>NC_092825.1:55024344-60154294 GCF_039878825.1 Excalfactoria chinensis
TAATGTGCCTATTTCAATGAATATGTCCTAAGGAAAGAATTGCTCTGGTTGAAGATAATGTTTCTAGTAAAAAAAATCAAAGAGGGAGAGACTGGAGATATAATTGCCAACAGTCTACTCTTTAAACTGTTCACTTGAGTTTTGATGACTCAGTTCCAAGACCTGCAATTCTTCTACCTTCAAGCAACTGCTGAAATTACAAGGCAACAGAGTGTCCCTTTCTGTCTTAAACAGTTACATTTTAATGAATCATTAGATATTCACTGGTTTGAAGAAAGACTGATTTCAAATATGAGTGAAAGGGGCATTCAGACAGGCTACTGGAGACATGTTTTCATGAAACTGGCTTGTCTGATTCACAGCAGTGGAAAATTTTGTTTCACTAATGCAGAAAAAAAAAGAGAAAAGAAAAAGAAAATAGAAAAAGAAAATAAATAAATAAATAAATACACCCACCCAAATTTAAATATTATACCTGCTACTGATAGTCACTGACTGAAAACTCCCTCCACAAGATTCATCAGTGCAATATCTGCTTGCCGTCTGATTGCCTTGACAGCTTGCTTGATGTGATACAGGTTAGAGCATGTGATGAGAGAAACGATGGGAAACCACAGGAGGACATTCAACAGTAGAAGGGAGACTTCACTTTCTTACAGAAGGGTCAGTTTAGAGCAACCATTACATTTTATAAAGATACTCATTTGGTGCCTAAGATATGGACAGTGAAGAGATGTATTGGCACTGAATACTGAGTTTAGCAGGTACTTACTAATTCAAACTCCAAATGTATGCTGGTGTTACCCTGAGCTTTCAGTGAAAGGCCTAACAAAATGAGATCCTAACTTTAAGATACTCTGACAGTTACATGGACCTTTAGAGCCAGGGTGCACATGGGATCCATTCTGCACCCCAGGGTTGTTTCTGGGTGTCAGATTTATGTGCCCATCTGGAACTGATAAATATCTTTGCCTTGAAACTTTTTGTGTATTTTGTAGGTTCTTTTGTTCGATTGTTTGTTGTTGCTGTTGTTTGTTTTCATTAGTTTGTTTTAAAATGACCTGTTATCTTCAAAGACAAGGCCTCTTCTTTATTATTTGCTTCTATAACAAATATTTAAAGCATTTCCTTAATCTATAGCACTGTACACGTATTATGCAGTTGCAGATCTGCATCATTCCACTTCTTTTAGAAGACAAGCATTAGTGGCAATGTCAGGTTTACTGAAGTATGTGCTTATGTGATTTTAATAGATGTCAGGATGAGGAAAGCACATCACAATCTGCAAGTCTGACCTCCTACTAACAGAAGCCATAGGACTGCCCTTTTTTAATTCCCACTCCACATTCACTAGGTGTCCTTGAGCTAGAATATCTCTTTGAGGAAAAAAAATAATCAAATATTCCTATATACATTTTCAGTGATGCAGAATGTACTGGATTTGTTGCTACAGTGATTGACTACTTCTGTTGTTAAAAATACATTTTCTGTTCTTCCCTGAAAATTCTCTGTTACAGTGGAGGAAAAAGGCCATCTTTGGCAAAACAAAAAAACAAAACCAACCAACCAACCAACCAAACAAAAAAAACACCCTCCAAAAAAACCAACAATGCAAGATAAAAATATCTTCAGCATAACAAGGAAAAGAAAAAAAAAAAAAAGAAAAAGAACACTTCTACTAATTTCATTCTGTTCCTCAGTTTACAAACTATAACCAACTTTCTTATTAGCTTGTTTTTAGTGAGATAAATATACTAAATTCTCGAGACAGGCTTCTAACTCCTTCAGTTTCTCATTAGCATTCTTTGAACTGTCTGCAGCTTCTTAAACTCCCTCTTACAGGGTGGGTCATAACAGGGCATAGTGCTCCAATAGCAGACATACAGGTGCCAGTAGAAAAAGAGAACATATATCCTGTTCTGTACTTCCCAATTGCACATCTGAAGGTGACAGCAATTGTTTTGACCACTGTTGTTACACTATCAACAGGTGAAAACCAAACTCTACACCATAAAACTCAGTTCTTTATCATTTTCTACTTTGAAATTATGCCTTGTATCCTCCTGTTATGAAAAATATTATTTTATACTTGAAAGTATTCTAACAGGTTTGCTTCTTTGCATTTTTTGCCACCTCATGGTGAAGATTGTATGTCAGCATTTTCTGTCATCAGCTACATTGTTTTATTTATCTTTAATCTTATGTCACCTGAAAACTTCGTTAATGTGACTTTAAGATATCTTTCAAGATTATGAAAAAAGATGAATTTACTTAAATTTAGGGGAAAAAAATGTTAAACACACTTCGCTAAGAGCTAGGGCTGTAAAAGAAACACAGCAGTTCAGCAAGATTTCTTCATTCTAAGAACATATTGGAAATATTTAAGAAGTTTGAGGTTCATTTACAATGTACTATGCTGATTTTACACTATTTCAATTCATTCTGTTCACTTCTTTGGTATCTGAGAGTGGAAATTCACTCTGTCCTTAAGATCTTACTTTGCTTCTTCCTGATTTTTCTTCTTCTTTTTTTTTTTTTTTTTTTTTTTTTTTTTTTTTTTTTTACTGTTCCAGCCTTTTCTTGTTGTTATTATTATTATTATTTTGTCATTCAAGGAAAGCTAATTTACTTGTTAACTTTTCTCTTCCTTTCTTATCGTGTTGATTCTGAGCAGCACATTTTCATGTTTGATTGTTTGTTTTTCTTCATTTTCAAATTCTTTTTAAAACAGTATCTATCTATCTTTCAATAAGAGACTGATTTGAAAAAAGAACAACAAATAACACCATAGATATTCACATGAATGAAAAATCAACATTAGCAACTGAGATTATATTTGACCTCATCTTTTTGGTGATCTGCAGTGATTTTAAAGGAAATTGTAGTTCTTGACTACTTATATTGTGTCACTTCTTTTCACAAATTGAATAGATATTTCTGTCCTAAAAAGAATGAATTGCATAAATACCTTTATCCTAAATTGATTAATTCAGCACATTGTTTATGAAAGAATACTTGTATTTCAGGTAACAAGAAGTCTGCTATCTGTTCTTTTTTTTTTTTTTTTTTTTTCTTTTTCCAATACAGAACAAACATTAAACATTCTCTTTAAAGTGTCAGCATCACCATTTCATGTCATTAGCTTGTGCATGGATTTGTACATTTTGCTGTTTGAATCATATTGATTTCATGATTAAATTTTATTTGCAATATCAATGTGGTAATCACACTATTTCACCTCTATTTAGCTCATCATTATGCAGAAATTATGATTGTGGATTAAGCCTATATTTGCAGTAATTTACAATAAAAAACATTAAAATATAGACAGATTAGCTTTTCCCTATCATGTTGAAGCTAAAGATTTACGAATTCTTTAAGCACAAGTAATCTTGAGTAAGTTATCTTCAAATCTACTGAGAATTCCCCAGTTTTGAGCAAGGAATTTTCAGGTCACATAAGCCTCTTTGCAGATGAATCCTCTCAAGATGCACTCGACACAACCTATGAAATGTTTATACTTCCAGACATTGCTAATATTCTTTTGGATATTAGCAATGCTCTTCTTGCAAAGGATTGCTCTGTCAAGTAATTTTGAACAATGAAAAATCCTGATGTACTAGCCATGCCTTCAAAAAAATTTGCCTTGCTTACTGCACACTTTGCCTTGTTTACTGTATACATGTGGGTGTGTGTATCTAGTGTCATCAACACTTCCACCCACTCTGTGGCACTGGAAAGATGTAATACTGTCATCATATACCCACAAAATTAGTGGCAGCCAAATAAATATATCCCTGGCCCTGTTATTGCATATGTAAAATATCTCTGATAGTAAAATGGGAAACAAATGCGATTTGCTTCACTTTCCAATCAGGAAACTGCTCTTTCAGTGCATTGCTCAGCTCAGAGTACTTCTACTGAAATGTACTAGTTAGACACAATAATACTGTTGCTCATCATGCAAATCTAATGATGTTTTTCTTAGCTTCTGCCAGTAAAAAAATTCCAGTGTGTGTCAAATCAAAGGACAAATTACCTTGTCTTGCCTCTGGTTATATTTCCTGAGCAAGAGAACAAAGTATCACAGCACTGAAGTATACTGAATCTGGGTCACACATTTGATCACATTGGTGCCATTTTGCTGTATTGTAGGTTGAACGATGGAGCATAAGTATCAAGATGGAAATCAGATAAAATCCATTAATCTCAAGAATGACATTTCATCTGCAGGCTATAGGGAGGCTAGCAGGAGTTTGGAGGAGGAGGGGTCAAAATAGCTTACTGTGGTTTTTTAGTCCTTTAAAGCTGAATATGTAGTGTAAATGAAATTTTGGGGCACCTGGAGAGACAACAGTTTCTAGTGCACAGTAGATTCCCAGCTTGAGTTCTGTAGGTGTTTATTTAGATAAACAGGATAAATTACTCTCTGACACTCTGTCTCTCTTCTGACTGTAAACAAGATTTAGACATTTGGACTGCTGAAAAATGTCTACTTCCCATGACACAGAGATTATGTAGGAGAGCCATTTCAACAGATTTTTATTGTTCGCAGTCTTGTTATATGGGTTCAATGCAGAAAGTATAGAAAAAATACAGAAAAATACTCTTGTGGTTCTTATCCCAGTTCACCACATATGCACCTGGGAGAGATGAAAATGATTGTGTGAAGGAAAAGAATTGCAGCAATCAGACCACCACAACTATGTTTTTACAGACAATTTTCAGATGAAAGAAGTTGTGATTCAAAGCTCACCAATTTCCTGAGTGTCTTTTTCACCAACTCCAGTGATTACCAGGATAATCCCAACAGTGACTTCTACATAGCAAATAAGCAACATTAGCTTTTCAATACATGAGTCATGTCTCCTGTTAAATTCTCTTGGCCCACAACATCAGAGGCAAGTGGTGGTGGTATGGCAGTAGAAGTTGAAGCATCCCACCAATATTCTGTTACATTTGTTTGTTCTGTGACAGAGAGCAGCAGAGGAGTAGTCTGGCACAATGGTGTATGACATGGAAGTTCATATGGAGCAAAGATGTGTCGTTGAATTCGTCCATAAAGAAAATAAATAAATAAATAAATAAATAAATAATGGTACTCATTGACATTAATCAACTTTTACTGAACATATAAAAGGACCAAAGAGTGGACGTGATCATAGTGAGGCGGTTTGCTCCCCAGTACAAAAAAGACAGTGATCTCTTGGAAAAGGTCCAGCAGAGGGCCACAAAGATGGTGAAGGGCGTGGAGCATCTCCCCTGTGAAGAAAGGCTAAATGAACTAGGTCTGTTTAGCCTTGAGAAAAGAAGACTAAGAGGGAACCTTACCCAGGTCTATAAATATCTGAGGTGTGGGGGGCAAAGGGGCAAGGCCAGACTCTTTTCAGCAGTGTGTGGAGACAGGACAAGGGGAAATGGCCAGAAACTGAAGCATAGGAAGTTCCACACGAATGTGCGCAAGAACTTCTTTAAGGTGAGGGTTACGGAGCACTGGAACAGGCTGCCCAGGGGGGTTGTGGAGTCTCCTTCTCTGAAGATATTCAAGACCCGCCTGGACACCTACCTGTGCGACATGGTGTAGGGAGCCTGCTTTGGCAAGGGGGTTGGACTCGATGATCTCTGGAAGTCCCTTCCAACCCCTACGATTCTGTGATTCTTTAGTTCTGTGATTCTGTTGAAGGCGTTGTGTTTTAGCAGCGGTGACAGTGACATGAAAGACAAGCCTCATTCTGGATGGCCATGTGCAGCTGTCACGCCGCGAAAGGAAGAGAATCTTGATCAGTTCATCTAGCAAATGGTGGTGACTATGTTGAAAACATGTTTTGTAGCTGAGAATTTGCTCTATCAGATAGTGTCAATATGTTCTTTCTATCCATTGTAATTTTTGCAGAAATAAATAGGAGGCATTATTTTCAGAGCAACCTATATACAATGCAGGACAGAAACTGAAATGTCAGTCCATTATTCATGGTGTGAATCCCAAATATACCCATCTATTATGAACTAAACTATGCTTAGTCCCAATTCTATGTGAGACAACAGTTTAAAAGAATGGAGACAACATAAAAGGCAGAAACAGCAGCTGTTTATTAACTTTGAGAACTCAACAAACAGCCTTCCAACTCTCTCAGAGTCAAGTGTCATAGTTACATAGTTATCCTTTCAAAAGAACTGACTTGCAAAACTTATGCCTACAGCTCCCCTTGGTATGTTTTTAGGAAAACTAATAAAACCGGTTAGCATATAGAGCTTAGGCTCTTTAAGCTATTGCTTTTATTGATTGCTAGAACCTTCAAATCTTTGTCTCTCTTGTTGTGTCTCCCCTGACAGATTCAAAGTATGTATCAGAAGTAATACTAATTGAAAGAAAAGTAGAATCTTTAAAACTATAGTATTACCTATCTAAATTTGAATCTGGACCAACAGCTTTATTGCATCCTTCATTTGTTTTGGAGCTGTTGTGCTGCATATCACCAGGTATAGATGATGTCTAATTTGGTTTCCTTCAGTGGAATCTCAAAGGGGGATCTCAACTATTACAGATAACCAGAAGATTGCAGGCATTTATCCTAAGCTAGAATGAGAACTTTCAAAAATGAATTGTACTGGATCAAATGTTTTTAAAGGGAAAGAAGGAAGTTCAGATGATGATGATGTACACAAGTACTATAGAGCCTACCATAACATGGATTAAATGTTAGGTAGATTATATTATTTTACCATTACCTAGTGTAATTTTCTTGACAAGGGGCAACATATATGAGTTTTTTTCTTTAATGTACAGTTTCTGGTTTCATAGCATCTACTGATGCAGCTGGTGCCTCCGTTAGAAACCCATTCATTAGATGCAGGGATTCACCTGGATTTCTTATCTGATTCCTTCTCTCACATTTTCACCGTTTCATTTCTTGCTCTATTCTACTTGGTAAAATGGAAGTGGAATCCAAAGGTGATGAAGGAAGAATAAGGAAAATCTAAATTGCTCTGAAGGAATACACACATACTAGGGTTCAGAAAGACATGGATGAGTATACTGGAATGTGAAAGTAAACCCTCTAGAGCTTCTGTAATCTTCAGTCAATTCATTAATATTAGCTGTGAGACTAATATGATAGTATCAGTAACTTAGAGACACTAATGTTTTTCTTAAAACTTGGAAATCTTTCCATTTACAGAGTGGCAACACGTCATATTGTCTCTTTCTACATGAACGTACAAACATTTACACATGCACGTGAACACAAGTGTACACAGAAATAGCATTCTTCTTTGGACCTCTCTCTAACTCATATAAGCACCTCCACAAAGACAAGTGCTGGGGTATGGAGATTCACAGTATTGCTGGAAACACTAGTACCAGTGGCTTCATCCACACCAGACAATGGTCTCTGTCCCAGTTATCACTGTTAATATGTCTCCGGCTACAACTGTCAAAGGAGAAAAAAGAATAGAATGTTATTATACAAATTCCTACTATTTCCTTATCCTTTGGCTTAGATATTTGACTTATGCATTGTTCCATCTTACTGCGCTTCTGACAAGGAATTGGGGAAGTTAGATGCCCTGTTCACATTCTGTATGTAACCACTGTATAAGTGAACAGGCAAGAATTACTTTTTCTTTTCCATGCTCTCCTGGTCCACTGCGGTCATGTCAGCATAGTGCAGGATTTATGATACTCCTCAAATGTCTGCTAAGTACTACATTACTTTGTTGTTTTCCACATGGATGCCTCCTGGTGGATACACCTCCTTTTTGGAACTAAGTGCTCTGTCTGTCAGAGTTTTCAATGTTTTTTTTTTATGGCTTTTGTGTGTGTGTGGTTCATTCACTGAACTGAAAAATCAGTAGTTCATATATTCCTGGTCAGATGTAGATTCCATTCCTAGCGTCTTCACAAATGTGTGTGGAGATAACTCCTGAATACAAACCATGGGTATGAATCAAAAGTTTAATTTTATCTACAATTTTTTGACAAGTTTGCCTGAAAACTTTTCTGCAGACAGTATGGCCTGAATAATTAAGCTGCATTTATTGCTCTGATGATTTTCTTGCTCATATTAACTTTCCAGAATAAATAAATAACTAAATAAATAATGAGAATCCCTATCATTAAAGTACACAAAGTACAGTTCAGCTAAGAGAAATGAGTTTATTTTGCTTTCCTGACTCATCTCAGTTAAACGGGCTACTGAAGAGAAGAGTTTGTGCTACACTCCAACCAATCAAACATCATCTGAGATGATTCAGACCAGATATCTAATTATGTCTGTGTAATTATTTCAGGAATTCCCACATTGGGACTATTAAAGATGACAAGATAACTATGAGCGTGGCAGGCAGGATCACCATAAGCTGCAGTCTTCCAACAGTGTATGCAACTGTCTTAAGAAAGCACGAAATATCCAATACCAGACTGAGAAGAGAGCACCTCCTATTACTCGATTACCCTGGTCATAAATAATAAATAAATAACATGAATAATTCTTGGTTACAGTAATATATACATATAAATAAATATATAAAAATAATTTTTGATAGCTTACATGGTCAACCTGAAAAAGTATTTTAAAACATTTTGTCCAAGCCACTACAGTAGCAAGGCTCAATTCACTGGCACATGAGTGATCATTCTCATGACCCACTAAGAATCCTTAGCCAGGGTTCATAAAAACATTTTATGAGCATTCTCTATTAAATTAATGTATGCTTCTAAGGAATGAACTGAGGAAGTGCTTGTACCTCATGATGCTAATACCACTTTTTTTAAGACAGATCACAAACCTTTAAAGAGACAATATCTTTTGAAACAGTGGTGAATTAAGAGTCATCTTTGAAAATTGTTTGAACATTGAAATCCTAAATGTCCGCTTGAATTAAAGGGAAAAACTTCTGCCAGTCTACTTTATCTGAGTTAATTCTTGGGCACAACAGTAGTCAATCTTAATTCTTCCAAGAATCAGGAAAAGAAAAAACAAAAAACCTCAAGAAACAATTAAATAGAAAAAAATAAAAATAAAAAAATAAACTAGTAAAAATTCTGAAAATGCATCTAATTGCTAAAATAGTGCTAAATGGCATTTTACTCACTTTTTCCCCCCCTGTGATTGATGTTTCCTGTTGACTAGGCTGTCATGGAAACAGCATCTGTGCTTCTGAGGGCAAGGTATAGTTGCTGTGTGCTATTGAGTTAGAGGGAATCCTCCAACAGAGAACTCAGATGAGCTTCAGGGAGAGATGGAGAATTTTAGCTTCTGTAGGCAAGATTTTCTGTGTTGATTTAGAGAAGTATACTAGAGGTATATGAGGAATATAAAACAAAAGTCTCTAATATTTGAAAGATAAAATCCTATCTCCCCCAAGTGATCAGAGAAAGCACTCAAAAGATTGCCACCTTGCACAAAAGCAGAAAGCTGATAAACAGAAACATCTGCAATATGCCTTTAAAGAAGAGAAGTTAAGAGGCCCTCAGATAAAATATTAACAGAGATTTCTTGCAGAGTCATAGTCAAGTGGAAGGTAGGACTGCAGTCTGGAGGTGGATTCATCTTCCAGAAAAGTACAAGGTTAGTTTTCAACAAAAATGGGAACATCTGCCATATTTAATGGGAAAACATTTACATTTTGTCAACTTAGCTGAAAAAATATAGTGGGATAGGCCTGAGAAAAACTTGGTGACACAACTGCTTCAAATGAACTATTTGACTGAATTTGTATGTGGTTTGGCTAACACGTGTAGCGGGTCCAGAAGTCTGCAGACAAGAGTTACCACAATTCACTTCTTAGCTGTAACACCAACGCTCACTGGCATCTGAGGCAGGAGTAGCTAGGGACTGAGAAGCAAAGAAATGTCATGGAGAAATGCCATCCAAACTGCTGAGGGTAAGGGAGGCATTAGTCAATTTCTGAGCATTGTTACAAGGAGAAAGACACTGAGTCTCTAAGAGACTGATTAAGCAGTGTAGCTAAAGAACAATTGAGGTGTCTCTTTAAATTTTTACAGGTATTTTGCAGATCATCAGCTAATTATTTTGCCTCACTCTCCTTTGAGAAAAAGTGTCAGCCCATCTAGACAGATTTTAAAGGAAGAAAATACACTATGTAGCCAAGGAGACCTTTGGCCCTCAAAGGGACAGGAGCTTTCCCCTGTGCCTAAACAAGAAAAATACATCCTAGACTTGATCAAGGGAGGTGTAAAAGTATGAAAGGAGGTTGTTAATAAGTTTAGACTGAATAAAAGCCCAGAGTCTAAATATTTATGTCAATTAGCTCTTGATATCTTGTAGAGAGTTTAGGAAAAAGCTTCAGAAAGTAACAGATGGTTGGTTCATCAACAGGAGACAGGATAATTTTTTTTCAAGACTGACTTTTACCCTGAACCTTTCTTCTCAGCCTTTAACAGTCAACTATTACTGAAAGAAAGAAGAAAATTCTGACTATATATTCCCCAGTCTGACACCAGTTTAGTATGTTTACACACTTCATTGGAGGAGGGAAGTTACTGTGCATGAGTTTGTTTGTTTGTTTGAGGAATATTTCAGAGCTCAGAAACATGGATAACGTCATGATATTTTTGTCTGAGTAATTAGTCCACAAGAACTTTTCACTGGAAATTTCTTACCAGCATCTGGGAAAAGTAAAAATATTTGTATGTACGAGTGCTTAATGGGGGAATCAATGGGGGGAGGGAAAAGCTGGAATAAACTAACTTCATCATTTACTATGACTTATTTTGTGAATGGATATGCTTCTCTGTGAGCAGATTCTAGACTAAATTTTTTTATAACTTTAGACTATAATGAAGAGATGACTGGAAAAAAAAAAAAAAAAAAGTTATTTCTTATGAAGGAACCATGGGAGATAAAATGGAAGCAATCTGTCCTGGTTTTATCAGTATTCCATGTCATGACTGAAGGAACTAGGGCTGTTTAGTCAGGGGAAAAGGAGGCTAAGGGGAGACCTTATTGCTCTCTTCCAATACCTACAAGGTGCTTACAGCGAGAGTGGGGCTGGTCTCTTCTCACTGGTGACAGTTGACAGGACAAGGGGAAATGGCCTCAAGTTGTGCCAGGGTAAGTTTAGGTTGGATATCAGGAAAAACTTCCTTACATAAAGGATTGTTAAACACTCAAATATGCTCCCCAGAGAGGTGGTTGATTTGCCATCCCTGGATGGGTTTAAAAACTGTTTGGATATATTGCTCAGGGATATGACTTAGCGGAGGGTTGTTAGAGTTAGGGTAGCATGGTTGGGTCATGGTTGGACTTGATGATCTTTAAGGGCTTTTCCAACCTGAGTGATTCTGTGATTCCATGTGGCAAGCTGTTTAGTGCTGGCACATAACAGCTGTACTGCTGCACTTCCTGGGTCAGTTCCTGGTAGTGTCAGCTCGCTAGAGTTCTGGGTCTCTGAGAAGAAGATACAGTAAGAAGAGACAGACTACTGTTCCCAGAAACATCCAGTATTCTTCACTTCCCAGATTTCTGATTCTGGGTAAATGAGGTAGAATAACATAGTGGTTAGAGAGAAGGGTCTTTTCTGTTTCCAGTAGAATAGTGAGCAACATGGTTGGAACTCTTCTCTGTCCCATTATTATTACTCATAAGTCCTTATTGTCTTATATTCTTTTATCATTTGTAGTAAATTTGTTCTCTCTCCTTATCTTGGTCTAATCTTTCACACTTCTTTCCCCCAGGAGGAGGGAAAGGGGAAGCCCTGTTGCTTGTGATAAAATCAACTAGACTGAGACAAAAGCAGAAGAAAGAACAGAGATGACATAGCATGTAGTATGGCAGTCACTGTTCTTGACAAGAGGTAGGATAATTCTGCAAACAAGAAAAGAGTGAAATTCCCTTTTCTACTACTTACATATTCCCTTGCCTCCCCTCTTTTAAACAGTCATTCCGTCAAATTGTACTTTCTTGAAAGTTTATAGGTGTAGTTTCTAACATTTCCAGTCCTCTGGGTATCCAGGATTTTCAGAGAATGCTGAGTTGAGTTTGAACTTTGGCTAGATAGTTTCAGAGCCAAGAGGCTCCAAGGCAGTGTAGGGCAGAGGTAATGAAGTATTTGCATCAGTTAATGCCTTTCAATATGCTCTCCTAAAAAGTCCCACAGTCATCCTGGCCATAATATACACTGAGGAGAAAATATTATTATCCTGACCAAAACTTCACTCTTATACTTTATTCCACAAAAATGATTACCACACAACATTACTTTAGCATAAATTGTATTTTTCATAGTTTTATATGTTATATAAATTTTGGACCACAAAATGTGGTCTTCCACAAAATATGACAGAATATAATTAATTCTCCTTAAAAAGAACCAGCTCCTCCCCCCCAACCCAAGGAAACTTTAGAAACACTTCTGTATAATACTGTGTAGTCCAAATACCCATTTAGGATCTGACTTTTTGTTGTAAGAACATTACTAACGTTTTTTAAAATATGAAAATACGAAAAACAAAAACAAAACAAAAACAATTATCTGGTATCACTTTGTCTATACAGCTGTATCCAGAAACCATCACCTTTATGGTTCAATTAAAGATCTACAAATAAATATGTTGTAGTCTAGGAGGTCAAACTTCTCCTTTTAATGTTACTTTTAAATGTCATTGAATAAACCCACTGTTTTCATCACACATGTACAGCTCTAATAGATCTACAGCAAGATAATGGCTGTGTCTCAATATGCAAACACTTTTCTTCTAGATTTATGTTTATATTTATGTTTACTGTATAGAGATATTTACTTTATATGTAAAGAGATCTGTGCAAATGAGTTGTATTGCTCTGAGTAAAAAAACAAATCACAAAATTATTTAAGAAGCATTGTCATAAACTCAGCTGTTCTTTCTTCTCCAATTGCTTTTTCACTTCATTAATGCTGGAAAAAAAAAAATAAAATAAAAAATAAAAAGAAAAAGAAAAAAAGTCAAAATAACCCCATTGGCAGAGAATTTATTTGGCTTTTTAAAAGCACATATAACACAGTGACAAATACAGCAGTGCCTCAAAGCTCACAGGTTGTTTGTTTTGGTAGTCTGTGTGGCTCTTCCTGATTAGATCTGACAGATTATTATAATAGTGTTATTTGATGGATCATGAGAGTAGGACTGACAAACGATTTCAGAGCAAAGGACATCATTACTATCTATAGAATTATTTATATATTTATTAGTTTATTTTCTTCTATTTTCCATGCATCTTTTTTGCTTGTTTTTTTTTTTTTTTTTTTTTGTTTGTTTGTTTGTTTGTTTGTTTGTTTCTTTGGTTCTCACTGAGGATTTGAAAGTAACTGAGGTTATATCATTTGCATATGCTTAGTATATGTAACACACTGGCAGCTGACAAGGAAGCACCGTGGTAATGGATATCACTCTGAGATGTGAACACCTGAGATGTGACAGTGAGACATGAAGGGATGATGAACTGTGTAATCTTGTTAGCTGTGTCCACCAATTGGGATCATTTTATGTCAGAAGAAAAGAGTAGATTATCCAAAAGATGAAAGAAAATAAATGAGATCATCAGAATTATTCTGTTGTGTATAAGAACCCTGGGAAACATGACAGATATGACAGATATTAAACCTCCATTTTGACTCTCTGATAAAATAAGTAAAAAGATATACTGAGCCTTTAAAAAAAAACATACAGTAGAAAACAGTCCTTCTGTGAGAAGTAAAGGAGAAGAGTGAGTGTATCCCTAATGTAGTGAGTAAGTAGTGTTTGTTTTTTTTTCATGCAGCCAATGCTTAATACATCTTCCATGGCAATTAAAGAAATCATAACTGTGTACTAGAGTGATGAGAGTCATACAGGAGAACTAGGAAGCCTAGTACGATAACTCATCTGTCATGCTTCTTAACCTACAACTTCTGTTTTCAGCTTATTGATTTCTCCTTGTAGCATATATTTTTACAATGCCAGACTTCAATGTTGTTTAATCTGCCACTTCTTTAGGCAGACCAGAATGACTGTGCTCATTAGTATGAAAGCTGCTCAACACTTCTTAATATAGAACTTACTTAACCAAAGCCTAACAACTGAATGGAAACAAAACACCGCAGTACTTGTGTGCTAATGAGTCAAGTGTCATGTAGAAAGATATTGGATTTTAACAGGGTAGAAGGTACTGCATAATACATAGGGACAAATGGACCATGCTAAGACAAGTCAACATTTTGAGTAGTGAATTTGCCACTTCAGTAACCACTTTAAAAGTGTTTTTATGTACTGCATTTGTATGTGTAGGATGGTAAAATGTGTGGGATGAACATATTTAAATTTACATTTTATATTATAACTGCAATAAAAAAAAAAGGTAAAGTCTTTGGAGATAAAAGCTTCCTGTCTGGTCAACACAATGTATAACTCTTGGTTATATCTTTGCAGTTCTCCGAATGTTACTGTGGCTCTAAAAATTTTAAAATCACACAGAAAATACATGAGTGGCATAAAGATGCTGTGATCTGTGTTACTCATGCATAGAGGCCTCACAATAATAATGAAGATATCTAAATTGTGACAAGAGATGGATTAGATGAGCTCCCTGACTAGCTTTCTTTATTTTAATACTTCATGCTATCAAAATCTGCATAGTGCATCACAGGACTGTGTGTTTTACATACGAATTCACAGAATGAAAGAATCACAGAACTGTGGGAATTGGAAGGGATCATTGTGTTCATTTCTCCTGCTAAAACAGGTAGATACCCTGCAACAAATTGCACAGGTAGGTGTCCAGGCAGGTCTCAACTATCCCTGTAGAAGAGATTTTACAACCTTTCTGAGCAACCTTCCAGTACTCCATCACCCTTACTGTAACGAAGCACTTCTGCATGTTTGTATGGAGCTTCCTATATTCAATTTTTAAGCCATTATTCTTTGTTCCATTGCTATGTACTACCAAGAAAAGTTTGGCCTCTAACCTGTAGAGAGTCATACAGTTATTCCTCCTCAGGTGTAACACTCTGTATTTGCTCTCATTAAACTTAAAAATAAACAAATAAAATAAATAAATAAATAAACATTTGCCTATAAGATGTCAAGTGCTCAGAACAGCTCAGTGCTGAGCTGTAGCAACAATTCTGATTTCATCAGCTATTAAACAAAAATTTCCGGTTGTGAAGAGTTCCTGAGCTACAGCAAGGTATAATATAGTAGGCAATTGAGAAAATGTCTCATTGCATTTAATTTCATCATTAGTTCTTTGCATTATTCCCATATTGTGAAACAATAAGTCCTACTCCTCTTTTATACTGAAGTATGTACTGGGGAACTGAACTAGCAACATAACTAATGATTGCTGATGATATACAATGTGGATCTCCACTGAAGTATAAAACTACTCTCAGAAGGGTGTAAATAACACCTTTACCAACTTGAGTTCCTTTGTGGCTTCATTTCACATCTTTCATCTGACATCAGCAATAATATTCTTTAGCAGATAAATAGACAGGAGATACAACACCTTGATTCTGCTTCAAAGAAAGACTGTGTGGAATTGAGAGCTATTACAGTCAAGAACAGTATAAATACACCCCTACAGCCTGATCTTACAGGCTGTGTGATTGGTTAAATTACTGCTAAATCTAACATAATGATCTCTTGTCACCTAAGTAGGCAATGGATCAGACCCTTGATTTGTATGTTAGTCTTTATCACAGACAGACGTGCTTCAGTGTTTAGCTGTCAAATGCAGTTGGTGCTCCAAATTCTGTCTGCCTGAGGTAACCTGCAATACCTCTTCCAGTAAAACAGAAACTGTCCAGGGCATTGTTGTGAATGGAATCCAGACATGGAGCATCAAAGGACCTTCCATTTTTTTGGCAAACTGCTTTTATCTCTAACATTACAAACTCTGATGTGAATTCCATTTTAACTTAATTGCTAGGGAAAAAAAACACTTTTTACTTTGAAAACGAAGTTCTACCAGCTCTGTTACACAGGTCGGTTCCTTTCAGGACAGCTCTGTTTACTTCAGACTGCATAGTGATATTCATGACAGGCTCAATTTTGCTGCATCCAGACCCATCTGGGGAGAGACAGTGAATGAAAAATCTCTTTCATCACCGAAAATAAGGGTTACATAAAAGAGATGAAAACATGAGGTAAAGGTAGAAGATTAAAATATAAGCAGTGATGAAGAAGACATCGTCATGAGTGAGAATATTATCCAAATGGTATTTTTAGTCTTGTCTCTGAATGTTGGCTCAGGTTGGCAGAGTGAGAACTCTCTTGTAGACAAAAACATTCTGCATTCGGGCCAGGAATTATTGCCCTGCAGCAGCAAGAGCTCTCATCAATTGATGGTAAAGCCCTCAGCACTCTACCAGTCTTTCACACAAGCTGAAGGAAATTACATGAGAGAGCTTTTCCTACACTTTCACGAAGAGATGTGTTCTGCCTCTCTTCCTGATCCCCAACCTTCCAGCTTCAGTTGCCATAGTGCTGTGCTCATCTCTTCCTTCTGTAACAGGACTGAAGTGAGTCGTGTACAAGAAAGATCACCAAAATGACACAAGTATGTTAGTGTGTCTGGGAGCATTGATACCGTTTGGTGCCAATTGCATCTGTTTATCAGCTTGGGCACAGCTGCTGGTACCTGAAACAAACACTCTGCACAGCCTATGAGATGTTCAGAGACAGTGGACATCCTGAGAAGTTGTTACTCAGCAGACTTGTATAGATACCATTGAATATTAGAATATGTTAACCTGACACAGCATTTTACAGAAAATTTGTGAACAAAGTGAGAAGTCACGATCTCTGATTTTCAAGATATGGAACATCACTCTATGTTAATATTCCCATCAGCATAATAACATATTGGCTCACTGATCCACCATGATGTTGCAGAAGGTAGTTATTATCTGTGCAACAATTTGAATTTGCAAGGTCCTTATTCATTATTCTGTTCCACCAGTTTTATGAGTTGGTACTGAGAATCACAGCCAAGTGCTATAAAAGTGATCGATATCACTATTAAAGAATCAAGACTCTTCCAGAAATCATTCACAAATGATGAATATCTACAAATTATTATGGCTAAAATAGTTAAAACAGAGTGTGTAAATTATTCAGAGATGCTAGCTATTGTGTGCCCCTGATAATTAATAGGGACTTCCAATTGTCACCCTGAGTAAATGCTACTTTCAGAAGATGATAAAATATTGTTGCAGAATGGTTAGACTTGTTGGTCTAAATGTTTCCTTAAAATCATTCATACAGTTCTTGTGTTCTTGTGAACTGTACACATTTGTCCTAAAGCAAAAAAAAAAAAAACAAACAAAACAAAAACAACAAAACAAACAAACAAACAAACAAAAAAAAAACAACAGGAAAAATGTTTATTTGACATTCCCCATAAAATAAAATAAAATAATAAATAATAATAATAAAAGTAAACTGGGAACAATTAAGCAGATTTATTATTATTATTATCATCATCATTATTATTATTTAGAAACAAGGTCAGATGACTGAGGCAAATTCATGTATTACATGAGGAAGATTGTCTATCACTCAGGCTTCAAAATTTTGGAGCTTTTTGCTGTTCAGACCTGGAGACTTGCACAGGCTCTGCCACAGTACTTTGCAGGCCCATGGTGATGGGACTCAGGATATCCATGTTCGTAGAAAGTGATCCAAGCAATGAGGAGAGTACATAGACACTGTGTCTCATAGATTTAGCCCTTTCATTTCATCTTATCTACTGAAAAAATAGACCAAAATTATCATTATCTAAAGTAGATATGTGGTACAGATCAATCAGACTTCTTTTTAAGACCAGATTTCAAATCATAGGCTGACATGTCCATGTCACCAGCACTGGCAGCTCCACCATAGAACAGCTTCTGAGTAAAGTCAAAGGAGGAAAGTGCTCAGAGTCTGCAGCATTTATTTCCTTGAAGCTTAATGAAGCTCACAGAAAGCAACAGAAAACTCTTAATAGGCTCTGCCTCTGGTTTCTGCTTTACCAGTAAATCTGTCCAAGGTGGTTTCCAGTAAGGAGAATAGAGAAAACTTTGTTATTTCTAGCAAAGACCTGTTCTCTGTCCAAACAATCTCCTTTGGGCTCCTGCTTCTGTGATTGTAGCACATCATTCAGTTTTCCAAGAAGACAGAAGAAGAAAACCCCCTTTTTTAATGCAAGCTTATACACAACATCAACAAAGAAACAACTTATCAGGAGATGACCATAAAAAGACCTACATATTTTCTTCATTTCCTTTTACACTTTGGAGATACATATTATAAAACACTCCACTTCATGTGATCACTACCTACGCTACACTTCCCTAAGGTGAGAGTCATGCATAGCACAGTCAAATGTTATTGATGTTTTCAATTTTCAAGGTTTTCCAGTCCAACTGGCAGAAATGTTTCCTTCTTATTTTCATACAGTTTATTTTATGTGCTTCTCACTCTTAATATGTACCAGGATAAGACTGTTTAGCTGCAAAATTACTACAAAATATTCTTAAGAATCAATGCTAATTTTTCAGATGATACATTATTATTATTATGTTAATCTGGATTAAATTGGTTTGTTAGAGGTGCCTCCTACATGAAAGTTTCAAAAATGAACGTATAGCTTCAGCTAAAAAAAAACAACAATCTTGAATATTTAAATGTGTTTAATTTTATAATATATCATAAATATATTTATATTATAAAATATAGTTTTGCTTGCATTTTGAGTGAACTGAAAAAAACATTGCACCTGCTTCCATAATAAGTAGATAACTGAAGTATATGAATTTCTAGTACAGCAAAACTACCTGTCCTCATGAATCATAAAAAGAAAATTAGATGGCATCACTGAATCCACTCACTGTTCTATGAATAAATTTGTCTAGCTGGCCTCCTTGTGATGACTCTTTCATTAGGAGAAACTCCCTCTCCAACTGACAGGATTTTTCAACTTTCTTGGAAAAATAATGGAGAATTATTTTCCTTCTTTATCTGTGCCCTTTGCTTTAGAATTGACCTAATCCTTCCCTAACTTCCTCTAACCTGCCTCTATGCAGTCTCCTGTCTACTCAGTAGCCACCATGCTGTTGACCAGGGACTCACTTAAGTATAAAAGACATAACTTACATACAAATTAGCCCACAGTACTTCAGTGGCACTGTTCTGTGTCTATGATGTTTAATATGGCTAAAAAATAGGTTATGTCTTGTCCCTGTGATTTCTTGCAAAAAGGAAAAGCGAGAAAATCTTTTGGAATGCCTTGCTATGCTGAACACTGCCACGACTACTACAACTACTACAACATGAAAAAATATCAGAAAAAGAATATTTTCATAGCACAAATAACAGTATTCTTACTCTGGTCTACTGCAAGTGAGATAATATGCTTTTCAGGAGCTAGAAGAATATTGTTTTCTTGTTGTACTTATATTTTCTCTAAGTCAATAAGTAAATGAGGGTGAATAGTTTTGTGTCAACAGTGTACAGGCTTGTTCAGCCCAGTTCTGTGACTAGTGGAGTGGAGGGATTTCACAAAATCCACACCTCTGGAAAAGGGAAACAGGGTACCTCAAAATAATTAAATACAATTAAATTTTGGCACCAATTTTGGATTCATACAGTTCTCATCTTCCATTAATTCATTTAAATTCATATTGTTTCTCAGCAGTTTTCATTAATAAAATCCAAACAGTCTTTATGATGAGAGGAATTTATTATGGATGACCCATACCACAGACAGAATAAAAATGTGCTAAATACAGTAGGAAGAGGTCTAGCAATTTTAACTGGTTTTCAACTGGAATACACACTATGAAACCAGCTTCTTGCTAGGTTTCAATTTTCTTACAGTTACTGACATATTTTTTTATTTAGTTTAACCTGTGTCAATGAAAGGTCAACATATGCTCTTGTCATGAACTTTTCATCAACAGGTTTTTTCTGTTCCCATTCAAAATCAGCCTAAGACTGGAATTAGTGTAAAGAAAAGTAATTTATTCCATCATATAGTTCTCATCTTTCATGATGAAAAATATGTGAAAAAAAATTTTTCTTTATGAAGCTGGGGAGAGAAGTTGCAGGAAAGTAGGTAGACTTGATTCATGTTTCATATCAAGTTTTCCTTATTATTTTGAACTGTTTTATTCAACATGTAATTATTCTTAGGGCAAAAAAATCCCAAGTTACCTTACTTATATTTCTGTCACACATTGATTTGTTTATTATTATGATCTGCATTAAAATTAAAATTATGAATTTTAACTATAATTTATTAAAATACTTGTGTTTTCTCTATCATGTTGACTTAAAATTCTACCACACACTGAAGAAACACAAAGCGCTTCTCAACAGAAATCATTGTGTAATAAAAAATGAGAGCCATGTAGTAATTTGACCTGCTGTGTATATCATTCATCTAGTTGGCTGTTCTGTCTTCAGATAAAGATAAACCTTAGAAAAAGAGAAAATGCAAACAGAAAAATAAAAAAAGTTCATTCTTCCTAACATCCCAGGCACATTTTATTAACATTTCTTCTTCTGCACAAACAGAATGAAATAATTAATCCTCAGGTTAGTGTATAAAACAATGGCTTTTAAGGTAGCAGAATAAACTTCATAATAATAATATAACCTTTTTATAGTGGTATAGTCTGTTTATACTCGATACATTACATAATCACAGAACAAATAAATGGTTAAGGTTGGAAGGAACCACTTGTGATCATCTAGTCCAACTTCTGTGCTTTTTCAAGCACATTGCCCAGGATCACTTCCAGGTGAGTGCTGAATATCTCCAGAGGAGACTCCACAACATCTGGACAGCCTGTTCCAGTGCTTTACCTCTTTAAATAAAGAATTTCATTCTAACAGCTAACCTAAATCTCCCCTCTTTTAGTTTAAAGCCTTTCCCCTGGTCTTATCACTATTACACCATGTAAAAAGTTGGTCTCTGTCTTGCTTACAAGTTCCCCTCAATTACTGGAGATTTCTTTTCTTCAGACTAAACAAACCCAACTCCCACTACCTTTCTTCACAAGAGTGGTATTCCAGTCATTTTTGTGGCCCTTCTCTAGACCTGCTCCAAAAGCTCAACATTGTTCTAGTGTTGAGGGCTCCAGACCTGGAAGCTGTACTGCATAATCTGCCTCACATGGGCAGAGAATAATTGGGACAAACACCTCCTTCATCCTGCTGGCTACCTTTATGTTGAAGCAGCCCAGAATACTTTTGACTTTCTTGGTTTCAGGTGCACACTGTTGTCTCATGTCAAGTTTTTGTCTTTTAGGACCTATAGCTGTGATTGGCAGACTCAAGTGTAACAACTTTCACTTGGTCTTCTTAAAGCTCATTAGATTCACATGGACCTAATTTTCAAGCCTGTTCAGGTCCCTTTGGGTAGAATCACTCCTTTACTGTCAGCTGCACCACTCAGCTTGATATCATCAGCAAACTTGCTGAGGGTATGTTCAATTCCAATGTCTATGACAGTGATAAAGATACTGAAGAGCACTGATATCAAGATGGACTCCTAGGGGACACCACTCTCCACTAGCCTCCATCTGGACATAGAACCAGTGACTTCAACCCTTTGGCTCTGACCATCCAATTGTTTATTCACTGTATAATCTGGCCTTCAGATCCATGTCTCTTCAATTTAGAGGCAAGGATGTTGTATAGGACCATGTCAAAGGACTTGCACAAGTCCAGATAAATAATACCAATTGTCCTCCTTTGTTCACCAATAACATCAATCCATTGTAGAAGGCCAAAAGATTGTCAGATGTCAGCACAATCTGCCCTTACTAAAGGCATTCTGGCTTTCTCAGATCACTTCATCCCACATATGCCTTAACATCTCTTCCAGGATGATCTACTCCATGATCTTTCCAGACAGATGTGAGGCTCACCAACCTGTAGTTACCCTGGCTCTATCTTTCTCTTTTTCTTGAATTCAGGAGAGATGTTTTCCTTTTTTCCAGTAGCCAGGGACTTTGCTTGAAAGCCACAATTTTTTAAATATGATGAAGGGTGACTTGGCAAGATATCTACAAGTTCTCTGAAAGCAATGGGATGCATGTCATCCAACTCCATAGACTTATACATATTCTGCTTCACAAAGTGCTCTTGGACTTTCTTTGCTCTTACAGTGGGAGGGATTTTGTTCCCCTGACCCCCACATAGAGGTTCAGAGACACAGTAGGCTTGAAAAGACTAACTGAAAGCTGTTCAGATATCTTTGAAAGTCAGCAAGTTGCCAGAGAGTGAAATTTAGGTTTCTCATATCAATCAATGGTAGCAAATCTCACAAAACTTCACTTTTTCTGGAGTCATTAAAAAATGTTGAATTGTTCATCACTTCCCATTTTTGAACTACCTTGAAGATCTCTGAGGATAATATTTTACTTCAGTAAGATTCATAAGCTCTCAAGAGATAAAGAATTTAAGTTCTTTGATTCAGATTTTAAATGAAGCATGTCTATGTTTATCAGGACAAAGGGAAAGGAATTTTCTCTTAGCAGCAGTTCTGTACTTGACGAAAAAAGAACACAGAGTAATGCTCTGAGTGAGAAACATTGATGAATAATGAAAAAACATTAGAAATACAAATCCAAGAAAGACAGAATGTACACATTATATGAACTGCATGGAATGTTGATTACACTCAGAAACTACTGACATGTTTTACATACTCTGGGATATATTAAGACAAAAAGTCCTGAATACCAAACAACACAAGAAATCTCCTTTAATTTAGAACAAATTATTTTCTGCCTTTTATTTGCCATTCATGTCAGCTGCAGCAAAACAACCAGCTATAGCAATTAATGGTCCCATTTAGAGTAGTTCTATGTTATTTTGTGTGGAGTACAGATTCTTTTAAGGAGATGCTTCCTTTATTTATTGATTAGATGTTCAAAGCTCTGAAAGATGAAAAGTCAGCTACAGAAGACAGAAGTGGAATGTATAGCTACTCTTTAGTCGAAAATTTTGCATAATCATGGAAGTATAAATATACTGGAAAAATGGCTTCAAAAGTTATGGGGTAATACATAGCTTCATTTCAGCCTATTTATTTATTTATTTATTTATTTTATTTCTCCTACCACTGTACAGAGTTTACTACAGCTGCTATTTCATTTCTCTCATCATCAACACTGATAGCAGCATTCATGTCTGTACTTGAACTTTTAAAAAATGAGAATAAACCTACAACAATCTGGAGAAACAACGGAAGGGACTGTATCTCCAGGGTCTAAAAGAACAATTTATCCAGATTCACCTATGGGCATCATTCCAAGATCTATGTGACCTGTCATAATCTTTGTGAACACGTATGATGAGTAGCCAATAGGAAGAAATTTACCTGCACAGAACCACTGAACATTTTTCAATTAGCATATTTATTTATATCAAAGCATATTCATAAGCAGATCATAAAGTTAAAAGAGAAAATATATTTAAACAAAGTGTTTACTGGTTGACACAACATAGTTTCTAATTCCTATTTACTTGGATGTCTATTTTTATGAGAGTTACTACAAATTTACTTTCAAATATGTGGCTCTAGAGAAATAGGTACTTTTCAACAAGACCTATATTACAAGTTGGTAAAGAGAAGAGAAAAGGGACATACTTTTATAGTCTTTCTGTGTATATTTTCTGTGTGGATTCTGTCAGTTTGGAGTATGGGAATGAAACTGATGTAATATAACTTGCTCTAATTCTGGCAAATCATAAATTGTAGTCAATAATTGTAGGAACTATAATTTAGAGTTAAGATGGACATTTTATCTTTTGTTTTTGTCACTGAGAACTTTTTACAATACATGAAAATAGCAGACTGAAGCGTTATCTCAAATCAAATCAGAATCAAAAATTTCTTCGAAGTAAATGTAAGCAAGAACTGATGGCAAAGTGTTCTGGGTAATAACATGTAAATCAGTTTTTAGAAAACAAGTTTAATTTCTGGATCATTTTAATATTCATGGAACTTTATTGCTCCTTAAAAAAATAACATCCACAAAACACCTTGTTATTTTTCTTACCAAGGAATTTTAATTTCACTTATATTTTTTAGACTGGATCATCAAAGTAGATTATAGGAAGCTCACATTTCTTGGGAAAAAGAACATTTCACTCAGTGGACATCTGTAAGTCTGCTTTTTGTCAGCCTCCAATTGTCAATGCACCAAAGTGGAAAAAACAATTTTGAAAGCCAGTGAAAGAATTAACTTCAGTATTTCTGCAATTGAAATGTAAATACTTGCTGCATGCTTGTTTATTACCATTACTGTTTTCAGAGCCTTATGTTTTTCGTGCTTTTTGAAAGACTCCTGCACTCTTTTCCTCACTGGGTACGTTAATTTCTTTATGCTAGCAAAATCCACCATGCAGCTCAACATCTGCAGTGCACAGAAATAAATGTCCACACTATCTGAAGTGACTATCCATAGAGTATACATTTAGTATTATAAAATAATGCTATGCAAATGTCCCATAAATTATATCATTCAAGTCTTTAAGTATGAAAGTCATTTTTTTTGCAGTTTTTCTCTACCCCTATATCAAATGTAGATGTACCAAATTTTTCCTCACTCCTAATCCTTAATGAGGAAAATTACACTTCTTTGGAATAGTAATTCTATCAGAAAATAGTGAGGCACTGACAAAGTTTAAAGAAGTATCTCACAAAATTTTCACTGTATTTTGAGAAAATTAACTCACATGATAATGCTAAAAGAAAAAGGTCAGTTGTTTACTACCAAACTTTTGTCAAGGGTACTTTTATCCAGTTATAATGTGAATATCACTCTTGCTGCTGTTTTAATCAATGCAAAAGTTTCAGTTTGGGTTTCAGTGTCCTGGGAGATTTTTTAAATTAATGTTCAGATCTTAAACAGATGCTTAGTACATAAAGACTTTTAAAGAGCAAATAATTTCAAATATAACCTTCATTTCTTGTATTTACTGTCCAGTAAATCAGTTGATAGATATACTTTCATCTCTTTGCCCAGATTTTGGATCTAGACTCCTTCTTCATTCAAAGTTTGTCTCTTTTCATCACATTGCAGGAGCATTTTGCATAATTATATTGTGCTTTTTTGTTTGCTTGTTTGTTTGTCTTTTTAACAACAAAATCATTTTTATCCCATTTTTAAGGTTCTTCTGTATCCACTTATTTTCTTACTTGTATAAAATGCATCTTTGATTCTTTTCCTTCATCATGTTTATTTCCCCTTTTTGCTAAGTCACTTTGCCCTTTGTCACTGATCAAGTAGCTGGGATCTGTGTTGTCAGTCTTTGATTCATCAGTTTTGTTGATATTATTCCTGTTGTGCAAATCTGACTACTATGATAACCTAATAACAATTCATCTAGTTTTCCCTATTGTTGCTGTGCTTCATTGATAATGAAAAAATCACCTTTGAAACTCTTGAATCCCCACTGATAGTTTGCTAATGGGTACCCCATAAACATAGAATATTTGTCTGTGTTTGAGTACAAAACATTTTTATCAGGCAATTCATATATTCCCAAGAGTTCTTTTAATGATATTACTGCTGATAATATGAAGGAATACAGCACACCTTAGAGACGTTTTATTTAATCTACCAGAGTGCTTTTTTTGCCAAAGAATTGCTGTTGTTTCTGAGGTTCAAGAATTGCTCTCTGAAATTCTCTTAACTGAAACATCTGTGGCTACAGATGACTAAAACTGAATGAGTAGGACACACACCCCTACTGAAGATCTCAGATTTATTTTCTATAATATCCAATTATCAGACAGCTTATTTATTAACTTCCAAGGAGAAGTCAGACAAATAATACAATATGAACTTATCCTACTGTAAAACTATGCCAATAATAGCTATTGAAGGAGACATCCTTGAAAACTAATTGAGCTCAATTTTTTATTTTTTTTTTCTCCCTACCACTGTTTCTTCTGCTTCTGACTAATCAGCTCATATCCAAATATTTTGAGTTTACTGTTTGCTTTTGTAAATTTAACTGCTGTATTAGAAGCAGCAAGTTAGCTCCTGTCAGATACACAGAATTGGGAAGCACTTACAGAAGCCACAACCTACTGCAGTGTGACTTTATCAAGAGTGCTGGTAAAGTACTTAGAACTTCTTATTCATTTCTGTGAATATGAATCAAGACAGGAGAATCGCCTGAGGTGATAACTGTCTATCTAGACACATTTTAATTCCAGAAGGAGCACTAGAACTGCACTACGTGTTCACTATTTGATGCTTATGTAGCTGTAGCTGCATGTCTGTAGCCAATCCTGATGGAAAACTTTGGTGAACTAAAATATGGTAGAGGCAAATGCATGCATACACCATCAGAATTAGGAAGGGGCTGCAAGAATAATTTATCCTCTCACAAGTGGGATTTACCTTTGAATCATTATGAAGCATCACAAAAGAGGTTTATAAGAAAGTTATTTCATTGTATGTCCTAGAATCAGTGTCTACTTTTTCCCTAAATAATGACAGTGCTTCTGTCTATATGTCAACAGTTTGCACTGTATTAACTATCATTTCATTTGGAAGCTGTTTGACTACATGAAGACTGATTTTAAAAGTAAAATTGAAACAGGTACTAGACCTTAAACTTACAGAGGTTTTCCACTCTCTACTTATTCCAACACTTTAAAATTTTCAGCTCCATTCATTTTAATTCACTTCCTTTTTGTGTCTGAATAGCAATATTGCCACAGACCCCTGATCTTAACGTGTTTTTAGAAAATAATTTTCATCAGAAAAATCTTTCAGTGAAACCAGTTCAAACAATATTCTTGTGGGTTTTTTTGTTGTTGTTGTTGGTTTTTTGTTTGTTTGTTTGTTTGTTTTAAATGAACTTTTGTTTCTGATTACACCATTTTTGAACTGTGATCAGCTCTCTAGCTTTGACAGTCTGGAGTGTTCCATTATACATTCTGAGATTCCCTGCTTACTTACTGATGTCATTTCCTCCTTCATTATTAGATTTCCTCAATATTGCATCCACAAACATTTCTGATACACCTACCAACTCTTCATTATCTTTTATGTATTTCTTCTTTTGATATACAAATACTTCCAATCAAAACCAACATTTACCCTCTTCTATTCATAGAAATATAGTTCTGGACATTGGGTAGAGAAAATTCAGGTAACTGATCTGCCCCAATTCATAAATCAGAGCACCTGGCACATTACCTCCGGTGGCGCAGTGGTATAAGTTGCTGCTTGCAACACCAGAGGCCCGGGGTTCGAATCCCCCCTGTGGCGTAAGTGGCAGAAATGCTGCTCTGCTACACAGAGGGCTCGAATCCCGGGAGTTGGACTCGATGATCTCTAAGGTCCCTTCCAACTCGCATGATACTGTGATACTGTGATACTGTGATTACCAGATTCATGTTACCATATTCTTAACTATTTGTTTTCATTCTGATCACAGTAAAATTTTACCCACAGAAAGGCATGGGAGATGGCAGCTTTGCATATGAATATCTTTGTTATTATGTAGACACATGAATAAGAACTTCATTTTCTTCACATTCTTTTTCTCTAATTCACTCTAATCATTATGCTTTGCATTCCTTCTTAAAAATGCCATCAGTGCAGTAGAAAATTGAAATAATACTTTTTGAGTAAAATAGTTCATTAGAAAGTGCTTAGAATATGTAATGAATAATGACTAGTCAAAGTAAACAATAGGTGAACAATCACTGGTTGAAATGTGTTTACATAAACTATTGGTTGAAGAATTGGCAATGACTAATTCTTTATATCAAAATTGAAATTATTAGTAATAGTAATAGAAAGCACTAAATTAATCAGATAAATTATTTACAGGAAATACTTCAGCCATGAAATTTATTGTTGACAAATGCTTGATAAAGTACACTGGAATAATCTCAACACTGCACACATTTTGGGATTCTAAATTAGTTGTATTCATTCCATAAAAATAGCAATAATAATAAAAATTAACTAGGAAAACTATGCAATACAACTTTATATAGCTTAGTGAACTGCTATGATATAAGTAGAAAGTAAATAGAAACATGGAAGTATTAAGTTGCATAAAGACTGAGCTGAAAATAAATACCTGAAAAGTAACAATATCATTGTGGAAATTTCTTGTGATATCTCACATTACATTTTTCATTCAGTCTCATTATCATATAAAAAAAAAAAATAAAAAAAAAATTAAAAAAATGAAGCTGAAGGGAAGAGAGGATTGAAAAAATATGCATAATATATAATGGAAATACTGTAATTTCCACAAGAGAGATTGAAATGATTAGGTCTGTTCAGTTTAGTGAAGACACAATTGAAATTGGCAATTCCAGGAGCTTAGAAAAATGTTTCTAGCAAATATACAGAAAATGTAAATCAGATTCCCATCCTACTGTTCTCATAGATAATTAAGAAGGAATTCAGTAAAATAAGACATCAGCTGAAGTTGATCAATGGGAATATTTTTTACATTGCTTATGACTGAAACAAGGAACCCAGTGATAAAATAATTGTCAGAATAAACTTAGTTGAATTTACAAAAGCCAGTGAACATTTATATTGATATACAAACCAGACAAATACAGGAGATACATAACTCTCATCTTTCAAAGTATACACCAAGTTCCAGCTGAGAGGAAGTATTAAGGTATACATATCTCAAATGTACAAGTTATTTCATCCTCAGTGACTGTACCTCTGCTGTGCACTCAGGAGTGAAAAAAAATAAGGATCAAGAGTTTCACTACCATTTTTAATCTGTTTACTTAGCTCTGGGAAAACAATCCAGAGCCAAAAACTGTGGATAAGTACATGCAGGAATGGAATGATGGGTTCAGGGAAAGGTTCATTTCAATGAAACTTCTCCAGAAAAACTGATGAGAAGTTGCACACAAAATACAATACATAGGAAAAACACATTTATTTTAACAATAAATAAATAAATAAATAATAAAAAACCTACAAAAGCAACAATAAATATACAATGGCATTTTGTCTATAAATATTAAAAACAAACAAATAAACAACAACAACAACAAAACAGAAACAGAATTCAGCCTCTTTCATTACTTTTAAATTACATCTGAGAGACCAGAGAAAAGGTATATGAACCCACTGGCATACAAGATACAAATATGAAAATAAGTATTTATTTAAAAGAATTATATTGCTTTCAACAATAGTACTGAAAATCACAAGAAACATTCAGATTCAGGATAAATACAAGACGTTTGTTCTTGTATTTCTAACTGTAAAACACACTTCCATGTTCTGTTTTGCTTGACTGAAGTCTAATAACACTTCTTAGGTTAACTTGAAACTATTCTTTCTTCCTCATTTTTAAGAATTGACAATAAACTGCAAAAATCAGTGATTTCCACAGTTCTCCTCAGTGACCTACAGTTCTGTGATTCATCAGTCTTTTCTCAAGTTTCACTAGCGTTTGTCTAGATTATCTTTCTCTTCTGGATGAACAGAGTTTATTCTCTGTTCCAGCTTTCTTAAGGAAATGTATGCTTTGTTTATTCGTGGCTTAAACAAAAATGTTGTTAAGTAGTGTTGCTGAATAACTATATGCCTTGAGCAGATCCTTAGGCAAGTAAATAAACATAAAGGCAGAAAATAAATGGTTCTGGATGATCAAAAATTTTAGTATGTCTTCACTCTCATTTAAAAGATTTTCCCCAACAGTTGATGCCATGAGTGCAAGTAGTAAGACTGTAGAAAAATCTGCAGTCTTTAATATGGCTATTCATTCTTGCTTTTTTATTTTTCAAGTTATTTGCCGACGCCTTCAACTCATGAGTTGAAACAAAACTACTTACCAAGATTTAAAATAAATAAATAAATGAATAAAAATTGGAAAAAAAGGATAATTATGACTATGTGTATATATATATATATATACACACATACTTATATACATTTACATTTATATATATATATGAATGCAAATAGCAAGTGATGCACAAGTAGTTGCTCACCACCTCTGACAGTGGAAGAGAGAGATGAACACCCATCTCCTTCAAAACTCATTCCACATGATGACATATAGTATGGAATATTATTTGGCTGGCTTAAGTCTGGGGAAGGAGAGGAGGAGAAGGGAGGAGGGGGGGGAGGGAAGAGAGCAAAGAGGAGAGGAGGGGAGGAGAGTGGAAAAAGGAGAAAAGAAGAGAGGAGAGGAGAGGAGAGGAGAGGAGAGGAGAGGAGAGGAGAGGAGAGGAGAGGAGAGGAGAGGAGAGGAGAGGAGAGGAGAGGAGAGGAGAGGAGAGGAGAGGAGAGGAGAGGAGAGGAGAGGAGAGGAGAGGAGAGGAGAGGAGAGGAGAGGAGAGGAGAGGAGAGGAGAGGAGAGGAGAGGAGAGGAGAAAGTGTGACTGTATCTGTCCAGATTTAGTCCATTAATTTAGAAAGATTTTAGTTAAGAAAATTGTAATTCCCTAAACCTCCCTGAGAGGGACCTAGCACAGGGGGGATTAACTGTGTTACAAAATCCTTTCCTTCAAAATCGTAAACTGAATTGATTACATTTTACAGAGCATCATTACTTTGTGTCTCTGCACACCATCAGACACTGTGTACTTAGTTAATGAGTGTAACATATATGGTGTTTTAGTGGCACCACATAAGGCCAAATTGCTGTGGGAAGAGAGCAAAGAACTAAAGGGAACAAAGTCTGACATGTCTGCACCAGCAAATAACCCATCAAAGTTCCAGATCCTCACTAGAAGCAGATCACACACTACATTTCAAAATAAAGCCCTTTCTCCATCTCCTTGAACTCCCTAGAGTTGTACCTGCTAGTCTTGTGTAGTGAAAAAAACTCACTGTTAACAACAACTTACCCAAGACATGTAGAAAATGGCATATTTACAGGGACAAGATTCAATCTGTCAGTATCATAATCATAATCAAGTCATGGATTGCATATATTTCTGACCCAATCCTAATAAAGTTCAAAGAAATACAAAGTTGCTAAATATCTCTCTCCAGTATATGTGACAGGAATCTTTATAATCCTTATGATAAATCAAGTATAGTTCTTTTTTTTTCTTTCTTTCTTTTTTTTTTCTTTATATATATATAATATATATAATATATATATATTATATATATTTTAATATATATATAATATATATATATTAAAATCTTGAAACTTTGCTCATTTGTGATGTCCTACGATTGCTTGTTGATAAAGGTAGTGCCAAGGTTTAAACTAGTTTGGATATGACTTTTTGCATCATAAGCTTTTCACGCCAAGGCTGATCCCAGAAATGTGTAATAAAAACACCTTGAAAAAAGGCAAAGATCATAATGAAACCAAGAACTGTGATGATTAAAGAGAAATACTCCAGATGCTTAAACTAAGTCTGAAGAATTTTGCTTTATTAAACCACACTCCCATCTGTTCTTTTGGATGTTAACTCTTGTTTGAATTACACATCACGTTTTTCTGACATTATCACATTTTTGTTTTATAAGAGCTTCCTTGAATATTATTTATGACATATATATCGTGTATGTATATACACACATACACAGATGTTGCTCAGAAAGTAATGCCTCCTAATATTCATGGAAGCTGTAATGCATGTGAAGAGCACAATAACACTAATTGACAGAGCAAATTCTCAGCTACAAAACACTGCTTTTCAACATAATCACTGTTTTTAGATGTGCATTTTTATTTGCTATCAATAAGAGCCTGCATGCCGTGGTTGTAAAAATCTGCACCAGTAGAGGTGACTTGCTGCTTCTCCTGCCATTGTTGAAATGCACCACCCACCACCCCACTGTGCTCACCTCCACCATTTGGTCTTTATAAATGTTTAGCAGGAATCAGTGAATATCTGGGTGGAACATTTTTCACCCATTCTACACATGGAGGGATTTAATTACCTTTGATTCATATGCATTTCCATTTCAGACTGCCCCTCTGCTGCCATCTGTAGCACAATAAAGAAAATTAACAGAATTTTATTGGGAAGGTTCAACCTCTACTGCCATGCCAACAGTATACACATCTGATGTCATGAGCCAGCATAATAAAATAGGAGGCACTACTTTCAATGTAGAACACATTCATTTATATACTTGAATATATTTATTATTTTGCCTCATTATTTTAGATCTCTGTTAAGTCTGCTAGGTTACCTTGTCTGATGTGCTGTAAGCCTAATTTCCCCATAGGTCTGGTATATCTTTCATGAACTTATGTTATTAACTGGACCGTGAAATTCCTTCCAGATAGCCTTCTAGTTTTATGAACAAGTAAGGTCTATGATCCCATCTGGTATCTTAAATTAAGTCAAGTGTAAGAAATACTGTAACAGGGATTCCCAAATTCTTCACTCAGATATGGTGGGAAGTTTTACTGGTCACATGGCCAACGACAATCTTGTATTTCTAAATCAAGTGTCAAGAGGAGTCAGCATGTGGGACCATCTCTCACAGGAGGCAAAGTATAAATTAGCAGAGGTCATTGAATTTCTGAGAAAAAAACACACACACAAAAAAAAAAACAACAAAAAAAAACAACCCAAGAAGCATACATTGCAAATCCATGCAGAATGTCTGTGGAGGGGCTGAAAGCCATTGACATTTACTCTTTTAGCAGGGGGGTGTCTTTCATGTCTTGCGACTCCTGTCAAAATTATTTACATCAGAGAAAACAATGTAAAACACGTGCACAATTTGTGGCTGCTCTGAATGTTCATCATCAAAGAAGCTCAATACATTATCAGGTTCAATGCTCAGTTCATTGAGATTGTTCACATGGATGGAGGCACTTGTAATTGCTCCTCTTTCCATGCCCAGCTGAATGTTTTCCATATGCTTTGGTACACAGAGCAGAGGAAAAGAGGTGGATCAGAGTAGTTTTTACAGTAACAACCTTACAGAAGGATTTTTCAGCTTTTTCTTTCTGATGCTGCTAACAATCAAGATTCTATTGTAATTACCAATTATCATGTAGCTTGGGAATAAATAATTTTCTCAACTTTTGTTTGAAATATTCTTTCACTTTCTTTATATATCAGCTAATAACAGGATGATATGATTGTTAATCTGTTCTCTTTTATAGTGTGCAGATCCTCCAGTCTATTTTCAGGGTGGAAGCTTGATTCTCTTACAAGCTGTTCTCATTTTAAGCTAAGGAACTAATAACATTTTTCTATAGCAGTAATATAGATTTGATCTTCCCATTATTTCAAAATATAAACATTTAAAAACTTCTACCTTAGGGGACACTGCAACTAAAGTGTGGTGTGGAATGCACATAGCATCCTGGGTGGACAGTTCACTCTAGGAACAATATTGCAGTGAGGATAGTGTGCTCCTACTGTTGCTGACCCAGCACCATTTCACACACCTTACAAATATGAAGGACTGTATGGGTATAAGGGAAAGAAATGCCTATTGAGTATGCGATGCAAACAGGCAGCTTTCTAAATGATAGCATTTGTTTTGGGAGCTTTGAATGAAGCTTAGCTTAGCTTAGGGGGCACCACCATGTGCATAGCGCGAGAAGAAATGCTAGCCCAAGTATTCCTCTACTAGCAAGGAAAAATGCATCTCCATGAGAGTGGGGAAGAGGTATAGCAAGATACTACGATACAGTTCCAGCATTCACAATGAACAATATTGTTCAGATTAGGAAAATGTTCTTCTCTAAATAAGTGCTGTAGCATTTAAACAGGCTCCCCAGGATCATGGCACTAAGCCCGCTAGAGTTGAAGAGGTATTTCAAAAATGCTCTCAGACATTTAGTCTGATTTTGGAGTAGTTCTGTGTGGACTCAGGAGTTGTATTCTGTGATACTTGTGTTTCTCTTCCAACTTGGGATATTCTAATATGTGTTCCATTTAGATGGTATCCTGCATTAGAAACATACCATATAGCTTTTCAGTCTTCTCTATGAAATGCAGCAATATGGTCATAAGAGAGGCAGTAAAACGTCTTCAGATCCAGATGCTGGGCCTCTCATAGCATTTGCAGTTGCTGATGATAATGCCTCAGCTGGCTAAAATGATCTTTCTAAGATGTCTTTTTCAGATGAAAACAATACTGTTCCTTAACTATGGGGAAATAGGTTAGTACTCTGAGAGATGAACTGGAAAAAGTTTATTGTAAAAAAACCCAAACCAAACCAAACCAAAACAAAAAAACTCACAACACCCCAGACCATCTGTATTGCTGTCTTAAGTCTTCCCTTCAGTCTGGCTGCAATTACTCATATTACAGGAAAATTAATAGCAGACTATCTTGGCTCCTCATCTCTGAGCTATATTCAAGAGATGAAATGGTTACTTATGCTACCCACTCACATTAAAATGCCTCAGCAGTTCCATGCATGCAGCAATCTACATGCTTTACTGGCTTCTGCTTCTTTATCTGTTCTTCTCTTTCACTGAATCTACTGCTTAGATTTAGGATGGCAGGATATAGTGCGTATGTAAGGCCATTTACATGTCCATCCCTCATCAGTGCCCCACAGTTAAATGTTAAACTTTCAGACCAAATTTCTTCACTGATACTGCTGTTCTTACTTACTAATCTGACTGAAGAGTGAGAAATAAAATCATCTCATGAAGGACTTACGGTTATATATATGAGAATAGTGTGGAGCTGTTGGTTTTGAAATAGTGAAGCTTGTATTGCCACATGGAAAATCACCTCATCTACCCTGTCCATGCCTGGGATGTGCAGATCTAAGTGCAGCTGTGCAAATCCTCTTTCTCTGTTGATTTGCATCTCCTCCTGTTCATGCTGCAGAGGGTATTCAGAGGCATGTTGGAGAATATGGAATAATGATAGAATCATGGGATTGAATGGTTTGGGTTGGAAGGAACCTTTAAAGATCATCTAGTCCACCCCCCTGTCACAGGCAGAGACATTTTTTCTAAATCAGGTTGTTCAGAATTTCATCCAAATTGAATGTGAACCTTTGCAATGATGGGGCAGTCATTACATCTCTGGGCAACCAACTCCAGTGCCATCCCACCCTCACTGTAAAAAAAACATCTTTATAATATTCAATGCAGACTGACACTCTTTTAGTTTAAAATTATTACCTATTGTCATGCCATGGCAGGCCCTGGTATCAAGACTTTCTTCCTGCTTTATAGGTTGAAAGGCTGCACTAAGGTCTCTTTGAAGCTTTATTTTCTCCTGACTTAGCAAGCTCTCAAACTGTCTTCACAAGAGAGGTGTTCAGCACTCTGACCATTTTCACAGCCCTTCTCTGGACCATCTTGGACCTCTGTGAAGGTAAGATAACATCTAATAGCAAATCCTACAACTTATGATAGATTTACACAGTCCCCACTAGCAACTTGACAGAAGGAGAATTGCATGAGAAGCATCTGAAGCAATTCAGAGAAGCATCAGTCACAGTCCTTTTGCATTCCTCATGATGGAGGTATCAGCAAGACAATGTCCTCCAAAGCGTGTAGTTCCTTCTACACGATAATGCTGTTCATGGAGTGATGACACCCTGAACTCTGCACACAGCCAGTTATCTTTTATCATTGCTTTTGATATCTATTTGAAATTTTGTGCTTATAATCCCATTTAACTAATATATGACAGCTTGGGCATTGTCAACTAATGTTGGAACTCTGAACAGAATCAAAGGCTAAAACCTAACTGGCTCTTACCACTGAGAATTCACCCTGATTCACAGCCTTGAGTAGCTTACAGTTAGAGAAGCTTGGAGACTGCAGATAAAAATAAGGGAACTGATGAATTGTGAGAGGTTACTGCCCATTGTAACAGTGGGTTTCACCACAGTTGTTGCTCACATTTCACCAGAAAACTCCTTTTATGTTGTTTCCCACAGTACAGAATGTAAAGTGTCTGTAGGAGGTGAATGTCATTCAGTTCGTCTCACCTCTGCAGTCATATCTGGCTGCCCCTTTCAGAGGATGCATCATGTATATTCACCTAAAGCTGATGAAAATAAATAAATAAATAAATAATCCAGTCTCTCAACTACATCCCACTCTTGTCATGTTGAATTACATATTATTTGAAGCATTTTTTCCTAAGAAAACAAGTTGTGAATTTATGCTCTACACACGAAGGACGTTGTTTTGGAAATGCTACCTTCCTGAATAACACTTTTCCACATACTGTTCAGTAAAAGTAGAGATATCATGAAAACAAAACCCCAGCTGCACAAGAGCATCAGCTGAACTCTAATAACCTGAAACTATCCAAAAGAACAGTTGTTTACCACACGCAAGCTTTTCAGCAGTTGAAATGTGAAAAATAGTAATCAACCTGAAACAGAAGATATTAAGGAAAATGGGAGTGATTTCTGAGAAGGCTGAAAAAAGCATGATTATTATTACAGCAGGCTGCATCTCAAAATTATTATTAGGACATAAAGAATTCAAGTATCATTTTCACTTGCCTTGAAATATCTGCACAAACCTATTACTGAACAAAAGATGTTAAAAAACGCTTCAATTGTGATATTATAGCCCACAAGGTCAGAGTAATGTAGTCCAGAGCAAAGAGGTACCTGTACACAAAGCAAAATATATTGCTGTTTTCCCTACTTTCATGAAAAGCAATTGTGAATGCTTAGCATGATAAATATTAAAGGAGGCTGATTGTCAACCTTTTCTGGAATAAACTGCAAGCTATTTTAAAACTGAGTTTAAACTATCTGCCTCTGAAATAGAGGTACCTGATATCACTCCTGTAGAGTCAGTGGGGCTAAAGAAAATTGCTGAAAAGGGGATTAGAAAAATAATTTCAAAAATAATGACAAAAAACATTGATATAACAGTAAAAAGAATGATGAGAATTGGTTTGCAAACCAAAGTATTTCTTTAGAAGAAGATACCTGATGTTTTGTATGATGACATAGCAACATTACAAGTTTTTCTCACTATAATCAAAACTCCTCAATTTGCTTGGGTACATTTCCTTGAAAATAAACTGAAATTCATGGAAAAGTAAAGATAAAAAATTTACAGGTGTCAAACACATTCTTCTACTGTTGAAGTTTCCAGGGGACAAGAGGAACAAACCTCTTTGCCCCAGGTCATCCAACAATAAATATTTGGTATTGTCTGACCAAGAGCTCTCTGTATAGCTGCAGGCCACAAAGGAAGACCATAGCCCTTTATGGACTTTTACCCATCTAGATTTATAAGAGAGCCTTGTCATTGACTTTGTCATAAGGCTTTGTCGTAAGCACTGTCTTAGGGCTGTTTGATTGCCTTTACAGACCTGTAAGCCCCTGCAGGTGAGGCACTTCAGGCTTTGCCACCCTGGACATTGTCTAGGTGACAGTGGGAGTGCTCTGAGCTGTGGTTTCACCTTTCTGAGACTGAAATACATGGCAATTCCATGCAAATGGCTCAGCAGAACTGTGGGAAGTTTTTGCAGAGATATTCTAAGCAAGATCTTTCCTAGTTACAGATGAGAAAACTCAGCTGCTTTTTAGTATAAATGCACCAGTTTTCTACGTGAAATCAATAGCTTTTATTTCTACATAGCTTTTTCTTTGGGAAGTCCATCAGTAATGTATTTGTAGTCCAGGAAAGATGATTTCCCTGTTTTGTCAGCCTCTTAATAAAGTTACCTAATGAGGCAAGCAGCTCATGTGTTCCTTTCCATCACTTCATCATCTTGCTAGATGAATTCTTCATCTCTTCCTATCAGCTGTAAGTTGGCTTCACAACCTTGTTCTCACTCACCTGGGTATTCACATGGGATCCCATTGGCCCTGGGACACAGGTATGCACTACTTATGCCCACTTCTTTCCATTCTACTTCAGACCTTGTTTATGCCTAGCTTGATAGAATTTTTCCATTATTTCTATAATTCTTGTTCTGTATTGCTGCTACTCTTTCACTATCCCTTGTGCCTGTGAAGTAAAATACCTATTTTGTAGAGCTAGACAATGCTTATTCAGGAAAATGTGTGCTGTTTTCCATTTTGTTTAACTGAGTTTGCAATTTCTTTAACTGAATAAGTTAAAGTGAAATAAGGCTTTGTAAGTATAATGAACATCCTTAAGCAAGCATTCAGCAGAACCATAAAAGATAGGAATTACATTTTTCAGGATATTTTAGCTCACGATTTTGTATATAAAAAGTTCTTAAAGTTAATAAACCTGTTTCAAGGCTTAAATTTGTTGCTCATATACTTTTAAAGAAACAGATCAATAAAAAAAAAAAGGAAGAAATTATTTCCTTCTATAATGCAAATATTCTGAAATTTACAACATATGACCATATTTTCTGTGAAAGGTTCAAATATTCAAAACAAAACTTTTTGTTGTTGTTATTATTCTGCAGTCATGACATATTTTCCTAACTCTAGTCATCTCTGGTGTGTAAACATTTTACAAATGGTTTTGCTTTAAAAAGTTCTGCATTTTTGCTGCACCAACATTAATTCATTTCTAAGGGTTCAGTATTTTCTGCAGAGCAAAAAAGGGATAAACATTTTTATATGATACAGAAGCTCTATGTTGGGAGCTGTTCCCTCTAAAATGATCAGCAAATTGTATATGAAGAATAGTGCCTGCTTTAATCTATCTAGTGTAGCAACTGGAAGTTAACTCAGAGTTGAGAACAGAACTAACAGCCCTTTGCAGTAGCAGCCAGCACTGTGGCATGACTTAGAGCCACATTACCCAACCTATCCACCAATTAGCAGCTTCAGTCAGTCACCTGCTAGCTGCACCTTGCTCCACATTTCACTGGCAGCTGAGTTTTCTTCTGTGTGATAATTGCTTTTACTAGTGCCAGAATTCATCACCATCTGTTGAAGATAATTTCTCCAGAGTTCAGTATCAACTTGTTATTTCTCTGTTCACGCTCCATGTAGCCCTGGTATTTCTATTGTATGTAGGTGCTCCAGATCCTGAAAATGTTTGCAGCTCACTTTCTAAGTCATTTTCCCTCAGTGATCACAGGAATACATTTCCTAGATCTTTCTTCCCAGTATTTCTGTGCTCATTTATGACCTATGATATCAGGAGAGGTCCAACAAAATCTTTGGATCAGAGATGTTTCTTTTCTGTTCTCTGTGTGCCCTGACTGTACATGTATTTGCATTCTTTCTACACACATCTGTAATCTCTGCTGCAGATTGAGAGCCTTTAAACAGAAATCCATCATCTGCATAATGAATATATAAACATACGCGTATATGGTCATACATACACATGTATATATATACATGTATATATGCATAACAAGAGAAGAAAGAGACCTAGGTCAAAAGGATAAGTTTCAGAAGGAGATTCAGCCCAAATTGCCGTATTTCACATTTCTTGTTACAGTTTCTAGACAAAATACTTTTAACTGAGTGTGCGAATTACTGAAAGCCCTGGGAGCAGTGCTTGTTTTTCTTGCTTTGTACAGTAAAGCAGAACATATGCCTACTGAACTTCAGGCATCCTGCTCAATAATCCACAGGCTGTGTTTGTCTGCATGGTTTTCTTAACATCTCCATGTGAAACAGTAACTCTAAATTTGATGGAAGCTGTGCTTACTTGTCTGCAGGTACTGGAAAAAGAAAAAAAAAAAAAAAAAAAAAAAAAAGCTCATTTCAGAAATTATTTTGTGAAGACAAAGGATGATTGTAATTTGATTCTGTGATTCTGAAGTTCTCAGAAACATTAATTTCCAGCCTTCATAGGAATTTGGACCTTGTGTCTCATATGTTTTTATGTGGGAAATTGTGGGAAGAAATTTCTGGGTGAATGCAACTGTTTCAGAGGATGAAATCAGAAAATACTTTCATTCAGTTTTCTTGTTTGTACATTTTTAATCCAATCCCACACACAACCTTAATTTATAAGTAATTCAAATTGAAATTCAAGTACTTGTTCTTTTCACATAGGAAAAAAAATGTAAAATAAAAATCTCTTGGGAGTTAGTATGCAGCAAGTGACTCAGGATTCAGCTGTCTGGTACAATAGATTTCCCTTGTGCACATCAAAGCCTGGACACTAAAAGATTACATTTGTGCTATACCTGTCTATACAAAAACTGTCACACCATGTGGAACATCTGGAATGACTTATCAAGATATATTTAAGCAACAGGAAAGTGCCCTCATTCTTCTTTTCCTGCTGAACAGGAGCTTTGTCCTGCTACTGCATTTTCTTTCTACTAACTGTAAATAAAACTTGAAGGACAATGGAGCATTTGCTTCTTCTTCCTTGATTTTTTAGTGCAGACTTGACTCAGGGGTGAAACACAGATCCAGGTCTTCGAAGCCTAAATTTGCATATCTGTGATATGAAGCTTTGTAACAAACTAGTGAAAAGGTTTCTATTGCTGTAAAACTGACTTCCCAGAGTGAACATTTGGCAGTGGAGGTAAGGAGTTTCATTCAAAGGCTGTGTCCCAGGCTATATCATTCAGAGTGGTCAATATCAACTTTTTGGCTGTCCATATTTATGCAACACAGTACCTGACTTTGGTCTTTCCTTTGTCCTATGCAAAAGTTTTGTAACTCTGAAATACAGCTGTTATTTATAGTGATGTTTGAAATGAATTTCAGTGCTTGATGAAACAATATAATGTTCACCAAGTTCATAGACAAAGAAAAGTACTGTACAGTGCAGCCATCTACCATGGAGATATACTTGGATATGCTGGTAAGACACTGCTTTACTCTGGTGAAAGTGGTCATCAGAAAATTTTACTTCCACTGACACAATGAACCAATTCAGTACATTCAGCCATGGTTCTTTGCGTGTTATATGCATTAATCCCACATATTCAGTGCGAATTAGCAGGCTCTTACAAAGTCGGTATCCATGTTGCATTGACAAGAAGAATCTCAGCAGCTGTTCTGGTCTCACAATGTGCTGTAATTGATGCTGCTTTCTACTAGGCCTTTTAAAAGCAGGTTGTAAAATAGCAACCACTCTACCCAGAACTTGCTAATGATTCTGTCTAAGATGTTACATTTTATGTTAGGAATGGTAATGCGTTGTACAAAGATTAAATAAATAAATAAATAAATAAGAATCAGGAGGGATAACATAGTAATAAGCCCATAGTAGTGTAGTTGTGCTTGACGGGGTGTACTGGTTAGCTGGGTGCTTCACATTTGTTATGTACTAACTCACTAATCACATATAGAAAAGTGACAAATTTGACGTAATTACATCGGAACTGTTAGTGCTTTCATTTGTGTTTAGTATTATCTTACTATGCTGGCATTTTAAAAAATTATGGCATGTCATCTTAGATGTATATAAAAGTTATATAATTTATCCTTCAACTAGCCATTGACACAAGAGCAAAACAGGACCCTTTCCAAGAATTTAAACAAAGGCATTAGTATAAATTTGTGGTTCTGCAAGCAGATTTGTGTCTGACTTTTTTGAAGAGAAGATTAATTGTTCTCTAGAGTCATCAAAGGTGAAGTGAATACAGCTGCTACCTTCCCCACTGCTCACACTGAGATGTAGGTACACAATGCTCAAACTGAGATGTAGGTACTCTTTGTCCTGGCCATGAGGGCTACAAAGAAAGCTGAGGTGCTCAATGACTTCTTTGCCTTGCATTCACCAGCAAGGGCCTCAGTGGCACCATTCAAGTTGCAGAAAGCAAAGGTAACAACTGTGATAAGGAAGATGTGTCCATTGCTAGTGAAGACCAGATTCAAAGCCACCTAAATTGGCTTTCCAGTACCTGAAGGGGGCCTACAGGAAAGATGAGAGACTTTTTAGAAGGGCATGTAGTGTAAGGATGAGGGGAAACAGTTTAAAACCAGAAGAAGAAAGATTTAGACTGAATATTGGGAGACATTTTTTAATGTGAGGGTTGTGAAACACTGGAACAGATTGCCCAGAGAGGTTGTGTATGCCTCTGCCTATAGCAGGGGGACCGAAACTGGATGATGTTAAAGCTCACTTTCAAACTGAACTATTCTATGATTCCATGATACTAAGAACTAAACTGAAATGAAACCAATTGTTTTATATAGGCCATTAGGTAGCCAACTGGTACATTCATGGAATTAACTATGCTGAGATTGAAATAAATGACTTAGAAGAAAAAGACTTATTAGGTCCATAAGGTATTTGAGTTAAAACCACTTGATTTATTTACTAACCAGACACAGTCTAGAGCACACATTTTATTCAAGGAGTATTATGGACTAGTAAGATATTGCTGCAAAACTTGCTTCTTGGAAGAATTCTAATGCACTGTTTGAAATTTATGAGTATTCTTAGAGCTAAAACAATTTACTCAGATAATAATTAAGTATTGGGTCATTGCATTTTTAGAGAAGGAACTGAGCTCTGAAAGCTCTGGAAAAAAAATGATATTTTTGTTTGTTTGTTTGTTTTTTGTTCACTGTGGGAGTAAAATGGGAAAGGGAAAAAGGAAAGGAAAAAGATCAAGACAAGGACGAGAAACTTGATTCCAGTGATCTAAAACATTATTTATTTATTTTTTCCTAAATCTTAAAATGTGAAGTTGAACTCTGTAATTTCATTTTTGCTTTTATAGTTATATCAGAATACATTTTTTGTAATATTTTGAATTTTTGAAAATAAAAAACTTCCTCATTTTGATCAGTGAACATTTTCTTCCCATCAAAAAAGATTTCTAGACTGTTTAGTTAGTGATTTTGAAGATGTTTATGTCACTCATGTTGCTATGCTGTTCTTTGTAAACTGATGTTCCATTAATAAGAGTTTAACTACATAGTCTGAGTTAATGACTTGCATCATGCACTGTATATCTTAACCTGTTTCAACTGAACAACTTAAGAGACAAATGAGGAAGATGTGTTAGGTTTGAGATGTCTATGATTAATTGCTCTGAAATAAGTTTCTCAGCAGTATGCAAGAAGGTAGAATTGGGAATATTAGCAAACATTTTGTCATTCTATCTAACTTTTTTAATAACTCAGGTTAGGGAAAAGATTTCCAAGATCTGCCCCTCGATAAATTTAAATTCAGAACTAGATATATTTCCAAATACTAAGCCTCAGGAATGTAATAAATATTTACTTTAAATACTCAGTACCTTAAACTATAAAGCTGAAGTAGTGATACAGAATCAATGTTGCAGAAAACCTATATGTTACATCTTGCTCTTAATTCAAAAATAAAAGGAGGGTTTTCACTTTAAAGGTGTCAATATTTCACAATTAAGTTGAGACAGCCGACTCATAATTAAGCTGGAACATGAGTAAATAATTTAATTAAAAATAAAATTCACAATTATTTTTGAATGTAATGTAGGATTTTAATTCAGCAATAGAGAAATAACAAAATAAAGCCAGATTTTGAATTGGCTTCCAGATAGATCTTCCAGATAGATTGAGGAGTTTACATTATTATGGAAACTCACTCTAGACCTCTACAAAATTAGATTTGAATGCTGCATGATACAGTCACCGCTTGTCTTCCATGGCAGCCATCACACATATTTTTACATTCAGATGGAGAGATATCTAGATTTCTTGATTAGCAAGTATTTGTGGAGAAGTTTCCAGGTTTTTTTTCTGTTCCAGATAGACCCATCAGAACTGGTAGTGTTTAGTCATGTTTTCACCTCTCTGTCAAACAATTCAAGACAAAATGAGCTATGGAAAGACAGATGAATTTTGTACATGTGAGAAAAGAGATTTCCGTTTCAGCTTTGGACAAGGGTTCAGACAGGTTTGTAGTTGAGTCACTTCCAGTTGATTCTGCACCTGTTCCAGCTTATAGTAACTAAAGTGAACAGAATACATGAAGCTGTTGAGTATTACTTCATCTTCTCTCCTCACTGCTAACTTTGATGCTTTCATGAAGAGAACCACAGTAAACTACGGATCAAGAAAAAGATATATTAATTTCTGAATGTCTGTAACAAATTAAATAGGTAAGATAAATTAGAAGGGAAGAAATTATTTTTTAAAGGTTAAGAAAAGGCTCTGGTTTGTACTTTGGTACTTGTGAAATGCTTTTAATAATTTGTTTTCCCCGTGGTCACCAATTTTCATAAGTCATACTCTATGACCCCTGGGGTATATATTTGTAACAGTCAATTCTCTGCAAAGGTCATTTTTCTTCGGTCGAGTAAATTTGATAGTCAATTTTGAGAATGGTTTAATTCCCCATTAACTGTTACTAATTTACAAGAGAACTCCTGTGGAAAGCAAACATACAAGTAAACAATTTGATGCAACATCAACTTGGAGTACCAAACAAAGCCATTAGGAACAGCACAGTTTTCCAGAGTAGCAAATACAAGTGATTTGGGAGAAGGGGCAATCAAGCAAAAGACGGTGATATGTCAGCCTCTGAAAGAACTAACATTTCCTTCAATAATAAATCTTATTTCAATGTTTGGGAATGTAGTGAGAAAATATAGTGAGAAATTTCTTGCATAGATACAAACATAAAGACAAAATGTTCAAATTTAGGATTTTTGATGTGTTGTATATAAGTAGATGTAGTTGATCTCTTTTCTAACCACATCCATAGAGACAGGATTTGAGAGTCAATTTACATTAACAATAATTAATTACAATTATTCAAGCTAATCAATGTCCTATATGCATTCCTTTCTATACTTAAAATTTGTTGCTGTCCTGTACCAAATGTCAAATCCTCCTGCTGTAAATCCTCTAATCTATGAAAACTTGTAGATTTATAAATAACAGGTTTGTAGTAGGTTCATTTTCACTTCTGAAATACAATTACAGTAGGAAACTTTCTGGTGGCTCAGTGGTTGTGCAAATTCCTCTCAATAGTCATAAAACATCTTGTTTGTCACCCTTACCTATCTATAAATAACTAAAGAAAAACATGCAAGAGCAGAGAGAAATTTAAAAGACTGTCTTTAGGTATTGATCTATGTAATTTGTACTTTGTAATTAAAGCTAATTTTTCTGTGCAAAATATAAATGTCTACTGTACCATAATACCTTTAAATGTTGCACTTAATTTAAAGCCTAAATGATTGTATAACAGCTCATGATATCAGGACCCACTGTAAAATAAGGATGACTTTATTTCAACAAGCTGATACTCTTAAGTAAAATACTGTGCTTTTAAAATTTGCATAACTATTTATATACATATATACATATAGTTTTAAATGTCTTTGAAAAAGTTAATCAAGCTGTAAAAAAAATAAAATAAATTATATATATATATATATACACACACACATATATGCAATATATGGAGACAATACAAGAATTTTTGCCAGTTTGGAGAATTTAATTACCTGTTATAGTCAAAGGTGTTAAAAAATCATCACCCTGCCAACAGGACCTAGTGAAGCCAAGAAAGGAGGAGGAGAAGAAAAGCCTTGGGCATTCTTTTTTTTTTTTTCAGTTCATTGGCAGACACAAGGTTATAAAATTTCAGTATTTCAAGTCAACCTCTAATATATCTGTCAGCCCCAAATAATGCTTTTTCCTGGTTGAATGGCCTTTCTATCAGCTGAACCTTTAAAAGAACCATTATTTGGAAATGAAAATTCAGTAGGCTTTGTGCTCAGTTTTCAATAGTAAAGAAGACTTTGTCTGTCTTTAAATATATATATATATGTATTTCTACTAAAATCTACTTGATAAATTTGTGATTTCTGCATACCCACTTCTGTGGGGTAAGCAATTGCTACGTCACAGAATCACCAAATTAATCATACCTAGCAGAACCAAACTACATATTTTCACCCTAGGAAGAAAAACTCAGTTCTTCCTTTGTTTACTCTGAACCACTCCAGCACCAGATTGAAACTAGTAAAACCTAATCCCCGATCATCCTTTCTATGCAGATAGATCTTCCCAAGGAGTGAGGCTGAGGTAATGCCAGAGACACTTCTCTCTTTATCAGATCAGCCCCCAAGGGTCATGAGCTGACAGGAATGAGCTGAAGGACACTCTAAAATGTCCTAAAAAATACCTATCCACGGGAAGAAGAAAAAGGTGAGGAGGGAGATAAGACAATCATAAAAGCATTCAAAATTAATCTCTGTTCTCAGTCTTTCAGTCTTAAGCGCTGCACTGAGCACAGATGAGACAAAACTTCAGACTTCTGCTGAACAAATCCCTCTCCTAGAGTACTGTCTTTCTCAAAGGATTATGTATACTGCATCTGCTATACCTGGAACACAGTCCTGCAGTTTTGATATGACATTTGTTTCCACAGCAGCCAACTGAGAGAGAACTACAGATAACATAAACTACAGAAGTAAGATTGCTTCTAAACGAATTGTTTTTTAAAGTTTTCACAAGGCTGTCAGCAAACTCTAATCATCTTAATGTTCTTGATTTCCTAAGTGGAAGAGTGGCAAACAATTCCATACCTGCAGATCAAAATAGGAAAGAGAATAAAAAATAAATTGAGTACAATCTGCGTAGATGTGTATCAAATTGTCAGGAACAGTGTAGAATTCAGAGTCTTCAATCAGCTTCAATTGCCTATTTCCCAGCTATTGTACTACTAAAGGTTATCACATTACCTGAGGAACTACTTTCATGCTGAAATTATATATTAAAGCTGTGGTGCTTCACCATAGGATATGGAGAAAACAGTCTCCTTGCAGTAACAATAAGCAGGATGACATTTATTCTCAAATATATTCACAAAGCCTAATAGTTCAGCTGTGAAGACACTTCAGGAAAAAATTTATTGGCTGTTTATCAAAGTAACATCCAAAGCACTCCCAAACATCAGAATTATCAATTATTTGAGTTCTTTAAAGCCAAAAGTTGCATGTGGAGATCATCTCTCTTGTCTGCCACATAACATAATTAATATTGTATCAACCAATCACTCATGTAAGAACTATAGCTTGTATTTAAATATGAACTCCTCTGCTAGAAACATGGCTGCTATTTGAAAATAATACGTTGCCCCAGATACAGCTGGAGCCTGTTACAGGCAGGAATGGACCCACCTCTGGTAATGCTGTCACCCGATATGAGCAAATCTATGCACTCCTACACTTTAGGTATTTAGAGAAGATAAAATAAAAAGTTCAAACTGCATGTACATCTTTTAACGCAAACTTTCAAAAAGTTAACATTATAAACCTGTTGTGTCATTAAACACAGTGAAGGCGTAGTCCCTGCTAGTAAGAAAGAGTCTTTTGCCGTAAAATAAACAATAGAAAAGGAGAGGAATATGGACAAAGACCATTGAAATAAATGTTTTTAAATTATTTTTGCTATTGCAGTTACACAGTTCCATGGAACTTTGTTAAAAATTCTGAGAAACATAAAAAACAAAAAATGAAATAGTTGTCATTCTAGCCATTAACACTTCTTATTTCTGAAATACAGCAAGTCCTGATGAGGGATTTGAAAGCAAAGAGAATAATGATTTACTATCATGACAGTGTTTTCTTCTGTTCATTAAACTTCACAAAAAAATGTGTCTCAAAAACTCACTTTGAACTAAGGTAGAATTATCCCAGTGTTATGAAGGGAAAACGAGACACAGTGGGTTAAAATCAGCTATATATATATAGCTTACACTAATATGTTGTTGAGCTTCCAAACAAAACTCATCCATATTCTACACCTTTCTTTTAGTAGTGTGATTGTGCTTGCTTTCTAAATATCCCTTAATGTATTAAAGAACAATCAAATATCCTTTCTTTTTTCAGTACATGGACTACAACAACTGTTTGAAACAGGAATGATTCCAAGGAAAAGAGTATATAGCCATATCTTTGAGAATCATCTGATCAGATGCTGGAATGGGCTCCCAAGCAGGTGGTGAAGTCACTGTCCCTGGAGGTGTTCAAGAAACATTTATATATTCTAGTGAGGGATATGGTTTAGTAGGAAATACTGGTGTTTGGTGAATGGTTGGGCTGGATGATCTTGGAGGTCAATTTATTTTCAACTTTGGTGATTCTATGATTCTATTATTCTGTGATTTTATGATCAGCTTGATCCTGTGAATACTCTGTGGAAATCTGAAGCACTCTCAGGGCCCACTGGACTGGATCTCACATTCTGTGCTACTAAAATATATTTCTACCAAGTATGACTTCAGGTTTGCTAGTGAGTTTAATAAGCATTTTTACCTGTGAGGACTGAAATATCTTTACATTAACATTAATATTAAACCTTGTAATAAAAATGCCCCACAAAGGAATTATTTCATACTCATGCTCTACTGTTTCTTTAAATCATTTCACTTTCATATGACTTTTTTTATAGTCAGAATAATGAACTGATAGGAGAGCGCAGGTATAGCAGCGCTTGATGAATATGGACTGGAAGGTTTTTCACTCATATACTCTATGCATTTGCCTCATAATAATTACTTCACAAAGACTGAATAAGTGCCGAAGAATATGTGAGTGAGGTGTTTAACTTTTATGTTCTTCACCACCTGCTCTTACGGTCTCATGTTCTTTCTTCATTTTAGTGCATTTCCAGATTGACTGTGAAAATGTGAGAGGTGCAGAGAGTCATAGAAAAATCCAAACATATGCAAAGATGATAAAAAACAGGAAAGAACTGAGTGGTTGGAAGAGCTCACAGAAGGTACTACCTCTGCTTCATAAGTCTGATTTGAATTATTATCACCTTAATCAATGCCAAAATAGAAATTAGGAATATAACTAATGCAAAAAGCAGTCAGAGTGCAATGCTCCACATTTTTCATAGGATTTTTGTGCTCACTGAGGCTAGAAAGGGCATTTTCAGAAGTAAAATACTTTGTATTCCTCTTTTGGCTGTTAAAAGGACATGATCATTGTGATAATAATGAGAACTGACCCTGCAAGATTTGAAGAAAAGCATTTTATCCAGTAAAAGCTGAACAGTTTTAAGAGTGATAACTGTGACAGAAATGAATGACACAATGTGTAGGGGAAAGAGAAAAAAAAAGATAAAGGAAAAATTTAAAAAAAAAAAAAAAAAAAAAGAGGAGGATCCGATAATAACTCTGAAGCTACTCCCATTATTCCTTAGGCAAGAGATTTATGTAACATATTTTTTTATTTGTTTGATTGCTTGTTTTTAATAACAGAAGTTTTATTTGTCTCTTGGACAATGAATCTAAGGGTTATTAGTTTTCCTTTGAGTTATAAGGACTAATCATTTCTCTTCTATTTTTAAAATGAAAATGAAGAGAAATAATGTAGTCTGAATTTCATTTATAATGTGACTCCAAGGAGAAAAATACTCAGCTCATCCATTTGTATGGCAAAGTGACAACAGAAAGTTTGCCCTTAGGAAATCTTGCTCCAAGATGCTGAGATTCACAGTTTGACCAGTAGAGCTGATCAATGCTTGCTTTGTTTTTAATCAAATGACTGCATCAGTTGGTCTTTCACGTAATCAGCTGACCTTACTTGCCTTCTAGCACTGTCCAAGCTAATACTTTGATTATTTGTTTGCACTCTCAACAAATTTCACAGGCCAAATAGTAGATAAATGGAAGTGGAAGAGAAGTCACAGAAAATGAAACAGTTTCATGAGGTGACTTAATACTACCTGCTTGGAGCACAACAGTAGTGAACACAATGCTCAGTCCACACAAACATGTTGCAATACAAAGTGGTGAAGTTCTTTGGTTCTGAAACTATGTGCTACCAAGGCGCAGACACTAATTAAAGCTGGAGATCTTGCTGCTATTCTGAAACAGGGCATGAGTATCATTCATTCAGTCTTCCGCTTCACCTCTGATCCATGTCTGAAGGTGTTGTTTTTTTTAATAAACTCTGTTCACTCTATAACTCAAAGAGTCACTGGATTTATATATGCAACATAAACTAAACTTCTTCTGCATTCTAGGTATGTGTTGACTTTCCCTTACTTGAAGCACTTATCATCTGAAAATATCTTTTTGTTATGTCAGGAGGAAACTGACAATTCATGCAATCTTTAAGTTAGTCAGCAAGGAATTTAACTAATCCTTGAAGCTTCAGATTCAGTGGAGTCTATACTTTTGTCCTCTGGGTAGTAAAATATGAAGAAAGTCTTTGTGAAATGGGAATTTTCCAGTGCATTTGCTGACCCTTGTATAACAAGTGCAGTATTGTGACATTACTGAAATTTCCTCAGCTACCTTAAGTCTCAGCACTCAACATTAGCTGCTCCTCAGAAATGTTAAAAGAATCTAAATGATGAGGTAGATTTTCAGCACTGAGCAACTTACTTCATAAATGTTTATAATTATGTATTTTTAAATGGAAGGGGAGGGAGAGAAAGGAATAATTAGAATATGACAAATTATTCATCAGTAACTCCCCACACTAATGAGACATTTCACTAGGCAGTTAATTATACCAGAATGATTAGTGCATCCATACTTATGCTGACACATCTGTAACATGAAAATCAGGTTGTTCAGAAAAATCTGATGCTTTTACTAGACTTTACCAAATTTACTTAGTGTCTCAAAAACATTTCAAGGCCTCATCTCAAAGACTTGCACTGCTTAAGCTAATTGGAGATAAGTTTATTTGTCAAAACTTCTTTAATTTTCCACTTCTAGCTTTTGAGGCTTTTTCTTTTTTATATTTGATAAATGATGCAACACTGAAAAGTAGACGCTTCCTACCCTTAATCAAAGCAGAAAGTAGGTTATTGCATAGCATTCCCTAAGAAACAAGAACAACCCCATTAAAAAAAGTGATGTTTAGTTCAGTGATATTTTTTTAGATGACTAGAATTGGATTCCATGCAATGTCTTCCAAAATATGATGCAATTGTCAAGCTAGAGACGAAGAACTGGATTCTCTGGGTCAAACTAATAGTTCTGATTTCTTTTCAGTAACATTCATCTTTTTATTTATTTATTTATTTATTTATTTATTTTTCTTTCCTAGGACATTTATCAAGCCCTTATGGAGCTTCAAGGACACGTGATCAACGCAATTTGTTTTTCTTCTGTTATGTCCTTATTGAAATAGGTGCTGAAGGAGGCCCTGGGTGCCATTTCCCTCAGCAGATCTAGGAACAGCACTTAATCTGTCAGTGCTTGTTTTCTGCAGTGACAGTCATTTCCTAGTCCTTGATTCACATTTTTATTTCCTTCTTTGAAGGTAGTAGGGGTCACAAGCAATGCCTTTAGTGTGAGTATGTGATATGAGTGCAATAAACCGTAACCAACCTGGGACCTCTTCCTTCTATGGACTGTACTAGCCTGAGCTTCTTTGTGACAAAATCTTGTACTACTTATCATTTGACACTGAATTCACTTAAAAACAAGAAAATCAAATATTCTGTTTCCTTGACAAAAACTCAGAACCTCTTTGTCTTCATGCTATTGCATAGAATGGAAATTCTGAAAGTATATAAAAAGTTGCATAGAAATGAGTATCTGCTGAGTGGCTATATGGTTAGAGTGAAGGACTGGAATCTATTACATGAAAATCAACAGATACTTTCCGAAGTTACTTGCAACAGTTTTATAAATCTCTTCAGACTTTTATAATTCACCTGGGTCTATAACTCATGGATTACAGGGGAAGTGAAAAAGCACTTTTGTGTCTTTAACTGAAGTTAATCGCTGCAGTTAATAGCTTGTGATATTAAGTTGGTGGCAGGGACAGGAACTGCAATTAGTTTTTAAAAAGGGAAAAAAGGAAAAAAGGACTGAGATAACAGAAGTTGCCAGAACCAACTGATTAAATCTAGACAAGTGAAGGTGTCATTATGGAACCTGTGGTATTTTTTTTTTTGTTTGTTTTTTACTTAGAGCAAGGTATCTTGTAGTGAGAAAGAAAACACAGTTGATAAAGTACATCAGTCAGGGTTTTTGTATTGCATTTATACTGTACACCATAAAATCAGGACAGAAAGCAGACAGAGATCTAAGTGCTTCATACAGTGATGAAGACAGACACATATGTGCCACAAGTTTAAGTTCAGTACACTTTATATCAAGAAGCAGAGCCCTTCCCTTCCTTTTCCTGTACTTTTATAAAATATCTATTACTTGTAATATGAATTTCAACTTTATGTCCACTTCTGTGTTTCACATGAGATATTCTTACACCCATGAAAGTCACTGCAGTGCCATTTTGTGTTTCCCATGCATAAATAACACTATTTTAACTCTTATTAAACTTTGCTATCTAACTTACTTCTTCTTCACAACCCATTTTCCAGAGCATGATTAATGAATCCAGATATTCTTTTTACAATTTTGTTCTCTTCATTATTATCTTCCAGTACTGAAGCATTGCCATAAAAATCATCAACTTTGGATCACTCTCAAAATATCTTCATTAGTCACAGGTTACTGCACATTGTGAGAGCTCTAAAATCATTATTTCTTTCTGCTATAGTTGACAATGGGCTATCTACATAAATCTGAAGTCTAGCATCTTCAGTTTTGACACATTTTCAGCAAGATACTAACCACAGGACAGAGTGTTCAGTGTGGGCATGGGTAGGGTGACATTCTTGGTGACTTTGGGTAGCCACTTGTGTGAGAAAGCAATCAGCTGCACCTCGAATTTGACATTGGAGCAAGGAAGAGAAGACGCTGCACCACTGCTTAGTTGTGTGAGTTGTAGATGTCCCTTCAGAAGATAAAAGTTGGGAACAGCTGAGAAAGTTTCACAAAGGAGCACAGGAGGATTTGCTTTTCCCCTTGGGCAGCCTAAGATATGTGCACACTCCTTGACGCTGAGGCAACGCTGGTTTCAATAGCGAAACACCTAATCTTCCCATAAGGAATGAGATGACATTATGAAAAAATTTCTAAGAATTTTTGTTTAGTGACCTTGGGATAGGATAAGAACTGTCTGGACGACACGAGAAAGCTGCAGAGAGATAAAGCCGAAAAGGGAAACATCTTTGTGTCTTTATTTTAAATCTGAGTGGCAGTTTTGCCATCCTGATGTGAATATCAGTCTAGGTGATAGAGCTAAGGGACGGAACAGAATCAAATATGTGAGCTTTAGGAATGTAATAGCAAAAACTTAATCCCCAAACTAACCTGACTTTTTCATAAGTGAGTTATAGAGTATTTTGTGTTTACAATGATCAGGGATAATCCTCCAAAATCAATAAAAAAGCAGCGTGCCATATCTATGGCAAAAGTTTGAGTCTACAGGCATACATTGGAAACGGCGACCTTCATTCTTCTTTCCTAGAGGTGCAGAGAAATGGGGGGGTGGGGAAGTGAAGTCAATAAAGTTATTCTTAGGAAAGATGAGGGGAGAAAGAAGAGAATCAGAACTGAGGTGCTTCCTATTTATTTATTTATTTATTTATTTATTTATTTCCAGCTACTACACTGTCTTTTTTTTTGTCTCCATGTCCTTCCCTAGTTAGTCCTCCTAATTTGCACACAGAGCCGGCTCCTTGATAAAATCCCTCTATCAGATCCACAGAGTATATTGCTATCCTCAGCCAGGGAAATGGACTGAAGGATTCAGAAAGACCACAGTACATTTAAATGCTGATTATGAAAGAGAGATGAGGAAAAAGAAGCTGATAAATAATGAATGTATGCTTCCTATTAGGGATCAGCTACCCCAGGACTGGAAAACCACTATCAAGAGTATAAAGAAAGGAGAATGCTGTATCTTCAAGAACATTTTTCTGATCATAATGAAAACACTGCAAGCAGTTCCTACTGTCTCTACCATTCAGTTCCACATATTCCCTCAATTATTTAATTACCTTTGTTGTATAGGAATATTGCAAATTCCAATGAATACACTAAAAAACTGGATCATTTATAATGATGGCAGTGTTAAGAAGATGATCATTTTCAACTAAGAAAAGCTAATGAGCAATGGTGAAATTACTGTGATGGAAAGACAGCGTCTGCTTGCAATGAGCAGAGTTCTGCTCATGACTGGTTCCTTCAAAGCAATTATTTTCCTTTTTCCTGTAAAATAAGAAAGAAACAAAAGGGAAAACAAACAAATAAACAAACAAACAAAAAAAAAACACAAAAAAAAAAAAACAGAAGTGGAAGAGAGGATAAGAAAAAAGGAGAGGAAAAGAGAAAAAAAGGGGAAGGGAAAGAATAGGGAGAGGAGAGGAGAGGAGAGGAGAGGAGAGGAGAGGAGAGGAGAGGAGAGGAGAGGAGAGGAGAGGAGAGGAGAGGAGAGGAGAGGAGAGGAGAGGAGAGGAGAGGAGAGGAGAGGAGAGGAGAGGAGAGGAGAGGAGAGGAGAGGAGAGGAGAGGAGAGGAGAGGAGAGGAGAGGAGAGGAGAGGAGAGGAGAGGAGAGGAGAGGAGAGGAGAGGAGAGGAGAGGAGAGGAGAGGAGAGGAGGTTCCACTGCATGGAACAGACAAGAGGAGGAGCTGTTTGGAGCCCAAACAGTGGATGTGAGCACAGTGAGGTGGTGGGTGGTCTGTTTCAATGGAGGTGACATGAATGTGAAAGACAAACCATGTTCTAGATGATTATGTACAGCTGTCACACCACAAGATGAAGAGTATCTCAAGCAACACATCTTCATGAATCAGCTGAAAAATCAACTGAAAAATAATTTTTTTATCTGAGAATTTTCTATATCAAATAGCATCACTGTGCTCTTTGTATCTGTTGTATAGTTCCCATGGAATTAAAAAGGAGGTATTACTTTTGGAGTGAAAGTGTGCATTCTTTGTCTGTAAGGGGCAGAGTACTGCTGAAGTACAAATCAGTCTAAGGTAAGCACAAATCAGTCATGTAATGGTCTCACCCAGTCAATGACAAATCTATCAGTTGCCAAGAATGGTAGTCAATAACTGAGAAAATATGTCAGATACATAATCAGACCCCAACCAGTTGGTTCCCTCCCTTTGATTTACCATTGAGCAGATGTGGACTTGTCTTTTTTTCTGCCAAAAACAAACACACTCTGTCTCTGTCCCTTTTCTTGACCCAGAAAAGGGTCTCTAAATGCATTTCTGCTGAGAGCTGCTTTGTGCTTACCTTAGACTGCGCAAGATAACACTTCTCACACTAATAGTAAGTGACTTTCCTGCCCACGCCATTAAGAAAACCAGCATGTCATTAAATGGCTGCATGTCAATAAAGGCTAGGAGGCCAGCAGTTCTGCTTTTGTCATTAGCTTTAAGCAGATAATATTTCCAAACAGGGAAAATTAAGTTGAAAACTGAAAATAAGCCCATTTTATAATACTTTGCCTCCACAATGCTGGTTTACATCTAAATAAATAAATGTAGTATATCTTATATAATATACACATAAGATGTATATATCGTTTATATGTAATACATATGATTTTACAAATATCTCATTTATCAATTAGCCCACAGTGCATCAAGAAATAATGAAATAGCAGTCATCAGAATTTTTTTCAGTGAATTCTAAAGAACAGCAGAAAAGAAAGATACCTTTACAATCCAGCCTGAAACCAGCTTGTGTCCTTAGCAATAATTTTCATGGGGTAAAGGAACTTTTTTTAAATGCAGAGCCAAGCCTTGTGTTTCTCTGACTTTGGCACTTCTGGAGGAGATATCTCCTGATGACAAGTTCCCCACAGAAAGACATGGGACCATGCTCACTTGCTGATTTACTTCTGTCAAGTCATAAGCTTGCGCTGCAGCTGATCCTGTATGTGGGTTGTAAGAGTCACTCTCCTCTGCTCAGTCTCATAAGTACCATGATATTCCTAAATACATAATGAACCCTGAGGACCTGTGACAAATGTCACAGTTTTCTAATATTCCAAAAGCTACAAGCAGTAGCATATAAAACTGTGTGCTGGCACACTGACATTACTGTTGCACAAATCTTAGCCTCTGTAGGAATACAGATATGAATACTGAGATCACTTTTCTTATTATGTTTTTTTCTTCCTATGTAACTGTTTTCCTAAAAGTGTGGACTCTTCTCAACTTACTTATTTCTGTTTTTCTTAACACTATTATTTCCATTTACATTAAAAAATGAACAAAATTCATTATTTTAATCTATTTTGAAATCTCTGTTCTCTATTTTGAAAAGTTTGTTCTATACAACTTCATTACATTTTGAATGTCTAAACTATATTATAATATATATTTATATATAATTTCAAATTATTCAGTTGAACATTAAGATAAAAATTCATTTCAGAACCGCTGTTCTGCATCCTAGAACAACACTGGCTTAGGATTCATAAATCTATCTGGTTCCACATTTCCTACTCTCCGACAAAAAACTCAGAGATGCCAAAGAATATTCCTGTTTCATAGGATCTGAACTTCTCTAACATACTAACAACATCTGACAGGCAATCAATTTCAAAAATTGTTAACTGCCTCCAACTCCGTTGATGTTGCTCCAGTTCTACAGTGGGAATTCTACTAATTCACATGTTGGGGATCGGAACAGAAAGAATCAAAAAGAAACGCTGAATGGTTTTGAACTTCATGTTTGTTAAAACACATGGGAAGGTTTCCAACATACAACACCTATTTACCTAAACTTCTGGGATGTTTTTTGAGCCAGCTGGAACTTCTAACTAAATTCAGCAGGTGATTGCAAAGTTAGGGGTTTTTTTGTTTGTTTGTTTGTTTTGTTGGTTGGTTGGTTTTTGCTTTGGTACAAAACAAGGATCTCTGGATTCTTTTTTATGAGAACTTCATACATGAAGTGATTGCAGAGACTGGAATGTCACCCAAGCTGCAAGTCACACAAAAAAGTCTCACAAGAATAATTAAATATATATATATACATATATATATATGTTGCTCAGAAGCAAATGAACAAAACACTTTACAGACAAAATAGGCTTTGTTTGTGAAGGAAATTTTCAAAACTGCAGCAGCAGGTGACAATATGTTACTGTGGAGATTAATTACTTCTGCTACCAGAAAGTCCATTAAAAACCTAATCTACAAAATGGACTTTCCTGCACACATTAGTTGTCCATTAATGTTCTGAGAGCATTTATCAATTAGGCAACATGGGTGACAGCATGTACAATTATTGTGAAGTAGCAAGAGCAGGATTTCCATAGCATGTTTGTATTAAAGAATAAACAGCAGAACAACAACAGGTGTAGCGAAAAACTGTGCCTTCACAAAATGTGTATAGGAAAGGCACATAGCAATGGTGTGGGAAAAAAAAAAAAAAAAAAAAAGGACTACTACATCTATTTTTATTTTTATTTTTAAATATATATTTCGTTTCATTGGGTTGTCTGTCCCTCTTTGTCACTTTGCCATTCCATGATACTGATTTATATTTTTTCCCTCTCATTTGGTTCATCCTCATTTTTGGCCGCCTTTTCTCCTCTGAATTTTACCACCATGTTTAATAGCTCATTATTAATTAGCATTTCTCAGCCTTGCTTGTGTCTATCACATAGTCCTTTGACACTGTTCATGTTTGGAGAATTTGTTCCTTTCCCCTTCTGGAGTTTTAGTCCAGATATTTTCCTCTTTTGCTTACTCCAGTTTATCTGAATTATACTCCATGGGTGGGATTTTCATACTGTGAAACGTCAAAGGAATACAATGAGATTTTTATCAGAGAAAGCTAAAAGTGAGAAGGGATGTATTTCTGGTAAAGCATTTTCTTTCAAAGCACTCTTTCTCCATCCCCTTATATTTTTGGCTCCATCCAACCTCCTGTGCAGCATTTATAAGGTCATCTGATCTGTTCCTTTTTTCCAGGCCTTTGGATTCTGCTGGCATTTAACTTGCTACTGATAGCACTTCCCTGGCACCTCTCTAGCACAATTATACATGACAAAATGCATTAAGGATTTTCATTTTGGGCAGCTGAGTCTCCTCTAATATTCGTGATTTGGCATCCCTTCAATGCTTATCAGCAAGGCTACCAATTATGATGATGGTGGGTTTTGTGATGTGTATATAACATCTGTCCAGCAAAAACTGGAGAGACACCAGCAGATTTCTTGCATTCTGTAGCAATGAAATTCTAAATGAGCTTTAGTCAGTACTTCTGTACCAGGGGCTGGATTTAAAGATCTGTATCGTTAAAAACTCTGTGTGTAGTTTTAAAGGAGGAGGATTTTTTAAAGTGTTTTTTCTAATTTTCCTTTCCTTACCTGTTTCACTTCTAATTCCATGCTCACTTGGTTCATAAAGCAATCATATTCTTTAAATTTCCTTTTTTTTTTTTTTTTTTTTTTTTTCCCCTTTTTCATCCTTTTCTATTCTCTGGCAGTCCTGTTCACACACTGATGATTTAATTGAAAATGAGGCAAATGGAAATAAGAGGCAGAATTTCATGGAGACTGGAGATGTTCAGTGCTAGACTTCACAATCTATTATTGAAGATGGTTCAGAAATAATGTAGTTTATCCTACTGCAGTGTTTAGCATGGAGGAGATGGCCATCGATTCTTAGATAACTGCATTACAGAAAGAGCAATAAGTACATGGAATAGGGTACAAGAGAAAACATTAGAGCAAGGGAAGATTAGTCATAGTATAATAGAATCATGGATGCTAGAGATGGAAAACACCTTCACAGATCCTAAAGCCCCTCTAACTTGCCAGACCTAGATTGCTTCCCACTAAAATACAGCTTCAAATACTTTGCTGATTTAAAGTTTATATTTCCTGGTAGTCACTCACCTCCTAATTTTCAGAGGTTGTGCTATGGTACTATAGAGACATTCCCTGTTGCTTTTGGTGAACAGAATGCAATGCCAAGGAACTGCTGCTTTTTTGTTTGTTTGTTTGTTTGTTTTTTAACAGAAAGCTCTCATTGCATCCCACAGTCAAAGGGATGAGCTCCTGAAGCAGGAAGGTTGAAAGTTGAAACAGTGCATGTGAGAGGAAACCAAGTAAGTCACTTGTGATGTCAATTATTTGATTTTCCTGGTAAAGATATTGGAGGTGAACTACAAAACCACTGCACTACAGCCTTGAAACAGCAGATTGTGGAGTCAGCAGAAATAGCTGAAAGCATCACTGGAGGTCTTGCACAAGTTGCAACAATCATTAACAGTGACACCCCAGTGGAATGAAATGTGGCTACATTTCTTAGGGATCCAATTAACTTTAGGCATACTTAAAAAGGTACACCTGCTTTTGAGAATTCAAGCAGTGCTGAGACAGTAGAAATTTAGAAAAGAGTCTGAAACATTTGCCCTTCAGTAAACAGGAAGAACTAGATGGACATGGAAAGACAGTCTAAAAATAAAACAAGGAGTGTGGATAACACAGCATGTAACTGCTTGCCTGTAATACAGCTACAAAAGAAAACTTCAGATAGAAAGTTGTTAGAATATTTTAATGTTTGCCCTCTTTGTAATCAAGTGAAGAAAAATAAATGATTGTATTTGATTACAGTAAGTTATATAATATTTCCCTTTCGAAGGCTTCAGTGAAACTGTTCTTATTGTGAAAAATATCATGTGTTTTAAAAAGAAATCAAACACAGGACAATCAAACAAGGACTTATGCTGTACAAAACTTAAAAGAATGAGAATAACAGGAGAAGGAGGAGAGCTGGAAGAAACCATTAGAAAAGATATCTTACCAAGTATCATCTGCTTCACTAACCTTCTTCTTCAGTCACTCTTCTTTATTTGTCTGTATTCAGCTGGTTCTTCAGAAGTGTAAGTGTAGAATCATAGAATCATAGAATTACTCAGGTTGGAAAAGTTCTCAAAGATTATCAAGTCCAACCTCAGCCTATCCACAGTACCCTTACTCTAACAACCTCTGCTAAATCATATCTCTGAGCACCACATCCAAACGGCTCTTAAACACATCACAGAATCACAGAATCACAGAATCACAGAATGACCCGGGTTGGAAGGGACCTCAAGGATCATGTAGTTCCAACCCCCCTGCCTAGCAGGGCCACCAAACATACGTCTTTACTAGATCAGGTTGCCCAGAGCCCCGTCCAACCTGGTCTTGAACACCTCCAAGGACGGGGCATCTACAACCTCCCTGGGCAGCCTGTTCCAGGACCTAACCACTCTCCTAGTAAAGAACTTCCCCCTAACATCCAACCTAAATCTTCCCTCTTTTAACTTAAAACCATTTCCCCTAGTCCTGCTATTATCAGCCCTTTCGAAGAGTTTGCTCCCCTCCTGGGAGTAAGTTCCCTTCAGGTATTGAAAGGCTGCAATGAGGTCACCCCGCAACCTTCTCTTCTCCAGGCTGAACAAACCCAACTCCCTCAGCCTGTCCTCATAGGGGAGGTGCTCCAGCCCCCTGATCATCTTCGTGGCCCTCCTCTGGACCCTTTCCAAAATCTCCATATCTTTTTTGTACTGAGGGCTCCACACCTGGACACAGTACTCCAGATGGGGCCTCACAAGAGCAGAGGCACACATCCAGGGATGGCGACTCAACCAACTCCCTGGGGAGCCTACTCCAGCATTTAACTACCCTTTCTGTAAAGAAGTGTTTCCTAACGTCCAACCTAAAGTTACCTTGGTGCAACTTGAGGCCGTTTCCCCTTGTCCTGTCACGTCACCTGTGAGAATAGACTTGCCCCGCACTCACTGTAGGCACAATACAGACACTGGAAAAGAGCAATGAAGTCTCTCAGCTTCTTTTCCCCCAGACTAAACAGCCCCAGCTCCCTCAGCCTCTCCTCATAGGGCTGATTTTCCAAGCCCTTCACAAGCCTCATTGCCCTTTTCTGGACCTGCTCCAGTACCTCCATGTCCTTTTTCTACTGAGGTGCCAGAAACTGAACACAGAAGAGGCCTCACCAATGCCGAGTACAGGGGCAGGATTACTTCCCTAGTCCTGCTCACCACACCATTCCTGATAAAAGCCAGGATGCCATTGGCCCTCTTGGCCACCTGGGCACACTGCTGGCTCATATGAAATAAACACATCTCAAAAATTCTAATCTCTACTTTCCCTTTTCCCAATAACAGATGAAGGACTGTTGTATAATCTGATCCAAGTTCCACGGAAAATTGGTTTTCAAATTATGAGACTACTAAATTGTAGATGTTAGTTTCTCCTCTTGTGGATTACTTATGAAACCTGGTTGTTTGAGATACCCTTTGTGCCCATTTGATACAGAACTGTGGAATTATAAGCACAGATTTATTGGTTTTGGTATGGCAATTCACTTTCTTTTTTGACATGTGATAGTGATTTTAGTTATGTTTTATTTCACTTAAATTATATAAAGTTTCTGTATCCTTGGAAATATTCAAAACCCAGCTGGACACAGTCATCAACAACCAACATATTTCCTGTAATATGTTGAAGTTTTTAATGAGATATCTGCAATGTTATACTGCTGTTTTACCTGACTAATAATTGTTTTCAATTTCATTCATTTTCTCCTAGCTACTGCTCAATGCAGAGCACAAAATAATATTTTTCCATGGAATATTTGCACTCCAAGAATGTTTACCCTGTGATGTATGTAAGGTAAATGTCTCTTTATAAATTGAAATAGTTGACACTCTGTGGAGTTGTTTACCCTTTCCCAGAAATATTCCTACAGCACAATGAGAGTATTTGTCCATCAATTTTACCAGCAAATATTTGCAAGTGACTTATTTTTATACTCGCCACCTGCTCTCAAGGATTCTCACTGAGAAATTACTTTCTCTCAGTTTCACTTAATCTTTTTTTGTTAAGTAATATTTTCTAAACACTCTCTTTCCCATTTGTCACCACTTTTCTGGAAACAGAAACAGAGACAGTCTCCACGTGCCCATGGCAGAATGACATGGCAGAAAATTACTTCTATGTTCTTTGGCTACTCATCTCTGCATTTGCAAAACACAAACACACAAGATAATGCTACTTTGTAGGCACAGCATGATATTGTACCAGGTACAGTTTGATGTCATCTGATATCTCCCAGGCCTCTTTCTGCACTGTGAATTTGTAGGTTATCCCTCCAGCTGAACAGATATTGCAAGTTGTTTTCCTCTTTATATTTTCTTTCATATTTCATTTCTGGAAAACTTTCATTTTTTTACCCAGTTCATGTGTAGTAATATTTTACTATATAAGCTATTCTGTTTAATTAAAAATGCAATTTTAAAAAGTATTACCTACATTTTAAAATAATATTCTGCTATTTCTTCCCTAATATTGAGTTCTTGTATATTTTCTCCTACTTCCTTAGAAATGAATATAAGAAAATATATATATATGTGTGCATAAAACCCAAAAGTAATGCTTCATTATATTTAAGTGACATGAATGAAAACCTTAACATGCTGTCAAACTATTGTACTAGTAGAGTCTGAAAGTGCTGTATCAAAAGAAGTGGAAAGTTATATGCTAAGTGTTTCCTTTTACTTTTCATTGGAAGTCATTTCTGTAATTTTTTTTTTTTATTTCTGCTTCCTTAGCAGAAAGGAAAACTCTCATACACTGCATGTTGTTGATCTGAATCACATAAAGATATTTTCATTGAACAAAAACTGTTTCTAAGCCCAGAATAATTCTAATTTAAACAGAAAAATCTTACATCAAACTCCACACTTTCTACTTGCATCTAACATTTTGTTATGTGATTGACAGTTCAGTGAATATTGCCATACAGACAGTTGCAGGGCTATTGATCATGGAAGAATGTATACTTAAAAGACAGCAACAGAAGCTGCCACTTTTCACAATTCAGAAGAAATGCACTAAGCTTATGAACCAAACCAAAGTTCTGTATGTTCCCTATCAGTATATTCTGAGCTGCTCTTTGGAGGTGTTGGTGGATTTATCCTCCTGCTCCCTAGTGTGGAGTTAAAGTTGATCATAGGAGATTGCAAGCCAGAACTAGAAGAGACTTTGAGGCTGACTTCTGGGGAGAAACTCAGATGATATGGAGAAATAGATGGGAGTTATACATTCCCTAGCATGCATTCCCAAGCCACATGCTTATTTAGTATTTTTTTGTCCAAAAGTCTTTTTCCTTCCCTTTCCCTTCCCTTTCCCCTACCCTTTCCCCTTTCTCTTTTCCTTCCCCTTCCCCTTCCTTTCCCCTTTCTCTTTTCCTTCCCCTTCCCCTTCCTTTCCCCTTCCCTTCATCTTCCCTTCCCTTCCCTTCCCTTCCCTTCACCTTCTCTTCCCTTCCTGTTTTTTGTTGTTTTTTTTTTTTTTTTCTATTTTTTCCCCTAACATTTAACCCAGTTGCCACTCAGTGCAGTACACAATAGTATGCAGTACACAATAGTACTAAATTTCTACAGCAGTGCACTCTCTTTGTTCCCAGACTGAATTACAAAGTCAGGACTTTCGTCTATTTACTTGGAGTCCCTGTGTTAGTCTTGGCTCACAAAAATTGTCAGGGTTTACTGTTTCATAACTTATATGTTCATATGTCTGAAGACATTGTGTCAGCTGTCTCTCAGAGACATAAGAAGTTCTTAAAAATTTCTTAAGAGAAAGTACTTAAATATCAATCAGGTCTTTGAGAATGGCATCTTAAGAGACAATGAAGGGGAAGTTTTTCTGAAGAGATTTTCTGCCAACAACAGCTGTCTTCTTATCTACTCTTGTTAAAACCATTTTTATTTTTCCAGACAAAACAGCTGACAGCTTTCTCCTCAAAAAGGTTTCTTCTCACTTGACAACCTACTGTAGCCTGTATATATGGGCTGTGAGCTTGGTCACCTCAGAGAGACTAAAAACCTTGATTCAGCTCTTCAGCCTGCTTTGACAATACTCCAACACAAATCATTCAATCAATTTTTTGTAAAACAAAGAATGAGTGATAACTGATATTGCTTGTCTTACTTGTGTGCTGAAGTCATTCTACTTGTAAGTTACTCTGCAATAGGGTATCCTAGGAATGGATACCCTTTATCTTGCTGATAAAAAACCAGACAGAGCAAATAAAAACACCTCACAATAATTGTCTGAGAAATTTTTCTTTCAGAAATTCTCTTGACCATAATGTACTTTATTATTATTATTATTATTAATTTATTTTATTTCTTAAGTATCCTTAGAAAAGCCAAATCACCTTACTGATTTATTTGCACTGGAAATCTAGTGTCTTTTCTAGATGGAACTGTTCTTGTAAATATATATATAAATAAATAAATACTGCACTCTAAACAGGCTGCCCAATTTTAACAAAACACATTTGTATAGATTTATTCCCAGAGTAGAAATTCCTCTTTTTTCAATTGTGTGCAATTTATGACCATGCAGAAAATATGATCCAGGTTCTCTTCTCTTTTATACAGCATAAGCTTCAGTGAAATCAAATTACACTGATGTAAAACCTTTGTAAATGAGATCAGAATCAAAATCTACCTCACCCAAGACAAAACTGTTTTGTGGCTAAATAATTTCATTTTGTGATTAATTTAATCTTAGTGATGGGGCTCAAATGTGTTCTGTAAACTCCTTTATGAATAGATTTTCATTCTATCAGGACAGCGAAATATAAATGAAAAACATTCTTCTGTAAATAATGCCACAGTTTCTTGTGACTTTTTAAAATGTAAACTTTCCATTCTTGCTGACTGACAAATATTGAGTTTTAGGGGGTGTTTTTATTGAAGCTGTTGATTTTGGTTTCTGGGTTGTTTCTGTCCATGGTGGTGATTTTTAATGTTTCTTGTTTGATATTTTGTTTCATTATTGTTTGTTGATTGTTGACTTCAGAAACTCAGGTATTCAGTTTGTTCATTAATTATTACAGAAAGTATTCACTTTTTCCAGACTCCTAGACTTTGTTTAACCAGTAAAAATAGTTCATGTGTGTAGCCTGATCTATTTCTTTTATATTTGACTATCAAAACCAGCATTTAAAAAAATTGTATTGGTAAGAAGAAAATCTAGTTAGGTTCAGAGGGACACAATGTACCCTGTGTTTGCAGAATATTAACTGTGACTGGAATAAATATTGATTATGCTCTTTGTCAAATGACTGAAAAAAAAAATCTCCACTGTTTAAACACAAGTTGGTTGTTCCTAAGCGATTACCATGCTTTCCCTGAGGAAAAGCAGGGCTAAAGCATTGAAGAGCAATGCACTGGGTGGTGGGAAAAAATACTCAGCAAATGATCTTGTTAACATTGTACAACATTTACATATTTTTAATTAGAATCTTAATTTTATTAATTCCTAGTCTATAAGTGTGAGGATTTTTCATAAACTCTGAGCTGAAGATCAGACATGGCTCTATTGGAATTAGTGTATCATATAAATTGTTATCAGTGTCACATCTGGTACTGAACTGAGAGAACTTGTATTAATAGTGTAATCTTTGCTACCATAGTTCATAATGTTGAGAGGAATAAATATCTAGTCTTTTTTTTTTTTTTTTTTTTTTTAACTGCCCTGGTACAAATAGAAGCATAATATATCCCTAGCCTTTTCTAGAAAGTCATCATTCATAGAGGTTTTCTCCCCTGAAAAGGAAAAAATATTCAACACTTTTAAGCAGAGGGAGATCACATTCTTCCAGTAAAGTTAAAAAAAAGATCTCTCTCCACATAGTCTGTTTTTATATTAAAAAGCCTTAACCTAATCTTCATTTCTGATTATTTAATTCCTTATAACTGAATCATCCAGATAGGCAATATCTCTTCCTTCAGTCAATAGGCTGCAGGTCTCCTCAGGTCAACGTTACCACCAAGATTCAAATGACTTTTCCCTTCAGAGTATCCTCTAGAATATTTCCTAAAAATTATGGCATTCAAAATAAACAACAGCAAGAAAAAACTTGCTTGTTACTTTCATTGTCCATCATTGAAAGTCCTTGTTCTATTGTTTGATTTGATTTTGAGAAAATGACTTTCCTTGCTGAGTTCCCTTAATTGATCACCATTTTCCCTTTTATGAAACAATGTTCAACACTTATCATTTTCTCAAAATTACTGAATTTCTGCAGATTACTCAGTATTTCCTGTTCTGAACATCTAAATTTTGCTCATTTGTCTGTTTCCTGCCTGGGCATAGTTCATCAGAAATATATTTTGAAGTATAGCACTATGTTATATTTAAGATCTCTTCAAGCCTCACTAGTCCGCTATAGTTACCATCTCCAGAACTTTGATTACAGTAAAATCGTGACCTTCCCCAAAGATCTACTGTATAAGATAGAGAAGATATACTTTGAAAGAAGAGCTTAATCAAATATGTATAATTAATTCTCTATTTGTTTTCATATCCCAGGAATGGCAAATCTTATTATGAATACTTATATAAATAATGTATTTCTAGTCCACTAAGCTGGGGAAAATTTTATAACCACCCAGAAGTTCAGATTTTATTGATAGGAACTGACAGAGAAAAACCTGAGGTTTTTTTTGTTTGGTTGGTTGTTTTGTTTTGTTTTGTTTTTGCTTTTGTTTGCAGCCAAATGCACTAAGGAATGGGACCAATTGTGAAATCTGTATTTTATTTAGTTTTGCTACTCCCAAATGGTATTTTCTTGAAAAGGACAGATTAATAGGTCCCTTAGATTTGTGTTCAAGATTGAATGTGTATTTCTTCTAGTAAACTCACTGCCAAGGGAAAGAGTCATCCCTGCACTAATTCTCCAGCTGGTACTGCTACCATCACTGGACAGAATTAAATTGGTTTATGAGAATAAATATATTTTCTTATTTATTCATTCATGAATTAGAAGTCTAGGGAGTATATTTTCTGAACATTGGGTAAATAAAATAAGAGCATGTTTTTGTTTTATTTGTTTTTAGTCTGTGAAACACACACTGATTATCAGCAAGATCTCTCCCTTTCAATTTACAAGCATATAGTAAGCACAGAGAGTACTGCATACCGCAAGAAAGTGAGAAGAGACCACCTCATAGCCAATGTGTTAAAAAACACATCTTTATATGTGTGAAAGATCAAGCTCTGTCTTACAACCCCAAGATCCCGTTCCCTTGGCAGAGATAGACAGTAGGCCTGCTGCTTCCTACATACAAACTACTAAGTGCTTGTTCAGTTAATCAGAACCAATTCTGTCTAGGAAAATGTCCCTTTTTGTTTTGTTTTGTTTTGTTTTGTTCCTCTTATAACAGTAAAAGTAGTAGAGACAATACATAGAGAGCAACCAAAAGGGGAAAAAAATGAGAAAATGAGACTGAAATGTATTTCATATCAGAGAATGTCCCTGTGGAAAGCAGCAGACTGTGGATATGTTTGCAAAATATAAATATTTGTTAAGGATTTTGATTCAAGAATTGTTATGCTTTGTAGGCATTACAGGCTTACATGGGTAGGAGTTCCAACTAGACAAAACATTCACACGGTAACAAATTACTCCTCTGCATTCACCTACATATCTCAAACCAACCAACATGGACAGCTCTCTGTTAAGGCTGAACAGCTGCAGTGCAGTCCTTCCACCTGGCCCTCTTTGGCAGTATCAAATATATTTGTCTAATTGGGTGATTTTACAAATGAGCCAATTCAAGAGGTAATAACTTATGAGAAAAACAGCATCTCTTAGAGGGGGGGGGTCAATAACTGGGATTCTACTGCATTCAGTAATTAAAACAGAGTCTGAAACAAATAATAATTAGAGAAGCAGCAGTATATATATATATATATATATATATATTCTCTTTCACTGATATTTAAACGAGAAAATCTGAAATCTGTATAGCATCCAGTGGAACAGCAAGCTTAAAAATACCTTGAAGTGGCAGAATAGCCAATTAACCTTGCACAAGGTGAACTGACCAAAGCACAAGAAAACTATGAATTTCCCTAATGGAGAAAAGCAGTGGCCACCCAAGTTAGTTTGATGTCTCCAGTGATAATGGCCAGTGATTCAGAGGAAACTAGAGTTCTCAGGAAGCTGATAATTACTCCATTTTGAACAATAACAACACAGCTTATGTAGCAGATCATTTTTATGCATGGTGTGCAAAGGACTGGAAGCTCCCTGTAAACATTTATTGGCTAGTTTTTTTGCAGTTTCTATTCATACTGAGAACCTATTATTTTTACAAAATTCAATAGTAATAATGGCTGTTTTTCCACATTTTGAGTTTACCTGAAGAAAAAAAAAAAAAAAAAAAAGACATAAACTTTGTTTTCTTACAATGCATAACAGTATGACACAAAACTAAGCATAACAATGACAAAAACAACAACAAAACAAACAAACAAAAAAACAACAACCAGTAATCCTTTTACACCAACATGCTGAGAAGTAGAGACAAAAACATGTGAATGAATTTTACAGATCCTAACAGTGCCATGAGCAGCTTTCCAACATATTAAATTTACAGGAAGATTGCACATTCTTTTTGTACAGGCACAACAAGTGAGTGAAAACATAACTGGTCATAGAAAGCTTAGGATAACTGAGGGCAATACTCAGAATCTCTCAGCTCGGCATCACTAACTTAGGTACAGCTTAATTTAAGTCCAGTCAAGGAATTTTCTCTCCGTGGTTGTCACTTTTAATCCAATGTAGCACAGATATTATAAAAAATATATAGTTCTGTCACAACAGACCCTACTAAAGAGTCTATACTAAAGAGTCTTTCTTATAGTCCTCCTTTAGATGTCGAAAGGCCACACTCTGGTCTCCCCAGAACCTTCTCTTCTCTGGGCTGAACATCCCCAGCTCTCTCAGTCTGTCCTTGCAGGAGAGGTGTTCCATCCCTGGGATCATTGTTGTGGCCCTCCTCTGGATGCATTCCAACAGGTCTCCAGTTCTGAGGACTTCCCATCCGGACACAGTAATCCAGGTGAGGTCTGACCAGGAAAGGATTTCCTCCCTTACCCTGCTGGCCACACAATTACAAAACATTATTTCTCTTAATTATTAATGCACCCATCTTTAACTTTTACTCTGATATATGACAATTTCTGAATGAGAATAACAGGAGAAAGGACATTAGCAGTTCCTTCTGTCCAAGTCATGTTAAAAAATGTTCAAGGGTATTTATGTGTGACCATCTGTGGTTTGAGGCTGCCCAGTCGCTCACAAGAATATCAGCCTTCAGCATTTTACATATCCCAGCTCTGAAGTTTTACTACATAGCAGTTTCCACGTGTTATGGAGAAGAAAGGAAATGTGGAATAAAACAATGAATATTAAATAATATTGAAGTTCTCTTACATAGGAAGAATAATTTGGCACTGAGATTTCTGTTATTAGGGACATAATTACATTGTGGGAACACTGTGAGAGATGAATTTCAGGTTGTTTTTTATTGTTTTTTATTTTGATTTTTCAGTGAAAAATAAATGTTCTTTCAGAGGTTAAAACTTGTAGTCTCATTTGTTTTTTTCATCAGTCTGAAAATAGCCAGAAAGAAAGATACATTAATGTAATTACTCAAAAAGTCTTCACAATGACATGGGGGAAGTTTTTCTTCTTCAAAAATAAAATGTATAAAAGGAGGTCTAATTTTTCCACTGCCTAATAACTTAAAAAAATCTTATCAAACTTCCCAGAACATAAAATTATTCTTTTATATCAGAGCAGTCATAGAAATTTTTCACCTCAAAATCATTTATAGGAATATGGTAAGGCAGATTTAACATGATGTCTGGAATCAATTTTAACTCTACAGAGGCCAATTAGAGTTCTCATAGAGCTAATGTACAGTATTAGACTAAATTATCTAATCTAGATCTGTTAAACTAGATGAAGGAAATATATGGAATGGCAATATTAATTCCTTTGATTTTGTTTTTCTAATAAGGATTTTGTTGTTGTTGGTTTTGTTTTTTTTTTTTGTTTGTTTTTCTTTTTTTAACTTTAAATCATAATTTTCAGTTATCCAAAAACGTTGCATTTCCACTTCACTAAAGAAAGTATAAAGATCTCACCAGAAACAAGTGAAGTCACCAAATAAATTTTATTTTTAAAATGTCTTAAAAATTGAGATAGTACTCAGTCCTCAGCTTCCAATACACAAGTAAACTTATTTTTTTTCCCTGTCATATACTTCTTCCATTAACAACCAGTTGTGAATCTCAGTATTTCCCATGCTGGCCACCAAGTTAAGAGGGATCAGCAGAGATAGGCCAAACCTGAGGCAAGAAATTCAATAATATAGTGTGTTTCTCTAAGGACAGTTAGTACAGAGGCACATATTCTTGACTGTTGCACACATGAAAATACAAATCAAAAGATATGACACCAAGTTGGCTGGAAGTGTCAATATGCCTGGGGGTAGCAAGGCCCTACAGAAGGATCTGGACAGGCTGGATAACTGGGCTGAAGCCAGTGGTATGAGCTTCAACAAGACCAAATGCCACACCCTGCACTCCGGCTACAACAACCTCAGGCAGAGCAACAGGCTTGGGGCAAAGTGGCTGGAAGACTGTGTAGACGACTGGGGGGGGGAGGAGTACTAATTGATGCTCAGCTGAACATGAGCCAGCAGCGTGCCCAGGTGGTCATGAAAGCCAATGGCATCCTGACTTGCTTCAGAAACAGTGCTGCCAGCAGGAACAGGGAAGTGATTGTCCCCTTGTACTCGGCTTTGGTGAGGCTGCACCTTGAGTACACTGTCCAGTTTTGGACCCCTCACTGCAAGAAAAACATTAAGGCACTGGAGCATGTTCAAAGAAGGGCAACAAAGCTGGTGAGGGGTCTGGAGCACAGGCTGTATGAGGGGTGGCTGAAGGAGCTGGGATTGTTCAGTCTGGAGAAGAGGAGGCTCAGGGGAGACCTTATTGCTCTCTATAACTATGAGGTTGTAGTAAGCTGGGGGTCGGCCTCTTCTCTCATGTAACTGATGATAGGACTAGAAGGAATGGCTTCAAGCTGTGCCAGGGGAGGTTCAGGCTGGACTTTAGGAATACTACTTTTCTGAAAGAGTGGTCAGGCAGTGGAATGGGCTGCCCAGGGATGTGGTAGAGTCATCGATCCTTGAGATGTTCAAGGAACAATTGGACGTTGTGTTGAGGGACATGGTTTAGTGAGAACTACTGGTGATGGGTGGATGGTTGGACTGAGTGATCCTGTGGGTCTTTTCCAACCTTGGTGATTCTCTGACTCTATGATTATGTGAAAAGTTAGATTAGAAAGGATCTAGAGATTTTGCACAATTTTTATTTTGCTATTCAAAGGATGTTCTGGTAAGGAATCAAATTTTTGCAGTCATTCAAATCTCGACATTGAGAAGAAATCTTCTAATTTTCATATAGCAATCCTATAGTAGCACAAATTTATGTAATTATATATGTAAATATACATACATCTATCACAGAGAGGACTTCCATGTAGTGAGAGAAAGAGGAAACAACTGAGAAGTTTGTTAAAATTCTGTATGAATTCAGCTCTGCTGCATTTACCAGCAAAGGGGAAACAGTTACTAGTACAATAAACTGCAGTGAAAGGAAAAACTTGTGGAAGTTTTTGAAGAGTTAGAAATTAGGATATTTAGGCTCTGTTAAAGGATGAGAAGAAATATTAAAATTGTTGGATACTACAAGATATCAGTACACAAGAATCCTAGAAAAAGAGAAAACTGAAAATTGCAAATAAATAAATAAGACAAGACTTATCTTTAATGTGTAAAGTGCAGGAATATCCTTAATCATAAGGGTGGATTACAGACAGGAAATATCCATGTCTGAGCCAGGTATCTTCTTTTATTTCTGTGCAATGGAAGCAAAACGCACTCATTTTTCCTTGTAAAACTACTAAGCAAAAAATATTACACTGTATGGACTGAATTTCATCTACTTGTATTTTTGATTACATATCACTTTATTCTCAGTGTACACTGATCTCTTTGCTTCTTTGCTCTTTCTTCCTTTCATTTCATTCCTGCTCCTCCTTTTATTCCGTTTGCTAACAGTTACATTGAAGGCTTTGCCTGTACATCATACAATATATCTATATCTCCTGCTTTTAGCCCATTTTGTTCAGTTAGATGTAGTTTCATTGTATCATGGACTACAGTACTTGTTACTTTTGTGCTCTGACAATGCCACAGAAGTTATTCATTTGAACTACTTGACATTTGAGTGTGAATAATATGTAATAGTATTGCAAGTGAAATTGGTAGTTTTAATCCATTTGCAGGGAAGTGGAATAAAATGAAATGCTTCAAAGCTGAGCTAGCACAACTTCTAAAAGTTTCTCTCGCCTCCAGCTGGAAGTCTTTCATAGAATAGAATGTGGGAACCAACATCATATTCCCTCTCTCCATGTCATATATACAACTCTGAATAGTATCGTAAATGGTCAGTGGTCATCCCTGTTTTCTATTTATCTTCCTCTCCTCATCTCTTTCTTTCCTCTTCCAAGTGAATACTTTTTGACCATGATTATTTATTTATTTATTTATTTATTTATTTGGACACAGATAACGGAAGAGAGAAAGGAAATTGTCACTCTAACAGCCCCTGCTTTTAGCTGGGCTGTATTGGATCTGTTGATTCATACAGACTAAGTCTTAATCACTAAAAGAGTTTTGATAATTCCTAGGTATAAAAATATGCATTCTGATCAGTTTTACTGAAAATCTAGCTTCAGTCTTCTTTGTAAATGAGTTTTTGTGTTTGTTGTTTGTTTTTTCCAGACTTCATACTATAATTTATGATGAAGTTAATCTTAAACTAGGTTTTAAATTATTCATATTATTATTAAGGTAATGCTCAGTAAAAACATCCTGTGAATAGGATTATTGTACAAATCTTAACTTTTTGTGAAGCTGAAAGAACAATTTAGCTTATTAGTCTTCCATGGATTTCCAGAAGTTAGAGAACCTGTTTCCACCATTCTTCCTATGGGGGGAATGCATGGTAGGGAGGTAATGAAGTTTATCCTGACCCCTGGAGAGATCATTTTCAGAAATGTCCTGGTTTGGATTGTATTTGATATCAGAATGAAATAATAGATTACTTAGAGTCATCAGAGACCTCATCAGTATATGCAGCACGTAAGACTAAAGCAAGAAAATGATAAGCATTTTTGAAATTAACTCAAGGTGGAATCCTTTTGTTACTCTAGTCACATATATATGCATATATATAGATTACGTATATATCAGAAGATGAAGCAGATAGTTGGAAAGAGATTCATAGGAGAGTGATATTTAAGTCCTAAATTATTCTGTGTATTCAAGGCTGAGTCAGAATGGAAATTAACAGAAAACTTATATTTAAACTGAACTGAGGCAATCTTACATTTCCAGTAAGCTATGTTGGAGTTGATTTATGAGTTCTGCCGAAACAGATAAATAGTATGCTCCATCTATCTTTTTCTTTTCTCAAATATTCAAGATTTTTAAAATTTATATTTTTGTTTAGCATCTCTTAGATTCAGTTTCAGGATGGCTTGATTTCAAGAAATGCAGAAGCAACCAGACTAATAAAAAAAGTCTACAAAAGTAGTCTAAAAAGTACAGAAAGAAATACTAATTATGAGTACACTGGTTTATTTAAAGGAATTCAGTGTAATACTTATTATTGATGAAACCTGAAAAACTATTCTGACTAATCATGGTCTTGTATCTCAAGTACATGTGAAATAATGAAAATCAATAAAAATTCAAGACCGCGTTTTTTCTTTAGCAATATAGTTTTCATCTATTTACTTACATAACTTACTTAAATACTTAAGGTATCTTAATTTTTGTGCCTCAGATCCCCTGATAGATGTGCTAAGAGTTTTTGAACTACATAAACAACTTCTTACTGGACTGGCACAAATATGTACCATATGGATGGCTGCTAAGCACGTGTTAGGTGGGGAAAAATTGCTCATTCTGGTACAGAACCTTATCTGAACATAAATCTGGACTTTCTGTTAAAGGCCAAAGGTCTCAACATTTCCACAAGATTTTTTTTTTTTTTTTTCACCTCTCAAGAAGTAAAGTCAATGAGAAAGAATGTCAACTCATATGAAAATTATGTTAAATCAGATCTCAAACATTTCTTCATTAGGTTATGCCTACACTGACAAGTGAAAAGGAGTTAGTTCACACAGTAAGAATAAGACCAAGACCAAGAACAATGAGAGGGGCAGAAAATCATCCTCTCTAAGAAACTTGGTTGTCAATATGAAAAAAAGAGAACATCAGAGGGAATGGGGAGGTGAAAGTTTCATGGGGAGTATGCTAGGAAGTCAAGGATGCCACCAGCAGCCCTGATTTGTTTAGGGAGATCTGTGTTGCAGAAAAGTCTGCATGATTCTGCTGGGTCATTAACATGACTTTGTGAATGGTCTCACTGATGTGTTTGTACACCTCACTCATGTCTGTGCCCACTGTAGACTTACTAGCACTGCCCCAGTACCCAACTGAAAAGTCAGGATACCCAGAGTTGCCAGTACTGGCAACCCCATACTTGCCAGCATGGGATCCCAAAAGAGAACATGCTGGTGCTGGCTGGATAGTGCCAGATCCATAAAGGCATCAGTGAGGAATACAACCGTCTGTTGATAGTCCTTGTCAGTCATATGCCGTAAGATTTTTCTAAATCCTGGGATTCATGATTTTAGTGATGGGGAGGAAACTGGCTTGGGCAGGGAGAAGATCATATATTTATTTTGGTATGAGCAAATAGCACTGTGTGAGAGACAGCATAGTTGCAAATGGAGTGAATCATAGTCTTCTAGAGCATACAAAGCAGTTTGGCAGTGCATTAGACAGGACTAAACAATGAGTGGTGTGCATATTTTGCAGCAACAGCACATCCACATATATTCTTTGGTCTGTGTGAATATCCACATTTTATCTGGGCAAGGGGAGGAAAAGCATGTATTAACTTGACTTATGAGTGTATATTTTTTAATGTACACTTTCTGGTTTGTATACCATTGCTCTAGTTTAAAAAGACTTGTATAGATGGCCCCTTAATCTGTGCTAGACAAGCTATGTAGCTGTCAGAGTTAGCATGTGCCATTATATTTGTTACATGTATACATGCATTTAAACAGATTTTAGAAAAGTGTAGATAATAGCAATATTCCTCGTTGCTGTGGAGATACAGATGTATGCTTATATAGACCTCAGTACAGTATGACCTGGACCCTATTTAAGTCTTTCATAGACTATTGTGGTGTCAGTATTGAATAATAATATAGAAATGCCAAAACAGAGAATGAAAAAGATCTGCCTCAAGGGTCTGTGTTTGAAGGCATCAGAGACATTAAACACAAAGAAGATAGAAAAAAAAAATAAGCTAGATGCACACATCTGCATCAGTTCAAAACCAGTCCCCAGACCCCAAAGCTGTCAAGCACAACTTGTTGGAAGAAGCAAAAAATATTTAATTATTTAATCATCTTCCTATGTACATAGAGCTGGAGTGCAAAGATTTCTGGAGAAAACTTTTAGTAGTTGAAGAATATTCTACTTTTTCCACACCATACCCCTACTTTCTTCCTTTCCTTTGTGTTTTTTATGAGTTATTTTGTATGTGGCTGTTGCAAACCATGAGTTCTCATAGTGTCAACTGTTTCCTATTTGCAGGGGGTGCAGTATGGAATCATGATCTCCTTAAGAACTTATTTCTGTATTCAAGACACACACAACTGATTCAGAATCCTGTAGGAGATAGTTTACTTCTCATTAAAGGTTCAGACTAGGTGTTCTGAGTGTGTACCAAGACTCAGAATATGGCCCAGGCCCTACACCCTAGGATTGGAACCTTGTTCCAATCACACTCCAATATCCAAGCAGCCCAAGATCTGGGTCTCTGATAGAGGTGGAGCCTGGAGATCTTCCCCGGATCACTCTGCGTGGAAGAAACAAGACTCTTCCACTAAAACAGTGTACTGGTGCACCATGCTTCAGACTCTGCCAGCTCCAGGGCTTTAATTTTATGTAGAGTACTATATTTCTATCCACGCATAGAGATACATTTCCTTTGCAGAAGGAAATGAGAGGACATAGCTTTATTCTTCCTTCTCTCCCAGTGACTCAAAAGAGAAACTCAAGCTTTTTCAGGTTTCAAGCAACCTCTAAAGCACATTTTTGCATCAAGAACAGTTGGACCTTATGAGAGAGACCCCAGAGAGTGTGGCAATTCTCCCTCAGCTGCCACACTCTTCCTTAATGTGTAGACACTGAAGCACCATTCAGTGCCGAGTCAGAGCAAAGAGGAGCAAGAAAATTCTTCACCTTTTCAACCACAGCTAATCAGGGTAACAGAGAAAGGAAAGCTTTTCTCATCATGGCTACTAAGATCTGCAACTCTAGCTCCGAAGAAGGATGGGAGATGGAACCATGCATCAATAGAGGTGGTCCCAATCTAGCTATCTTTCCTGACTACAGACAGATGGAGTGCACCATTTAAAATCTCAGGGCATCAATGTCAGATTTTTACAGCACCACAGAAGTCTCTGATTCTTTTATGGCCTTTGGACAGGCTTATGAGGGACTCAGAACTGGAGTGGTGGGGCTGCTTCACTGTTTAACTGAGATTTCTCCCTCAGAGGAAGCTGTAGCACAGAGAAATCCTGGGACATCCGTTGCTTCGCTATGCCTTCCTTGATGCATCAGTCTTTCTGCTGTGAGGAGCACATCAATTTTCTTTGCTATACCTTGAGCATAAAATGCCTTCAGCTCATCACCTTCCTTACCACTGAGGCAGGGAGGCCATGAAGATGATGTCCCAGTTTCCCAGGGAGGCTGGGTTGTGGGAAATAGAGGGTCAGGTTCAAAGTGAAAATTCTGGCTTTTATCACTGTAATAGCAACATCACTAGAAAAGTCAGTTACCATTCAAGCATTGCAGTACTATTGCATAATGTTTATGTCAACACAGCATCCATCAAGCAAAGCCCTGGGGTACAAAGAGAAGTCCTGATGGCTTTTTTTTTGTACTACAGTGTAGCATAGAACTGTTTTCTTTGTCTGTGGTGACAGATGCACACTAGAAATTGCAGAAAGAGCAACCAGTATTTGGTCCATCATTCTGCAGGACATCTGAGAATGTACATAACCAAGATATTAATAACAGACACACATGCAAGAGAAAGGGCCATTTTGGGAAATCATGCTGTAGAGCTGGTAGGAAATGACCTAGGTTGATATTGCATAGTCTAATTTATGTATATGACTATGTTTCTTTATATTCCTCCATTGCAAGAATTTTCGTCAGTGGCAAAAATTTCAATTTATTACCCTTATGCCTTTTTAGGCAGTAATCAGCACTTCTGTGTAGGCAGTAAAGATCAGGATTTTTTTTATTATTCCATTTCTACAATCTTATTTATCACCTAATTCTGCTCCTCCACCGTTTCTGCTGTAATTCCTTAGAAGAGACTGAAAATTTATACTTTCGTTCTTTGTCCAATTCTACAGCTGTTAGGATTGGAGATGAGGTGAAAACAACGGAATTGCTTAGATCAGAACATTGACTGTTTTCTTGTGATACTCTGTAAAGCCAGCTATAAGCAGAAGATTTGAGCTTTCAATATTTAATTCCTTAATCAAATAATAAAATATAATTAACATGACTTTATATGTTTAATAAATTTTATTCTTGATTTAATCAATATCTATTGTTATTAAATACTAAAAATAACAAAATAAACATGACTACAAAGAAACCTACACATTTTTATTTCTGATGCTTTTGCCTACTCTTCTCCTTCAAGCTATTGAATCTTTTTCTATACTTTGTTTTTCTTTTGTTCCTATTTAATGGTTTTGAACATAGCTCTGTTTTTTTGCCTCCAGGACAGAGGGAACGCACAAGCTAAAATTCAATTTGACATCATTCTCTGGGTAGTCCCACTAGACTGACAAGGGACAAAACTTTCCCTAATAGTCACAATAAACTATTCATGGCCATAAGGCTCTCCATAGCCCTTTAGCCTCAACTGATATCCAGAGGAGCCCATTTCTTTGAGAACTCACACACATCCTTGTCAAAAGTATTTTAGAGGACTTCAAATATAGGTCATTCTTTCCATGTTCTCAACACAGCTGTGGAGCATTTGGAAAGCCTCAGTGAAAGTGGGCCAAGGTCCCTGTGTACTCCAACCTCCTCTTTACTACCAAATGTTCCCTCAGGCAGGGAATGGTATATTCAGTTCTGAGGATGAGATATTTTGAAGACCATCAAAGCTGGAAAAAAAATCCAGATGGAATTTTCTATCACTCATTATGGGGTGGGGTTTGGGGAGGGGGCTAAATGGAGGAAAGAAAGAAGAAAAAAAAAAAAATAATAAAAAATAGGAATGTCTTTATTTCTAGAGTTCATCTGTCCTTGGTGCTCATTTCAGACTGATCTGTTCTGACTTAGAAAGGGAGGAAGAAGTTGTTTGCTTTTCCTTTTGCTCTTAAAAGTTTGCTCTAAACTACATTTAATTTTGAACTGACTACTTAACTGATCCCTCCAGCTAAGTCCTTCAAAGTAGAATCTATGAGAGATGATATTTATACAAGGCACACTATAATGAAAAGTTTGAGCTTGAATGAACCCTTCAGAGCATGGTTACCATGCAGGTGATTTCTCTGAAAAACTTTGCAGGATCTGTTTGATTTTGATACATGTCCTGTCACTTCTCTATAGACACTGGAACTGGAGAAAGAAGATATTTGTACTTCATACAGCCTTACTTTTCACTTGCAATTGCAACTTATAATTAAAAATGCCATAATGGATCTGAGTTCACATCTTCTCTTGCCAATTCATTTTGCATTTTATTTTATTCCCAATTTCTCTGAGCTCTCTCAAGCACAAAACTTCTTTCCTTCTCCCTAATGCCTTGGCCAGTGCACCTTCCTAACACATCCCAGCTCCTCCCAGTGCCTGATTTCCTTGATATTGCCCTACCCAATATATCCTTGGCAGAAGACGACTGAAAGGATATTGAATACGCTTGGTTGAAAACAGCATGATAGGAAGTATAGTGGAAGTTTTCAAAGAATACAATGTCTGTGTCCTGTACAATTCCCAAAATTCCTCTGGATAATAAAAAATGTTTACTTCAGATTTAGCTCATTATCACTGTAAAAATTTATTCAGATATGTAACCATCAAGAGTATGGGTGTTTATATAGGTTTACATATATTCAAACACACACAGCAGCATTTCCCTTTTCTAAATGAAACTTTGTTCAGTGAGGGCCAAAGTCTTCCTGTTCTTGTAAGAAATAATAAGCAGTGCTACATAGGATGTTCCTCTCAGCACAGGGAAACTTCTCATTCCAGGTCCTGCTTTTCTTCAGTTCTCTGCTTATGCAGACCTGTTAACTTTAGGATCTCTATTTCACCCACTGGAACCTTTAAAATCCTGAAGATTAATGCTCTTTAAATATTCAGATATAAAGATAAAGCCAAAATGCATTGTCTACATCTATGTGCTGTAACATTAACTACAAAGAGCAAGGAAAGGTTTTATGCTTGCACACACAGCAGCCATAAAACATGGGCAGGCTAGGACACAGACCAGGCAGCTTTCTTTAGACAGCCAAGGAAGATGTACTCAGCTTATGCCAATTTCTCACAGAGCTGAATCACAATGTGAACATAATCTCATCACCATCAGAAAGTCCACATCTCTATTCAAAAAAGCACATGAAAGAATGGAGAACTACACTGCAATCTAGCCAGGACTTTAACATACTTTTAAACCAGTTTAAGTCTGTTTTAAGTCTGTTTTAAAGGAAAAAAATAAAAAGCATCAAAAAACAGCAATGAACAACAGAGATGTCATGGTTTCAATTCTGAATGTTCTTCAGAAGTAAAACTAAAATGCTAGCTTTACACTTAATCCAGGCCAGCACCAGACTACCCTAGGAGCAGGGACAGTAGGAAAGATCTTTCTTTGCTGTCATGTTACAGACAAGTGAGACAGAGTCATTGGCTCAGTTCTATTGCTTAAATGAAAGATGTTCTGAAGAAATCCCAGGGCAGAAGCATTGCTCAAAAATGCTCTGAGAACAGCTGTACATCGTTGTGAGAATGTGCCATATCTAGTATTCTAGGAGGCACAGGGGAGATGATTTATAGAGAACTCAGTGAGAGGCAGCAGTGGAAAAATGAGAAGGAGAATCCAACAGCGTAAGCCTCAGCATGATGCAAGGACCCCAGCACAAAACCTATTGATTTGGAATTTGTGTGGCAAACAGAACTGTACATGCGAATGTATATCATCCTCTGTTGGGAAGCTGAGCAGAAAAATAGACATAAAAAGCAAGGATAATCCAGTTTACATGTTGGACTTTGTTAGTGGTATGGAGGTGCTCTAAAATGACTGCTTTCAGCTGAGTGTTTCTTCATTTTGAAGATAATAAAATATTTTAAAACGTATTTTGTTAGGTTTCCAGGGTTTCATTCAAACTGTAGTCATGGTTTAGAACACTTCCGATGGATTCCCATTACCAGGATCTAAAGGAAGCCAGTGGAGAGTAGACAGGTGTTACCTTTTTTGTAATGCAAATTGCCCCTCACTGAATGAAAACAAACAAACAAACAAAACGAACCACAAAACAACAACAACAACAAAACACAAACAAAGGAGCAGAAGCCCAGATATTACATGAACTGTAAGGAAGTACAAGAATAGAGGAGCAAATGAGTGCTATGAAATGCATCATTTAATAAATAAATAAATAAGGAGCACCTGGAAGAGCAACAGTTCTTCTCAGTTACTTCTGAAAAAATCAATTTAAAATTTACACACTGCTCAAGACATAGCAAAAGAATTAATATCCTGTGTAGCAACCCATATGCTCTTCTTTCTTGATAATACAATGTCAAAAACCCATTACACTACCTATAATTCCTACTGGACTGTTACTATTTATTTCTTTTATGATTCTATCAGCAAGCGTAGCCTTCCATTGAGCAATGAATGAATAGTTACACCCATGTAGGAAGTTATATCATCTAGAAGGAAGCTTCTTATGGGATTTGACTTGATTTTTTATAATTTGATTAGACAATTATTAAATCAAAATGCTACAATAAATGAATAAAATGGGGAAACCACAGTCTTTCTGATCATTTCAGAGAAATCCAAGTTCTCAAAAGATAGACTCTTCTGAGGGGCACAAAGAAATGTCTTTCCCTGCTCTTTCTGTTTAAGATGCTATTACATTTTCTTCTTTTTTGAGTCCTAACCCTTGGGTTTCTTCAACTGGACATTATCTTGATTTTTTGTCTAAGACACCCGCAGCATGTTATGAAGCCTGATATGATTTGGGCAGAAGCATCCAATACAGAGGTTGGAGGCACAGTGAGAGATGAAAGGTATGTGTGCTGTAGGTGTTGAGAGTGGCCAAGTGCCACCTCAGCTGGATGACTACCATTAGCATAAAAGATGTGGCTTTTCAAAATCTTACCTGAATGTGTAGCTTTTTGAAAAACATGCACAAGTAAAGGAAAATCCCTTGCATTTTTGTGGGCTTCTGTAAGATAGCTGTTAGCTCAGAGGTGAGGTTCCTAGTCTGGAGCTCATATGTTACTCTTCTCTATTTTTTTCTTTTTTCCAGTCTATACAGAACTGTGTTCTAGAAGATCAACTGGATGTACTTTAATGTAAAGAACACCAGCAACTGCAGCTGAATTTGTAAAATCTCTAAGGATAGCCTGAAAACATGATGCTTTGTCTCTGCCACTTTTTTTTTTCCCCCTTGGTAAGGTATTTCAAGTAAATAAACGAGGAAAGCTTGTTAGCATGCACTGGCAAAACAATTGTTAAGAGAAGATTCAAGGTCTGTTGTTTATGATAATTTTCATTGCAATAACCTAGATAATATAAAACATAAAGTGTTCAAGATAATGCAGATGACACTTCAGGTAGATTAAAGGATAATATTATTTATTTTCTTGGAGGAAAAAAAAAAAAAAAAAAAAAAAAAGCAAGAAGCCTCTGAAACATAATACTAATCTCAAGACAAGTTAACATCTTAACAGTTGTTCATCTTTCTCAGTTTCTTTTTTGTTTGCTTGTTTGTTTGCATAGGTATGTCCATACAGTTTTACAGAAGAGAAACAAGAAATAAGACACTTGTTTTCCACTAAAATGTACAGCAACATTTAGTGAATATTTGCTTGGAATATTATGCAGTATGCCATACAGTTTGGAAAATTAAAAGTGCTGGGAGTGGGGAGGGTGTTGCATGCTACAGACCTACAGAAAAAGGGATCACACCTACAGAGAACCCTCCCCTAAATAGGAACAGTAACATAAATATAAAAATGCAGATACTCAAGTATTTTTCCCTGAGAACTTTTCTCATACCATTTGAGTATCTCTCCTCTTCTCAGTGATATTGAGAGGTGTTTCCTTATGGAAATACATGAGCAAGAAAAAATATACTAATTTCAAGAGTGCTTCAGCTGGTATATACAGTTCTTAAGCTCAATAATTTTCACATGCAAACACCATTTACAACATCTTTCAATTAAATAATAATAATTAGTTATTAAAAATGGGATTACTTAAATAAATTAACAGAACACTGACATATAATTAATTTTACTTATTAAAAATATTCAATGCAACACAGTACTGTTTTATGGAACTTTTACCAAAGCACCAACCAATACTAGAAAGCACACGTGCGACAGAGTATAAATCTAAGTCCCTTAGACTTTTCCTATAATTTTCCAGTCAACATTTCTCCCCTATTTCTACCCTGGACACAAGAAACTTTGTTCATTCTTATTTTAAACATGAACTACCATCCATTCCTATGTCATTAACTCATTTAATGGCTCTAGACAGCATCACAAGTTTCTTGATTTTGCCACAGTACCAAACTACCCTTGTTGGTGAGGTCTAGTGATCAAATGAAAATGCTGAATAAAATCTAGCATGCATTTATCTGGCATATTTATATGTCCCACATGCCTCCATATTGACGCTAAGCATGAGATGGAATTTTTTCTTCCGGTTGTCATTCCTATAGAAACTCCTTTTTAGATCAGATGCAGAGGTATGTTGAAATGATCTTAGGTCCTAATTCTCAACCACCCCAAGCAAAAACATATAAAAAGGATCAAACATGTCTGGATTTTCTTTAATCTACATTCTTCGTTGGTTCAATCAAACACACCAGTCTGCCCATGTCTTCTGTGTGACTTTGATCGACAAAAACATGATTTTTTTTTTTTTCCTTTCTGTCTTCCTATTAATTTGTCTTCAAAAGAACAAGATCTAGGAGACTGTTAATTCATCAGTCACAGCCCATTCACTACAAGTTTTCTTTGCCAAAAATAGTCATTAACTCGTTTGTCACTCTGTGTTCCAGGGCCACTCGTGTGCAGTCTTCTTTTTGAGACAGCATAAGCTCTCTCTGGGGCATATTTCAGTACTGCCATTGATATAGGATCATGTCAGAAGTCAATGGAAAGTAGATGTTGTCATGGGTTACCCAGATTTACCTGTGCCCGTGACAGGGGCAGCCACCCCGTAGGGCCCCCGGCCTGGAAAGGAAGGAAAAAGGGGAATGGGAAAAAGAACAGTGGCAGCAATCTAAGAAGGAAAAAACTTATTTTACTAAATACGATATTGGAATACAAGATAACAAAACATAATACAATATGACTGAGGCTAATAAATCAAACAAAACAGAGAGAGAGTGTCCCCGAAAACAGAGAGGCCTACTGTGAACTCTAGGTGACACGGCTGGAACACTTCCCACTATCCGAGAGTCCAAGAGAGAGAGTGAACTCCAGCCTGGGAGCAAGATATAATATGTCCTCCTCCCGTGACTTATCTCTGGCCATGACGTCCTCTGGGATATGTAGTTCTCCTCCGAGAGCTGAGCATCCGGGATGCCGCCATTCCATGGAACTGGAGCATGAACCCTCCAATGATCCATACTGCACGTGATGTTATGATGTGGATTATTGACAGCAACACCACAAAACCATGACAGATGTCCAGCTAGTCATGAAAAATTCCCTCTGTCTGAAGCCTGATGTCTGCCCATCTTCTGCCTGGCCACCAGCATAATCTCTACCCAGTTCCCTACACTTCCTCAATCCTTACCCCTGTCCTTCCTGCTATTCTCACGACTTCATACCTACTTGAACTCAAACTGAACTGCATCTGTTTTACACTAATTATGCTGGTATTTTCTCCATATCTCTCTTCTTTATCCATTTCTGATGTCTCCAGACCCAGTATTAGGCTAAAAGTACATTGTATGCCAGCATGTCAAAATTTTGATGCTCTACAGCAGACATGGTGACTGCAGATCTGTCATTCACGGCTCATTATAAATCAGGACACACATGTTTTGAAGACAAGAACCCTAAATATACACACTGAACAGCTATGGGCACTGTGAATCTGCTTGGAGTTTGTGGACACTGAGTCACTGAGTATTCAGACAAATCATATCCATCAGTTTTTTTGGTTAGAAAAATCACGTATCTTTCACATATAGGTTCATATTCTGCACATCTGGTGAAAGTGATGTGATGCTCATACAAGTCTGCTCTATCATTTATCTTCTATCTTCTGTGACTCTCAGATGTGACTCATATGTGTTTTCTAAAGCACAGACTGATATTCAGTACAGAACAAAGCAGAGAACAGAAGAATTACCTTCATTTCTAAATTCCTTGCATGCAGCATGCAGGCACCTCAATCTGTTAATTACTATGTCTGCAAAGCTTTAGCATACATATTCATCACCTGCAATTGCCATGTTGCCAGTTCTTGCAATTATAATCACCAGCTTCATGATACTTGGCATTTTTCTCAAAGACAAATACCTCAGAGCTGTTTGGGTTTCCGATAGTCACAGTTTTGTTTCTCTTTTGAAAATAAATTCTAAATTTAAAGCCTGTGATGTAGAAGGAAAACCTGAAAAATATTCTCAAATAGGAAAAAATAAGAAGTATATATATGTACATATATATATATATATATAATAAAATAAAAGGAAGTTTTGGAGAAGAAATGTAAATAATAGTCTCTAAAATACAAATTCAGGGACAATTCATTTCAAGGAAAAAAAATGGAGGAATGAGTTGATATAGAAAAGAAAAGATGATCTGCTGGAATCAATATGATAATCAACTAAGTAGGTTGTTATTATAAATGGTGATCCAAGCAGCCCACATGGCTCCCAGAGGATGAACTCAGTAGAAGAATTTACATCATACTGCAATCAAATGAGCATTATAAAGAGCTTTTTGCAACTAAGGTAGACAGACATTTGCGCTAGCTGACTGAAAAAAACTGGAAAACTCCTTTGCCATCTCTTCAAATGATTAGAATAGACGAACTGCCACAGAAGATCTTCACATTATACTTAATTCTGCTTTAGGCCATTTACAAATCATCTTTGACAAATTTTTTTCTCTTTAATTCAATATACCTTGTTGTGGCAACAAACATGCTGATGTTACAAAGAACATTCTCTTAGTATAGCAAAAAAGCAAACAATCCTGGAGGAAGTGGATATCTTCTAATAGTGGCAGAGACATATATCACACATTCATTTCCTAATGAATATTATTTTGTTTTCTCTTAAGATATGTTTGTTTTTTTTTTTTTTTCCTTGTGCAGACACTAGCATATCATACTCCACAGTTGTTCTGATTTCCTTGGTGTCTGCAAAGAGTCTTAAGCCTTGGGCCTATCTTGATAGTGCTGTAACTGATTTCAAAAAGTATCAGATTGTGAAAGATAAAATGATGGAAAACAACTGAACAATTTTTGGAGAAGTATAATATTTCATTTTCTACGTCAGTACTTGTTTTGTTGACAGATCTTTTATTGTTCTCTTTATGTACTTGACTAAGAAGTCTTTAGGAAAACTGCTTTGTAGTAAGAAGAAATGTTGCTTTCAAAATGTTACATTCTACACAAGAGTAAATGTTTGTTGGGAAAGTTCTTAAACAGAAAAGACTAAAAAAAATTGTGCTTGAGAAAACAGAATTCATTGCTAGGATTTATGAATGATACTGATAGATAGGAACAGTCAATTTCATCTGTGTGAGTGATTGAAATATTGGTACTGCAGACTTCCAAAAACTTTGAGTAAGAATAGGCATGGGGAGAAAATACTGGGGTACCAAGCAAATTGCAAAGTAAGAGGACATCATTCACTTATCTGGATCCACTCCTGTGAATGACTTATCATAATCCACACGTATACTGGGCACCAAAATTGTCTCTTCCTCTGTGTTATTTATTTATTTTTAATACACATTAAAAATAATAATAATAATAATAATAAATCATACAAGTAATGAACAATGCTTGCATCGCTCACTGGATACTTGCAAGTTCAATGAAAAATATAAGACCATGAACAATGTAAGACCATCAACAGTTACTGTACAGTTTTAGGATTCACCATCGGGTTTCACTGGCCTGCAACTAGTGAGTTTGCAAATGGCTTCAGTGCCTTTTAATCCTGCTTCTCTATGAGGATACAGTGGGAGACATCATCAAAACTCTTACTAAAGCCAACATAGACAATATCTACTCTTATTTACCAAGATAATCATTTCATTATAAAATTGTTAGTCAAGCATGACTTCCCCTTTGTGAATCCATGATGACTAACTACTTCAGATGATTACGTTGTCCTTCATGTACCTGGAAATGGTTTCCAGGACTATTTAGTCCATTAGCTCCACAGGAGTCAAGATGGGAGTGATCAATCTGAAGCTTCCTGGGTCCTTCTTCATTAAAAAATTAGGCACAACTTATGCAATTTATAAAGTAATAGTGATATTCAATTTGCTTATAGGAATAAGGTAAAAATAATGAAACATTTTATGTATTTTATTTATATATGTAGTACACATTAAAGCATACACGTATTACTATTCTGTAGAACTTAAGTATCTCCTTGGAGAACACTATATTATTTCATATCACATTTGTGAGAGAAGAAGATGAAAAAAATCTCAAGTAATATAAGACATGGAAAGGAAGCATTTTTTGTCTCTGAAGTTACTCCTCTGTGTTGAAGAGAAATTGCTGTGAGATAAGTTAAATAGGTGCTTAATTTCTTCAATATCTTCGCAGACAACTGTGTGACATTGCCATAAGCACCCTTAAAGAAAAGCCACGTCAAAGTGAGCTACAGATCAGTTATGCAAAGTTACTCCTTCATCCTCTCATTTGTTCTTCAGCTGGCTTTAGGGCAAGTTCTCCAAGTAGTGACCTCTTGGCTCATACTCCTGCTACTCTCATACCAGCGAGTATAGATTTAAAAGCAAACTTTATTAATAAAATAGTAGAAATGTATTTCTTGTACCTTATATCTTAGAAATTAATTCAGACAAATTCTCAGATTTATACCTACAGACTGGGGAGTTGGTTTCTAAAAATAAAAAGGCTCTCTCTACCTCAGGTATTTATCCATCCATCAAGTCTCTTTGATTTCAAAACCCTAAACAGTTTCAAGAGTCAGGTAGCCTATTATTTTCCTGCCTGACAAAGTTTGCTTTGAAGAGATTAGCAATAAATCTGAGACAACTGTTCAGGAGACCCAGAGGAGTGTTTGGGAAATTTCACTACTTAATTCACCAATTCAAATCTTATTCAAGTTATCTATTGCCAGAGGTACCAAGTGTCTGGGTTCCTGTTAACTGTTAGGACAAAGTGGTTGATAGCTTATCTTCAACAAAAATATGAACATATCATTCACCCTTTAGCCTTCTTGGCATCGTAGGAAAGAGAATGGGGTCTACTCTTGTAAGGATCCATCTGGAATACTGCATCCAGTCCTGGGACCCCCAGCACAAGAAAAACATGGAGCTCTTGGAGCTCATCCATAGGAGGGCCACAAAGATGATCAGAGGGCTGGAGCAACTCTCCAGTGAAGAAAGATTGAGGGAACTGGGCTTGTTTAGCTTGGAAAAGAGAAGGCTCTGGGAAGACATCATTGTGGCCTTCCAATATTTGAAAGGAGCATATAAAAGGAGGGGGTACAAATGTTTATAAGGGTGGATAATGGTAGGTAAAGGAGAAGTGGTTTTAAACTAAGACAGGAGAGGTTTAGGTTAGGTATTAAGAGGAAGATTTTCACTCAGAGAGCGGTAACACACTGGAACAGGTTGCAGGGATGTTGTGGATGCCCCATCCCTGGAAGCATTCAAAGCCGGTTAGGATGAGGCTCTGGGTGGAAGCCTGGTGTAGTAGTTGGCAACCCTGGACATAGCAGGCAGGTTGAACTTAGATGATAATTATGGTAGGATTCTAGGAGTCTTCTAGGAGTTGTTGTCATCATCCACTAGGAGTTGTTATTGTCATCATCCACTAGGAGTTGTTGTTGTCATCATCCACTAGGAGTTGTTGTTGTCATCTTCAAGGATTCTTCTAGGAGTGGCTGTCATCATCATCATCTTCAGGGAATCTTCTAGGAGTTGTCGTCATTATCGTCTTCTAGGAGTCATTGTTGTCATCTTTTAGGAGTCATCATCATTGTCGTCTTCTAGGAGTAGTTGTCTTGGCCAATTCAAGGAGTGATCATCACCATCACTTTCTAGGTTACACTGTCATCGTCTGCTAGGAGATGACATCGTCATCTTCTAGGAGCATTCAAGGAGTCATTGTCTTTGTCTTCTAGGAGTCTTCTTCAGGATGCAGTCTTCTAGGAGTGTTCTTCCAGGACAGAGTCATCTTCTAGGAGTCTTCTAGGATGCAGTCTTCTTCCAGGATGCAGTCTTCTGCTAGGAGACTTGTTCTAGGACACAGTCTCCTTCTAGGAGTCTTCTTCTAGGATGTAGCCTTCTGCTAGGAGTCTTTTTCCAGGACAAAGTCTCCTTCTAGGAGTCTCCTTTTAGGACACAGTCTCCTTCTAGAGTCTTCTTCTAGGGCAGTGTCCTTCTAGGAGTCTTTCTTTTTCTTTTTCTTTTTCTTTTTCTTTTTCTTTTTCTTTTTCTTTTTCTTTTTCTTTTTCTTTTTCTTTTTCTTTTTCTTTTTCTTTTTCTTTTTTTTTCTTTTTCTTTTTCTTTTTCTTTTTCTTTTTCTTTTTCTTTTTCTTTTTCTTTTTCTTTTTCTTTTTCTTTTTCTTTTTCTTTTTCTTTTTCTTTTTCTTTTTCTTTTTCTTTTTCTTTTTCTTTTTCTTTTTCTTTTTCTTTTTCTTTTTCTTTTTCTTTTTCTTTTTCTTTTTCTTTTCTTTCGTTTTTTATTTTCTTGCACCTCAGCACAGGAAAGACATGGAGGTACTGGAACAGGTCCAGAGAAGGGCAAAGAGGCTCGTGAAGGGCTTGGAGAATCAACCCTACAAGGAGAGGCTAAGGAAGCTGGGGCTGTTTAGTCTGGGGAAAAGGAGGCTGAGGGGAGACCTTATCATGCTCTTCCAGTACCTGAAAGGTGCTTACAGTGAGAGTGGGGCAGGTCTCTTCTCACTAGTGACATGTGACAGGACAAGGGGAAATGGCCTCAAGTTGCGCCAAGGCAAGTTTAGGTTGGAAATTAGGAAGAACTTCTTTACAGAAAGGGTGGTTAGGTACTGGGATGGGCTCCCAAGGGAGGTGGTTGAATCATCATCCCTGGATGTTTTTAAGAGCTGTTTGGATGTGGTACTCAGGGATATGATTTAGCAGAGGTTTTTTAGAGATAGGGTACTGGTTAGGCTGCAGTTGGACTTGATGATCTTCTGATTCTATGATTCTATGATTCTATGATTCTATGATTCTAGGATGCAGTCTTCTGCTAGGAGTCTTCTTCTAGGATGCACTCTAATTCAAGGACACAGTTTTCTTCTAGAATACAGTGTTCTTCTGGGAGTCTTCTAGGAGTCTTCTTCCAAGACATGTTCTTCTAGGACTCGCGTTCTAAGACACAGTCTCCTTCTAGGAGTCTTATTCAAGAATGCAGCCTTCCTCTAGGAGTCTTCTTCAGGACACAGACTTCTGCTAGGGGTCTTCCTCTAGGATGCAGTCTTCTTCTAGGAGTTTTCTTTCATGACGCAGTTATATTCTAGATGTCTTCTTATAGGGCAGTCTTCTTTTTGGAGTCTTTCTCTAGGACAGACTTCTGCCACGAGATTTCTTCTAGGATGCAACCTTTTTCTAGGAGTCTTCTCCCAGGCTGCAGTCATCTTCTAGGAGTCTCCTTTTAGGATGCAGTCATTTTATAGGATGCAGTCTTCTGCTAGGAATCTTCATCTAGGACTCAGTCTTCTGCTAGGAGTCTTCTTCCAGGACGCAGGCTTCTTCTAAGAGTCTACATCTAGGATGAAGTCTAGGAGTCATCTTCCAGGTCTCAAACTTCTACAATTCCTCTTCTAGGATGAAGTCTTCACCTAGCAGTCTTCTTCCAAGACACAGTCTTCCTTTAGGAGTCTTCTTCTAAGACGCAGTCTTCTTCTGTGAGTCTTCTACCAGGATGAAGTCTTCATCCAGGAGTCTTATTTCAAGATGCAATCTTCTTTTATTATGCAGTCTTCTTCTAGGACGCAGTCTTCTTCTAGGAATCTTGTTGAGGTTTTGTGATTTTCTGTTGCTGGTATTCCACACCAGAACATCATGAAAAGAATGGGAGTTAAAGTTCTGGATCCGATTACTTCCTTTTATGGGCATTTTGGGGTCTTCGGATGGGAGAGTAGGAGAGGCATCGCTGGAGTACCTTCTGGTCAGAGGAAGAAGGTGAAGCTTCTGGCAGGACACAAGTGGCTTACCCCCTCTCTCTCTCAGTTTGAGGCAGAGAAAAGCGTGTGCTCCCCTGCAGTCTATTTGAGTAAGACTACGTCTACTATTTTGTACTTTGGATACTCTTGTTTCTCTTTCATTTGATTTTGTTTTGTTGTTGTTGTTGTTTGTTTTTTTTTTTAAGACCCACCTGCTATCTTTCTACCCATTCGCGTCTTGCTCTCTCACAGAGCACACAGCCTGAGTTGGGGCTAGTTAGCTATGCTGGGGATGGTAGTTTTCCTCTCCTTTGTTTTATTTCCTGGGTTTTTGCCCCTTTGTTACAGACCCAGATAACTCCATGACAAGTCTTCTACAACACAGCCTTTGTCTGGGACTCAGCCTTCCTCTACAAGCCTTCATTCAAGATGCAGTCCACAGTCTTCTTGGATGCAGTCTTCTTCTCAGACACAATCTTCTTTTAGGAGCCTTCTTCTCATACAGCAGCCTTCTTCTAGGATAATTCTTCTTGGATGTCAGACTTCTTCTAGAAGCCTTCTTCTCAGATGCAGACATCCTCCCAGAGTCTAGTCTGGAATCAGGTACCCACACAATACTATGTCAAATTAACAGTCTGGAAATAATCGTAGCAGTATTGGTAACTGCTGACTGCTTTAGAAGCCAAAGCTGAAACATCCTTCATCACAATTGTAAGATTATCATCCTAAGGAAACATGTCTTTAAGCTGCAGAAAAGCCTTTCAAAAGCAGGTAAAGATTTAAGTCTTCATTCTTGTCTTATTTCTTTTGAGTCTGCATTGCTCCTAGTTGTGTTGTACCTGCCCAACACAAAGATGCCATCTGTTCTCATCTAATCAGTCCAGCCATACTTCACTATCAGCAACTTCAATTTAAATCAGAATTTTGTATGACCACAATTTGTAATCAGTGATCGAGTGATGCTGCTGACACTTGAAATATCCCATAGAACTGCAGGAATTGCTGCCGTATTTGATTTTCTTCCATTTACGTTAATCTAAGCTCTATTTTTGACCTCTGAGATCAGTACTACCTGAAAGCCTAGTAACACTCAGCATTAGTTCTAATAAATACAGCTCCATCATTTGCCTAATTTCAGCAGGTTATGTTAGCCTAAGGTTTTCTGTCTGGCACCCAAAACAATATCTTACTGCATGTGAGCCCTGACAACAAAAGCTTTGACTTTCTTTCTGCTTCTACTTATTTAGTCATTTGGTCATGTTGCAGTAACTCTTAAAATGGTCCTCTGACAGTTTATTAGTCAGATTTCAGTTTTTCTCCATATCTCACTTGGAAAGAAGGTGCTGTTTCTTGTGGAGTCTCCTTCAGTACCTTCACCATTGTCCCACCTCCAAAGGAGATGCTGTTCTACCCTGAAAGCACTTTAAACTATTGACAATTATTCCTCCCCATGTGCAGGACCACTCCATGCTTGCCCTTTTTGAACTTCATCAGGCTCTTCTCTGCTCAGCTCCCCATTCTGTCCAGGTCAACTTTAACAAGATAATCTATAATATTAGAGAAAAAATTCTGAAGTAGAAAGGCAGATTGAGAAGTGGTTTTGTTTTGATCTTTCAGAAAATGAATCTTCCTCTTATAAGAACCATTTTGTTTCCTATATCAGATGATTATTCATTTAATAAGAAAAGTTTCAGAACTCTTATTTCTTCAAGAGTGCTACATAAAATAAATCCCATCACAGAGTTTTTGAAATTCCCACATCCCAGCTGATATTAAATTCTCCTTCATCATTAATCAAGAGACAATATGACTTCAGCATTTGATAGTTTTAACTGGGAAGTAATTTTAGCTGTGCGTGAAGTGTGAATATAATTGCAGTCTTGGAATATTACTGTTTCTATTGTACTAGAACTCTGTTCCACACACCTTGCTCAGATAAGATAGAAGTGTTTGATCTGAACACATCTTCAATTAACATTGCAGACAGATAATGGAAGGCATTGATTGGAAAATCCTTATCATGGTTAAACGCTTGAGAACTGAAGAAATTGTGAAGGCTCTTGGACTTGACTGTACTTTCAGCAACGCTCATGTGCTTGAGAACTGCAGAAATAGTGAAGGCACTCAGACCTGACTATACTTTCAGCAATGTTCATGATCAAAAAGGTATACCATAAAAGTTCAGATGATTGAAGCAGTTTTTTAATAGTAACAGTGCAAACAAATAAACAAATAAGCAAAAAAATCCTAGGGTGCTGAGGGGTGATTCCTGAGCTGCTCTCCACCATCTATCAGCATTCCCAGTTATCTGGAGAGGTCCCAGAGGATTGGAAGCTTGCTAATGTGACTCATCTCCTTCTACAACTGGGCAACCAAACTGGTAGATGAGGGAAAGGCTGCTGATGTAGTCTACCTAGACTTCAGCAAAGCCTTTGACATGGTCTCTCACAGTATTCTCCTGGGGAAACTGGGCTGCTCGTGGCCTGGACAAGTATACTCTTTTTTGGGTAAGGAACTGGCTAGAGGGCCATGACCAATTGGTAGTGGTTAATGGAGTTAAGTCCAGCTGGTGACACTATTACAAGTAGCATCCCCCAGGGGCTGGTACTCTGGGGCCTATTTTGTTTAATATACTTATTGATGACCTAGATGAAGGGATTGAGTGTACCCCCAGTAAGTTTGCAGATGATACCAAGTTGGGAGGCGGTGACAATCTGTCCAAGGGTAGGAAGGCCCTTCAGAGGGATCTAGATAAGCTGGATTGCTGGGCTGATGTGAATGGGATGAGGTTCAGCAAGGCTAAGTGCTGGGTCCTGCACTTCAGCCACAACAACCCCAAGCAGCACTATAGGCTTGGGGATGAGTGGCTGGATGACTGTGAAGAGGAAAGGGACCCGGAGATGTTGGCTGATGCTTGGCTGAACATGAGCCAACAGTGTGCCCAGGTGGCCAAGAAGACCAATGACAACCTGGCCTGCATTAGAAATTTTGTGGCCAGCAGGAGCAGGGGTGTAATCATCCTCCTGTACTCAGCAGTGGTGAGACTGCACCTCAAGTATTGTGCTCAGTTTTGGGCCCCTCACTATAATAAAGACATTGAGGCCCTGGAACATGTCCAGAGAAGGGCAACAAAACTGGAGACAGGAGCACAAGTCTTATGAGGAGCAGCTGAAGGAGCCAAGATTGTTTAGTCTGGAGAAGAGGAGGCTCTGGGGAGACCTCACTGCACTCTACAACTTCCTTAAAGGAGGTTGTGATAAGGAGCTTGGCCTCTTCTCCCAGGCAACAAACAGTACCCAAGGAAATGGCTGCAAGTTGTACCAGAAGAGATCTAGATTAGACATAAGAAGGAACTTTTTTTTTTCTCAGGGAGTGGAATGATCTGCCCAGGGAGGTGGTGGAGTTGCCATCACTGTCAGTGTTCAAGAGGTGTTCCACTAAGAACAGTAACATTTTCTGTTCCTTCTCCATTCCATTCCTAAACTATTGGCATGAAGAAAGCAGAAAGAATTTTAAAGTTTCTTCATTTCACTTCTGAAAAAGAGCAGGGAACACTTCAGCATTTCTGAGCCACTAAACAGAGATGAAAATGAAGCATGATAAAGATTGCACTTTTTTTTTGCACTGTTGTCCTGGAAGAGATTACTATTAGATAATTAGACCATAAGCGTCTTCACAGCAGGTATCTTGGCTTTATAACAACCTGGATTGTTTGTTAAGCACCCAGAGTGTTATCATGCCTTAAGAACAAATTAATTATCATGAATCAATTAGAAGTACCTTAACCACGCTAATGGATACACTGGATCATTGAGTAAATCTATTCAGAAACTCTTTATGAATAATATTCCTCCTGGAGTTAGCACAATATTAGTTTGCAAGCTTTTCATCTTGTTTTTGTTATTCAGGTGTTTGGGGTTTTTTTAGGTTATTATTTTAGCACAGGAAAAACAGTTATCCCATCTCTCGCTGGTCTGTGAGAAGTTCACTGTTTATTTGATTTTTTTCAACCATGTTAAAAGTTTGGTCAGCTGTGTTTCCTGCTGATGTTTGTGACTTAACTTATCCTTCTTAAAGCAGAACATTAATGATAAATAGAAAATAACAAATAAGCCCATCTCAGCATGAATTTTTAGGAAAATAATAGTGTATTCTGAGATTTATGAAACTAACGTCTGGAAACACCTTCTTGAACTCCCTTTGACCCTCAGGATCTTGGGACTAAGTTGAAAGCAAAGCAAAATGACCCAAAAGCAAATGAATTTAGTACTTTCTATTCAGGTTATGTGTTTGAGGAATAGGTTTTTGTTTCGATACAGATGGTTGAACAAATCACCAGTGGCTGAAATCACTCAGAGCTACCTGATTAGAGATCTGAACAAGTCAATTTGAGGAGAGCAGCACAAATAAATGTGTTTTCCATTCTTCTTTCTCTTCCTAAAGAAACACAAAATATTTGTTCTCTATTTTCACAGGAATACCTGCTATTCAACTGCTAGCATGAGTCAGTGAGTGGAACCAAGTGAAAAGCAACAGGAATTCTGCAACCCACACACTTTAAAAATTGTCTCCATAAGGCACCTCATGAGTTTAGTTGGGAGTACAATTTTATTTTGTTTTTGTCCAGAAGAGGAAATTCTGGTAACAAGATTTTGACTTGCTGTGTTAAATGTATCTGCACTGTATGTGTTTCCACTGCTGAAGAGAGTGTTTTGCTAAATAGAAATTAAAAATCCTTGATCACAATACAACCTTTTATTTTTATTTTTGTAGATAGAAGAACTGTGCTTCCAAAAGAAATTACAATCCTAATTTCCACAAATGGAGCCTTAGAATTTTAGGATGTGTTTTTCTGTGAAAAAGAAGGTAATAAGGAGAAAACAAAATGCATTTATGAGCAACTGGATAACAGCTGTATCACATGGCTCAAGACAGTTGATAAATCTTTGCTTGAGGGGCTTTCTCTGGTGACGCAGCTTTTATAGCTTTTGTACTCTATGAGGACACATCATATACATTGCACTTCTAAGGACAGAACAATTTCTAATCACAAGAAAAACTATCAGCAGGATATTGATGTGAGAATTTGATCTGAAAACAAAATCTTGCATGAACACACTGTAAAACATGCCTATAAATACATATAGCTATTGCAGCCTTTGTATTTCTTCTTATCCAAACCAAAAGCCATCACAGTGACACTGTGGAGAGGTGCAAGGGTCTTCAGCAAAAGATTCTTCCTACAGGCATGACCTCCTTTCTGAGAAGGGTGACAAATAGATGACAGACTTACAAATTAGTTATTTACTTCTCCACAGCAGGAAAATAATTCAACTCAGTAAGAGGTGTTTTCCATACGTTGGTGGTATCTAGGGACACTTTCACTTTGAAATCATAACTTGAAAGGACAAAGCTTTGCAGACTTCTCTTACATCTAAAGGATTTTTCATGGAGACAGATCCTATAACGTCTGTTTCACAACCTTGTTTTTACCAGAATAGATGTTTTCCATGAGTGCCCACTCTCCCACAAAGCACTCTTGTCAACTGATGTCAGCCTGACAGTCTGTCCAGGATCCACAGAGATTTTAATGTTTTTTAGGAAAAACTTTAGCATATATTCTTTAATTAGGTTATAGTGCATAATTATACCCTGAAAGCAGTGCTGTGCATGTAGTCTTAATTTAAGCATTTTCCACATTATTTCTATTTGCTAAATCAGTGCGTCTAGTGGTTTCTTCTGAAGATCATCATACAAGCAAATCCATAAGTGAAAAAATACAGTCAAATCAGAATTTCAGCTACAAATTCCCCAAGAATATTTCATGGAAATTATGATGATGATGCATCAAGGAATAACTTTCGCAATCTTTAACATTGGCAAAAGAAGGTTAAAAAGAGAAATACCAGGCATACCTTTTGGGTACTAAATTCAAACATGCTGTTTCACATCTTCATCATTGTCCTAAGTGCAGATCCTTGAATAAATCATTTCATTTATACACATGTCAACTTGTCTTTCTTTTTCTTTTTCTTTTTCTTTTTCTTTTTCTTTTTCTTTTTCTTTTTCTTTTTCTTTTTCTTTTTCTTTTTCTTTTTCTTTTTCTTTTTCTTTTTCTTTTTCTTTTTCTTTTTCTTTTTCTTTTTCTTTTTCTTTTTCTTTTTCTTTTTCTTTTTCTTTTTCTTTTTCTTTTTTTCCTGTTGTATTCTCTGCCTTGAAACCTGTAGATGACAGGAATCTCTGCAATGGAAACAGCACTGAAGGCAAAGTGTTAAACATTGCAGAATTCATCTATGAACAAGGATTCTATCTTGCCTGTGGACTGGTAATCCTGGGAGGAGAAGGCAAGAAATCTCTCTCAGTATAACTTTATGCAATACATAGCAAGTTGGGTCCCTAGAATTCTTTTTATTTTCTTGGCATCTTGATGTCTGAAGTAGCATTTAACTACAAAGGCTACTCCAAAAGTAATGCTTTCTAATTTATTATTTTGACCCATGACATCAGAGGCAGATGTTGGTGGTATGGCAGTAGAGACTGAACCTTCTCTCAAATATTTCGTTACATATTGTTGATGTGTGACAGATGGCAGCAGAGGGGCATCTGACAAGGAAATATATATGAAGGCATGGAACTGAATTCTTCTTTGTGGCAAAAATGGCATCCATTAACATTCATTGACACTTGCTGAACATCTATGGAGAGCAAACAGTGAGTGCTGGCACAGTGAGACAGTGGGTTGTGTATTTCAGCATTGGTGACAGCAACATGAAAGACAAGCTACATCCATTCCAGACAGCCTTGTGCAGCTGTCACACCATGAAATTAAGAGTGTTTCAATCATCTCATCCAAGGAAATTGATGGATTACAACCAGTGGACAATGTTCAGAGATGAATATCAAGCTCAGTGCATTGGAAACAATGGTAGCAACATTGGAATATCACAAAGATTATGCCAGGTGAAAACCTTATGATAAAATGTGAATTCCTCAACAAATAAAAAGCTCAAGATGCCGCCCTCAGTGGATAAGGTGATGTGCACTGTCTTTTGGGATAAGAAAGGAGTGATTTCCTTGAAGCTAGAAATACCATCAACTTTGACAGCGACATCATGACTCTAACTAATTTAAAGGCTCAAACTTCCAGAGTCAGGCTAGACAAACTTTCACTTGCAGAATGATAATGTCAGACCCCTTACCAGTTTGAAGACCATGGAACACACAGCCAGTCTTGCTTGGACTGTCTTACCTCATCCACCATATAGACCAGATTTGGCACCTTCTGACTTTTACCTGTTAAGACTGATGAAAGATAGATTGCTTGGGCAACATTTTCCTGACAGCACCATCACAGCAGCTGTGAAACAGTGAGCCACCAGCATGGTATGTAGGCTTTTTTTCATTGTTTGCTGGTGAAAATGCACAGCTTATGTTGGTGACTGTATTGAAAAACAGTGTTTTGCAGATGAGAATTTTCTCTAATAAACAATGTTTTTGTGCTCCTGTTGTAGTTTCCATGAAAAAAAAAATAATAAAAAAAAATAGGGTAAATTACTTCTGGAGCAACCTACATACTACAACTTTACAACTGTTCATTTTCTTTAAATGCTCTTTGATAATTCTGATTTTAAAAGCACAAAATGCACAAAAGCTATGGAATAACAGTATATTCATGCATGTTTTATCAGTTTATTCTCAGTGAATTCACAGTCGGATTAGCAAAAGTATAGAAACAATTGACTACAAAGATTCTGTTTATACTGGGTATTTGGATAACAAATTAATTGATAATGCACATGGGGAAACTTGTATGCCAATATCAAATTGAACTTCACTATTATTTCATCTTGTGCACTATTATCAATTTCTTAGAACTAAAAATGTAAAGAATTGGAAGGGGAAGAAGAAGGGAGAAAGGAGAATGGGAAGAAACTCTACACTTGGAGGACAAGGGTCACCCTTTTTCTCCTCCTCATCCAAAACAAATAAAAAACCAAACCAAACCAAAACAAAACAAAACAAAAGGCATGCCAAAAAATAAATGGTATCCTGAAAACAGAAGGTAAAATATCAGCCCACAGCTAAAGCTAATTTGGTCTGCTCAGCCCACCATGTCCCATAAAAAGAGAATTTGCCTCCCTCTGACTACATCATGTTGAGTCAGGATTCTGTGTTAGTTAAAAGATGCTTTGTTATTTATCAGAAACTATAGGAACTACCAGTGAAGAGAGTGCATAAAGCTATTTATTTATATAATGATGTGTTGAATAGAGGCAATTAGTGCTAAGAGATGTTATTCTAGGCCCACCATAGTTTAAATTCAGTTCTGTATTGCTGCTACTAGCATACAGTTGTTAGTGTCAGCAATTGATACATTTGCTCCCATGGAGTTTTAATTATCAAATTGAAGTTAACATTAGCAGCCTTACTTACTCCCAGCTCCTGATTTGCATTTGTTCTGTCATACCATTTTTAAGACTCAACAGTTATCAAATTTGTGGGTCACATGTTTTTAATTTTTCTTAAATACTTTTCAGAAAACCGCATTGATATTCTTTGTCAAAGACTGTGAGGACTATGAATGATGGATGAACATACATAATTAGATATGAGGTTTGAATTTCCCTTTGATAAGAAGTGGGCTGAAAATTCATTAGTTACGTGTTTTTATGTCTATCTGGTATACCTGATGTGATGAGGATTCTTATTAAAGAGAAGTACCTGCAGACAAACTAAAAGTAACAATCCTTGGAAAATCACAGGACTGAAGATTCAAACATATTTGGGCTAGTACAAGAGACTAAGAGGCTGCAGGGCACAGACAGGAAGAGTATACGAGATCACCAAACTAGTGCCAACAAGAGGACTCTGCATTCAAGCTGAGAAACACTATCATTTCATCATCAACTATTCATTAGTACTGCTTAGTTTATTGTTGGAGATAATAATAGTTTACTAAGCTAAATCTAACCAGACAGTTGCTCCACTAAAATAAATTTTATTGCAAATTTGACCTAGAATGACTTCAGAAGATATAATCGTGCTGTGGATTTGATCTAGACAATTTTTATTAGCTTGTTCTTTTGTTTTTCCAAAGGGACTCAAAAGCCTTAGAATCCATTTACTGTTTTCTAAACTCTGATACCCTTGTATCAGAGGGTAAGCATTCCTTTTAAGGATGTTAATTATACTAAATCGAGTTGATGCACAGCTGCTTGACAAAAGTAATAAAATAAAAACCTCCAACAAATATGTGGTAACTTCTGGTGGATTCTCTTCAAGATTTTCCCCTTGATGGTGTTAAGCTTCCAAGCTGTGATTCAGTACCTTCAGTTGTTTTGAAAAGCAATGTTAGAAGAGCCAATTACACAAGTACCACTTTCTCTCTCCTTTTTTTTTCAAATGGCTTTTGAGAGGGAAGAAGCACAATGCTGTCTTGGCTCATCCATTGTAATTTCATTGTGAAACAAACTACTCTTGTATCAAGAATGAACTCCAGGGACCAGTTCGCTGGACAAACTGAGCTGCAACAACCTGTCTTCTTGACATTGAACCTCCATGTTACCGTGTTGAGGAAACATGGAACTATTTTTGAGATAATTGGTTAAGATACTGCAAAAGAGAAATGGAACATGATTTTAAAGAAATAGATATAGAAGAGAAAATATAGAAATGTGACAGAGTACAAAAGGCATTTATCACTGACCCATTAGAGGGAAATAGAAATTGAGATAATAAATTTTGCTAAAAGAAACATTACTGATATGGAAATTTCATATACAGTTCTAAAAAGGGAAAAGATACCCTGATTATGCAGTCCCTTTTTCACTCCCTACAAATGATAGAAGCATACTAAATTTTTCCTACTTAATTTCATAACACTTGGTCTATAAACTGTCAAATAATGTTTAATATTTCTAACATTAGTATGCCATGTATGTGGCTTAGGGGTCTTTCGTGTACCAATTAATCTTTTCTTCCTATATACATTGCATAATTGTTTAAATGTACAATACAAACAAAATATCTTAGTCTACAAGAACATGTTGCCATAAATTTCAGTGAGTGCAAATAATTCTCTAGAGAAAGACATGTCAAAAGAAAAAAATAAAAGCACAATTTTAGTGTTGGATTTAGCACAGCATTATAAATCCTACTCTTCAAGCTCAGAGGTGGTTCAAGCTCCACATCATTAACAAAGAGCTGCTTGTGGATGAACTGAACACAATAAAATGTGTTTATTTGAAACATGTTTTCTGAAAGGTCATTTAGGCTCAGGCTGAAGTGGTGACAGAGTCAAACAAGCTGTCACTAAACCCAAGTGATTTGGTTTACCACCAAATAAGCCACAGTTCCAGCGTATGGTCTTGTTTCAGAAAATCATGGTATAAACAAACCACTTTCTTTAAACAGAAAGATGCGATGTTCAAATTCCCTTTCTTCTTCTTTTCTTTTCTTTTCTTTTCTTTTCTTTTCTTTTCTTTTCTTTTCTTTTCTTTTCTTTTCTTTTCTTTTCTTTTCTTTTCTTTTCTTTTCTTTTCTTTTCTTTTCTTTTCTTTTCTTTTCTTTTCTTTTCTTTTCTTTTCTTTTCTTTTCTTTTCTTTTCTTTTCTTTTCTTTTCTTTTCTTTTCTTTTCTTTTCTTTTCTTTTCTTTCCTTTCCTTTCCTTTCCTTTCCTTTCCTTTCCTTTCCTTTCCTTTCCTTTCCTTTCCTTTCCTTTCCTTTCCTTTCCTTTCCTTTCCTTTCCTTTCCTTTCCTTTCCTTTCCTTTCCTTTCCTTTCCTTTCCTTTCCTTTCCTTTCCTTTCCTTTCCTTTCCTTTCCTTTTCCTTTTCATATTTTTCTTTTTCTCCTCTCCTCTCCTCTCCTCTCCTCTCCTCTCCTCTCCTCTCCTCTCCTCTCCTCTCCTTTCCTCTCCTCTCAATTTTTGCTCCAAAATTTAACTTGACATGTTCTATTAATTTCTCAAATCTTATTTTGGATTTTGGTGTATTAATGACTAGGTAGCAAGTACATCGGCCTGATGGAACACACAGATCAGATGATAAAGTGCTCCTTCCTTGTAGTTAAACAGATCATATTCACAAAAAAAAAAAAAAAAAAAAAAAAAAAAAAAAGATCTGCATGCATTGTTTTAAAATTAAAATAAACAGAAAATTGTACTCCCCCACTCACTATTGGAACAAGACCTATTGCCCCCCAAAAAGAAAAGAAAAACATAATTGTGTGTATAGTTAATATGAAATAGACATCATAGTGTTAATTTCAGCAGACTATGGTTATCTCATTTTGAATATATATGGATTTTATTAGCAGAGAGCAACATCAAAGGATTGTTTGAATACATCATTTTCTGTCATAAGTTACTCTCAGCAATCTGATAATCCAATAAAAAAGAGTACCTCATTAAGTAAATTGTTACAGTATGTAAAGAGAGAATAGTACTTTCAAATGAGTGAACATCTGTATTTGCAGCAAATCTGTCAGAGAAGGTGAAAGTAATTCTGCATATTACACTTTGTGTTCTATGACATGAGCTATAATCATCTGAGGTCATGTAAAACACAAAGTGTTTGCAGGAAGGTGTGGTAAAGAAATAGTATATTTTTTAAAAAGAATAAGGAGACAATAAATTAAAAAACAAAAACAACAAAAAAAACCCAACAACCCACAAACAAACAAACAAACAAACAAAACAACTTTCATAGTTGTATTTGATGTTATTTGCTGGGTTAAGGCTTAAACAATCATCCTGAGATTGCCCTAATCTGTGAACATCACACACTTCAGCTCCAGTCACATTTTAAGACATTTACTTCATTCTAGTGTGAAGACATTTGAAATCATCAGTCTTTGTTTCTTCTTATTAAAATAATGTCACTCACTGTCTCCTGAGAACAAATAAATTGGTGCTTTAATTTGTTAAAAGATGCTTTGATTTACTAAAGTTACATGAGGGGCTCATAGCTTCCAATCACAGCCTGTCTCCAAGCAATAAGAGGGCAGTGCAGGGCATCAAACCCCATCCCAGGTATCTGGAGGATGATGGCTGAGTTCTGTTAAAGTCAACTGATGAGATGTAGAGTTCAGCTCTGTTTACCTTTACCCTTACCATAACCCTAAAGGCTTTGTGATTTTTTCCTCACAGTACTGAGTCATCAGAAAATAAGAAATAAGAGTCTGTCATGGATTAGGAACTAGATAAAAATAAGACCCAAATCAATACCTACAGAATTTCATTTCCACCCCTTTGACCATGGAAAGCTTCCAGGATTATTGGCATTTCTAGTAAAAACTAATCCATTATATTTTCCTGACCATAAATTAAAAATAAGATGACAGAATGCTCATGTAATATAAAAGCATCCTTCAAAGTCTAGACAAGTTCAAAGAACTTCTCAAAGATAGTACAGAATTAGACATCTCTGCCAAGCAGTAGAAAAATGAGGGAAAATAAAAATCAGTTAATCTAATGTGTCTGTTTCTTTTCTCTTCAAGGCCACCTTTGCAGACAAGAAAAAGTTTGAGATCACAGAATCCCTGCCTTTGCTGTTTAAATGCTACCTTTTAGTCACACACACAAAAAACAGTCCTCTAGCTCAATAAGAATGATTTTTTTTTTTTTTTTTTTAAATCCTTTTAATTTGATTCATGTCATCTGAGAAAAGTATAGGCTAATGATGGAGAGTACTGCTTTCACATTAATTTGGGAGTGAGCCTGGTAGCATGAAATCTGCAAATTAAATACTGCCAGTTCTCCAGGACTTCCTACACGTTCCCATGGGCTGTGTTTTCTTACGTGTACTTGGTCTTTGTTTTTGCTCCAGACTTCATTTCTAATACTGGCTAGGTTTATCAAACAATTTACGGTACATATATTACTACATTTGTAATGTTTCTCTGGCACTATTGTGGAAGTGCATTTAGGAGTTCATATTCCCTACACAGCGACAGTTGAGCAAAGGCTATTGCTCTATTCTGATGCACCTCTGATATGACAGATGACTTGTAAAGGCACGTAAGTTGCATCACCACATGTAAGTTTCCCACTAGATGGAATACATTAAATTAAACATAGAAATACTGTAACACAGAACACTACCAAAAAAAAAAAAAAAAAAAAAAAAATTAAAAAAAAAATATTAAAAAAGTTAGAAAGCAACTCCACAGTACACATGTGGAGATTTGCCTGGCCCTATTCCCCAGATGCTACCACTTCATATGAACCCCACCCCACTGCTCTGGATTTACGAATAGGAATATGACTTGGCATCACCATCAGAGCTGAATGAGCTGAGCCAGCCTGAGTCCATATGCAGGTGAGCAAGTCAGGAAAGGTAAATACGCTTGAGTAAAACATTTTGTACTTATTCAAAATGAAAAATATGAAAACTTCAGTGAGAAAAGGGGCAGAGAATTTCTTAGACATTAATCTTTCTTAAGGAAAGAGTGGCAGCTGTCTTAATAAGAAGACTGAGGATGTTGACAAAAAGTGGAATTTGTTTTTGGTTATTAAAGATATAAAATGGAGCTGTAAATAATTTTTAAACTATCTTTTCATGCTCCCTAATCTGTCATAAAAAAGAAGCCTGGAGTTCAAGCCTAACTGCATGAACAGTGTTGCAGGAAAAAGATATCTACTCCTCCACTAGGGAATCAGCCAGCCTGAAATCAAGCTCCCCAGACACAATTTGAGCACTTCGCATTAAGAAAACTCTACAATCACAGGCTGAGAGAGGATAGTTTTCAACATATAGGAGTGCATTCATCTCTTACCTGAAACAAAGACTGCTCATTCCAATTTATTTTCTGAACTGCAAAATTTCTACAAAACAAGGCAAAATCAGCTTGATATTTGACATTCTACAGAAAGATGACAGAGCAGCAATGATTAGGTCTGTCTTTCACTAGGCACCACTAAGCTGTAGCGCCCAGTACTGGATGCAATAGAGCTGACACTTTGTGTTGTGAAACCAACAACTGTAACAGAGCCCAGACTGTTGTAATGACCAGCTTTAAAAGGTAATTTGCTGCCAATCATACATCTTGAACCCCACCTAATATTGTTTAGAACTACCTATTACTGTTAGAAATTATTATTGGTGGAAATATTAGATGAAATTCTAGTCTTAAGGATGAGCTATGTGAGATTTCTGTCGTTCTGTCTTTGGGTGGTTGGAAAATGGAAACGTCTGTTACTTTTGATGAGGTGTCCCCAAAAACTCATTCAATAAAGTGTACATCTCTTTTGAAGATGCTACAGTAGTGCCTGTATACTTTCCATCATGGTGTTTCTGTTGAACATCTAGTCACTTATGCACATTATTATAGTATTATGCTTGGCATAAAATAGTTAAACATTGGAATAAGAGGATTTTATCTCTTTTCTATGTCTAAGTCATCTATTTGTATCATACATTTTTGTTTGATTTCATTTTTGTTTTTGTCTTTTTCTTCATTTCATACTAAGGATTTCACAAGGTCATGTAGCTTTCAGCATTCTTCCCTGTATCATTTTCAAGAGTGATTGGCATAATTCATTCTTTAGAGAGACAACAGCACATTTTTACAGCTTAGCATGATTTTTATCATGTCCTATGTTTATAGTTGTTTTTTTTTTTGGGAATGGAGAATGTTCCTGAATGCTGCAGAGTAGTATACCTGTACCAAAAACATTTATCATTATAAGAAATTATCAATTAGCCTGAGCGATGTCCACATGCAAACGTTAATTTCAATAGCCTGGAAGGATGAATGAACCAGAAAAATAAAATTTCTCCTTACCATAATTAATGTAGTGTTTTGGTACTCTCTTTGTTATGCCATTTTCTAGGGTATGTGATTTATCTATAACTTCATTTTGAAATTCGGGAGAGATGAGAGATCCTAGTGGTGCTTTCAAGTGTAATCAGTTCTCTGATTATACTGTCTTATTCTGAGGTCAAATTTCCAAGTCAGCCTACTGCCATGATTTTTCAACCCCAAATTGCTTTGGTCTCTGCTTTTTGCTGTAAACTCTTGCTAGGTGTGCCAGACAATATTCTTGTCTATGACAGTGGCAGAATTTGCTGAGCTTTTAACCTGTTATGTGATTGCATTTTGCTGGTAATATTGACTTACTGTGCTAGTGTTATGTTGAAATACATTGGAATTAATGCCACATCAGACTATATTTTAAGTTATATATATATCTCTCTATTAACAGTGTGCTGACAACTTCTTGCCCAGTGGAGAACAAGCTCGTATTAAAGTACTTTCCAGCTTTTTTTGTGAGTACAGATATTCACATCTTCATATAGAAGAAATATTTGCCAGCACTCAAACTGCCGATTCTACTTCTTCCTACTTATTCTATCTTCCTACTCTGTTACACATACAGGATTTATGTCTTTCTGCTAAATAGGATAAGATCTCAGTTAACTTATAAATCTTGGTTAATTAATTATATACTTTGATACCAAGGGTAGCACATCTTCTCATGCTTGCTGATTCTGTCTGCATTTCACTTTGTGATTGGAAGAAGTCTCTACGAAAACTTAGAGATTTAGGAAACTAGGAGTGTGACCTGCTAACATTTAAAGAGACAGCTCTCCAGAAGTATAAAAATTTACCAGGCACATGGCACATGATGCTTGCAGAAGAGGAGTCTGTACATATTACAGAACTAACATGAAAAGACTTTTGAAAGAAAAATATCCTACTTACTAGTCAAGCCTTTTAGACACAGATGTCTAGTAAGTACATGCCCTTGAGAGAGATCAGGCATTAAAGCACACAGGTGAAACAGTTGTCTGTAGGACAGACATTAAAGTGGAAGCAGAGACTGACAGATAGAGATTACAAATGGTGCATAGCTTAAGACCCCTAGTGATCAATTGCATATTCTTTCAGGGTACATTAATGGCACTCTATAGCTTTATATAGTATCACAGCAAAGATGGCTATCAAAAACCTCGAATTCAAAGACACACTATATCCTCAGAACTCCAATTGTTGAGGAGGAATGTGTCATTATATTTTTATTTCTAATAATTATCTTCTGGATAATTAGTATTATTTGGAAAACGGAAATATGGAAAACTACTTGTGTGCCCCTGGTGGCGCAGTGGTATAAAGTGCTGCTTGCGGCACCGAAGGGCCTGGGTTCGAATCCCCCCTGTGGAGCAGGGTGTAGAAGTGCCGCTTCGCTGCACAGAGGGCTCGAAACCTGGGAGTTGGACTCGATGATCTCTAAGGTCCCTTCCAACTTGCACGATACTATGATACTATGATATGATATGATACTTACATAGCACATAATTATATATACTACATGTAATGTGTTATAAAATATATATTAAATCAAGATTTTGTATAGAGTTTTTAACAAATAGGAGCACAGAGATTTGTTATGACAGCAAAAATACTTTGCTACTATATGAACCCATAGCATGAGACTTGTTGCCAGCATGCACAGCTGGTATGTACTTCACAGCTAGAGGCTCATTTCAGATACAGATGAGCAAAAGAAGCAGCACATTGCAGTGTTCAGCAACAGCTCATCCTTGGGGCACATGTGGCTAGGAGTAGACAGCCTGAAACATCCTCCTGGTTATGTCTTTTTATTTTTAGCAGGGTGAGCTATTTCACTTTATCTTTTTAATCAAAGAGAACAGACTGTGATCAGCAAGAGCATGCTTTCATCTCAGCCATTGATCACTTCATAAAATTGGCAGGTTTTTTTCAGCCTCTTTTAAACCTTGCTGTCACTTAGAATTCCAATTCTGCACCCCAAACAGATGGCATGTAAATAAATAGATTATTATCTTGAAAGCAGATGAAACTCAGCCATATCTTTGGAGTATTTCATTGTTTTCTCCTCTTTTAAAATTGTCAGTTTTACATTGGTTTTTCATAGGCTACAGAGTGTGTTCTAGCATCATCACCAACTTACATCTTGGTTCATTAAATATCAAGTTCTGCCAGATCATCCTGGCAGTATGCTACCTTGTCCTGAAGTTAACAGGTTGATAGGAGATTTTTCCCTCAGGAGGAGAAAATGCTCACTGAAATGCTCCGTGTTGATATGTGAGAAATGTATTTACCTAAATGAAAGGTTTTCATACCCAGACCAAGAAGAAGAAAACTTTCCTCAAATACTTGTAATTTGAAATTTGTTTGCGTGATTGATTTTTTAACAAGTGTGCTTGAGCAAAGAGAGTTTTCGTCCTTCCTGGAAATTTCAATTCTCAAAGTGGAAGGAATGGGAAAAAAATTATTCAGTGTATATCCTGGAGTGCTCCAAACCTCACTGATGTAAGTGGAACTCTTTTCATGTCCATTGGGGAGCATGGGCTCCCACTTTGATTTTTCTCCTTCCTGGAATCAAGATCTTTTAAAGTCTGTACATTAGTAGCCAGAATACATAACTATTGCCTTACAGAAATTATAATAATGCTTTATTTTTGTCCCCAAAACAGTTATCAAAAACTTGGGGTAGTTCTGTGGAGAACTGCAGGAATGTCTCTGATGTTTCTTTCCAGTAAAAGCACAAATTTACATACTGAGAGGGCTAGATAGTCTGCATGATTGTGAATAGTCAGAATCTGGTCTCCATGCTTCTTTATACTTAGTCAAAACCAAGGTAAGATCCAGTACTACCATTTGAATTCAAGATCAGTATCAAATATAGTAACGTCATTCAGGGAGTAATGAATTCTGTGAATTGTGCATTAGCACTCAGTACAAGCTGCTTAGAACTGATTTACCAGCCAATCTGGTTTAGGTGATATTCATTTAAAGTGGCCAAGGAGAAAGAGGGAAACATACTTTCCAAAAGCAGAAGAACTACAGTGGAAAATATCCAGGGGAAAAAAATAATCCAGTAAGAGTTGACTAGTAATGCAATCTGCAAGCTCAGATGATTTGCCTCAGAAAGTAGAAGAGTCTGGCTTTTATAGTATATGTATTGGTGTCCTGACTAGAATTTACCATGGTTATATTTAAACACCACAGGAAGCCAATACCACTTGTGTTTTTAAAGAGTGAGTTTCTGAAGCATGTGGTACAGTTATTACTGGGTTTTGGTTATATCAGATGTTTATAGAAAGACTGGGGTCTTAGGGAAGGCTGAGTTAAGCACTTAGCAGCTTATTTCTCAGAACTATATTTCAGATCTCGCAGAAATGTCAAAACTTCAGGAAACAGCAAGGTCCTTTCTAGACTCACCATGAGCAAGTGCTCATCAGAGATTCACAACACCCAACACACTCTTTTCACCCACATGTTATTTCTCCATTTTTGATCAAGGAGAACTCACCCTTGATAAAGCTGTGTTTACCACTCTTGATTACTTTCTTGCTATCCTTATGTTTGGAAATGAACTCCAGGAGAACGTGTCCCATGATTTCTGTAGGGACTAAGGTGAGGCTGAGTGATCACAAAGCTCCTAACTGATTTTCCTATTAAAAGGGAAAGCTGCAGCTGAACAACAAAGAATGCATTCTAAGCTCTTCCTTGGTGACTGAAACATAACAAAACTAGATTCTAATGCCAAGAGTTCTTCAAACACAATTAATCAAATCATATCAGCCTCCACTGGACTGCCAAATGTGTTGAAGTATATAAGGTTCATAGGCAGGTCATATATTTCATTTGCCTCATAATGTTTTTAGCTTGTGACCTCTTTACTTTTCAGTTCAATCACTTTAATCAATCCAGACATGTAAATTATATTTTTGATGGTGCTCTCACAACTTTGGCTGTTACTGATGAAGAGCAGATTGGAAATCTTTTTTGGTGTATTTATTTATTCTCTTAAGGGGTAATGAAGACAAATGCCTATAATAGCAGTATTATTTTAGGCTCCAAGCAGTCATAAAGAGGCGTAACTATTTTGTTTTCTTTTTCCTCATCACATCTTTAATTGACACTACACTGGAAAACTAAAGTATGTGCCATTTTAAAAAATAATTTTTTTAGATATTTCTCAAATTTTTAACCCGCAATATTTGATTCTGCAAACTTTATTTATTTATAAATTGTTTAAATGAACTAAACCCAGATTATTCTGTAACTGAGTTAGAGTTTGATAAGAATGTAGGTTGAATCTTATTGACAGAGGAGAGGAGAAGAGCTAAGAGAACGGGAGAGTAAAGGAGGGGGGATTATGGTATGCACTGCAAAATTGTTATTATATATTATATATATTATATATCATATATTTTTAATAAAAAATTTCGTAGAAACTCCTTCCCTCTTCAAAATATTCTGAAAGTAAGTCTGGTTCTTGAAAATATAAGTGTCCTGCTGTAACAGTTACCGAAAACACTTCAAAAATATAGTGTGAAATAAAATTGTTATTGTTTATATGTTTCTTTGTGCTTGTTATGGTTTAGAAAGGCAGGCAGCTATGCACTACAAAGCGTTTGCTCATTCCTGCCTCTCAGTGGGTGGGGAGTGAGAATTAGAAAAAGGTAAAACTCTTGGGTTGAAGTAAGAATAGTTCAATAGGACAAAGAAATAAGGTAAAATAACAACAATAATAATAAATATATAAGGACATACAGATCTAGTGATCACAGAATCACAGAATCATAGGGGCCAGAAGGGATCTCCAGAGATCACAAAGTCCAACCCCCCTGCCAAAGCAGGTTCCCTACACCAGGTTGCACAGGTAGGCATCCAGGCAGGTCTTGAATATCTTCAGAGAAGGAGACTCCACAACCCCCCTGGGTGGCCTGTTCCAGTGCTCTGTAAGCCTCACCGCAAAGAAGTTCTTGCACACACTTGTGTGGAACTTCCTATGCTCCAGTTTCTGCCCATTTCCCCTTGTCCTGTCTCCACACACTGCTGAAAAGAGTCTGGCCTCGCCACTTTGTCCCCCACACCTCAGATATTTATAGACCTGGATCAGGTTCTCCCTCAGTCTTCTTTTCTCAAGGCTAAACAGACACAGTTCACTTAGCCTTTCTTTATAGGGGAGATGCTCCACAATCTCTGTGGCCCTATGCAGGACTCTTTCCAAGAGATCCCTGTCTTTCTTGTACCGGGGAGCCCAGAACTGGACACAGTACTCCAGATCAGGCTTTACCAGGGCAGAGTAGAGGGGGAGATTAACCTCCCTCAGACTGCTGGCCATGCTCTTTTTAATGCACCCCAGAATGCCATTGGCCTTTTTGGCTACAAGGACACGCTACTGGTTCACAGCCAACCTGTCATCCACCAGGACACCCAGGTCCCTCTCTGCAGAGCTCCTCTCCAGCAGGTCATCCATCAACCTATACTGGTGCATGCAATTATTCCTCCCTAGGTGCAAGACTCTACACTTGCTTGTGTTAAACCTCATCTGGTTTCTTACTGCCCAGCTCTCCAGCCTGTCCAGGTCTCACTGAATGGCAGCACAGCCTTCAGGTGTGATGTACAATGCAGTTTCTTACCACCCATTGACCAATGCCCAGTTTTATTGTTCAACATGATGCCATAAGGTATGGACGTGCCGCTGGCCATTTTAGGTCAGCTGTTCTCACTGTGTTATTGTACTCTCTCCCAGATCTTTGTGTCCCTCCTTCAGCTTCTCCAAGGCAGAGTAGCACAAGAAACTGAAATCCTTGACTCTATGCAGTCACTGCTCACAATTTAAGCATTTTTGCATGATCAACATTATTCTTATCCTACATCCAAAATGCAGCATCTCACCAGCTACTAGGAAGAAAATAAACTCTATCCCAGCCAAAATCATGACAGTGCTATGGTAAATAATGGTTTAAAAACATTATATGCATTTGTTGTAAGCACATCTTCTGAATCTAGAGCAATTGCTAATAATCTGATACCATTAACATGCTCAGAAGTATGAATTTAAACATACTGTAAGTATTTGTGCATAAATGTGTACCAGTGCGTGTGTTTGCTCTCAAGAAGTGCAAGGGCAACATTAGCACCTGACTAATAATCTTATACCTTCCTGTTCTGTTGCATACAGACATTAAAATATTCTTTACAATCCATTCTCACCTCCAAGAAGTTCAGACAGCTTGCAAGGGGAAGAACAATATTGTCACTAATTCTATCCTGGTCAAGCTTTTTTTTTGGTCAAAACACAGCTTTAGGGAAACAAAGTATTTTCAAGTTGATGGATAACTTCTTTGCCTTTCACTGCTTCTCGAACCAATTGAAGCAAGCTCTGATATGACAGACTAAGACAATATCAAAGCAGAAACCTTCTCTACCTGGTATGTAACCAGGCAACACACAGGAAAGAAACTAGATGTGAGGTTCCTGGTCTGGGAAGACAACCATGCCCTGTGCCTGGAGGAAAAATCCAGAAGATGCCCTACTAATAGTTAGAACAAAAAACTAACCTGGAATAACTTTGTCCCAGAGCTGAAGTTGCAATATTTTGTGTTCTGGCAATCAAAGAACAGGCAGCACCATTGGTGACAAGTGACATTGTTAAGATAGATTCAAAAGCAATTTTCAGGGGAAGTAGAAGAGGAGGGAATAAGGGATTATTAGTAGAGATTAATCACAAATAGATGTTGTGCCGTCCCTGAATTGGGCCCAGAACTGTATTTATATATATGTATGTGATAAACAAATCTTAAGCTGAAAACTGTAATGTGATTTCACAGAACATCCTTTGATGTTAGATACAAGCTGAAAAATAATCTTCACTTGTAAATCCGTGTCACTGAATTTATAAAAAAAAATGTGCACTGAAATAAGAAGGCTTAACGTTAAAAATAAGAATCATAAAAGAAGAAAAAGAAAATAGAGACTATTTCTCCATACCTTTCTGCCCTCAGTCTTCAATTATCCACAAAAGTTGTTCCTGCATCAGTTCAATTTTCCTAACCTATCAGTAGGGAAGTATCACACAAAGTTTGAACAAATGAGATAAAATTAATTACTAAAATTACTGCGCTTTTTTTTTTTTTTTTTTTTTTTTTTTTTTTTTTTGTACTTGGTAGAGAATCAAAGTGAAGAAAAGCCAATCAAGAAAATTGCTGCTGAAAGAAAAAGAAACAAGATGACACTGCATTATTTATCTTCACTCTTGCAATCTTATCACTCCCCAAACTGTTGAAAATATTGTTATGCTACAAGTAGTATGAGTGGGTTCGCTAGATTTATTATCCTAAGGCAGGTCTCCTAGCCCTTTTGGGGGCTTTTCTGTAGGACCTTATAAGAATTATAGAGAATGTGCTGTTTTCTAAGCCCCTGTGCAATGAGCCAGTATCTTCTTTTCCACTTTTGAGAGAGCTGGAACTTACTGTCACATCAGGTCGTCAAAACTTGACAGAAACTTCAACAATCAGAAAAATAAGGGCCCAAATAATCAGTGTGTTATTGAAAATTTGTCCTCAGAGGTATAATCAAGACAGCCTAAAAGTCATCAGGATACAATATGAAACCATCCAAGAGAGGAAGATATTTAACTACAGAAGCTTTATATATTTTATTTGTTTGTTTGGGGGGGGGGAGGGAAGGGGAGATTTAGATTTATTGGTACCTAACCTATTTTTTAATAGAGAATTGATTTGTCTACAGAGGACCTATTTTCCCTTCCATCAGACAACTAAAAAGCACCACAGATTGTCTCCTCTAACCTACCTGCTTGTTTCCTCTTTTATTTGACAAACATTGTTTTGTTGACAGTATTTGATTCCCAGCCAGCAGTCTGAAACTGCACCAGTTTTGCAGATAGGTTCTATTATCAACTCTTTGCATGCCAGTGATTTTTATCCGCTGCCCTTACCATACTACATACAGGCAAAGCTCCCCGTAAAGCAATTCATGGTGGATTAGATAACCCATAAAGTACATAATTGTCACCGCAAACCTTTCTGAATGCATCACATATTTTTATTACCTGCCATTTCCAAGTTATGACTGCACTGCAGGAAATTTTCCATATAACTGGCTTCCTTACAGTTGCTCTATTCTGGCTCTTTTAATTATGACAGTCAGCAATGGGAAGGCACTAGGTTAAAATGCTTCCAGTCGAAATGAAGATAATTTAACTGCAGCATTTAAACTATAAAACAAATAAATTCATTTGAACACAGTTGCAATGACGTGAGCCTCCTTGAATTAGTCATAACCAGAAATTGGCAAGCAGTTTATGCCAAAAATGTACAATTAGCTGCTGGGATTTAACAGCAGGTTTGGGCAGTGACTTTGTTGTCTTTCTAATTAATGCTATTAACTCTTTTGCTTGCATGTCCCTGTTGATCTGTTTCTTCAGACTTTGTTCTTTCCATCTGGGAGACACAGGAGAAGTCCTTTAGTAGTACAATTCTGGAATCTGCAGATGACACTAAGTTGGGAGGGAGTACTGATCTGCCAGAGAGCAGAAAGGCTACAGAGGGACCGGGATAGACTGGGTCAATGGGTCAAGGTAAACCATATGATTAGCAGCAGGGCCTAGTGTCAAGTCCTGCATTTTGACCACAGCAACCCCAGGCAAAACTACAGGCTTGGGGAGGAGTGTCTGGAAAGCTGCCTGACAGAAAGGGACCTTGGTGTGCTGATGGACAGTCAGTTGAATATGAGCCAGCAGTGTGCCCAGGTGGCCAACAAGCCCAATGGCATCCTGGCTCATATCAAGAATAGTATGGTGAGCAGGACTAGGGAAGTCATCCCACCCCTGAACTTGGCATCGTTGAGACCTCACCTTGAGTACTGTGTTCAGTTTTGGGCATCTCAGTACAGAAAGGTCATTGAGGTGCTGAACAAGGTCCAAAGAAGGGTAGCAAGGCTTGTGAAGGGCTTGGAGAGTATGCCCTATGAAGAGCGACTGAAGGAACTGGGGCTGTTTAGAACGGGAAAGAGGAGGCTGAGGGGAGACCTTATTTCTCTCTTCCAGTACCTGAAAGGTGATTGCAGTGAGGGCGGGGCTGGTCTCTTCACATTGGTGACATGTGACAGGACAAGGGGAAATGGCCTCAAGTTGCACCAGGGTAAGTTTAGATTGGATGTCAGGAAAAACAACTTTACGGAAAGTGTTGTTAAGCACTGGAAATAGGCTCTCCAGGGAGGTGGTTGAATCACCATCCCTGAATGCGTTTAGAAGCTGTTTGGATGTGGTGCTCAGGGTCATGATTTAGCAGAGAGTTGTTAGAATTAATGTAGTATGGTCAGGTTTTGGTTGGACTTGATGATCTTCCAGGCCTTTTTCAACCTGAGCAACTTTATGATTCTACAGTTTGATGGATGGGAGGAAGTGGAGGTGGGACGGGGAGGTGTAGGGTCTTCAGCCCCAAGATGGGTGCATGGGAGCCCTCCTCCATGCAGAGGAGCCACATTGCTCAAAATCTAGATGACAATCCCATGTGTAGATTTTCGTTTATGAATAGAAGAGCATACTTCTTGTATTAAAGTGTGCTAGGCTGAGAGTGCTGCCGATGGGAAATCAAAACAGAGCTGAAGCTGAAGTTAGAAGAAAAGCACAGTGTATCTGGCTATTATTCACCATCTTTCATGAAATTTGTGTCCAAGGAGGTTTTCAAAACCCTCCAGCTACTGTTGTGTTGGTTTCCTGCTTTGTCAGAGTGGCACGTGGAGGAATTCTCTGAGCTTTGACCCTCTACCTCAATGAGATTCGAATCTAAAAAATCTGCCAAGGAATCCACCAGGGCACATTGGGAATCATGGCCAGTACAAGGAAAAGATACTGTAACATCACAGGACAGGGCATGACATCAGTCTTTTTCAAATCATGTTGTCAGCCTCCCCCAGGTCAGATATGTGGAGCGACCGCTTCATCCAGGTGGTCACTGCTGGAGCTCTGTTCTGGGTGACTGCCACTTGTGTGTTGTGATTGTTCTTTATGAGAGAGCAGGATGAAGCTCAGCCTGACTCTCTTCATGGCTATTGCTCTGACCATATCTCCATTTCCTGGATATGGCCCTGTCTGTGCCAGCTGTCTCAGTTGTTTCTGGAATTGGGACAGAATGCTGATCCTTCCCAAGGAGCAGCATCAAGTGGAGACCAAGAGCCAGACCTCTACCCAGCCCTGCTGGTTTGACCTGACCTTCTGCCCCCTCAGGATTAAGGATGGGAAGAAAAAGCAGGTCCTTCCTGAGGAGCAGCACACAGAGGAGAACAAGAGCCTGATCTCACACTGGCCCTGCTGGCTTGGCCCTTTCCAGCACCACAAATGGGTCTGGTACAGGGGCAGCAAGTTGTGGTTCCAGAGGGCCCTAAGCAACTGTCCCCAGGCACTGAGCAGAAGGCCCAAAGCTTGCCTGGCATCCTGGGCCACCTTCACAACAAACTTGCCCAAGGAGGGAAAACCTGGATCCTCATACAGACCCTGACACACATCTGCATTCACTGGCTGCTGAGGATTGCCTGTGGCCTCTGGAAAAAAGTAAGAAGACCTTGGGGACAGGCGAGCAATCAAGATGCATCGCACAGGGAGGGTATTGTGGCTGGTGATCAGGGAACCATAAAGGCCATTCACTTCAAGACTTCCAAGGAAAACAGACCCACAGTGATCCATTAGATCTTCAGGGAGGCCCCTGCGTAACACAGGGCCTGCCAGAGTTGGTGTGAGCCCCACTGGCTGCCCCAAGCAGTCCTGCTAGTCTGGAAATGCTCTGTGCAAATCGATGCCCTGCAGGGTGATGCTCTGCACAATGAACCTGCAGCTTCCATAGGGTTGGTAATGAAGAATAATGGGGCTTTACAAGAAAGATGAATCTGCCTCACTGCTTGTGATCTGAGTAAAGGAAGCTCACATAAAGAGTGTAAAATAAACTTTTCCTCTCCCATTGTCTGATACAAACATTAGCATGCTGATCACTCTACATATGAAGATGCAACTAATCCACTGATAGCTTTTGCTCTTATTATAACAAGTTTGGCTGGAGCTTGAGGAGGACGAGTGCTTGACCAGCAGCCATCTATGGAAAATCTGAGTCAGGCAACATCCATAGACATGTCAGAATTCAGAGTTTATTCTAAACTCTGCATTTACTTATTTTAGCTATCTTCTTCTCACACATACTTAAGGAATTAGAAATTGTAAGTACTGATAAATTCATTAACTAGAAATTAGCAGGAAAAAAAATCTGTATGCTTTGTTTTCTTTAAATCAGCTTATTGGTTGGTGAATCCCCTTCAGTATATACTTTTCCATTTCAACTGAATGCTTCAGCTAATCAATTCCAGTGTATACATTTTGCTTCACATATCACAAAGTAGTATCACTGATTAAACGTTAAAGGCGTATGAGGTAGTGACTTGTGTTCCTAGTGACCTCAATAGATAAAAGAGCCTCTCTCTATTCCTTCTTTGGAAGCAAGCATATTGCTGCAGGGAAACCTTTGCATCCCTTTGGAAACAACAGCCCACACAGCATCAAGTGGCTGTCTGGAAGACTGAAGTTGTCTGCTACACCTATTTCTGTCCTTTCAGTCTGTTTGGACATCAATGAAAGGGCAAAGAAACCTATCAAGAAATGCCTGGAAACCTGATCTACTGCAGATGTGCTTCAGCTTGTTCTTATACATATGGAGAAAACAGATGATGTCCCCTACTTTCTTGCCAAGGAGGAAGCTGAAGTTGAAAAGATAGAGCCTGGGGGGAAATCTTATTTCTTATAACATGTGCCACAGAAAGTAAAGCCCCTCTTTGTGTCCTGGTGCTAAACTTGTCCAGGAATCAGTAAGAGGGACTTTGAAAGACTGTTTCTCTTCAGTGCTCAGCATACTTTCTCTCCCTGCCTGGGTTTCAAGGAAGCACCTGAAAGGGGCTTTGAAATCATTTCCTTCAGACCCCAGGAAAGGAATGACATTTACACCACATTCAGGGACCACTGCTCCAGCCTTATTGTTAAGGGGACATTCACAGGGAGAGGTTCGCATTTTTGTCTGAGTAGAATGCAAACACAGTTTGGTGCTGACTACATGGTCAAGGACCCTTTCCTTTAGTCTATCGCATGTCATCTGAGCTTTGTAAAAGTAGAGTATCTGAACTATTTGAGATAGTATCAGCTCCTTTTAACTCCAATAAGATGCTGTCTGGAAAAATAGAAGGTCAGTATGAACTAACCAAGAAACTGAATTTGTTCTACACTGTATACTTGTGCACAGATATACTGCATCAACACAGAGAAGATGATTCAAAGCACAAATCCAGTAAGGCTTGAAAAGAATAAATGTTAAAGTATCTGTTTATCCTTGCTAGCAAAGTTGCTCTGAAATCCTTCCAAGTTTGCACTCCACAGGATGTTTACTTAAAGGGAGGGGAAGGAAAACAATAGACCTAAGTGAAAAAAATCCATCAAAAAATGTCATTTATCTGCCAGGTGCAACAGATAATAACACTGCTGGAGCAGAATGCCATTTAGGTTGATGGATGAGAGGAGCTGACAGCTTGCATAGGTGGGAGAGGGCAAGATGTTGGGTATAGCATCAAACAATAAATCTATACATCCTTGTTTTGCTCAAACACAACTCTATTGCAAATGATACAGTCCATCACTGCTTCTCATGCTAACATTTTCATCTTTGAGTGTGAAGTAATATTAGAAAGAATGAAGGAATTGCTGCTACGCACACAAATAGAGCTGAGGTATTTCTATTTGAAAAAAATTCTAATTCTGTTTGTCCCCCTCTAACTTTTACATCACCAAGGTCCCAGTTGTCAGCAAGGATTATATAGAGTGAGATGGCAGGATATGTCACTTGTCAGTCTGTTAAGTGAACATACTAAGTTCACTGGGTATAAGGATAATACACTGAAGGGCTTGAGAAACTGAGGCACTGCTAAGGAACAGTCATTACGTCATTCTTTGGCACTTCTGAGGAATCTAGTGAGATGAAAGGGAATAATGTGATGCCGCAAGGTGAATATACAAATATTTAATGTTGGAGGAAGTGTTGCTCTGCATTTTTATTTCTTTGTAGAACTATTGTAAACATGGCAAGATTCACAAATAGCTGTGGGATTTTATTATTGTTATTTTAAACCAAGTCAGTAGATAGAGAGAATGAGCAAGATCTTTCTTGCATACATAAAACCTTAAGGAAATTTCAGACTTTCCCTTAGACAATCATGGCTGTGACAATATTACTAAATGTTGCAGCTGTCAGAGCCTTTTTCAGTTGTGTATCATAAAAACACTGAGTAAAGGAAGGGAAAATAATAATAAATAAATAAATAAATAATTCAGCAGTACAGTATGCAAAGAAAATCTAAGGAAAAGAACAGCATACTGATTTGTCAAAGTTACTCAACAGGGCAAGAATGGAAACCAAGAGCCACAATGCCTTCTCCAGTATTAGATCTGCTGAACTACCCTGTGTCTGAATGGCTTTCTTCCTCCTTTTAATCCTTCCTTAAAATTTTGGAATTGACAAAGAAGGAATGATCTTGACATCACTCACATGAATATTGCATGACCTCTTTTGAGGGCAATAACACATCTACTGAAATCACACAGAAGGCTTTAAGTGCTTGGAAGAATAATTGTATTTCCACCAACAGCTTACTTAAGGGAGTTTCATTTCAAGTAGAGTTCCAGAGCGTCTTCAGACAGGTTGTTACAAATAACTCTAACCAGATCCCACTTCCAAAGAGGATCTGAAGAGGGAGATTGAGCTGGGTTGGTTTATTCATAGTTAGTAAAAAGTTGATGAACAATGATGCTAAAAACAGCTATTTCTTTAGTTTGTTCTGCTCTTTATCTAGTCTCATGTGACTTAAGGCCCACAGTATCATGAAACTATGACACCTCAAAAAAAATTCTATAATTCTCTTGTACTCTCTTGTATAATACTTTATAATATAATATATATATTATAAGATTAAAGTAAAAAAAAAAAAAAAAAAAAAAAAGAATTTCTTTATAGTTCTGTTAACACAAACTTTAGATTAAATGTTGATTTTACATACCTTTGCCCTCCTAATGCATGACTTCAGTTTGAAATAAAAGCTGCTTTTGACCAGTCTGACTGTAGTAAAATTTTCTTTCAAATTCCTTCATTCCTCTTATTGAAAATCTTACAGAGCATATCAGTAGCTGTCAGACGTGGAAGCAAATCTGAACTGATGCCAGTATTTTTATACTGCCATCATTCAAAAACAAATTTATTTTAACACTTTCAACTCCTTGCTCATACAAAATTTCATAAACTTTTTTTTCTAAACCTCTTAAAAAGTTACTCATTAATAGCAAAATTTCTAGTAAATGTCATGAATACTCTCTTCTGCAGTGCAAGTTTAACATATCCCAAACATAGATTTTATGCACAGCACTGGATTTGTAAAAGGAAGAGGCAGAAGAAGCTTTATCCCTTCTTGTGCTCCATGATCCTACTCTATCATAATTCATCCCTTGGCAACTGTGAGCCATACTTAGCTGATCATGGCCTGAAAAGCAGCCTTCACAATCATACAAACAGTGATGTTGTTGTCAAATTCCCATTTGAGATTTTAATATAGTTATTAAGTGCTTCCAAAGATGGCACCTTCCAGAGATTTGCAAAGAAATGTACAACCTTCAACAGTATTGACCATAACTAGGAACGCAACTTTTGCATGTTTGATGTGACACTGAAACCTCATCCAGGAGTTCTGGATTTCAGACAACGCAAATATTCCTCATAGGATATATTAGCTCCCCTAGCCTTCAGTGGCACCTAGTGGAGAAGAACAGCCTTTTTCCAACCTCTATGAAGGAATCAATGTGGATTTCCTATATGGAAAAAAATAACAATAATAATAATAAAAAAATGCTGTTGGTGCAGAACAGAGCTGCTATTTAATGGCAACATGAGTCTGTTCTCCTGACTACCATTCACAAAAAGTTCAAGAGCTGCCATACACGTTGGCAGGAAAAGAGCTAAATGCAGAATTGGTGAGAAAAAAAAAGCCAAACAGCGATGCTGAAAGAATAGGCAGGGTACAAATGTGACAGGGAAGGGTAAATCCCACCTGGGTGAAAATGGGATCACTGACCATTTCTTATAGGAGGTATATAAGGAGGTACATACAAGGCTTTGTGTTTCTCCCTCTCTCTCTCTCTCTCTCTCTCTCCCTTTCTCTCCCTCTCTTTCCCTCTCTTTCTTTCTCTGTCTCTTTTTTAAACCAGTGCAGACTCTTAGTTGCCTCGATTTATCTAAAAATTCAAATGAAAAAAAAAAGCCTTTCCCCACCCTTCCAACTATATTCCTGTAATTTAGTAGTTCAGGTGAGATTTTGTCCTTCTATGGAAAAACGTAAGACCAGCTTCCTGCCTCTCCATGTCAATTTCTCTGTGTATTATTGCAGAATCTGTTTGCAAAAGCTCCTGTTGCTCCAGCTACTCTTTAGGAATGGAACCTTATTTTTAAGTTTATCTTCCTTTTCCCTTCCCTTATCCCCACTAGCAGTCAGAGTTCCTAACTGATGATCTCATTAATTTAAAATTTCTCATTTATGTCTGTTTTGGGTTTACGTTTTTTTTTGTTTTTCCCTGGTCTTGTCCAATCTTCTGTTTGAGGAAAAGACCACAGCCTCTATCAGAGTAGTACGGATAGGGCTTACAGATACCTTCGCATTTCTTCTTACACTGAACGATCTACTCAGTAAAGCTCAGCTGTCCACAACATCAGTGCGATGCCATCTCTTTTAAGTCTGCTTGTACATATGAGATGGGGTTATTTTTCATTTGTCCTCAAAAGAAACGAGCAGTTTCAAGCAGTTACAGCACTGATCCAGATCGACTGCACCTGCACTTCTAAATCTTAGTGGAGCTTCACTGCCTCCTTTTCTTTTTCTCTTTGTGTGTGTGTGTGCGCATTTGAGGATTATTCATGTGTTTTAACAATAAGTCTCCATAGCCAGAATAGAATAGCTCTTTCCTTGTATCACACTTTCATTATCTTTCCATGAAAGCCTTACTATAATGTTGCTGTAGTCCACCCTTCTCATTGTCAAACCTGTATCTTCCTCCTGTTTTCCTTAATACTTCATCTCTGTACAGCTGAAAAAAACATTCAGCAGAACAATCCACCAGCAGGTACTTTCTCCTGTCCTACTGCTGCACAATCAGAAGCTGGACTATTTCTTTCAATAGAAATACGCACCGTTCATTGTTCTCAAATCTTTGGCAGTTTTCATGCAAAGAACCCACTTAATGCTGAAATATAGGGCAGACTTTAAAAACACTCATTTTCTGCCTGTCCTGTGGTTATATTCTTTTCTTATGTATTTGTTTTGGTTCACCTCCAAATTCCAATAGCAATGGCTTGAGCTTGTGGTAACTTTGCTGGGTAGATAGTTTGCTCGCTTGTTCTGCATATCCTGACCTTTCGTCTGGTTTGGTATGCATTCACTCAATTGTACTGAGGCCAAAGGACAGAAGGAATCCAGACAGACAATTTATCAATAGTTGCTGCTCTATTCTATTGTGCTACTGCATTTCCAGCAGTACAGATTAGCAATACAGTCTGCAGTACAGCTTTTCATTACAGTGACAAATACATCATTGCTAGAGTCTGCTTTTAGCATTAAACCTATGGTACTGCTCATATTTACCACTTCTGTTGTTAACTGTAGTAAAATAAAGGAGAGACTGTTCAGAGTGCCTTAATTGTTATAAAATTACACTATCAGAAAAACTGACAGTGACCAGTGCTTATTAGACAGGTCCAAACATTATCTTGTTAGAGTCAGCTAACATTTTCAAAGGTTAGTGCTTAATAGTAGGCCCCTATCTGGATGTTTAAGCAGTTAAATATAAAACTTTATGTACATGTTTGAGGGAAGATTTCAAAAACTGATGTTTCTCAGACTCAGTCTGTTTTGAGAACTCAACCTATGCATAGCATCAAAGATCATAGTATCATCATATCATCATAGTATCATAGTATTGTGCGAGTTGGAAGGGACCTTAGAGATCATCGAGTCCAACTCCCGGGATTCGAGCCCTCTGTGTAGCAGAGCGGCACTTCTACCCCCTGCTCTACAGGGGGGATTCGAACCCGGGCCCCCTGGTGTTGCAAACGGGAATTCTACCGCTGCGCCACCGGGGCAAAGATAGCAAGCAAAACAGAATATTGTTAACAGGACACTACAAATTAAGTGAATTCCTCTCAAAAAAAATCACTCAATCTAGAGAAGGCAGTAAGAATACAAAAGTTACCACCATAATTAAGTACAAAGGACCAAATGAGGAACCCACAGAATAAGAACAATTCACATTGACTTTATTTTATACTGCAGTGGGTCATGACTGACATCTTTATTGTACTTCTACTGGCTTGTTCTCAACTGAATTTTTAATGAAAAATCTGAATTTCCTGAGATCTCTTACTTCCCAACACATGGTCCTTCTTGTGCAGTGCTTTGACATGTATTATATCTGCATGTGAATATTAAATAACATTTAGCAGTCTTTACTGGGTGATTCCATTCCTCCAGCATGCTCACCAATTTCTTTAATACTAATATACTCTGTATTTATCTTATCGCTTCCTTCCTGTTTCCTTCTGTTAAGTGCTAACAAGATATAATGAAAACTGCAAACAGATAGATAGGTTTCATATCTGTTGATCTGTTCACCTTTAATTTTAAAATATGGTACTGTAATTTCCTTTCCCTTCTTGGGCTCTGCATTAGCCTCTAAAAACAATATTGCTTGTTGATATTATTTCAGAAAATGCTTTAATACCCTGGTAGTATTACTTAGGAAATACACAGTACATTAAGTACTTGGAGAGAAGGAGGACATGCCTGTTTGCAGTTGCATTTGGTGGTGGTTTAAGGACAGAAGTAGCATTTATTTATTTATTTTAAATGTCCATGACCTCATTTAATTCCCTTACTCTCTTGGAAAATCACTAAAATCATTCAAATTCAACTAACCTGTCTAAATTTTCTTCCAGATTCACAACATCCAGAATTTTCTGGTCTTAAGTCAGGAGAAGATATTTATTTTTACTTGTTACCACTAAGAAGCAATGTTAAGAAATCCATATGGAGTCTACAGGATCCAGCTCTGCTCACAAACAAAATTCTTGTTTTGTGAAATGTTAGACCTGTCCAGCCTAACCTTTCTTATAGAGGGATAATCCTAGTACTGTATGCAGAGTGATGAAAAGAGTGTTTCCAGCTTTGGTGCAAGGCACACTGGAAACAAAAAGCACTTTTAAATATATGTTGGAACTCTTCGGCCTTACTAGTTACGCCTGCTTATTAATTTAGATGTGTCTGTTATAATATGTATCTCTCAGGGAACATTCATCACACGAGTATCTGTAGAATCTTGTACAGCAATAACACAGGTGAAGGTGAAAAAAGCTGTAGCACCAGAATGAAAAGTAAAAAATCTTGCTTGGCAACTGCCTGTATTCAGCTCAGACTTTGCTACTACTTTGACCACATCCTTTCATAAATTAAAAAAGAAAAATCCAAAGAGGGATAAAATGGGTTGGAAAAATAAAGCAATTTGGCACAGGAAGTTCACACCTATCAAAATAATGTACATCTATCCAGGACTTATAAGCTTCATTCCCAAAAATAGCGACAGAATAGTCAACTTCTATTTTTAGACTTTGTGAGGAGCCAAAGGAAAAGTAAAATATACAGCTGGAAAATCACAAATGTATCGTTAGCTAGAAAATCTTGTTTTCAAAGAACATTTGCAGACGAGTTCCACATATTATTATTATTATTATTTTTTTCATAATTCAACATCTATAATAGCAACCTTGTTCTTTTCTATCTGCCAGAGAACTGGTTATTCTCCAAGAGTCTGACTGCAGCAGGAACTGCTTACTCCTCAAGCAGTACAAGTACCTATCACTGCTTTGTGGTGTTCTCTGGAGCCACTGACAGACATCCATGCTTTTCAGGGGATCCACAGGATCAGCCCTGAGCTGGAGGCTAGCAAGAGTCAATATGAAGCACTAATGTTATTTCCTTACTAACAACACCAGAGTGTAAAATAAAAGGGATGAAATCATCTTCCAATGACGTTTATTTGTGTCTGAATTCATGAATATATACAGACTTAGGGAAATTTTGAAATGGAAAGTGTCGAAATCAACCCATAAAAATAACTCCTAGTAGCAGGCACAGTAATATGGAATAGACATCAAAAGTGAGAAATAAACTGATATTGCCAGCTTCCACAGGCATGACAGCCAGCAGATCTTCCCTGTCAGCATCACCACAGATAGGACCATACCACAATCAATGGCAGTTTCTTCTTTCTGGTTTCTTTGTCCTGTCCCCTCAGTTTCTCCTTTCTCCTGTCTTGTCCACACTAAGGAAATGAGACATGTTTTGGCTTGTGGTAGATGACATTTGTTCATCAGTTTTCAATACTGTGTGATGAAGTAAACCATGCCTAGGAACAGTAGACAGAGGCCTACACAAGTATGGTGTTTTTTTTGCAGAACTAATGCCCTCAGCCATGGTGTCTGCTCTGTACAGAAGAGATGGTGGCCAGATCCAAACAAGAGCCTAGACCACTCTGATGTACATGAGGATGAGTTGGGTCCAAGTTCAATCTAGAAAGTCAGTCTGGAAACTGGGATTCAGACCACTAGGGTCCATGGTCAGACACAGCTGACATGGCCACAGACCACCATAACCAGCCCTCAGGATAGCTTGGACAGGAGATGAAGGACCACAAATGATCTTGCCTAGAGCCCCTGGGACTGTGACATGATGTGAGAGGCACCTCAGGTGAGGCTGCTTGCACCATCAAGGTTTGTCTGTGGCCTCAGGGTTCTGGCAGCCCAGGGAAAACTGATGACTGATGAAAGAAGAGCCTATTAACAAAACATGTTTGTCAACCTTGAAGAAATTCCGTAATAACATCCAGCTGTATAGTTGTCATTTAATATTGAAAAAGGCATTAATTGTCAGCTGATAATGAAATTGTAACACAAATACATTGAAGCAAATCTATGGACTGGCCCAGTGGACAGACTTTAATTGTAGTGAAAAATGCGAACACAAAAGAGATGCATATGGCAAAGTCATCAAGTAGAAGGCAGTTATGGACCATTCTTGTATTTAATCTCATAGGCAATAACAGGATTGAGAGAAAAGATGGCTGGTGGGGTACATCCATGCATGTGGTACTAACTTGCGCCTGGCCTGAGCACCAAAGTTCCCAGGAACATTTGAATATATTCCTACTGTTCCTACTGCGATAAAAGTTAGGACATTTTGGTTCTCTTGCAGACTGGAGAAATAGACTGTCTATAAGTGATTTTTTTTTACCTAAGGAGAAGGAAGGAATGAGTTTCTCTGCAAACGTGCTGGGATCTGAGCCTACCATGGGATTACAGATATGTTCAACCTGGTCTGTAAGCCACCCCTGGCAGCTGACCATTTCATATTATAATACAAATAAAATAAAACTTGAAGCTGCAGAAGAGAACTTTTTCAAGCTTTGTAAATCTCTGTATTGCAGCATAGAAGCACTTTGTTATAGTTACCTAAAAAAGAGAATCTTCCATAAAAGAGATTATCATACTAACCAAATATTTACACAGAATGTAGTGACTGTATGTAATAATTGTTACTTACATTCTAATACAATTCTTCACCTGACACTTTTTTCTCATTAGATTTTGAATGCTGTTATTCATCCCTTAAAGATATTTCTCTGCAGTTGAACACAGTAACTAATCACAGTGCATACCGTATTTAATATGATGGCTCTTGGCTATCCTTTATTTTCCCAGAAAACTCAGAGGCTAAGGTGCATCATAATGCATTCCTTTATGGAATTTCAGTTAGGGGCACTAGACATCTGCACAAAACCGAATCAATATTCTTCACACAAGAATAAAAATGCCATTTTCTTAGAGGTCAGTAAACTTATCTGTATGACTGCTGAATTCAAAGTGCAGCACACTGCTACATTAGCCTCTAAAGTGTCTGAGGTGGAGGGCCTGCAAAACTGATCTGTCTTTTCCATCTGTTCTGCACTGTACATAATGAAAACCAGGTCCTTTTCTGAAAACCTGAGCACAGCTATTACTGGTTCCTGGGGACTGAACACAGCAGGGGATTTGTTTGCCAGAGCTACTGCCTATGAATCACGAAAGCCCATGAGGATTGAAAATTCAGACTAAGAAATGTGCACAGCAGCAGGTTCAGGCCCTGGATGGGAGAGACCAGCAATTACTCATTCTTGCTCTATTTTCTGGACACAACACATGAACAAGCAAAGCTGCAAATAAAACAAAGCCTGTGGATTAATTCTAATTCTGCTGGAGTAGAGAGGTGTTTAATAAGATGTTAGACGTGGAGTAAAATAAATGTTCTGCACTGGAATATTTCTTGATCATAAATCTAACTGCTAACTCAATGGCATTGTTGTTCTGAATCAAAACAAAGTATGTTTGTCCAAAAAGCACCAAGGCAGACAGCTTCATATGTATCTGTGGTTGAGAAACCTACTTCTAGCCCCAATTTAAATGTAATCTGAACCCTTTCAACCATTCTTTATACTGCCATCAACTTGGGTTTGCAGAGGTGTTTTTCTGGCGAGCATTAGTTTTGAGACGGAGACTTATAAAGGATTTATTTATACAGAACTGAATCTGACAATTTTTACTCCAAAACTAGAAAATAAGCACTGATCTCTATGGAAATTATGCTTTCAAAAAAATTAAAAGGTTGCAGGAGTAAGTGAATTTAAATGGTTAATTTGCATTAGACAGGCATTGTACAATATTAAGGCAGTCATCTGGATGAAAGCAAAATTACTATTCATGGTACAGTATTATCAAACCATCATTTCAATTTCTAAAAAGGTATTTAACTATTTATTTCACCATTGTAACTGTAGAACACACCACATCTGGATGTCAGGAGATTTCTGTTTGATTGGAGGCAAATTTTTTTTAGAAGACTGCATGATTACAAGATACACCAACTTTTTACATGGATAGTAATAGGACAGGGGGGAATGGTTTTAAACTAAAGGAAGGAAGATTTAGATTATGTGTCAGGGGGAAGTTATTCACAGAGATGGTGGTCAGGCTCTGGCACAGGCTGCTGGGAGAAGCTGCAGATGCTCCATCCCTGAAAGCACTCAAGGCCAGGTTGGATGGGGCCCCAGACAGCCCTGAGCTGCTGGGTGTGAGCCCTGCCAAGGCACAGGGCTGAGAATGAGTGGGCTTTAAAATTCCTTCCAAACTAAACCATTCTGTGATTCTCTGAATCTATGATGCCTTCTTATAAGCGTGTGAAAAGCAGTGCAGTCTCAAACTGAGGCACAAACTGGTGTTGAGGCAGATTGGAAAGTAATTTATCATCTTCTTTCTGCAACTGCAGAAGGCTTCTTTGACTGTGTTCATAGTAGGTGAGGGGTGGTACCTTCCTTTGAGATACTACTGCCCATTGCAGCATGAGCAGGTGTTTGTCTCCTGGTTATGACTTGTTTTGTATCAGTCATGCAGATATTTCTAGGGATATGCTTGTGTGGGGACTGAACAGTACCTCTCTTTATGCAGTCCAAGTGTGGATTTGACCCTAAAACATGCTGTTGTTGAGGGTCTGTAACAAGATGCTCCACTGAAAACATCTCTCCATAAACACAGGGAATACTCAGAGCCAGATACACCTTTCCTGGCCCTCTGGCCGAAGATCCCATCACCACAACTGTTCTGCAAAAGGAGTAACTCCTTGCTGTCTGATTTAACTGTGCCTAGAGGCACCACATCTTTCTCCCTGTTTACTGCTGGGGGCAGCAGAGCTCTGAGCCATGCGCAATTATGTTTATGACTGGACAAATCAACAGAATGATACGATGCTCCTCTGTACATTTAGTTTTCTCATTATCTCATAAACCTATGTGATCTTTTTACCACCTGATTTTAAACAATGCTATCATATTTATTGTTTTTGTGATATAGCAGTAATTCTCCTTTTCCTTTTATTTTTATTTTTTTCTGCTTCTTCTCACATTTGTTAGAATGTGCTGCTCTAATTTAGTGACCTGGGTGGAAATAATAGGACAGGAGAAAACAATCATTCAAAACCTCATTAAAATAATTAACTCCAAGCAAGGCTGATAGTCATTAGAAGAATAAAATAAATGAAGAGGAAAATGCTGTTAAAATGGAAGAAGACAAAAACATGCTACTTTTGGTTTCTCCAACATTTCTTATAGATCATGCCCACTTTAGCTTAGATTTTATCCACTGACGATAATTAACACTAGCAAAAATACAAAATAATTGATCTTGTAGAATCACAGATTCACAGGATAGCACTGGTTGAAAGGAATTTTAAGGCGCACCCAGCCCCAACCCTCTGCCATGGGCAGGGCTACCTCCCACCAGCTCAGGCTGCCCAGGGCCCCATCCAACCTGGCCTTGAACACCCCGGGAATGAGGCATCCACAGTATCTCTGGGAGGCCTGTGCCAGCACCTCACTGCCCCCTGATCAAAGAATTTCCTCCTAACACCTAAACTAAACCTCCCCTCTTTTAGTTTAAAGACATTCGCCGTCATCCTAGTGATAGTGACATCACTTAAAAGTCATTTCTGTTTATAAGCTCCTTTTAAGTATCGGAAAGCTACAATGAAGTCTCCCCGGAGCCTTTTCCAAATTCTTGTTAGCGTCTCCTTCACAGTTTTGGGGTCATCTCTTTTTTAAATCTTCTCTGCTACCCCACTAAGATTGCAGAGGATGACGTTCAGAGACCATGGAGGCCTGTAGATCCTGTACTTTAAAAATCATAACTGGTTATGTAAGCCAGTTACGACTTTTTAAAGTACAATTTTTCTGTGTCCATCTCAGGAATTGATCTACATTCATTGGTAAGTTGTTCCCCCTTCGTTGAAGGGTAAAATGAGAGTGCTGATCTCAGTTTTGGCCCCAAGAGAGAGAAACAACCTGAAAAGACACAAGACTAATCCCCTTCCATACCGCTGGTGATGCAGATGTGGATGCAGGCCTTGGCTCTGCTGCCTTCAGAGGGCACACAGAAAGAAGGACCATACAAACTGTTGTTAAGAAGACGGGTGGAGATAGAATGAAAGTGCATTCCCCAGGAGAAGCACAGGGAATGAACTTACCCAATGGAAATGACCTGACAAATGACACTTAAGAGAAGAGGTCTGTCTCTTGGTAACGTTTCACAGAATTTCAGAATCACAGAATTGCTGGGGTTGGAAGCGATCTCCAGAGATCATTGAGTCCAACCCCCCTGCAAAAGCAGGCTCCCTACAGCAGATGGGCATGCAGGCAGATCTCAAATATCTCCATAGAATGAGAACCCACAACCTCCCTGGGCAGACTGTTGTAGTGCACCCTCACCATGAAGAAGTTTGTTTGCATAATAGTGTGGAACTTCCTATGCTCATTTATGGTCATTTCCTCTTGTCCTGTCAACACAGTCCACTGAAAAGGGGTTGTCCATGTCCCTTTGTCTTCCACACTTAAATTTCAAAAGCTCTGGGACAAAACTGAACACTGGACGTCATCAGGATGGGTTTAATTGCCCATGGCTGAAAGTTAGGCAGGTACTCACATTTGCAGGGCTTTGTTTTGTTTATTTCCTGTCAGTAAAAATATAGTTTCTGAGGCCAAGGTTATTTTCCCAGCCAGCTTTCTACTCAAGTTATTATGATGCCTGTATGTAGTTCTCCATTCTCATGTATGTCTTTGTACCTGTAGCACAAATAAAGTTATAGATATAATCTACACTTATTTCACATTGTACTTAAGATGCTTCATGATTTAATTGTTTTTTACAGTTAATGTAGTCCTACTGTGAGAGAATAAAAACTTCTTATTAATTTTATTAGGATCCGATTAAATATTTACCAAATGCAGTCCTGGAAATACTAGTTAGAAATTCCATTTAAAAAAATAAAACAGATGATTATGAAATATTTAAATGTATGTCTGGAATAAAACATTTAAAATCTGCTTTTAAAAACTTCTTTATGACAAAAACGTGAAGTCTCAAAATCAAAGTGAAACCGTTGGAATTTACCTAATAAAAACATTTCTCATTACTTTAGACCATTTAAAAAAATATTCTGCAGTATCTTTGGAAAACTGTATTTCCATTATATTACCATTCTCTTTCTTTTGTCTTTTTAATTATTTATTTATTTATTTTGCATTGACACTGTTTTCATAACTAGTTTAAACTGTACTTTCCTAAATGAGAATTAAATCAGGACCACAAAAATTCTCTCATAAAGCTGTACTGTCTTATTTAGTAGCACAGACAAATCTTCTAACTACAGACTAAAAACATTTACTGAGGCAAGATCAATTTAATTTTTTTTTCCACAGTTCACACTGTTCAAATGTCTTTATGAGCATTAATATGTTCATTTTCATAGGCAGTTTTCCTGAGATGAGAGTGAACGTAAACACTGCCATCATTCCTGGCCTCAGTCTTCCCTATGTACTTCCAGCAGCATCAGAGCAATGTCATTAGTACTGAAGTTTCTGCACTGCCGAATGGGGAGAATCCGTTTCGAGATGGAAGCTACTTGCAGGCATTTTATCTTATAGTCTGACTTGAGAGAGAAAATTTAACTTTCTATATTCCCTAGTGTATGGAAATATGGCTACTAATGCCAGATGGAGAAATGATCATCCTGGGGGAACAAAGTGCATGCACAGGGTAGAGGAACAGTAGATTATTATACCCTATCTTCCTCCCAGAGTGATATCTGTTCATTTAAACTTTTCCTAGTTCTTAGCATGCTTTTAAAAGAGATGAGAAAGTAATTCTTCCTGCCCAGTGCATTATGCAATTTAATATTCTCCTTTTACTCTAAACATGGTTGCATGAAGACAATCTCATTGTTCAGTGGTGAGGAAATACATCAAGTCATGTAACCATTCGTCACCAGCATGAAAATGGGATGAGTTTCCAGTGTTTCTTGGTTAAGGGTCAAGCAATTTTGTTTTGACTTAAAGTCTCTGCTTTGTGATGTTTCTGAAGTCTTTTTGACGAGTAAAGAGAAGTCAAGGAAATTCCCTGGTGTCACTCCAGAAAAAAAAAAAAAAAAAACAACAAAACTGATTACTTTGCCTTCAGGCTTTGTAGGTAGAAAGTTGTTTTTTATTATGAAGAGCTTTATTTACAGTTGTTGAAATACGGTGCTAACTGGTCAGATTCTGCAAAGCTACGCAGAGCCGCAGTGGTAGTCAGGCATTGCACCACCCCTAGGTGCACCTTTTTCTGAGTTGTGGCTAAATCCAGAAAAGAAGTTGGATATTTTTGGAAAACATTTCAGGAAATAGCTTATCTACTTCAAAGAACATGAAAGAAAAGTATACTTGTTTTTCCAGTAGAAATATGCCCTAACAACCATTTCACAGGGAGGCTCTTTGAAGACCACACTTGTAATTCAGAAGGGTGGCTTCCATTTTAATCCTTCTGCTCTCTTTCCTCCATCGGGCAATGATGTGCATTTTACAGCTCCCAAGAAATTTCTCTCATTTGATTAGAGATCTGGAAAAAATCTCTGTGAGTGGGTACAACCAAAACTTGTTAAGAGTTCAGAGAGTCTGCATGCAATGAAATGTTCTTACCTGGGTCTGCGGGGACAGAGCAGAACTTTCTCTTCAGTGTTTTCTTTTTCTTTCACAAAGCAGAAGGGAGCTCTGTGGTGGATTTAGAGTATTTCGAACTGTGTGCCCTCACTCCTTTTCACTCACTTTCTTTCAAGAATGGAAAAAAGAACAGCAGGGGTGAGCCCTGTGTTAGGACACTAGTCTCCTACGCACTGGACAAGCACCTGTCTGTTTTTGTGTGTGGCTTAGCTCTGGGCTGAACACTCAGCAGAACAGAAGCTCCCTCAGAAATGCCTGGGTCATGTACAAGACAAGCAACAAACTGGCAAGAGAGCCTGCAAGAGCACAACAGGGCAAAGATGCAAAACAAAGACAGGGTTGAGATTATAAACAGAAAAAAAGAGGTGGAAGTCATCAGAAGGGAGCAAGAACTGAGCTCAGGAGATGCTAAGCTGGAGGAGACATGGGGGCTGAAGAGCTTGCAGCCACTGGAGAGCTCTGTGCTGCACAATCTGGGGCCGAGCCCTAGTTGCTGTGAGAAACATGAAAAGATCCAATATAATTTTGCCTGTGCATTATACTATTATCACAACCTGACTACATTTAATTGATTGCCTTTGAAACGGAAATGTTATTTTACTTTTATATAACCAACAATAGCACTCAGGTAATCTAAGAATGGTCCCCAAAGAAAAGGAGATACACAGATGAATAGGGTGAAGATACTGGTTATGTGACATTTATCAGCTGTGACTATTATAAAACTAAAGCTGATAAAAGAAAGACAGACACAACTCAAGAAGAAAAGAAATAAAAAGAAGATAGAAAACAATAGACTTAATGGAGAGAACAGAAATACAGCGAAGATAAGAAGACATAACAAAATTGGCAGATGAAGAGAAAGAAGATAACAATGTAGGAAAGTGTAGAACAGAATTTGTCAAACTTTCTGAAAGTATGAGTGTGTTTGTCTCATCTGTCTCCAAATGACCTTCAGAGGTCCCAGACTTTTGGTAGAATATTTTAAGCACAGGTAATTCCTAAACTCTTACCGTGTTCCACACATCCTTGAACTCTTTTGTAATCCTCTCATGGAGAAATGATGCTCTGGCTATTTTTTATAGTGCTAGCAATTCCAAGGATCTTTGTAAGTGAATTTGTTACTTTTTAGTAGTGCTAATATATAATCATACCAAAACATTTGTGACACGAATAAAAACAGTAAAAATACACATATAAAATCTCAGGCATGAAGCAATCAAGCTCCTTATCTGAAAGGCTGAAATATACAGCTCATTCAACCTCCGTCTACTAAATCCAGGAGTTCACAGTGAATTAACTAGAGTAAGTGTACCCCACATATATTTTTGTCTCTGAAGTGCAGCATCACTGGCTTATCCTGGTCTGGCAGGGTAAAAAGCCTTACTCACCCATATTCTTTCTTCATATAATAAGATGACTTGTGGAACAGTGAACTTGGCTTTAAGGTAAACATCCTGCAATCCTACTTCCAACACATCTGGAAATCTGGCAGCCTTCTATAAAACATAACCTTTTTCTTGTACATGAGCCACTTTATTTCTCTTCTTGCTTAGAGACCCTAAGTTTCTGAACTGAGAAACATTGAATTTACATGTTTATATCCTACTGCCTTTAATCTGTGTAGTGGGACTGAATTTTACTTGGCAATACAAATGCTTTTGCCTTCCTAAATTTCTCCCTGCATACCTTAGCAACTTCCTTGTAATCTCCCTAAGTAGCCTGTCCCTGCTTCCAGAGGACATAGACTCTTTCTTCTGGAGTCTCAACAATAGTTCCCTGTTCATCCACACCAGTCTTCTTCCCCTACAGCTTGCCTGCTTGCCTTAGGGCATTCAGGGACAGCCTGTCTTGTGCCTTTAAAATTTCCATCTCGAGGAGCATCCAGGCTTCCTGGACCCCTTTACCCTTAAGGAGCGACTCCCAAGAGACGCCTCAAAGAAGTGTCCTGAACAGGTCAAAGTCTGCCCTCTGGAAGTTCAAGAGAGCAGTTTTGTTAGTCACCCTTCTGACATTTCCAAAAACAGAGAATTCTAGAATTTTGTAGTCACTCTGGTCAAGACATTCCCCAAGCTTCACATCAATCACCAGTCCTTCATTGGTGAAGGACTCCACTCATCCAGGACTCCACTTCATCCCAGGACACATGCAGACAAGAAAGGAATCTTGGCCCCACATATCTAAGAATGTCAATTCAGTCATCAGCAGGACAGGGAGTAAAAACAGCCTGCCTGGTTGCACTGACGTCTTCAAAGGATAGGGGATGTATCAGTAATCAGCAGACATAGCCTATGTCAGACTGTCAGATTTCAGCCGTCCTGGACCATGCTGGAACTGAGCAAAAAATATTAGCCAGCCTTGCTGCAGGATTCAGGACAGTTTGTCCAAAATACATTAATGGCAAAAGGGAACAAACATATACAGGGAAAGAACTGGGTGGATATAACTACTGAAAGCAGAGCCAGGGGATTAAAGCAGTAGTGCTTAGAATCATAGAATCATAGAATTGTTTGAATTGGAAGGAAATCTTAAAGGCCATCAAATCCAACCCCCCTGCAATGAACAGGGACACCCTCTGCTAGATCAGGTGCTCAGAGCCCCTCCAGCCTGACCTTGAGAGTCTGCTGGGATGGGGCATCCACCACCTTTCTCAGCAACATGCTCCAGTACTTCACTGTCCTTACTCTGTAAGTCTTGCAACCAACTTAAATCTCCCTTCTTTTAGTTTGAAACCATTTCCCCTTGTCCTATCACAACAGACCCTGCAAAAAGGTCTGTCCCCTTCTTTCTAATAGTCCCCTTTCAGACACTGCAAGGCCTCTCTCAGGTCTACCTGGAGCCTTCTCCAGGCTGAAATGCCTCAGCTCATTCAGCCTGTCCTCACAGGGGAGGTGTTCCAATGCACATTTATGAGTCTTTTCATGTACTAATCAGCCAGCTAAGAGCCTGGACTTCTCTCCATGATGCCAAGCAGTTCTACCTGATTAAGCTGAGCAACTCTACATAGAAGAAGCATTTCTGCACACTAGGCCTGATCCTAGTATAAATACTCCTTAGGTATTTGTATATCTAGCAGCATAAGAGTTTGTCAAAACTCTAGGTTTCATTATGTCTCTATGTTAGAAGAAAAAAAAATCTTTTTGTTGAGATTATTCAACATTTTTCATCTGTTAATGAGAAATACATCATGAAAAAGGTATCTGGATGAAATCAGAATAGCAAATGCTAAGTGAAAAAGAAAAAGAAACAGGCTTCCCACCCTGTATTTTACAGTCAATTCCAGTTACTAAAATTAAAAGCTAGACTATTGGTTTTGGCACTTTTCTTTTCCTTCTTCTCATAACTCTTTACATTTTGGTGAGAAGAACTATTCAGTGTTTTAAGAACAAGCTCAAGGCCAAAGTCTTTGACATTCCGTACAGCTGCAGTGTTCCTGGAACTGGCTGCAGGTGACCTGACCAGAATATCCCTAGGCGTCTCGTGGGGCACTTCTGTGCATGAGAGGACACTCCTATGTGGTACAGAGTGCCATGTAGCATGCAGTGAAACACGGATCTCTTTATTGTAGATGTAAAGCCTTTGAACAGAGCCCATTCCATGATCCATCTGTTGTTTTTGCAATGACTGTAACAGACAATGATTCAGGCTGGGGAAAAATAAAAATAAAAACCAACACACAAAATAAAATTTTAGACATGCCACATATTTTAAAGGGACTGTATGAATTGTTCAGATGTATGGCTCCTGGGATGAATCAGGCTTGTAGCTCATATTTGATAATTAAATACTCTATTCTAAGATGCATAGCAAAGTAATTGACTCACACAGAAGAGAGGAAGACAGGTATCTGTAGCTCACCATTGTCACCACAGCATTTAACTGTGACTGGCAGCTTGTGATCCCTCGGCATGGCTTCCTTACAGCACTTATCAGAAACCCACCCATCAGTTTAGGCATTAGACTAATCAGCTGAGAAGGTGGCTATGTCCGGTACAAAGGATAACAGGAAGGATGTGACAGAAGGGTCTTCAGTCTGGCCACAGGCTGACAGAGGAATTCGTCAGGATGGAGTTTGAGAAACCAATCAGATATCTGCATACCTGCCTTCATAGATAAACACCAAACAATTCCCATCCAGTATTCTTCCTCCTTTCTTTTTATGCAAAGTTTCCCACTCCTTCACACCTTGCTTGAGTAAACTCGTTTGCTGGTGTGCTCTCCATCGAGGTCATTTTCAGAAGATTAACATTCTCTGATGAGAGAGCAGGAATTAATTGAAATATTATCACTGATCATCACAGCCCATTCTTCCCTGGATTTAAATCAGAGTACCACCACCTGATTTTTGAAATATAGATTATTAAAAGGCTGCTCCAACTGTGGATATGCATCACTGAACAACATTATAGAAATACAAAGCAGCTGCCATTGCCACTGCTGTATGAACTGCTCTTTTTATTTTCCACATAAAACAGAAACATAAATTAAGAGCTGGACATTTAATGAAGCTGTGAAGGGTCCAGAGCACAAGTTTTATGGGGAGTGGCTGAGGGAGCTGGGGGAAGTCTGGGGAAGAGGAGGCTCAGTAGAGACCTCATCACTCTCCATAACAAGATGAAAGGAAGATGTGGTGCTGCAGGGGTTGGCCTCTTCTCCCAGGTAACAGTGATAGGACAAGAGGTAATGGCCTGAAGTTGCACCAGGGGAGGTTTCACTTGGATGTTAGGAAGCATTCATTTGCAGAGTGATGAGGCAGTGGCACAGGCTGCTCAGGGAGGTGGTGGAGTAACCGTCCCTGGAGTAACCATGTGGATGTCGCTATGAGGGATGTGGTCAGTGGATATGGCAGGGATGGGCTGATGGTTGGACTAGATGGTCTTAGGGGTCTTTTCCAACCTTAACGATATTATGATTCTATGGTTTTATGACATTTTCCAGGCAAAGGACTTGTTATCAAGGCAAAAGAAGTTTCTAATAATGAGAAAAGAAAGGGTGATTCATCTGAAAACCTTCATAAGTTACCTTCTTCACATTCCTGACACATTTTTCCACGCTTTTGTTGATAATCTACAGTTACTTTAAGAAATCAGTTCTATATGATGAGAATGTGACAGCCAAATGGACATCTAGAACTTCTTCTCAGGAAGATATTCAAAGGGTTGGAAAGATTCAGCAACAGAGTTGGAGGAAAATGAACACAGCACTAGTTACCAAAGCAAGGAATTTTTCACATTAAAATAATGTTCATGCTAATCTAGATTACCAATAATACCTTTCAGATTTATGGGACAGAGGAGAGATATATGGCTTCAGCACTCCCTTGCCCTGAAAAAATAAAAAAAGTAAACAGTTCTGCAAATACTGCATAAATAAAGGAACCACCAAAATTTGTCTTCCAACCTATATTTGTACACCAAGACCAGAGTTTCCAGTTCTGTATAATGGTGAAAGATCTTTAAGAAGGAGGTATGTGAACCTTGAATTCTGGAAGGTATTGGAGTGATGGGGTGAAATCTATCTAACATCAGATCTTAAGTTTTATGTTCCTTTTGTGAAAATAATATATTTACCACATATTTAAGAAGGGGAGCAAGTTGGCAGAGGTTCCCTCATTCCCCCAGGAAGAATGTCAGCTGTTCTCCCCATTTCTAAAATGGGGATAAAATTACTATATTGCACAAGGGATACCTAAACTGAGTTAGTCTTTTCAAGAGTCCCTATTAGTGTAGTTCTGTTATTACATCCATGATAACAACATGAAACAACACATTAGAAATTGTCTTGGAAAATTATTTTTATTTGCAAAGATTTTTTTATGAGCAGCGCCTCTCCTCATAAGATGCCAAATAGAAAGCTGCCACATGACAAACAGCAGGGAAATGTCTGCCCAGAAACAACTTTTGTTCACAGATCCATGGATCCTTTTTATTAGGTAACAGAAAACACCAAAGATTGGGTTTGTGACTACTGTCCAGTTGTCAGTAGAAAATAGGTCAAGTAAATAATTGCTACATTTCTACCTTTTGTGTTCTGGGAGTTCCAAAATGTGGATAGCCTGCAAGGTTTGCTTTTCTGAACTCTTGAGACATAATCCATGCATTGAGAAGTGTGGAAAGGAGTCACAGCAATGCCATTTACAAGAGCTTCTTAAAACACTTTTGTAAACTCACAGTATCAATCATCCCTGGCAAAGAAAGGTTACCAACAGAGATAATGACTTGATGTTTCGGCTCTGGATAGGAGAAACAAAATGAGGTGTTTTAGTTCTTTTCCATAATGTGCTGAAAGCAGGTGCTGAGTTAGAAACTTGATGCAGGAAATTACAGTTCTGCTTCTTTGAAAACCCAGTCCAGTCTGCTCCTAAAGCATGTGACCCTACAAGGCTTAAAAGGTGTCAGAAAACACAAATGAAAATGAAGGAAATGAGAAGATAAAAAATGAAGTCAGTAACATGGTACAGGTACGCTCACTAATAGTGTATTACTTGGCTATATTTCAAGATTTTACACTCAGACAGGTTGGTTTTAAGTGACAAACATAATCCCTTTAGCAAGTCAGTATTACCTTTCTGAAGTTTTTAGTCAACACAACTTTTCAATTTTAACAACCATTTATTAATTATAGGGCTTTAAGTAGAGCAAGCAGTAAAAATCTCTAATAGCACAAAGTTCTAGCTAAACATCTAATAAATTGGTTACTATATATTACCTTATTTTTATTTCTGTGCAAAGGTCCCGGTCCTGAATTTTCCTGAATAGGTGGATTAAGACAACCTGAGGCCCTAGACACATCATAAAACTACATATGGTCCCAGCTGCCAACTGTAGCCTTTCCCTTTTTTCCTTTTGCAGTGGGTGTACTTCACCCACAAAGATCCTGATGTGAGCCACCAGTTCTGTTGGATCAGTGGAACCCACTTAGTTCAGGATACAGACTGACTGTAAGGTCAGTCAGATATGTTTGTAAGATTTGGCCATGTCAAATCCTGTGATTACAGAGTCTCCATCAGTATCACACATCTCTTGCATGTGACAAGAATACCCAGAGTTTAATCTCCAGCATATTCTGCATAAGTACTGCCAAAATCCTTTTCCTTTCAATGGCAGAACAGCATTTTTAAAATTTATTTATTTATTTTTGTGACTAGCACCAAGATTTTGCATCAATATTTGAGGTAGGGCAGATCACAGCCTGATTTCCCTAGTTATTATCCAAACACATGCATTAAATCATTGCCTTGAAGAATTTAGAATTGAAAGAGCATCACAGATAAAAGCCAGGAGAAAAGAAATATCAGTATTCATTTATTAATATTAATCAAAAATGGAGCCTTCACTTTGGTTATTCTCTTTTTGATACATCTCTTCCAAAAGGGGTATCTCTGTTAACTAAGAAACCGGTAGATTAACCACAAAAAGGAGAAACTATGTTATAAAAGCATGGAGGACTTTATGTTTTTTTTTTTAATCAAGGATTGCAGTATGTAATTGTGAGAATCAAATGAAAAATACCTATAAAATTTGCAAATCATCTTATTCAAAATATTTAATTGCACTGGCAAAGCTGATGTCAAATATTAACTTACCAGTGATGGTTGTGACCTTTGGAAATTACCTGACATTTTGATTGCAGGTATAATGGCTTTAAGTAGGTAGTCCAGTTGTTTCCATGCTAGATATTTGTAGTTTGTACATCCTTCAGTTAGTCTCCCAGTGTTACTGTGCTTCACTGAAATCAGTGGGAATTTGGTTTGCATGAGAACTTTAGAAATCAAACAGAAAGAAATACATTGCAACAGGAGTTACAAAGCACACGTTCCCCCGGGACTTCAGCAAATGCTATGCAGCTTATGGATATCTTTAAGGACATTTTATCTGTCTTCCATAGTCAAGTGATTTATTTCTTCTTTTTTCTTCTTCTTTTTTTTTTTTTTTTTTTTTTTTTTCTTTTTTGGCCTGAAAACCAGAGATGTTTTTCTGACTATCAGAGTCCTGAATTGAGCTAATACTCTCAATAGACAGATATCAGTGACACCTCACCATTAATCTACTGACTCATCCATCCCCCTGGTGTATACCTGCTCTTCTCTAGCAGTTTCTGTGTTAAAGTCCAGTGTGTTTCACAGGGCCAGAACACCAAAAGCCTAGTCTGAGAGATCTGTCCAGCCAGAGTGTTACATCCATAATTGTCCAGTTCACCTCCTCTTTTCATTAAGTCACTGACAAAAAGGTAGGGAGCATCTAGGTCATCATGTGGTTTGGCATGCATGTGAGGAGACTGCTCCTTAGTTTTAACCATTTAGTTGATGATTTCATGGCACAGGATACATAGTAAGAAGACAGACAGTCATATGGGAATCAACAAGAAAATCCAGCAAGATAAAAAATACATTCTATGCACCTCAATATGCATATAAAGTCAAACTAACATACATTTCCCTCAAAACCTATCACAAAGTGAATTACATATTCAGTTTATTCAAGTAAATAAACATTCACAATTGAAAAGATTGTAATAATTCAGTCTGAAATCAGGTCTTGTTTTCAGCTGTGATTAGTCCTCAAGCTACTTGCTTGAATGTTTCTGATTTGAATGTCAGACTGAGGAATCTCTGAAGATGAGTCTATGCCTACTTTATAGGGAGCCTTTTATTGTGACTCCTTAGCATTCACTCTAAGAAATCCGCACACCCATATAAAGGTCAGAACTACATTTTTTCTTTCCATGTCATGAAGTCTTGTGCACAATTTTTAGTTCCAGTTTTATAGGAATAATGTTTACTCAGTTCTCATTATATATACACTCGTTCTCGTGTGTTTAAAATTCACTGTTTTTATGAAGATGCTGGCAGTTCTGAAAATACTCACAAAAATATTTCTGTGAAACAAAAATAAAGAATGGCAAATGTGGAAACAACCTTTATACCCATATTTACAAATCTGCATTTCCTGCTCAAATTCTGGGCATGGGCTCTGAGAAGTCAGAGAATGTTATGCTTTTATTCTCCCTTTACGCTGCAGTAGGTAGGAAGGGCTGATTTTTCCCAGTGTATTGTTAACAGGACACGTACAAGCAAAATTTGCTGCTTCCTTTAAGCCATCAGGCAGTGCAAATCCATCTGCAGCCCCATAAAATTAAGGAATTCTCTACACAGCAGGCCCACATCTATATATATTTACCTTACTAATCATTCACAGATGGAAAGTTTGTGATGACGATCATAGTGGTTCAGTGTTTTTACTATGTTTATCTAAAACACGTATTTTTAACAAGATACTACACTTTATGTTTCTTTACAGCTTACACATTCAGAAGGGAAGTTCTCATGTCTGCCTGATTAGAACAATTATTTCATTTGTCTGCCAGAATGAGACATGCATATGAAGATGTAGGAACATAGAAGCAAGCATCAACACATACTGAGTATAATGTGCCAAAACTTGACAAGTATGAATACCAAGTGTCCATATTTGTACTTAAATCACATTTGTGTGAAAAAACCTCTACTGCTCATGAATATCAGAAGCGCCATGAACAATGAGATTGGTCTTTTGCAGATAGATTTCTAGTGCCCCTCTGTAATTCTGGTGAGGAAAAGAGTATTGCTATTTCTCTTCACACCTTTTACTGATGTAGGTCTTCTAAATGTTTGCTTTATTTTTATCCAGGATAGTGGCTTAGAGTGAGGAGGTTCTCAGATTTACTATTGCAAGGGTGAAACTGTAGATAAATCACAAATCAGCATTCCTGTAGGCTTCTGACCTTGCTATATCCCTGTTTTCTTTCATTTAAATGGAGCTGAAAATACCTCCTCTTCTAGACATCCATACATGAATAGTGCTAAGCTCTCCTAAACACCATCCAAAATGCAGTCAAATACTAAATGTGGATAGGGAATGTTCTGTGAACAGTGAGACTGATAAAACTCAAAATTTATGCCTTATCTTCCGCAAAACACACTATTTACAGTACTCCTGCTTTCCCAAGCACACCTTCTTTCTATAGTCTGTGCTAATCTGCTCCTGCCTGGGAACTTTAAGGCTTAGCAAGTCAAAAGATGTATATTGACTATTCAGCTGGTGCTTTCTCTCAGAACAGATAAGGGGCAGCATTCTTGCTTTTCTACCAGTAGTACTGTTACTGTTAATATCTCTTTTCTCGGCATGCTATCTGTACTCACACATCTACTAAGAATTTAATATCTTTGAGATATCTCAATTGCACTGGAATCCAGTGTCTTCAAAGACTAGAGGAAGTGAAAGATACATGAGCAAACAGTAGAAAACAAAACTATACAGAGGATTCTTCCCTTGAGGAGAACAGATTTTAAATTTAGATACCAAAGACTATAGATGTAGAGAAATTCTCATCACAAAATATTTCATAAACAAATAACAGAACGTTTCCAAAATGCAGCCAGCAGAGAACAATACTGTAGTTTAATAAAGCACAGTCAACAACCCTAAACAGTCCTTGCACAGGGAAATAATGAGGACTTTTCAGGCAGTGAAATCACCAATAAGACACACAAAAACTCTGTGGAACGTCCTTTAAAAATGTAGTTCAATGCAGAAGTATCACAAGGTGAGTCACCACCTGAGCTGAATAGATGCACAGGAAATGTCCTTACTTGCATAACAAGCTGTAAGCTGAACAGACAATCAGGCTGATGATGTTGAGAATATCCATGTGACCAATCATTTCATATTCTGTGCAGTAGAAAGGGAATTGGAAATGGGTCATCTTCTCCTTTGTAGCTAATCCTTGTACATATTGTATCCCTTTCTAGATAGCACTGCAGTGCCTTTGTGCACTCATCCATCAAGTCTTTATCTTCCTTCCCAAGAAGCCAGGTCTGCCATCTTCCTCTGTGAAAGCCAGCTTTTCCTTTGTTTTGTTTAAATAAACAGACATGGGGGGTTGTACGCACAGACCTGAAAGAATATCAAAGAGTTCAAGAGCTATTTGATTACAGGTTATATGATGTGAAATAAAGAAAGATAGAAAGAAGACAAGTTCAAAGGGAAAAAAAAAAAAAAAAAAAAGCTGGAATTAGACAGTGACTTGCTTTGAAATCTAGAAGAAGTAGAATTTTGAGGATGAAAGTTGAAAATTTATTCATGAACTTGTAACTTTAAGAATTTTTCTTAAGCAGTACTTATGAAAACACTATGGATGCTCTGGCCTCAGTGGAATAGGACCATGGATCAGTGTGTTCCTTGAATCTGTGAAGTCTCATGAAGCAGAGTGGTGTATTGATTCACTAACCCCTGAAAGGTCAAGTTAGTAAAAAGGCATTTGTTGGAGGTCCCATCTAAGCACTGGTACAACCCACAGCCAATTACCTTGTGCAGCTTGATTGATTCACAGCACTGAATGAGACAACTTGCAAACCATATCAGTGACTTCAATGATTCTGTATCTTTATTTAGTTGTTTATTTAAGTGCTGCTGGAAGGGTAAAAAACAGTTTAGGTGAGAATCCTGAGCTCAAACTGGCAAATTTTACTAAACAGCACATGCTCTGAAAACATAGATTTCATCATTCTGACTTGAAAATGTTAATGAGTGATTGGGACTGAGTCATTCAAAAACACTGAAAGTCTCCTGGGTCCAGTTTACAAGTCTCACTCCCAACCTCCACAGGTCATAAAGTCATAGAATCATAGATTCATTATGGTGGGAAAAGACCTTTAAGATCATCTAGTCCAACTGTCATTACTAAATATGGACAAACAGGACCTCTGAGAAATCTCTCTCAGCCTTCCAAAGCAATTTTTCATCCTGTGGGTTTTAGTATAAAATAATTACAAGTTTCTTCATGTGCATGCGGTAATTTGAACAGAGAATTAGACAGACGTGGTGCCTAAACCTCATTTCCAAACCCTTAGTTGAGTGAGCTGGTCACAAGGGTCAGTGAAGTGAATAGGCCCATAGCTGTAAGCCACTGTAACAGGAACACACTTCCAACTTTATGGACTGAAGAATGATTCAAGCTTTCAAAATCATGGCTTGCTATCCAACACCCACACGTTTTATTAACATAATTCTTTCCTGTGCTATCATTAATTTTATCACAGTGACCTGTGGAGGAAAATCCATTACAGCTTCTGCTGTTGCTCCTATTTAGTACACTTATCCTACAGTCACAGGAAGAACCAAGCTTTTCTTACTTTTTGTTGTTGTTAAGGGTCACTGAAGTTGATACATTACTAGTAAATGTTAATTTTATTTTTTTTAAATGACAAATAGAGTGATTTATTCACTTTACAGCAAATCCTGGATTGGTCACTCACCCCAGCCTCTAGAAAAAAGAAAAGCAGGTGTCCTGGTGAACAGAATACATCAGTCTTCATGATTCAGTTACCACAATAAAACAGATTAAGACTTAAATTCTGCTTGAAGTTCCCATAAAAGAATGGGGGGTTGGGAGGTCATTCATCCAGGGGCAAAACACAGGTGATAACAAAGAAACAAAGATTTATTTTTATGATAGAGTTGGCTGGTGGAGATATGACTCATAAAACAGTCTGGGAGGAATGGGGGGGGGGGGGGAAGAGAAACAAAATCATATGTCAAGCTGAATTCAACATGCTGCTTTGATTTAAAAGGCAGAGAAATATATGTTAAGATACATCACCTAAAGAAAGATTCTTTCGACTTTTTGAAGAGGTCATAGTTATTTTATAGTAAAATAACTTTCATAAACAGAAATGGAAAAAGAGGCTAAATTGTAAAATATTTGAGTTAACCAGACTGATTTTGTTTTAGTAGCTCAGTCTTCAGGCATTGCAGAATTCTTCTTCAAGATTTTCCAATCAGGAACTAGAGCAATCATTAGCTATAATTGTTACCCTGTCAGAGCAGCAGGTAAAGGCAAAACATTTCTCACAGACATACCTAGATCTAACACAGTATACCAAGAACAGAAGTGCAGCAGCAGTGGGGAGCTCTAGCTAGGCTGTAAAGAGAAAGTGGAGCATGCAGCCTACACTGAGCACCATACTTCTGTTGGTACATGGCTCTTAGCACTGCACCCCAGGTTAGCTGTAGGGTACAGGCAGGACTAGCAAGAGCCAAGGATGCTTACTCTCAACTTAGCAACAGACTAAGAGCAACAAAGTGTTCTCCAATAGGCAGAGGTACAAAAGATTTACTCTGATGTTTTCCTTCTTCCTAGGGTCTAACATACAGTGTTTTATCTTCTAAGTCACTGATTACATCAATCTTCTTTTCTGCCTTCCCTCCTCAGCTTTACTTCTCATGACTCTACTCACTACCTTCTAATAATACACTGCTTGTGTGAGACACAGCATTTTATGCAAGGTTCACAACCATTTCTACTCAGGCACTTAAGTTCAACTGCTTAAATTAGGACACCAAGTATCTCTGATTTTCTCAAAGCTAGTGGAGAGAGCTGGAGTTTTCAAGCAGGAAATTCAACACGTTCAAAATCCAACACACACAAAAGAGGGTCCTTTCACTAGCTGCAGAGATGGTCTAGAAGTTAAGGCAAACTGTTTCAAATCTATGGTCATCATAATTTTTTTGGCCAGCTCATGTAGCTTTTTATCTAGCAAGATTATCAAAGGAAAGAGTTGCTTATTTAGATTATAGCTGGGCCACAGCAGAGTGATTTCTTCCCTTGTAGAAAGACTCTGGGAGCAAATCTGGTACAACTTTCTGCAACAAAAAGATGCAGACAGATCCTGTTCCTGAGGAATGAGAGGCATTAAATAATGCAGTCAGGGTATAGTTAAAGTCCTGTAATATTTCATCAAATAATAAAATACATTTGAATTAAAAGGACATTACTTAAGGCGTATTAGCCTGCAGTATGTGGTATAATACTTAACTGGGATTTGGTGAAGGATAAGCAGTATATAATAGCAATTCTTGCTTGACTATAAGGCAAATAGCATTACTGAGATGCTTTGAACACTGTCTGCTATAAAAATATTCATGAAAACAGTCATGAAATTTCCTGAGATGGATTGCTGAACCTCTATGACTCTGACTTAGTTATAATTAAACTATTTCAAAACAAGATGAGAGGGGATTATCACAGCAGTTCTTCAATATAAATGGTGACTAGAAGTTTCTAAAATCTATTTTTCTTATTTTTTATAGTTTCTATGCTTAGCAGGACGATGATAACATCTGTGTAACGTAAACGTCTAGTACAAAAATGTCTATACAAATTCCACATGCTTCAAAACAAACCTTGCATGTTTACTTGTCTCTGTAAATCTTCCCACTCAACTTTGAAAGTACATTCCAATTTCCAGGCATTAGTAACACTTTGCCAAAGTGTTCTGACACTAAAAACCAGTACAGATCATAGTAATTTACAGATGCCACTCGCATCTGGCACAGATAAAAATCTGTCTTTCACCCCATTTTAAATGTAAGACTACTGTCACCAGTTCCTCCTGGGACAAGAACAGGCATCCTTAGTGTTAGCATCAGAGGAACGGGTTGGAGCACAGACAAAAGAAAAATATCTTAGGATTCTTGTACCTGCCCACAGATACACCAGTAGTTGGTTTGATAAATAAATATTTTAGCTCAAGCAACAAAATCTTCACAAGGGAAAATAGTGTACTTTTGTTTTACTTCAGTTATTTTCATGTCGGTTTTTAATTCCAGTGTCCATTCTTTTGAGTCACAGTGCTTTATTTTTGTAGGTACATCTCTTTGAGGATTGAAGTTGCTCTGACTTTCCAGGCATTTTTTGTCAACTTCACAGTACTCTTAGGTCTTCTAAACCTTTCTGACCCTTCTCCTTCCTTCCTGATCTGATCTTGCTTTAGGATGTATAGTATATGTGAGCAGAACTGTCAGAGAAGGATCTGAAAGCTCTTTGAGAAGAAACTAAAATGTTTGGGCAATAACAGACCGCCACAAGTTCATGGGAACCAGAAAGGAAGAAAAAATACTGCTGCCAACCTAAGAAACTCTAGACTGCCCCCCAAAAAAGATGTACTGAAGATGTGGGAGCTATTCCCTCCTTCTGTAAGCTATCCCATTCATGTGCACACCCTTTTTGTACTGTAGAAACACCATTGTTTTAGTAAGATTCAAACTGTTGAAGCCCTGATGATGCTGTGGAGTCATTCATAATGCAGGGAAGCTCAAGCCTCTAGCTGGAAAAAAAATCTGTCCCTTTGTAGATTAAAGCTACAGTTATTTTTGGTTGTTTTTACTGCACAGGTGAAAGCTCTCACACAGGAGTAGAATCTGGCTTTCCTCCTCAGTTAATTTTTACTTCTATTATATTGAAGTGATGTTAGGAAGCACTTGGGAAATGTGATTTACTTTGCAGATCCAAGTACATAGTTACTTTCTCATTAAAAGGAATAATATTTACCCACACAAAGTAAGTGGCACTGATAACAATTCAGACAATGCAAAAGAAAGTATTTCTAATGAATCAATCTCTTCTTGGGCTGTTGAGCTTAATGCCAGTAATGTCAGCCCGGACCAATGGAGAACAGAATCAGTTTGAGGTGAATATCGGACGGCTATGTAGCTGACAATTCATCATTGTATTACACTGTACATCTATCACTGTATACCTATGCCAGGATATAAGTGCAAAATATTTTCCAGATTGTTTACATCTGCTCCTGTTTAATACAAAAAATGCCACAGACTGCCAAGTCATGGTAAATGCAAATTACTGCCTTAAAGTTAATTTTTGAATTCTTCAGTTCTCCAAGCCTCTCATCATTTTTCACTTATTTTTTCAACACCTCATATTTCTCTTCTTATCTGAATCTCCCACTTAATTTATTGACAACTCAAATAAAAGCATTGTGCTCTTTACGTACAGTAGTCTGAAGAAGGTATTAAATGCCTTAGCTTATATAGTTTTGAATTTCAATTTAAATGCAGATTTTAAGTTCCCAGTTAATCATCCATGAGAGATGTTTCTTACTTGATTCAAATAAAAGTAGCTAAAGTATTTTGTTTTTAACATTTTCTTCCACAGAGTGAACAAAGTTATCAAGGAGTCCCAAAGAGGATGAAGTTTAATGGACGTTTTTTTGTCAAGAATGTTGAGGTAATGCATTAGTTCTTGAAGCAGAGTTATTTCAAAGTAATAGAATTCCCATGTATTTTCTCACAAATAATCTAGTACATCTCAGCTAATGCCAATATTGTTTTTTCTTTTTGTCCTCTAAATTAATACTATTAATATTTACTTGTATATTAATATTCCAGGCCAGACACATAACTGAGTAAGGTGGAATCTTTTGACACTTAAAACATTTTCTTGTCATGTCTTGTTCGATTACATGCATATATGAGGGCTGCTCCAAAAGTAATGCCTTCTATTTTATTCTGCTTGCCCAAAACAGTGGATGTTGGTTTTGTGGCAGTAGAAGCTGAACCTTCTGCCAATATTCTCTTATATTTTGTTGCCATGTGGTAAATGGCAGCAGAGAGACAGACTGACAAAATGGCACCTGACATGGAATTGTGTATGAAGCAAAGGAGCGCCGCTGAATTCCTCCTTGAGGAAAAATCTACACCCATTGACATTTATGAACATTTGCTGAATTAATCGACATTTAGAGACCAAAGAGTGGACGTGAGTACAATGGGATATATTCCAAATGATCACAACTAATTCTATGAAAATATTAAGTGCTTAATTATTTCTGAAAACTCTCAGAGGAAAAAAATATTCAAAGGGAATTAAACATGGCTTCATTTTGCTAAGTTGTAGAACAGTTCTGTGTTACAAAGAAAAAACTGTGCATTAAAAAAGCAAGACTGAAAATTTACCAGTGATGATTCTTGTTTATGCAGTTGTATTTCTAAAACAACCTTGAACTACAAAGACCTTCTATGGAGTATGGGAAGAAGCCAAGCTGTTGTGATTTTCGTTTCTTATAACTTTAAAGTTTTATAAGGGGCGTACTGAAAACGTCTTTTAGCACATGCTTCTACCCAGCAGTCATAAGTTATAATAGCTGATCAAAAGCCCTCTGCTTCATGATGATCTGGAGCATGTCAGAAACTGAAGTGCCTTGGAATAGGAAGGCTTCCTTTCCTTTCCATTTGGCTATCTTCAGTCACAGTCACAGACTAACCCATTACTGAACTGCTCTTTGGGAAGTTAAAAGGAGCAGAAATGAAAGATCCAGTAAGTTGTGCAAAGCCGGTTATTGAGACAACAGCAACTTGCTTCTGGCCCCAGAGAAATGAACTGCAGATGAGAGAGAATAAATGAATGCTGACAGACATGAATGTAGAGGGAAGTATCACTCAGCATGATTATCAGAAGGGACAGCATGTCAGCATCCAGATATTCCTCTGCATTTCCTGGGGACAGGGCATTTCAATGAGGAGGCTGAGGAATTTAGTGAGACATTTCAAGATGTTTACAAATAGCTCATCTATAATTTTGGTTTGTTCTTCTAGCCTTGTTAAAATACTGCATTTGTTCAGTGAAGCTGCATGGATCCTTCATTCAAATGCTTCCAGTTTAGAAAGAATGCAAACTCTTCAGTAGTCATAAACTTCAAGCACAGTTCTGGGGAACCACTGACTATAGCAGTGAGTGTGGCATACAGTTTCATCCTATAACGCTTTAGAGAAATTCACATAACCATCCTGAACTCACTCTCAAATGACGAGTCATTGGAAGCACGTTTGACATCAGCTGTGGGATTCCCTGAGCAATCTACCTGTATATCTCAGTGTCTCAATTTCCACCATTCTGAGGCATCTATCTAATACAGTTAACTTCTTGCATCTGTGGCATATAATGTGTTTTTTTTCAACCCCACTAATGATGTTGATCCCTAATATCATAAATCTCACAGCCAAAGCCACACCCAGCTGTCCTATCTCAGGTTATATTTTCCTACTTCTTGGATATTTCTTAATATTTCATTCGCTTCTTCAAGAAGTGCTCTGAAATTGTTTTCTCTACTCATATGTTGATTTATTTCTCCATACAACTGTCAGACATTATTTTTTCATGTGCTCCTATTATTTCATTTCTAGGCTTAATAAAAGTATTTTTTCCTGAAAGCACTAGTCAGTTTTTCAAAATTGCTTTCAGGTTTCTGATTCAGCCTGATATTGTAATATTTTGTCTAAAAGCAAAAACTGCTAGCATTATCTGCCACATCAAAACATGCACGAAGCTGAGAACCAAGCTGAAAGTGCCTTCTAACTTTTCATAATCCCTATCCTCAAAAGTCTCACAGTTCAGCCTCAGTATCATACTTTCTGACAGTAATATACTGATATATGGATGTTTAGTGTGGGAAGAAACATCAGCCTTGTCTAATCTTGTTTTCTGTAGTGTGGGCTAGCTCCCAGGAGCTGCCAACACATCCAGGTTCCACTGCAGTCATCTTGCAAATACACGTGTCCTGCAGTTACTGTTTTTTGGAGAAAAATCTTCTCCAAAACTTGAGGAACTTGGGCTGGCTGCTGGAAATGCCCAACACAGCATATAGAACCTTGTAGTATTAACACTTAAGGTTGGGAAAGCATGTGCCATCTCTAGTCATAAGATTTCCTAATTTCTCCAGTGTTTGCCTATGATTTTTAATTCCCATTACTGTTCATCTTTTCTTTCTGTTTTCCAGTTCTTCTAAAACATTTAATTGTAAATATCAGGTAGTGTAGATTTAGATGATTAGAAATAATTTTCGTGTTTTGGTACCATAATCTTCTTTGAAATTAGCTCTCAAGACTCCATGCAACTATGGAACTGAAAAACAAAGGGGCAGTTTTTAAATCCCACTACAGAGATTTATCTTACAATTCAAAATGTTGCCTTTAAACTTAATAATTCTAATGTATGCAGTGGAAAACATCTTTTCTTTTCTTTTCTTTTTTTTTTTCCTTCTCTATTGTTTAAACTCTATTGGATTTTCTTTATCAATAATTATGTATTCTTGTTTATTTATTTAAGGAAGGAGATTTTTATTTTTATTTTATTTTATTTTTATTTTTATTTTATTTTATTTTATTTTATTTTATTTTATTTTATTTTATTTTATTTTATTTTATTTTTTAACTGAGACTTACTAGAGTGCTTGTCTTTTTTCTGGTCCAGAAACTGCATAAGGAACTAGGTTCACAATGCTGTGTGGCTTATGCTTGTGTAGACGTAGATATTCCAAACAGTACGTCTGATGCAATCATGCTCCAAAGGCCATTTGGAAGTCCTCTCTGTATTGTCTTCATGGTGGAAGAATGGTTAGCAGAATGAATTCTTTAGATGCTGTTATACTAGTTTCATACCAAGAACAGCGAAGTCAGGGAGCATACAAATGTATTATTACTGCCAACAAGACTTTAAGCTGAGTATTACTCAGCTCAGATCCTTTTAAACCTTTGGGGTGGTCATCAGAACCAGGTAAACATAATTTGCACAAAAAGCAGAAAATATCATTCAGGTCAGCTCAACTCCTTTTTACATCCAGTCTCTATATGACTCAATACTTTTGAGCAATTTTTAAACAATTTTATCTCTGCTGTTGTCGGACTATCAGGTTACTTCTGTGGGCCACACATTGGTTTTGACTGTAAACATTCAACATACCTACATGCCTAGGGGACACATTCCACTGAAGTCCTAACTGAAGTGAGCTCTATCTGGTTTAAAGGATCAGTCAGGAATATAGCCCTTTTCCCTTTTCTCTGTTGTGGATTTTCTAATATTTTCTATTTCTTAGTACTCAAGTTTTAAGGCAAAATTACAGATGTATGTGTCTTGTGTGGTTCTTGGTATACCAAAGTTTCCTTACTTGATGCTGTCACTTGAGATACTGGAGCTTGCTGCCAAAGGCAAACGCAAAACTTATGGCAAGCACTGTGTTCCCAGAAGCCTTCTGGATTTTCCAGATAAACTGCCAAGCACGGCAGCTTGTGTAAACTGACTTTGTACTGAATTCTAGCTGCAATAAAATCTCTGAGTTCCAAAATTCTCTGGAAAGTGCGACTGTAACACTTCTGTGGAATTCTCCTTTCCAAGCTAAAATAAAAGTCATCATCATTTTCAGTAAGTCACAAACCCATCATTTGTCCTCAGAAAATCCTGAAAGTATTGAACCGATTGGTGCAATAAAGGTAATCACAAATGTAACCACAAAAAATATTTGCCTCTTAGTTTTCCAGGTGTACAGACACCCTAGCTATTTTAACCTTCTACGTTTCTTAATTCTTCAGCCTGTAAACACTGAATTTTTCACTTTCTGATGCCTTTGACATCAACCTTTACATCACTGTGCAATGATTAAGTGGCTCAGTTGGGAAAACTAATTTTGTTTTGTCCCTGATGTGTCTATGGTCTCTGAGCAACCCAGTTAGTTCTATAACCAAAAGGGTTTAGGCATCTGAATCTGTCAAATTTGCTGCTGTCTGTACTCCTGTCTAACATGAGGATCCTTAAAAATCTGTTTCATCTGCCACCTAAATCAGGAATCATCTAAAATCTTACATTTTTTACCAGCTAACTTCAAAGGTATCTGAACACCTTTTTATTCCTACCTGCTTTTTCCTTGGTTTCTGAAGTGGTCCAGTGCCCAACATTGCATATATGTCTAAAGTCCATTTGCTGGATTAGGCCTCAACAGATGCAAAGAACAATTGAGGGGAGGGAAGATGTGTTCTCCTCCCTTTTGTGTAGCCTCACCAACTGATTCCTTAGGACAGGCACTTTTTTTTTCTTCTGCTCCTTGAGAAGGGAGTGGTATGATATGTCTCAGGTGAATAGTCCACAGGTTCCAGGCAATCAAGTGACATCATTTCATCATTTGAAAATGTCCCACATGTCCCACATTGGAGTCTTTGCTGTCAGAAAGTGAGCCAATTACTCTGTAGCCCACTGAGAGATCCTAAGGCACTCACTGTTCCTGTCTGTATTATCAAACTACTCAGGCCTCACCGAGTAACATGTTAAAATTCTAATGTCCAAAAAGGCAATTATGAATTTTAATTATATTGGGGTTTTATTTCAGGATGGAGGTGGAAATCACTGTAGAACTCTTTGGGTGGCTCAGGAATTTGCCAGGAACTCCGTGGCCTTGGTTTCTGTTCATTTATTTTCCAGCATGTTTTTATCTCACAAACCGAGACCCATGATGAAATGCTGGTATGTTATGGCATCACAACACATGCTACAACTTTGATAGTAACAGCATCTACTCAAATAACTGCTACTATACACAGAATCTTTAAGGTTGGAAGGAATCTATTGAGATCACCCAGTCTAACCTGGCTCCTCAAAGGAAGTCTCTTACAGCATGCTGCCCAGGACCATGTTTAATTGGCTTTTGTATATCTCTGTAGATGAGATTCCATACCCTTTCTGGGCAGCGTGTTTTAGTATTTGATCCCCTTCATGGTAAAAAGAAAACAAAACACTTCCTTGTGTTCATATTGAATTTCCTGTTTTGGGGTGTTTTTTGTTTCTTTGTTTGTTTTTGTTTTAATTTGTGCCTGTTGCCTCTTTCCGTGTTACTGGTTACTACAGAGAAGAATGTCTGTCTCCTCTTTATTCCTTCCCATCAGGTATTTATATACACCAGTATAATTCTTCCCCTGAGCTTTCTCTTCTCCAGTCTAATTCTAGGTTAACATTTGGTCTGCTGAGATATTAGGGAAAAATTTTGTTTCTGGTTTTGATTCATTTTTCAGTGAGTTTGGGTGCATTCTATGGGCCCCAGAAAAAATCCTGAAATGTCTGATAAGTATGACTTTGAAAAAAATGCTATCCTAAGAGATTTGCTGCCTTTTGAGACATTTTGCTGACTTTTTGAATGCTGCTCTTGGTCAGGTCTTCTCTGAGACAAACAAGCAACTGAGATAATCATAGTATCATAGTATCATAGTATCATAGTATCATATTATCGTGCGAGTTGGAAGGGACCTTAGAGATCATCGAGTCCAACTCCCAGGATTCGAGCCCCTCTGTGTAGCAGAGCAGCATTTCTGCCACTTGCGCCACAGGGGGGATTCGAACCCCGGGCCTCTGGTGTTGCAAGCAGCAATTCTACCACTGCGCCACTGGAGGCACACTATAATATGTAAAGTCTAATAAATTTCTGAGTATATATTATCATCTTGATATCAGAAATTCGTAATTTCACTGAAAAAAAAAAAAAAAAAAAAAAAAAAAAAAAAAAAAAAAGATATTTCTTTTAAGTATTCAATACATTAAAAAATGTTCTTGTCTGTCTCTACACAGCTGGAAAACAGAAACAGCAAAAAATACTGAAAAAGGGCTATTCTGTTATATTTTAAGCATCAGTGAATTCTGGAGTGCTACCCAGATGACAGTTAGCTAGTAATGAGAAAAGAAAGCATAGTGTAGAGCTTGCTAACTTTGTGACAAAATCAATCACAGAAAGTACAGAATTTGATCCCGCAGTTAAAGCAGGAATCAGCATTGCCTACATGTACAGTGACAATGGTCAGCTGAAATGCCTGTGGCTCAACTCAGAACAGTGAAAACATTGTCTCTGACTTCACTTATCCCTGAGAATGAGCAACTTTGTTAAATAGTTTAGAGTTCAAATAATATACAACAGGTTAAAAAGAAGTCAGAAACAAAGAAACAAAGAAACAAAGAAAGAAACAAAGAAAGAAAGAAAGAAAGAAAGAAAGAAAGAAAGAAAGAAAGAAAGAAAGAAAGAAAGAAAGAAAGAAAGAAAGAAAGAAAGAAAGAAAGAAAGAAAGAAAGAAAGAAAGAAAGAAAGAAAGAAAGAAAGAAAGAAAGAAAGAAACACTGTAAGAGCTTTGTTGAAACTGGGCACATTTGATACTACATAGCCAGAAAGGAAAAAATTCTTCAACTGTAGTAAGCTGAATTCTGCTCTTGGTTGATATCATTTTGAAGTAATATAATCAAAACAGAGTTTCAGTGCAATATTTGATACCAGAATCTTGTCAGTTTTTTTTGCATATGGACTTCAATTAATTCTACTGTCTGTAAGAGATGTGATATGTTCTGTACTATTGCTCATTGTGACAGTAAAATACATACCTTAACAAATTTACACTCCAAGAATCTTATGTGCTCAGAGATACTGTTAATGAATACTTAGTTAAAGCAAGGGCTATATTTACTTTTCTGTGAGACTGTGATAGAAGAACACTAGAATTCAAGCCGCAGTGTCAGTGTAGGCATATGAAAAATGTTCACTGTATTTGACAGTGTAGTTTCCAGGAATTGACACTGGAAAGGTTAAGTGAATAAAAACCAAGTGAATAGAAGGGCAGGTAGTGGAGATAGAAGGGCTAATTGAGTGGCACTATATTTTACTTTGGAAGCAGCAGAAGAAACCACAAATGAAGCAGCTGTGCTGTGAACTAAACACAAGCTACAGAGCAGCAGAGATGGAAAAAAAGATAGCAGGGATCAAAATATTTTGTTTTCATAAAAGAAAAGCTTTTGTTGTTTTATCCTGGTGTCAAGCCTTTTGCACAAAACATCTATCTATTTAACTTCCAATTTTTTTATTGGACCAAAAATCCAAAAATACTCTGATAGCATCAAAACAAAATTATTACATTACTATAGTGAGTAATTTGGAAAGAGAAGAGCTTCAAACTGAAATGCCAGCAAAGCTGACAGCTTTTTAAACACATTTTGAAGACATGGAACAAAATTATTGTAATCACTAGATACAAAAGATAAATAAAAACAAACAAAAAAATTCAACCAGTTTAAGATATACTCCAAATCTTCCACTGCAAAGGGCATTTTTAACACCAAGGTAACTACAGCTGAAAGCATCACCTTTTCTAAATTTATGTAAGCTAAGATATGGGTAAAAACAAATGCTCCCAACATTTGTATTCACATTCTCAAAGAGAAATGAAGAGTATTGTTGCATGCTCCCCAGGAGTCTGTAATAAGATCTGATGCTTAGTTATCTCTTCCCATCATATGCCCTGCCTGCTCACTGCAGCTGACAAAATCTTGTAGACTTATGGGACTTTGATCCAGATTTTTAAAGAGGAATTAGAATGAAGATTCTAAAAGCCTTTGAAGTATGTCCCACGTCCTTTCACACATGAGTATCTCAGACTAGCACTATAAGCCAGTGCTCCAGGATGGATGCATGTTATTCAAGTTTTGTCTAGGAGGAAGCTTCAAGTATGTCAGCATAATCTTGTAGTATTTCTCAACATGAGCATTGAACTTGTGCTTGTTATTATTATTAGACACGTTTCATAATGATCTAAAAAAAGTGGGAGGAGGAGCCCCTCATATGTGTTAGAGCTGCAACTTATCTGCCTATGCACAGATTTCTCCAAGTTGAGATCTTTTTCCAGACCTTGGATGTATTGGTTCCTCTTCTCAATAGCCCTGACTGCACAGAAAAAGGCAGAAGCATGGCTTGTTTTCTGGAAGCAATGGCAAATCTCCATCCTTCACAAGGGCTGGTAGTTCTGGTCTTGCCCTCCAGGAGGCAGCCCCCTGAGGAATGTGCGAGTATTAGACCTCTGGGAAGAGCTCCAAAGGCTGGGCTTACTTCACTTGGAGCAACCTTGTCCTTTATAAACGGTAAGCAATGGGTAAAACTGTAAAACAAGAATAACTCAAAGTCTGTTCTGGAATAAGTTCATAATAATGAAATTAAGTAAAAGGGAAAAGCATTGCTATTTGCCACCTTCTCAGTACTTGCATTCTGTCAGCACTCAGTGACTGTACCCTAATCTCTGTCAGTAGTTCTTTACATTCTCCTTCCCCTGATCGTCTCTTTTTTTTCTTCCTTTTTTTTTTTTCTTTTTTCCCATAGTGAAGAAACCATCTCTGCTGACTCCACTTACTGCTCCTCATCACAGGAGCTGTCAGACTGTGAAGGATACACCCAGAGCAGGGAGAGCAATAGTGCCTCTCCTTCCTACCAAGAAAATAATTCAGCGGAGTCTGTGTTCTGGTTTTCTTTAATTACAGCAAACACATATTATTTCTGCCCCTGTTCTTAGCAAACGCAGGTCTGTGGGAAGAGACAGTATTGTGGGAAAACCTATAATTAAAAAGGATGAGACGTATCCATAGTCATGACTGTACTTAAAGCATGACTCAAACTGAATACATTTAAGGGTTTTCATAGAATTTGGCACAGATACGTGACAGTGGATGCATTAAATATGTGCTCTGGTATAAACACTTCATAGAGATAAGATCTTCTTTTCATTAAGGATAGCTAATTAAAATAAACAGCATATTTCAGGTAGCAGAATTTATCTCATTTGCTGTGAAAACTGAGGCAAAACCAACAGAAGTTTGTCAATGTATATCAATATAAAGATCTCAGGTAAGCAGATCCAATTTTTTTTTCAGACATATTTATAACTTGAATATATGCATATTTAATAGGGGGCAGATTTGAAGACAGATGGAAATATGTGACAGCAAAGAACAAGACAGTGTTGTAGTCTATTATTTGAGAGGGGCAGGACCATTAAACAAAAGAGAAATCAATTCTCTTACAAAATAGCTTGTGACAAATTATTTTTCAGTGAGAAATGAAAAAGTGTTAAATTCTGTAGCACTGGTAAAAATTGGTTCACTTTTAAATAATATATGATTTATTTGGAGAACCAGATATTGCAACTCTTTTCTTTTTTTTGGGGGGGTGGAGGTGGAGTGGGGAGAGGGGGTAGGATGAGTAAAGTGAAAGGATGAAAAAGTCTTTTTGCAGAAAGCATGCACAAGGCTCCAAAAACAGAAAAACAGAAATTCCTCTTCTCGTTTTTCAAATCCCCTCAATATAAGCAGATGTTTTAAACTTGCTGCTAACACAACATAGAAGTAAGAGGTTATCGGTAATAACATTCCTAATAACCAATAGTTCAGTACATTTGGTAAGAAATTAACTCCATTGTCCTCCACTGCTACTCCATGGGACACAAGCTGAGAACTGCTCTGCAACAGCAGACATGACCTGAAAAAGCTTTGAAGGGAAAGGAGAGCATGATGCTGTTGTCTACTCCTCATTCCTTTGCATGCTCTGTACCCTGCTCTATGGCTGCCTTGCAAAACTTGTCCCTTTGCTCAGGTGACAAAGAAAGAGGAGAGGGCTCTAGGTAGCCTGGGGAAGTTGTAAAGAGAACATGGAGAAAAACTCCAGTGGAAGAAACATGCTCTGAATTTGCCTAAGAACCTTCCTTGAGCCCTCTGAGATGAACTAACAACTGAGGGGTTTAATCCTTCCACCTTAGTTCCAGTGCATAATACACCACAATTTGTGGAGATATAATATAGATAAATCCATGAATAAAGTGAAGACCTAAGTTAATAGAGTATGTCATAAACGCATAATACAAATGCTGAAAGGAGCTTATGAATAATTCTGCTTACACTGAAGAAAGGCAAAGAAGAATTCAAAGTATTCCACCAGGCCACAAACTATAAATAGTAAAAACTGAATTAGTATTAGATCCAGTCAATGATTAAGGGATATTTTTTTCCCTCCTTTAGGATTTCCCATGGAAATAAATCCTATTGCAAGCACCAAAATTGATAAAGTCTGGTTTCCTCTGGATTCGTCTCTTGTTTGAATGACTTTTTAACTAAATTACAGAAACATTGTCTTTTATCTCTCAGAATACAACTGGATTATGAAGCTGAGGTAACCTGTTTTCCCTTCTCTTCCCCACCCACCTGGCCCCAGCAAAATATTTGGACAACAACAGAAAAATATCTCTTTTGCCTGATTGAGCATCTCAAATATTAGGCTAAGGAAATCTCTTTCCCATAACTTATCTCCCACTACCTGACTGTATCTGAGTGTAGCTAAATGTTTCCTATCACTTACTGCCCATCCTTGAGGATATCTAGCAGAACATAGCTGCTTTTGAAAACTCTTATCTGAGTACTGATTGAAATTCCCAAATGGATATGGAACTTCTTAGGAGGTGATAACACACCCTAGTGGAATGATTATGTATTTCTGTATCTAAAATTGAATAAAAATAGCAATTTTTTTACATAAGAATTGAGATAATGCACACACACAAAGAAAAAAGAATATTACATAAGGTTTTGTCTGATTTCTGAGTCTTTGAAATCCCTGCAACATTGCCATTTATTTCATGCAATTTTGAATATTCCCTTTAACTCTGCAGATAGAACATATACAATTGTGTTTTGCTTAAGTATATATAATTACTAAATATATATTAAGTATTTATACAAAGCAATACAGTCATTCATGTTTACACATATGCTGTTATTTGCCAATGGTGTATGATATTTCAGATAATGACTATGCATCTAGACTAATTGCTCTTCAAAGTGTTTCATTCTCAACTACGATCCACATTTCTCCAGGAAAAACCACAGTGCAAAAAAAAAAAAAAAATGAGATGTAGGCTTTACTTCTGTTGTCTAATCTACCAGAAGAAGTTCTGCTTATTACAAACTGGGAATTCCACTACAAAGATTTCAGAAGCTATCAGATCACTTGGGAAGAGAGTAGTAAATCTCTGTAAAAGCATCTGAAGTGGCAGTTGTTCATCTTTACATACATAAAAGATATCCACATGACAAGAAGTGTTGTTGCAGTAAAAAAGCCATCTATTCAAAACTTCTCTTTTAGCCTGTGAAGAAAACACATGCCGTGATCACCATTCATTATTTAGGTGGCTGATGTGTAAACTGCATTTCTCAGACATCTATGAAGATAAAACTGTCCTTGTCCCATACAATGTGCAATGATCAGTCTTAACTGAAATTGATGAAAAGCTTCTGATGGAAATTGGACTGGGATGCTTGAGCAGGAAAGGGCAGGTTTTGCACAGTATCACAACGTACAGCAGCAATTTAAAATTGTAAATTAGACCTGGACTAACATAGGCAGTCTCCTTTTCTGCTTATCTGGTAATTCTTCCCATCTACTGAAGTGGTCAAACACTGTTTCCAAGCACTTGGGGAAAAAAAAAAAAAAAAAAAAAAAAAAAAAAAAAAAAAAAAAAAAAAAAAAAAAAAAAAAAAAAAAGGCTAGAATCAGAAAACTGCCAACAGAGATACTTCTGCTTGCCAATAGTCTGATGAATTGAGCACTGATTTAGAATTGCGGGAGCTCATTTAAGAATTCCTCTGAGCACACATGGAGTTAAACTCATAAGATAAGATACTGCTTTACACAATGAGGCTAGATATGATATTCTTTCTCCTTCTAGAATCTTTATCATTGTCTTGAGACTGCTGCACACATTGCTGTTATCTGCTCCAGGAAAAACTTAACGTATTTTCTACATAAATGTAGAAAATTAAAAAGAATGACTGATATAAATAGGTTCCAAATACATATAGTAGTCTGCTGGTTACCTGCACTGTGATGGGTTCATATCTTCAAAAACAGCATCAAGAGCAGAACATGCACATCTCACTCTCTTAAAGAGTTTTGCTGTCACCAATCCAACACTGATACAGCTTTGTGAAACTGGCCATTTACAGCTACAGGAGTTTAATAATTCAGTACTAAATGAATAACAGGTCTGAAACTGCCAAAGCGTCACTTTAAGTCTAGATCCTGCTTTCTGGGTGAGGAGAAGCTAGAAATTAAACATGCGCTATTTAAAGTAAAAGCCTAAGAATGAAAATTATTGAAACAATGTAGCGGAAAAAAAAAATAAAATACAAAGTATTAAACAGCTGCATATGGAAGATCATCATGCTGCTGCAATTTCTTGTAGCAATTTACTTGTTTCTGAGCACTACTGCACTGCTTAGGAAGGTTATTTAGGTACAAAAGACCTCTTATGAGATTTTTGATCCTTCAAAATATTGATCCTCCAACACTGGCAACTACATCTCACTTCAATTGCTTAAATATCTGATGTCTCCTGAAACACCCTAAGATATCCCACCTGGCCCTCTATTACCAACAGAGGACATAGGATTTCACAGGAGATATTCACCATTCTGGTTCAGCAGTTGCAGGCAAGACAATACACTCTTTTTCCTAAAACAGCACCAGATGCCAAGGTCATGCTAACTGCATCACTTCCTAGATATTTCTTGATAATGTCAGGCTAGATACCTAGCTTATGTTCAGACACCTAAATTTAAGCACATTTTGCCACTTATATAAAAAAGGAGATAGAATCCTATGCATCACTGAAGTTACTTTTAAATCCTTTTTTATGGTTTCACTGTAACTAACGCGCACATGCATTTTGCTTATCTTTTACTCTGTTTAAACTTTCTCCATGTTGAACTTATTCATTAAGTACTGAGGATCCCCCTTCTTTCTCTATGGAATTTCCTTGTATTCCTTCTGTGGCTCAGCAGTAGGAGAGGGAAGAAAGACAAAGACGATAGGCCAAACTTTAATGCGTAACCTACTGAATACAGTGTCAAATTTGTCTTGACTTGGAATGACCTCTAACATTCCTGTATGGGAGATTGGTAATCACAGCCTGAACCTCTGATTAATCAGCTGAGGCAAGTATGGGGTCAGCTGTGGGAGCACAGGTGAGAGTGATGTAGCTGTGCTCCCGGAAGGGGTGGAGCTTGACTCCATCCCCTCTGAGACCTCATTTAAGGGCTGACTCCCACTGGAGCAGTATCTCTTGGAGATTGCTCACCAGGGAGGACTGCCTCAGCTGCTTCAGTCAAGGCACCACCGTTGGTGAGTTTTCCCTTTACTCATTCACTTATATACCTTCTGTACATTTTGTTTCCATCTGTACATTTAAAACCAATACAATTCCCAACTAGAAGTTCATTTCCAATTATTTTGCTTTATTTTATTCTAAGCATTTCATGGAAAGATATCAAGTCAGAACAGTATTTCACTGCTGTGCAGTTATACAGTCAATAAGTAAATAGTGGTTATACAGATTTTTCATACAAAAGATTATCATGATAGAAGGATAAAGGAAAAATGCTCACTGATGTTGAAGGTTTTCAGTAAACTCCACAAAGGAGCAATCTCTAGAGAAAAAGATCCTGCCTTAGTGGTAGTCAGCCCTCAAATAAGATCTGGGAGAGGTGGAGTCAAGCTCCACCCCTTCCAGGAGCACAGCTGAATTACCTTCACCTGTGCTCCCACAGCTGACTCATTACTTGCCTCAGGTGGTCAGTCAGAGGTTCACACTATGGTCAACAGTTTCCCATACAACTGCAGGTAAACCAAAGCTCATAAGGCTGAATGTTAAACTCATTCTTTACTTTGCTTCATTTTGTTATTTTTTAATGTTTGATTTCATACAAAATGAAAAAGTGTATGCAACAAAGCAGACATATTCATCCTCCCTTACAATATTTATGTCCTTTTTTATGCAGTTATTAGAATAAAGTGTTAAGAGGAGTTTCTAGCTGCCTTTTTTCATTACCTATTTATTAAAAATCATTTCTGTGTGCAGTTGTTTATACATGCCTGTCTTTCCTGCCACAGAAATAGTACTCAAGAACGTACTGTCCCCAAGAAAGAAGAAAAAGAAATGAAACATTCTGCAGATTAATACATGGCAGCATTTCAGATGCTGAAGCTAAAGGGATGCTGTTCAGTTGATTAGGCCACAAAATTGATTTACCTTTAAAGATGTTTCATATTATAGCTCTTTGCTTCTAGACTCCCAAACGTGGTTCTTTTGAAAATCAGTCTTTATTGACAAATGTTTATGACAAAGCAATAACAAATGGGCAGGGATCAGCTCCAAGAGGTATGTTTATTGTATTTTCAGAACACCCAAAGGCACTCTTGAGATCTGTTTTGTTGTTTTTGCTGACAGTAAACTTGCAAGCCCAACTCACTACCACAGTTGAAGAGTGCTTTCCAGAACACTTAGGACCCATATTTTATACTATGGTTCTTGCATTATTACAACCTGTGGAAGCATAAAATCCTACCAAGCATTCCTGTTGAGGCTATCCATGAGGTAACCACTTACATGGCAAAATTCTGGAGGCTCTCAGCACTTCTTTTTAAAAATAGGCTAGAATTAGCTAAACTATTTATTAGGGTTAATAAGTGCAAAAAAGTTATTCAAAGGCTTGAATGACAACTGTATGTCTCACTCTCATTGACTTTCTGTAAAATCCAGGCATGTAAATGACATCTGAAGCTTTGAAAAGCTCCACCTGCTAATTTTAAAGCATAGGATGTTAGCATATTGTAATGAATTAGCATGTCATTCTGAACAAAAGACATCTTGGACTACTAATCTGCTGCAGGCTCGTCAAAGAACAATGTCACTGGAAATGCATTCAGTAAGTTAATGTGTTTAATTCCATTGTGTTGTAAAAATTGTTGTTTCTGCTGATTGTAAGGAAGAAAGAGAGAAAAAAAAAATGAAGATAGAAAAAAAAGAAATGAAGGAAAAAAAGAAAGGAAAAAAGAAGTTCCCCTAAATGTAAAAACAATTATTAGACAGTACACTACTTGTGCACGAAGGTATACATGAGCATAATTTACAACTGCTGTGTGAGACTTCTTGGCATTTTAAGGAATTGCCACAGCAATGGCATAGCTTTTGCATTTGGTGGCAGTGAAAAGTCTTCCCCCATGATCACAGGCACACCTGCCTTACATATTTATTCTCATCTGGAAGGGTATGACAAGCATTGTAAAGCCATCCATGAGAGTTAACAGATAGCATCAAAATTCTTAACCTGTTGTGTGCCGGGAGTATTAAAACATAGCATGATGAATTTAGCCCACTTATTGTAAGAACTGGAATATTTGCACTCATGGAAACCTTTAATTAATCTAAAATGGCAGATAGGACTTTGCTCATCTTTAACACCTGTGTATTTCCCTTGTATTGAAGAGGAAAACGGTTGTAAAAGCTGAAGTTCTATACATAGTAATACTTAAGACAAAAATCAAGCTCCAGAGAATAACAGAGCTGAGAATACGAGGAACATTTTTCTTAAAAATGTTTTGCTTACTTTACAGGATATTCTATGTCAGGAGTATTGGCGTGACATTACATAGACATTTTATTTTCTTTGGGTTATGTGAAGTGAGGATGAGTGTAATTGCTTTTACATTAAATTTTCTAGCAGCTGTGTTAAATCAAGCCACTGGAGCTATGTTTTTGAAGCTCTGAACAAAAACAAGGTCTTGAAAAGAAATAACATAAGTGCCTTCAACCCATCTGCTCTTGCATTTCCATGTCCAGTATGCAAACATTTGCTGGGAACATACTTCATACTTCTGGTAGAATATGTTGGCATGAAAATGAAATGAAAATATGAAATATTTTTGACATAAACATGAAAATATGAAAATATGAAAACATGAAAATATGAAAATATGAAATATTTTTGACATAAACATGAAAATATGAGATTTTCAAGCAGTCAGAAACATGTCAATAGCACGGAACTTCAAAAGTACTTCACAAAATATAATGACTACATGCTTCCATTGTAGAAAAATATTTTGGAACAAATTTAAGGCAATAAATCTAAGGAAAGAAAAAAGTTGAACAATAGTTACAGGGTACAAAACACAGAATTGCCAGACACAGACTACTGAGAAAGATCAGCTTTCTGAGACCATTAATTCAATATGCAGCAGATGTCAGCAAATACAAATTTATTTTATTTCTTTTTTTAAAAGGATAATGTTTGGCATCTTTCAGAAGAGTACTGAGAGCAAGAAAAAGGGTGTTATTTTGTTGTTATATGAGACATTGGTTTAATCACATCTTGAGAACTTTGTTAAGTCATAGTCTTTACAGCTCAAAAAGAATGGAGATGAGTTAGAAAAGGTACTGAGAAGGGATGCTAATATGATGATGGTGATAGAGAAGCTACTTTATAAGGAAAAACACTAAAAAAAAAACTGGAACTTTTCAATTTGGGAGAAAAAAAGAAAGAAAGGATGATGGAGGGTAAGATAAAGATACACAAGATCATCAAAGCAGTGGATAATAGAATACATATGGAATCATAGCATCATCATAGAATCACAGAATGGTTTGGGTTGGAAGGGATCTCAAAGCCCACACAGCCCCAAACCCCTGCCATGGGAAGGGCTGCCAACTAGCAGCTCAGGCTGCCCAGGGCCCCATCCAACCTGGTCTTGAGTGCCTCCAGTGATGGGGCACCACAGCTTCTCTGGACAGTTGTGCCAGGGCCTCACCACACTCTGCGTAATGAATTTCCTCCTAACATCTAACCTAAAGCTGAAAAGTCCTTGTAAGTAAGCAGTGATCAGCATCAATTAAAACACTGATATGTAGTCAACATTACTGTCATCCTGAAAACCAAGACACAGAATGGTACCAGCTACTAGGAACAAAATTAACCATATCTCAGCTTAAACCAGGAAACAGGACACAAAGAACACCCTCCAGTGAGAATGTGGCAGTCAGGGTGTTAGCTTCAATAGCCCTAATACCAAATGACAGCAGTCAGTTGCAACAAAACCAGTAAGCTGAACATCAGAACTGTAATGTTTTAAAGTACTTCTTAAGAAGTGAAGGAAGGCCAATCACTCAAATTGCCTTCAGGCTGACAAACAAGCCATAGCCTAAAAACATGGTGACATACTTCTTTAGAACACAGTTTATTCTAAATAAATATAATATGGCTTCTAGAAGGAAGACAGATCATCATATGTTACTGCTATTGCCCCACAGCAATGATGCAAGCTGGGATCACTGCTTCCTGAGAAAGTCACAGTGTACAGAGTGGGGTGAAGGCTAGATTTGATTTGAAATTAGGAGATAAAAACAACTCCATATAGAACCAGATGACAGTGAGAAGCCAGAGGCAGTAGAGCAGGGAAGGCTGTATCCTTTCTGAACTGATGGTGGATAAGAGTGCTTTTCAGATGACACTGCTGACAGCCAGGTTTAGAAGATAAGGCATACTGCTTGCTGCTAAATAATTAACTTTACCCACAACAAGGGGTACGAAAAGGGATAGAAACCCATTTTACATGCAAAGAAGACAAACATGGGATGATAGAAGGCCTGTCTAAAATTGCCCAGGAGTCCCAGCTGGAACCAGGGACTGAGCCCTAGATTTCTGAGTCCTTGTCCGAACTCTCAAGCTGAGCACCTCTTTCCCGTTAATGGTAGTACTGTCATACTAGGCAGGCACAGCTGGACAAGTTAATACATTGCATTAGAATGACTCTATATAATCAATCAGCTGCATGAAATGAACATCTGGCATAATAATCTTCTTGATTTCCTTTCCTTCTGCTCCTTTACTTGTTTTCCTAGCTGGTGATTTCTTCCTTTTGTAGAAAAGCTTCATCATTCCATCTCCAAGGAATTAGCTGACGCAGAAAACTCTAGCAGAATCTTGCTAGCACTGTGATGGAATATCTTTTTGGCACAAAATGCTTTTAATAAGCTAGCAGCTTTCCATGTCTTCCTCAGCTGTCACAGGTATGCAGCCCTTTAATGTTGCAACAAGAATGGAATAAATGAACAAAAGAAAAATGCCTGCTGATATTTGTATTTTCAACAAAATTTGCTGTGGTAATATTTGTGCCTCTTCTTGTTTATGTGTTACAGAAGGATTTTAGTCAGCCGGTTTACTGGCATCAGTGACTAAAAAGAGAGAGAGTCTTACAGACAGAACAGATATCTTCAAAACAGGATAATTAAATAAAACCTATCAGGCAGGTGGATAGGATACTTGGAAATTCTGACCAACCTTCTCTGAACAAATCTTATCCTTCAGTAATTTTCCGACACCCACAACATCCCTTACTGTTTCCAATTTTTTAATGTGTGCAATAGTCTTCACATTTACTCTACTTAGTTTTGAAAGTCAGGAGATGGAGGAGGGATTATAGAATTGCAGAATCATAGAATGATAGATTTGCTCAGGTTGGAAAAGACCTTAAAGATCATCAAGTCCAACCACAACCTAACCATACTACCCTAAATAACAACCCTTTGCTAAATCATGTCCCTGAGCACCACATCCAAATGGTTTTTAAACACATCCAGGAAGTTGACTCAACCACCTCCCTGGGGAGCCACTTCCAGTGCTTAGCCACCCTTTTTGTAAAGAAGTCTTTCCTGATTTCCAACCTAAACCTCCCCTGGCACAACTTGAGGCCATTTCCCCTTGTCCTGTCACCTGTTACCAGTGAGAAGAGACCAACCCTGCTCTCACTGCAATCACCTTTCAGCTATCAGAAGAGAGCAGTAAGGTCTCTACTCAGCCTCCTCTATCCCAGAATAAACTTCTTCACTTGCTCCTCATAGAGCACATTCTCCAAGACCTTCACAAGCTTTCTTGCCCTTTTTTGGACCTGCTCCAGCACCTCCATGTCCTTTCTATGCTAAGGTACCCTAAACTGAGCGCAGTACTCAAGGTGGGGCCTCACCAGTACAGGGGCACAATTGCTTCCCTAGACCTGCTCACAACACCATTCAGATTGTGGAGAAAGAGAAATCCTAAAACCCTAGAACCACTTTTCATCCACATCACATTTATAATGAGAAAATGAGGGCAAAATAGCATTTTTAAGTGTCAGAAAACACAGAAAATGTCTGTCCTTTATGACTAGATATAACACAGTGTGTGTTTAAACATTTCTGTCAATTGAATGAGAGAGAAAAATTAAAAATTGAACTCATCAAAAAGGGAAAAGGAAAAAAAAAAGTATTTAATGATAAAAAAAGAAGATGCCAAACTCATCAGATAAATTCTTTTCTCTGAATTATTCACTTGGATCTAAATTGCTACTCTTTCAGGCAAATACAATGGAAACCTATGACTCCTTGTAATCAGATTTGTACTTTGGAAGCTGCATCATATTCACTGTCCTTAGCAAGGGTGCCTTTGTATGATAGTTAGCAATCCAATAGTAACAAAAGAATTATGAAATCTTTCCCTCCTGTTTTTGTTGTTGTTTGTTTGTTTTGTTTTGTTTTAAAGACTATCTTCTTCCATATTCATGTTACAGCTCCACCTTTCACATATAGACTCTGGCTCAGCAGATTTCAGCTTGCTTGCTTGTAGTCAAGCAATGCTGAAGAAAGAATACAGTGGTAGGACTGTGCTTATTTCCTCTGCTGAAGCGGCACACTGACACGTTTTCTAGCCCTTTAGACTGCAGTAACTCACCAGTCCACCAGAGAGCAGCCCTTTCTGCTTGCCTGAAATTACTTTGCATTGTAAAGAAACGGTCTAGTAAGTAGCCTTGAAAAAGCATTGCAGGTAATTAAAACAAAGGCCTAAAGAAAATACACTCACTAGTGGAAATGAATGGCAGAAGAAGTAAAAGTATGGTGTGAAGTATCAGTAATACGTTCACTTAAAAAACTTGGGCCCAAAATTTGAATTCTCTGTTTGACCAATCCAGAAATAAATGTAGTGTTGTTTTCAGTTTAAGAAGTCTGGCTTCTTCTCCTGCCTATTATATATGAGCACATCCGTGCAAGCTGGTTTTATCCCCTTTGAGTTCACTCAAATTTGAAGAATAATAAATCTATATTTCATTGCCACATCTTTGCCAATCTCCTTCAACATTTTTAAAAGGAGGTGGTGTAAGTAACAGAAAGCTTAGAATTGTATTTATTTTGTTCTTATTTAATCCTTTGCCTTGAGATAGATGATTCAAACATAAGGCAGGTGCCATTACTGGATAACTGATACGCTATAAATCTACACATCTAACAGTTATTAATATAGGTATTTTAGGCTGTGATTGTACAAAGGCTAAACGGAGAAGAGAGAGAAAGAAAAGGAGATTTGAGAAAACAGAGTGAAGAGTAAGTCGTGTTAATGAAAGCTGTAATATATACAGATGTTAATTATCTGCATAAGACAAATGGTGGCTCAAAGATAATGTCATTTGCTGTAGTAAAAGTACAGGACAGTTTTTTCTTAAGAGGTAGCAAGAACTGTGTGCACTCTTGGCTGAAATAGAAGTACAGAAAGTGCCTGAAAGTGTTGCTTTTTGGATTGTTACCCCAGATAAGTAATTCACTTTTCCTAGCTTTTAATCTCTTGACAGAGAGTAAGATGAAGAAGGGAGTAACAGCACTTCGAGTGCTCTATTACGAGTAAGTTGACAAGGACAAGTGTCTGAATACAGCAAGACATAACTAGGGTCATACCCTGCATGTGTAGCCTTCTCATGCTGTTTAATCCTACACTGCAGGAAATACTACTATCAATACACGGGCCTGTGTGTGTCTGGTCACATAGCACACTGATGGAGTCAATGGTAAATCCTCACCAGACACAGTGAGGAGGAGTCCCATGGAAGGATCACTCTTCAGCTGGATTGCCCTTTTGCATTTTAGGACTGTCCCTGCAAGACCTCGGCATCCGTAGTGCAAGCCCTCTGTGGTAGATGGTCCTCTAACAAATAGTAACATGGAGACTGAAAACTACCTTCACTTAATCACATTGTAATGTCAGATGCAGCAAATTCTACTTCTGAAATCAGATCCAGTGCAGAGGAAGTTTGGTTATCAAAGTAAAAAAAACATTCCAAATTTTCAAATTCTGGCAGATAGCACTTAGTAAGCAGGTCTACAAGCATTTAAGTTTATCTTTTGTCTGGGAAATTCAGCTCAAGACAAAACAAAATGTAATGGATCACACTGAATTTGAGACAAAAATGAATCAGAGTGGTTTTTAAAGTCCTAAACAGGGCCTTTAAATGATTGGCCTCCACATACTGCTGAAGAAAACAGGGCTATTTTAATTATCATCTGTAGAATGTACAATGGCCTTTTACAGATCCTCTTCCATCAATACATATAGTGAGAAGGAGAGTTATTATTACCCCAGAGCACTGAATACAGCTTGCCAAGAAGTATTCCTTCAGAAAGTTAAAAAACAACATTTCATGTAATGTAATGTAAAGCATGTAATTGTAACTTAGAGAAGCCACCATGAAACTAGATAACCTTTCAAATCCATTTATCAAAGGAGTTACGTTTCTCATTTTAAGGCAAGCGACAGACAATAAATATAGTTCAAATAAAGCTAGTCAGTGTATATAATGCTGAATTAGATGAAAAGGTTATTCACAAAAGGGTGTTATATATATTTTACAGCTTTTTCTCAGCTCTTCTTATTTAGAAACTAAGCTTTGTTTTCTATGTCGAACTTTCCCATCTATTATGTCACATAACTATAACCTCTAGGGGAATTTTGTAGGAAAAATAAAGAGAGAGTGGAGATCCATAAAGAGAGATGGCCAGACACAACCTTTGATAGGGGTATAGGGTTGGTACGCACAGGCCTCACAAATAGGGGAGGCACTAAGCCCTTTCTGTGGAGTGCATTGAAGAAGGAGCTGGGTGAATGGAGCTCTTGCTGAGGGGCCCAGACTTGACAGAAGTGGGGGTGTGCTCATCATTCCTGCTCTCAGGGCAATATGAATGGTGGTGTCAACAATCCTTCACGCCCTTATTAAATGTGAATTGTTTAGGACACACAAGACCTGATAGTGACAACAGAAGGTGCTATTTTCACTGTCCCTAGCCAGTTTCAGTGAATTTGGTTCTTTCATGTGAAATAGTCCTCTCTTGACTCTGTCAGCAAATACATAATTTTCTAGAGAGTAGAAGTATCCCTTTTAACAACTTTCCCATTATTGTAGGTTTCCTTATATACCTTGTCACTGATGGCGCTCTGATTTCTTGCCATTCCTGTAGGAAAAAAAGACTGAACTGTTCCCTTAATACTGGAAACTGAAGGAGGGATACTGTATCATCTAAAGGTTTGGGGATGCCTGACTGCCCAGTTTGCAAGCAGCTTATTTGATAACTTAGCATCACATTAACAAACTTACCACATGTTGCGTTTTTACTTGATTTTTCAGGATAAGTAATTCTTTCAACATCCATTTATTACAGAGAAAATGTTATATGTTCTACCTATTGAAAATTTCATGCTTGATGTTTTGCCAGAGATTACTTGTAATGCATAGAGTGAAGTCTAAGTTGTGATCTGGGAATAAAAAATACTAAAACTGGATACAGAACGCTGCATGACAATCCTATAACTTGTCAGACCTAAAGAGCCTAAAGCAAGTGCATTATTTCTGTAGCTTCATAATTATCTGCAAAGCAGAAAGATATATTATAAAAATAATGTCTTCATTTGATATGGTATGTGATGTAGGTGTGCAGAGTAGTGCACTGAGATTACATACACACACCCAGAAGGTGTCATTACGGTTTTAAAACATCAGATTAATATAACATCTCCTTTGTGCGCTGCCTCTTTATCACTGGTAGACCAAGTCTATTTAAATTCATGAACCAAAAAAATGATCCATAGATCTCAAAGGACTTTGTAAAAGTGGTTAGATATTATTTCAGTTCACAGAGGTGTAGAAAAAAATGCTTAAACTCATGCAGCAAACTTAAATACTTTTTAAAATATACATGCTTCCTTCATGCAACAACACTGCCATCCTCCACACAGCAACCCTAACTTGGATCTGATCCTGAAAACCCACCTGGCTGCTCTTTGTACTGCATCCTCTTTACCTTTACCATGAGGTATTCTTAAACCAGAGGTATTTCTTTTCACAAACCTGCCAAATCTGAGTTTAGTCTCTCTGTAGACAGGAGGACAGTCAATTCAAGTTCGTAACCACTAGAGGTCAGGCAAGATATAATTCATCAATACACAGAAGTGGGAAATTTCTGGCGTTGTTAGCTAGATAAAAGAGTTACTGGAGTGACATTCACATAGGAAGACTGAAATATGACTTTATGTCAGAAAGCTAGAGAACTATGCTCTCGAAAACTAACTAGCATATTCCAGATAAATTACTTGCACTGGTAGGAAGATAACAGTGAGGAAATGCAGTTTTATTAGATATGAAACAGGTGTGCAGTTAAATATGGACAATTATATAAATAAAAGTTGTTCACAGCAAGCACTGCATTCATCAGATGTTCAAATCTACCCCAGACCTACTCATTTATTGGATCTTTTGTTGTCACAAAAAAAGTTTACTTTTCCCACTGCTTCCATTATACAGGGGAAAAGGAGGCATATGAATGGAAAAACACTATAATCCTCTTGTCTGAATCAGCCTATCTGAGTCTTTGAATATATGGGGAATTATATTGAAATATTCAAAACAGTTCAGTAGCTGCTTCCCTGAATTATCCACTTAAGTTTTCTCTGTCGGAGGTGAGGACCTCTGACATCCCCTTCTCCTCTGTGAGAAATAGGTGAACAATCTGAGTGGGTGAACAGAGAACCACTTTTTGCTACCAAATGAGCAGCTCACCAATCTGCCTGATGTGCAACAGCATGCACACCCACCTCTGATGGACCGTGTCAATACCTTGGAAGTTATTTCCCTGGATACGTATAATTCTGCCAACAGTAAGGTGGGGTCAGTTAGCAAACAAAACAAAACAAAACACAAAAACAAAACAGAGAGAAAGAGAGAAAGAGAGAAAGAGAGAAAGAGAGAAAGAGAGAGAAGAGAGAAAGAGAGAAAGAGAGGGAGGGAGGGAGGGAGGGAGGGAGGGAAGGAAGGAAGGAAGGAAGGAAGGAAGGAAGGAAGGAAGGAAGGAAGGAAGGAAGGAAGGAAGGAAGGAAGGAAGGAAGGAAGGAAGGAAGGAAGGAAGGAAGGAAGGAAGGAAGGAAGGAAGGAAGGAAGGAAGGAAGGAAGGAAGGAAGGAAGGAAGGAAGGAAGGAAGGAAGGAAGGAAGGAAGGAAGGAAGGAAGGAAGGAAGGAAGGAAGGAAGGAAGGAAGGAAGGAAGGAAGGAAGGAAGGAAGGAAGGAAGGAAGGAAGGAAGACGAATTTATTTAGCTTACTTGCTTGCAAATTCCAAATTCCATGTTTTTCAGGTACAATACCCAGAGTGGGCAGAAGAAATTTCTGAAAATGGGTAACATTTACTAACTTTCAAATCAAACTGTATCTCCTACTTCAGAATGGATCTGTAAATCTGTACTTAGAGATACTTGTCTCTGATAGCTCTGTCAAAAAGAGTAGTTCAGGCAGAAGTACTGTTTTAATTCAGGTTAGCCAAAGTCTTTATGGGTACTTGCTGTCTATTGGACTGTGACATAGTGGTATCAGGCAAAAAGATACATAACAAACTTAAACCTACCACTGTGATAAAAGAAAAAAAAAAAAAAAAAAAAAAAAAAAAAAAAAAAAAAAGTAAGCCATACATAATACATATTTTTAATTATTAGAGCCAGCTGATCTTTAGTACTCGTAGATTTCTGATAAATGTTTTCTTCCTACAACAGCTGACACCATCTATAATAACTTTAAAGGAATAAAACTTCCATCTTCTGTGAAGTTGCTTCAATATCAGAATTGGTCACACAACAAAGCAGGGAAAACTGGGAACCCTACTTTTCCAAACAATACCGGTAATGGTACAAACGTGTTTCTCAACTGAGGATCATATAGGCTTTCGTATGTATAGTAGGAATGATCTACCTGCAACCACTATGAATACAGTGTTGACAGTTGGACTTGCACAATGAATACAGTATGCACAGTTGGACTGCAGATGTAGTTAAAAGGCAGCACAAATCTGTTCCAGTTCCTGTGTCTCTATGTATTATATGGGGTATTGCTGTTTCAGTTTAATATACACATAGGCAAATACCTTTGTAGCCTTCAGTTTCTTTAGTTCCTTTAAAGAAACAGAGAGAACTTTTACAAAATAATTAAGGAGGTCTCTTCCAAGAAGGTAATGTGGCTGATAGCACAGCTGAAGTGTCTCTAAACCAATGAATGCAGCACGGGAACCAAGCAGGAGGAACTGGAAACAGTGGTGCAACTAGAAAACTACAACACATTTGCTACCACAGAAATTTATTTGAGCACTATAATGCTTTTAGAAGAGATGGGTGGGGAGGGACGAATGGAAGTGTTGACCTCTGTGTTAAGAAACTGATAGATTTCGAAGAGCTCTGAGAAACAGCCATGAACAATATATGAGTATATATGGGTTAAAATTAGGGACTGGAACAACAAAGGATATCTGAGGCTGGGGCCTACTACAGTCCACCTGATTTAAAGGAAGCCTTTTAATGAAGCTTTCTTGCTTGAGTCACCCTTTATGATTTTCAGAAAGTTATGGCTACCCAGTGAAGTTCCTGTTGCCTGATAAAGAGAGATATTGCTCTCATTTTTAAGGAGAAAGGAAGATAGAGGAAACAACATGCCAGTGAGCCTCACATTTCCCTCTGAGAAGATCATGGAACAGATCCTCCTGGAAGACATGTTAGAGCACATGCATGTCAAGGAAGTGACTGGAGACAGCCAGCATGGCTTCACCAAAGTCTAGTAGCCTTCTACATGGGCTGATAGTGTCAGTGGACAAAGGAGGAGTGAATAATGTCATCTACCTGAACTTCTGGAAGGCCTTTGGTACGTACCATACTACATCCTTATATCCAAGTTGGAGAGATGTGGATTTGAAGAGTGGATTATTCAGAGGATAACAAATTGGTTGGCTAGTTGTAGCCAGAGGGTTGTGGTCAATAGATCTATATCCAGACAGAGGCTGGTCATGAATGGTACCCCCAGGGGTCCATTGTGGGACTGGGGCTCTTTAAGTTATTTATCAACAACCTATACAGTGGGATTGAGTGCACCCTCAGCAAGTTTGCAGATGACCTGAAAGAAGGAAAGGACAGCATAGAATTGAATTTGAAAAATCTTAATATGTGGGTCCACATGAACCTAATGAGGCCAAGTGCCAGGTGTTATAACTGGGCTGGAGCAATCTCAGACACATGTACATGACTGGGAGAAGAACTCACAGAGATCAGCACTGCGAAGAAGGACTTGGGGGTTCTGATGAATTAAATGCTCAACATGAGACAGCAGCATGTGCATGCAGGTCAGAAGACCAACTACATCCTGATCTATATCAGAAGAGGGGTGGTCAGAAGGGCAAGGGAGTCCCCCTCTGTTCTGCCCTTGTGAGGTTCCATCTGGAATACTGCTGCCCAAAAAAGTTGTAGATGCCCCATCCCTTGAGGCATTCAAGGCCAGGCTGGATGGGGCTCTGGGCAGCTTGATCTGCTGAGTGGGATCCCTGCCTACAGCAGGGGGATTGAAACTGAACAGTCTTTAGCATCCCTTTCAACCCAAGCCATTCTATAATTATGTGAAAAACAGAAGGCCAAGAGCTCATCAGTTTTCATGGATATGCATAAGGAAATACAAAGATACAGGAAAGTGCCTTAGTATTTTATTGCCAGCTCCACTGCAAAGCTCTGACTGTCATGTTGCACAGTAGTTAAAAATTGGACAGTAACACCTATTGGTTGCAGACTTAAGTATGTGTCACAGCTTTGCACAGTGTAAGCTTTATTATTAGCATGCACACAATGTAAGCTGCAACTGCACTTAGATGTGATTTTTAAGAAAATGCTGTTAATACTTAATAAGCTACTATTTTTGATTCTGTAAGTTAACAAAGGATATCTTAAAAAAGAAAAAAAGACAAATATGGAATGTGACATACTCAGTATGTGGTCAGCATCTGTCAGTTTCTCCAGTTCGGCTGTATTGGCATGCTCCTCCTATATTTCATTTCTTTGAGCAGAAGCAGACTATGCTTCTTCACAAGAATAGTGACATAGCATTCTGGCATATTGATTGAACATAGCAAAGCATGGATGACAAGTGACTTTGCAAACTCATGGTGGGTGAGCACAAAACTTTAAAAATAACCACAGCTGGAGAAATATTCTGGGCATAGGACTCTCCCTTACTGTGTTATCTGAAACTTTAGGATCTCATGAATCTGCTAAGAATTAAATGTAGATGTTAATTAAAATTGGAGTTAATTAAAAGAACAAATAAACTGTAAGTAGCACAGACACTTTAGGAGGCACTGGTCATCATGGTACCAGGGTACCTGAGCTGGTTCCCTTGCTTCATCAAAACAAAGCTCAATGCCACAGAAAAGAGGTGACCTTGCTTTTAAAGTCCATCTGGGTCTCAGATGGATACAGATGGATATGATGAGAAAGAGCAGTGCAGACATTTTTGTACAACCTGAGTAAAGAGTGTATGGACAATGGAAGAGTTACAGTCTGTCAGCCCTAGTGATGGCTGTCCACTGTGCCTATCATCATAAGTATTAGTAGGAATGTTTCTGGACTTTGACTTATTCAAGACACTAGCAAACTGACAGAATGCACTGAGAAATACTTAGCTGTCCTCTCCAGACTATTGCAAGGCCCCTGCACCATTCCCACATGCCATGCTGGAATAATGCACGTTAGAGATTTGGAAGGGCATTTGGCTCCATTAAAGTAAAAGTTACCCTTTCAAGCTGACTAATATTAGCAGTTTGTTTATTTTTCCATCACTCTGCTAGGACCACGAAAAGTATAACAAAACCATACCGGAGGAGGATGGAAGGAGCAATATAACACTGAATCAGACTGTAGTGTACCAAAGCTTCTCAACAAAGAGCAGAGTGTTTCATAAATGTATGCAATCCATGTAACGAGGAGAGATGTACACCCACACAAGGAAGCTATTATAGCCTTTTACAAAACATGGAAATCCTAACCCAAATTGTTATGTAAAGACATCACAATTAAGAGCATTACCACAGTTTTGCCTCTGTTTATATGAAAGTGTCATTCATGTATTAAATAGCAAAACGGACAAGCAAAAGTGAAAAACAGAGAAAGAAATTATATAAATCAAGAATGAAAGCAATGTGTTCCTTCAAACTAAGGGAAAAGTTGTTGGATAAAACTGAATACCTGTCCAAAGCATACATGTCTGAAAAATCAGGACATAAATATATATGTTTGGGGAAAGAAATTCACCTTTCAACACAGCATTCTTTTTTTTTTTTTTTAAGTTCTTCTCTAACACCAAGTTGCAGCGATCACAACTGTGTCTTCATGCCTGGCTATCATGCAGTACAATTGTCAGAAAAATAAACAACCGTGATACAATCATTATATTTTTCACTAGCACAGCATCCTTCATCTAAGATTCTCAGAGCTCTTTACAGCCATAGAAAGCCATTAGACTAATGACAGAAAAATGAAGGCATGGGAAATGATAGTATGGACAAAAGTATAATTGCAGGCTTTTCAAGTAAAGCTGTTTCCCACTAAAAGCATGACTTTTAGTCCACCAGTAACACCTATGACTATTCTCTGAATAAAACTGTTAAACTGCTTTAGCTTGGCTTATTTTAAAACTTTTTAACACTTCGTTTGTTCTACTTCTGGTATTATCCAAAAGCTCCAGTCATTCAATAACCAATATATAAAATATGTCAATTTACACTCAGTTTATGAACTGTAATTCACATACAGGCAGCTCTGAATGAGGGCAAAAAATCAAAATGCAGAATTGCCCTGTCTCTGGAGGTGTTCAAGGCCAGGTTGGATGGGGCCCTGAGCAACCTGATCTAGTAAATGTGGAAGTTTTGTGGCCCTGTCAGGTAGGCGGGTTGGAACTTCATGATCCTTGAGGTCCCTTCCAACCCGGGTCATGCTGTGATTCTGTGATTCTGTAATTTTCCTATCAGGCATTTTTCTGTATGTAGTTGGGCAATTTCTGTTTTCTATTTACTTTTTTTACTAAAGTTCTAGAATTTTACATACAGTATTACACTATAGAACTGTCTGAATGCAGCTGAGCAAGTTCAATAATTGCTTGTTTTCATCTAACTGGAAAATCACATTGGTATCACTTTTAGTAGGCAGTTGTTTATTGCTTTAACTTACTGTGAAAAAAAAACAAAACAAACACAACAATGTTGCTAATGTTTCCTCTTTGTTAGCATCAGTCCCTAATGCACCCAATTCTCATTTGCTTACTAGCAAAAGATTTCACCTTTGTCAGCACTGCATGGCCCATACTATTGTGAAAAAGCAAACTGCAATCTATTCAGACTCCTGCAGAATCAGCAAAGCATTGGTCTAAGTTCTCCTGCTTGTGATTCTCAGCTATCTGGCACAGACCCTTACTTTGGAACAGGGACTGTTTTCACCCATGCTAGTACGGGCTTTCTACTGTTTAACCCTTCATTTCAGCTGTTCGACTGAAGGCAATTTCAGCCTGCAAAGGAATCAGTAATGACCAACTGTTTCCTTTTAGTCATCACTGTACTCCTTCCAGCTTTGGGCTCCCCAGTAAAAAAAAAAAAAAAAAAAAAAAAAAAAAGTATTGACATACTGGAATGAGTTCATTGGAAGATGACCAAGGCAACAAGTCTTGTCACGTGACAGTGACAAAAAGTTGTAAGAAATTGTCTTGCTGAACAAGCCAATATGGCAAGATGTGGAGAAGAATCTGGAGCAGGGGATCTTAATACTGTCTTCAATCACTTAATAAGAATGTAAAGAGAAACCAGAGCCAGACTCTTCTAGAAGAGGTATAGAAAAAATGATAGCAAAGATCAGGTTGCAACAGGGAAATTCTGATAAGATAGAAGGAAAGTATTTTTGTCATGTTTTTGTTTTGTGTATGTGTGTGTGTGAAAGCAACTGAACATTTGAATTAGTTGCAAGAAACAAGGCAAGTTGTGATTTCTCCATGATTTGAGATGTTCAGAACTTGACTGGATGAAGCCTGGAGCAGCCTCATTTAGGTCAGCTCTTCTCTGAGCAGGGATGCTGTTGGATACCTTCAGAGGTTTCTTTTCATGATACTTCTTTCTATAATTCTCTGATTCTCATTTAAAGAAGTAACTGAGACTAACAAGAGATAGCTTCTTGTACTCCATTTCTTATGAACAGCCCTTGAAATGAGAAATCAAATTACAGGAGAAAACTGTCTTATCTTAGGTGAAAGAATCACAAAGATGTTATTTCTTTCCAGTCACAGAGAGAGAAATAATGACTTAGAGTCTTTTGAATACAAGATGAGAAGTACTTAAATGTGAAATTTGCTGGCATCTGCAAACGATGCTGAAGAAGAGGCCCACAGCCAAAAGGATATTTTTATACTGTGTTAATAAATTAGCTCAGACTGTTTATAGGTCAAATCTCCAAACGTTATTCACCTGCTAATTTTACTGAGAGTGCTTGTCAACTCCTTGTTTCAGTTTTCAGTTAGCCCCTTGCTTAGCAAAACTGAGTACTAGATCAAGTCTACTAAATAGCGTTCAAGGCAAAGGCTGTCCACTCTGTGGGAAGATTAATTTCCACAGAAGGCTGCCTTCCTCACTATCAAAGACTGACACTCAAGTTACCACATTTGTTTCAAAGGTCCTGCCATGAACAAGTGCCAAAGAACTAGAGCTATATGTCTTCCTCTGCTTATAGTGCTATTTCAAGTACCACAACAAATACAGACAACAGTTCCTGGTTTTCCCTAGCTGAAATCTTGTTTGATATCTTGAAGGAAAAAAAACAAACAAACATTTCCTTTTCCTTTCTATCCTCTTTTCCTTCAGATACCTCATCTCACATATTAGCTAAGCAAAACCTGGCCTTATATTTATGTTTCAAACATTTACACAGAATTTGAAAAGGTTAGGAATAAATTTATGTGCAGTAGTGTCAGCAAACACTAAACTATTCCACTAGAGATTCCTGTAGCTAAAGAGAGAATTCAGGGAGAAACGAGTTCTTTGTCTTTCACATCCTGTATAATGGGATTTAAGATGTGTAGTCCAAAACCCAAAACTTTATTGGCTAAGATGAACTTAAAGTAGTAAAACTACTTCTAATTTCAAAACTTAAGGGGAAGATATTATATATTCTTCTTGATGTTTATCAAATAATGTAAGTATGGAAAACTAATAAGCTGAAAACAGATCACTTATCCAATTTTCATCTGTCATTCTTAGATCTCTTATGTCAGCTTCATAACTTTATTCAGTCTACTGTTTTTTGTTAGCTTTATTATCTTTTCATCAACAGAGTGATCACTTTATGTTGATATTTTATGTTACTTTTTGAGTATAGTTACGAAACTAATAGCTATTGCATACGTACTGTTTGGTATTAACAAAAGGGAATGCGGCAACTGTGTCATCAAATATGGATTTTACAAAAAGCTTGCAAGAGGAGCAACATGAATGTAAGTTTCCTGCTTGGGTTTTTGCGTTCTGTTTTTCACTTTGATAGTTAAATTCACTGTCTTGTCTTACTGCATTTATGATTTATGCTAGCATATACAAGACATAATAACACCACTGTATAACTGAATACAGTTTATAACAGTTAATTACAATGTGTATATAGAAACAGTTACATGTAAAGCTACATTTATATACAAAAGCATATGTGAAAATATATGAAGATACATGAAAATAAATGATATAATATCCATGAAGTGAAATTCACTCCAGTCAGCAGAGCAGGATAAACTTATGAGATACTCCATGAGTTATGTAGGCTTTCAGAACAGGTCCTAAAGCGTAAGAGAAAGCAGAAACTAATTTCATCTCACTAGGAATAACTGGGCTAGAGGAAGCACAGTTTCTGGTTCATTGATCTAGCAGTCCTCCTACATCTTAACTCGTTATCACTTCTTGTCTCCTCCAGCCATTCAAATGATGAGGCATTGCATCTCGTGGTTCTTGAGTTGAGGATGTAAAATATAGAATAAAGAACACGTTTTAAATCTGTCATAGCAGGCATTCATAGTGAACATACAAAGTTATATTGACTGGGAAAATATTTGTTCTTGCTTGTAATACATTTGCATTACATCCCTATGAAATTACAAATTAAATTTATATCTAATATGCATTTACCTATATAGTATAACTCCTGGAGCACGACTTACATGTTGCATTGAAACTTTATCTATTAAGACTAAAAATACTATTTTGAGGTATGGAACTTCACCAAGTGAAGGCTTATATCCAAGAAGCCAACATAAATTCAATGGCTAATAACTTGACTCTCTCAGCAACGAACCAATTCTCCAGACAGTGAACTCAGTCCACCCAGAGTTTTGGCCACTACAGTTAAATACAGTACAAAGAGGAGATCCATTACACAAGTAAACTGATTCTACTATTGCTTACAAGAAAGACAAAGTAAGCTGGTAGAAGTTTGACATTCCTAATTTTAAAAACTGGTAATATAAGCCTTCTAATCAAACCCAAATCTCACAAGCTTTCTATATTTATCTGCATTTGTTTTCAAATATCTGTAAATTTATAGTGATTTCAGAAGAAAAAATGTTTAAGAAATTCCTGTGCTAAACATGCATTTCTCTCACTATTTTGCTAATTAAGATGTCTGAGAAACAAAATTCTTACATGGACGCAGGCTTCTATAGTTGGAATTAAACATGAAAAAGATACAAGGAAACTAATAAGAGCAAATGCAACACATAAAGCTTTTAAGGTACATAGCCCACAACTAGAAAACTCTATGAGGCACAGGTTTTTATTGCTGGATGCATGTCTGAGAGATCTGATATTAATCACTAAACAAAGCCATTCAGAATTTGGGCCTGAAACTCACCTATGAGAATCACAGAATCACAGAATTGTAGGGGTTGGACCTCTAGAGATCATCGAATCCAACCCCCCTGCCAAAGCAGGTTCCCTACACCACGTCACACAGGTAGGCGTCCAGGCGGGTCTTGAATATCTCCAGAGAAGGAGACTCCACCACCTCCCCAGGCAGTCTGTTCCAGTGCTCCATGCTTCTCACAGTAAAGAAGTTCTTGCACACATTTGTGCGGAACTTCCTATGCTGAAGTTTCAGCCCAATTCCCTTAGTCCTGTCCCCACGCACTACTGAAAAGAGACCAGCCTTGCCACTATGGCTCCCACACTTCAGTTATTTATAAACCTGGATAAAATCCCCTCTCAGCCTTCTTTTCTCAAGACTAAACAGACCCAGTTCACTTAGTCTCTCCTCATAGGGGAGATGCTCCAGGCCCTTCACCACTTCACCATCTTTGTGGCCCTCTGCTGGACTCTTTCCAAGAGATCCCTGTCTTTTTTATACTGGGAAGCCCAGAAGTGGACACAGTATTCCAAATGAGGCCTCACCAGGGCAGAGTAGAGGGGGAGGATCACCTCCCTTGACATGCTGGACACGCTCTTTTTAATGCACCCCAGGATGCCATTGGCCTTTTTGGCTACAAGGGCACACTGCTGGCTCATGGCCAACCTGTCGTCCACCAGGACACCCAGGTCCCTCTCAGCAGAGCTCCTCTCCAGCAGGTCTTACCCCAACCTGTACTGGTGCATGCAATTATTTCTTCCTAGGTGCAAGACTCTACACTTGCTTTTGTTAAACCTCATCCGGTTTCTTACTGCCCAACTCTCCAGCCTGTGCAGGCCTCACTGAATGGCAGCACAGCCTTCAGGCGTGTCAGCCAATCCTCCCAACTTCGTATCATCAGCAGACTTGCTGAGGATGGTCACTATCCCCTCATCAAGTTCGTTGATGAAGATGTTGAACAAGACCGGACCCAGCACAGATCCCTGGGGGACACCGCTAGTTACAGGCCTCCAGCTGGACACCGCACCGCCAACGACATCCCTCTGCACTCTGCCAGTCAGCCAGTTCTCAACCCACTTCACTGTCCACTCATCTATCCCATACTTCCTCAGCTTTGTTATAAGGATGTCATGGGGGACAGTATCAAAAGCCTTACTGAAATCAAAGTAGACTACATCTACCGCTCTCCCCCCAGCCACCCAGCTAGTGACATCTTCATAAAAGGCCACCAGGCTGGTTGAGCATGACCTCCCCTTGGTGAACCCATGCTGAGTACTTCTGATAACCTCCTTTTCTCCCAGTTGTCTGGAGATAGCATCCAGCACAAGCCTTCCCTGGGACAGAGGTGAGGCTGACTGGCCTATAATTACCTGGGTCCTCCTTCTTGCCCTTTTTGAAGACTGGAGTGACATTGGCTGTCCTCCAGTCTTCAGGCACCTCCCCAGTTCTCCAAGACCCCTCAAAGATTACAGAGAGCGGCTCAGCAATGATCTCCGCCAGCTCTCTCAGCACCCGTGGATGCACCCCATCAGGTCCCATGGATTTATGGACCTTAATGTTTCCTAGGCACTCACGGACCACCTCTTCCCTTACTAAAGGAGAATGGCTCTAGAAAAGACGTCAGATAGAAGGGGAGTAATGTCTGAGTAAACCATATACTTTTGGTAAGAAGACCACTAGAAAAAGAGAGAAGTGTGAAACCTTTTCTGTTCCAGTGATGAAGTATGAATAAGGAAAACATAGATAAATTGCTGATAAAATTGAGAGACTGGATTCAGTCTAGTGCGTACAAACACAGTAATCCAAAAGTCCAGCAATATTTACAAACAATGTGGTCAGAACATGGCTCCTTGATCCATATTAAAATGCCTAAATAAGTATCCAGAATGTTAAATATGTTTTCACCAGACTTATTAACTCAGGATTACCTAATCTTCCTAATTAAGGAAGAAACTGAATTTCACATCTTATTTAAATATTCAAAGCTACTTACCATTTCTGCAGATTGAAAATTAAGCACTGAACATTTTTTAGATATATACTAAGAGTATTTAGGAAACAATACAATTGCATTTAGCAGTTCATTTTTCAGAAGTTTAAAATCATAGAATCACTAAGGTTGGAAAAGACCACTAAGAATATCTACCTAGTCCAGCCATCAACCCATCACCATTATGCCCACTAAACCATATTCTTCAGTGCAACGTTTAAGCTTTTCTTGAAATTCTCTAGGGATGGGGGGGATGGTGACTCCACCACCTTATTGGCAGAATGCTCCAATACCTTACCACCCTTTCTGAGAAAGAAATTTCTCCTAACATCCAACCTGAACCTCCCCTGACGCAACTTAAGGCCATTACCTCTCATCCTATTGCTAGCTACCTGGGAAAAGGGGACAAACTTCACCTCACTTTAATGGCATTAGTAGAAGGAATGCAGACAAAATTATCCAAGCTCCAAAACTTCTCCATTTATAAGTGAAATCAATATATACTCCGACTTAAAAAGGTATCGATTTTTATGTCCTTGCAAGTAATATTCTGGCTATTTTGTGTAAATATTGTTTCATTCCTATCAAAAGTCTACAGATCTGTACACATTCAACATTTCTATATTCAGAAATGCAATGAAAACACAGAAACATAATGAGCCGTATGGCAATCCTCACTTCCTGACAGAAGCACAATTTATTTTTTTTTTGGCAAGGGAGCACCCCTTCCTTGTTATTAACTATACCATAATTACTTTTTACATTGTCTAATAGCAAAAGGACAAGGGGAAATGGCTTAAAGTAAAAGACAGGAGATTTAGATTAGATGTTAGGGAGAAATTCTTTACTCAAGAGGGCCATGAGACACTGGCACAGGCTGCCCAGAGAAGCTGTGGATGCCTCATCTCTGGAAACAAGTCCAGGTAGGACAGGGCCCAAGGGAGCCTGATCTGCTGGATGGCAGCCCTGCCTGTGGCTGGGGGTTGGAACTGGGTGTGCTTTGAAGCCCCTTTCTACCTAAGCCATTCTATGACTCTGTGAATGTTTAAGCAGTGTTGTACTTTCTCAGCACGTTGCCAGACTGGGTGCAGTCAAAGCAGCTCCAGGAGTGTTTGGGACGATGCTTGGGGGTTAGGAAGAGCAGCTGCCTGTTGGCAATCGGGCATGATTCACATAACAGGCCGTATGCTCCACACGCAAAACATGTGGTTTGAAAAAGCAGATGCAACCACCAAGTACCAGCCTATTAATTAATTATCACATACTTCCTTTTATGTCTAGCCACTCATGTTTTTCAGTATTATGGTAATTATTCACAGCGCACTCAGTGCCCCGGGTGTTGTATGACAGATAGGCCTTTCCTCAGAGAGAACACCCAAACATGCAGTGCCTCGGGCAGCTCAGACACAGCCCGCAGCTGTGGAGTCCCGGGCACAGCGCAATGGAAGCACAGCATTACCCGTGTCGGGCTACGACACAGCTCGCCCTGCGGCCGGCCTAGTGCCCACGGGCGGCCCGGCGAGACAGACAGCGGGGACAGTCGCCATGGCAACCACCGGGTCGCCAGAGGCGGGGCCTACAGCGGGGAGAGGCCGCGGGAGCTTAGAGCACATGCGCGGCACCGCTTCTTCCCCTCCCCCCTCCATCCCAGTATCGCCAGGACTAGAGGGATGCTCAAGTCGTGCGCATGCGCAAAGCGCACTCGGAGGCAGCCAGCCGGCGGCGCATGCGCCTCACGTCCCCCCTCCTCCTCGCCGCGTGGGTGTGCCGGCGGAGTGGGTAGGGGACCGCGGGGGGCTGAATGGAAACCGGAAGCGGAAGTTCCGAGCGCCAGTAAACCGCTTTTCTCTCCAGTTAGGCAGCTTCTCCCGGGTTGCTTTGCTCCCGCTGTGCCGGGCCTCAACCGTTCCAACCGCTGCCGGCCCGCTGCCCCGCCCCGCCCGTCACGGGAGGGGCTCCTGCCCGCCGCGCCGCCGCCCTCGTTCCCTGGAGGCGCTGCCGGCCCCTCGTCACCTCGCCCGCCCGCCCGCCTCTCCGCTCGGCGGCCACGATGTCCGACAAGGAATTCATGTGGGCCCTCAAAAATGGGGACTTGGATGAGGTGAAGGACTACGTGGCCAAGGTTAGGAGGCCGGGGCAGGGCGAGGCGGCGCTGAGGAGGGAGGGATGTGCTGGGGGCCTTGGGGCCGGTGGAGGGCTGATCGCTGGGCGAAGGGCGACCGGGAGCCGCCGCCCGACTGGGCACGGGTGGTGCGGCAGCGCTGCGTTGTGCAGAAGCCCAGGCAGCGGGACGTGCTTCCCCTCCCCCCGGAGGCCCGTTGCTTCCTGGGTTTCCTCCTTCTTGCTCCGCCGCCTTACTGCCCTCCGGCCCCGCCAGCCGGCTGCGTGTGGCTGCCTGGCTCCGCAGCTCGTGTCCCAGTCCTGCCTTGTTGGTTTCGTGTGTATGCATGTGTGCGGCCTCGGTTTGGTTACCCTCGCCCTGCCTCAGGGCTCATCCTTAATAGGGTGATGCTAAGCTACCAGGTGTGCTGAGGCTTAGTTCATTAACCTTCTGTCAAGTGGTTTGAGATCCAGTTAGAGCAAGTGTTACGGGAATAGTAGGCACATATGTAATGGCTGAAAAAAAGATCTGCAGACACGTTATTTGGAAGCTGGATTCTGACCTCGTTTGCCTTCAGTTGCCAGTGAAATCTGTGGGAAAAGTCCCAGTACAAAAAGACAAGATAGTGCTTTGGAGGGCCTTTAGTGCACAAGAAATATTGTCTAGAAGCTGTTTACATCATAGCAGACATTCACAAAGCTCTTTGACGTACACGTAATTTAACTGTAATTATTTAGATCTCTGACAAACTTAATGACTATCTTTGGCAACTTGATGCATGCTGACATACCTTCTGATGACTTAAGTTCTTCCTGCTCCACTTGTCAAGTTTCGTCCAGAGTTACCCAAACTTGTAGCACTCTTGGCAGAAAGAAACGTGTACAAGTACTTCCAGCTGCTTTAGTACAAAGTCCAGCAGCTTAGCTTGAATAGTCCTCTCTGACAATTTCAGCTAAGCTATTGGACTTTGCATCAAAGTAGCTGTATGTTCACATGCTCTGCTCTGTCTACAAAGTCCTAGAGGTAATAACCAGGAATAATATTATTCCACTTCAGCTATTTGTTAACAGCTTTGTATGTAACTATACCTATGCAAACACTGACACTTCCTTGTTTTCTTCTCTTCTTCAACGGCCTCCACAGTGTTTCAGCTGGAGTCTTCTATTACTGCTACAGCTTTTACAAGAGTTACATATATATCTACAGAAATTGCTGCTCAGTAGTGTTTAACAGATTCTTGTGTAGCTGTTGTTGAGGCGAAAAGTTTGCTAGTAGCCATCTTGAGTCAAGTTATATCTAGAAGATCACCACAGTACTATTTAAAAAGACAATTGTTTTTCATATTCTCACCCTTCCTGAAAGGTAGGGTATAGCTGGTACAACAGATGGATTTCTTTTGTTGCTTTCCATCTGCTTCAATGCAAAGTCGAATACTTTGTTCGTTCTACTACTGCTTGAGCCATCCTGGTGAAGATCCTGTAGTGGAGAGGCTAAAGGACATTCTCAAATGGGGCAGAAACCTTAAAAAGAGAGATACTATCTAAGGTTACTTTACTATAATAAGAGAGGCCTACAATTCTTGAATGATATTATGTTCCAGAATGGTTTCTAATGTAGAACATGAATAAACCTCGGGAATTTGTTTGTGGTTTAATCTTGTTCATTCTTGCAACCCCACTTGCAAATAAGGCTTTTTATCTTCAACCAGTAAGCATCTTATTTGCCTGTAAAGCAAGAAGTAAAGTGTTTTCTTTCTCTCCGTTATGTTTGCCTAACAAGTGGGCTAGTAAACTTTTAGTCTAGTTTCCTGAAGAAACGAAGCTTGTAAGAGCAAGTTTTGGTTGACCTCTTCCTTATTGATGGTCTGTTAATCTCTTTTGGCCAATTTCTGATAAGTTACAGGGGAGCAAGAGTTTAAAAAAAAAGGTACTGGTGGGTTTTGTGAGACTAAATGAAGGAGGAGGAGGCAAAGTGTGCAAGAGTGAGCTTACATTTTACTAGTCAAAAGGAAACATTCATTGAGGAAGGGCAAGAAGTCTCCAGAATCCTCTGATGGTAGGGAAAGCCTCAGTTAGCATGTTACCTTCTCAGTTCTTAAATTAATGAATTATGTGAGGACAAATATGACTTGATATGTGCAGTTCTCAGAAAAATACTTTTTCCAGTTTCCACGTTCTGTTTTGACTGCCTAACACACAACTGTCTTAAGTATGATGTAATGTTCTGGAATTTTACTGAGTTACAAAGTTTTTGCTGGTAAGAATTTCCTCTCCATGTAATGTGAATAGCAGTATTACATATCTTAGTTTGCATCTTCCTGAAATTCTAACTTTCTTATCTAATTTCTGTGATTTTTTAATTTCCAGCTTCTTTTTGTTTTTCTATAGTTCTTGTTCTGGTATTATTTTATCAGTACTTGAATTGACGGACACAACAGCTTACGATCTTGTGGCTTTGTTGCCACTTACATCATGAAGTCCTTCATCTTTGATTTTGTGTAATATGAGTGTTAGATTCTGAAATATTAACCAAGTGACCTGAGTGTTTTAAAAATAAAAGTATGAATGGATGTCAGCAATGAATCTGGAAGAGTTCAATCCTTCATAATGAGTTAAAGCCTTTTTTTTTTTTTCCACTTGTGTGCTATGGATAATATCGTCTTTGGAATCATTATCATCTTCTATTTCACCTAAAAATTGTTTAGAACATACAAAGAAGATAGCTGTCAGACTTTAATTCAAACATCAGGTGAAACATGATGCATAATGTGGAAAACATACTTCTCAATGGCTATGGTTTGTTCTCTTTATGTAGAAAATGTTTCTGCTAGTTTAGCAGATGAGTGAAGCGTACAGAGGCAGAAGGAAGTGTCCCATTTTGTGTTTTACCATTTTTTTCTGTGTAAAGAGATCTTGTATTCTTCTAAAGATTCTGTCTTCAGAAACTGTATCTTCCTTAAAAACAATAGCTGTGAGGGATGGCAATGAAACAATCATTGCCACGTAAGATTGGAAGACGCAGCTGGCTTCTACTTGATACAAATGTGAAAAACTATTTGTATCATTTGGGTAATCCTGAAAGGCTTCTTTCTTTTCAATAAGAAGCATTTTAGTCTCTTACATTTCTAAACTTGTAGCCTTGTAAATACTTTGTGGTAAATGTTAATTTCTACAGATATACTGCAATTAGTGCGTTATGCTAGCTGATAAGTACAGTGTCATCTATTTTTACTATGGCTAGATTAAAAAGTAGCTTTTACTGTTTGCTTTCTTTGATATCTTCCTTTTTAATATAACCAGCATATGCTGACTTGAGGGGTATCTTTGCAGGGTTGGGATTGAAGGAATTCTGCACTCTTCCCACATACATCCACTCAAATGTTTAAAATTCCACAAGAAAGCAGAAGCTTTCATAGGAACAGATGAATCAAGTGTGCACTCAAATGTGTGAGGAGTACCCACGCAGATTAGAGAAATTTGCTTCCTTCAAGGGAGGAACAGGGGGCTTAAAAAGTACTAGTTAAAAGATCAGGCTATATTAAGCCCATAGAACTTCTTAACATGAGTGGCATTTGTGCTTTTCCCTTTATCCTCCTTTCCTCTGTGGAATGACAAGTTATATAACTGTTTAACACGACTTCTCTATCAACGTGTGAGTTTTCCAGTTAGCAGCTAAGCATAATTTCTTCTGTTCAGTCACTAGGGAACAAAGATTTTGGCAAGATAAACATGGATTTGTAAGAAAGAAGATACAATAAATGTTTTCCTGGAGTAATTTAGTCTTCTGTGGCTTAACTGAGAATTTCTCACTTCATGAGCTGTTCTAATCCCTTACATTGTTGCCTCTTATTAGTAGCACTGCTTACAGATGTGTCTGACATATCAACTAATGTAATACTATAAGAAGATAGGGCGGTCTACCAAACTGAAAGTACTGTATTCTTTCCAGTGGACTGGAAAGTTGAAGTGACATTAGGCCAGAAGTGGTATGTGTTTAGAAAAACAGATATGCTGTGCTTGCTTACTGGGAGTTCCTGTTGGGCAGGAGGGAGTCTTTGTTTTAACTTCCTGAAGAATAAAGAAAAGAAAACAAAACAAAACAAAAAAAAAAAAAAAAATCTGGAAGGACTGTTAGTAATTCAGGTGGAAAATGGAGCAATGTCCTTCACAAAACTGTGATACTATATGAAGTCTTGCACTTTGGGATGTGATGATATTTGAATAGATGTGATTTGACAAGTCAAGTTTGCTGCTGCAAAACTAATTGGGAGACTAAAGCAATAAGCGTGATTTAGAAATAGGTTTTCATGGAAAGCACAGCAATGAGATCAGTAAGTGTTCAAGTCTGTTGTGGAAAGTCAAAAAAGAGGAGACTTAGATATGTCTGGGAGAGCAAGGAGAAATAAAAAGCTTTAACTTTTTTGAGAGTAGCTTCTATTCTTTCGAGTGTCTATTGGAATAATTTGTTACTTCTAGAGCAACAAACTAAATGAGAGTCTATTGGATGTGGGTGGAATGCAAGAGTTGGAAGCTAATCACATTCTGAATACGCTGAAATCTACCTTAGCTCAGCATGGTGAATGCTGAAGTTCACTTTGTTATTATGCCTGTATTGATATCTGGTTTGCCTCTCCTATGAAAGTGATTACCTTGCTTTTAAGTGACAGGGTCTTGAAGGCTTGCTGGACTACAGTGTGGTATAAAGGAACCAGGCAGTTTTGAGAGGGACTCAACTGGACTAAAACTGGAGTTGTTTATCTGAGGGTATTCCTAGTGGAGCTGTTCAGGCTCCTCTGTGTTGTTCAGGTTCCCCAGTGTTCTGCTATTACCTGCACTACGTGGGTTTTTTTTCTGTATGTAGACTATTCTAGGCCTCCTGTTGTTTTTCTTGTAGTTACTCAAGTTTGTTGGAATGTGGTTGCTTAAGATAGTGTAATTAAGCAGTAAAACTAACCTGAAAATTGATATTTAATTTGTTCTGTCAATTTGACTGTGTTAATCTAAATATTTCTTCTGTGTAACCGCGCGGTTGCTTGGTACTGAATACCTATGAAGGGCTGAAAGAGAGGCTGTTAAGAAGTTATGTATTCATGAGAGAGTTGTTCTTAGCTAAAACACTGAGAATATACAAGAACATTTTTCTACAGTATACAACATGTCTGGTATAATGAGATATATGGGGTCAATGAAAAGCACCCCTTCAGTGTGGCTAATTAGTTTCCCCAGTGTCATTTGAAAGAGTCTGAAAACACACAAGCTCTTCTTTCCTGTGTGTCATGTCTCTCGGCTTGGAGAATCAACCCTATGAGGAGAGGCTAAGGAAGCTGGGGCTGTTTAGTCTGTGGAAGAGGAGGCTGAGGGGAGACCTTATTGCCGTCTTCCAGTACCTGAAAGGTTCTTACAGTGAGAGTGGGGCAGGTCTCTTCTCACTAGTGACATGTGACAGGACGAGGGGAAATGGCCTCAAGTTGCACCAGGGCAAGTTTAGGTTGGATATTAGAAAGAACTTCTTTACAGAAAGGGTGGTTAGGTACTGGAATGGGCTCCCCAGGGAGGTGGTTGAATCGCCATCCCTGGATGTGTTTAAGAGCCGTTTGGATGTGGTACTCAGGGATATGATTTAGCAGAGGTTTTTTTTTTTTTAGAGATAGGCTACTGGTTAGGCTGCGGTTGGACATGATGATCTTCAAGGTCTTTTCCAACCTGGGTAATTCTATGATTCTATAATTCTATGATTGGTTTGTGCATCAGTTCTTTTAGTACGTTTAGAAGAATATCATGGACTAACTAATCCACGTGGTGTGAAGAGGGTCTGTTCGCAGTTGTGTAATGGCCTTGGGTTGCAAACTGACTGTCATCGAACTAGTCACTTCTACATTGTCTAGTTCTTGTTTAGGGAGTATGTGTTGACTTTTACTGTTTGTATGTAGTGAACAGAGTTCTGAAGAACTTGCAGTGAGGTATGTAAAGCATAACAGTGGATTTTTTATTTATTTATTTATTTATTTATTTTTTCCCTGAAGCTATATGTGCTGCCTCTGCTGAATCCTATCAATTGAGATAACACTAAAAGGGAAAAATATATATATATAGGATAAATGTCAGTAAGTTCACCCTGACTTAACATAGAGTGGATCAGCCTGGGGAAAACAGAGTCTGTTAAACTGTAAGCCTGATGTTGCAGTGGAATTACAGAATCACAGAACTGTAGGGGTTAGAAGGGACCTCTAGAGATCATTGAGTCCAAACTCCCTGCCAAAGCAGGTTCCCTGCACCAGGTCTCGCAGGTTGGTGTCCAAGTGGGACTTGAATATCTCCAGAGAAGGAGACTTCACAACCCCCCTGGGCAGCCTGTTCCAGTGCTCCATCTCCCTCACAGTAAAGAAGTTCTTGCACACATTTGTGCAGAACTTCTGTGCTCCAGCTTATGTCCATTTCCCCTTGTCCTGTCTCCACATACCACTGAAAAGAGTCTGGCCTTGCCTCTATGGCCCCCACACCTCAGGTATTTATAAACCTGGATTAGATCCCTTCTCAGTCATCTTTTCTAAAGGCTAAGCAGACCCAGTTCGCTTAGCCTTTCTTCATAGGGGAGATGTTCCAGTCCCTTCACCATCTTTGCGGCCCTCCGCTGGACTCTTTCCAAGAGATCCCTGTCTTCTTTGTACTGGGGAGCTCATGGCTTGCTGGCTGGATGGGCATCTCATAATCTTTGGATCTCTCAGTTTCCTACCCAAATTAAAAAATTAAACCCTTCTTTATTTATTTCTCTTCAGGCTGTTGTTGTACCGATGTACCTAATTGCTGTTTGAATGCATGTAATTGCTGTTTGGAAAAAAAATGTGTGATCAAATCCAGTTTTGAATAACATTGAATCAATTTGAATTTATGTTGCTGAAAGCTTTTCTAATGTACTCAATTCCATAAATGAGAAGAAAAAAACTATTATTGCTGTGGATAAATCCTGTTTTTTCTGAGTCTTTAGTTTATATGTCACTAGCTATAAAGCTGTAAATTAGGAACCTGTTATGAATGACCATCACAGAACTCTAGGTGTGGGAAAAATACCGGTAGTACTGCTTCTTTTCTTCTTAGCCTTTCTCATTCTATACATACTTCTCTTTCTTGTAACCTTTTTGCTTTGTTAAATCCATGTTTTTTTAATCTCTTACATTTTGTTTTGGATATTTACTGTTGATTTCAACAGGAGTTCATATGGAAGATGAGCTAAGCTTCCTTGAATTTCAAAGTTCTCTGGTGGTCCACATCGGGAGACATTGGTGTCAAGTTGTGTTAGTTGTGAATATTGACTGGATATTATGGAGTTGGTGAGTCACACAGGCCACATAAGTACTAAATGAGTTGGTCTTGTAGCACTATCAGAATGTACAAGTACGGACTTAGAACATGAAGGTCAAATAACTTTCTCATACTTAAGGAGAATGTAGTGGACTCAGAAATACAGGCTTCTCAAGTCCTGTAATTTTTATGAGAATAAGAGGCATTGTAAAGATGCATCTAAAAGGTCAGAAAGGAGGAGGAGAGAAAAGAGAAAGAATGTCTGTGGATGTGTTGTATTGTATTACTTCAACCACATATTCATTTTCATATATGTCCCTGTGTTCTTAATGTTTTTTTTCTGGCTTTATGTTTATGCTAGTATGAGCTTTTGGGGAAGCAAAAAAAGATGAAAATGTGAACAAAGTTACTGCTTTTACCTAATTTACGCACTTTCAGAACTCAAGGTTTGTGTAAGTTGTTCTTAATTTTTCTTTTTTTCCCTGAGATTATCTGCATCTGAGATAATGCTTTTTTACATACCCACACTTCTCTATGAAGAGGATTAGTTGTTGTTTGAGTAGGAAGATCTCCTGTTACGAAGACAAAAGCATTAACTGGAATTAAGTGCCAATAATTGACCAGCCTGTTGCATAACAGTTGTTTTTCTTAGGAGTTGCAGTTTCGGCAGTTTTAAACTGGTGGATGTTTTTCTGCTTTAGCTTGTTGTGAGGAGGGGCAGGTACAGATTGTCATGGCTGATATTTTCCTGGGTGCTGGTGATGCTCTTTCTTTTTATTGCAAGTTAATGCTGAAGCCTATGTTGATTGCAACCACCAGTGGTGAATTCCTCAGTCATATGCTAGAGGGGGAGAGGAAGTATTCTTTTCCTTCCAGTGTTTAAGAGACTAGTATGTGCAGTAATCTCTCATTCAGTGAAGGTCTGTAGCTCTTGGCCTAGAGAAGTAATCAATGTAAACGAGTCCTATTGACTAAGATAGGGTACTTGTAATTTTGACTGGAAGCAAATTGTGTGATTTCTTGTTGGCTTTTTGTTGTTTTTTATTTAAAAAAAAAAAAAAAAAAAAAGAGAGAGAGAGAAAAATTATATAACTTGGTGTTGTCCTGAAAACAGTTGAAATCCTGGTAAGGTAGAGGAGAAAGAGAATGAGAATCGTGATCTTATAAATTCGGTGTCATTAATACATACGTGCACATGAGCACAGCTTTAAAGCATATTGGGGAACTTGAATGTTAGTGCTTTTTGGCACTTCAGTTGCTTTTATGCTCTTACTGTTTTTCTATAGTGTTTTGTGCACGACGTAGTTCTGAAGTTCAGTGCAGGTACACAGCACACCAAGAGTCATTGCATTTCTCTGATGAAAAGATTTTTGTGGCTTTCTTTCTGCAACAAGAATTATGGTATTGTCTAAGCTTTTCTCTTTGGTTATATACACGTTACGTTTGCTGCTTTCTTCAGTGGTTACAGGCCAAAAGGGAAATGGTGAAATCATTTTATTTAGCCTTCAGCTACACTTTGAAAATCAAATAGAGTAATTGCACACAGTGGCTAATAAGCTGAACAGAGCAGAACATCAGTAGAAAGGTATTCTGGAGACTTGCCTGTCATACTCCCAGCCAAAGCTCAAAGAATATTCTAATGTGTATCTAATTATGGAGACAGTTTATGAAATAGAATCGTGTGCTTAAAGTTTCTTATGAACTAAAATAGTCTTGATACTTATTGTTGAATGACTTTGCTCAAAATTCAGTCATTTATAAACTTTCTTTTAAACATGCTTATGGCCTATAAATTAGTGATCAGTGCAGAAGAGGAAAGATGAGCTGGAAGGCCATTTGAGACAAAAGATAGAGCTGTCCATAGAACAGTTATCATCAGCATATCTATTCTAAACGGATTTGCTAATGATTCTATGAATATAAATCCTGTAGGCAGTATCTGTTTAAAGAAAGGCATTTGTTCAAAAATACTTCCAGTTCTTAATTCAGAACCTTATATAATTTTAATAATACTTACATAAAATAAATAATAAAAATAAAACATAATTATAATGATATTTCTTTTGCTTGGCTAAAGTGTGGCTTAAATTTTATAGGCGGTTCAGCTAAATTAAAAGTATTAGTATTGGTATGTTTAAAAGAAATGTTGCTATAAAGTTAAATGCTGTGCATGAGTGGTTTGAAAGGCCGTTCTGTGAATCTTAATGCATGATTCCTAAGCATATACTGCCTGAAATGCAGCACTTATTTCTTGGATGTTTGTAATCATGTGTTTTACTTTCAGGGTATCTGCTTTTTCATGATTTTTATTATGTCAGTTGCTTCAGAATTTCAGCAAAAGTCTACATATGGCTTGGAGCTTCTAGAAGTCATTAATACAGCTGGTATTTTATATATATATTTATACCTTTCTATGTGATCAAAATGTGAACTCATGGTGCAAAGATAAATGTCTTCTAATTTGGTATGAAAACTTATTTAGAAGTTAAGTTTGATTGTTTTAGGGATTGATGGAACATTTTATTTTGCCTTGAATACATTCCTTGTTTAGATGCTAGAGGAGGAAGTCATGGTTTTGATGACTGGTCCCAGTTATAAAACCTGAATTCAGTACCTCTTAAATTATAGCAGTAAATTCTGGAAGGTTTGCTCATTTCCCCGTTTATCCTGTCATATCTTTATGGTGAAGTATAACTTCATCTTTCAGAACTCACGTTAATTATCATGATTTATTTATTTTTTGGTAGTACTAGTAGTTTTTACACCATGTAATACAAATATCAAGGTGACATCAGTGGAAACTGAAACTTAGTAGCTGACCTCTACTGTTCTTCTAGAAGGAAAATAGTCATTTCCTGTGCATTCTTTGGACAGCATGCACTGAGAATTTTAATACAGATGTTGACATTGGTGCTCTTACAGTAACTGAAAATATTTTCATTCAGAGCTAGCAACTAAGCAGAGATTGGGTGCTTAGTCTTCGTTCATCTGCTTAACATCCAAAGCAATGGTCTAACAGTGGAAACTGCCCATATCCTCTAATTAAACCCCTGGATGCTTTTATCCCTGACTTACTATTTTACCATAACACAAAAGTGGAAGGAAGGAGATGCAGCACTTAAAGTGCATTTTTTTCTATCTGCTTTCAGAATTCCATGACTAAATGATCTCATGTATAAAGTGTGAGTTTGTATTAAAGTACATAAATGGGTATTTTGTAGGAGACTGGTCTGATTTGGTGTTATTCTTTGTTAATCTGCTGATAGTACAGTAGTGAATAACAACTACTGTGTGTTGTTCCTGTCTGCTGTTCAGCAATTACCTGGCCCCCCTTGAGGCCTGGAGTATTTTTCTGCTTGGTATACCCTTGAAGTGGTAAATCCTCTAAATCAGATCAAAATGTAACAGTGTTAAAGCATAGACTCTGGCCAATCACTTCTGCAGGGGAAAAAAAGAATCCTTTTAAGGCCATCACTGTGTTGTCTGTGAAAATGGACACTGCACTGTGCTCAGTGGATATGGTACTTTAACATATCTTGTTTGAGTGAATATTTTTTGTCAGGTTAAGACATGTAGTTTTACATTCTGGTTGTGATTCCTAAAGAATTAAACAGTTGTGATTTCTGTGGTTGTGCTCCTGTGTTCAAAATGAAGCGTTTCAGACAAGCCTTGATGCTGTAACTAAAGATTTTAACTTCATTTCCAAATTCTAAACATTTTTCAGTGCAAAAAGGCTTATAATGGGTATCTGATTGCTGACAGTTCAAGTTCGTGATCTTAAATCTGTAGTTCTTGTGGCCAGAGGTGAGGTGAGGTGGAGAGGGAGAGGGAGGTGACCGTCCCCCTCTAATCAGCTCTTGTGAGGCTCCATCTGCAGTACTGCATCGAGGCCTGGGGCCCCCCAGTACAGGAAGGATGCAGAGCGGGTCCAAAGGAGGACCACTAGGATGATCAGAGGGCTGGAGCACCTCTCCTATGAGGAAAGGTTGAGGGTGCTGGGCTTGCTTAGCTTGGAGAAGAGAAAGTGACGGAGAGACCTCATTGTGGCCTTTCAGTATTTGAAGGAAGCTTATAAACAGGAGGGAGAATGGCTGTTTACAAGCGTGGATAGTGATAGGACAAGGGGGAATGGTTTGAAACTGAGACAGGGGAAGTTTAGTTTAGAGATTAGGAGGAAGTTTTTCACTGAGAGGGTGGTGCATGCTGGAACAGGTTGCCCAAGGAGGTTGTGGATGCCCCATCCCTGGAAGCATTCAAGGCCAGGCTGGATGTGGCTCTGAGCAGCCTGGTCTAGTGGTTGGCAACCCAGCATGTAGTAGAGGGTATGAAACTAAATGATCATTGTGATCCTTTTCAGCTCAGGCCATTCTGTGATTCTTAGCACAGAGAATTAGTGATAGGTATGTGTTCTTTGCTGTGAATGATATCCTTTGGACCTCTGCTCCAGCTCTTTTGTTAGGAGTAATAATACCTCTGTCTGCAACAGCTTATTCTGTCAATATTAGTTGCTGCCATTACTGAGAGCTGTTGCCTAAATAAAAGGTGAGTACTTTTTGGGCAAAGCTTTTTAAAAGTAATTCATGAGAACTTAAAAGAAGGTACAGATCTGGCCCCTATGTTGCTGTTTCATTACTTAATGATGCAAAGTGAGTGGTTTCTGCTGTTTCTCACTGAAATCTTAAATAGTTAAGAGTCTGGGGGAGTGCAACTACTTTCAGTAATGCAAATAATTCATACATATTCAAAGCTGGGATTGTAGCACAAATTTCTAGAAACTCTTGCTTGAAAACATTAGGTTCATTTTTGCTCTATAGAGCTGCTAGTTTAACAGTTTTTTGTTTCGTAAAAACACTGATAAAACAACTGAAACACAGATGGCTCATTCAGTTAGTTTCTGGAATCATATTCTTTTGACTGATGCAAAGAACTTCAGATTGCATTTGACTATAGTGGATATGCTAGAGACTTGTTTACCGTTAACAAATAAATCCTGGAAAGAAAGCCTATCTAAATACCTTTTTGGTTGGCTTTATAAAAAATAAGAGTAAGGATGACTATAAAAGCTTTTCACTATATTTGAAATACCATATCAAAATAAGCAAAGTCAACAACAGGTTCATAATTCATTTCCTTAACTTGTGTTACCATCAGTTGAGGCTTCTGTAAAGCAGAGGATTATGTATGCCAGGGAGAAAATAGATAGCATTTTTAAACATACTTAGTTCTACATGTGTCTGCTCTGCTTGTATTTGCTACAAAATGTCTACTGAAGAAGATTTGTGGTATGATCAAAGCAGCTATCTCTTATGATAAACCAGTGAGTCTTCTAAAGGGAATGTTGTGCTGAAATTCTTTGCCCATTTAAGCTTTTTAAATACTGAATCTCAGATGGATGTTGCAGGCAAAACTAATTGGAAAGACTGATGTGAATTCAGAACAACAGTGGAAACTCAGCTGGCTACTGATGTCTGCAGCATCTTCCACAGAGACCTGTGTATTGAAGAAGTTCTGTTGTCAACATTTGTTAACTTGATTTTGGCTTCTGATCAAGATTTCTTGGAGATGATTTTAATATTTATTTATATCTGTGAGATGCAAAAGAAGGAAATAAAGTCAGTTTGACTCAAATATTCTTCAAAGGGCATGGGGAAGAAAAAAGACATCTAGGAGAGAAATCATTGCTTTTCCAAATTAGGAAATTTGTAGTAGTTATAAAAAAAAAGTAACAATAGCAAAATGGCATTATTAAATATCTCATGTCACGCATACAAAGATAACCTTTAGAAAGGCTTAGCTAATGCAGCTGCTTTCAGTCTTTAAACAATGATAACAGATAAGAACTTCTAGATCGTAAATTCTCCAAGTGGAAGCTACTGTCCCTCACAGTAAATGTAGGTCAGTTGTCCACAGGCAACTGTGGTCTGTTCAGGCTGCAGCTGGAAAACTTCTAAAGCAAACAGCATTTGCTTCAACACTGAGGAGCAACAGCAATCTTTCTACTGCAGATTAAATGAGGTAAGGTTACATTAACTTATGGAGTGGACTGAAAGTAGGTAGTTTTTTAAACTGTGGAACATACGTAATGAAGACCAGGATCCTGCACACAATTGTTTAGCTGCCATGGGAAACTACCTACTTGCAGTTACCATGAGTTGATTTCTTAGTCCTGACAGAAATTTACTGCTTTATTTATTTATTTATTTATTTTGAAGAAATCTGCTCCAAAATCATAAGCAATTTGCAAGTTACAAAACTTTATTCTTTTTTTTCTTCCTTTCTCTCTTTGGACTTGACTCAACCTTTGAGCTATCAGTTGCTTAAATGCTCTCCATATTCAACTTCCACTATTCCATTTCCACTTCTGCTCTTAGGGTGAATATTGATGGGGGGCAAGAGGGTTTATTTTTTAATAAAAATTAAGAGAACGTGAGACTTAATATTCTTGTTGAGTAGGATATATAAAGGAAATGAATACTTCTTTAGGTCTCCTCTGTTTGCTGGGTAGGTTTTGAATGCATCAAGATGAGGATGTGTGGACTTGATCTTTTTGTCTCTTCTAACTAGTTCTTAGTTCTGCAATCCTTGAGTCATTGTATGTGATTTTTTTTTTCCCTTCCTTTTACAGGGAAAGTGTATGAAAGTTTAAATAATGCTCCTTTTTGGCTTGTGTTATGAGGTGGTTATTTGATCTCTTTTCTTGTTCCTAATAAATAAAAATTTCCAAATCTGTGAAAACAGTGGCTTGTTTATGCTAAACTGTTGTTTCAGTTAGCTTCAGGCTTGTATTAGGAAAGTTGATGTGAGAATACAGCATCTGTAGCAATTTAAAACAAAGTCTGTTTTAGTAGTGGAGGCAGATAGGTAACTTCTCTGCTCTGGCCAGCAGAAACTGCTTCAGGCAAGTACTCCGTTTCAGTTACCATGACAAAAATCTCCAGAGAAAGTTATATAACAAGCTCCAGATTTAGAGACTTGTTTGTTGTCACTATTAATTTAAGGTATTTTGAGGCAGAAAATATTAATTTTAATATTTGAAAACTAGGAGCAAATTTTTCTTGGGAGGGCAAGGGGGGGGGGGGGGGGGGGGTGGGTGTCAATAGGTCTAGATTCGTTAATTAATTTTAAGAATGTGTCTATCAGTAGTCTCAAAGGATCTGTGAAAGTGTTTGTAGATCTTAGTTGAATGGGTTTATACCAGAGGGCTCCTTTCAGCCTAAATTAATGCACGACCCTGTATATCACGAAAGGAATGAAAACTTCTGCTACCAAGTTAGTGCTGTTATTTAGACCCTGGGACTATTCTTTAGAGGGAAGAAACTGTTGAACCACCATACCATCTCCAAAGACTGGAATGTTGTGAATGCTGTACTGAAATATAAAGTGCAGAGTAAATGAATAGTATTATATAGTGAGCTAAGATTTGGTGTTTTATAATAATGTCAAGTTTCTTGGATGCATTTTATAGCAGTATGTGTCTTGGAACAATGTATTGTCTACAAATCCAACTTTAATGTCAGCAGAGTGTGAATCAGCTCATTGGCAGTCATTAGATAAGAACTAGAGTTAGAAAATGGAAAATATGGACCTCCTCTAGTGGCTGATTAAAGAAGATAAAAGCTTTCTCCAAGAGCTCACATAAGGAATCTGATCTTCCTGTGTATAAACCCCAGGGATGTTACAGTAGTGAGAAAACTGAGGTAGTAGCACTTGAGTTTTCAGCAGTAAACCTAAGCTTACTTTTTTTTTTTTTTTTTTATGCTGCTAAAAGTTAAAAATACAAGAGTTTTTGTTTGAACTCAGTCTCCCATTTTAGTTCTGGTTGAGTCTGTAGAGGAAGTTACTTAAGAACAAGTGTAGGTGGAGCTTGAGCTCTGTCCTTAAGCAGCTGATTAGTGGAAGAACAATTAAGGAGATGCAAGCAATACAATTTTCTTTCTGTAATGGAAGATCAGACTCTGTTTTTTGATGTCTTTGAATATAGATGAGACAATACCACATCCTTTCTGAAGTAAAGGAAGTTAAGATACTTCAGGGGCCTTTCTTTGTATTCTATGTTGCACCCGTGGCTGTATGAGAAACACTGAGTTGAAAGTGAATTCCATAGCTTGGAAATGCAAAATGTAACTGTGGTCATGTATTTTGAAGAATCTGTAACAGCTAAACAGAAGGTGAGAACAGAATGGTGTACTGGAAGGATTGCAGGAACATTGCACAAATGTACAGTGGTGGGGTAAAGATGTGAAAATCAAAGTTCAACTGACATTGAAACTAGCAAGGAGTCTGAAGGGTATTAGAAAAAGCTAGTGCACTTTTTTTTTTCTTAAAAATAAAAAAGAAAAAGCAAAGGAGGATGTGGACCTACTGTTTAGTGGGGCTGAAGGTCTAGTGGTAAATATGTAAAGGCCTTTTTTGCTGCTCTTCTTATTTGCAAGGCCTCTCAGAACCCATAACCTGTGTAGAGAGTCTATGGCAATGGAGTACTTTAAATATCATTGGAAGATGGAGATAGGTAATGCGTTAGAAGCAAGCTGGATATACATCTGTCCTGGGGATAAAATGTGTGATGGATCTGAGGGTGCTGAGGGACCTATCTGTTGTCTTTGTGAGGCTGTTTGTTGTCATCGTTGATAGACTGTGGTGTCTGGGGAGAGGAATGCTGTTGATGATTCTCAGAAAGTAAACATAACAATTGAAGAGCAGTGAGAAGGAAGGCGTGCAAAACTAAAGACTAGTCTGCTTAACTTCAGTCTCTGAAGGCTGTGGAGCAAGTCTTCCTTCTTGTTTAGCAAGACCTTTGCTACGAGGGTATGGGGAGAGGGTATGTCAGGGTCTGTAATATGTGAACTAGGTAAGTGAACTGTAAGGTTGGTGGATAATTGGCTGAACTACTGGACTCAAAAGGGTTGTAAACAGCAGCATTACTTTTAAGTGGTGCTTATCTACCAGTGGTATCCATTAGGAGTTAGTTTTAGTGGTACTACTTAATGCCTTTGTTATGTTCTAGGCAATGGAATGCCTTTTAACAGTCAGAACAGTAGTTTATAAAGCAATAAACCTATACAACAGTACAAGCTGGGGGCTAATTAGTTAGGTACGAGCTTTTCAGAAAAGGGCTTCAGGGTTCTGGTGGACATCAGGCTGCAGGTAAGTTCACATTATTTTCTTATGTTGTTGAAGGTGAGCTGCATACTAGCCTGCATTAGAAAGCAAGAAGCCAGAATATGAGGGAAATTGTTCTCCCAAACATTTCAAAGTCTGCATCTAAGTACTCTGTCTGATTCTTACTAGTTCAAGTAAGGTGTTTATGTACTGGAACTTGTCCAGACGCAAGGTTGTGCAGGAAGGTTTAATTGTCTTTCTGTACCAAGAACAGGATACAAAGAAAGTTGCTTTTAGGTGCGCAATAAAGATGTAAGAGGCAACCATTCCAACTGGAAGATGAAAAAAATTAAGTATTTTTCCCCTTTTACGTAACTTAACTGCAAGGATGACCTAGGACTGAAAAAGACTGCCTAGAGTTTGTGCAATTGTCAGTCTTCATAGATACGTGGGTCTCAGCTGTTCAGTGTTCTGAGGAACCTGATCTAATGGGGCCGATCTTGAGATGTTGGACTAGATAACCTCCAGAGTTGCCTTTCAGCCTTAAATAGTCTGTGATTCAATGAGTCTGTGATTCAGTGAGTCAGTAAACTCACAAGCATGTAGTATTGAACTGTTATATTTTTAGATTGTTAGTCACATCTCAGGAAGTGTAGTGTTTGTATTTCCTCTTGCTACCTTAAGTATTTATGACCTGTGGTTGGGTATAGCATCTTATGTTTTTACTGTTTGAGCAAGTAGAATAAGGGCAGAAGTTTTCACTTATTGTTAAACTCACAGTGACTTCAGAAATTGTAGGATGATTGAAGAATAAAAGTGTGTAGAAAACAGGTTTTTTCCTTCAGTTGTTTTTGCATTATTGCCCTTAAAGTTGTTTTCAATCAAGGGGATGAGAAAGAGTGTGCTAGAAAGAGACATTTTGGGTTAAGTGAGCCACATAACTGAGAAGTGACAGCACTAAACAGTTTGAAAGGCTAAGAGCATGCGACTGGAACGTGAGTTAAACACTGAACTTTGACACATTCTTAAAATACATCTATTTTCAGAATATAAATGGGATTATGATGATAACTTAAGTATTTTTATTTTTGGAGTGTACTTAGGGGACATTTTTTAATTACTTTTTTAATAATAGCCTTTACCCACATGAATGAATCTTCAAGAAGTTATATTGGGGAATGAATGAAGGGATGTGGACAGACTGAAAACACTAAAATGTTGAGTGTTTGTAAACAATATTCTCAAGATGCAATAAGATCTTTCCAATTATTTCATCCTTAGGATTTTAACTTTTCTTTACAGAAGGATGATTTCTCACTCTTCCTCTTTATGGTTCAAATGACGACAGTGAAGTTATTTATCTAAAATGTAATTATCTGACACTCTTGTTATCTAATAACCCTTTTTATGCTAAGATATTGGAGTAATGAAACAGACTGTATAGTGAGTCTGTCTTTTCTCAAGGTAATGGAGACTAGAATTACTCTGTAATGCAGTTCCTATAGGATTCTTTCCTTCATTTTAAGGACGTCTGAGTGCATGGAAACTAGTTTTCTTAATTAAAATCACAAGGAAAGGAATGTGTGAAATAGGGAGACAGTTATTTCTACGTGATAGTATAAGTACAGATGGGATACAGAGTTGTTTCTAAATTTGAAAGAGCATTTTAATGCCATCAGCATTACAGATATTGCTATCCTAATACAGTTAACCTATGCAATAGGATTTAATGAGGTCACCAGTTTCAGTTTCTATTCCTGTGGTGGAACTGTAGTGTAAATCCCAGCTACTTATTTCTGGTGTGTTCAAGTGCCAAGTGGTGAATCAGATGAAGGAACATTCATTTGGAAGGGTGAAGTGATCAAGTGAATTCTCAGACTTATTAGCTGCTTCACTGAATTCATTCAGCCCTGTCATTCATGTAAGGATGGGAAGGATCAAACTGTGGCTAGGAGTGGTGGAACCTAGAAGCTTTCTCTGACACAGATGGAACTGGGAAAGCTGAGGCTTTGCTGTAGTTAAGCAGGACGAGGGCATGAGACAGCGGCGGCATTTGTATAGTTTTATTGACAGGAAAAGATAGAGCAAGGAATATGTTGGCCTGCAGATGACCTGGTGGTTAAAGATTTTTTTAAAAAGAGCCTCTTGAGTCCATGCAGTTTTCTCTTCATTTCTTCTAAGCTCTGCTTAGTAGAACTTAGAAGTTCGGGTCTTGTAGGTTCTTGTGCCCAGCTCAGAGTCTGGGTTAGAAGTGATCTTTGTTGTGGTTAGTGAGTTAGAAATCTCTTAAACTGGGTTTGCACAAATCTGTGCAACTTGTGTGCAACCAGAAGTACTGACATTATAAAGTTGCATTTTACCATCTTTCCACTTTGAACTTTCAGCCATGTCAAGTAGTAACAGTTCCCAGTGACTGAAAAAGAACTCAAAACATGTCATGCTAATCTCCCAACAGGGCGTGAAGATCAAAGCAGTAGACTGCTCAGCCTTGCTGCAGTCCTTGGAATGACTGTGCAACATACTATCCTAGAAGATTTTTCCAGATCCATCAGAGTGATTAGGAACAGCCAGCACAGATTAACAAGAGCAAAACATGCCCGATAACCCAATTGCTTTCTGTGATTTGTTTTCTCTGTTTTGTGGTTTGTTTTTGTTTGTTTTTTTTTTTAATTGTAGTAGAAATGGGGAAAGGAGGGAGGGAACTGTTTGAATGCAATAAAATTCCATTATATATAATCAAGTACTGGGATAGTGATTCTGAACAGCACTGTTAGGAGTTGCAAGGCCTGACTAGACCCATTTCTGAACATCCTAATTTTAATTCAGTTTGGATCTTGCTTGAAGCAGGAGATTAGATTAAGACCTATTGAAGACCATTTCAACCTAGATAGTTATGTTGCTCTGAATCAGTAGTTGTTATTTACCTTTTGTTCTTTTTTTTCCTTTTTTTTTTTTGGGGGGGGAGGAAGGGGGCTGGCTATAAGGTTAGGCTGATACTGTATAGTATGTTATTCAGTTGCTGAAACAGTGAAATGAAATATACCTTTATCAGATTAGCAGATGTCATTAGGCTGAGGGGAATTGGTTTATAACATGGAAAGTAGAACTGCTGCTCAGTGGGACTTCAAAAATACATTGACAGAACCTCAAATTGTGGTAAATTTTGTTTGGAATGGAATAACTTTCACCTGTTAATACAAGCTGGGGGCTCATTCTGTAGAAAACCGCTTCCCAGAGAGAACAGGGTGGATACAAATAGCACTGATTTTGTAGGGTGTACAGCTGGCCTTCAGCAACCAAAGGTCAAAAGTAGTCCAGTGGTTTGAGAGGAGAGTCCAGTAAGATTTAGAGAATTGACAATTTCCTTGTCAGCACCTCTAAGACCACATCAGGAGTGGTGTGTACAGACAGCTTGGTATTCTTTGCTGTAAGAGATGTGAACTGGTGTGAGGTCAGAGGGGGGCCACATGTTGATGTTGAAAGGAGGATCAGATCATACAATACGTAAGGACAATGGTTCTTCAATTTGAAGAAGAAACATTAGAAAGGAGATTAATAGCAGCTTTCTGGTATTAAATACAGGAGTATAGAGAAAATAGAACTGGATTTACACAGAGATGTTCAGCTGCAGTACGAGTTGCAGAGATTACAAGCTTCAGCAAAGGAAACTGTACAGAAGCAATTGTAAAAGTAACCACTACCTTAGTGAAATAAAAGGTGTTGTATAGAGGGCTCTGTGAGGTGTTTTTTTTTTTTTTTTTTTTTTTTTTTTTTTCCAGAAATGAAATAGACAGGGCCGTGATTGAATTTTGAAGATAGCTCTGCTTTGGGCAGGAGATTGTACTAATTCTCTTGAGATTTCTTCTGACCTTTTTTTTTTTTTTCCTATGATTGCTCTATTTTCTTCTAACAATCTATCTGATGTCATTCACAAAAAAACTGGACAAAGCTGAGGTTTCAAATTAAGCTTATTTCTCAACAAGGTCTTGTACAGAGGTTAGTGGAAGAATTAAGAGTAAGTAATTTTGACAGTATTCACTTAAGAAATTAGTTGGAACCAGGTCTCTTTATGGATTTAATTGCTCCACTGCAGGAAATGAATGCAGTAGTTGCTTTCAGAGGTCTTTATGATTAGTTATTTAAAAAGCAGAGATAACTTATGAAACATTTGAAATTTTGTTTTTCTTTTTCATTGAATGTTCGTAGCCGATTTTCAGCTAAAGCTGTTACTTAAAGTCCTTCTAAATGAATCATCTACTATTTGTGTATGTGAGTTTTCTAAGTAGAACATGAGATGACTGTTGTAAGCGTCTTGCATCCTTTCTTGCTTAGTAATTGGAGATTCAGAGAGAGGCTTTTCTTTACCTGTAATCAAATGTTAATAGAGAGGATTAAAGCAGATACCTGCTAACTGCTGGTTCTCATATTTCATGCACTGAACTGGTTTTTAATGTTACTAAGTAGATGGTGACCTAGGTCTTTGACCAGCAAAGGACATTAGTTTGTGCTAGACGTAGCCTCAGTTCTAACTAAATGAACTCAATGCATTCTAGAAAGTCATTATATAAAATAGGTGATTGTTTCTGTGTGCAAGGTCACATTCCTTCCCCAGCTTTGTACTAGCTTTTGCACAATTGTTAGTGAATTTGCAACTCTAATCTAGAAAGTTGACTTCTCTAGTGCATATTTACTTTTTTTTTGGAGAAATACTATATACACAAAATGTTTGCTGTGCAAAATGTAGTCTGTCATTTCTGACCAGTCTTTCAAAACCGAGAACCCATTTGCCTATGTAAATCAACATCTCTACCTGATAGCTGAACAGAGTTACTTCAAATGGAAGAATGAGAAAATCCAACCTTGAGTATGCATTCATTGAAGACAAAAATCAAGACCCACAGTCTTGCATTTAAAGGAGAGTAGCATCTTGTTTAGATGATCTTTGACAACATCATCTAGGATTTTTGATGTGTTCTACAACATGGTCTAGCCACATAAAAAGCTTGTTGGAGCTGTCTTTGATACCAGTGTCCTACCAATTTGTATCATATATACATATGATGTGTGTATTATCAGGATGTATCTTGGTTCTGCTGATTCCAGCTAAAATATTTTAGTGCTATAGTTTGGGTTTGTATGCTGCTGCTATATTTCCTCAATGCTGTTGCTCAAATCTATATGGTGTTATTCTGGGATATCTTTGCAGTGTCTGCTAGGTACTTACATCTGTAAACAAGCTTTAATCATCTGTGAGGGCAACTTAAGGAACTTGCTGCTTGGATGACATTTAAGTTCATTGTCCAGCAGGATTTTTTCATGTAACTAGTGTAGAAGAGAGCTGAAGGATCTGTTGTGTATTATGTCAAAAGAAAAACATCCTTTAGTGTAAGTCAAGAAGCCAAGTATTTATCAGCTTAAAAAAGATGAGCTTTGAACTTTTGTAATTTTAAAACATAATGACTCTATAGTACAAAGAATTCTCTTGAACTTGAACTTTGTTGCTTTACTTTGTATTGTCTCCAGAGTTAGGGCTTGTTTGTCCTTCTCCTTTATCCCCTTATTTACTGTGTCTTTGCATGTGACAGATGTTACAGGTGTTTTAGGAGTATCTGCAAACATCCTGTGCTATTCAAATGCCAGTTGTTTTAAAATTGACAGGAAGTGGTGAGATGTAAATAGGAATGAGGAAAGTTTAATTTACTGGTTAAGGATGCCGCACACTTAGCTTAGGTGCCTTTCAGACTGATGTGACTATTTGCATGCTGTTAATGTACTGTGATCTGAATGATTTATTTTTTTTTTATTTATTGGAACACAATTGTTAACATTCCCTTGCCAGTAATTTGTCCTGCAGTTTAGCAAAGTAAAGGAGGAGATGCATCACCAGACTTGTGGAGCTGATAACACTATTTAGCAAGTGATTTGTCACAGTTGGGCTTGGTCTTACTGGGATTTCACATAGTACTGTAGAGTGTTGAGTATCCAAGCTGAAGACCTGATGGACTGTTCAGAGGTGCAACACATTGCTGTTCTGAAGAATATACCTAATAGTAAAACTAACCTTTTCTTCCTGATGACCAACATTCTTTAGAAGCTGTTCATTGGTAAAAACCTGTAGGTTTTTTTCATCATACTGCTTTGAAGCCAGAACATCTGTAGGGTAAGAGCAGAGTCCTGATTTCTGAGACCAGAAAATGTACAGTATTCTAGTTACACACTGGAAGTTAAACATTTGCTTTGACTTTTAGGGGAGTTTTATTGTTTCTCTGTGGAGGCAAAAAACTTGAGGTAACGTGCTAAATTTAGCTGCAACTCAAAATACTAAGCTCATTTGCGCAGATGAACAAGAAGTTACTACATAGCCTGCCAGTATTTAGTATTTGGTAACTCCTGGTTACTGAGGTGCAGCAAATCAGTTGTGCAACTGAGGACAAAACTGAAGGTGAAGAAACAGAGCTGATTATACACTCAGTAAATTAAATTTCACTTAGGCAGCCTTAAGACATGTCTCAACCCATAAGTATGAGTGGCGTTAGATTGTAACGTCCTTTGTCCTGAGTTGGTTGGCTGTTTTCAGACCTCTTTGCATCTGCCAATTCCATAATATTAAACAATGCTACTTATAAAATAGAGTGTGAAGTTTCTTAATTGGTGTAGTGGAAATGCTAAGTTATGGCCTAAAACAATGACTGAGCACCCAGTGGAAGGCAGGGCCAAACATGTAATGCACCTTGGTGATTGGAAGGGGTGGAGCCAGGGTTGGCAGTGGAGGCAAGGGGATCTTGCTGGATCCTGCCTACCTGAAGCCTTTTCGTTTGTTTCGGTATCTACAGCTGCTGCATTTGGGCTCGTTCTCATTTGCTGTAGCCAAAGACTTTCCCACCCCACTGTTATTGTGGTACTTTCCATCCTGTTACAGCATTACAGTTGGGTTTTGGATTATGGATGGCCTGTGCTCACTTGCTAGTAATTATGATGCTCACTTAGTTCTCTGTATGTGACTTCCCTGTTTGCAGAACTTCAGTGGGTGAAGAGCTGAAGCTGTCACGGTATTATTTGTGCAAATGAAGAAGGAAAGGAAATCAAGCAACTTAATTTTTATTTTTGTTAGGTGATGCCTTAAACTTTTGAATGGAACTCTCTTCAGCAAATTAAAAGTTGTTGGATTTCTTTTTCTTTTCAGGCTCTTTTTGGTGTAATAATTCTTAATTTACTTATGAGTTGTTGTTTACATTGAAGGGTGAAGATGTCAACCGGACACTTGAAGGTGGGAGGAAGCCTCTTCACTATGCAGCAGACTGTGGGCAGCTTGAGATACTGGAATTTCTGCTATTGAAAGGAGCTGATATTAATGTATGTACATCAAAATTTATAGTCATCTATGGTTGTGTTTGTTTGTTTTTTTTTTCCCCTCACATAAGAGACAAGTGCTTAATAGATAACTGGAAGAATTAGATGAAATCAAGCAATTTGATATATATAAGAATATATATAAGAGAGGTAGTCTCCTAAAGTTTAGAAGCTTAAAATTGCGTTTAATAAATGTTCAAATACCTTTGGACACATTCAGGGAAAACTATTAATTTTGACAGTTATTAGAAAGATAGAGCTGGCAATTGCATCTAAATAAAGATGGTATAGAGTACTTAATGAATTTGTCTTCTGGAGTCCCTTCCAACATTATAATACATCCTTGACCAGGACAGGACTAATTCTGTTTAAATTGGTGTTCTTCTCTCTTCACATTTAATTGATCTGTTTGAGACACCTGCACGGTTTTGTGTCATTTAAAAGATTTTCCTGAGCTTTATGACTCTTCAAAACAGTATAGTCCTCCATTATGTGAAATTTCTAAATGCTTTAGCCATGCATTCCAAATCCTATGCTTTAGAACACTTATATGAAAATCAACATACAAGACACCTACAGAATGTCTCAAACTGTTTGTGGTTACCTGGAAAGATAAGGAATTCCTCAGGAATACACCTAGTTCAGCATAAAATGGAGGAAAAATAAGGGCGTTTCATTTGCTCCTTTTCTTATCCTTTCCAGGACCATAGTTTAGAGAAAAGAAAGCCTGGAGGATGTTTCAGGCCAAAGCAGGTTTCTGAAACTAGATTGTCTGAGAAATGAGAGAATTAAGGGTACTGCTTTTAAATTGACAAAACTTCTGTCACGGAGTTATCTAGATCAATCTATATCTGTGATGGGGGGAGGGGGGCAGTACGCCCATGGGCCCCCCAGCCCCCAACAAATGGGAAGGGAAAAAAGGGAAAGGGGTAGGGAGATGGGAGCTGGGCTCAAGGAAGTAAACAGAGAAGCGACAACAATCTAAGGAGGAAAACTTATTTTCCTAATTACAATCTAATTTAAATTGAGGCTAATAAGTCAAGTAAAATAATAAGAGAGAGAGAGAAAGGTTTCTGAAGACCGAGAAGCCTACTTTAAAATTGAAGGTGCCACAGCCTGGAAGTACACCCACACCTGCTGCCAGGCAGTGAGAGAGAAAGTGAGTGTCACTTCCTTGATGTATTTCCCTCTCTGACCGTGAGGTCCTCTGGGGCGTGTAGTTCTTCTCTGTGCTCCACATGGTGTTATGATGTAGAATACCAATAGCAAAAATTACAAAGCTATGACAACTTCTCATGTGAAACACTGCAATTTCTGTCATTTGCCAAAAAAATAAAATCCCAACCAAATATGAACGTGAACTTTTGGATGCTAAGCAGACTTAAATAGGAAATTTCTTACTGTTCCATAACTGCTTTTATGCCATGACTTTGCCACAACTTTTGTTTTTAAAAACGGAGTAAAACATTCTAAAGGAACGCATTTCTGGAAAGTATTTTTAAATCTTTGACTTCATTTTGCTGTTGGCAAGACAAAAGTAAAAGATTAAGCGAAACCTTTTAATGCTGTGTGAAATAGTTCTTCAAATAACTGTGTCTCAATTTACAGGCTCCAGACAAACACAATATTACACCACTCCTATCAGCAGTCTATGAGGGCCATGTTTCCTGTGTGAAATTGCTTCTGTCAAAGGTGAGATACAAATGTTTAGAAAAAGTTACCCATTAGCAGAGTATATTACTGTAATTTTTTTTCAGTAAGATTGTATTGCTTCAGATAAGTTCAGAGCATCAAACAAATGCTGTTTACATTACTGAGAGAGAGAAGGTATGCTCTTGTAATGGAAAAGTTAGTTGAAAGAGAGAGTTCTATGACTCTTGCAGTGGTGCGAAAGGGATAACCACCAAAAATACTGCAAGCTCTAGCTGAGAAGTTAACAACAGATCAGGCAAGAATACAAGTGTATTTGTTCAGCAGACAGAGGAGTGGGTTTTAGCTCTGGCAGCTGCTTAGGTGTCCCATATGATGGAGTCTCCAATGGAGCTGTGCAGAGGAGTGTTTTCTGCCAGGTGGATGAAAACCCATCTGGATTGGAAAAATGAAAGTAGGTAGGAAAGCAGCAATTTTTTTTTTCCGCTATAGAGCTTGTAAATTTCATCCAAAATAGTGTAGTCTTATTCTGTTTCTGGTCTCCTTTTAATTCGTGTTACAAAAGTGATCTATTTTACAAAGCAGTAGTTAATTCAAGAAATGTTTTGTCTCTGTTCGTACCTTCTCCTTGTTACACTTCACTTCCTTTGAAAATAGGAGGTTAAAATTGTGTTTTCAGAATGTGAACATACCTGTATCGATCAAACAAAGGATTATAGATTCCTTGCTATGCATAACATCATCATCCATGGTAAAATGGTTCTTCTGAACTGCCTCAATGCTGTGTGCGGGTCATCTTTCTTTTCTTTGTGGCTCTAACCCTGTCTAATGTTAATTTATTTTTCTGTAAAGAAATGCTGCAACTTTTAATCTAGGATTCAAATTTGTTGTGAAGACTGATTTGTGAATTCAGATCAAAGAAACTTAACGGATATACAGAAAAGAAGGCTTTTATAACTAGAGTATAATTCTAACCTTTTTCAGTATTTGTCTTCATGGCATTCATGAATTGTATTTAATTTGCTGGACAAGGTATATCATCTAACCTTTTGTAAGAATAGACTTAGTTTCCCTTCTGAGCTTCTGGTCTTTTGCTGTTCAGAGCTGAGGCATGTTAGTACAGACTCTTGTCCTCATGTCTTCTTGTCTGATTCAACATTTTTGATACAAGCTGAGTTCTAGAAACTTAGTTTGTTCGTAAGTAGACTAGTACATTTTCCTATCGTTTTGTTACCTTGTGCCATGATGTCAGTCTTATTGCTAGCTTAGGAGGCTTCATATTCTCTTTTGTAGTGCTGGCTCCTTTGGCAAGTAGTCCCTTGCAACAAAGTCCCTGAGTAATCCATAACCAGCAGGATCTTAATATCCTAAAGGGAAGTGCAGATTCTGTGTTAATACTTTGTTTTTCAAACCAGAAAGAATGCAATTCAAAGCTACTAAGTATGTTCTGCCTTGAATTTCAGTGGTCAAATGATTTAATTTTCTACTTATTTCTTTGACATGATTTCCATCTTACGGCTTGTCTTAATTTTACAAATGTTTGGTACAATTATTCAAAGCAGTGAACTGCTACTTCATTGAAGTTGCTTTTCTGCCTAACACTCAGGATGCTATTGAAACATACTGAGTGCTATTCAAGGGGAATGTATTATGAGAGAACTTCCAGAGGTGCAGTTTTTCAACTCATAAACTTAAATTATTAATATGGAGTTTGCAGACACACTGTATTACTGACCTCTCTTTTTTTAAACGTTAATCAAGTTAATAGCTAGCGTTTCCACGTGGCTGCTGCTTCTTGTTGATTAATAGTTACTGCAACTGTAATGCTTAGAGTGTCATTGAGTTTATTTCAGGATTTTTACATTATTTTAGTGCATGGTTTTGTACAAAATTGAATTTGTATCAGTGTTCATCTGGCTCCGTTTGATTGTATCTTGTACTGAAATGAGAAATAGAGGCCTTGTGGGTAGGTTTTGGGTTAATTTAAAGAAAAAGTGATATAAATATTTACTTGTGCATCAATGTCAAGAATATAAAGGACATCCTTTATCACATGTTGTATTTCTTTCTGTTTCTGTTTTGAAGTGCTTTGCATTCTGAGTAAGTTACTCTGAACACCGGTGGTGTCCATGAGGCAGTCCCATGTTACAGCTAAGCCTATGCCAAGGAGAACAGGGGATTCTGTTCAGTCATTTAGTGCTATTCCCCTGCATGTTTCAGCTGCTCCCTTGCAACAGCCCTGGCATTGGTACCTGTCATTTGTCCCTACTGTAAGGTATTTTTCTGTAGCCAGAGTCCTGCCAATTGAGGTCTTCAAATTTAAGTTGTATTGTAAATTTAGTTCCTTGCATTAGTTACTGGAGTTGGAGAAACGCTGATGCCAACTCAAGAATGAACGGAACTAATTTCAGTTTCACTTCTATTGTTACCTTGGGTCATTTTTCAGTGCTCTTGCACTGTGACAATACCTGTTCCAGAGAGCTGTCTCCTGGGTTTATTTGTAGTTTTTGTAGGTGTACAATTAGAACTCAGCTTGTCTGCTTTACAGCTCTCCTGGTGGCTGTGTTGCTCTCTTGTAAAGGGCAGATACTTGCTTGTTGCTATGTACCGCTTGCTTACTTTGTTGCCTCTGTTGTGGCAGTGTTGTTTTTTTTTTTTGTAGAGGATGGATGAGTTTCATCTAAAACCTGAGAATAAGAGAAAAGGAACAGATGTGGGAATGAAGCTGTAATCTATCTAGCTGGCTCCTTAGTATATTTTATGCCCACTTTTGCCTTTTATCATCACTTCCAAAGGCACAAGTGGTTTCATTTTCTCCCTTACCACACTTGATGATTACCCTTAATCATCTACTGGGAAAATATTTTCACTAAATAGTGAAAATCTTTATGAAGAAATAGATTGGGCAGTAACAATCCAGATGCACAGTGATTTTGTGATTTTGTTTAATAACAAGGTTTTGATCTTTATATAGAAAGTAACATTCAGCTATAATTATAGGCAGAATGAGACTTGTAGTGGGTGACAAGTGAAGTGAAATAGGTTACTGAAAAAGAAGCTCTTGCTGCATGCTCAGTGAGAAGAAATTTTACTAGTTGAGATAATAAAGTCTAGAATATTATGCTTGCTGGAACAGTGTATACTGTGCTGTTACCACTCCTCTAATGCATTTTCAGGGAAATGGAACTGATTACTTTTAGATAAATTTAAATTTCCTAGACCTTACTTGCTTCCTCTTCCTTCCTTTTTCTTATGAATAAATTATGTTTTGTGTCAGCTGCATCTTCAAATTATGACATAGCCAACATTTTCCAAACTTCCTGGAGGCCCCATGGCATTCAGCTGTGTACTAAAATTTGAACACTGTGAAAACTGCAATGTGGAGCTCCTTCCTTAATCTTGTGTTTGTTATAATACCTTGTGATAGTTTCACACCGGTGGGTAGCCAAGCTCCTCTGTTCCACTTCACTCTGCTTCCTCAGAAGGACAGGGGGAGAAAATAAGATGGGGGGGGGGGGGAAAGTCATTGGTTCATATTAGGAGTAGGAGATTGGTCACAAATTATTGTGCGTTGGTAACAGACAAGAGTAGTGAGAACAGAAAGAAAATTAAGAACACCTTTACATCCTCCCTTTTCTGCTCTCTTTCTCTCAAGGGCACAGGGGAACAGACAGTGAAGGCTACAGTCAGTCTGTAGCACTTCATCTCTACAGCTCTTTCATGGTTACTCCGTTCTCCTGCTCCATATGATGTCCCTCCCACAGGATTTTGTCCTTCTCAAACTGAGCCCACATGGGCTTCCCACAGGCTGCAGCTTTCCAAGTGCTGTACCAGTGCTTATCTGTGCTGCAGGACCTATCCTTTAGGAAGTTGAACCTGCATAGGTCCCTGTGGGTGGCAGCTTCCCTGGACTTTTTGTTTCTCTGTGGGGCTCCTGTCCATGGGCTGTGGCTCTGGTCTGAGATTGCTCTTGTGGGGACTCCGCATGGGCTGTGGCTCCTTCAGGCCATGTCCTCTGCTGCCCTGTGGGTCCCCTCCATGGCTGCATTTGGAAATCTGCTCTATGTGGTGCCTGTGGGCTGCAAAGGACAGCCTGCTCCTTCATGAGCCTCTCCTGGGCTGCAGGGAACTTCTGCTCTGTGCTTGAAACACCTCTTGCCCTACTTCTGTACTGACCTTGCTGACTAGAAGGCTGTTTTTCTCACTCCTCTCTCCCAGCTACTGTCACGCAGCAGTTTCTTTCTTCTGTCTGCTTTCCCAGAGGCAAGAGGCACACCCAGCATTGCTTGTGGCTCAGCTCTGGCAGCAGTGGGTGTCTTTTGAAGCCATTTGGAGCTGGCTCTGATCTGACATGGGTCAGCTGTTGATCACTGTATACAATGTACCTCTGCTAACAGGACCTTGCAGTGTAAACCCTATAGACATGGTGACTTCAGAAATGGTAGGATTAGTGAAGAACAAACCTTCAAATTTCTGTCTCTGGAAGGATACTAACAGCTGTGTAAATCAAAGGATTTAGCTCAAAATTACTTAAATTCTCTTCAAGTGTTTAAATAGTGGTATTCTGTGAAAGACAGGTTAACCCTATAACATTTGATTTGACTGTGGAAGGTAAGAATATTCATCAAAAACAGTGAAATGCTGTGGAAAAGAATGATTCAATGGAATTTCCTATTAGGTTGTATAACAAGTAATTGAAACATGATTTTATATTAATTAGTGGTTACAAATGAGTACTCCAACAAGTTGAAACAATAACTATTACAGCTGTTTATTTCTTCAATTTTGGACTTACTATTGATGGTTGCATGTATTTAACTCCCTGTTCTATTTGTGTAGTCTTTTCTTCTATTCATGAAACACTGCAAAATGTTTGTGTTATGATTTTATGATTAAGTTGCATTGAACTGTGGCTTCACATGTTGCCATAGTTGATGGTGATACTCAAGTTCAGACATTTCTTTTTGTGTATGAAATCAGATATAACCAAGATAGGGTTATTTTTGGTAAACAGTTTGACTTGCATTGTTTAAAACAAAATGCTCAACGAAGTTTGCTGAAGATGTTTTACAGTATATTAGAATAAAACAGTGTGAATGTAGTTAGCTTTTGTCTAAAGAGCACTTTCCATTTGAATTTCAGATAGGGCTTGCTGTCATAGTACTACGTTAACAGTAATTATTTTTTAATCAATTTTATAATATTTCTTTCAGGACCGAGACATTTGAAAATATCTGTGTTCATTTTAAACAATGAAGTGGTTTGCAGCATACAGTGCTTTTAAAGAAGGGCAGAACCGTCATATCTCATGTTCAGTTCTTTCACTTCTGTTTTTCTCTATTATTAACATTAAGTAACGTATTGTTTGAAGGTATTCTGCTCTTAGGGAGGAAATGAATTCTCAGTAGCTTTTGACAAATATGGAAATGAATTACCTCGAATACCAGATGTGTATTTAGCTCACATTACAAGGGAAAAGTAAAAGCCTTTCTACAAAACAAAATAATCGTTAATGAGTACTATTAGCTAAAGAAGCAACTTCAGTCACTGTACTTCAGTTTGTTTTTAGTTTTTTGCAGGGATAACTTAAGATTTTCTGCATTACAAATAAAATTCAAATTCTTCCATGTTCTTTCATGCACGTTTTGCACTTGAGTTCCTAATGTGAGAAGATTTTTTTATTTTTTTTTTTACTCGAGTGTATTGCAGAAGCCAGCATTGTTACAACAGACAGTCAGTTTTGAATGCTTCTAAAGAAGGTCTCGATTTGTGGCAAAGTTCTTATAACAGAATACTTCTAGTATTTTTGTAGCATATCTAGCAACTTGATCTCTGCTTACTGCTAAAAACATGTAATCTAATTCAATGGGTTTCTTTATTTAGCACCTTCTTTTTCCTCTGACAGTGGCAGAATGGATGCCTTTTGAGCAAAACTGTAGGTTTCACTACTTTGGCTCATTTATTCTTCTGTTGTATTAGGAGTTTTTACAGGCTCACATCTGTATAGAAGTTTGTAAGTCTACTCGCTTTAGAGTGTGTTTAAAAATGTATTGTCCACAAATTTATCCATGTCCTTTTTCAATCAGCTGCTGTTTGCCTCAGTAACTTCATCTGGAACCTGATTCTGAAAGTTCACTCCTTGCTGTGTAAGCCAGTCTTCTACTGGTCAGCTTCATCAGAGTATTTCCAGTTCCACTGGGTTTAGTAACAGCTCTACGTTGACTATCTGCCATTCTTTTCTGAACTGCAGATATACCCTAGTAACTATTGTGCTTCCTGCATCATTTTTAATACTCGGTATTATAAGAGTGCAAAAATGCTTGTTTGTTGTTAATATCCTGCCAAACAGTTTTTAGTGTGTGTTTATATACATACAGGAAAAGAACATAGAGTACTGTAAGAGAGTAATACCTTTTTTACTTCAGGGAAGTAGAGAATATTGTGAAACCTTTTACTTTTATGAACTTTTATTTAAATTTGCTTCCTGGCAGTTCTGTGTTTCTGAAAATGGAAGTTGTCATGATCTGAACTTTATTATTTTCTTCTCCTGTTGAATGCAGGCAGGAATATTTCTGCTTTGGGACCATCCTCCTAATTTATGAACACTGACTTTAATAAACAGCATCCTCTTTAAGTAGTTGTGGCCCTATCCTACATTCAGTAAAAATGTTTTAAAAACTCAAGCTTTGTGTTTCTCTGACTTCTCTGAAGTACAAATACATGAGGACTGCTCTAAAACTAATGCCTCCTATGTTATTATGTTGGCCATATTGTCAAAGGTGGATTTGGTGGTGTATGGGAGATTGGTAATCACAGCCTGAACCTCTGATTAATCAGCTGAGGCAAGTATGGGGTCAGCTGTGGGAGCACAGGTGAGAGTGATGTAGCTGTGCTCCCGGAAGGGGTGGAGCTTGACTCCATCCCCTCTGAGACCTCATTTAAGGGCTGACTCCCACTGGAGCAGTATCTCTTGGAGATCGCTCACCAGGGAGGACTGCCTCAGCTGCCTCAGTCAAGGCACCACCATTGGTGAGTTTTTCCTTTACTTATTCACTTGTATACCTTCTGTACATTTTGTTTCCATCTGTACATTTAAAACCAATACATTTGGCGAGCCAGCCAGGAGCCTGTAAATATCGGAAAAAAAATGTCTTTCCTGTGGAATGTGTTTAGCTGGTTCAAGGGGGAGAAGATCACCCCCTTAGGGAAAATCCTCCCTGGACAAATACCAGGGTTTGAGGCGTCCCCATATTTTCAATTAGCGATGATTATCGAACAATGGGGGCCCTTACGGGTGACGGGCAATATGTCCCCTTACCATCTAACTGAATACTTTCAGGGGTTGCAAAAAGATATTTTGACAACCAAAGAAAGGCAAATGGCTGCATCCATGGCTGCTTGGCCTTTATTGAATGCTTTAAATCAGGCAGAGGTTAAATCAGATAAGATTGAACATGAAAATCAATTATTAAAAGCCCGCATTGAAAAATTGGAGGGCGAAATTAATCTATTAACGGGGAAAAATTCATCATTTTTTTCAAACACCCCCCAAATTAGATATATTACAATGGATGATAGTAAGGATCCTGAAACATCGGATCAAACTAAGGTCACTAAATCTGACCTAGAAGAGCCACTTAAGACGGACTTATTAGAAGTCCGCCCTATGGTAACCCAAAAAACAAAAAAAGTCCAGGAGCGACCAGCAGGGGTGCCTCCTGATCAATGGACCCCTGCTGACTCCTATTTACACGTAACAGCACGTCCATATACACCCACCGAACTTATGGATCTAGTACAGCGCTTCAGGCAAAGACCAAGGGAAAGTGTCCCAGCCTGGCTGTTACGATTATGGGACTCGGGAGCAGAAAGTGTAATAGTTAACGGCTCCGAGGTATCTAAACTAGCAACTATAACAGTCCATCCTGCCCTGAGGCAGAGATTGTATTCAGGGTCCCAGTTCCCTGAAGAGAATCATTCGATCGTAGATTGGATAATGGCTGCCTGCCGTATGGTATGGTCAAATAAAACAGACATGCCAATACATACAGGAATGTGGTCTTCTATGGAAGACCTACAAAATTATATCCGGGAACTAGGCATGCGAGAGGCTGTCTATGAAGATGTATCTGTTAGTCCGGACATGGTGAAGTTTTCCGCGGGAATGAGGGACCTAATCTTACAACAGGCTCCCTCACATATGTATGGAACATTGGTTTCTATATTGAATCCTCTAGTGGCCGCAGAGGCAGCAGTCCAACATGCTGCCCAATTGGTAGCGGATCTGGGGGAAACGGAGCGCCTAAGAACCAAGCGCAATATTAGAGTAATTGAAGATCCTGAAGTTTTTCCAATAGCCCGAGCCAGGAGATCGGCTCCACGAACCCCTCGGGCGGGACCCATTAGGGTGTCCCGAAGACAAATGTTTAATGATCTACTCCGAGCAGGTGTTCAATTTGCCAAAATTGATGGGCAGCCCAATCACGTTCTGCTTCAGTTGTGGAAACAGCTGAAGGATGAACAAAAATTTCAAAACCGCCCCAAAAGACCGGGGATAAGGCTTATAGAACGACGACCAACAACAGTTTGGAATCTAGAAGACTTTATCGTGCCAAATAGGAAAAAGAGGCCACCTCAGGTGCCTCGGGTCACAGTACCAGAGGCATCAGAGGTAAAAGACCTGAATCTGGCCCAGTTTATGGCGTGATGAGGGACGTCAGTCACCCTAGGGCCTCTAGACGGGACCGGAGGCCCTATGTGGAATTGACAATATATTGGTCCCGAGAAAATGTGCAGAAGGTTATGGCCCTCGTTGATACGGGGGCGGAAACATCTATAATTTATGGAGATCCAACAAAATTCAGAGGGAACAAAGTAATGATTGGAGGCTTTGGGGGACAGACCGTTCCAGTCACCCAAACTTGGGTAAAATTGGGGGTCGGGCGCCTCCCACCACGGGAGTACAAGGTATCTATTGCCCCAATTCCGGAGTACATATTGGGAATTGATATCTTGTGGGGTCTGGCTCTCCACACAACAGTGGGAGAGTTCCGATTGCGGCAGAGATGCATTAGTATCCGGGCAATTCAGACAATATTGAGAGGCCATGCAAAACATGAGCCTATTTGTCTGCCCAAGCCACGTCGGATTACTAATGTAAAACAGTACAGACTCCCAGGTGGGCAGGATGAAATAACAAAAACAGTGCAGGAATTAGAAAGAGTGGGTATTATAAGGCCTGCACATAGCCCGTACAACTCCCCAATATGGCCAGTGCGAAAATCGGATGGAACATGGAGGATGACAGTGGATTACAGGGAATTAAACAAGGTCACGCCGCCCGTTCATGCAGCCGTACCCAATATTGCCTCCCTAATGGACACACTAAGTAGAGAAATTAAAACGTATCACTGTGTCCTAGACTTAGCGAATGCATTCTTCAGTATTCCGATTAGTGAAGAATCACAAGACCAGTTTGCATTCACATGGGAAGGCAGGCAGTGGACTTTTCAGGTTCTGCCGCAAGGGTACGTGCATTCACCTACTTTTTGTCATAATTTGGTGGCGCGTGATCTGGCTAAGTGGCAGAAGCCACATAATGTAAATTTATATCATTATATTGATGACCTCCTGTTAACATCCGATTCATTAGAGGCGGTGAGACAAGCAGCAGATTTATTGATAGCTTATCTGCAAAAGAGAGGGTGGGCTATAAACCCACAGAAGGTGCAAGGTCCGGGGTTATCTGTAAAATTCCTGGGAGTAATTTGGTCCGGAAAAACCAAAGTACTACCCAGTGCAGTAGTGGATAAAGTCCAAGCGTTCCCAGTCCCTACAACATCAAAACAGCTACAAGAGTTCTTAGGTATATTAGGGTATTGGCGCTCCTTTATACCTCACTTAGCTCAGTTGTTGAGGCCATTGTATAAGCTTACCAAGAAGGGTCAATCGTGGAACTGGGGGAAGGTAGAACAAGATGCTTTCCAACAGGCAAAGCTGGCAGTTAAACAAGCCCAGGCATTGGGTATATTTGATCCGACCCTCCCAGCTGAACTAGACGTTCATGTTACCCAGGATGGTTTTGGCTGGGGCCTGTGGCAACGCCAGAGTTCTGTTCGAACCCCCATTGGATTCTGGTCTCAGGTTTGGCACGGAGCAGAAGAAAGATACAGCATGATTGAAAAACAGTTATTGGCTGCCTATTCAGCGTTACAAGCGGTAGAGCCAATAACGCAAACAGCAGAGGTTATAGTTAAAACTACATTACCGATCCAGGGGTGGGTAAGAGATCTAACTCACCTTCCTAAGACAGGAGTGGCCCAAGCACAGACGGTAGCACGATGGGTCGCCTATCTAAGTCAAAGAAGCAGCTTGTCTTCGTCTCCACTCAAGGAGGAATTACAGAAGATCTTAGGCCCAGTGACATATCGCAGTGATACGCCGAAAGAACCAATGGTCGCTCCACCAGAGAAGAGCCCTGTTCAGGAAGGAAGATATCCTATTCCTGAAGATGCCTGGTATACGGATGGGTCCAGCAGAGGCAACCCGAGCAAGTGGCGAGCTATAGCATACCATCCCTCTACTGAGACAATCTGGTTTGATGAGGGGGATGGTCAGAGCAGCCAATGGGCAGAATTACGAGCCGTGTGGATGGTTATAACTAAAGAACCTGGTGATGGCATCCTGAACATCTGTACGGATAGCTGGGCCGTGTACCGGGGGCTTACTCTGTGGATTACGCAGTGGGCTACCCAGGAATGGACTATCCACGCCCGACCGATCTGGGGGAAAGACATGTGGGTAGACATTTGGAATACAGTCAAACACAGGACGGTATGTGTCTACCATGTCTCTGGTCATCAACCCCTGCAGTCACCAGGAAACGATGAAGCGGACACACTGGCCCGAGTTCGATGGATTGGGAATTCACAATCCGAAAATATTGCCCGATGGTTACATCAGAAGCTACGGCATGCTGGACAAAAGACAATGTGGGCAGCTGCTAAAGCATGGGGGCTGCCTGTACAGTTATCTGATATCGTCCAAGCATGTCAGGACTGTGACGCTTGCTCGAAGATGAGACCAAGACCGTTGCCTGAAACAACATCCCACATTGCTAGAGGATATAGTCCTCTTCAGAGATGGCAGGTTGATTACATTGGGCCCCTCCCTCGGTCTGAGGGGGCGAGATATGCCCTGACCTGCGTTGATACTGTAAGTGGACTGCTGCAAGCCTATCCCGTACCAAAGGCAAATCAAGCATATACAATTAAGGCACTCACTAAACTGATGTCTGCATATGGGACACCTCAAGTCATCGAGAGCGACCAAGGGACTCACTTTACTGGAGCGATGATACAGCGCTGGGCAGAAGAGAACAACATTGAATGGCGATTCCATCTGCCATATAATCCAACAGGGGCAGGCCTTATTGAACGCTACAATGGTATTCTTAAGGCTGCCCTGAAGACAGACTCCCAGTCCCTGCAGGGGTGGACAAAAAGATTATACGAAACCCTGCGGGACTTGAACGAAAGACCTCGGGATGGCAGACCCAGTGCTCTGAAAATGTTACACACTATATGGGCCTCCCCTCTTAGGATTCAAATTACAGGTGCTGATAATGAGGTAAAACCGCAGGTTGGTAATGACAATAATCTTCTGCTCCCTGCCCCTGAGAATCTAAAACCAGGAATCCATAAGATAAATTGGCCCTGGAAGGTGCAAGTAGGACCTAAGTGGTGTGGCCTACTTGCACCTTGGGGGAGACTATTGGAGGTGGGAGGTTCAGTTACCCCCTCGGTGATGGGTACATGGCCTACTGACATCGTGGTCAATACTCCGGTCTTTATTGCTAAAGGGACACCCATCATGTCCCTATGGCAGATCAGGACTCCTCCTCTGGTGCCAGATATAGTTATACAGCCACAGATATCTGGCCAGAGGGTATGGTATCGGAGGCCGGGACATAATCCGGTGCGAGCAGAAGTATTGACCCAAGACAAGAATACGGCCTGTATCTTGCCCTGGAGGGCAGACCTTCCTCTCCTGGTACCCTTGAAACATCTGTATTACTCTCCCTAAGATTCTAAGCCTCTAGGACCATCAGAGAACAATTTGTGTGGACTGATGAAACGCAAATGGACCTGCACCTCGAGATGGCTTGTCTCCAGTAACATCTATCAAGCACTGGCCCACGGAAGATCGTGAATACCCATCCAATCATCATTTGAATAACATCAGCATTCGGTGCGACGGGAAATTGTATCAGCGTCGCGTTGGGTCTCTGTGATAAGGGAAAACTCACCTAATCATTGGTTCACGCTGTGAAGGGGTGGAGTGTATGGGAGATTGGTAATCACAGCCTGAACCTCTGATTAATCAGCTGAGGCAAGTATGGGGTCAGCTGTGGGAGCACAGGTGAGAGTGATGTAGCTGTGCTCCCGGAAGGGGTGGAGCTTGACTCCATCCCCTCTGAGACCTCATTTAAGGGCTGACTCCCACTGGAGCAGTATCTCTTGGAGATCGCTCACCAGGGAGGACTGCCTCAGCTGCCTCAGTCAAGGCACCACCATTGGTGAGTTTTTCCTTTACTTATTCACTTGTATACCTTCTGTACATTTTGTTTCCATCTGTACATTTAAAACCAATACAGGTGGTATGGCAGTAGAGGTTGCACCTTCCCACCAATATTCCATTACGCTTTGTTGCCATGTGACAGATGGCAACAGAGGGGCAGTCGGTCAGAGTGATGTTTGACGTAGAAGTGTGTATGAAACAAAGGTGTGTCAATGTATTCCTTGATGTGGAAAAAGAGTGCACTATTTGCATTCATTAGTGCTTGTTGAACCAAACAGTGGATGTGAGCACAGTGAATGGTGTGTTTCAGCAGTGGCAACAGCAGATAGCCTGCACTTGTGTGAATTTATTCAAGCACTGCCTTCAGGTTCTTTGTCCCTGGTTCTTCATCACTAGCTTATGCATAGCTAGTGGTGGTAACTATTGAAAAATAGTAATTTGTAGATTAGAAGTTTGTCTATCAAACAGTGATATTGTGCTCTTTGTAGCTATTGTAGTTTCCGTGGAAATAAATAGGAGGCATTACTTTCATGGTAAACAGTCATATCTTCGCTAGAAGCTCTTTAAATCTGAAATATCATATGCTGATGGAGTGTCCTGTAAGCCGAGAAAGTTTTTTAAGCTATAATTTAAGGTGAAGGACTGGTCACTTACTGCAAAGATGGCATAGAGAATGGAATGCCTTGAGAAATTAATGTAATGAAGTTCGACAAGGCCAAGTGTTGAATGTGGGTCAGGGTAACTTCAGATATGTCTACAGACTGGGGGAAAAACTTGTTGAAAGCAGACCTGTGCAGAAGTACTTTGCAGTCCTGGTGGATGAAAAACTGGGCATGAACCAGCTGTGTGTGCTTGCATCCCAAGAGACCAACTTTATCTTGGGCTGCTTCAAAAGAAGAAAGGGCAGCAGGAAGTGAGAGGTGATTATCTCCCTCTACTCTGCCCCTATGAGGAGTATTGCATCCAGGCCTGGGGCCTCCAATACAAGAGGGATGTGGAGCTGTTGAGCAGGTCCAAAGAATGGCTGCAAAGATCATCAGTGCGCTGGAGCACCTCTCTTATGAAGGAAGTTCTGAGGGAGTTGGACTTGTTTAGCTTGGACGAGATAAAGCTCTGGGAAGATCTCATTGCAGCCTTCCAGTGCTTGAAGGAAACTTTTAATCAAGAGGGAGGCTGTTAGCCCAGTACATTGTTGATATGAGAAGGGGGAATAGCCTTAACATCTATGGTTAATCTCATCTCTTTTAGTTTAAGTGGAAATTTTGCTCAGAGAAACTGTGAATGCCCCATCCATAGAGACATTCAAGGCCAGATTGGACAGGACCTTTGGCAGCCTGATCTGGTGGGAGTAGCCTTGCCTGCAGAATGAGAGTTAGCACCAGATGGTCTTTAAAGTCTTTTCCAACCCAAACCTTTCTGTGATTCTGTGATTTAAGTAAATAAGCTTTTGAATTTCTAGGTCCATTGTGTTCTCAGAAAGCTGTTGGATGTCCTTTACAGGTAGTTTGTCAATTTTCTTCCATGTAATATACTGGAGGTTAGATCTGTACTTCATGAACAGGTAGCATATGAAACTGAAGACAGAACTGTGCAGCACATGTTCTTGTCAAAGTGTGTCTGTATGCAGTGTTCTTCCTGTCATCTTTCATGAGAAAATGTTTTGGAATCATCACTTATTTTCAGGAAACATCTCATTCTTGGTCTCTTGTACTTCTTTATTTTCTAGTAACTTTTAGCCATTAATTTAACTACTTTTACAATTTAGTTTGGGTTTTCATTTTTATGTATATGACTAAACAGTGCTTAAAACAAACATGACTCTTTCCTTCTTTTTCCCTTTGTTCGCCTCCCATATTTTTGGTACTTTCTGCTTCTGTGCTTACTATTTCCTTACTGCCTACTTTGCACATTTCTGTTATCTTCTATGAAGTATTGACAGATCTGTAAGTAAACTGTTGAATCCTTCTGTTTTCTTGTTGTTTTTTTTTTTTTGTTTTTTGTTTTTTTTTTTTAATAGGCATGTGATATTTACAAATCTTGCTCAGTTTTGGTTTTTGAATATCTTCTCCAAGTAGCAATAAGACTATTTTCCTTCCACAGTAGAAGTGTGATGCTGGATGGTTGTAATCTTTTATGATGTAGAAAGAAAGCATTGCTATTTAAGTAAGCTCTTCTAGAGCTTACTGTTTAATTTGGCATGTGAAAAAGCTTGTTGTGCCATAGATTTCATGGAAGTTCAAGAAGTAAGTTTTTGCATTCGTGTTAGTAGTTGCTGGAAACAAGCAAAAGTCCTCTGGTTTTGTCCTAGATTAATTGGTAACTTCTTGATCTTGTAGTTTGCTGTTTGACAGAAGTTACCTGACCTTTTTTTCTAGTTATCAAGTTTGAATGTTAGCTGTGTGCTGTATAGTTAAATGTGTCCCATTTAATTTTTACATGAAAACTGGACTAAAAATCTGTCATGTAATCAATATATTGAAGGTAAGTAAGTGGCGTGATGCACTTGATACCAAAACAGCCTACTTTTATGAATTCACAGTCCTTCTCAATGTCTTTACAGGGTGCTGATAAGACTGTGAAAGGACCAGATGGACTAACTGCCTTTGAAGCCACTGACAACCAGGCAATCAAAACTCTTCTTCAGTGACGGATGGACTGTTATCTTATATGTCTCTCCTGTGGCCTCACACTGCTGCCTGTCTGTCACTCTTTGCATCTTCCAGCTTCTTCAGCTAAATACTTTGGGGGGAGGGAAATTCTTGATGAATCAGACTAGTTAGGGGCCTGTATCAAAGATGGTTGTTTTGGAGAGGGTTGAAAACTATTCTGAACAGTGTTGCTCTAGGACTTCTTTTCAGTGCACAATCTCTTCCGATCTCTAGTGAAAACAGAAGAAGACGGACCATGGTCTTGAATTTTTGGCTTGTAAACTGCCTATGTTAGTACTAAAGTTTCCATTAAAAGATTCCCTTAGATAGTAGTACTCTTTTATGGACTTGAAGCTAATCTTGAAGAGAACAATAGTCCCATGTTATTAGTGTCTGCCATAATCTGAAGTGTAGTAATGTAGGTGACTGGGTTGCTTTTCTCTCTTTTCTCTGTGGGTAGCTTTCTTCTTCTGGCTAAAGCTTGTGTTACAGTTTTGAGGACTTTTGATACTAGCAGGTCTTTTTATTGACTATTTGGATGTCACACTAATGCTTTTCTGACTCTTGAGTAATCCAGGAAAGATGACTTGAGGTATGGTGTTATTACACTCCAGAATATCTGCTAATGTACTTCTGGAGGCATGAATTAGAGGTTTTTCTTCCCTTTGTGTGTTCTACTCCACAGTAGAGACTTAACTGTTTGAGAGAGTTAAAAAAATATCATTGTACTTATTTTTAAAAGACTGTATGATAGAATTTCCTTACCATGTCAGCATAAAATCTGATGTTTATGAAAGCATCAAGCTGTTTGGTACACAAAGATAATCAAGTTGTGCAAAACGAACAGTAATTACTTAAACATTCATGTCAGGTGCATACTGTTGCTGAACTTCTCTGGTAACTATTTGAATTACTTGTAAGTCCTTCTAACATCCAACGTTAGAGAGTTTACAAGTCAAAGACTTAATTTGCTGTTATTACTGGAGAAGACAAAACTATTAATTGTCGATATCTTTGAATTAGTATTTCAGAGTTTGCTGAAGAAATGTTAAATCTCATTATTAAAGTATGGGCTTTTTCTGAAAGTTCCCGCTGCAACCACACCACATAAACTATTGTCTTTTAGTTGTTTTACCACTAAATATGACAGTACTAGGACTGCTGTGATGGAAGATATTTAAAAATTGTGGTAGAGATTCCTGTCACATCCTACAGTCATCAGGAGTGTGAGATTGTGGCTTTCATCTGAGAATTTTCTCTAGACTGCTGATTCACCCAAGTCTGAATAACAGATTCTATTAAGCAAAAGCATATGCCACAAACTTAAACATCTTCCTGTATTTGGAATACAGATTTCGGACTTTCTGATAACATGCAGAATACAGAAGACAATGTATATAGTATCTCATGCTGAATTCTTAAAAGTAGCAGATATTACTTGGATATCACTGTTGAAATTGAGAGGGTATGTAGAAATAGGCTGGTGACTACCACTCATAAATATTTAATAGAGACTTAGTTTTACTTGAATCATGTTGCATATTATTATTGAATGTCTCAGATATAAAAAGCCTTGCATTTAGATTGTAAAATGAGAGCAGAAACTGATTTGCATGTACACATCCCATAAGAAAAGCATTGGAGAAAACAATCAACTCTGGCCATAAACTGTACAGTGCAATTACTACTCTTGGTTTCTTGGATATGGACAGCAGGAAGAGCAGAAGGGCTGGAAGTCAGTGATAAAATAAATTGGTGAGCTGCTGAAAAAAAATGAAGCATGTTTGGTGAATGGCGATTTCAATGACTATTAAAAGAACTCTTTAATCTTATCTCTGGACAGTGCTTAATTGTCAAGTCAAAAATATAGGCTTAACTTTTTATTCAGCTATGAAAGTAACCACATTTGGATTAAATTTGTCTCCATGTTATGCTATTCAATACTTAGTTGTTAAAGTACTAATCTAGAAAACTGCAGTTGGTTTTGATGTGAAAAAACTTGATTATTCAAGTTCTTTTGTGTTAATTAGTGTCAAGTTGTCAGGCTATAGTGCTTTTGGCATTTTTCCCCTGTATTCTTTACTGCCCTTTTCTTCAGCTCACTTAAGTGAGTATTATCTTAGTAAAGAAACACCATCTTTGTACTAACTCTTGTGGTGATTCACTGAGGTCATTTTGCCTCTCTTTTTCTACTGTTATGTGAACACCAAATTTTTTTCTTACTTCTTTTGAGGGGGGGAAAAATGCAAACAAACTTCAGTGAGATAAATGTTAATTTGGCTATGGTGTACACCCAAGCTGCCTTTCCAGATAGTTAAAAGATGGCATTTACTGTTTGACTGTGAAGAGAAAATACTTTTTTTTCTTTTCTTTTTTGCATTACATGGAAAGCGACTGATAGTTTGGCCCAGGACTTTATAAAAGAAAAGGGGAAAAAAGAAATAAATATAATTCTCTAGAAGTTGAGCTTGTTCATTCATTCCCTTTCTGTTAGCTACAATTTGGGGGGAAAAAATAACGGTGGCTGCCTGTATCTTTGAACAGGTCCTAACTAGATGGAAATACCAATCTACTTTACTTTCTTTAAACAGCATTTAAATGCATTGTCAGACTGGATTCACGTACATTTGGAAGATCACTTTGAAATTCGTGCTGAGTAAGTTATGACCTAAAATGTATTTTGGATTTTGTGCCCTGTGCTTCTTCTCATTAAGGGGGGAGCAAATGGGAAAAATGATGTAATAGCCGACTGAAACTTTATCTTCAAATATAATATTGAAATATTAGCAGAAGAGGCTGATAAGAGTGGAGTGTCCTAGGTCAAGCAATTGCAGTGTTGCATGCAAAATTTCAAGATGAACTTGTCTTAATTCTATTTTGTAAATGGATAAACATCTTTCTACGCAGTGATGGAAGAAAAGTAGTGCTTCGTGCATTTTGATATTTGACTTCCTCTTTTCACCATTGTTACCTGTATTTGACACAATTGGGTTCATTATCATGGTTCATAGACATCAGAATGCTAAATGATACTGTATTTTTAAGTTTGTGTTGCAAGAATGAATGGAATAAACTTGAATTGTGCGATATGAGTATCCAGAGTTTTATTTCCCTTTTTGCTTCTGTTTTATTAATCTCTTTGGCTACAACTTTAGTTGCCTTGGGGGTATCTAACCTTTCACTTGCATTTACAGTGGTTGAAATATTCAGATACTTAGAATTCAAATGAAATCTAAATATGTAAAGCTTTTGCTTAATTCTGTAGCCCGGTAGTCTGCATCTTTCATTTTTAAATGATGATGAATAATATTGAAGAATTTATCATGATTAACTGGTCTAAGAAGCATCCTGTGGGTGGGAGGATATCACTTCCATTGCATGTTAGGGAGACTATAGGCTACTTTAGTTTTTATCAGATAAATTAAATGAGTTGTTAAAAGAAAGCACAGCTGAAGTCTAAATAAAATTGACTTTAAATGTGTATTGATTATTCTTGTGCACTTTGAGCTTCCAGTAAACATATCTTCATGTTTATCTGAGGGGACTGGAACTAAGTCCCTTCCCATCCGAGCCATTCTATATTTCTTCAATGATTCTATGATTTTTGTGTAGACCTCTGAAGTAGTCTGTCCATTCCTGACCTAATAGATATGGGATAGCTCAGGTATGTACAGAGTTATAGAAAGGAGTCCCAGTGTGAACTTCTGCAATTATTAAGGAATGAGAATAGCTTCATGTGGTTAATTGATGAGATAGTTTGTATGAAACCGCTCTTTAATACCAAGCACACAGACTTTGACTAGTTGCATTGCTTCCAGTAATGCATAGTGTCTCACAGCAGTGCTTCTCTAGCCTTCTCTAGAATTGCTCAAATTCCCTTTGTAAGAAATAATGCCATTGATAATATGGTCTGCTTTGAACCGATCAGAATGGGAAGTTTATTTATTAGAAGGTTGTTTTTTGGTCCTTTTTTATTTTTGGTGTTTTTTTTTTTTTTTGTTTTTTTTTTTTTTTTTCCAACGTATTTCTTGATATTATGAAGCTGGGAGTCAGCCAAAACCACTAGCACAAATCAATTCATCTACCAAACTTACTATTAATTAAAAGAGAGCTCGTTTTGTTTTTCTCAAGCTGAACATAAATGTGAAGGATTCAGAACCATTACTTAGTCTATGAAATAATTCCTTGGCCTATAATAAATTCAAGTATGGTGTATGTCGATAATTACTTTTGAATGTATTCTTCTCATAAACTTATTCTAACTGAACATAATTTCTCAGTATTTTCAGTAGAAACTTCAGTTTGTTCACCAAAGCTTTTGTTTCAGAACAAACCATTGTCTAGTTTGGTACCAGTGCTTATCTATTTTAAGGCAGAAGTTCTTTTAGAAAAACAAACAAAAACAAGAATCCGTATGGTGCTATTATCTAATTCTGTTTCTGCAGTGCAGAAGTCTTCCATGTCTACACCTACATTCGTCTGTGTTCATCTACACAGGGCAGTGAATGAAGGAAGCTTAACAAGGTTAAGCAGCAATTTCTCATTAAACCAGAAGAGCTATGACCATCGTTATGTGGTTGTCTTTTAGAAGGAGCAAATTATTTCTAGTGTAAGGTTATAGAAGTCTTTCCCAGAGTTGATTCTTGTTGTTTATGTGTGTGTATTTAGATACATTTCTTTTGTCTTGCATATTTCTAAAATAATAATTACTTTTAGCTTTAATTCCTCCTTTTCACAAAGCAAAGCAGTAACTTTGTCTTTTACAAAAGAAATATATCTTTTATTTTTGAAAGACTTCTCATAGTTATATGCTTGAGTTTTCTTACCTACTGTACCATGACAGATATGCATAAGAATACTTCTCAACTACAGTTTTGGCAAATTATTATCAAAAGCTATTCCTACACCTACACGTAGACAGATCATGAACAGCAAGAGTAAATAGAATACAAAAGGAGATGAATGAGGCACGGGGTGAGATATCATTACAGCTGGGATCAATACAACTACAGATTTGTAACTGCGCCTAAACCTCTTTGTGTTTCACTTCTCAATTGGAGAGTGTCTCTTCTTTTCTTCTTCCCTTCGTGTTTTATTTGTGCACTTAGCCTGCAACCTGGCTGAAGGATTATTACACAGAACCTGATGCACCTTAAAGGTTTTTTGTGTGTTTTGCAGTTGGCGTCAATAACCTTCTCAACAGCACAAAAGAGTTTGGCTTTAAAAGAAAAATGAAACAGATGGGAAGCACGCCGACCTCTAACATCAGAGGTATAAAATGGAAGAACAAAACCCAACCTTATAAATTAATGAAATTTCTGAAGATGAAGTTAAATTAAATATTTACAACTTGAGGATAAAAGAAAAAAAGTAAAAAACACCCTACAGCTATAAGGCTATACAACCTGTATGCTTAATAAGGAGGTGCTTCTAAGGCTGTGTTCTCATTATTACTATCAGCTGGATATAAATTCACCATTCTCTCTTGTCTGTTTCAAATAAAACAAAACTGACACCTACTTAGCAGGTGGTTACTTTGGGGGAGGCAAGTCCCTTGATTCCAATTTGCAAAACTCGGAGGTTAAGTTTGAGGGTGTTTTTTAGGTGATTTTGTTTGTTTGTTTTATTAATTAATGTCAGAAGTGAGACTAACAGAGAGTGTAATATTCTGAAAATTAATGTCAGTCTCCCTGAATAGTTTCTAAATATCACATTCAGTCAGGTATGTTCATTCCCCACATGCCAGAGCTGACCTGAGCTGACTCTTGCTCTCATGCGTTCACCTTAATCTGCTCTTCACTAATGGACAGCATTCAAAAGCACACGTGATTGCTTGTGCCACATTCAAACTGGTTTTCTAAAAGATACTGCCCCCTCTTTACAAATCTTGCTTCATTCCTATCCTTAAGTCTTTGTGGCTTCAACAGTACATGGTACAAACTGAAGTCTCTTCTTCTCAGCTTGCCCACCTGAAGTTTAATAAGCAGTATTAATAGTGATATGATTCCTGCTACTGTAGATTATTGTTTAAAATCTAACATTTAAAATTTATAAGACATTCCTCATGGCACTGAGTTTTTGTTTTTGTTTTTTTTATCCTGAGATTTACTATAGTTTGAACACTGTCCTATTCATCTACCACATTTTTGTGAAAGAGCATAGAGAATAGACTTAGACTAGGTATTAGGAGTAAATTCTCTTTGTGAGAGTGGTGAGATGCTGGAACAGATTGTCCAGGGAGGTCATGAATGCCACCTCCCTGGAAGCATTCAGGGTCAGGCTGGATGGGGCTTTGAGCAACCTGGTCTAGAGGGAGGTGTCTCTGCCTATAGCAGGGGGTTGGAACAACATGATCTTAAAGGACCCTTTCAACCCAAACCATTCTATGATTCTTTGATTGTCTGAGTATTTTAGCTTAATGAACTTTAAGTAAAACTTGTTGAGTAAGTACAACAGATGCATATTTTATAGAATCATCTACCTTGGAAAAGACCTTCAATACCATCAAGTCCAACCATCAACCCGAGCTACCTGAGCTACTTCTCATCATGAAGTCCCATGTCCCTAAGCATCACATCCACACATCTCTTAAACACCTGCAGGGACAGGAACAGCACCACTTACACGACCCACCTGTCCAATGTCTAACCACCCTCTTGGTGAATAAATTCTTCCTGATATCCAATCTAAACCTTTCCTAGTGCAATTTGAGATCATTAAAGTATTTTCTACCTACCGTCCCCCTTAATGCGAGAATTACATTCATAAACCCCATTTTCCACAATTTACATGGTAATCACATTCATGGTTGACTTGTTGTGTTGATTTTTAAGCAGTTCTTTGGCCACTGGTGTTCAGTATTGCATTTCTCCAAGAAAACATATCCTACCTTTAAAACTCTGGAATTTACCTCATGCTTATACAGAAACTGCTTTCCTAGGAATTTAGCTACTCGTAGGGCAAAGGCAGAACTGAGAGCTGTGGGCAGTAATCTTCTTAGCATCTATCCTAGCCTTCCCAGTGCAAGCTATCCATGACTGGGAATCACAGCTCTCAGCATTTTTGACATTGAATGAAGACTGTCATTTTTATTTTTTTAACCTTTCTAGTAGATTAATTTTCTTAAATCAGCAGAGTCCTTAATTGAAACTGTTGACAGTTAATTTATCCTAGGGATAGCAGAAATAGAAGATTTATTGAATAATGTTGCTTTTTACATATGTTTGTCCTCGTGATTCCAATTTTGTTAGTTTTAATATAGCATAACTGAAAATATACCTAGGCAGATGCACCCCTTGAAGACCAGTCATTTTAATGAGCAAGATGACTCAGCAACAGGCATTTCTAATTAACAGCATTGTAAAGAAGAGTAGGAAAAACTATTTAGAAGAGCATTCATGAAGCAGAAGGTTAAAATGATAAACCTAGAAGCCAGACCGAAGCTGGAGCAGGCTTTGCTGTATTTTAGCACTTTGCACCAGGACACTAGACAGGTAAATGAAGGATATAAAAATGAATCAAAGATTGAGTAGTTTTTTCACAGACCATTTTCTATTTAGAATTCACTTCTTCAAAATGAGCATTAGAAAAAAAAGCACTTTTCAGTTACGATTGGAAGCCAAGTTCATAGACATATGAACTTCAGACTGCATGGGGAAAAAAACTAGGTGTTGAAGGGATAAGGCAGAGTTAAGAACCGCATACAGTTATTGTGTTTAACAAGACATCTTATTTTCCAGAACATCCAGTATTTTAATGAGCAAGATTTGTGTGTGCATTTGTGAGATATAGTCCATAATCCCAATGGCTGAAAAATCTTGGTTTTTCTTATCATTACTATTTTGACTTCCAGTATTCTAAAGCACTTTTGTGTTGATGAAGGTGTTGTTTATTGTTTTCCTCCTCTGAGATGAAAGATGAAAGATCTTCTGTGAATTTTTTCATTCAGAAAAGTTTAGGTGTTCTTTGTTCCTCAACCATTTGGACTGAGAAATGCTGCTCTGTTGAGCTGCAGTTTTGCTGCAAGGCAGAGGCCCATGTCAGTGCAGAGCTGTCTGCTGCACGTATAAGCATTTTTGCTGTAGAGGGCAGCTGTGATGGACTGTGGAGTTCAAAACTCATTTTTCCCCACTGGTGGCTGTGAAAATCAATCAATAGTTGTGCTGGGAGGGGGGTACTCACTGCATGTGTATGAGGATGCTGGGGTAGCAGGTTTGTTCAGAAGCTAGAGCAACAGTGATAAAGGCTAACAGCTAGTATAGGAGTTGACCTATTAGGGTATTAAATAAAAATATAAAACTTTTCTCACAGAAGATGTGAAATTTCAATAAACTTATTTTCAGAACAAGTTAATGGTAGGGAGTATTGGTGTCCCTTTTTAATGTGTTATCAGAACTTGCTTTTTTTCCGGATTCTCATTTGTCATAAGGTGAAGTCAGCCTTCTCCTGATGTTCACATTTCACCTGTGTATAATGGTATGTTATTGGTTATTCTGTCATTTGGTTCTCTGTTTTAAAACTGGGATGTACACTTTGTATACTATTGGGACTTAAAAGCCAAACCAAAACAAGAAAGAAACAGCTTTGTAGCCAGGGGAAACTTTTAAATATGTAAAGAGGCAGAGTGATAGCCAGCATAGTTGATTTATTTAAGTTACTTTGCTTTTGTTTCAGAGAGGGAAAGAGAGACAGAGTAATTTGTCTTACTCATGGACCATTGATCACAAGGTAATAAGGAGTAGAAATTTCCCAGATTCCTGGGCTTTTGTATAGTTCTTTTATCAAAAACTGATACCTTCTTCATTGGGATGTCTTTGGCAAAGTTAGCGCAACAAGAAGACATGATGAATTTTTTTTTTTTGGTTGAGTTCTATATATATGAATCATGTCATGGATCAGTTTCTTGTCACAGCTGGCACTGAATATGTAATAATTTCTTCTTGAGAGTTGAAGAATTCAGGGCAATTTGTTCCGAATGCTTTCTCTATAATGGGGAAATAAATTAATGCACTTTTGAATGGCAGCTAATAAGCAGGAATGGAAATACCCATGGGAATCTTCGACTTCCTTTGCAAATATCTGACTAAATGTACTGCTGGAAAACTTAAAAAGCAGAATAAATGAACAAAAAAAGAGTACATAGCTCTGTGTTCCTGCCTGGGAGAGCTGGGAGATTACTATTCTGTCTACCAACATTATAGGTCTTGTCCTACTGCCTTGGTCTGTCTACCAGCATCAACAGTGGTAGCATCTTAAAATTGGTTTCCCCAATGTTATGTGACTTGAAAACAGGTACATGAGATATCAAGCCTTAGTGTTTGCATGTTTGCATGTTAGCAAACTGCTCTTCAGTTCTATAGTATGACACATGACATTGTTTCAGTTGTTAGGCAGGCCAACTGTCTACAGGGATGCCAGGTCTCCTAATCTGTTTCTAAGAGATGTGGAGCTTCTCTTTATTCAGGAATATTAGGGAAAAAATATTACAGATAGGGCTGATTAGTTTATCTATTTTCATCTGTGGTGTTTAGCTTGGACAAACCTGAAGTTGAGCTTTGAGTGTTGTTCCTATAATAAGTGACTGTTTGCAATATAAGAACATAGGCTGACATTAAAAGGCTGCTCCAAAAGTAATGTCTCCCATTTTTATTGTGTTGGCCCACAACATCAGAAGCAAATGTTGATGGTATGGCATTAGAGGTTGAACACTCCACCAGTATTTCTGTATGTGTTGTGTAACAGATAGCAGCAGAGGGGCAGTCTGACAGAATGGTGTCTGACATGGAAGCATGTATGGAGAAAAGGAGTGTCATTGAATTCCTCCATACAGAAAAAATGGTATCCAGTGACATTCATCAGTGCATGCTGAATGCTTGCGGAGCCCCAACAGTGGATGTGAACACAGTGAGGTGGTGGATGGTGAGCTTCAACGGTGGCAACATCAATAGTTTGACACCTCCACTGGTGCAGATTTTTATGAGTACAACAGCGCACGGCTAATGGTCATGACTATGTTGAAAGACAGTCTTTTACAGTTGAGAATTTTCTCTATCAGTGTTAATGTGCTCTTTGTTGTAGTTTCCATGGACATAGAAGCATTCTTTCAAGCATTCTCTGCAATATAGCAAAGAAACACTAAGCAGAAATGTTGACTTTTATTCTTTTTTGATTTGTTTGTTTTCCAACAATAATAAATAAACTTAGACCCTAGAAAATCTTCTGGATCATAGTTATTTGGCAAGACACTCCTTTAAAACATTGTTTTGATCTTGCCAACCTCTGGAAAGAGTTGACTGAAAGGAGTAAAAGTACAGTAGTATAGCTGCACAAGGTATCTCTAGCAAGGTGATAAAGTCTGAATTTATCCTGTTTACATGCCAAGAATAGGTATTTGGTTTGGAAAGAGAAAAAAGTGTGGTTGGACAGTGGAGAAACTAGGGATGTGGAGGATTTTGAAACGATGAATTTCAATTATTGACTTTGAATTGATGATTTTTTGGGAAAAATTACGTTTGAAAATGACAGATCTCCAAAGGTAATATATGAGCAGAGCAAAGCACAATTTTTTGTGTGTTTTTGGTGAAAACAAACAATTATCAAATAACCTAAAAAAAGAGCAAAAAGAATGCAAAGTATGTATTATAAAAGCAGTTGGGAAAAAAAAATAAAAATATATATATATATAAGAGTAAAATATAGCCAGCATTTCTGACTGTGATTGCACACCTAGGTTCTAATAGGAAAGCTGTCTTTATGACTAGGGCAGTGGAATGAGTTTTTACTCCATTGGAGAGGAAAGTAATGAGTATCAACCCTGTCTATTAGAATGCACTCACTGATAAACTTCAGGTTTACACAGTCCAATGGATTCTCCAGAGGATGGGTTGTGGGGTGAAAAGAGCTGAAAACATTTTTAATGCTATAATTGGGGAAAAAGAGAAATAAAGGAGTCTAAGCTTGAGGATAGAAATTAAAATCTTCATCCATTTGATAAATGGATGAATTGTGCCATTTTATTTAGTTTTCTTTTCGTCTTGTGATTTTTAATACATGAAAGCTGAGTGCACGAAAGTCGCAGCTTTGAAGTCCTTTGGCTCAGTGTTTACTTTCTAAATGATGTTATTCTTTAATCTTGAACTGTAAAACCACTGTATTCTGCAGGGCTGAAATTGTGAAATACACTGTTGCAAGAAGCACAGGAAAGCATTTGTAATGCTTATTGCTGAAACAGGCAAAACCAGCAAACTCTTTATAACACAAAAGTATGTTTAAAATTTGCAGTAAGCAAGCAAATAACCCTTTTCTAGCCGTTCTTCCCATAGACTTTCTACACTTGCAGTCTCCCTTCTCATTGAGAATGACCAACCTCCAGTTACTTATTTGTAGCTGTTCGGAAGTTGGGAAACTTCTGTTTTGACACATACTCTTTATATAGAGAAGTTTAAGAACCAGTCACTCATCTAATGGTGCTTAATAGAGAAATAATGAAGACAGATGTACATTTCAACAAAATAACCCTTCTCTAAACTCTTTCCTCTTGTAACAGTCTGCCTCAGTGGGAAGTTTGAATCTACTTGGCTGAAGGTTAGCCAATGTGGAGTGGAAGAGCTTTTGTTCTGCTTCTGTCTTGTCCTTGCTGCAGCTCCCTCTCACAGCTAGCAGTGACAGCAGTGCCTGTGTAGGCTGGCTGCAAATGACTTCATTTTTCACAGCCATCACCTCCAGGTTTTCTGTAAGCAGTGTTAAATATCTTGTTAGTATATAATCTTGCAGGCCTTGGATGGTGGGTTTTTGTAAAACACAGCAGAAGAGGAAGAAAATTGCTATTCAAAGGCTGTTGTACTGCGGTCTGCCATAAAAAATCCTTATGCAATGGATAAGAGACAGAGTTGTATGAGCTGTCAGAGCTTTTACAGGTGTGTTGCCAACACTGCAGCTGTGGTGGGAGAACTGGAGAATAGCCCATGAATGCTGCAACCTCCACCAAGAAGAAGCGATGTTCCACATGGCCTAATGGCTGCCCCCAGCTACACAAGAGCTGATTTCCTCGAATGACAGATTTTGTTTGATCTTCAGACAAATCATTTACAGTGCAACTGGATGGAAGGATTGAAGTAGAGAATACTGCTGAACAGGTAGATTCCTCCCCCTGCCTCAGGTCAAACCCCAGCCTCTTTTCTTGCATTAGCACTAATGCTTACCTTGTCCCAAAGAGAGCTGAAGCAGCAGAAAATATTGCCCAACAGCAGGAACATAAAAATAATAATCCTAAAACCATATTTCAGCTCTTGTTAGGGAGAAGAAACAAATTCCTTAATTTTTAGCAATGACAAAAATCATATCTATCTGCAGATTCATTGCATCTGGCAATTTCCCCAGGCCTGCTAGGTCTTTCCAAATCACTGGCCTCAATAAACTATAATTATAAGGAGAAATGGTCACCTCGCTCTTCACCTCTTCCAGTTCCTTAATGGGCAGGTGGAATATCCTCAGTCCAGACCTAATCCTGGTGCCTAGGTCAGGCCAGTATTAACCTCTGTCAACAGTGAGAAATAGCTACTTATGTCTCTTTTTCTGCCACACAGGCTTTATAGAACATCATTACTTTGCCTCGTGATGGTTGACAAGTTTCTTCAATAACTTCTTGTGAAGGAGGTTTTAAAAAGTCTTTGAAAAGTTTGAACATCTCCTATCTGTAGGTTGCTCTACTTAAAATCAATTGGGCATTGTGTGGGGAGGGTCAATAAAGAAGAAATAGCAGGAGGATTTTATTTAATATGGTTCCGTAACAATCAATAACTACCTTGCAGCTTCAGCCCTTTAGGACCCTCAATAATAACTTCAAAGGAAATAGGTATGCAGGTATCCCTAACATGCAAATAGAGAATCAATTAAAATCCAGCAAGAAGTTCTATTTTTCCTCAAAGTCTTATTTTAATCTAAAGTAAGGATCTTACTTTTTAAGTTGCTCCCCACAAGGGTAAACATATGCTTCGGGCATTAATCGATTCTTTTTCTAAATGAATAAATTACCTCCCTGCCCCTCACCTCTTGCAACAAATTACCACCTACTGTTAAGGCAGCTTCAACACAGCTTCATCTCCACCTAAACTAAATTTGGACAGATCACTGATAATGCAGATCCAGGAAAGGAGTGAACTTGCATCTCTGCAATGTTTTGTACTCCACTGCAGTGGAAAATCCTGAGTTTATCAGCAGCCTGACAGTTCAAACAGCATGGGATGAGCCATTGGGTTGTCCTAGATAGCAGTTATTTATTGCTATGCTGTGGATATGCTAAACTGCCACGCACTTTGAATGGTGTGTAGTCAGTTCACTGCTACATCATGGTCAGAAAACTGAAAACTAATTGGTAATGCAAGGATCTTGTGCATCATTCTGCATGTGGGAAGCCTTACAGAGGGTGTAGGAACCCTCCTGATCAAAAACAGAAATAGAAGTGTTCACATTCACAAATTTGGCCCTACTAAATCCAGTCAGTGCATTATGGTCAAGTCTAGATGCCCCATCCAAAGACTGGCATCTCTTTTCGTCTGTGATATAGTAAGAACAGATTTAATTTGAAAAACTAAACTAAACTAAACTAAACTAAACTAAACTAAAATAAAATAAAATAAAATAAAATAAAAATAATTATATAAGCTCAAGTCTTATACCTACTGCTATTTCAGGTAAATGTGACAGATCAAAAAATGCTAAATTACAGTAAGAATTCTGAATGTGCCTTGATACATGCAAAAGGAGGGCAGTGGGAATTAACAGAGGTCAAGAAAACATAACGGACACAGTAACAGATCTCCAGACATGTAAAACAGTTATTTTAAACACCTAACAGCACCGTTACCATAAATATTTCTTTCTAGAGTAGAGATCTTCTGTGCTGCACATGCCCATGACAACTGCAGTCTCCCCATGTGATACAATACAGCTTCTCAACATGCACGTACTTTGCCACACATAATCACAAGTAAATAACCTGAATCATCTCAATGCCATCTCTCAGTGCCATTTCTAATTACAGATTTCACCTTCTTCTGAGGCTGACAAAGGAGATGAGAGATCAATGTAGATACAGGGGAAATGAAGAGGAAAAGAGAATTAGGAAAATATGGTTTTGAGACCCTGGGTGTACATATAATCTTCAATGCAATGAGAGCATTTTGGTGTTTAATAGAAAACTCAAAGCCAATGGTTGATCTGTGCAAGAGAAAGAGCATTTAGTTTTGTTTGTTTGTTTCTTGTTTTCCCCTCTCTCCCCTCCCCTTAGTATTCTTGTGTGAGTATCTGGAGAATTTATGTCATAATTTATTGAACTGTTGCATATATCCTCATCATGAATAGTTAATGCTGTGATATTAAGTGTCTGATGTCTCTGGTGTGAAAAGTCTCAGTTGCAGTTCTTATGAGATGTGCACTTGACTTTTCATTTTTAGAGTGTTCTCTTAAAGATGCGTATAGAAATTCTCAAAAGCACAATCATCAGTGTCTTTTTATCCTAGGCTAGTTTTCTTTTTTCTTTTCTTTATTTCTTGTTTTTCCTGTTATTTTGGACATATTTAGTTTATTTTCAGCCGGTCTCTTTGAGTTGTGGGGGCACGAAAATACATCACATAAGACTGAAACTGAAGGAATAAGGCCTATACTTCAGGGACAAAAAAACCCCTCTGTTGGTTAACAGGCTTTGTGAAGTAACATAACAGGAGGATAAAATGCTCAACCTGCTGAGATGAGCATTTTTTATAGATATAGCTAACAAAAAAAGAAAGAGGGAAGGGAAGGGAAGGGAAGGGAAGGGAAGGGAAGGGAAGGGAAGGGAAGGGAAGGGAAGGGAAGGGAAGGGAAGGGAAGGGAAGGGAAGGGAAGGGAAGGGAAGGGAAGGGAAGGGAAGGGAAGGGAAAGTTGTCATTTCATAAAGTTTTAGTACAGGTAAGGTTTCTAGTTAAATATCTGACAGTGAGAAAAAAAAGAACAAAGTTTGTTTTGGAGATTTCACTTCAATAAAGCTCCCATAAGCAGAATTTGATTTTAATCTTCATCTGAAAGTACTGTCGCTTAGTTAACTTTAATTTACAGGTATTTCTGCTTGGCTAGAAATAAGTGTAGCTCATTTTGTACATATTTTATCATTTCTGAATTCAGCCTGCTGTTAGAAATAAGCAGAACAGGATCAGGCAACTGTGGCCACAAAACTATTTTGAAGCAAATCAGCTTTATTTTGCTTTGCTTTTTGAAGAGTGGAGAAAGCTCCCTCTGAGTGCAGCCATTGTCATTAGTTAGAATATTAACCATGTGAATTTCTTGTAGCCTAACTACCCCCAATGCCACAGCTTAGTCATGTCTATGAGCCTTAGGATACATCACAAGACTGAAATGGAAGAAAGAACTTTCTAAGTCAAAACACTGAAGCTGGGTTCCAGCAATATTATTCTTTTCCCTGCCCTGAGCTTTCAAATGCTGCTCCTCTTCCTGGCCAGACACTGGTGCATGTGTGGCTGACTGTATAAAGACAAGAAGGCAGCTGAGCCCATGAGAACTCCTAACTTTTTGGGGAGAAGCTGTGCTTGCTCAGGACATCCTGGACACAAGGGCTGTGGCAAAGGAGTGGGTTGGAATGTGTGTTTTCAGGTGACAGCTCCAAAATGGTTCATATGAAACCTCCAAGAAGCTGCAAAGTGAATTATTTAAGTGTTATCATCAAAGTGGCTGCAGACTGAGCGTGGGCAGGAGACAACACTTGGATTCAGCAAAAAGGCATAACACTGAGATTCCAAATCAAACTGCCCATTAGTATTGTTAAAGAACATTCTTATGGCAGTCAAAGTTGGGAAATAATAAGGATTTTATGCAACTTGATTTCAGTTTCCTATTGTGTGTATATATATATATATATTTGTCTCTAATAATCATTCTGGAGCACTAGAAGGAACTAGCAGTTTTCTAACAGAAGGTCCTGTAGTACATCAGGGAACCACAGGCTCATCACCTAGTTTAGGGGATCTTTTTGTTTCATTTTATGATTCTGTCTGTGTGGGGTTTTTTTCTATTCAATTTGATTTTACTTTAAGCACTTGTTTACAAAGGCCTTAGGGTTGGGAAAGGCTTTCCCTTGGATGCCTTTTATTTCTTGATAAATATTTCAGGCAAGGGGAGAGCATCCTGGCTCTTCAGTAGCCCTCTCTGGTCACAGGTTGTGTGCTTTTTTCATGGCTCTGTGGCTCATGACATTGGCCTTCTCCCCACTGATGATGAGGATGAAGAAGAGGGAGCTTTGCAGTGCACTTTTCATCTGATGTTTGGAAGGACCATGGCTGAGGAGTAATGCACAACTGCTGGAGAGATCCAGTCACATCGTTGTGACTTATAGACCAGGAAAGTGAGACAACGAAACCTTGAAGACCTGGCCTGTAGATAAATACAGATTTTGTCTCTTATTAAAAATGACTTGTTTGAAGTGCAGCTTTTCTTCCTTGCAGGAGAGAGAACAACCTAACCCAGTGATAATGCAGCAGCCCCATCCCATCCTGTGACACATGATCTTCTTGCTCTTCTGAGCAAGAGATTTGGCAAATTAGTACCGTCTGAAGGAAAGTCTGTTAATGTCTGTCAAAAAGCACAGAAAAGCATAAGGTTCTACCAGTGGTCTATTACAAAGACCAGCAAAAACTAGAAACTTCTGAAGTTTCAGTATTACTCAGTAGAGAGTTTGCACAGGCCTGCAAAGGTCAGTTTGACTTTCTGAAAGCTTGTCTAAATTGTCTTACATAGAGGAGTGGTGCCTTTTATGAGAAAAATAGTGTCCTCAGCCTTAGAAGTGAAACATGCAGGTGGAGTTTCCTTTGCGGTCACATATCTTGTTCCTTTGATCTAAAAATAAGAAATCTACCAGCAGATTTTGTTGTAGTTTTCAACTTATTTTCAAATTCAGGCAATATTCTTGTGCCTCAGATGTAATGGGATTCTTCAAACTGGATTAACTGGCAACCATCTTGCAAGCGGATTCTGCCTTAGGGCTGGAAAACTGGGCAGAAATTGAACACAAGGGTTAATTAGGAACAAAATGATACTTTTCTGGATTTGGGGTTTTCTTCTTTGTTTTACTACTGCAACCTTCACTGTCCTATAGCTATTGTTAGTTCATTTTCCATTCTAACTGACACCTCTATGCATTTCAAATGGCTTTGCCCATTGCCTTTCTGTTTAAATAAAGCCTTGGGGAATATTCAGCCATTAAAGAAAATTACAATAACCTCTGTGTGTTGTGCAATTACCTCTTCATTTGTTTTCCTGAAGGAATGTATTTGACACCTCCCTGGCAGGGCACAATCATTAACACACCAGTATTGCAGCATCACTCCTTGGGAGAGATCTCCCTATGTAACACCCCAGTCCAAGGTTACATGCTGATAAGAAAAACAACACTGAAGTGAGTTTTTTGCACGAATATCTTCAGGGAAGTGAACAGGGAGCGGGTTGTTCATTCCTGTCATGTTTGCAGAATCTGTTACAGATAGAAAAACAACTGTGATTTAATTTGAGGTTTTGGAAGAGGCAAGCAACTTAATTTCCTCTTCAGTACCCAACACACCTCTTCTGCTACCCAAAGTCCTTTCACATAAGGGATACTTTAACTTGCATCATTGGCATTGTCTAAGAACCTGACATCCCTCTTGAATCTTGGTTTTAAGCACCTGGCAATGGCATTCTCCATTTATTTTGCATCCTTTTCCTGACATACCATGGGTGCAAAGAAATAATAATAATAATAGTAATAATAACACGTATATGTATGTAATACATATAAGTAATTTGAAAAGTACATTTAATTCTGGGAAATGATAGGACGTTGATGTAATGGTGCTTATGAAGGTTAAATTAAAGCCTGATTCTGGTTCTGGGAAAGCTGACTTGCTTTAGAAATCAAAAAATGTTTCTGTATCTCTCAGCTTGCATATCAGAAAAATAATAAAAATAAATAAAATTGAGAACACTTTTTGAAAGCTCTGATCTTGTTTATACACCAATAACTACCACCAGAACAGATGGCAGATAAGAGGCAGGTGAAACCAAACAATCAGTACAATAGGAATAAACAGCAACAAGGCTCTAGTGATAGAAGTTTTCATGAAGCACCCTCCTGCCTCCATCCTTGCCACTGTGACTCTGCAGGGAGATCACAGAAAGCCTGGAAAATCCTACTTTTATAATACTTCTGCAGATTGAATTTGTAGCTCTTAGCAGGTTTGTGCTCTGTCCCTTCGTAAATGATATATAATCAGCGACTCTGGCTGCTTTTGACCTGGTCAAAAACTTCTATCATAGAATCATTTGAATCGTCCTTTAAAAGCCATCTCATCCAACTCTCCTGCAATGAACAGGGACACCCACAGGTAGATCAGGGTGCTCAGAGCCCCTCCAGCCTGATCTTGAGTGTCTGCAGGGACAGGGCATCCACCACCTCTCTCAGCAATGTATTCCAGTACTTCACCATCCTTACTGTGAAAAGCATCTTTTTTTTCTTCTTTTTCTTTTTTTCCCCCCAATCTAAATCTCCCAGTCTCCCCTCTTTTACTTTGAAACAGTTTCCTCTTGTTCTATGTCACAGATTTTACCTATTCTCCTGAGCATCTGGAGCCTCTTGTTTGTGTGACAGAGCAGATGCAGAGTGGGCACTCCTTCAGCTGGATGGAGCTGCATCTTCCTCATGTTCTCTCAGCTCCATAGTGCTCAGTCAAAATGGAATACAAATTTCAGAAGAACATGGTCAGTGCATAAAGTTTAAAGCAGATAAATGAGTCAGGCTGGAAATCTGGGTGCCTGTGTTCCTACCACTGCGAGTAATACACTCACAGTTTTGGCCCAGACATCTCTCCTTCCTGTGCCTCAGTTTCCTCATCAACTGTAAATAATATTAATAATCTCCACTCTATTGTATTATAAATAAAAGAATTACAGGCATCTATTGAAGTGTTTTGAAGAAGTCTGGGCATGTGGGTCACAGGTCTGTTCTGGGAGCAGGTCCTTGGGTGCTTTCAGCATCACATCCACCTCAGCAACTCTTGATCTGCTTATTTATTCCTCTTCCTTCCTTCCCTGCTATATTCTTGTGAAGACAAAAGCCCATTTATCCCCAGCTATGTTTTCCTCTCCTTCAGTACTAACAAACAGCTCCAGAGGAGCCACAGCCTCAGCAGCATTTCAGAGCTGCAGCTGCTGGGTTACCCTCTGCTGCTACTGAAGTGAACCAGAATACTCAAGTAAACATGCACTTAGAGCAGAAACAGGGGCCCCCAGCTGTTGCTAGGTATGATTCATGTGCAGAATGAGAGCACAGGCATCCCTGCTTGTAGACATTCACAGCCTGACTGGACAAATCAAATCACTTGAGGAAATAAGTGTACTGGTGACCACCTCCAGACAGCAGACTGAGCAACAGAAAAATAAAGAGATCTCTGAAGGACAGAGCTGGGACCCAGCAGAAAAGCCTGAAATGTGGTTTGGGTTCCCAAGGACCATCTCAGCACCCAGCTCACTCTGGCTTTCTGCCTTGATCTGCTTTGCAGTGTTGTTTGGGTATATCTAGCCATAGCATCGTACATCCCGGGGAGGGCTACAGGAAGAAAAAACATCTAACTTGGTTCTGGGTGAACAGATACTTTAGATTCTGAAGTATATAAAGTTTTTTGTTTTTCTTTTTGTTTTTGTTTTTGTTTTGTTTTGTTTTGTTTTTTAATTATTATTATTATTTATTTATTTATTTAATATTTTATTATTTTTTATTTTATTTTATTTTATTTTATTTTATTTTATTTTATTCCCTTTTGATTTCCCCTTTTTCATCCTGCCTCTCTGTTTTTTCAGGCCTGCCATTCATTGGATTACGTTCCCCAGGGATAAGCATTTCTTTCTTGCATAGCACCTTCTGCTTTTTTGGGAATGAGCAGAGGACGGAAATGTGGCAATGCAGGCACACAAAGCCACAAAGCCCCAGGGAACATCAGCCCAGCACCCACGCAGGGCTCAGGCATGTGCATACCTCACAGCCTGCCTTTGCTCTGCTGTTTTCAGGGTACATTTTGCACTCTCTATCTCCAGTCAAGTTATCAGCTGAAATCTGTCACCATCTCACCTTTGGTTACCTCACACAAGTGCTTGCAGGGTGTTGGTGCCAATTCTTTTTTAACCACTGATAACTGAGCTGTAATTTCGGTCTTGCTAGAATAACTTGACACTGCTAGTAGCTGGAAACAAAAGCTACATGTTCTCATCCACGTGCCTGCTCTCCATGTCTGCTGCTGTTTTCCGTTCCACCTGCCTTCCCCCATCTTGCAGTGCTCTGACCACTTGGTCACCTTCCTGAGCTATGCCTGAGATGCTGTGCATTGACTGCAGAGATAAGGTGTGGGAGCTGGGACAGAGGCGCTGAGCAATCCATCACCAGTGCTATCCCTGCTGGAAACTAGTCATCAGCAATAAGAAAGGGACATGACCGTCTGCTCTCCAGAGCAGCAGCATGGCTCAGCAATGAATGCTAATGGCTTTGTGTAGGTCTCATTGTCCTCAGTGTTTGTTCTGAAATGCAAGAAATCTGCTTCCACAGGGTAGCACTTTCAACAAGACATATAAACAGACCGTTTACTTAAGGAGTTGTTCCTGCAGAGGGTGTGCAGGTAGAAAAGCCTACCTCTTGCTAGGAGTGTATTTCTGCAGCATACTGCTGCCGATATACAGCCACTACTGGTCTACTGTCTCTTGCAGTTTCTCTTCCATCAGTCCCACACAGATATCAGGACCCAAGGAAATGACCACAAGTTGTACCAGAGGAGGTTTGGATTTGACATGAGGGAAAACTTTTTCTCTCAGAGGGTGGTCAGGCACTGGAATGGCCTGCCCAGGGAGGTGATGGAGTTGCCATCCCTGACAGTGCTCAAGAAGTGTCTGGATGAGGAGCTATGAGATCTGGGTTAGTGGCTTGTGGTAGCAAAGGCAATGGGAGGATATATCAACTAGATGATCTTGAAGTCCTTTCCAACCTTGTGATTCTATGATTCTATATGTCAGAGTCCCCATCAGCAGTGCTGCGTGAGGTCCAGAGACCTTTCCCACAAGGTCTGAGTCCTATGCTTTGATAGATACATTAGTTTTACACTATGTACCACTTGCTTTTAAGTCTTTCCCTTGATTCCTCAAATCTCTAATCAACAGAACATCAGCTGTCTCAAAGATGTACACTGCTTCAGTGACCAAAAGCTGCCCTACTGACTAGAAGACAAAACAGCAATATTTTTTCACTTTTTTTTCAGAGAGAGAGGCCCTGGGATTGCAAGTCTTCAAGCAGTACAGTCTGTGGTCCAAGAGCTAAAAAGGTCACAAACTTCCCAACCTTCTGGATGAAAAACTGTTTCTTCTCCAGCAGTAAGACAATCAGTCACTTCTAACGGGGCCTTATCTATTTAAATTTTAATCTGCTCCTAACTAGGAAGAAGCTAAAATACTGCAGTGGGTTCACAGGTTTACACTAGCTACCAGTTTTACAGTCCTGAGAAATGTTGACATAACCAAGTGATGCTCAAACATGTAAAACAGTTCTCTGTGAGAACTCTAAGTCTTTGCCTCAGATGAAGAGTTTTGCTTAAATAAGAGGCGGACAGCTCTATTGGTACAACTTGATGAAGATTGTTCCTTCAGGTTGTTGGTCCCCGAAACTGTGAAGGCCCTGGCCAGGCTCTCTGGCAATCCAGCAGAAGTGCTCACCTGCAGACATTACCTTTCTAGCTCTGCCAGTGCTCCTCACCCAGATCTGTTAGAGGCTGACACTGTTGTCCTTTACAAGTAACTTAAAGCAATTGTTTGTTTGTTTCAGAGAAAGGACATAGAACATCTGATCTGAGTCTCAAAGGAATTTTCCATGAAACTAAATTACAATAATTCAGCCTTTGGCTAACTTTGAAGTTGTGTAGTCACACTGAAGCAGTTGTGGGTTTTTTTCTTACCAAATATACAATGTGAGTTGTCCCTTAAAGTGGCTTCCTGAAATAGATCAGTGGCATTGCCTTCTCATTATTTTTGATAACTTTCCCACCTCTCCTTTGTCTTTAAAACCAAAGGATTTGGAGATATTCTGTGCCAGCACTGAAAACTATACTCAAAAGTACAACTCAACATTTCAAATCAGTTATCTTCAGGAATTTTTAAAGGCAAATTTAGCTAAAGAGATGCAGAGAAAACTGGAAAGAAAAACTAGTCTTGTATGGAGGAAAAAGGAGAAGGAGGCATGTAAGGACAGCAGATGAGATAGAAGCAGAATATGGTATTTTATTGACAATCATATTATGAGAAATCTTGCCCTTTGGTGCAAAAGACACAAATATGTCACTTGGCATAACTAACTCCAACCTTGTACTCAAGATAACTCTTTTTCCACTCCAGTTTCAAGCAGGTGCTATAAAAAGCCACTCATAAGCACACACAAAGCAACGAAGAAAATAGAAGCAGGCATTATTTCAGACCATGAAAACAGAACAAGCATCACATGCAGATGGCCTTCTTTGAAATCTGGCTTTCTTTCAAAGCATGTCCGCACAACTATATATCTTCCAGAGCTACTGTGACAAGAGCTGAGAATGGATGGATGACTGTTTTACTGCAGGTTTTTGATAACAATTTCAAGAATTTAGGACTCTTTTGGAAAGACAAGTTTTCAAGTTTGCTTTCTAAATGTGCTTGAGATTAGTAAGTAACTTTAGCAACTCTGATATCTCCTTCAGAGATTATCAAGGCTGAAGGGGAATAAGTCATAATGGAGAATTCAGCTCTGTTTATCGCCTCACATTTGTTTAGGACAGGCATTTTAAGACAATTTTCAAAGCCTACTTCATAGCATACATTTCAGTGATAAAGAGCTGTGATCAAAGAGAGTGAATATACTCCTGAGTGTGAAACATCTACACTGACACAGCAAATAGCTTCTCACATTTGTTGGAAAGAAATAGGATCAGCAGGCAATAAACCTGACAAAATGCCTTTGATTTTCCTTATACTAATTATTCAGTTTTGACTATTTCCCCCGTTCCCTCCCCCCCCCCCCCCCCCATCTAATTTTCTCTTCTCCTTGCTGGGTTCCTGGTGTCCTAGGCGTACCTTGTACTCTCAGTTATTAATCTCCCTGCCTTGATGGGAAGTAGCTACATTCTGCCAATGTGGTACATTTTGTGTGAGTGACTCCACAGAAGAATTATGACGAATGATGTTAGTATTAATCATTGTATTCTTGAATTATGGCACTTGAAGTAAGGCACTGTCTGGAGAAAAGAGGAGAAGAAGAATCACATCCATGTGATGAGCTGATATAGCTCTACCAACACTCTACCAACTGTACGAACACATTGAGGTTCCAGGGAGACCTCACTGTGGCCTTCCAGTACTTGAAGGGAGCTTATAAACAGGGAGGGGGATGACTGTTTATGTGGATGGATATTGACAAGAAAAGGGGGAATGGTTTTAAACTAAGATAAGGGAGGTTTAGGTTAGATATTAGGAGGAATATTTTCACTCAGAGGGTGGTGATGCAACGGAACAGGTTGCCCAGAGAGGTTGTGGATGCCCCATCTCTGGAGGCATTCAGGGCCAGGCTGGATGTGGCTCTGGGCAGCCTGGTCTAGTGGTTGGTGACCCTGCACATAGTAGGGGGTGTGAACCTTGATGGTCATTTTGGTCCTTTTCAACCCAGACCATTCTATGACTCTGCGATTCAATGAATACCCAGAAAGAGAAGCAGTGGAGCTCTAGAATGACTTGGGTCTCCTATTTCTCTTAAGATTATATTTTTCTTCCTTCCAACATTTATGTTATGTCTGCTTATTCATTCAGTATACTAAGTAAAATTATGCCTTTTGCCAAACTTGTATCACTTCCACTGAATCCAGTGGTAAATGAAGTTTTCAAGCTAAAATATGTGTTCTTTATACATTGCAAAGAAGGGAAGTGTAACATGTTCATCAGCAGTTCATCTTGTGCTGTGCATGAGAGGTAAAGAAACTTCCCCTGGTCTCACTCTTTAAATAACTGAATTGTGCTGTAACTTCTGATGGTTGGTGACTGCGGAACTGTACTTCTGGGAAAATAAGGCTGGTATGGATAGCAATAACTCTTACCAGCCTTCCTGATATATTTAGAAAAATCAGATGAGCTGTCAGGTTCCTGTGGTTGACTCTCTGCTTGAAAATGTTTTATATTCAGTTTGGTGAAGGATGTGAGCTCTGCTCTAAGTCTTACTTTCTCTGGCTGTCACACCTACAGCAACAACACCATTATAAAGCAAACCAAGAATTTTACCTTCTAGATGGCGATGCAGATTTTTGTGAGCACAGCACTCAGACTCTTGTTCATCACTGATGAAAATGCATAGCTAATGGTGGTGACTACATTGAACAACAGTATTTTGTAACTGAGAATTTGTTCTATCAAATTATGTTACTGTGTTTTTTGTATCTGCTGTGGTTTTCATGGAAAAAAACAAACACAGGAGGTGTTACTTTCTGAGCAACCTACATAGATTTGGGCAGCAATTTACTGTGGCTTCACAAGCTGTGTTTCTATTGGATGAGGATGTTTGAAGGTAAGAAGAGTGAGCCATTGTAACTGTTGTAATTATTGTGATTTTTCTCACAGTGAACTAGAGGTTTACATTAGAGTTTTTGATTGCTCTTATATTCATGAATGACAATTTTGCCATTATGATGTAACTCATTAAATGTAAGTATTTATACTACGGCACTTTCAAAGTCCCGCTTAGATCACGAAGATAAAGAACGTTTAACAAATCTGTTAGCTGGATACGGCTGCTATTTTTCTCTAAGGGTTACCCTAGTGACTTGTAATGTTCATTTAGACACCAGCAGCTTACCATCTAAGACAGGATGGCATCCCAGCTTCCCTGAAAAATCAAGAAATCAAGAAAATCAGCTGATGTTTATTGGCCTTGCTATATTTGCACTTAACATAACTACACTTACGATGTTGAAAGAGTTATGGCAAAGATTAAAGTGGTTTTGGCCAATGCTATGCAGTTCGTTTCAGCAAAAGTATACGTATGACTTCCTCATGTTTTGATCAGTATAGTTAAAACTATCCCAGAGCTTTTTTTCTAGAAAAGCAATTATACAAAAATTACTCTTCTAAGCACAAAATTACCTAAGCTGATAACTGTTACAGGTTTCATATTTAATGTATGCATTTTTTTTCTGTCTGGATTTTTGTAACTAAGCAAGTTCTATGAACAACATGTGTTGATCTTGTCTTATTTTCTAACTGAGGAGCTCCTTGATGAGCTGTACACCCTACTTCTACACTCAGATTTGACATATCAAGTTATGGCAGAGACATAATTTAAATCAAGAGTCTCCTGGTAGAATCATTTGCAGGCTGTAAGATTTATAAAGTTAAAATGTATTCATCCAAGTCCTCTATGGATGCCAGTTTGCAGTAGTTTTATAAAGTATGACTCAGAGCATATAATTAATCCCTAAAGCATATCAGACTTTTACAAGTTATCTAACAAATTGAACTTTGCAATAATGGTGAAATCATTTCATTTCCAAAAATGCAAGAACGATTTCATCTGTAACTGTTCTTATGGGGGCACAGTAAAGTACTCATTTCTGTGCATGGGAAGGAACACAGTAAAGACTGATGTATTCCTCTTCAAAGTAAGGAAAGAGCTGTGAGATTCAAGAATATGTATGTATGTAGATTATTAAGGACTTCTATAGTTAATTTCGTTTGTGATTTGTTAAATAGAGAGAAGAGCTGAAGATCTATTACCTTAATCGTTAGCTAATGGGTGAAGACTGCTGAAGTTCTGGTACAGTGTTCACAGAATTACCTGTCTGCTTGAAGGTAACTACCCATATTGCTTTCAAAGTCTGGTTCACTGAGTGTAAGAATGGCAGTGCAGTATCAGAATAAAAATTAATCTAAGTGATTTGCTGCCCACAACTGATAGCTTAGATGTTCAGCAATAAGCACTAGCTCATGGATTCACAATAACTTATCTTGGGCTAACTACTGACAAGAGATAAAGGTCTTGCTCTTTCTCTGAGATTCAGATCCCCAAGCTTCTGGATTCACAAACTCTTGCCTGTGTATTTCTGGTGCTCATCCAGTCATGCAGCATGCAAACTCACTGAAATGGCAGAATGCACACTTAAAAACAGAAATGGGAAAAAATTTAAAAGTGCTTTTGTATTTGGTGAGTTGAGCTGGCTTGCCCTATGATCAGTCAGGTACCAGAGCCAGGCTGAGGATTCAGACACTGGGAGTCAATGAAGGTGGGAGGGAAAAGTAGAGAAATCTGGATAGGAGGAGGAGAAACTGGAAATGGAAATAGATAATTCAAAACTTATCATCTATGCAAGTTTTTGTTGTTGTTATTGTTTCCTTTTCTTTACATAAGTGCATTACTTTCCACATATTTTCCTTGGGTTTCATTGGCTTTTTTATTACTTAGTCAATCAACATCCTGCAGTTCTTCTGTGGCAATTCACTGCAGTCAGCACTGTAAGCAGCATTAGATCTTAGTATTCAGAGCCTAGGAGGACCGTGAAAGCAACTGCCTTCCATTGTGAAAACAGATCACGTAGTTCAGTGCACCCTTTCCTACTCTTTAAGTACTCATCAGTCCTTGAAAGAACGCTTCCCTCCAACTTGAGACATCTGAAAGGCTTTTTGTATGGAGTGTTGTTGCCACATTTTCAGGTGACAGATAGATCACTTGGACACTGATTTTGTCCATATGATGGATAACTTTACTGAGCAAAAGTCATGTTGATACAAATATCATATTCAGTATTAATTCTTTTCTTTTTTTATATCACTATATCTTTGTGGGAATTGGGAATTTTTCTGTGATTTTTATGCAGGAACAGAGAGACACTGGTAATCATTGGGGCCACACTGCCACCTTCCATTCATCCAGCACTTTGTTGATGCTGTGCTATACACATCACATATCATGGCAGCTCCTCAGATAATAAGCTTTATGCTCTTGAATAAATATAATCTGTTCCAGATAATTTTCATTGTTCACTTTTTTTGTTTCAAGCTATCCAGTATTGATTCTTTGAGTCAGTCCTTTCTGATGAAGAGCATCTCTACTGTATAAAATTCAGAGGCAGTCAGGGCCATTAGATACTTCTGAAAATCTCTGAGATTATCAGTATTTCCAGTCAAAAAGCATTAAACAAATAGTCACTGTGGTAGGCAAAATACTCCTCTGAATAGGCAGTGCATATTTGTGTGCATGCATGTGCAGGGTAAATGTCCAAACATCCTGGCTGGAGAAAGACTTTGGTAATAGGGAAGATCTGTACAGATAAATGCTAGGGGATGCCCAGGACCTTGGCTGATAACACCAGAGACTGACAATGGCAAGCAGCTGCACATCATGAACTTGACTTGCTGCCTGACCTTCCCAGATCAGAAAGACCTTCCCATCTAGGAAGGGAAATCAAGACCTGAGGAAGACAGTGCTTGTGGGACAGCAGGCAAGCATGTGAAATAGCTATGTAGGATGAGACTCTAACCTTGAAGGTTCTTAAATAGACTCCACTATTCAAACTCATATGAGTTCTGATTTATTCTGCAGCTAATGAGTCAGGCCCACTATTTATTTATTTTATAACAGATAACAGTAAATTCAGGTTTCATTTTCCTCTTTATGCTAAGAGTCTTTAAGTGCACATTCAATGTTTTGAAATATTGCTTCTCAATTAGAAATATATCTATTCTTATTTTGAGAAACATTGTATGTTTCCCTATTTACCTAATTCCTATAACTGGAGAATAAATGAAAAACTTCATTAATATGCATCTTACCCTAGAATTTAAAGAACCATTAATACTGGGCAATGAATACAATTATAAATGCAATCAGAACTGGTGTTGGAATTAGTTAAGCTGAAAGTGATTTCCTGGGGTAAGATTACATCTAATTGAGCCCTGTTTTAAATCCAGTATGTTTTATTCTATGCCATTAACTTCCAATTTGTAAGTCAAACTTACATTTATTCTAAAATAATTTGTCTTTAGAAACCAGTACTTCTTTTTCCTGATCAAAAGTATATATAAGACTACAGGGGCTGAACAACCCCAGCTCTCTCAGTGTGTCTTCATAGTATAGGTATTCCATCCCTTGGATCATTTCTGTAGCCCTTTGGACATGCTTCAGCAGGTCCCATGCTTTTCATGTCCCTGAACTCCTGAACTTCTAAGCAGGAGTCAAAGGAACAAAAGCCCCCCCAGAGTAAAATTGGATTGAGTCTGGGGCCACCTCATGCAGCTGAATGTGTACACAAGTCTCTGGGGCCTGATGACATGCATCCCATGGTTCTGAAGGAAATGGCTGATGTGGTTAGAGAGCCATCCTCCATCATATTTGAAAAATCATGTCTGTCAGGCAAAGACCCCAGTGACTGGAAAAAGGGAAACATTACTCCCATTTTCAAGAAAAGGAAAAAGGAAGATCTGGGGAGCTATATGCTGTTAAGCTTCATATCTATGCCTGGGAAGATCATGGAGCAGATCCTCCTAGAAGTGATGTTAAGGCACATGTGGGATGAGAATGTGATCCAAGACAACCAGCATGGCTTCAGCAGAGGCAGATCACACCTGACCGATCTAGTGGCCTTCTATGATGGAATGATGGCATTGGTGGGCAAAGGGCAACTGATGTCATCTACCTGGACTTGTGCAAGGCCTTTGAAATGGTCTGGCACCACATCCTTGTCTCTAAATTGGAGAGAGATGGATTTGAAGGCTGGACTATTCGGTGGGTAAAGAATAGGTTACATTGTCACAGCCAGAGGGTTGCTTTCAATGGTTCTATGTCCAGGTGGAGGCCAGTCACAAGTGGTGTTTCCATGGGTCCAACTTGGGACCTGCACTCTTCAACATCTTTATCAGTGACATAAATAGTGGGATTGAGTGTACCCTCAGCAAGTTTGCTGATGACGCCAAGCTGAGTGGTGCAGCTGACACAATAAAAGGGAAGGATGCCATTCAGAGAGACCTGGACAGGCTCAAGAAGTGGGCCCATGAGAACCTAGAGAGGTTCAGCAAGACCAAGTTGCACTTGCATCAAGATAGTCATAGAATGGCTTGGGCTAGAAGGGATCATTAATTTCCAACACCCCTGCCACAGGTCTGTAGTTTCCAGGGTCCTTCTTCCTCTCTTGCTTGTAAATGAGAAAGATGTTTCCCCTTTTTTGGTCTCCAGGGACGTTGCCTGACTGCCACAATCACAGATATGAATGCAGACTGGGAGAACTCACTGAGAGCAGCCCTGTGTAGAAGGACTTAGGAGTTCCAGTGAACAAAAAGCTGGACATGAGCCAGCAGTGTACACTTGCAGCCTCAAAGACCAACAGTACCCAGGCTGCCTCAAAAGAGGGGTGGCCAGCAGTGGCTCATGTCCAGCTTACCATTCACCAGTACACCCACCCCCTTTTTGGCAGGGCTATGCTCTATCCTTACATCTCCCAACTTGTCACGATCCAGGTACAAGATCTTGCAATTGGATTTGTTGTTTCAGAACACGAGGTTCTTGAGCAGGACAGGAGCTACTTCGTTAGTACCTCTTGAGTTGGGTTCTGGCAGTACTCAGTCCTTAATCCTGCTATCCAGCATGTTGATGAAGGTAGGTTCTGTGTCCTAGCCAGCCAGCTTCAGAAAAGGAGTTTTGTAGGAGCTGTTCCTAAGACTGACTCATAGGCACCTGACATTTCTGTGGGTACCCAGAGGTATAGACAACTTCAGAGCGTCAGCTATTTTGTTCAGATAAAGCTAAACTGGAATGACAGTTTGATTTGTTAGTTAATTACCAGCATTTTGCTTTTTTTTTTTTTTTGGAACACTGTTAGAGTTTGGTTCATACTGACCTGCAGAAACTGCCTACTCACTTATTTATCTCTCCTAGTCAGCAACATAATGAATAGCAGCCAGCATCACTGTAATGGCTTTGCAGATACCTTCAGTCCTGATGCCAAGCCATATATTAAGAATTCTCTATAGAAATTAGAATTTGATAATAGTAGGCATCTTCAGTTTTATGGTTTGAGGTGTAATAATAATCAATACCTGTGATCCAGGCAGGTTCAGGATGATGATAAAATACTGATTTTAACTGTGAGAATGCCTGATCATTGTCACAAATTATCTTTAGATTGGAGTGGATTCCCCATAAAGTAGAAATGTTCTAATCAAGGCTGCTTCTAGAAGTATGTACCTTCTTCAGTCTCAACAGAAATCTTTACAGGAAAGAGTGATAGTAGGAATCATATTGTATTATTGCAATTTTCTCTTTTAGTCTTAAAAGTCCATACATTTTAATCCTTTGAATGGAAATGTTTTTGTTTTGAATTATTTATCAGTTTGAATTTTTATGTTCTTTCTCCATATCTTCATTGCATAGTAAAAGAAAATGTAAACTGAAATAAAATAAAATAAAATAAAATAAAATAAAATAAAATAAAATAAAATAAAATAAAATAAAATAAAATAAAACAAAATAAAAGTTTTGTACCCTTATATTTGAAGGGCAGAAAAAATCCCCATCTTTTCAAGTCATCTTTCATCTCTTATGAATTGCTGATAAAGACAGATTATCTCCCCCCTAAGCATATGCTGAGCTCAGATAGTCCACATCTCATTGTTATCTCTGTAGGTAACACTTATACGCGTGAGTGCACATACAAAAGGACTGAATTTGTACTGGATTAGGTTTTCTGTTTTGTTTTGTTTCTCTTCCTGTATAGCAGGATTGGTAGAAAGAGTAGTAAGTCAAACAAAATTAGTATGAATGCCAAGGTGAAAATATACTTATCAAGCAATCTGAACATACTAAGACATAATGTGTCATGACTAAGAGTTTTCTTCAGTTCCATGTCCCTTTCAGTTATAGGCAGGCATGCCAAAATCCAAATAACAACTCTGGGATTTTTAATACACACAGATACTTTTTCCTCTTTCTCATTTCTCTGAACTTGTGCCTAGTTCTGCAGGTCTAAAGGAAGTCCTAATTTCTGTTTTGTTTTGTGTATCAGGTATCCACCCCACACCGCTTTCACATCAAGTAAGTACCCACACCATTAATCTTTCCAAAACCACCCCAGAACTTCTATGGAAAGCTTGTACAGGACTGTACAGGGTACTACTTCTGTACTTTCTCTGTCATTGTTTTCTGATACCATTAAATGTGCCCTTTTTCATTAATTTTATGTTCACAGTGGTCATTTCCTTGCCTTCCAGGTGTAAAGCATCTGGAATGCCACTTTGACATTTTAGCTTGGTCCTAGTTCAGGACCTAAACTCCCATTAGAACTCTCTAAAGAGCTGTATTTTTCTTTAACAGCAATAAAAAATGTCATTAGATTGACTGCATTTAAAGTTACATCCTAAAACTTTACTCTTTCAAGTGAGTGTTCATAATGCAAGATGTAATCAATAATTTCAGCATTAAGATGACGTGGCTTCCCTTTTCCTTTTTTTGCTGGGAGACTAATGAAAAGACGGTGCTGTGCCTCCAACCTTTTTTCACACGTTGAATAAAAAGTGAGGAAGTGTCCATGTATGCAGATTTTCATGCAGGTAGTTTCCAACAGCCTGGGTGTCCAAATAGCTGTTTTCTCAGTTCCTCTCTCATGGCTTTTGCAGAAAATATGTTATTCTGAAGATTAAGATTTGGGTGAGGGAAAATGAGAAGTCCCTAAATCATTGTTTTCCTGCAGTCAGCACTGCTGGCTGGGGAGCATGAAATACGCTTACTTGAGAATTTATTGTAAAGGGGTAGAACCAACCAACTTATTTTCTGTCAATGACTGCAAACCTCCAGTTTCTCTCTTTTTCCTGCCTTCCCTACCTGCTAATAGCTTGTTAATTACTTGTTAATTACTTTGCTGGCTGTTCCAGTAGAAGAAGATAACATTTTTGCTTGATTTCTTATCTCTTCTTTACAATTCCTGTTGTCCCTGGTGTAGGAATTTACAACTTTCACATTAAAAAGTTACTTATATACAAAGGAAGATTTGAAGAGAAAAAAAAGTGCACTGATCTTAGAGGTGCTTTGGTACTTCCTCTTTTTGAATTACAGCCTAAAGGAAATCATTTCTTCACCTATTTCATCTAGGAAGCATTGTAGTCAGAGGGTGGGTGGGATCATTTTGTCTTCTGGGATTGCCTGTTAGTGATTAGTTACTGTCTTCCATCTATTAGAAAGATGAATTTTATAGGTCTGTATGGTTATAAATTCAAATATTATAGGCTTGTTACAGGGACATACTTGTGGGTTATAGAAGATGTATGTTATAAAAGCAGATACAAAGCAAGACTATAACTTAAAGGCATTCATTCATTCAAATGGATCAGATGTAGTAAGTAATTTCAGAGCCTGCACTAAATGTGCCTTCACTGTGCAGTTAAACCAGACACTTCCATGATTTTCTCCCCACTTCTTCTATTTACATAGATAATCTCAAGCAAATGAGTCAACTAATCCCCCTCCAGGAAGTCCAGGGGCTCAGGAGTCCACATTCCAGTTGGTTGCTCTCTACAAAGTGATTATGAAGTGACAAGAACACAATTCTCCAATGCTCTTCTTACAAGCCACTCAGAATTACAGATAGCATTTAACCCAATTAATAAGCATATCTGCACCTGGGGTTATAGAAACAGCCTTCAAAGGCAGAAAGGACAGCTATTTAGTCAAAGCTTTGCAAAGAGTGTTTCTTGCCTATATTCTACTTTGATGGTGCTGAACATCTAAGATAAAATAGGTAGTAGGTTTCTGCTTGAAAAAGCAGTTCCTTCCTAAAGCTTTTGTTCTCTTCTCTAGAAGCACATAACTTAACTTTTCAGCTTAGCTGTAATATTTTGAAAAGGAAGCCTTAGAAATATAAGAACTGCATTTACAAATAAGTAACTGAAAGCCAGTAATTCAGAGGGGCTGCCACCCTCATCTGGTAAAATTTACTGAGGTCCCTCTCAGTCATAATTTTCTATGATTGCATACCATCCCAAGGAAAAAGCTTTCCACAATGCTCAACCGTGTGAAGAACTTGGTGCTCTTCCACACATCTGAAGCCTTGTTATGTGTTGGACAGGGCTCTGGGCAACCTGATCTAGTAAAGGCGTATGTTTGGTGGCCCTGCTAGGCAGGGGGGTTGGAACTACATGATCCTTGAGGTCCCTTCCAACCCAGGTCATTCTGTGATTCTGTGATTCTGTGATGTGTCTGCATCCAATGAGAAGGTGGAAAAGTGAACACTGTTTCTGCTCTGCCAGTTGCAGTGGCTGACAACCAATGCAGTCCTGATCCAAGCAATTGATTGAGCCTGGGCTTTGGTGTGGTGGTGGAGCTATTCACAGTTTCTTGACAACTGGAAACTGGGAAGGCATATGTTTGATGGAACATCCACTGTAGCAATTTAATGATAAGTTTGCTCTGTTAAAAAGAACCAGACACTTGGGAGAATGTATTTACAGGCACTGTATCCTGTTTCACTACATATTTACCTGTCTTATACCACAGAATTGCTCAGAGATTTAATTCATAATTCTAGAATCATAGAATCATCATAGAATCATAGAATAGCCTGGCTGAAAAGGATCTCAAAGATCATCTAGTTTCAACCCCCTGCTATGTACAGGGTTGCTAGCCACTAGACCAGGCTGCCCAGAGTCACCGCCAGCCTGGTCTTGAATGCCTCCAAGGATGGGGCAACAACCTCCCTGGGCAACCTGCTCCAGCAGGTCACCACTCCCTGTCTTAGTTTAAAACCATTCCCCCTTATCTTATCATTATCCACACTCAAAACAGCCATTCCCACTCCTGTTTGTATGCTCCTTTCAAGTACTAGAAGGCTACAATGAGGTCTCCCCAGAGCCTTCTCTTCTCCAAGCTAAACAAATCCAGTTCCCTCAACCTTTCCTCACAGGAGAGGTGCTCCAGCCCTCTGATCATCTTAGTGGCCCTCCTCTGGACCCATTCCAAGAGCTCTGCATCTTTCTTGTGCTGGGGGTGCCAGACCTTGTAATTCACTTTGTGATAGTTGCTATAAGGTCCCATTCATTTATTGTTTAATAATTCCATAGTCTGTAGAGTATAAAACTGTTCAAAAGAAAAAATAAATCCCTCTTAGAGTTAAAATAGTAAGTCTGATTCTCAGAGGGTATAACATTTTCCTTCTATTTTAATTTAGAATGACTATCCTATTCCCTATACACGTTGCATATGTATACTAAAAGCTTCTTAACTGTGTGAAATGCTTTGCCTACATCATTTCTGAGATGAAGAATGAATAGATGCAGTAAGCCACTGATAAAGAAAACTTCATTTAAGTTTCATTTGTATTGTTTGTGTCATTCAGACAAATTGCTTAGCATTCACCTTAAAATTTCAACTGGAATACAAACTAAGTACAAGTGTAGCAGTAATGAAGTATTAGGCTTTCTTGCTCTATAAAATTTTGTGTGTAAAAAAACCTATAAATGTGTGGACTTAAAAAGAATTCCTTCATGTAATTCTTTAAAAATTCATATTTTACTGAAAGAAGCAGAGTAGAATGAACATTTAATACAGATTTTGGTTACGGGCTGTAACATAACATGCAGTATTCCCAAGTGATTTACCACATAAGTTATCTGAGCAGACAAACGTTATTGTAATTCCTTACATTTACATAGAGGTGTTCTGGAACAATTCATCCCATAGTGGTATACATTATTGTATCCCACACTGCATTAGAAATGTGCATACGTATCAAAATGCTAATGTAAGTAGAAGATAAAATGCTTTAAGAGTAAGATTTCTACCACTGCAGAAAGGGAATAGGAAGCTGAAGATCTGCCTGGAAAAATAACTACAGGTACAAAAATTACATTGGCATTGTTTTATCATCACTTAGGATCTCCTTGAGTCCATCGCTGCAAGATTAATCTCCCTTTACTCTATCTTGAACAGCTGACCTAGTCAGTCACAGGCCCTCAGTAGCGTACGGACAGAAATGCACCTGGGAAGTGATTTACCTCATCTGCTGTTGCAGGATGAAGTATGGTCCAGGAGAGCCTCTCTTTCCTTTCCACGAAGGATTGTTACAGTTTAATTAGAACATGCCACCTCAGTTCTGGAAGTCTATGAGGTAGTAAGAGTGACCTATTTTCTGACTGGTTTACAGATAAAGAAATCTTATCCATTTTATCAGTTTTAAGTACAAATCTTCACATACTGCAAAGACTTCATCAAAGTAGCACAAATCAGAGTATGTGGTGTTTGACTTGCTCAAAGGGTCTCCTAGACACTCATTCCAGGAGAAAACATCATTCACTAAAAATGCAAGTACAGCTTCTGTGGCCCATTGAACCTATTTTCTGGAACAGAAGAACTTAAGAGAAAGACTTACCTCTGTATTTTTCTTCATTTTTCTATAAATATTAGAAAAGGAGAGAGAAGAAGAGGAGAGAGGAGAGGAGAGGAGAGGAAAGGAGAGGAGAGGAGAGGAGAGGAGAGGAGAGGAGAGGAGAGGAGAGGAGAGGAGAGGAGAGGAGAGGAGAGGAGAGGAGAGGAGAGGAGAGGAGAGGAGAGGAGAGGAGAGGAGAGGAGAGGAGAGGAGAGGAGAGGAGAGGAGAGGAGAGGAGAGGAGAGGAGAGGAGAGGAGAGGAGAGGAGAGGGAAAAAAATGAAATTATGATTGAGCTTTGAAGCCTTTGTCTGATCTGCTTACTTCTCATTTTGCTCTTCTATTAAATGCACATAGATCTCCGTATTGGAGAGTCCATACCATCCACAAAAGAAAACAAGGAAGTGTATTGATAGCACTTCTGAGACAGATAGCATCTCTAAAGGGAAGAAGGCCAGCATAGGAGTCAACAGGAAAATGATTTTACAAGGCACTTAAAAAAATATTGATATTTAATTTTGAAATATCCCTCTTAAACCAATGTAAAATGCTGAAACAGGACCTTTGTCAACAGAGCTGTTCGCATTAGAAAGCTTTCCAGAGAGTGCAGTAAAACAGATGAGCTGGTAGCCTTTGGCTCCTGGAGGTGAATAACTTACAATCATTGTATGAGTCATGGAGACAGGCAGATACAAATATGCTTGTTAGCTCGAAGGAAAAAAAATGTTCTGCTCTGGAGATCAGCATTCTCATCAGGCCACCACCCTGCCACATCTTGTATACATTCCTAACTCCATACAGATAAATAGGTCATTTGGGAATAATGGACTCCAAAGAATTACAAAATTGGAGTGAAGGACATGTACTGCCTCACTGCTGATCTTTTTCATTACTTTCAAAGATACTGTTCAAGGGCTCAGGTTTACATTTAGATATACTATATCCAATTCAAAATCGAAATTCTACGGTAATGTAGCTGCAGCTTAGTGAAGGCTTGTGCATCCTTTCACAGGCAGTGGAGCACAGAGAGCCCTTTAGTACAAGAGTTAGTTGCTTATTTTCTGTCCTCTAAGAGGAGGTGTTTTGTCTTTTCAGATTGAAGTCTTACATTCCCACCAGGGAATAGAGCAGAGAAAATGAACAAGCAAAGACTGATGGACTGTTCTTCCAATTTATCTCCTTGCTTTTGTAATCCACTCATACCTTTGACCTCCTGAGCTTCCAAAGGCAGAGATTTTTAGAGTGCAGTATGAAATCTTAGAAAATGTGTTTGTTTATGGTAAGATTAATGCAGTTTTCCTGATATGCGGCTATTGCTTAAAAATGGGTGGACTCAGCTATTTTTACATGGCAAATACTTCCAGGTGGCTTTTATAGGAACATGAATGTGAGTGGCACACTTCCTTTCCTACTGCTTTTTCTGCTCTACAGAACCAGACCTTACTTCTCTTATAATGAGAGCTAAGGGAATCAACAGCTTCTCTGAGAGTTACAGTGGATACACTGGATAAACTCCTATGTTGTGACCAGAGCTATAGAATTATTTCAAAGAGTCTAGCTTGGATACTGGAATATCTACTTCTTACTCTTGCTCTACATTGTATACACATGCACATATACCAAAAAGCTTGTGTGATATTGTGACGCTATTCCTAAGCCAGGTTAAGTGGTCCATAGGAAAGGCATTAGAGTTGTTCTCTGAGGATTAGTCTGACTGCCTTGCAATTGCCTTAAGTGAAAACATGGAAATAACAAGCTACAGTAGTAGCTTATACAAAGAGGTTGTCTTGTTCTTTTCAAATGTCTCTTTTTTTTTTTTTTTTTTTTTTTAATTATTTTATTTTTGTTTACATTTCTGAAATGTACAGACATAAGATCAGACCACTTTCCAGAATCAGAATATTGCTTCTTTCTTCAAATTCCTTTGTTCTTTGGAGACAGTGAACTGACTCTGCAATCAGCCACTGTCTAACAAAAGCAAGGTACAGTAACACAACAGAAACAGTCTCTTTTACTTTGCAATTTATTTAATCCCTTGAGCACTATATAGAAGATCTCAAATAGGCTGACTTGCATTCTCACCCTTTCAATATGCCATATATGCCCTAGAAATGTTGTGAGATTTACTGTTACACCACTGATGATGAGAAATACACTGTAAGCTTGATTTCTAGAGTCTGAATGACTTGCTGAACTGTTTTTTTCTCTTTATAACACTTCCTATCTTTTTAAAAGGATCTCCTTGACATTTCACACTCCTCAAAAAAATGAGCACCTGACTGAAATAACCAGGGCTTCTGTCACTGGTAATAGCAAAATGAAACAAAAATGAAACAAAACCTCAGCTTCTGCCTACTCTGAGTAAAAAATTTCTTTGCACCATTTTCATGTGCTTTTCGTCGACTTTAGTGAGGAAGTGGTAGTCAAAAAGCATCTTCACACTAAATTCCAAGAAATATTTCCTCACAGTCTTATTCTAATCAATAAACTTTGAATCTCATCACTGCTCTTTTGTCTTTACTGAGCTGGCAAAGGAGAAGTGAATTTTTGAGATGAACTCTTATCTTAGTCTGAGCCAAGTAGAGGTTACTGTCTCTTTGAAATATCTCCTGGAAGACATGGATTCTAATCAGCCACAGATGATGATTTTAATTCAGTGCAGACTTTTGAAATCAAAAACAAGAGGTGATGAAGCTCAATCTTGTTTATTTCCTAGGTGTCTTCAACTTGCTAAACTTAACCATATATTACTGATATTGACCTTTCTTTCCTTCACATCAGGAAAAGGGTAAACCTACTGGATTCGTCTCCTCCAACCTGTTGAGGTTGCCTACAATTCTAATAGATTGTAGGATCTAGATAATTATATGAATTCCCTCTCTAATGATCAAACACAGATGACCCCATTGATGCTGGTTGACAAAAACCCACAGTGAAAAATTCTGGAGTAGAAATAAAGTGATTTCTATGCTATAGATCCCTCCCTGTGCCTGATGAAAATGGGACAAACTATGCACATGGATAAACAATGAAATAATTTTCTGGCTATCATGGAGTTCTGTATTCTGTATACACATGAAGTTATATAGAATTTGATCAGGACTGCTGAACTATAGCCAGAAAGTGCTATTAACAGAAGAAAATTCTTACAACACATCAAAAGACATTTAAATAAATCATGGCCATTTGATCACTAAAAATACAAGTTTTTGTTCAGAAGATATAAAGAGTCTTGGGTGAATACCTGACAGACATCTAGGGCAGAGCAAAAATTAATCCACCCTTCAGTAGAAGGTGCATTAATTAACAGATTACAGACATAGTACTAATGAGATTATGTGTTCCAAATATACTTGTGTATCAAAGTGGTGAAAATATTCAATTGTTTAAGCGTCACTCCATATTTATGCTAAAAAGCCTGCTTCTGATGGTATAGCTACAAAATGGCTTACTGCTTCTCCTGAGGAGGAAGTCAGTGTTTGCTGGATATGAGCTTGCTGCAGCATTCTTTGCTTGTGACAGCTAACCAAAGGGAACACAAAAACATAAGTCCTTTTGGTTTGGGGTCACACTACAAAATGGCCCTATACATTGGTCTGTAGCTAACTTTTCTTACATCAGGATGAAGAAATGAGTCCAGCAATTTGTTTCATGTCTCAGCTATTCTCACTCTCTCAGAACAGGACACTGCTCTGCTTGTGTTTTTTTGTTTTTTTCTTTTTTTCTTTTTTCGGGGGTGTTGTTTGTTTGGTTTGTTCTTGTGTTTTTGTTTTTTTTCCCCATGTATATATATGTCCTTTCTCAGCCATAGCACTCTGAGCATTATGAGCATAGAAACAACAGTAAGAAGTATATGAAAAATTTATTTCCTTTACTCTCTTCTTGCAATTACGTTTTCACTGCTTCAGTAAACAGTAAAATCATTCCTTTCACACATCATTACTATTGAAAAGATTAAAATAGACTGGCTATCAGAAAAATAAAAGTACCTCAAGCCAAGGAGAAGGTTCTGCATGTGGCCCCTCCTTGCAGAGAAATGCCTGTATCTTTCCAGAAGACAGGATGTAGTTTCCCTCCTTCTGCCCAAGCAGCAATGGATGTGTTGAAATATGAGCAATGAAAGGCAAAAAAGGATCATTAAAACCAAGATAAAGCAAAACAGAATACAAAATAAAACAAAACTAGCAGCACGTAGAGAAAAGAAAAGAAACAACATGAAGGCTCTTTGCCTGTAATCTATCAACAGCTCTGGAAAATAAAGCAGTCTCTAATCTGATATCCAGAACAAGAGAAGAAGCTAGGAAGGGCCAATATTTCAGTGCCTGAGCCATTTTTTAGTTCAGTTGTGCCTGCGCTATTACACAGAAGAATGTGTTATGATTTGTACTGGGGAGTGATAGTTCATTATCCCAAAGAATGTGTTGGACAGCTTCATTACACAGACAATGGATTCATATAGCTGCTGCCTACCTTTTGTGAGACGAGTTTTAAGAGCAGTCTATTGCTTCCTGGACATTTGATGAAAATATATTTAGACTCTTTTCTCTAAACACAGGTTTATTTGATAGGTTCCGTGTCCTAATTATAACATTTCACTGCACAATAAATTGAACTCAAGAAAGAGCTATTATCCATGGCCTGCTCAGCACTCACTACAGTGGGGTCATTTTCCTGATTGAGGCCTTGCTGCTCCATTACGATGCAAATTATTTTAGAATAATAATAGGAAAACTATTTCTTGTTGATTGTAATTTTTAAGCTATTTTGTAAGCAATATATTATAGCTTGCATTGTGCCTTATACAGAGCAAAATTGCAATGGTTTCTTTCTTATGCATAATGCTACACACAAGGCACACTGTTTTTCTTGAGCCTGTGGTGTCTTTGTGTGTTCATCCACATTGCATTACAAACACTCATTTGCTAAAATAACCCTAGGTATGTCATCCAGAGCTATGTCCTTGGCAATCTCACATTACTGCTGAAAGCTCCAAGTCTATTCTGGCAATCTTTGATTTTGCTCAGTTAGTTCCTCAGTTTGCAGTGTTGTTGCTAGTTTGCCAGCAAATGATCTCCAGCAGTATTAACCAGAAAACCCATGCTGCACACAAGAGATTCTTTAGCAGTATGCATCTGACCTTCGCTGGCCCAAGTCAAAGCCACACAGGCACAAGTTGTTGGGTAATCTCTGCTGTGTCTCACATTCTGTTTGTCTCATTTACTTTACTCCCTTTAAAGTCAGGTAGATAACATTAAGAAGTGGAAAATTTCCCCTGACTCCATCTGAATATCAAGGACAGCCCTTAGACCCTCAGGGAACAGACAAGTATGTGAGTTGAACATGCTGCTTGATGCAATTTGTCTTCGTGAAAACTCTTGTCAAAAGTAAACACCTGCTAAAAGCTGTTTGTGTCTGCTGTAATTCCCCTGCTTGACACACCATATTAAAAACATAATTGAGGAGCTCATGTTGTGTGTCATTTCTACACACTACTTTGTTTTATTAGGTCATATCTTACTTATGCTGCTGTCCCCCTGTATTCACTAAACCTGCAATATTCAGAAACCCAACCATTACTGTGCTATGCTAGGCTAAGCTAGGCTAGATTAAAGCAGGACAGAATAGGGTAAGATAGGAAAGGACAGGGTGGGATAGGGTAGGGTAGGACAGGACAGGACAGGACAGAACAGGATAGAATGGGATGGGATGGGATGGGATAGGATAGGATAGGATAGGATAGGATAGGATAGGATAGGATAGGATAGGATAGGATAGGATAGGATAGGATAGGATAGGACAGAAGAGAATTTTTAAGGCTGCTTGAATTAGTTGATAGGTTTTTTGGGACTTTGAGGCCTTCTTTTTCAGCATGTTGGTAACTTGACACATTTTGCTACATTTAGAACAGGTTTGGGAAATGAAGATGAGTCACAAATCTATAGTTAAAATCATAGTGTTTTTTTATCTTAACCATCATGATCAGGTTTGCTTACTCTTGTGACCACAGAATCTCCTATTATGGGTGTGTAATTAAATGTTATTTAAATTCTATGTCTCCAGGTAGCTAGGGATTACATCAGAAACAATCACAGCACAGTGCCATGTTTGTGTTTCTCTTCAGGTTTAAATGTCAGATTGATATGAAAGACAGATGAAATAACTGAATCATTCAGTTTTTAAGGTTATTGTGATAAACACAATTGATTTTAATTTTAATATTTCTGTTTCCAGAAGGTATTAGAATGTTTTCCTAAAAGCAATTCCTTGGGAAATTATATATTTTCCATGGATTTTAGTTCTATGCAGTTGCTTGAGTTAAAGTTCATAAATGTTTTACCTTGTATTTCTGTACTCAGAAGTGCTAGCTATTTAAACATGACTTGTGCTGTGAATTTCGTGGTCCTCACAAGTGTTGTAACAGCTTATTTCTTAGCTTTTTGTTACATACCCACACATCCAGCTCTACATTTTAAAAATAAAATATTTATATCTGAACACTCTAAAATAGCTTAGTACACATTTTAAAACCTAGATACAATACATATCTGTCAGTATTACTAGGGATTTGTTGCTAGCTTATTTCCCAATCTTTTGAATTCCCTTGTAACAGTGAAACCCCAGAGCAGTGCAAAGACAGTGTCATGTCGTGGCCAGAGAACTGAGAACCCAGCAAAAGCAAGTCAGATAGAAAGCACCATGTAGCTAGTGATGAAGCCAGTGTGTAGTTTGCAGTTTCTTTGCTGTCTTGTAGTGTGTGATAACGCAGGCATTTCAGGAGCTGCTGCTTGTGCTACTTAATGAGTGTTCTTGCTTGGGATTATGGCCCTGAAACCTGAGGTTGTTCAGCCTGGAGAAAATTAAGAGGGAATCTTATCAACACTAGTATCTAACAGGTAGAGGTCAAGTGCTCAGTAACAGAACATGGGGCAATGAGCACATACTAGAACACAGAAAGTTCCATCTGGACATGTGGAAAGTTTTTTTTACTGTGAGAGTGACAGAGCACTGGGACAGGCTGCCTGGAGAGGAGGTAGAGTCTGCTTCTCCAGAGATACTCAAAACCCACCAGGTTCCTGTGGAATCTGCTGTAGAGAGCGTGCTTTAGCAGGGGGTTGGACTAGATGAAGTCCCTTCCAACCCCTGCAGTTTTGTGATTCTGTGAAGTGACCCTGCCTATATTCCTTGGCTTCTCAAAATGAAGCTAGATTCTCCTTCACAAAGAAGGTCTCTAATCCAATCCACAGCAAGCTCACCTGGGCTATAACTTACTCTTACTTGTAGTCTACCTGCTATTACTTTGAGATGAAATACACTTGCATGCTCCTTCACAGAGTCTTGCAAACTCCAGCCTGATAGTGTCTTAAATCATACTATCTAGACCCTAAAAATCTCCATTAGTGAAATTATACAATGTAAAGGAGGCCAAAAAAGCCAATGTTGCAAAGAACAATGTTTAAAAACTTCAGTGTCTCTACCTTAGCTCTGACAGTTCTACCTTATGCAACCAAAAACTAGTTACTGAAAAACTTTCAATAACATTACAAAAGCTGCCAGAGCTCTGGGATGAGATTTTGTACTGGTAACAACGAAAAACACTGAAAATGAACAATTCTTTTTTCTGTTCGGGAAGAAATAACAGTTCACCATTGATAACCTTGGGAAGAACAGCCTTCCTATGTGACTAGCTTGTGGTAACTAAACAGGCCTATGTACTTTCCAATCTGAACGATAAGGCACACATCAGATCACTTAATCTCCCTTTGCATTCTTTTCCTTGTGCCTCTTTTTTTCTGTTAAATCTGGAAGATGGAAGGGAGATGTGAGTACAGGCATATTCAGTCTCAAAGGTAATAGAAATTTGCCCTGTAAGGGGGCTGTTGAGATTTTGCTTCGGACAAATCTCAGTTTATCAGATTATTAGCAAACAATTCACTGCTTAATACTTTACCTTCAGCCTATGTAAGAGCTGAAGACAGGATACAACACATCAGAAGATGATATGTCACGTTCAGCACGCCTATCACCTGGAATGAGTTCCTAATACCTGGAAAATTTTCTGTTTCACCCTGTGGAGTTTGAGTGAAAGTTTTCCAAGATTTAATAATTTCTGTCTCCTCTGCAATGAAGGCTAAGAGACAAACCAGTAAATGCAAGATGAAGTACTGCTTGCGTTAGAAGTTTTGATTTCTTAGATTTGACATCCTCAAGTGTTAATGTAACATTTTATAAAGCAAAGTTTTTTATGTATCCAGTTACTGGTAGAAGAAAATTCCTGGGAAATTTGATATTCTTCTCTCTCAGGCCCTTAACTGAACAAAAGTAACAGGACAGCTGTAAGCAGCCTCCCAAGAGTAAGATAAACCAAAATGCCAGCTATATCCAAGGTCTTGAGAAATATGTGCTATTCCCCAATTAGTCATACATGGCTTTAAAGTAAACTGCTGCTGCTGCTGTGGCAATTAGTGACTGACCAGCAGCCCTGGCTTTCACGGTACTTTCATTTGGTTCAGGATAGTGATTGAAACTCATAATGGCTTAGGTATGCTGGGCTGTGTCTGCTGTGTATGGCTTTCATTTTTACTGCCTTTAAATAACTACGCACTGGCCCGTGGCTCAGTTGTGTGCACATTTATTGGGAGGCTCAATAGATGTGTTACACAATTCATACCTACAACAGCATATTCACCATTTTCTCTGTTTGTTAGTGCCACTTGTTTTATCATAGTATCATAGTATCATAGTATCGTGCGAGTTGGAAGGGACCTTAGAGATCATCGAGTCCAACTCCCAGGTTTCGAGCCCCCCGTGTAGCGAAGTGGCACTTCTACCCCTGCGCCACAGGGGGAATTCGAATCCGGGCCCTCCGGTGCCGCAAGCAGCAGCTTATACCACTGCGCCACTGGGGGCACACATTCTTTAGTTAATATTGATGCAGAAGTGAGTGCTGGAGTTCAAAGTCCTCTGTCAGTCAACTTGTCACTCATTTTTTTAGGCAGGAGAATAATGGATGTTATAATCAAATTATTTCTTGATGCTCATTGGTAAAGCCACATTGAATCTTATCTCCTTTAAAGGTGGAATTGTAAAGACCATACAGCAAAACACTAGAAATAAGCAGAAATAAGCATCCCATTGTATTTGTAGGCCTAACTGTATGATTTCTTCTCTAGTTCAAACATACTGACAGCTTCAGGGGACACTTCCAAAATCTCAGTTCTGTGACATGGGAACATCTGATGCAACACAGGCTAATACCTCACTGAAGCAGTTAATCCTCATTTGTGGCTTTGTAGGAATACATCTCCGATGGAGAGGCAGAAAGTCTTATCCTTGTGAATAACAACATCTCAAATAACTTGTGTTTGATTTACCGACTGCTGGTTTTATGTCAGTCCTTAGCACAATTTCTGCCTATGCAGCAACTTTATTGGCACTTCACTAGCACGTCTCCATCAGTGCAGACCCGTGTTTTACAGTCAGGCTAGGTTGAGGAGCTTTGAACAGTCATTTCACAGTGTTCTGTAAAGTAATTCTGAATCATGTCAAAAGATGAAAACAATTTAAAATCATGTCAGACCTTGTCAGTGTTTGCTTTCTGCAAAGAAAGCCACCTAACAGATTGTCCTGTAGAAGCATTTCTCGTCTAAAAACATTTTACACATTTTACTTTATTTTCAGAGGGAAAAATAGAAGGATACGTATTTCCTATAACACACTTATGTGACAACTGGTATTAAATCAAATCCTTATAGAGCACTTCTATCTGCAGGTCCCATTTGAGTTAGGAGATGAATGTTGGTACTTGGAAAGGAAATACATAGTTTAAACCAGTCTATTAATTTATGTGGTAATTATATATTGATTTGCCTTTACCTGAATTTCTGTCTCATTTTAGTTCCCTCAGCACCATTAAGAAGATTGACTGGATCTTGTTTTCTTCTATTTCTTCCTGAAAAGAAGACCTTGCACTCTCCTACAGTTCTGTGAGACCATGCAATAGCTCAGCAGCAAAGTTAGAGGTCATTCTTCTTGATTTCTTCTGGAATATTCATCAATTTTGTTCAAAACACATCAGAGTGGGCAAAGATCTTAATGTAACCTGAAAGAATCCAGATCTGCTAGCATTTTGCAAAGTCTCCAGTTAGGCTACACTGAGCAGGTGATGATGGCTGAATTCTTCAAATCCAGGTTTTGCTACATAAACTAGCAGAAATGAGTAAAAATGTATACCTATCATTTGGAAGCAACTTTTGATATTCTTTCACTACTTGCCATGCAAAGAAATTAGGACTGGGATTTAGGATGGTGAGCTTTATCTCTCTCTGGGAAGATTATGGAACAGATCCTCCTAGAAGGCATGTTAAGACACCTGAGGGATGAGAGAATGTTATGCCTGACCATTCTGATGGCATTTTTTGATGGAGTGATGGTATCGGTAGACAAAAGGAAGGTGATCAGTGTAACCTATCTGGACTTGTGCAAGGCCTTTAACATGGTCTCTCACCACATCCTTATCTCTAAATTAGAAAGATACAGATTTGAGGGGTGGACTATTCGGTGGATAAGAAATGTTTGGAAGGACGTAGACAGAAGGTTGTGGTGAATGGCACCATGTCCCAGTGGAGGCTGGTGATGAGCAGTGTCCCTCAGGTGTCTGTCTTTAGACTGGTGCTCTTCAACATCTTCATCGGTTTCCTCAGGATTGAGGCCAAAACACTCTTAGAAGATGGGATTGTCCTAGAGTAATCTATGTACTTGTCAAATAAATTAAGAGTCTATTACAATTATAATAAATAATCAAATCCATGATTTTGTACATGGAAAGCTGGGAGCTTAAAAACTACCACATAAAACATGTGGAGTCAGAGATTTGCCCTGGAGCTAATTCCCCAGTTTTAAGTAAATCCTTGAAAATTCTGGCTTTCAGTTCCAGGTTATGCACCTCTATGTCTTGCCATCCTCTTTCGGGATTACTTCATTGCTGCTTCTTCTGCATTTCTTCTGCTTCTTCCACCATATTGTTTTTTATGTTACTGTATCTGGGGCTGAACCTTCAAGTAAAAAGGAAAGCACTTCAGCAGCTCTTCTTACTTTCCTTCTTTCCTTATTTTACAGCCCTACAGGTCAAACCTTTTCTTCCAGGAGTGATATCAGGGGCAAACTTCAGTACTATTCTGTGTACTCTGGTGTTTGCTCTACAACAGAGCTCAGAGTTTGACATCGGTTCTGTTACAAAACAAACAAACAAACAAAAAAGCTGTTTCTCTATAATTAAAATAAACTTCCTCTTTCTCAGGAAACAACAGAATGCATTTCATTTTGTTAAATAACTTTGTATGCTCAATTTTTTAATTACCATGGAACAGAAACATTTGTGGGGCTTTTATATATATATTAATATATATATTATTATATTTTATATATATTATAATATAACATATATAATACAATATATAAATATATTATTTATATATATATTAATATATTATATATACATTACGTATTTATTATATATATAAATATATATTTTATATATATATATATAAATTTTTTATATATATATATATTTAATCATCATTTGCTATTCATGAAACATAAAGGAATTTTTTGCTTTCTTATGTTCAGACACATTACTAATCTGAGTTCAAGAATGAAAGAATTGCAGGCAGGATATTGATATATTTTGATATTTCACTTGCAGCAGTAAAGATAGACAAAACACTGCATTATTTTGGATGTTTCTAATGTAATCACACATAGAAAACAGTCATTTCAAAGCCTAAAGCTGTCTTACCTTCCTTAGCATATGAGATATGCTCCCTTGCATAAAATTTCTACCATAGTTTCTGTAATACTGCTGATTTTTTCCCTCTGGCACAGTAGAAGTCTGAATTCACATTTTGGCTATGGTCTAGATTGCTACATTAGGGATGTTACAATGCAGAGCTTTTCCTGCTACACAAATACATTTTTTGTTGTTTGTGGTTTGGTTGTAGAAAGATAAATTAAAACCAAAAACAAAAACACAGATGGAATATATTCTCCAATGTAAAACTTAATTGAACTTCACTTTAATCCTAGTTAAATCAGCCCTCAGAATGAACATCCAGTGGGAACAATAAGGAGCTATATGGCAATGCATATTTCACCTACAGAGGGAAAGAGAGATCAGAAATGTATACTCTTTAAAGGTAAACTCCACAGAGAGAAGTATTAGCATTTACATTATTCTAGTGCCCTTTAGATGAGATTCAGATTTAACTTTCCAAATTACCATCTTCAGGCAATTTGTTCTCTGAAACTCAGGGAGTGCTGTTTTGTATGCCCAGTGCAGTGTTCAGTCATTACCATTCACAACAGTGTCCCAAAGTTATGATATTGTTCTTTATTTCCCAAAATTTTATTAGTCTCTCTCCACTCAAAGTTGGAATCACTGGAAAGAACATCATACTGCTTAGGTGTGGTCTGTTTTCTTCAGTGTCCAAATGCCCAATAATACATTTTATATAATTCCAGCTAGACACAAGTCCATGCAGCTCAACTGGCTCTTGCAGAAATTTCTTGGCAACACATAAAACATGTCTCTTTCAGAGAAAAATAGCATTTATAATAACAACAGTCAGCAGTGATGTATCAAAGTAGTCCAAGTGTGGATCAACATTTCAGTGCTCCAACAATATTTGATTTGCCTTTTAGGTGCTGCTGTGACAGCTTTGCCCTTGGGACAGGAGTTCCTGTGCAGGCAAGTGGCCACTCATGCACTACATCTATCCATCTTTTGTAACACTTGTGCCCCAATGTGCCTACAAATGATATGTCTGAGTGAATGGTGCTTGTATACCCTTGAAATTCAGGCAAAGGGAGGACTCCAGTAAGGTCTTTTCAATTGTAATATGAAGTCATTAATCTAGTCACCACATTGGATGATGTTTTGTGATCCCTAAAATCAGGTTTCATATTCCTTTCTGCCTTGGAATTTGGTATTTCATGTAATATTCTGGATGCTCTATCATGTTGACAGTGTCAAGACATTGTTCATACTACAAGAGCTTTGCTTAAACTACCTTACTTTCTCAGCCTGGCAGAAGAATTTGCCTCAGTAAGAGCCTCTCAGTGGTCAAAACTAGCTCTCAGCATAGACCTAACTCCTTACCCTTCAAACTGTGATAGAGGAGACAATCACTCTTCTTTGAGTTTAAACATTTAACTATAAAATCCTATCACAATGATTTTTCTTTCTTACATTATATTATTTAAAGCAACAAGTTGGTCTGGAGGTTTGTTCTCTCCCACTGCAGAAAAATGATTGGGCCCAATGTCATAGATTTGACCAACAGCTGCAAGAATGGAGGCCCCTGCCACTCACCATGTCAGATGAAACCATACAACCATGTATTTTGTATCTCTGAGAGCAGAAGATAAATATTAGGTCCTCTCACTACTGTCTTCCTCTTAATCTCATCAGCTCATTTCATCCACTGTTTCTTCCTCCCACTCAAGCTGGCACTGGGGATGTGCCAGGAAATTCTCTAGATCAGCTCTGTTTCCCCAGAGCTGGTGAGAACGAGCCTGGTGAGGTGAAGCAGCCTCCCAGCTGGAAGTGAAGAGCTGCTTCCTGCATCACCTTGGCTTGAAAGGGGTTCACTGGAAAGGCAGACCAGCAAACAAGAAAAAGGTACAATGGGAAAGTGTGTTTCTTTACAGTAACACCCTATTGCAAAGGCCTGTCTTGCTGCTTCAACTCCTTTAGTCATTTGTGTCCTGCAGTCTTCACTCATGCCTGCATAGGTAGAGGAGAAAGTCAGAAAGGAGACTGAAGTGAAGCTGCATGACTGATCAACAGTGCACGTGAGCTGGAGTACAGGGGTGATGGGAGCACAGGGACCTTGAAGACTGTGAATCAGAATTTCCATCCCAGTGAAATTGTTGCAATTTATTTATTTTTATTTATTAAAATAATATTAACATTTGGAAAATTAACATGCTTTGTTTTAATATTTCGACTGAGAGGAATAGTTTAGTTGTTCCCAAATTAGTATGTTCTGTTTGCTGAACTCAGCTGAAACGTTTTGTTTGAAGCTTGTCCAAAAGGAACGTGCCTCCGCCAATGATGCTGAAGACTGCTAACTGTCCACTTGTTTTGAGTAATAGCGAGATAAAGGAGATTTGCCTGTAATGGAGCGTGATAAATAAGTAATATGAATTCTGACATAACAGAATTTGAAGTGTTCAAGAAGAACATTTTTCTGAATAGAGTATTATGCTGTATAGTCATTCTGTTTGGGAGACAGGATACACTGGCACTACAGGCACAAAGGAACAGGATGTTTCCACACAGCCAAGTGCAATGGGTCTCCAGCTGTGCTGTCTTCCCAGATATAAAACTTGTTGCAACAGATCAGCATGTGTTTTGTTTCAAAAAGTACCCATTTCAGACTTTAAGAAAGAAAAGAAAAATTCATGGTGTACAAGAGAAAAACGAGAAATGTCACTGTTGCAGGGTTCTCTGTTTACCATAACAGGAGGACTCAGTGTGCATGACTTCGGTTTATAAGCTGTCCAGATCACTGCCAAATACTCAATACGGCATGAAACGTGTAACTATTTTTATCCCATTCCAACACATAAGATTGTTTTTGAAAGTCCACGTAGGCATTTCCATATCAATAGCACAATGCTTATTTTAGACATTTTAAAAACTAAGCTAAGTCCCAGATTTCAGTTTATGTTCCTTCTTTTGCAACAACCCCTAAAACAACTAAATCATCCAGCATCTGGAGCACTGGGACTGGGAGATGAGATTCCCAGGTTATATGACTCTGCAACCTAGCAGCTAATTGAGTCTGTTGCCATACTTCCCTGTACTGACAAATTGTTGGTTTTGCCCTATTAAGCCTAAAGTTTCTGAGTGCTTTGACTCATATTGAACATCCCAAGGCTCCAAGTCCCTGCTGTAGAGGTAGGAGCCTAGCAGTGACTAGCACTGCTTAGGAGCATCAGCTAGATGCAAGCATTCTAAGAGCTTTTAAACCAAGAGCTTTTAAAGTTTCAACAGTGGAGAACTAAAACACTTGGCAGTTAGTCTCAGATGATGCCAGAAGTCCTTTGTGTGGCTGAGACTTGAATGTAAGCCTGTGAAGTAGAAAAGACACTGTCTATCTGAAATGACTACTGCACCTGGAAAACTTCAATACTGAATCACTTGTTACGGGGCAGCACCTATATCACCTGGCACTGGAAAAAGGTGTTCAGTGCCTTCACACTGTATGCAGTTATCATGACTGAAAACAGCAGAGCCACAGGGAATACAGAGCAAGTTTCATCATTTCACTAACTTCTCCTGAGCATAAGTTTCACACTGTAATGGGATTTTCTCTTTGTCTTTGAAGGTAAAATATTAGTTGTTTGTTTGTTTGTTCGTTTAATTGCAGTTATTTTTACTAAATGTTGGGTAACAGAACAGCTTTCTGTAGATATACCTACAAATCACAGATGATCATTCAAATAGATAGCTAGGATAATGGTGGAAATATTTGTGGACACACGTGAGCAAAATTATCTTTACTAATGCAAGCATCTAAGTCATACTTTTCACAAACAATGTAGGTTAGATGATATTAAGAGCTTGACACTGTGATAGCTGGAGGTACATTTGGAATGCACACACAAAAAAGGCAGAAACTGACAGAATTTTCCAGTCACATTTTGACAAGGAACGTCCTTGTCTGTACTTTTCTCCCTGAGCTCAGGATGGAGCTCACAGTATTCATCTCATTGAATGGCAAAAATAGATTGTCCTTTACATACCAGATAAAGTGGTCAGTCTCATTTCAGTACCTAGTAAAATAGAGAAGATTATTCTGGGAATTATTGAAAAACATTTGAAGACGATGAAGCCACTGGTCACAGCCAATATGCACTCAGGAGGGGAAATCCTTGTTTAACAAATTTAATATCTTTTTATGACCAGATTACATACCTAGTTTTCCAAGGAAAGCCAGTTGATGTAATCTTCCTTGACTTTAGTAAAACTTTCAGTATTTGTCACAATATGCTTATAGACAAAATGTTCAGCATAAATCTAGACAAAAACATAATGTGATGGGTGAACACCTGGCTGATGGGCTAGACTCAGAGGGTTAAAGTAAATGAGGTTACATCAAGCTGGTGGCCTAGTGGGAACTAGTGGGTTTCTTCAGAGTCCCATTTTAAGGCCAGTTCTCTTTAATATTTTCATAAATGACTTTGTTAAAAGACTTGAAGTTGTATTAAGTAAGTCTGTGGATAAAACTAAATTGAGAAGAGGCCTTGCAGAGAGATCTTGACAAATTAGGGGACTGGGCAATCACTAACCATGTGAAGTTTAATAACAGTGAGTGCTGGATTCTGCATATGGGACAAAGCAACCCCTGATCTACGTACAAACTGAGGGACAATGCAGGAAAGTAGCTCCAAAGAAAGGGATCTGGAGGGTTCTAGTCGATGACAGGTTGAATCTGAGTCAGTAGTGTGCCCTGGTGGCCAAAAGGTCCAACCATAACCTGGGGTGCATCAGGCGCAGCACTGACACTGGGCAAGGGAAGGGGTTGTCCTGCTCTGCTCTGTGCTGTGTGGCCTCATCTCAAGCACTGGGTGCAGGTTTGTGGCACAACAATGTAAGAAGGACATGACACAAAACTATTAGAGTCCAAAAGATGGCTATGAAGATAGGGAAGGGTCTGTAGGGCAAGCTGTGTGAGGAGCAGCTGAGGGCCCTGGTTTTGCTCAGCGCAGAGCAGAGGTCTGCACCACAGGGTGGTGGGCATGGAACAGGCTGCACAGGGCTGTGGGCATGGCCCCGAGTGCTGGAGACAAGGAGCATTTGGACAACACCTATCAGATATATTATTTGAATTTTGAGTGGTCCTATGTGGAGTCAGACATTAGGCTCCGTAATCTATGTGGGTTCCTTCCAATGCAGGGTATTCTGTGATACTATGATCCTGTTCAGTTATGCAGAGGATATTATTCTATGTGTAGGATACAACTATCATAAGAAAAGTGTGCCATCTTGTGGGAAAATAGAGAAAATATTAAATCATGTACATTTCACATACATAAAGGCAAAATAAAGAGCACCAACAAATGTTTGAGGGAATATTCAGGATGTTGTTAGCCAAAGAGGAATTCCTCAGCATTAAAACAAAATAAATAAAACCTTCAATAGACAGGCTCAACTTTCTGATCAAATGACTTACATGGATTTCATAAATCTCAGAGATGATGAACTCAACCAGATTTATCACTGAAAATTTCCAGACTGTGGTTTTATCCCAGTCAGCTGTGAGCTCCTGTAGCAGGTAAGCAGTTATAGGAGAAATCAGAATAACCCAGCTAAGATATACCATCTTAAGAGCTTTTTTGAAAAAGTATATGCAAGTTGATCAAAAGAGGAGGAAAATAAGTAGGAGGAAACAAGAAATACTTGCAGAACAGAACTTGTATCAGCAGGGCCTCAGTCTTTGCAATTGTTGGCAAACAGCAAGCTGGAAAGACTTCATATCCAAGAGAATCCAAAGATATTAGCAGTACAAAATGAAAACTAGACAATAGAAATGAATGTCTTGGTTGAAGATCAAACACTCTATATCTTATCCTTGGATAAGATCCTTGTAGAGATACTTTTCAAACAGAGACTTGGATGTGAATATTAGTGGACTGCTGTTGCTAAGGAGTCCTGTTGCTAAAAGTGTCATGAGGCAGAGAAGATGAGAGAAGAGTAACATGCATGTGTGGGGTCAGGGCTTAGAGGCAAAGAAGAAAGGCGAATAAGCTTGTCCAGTAGCAAAGGAAAGAATAAACAGTAGACATCTGTGGGAGAAAAATGTCATACTGCATTCTTTCCCACCCCAGTTGCTGATGAGCCTGCCAATGGTCTATGCAGCATGGAAGGAACACACCGTTCATCTCTTTTCCTAACAGTTGGCTCAATAACTATGATACAGAACTTCTAAATCATGAAGTTAATGAACTCTTTCAAGTTCAGGCTGTTCAAGATGCAGAGTTGGACTTACCGTTTGACATAAAAAAAAAAAAGTGTCAGATCAGTCTCATTAGCTGTTCTACATTCCTACAGCCTTCAAAAGATGACCGCAAAAGCAACAACAAAAAGGAAGAAGGAAGGAAAGAAGGAAAGAGGGAAGGACATGAGGAAAGGATAAGAGAGGAGAAGAGAGAAGAGAGGAGAAGAGAGGAGAGAGGAGAAGAGAGGAGAGGAGAGGAGAGGAGAGGAGAGGAGAGGAGAGGAGAGGAGAGGAGAGGAGAGGAGAGGAGAGGAGAGGAGAGGAGAGGAGAGGAGAGGAGAGGAGAGGAGAGGAGAGGAGAGGAGAGGAGAGGAGAGGAGAGGAGAGGAGAGGAGAGGAGAGGAGAGGAGAGGAGAGGAGAGGAGAGGAGAGGAGAGGAGAGGAGAGGAGAGGAGAGGAGAGGAGAGGGGGGGAAAATAAGCAAAGAAAAGAACTTGTGGAAGATGTCTTCAAAGATCATCTAGTCCAACTGCCTGAACACTTCAGTGGTAGTTAGCACTGAAGTACTGAAGCACTGAAGCACTGAATCTTTTATTTAAAAGGTAAAGATTATAAATGAGAATATTGTCCAAATGGCTTATGAACACTGGCAGGAATGGAGCATCAACCGTCTCTCTATGAAGCCTGTTCCAGTTTTACCACTTTCACAGCAGAGAAAAATTTCATAGAATTCTTTCCTGAGATTCTCCATTCTCTATTAAGAAGAGAGACAGAGAAGTAGCAAGGAATCTGTGCCAACACCATGCTGCAGGAGGCTTTTTGGCATGTAAAAATGTATTATGTCAGCATATGCTGATCACATCATGCCATTGCTGAGCTCCACTTGGGGAGGATTAGTCTCTTACTCATGTCAGCTGGGACTTTCTTTGATGACAGGATCAACTCCAGTGAAGGGAAGGAGATTGTATTTGAATGAAGGCCTAATCAGACTAGTAGCAACTTCATATTCCCTGTGCTGAATAGCCTCTTTGTCAATTGTATTCTGATTTCTTTTTTATGCCCAATTTAACTGGTTTCTTAAAAAATAATGCAGTAGCATTGCTGCATATTTACTTTGAATTCCTTCCAGTTGGTTTTGACCTTTCTAAAAGTGTAACTTACTTTTGAGATTTGACTAAAGATCATTTTTTATTCCTGTAGTCCCTGACTGGAACAGGGCAATGTAATCATCCACTGATGCTAGGGAGCCCATGATAAGTTCTGGCAATGCCAGGGAGCAGACAGAAAGCTCTTTGGAGGAAGAAGGATGTTTACAAGATAGGAACTCACTCTTCCTTGCATTAATACAGACTACCGTGGGCTAGTAGGTAATGTGCACTGGTTATACCACGTACCTCTTGTTCTCCTTTGTTTCTCCTGGCAGTGGATACTCTTCTGGCCCTTTTCCCAGCCCACGCTATTCAACTTGAAACAGCTCCAAACCACAAAATTGAATCCAATTTAAATTTCTCAAAGGTTGGGATAGGATTGTAGTCACATATCTAGTTAAGGAGGCTGCTTCTTGTAACAAAATCACTTCTTTCAAAAATTTAAAATCGAAAATACATCTTATGTTGCTGACAAGTCCAAGTATGACATTATTGCAATGATTATTATTTATTTTTTTTTTCAGTTAAGCCCAGACTCCCAAGAAGAACTAACATACAGCTCCACTAAAAGGACTTTTAGACAGTTTTGGTGCTTTATTTCCTCAGCAGCTTTGGAAGCTTACAGCCATATGATTTCTGAAAGGCTCAGTTCTAAGGCAGATCATCTATATTCCCTGCCCCATCTCTCTTGGAATTCTTCTCTTTACTCTTTCTAGTCTCAAGTTCTGCTTTCTTTAAACAAACAAGTAGACAAACATAGAAATAACAAAATCCAAAGCTGTTTTACATTTACATGTATCGTATTTTCCTCTTTGAAAATTCATGGAATGAGGTGGAGGCAGGAGGAAATGTTTGCCTCCTCCTAACCCATACTCACAGCCCAGGGAAACCAATTAACAAGCCAAAGAATCATTAAAGGTGCATTACAAATCTGCTTGGGCCAGTACGAGCCTAGGGCAACCACCAGCAAATGAAGGAAATAAGTTATTGTATGGTTTAAAAGGAGTCCCTGGAGGTTTTAGATCAGAACTTCAAAATTCTAGCAGGCAATTTTTTGTCCTTTTTGTTCTTTTCCAGAAAGGAAAAGTAGGTGACCTTATTTCAGCTTCTAAAAGTTTTCGCAATCTACAGTGCAAGAAAAATTTTACCTACTCTGCCTGATGACAGCATCTGTTTTCTGAACCTGGATCTAGTTGGTGCTGGGCTATGCTACAGACGAATTGCACAGGCAATTTTATGTCTCTGTCCTTTAAACCACATCGTTTTTAAGGAGTTCACAGTATTTTTTATTTTATTTTTTTTCACTGGTTTTGCAGTCTGTCTTGGGATTTCATTTTTGCCAGATATTGTAATAATTGGAAGTAAAATTTTCACTGCATTTACTTCCTTCCGTGAGGAAAGCAAGCTTAGGGCTCATTCATTTCTAAAGACTGAACATTATGTAGAATATATACTGCAAATCTCTGCTGTCTGTATATGTCTTATGGACACTTTTATGATGTCACATATTCACTCTTAAATATTTATGCTATTTAGTACTGTTCTCCAGACCTCCCCAGAGACCACAGCTATAGCATTTTCTTTATGCTCTATGTTTAACCCCAGGAGGCAGCTAAGCCCCACACTGTTGCTCTCTCAGTCTCCTCAGATGTGATAGGGAAGAGAATTGTAAAGGTGGATACCTCATGGATTGAGGTAAAGTTGGTTTATTAGGTAAAGCAAAAGCCACATATGCAAACACAGCCGAACAAAGGAATTCATTTGCTACTTCCCATCAGTAGGCAGCCATTCAGCCACCTCCTGGATGTGTTCCTCTATTCCTCCTTCTTGCATATCCTATGGTATGGGACATCTCTTTGGCCAGTTTGAGTCAGCTGTCCTGGCTCTGTTTCCTCCCAGCTCTTTGTACAGGCCAGCTCCTTGCTCTTAGGGCAGCACGAGAATAGAGAAGTCCTTGACTCTATGCAAGTTCTTCTCAGCAATAACTAAATCACTTGCACATCATCTACATTACTCTCACAAAAAAAATACAAAGTGTCATACAAGTCTTTACTAAGAAAATTAACTATCCCAGCCAGAAATATGACATTCCCCTACCAAGAAATAGACTCCATGTCAAATTTCTTACTTGCTGGTTAGATTGTTTTCCTCTGGATGCAAATTTCTTCCATATTCTTCTGCTTTGAGCCGTATCTATCTATAAATGAGTTTAGGAGAGAAGAGATTGAACTGTAGAGCTGTAACTGTTATCCTACAAGACTCCAAGAAAGTAGGACTAATGGTAGACCACTGTTCCCCTTCATCTCATCACCTCAGTGAATGCAGATGCTCTCAAGTTTCCCCTTTTCATTTCCAAAGGCTTTGGAAATGAAATGAGGTTGAAGTTTGGTGAGGAATTGGGAATGGTTGAACTTTGAGCCTGTTTGATAGAGTTAGCAAGAAAAGATTATGTAGGAGCAACAGAAAAGAAGCTACTAGAGGCATTACTCTGAAGCACATGCAATAAAACAATAAGAAATATAGACACAAACAGGGATACTTGGTGAACAAACACTTCAGCATGGTCACTGATGGACAACCATCTTTTAAAGCCAGACCAGACCCATTATAGCTCCTCATTTGTTATTCAGCCCACTTGTTCAAACCAATCTATTTTATATGAATGAATACATGCTTCCAACTGCTCCTGTGATACTACATACTCAGCAAGGAGAGATGTGTCATAAAAACCCTCTTGCTAACTAATGTCAAGAGTCATGATGATGGTACCTTAGCAGCCAATCCAGATCAGGAGCTAAAGTAAGGGATTAATCTGATAAAAGGTGCAGACAAGCCTCATTTTTAAACTGCAACTGACTTCACTGGGAGTCTGATCAGAGAAAGAGCTGCTGGATTTTGCTTGAGCAATTTAAATAACGTGAGAAAGCTTGGTCAGTTTCTTAACTAGACAGTCTCTTTAGATTTAACCCAACTTCATCAAAAAGTCTCTTTCTCTGTACTGAGAAGCCTGGTTCTGGGCAATGAGGCTGTGAAAAGACACAATTTGGGTATGTCCTGTAGTTAAATTATAAAATAAGTGATTGTGATTTTGATGTGAAAATCTCTTAAAAGCCAGTTGAAGCAGCGTTTATCTTTTGATAAGCTTGTCACCTCTTGATCAAGGTGTTGAACTAGGTTCCTTCCAAATTTCATTTTTCTATCATTCTGAGAATCCAGTGTTACAGAAAAGCTCTAGTACAGCATGCCTTATGTGCTATTTATGAGTTTTAAAAGTTGATGATTAACTACGTCAGATCCTCTTCCAGACTTCAGTAGTTGTGTGACTTCATCAATTTCTAGAGCACTGCTAAATGAATGAGGCAGCACAGGGTATGTATATATAATGTACCTGCTCAGATTTCACTGGGATGAAAGAATTGGCCTAGTGTATAGGACAGTAAATATCAGTTTCAGATAAGCAGTTTTGAATTTAACTAACACATTTAAAGCATGTGGTTTAAAGAACATGTCAGATTTGAAGCCTGCTTGGCTTTAGTTGTTGTGTATACCATCTAGTTGTAAGAAGATGATGAAAATAATGCATACCCTGTTGCTTAGTGACTTAATACACTGTTCCTTTCCTTCACCAAAAATGAGACAAGTTGTGATTAAAATTATTTCGTTCATGCAGGGATGACATTATATCTTCTTATCCTAATACAGCCCTAGTCTTATCCTAATATGGCCTAGTGAAGTGATCTTCAGTGTTTATGCATGTGCAGTTTACAAATTTTCTGTTGCAGTGTCTGTGTGGTGGCTGTTTAGTCAGCAGGGTCAAAGACTTGGGACATTTGTGAGTTATGTGACAAATGAGAGTGTCACAGCTGTTTATGTGACTTCAGGCTGAACTTACTAAGTTATTTGGACACCAAAGGGGGGTTCTGAGAGTCCCTCTACTGATGTAAACAAGCACTTACACTTGAAAGGTCCAAGTCTGCAGAAGGATTGACATCTAAACTGAAATTTAGGTTCCTTTGTCCAAGGCTTATATTTTGATCATCTTCTATTTGTTTGAAGAAGCTCTTATACAGTTTCTGACAAGGATGTGTTAGGGTATTTACTGTTGAGTAGGTTCTGACAGTTCTTTCTGTTGAAGAAGTAATTTTGTTTGGAACAACTGAACGATCCCAGGCCTAGAGAGGGACATCAAACATGACACCCCCAGAAAGAATGAATATTGAATACTTTTGGTTATTTTACAAATAAATAACAACTTAATTAAATTTGCCTTAGCACCAGTGTGCAAGTACAAGCACCCAGCTAGAAGGTACAAGGCTCCATTTCCTAACCTCAGGATTACTTCCACTTTCTTTAAGTATTAAAATAATGACATTCATTCCTTGATTTTTTGGGCTGGGTTAGCCAACGTGAGACCAGGCTTGTCTGCTTATGTGAGGGAAAGGCCACAATCTCTCATATCATTGGACTGTGGTTGTGCCTTGGGAACAATGGGGCTTTATAACCAGGCTCTAAAGAGTTAGTCCACACATGCACTATGTCACTGAACTATAGAATCATAGAACACCCTGGATTGGAAGAAACTTAAATCTCATCCATTTCCAACCTCCTGCCATGGGAAATGTTCATACCCACCAGCTCAGGCTGCCCAGGTCCCCATCCAACCTGGCCATGAGCACCTCCAGGAGTGGGACATCCATAGTTTCTCTGCACAGACTGTGCCAGTGCTTCACCACCCCCTGATTAAAGATTTTTCTTACTAACATCTAATGTAAGTCTTCCCTCTTTTAGTTTAAAGCCATATGCCTTTGTCCAGTCACTGTCAGACCATGCAAAAAGTTGATCCACCTCCCGCTTATAAGCTTCATTAAAGTACTGGAAGGCCACAATGAGGTCTCCCTGGAGCCTTCTCTTCTCCAGGCTGAATGAACCAAGCTCCCTCAGCTTATCTTTACAAGGAAGGATCTCCAGCCCTCTGATCATCTTCATGGCCCTTGTCTGAAACCACAACAACAGTTCCACATCCTTTCTGTGCTGGGGGCCCAGGCCTGGATGCAGTACTTCAGATGAAGCCTTACAAGGGCAGAGCAGAGGGAGACAATTACCTCCTTCGCCCTTCTGGCAAAACAGCTCTGTTGTTGCAACTTGGGATACAGCTGGCCTTCTGGGCTGCAAACTCACACTGCTGGTTCATGTCAAATAGTCAGTAGTCCTGACTCTTCCCAGAAATGTCTCTCTTTGACATGCATGCAATAAATCAGCAGTATCTCCTTGGGATTTTTTTTAATGAGAATGTTACTAAGTATATTTGTACTGGTTTTATATTTAGCTATTTATTGGTTTTCTATTTAGTTCCTGAGAGGATTAAAGTGTGTATTTTCTCATAGCTTAGTATCACTGAGGAAAGCACCATTGTTGAAAATCTTATTAAAGGTCATTTCATATCTTTCTGCCTCCATTTATGACAATGTTAACTATAGCAGTTAATAAATAATTTTATGGGCTCCTTTTGCTGTTCCTTTTTTTCAATTGGAGTCAGGTTAGGAATACGCCTTTAACATCTAGTTGTTACAGTCCTGATCTCAGTTGGTACCAAGAGGGAAAAGGATCTGCCTCAGAGTTCTCTGTTCCTTTGCATTATTTACAGACTTACAGAGAGCTGATAAAGAGGAAAAACTGGATTTTGGTTGTTGTTGTTTTAGCATTTTTTGTTATTCATTTTTAGCGAAGTTCTATAAAGAAAGGAATAAGGGGTTATGTTCAGTAAGCATGCGCAAGGGAGGCTGATGTGTTCTTTATCTTTGGTTTGGTTGTCTTTGGTTGTTTTTAAGAGGAAGCAGATGTAAAGCTCTGATGATAATTCCTAGACTAATCTGTGTCTGGAAGAGAGGTTGCAGTCTGCTAGCGTGCTTTTTGCTCTGCTAGTTGAAACCTCACTCTTGCCCTTTTCCTGAGAAAAGCAGGGAGAACTACACTATGCATTCCCCTGGCAGGGCAGAGGTACAGCAGTAGTAACTGGTATACAGCTGATAAGTAACCCTACTTCGTGAGCAGAGTGAGCTGAATTCTTCTGTTCTGCTGCAGTTTCATCCAGTTTTCATAAGCTGCAGGCAGGAGGGATGCTTTTGTAATCATGTGAACATCTAAGAGTAAGAAGGGGAAAAAGAATAATCCTGTGCTAAGGAGCTTGTGATTTAAATACAAGCACATTGTTTCAGGATTTAAATGGATTACTGCAGTGTAACATGAACACTGGGCTAGCTAACTCTGACCTTCCCAGCTCACTATTCTTAGCCATCGCCTCAGTTAAATGGCCACATATGGATGGGAGATGGCACAGTTTTCTCTTGCTCTCAGTAGGTTTGTGCTCTACAGTTTTGTTGCTACCAGCTGCAGTTATCTTAGCACATCCAACACAGGATGAAGCAATGCATTTTTCTTCCATTCAAGAGCACTAAGAGAGAATTTCAGTAAACAACGGACTTACCCCCCCACACACACAATTTTAATGAATCCCTTAAAACTAGTAATTCTATAAGCTTAGCTGATACTTGAAGATGATCCTATGATGTGGGCATGCTGGTGATGGGAATATGGTTTGAAAAGGTGATCTTTGTGGTCTTTACCAATCTTAATGATGCCATGACTTGCTGTTTTCTGTCTTGCTGAAAATTCAACTCCTTGGGGCTACCTCTGCGTCACAACAGACCACTGCAAATCTTTTGTCCTCCTCAGCTTGCTCTCAACAAGAATCAGCAGCAGCACAGCCTTTTCAGTAGCTTAATTCAGTACTGGCAATGCAGCTAATTTGCTATCTGAAAAAAAAGGTCATTATCCTGCAATTATTTCCAGTCCCACTCCTTCCCCAAGTAACTTTTATCTAATAATGTTACATTTTCCAGGTTATGTCTTTCTTATCATCCATTAAGGAAGAACAGCTTGTTCACACAATACTGTAACAGTCCTTTATGTATTCATCAACCAAAACTGATGCACAGTATTATAAATTACCACACTTGTATTATTCCATAGTGACTCCATGTCTATCATGATAAAAATAGATCACGTTAGTCTGTTGACAAGAAGCATAGCCCCATTTAGGAGGTGGCTCTGCCTACGTAGGAGTTTCTTTTACTAATACTATTCAAGAAGATATTCTCATGGGAAGCATCATGTTTATACTGTTTATATGTAAAGCATAGAAGCATTCTTTACAAGATGTGAAAATGATTATTTGTGTGTTCAATTTCATTTAAAATTCTAAAACAAAACAAAACTTGAAGATGACTCAGTGTACATGTACATCCTATTCTTTTGTACCTTTCTATATGAAGCAGATATTGGTTGTGTTTTCTGAATCAACTGGCTCAGCCAAATAAAGATAAGTTCATTAAGTTCTTGTCCAAGTGTCTTTTCAGCATTTTTTTTTCTTTCAGACTGGAGAAATCTTGAGCTTTCAGTCTGCTTGCTAGGTTACAGATGGAGACAATGCTCTGTAGTTAGATCCCTATGAACTCAATTAGTTTGAGTGACCACTCAGCAAGACACAGCAATTTGTTTTTTAATAGGACTTTGATTAGAAGGGGGACTGAGTTCAGTATCTTATGAACACTTGTATCTTCAGCTTAATTGCAATCATTGTTTCAGATTTGTTTCATTGTTTCAGAATTGTTTAAGAACCAATTTAATGTCAACCCCTATACTCAAGCGGGTAAGAAAGTCTGAGGAAAAAGCCTCTCTGGGCTCAGGTCTCCACCTGAGGTTTAATGCTAACTGACATTGGAGCAAAAAACAAGCTCTCCAGGGTCCATCAGACATCAATGCAATGAAGCTCATCCAGCCCACTAGTTTCAGTGTCAGGCACCAGAGCACCAGAGCACTGATTCCAGGCAAACAAACAAATACTAGATGATTAAGTAATTTCATACAGAATAATATATGCATCTACAACAGTGTAGCATTTTCCATAACAATAAGCATAGTGCATTTCTTCTATATGCATAAAGTATATCATAAAGTACTAGAAGGTAACAGCGGAGATTAGGTTTCAGTTCTTGCATACAAAGAATGAAAAAATAAAATCTAATTTCATGTTAAGGGCTCATGTTGAATTTTCCAGCACAAAAGCTAAAAGGTTAATGCTGAAAATGAACGTGTGTATGTGTAATTATTAAAACAAAGGCCCTGTAAAGAGCATTGTTACTATTTCAAACCTTTTACTTCCTTCACTTTCAGTGTTGCTTGAAGCGGAAAAAAACAGACAATATATGAACATTTTAATAGTCACTTCAAGCTGATGAAAAAAGGTGACCTGTATTATTTTTGCAACAAGGTTTACAGCTGGATAATACAGTAGAGCAGATATTGTATCTTCTTTCATTTCATTGTTTCATTTACTAAAACAAGATTTTATGAGATTTTGATATTGTCATTGACCTTTTCTTCTGAAAGCATTTACTATGACTTCCACCACCGCTATTCCTTTCACTGCCACATATATATAAGGAAATGAAATCTTTTGTTTATGAACTTTGTATATTGATTTTATTTTTTTTTCCCTGTTATGCTTTGTCTTAAGAAAAGACTGTTTAAAATGATTAGTAAACCAAGCATGTGAAATATATCATTCACTCCCAGAAATAGCCCTGGAAAGCAGATAAATCTGAAAAGGGGGGGAAAAAAGGAAATATTTTACCAAAAACCTCCAAGGAACAAAATACAAAGCAACAATTACAACAAACAACAACAACAGAAATAGATATTTTGTTTTGAATCACAGTTCTTGATCCTACCATATCCCCTGGGAAAGGTGTAGCTGCTTTCCATTAGATGACGCAGACGAAGAAGAACTGGAGACTACGCAATAAAAGTGAGACTGATAGCCATTTTCTTTGTCAAAGTGAGACTATTTTCAGCTTATTTGTCATACTGCATCTGTGTTTTTTTCTAAATTTGTTGTGAAGCTTGTGTCAGCAGAGATTTCCCTCTAAGCTGCTTCTTTAAGACAGCACTGTCTAGGGACTTGAAACAATTGAAAACGGAAGAGAACAGTTTTCAATGAGCAACTTACTGGTTAAAACAGCAGACACTTTGAGAATAAAAGTACACATAAGGCTTAAGATGGTCTAATGAGTTCCTACCACTGAAAGGGGAAAGTCTCTCTTTGCTTCCCTGCCTCTTAAGATACCCCTTCTGGGCTCAGACATGCACTTTCAATACCATGCCATGCCAGTGGGTTTGCATGTCTGCTGGTGACTACAAGGACCAGAGGTCTCATTACACTCTGCAAATCACTCCATTCTGTTGATCTGGCAACAGAAGCAACAGAAGAAAGCAGGCAAGGTCATTCAGTCATTGCTTCACTTCTGCCTGGAGTGAGATATTGGATTGACACAAGTATTCCTATAGTCTAACTTGAGCTCAGGGTTTTGATGAAGAAAATACACAACTCCTCTGTGATTCAGGGACAAACAAATATAAGCCCTATGTTTTAAAAAGAACTAAATCACTTTCATCTCAGGCTATGAGCTGTGGCGGTGATGGGAACATTCTCTTTTTTTGTTTCTGCATTTATGATGCTGCTTTTACATCACTGTAAAAGAAATATTAGGCTATCAGCATGACAGTATGTGGCAAGCAGCAAAAATGATCTTGGAACACTTAAGAACCACAAGGAAGAAATGTCCACACACAAAACTCTCATATTGTGAATTTCTGTCTAATCGTGTGCTGAGACACCCACCCTTAAGAGGGTTTACGTTTAATGTTTTATCATATTCTACTTCTATTACAATCTCAGAGCACTGAAAATTCAACTGCTGGAAACTTCACAGTGATATAATGTGAAGCATCAGCTATCCAAGGTGTATCTTGACTAAAAGGACATTTCCCACCCAGGAAATCTGTGCCCAGGAAATGTAGTTATTTATTCTTCACTGTGCTCATATGATTCCTCTGTAGTGCAAATGTACAGACTAGCAAAAAACAGCTACAACAACTTGAAGTTTGCCCTTAAGTCAAACAAATAGAGGTATGTTAGGAAGGAACATTTTACTTAGAGTGAGGTGAGAAGAAGACTTCAGAAATGGTCTGGACTGGTTCTGGTTATTTTCATACAAAGGAAATCTGTGTTCTCAGAAAGTATAAGGCTCTTGCAGCTCATGATCTAAGGGAGAACATCAAACATCTCAGCTATAACTTTGGGAGCTCACACCAAGCTGCTACTGCAGACCTTGTAATAAACAAACAAACAAAGAAGCACCTTGGAAGGTAAGAGAAGTTGCATAAGTGGTTTGAAAGGCAGCATTTGGCCACTGGGGATGCCATTCATTCCAAAACAATATTCTCCCCTAGGATGCTGGCCAGTCAAGCAACTCCAAGCAGGCAGAAGTATGTCTCTGAATCCTTATATAACCCTCCTCTTGCAGAACATAAGTCCTTGATTGTTAAAAATCCTCTTCACCCATTCTTTGGCCCACAAGTGATGTTTCCTTTACCAGGAACTTCATCGCAATGCCAGTACTCACCAGGAAGAATTAACTAGCAAAGAGAAAGCATAACACAAATTTTGGTCTTCAGCCCAGCATGAAGAAAAGCTCTTCTCGTCAATACAATGTCCCTTTTTCCTAGTTCAGAATGGAACTGTCTCACTTTTTGCACAAGTACACTTACAGTTTCTCATAAAGTATTTCAGAGCTACGAGCGCAGTGATAATGTAGTTCTACAATTACTCTTATGACATAGATCAATACTGAGGTGTCTGTTGATCTAAGATATAAAAGGATTAATCTTTGTTCTCCTATTGCCTGCTAGTGTGTCACCTTTTCCATGCCCTAGCATGCCTGAAAATCTTCATTCTGATATAGTTTTCCATAACAATCATAGAACAACAGTGATTCTATGATCTACCTCATTTGTGCTGTCTTGAGGAGGAATTCTAAGATAACAGTACAATAAAGGAAGTGCAATTTATCATTTATTTAGTCCCAGTCTAGTGCCTTGATCACCACAAAACCACCTTCTTTACCTCAACTTGGTTTGTAACCACAGTGGAATTAATCTGTGCTAAATGTACATTTTGTATACTGAGGACTGGTTACTACAAAGTTTCCTTAGCATGTTTTGGTTTCAGTTAAACTTCTTACTTTTTTTTTTTTTTTTTTTTTCCATGGAAAACAAAAGCTAAATTGCCACAGACATCCTGGAACACCAGAAATGCATGGTAAATTATCTCTCTCCTCAGATGGGGTTAGTAATTACAGTGCAACAAATGAATAGCAAACACAGGCTTTTTTGTGTGTGCATTCTATCCAATTATAAGTGAAGTTAATCAACGTGAAAGATGAAGCATAAGCCTTCAGAAGAGTGCATGTGGAAGGGAGAAGAATACAAAAGAAGTACCCATCTATGCACCCAGTCCTTGCTGTCATTTCTGTATTGAATCTTATCTAATTTTAACTTGCCTGTATTTAGTCAGTGATCAAAGGAAATATTAAAACACTCCACAAGGAAATTACCCAATAAATCTATATGAATTCAGCCTTGGCTCACCTACTGAGCTCATGAGAAAGATAAAATGCAGTAACAACAGCTTCCTGAAACTCTCTGGGAGTGCTCACTTAGAGTTCCATTTCCTACGAAACCTTGGGAGTCTTGGGAATAGATGCCAGTGAGGATGTTTTCTCACAAAAAGTATGTGACTTTATAATCTTATTATTTAATTTGTGGCTTTAAATTCAAGCACTGTGATGTTGATAATGAGACACAATTTGTATAAGGTGAATTAATCCCAGTTGCACTGCCTGAAAATACAGTTGTGGGTAAGACCTTGTTTGTTTAAATAGCCATAAAAACAGTGCAGAGTGGATGTAAGACAAATTAAAAAACAAACAAACAAACAAACAAAAAAACAAAAAAAAAAAAACAAACAAAAAAAAAGAAACAAAAAAAACAAAACAGTGGCATAACCAAATGCAGAGTATGAATTCCTGTGAAGCCATCACCTTTTGTGCCACTGAGATTATCCATTTCCTGTATTGCCTGTTTACTCATGTGACTCTACTCTGTGTGCTTTGGTGTCTTCTGATTTCATATTGATTTCATCCCATGTAACCAGTGATAGGACAAGAGGGATTGGCCTCAAGTTGTGCCAAGAGAGATTCAGGTTGGATGTTAGGAAATACTGCTTCTCAGAGAGCGCTGTCCATGGAGGTGGTGGTGTCACCAACCCTGGAGGTGTTCAAGGAACATGTAGATGTTGCACTGAGGGCCATGGTTTAGTAGGGAATATTAATGATAGGTGGCCGGTTGGACTGGATGATCTCAGAAATCTTTTCCAACCTTGGTGATTCTTTGATTCTATGATCTGACTACAAAGCAAACATCATCTGGAAATGCCGTATTAGTCAATTGAAACAGGAACGTTTGGGTATTATTTGAACTTCAGTTTTCTGTGTAATTATGCTCTTTTTAGCTAGTTTTCAGGCAGTTTTTATAATTTAATCAGAAAACATGAGAATTTTAGATGCTTTTAAAAAAACCCTAATCTATAGCCAAACCCACAGTTGTTTTGTTTTGTTTTGGTCTGTTTTGTTCTGTTTTGTTCTGTTTCCTCAGAAGACAAGACATGTAGAGTAACTCTTCGTGTCTCTTAAGTGTTTATAAAAGAGACCATATGAATTTGAAGTCTAGTGGAAGAGACTTTTTATGGACCAAAAGCTCAGAATACAGATCATGTTTAATGACTGAGAAAGTATTTCGGAGCAGGTTATTTCATATTTGAATTACAGCATTTTAAAAAAGTTTTTACATGTTTTTTGTTTTGTTTTTGTTTGTTTGTTTGTTTGTTTTTAATTTGTACTTATGGTGGTGTCCAAAATGATAATTCTGATAACTTATTTTTTTCATTTTTTTTCCCCCATGGCTTCAAACAGATAACTCAAAGCTTACTTAAACTCTGAAACTGGAGGAACACATCTCTTCTATTTCAAGAAAACAGAGAAAAATATTCTCATGAAAATAATTTTTAGTCCTTCAGTCTCGTACCAGCAGAAGGTAGGAAATGCAGCACATAAATGCAATATAAAACTCAAATATCTCTGTACTTATAAGGGTTTAACCTCTTTCTTCGATTTCATCAGGCTTTGAAATTGTGGAAAACTTAAACAAAATGGTCATGATTGTATTTCTTCATTTTGGGGTAAGTGGAAAATGAATCCCTTTCTGTCAAAGCAGAGACTTTGTTGACCAGCCCTGCAGTGCCCTTTAGCCACCAGTTCTGAACTTTGCTAGTGGGGAAGAAGCAGCCACAGCCACCTGGCAGCCCCTAGACAAACCTGGAGGTCCACTTGCCATTGGCAGAGCCCCATCCATCCTTTGATAGAGACAGCCCTGGGATGCAGGGAAAGAGGCTGGAAAGGCTGTAGGCTCCTCTATGAGGTTTCCACTTCCTTCAGTATCAGCAGAGCATCCAACTACAATATTGACCTTGCCTGAAAATACATCTATATATTAGTAGTTTGTACTGTAGAGCTCTCTCTGCATCTAATTTGAATGGAAGCAGAGAGCTTTCCAGGTGATAAAATGGCTTTTTATTTCAGCTGAGGCCCTGTGTACAGGATGAGTGTGCCAGACTCAGGTCTTTACTGCCCAAACTCAGACCTGAAAGTTCAGAATACCAGATGGTAGTATTCAGCACACGAACACCAGCAGTTTGTGCTTTTTTCAGCAGCAGCTACCCATCCCAATGAGATATTCAGGCAGTGTTTTACCCGTGCAGTGCATGCTCATCTGAGTTACGCAGAAACATAATATTTTCTTTCTGACACACAATTTGAGATTTTGTTTTACAAATTCTTCAGAGTGTACATTTTTATTTCTTAACCTTTTCCAAAGCTTCTTCAAATATTGATTCGCAGTCGGCAAATATTTTCTTTCTTCTGATTTTATCTAGTTCTCACATATTTACAGATATTTTTAGAAGGGTGCTCACGTTGCAGGCAGAATTTTAGTCTTGCAATACGCTGAGATTTTCTTTCTGAAAAAAAGGCATTATTTTCCACCAGTCTTAGATTAATATATAATAAGTACAAAAAATAAATATATGTATATTAAAAATATCCACAGATGGCTTAAAAATAGGTCTTTTTTTTTTCTCTTTGAAACATTATCATCTAAGTAGAAATATCTTCAGGCCCAGGGTAATGGCTATAAGGTTCTAATGAATATGACATTAATTTTCTCAAGACAGTTTAAACCAAATGCAATTCATATCAAGAAACAGCATGCCTTTCTAGCTGGCAAATGCGCCAAATGCCAGTGATCTTATTTTCTTACCACAAACTGATATTTAATTAAGAAAAAGCAGCTCTTTTGTTGAGAATAAACAGCTCATTTAGGATTCATAGCTTTCAAACTAAGTTTGGGATCTTGAAAACTTAATTTCTCTGTAGGAGGAAGAAGTGTTCTCCTTTCCATGCCGAAATACGACTTTCAGTTACACTAGCTGAGGTGGGCTTTGGACACGTATCATGACACAGCAAATGAAGATTGGTTTATTTTGACCCCTGGGGGAGCAATTCTGTATTCCATGAGAATGGGAGAGGAAACTGAACTGTTGTGAAGAGGCTTGAAGGACTGTGGGTGGCCATCCACACACACAGGTTGGTCTGCCAGTGAAGGTGAAGGGACAGCAGCCCCAGTCCAAGCAGATCTCAGCTTATGACTGCAAGTTTAGAAATCCTCTAATCCTGTTCCATATAGAAGCATGCTTTAACTGTGCAGGGAAGACTCAGGCTAAGACATAGTCACAAGATAAATAAGAACATATTTTTCCCAAAACATGTTTTTTCCGTTCCCTGTCAGAATGGTGAAAACTAATTTTAAAAGTATGTGCTTATTATAGGGCTGACCAAGGCTCATTGGGCGTCTTCCTAATTTATTCAGTTCTCTTGGGTGGGGTCTTGGACATTTTGGTCACCATTTTTTTGCCAGTGGGGTCAGCTGTTACTTCTGCACTGATATGTGTGCAAGTGAGAAAGGGAGATGACAGCAGGAAGGTGCTGGCTCATATGGCTTCACTGCATGTTTTGGAATTCAGCAATGCCTTAGCAGACTATTCAGCAGGCCACAGGAACCACAGGGAGTAAGTGCTTGCAGATATTCCAATTAGGAGCAAACTAATGAGACAGAAACCTCATCAGGGAAACCTTATTGTGGCCTTCCAGTAAACGAAGGGAGTTTACAAGCGAGAAGGGGACTGACTTTTTAGACAGGGGGAATTACTTTAAACTAAGAGAAAATTTAGGTTAGGTGTTAGGAAGAATTTTTTTTTTTTTTTTCTCAAAGGGCAGTGAGGCACTGGCACAGGCCACCCAGAGAAGCTGTGGTGCCCCATCTCTGAAGTGCTTAAGGCCAAGTTGAATGGGGCCCTGGGCAGCCTGATGTAGTGGGTGGCAGCCCTGCCCATGGCAGGGGTCTGGGGCTGGACAGGCTCTGAAGTCCCTTCCAATCTAAGCCATTCTGTGATTCTGTGGTTTTATGAGAGCATATGGACAAGGAGGGAGGCAGACTAAACAACTACATGTAAAGAGTTCAAAGTCACAAACCTGACATATGGCCCTTGTCTCCATGTCTGCTCTCCTCCTGCCATTCACCCTGTCCTGGGAACTGATATGGGAGGAAGCAGGATGCTGGGTCCCTAGAAAGGAAGACCATGGGGCACAGGGGTAGAGGAGAAAAGAACAGCAAGTGGAGCAACTGTAACTGCCGGAGAGAATTTAAATCCTTCCCACTTTGTGGCTTCCTGAAAGTCAACAACATCTGAATCTTTTCTGACTGTCAAATGCCAGGCATAGTTACCTTCCATTCAGCTCTCCATAAAGACCTATCTGGTCTGTTGTAAATATTCTGCAATTAAAATGGGACTCCTGTTTTGTGTAAGGGCCCCTTGCCTGAGAGTGTTTCAAGACCAAGCCCTAGTTTACTAGGAGAAAATTAGAATAACGTCAGAGCTATTATCTCCCTGGGACACATGCTTGAACCCATTTATCTGCTAAGTTTCTGCTTTCCAACTAGAGGCAGCAGGAGATGAACATCCCCAGAGGGAGGGGGTGGAGGGAATGAAAGAGGTTATTGTCACAGAGGCAGTAACCTGCAAAATCTGCAAAGCTGCCTTCATCTTTTCCCTTTGCTGTCCAATGTTTCATCAACTTAGCTCAGCTGTTGGTATTTTCCATTAGGCTTACTGTCAAAATAAAAATAAGAAGGGGAGATAGTGGCTGAAAGGGAGAGAGAAGGAGAGGAGAAGAGACTAAACATCTTTAATTTATAATTTCAAAAAGGATTATGTTAAATTCCCTTTTTTATGCTTCCACAGTTTGCTAACGTTTACATTTAATCTCACTTTGATACTTACCAGTATCTGCTTTAGCATAATCTGTCTCCTACCCTCATTCTTCTATTTTGACTAAAATGTGACATAACCACAAGATTCAGCTCTTAAAGATACAGGATAATATTTTGCTTTTCCCTTAGTTTTGCTAACAATCACCATCTTTATGCCAGCAGATGGTGAGACCTTTCACAAGGGAAATGAATATCTTTGTGGGGTTCTCCACGCATCTGTTCCTGCTGTTGTATTTTAACTATTGGAACAGGTTCAGAGGAGAATAAAAAAGATACTCAGAAGACTGGAGCAGCTCTTTTCTAAAGAAGGGCTGAGAGAGCTGGGTTTGTTCAGCCTGGAGATGAGGGAGAACACATTGTGGCATCCCAGTACTTGAGGGGAGCTTATAAGGAGGAGGGAGTCTGGCATTTAACATGATCTGACAGTAATACAATGAAGGAGAATGGCTTTAAACTAAAAGAGAGGATACTTAGGTTAGATGTTAGGAAGAACTGTTTCACTCAGAGGACACTGAGGCACTTGTGCAGACTGCCTAGAGAAGCTGTGGGTGCTCCATCCATGGTGGCGTTCTGGGCCAGGTTGGATAGAGCCCTGGGCAGCCTGATGTAGTGGGTGGCAGCCCTGCCCACCGCAGGGGCCTGGGGCTGGGTAGGCTTTGATGACCCTTCCAACCCAAGCCATTCTAAGATTCTGATTTTTTTTTTCTACTAATTTTTGAAGTGTTATTTGCTTTCTAAATCACCTTCTAAACACAGTATACACTACACTACTGTGGTGGTACCTACCATTGCTTAGAAAAAAAAATGCCCTGCTTGCTTGCAGCATCCAGCCATCTGCATGCCCTCATTAGCAGAAGGCACAAGATATTTCCTGGAAAAAGCCAGTTCTGGGTGAGCGAGGCCAAGGAGGTCCCAGCTGCACCAACCTGACCTGCTGCATTGCCAGGAAGAGAGACCAGTTCATGGTTCAGAGTTGTAATGAGTTTGTGTGCCCCCAGTGGCGCAGTGGTTTAAGCTGCTGCCTGCGGCATTGGAGGGCCCGGGTTCGAATCCCCCCTGTGGCGCAGGGGTAGAAGTGCCACTTCGCTACACAGAGGGCTCGAAACCCGGGGGTTGGACTCGATGATCTCTAAGGTCCCTTCCAACTCGCACGATACTATGATACTATGATACAGGAGGTAAGGAAGCTGCAGTGGCTGAGGAAGGGTAGCCTGTCCTCATCCTCTAAAATAGAACAGTGTCAAGTGAGGATGGGAGTATTCACAGCCCAGTGAGGCCCTTGATAAATCAGCTTCTGTGGAAATGTCAGGTAGGGGCTTCTCAGTACCCTGTGGCTGTGTATCTTCTTAGTTAGGAGCAGATTTTTAATGCATGTAGTTGTTGCTGAACTTCCACTCTTAGTTTTGGCTCAACAAGTCCCAAGGACTGAGTTCAAAGACTTCTGGCTCTCACTTGAGAACCAGAAAAGCACAAAGGTAGGGCTTGGGAATGTGAGTTTCATTTCCCCTAACTTTAGGCATTTCTGATGAGGAAATCTGTAGCTAAGCAAGCTGTCTGCATTCCCTGGGCAATCAGTTAAGAGTCACTTCAGGCATTTGAGTTGGGAACCTGTAGAGCTGTACTGAGGCTACAGCAGGGACTGATTCCACCATGAGAGCAAGGGGCAGGCCCAGTCTGTTTGGTACTTTATGCTAGCATAAAATTACTCCTTATTCTTTCTATTATTTTTTTATTAGTTTTTTTTTTTTTTTTTTTTTTTTTTTAAATTCTCATTTCTAACCATTCCTTGCAGTTCAGCTCAAATTTCTTTTTCTAAATTACAACTACACCTGCATTTTATAGGAGGTTCCCTCTTTTGTGTTTCACATTTCTTCTCCGCGCTCTATTCTCTTGTGGGAAAAAATAAAATTAAATAAAAATAAAATAAAAATAAAATATTTTTCGCTGTTCACAGGACTATGCTTAGTCAGTGTATCAAAATGACCCACTGCAGACACTGGCCTGGGTCTGGTGTCTTGTCAGCTCCTGCTGCATTCTCCTCTGACTCTGTTGATGGTGTTCACTATCTGGAGCCTGTAGATCTAGAGCATTTGTCTTTCTACCTCTCCTATGCATTAACACTGTTATTGTCTACAAGTACTTCTCTTTGTTTTAGTCACAGGTGATGCACAAGAGATGAGTCAGTGTGACATCCACCACAGATACTGTGTAATACAGAAACAGCTGGGAAACATGGTAGTGGTTCAACCTGTACTGAACTAAAGTGACTTAGCAACAGGAAATTGTCCATACAGACAGGAGCTAGATCTCTTACATGGTGGCCAGTACCACTAGCTCACTGGAGATTTGCTGCAAGTATAGAACTAATGAGACTGTTCTCTTGATCTCTTGAAACCTGATAGTATACCCCAAGAGGCAAGGAGCAGCTGATAACAGATTTTCGCAAATGACAAGTACAAATATCACAGAGGTAAGGTAGCTGCAGTGTAAGTGATTCTGTACTGCTTTGCTCCATAGGGATGAAAGACAGCTTTGTTTCTCACTGGGGGAGCTGCTCTAAGTAGTATGTTCACATTCTCCATACATATACTCACATATGCGTATACAATTATATGTGTAATTCTGGAAGGAATTTGCTGTTCTTTTTCCATTACATTTTCTTTTAAGCCTTTGTGCCAAGCAGAGGATAGAGGAAAATGACAGTGCTTCAAAAAGAAACCAGCCCACACCCTACTAAGCAATGAGAAAGGTGATTTGTTTGTGCTGCCACTTGTCCACTGTGCCATACACAATCAAGAAACCTTGGCAGCTAATGAGCACCATATGCTATTAACTTTGGCAGTTTGTGGGTGCGAGGCGCAGGAGAGGAAACCAGTTCTTGAATAGGGCACAGAAATATAACAGGCTGCACTGCAAACTGGATTTTCCCCTGAGGCAACGTCTGACACAATTGGCAACTTGTTTCTCTTGCCTTTGGATATAAGCTACTGCTGAATGCCTCCCTTGTGCTAGGGCTGGTACTGAGCTCAGGGTGGGCCTCTTGCCAATGATCACAGTTCCCATTAACTGGAATATACATTAACTAGAGAGATTGTGGACCTCTCAAGTGAGGGAATGATCTGCTGTATGCATCCATTATTTCTCTGGAGAAGGAGCTCTGTTGTGTGCCTATTATTCACTCACAGAATCTGTTTGTTTAGTTTGCTGTTGTTGTTTTTTACTTTTTTTTGGGGGGGGGGGGGGGGGATCAGGGAGCAAGGAACTGACATTATTGAAAACAGTTCCATAAAGGCCCTAGGCCAGTTTCATCACTGTACAGCAGAAGTTCAGGCTGTGCCAAGGCACTGGGCAGCCTCAGGCTGTTGGGGATGGGGATGTACCTCAGCAATAAGCTGCTCCCTGAGCCCTGTAGAGCAGCTGGGAGTTTGTATCTGTCTCTGCCTCACCACATATGTATGTAAAAGGTGAGAAGATGCCTTGGAAGCCTGATCAGAGAGAAAGATCAGAGCTGAGAATAAAGCATCTTGGAAGTGCAATGGTTCAAAGCAGTCATAAGAGTTCTTCTGAACTGAAGACTCCATCCATGATTTAGATTCACCTTTGTTGCTTTATCCTTCAATGAGTTTGCTATCTTGGGCAGTTTTTAGCTACAAGCATGACCTGTTAAATCAATTAGCTGTCTATTCTGAAGCCTACAGTATAGTTTCTGGCTCTAAATGCTATTCACTTTATACACAAAGAAAAAAAAAAACAAAAAAAACAAAAAAAAAAAACAAAAAACAAAAACAACAACAACAACAACAAAAAAAAAAACAAAAAACAAAAAAAAATAAACAAAACAAAAACAACAAACTGTTTGCATGTGAGAAAATATGTCCTGAACAGCCATCCAACTCTTCATGTGTTCAGAGCATTGATTTCTAGTTTGGTCTGTACAGTCTAGAAGATTTTAATTGGCTTTGACCTCCTTTCCATCTCCAGCCTGCAGATTATCTTCTTTGCTGTCAGTAAAGCTGTATGTCTCAGCTCTTCTTACTAGATCAAGCCACTGATTCACAAAAGAGAGACGAGGAAAGCCCTGGAGAAATAAGGAGTATCTGCTGCTGTTTTTCTTTCCCCACTCTCTTCCAGTATAAAAACATGTGTTGAGGTTTAACTTTGAGGAGCTGGTCATTTTTTATGCCTCCTTAAGACAGTAAAACATCTGTGTGCTAAATATCCCAATTGATCAGGTCGATTGTCAATGAATTGGAATGTGGCCTGTTGGATAAAACAAAAGGAAAATACTTCTCTCTCTTCATCTAGGTGGCTCAGTACAGAGTCATGGCATGGAGGACTGATTCAACACCAAAGGTCCCAGAAGAAATTAAGTCTTGCATGTTACTGGTATGACACAGTCTCTGTTCAAAGCATTTTACAGCCAAAAGAGGTGAAGAGATTAGGGAAAAAGGCAACATTACCTTCCTTATTTTTCACACATGGAGAAGTCAGTGATTTATTCTAATTTACCTTTTACTTGAAGCTTACACTGCATAGAAAAGGATGGGTTTCTGAATACCTCTTGAAGACCTTTGACACAAAATTCTTCTCATATTTGAAAATCTTACTGCTTCAAAAAATAATTAATTCATTTTCTGGGGGTCTGATAGCCAAGCATGCTAATAGCATGGAAAAATAATTTCTTCATCTCTGATGATCTGAATGTGCTCAGTTGATCTATGTGTCATGCATTCGTCAGGCTTTCTGTTTTTTCAGGATGGTTTATCTCCCTGCATCTTCTCTACCTGCAAAGTAGACTGAAGGGCTCTCTTAAGCATCTAGAAATGACTGGTATTTAATTTTTCAGAAAAAAATAATTAAAAAACAAAATTGGTTTATGATTTTCGAATGTACTAATAAGCTTTATGGGAAAGCAGTTCTTACTTTGTGAAGAAGAATACTTATTCTACAGATTAAGGCATGTTAAAGTTCAGACACTGCTTTGCAGCTCAACTGTTGCATCTCTCTTTCTTTTGCCAAAGAGGCTGTTTGAGGAGAAAGGAAGAGCAAGAATGCTCTACTTCTATGAGGAAGGGTCTGAGTTTTTCTCTCACCACACTCATGTTTGAAGACACCAGAACTTTACTAAGGAGTTGCACCAGTGCTACAATGCAGTCAGCAGAAAAAGTTTTCAGAGCAGTAGGCAGAAGAAGTTTTCAGAACAGGAACGAGTGAAATTTAACCTTTATTTTGCACTTCCCATTGATTTAAGCTTTATTGCAGACCTTCTGTGAAGAGCCCAGCTCTGTTCAGTGTCTCTGTCTGTATGTTAATTCCATAACCTTGTGTGCATCTGGCACTTATTCTTAACCCCTCTCCTCTTCTGTCATCCTTTTTTAATGATCTAGTCTCATCCCACTCCCATTTTACTCTTTATGTAATGCATCTGCATTATTCCCTACCTCTAATGGTATCATCATCTAACCCACCTTTACTGTGTCTCTAATCTCATAATTCTTGCAATTATTAGCCAGAGACTTTGTCTCTTTCCTTACTTCAGAACAATTCCTTCCACAGTTTTAGAAAATTCAGAGTCATACTCCAACTAAAACAGAAAATCTGTATAACTCTGTTCTGGCTTTTCTTGTTAATGACTTGTGGTAATAAGCTTGTATTTATCATTTAGTGTTTCTTTCCACTCCAGAGATGGTATCAATTATTCTTGGTTTTGTATTGTTATGTTTTTTCTTTTGGTCTGGATTTAACATTTCAGGGCCATATTTACTGAAAAGCTTTTTTTCAGATGTTCTAAGGATTCAGTCACAAAACTCCACCTGTGAATGTTCACTGTGGTCATTATTGACTTTCTAGGCTGAAAAGCAGGAAATTCTCTGCATAGCTGATCTTCCTTTATGTTTTTAGCAGTGACTTGTGACACGAAATTCTAGTCTGCTTCATTTCAGACCTTGTCCTACAATAAGTAGCACTGCTAACAGCATTTTCTGTTTCTTAACTGCAAGTCATGGACTTAATGTTTGCATTGGCTTTATGTCACTGGGGCTTACATTCATGGCCAAAAGACTGCAAAAGAAGCAGAATAGACGGAATATTTTTACAAGTTTAATTTTCCAAAAGGGTTATGCTGTGTTACCCAGCAAGGGCTACTTACTTACAAGCTGGTGTAAATCAGCATAGATTCTTAAAGATAGGTGGAGCCCTGGTGAATGTACATCAACAAATTCCCTTGAAGCCACAATGAAAATTAATAGTCTGTATTTTATAAGGTGCTGCCAGAGAAAGAAGTCAGACTTTCATCAGTGACTTTCCATGATAAATTCTGTATTTCCATGCTGATTCCTGTAACGCCATGTTCCTTCCTTTGTGGGCTGGCTTGAGTACCAGTCATCTTGACTGATGCTTGAGGAAAAGAATAAAACCAACTAACCAACCAAAAAAGAATGAAACAACCACCTCCAGCGACACCCTGCTTATTCTCCTAATAATTTGGGGCAAATATTTGAATTCATCAATTTTCACATAGTCCTACATTCATTTGATCAAAACAACCTTCCTAGCACAGTAGTTTAATGAAGACTCAATTCAGTAGAAGCTCTCAACACTGCAGTGCTTAACTGTGATCATGTTTTACTTTGCTCTGAACTGTATTCACAACCCCAGCTGCAGTATCTAGGCTGTCTGTACACTGCCTAGGGAGAGAGTTAGATGTCTGAGGATGGTTCATGTAATCCAGCCTGAAAACCAGAAAGATCTAAGTTAGTCAATAGGAAATACCAAGCTGAAAAAAGCATATTAAATTTTGTATCTCTTTGGAGCTTCAAACTGGTGGAAGTTATTTGACTCTGTGTTCATAAACATGAATCCTCCCCTGACTTTTTATATCTAAAGTAGGAGAAGGATCCCTTCTTGCTAATAGTTTGTGTGCATAACTAGGATTCAAGAAACCGTATTCAAAGACCTCTTCTTCCTGAAACAACTTGATCTTTCATCCTCTATATGCTTCTGGTGGCTATAATGTTATTGTTAATGGAATTAATCCTGCTTCAAAATAAAAGAAAGAAAGAAGTGGATATCTGATTATCTAAGCAGATAATAAAGCCAGTATCTCATGTACGAATACTATCATCATGGCAAAGTGTCATCCTTTCATTCCTTCTTTATGCCAGAGTGAATATTTAATTACCTCTTGCACGTAGCAATAGATTCAGGTCACATGAAATTCTATCAATCATCAAAACTGCTACTGTAGGAAGTGCAAGCAGCAGCTAAGAGGCAATCTGAAGTCATCACCAATAATGAGATTCAGCTGCCAGTAGTCTGGCATTGAAAAAACTCTTCATCTCCTGTAAGTTCTTGTGTACAGCTATATCCTAATTATGAGGGTTCTACTTGGCATCTTGTACAAGCTTCTTTCTCAAGGTAGACAAAACTTGGTGCTGTTTGAGCTGGTGCAGACTGGGACCTTATGTTTTGGGAAGAGAAATGAAAAGACGGGCCTTCAGTCTCTAGACCCAGCTCTACCATCACTCACTAGCTCATTCCATGGGTGAGTCACTTCATGTGTATGTCTAAGTTTATCCATCTCTATGGTACAATGGATACCAGTGTCTGCGTCATGCATTGACATTCCACTGTGCTGGCTTACCAGCAGGCAGATGCCTCATGGCTGATTGAGTAGAGCAGGAATCTGGCTGCAGAGAAGAGCTTCCAGTTCAGAGGTAGTTCCCACAGTTTCAAACTGAACAAAGACGAATCTTATGTATGTATGTATATGTGTGTATAGAATAATATATAGAATAATATATATATATAATTTATGTAATCTAAACATATATATATATATGTTTATATATATATAAACATATATATATATATATATAAAAGATTTTTGTGTGATTAGTGTAGTGACTGAGGTGTCAGGGCAGACTGGAACTCCATCTTCGATTTGGCAAAAGTTCATCAAAGCCAAAGCTGAAATGGCATCATTAACTGGTATTCTCCTGTGAATCTTCTTGGAAGATCCAGCAGGATGTTGATCTTGGATTATCCATTGTCTTATTTCCTCCTGTACTGTCTTTTTAAATTAAAAATTATTCCACAAAATGAGCTACTGAAGACAACATGATGGGAAGGAAGGACAGCTTAGGGATACCATTACCAGCTCTCTGCCCTCGCTGTGCATGGGCCACAAAATGACAGCTGTCCTCTTCCTTTCTCAGCCTTCATTCACATCTTTTCCCCCTTCTGTATTTCCAAGTTTCTTTAAAAGACGGTGGTGGAGCAGCAGTGTATACTGACATTCACTGACAGAATCAGGATGGAAGAATTGAATGGAAAAGCTGTTCCCTTGGAATCTAATTGTATTGCTGAGAGTTATATGAATGTTTATTCTCACCTTAAGCAACTTTTATTTTCAGTGCCTGAAAGCTCTCACAGGTATGCGAGTTCTGAAGGAATGGCGGATCCAATGCTAGAATGTATGAGAACTGCCAAAACATAAAAATTTACCTTAATATGACTGTGCTAGTGTCTGGCCCTATGCTGCTTTAAGATCTGAATATCAAGCAGCCTGCAGACTAGCTCTCTGCTTCCTGGTTTCATCAGCACGGTACATCTTCAGGATGAACTCTTCACCTTCCTTAGCTTCATACTTTCAAAGCACTTTAAGATTGTTCAATATTTATCATTATTGAGGATTTCTGTGCTCTTTTAGCGATCATTATAGTTGCTGTGATTCAAACCTTCAGCAAAGCCAGAAATTACCTTGAGCCATAACTGGGAACTATCTAATAAAACATAGTCATGAGATGAGTAGAAGCGGTGGAGTTGAAGTACCCCGGGCACATTTGAAAGATTTATCTCCTAATTTCATCTTGAGGGCTTTTTAATAGAGAAGATATTGCTCTCTGTGTGTGTACATCCATATGGGAGTGAAAAACATCTATAGTTTTAAGTGTTGGGAATGGGACATTCACAGTTCTTGAGGAGATGCCATAGGGAAAGCATTCTTTATTTTGCATGGCCCTGTTATAACTGCAGCTAAATTTCCTTTAAGAAAGCCAATCTGAGTACATCACTCAGAGTCATAATGTCAAATTTGCCCTACGATTGTGGCACATGCATAGCTGCAGTCTAACATGGACTATCTGAAGATTCCAGTCCAAGGTGAGATCTTGAGCTACATGTGGGGACAGTTTGTGTCTGAGATAAGAAAAGGCTACTAGAAAGGGTCCCATAGCCAGTCTCAGTTTAAGGAGAAATAAATAAATAAATAGCTCACAAAATAATAATGAAAAATAATGTCACAGAAAATATAGCTTCGGAGCAAAATCTCTGGTGTCTGAAAATGGAGATTTCTGTTGCTTCTCTGTTCTCCTGCTCTGGAGGCTAGAAGTAGAGTGGATGATTAGAGGATTAAATTACTGTGATTCTTCTCCTTTCCCTGTGTAGGCTAAATATATTAAGCAGTGACAATGAATGAGTATAGGAAGTGTCCTGTTGCCAACAGCCTGGAGGTAAAGACTCCAGCAGGGCTTTTCCAGCAAAATAGTATGAAATAGAGCCAATCTGAACTCCTTCATCTTCTCTTCTCAACAGTCTTTTCCTTAGATAAGCAATGGAATGATACAGCATTACAAAGCACCTCTTTCACTCACTACCCACTGCAGGAGCAGTCATTTTCTTGTGGTGCCTCTCTTTCCTTCTCCCTCTCTCTAGGACATCTAAAAATGAGTTTATCCCTGCTTCACAATTACTGGACAGATATATTTTTGTGAGAGCACACTCCTAGCTATAACACTGTATTCAGTCCCCTTCCTTAATAAGTTACGGAAACAGAATGAGTATACAGCAAGAGAGTTAGTCGTCTTCTGTTTTAATTATGTCTTTTGCCATCTCCTTGGCATGCAAAGTACTGTCTTACATTCATGTGCTCATCATGTGGGAGTAACCTGAGGCAGCCTTAGCACAGGAAAATCTGTATGTGTAGGAAGATGAGGGGAGCCGCCTTAGGCAAGGCAACCTTATTTGACCCTCCTCCTCCCTTTACAGATGGTATTACTTGAAGCTGGTGCAGAGAAGAATGAGGGGACTGAGGCAAAGGCCAGGATTTGGCATGAGTGAGGCAGGAGCTGAGCAGGTTTTCTCCTGCCTTCTTGCCAGTACCCATTAATCCTGAGTCACATTGCTGTCTGTCATTCCAGCTCCTAATTCTTCCCCATAATTCTGCTATTTATACCTTCTAAGCTAGAGTCTCCTCTCTTATATGCCAATTTTATACCAGTATAAATAAAGCTAGTGTATTTTTTCTGGCTTACCCTTACCTATAAAAGACGTGAGTTAGGCTCATCACTTTGATACACCAAATGAGGTACAGCCTATACCTTGAATCTGTTAGGTACTATTTGTGTCCTTTTTCACCAGTCTATTCCAACATACAGCAACTTGTTCCCCAGCCCATTCTGAAGCTGTTGCGGGAACTACATTAAAGACAGTATGTACCTGTACTCCATGCTAGGTCTATTTGTGATAACAATACCAGTGTTGCTTTTATCAGGGCTAGTGTCAGTGAGGAAACAAATGTAGTAACCTCTTTGTTCAGCCTCACCTCTCCACATTCATTCTGGCTGTTGCAGATTGTCCCACAGTCCCAGTGTGAAGAGAGCCAGTTAAGGATTTGGACCTTTCTGTGCTCTGCAGTGGCCAAACAGAGGAAAAGGCCAGCACTTGTCCCATAGAAGTCTAAGCACAAGCATTATATGTTCCTAATAAAGTGATTATATGAATCACAGTAGCAAAATGTTCTTGCAGAACATACGCTCCACTCCCTGACTTAAGCATTCAAGTGCAGCTGTACATCATTCCAGAGGAGCTTTTTGATTTAGATCCAGGTTAGCACATACTGCCCTATGTTACAGAAAAGTAGCAACATATCTAGGTCTCAAGTGCGTCCTTTAATGAAGTTTCTTGTGGCTATTTTATTGGATGAAAATAAATTCCAACTGGCCCATATAACAAATGAAACTCAACTACAAAAATGTAATGATATTTATTCTCACAGCTGCCAGCAAACTCACATGCACCATGAGTCATTCCAGATGTGAATAAAAACAAAGTCTGTCTGTAAAAGTAAGTTTCCTGATCCCGAGGAGACTTGGGTTGGGAGAGGAGCTGCTCGCTGAATTCAGCTGCACTCAGAAGATCAGACAGGTTCTCCTTCAAAGGGGAAGGGGGCAGGGGGGAGGGAGGAAAAACCATTTATTTATTCCTGAACAGAAGGGAGGTAGGAAAGAAAGAAACTAATATATAGCTAGACATACATATTTCAAAGAAAAGGATGCTTTGGAAGACTTTGCTGCTGCTGCTGTTCTATTATAGTGCTCATGCCACTGTAAACTACAGATGGAGTAGAGGTAAGATTTAAGCATGAAAAATTATTTAAGAGAAAACTTTGAGTGCATAGATTTAGCCTGAAGTTATTTTGCATTATATATGAATGTATAATTCAACCCTCCCAGATCTGGAATTTTTTCTTCATCAAATGGGTCACTTAAATAGATGCACAGACAAATAGAAAAATGCACCTGCGTAAGTGCGGAAAGGTAAAATGATATATATATATTCTGCTATAATACAAACATATACAGGAAGTATCCCAAGAATAAAACTGTGCTCTTTTCTCACTTTCTCCTTTCTCTTTCTCCTTCTTCTCTTGAATTAACAGGAATTATAGGTTATGAAGCCTCAAAGCAAAAGCCTCTGCAGCCACAGGTGGGATAGTTCTCTACCCCATCAAGCAGACACCTGCTAATAGGAAACTCAACAAAGCATAGTTTGTGCAAGGTGCCTAGAAATGCCTATGATGTCACCTTGATAGATTAGCATGCACAACTCAGAGAAAGCTAGCTAGGGTGTTACCAGTTTTCGGTGGCCAATACTACAGTATGCAGTCATGATATGTTTGTATTCATGTGTGTGAAAGTGATTTATGAAACTGTTTGGGATTATCAGATTGCATAGGAGGTACTTCTTTGACAGCTAGTGATGATGGTGGGTTTATTTTGGTTTTGGTTTGTTTTGGTTTTGTTTTTTGGTTTTTGGTTTCCTTTTTGTTTTTAAAATTCTTTCCTCTGATATTTGTTATGAGTCCTGTAGATACTCGGTAAAGCTGCTGGAAGTGGAGAAAGTAAATCTCCCAAAAGGCATACGTTACTCTGATATAGAAATGTACAGATTCTTAAAGGAACTGGATTCTGTTAAAAAAGCAAACAAATAAACCAATAAAAAAAACATCCAGGTGTCTCTCCCACTCCATAGTTCTGATCTTCCATGCTTCCTCATTATAGCTAATTCCTTTTCAATCTGTTCTCTGTATTTAGTTTGAATTTTGTATGAGAGGCAAATTCTGAGTGATGTAATGATGAGATACAATTCTGCTCACTCTGTATCAACATTTAATTCTTCCTTATAGCTAGTGGGGGCCTTCTAATAGGGCACTGACTTTTGACTCAGAGTAACAGGTTCTTCCTGCAGTTTTTCCATTAGCCTGTTAGATGATGTGGGATGAGTAAATATATTTTTGTGTATTTTACTTCCTTGACTGTTTAATAGAAGAAACAGCAACGATTGCTTTCATGAAATACTTTGATTCTCTAGATAAGCATTTACCTTTCCACTGAGGACACGTGAAAAGGTGAGGAATTTAGAACTAAATCTGAATATCTGAAACAAATCTACACATATATACTTATCCTACCTTTTGGAAAAATTAGGACATCTTTTCTATGAAGTGATAAATACATGGGGAGGGGTCCATTACCATGAAATAACCAATATGCAACTTAAGGTTGTTCTTTGTGTTTGCTAACTCTCTTATTTTAATTAAAAAGCAAAAACGTAGCCATAAAAGAAATCCACACAACTACAAAAGTCCAATTATTATCACCAGAACATTTAAAGGAAAGTATCAGAACTCTATGCTTCCTTTAGTGAAAGCAGATTATTTTTAAGCTGGAGGCTCTACAGCTTGATTTTAGAGGCTTTGGAGGGAAGAGGAAATCCAGTCCCCATTATGACAAGGAGTTCCTTTCTAGCAAATATTAAGGATCTGCTGAGGAGGAAGCCAGACTAATTCTCCACAACTGCTGGGATTTTGCTTTAAACCTTTGTTTTAAACATTTGATTCTTTCAATAATAGCTACTTCAGAGCACCCCCAGTCACTTAAAATATCTGTCTGTCAGCCCAATCAGTCCTATCCTATTCTGCAATATTTACGGGGTGAAAGAACCTTCCAAAGTTGTAAATTACTCATAAACGTCAGAGGAAATCTGACTGAGTACTGAGGAATGACACACCCTTCTGTGCATTTATTACTCTTCTTTCCTTCCACAAGTGTCTGGATTAATCCCAGTTACTTAAATCTTATCCAACTGCTAGTCTGTGTTCTGCAGTAGAAAAGCAGACAGATCAGCATCTGGTCTGATGGAAATGAAATACAAATCTGCATATTAGCTTCATCTTGACCAATAGTCCAGGCTGTTTACCAACCAGTAGGACAAAGGGCCCTGATTTAATTAGCTACAATTGATAGGTTGTTTTGTTTTTGTTTGTTTGTTTGTTGTTCCTCAAATAAATGAACATTGTAAATTGGATAAAACAAAATCTAGCTTATACCTTTTATTTTTGGGTTATCTTCCATGCCCAAGCCCTGCAAAAAAGTATTTATTCTTTGCTGAAAAAAACAAACAAACAGCAAATATGTGAAGAAAGATGAATATGTTTCAATTGACCAGTGAGTGGGAACTCCAGTCTGCCACCTCTCTTTGCTTTTATGAGCAGCAGTGAATGGCAAAAAATTAAAACAATATGACTGAAAAATAGGAAAATATTTTTTATTGCTTTTCTCCTTTCTTTTTTCCCCACTTCCTCATCCTTCTGTAAAATAAAAAATAATTAAAAAATGACATACTCAGTCTGTTTTGACCCACCTGTGGACATTACTCCAGAAGCTACAGGCAAATCTCACTCACAAGGATTGATGTGTTCAGAATCCTAGAGGTACCTGGCACTGTAGTGCATTGGTGCAACCTCACCTTGAGCACAGGGAGCAATTTATTCACCAAAGCATGGAAAGGGCATAAAACTGTTAGAGAGCATCCAAAGGAGGTCCATGAAAATGAAGAAGGGTCTGGAGGGCAAGGTATTGAAGGAGCAGCTGAGTTTCCTGGTTTTGCTCCGCCTGGAGCAGGGGAGATGAGGTTGATGGCGGCTGCAGCTCCTGACAGGGAGCAGAGGGGCAGCGCTGAGCTCTGCTCTGTGTGACAGAGACAGGGCCCGAGGGAACGGCATGGAGCTGTGCCAGGGGAGGGGCAGCTGGGGGTCAGGGACAGGGTCTGCACCGCAGGGCGGTGGGCATGGAACGGGATGCACAGGGCTGTGGGCACAGCCCCGAGTGCCAGAGGTCAATGGGCTAAGACACAGGGTTTGGATTTTGGGTGGTGCTTTGTGTTGCCAGGAGTTGGACTCACTGATCCTTGTTGGGTCCCTTCCAACCCAGGCTATTCTGCGATTTTATGATTTTAAGTGGTGACAGAATGATTGGAATCATCAAGCTCAGCTTTCCTCAAGTCTTCTGTAGGCTATGCTGTATGATATTAGCCTCTTGCATTTGTGAAGTACACGTCTAGGGACAAAACATAATTTTAGGCCTCTAGGAAACTGAATTTCCTATGGAATGGTAGAGGTGACATGTTATTAATTTCAGAAAGGAAAAGATAACAACTCCAGTCCTTAATAAATGTATGAACTGTAGGGGGGAAAAAAAAAGGAAAAAATAATAATAATAATAAAAAAAAATAAAAAAGGAGAAAAATAAAAATAGCACACATAACTGTGGTAATCTGAACCAATATCACTTCTTGTCATCCAGTTGCTTTTCTTGTACTGCTCTGACAACTACCAGTTCGCTGATGAGCAGAAGTGAGTTTCAGGGCTATGTTACAAGAACTGTCTATTCCCTGAGGAGAAACCCTAAGGCAAGTCTTGTTAGTACATTTCTTCTCAGCTGGCAATATTTTCTTTAAGGGCTTCCCGACTAAAATGGCACACAGACAATGGCACACTGGTTCTGTGGTTGCTTAGGGAGAGAAGATGCAGTGATAGTCCTTGTGGTTGTGGCTTCTTGGACAGTGAGAAACAGCTGTAGTGGTAATTGCCTCTCACTGAGGATGAAGTAGGAAATACTGGACAACAAACAATTGGAAGACATAAAAATTGTCAATGAGAAAAAGATATACTAACTATAGTGACACTGATGGGGCTTTGTGCTTTTGGGAATGGTTGTACTGTGCCTTTCAGGATGTCAGCATTATTACAACCATATCCAGATTTACCTGGTCTTCATGCATTATTAAAAAGGAAAAAAAGTGTTTCCAGAACATGGGAAGAGTAAGTTGATCTCCTGATGGGCTCTCAGCAGTCCTTTTAAATCTCCATGCAGTCTTCTTCAGATCTCCAGTCCTTTTATCAGGAAGTAGAATTTAAACTTTTCTGTATTGTGTGATCATACATATCATACCAGGTAGGTTGATGTCAATTTTGCCAAATATATAAAAGATGAGTACCTTGGATTTAGGGTATGCACAGCATCTTTAGAATAGGATCATCTGGATCATCTGGAACAGGTTGCCCTGAGTGTGGTGGATGTCCCATTCATGGAGACACTCAAAGTCAGTCTCTGAGCAACCTGATCTAGCTGTAGATGTCCCTGTACATTGAAGGGGAGTTGGACAATATGGCCATTACAGATTCCTTCCAAATCAAATGACTCTATGGTCTGCAACACATTTTAGCCATATTTGCCTGTTTCCTCCATCTCATATTGCACAGTTACAGCCAGGCACTCTCTTCTCTGGGATTCCACCACTGAAAGTAATACTAGTCCAACTGTGCTACCTTGTTTGGTGTGAGGAAAAGGAATATGACTTTAACACAGCATGTAATTATGACATAAATGGTCAAACACGTATTCACATACGCACTCAGAAGTCCTCAAGTATGTCAGGTCATGGCTTTGGCTTATTTTAAAGTCTCCAAATGTTTGGCTGAAGAAAAAAGGCAAATTACACAATCTGGACTGCATACAAGATCTTTTAAAAAATGCAACATTTAATTACTTTGATTTTCATAAAGTTATTTTTATCCAAATCGTAAAATATGTATTGTGCATACAACTATGAAAGATATGACATGTTATGGAACAGAGCCAAATCTTTCCATGCCTGGCTGTGTAAAGTATGTTCCTTCTCATGGAGAAAAATATTTCCCTTATCTCTGGCTCCCACATGATCACTTGAAGAATTGCTTCAGATGTCCCACCTTCCCAGCTCATTGGATCTATTACACTAACATCAATTAGCATGATCAATCTGCTACGGAGGTTATTCCCACCTACCCTGAGTCTGTTTCACAAGCCTGTAACAGTTCCTGAGAATGCATGTTTGTAGGCTGCAGTGTTCTGGTTTAGAGGTTCATCTGCCTAATGCAAATGCACTAAATATTGCCATTGTATCTGCAAAGAGGTGGTGACATTGCCCAACTGGCAGTCTGGGACTGAAATTCAGAGAATTAGCATTGCAAATGGATGACCTGAAGAAGGGAGTTTTTGTATCTGTGCTTTTATTTCCTCAATTCCCTTGCAAAGAGTTGTACAAGAGATAAGTCTATGTATGTCATAGATCCAAATAATAGATCTTTAAAAAACATTAGGAAGGAGGCATTAGAGGAATGTTTCCTGCCCTTTTAGAAGTTAGAAGTACACAAACACAAGAACATGTTTTGAATCAGGGAAAAAAAGGTTGAACATTAATGAATGATGAAGGACATCTGCTCTGCATGGAAGTTTGGGGAGGAGAGATCATAGACCAGGAGTAGAAGCAGCACATTGTGGAGTAATGCAGGGACCTTAGCTAGATTCCTGGCAGGGTGACAATCACATGCATGGCATGTGCCCATGGGAATGAGCTCTGCCTCTCAACAGGGTTTCACCTGGTTGGACTTAATGCCACACTGATAGGACCATACTGTGTCTGGTTCGGACATCTCTTCAGTGAGAAGACAATTGAGGAAGGTGCTGAAAAGGGATTAATTCTTTATATCTGTAAAAGCTGCTTGGTGTTGAAAATACAATAGTCCCTGAATGAATTTCACCTGAATAGGAAAAATTTCCAACAGAGTAGGGCTATAACTGTAATCAAAATCCTTTTTTGCACATCCTGATTCCCCAGGTGCTTCTATAGCGTAGACTTAATTAATTTAACCTGTAAGAAGATGACCCATGAATCAGAATTCACAATGGATACCTGAAACTGAAAGACATAAAAAAAGGTGCTTAGTAAATCACAATTGCCCTATTGTAGGGCAATTGTGCTAAACTGGGATGAGATCAGAGGGAGGACAGATTATAGAATTTTTCACATTTCAGTTTAGATCACAGATTTTGTACTCTATAAAGTAGTCATGCTGCTAACAAGGAAGGATCTAAATGATTCTGTGGCTCCAGTTGCCACAGGAAGCAGTCAAAAATTGGGTAAAACTTACAGGTTGTAGTGTCATAAATAGCTTGACGGAATCAAAAGCTGAAAGATAATTTTAACAACATCTGGGTCACTTTAGAACACAAGAATATATCTAGTACTTTAGAACACAAAGAAAACAGGTAAGGTACAACAGTTTTTTCTTTAGTATGTGCTAGACTAAGGGAGATGCACAAGCTGAAAGTGGACCAGTAGAATCTTCCCAACAATCTCAGTTCCATCCCAGTACAAGGACTGGTGAGCCAGGAAGGCACTTTGCTACTAATTCAGACTAATTTGTTGATTAGTTTTAGAATTCTGGCATGCCCACACAGACTTCCATGTGTTTGTCTCAGTCCGAGATGTAGAACTGCCTTGGGATCTGGATTGGTTTGCACATGGGTCCTTATCTCCTAGCCAAACTCTAGCTCAGAAGCAGCTCCTGCCATCCAAATTCCTCCTTACATTTTTAGACTGTAGTAACTCCTCTTTACTTTTACCAAGCTGTTCTGAATGCAGTGTTCCCGTCCACAGGTGAAAAAGTTCCGTCATAAATGAAATAACTTATATACACTTCCAAAGACTGCAGAGCTCCCCGAGTCCCTTCCTGATTATCTTTTACTCCACTTCTGTGGCCCAATATCCCACTTGTATCTGACACTGTGTGAACATACATAGAAAAAAAGTCTTTCCTTCTCCAAAGAACTTTCAGTGTAGTTAAGGAGGGGAAATATTAACATCTCTTTTCTTTATGAGGTGAAAAGTAATTGAATAATTTGTCTCAGATCTCTTCAGGATGACTGTGTGCATGTAGTCTGGTATGCTGGCATCAATGGTGATTTTTCCCCCCCTTTTTGTGAAGCACAAAGTGTTTTTCTTGTTTTCGTGAAGTAAATCACGCCAGATTCAGCAGGAGAGTAATGACTTCTCAAGCCAAATGAAATCTTGTCAGAAGCACTGAATAGTACTGTGTCATTGAAGGGAAAGTCAGCAGGTCTTAATGAACATCATCAGGCTGCAGAGGCTCTGATTACTCAGATTGTGCCTGGCAAGATGTAAATCACTGAGGTAAAATGCAGAACAGTGGAACAATTAACTCTGCATGCAATGCCAGTGCTCGGGTTCAAGGCAGGTCAAGACTCAAATGCTGGGCTGGGATCCTGGAGACCAACACTGAGCTCTGCAAAACTATGGATTCTTCCTCTGCATCCCACTGAAGGGAGCCTTTGAGATGCAGAGAACCTAGTGGAATGCATAGACCCCAGGTGCAGGGTGTTGTATGAGTCTTGGTCTGGTGTGTGTAAACCTGTCTGTAACTTGCTTTAAAAGCACCAGTGTGTGCAAATTGTCAGCACTGATGTCAGTGGGAGTTTTGCCACTGTCTTGAAGAAGCCTATGATTTTGATTATTCTCTATAACTTAATTTCCTGTAATAGTGCTGAGTATTAAAATATTCCAGCCTCGAAGTGTTATTTGTTGGTTAAAGTATTTTTCAACAGAGTGGCACTTGTATAGGTGAAGTTCATGCAGGTCAGCTACATGGAAAGCTGATGGTACAAAGTAGATAAGGAGATGTGTCAAGGTATTAAAAATTAGGGGGGGGGGGAAGGGGGGGGAGAAGGCAAATAGGATGAACTACAGGTAAAAGTTTCAGGCAGATATAGAGACAAAATTTCACAAAGGGACAGTCATCTATGGGGTTTTCACTTCCACTGAAAAAAATAAGATGAAGGGATCCTACATGCCTCTGTTTTCCCTGTGTCCCTCACTAACCCCAAATTCTGTTTTACTTGGCTGTTGCTTTGGCAGCTTTATGGTACATCCCCCGCATTCTTGCTCCACAAGAAATACTAAACTAGTCTGAGTCTACAACCTAAGTCACAGGGCTTCTTTCCTACTCAGTGCCTTATCCTTTGGCAGCAGCTCTCCCTGTATCCCCAAGGTGCTGTGGGCTGCAGCCATAGCCTGTACCTCTCACCTTACTGCTGCTGTGCTTGTGTCATAGAGGATTTTGTGCTGGGCTCAAGGCTAAAAAGTAAAAATAAAAAATCAAAGGAGGAAGAGAGCAAAGTTAAATAAGCTCCACTATTCCCAGTTTCCACAAACATTCCTTTCCTGGCTTAGCTTGCTGGTTTGGTTTGGCAGTTCCCCAGTTCCCCTGAGATCAGCACACATACTGCTCGTCCTCTGGAAATTCCTCCCTGGCCACAGGGAAACAGGTCACCAGCCAGGATCTGGGCTCCAAATTCATGAGGCTCTCTCTTCTCAGAAGGAGCCAGGTGGGTAGCTGAAAAAGAGTTGCTCAGAAAGGGATAAATAAGGTCTTCAGAGCTCAGAGGTTATCTGGGGAGGAAGTGGCGTGGCTGATAGCAAAGGTGGCAAATGAAAGGTGTTTATGTGAATGAGAAGAAAAGAGGAAGAGAGAGGGAATGTGAAGGGATACTAAAAAATGTGATGAATATGGATAGGAAAGATTGAAGCACACATATGCTTAAGATTAGGGTAACATTCACCCCCTTGTCAGAATGGTATGCATCCCTATTTGAACCTGCTCTTCAGAAGATATCCATCTGTCACAGCTGGTCTTCATCTTATCTGTGTTTCTCAGGCTCATGGGATGGCTGCATTCCTCTGGGTCTGGCACTGCCAGCCTCAGCCTCTTCCTCAGGGACACATTTGTTTCTGGTTCCCACCAGCCTCCCAGTGCTCCAGGATGTTGAGATACAGCTGTCTGGGCAATTCACCACTGGTCATGGTGAAGTAACTACTAAAGTAACTAAAAAGTTACTACTGCTGAATTAGAAAATTGCCAGGGTCCTCACATGTCTCTTTGAGCTTTTAAAATTCTATAGGTATGAAAGGAACTCTTTACGCTGTCCAAGAAACAGCCTGTTTTTCACATGGAAGTTAAAAAAAGCATGTTCTTTTACAAGGTTATGGGACTGCAGCATTCCCCATTAAGACCAATTGTCTTCTGCCATTAACATCAGTCCCAGCAGCAGTAACACAGTTGTCCCTGTTTTCCCTCTATCAGTCTCTGGAGGAATGGATCAGGTTCTGCAAGCCCTCATTTTCCTCCCTGGTTTCCATAATGCTCACAACCATGACTTTATGTTTTTGTTTGTGCCTGTCTCTTAAGAGGCATAAAGTTACCTTTTATTGAATTTGTTTATTAAATGCAGATTCTCTGTCTGGGAGAACTGTTTTGATTTAAAACATCTAAAATAAAAGACGTTTAATGCATGCTTCATTTTCATTTATTGCTATTGTTCATGGCTTGGCACCGAACAAACTCCTTTTCCAGTTAAACACTACTTGTAGACATCCAAATATAGTACAGCATGTTTTAAGTGAAAGCATTCATTTTTCAAAGTCGCAGCAACTTCTGGTTTTCTGGATTGCCATGCCAATTTGGCAGATAAGTCTAATGACAAAAACGTATATGCAGATTGTTTTGATGCTTTATTCAACCAGGGTTTTTGCTGGGACAGAATTAGTTTGTCTTGGAGTTAGTAAATCCAAAACTCAGGTGGCTTCTCACAAAGATATGGAGTTAGAAAAGCACCCATGAGTTTTTCATCATTTGTGTTCCCCATAATGGAAATCACATAGAATCAGTTCCAGTTAAGCTCAAGTCATGAAGGGCAGTGCCAGACAACAAGCATAGACCCAAGCCTGCCTTCTGTCTCAAGCCTGGAGTTCTTGCCTGTGTTGTCTAAATTTCCTTCTTTTCTTCATGAGGTCCCTGTCCCTTACTGTTCTCTGTAAAATCAAGCCCTGATGCACAAAAGGAAGACAGCAGCTGCTTGGCTGAGGTCTGGGCAACACTACATGTGGTGGATGGAGGGAATCCTCCAGGAACACAGGATGCTGAGAGGAAGATTCAGCTATTTATCAGTGCAGCTGAGAAAAACAAGGCAGTCTCAATCTGACTGTCACATGGACTTGAAGCTTGTCTTGTCATAGTGTTGTATTTCTTATGTTCACGGTAAGGAAAATTTTGGGGCTCCAGGTTATGAAGAAGCCCTATCCATGTTGTAAATTGTTAACCCTTAAGGATACCCTAGATTTCCCTAGAAAGACACTCCTTTTCTAGATAGAAATAGTATTTATGGAGTGGGCTGCTTGATGTCTACTGAGAATTTCTGGATGCCCTTCAAACAGAGAATGACTAATGCACAGACCATCAGTCCAGCACTGATCCTGTCATGTCAGCCCTAATCTCTGTGCATGCTGCTCATGTCCAGCATGGCCCAACAGAGGTGAAGTCCAAAACAAATGTGTGTCTGTATATATATCCTACAAAGGAGCATACAAAGACTCTTAATCAAAACATCACTATCAAAGCAGAGCTCAATTTCTACTTGCACAAATTTGTCAGTGGGGTAAACATAAGCAATTCATCACGTGTGTTAAATGCTCCATACTCATCCCTCCTTTCTATTTATTTGATGCAAATTAAAGATCATCACATCCATCTGGCTCTTTACTACAGACATAATGTCCTTGTGGTTTTCATTTCTGATTGCATTCCTGTTGACAAACAAGGCAATAACCATCAAAGGAACAAATGTGTCTCCCCCAGCACTTCTGTGAATGAATGCTGCTGAACCCAGGGCTGGACCTCAGTACCCCCAGAATGCTTGCCCACTGAGGTGGAAGAGTACTGACCTTCTAGCTCCAATTCAGCTGAGATCAGCTATTTAATTACATTTTATTTTATTTATCTTTTTCCAAAATTTAATTCATTTATTTTTGATGCTTTTGTTTCCCAAATAAAGTATGTATTATCTATATGAAGTTATAAAACACCTTCTGAATGCCTCTTTGACAACAATCAGGACTGTTATCTGCAGAGCAGTGTAATGGGTCATGGCTGCTTGATCAGACACAGTATGTAAGAGGTGCTTACCCCACTACCTTGCATTCTTCTTCCTTAATATCTATGTAGTGCTCAGAGGTCAAAACGGAATTTAAAGTGTACAGGGGTTCCCATATAGAAATAAAAATATGGGCCTAAGCTATCCCTATCTCATTTGGCAGTCATGCTAAATGTCAACCTAACACATGATTAGTTTGCTTTATGTGTAGTGTGTGTTCCAGTACCTCAAACAATGGTTTCCTCTCACCTACAATCCAGATCAATAATAACACAGTCATTATGTTATGTTATGATAGCGTAAAATGGATATCAATCACATACTCAGATCTTGATGATCTCTCTCAGCTTCCCTTCATTACCACTAAGTTGAGGAAGAAGTGTCATTCAGAATTATCACATGATGAAGTTTGGTTTTTGCAAAGAGTGTTTCTCTAGTCACAAGACAACAGAGTCAGAATCATCTAAAAATGCCAATCCACTAAGTGTATACCTATTGGTAAAAGCTATTCTAAGCAAGCACATCCCATTATGAAATCTTTGAAGATATTAAATTAGTGAGAAGAAAGCCTAAATCTGGGTAAAAGCAAGCATGTTGATATTCACAATCTGAGTATCACAGTAACTTCTTCGCACTGATTCTCTACAGTTTTTCCTTAAAACTTACTTAGACTATTTTCCTGGAAACAAAATTCCATTTTACAAGTTCAGCTCAAAAGACTCTAGAACAGATTATATGGATAGGAAGAAAAGTTCTGAAACAAATATCTGAGACAAACTGGCAAGGTCTTCTTGCCTGGGTGACATTGAGTGATGACATCTGTAGGTGACAGGAAGTAGAATAGCAAAAGCTGTAGAGTTTTGAATTTTCACCAGTTTCAGGAGAGGCTCACAATGTTTGATACCTTTTAGGTCCTTGGAAGAAACAACAGTCTACCCATCAGATCCATATATTTCAAATTTGGAGAGAAGAATGTCATGGGAGATCATGTAAAAGGTCTTACTGAAGTCTAGAGAGATGACATCAGTGGCTCAATTGGAGCAGCTATTCCATCATAAAAACTTTCTCTTCACATTGATCCTAAACACATCTTTCACAGCACAGGGCTCTCTGTGACCTGGCTGTCTACAGCACAGCATCAGAGGGCTAGTGGTGATAGCTCAGGTCATTTGAGAACCTAGTCCTTCGTGTACAGCTGCCTTAAGCAGTTTGCTGTACTCAGGCTCCTGGTAGGGCTTTCTGCATTTAATGAGGAATCCAGTTGTATATCTGTCTCGGATTTATTTCGACAAATTATGAAACCTGAAAGATCTAGGAACGTTCAAATTTTAGGAGAATGAAATGACAAAGAAAGGTAGAAAAATGTCAACTTTGTAAGGTGGAAATTTCATGTGTGTGTTTGTAAAGTTGGGGAGGCAGCTATAAAATTAATTTGTTTTGAAGTTATCCTTCAAATTTCTTTGATGTGTTTCTGACAATACAGAGACTGATGAAATTCTGCTAGCCCATCATTTCTTCTGCACATTAAAATCTACTGATTTTTTTTTTATTTATTTTTTTTTTTTCTGGATGATTATATTTGAGTTCCATTAATTTTTAGTATTATTTTTATGGAAATGCAGAAAATAACACAGTGGGGACCAGACATTCAGAAACGTAACGTGACTCCATCTTCAGCTCTCAGCTACTTTCTCAGACTTCTTTATCTTCCCTGCTAGAACACACACAATGCTTTGAAAATACATTATCCTCAGAAATAATTCACTTCTTTATGAAAAGGACACGATATCCCTCTGTTTTTTGTTCATCTGGTAATGCTGATTTATACATTTTTACTATCCAGCTCATATTCATGTTACTAAGAAAATCATCAGCAGGTGCACTGACATCTGGAGCTCAATGAACAGCTGGAAAGACAGCTGGGTTTTCACTGTTTTTGAGAAAAGGTGAAATCCTAAAGTAGAGGAAGCAGACAAATGAGATTTATGCATTCTCCTCCTACTGAGGAGTTTGGATGGAGATGTGAAAGAAGGGGGAAGAAATTTTTGATTCAGTCTAATCTGAAGGAGAAGAATTGATGAACATTTTAATGTTCATTTATCCTCAGTTCTGAGCTGTGATACTAATAAATAATCAGTCCGAGGAATAGCTTGTCATTTTGCATGTGTGCAGCTATATATGGATGAGAAGTTCATGCACAATTAGAATAATAAATAATTTGTTATCAGTTTAATAGCAGTTTCTAGTTTGACAGTTACATGCTGGAACCTACTTGCTGGTTGAAGGTATTCACAAATAGCTTAAATGAATAATTTCAAGGACCCCATCTTTTCTACTGTTTCTCTTTACCTCAGCTAAAAGCTCCACAATCTCAGTGGAGCAGTTCCCACAGTAGGATTCACCGCAGGATAACCCAATCAACAGTAGCAAGAATCCTTCATTATTTTCTTTATTCTGCAGATAAGCATATGGCCATAGATTTGAAGGCAGAAAGTATCTGTTTTTCAGTTTGGCCACGTGCATAGACTTTCAAGCAGTGATCTTTACAACAGGTCCAGTGAATTGTGTTTTATTAGTGCAGAAAAGACTGGGTCAACTGGAAGGCATCATAAGACAGAAATCTGTTAATTCTCATATTAGCATGTAGTAGGGGACAGGCATTCTTCTGGTTGAAAAGGCAGGCTAATCTCAAAAAGAACTTCTAAATCTGTGTAATACTGGTTGTCTAACTGATAACCAAGATATTATTTTACTTTCTGAATAGACATTTTATAAAATTGGTCAACAACAGCCTGAAGAAACTGAACTGCAGTTCATGATTGTGACAAAACCCATCCTGCTCCCTGCTTGATCTGTGGTTCAGACTTGACATTTGATTCCTTTCTCAGCATTCAGGCTTGGAATAAAATTTAGATACGTCCAATTTTCTCTCTTAAAAGATAAGGGGAGTATAAGCCTAGAAGAGAAGGAAATGGTCGCCTGTTGTCCTGCAGCCTATCCTCATCTCTGGCAGAAGCAACTGCACTAAATGAGTTAGCCATTCTCTAAATGAGTCCATGAATTTGATGGCTAGATCAAGGGTAGGTTCTCTGCTTTTCTTAACCAGGGCTACCATCCATCCTTACATCATTCAAGATCTGGAATCATCACCAAATGTCCTAACAGCTGTTGGACCACATTTACACTGGGAGTTGCTCACAAGAAGGAACACTGCTGGCAGAGCAGTTGTGAAGGGGAATAAGGGAGCTAAAAGCTACCACAGTTTTTTTGTCTTCTTTCAGCATTCATTCACAACCTGCCAGATTCCTGGCTTGGCTCACTGTGCAGCTCCACAAAGCAGAGTTAGCCCAAATGAAAGGAGGGAGAGCATGGCTGGAGGCAGACACATGGGACCGCTCCTTGCAGCTGTAGCTGGGCTGAGGTCAGCCTCAGCAAAAGCCTAGCCACACTGTCACCTTTTTCTGCCTGGCAACCAAAGGAACCTGAATGAAAAAGAAAGTACAAAAAGATGCTACTCGACCCTGTAGCACTGGTGCCTAGCTGCACTTTCCCTCCCTCCTTCTCTTCGTGGTAGAATTGGAAATAGATTAGTTCATCATTATATCCCCTTATTTGAAGGAAACAATTTAAATGGTTTAAGATTGCTTTCTGTTTTCCCATTGCACAAGGGCACTTGGAGAGAAGTTTTGGAAAGCACTGTGATGCAAACAGAAAGGGACAGGGGGTCCCACAGTAAGAATGGAAATACAAAGCAATAGTTTATTCCCACCTTTACCTGAGGTGGGAAAATATCTTATTGCCTCTTTGAGATGTCAGTGCAGCAGGGTTAGCATTGTCTTTACTGCTGCATTTCACTCATATATTATACTGTCCACTACAGCCTGTCTCCAGTTCCTGAACCATGTCAGTAAATTGAAGTACCGAACATTTCACTTCTCTAATTCAGTTTCTCTGTGTATATTTTTTTCTCTTCATCTCTGCTTCAGCAGCTTTGCTTCAGCGTATTAAAAGCTTATTTGGGACATCTGCAAGATTCTGTGAGCATAAATAATTCCAGGCAGGGATCCCCTCTTCATGACCAAGGTAAAAATAAATAGCACAGAATACATTTCTCCAGGCTGGGAACAAATGAAAATGCTGCATAATGGAAATTCCATGTGAGGAAATAAATTTTGAGACCCTTTCAGTTAGTTGATGCTAGTCAAATATCCCAAACCATGTACATTACCTGTAAAAAATATACCAGTACTCTCACAAGTACAGGCTCAGATGGACTATTTCCTTCTCCAGTAGTATGCATTACTGTAAATAGAAGTGTTTTTGATCTTTTTAATACCCCTTTAAATTTCCTACTCATGCCAAGTGACTAGAATGGCTACTGCCTTTGTTTAATGTAGGAACTTCGCTATACACAATCTAAAATAATATAATCTAATTTAGTCCGGTCTAGTCTAGGCCAGTCTCATATGGTTTAAAGTAATATATCACGGGATAGTTATGAAACATAGAATTATAAGGTAGGTTGAATCCTACTGTATGGAATTAAGAAACCCATTTAGAAAAGGTATCTTTTTTTAAAAAAGGGGATAAAATAATGAAGTGTAACTTTGAAAGAACTGATTAGGTCATTAACAATAAAATTATGTGCAACTTGTCATTAATTCTAAGATTTTTTAACTTTTTTTTTTTTTTTTTTTTTTTTTTCCCCTAAAAACTGTGTTGGCTGTTGCTGTTTTTCGTAGGGAGACCTCCTTTTCATATCTACACTGACAACAGTCAGACTTTTAGGATGGAGCCTTTTTCTTTTTAACCTTCAATTTATAACTAAAGAGGAAATAAATGCCCAGTCTCATTTCTTGCCAGCAGGCAGAATAAAAAAAAAAAAAAAAAAAGAAAAGAAAAAAGGAAGAGATCATTTTCATTCAAATTTCATTCTTAGGAGCTAATATACCAGCAATATGGAGCTAAAAGTACAAAGACGAAAATTCTCTTGGTAGCTGCTTTTAAAAATGTGCAAGTTCATCTTGCCTTGTAATTAAAATGTCTTCTCCATCTCACTGTTGTGCTCTCCTGAGGGGCACTGGGATTTCATGTCCCAGTAATAGAGTATTAAAGCTGGAATGCACAAGCCTTTGCATAGAACTTATTGTCATGGGAACTACTTGTGTGAGTAACTGCAATTCCACATGCAGATTTCAGAAGCTGGCCTATAGCAATGCAGTGGTTTTCTTTGTCTTTATATTTTATCTTTATATATATGTATATATATATAAATAAATAAATATATATGTATATATATTTTATGTGCTTCCTTGCTTTCAGTTCTTCTTATTCTTTCTCCAGACTCCCATTCATTTTATTTCTCCTGCAAACTGTTCAATTATTTCTAATACAGCAGTTTTGATGCAGGAAGGCAAAATGTCTTAAAGTGTAAAGAAACCATGCCTGAGCACCCATCACAATGCTGGCCAGCTAAAACTCTAGTCTTATCCCAGGGGAGACTGTAGGCCTAGCACACCTTAAACATCTTGCATACATTCTTCTGGGGACAAGACCAAACAAGAAATAAAGATGGTTAAAATTACTGCACATGGACCTGCTCATTTCTAAATAACACTCTATGTTCTGTGGACTACGACACAACTTTTGCTGCCTGCCGCACAGCTCTCGCAGGCTACCACCACTCCACTATGGAGGAAGTAATCCTTCCAGAATCAAGATATACCCCCCAGCCTGAGCAGGTAGTTTCTAAGGGCAACAAAATAATCGGTGACTTTGAATGACTGCAGGAAAGTAAAGGCACAAATTTCACAGTCTGAGGCAGTTAATTCGTGATATTCGGTTGTTACTCTAGTGATGGAGAAACTCAGCCCAAATTAAAACTGTTTGTGTATAAAATATACTCTGGTCTGATTGCAAACTTTCATAAGTGAGGTTATCAAAGAGAATCATGAAATAAAAAGCTTTCCTAAAGGACATGCAGACTTTGATACTCATTTGTTCTTTTCTGCAGTGTATGGTCAAGAAAAAATGTAGGGATGAATGTCAAAGCAATACTTCCACCATCCATCTCCAACAGTTGTTACTAACAAATACCTTCTCTAGCAGGATCCTTGGGTGTGCTGAGATTCATTTAGTACAAATCCCACACAGATTAGACAGAAATATCATAACACCGAGAAAATTTCCATCTCCCTCATGGAACCAACATATGCTCCATACAACAAGCTTAAAAGACTTTAAGCAACAGAGCAGATTTTTTTACTCTTCTTGAAGGTTGCATTAAAAAAAAAAAAAAGGCTGAGCAAGGCCACATATTTTTTCATTCTTTTTTTTTTCTAATCACGTGCTTTTTAGACTGAAAATGGAATATAATTCAAATACTGTGTGTTCTCGAAGCTTGTCATAAAACAGAACAAAAAATAACAGACAATGAACTGTTTTTTTAAATGTTTTACATAATTTACTGTGCAATCGTGAGCAATAATCTATGAAGTTTTATATTTTCATTTCATTTCATATAGGAAGCAGCATATTTATTTCCACGCAAACTACAGTCACAGTACTGGGAAGCTCTTGTAGTAATCACCTTTATTCTCTGCTTTTACCAAGAGAACACATCTAAGTAAATAGAAATTGTTGTCATTATGTTTTGGGTTGCAGTAACTTCCTTTTATTGAGAACTGGAAGTCATGACTTCAAAAGCTTTAGGCAAAAAAGGGAAAATTGGGAAAATTTTGCTGTGAGGGGTCAAGCTGGATGTACTACCAAGCATGTAGCAATTTCTTACAACTAAGCAGTGGAACTAGATGATTCTGTCATTCTATGTTGACAACAAATGTTTATCACATGGCTAATGAAGTCCAGAAAATTCTGGGCCAGTTCTTAAGAAAGATGAAAGTATCTTTAAAACAAATCATAGAATAGTTTGAGTTGGAAGGGACCTTTAAGATAATCTATTTCCAACTGCCCTGCCTCTAGACCAGGTTGCTCAAAGCCCCATCCAGCCTGGCCTTTAATGCTTCCAGGGAGCATTCACAACCTCTCTAGGCAACCTGTGCCAGTGTCTCACCACCCTCACAGTAAACAATTTCTTCCTCATATCTAGTCTAAATCTACTCTCTTCCTGTTTAAAGACTTTTCCCCTTCTCCTGTCATTACCTGCCCTTATAAGAAGTCCCTCCTCACTTTCCCCAGCTTTTGATCTATTCACAGCTTCAGACTTGACATCACATTTAAACGGTAAAGAAATCTCAAAGCTGTTGTGAGCTAAATAGTTAGAAGCAGGACAACTAGTTGGCAAACCCTACTGTAGCTGTTGTTTAGAAGCCTAGCTAATGCTTAAGGAGAAGTGGAGCTGAGTTAGCAGTCATACAAGAGTGGCTACACTCCTGCAATGAACAACATGGAAGAAGACTGGTAGTCCTTAACCATTTTTTGAGATCACTTTGAGTCACCTTCAAGACTAGACTTGTTAGCTGATCATCAGCTCCAAGCACAATCAGTAGCAAACCTCAGGGCACAGGATAAGGCCACTCAGGTAGGTAGGTTAGAAGCAAGTGTCCATATTCAGTGTTCACATTCACTGCTGAAATGCACCACCCATGAACTCACCATGCTCACATCCACTGTTTGGCTTCAGCAAGTGTTAATGAATGTTGTTGGGTGCCATTTTTTCCACATAGAGGAATTCAATTCCACACCTTTCAGTAACTCACACTTCCATGTCAGAAACCATTTGTCAGACTGTCCTTCTGCCGCCATCTGCCACATGGCAAAAGAATATAATGGAATACCAGTGCAATAATTCAACCTATGCTGCCATACCAACAACATCTGCCTGCGTCTGACATCATGGGCCAGTATAATAAAATCAGAAGCATTACTTTGAAAGCAGCCCTCATATAACTGATTTGAATAGTAATAGTAATAATAATAGTAGTAGTAATAATAATAAAATATATTAATATAATAATAATAATGATTTCAATAAGATTAATCAAAACCTTTTTGTTCCACCTCATCTTCATACATGATATGCTTTTTATTATGTTACCACTCAGTCTTAGCACAGAAGTACCCGTAACTCAGTTGGAGATCACTCAATACATTTGTAATAGAACTAAAAACAACACATCAGAAGTTTCTCCATTACATTACAGATCTAGGTTGGGCCTTCTCTGTCAGTACTGATCAGGGTTCTTTTCAGACATTCATAGTCACTGAAATGAATCATCTGTATCATCACCACAAAACGATGCACATTGGTCTGCATCTTTCTATGACAGGGAGAAGAAAATGGCTAAGAAATGGTAACTGTTTTGGTGAAGGAAAGAGGTGGTAGCTAATTTGCTATTCACTGATGTAGCTCACCTAAATTATCTCAGGTATGGAAGCAGATGAAGGTGGAAGTAAGGTCAGCAGAAGAACTTAAAGTGGAACTTGCAATCATCAAATGCAGAAACTTGCTGCAAATCATTCCCTGTCTCAGTTTTTGTGCTAAACTTATAAGTCAGTGTGACAAAAGTCAGAGAGCACTGGCTCTAAATGCTCACTTGGTCTCTGAGGAATTTATGAATTCAAGGAGAGGATGGTGGAGGGAGAGGCAATAGGATTTATCTACTGTGTGGGAAAAGAGAGAAAGAGAAGGAATAAAATAAAACGTGGAGCAGGAAAATCAGATCACCATGGCAAATACAAATGAGTTCAGAAAAGTTTCTGAGTAGAGTTAGTAAGAACAGTAACAAATTTTAATATGCTTTGGGAACAAGATAATGAGATCGGGGAGTCAGTGCTAATCTGACCACTATAGAGGTATGGTTCTGATACGCATACAAAGCCCTTTCTCACAACACAGTAGCTCAGGCCTGTGTCTGTTTGAATGTCCTAACCTAATCCATGTTATCCTGGGAACATTTGGTTAGGAAAACCCAGATGCCTTCCATGATGTTACTTGTGATTCTGTAAGTAGGTCAGTGCTCAGTCAATAATACATTATTCAGTAGCCTGAAGATTGCTTAAGTTAGGCATTTCTGTTTGGGTGGTGATGGGCTGAATCAGAAGTCTTCCTGCCAAGGTCTCTGGTAGGAGTCTGCACTTGGCCTGAAAGCCAAAAGTGATCAGTATGATGATAATAAGCATAACAGCACCAAAACAGATGTCATAGACACATTTTCCGTGGCTCGTGGAATATTTGGGATGTAATACATCTGCATATGTGTGGGTACTCTGCACTCTGGGGCTATTTCCATTGAAAGAGCATATAAAAGATACAAAAATGAATTGTCATCATTATGGCCTGGATTTCTGCCAGCTGCTTAGTAATTAGAAATTTAATTGCCCAGTGATAAAAGTTTTAATTACTTGGCAATTAGCACTCGAAGTTTCAAGTGCTTCACAAACACTCGATTGCATTCCTCAACTGCCAATAATGAAGGATGAAATAGCTCTAGGATATCTTAGCAAAGCTTTCAGAAAGAGGGATGAACAGCAATGATAGAACACCAGCAAAAAATGTTGATAGCCCTGCTTGTCAGTAGCCAGTTTGGCTGGGTCAGGAGTGGTGAGGCACTGGAGCAGTCTGCTCAGAGAGATGGTGGGTGCCCCATCTCTGGGGACACTCAAGGTCAGGATGGATGGAGCTCTAAGCACCCTGATCTAGCTGTGTGTGTCCCTGTTCACTGAAGGTGAGTTGAACCGGGTTGCCTCTAAGAGTCCCTTCCAACTCAAATGATTCTATGATTCTATGAAACCCAAACTGTTGAATAGCTAAATTTTCTTCTCCAAGAGCAGGAAGGCCATAGGGAGGATGCTTGAGAGGAGGTTGCTACCAACACAGGGCATATTCACTGCCTGGTGAAGAACAGCCCTAGGTGATGCCTGTCCTTTTGATCTCTTCCTCCCATGGTCCTCCAAACACAGGGTCAAATGGACTAGATCTGAATTGTCTCACTACAGGAAGGCAAACTCACTCCCAGAGTAGAACCTTTGGTCAACTTGTGACCTGTACCATTACTTGATGCATTCACTCTTTTAGTCACATACAGTGCAAGCACCATTCAGTTTCTTAAGAAAGTTTTAATTTTAATTCTCATCCCATCACTGCAGGATTTGCAAGGGCTGCTCTGAAAGTAATGCCTTCTATTTTATTACACATGACACAAGGGACAGATGTGGGTGGTATGGCAGTAGAGGCTGAACCTTCCACCAGTATTCCACCACATTTTATTGGGATGTGAAAAATGGCAGCAGAGGGACAGTGACAAAAAGGTATCTGACATGGAAGTGCAGATGAAGCAACTGTGGATGTGGATGTGGATGTGGAACTGAATTCTTCCATATGGAAAAAATGTCACCTACTGACATTCATTGATACTTGCTAAATGTTTATGGAGACCAAACAGCAGATGAGCACAGTGAGGCAGTGGGTGGTGCAGATTTTTACAGGTGCAGCATGCTCTTGTTTTTGGCTGGCAAAAATACATAGCTAATGGTAGTGACAGCATTGAAAAATAGTGTTTTGTAGCTGAGAATTTTTTATATCAAATAGTGTTATTGTGCTCTTTCCATCTGTTGTAGTTTCCATGGAAATAAATAGGAGGCATTACTTTCATAGCAACCTATGTATTTACAGTTTGTAGTATCCAGCTGAAGTTTTTTTTATTGCAATATCGCAAACTATTTTGCCTATACTACATTCCCCAGCTAACTCAAGTCGAAAATACTCTCTCCTGGGTCAAGCATGAACTACTTTATACCTGGTATTATCCAATTAATTTCCCATATGCCAGATAGCAAAGGTCCTAATTAAGTAAATCTCTTAGGGCCTAGTTTCTTTCTCCTGGAATTACTAGAACTTAAATATCATTAACAAGTCAAACTTTAACAAAGTCAACAGTTGGCACAAGTCCAGGAAGCAGGACTGCATTTAGGCTACAGTGTTTAGGAAGAAGTGCATATTTGTGATCTGCTTCGGTAATCAAAGAAGAAAATTATCTGAGGAATTGTGTGGTCAGGGAGCAGGGACAATTTTTCCACAAAATAATTACAGATAGTGCAGAATTTTTTTGCATGTCCAGCAAAGAGATCTTTAAATGATATTCATGTTTTCGACAGTGTGCAAAATCCATCATGAGGACTTTGGCAAAACAAGACAAAATTGATCTAGTAAAAATATTTTATGGAAAAAATATGGTAGAATGAGGATGCGATTAAACTTCTCAGAAATTTTAAAAAAGCTGAATGTTCTATCAAACGTTACTTGTAAATATATATATGTATACATTGGGATGGAGAGGGGGGTCTGGGGGGGGAGACAGTAAGGGAGATCATAGTGTCCTCCAAAAACTTTTTCTCCTTTTTTAAACTGTTTTCCAAATTTAGCTACAGTTGAAAAACAGTGAAGGTTTAGAAGTGAAGCTTATGAGAAAATGAAGCAGTAGTCATGCAAGCATAGCTTTTAAAGAAAACCCCTTCCTTTTCCCGGGTATTAGGAGAAATCCAGCAAACCCTAAACATCACCATCCAAATCATATGCATATAACACCGAGTGAAATATTTTTTCCCCTAAACTCCAAAAGGAATTTATACCTTTAAATAGTACTTGGCCAGTAAATATAGTAACTCAAAGCCTTTAAGTGGCCTGTAATTCCACATCAGGTATTTTCTATACTCCTGACTATCAAGGTCATTGATTCTACAAAGCCATTTTCCCCAGTGATGTGCTGGGTTCAGGGGATATATTTATTCTTGCTTTCTTATTTCAATAGTGTATTTTGAAGCAGTGAATAAATATCTGACTGTTGGCTGTGTCTAGCTTTAAGGCTGTGTAGTATTAAGGTCATAATAAATTGGGATTCACCTCACTGAATGTAGCTGTCTTGTGCAAGCTGCTACCAGGCTTAATGAAGAGATATAAACATCTCTGAAGGATGAGTCACTCCTTCCAGACATAAATACCGGGGACAAATGAGGTAATCTAGGAGCTATCAAGTACAGAGAGATCAACTTCTAGACAGCAGAAACAAGGAGAAATGTAACATCTTAAGTGTGACAGCTGGAGTACAGCCTGAAGAACACAGGTTGTAGGTAGGGTCAGCATTGGTTTCTCCTTGCTGAACAAGGAGAGGAATACACATTTCAGGCTCTGTGATTCAGAGTCCCAGGCCTAAGTCATAAATGACTCTCTGCTGGATACTGGATGCAAGACAAAGAGCTGGCCTCTTCCTCCAGCATATTACAATCAAAACAGTCCATGTATACCATTTATTTATAGTGAGAAATTATACTTTATAGTGTTTTTGTAGTGGGCAGTGATTTAGTTCAATCAACTACTGAAGAAGTCCTTCTTTCCCAAGTTTGGCACCCTATAGAATTTCTCTTTTCCCATTATTATTTTCCAGCTATGCTTTACCCAGCTGCTCAACGGTTGAAGAGGTCCTCAGCTGCCTTCCTTAATCCAGTGCTACAAAACTCCCTGGAAGATGTGGTTCTACTTTATGAGGTTCAGTATATGAGTGCAAATGGTACCTCAACTGCTAACCAAATCTGAGCTTACTGTACATTATGGAATTATCTATTACCTGTCTTCATTCCACCTTTACTCATCCCAACCATAAACCCACTGATGATTATATACTTCCTCATCAGAAGGGAGAGAACAGACATATATATACACCGAACTCAGCTCTTTAAGTACTTAGGCAGACAGCAGCTGCCTGCAGTACTTGAAGCGTGGGTTCTAGCTCACAGACAGGGACAGGGAAAACCAGAGCAAACATCTGACCACTGAAAGTAGCTTTCTTCCAGAATAATAATATATTAACAACACGATGTATTTTAATTTGTTGGTCTGAGTCTCAGTCCCAAATTAGTTGTTCAAACAATTAAAACAACCAGTATCGATCACTGCAAAATAATTCCAAGGGCATGACTGGTTCTTTTTAGTTATTCATGTCCTCTCCTGCCCAGCAGCGGAGACTACAGTTGTAACACACAGTCTGGAACAGCGTTGTATGATTAGCTAAGGGAAAGTAGCCCAACTGAAGAATGGGCATGGGACAAATCTAGCTATCCTACACCTTCAGAAACTGTCACTGGTTGTTCAAGCAAGGAAGATGGGCTGGGAAGCCACTGCTGTATTTCCTGGTTGTGTTGCTGCCCTCATCTCTCTAAAACCCATGTGATACCAGCAGCAGCATATGCCTGTTTTGTACAAAAGAAGGCTACCTGCCTTTTGTTCTTCCTCTCTCCTTTCCCCAGAGTTGGTCTTAGTTTCACTAGGGATGTAATAGAGAAGTCCAACATTCACATATAGATTTTCTGATCTGCCCCAGCTTCAGCCAGTGGCACGTGAGGCTTTTCTTCATCTTATCTATAACAAAACCCTAAGGATATGTTGTTAATTCATATTAACTCTGCCTAGAGTCTCTTGCAGAAGATAAACATCTTTCTGTGTTCTGTTTTTGTGACAGTTTCTTTTAGCTGAGCTTGACATTGACAAAGGTCAGAGGATCTCCATCAAAGATGAGGAGCTGGCTTCGCTGAGGAAGGCTGCTGAGTTTGACACCATCTGCAATGAGGTTATTCCCAAGAGCATCACAGAGATCCGCAGGCTGAGTAGCAGGCTGTCCTCATATCCAAGAGTCCTCAAGAAGGAAGACTTTGAAAGGACAGTGCTGACCATGGTCTACACAGCCTACAGGGCTGCTCAGTCCCAGGGACACCAGAAGGACACTTGGGCAGAATCCTTTGTCAATCTTTACAAAGCGCTGAAGCACGACTTGATGTTTCCATACAACAAACAGTCATCATAGAAGGAGACTCGAAACAGCAGCTACTCAGCCGCTTCTGGTTGATAAGGGGCACACGTAGAACGTCCACTGCTTCCTTTTATGAAAGGTTTTACGGCCCGCTCCATGAGAGATTATTTGTTTTCTAGCTCCCTCTTGTGGAATTCACTTTATAGATACATATTAGATGGGGAAAAAACTTGTCTTCAAACTCTCCAGTTTCTTTGGTTCTGTTTTGTGATAGCTTTGAGGCATTTTCTGTAAAAGGAAAATAAGAAAGTCTGATGTATATCCCAGACAGATATGCCCCAATTTTATCTGTGTGTTTCTTATAAACAATATGCACATGTGCTGGAAAATGCTGCTTTCTTCACAGAGGAAATAACTTCATATTTCAGCAGCTCAGTAAAAGAATGCTAAAAAGAGAGGCAAAGGCCTTCTGTAAAAGGAAGGGGTTTCATAACTGTCAGCCTCCAGAAATTATGGCAAATATATGCATTCCAAATATTCCTGTAAATAAGCACTGTCTGACTCACTTCGTTTGGCGGAGCCAGTTTTTAATCACAATAACATTTGCAGAAGACAAAGGACATTGTGACTACCAGCAGCAAACAGTGCCTGTAAACATATTTCCCGGTCCCCAGAACCACCCTCCCAATTAGTCTTCAGTGTCTTTCATTATTTGCACATGACTTTGCTTCTGCTCCTTTATTTTTGAGTTGAACATGGATTTATCCTCTATGGAGTAAAAGGCAAACAAAAGCTCTATTTAATTTAATGATGAGAATTTATTTTCTGATTCTATCACTTGAACTTAGATCATCTAAACCAGTGCGTCAGAATCCCTCTGAGGCAGGGGAAGAGGGTGGATTAAAACATACATGGTGCTGAATTCATAAGTGTGGCTCATTTCTGATTGTAAATTATACTGTTCACCTGTGTATTTGTGTGTGTGTTTGTGTGAGTGTGTGTGTGTACGTGGAAGAATCCTATATTATTCACTCAGGAAAAAATTATATCCAAGTATCTGGAAGGAAAGGTTGTTCTTCAGTTCAGTGGTGGGAATACTGAATGTGGAAGCAGAGGAAAAGCGGTACTTGTTTATTGCAAAGCCTGTTTGTAGAAGTAGTGCAACAGATTATTATAAACTGTTAAAGAAAAATCATGGAGGATGTAGCTTTAGTGAACAAAGAAAGGAAATACTCTTCAAACCTTGCCCACAGGTTATATAGATGCTGTTTCTCTATCTCACTCTTCCACAGTGTATGAAAGACATGAGTATGTCTCATCCTTTTATACCAGCACTCTCTCTTTCTCCATATACATAATTTCTCAAGGAGATGGGTCCAAATCAAAAAAACTGAGACTGTAAAGGATGGTTGAGGATACCAAACCAATTTCTGAGGCATGCTTAATTGTTTATATATCACAGCTGTGATGTGCTTCCACACATCAGCTGTGGGTGCCCCATGCCTGGAGGTTTTCAAGCCAGGTTGGATAGGGCTCTGGGCAGCCCAGTCTAGTGGAAGGTGTCCCTGACCACAGCAGGGGTGTTGGAACTGGATGGGGTTAAGGTCCCTTCCAACCCAAACTGTTCTGTGATTCTACGATTATACAATAATCTGGGCAAATGGAACAATATAATCTGTGTCTCTTAACAGGAATACTCCAAGGGCTGGAGAAGAAAAAGCCCATCCAAAGCCATCTGGTTGCAGGAAAAAGAAACACTGCGATCAGTCAGAGCACACTGGGTTTGGCAGTCGCTTGTGGAAATAGGGACTCACAGCAGCCTTAGGAGCAGGTTGGAAATGGCAAGAACAGCTGGACAAAGGGCATACGAAAGTCAGAATCAATCCTTCTTAGTGGTTTGATTATGAGTATGCATGAGTGTACACACTTGCAGGTATATACACGTGTAGTTTCACTTTTGCACCTGAAGGTTTTTGTTGGTCAGTTTTGACATCTGACAGGCATACATCAAAGGAAGTTGAAAACCTTAGCTACAAAACTATGAGCCACAAATACCTCCATCTTCGGCACTCGCATACACAGATCAGTGCCCTCACAGAAGCCTTGCCCTACAGTTCACAAACCTTTCAAAGCCTCCAGCATAAACATTCTTGATGTTGGTGCTTTCTTCCCTCTTCATGCTTTAAAAAGAGAGGGAGCACATTTCTGCCTTCACAGCTTGGCTGCTTCTTGTCTCCCTAAAGCACCACTTGCTTGTAGAGCCAGAAACAGAGGCCATTCACAAATCCTTTACAGACAGTGACTCCAAATCTGCAAAGATAACAGGAAAGAGCATCTCAGAAAATCTTAATTACTGGCAGTCATCCTCCAGAGAAATATTTCCCAGCCACCCCACAACAGAACTGTCTGGCAGACAGGCTTTAATCATCAGTAAGTATCACAGGTCCTTCAGAGAGGAATTGCATATAATTTTGACTACACAGTCATTCCCGATAGCATACATACTTCACAGGTTGATAGATGAAACCTTTATCTCTGTAGCACAAAATAAAGTCTCTCTGAATTTGTTTCACCCCTTTCATTACTGCCGGAAAAGAAATTTATTTCTCAGGAATGTGCTTGGACTGCCTGATTTATTTAAGAGAAAACAATTACTGTAATAATAAAATATTCTACATAAAACTAATTGTGTTTCTGTTGTATTGATTTCAGCAAAAGTTTTGCTATTAAGAGACTGGCAGCAAGAAAAACTGATTACCTCAATCTGTAAAACTCAGTGGGATCAGTGGTACAGGAGAGAAGGGGGCATAAAACATTCCCTTTAATGGTTAAGAAGAGGTAATAAATTGTGAGCAAGACTGTCTTCTTTATCCGGAGTTCAAATGGGAAGGAGCACTGTCTCTGGGCAGTGTTCTGGATTTTGGGCAGCTTCCCTCCCTCAGTACTGCATTCCCTGCCTCAGGTGCAGGGAGCCTGTTCCTAAAAGAAAGGGAGAAGCTCTGCTATCTATGCCGAGCTCCACTTGCTTTTTATTTCTTCAGAATAGTTTATAGATGGCTCCTCTCCCATGGGGCAGAGTCATTTCATTCAGTCTTTTGTTCACCCTTGGACCTCACAGATCATGAAGCAGTGAAATACAACAGTTCTGTTCATCTTAAACAAAACTTCTTTGTTTTCTGGAGTGTTTTTTACAGCCCTCAAGGGAGGGGGTGTTTTCTTAGTGTTTTTTTTTAATTTTTATTTTGTTTTTTGGTTGTTTTTTGTTGTTGTTGGTTGGTTGGTTGTGTTTTTGTTTGTTTTTTGGTTGGTGGGTTTTGTTTGTTTGTTTGTTTGTTTGGAAGCAACTGCTGAAACGGGTATAAATTCCCTGGCTGGATTGTTCTATTGGCAATTTTTACATTGATTAGATTTTTGCTTTCAGATTTAATTGCTAAACTTGCCTGAAGGCTCTCAAGGTGCTGATGCCTGACGGCAGTTTCAAGGCATAAAAATACTACACAGTCCTAGAAACAGTTACGAATTTCAGGAAAAAAAATAGTACTGCACATCAGACTCATCAGATGAGGCAAAGTCTTCTCTGGCAAAGGTCTGCCTTTCCCTGCTCTCCAGGATCAGTGTCACAGAGACACACCAGCTCAGCCTGGGGAGCCCAGCTTCCACATGGCTAGCAGGGTATGAGGAAATGTTCAGCAAGCTGGTTCGGAAGCATGGAAAACATGAGGTGTATGGCATCCTGTGAGATATAGGGTAAATGGGTGACTACAGGTGGCACATGGGTCAATAGATTAACTCTTCCAATTTTTTTCTGTTCCACAAAGATCATTAGTCACAGAAGAAATGCTCCTCCAATTAAAGATCATAGAAGATAGAATAACAGTTCTTAGTTTGAGCATGCATCTTACTGTCACTAATAGCACATGAATCAATGCAGAGATTAGACTGTGCCTTATGAATAAATGGTGTGCATGGGTCAGAATAGAAGAAATATTATCTCAAATGTTCTGACTGGGTTTTAGATAATAGGCCGAGCAAAAACAGCCTCCTGCAGCCCTTATTGGTGAATTAGAATTGGGGGAAAAAAAAAAAAGGTTTTAAGTTGTTGGGGTTGTGGCTTTTTTTTTTTTTTTTTTTCTTGCTTTTTTTTTTTTTTTTTTTTCTTGAGACCAAGTATAATCTGTATTGGAATTGCTGCCCTGTGAATTCCAGGCTCAGGGCAAAAGTAGGCAAAAGGTAGATTCAGAGAGGAGGCCAAAACTACAAAAATATGAACAGAATGGAATGTAAGGAACTGTAGTTGGTTTATTTTCTATTTTCTATTTTTTTTTTTTTTAAAGTAAGAATTCTTACAAGATTTTTTTCTGTGAAGTGAACAATAATTTTTTAGTATTACGAATTTTCCAGCAGAAAGGAAACTTATATTTGAAAAATCCAGACTAGCTAACAGGAAAAAAAAAGCAGCACACCAGAAGATATTCCACCCAGCTTATGAAAACAAAAATTTCTTTGCTGAAAATCAGATGATGGAAGAAAAGAGTCTTTCAGACTATGGGGATAAGGATGGAACGCTGTCATCACTGTGACTCTGAAAGAAAAAGAGAAAATGTCAAATGATCATTATGACCCAACCTGCAAACATCGTTTCATGGTATGAAAGTCATTTGGATGTGCTGGTGAGCCCTACAAAAACTGAATGCCTTTTTAACAGAAAAATCATTAGGGTTTCTCTTCAAAACAACAGACTGAAGAATAAGCAAATTAAGGAAGCTATCTGAGGTGACTGTGTAAAAACTGGAAACGAGGCAGAGAGAGTCCTTTCAGTGAAATACAGGCAAAGGTGAAGGAGATTGTGGAGTGGAAACTGGACAATCTAAAGATCCCAGGAAGAAATCCAAGGAAATCACCAGAAAGTAAAAGGCATGGCAATGATGAAGGAGATTCTTCGATCCAGAAACCTCTTGCTGGTTTTTCTCATTCCACTTCTGCTGCTTCCTCTGCCACTTTTGTACCCCTGCAGCGTAAGTACATTTTCATTTTCTTTTTTTACAAAGCCTCTGAGTACTGTAGGCACTCTCGCTGGATAAGACTATGGTGGCCAAAAAGAGAAGCAAGGATCTAATGAAAACCATTGCTCTCAGAAATATCAAGGACTCAGATTTGAAGGAGTGAAAAATTCGGCAGTCATCACAATAACAACCAGAGATACTATGAGCAATGTCACAAGCAGAGATGAAGAACTAGGTGTAGACTTATTTTAAGACAGATATATTGCATCTCTACTGTTTCTTCAGGGGTGTGTGAGAGGGAGAGGTATTTCAAAAGAATATTTGGAGTGTCTTTAGTTTTTAATATCAAATATGCATGGAATAACTTTCTATTTGGTGCGTGCAGTTCAGATGTTCAAGTGAACTGGGACCTAGGACTCAGTAGGACAACACATGGCATCTGCTACTGGAAAGCAAGTGTAGGTACCTCTACTGACATGCAGCAGTTCTGGCATTGGTTAATAAATGATAACTCAGAAGTATCCACAACCGCACAAAGGAGGGAATAATATTTGCTTAACACATAAGCAAGGCAATGGGAATGAATAACCCTGGTTAACTTCTCTCCATGCATATCTCTGCTGTGGTCAAGCACAAAATAGTAATGCACTCCTACCATATAGAAACGGTGATGTTCAACTTGCCAGCATTTGCAGTGTTTTAAAAATTCTGCAGCTATGGCTTTCATAGTGCTAGACATAAATCTGACTGAATGGTGCAGCAATTTCCATCCCTTCTTTTACCTTGTTAAAGATTAAATCTTCTTTATAGCACTACAGGATTTATGAATACTACTGCTGTTATCAAATAACAATTCAAAGGATTAGAAAACTGTAGGTTTTTGTTTGGAAAGAAAAAACAGGATTCACAGAAAAGATAATGTTTCTACATCGGTGAATTGTATTTTACAGTTTGAAGGAGTTCTGCTTTGAAAACAGCTGCACTCTTATAGTTGTTCTTCATCTTTTGTGACTTGAGTGTGAATGAATGACAAGAAATTGTGCTTTCTTCAGAGAACAGTAAGGCCCACCTTTTTACAAAGACCTGTTTTTAAGAGGGTTTCATCTCCCTCAATACCACTGAAAGGGCAGATTTTCTGTGACATGCTTGTATGGCACTGAAACAGCAGCATGCTCCATATCCCCTGAGACCTTCTCTTAGGCAACACAAGATTCACTGCACTGAGATTTGTTACCTGTGTTTGCTCGCTACCAGACTCAGAGGAAGTAAATTCTCTAATAACCAAGGGATTTGTAGTGGTATGGTATGGTTTTGAAACAAAAACTGCTCTTATACTGGCATGTGTTCCACTGCAATATTATTCTGCACCTCGTAGCGTTTCTTTACTGCAAAGTGACATGAAAAGTCATCAGATGATATTTTGCATTCATTTTGCATATGAGGGAATGACTGCAGATGGGAAAGCATAGCTGTTAATCTGGCCCAGAGCTGGACAAATATTTATAATGCCATTAAGAAAACATCTATAGTTAATAAACTTATTTGACAGGATACTATTCTACTATTCAAGTGCTTTCAGCTAGTATTTACTTTGTTACAACACAGTGACTAAGATTACTTCTTAAATGTAAAGATTAAATTTGCCTCCTGATGATTTTCTTATATTTTCACTTATCAGACAATTACAGTAGCTTTCAGTCTCATAGAGAGCAGAATTACTAGGTGAATTATGTTTGTGTTTCTGCAGGGAATCAGCTTACAGCCTCTTTGGTGATACTACAACTCTGGAAATGGGGTAGTGTTATACATGTTGTGTCAAGGGACATCAAAAGGAGCATGAGGACTCAGAACTCTTTAGATAAAGTTTACAGGAATCATGTCCACAGGTGTTGTTTTTTGTTGTTGTTTAATTATTTTTATCATTTTGTGATAATAAATGATTGGGCAGAAAGTGTGGAAATTTGTTTGAATTCTTCCCCAAGTTGATACCTGAAATCTGACTTTTACAACTGGTCAGAGTCACTCACAGATACTTTTCAGACCATGAAAAAAATACAGAAAAAAAAACAGCCTATTTTCCAGGCAGTGATATTTTTTCACTGTTTTAATCTCCTTCACTTAATAAGTATTCTGAGATCCTCAGATGGTTTAGCCACAAAAGTTGTGTGTGTTATCCATATTATGGAAGTTTCAGCCAAGTCATTCTTTTCGGTCCTCTTTTCTTTCCCTGAAGACTGAATGGAGGTGGTATTCCCCCCAGCCATCACATAAAAGCTTACAGCATTGTATTTTCCTATTTCCTGCTTAATTCTCACTTCTTAATTAGTATGAAAGGATTATTAAGAATTTTGTCAAAATATATCTCTATTTTTTTTTTATATCTGCCCCATTTTAAAATAAAAATTAGTGCTGTTTCATTCACAAGAGTTTTGTCTTCAATGCTGCCAAACATCATGGAGCCCATGTAAAGAAAGAAGCTTGTTCACAGAAATTGATTAGTTAAATATATATATATATGTGTGTGTGTAAAATAGTCACTTGGTCACTAAAAGAACCCTATCCTTTGCTCTCTGTGGAATATCAACCATGAGGCTGAATGCGGTTAAAAATGACCAAGCACAAGTTGGCTAATGTTTATGAACCCATCAGTCAGTACTGTGATTCGCACCTAAAACTGTTCTGTCTTTAGAACAGAGATTACTAAAATCTCTAATCGCCATCACTTCCCTTCCATATTAATTCAAAAACTTTGGCTTGATTTTTTTTATTGAGTGGTCACTTCAAACTGCTACAGCCTAAACAGTATTCTTTCAGTATACCAACAATTTTATAAAACACATTCATCATAATCCATGAATATTTTACTTAAAAAAAAATCTCCCTTATCCATTATAACCCAATAATTTCTAGCCTACCTTACAGTGTTTGATCTTGCTAACAATGAAGCTACATCTGCAGCAAAATCCTTTAATGTGATATGTGATCAGAGAAGACTAGCGGAACCTGTTTTGTCTATCTTAAAACATAAAAAACTCTCCTATAACGAATAAAGGACAGGAATATGTATGTTTTTGTGTGGTGAAAGATTTCAAACATACTTTTCTACCCAAAAAGAAACACTTCAGAGCTAAATCTGTCAACTTGTCCAGCAGCATTTCAGATACTCTCAACAGTCTCTAAAATCATTAGCTTTATCTGATTCAAGAAAATTATATTTCTTGATTTTTTTTTAATTTTTTTTGTTTGTTTGTTTTCATTTTTCTTTTCTTGGTTATTCTTCAGGTTCTAGTTGCTTGAATTAGAACTATTTAATGTTACACTTTTCTGAAATAGGAGTCAGAACAATCTCTGATAGATAACTTTATTCCATGTTTCTGAGTAAGCTTGGCTGCAGTTTTTAAGCAAGTAAAAGAAATGATACATGGTAATACATGAGCTTTTCTGTAGGTTATGTTCTGCTTGTTATTACCATATGTTGTATTAAATTTAAAAACAAAAAATAGAAGAAGTGGAACAGCTGAATGGGATTCTTCATACATCAGGGACAGTGTAAAAAAGAGGTATATGGATTTAAAGAGAAATTATTGATTCATTCCAGTGAATCCACGCCCCTGTTTAGACTCACCTTTGACTGTCATACATGCCTATCGATTTGCACAAAGATCTGTGGGAATTTCCTACAGCTGACTTCTTGAAAGCTGTTTAATTTGTGAATCACACAGTCAGGAAAGAAAAATAAGAAAATCATACATGAACAGGCTGAACTATCCACTTATGAAGAGTGCATTTTCTAATCAACAGCCATTGTGAGCTGTGAATCCATACAGTGAAAGCATCATAGAAAACATCTAGGAAATAATGAAGGGCAGATTTACAGCTAGTATAAATCAGTCCTAAGATACCAGATTCTGCAAAACTTCTGGGTAACCTCAGTACCTATTCTGACTTCAGATTTGAGAGCAGGGAAATAAAATCTTTTTCCTAAAGTTAATAATTCCATACATAAAGTTAATAGAAACATACATAAAGGCATGTCTATCTAAAAGGTGTGTTTTCATGTAAAAACATCCAGGAGATACCATCTTACTCCATCTTCCACCAGCTTTAGCCCTACCAAAAAAGACCCAGAGGTACTGGCGGATGGCAAACAGCAGGAGCCAGCAACATGCTCTCCCAGCCCAGAAAGCCAAACATATCCTGGGCTGCATCAAAAGAAGAGTAGCCAGCAGCGTGAGGGAGGTGATCCTGCACCTCTGCTCTGAACTGGTGAGACCTCACCAGGAGTACTGCATCCAGTGTGGAGTCCCCAGTATAAGAGAGACATAGACCTGTTGGAGAGCTTCCAGAAGAGAGACACAAAAATGATCCCAGGGTAAACAGTGGTGTTTTCTCCATACAGGAAGCCTCATGTGCTTACGTGTTGATTGTGACGGCTGTATACTGGGTATCTGAAGCAGTACCTCTTGGTGCAGCAGCCTTAATTCCTGCTTTCCTATACCCACTTTTTGGAGTCATGAAGTCCAGTGAGGTAAGACCACTGTGCACATTTTTGTCACCTTATCTTTTGACTCTCAGTTAAATATTCAAATAAAACAAATTTTAGTGGACTAGCAAGAATGAGTCTGGGAGGACGAAACATACATCTTACATTGTGTAACTTGGGCCAACCAGCCCTTTCTTGCACTGAAAGCTAGACATAGGAAAGGACATGGTAGCCAAAGAAGTGTCCATCCTATCAGCTATTGCATCATCAGCACTTCCTAACACCATGATTCAACCTTTCACTTACTCCAAACAGCACTTATGGGATGAACTGGAAGGTTTACTTCTAATGATGGATGGAAAATCTATAAGCCTTACAGAATCAGAGAATCAAAACATGGCTTGTGTTAGAAGGGACCTCAAAGATCATCTCGTTCCAACTCCCCAGTGTGGGCAGGGTTCCCAACCACTAAGTTGGGTATTAGTTCAGGTTACCCAGGATCCCTTCCGACCTGGTCTTGAACACTTTCAGGAATGGGGCATTGACACAGCTTCTCTGGGAAACCCATTACAGTGCCTATAGATGATGTACAAGGTATGAGGCTGCATATATTATGAGGCCGCATATATTAAAAAGCATTACCATGTAATACTATAAAGATGCCTAGAACTTTTTCCAACCAATAACTCTAATACTGCCTTGAAGCCATCAGTTCTAAGGAAAAGGAGTAGTGATACAAAAAGTCTCTTTGATGCATTTTGAACTTGCTTAACTGAGTTTCTCTTGAATGTCATTTTCTTTCATCATATGCCAAGAATTCCTTCAGTTTCATCTGCATCTTTATTCCTTACAGTTTTCCATCTCCTCCCCCACCCCCCTCTTCACCCCCCCTTTTTTTTCTTTTGGAGTGAAGCAGCATTACACTTAGTTTATAAGAATTAGAAATACAAGTAACACAGAAGAATATGTAGCAACCATAAGGTTGGTTGAACTTCTAACACAGTCTGGCAATGTGCATACTCATAAACGTCTGGAACCAAACATAAAACAAGAGCTTTATGACCTCTTTTATTCCTTCCAGTGTTGCAACAACTGCATGCTATAATCAGGTACATTTCCCCATTTGCATGTTTCAATATTTTCATGATCATCTTAATGTAAAGGTAAAGTAGTTATGCTTTTTCATCACAAAACACTGCAGCATATCAGAGAATGAAAAGGTAGGGGCAGCCTCACAAATTCAACGTAATATCAAATTAAATGACATTGGGATTACTGCAGAGAATGTATTATTTACTTTAGGAACAGAAATGAAATCCTGTTTATTAAAATAAGCGAAGCTGATGGTGCTGCAGTATTTCCAATCTGCTGCTCTGAAGCGCCATAGAAACTGGGGCTTGCGCCTTGCAGTTTAAACCACACTTCACTCACAGGGTCTTGGAAGAATGAGTCTGGATGCGTGTATGTATGTATTAATAAGAACCTTAGTATTCACTTGTTTCTCAGAATTGGCTGTGAAAAGGATGAAGCAAAACAACAGATTCTTTGTGCTGCTGGTTTGGTAGATTCATTCAGTTCAAAATTTTTTGAACAAAGTATTAGGAAAATAAAGTTAATGAGAAAGAAACCAGTAGAAGAAAGAAAGAAAAAAAAAAAAAAAAAAAAAAAAAGTGATATTTAAAAGCTCTGGCACACAACCATGATGGACAAGTCCATTAAGGGCACTGTGGGTATTTGTTAAATAAATATAACTATATCCTTAACACTTACTGCAACATGCACAAAATAACACTAGTGTCAGCTGTATATTTTTATCAAAGAGTGTAAGAATAATGGAGGAAGATGGAAGAAATACTGTTTTAATTGTTTTAAAATGATAGAGCCTCAGAATTCAGGAAAAAAATTGCAGACATAACTCGTGAAAAATTTTGTTTAAATAAAATAAAATATTCAGATAGATTCCAAACACTCATTTATAAATTTTATTTTCTCCTGTTTTGTTTGTTTTCACAAAAAAGTGTTTTGTTTCATTGTTGTTTTGTTTTGTTTGTTTGTTTGTTTGTTTGTTTTTCTTGTTATTTTCACAGTCACTTCACAGAGTATCTTCTCGTGACTTAACAAGTCCCATATTCAAGAACTCTGCTTTGGAGTTCTTCCTGCACTGTCTCTGAATATTTTCTTAAGCCAGCTGTTGTTTTTGCTCATCCCTTCCAGATTGAAGTTCTCTTTATTTGAAATTTTGCCTTCTTTCCCTAACACAGTGCAGGTGGATTTCCATTCTAAAAAGTTCTGGTGCAGTATCTGCAGACCATCATCACAGCAATATCACAATCTTTCTATCCAGAGAGCATGTCCCTGAATAGCTTTTTTTTTTTTTTTTTTTTTTTTTTTTCTGAAGCCACAGTTTCCAGAGATACCTCATTTTGCCTAACAGTTGAACATGACATAAGAAATGCAAACAAGGCAGGCAATGATACTTCGATAACAAAAAGCAAATGAAGCACATAAATAAGGTGCTGTCAGAGCAGAATTTTGTGGCTGTTTCAATTGGTGCCTTGTGGAGTATAGTTTACTCTAGGCAGTAAACATCCTGTGTGAAGAAGTAAGATTTCTCTCAATCTCTTCAAAGTTGAGCAATCTACAAACAAGAGAGTATGGAGCCCCATAAGTGGCAAATGAAAGAGATTAAAGAAAGCATTATGACTTCCGAATTCTTCAGTTTTCCTGGCTGTGATTCTCCACGTGGGGGTGTGGAACCCACAATATTTCTTACTTTTCAGCATGATCTCTGTGTAGGCTACTTACTGTGTTTTTTAACTGATTCTTTCCCCCATGTTCTTAATGCAGGTGGCTGCTGAATATTTCAAGAACACGACTTTGCTACTCATGGGTGTGATTTGTGTGGCAGCTTCTGTGGAAAAATGGAATCTCCATAAACGTATAGCTCTGCGAATGGTCATGATGGCTGGAGCAAAGCCAGGCATGTGAGTGAATCTTCAGACATCAGGGTAGTCTGAAGTTAATAGAGACAGCTGTAAAAGCAAATAACTCAGGCTTCTCTATCCACAGATAAAACCAAGCTGGGTTTGGGGCAACTGTTCCTACCCACTATCCCTGTTAGAATTTGAACGCTTTCAAACATTCTCAGTGATCTGCCACCTCCTCCTCCTCAACTGATAGTTCCATTACTTTCTATTTTCTGTTGATTCCTTGCTCCTGATCTCTCTGTTCCCTCCTTGTCTGTTTAGCAGTCATAAAATAATTCTTAAGGTATCCCTGAATGCACTGGAAATCAGTGTTTCTCATGTCACATGCTGGTTTCCAAGGGGGGAAGCAAAGGGTTTTCAGTGATATATGATCTTATGACAATTCTTAACACAAGGCAGCATTTAATCTATGCACACAATAGTATTTTGGCACCAAGAGAAAAGATCCTATATGTTTACCATTTGACTAAGAAAAATGTTAGGTAAGAAAGCCTTTAGTACTTGTGAAAGTGCCTCAAAGTCTCACTGTGTTACACTCCAGGTTGCTTCTTTGCTTTATGTGTTGCACCACGGTGCTTTCCATGTGGCTTTCCAACACATCCACCACAGCCATGGTGATGCCAATTGTGGAGGCAGTGCTCCAGGAACTTGTGAATGCTGAGGAGGAGTGTGATGTCATCAGTACTGCAGGCAGCACTATTATTGAAGAAAACAAGCCAATAGGTATTTACCAATATTGGCCACTTCTTTTTCTTATTTATTAGAGACCAGAATCATTGATATATATTATTTAAATGCTACCCAGGTCAAAGCTGTTTGATTTGTACTGCCAACGATAACAGTACATTCTATTTCTTTTTGCATGGTGATATTTCTTTCAAAAATGAAAGACAGTTTTGCCTTGAAATGTAGCAAAGGCCCAAACATGCTCTGTGACTATCCCATGCTTGCCCTTTCTATGCCTGCCCTTCCAAGCTGCCCAGTTCAGAGATCTTCTGAAAAGATCTTTAGGGGTTTTTGATCTTCCCAGAAAGAAAGAATTTGGGAAGGAAAAAATCACCAGTTTCTTTCAATTCACAGATTTCAGGCTGAACAATGATGTCATCTAACCTTACTTAAATTCTGGCATTGAGGCCTTAAGTCACATAGACATGATCATAATATTTTAATTGTAAGGAGCATGCTCTGGGGACAATACAACACAACAAAATGCTGTGTAGATGTCACAGAGTACCTGAGAAGGCTCAGACCAGCTTTTGTTTGCAATAGCTCCTCCAAGTTCAGTCACCCAGAGGCTCAGATCAGTTCTTACCAAAAGAACTGCTTTCTGTTCCTTCTTTACAGGTCTCAATGAAAAGCATGAGCAACCTTCACTGGAGCTTATCTTCATCAATGAGGAGTAAGAATGAACCCTGTACGACTGGAGATTTGAGCCCTACACAGGTTGCAAGGTTGCAATGAAATGAACTGAGGAATAGAGCAGGAAGGGCATGCAAAAGCTTATAATTTTGTTTTAGATGTAGCTGACAAAGAAGGCTGATATGAGAAGTGGGACTGATGTAATGGTCTGGATCTCATTAAAGTTTGCTGGGATTCTTTTTTTTTTTTTTTTTTTCCTTTCTTTTTCTTTTCATTTTTTCTTTTCTTTTTCTTTTTTTAAAACATTATTACCATTATAAAGTGAAGGAAATGCCCACTTACAGAGGATCCTTGAGGGAAGCTTTAACTGTCATGAGTATTCAAGAAACAGATGATGGCAGAGTGAAAAAAAAGAAATGTATTAGATTTATTTGAATACAGCCAAACTTCTTCAGAAGTTTGAAGCACTAATAGTTTCAACCAGGCCTCTATTTTCAGTAAAATAATAACAGATAAAGGAAAGGACTAATTTTCAATTTTGAGTTATCAGATAAACCAGTCAGATACACAGGAGTCTATACAAAGTTCTTGTCCTCCAACTACAATACAGGCTAAATTCTGAGAAGCATCTTCTTAAAAGGTATGGTGTTAAAATATGAAGTTTCTCCTTGAGCTTCTTCTATTTTATTCACAAGAGTAAATATGAAAGAGAAATAAGCTCTGGTTACACCATTTAAGATTTTCTTTAAAACAAACATTATCATTCAAATAGCTCATGTTGACAACTTTAAGTTAGTTTGCAAGTTCTAAATAGCTTTCTTATTAGCCTGGAGACTAATGAGCTTTCTAATATTCTTTTTATTCTCTCTTTTTATCCCAGACATATTTTCTTCAGTATAAAAGAAACCTTTCAGTTTGGCATTATGCCATTAATTTCTTTAAGATTTATTGAAAAATAAGTGAGAAATATTTCATAACAGAACTATTATTAAAGCAGTATTCCTTGAAAAGAAATAAAATAATAATCTTGAAATTTACTGGAAAAAGAGAAGTAGCCCATGTTCTGAAATTAAATCTGATTTCAATGGCAAAGTTAAAGCTCACCATTTTGTTTGCATGGATCACATGCTACCCATGACAGATCTTAGTGAAAGCCTTAGTGTGGCACAGGACCGTGCTCATAAAAAGCATTCAAGAGGCTGATGGAGGAAGAACTCGAGTAGAACAAGATAGAGGTAGCGTTGCCTTGCCTGGTAATTCACTTCATGGAGAATGGAGTCCATTCCTAGAATAGAGTGTATGCTACTGTGAATACATACAGCTCTCCTGGACCGAAGTGGAACTGTCTTGCTACTATGCTAGAGTCCTGTGGAACATAATAATTGTTCCCCTGTATCTATCCAAGATACCACAAAAGAGATACTAATAATTTGTATTCTTTACCATTTTAGTAGGCATTAAATCTCCTGCAGCTGTTGCCTCTCTTTCTCATGATTTGCACCTTTTGGGGGAGCTGGGTGAATAGATATTTTTAAAGTATATTTTCCTTTCTTTCTTTTTAGTGCTACTACTACTGACTTCAGCTCCTTGATGCAATCAAAGGTATTATCATAGGTAGTACCTGTATCTTCTGAGCCACAGTATTTACTAATAACACCAGAACACAGTCCACACAGTTCTACAACTCCTTCATTTATTTCAAATAAGAAGTGGTTGTCAGAGAATGTATAGCACAGAATGTCCTGCATTTAACCTACCAGCCTTCTTGCACAAATCATGATGGGAAACATTGATGCCATAGGGTTTGTTTCAAGTACTGCCAAGGATCCCGTCAGTAAACTAATAATTCCATCCAGAGTCACAGATTTTAGCAAGTTCAGGTAAGGGTAATATGCCCAGTTACCATCAAGTTCTGCAATTGAGATGCCTTGGTTAATTTGAACTACACATCTCACAAAGGAATAGTCTTTAGCAAGGGCACTGTTAGATTCTGCTACATGGCAGAGGGAAAAACTGAATATACTGAATATTAACATCATTTGAAAATAAAAACAGTATTAAAGAAATAATAATCTCATGTTTTTCCAGTATAGTTTATAGCTAAAGCTTTGGTGGTTTTGCTTTGTTTTGTTTTCATTTGTTTGTTTGTTTTGAAAGCCCACAAGCCATGAGTTTTATAAAGCAATATCAGTCCTAATCTGAGTGCCCCTAGGAAGAAAAGAAAGGCTAATCTAAAGGTATTTGTCTCTTTACAGACTATGAATAGTGTGCATATGATAGCCAACCCAATTGGAACTATGAAATCCAATGGGCAGCACCTACCTCAGGTAAGGAGATGTTAGAAATGGGGGTGAAGGAAGGGACAGGGGAGTACCACCTGTTTATCATTGCTACATTTTTACTCCTTTTAAACTACTTTTCATGAAATCATTCTCTATCATCTTAACAGTGGTTACTTTTTAGCTCTATGCTAATTTTTGCTCCCATTTAGAATCCCACCAGCACAGGTATTAGTATAGCCATCTTCCCATAAGACATTTCTGAATGGCTTGTACAATTCATTTAGCGTTATACTCAGTAACGCAAACACAAGTTTCACTTCTTATTTCATTCTTATTTCATTCTTACTTTACTTCAGCAAGGCCTTCCTGGAAAATAGTGAAAAAAAAAAAAAAAAAAAAAAAAAAAAAAGAGCAATCCTTGACTCACAATGTTCTGCTCAGAACTAAACTAACAGCAGACACGGATCATTTAATTGTTCACCCAGTAGGTTTGGCAGTCTTAGTATCCATCTCCTTTTTTTACTGCCAAATATTCTCCATCAAAATCCTCTCCTACATTAGACAACTGGAGTATTTCTACTTTTCCTCAGTGGGCCCAAGGAGTGACTGTTTTTTTTTTTTTTAATACTGCAGTTATGTAATTCCTAAATTGCGTAAGTTCAGGAAAGATTAGACTAAAATCAACACATGCATTTGAATTAGCAGTTCTAATGAATCTAAGTGCATATTTCTAAGCTGAAGTCTAATGCACTACTCCTCGTATTCAATTTCCTCTTGCACCCATTTCCCATTTGCATTCACTGATTATTTTATAGGTAACACACTCTCCTCACTTTTAACCTACAGGGATGTGAACCAGAGAACTCTGACAAGGATGACAAGCATGATTTACAGCGCAACTGATTTTATGACATAATCTCAAATCCAAATTAATGATTTAACAGATCTATTTGACTCTCTTGATACATTTTTCCTGATGGTAAATTAAAGCCTTAGTTGCATGTAAAGTGCTCTGAGTTTCTCTACCTTTACAACATAACTGCTTGATTTAGTAGCAAGGAGCCTTTCCTGTCACCGTTAAGAAAACCTCTTTTGGAACAATATTTTTTCTGTAGCTTTTTCTTTCATGGCCCAGCCTGTTTCATGCACTTTCTGAGAATCATTTATGAGAGGCCCTGAGCCAGTCTGAGCGCCAAAAGTCCACCAAGCATTTGTCTGGTCGCTGCTCATAAGCCTTAAGGATTACAGATTCCTTCTGCTGCAGTGCTGGCATCCTGCCTCTGCAGGCCACAAAGGCCTTTTGGTATCCAGCTGAGATTCCAGTCAGAACTGGAGCTGACCCAAACTGTGGCCAGAAGTCCGATTACTGTCTATTCTATATTTCTGCCATGGACCAGGCAATTTCAGGCTGCTAGACAGGTTTCAAGTTCTGATCCCAGCTAATACCAATGAAGAAAAAAAATCTGTTCCCTCTTATTAGTACATGGCATTAGAGAAAGTAGGGAGCGGGCTGCTGTTCTAATCTCTTGCTCCCCTTGATCAATGTATCCCCTCACAGGCTCAGATACTAGTCCTGCCTCCTAAGCCCTCTGAACAGGACCTGAGCTCTAAGTACCGGTATCAGTCCAGACATGACCACATGATCTGCAAATGCCTCTCACTGAGTATCTCCTATGCAGCAACTATTGGAGGACTGACAACCATTATAGGGACTTCAACTAGCCTCATATTCTTAGAGCACTTCAACAAGTAAGTGACATGGGTGAAAATACAATTGGTCAATATCATCTCTATGGCTTTCCCTGTGGGTTATTTATTCTCTCGGGGTACTATCCTAAGATGATGTTTCTAAAGACAATTTTATTTCCTTCTCTAAAATTTTTTGCCAATGATTAAAGATTGTAAGGGGGAGCTTAAGTTAATACTTCCTCCCATGCAAAATAAAAATTTCTCAACATTTTTCTTGTGCAACTTCTTCTGATATTAAAACTGATTATCAAGAAGGCAGCATGCACCTTCAGAAATTAAACACTTACTAAAAGCCATGCAGACATAAGAATAAAGAAAAAGAGAAATTAGTGCAAAAGATGAAAAGTCATAAAACTTGCTTCAAGGTATTTTTTGGCTTCGTAGAAAGCCGGTTCTCATGGTGAGCCTAGAGGCATCAGTGGTAATACTTCTGCTGTTCAACATGCAGTGCAGAAATATGTACATTTAGAAATGTGGCCTTACACCTTTGCTTCATGGATGATGGGAAGCAACTCTGAGCTAAATATTTCCTCTATCACATATGCCCAGAGCTCTCGAAGGCATGAATGTCATCTCTGTCAGAAAGCCAATGGAACTTCTCCTTATACACTGATATGTAACCAGGCTCAGACCTGATTCTGATCATCAGCTGCTGCCATTGCTGTAAAATTATCCTGCATTTCACTTTTCGAAATGGCAGCAGCAATGATAACTACATCCAGAATCCATCTTTAGCCCACAAATTTGGATTTCACAACACTTCCAAAGACCATGCTTTTTTGACACTTCCACCAAATGCATATATTAGACATCTTTGTCAGAACCTATCAGACTACAGTGATTATTTTGTGGTTCAGAATAAGACAGACATAGAGATTCTGAGTGAAACCATTCTCAGTTCTACTGATACTAGAAAGACTTTGGATAATAAACTCATTGAGACAGGATTTCATTCCTGGTAATTGCAATGATTGTTGAAATTGGATAGAGACTCCAGACCATCTGGACTTAAAGGTGTGAAGTTCTGTCTGGTTCATCTCGGGCATGGTTTATGGCTGGCATCTTTTGACAATGGCTTTACTATGAACAAGTATTTTATTTGTCACATTTACACAATGATAACAGTTTTCTTTCATGCTATGACATATATAAACATAAATATATGTTTATGCATCCGTACATATTGCTTTTTTTTTTTTTTTTTTTTTTTTTCCATTTACAGCCAATACCCAAATGCTGAAGTGGTGAATTTTGGAACCTGGTTTTTGTTCAGTTTCCCTATTTCCCTCATCATGTTGGTCCTTACTTGGTTATGGATGCATTGGTTGTTCTTGGGCTGCAAGTAAGTGCAAGACATTCAAGATGTATTGATTACAAAAACAGGGCATCATTGACCTCATCAGAGTAATTCTCATAAGAGCTTTTCTAGTTCAAATGATTCAAGCTAAGGTACAACTTCCTTCTTGGCAGAAAAAATTACAAGAGGAAATAATATTTTTTAGTTGGGACGGACAGGCAGAAGTGCACACTATTGTTGCTTAAGAGTAAAGTGCTTAGGTATTGCTAATGGAAATCTTTTCTATGCACTCAACTGATTTTTTATTTAAGCTCTTATAACTGGGTCTCATCATTGGCCAAAAATCTTGATAAAAGTCCTTGTGAAAAGGTACAGCTGAAAAGATGAATAGGAAAAAATAATGGCAATTGAACAATTTACTTTTCAGATCTGCCTGAAGTTAATAAAGTTAATATAAGATCTTTTAATAGTAAACAAACTCCATTTATATATTTGATTTTAAAGAAAAAAGAACACTCAGGCTAAGAGGTAAATACCCCTTGATACCAGCAGGCTCCTGAGTTCCAAAACAATTTTTTGACTTCTAGATCATTTGCATCATGTATTCTCTTTGCAGAGGCACTCAGCAAAGTTAATGAAAACTGACAAAGTATATGCATTTAGAGTGGATTAGTTAATCTGCATTAAAATGTATTGCGTACATATTTATTCAGAATTAAAGTGGCCTTAATTTAATTTAGTTTACTCTTAAGAGTAAGATGAACTGACATCACTAATTTATTTCACCTATGACAATGTATAAAATGATAATCGATTCTGCTTGCAGCTGACCTTGGGTAGATTTGAGGAGGTAATTTAGAGGTGAATAACTTCCATGTCCTTCAGACAGTTCCCTGAGCCTTTTAGTTTCAAATTAAAAGGCTAAAATAAATCTCTTTTTCTTTCTATTTTGTTTAAATCTTATTTATTTATTTAATCTTGAGAGGAAACAAGCCCTAACACTACCCTCAATTACTTTCTACTTTTTAAAATAAAAAACATTGAAATTCCACATCCAAGACCTCATGCTGATTAATGTTTTTGTAGATAATACCACAGACCGAACCATTATTGACTTCTTGAGAAGTGCTGGTTGGTTCCAAACCTCTTAAATCTTTGTTCATTTAAAGTCATTAAAGAATGTGTTATGTTAAGCGTGTGGATACAATGCTATAACTTCAAATTCTCCTAAGCCTAGCAACACTGAGAACATGTTGAAACAGCTGTTAATGCTTATATATAAATGTTTATTGAATTCCCGTAATGTTCATGTTGCATATTCTTCTTTCTAGGAAGCCCCATGTTGTTAATCTGACTTGGACTAGACTAATTCAAAGGGGGTGGAGAATAGACCCACCAAACAATTATTACCAAAAAATCAGAGCTAGGAGTAGAACTGTCATTATAGAAGTGGCCATTAAAAAAACATATTCCTTTTCTCTTCCATGATCTGCATTACTGATGGTGAATTTTACTGGAGTCTAAGGGAGAATTTGGCAAGGAAATTTAAATATGTGAACAAGAGTGCCAAGTGTGTTTGAAAAAAGAGACACATAGGTACTCGGTTGCAATGAAAACAAAATGAACATGAAAACTGAGACATTTTTGTTAATCACAGATGGTGAACCTGCATCTTTTGGTGCATAAACTATGCAGATAATTTCACCTTTGTCAAACTCCATTTGGCCAATGTGGTAGCATAGGTCTCTTGTGGGACAACGAAGGAAACATTAAAATAGCAGGAACTTAAAAAAACAGACCATTTCACTCTCAACATGCTTTAGTTCACAGCTGCTGCAACCTATTTTAGACTGGTTAACCTGCAGAAGTTTCTCAACCCGCCCCATACACCTCTGTCTAATAGATGTTACTACTGGAGCAGAAAAACAGAGCTGTGGCCCAAAGCATAGCAAAGGGACATAATGGGAAAGAATATGAAGAAAATGTTAAAGTGAACTTGAAAGTATAGTCCTTTCAATTAGGAATTCCTAGGCTTTGTTATGGCATGAAGGATAGCTACGTAAACTAGGTGTTTTGCCTAATTCGCATATAAATATATAGCAAGATTAAATGTATTCAAATATTTAATGTGCTTGTGCACAGTTGTACAGGCATTTTTCACCAAACGAAAATATGCTGACTGTCTTTGTCTCTGTGGCAGAGGCAGTGTGGTCTTGCTCTTGGTTTGGAAACTGCTAAGAATAGCAAAAGGTCACAAACAACAGTTCCCCTTCCCACAGCCATCAGGCCTTGCCCTGATCACACCTTTACCCAAGAAGAATGGCAACTGGAGTTTTCTGTTTTCTTCTTTATTGTTGTTTCATTACAGCCTTTCTTTTCACTTGATGCCTTTGTCTAGTTTTACTGTGCTATTTATTTTAGCTTTAAGGAAACCTGTTCTGTCAGCAAGAAGAAGAAAACCAAACGGGAAGAAATGTCAGAGAGAAGAATTCATGAAGAATATAAGAAACTGGGAAATGTCAGGTAAAACAGTCCTCAGGAATCTGTCTGTCTAGGCGGGACTACATGCAAAAATATTTGTGTGAAATTACATTTTGATTTGCAAATATTGTTATAAGCATAATTATGCTTGTTGTACCTTTAAAAAGATTTAATATGAGGTTTTTACAGCGGAATAGAAACATGAGCTTTACCTTGTTACCACATTACAACAGATAATGACACAAATACATAACAAGCATTTATAAATATTTTCCTTTAGCACCTACCTATGATCAACTGAGTTGAAAATAATGATTTTTTAGCTCATTTTTACTGAATTTAGTTGGTTTTCAGTTGAGATCCAAATGCAGAATTCCTTAATTCTTATTATTATTTTTCTAATTTCCTTATGTTTTTTACTTCTGTTATAAACCTTTCTGATTCCTTATTTCTTCTCAAATCTGCTCTCAGGTTTTCAGACTGACACCTGTATAGTTAGTTTGGTTGGTTTTGTTTCTAGCTATCCTGAGATGGTGACTGGATTTTTCTTCATCCTGATGACCTTGCTTTGGTTTACTCGTGAGCCCGGCTTTGTTCCAGGCTGGTCATCATTTTTTGAAAAGTAAGTGATGTTCCTTAAGCAACTACGTCTTCAGACTTTATGCCGTAAGTTTTGTCTACAAAATGTTATTACCCACTTTTAACAAGGTAGTGAAAACTGAAGACAGTGTTCAAATTTTAGAATTCCTGCTTTCTTAACTACAGCTGTTCACACAGCAGCAAATTGTGTTCTTGCTTATGAGTTAGGCAGAGAGAACTAAACAGACAGATCAAAACATATTTCTAATGCAATAAATAGGAAGTGCAGAAGCTGAAGTTTATTGCATTCATAGAGACGGTATCACTGGAATATATTGATTGTATAATTAAAATTAAAATTTGTTCGTTTTTGACAAAGCAGCGTATGTTTGAGAAAATAAAGTTTATCAAGAAAATGTCTATACTGGTTGAATATTAGACAGAAAAGTGAAACAAGTAATGTTATTGTTTTGGTTGTAGTTTCGGTTGGGATTTCCTGGGTGTATTTGTAGTTTGGCACATCTCAAAGTATTTTATCAAACTAAGTTTTAGAGGTTTAGTTTAAAAACAGTCCTGCTCATTTCTAAGGATCATTTAGGCTTGGCTTTTACTGAGAATGTGTTTACCATTTACTGTTTCTAGCAAGCATATTGTTTTTCTGTACATCGAAGTTAATAAATTTTTAAACAGACAGGAATCTCTTTTCACGAGAATGTTAAAAAACATCGACAATGATTGCAGTTAGTTAAATACATATTGCTATATTGAATAAAAATCTTATTTTTGTCCTTGATGTGAAGATATATTTTTCTAGAAGGCTGTTGCTAAGACTTCAGTTGTGAAAATACAAATTCAGCTCTAAGTGCTTTAGCACGGGGTTGGACCTGGTGATCTCCAGAGTCCCTTCCAACCCCAGCCATGTAGCAATTCTGGGACTCTGTAACTGCTAGAAGATGATAGTTTACAAAGGCTTTATAAGTGTGTTTTTATGATAACCCCACTGCTTCTTTCTCAGGAAAGGTTACCGGACTGATGCCACTGTTTCTGTTTTTCTTGGTTTCCTCCTTTTCCTCATTCCAGCAAAAAAGCCATGCTTTGGAAAAAAAGAAAAAGGTAAAGTACATGTGGCAAGAAAGAGATCTGGCATGTTTTTCTTTAATTATGTTTTTCTTTAATTATGTATTTTCTGGTCTCTGCAAAATGTTTGACAAATACATTTTAACTGTGGAATGGTAGAGGTATTTATACCACCCCTTACATCAATCTCCTTTTGTTTTCTTGTACTTTAATTCATGTGGTTTTATCCAGGAGATTACCAACGGGTTTATAGAGTTTTCAAAATTTAAGAAGGAGTTTGAGGAAATATTGAGATGTAGTTCCATATTGAGAATGCAGAGATATGCTAAATTGGCTGAAGATAAATTCTAGTGAATAATTTAGTCTTTATTTGTATGGAAGAAGTAAATGATAATCTCATTAAGAAGATGTAAAAAAGGTAACAGTTGTTACTGTCTGGCAGTTGTAATTTTTGGCAGTGCTCCTTTTGCAGTCATCCCAGCAATAATAAAGATTAATTATTAATGTTCATTTTTGATGGTGTTCAGAAGTGCTGATCTGTCTACTGTGCCAGACTTTCAGCAATCATTTGTGAAAACATAATTTCCTGCATAGTGTTATGTAAAAATTACAAATGTGTATAGATATGTTTGTGTTTGTTTTTTTTTTTTTTTTTTTTTTTTTTTTACTAAAATACATGCAAAATACTGGAAAACTAACACCCTTTATCTTTTACTTCCATAATATACTCAAGCATCTAAGCAAACTGTGTCACCAGCTAAAGCCTAGGAACATAAGTGCACCTGATTAAACTTCTTGATGTAGTAGAGAGAGCAAATGCCTTCCTTTGAGAAAATAATCCCATTGTATCTCCATCCTGTAATCTACAGATTATTTGCACATGCACATTCACAACAGAGAAGATTGTGTCTTGAAAAGCTGTAGCATAAAGAAGAAGGGTATATAACTATTCACATCAACAGAGCAGCCAAGGAGAGGTCAGGATATTTGGAATCAGTATGATGCAATTTCTGAAACTGAGATAAACAGAGAAATAAACTAAACTCTTTTTCACTTCTCATAGACAGTTCTCAAGATAACTCCCACAAGTACTGCATTTCTACCAGTAGTGTGAAATATGGAAAGATTATTACATAAGAGCCAGTTCAATGTTCATGTACCTTATTTTGGTATAGGAGATAATGAAAGTTCAACAGACACCAACACGCTGGAACCCATCATCACCTGGAAGGACTTTCAGAGGACCATGCCCTGGGAAATTGTAGTGTTGGTTGGAGGTGGTTATGCTTTAGCAGCTGGATGCAAGGTACTGATTTAGATTATATTCCCCTTCTTCAAAATTATTATTAATAATAATAATAAAGCAGAATTTACATCCTTTTGTATGCACTCCAGATTGAGATTACAATTCAGAAACTTACAAGTTTGTACACCAGCTCCCTCAATGGAAAGCAACCTAACTATCAAAGATGGGCAGGACTCAATTAAGTTTTGTAAGCATAGCCATCTGCTTCCATTTCAGATGCTCTAGGAGAACTAGATATTCCTACATGGCTGGCAGAAGTGAAAGGATCTAAGGGGCATATCTGAGGGACCCTTTCTCAATGAACAGCTAAGCAGCTTGTGGAAAACATCTCAGCTGCTACAGGATGCTTATATTTAAGAAACAGTCATGCGCCTCGTGCTGATAAGACAAATCATGCTCTGGGCTGTACTGAATATATTTCCTTGCAGTACAATTTATGAATACATGCCTAGCTCTCCTGCAGACACCTATCTGCAGGCAACTTAATCTGAATAACTTCATCTCAGCATTTTACCAACATTATGCAGTCCCTCATTACCAATTTATAATACTTCAGTTCATATACTGAAGAGAGGGGAAAAATCAGACATAGTGCAGATTCAAGTTATTAACTGTCAAATGTATCTCTGTGTTCCTATGGACAACTCTTTATTAAACATTAAATGGAAATCCAGTTTACTGAACAAAAGGTAATGGAAAAAAAGATTTATCTTAATTTTGTTTACTTGTTGGTGACATTCTCTGATGCAAACTATCCTGAAGAAAACAATCATCTGGTTGCCAAACATCCTATTTAGTCATTGTTGTGCTTATATCCTTTCCTTAGACCTCTGGCCTCTCTACATGGATTGGACGCCAAATGCTGTCCCTGAGCAGCCTTCCCTACTGGGCTGTAACTCTACTGGCCTGCATTTTAGTGTCCCTGGTAACAGAGTTTGTTAGCAATCCAGCAACTATAACCATATTTCTACCTATTTTATGCAGCTTGGTGAGTACAAAAAACAGCAGTGTTGTTTCCTGTTAGATCCGTGGCACTCAGTTTACATGAAATTTAGCTTTCATTCTCCAACTCCACACTCCCCAAAAAACCAACCTAACAAAAAATAACAGCTGGTTGAAAGGCAACTTACTTTAGTCCTGATAAATTTATTCAAGACCTCTAGGACAATATAAAAACATAGCTTCTGCCATGAGGGATAGATAGGCTATCATTCATTAGTTAGTACTCAGCCACTCACCACATGTAAGGAAAGACTAGTAAAGAATTTCATATCATCAGATTAAAATAGGTTCAAGGGGGTGATCTGGCAAGCATGCTAACATACAGCATCAGAAGCAGAGATTACTGTAAGGAACAGAGAAAAAGTCAGTATATTGGTGTCAAAGGCAGAGAAAAGAGATGCAAATTTTGTTCTGTATTGGAATAGCAGCTCCAGAAAACTGTCTCATTTTTCTTCTTTTATGTGACGTGAAACTTTTCTTACTAAGAATGTAGAACATGAATTGTGGTTACCTGCTATAACAATTTTATGAGATTGTCCCAAGTACATCATGTGAATAACTCTGAAATAATATGAATATAGGGTCGGATGAAAAATAAATAATTGTGTTAGTATGGCTGATGAATACAAATTTACCCCTGTGCTCCACAGAGACTCTTCTAAAGAGAAATTTAGAGTGGCAATCTACTTTCACTAGTCTGAACTGACACCTTAATACAAGCTTTCTTTTTTGACTCTGAAAATAACCTGGAGATGCTTCCTTCTCCAGTTAGCCTTGAGAATACTCTTCCGCTTAGTACAAGGCTACAGCAACACAGACTACAATGCAAAGTTTCACCACCAGTGAAGGCTCTAATGCAAGAACAATTCTTCAGACGACTCTAAAAGTATGCTCCGCCAGTACTGCCTCCTCACAGTGCAAATCTGGACCACAGACAGCTAGGTCCCAGATGAATAGAGGCTTCCCACTTATGAACTGAGGGAACTGGATTGTTCAGTCTGGAGCAGAGGGGACCAAGGGAGACATTATAGCTCTCCATGACTCCCTGAAAGGAGGTTGTAGTGAGGTGGGAGTTGACTTCTCCTGAGTAATGATAGGATGAGAGGAAATGGCCTCAAGCTGTGCCACAGTAAGTTTAGGTTGGATATTAGGGAACATTTATTCTCCAAAACAATACTTGGGCACTGGTACATGCTTCCCAGAGAGGTAGTTGAGTGTTTGAGTAATTTGTGTAATTTGGTACTTCAAAACATGGTTTATGTCAGCAAAATTGGTGGTAGGTAGAAGATTGAGCTAAGAGATATTAAAGATCTTTTCTAGCCCTAATGGTTCTCTGGTTCTACAGTTCTTTCTTAACCACGGCTAGGAAGACTTTACAGATTGGTTTCAGTATCTTCAGCAGCTGAAATAAAAAAAATAAAAATAAAAATTAGTAATGTCAACCTCTTGTGATCTCTTTTGGAAGAAGACTGAAGCAGTACTCAGTGATCAGATCAAGAATGCACAGCACAGAATCACATGGGGAACAAGCAGGGAAAATAACAAAGGATGGCCTAACAGTAGCAGTGTGCAACCACTGTGGAGATATTTCAGTGTTAAATATCTCAACAGAAATCCTCTGAGGGTTACCAGCTCCAAATTATACCATAATCCCAACAAGCAAACAGAAATACTTTCATGCTTATGTGTAGAAAATGAGAGAACTGAGATTCATGGCTTTATTATCTTTATATGAAGCAGAGTAGTTTTTTCCATCTTATTTATGAGGACTGGCTTTTAAGTTAAGTAAAACTGTTCTCCCTGCTCCTCTCCTTCCAGTCAGAAACGCTGCTTATCAACCCTTTATACACCCTGATTCCTGTCACCATGTGTATTTCCTTTGCGGTGATGCTGCCTGTGGGTAATCCTCCAAATGCCATTGTCTTCAGTTATGGGCATTGCCAGATTAAGGATATGGTGAGTCCTGGGATTGGATATATCCTCCCATACTTCATGCAATCCCTATGCCTTGTACCCACGCACAGCAGTCTACAATAGTGATGGTGGTACTGGTTTTAATATAGTCATGTTGTCTACTATGCTGCTATGCCACAGAGGTGACAGATTAAGGACAGTTAGATATCTGCTGTAGGATATACATATTTCTCATCTTTGCCTTTTTGAACATAATGGTCAAACAGGTATCAAACAACAGAAGTACATAAGACTTTGTGCTGACCTGTTAGGTCAGCAGAAGCAGCAGACAACAGTAGAGTGCTTGGGGAAGTCAGGAGAGTAAAAGAAATCAGTTTTATCACGTTGTTCCACACTAAATCACACCATTATCACCAATCATGCAGTTATCCCTCTTCTATGTGTGGTTTAAAATCCCATTCTGATTATGTGATTGAAAATTTCAAGCAATAAACTAAGCAGTTTTCTGATGAGCTGCATCAGCCTCTGACTATCACTCCTGAATATTCTCACAACTTATACTCTGATATATAACACTCAGTTCTTTTTTGTTTGTTTTAGAAATTAGTATGCATTATTACTACACATATAAATACATATAAATATATTCCATCAGTGTTCTTCACCTTGCCCGCTGTTACCTTCTTTGCCTTCTCAGTTTCTGTTTTAACTAATTTTGATCAAGCATCACTGGTGTGTTCTAATACATTTTGTTTTTGCAGGTGAAAGCTGGTCTGGGAGTAAATCTGATTGGTCTGGCTGTTGTCATGGTGGCAATCAACACATGGGGAATTAGACTCTTCCAGCTGAATACTTTTCCGGAATGGGCAGCAGTAAGCAATGTCACTAGCCAGACATAATCTTCAATAAAAAAGAAAAAAAGAAAAAAGAAAAAAAAGTAGTGCAAGACCAAAGCGAGTTCAAAATACTAAATATAAATTGCATATATGAAAGAAAGGAGAAAAACTGTGCATGTGTAGAACCAAGATCCAGAGCAAAACCATGAAGAAAACTCACAGGGAGATTTTCTGCATAACTCTTTCAGTTCTGAAAGTCTATGTGAGTTACATGAAGAGATTAGTTTTCCCCTATTGTTGCTTTCCTATAAGACTGGTGATATTGAACTCCAGTACAGAATACAAGTATACATACACTAGTGTATTCAAGAGTTGACTTCAGTTTTACTGTTGACATCCACAGAGAATGAAAAGCAACTCTTCTTTCCAAACTCAGAGCTATCTAATCTTGCTTCTTTTCAAGGCAAATCCTTCTTCATCTTTTGAACCTAAATCATCAGTGTGTTGGAAAAAAAAAACAAAAAACATTCTGCCAGTTAATCGATATGGCCTAGAAAGAAATACAGCTACCAATCTTCAGGTACAACATTTCAAAGGGATATCAGAAACCACAAAACAGACAGGAAGGAGAAGTCTCCTGGTCAGGACAATTGCTTTTTTGTTTCTTTTTGTTTTCCACAGCACTAGTATAAATTTTCCAGCATTGCAGTACTTACAATCCCCAATATAAAGTTTGGATCAATATCTTCTCTCCTTGTTACTGCAGTGAGAGCTTTTTCAACAAAGGAAACTGTGACCAGAAAAACATTGCCTGGCCAACAGACCCATTACTCTCCTCTTTTTTTTCTTCTTCTTTTTTTTTCTTTTTTTATTTTTTTTTATTTTTATTTTTTATTTTTTTTATTTTTGCTCATATTAGATAGTTATGCACTTAAAATTTCCCTGACAGAGAGAGTCGCATCTCTTCCAAGATAGTGCTGCTCCATGAGTAAGAAGGGAGTGTGCTGAAGTGAGTCACACTGGCGTAGCTCCTCGTCATGTGTATTCACTTGAACATCACACCACCCTGCTCCCTAGCAGCCCAGAGAACAGGAACTTCAATCATGGGAAACTGTCAGATAAAGCAAATAATTAGCAGACCAAAAGGTCAATCTCTTTATCATACGCAAAGTGAACGTCCTGCTTTTCTGAGTGGATCCCTGTGATACCTAGTAAACCCTCTCTTGCATTATGTACTGTTTTAAATCATATATATATATATACATATATATATATACATAATGACAGTGCCTTTAAGCTGTATATTAAGGTGATTGGCTCTAATGTAACCACTCTCTTCATATATATACTTTAATAAATTTGTATGCTTTCCACATATAACCTAGGCTCTCTAGATGTTAGTGTGAATGCCTGTGCCGCATAAATAAGATGTCAATAAAATAAATTATTCACTACTGCATATTTTTGTACTCTATGAGAATATAAATATGACGCATTTCTTCTCATAACCCACCAAGCCCTTATGGAAGCAGCGCTGAGACAGCAGGAGCTGTTGGTTTATGGCTTCTATCAAACAGTGTTTCCACAGTTTTGTCTTGTAAGTAAACACATGCAATAAGAGGTCATAGGTCAGCAGAGGAGGAGCAAAGTTGGAAGATCACAAAAGCACTTCTTACCAAAAGCAGAAGGCAACTTAGCAGAACAATTTCTATTCATAGCTCTTCCTGTAAACTTCTTGTTTTGGAAGAAGAGAGTTGCTGTGAATCCATGGCTCTGTGCACCCCTGCAGCCTCGTAAACCATGGAAGTTGGCCTCTGTCTTACTTCTCATCTCCTTCATTCCTTTATTCCTTTATTCCTGAGTCTGCCAGTGCCGCACTGCAGCACACACAACCCATGGGGCTCCTCTGGGACCCAGCCCTTCACTTCTGCTGACTCCCCTTTCTGGGCAGCCTTCTGCTCCTCCAGGCACAGACTGCAATGCCCATCCACCAACATGGACAGCACTCTCCAGGAGCAAGTGCTCTTGAGAGCTGGATGGCTGCAGTACCAAGGGTAATCACATGCACAACATGCAGGACATCTTGTTCACAGTCCCCAGTGTTACTTTCCACCATTCTCCCTCCACAAAGTCTTTCTGGCTTGCTTCTTTTTCAAGGCTTTAGTTACTCTGCACTCGTATTTTAAACTTTTTTCACTTCACTCTCCATCCACCACCGCCGCCCTCAAACTGCCTAGCTGCTTAGCCAAAAATCACTCCCCATTGCTTAATACCTGTTTTCTTAGCTCAGCTCCACCCCCATCAGGCCTTGTTATCCCACGCAGCCCCCAGGGGATAAGAACACAGGATATTCTTATTTTGAAAGACAGACAAGCAGCTGGCATTCCAATCGGCTTTAGGGAGATCTAGGCTTAGTCAAAAATCAGCAGAGCACCCACCAACACTCTCCAGTAATAACATCAATAACACTAGGTTAAAGAAAATTATTTGATGTTGTGTTGCTCACCTAAAGCAATACTTCATTCCTTCAGATACATTTCCATGAGCCTCAGGCATAGTTTCGAGTCTCACAGAATTGACCTCAAGGCTTTTGGAAGTAACTCTAAAAAAGGGATTTCCCCAGGAGCCTTCCCTCTTGTGTTGATGCTCTCAGCACATTTTGATGTCCTCAGATGCTGGCACTTGTCACTGTCACACCCCATTGTGAAGGCAATGTGCCACCCTGGCACTTTCTCCATATCAGATAAGTCAGTGCATGCAGCACAGCCAGATTCTCCCCTTAGATGTGCATATACAATTCCATTAATCTCACTGAAAATGAGTACATGGAAATGTTTTTAGCTGCAGAATCTGGATTTCAAAGGGAGTAACAGTTTGCTTTTTTACTTTTGTTTTTGTTTCTTAATAGGAATAAATGGCAATTGGACAAAAAAGTGGGAAACTTTGATAATATACGATGTCACCAAACTTCTGAGTTGTCTCTAGCAGTAACCTAAGGTGAAGTCTTTTCTTCCAAGGAGAAATAAGGTTGATTTCAAATTGATTTCCATAAGCTTTGAACTTTCATCAGGACGTAGCTCTGTTTTCTGCTCAGAATTTAAGATTCTTATGCAAAGAGTATAATCACCTTACCTAGTAAGTGTATACTATTTTATCAGTCAGTTTTATGTTACCTCTTACTATAATTCGATAGAGGATACATGTCTATTTCTTTTTCTGGAAATATAAAACTCAAGCAATTTCATAAAACTAAACAGATATACACTGAACAAATATTTACGCTGTAGCTGATTTACTTCTCAAGGAAAAAAGCAGAGCATGATAGCTGTACAGCCACAGGGGTTGTTCAATTCCTTTTTGCTTGAGGAAAGTCTGAATAATAGTATCATTTTTTGCAGTTATCATTATCTTGCTACTTGGCTTGCACTTTTGACCCCAAAAGTGCAGTTCATACAAAAAGGTGAAGAAATCAGTGTGATGAAAGATTGCAAAATCCCTTTTTTTCACATAGAAAACCAACAGTATGTTCCACTCCAGCCTTCGGCCTCACAAAGATTGCTATCAGGGAGGATGGGGAAAGGGTAAGCTAGAAGAATTAAACTCCCTCTGCTCTTGAGGCAATCTGCATAGATGAGATGTAAATCTATGCAGTACCTTTGTCTTAGTACTTCAGCCTGAATTATCATTTTTTATTATTATTACTTTTGACAAGAATCAGCTCCACATTAGACAAACATCAAAGTTTCGTGAACACAGTGAGAGAAAATAATATAAAGAAAATACATAATCTAAGTCAGAGAAAAGTTACTGAAGTTTCAAATGTAGTTTTGGCTTGAGTCAGTGATTTGCGGGGCTGGTGTTTGTAGGCATTTTCCTGATGTATTAAAGTTGGAACTGAGTTTGGTGGGAGAGTCTATTTTAAAGGCAATTCATGAAATTTGTTTTATTTTTCAAGAAAGTAAAACTAGTTGTCTGTGATTAATGTATGTTTCGGGTGAAAAAGCAAACAACATCCACAACTATTTTATCTCGGTACAAATTCGATAAAAAGTGACCTTGGCTTGGGATTTGTAAAGTAAAGGTTAGCATATACAACTGTGAAGCATAATAAGTAGAATTTGTTGTTCGTCTGAAGCAAAAGTAGAAAGAGCATTTAGGGAAGGGTCTCTATGTAGTTTACCAGTACTATCCACATTACAATATACACCGTAACTTTCTAATATCCAAAGTAATTCTACCACACATAGAGCAGCTATTAATTTTTACATAGAAATACCCATTCACAGTCATGTTTCTACAAATACAGATAAAATTTAGGCTTATAAAATCAACTCCTTGTTAATTTTGAAAACTCTGATTTCTTCCTTTACAACTTTTCAGTCTCAAAGGTAATCTAAGGGCCGCCTGTTCTTTGGGCCAACAGTAGTCTGGGCCATTCAAAGCCCTTTTCCAGATGCTTGACATGTATAACATTGCTCAAGAGAGCATACACTGAGAAGTCTTAACAGCTGTTACTGCATACAGCTGCCAGCATCGCCTGACAAAGGAGAACCACAAAGTAGAACCACAGTGGAAAAATCCTTCCTTCACAAAGGCAATAAAATTTCAGAGTGTCACTGTTATTCCCTGCAGCACTGACGCTGTGCTGATAAATCAGTTCTATGTTCCTTTACTCATCAGACAACAAAATAGTTAACTTTATTAAGATGGTTCATGAACTACATATTTACCCTTTCACCAGAAAGGAGAGCTCTCATAGAAAATATTATCAATTACATGCTAAAGTAACAGGAGTCATATATTTTTACCTGAATTCACAATAGAAGCTTCTGATGTAGATAATGCTACCTAATGTAAAATCATAAACTGGTGGCTTCATTAATTCTTTTCCTATCCTTGAATAACTCCTCTTCAGTACAACCCATCTTTTACACAAGTAGGCTGGAGATATTAGAGCTTTAAGTAACTCACATGGAGTTCAGAAAGCCAATGCCAGTGCCCTGAGTATAATAAAGAGCCATTACAGCCCTCGCTGGCCTCACCTGGGATTCCCACCTATGTTAACCTCCCTTAGGTCAAGCCACGCTTGGGCACAGATCTGGGACTTCAGCTTCCTGTCTGCCTCCTGTCATGCCCTCAGGTCAGGCTGGAGAAATGGCCCAACACAAAATCCAAGAAGATCAGAAAAGGGAAATGCAAAGTCCCATGACTGGGAAAGAATAATCCCATGCATCTGTACAAGCTGGAACTGACCAGCTGGAAAGCAAATTTGTAGGAAATGACCTGATGGTCCCTGTAAATAAGGCCAACACAAGCCAGCAATATGTCCTCAAAGGAAAAAGGCCAACAACGCCCTGAGCTGCATTAAGCAGAACACCCTCTGGCTGAGGGAAGAGGTGAGCTTTCATTCCTTCTTAGCCCTGGTTAGTCACATCAAGACTGCTATGCCAAGTTCTGGATAAGGACATGAACATACTGGAGTGAGCTTGGCCCAAGGGCAGTAAAGATCATGGGAACGAAGCACCCATCTTACAAGGACCTGTGGTTCTGTGACAGAACATGGCACCACTGAGCAGATAGCTCAGTGAAGCTGTGTGTGGAAAAGTGCAAGAACTCCTCTGAAAACTCTACTTTCCTGATTTGAACACTGATGACCCACAAGCTAATAACCATCTTTGCTATCCAGCATTTTCTGTCTTTTCAATATTAAACTTCTACTGTACTCAAAGGAAGAAGAGCAGCATTTTCCATTACAAGATATGTCTCAATCTAGAGTAAATATTTTAAGTCTATTAGTAGCTTATATATTCCTTTCCTCACCTTTTGCTTCAAATCTTCAACTCCTTTGACAAGGCACAGAATAATCAACAATGGAAAATGGATCCAACTGCATTTATCCTGAGGCTGTAGAAGGGAGGATTGTATATTTCAACTGATTCCAGATATTCACAGTTACTGCAGATTTCTGCACATTTAAAATGTCTGTGCAGGAAACTCTCTCCTAGATGTCATGAAGGTGACCTGATACAGCAGAACCAAAGTCCCTCTGAACCCTCCAATGCAGGATCTGCATGAAGCAGTAATTATCCACGTGGAAACATAAGGTTAACCTTTAGTATCATCTAGGATAACCTCAGGTTGATAAATAATGTAAAATGTACTTAAGTCACTCTGAAAATAATGTCTCCTGTATTTCCATGAAAACTGCAACAGATACAAAGAGCACAATAACACTGTTTGACAGAGCAGATTCCTAGCCACAAAACACTATTTTTCAACACAGTCAGCACCATGAGCTAAGTGATGAACAAGAGCCAGAATGATGCACTCATAAAATCTGTATGGCTGTCTGGAATGTAGCTTGTCTTCCACATCACTGTTGTCATAGTTGAAGTGCACCGTTCACCACCTCACTGTGCTCACATCCACTGTTTGGTTCCCATAAACATTCAGCAAGTGTCGCTGAATGTCAATGGGTGCCATTTTTTCTGCATGGAAGAATTCTAGGACACATTTTTTCTGCATGGAAGAATTCTAGGACACACCTCTGTTCCATAAGCACTTCCATATAAGATGTCATTTTGTCAGATCGCCCTTCTGCTGTCACCTGTTTCACGACAATAAAACGTAACAGGATATTGGTGGGAAGGTTCATCCTCTATTGCTATACCACCGACATCTGCTTCTGACATTATGGGCCAACATGATAAAATATTACTTTTGGAGTAGGCCTCGTATTAGACAGTAGTTGCAAAGTTGACAAGAACTGTGTTGCAGTATGTTATCCATCTCTCCAGCTTATTATAAAAGGGAAAAAAAAAAGACAGCTCGAGCTAAAACGGAAAGTATTGCAAGCCTTGCGAAATGCATAAGTCTTGTCTCTAATATCGATAAACAAATCTTGTTTCTACAGCACTATAGCTGTAACTGTTTCACTTCATAATCTGATAGAAAAAAAAAAAAAAAAAAGTGCTGACATGCTTGGAATGCTCAGCTGAAAGTTTCAGCTCCAAAGCTGTGCTTCTAGAATAACACAGTCCTGTCTGGCACCAAATACAGAGATTTTGAGCATTATTCCTCTTCTCATCACTGTGTAAAGTGTTGTAGGCATTAACGAGGATTTGCGTCATAGTGAGTGTGATGACTGTGCCATAGTGGCTTTTGGCCCTAGCAGGGGGCAACGCTAGAACCTAGGGGAGGCGGGTGGTTGAACCACGGAAGCACATGGCAACAGTAAAGAACCAGAAGGACATAAAGAATGTTCAGTGAAAGAACTAGTTCAATATTATGCATCACTATCATTTTATGTGACAACCAAAGAAATGCGAGCCAGTATTTTTCAACATTCTCCTCGAGACCACAAAGTAGAAGACATTAATATATATATCATACACACACAAATATTAAAACAAACAAAAATCAAGAAAAAACAGAAGCTGTGGGAAATTCAGTTCATTACATTCATGAAGGCTGTAAAACAGCTGTACAGTGCTGTCTCACTCTATGGAAAAGCTTTTCTGCATGGAAGACAAGTCTTTCAGTCTGCTTCAAAGTCTGTGAAAGCTAATTAAAACTCTTTTCAAAGACCAGAGTACACTTGACTAGTTCAGTAATAGGTAAAAATGGCTGCACTTGATTTGTGAACTCCCTTCACAAATTACCTCCTTACAGTCTTCAACATATACTGCTACCATGAATTTTCTACTAACCTATATTAGGTGGCCAAAAATACTTATCTTTCTTTTGAGTTTGTTATTCTTTACTATAGGAAGAGTCAGTGGCATAGCTGCTAAGATTGTCTAACTTGAGATGGCTTGAAATTTGTCAAATATTTATAGGGCAGATGGAAAAAGGAAGGATGGGATATCACAGGCCATTTATATCTTGGCTATTTATATTCCCTAAGGAGAACCTTAAGATGACAAATACCTTCTCAGAACTGCATTGCTGAAGAGCGTTATCATTACCAAACTTTGGAAAATGAAGTGAATTTTGATGTAAGATTTTTGTTAACATCTTTGATGATCCTGTGAAAATTCCTGAGCTTGGAATCCATCCAGATGTATTCAAGTTAATGGCTTTGAAGTAGGGGGGAGGGTATGAAAATCATAACGAATTCATGGGGACTCCTGTACTTCACAGCTTAAAGGGTACGTCTACCTCAAGTAGCACAATCCACCATGTCTATAGAGCAAAACAGCGTATTTTGTAGTGAAGATAACATTTGTATTTCAAGATCAGCAAAAGATTGTCAAGTGCATGAGGATTTAAATAACCTTGGAGACTTGTCAGGACTCTTCTATTTTACAGGAAGAAAAAAAAAAGGAAAAAAATAGAGGAACTGTGGAATGTTACTAAATTTCTGCAATACTTTCCTGGGAATTTAAAATAGACTTTGGGTGAAATCATGCTCTCTAAACACAGGCTTTGCTTTCCAATCAAACAGAAGAGGACAGTGGTAATACAACGTGAATTTTAAAGATCTTAGTGGCATGCAAAAAGTGATGAGGAACATAAAAGACAGACAATATGAGGTACAGCAGAGAAGTGGTTCTAATCAAACAAAAAGCCAATGGGCTGAAGACCATGCAGAACACTGAGGAAGTGATGGTCAATATATTTGACAAAAGCGGAATCACAGAATATTCTGAGTTGGAAGGGACCCACAAGGATCATTGAAATTAACTCCGGGCTCCATGAAAGAACAATGACTTAAACTGTGCCATTAAATTCACTGAGTCAGGGAATAGAAGAATAAACAGTGAAATGTGGCTTAAAGTCGGCAACCTTTTATGCCTTCTGGAATCATAGAACAGCTTGGGTTGAAAAGGGTCTCAAAGATCATCTAATTTCAGCCCCCCTGCTGTGGGTAGACTTGTCAGCCACTAGACCAGGCTGCCCAGAGCCAAATCCAGCCTGGCCTTGAATGCCTCCAGGGATGGGGTGTCCACAACCTCCTTGGGCAACACCCAAGTGCATCACCACCCTCTGAGTGAAAAACTTCCTCCTAATATCTAACCTAAATCTCCTTTGTCTCAGTTTAAAACCATTCCCCCCTTGTCCTATCACTATCAACCCACATAAACAGCCATTCCCCTTCCTGTTTATACGCTACCTTCAAATACTGGAAGGCCACAGTGAGGTCTTTTCTTCTCCATGTTTGTACAAATTTCACACTGGTGGAAACAATCATTTATCATAATTGAAAAAGTGGGAACTTCTCCCTCCCTCCTTCTAGGTTCATAGTTTTACAAATGAACTTCACTGTCATGTCTCCCATTTGAGAATCCCAGGAAGTTCCCTCTCCAATAAGGGAATGCAGACCTTAAGAAATACAACAAATTACAAGAAACTCTGAAAGTTACTTCTTGATGCATTTAATTTCTTCTGCGATGTTCCAGGACCTAGTGTATTACAAAGTGTGAGGTATACATAATAATAGGACTAACACTATTTTCCAGTTGGATCAGGTAAAAATGGGTTACAAAATACTAGGAAAAGAGATAACAAAAAATACAAATGATCTTATCCAGTCACATTATCAGTTGCAAATCCAAAATTCTGAAACCCTTGAAAAATCAGTCCCAGGAAAAGTTCATGGTTGCTTTTTCAAAACAAGGACATTCTGGCTCTAGGAGACTAAAAGTGGAGGAACCTCCCATGCCAAACCTCTACTTGATCTTTGTCAATAGAAAGGTAAATCGCATCCTTGATGCATGCACAGAAGTGACCTGGGTAACACTGCTCCCTTTAGGACTTGTCACTGGGAGGTTTTTTCTTAGCTTCCACATCTTTCTTAAAATCTTCAAGCTTCTTTGCAATGTTAGGAATCTTTAAAGATAAAAACAAGAAAAAAACAAAAGTAAACAACAACAAAATGATTTATGTGATCTCAAGAGTTGGTAAGATCATACTATAAACACTGTTCATTTCCACAGAGGTTAAGAGCATTAAGGAAATGACAGAGAAAAGAACCTCACCCAGACTTCAGGAAATCTTTTTACTAGGCAGTATTGGGGGAAAAAGGAGTGAGGAAAAGAAGTTACTTCAGAGGAAATTCCTTAAGATCAGCCTGGATCTCTCACTGACAGAGGATGAGCTGATAAAGAATAAATGATTCCAACACTGATACATAGGCATCATAATGAATTTGGAAGGAAAGGTAGATTGTGCTACGCTAGTCAGAAAAACCCAACTCATAACACAAAACAACCTCCCCCAGCAACAAAAAAAGAAAGAGAGAAAAGATGTTCGAGAACAGCTAATATCTTCTAATGAAATTTGTGAAGCAATATGTCTCTCGATCCATTTTGCGGGCACCAAAATTCCCCACTGGGGAAGTTTACTGCACTGAAAATTGGCAACCACATGCAGTTTCACACTTGAATGAAAATTCAATTTATCACTTGCTAACTTCAAATTTTCAGCTTTCTTTTACAAATAAAAGCATTTTGACAAATCAATCAGTCAGTATTGACCACTTGGGGGGAAAAAAGAAAACAAACAAATTTTTAATGTGAGGACAGACTCACAACTCACACTAAAACTGAGAAGCAACACCACAGGATTTTGGACTCCGTGATCCTCTTGATTCCCTTCCAACTCAGGATATGATTTTCTTTAAAATCATTAATATTTACTTGACTCATATCCTGATCGTATAGCAGGATATTCAACTCTGACTGTCATCCTTTGCTTGGATAGTTTGAGAGTGATAGTATGATGTGAGAAATTTCGCTCTTCCCTTTTGAGAAAGCAAAATTAAAAGCCCAAACCCATAACATGCCCCAGAAAAAGTCCTCTGCTATCACCAGAATTATCCATGAGCTTACAACTAAGCACAGTTGTACACAGTTGCCAAATTAAGACCTCATTAAGACAAGTTCACCTTATATGCAATCTAATAAAAATATTTTTGATACCAGCAGTAAAATCACCATTTTAATACTTGAAGTCACGATATTGCCAGTAAATAATTTCCTCCAAATCAAAAGCAGAACTCGCCCTCTTGTGGCAACACGTTGTTAGTGCTTCCAGAAAAACACTGCATTATGTTTACAGCACATATTGGTATACAATATTTTCTTTTGACCACAAATCCATAACTTTTAAAAAACAGACACTGAAAAGAAACAACAGAATATTGTTACTGTTGTTGGATTGAATGGGCAAGAAGCATCACAAAATTTTGCCTCAGACTAGTGGAGAAAAAATAAGAATTCTGCTAGTAAGATGACTTGAGTACTGCAGATTAGCGACATAAATGTCACCACATACTTGAAAAAGAGACTGGTGAGGCTACAGTTTGGTATAGGCTGCAAAATAAAGGAACCAACTTTATGTTAAATTTTACTCCTTTAGCCTAAAAGAAGCCAAGTGTAACTGATCTAACAAAGAATTTTATCTTTATATGCCCTGCTACAGTAACTGTGCTCCAGAATTATTTGACGGTCTAATCGCTACTGTTACATAGATGAGAAAGCAAGGAGATAGACGTTTTGGTTCCATTTAAATTTGAGATCATCTGTAACTAAAGTTAGTACAATTTGTACTCCATTCAAACCCAGTACAAACATTTAAATAAAGACTGATTCAGTTCTTATTGAGGGAAAACATTCTTACATTTTCAATTCAAATTAAGTTCAACTCTGAGAATACAGGGATACATACATCGTAGTTCTGAGCCAGATACATCCCAACCACATTGCCAAGAGTAAAGCCAAGCTAAAAAGGAAAGAAGAGAATAGTTAATGCCCTCCTATCAAATGCCTTCTAGTTAACATGAAAATTTAAAAACATTGAAAATGGAAGGAATTTCAATTCCAGTCACACTTTTGCATCATTCTTCTAAAGAGAGACACAATTTGACTCAGCTGCCTCACCAGGAAAACCTTATAATAATTTCCAAAATACAACATAACTGTGTTTTAAATATATGTCTCCAAGACTGTATGGGTAAGCCTATGATCATCTGTCTGCAAAATTCTTTGCAAACCTACAAAGGCAGTAAATCCTATCACAGTGGGAAAGTAGAATAACACAACAGCAGGGGCCCAAGTATCTCAATGATTGCAGTCCAGAGCTGAAAATCCAAGAGCAATACTTCAGTAAAATAACATTCTGTGCTATAGAGGGAAGGACAGGCCACAGAATGACTCAACACATTAATAATACACAGTAATAGAGCTGAAATTTTAGAGCAGAAAGATATTTTAATGGGCTCTTCCCCATCAATTTTAACTGATACAGAACTGCACTGCCACTGACAGAGGTTCCTCACCCTTCTCCACTTTGCTCCAGTGCTTTACTGCACTACTCTCTTTTGTAACACCAGCAACTGTATCATCATCATAGTATCATAGTATCATAGTATCGTGCGAGTTGGAAGGGACCTTAGAGATCATCGAGTCCAACTCCCAGGTTTCGAGCCCCCTGTGTAGCGAAGCGGCACTTCTACCCCTGCGCCACAGGGGGGATTCGAGCCCGGGCCCTCCCGTGCCGCAAGCAGCAGCTTATACCACTGCGCCACTGGGGGCACACAACTGTACACCTCCTAGATAAGTTTCCAGCCAAATCTACTCTGATCTAAGGCAGGAAAGCACAGTTGGTTGAAAGCAAGTACAACTACTTTTGACAGCAAACTAGGAGTTGCTTAAAGTTTGGCTGTGAAACTTTAGTCTGGAAGGAGAGCAAGAGCAAAATGGAAGCACAGTTCCTGTTCCATCCCCCTCCTTAACAGCTAAGGAAAATCCTCATGTGTAACATCACCCTGAGATGAAAATAAATTCCTCTCTTCACAGACAGACAACATGATTTTCACTCAGGAGCTCTAAAAGGTTCTGGATAATTAGTTGTTACATTCCACAATAAGTACATAGTATCCTATGAAAGCTCTTTTGATAGTTCTGGGAGACTACCAAAGCTGTGCCTCCATTCCAGTTCTATTTAAGAAAATTCTTATTGCTTATGGTCACTGCTGCCAAAATAAGAATATTTTAAGAAAACTAAAACTGCTGTTCACAACAACTTTACCATCACATCTGAGTAGACATCTTTTCCATACCCAAAAGAGGATACAGAACATTTCATTTTTACAGTGACTCAGACTCCACAAATATCAGAGCTGAAACCCAGATACAGAAAACAAAACTTTGCTGAAAGCTGCCCCATGAGCCACAACTGCAATAACTTCAGTATTTTCTTGCACAGATTTCTGATCTTATTATTTGTTTATAATTACTTCTCAAGGACTTACGACTCCACTTGATGTAGTGTATGACTCTAACAAGTTTCCCCAACCTCTAGCATGCCTATCTTTGTTTGGGAATTCACTTGAAAACACAAACCAAGCCCTTGCTTATAAGCAGGTTTCTGGGCTTTTGCCTTAGGATATTTCCAAGGATGGGTCAACTATCTCATATTCCGCCAGATGATAGGCCTTACTCAGTACAGATGATGCTGACATTGGTAATCCACTTAAGGATATGTCTTTATTGAAAAATCCAGCATTGCATTCATAAGCAAGCTACCCAGTTATGTTATGTTTATGTTAATAATTAACAATTCCAGCAGTGGGAAAAGTCCCACTATTCAGACTTCTATAATTTGGATTGCATAAAAATACAGCCAATTAAAATGTGCATGTTAATTAACAACAATAAAGATTACGAAAGTTCAGGGTCATCCAATACCCAGAATTTCAAGTTGCATTTTAAGCAAGCATTTATTTTATGCTTAACTCTGGGTAACAAAAAGGTAAGGTTGTTGAGATTATCCTTTTATCTCCCTGCAACAGCCCTAACAAGGGACAGCAAAAGTCAAACACCCAATCTACACCCAAAGAGGAAGAAAATTCAGAACTAATATGTCACTTGTCAAGCTTTCAGGCGCTTATTGAGAAGCCATAATAAGTGGCTTTCATCTAACAACTGGGAAAAAAAAATAAGAAAGAATAAACATTAGTAGCAAGCAGTAGAGTTGATAAACACAGAAAGTTTGAGGGTGATTCTGCATATTTATCGTTGCTGAGTGTTTTAAATGGAGTGGAGGCAGACAATTAAAGACAGCTACAGAAATGACAGGCTTTCCTAACTGCTTGTTGTTCCATTTTGTTTTGAAGTTGAGATACAAAATAACACTTATTGTTTCAATTCATAAAACCATGCAAGACTCAGAACTTATAAAGGGCCATCTCTTCTATCAACAGTGAGCATGGAACTTATTAACCAGCTGACTCACTCTTCCCCTATTTAAAGATTAAAGGATGTCATTAAGTGTTTGAATATAATGAAAATCTAGAGTAGACCTTCCAGTGACTTGCAGACCACTAGAATGAAAAATGAAAGACTGTTTCTGTGCTCTGTTACAGCAGAAAGCAGCATCTTTTATTATTATTTTGGTCTGGTAATGTCACACTGTCAGTGAAAATGCCAGTGTTAAATAATGAATTAAGAGCAGGCAGGCATCAAACCTCAGACATCCAAAGGAATTACATTATCATTAAGGTTGGAAAAGACCTCTAAGATCATTTTGTCCTACACCAGCTCAGCCCTACCATGTCCCTCAGTGCCACATCCATGTGGTTCTTGAATGCCTCCCAGGACAGTGACTCTACCACCTCCCTGGGCAGCCTGTGCCAGTGCAGCACCACTCTTTCTGAGATGAAATATCCAACGTGAACCTCCTCTGGCGTAACTTAAGGCAATTACATCCTGTCATATTGGGTTAAGGGGCCAACCCTCACCCCACATAAAGCAGAAAAGAAAATTAAAATGAAAAAAAAAAATGCAAAAACATCTATTAATTGTTCTGTTGGAGGGGTTTAATGCAAGGCAGTTATGACGCATTACCACTTGCCTTAACATATACGTAAGAAAACCTGCATCTTCCTGATGCTGAAAATTATCAGTCTTGTAACAGAAGCCAGGCACACGTACAGTGCAAAGAAATTAGAGCAAAAAGAGGATACGACAGCGAGAAAGGGAAATCTGCTGGACCTTAACGACAAACTAAGGGCATGACTTGGAAAGAAATAAGGCGTAAACTCTCCGTTTTCCGAACGGCTGAGAAGAACCTCCCTGCAGGGCGATGAACCACAGCCAAGCACCCACCACTGCAGTAGCAGGGGCACGGCCCAGCTCCGCACTTTCCCCACGTGAGGCCCATCCGGAGCGGCCCCATAGCCGCCGCCGCCCGCCCCGCGGCACAGTCCTCACCCCACAACCCCCTCGCTCCGCTCCGCTCCGCTCCGCTCCGCCCCGCCGTGAAATGGCGACGCCGCCACCGCCTCACGGAGCCTCACCAGAAACTGCAGCATGGCGTCCACCTGACTGCTCGCTTTCCAGCCGGGGAAGTCAGGCGGGTGGCGGTGGCTCCTCTTCCGGGTCCCGGCCCGCCCTCGCCGCCCTGACGGTGGGGCACGCCGAGCTCGGGAGGAGCCACCGCTGGGAGGGTGCGCCCACCGCCGCCACGGGCTTCGGCCCTGCCTTGATTCTAGACCTCACCCGGCCTGCAGAGCGTAGCGCTGTGGAGGTCCCGCATCTCCTTGGCGCTTTTTGAGATAAAAAATGGAGCAAAGAGGGCTGCTGGACACCTCCTTGCATCCAGGGAGGGGTCTGGTTGCTGAGAAGTTAGTTAAATAAGAATCTGAGTATTTACAGTGCAGACAGTTTTGAGCTGAATCATAGAATCCTTAGAGTTGGAAGGGGCCTCTGAAGGCTATCTAGTCCAGCTCCCCTGCAACGAACAGAGACACCACAGCTGGATCCAGACTCCCCTTGAAAGTCTCCAGGGACAAGGCATCAACCACAACACTACATTACCTGTTCCCATGCTTTGCCAATGTCATAGTAAAATATTTTTTTCCTTATATCTAACCTAAATCTGCCCTCCCTGAGCTTGAAGATCTTAAGGAAATGTCAGGGAAATCAGACACTCAGATGTGAGTGAAATTGTGAATGATTTCAGCTTCTTCTGATTTGGTGACTTGGGGAATCTGGGCCTCCTGTGCCAAAGAACACTGAAAGATTTTCAGCAGTGTGAGAATAGCAAAGCAAAGGAAGGCAGTCAGGTGGAGAGAGAGGGCTGGGATGCCAAACAGCAGCCCCCCCGACCCACAAGGGGGTTATAAATAGAGCCGAGCCATTCACAGCTGGGTGGATGAGAGAGCAGGGACAAGTTGAAACATGAGGTCTGAATGGGATTTAAGGACAGACTGTTGCCTCATGAACCCAACATCTACAACAAAAACTGTGTAGCTATTGTGAAACCATTACTCACCTCTACTCTGAGACAAAGTTAATTCTGTAATTCTGTCCCCATGCTAGTTTCAGGAAAGCTCAAATGTTCTCATTGAATTAGAAACTGAGTAGAAAGCTTTCTTTCCAGAGCAGGAACCTGGATGAGGTAAAAAACTGTCTTCCAACCAATTTAGAAAAGGAAGCATGGAAAGATACTAAGTGACATCTTTGTTGGGGCTGGTGGCACTAACAAGGAGCTGGGCTAGGGGCAACTTTCAGGCTGTTACTGACCTGCATTTCCCTCCTTGGGTCAGAACTGGTGCCAGGCAATAGCAAGCTGTGGTTCATGTCAGTGTAGCACAACAGCCAGGACTGGATTCCTTGCTTCCTCAAAACTTTCTTTATCTAGATTAAATCTACCCTTTTCCAGTTTAAAACCATTTCCCCTTGTCCTGATGCTACTTGGCCTTATAAAAAGTCCCTCCCAAGCTTTCCTGTAGGCTCCCTTTGCATACTGGAAGGCCACTGTAAGATCTCCTTGGAGCCTTCTCTACTCTAGGCTGAAAGATCCCACCACAGCTTTCTCAGCCTGTCTTTGTAGGTGAGATGCTTCATGGCCTTCTGGATCTGCTCAAATGACTCTATTTCCTTCATGTGTTGGGGACTCCAGAACTGGATGCAGTACTCCAGGCTGGGTCTCACAAGGGCAGAGAAGAGGCACTCAGCACTATAGCACTAAGGAAATGTTACAGACTCTAGTCTTTGCATGTGGCAGGTCAGAAGAAAAACAGGGCTTCTAATAACAGTAATGCCTCCACAGTATCACCACAGGGACATAGACTTTTCCTGCTTTTTTGCTCATTAGTAGTGATGCTATTATGCTTAGACTATAATGAGTAGAACATCTGCTGAATAGTCTTCACTCAACAGTACTGTACACAGCTGCTTTCTTACATGACGTGAATTCCTTCTGTGACATTTAATGTGTGGCCAAAGAACTTTTTTTTGTTCCTTTAAAATAAGTCAATTCCATTTACACTAGCCAACACTGAATCATTTTTAGTCAGAGACTGTAGAGGGTGGGTATGCTGGGTGGCATATTTTATTGGAAGGAAGAACTCAGTCCATTTCTGATGTATGAATGTAACTATCACAATTTAATAGCAGGAAGAAAAAAGAAAAGGAACAATCAACAGCCCTTAATTTGTTGAGCTCCTTCAAAATTTGTCTGAAATTCAGAGACTCACAGGCCAGCAGTACTCCAACCTGCACTTATTGAATCTTGGAGAGGAGAAGTGATCAGGAAGATGCACACAAAACTCCCTGTCTCTAGCTCTGATTATGCTATTCTGGACAATGTTCAGGGACTGGAAGGAGTCTGTTGTGTTTTGTGGCAACTGTCTTGTTTTGCCTGCTTGGAGCTTGATCAGTAATATGGCCAGCTCTTAATTTATTTTGTTTCATTATTCCCTGCTTGTCCTGTCAGGGACAATACAAGTCATAATCCTTTTCAGACCAGAGGCTCAGGACTGCTTGGCTCTTTCAAAGCAGCTGTTGCAGCACTTTTTCTCTTGTAGCTTCCAGCTGTTGCCATAGAGACTGGAAGCAGGGATGTACTGAATAAGGAGCAGTGACTCAAACAGAAATGCATTGAGCTTGTGGTGCCAAGCTGGCTACAATCAGCTGACTGCCCTGGGGAAACATGGTATGAGTCAGACTGACAGCTGTTTTACAGCATCTTTGCTTTACCTCCTTCCACCTTGCTGTCATACACATGTATTTTAGGAAATGAAGTTATTTAGGTGGGAGAGGAAAAAGTCCATACCCAGAAATGTGATAATTGGCAAGGAAAGCATGTACAAGTCAAGGAGCAACAATGAAATCCTGGGAGGTATTGTGTATATTCAGTCAAAACCAAATCTGAAATACTAAATAACGAGAACAGTGAGTTCTTCAGTCACCTGCAGACAAGCCATACATATAGCTTGATAATTTTGAGCAGTATGTATGTGCAAGGAAGATGTAATGACCACAGTAATACACATAAATAAATCAGCAATGTCTTTAAGGTTCCCCTTTTAACCAAGAACTATGAAGAATAAAGTACTTAAAATGAATAATGTTGGAAAGCTCATATTTCTAATTGAGATGCTGACAAATTATCATTTCTAACACTTCTGCTGCTGCAGAAGACTTTTTCAATGCTACCTACTTTACTCAGGTGCTCTAGAAGTATGTTTGAGCACTTTAGCTATGCAGAAATCTTGTTTGGCAGGAAGTACTGTCTGTTCTGCATTATTCTCAACTGCTGAAACATATCTGAGAATGCATTCATGTTCATCTAATGTTTTTAACATGTATGTGCATATCTGTCTACAGTCCTATCTATGGCACACACTCAATAGTCTCTTTTTTGAATGACAGTAATTAGTTTACTCCTTTTTAAAATACACTGGTATAAGAGCATATCAGGACAAGACATTTTTACATGTTAGGCCCAGTAGAAAAAGAAAGGTGTTATGTCATTGCACTATGAGAAATGCTTACAAAGAAGAGGAAAGTGATTTATGTCCCAGACTATACACATACTTTCTCCATAAACATTTGACCTAGTAATTAGACAAGTGGTGGTTTCCCACTCTTGCTTTTTCTCTGTAGTCAATATGATATTATCTGACTTGAAAGCAGCAACAGTAAAAAATTTGATGTGAAGACTCATGATAATTGTGTTGCAAGTGTTTGGAAAATAATCTGGATAAAGAAATAGCACTGATGTTTTAACCATAATGAGGATGTAATTGAGTCAAGGTGGAAGAGAAGGATGGTATTTTGGTAGTCTGACTGAAATTATCAGGAAAGTGGTAAGTCATGAGCTATAGAAGCTCTTTATCAAATCTGAATAGTCACAGTGAAAAACAGTATATTTGTTGTGCCTTCACTGAAGCAATAAGCCCCCAGAGTACACAAATCTTTTAATGTTTCAGTGTTTTAATGTCAGTTGAGTCCTCTTAATATCATTTAAACCTCTCATTTCCACTAGAAAGCTGAAAAGGGGAGTAAGTAGTTTTCTTGAATTAGAAATTCTGTGAAATGAACACCAGATGGAGCCAGAAAACCACATATTAAAACTTTTGTTTATGATATACTTCGTTGAAGACCCAGATTTTTATTTTCTTTCTGAAAATTTTCTCCTTTTCGCCTTAGTCAAATGTCAATTATATCAACCTATTATGTGATTATACAGTTTCTGAGGAGCTCTACTTTTACAGGTTTCTTTTTTGGCTTGCCATAGGAACTTGTACCATCTTAGTACACAGTAGACAGAGAGTGATAGAATGGATACTATGGATCAATGGCTTTCTTCATTTTTCATTGAAAAACACAAGATTTCACTGACTTGCTATGCGAGTCTGAAGTTTAAGGCCAGGTTTTCAAATGAAGCTACTAGCTAAAAGAGAGAGTTGTTCTATGGTCATTTCTACCGACCCTTCTGAAGTCTAATTTTTATACACAGAACTGTGAATTTCTAACAAATTTCATAATTTCACAAAACAAAACAAAACAAAAAGCACCAATAACCGTCAGTTGTCCTAATTCAAAAGACAGGCTGGAGTTAAAAATTAAAATAATAAAAAAGTGTTTTAGAAAAAAAAAAAAAAAAATTACTTTTCCTCAGATTGCATGTGAAAATACTGAACTATTCTTTCTGTTGACTATGTAACTGTGTTTGTCGGACATTGTATGGACAAATTTTCAGGGGCCAAGAGCACAACTTAGCTCTTCCTATCTGTCCTGAGACACTTTGCAATGTTTTCTCCCCTCTGCTGCCCCATCAGAAGTGGGCTGTCACCAGAGCCACAGCTGGGACAGAAAGAACCTGTCAGACATCATTTGACCTAGGGAACTCTAGAGTGAGCTCCACTGCTTTCCCTCGTCTTAAAAGCTCTCTTCCAGAAACAGTGCTTTAGAGCATGAGGACAATGATCTGTAGGATTGCTGAGAGGCATTATCTCATGAGAAGGTAATTAACAAGTCATGATTTCCATTCTGTGCCAGACCTACATAGGTCATGAGTGCTGACTGCAGAGATTCAGCTCACAGTTTTAAGCTATAACTGCTCATGCAGCTGTGGGAGCTTGTGGTTCAGCTTCCCAAGTTTGGTTTGGGGACTGTTGTTACAATCACATCAGGTATGAGACAGTGGGAAAATAACCTTATCAATCATAGGATGACAGCAATACAAGCATGCTAATTTTCTGGAATAACATTACAGCTATTTAAGAATTCAAGTCCTACCAAATGTGCATAAAGATGAGCAAAGAAAAGCTTATTTATAGCTAAGTTTACTTGCTACTGTTGGGTAGCCCTTGTCTGAGTGCAGCAGGCTCTGCCAGACTAAGATTTGGGGACAGCTAGGAGAAATGTTCTGGGATCCTCCAAGTTTGGGTCTTCTCCAATGCTTGGTCCTGTCCAGATCAAGACTACAGCTGTCCTGACTGAAGTCACAGCTCAGCTACCTGCTCAACCAGGTCTCTGCCTCATTAGGACATACTGGACCACCACCCTCACTGCCCAGCATCTTCCATACACCCACCTGGCAGCCCACTGTATTGCCCCTGGGCAGCTACTTTGCCCTTATGAACCAAAGGGCAATTGCTTAGCTATAAGTGGAAAAAAAAAAAAAACAAACAACAAATCTGAGCAAACTTTGTGGAAGAAAAATCACAGCATTCTGAACAGCTATAAAAAGAAGCATGTGATATAATTAAAAGCACATGATTAGAACCTGTCTGGTAGAACACCTGAATAACAACCTGAGATTTACATATGACTACATCTTCAGGGTATGAGTGGGGAGAATATTTATTGCATGAAATGAGTATGGCTCTCACTGGTGCTTTCTTCTTCATTAGCTTTTCTTTGTCACAGCCGATTCTCTGGCAGAAAACCAAGCTCAAAAAAGCTTTGGAGGTGAACTCAAGAGCTCACTCGTTTTTTCAAGTGCAGAAGAAGTACATGCTTTTAAGGCAATGTTAAATTAGACTGTAATTTGGCATAAATCTGTGCTGGGGCTGGAAAGAGAAGTACTTGTCCTCTCTTACTTGGGGCATCTGAAAAATATGTCCTACTTAAAAAAACATCTTTTACCCTTAGAGTAGCTCTTCAGGTGACTAAATATCCAAGTTCAAGATCTTGAACTTAGGTAGGGGCAACTCCTGTTATTGGTACAAGCTGGGTGATGCAAGGATGGAGCACACCCCTGCAAAAGATGGACTTGAGGGTGGTGTTGGATAGCAAGCTGGGCATGAGCCAGCAACATGCCCTCATAGCCCAGAAAGCCAATTGTATCCTGGACTGCATTAAAAGAATCATGGCCAGCACGGCAAGGAATGTGGTATTGTCCCTCTTCTCTGTGCTGGTGAGACCCCACTCAGAGTACTACATCCAGATGTGGAGTCCTCAGTACAGGAGAGATGTGGGCCTGTTGGAGTGCTTCTAGAGGAGGACCACAAAAATGATCCAAAGGATGTAACATCTTCCTTACAAGGACAGCCTGAGAGCTGGGGCTGTTCAACCTGGAGAATAGAAGGCTCCAGGGAAACCTGAAGCCATTTTTATCCAAAGAAAGCTATAGAAAAGCAGAGGACAGATTCTTTAGCAGAGTCTATTTTCACAGGACGAAGGAAAATGGTGTAAAACTAAAGGAGAGAAGACTTAGATTGGATGTAAGGAAGAAATTTTTTACAGTAAGAGTGGTGAGGAACTGGAGCAGGTTGCCCAGAGAAGTGGTGGATGCCCTGTCTCTGCAGACACTTGAGGTCAAGCTGAACAGGGCTGTGAACAACTTGTTCTACCTGTTGGTGTTCCTGTTCATTGCAGGGGAGTTGGAGACCTTGCAGATGGCTTCTAAGGGTCCCTTCCAACTGAAATGATTCTATGATTCAATTAAATAGCTGTTTGTGTGACAGATGCCTGGCAAAGGAGTGAAAGTATGTATTATCCTTACAGTGATAATAGGTGTTTACTAATATCGCCATCATTTGTGAAGTTCTTAGATGTAATCTCTGCTGCTACTAATAACAATAAAATATCAGATTGAGCTGGTAGCTAAAAATATGTAACTCTTACAAACATATTCAATAACCTCCCAAAGCTTCTGGCAAGAGGGTTATGATATTGTATATAAGTAAAATTAATGTAAATGAGACACCATATGGAATTTCAGATTGATGATCAATAGATGGTGCTCTTTTCTCAAGTTAGATCTTAAGAAATGTTTTCAAAGTATCAAAAATTTTATCAGCCTGTTGCAATCTTTTTATCCCACAGTTAGATAATATTTATTAAAAACAAAATTTTAAGTACTCGTCTTTCCAAAAGTCCACTGTACTTCATAACAGACAGAGAGCCATTGACTTAACTGACTTTATCACACTTGTTGGAACAATCGAATTATAAGGCTGAGCTTTACCAACTGCTCTTCAGAAAGAAAGATTCTCTGTCAAGACTTCACTATGCTTTCCCCTTTCTAACATATGTTTGCTCTGCTTTTCATGAAAGCAAAACAAAACGAATTATTTGGTCAGGTGGTTTTTTGTGTTTTTCTTTTGTTAGATTTCATTTATTTAATTTATTAGAATAACCTGAATAAGATTTATTGTGGAATCAGAATATTTTACCAGCTGTTCTCCTTACAGTAGCAATATCAGAAAGGGGAGTCTTTTAAAAAGATCCCAAAGTCAGTCAAAACATTCTGCCTTGGATAGTCTTCCACATTTACAATCAGTAGTTCAGGTGAGTTCATGGCAAGAATCACAGCATGCAGACCTTTGTCACTGTGGCTCTAAATATTTGATTCTGACTCTGATGTAAGCAAATCAAATGTGATGCCCTCCTTTGATCTTTGTTTCTTTATAGGCTTCAGTGAAAATGAAAAACCTGAACACACCATAAACAAAACTGAGAAACCTGACTTACTTGATTCAAATTATTTGATACTCACTTTTTCATTTTTATGATTGTCATCACAGTCATGCAAGTGATCAGGGCTTGAATGATTTACTAAATTTAAAAGAAATATTGTGTTGAAGCTTCCTAAGTGTCCTTCACTGAACAAAAGGACCCAAATGGCCAAATCTGCAAGACACAACAGCTGTGAATTCTCTTTTTCTGCCCCAATTATGCCCACTGTCTGCTATATCTGAAAGCCTCAGTTTGGAGACATCTGTAGCCCCACGATATCTCAAGAGTTCTCCAGGATTTGAGGCTTGAGCTAAATATTTAAAGGGAGCCCAATGAGCATTTAGAATTTCAACTTCTAGTAAGATCTAAAATACATCGTATGCCTTTGTGAGATGCTGCTTTTAATTGTATTATGAGTTTTTAGTGTAATAGCTAGTCTTACTCTCACTAATACAGTGTATGAGAAAGTCAGCATCTGGGGCTAGCAAAAAGAAAGAAATTAAAAAACACTGTAAGTGGAAAACTCAAATATTTCTTAAATCCCTATAAGAAATCTACAGATATTAATGTTCTTTTGATAATTATTTTTATCCTATCAGACCTTCTAAAGCATCCTAACTATGAGGTCATCTTGACCACTCTTCAACAGCGCTCCAGTGTGTGCCAGGTCTCATCTAACAGCTACCCAAATGGAATGGAAAGTTTACAAGAATTTAATAACTTACAAGCCAAAACAAAAAGTCTGGAATTTTTCCTTGTATAGTGACTTTTTTTAAACCATTTGAATGGTTTACCTGTTTTGGCCAGTGTGATGTTAAAAAAAGTAAACAAATCACTGTGGTTTTAAACAGCTAAAATCAAGGATTTTGCAGGATCTGAGATTTTAGATTAAGCAAAATTTTTTTTTCTTTTTTTCTCCCAGACTGATCAATACAAGATCAGCACTATTCTTTATACTTGTCTGCAATATGTCACTCAGAACAGGTATTTTAGTCTTGTTTCAGTAACTAAGTGCTTCCATTTTCATAGGTCTGTTTAAGTGTGAAGAATGACATCCTTTGCTTAAACAACGTAATTTTTTAAGATGGACAGATAGATAATTCTGTTGTGCTTGGGGACATTTCAGTTTCATAGACATTAAACTCTGCAGGTGATGAAATGCAACAGAATTAAAGGCCTAACTCCAAATTATGAGTAGGATTGGGCATTTGAGACCAAATTTAGAAAGGTACTAGTGCTATGCCTTGTCTTTTGAAAGGTTACTGAAATAACACACTGAGAAAATGCAGCCAACCCTAACTTCTCTCTGGTAGAGCTTGAAGAAACAGAAAGGCAAGCTCCTGCTTGCCATGAACAGACATAAGTATTCACACTATTGTATACATACACTGTTCAAAAATATAACCATATTCATGTATGTCATTATTTAGCATTGTATGAATTTTAACACGGTGTGAAATTCTAAATGTAATTAAATAATTTATGTTCTGACGATCACTCCTAAGGAAACATTTAAATTTTATTTGTTCGTTTCATTTTGCTGCATCTGTTGCTGTTTAATTTCTGAATGGGAGAGGAATGAATAAGCTCAGTGATGAATTGCTGTGTGTATTTGATTCTGTGTGCTTGTGGGAGGCTAGACAAAGGTGTCTTAAGAGCTTTGTGAAGTGCTATTATATTGTACAATGTGTTCAAGTTCTTCCAAGTCCTTATCATAATGTTCCTTACCTCTGCAAACAATCACAGGACAGTATTGTAGCATATATTTTCTGAACATATTATTCCCATTTACCACAGCAGAGAAAAACAGGAAGACATAAGTGTTCCAGTCTCATCTAAAATGCTTTGTCTTGGCCATACAAGATACTCTTATTGTGATCCTATGTGACAATACTTACATATTGGTGCTAGGTATCTAACCAAGTGTTTTGGCCTTTGTTGTTGTTGTTGCTGTTGTTGTTGTTGCTGTTGTTGTTTTACTAATTTCATCATACTTGTTTCAGGAGTTGTGACCCCTGCCACTATAGGTCCTGCTGTTTTCCAGGCAGCTCTCTTCAGAACCCTATTTAGAGATTCTTTTTTTGATGCTTTATTACATAAAAGCAGAAGTTATTCTTCAAATACTAAGACCTGTACTGCTCAAGATGCATCATAACATGTCACTACCAGTTTTGAGATCTTTTCATGTTAATTCATGTCCTGCCACTTAGGTCAAAGCATAGTGGTTCTGGCAACATCCATTTTAGAGTGAATATTAATAAACAGTGTGATAGTTAATGAAGATGAGGATACAGACTTGAATAACAGGTATTGAATGCATGATCCTGTTGCCTTAGTTACCATTTGTTCCTCACTGAGGATTTAACCCAATAGTTAATGCAGACTTAACTCTCAAGTATTCAGCTACTTTTCTATTATAGTAAATTTAAATATTTCTTAGAGCCTGAATAAAGCTGCAGGAACAAATGTTAGCTAATTTGTAATATTACAGCAGATCTTTGGCTCAGTTCACTGTTCACCTGTTAAATATCCACATTTTCCACTAACCTTTTTGTTTAAGATCTCTGAGCATGATAGTCAAAAGCCTCATTAAAAATCACCTTTTATCAGAGGCTGTTTCTGTGGAAACACTCAGGTAAACAAACATCTTTCTAAGGTTTCTGCAAAACAAAGAAACAAATGAAAAACAAAGCCAAGATGTTTTTCCCTTCCTGTTCCTTATCTACATCAGATATCTATTTGCACATACATTTCTCTTATCCATAATGAAGAAGGATGTCTAGATTTAGCTTCCACTTTCTAACATCTTACTTTAGTGTAACCTGTAGCAAATACTAGCTACCCATAGAACCAGAAATTGTGGATAACAACTAGCAAAAGTAAAGAGAATCTTAGTGTCAGACTGAAAAATATCTTAAGGACCTCTTTTTCAACGTTTCTATAAGGTAAATGAGGGACCAGGACCACTGTTCAGTTCATGCAGTAGCCTCTCCTCTCATTCTTTTCTCAACTGGATTTCCAAGGAATGAAAATCTCAGCAGAAGGTTTAAAAGCAATGATGCCATATCTGGGAGGCTAGGAGCTCAAGGCTGCATCACACACCACAAGGAACACCAGCATCTTAGTGCAAGCAAATCCTCAGAGTGCTTAACTATTCTTCTGTCGTCACTCCATACACAGTGTGTCCAGGTGGTTATCCTGGATACAACCAAACATCCCAAACAGGAGACGTTTCTGTAATTATGTAGCTTTTTCACAGTGCAATGTAATTAATATCTTAGTGATAAAAAGGGAGAGAGGGAATTAAACTGCTCTCCCTTTCCTTCTGCTTGAACTAACACATTAAATACTTGGTATCAGGCCAGATAAATACCAAGCTCCACAGAGGTTAAATTCATGACACAAATATATGCTTACATTGCTCTGGTGTATGAAGAAGTGTGAATTCTGAGTAGCAGAGTTGTGTTACAGGTTGCAATGTATGAATTGCATCTGGTGGAGTCAGAGGAATTTGTGTCAATACAACCCAGAATCAGTGAAGCCTCCCTAAATACTGTCCTGTCATTTAAATGTTACTAGATCTGTATCTGTCTTTTCCCTTTCCAAAATTTTGTATTTGTATTGCAGAAGTTTCATTTTCCTTCCCAGTAAAACACACAGAAGGGCACAGCTGTGTTGTGCCACATGGCCCTGTTAAGTCTGTTGATGAGCAGCAACACGGGAAACAAGTTCATTTTGAACGGTCTGTTGAGTTGATAGCCTGGACCCTGGGAAGGAGTGCTTAAACACAGTCTTCAGAGAGCCTCAAGACTTCTTCATAGGAGGAAAAGTGCCTTTGAGAAGAATAATATATTAACAAAAAAAGAAAACTTAGTTGACTATACAGAAACAGAATTTTGCAAAGGAGAAGAAGTGCAGAGGAAAAGTCCTCTTTAATCCTCCCTAATTTTTTATACTAAGATACAATTTTTTTTGCTTGTGGTATGTAGGTCACTCTGAAAGTAATGCCACCTATTTACTTCAGTGGAAACTGCAATAGATAAAAAGAGCACAGTGACACTATATGGTAGAGCTAATTCTCAGCTACAAAACACTACTTTTGAATACAGTCACAATCATTAGCTGTCCATTTTTGTCAGCAATGAACAAGAGCCTGCATACTGCAGTCGTAACAGTCTGCACCAGTGAAGGTGGTACACTGTCACCATTGCTGAAAAGCACAATCTGCTCACATCTACTGTTTGATCTCCATAAACAATGCAGAAGCATTAATGAATGTCAGTAGGTGCTTTTTCTTCTTTTTTTCTGCATGAAGGAATTCAATTCCCCAATTTCGCTTCATAAGCAAGTCCATATCAGATGCCATTTTGTTAGACTGCCCCTCTGCTGCCATCTGTCACATGCCATCAAAATGTGGTGGGATACTGGTGGGAAGGTTCAACCTCTACAGCCATATCACCAACATCTGCCTATAACATCATGGGCCAACATAATAAAATAGAATTACTTTCAGAGCTGCCCTCATATATTATTCGTTATTTGAATGCTTCAAGATAACCTGAATAATTTCAGACAAGACTTATTCTATCTCAAATGAAAAGGCCTGTAGAAACCTCCAAAAGAAGATGATTTACAGAAATGTACCTCATTAGAAGAAACAATTTTGTGACTGTCATTCATAAATTACCTTTTTCTTCCATTCTCTCTGTCTGAGGAATCCTGATAGCTTTCTCTGATTTTCAACTTCAGTGTTTCCACTGCTTTTACTCCTTGGCATTCATTAAAGACTAAAAGCTCAGAAACATTGAGAAGAACCTTTGTTGCAGATTCTTCCCCTTTACACGTTTTTGCATAGGAAGATGGTGAACTAGACACAGGCAAAGTGCATTTGCAATGTTTTCTTCATAGAGATGGCAGCAATGACTACAAAGCTTTTTTGCTTTATGAAGCACTTACGTTCTTTTATCAAGCAGGATGATGAATCATGACTTAAAGTGGAAGTGGAAAAAAACATTTGGAGGATCCCACGTGGTTGCAATCTAATCCTGCAGTCTAACAAAGCTCTTCAGCACATATTGAACTCAAGATGTGAGCTCAAGAGCTTGTTGCAGTCAGGGGTCACTTTCTACTATCCCACAAATTTACAGGGGAAAAAGGGGAAAAGGAGCAGCAGGATTTTAATATTTTGCTTTAAAAGTAGGGCCTTCACGTCGCAGAAGAATTCTGGGGCATGGCGCTGAAGAACATTCAAATCTATGTAGTTACGAATAGCGGAGGCGGCAAAGGGTGCTGAAGTGGTGCTGCCATACAAATCAACCTCAGGGCAAATCGAGTTTAGCGGAATCATAGAATCACAGAATCACAAGGTTGGAAAGGACCTACAAGATCATCTAGTCCAACTATCCTCCCATTACCATAGCTACAGCAAACCACTAAACCATATCTTGGAGCTCCTCATCCAGATGCCTCTTGAACACTGCCAGGGATGGCAACTCCACCACCTCCCTGGGCAGGCCATTCCAGTGCCTGACCACTCTCTGAGAGTAGACTAACCTCTTTATTTGATAAAATGAAAATAAAGGGTTTTGAGAATGGCAAATCTACTGAAACAGCATGCTGAGCTCCTGTTTTTCTCAGTCCCACAATTACAAAGTATAACTGATTGCTGAATATAAATGGCTCTTGTTTTCTTGGAAAATGTGAGTCCATTTCATGCACATGTTCTCCCTCTGTTCCCTTTTAATATCTTGCAACAAAGAGAAGCGCTGTTGTTGTTAGCAGAATTTCAAAATGGTTTTGTGTCTACAGATTGTACATCTGTTGGCTGTCAGGTATTATTCAGACTCATTTTTGCTTTGAGAGAGATGTACAGCAACATTTTAGAAGATACTGAATAGCCATCCTCCTGTAAAGCTCTCAATGTATGTGAAAATCATTGGGGTAGGCAGGCAGGCAGGGAGCTGTTGAACAGAGCCTGCTAGAATGGGAGTGTGCAAAGGAGTCAGTGAATAAGCTCTTAGTACAGAGGGAGACTTTCTCTTCTCTTTTATTCTTCCCCATTGTATTTCTAAGCCTCAGAGGGGAAAAAAAAACAAAACACACACACACACACACACACACACACAAACAACAACAAAACAAACAAACAAACAAACAAAAACCCACAACAGTAACAGCATGAAGGTTAGCAATATTGGAAACGCTGTGGAGAAGGCAATGCTGAGGGGTGTGAGTGTAGTTGATACAAATACATTGAAAACTCCCATTAAAGATTCCTGAGCTCCTTGGGGCAAGGAAACCTTCCTGTGCTCTGTGATCTGATAAGACTTCTAAATTGTAACACAGTGTCAATGGAAAGTACAGCAGAAAGCTGGCACAGGTTTTTCTTTTGAAGTCAAACCCCTAACTGTAATTTTAACTAACTCGTTCTAATGAGAAAGAGCTGTAAATGGTTTCAAGTCCATTAACATGAAATAATTTTTGTCAGCAGATGTCAATACTCTGCCTGACATAATCAGTATAATTAACATCATTTTGCAAATAGAGAAATCCCTGCATAGGGAAGTAACATAGCTATGTTCTGGACCACTCATTTATCTGACAGTTCCACAATGCACATAGCTCAAGAATCTAGAGACTGAAGTCAACGTTTTCTGCAAAAATAATTATTACAAAGTGCATGTGCATATCTATACATATAGAGGAACACATGCTAGCCAGTATTCACCCAGTTCAATTAATCATCCTCTTTGGAAGGCATTGGGTAGCACAGCTAATCAAAAAGGGTTCTGAATAATCTTGTCTCTAATCACTTTCACCATTGTAATCCATCTGAAAACATATCTCACTTCTTCCTTTCACCTTTTTTTATTCAAGAGACCCTACAGATCTGACATGTATTGATCTGAGTCTGTCTTCAAAATTGCTAATTTGTTTATATACTCCTAAATGGCTCAAAGTTTCTGCCAGGACTCTTGCAGAGTCTCAATTCTTGATAAACGAAAGTGCAACTTGTATGGTTCCTATGATAATTTTAGATTATTGCACATCATGTTGGAATAACCAAGGGATCAGGCCCAGACAGCATGGGTTCATGAAAGGCAGGTCCTGCTCGACCAACCTGATCTCCTTCTATGAATAACCCACCTGGTGGTTGAGGGAAATAATGTTGAAGTAGTCTACATATCTTTTATATTTAATTTGTCATGATGATCTAATTCTCTGTTACTTCAAGATGAAGAACTGGTTAGAATGTGGATTCTTCTTGAAGTCACTTATTCATCTACTTTCTTTGGATGGTTGTTTATGATTTCATTGGAAATTGCAGCTTAATAGTTCCATGCTGCTGTGGAAGTGAGTCACAGCATAACTTCTCAGGTCCTCCTTTCTTCCTGGGGAGATCACTGTTAATCTTCAAGGAAGCATTACAAAAAGATGTAATGGAATTAAATGCTCACAGAGTAAATTTGATCCCATAATCTACGGAGGAATATCTCAAAGTTAAATCATCACAGATTCTCATTTCTAATGCCATTATTGGACAGACTGAGGAAGTCCATTGTCTCCTGGCAGTGGAGGTATAGGAGTTGGCACCCTCTCTTTTGCAGGAGATAACAGAGTCAGTTTGAGATAGGAGATGAGTATTATGCTGGCAGTAAGAGACTGAGCTCAATTGAAGCCACTCAGTTTGCCCTGCTTGGCAGGCTGTTGTCCTTAGGGATCTGTTAAATACATATTCAGATCACTGAAGTTTACCTGAGTGTACTCTCCAGACGAAAACAATGTCTTCATTTCCATTCTGAAGCATCAGCTTTTGTACACTCTGTCAATTTTAGTGGCCTTATTACCATCTAATGGCCAACATGAAAGATTTTGCTATGTTTTTAACTCAGAAAACTCAGGAAATTTGGTTTCAAAGAGACACAGAGAGATGGGTATGTTACCAGCAACCTAAATGGACTGGAATTTTAGCTCTCAGCTATGACATCTTTGGATCTGATTGATCATCTCTCTGTTTTATCTCTTTCAAATGCACTGTAGTGTTACTCCCTGGCATATGTTTTAGATGTTTCAAAGGCAGAGGAGAGGCAGCAAACTTGTTAGCCATATAAGAAAAATTCTTCACTTCCTGGAAGACCACAAAGCTGGTTAAGAAAGCACTTGAGCAGAGTGCTTTCTCTCTGAGAGATGCTGTGGTACAGAAGTGTTCTGTTTCATGAGTAGAGTTAGAGATGCATTTCCAAGAGATGGAGAAAAACAAAGTCTCCGGGAAGAACCTGAATACACTAGAAACAGTTCAGATGTACCTATATCCCACAGCACTGGCTTTTGTGAAGTGAAATCAGTGTAAGATGACATAGGGATGTTAGTGGCATTTGATGAAACTGTATTTACAAAATTATTTAAAGACATTAATGTTAAAGTTACTGATTATAAGCTAAAAAATACATCTTGCTTGTTTCTCATCATAGAGAGAAATATAACAATGAGGATGCATTCATGACATCTTCTCATTTGCCAGGAACTCAGAATGACTCCTGTAATTATAAGATAAGGGACATAACTCAAGCTTGAGAACACAAAACATAAATGTATCACTTCATATGTACATGGTAATGTATGTATATCCAGTATTTGAATGTGAATGCTTTGTCAGATTTTAATATGGCCAAAATTTACCTTGACAAATCCTCTTTTGTGCTTATGGATAATCTCAGTATTTACTGAGGCTCCAAGTATCCAAAGTAGTGCAGTGCTTTCACCCTGTCAATAATAATTTGTCTATAAATCATGCACTGACAGCAAATGAATAAACACAACCAGAGCCAAGAACCTTGACCACAGAAGTCTTTTCTTCATTACTGCTAAACTGGCCTAAGTCCCCAACAATTTCTTTCATTACAAGTCTCTGTGGTACAGGCAGTCCCTAGTTTTATTCTATCAGCCTTTGTTGATCCACTCAGCACAGAAGCTGGAAAGAGTAGAGGAGTAGTAGCTATTCTGCACTTTTCATTTAGAGTGTTATTTTTCTTTGATGTTTTTCCTTTAGGTTTTCTCTTAAGACAAAGTTAAAAGGCACATTTCAATCAACCAGTCTGATGTTGTCAAGCTTGCACTGAATTCCTGGGGGGTGGAAAAAAACAACAAAACTTTCTGCTGAAAAGTCAAAACCAGAACTCTCTGCTCCAATTATGTTAATCAGGAATCTATCTGGAGGATGGTAATAAAGGGCTAAGCAGAAATAATGGAGTGGGGAAAAAAAAAATAAATTATTTATATTTGAGTCAATACATCTTGAGCTCCGGGGACCCTGCTGTCAATAAAATTATATATCAGCAAATACTACTAAAGAGATCAGACAGAAACATTTCCTCTTTCACAGAAGGTAGAAAACACATTAAAATATATAGCAGAATTATGCAGTCATAGAAAACAGATCAGAAAGGGATTCAGATAGTCATCAGGATTATGTCATCACCTAAAATATTCCTGGCAGACGTCTGGAAAACCTTAAGCGATGGACATCACACTGTTTCTGTGAACAATCAATTCATGGTTTCTGATATCATTTGATCTCTTATGTGAAAGCACATGCTTTTACCAGAAGCCCTTCTCTGGTCTATGAAAGAAAAAGGGGGCTTAACCTTCATCTGGAGGCTTCTGAGAACTGTTGCAGCTAGTCTTGTTAATCTCCCTCTTTCTTTTATATGTAATATTAGCTCAAACATATAGAGCTGTATATTGTATTATCTAGATCTAGATGCTATCCATTCACAAGTACAGTGCAAAACTGAGGAACAGAAAATGAAGTTGAAAATGAGGAGAAAACATAGCACTTACGTGATACTGGCCGAGCCTTGTATTTGCTGTAGAAGTTCTATCAGGTTTCATGTGAGATATATGGGCTGCAGTGAAGTGCTTTGAAGTAGCATGAGGATAAATACAGTAGGTCAAGTTAGACAGACCAAGAAGCTTTTATGCACTTTTACACAGAAAGCTGGTTAAATGGCTGATCACCCTTATTTCTCAACAGAGATGCAGTTACCATCACATGCACTTATCACTGAAAGGACAGGGAAAGGAGTAGGATTCTTTTAGCAGTACAGGGCTCTGTTTCCTCTCTGATCGACTTGTTTTTATATGCACTAATAATTAAAAGGAATTTTATTTATGATTTTATCAATTCTATTTTCCATTATCTACAGATTACCCTGGCAAGCAGCCATTCATACTTCATACCATGCTGGTTCCGACATTTCATTGGTAACCGGAACATCATAGTTATACTCCCCTGTGATTCTCAGCTTCATATCACCTTCAAAAAAACACCTTTACTGAAACTGAATATCAAGCAGCCTTTGTATTTGAGTATGATTTTTTTTCACAAACAATGAAATTACTTCATGACTGTGTTGTTCTAGGCTGTTTAAAATATACCTGCTCTGTATTTTTAGCACAAATTTAGTTTCACTTAAAACCAGTTAAAAATATTTAACTACTGAGTTAGGGTAATAATATGGTAGATATTCACCACAAAATGAACCTATTTCTACTTAAAGTGTTGTAGGCTTTCCAAAGAACTGGTTTTGTTTCATAGTGTTGAGAAAACCTACCATTTTATGTAAGCAACAATTCAGACACAACCAGTAAAATAATTAAGAATTCTATTTCAGCACAGTGTTCAGCAGGAAATAACTGACTCCAACCAGTTTGTTTGCTTGACTGAGTAGACAGAGCGTTTTGAAAATGACATTGGCTTTTCTGAGCAGAGAATCACATCCAGATCCAGTGCCTTTCCAAACACAATCTCTTCTCAACAAACACATCCTGTGATGAAGGTCCACCTCATATCAAAATCACCAGGCAAGTCAAAGCACAGCCCTAGCACTGTGATAAGGACTCTGTTTTGTTCTCTCTGTTTACAAAAAAATAAAAAAATAAAATAAAATAAATAAATTTTTAAAAAAATTTAAAAAATCCATGAGAGCAGAAATGGTTTGATGAGAGCTCTCTGTCTTGCGCAGTGGTAGATTTGCTAAGGGAGGAGAAGGGATTAAGCCTGCTGTGAGCTCTGCTCTGTGCAGGATGAAAGCAATATTTTGGCTGTGCCCTTGTGTAGCACCTCCTCATATCTGCCCCCACCTTTGGGGAGCCAGTATTATTATCCAACAAGGCTCGTTGCCCAAGTCTGTGAGTCTAATGTGGTATAAATAAGATAGTAATAGGTAGAACCAGTAGGCTGAGGGATGGAAAGTGCCCCCCCCCCCCCCCCCCTTCCCCTTAAAGAGCATTCACAGTTCTCACCTCATCCTCTGCCAGCAGGAACAACTCTCTCCTCCTGTTTCAATCTACTTTTAAACACTCTGCAGCAATCAGGGGGAGTTTGGCCTCTTTAAGGGAAAGAGAATGGGCAGAGAAATGCCCATTCCTAAATCAATCTCTCTCTGTTGGAGGGTGCAGAATGCAGTCTGAGGCTGAGTGGATAGGCAAAAGGATGATTTTAGACAGCAGGCTCACTGGGGTAATATGCTTATCTATTTATCATTTTAGCTTTTGTTTATAAAGAAACATGTTGGCTGTATCTGTAAATATTTTAAATACTTCAGTCAGCAGTAGGCGTGGGAAGAGTTTCCAAACAGGGATTCTGGGCATTTTCCTTGCTATTCCTTCTGACATGTCAGTTTGGAACAGCTGGTAACATAGCGACAGGCTGCAGCACTTCATTATCGTCACAATCTGCTACCTTTTTAATATAGTATCTGACATTTCAGTCAGACAGAGCTTTGTCCTTAAGCTGGTAGGAGCTTTATGGCTTGCACTTGAAAACATCACCATGCTGGGTGTATGGACCAGGCAGAACATGTTATCCTTGTTTATATAGATATCTCAAAGTGTGGCATTCAAACAAAAGGCACAAATATATACATATACATTTAGAACTGCATACAAGCACGATCCATCCCTTACAATCTGCAAAATTCCTTCCTTATTGTGCAATTTACAGTCAGAGATCATGTAAATATCTTTTATCAGTGTCATCTGAAATAAAGGAAGAAAACTCTTTAACTCCAGTGTGGAGTTAGAAAGCAGCATTCCATTATTCTTAATGATATATACTGGGTGCCTTGACAAATCAAGCGCACTCTCTCAGAGTTCAGGTTCTACATTTAAACAGTGAAGATATGCATATGCAGTACATTGACATACATATTCATTCTTTTCCAAGAACTCATTAATATATGCAAACATTCCTCTGGGCACTCATGGTAGCTGCCTCCAGTGGTCTTCAACCACTTACTTTCTTCCCATTCTTAAATCATCAGCTTCATCATAGAGACTTCTTTCTGACCTTTACCTGTTTTTCCCCAATTTGGCAAATTTCCATTGCTTGTTAGGACATAATGAGCTATTTCCAAAACAATACACGTGAAAATCTGAGCAAAGCATCCTTGCACCTGGTGAAATGCAAAGATAAGTAGTCTATTGTGACTCCAGTGCTTCTTGTGAAGTAGAAAGGCTGAGGAAAACAAAGCTGTTCACACAGCTGACAGGGAAAGTTTAAGAACTAGCACTCATTTATTCCTTTTCCTAAGCTAATATATTGATCCTTAAACAAAGACACTGATCCCTATAGGTCCTGCCTGTGGCAAGGGGGTTGGAACTTGATGATCCTTGGGCTTCCTTCCAACCCAAGCCATTCTGTGATTCTAGGATTCTATTGCTAAACAAACCAGACTATATCAGCAGGAGAAAGTGCAGTCTATCAGAACTTTTGTAGCAGAACTAAGGCCTCCAGGTAGGCAGATGCATTGCTTATGCTGTGAGATGCAGGACAGGTGATGACACTAAAAGCTGTACATTCTGGTGCAGCTACAGATACATAGTCTTGCAACCATGCTAATGAGACTAGAGTGCAACTTTGGGACTGTGGTGTACAGAAAAATCATTGGGGAAATTCTGACTTAAAGGAAATATCTTCATACCTCTGTCTTTTTATTAGGTGGCTGAATGGTTTTATGATTTTGGACTTGTCTTCTTTGTGTGGCTTGAAGACGATGAGCTAGTTCATCTCTTATGTTTTGTGCTGCTGTGCCTACTTACTCTTAATGGGCAGAAATCAGATCACCTAACTAAATATTGGAAGTGAGCGGGTAAAAAAAAAAATCTATTGTTAATTGGAATTTGCATCTCATGACCTCTAAGAATTATCAAAACTTTAATAAAATCAGGCCTGGACTGTAGATGGGTAAACTAAGGTCCAAAAAGTCTGTGCGGCCATGCACCCTTTACTGGATAGCAGCGTTTTTACCAAGACCATGACATATGTGTACTGTGTGAACAAGATGCTGGTTCATGTGAACAAGACACTGTTTTGCATGCACAAAAGTGATTTAGTTCCAAAGAAATAACATGCTTTTTAGATCAAAAAAGCCTGATTATGTTGAATTGACTTTCCCATTTTAACTTCACCAACAAGCCTGATGTTTCCTGTTACAGTCAGCTGAGATTTTAGCCTGGATTACCAGCATGACTGAGAAGAGAAAGCCATCTTTTCCTGTGATAGATGTTCATAAAGCAGGAGGAATGCTATATTTATCCCTGACACCACTACGCAACAATTATGTGTGAAACCCTCATTGTCTCTGGTGCCTTCTGAGCTATCTAGATTGAAGCACTAGGATACGTTTTTCTTAATATTTCAACAAATCTAATGTCTTAACAGAAACAAATCTTTGATCAAAGCGTAAAATCACCTTATTTAATCTAAGCTGATTTAACAGATAGAAGCACAATAAGGGGATTCAGTACTCTCTGATTTATGTTGGCTGGAATATTTTCCCTTAATAATTTAGGTACTATAGCATCCATAATCTTTTTCTTATTAAGGTTAGAATATGTGCTTTAATGCTATGCTTAAAACACCATATATGATAACTGTAGGGGATGTTTGAACTGAATTGTTGGCAAGGTTTTTCTTCTTTATAATTCATTCTGTGAGAATAAAAAAAGCCCTTAGTCTTTAAGTTTTACTGACACATGGTGTTCATGGCAATAAAAAGAGAAAGGTGAACTCATTTTCTTATTTAGGTGAAAGGCCATTGAAGCATGATCCTGACCTGATATGTATGTGGTATTCCACAACAACTGAAGTGAAACTGTAAACTGCTCAGTAATTTTTGAACATTTGTCTTTATTTTAAGACAAGACAGAGCAAATTTTTCATCTCAAGTCAGTGTGACTTGGACTCCTAAGACATTAAGAACTATTGAAAAGCAATGATTAAATTCCAGGAGTTGTTTTTCTCTCTGAAACTCTCATTTGAACATCAGGGATTTTAAAATATATTAAACTTCCTTAATACCAATGCAAATTTCTTCCAATCAGTCTTTTGAACTACTGAATGGATACATTCAGGAAATATGTAGGGTTCTATGAGACATGGAAGTACTTTGAATTTATTGGAACTTCAATTACCTGAAAAACAAAACAAAACAAAACAAAACAAAACAAAATAGTAGGATTGATTTATTCTGAGAATAAGTTCTGTCAAATGCAGCAAAGACGTCTGCCCTATATGCCATGCACATATAGCTCCACAATTGTGCATGATTACAATTATCTTCAAACAAGCCAATATACAAGACAGCTTGTGCACTGTTTTGTAGCCGTTAATTTTGCAGACATTCTGATCATTCAAATAACGTAAAGTGACGTGATATAGCTCGGGAACAACTAGTACTGTGAAGGCTAAGGCTTGTTCCAACATGGAATGATTGTTTTCTATTGGCTTGGGAAACAGTAAGTTTATTGCATCTGTGACCTTGTGCTGCTCTAATATCTAAACAGTGTCATTGTGACTCATGCAACAGGGGAAAGACCCTACTTGTTCACAAGTTTTTAGTATTTGACAGTGATGGCTGGAGTAATGAGATACTCAGAGTGGCAGCTGACCCTGTGTTAATCAACCCAGCACACCTTGTGGAGGACTAGCAAGTACCTGCAGCCCTTGAGCTACAGGAAGGCAATCAAGCAGTGAGAATATGCCTACAAATCACCATAATATTGTTTATGGGTGAGTTAAGTGTGCTTTTCATAGTGGCTGGAAGTCACCGACATGCTGGTGCGCTGATAAATCTAGCAATCACTTAGGAAGTATGTAGGAGCTATGAAATGGAAGGCAAGTGAAGAGCCTTTGATTTCTTGCAGTCACTGGACGTTCAAGACAGCTTAAGTGAAGCTCAAGTGCATTTGTTACATATCACAACAGAAGATGGTTGAAAATATCATCAAAAGATGCAAAACACTCAGTGGTTAGGAAGCAGATTAACTTCAGTATTAGCATTTTTTCCACAATTTTGCTTTTTCAGTATGAGGTTTAAGGGACCCTTCCCCATTACTGTACCAGATTATGATGCTTTGTTGAGACTACGCTACGCTCCTCATTTCATAACAGCTATTAACCTAACAATAAGAGTTATGTGCTGTGGCACTCTGGATCTAAAAAATGTGATGAACCTAATGGAGGAGGATATAAATGAAAAATTTGTTTTAATGCATTATATACCATTCTATTTTCATCATCCCAACCAGGTCTTGAAAGTAAGGAAGGAAAACAAATGAGCAAAACCTCCAAAGTTTTGTTGGTTTCTTTGTTTTATAAAAATAGTATCTAAAATAACAAAACAGAATCTGTGGGGCTCTGAAACTTTGTGAAAAGATCCATTAGTTTCTCACCAGGAAACTGCCCAACTGCGAAACATTCTGCTGCCTCATTAAAAAAACAAAACAAAAAACCAAAAACCAAAAAACAAAAACAAACAAACAAAAAAGTCTATCTAATTCCATCCACTGATAATTTGTGCTCTATAGGGGAAAAGGAAAGGACTGTGCATGTAATAATTTGTTTTCTGAGTAAATAAAGCCTGTCTGATAAAGGAAGCAAAACTGCTGTAGGTCATTCCAGGTCTATTGCGGAGCCTATCATTGATTCACAGCACGCCACTGTGCAAAGAACCTGATCTCTTTGCAGTGCATTTTATATAACTATTTAAAAGGCATCATGAAATCTACCTCACAAGGGTTTTTTAAGCCTTGTTGTTCCTAAGATATCAGGACAGAACCAATCACTGGGGAGATTTTAAATTATAATTAGTACCCTAGGAGTACTAGAAAATTTAATGCTTAGGTGATACCGAACCAATTAACTCTGTAGGCTATTTCAAAGTGCCTAAATCCCAAAATTTCAGTCTATCAAACACTACTGAGCACTCAAAGACCATGGTAAAAAAGAGATGAAGATTAAGACAAAAATAAAGATGATAAATATGAAATGGACTAAGATAAGAGAGAGAAGATTAAGATTAAAATGAAAGTAGAGATGGTAAAAATAGATAAAGAAAATTTATTTGTTTGGTTCTTTGAGCAGCAAACAGAAAACATATCCAAATTAGAAGGGATTAATCTTATTTTTCCTCTTGGCTGTATTGGTGAGATACCCATCAGCTAGTTACAGGATGTAGAGACTAAGAGTCCTGGATGTAAAGCACACAGTTTGGTGGTGTATGTGAATTAATTTGCTTGTAATAAAAGGCTAAATTTGATTTTGTTTCCTACAAAATTTTGTATAATATTGGAATATAGTCATAATTGTGGTTGATTACTGATGTATATAAAGACAATGGGTAAACGAAATACTTCCAGCATCACTGGAAGAAGCAATTAAATATTTGGGAAGTCGAAGATAGGTACAGCCTCACTCTAGAAAGAGACACAGAGAAGTGCTGCCATATAACTCCTGTGAGCACGTGCCAGAGCAGCTGTCTATAATGGGTCCAGGGAGCCCAAACACATCCAGACCCGTCTAAATTTGCATTTGGTAGGTCAGCTGGTGTGGTGAAGTCTTCCCAGAAGTGCTGGGAAGCATAAGGCTCAGCAGAAGGCAAACGGTATAGATGAGTGGGTTCTTTGGGGTTCGGCTGCCAGGATCAGCACCGGGGTACAAATGGATTATGGAAGGTTGTGTGCACATTTGTGCATGGCAAAAAAAAATGAGAGTAGCAAGTGTTGGCAGCACTTTGAGAAAAAGACAAGAGCTCTTTCAATTTTATTTATTTATTTATTTAGGTCTGCAAATGTAGAGTTTTTGAGTAAACAACGACATATTTTCCTGCTTGTTTTCTTAAAAATTGGAGTCAAAATGCTGTCTGTACTTTTATTTCAAAGCTTAAAAACTGTATATTGATACAAGAGTTTCTTGCTCTTCCTGGGAAGAATTTATTTATTTATTTATTTATTTTAAGAATTAGTAAGTCAGTGTTCGCAGTCTAGTGAAGAAACTGAGCATTTAAACTTGCTTTTTCTTTTCTTTGGTTATTTTCTCTATCAGTTCAGGAATTTAGCCATGACGTCTCTTCTGGATTTAATGAAGCATGTAACAAGACATTCACAACACTCTGAAGAATAATTGCTGGATTGTCACTAAATTCTATTGTATTCAAAGGCACAAAACTTCAAAGCCAGATTGTCTATAAAATTCAGCCCACCTCTTAAAAGATTCCCTTGACAAAGCTTCTGGTTTTCGGATTATATTAATTTGTAGAGTAAGTACAATAATTGAATCCTGATTGAGATACTTTGTTTGCTCTTACAGCTCTCACTAAAAGGGCTAAGGGCAGAGGAGTTGCGCAGGTATTCAGTGGCAGAAAAAGTCATACTTGCATGCTAAAATCTTATAATATAACAATATTAATTACAGTAAAAAGATGCTTTCACTTCTTCAGAGAACTTACTTCATGCACGAGCTCTTCTGTAGTGCTCTAGAATACTGGAAGATGAACTAACCCAAAGTGCCAGAACACATCCCTTATTGCACATCTTAGGTATTCTTTAGGCCCTTTACTCCATGATAATAAATATATTTAGTTTTGTAGTAGTCGTTATTGTTCGTTTGGTTTGGTTTGGTTTTTCTGGGATGTCAGCACCTCTCCTGAATAGAATATTTTCACGAGAATGTTCCCAGTGCTCAAGAATTTGGAAGTAGGCACTGCTGGGACAAATGACTCCAATCATCCAACGGGATATTCCAAGCCTTATGATGCCACCTTCAGTGATAAAATCTGGGGAAAAGAAGAACAGCATATTCAGGGTGATCATGTTTGACTTCCCAAGTAACTGTTATTTCTCATGAAGACCTGCTTTCCCTCCTGATGATGGGAAATAATAAATGAATACTTTGTTTTGCTTTGCTTACAAGCACCACTTTGCTTCACATATTGAAGTGTCTTTCTCTTGACCCACACATTTTCTCACTTTTGCTTTCCATATTCTCTCTTTCATCCTGCTGGAGAGAGTGAGCAAGCTGTTTTTCAGTGCTTAGCAGCCTGCCAGAGTTAACCACAACAGGCTTCCTTGACCACTCTGATTGTTTTCTCTGCCAAACAAGTACTTTCATAAATGACACACTTCCCTAGCCATTTCCCACAACGCATGCCAGATAAGAGGTTGTTCATCATCTAGAAGAATATGTGGCCAAGTTAACAGTGTGACCTATGTTTTGCAGTGATTACAGTTTGTGCAGGTGGCATTTCCATGCTTCATCTTAGATGACTTATGTCATCTAAATAGGCAGCTTTGTATTAAGTATGAGTCTCACAAGGTGATCCATCAGCCTTAAAAACATGATCATGGCCTCATTCACTGTGATTTGCATTAACCTGAGGAAATGACTATACAGGGAGGGTATTGTCTTTGCTGCACAGGTTGTTTGTATGCATCTGCTCTTCAAATCCTATTTTTAGAAAACTGTATGACCTGAGATCTTCTCGGAGTAGACATTTGAAAAGTTTTGTTTAATTTGGAGAAAAAAAAAGTATATAGTTACTTTTTTTATTATTATTACTTTGAAATGGGGAGACAAAACAGTATAATAAAATAATTGTCACCAAGTAATCTAATATCTAAAGTGCCTAGATTTCCATCTAGTTTATGCTGCTTCCAAATGAGATGTGAATTGATTTAAAAAATGCTTCTCTGAAACATGGTAAGCACAGAAAATTCAGGAGACTTATAGTGATGCCTTAGTTCCATCAGCTGCATAGCCATGGTAGCAGAAGACAAAGCAGAAATAGCATTATGCATAACTGTACAGTCCCAAATCCTGTTATTCATAATGGACTTTCAGTCTCTGGAACTATTACTAAGAATGCCGTATTGGCAATGGGTATAAAGAACAAAAATCCATTTTGCTGAAGTAAGGGGCAGTGTCAAGATACCACATAACTAATCCAGGAGTTTTAGAAGGTGACATTTTGGGAAAATGTCACTCAGCAGTACATATTTCATGCAGTATGTAACATCTCTATCAAAAGGTTAAACCTACTGCTTAAAGCAAGCTATATTCCCAAAATGTTCCAGTGCTGGGAATGATATGGAGATATACTATACTAAGGTGACAATTGTCCTCAACCAAGATACTTTGGCTTTGAAGAAATTCTGTCTCCTAAACCTCCCTTATTTTTCTGTGTAGACATTTCATCCAAGAGGACAGAGTACTCCATTCACTGTACTGTCAGGTAGTGGTTGACAGTTCAGAGGAAAAACAATTGTTTGTGTTCCCTTATTGTAATAGAATCACAGAATGGCTTGCTTTGTAGAGGACCTTAAAGGCCACCTAGTTCCACCCATTTGCCAGGGGCAGGGTTGCCACCCACTAGATCAGGCTGCACAGCATCCCATTCAATCTGACTTTGAATGTCTCCAGAAATGGAGCACTGACAGGTTCTCTGAGCAGCCTGTGCCAGAGCCTCACCAACCCCTGAGTAAAAAATTTCTTCTTAACATCTAACCTAAATCCCCCCTCTTTTGGTTTAAAGACATTTTGCTTTATCATCTCACTATCAGACCATGTCAGTCCCACTGTTAGTCCTGGTAGTAAGACCAGTTCAATTACTGGAAGGCCACAAGGAGATCTCCCGAGAGCCTTCTCTTCTCCAAGCTAAACAAGCTGGACTCTCTCAAACTGTCTTCATCGGAGATGTGCTCCAGCCCTTTGATCTTTAATGGCCCTCCTCTGGACTCACTGCAACCACTTCCTGTACTGGAGCAGACAGGCTTGGAAACAATACTCCAGATGAGAGGGAGACAATAATCTTCCTCTCCCTGCTGGCTGCCCCTCTTTTGATACAGCCCAGGATGCAGGCAGCCTTTTGGGCTGCCGATGCACACTGCTGGCTCATGACCAGCTTCTTGTTCACTGGGAACTCCAATTTCTTCTCTGCAGGGCTGCTTTCAATGAGTTCCCCCAGTCTGTATTCATATCTGGAATTGCCTTGGCCCAAGTGCAACACCTTGCACTTGGCCTTGTTAAACCTTGCTTTATTCTCATGTGCCCAGTTTTAGAATCCAAACAGGTCTGTTTGGATGACATCCCTTCCTACTCATGTGTCAACTGCACCACTCACCTTGGTGTCATCTGCTAAGTTGCTAAGGATACAAGTAGATCCAAATGAGGAAAATGAAAAAAGAATTGAAATTGACATGTGACACAGAGAATGACAATGAGACACATCAGTGAAGTGTTGGAGAAAAAAATTTTCAGAGGGAGAAAAAGCTGCTAAAAGGAACTTTTTAAAATGTATCAAAGCAAAAAGCCTCCCAGAAAGTTGATTGAGATGGAAAATTATCTGGGTATAGAAGGAAAAATGATAAACAATAAGTAAGTTAGTTTTTATATGGAGAGCTTTATAAAAGTTTTTTGGAATTGAGAGACAAGTCTGGAAACTTTACAAAATGAGAGATTGGCAAAAGAGATATAAAGTTGTACAACTAATAATTGCTAACACGTTTTACTAAAACAAATATCTAATTTCTAAAGTTAAGTTTTTTATCAGAAAACAGGGAGCATTAAGTCAAATTTTAAGAGGCATTTAAGAAAAATGTAACTCTACAAATCTGATTTATGCAGTAGGAAAACTGGTACACATTATGATAAAACAGGAATAGTTTATTATGTATAAATACAAAATATTACAGAGAGATCAGGATGTTTGTCATGCTTCACAGAGATCTTTGATCCTTTAACAGTAAAAGGAAAAAAAGACCTGGCAAATACAGCATTATTGAATTACAGTTCAAGTACTGAATTTCCAGAAAGTTACTGCAAAGGTGAATAAATGATTTATCATTGATATTTTCACCTACAAATATTTCCTGGAGCTTTTTCTATTCCATGCATCACAAATGAAACTGAAAGGAGAAATTAATGTGGTGATTAAAATTTCTGCTGAAAAAAAAAAAAATAGTCATAGTAAGAATTAAATTTGACTGAATTTTTCTGGACAATCCATGACAGTAAGTTACAGAGATCTAAAATGATAAATGAAATTCAGTGTTAAGAAATTCAAGATGATATATGTGGACAAAGAAAAACAAATTTATGAATACCCATGTAAATTTAAGCTTGGGAAAAAAATAATTATGAGATCAAAGAGAATACTTAGAAAAAAAGTCACTATTCCATAATATAAAACGTAAGCATTTCATACATTGAATACTTATGTAGTCTTCAAGAAGGATACAGGAGGCATTAGTTAGGTGAGAAAAAGAACAACAAATATGACCAGACATGAAGAAATGCTAAGCAGACTTCTCAGCTTGGAAAGAAACATCCAAAAGGAGATAAGCTGGAGATGCTTTGGCCATTTTCCAAACTCAAAAACATGAAAGCTATTTTTGAAATGGTGCCTCAGTAATTTTGGAGAGCTTATTCCTATAGAACATCATGGGAAACAAAAGCATTAACATGATCAAAAATTTGATGTATTCATCTACTTACTGTAACTACTCATTTATGTACATATATATCTTTACCACTTTTAACGCTTTTTAGTTTTATTTTTCAGTGTTACACTGGAGAAAAAGTGATAATTGGCACTGGTGAGAAATCTGTCAAAAGTCAATGCAGGAACTGCACAGGAATGAAAGTTCATTTATCTGTTCAAATACTATTTATGGATTATGAAAACAATGTACTTGTTAAGAAACCGGAACAACTCTTACAAAATGTTTTCAACAATAAAACCTTTGTTTCACAACTTCACACCCTTGGAAGCCTTTAGTAATACTTAAGGTCTCTGGTCATCTACCCCAAATCTCATTTCTGTTCGTCACCTTCATGCTCTTGCTCCTATCATTCTCCAGCTACTCATAATTAAACCAGTCAATCAGACAAGTATCCTAACATGTTCTGAGTGGTAGCACACATCATGCTGAGGTGTTGGTAGTGAGGGAACTGTGGGCAACAACTTCAAGCAGTGAAACTGTAACAGGAAGAGGGAAAAAGATGCTGAAATGTTAAGGTTAGCTGACAGGAGCTACAATAGCCTTTTACATTATAAGTTTGAATTGGTGTCAATAATAGCCTTAGCAATGTTGATGCCACCTAAACTTATTGCTGAACATCTCAAGGACTGTAGTGGGAAAAATTTAAGAAGCTTGAATATAGAGAAAGGTTTGATGAGGATAGGATGGAGGGGGAAATATCTTAAACGATCTTGCCTTGCTACTCCCAATGTCATTTTGTTCTGTGCAGGAAAAGATGACAGCCTTCACTTCATTCATGCTGGCATCATTTTATTACTGCTAAATTTGCGTTCTAAAATCAGGCAGTAGCCTGTTGTCTTTGATTAGAGTAATTTTAAGTCTGAGCTCATTTTTAAGTACATTTCTGAATCAGTGCCCAAGTTTTTAACTCCTATTCTTGGTCTTCAAATGTATGTAGAAATGTGCTGCTAGTTTGATAATCCAAGCAGAGCTCCCAGGGAAGCTAAAGTGGAGCTTTATCTGTTTCTCTTATGAAAAAAAAAAAAAAAAAAAAAAAAAAGAGAGAGAGAGAGAAAAGGAAAAAAAAGAGAAAAAAATAAGAAATAAGAAAAAAGAAAGAAAAGTGCATGTTACAAATCTATCAGTCTGAATTATTTTTTTCTTTCTTTCTTCTCAGTGGTTGAATAGATTTTGAGCCATAAGCATTATCTATTCTGACTAACCACTTCATCTGACTCACTGAATTTCATCCAGTCATTTCTGCTTTGAACCTAATAGCCTGTAAATGAACTAGAACATTTCTCCCGGGTAGACATGCAATCAAGGAAAACATTGATTTTAAATTTATTGTGTATTGTTTTCAAAATGTGTTTTCTCTGTACATCTCTATTTAAAAATCTGACAGCCATGCAACTTAACGTAGTCTCGGGGTATCACACTGTCTGGAGAAAGACACTTCTATGAAATACTCATCTGACTATGAGAAGTGGTGCGGAATATTGCACTGGTGAAAAAAGTTTATATGCACTATTTTTTCTCCAAAATCCCTTGAATGATTTCTAAGGGAAGTAAACTAATTATCTTATACCAGATCTACTTTAAATCTCATAATTACATAATTGTGTCTCCTTTGTAAATGATGTAAGAATGCTGTTTTGTTGATGAATTAAAAGGTTTAAGCTGTATTTCCTGACGTACAAGATAAAGCTTTCTCATGTAATTCAGAAGAGTTGTTTTCATGCAGGAAAGAGAAGATCCAAACCCAGAAATGGAGCTAAAATGAAGATCCCCATCAATTTCTAAGAAGATCCTACTTAGAAATGGTTGTGTCCAGTTATGTTAGATATGATTATGACTACAATACTAGGACCATATAAAAACTGATGGTCTCTGTAGAACACAATTATTCTTTATCATTACAAAGCACACTGTGCCCGTCAGGAGGTCTTCACAAAGACAAGCTCTGTTACTGGGTTGCTGTTTGGTAGACTAGGAAGCTTTAACTACTAACAAACCTAGCACACTGAAAATATATCTGGGTTTCTGAGTATGAGGTCCTCTTAACTCTCAGCACACTTGACACACAGACAGAAGAGATTTGTTAGAAACTGGGCTACTAAGCTCACTTTATAGTGATATGGATATCTTATTAACCAGATGACATATTGATGTGATCTGTATATATTTCTGCCCCACACATCCATCCTAAAGACTTTTGCTGTGAATTAAATACAGTGAGAGTAGAGTTAAGCTGCCCGGTACCTTTTTGTCAAGAAGTTTACATAGATGTATTTGATTTGATTCTGGACAGCTCAGAAACTTACAGAGGTTTCATGAGAGCTTGAAAACATAATTTGAGAGGCTCCTGGGCATTTCAGGGACAGGAAAGAGGAAACACAAGAGACACTGAGGTGAGGTGTGAGACCCATTAACAGAGGTGAGGATGTTACAGACAGGTCTGGAGTATGGAGATGTGTTAAAACCAAAGTGTATTCTTTCCAGTGTGAAAGCCGAAAGACAGGAGAACACTGTATTTCAAAACTGTTTAAAGGAAGCCTGCACAGTATCAGCTGCTCCTGTGCCCAGGCACTAAAGGAATCATAGGAAAGGTCTCTGTTTCATGCCAGAAATATTAAGAAGCTTGTCCTGATGGCTGAGCTCTACAGGAAAGCAATCTTTGTCAGTGTGTCTCCCAGTACTGTATGTACTGCTGCTTCCTGCTAGTCTGGATAGAAATGTCAGATCACATAAACACCCAAGAAGAAAATAGAAGCAGACAGGTTTTCTCTCATCTGACTCTTCAATAAAGGTGTTATTACATTTTAATGCTTCTATTTGCATTGCCTCCGCTCAAAGTTGATAGTATGCAATTTTACCCCAAAGCACATCCTCTCCATCATACTCTCTATTACTATAAAGGGAAGGACACACAATATGCTTTACATCATATACCTGAAGCATCATTTTTTATTTTCTTCCACAACTCGGCTTAACATTTTTTAAGGATTAACTCCTCTTTTTTTTTTTTTTCTTTTTTTTCTCTTCCACCTCTGCCTCTCTCTGCCTTTTTTCTCCTTTTTGATCAAGAGAATAAATAAAATAAATGATGCTATAGTGAAAAAAAAAACCTCACTGTTAAGCTAGTTCCTGTCAGTTTAGCTGCTACCTTTCTGTAGGGCTGCTGCTAGTCAAATACAATTGGATTTTATTTCTTCCACAAATCTTTTAAGGATACAAAAGTAGAAAATATGCTCCAAATCATTTTCTTTTGAATTTCTTAGATTTTCAGAAATAATCATAATGACATAGCAATTTGCATATTCTCTCCACTGCTTGGCAAGACCATCTTTGTGGATGAAATTTCATTTCTGTTTTCCCTCTTTTCCTATTGAGTACGCACTTCCATATTAGACATATTTCCCATATGAGAACTGTGAACAAACAAATCACAGAGCTCAGATACTGTTAAGGAAAACAAAAAAATAAAGAAATACAGACCATTGAAAAAAAAATAAAATAAAAATAAATGGTGGAAGAAAAGTGGGAAGAGTGGTTAAATTTCTTTTTTGTACTGTAGGAAAGACAGCAAATAAAAGAGCAGAGAACACTTTCAATTGATGAGGTTGATTTTTTCTTCTCTATTGGTTTCTTTTCCAATCTAAGCTGCAAGGAGTGAGTATAGAAAATAAAAGCCAATAGTAACTTTCTGAATTGTGTTTCCTTGAATGATCGAGCCCTGCTTCCTTGAGACAGAGTAAACAGTTTTTTTGCAAGTCTTCTTGGGTCATTTTTTACAGGCAGCTTTTGCCCTGTGTTCAGGGCCTTCACATACAGCTTGAAAGGCCAAAGATATTGCACATAATAAATAACTAAACTTACCAAGCCATTAGGCTAAGCCTTAGTATATTCTCATCCCCCAACAAGAAGCTTGATGACACTGAGCTAACCAAGCAGTGATCAGTGAGGGGGCAAATGAGCCTTTATTGCTTTGTGGAAGAGGGTGACTTTTGCCACCGCACTGACCACTGAAGGGCTAAAGATCCTCATTTTTGCTATTTTGCTGTCTTCTGGTTCTCTTTTCAGATCTTTTAGAATTGTATGTATTCACTTTCTGTATTGGTGTTTTACCTCTGAAATTCTCAAGCTTCTAAATATCATAGAATCATAGAATCACAAGGTTGGAAAGGACCTACAAGGTCATGTGTTCCAACTGTCCTCCTGTCACCATTACTACCCACTGAGCTACTAAGCTGTATCTCATAGCAATATGCTTTCATAGCTTAAGCTTTCTTATGGTTCTACATATTTCCACAAAACCTTTTCTCAGAATAAAACAGTTTGTTCTGACATTTAGCTCAGGTTGCGTAGCCACTGCACTGGGGCTAAGCCTTGAGCTGCAGAAAGAAGTATCCCATTGAAAAGGAATATAGGAAGAGGGAAAACAGATAATATTGTCTTTGTACTGTCTGTGTCTGTGTAGCTTTTAACAGAGATGATCATGGTGGTTCAGACACAAGAAGATATTACATCACTGTATACATGGTTCAGATGACCAAACAACTTGAGCCCCACTTCCCCATCTAGCTCAGTTTTGTCTCTGTCTTTGGAGTATGTTTCAGTTGAAACAGTATTGACACAAGTGATGGCTGTGTAAACACCCTTATTTTCCTTTTGTTGGTTCAAAAGTTCATCTTCCTGTCCTAGAAGGAATTTTGGGTAGCTCATTGTCACCTTGCCTCTCAGTAAGATTAAGGCCTTGACTGAGAAACTATGTTTGCCACAATGAGTGCCTTAAACAGAGCACAAACTCACAAAGCAGTAGGTGGTAGTGCAGTATGGCATCTGATGACAGGACATTTGAGCAGAAAAAGAAGCTGAACCACAATTACTCCTTTGTGGAAATCATTTGACTTTTTCTCCACTCCACAGCAATAGTTGTGTTTTGTTTTTTATCTATTTATTTTTTTTTCCCCAACTCTTTTTAATTATACTGAAATTACTGATAAGAATTAAAATGCAAGCAAAATTAGAAAAGCTAGGAAGGAGGAACACTGTTTGAAAGAATATATGCTGGGGCCTTCTGAACAATTAAATGTGTTTGAAGATACTGAACATAATAAAAAGAAGCACTGTGTTATAAATCACATTGGACAGTGAGTTGGAATGGAAAGTGTGCTTAATCCTTGCATGATACAGAAGTACCTCACAGATAGAAATTATTGTCACCATTCACAATGAAAATGACTGTCTTTGTAAAAAGGTTCATTGCTACATAATACCTCATTTAGACTGTAAAATTAAATTTTGTAACAATTGTAAAACAATAGTTCTCTTGACAATGCAACTGTACAGCTATTACATTAAAACTAGTCTCTACAATGAATTTTTGAGTCCTTCAAAGTGCTGCGTATACTGTGCTCACAAACCCACTGATCTGTAGAATTCAATGTCTATTATTTGTGTGTGAAAGAAAATCATTTTTCTCACTCAAATTTGCTTCCACTCGAAATCCACTTTGTTGCAAAATTCCTAGGCTTTTTGAGCCATTCAGCTGCCAGAGAATTAAAAAAGATTCTTAGGGGGATGATGAACTAATATTGGATTTAGTTTTCAAAGACAAGAATGTATGAGAAGCCATTGCCTTTGGTCACTTCATACTCTCCTGAAGGAGCCTTGAGGGAGTTCTGTGAAGCTGTGCCAATTCTTTCTTGTGCTAAATCCATAAGCCTTATTCTATTGGCTGAAGCTTTCACAATTTGTGAATGTCTTTGAACATATTAAGAGGAATTTGAGGAGAGCTTTTGGAGAATTAGAAATCCTTACTCTGAAACCAGTAGCTTAGCTGTTGGCTGTTTTCCTGCACTGCTGGTTCTTTTAATGTCGATTTCAGTGATTTTAATTTTCTGAAAAAATCATCTTAATAACACACTGAGAGCAGGAATAACATATGGAGCTGTTTGGAGGCTTACTACATATAATTTCTGTTCAGCTCATCTATTTGGATAGATCTTTTCAATAACTACTAATCCACTTTCTTTCCTTTCCTCTCTATATTTTCTTTTCTTTAAAAAGGTAGAAAGTAGGTAAAGGAGAGTATCATTTTGTGTTAAGGAGGAACTCTTATCTTCCTCTACAAAACTTAAGAATTCTTGCTATTTAGATTTTTTATTATTATTATTTTTATTTATTTATTTATTTTTGTTGAAAGTCTACAGTGACACTATTTGATTTGATTTAGGTTTTACCCTGAAGAATTGGAAGATGACAGCAGTCAAGTCTGAAATGCCCATAACTTTAACAGAGGTAACTCTTCAGTGCATGAGCCTGTTTCCTTCACCAGACTAAGTCACTGTCAGCATTTGTGCAAGTGTTTGTGGCTCTTCAAAAACAGATTTATTTGGGGCAACATTTCAAAATGTAATAAAATTATTCAGACTCCATATTTTACCCCAAATCCCCCCTGGTTAAATTTATTCATTGAATTTATCAGCCATGTCAAAGCAAATACAGAAGTGTCTGGAAAACATTGATTCACTCAGTCAACTAAGGTCTTTAAAGCTCTGTACAGCTTTAAAGGGGACTTTTACTGAGCATAATCTTTGCTTAAACATCTAAAACTACAAAAAGCCAAACCAACCTTTTTTCAAACAGTCTCTCCTGTGCAATACCATGCAAATGAATTTTCTAGTCTCAAGATCTCTTAAGGTTGTGGAGGCAAGGAGTTTGACTTCACCAAACCTTTCATGTTCCACAAGCATAGTAGAAAGTTGGCATTACAACATTATTTTTCTTAAGACTTGGAGGTTCACATTATGGTACAATAGTCAAGGTCTCACTCAGAGAATACCCACTGCAGAATTAGAAGTTGTCTTTGTTTCATCTGAGATGGTATTGTTTTCTTCAGAGTATTCGGTATGGCGCTATGTTTGTGTTCTAGGTGGAAAACAATGTTGATAACACACTCGAGGCAAGGAGTGAGAAATCAGACAGTGGGCAGAGATGCAAAATGTGTGTGGGGTAAAAATCTTTCATTTACAAAGTCAGGATAAAGTAACATTAAGAAAACATGCATGTTCTTCTGTGAAATGTTAAGAGCTACTGTCACCCAGGGAACTAGGGAAGAGCTAGAGAATTCTTAAGTATTGAAAACTACATATAGAAATGCTAATGACTAAATACTCTCAAAGGGTATTATAATTAAAACATCCTATCACTTTGCTATTTCCTTGTGTAATCGGTGCTTGTAAATGTTTTTCTTCCAGGAACCTAAGAACTACACTGGAATTATGAGGTCTCTAGCTACCTAGCTGCAGAAAACTTATACTCTTGTAGTATTTATTCCCCTAAATACATCAGATACATCTGCCTCATCTCTCCTTTTTTTTATTCTTCTTTTTCTTTTCTTTTTTCTCCTACAAATGTGATTTGGGAATCCAAAGGCTTTTGTCTTCTACCTCAACAACTAGAAAAAAATTAAATTATGCTGAAAGTGTTCCTTCCAGACTTACATGAAGTCTGAAGGAGCTGAATCTTAATACTGTGTCTAAATCACAAGGTATTTCACAAACACCTTTAAACATTTCCAACCATGAACTCTCCTGGCTGAAGCTAAGATAAATAACTTCTGCTTGTCTGTTTTGTGGCATATGCAGCAAGTCATTTGCTCATATAAAATCAAATTGGTTAGTTCTGATTTCTGTTGCTAAATTGTTCCTGGCTGCTCCCAAAAATTATTTTCCACAATTATTTCTTCCAGTGTCTTCCTAAAGACTGAAGTTAGATTTACCATTGTGTAGTTCCCTAGCTCCTTCTTTCCAGTTTTCCGTTTGCATGTTTTCTCCCCTCATAGGGAGGATGGATGGTCTAGACCCAATTGCGCATCTTCCTTTAACCTTTCCGCCTCTACAAAATAAAACCTTACATACTCTTTACAACAGATCTGTAACTTATGGTGAGAAAAAACATTCAATCAAGTGTGTAGCAGTCGATCTGTGGTAAACTGTTGACAGCAAAAACTAAAGTGATAAAGAACAGAGGATTCACTTGGAATCTGATCTCTGCTTGTGGTAGTAGTTTTCTGTGAACCTCATTGCAATTACAGTTCTAGGGTTTCAGCTATCTTCCATTGCTGTGGGATTATTTTCTATTATCATATTCATGGTTTTGCTGGATATGAGAAATCTTTGGTTCAGATAAAGTAAGAACTCCCCTTCTTCACATGCCTGTAAAACCTTAAATTTTACTAATTCAACAACACTCTCTGGATTTCAAAGCATTAAGTACCACAGCAAAGGCAGTTGGTCCCATTAAATATGTTTGCACACTCAGGTGATTATTTCATTCTGTGTAACATTTCAAGAGAGATCAATTAAAGAGGCTATTACTAATGGAACTCAGGAATAATCAGTTTTATCCTACTAATGTCAGAAACTAATATCACTGGTTGGACCTTGGAATGTTATTTAAACCTCTTTTCATGAAGTTTTAATAAGATCTTTAATTTTGCTATTTACTTAGATGTACCTTAAATATTTTGTTATCCCTTCAGTCAGTTTGAGGGATTGTCAGTCAGTCAGTTAGGGATTCAAAGATCATATTCACTCTCTTTGTGCCCTCCTGCTTTCTAGTAATTTCCTTTGCACTGAAAAAAAACCCCAAAACAAGCAAACAAACAAACAAAAACCCAACCCACAAAATATGCAAGACATCTTCAGAACTCCCTCAAGACTCAGATAATCATTCACAGCTTTCAAAATAAGGCTGTTGTTAGCTACCCTTCCATGTAATACCTGACAGCCTTTGCCCAACTAGTTCAGACTGTTCTTTGAGAAGCAGAATCTCTTCTACAGCTAGTCTGAAGAATATTTGACACTCTCTTATCACTACTTGTAAGAATATTTGTTGCTTGCTAACTGCATTAGAAGATTTTGTTTTTCAGCTGTTGCTGTGGAAACTGCTGCTGATCTAACCACAACTGTTTATGCTGCCCCAGTGTTTGCTGAGCCTGCCATCATACCATCTGTATGCAGGGGATATTTTTTCAGGATGTAACAACTTAATCTTCACTCTTTGCTGTGGGTAGGCTGGTCTCCAATTTTGGCATTTCTAGCTGGTCCCGATCCTGCAAAAGGATCGGATCCTTACTTGACCAGAACTTTTTCTCATCCCCAGCACAGTTCCATAAGCAGTCTCCCAAATGAACACCATATCTAGTGAGAGAAGAAATATGTTTCATTTCTGTTGGCAAGGGTTAAACTAGAGTACATGGAGCTTCATCAGAAAGGTATTCCAGCACAATGTTTCATCTCTTTTTCCCAAACTCTCTAAAAGATTTCATCCTCCAAAGGTCATTATGGTGTGATGGGGAAGAAGTCCTTCTGTGTTTGGATTCCAGCTCACCTGTGTTTCTTGTGATCACAGATGAGTTTCTAAAAATTGTCTCTCAGATGCCACAAGAAAATGAGATGTAGCTTTCATTGTAGGCGATGCTTAAATTTCAAGCTGGTTGTTAGAATTATTTAAAAGGTAGCAAATGAAAAGGGAACATGCAATCAAAGGTGAAACCAAAAGATAAGAAAGCAAACAAATCAAAAATACAGTTTATAATTTATAGAAATGGCTGCACATTTTTTAAAAATTACTTTCTAAGATAAATGGCAAAGCAAATGAAAAAAAGCCTGTTTTACATCTAATGTCACTACTGGTTGTTGAAAAAACATTGATACTTCATTTACCTTTTGAGACAATAAAGTGTCAGGACACTCTTTGTCTATTTGATTCATTTTTGCAGAAAGGAAAAAAGGAGAAGAGTAAATGCTATATATCTGGAATTTTTACAGCTGGAATTATGCTGTTCTTCAGATAAAATTCCAGGCTAGAAATTAGATTTGACCAAATTGATTCCTGTGACTTAGTGAGGCCAGGCAGAAGAAAAGAACACCTCTTACAAATTAGGTCTGTGTGTGAAAAGTCCTAGTCAAAATAATAACCTGCATTTCTTTTGAAAAAAAATCATTGGTGCAAAAAATTAGATGTGATCATATGTCTTCATGATGAGAAATAAATAGGCTACCACCCACCCATTCCTCCTGAATCCACTGAGTTATTGCAGCTAAGTTACAGACTGGATACTGTAATGGTAGTATAGAACCCAGAATATGAGGTGAAAGAAAATTAATATTTTGTAAAGTGTGAACATGTGAGCAGACTGAAGATTCTACTCCGAAAAGCTGTTTCTTCTAGAGGGTTTGTTACCCCATCAACAGAAATATGAAATGTTTGGGGGAAAAAAAAAGAAGTAAGACTAGCACATTTTTGAAGGCCTTCAACAGCCAGAAATACTGCCTGGAGGGTTTAATATGATAAATTTATTTGTTTTTCACTTGTTTCTTTCAGCTGTTATAGGTCATACATAAAAATTTGCTGTGTCCCGAAACATATTATAGTGTTAAACAGTCTGTTTAGTGTTCTGAGTCTCCTGTATCCTAAAATCCATTATAACTTGTATTACAACTATCTTCAGGTTGCATTATAGATGATACAGTTAATTACCTCAAGACCATCTTTCTTTCACTAAGGGTGGCCTTTAAAGAAACAAAGATGGCAATGGAGAACATCCTTAACAGAAGTTCAGGAATCTAAGCCTGGATCCTTCTCACTTAAGACATTTAATTGAGCCATCTGCATTTAGAGTTTATTTTCCATGTGTTTACAGTAAAATCTGTAAAATGATCAAGGCATTTCCAGAGAGTGCATTAGGTCTAGACTGATATATAAAGCTGGATTTGTTACTGTTGAGAGCACTTATCATTATTGTGCTCCCCAGACAACTTTCTCAGATAAATGCAATTGGGCAGAGAAATTTGGTCTAATTATAGCTATGTTCATAAGAGAAGAACTGTAAGGAAGTGATAGTCTTGCTTCTTATACAAATGAAGTTAAAGAATAGAAGGAATCTATGAGAGTCTGTTTGTGACAATGCATTTGTCATCTCCAGAATAAAATATAATGTCCTATATATATCAGCATCTGAGAAGAAAAACTATAGTGCTCTGCACTATGCACTCTTTATGGAAAGGACTGTGAGATATTCGAGATTTTAATCAGCAGAGAGAACTTTGTTGTTGAAATATCCAAGGAAAACAGCCCTTCACAGTTGAAATGAGCAGAGAATAATTTCTTGAGAGAATGAAAACAAAATTTATTACATCAAGGCCCTTCTATCCTATAAATCAACTGCTTTAAAAGCAAATAATAGATATGCAAACCACAGGTTCTCCAGGCATGATCCATAATACCATATGTGTAGTCTAAAGACTTGGCTCTCTAACCTTCTCATTTGCAATTGCTAAATCGCTTCGAAAAACACTGGAGAACAGAAACTGATTTGTTTCCCTGATAACAATTCCTCATAAATTAAACAGACATAGACATGTCAATTGATTTTGAATGAAAATACAATCACTTCTATTAAAAATATAAGAAAATGAAAGTAGATGAGAAAGCAGTAATCTGTTGTATGGTATGGGGCATACTATAAGGATGTACTATAAAGTCCAATACTCCACTGTCACTGCTTGTATCACATACTTAAGTATGATAAGTTTCTTCTTAACTTATCTGGAATAATAAAGTTAATGAAAGTCAATTGTAATTTATTTGCAGAAGTTTTGCTGTCTTGTATTACATGCTCAGAGTAACAGAAATGCACAGTAGTATCATCATAGTATCATAGTATTGTGCGAGTTGGAAGGGACCTTAGAGATCATCGAGTCCAACTCCCGGGATTTGAGCCCTTCTGTGTAGCAGAGCAGCATTTCTGCCACTTGCACCACAGGGGTGATTCGAACCCCGGGCCTCTGGTGTTGCAAGCAGCAATTCTACCACTGCGCCACCGGAGGCACACAACAGTGCCATTGATGCAATTCTACTGGAGTTACTAATTCTCTAGCTTTCTCTTCCCATTCTGGAGAATGTGCAAAATCAAAACTATACTGCTCTACAGACGCTTGTATGACCTGCAAAGTCATAATTTAGCTAAAGAGTTTCAGTAATACTTAGGAGGTTCTATGTGTGGCTCTAGTGATAACAGCTCCCAAAACAATCAGGGTTCATAGGAATTACTAAATTCAAAGCATTGGCTACATAAGCATCCAGGAAGCTACATCAGCCCTGAAGTGTCTTATACCATACAGGCAGAAAATTGCACACTGAGCTCAAATTATCAATATATTAAAAAATAAAAATAATAATGATAATAAATCCACATTTGAAAGAGCAAATTATTCATTGCTCTAAGTACTTAATTTAGCCCTTCTTTTGTGTGTTTAGATGTAATGTAGTAGAGTTCAGAAGAATCATCAGGTTGGTGTTCCATTTCGCAAACACAAGGGAGAACAAGGCCTTTGCTATGATGAACTTCTTTGTGATACAATACATAGATGTCACAGAAACTATGAAGATAATAAGCTCATAATAACAGTTATCCAGGTAGTTCACAATATTTGTATCTGATACACTTCCTGCCTGCTGACCTGCCATGACACAACTGCAAGCTTTCCAGTAGAACATCTGAATTTAAATGTAGAAATTATGTTAAACTACCCATTCATACTTAAGAGGCATGAGGGCAAGTAGTTTGTATCCATACCAGCATGTCAGACTTGCTGAGGCTGCAGGGGAGCAAAATATAGGTAGCGGGATAGTGTTAAGGCTATTAGTTTTGATTGTTAGGCAGCCAGGGCTTCACTATTGATTGTAGTCGTCCACTTTAAAAAATAGAAAAAATAAAAACAAATAATAAGAATAAAAACAGAAAACTCAGCAGAGAAAGTTAGATCTTTAAAACCAAAACTATAACTGCAGATAATAACATAAATAATTCCACACAAACAAAAATAGTAATATGTCTTCACCCAGTTGTTTACCTAGCCTATGCATTCTCTTGGTCTGTTCCACAACAGAAAAAGTGAGCTTGAAGGGCAGATCAGATATCTGTATGGAGAACAGAACCAGGAAACTCTCTGAGTAGTTTCTAAAACCATCTATACTTTCTCTTTTAACTAACTGCACAAAGCTGTATTTGCTAACATTATCCAAGGGAATAAAAAGCCCTTCCTTCGTGGAAAGTAGGGAATTTGTAGGACATTGCCAGAAGTACAGCCAACCACCAAAGCAGCTTCAAGTTCAGCCACCAGAGCTAAACATTAGATCACAGTTCAAAGCCAAGTCCCAGATTAGCTCTGGTTGAAAACATTGTCCCCAGTGGACCTAATGTTTCTTTTGGAAACCAGAGAAAAGGAGCTCCCGGGGCCCAGTGTAAGCTTCTGACCTATGCATTTAGAATGTATTGCATCTTTCCTGTTTCTCCTGACTTCTCTAGTTCTATTGCATCCTTCATGTTTCTCCTGCCCTTTTCAATTCTACTGGCCTTTTAAAATTTCACCCGGGCTACTATTCTCCAAGGCTTTGTAGTTCATCATCTCCCACTATGTAGATTTCAGATCTTCCTTGCTTTAATTCTAGTAGTTTGAAATAGAGGAGTATGGATGCTTCATCCGATATTATTTATAAAAAATATTTTTCTAGTGTAAATATTATTTATGGCTTGAAATGTTAGCATTCACTTTTACCATTAGAGGGCTGTATTGTTTGTTGCTATCTGTTCCCTATAATATACTTTCTTAATATCTGTCAAGAGCTACCTGTTATAACAGAACTGTAACACATCAAAATGCTCTGCCTTTCACCTGATGAGTGTTATGTAACTTGCTTACTAACAATATTAAGGCTGCAATAGAGAGAGATAAAGTAGTAAGCTTTCCATGAAATTCCTTGGCTGATCTTAGAGATTATTTCTGCTATTATGGATAATTCCAGAAATGCTTGGCCTAATTTCTTAAGAGGAAACACATAGAGAAGATTTCTACAGTGAAATCTGAGGGAGGTCTCAGAGGAAGTCTGTCCTCACTGAACTCAGAGATGAAATAAGAATTGTTTTGGTTCAACATATCTCTTGCTCTAACCTAATGCATTATAAGTCAACAGGAAAAATCCCTGCTAGGACAGAAAGTTAAGATGAAACACGTTACACATTAACACATAAATGCATCCATCTGTAACTGCACAGTTTCTCTGATCCATTTGTTATACTGGTACTCCGTACTGGGTACAGATGCAGATTGAATGGGGGAGAGAAATGAAGATTTGTAGCATTTCTTACTTGCTGTCAATAACAAATTATACCTTCTGCTTAGGATTTCCTAGGTACAAAGAGGATTGCAATGAATATATGCAGAAAAAATAGGGATTTTTATAAATTAGGTTTATTTATTTATTTATTTATTTATTTATTTATTTATTTTAATGCAAACCAGAAGTGATCTGTCTAGGTTTATGTTATGGAAGTTGTTGTGCTGCATTTTCTGAAGCAGAAATGCTTAAGAACTGTGACTGAGTTATCAGTTCCTGATAGACAGTGCACAGTAGAGTTAGCAGAGATATTCATTAGAGTTAGAAACTTCAAATATATGCACACAAAATATGGTGAAGTAGATAGAAATTTCCACAGCTACCTGAGTAATACGGTACCAAATTCAACTTTGTTAACACCTGGTTATATCAAAAGTTACAATTCTTTGACACTTGCCATTTGACAGTATGGGGCTGTTTTAACTGGATTATCGCTTGCATCCAGATTAGAAAAGGTCTCTCCACTGACTGTTCTTTTGAGCAGTCAGTATCAAAACAGCACTCCTTTATATTGCTGAGCTTCCGGGAGCATTTTCAAAGACATAAATGACATGTGGACACTGACTATAATTACCTAGAATACAAACTGTTTCAGAGCTCAGTGACATTAGGTGCTTTGACACTACGTACCAGAAGAAAATTCTATCAGAATACCTTGTTAACCAGGGCACACACATGGAAGACTGCTGTAACTCTTCATGAGTAAAGCTGTGCTCCAAATTCAACAAATCATTTAAAGACATTATTAAGTCCCTTGATGTTCAGCAAGGCATATTAGGAGAATAAAGCGGACATGTAGAGAAATACAAATGTCAGAAAAACTTAAAAAGAATAAAAACTGATATTCCTCAACAAAATAAAATAATGAGATTGAATAAAATAAAATTCAGTTGCTGAAAACATCAGTGTATCCAGTAGAGTTGGTAAGAGGCATGTAAACGTTCTACTCTGCTCTTTCTACATTTTAGTCAGGATCCCTTGACACACCTGTGACCTTCATGTTAGGCAGGACAAGCAGGTTGTCTAGAAGTGGCACAGTAAATATATGGATCTCCAATGAAAGGCTGAAAAAAAAAAACCAAACAGAAGATACCAGGACACCTGTCATCTCTGCTTCCAAGACTGTGCAATAAGAACAGCTTTCATAAAAAGAGGCACAAAGTTAATTCAGTTTTCAGAGATGGAGACCACAATACAGTCAACATGAACCATGCTGCTTATTCTTATAAACAATGCAGTGTTCTTATATATTCACTCTAAATCATGGGGGATGACAATATCCAACCAAAATACCAAGGAACGTCCCTTTTTTTTTTTTTTACCTAATTAAAATCTCATTTTTTAGTTTGCTTTTGATTGACAGCATGTCAACATATGGATTAACTCCCTCTTGTCATCACTGGCAGGAATGTTAATGTGTCCTTTTAACACATGTTGTTTCACCACATTACAGACTGTTTTGTTGAAAATGTTCATGAACAGTTGATGGAAAATTTCTGCCAGAATTCATGCACACAAGTTAAAGTTGACTCAGTTTTTTTGTGACAAAATAAATTAATAAATAAAAAGAAACAACAACAACAACAAAGAAAAAAAGCAACATGCTTCCAAACTAACAGAAAAAGGAAAAGAAAATGTATAGAAAATCAAGATCAATGCCATCACTGGGAAAACAATATAAAATTAGTAAAATATTGATAAACATCTTGTATTAATTACATCTACTTGTTTGTGCTATCCTGAAACATATAACACTAGATTTTAGCACAGATCGGGATCCCAGTGTGTCAAGTGCTGTAGGTAGTGATACTTTGAACACATAAACTTGTTTTCTTTTTGCTCAGATTTCCTAGAATTAAACTACATGACAAAACAGATGGACAGAGACAGATGGGAGGTGTAAAGGAAAACAATGAGGCAATATTTGTGGGTGTGCTTGGCTTCTGGTCTCAGTACATCAAAAGCCCAACAGTACCCATCTTTTGTGAGCAGCATTCCAAAGGAAAATGCTAATGGCGGTTTGAAAAGTAATTAATAACACAGAGTTTTGTGGGAGACTGTCGGAACTAACAGATGGGTGAAGGTACCACTCAATACCATTTACAGCTGAGAATTTAGAAAGCGGAAATTAATGTTGGCCTCAAAGACAAAATGGAGATGGGAAATGAAGACTAGATGTTGCAATAAGACATAAAAATCTTGGAAAGTTAAAAAAAAAATAAAAATACTTTGTTTTGTTCAGTACAGAAGAAAAGTGCAATTGCAGACTGTGAAAGTCAAAGTGATAGACTAGGAAGATGACCTTAGCATCAGCTTTCTACATACAGACAGGAGAACAAAACTGTGCTTGACAAGAACAGACAACATGATGTCACAGCAGCTGAAATGTAATATGGCAATGCTTTAGGAATCTAAACAGACAGTAAACCAGTATATTTGCAGTGCTCTTCATGTTCCCACCACCTCCAAAAAGAAACTGTCACATTTAAACATAGGCTTTGCATATCAGTGTTAAAAAGAATTCTGAATTAAAGACCATACCTAGAGTACAAACCTAAATGATAGATCACATGCATCTGCAATGATACAGAAAAGGGATGTATCTGAGGCAAAATGTAATGATGCATTTGTGAAGAAAAAAACATCCAGGTAGCACTGTTCTATAGGAAAAGAAGTGAAACTGAAAGAAAAAAAAAAGTAAACATGAAGAAGGCAATCTACACGGTTAAGTCACTGGAACCTGTAAACGACTTGGGGAAAAGGCAGTGAAGAGATCAGTTTTTAACATGTAAGATTAAAGTAATACAATAACCAAGCAAAAATACTTGGTTTGGTCCAAGTTCCTCTTGGGGTGTTGAGGGATTTTTTGTGAAACACGTGAAAAAGGGAGACTCGGGAGAAAATGTTGGGCAGGAACAAGGTATTTATTCTATCCTTTGCTTAACTGATAACATAGACTTACTTGGAAGCACAAAAGAAAAAAAAAAAAAAAAGTATGAAAGATAACAAAGTTCACAAAGGAAGGAGAAAATAAGGGAAAGCAGGAGGAAGACCAAATCTATACAAGGCTAAAGAAAAGCAGGAAGAAAGGTAGATGATGGCAAGAGGCCGGCAGCTATCTGCATGACCTTAATTGAGCTATGTACTGCATTTAGAAAAGACTGCATTTAGAAAAATTAGGTAAAAAATACATAAACCTAGTGATTGCCAGTAATAAAATGTAAGAGGTCATGAAACTAAGACATACAGCTCAGCAACATCCATATGTACAAGATTCTACTTGACACAACAGTGGGAAAATATTGGATTGTACATTTTTGCCTACAGGACAAGAGAGGAACTCCATATGTCATTAAAACCAGGAGTACAGAACTGCTGCAAAGGTCAAAAGTTACATTCAGAAAAACAATGAAAAAATCATCAGGCCAGTATTAAGAGAAACATCCTTTGGGGATTAGAATATAATATAATTTAGAAAAATGTAAGTCTATTCAGAACTACTGCAGACCAGATACAACACACAGGAAAGGAATATTTTAAGATGAAATATCCAAGACTGTACTATCAAATGTTTGTCACCTCAGTATTTTTGGATCTCACATTCATTGCTCAAGTGTTTATATTTGGAATAAAATATGACTAAGAAGAAATTTATAGAATTAGAGATAGGTAGAAAAGTAACTCAAAAAGGAAAAAGCAGTGGAGGAAAGCAGTGGAATTCTTATTCATGGACTGAGAATGGGTCTCTCTATGTGTAAGGAAAGAATTTCATCTTTTTTATATGGGATGCGAAGGTAATGAGCATAATGGCCAAATCAACGTTATTTATTAAAAGATAGGGCTTAATTAGTGTTGGTATTTGGTAGGTCAGGTTGATGGTTGGACTTGTCAGTCCTGAGGGTCTTCTCCAAACCCTGATGATTCTGTATTTTTGTGAGCATTTCTGCAGCCCATTTCACAACCAGTCACCTTCAGAAGTTTTGTCATCCCTGCTTTTAATCAAATACAGCTACATGTCCAAACTTCAAACTGATTTTCCAGTCTATGGAAATAAAAAAGATAATAACTTCCATCCTGTGCTGAGGATGAGGAGGAAGGAAGGAAGGAAGGAAGGAAGGGAGGAAGGGAGGAAGGGAGGAAGGGAGGAAGGGAGGAAGGGAGGAAGGGAGGAAGGGAGGAAGGGAGGAAGGGAGGAAGGGAGGAAGGGAGGAAGGGAGGAAGGGAGGAAGGGAGGAAGGAAGGAAGGGAGGAAGGAAGGAAGGAAGGAAGGAAGGAAGGAAGGAAGGAAGGAAGGAAGGAAGGAAGGAAGGAAGGAAGGAAGGAAGGAAGGAAGGAAGGAAGGAAGGAAGGAAGGAAGGAAGGAAGGAAGGAAGGAAGGAAGGAAGGAAGGAAGGAAGGAAGGAAGGAAGGAAGGAAGGAAGGAAGGAAGGAAGGAAGGAAGGAAGGAAGGAAGGAAGGAAGGGAGGGAGGGAGGGAGGAAGGGAGGGAGGGAGGGAGGGAGGGAGGGAGGGAGGGAGGGAGGGAGGGAGGGAGGGAGGGAGGGAGGGAGGGAGGGAGGGAGGGAGGGAGGGAGGGAGGGAGGGAGGGAGGGAGGAGTAAACAAAAGAGAAATATGAATTTATTTCAGAGAAAATCCTAAAACTCTACAAAAAGTCCTCTCAGGCTCCATAGTTAATAAAAGACGAGTTCCTGTTTGAAATTTTGCTTTACGTACATATAGTATGAAAACTCCCCTTAACGTACTGTCTGGTAGTGACTGATGGCAAATGAATTGGGGCTCATATTTATGTCTGAAGGGACCTTTAAGCAGCATTAGAACCATTATATAACCATTTGGTACAATTCAGTAACTTTTCCTCTCTTAATCAAGCAAAAAAATGAAGCACTACAATCAAGAGAAGGAGAAAGAAATGTGTATTGATACAGCAAGGTGCAAAATAGAAAGAGCTGAATAGCAACAACAACTAGGATCATAAGCCAGGCAACATTCTGCAAGTTTTACCTGCTGACCTAGAGTTTAGAAACTGGAAATACAAAGTGGGAATTTTTGAAGTCTATAGTCACATACCTTCTTGATTTTCTGAAACACTCAGAACCCAGCAGTTGCTAATGAGATTTATGCCCACAAAGGCATCATTTGTGTATTTGATATCTGAATGTTTCAGGACACCATTTGCAACAACACAATAGGAGTGACTTTGAAGCAATCCCACTGTAGGGGTGAGCATTCAGAATTATTCGTAATCAGATCAACATTTAAACAGGCCTTCAAAGTCAAAATTTGATCTGTGAGATTTTACGTGTGTTGTGGAGCAACACACAGTGAAGATGTTCAGTGCTGAAAAAAGATTCATAGCCTATGTCAACTCTGAAGCATCAGGGAAGGGTGGGGTAGGGGTAGGGAAAGGTTCTTCACTGGAGGTGGTGAGCATGGAACAAGCTGCCCAGGGCAGTGGGCATGGCCCCAAGCTGCCAGAGTTCAAGGAGCATTTGGCCACCACTTCTCTTCTGAAATTTGTCTGCAGAATGGAGAAAATATGGCTGTGTATAAAAACTGCAATATAAGTTCAAAACTGATTCTTAGTATACAAGATAATAAGTTTGAGTGAAAGTAAATTGTCTTAAGAGAAAGGTTGTAACAAATGGGTTATTTTGAACTTCGAGTAATCTTGCTGCATAGCACAAATTTAATTTAGAATTTAGTCAACATCTTCCTGAGTAGTTAAGAGATAATTTACCTTCGTGATTGAAGTGTTTGAGGTTCAAATCATACTGGTAAAACAACAAATGTTACAGACAATAGGGCTAATCTTATTTACAACAGGTACAACAAGCTTGTTATTTAAATTTTGAAATTTCATTTGTAAATTCTTAATCATGGAATCTCTGCAATAAACACTGTAAATGATCTTGTATGTACTTTTATATAAAATATAACTACAAAACTTTTTTTCTTTTTTATAGAAGTTAATTTAAAATGCAAACAGTTCTTATAAGTTGAGACATGACATCATTTTGAAACTTGAAATGCAATTTGAATTCTACAATTCTAGATGAAGAAAAATATTCATCTGGTAGACCAGATTCTTACATAAGATATACTTTCTTTGTTTTCTACCCATTACAAAGTGATAGGAGACAAAGTACTAACCTGAAAATTCTTTTTACTTTCAGAAGGTAGAGAGATCAGCCATCTACCATGTTTTGAGAGCATCTATTTATTTTAATGTCTTAGAACACAGCAACTACCCAAGGAATGGAAAAGGTCAATTCCATATCGATTATATTGCAAGACTATAACATGAATGTAATGCTTTCTGATCTACTATCCTGAAAGAAATGTTTCTATGAAGATAAATGCTCACTGTATTCATTTCATGTTGCTTTTCTGCTTGCTTCTTCAGGCATTTTCTGACTGCAGAAGTGACATAGATCTCTATCCAATACTAACTTTAAAAATCTGATCTAAAACTCTGTGAACTGGAGGCAGCACTCACTATATTTATATTAAAACCCATGTAAGGAATTACATAATCCTTTAAAGAACATTTCATTTGACAGTGACCTTTTCAGCATGGGGAACTAGCTGTTTGTTTAGCGATGATTTTTGCTAGAATAAGCTTCAATATTGGTATGCACCTTTTGGTATCCATCTACAAGAACCCTGAATGTATCCCACCATCCTCATACACTACACTGCACCATGCAACAACAAATATCCCTAAAATATATTGAATACATTGGTAGTCAACTATAAAAAGTTGTGCAGCTGATGATACTCTAACAGCAGTGTGCAGTGACAGTAAAAATATTTGTAAATATTTATTTACAAAGCAGTTCCAAATTATTATTGGGCAGCGGCTTCAAAGCCTCAAAATTCCAGAGTCCCATTAGTACTATTAGGAGTAGAAAAAAGACCACTGGAGGAATGCATGGATGCATTTTGATCTCATCCTTTAGTGACTGTTCTTCATCTTTGTCACCAGAAGAGTAAAAAGCTTATTAAACTAATTGCAGACCTTTTTTACCTGAGATGCTACAACAATCAGGAATACTTTATTATATCTAGAATTGCCTGAAAGTCACTGACTTTGGGATTGTCATTGTCAGAGGTGTTAGAATGAATGAAAGCCCCAGGTACACTCAGAGTTCAGAGCAAGACCTTTCTTTGCACAGAAACCTCTCAGCAACAAAATGTAAAGCAGAAAGCAGACAAAATGGATTTCAGTTATCTTTGATATTGTTTTTTCAATCTTGGAAATGTCTCAACTGAAATTACCAATATGCTGTAATGCATTTACAAAATGAGAAATGTTCGAAAACCCAGAGTTTTCAGAGGCTCTTATGAAAGATATTGTATTGCAGTTATAAAAAAAAAAAAAAAAAAAAAAAAAAAAAAAAAAAAGTAATCTCTCCAAATATAAGGAAATAATTGCTATAAGTGTTGTTAGTGGATAAAAAAAGAAAACTAGCCTAGTCATTCTCTCAGACATGCTGTGAGATCTATTGGAAAAGGACATACAAACTTCTACTAGCTCATTGTGAATAAATTTGTAAGAGAGAGATCTAAGTGTGGGAGTTCCATTTATCTCATTAAGCACCTTTTCTGGCTAATTCTATCAGGACCTCGTCCTCAGCAGAGGGCGATGAAATGAAAACATTTTTTGGTGGTTGTTATTGTTCTAAAATGAACTTTTTTGAGCTCAAAGTTGAAATTGAAATTTCTTGGCTTCTGAGTCAAAAGAATACATTAATGCAATGGTTTCAGACTTAAAAAGGCATCAGCAACATTATCTAATTAATTTTTCAGTGCTCTTTCCTGGAAAACCCAGAAAAAGAATTATCTCTCAGTATAGAAAGATAATGTGCTCTGTGAAGGAAGACAATAGTTAAAGCAGGAGGAGGCACATCTGAAATACTGCTTGAGAGCTGTTCTCAGCCTACTTTGCTCCATCAGCCTTTCATTTTGATGAAAATCAATTAAATGAATTACACCTAGTCCTCAGGTGGTATGAACAGCTTTAAATCCACTGATTCTAGTCTGACTGTTCCTCACACATTGCAAGCAATTCTGTACTGCTCAAGTATTTATCAAATCCCTCATCAGCTTAAGTCCTAAGAAAAATAATATATTTCCAGTGTTTACAGAAGAACAACAAATACAGAGATGAGCTTAAAAATAGCAGTTCTTATACTACAAAGCCACATTATAGTGTTGTCAGAATTTGATTTTTTTTCTGCAGTAATTTAGTAATATTTAGATTATTTTTGAGAATGCTGTTCACCCCTTCAATGCCCTCCACACTATTTTACAATATTTTTCTTGTTCTTACCTGAGAATGAGTTTGAAATTCACTTCAGAAATTCCCTTCTTTCTTATCAAGTACATAGGCTCCATCAGAAGAGGGTTGTCCAGCAGGTTCAGGGAGGTGATTGCCCCTCTCTACTCTGTTCTTGTGAGGTCCTGTCTAGAGTACTGTGTCTGGGTCTGAAGCCCCCGATACAAGAAAGACAGAGAACTGTTAGAGAGGGACCAGAAGAAGGCCACAACGTTGGTCAGGGGGCTGGAGATCCTCCCCTACAAAGACAGGCTGAGGGAGCTGGGCTTGGAGAAAAGAAGACTGCGAGGAGACTTTATTGAAGCCTTCCAGTATTTAAAAGGGGATTATAAATAGAAGGGGAATTAACTTTTTACAAGGAAGATAGCAATAGAACCAGGGGAATAGTTTTAAACTCAAGGAGGGATATTTTAGATTGAATGTCAGGGAGAAGTTCTTCACAGAGTGTGGTGAGGTGATGGAACAGGCTGCCCAGAGAGGTTGTGGATGTCCTGTCCCTGGAGGTATTCAAGGACAGGTTGGATGGGGTGCTGGGCAGACTGGTCTAGTATTAAATGTGAAGGTTGCTGGTTCTGCCTGTGGTGGGAGGGTTGGAGATTCATGATCCTTCATGTCCCTTCCAACCCGGACCATTCTGTGATTCTGTGATTGATTATTTCCTAGTGGCATAAACTAAGGTAATTTAGGTAAGATAACCAAGATATTAGGAAGAAGTTCTTTACTGTGAGGGTAGTGAGGCCCTAGAAGAGGTTGCCCAGAGAAACCATGGATGCCCCATCCCTGGAAATATTCACGGCTAGGCTGGATGGGGCTTTGGGCAGCTTATTCTAGTGAAACTTGTATTACTCATGACAGGAGGTTTCTATGATTCAGTAGGCATCCTAGACTGAGAGTGCCCAGCTGTCTTCTTCATTTCTCTCTTCCTTTCACAAGCAAACAGGTTCTTTCAATTCTGTTAAAGACATTTTGAATCCTGACATACCAGGGCAAAAACTATTCCCATCTTTTTACTCCATTTGGCTTCAGGAGAGAACTGTCTCCCCAGTATGAAGACAAACACAGCAAGGAGGACAACGGTGACAGAATTGCCAGGCACTGGGTAGTAGCAGGAGAAGGTATCAGGTGAAAGAGAAATCCACAGTGTTATTGCAGTCCAAAAGGTTTGAAAGCAACCTAATAAAACAATACTGTTCTTGCTGTTAGACAGTTCAGTGTAATAAGGACATCTGGTTTTTGTTCAATACTAAGAATTTGTATCAAGGAAATAGTGCAAACAGGAAATTGAGGAATCACAAAAATCAGAACAATAGAACTTGAGCATTTTTTTTAATCATTATTTTTTAAGGAGACAATTAATGTGATGAAGGCTGTGTACTGAAAAAGAACCAAACAAGCCAGAAACAGCATTTTATCAGTGCAGAAACAGAACTGAAATATATGTGAGTTAGCACAGGTCTTTTCCATAACAGAAGAAAAAGGAGCATGCAAAAATAAGAGAACATTTTCTAATATAAAACACTGCCATTTGGCTATAACTGATCTATAACTTCAGTGCAGCAATGGAACTTAGGTTGCAACAGTTACCTAGACAAAAAAACATTAGGGACAACTCATTCAGAGCATTAGCAATCACACTTTCTATAGTGTTTTATATCCTTCTTGGAACTGGTTATGTAAAATGTCATATATTATTGAGTGCTCATTTACAAATGATTTTTTAAAAATTACTTTCATGTTTTGAAATTTTATTTTTTATTGCATTCTTATATTCCTTCTTTTACCTGCTTAATATTTTCTTACTTCTGAAATTTAATTTTCCTCTGTGATCTCTTTCTGCTTCCTTTCTTCCAGTTAAGTAATGCAATAAGGTTTAACAGAAAACAGAGCTGAAGTAGTCTTGGGGTTATAATTCTGTATGTGCCTAACTGGAGTTACAGGGGACACGATGAAATACTTTCTGTCAACATCTGATTCATTCCTTAGTTGCTTTCATTCAGTTGTGACTTCAGGACTTGATCTTGAAATGAGGTAGCTTAGCAAATCTGGAAATTAGGTTGTTTTAATATCTGCCCTCTGTAGTGTACAGAGAGTGCACAGAGATAAAGTGTTAATACTACTCATTCTTCTCGCACATGAATACATTCTTCTTCCTGCAAAACTTCTATGTATTTTCCTTTGTTCAGACACTTCCACGAATATTTTTTTATGACACAAACAAATTTCAGTGATCTGGAACTGGCAAGATAAGTGGTCTTTTACCAAAACAACCATGGTCATCCTTAGTAGAAAAGATTATGTGATTTGAACTCAATTATTCATGTTGCCACTTGGTTGGGAGCCCTAACAGAGAGCAGCTCACTCCACCAGAGGTGTGCTGGCTCAGCAGGACTAAGCAGTAAATAATGCCAAAAGCTTATTTTAGCTGGTAAAATAGGCAGATAGGACTAAAATCACACAAATGGAAAAGCCAGTGAGTAAGAAAGGAAATGACTACATTTTTCTAGAACAATCATACGTTAATTAAACTCATGCTGCTGCAGTATTTGCCAGTTAGTCATTTCCTTTTCACTCTGTAGAAAAACACACACATTAAAAAAAAATCTCAATTACTCTGATGTTGCACAGTTTTGCTAATTCTCATGGTTATTTATGGGAAATTCCTGACTTGTGGAGTCCATAAGCATACTCCAAAAGTCTTGACAGAGTGATAAGTGCATAAGGCAGGTAGGAAGGGAAAAGCAAATAGCATCACCTCCCATTGCCTCAATCATGCATCAAAATTCAAATTCCATGTTACCTTTCCACAGCCCCTTTCCTTCATAAAAGACTGTCCCAAGGAAAACCAAGTCTTGCCAATACCCCAGCAGTGCAGCACATTAGTTCTCTTTCTAGGAGGGTGGTGATGTGAGAAAGAAAAGAAAATCTTTCTGCACATACTCCTGAGAAACTGTAGAGATTGCATTGTGCACAAGGACTAATCTTAAAAGTTGTTCCACCACTAAAGAATTTTTTTCAGTTGCCCACTGAGCCCTTTCACTTCCCTCCAGACAGTTTTGTTAAGAGAGTGGGGAACACTACCTTTGTTTATTCCTTTGGTCCATTTACCACAATGTATTTAAGTTACGCTGCTGTATCTATCGGGAACTCCTCTTTCCCCCTACAGAAGCTTGTTGTAATAAATTATTATAGGTGTCAGGCATTCTCCTATTTAATGTACAATAATTGACAGCTGTCCAACACAGGTTTTTTTTATTGAAGTTTTACCACCCATTAGGCTTTTAGGAATTAAGGGCATATTCAGTATGTTCTGACAGAAATCACTGTACTTAAGATTTCTTCTTTGAGCTGCTTCCACTTCAGAGAACTGTTTGTCCACATCCCACAAACCCATAGCTTCTGTGGCATCTGTACTTAAATGAGGGCTCTGGCTACCAGCATCAGTCTGTTTGTGATACCTCTTAAACACTGCTTATTGAAAACTATACTGAAGAAGCCAACCTCTCTTTAAGAACAAATATTCCTGCCAGGTCTGCCCTTTGGCTTGTTCTGGATTAAAGTCAAAAGCTGAGCCAACACACAGTATAGATACAGCTAGAAGTGGTAGTCTCAGACACTTCCATAGAGACACTTATAAGTTTCATAAAAAACTCCATTTGTTGCATCATGAATGGCTTCAAAAATTATATTTGAGAGACGTGATTCATATAACTTGATGGCTTAAATTCTGATATAATCAAACACAATGAAACTCTTTAGAAAGTTCAGAGGGAAAAGCTCCAAAAACTGGTAAGACATGCTCATAAAATTAATTTTGAAACAGAAGTTCTTCTAGTCATACTTTTACTATCTCTCACTCAAAATTAAGTGCTTGGATGCAGAAAAATTATGTGCACAGTGTAATTTGCTTCCTGTTCTTGACCCAAACTGAATTTAGTTGATTCAGCAATATATCACTGAGGAAGGCCTGGTAACACACAACAACCCTACATTTACTTCTGGTATGGGGTGAACATTCCTCAAATTTTTAGCTGGTTTGATTTTCAGTGTTATTTATTTTCCAATCTGTTGACTATCAGTTTCTGCCAGACATTCAACAGACAGTTGGAGAAAACACAGTATAGGGTTTACTGCATAGTTTTCTTCAAAAGCAAGATCTGACACTACAGAAAATCAGAGAATAGTAGAATCATAGAATGGTCTGGGGTGAAAAGGACCTCAAAGATCATCTAGTTTCAACCTCCCTGCCATGGGCAAGGATGCCAACCACTAGACCAGGCTGCACAGAGCCACGTACATGGAAAATTTGATGGCTAAGAACTGTGCAGTCCACAAAGGACAACTGTATTTACAGTATTGAAATACATCACCAAAGCATGCCTTGAATGAATCTTCTGTAGGGTTCTGTGAGATTTACAGTTCCTCTGAGCCATAGGAGAGTCCCATGTCCAGTGCTAGTGAGATCCTGTGGTGTTATCCTCTAAACCGAGGAAAGTGAGAACACAGTCACATTTCTCAGGCATTTGCTGCTTCACTGACCTGCTGAATGGCCTTAACACAGCAACTTTTATATTCTATACTAGTTATCCATTTATAAATTTCTGGTGATTTTAGAGATTTACTGAGTAATAGGCTATCAATCTGAGGAGGTAAATAGGAGATAATCAATGCAAAGAATTGAAAACACACAAAATTTAAGATGTAGAGAGACATTTAAACTGCAGATGAAAATAATCTATGAACCGTTTAAATTTATTTATTTGGGTCAGTAATATTCATTACTGTTTACCAGCCTCAAAGGGGCCAATATAAAAAAAGTTCTCTTATTCCAGCTGTATTAAATTTAATTAAACAGCTACAGCTGAACTGAAAACTTCAGTATAAATAATCTTATTTAGAAAGAGGAATATTTTGGGGAGTGAAAAAGTTTGTACTAAGAAATGTCTTAAGATGATGGTTTAGGTCCAGAGCTGGAAATCCTGAAGGAGAAAGGATACGTATCCTGTACAGAGCAGGAAGACTGGATAAATAGTGACAATGAAATATGTACCCTGAACTCAGGCATGTGGCAGAGAGGAAATGAAAATGTGGTGTGATTCAGGAATATATAGACAGCTGAATAAGAGAAAAGGCAGAACATATGGTTCTTGCCATGAGGCAAGAGAGATAATGTGGAGGTTGATCATGGGACAACTTGCAGATTTACACAACTGGAGGAGGGCAGATGTGGAGAAATTGCAAGATCTTGGCTCTACAGCAAATTCAACTTGGAGAAACTATCTATACTATCTATCTGCTCTACGCTTAAATCTAGAAAAGTAGATAATAGCTGAGATACTCCACGCTGCTAGCTACAATTCTGAGGTGTATCTCTGGGAGAGCTGTTTTCCTACTACTTCTCACAGATCTCCATCTCAATTGGTGAACGCAAGATTTCTGTGATGTTTTCTTATTAGGTTCCTACTGGCATCATTACAACTAACATTAGAAGTGTGTATATATATAAAAAAAAAAAAAAAAAAAAAAAAAAAAAAAAAAAAAAAAAAAAAAAAACCAACAAAAACAAACAAACAAACAAAAACAATTCCACTGTGCAGAAGTAATTGTGTTGCAAAATACTACATCATATTCTAAAGAAGTATGCCTTACTACTACTACTACTACTACTACTACTACTAAAGGATGTTGAAAGAATATTCTTATTCTGAATGTTTTGTTTTCAAGATATCAAATTTATGCTCAAGAAGAAAAAGGGGAAAAAAGGTCTTATAAAAAATACATAGTTCTACCAAGATAGGAATATTTTTCTACTAATGTAGGATCACCTGCTTAGTGAACACAGACATTTCTGAAGCAAGATAGATTGCTACAGCTGGTTTGTTTCAGCCACATCAGAGAAATAAATGGCAATGTCACCTCATCTGTTTCTCCTTACCTGAACTGTTTTAGTCTGGGAGTTTTGATTTTTTCACTTGCTCACCCCCAGCTACTTTCAGCCAAAGGGATAATGGTTCCAGAAGGTTTTACAGTTCTTATCATCTCAGAAATTAGTGGAACAGTGTTTGAATTATGAGTTGACATTTCAAGAGGGAAAGTAAAGACAAGCATAGAGAACTTTTTTTCTTTTCCTTTTCCTTTTCCTTTTCCTTTTCCTTTTCCTTTTCCTTTTCCTTTTCCTTTTCCTTTTCCTTTTCCTTTTCCTTTTCCTTTTCCTTTTCCTTTTCCTTCCCCTTCCCCTTCCCCTTCCCCTTCCCCTCTCCGCTCCTCTCCTCTCCTCTCCTCTCCTCTCCTCTCCTCTCCTCTCCTCTCCTCTCCTCTCCTCTCCTCTCCTCTCCTCTCCTCTCCTCTCCTCTCCTCTCCTCTCCTCTCCTCTTCTCTTCTAGAACTTTACAATGTTTTACTGTCAAGTTATTAGCTATTACAATTTTTATAATTTCTATTTATAATTATAAACAATTACTTCTTAACCAGATAGGTGGAAAACAACACTTTTTAAGAGATTTTACAAAAAGCTTGTGAAGACCAAGGCTTCATTAAACGAGGCGTAAGTCCTGGAACATTTCTAGATTTTCCTATACGTCAAGTTAAAAATAGTTTTATTCATGTACTTACTAGCACTGGCTTTTTAGTGTTATAGCTCAGGAGTAAAGAAAACATCAGACCATTCAGAGTTGTTGTCCTTTAAGTAGAAACTAAATGTCAAGATCTGGCTGCAATCAAAGTAGGTGAATTTCTTTTGTATTCTTGTTCTTAGTGCTTTGCTAAGTGAATTTGGTGCTTATAAAAGGTAACAGATAGACTGTTAACTGTGAACATTGATCTCCAGAACAAATGTGACTGTGTGAGATGCCAGACGCAGCCTTGCTAATTTATAACATTTCTGGCTGGAGGGAAAGCTGTGAAGGATCAAGTAAGTTCAGTCACAGTCCCCAGTCTATCTGTCCAGGTGTTCAGTAATCCAAGAGCCACTGTGGATGCCAATGAATTTCTGTCAGGAACAAATCTTTAAGCCAAAGGTTTAATGTAACAACAGGTTACTGACCTGGACTAAGACCTGAACCATTCAACAGAAAAAAGTGTGTATATGCTTATTTATGTATGCTTATATGTTCATTGTTTCCTGTCAAGACATTCATCTTCCCTTAGTCCCAATTTTAAGAGTGAGGAATGATTCAACTATAAAATATCCAGCTTAACAAAATAAACACCACATTTTTTTTCAGGTGAAAATGTGTCTGAAAAGACTAAATTAATATAAAAGTACCTTACAGATAAAAATTCTAACCTGAATTTTCAGAAAGTAAACATGATTGAATTTACAATGAACTTATCTGATTTATTTCATCTTTATTGGACAAATATTTTTTTCTAGTGGGTGTAATCAAATCTTCTACCTGTATAATGGGTCTGGGTCTGTTTAGCCTTGAGAAAAGAAGGCTGAGAGGGGACTTGATCCAGGTTTATAAATACCTGAGGTGTGGGAGCTATAGTGGTGAGGCTGGTCTCTTTTCAGTAGTGCGTGGGGACAGGACTAGGGGCAATGGGCTGAAACTCCAGCATAGGAAGTTCCGCACGAATGTGCGCAAGAACTTCTTTATGGTGAGGGTGACGGAGCACTGGAACAGGCTGCCCAGGGAGGTGGTGGAGTCTCCTTCTCTGGAGATATTCAAGACCCGCCTGGACGCCTACCTGTGCGACGCGGTGTAGGGAGCCTGCTTTGGCAGGGGGGTTGGACTCGATGATCTCTAGAGGTCCCTTCCAACCCCTATAATTCTGTGATTCTGTGATTCTGTGATAATAAAGCTGCGTGGAAATTAGATTGTATTCAGTTTTAAATAGAATATGGACTTCCTAGAAGAGAGCTGACATTCTCTGTAGGTTTGTGGGGGCCTCTATCACTCAGACTGCTAAGAATTTTAGAGAATTTTCAGAATTACTGCTTTTTCTGTATTTGTTTCACAGTTATCGGGACAAAATCTAAGGTCAATTGTTGAAACAAGATTTAATCGTTGAAACAAGATTTAATCTCACTCCTCTTTTGCACCATCTGCAAGGAGGAAAGTCACTTAGGCTGAAAGAAGTACTAAAAAAAGGAATATATTTCATTAAGTAATTGGTAGGTTCCCTCAGGATGGGAATAAGTCTTGTTCACCCATTCTGTGACCAAAACATTCTTGTGAGAAAAAAAGAAATTTATAAAAAATCTTAGCTGGAAGTGTTGTGTCTTCTAAATTGATTTTTTTAATCACTGATTTCAACAAATTATGATTAGAAAGAGTGATCTGTTTATGTAGGTTACTGCAAAGACACTTACAAATTAGTCCTTTGTGTTCTGCAGTTCCTCGAGTGCCCCATCCTGCTCTCACCAAGCACTTCTGCTTCTGTCTCTGCAACCTTCTCAAGGAGTCTTGCACCTATAGAATAAAACCACATGCTAAAGCAATATTGATATTTGTTGCATTGCACAAGGCTTGTTCATCTGAATTATAACAATTAATCCCCTTTTAGGGATGACTGACTTTAGAGGAGGAAGAGTGACCTTCACCAAAATGCAGTATATGCAAGACAGCTTGATGTTGAATGTCCATGTAGCATGAAAGCAATAAATGATAACGTTACACTCTTTTATTCTCATGAGTGACAAATATCTCCATTTTTTCTCCTTAGTTTAGGAAGGGACATTTACTAGCAAGTCATTGTCACAACAAAGTAAAATACCATAGGACCTGATTAGTCATGATGAATTAACATTAGACATTAATGGTTTCTACCTGTCTGGTTGAATTCAAAAGCATCAGACCCTGCGCTTATCAGAAATTGCTGTCTGGGAGGTTCTGGCCTTCCTAGTATTTCCATGATGCTAATTGCTATCATTAGCAAGTTGTCTCCTCACCAGAGACACTTCTAAAGGACAAGGTTGTGTGATTGGTTTTCTGAGTGATAGGTGTGCCATCTGCTTTGCTTTTATAGCCTCTAGACAGACAGATCCATCAGTGCTGCTTTAAAAGAAGTGTTGGATGCTGGAGGAAAAGGATTCTTTACCAGATGTTACTCAATATTTTGAGATGAAAAGCCAGACAAATTGGCAATGATTAGAAAAATGTTGTGTTCTTACTATTTTTCTGATCACATTTCAAAGGAGTGCCCTCAATAATAGCTACTTGCATCAAAAAGTAGACTGTCAGATCAATTGTCAACTTCATGTTGCAGCAAGGATAGACTGGTGCATTTTCTGGCTATTACGGCTTGCAAGGGTGAGGAGTCTTCTTACCTATTATCTGTCACTGACCTAGAAAGGGCTCAACACTAGTGTTCCAGTGCACTGGAGAAATAACAGTGGCTCAGCTGTTTCTCCTTTCCTCACTTTTACAGTAGGACTTGTATTTTCTTTTATCTACATACTCCCAGTACATCAGGTAGTAGGGACAATAATTTCAGGGAGAATTCCAGATCTTATAACTTCCCTCCTCAAGTAGTAACAGAACAGTGATAGAGAATAAGATTCTGCTCTCCTTGATTGTGGTCTAGCTGTGAACAAAGAGAGAAAATATTGCTTCTAACCAATACTAAGCAGTGCAGAGTGTTTAAAACAGCACCAGCCAAACAGAAGCTTAAGACACAACGCAGTTGAAATATATCTGAATCATAGAATGATATAATTGCTCAGGTTGGAAAAGACCTTAAAGATCATCAAGTCCAACCACAACCTAGCCACACTACCCTAACTAACAACCCTCCACTAAATCATGTCCCTGAGCACCACATCCAAATGGTTTTTAAACACATCCAGGGATGATGACTCAACCACCTCCCTGGGTGCTTTTATTACTATTTTATTAAGTTATTACAGTGCTAAACAACCCATTCAGTAAAGAAGTTTTTCCTGATATCAACCTAAACCAACCCTGGCACAACTTAAGGCCATTTCCTCTTGTCCTGTCACCGGTCACCTGATGCGAGCCAGGATGCCATTGGCCTTCTTGGCCACCTGGGCACACAGCTAGCTCATATTCAACTGACCATCCAGCAGAACACCAAGGTCTCTTTCCATAAGGCAGTATTCCAGCCACTGCTCCCCAAGCCTGTAAGTTTGCCTGGGGTCGTTGTGACCAAAATGCAGAACCAAACACTTGGCTCTGTTAAAACTGACACTGTTTACCTTGGCCCATCAATCCAGTCTATCCAGGTCCCTCTGTAGTGCCTCTCCACAATCTGGTAGATCAACACTCCCTCCCAAGTTGGTGTCATCTGCAAACTTACTGAGGGTTCACTCAGTCCCCTCATCAAGACTGTTAGTAAGGATGTTAAATAGAAGCAGTCCCAGTACTGAGCCCTGGGGGATACCACTCATGACACACCACCATCTGGATTTAATTGCATTGACCACAACTCTGGGTTAGGGCCATCCAGCCAGTGTTTCAATCAGTGGAGCGTACACCCAACCAAACCATGGGCAGCCAGCTTCTCCACAAGGATGTTTTGGGAGACAGTGTCAAAAGCTTTACTGAAGTCCAAGTAGACCAATTGACACCCTTATTTTCATCCATTAAGCAGGTCACCTTGATGGCTGGGCCTGATCCCTTGGTTGACATTTAACTGATCCACGATGGCTCCTAAGATTATCTGTTCTATAACCTTTCCATGCACCAAGATAAGACTGACAGGTCTGTAGCTACTAGGATTATCTTTCCATTCCTTTTCGAAGGAGGGCATCACATTTGCCAGTCTCTAGACTGCCAGGACATTTCTGATTAGCCAGGACTGCCAAAGGATTATGGAGAGTGTCTTGGCAACAACATCCACCAACTCTCTCAGCACTCTAGGGTGCAATCCATCTGGCTGCACGGACTTGTGATCATCCAGCTTTCAGAGCAGGTTCAAAACCTTCTCATACTGGATTACGCAAGGCCTATTCTGTTCCCCATCCCTATCTATCAGCGCAAGGGGCTCTGTGCCCAGAGAGTAACTAGTCTTAGTGTTAAAGATTGAGGCAAAGAAGGCATTAAGTTCCTAAGCCTCATCCTGATCCTTGGTCACCATGTTGCCCTTGATGTCTAACAAGGGATGGAGATTCTCCCTAGCCCTCCTCTTACTGTTGATGCATTTGTAGAAGTATTTATTGTTGTCCTTTACCTTAGTGGCCAGGTTCAGTTCTAGCTGGGCTTTTTCTTTTTTTATTTTCTCTCTAAACAGCTTCACTATGTACTTGTAGCTTGTCCACTCTTCCAAAGAGCATAAACTTTTCTTTTTCTATTGAGTTCCATCCAACGGTCTCTGTTCAGCCAGTCCAGCCTACTTGCCTGTCAGCTCGTGTTCCATGACCTGGGGATGGTCAGCTCCTGCACCTTTGAAATTACTTCCATAAAGTATTCCTAGCCTTCCCAGGCTCCCGTTCCCTCCAAAACTACCTCCCAAGAGACTCTCTCAACCTCCTAAAGAGGCTAAAGTCTGCCAGTTCTTCAGACCTTCCACCATGGTTCAAAAAGGATTGAGAAATCTAGCATCTCATGATCACTGTGCCCCAGTCAGCCTCCAACCTTTACATACCCCACAAGATCTTTCTTTTAATAAACAGCAGGTCCAGGATTTTGTTTCCCCTTGTTTGCTCCTTCTCCAGCTGTGTCAGGAAGTTATCTCCTACTCACTCTAGGAACCTCTGGGACTGTTTCTTATTATAAATCCAGTAGATGTCTGGGAAGTTGAAGTCCCCCATGAGAACAAGGGGGAGAGACCTTGAGAACTCACCCAACTGTCTATAAAGTGCTTTGTCCACCTCTTTATCCTGGCTGGGTGGCCTGTATCAGACTCCCACGATAATGTCAGTCTTATTGGCCTTCACTTATATTCTGACCTATAAGCGCTCAACCCTATCATCACCATCATTAATTTCCAAACATTCGCATTCCTTCCTAGCATAGAGGGATACGCCACTGTCTTTCATGCTTTGCGAGTCAACCCACCAGATTTCCATGATGGCAATTATATCATAACTTTCTGACCACACAATGGCCTCCAGCTCCTCCTGTTTATTATCCATGCTGTGTGCATTAAAGGACCTGAACTGGGCCTCCTTTTGAGTGGCAGTAGCCTTAATGCCCTCTTGACCATATTCAGGTGTTTCCGTAGTCACCACCTCACACTTGTGTTCTTCCTACAAAAAGGTGAGTCATTCTCCTCTTTCACCAAGACACAAGACTGTGGGATCTTACTAGCACATCCCTCCCCCACAAGCCTGGCAAATTACATATAAGCTCCATTATAGTCACCCCAGTTATACCCCAAGCCCCCTTCATACCTAGTTGAAAGATCTATCAAAGAACCTTCTCAACTCTCATCATTATAGCCTTTCCACTGGTGGGAGAAGCTACTCCTATTGGTTGGTCAAAAAACCCAAACCCCTGTCAGGCACACCAGGATCAGAGCCAGGTATTAATTGTTGGCCCATCATATTTAGTCCCTCATCATTACCTATAATTATAGGGAATAGAGGGGGGGATAGAGGAGAACATGATTTGTGCTCCCGAACCCTTGACCTGTCACCCCAAGGCTCTGAAGTCCTTTTTCATAGTCCTTAGGGAAGTTCTTCCTATATCATCACCATCTACCTGAAACAATAAGAGGATAGTAATCTCAGGGCCATACAATGGAAGGAAGTTCTTCCTTATGTCCTCCCTGTATAGAAGGTCTGGTCTACATATTAGTCCTTCTGCTCTCTTCAGCACAGAGTTGACAAAGACAATGACCTGTCCTTTTCTTTTTGCTGAAATTCTGCATAAGACTCAGAACTACCTGAAACTGAATGACACTCCAGTGCAAAATTAAAAAAAAAATAAATAAAAACACAACTACTATGCCTCTCTTCAAGTATCAGAGCACCAATGTTAGGGCCAAGTTACACTTCTGAAAGAAAATGAGGTTCACTACTTTGCATACACGATCTTTAGGAAGTTAGAAGAAGGGCAGTACAACCTGCTTTCTGATTTTGTGGTGGGTACTCTGCTTGTAGTAAGACATTCAGAAAGAAGATGGTCAAATTCAGAGTTATGAGTGGTGTACTGGTGGTATTAGTCACTGTACTGAGATGGTTAGGAATAAAAATGCCACCAAAGGTAAGGTTTTCTCACTTTTAGCTTCCAAACCTTGCTGAGCATTGAAGTGAGTGGAAAATGTCCCTAGAAACTGTACTCCTGGTATATAAATTAGGCAGCAAGGCTGCATTCCAGTTTTACAACTGTTGAATTGTCATCTGTGTATTTCACATCTGAGCTGTGTGGCCTAGATATGAATTCGAATTTACTTGAAGTACAAAGCTGCCTCAGAGTCCAAATTGCCAGGGCCCTGAAGGCACTGCCAGGTTGAACTGACCCTACCCATCTCTCTCTCCTGCCCAGGATCCCATTTCAGGCCCTGTGACAGTCAGCCCCTGCTGAAGTGGGACCAACCTCCAGCTTCCCATATCTCTGCATATCCATGGGTCTCACAGAGCTGCCCCATCCCCATGGCCCTGCCTACCCACCCTAGGACTTTTTCTAAACCTGGACATAATGTAACACATCCATTCACAAGTAGCTGCATTGTTGTTTATTACCTTTACCCCTTCTTTCTGAGGACTAACACAATTATCCTGAAGAGGCCTTTCTCTAGGGAACACTTTACAGATATGGAGATACAAAAGATCTGCATTGGTGTAGTTCTGTTAAAATTTTGTTGAGTATGTCTTCTTCAAACACAAAAATATGGTAGAGATCAGAGACAGATAGAATGCAAGTCACATAAATATGCGTGGATGGACAGCTGGGAATTTGGCAAAAGGAACATTGTGCTTCCTTGTTTTCATTCAGTCTGTTTTGATTCCGTTGTTATTTTAAAACAAAAATGGAAGAAGGATGTATTTCTGATGTGTTATAAATGGTAGCATGAATCCTACCCACAGAAAGGTCACACCTTTTGGAAGTGTTATGTGCAATCTTTAACTCCATTAAAGGTGAATTTCAGGTAGATAATAATTTGTTTTAAAAGAACTAATTGTTATTAAATGGTTACCCTAGCAACACAAAGAGTGTTACCATAGTAGCCTCTTCTATGCAAACTGAAATATAGCTAGTCTAAAGCTTCACAGAATTGGGGATTTTAAAGCCAAAGAAGAAAATAAATTTTCTCCTTCGTTTATTGAACTACTATCATTACATAATATTCAAGCTAGTTCAAACCGTGGGATTCTTGGTGTTGTTTTATTCCATCTATAAAAGCTCTAGTTTGTCTTTTACCTTCATTGAGACTTTGAGCAAAATATATACATATATTATTATTTTAAACATTAAGCTGCTTGACATCAATGTAATTCATGATCTTGTCACATTTGCTTTGTGACAGATAAAGGTGGATTCACGTATCTGTGAAGCAGAAAAGAGTTCCTGAGAAAATTCTCTTTCCATTAGGTGATGTAGAAGTGATCCATCTTTCTATCTCACCATTATCCGTCACACTGGGCTACAGAAGAAAATCTCTTCTGATTTCTTTTCATTATCATAGAACCTAACTTAATTGTCAGTAAATTAGACAGTTTGGAAGCATTCTTATGGAGATCCAGTAGTCTCTCTGAATCAGGAAAGCACAGAGTATTTTTTAACAGTATCACTATGAGGTCAGCAAGTAATTTCACCACTGGCAAGAGGTGATTAAACCACCAGGATATAAAAGACCCAGTGGGCCACAAATACATTTTGAGTCTGATTGTTGCTAGTTTTGCCTTGGTATTTTATTTGTTTCTGTTTATCTATTTTCCTTCAGCAGTCAGTAGCAGTGCATGAAGAACTGTGCCACTGGTCATGTTGTAAAGAGTTCTAACATGATTTATAAACTAAGCAATTTAATTTCATGATAATGCCAGTGTCATCATTCAGACTTTAAAAAATTCTGCAGCATTTCATGCTTTCCACAAAGCCACTGTATCCCAACTGTAAGGGCTATGCAAGAAAAAAGGTCCACAAACAAACAGATTTCTACTTTATCAAGATGTGGTAAAAACTTTAAAAAGCCTTCTGAATCCTACTAAGTGTTAGGCATTCAACTCCTCCTCTCCCAGCAAGTGTGTCACAGAGTACTAAATTGATCTGAAAAACATTTGGAATAACATCAATAAACTTCATATAATTTCATGCTAAGAATAGCAACATGCTTCCAGAAAGTCTGTGCCATTTTATAAGGGGTCATGATGGAAAACTCAAAATTATAGAATGGTTGAGGCTAAAAAGGTCTTTTGGAGATATTTTGTCAAGTGCCCCTACTCAAACAGACATCCAGAGCAGGTTGCCCAGGATCCTGTTCCAGACGTGCATGTCACCTGCATGTTAAAGTCCTTCCTGGTATTTAGATGGAACCTTCTGTGTTCCAGTTTTTGTCCACTGTTTCTTGTCCTGGCATTGAGAATGACTCAAAGTAACCTGTCTCCATCCTCTTTGCACTCTCCCTTCTGGTATTTCTAGGTGTTGATGAGATCCTGAACCTCTCTCTAAGTCTGAGCAGGCACAGCTCTCTCAGCCTCTCCTCATAGGAGAGGTATTCCTGTCCATATATCACACTGACAGTCCTCTGATGGACTCTTTCCAGCATGTCTATGTCCCTCATACTGAAGGACTCACAACTTGTTCCAGTGCTCTAGATGTGGTTTCACCACTGCTGAGTAGAGAAGGTTCACATTTCTTGACCTGCTGATGATTCTTTGCCTAACCAAGACAAGAAAACCATTAGCCTTCTTAGCAGCAGAAGTATGTCATTTGTTCATGTTCAACTTGATGATTTCATTGTGGAAGATTAACAGGTCAGCCAGGCTTGACTTCTCCTTAGTAAATTCATACTGATTGTTCTTTATGTTTTTCTTCTCCTTTGTGTGCTTGGAAATGTTTTCAAGAATTAGCTGTTGCATCCTCTTCCATTTATACTGTGGTAAGACTGAACAGCCAGCTGTTCCCTGGATCCTCCTTCTTGCCCTTTTTGAAAATCGGAATGACATTTTCTTTCCTCCAGTCTTCAGGCATTATTCTCTGTTGCAGTGATTGAGTAAAGATTATAGAGAGTGGCTTTGCAATCACATCTGTAGCTCTCAGCAATCACGTGTGTCTCATCAGGGCCTATAGACATGTGAATGTCCAATTTGCTCAAGTATTCCCTGACCTGATCCTCTCCCATCAAAGATACATCTTCCTTGCTCTGGCCACTCAGTCTGACCTCCTGGACCTGGGATTTCTGAAGAACAGCCTTGCTGGTAAGGATTGAGGTAAAGAAGACATTCGGGTTTTTCACAGTCCCGTGTAATTAGTTCTCCTGTTTCCTTCAGGAGAGGAATAATGTTTTCCTTGATCTTCCTTTGTCACCGAGTTACTTGCAGAAGTCCTTCTTGTTGCCCTTTACATTCTTGTCCAGATTCTATTCTATAAGTGCATAAGTTTTTTTTATCTTGGCTCCTGGATGCTTGTATGACATCTCTGTATTCTTCTCCAGTTACTTATCCTTGCTTCTACCTTCTACCTAGTTTAATTTTTGTGTTTTAGTTGGGCCAGGAGCTCCTTGTTCATCCATACAGGCCTCCTGATACTTTTTCCTGAGTTCCTTTTTGTTGAGATGCACAACTCTCAATCTTGGAGAAGGTGATCCTTGAATATTAAACAGCTTTCTTTGATATCTCTTACCTCCAGGTCTTAATCTCTTAATTCCACAGCACAGATAATTGAAAAGACCAAACTCTGTTCTCTCAAAGTCCAATGCCAAATGTCAGGCTTGCTGTGTACCCTTCTTGCTACCCTAGGGATCTTGAACATACCATGATCACCACAACCAAGGATGCCTTTGACCTTTATATTTCCTACAAGACTCTCTCTACTTATTGATGAGAATGAGGTCCATCTTAGTACCTCTCCTTTTGGCTCCCCTATCACTTGAAGAGGGAAAATACCAACATGTTCCAGGAATCTCCTAGACTGCTTATGTCCTGCTGTTGTCCCTCCAACAGATATTGGGTTGATGAATTTCCCTAGGAGGACCAGTACCTTCGAATGTGAGGCTGCTCCTATGTGTCTATAGAGAGCTTCATCTGCATGTTCTTCCTAGTCAGATGGCCTCTAGCAGATCAACCCCACTACAAAGTCACCTAGGAATCATTATTTTCACTCTGATATTTCAAAGTTAGCATCATGATATTGTCTTTTAAACAAATCATCTTCATTTTCACATATAATTTCATATAAAAGTGATTTCTGAACAAGGATTTTTTGTTATCCCGTATTCAGAAGAATATTAATGCTGCCCATAGAGTGCCAAGCCCTTAGGATTCAGCACCAAGACTGCAGTTTAAATGATCTTTCTCAGAATCTTCAGTCTCCTCAGTTATTCACCCATCCTCTTTCAGGTGTTTTTTTTTGTTTGTTTGTTTGTGGTTTTTTTGTTTTTTTGTTTTTTTTTTTTTGTTTTTTTTTTTGTTTTTTTCCATGTAGCAGTACTGGTGAGTTCCCCAGAACTGGGAGGGGAAGGCAGCTCCCTCCCTGTATAATCCCTGCTCTATTTACTTGGGTTGTCCTGTCTGCTAACCACAAGGAGCTGTTTGTGATTTCTCGTTGTCTTATCTGAGTATTTAATGTCTTTAGGCCAGCACATCCAACCTGTGGGCCACATGTAGCCTTGCCACACCTGTCCAGTGGCCCTTCCCCTGCCCCATGCCATCATGGTGGAAGTTCTACCTTTCTGAGCTGCCTGTCCAAGCCCCGGACACATATCCATTGCTCAAAACAACCAAAAATTAAAGCACAATTAACACTGTCTGGGCTGAAATTATGCCAGCAGTACTGTCTGTCTCAGTCTACTGGAATAAGAAGCTAAGCAAAAAGTAGCCAAGCATAATTAATTAATAGAAAGTTTGCCCTTTAATATTTTATAGTGCATTTTCAGCTGGCTGAATAATTGAAAATGAAGGAAGTACTCCTCAGTCCTTTGTTTCCTGAAAAGAACAGAAGCTACCTTTTAAATCTGTATTTTCTAAGAAATACTTTCATCTGTGTAATTAATTCTTAGAAGATACAGATAAATTGTATAGATTATTTTTGCACAAGACATACTAATCAGTTAATAAATGCAGTTTGAATTATAAGAAATTTGTGTGAATTAGGACGGAGGTTAAATGTTAAGTGTGTATCCACCAACATGTATTTCAAACAGAAATGGTATACTGATTATGATGTTAAGCGTATTGATTCCTTGAGGGACCTGTAAAATCTTGAGCAACATCAATGTGAGGTTGTTACACGAAAATAAGATAGAAAGATGAGATAAAAGAAAATTTTATTACAAATACATCTAATATTCTGTAGTTAATTTGTTGTTTGTTTGTTTGTTTAATAGTAAGATTTTTTGTGAAGACATAGAAAGTCAAAAATATTCCCAGTAGAGGAAAGATAAGAAACCAAACTAGATTTTCATTTCTGTCAGCAGCTGCATATATGGCAATGTCCATGATCTTTGGGGGAAAAAATTTACCAGACCTAAACAGAACAAGTGTGATTCTGAGTTGTATATTTTAAAATCCCTGGCACTGAGGTGAATAGGTGACAGTGATTTTCAGTATTCTATGCTTCATCACCTCTCACTTGCTCTAGTATCTGGAGTTCCAATCACCTTTTATTTTTCCTCCTCTATATACAAATGCTCAGATCTGCCTGACTTTACTGCAGTATCTACGAGTTCACCACAATGACATTGAAACGACAACAGTATCTGGAGCTAAGGCATTGCTCCATGGCACACCTCCTGCTTCTAAATGGAAAAGAGCTTGAAAGGGACTCCTATGCGCTTCTCTCACACACTGCTTGTACTGAAGAGCTGACAGTCCTGAATAAATAAAGATTTCTGTGAGCTTCTGTGTGCTCCTTTTGCCTTTTTATGCATGCAGATAGGGCCATGATGTATCTGAGGATCTACTCAATCAGCCTGGAAGACTGACACAAGTTCTAAGTAGTGTAGCATGCACTTGAAATCATTCATACACTCAAATGCCAGGCACTCAGACAGGATGATGTGCATCTGAAACAAATCTAAATTGTCCAAAATCTTTTTTTTTGTCTACGTCTGACCTAGAAATTTATAAAGAATGAAACAGGTGCCACAGAGGAGGTTAAAAAATATGTGAGATAGGAAAAGTAAATTTTCAAATAAAAATACAGAAGAGATGCAGCAGAAAACTTTGCTCTTAGTTTCTGGAGGAATATAAGGACTGTCTTTGAGGAAATCTAGTGTTCAGTCTGCAAATATCTCAACCTTGAGTCAAATATCCAAGGTCACCAGTACTGATTTCCAGAAATAAGATTGAAAATATAATGCCACCAGTACCTTTTCTCTTTTTGTTCTACTTGTGAACACTTTATTATTTCCATATTCAAGATTTTCTCAGCAGCCAGAATACATTTTTCAAGAGTTAGTTGCTATGTGTAAAATCTCAGGTCCATTTCGAAAGAAAATACAGGTAAATATTAGGAAAAAGTTCAAAACTTACTCTGACAGCTGAGATGAAAATTAAAGGACTTTTTATAAGCTGAATTTACAAAAATATTCAAAGGAATTACAAATAATTCTAAAGTTCCTCTGAATCTGAAAAGCATTTAAGGTGGTAAGTGAAGAGTTATTCCCTTCCTCTTTTAAGAAATATCTAAAATATTTCTTTCAAATTCTAATTTGAATATTTAATATCAGCATTTTAAAGCTTTTGTTTAGGAAATGCTTGGTTAAATTACCCAAAACTAACTTTTCTTCTTCAAATATCAACTTCCACTTAGAAAGATAAAAAACAAACAAACAAACATATTAAAGCACGTAAAAGTCAAGACATTCTATGTGGATTAAACTGAATAAGTCTCAGGTAACTCTCATTTATCTAAAACATTCAACTTATAAACTTCATTTCTACTGAAGATATACTGAGATTTCCACCACTGAGCAATTTTTTGCCCACAGTAAATTTGGAAGAACAGATAAAATCAAGTTTTTCCATATGAACTATTATATCAGACATTTTTTCAGTGATTCTTACTCTGATTCATTTGCAAAAGCAGATTAATATGGCTTCTGACAGCATTATTTTAGGGTAATACTTAAAAGTAAAAGCTCCTGAAACTTAAACAAAGGACATCTTCTTTCTAGTTCTCAATACAATGAAGTATTGTTTAGGAATGTGTTGACATGCTGATGCTGTAAGAGTTGTTTATGTAGCACTACTAAACATTTGTAAATACATAATCTTGGAAAGTATTACTTACTTATTAGTACTATGCTGCTGTTGAAGATCAGATTGTGATTTCTATTATACACTCAGTTTTATTCTCTGTGATGTAATTGATATCAAAACCTGAATCAGGATGGTAATTCATTATTGTAAATGTCGATTACCCAATTAACTGCAAAAAGCCTAATTCTTTCATATATCTCATTCCTCTAAGGGCTTTACACAAGCATACAAGTTAATAAGCTTCTAGTATAATAAATGAAAAGGCATGTGTTTATGAATTAGTTATTATATTTTGTGGAAAATTATCCCTTAAGCAGAAAACGAATTAATAATATTAAGTAGAGGAAAGATTAGTTACTTTAACTGAATGACTATGGTGAATTCTTAAAAGAGGATAGTAGTTTACCTGTATTGTGATCCCTTTACACTAGAGAATATTTTAAATAATTGATGGATTTTAATATTTTGTTTTAACAGAACTACTTTTAATATTTTTAGCCCACTGTTTACTATTATCATAGAATCATAGAATGGTTTGGGTTGGAAGGGACCCAAGGATCATGGTTTTCCAATCCTCCTACCACAGGCAGGGCCACCAATCTCCAGATGTGGTACTAGACCAGGTTGCCCAGACCCCCATCCAAACTGGTTTTGAACACCTCCAGGAATGGGGCATCCACAGCCCTGTAAATAAAAAATAGTTTGCGGATAGAGTAAATGTTTTTTTCTGGATCTTAAAATTCTTAAAAGCATTCAGTATTTTAGAACAAATCTGCAGGAAATAAAACGAAAGTCAGTAATTTCTATATAAATAGATATTTTTAAAACAACAAAATTATCTTGAGTTGGTATCTGGTTGGTTGGTTGGTTGGTTGAGTTTTGTGGGTTTCTTTTTGTTTGTTTGTTTGTTTATTTGTTTTGTTTTGTATTGTTTTGGCTTTCACACCAAAAAATAAACAAGAATTGAAAGTTGAAATGATCCCTTGGTTCTCTTCACTCCAGTTTACCAGAGTGTCTTTTAAATTTCTCTAGGCAACATTCGCCATTATAGAATGATATGTTCAAAAAGCATATTGATATGCTTTTTAATTCTCTTAAAACTTTCAAAGTGAGAATGTCTGCAGACTCAATTAAGAATGAAACTTTTCTTCAAAGTATCTAAAGAAATACTAATATCATACTCTTTAATAATCCAAACTGTAAAGATTCATAAAATCTACATTATTCATAGTGATTTGATTGTCACTTGTCTTTCTATACCTAGTTTAGGAAGACAGATTTTAAGTATAGCCTTCTTTTCCAGTCTGTCAGAGAATGACACACAAGCTAGCTTTCACACTTGAAACTATCTCAAAAGAAAATTCCAGCCTGTCCTGCTGAGATGTTAATACCCAATTATCAGGCGTGTTGACTGAGACCTGGAATCCACCACCCTGAGGAATTGGTGAAGTCACAAATATGATGTGTGGAGACCGGAAGGATACACTACTTTTCAGCATTCCTAGTGGACCCAGTTTTGTTTGTTTGTTTGTTTGTTTTGCTTTGTTTTCTGTTTATTAATTTTAATATATCTGGAAAGAAACTTAATTCCCCTTACCCCGAAAGTTCTAAACCCACATCAGGTTTCCTCACTTGATAGGATATGGATTGCATGTGGCTAACAAGCACCTGTCATGGCATTTTGGTGAAGGCCAGTAAGCATGCCAAACTCAGCACATCCAGAGGCCAAATATTGTTCTCTTGTTGCTATACATTGGACTGGGAGGCGAAATCATAGCTTCATGATTTTGTTATTGTTTCCATCTGTTAACTAGAACACCCAATGGTCTTGGATGGCTGTATATGTCCAGCTACCACATATGCTGGTAAAGATCACATGGTCTGAAAAACACGTGTTTTTATTTTAACCTTAGGCAGGATATACAGGACCATGATGCTTGCTGTCAGAGCACATATCAAGAAATATCCTGCTTGTAGAGACAGATGCAAAACAAACACTGAACTCGCATATGCAAGTAACAGATTATCAGTGCTTCAGGAAATGCTATCCTATGCTCATCAGTTCCTTTTCATCCCTCTTGGTCCTGTTGGTACAGGCTCCCATCCATGCTGCATTTCATCATGTCCTGTTTCTCTGAGTCCCTCTATCTATGCTGCAAGTCCTTCATTGATGCTTCAACTGTCCTTCAGCATAGTAGATTTCTGCATGATTTCTCTATACAACTGATTTTCTTTTAATTAGTAGAGACATGACCTTCAGGGAAGGTAAGTAAACATGACCAAGTGCTGTTTTATAGTAAAACAAGTCATTTACAACAGTAGCTGTTTTTGAAACCAAAACTTGCCACAATTTAATTCCACATGCAAGTATGGATTACCTATTTATTCATTCATTTATTTTGTGAGAATGTCAGCCAATGTCTTACGTTTCACATTAACATCCACACTATTCTCTACATTGCAGTTTCATGTAGGGCCTATATCCTGTGTACCCTGGCAAGTGGTCATCACACCCAAGGGCACCAAGAGCACCAAGAGATCATTACTGCAAGTTCACCTCTCCCTCCTCACACTCAACCTTCATTCCTGGGGTCATCTCAGATGAGCACAAGGCCATCAGCTCCTCCCTGATCTCTGCTGTGGAGTGGTGGTCTCCAACATCACTTCCTGGGTGGGACCTAGTCCTGGTTCATCTCTCACTGTGCTAGGAGATGCTGATGACTACCTCAGTGAGTGACTAACTGGTGGAGGTCACTCATGGCTCACACTCTCCTGGGGCATCACATATGCTACTCTCTGGCAATTCCCATTCCTTGATATATGTATGTATGTATTTATTGACAGACTAAATAAGAAACTCAACATTTTTTTTACCCACAATATTTATTTTGCACAATTCTGTTTAATTATACACATCAGGGATTTTTCAGAATATTACATTTTCTCTCTCTTTTCTAAAACACTGCTTTTTCTAATTTCAATGTAGAAAATAAAATATTTCATGTTAGAAAATAAAATTAAAAAATAATAATTATAATAAAACAAGTATGGCAATATGGAAATGCGCTTTTTATTTTACCTGTTCTTTAACAAAGCTACTTTGGTTCACATGAAATAAAGCTGTACACTGCAGGAGTGACTCTCAGCTTTTTTTGTAGAAATAATTGTGTGACTAATCCAACGAGATACTTCTAATACTTACTTTCTTCAGGACATCTCTATGTAGTCTGTAAAAGATAAGTAAATGACCCTTCTGACAGCTATGCAAAACCTAAATTCAGTTTGAGAGTCTTTTAAAATGACTTACTTAATCACTGCAATGAATGACTGCTTTTTAATTTTCATCCAAATCAGAAGGAGTCTGGATTAGCAAAGCTAATGTGAAGAGGCTGGGAGGGAACACTCTTTAGTTCGCAATACTACAGACATTACACGTTCTGTTTTAGAGACTTGATTCCAGTTTAAGAGATCAGGCACTAGGACTTCTGCAGTTTCTGAGGGGGAAAAACAACAACAACAACAAAAGCTGGAAGGAAGTTACAGGCAGTTTCTATAAAAAAAGCAGTGTCTTAAATCAAAGCAGCTTTGCACAGTAAGATACTGATGCTTGTGGGATAGTTGTGGATGATAATACAATTATGAAAATCACCAAAGTCTGTCAGATTGATAAACTGGAGGAAGAACAAAGAATGTTGTGCAGCACAGAGAGCCATATGTGCACTATCAAGCAATGCCCTTGGTGATAGGTCACATGAAGCCATGCAAACAACAGGTTTCACAAAGTAGAAAATGGGGATGAAATCTGCTCCTGCTTTTCTCCAAAATCTACACTTCGTCCTTTTGGTGTTGTTATAATTTCTGGGCATTTTAATTTGCAACATGTTTCTACTGTGTTTTAAAAGATAATTTAAAGCCAGATAGCACCAGTATACCAGATAGGCACAAAACATTTTGGACTTACCATTAATAGGGAAAGGTACAGGATAGCCCTTTGGCACTTCATGAGGGAAAAAAAGAGTTTCTTAAAAAAAGAAACACTATACTACAACAGTTCTGTTCCTTGCCATAGGGATACAATACTATGAGGTATGATATACGACCGAATAAGTACGTAGTCAACATCATCTTAAGCAGTTAAAGAAAGTATACCTCAACAGACATAATGAAATATATATGAAGACTAAAAGCTTTTTAGGCTTTCATTTAGGCCAAAGAGACTACAAGAGCTAAGAAGGTCTTTTTCCCATTCCTAAATGACTGCTCCAAGAAGTAGAATATTACTGATCAGATAAAATATCCAGAAGATTACACTGTCACTCAGTGAGTCAATTTTGTCTGATTATATATTTCTATCATTTAAAAGAATTTTTACTCCCTTGAGACGAAACACCTTTTCAGGAATTTGCAAAAGAATTTAAGCAGAACTGATAGACAGCACTTTTTGAAATATAGGCACAAACGTAATGTTTACTTATGTTGTAGTATAGTGTTTCTTTTTTGAAGAAACTCTTTTTTCCCTCAAGAAGTGCCAAAGGGCCATCCTGTATCTTTCCCTATTAATGGTAAGTCCAAAATGTTTTGTGCCTAAAATAAATGTGATATGTAGCAGACTTTCTTCTCAAACTCCTTTTGTCTATGAGCTGTTCTGTGAAGCAATTATTAACAACTAGAAAGTTGAGGTGACGATAGTTTTATGTATAGGAACTGCTGTATAACAGAAAGGAGACTCCAAACAAAGATCAAACATATGGATTTAGCATTTGTGGGGGTTGGTCTACACCTAGATTGACTGAGGAATTGGAAATTCTAGGAAGAACCAGAAGGAGAATTCAGATCCTTCCTTTTCTTTTTCTGCATTCTGATTACTACCTAGAACAGTAAAAAGGGTTTGAAGTGAAACTGCAAGTCATAAAACTATGATTTCTAAATTGCCTGTGTCCCTCTGATGAACTCTCATTAAACATCAGAGCATAGAGCTGGCCATGAAACTCACTAGTTAAGCATGGTAGCAGAGGATCAATAAGGACAGAGCTTTTCAAAGAAAGACAAACACAAAAAATAATAGGCTGCACTACCTATCTGTTCTACTTTGAAGTAAATGGAAAGGGAACGACGAGGAGGAAATGGAAGGCCCTTGTATATAAGTGAATAGATTATTAAAAGGTTGTTTTGAGAGAAGAACTACATTTTGTTTGATCTAAATTGCTTCAACATTTTGGCATATTTATTGTCCAAGGAAGATGGGATATTTCAGTCTTAAAATCATTGCTGTACTTTTTTTTTTTTTTTGTCATTTGTACAACAGCTAGTAGGACCGATCAAAGGAGCAATGACATTTATATTAGATGAGCAAGCAGAGATTTGTTAGACGGTTATTAGGATGACAGATAATAGTGGAAATTCTGCTGAAGTGAAAAGAACAGAAGGAGAGGAAGCAAAAGAAACATAAGGAGATCCCTCAGTGATATAAACTGTCACAGCTAATTCCATTTAGCACCAGTTGTGGATCTACATCATAAAATTCAGAAGTGTGTTCATTCTAGTAATCTTTTATTCTGTTACCTAAGTTATTTTGTAAGTAGTGCAAATTTTTAAACTACCATGAAAAATGAGAAATTTTTGATATTTCTCAATATATTATTTTGTTAGAAAATGGGTGAAATGCTAAAGCTGTATTGAAATCAATTAGAGCTATGATATGTCTTCCTTACAACATTTTTTTTTTTCTATTACAACAACGCTGGTTCTTAAGTAAAAAAGCAACTGACGTATTAACTGCTGTGGGCTGAAGCCAACTCTATGGTGCATGGGATGACACAAGCACAAAGTGGCAATGAGTGATGGAGGATTATACATCAACAGAGAAATGTCTGGAAACCCTTTAACTGTTAGTTTCAATAATTTATAATTCATATAATATTAAAAAGTGTAGACATTCTGGGTAATGTTGTTTTATGACTGGGTTCCCTTGACAAACTTTTTTTTTTTCCTTTTTTTTTTTTTTTTTTTTTTTTTTCTTTTACTATCTGCCAGGGATTTTAATTGAGTTGACATGAATAATCCATAGTACTTGCAATCCCAGATGGGCCGGGATAACTTCTTGGAGATAACCTGTCACCTATAGTAAGCTCCATACCCTTTCACAGTAAGCAGCAGCAGCAGACACCCCATGAGTGAAAGGGAGAACAGGGTCAGAGGGCTCCACAGATCTTGATATACTATAAGGAAAGCAAGACACAGTACTACATGCTATTTACTGTCTACTTACCAGGAAGTTGCTGATAAATTCTGCCTAATTTATACACCTAATTTCAGTTTCTCTTGGAATGCCTCAATTTCAGATTCTCTAAATTACCAGGGGTAATTTTACTCCAGGAAGGGGGTAATTCACGCACCTTGAGGAGACTAGGCTCATTACTCAGGTATGTAACTTAGATGTCTATAAGCAATGAAATTCTTTCCCTTGAAGTACTGCAAGGATTAGCTTGGCAACCTTTAACTGGCAACAGAAAGTTCCCAATCATAATTAATTTATATTTTTTTTCTGAAAATTTAATCTGTTTGCTAGAAGCTGCTGCAATTCCTCCAGATTTAAGCACTTAGGACTACAACTTCTTAGCAGTCTGACAAGTTTGGTCACTTGAATAAAATACATCAGGACTATTACGCACTTTATTTCTGCATACATAGAAAAAGAATCTCGCCCACTAACTTAAGATTAAAAAAAACCAAAACAATCAAACAACCAAAAATCTTCAGCCAATGTATAAGCAACTAAATGTGTTACTACAAAGCTTCCTTAGATAATACCCTTTGGAAAACAAAAACCTTTATCATCCATTGCCAACACTACTTTCTGATTGCTCAACACTTACCACGTGTTACCTCTAATTCAAGCAACAGTGGCAGATTTCCTTTCAAACAACTGATAAGCTAAAGAGGAGAGAGAGGAAAACTAGATTTCAGAATCATTGATTGCACTGAACCAGAGAATGTGTTGGTGACATTTGGAGGGAGTATCAATTCTTTTTGTTTCAAAAGGTCTCAGCTCAAACATCAAGAACGCCATTATTCTGTGCTCAGATTTTCAGTAAGATTGAAATATCTCTCAGGGGTTATGCGGAAGTTTTCTGCACTAGTTTGGTAGTGCCAGAACTCTTAAACTACTAGAAATCCTATCATAGGATGTTGGTTCTTTATTCTTGTTTTCACTAAGCTTAATTTGTCTCTTTCTGATTATTTACTTGTGTGCCTGGTACTGAAAAGTTTTCTAAACAGGCTGGTAATGAAACATGAGAGAATGTGTTCTCTGAAACTCCTGATCACATTTTTATATTACTGACCTTCTCGGTCTCTCTTTAACCATTTTTTTTTTCATGGGTATGAAATGTCAGGGCACTCTTTTAATCATATTTTTAGTTAACATTGAAAAAAAAAGTCTTGATCTTTGTGACAGGAATCCAATGCATTAGACTCTAAAACTTGATAAATTTATTTATAACAATGCAATTTACATATATTATTTACTGACATTAACAGAGTAAGGAATTTAAGTTGAGAAAAGCTAGACAAGATCCCGTATGTCCTCAGCTGGGTGAGAATGGAGGGACACAGTTGGGCTCAAATCTTTGGGAATCACAACAGTTGGACTTGATGATCTTTGAGGTCTTTTCCAACCTGAATAATTCTATGATTCTATGTATGTGAGAAAGTTTTCTGCAACCATCACTTTCACAAGAGATTTACTAGATACTTGACAAGAAATGTTACAAGAAATAGCTCCTCTCCGCAAAATAAGAAAGATGTAACAGCAGTTGACAGAAAATTTGTTCTTCAGAACCTGGTCAAATGATGAAAATACTGCAAAGTTCTTGAAGACAGAAGACAGATATTTCTACCATTTTTCAGCAAAATAGCACTTCATTCATCCTTTATAAAGAATGCTTCCAGGCTCACACACATACACACACAGAATCTCAGAATGGCTTGGGTTAGAAGGGACCTCAAGGATCTTGAATTTCCAACCCTCTGCCAGGCAGGGCCACCAGCCTCCACATTTAATACTAGACCAGGTTACCCAGGGCCCCATCCAACCTGGCCTTGAACACTTCCGATGACAGGGCATCCACAGGCTCTCTAGGCAGCTGTTCCAACACCTCACCACTCTTATAGTAAAGAACTTCCCCCTAACATTCAACCTAAATCTTCCCTCCTTCAACTTTAAACCATTTCCCCTTGTCCTGCTGTTATCCACCCTTTCAAAGAGTTTACTCCCTTCCTGTTTATAGGCTCCCTTCAGGTACTGAAAGGCTGCAATTAAGTTGCCCCGCAGCCTTCTTTTCTCCAGGCTGAACAAGCCCAGCTCCCTCAGCCTGTCTTCATAGGTAGGTGATTCGGCCCCCTGATCATCTTTGTGGCCCTCCTATGGACCCTCTCCAACAGCTCTCTGTCTTTCTTGTACTGCCCATACCTGGACAAAGTACTCCAGATAGGGCCTCACAAGAGCAGAGTACAGAGGGACAATCACCTCCCTGTCCCTGCTGGCCACCTCTCTTCTGATGGAGCCCAGGATACCATTTTCTTTCCAAGCTGCAAGAGTGCACTGCTGGCTCATGTTAAGTTTTTCATCCATCGGGACCCCCAGGTCGTTCTCTGCAGGGCTGCTCTCAACAACTACTTCTAGTCTGTATAGATGTCTGGGATTCCTCTGGCCCAAGTGCAAAACTTTGCACTTTGCCTTTTGAACCTCATTAGGTTCACCCAGGTCCACCTTTCAAGACTGTTGAGGTCCCTCTGAATGACATCCCTTACTTCCACTGTGTTTAGAAGGAAGCCAAGTTTTCCTGTTTTTCTCTTATCAGTCACTGACTGTAAATATCTCAGATCATACCCCCTATCTATCAGTGCAGGGCGTATAGCCCTTCTGCCTGTTTTCAGCATCTGTTCTGTTTGAGTTGTACAGAGGCAGAAAAATCTGAATAAAAATGGCAGAAAAATTCTTATCGTAGAATTATATATTCATAGATCTTACCACAGCCTGCAGCACACCATCTCTACCTTCGTTAATGCATTGCTGGCTCCCATCAGCACACTTCTTTAAGTAAGAAAAACTCATTAATTATATTACAGTGGAAGGATTTTTGCTATCGTGAAGCTAGTTTTGTTGAAAACAGAATAACCTATGATGTTTCCACATAAACGCTTTGGCCTTAAACATATTATATTCAGATTAAACAGTTAAGCCTTATTCTATCCCATACAGGTTTCTCTGGATCATTAAACCTCAAATGAATGTATTAGTAAGGCATTTGCCTACTTAAAATCTTTCTTCCTTTGCTCTCTGTCTGCTTGTCTATTCATTCCTCCTTCAGTCATGAGTTATATAGAGCTGAAACTATCCTTGTAGAATGACTTAGGAAATACTAAAGTCAGTTCCCTTGTAGATGAACATAACTAGCAATGTTAGCATTTTTGTTTTGCCAGGCACACCAAGTTGTTTGTATGTTTGTTAAGCATTTTAATAATGAAGCACTTTTCAAATGCAAATTATTTAAAATGAATCTTTTTCATTTGTAATTTATTACTTATTTCCCAATTGTTATGAAATGTCATTTAACGTTCTTCTCATGAATAAAATAATTCACAGTTTGTTCAAAGCCAGCAGTGCTTTAGGGACACTGTGAAGGCATAAAGTATTAAGGCAAATGAGCAGCAGTTCCACCTCTTCAATATTCATATACTAACTGGCACACCTGTAGTCACTATATCAGGAATATAGCCACTGAATTTAGAAAACATCTTTAAGCTGCCACAGGAAGTTTGTGAAATCGTTCCAATCAGTGAAACCTTAAGATGTGAAAGTATCAGTTGTGGAGATAATGGATAAAAAGCACTGTTGAGGGAATTAGTAACATTATCAAAATACCTACTGCCAGGCTACCAGAAAAGTAAAATGACATTTGATAAATATCCTGAAGATAATCAGTTCATGCCGTATAACAGATGATTAGACACTAATCTTAAAACTGTGTAATTCCTATTCACATATTGAGGAAGAAAGATCATAACAGGGAAAAAAAACTTCGAAAAACAAACAAACAAAAAACAGCCAACTAATAGATGATTAGCTTTGAATGTTTAATTATATTACAAACAACTTGTACTTATATCACTGAGGAAAAAGAAAAAAACAAACCAAAAAAAAAACCACACACACAAAAAAATAAAAAATAAAAAAAAGAAGGGAGGAGGGAGGGAATGATATTGTTACAGAGAAATCTCAGAAGGTGCTCTGTTAGACAGTGGGACATGAGCTTAGACACTACACACCATGGCAGATACTGTCTGGGATTTCTTGATCATCAAGAGTCTCCATAACTTTGCAAGAGTAGAATCAGACTTGTCAGCTGCCTACAGCAGTTTTGAGCAACACTTATTATCTATTAAGGATGGAGACACAAGAGAGCATTTTAAATGACAAGTGTTTAGAGAGGAGACATTGATTTATTCTGCACAGGGTGCAAGACAGAATATTCCTGCAAATCAAGCGTGCTGAGCCTTTATATTAGCTTCTATTTATAGTCTAAATATTTTCACTATACTCTCACCTAATACATAAGTCACACCTATCTACTTCATAGGATTATGTAAGTACAAGATTACATAACATGTTCCAATCCATGGCACTTACACAGGGGTCTTTGGTGGTGTTCAGTGGATGTTTGGAGTGGTATCCCATTCCTCACTTTATCTATATTTGGGATTAAGGACTCTTCTAAGGTCTCTTCTGATTGGTTACCATTTTGGACTTGTTCCTTATCTCAGGAATACCTGTATCTTATTTATGGCAGTCTTGGATCTTGAAAATGAACATCTTTTCTCTGGAAGGTTGTTTACCATAAGTCTAGAATTTCAAGCAGTGCTTCAGCCTTGAGCAAAATACCTCAGGCAGACAAAATTTCAAATAACCAGCTTTTGAGACATCATCTTGTAGACTATACCTTCATAGTCTCATTTCTGCAATCCATATGTCTATGCAAGCTTCTCACTAATCACAAGGTAGTTATGATCAAGTCATTGGCAGCTAATCTCTCCCTCTTTCCTGATGATCCCTCTTTTGGTGACAATTTTTATCTAAAATAGTATGGGGGAAATTTTCTGAAAGAGCTGGAAAGTCTGGATAATCCAGATGTCATTCCAATATTTAGAAAACACTATTCTAGTTAGGCAGATTAAAAAGTCTACTGAACATTCAGATGTTCCTACTGTATAGAAAAATCGACTACTGTTAATGCTATTGTCTCCATTGCCTTAAGTAACTGAGTTGCATAGCACAGTTCTTTAAGTATTCTAGGACTTCAAGTGGAAAATCACTGTTTAAAACTATGCACATAAACAAAATCTCATAGACAATGTAGAAAATAATGAATTACTGTAAGAATTCACTAATACTTCTTCAAAAATAATAATCAAAAAGATCTTCAAACTTTCTTCTCTCCAGAACACTAATTTATTTTATACTGAAAGCTTCAGAACCACAGAAGTCTAAAATAAACAAAAGCAAAGAACTAGAATGACTGTGAGCTCAGCAGAATATTGCACTGAGATCAACTCAATAGGGAAAATGATATAAATATGAATACTAATTTTAAAAAAGCCTTGAAATAAGATGTTATACATAAGAGGATTCTGAATGAATGCAATGTCTGAGTGAGAAAGTCGTTGTAGGTTAGACAACTGTTATTCCTCTCCCATTCTTTTTTTTTTTTTTTTTTTTTTTTTTTTTTAATGCAAAGAGGGGTGATATGAATGAATTTATTCCCTTGGAATTTCTGCTGTGCAGTATATGCCAGCAAGCCCTAGGCAAAAGGACAAAATACTTTTTTTCTCACAGATAATAGATATGCTGGTCACAAAACATAGTTCATTCTATGATAAGGCCATGACTTCTACTCGAAATAATGGTAGAATCTTTCATGAAGGGACATGATAATTACTTTTAACATTTAAAAGAAGACTTACAAAGGACTTATTATATAATTTCCCACAGTTATCAATGGGGCTGCTCTCTAATGAAGCCAGGCTGAACTGGACCAGAAATGGAAAAGGAAAAAGAAAACAAAACACAGAGTATGTTCTTACGTGAAACACCACAGCTTCCCATTTCAAACTGTTCTGTTCTTTAAAAAGACAAGCTGGCACTGAAAAACATGATGGAAAGGTAGAATATTTAAATTCTGTTAATTTGCTCCTATAACACAAAACTCTCAGTGAACAGTCTACATTTCACTGTATGATTAAATTAGATTTCTTTTTCTTCAGCTTTTGGATGTCTAACCCACAGTACCTAAAAAAAGACTAAAGCATCCAGCATGTTCTGTGTTCAGGATCACTACTCATTTTTACACTCAGAAGTTTCTACATAAATATAACAAATTACGACCAATGCAAAGTGATATAATGCCCTAAACTTCAATAGTTTCTGACTCTAGGAAAGAATGAAACGATAATTCACTGTCATTCAGTATGTCCTGGGGGAATCACAGAACCACAGAACATCCCAAGTTTGAAAGTACCTATAAGAATCATTGAATCCAACTCCTGGCTCCACACAGCACCACCCAAAAATCAGATAAGGTCTCAAAGCATTTTCTAGACAATTCTTCAATGCTGTAAATCTTGGTGTCAAGACCAGTGCTCTGGGGTGGGTATTCCAGTGCGCAACCACTGTTTCAGTGAAGAACCTTTTCCTGATATCCACCCTAAACCTTCCTTGTAACTCATGTTCACTGTTGAAGTATCCAAGGGGGAAAAAAAAAAAAAAAAAAAAAGGAAGCAAAAAAAAAAAGGAAGCAAGCATTACTTTCAGAACAACTTACGTAGTTTGGACATATTGTTCTTAACAATCTTATAACACTATCAGCTAAATATTAACTGTACCTAATGTTAGGAATCTTAAATACAAAATCAATACAGCAAAATACTCATTACAAAAAAAATCTCTTCAAGGATTTTTCTTTCATTATGTCATTAGAACACAGTATGCAAATATTCATAACTCAATTATACAACAAAATACCCACAATTTATACGTCTTATTATATGGTTAAATACATTTTTTTCAGACACCTACTTCCCACAGAAGACAAGAGATCAAACAAAAATACATTTCACAGCACCAAATAGATGTCATTCTACTCCTAGTTGTAAATATGTTTTCTGCCTACTGAACACTCACACTGAGAATTTATAGAAATCTGACATAATTGCTGATATTCAGAGGCTGTTACTTTCCTTCAAGACCTCCTACACATATTTAATAAATGATGTTTATAGTCAAAAGTATGCTGTTAACATCTGTGTTCAGTTTCTGAACCCAGTAAATCAGAAACAATTGTGGATGCAATTTTTGAAAAATTAATGTTTCTAGTGATAGTTCTCTTACATTACTTCCAATTGCAGCCTGAATAAAATAAAATAATAAATAAATAAATCTCATATAATCTTTGTGTATAAAGTCCTCTACTTGTCTACTCACCATAATTCTACAAGCATCTTTTACCATACTTACGAATATTCTTTCTCCAACATGAATGTTCTTCCTACAATAGACATGCACAGAAGCTCACTTCTCAAACCAGTGTGGTTGCACTTCATCAGGTTTTGTACCATACCAAAGCTCTTGTCTGGTTCCAATATAGGCCTTCTAAGAAGGAAATACTGATCCTTGCACTAATTTTGCTGCTCTGTGTTTCATACTTTGGTCATTACAATACTTAAATATGTGTGTCATACTATTTATGTCCTAAAACCTAATGAGAGAACTGTCAAGCCACTATATAATTCTCCTTATCTCTAAAATAATTAAAATATTATCTTAACAAACCAGAGTATTTTCAGTTCTTCCAGTCATAATGTGTATTTGAATTCAATATTTTTTTGAATGATTATGTACACAGAACAACACAGTCATCAGCATTAGCTATGCATTTTTACCAGCAATGAACAAGAGCCTGCATGCCACACAGAAAAATCTACACCAGAAGTGATTCACTGTCACTGTGGCCATTGCTGAAATGTACTACCCATCACCTCACTGTGATCAAATCCACTGTTTGGTCTCCATAAATGTTCAGCAAATATAGATGAATGGGTGACATTTCACTTACGTGCACCCTTTCATGTCAAACAGACTTCCATGTCAGATACCATTTTGTCAGTCCACCTCTTTGCTGCCAGGTGTTGAATAGCAACAAAACACAATATTTGTGGACTGGTTCAAACTACTGCCATACCACCAACCTTTGCTTCTGACATCACTGGCCATTATAGTAAAATAGAAAATAATAAAAATAATAAAATAGAAGGCATTACTTTTGAATCAGCCCTCATATTTTTTGGACCAAATAGTAAACATTTTAAGAATTATATTAATGTCCTATTTGAGAGATAAATTTGCATACTTTTTCCTTTATTCCATCCTTTAGAAACTTCCCTTTTATTTTTGTAACTGCATGTGAAAATTATATGGGTACTTTTTACATTTCTCAAGATTATTTAATAGGTACGTGATTTCACAATGAGAGAGCTATTATTCTTTCTTGTTCCTCCTTTATCTTTTCCTGTTCTTCCTTCTCATGACCAATAAATCATGCTCCTTTTTAAAACCTGTCATTTGGTTAACAAGATAGTGATTTTATATATTTAAGAAGTAGATTACATTTTATGAAAAATAGTAATTAGCAAACTGTATGTATTACACAGTATTTCAGAGTGTGAGTGGGCACTGAGTCTTTTTCTTTACTAGCAGGTACCAGGAAAGTACTGAAGTGCTGAAAGTAATACATAGGGTACTCAATCTACTACATGCAGTAAGAATGAGAGAGAAAGCAAGGTAAACAAGATGAGATGTTTCCTGTTGGTTTCAAAAAATATATCTTGTAGTTAGAATTTCATTTTGCATTCAAATTTGCAAGAAAACCATCCTGATTCTTCAGTTTCATGCTTTGATCTTTTTGTCTCATGCTTCCTCTCTGCTAAATATGCTCTCCATGGGCACTGCCTTTGCAACAGTAGACATTAAGTCCTAACAAATGAAAAGGGACAAATGATCAAAGAAATCAAACTACGTAACCAGGAAAAGTTAAACTGCTTGTTAAATATGGGGTGTGTGAGAACTATTTGGTTCTTTCTTAACATCTAAAAAAAATAATATTATGTTGTATGAAGAAATCATGGACTTTAACTGTAGTGTCAAAAGTTTGTTTGAATTTGAGAGAGAAAGAAACAATATATGTACAGAACCGGGGAGCAAGAAAGAGAATGTGAATGTTACAGGCGTATATCCATACAAACAATTCTCTGAAATAGAATAGGGAAAGATGATGCATTCTAATAGTCTTAGTACAGCTATTCGTGTGGGCTGCAGAATTAATGTGAACATAGCACACAGATATAAACAAAGTCTGAGAGATGGATAGAGACACTTCTGGCAATCTAATCTATCTTTCTGATAATGACCACTTATCCAAAAGTTTGTTTTATGAAGTTCTGCCCCTTTGGATTTTGCATACAAAAGGCAAGAGTGCTCTACATGTAATTTTGGGAGGTACTAGAACATAATGGAAGTCTGTGTATTCTGCTGATTAATTATAAAAGAACATAACTTGATAGAAGATTCTGTCTTTCAATTCACAGACTGCTTAAATATCTTATTGAATCCAAGTTTAAATCCTTCCAAAGAATTCAAGAAGTCCAGACCTCCTGACTAATTTTTACCATGTTGGCTTCATTATAGAAATATCTACACAAATGAAAAACTGGCATTCTATGCCTACTTCTGCCACAATAACATGGAGAGCTATTATCCCCAGTTGTTTGATAGGAAGACCCTGATCATACAGCTGGGTAGTGAGTCATTCCTTCTAGATGTTCTGAAACAGAGAAGGGACTTGGTTTGCTTCAAGTCACAGGTACATTGGCTGGGGAAAACCACCCAGGCCATCTTCTGCTTTCAGCTGTGACATGTACGACAGAATCACAGCAGCGAGATTTTCTCAGTTTCTTTGATGATGATGATGATTATTACCTGGGACTTTGTTTCTTAAGAAGGATATTCCATAGTCCCTCTCAAGCTTCCTTTTCCTAATACTGATGAGTGTGTTGACAGGCAGGAATAATTTCTACTTTCTGCATATAAGTTTATTCAGTTTGTTCTTCCTTCTGCTCAATAGTCATATTGGAACGCAGGTTACACACAACGACCTCCGTCATCTTCTTTTTCTCTTAATGTTAATCAGATCCTTAAAATCTTTTTCATTTGAAAATCAGTTTTCAGGTCACTGGGTCTTCTTTCTCAGCATCTGACTTTTCCAAATAACTCCTCAAATTTGTTTTTAAAATTGAAATTATTTTAGGTGAATATCTGAGTTAATGAAAAAGTTATCTTCTTTGCTCTGACTTTCTTTTGCATATTCTGGAATGAGACCTGGGATTATTTTTTTTTAACAGCTTACTTCTGGTTATTCTTATTTGGTTTGCAATTCATAATAATCTACTGTACTTTTTCAGTATAGTGCAACTTATTCCTGTTTTCACTGATTCATAATTATGCTTTTATTTATTTATTTATTTATTTATTCCTTGTTATTGGCTTTATTATTGATTTCGTTCAATTTTGTCTTCTTGATTTTAGAATATTTCTACAAAAGTTCACTGAAATTTGTTTTGGATTCTGACTACATCTTCTAAAAGGTTGGTAGGCCTGTCCTTTTTGGAGTCATGTATGTATTTTATAACTATTAAATACATTCCATTGTTGGAACCATTAATGGAGATAATGGCACACTTTTATGCATAGAAGAGACTATGATAGATCTTATTTGAATTCCATTTTGACAAAAGCTCATTATAATTAGATCTAAGCAGATATTTTTGTAACCAGTTATGCCCATTTTATGTTAATATTTCCTTATACAGATATTATTTTATAATTCTGTGAGTTGGTATCAGAAGCCTTACTGAAGTTCAGATAATACTGAATTTATGTTTACTTTTGTTATAGTATATATATAGTATATATAACCATGCTAGAATAAAAAATTGATTAGCTTGGAGAAGTTAATTCTTGAAAAATCTGTCTGTTATTTTTATTAATCCTAGTCTTTGTACAAGCTTTTATAAGTTTTTGAGACATATAAGTCTATTTATTCTTGAAGTTAGACTGAATTGTCTTAATTCTCAGACTTAGAATTCTGAAGAAGAATTAAAAAGAAAAAAAAGCCATTTTTATTTTAAAGAACACCATCAGTGATTATCATCAGGGTCTGCAAACTCAAATACATTCTACAGTAAATGCTGTAATAGACTGAAATTATCTATTCCTTTCCCCTACTCTGATTCGCACACCTGTGCACTGTTAATATAATTGCATTAAGCATCTGGTTGTAACTGAATGTCTTTGTGTAAAAATTGAATCAGGGAGTTCACAGAGAGCATAAGCTTGCATCATTTGCCACTTAGTTTCCTGTTTTATTAAGTAATGAATCTGTTTTTCTTTTTCCTTCCTTTCACTTGCAAAGCCTTTCATAAACCTCACTACTTATGAACCTTTTATTATTATCAAAGCTCTAATTGTCTTCTGGATTCTAAAAGTAGTTTCAGTGATTTCCTGGCTTCTTCCTGCTCCCAGAGGCCCTTTGTATACTTATTAATACCTCTAGTTTTCATGTTACCTCACTAAAGTTAGCTTCAGCATATGGACACGTTTTGCTTGAAACACAGTTTAAGAAGTACATGGAACTTCATGTAAAATTCTTGAATTGCAAAAGGAAAATAAAGAACTTCCTAATGTAACTTTTGAGAGTGGGAGAGTACTAAGGGTTATAGTAATATTCATCCAGTTTGGTATTCTTTGTAAGATGATCTAGCTTAAAAATGAGGCAACACACAAAATAAGTAGCTTTTAAAGTACTTTAGAATATACACAATTGTTCTGGAAAATTTTGTTTCGTATTTTTTTTTACTTTTTGAAAATTATAATGAAAAATGTCACCAAAGCAGGCATCTGCAGTATTGACTGTTACATACTTACTTCTTTCTTATCTTATGTCTAAAATATGCCCAATTTTTGAGCTTCATTTCTGCTTTTTTTTTTACCTTAGCTTCACAAAATAAGATTACCAAGTACAAATAATACATTCTATAACTGAGGGGAAAACTAAATTCCTATATCTCAGATTCAATCTTCATTTTTCAAGTTTTCTTCATAGCATGAGATGTGATTACTGGCCTGTTTCATTTGACTCAGTGCTATACATTTGGAAAAGCATGGGATAAGAATATTTATGAGTTCAGGTGACTGAGAACTGTGGTGCCAAAAATTTTGATTCCTGGTTAGTGCTTCACTGAAATGAAACCAGTCAAAGTGAAGCCCACTCCCTTCCAGAGTAACGAACTGACCACTGTTTGTTTTAACAGCTCTGCCCATAATAATATGAAGCCATGGAAATTCACAAGGGATATTTGCCATAACAAACAGTGTGATTAAATTGGCCTCACTGCAGTCATTACTTGAATAAACTCTCTTAAGGAGAAATATTTTAGCTTTCAAGAAATCTATCAGGATGGAACTTCTGTTAAGATTTCTTTCTTCTAGCAACACCATTGCCTTTATTTCAAACACTCCAAAATTACCTAACATTTCAAAACTGAGATTTTTCCTCTGTCCTTACATATTTTTTAGCATTGTTAAGTATTGTTTTATGTGGAAATACTTGAGGTTTTAATCAATTCTAATTTTGGCCTGGACAGCTATACTTATGAAGTTTTCTCTCCTATTTCTTTTTGCATATATTTTTTCTTTCTCAACTTTCCGGACTAGAAATGGCAGTTGTCATGACAACATAACACATTTACTGCTCTTGTATTCCTGTGATTGTTACTTTCTTTTTGATGGGAGCAGCTGACAGCCTATTTTAGAAGTATGGGTGTATGAAATTATCCTTTTGTATTACTTCTTTTTTCCTGTTTCTTTTTTATCTTTTTTGTTTTGTTTTGTTTTGCATGTGGCTGACTGCAGAATCTACTCGGTTATCCATGTCATAATCTGATCCCTTCCAAAACACATCCAGGGAGTTTTCCTACAGAAATCTAAAATGAACACTTATGTTGTTCTAAAGGCAGATTTGTTACTGAGCGCGCAGTAAGCTGATCTCACACGCAGAGATGAGATATTAGTTTATTTCAAAGTAGTTCAAGTTTGGGTGCTAGGTGTAATCTAGTAGTCTCCACAACTTGTCTCAATGGAACTTGAATTATAGTTGAATGTTGTGACCTAGTCTGTCTCAAAAGAAGGCTAAACCCCTTTGACCCCCTGACTTCACTTTCTCTTAGTCTGTCACCACTAACACTTGCTATATCATTACCTGTTCTCCTATCTGTGGAACTAGCCCCTAGCAGCTGTACAACCTCTTCTTCAACTTTTTTCTTAACACATTTTTTTCAATACTCCAAGCAAAACAACATATTTTTATACTTTTGCTCCTCTAATTCTCAGATAATATCTTTAAAGTCCCCAAACTCATTTTCATCAGATTATGTATCCATCTAGTATAATAGTCATAAGACAAAGAACAAGTCAAGTTAGAGAATTTCAACCCACCTATCTACAAGAAGATTAAAATAACATTAATAGCATTATAATTCAAAGTTCCCACTTCTGGACACTTTTTCCATCCTCCAATTTATACAGTTTATACAATTTTTATTTATATTTGACCACCACTACACACAGTAGTGTTTCAATGTTTTCTTAGTCAGGAGATCCACAACAAATTTATCCCAGTGTTTTAGGATGCATCTCAGAAGTGAGCAAAGTGAAATCTCAGAGGAGGGACTGGTCCCCATACTTTCAACAATTTTTTGTTTTATCCAAGACTCCGCATAGTCTGGTCTTCAGGACCTGCATGTACAATTTCTTATTCTTACCAAATACCAAACGTTGGATAATTATCAAACAAAACAACAATAGTTGCACCTTAGTGTCACTGCCACAGACAGAGAGGGGATCCAACAGGGTACCTGAGAAAAACAGCGCACACTGAAGCCCAATCTGTCCTTTACTCCTTGCCTGCTGGAGTACTTCCTGCTGCAAGACAGGAAAGGCCTCATGGCTGTCCTACCTGGGTATCCAGAAAACTGTAATTAATTTACTGTTTTATTTAATTCACCTTACAGTGAATTAATTACCCTGTGTGCAGTAAGCCAAACTCACTCAAAGACACAAGACACTGTTTTCTTGCAAAATTGCTCATTTGGGTGCTAGGTGATCTCCCACAAAGCTAGGATTTTTGTGACACTTTTTTTAATACATATTATCATCACTTGACCACTACTTTGATACAGCCTCTGTCCTACAATCGGTCAGTTAAACATAGGGCTAATCTCCTTTTTCTGATGGCTTTCCTATTAATGATTAATGATGTGCCTTTTCAAGAAGCTCCTTTGTTGTCTTTCAGGATGCCCCCTGTCTTCTTCTGAGAACTCACACTGTGATTATGAGTTTCTCTACTTAATCACTTTAACAGTTCCAAGGATGGTCATCCTCACCCAGATAAATATAAGGCTGCACATACAAAGACTTATGCAAATATTAGCACTTACACAACTAGCAACACTTTGTATGTATACTGGTCCAAAAAACAGAGGCCATTCCAGACAGAAGATGAAAGTTCAGAGTTTTAGTGTAGGTTGTTCAGTGCACAAATGGGCACATGAAACTGAATAGCATTATAAGCCAGTAGTTGCTCTAAAAATCCATTTGCACACTTAAGTGTGTATTTTACAAATATACTTGAAATGTCTTGTATATGATGTTCTTTGGAAGTTGTACAAGACTTTGCTGCTGAATTACAGACATTTCCATTCATTGTTAAACTTAGTTATATTTAATTTTCTTTTTCTGTACACGCCTTTATTCACCATGTTGCATTGTAATACTCATATAATATTTCTAGAGACTACCACTTCATAATTCTGTCTCAGTCTAAAATAAGTTTCTATGATTCATTATTACATTTTTCCTTCACTGATTGCATTAATAATAATCTCATCTTAAAGGTCTACTTCTATCATCTGTATCATAATATTTCTAGGAATTGTAATTATTGAGTCATTTCTCTTCTCCTCTTCTCTCCCTCCGTTCCCTTTTGTTCTCATCCCTTCCTCAGTCTTCACAGTTTTGATGATCATAAGTCAAAATGAAGAAAATGTAAAGAATGTGTCCTGGTCATTTATCTAATTATTTTTAAGTTTTTTAACGCTAAGGAAAATGTAGAAGAAAACAACAACAGCAACAATCACAACAGTAACAACAATAAGTAATAGCAAAATATCAAGACATCAAAATAATCAAGGAATCTGGCACTTCCTAACTTCTAAAGCTTTATAGTTTAAATCTTCTCTATGCAGCTGGAAGAGTATGCACAGAAATTTTGTTTAAGGTACTTATTTCCAATTAATATTTTAACAAATGTATTTCCTTACATAAAATATTCAATACCGTACCATGTTGTCCACAAACATTGGTGAATATTTGAGAAATTAAAGATTAAATTTGTAATGAGCATCATTACGCCATTGATATTTTAGGAACACAAAATTACCTGAGTAATTGAAATTCAGACTAACAGATAGTCATGATCAACTGATTGTGAATCAGGTGCAGAAGAGGAATTTTAAAGATACAGCGCTAAGACTAATACTCTTATTTAACTAATGCTCTAAAGAAAATTTCCTTCTATTTAGGGATGACTTACAAAGAAGAAAAAGTGACAAAAAAAATAAAAATCTGGTATGAGTAATTCATTGTGAAGAACTGGCTGAGCATTTCAAGGAGCGGGTATTTCATTTCCTTTCCCTGAAAACTTTGCCTGCTTGTATCCTTCTAATGTCTTGATTACAGCAATCATGCTCGATTGGTTTTATTGTTATGCTGAAGGAATGAAGTGGCTATCTCTCACCATAGCCTGGAGAGGAGTCATACACGAAGTCTCTGGGTTTTTTTTACACCCCTGCAAGGAAGTACTACACGTACTATGCTGTCATTGTGCCACGTTTCCCAGAGGCTGCTTATCCCTTTGGAGGCAGGTACACTCAAGCAGTAGACACTGAGCCGTGTAAGAAAGAGTGATGGATTGTGACAGGGTGACTTTTTTCTTCTTCTAATGAGTCTTCATTTTATTTTTTCCCACTCCCAAATTGAGGGCCCCAGGGCAATGCTGAGCACAGGTGTAGGATGATTTACATAGTAATGTGGCACTAGCAGGCAGCAGTCACAAGTAGGTATTTATTCTGCTCTGATGGAAATGGCTCCAGAATGTCTGTCTTTCACTTGTGAGTTTCTCTGGTTGTTATTCAGGGAATAAACGACAGAAACACCAAGACCAAACAGAGCAGAAAATCTTGTCGACAATGGACCCGTGTCTCTGCCAGCCCCTCAATATATGCATCAAGAGACTGCAGCTATATATATATATTTTTTTCTCTGAATAATACAGAAAAGAAGCACTTAACCAAGAGTCCAGGTGCCATGGCTACCAAGTAAAAATATCACATATAAAAACTCAATTGCCAAGCAGATGATCTACTGGGAGAAGCTGGAACGGGGTTGTGCTCAGCTTCCTGCTTCCTACCAGAAGCACCGGGGAATGCAGAGGGGGACCGCACTGTTAATGCAGCCATTAGCCTGAAGCAGGGCATGCCATGATCTCTTGGGCACAGAATGGAACTGCATGAGACCCTAACAGTCTTTGCAGTGATATGTGTGATTCACAAGACCTGGTCTTCTGTGCTGAAAAGAACTGGGGTAGCAGGTGAGTGTTCCAGGATGGTGAGAGTTGGTTGGAAGCTCATGATCTACTGGACACTCAGTCATTGAATGAGTGTGTCAGCTGGCAGCAGACAAGGACAGACAAGCACTGGTGGTGAATCTGGATCCAGGATGGTATGAAGAAATTGATGTCTGCTTGTCCAGCTCACAAATATTTATTATCAGTAATAATGATGAGGGAAACTTTTATCACAACATTAATGACTGCGGGACTCTGCGGGTTAGGGGCAGGGTCTGAGGCACAGGGATATCCTCCAAGACAATTAGTGATGCATGTTGTGGATGAGATCAGGGGAAGTCTTTGTTGAATATGTTGCTCCCAAAGAAAGAACTAAACTATGATGGGAAGGTTGCTCGTAGTCTTGATTGCATTAGCCCTAACATAGGGCTCAGCTGATTAAAATGAGCATGCTTTAAAATTGTGCTTTAGACTCCATAGACAATATTCACTGGTTCTCCATCGTGTTTGAGAAGTGTAGACACCTAATTTGTTGATGTGCTCATATAATTTGAAGCTTTTGAGTCTAGAGCTGAGTCCTATCTCATACTTCAGTAATTATGAGACAGCACACCAGCTTTGAAATCAGTTGAGAATATTAGAATAGTTACTGAAAATAACAAGTGCACATTTTTAAGAACTGGTCATGTGATTCATAAAGTGCAGTTCCTTTTCCTACTTCTATCACAGAGATCGGTTATGAAATCACCCACAGTTTGATTCAGCTGCCTGCATATTAATGCCTGCTTCCATTTGAGCCATGCAAAGGTGTGAAGCTGGTTTTAAGTAAGTAAGCACACTCACCATGAGTAGTAACTCAGGACCAAGCAACATCTCAAGTGGCACTAAATGGCTATACTTGAGCAGCTGAGCTGAGCCTTTATCTGCAGAGATGAGGCTCACTCTTTGAAATAGATGTGGTAATCTAAGAGGTTCTCAGTCATATAATATGAGGATAAACTAGTGTTTGTGACTTGAATGTCTGAATAGGTAGCTCAGATGACTAAATTGTCTGAAACAACCTTTTTGACTCACTTTTCTATGTATCATATAGGTGTGAATAATTTCTATACAGAACTGAAGCAGTGTCATGACTCACAATTTGGAACAGAAAGCAAAATAGTAGTAATAAAATTTTAAAAATCATTGTTCTTTGATACCTTTCAGCTTTACCAAAACTCTTTGCAAATGACAGAGCAGTCTGAATGCTGGGAGATATGTCAGAGCTCACTCAGGCAGTCTGCTTCTGTGCAAGGAGTATGCATTAAGCACCTGTGCCATGTTAAGCTCACTTTAGTCTTCAAAATGTAGCAAAAATGGGACTGGAGTGATATTCAGACCTTGTTCTTGGCTGTACAAAAAGGAGTTTTACTCTCAGCAAACTTCTTAAGAGATTTATCTTTTAATAAATCTGTTTCCACTAACATTTAGTTTCCATAGTAGATCAGATTTCTTATCTAAATTCCAAGCTTTTTATATAGTTATGTTGGAAAAATTCCTGCTCCACTAGGCTTGCTCAATTATCATTATCACACTAAGAGACAGAGGAGAGTCTTTAATAGCTTTCTTTACTTGAATGGGGAGTTCACTGGGGCATACCCCTGTGAGGTCTCTCAAAGTATTTGGAGGCACAGTCCCTCTTTTACCCCTGTTCCCTGAGTCTAGTGAGCCCTCCCTTTCCCCCCCCCCATTGGCTAAGGTACTCAGGGTTCACATTCTTCTCTGTTAGCCTATCCTGTGTTCACCCACCCCAGTAGGTAACACCCTTTATTTCCTTTGTTTATACATATTTTGTAATCTGGATTTAGAGTTTGTTGTTTTGCCCAACTAGAACTATCTTTGTATCCTCTGAAGTCTATCACTCTGTTCTGTCCAGTAAACAAGATTTACAAGCAGGTGCTAAGCTCGCATCTCCTGCCATGTATATACCTGCAAGATAAGTTTGTTTAACCAGTTCTTCTTCTCATATCTTATTTTGTATGGATATTTTATTCATTCTTCTTGCATCTTAGTTACAGTATAAGATCCAAGGACAAAGTGATGACTAAGTAAATGCTGCATATATTAGCATGCATACATGGGGGTTGACTCTCAAATTCAGTGACGTCAAATTTATTTAAGTTTTTAAATTAATTTTATTTTTTAAATATTCGCAATCCCAGTTTAGTTGCAAATTCTGGTTTAAATTCTCTGTGCAAATGTACCAATTCTAGTTGAAGAACATGCTATAGATACCCCAGGGATTTATGAAATGTGAATACTTACCTGGCTAGATGGTATTCTGAATGTATTTCTCAGTTCATTAACTAGACCAAATAATTGAATGTTATTTTTAGCTTTTTCACTCCCCAAAATCCTCTAGGACAAGCAAGAGATCAGGCAAATGCTTGTTCATAGGCAGAGAATTGCAGCCACAAAGGTAGAAGGCAGTTAATGCTACCACATGGGACAAGGAGATAATCTCACTCCCCATTTACAAAATCAGATTTTCCTGATGTCCTCTGATGCATTTGATAATTGTCTTCCCTATCAAAGCCAACGAGATAGAGGTCCTGCTGGCAAGTCTTCCATTCCTTCTTCAGAAACTATTCATCCACTAACACTCCAGTTGGAAAAAGGACTGTACAAACATGTAATAAAAGACTGAGACATATTGCACATGCACAGGGGAGCAGAATTAAGTTGCATGGGCTGCTTCACATAGGCCCTGAGAAAACCATGATCCTAACAATTCCTGTGGGTTATCAGTTGATTTTGGTCTGAATGTTAGGTTACAACAAGTAATTAAGTTCCAGCTTAAGTAATTAAGTTCCAACTTCCAACAAGTTATTAAGAGAATAGAATAAATAAAATAAAAAATGTAGATATCTGCCTGAATTGGCTGTATTTCTTTTTCACTCTTATGCATGCCTTGGTCCAGTAATAAGGTCTTATAGTTTTGGTCCCATTTATATACTAATGCCATTTTCAGATTCACTTTCTTAATATTCAGTTTCCAGGTGTTAAGGAGAGTAAAGTCCTGTTTTATTCGGTTGGCTTGTTTGATTGGGCTTTGCTTTGTTTTGTTCTTAGGTAGGGCTGGTAATTGCTTTCTAAGTTAAAGGAATAAAAGTTAATCAATTTTTTTGTTTGTTTGTTTTTCCCTATTTATGTACTTTACTGATGGGGAGACTGGAATTGGAATTAGCAGAAAGGCACAGAAAGCACTGTTCCTAGTCACACCAAATAAGCCATCTTCAATACAGGCTGCACTCCTCAGGAAAGACATACTAGACCTGGTTGCTGAGAGCCCTAGCTTTGAACATCTCCAGGGACAGGGCATCCACAATGAGTTATACTTAGTTTCATTTGGCTATTTAATTTGTCTGATGTAGTTTGTTCAAAACTCAATATACCTTTAATGGGGCACATTATGTGGTGGAATGTGAACGATGGACTTACTGTAGGAGATCTGTGACATCAACATAAACTGAGACTGTTAACACTGTCCTCTATAGAGAAAACAACCTCTTGCACCATCTCTGTGTATCATAAGGGAATCTTAAGAGACTACTGGCAATACCTGAATCTATCCAGTAAAAGACCCAGTAGGCTCTGGGAGGCAAAGTCAAAACTGTGCTCTTAACATGACATTTCTGTAGAAAACAAGGTATCAATGAACATGGCATGACCTTGGTTGTTACTCAGAAAACACAGATATAAACTGATCAAATCTCTCAAATCTATTGAGCAAAATGGATGGAAATTTCAAGTATATGTTTTTCTCACCTTGTAAACTCACCTGCTCCAGGCAATGCACTGTGTCAACCCTATCTGCACTAACTTGGTAAACAAAGAAAAGTGAAGGGATAAAAAGCCCTATTGGGAGTTGCACATTATGAAGTCGTAGGGATTTTGTCAATTTGTAGAACACTGCCGAAGAATTACATTGCCTCTACAGGGCTGCTAAATTCCAGCCTGACTGCTTCCTTGCAAGGTGTGACAAGAATGCAAAGTGAGCAAATATTTCATTTAGTGATAGAAGAGGTCATAACAAACTTCAAGGAGGCTGAAATGATAATGATGACCCAGGTCTACGGGGAGAAGACAGAGAGGAACACAGTGTGTAACATGCAAGAGAAATTCTCTTTTATGAAAAACCCAGGGAGCTGGAAACAGGAGACAAAGAGTATTTCTGAACTCCACGTTGTTTGTGTGTTTGAGCCTTTACTCAGACTGCCTTGCTGTCAATGATCTGAGCCTCAAAATTCATTTCTAGAATATGGTTGTACATTGAAAGGGTTGGTATGGTCAGGCATCTGCTAGGAGATGCACATTTGGTATGAAGTCTACAATAAGAAAAAATAAAATGAAGAGGATACACAAATGGTAGTTTTCATCTATATTACTGTTCTGAGGAAAAATTATGTGCTTGTTAGATAACAAGGTATCTTCAAAACAGAAATAATTTTGTCTTTTTTGGATTATCAGTTTCCATTTATGGCTAAAATCATTGGGCTACCTAAATGATATCCGTCACTACTTCCCTACTGATGGCTTCTGTAGAACATTAAAAAAAAAAAAAAAAAAACCACAACAAAAAACAAGCAAACAACAACAACAACAAAAAAAACACAGACATTTTAGTGCATCAATTTCTGACAAGAAAGGGGAAAAGTGAATTATTTTGATCATTTTGTATAGCCACAATTTATACAATACCTTTGTTACAGAGAATCTACTATTTTCTAATTTCAAAGTATTACTTGGCTGCTTACATTTTGCATTTGAGCAGCCTTACCACCACTGATATCCAGGGGCCTGCCCTTGCAGGCCATCAGATCTGGTATCTCACACACCTGACGTATAGAAATATCAGTTTTCAAAGAATCATAGAATGGCCTGGGTTGAAAAGGCACAATGATCATCTACTTTCAACTCTCCTGCTATGTGTAGGGTTCAGACCAGGATGCCCAGAGCCACATCCAGCCTGGCCTTAAATGCCTCCAGGGATGGGGCATCCACAACTGCCTCTTTTCTTCAATTATTCCTTTTTGTATGATCCTTAGCAGTGTTGTTTTCAATAAGGGTTTTGTTGTTTGTTTTTTTTTAACTTAATGGATCTTAAAACTGAATTGGTTAGATGTATATCTAAAATAGTCATATCTAACCAAGCTATCATTTTTTTATTATTATTATTTTTTTCTTCCTCTGGCATATATACTAGTTCCTTTATGATGTGCATTCATAGAGCTGGAAAGTCACAGGTTCAGCCCCTCAGCCACTACCATCATATTCATACCAACAAGATTATTTGTATTTCTTGTACGACAAATTATTCCAGCTGTAATGCTCAGCAGTAATGCACTCTGACAACTTTCACTCAATCAACAAAAGGAACAACATAGATGAAATTGCTAACGTTCAGTAGAGATAACAGTGGAAGAGATATAAAATTTACTAAAATTGCTATCACTGGAAAATAGAAAGTTTATGTTTTCCCAGAATATTTTTGTGTAATGCTTTCTGATATTTAATTAGCTATGGTAACAATATCTAAATCCAAGAGCATTTCTACCTGTGCCAACTAATGATGGCTTTCTGATTTTTGCCTCTGAGAGTGACATGACTTTTATCCAGTAGTGAGGGTCTTTTTCTCCATGTTCTGTACAAAGATTTGAGGCCTGTGAGGGTAAAGGAAGATTCTATGACACCCTCTAGGGTAGCCTCCTTTGAAGGCTAGGACCAAGAGCTTTGATTTCAGGTTGCTCTCTATGTGGCTGCCTTTAAAGTTCATCTGAATTAACATTCAGCAATATTTTTGGCAGCTTTGACTGCCAGAAAAAATCATTACAGTGGAATAATAATCCAAATAAACTTTGCATAGTCCCATTAAATCATTAAATGCCACATTGTTCTGTAATGCGAATGACATTTCATTATTTCTAAAGCATCAAACGTATCTTTGTGCTCACTGCCAGTTTCATGGTATTAATACTGGTGACAGAATGTGATAACGCTGGAACAAGCAATGAAAGTGTCCTAGGGCTTATATAATGTCTACAGATACTTGAAATGAATGAAAAATACAGAGGTAAAAGCATCATAAAAGAAACGTGGGACTTTTTAGAGTGTGTTCAAAAAATTGATCTTGAATGTCAGTCATATTTAATTTGTCCATTGTCCTCCTGCTGACAAAATCATATGGAAAAAAATTAGTCAGTTACCATCTGGAGAAAAGACAGACTTTTGGTTTTGCTTTTGCATTTTTCCTCCATGTTTTTCTCCTTATAATCTCTATGAAGTTTGAGAAACCCTGTTGTAAGAGTACTGTGCTATGCACTTGAGTGTATGAGGCATAAAACAACTGATTCAAACCAACAAAAATGTTTGTCTTTTAAATAAGGCTGTCTGAAGCCCAAAGGCATCTTCTGAGAAGATGAGAGACTCTTAAGAGCTACAAAGGCATTAGTTTTTCTTTAAATGAACTTTTAAAATGTTTACTTAAATGAGAGAGAAAAAATTACATAAAGCATGGCAAAGAGTAGGAAAACTGACTTTGGAAAATCAGAGAGAAAGTCAGTCCATACATTTAAAAACTGCAGTTAGAAAAAAGGAAGGCAGTCATCTGATGGTAAACATGATTCAGTATCCTAAGGGAAACTACATATCCTGGAATGACACTGGAAAGGAATGCAAACTGGTTACCTGCACATGTACAGAGACTTTCAGGATCTTTATGTCAACATGAAGTTAATTTTCTGGTATTTTCTTATTCTTGAATAGACATAATTAGATCAGAATCAAGATTTCTGAGAAGTTCTAGTGTCCGCTGTTGGGAATTAAAACTCTTTTTTTTTTTTTTTTTTTTTTTTTTTGGCATAAAAAGGACAAACAAAATAAGGTGGATATTGTTTCTGAGGTAAATACCGACCTTTCAGAGTTTCAGAACACAACTCTAATTTTTTCTCACATCAGCTGATGCAAGCCAGAATGATAGAGTGTTAAAAGCCATTTAGGATGGCCTGCAATTCACTGACATTTCATGGACTACTTACTAGCCATTGAAATTACATAAGCTTTGATTTGACTTCTGAAAGCTTGAAAGAACGAGTCAATAACTGTCTAATCCACTTGAGTTTCTGGGATGGTGCTGAACAGAATTTGGTAATGAGTCATGAGATCCAGCTTTAGACACAGATCTATGTTTCTGTGGCCTCTTGACTGACTTTGTGCACTGACACTGAGGCGCAGGCTTCCAAAATCTTTCCTGAAAGAAGAGCGCAGAGACTTTAGTCAATTTCGTATTATTTAACTCTTGCCCTCAGCTTGCTTTGACCATCAGCTATTTGGCACTTTGCCCACCTTGTCGGGCAACAGTGTCTATCTTCTAGCAGAAGGTGCACTACTGTTCTCAGAAGACTCTGTTTTCAAAATAAAATAGCTAAGAATGTTGATAATGAAAAATGGCAAGAGCACATTTCTTCTTCAGATCTGTCAGTGTATTAAAAGCATGCAAGCAAACCCAGGACCCTCATGGAATTGCAATTCCATACCATATGCTAAGTTATTTTCTCCAACATTTTCCATTTTTCTCCGTCTTTTCTTAAGACACCGAGTCTTAAGGTTATTGTAGCAATCAAATGGTTTCTAACCAGCTAGTAATACCAATATAAACATATTTTATCTGTCTGAAAAATAATAATAATAAGAAGAAGAAAATAAAAGAAAAAGAATAAGTCATTGAAGAATAATTTCTGCACATTTAAAACTACTTTTCTGCAAGTATTAGAAGACTGATCCTACCACAGTCCACAAAGTTCCAAACAATCTGGACTTAGGAGGTTCCTTATGTACTTCATCTTTCGTACAGGGCTTCTGTGCTCCTGTTATTCCTTGACCACATTCTCTAAAACATGAGATGATCAGTATAGTAGTTAATATAGTATATACTATATATATATAGTATAGTATATATGTACACTATAGTATAGCAGTTAGTATAGTAGTTAATCACTGACCACCTCACATCCTTACAGCAAGGAAACTGTCACAATTCTCCTTACTATAGCAGAAATTCAGCACAGTATATACCTTTGTTCATATGTTCCATTCAAATGTAATTTCCATGTCTCAGTGATTTCAGTACATTACCTAATCATGAAGTCTGACGTGTACTGTATATTTCTGGTAAGCATCTATGTTTTTAAATTAGACAGAGATTTTTCTCATAAATGCAATCAGTAACAGTCTGTATTCAGCACTGCGAAATTTCCAATGAAAAATTGCATTGAAACACACACATAGAAAATTACCTTCATGACTAAAACTCAACCAGTTGGAAGCCTACGGGTTTACAATATCATTCAAACTGACAGAATAAAAATGTTTGACCTGATCTGTCACATTGCAGCACTCAACATCCATTTATGATGGTCTGATTTCATCGCATTGAACGGCTTCTCACACTTGAAGAGCTGTGAGGAAGTCTTGCATTGTCTTCGTAGCTATTTAACCTGTGTTGCTAAAGGAGTGGTTTTGAACAACAGTCTCAGCTCTTCATCTGAGAGAAATTTAGAAAAGTAATGTGAGGCTCACAAAACTATGAATGTGGAAGCTTCTCAAGCTCTTCTGTCACTTATGAAGTAAAAGCCTATTTTTAAATATAAGTGATATCTAGAAGTCCAGAGCATATTGCTTTTCTTTAGAAAATGGAAATTAGGGATTTCAAAACTATGACTGCAGAGAAATAGTGTCCCAGATTCTGCTTTGCTGGATCAACTAAATTTTACTTGATACAGTTATCTGCAGTCGAGAATCAATAGTCAATGGATAATGGAATCTGTGAATTAAATATGTGGGAGCTTTACCTTTTCTACGTCCAGGTGACATCTTTGCCAAAACAGAACACTTACTCTAATGGGGCAGCCCATGGACAACATAGTCAGACTAGTCCAACATGTTTTTCACCAAACAAATCATTTTGTACCTGTCTTCTACTTTAGGAAATGACTGAATTAAACTCTCATTCCCACATGCTCCTTTGTTTCAAAGCATAAATAATGTTTTCTGTCCTCTTCGTAAGATTTTGATTTTTCTCATCGAGATATTATTGAAGACTTTGAATAATAAATCTCCCTGCTTTTCTAGATGTGCAACAAGCAAACAAACAAACAAAAAATTAAACACCCTGCTGCTTCCATGGTTTGTAGCAGCATAATATCTTTGACATAACACAGTAATGCAAATTGCATTAGTTTTTAAAAAGTATTTGGTGATACTCATCTGGCAAGTTGGGACTAGATGTATTTGTACAATGAGGGGCTCTGATGGGTGAGAGGCTTGGAAATGATTTCTCTGCTGCTCATTGATTCATTGGCAATAGTTTGCACTTATCAACACATTGCGTAGCCTGCTGTGGGGGCTGTTCAGTAACAGCTAAGAACATGGTTGCTGCAGCCTCACCCTCCTCTAGGATGTATCTCAGTACACCAGTGATGTATGCAGCTGAGTTTGGAATCCAGCTGTGGATTTTATGTGATCACCACTGTGTATAAAAAAGTACTTACCTTTCAAGTGACTATTTTGTTTGCTTGTTTGTTTGTTCTGAGAGCTGAGTCATCCTAAAAATATATATATATATATATATATATATATATATATATATATTTTCAGAAAATCCACCTATAAGCATCAGATCCTCATCCAATAGAAGCTAGTCTTCATTTGGCACTTTTCACTGTTCTCACGATAGGACCAGAAGTCATGGGCACAACACTCATCCACAACAGCTGAAGGTGTGAGCCACAACTAACACTGCAGCAATGAAAGGTGGTGTTTCTCTCATCTTTATATTCTAAGAAATAAGAAATATATAGATATGAACAACCAAATATGGTATGAGTAAGTGTATTAATATAGAATAACCAGATGAACATTTGTGTTTTGGAAAACCAATTGTATCTTCTGAATTTTAATTCAGACATTGTGGTGATAACCACTAAATATCCATGATAGGCAGTAAAATCAGGCAACGTTTCAAAATGGATCACATCCTTTTCAGTTTCCAAATAGATAAATGCAGAATGTTATATTAGCTGAGGTATAAAAGACAAGCACAGTCTCATCATGTGTATGTGCACCTATGCTAACAAGGAGTCATCTAACCTGACCATCTACAAATGGTCAGGTGGTGAACTGACACTTGTACCTTTTAAACTCTTTTCAGTTAGTAGCACTTGAGGACAATAGTTAATTGTGAACTCCAAGCAGGTTAAATGAAGCTTTGTTTTTCCAGCCTGGGAAAGAAGGGTGGGAAGGGAAGGGAAGGGAAGGGAAGGGGAGAGGAGGGGAGGGGAGGGGAGGGGAGGGGAGGGGAGGGGAGGGGAGGGGAGGGGAGGGGAGGGGAGGGGAGGGGAGGGGAGGGGAGGGGAGGGGAGGGGAGGGAGGGGGAAAAAAAAAAACACCAACAATAAAAAGTGAAATGTTGCAGAAGTTATCTGAAAAGGAAATAGTTTATCTGAAAGGAAATAGAGATAGCTAGCAGCCCTTGTTGGTTAATCTTATTGCTCCAAATGAGCTAGAAATGTATGAGTTTTCAAATATTGCTTCTCGTGAAAGTGTTATTCTCTGCTTTCAACATTTAATCCCATAAGAAAGATCCAATTTCTGTCCAGTCAGTGAATTTTAGATAGGATAAATATGTTAGAAAGTTCTAGGCATTTTATGCTGATTCTTCTGCTAGGCAGGGGGGTTGAGAACTACATGATCCTTGAGGTCCCTTCCAACCCGGGTCATTCTATGATTCTATGATTCTATGATTCTCTTCCTGAGGACAAAGTAACTAGGTTTAAAATGGTCTCTAGGTACTGAAGTGTCTGGGGAAGATCACAGTGTTTTATACTAAGAGGCAGACAGACTAATTGACTACAGAGTCCAAAACATGAACTCTTTCACAAATGAACTGCAGAAATAATATTCTTAATAGGTCCTTGGTATTTCATACCTGTCAGCCAGGCACTTCTTCTTTCTCTCCTGAATGAGATTTAAGAAGAAATGAATAGAGTGTAGTCTCTATGTAACCATACAGATGTAAGCCTACATCTGAAAAGTTTAAGAGGCAAAACCACTTAGTTTCTTACTTGATATCCCTAGAGACATATATTTGGCTTCTTCAGAATTTTCAACAGTTCTCTTTTTTTTCTCAGGCACAAATGTCTGCAAACTTTAATGTCAGAAAACAAACTCAAAAACATCTGCCAAATTGGATCATGGAAGAGGACTAAGGGGAATGGAATGCTCAGCACCATTATCTTGTTCCATTCAGTCAGCAGTAGAGTTTGGATGCTAGCCTTTTAATTCAAACACTACTACATTTTAAAATTATCTTAATTTACTTCCTTAGTATTATTCAGTACATGAGGTACAGTATAGGGGTGCATTGCATTTTATAGCTTCATAGAAGACAGATCCCTACCCAGAGGTGTGTAGAGTACTCTGGAATTCATATAGATGTAATTGCAAACATAAGCAAGAAATGTAGACCAGACATCATCTCTGAGGAATAAATCACGGCTAAGCTAAGTTAAGAAATAGATACAGAAGGCGCATGAAGAGTGGAAGTTAGGAAGTAAATGACAGTAAAGGAGGTGGGCGTGAATGATGAAACTGAAGCAGAGATGTAGGTGACACCAAAGAGTTTTGCTGAGCTTGGAAAGCAAGAATGAAGAGCTTAAATGTAATGCACAACATCACCAGGCTTGGTGAGGGCACATTAAAGTAAACTTTTTGCAATGCAGAGAAAAGTAAAGGTGTCTCTTCTGCCACAGAATCAGAAAACAGGACTTGTGGGAAGATAAAGAAATAAATAATCCACAGAGGTATTTTGATTATTCCAAAACAGAAACAAAACTTTTCCTTTCCTTTCGATCCTTTCCTTTCCTTTCCTTTCCTTTTCCTTTCCTTTTCCTTTCCTTTCCTTTCCTTTCCTTTTCCTTTCCTTTCCTTTCCTTTCCTTTCCTTTCCTTTCCTTTCCTTTTCCTTCTCCTTTCCTTACCTTTCCTTTTCCTTTCCTTTCCTTTCTCTTTTCCTTTCTTTTCTTTCCTTTCTTTTCTTTCTTTTCTCCCCTCCCCTCCCTCGCCTCCTCCCCTCCCCTGCCCCTCCCTACACGACGTCGCACAGGTAGGCATCCAGGTTGGTCTTGAATATCTCCAGAGAAGGAAACTCCACCACCTCCCTGGGCAGCCTGTTCCAGTGCTCCGTCACCCTCACCATAAAGAAGTTCTTGCTCACATTTGTGCAGAACTTCCTATGCTTAAGTTTCAGCCCATTTCCCCTAGTCCTGTCCCCATGCACTACTGAAAAGAGATCAGCCTCGCCCACTATGGCTCCCATACCTCAGGTACTTTATAAACCTGGATCAAGTCCCCTCTCAGCCTTCTTTTCTCAAGGGCTAAACAGACCCAGTTCACTAAGTCTCTCCTCACAGGGGAGGTGCTCCAGGCCCTTCACCATCTTTGTGGCCCTCCGCTGGACTCTTTCCAAGAGATCCCTGTCTTTTTTGTACTGAGGGATCTCAGAACTGGACACAGTATTCCAGATGAGGCCTCACCAGGGCAAGGGTAGAGGGGAGGATCACCTCCCTCGACTTGCTAGACACACTCTTTTTAATGCACCCCACTGCTTGCTGGAAGATATGGTATCAATTAGCTATGCTAACTACAGCCCGAAGCCAACCCACGCTACATACTCTAAGCAGACACAGCCGAACTCTTTCCTTCAATTGGAAAATTGTGTGTATTGAATGATTTGTAAGACACACTGTGCTATTTTATAGACTAAATAACCAATATTGATAATAAAGTAGCCACAACTGTGTGCTCTACATGATAATAGCAAAGGCATACTTATATATTATTTTAAAAGTATGCAGAGTACCTCAAACTGAGGGAAAAAAAAAAAAAAAAAAAAAAAAAAAAAAAAAAAAAAACAAAAAAAAAAAAAAAGAGGGGGGCTGGGGGTGGGGGAAGATTAAGGTTCCCAGAACAGTTCTCTGGAGCAATGGCTGGAGCAATGCTGCTGTTTTTTCAGATGATTTTAAGAGCTTTATTACTGCACTGAAATCTTAGCAACCACACTTCCCTCAGATCTATCACTTAAACATACACAAATCTACATTTTCCAGGAGCATGAAAATAAAGTATTCTAGAGGCTGTTTTGACTGATAAGAAGTATCAATATCTATTCTCTCTTCATTAATTTTTTATCTATCTTATAGATAATCTACATCTTATCCACAACTGCTGTCTTCACTTGAATTTCTACTTCTCTATCACTTCACTGAGTAATAACTTACACAAAATACATGATTCAAATTGAGAGAAAGTTTGTAAGCAGTGGATGGAATCTCTTTGTAAAAGCATTTAGAAATCCCTCACTGGCACTGTCATACTGTCTTAGAAATGAGGTGCAGCTGAGATCAAGCAAATTACACTAATGAAGAAGAGGAAGACCAAGCATAGAGACCAGAAACTTAATTTCAAATAACTATGCCAATTTTACACCTTTTCTGTTCTGCAGGAAATATTTACTTGATCTTAAAATCTAACTACAGGACTATGTGCTCTAGGAATTAACTCTTGGTTACTTTCAGAGTTGTTCATCTGGGTTTTCTCATGAGAGCATAGACATTAGAGCTCATCTCTTCTGAAAATGCTGTCATCACTGCTGTTGTAGGAATGATTACTAAACTAGGAATCCTAAAATGTACAATCCCATCTTGGCCTATAATCTGTAACTTGAAGCCAGCAATTCAGAGTTCATCTCAAAGGAAGCCAATATCTCTTTGGCGAGCTTAGACAATGATACCAAACTTATTGAAAGAGTATCCTGCAGCATAGAGAGTCTACACCAAGATGCCTAGACTAGGAAACATTTATTTTGACTTAACTTATGAACTCTTGTGTTCTGAGTAATAAAATGCTATCTAAGGCCTGAGAGTGACATAAATTCAAAGAAGCATTGATTCTTCTCTGGGCTAGTAGCACAGTGTCCCAGTTTACAGTGTTAAAACAAACAAAATAATACTGACAGCAAAAGATATTGTTGAAGGATAACAATGTGGGGAAGTGGTTTATCTTATGCAGTTCCAACTGTTCTTATAAATGGAAGTGATAACAGTGGAGAATCCAGAGAGGGTTAGACTGTACAGCTGCATAGAAACACTTTTAAGATGCTGAAGGAACAAAGGATTTGGACCTCTGGGTGTAGCATCCAGGAAGTGAAATTTCCAGAAATTGCAGCTTTATCAGATACATAGGGTTTATAATGTTAATGTCACTGCTTCAGCAATTGTATGTGTATCCATCCACTTCCCTAGGAGCCAGTTGTCTTAATAATCATAATTTCAGTTTGGAAATGAATTCTCAAGTTTCATAGCTCAAAGCTGAAGACGAAAAAGAAATTGTCTGCTCTGTAGCAAGGACTTGCTCTGTCGTCCTGATTCATTTCATCTGCCAAATACAACACTATTTTCAGTCCAAACTAAAGACTATTATTTTTCTTACTGTTGTAATTAATTTCATCATCTTTCATCTTAGGTACTTTTTTCAGGAATTGGGTCTTTGCCCACAATTCTTTGAATTGTCATTCTTTTTCATAAAACAGTAGATTTGATTCTTCTTCATTCATGGGTCAAAATTTGGGGCTAAAGAAACATCTCTTTTCACTAATTTAGCAATGTAATGTGACAGTAGCTTAGGGGTTTCATTTGCCTATGGGCACTCATTGTTATCATCAACTATGAAGGCATTGCTGCATTACTCATTGTTTATTTTTAGAAAGATATTGACAGCTTGAAAGCTCTTGAGGGGGAAGAAAAATATACCCAGGAAACAGTGTTAAATATGAGTACATTTTTTCTCAAACTTCCCAAGTTTGCCACAATTTTTGCACCCTCATAACTTGCTCAGGTGTGTAGACAGCTGCATCTGGACCAGTCTTCAGAAAAAGAAGCAGGAAATGCATAATTAATAATAAGATGGGTAGCTCTAGTTTCTGTGTTGAAGCTCCTCCCCACCCTTCCGTGCACAGTAATTGCACATACCCTGAAGAACTCCACCAAACACATAGGTTCTTATAGTCCAAATAGCTTAAAGAAAAATGAATAAATAAAAATTAGAGGTAGCATCAAGAAGACATGCTTGCTTGCTTATTTATTTATTTATTTCATGTGATGATGTAGGACATGTATTTCACAAAGTCCCTTGTGGAAGTTATTAAATACAGTTTTAAAGAAAAGCATTTGCACTGTTTTGAAGAAGAAAAAGAACTAAAAGTGTTAAAAGAACATTTACACTAGGGGCAAACAAAATTAGAGTTAAAAAAAAAAAAATGCTGATTTCTTATTTTCTTTGCAACTTATTCAAAAAGAAAGTCACATCCTTGGCAAATATTTTCTGTAATTTCTTAACATATTTTCAGGAAAACAAAAACCAAATCAATTGGTGTTCTTTTCTTTAATTCAAGTTCTGAGATATCATTTTGAAGTAAAAATCAACAATTTTTCCATGATCCTAGCTTAGTTCCAGCTGCTCATATCTGTGCTAAATTACAGCAGCAGGATCACTGCCAAAAATTTACCCTCTTTCTTACTACAGTACTGCCTCTGTTCAGCTGTCTATTTTCAAGTGGCTGAATTAAAATCAAAATCACTAACATTTCTGAAATTGCTGAGGAGCATCAGGACTGTTCTCACTTCTATTTCTGATCGGGTAATTTCTGTCAGTTTGTGAATCTGAAAGATAGTGTTGAAATGCATACATCTGCAATGAAATCTCAGCTACCTCTTCCTTCACAATTTTGCCTACAAATAAAATAAGATGCAGTGATAAAGCTTTTTATCCATAATTCCATAAACAGTGATTAATAGAAAAACAACATCTGCTTATAACCAGACGTGGAAAGAAAAATAAATCCAGATGAGAAGGTGTTTTGGAAATAAATTATGAAAAAGGAGTCACAGGATATTCAGTATAATAATATATAATAATATATAATAATATATAATGATAATATATATATATAAATATATATATATAAAATAAATATATAATAATATATATATAATTATATATATATATATATAAAAGCTATATACCAACCAGGTTCAGTATGAAGGAACACTCAGTTTGGGGACTGAAGTGCAATGAAGAAGTATTCCATTCAGGCACTGATTTGATAACCAACACAGAAATTATATGCTTTTGTTCTATTAGGCATACTTTCAAGCACAGCAAGACAAAATCCCTGCCTGAAATATCCTTTTCTTTCTAGTCTTTCACTTCAGTTGAATTTCTTCATTCACAAGTAGGATAAATTTCATAGGCAGCATCCAGAGCTGTAGGTACAACAGCTGGCCACAGAAATTGCTCATTTCTGGGAGCACTCCTTCTGCTAGCTGTAGCACTCCTATCTCTTAGCCTAGTCAGACAGAAAAAATTGCTTGCTTATATGGAGGAACTGGGGCGAGTCAAACACTATCTTTCCCAGACAGTATTTAACTGCTATTATGTACATTCCAGTTTAATAGTGAGTGTGTTCCTATTAGAGTTTATTCATATATACTCCAAGAAAGGAGGGAAAGGGATTAGAATTCTATAAAGAGGATTGAAGAGAGCAAAAAAAAAAAAACAGCTGAATCTTTCACTGATATTTAAATATTATTTTTAAAAGTTCACTGGATTTGTCTCATAAAAAAAAAAAAAGCTACCAAAGACATATCTTAGTCAAATACTTCAACATAAAGAATAAAGACCATTTTATAAAGCTGAAAATGCCCCACTGAAATCTTAATCTTTATAGGAAAAGACCACATGCTCAGAAATCTTCTATATTATTCTCCTAATTTTTCACATATGAAAGAGCTGAGCACTTTTAAGTGAAAGGTATTTCTTGGTATGTTTTTTTTTTGTTTGTTCGTTTGTTTTGAAAATGAGTTTTGTTTAAAAATATCTTGTCAAGTTTTAGAGCACCATTCCATGCCATTTTAAATACAATCTCCCTGAAGGAAATAGCACTAGGACAATTAATGTCAGCTGAATATGAAACCAACATTTTGTGATCTAGTGTGCTGTCATGACTTTGGCTGGAATAGATCCAGTTTTCTTCCAAGTAGCTAGTATATTTTGTGTTTTGGATTTAGAATGAGAATAACATAGACAACATAGTAATGGTTAGGTTGTTGTTGAGCAGTACTTGCATAGAGTTAAAGACTTTTCTACTTCTCACGCTGCCACGAATCATAGAATCATAGAATCATAGAATTACCCAGGTTGGAAAAGACCTTGAAGATCATCAAGTCCAACTGCAGTATAACCAGTAGCCTATATCTAAAAACCCTCTGCTAAATCATATCCCTGAGTACCACATCCAAACGGCTCTTAAACACATCCAGGGATGGCGATTCAACCACCTCCCTGGGGAGCCCATTCCAGTACCTGGAATGTAGTACATGAATTCCTTGTTTTGCTGTGCTTGCATGCAAAGTTTTTGTTTTATCTTGCAAATTTTCTTTACCTCAGCTCATGATTTCTTGCATCTTAACTTTTCAGATTCTCTCCACCATCACTCTGTAGAGGAATAATCAAGCAGATAGGTGATGCTTAGCTGTGTGCCAGAGCTAAATCACAGCAGTTGCACATCTGTGATTGGAAGTATCTTTTAAAAATCTTGTGTTTTCTTAATGATTTTGTTTGTATATTTTGTGAATATTCCTCATAACTATAGTGAAAGGCAAGACTTTTCTTACTCTGTTTCCACTTGTTAGTGCTTTCTTGTAAATTAAACAACCTTCCTGAGAAATTAAATATATGTCTTTTTTATCAGAAACCTCTAGAATATCAGGTAGAAATTATGTTTAGGAAATCTGACATCCAACTGAGGACTTTTTTCTGTGGTGTAGTTTTCCCTGTAGAGTAATGCTTCTTCAGAAAAAATGTTAGCCAGACATGGCACACATCACATGACTGAAATTACTGTGAATAAGAAACAGGCTGCTGTATTAACAACAGGCATCTGCTTTTCTGCAATGATAAAGTATAACCAGCTTGTCACTAATCTTATCAGCTGATAAGCCAGTTTTTAGGAATCAGAGGAAGTACAAGTTCCCCCATGTAGATCAAATTCAAACAAATCTGTTATACTTTAATATCCCTAATGCTTTATTAGTATGTCATTTTACTGTTGACAGATATGGCTTTGAATGATCACATCAGCTGTATTACTGCAGACAGCAACAAGCACTTTGATTTCTTTAGTGCTTTGAGACTTTCTAGCTTCAGTGCTACATTATGGGTTTCATTTTATGCACCTCTTCTGTTGTTTTTTACTTATTTCAAAAGCAAATTATTAGCAGGAAGAGAAAGGAAGACCATCAGAAGAAATGAAATAATTAAGGAACATACTTATCCTAAAGGATTTGTACCTTAAAACTGTTAGTTCAAAAAGACTAATCACTTCTCTCTTTCTTTTCACTCATATCACATTTCACATTTTCATAGAGCTAATAATATGATGCTCTAGAACAACCTGTACCAGATATTTAACTCCTTTGAACAGCTGATAATAAAATGTGTATCTATATAGATGATTATCTTGAACACTATCAGACAGTACATACGAGACAAATATTGTGATTCTGTCATTCTGTAATCAGATCCAGTGAGCATGGGTTAATGTAAGGCAGATTCTCCTTGACCAACTTGATTTCTTTCTGCCATAAGATGACTTGCTTAGTGGACAAGCAAAGGGTGGATGTTACTCATTTGTACTTCAGCAAAACATTTGATACAGTTTCCCACAGCACTGTCCTGGAGAAACTGGCTGCTCATGATTTGTATGGATGTACCTTTAATTGGGCAAAAACTGGCTTAGTGGCCAGGCCCAAAGTGTCACTGTGAGCTGCGTTGCACCTTCTTGGCAACTGGTTTCATGTGTTATTCCTAGGGCACAGTGTTGGCAGCTGGAACACAGGTCAGCAGTGAGTCCAGGTGACCCAAGAAGGCTAGTGCCATCCTGACCTGTATCAGAAACACCGTAGCTAGTGAAGTGATGGTCTCTGAATAGGCACTGGCAAGACCACACCTTTATTACTGAGTTCAGATTTGGGCCATTCACTAAAAAGGCATTATGTTGCTGGAACATGCTTAGAAAAGAGCAATGAAGCTGATGAAGAGACTAGAAAACAAGAATTACAAGGAGCTGCTGAGGGAACTGGGGCTGCATAGGTTGGAGGAAGATGTGGGGAGACCTTATTGATCTCTATGACTACCTGAAAGTAGAGAGGTGAGTGCTGGTCTCTTTTCTCAAGTGACAAAAGTAAGAACAATAGGAAATGGTCCCAACTTGCACCAAAGATGTTTTAAATTGGATATCAGGAAGAACTTGTTCATGGAACAAATGATGAGAAGCTGTAACAGGCTGCCCAGTGAATGAGAGATGTGTGAATGTTGCACTTAGGGACATGGTTCAGATCTTATCTTCCAAAGTTAAGATCTCCTTGAAATACATGGGATGACTAGTTAAACTGAGTCCCCGATTAGTGGTGTGCCACAAATTAGTGAACTGTTCAGAAGAGAACTTTCTAAATTTGGGTCATTTGTTCTGGATGATAAAAACAGTAAATTATGAGAAAATTTCAATGTAACATGCAGAAGCCAAGATCATGATGGGTTTAGCATAAATGTGGCTTAAAAGATAGCCAAAATACAAGACGGTCTCTTCCCTTGTCTTGAAGAAATGATCAGATGTGTCTGAATCTCTGCTGATGAATTTTATTTTACCTGTTCCAAAGAACAAAACCATTCCAAACTTCCAAGGAAAAAAAATCAAGCAATCCATACAATCTCTTCCAGAGCTTCACTCCCTTTGAGTATTTTCCCAGTACTTAGTCTGATAATAATTTGTTGCAAATTAGTTCCAAATTCTTCCCCTATCCAGTCTCATACCCTGTGAACTGCTGATCTCTGTCATATTTCTAACAAAGTAACTAACCTGTAAAATATTTGGTGCATTTGAAGGCACATTTTATTTATACTTGCTGAAAATATCTCATAATCTTCAGGTAGAAGGAAAACTAACTTAGTTATTACTATTACCTGAGTATAATCTTCAGCTCCAAAGTCAAATGGGTTACAGATCTTGAAGATAAGAAACGCCTATAAGAATACATACGTGTGTATTTAGACTTCTATCACAGAGCTTGCAAAAAGAGGGGACTATAAAAGCAAAAAGAAGGAATATATAAAACCTATAACTTTATAAAGAACAGACATTATCTGTCAGAACAAAACAATCATCCCTGAATACTTTGTGAGATCTAAATACTGAACATGTTAGGAAATTCAGCCTTAAGCATTATTTTTTTTATTTTATTTATTTTTATTTTTTTTTAAAGGCAGCTGGAAAACTTGATATTCGTATGTGATTTGAAGGTAAGTGGAAAGTGCAGCATAGCCAATAGCAAATCATCTACTGCTTTACAACGAGTGCACTAAAAAATTCATGTTGTATGCTACTGGGCCTGTTCTGGGAATATATTCTTAAGCTTTAGAAACTTACTAGAAGTAATTACCTGCTGTAAACAAATGAAGTCTACTGAACAGGTTTTCTGACACCAAATTGCAGAGGAGATGCAATACAAAGAAAGATAAGCTGTTTGACTTCAATGCAAGTCTACCCAGGGCTTCCCTAGCATCCACTTTAAGCTTTTGTTTTTACCTCTTTCTTAGTAGGGGAGTTGTTTTAGGTACAATATTATTGGCTCATTATTATTGCATCAGCTGAAATGGTGATTATATTAGGGTACACTTTATGAAGAAGTTGGCTACAACCTAATGAATAATTAAGATCCTAGCACACAATATTTCCCTGCTGATGTTCCCAGAGGAAAACACTGATAAGAACAACACATTTTTACGGATGAGAAAGTAAGGTGATTGCTCCCAAGAGAAGTAAATTCTCCTAGAGAAGCAAAAAGAGCAGCCCTTACGCATGCAGAGAGAGCAGGTGTAACGAAAGACATGGGAATTAATCCTGATGTAGACCACAGTCTCTATAAGCAGCAACCCATCAGAGCACCAGGCAGAAATGAAGAGTTAGACAATCTACTTTGGTATTAAATATGAACAGAAGTTAAATTTGGGCATGTTCTGGATTATTTTAATAGGGAGCAGATGGATGAGGTCTATTTACTTTTCCATTGGTGTACACCATTAACTTAACTGGCACCAAATGAAGAAACATTCCTTTTGCTAATGTCCTAGAAATACAATGAGCACAGCTTCCCAGTGCTGTTCATTGAATTTTCAGCTATAGTCACAAAGTTACTTCTCTAAAGAAGCTAAGGCGATCTTTTTTTTTTTTTTTTTTTTTTTTTTTTTTTTTTTTTTTTTTTTTTTTTTAACTTTGAGAGAACCAGTTTTGCTAGCCAAAATAATTTCAAAGCAAATAGTTTTTTTCACATAGTTAGCAATAAAATAAATATTTTTCCTAATGAATTTTGGATTTTTTAGATGAGAAAATAATATATATCAGGCTGGTTTTTTCTTTCTAAGAAGCTTTTTCATTTTGAATTCATCATAATTTTTATATCCATAAAAAGATTATCTTTTCATTCAGGTAATACATTTTATTTTAAATATTATACTTTTGTTGTTGTTGTTGTTTAAAAAAGGGAAGTACAGGATCTTCCTTTTGAGGTAACTTCAATTATTTTTATAGATGTTGAGGTTTTTTTTAGCTTGTGAATTGAAAATTCCATTATTTTTTTTTCACACATATGTTCAAGTCAACTTGTTGGATGTCAGTTTTCAGGGTCATGGGATAGAAATTCTCTCTTCCACATCACTAGTAATTTGATAATATGAGAAACTTCTTTCAGAGGAGAGGCTGAAAATTCTGAAAAGAATGAAAACTGACAAATTATGTCTTCCTTCTTTTCCAAAGGAATATAAAAGAACCTAGATTTTATTAAAAAGCTGTAAAACAAGTCACTCTTTTGTCCTGTACAGTTACACCAGGACTAAACACATGTGAAGTGGATGAAGGTTCTGGTTTTCTGTTTCTGCCACTTTTATGCCTTCTTTAATCAATTTGTGAATCATTTGGGTGACTCTGTGCAAATCAGCAATCAGACAGGACATTCTCGATTATGCACAAGATTTTCTGCAACAGACTTCAGTGTGATTATCTGAAGTCAAATACATTCACTGACTGTTAACTTGGTACCTCAGACAGCTAGGAGAAACTGAGATGCTCTAACAGCTAGTTTTCACAGTTGGTAGATGTCCTTGTGATTGGGAAAGCATTCTACTACAGCTGAGATTGCTTTAAATAACTTTCAGAAAATTATTTGGTCTTTCTTTTTTTTCCCTATTATTCTTGTGCTTTTCTTGTAAGCGCTACTTTTGAGTCTATCTACCAATAAATAGACGGTGTTTATCTACAGGTATTGTGACTTAAGGATGGTACTAAATTGAAACTAAACTATTTTGAGAAGATCTGATATTTATTAAACTAATGATTTTCAGTTTGCAAAGTTTTTTAAGAGCACTGTAGCTCTGTTAACGGCCTGGCCAACAGCATTCTCTATAGAATACTAATTTATTTTGCTTACGTGGCTTATAAATACCTGACTCCAACTTTAGAAACTAATTAGTTAGCTAGAGATCTTACATAAAATGAGCAGGTTTTTGATATCCAAAACTGTACTGGATCCAAATGCCAACATTTTTTTTCTAATTATGAAGAACACAAAGGAATGTCAGAGGGTTAGAAAGCATATTGTGCCTTAAACTGAGATAAGATGACAGGCAGTGTATCATTCAGCCACATTCAGCTTATTAAATATCATCAGAAAAACTCATGATTAGCTCTGTTTTTCAGAACTAAAGAGTTTGGGGATTAAGAAGGAAAAATTCTCACTTGGCTTTAATAGACTTGATTTTGTATAGAAAATGACCGTTTGATTTCTCCATTGCTCACTCTTGAGTTTGGAGTGAGGGACGTAAACTGAAGATAGGGGAATTCTCTTCACCACACCACAGGTTAGGACCATCTGTGGTGGGGACTGCAGGTACATAACAGGGCATGATTTACCTCGGGACCCACCATTCTTTCGAACTTAGTCCCAAGTGCACACATGAACCAACAGCTTCAGTGAGTCTCTTGAGGCCTCTCCACAAATGTGCTGCTTGTCCTCCAGAAAGGTAATATAGGCGAGAAAAACCCTGAAACTGAGTCACTGTTCCAGCCGTACTGTGGTTGGATCTGGTCAATTTGCACCTGGTAGCAAATGTTACCTATGTGGGGCTTGCCAGGAGCCAGGAGTTCTCTGTTCATCCTGTGGGCATTCTTTCAACACACATAGATGTTCAACCAAGTCCCTATATTTACATTTTATCACTAAACTGAGGGGCTACTTCAGAGTGATTTCCCTCTGTTTTAAATAATTAATTCCTTTCAGGGTTATCCAACGGAATGACTTATGAACATGTTTGTTAAAACAAATAAAGTGTGAGGGAAGGAGTCCTGAAGATTTCTTATTCTCTGTTAGGCTGAAGATGGCTGAATCAGCTCCAAATAAAACAGAAAACCAAATAAATGAACAAAATTAAGAAACATTAAAAATACATACAAACATACATAAACATAATATTTAGAAGATAATCTGAGATGCTATTTTACAGTCCACAGACTTTGCCTTTCAGGTCTCCTGTGATGAAAATATTTTGATAATTAATCTATCCTGATTCACTAAAGATGGAATTTTGATTTATCTATGATTTCACAGAAATTTATTTTCATTGATGTTGGTTATCTGATGCAGCCACTTCATTTTGTGCTGTACTTGAGAAAACAGCTTTTTAATACAGGAGATAAGTAATTTTTATGTAGTCCTTCAAGTTGCCCTGGGGAATTGTTTAAGAGTCCATTAGTGCCTAAGCAAAACTTTTCATTAATTTTGAAAACTAAGATGTCCCAGAGATGCTAATTCCACCTTCGATAGCTTTTGAGATTTCAAGTAGTTTCCTAATGAGGAAAACCAAACTCAGACAAAATGAATAAAAATCAAAAAATTATGTTGGATTTGAAAAGTTAGCTTTAAGCTTTCTGTTCTTTCTTTCTCTCAACAGAAATGACCAGAGAATCCCAGGCCTAGTCACTGCCCTTCTGAGATTTCATCAGATAAACCTCCACAAGCTGCTTTGATTTTGACAAACAATATAATAGTTTGGAATTGTTAAGTTATTCTAACTTTCTCAGCTTGATGCTTTCAGCAGTGCAGCTCTTGTGCACAACTCTCACACAATTATCATTAGCTAAATGCCCTTTTAAGTCTCCTGAGGTGAAAGAAATCATAAAGCTATGAACGAATATGCAGAAAAGGATATGGAGAAATAAGATTAAAGTTTGTCCCTTCGCAAGGGCTCTCACACTACCAAACTTATGGAAATTTATGGAAGAGATGAAAACTTTGAGACCCTTTCATCATCTCTTGTTTAATATAAATAAATATAAATAATGTAAATATTATTGGGAATGCCAGCACTCTGTAGCTGAAAGGCAGGTTTTGCTCGTCACAGCTTTTGGCTATTGTCCATGGAGAATTAAAAAGCTTAATAATCAGCTTTCAGAAACAAGACAAACTTGACATGAACCTTTGAAAGAAAGAGAGGATCAATGATTTTGAATCCTTCTTTTCTATTGTGGTGCAGGTAAGAAAGAAAACTGCATAGAACTTGCAAAGTCCTGAAACGAATCTATCCTGAATTATGATTTGAACTCTAGGAGTCCTCCAATCCTGACACTGGATCTAGTTGGAAAAATAGCTGGCATATTGCCTGATCAGAAAATTGAGAAAACAAGCCTTGACTGTCTTCAAACACCAAATCATATTCACATAAACAGTGAAAAACAAACAAACAAACAAAAAAACAAAAACAAAACAAAAAAAAAACACACAGATTTTTTCATAAAATACATATTTTTACATTTTAATAAAAATTACAAGAATACCCAACACAGCACCAGACTGAACTCATCTCTAAGACAGACATTCCAATAAGAGGAGCAGATGTCATTGGAGAATTGCCAGGAACACAGTCATCTATATATGTGTACAAAGGGGAATAAAGACAATTTATTTTATTTCAGTTTTATAGATATGTCTCTCTCTCTCTTTCTCTCTCTCTCTCTGTAAGATATAACAGAAAGAAAGCAAGCAAGAAAGCAAGCAAGAAAGCAAGGAAAGCAAGAAAGCAAGAAAAGAGAAGAAAGGAAGGAAGGAAGGAAGGAAGGAAGGAAGGAAGGAAGGAAGGAAGGAAGGAAGGAAGGAAGGAAGGAAGGAAGGAAGGAAGGAAGGAAGGAAGGAAGGAAGGAAGGAAGGAAGGAAGGAAGGAAGGAAGGAAGGAAGGAAGGAAGGAAGGAAGGAAGGAAGGAAGGAAGGAAGGAAGGAAGGAAGGAAGGAAGGAAGGAAGGAAGGAAGGAAGGAAGGAAGGAAAAAAAAAAAAAAAAGGAAAAAAAATTGTTACGGAACTGACAAAGGAAAGCTCTAGAATCCCTTGCAGTTTTCTGATAAGGGCGTTGCTGTGAAGCAGTAATAAAAACCATTTACTAAGCAGAATAGGAAAAATTAGAAGAAAAATGTCACAATAATAATACATATATGTATACACAGTGCAATTACTCCCAGTTCACTGACTGACACACAGCTACAATACAACTTCCCATGGACAAATGCCCTTCTACCAGCCTCTGGTGAACACCCAAGAAGCAACTCATTCCATAAAGATTACATGCTTTTTGCTGAAGAACTTATAGGTGTGATTATTTCAGGAAAAGGTAACTGACTGTTAAAACACATAAAACACAATGACTGCTTATAAGAAATGAAATGAGGAAGAATTATACAATCAGTTGAAACTGTCCCTTCTGTTTCAGAACTTCTCCTTTTAGGTGCACTCTGATTGAGAGCATCAGTTGCTCTGTGTAGGAGTTTTAAATATGAAAGTGCTATTGAGGTTTTATTTTGAAGCATTAGTTCTGCTTTTGGTCTCCTAGGGACAAATTTCCATCAAGTACATGAGCTCATAAATCTTTTGACAAGGAAGCAAATCTGAAAGGTTTACCTGTTTGTTTTTCTTTGTATAATCACTCACAAATCATACTGCAATAAAAATAGCAGTACAGATATTGCTATGATCAATTCAAATAAGCATTATCATACTATTCCATTGTTCATATGTATCAGTCCACCTCGTGCAACCTCAATGAGATGCCAAACTGTGTGGTAAATGTAACAGCGCCTTCACACATAAACAAAGTGGGAGTCACTTTGTTTTCATGGAATCATGCTATTCCTGACATTAACAGCTCTGGCAAAATGGAAATAAGAACTGAAAAAAGTCAAACAATCTCTTTACCAGCTCACATATTTAGTCATACATGAAGAAAATGAAATTAGGCCTTCAGACACCAGAGTTCTTATACGTTTGTTACTGTGTTCTGGCATTTTTGCAAGGTTCTACCTTAAGAGTGGAGCAAACAAATACATCTAGTTTCCTCATTATCTTCTCAGTGGAACCTAAAGTCAAATTTTGATTTGGGAGCCACTACCAAGTGCACAGCATTTATCTGTGCAGTTTTGTGCTTTTTCTCTAGAGGAGGTCTGCAAAAATAATGCTCATGTTCCTCTTGTGGATGGAGGGTGCCTGTATTCAGCGTCACTTCTGCCTCTGCTGTCTCAACTGAAGAACTTCCAAGGGAATGGCTTCAGGGAAGCATGTGGTAGCCTAACACTGTAGCCAGTTTTAATTCCCTCTCCAGCACAAACTTTAAATGTCCATTTCCAAATAATCCTAAGATTATGTCCTTAGGAAAACCAGCTCATATGGTTCAGCACCGAATGGCACATCTACAAGCCAGACCTTAGTTTATTCATCCTCTTGTAGCACTTGTATATTTAAGGGCTTTTGTCTTTCCCAGACAGTTCTCCATCCCAACAAAGTTCGTATGCTTCGTAAGGCTTCATTCTGCTTCACTGATTCACTGTGAGACACTATTTTCTATTGACAATATTACAGAAAGTGGAGAGCAGATCTTTCTTTAGGAACACTCAAATTCATTAACGTTAGTGAATAGCTGAACTGCTGCTGTTTTCTGCCAAACTCCAAAACAATCACAAGGTGTGTGAAGAAGCTGGTCCACTGCATCTGGTTTGAATTGTGGAAAAATTAAGGCTTAAAGTTTATTGCTGTATTATCAACAATGTTTTTGAACATTTAAGTCTCAATACCCGAACATCCATTTTTATGTCCACATTTTTCTTAATACGCTGAGTATTTTCTGACTAATGCTTGACTCTTTTCTGACATATTTTAACACATAGCAACTTAAAATTTTGACTGCTTTCAGCTATTATCCTTCCTAAATTATGTTTATTTTATTCCTTTCTGTGGCAACAAAATAATTCATGGGTATTTCCTCTGCAGTTAAAATGGGAACAGTATTCTATGTGAACTTTTACACACAGGACTCCTAGTACAAAAAGAACCTGACAGTAGGGAGTTTAGACAAGATACAAATATTCTGCATGAGTATCATGACTTTCTCACACTGCTATTTTATAGTTGGCTCCGTAGTGATCACAATAACAAGTGGGAGAAAAGCAAAATAAAGCCAAACATGCATTTGCTATTTAAGCTTTTATAGCATCTCAGCTTCTGTGTGATCTTTATTCCACCCAGAGATAAAATGTTCAGCTTGTATACAAAAAGTTGCCATCAGTGGCTAAGATGTGCAAGCTATTCAATGATACCCAGAGACCAGCTCTACTCCTGTGTTTAGTCTATCAGCTATTAAAGCATTTGTTACCTGCTGTCTCATGGCTTGTGTCTCAAAGAAATAACAGACTTTCCATTGTAACCAGCCAGCGCTGCAGCATTCCTGGGATAGACCCCACTGGCTTTTCTATATACTAGCACTAAATATATCTTGATAACTTTGCCAGCAGCCAGGAATTTTTTCCTGAAGGCAAACAGCCACCACTAGCCTACAACATAAACAGTTGATCTTCTTGCCCAGCACATTTTGAAATTTCCAAATGTCGCTTCCAGGAGCCTGTCTCAACTCAGCATAATTCTTTGACTGTACTGGAAGAAAATACATACAACTTAAAAGGAAGGTTTCTGCCTTGATTCAGCCATAGAGATGTTTCTCAGAGCTTCATGTCTATCCCAGATTCCTCTCTTCACCCATTCTTACTGAAGCTTTCCAAACACTGTGTCTCATCTGTATCCCTCCAGATTCTTTCATCTTTTCTTTTCAGTGTCTTGTCTTCTGGGTCCCTCTGTCAGTCTATACAGACACTAACTCATCTGGTCCTCTCTGCCTGAATACCATGACTTCAGAAAGGACCTGAGAGTCCATTTACAAGGGCTCTTAGCAGCATATAATTTCTGTGATGCAGTCTGTCATTTTGATGAAATGCATCAGATCAAGAAGTAAATATCTTTCAGATGCTCTCCGACAGATTAGGAACACAGCCCTAAAGCATGTGAATTTCTCTGGTCCCATATTTTAGTATTTAGCACAGAATATTTCTCAAAAAATCATAAGATTTCTTAAACAGTATTTCTACATAATTTCACTCAATTGCAGCCCACCTGAGTTGACCAGATTCACAAAGTTTACCATAGGCTAACATCACAGAAATCCAAATCTTATTTAAATGTGAGGAAAGATAACATCTATATTAAAAATCGTGATGAAGACCACCAGATAGTCAGTGCTAGTTAAATTTGTAAATTAAACACACAGATATAAGAAAAAATTAATCAGTGGAAAGCAGCAATGTTTGCTTTTTCTTGTAAATAGTCCTAAATAATGCCACAGGAACTTCCCATTACCTTCAAATTAATCTAAATACAAGGAATTAGCAGTGGTTTCAATTTGTGTTTATGGTTTGCCTTGACATTTTCGTATGAAGTCAGTGTCTGGTATTTAAATACCGTATTTCCATTCACAAGCAGCAGCTATTTAACCTCATGCAATCAGCAGGAAGTCCCTTTTAACATCAAAGTATTTCATTTATATAAATTAGATGCATAAGGTGAAGTCTAGCAAAGATGCATTATTTATGATATCTGAGAATTGTGAATATTTTAGCACTTAAAGATTATATTTAAAGAAAACAAATATCCTTCTTAATTCTTAGAGAGGAGGCCTTGGACACAAAGAAGGAGGTTGGCTGTCAGTTGAATAGAACTGCTTAGGATTACCCCTACCTAATTCCTAAGTTGTTCTGGGTTTTTCACTATTTTTCCTGTGCTTTCACTTAATAGCTATGGGCCTGATTTTCATTTTTTTCAAATTTCCAGCACCATTTCTCACCCCCCAAAAATTTGGCAATTCATAAGTCTTCTCAATCTTCTGATGTGTCACTTTTGTATCCTTGGAAACAAACAGCATTTTTGAAGTAATAATCATTCTTACACAACAATACCAGCAACTCCCTGTTTCTCAGTAGATATTATAAACTAAGGTGTCACACTTTGTTTTTCAGTGCATAAACAGATTATGCATGTGGGTTTACTACAGCAACTACAATTCCAGTACAGCTTTTAATATAATGTATTCACATGTATTGACATTTTTTCCTTATATGTGGTGGGTCATCTCAATCATAAATATGTGAGCAACCTTCTCACCATTTACTCTACAATTCTCCTTTGAAGAAACAATTCTAATGACATTGTTTTAAGAGGAGACCCCTGTGTGATACTAATTCCCTGAAGAAACCTTACTCTGTTTCAAAACACTGTCTGATGGTAACTCAAAATTATCTTTTTACCTACCTTTGAGATGTCAGAGATACCTTAAAAGTCAGTTAGGAAAAACCATCTTCAGAACTCAGAAAAAGAAAATGAGAAACTAGTATTCCATCTCTTACTAAAACATACACACATTTTAGGCAATAAAGTGAAAATGGTTTCTGGAATATCTGCAACATATTCCCTGGGGCAGGAAAACCTAGTATCATTACAATTATTCTCACAGGAATAATGGAAAATAAGGAGCTGAATAAGTAGACTTATATGCAGTCTTCTCAATGAGATGCACATTCTGTAAAGGATTTATTGACTCTTCTCAGCTCCTCTCTGTGGTGCTTAGCAAAAGGAGAAGGAGTAATGGCCTAAAACTTGAACATAAGAAGTTCCATACAAACATTCAGAAGAGCTTCTTCACAGTAAGGGTGACAGACTTGCCCAGAAATGTTGTGGATTCTCCTTTTATGGAGATATCCAAGTTCCATCTGGATAATATTTGTGCAACCTATGGTAGGGAACCTGCTTTAGCAGTAGAGTTTGACACAGTAGTCTTTTGAGGTTTGTTTCAACCCCCGTGATTCTGTGATACTGTGGCTGTTTAACAAAGACCACAGGGGAAAATAAATGATAATAAAAAACAAAACAAAACAAAAGAAAACAAAACAAAGCAGGAAAGCAACAGCTGGATCTGGATATTTTTTTTCCAAATAAAAACAATGGGAAGGGGAAAGTAATCTGTGGCAACAGCTTCTTTCTCTACTGCATTGCACAGTGAGGCAGGAATTGATCCAATACATTTCTGGTGCTGTAAACAGGTTAATTAAAATCTAGGGAGAGGAAAGAAAAGCAAAAACAAAAACAGGGAAAAAAAAAAAAAAAAAAGCAGTAGAAGAAGAAGAAGAGGAAGAAAATATTATTGTGCCCAGTTGTTTGAGAGGATCTGTTGTAAACAAACCTATCAGGATCACCATGTGTAGGCAACCAGCAAGATAAACATACAAGTAGACAGCTTATTGCATCAAGATTGATTTTCTCTGAAAAGCTTAGTTTTTAAATAACAATACTTTTCTTTAAGAAGGCTGTCTGATCAGTTTATTAACAACATGTTACTGTTTCTGGAAAGAACAGAAGTGCAAGACAGCACTTAAACCTGCTAAGGCAAACTCTGATAGTGCTGGGGCATTGCAGCCCAAGGCTGTGCATCAGAGAGACACAGTGTTTCCCTCTGAGGAAAAAAACAGTTCATGCACCAAGATCTTAGAAAGGAGATCGAGTCCCAGAGGAGCTGTTAGCTTATTAATAACAGCAGCTTCTTGTGCCCCAATGTGCTGCTTAAAAGAAAAATTATTACGCTTTTTATCTGTTGTAGTCTAATAGTTATTTGTTAATAGGTTTCAAATTAGCTGATATTAACAAAAGGAAATATAAAGCAACAATGTTATGTTTAGCAGGAATGGTAAGAATGAAGTCAAGGAAAGGCCTGCACCTTTACTCATTCAAATGGAGAAAGAGAAGCTAATGGTGCTTGGAAGGCTGAAATATTTAGCTCTATTTAATGGAATCTACACTCAAAGAATTAGCAACCTAACATTAACAAGAAATGTAAAAAGTTTGAGATATAAGTGGAAAAGATCATGATAAGAAATATTAAGAGACACAAAACATTTGTTCATAGGTTAATGTGATAGAGTTAACTTTAGAGCACATAGGGAACTAGTTGAAGCAAACACCTTTGAGAGCTTGAAGCGATTTAGAATTTCTAGAAAACTAAGAAAAATACACTGGTCTTCAAAAGTGGAAGAAAAAATCACGCAAAATATTTCAGCATATTTCTCCCTACCTGGAAAAAATTCTTGGAATGAATAACCCGGATATCTAATTTTAAGCAGTTGGGAGATAGGAAGGTAATAAGCAATAGCCAACACATGGGTGTAAAAGAAAAATCCTCTTTATTCTTATCTTTATGAATATCAGTAAAAACTACAAATGCGGGATATATTCATGTTGGTCTTTTGATGTTATTTTGTACAAGATGCTTCACAAGCACATTAAAGAAACATAGTATAGATAAATTGTTATAAACTTGTGCCCAGCTGGTCTGAAACCTCAGTGACAAGTCACCAGTGGTCAGCAGATCAATTAAAGTATCAAACAACATTCATTAGGACTTTCTCCTGCTGATGAAGAGGGAATGTCTCTTTTAAAATCTGTAACCAGGACAAATTGGAGAGATGAAGTCAATATCTAGTTTCATAAGAGACAATTAAAATGAAAATACATTTTCTGGAAACAAGTAAAAAACCAACCAACCAACCAAACAACAAGTGTTGCTTTTCAGTAGGGACAAGGGCAAAGTGCTGAACTGTGGAGTGGCTGCCTAAAATGAGGACTGGGAAGCACTAGCTGGTGGAAAGGGTTATTGCCTTTGGTGATCACAAACAGAGTATGAACTTCTTTAGCTGCTGAGAAGCAATGGAATACAGAGAAAAGGAAACATGAGTTCAGGCACAGAAAAGCAATCATACTGTTCTACTCATGCTTGCTAGAGAAACATCCAGTCTGGGACACTGCAATTCTGGGGAGATGTTGACTGAGCTAATCAGAAACATTCCAGAGAAGAGCAACAGTGAGCACTGAGATCAATCTGAGAACTTCTAAAAGAATGTGTTGTTCTTTATTTTAAAGATAAGAATGTTCTGGGAGATGTGCTAAGAGATGCCAGAATGATGAAGGTACTGGATGGCAGTACTCCTGGTGTAAGACAAGTAGAGAAAAGTCAGCAAGATCAAGATATGTCTTAGGGAACATTTTCTAACAATGAATCATAGAATCATAGAATGGCCTGGGTTGAAAAGGACCACAGTGTTTCAAACCCCCTGCTATGTGCAGGGTTGCCAACCACTAGACCAGGCTGCCCAGAGCCACATCCAGCCAGACCTTGAATACCTCCTGGGATGGGGCATCCACAATCTTCCTGGGCAACCTGTCCCAGTGTGCCACCACCCTCTGAGTGAAAAGCTTCCTCCTAATATCTAAATTAAACCTCCTCTGTCTTAGTTTAAAAATATTTCCCCTTGTTCTATTACTATCCAACCTTGTCAACAGCCATTCTCCCTCCTGTTTATAAGCTCTCTTCAAGTATTGGAAGGCCACAGTGAGGTCTCCCCAGAGCCTTCGCTTCTCCAAGCAAAACAAGCCCAGTTCCCTCAATGTTTCCTCATATGAGAGGTGCTCCAGCCCTCTGATCATCTTAGTGGCCCTCCTCTGGGTCCACTCTAGGAGCTCCATGCCCTTCCCATACTGGGAATTACTAAGCTGCCTTGGTGGTGATGGAGTTCTCAGCAGTAAATATTTTTAACAACATACCTGCACAGAATTAATCCAGAAGGAAATCCAGAATATATGAAGGTGCAGAGATTGTGCTGTACCAATACTCCACCCAGCTAATGCGACCTGCTCACAAGCACTACTCTCCCTTTTGGATTGTGTCAACATGTCTTGTTACTATGGTAACTGATAACATCAAGTGTTCCTTTCATTAAATAGTATTTTTTGAGCTATGGAACACGTTCTGAGCTGGGAACACAAATGCTGCATTAGCAGTATTCTTTATAATTTGAAAGAATCGAAAGGAAGAATTGTACTCAAGAAAAATAAAATAACATTGGCTTAGAGGCTGCATTTCTATCTTAGAGTTTTGTCTTAGCATTAAAAATGACCATTAAATTTCTACTGGAACAAAGTTGCTCAAGGAAATGCCAAATCACTGATGCCAAGAAATCTTCATCCAATGTAATCTTTGCTATGCTTAAGGCAGGCTTCTACAGAGCTCTGTATATATTGCTTATCAGATGTTATAGATCTTGTAGAGCCAAGACCCTTCCTGAAAACCCTGGGATTCCTAGAGGCCTAAGAAGCTCTGCTGATGCCACAATTCCCAGTCACTATATTTCTACAGAACTAAGGCTCTGGGCTGTTGCACTTGTTTTGCGCATCTGTGGCTCCCAGATGGTAAGAATCAGACAGTGCATGGGAAATGTTAATTCACAGGAATTATGCCCTTCATTGAAGATTTCTTGTTTTCTTCTTGTTATTACTTACTTCTGGTCAACTTAAAGTGTGTTGTTGTTGTTGTTGTTTTTAGAGGAGGGGGGGAGGGGGGGGGGGGGGGAGGGGAATGAGGGGAGTGTTATTTTGTTTTGTTTTGCTTTCTGGGGGTCAAATTTAAAAGTAAATATTAAAAACAAAAACAAAAGAGAGAATTGTCCATAAATGTGAAACATAATGTTCAATTTATTTATTGCATAGCTATGATGATTATCAGACTTGCAGATATCATAAGGAACAACCTGAGAAAACACTCAAATTTTCCATGTATTTTAGGCTGTTTCACTTCACTGATCATTCCTAACCTGTGTCAGATGTGAAACTTGCAGTTTATTTATCAAATAATGTTAAATATTCAATTTTTTTAGCCAATTCCATCATGTTTTTTCACTCCTCTAACATGCATCTCTAGTTCAAAGACTTTTAGATAAATTTTTCAAAAGTCAGAACTCTTTCAGAAAATTCTTATGGAATGTAACATGAAAACTTTTTTTCTAGCTGATGCTGTATGTCTGGGTTACAAAAGGGTAACAAAATATTTTTTCTTTTTTATGTAGCCAGAAATTTGTAGCTATGGAATTGTTACCTCAAACGCACTTACTTGCTGAAAGATGCTGTGCTAATGGTACTAAAATATCAGACACCATAGCTGAGCTTTTTACTTTTCCTAATTTCTTCCTTATCAGTTTCAATTCTTAGTAAAAAATTTATCTGGAAAATAAGTAGATTTGAAGAAGATATCTATTACTGAGTGAAACCATTTCCTACTTTTCCTTTCTGAGTATAATCATGTTGTTTCCCACAGCATATTCACTCTGCCTCCTGTGTCCTTTTCTATCCTTATCATCCATTTCATTTCCTTCTTTTTCAGAGAAATGAGTGAAAATACCATGCTGTGGTAATGCTGTTCACTCTATTTGTCTGTTGGATCTTTGCACATACCTATTCTGTTGTTGCTGCCTGTTTCTGATGCAAACTCTTAGGGACAGGAAATAATTAACATTTCATTTTGCCAAAATGACTAGCACAGTGATAGATTGCTACTTATCTTAGACACATCCTATTCCTTTTCATTTGCTTGGAATATAAAAGTATACAGAAATTTGTCTGCTTTAGTAGCTTTTTAAGAAGCAAACATAATGGTGACAAACATAATGGTGATGAAGTTGACAACAATAATAATAACTGTAACAAGATCTGACTTTAAATGGTGATTTTTCACATGCAATTCAAATGAATCTTCTTGCTAAATTTTAGTAATGCCAATTTTACTGCAGCCCAAAGAGAACTTGTATTCCTCTAAACATACCTTGAACGTCTAGCACTGAGTTTTCTTTTCCTTTTTATTTATAGTTGCATCACTACTGTGCTGAATTCAATTGTCCTCATAATGATACACCTGCCTATTCCATCTAATTGTTAGCTTCCATCTGAAAAAAATACTTTTCTTTCCTCACTTTCTTCAAGATCCTCCCCCCACTCTTGTATAAAATTAGCATCAGCAGCTTCAACTGCCTTCTGTGAGTTCTCTACACAATATTCTCTTTGTTTGTTTGTTTGTTTTCTCCTCTCATTTTGGACTTGTTTTTCCTTCATTTCTTTTACAAAATCCTTAAATTTTTGACCACATAAGTTCCTCCAAATTCTGCCATAGGGACAGAGTGTGTCAGCTCTTATGAATGGATTTCAAGTAGCTTTACGTTTCTCTTCAGTCTTTCATTCAAACTAAAATGCATTTTAAAATCAAGCAAAAATATAATTTCTACAGTTCTCTTTCTTTCACCATCACATTTTGCTCTGGTCCTAATAGTCAGATTTGTTTGCAGTTGATTTATTAAATTTGTGTTAAGATTTTGATACTATTTTGTGTTAATATCTTGAACTCATCTCAGTTCTCTTTCTTCTTTGAGTTGCAGTACCCACAGAATCCTCTCTGATTTAGTGCCTGTTCTTTGTCTTTCAATTTCTTCAGTATTAATTCAAGATTAGGTGTTTTGAGAGATTTTATTTTACCACATACTAAAATAAATTTATATTTGCAAATCTAAAAGAAGTTTTTTTTTTTTTCAATATTGTGAGAAGGTATAGTCTTCAAACACTGGATGATTCTCCTGCTGTCTGGAATAAGTTTTCATACTCACCATAGATCACAGCAGTAGAGTTCTCTTTTTCTGCAATTATTATTTGTATTATTGGTTGAGGATTTGCAATAACTGAACTTTCTGTCAACTACAACACACTTGGATTTTACAACACCTAGAGCCATCTTGCCATAAAGTTAGATGACAAGGTAACAGAGCAAGATATACAGAGGCCCAGAGAAACACTGCACATGCACAAGATACATTTCCAGAAAAGGAATCTTTCAGATGGAAGCTGATAGCAGAACACTGTTGGTAATTTACCTGTGAACACTGAGGTACCAGAAAGATACCACTAGAACCTTCTGATTATCTCTTACCTTTCATGTTACTAACTCTGTGTACAGACACGTTCAGGAAATGGCCATTAAGCGCATGCTTCAACCTTGTCTGAATCAGTGGAAGAGCCTGTTGACTTAACTTGGCAATGAATAGACCTAGATTTTTATATTATGAATATTTACAAAAGTACAACTCTAATCATTCATAATTTCCACCACAATTTAATGATTAATAAGTCGGAGATATATTTATGGTGGAGAGTTTTGAACAAATATGCTCAGACAACTGATGATGGGGAAAAAAACTACTTTTGATTAAATTGCCAAAATGTATTGTTTGAATATCAGTAATGCTTGAGGAAAAACATTCTTTCATTTACCTTCAAAATGAATCAATCAGATTTAGTTTAGGACCAGTACATTTTGTTTTCTGACATTAATAATTTTAATGACCTAGAACATTCTGAAAACATATTTTGATGTCTCTAATTAGTAGTGAGGCCACCTAATTAAAGAAATAAGCATCCAAAGCTATGGTACTTAGGGTGAACATATTATGAAGTAATTTTAGAGGGACAGGAACAAAATGGGCTAAAGATTCAGGCCCACAGATTGTCTGGATTGTCAGGGAGAACATCTGGAAGATCCCTTCACAGAGAGCAGGGGCAAGAGAAGCCTCCTCATGTCCAAGTGTATGGAGAACTGAAACAATTTCATTTTAGCCATAATAAGCAGATAAAATGCTACATTAAACTTAAAGTAGTCAAGCTTAAGTTTTCAAGGTATACAAATCATTTACAACAATTATTTATAACCCAGGAACAGAGAAGTTAAAATGAAAAGACTAACATAGGAAGTTCTTGTTTTTAGAGACCCAAATTATTTCTCAGAGCTCCCAGGTGAAGTCCATATAGATGGGAAATTTTGTCTCCCAGCAGACTCACTTTCAGATGGCTTAAGGAGTTTTCATATACTCAAGTACTTGCTTTCTTATTTCTACAGCACTTAGACAATGTTGCACACAGTCCTCAGTGCCATTCACTGCCAGTGTTGAATGGTAAAGGGATTAATTGCAAGAGGTATTGGATAGTTTGAGTTCAACACCATTTTCCTTTGAAACTTCAAATATATCAGTGTAGAAACTTATTTGTTTAGTTTGCTGATGGCACATATGATGTTAACACTGGATGGTACATCTAGTCATATATATATATAGAGAGAGAGAAAAGCATTAAATAAAAAATAAAATATATTTATAGGCAAATAAGTAACCACTTCCATTAGCAGTGGGTGGCTTACGATTCCCATTTGGATGATTATTTTTAATAGAAGAAAGTAGGTTGGAATATTAATAACTGATGAAGCATAATTAAGAAGAAATGCCATTACAAAGGTGTTACTTATGGGGGCACTTAGTGCTTTGATGCTAAATTCCCCTTGTGATAAATACAAAGTAATGTTCAGAGACTGATTTATACAGCCGTCGGTCACCAAAGAGGTTGAAACAGCCTTTGGTAAAAATTGTGCTTGAAGTAGGTCGGGTTTTAACTCCTTATATGTTATTTTTCAAAAGCCTTTCATGTATGTACTGTCCAAAAATGCATTACTGAAAGACCCATAGCAAAAGATACTCACAATTACTTTATCTGAATTGTTTAATCTGATGCTTTTCTTTTAATGCACTCATATTAAGTAAGGTTAATGTGAAAGGGAAATTAAAGCCCAACCAACTACAAACTCCCTGCTATAGGCAGGGCTGCCACTCAACAGATCAAGTGCCCAGGGCCCCGTCCAACCTGACCTTCAGAACCTCCAGGGATGGGGCAACCAAAGCTTCTCTGGGCAGCTTATGCCAGAGTCTCACTGCCCTCTAAGAATTTCCACGTTATAGTCAAAAACAGAAGTTCACTTCAAATGTAACAGGTTGTAACAGGTTGTAATGACTTCTTTCTGTTGAAATAGGAGAAATAGCTCATGGCTGAGTTACTATAGTTTCTCTGAGTGGCCCTGACAGACTAGTTAAACACAGACCTTGTGTAGTTGTGGCACTGTTAAGGCAGGCACAGGCCAGAAAAGAGAAGCAGTACTCTGGGGGCAGGGAAAGAATCTGGTTGGAGGTTTTGCAGGTTAAACTAAATGTGGTTTTGCCACCTGTTCCAGTGTGTAAACAGATTAGTAGTGTCATGCTTTTTATCTGCATCAGCTCATTTCTCCCCCATTAAGTCACTGACATTCTATGTAAATCCAACTGTTTTGACAAATCTGAATTTAGAATAAATCTTATCTCACTAGGCCACCCAGGCAACAGCAATAAAGGATAGTATTTTTCCTGTCCTGAAATTAACATTTCATATCCACTATCTACAACAAATTATCCACTCATATTCTTCTGTTGCTGTATTTCATAGCTCTCAGGCAATTGGTGTACTAGCAGAAATTAATGCAAACACAGAACATTTGAGGTACTGTGGTGTCGTATCTGGACCTTAAGAATAGATCTGTTGAAGCCATCAGCTGAAAAGAGGGGGCAGAATCTTTCCACGGATTTAAATATACACAGAATTTATCCAATTTTATATGGTGACTGTGATGAGCAAATGACATTTTTTGCTACTGGTCTGAGCACAGCCAACTCAGTCATGATTAGTAGTGTGATTTATGTAAATAGTCCCTACAAAAGAAAAAAAGTTATCCTTCTTACTCACTGAGACAGTTTGAGATTGCACTGATGAAAACCTATTTTAATCAACTGACTGAATTTCCCCCCCCCCCCCCCCCCCAACTTTTTCTTTCTTTTTTCTTTTTTCAGTCACAGCCTTGTGTGTGACTGACTAGCACTATCACAGAAGGAAGTAGTATGTCCGAAGTACTGTTCTATTTGATTCACTAGCCAAAAAATCTTAAGCACTCTTAAGGCTTCCACTGCATTTCTAGGTATGTCTTTAAAAATTAATCAGAAAACATTAGACAAGGCTAGGAATTCTGTGATGTTGACACAGGAATTTTCAGAATACTCGTTCACTCTGAGTGGTTTGATGTGTCGACATGATGAAGGTATACCACAAGGTGATTTTGCAATGCTGAAAGTTCATTTGCAAAGAGGCAAGAATCCTCTAATCACCTTTTCCAACTGGTCCTGGTAAGCAAACTGAGTTCAGCTTGGTTGCCCTTCCCCATATACTTTGAATACTGTCATCACAATCTGCAAAAGCAGATTTCCCTTATGAAAATCCATTCTCAGGATTTAATTGCTTTTCATTATGAAAGTCATGTCAAATTCCTTTCTAGGTCAGCTTTGATACAATTTTCTGAATTTCTTCTTTCTTTTGCAGCAATGGAGGGATGTCTCTTCATTCAGTTCAGTCTGAAAGAAATAGAAAAGAATATTGTATACCTAGAAATTTTGTACTAAGCCCAGTAAAGGAACATATCTTCCTCCCAGAAACCTGCTTCATACCTACTTAGCTACCATCAGGTGACTCCTCTTTGCTAAGGTTTACAAATGGCAGCAGGTAAAATTTCCTTTCAAGAAATCCTGATATCCATTTACTTTCCAATGAAGTGAATGTAATCTGAGTCTTTAACAGAATGAAACTATCAAATTTCCCCATCACAAAAGTTGCCCATAGAGGTTGAGCAATTTATTAAAGACAGCCGACCTTAGATAACTGTGAACATTTGATGGAATTATGCCATTTTGCAGCAATCATCTTGATGCTATACTGGAGCACTTAGACATGTAGACTCACCTACAAAAATGCGTCTTTTTTCTATATGTCATTCCATATTCTATAAACACCACAGGATATGCAGCATAGCTGTTTTTCTCATGAGTACTCTCACAGGGTCAGATTTTCATTTCCTCTAAAGCGCTATGAAGGGGCTGTAATCTAAGAATTCAGACCCAGTCTTACTGCAGATTTCTGATGTCTTTGGGTAAAAGGAAAAAAAAAAAAAAAAAAAAAAAAAAAAAAAAAAAAAAAAAAAAAAGCGAGAAATAGAAAAAGATAGAAAAAGTTACATATGCTGTTATTTGGAGAGATAGGCAAAGTCAATTATGAAAGATAAGAACATTTCTTGATTTCTTGTAGATGCAGATGAGGGATAAAGGAACTCACGTGGGATAAATCCTGGTTAACAGAAGGGCTGGCTACAGAAAAGTTGTACCAGACTTATTCATGTCAAAAGACTTTTAGCCATAGAAATGGTAAGGAATCACTTATTACTCAAACCAGCATGAGTAAAAACAGGAAGGGTTAATTAACAAGAAATAATGTACAAATATACTAAACCATTTTTCTAGTTTTGTATATCTGTACATGTACATTACTTTCTCTGCTTTTAAGGCACATATTTGAATTATTCTGAGAGGATTGATAGAGCAGTAGGGTGGTGAGAAAGTAACTAGTTGTGAAAATGATAATGAATTTATGTATGTCTCATTAATGAGTTTTATCCAAACTAATCTGATACGTTAATAATGGCAAATAACTAATCCTGAGAAAATTCTAGTTAATTGCCTACCAAATCACAGTTTTCAAGATATTTCAGTCTCAGTCATTTTTGTACTGTAGTTATTTTATTCATGTTTTGTTTTCAACACTCCCCCTGCTTACAACTTTAATTTTGAAGGTCTTATCTTTTTCCTTTCACCACTTCATACAATGAGGAAGTATCTCTAAAGATCAGATGCATAACTGTTACAAAAAAAGGCTGCGGCAAATCAAGTTCAAATAAGATTTTCTTGTAAGTGTTCTTACCTACCAATTTACCATTATCCCTTTCTTCTGTGATATTAATCATCCCTTTCATTTTGTACAGATGCATTGAAGCTGGAAAGATCTTTTATATGTTTTGTTTGTTTGTTTGTTTGTTTGTTTGTTTGTTTGTTTTGCAGCAGGTTCTTTTCATCAGCTGTAAAATCCCTTCTTAAAGGAAATCAATGAAAATAAATTCAGTGGCATAAGGACTCCACTTAGCCTTGAACATACAGTTGTAGAAATACAAGTGTAAGAAATTTTCTCCTCCTTTCCAACACAGTTCCTACTAATAACCATCAGGGAAGCAGATGAAAGATCATAATGACACCCATCTCTCTATTTCAAATGCTTTGATACAGGCTATATCTGAAATAGAGTTACATAACTAAAAGATAGATAGTTTTTAGATATTATCATAGTCTCCAGATCAATGTTGTCTTTGTACACGTACTAGTTTAGCAGTAGCCAAAGCAATATACTTCCCAGTGTTTCCTGACAGACCCTATAGGCCTGCTTTATACTGCAATTGCTGATCCTGGTCTTTCAGAGAGGATGCTGGATACGCAGTTTCATTTCAGTCTGACATCAGATCCACATTCCAGTGCCAGTTGGGTATCTGTCCTGCCCTTGTGAGAATAAAAACTGACTTGAGAGGATTCATAGAGAAGTAGAATTCTAGCATCAAAACTGGAACTTGCGGTTCTGTCCTTTCACCTATATAGTGAATCAGCAATGCTAAATCCTCTAAACACTCACTTGATGAAAGGACATCATCTGGTGGATCTCTGTGGATGCAAATCAGAATGGTCTGGGAAACACTGACAGTCACTGTGGAAAGCTAAGCTTAGATACTGAGCCTGCAATAATTCTTCCATCTCTTAAAAGACAGAATTGCTACAGTCTTGACAAGAGAAGAACACAAGAAAAATAGGTGACATTTCCCCACAATATAGTCCTGATGGACTCTTAAAGTGCAGCCAATTGTGCTTTTTCATACACTTTGGCATGCTGTTAGACGGCAGCATGACAAGAAAATGATGAATTTGGCTGTTTGATCAATCAGTGGGAGATTAGGTTGGTCCACCTTTAGCCTAGTGACATGACTGCTCCTGGCTCTTAGTGACAGTTATTAGATGCCTTATTGATGAGGGGAAATCAAGCACTGTTTGAAAGTAACAAAAAGTACTAACTTCTCTTGTATCAAAACTCATCTGCTGCTTACCTCCAAGTCTGCACTACATTATCTGCTTTCCTTTCTGGATAAATAGTTACTTTCCATTTTTTCATTTGTGTATTTCATAGAATCATAGAATATCCTGACTTGGAAGGGACTCAGTGGTCATCAGGTCCAACCCCTGACTCCACAAAGCACCACCCAAGAAGATGAGAGCAGTCTCTTGAACTGACAAGTTTGATGATTGACCCTGGGGAAGCTGTTCTAGAACACGACCACCCTCTGGTGAAGAACCTTTTCCTGATATCCAACCTGACACTGCCCTGACACAGCTCCATACTCTTCCCTCATGTTCTGATGCTGTTACCAGAGAGCAGAGGTCAGTGCTGCCCCTCTGTTCCCTTCATGGAGAGCAGTAGACTGCCATGAGACCTCCCCTCAGCCTCTTCTGCTCTGAGATGAAACAAGCTGAGGGACGTCAGCCACTCTGCATACATCTTCCATTCTACACTCTTCATCATTTTCATAGACCACCTTTGAACACCTTCTAATAGTTTTACACTCTTTTTGTACTGTGGTGCACAGACTGCACCGAGTACTCAAGCTGAGGCCACATCAGTACAGTGTAGAGAAGTACAGTCTCTTCCCTTGCCCAGCTGTCAGTACTAGGCCTAATGTACCCCACAATATGGTTGGACTTCCTCACTCCCAGGGCACAGTGACGGCTCATGTTCAACTTCCTGTTGAACAGGAACGCCAGATCCTTTTCAGAGGGGCTGCTCTCCAGTATCATATTCCCCCAGTCTGTGTATGTAGAGAGGGTGTTCTAAAGAAATACAGATACAGTTCATTTTAAAAGTGAGCATACTTTTACTATACAGTGAAATAATTGTGTGATGAATAAATGTAGTATAATTGATAGGTACTACTTCAGGACAGCTGTGACATAAAGGATTTAATACTGGTTGGTAGTCAAGATTAACATTAAGACTAGCATTATCTCAGAGTTGACTAATAAGCTTTGATGCGGTATTGAAAAATTTCTGTAAGATTCTCAGTGACATAAGGAGGTCATCAGCAGCCTTCAGAGTAACCTCCTAGACTTAGCTCAATGGTTCTACCATTGTTGTCTTTACTCAAGAGCTGGGCCAAAAACTCAGTCTGTAACTCTCTTTCAACTGCCTGCTTGTGTCCAGAGATGCTATTGTGACACACAACCTCAGAAGAAAGTTTGCTTTTCAGTGAAGTCAGAAGAACATACTGAATGAAACAGGATTTTGTTAAGAAGTGAGGATAACCAAAGTTTACTATAATATGCTATATTACTTTTTATTAGAAGCAAAATATGGGTTTCTTCTATCAAAATCTCCTGTGCAATAGTCTGTGGAAGTATTCAAATCAATTCCCAAATTAAGGTAATGTTTATTTGCTTGTAGAGTTTGAGAAATGATGATGCACTAAACTAATTATAGTATCATGATTCATTCACCCTATTGTGCTATTGGATAATTTTTATTTATTCATTTATTTTATTTTATTTTATTTTATTTTATTTTATTTTATTTTATTTTATTTTTTGCACTATTTTATTTTTCATCAGAAGAAAGAGCAATCAAGAAATGAAGAGCTCATAGACACATTCATAACAGATGTTCTGAATGCTTTACTGAGATACTAGCAAAATCCTTGCACTCTTCAAGTCAGTGTTTTGATCGCAATTTAACCTGGAGCCAACTTGTTCAATGAAATTGTTCTGAGAAAATCACAGGAAGGTTGCTCTAAGAGTAAGATTAATCAACCCTGTCCCAATTTATTGTGATAAGGAACTCTCAATTCATATTAATTATTGTCGTCGTTATTATTATCATACTATTATTTATAAATATTATTTTTTAATTATACACATTGTTTGCATTCTTTATTTATTTATTTACTTTGCTTGTTTCAATAACACTCAAGACATTCTTCCATACTCTGCAATATTTTTGCAGAGAGCATTTATAAAGAAAAGAGTGAGGGCGCTTGAGGGGAATTATTTCTTTATGCATGCAGGTCTGGACGATTCACTTAGAGATATGCAATATGATACTTAATGCCCTTATTTATGCTCTTGTCCCAGTTGAATCAATCACCTTATTCATCCATTAGAGAGGTTTGAAGATAATGCATCAAATTCCAAATATGCTGCAATTGTTTCCTCCTTTTATGTTAATTTTAGTCTTGTGTTAGTTGTACTCTGTCTCCTGTTATCCTTAAGTTTCTTTGTCCAATAAGATAGCTTTAAAGATACGCTATAGATAATGTTGTGGGTTTTTGTGGTTTTTTTTTCACTCTTTTCTTACAATCCCAATGAATTTTCTGACCCTCTGTGATTACAGCCACATTTTTTATGTCTGCATCTCTTTCCTCAGAAAAAATGAAGCAAGTTCTGAGGTTGCTGGAGATAACAAAAAGAGGTGTGAAGAAACAATCACATTCCTTAGGGCAAAGTATACTGAAAAGGCGCTCCCTGCCACAGGACTTTTCTTCCCAGATGTGCCATGGTACAGAACTCTGGTCTGTAATATACTGTCCTCATATTCTACTGATCTACCTTGACTACTAGTGAGATGTGAGCTACATTGTCTTCTTTATGTGATAGAAGAAGGAGGAGAAAAGAAGGACAAGGGCAAGATTATTCCCCTACTGTAGAAGACAAAGAATAGGTGTAGGTCAGGCAGAAATTCCAAAGAACATCCATAAGGGAAATAAATTTTTCTTCCTGCTCCTGAGACTGGGAAGGAAAAGAGAACAGCTATTTATTTCAGCAAGGGCTGACTCCTGCAAAAGTAACAAACACCTACTACACCCATACATCTACAGCAAACACATCAGCAACACACAGCAGAGACTGATAGTCCGCATAGTGCCTGGGCCATAAAGACTCACTGGTCAGTCATATTCAGATTTTCATGGATGAAACCTACTTTTCATATAGCCTACCCTTGAGCACGGCAGAGACTGCAGAATAACAGGACTGTTTTTGCGATTGCTGTTTCTCAGGAAGAAGGGTAACATTCATATTACTGGATTCCTCAAAAAAAGGCCAAAGTTGGTGAACTTAGTGCCAACTAGTATAATAAATCTTCTTTAGATATATTCACATAATGAATAGCAGGAAATATTCTCTGTGCTTCTGTGTCTAGCTGCATTTCCAACACAAGACAAAAGCACTGGAAAGGGCCAAATTATCTGGTAATTAATAAATAAATAATACTTTACAAGATGTTCTGAAAGTGGGTCTTTTGTGGGAGTTGTGCTGAGAGAGACTTGAAAACCAATCAGGCAATGGAATGACAAGTAATTAAGGAGCAAAGTATGAAAGCCAGCATCTGCCAAAAAGCAACAAACAAACAGAGAGCTGGAGCATTGTTAATCAGTGATTAGTATTAGAGTACAAGATATGGGAATTCATTCAGGGAAAACAAATTTGACTTTAGCCAGATAAAGCAGCTATTGTTGTAGGATGGGCATTTTTCCCCCTTATTTTCTCTCAGTAATTCTTGACAAAATGCGAGAAAGCCACAAAAGCCAAGCCACAATAGTGTTTTCTTATGTGACATTTGCTCCTTCTCTTTCTCTCCTGAGAAACAAAGGAGTTTGTGCATTATGCACTTTGTTTCAAGAGTTGCCTTACAAAAACTCTTCACATAAGGTTACATGGAATTAGTAGTAATCATTCTCAATTAAGGCAACTCATTATCATCCTTAGGAGATCACTAATATGTAGTCGCTCTTTTCAAAGTGACAATTCCAAACATAATATTAGGTTTCTGTAAAACATGAGTGCCAATTCTGTCTTCCTCATTTTACCAGAAAACTTGTGCTGTTTGGAAGGCTGTATGGAGCTGACCATTTTTTACACAAAGTAGACATTTTCTTTTAGGAGCGGCATTAGGTGAAAGTGAACATGTAAAGACCTGCCTGTCCTTACTGGCCTATACTCTTACAAATGACAGGATATTCAGGTACATCTCTGCCATGTATAGCTAAGGTGCACATTAGAAACTTCCAATAGAAGGTCTTGTAAGAAAGCCATCAGAGCAGCAGGACAAAATAGATCAAAATTGTTGGTTCTTTGTGCTGTGCACTTTTTTGTTTATTTGTGTGTGTGTGTGTGTATGTGTGTGTTTTTCCATTAAGAGACCCATAATAATTAACTGCAAACAGATGGGTAGTTATTAGCAGTCTCTGATGGTTTTAATTTTTAATTCCCTTGCAGCCACTGATTTATATCAATCTCAAGGATGGCATAAGAAATCTTACATAAATAGCTTAAAACCAATACCAAGGAGCCACCACTGAGTTGGTCCAGAGGGCACCAATGAATTCACCATTGTGGAGTAACAGATTTAACTACTACTCTTGTGCTGGTATGATGATTTGGAGAATCACCTTATACAGTAGCAGTGTAAAGTTATGAATGCTTCAGCCCAGGTTCACAGTGACAATCAGCACCTTGTAACTTACTGAAATAGATGATATGTAAACACACTTAAATATTTCTGAATCTAATCTTTCCAGTACATCTTCCAGGACAAGCAGTCATTACTATTTATTTGTTTAAGTACATTGCCCCTCTCTTTCTCTGTTGTCTAACATTTAGTTTATGATTGCAAAGGCTATGCCTGTTAGCAAATAATACAGACCAATAGGAACAGATTTGTAGAGCTGATAAAAAAGTCTAGGTGAGTTTTTCTGAGGAGGTGCTTTGGATGAGATGCAGAAAGAAGCACATGGGACTTAATGGCCATAGCAGCAGGGGTGCATTAAATTTTCGCCTGTATGCATGATCCAATTTAATTTTACCCAAGAGAAATCAGATTTATGTTCTCTGAGACAGCTCCATGTTGTAAACCAGAGCAGAGTATTTGGAGACAATTAATTAAGAGATTCTCTTACAAAATGCATGCCTGATTTTCACTGAAACTCAAAAATAATGCAAATGTTCCTAAGAATGTCAACAAACATCATAAATAGGGTGATGTAAAGATGAGGTGGCTCTGCCATCAGTCCACATCATATACTGCATGACGAACAAATTCTTAACAGGGGGAAGATGGCTTGTGAAGGATCACTTGGCTGTGGTAAGCACATTGCCTAGCAGGAGCCTGGGATTTTCTGTTGAGGCTTACCCGGAAGTTAAATGATAGAGGGACTTCAAACACGAATCATCCATTTGACTGCTTCAGCAGCTTTGATCGGGAGAAGCAGATGGATTAATGTCTTGAGCCCTACAGGCAGCAGGGATACCTCTGCAAGTGCCTCCTGTGTTCTTTCCACTAGCTGAGCTAGTTGGAAGACAAGTGGGAGTGTGAGAAAGGAGAAGGGATGAAAAGATCTGTTGATGTGCTTCTTTTATAAGAACAGGCAAGGGGTGGCACTTAAATGCCAAGTAACTTTGTGTTGGCTGTTCACAACAGTTCATAATTGTATTTGCTTCTGTCTCACACCTCCCACCTTGAAATTCCATGTTCCTCATGAGTTGTGTTTTCTCCTGAGGAGGAACATGCTGAAGCAGCATGAAGTGGAACCATAGAAGCTCAGAAGCCACAGAGGCTCAGGATGCAGTGTGGCAGTTACTGCCCCCTGTTCCAGTTCCCTAAGAAGGCCATGAGAAGCCAGTCTGTGCCATGAGTGCTATCCAAGAGCAGACAGGACAAGATGGACCTTCCTTGGAACTGGGAAACTTAATGCACACGAAGGATGAAATGGATGAATTCCTATGTATCAATCATATTTGTAGTAGCATGGAAAAGCTTGAAGAGATCAGTTATAGATAGTTTGAACATATGCACACAGGAAACACTGCAAGGACATTCCTTAGCATTGCTTGACTGAAATGAATGGATACTGACAGCTCTGCTACACTTCTTTTCCAGTGTATTTACTATTTACTGGTATAACTACCTCAGTTTACTGAGCAGACTATTTCTGTACCTATGTATGTAGGGCCCTCCTTTTACAGCAGTGGACAAACTGCTCAATTTTCCTGACAACTATAAGTTCCAAAGTTACACATCCTTAGCTTTTCTCCTGATAGGTTCTCCTGTGATAGGAATGCAGCTCACAGAATTCCAGAAGCAGATCCTTGAAAGAGAAAATGATTGAATATCAGTATCTTTTAAGGGTATGTCATTTTATCACAAGTTCAGAATGCTAAAGATTGTGTCCATATACAGTTCACAAATTCTGGATCTCACAGGTTTGTCTGTATACAGTTTACATCTGATTTTAAAAGTTCTTTCACTTATTTTAATCCTAATTGAGACTTTTTGTTGCATATTTCAGGAGAATCTATTTGGCATAAACTCTTTCAGTAATGTAAACATGATTGTAAGTATTTTGATCAAAATACATTTGATGCTGTTCATATAGCTAAGTTGAACTGAGACTGTGCTTTAACTCCGAATTCACCCCTCAGCAGGGGCTCTCGGTTAGGGTCTTCTTCAGACCATCACCCAACAACAGTGCTTGCTAGAGAAGTTTGAAAGTAAACTGTGAAGAAGCCAAGTCTTATACAAGGTGAAAACAAAACTGAAGTGACAGCTTTGTTAGTGCATGAAAGAGAAGTCTTATGACTTACTTTTAGTTTATATATTTGCATTTCCTTTTCTAACTGGAGCAAAGAATCCTATTTTTAAAGCAAAGAATATTCATTAGCAATAGCCCTGTGTTTGATTTCATGAATGAACTCACTGAATCCAGTATTTTTCTCTGTGACTCAGTCTGCAGACTGTTTTATCCTGGCAAAGGAAAAGTAATTTAGATTTGTTAATTTAGGAAATGAGTATTATTCATATAACCTAAATTAAAAGATTTTTTTTTTGCTGTTACTCATGTTCACATAGTTACGCTTATTTTAACACACAACATTCATTTACACATGACAGCTAAATGAAGTAAGCACTGTCTTAATTGCCAATGGATCTGTTCCTATGTAACACAAGAAATAAGTACAATTGCATGAGGTGGAGCAAGGCAATTCAGTTAGTGCCCCATACTGTTGCTTTTTTTTTTTCATTTATCTGAAGGTAGACCAAGACCAGACTGAGTTAGAAACAGTGCTTTCACCAGAGCTATTACATTATTTCTGGAGTGGGTTGTAACCTAAAGCACTTTTAGACCCAAACATGCCTCAACTTTAAACCAAAGTCTATTAGAAAGCACATAGATGTGCCTCATGTTCCTGCACAGCCTCTGATGGTTCTTGCAGGTTTGTTGCACAGCACAGAGCCATGAGATCCATCCAGAAACCAGCTGTGAATACATAGCTGAGAGACAGGGCATGAGGACAGACAAGCATTACAACACAGTCTGACTTGCATCCCATAGATTCAGTACAGGAACTGAGCTGACTTAAAACTGTTTGTGTCTAAGTATCTTGACCAGGAAGGTTTTACCCTTGGGATAATCATCCATCTGGGGAGTGAGGTGAAAACAAAATTAGGTTTTGCTGAAAGAAGAAAGTGCTTTGTCCTGTGAATACAAACTGCATGCTGCAGCTCGCAGGAAGGGATCATTTATAACAGAAAGAGCCCTAATCTGAAGCATAGAGAGTCTCCTGGAAAAAAAAAAAAACAAAAACAAAAATACTTTTTTCTAGCAGAAGAAAGTGTAATGTTGCTGTCATTGATTTGTCATAACAGAAAAAAAAAAAAATCAATAGGGGAAAAAAGTTTCAAACAGGGAATTCAATTTAGGTGGTGAAACAAAACAACACAAAATATTTTGATCCAGATGAAAATTGGAGGTGGCTTGCAATTGAATGAAGTAAGAAATGTAATTTAGGTGGACAACATCCAATATCTATACCATAACACTACATTCCACATCAAATCCTCATTCGCATGCAATTTTGAATGCCCTGAAGATCTCCCATCCCACATGGTATCTCTGACTCCACCTGTTTCTCTCCAGGATTCCTACTGCCATATTCACAACAAGGTAGATTGATGGAGTTGGCTTTCAAAGTAAAGCTAACAGAGGTAGTGAAGGGTCTGCCAAGATTGATTTTTGTGGGTTAAAAGGCCTCATGCAGCTACCTACTCTCTTCCCAAGTGGGACAGGGAAGAGAATCAAAAGGGCAATGAGAGAGAAAACTGAAGGGTTGAGATAAATACAGACTTCAATAAGTAAAGCAAAATAATATCATTCAAAACCATGCCTCAACAGGCAGATATTTAGCCATTTCCATGAAAGCAGAGCTTCATCGCATGTACTGGGTATACCGAAAGACAAATATTATAACTGAATGTTCCTCTTCTTTCCTTCCTCTTTCCCATGGTGTTTATTGCTGATTACAACAACATATTAATATTTGGCACAGAACAACCCCTTGTTCAGTTTGGGTCAACTGTCCTGACTGTATCCCCTTCTAGTTCCTCATGGACCCTCAACCTACTATCTGGCAGCGCAGAGTGAGAAACAGAAAGTCTTAAGGTTCTGTGAGCACTGTTTAGCGATAGCTAAAATGTTGATTTGTTGTCAACACTGTTTTGGTCACAGATACAAAATATAGAATAACATGAACTGATGTGAAGAAAGTAAACTCTGTCTTAGCCAAAACCAGTACAATGCCTTAAGATTTGCATACCTGTCTTCAGGTTAGACCTTTGTCAAAATAACTGCCTAGAGTCCCTCTTTCACAGTCAACGAATGTAAGATTCGTGATTACTTTGTAAACTGGTCTTTTATGCTTCAGTCTGTTCATGATGAGCTTCATTGTAGGCACATTTCCACCAGACATTTGAATAGGTTTCCTAACCTCCTGTGTCACTACACTGTTTGAAGGCAGACTAATGCTTGGGCTGATAACTCATTAACAGTCTCTAGCCTGTTATGCACATATACATCTCATGCTTTCCAGTGTATATAGAAGGAAAAGTGAACAAGTATTTTTCTGTACTTTGGATCACATCTAGCATTTCATGAACATAAACACATAAAATGACTAGGTAAATTGTGAAGAAGTATCACACTGGCATTCTAACGTAGAGCTAATTAATAAGAACATTAATAGAAAACCACAGCCTTCTAATATAGCATCTACTGCAGTATTTGCAGTCATCTCTGAGATTTTCAGAAAATGTTCATAGTAGTTATACAGCAATTATTTATGTTTTGAAAACTTTTATTTTTGGCACAAAGTATGAGGAATTAAATTAATATATTTCTAAACCTGTCTAAAGATGTTTAAAGCATCTATTTAATAATACCAAATCTGCTGGCAATTAATTCTTAGTCACTGGCAAACACACAGCAATCACATAGTAAATAGCTGTAAGATTTTCACCGAATAATCACACTGTAAACCTATCTGTAGTTTACAAAGACTATTTTTAATACATTTCCCATTTCCCATCTTCTGTGCAGAATAGTCTCTCTTTCTCTTGATCTCTCTCTGTTTGTTTTTTTGTTTTGTTTTGCTTTGCTTTGTTTTTAAGCACCCGTGACAGTATAGCACCTCATGTTTTCTCAGTTTTTTGAATGGAATAAAAATAATAAGTAACACATAATCCAGAACATTTTTTGTTACTGACTCATCCTTTTTCTAGTACATGTAGGTTAGGACTGTTTTCATGCCAAAGACCAATTTTTCTCTGGTATTTATGTAAAGTGTATTCCCCAATGGAACTATTGTTTACGGATCTGAATTGTATTCACAGTTTCAGATATGCTAAAAGTAAAATTTGATTTACTTTCTCACAATTAGTGACACAGACAACATCAGTGAATAATTCCCAGCTAGATTATTACTACTGCTGCTGTTATTACTGATGATAGTGATGATAATGAAATAACCAAAATGAAGACAGCAAGTAGCCTAAGTACAATGCTTACAACATTTGAGTGATTTAGTCACCTCATTTACACTTTTTGATATCCAGTTCATCTGAAATGAGATAAGGACAGTATCCAATAAAATTTACAAATCCATGGTGCTTGTTGCCTTTTAAGTAAATGTATTTTTTCATCTTTAACATATAGGTCAAATTTTCAGACCAAAGTATAGCAGAATTGCATTTCTATACACCTGAATATATACAGCACTGTGCAAGTCAACATCTTCATGTAGCAGAAGAAAATTTGTCTTGGTACAAATAACTATATATACTGCATAGAAGTTTATAAAACAGAAAAATGGTTATTTTCTTAACTATACTATGTGTGGAAGGATAATAGAAAAGACAGAAAAAAAAAAGGCCCCAAATGCCACTTGTAGATGTGAATATTGTGAATTGCATATTTTGGGAAGTAAGTAAACGGTTTCCACAGAGAAACATCCAATATTAAGTAGCAGATAGCTAAAATGCAAGACAGCATTTAGATCACTAGTTAATCCTAACGATGTGGCTGTAAAGATTCACATCTGAAACAATCCATGAAAAAATATTCAGTTGCTAGTTTATTTTGTATTTGGCTTATATCTTCTCAAAAAAGTATATAAATAGAGGAAAGAAATGTCAAAATTATCTCTAGATTATCTTTTTATCTGGGAATTCAGCATTTTATTTTTCTACTCGTAAATCTCACTATACGTGTCAACAAAATAAGAGCTTGGAAAAATATGTAATTGTCTAATTCCTGTTGAAAATAAAATATCACTCTACATAAGATGAGAGTCGTTTATGTGCAGAATTTTTATCCATGTAAAGACCAGTCGTGAAGGACTCACCATCATATTTCATCTACTGACTCCCAGTCTCAGTGAGCACTCTTCTATTGGGGGGAGGGGGAGGAGGGAGGAAGAAAAAGAGAAAAAGAAGCAGGAAAGCTCAGAAAAATCTGAGAAAAGCATATTTTACATATTATTTTGGAGGGAAAAAAAAAGAAAGAATCATCAATAATGGAACAGTTACAGGGAATCACATCAGGGTGTTTTCCAATTTACGGGAAAATGAGAGGAGCAGAGAGGAACAGGAGCCAGAAGCAGATGTGACTTTTTTTCTGTAATGGCCAATATTCCCAATTCCTTTTCTCTGAAGTTTGATTGATATGTACATGTCTTCAAAAAAACATTCCCCCAGTATTTTCTTTTCAGGGATGGCGTTCTCTTTTATTGTTCACTCAGGATCTATCTTTTCTCTTCTGCCTCTTCCCCTGCAGCCTATTGCTGCATATTTGCAAAATCTTGGATACATTCTCAAGACAGAATAAATGAAAATGTGAAAGAGAAAGCTTAAGAAAGCATCAGACCCTTCTCTCTCCTGAAATAAATCATGTCCTTCTTGTCAATGTTTCTCCTTTCTCTAGGTTCCATAAACCAGATGCAAGTAGCCAGAAATAAGCCGTGACTGCTTTTTTTCTCTTCACCCTAAAAGTCCAACAGCAAGATTTTCTTGAGATATCTCCTGAGATAACAACATAGATAGTTATATTATGTAATTACCTTTTGGTATGTCTGCAAACTGTTAAAAACCAAGATGCCTGCTCTTGATTATCTTCAAGAATGTATGAAAACATACAATGTTGATGAAGGAAGTTTTTACACTGAAGAAGAGCACAATCTGTTTTCATTCTGTATCCTGAGAAATGCTAAAATACATAAGAACAGCCTTTTATAGGGGTATTATAAGCCTGTTTTCAATCAGAATGTTATTTTGAGACAAATAGTGAAGTGCTTGATACCTCAAAAATGATTGAAGAACAAAGAAATAAAATAAAGCAGGACAAAGGAGGAAACAATCATTGTAATCAATGCTGTCTACCCAATAGGGCAATTTGAATGTATGAAAAGGAAATAACATACATTATTTTTATATTCGTATATGTATACTTTCTAATAAAATGCTTGTTTCATGCCTTATAGTAAGGACCATATGGGATTATGAACTCCATAAATATTTAAAATGTAAGCTTGAGCTAATACATGAATAAAATGTTATCTAAGAACGTAGGGTTCCTCTGTAAAGTGTTATTAATACAGATACTTAAAGGGTGTTTGCTGACCTTTCAGTGGAATGGCTAGTAGTGCATAACTATGGAAGATATCTCACATTTCACAAAAACTATTTGGATGATTCCTTTAAATAAAGTAGTTGTTACACAATGTGATGCACTCTGGGTAGCCCGTAAAAGGTACTAAAATATAAGCAGTGTCCTCCACAGAGTAAAGTTTGGATTTGAATTACAACAGTTGTTATGTGGACCCTGACAGAACAAGCCCAATGATTAGTTCTTCTCTTCCCATTTTCTTGGTATTGCTGTTGTACTCAAGAGGAAAATGAAATTTTAAAATTATTCACCACTGGCATCTCTCAAAACGTCTCCTCTACCATGAATTCCCCTGTTTTAAACTACTCTTGGGAAGTCTCTCTAGAACAAGATTTTATTCAGTCCTCTTATATCTGTACTTTCTACATCACTAAGCCCTTTTAGTAAGTAAAGAAAGATTATAATCATTGCAAATAGAGTTCGGTGCTTTCCAACAGTTTATTATACTTTTGTAGTAATTAAATATCCCTGATCAGTTATAATATCACAGCTGCCTAGGAAAAGTAATACATGTAATAGAAAGGTAATATAGCACTTTTTAGTTATATGGCCATGCGTGATGTGGCCATATAGTTTTGTCACACAGAAGAAGCAACATAGAAAACACAAAAATCATAGTGTAAGTGCAGCAGTTCATGATACCAGAAAGATGAAAAAAAAAACTCTGGCTCAAAAGGCAAACTGTACCTTTAATTTATGTAATGTATATGATTTATACAGTATTTAAATTTTAGTGGAAGTATGTATTTTAAAGAGAGAGCACAAGACGAGAGCCTGAATAATACCCTGTCTTCTTATACAACATTTCTTTTTTCTTTAGCATGACAGTTCCCTTGTCTGTGATTCAATGCTTTGTTCTCATCTGGGTAAGCATGAGTTTCCACTTAGCAACATGGAAGAGATCAAATTCTGATGCACAGAACTGATGTATGCTTGCTAACTACTTATGAGTCTCTTTTCTTGGACAGGAACAGGGCAGAATAGAGGCAAACAACCTTCTCCCCCTTTTTGCTGGCCACCCCTCTGCCGATGAAGCCCAAGATACGGTTCACCATCCAGGCTGCAAGCACATGCTGCTGTCTTATGTCTAGCTTTTATTCGCAAGTATCTCCACATCCTCTGCAGGGCTGCTGTCCAGAAGTTCTTCACCCAGTCTGTCTAAATATCCAGTATTACCCTGACCCAACTGCAACACCATGCACCTGGCCTTGTTAAACCTCTTTAGGTTCTCATGGACCCACTTTTCAAGTCTGACCATGTTCCTCTGGATGGTGTCTCTTCCTTCGATTCTGTTAACTGTACTATTCAGCTTAGCGTCACAGCAAACTTCCTTGGGGTACACTTGATCCCATTTACTTATTAGTGATTTTGTTGCCTAGACTTGCCATAGGAAATCAAGTTAACCATGCAAACATATTTCTATTTAAACAAAAACAATTTAGTTTCTCAGGAACTGACATGATTTGTTAAAGAACGCAAAATTATTGTGAATTTCTGGAAAGTTAGTCACAGTCAAATGAATCAGCTTTTTTTTATCTCTATGCTTCCCAAATGACTAGGAGATTGTAGGAGAGACTCTCGAAGTAACTTTACAGAATCAGTGTGTTTTAAGCCCTGAAAGTATAAGCAAATCAAAACCATGACACAGGAAGAATTCTGTGGCTCTTTTCAGTGAAAGAGAAGTGCTGGATACTTCAGCAATGAGGATACTGATAATGCATTTTCAGTGATCCAGTCTTTCAACTCTTTCATTTCTCAGCAAAGGGGATTATGTACAAAAAATGCTAATTCTTACATCTTCTGACAATTCATGATGCATCTGAGACCTCTTGTGTCTCGGATGAAATTATCACTATGCAGCATTTCATTTATGTTTGCTGACAAAACTCTTTGTAAGCAATAGAATTAAGGCAAAGACAAAATTTTATGTAGGAATGCAACTTTGCTTCGTACCCCTTGCCATACTGAACTGGAAGTGTCACTGATGGCTGAGCCAATCTTTTTCCTTTCATGAATTTTTACTTGAGAAACAGTATTTCCCAAGTTTCTGTTGGCAAGTTGAAACTGTATCATTGAACACACTCTGAAATTAGTAGCACATTTTTACACACCTTTATCAAGCAGAATTTATACTGATTTGCCAAATAATATTTTTCTTCTCTTCTTAGCTACCTAGCATTTTCAGAAAAAAAGTTGATAGGAGAGGTATGTCCTCTTAGTGTATAGAGGAAGAATTTCTTATTCCTGCACACCTACTGTGCTTTTATCATCTGCTAGTTAGTGTGTATGTACTCTGTGGAAATATGCACCACTGCCAGATGAAACCAAAGATTGGGCACTAATACTCATCATCTGATATTATGAAAATAAAGGTATGTAATATGTACAATCTTCTCCATTTTACAATCCTGTGTCATGCCACTTGTTAGTTTCACAGATTGGTTTAGGTCATTAGGCAAAAATACAGACAACGACTATAAGACTTGCAGGATATGAAGTCTGATTCTTTTTCACAGTGAGGCTGCTGCCCACCACACTGCACATACATAGTAGCTAGAGAGATTTGGCTTTATGAGTGGTCAGAAAACTTTTAGACAGATATAATACAAGAACAGATAAGTATATTGAGAAGACTACAACTATGTTTTTCAAAGAGGAAAACCTGAACTCATGAAATAAAAAGAAGACTTAACAATAAGGCTTTTGTTGTTTGTAATGCTTTGCTTATTCTGTTTGCTAGTTTGCTTTTAATCAGAAGCTTAATCTTGAAATAATTTACGTGGAAGATTCCCATTTTTTTTTTTTTTTTCTGAATTTTACAATTACAGATCTGAAACAAAATGAAATATTGTAAGGAAAGAACTTAATCAAAAGCCATAGGTCGATATCAGTACTTTATACATAAGTTGCTTCAAAATTAATGCTTCCTATTTATTTCCATGGAAACTACAACAGATGCAATGAAAACAATAGCACTATTTGATAGAGAAAATTCTCAGCTACAGAACACTACTCTTCCACATTGTCACCAACATTAGTAATGCATTTTTTACCAGCGATGCATTTTTGCCAGCTTTCATGCCATGCTTGTAAAAGTTTGCACCAGTGGAAGTGTTGCACCCACTGTTTCACAGATGGTGAAACATGGTGGCATAGCTGCTAAGAAAATGTAGCCAACACAGAAGGTGTCAAATCCAGACTACGTGGTGCGTGTGGTAAGACAGTATAGTTTACCACATCCACACAAGATTGGCAGCATGCATCACAGTTTTCGAAACAGTATGGAGCCTGGCATTATCATGTAACTGTCTTGTTCTTCAGGTTATCTTGTTCTCTGGCCTCACTCTGGATGTTTAAGTCTTCAGTTTAGTCAGCATCACAGTGTAGTGATCAGAGTTCATGGTCTGTCCAGTTTCCAGGAAATCTAGAAGGACCACTCCTTTCCTGTCTCAAAAGACAGTGCATATCACTTTACTCACTGAAGGCTGTGTCTCGAACTTTTTATACGATGAGAAATGCACATGACACCACCTCATGGACTTCTGTTTTGAGTCTGGCTTGTAATGGTGACACCATGTCTCATCTCTGATAATGATGTGATACAACAAAATGTCACTTTCAGCTTTGTACTGGTTCAACAGGTCCTGACAAACTTGCATATGATGTTCCTTCTGTCATTCTGCGAGCACTGGTAGGAACAACCTGGCTCAAATGTTGTGATACTCCACCATTGTTACTATCACTTCCAACACACTGATCTAATTTTGTACATAGTTTCCTGGTTGTAACCCACTGATTTGCACAGATGAGATATTGAGATGCTCTTCATTTTGTGGTGTGAAAGCCATGCATGGCCATCTGGAATGTATCTTGTCTTTCATGTCACTTTCACAACTGCTGAAACATGCCACCCATCACCTCACTGCATTCACTGTGCTCAACCTCAATAAAAAACATTCAGCAAGCATTGATGTCAGTGGCTGCCATTTTTTCTGCACAGAGGAATTCAATAACACACCTTTTCTTCATATGTGCTTCCATGTCAGACACTGTCAAAGGTTTATGGGCTGGTTTGGCCCAGTTCTGTGACTAGCAGGGTGGAGGGACCTGCAGATCCATGTCCTGAGAAAAGGAAATGGAGAAAAATGAGGAAAAGGGTAGAGAGATGGGCCTAAAAAAAACCACAGCAGCAACATTCTGAGAAACAAATTATTTTACTAAATAAGACATCGGGATGAAATATAACACATTATAATACAACACAATACAATATAATTAGAACTGAAGCTTATAAATCAAACATAATGATTGAGAATGTCTGAAAGCCAAGGGCTGACTGTCCAAAAGCCAAGGGCTTAATCTAATGCTGAGATGAGATGTGCAGTCAGGGCGAGCAGAACAGAAGAGAGCCAGGTCCCCTGACTTTGCCAGGTGTTTTATCTCCTCTCTGAATGCAAAGTACTCTGGGGTACACAGTTCTTCTCTTCTGGGACAGGTACCCAGAACTGGAGCATGATCCCTTTAACTCCCAGTGCACTACATGATGTTATTATGTGGAATACCGATAACCAAAAATCATAAAACCATGACAGACACCATTGTGTCAGACTGTCCATATGCTGCCATCTGTCACATGACCACATAACATAATGGGGTACTGATGGGAAGGTTTAATCTCTACTGTCATACTGCCAACATCTGCCTCTGACATTGTAGGACAACATAATAAAATGGGAGGCATAATTTTTGGATCATATCTCATGTTCAGTTTTTATTGCAGTATGAACTCACAAAGAAGAAAGTGAAAGAAAATGTATTTAAAATCTGCAGAATGCTTTTTCCTGACTGATAATCATAAAAACAGCAGCCAGGGAACATACTTATAAGCGCAATAAGCTAAATAATTTGTATTCCCTCCTCTGATTGATTGTGCCATCATAGACTGTCACTGGATGAACTTATCTAACAAGGAGACAGACACTGCCAGTCTGATTTCAGTGGGGTTTGAATGAGATGCAAAGAACAGCAATCACAGAGGAAAATCTTTCCTATTAATTCCTAAGGCCAGTATTCTGCAGTTAGAAAGAGAGAAATCTGGGAGGAAAATGATCGAGAGAGAGTGACTAGGAAATACAGAAATGCTGAGTGGTGTTTTTTGGGATATGCCACATTGATCCCATTGAGGTAGATAGTTAAACTCATATTGATGTAAATATGAACACAATTTTGTTTCTCAGAGCTACATTGGAGGTGGCCTGTAATTAAGGACACTTAGCATAAGCCATTGAAACAGTCATTTGGAGCAGAAACAGGAATTCATATTGCCTTTATTAGAGTTCAAAGTCTACACTATTGGGCCATAGGAGGATCATATCAATATACTTCTTTGTCGCAATGAATATTTAGTAGTTTTAAGTGAAGGGGAACATTTTTGGTGTGAAGATATGAAAATGCCCTGTCTCAAGACATTGAATGGTACAATCATTACCAGACTGAGGCAGAGGGAAATTCTGGCAAGAACTAAAGCTGCCTTTCCACAGCCTGCCAGTCTCTGAACACAGAGATGGGAAAAAAGGTGAGGTCCCTTTGGTGTCTTGTACAGAGCTTTGTTCTTTAATATAATCTGAACAATTTCTAAAGGATTAAGCACTTAAGATGAAGCAACAAGAAGCATGTCTCTTCTTCAGTTCAAGCAATGCTTAGTTCTGTTCAGCCCTGGGATGTTTCTGGGTAAGCTACAAGAAGAACATCAATATCAGTAGCTTTGATGCTCCAGGGTGAGGTAGCTAAACAGGATTTTAAGGAACTAATTTTTGTTGGTTGACATCTCAAGGCATTCTTACATCCCTTGCTTGAGCTTACATCCCTTCAGTTCATTTACTTGTGAAACAGGGACTATTTTCTTCTTTTGAAAATAACTGTGAATATCATAACGTGTTTATTTAGCTATTTATTTTTAGCTTAGGGGAAAAAAAGAAAGAAGTGTACTCAGAACTCTTGTTCTTCCCATTTCATGCCTTTTTCTGCTTCCTTTTTTGCTTGTCTCAAGATAAATTGGTGTCATTTCACTTGTTCCTCTCCTGTCAAAGATAAATTACATCACTTTCTTTTTTATTTCTTTGCTTCCTTTAACCTAGAGAGACTTCCTAGCTTCTTAGACAAATCACAGGCTTACCTGACATTTTCTTTGTCCTGTATGGAGTATACATGTTGAGATACTTTTTAAAAGAGACTTACATTTGGCTTTCAAAAATTAAGATTTATTGCAGTCCTGTCTTAAAATCACATAAAGTTTCTGAACGACTTTAATATACTTTCAGTTAGAAATAAGGGACTAACCTCTGACATAATTTACACCAGCATAACTGAGTGTAACACCAATGATATATGCCAAGATTTACACAGAGAATCATCTGCTTTCACTGATATCAGGAATCTTGTATCCTCTCTACAGCAAAAAAAAGTTTTCCCCTATTTCCCTTCCCTTCCCTCCCTTTCCTTTCCCTTCCCTTTGTTATCTCTATTATTATTATTAATTTTTTCCCACTAGATTTTAAATTTTCCCTGCATATATTTTATTATGGTCTTTTTATCTGTATACTAAATTGTTTCTTTTTCCTTAATCTTTTGGCAAGCCTAAAACTATGCATTCAGCCTCACTTCTCAGTAGAATACAAAAATATAATTTATTTGTAATCATGTTTCAGGTGAATTTGATATTATATCTTGCCTGCTCCCCTAAACCTGCTGAGAATATGTCTCTTTGCTGGAAAGGCTGCAAAAAGCTCCTTCATAACACATTAAAAAGACGCTTAGGTATTACACAGAGAGACTACTATTATTAGGAGTGTCAATTTGGTTTGGTTTCTACTTTGCACCATCTCTTGAAAATGTATTTATGCTGCTACACTTACTACAAAAGAGCAGTTCCAACCAATAAGACAATATAACTAATATAATCAAATAAGATGATAAATATTTGTGTACCCATATGCTTTTCCCTGTTATTGAAGATATAAAAGACTATCTATTCTTAAGGATACTGTGACGGTTGATGCATTTTTGTTCAAGGCTTGATACATCCATGTCTTGTTGCTTTTCATGCAGGTAAACACTGCCTCTAAATCATTTGAGCAAGAGAGACGTGATTTCGGGTATTAGGACTGTAAATACCATCCTGACTGTAATCAGAAAGAAAATTTCATGGGCAACTTTAACTAAGAAGATATTAGACAGTATTTTGAATTGCAGAATATGACTTATTACAGAATCATTAAAAACTAGCTCTACTTGACACATACCTCAAGTACCCATGTAACTGTAGTTATATGAAGATAAAACCATGAATAAGTTTCTCCTGGGTCTCTTGAAGACTTCTTCTACTCCACACTACAAAACAATGATATTTAGCTACTTTTTAAAATACAGTAAATTTCTTTTCAAAATAATGTATGAAGAAAGGGTAGAAGGAACACCAGGGAGTTCTTTAGGCTGGGTCATTCATAATCAGCATATTCCTGGCAGTTATCAGCCCAGAATTATGATGAAAGAATAGCTTGACTTGCTTGTTGGTCAGATGTGGGTAAATGAGCTTTTCTCTAATTAGAAATTAGTGAAAATTCATGTGTGATAAATGAAAAAGTATATAATAAGTATATGCTCATTTTCAAAATTATTTTTAATAAAATTTGTAAATAAAAATACATATATTAATGAAATAAGTGTGTCTTTAATAAAATTATGATAATTTAGGATTTTATCAATTGATACCAGGCTAGTAACTATAACTTATTTCATCCTGATGCTCATCTGGTCTCGGGTGGAGTCTGGAGTCAGAGGCCCTGAAGTCTTACTTTTTGCTGGTGTTCTCTGTATTCAGGTAGCTCACACATGTTATATTTAAAACACATTGTACAATCACTATAAAAACATATTTTCAGTTCCAGGTGATGAGGTGGTTAAGTAACAGTGCCCAGATAATAAAAGTCTTTCTATCTGATGTTTCTGAAGGCATGCTTGTCCTTCCTTTCATGCTTTACAAAGATAGACACAACTCTTTTACTGTCAGGCATGTAGGCAGTGATCAAATCTGAAGTTAGAGACTAATAAGACCTCTTTGTGAAGGAGTTTCCCCAGATTTTCTTATTCATGACTGTATATCAGGGAGAAAGCTACAGCTTGTGTAGTGGGCTGCTGTCAGACTTTGTGGGACCTTTCAGAGCCACATATAGACATGGCAGATCTCAAACAGCTGATATGATATGCTTACAACATGATAATTTGTTTAAGAATTTATTCAACTTTAAATGCAGAACAATTACTGAATATCGTTCTATGTAGTGCACATTTGCTAGAGATCTCATAATGAGAAACACATCATCTCTACTTGAGGAGAAAAGACAATTTTGGCTTTGAACTTTGGTGGAAAACAAAACCAGAAGTACTCTGGAAGCACAGATCACCCAGAAAGAAACTAGGGAATGTACTGGTACTGGAATTAGTACTTGTAACTGAGGCATAGCCTCAAGTAATCATATCTCATGTGCTGGTGGAACTGCTTGTTGGCGCCATTACTTTTTTTACCTCTGGTGCAGTTCTTCCTTGACTGCAAAGAAAACAGTACAGAGAAACAGAGCAAAATTCAGCATTCAAATTAGGCCAATCAGAAGTGAAAGTCCTCTTGAAGATAAGGTGAATAGCTCTCCAGGCTCCAAAGATGCATGCTCCTTCTGCATTGGTAATAAAATGGGAGCTAAGATATCTAGCTTCAGTGTATTTCTAAATGTTAGCATTTTAATTTTTGTGTTTTAATCTGTGTGATTAACCCCATCCAAAGCATGCCAAAAGTAGGCACAAAGCATGTTATTTTTTTCTTCCCTTTCCACTCATTGATTTTATCAATAAACCCACATACATGCATCACAGTCTGATACTGTATGAATAGGGTAAGACAGACTTTTTCAGATTCAAAAGTGTCCAAAAGTATACTGTGAGACAAACTGGAAATAATGTAACAGCCTCACCATGGCAGCCAGAAGCTATTGTTTAGCTGACCAAAGCCTTTTAGTTCTCAAATAAATTGATAGCATCACTGGAGCTCTGGAAATTTCAATTTAAGCATGTGCAACTATAGTTACTACTGTTAATTTTAGCAGATGACTGTGGTACTTTTTTGGTTGTTTATTTACTGAAACTACTGTCAGAAAGGGATTTTAATACAGCTTTAAAAAAAACATATAAATGATGTATATGTGGGGCTTATGATAATTTTATTAAATTTTATTAAATTTCTGTCCAGCAATGGATAATAGAGATAAAACCTATAACAGAAATACCTCAGCAGAATACTTGATTAACTTTACTGAATAGAATCTGTGAGAAATACCAACTGATAAAACATTCATAAATTACAATGATTATGTTTTGTCTGGAAATAAATAAATAAATAGATAAATAGATAAAAGGAGAAAGAAGCTTCCTAAATAATGACTGTGCCTTCTTTCTGATTTTCTATCTTTTTTTATGCTTTACGTGCAATTGTTTGTAAGCTTTTACACTAGTAAACAATAGAATCTGGATACAGATCACAACTATGTGATCTGCCACAATAGCAAGGAATAAAAAAAAAGAACAGTTGTAGTAAATCACTGGAAAGAGATAAAATACACCATAGTGTTTGTATGCTTTTCTCCTGAGTTGCAAAGCTACCTCTAATAGTTAATTTTCCTTTCTGTGATGTAACTCCTAAGGAATAGCAGCCCAGGCTAGAGGGGGATCAAAGACTGGTTCATGTAACAGTCATAGCATTTTATACTATTGCTACATCAGGGAAGTGGGGGGGAGGAGGGGGGAACAGTTGCCTGAAAATCCAGAGAGGACTCTTCTTTTTGTCCCTCTTTTACACAAGCTCTAAGCTAAAGTTCACCTGTGGCATTGCCAGAAATGCAAAGCTAGAAATAAAAGTCATTCTGACATGTCACACAGTCATTTAACACTTTCCAGGAATTCAACTGCTTGAGGCTTTAAGCAAGAACCATATTTTCAAATGCCACTTACGGCATTGCTAAAGCAATGGCAGGATTTGGTATTGATTTTTCTACACAAATATAATATTTCAAAATTCTAGGTAATGTTGTAGGGAAAACAGTCCTCACAATGGCTGCTCTCAAGAGTCACTTAATGCCATGAACTGTGTCTAACATGAGAGCAGACTCAGGACTATACATGCTGGAGATCTCATCTGTTATCAGTCAGCTAATAAATGTATGTAACCACATCATTCATACAATGCTAATCACACCCTGATGTCCAGGCATCTGTGCTCTCAAAAAGACCACCCCTTCTCAGCTCTCTTGGTAGGATCACTCACAAGATGGTGATGACTTTCTGTACTTGTCAAAGTTTTACATAAAGTCATGACACTGTGGGGATAAGTTGGACTCAGGACTCAATATCACTGCAGATTTCATGCAGAGGATAAATTCCAGCTGCAGCTGTTCTGTACTGCTGATACTGCTTTTAGGAAAAAGTAATATTGCTCTTTGGGTATGACTGCACCTCTGTGTAGAAAACATTGGTTTCAAGTGAGTTAACCTAGAAAAAATTGTGTTCGAATGGCCTATTTTTTCCACTACTCATTTTCCAATCACCCAGCCTCTACCTTTCTGGTGTTTAAAAATACAATCCCGCTATGATTAAAGGTTTTTTTGTTTTGCCTTCCAATTATGTCTCTGCAAGACTGTAAATGCTTTTATATGAGAATTGTAAAGCACTGAGCATGCATCTGTTTTTAAGCTTAGTAACTATTACAGTCATTATCCACTTCTATAATTTGCCCTTTTTATACTAATGCTTTCTCAGCTTGAAGGACATATTGCCTATATATTGTTTCTTTGTGATTCTATGTCTCATTTACCCAGAGCGGCACAGCAGGTTAGCTAAATTAAGGATTAGATAGACAACAGCCAACATACTTCTCTCATCTCTATTTTATGTCAATTTTCTCAGATAGAAATGAAATACTTCCATTCACATAATGGTAAAGCATGCTAAATAATAATAATAATAATAAAAAAAACAGTTAATAGCTAAAAGTTAAAACCATATATCTATTTGTGATATAAGTGGGGTTTTTGTTATAGTTCTTTTCTTTCCTTTTTTGTGGTAGTACAAGTCTGATTTACTGCAAAGCCAACTTCCACAAGGAAATAAAGTGGCAAATTTCTGACATCATCACACACTATATGTTCTCATTTAACCTGGTGATGGCCTACCAAGACCAGCTGCCTCTTTTAGGAGGCTCTGCCTAGCGCACACAGGGAGGCCTCTCTTGGTGACAGCATCATAGCCCATGTTCCTATAGTGCTATTTTGTGAAACCATCACATCACATGATCTCAGCATAAAATCCACATGGCTGCCCATTTCCCACTCCTACATGAGCACCAAGGCAACACATCAAATAAGTACAGGCAATTATCTGTAATGCACTGTTATCCTAAGAATTACATTGTACATGAATAAACTTCTAGATTATTCAACAATTTGAACTTCCTGTGTGACATTTCAGTTGCTCTGCAATTTATCTTTAAATGATTTTTCCTTTCCTGGAATTTAGTGTCCTTAAATAAGTATTTTGTCTACCTGATTCTTGCTCATTTCTTTTCCATTGAATGTCCTGGCTTTCTGATAACAGGTTTTTGTGGAACTGAACTAATTTGCTAAATGGCATTGATCACTGCTGCTCACTTCAGGAGAGAGTCAGCGCTGCTTGGAGCTGTGAGCACTGCACAGAGAACCTAGATCCAAGCCTCACATCAACTGACAACTCTGTTATAATTAATAACGTTCTGATAAGTCATGAGGTAACTTTTAATAAATAAGTAGCAGGACGCTCAGTGAGAAAACATTGTGACACCTCACAGAAAGAATGTTTAGACTGTTTAAAAGCAAGAGCACAAAGTTTGGATCAGATTAAAATTTATAGTAAAATAATCACATATATGGAAGTGAATCTTCATTAGTAGTTCTATTACAATTCCAGCTCAGGAAGCTAGAGTTTACAGTCCTATTATATTGCCAAAATACCATTAATTTACAAGACTTTAGAGGAGAAAACTTGTGAAACATAAAAGACAGCTGTTATTTTTTTTATCAGTGGATATCAAAGTGCCTATGCTGTAGCAGATAATAAAAGCCCAGGAAACCACTAGGGCTGTAGGAAAGTGTAATAAAAATGTTTCTATTGATATGAATTGAGAGTGGATGTGGACACCTGGGCACAAAATACCAGCTGACATTTGCTGTATCAAGTCATTGCTATCCTAATATACATCTACCTGTAATTTCAAAGGACAACTAGATCTAAAGCAGAGGCAGTAGCTAAATCCTGATAATTCACAAGGGAGGAACAGTATAGAGAGAATGATTGCACCTAAAGGGTACAGTGAGACATATCCAGTATGAGTACATTCCTCAGTGGACTCATATTGCTAAGTAAAACCCTACATAGTATGGAGTGTACTTCAGTAAATAATTCAGCACTCATTCATATAATTGTAATTTATGCTATGAAATCCTCGACCTTTCAAAGTAAAGGTCATCTCTAGTGCTAAAGTACAAAAGGAAACCTTCATTTCTAGATTATGGTTTGTTCCATCCTGACACGGGATTCTCAAGTAGTTCAGGTGAATTGTAAACACTGGAGCACAGAAGTGAATCTGCCATGGTATCTTTCAACATTAGATTATGTACAACTAACTGTAAATGTTCACACGTAAGAAAACAATTGAAATGTTCATGAATGAATAGCTGAGGAATATGCATGTCTCTGGCATGTATGGTGCAGGATCTGCAGGAGATCCATAGAGTAGCATCTTGGGATCAGGCAAGATACTTTTGGATGTCAAATGCCACCGGACACTTAACTTTAACCATTTGAATTATACTACACAAAGACATTCTGGTACCTGCAGTGTATCCATGTGTAAATAAACAGACATTTATATATGTATGTTTGATCCTTAATATATAAATCTGTAGGTAAAAAGATGAGGTATGGTGACAAAATGGAAGTCACAATGTTCACACTAAAGATTTCCTATGGCAGCTTAAAAAACATGGCGGAATGTGTGTATTTACTTGATGCCTTTTAAGGATAGATGGGAGAAAAGCTGTCTGCCCTAGATGACCCTGATTGAGCAGGGGAGTCATACAAGATGACATCTGGAGGTCATGTCCAATCTTGACCATCCTGTGATTTTTATTTGACATATGGTAGCTGGAAACAATAAGATGGCCCTCTTTTTGAAATGAAAGGGATAAAATTTGATGTTCTTTGGGGTAAACAGGCTGGGGTAGCCAGCAAGTTACAGGGCAATATGTGAACAAACTGGGGAGAAAGTATTACAGCAGACCTCATGACTGTAGGAAGGGATAGGAGTTTGAGGACCAGTGAGTTGACTGATGGCTAGGAAGAGAAGGGCTTTTCCAGAAGTTGGTGGCTGGACACCTCTCACTTCTGATCTTGTACCACAGTTGTCTGTAAATGTACAGTGACTCCTCCATGTGATTAGAAAGTGCATGCATCAGAGAAATATTATCTATACCTATTATGAATAAGGGGCAAATGTTACAGAACAAGTATTTCTCCACAATTACAGTCTACTCTGATCCTAGATTAAAAGATAAGATTTTGAGAATTATCCATGGGAGGTAAGGGAATAATACAGGTGAGGAAAACATAGTAAGAACTTTTTCTTACTGCTAAATGTGGATGCTTGAAGTTACCACAGAGCAGTGAAATGGCATTCAGACCAGACTGAATCATAGTTTTTCTTTTTTCCTGACACCATCCCTTGTAGGTCTCATCCCTTTATACAGACTCAGTAGGAGAAAAGCCACATGTGCAATTCCAATTTCTGCCTGCTAGAAACTTCTTATAGAAATCTGTCTGAAAGCTCATGACACAGAAAATACAAAATAAATAAATGTGAAGGACAGAAAAACCCCCAGAAGTAGGTTGAGCAATAAAATATGAAAAATGAAAATGGAGAACCAGTGGCTCAAGTAAACAGGAAATGGATGCAACTCCCAAACAGAGTAAGGCAAAAGTAGCATAATATCCCTGAAATGGGAATGCAAAAATGGGTTAAGGTAGTATGCCTTTCAAAGAAAATAAACTTTTAGGGAAATGATCACCATATGAGAGATTAAAAAAGGAGGTCCTTATTATTTTGCATGTGTTGAATAGCATCGTGGGAAGGAAGCAGGTTGGAGAAGAGACAGACACTGAATACACAAGCCCTTTTAGCCAAGCATCATGTTTGAGCTTTTTTATGTCTCCTCAGTGTGATGCAGAGAGGGGAAGAAGATATTTCAATCCTGACTGGGGCTCTAGGGTGCCATCACCATAATAAGGCTTAATAATATTAATAATAGTCATTACAGTTGTTTTTCCATCAAACAGCAAGCTTGCTGGGCTTTGGGAGAGACTGAAAGTTCATAATGAAAATGAAAGCTCAATGTGCTTCAGTTCAACTTAATTTGATTGAAAACTGACATCCTCTACAGGCTTTCAGTGTTCCTAAATTATTATGGAAGAAATAAGAGGAAAAATGCTAACCTCTCTGCATGGACAGGAATGAAAGTTTAGCAAGACTCAGGTGGTTTTGCAACTATTTGCCATGCTACTGGTGCAGTTTGTGTCCCTGCAAAGCAATCACTGCTGACTGACCAGAAGCTTCATTCTAACAATTTTCTTTTTCCTAAAAGAAACTGGCACACTTCACTCAGCTCTGCATGCTACAAATTTAAACACTGTTTAAGTGTGTCTCACCATGAATAAACAGTGATCTGTGCTTGAAAAGGGGAATTTGGTAATTACAGTTGGCACATCTGAGTGTCCTCTGCCTGATAAACGAATGGTGCACGTGACAGCTGTATGTAATGGATGCCAAATTAAGAAATGGCATTGCTTTTGTTTTTTCAGCTTAGATATTAAAACAAATCCTGATGTTCTTGTAAATGATGAAATTCAGCAAAATCAAATCCATGGAGGCAGGATACAAGAAGTGGGTTTTATGTCTTGCACAAAAGGGAAATTGTGAAAACTCTGCCTGGCTCAAGAATCTCAAAAGTGTCCTTCTTAGACCATGTAAAGACTTTGAGATTTGTAGCTTTAGTGAGGACAGGTTTTCCTTGAGAAAGACAGTTTACCTTCTGCCCCTGCCACTAATTGAGTCTCTCACTCTGGGAAACTCACTGAACTTCTATGTATCACAGTCAGCCTCACTGGAGCACTTCCTTCCTTAGAGTGTTGTGAGGCTTAATTATTTAAAATCTGCAAATAAACTGCAGCTTGGCAGAAAAAGATTTTTTTCACTGATTTTAAGCTTTGCTTGTTAGCAAGTAGTTTGTGTCTTTGGATGAGGACAATATCATCTCTCTAATGTAAACACAAAAACTGTGTAGGAAATATGATCTCCCTCTCAGATGAGATACCATACTCTCATTTTTAGGTCCAAAAAAACTTGAGTGGGCCTAGTGGAGAGGGATGTTTTTGCCCAGACTCAGACTACTAAAAAGCTGCCACCAGTACAAATGGTCATCCTTATAATCACCTTTCCAGTTACAAGTGAAGGGGGCCCTGAAGAACTCCACTAGCAGAGGCATGACTGAGGAACAAATGATGCACAAAGAAGTACTAGGAGAGATGTGAAGATACCTTTTTGAAGAAAAGAAATATTTTAAGTAACCTAAAAAGTACTCTACATGCATATCTTTGAAAATGAGAAAAAACTGCAGTCACTAAGAAACATAAAATTACACTTTTCATTGTAAGTACATGGTTTGTCAACTTATCATACACAGCTGAAGTTGTTGCAACATAGCCATCAGCAATTCATCAGTGAACCTGTCTTTGGTAGTTACCATTTCACTGAAATCTCAGATCAGAAAAATGAGACTTATTAGAACGCATTTACCTCCTAGTAAGCTGAACATAATAAGTCAACTTTTAAATCTTTATTTGAAGAATCCATGAGTGCCACCAGCTAAAACAGGTATAAGAAATGTATCATAGTATCATATCATAGTATCATAGTATCGTGTGAGTTGGAAGGGACCTTAGAGATCATCGAGTCCAACTCCCGGGTTTCGAGCCCTCTGTGTAGCGAAGCGGCACTTCTACCCCTGCGCCACAGGGGGGGGATTCGAACCCGGGCCCTCCAGTGCCGCAGGCAGCAGCTTATACCACTGCGCCACTGGGGGCACACAGTAATGTAATGCGGTAGAACACAGAACTTGTCACCAACCTTTACTTTGTTCCACAATTTTTATTTACATTTGACTCTACTACTACTACTTTTACTCCTTTGTTTTTAGAATGTGTGTCTATACCTTGTTAAACACTCATAAAATGCACAGTTCTCACGATTTACACTTGTTTATGAATGCATGAGTTCTATCTTTATTTCTGAGATTTTATGAACTGTGTAAATTTGAAATGTATCTGCCATTTTTTAATTCACTGTAAGAGTAGACATAACATCTTTAAAGAAAAACAAAGTATCCATTAACTTGGCTCAAAGACTTGTTGTTCCTTTCAGGCTTTCTCTGGCTGGAACTTCTATTTTCCTAAGTAAGCTGTGTGTGTCACCTACAGTCCATCCTCACTGAAGGCGCTCATTTGACCGACATTGTTTTCTCCTTTCAGTAGCACTGCCTGGAAGAGTAGAGACTGGTGAATCTAGGATATAGAGCAGGTGAAATCTTTTTTTCAATGAATAGGAAGTTCAACAAAGAAAATTTTGTCGTCTTCAAACTCTTTATGAATTCTGCTCATATTCACCACGTGAGACTTTCCAGCAGAACAAAAAGAGGCAGAAAGAAACAGCTTTGTCATATTTCATATCCCACGGAGCCCTTCTTTCTGATTGCTTACACACACTGAGTCCTACTGAAATGACTGCAGTGATAACTGGGATCTGAAGTGCACTGCGGCTGGCCAAATTTTAGAGTAAGAATGCTACTGGGTATAGAACATAACACACAACAAAAAGCTTGGTTTGATTTGGTAAGGCACTGCTTTGTGACACGGTTTAAAACTTGAATCTGAGACTCTCATTTGTGCCAAATAGGGGTTCAAATTTGTTGACCAAGATTTCTCAGATTTCTTGTATTTTCTCATTTAAGACAATACATGCATATATATATATATATATATGTATGTATGTATGTATGTATGTATTTCTCTCAAGGTGAAATTCAGAGGTCTAGATAAAAGCCAAATTCATGAAGTGCTGCTTTGACTTTTAATGAACAGAGATTAGCAGTTTGTTGGGTAGATGAGTGTACGTTTGTTCTCCTACAATGTACTACAAATGAATATTTTCTTTTGAAGCCTCTTTAAATGCTACTATTCAACTGAATACAAATTATGTACAGAGAGTAGATGTTTGCTCTTTAAAAAATGTATCATTATTTGGATTTCTGATTTTCTTTAGCATGAATTTCACTTACCTATCAGAGAAGTTATTTTGTTTCCACACTACTCCAGAAAGGCTTTCCTTGAATACAGAATCACAGAACAGCAGACTCTCTGAGGTGTGAAGGTCCAGTCCTTCCAGTTCTTCTCCCCTTGCAGAAGCAAAGGAGTTTGCTCAGTGTAACATTCAGTTTAGTTCTGAAAATTGCCATCCACAGAGACTCTACAGAAAGTCTGCACAAAGACTTCTGGACAGCCTGTTCACTGTTTGATCACATTTACAGTAAAAAAGAGGGATTTTGTGTTTAAACAAACTTCCTGTATTTCAGTCTTTGATCATTCCACCTTATCCTATTCCTCAGCACCACTGAGATGGTTCAACTCAGTCTTCTTTACTCGCCTGATCAGGGGTTTGAACATGTCAAAAGGGTCCCCTTGAGCATTTCTTTCTCCAGTCCAGACAGTCCCACCTCTTTCAGCTTGTCATTGTACGACATATGCTCCAGTCCCTTAATCACTTCTACGTTCCTTGGCAGGACTCATCCCAGCATGTACAAGTCTCTTTGATACCGCAGAACTCAACATTAGATTCAGCACTTTTTATGTGTTCACACCATCACTGAACAGAGAGGAAGGATCACCTCCCTTGAACTACCAGTAACATTCTGCCTAATGTGGTCCACATCCCAGGAATCCTGGGGACAGTTTTTCCTGCACTATTGCAGTACTTTTGGAAAGCTCTATCTCTCCTGCCTCTGTCCTTAAGAGAAACAATTCATTATCTAGAGAAAGTCTTAATGTAGTCTTGCATGAATATGACTAGCTGACATACTGTAGCAGTGTCATCAAGACCATCAGTTGAAGCTGCAGACAATAAAATGTGCTGGCCACATAAACCTTGCATGCATACTAAGAGTACTTTGTTTTTCAGAGACTGTGCATGCAGTCAGATACTGAACAGGCAGCAAGTGAAAAGGAAATATAATACATATTATATGCTATGGAAGGGCCCCCTGGTAAATAGGCATAAAGACAAGTAGGATGCACATAAAAGAGGATCCCTTCAAGTAGTGTGCAGTATGGAGACACTGACTCAGAGCTGAGGGAAAAAGAACTTAGTAATATACTGCTTGACTATAGCACCAAGATTTAGTCTCTGTTGCTATATCATTCAGGACAGTTTGACTAGATGACCTTTAAAGGTCCCTTCAAACTCAAAGGATTCTATGATTCAGCAGTGTTGACAGAGCCACTGAGGAAAGCAGCCTCTACTGTCCTATTGTTTCTAGGAAGCCTTTAGGGGATCGCTTTTTGTAGCCTTGACATATAATGTTTTTTGTTGTTTGCTTTACTGAGGGATTGTCTCTTGGGTTCATTCTGGCCTATAAACTCTCCCACAAGAAAGCTAGTCCTCAGGATAGAAAATTCCTGAAAGAAGAGATAAAAAGACATTGGGGTTGACATCTTACTCATGGTACAGCTAGTATATGCTGAATGCCTAGGACAGCTTCAAAGAGAAGGATGACAGCCCTCTTTACTAATAAGGAAATGTTGCGTTTGGAGTGCCTTGAGATTACTGAAACTGATAAGAAGGTGGGAAAATCACTGGAGAGAGTGTCTGCAAATGGTAATCAGTTCTAAGCATTCAAGTTGTCTAATTCTAGACAGATGCTGACAGTCATGGTACCATGGCAATAGGGGTCCTCAAAATTGCTCCCAGACGACATCTTCCCTGGGGCCCCAGTAACATTCACTGCTTGAAAAGAGGAAGCCAGCCTGGACCTGCAGGAATATGCCGTGCATCTTGGTGGGATAATAATTAGAGGTGATTCTCAATGTCCAAGATGACAAAATGGTGTCTCTTGTGATTGCTTACCAGAAGCATATTCTGCAGATCTGTAACATGAAAATGCATATCCAACAAATGACCCAGTACAGTTGAGTATGACCTTCATGTGGAACATCCTGAGCAGGACATAATAACCAGGAGACAATGTCCCCTTTTGGACCACAGAGAGGTCCCAGTTACAAATAAGCTTTTCTCAATGACCAGTGACAGTTCATTGCATTAACCATAGATGCAGTCTTCTACATCTTGAATTCAGATGCCTGTTCAAATATAGATTTATGTCCCTCAGATCTTTGCTTGCATTTGAATGACATTTCAAAAGAGAAACGATCCAGAATTATATATTTATTCTACTTTATATTATGCTTGCTTTACTGATCTGTTGATCATAAATGTAGCATCAGGACACTGATATGCAGATATAACTCTAATTACTATGATGATATATTATAGTTATACACTTGAGTTAAGATAAACACTTTTTGCTTTTTTTGCAAGCAAAACTTTATTGCAATTTGTAAGATTTTTCTGATCTAATTTTGTAAACTGATTATTCAAATAACAAAGCAGCGGGGAATTTCACAATATAATGAACTTCTCTGAGTTAATGAGTATTGTTATTTGCTAAAAAAAAACAACAAACAAACAAACAAAAAAACAGAATTCATTTCAGTTGCCTTGTATCTCTGTTCCTTGTCCTTTAACGTCAAATAAAAAAATGTTCAGTAAATTGGAATATGTATAATTTTAAAACCAAAATACAGGGATACTTAATGAGAGAATGTACTTCAAATACAAATAGTAGTTTTGATTACAAGAGAGCCTGGAAGCACACATGTGCTCGAATACAAATACAGGCACAGAGAACAAAAATAAGCAATTTCGAATTTTTTTTTTAGTTTTGCTTTAGTTTTTAAGGATGTTGTGCATTTAAGCTTTCTGTGTTTAACTACTTCCAGCATCCAGAGTCCCCTCCTCCCTAAATCATTTATGTATGCCAGATGAGGTTAATAATTGCTTTCTGCATTAGCCTGCACTATGAATATTCTCAAATACACAGATATGTCTTCACTTTTATTTTTTATGTATCATGAAGTGGCATCTTGCATTTGCAGTAAAAGGCAGGGTCTTTCATCTTAAATAAAGTGAAAGACATATTAGATGGGGAAAGCCAAATTACAGTACAATGAATTCCCTTTTCTGGTTGTGCAACACTGGAATAAAGGCTCAGAATATGTGTACTTCAAGCTCTCTGTTTTACAATGTGTTGAAACACCGTATTTTCCTGTCTCAGTTTTACTAGCATTTTCAGGGTGCAAAAAGCTCCAAGAGTCAATTTCAGAAGTCAAACAAGGTGAGACTTCTAGAAGGATCAATAGGCTAAGAAAACCTCCATGGCTGGAAAATGTTGCAATTTTAGTGAGAAAGCATTGGACAGAAACAAGCTTGACATTCTAGAAGATGGGAAAAGAGAGTATAGGAGGTTAGGAAGAAGTTGGAAAGGAGTTCAAATTCTCAACAAGTATGAGTGAAGAGGGTAAAAAATTCAGTCCTTCACAAAGAAAACACACCAGATAATCTAAAGTCATTTTCATGTTGTTGAAATAACAGATTGTTTTTTCAGTCTTATCAGAATAAACAAATGTAATTGAATGTGACTAATTGCATGTTACTGTAACTAATATGCCTTAATTCACTGTAGTTCTATCCATTGCAACATCTGCAAAGCTGCTGAAGTTTGGGAATATTTGCCACTTAAAATTCTACGCTGGCTGTTAAATTAATGAAGTGAAGATGTTTTACAAAAACTTGCAGCTATTAGAGAAATTTAATTATTGAAAAATGTTATCAAAACAGAGAGAAGATGCTCTACAGGCAGTGGGACACCAACGGAGTAAAATGCTTTTGCTGAGTATATATATGAAGTATCATTGCACTGGTACAGAATTGCTTTAGAACAATGATTAGAATGACTGATATTTCTATCAACAAAGGTACATGTTTACTGGGTCCCTGAGTTGTGTACCTTGCTGAACCATATCTTGATCCTTTTGACCCTCAAAATCTTCCAGCACCTTTGTATTTTCAAACTATTTATCCCTTAGTCCTTCTTGTTAATTCATAAACAAAGCTGCATTCACTATCAAATTTCATCCTGTCTCTCTAATGACTGTCTCTAAGGCATTTAATTCTTCCTGACTGTGCTGTGCCTCAGTGATAGCTTGGACTCGATGATCTTTTAAGATCCCTTCCAACCCCTGCAAGTCTGTGATTCGATGTCTTAAAAAAATGCCATTGTATATTCGTTTAGTAATAGGGATTCTAATGAAAGTACTAAGTAGAAAAATTTTCAAAATTGTACTAAACCATCCTTCTATACAGCATGTTCTATTTCAATGCAATATGGACATCTCTTCATCCTGCTTCTTGTTTGCTTTGCTATTCATGTAATAATCTTCCTACTCTCTACTTTCATTAACAATTTCCTGTATCCTTTTAGTAGATGTCTGCTGAATTAATAGTTTAGTACTATTGTTTTTGTTTCTCTAGACAATCTGCACTCTTGAAACAGGAAAATATCAGATTAGTCAATTATGATGTGGCACTACTGCATCTGCACTGTAGCTCATTTGTTTCTGCATCTGTATTTCTTTCTCTCCTGTAGTCTACTCTTTCCTCATTCCTGGTTTCAAAGCCTCAGCACAGAATATATCAACAAAAATACAGCCTCTGCATTCATGATAGCTGGCATGTACCTAATGTAAAAACCCTCATAGGACTAACAGTTGATGGGTTGTACTATATTTCCCTGGGATCAGTCATCTACAAATTTTCAGTTTAAAACATAGCTTGAATTTATCCCCACTAATCCTATGCATACAAAATTAACTAATTAATTAATTAATTTCTAAATAGCTTATTTTAATCTGCAGGTGAGCCAGAACCATTGATACACAGCAATATAACAAAGAATGCTTAAAAATGAATGATTTGTTTTTGTTTTTTTTTCCTGATGTCCATTTGCATGATATGTAATCATTAAAAATTCCTTAGTCATGAACACTAGACTAATATACATCGTGTATACTTTAACTTTTAAGTATTAACTCTAGTTCATCTAGTTCCAACCCTCTGCCCTGGGCAGGTTTGCCATCCACTAGTTCAAACTGCCCAGGAATGCCTTGAATGCCTCCGGGAATGGAGCATCCACAGCTTCTCTGATCGGCTTGTTCCAGTCAATGCTTCAGCACCCTCTAAGAGAAGAATTTCCTTCTAACATCTAACCTAAACCTCCCATCTTTCAGTTTAAATCTATTCCCCCTTGCCCTACTGCATAAAATGCTGGTCCCTTTCCTGCCTGTAAGCTCCTTTCAAGTATTGGAATATCGCAATGGGGTCTCCCCAGAGCCTTCTCATCTCCAGAACCATATAAGAAGCATTATCAAAAGCTGTCTAAACTACAAAAACTATTCAAGGTACACTACCTTATCACTGAATGGGAAATTTCAAAGAAATCAGGGAAGCATGATCCAATGAATCACAGTAGGACTCAGCTAACAGATCTAACCTTTCATCTTTGAAAGTCCCATATTTAACGAGATCACTGAAGTTAAGAAATTTTCCCACAGATCAATGAGAAGAGCTATACCACATACCCTTGAGACTCTACTCCACAGAAAGAATCTATGACTTAATTACTTCTTTATACTAAGGGCATAATCAGACTTTGTTTTTTTGAAAATATAGACTATAGAGAATCACAATCAATCTTAGATGAGATGATCAGAATTTTCATTAAAATTCTTGGCACACCAATTCTAGGTGTTTAAGGATTTCATATGAAAAGATACTGTTTACTTTTGAAGTAAAAATACGTTTTGTTGTTGTTGTACTACTGCAAGATGTACCAATTAGCAGTAATGGGCAGTCACATGTTAAAATTGTCCAGTAATTTGTTTTAAATAGTACTTATAAGTAAGTATACTGTCTTACACATTTTAAGGGCCTGTGGTCTGTGAATCTGAAACAATAAATTAACTTAATAAGAAAGGTAGTAAGTTGCTTTCTTGCTTATGATGTGATTATCAGGAAGGACGTATTTTGTATAAATAGCATTGCTGGAGATACTTCTGTGCTAATGGAAGATATTTCATAATTTTAACTTTGTAATTTGATTTCTCTCCACTCACTTGCCTTAAAACTATAATAGATAATTTTGTATATTGTACAATGTTTTCCAGATGGAAACATCAGAAAAACTCCTTTCTCTAAACTAAAAATTTTTACTTTAGAGAGAGGGAAGGAAAAACAAACAAACAAAACAAACAAACAAACAAAAACACAGAAATTCTGAAAATTTAAGTTTCTGATTTATTTTTCCTTTTCAATAAAATAATTTTATCAATTTGTTTTTATTCCCATAATAGTTGAAGATACTCAGAGAAAGCAATTAGAGGTAAAATAAATAGGTGATCTTTCAAATAGTTGCATCACTGTCAATAATTACATATCAAAATTTATAAAAGAAGGTTGATCAAAGTTTTGCCAAATGACATAAAATTATGTAGAAAATATCTTCTGCCTTTCATAAGTAATTTGTTACTAAAGTTTATGTTCGCATTAGCTGACTAAAAATACAAGTATGTTTGATAATACAGGTTTTATGATGAACTTTGTAGTCCAAATAAGATATAACCTTCAAATATGGAAAACAGATATTTCTTTTTGCATCTGATAGATACTGAAATGTGAAAAATTATAGACCATTAGGTAAAATATTGTGACTAATAAGGACAGGATAAAAGTGTAAAGTAGGAGAAATAGAAGTTGAAGTAGTTCTGGTGTGAAAGTAATTTAAGACTTGTTTCTGGTTTTGATTTACTGACTCCAGTGACAAAATGAAGGAAAGCCTCATAGAGTAAGAGCAGCTGTGCTGAAATGAACAAAACCTGAATCCTTCATGCATATCACCAAATAACTGCTTGCTAAATTCTCGTCTTGAACTGCAAAACAATCACTCTTCTCTCAATAGGTTGCACCAGTTGTCACTGGGGATGTAGCTGAAAGGCAATCTAAGTGCAAAATACAATCTACTGGCTAGTTTGGACTACACAGTTTTTATTACTTGTGGTGATATCTGTGGAAGAAAAAAAATGTCACTTGAACTTATAGATGTTCTCTCCAGATATCTGGACAACCAAAGAATTGTTTCTGTAACCTGAAGACATTTTATCCCAAAATATATGGTGTTTAATGATGCCAATTAGTTTCTTTTTCCTAAAGAAGTACTGTACTTTGCTTAATTGCTCTCTGTAAATTATATGGTACTTTATTCCACATTCAATGTCTCCAATAGCCTCATACTATTATTTTTATTTTTTTTTTCATAGATTATGACATAGATAAAGTACATATTCTGATGTAGCATAAATGATGCTACCTTCCTTTATGGAAGGTGATGGGTGTAACGTGGGAGGATTTGACATTAGAATTTTAGTTCACATCATCTGTGAGTGTTTTAGAATTTTCTCTTTCTGCTGTCTCCTTTTCCTGCACGTCGCTTACCATCATGAAGTTTTGGAGTGCATGATGTGATTTCTTTCCAAATCAGTCCATTAACTCATGAAATGAACTCACTCTTTGCAGATCAGACTGAACTGGAAGATGCTTGCCAACTGCTAATGATCCACAGGTTAAGTGTGCCATGAGTTAAGGACACAGAACCAGACTGGAGACTGAAGCCCCACAAAAATCATATTTGGTGTGTTCACTGCATCCTCCACACTGGATACAAACTCTTTCTTGAACGTAACCTTTATATTGAAAGTATTGTTCATGTTCTTACTAGTTAAAGACAGGCTTTCAGTTCAAACCAGTATGCTACAATAATCAGGAGAAAATAATAGATTTTTCTATAGCAGTTCAGTGTGTCTTAAGTGAGAGTTCGGAAAGATGTTTTTGCTCTGTTTTATGCATTTATTTCTTTTTTTATTATTTTTTTATACCTGTCATTAGTTTTTCTATCTTTACAGAATCTTGAAAAATACTGTCACCTGTCACCTACCACTTAATTTTGATTCAGTTTCCTGAATCAATTTCCTTTCTCATCTTCTGGAAGGTAATAAACTAAGATAATACAGTGTACTTATTTTGTGTCATTCTTACTTGTAACAGTGACATCAATTCTTGGGTCAGGTAATTGATCTTCCTTTTCCATGTCTGAGATTAATATTTAGAAGGCATTCTGAGATTTTCAAGGTAAGCATAAATCCTAGAAAACTATGCTCAAAATTCCCTTTCAGATATAATTTATTCTAGTGTAAGAATTACAGTCATTTGGAAAAATTACACACTGAGCTGCTTCAGATTTAAAATTAGAGCATATTGGAGCATAAATCATTGCATTTTAATTGCCCTCTTTTCAGAACATTTGAGTGACGATGAATATTATGGATTGATTATGTGTATTAGACATATGATTAATGATTACTGTTGTGATGTAAGATTGGGATTGGCATAGGAATGTGGCAAATTTGTTGCTCTACTCTGGCAAGAACAACTTGATTCAAAGGAAAATGCTCTCACTACAAAGCACTATAAAACTACTCCTGATGTATAACAGGGCAGGCAGAACACAATCCCTGTGCACAGACACAGCAAAGGACTGGAAGTGCTGTGCTCTATATAATTTACTCAAAAATGATAAATGAACTCCAAAACAAAAAACTTATTCCTGACTCTCAGGCTACCTCACCATCTTGAGCAACTTAGATCAAGGTAACATTCAGCAGAGGAGAGATATAAATGATGAAGACTGAATATGGGATTTAAGCACTGTTTCTATTATATGATTTCTTATACCTTGATTAACGCTGTGAAAGATAAGTGCAACATTTGTCTTAATGCAACATAGTAAATAGGAGTTGCATAAAAAATAGAGATGGAGTAATGAGCAGTGAATAAGGCACCAAAAATCTCACATTGCCTTACTATAACAGTAAAATTGTTTATTGTCTTCACATGCCTACTGTGAATATAATTATTGAAAAACAGAAATACTAAAAAATTATTTACAATCCTGTATTTTTCACAGGATGAGTGTAGTATTACTTTCATGACTAGTGGATCTTTAGACAAAAGCATCCATTCTCAAAATGTTTTCGAAGGCTTGAAATACTGGGAAAAAATTTCTTCTAATAGTTCAAAGCAGGGGAGTACAACTATCATTTGGGAGGTGATGATGCAGCAAACATTTCTGAATAAAACTGCAGTACGTACACTGCTCTGACTGATGTTTGCATAGATTTAAATGAGCAAGCATTACTCTGAATGATAGGGGTATTGACTGATAAGAGTATACCTGTAACCTGTGCAAGAAATTGAGTCTCTTTGTAATCTACCCTGAGCTCTGTTAGTAGGAGTAGCTTCTATTACTGAGAATTAACAAGTGTAAAGCAAATGATGAAAAGACCAGAGCCTTTTACAAAGTTTGCAAATCTTAATTGCCTTTAGCAATAACAAATCATGAGGATGAATGTCCAGATTTTTATTCCATTTATCTGACTGCCATAGTATTATCAATTGCAAGAATTATTTAAAGTTTGGGAATATTTATATATATAATGGTTTAGTTAAATAATTAGGGAAGTTAATATCTGCTTGAACAGCTGCTTTTTGTGAATAACAGGATCATTTAGTCATTTTCACTAATATATAACCTCTTATTATATTTGTTTCATATTAATCTAGAGAAAATATCCTCTACAATGTAATTTTCATAAAGAATTTCATATAATGCTAATGTAATAATCTTTTGTTGCAATTACTCTTAAGGAATCACTATTTCTCTACTCTGTAATTTCCCTTCATCTCCCTAAAACTGGACATTAATCTAGGATTAAAATCCTAACAAAGAAGACCTGAACATTCTATTCTGAGTTTTTCTAGTGAGCAACTGAAATTTGTTGATTGTAAGAGGAAAGCAAAGATATTCTTGGAAATAGGAAGTTTTCTGTGGAAGTACTGGAAGAAAAATATTAAAAAATATAGAATAAAATAAAACAACAGAAAAAGCAGAAGTCAAATCGTTATACTAAGACTTGAACAGTTACAGTATCTTCTGGTTGTTCATTTCAAAATAATGAGTAAGTAGCACTACAGTATCACAGGGCTTCTTAGAGAATATTTCATTGGGTACTTGTAGTACCACTCTACTTTTGAATTTTTATGGGCTTTCTGTCCTATCTGATACCATTTGGGAACATGAATAACTCATCCATACTTGTCTTGAATTGTTCTGTACCTGTTATTTCTTTGATCACATTATTTATTTTTGTTGATGTTATTTGTCTATTTTAATATTGGTTGGGAAAAAAAGGCAGCTGAAATAATGAGAGAGAAACCAGTGCTCTGCCTGCTGCATTCCCTTAGCACAATCCTAGAATACACAAATATTGAGGACTTGAAGCCCCTCACAGCCACTGCCTGTTATCTCAGAAACAAGACAGAGGACTTTCTACAAAACACAAGCCTATGATATATCATAATTCTTCATTTTGATGACAGAAAGGGGCGATGGGATCTAGAAGGAGATTACAGAACAGTGCATCCAGATGGCAGCCTGCTCTCTGCTGACTTTAGACTGCAGAAAAATAAGGTCCACATCTTCATATATGAGAGACAATTCATTAACCAGAGGCTGTAAAAATGCACTCTGTAGTACAATACTCTCTTGAGATGATGGAGTTAATTAAGATATTGAGCTAGCTGTGTTTCTCAGATTTACTAAGAGGTTTACTGAGCTTGCTGAGACAGAACAGCCTCCAACCTGTTGACTATAGGCAGTAGGAGTCATGGAGTGGGACTTCTTTAGGAGGTGCAGGAATGTTTGGTTATTATTTTTAACAGGCTTTACCTTTCCATATTTCCATCATACACAGTGTTCAACTTTCAGCTTCCTTTAAGCTCACTGTGACCATATTGTCTGTTAATATGGGATCTCATCTGAAGATGGTATTTTTCATCAGGAAATAATTTTTCATTTTCCATTTTTTTCACACTCTTCAGTCTATCTTGAAACATATTTCCTTAAAAAACTATAAATGGAAAAGACTCCTACAAAAGAGTGGTTTATAAAGTAGCGAAATGCATTAAATTCAGAACTTAAATATATCCCTTAATAATTTTACATTTCTTCTCATAAAATGTTAACATTATGCAATGGCATTTTTATAGGTGAAATAGATGGTTAGTAACATCACTGAAATATGATTTTACTAGCTTATTTGACTTTTAAAATCCTGGTGGTACTGAAATATTTCCTCAATCATTGTTCTATTTGTATTTAACAAAACAACTTGGCACTAGCAAATTAAAAAATACATAAGGAGACATTTCACCATATACTGCCTTACTGAAATACTAGAAAAGCAGCTAAAATAGCAAATGCAATTATTAAAAAAATAAATAAAAATGAAAGTTGTTGCAAAATTAAAATGTTAATAATCACAAAGGACTCTTTGGGCATTCAGACACAAATAGCTTTGAAAAATCATTGTGCAGAGAGGAGAAAAATGTTTTATTCAGGTTCAGTTTGAAGTAGAAAGCATTTCAAGTATTCAGTGTTTTGTGTGGAACTTTAAGTATTTTGGTGGATTTCTTCAAAACATGATCTAAATATAAATCCTATTTTTTCTATCTCTTTTTTTTTTCTTTCTTTTTTTTTTTTTTTTCTTTTTTTAAAATTTTTATTTTGAACACAGTATTCTTTATGCATATTCTCATCAGGATGTACTCTAATCAGGTCTTGAGTATAGGTAGCTTGCCTACTGATTCAATCTTGATTCAAATGTGGTTAGGGAAGAACATGTCTTTCAATCTAAAATAAAAGACTTTCCCCTGAGTTCAAATGAAAACTGGACTCTTGGAGGAATGTTGAAGTGTTAGCTAATTAGTTTTTTATTGGATTTCATTTTTAAATGTCTTTGCATGCTTGAATGCTGTTTGAAATACACTGAGGGAAGAAAATTCTAAACAAAACAAAAAAAAAACACCTAAACAAGTAAGGCCTCTCTTACCGTGGTGTTTCTAATTTGACTGCAGCTAAGGTAAATTGTATGTCATCTAAAAGCTTGTGCATACTATAGTCCAATAGTAACGGTGAGGACCAAAGTGTCGAGAGGATGCTTGGGGAAGTTTAATTAGAACAGAACCTCAAAAGTTTCCACAGGTTCCTTAGCATGCTTTAAATCAAATGAGTCTGAAAATAAAAAGCCAAAGCATTGTGCATTGGAGGAATATCAACAAATTCATACTTCTGAGAATGCATAGGTTTTCCTTTATGGCAGCAACTTCTTCACAAAACAAAAAGTGTGGTTCAGTTTACAACAGAAGGTCTCAGATGATAGATTAACCCTTTAAAAGGGAGCTCATGTCCATCACTGTTTCTATAGCCCAAGTCTGATACTTGTTTTTCCAGAGGTTAGGAATTTCATGGAGGCCAGCAGAGCCTGATAGAAAAAGCAAAATCTGAAACAGATGTAAATGAAAACACTTTTTGGTATTTCTCTGTGAAAAGTATTTCCTCTCTCAGTGTTAGAGAATTAAACTATCCTTTGACCAATGAAAGCAGAATCACTTCCTCAGGGGAGAAAGCAAAAAAAAATAAGATCCCACATCTTACCTGCAGAATGAAGAAAGCAAGTTATTTGGAGTTATTTGGCCATAACTAATAGGATGCTTACAATTGATAAGCAAAATTTCTGGGAAAATTCTGAAAGATTAGGAAAACAGCAAGAAGACTTCAGAAAGCAATTTGAGGAAGTTATGATGCCTTGAACTAGAAAGTAAAAGATTTCTTTGAAATCTGGAAAAAGCAGCAAAGGGCTTTAAATCAAAATTGGTGTCATAGAAATCCTTCTAAGTTCTGAAGCAAGTAGAGAGATCTTTTGAATTTTCTTGCTTTTCTTGGGGAAGGAGGAATGATATAGTTTAGCTGAGGACTAAAATGCCTCTGTTTAGGCAATAGTGCTGCAAATATCCTGCCATCAAGATGAACATGACATCTTACTGTTTGCTCCTCTGCATAGATTCCAGCAACAAACCATTACCATTGTGAGGTCTAAATATTTCGAATGAGAAGGTGGCTTTAATTGTAGAGATTATGTAATGCAAGCTTCCAGTAAGGTTTTAAAAGGTTAAGTATTTCTATTTTAACACATGAATGAAGAACAGTAAGAGAAAAGGATGTTTTATACATGCAAATGCTATGCCTGATATACTTGAAGGGAACACCATGGATAAGGTATACATATTATTCACTTCTGGTGATATATGTCACACTAAAAAATGGAGAACTGGCAACAAAGAGAAAATATCTCTGATTGTGGTAAGAGTATTAAACAGTTATACCACTATTAGAATCTTTGCAGAAACCTGAAGATAAGAGCTTCACAAAACAAAACAAAAACAAAAAACAAAACAAAACAGAAGGAAAGAAAGCTCTGGCAGGATGCAAACAAGTTTGGTTCAAGAAGTTTTAAATCTAAAGCTAAAAAACACAACTTTAAACTTATACTTTCTTAGAGCCCTCAATCTTGCCAGCAAATACAAGAAAAGATGTGGACCTTAGAAACAGCAGCATGACTTGTTCCTGCATTGCATATGAATATGAATGACCCGGTTTTATTTGCTTTGCAACTTGTGCTCAAGCACTAATGTAGATTCAGAGCCAACTAAAAAAGAGTGAGCTCAGACTGCAGTCTTTTCCATAGGACATTTTAATGCATTCATATCTAGCTGCCAGTTTTCACTGTTAGAGGAATATACCAACTATGAAACTTGTATTCCCTTGGCAAATCTGATTTAAGCTAGCAAAAGAATTCCAAATTTATTACAGACAACAGATATGTGCACATACACACATGGAGACTAGCAACTAGGCAGAAAATGAACAAACCAAAAACTGCAATAAAAGTGCAGCTTTAATGTAAGCTGGAAAATTCTCTTTGGTGGTATTTATCATGGAGGGAGGTTTTGTTTTTGTTACTTTTTTCTGATTCCCTTGTGGAACTACAAAGAAAATCCCAGTTTATTTTTTTCTTCTTCTTCTTGATGATCATTTTCTGATACTACATTTCTTCCTCCTCAAGCTAACAAAAGCTGTAAACCTTCTTATCAACAACAGAAGCCTTATCTTGTAACCTCTGTGAATCTCCACCTGATTGGAATTGATCAGCAGGGCTCTTCATTATCTCCCCCTCTGATCTCTAATAAATAGATTACAAATAACACTATATGCTTTAACAGCTATTTGTTTTTCTTCTATAATGGAATGTCAGTGCTGCCTGCTTTAAACAGAAATTCCTATTGAATATATATTATGATTTTTTTTTTATTTTATTTTTTTCCAGTACCTAGGGATTTTATTTCCTACTTTCTGCTAACTCCAAGACTCTTGGTAGCCTGGGTCTTGGTAATTAAATCCAGTCTCCAGATGGCATTTTGAAAACATTGCCAGTGTCACTGTCTGAGACCAAATTTGTGCAGGAATAGAATAGTTTCATTACAGTGTCTTGTCTCGGTTTTGACCAGACTCTTGTCAGTGTTTTCCCCAAATGCTCTCCTGGCTCCTACAGCACTGATGATAGACAGCAGGTCTCCAGTGTTATACTGAGTTTTGCATCCTGTGAGTAGCAAGCATGGTTCACCGAGCTTTAGATGTTTTCATAGCAGAGGTTGCTATTACATGCACCACTCCTGGCTATGGGAAACAGACCCCAGCCACAACTAATTATATTTGAATCTTTTTTATTATTATTTTTAGTCTCTGCATAGCCAAACTGCTGCTGTTGCTAGGACTCTGTAGCACACTGGAATGGATGACAGACACTTCTGGCACAAATTCTACAGAAGCCCTATCCCACATTTCCATTTTATGATTAGTTGGATGGAGGAAAGAGCTCAGTTTTCTATGCCTGCATTATTACTAAAACAGGCTACTCACAGAACACTGTTAAGTGCCTTCCTAACAAGCTTTTGTTTATTAACATGAATTTCCTGGCCCAGTAAAGTATAACTTAACATTTGCATTTATCTTACATTTGCACTTAGCTTACATAAATACCTCACCCTAAAGAAGCTTTTATTTGTTTCACAAATCTTCTTTATGCATCAGAGGATACTAGGAAAAGATCCTGCAGGTACATAAATGCTCTCCTGTAGAAAGAAATAAAAAGAACAGCATAGGTTCACAAGACTGGCTTTGTTTTTCTCCAATAGCTTACAGCAAATGTCCCACAGACAAAATCAAGATGAAAGTATTTGGCTTATTTGTTGCCAAAACCTTGTTTATGGTTGCAACGTTTTAACTGTGAATTATGACCTCTACTGAAGTGAGTATTCTTGAATGATTATTCATAAAATGCAATTAATACCCTTTTAAACTCAGTTCCCCAGTCAATGTCTAATGTTTTTGTTTCAATATGAGCTTATTCTCACCCAGCTTTTGACAACATTCTATGAGAAAATTTTGGGGAAATTTCACTGCCATCTTTGCCACTAGCAGCAACTGGCATTTGCCTTGCTCCATCATTCCCTGAAACCAGGGAAGTTTATGGGGTTCCTGCTTTTCCAAGTTGGGAATGCAGGTTGACTGTGTTCACTCCTTGCCTGTATTCTGATGTATTTTTTTTCATTTGGGAGCTAAATATAGATCCAGTTCTGCCTAGAACTTTATCATGATTTTGTGTTATTCTCATTACAACATTTGTAATTGCTCTAGGGAATACACCCAAATTAACTGAGCTGTACTGAATCAATCCATGATTTTGCAGTTCTTTCAGATATAATTAGGAGGCTGAGTTTCTTTATAGAATCATAGAATGGTTTGGGTTGGAAGGGAAATTTAAGATTATCTAGTTCCAAGCTGTAGGCAGGGACACCTCTCTCTAGACCAGGTTGCTCAAAGCCTCATCCAGCCTGGTCTGAAGTGCCATTCACAACCTCACTGGGCAATGTTTTCCAGCATGTCATGACCTTCACAGTAAAAAAATTTCTTCCTAATATCTAGTCTAAATCTACCCTCTTTCAATTTAAAGCCATTTCCTCTCATTCTGTTTCTACATGCCTGTATAAAAAGTCTTTCCCCAGCTTTCCTTAGGCCTCCTTCAGGTACTGAAAGGCTGCTATAAAGTTCTCCCAGAGCATTTTCTTCTCCAGACTGAAAAGCACCAATACACTCAGTCTCTCCCTGTAGGTGAGGTGCTCCAGCCCTCTGATCATCTTCATGGTCCTCCTCTGGACCCACTCCAGCAGTTCAGTGTCCTTCTTGTTTTGGGGGATCCAGAACTGGACGCAGTACTCCGGGTGGGGTCTCATGAGAGCAAAGTAGAGGGGCAGAATCACCTCCCTCGACCTGCTGGTCATGCTTCTCTTGATGTAAGCCAGAATATGGTTGGCCTTCTGGGCTGCAGTTGCACACTGACATCTGATGTTGAATCTGTCATCAACCAGTTCTCCCAAATCTTTCACCTCAGGCTGCTCTCAAACCATTCTCTTCCCAATCTGTATCTGCACGTGGGTCTGCTCCTACCCAGCTGCAGGACCTTGTACTTGGCCTTGTTGAACTTCATGAGGTTGGCAAGGGCCCATCTCTCAAGCCTGTGCTGGTCGCTCTGGATAGTATCCTTTCCTTCTAGCATGTCAACAGTACCACTCAGCTTGGTGTCATCTGCAAACTGTTGAGGCTTCACTCCATCCCACTGTCCATGTTGCCTACAAAGATGCTAAAGAGCACCAGCCCCAGCACCAATCCCTGGGGAATACTACTCATCACCAGTCTCCACTTGGACATTGAACCATTTACCACAACTCTCTGAGTGTGACCATACAGCCAATTACTTAACCAGAGAGAGGTACATTCATCAGATCCATTTTTCTCCAATTTGGCAACCAGAATGTTGTGTGGAACAGTGCAAATGCTTTGCACAAGTCAAGGAAGATGACATCAGCTGCTCTTCCTTTATCCACCGATGCTGTAACTCCACCATAAAAGGCCATCAAGATTGTCAGACGCAACTTGTCCTTGGTGAAATCATGTTGGTTACCACTAATTACCTCCTTTTTATTTTCCAATTCCATTAGTAGGGCCTTCAGGAGGATCTGCTCCATGATCTTTCCAGGCACAGAGGTGAAACTGACTGGCCTGTAAATCCCTAGATCTTCTTATTTTCCATTCTTGAAAATTGGAGTTATGTTTCCACTTTTCCAGTCAGTGGGAACTTCAGCAGACTGCCACCACCTTTCAAATATGGTGGATAATGGCTTGGCAACTTCATTTGCCAGTTTCCTGGGAACCCATGGATGGATCTCATTATATCCCACAGACTTGCTGTATTGCTGTACACATGACAAGGACTAAGCTTTAGTTCACAATTTCTCTGCATAGTCTGGCTGTTTTTATTTTTTTTTCTGAACTACTTACTAAACATGTTCAGCCTTCATCATAAACTTATAAGCACAGCTCATGACCACCACAGAACTGAGAGGAAGTCATTGCTTTTCAGTCACTAGCTGAGAGCTGCTTACATTTTGCAGTTTTTGCAATTGTTAATGAAACTGTTCTGTGTGCTATCTTGTTTACTATGAATTAGGGAAAATAAAGAAATAAAAGCTTATACATATATATATATAATGTATATTTTTTTGCATATATACTTAAAACTAGATGCAGGCTGACTCATTCCTATTTCCATTTACAGTGTGTTGCATATGGGATCCTTCAAGAAGTCCATAAGCAGAAAGTTTTATTATAGATATAAAATAATTTATGAATAGTGTCCATCAACTCCATTTTACTCCCTTGCTAGAACAGAAGCAGTCAGCCTCTTCACTGTGCTTCTTATTTTATGACTTATAAAGGAATTTATGTTGTCTTCCCTTTTTATGTACAGAAAATTGTCCCATAGCATTCTGCTATGCTGTACTAATAGGCTGCACATCCAACTAACTACACCACTAAGCAGTGTCCACTAAATCCTTTTTTGAGTTAGACACATTCTTCAACACCAAAGAGGTACTTCATGCTGCACCTGTTTCTGCCAATATCTGATCTTCTTCAGTTTACACTTCCCTGTACCACTACATGAACCTACACACAATATAACACAGCCCCTTTGTTTTCCACCACACATAATTTCTGTTTAATACAACAAATCCCTCCTCCTACCTTCCCACTTCCCCCCCTTAAGTCACCACCTGCCTTCCTACACACACCTTGCATGCTGTGCACTGTGAGGACAGGGAGACCAATTCTTCATGTTGCTCCTGCACCATTGTTCCAAACAAAGCTGAACTCCCTTTGAAAATGCATCTCAGAGCACTTGGCTGGAATGTGCATGTTGTTCAGACTTCAGTCATCGTGATCTTTACCTGGGGCCCTTTTGCCACATCTGGCCTGATTCCTTCCAAGTGTTGGCACATTTTCTTTGTGAATTCGAAGGGCACAACTGTCACTTCAACTCAAGATAGTAATTATTACTGATAGACAATGTCTAACAGCTCTCTAGATGTATCATGCCCCCAGAAACTGAACTTCAATATCAAAAAAGTTTTTAGAAAAACAAGTAACAAAATATTTTGAATGCTATGAAAACACCAGACAGAAATATTTCCTGGTTGCTTTTGAGTATGGCTTTCTGTTGGTTGTTGTTTTTTATATTGAGTATTAATACTTTTTTAAAAAGACACTTTTTTTTTTTCTTAGCAGTTGATTACATCTTCCTGTTTTGCCTCATGAAATAAGTCTTAAAGTCATTGGAAATGATACACTTCAAACAATATAGCTGGAAATGCACCATTTATTTGACCGTATCTTCCATAAAAGTTGTGTACAAGTATTGTTCTAGTCTCTAAATCTAAACTGAAAAGCATATATTTTTTTTTTATTTTTGAATTATTACCTTTTAAAATTATAGCCTTTTAATTTATTCTTTTATATATATATATATATTTCTTCTTCTTTATGTTTTATACTTTTTTTTTTTCAGTTTTGCAAGACACCACAATAATAAAAAAAAACTTCTTAAAGAAGGTTTGACAGAAAAATTTTCTGTTCACACGAAGCCCTAAATGACAATTTTCACCATCTCCATTTGAAATGAAAGTTTGCAAGGACCTAGATTATAACCAAAGCAGAAAACATGGTCCTGGCAATATGCTTCCACAGATCTCTTTAAATTTTAAGGAGAAACAGACAACATCTTACAATGTTAATTGCTAGCTCTGTTTTTCTCTGTCTAGCAATGGACAGATCCTGATTTGTGAAGAGTTTTTGATGAAGTCATTTCATGATTCCTGTCACACAGATTTCAAGGTAATCTGGCTCTGGAATTATTTGCATGGATTTCTCTTATCTACTGCCCAAAATAAATTTAGTGGAGAGTGTCTTCCATTTCTTTGCAGTGAAACATCCTTTATCTACTGAAAATAGCTGAAAAATACAACAAGAACAGAAGGAAAATAAGTAACATTGAGCTGCGTGAAACTAAAACAATCAGAGAGTAATTTACACAAAATTATTGGTGATATTGAACTTCTGCCTCTTTCATCTCAGGAAGAAAGAACCAAAGCACATCATCTCCTTCCAAGGTACCTCTGGTATTGCATATTTCATTAACAAGAAGTCATTTTAACTGCTTCTTTCTCCCCAGAAGCACAGTGAGGATTTACATTTGAGAAGTTGCAAAGCATAATACAATTGTATCAGTCCCTTACACATGGCATGTGAAGGAAAGGCTCACCAGCAGGGAGCAGGTAGTGCTTGCTCCTTGCTGTGCCTTTGTGCTTGGGTGATGGCTCCTGGGCAGAGCTACACACAGTGGTACACTGGGGACTCGGGGGGGGTTCCTCTAGTCAGATTCCTGCTGTTTCCCTTTCACCTGCTGCAGGCAGCTTTCTAATTTTGGATCCATTCTGCCTTGCAGAGAAGTGAAGTTCAATATTTGCTCTTGATTGTTTTATGACCTTCAGAAAATAGAATGGTGTTTTCTTTCATTCTTCTGGGTTGAGATTCATTTCCATGTAATCAGCATCAATCATTCACCTTTGCAGAGGTATCGGGAACAGTAGACATACAAGTATCTTCTACTCTATCTTTGAGGACTGGACCCTTCACGTTTAGCCTGAAATGTACCAAGATGCTATGAAAAACCTACTCTTCTGCTGTCCTTGACTCACTTTTCCAAAAGTCAAACAAAATACTTTATGCAAAAAAAATATGCCTCATTTCTGCCAATATGGGAACTTAGTATTGGTCAAGGTTTCCAGAAAAGACAGATATATTTTATAAGAGGGAATGCAGAACATATTTTATCTTCCATTATAATTGCTAAGCAGTAGCCTAACTCAAGAGTCTCAGTTGGCAATATTATTTTGAGTCTGTTGCAATAATGAATAGACTATTGCTAGCAAAAGGACTCCTTTTCCAGCCCTGGTGAACTTCAGATGTTATTTTTAGGGGACAGTTTTTCACCATAGAGGATGTGTGCAGTTCTGTGTACAATTTGGGATGGAGTCATTCTCTCCCACATGGAAGCTCTGACAGACAATCTGTGCCACCTGCTTGTGCTGTTCTGAACAAAGAGAGCTGACACAGTTCACTTTGAAACAGGACAGCAGGGCAGAGAATCTAGAGGAGAATTTCTGCAGGAATGAATACACAGCATTACATTTGTCAATCAGCTACTGCTTGGTTTCAAGGTTGATTATAACTGATAGCCCCCTAATTAGTAATTTGAAAGAATTACAGCAAAGCAGCTTTTAATTCAGTAACAGGAAGGAAGAAATCATAGTCTGTGTGCAAAGAAGCCATCTTCTTCTTTTTTTACAACAGACAATGAAATAATAAACGAACATGACCTCCGTGTACTTTGAACCAGTCATGCATGTACTCTTGGCAGTACTCTCTCATTTTTCATTTCTGTTGCTACTTTGCATCCTTCCAGCAACCACTGAGCCTCATCCTTCCAGCAAACAGTATTTTTACTGTATTGTGTGTGACTGGCCATTCTTGAAGATACTATTCAACTCTACTAATATCCCTGTAATACACAGCACAGAGAATATGTAGCAGAAAGAACTGCCACATTCACCTTAAAATTTATTAGGAAATTAAATCATTTTAAGGAGTAGAAAATGCTGAAAAACTGGTATGACATGAGGGCTTTCAATTAGAAAATTAACTCAGTGTTAAATATTGCAAGGTTCTTGAGCCAAAAGACTAAAAGGGCCAGTCTGTTTCAGTATTATTCTCCATCTTAAAAGACTCCCTTTTTTTCGACAAATCCATGCTCAGTGAAGATACTGTAGTTATGTGTTCCTTCACAGATACATGCATGGACATGGACATTATCAAACCCGTTTTACAAATGAATAACTTCAAACTCGAAGTGTCTAACATTCACTGCAATCAAAGCTCAGAAAATTACATGGCTCTCAAACAAATTTAATGTCCTACCAATTGAACCATGCTACTTCCTTGAGACATCAGTGAATCAGAGTGCTTAAGGTGCTCCTGCACTTATACTTTTATATGTCTCCACGTGAAAATATGTCTGAAAATTATACAAAAGATTACAGGACTGCTACAAAATCTATTTGGATGGTTCCATCGACTTTGTGTCTTTGAAGCCTCATGCAGTGAGGACAGTTTAAACAACTATGAAGTTACATGTTTTTATTTGAGAGGATACAGCAGTTTTTGATAGTTTTCCTACAGTAATACTTGCCTATCAAAAAACTTTTTCCTCTCTTATGATAATACTTTTTAAGGCTGTATTTCAAGAAACTAGGAAACTTCTTATAGCCAGTTGCAAGTCTATAAACGTTCATTAATTGTGCTTGCAAGAATGAGAAATAACATATTTGCAGGGCTAAAGATGAATTGCAGGAATTTAGGGCATTTCTGTCTTTGGTGATTCTCCTGTGTTAGTACCTTAAGACTAAGGGTTTTAATAGAAGGAAAAGAAAGAGAGCAAGGAAGAAGGAAGAAAGAAGCAGCCAAAGGAAGCTAAAGGAAGAAAGAATCAGCCAAAATAATACAGAGAAGATACAGCTGTGCGAGGGAGCAATGTTACAGGAATCCCATGGCTAGTGATTTCATATTACCAAGAAAGTCAGTTATCAGAGTGTTCATACCTACTAGTTCTTTTTAAAGACTACCTTTGCAACAACAAATCCTATGTCCCATCTCCAGGTAAATGAGATTGTTTTCCCCATCACATTTGCAAAAGAGACCCTGAAATATTAGAACCAGACAGTGTATTTTTTAATGCCTTTCACCTTATATTTTAATCAGAATTGGGCAGTTTATCAAAAGTTGATAAAATCTGCTCTGGTAAAACAAGACAATATAGAAATGTATGCTTGAAAATACATAAATAGACTTTTATCATTGTTTAAAATGATAAGCATGTGTTTTATCTTCATCTGATTTTCACTGGAAGATGAAAGTTGCACAGAACAGAGACTCTCTAGAGATGGAGCTCTCCAGGAGGGTTGCTTTGTTCTCCTTGATACCTGCTGAGTTAACCACATTTTAATGCAATTTATGAAGTAGTGCATGTCCCAGAATTCTCAGAAATTAATTAAGAAAGCCTCTAAACTACATTTTTATAATTAATTTATTAACTGATCTAGTATTGATTTAAATGGTATATTTGTGTCTGTGCATATTGTGAGATCCTGTGCGTTGTCAGCTTCAGGGAAAAACTGACTTTTCTTCCATCTCCACTTCTTTCTGTTTTAAATCAAGCAAGTTACTTGTGAAAGTGTTCTGGCTCACAGAACTCTGCCAGCCAATTTTATTATATTCACAAAGAAGGAAAAGGTTATTGCACATGTCATATCTATATTATGCTTGACAAGCTGTGAAGCATGCATTCTAAAAGGAAACAGAAAGTGATATATCAGATTACCTTTCCATTAACCGTAACAAGAGCCGAGATGCTGGATGGCAAAACTGTGCTGAGTGGATGCTGACATCCTTCCCATTAATATCTCAGGATGAAGAATGTTAAATACACAGCTCTGTAGGTAAACTGGAGGGCTGGTGTAGGTGGTGTCCTCCGCAGTGGGGAAAGCCATCCAAGTATCCATGGACTCAGCCAAGTTAAACTGGAGAGGAACCCTATGAAAATAAGCAAGACCTTGCTAATTTGGTCAAAACTCTTATTCATACGAAATATAAACACATTAAATTTTTACAAAAACTGTGAAAATGATGTTTAAACCCCTTACCTAAAATACATAAATGAAAACATATTTCCAATTTTAGAAAATTTATAATTACTAATGCAATACCACAACAAAGATCTAATTTGGTTAGGTTTAAATATCACAGAGATACCTGTACTTTAAAAAAATAAAAATAAATAATAAAAAACAACTTTGATCCTCTTGTGAAATTTGTCACTTTTAGAGAAAATTAGGTCCATTCTTTCGTTTTGAATGTAATTAGTCGGAGAAAGTTTAATTCACATATGGTAGGGTAAATGTAATACCTTTGCATATGCACAGAATGCCATGTAAAGGTAAGGGCATGCACTTATCAAGTAAACTCTTAAATTAAGCACTGCAGAGCACTGGAACCTGATATTCCAATCCAGTTCTCATTAGCTTCAGAAGTATTTTGGGAGGGTCTCAAATTTTTTTGTTTCTACATACAGCAACAAAGTGCAACAAACAAACGTACATGATAATATTTTATTTGTAGATGTGTAGAAATGAATAAAAACTAGAGAAAAAAAAAAAGAAGTGGTTTTACTCGAACATTAAAAAGAAGTTACTAATAAAGGCAATCAATCATGATGTATAAGTTTAGGATTGACAGTCACACATATACTCAAACACGCACACAAAACCACTAGAAGACTGAAAACCAGAAAGAGAGGGGAAAAAAAAAAAAAAAAAAAAAAAAAAAAAAAAAAAAAAAGTAGGAGTAAGAGGAAAAAAAGACAAAGAAAGAAAAAGGCAAAAAAATAAAAGAAGAAGAAAACAAAGAAAGGAAAATAATGAATTTGATTGGACTTTTACAATATTTCATCTGTGTGGTAGAACATTTTATTAGCTGAGTTTTATGGTCCTGCTTGCAACAATGAGCCAGAACAGCACAGTGTCAGGTTAGTAGGCATCACATTATCGTAAATCATTTTAAAATAACACCATTCTTCAAACACCAGATTTGTCAGTGATCTGCCTTTTAAATTACATTTTGTATGAATTTTAATGCCTTGGGGAAAACTCTTAAAAGCAGGTATTTCTTCAGGGAGAATTGGTTTTAAAATAATATACATAGAATTGAATTCAGAAACAAAATCTCCCTTGTACTATTAAAAAAAAAAAAAAAAAAGAAAGAAAGAAAAGAAAAGAAAAGAAAAGAAAGAAAGAAAAAAAGAAAAAGAATTAGACAATTTTGTCATTTGTTTTGTTTGTCTTGGCAACAGAGTACCCTGGCATATCACCTGGAAGTGTTTCATAAATATGCACAATTTTAAATCATGAACGAGGACACATCTTGTTGAGATTGATGGCACTAGAGAAAGTTCTGGCAAACATCTGCCTGCATCAACACCTTTATCATTATGTGCCCCTAATACTGTAAGATCCCCCAAAAGCAGGAGACTCATACTCACCATAATTATTTGTACAACTACATTGATTTCATCATAAATCTTAATTACCAGACAATTAACAATAAATAAATAAATAAAAATGGTAACACAAAGATTCCAAAGACAGGCTCCACAAACACAGTGCAAATCACACATTAAGACATGATATAGGCTGACAGGAGACAAGCCCTAGTATCATAAAAGTGCTGAAGGAAATAACATGCAGATTCTTCCTGCCCTTTTAGATTTGCTGAAAGGCTATTCAAAGAAATTCTGTGTGAAAGATCAAAATAGAATTAGTTACTTAAAGATTCTTCCTCCCCCAAAAAATACAAACTGCAAAACTGAAACACATTTCAAATGTCTTTCTTTGAGAGAACTGATTCATTTGGGGATCTAGAGTTATTCCTTAAAACTGTCTACCTGGAATTGACTTCAAGAAATTAAAGAGAAAGAAAAATTTGTGCATTCGAGTCAGTCATTTGGTCAGTGTTAATCTTCTGGCTTCTTTTATGTGCTATGAAGCATTCAAAAACCTTTGGACATTGCATCTATAGCATCTGAAGGACTGGGCTTGTCAACACATTTCAATCACACAGCTGTCATATGGACCTCAGGCATAGTTGTTATTAGCTCTTGGATATGCATTTGTATCTGAAAGGACAAATTTGGCCTCTGTGTATGCAAGATTATGCATACTGTAATTTATAGGTCCACACCATAACATTTGCATTTGCAAACACATATCAGTGCTGAACAAACAGATGAGTGAGTACTGATAGCTTCCTAATCTACCTGCTGGTTTCCATCACTATTATTTTTTCTTTGTGAATATTAGTAAATATAGTCACAGGAAATTTTTCAAAGGTCTTGTATTCCTTTTTATTTTTATTGACTGTGAGATGATTTAACGGACTTTAACACCTTTTCCTGTGAAGAATCAAGTTGTTTTCCTCTAAAATATCAATACCTCTGACCAGCAGAGAAGCAAAGGGGAGGCCAATGAGACAAAAATTGCCTCTTTTCAGACTGTGGGAATCCACTTTGAAACTTACCAGATTGGCTTATTTTAGCTGATTCTCATGTCTTCCAGTAGGAATGTCACTGTATCTGCTCCCAGAGATTGCAATGTGTGCCTATCTTGTTTTCCGCTATGCTAACCCAGTAGGCATATCTGGGGATACCTTGTAATAAATCTTCAGCAGATGTTAACTGACTGCAGCAAACTGAGCATCACTGAGTTAAAGCCATTGATCCTTCACCTTTGCTTATGCTCTAAGGAGCATAAACTCAAAAAACCCTGTCTGCCACAAATCTGCAAACAGAACAAGGTAATCAGATTCTATTCTAATGGTTGTGATAAGGAAGACCATTCACTCTTGTCACTGTAAGGTGGAATGGTTTTAGACAAGTTTTGTGCTTGCACAAGTGATTACCTTTTCAGTGCTTGACAGGAAAGAACTTCATTGGATCTGGCAAGTTTCTCATCTCTCACTTTATTCTATGTGGGATGGAAGCTGGGAACATTCTTCCAACTTCATATAATTGCACTGAATCTGCAATAATCAAAATATTATTGATAACCAGAGAGGTTGGGATGCCTCTGCAGAAATAGATAAAATTAACTTTCAGTGGCATCACTAGTTCGTGGCAATGTGTGTTTGTGCACAGTAACCACAATGTCAGTATAACACGATTGTCCTTAAACCATTCATAATTTTGAAAGTCACTGTTGCTTCCTTCTTTCACGAGGATCTCTGATATTTTCTGCAGGCACAACTTGGTTGAGGTGCTTGAAGGGTTAGCGGATGGAGAACTTTGTGTTCTGTTGAAGCTGCATGTGATTGTTGCCTGGTAACGATACCTGTGGCATACAAAGTATTGCATCAGGCATATGCCTGCTCCTACCTCTTTTTAGAGGACAGTGAAGAATTGTAGAGCAGATAAATTTTATTTAAGGGGCTAGAAAATATTTGACTTTTATTGAAAGATGAAGCTGAAGCAGAAATCCTGTGAAACCAATAAACTTTTGGAGACTGCCTTGAGTAAAGCAGAGGAGAATTAAATGAACTTCCATTTCAACACTCTAGATATCTGCCAAGGGAAAACAATCTGCTTTCTGCTGCTTGCTGGAAGTCTCATCCCAGCATCGAATCAGTGAGGTGGCCAAGAGCTCTGGAGAGCAGTTAGGCAAAGGGCCTTCAGAGTTTTGGCCTCAAGGGAGTGTGGCATTCCAGTGTGTTCAAGCATCAACCAGACAGAGCCCGTGAAGTATCGAGTGGGCACCACTCGTGCTCGTCAGAGCTGCGCTTCTTTGAGGGGACACAAGGAACCACGAAGCAGCCTACAAGAAAGGTTCCATGCTTCCATTCATCCCATGCAATTCCTTGTGACATGATAAAATTTCTTACTCTTGTCAACAGTACCTCAACCCACAAACTGACCAGTACAGTATCAGTTGAACGAATAAAGTTTGTATTAAGTTTGTCAGAGCTGTGTGAGACCTCTTGTCATCTTCTCATTTGTTCTCTCTTTTCCTAGTATGTTTATTCCTGCATTTGTCCACTCGTTGAGGGACAGGGTGGAGTTATCTTCTTTTGCAGCTCATAATAGTTATTTTTAGCAATAAAGGTCAAACAGTGAGTAAGTGACAGAAACATTCAGTTAGACAGAGAGTATATTTTACCCACCTACTGAATAGAATCACAGGCTATTACCATGGCTATCAAACTGCTGTTCAGAAAGCACTGAGCATCTGTGAGGGGTCTGAATACTTGTTAGAAAGAGATCTTTACAGTATCCCCAGTTCCATGCAGCTTGACAATGAGCAGATGTCTGCTATTCCCAAAGGCTGAAGATTACTTGGGCTTGGGAAAAAATGCACTGGTACTAAACAGCCACAGAGTAGATCAGCTGGGAAGAGACATCTGGAGATCATCCAGCCCAAATCCACCCACCACTCAGAGTGGCTACAGAGGTTTGCTGTGGACACTGTCAACTCATTATGCCAAAGAAACTCCTGTCCATTGCTTAACTCCTTTCATTTCTTAAGTACTTAGAAGTTCATGCTGACTGGCACCATAAAGTCCGATATGCCAAGGTCAAAAGAAAGAGAGAGCATCCTCTAGCCAAATTTCCCATTTATTACAGTTTAAGAATTTTGCCTATTAACAATGGCATCCAGTCCAATAACCTCTATCTGATTACAGCAAATCTTTTAGGCTGACATTTTAATCTTGATTTTAAAACTCCAAGTAACAGAGCATACTCTGGACAACTTATTCTAGTGAATAATTACCATTTCTATTAAAAAAAAAAAAAAAGTATTTTTTATCTGAATTTTTCCAGAGATGGATGTTGTTACGCAAGTCTGATAGATTAAAAAGACTTGCCAGGATTTTTACTTCAGATAAATATTTATGGACCACAATATTCATAATTTTACATGTTCTTGGGTAAGATATATCCAGTAGCAGTCATATCACAGTACTCTGCAGTTTGAACAATAATTATTGGATCACTGTTTTGCTGTGCTGCTGCTTAAGTAGATGTGATGTGATCCATCACAGTATTTTCTCTGCAGAACTGAAAGGAAGGGAAGCAGTGCTGTTTAGCTTCTTTGGGAAAAATAAAAATAAATTAAAAAAAAAAAAAAAAAAAAAAAAAAAAAAAAAAAAAAAAAAAAAAGAAAGAAATCTAGTACTTGCAGTTAAGTTTATTCTCAAATCCCTTTTGGCCAGAGTTCATATTTTCTACATTTTGTTATCATTAAAGGCAATCTTAACCTTGGGCAGAAAATGATTTCAAACAAACAGCTACTTAAACACTGGAGAGGTAGATGGTTGTGTAATGCCTGTGTGCTCAATGCTAGCAAAGATGCTTCTTTTTTTTTGTTGCTAACCTAGTTTAATCCAGCCTTCCGCATATTTTATTACTGCTTAACCTGAAGGCTAAACGTGTGCATGTCTGAGGATAGCTATATTAAATCCAGTGAAATGACCCATCCTAGCAGAGCCCTGAATTCATCAAACCCTATCACCTACCACTGCCCCTCTTCCTAATACTCTCCCCATGTCAATACACTTCCATCACATCAATAGAATTCTGGGAAAAAAAAAAAAAAATGCCTGGGAAGATGTTAAAGTTACAGCTGAAGACTTTCTGACACTTCTGCTCTTTCCCTTTGAACTGGTGAGCCATGGTTTTACCCACCCCGACTGCAAATTTATGGCACAGCGTTGGGTTTGCTTTTAGAGGCTTGACAGCTTTATACATCCACAATAGTAATTTATTCCTTCTGGAAATAATAGCAGGTGCAGAACACTGACTAGACGAATTCTTCAGAAATGTGAACTTTTGAATAATGCAGAAATTATGATAATCTCTGAAATTGTGGTTTTTTTTTTATTTGAATACAAGACCTACACCCTTCTGGATAAGAACAGATGCTGGAAGTTTGCACAGAGTTTCTCCCTAAACTTCCACAAGCCAGTAAGGATCTTGCAGCAAACCACAGCCGTGTACCCCAGTATCAAACAGTGAGTACACCTGATAAATGTCATCCTCTCCCTGTGCCTGAATACTGAGTGGTCAGTCAGACCTGTGCTGCATGTCTCTCATGCATGCTGGAGCAGCCAGTTCTTGTGAAGGAAAGCTCTTTGCACTGAATGTTGTCTGCTGCTGGAGGCAGGTTACTGAGCTGGGCAGGATGTTCTTCTCACAAAGGCCCCTTAGAAACAGTTTTCTGAATAAATAAGGTTAGCAACATTCTGAAGCTCACTGAAAGCTCTGAAATTTTCCCCTGTTGCATCAGCATTACAGTTTTAAGAGATATGTTAAGCCTCCTCTGAGCCTGTTTGCAGTGATGCTGCTCCACACACCAGCTGATGAGGATGTCTGTGGCCATGGCCTGACTCTCTACCAGCTGCATCAGCCACTCACAGCCACAGGTAGGCAAACACATACCTTTGGGTACAACACCAGCTAATTAGTATTTACATGTTCAAGTACAGGTGAGTAGGAGTAGATTTGTCTACACATCTTTGCAAATCTTTAGGTTATAATTAAAATATCAGCGTTGTTTTTAAAAGTGCCTGTCTCCAGTCCCTATACTGAGCCTAGTAGTTTACCATTCATGTTTTTCAGCAGATCACGTTACCATCACAGCTGTGCTCTCTGCAGTATGTAGTGGAGGTGTTTTAAACAAAAGCCACAGGAGACAAACTCTGTAACCAGCCTGAAATAATGCACAGTGAGCTGGAAGATCTGAAGCACCTGGCTCCAACTGGGCTCCAGCAGCAGACATAAATGCTAACATAGCAGGAGTCTTCTTTGAGGCAGAATGAAGGAACATGCAAGGAAAATGTCTATGAAAGACAGACTCCTAGAGATGCACTTACAAGTTCATTCAAGCCAAAGATGGATGTTGCATGAGCTGTTTACTGTCTTTGTACCATCTTCTTTCTACACACAGACTAAGTATGTCTGGCCTCAAATGCATTACTAAGTAGCAGTATTTGTGGTAATCACTAATTAAGTTTATTCCCTTTCTGATTGACTGCAGCTCTTACTAGCCTGATGGAATGATACCTGAAAGAAGAAGGGAAAGGCTTGGCTCATGCATCAGGAGACACAGTAGGATAGACAGAACTGGCTATATTGAAGAGAGAAGGATGGTGGCGACTGTCCTCAACGCAGGCTCTCTGCTTTTCCTCTAATCTTCCTGATGATCCATAGATAGCTTCCAAGGCACATACTTCCCGATGATCCATAGATAGCTTCCAAGGCACATACTTCCCTGACACCAGGGAACAGTCACTCATAAGATGTGTCTCTGCTTTAATAACACTAGAAGAACAAAAATATGACTTACAGTGCTGAGCAGTAGTAGAAATGCTCAGAAACAGGCAGAGTTGTTCCTGCTGAGATCTTCTTCAGCAAGGACAGCAGAAGGATTCCTTGAAGTGGTTAAGAAGGAGCAAAATTATGGGAGAAATAACTGATCAGTAATAAGGAGAAGGATCTGGATGTGTTCATTCTCTACATGTGCATTGGGAAAATAAGATGATGAAAATGCTCCTACTTCCAAACTTTCATGACAATTTCAACTGGAAAAAAAATCAACTTAAATCTCATCTGTTCGGTATTTGTTTGCTTTTTATTTGCACCAAAATCCTGGCTTTATTTTTGCAGGAGGTAAGAAATCAAAACCATCTCAAAATTATTTTGGCATTGTCCTCAAAATAAACTGTGCAGAGAACAGTACTGTGTGCTGTATTAAAATATGTTCTGCTGGGTCGGTTTCAGAAAATTTCAGGGCAGAAGATCAAAAGACAGCTCCCTTTCTATAACATTGCCCTTGCCTGTGGTGACTTGAGAACATTTTATCTGTTTCCAGGCTTTGTCAGAAGTACGTCAGAAATTTCACATTACATGTAGTCAATCTTCAGCAAAATAAGTTTACATCTTCAGTGATGTTCTAACAGCAATATATAACACTACTAGTACATCAACTTGGGTTGACATAGAGGAGTTTCTGGCTATATATCTAATGAGCATGTCCTATATGAAAAAGAAAAGATGCCCATAAACCCACATTTTACTCAAATAATTACATTACCTGCTATCAGAAACAGTAAAAAAATATTTAGTATTAACTAAGATTTTATTTTTTCCTTGTTTCAGTTTTAGTTGGGTAAACAGGGAAAGATGATAAACTCAATTATCAGTAGAAGAATTTTCCATTCAGCAAACCAGTACAGCACAATCCAGCAAAGTTCTCACAAGAGAAACCTTGCCCTAGACAGCAGAGAGCTAGATGAAATGCTATGAAACTAGTTGGTGCTTTCATAGGTTGCTTACAGGATAATAAAGATAAGATTCTCTTTTTCTCCTTTCATTCATCCCTTCTTGTTACTCCTTTTAAAGGCCAGACTGACAGGCAAATGAATTCTTACCCTTACTCTCTCTCTCTCTCTCATTTTTTATTGTTTTATTTATTTTATTTTTTTAATCTTTGATTTTTGAACTCTTTATAGATACAGAACAGGAGCACTGAGCAATCAGTGCAAATGTTTCTCTAGGCATAGTGCAGCCACTTGAAAGAGACAAACCCTAACTCAGAATATCTATGAAAGATTAAATATATATACATATATATATAGTAGATAGATAGAAAAGGAAAAGTAAACTTCCCCGAGCCTGTGTGCGTTGAGGTATAGACAGCTTAGAAACAGTGTAATGGTTTTCCCACATCCATGCAGGAGATACACAAACGAAGCATGAACTGAAGCAAGACCCACTGCCCCAGTCTTTCGATTTAATCACAAACTAACCCTTCCCTTCTTAGTATCTTTCATTTGAAGAAGACCTTCAGCAATAAAAACACAGAGAGTCACCCAGTCACATTTCCCTCCTCAGGATAGATAAGAGTGGCTTAAAATAGATACATATGGAATTTAAGTTTGCTTTCACTCAAAGATGAAAAGTGTTTTCATTGATAAGAGATAGGGTTAAAATTCTTTCCTCCAAAAAAGCCTCAGGCTAAATCCTGGGACTGAGACACCCCACAGATCTGTGAGACAGAAAGAAAGAAGAAAAAAAAAAAAATTTGCAAAGCAAGCTATGAAAGCCAAACTTCGTTCTGTTTTCCTGTTGTTCATTATCTGCATTTATTAGAGAGTTTTGTTAGACATGAACTTCAGGGATCTGTTTTTCTACCAAGTTCAGTTTCCTCCAGGGCTGTGCAAAATGTACATAAAATTACCAGTGTCCTAGATCTACATAATAAGACTTTGGTGCAAAGTGAGATAACTTTTCCATCTGATTTCTCTACTCTTTATTTTCTATCCCCCATCCTAATATGTTTATTTCAAGAACATTTTTAAGGATGTAAGCTTTGTCCTCAGGGTAGTTCTGACATCTGTCTAACAGCACATGTCTTAGCAGAAGGAACAAGAAATCCACCAATATGTTCTTCCTAATTTAAAGTAGAATTTTGTTAAATCTGGTACCATAAAAGATTATATCCTCACTAAACTTTCTTCCCCTCAGTAGCATTCAAATATGCTTTGAATCCCCCCTTTTCTTTTGATTCTTAAGTACAAAAATCAATACTACATGTTAGAACTTCCCATCAGTTTTCATTCTTTTCTGCAGTTTGTGTTCCTTATACTCAGCTTTTTGTTTATATATAAGCCATTATAGACCTATTTATCCCGGCCAGAAATGTGCATTCCTCTTGAGTACTGGTTATTCAAACAAGTTTTTTATAGTAGTAGTTCAAATTTTCTTTTGTCAATGGGAGAATTACAATTTTCTTAAAATCAGAGCCCAGAGCATTCAGTAACCATCTTCTCAACCCCAGAAAACAAGAAGGATAGACAGTAAAAAATTACTCTTCTGTGACATTTACCACGACAGTATTAACCACCATTGAGATTCCAGACAGCAAAACTGAAGAAAACATTAAGTTTAGAGGAATACGATCTTATGAGACTTCAGCATTGTTTTAAATCTCCCAAAAAGAAGATCTACTGTGACAATCACGCAGCAAACACACTCTATTGTACCAGATCCCTTGCCCAATGTCTGGAAATGGCAGTCAGTGGTATGTCAGAAGGAAGTTGACTAGCAGTTTTGAATCAGCAGGGACCAAATTAAATGCCTTTAGCTGGAATCCGCGTCTAACAGTTTTTAAACTAACACAGGTGTGAGAAAAAGAATAGCACCAAATTATTTACAATTTTCTCTTCTAAGACACCAAAAACAGCATCTCACCATTGTTGAAGCTAAATAACAAAAAAAAATAAAAATAAAATAAAAATAATAATAATAAAAAAAACAACAACAAAAAACAAACCACAAAACGCAAAGATTGAAATAGTTAACAGCTGTAAAGTAAAAAAATGTATTTTCTTTCTCTAAAAAGGAAATGGGGAGGATAAAATTAATGATAATGCAAACATTTTTACCTGGAGAAAAACAGTACATTAGGAGCAGCAGTTCTCCAAATGAAGATTCTAAATTCATAAAATTGCTCCTTAGCTTTCTGAACAATAAATTGCCAAAGAGCAATTTTTTAAAACCTCTACAGGAAGAAATCAGCAAAGTTACTCCTTCTTAAACAAATAGCACATGCAATGCATCCTTTATGTAGTTATGGAGGCTTTAAGCAATGTACTTTTTTGTGCCCACTTAACAGAACCTGAAGACTGTGCATCTTTTGTCCAGAGGCAATCAGAATCACAAGAGCTGTATCACCAATCTAAAAGCTAATCACCCAGACTCCCAACATTTTAGCAAAAATTCAGTAATTAGGGATTGCAGCTGTCATTTGTTAAGATGCACTTTCTTTCTAGGCAACAACATTAATTTAAAGTGATTTTTAAAGATTCTTTTCTAAGATAAAGCTGCCTATTCATAAGCATAATCAAAACTGATAGATATAAATGCCCTAGTGACATGGATCCCAGCTAATATCAAAAGGTTTTTATTCATTCAGTAAAGCGTTTTTTAAATAAAATCATGGAGCTGGCAAGGTGGTACAAATAGAAATCAGTACACAATACTTGCCATTGGTGAATGAATTATATTTTCTTTAAATCCTATTTATTTATTTATTTATTTTTATTACTTCTATGTATAGGAATGCAAATTTCCAAATCCTGAATGAGTTAATGCAAATCAAATCAGGGATTATCCCTAATCTTACATGAAATACACCTGCTGGCATTTAGGAGGGGTCAGTTAACAAAGAAAAGTAATGGGAAAATAGCACAAGGACTCTCATATAACACATACCCCAACACATCTGGGTTAATGTAGCATTTTCCCTAGTGGTAGTACTAAGGGCTTTGCTGGAAAGGAATAAACTACCTCTTTTTCTTTACCATTCAATTTTCTTTTTTCAGAACACATGAAATATGATGACACAGCATTATTCCTCCCAGAAATATGAGAGACATAAATGGGTAGACATTACTTCCACTAACACATGTAAGAGGTTGAGTATCTGAATAAATAAGTTCTTAATTCAATCCTCTGATTAATTTAGGTAGGGCTGTCGCAGTGATTACTTAAGAAAAACACACATTTCAATTACAGGTTACAACAAAGTATATTTGAAGTTGTTAGAAATCATGATGAACATCTGTCAGCCATGTGACACTCCTAGTTTATCTTCTAAAATGCTGTTTACAACACTGTTCAACATACCAGCAGAAAGTAATTTATATATCTTTAGTTCCTCTAACCTTTTGATCTAAGAGACCATTAATTACAGCAATTCTTTTTATGATCACTTCAAACAATTTTGCTCGAGAAAAAGGATAGTTGTTTCTTTGTGTTGCTTTTTTCTTCTTCTTCTTCTTTCTTTTTCATGCAGCCAGGATTCAAAATCATTTATGGTTTTATGAGATAAACACATTGATATTAATCTCTACTCAGAAATGAAATGTTCATGAAAAAAGACTCTAAGACTTTTCTTCAGTACAACTTCCTGGTTTGTGAATGCTTTGAATGATTCTCACCTTGCATCATTCTCAGTCATCTGCACTTTGTGGATTTTTAGAAAGTTCCAGCTTCAACTCTTGGCAAAACTTTGCTCTTTAGAACACACTGCTGATATAGAAGTAGACCTGCCCTTCATCTAAATCAACAAAGCTCCAATAGCTCAATAGGCGGTATATTGATTTAAGAGATTTGAGCACATCCTGCAGTCCGTGGAATTGTCTTCTTTATATGATCTAAAGAGGTTTCAGAGTTAATGTGCAGTAGATAAATTTGTCCCATTACCCTGACATTCATCAGCACTTACACTGCCCTATCCATGATAGCACAGTTTCTGGGATTCCACTAAATCCAACAAAACTTGAAATTTGCTTTCAGGCGCCATATCAACAGTTACTGCCAAAGAGGTACTGCTCACTTGTACTTTTTTTCTTTTTAAAACTTCTTCCAGTCTTTCTTGTTTAATGAGTCTGTATCACGAGACAAACTTATGGCAGAACAGCAGAAAAAATGTCCGCTTTGAGGGCTGATTCTTCCCAGGTGCTTGTAATCATAGTATCATAGTATCATAGTATTGTGCGAGTTGGAAGGGACCTTAGAGATCATCGAGTCCAACTCCCGGGATTCGAGCCCTCTGTGTAGCAGAGCGGCACTTCTACCCCCTGCTCCACAGGGGGGGATTCGAACCCAGGCCCCCTGGTGTTGCAAACGGGAATTCTACCGCTGCGCCACCGGAGGCACACAATGTAATGTTCTGGAACTTGCGTATAAGCACAGTCTGAGCATAAAATAATTTCTTTTGTAGGAAGTTTTTTCAATTAAGTATATACTTTTTTTACCTTCTGGAAAAGGACAGTGGTATTTAGCTAGTTTAGAGATTAAGGAGTGCTGCTTACCTTACTCATACAAAGTGTATGCTTAAAAGTGAATATTCCAGTTCCCTATACATGTTAAGTAAGAAAGCACATGTATTTAGATAACACATTAGATTAGAAGTAGTAATTTATATTCTGTTCTCTCTCCGATTCAGTTATCTAGAGAGGCTAAGTCAACATTTCCACTGAAAGTAATCAGTGCCCAAGGCCAGTTCTTCCACAGTTGCAAAGCAATGTTTTTCTTTGGCTGTACTTCAGATATAACTCTCTCTAAAATCTTCTTGAACCTTGGCTTCCCACGACTGTGTAGCTGGATTTTTCCTTTCCAAGGATTTTTAAAGTATAACTACACAATGAGATCATTCACACATTTTGCAAAACATTCTCCCTGACAGTGTTTGTAGGAAAGTTCTGAAGAATTTCAGAATATACCATGAGCGATCATTTAATTTAACATGAGTATTATGAAATTAATTATTCATTCCAAATATCTCTATAAAAGTGCATGTTTGAAGCCATTGAAATAGTCATAATTTTATATTGGACCTTAGATTAACACACTGTTTCCACTACAAAAGCATGGAGTTCAGAAATCATAGTCTAAAAATCTGTATCACAGAATACATTTGATCTCTATATTTGGTAAAATCCTAAAATATATTTCTGTAATATCACTTATAAATGACAGTTTGACATGTTTCCATTTGAAGTCCAAGCTCTTGAAAAGTGACTGTAAATTTGAAAACAAAAATGATAATGAAGATGTATCTGCAACCCACATTCTGATCATCTGTTCTCATTTTCCTAAAGAACTCTCTATCAACCATAAAATAAGTGGTAACTGAATATTTTATTTCATCTAAGAGAAAGCAATAAAACATAGAGGGTTACTGTGATAATAAGTAAGTTGCTGCATGTCACAAACCACTGATGAATCTAAGGAGAGAATAGTCTCCTTAGTGTGTTATAAACCCTTGAGTCGCCCACATCCACAGGAAGGAGCTGCAGCATGAAAGGGACTTGCTTCAGCAAATGGAAAGTATTTTCAAAGCATTTTAGGGAGCTAAGTGCTCCAGATATTCCCTGACCTCTTCTCTGTGGTAGAATAGGAGAATAACTGCTATTTTCCTTCTCTGTGTTTAAGCGGCTTTTAGGACAAGCATTAGGGCAGTTGCTACAAAAGATATCAAGTTACTGGAGTAGCAGAGGTGGACAGCCATTGTAGCAGAAGGGGCCTTGTTCTGCGCCTTGACCTCTCTGGATCTTGACAATTTGTGTCTACAGCCCTGACTTCTTTGCCTGTTTTATGGAATATTCTCCAATGGAGAAATGAGAGAAAATAACATTAGTTCAAACTCATAATTTCCGTTCCTCTGCATGAAAATTGTCTGTCAAGGGAATAATAAGGGCCTTAATTGTGCCTCCAGCAGAACAAAGCATTGCCAGGAATTTAAGGGAGAAAGCTGAACAAATTGACCTTATTTAAACTTCAGTCTATTGAAATTCTGAAAAACATTCCTAGAAAATGGTATTTTGTGGATAAAAGGGGAGAATATTGGAGAAACCATGTTTTCCTGTCTTTTTGTAATGCCTCTTATTGCTCAAACTATACACTATTTGCCTCCCCTTGTCATTCATCTAGCTTGAATACCCAATTGCTCACTACATGTTTGAAAGACATGCTTCGTAATGGAGAGTGTGTAAAAGAATCTAGTTAAAATCCAATCTTAATTTAGACTCTACCACTGATTTCATTTAAAATTTACCTCCACTAGTCCTAGCCAAGCTTCTCAGAAGTAATTCAGTGTGATGCTGCTTTTTGTCAAGAACTCAGGAGTGGAAAGAAAAATGCTGACAACTTGGACTTCACTTACAAGTCGCTTCAAAAGTAATGCCTCCTATTTATTTTCATGGAAGCTACAACAGATACAAAAACAATAGCAATATTTGACACAGCAAATGCTCAGCCACAAAGCAATGTTTTTCAACACAGTCACCGCCACTATGTACTCATTTGCACCAGTGAAGAACGAAAGCCTGTATGCTGCTGCATTTGTAAATATCTGTACCACCGGAGGCAACCCACACTTTCTATCACTACTGCACCACCCACCACCCCACTGTGCTCAAATCCACTGTTTGGTCTCCATAAATATTCACTAATCATCGAGGAATGTCAATGTGTGCATTTTTTCAGCATGGAGGAATTCAGTGATAAACCTTTGCTTTGTACACGCTTCCATGTCAGACACAATTCTGTCAGTCTATCCCTCTGCTGCCACCTGTCACACAACAACAGAATGTACCTGAATACTGATGGAAAGATCAACCCCTACTGCCATAGCAAGATGGATCAGACTGATTGAGTACTCGGGTCTAAAGCTTTATCCAGATAATATACGAAAACATGAACATACTAAAAATTCTGATTAGATACCTAAAATATGATCTTCTAAAGGAAAAAAAGATCACAAATTTCAAGCGTAGACTTATTGATTTGAAGAGTTCTGACACTAAGGATGGATTAGAAAAACTTAGCGGGTCATTCAGTGGCTATAGCAAAGTGAAGTGGGTGCAAACATTAAAACAGAGTGGAGATAAGAAGCTTGCACCTAGGGAATTCTGCTCTCACTGTGTTTCCCATACACCCCAAAGCATCAAATATTGCCTACTGTCTGACAGTAAATATGGAATCCTATGGGCACTGGTATTAAGAAATGTGACAGCTTTGTGGCTGTATTCATTTGATATTCCCATCATGCCAGCACTGGCATCATTAGACTGATAAGTGTATGCAAAAATATTGCATGTTTTTATTATTATTTTTTTTTCCTTGTTAGAATGTTTGCAGTGATTTAAGGCAATAAAGGTATGTACAATGCCACAGTTAAGTCAGATATGATTTAAATATAGGAAAGACTACAGAAACCTAATATATGCTATGGAGATAGCTCTGGAGAGTGCAAAGATGAGCTGAAGTCCATTCTCTATTCACCTGAGCTTGGAAAAATTATAAGATCTTCTAGTACCAGTGTTCTTTTAAAGTGGAAAGACATTATGCTGGCAAGCAGGTGTACCTGCTCAGAAACCCAGCCACAGAGCATCAGATAGATGCATCTGCAAGACAGCGTTTGCTTTTTTCCTAGTCCATTTAAATTTAATTCAAAAAGAAAACATCCATAGACGATGTGCAACTTTTATAGCTCACTGTGAGGTATGAGTAACCCAGGGTTTTGGGGCATCCAACAGAGCTTTGCACATGTGGAAATACACAAATAGACAGTTGCCATTTCTTCTGCATTCCTGTTTTAATTCATTTACCTAAGCAAGTGTGGCTTCTTAGAAAAGTACACATAAGGAGGTTAGCAGCTGGAACTGGATAAGAACAGTGACATACAAAAGTACAGATGTTTTTAAAAATAGTATTTCCAACACTGTATAATAGTGTTATGAAAAAAATGGGGGATAAAAGATGTCTCATTTGGTATTTTATTGTGTGGCTACAGTGCGTGTTATTACGCAAAAGGGCAGTAATTCCTCTAGCCATCATTAACTTTTTATTTTGCAAGTAAAAATACTTTTCCTATGGTTATAAGTACTTTACTATTATAAATGTTTATTAAAACAATCAAAGCCTATATTCCCTGTTGCTGAAAAGGCAAGCAGACCAAATTAGTCCTGGGCAAAGAGTATAAAATCATTTCTAGGAAGATTAATTTGCTATCACAATTCTTATAATCATGAGAATTTCTTTGCTTGACTATTAGAGCAAACTTGCTTTTTGGCAGAAATATATAAAACATTGAATTTTAAGTGACCACTGGAGAATATCAGCAGAAAACAAACTGTGAGTTTATAAACATAAATATTCCAGTCCCATCCTCAGCTGATCAGGATATGAAGCTTACCATCTTATCTGAGTACACATTTATATCTACCAACACAGCCTGCATTTCAGCTTTCAAACACCTGTGATAAACTGCCTCTACATAATTTATGGACCAAGAAATAAAAGACAGAATTTTTAGGATGGCCAAGGTATGTAGATTTGGGGTTGTTTTGACACTGCCTGTATTAGTAAAAAGAGCAGCACAACAGGATCAACCCATGGGGAGAAGACATTGATGCTGAGAATGCAATATTTGCTTCAAATTTTTCAGGAGGTTTAATCTGGCCCCCTGATGAGTGAATGACTAATGAGTACTTATTAGTAGTTGGAGCATGTTGTGCACACTCCTGGATCTTTTCTTCCAGGTTTGTTTCATTGGAAAGAAATCCTACTCTTTCTACTATCTATCCTACTAGATATGAGACCATCCCAAGATGTGAACTGAAGCACAGAAAAAGGTGAAAATTGCAAATGCACTCCTGATATGAACAGAACATGGCTGGCAGTCTACCCTATGTGGGCATTGCTTGATCACCTTTATAATGTAAGGTACTTTTAAGCAAAACAGGACTGCTAATATTTAATGTTCCTAGAAAACAATTAAATCTATGAATTTCTGGATCACTTTTAAGTACCGTTGTGGGAGTCTGAAATGATAGCAGTATGCAGTTCATGAAATATACTGTATGATATTTATAAACACATACAAGTAGAACATATTTCATTTTGGCTCACAGTCTCCCTCAAACATAACACATGCATTTATAAAACAGATTTCTGATGAAGAATTTTACCCCAGTACAACTAAAGCTCAGACTAGCTTCCCTTTTTTGAGAAATGGTGTGTTACTTTAATTTCACAGTCTGTACTTTTCTGACAGGGAGGAGAGATAATATAACAAACTTTCTTCTAGGAAGATCTTTAAAGTTTATAAACCACCGGGGTTACACATTTCAAAAAATAAAACCTTGATTTATGTCACACACTGATACAGCACTGGCTAAACGCTTCGAGTTAGCAGTATGGTAGATTAGCTTTCTAGCTTTCACCTCTCCATGAGTAGCTTCATATTCTTGTGGCAGTTTAGTACAGAAATAAAATGAGTTTGCAGTTTTTGTGCTAATACCCAGTGGTTAGTCCCAAAGAACTGGTGCCTGGTTCCAGATGATTAACAGCAGTGGTTTAATAGAAACTTATCACTGGAATAGCAGGGGCAGTGAAGTATTAGTGAGGTACCCTACAAGCCAAAATAAATTCAAACCTTCTAAAGCTTGTGTCATTACTTTCAATCACTGGGTTTTGAAAATTCTGAAAGAAGATTTGCCTTAGCTTGGATATATTTGGAGAAGTCCTTCCTGGTAAAGAATGAACATGCAGATACGATTTCCTGCTCCACCAACAGGTCAGTCTTGAATCTCATTATTGGAAGCACATCAGAAAGTTTACTTTCTTGATGTACTTTTGTAGGTCAACTGCAGCAGTTTTGTCTTTCCATAAGGATGGAAAACATATCAAAAGATATAAAATGAAATGATGTTTACTACTGCGTAGGTACTCCCTATGTATCATTGTCTAAATTTAACCCAGTCATAATAGATGACAGAGGTTAGTCTCCAAGTAAGAAAGAAGACTTTCCTGCCCAAAAAACTGCCAGAACCATGTGTTGATGTTCAAATTCTTGTATGTGTACAGGGGTTGTGGGCTCAAAATATTGGAACAAAATAGAACTCTTACATAACAACTGTATGAAAGACATTAAAAGCTTTTGTGCCTTAAATTTGTTACAATTCACTTTCATTTGGAAATGTCTTCTAAGTGGCAAAAGTTTATTCTTTTCTTGAATTTTATTTAAAATATTGTCATTTTTATAAAAGCTAATTTGAATCTGCAGTATTTCCTTGTGAAATGTAATATAATCAAATTGCTTATCCCCGCTGCATTGCTTTTCTTATTATGATGTAATAGCTGCATTCATTAGAGCTATACTGATATAAAAGATAAATGAAAACAGAGAGAAATTGGGGCCTTTCTCTTTATTAGCACTTCAGTTTTAGCTGGAAACAAAGCCCAAGTGTTATCTACTTTGCATATTTTAAATTATTTGTACCAAAAACGACAATAATTTCTATTGCCAAGACCTATACACTCTATTCATTATGTCTGGAAAGAGAGGACAGGCTTAGTTCATTAAAAAGTTGTTAAATATTTTATTAGACTCTGGTAGTTAATCCATAAAAATGAACAAACCACTTTTTCTCAAACTTTAATAGCTTACTTACATCATGCTGTGAAATACGTAAGAATGTTCACAAGATACAGCTTGAGTTTTGCTAAGTTTTATCTTTTATTGTAGCTGCTTTACACTTAAAACATATGTAAATATATACTATCCCCGCTTGAGACATAGTGGTGTTTCTAATATATATCTTGCATGATGTTTAGTGTCTTTTAGACTTTACTCTGATCTATGATTTGTTCTGAGTGCCCTCTACTGAAAAGTAAGATGAAGTGATTAATTATTTAGTACCCAAAGATACAATACCTGCAAAACACTTTTAAATAGTTGAACATTATTATACAATATATGAATTGACATTTGAAAAGCCTTAAAACAATTCTAATATTTCAACGATATTGTGCATATTTTTACATATATATTTATTTTGAAATGTTGCCTTCATTCTTTCATATTCAGATTTCCTGGGGGGGAAAAGTCTGTTGATCTAGGATTATATAACAGCAGAAATTATTCATCCACTTGTTCAGTAAGAGGCACCTCTGGAAAGCTTGTACTAAAACCCCTGGAAGTCAATAAGAATATTTTTATTAGATCAAATGGCTTTGGATTGGTCCTAAGCAGGTATTTTATAATATTAATCAGGGACATGCAACTTCAGAACTGTTGTGCTGCTGTAAGACAACAATAAGAAAAAGCAAGAGCAGAGAGTGGTTGAAATTTGCAAAGAAACAAATACTGATGCATTTAGGTGTAACATCATATATATAAATCTATATATATATATAAATGCATACTTATTTATTGATAACAATTAAAGTAAGATAATCATCTTGAATGTGAGTTGAATTTTTACTGTTCAACAAGCTTCCAGTTAACTCTGAACTGTCACGGTTCTACTAAATTAAGATTAAATAAAACTATTAATTTAGCTGTCATATTATTATATATATTTTTAGTGTTGAATGTATCGTTATGTGTAGCATTTTACTTAGTATAAAATCTTGCTCAATAAAATTAGGCATACACTTTTTTCTGTTTGTTTGTTTTTGTTTTTGAGATGCATACATCCCCTTCCTGTGCTTCAAAGGACCCAGTTCATCTCTGACATGGTCTGACATTGCTCCCAGCCAAAGGAGATGCAGATCCTTTTGTTGAGATTGATAGAAACAGCGAATCATGATGTTTCCTCAGCATAATGCTGTGTGAGTAAGAGTGAAATCTACATAGTATTAATTACCAAGTAAGAAATGAGCTAGAGATTCCTTGCCAGAAGAATGCAACACCAAACTCTCACCATCATTCTGGAATAAATTCAATGTCACCAGCTCAAATTAGCTTTATCTGCCAAAAGTCAACTCTCTGCTTTAAATACTCTTCACTAACTTACTTGTGTTGCATCCCTGGATGTGTTATGTCAATCAGATTCTCATCTTCAGTCCAAACTCTTTTTCCATTCAGGTAGTTTATGAGACAAAGGAATGACTGTATCTCCCCTATTGCTCTGACACACTGTTATACAGAACCAAGAACATGTTCAGGGAAAAGAATAGATCACCAATGTGCAGTAATTGTCAAGCCATCACATGAAGTGGATTCTCTGCACACCCCAAGGGTGCAAATATTCTACAGTAGAATATTTTAGAAGAAAATCTATTTTCTTCTGCATCTATCTGCAGAAAATCTATTGCTTTTTGGTTATTATGCTCGTGAGACTTGCATGAATCAAGTGCTCATTGCATGGACAACTGGTCATTGCGAGGGAGTTTTAGAAAGTTTGTGATTTTGTTTTTTGTCTCAATTTTGTTTTATAAGACACCAAATCCTGCTCCTGTATGACAGATCCATCAGAGAATGCTTATTTATACATTAGATCACTGAAGTGACTTAAAAAGCAGGATGTCTGCTTCCTGGTGTGGATGAGCAGTATGCAAATACCACAACTGTACTTTTCATTGCAGCGTGCCCAAACAGACACTGTGTGTAGAACATCAGTAGAAGAACTGGCTTCCCAGAAAGGAAGAAGGTTGTGCAAGGGGATTTCAGAACTATCTTGGCACATGGTTTTCATCAAGGATGATATTCATCAAGGAACAAATCTAAGCATCCCCATGAAATCAGATTCAGTGGGGAAGCAGAAGGTTAGTGAAAAGTGAATTGCCTTTCCACAGAAATCCTTGGTTCTGTGGTTTCAAGGTACACTGCAATATCTTAATACTTTCTATATGTACCATTATCTTAAATGATGAAATTCTGAATAACAGCATTGGACTTGGCATCCAGCAGTGGGATTCATATGTTCATCTGAACTGATCACCCCTTCCATGGAGACAAATAGGTATTCTAAGTGTGAAATATATTTCACATTAAGGTAAAAAAAGTAAGAGATCTCAGATAAAGCATGGTTCACAACCCATTTCTATTGATGAGCTATAAATGACTGATCAGATATATCTACCAAGTGGATATCTAAATGTAGGTGAAATTAATCCTAGCCATAAATTCTTCTAAAACCTTATTTTATACACTTATGTCTTAAGCATGCATGAACTACAATTCCTAGCTGATCTCTAGCTAACAGATATGTATCATCTATTTATGCTTTGGGGGGGTGTTGTGGGTTTTGTTGTTGTTTGTACATTTATTTGTATTTCAAAAAGGCTTTTTGCCTGTCCTAAAATGGAGCAATACCCTCAAACCTGATCAAAAGCTGAATACAGGACCCATTTCATAACTAGATCTACAAATGGATTCTCTGCAAGCTTCTTTCTGTTACACTGAGGGATGTTTAGCTATAGTGAAGTCTGGCCACACTTTTACCTTTACGAGGAGTACAAATTGATGTCTACAAGGCAATACTCAGAACTAGTTTAAAAGCCTTTAAGCTTACCAAAAAGCTTGCTTTTAACTTTTGCTCCCTTTTCTCTTTTTCCTTTAAAACATACATCTTTAAAATTCATCATCTCAGTATGTTCTCCTTAAGGGTGACATTCACTGTTTAAGAAAGGTGTGCTAAACTCACAATCTTCACAATTATCTAGCAGTGATTCTATGAAAAGAAAAACAAAAATAAAAAATAAAAATAAAAAATAAAAATAAAAATAAAAATTAAAAATTAAAATTAAAATTAAAAATTAAAAATTAAATAAAAAGGGACATTCAGCTCAATTCCTGGATTGTACAGATAATAGGAGGATGCATTAATAAGAGCACTCCAGAGGATTGTTTTCAGTCAGCTAATACAAGACTAATTCAGATCACCATGATATTATTTTGCCATGATATTTCCTGGCTGCTTGTCTCCTTTGAATATGCATATTGTAAAAATTTTTGGAAAAATTCACATCTTTAAGAGAAAAATTAATAAAAAAAAAAATTGTAGGAATGCTATTTTTCAGGTATGGATTTTCTTAGGGGACTTTGAATTAGTAAAATATCCTCTACAGCTCTGTCACATTCTCAGAAAAGCATTTTGTGAATGAAATATTATGACGCCAACTTGTAAGGATACACACTAGATATTAAAAGAAACTACCTCTTAAAGTTAGTGAACCATACATTTTAGAGACACCGATGTCTCTAGCAAGAACATTAGGCACTGCTCCCACACCTTAAACTTTATATGTACCTCAGACTTTACTGATGCAAACACTGCTCATATATATAAAATGACTGAATGGAAAGTTAGAAATTTTGATGAAGAATGCTGATAAGAATATTCATGATTCAGCCACATTTGGAGTATGTTGGTTTACATACTTGGCTTGTTAATGTTCATAATCTTGCATATAACCCAATCCATTCCTACATCTGTGTATATATCACAGGACTCCCATCAGTGTAGTATGCCAACATGACAGAATGTTCAAACAAGCAAAAATACTATTTTTAAACATGCAGAAATATAGTGCACTTGAGATAAAATAATCCTGATATAGCTTTCACAATCATTAATAGTGTGACCTTGAAGCAATTTCTGATGCTGCAAGTTTTCTCAGTGTTCATGGACTCAATCAAGATATACGTAAATACTGTACATTGTGATATGGTAATTAATCCATGATGGATAATCATGGATTTGAAGTGAGGCAGAAGGAGTTAGTTTTCCAGGCATTTGTTTAAGCCATTTTCAAAACCACAAGTACTGTATAAGGAGGAGCCCACAATTGAATCTGATGTCTTCAAGTCATATGTGAAAGGTAAAAATAACTGTTCAGACATGTACAGCACACTTCTCCCAGTACAAGAAGCTTTCCCATTTTGTAATCTAGTGCTGGAGAAGATAAATTGATTGCATTGCTCTATCTACTGCCTTTCATCCCTTCTAGGAAGCCATGACAACTTCCTGCTTCCATTCCCACAAAATCCTTCAGCAATTACCAACTGTGCTCTGATTGTTAATGGAAAAATATATGAAAAACACTGAAGGTAGATCTTTGCATGGTACTGACACCTTTCATTTGAGCACCGTTTCCAGCTTATTCCTCTTACTGTAAAATAAATAAATAAATAAATAAATAAAATGGGAAAGCACTGATTAAGAGCTAGGAAGAAATCTCAGGAATGAGTAATTACACAAAACTGAAGTTGTGTCAATTAAAATTACCAGAGATTAGTTCCTTTCTCTCACTGGGAAAAATTAAAAATAAAAATAAAAATAAAAATAGGTAAAATATTAGAGAATTGAAAACACCTTCTAAGCCTAACAAAATTTACTTACCATAGTTTGTCTGGGAAACTGAAGCTCTCTCAGAACCAGCACATGATATATCACTTTACAACTGGACACATTATTAGAGTTGCATGGTCCAGCCAAAGTATTACGCAGCAGTTGCTGAAGTACAAAAGACTTGAGCACAGCAGGGAGAATCTGAAAGCTGATTAATTTTCAAATACCTAAAGGGACAGGTTTAGTTGAGGATGGCCAAGGAGTATTGCAATCCAGCTGCCTTCATCACTACTTCAAAGAGCATATCTCACTATGTAAACCTGCTTGGTAGGACATCAAACACCCTTTGAGGGCAGCTCTCTTTTTTCCCCACACAGAACAAGGGCAGATGGTCAGGAGAGGAAGAAGGTGATGAAGACAGCAGTGTGAGACTAATTCACCGATCTATGCCTATTGAATGGCATCTTCTCATTGTAAAAAAATTTTGAATTTCATTTTCCAGAATCTGTTGTGAACAAAAGAAATGAATCACGATCCACTTGTTAAGAACTGAGAAATAAGCTCAGTCCTTACACAAATGGACATAATTTCTGTTGGGAATAAATGTCATTATATCCACTTAAGTCAAAGCTAAATTTGGCCAGTAACATATACCAAGCTCCAAACCAGTGATGATAATTAAGAAATAATGACAGTGGCACAGAACAATGTCACAGGATAAAGGTCTTCTGCTGCTCAACAAATGCTAAAATGAGGCTCATTTATCATGTATGAATGTCAAGGCAGAGTTGATGTCTTTACTGTTCTGACAAAGCTCAGTGATAATTATTTGTTTCTATTATGTGGAGCTAATTGATATAGATGTAATAATTTTGTTCAGTAGCTATTGACAGTGTAGATGAACAGGTGTTCATTTCATAAATAGTTGACCTATTTTATTCTAATTAGCTTAGATGGGAGATATCTTGATATATTGTAGATAAAGAGTATAGCCCTTCAAAAATAATAATAATAATAATGCTTTTTTCCTGTTATTGTACAACCACAAATTATTTCAGGGAGTTTTACACTGTGTTCCAATAAGGTTGCATTGTATTACAGTGAGAGAAAAATACAAAACAGTGTGCCACAAAACCCTTAATTTATTAGGCTTTTTAATGAAATATTTTAGAAACAAACTTTAGAGCTATTATAGAAGGAATTCGGCCATGAAACAACAAAGCAAAGAGGAATAAAACCAGAATAAAAAATGATAATCACTATACAAGCATCTTTTGGCTGGATCCAGCTTTTGGAAATCAATAAGGAAGATGCTCATAGCCATCTCACTAGAAGCCACATACAAGCATAAATTCGTTGGATGCAGATGAATGCCTTGAATTCATCAGTAAAATCCGGTTGCTTTGAACCACTCCAGTAGCAAACCATGCTTTATTTCACAAAGGCTTATGACTGGCTTGTTTTATCAGAAGCAGTATATTTTGAAGAAGCTGGCTTTAAGGAAAATGTTTGAAAATCCTGCAAGAAAGAAAATCTGTTATCCTGTTCAGAATTATTTGATCCAATCTACTTCCCAAGTAACACCATTATTTCAGCATGACTTCTTATCTACAGCTGAAGAGATGTCTCTAATGTCGGTCACAACCTCATTAGTCAATAAGTGAAACTAAGAGAAAGGAAGGAAGGTGGCAGGAGGAAAAAAGGCAACAAATACTGTTAGCATGCTACCTGTTGAAAGAATATGTCCTTTTTAAGGCACCACATTTTACACGCATTCTCAAAAATGTTGCTTTCCAATGACCTTGCTTATTTTCTGTTTTTTAAAGCTGAAAAATTAAAAAAGAGAGGTTGCATGATGCAGATGACCCAGACAGCTGTCACATATCAGAGATAAGGAAACCTTTCAACCAAGAAATACCAGTCACAAAAGACTTCTTAGCCTCAAGATGACTTCACATGGTAAAAGAACCCCACCAGATTATCGGGGAGAGCACTGTCTCAAGATCACTCTTTTCACCTCCTCCAACACATAACTAGCCATTGTGTAACAGGTGTCACTGCTGTCTTGATCTGTTAACTGTCACCAGCCTGGAGTTTCCTCTTCACAAAGCACCGTATCTTCAAACTCTGTCTCAACTGATTTATGACTGAAGATTAGCCAGATGAGGTTTTCTTGGCACTTCATGCTTCCATTTATTATTACAACCTTTTATCTATTAACAGACAGGACTTTGAGGGCACAGTCAGTTCAGACATTCCCTGCCCAGCTGCCCCAGGGCTCCTTCTCATATCCTGAGCCCTAGACGCCGATGACAGTCTATGACCATCAGGCCCTTCCCAGTGAGACTACTGCAGGGACTCACTGCAACCCAGTCTTCAACGTCAACAGGCTTCCCATTCCCCATGGCTCCATGGCCAGGGGCTGCCCTGTTTCAGGCTTAGGCAATGGAATAATTTCTGGCAGTCAGACCCTGCCCTTTATGGTCTCCATGCAGGGAGCCCCCATCTCTCCCTATGCTTCACTCTCTGAGCTGCCTGCCCTTCTTGTACCCTGATATCAACTTGTTTGTTCATTTTCTGATCATTAAGCACTGAATTTTCACAGCTCCTTTCTACACTGTTGGGTAGACAGGTCTTAATATCTTTGCATGCAGCAAAGGGCATGCAAGCCACACAGACATATTCTGAGATAGCCAGACTGACCTCTTGGGATCTGCCAGTTTCCAGACTAACTGCTTTCCTATTCTGTCTATTCAAATAGCAACATAAAATACCACACTAGATGCCCATGACTTTGCAGAAAAACACTTTCACAGAACTGCAAACATTTGCTGCTTACTCTCAGAAGTTGCATCAGCAATGCTCTGTATGCATCCTGTATATATCCAGTGGGACACTGTTTGTTCAGCCTTGTAGTCTTAAATATCAACTACAACAAATTAAATGGAAAACAAACAAACAGAAAACAAAGTAGTGGCTGTTCAGAATTTCAGAAAATTGAGGAAGCACTTGTTTGGACTTAACTGGAGTGGTGGGGTGTGTGGGGTGGTAGGGTGTGTATGCATTGGTTTTTTTATTTGTAGGGAATCAGAAGTTGAAATGTGCCACATATTAGAGCCCTGCTGCATGAGGCACTATGAAAACATATTTGAGAATAGTAAATTGAGAAGAATGATAGGACACTGGAAATTTAGCGTATTTTTTAGTACTTCTGATATGATAGGTTGCATGCTATCTATGGATACTATGATAGGGTGCATGCTTATAAATATCCAAACATTAAGTAGGCAAGAAAAATAAAGGATAATAGAGCCACTGTCCTCATGTATTAGTTCATAACTAAAAGAAATGTAAGTCACTCTTGCATTTACAAGGACAGCCTGAAGACTGCTGGAAATGGGAATTTACACCCAATGCCCTTCAAAGCAGTAGCCATTAAGCCTTGGTTCTCTTCCAAGCAGACAGTTCTGAATATTCAAAGAGCTGGAAGCTCTCACTCAACCTGTTCAGTATTTGTTCTACTGACAAAACAATGCCAAGCAGCTACCAGAGAAGGAAATCACTTAATGGGCTGGATTCATGTGCCAGCCTTTCACCTTATGAGTGAAGGCTAAGTTGTGACCCAAATGATCAGATCTTCATTCAATTAGTACGACAAAGGACGAAGAACAGCAGCATTCCCACATCCAGTTGACATAATGTTTCAGTCTATTATTACAGGCACCCCTATATAGTTTATGCTCTAATTTGCAGGTTAGGAACATTCCTCTTTGACTGTCTCCTGGATTGCTGTATAACTGTAATAATACCTGTCAGCTATTTTATTATTTTATTCACATTAGCAGTGAAAGGCACTTGTTACTCAAAATTAGAGAGTTAAAAATATTCAGGTAAAGTAAAGCAATCTTTAATGTTTATTTTGCTATTTAGGTTACAAATAAGAACGCTAGTTGTAAACTGTGTTTTCACTTCCTTTCTCTATGTACAGTTTATTCGGGGCTATAAGTGAAATGTTTATTTTCCCCCAACTCTGTTGAATCTAAAATCAAGGAACGAAGGCCAAATTCTCAGATGAGGTAAAAAGACAGAAATACTTAAAGGTGTGAGGTAAGATCAGGGTGCCATTTTGTCAAGTGACATACTTCTCATGAAAAGATGTTAAAAGACACGATGTACAAGAATCACTGAAGACAGCTGGTAAAATCTGCACAAGAGCAAAGCGTAGCTCTCACTGGATGTATCTACAGAGCCTCTAGTTCAGATGCCCAGCAGTACTCTCAGGGCCAATCTCTGCAAACACAGCTACAAGCTTAGGGTCTACTTTCTGTTGCAGACATCTTTGGCACTGTATGTCTCCTCTCCTGCTGAACTTCAGACGCAGCAAAGACTGCACTTCTTATTCAATAGGGTTTAGAATGGTGATGTATTTGATGAATATGCAGTAATACTGTAGTCTGCGATCGGTACTCTCCGTGCACATCAAAGTATTTTAGAAGTATTTAGAATAGCTATTATGGAATCATAGGATTGTCTCTGTTGGAAAAGACCTTGACAACTTTCTCCACGAAGACATTCCTTGCGGTATCCAGTATACTTTCCCTTGACACAACTTCAGACCATTTAACTCTGCTTCCTATTGTTTATCACTTGAGAAAAGAGACTGATACCCACCTCACTGCAACTTCCTTTCAGGTAGCTGTAGATCTTCACAGCAGTTTTTTCTCCAGTCTAAAAAACTTCAGCTCCCACAGTTGCTCCTCACAACACTTTTTCTAGTCCCTTCATTAGCTTCAGTTCTCTCTGCTGCGCATATGCTCCAGCATCTCAGTAGCCTTTCATGTCTGGTTATGTATTCAGGTATCTTATGTTTTGTTTATAATTCATACCTATGAGAGGCACCACATCAGTTGGGTACTTGTCTCCAGACATCTACCTGAAAACCTCAGTCCTTACAAATTATTCACAAATGGAATATGTGGTTTTCACTGTAGAATGCATGTGTTTGAGCTCTTCCTTGTATTTGTACTTATCAGTACTACAATGGCAACTGCAGTAAGACAGTATTCTCTCCACTGAAACAAAGTTCTTGAGTACAAAAGGCAAATAATTTAAGAATGTATAGAATTTGCACTACATAAGTCAATGAGTTGCAAGCTGATCAATTTGTGAAATGTTGACTACACTATATTCAATGGCAACACTGCCAGTAACCTTAGAAAGATTTGACTCATGAACTTTGTGATATACATCCATGTGTGCAAAGAGAGTCTGTAGAAGAGTTCAGAAATAGAACAGATTAGGTCTTGGGCTTTGAGTGGAGTCCTCATTCTCTTCAAAGCCAATTTCTGGACAAGACACTTCCTTCCTTCCTCTGCATATTTATCTCCTGTTAGCTTCTGTCAGAGTTATGAATATGTCTCAAAGATAAACAGACTGCTTAATTATTAGTTGGTTGTGCATGACAGAATTTTGGGAACAGGGTTGTTAGCGTCATAAGAACAGTAAATATGCTCGTATCATGAAGTTTGGAAGTAAGTACCAGCAGCCTTCATTACAATTAAAAGACGTACATATTTATTTATTTATCTTGCCAGCAAGCCTATATTCATGAGACAATCATACTGATTTAGGTTCCTATGAAAGCTAAATGAGCGTTCAAATAGAACTCAGTGCTGTGTCCTCATCTGTTGCAACAAGAGTCTAAACATTCCAGGAATTGCCAGAACATTTTGCGGATACCGAGTTTTGACAATGCCAGTCTCAGGAAATGCACTGAACAGTGAAAAGCATATTCAGTAGCACCTGATGTTTCTGAAATACCTACTATACATATGAAAATAGCTTTGAGGAATATAATTTCTGTAGTTGTTATGGTTTGTGTTCTACACAGTCTGTTCACTTTATAGAGACACAGAATGCCTTGGGTTGTAAGGGAACTCAAGGATCATCACGTTCCAACCCTCCTGCTACAGCCAGGGTTGCCAACTGCTGGATCAAGTACTACATCAAGTTGTCCAGGGCCTCACCTAGCATGGCCTTGTGCACCTGCAGGAATGGGGCACAAACAGCATCTCAGGGCAATGCCTCACCACCCTCTGAGTGAAAAACTTCCCTGACACCTAATCTAAACCTTCCCTCCTTCAGTCTAAATCCATTCCCCCTTGTACTATAACTACCTACCTGTTTAAAAGTTTATTTATCTCCTGTTTACAATCTCCCTTTAAATACTGGAAGGCTGTAATGATGTCTCCCTGCAGCCTTCTCTTCTCCAGACTTGAAAAATACCTGGGTATGAATTAGTATGCATAAATGTATGAGCTTTCAAAATGCCAAACAGCTTATTTGTAGAAACTCTGTATTTTTACAAGCATCTATGCTATATGAAGTACATAACTTCAGATTTATGCTAGAATAAACATTTCTTTAATCTTTCATAACTTACAGCTATTGGTGATTATAAAGTTTTCAGACATTAAACTTTGCATTTGCTTAGAGAGAGTTATTATGATATTCACATAACATTGAAATGAGGGGAAAAAAGAACACTGGTACACAAACGAACTTCTCACGCTTATGAAACCAACACAGAGGTGGCTACAGGCAGTGATGTTCAGCAAGCTGCTGGCAGACTTCCTTTCCTCTATGCCTAAACAGAACTGTTTCAAGTATTGAAAGATGCACACGCCAACGAAGTAGAAGCATTTTTCTTCACAAACACAAAAACGTATCAGAGTGTCAAGAAGTATATCAGCAAACTGATAGCATGAAATGCTGTTCTGCTATGCAGCCAGTAACAGGAATAACCACCTGCATTCTGTCCTGCACTCAGTTCTCATTACATATTCAAGAACTCACAGTAAATGGAACTTTTAACCTGTAAATAATTTTTTGATTGTTAAAATTAAAAAGAAACAAACAAACAAACAAAAAAAAAAAACGTTTTTGAGGATATAGACCAAACATCTGCCAGGTTGCTCTAACTCTAAACTGGAGAAATAACCGAAGTAAACTACTTTCCAACTCTGCGTAGTACAGACTTTTGTTATTATTGCTAATGAAACGATCTGACGTTGCTCTGTAGACTACACCGAAGGTTGCACAACTCGGGTCATCTACGAAAGGATGTCCCGGAATAACCGACTGGACAGGTGCAGGGTAATCTCTCCATCCTCCCGCCACGATGAGTGAGCGAGGAGCCCCGCGGAACACCGGGGGATCGGGAGAGCTCCGTCAGGGTTAAGGGGTCCCGCGGGGCTAGGCTGGGGGCCATCACCCACCGCATACAGCGGTGCCTTCGCACCGCAACGCACCGCGCCCCGCCGAACAGCGCCCCTTTGCCGCGCTCGGGACCGCGCGGCGGGGACGGAAAACTTTCCCCAGGGGACGCGCAGAGACCCCCCACCACCTGCTCCCCCCCTCGCCCCGCTGCCATTGGCCGAACCGCCTACCGAAGCCCGCTAGGCACAAAAGGCGTTGCTAAGTGGATGTTGTTTTTTTTTTTCCCCCTTTTTATTCCCCCCCCCCCCCCCCCCCTATTTTTTTTCCCTCTCCCTCCCCCCCCCCCTCCTCCCCCCCTCAACCTTCACTACTTCTTCGGATGTGAGCGCGGTTTCACTCGCGCCGCGCCCGCCGCTCCTCTCCCGTCCGCTCCGCACCGCTCCCCGCGGGAGACTGTGCGGGTCCGACGCGGAGCCGCCCTTCTCCAGCCATGGCTTAGCGGCCGGCTGGCCAGGAAAATGAGTTTCCACGCGGAGGACGGCGTGGGCAGCCTCTGCCACAAAGCGCTTCAAATCATTTCCGAGCTGTGCCTGGGCGGGCAGGTGGAGCGAGAGAAGTGCGCCGGCATCTTCCCACTGGAGACCGCCCGACAGGGCATCGGCGGCACAGGTACCGCTACTGGCCCCGGCTCCGCCGCTCCCGTCCTGCAGCATCCGCGTGGGCGGCCGGAGAGCGTAACTTTTTCTTTTGCCTTCCCTGCGTGCCGAGGGGGCGGACGGCGATGGCTGGGGGAGTTGGGGGGGGAGGGAAGGCACGCAACCCGCTTTAAAATCCTCTCAACCCGGAGGCTTCGCGTCCGGAGCGCAGCGAGGAAAGCGCCGCCGGGCACCTCGCACTTGGGGTGGGCTCACCGCCGCGGGGACGGGGAAAGGTGCGGGAGTGGGGAGCACAGTGAGGAATCGAAGGGGATGAGATCCTCTCAGACGTGCGAGCCCCGCGGTGAGCTGGAGCCACGCCGCCGCCGCTCACCCATTGCTCCTGGCGGCTCAGTTACCCCCAGGTTTTCCGCGCGGCGGGGACGGCGGTGGGGCAGGGACCGCGCTCGCCGCTTCTGTCACGGGTGGGACACGGCACGCGTGGGGTGGCCGCCGAGCTCTTCGCCCCGTGCGCTGAGAGTCTGGAGAGCGCGGTGCGGGATGGACGTATCCACCCGGTAATGGCTTAGGGTTGAGGAAGAGCTCTGCCTGCCGGCAGGGTGCTGTAAGGTCGGGGCAGAACGCCGGTCCAGGACTCGTCTGGGAAATCGGGGGAGAGAGGAGGGAGTTCGGGCTAATTTAAATGTTCCGAAGCCAAAACAAAATGTCGGGGTTGAAACCGGGCAGAACTCCTAGCGTTGTTTGGTCATTGATTTGGGGGCTGCCTGGGTCTTCTGGAAGCAGCTCCACTCTTTTGCTATTCTTCGTACAGTATGCTCCACAGCCATTCTTGGCCATCATGTTTATTTTGCGGTCAGGGCTTGTAAATAAGACAATTTTCTGTCAAAAATGATCGGTAATCTGTTCCATCGGTGTATAAATGGAGCAGGACAGCTTGCACTGTGGCCAGCAAATACCAAGTGTGCAGCGCAAATTGAATAAATTGAACACCAAGAAGTGAAAGGCAGCAGGTACTGAGCATGTACTCCAGCCATGCTGTTGCTACCACAGCAGCTGATAATATTTTATGTTTTTTCTTCCAGTGCTCACAAATTTCTTCCAGTGCTCACAAATTCCTTCTCCCCCCCAAATAAATAAATAAATAAACACCTGTTGCTGCTGCCTTCCTTAGGGAGGAGCGGTTCTTCTTTCAGACTCCAGTACCTGTGTGTTCCTTCCAGGATTTTGTGCTTGCATTTGCAGTTGGTGATGGTTGCTCTGGGGCCAACCCATTGGGGCAGTGGAGTGTGGGGGGTAGCGTGCTTCCTCCAGCATGGATCATGGGTTTGCTGTGCTTTGGGAATGCAAACTACTGAGTACAATCCAGCCATACACTCTGTGAGTTGCCTTGGTGCAAATCATAGAATGTTGCATGAAACAGCCTGATGAGTGTTTAAAAAGATTAGCTTCTCTTTTTGATTTGTAGAGAATACTGCACAGGGAGTCAGTATTAGATGTCATGTAGTAGGAAAGTGGATATGTACATACATAGGTGGAATACAGAAATGTCCCAAAGTGTAAACCAAGACTTGCTGTTCAGAAAAATCTCCAATATGAAATGTTTTCATGTCAGAATGTAAGCAGTGCTTTTTAAGAGTTGTCTGCAGGTTTGAACAGCTGTCTGTGTTTCTTCAAAGCCAGCAATCAACTTAATGTTTTACATTTGAAATCTCTAAGTAACTTAAAACTGTTAGATTGGAAACTAAGTGATGATTAACAGATACTGGACATGAACCACTGGGCGCCACATCTCAACCAAATTCCTAAATCTCACCTTTTCCTCCTTAAAAGGAAAACAGTAAAGGTGTCAACTTTATTGGCATATGTGTTAAAGTAAACATTGTCTCACTTATTAATAAAAATGCTAGCGACTCCAGTGGAAGAGCAGACATGCTCCTGTTGATAACTGATGGTATTTTTGTATATAAAGTCTTGGGTAGACAAGATGTAGGTATTACTCACTCGAGTTTTCTGAAAGTGCAGGGTTGTCAATACAGTGTTTAGGCTGAGAGAAATCTGGTCATGGAAAGGTCAGTCATGCCACAGAAATGTTTCTATTCTGCTCTTCAAATGCATGCAGAGTACCCTTCCAACACTGTGGATGAAGTTAGTGCTGTCCACAGTGCTGGGCATCCCTAGATGCAGTTCATTAAAGGTATAAATCTAAAGTGTTCTCTGTTCTGAGAATGAAGTCATAAATGTGTAGTCTTGAAACGCTGGTGTCTGGAATGGTAGCAGTTGTGAGAGCCTATATCCAGTAGACGTATCCTCCTGTAGCTTAGTAAATTCTGCACAGATCTGGTGTAATGCAACACTAGCTGTATGGTAAAGAGGAGCATGGGCTAATTTAGCCCTATTTTGCTTCAGCTTTCCCAGCAACCTGATGTGGAAATCTCTTTCACAGTCCATGCCCACTTCAGTTATTTGTGGTATGGGGCTCTGTGCAGCATATTGGACGTTAGCCCCTGAGCAAGCACTGAGGCATGCAGTGAAAAAACTACTGTAGTCAGAGTAAGAAGATATTTGAACTGTTAGAAGAAATTCTGGAGGCTGTGAGAAGGTGCTAACAGAAAGCGAATGAGTGGATGGTAAAAAGGAAAGCAAACCTTTTGTGTAATACAAAGTTCTGGAACTTAGAACATTAAAATAGGTAACTAGAGCTGCTCTGATATGGTTGTGTTGGTGGGTGTGATCATTGCTTTCTGTTCAGCTGAATAAAGTAGTTGACCTTCTCAGAGGAATCACAACCACAGCTCAGGCTCACACCAAAATATGAGACAACACTGACTTTGTGACCCAACAAGTTGCACTGGCAAGTAGAGGTTGGGAGCTGCTTTATTGTTGTTACTGTTTTGACAGTATAGATGTCTAGAAGCATAGCAAGGGTAACAGAATCAAATATAAAGAAGAGGGAACCAGAGGCACAGTCAGACCAAAGAAAATAAAGGAGTATATAGCTTTGGAAAGGCAGGATCCAAAAAGAAACAATGAAGCAGGAAGGAGAGCTGCTTTGTTTTAATATTAATTAAAATAATAACAATAATCTCCAGGCATTTGACTCCTTATGTTCTCAAGGAGATAAGAGTTGGGGCATTCTTTGCAGACAAACAGGACTACATAAAAAAAAAATGGCTGACTCTTCAGTATTTTTTCCTCTAGTGACAACAGCAAAACCTTAGGACCCTCAGTTACTGCTCACCTCTAGGGTCGAGAAAGGCTAATCATATTTCATATAATGGATAATTAATCTATGGATCTTGTAATAAAGAATGTTATGGAGAGAAATCATTTTGTAATTTTCCCAGAGCTTTGGACAATTAGTGAAGATACAACATCTGCCGTTATATTTTCTACCCTGGCAATTACAAGGACTATTAATTATCTTGTCCCAAGGGGAGTACTCAAGAAAAAAAGATTAGGAAGCTATTTACATTTATGGTGCCTTAATATAGTTAGATGACTGTGTGAGCGTTCTTGAGAAGAGTATAATGTTTTTTTGGCAAAATGCTATATTAAAGGTGTAACTGATTTATTTTTACACCTTTACTTCCAGAAGATTTGGGCAAATGTATTTGTCAAATAATGGGAAGAGTTTGGTGGAAAATATGTAGGAACTAGATGTATGGGACTGTATCCAACAAAAGTTAATGCAAATTATTTTCTAGAAGCATCCAAAATTCATATGTGCTGCTTGGTTTTACCTGTATTTATACTCAGGTTGTGTGAGCAGTAAGGAACTCTAGATCATTTTCTTGCCAGTTAAGCATCTCTCCTCATTGTAAGGAGCCAAGCACATCAAAATCCCAGCTGGGAGCATTTCTGAAGGTTAAGGCAAGAACTGTACTAAGAGGAGGACAGGCATCCTGCTCTGGGGACATGTTTAAAACTCACTGCCATCCCACATCCTCTGCAAAGTCTGGCCACTTACTTACTGCTGTCTTTGCTTTGCTAGGCCTGCTAGGCCTGCAAACTCAAGAATCTCATTATCAGTTCTCATGGGAAAACAGTATTTTTAACAGCTGGGAAGTCAGTTGTTTCCCTGCCAGGAGATTGTATTTTAGCCAGCTAGAGAGTGGCTGGAGTGCTCTAGGGGGTGTTATTTGCTCTTGCTCATTTGCTTGTCAGGCAGTGAATTTGTTTTAAGTTGACCATGCAGAGAACATCAGATTACACAGGACTGTTTGTTATTCACCTAAATATTTTAACCTAACAAGCTTCTAACACTATCCCTGACTGAAAATTTGCTACAGAAGTATAGAAGGAGTAAGAAAATACTGCACACAACATGCTTGATAGTATACTTGTATACAAGTATACAAGTATACTTGAAAGGAAAATATTTCTTCATAAGGAAGTAACAGTTATTTGCAACAATTGAGCGTTCTATTGCAGAGAAAAGTGATAAAATTAAATGATAAACTTACAAGACAGACTGAATTATTTGTAATGCTACTTGTCACCTGATCAAAGCAAAACTGTTATCAGAGAGATATGGTTTGGGGAAAAAAAGTAAAAAGTTCAGGGTTACTGAAAACTGTATTTTCTGAAATGTTTCTTAACAAGCTGTGAAGAAAAAAAAAAAAAAAAACAGAAAAGCAGGCAATTCAGCAATGCAGAGGTATAACAGAGGGGTAAACATGCCACAGAAACCAGACTTCTTTACAGTAAATGTGAAGGCAGTCATAACAGTGCAAGAGCCTTCTACATGCAGGTAGCAGTGATGCAGAGTAAAAGCATTTTATAAAAGAATCTTCCTTCGTACACGTTTTGCAAAGAAATGAAAAATACAGGAACGGTTACATCTGCTTGGGGACAGATCTGTTATAAGGATCATAAAGAGACAAGTGTTTAGCTGTGTCTCATCCTGTGTGTGACATATTTGTTATGTATTGCTTGGTATGAATAAACATAACCATGGAAATTCAAGAATGATACTTGAGCTGCATGAACTTGGTTGTAGGGGAAACATGCTTGTGTTTGCTGGATGTCTGAAGGGCCTGTGATATATTTGCAGTTTTTTCTTGTCTCAGAGAGGATAGTGAGGTATTCTTGCAGATGTTTTCCAACCACTGTTTCCATATTACAGAGACATACTTGCAAATGTGAGAGCAGCATGGGACCAAACCCAGAGCTGTGTTTTTGTTTAATGGATGGTAAATGGGAAATGTGGGCTGTGTAGACATGGGAGTTTACCTCCTTCTGAAACTAAATGAGAGCTAAGAAGTTCAAAGTGGGTAGGCAGACATGCCTGAAAATGCTTTGGAAATTCAGGAAAATGGTTTACATTTGCTAGAGTAAATTAGAGTGTAAAAGCCAGTGTTCAGTCAGATGTCATTTGCTTCCTACAGTGTAGGAAAAACACAATGACCCAGACAGGCAAAGTGGGAGCCATATTTTCTCATTACAAACAAAATATACTAATGTTCATTTCTATAAAACTACTCAAATTCCTTCTGATTTCTATAAAACCAAAGATTATGTGGACTAGGAGAAAGTTAACAAACTTCTGGCAAATGCCCTGTATCTAATGTACACGACATAATCTAAAGGTCCATACATGGAATCTGAAATGGTGAAAGAGGATGTTCTATTAGTGGTTGGACAGACAGAGGTTATCAGATGCACTGATAGATGGTGTAACTTAGATTAAATGATCCTGACAAGAGATTACTAATTTTATGTGCAGTAAAGATGTAGTAAATCACAGTGACACCTGACTTCATTGGGTTCCCTTACCAGTAAGAGAAATGCTACCCTTGAGTTCTGTTAGCACAAGGAAGCAATATACCAGCCAGGTGGTGGTGATGGCTGATCGCTGTTTTGTACAATTTCAGACAACAAACTGAAATAACAACATAGGAAATAACACATTCACAATAGGGCTGGAGTCAAAAGATTTAAGGAAGATATTCAAAGTATGTTTCGGTATGGCAATAGCAGAAGGGACCACATGCAGGCTTTCAAACTGAAGGTTATTTCTGTAGTTTGAAAGGTAAGTCAGGTGCTGTGACCAAATGCGGTGAAGAGAGCAAATACAAGAGACTACACCTGCTGCTGTCTGAGGCATGCCAAAGCATTATATCCCCATCCTTCAGATTTACTTGACACAGAGAGGTATTTGTGGAAGATCTGCTGATGCCAAGTGAAAATGAACACCAGAAACTTTTGATTCTTCAAATCCCCCAAAAAAACTGAACAGCAAGAAGTGTTGGGTTGGGCCAGCTTCTTCCTATGCATGGGGATAAAGGAGATCTATTGGACCTAAATGTTTTATAATTGGTAAAGCTCCCGCAGCCTTCAAATTCTAGAAAATCAGAGATGTATTAATTAATCTGTATGAGGTGACTCTTGATATTCCAGATCTTCCTTATGTGTGGTTCCTATGCAAATAGCGGAGTTGCTTATGGACAATTAACAATAGGAAAACAAAACAAAACAAAAAACAACACCAACAACAAAAACAAGAAAAACAGTTAAAGAAAAATAGTTATGAAAAAAAAGTTATTGGATGTTGAACTTGAAATATTTAAGAAATCCAGTATCAATTGCACACCAAGAGAGAGGTGGAAAGAGAACGCAAATTCTTTTTTCTGTCTGCCAGAGACACTTGCAGCACTCTTCTAAAGGCAGAAAAATGCTACTGGGCTCTGTAACTGTCATGAGGTAGGAACCTATGGTACAGCTTTGTACTGCAGGCTTGTCCCTATCCTCTAGATCCAGTAGGAGCAATATGTCAGTACACACCTCTGTATACATCCTGCCATGTGGTGTGATGTGCAAGAGAGACTGCATAATGTGATTTCATACAGTTGTAGCTGACTGGTCCCTCCTTGCCCTGCCTGCCATTTATGCATATGGACAGCTACATTACAACACTGAGTGGTCTCAGTAAGGGCTGATGAGTGCTTTCTTTTCCCAAGCTAAGCCTCAAGGGCCACGTGCTTTCAGAGCACTGACTGTAATGGAAATGAATTTAATTTGCTTTGGACATGGAAGTCTGCCAGTGTGCATGTTTGAGAATAGGTTCATGTGCAGGACTTCTCTGAGGCAAGTTAAAAGCAATAAATTGTCGGAAGCCACAGTACAGAAACCATGGTTCAAAATGTTGCCTAGCATCCAGAAAAAAAGGGATATTTCTACAGACTTGCCTAATATGAAACACCAGCTGTCAAGAAGCCTCTTATGCTGGATGTCTCTCCAAAAATATTTACAAAAAATGCAGAAAGAGTTTGAAGTAAATATAGCTCAAGCATTTCCTAAGTAGACATGCCTTTCCCAAATGAGAAGTATTAAATTGACCAATAGTGGCTCTCGTCAAAGAGTTATTTTAAATAGGAAGGCATGAAGAAACAGAGGACTTTCAGTCATGAAATTCTATCATAGCTATGAAGATGACATTAAGGAGAAGTCAGTAAAGAAAAATCACCAGGTGTGAAATGTTAGCGTCAATGAAATCAGAGGAAGATATTCCACTGATCAGGAGGGGCATTGTGAGAGAGGGTTTTTCTTCATGTTCCTGAGATTACTCAGCATGTGAAATGGCAAAACCATAGTGCAGCGTGCCAAGGCAGGTATTCAGAATTCAGAATCTATTCTGTGCAAATGTATAGCATTGAAGACAGGTTGCAATTATCAGTTTGGAAAAAGAGTTGTCAAAAGCTTGCCTGAGGCTGAAAATGATTTTTTTCTTTCTTCATAGCAGAGAAGGGCGAGAATATTGTTTATGGTGTTGATAGTTAACCTTGTCCCAGACCAGTGAGTGTATCTCCTTCTGTATCTAAAAACTTAAGGCAGTCTTTAAACTTGTCACCATCTAAAGAATACTTACATAACTAAAGTTTGACCCCAGCCTAAAAACACATCCATCCTTTGTTAACCATTTTTCTCTCTATCCAGATTTCCTTGATGGGTATGTGAAGAAACTCCTGCTCTGCAGAGACATCTCTTAATGTTTTTTATTCTTAAATTCCTATGAAAGGGTAATATATGAGACATATCCAGTGCAACATGTTAAGTGTCGAGGAAGCTCCATTTGTCTACTGTTCTATAAATGATTCTAATCTTCTCCTAACAGCAAATCTTGCATAATAATTGTTCAATAGAGTGGCTTTCAAGAGTGAGAAAATCAAACAATATAATTTTCGCATTAATTGATATGGCATACTAATTGCTTTCTAGCAATTATGGCAGTAAATGTAATGAAATAAATTTAACTTTTATTATAATGAACTATATATATTATTATTATTTTTGTCCAATTCCTTTGCAATTACTGTATTTCATTATTTTGTTTAAGTATCTGTTGCACTATCAAGCGCAATATGGGAGGCTGTTAAGCAAGCTACTAAAATAGCAGATATGGAGACTATAATTTATGATTATTTCCAGAATTAGCTCTCCAATATTTTCACTACTTGTAAAACTTAAGATGTTTCATGCTGTGTTACAGTGCTATAGAACCTACTTTTTGCTGTAAAGATTCTGACACTGAATTAGAGACCATTTGAAATTGTTTAATGGAAATAAAGAAAGAAAATTTAGAGAAAGTTGAAGAATGGAAGTAGGTGTTGAAAAGAGACACCAGGTTATTTGAAGACTTGGAAAATGTCTCGCAGTAAAAAACTTAAAATAAGATTGGCTAGAAAAGCTTTGATAGTATCATTTTCAACTGATAGTGCCTTCATCAAATTGAAACTCTGCTGAATGTTTATATTTCTGTTTTTTAAATAATTTCATTTCACCATTTTCTAAATTAATAATTGCAACGTTTCAGTTTTAAAAGCTTTCGACTCAAAATGTAAGCTAATTATGCTAATAACACCTACACTGAGCTGGAAATATTGCAGATGAACTCAAACTGAATTTCTTTTTGGTTGTTTTTTTTTGTTGGTGTTGTTGTTTTCTGAAATAACATCAACTTTTGTATATACTTTTTCAGACTTTGAGAATCTAAAAATATTTACTCTAGCTTGATTGAAAATTCAGCTGGTTTAATTTATCAAAAAAGTTCCTTTGGTGGGGCATACCTCTGTATTCATATACAAAATTCATGTATGACCATTCTCTGGTATTGTGGCCAACTGACATATCGCAGTGTCTCTCAATCATCTACTGAAACAGAAGGACATCCAAGTGCCTATGATGAATGATTGTTGGCCTTCTCTAAGGACCCATGCCCAGGAATTGGCTGGGAGACCTAAAATGGCTAAAAGCATTCCAGGGACTGGTGCTGGTAACTGCGTTTCAAGCTCTGCATTTGTTTCTAGCACTTTTAGCTTATTTGTGTTTTGCATAGACACATTTTACGCGGCATGTCATATCTTTTAATCTCTCATACAAGGACATGAAAGAATCAGGGACTGTAAATTAGAACTACAAAAATACAAATCAGAAATACAAATTTGCAACAAAGTGATTAATCACTGAACCAAGCTGTAAATTCCAGCAGCATCTTTTAATGTCTTCTTTTGCCATCAAGATTGGACACTGCTGCAAAATATGCACAAGCCCATTAAAAATTATGAGGCTCAGAGAAGATAGCAGGGTAAACAGTAGATCAAACCAAATAGCCTAATAACCCCTACTGGGGATTCATTCTCTAGAAAAATTGTAGGCAAAAGTATTGCTTTCTTCTTGTGTTACATTGCTATTAGGTATAATTATGCATCCATTCATTTTATGGGAGCATCTTAAATTGAAGTTTGTTGTATGAATTTCTCATTAAGCTGATGTGAATATTCCAAGGGCTACATTTTGACATTTAGCTGTAGGCAGAAAAAGGTGCCCAAGCCTGTCAAAAATGTTTGTGGAGGCATACTTCAGTTCAAGGCAGGGAGCAGTTAGTGTTAAACTCTTCAAATGCCAATTCTTCCATGAAGCTGGCCAGGACATATATGAAGTAAGGTTGAGCTGAAGACGTCTCCAGACTATAAACACCTATTTACATTGAGTATTCTTATCCATTTTCACGTTGAATGAGCCATAAACTTATTATTTCTTACTGAAAGTTGTATTTGAAGATGAAACATTAATAAAGAAACCCTTCTGAAATTATCTTCCAGAAACTTAATCTCCCAGGAGGACTCATGAGCTGCAAACTGCTTCATGGAGCACACGCACCTAGAGGACAATTTTTTTTTATCCTGTGATCTTTTAGAAAAAATTATGCTCATACGCTGGTTGCACTTTTCCACTGGTTCAGTTTAGTAGCCTGTAGCCTCCAGCTATGGATACAAAATATTAGCTGTTAAACTATCAAACCTTGTTGTAACAAGCAGCAGCAGCCTTTGCTTGAGGGGCATTTAAGTAAGGCTTATTGATTTTTTTAAAAAGCATACAAAAGCCTCTTTTCAAAAGCAAAGGGTTATTTTAGTTATATTTTAGAAGATTACATGATACTGGAAAAATCAAACTGAAATGTGTCACATAGAATAAAAGTCTTAATTAAGTTCCAATTGGCATTTCTGGTGATCCACCATCTCTTAAAATACAAGTCTGTTTGCAGAATTAAGTCAGTATGAAATCTGTTCTTTTTACTTTGGCAGCGTTATTGGATATGTTAATCCACCGTGGCAGAGAAAGTCAAGTGCAGGGCAGCAGGGGTAGCTAAGTGTATGGTATGGTCTTCATACAACCAGGGGCATTGAATAGCATAGTATGAAGGCAACTTCATGTCATGATCTAACAGTGTTTGAGATTTAACCCCTGCAACTTATTGTTCCTGGCAGACTGTACCTTGTTCCTGTTTATCCAGTTTTAATATGCTTACGAACCAGTTAGCACACAAAATAAAAAGTTTGACAGGTCCTAAGGAACTTCTCTATCAGCCTGGGTGTTTGTAACTGACCTATCTTCATAGATGCTTACAGAAAATGTTATTAATTTTTTTTTTTCAGCAAGATGTATTCCCAAGTAAACACCATTTGATCACTGTAAGCAGGTGGATTTGGGACCATTTGGGCCCTTACTTCCTGAGAAATTTGACTGTCTCTGTGTGGCCAGTGGCTCAAGTACTGGCCCTGAGCCTGTGAAACAATGAATGGGGAATTTCGAAAAGAGGTAGTGGAGGATGGTAGCATTTTAAAAGCATAGGCTTAGATATCAAAAAGAAAAAAGCTTTGAATGAGGCTTTGAAACTCATCATGGGATAACGATTGCAATGCTTCTATCTTCTCACCTGTTTCATATTCTTTTCTCTCCATGTTTGTCTGTCACGATGATCTCTGTTTCTAATTCCTTGCAGACATCTCAGTCAGTTTGTTAGCAGTAGTCGTCAGCTTCTGCGGGCTCGCCTTGCTGGTAGTCTCACTTTTTGTCTTTTGGAAGTTGTGCTGGCCCTGCTGGAGAAGCAAACCTCTCACTTCCAATGCCAGTAATGTCCCGCAGAGCACCTCCAGTGCTCCTACAGAGGTTTTGGAGACCAGTGAGAAAAAGGAAGTTAAAGAAAATGGGAAACCTACAACAAAGGTACTTGAAGCTGCACTGAAAATTAGCCACACTTCACCCGATATACCAGCAGAGGTCCAGAACGCACTGAAAGAACATCTGATCAGACATGCACGCATGCAGAGACAAATCACAGAGCCCACGTCATCATCAAGGTAAGGGATACTTGCATCTGTGGCACATTTCCTGGGAAAAGGTACAGCCATGGCATTCTGTTGAAAATTTCCAAAATCTTAGGGAACTTGTGAGTAATTAGCAGTTATGGGCAAAACAGCAGTCCTGTGAGGGTTAAGCCTCTGTCTCGTTAACAGAATATCCCCAAAAAGATGGCAGTACTTCAGCTGCCTCACCGTTTTATGAAGATCAAATCTATCTTATTCTACTTTGTAAATATATATGTATTTACATATATGTATTTACAACATTTCCATTTTTGGTTTTGTGTATAGGAAAATCCATCCTAGTGTGATTTTTCAAAGTACTGCAAGTCTGTCTTTTCACAGATGCATTTTTGTAGACATAGCAGTTGCTTTTACAGATGAAAGTTTTCCTTTTCATTAAATAAAAGACAGATTTGTTGTTGATGGCACATTTCTTCATGACATGTTTGCCACTTCTGAAGGAATTAAAATCCCAATCTAAGCATGTAGTACAGATTGGTTTCAAAGCAATACAGATTCTATATAAATTTTGGAACATATGTCAAACAGGTACTATTGCAGCAATGATTTCTTTTGTATTAAATTGAAGGACAGAAACTTTGATTTTGTCGCAGATACAGACTTATTTTGAAAAGTACTGAAGAAGAGATGTGCAGTGATCTGTAGTATCAAACACAATTTTCCTCAAATACTGTCAGCAAATTTAATGCAGGTGGAGCAGGCAGTGAACCAAAAAGATTGCTTCCTACATAAAAATAAATTATAATTATTATTTTTTTAAAATGAATGTTTTCTTAACACAAAATGGGAAAATGAAAGTTAAAAGAGGCACTTGAAGTATTGCATAACACCGTGAGAGTAGAAATGCTGTATAGAAAGTGACTTTAACTTAGTGGACCTTTTGCTAAATGGATGGATGCTACCAAAACAAAACAAACAATCAAAAGCCAAACAATAATAATAAAAAAACATCCACCCCATTTTTATTGATGCACAAGACTGTAGACGTGCATTACATTTACTGGGAACATATTTTGCTGGCTTTCTGAGAGTCCCTAAGACCAGTATTTTGCCATCTCAGTGCATTCATTGAGCTGGTAAGTGCAGAAGTGCTTTTTTCCTCACACATTTCCAAAAACAGGAAACATCCAACAGGCAACTGAAAATGAGAGCACTGCAGCCAAGGGTGGTCTAGCTGACTCCAGCAGCTGAACCATCTCCTGAATGATAAGACTGTGTAGCTGCCTTTAAGCCACATTGCCCTATCTGTGCCTGATTGCAGCTACTATATCCACCTGCTGAGATGGGGAGCATGGTATCCTAGCTGCTCTGAGGAGCTTTTCCAAAATACTGGGAAGGCAGCTTTGACATTGTTACTGCTATAGTGGATGCATCCATAAGAGGGACGGGCAGAGGGACAAAAAGTGATACAACCTTACATGACAAGGATCTTATGCAACTGCTATGCTGCTGTATATCTAATCGGATATAAATTTGAACAGTTTTATCCATTATGTGCCAACAGGTAAATCTGTAGGTGATCAGACTGTCTGACTTCCTGAACAGACAGAAGAAATAACTAGCTGACAGATAGGCTTGAAAACTCTGTGGAAACATAGGGGAAGAAAGAAGTTCCAAGGAAGTAATCCAGAGCTACTTCAAGCTGTCAAAATATTCCCATAGACCTCCAGAGTGATTTTGACTGGGATATGAATGCATAAAATAAAGTTGAAACCCAGCACATTTTTACAAAATTAAAGTCTGTCATCTGTCCTGCTCTTTCTGCATGTACTGTGGGGAAGCTTTTTCCTCTTATCCTGTCTAAATTATCAGTTCTAAATCTTTTTTGGAGGGATGGTTCATTTCCCCTGAGTAGCCCTGCTTGCCCCACCTTAAGTACTTAATAACACAGTGTTGGCACCAGTAAACTGCAATAGAATTCCTGAATCGGTGTTCATTTAGATGCATTTTTGCTCAGGATTAGAGAAGGCCATTTTTCCCTGCAGTTTGTGAAGTTATGCTGCAATATAGTTTAATGATTCTCTGATATTTCTTCCTTCAAGCATTCATTTGTATTTTAAAAGACCTGTGAGCTCTTCAGCATTCAATAGGAGAGGAGTTTGTCATTCAGCTCTGCAAGAGTAAGTCAGTTCCCATGAGGCACAGAGGCAAAAGTGAGGTGTGTGAGAATGTTAAGACTAAAGAAAAACAAACAGGTCAGCTGAATTTGGTAATGGCAAGAAGGAAAGTAGCCTCAGTCCTGGCAAAATGCAGTTTAAATGCTGGTGTCCATTCCTGGATGTGGTCTAAAACATCACTCTAGTATTATCTAGTGAAGATAGATCAGAGCCACATGTTGTAAATCTCAAGTTATATCATAAATCACTATCCTATCCTTCTCTTTTGCCTTACATATGTCACTCTTGATGTGTTAGAACTCAGCTCCATACTATCATTGTTCCTGTGCAAACTTGTTTTATATTATAGATTTACATCCAAACTTTGTCACTCAAAGTGTATTTGTTTTAAGTTACAGAAAGTGTGAGTATTATAGGAGTGCTATGTAAAAGCTAGTAATGGTGGATGTACCTGGATTTGCACACATCAATAACTTACCTACACCTTTTTATCCTGACTGCTTGACATCCTTGTACTTCGTTATAACAGTCATTATTCCTTTGTTATTGCAGAACAAAGGATGATAAATAGGTTGCCATGACAACAATGAAGCATCTTAATAATTAACAGACCAATTAGCTGTCTTGGTGAAATGCTGTGACTCAGAGCAGATACAAGGCACTATGTAATTAGGGCATTGGCTTACTAGAGCAAAAGCTCTGCTGGTTCCCATGGGGCACAGCCATACAGCTGCACTGTTCTACTTAGTGATGCCATGCAACAATGACTGTCTTCATCAGAGGTTCTTACGTACATAGCGTTTGACAGTTTGAAAGGAATTAGTACCTTAGAAATCATGAAGTCATTTTTTTACATGTTACTTTTTCAAGAATTAACTCAGGTCTTCATAAATGCAAGAGGTTACAGGAAAAGAGAGTTTGTCACATATCAAATTTCATTTAAACTAAAAATGACATGCAGGCATTTTTGTTGTTTTACCTGCATAAGCAGAGTAAGAAATGCCAGAGAGCTAGCACCTAAATCACTGCAGGCTCAAAATTCACTGCCACTGCATTCTGGGTGGAGATCAGTTCCTTCCCTCTGTTTCCCATGAGACCAGGATTCTCAGTGGATGAAGGCTCAACAGCATTTATGGAACTCCTTGAAGAACATAGTTCTGCTTTTATGATTAGTTAAAGCTTTCCCATTGCCCCCTCCATTCCATCATGGATATCATATGCTGTGATTTGAGGAGTATAAACTTTTAAGAGAAGAGGAAGTCTTGGAAATTGTCTGCTTGTAACAAATAAATATGTGTTTGTGTATGGAAAAGTTGCAATGTATTATGAGAGAGGTGTGTTACTGTTCAACTAAATTTGAAATCAAAACACCTGTGTTTTCTGGAGCTACTTCAAACCTGAACTATGAAGTTCTCCCTCCCCTATTCTTTTGTTACAGTTTTACTGCATGCTACACCTAGCAGTACTGAAGCAACCAAAATGGGAAACATTCTTGTCTATTATTTAATGGCTGCAGATTACCCTCTTGTATCTCTGTTCAGCTAAATTGCAGTAGTTTTGTACTGGGTGCCTTCTGCAACCACTTCACTTAAGCAAAAATACAAATAATATCTATGAAATGAGTCCTAGTTGCTTTCAAATAGACAATTTGCATTTCTGATTTAAAGAAAGAAACACACAGCTGTGACACCTCTTGTTTTCAGAACACAACACCACAGGGAAACCAAGCAATAAGGCAAGGCTGCATTTGGCATTAATAAGCAATTGATTGCAAAAAGCAGAGGAAATTCTGACAATTAAATTGTTTTTTAATGGCTCGCAGGAGGAGGTAGTGAGCTTTTTCAGTGCAGATTGTGAGGGTAGTGAAGTACCATGGAAAAGTGAAAATGTCCAAAAAATAAACTGAACAGTGTAGTCATAATGGCATCTGCTGATGATTAAGCCTATGAAGCTTTTTGACCAATGTTTTTATGCTATTTTAAAGCTGTATGGCATACCAGAGATTTGATTTCACTCTTAGTAGGAAAGGCAAAAAGTTCCATTAATGTTCATGAGTCAATATAAGCTCATAAATAAGTACAGATACACTACATAGTATTCAGAATTGCAAGGATTTAAAAGTAATAGTTTTCGATAGGAGTACATGAATCAGTTTGCTGATACGCTACACAGAGGAGTATGAGAACAGAAGGAAAAAAAAAATGTCACAGGAAAATGTTGCCTAAAACTTTGAAATGTGTTGCAGCCAGAGCAATATTACAGGATAAAGTGGCCTTTACCTCAGTGCACCAGATACGCAATAGGTACACATAAAGTGTTGCAGGGTGGCAAAGCACTATGCCGACAACATCTGTACTTTTCTATGGCTTTCTTGGGGCTTTCGCAGTGATCGTTGTTAAGCACAGTAAATATTTAATTGGAAAACAGACAAGGAGTGACTCCGAACAACAGGAAGTCTGTTGTCTGTAAGTGATGCTTTTTTTCTGCATGACTATACTTCGTTCATGTCCTAGCAGAGTAGGATCAAATAATGCTGGGATTCTATGAAAGAACCTGAGCTCATTTTCAGCTACATAGCTTGAAAACAAGGTAAGAAACATATATAGTATCAGGACACTGAGCGTCTCTCAGGCCAAGTTCATCCTGAATAATTATTTCCTCTTAAAATTGTTCTAAGACTTATAAAACATTTTGGGCGTTGTTTTTTAGTTGTTTTAAAGAGTGGAAACCTTACTAATTTCATCTTCTTATATTTTCTACTTAGTAATAGCCAGGTCTTTTCCTGGAGATAACCGTGGTTCATTTTGTGTGTGTATGTGTACAGGCACAATTCTTTCAGGAGGCACTTGCCAAGGCAGATGCAAGTGTCCAGTGTCGATTTTAACATGGGGACAGATCCAGTTTTACAAAGGGGAGAGACAACAACCAGCATTGGGAGAATAAAACCAGAACTCTACAAACAGAAATCTGTGGATTCTGATGGGCAACAAGAAGATGTGAAAACATGTGGAAAACTTAATTTCATTCTCCGGTACGATTACGAAAACGAACTTTTGGCTGTCACAATTGTCAAAGCCTTAGATCTGCCTGCTAAAGACTTCACAGGAACATCCGACCCCTACGTTAAGATTTATCTGCTTCCAGATAGGAAAAAGAAGTTTCAGACACGAGTTCACAGAAAGACATTAAATCCTGTCTTTGATGAAACCTTTCAGTTTCCTGTAGCCTATGATCAACTCAGCAACAGGAAATTGCATTTCAGTGTTTATGATTTTGACAGATTTTCTAGACATGACATGATTGGGGAAGTAATTCTTGATAACCTTTTTGAAGTCTCAGATCTCTCCAGGGAAGCCAATGTATGGAAAGACATCCACTGTGCAACCACCGTAAGTAATGTGTTCCAAACCTCTTAATGTGATATTTTAATTTCTGTTTTGTAGTTCATGGCAGAGCATCCTGCTTACCAGCAGATGCTAGAAGGAATAAATAAATATATGAATAAATAAAATCTTGTCAATATTTTCCTTTAAGCATATAGAGAAAAGTATGCTTAGCAAGTGATAAAATTTAATTACTGAAATAATCTTCTGGGAACATATCGTCATTCTTATAGCTCACTGTGCAAATGTAAATTAGGTTATCTATTAAATAATATGTCACAAAAAAATCACTGTTTAACAAGAACTATAAATATTTTTTGGTAGGAAAATACCTTGTTCCTCCAAGTGATCATCTATTAAGAAACAGAGCCCATTCTCCTCTTGTTAGCGGATTTTCAATGGCTGTGAAACTCATGAGAGATAAGAGATGTTAAAGATGCTTGAAATTCATTGCTTAATGCCCTTTGCTTAGGGTCCCCCAGTAGATGTGTCTCTGTTGCTGTTGGTTACTAACAAAACTCAAGAGACACAAGCAAGGAGAGTTAGGAAATGAAATATAAATTATTTGCTGTCTATTGCTGAAAGCAAGAGAAGAAGGTCTGCACAATTAACACATATAATGGATGAGAAACTGCCATCAGAAAACTCACCAGTCCCCAGCCATTATCACTATTAACTTAAAAATCTTCCCTGGTTAGAATTTGAAAAGAAACGGCAAAGCACTGTTTTTAGATGCTTTGGTTGTTTTGGTGAATTGGTTGGTATTTTTAACTAAAATGCTGTTTTTATAGAAATTTTCCCCTCCACTGCTCTGTGGAGGTAACCAAAATAGTCTGTCATCCCCATTTTTTCAGAAATACTAGGCACTGCATCAGAGACAGAATCTTCACACCATTCCTTCAGTAGAGCCAGAGGCTTCCCATATCTCTTTTCCCAGATATTCTTACACTGTGTATACCTGCTGGATGGTGGAATGTAGGTGTGCAAGACTAAAAGGACAAGAAGGACTTTGATTTGCTCACTATTTTGAGCAGGAGCAACATATTTCCTGAGAACGGAGAAACACCAGAGAGCAGAACATAATGAGGACAATTTTCAATTGTGAATTCAGGAAAATAATTATTTATTTCAACTGTGGGGTTTACCAAACTGCTGTGAACAGTCTCTGGCACACCTCCAGAAAACCACTCTGTATGCTTTGTTTGGTCAAACTCAGATTTCAACCTAAGAACTATGTTCTCAAGCTTTAAATTCAATCTGTGTTTAAGGCCTTGAGATAATATAGTACAAATATTTTTATATTTATATATATATATATATATTTGTATATTTCTTATAGTGTTGGTATTATATTTAATACCTTAGTAATAATTAATATGCCTACAGTTGTTGTTTTTTGCAACAGACGTGTGTCTTTAGCTTATAACTAGATTTGAGTAAATCAGAACCCCTGGATTGTCCCATCATTTTAGGCAGATTGAAATGGCATAGCAGATGATGCTGTTGAGAGAGATAATAATGTGCACCTGGATGAAAAAGTTTGCTAATTGTGGCACTGTATTCTAAACAAAGTTTCTTCTTCACTAAGAGTTAGTACATGCAGATACAGTGCTTAGTTTGTTCTGCCCATTTTACTCTGTATGAAGTTTAAGAGAAAGCATCTAGCATTTAGATTTCAGCCTTTTGGCCACTTTAGCTTTTAGTGTTCCATGTGCATAAGTTTTCTCCACCTAAATTTTTAGCAATAAACACACACACACAAAATATTTTCAAACATTCAGTGACTGCATTCACTTTCACAAGCTTCACCTAATTCTCAGCAAATTATGTAATAAACTGGTGTATCTGTTTTGTTTTGTTTTGGTTTTTTTTTTCCTGTCAAAACGGAGCCCTCCAATAAGGTGTCCTGTTACTTTATGTGCAATGTGTTGCCTTGTGTTTTACTTCTGCTGCTTCATGTAGATAAAAATTTGGTTAGTAATAAAGGTTGCTAATTCTGACATTTTAGAAACTGTAAGATGAGGGAGCCAATCCTGCACAGCAAGAAAAAGCTCATAAGATGTTAGTCATTGGGGAGTTACAGTGCTGTGTATCAGATCTGAAGTTCCCCAAAGTCACTAACTAGCTATTAAATACCTAACAGTTGCCAGAGTCAAGGGAACTTGGATCAGGCCTTGAAAAATGTGGTTTGGATGGTTTTGCAATTAGTAATAAATAACCATACCCAAGGCAGGAATACTTTGATGTTGATAAAGAACTTGCAATTAAAAACAAAAACAAAACTGGGGTTCTCAACAGGATAGCACTTACACCATAATGAGGAATTAAGACACCCATATGGAAATATATTTCTTTCATGTTTTTTCCTTCCTCACATTTACTCTGTTTTGTTGTGCGTTGTATGAAGCTTCCGGATTTACTGTCCAGACATGCTTTCGGCACCAATGGTTTGCTCCTACTGTTGCTAAATGATAAGTAGTAGAAAATGGTAGAAGTGGTGGATCAAAGAATTGGTCCAAAACTTCAAAAAGTACAGCAGAAGTGGCCTCTCTTCAGCTTTTAGTCTTCTGCATCTCTTCCATAGTCCAGAATTTTCTCTTCAGAAGATTTAATGAAGTTAAAACATTCCTGTTGTCTACATGGACAAAACCTTATTTTTATGTCACAATGTAAGAGTTGAAGATCCACTAGACAGAAGTACCAAAGTAATTAACTACAAAATTTTACTGTGAAGGATGTTACTGCAGCAGATGGGGAGATTTTCCGCTGTCTAAAGACTGTCAGGGAGACATCTTTAGAGGCTTTGCTTGCACATCCATGAGGAGTTTTTATTTGGTAGAGGAAAGACACAACATGGGGAAGTTGAGTCTGAGTGGATGCACTGAATCCTTTAGGCTGTAAAACCAATGTTTACGTGGTAAACCACAGTTTGACTCCTTTTTTTTTTTTTTTTTTTCCCCACCCACAATAGTCATTTGAAATGACATTATGAAGTGCAGGATTGGTCCCTCACATACTCACTTTTATAGTTTTCAACTGTTGGTATTTATTCATCTTTTGTATTTGTATTTTGTATTTTGTTCTTTTAATTTTTCATTCATGTCATTGTTTCTCTGTTATGTGTTCTGTTGGAAACCTGCAGCTACTGTATAATATGTAGTATGTATCTGTTATAAGTGAAAAACCATTTTCATTTTTTAATGTTAAATTACCAAGATAAAATTGGTGTAAAATTGGCTGTGGAAAAGAAGTATCCTAGGTATCTGATTATATTAATACCCCCCAGTTTTGCTTCAACATGGGTGGTTGAATTTTCAATAAATAATCCATTATTTACTTTGTTCGTTTGATTGATTGAATTACAGGCAAACCAGAGGCAGCTTTGGAACACCTGCAAAGGTTGTGTAGTATACTGGTATATTGTAATTCTTAACACACTGTAGGAAACTCTTTCAAAGCATCCAAGGCAAACAGTATCACATCAACATATCTATCATCTTCTATTTTTGTGAAGTGCTTGCAAGCTTTGCATGTTTTTCTGAAGCTTGTTATTCCCAATATAATATACTGCATGGTTTTGGTACTTTTTTAAATCAACAACAACAACAAAAATAAATAAATAAATAAATAAATTTGCATTTAATTGACAGTACTCAGTATCATAAAATAATTTAGGCAAAAAGGACACTTCTTGACATGATCTAACATTTTCTGGATATGAAAGTTCATCAACTTCTGATTCTTTGAAAACTGATGGACTGCTTTGGAAATATCTGCTTCTAATTTCATTGCTTAAAATATAGGTGGAAAGTAAATCAAACAAAATTGAAGCCCATCTCTACAGTTCACCCAGAGCTATTGCAACTGTCTTTAGTTCTTCCTGTAGTTTACTGTTTCATAAGTGGATAAAAGTAGTGCACTGGACTGAGTAATGCAATAGTGGTACAAATCTAATAATAATTGCTCTTATATAGTCAAACTTTGAGGCCACATTATTTGGACTATCCTATTTTTTGACATTCAGAATGCAGAACTATTGGGAGATGTTTTATTATGGATAGTGTAGGGGACTGCACCCTACAATTAGTCATCCCCATCAGAATGGGGTTTACGCTACCATTTCAGGAAATGTCCCTAAAAGCTATGAAATAATGTTAAACACATGTGAAAGAGTAAAGGCTTGTAAGTGCAGAAACATTTATTAATTCTATAATGGTAACAGTGCCTTTATAGGCAAGAATAGCTGGCACTTCTCATTTCTGATCAATCCTGATAATATAAAAGATCCATATGATTACCTGCTACTGGGTGAATGAGAGAATTCTCCAGGTCAGTCTTTATAGGAAAAGTGTTTCGGTTTTTTATTTAGGTTTGGGACTGCTTTCAGCCCAGTTCATAGTCAGAAAAGACAACTGAGAAAGAATGGGTTTCTTTCTAGCTACTGAAAGCAGCAGAGGCTTCAGTTGTTGAATATTTCTTTCCATTTGAAATGACAGGTCATTCGAATATTCTGTCTTACTTAAAGCCAACAGCTACTTCTGATCTACCTTAAATGTAAGAGATATTAGATGAATAAAGAAGGTGGCTTCCCCTGAGGAAATTAATATTTCTGCATCCAGGTGGTAGCCGGGCCTTAAGTGATCTCTGAATTTCTTGCTGCTAGTATTCCCTTTGTAATCAATGCACTGCTCCTTCAGATGAATATATCTGAAGCTACTCAGTTACTTTTCCATTCACATGCCAGTAGACGCCACACTTAGATCACATAAGTATCTCTGTTCCTAGCTGTTCTGAGGCACGAATGAGCTTCCTTGCTGACAGGCAGGATGAAACTAACCCCCAGGTGCACAAGGCAGATGGTTATGTACAAAGGGGTTGACAAAACCAGCACCCAGGAGGCTTCCTTGTCTCCTGTTGAGAGCATTCAGTCTGCTGGACCCTACCTGCTGTCTCAAGGAGTCCTCCTTCTGCAATGACAATCACAGTCAACAGCTACTCTTACCTAGAGCAGACATCGGACTAAAACAAACATTAGGCCTCCTGAAGAGGAAGACACAGTCATTATGGAGCAGCAGACCCCAATGTCTCCATACCATCTTCCACAGGGGCAAGAACAAACACAAATCTCATTGATTCATTTCTTAGGAGAACTACTCAATCAATAAGTGGTGCTGGGAAGAACAAAAATAGCTGAATTTTGTATGCAAAGAATAACAGGAGAGGGAAGTAAATATTAGCTGTAAGGACAAGGTTTCCAGAGTGAAATCCCATTGAGAGATGGTAGAATTAGCTGTTCTATTCAGGCATCATGCAACTTTTGACACTGTCTGTGTTAGCATAAATAGCATCAAATTCAATATGCATAGATGAGAAAACAGTATTCAAAAAGTCCTAAGGTCTTCTGCCACTGCTTTATTATTATTATTATTATTACTATTATTATTATTATTGAATACTGTGCAGAAAGTTAGTTTTTAATATGACTGAACAGTTAAGAATTCAGGAATGTAAATGTCTGAATAATTTCTCTGACAACTAGAAAATGATTACTAATTAGTACAGGCACTCACTCAACATACTGCAGGAAAATGGAAAGAGAAAATGTGGAAATCGTTTATTTAGGATTTAAGTGTAAAGTAAATTAACGCCAATCTAAGAATTTTCTCTTCAAATAACCTGTTGTAATCATTAAAACATCATTTAAATTACAATTATTGGGAAAGTAGTCCTCAGTAGTAACACAGAGATTAAAAATTAAAATTATTAATTACTGTAGATTATGACAATGGAATTAACATGGATGGTTCATAGGAAATTCAATTTCTAGAGCAGTATTCATTATGCAAATCGTTATTTTAACAACCAAAATAAATGACACACTAATGCCAATACAAGTATATGCAATTTTGAGTTCCAGTAACATTTTCATTGTTCATTGTAAAAATCTATATTTAGTTGCTTTTAACATTTTATTTGAATTGCAAAACTTGAAAAAGAAGGGAAAGACAAGGAACAAATACCAACAAATGGCTAGGATATTTTTACGGACAATTATCATTATTACAAAATTATTGTAAAAGTGACACTTCACATATCGGCAGACATTATGTAAATCCTCTCAATGAGAACATAATTTGTAAATAATTTTTCTCATCCAGTTTAGCGCATGGGTGGTAATATGTGAAAAGAAACTACCCTGAACCTAATATTTTCTGTTGTATGTATTCCTAGCTAAATGTTATCTCTGGTTAAATTTAATATCAAGACTGGATGAATTAATCAGAATGAGAAACAGCAGAACTTTGTCCAGTAACAACAGTTCTAAAACTTCAGTGGACCAATTGGTGATCCTCCGCAAAGGTTTCAAACTTCTCCTTACTGTACTCTACTCTGTCTGTGCCATATCTAGGGAACATTTCTGTAGACATGCTTCCACAGAGCTAAGTTTGGAGATAAGGGTACTGCTCTCTAGTGGGTCCAATGACAAAGCAATACAATAAGGATGATTCTTTGTCCAGCTTTGCCAACCTCTGGGCTGATATCCCAAACAGACATGGAACAATGAATGTGTATATATTCTTGGTAACTGGTTAGTGTATCCATTCAGGGAAGGTTGCTTTTGTAGGGTAATTATAGTATTAAAAAATATATATCTATATGCCATTTCTAAAAAATCAAATTCATCTGTGCATCTAAAATACACACTTGATATCCGTTTCCTCTGTTTTATTTTGTTCTAACATTGCTGTAACAGAAGATGGATTGGATAGTGTGGTAGATTGGGAGCCATGAAAATAACTGAAACTGGTGTACTTCTTACCACCGTTCCAGTTCCTTAGTTCTCTATGATGGCTTCTGTACACAAAAGGGAAATAAAAGGAAAAAAAAAAAAAAAAAAAGAGAAAAAAAAAAAAAAAAAAAAAAGCAGTACCAGCAACTGCTTCTTGTTGTATTATTGCAGCTGTGCTTGATGCTGGTTGTTTTTATTCTTTGTTTTTTGGGTTTTGTACCTCTTATTGTAATTTGGTGAGGGGAAAATTATCACAAGCATCTGTAAAACTATCTGTTAATTAAAATCTAAGTTTAATTTAAGAAAAAAAAAAAAAAAAAAAGGAAAGAAAGAAAATGTCATGAGAGTTACCTAGGTACAGATATAACAAAAGCTATATAAGAGAATATGTGGTACATGTAAAGCAGTCTGAAGGATAGTTCAGATTTGCTTGAGAGGTTGCCATTGGTTCCAGGCTTGCATCCTCTGAGTCATGTTTTTTGAAGTGGATTGCAATGCAGATGTAGTTAATGATATTGTCTGTGCTTCAGCTTCCATAGATTTGCTCATACTAAAGGGTTCCTGGCAGATGAGTTGTGTGAACTTAATTACCTAGTGTATTGTAGAGTGAGAGGAATACGCATTTTTTAGAGCAATGGGATTCTGAAGTAATTTAAATCCTATTTTTAAATCTCAATTAAATGAAATAATACTTAAGTACCCAAGGTGATTGAAAATGTTACTCAGGATAATCAGTCTGATAAAGACTTTCAGAAAAAGTTTATATGTCAAGCCTTACTTTGTTCATTATCTGTGTCTGAACTTATGCGTTCATCTCCAAATTCATGACCCTCTAGAACACAATTTATGAAAAACAAACTAAAATGGGTGATATCCCAGCCATTTCGTGTAATACCTGATCTCTGATACTGTCTTTTATATACATGTAATTTTATCCTTAGTCCTTCAAAAGAAAATTTAGAAGTTCATGATTCTTGGGCTTCACCGTGTGTGAGTGAGTTCCAAAGAATATATATTTTATTTATATTTCTTTTAGTATCATAGTTTTCATTTGCCTGATAATTTCTCGAGGTCCTAACATAACTCTTACAGTTATAGCAATAACATATCACCATAAGAATTCGTGCAAGTATAAAGAAAGACTAATGGTCTTGACTCAGAACAGACACTTAGAAAAAATATTAAGAATTTCAATTCCTTGCTAACCAAAAAGTAATCACAAAACTAACTAACTAAGTAACTAAATAAATAAATAAATGAGTAAATGCTGCAACTAATATCAAATTAAATTAGAAGGAGAAAAGCATCAGGGTTGCATTAAAGGATTCTGAAATAATTTGTATTTGACCTCAGAGGACCATGGGAACTCCTAACTGTTGGTAGTAGTCTATGACAGCAGGTTTTCTTTGCCAGGATAGTTATATGGTGTCTATAGATCAGTGCAATGTAGCTACTGATTTTATTTCTAGCTTTCTGATCTTATGACAAGATACTTTTAAATGTCTTTGACACAGACTAGGGTGTTTATCTGAAATACTATGTATTCTAGCCTACTGCAAAATTTACCTGTTTTCATAGTACACATAGTAGCATGAGTATTATTCTGCCATATGAAAATCAGATGTATCAGGGTGACATGAGCCACTTTTTCACCAGATGTAGATCATAGGTGTTAGGGGATGGTTGAGTAAATAGTGGAATGGCCTTTTCCCAATCCTAAACTCATCCCTTATTGCTTCAAACTGAAAAGTATCACAAATTACAGAGCTCTGGTAACTTCAGTACGCTCCTTTTGATGGCCTGCTATGTTGGCTGAAAACCTCACCCTCATTCATTTTTCAGGCATTATTTTGCATCTGTCATGTTGCTTATTCATTTTGTGATCAAAAACACCAGGTTTGATTGCAGGGAATTTTACAAGTTCTTTTCCAATATAATATATATATTCAGTACACAGGGTTTAGAAAGGAAAGAAAAAGGACTGAGCGTTAATATCATAAATTGTTGTCATTTTTTAAAACACTAATGGTTTTCATAAGTCTTCAGAAAGTAACCACCACATGGAGCTTTGCTTTTTTTTTAAAGAAAAAAAACATTTAAGTCGTGGCAAGTAGTCCTGTATGAACTGTTGTTTATCATTTGATCTCACTCAAATTTCTGAGCATATATAATTTATCTTCAGAATGTAATAATAGATGATTCAAGTACATTCTCCCATCTTGCAAAAAATGATTTCCTCTCTATTCACCTACACAAATCAACTCTCTGGAGGAAGAATTTATACCCTCCCTGACTTTTTCATGGTCTCCTCGCTGTACTCCATGACCCAACCCATCCCCATCACCACTCTCAACTCAGACTTCACACTTCAAAGAGTCGGATGTGGGGGAACTGCGTTTTCTTTTCAAAGAAAAGGATGAGATTTCTTTCATGTACATATATGAGAACCAATGATCAGTCTGAATTCAGAAAGCAATGATAGTAACAGAAACAGTCTTTAAAACACAGATTCCACTTATGACAAACCTGTAAAGTGTAACAGAAGACAACTATTACTTTAATAAGTAAAGTAGGGGTACAAAATGGCTCTATCATGTAGACCGGATGAGCTAAACCATTTTGAATTCCTGAGAAATCCTGACAAGCATGAAATCTACCCAAGGAGAATGTTCACATTCACACCACTCTTAATACTTACAACAGAATCACAGCAAAATGACTGAATTTGTGAACTGACCAACCTGCACAATAAAAACTATCTATGCATGTGATTAAGTCCATTTTTATTCAAGAAAGATTTGAAGTATGTATTTCAAGTTTAAGCATTTACACAAGGGAAATTAGTAAGACTTTGCATATGTAGCTGGAAAATGTGAAGAATCCTCACTCTGACTCATAACTATAAGCAAAATGTTTGTCATTTATCCAGCAATAATTATTTTACCATTCATCATTTAAAAATATATCATGCTCACCTTCTGATGCTGGATCAGCTGTATCATAAATCCAGCTGAACTCAAATTCATAATCTCAGGGTAGTTGCAGGTCTGACAGATAAAATATTAAAGACATGACACTAAAAATAAGCATTTTAGGAAAGTTAAAAATAATCCTTCAAGATCATATGAACATGCTTGAGAATTGCTGCCTTACTGAGCTGACTGCCTTAAAAGGTCCTTACAAGCTATTATTTAAAAATCCTGGCTTGTTCTTGGTGTGTTGTTTAGGTTAACAAACATGGGTTTTGTTTTTGTTTGTTTGAGGAGGAGGAGTAGAAAGTTATTTACTATCATAAAAGAACAGGAATATAACTGAATATCTCAACTATACATAATCTAACTAATATCTCAAAAGCTAAATTTGTGTGATATTAGGAAATTACATATTCTTGCGTATAATTAAGGAAGGAAAGAAAAAAAAAGAAATAATGGAAACCCTCTTCCTTACATCCCGTTTGTCAGATGTTGTTGCATCTGAACTATATACCTTTTTTCTTTTTTTTTTTTTTTAAATTACAACACATTGCCACAACATAGAAACTATTTCTCCATGAGTATGATCAAGATCCTTTCAGATCTTATCTATCTTCCCTAGTATAGCATCCTCCTAGAAGCTGTCCTTGAGGCTACTCCTCTGCTTTGCTTTTCTTCTAGAAAAAAAGAACCCACTAAACAAGGTAAAATCAATAAGGCTAGTAACGTTTAGAAGCACATTCATCTTTTTGAAGATCTCAGACAGGATGAACCTTTCAAATACATACATGTGTGCATGAATAAAACTGCTACATTCATTTTGGTAGCTAAAATGCAAGGAAATGTATGTGATCTAAATATCCCACTTCATTTCTTTATACTGGAGATGATGTAATTTGAGTTTTCCAGGAGAAGAGCATGAAATTCTACATGTGAATTCAACACAAATGCTTCCAGAAAAATTTGGCTATGCTCCTGATTTAAATTCTCCATTTAGTAATTCTAGATCCTGTCATTAAAATATTACCCTATTGGTACTCTTTCTGTATGTTATAGAAATGATTTCCAAGTATTCTTGTTTCTGTTCTCTTCAAACGTATCTGAGGCTGCAAAAGATGTCTCTCTGTATTTTAAAAATGTTTTTAAAATTCTGCATGGTATGAACTAGATTGCTGGCAGTGTGATTGGATTTCTAATAATTGCTTTTCTTTTTCAGGAAAGCATAGATTTGGGTGAGATCATGTTTTCCCTTTGTTATTTGCCTACTGCTGGGAGAATGACATTAACAGTCATCAAATGCAGAAATCTCAAAGCAATGGATATAACTGGTGCATCAGGTGAATCTACTTCTTATTTAAACAGCATAGCAGAGCTTATTCAGAAAGCAGACAAAAAGCAACTTCTTCATTTAGTGCATGTTTAGCATGGTTCTGAATAGAAGCAGCACTAGAATGGATATAGGACCTATACATGAATGAATGTACTTTCATACTGCCTCCTATATATTTTCATGGAAATTACAACAGCTATAAAGAGCACAATAACACTATTTCATAGAGCAAATTCTCAGTTACAAAACACTGTTTTTCAATATAGTTTCCACCATTAGCTTTGTATTTTTGTCAACGATGAAAAAGAACATCCATTCCATGCTAGTAAATATCTGCACCAGCAGAAGTGACCCACAATTTCATAGCTGCTGTGACAACATCGTTACTGAAACATACTTCCCACTTCCTCACTTTTCTCACATCTGCTGTTTGGTCTTCAGAAATATTCAGCAAGTTCTGATGTATTTCAATGGGTGTGATTTCTTCTGCATGGAATTTAGTGGAACACTGTTGCTTCATACACACTTCCATGTCAGACACCATTTTGTCAGCCTTTCCCTCTACTGTTATCTGTCACATAGCAACAAAATTTAATAGGATACTGTCAGGAAGGTTCAACCTCTACTTCCATACCACCAACATCTGTCTATGACATCATGGGCCAATATAATAAAATAGGAGGTGTTACTTTTCAGGCAGCCTTCATACCTGCTATCTTTGGTCTGATGTTTGGTACAACCATTCATAAACTTTATACCTTCCCATTGCATTGACAGCATATTGAAAACATGGATTCCCAAGGTCATTAAAGATATTGTATTTTATGTCTTATAAATATGGCATACCTACAGAAATACTGTATTTATGCTACATGTATGAATGGCTTTGAGTCCAAGTACACACAGCTTATTGTCTGTTACTTAGATCCATATGTCAAAGTGTCACTGATGTGTGAAGGTCGAAGACTGAAAAAGCGGAAAACAACCACAAAGAAGAATACACTCAATCCAGTTTATAACGAGGCCATCATCTTTGATATCCCTCCAGAGAATGTGGACCAGGTCAGCCTCTCCATTGCAGTGATGGATTATGATCGGTAAGCACTGCTTGCTCTAAAAAAGTTAAGCTTCAGTTAGACATTATGTGATCATTGCGAGCAACTGATTTCTACCTCCCTGAAATTTCAAGCAGGCTCAGTTTCACAAAGGATAAAGTCTTTGGGCCCTTTCCTGAAGAGGTTTAAAGCTTCCACAACTTTTAGAGTTCGGTCCATTTTGTCTGTGGTAAGAAAGAAGCTTGCCTCTAGCAGTGACATGCATTCCTGTCCCCATGTAGATGCTGTACACTGTAAAAGTTTGTAAGTTATTCCTCCTGGTTTAAAGACACTTGTGTCTCCAGCTCATATATAAATGTCAGGTATTTGAAATCAATGGAAATTTAGATGCCAAAAAAATAGTTAGGTGAATAATTGCCTCATTGAATTAAGTCATAATTAATTATTTGGATGAATCCTTCAGTTCATCCCTCAGTGATTACGCATCTTAGCTTCAACTAATCTGTATCCTTACTGAAAGCTGAAAAGACTCCTGCTCAGAGTATCTAAAATATTTCAAAGTAAACTATTATTCTGTGACTGACAGTGCCGTGTCTGATCCATGTCTACTTCTTTCCAGGGCTATTAGTAATGAGCTCTTGAGATTGCAGGGCAAATAAACAGTGAAAGTCCAGTTTACTAATACAAAATATCAGATTATCTTTCGTCATTATCAGATTTTATTTTGCTTCTATAATTCTGTTAGGAAGATGTTCAGATATGAAAGGGACACTGCAACGCCACTGGTGGGAGAAATGTAGAGCAACTTGCACACCTCCATTCCTCTCCAGCTGCTCCTTTCAAAATGTTTACTAAGAGGAAAGTAGGAAATGTTAGTCTCAGGTACTTGTAGAGCAGGCAAAGAAAATTACTTTCTGGGTTCCCTCAACAAGTCTATAACACTACTAGGAATTCTGAATTACTAAGGTAAGCATCTTACTGCTATAGAACCTCGACTTTCAAATTTTATCAGAAATTCAAATGAGATTAATTAGATCTACGTTATGTAGTGTGAATTACATCTGAAACATCTGGAGCAAGAATTTATTCCCTGGCATCCTCCATCACAGTGCTCTATGTCACGGTTTTGTAATTTTGCTATTGGTATTCCACATCATAACATCATGTGGAGCACAGAGAAGAACTACACGTCCCAGAGGACCTCACAGTTAGAGAGGGAAATATGTCACAGAAGTGATGCTTGCTCTCCCTCTCTCACTGCCTGGCAGCAGGTGTGGGTGTGCTTCCAAGCTGTGCGCCTTCAGTTTCAAAGTAGGCTTCTCAGTCTTCAGAAACCTCTCACTCTCTCGTATTTTACTTGATTTATTAGCCTCAGTTTCAATTCAATTGTATTATATTGTGTTACCTTGCATTCCAATATCATAGTTAGTAAAAAAAATTTTCTTAGTTCATTGCCATTGCTTTGTTTCCTTGAGCTCAGCTCCCAATCTCCCTACCCCTTCCCTTCTTCCCTTCCCATTTTAGGAGTCAGGGAGCCCACAGGCCTGCTGCCCCCTGTAATACACACAGATTGATCAAGATAACTCCATGACACTCTACAGCAAAATTTAAATGTGCTTTCCTTGAGCGTTTCTGTTTGTAAAATTTTAATGGCAAAGGTTAAGCCTTCATTGCTCTTTCCATGGCTCCTAGAAGCAGTCTGGAAGTAGCTGGAGGTTTTGGATGTTATTACAGGATATCTTATTGCCACAATTCCACTAAAACTAATATCTGTAATAAATACTAGGAAAATCTTGGACATATCTTCTATGCTGCATGAGACTAGTACATTATACATCAAATATTATTAAAATTACATTAAAAAAATTTATCTTTCTTTACAATTCTCAGTGTAGGGCACAATGAGGTCATCGGAGTGTGTCGGACAGGAATTGATGCTGAAGGGCTTGGAAGAGATCACTGGAATGAAATGCTGGCTTACCCACGTAAACCAATAACTCACTGGCATCCACTGGTAGAGGTAAAAAGTAGCACAATTTTTTCCTCCTCAGTGTATTGCATGTTTGGGTTTATTCTCTCTTTCCCACTTATGTGCTTCTAAGAATCATAAAAGTCAGCACGTCATGGTTGCCACTTCCTATCTATCACACCGCTATAATACCCTCTGCACAATCTACCTCCAGTTGCTTGGGTTTATTGTTTATTATATCTGCCATTTCAAACATTTTCATGAGCACCATAACATTAAAACCTTTAAAATTCCAGAGATTTTGATCTTATGTCCATTTTTAAGAGATCATTTGTAAACAAATCAAAAGCAATCTTTTTCTATTCAGAAATCTTCAACATTAACAATTATGATGCTAAGACATTAATCTGAAACTGCCTAATTATGCTAATTAAAGGGAAAAAAAAATAAATAAGCAACTACCTCTAGATTTACTAGTAGGCTTTTATTGGAAGCTTATTAATATGGATTGATGATTGTATCTAGAGCTCCCCAGGCTTAGACCCTATATTCAGCCTGGTGTGGTTATATTTTATTAGTTTTCTGTATACAAGATGCTAATCAGCTTTGAGTTTAAAAAGATTCATATTGAAGACTCAAGAAGCAGCAGGCCCTGCTTTAAGACACAGAGGATGCACCATAGAGACCTCCTCTAGGTTACTCTGTGTAGAAAAATGATTTTCTGTTTGAAGCAGAACAAGATATTTGGCTTTCCCACTGTGTATTGCTTTGCTGCACAGTATCTCCATCATTAGAAAAAATATCAAGGCTTCAGTAGAAAACCTGAAGTGTATGAGGATAGGGAAACTGAGTCAATGCTCAACTGAAGCCTTTTTTGAGATGTTTCTGGCTTTCTCTGAATTATGTAGGTTTGGCAAAGGGGGTACCTGCCCTGGGTAGTAAAGCAAATCCACTCCTGTGAAAGAGTCAGGGGAATATTTAGGTCTCTAGGAAATTTCTTTCCATTATTAGTTCTGATTAAGACTTTGACCCAGAAAGGTTCTGGTTGTGTCTCAGGATCTTCTTTGAGGGATTCCCTCATTCTCTGAAATGAGTCATGGCCAAATTAATGATATTTGTAAAATTAATATTTTTCTTGCAGTTACCTGGCCGAGCAACCAGTTTTGATAGCCAGGGATCTTGTTCATCGCCAAAACCACCACTTACACCCTAGGGAACAAGTGTGGATTCATCATATTCAGTGTCCAGTGCTCCCATGTAGCTCACATCTACATAAACAGGTTTGGCTTTCGCAGATGAACTGTATCCATATTTTTGTATTAAAATACTTTTTTCCTATTCTAAGTCTTATATTACAGTTTATAATAATTTCTTACTTTATGAATGAAGTTGACTTGAGCCAAATATAATCTTTTCTCATAAAAATTCACTCACCTGTTTTGTCTCTGGCATATATCCAGTATCATATCTAATATATTTGAATAGACATAAAAATCAAAAAGAATAATCCCCAAAGTAATTCAATACCACTGCAGATTTTGATGCTTAATTCTTCTGAGTGCAAATAGTCATATATGGTTCTTGTAGTAAATCTCATCTAAATTGCCCTAAATTTTATATGGCTTGTCAAGAAAAGACTTTAAGCTGAACACTGCATGAAAAAGAAAGGAGGAAGAAAGGAGGTGAGAGAGAAATAGAGAAAGAAATAGAAACAAAAAATAGAAAAGAAGAATGAAAGAAAATAAAAAGAAAAAAAAAAGAAAAAGAAAGAGAGAAAAAGGAATAGAAAAAGATATTGAAGAAGAAATAGAAAAAGAAATTGAAGAAGAAAGAGAAGAGGAAAAAGAGAAAAACAAAAAAAAAGGGAAAAAGAAAAAGAGGAGGAAAGAGTGAAAAAGAAAAAGACAATAACAGTAATTACTGTCACATTTTGACTGCTAGAAGTTCTTGCTTTGAACAGGGTTGAAGCACTCATCAAACGTCCTCTGAAGCCACATCAGCTCAGTAGGACCCTACAGGCTTTCCTGGGTTTCAGTTCAGCCTTTATGGAATATGTCCCGTGACTGGATCTATGCAGTTATAATATTCCAGCAATCAGGATGCCTGCTGCACCTACTGGAACTCATTAAACTGTCTGGCATAATTACCATGTGCACCGAGGCCAGCAGCTGTATTTGGTAGCAGTTTTACTTCAGTTATCCACTAGCTCTGCATGATGTTGAACAGATATGGGTGTATCATTATGGACAGTGAATGTGTCTACGAGTTTTGTGGAGGTTGCTGTAGCTCCACAGAAATGTAAGGGTCTCCCAAGCAAATGCATCTAGCACTTTTGGTGGAGCCTGTTTGCTATGGGCATCTTGCATCCCATATTCAGTCTTTATTCAGGCCAAACTGTAGGTGTGAATATGTTCTGATCTAACATAAACTGTTTTATGAATTTTAGGTATTCAAAAACATGAACAAAAGCTGTGGTTACATAAAAAAAAAAAAAAAAAAAAAATCACCTTTATGTTTCTGGGTTTAGCATGAGTGTTAGATTTGTTTGAAGTACTTTTAACTGAATACGTAGTTCATGTTTCTGGTCATTGGTACCTCAAATTAGATGTCCAAAATGAATTTGAGTTGTGCTTTGTATCAATATATGGAAAAAGAAATTGAAATGCAACAATTTTATAAACAAGAAAATTCATTTATTGGAATACACATTGAGAGGAACTACAACAAATCATCTGCTGAAGTGAGCTGATTTAAAAACTGGAAGAGAACTGAATATTATTTTATGGATCTAACTTCAGTCAGACCATTTATTTATTTATTTATTTATTGTGAAGAGCATAGAAAAGACTGAATAGTTGGACCTTGGATTTTGAAAGCTGAGGAGCAACTAGAAAAATGTTTGAGTGGTGACTCTCTTTATATCCTTGTAAAACTTAGAGATACATGTAAGACTGGTATTTTTCCAAACCAGCATTTTGTACTGTCACATGAGAAAAATGGAAGATTGTTTTATAAGAACAGAAAAAATTGTGGAAATTAATCTGATTATGAAGGGGGAAAGGCCTGCAAACTGAGAGACTTGCAAAGAACCACTTGGCATTGGTTCTTTCACTCTTCTTCACATTGGCACTTTGGCCTGATTGACACAGAATGAATTAATAAAGATCCAGCCACCTCCATTCCTTTAACTGAACCCTACAGTTGTCAGTTATGCCTTGAAACTGCTCTAGAGATGCTGAGAATACTGTTCTTAATATTCTAGGGTTTTTTATTATTTTTTTTTTTGGTGGATTTTTTTGAGGCAAAAAGAAGGAGTAATTCAAAATGATTTAAGACACATGAAGAAAGCAAGCCAAATAGACAAATAGAGCTTTATATAAGGTATTCCTTATTTATTATTAAAAACACTAACAAGAATGGCTTCAACTGAAGTTTTTTCATGTCTCTTCAAAGTTGCTTTCCATGGCCTCTAGACAGAAATGCATTTCCCAGGGAGGGTTGGAAATGCTAAATATGGATCCTTCCTGTTCAAGGTTGTACTTCCATTTCCATAAATGCAGAGCTACCTTTCATTTCTTTATTCTCTCTAGATGTCTAATATTTTAAATGTGAGATTTGTGGCCTAGATCATTTTCCAAGTGGTTTTGCAATGCTGATATAGATACATAGATATGTACACGGAGATTGAAAACGTATTTTGTCTATACATTTATCTTAATACAAATTATATCAGATGTGGCCTTTGTGGCCTAGAAAATACTTTTTGTAATGTGGTACTGTAACAGTTGACAATATTCTTTGCACTTTCTTGCACCTAATATCCAAAAAGCTAACAATTTCACAATGAAATGTAGCATAAATGTTCAGCGATGAGCAACACCTTTTTAACTATTTCATTGTTACCTATGAGTGTCCTGTATGTTTCATCATAATTAGTAAGGTATTTCAATTGTCATTTCCTTACATTTAAATTGTTGTCAAACACCAAAGGAATAATTGCTCCATTTTTTCCCTGGTTTTTTTTTTTTGTTTGTTTGTTTGTTTTTTTGTTTTTTTGGAGGGGGAAGGGGGGCTGCAGAGAGTTTTTAATTGTTTTTGTTGTTGTTACGTTATTGTTTTGTTTTCTGTATGGCTAATAGCAATTCTGTATGACTAATGTGTCTAAATTTGATTTATTGATGCTCTGCATCTACAAAAAATCAGGCTGCAAGATTATCAAAATATCTGATTTCGAAAATGATCCCTTTATTAATTAGTTGCTTATCAGTGATAAATATAAATAATGCAAAATACTATAATTTTTCTTTCTTTCTTTTTTCTTTTTTTACTGCTTTCTTAGTTTTCTCAAGGTAGAGTATATATACTTCACACAACCAGTCCACTGGCTTTAGAGCCCAGTGCACAAGTTACTCTGTGTTTGCACTCATAGAAGTATCCTCTGAATAAAAGCGTAACACAGTTAGTCAATTTATATATTGCTTTATCTAACTCTTAAGGGTTTAATTTGCAAAACTGTTGTAAACTTTCTATTCCTGTACTGAATATGCAGTTTTTTACTTCATATTTCTGCTATATCACAAACATTAGTCTGATTTGAGAGAAATCGAATTTGGCAAATGGTTGGTGTAAAATATATAGTAGTAATTTTAAAAGCGTTTGAAAAACTCATAATCCTGAGGCTCACTCAAAAGCCTGAGATATTTTTATTGAAATGTTTTACTGGAAACAGTAGCTGTAGTTAATAAGAATTTTGCACTGCAGAGCTTTTTTTGTACTTTCACAACAGTAAACCACAGAACTGTACAGAAAAAGTGTATGATGGATTAAGTGGTTTCAGGAGAGCTGTTAAAGTTTATATTTATTTTCAATAATGCATTGTAAAGTGAAAAAAAGCCCACATACAAATGTATCTAATGAGTCATTCTAGTCTTTTGGGTAAATACTGTTTTCAAACAATTGCTTCCCTTCCTCACATTAAATAAGTTTTCAGGGACCATTAGATTTGCTCTGAGCAACCATAAAATTATTATTAGGTCTATGCAAAATGTTAACTAGGACCCTACAACATAGGTAGATTTAGAGTTCCACTGGCACTGCAGGCAGTAGCATAGGATTGACTGCACTCCATGTTCTCAACTTTGGTTGGCGTTATAGTATCCATCTGGTGATAAATCTTTTGTCCTTACCTTCTTGGCAAGTGACCAGCTATTTTCCCATTATCTTTCTTTCTGTCTTGGGCTTCACTATCGACTGGCTTCTATATGTTCAAGAATTAGATTCTTGACCTTTAATTTTGTCTGCATTGCCTAAAGATGACTCCTGGCCTTAAAATGCAGTGATGTGAAACCTGTGGGGTCCTGACCAGAAGGTGAAGGATCACTACATTTCTCATTTTAATTCTATGAAGAACTGTCAAAGAACTTTCCTCTTCCACAGTCTTTTATGATTACCAGAGTTTATGGAATCAGTAACACTGACTGGTATTTGGTTTCTAGGAAGCACTAAGGATATATGTGTCTCAGGGACATGTACAAAGAAAGTGGCCAGGACAAATAAGATAAATCCAAACTTAGTATTTCAGGACAAAACTTCCCCTGGAACATTTCTTTTTCAGTATATGGAAATGTTTGCACTTACTATTTTTCAGTAACAAATCCTTTTCTTTAAAGAATCACAGCCTTCTTCATTATTTTGAGCAAGCAAGAAGTGATTTCATTAGGTTATTTTTTCAAAGGGAAAAAACAATTATTTCTTGTTCTTTTTCTATTGATGCATTTTTTGAGCAATAGTAGGAGAACTAATTTTCCAAAAAAATCCCACATGATCAGTCCATCCATTACACCTAATTTTCAGGGTTTTCTACTAGCTTCTATTTAATCATTTTGAAAAATTTCAACATGATGTTGCACAGATTATACATGATGCTCTAAGTCCCAGATTATTTTGCTATGTCTTTTCAATCAGTTAACGGATTAACTCCAATAAACTTTTATACGCACTGATTTTTCAGCACATCATCATTTTAAATTGATTAGCGGCCTCACAAATTTTGTACACTGACTTCTGAAACCATTTGACTATATTTTAAGCATGTAAGAGTTTTAAATAAAGGTAACTATTTAAGAGCTCGGTAACAGAGTTCTCCTGCTGAGAATGCAAAGTTTTTAACGTGCCTGCAAAATTTGAAAAGCTTTTATTAGAGAACACAAAAACTTAATTTGCACATACAAGCATTTGCACTGGCAAGAATCTGAAATTGGTACTGTTCAGCATTTCTACCAAAATGAAACAGTTAATTAGACACTGAGGTAACTTTTAGACAAGGCTCATATAATATCTGTCAGACTATCCAAAATGCAAATAAAATACAGTATGTATGACAAGAATATTAATGCAAGTTTTGATGGAAAATGTTCTCTCTCGTTCACACCACAGCTGAGACTCAGTTTAAACGCTTCCTCAGAATTCACTTTCACGTGGCTTCTGAGGCTTGTCAGTCTAAACTGAGCTATCTGGTGTCAAAAAACAGATTGTGCCAGAGAGCAGCCTGCAGAACAGAGAAAGACAAAGGAAAATGTGGCAGCAGACATGCAGTTATTCAGTGCAACTGTAAACTCTCCAAAATTAAAATCTTCCCTTGGAAACTGATAATTATTCCAGTATTCATATCACCTATCCTTTCTTTATGTGCAATTAAGCAAGTAGAAAAAGGGAGGTGCATAAAGAAGAGCTAGCATTAAGGGTAGGAAGTAAATGAGGGGCTTGTCACAGCCATCTGTATGTCCAGAGCATCACAATACCTTAACTTCAAGACTGTCTTTTGTTTAATAGTCCGGATGAATAGACATCTCAAACACAATTCCACATTTCCATAGTCCTGGATGGAAACTGGCAATCTAGGAGCTGGAACTCTGAGAAAAGATGAAGCTGCATGTGGCATTTAAATATCACAGGGGAATCTGGCAGGGAAAATGGAACTAACACCTTCAATCTTGTGCTGAGTGCAAGGGGATGCTTGATGATAGCAAGTGCTCAGGTCTGTGATTTTATATTTTATCTGATAGCACCTCTACAATGTTGCTGTTGCTGGGAAACCTCTTTACTGAATCAAAGAGAATGCCTCTGCTATTGCTATAAAATTTTTCCTCTCCAGAACTGACAATGAATCTTCTGTGACATGGGATTTATTCTTCCAAAAAATCACAAAGCATGTTAAACTTGCAAAACAAGAAAAATCAATTAAAACTGTACCATCATGAGGACGCCTCAGTTTGATGACAGTAACAACAAGCTTTGGTGCCTTACCAATCTAAGAGAGCATTTCCTTGAGTGCTCTGTAATGCTAAGTGTGTCTGTGACCCGTGTTAGCACTGTTGATGACCCCCAGTATCAACACTGGCAAAATACAACTAATGAATATAAATACAGGTTAAATAGGTTATCAGAACACCAAAGCACTATCTAGAGGGGAACACATAAAGACTCTCTGATATATAATTCACAACTGTGCTCTCGAAGCTGGGTCTGCAGGAAGTCCCATGCCTGATGTGATGAAAGTGGAGCTTCTCTGTAATAATTTATGAATACAGCATGTTGGCTCGGCTATTGGTTTCAAAAGAAATGAGTTCTTCAGGTAGGATTCAGGAAAAAAAAAAAAAAAAGGGAAAAAGGGAAAAAGATAGAGAATATTTGTCAGTGGGGCACCTCTTAGAAGAACATGGGATTTTGAAAATTAATATCTGTCATGGTGGCCTAGGAGATTCATTTGGTGCACTACTCAGTCTGCAAATGCATCTCACATGAAAAACGGTGGAAGTTCAAGCAGAGGAAGAAATAAGCAAACAAACAAATAAAAAAATATATATGGGAAAGATTAGGAGATCTGTTTCAGAACAGTCAAGATTTATGTCTGAGCAGGCTGATGGAAGATAATGCTAATGTTTACGAAGAAATTAGGCTAGATTACACTCTATATGCATATAGACTACCCTTTTTGAATCCCTTTGTTTGAAATATTACATATTGAAAACTTAAATATTTAAATAACATTCCATTTTTAATTATGTGGAGTATTCATTACCTCTCTGAAAGAAAAGCTGCAAATCCATTCAGACTGTCCAGGTTAGCACAGTTGCTATAGAGACAGTGTCCTGGAGCCCAGTAAAATTGAAGGGGAATTGTGAAATCCTGCTTCTCCCTTGGAGAGGTAAATTCAGGAAGCCTGACTTGAACAAGTAGCTGAAGGGAGACCAAAGAAAGTGTGGGGATGCGGCTATTTTATGACATCCTCAGGGCTCCCTGGGAGATTTGCCACTCACTCATTACACAGAGCCCAGCAATAGAATGACAGCAACATGTTTTCATGACAGCAACTGCCCTGCATATACAATTTTACTGTCCCTCAAAATGCAAGCATAGAAGCATAGAAATGTTTTGGAGGGGTTACTTTTTAAAAATGGGTTGGGATATTCATGTGCTTTGGAAATTCAGGTCTTGGAAGTAAAACAAATATACCCACAAAAAATAAATAATAATAATAATTTAAAAAAAAAAAAAAAGTGGGAATGTCAAACCTCCAATAAAAATCAGTTAGCTCTAGAAAGTGCCTAGAGTTGGTTTCCTTTGTAAAACAATGGCATGGTTTTAAGACCAGATAGTTGGAGACCTGTTAGTATTAAAAGCAAAGGCTGAGCTTCCTAATATAAAGCAGGCTTCTTCTGTAGAGCAGAATTCCTACTTCTGTAATCATTTGTAATTCTTAACATCAGTGACATTTTAAGAGAAGCTTGCCAATTTAACAGACATTTTAGGCATTTAACATGACCACCACTAAAAAGGAATCTGCAGAATAGCTTTCCACCCCACAGATCCTGATCCCAGAGGAGTCATAGTACAAAGGCTGTTGGTAGTGGCACATAGCATAGCTCATCATCCCTTTCTGGTCCATCTCTTGCAGCATAAATGAGACCAAAGAAGAGATATCACCAAGGTGTGCTTAGACACATTCCTATATGTAATGGCCTTCTGTTCTTTGGCACATAACATACAGTGGAAAACTTATGATAGGCAAAAAATCATTTTATATAATATCACCTCTTTACTTTTTCAAAGCTTCAGACAATCAGTACTTGAATTAAAAACCAACAGGCAACACCTTTGAAAATGCTGATGTGGTACAAAAGGTACTGGCTTTGGTTTGGGGTCAGGACTAGACCAGTTTCACGCAGTGGTGAAAGAGGCAGTGGGCTGTCACAGGTGTCAGTTCCCTGATGACTCACAAAACCAACCTAGTACTTATGGATTTCTCAGTTAATACATCACAGGTCTTTATGTATGAATAGGATACTTCACAATTGTTCCAGACAAATCTTGTCTCCTCCCGTTTTTCCTATTCATGCAGGTTCAGTTGAATAATGAATTCTGTCCTAAATTGTCACACAGTACCAGGTGCATTGTGATTTCTCCAGCCTGGGAGTGGTTGCTCCTTGCTGAAAGTCAGAGTGATCAATACATGACCATTACCTCCCTCACCATGCTTTTCTGAGGCTTAATTGCATAATAATAGTTCAGAGAGAGCGGACTGCTTAGCTGAACAATACATAAAATTGCCAGTTGTAATTATTCTTGCAAAATGGGTATGTGTGGATGGGTGTATCTTTCTTCCTTATGTAAGTGGAAATTTGGCTACCACAGAAAATGAAAAAAACAAGATTTGCTAGACTCTCAAAAGGGCACTTTGCACTACATTGCATTTATTCCTTTCAAGCTTTCTTGGTGTAAGTGTTTAATGATCTTAATCACCCTTACAGCACAAGAACTTAATACACTCATTTAAACATACAGCCTTACCACTACTGGGCCCACCAAATCGTCCTTTGTCTTTTATCAAGTTAAATTTGGGCCATGGAATCAGGATTACTAACTACAAAATATGGTGTTATCTTAGTCAGCAACTGAATCTGTACACCTGATTCCACGTTATTCTGAAAGGGAGGCTGGCACTACTGCACTTTAGCTACTTGCCAGTAGCAGACAGAAACCTGTAGTAAATAGCTTGGTTTCAGAGAAGCTCTGGGGATCATCTTCTAAACTTTTGGACCTGATTCTGCATACTGTCCAGAAACAGGGCAACCCGTTAAACTGACAAGCAGTCCTAAAGAGAGCTGGATACTGAGAAGTCCATGCTGAGGAAAGTGATTTCATTCAAATAATTCTAAGGCATCTTCTAGAAATGTTTCCTTTGTTTTCTGTACTGTTGCTAAATACAAAGTTTTTCTTCAAAGAAGACTTCAACTCTAGAAGGGCAAATAGTGGTACTTGAGTACCAATCTACTCAAACTTATTTCCATGCACTGAAACTAATACTGAAGCAAAAAATAAAATAAAATAATATAAAATAAAAAGCCTTTTTAGCAAAAATACCTGTGGCAGCAAAATTTCAAGACGCTGAGGGAAAAAAACATAAATGCTTTTTTCTGTGTGTGTTTCTTTTTTCTTTTTAAAATAGAATACTCCATCCCATTTTTTGAGCTATCCCCCCAAAAAAAACTACAAAAAAAAACCCAAACACACACATGAAATAGCAGAATTATCTACTGTAGCTTTAATATTTATTGAAATAATATAGCACATAATGTGATTCAGTTCAGCCTCTGACGGTACAATTTTAACAATACTAATTTTAACATTTTGCATTAATAAAAAAAAAAAAAAAGAAGTTTACCAAAATCTATTCATCACTAATCTATTTCTGGTGCACAAGAAGTGTGTTATGCCTATCACTTGCTGTTTTATACAGTAATTGTTTTCTGTGTTAATGTAAATGATTGTCTTTATTTTCAATATCATGACAGTAGACCAGTAAATCAGTCCAGCAAATTTGTTCTGTAGGTCTTTTTAACTCTATAGGTCACTGCATTTTGAAGCATAGCATCACATATTTGACCCCCATTGAAATCAAACATCAAAACTGCTGTTGATTCCAGATGCCTTTGCCTCAGGTTGCATGTGATAATGTATGATAGCAACTAAAGAAGTAAACTCAGCTGGGAGTCTCAAGACAAACAGAATGAATTCTCCTGTATCCACCATGGCTGTTTGTGGCTTGCTGACAATTCAGATTACGGTAAAAGTCTTCAGTGCATCCCTAGGGTATGGACTACTATTGCAACTGCTGGTTTTACTAATGCTGGTAAGAAATATGAGCCTCAGCTGCCTGATTTCCAAAATAAAAAGTGTCTCTGTAGTCAGGCACAGAGATCAGATATATTTTTACTGGATTTTTCCTTTTTAGTAGTGGCTTATAGTTTTCCACAAGGTACCATTGTACTATTGAAGCTTAGAGAGTGTTTCTATAGGTAGAAATATTTAATACATCACATTTAGGCAGTCCTGTTGCACATCTAGCAATTGTTTTGCTCTATATTTCTATGAAAAATATATATATATATTAAGCAAAATTTACTTTTGTTAAATAAACAGAAAACTATTTCTCAAGAAAGTAGAAAATATAGATACATATTTCATGCTGGTTCTTGTTTCTTTTTCTTCAAAGTGTTGGTCTAAATTCTTCCCTATTCTTTATTCCCGTGAGTAGTCTCAATAGGGTACATTAGATTTAAATGCACTGAGGACAGGAGATAGCTACTTCTCTACCCTAAAAGTAGCTACTTTTGGAGTTCTGACTTGAAGAGGCACTTCTGAAGTGCCCTATGTGCTGTCTCCCCTTTGTGGCAGAGGTCACAATGAGGGCCATTTTCCAGCAAACTGTTCAGAATTATTGTTTTAAGTGAGCTACTAGTTGAAGTCACTCTGGTTTGCGCATGCACTCTGATCTGAGCACCTGATCAGATTCTTTGCTGTTTAGGAGTGGACTAATTAGGGAACGTCATGGCTAGTCTGCACTAAAAGCACAGACTGCAACCTCCATGCCAGAGTAGCTGTACTAGTTGGACAGGTGAGGGCAAAGACAAATTGTATTTCCTCATTTTCCTGTTCTGCCCAGTCCTCATTACATTGAATGGCAGATCTGCAGCACTGGCCGCTCTGTGTGCCAGCCAGATGCCCTTCGAACCACTGCAAAGGGAGCCCAAGAAAGCTCTCCTTTCTTGCCCTGAGCTTGTAGTCCACTCTATGTTTTAGCCAACTGGCTTCAGTGGACTCCTCAGGAGAGGTGAAGTGAAGGGAGTAGAATGCAGAAATTAGCCAGATCTTTCCTTCAGCAGAGATCATTATGTTCTTCTAGTACATTCTTATTTGTGGGGAAGGCACAAGTGTACGCTTCAAAAGGTAGGAAGTTAAATTGGAGTCCTGGCCATAGGAAATGCTAATAAATATTCAGTATTACTTAATATTGAAATGCTAAATATTTTAAAATATGAAAAGGAAGCATCTAATATAAGTCCCATCAGAATAAGCATCTTTGCTGTGACAATCTGTGTGGTACCAGATTAGGCCCCAACTGGCCCAAACTCTAACAGAACTCCCTACCTTTAAAATAATTTCTATGATTAGATCAAAAATGTTGCCAAGTCTATGTAGCTGCAGAGTTCTTCTAAGATTTTGTCTCTTCTTGCTATGTGGTGTTGGCTGACCAAGACCTAATATAAAATACCTGACTGTTTTAGTACCCTTTATTCAGTGTTCATGATGTGACTTTTAAAATGAAGTCTGTGATTTAATACTTAGCCATTGTTCAAGTCAATATCTTTGGCTTCTGCATTATAGAGACAAGAAAATAAAAAAGGAAAAAACGAAAAAAACCAACAACTTTCCAGACTTGTGTTACTGGCTTTTTGTATGCGCTAAATGGCCACTTGTGAAACTTGACAGCATATAATTGTACTACTGATAGTAAATGTTATTTTTTTGCACTAGACTTAAAGAACTGTAACACATTTCGGTATTTTTACACTGTATTCTCTAGGAAGTGTGAAATTATTTGTCAGTTCTGAAAAAAATTATGTAACAATGAAACCTCAAAAGATGTTATGAAGTGTACAGTTTGTGATAATTTTATATTAAAAAAAAAAATGAAAAGAAAAAGAACATATTTGAAAGAATTTTATTCTAATTGTTTCATATGTATTTTGAACAAGAAATAAAGTGACTAAAATTACTCTTCTTTTGTCTTTTGTACAAGGGCAAGCAGTTCAAAAGTAAATAGAGTTCAGTGGGTTATAATTGTTAATTGCTTTTAATTTACAAGGAAACAATGGACTACACTAGGAAAAAAGAATTGCTGTTTGCTCTACAGTTGGAACTATGAGTAAAAAGATGTACAGACCATCTTTTCTCATTTGTTCTTTATCTCTTCCATGCCAGAATTCCTTGTGTTCCTGCAGTATATGTCCAAGGGCTTGATGCCTTAACTCTAAACCCAAAAAATCAATTCATTTTCATTTCTATGGAAGGTAGGAGCAGCCTTTGTATCATTTTGATACCATATTGAGAACCCCTTCTCATGCCAAATTATTTTTACATAATGCTTTCTACTAATAAATCAGTTACTTTAAAATTCTATACCATGAAGTGGACGTTTTTGCCACCATTTTTGCAGTAGTGAAGACGGAACATGTCTGAATGTAGGTTCAGCTAGCTCCAATACATTAATGCTTTGTGTAGCAATTTTCACATTTTCTTCCATACCTTGCTATGATGTTACTTACTGTAATCTTTAAAGTTATTAGAGCATGTTTTAAGTAGTGAGTTAATTAATCAGTTTAAGATTATAAATTATTTAAAATTATTTAGGTGTCTCATGTAGAGACACAGGACAAATTTCCAGCTGCCTTGCACATACTTGCCTAATTCTTTAAATCAAGCAGATGATAAATTCACAATGAAGCAAAGGAGAAAAACAGATGTCATCAGGGTTTAGTTAGTCCTTAAACTGAACTGGCGTTAGTGACAATGTCATGTAGCAATGATGATCCAGTGTAGACAGGTTCAAATCTGTCAGATATTCTGTAGCTTTTTAGCATTAAAGTACTTTGTAAAGAAGAAATCTAAATTGCAATTTTTGAGCTTTGGTTGAGTAAGATTGTTTGTTTTTTTGTTGGTTTTTTTTTTTGGTTGTTTTTGGGTTTTTTTTCTGTTATACTTGCTGCTAAATACCATCTGATAAAATCCAGGGAAAGAAAAAAATCACCATAATGTTATTTCTGCAGCAATGGAGCATGTAGTCTGAAGAAAAATAGTATTGGAGTTCAACATACAAGCAATTGCCCTTTGGCATGCTTTTGTTATTCTGTTGAAGTGAAATTAGATATGTAGTATTGAGGTTCCACTTCTGTTTCTGATATCTGCTGGCAGAACATTAATCTATTTTTATTCAGATGTCTGCTTATGATACTAAATGCAATTCAGTTCTCGGCTTCAATTCAGGGGCTTGGTTTGCATCTGTGATTGAAAGATTCGGTTTTCCTTGGAGAACTGCTTGCTGTTATCTAGCAGGAGTAAGGTCATTCTTTTTTGCCATTACCTTTAATCTTAATATTCTCTCTTTCATGTATAAAGTATTCATTTTCATTAGAGAGATATGTTCTGATGCTCTGAGTAGTGTAGTTTATTTTGGAAATTTCGTGTGCAATTTGTATAGAAGCAATGTCACCTCCTGTAAGATTTTGTTGTAACCTACACGATATAATTTCTTCTTAAATTCCTAAGCCCTGTACTTAAATCACTCTGGAATATTTCTGCATTCCTTACAATAGCCAGATTTACTAGCTCACATAGGTGCTAGAGAATATGCAGCTTAAAACAGATGAAGAACCAGAGAAAAAATCAGGAGCAGATTTGTCAGTAGATGTGGAGGATAGGATGGCAAACCTTGGGATGTTCAGCCTTTACCAGTTCTGCTCCATTCAAAGAGCAAGAAGCAAACATGAGCAAGTGCTGTAGCTTCTCCAGAGAGCCTGAGAAGATGTGGGCACAGGGCAGGTTGTCCTGCTGGCAGGCACAGATCTCTCCCCACTTCTCAGGGCCATACAAATCTTAGGCCATGCTGCAAGGTGAGAGGCTTCTTTTCCCCTGAGCCTTTCAGGTGAGGTCTGTGCCTATACATGCAAATGGAAAATATCATGGTGCACAGTGAATTTTCCATGCATTCATGCATTTTCAAATGCAAAGGATTGGAGAAAACTCACAACTTTTGGTGGCTGATGACTAATTTTCCAGCTTTCCTCAGAAATACACTGAAGCAATTACATTATGTTGACATAAAGAGAGAGAAATGGCTCTTGTGAGTGTTCACACTGTTCTAGTTCTCTAAGCCACTGAAAAACCAACACACAAGCCTTTGCCTCACCTGCTCTTTCATGTCAGCCACCACTGTGTGAGACAGCCCCTCTACTGCCAGCTGTCACATAGCAACAAAATGTAATGGGTTACTCTCAGGGAGGTTCAACCTCTATGGCTAAACCAGCTACAGCTGCCTCTGGTGTGATGGGCCGACATTGTACAATAGGAGGCATTACTTCCAGAGCAGTCTTCGTATATGTGTGCATAGTGTCGTCTTGCTAAAGCACATTAGTTCAGTTAAAGAAACAGACATACTGCTTTCTTACAGTATTGCATACTATGTCATTCTGGAAGCTGAAAAAAAAGCCCTCCTGCTGCTACTGTTGTAGACAACAGAGTCTGTTGTTTAAGACAAATGACAAATGTATATGTTTTTAGAACAGAAGTTCCTGCATGAGCTCCATTCTCTGTGCTGCTTGTATACAACTTAGCTGATCACGGTGCTGCTTATATTCAAATCAAAGAGACTGTTTTAAAAGCTTTAAGTCTCTGGCACTACAAAGGCAGAAATATTTATCACTTGTCATATTCTGAAGGCATTATTTCTGGAGAAGCACAAATACTCTGATTTGCACATGCACTGATTTTGCCTAGCATGCCCACTATGCTTAAATTGCCCAATTATTCTCCCCTTTGGAACTGTAAAATGTAGCAATCACAGCCTAAGCTCTGCTGCTGAATTGGTGAGCACATTCACTCCCATTTCAGTGCTATTTTATCTATTGTGTCTTTAGACTTCACACCACATACCTCTTCAAAAACAAGAGCTCTCTTTATGTCAGCATCATACATCCCAAGGAGTTCTGCATTTCTACGTAAGTTAACCAGCTACTTTCCAATTTTAATTTTTTTTTTTTCATAGCTTTTCAATGCAAGCTATTTTCACTGTGACAGTTTCTCAAGGAAAGTAGTGAAGAAAAACACTTTGCTCCATTCTAAGTTGTGGCTGTGTTTGAGAAAAAAAAAAAATATTATGTTTTCTAATTTCTAAAAGCTAATTTTCATGTGTTCCAAGTTACCTTTCTATGGTAAATCAAAGGAATAGGTAAGAAGAAATTGTTGTCACTATCAACTCCAAGACACTTTCAAATAAATAAATAAAAAGGTGTCTGAAGAACTTTTTTTTTTTTTTTAAGTCTGGCTATTATGAAGCACTCACTGAAACTGAAGAATCAAGTCAGTACCTGAGACTTTACATATTAAATGCCATAGGTGTGGCGTTATAAAATTAAACTATTAGTAAAGCCCTTGCAATAGTGGGATTGGATTGGTGTGTTTTATGCAAATTGTCTGAGTTACTCATTAAATACTATTTTTTACCAACAGTGCAAAAATGAAACAAACAAACAAACAAACAAAAAGCAGCTCTTTCCTTAGAATACTGGATAATGATTTTGTACTTAAATATAAATGAAAGTACCAAAATAGAAGGATGGCTTCCCTATTCTGAGACTTTATGTTACTTAGAATTTGCATTTGGGGATTGTTGACATTTGAGCTCTTCATTTCTGAGCTCTATGTCCATTATGCCTGCAAAGAAATATGTCTAATAATCTTCTCTGCCCTTTAGACTTGTTTTTTAAGATATGTTTGTTAAAGGGAGCTTGTTAAAACAAAGAGACAAACATCGCTTTCAGACATTACTTTATTAAAATTCATGAAATATCCTGTTAAAATCTCTTTCCTACCAAGACTATTTGAATTAAGCAAGTTAATCATCTTAGCTAGTCATCCACCGCCTCATATAAAGCTCATATAAAATGATTGTCTTCTAAGTACAGTGAATTATGAGTAATTTTGACTGACATTGTTGTCTTCTGTAATATTCGTCATTAAAAAAATTACAGCCAAACAGAAAATTATCTGTGCCCAAAGATCCTTACTGCTGGAGTCCTGACCAGCATAGCTGCCAATCTTCTGACCTAAGAATCTATCCAGAGAGACAACATCAAACTATTCACTGATTTTCCTTTGTAGACTGTGCTTCTGACTTAAATATGTCAGGATTTTTGCTAATAATGTCAGGTCTTCTAACCTGCATACACAGGAAGCACCTGGCTGAAGAGCATCACCTGCACATAGCTCACTAGCAGCAGGGAACTGGCAGCTTATATAGTTTTGCGCATGCCTACACATGGAAGTAGAGGTTTCTCACGAGAAGGAGTAGTAGTGGAACTTTGATTTGGGATTGTGGCTGCTGGGTAAATGATAAATGTAGATGTTTTGGGAAATGTTTTTCTGCTGAGAGATCAGGTCACTATTCCCAAAACCTGATAAAATTTATTCACTGAGGTCTGGGAGGTGGACCTATCACACAACCAAACAGTGACACACATTAGAAAAAAACAAAACAAAACAAAACAAAACAAAAAAATCCTTTCTTTTCTTCCTCAGCTTCATAGAATCATTTGTGTATTCAAAATGATCACCCACTGGAATAACAAGAGAAATGATTCTCACTGTCTCTCAAACAGTTTGGTTGGCAGCAGAGACAGATTCACAGACACTGTCTATGGCAAAAATGCTCTTTAATGAGATCATCATAACCAGACATTTAACCACTGTTCAGGATGTTGCACAGATGCAGTCACTGAGTAAGACAGAAGAAAGAAATCTAGGATAGATAAGAGAAAGTAAACAAAACATATTGACAAATTACAAAATACTTAGTTGCTCTCAGCTGTCTCCCCTTAGGTCCCTTGTAGAGATTTTAAAGTGATTTTACATAAGTATCTGCAGAGAATAGCAAACGTCTGTCAAGCAGATAGAGCTATTTATCCGAATAGAAGTAAAGCTTGTTTTCTAAATCTCTAAAACGAGAGAATGACATCTGTCTGAAATTATCCACCCATGTGTCCACATAGGGTCTTAGCCAGCTAATTATAATAACCTGCCTACAGTGTGGCAATACAAACTAATTTTGATATCCATTTTATTGCATGAAGAATTCACAAGCTCATATAAACTGTGATTGTCTTCCAAGTGCAATGAATTATGTGTAATTTTGAATGACATTGTCTGGAAATATTTATCCACGTACTTCTTTGGTAGTAATATCTGGATTGAAATATTTACACTGAGTTCTAATTGAATTTGGATATCTAAGTTGTACTATGCAGACAAATACAGGCTGCATGCTCAAGTGAAATGCCATCAAGCATGGCTTTCAGAAATCTAATAGAAATGCTCAAAGTAGTGTTTTAAAAGTGCATGCTGTAAGAATGACTGTGAAAACAGATTCTAAAATTCTATTAAAGCCTTTATCTTTTTCTCTTCCAATTCGGGAACAGAGCACGTAGGTGGGAAACTTACTTCTAGATTCTTTCCTATTTACCAATGAACATAAACTTTTGTTTCAGCTAGAGACCCTAACACAGCAAACTGTGAAATTATACTGAATGGAACTACTCTATTGTTTCCTTTCGGTTGTGTTATTTACTTACCCCCAAACCTTCCCTCTGCATCTTTTAATGGGCTCTGTTCCTTCATCCTCCAATGCTGATATTTAGATGACCAGACTGAGCCTCACCTTTCCTTGTTTGCAAGGTTTACAAAATCCAAGATCAGCCTGGGGAGGTAAATCTAATATGTGACATTTCACTGAATTCATGGCTTTTCTTTTTGATTCAGAACAGAAAGCATGTGCGATGGCTTTCCTTGCAACATATTATTTTTTTCTCAATGCAGATCATTTCAATTTGAAATTATACTTTGAAAAGAGCTAAAACTTGGCCCTTCTCTGATGTTCTCTGCCTTCCTACCTGCATGAAAAGGAAGAATATGACACAAACTTCTGAACAATTGCAGCTATAATGCACAGAAGTTGTAGTAGATACAATGGGATGCTATCTTTCTCTACTGCATAACAAAGACCCTATCCTGCATCCCATGCTAAAGTAGACCCCTTCAGTGCAGCCTGGAAACATGCTGTTTCCTGCCATCATAATTTTCAGCTGCGGGGGAATATCTGCTTTGCCCATCAGTATCCGATGACGTAAAACAACTCTTCCACTACAACTAGAAAAATGAGGAGTTACCAAAAAAAGGGGGAAGGGAGAGCAAAGAAATTCAGTATACTCAGTTCTAATGAAAGTCATGCAATTTTGATTCCGGAAGTGTACTGAAGCTGTTGTTTGCTTTTATTAGTACAATCTTGCTTATTTAGTATGACAGAGAGATGGCTATTTCCGAAGAATGAGTTAGCCCAAAGAAGCTGAATTTAAAAACTGACCTATCTTTAAAACTGATGGTGAGATGCTAAAGTATGAATACATTGTTATATCTGTTCAAAAGTTTTCAGAGTTATGTAACTGATTTTATTGTGAGTGATGACTCTTGCCAAGTTCTGCCTTCAGTTTTGGGCTCAGGAGAAATCCACTAAAACATATTTTTCTATGTTGAATTCAGGCTATCTGCTGCTGCCAGTATTAGATTAGTCACCAGAATATGTTATTCTTCCGGTCCACTAGCATAGGTCTTGATGATGTCAATATTAATCAAAATACCCTAGGGCAAGAACATAGGAAGACACATTTCCTTCAGTTGTTTACCTAGGAAACAGAAAAACTCAATGAGTTTTATCATCCATCTTCTGTGGCACTGCTTGGTGACAGAAGTTACACAAATCACTTTGAGTGTTCACTGTCACTTTGTATTATTTTCATTTAGTAAAGTAATGCTACTGTTTTCCCTTCTGATTTTAGGCCACACATTCGAATTGCAAGAATTTTCATTCAGGTTACTATGTCTTCCAGAGAAACAAATAAGATATGCATGAAAATATATCTTTACATACAAAAGTGCATTTTCTCCCAGAAGAGGACTGATCTTGCTCTTTGCAAAGAATTTGAAGGTGAAGCTGTAACAGTGCATAGTCCTCTTCCCAAAACAATCCTATTGCCCTCTGTGACGAGCAAGGCCAAGTTTACATTGTTCAGTTCCTGCTTCTGAGAAACACTGCTGTACTGGCATGCAACACTATTGTACATTGTAAAGGCTTTTCAAAATGTGACAGACTGGATTATTTTCTTCGAGGTTTCACTGTAGTCTTTGTCTTAGCCTTGGTGTAAGGTTTCTATCTGTATAATGTACATATTAAAAAATAGGCCAGATCATTTTGAACTTGCAGTTACCATATTTCTTACATTTCTTAGGAATCCTACGTTATTTATTCTGAGGCCTGAGGGGCTTTTAGGGTTTGATTGTCAAAACTCCAATGTCTGATCCCATGAGAAAGTGCAAGGCTTTAAGCTTTTATTAAATCAAATGTTGCTATTAGTTTTATCAATAAGTTGAAAGTGTAACTGAGATGCATCAATAAATACCACAAATACAGATACATGTGAATGTTGACTTTCACCACCCACAAGTGCATACTACATACCCGCTGAAGTAGTCTTGCAAATCTGGGACTTATCTGAATTGAAATGACTGCATTTGTATTCTTAAAAAAAACTGTAGTTGTCTTTATCAGTGATGTCAATGATGGAATTGAGCGCACCCTCAGCAAGTTTCCTAATGACTCCAAACTGAGTGGTGCAGTTGACACAGTGAAAGGAATGGATGCCATTCAGAGGGACCTCAACAGACTTGAAAGGTGGGCATGGGTGAATCTATTGAGGTTCAACACAGCAATGTGCAAGGTTTTGCACTTGGGCTGGAGGAATCCCAGGCATCTGTAGACTTGAAGGAACAGGCCTAGAGAGCAGCCCTGCAAAGAAGGACCTGAGGGTCCTGGTGTATGAAAAAATTAACATGAGCCAGCAGTGTACTCTTGCAGCTCGGAAGGCAAATGGTGTCCTGGGCTCCATCAGGAGAGGGGTGGCCAGCAGGGACAGAGAGGTGATTGCCCCTCCCTACTCTGTCCTTGTGAGGCCGCATCTGGAGTACTGTGTCCAGATCTGGAGCCCCCAATACAAGAAAGACAGGCAACTGTTGGATAGAGTCTGGAGGAGGGACACAATGATGATTAGAGGGCTGGAGCACCTCCCCTACAAAGACAGGCTGAGGGAGCTGGGCTTGTTTAGCTTGGAGAAAAGAAGGCTTTGAGGTGACATAATTGCAGGCTTCCAGTACCTAAAGGGAGCCTACAAACAGGAGGGAGGTCAACTCTTTAAAAAGGTAGATAACAGCAGGACTAGGGGAAATGGTTTTAAGTTGAAGGAGAGAAGATTTAGGTTGGATGTCAAAGCGAAGTTCTTTACCAAGAGAGTGGTGAGGTGCTGGCACAGGCTTCTCAGAGTGGCTGTGGATGCCCTGTCCCTGGAGGTGTTCAAGGTCAGGTTGGATGGGGACCTGGGCAGCCTGGTCTAGTATTAAATGTGGAGGTTGGCCGCCCTGCCTGTGGCAGGGGGGGACGGAGATTAGTGATCCTTGAGGTCCCTTCCATCCCAGGCCACTTTCTGATTCTATGATACCTTCACTTCTGAAGTTATACATCAACTAAAGCCAAGGATCTGCCAGGTGGATTAATAGAGAGATGATGTGCAAGAGTTTGCAAGATTTCTCCTTCTTTATGAAAGACTGACTGAGTTTATTGAGCTATAAACAGTGAAAGTAGAACCAAGATTATCTCATTTGTTCCCTGTCCTAAACATCTGAATGGAGAAATAGTTCCTGTTTTGCTCACCCATGAGAGTCTGAATATATTTCACCTCAGCTGCATCAACTCATAGTCCTCGACCTGCTAAACACTTATCTTACAAGCATAGAAGTACCATCTTTCCCTTCTGTCACTGAAAGAGAAAATCTTCTCTTTTGCTTTGCTTCATCTTTCATTCATGTGCAAGGAAAAGGGTGGCTGTTCTATCACCTAAACAGGCATATGTAGATTAATATAAACCACATTGTTCTTTAATTAGGATGAATAATTATTATTTCATTTTAGGAATGTACTTATGTAAAACCAAACCATCACAATAGCTAGTGACTTGGTTTTCCTCTACTTGCCTGCACATCCTGATAACACTGAGCATTTTATGTTGACTTCTATGTGCACAATTCTATCACTATTCAAACCAGTTAAGGATTCGAACCCTTCACTGTTCAAAAGGTTGCTTGTTTTGTCAAATCCAAACAAGTGCCACAGCTGAACAAACTCTTTCAAACTCCATTTTTCTGTCTCATTTAGCATAATGACACACTTCTTTTTGCTAGTAATAAAAAACAAAAACATTCTGTTCCTTTTGCACATACACACTCAGAACACCTGTTTGTTTCCATTAAAACAATTCTATAAAGCTTCCTGTAAAGTGAATCTCAGAAGACTGAACATGAAAATTGTAGACTCCATTAATACAAACATTACTTTCTCATCATCCTTCTTCAGCATTGCTCTTTGTCTCCCTCAGTGACTTCAGATACAAAGTGTTATAGGACAAGGTTGGAATATCCTGTTCCTGGTACTTTCTTACACTTGGCATCCCGCAGCTGGCTGCCACTACCACACCATTTGCTTTTCTCAAAGGATCTCAACCTCTTTGCAGCTTTCACTGTGAATAATGTGTTGTTTATTCTTAAGTTACTCCTCTATTCTTATGACTAATCTACTCCCAGATTCTGTGGAGGTAAGTAAAATTCATCTATTGAAGCTGACTTTGTTATCAACTAAGCTTAATTTACTTCAACTCCTATACTCGTATACATGTACAAATTTCACTCATCCAACACATTTTGAATACTTTTTCACTTTTTCACATTGATTGTCTTCTTACAGTCTTTTATTTTCACTATATTTTTCCACCATAAAGGTATCCTGCAAAAGTATTGATTTCAAATTTAGTTTGAAAATAGAGCAAGTATACCTTTTGATGTCTCCACCAGCTCAAGCAGTACAGTGACCAATTTATCCTTCTAAAGTAACTACAAAACTATATATGGAAGTGCTGCCAATTACAAGATTCTCATTTTAGACAGTTCAACCAGAAAGAAAGAAGAAAAAAAGAAGAAAAAACAACTTTTAAGCAGTCACAGTAAAATACTAGCCATGAGTAATATGTATTTTGGCAGTGTGGCACCATAACAAATTTGAGATTTGCTCATGTCTTATTTGAAAACATTTGAAAGTAGTTAAGTAGTTCCATGGACCACAAAAGAAGAAAAAAAAAAAAAAAAAAAGTAGAGAAAGAGAATAACCCATTAACTCATTTAGACTCCCTTTGTTTTAAAGCTTGTACAGTTGTTTATATCCGTGCAAAATGCCTTCCCATCTCTGTATATACTGTGTCATCTTTATGTCATCATTGGACACAGCAGTGGGGTAATTGGCTTGAAAATGAGCAGACCCCAATGATGCCACCAAAATCAAGTACTTTAGGAGATCAACCCTTATCTTTTAGTCATGTCATGTTCTTCAAGGAGAGATCAATTACACAAGGACTACTTTGACTTGAAAAATTCCTAATGTTCAGAGAAAATCATAATCTTAGTTTTGAAAATGTCATTAGTGAAAAGATGAATAATTCAGTTCACATTATCTACCTGGGCTAGGAATAGGAGCATGACTGTATTCCAGATAGAGGATTAATTCTTGAATGAGCAATGAGAACATTTGCAGCAGTGAGAATCTGGAAACATGCTCTACACCTACTGCCAATTTATAAAATACAGACTGTAGCACAGATCCAAAATAAACAAATAAATGGATAAACAAAATAAAAATACAAACAGCAGGAGCAGTTCTTGAGAAATGAAAAGAATGAAATACTTCCTGAAGATAATATTTCCCCCAAGGAGAATTACATTTCCCCTGTGGTGCCTACTCACATAGAAAGTGTAATTTCATCTGAAAGTCTTCACTTCTGTGTTTCTCCATAAAAGATAATACTATGTAGGCCAAAGTAAGGACTACTTGACACAGAGAGCTTCCCAGTGGAGGGCTAGCCCAAATATCTGAGACTACTGAAGTTCACTTTGATGTAGTCTGATTTGGTCAACAAAATGAGAATGAGCCTTCTGACAAATGGCTGAAGTGATCTCATGCATTTTGATACACTTAGGAAAAGTAAGTGTATTGCCTTTAAATGCTTTCTTCAGACCCCCAGAGACACACAGTTTCTTGGTGTAATTTATAACGGGTGCAACCAGTATGTTATTTCAGACATTATCTACAATTAACTTTTTGATAACTTCCTTGATAATCACAATTGGCGTCTAATTGTGTGTCTGAAATCAGATGGGCTTCTTTGAAGCTGGAAAAAAATAAATAAATAAATCTGCTTGCTTCTCTGTAGAGTTGTTTGATAGGTCTTTTCTGTCACTTAGTTTATGACCAGTTCTACCTAAGATTCAACATCCCATAAAAGGTGACACACGTTTTACAGTCATGAGTCAATGTCAAGTCCTCTAAATCAATAGTGGTATTTTAGCAATAAGTTTTTTTGATGATATTCCTACTGCACAAGGATCTGTTATCCAGTTGTGGCCTTACTTTTACAGAGAGACATCTAGTGAAAATGTTCACAGATAATTTAGTTCTGAACTTGCTGTTGCATCTGGGCTGACATTTAATTAGTTCAGCGTCAGATCTGCCATTCAAATTACACTGGATGAGCGTGTGCTGTCCTTTGGAATACAAGTACATTCAGTCTTTTTGAAGATTCACATAATTGCCTACAGTGGTAATTTTATGGAAAGCAGTACTTGGAAAGCAGACTGGATCCCAGGCAAGGATATCCTTCTGACAGTTTAAAGAAAGTTCTTTGTGGTTTTGTTTGGTTTTTTTTCTTCCTTTTTCTTTTATTCTTTTTTTTTTTTTTTTTAATGTTGCTTTTTGTATCAGATGAACACAATGTGACTGGCCTTGTTTGCAGGCTGTCCAGTAGAAGTACAGAGGCTGACTTCCCTCTTGGCTGCCCAATAGTTGGGACCTAAGAAGAATTCCTTTCAACTGTTTCCTTGTCTTGCCGTTATATAGCACTAGGTCTTGGATTATCCCTGTATTTTTTTGAGTAACTATTTCAGAGGAATTGTTTCTTAACTCACCTGAGGAACATGATATCTTACACAGACACAACAGTATGTCACTGGATTTGTCTGTATCATTGCTGCAAAGCATAGACTCAGCTACAGAAATCTCCATCTCTGCTTTTCCTAGAAAGGATGGACTAAACTGCAGAAAAAAAGAAAGACAATATGAAGCAAGTGTGTACAATTATTTCAATAAAGTTAATTCTGTTTTCAAAGGAACAGGAAAATGTGACTTTGAATTCTAATTTATTTAGATGCATTTGTATGTTATTTCTTTTCAGATAAATGGTGTCAAACAACCATCCACACGATGTACATTAGTGCCGTATTGTAGCTATTTGCAATGACTAATATCTTGTTGCCCATCTCCTAAGCTATTACAATGCCTGATATGCTAATTACTTCCTTGAATGTGCAGTACAAAATGTGCTCAGCTTGAAACCATTCTTTAGACAACTAAAGCATGTATTTTATTTCCTGGCAGTTTAATTGCAATACTGTCAGCTGGATCACAGCAAACATCTTTTGCTTCCTTATCTTTCATGCCCTAGTCTGTCTTTGTGCATTATGCTTGCATTGTTAAGTAGCCAAAAAAAAAATTAAAAGGAGAAGAAAGAAAATTTGCAGCTTACAAAATCACATGATCACATGTGATATTCTGAACACACTTATAAATATGTGTAATGTATGTCTTCAAGAAAAGGAAAAAATGTCAAAAAGCTAAGTCAAACTTTGATGAAAACTGTTATTGTGGCCATTCTATTGAGCAATAGAAAAGTCATTGACACAAAAATGAATCTTTACACTGCAAGAAATGTATGATCTACCTACGAAAAATTAAGGCCTTCCATAGTATCTAAGACCTATTTGCAAGAAGGTAGAAATGGAGGTAAATTGAAAGGTGGTTCAAAGATCATCAAGAAACATTACAGAAGCTAGATCAGGAAGATGGATCACGGAAGGCCAATGGCAGATGCTGAATACTGACAGGGTATAATCGTATGAAAGAATGCTGTTCTTATAGATGTAATGAATATGATCTTCCTATATACCTCTTCCTATTTTTTATACTTTCTAATTGTTGATATTCAGTGCAATTTTGCTTTGTATACATTGTACATTTGTATACATTGTACATTTGTATACATTGTACATTTGCCATTTTAAAATTAATTCTAGTTTAAGATAAATTGTATTTCATCTTTACAAAACAGACTTTCCTCTCATCTGCACCTCCTTTGCTCCTCCACATGGAAGTATGAAATCCTCAGAATTCTTCCTATTACTGAGCTGAGTTACTGCATCCTTCTGTATCTCTGTGATCAAAATGATCAAGACCAAGACCATATTCTTCATCCAGTTTATTTACCCGCAGGAGCATTCCTGGTCCACTTAAAAACATGTTCCATTCGTAAAATACCCAATATGGATATTTTTACTCTTCGTCTTGCCCAACAGCCTCCATCTAACCTCTTTGTGTGCTGCTGCACTGTGACATCTCCGGGTGGATAAGGCAGTCTGCAGTGCCTTCCTGATAGAAAAACTCATTGGCAGAGGGTAGAAAGACAGATGGAATCCATAATCTACCTAAATTCAAACAGAGCATCAGTAAGCAGGGACATGAGATGCCAAATATCCAGAGTATGCTGGTTGTTGAGATTGTTCCATCAGTTACAGTGCAATCATAGACATTACACCTTCTCTATTTTGTTGACACAAACAACATTTTAGATGATACCATCTTCTTCATTTAACTCTAATTCTACATTACGGCAGTAAGGAGCACTGGAGTTTATTTCTTAGGGGTTTTACCAAGACAGGTACACTGAATACTCTCAGTTGTTTCTCATTACCTCTGTGAGGTACACTGTGAAATTCAAACATTCAGTGTAAAACATACTGACTTCAAAAAAATTTTGATTGGTGTTGCCATTATCAATGCTGTACTTTTTGAGAGTTTACCATACATACGATATTTTTTTGAAGTATGAAAGAGTATCAATCTTTCAAACTCATCAAAGATTTTCTGAATGTTCTGATAAAATTTTAAGCATATTAAAAAAATACATAAATGCTGGAATTCAGTAGCATGACAACAAACAGCCAAACATTAAATCTGTATTTTGAGGACTGTTGCTTTTTTATATGCTCTAGTGCTTCACATAATATTGCAACTAATACCTATAATTTCTAAAATTTCTTCTCAAAATAGGCCAACAGCATTCTCTAGTTTTTGTGTAATCATGTTCTGATAATGAAAACATTCTAGTCTGTGACACCAAAACAGAGATCCCAGCTTTGAACATTTAACATGGAAAAAATACAGCCTGAAGCTAAATCCTTGGTCTTAATTCAAACTAAATCTTGGAAGAAAATTATATAAATCATGTGTCATTATTACCATCTATAAACAGTCCCTTCATGCTTGCAAAAAATGCCTGGAATAACAGTAATGTAAGAAAGCACCAAGAACTGGAGAGAAGACTATGACTTACCAATGTGCATGTAAACCTACCGATCAGCAGACAGAACTGAGTCCAGAAGGAGTGAAGGGACTTCTGTTCCATCTGACTGCAGGAGGTGAACAACACTGTAATTTTTCCTCAGTAACCTCTGAAAAATGGCCCTTTCTTTTCAGGCAGACTCACCATAACCAAACCTATTATTTAGATGTCATGACAGCACCTTAAATATCTAGTTATTTTTTAAAGGAGGTGTGGAGATGCTAGGAGAGAAAATAGACCAAGACACGTCAGTCAGGTGGTCATTATCTGTGTTGGCAATTTTTAATTTGCCTATGATTTGAGGCCTTCAAAGCTCATATCCTGTTTGTAGTTTTTTTTTTCTTGTAGGAACACCTTTTTAAGGAGATGGAGATTCATATGTATTTCATAGAAATTAAAAAAAAAACAAAAAACAAACAAACAAAAAAAAAAAACAGAACTATCCTTCATATAGTTCACTGAAAGAGAAAATTGAAGAAAATTGAAAGACAATTAGCATGGCTGAAAGAACACATAAAATAGAAACCACAGATTTTCCTATTAAAAACGAATCTGTATCCCAGTGTTTCCTAAAAGCTAATGTGTACCTGCAAAATAGTGTGCACTGTACAAGAACCTGGACAAATTTCTCAAAGCAATCCAAAACAAAATACAGCAACAACACAGTTTCAAAATTTATTTCCTTATTTATTTATATAATTCCCATGTCATTTTGCAGTTCAATAGTTGCTTTTCAGTGCACCTGTTTTTAGTGTTTACCATTCCTTGTACTGAAGCACACAGGCTTCTCCAAAAGCAATGCATCTCATTTTATGGTGTTGGCCTAGGATGTCAGAGGTGAATGTTGGTGGCATGGCAGTAGAAGTTGAACCTTTGCACCACTTACATTTTGCTGCTGTGCAACAGACAGCAATAGAGGGGTATTCTGACAAAATGGCATCTGACATGGAAATACGTATGAGGCAAAAGTCTGCTTTTTAATTCCTTTGCAAAGAAAAAAATACATCAACATTCAATGATAATTTCTGAACTTCATTCCAGTAGCGATGACAGCAATGTGAAAAACAAGCGACATTCCAGATGGTCATACACAGTTGTCACACCATAGAGTGAGGAGTGTCTCAATCAGCTTGTTGATACAAATCAGCTGATTATGAAAGAACTGTGTATGGAACTGAGTATTGGGTTCAGTGCAACAGAAACAAAGGTGGCAACGATGGAAAATCACAAAGTATGCACTTGGTTGGTCTCATGAATGATCACACAAGAACAGAAAAAGCATTAAATTCAATTTTGTCAGGTGTATTTTGTCATTGCCTTCAGCTAGCAAACAGCTCAATGGCACATCATGCCATTTAATACTGCTTTGATGTGCAGCATCACAGCAAAGCTAGGTATATAAAGCCTGTAACCAATGCAGAAGCATCACATTTTAAACTTTTTCAGTTTCACCTCAAAACCTCTATTTCATTCAAAATGATGAAAGATCTAATAACAGTACCAGCCTTAAAAAGGATACAAGATATGCTTCTTACTTGCCTGTAACAATTAGGTTTTGTGTTTATAGAGAGTCTGTCTGGTGCTGCTGATCTCCAAAGAAAATAAAGGCTAGATTAATAGGAGAATAATTGCCAAGGGCCAAAATGAAGAATGAGCGAGAGAAAAGGTATACCAATATGGTTTTACTGACACTTCTGTGTTGGAAATTAACATGTCAGTCAGAACAAGAGACAATTCTTATTCCTACTTTTGCTATTGTTAGGTTATGCTAAAAAAATAAAAAATAAATGCAAAGCATGAGTCTCATGCATTCAACACTGGAGGTATGACTCACTAGAGGAATTTTATATTTGACACTTTTGTTTGTTACAGTATCATCCATGGAAGTTTCCTATTGTGTATTTTCAAATAGATGATTGTCAGACAGAAGAACAAAGAAAAGGCTTTTGTTGTTCACACCACTGAACAAAGTTTTCACTATAATCCAAGGGAAGAGGTAGGGGAAAAATAATTCAAGTTAATATTTTTTTAAAGTTGTGCAGAAGTCTGATCCTTGTAGATCTGAAGTTTTCTTTTTACATTAAGTAGTATGTCACAGAAAAAGCCAGGCACTGCATCAGTGAGTCAGTAATAACTCAGTGCTTGTGAGGTGGTTGCCAGGTATGTCAAAGAAAAACTTTCAGTGTACTGAAGTACTGCTCAAATATAAACCTCTAGGAATCAGTTCTCTTCTATGCTTGTTTGGTAGTGATGTTAGAGAAGCCAGAAGTACTGGAACAGATGAGGCATGTCTTTCTCATAACCACTTCATCAGCACTCTCAGACTTTCCTTTCCTCTTAAGAGAGGTGCTTCAGGCCCCAGTCATCTTTATGGCCCTTCACTGGACTCTCTCTAGGAGATCCTTGTTTTTCTTGAACTGGGGAGCTTGGAACTAGAGAGTATTCCACATGTGGCCTCATCAGAGCAGAGAAGAGGGGATCACCTCCCTTGTCCATCAGGAGAATGTGGTGTAGAGATGACTGAGTGAGAGAAGCAATTGTGATAATCATAGAATTATAGAATGATAGAATTGCTCAGTGTCATAGTTTTGTGGTGCTGCTGTCAATATTCCACATCATAACATCATGTGCAGTATAGACCATCCATACTCCAGTTCCGTAGAATAGTAGCATCCCAGGTGCTCAGCTCTCGGAGAAGAACTACATATCCCAGAGGACGCCGCGGCCAGAGATAAGTCACGGGAGGAGGACATCTATAATCTCACTCTCAGGCTGGAACTCTCTCTCTCTCGGACTCTCAGGGAGTGAGAAGCATTCCTGCCGTGTCGCCTAGACTTCACAGTAGGCCTCTCGGTTTTTCGGGGACTCTCTCTCTCTGTTTTGTTCAATTTATTAGCCTCAATCATTGTATTCCGATATCATATTTAGTAAATTAAGTTTTCCTCCTTAGATTGCTGCTACTGTTTCATTTTCCCTTCCTTTCCGGGGCCCCGGGAGGGGAGGCCCTACGGGGGGCTGCCCTGTCACAGATACAGGTAAATCTAGATTATCTCCCGTGACTTATCTCTGGCCGCGGCGTCCTCTGGGATATGTAGTTCTTCTCCAAGAGCTGAGCACCTGGGATGCTACTATTCTACGGAACTGGAGTATGGATGGTCTATACTGCACATGATGTTATGATGTGGAATATTGACAGCAGCACCACAAAACTATGACACTCAGGTTGGAAAAAACCTTGAAGACCATCTAGTCCAACCACAGCCTAACCATATTAGCTGAACTCTAACAACCCTCTGCTAAATCATGTCCCTAAGCACCACATCCAAATGGTTTTTAAACACATCCAGGGATAGTGACTCAACCACCTCCCTGGGGAACCTATTCTGGAGCTTAACCACCCTATCTGTAAAGAAGTTTTTCCTTATATCCTACCTAAACCTACCCTGGCACAAGTTGAGGCCATTTCTCCATGTTCTGTCACCAGGAGAAGAGACCAGCTTGTCTCTCTCTGCAATCACCTTTCAGGTATTGCAAGAGAACAACATGGTCTCCTCTCACCCTCCTCTTTCCCAGTCTAAACAGCCCCAGTTCCCTCAGTCTCTCCTCATAGAGCATATTCTCCAAGCCCTTCACAAGCCTTGCTGATCTTCTTTGGACCTGTTCGAGCACCTCCATGTCCTTTCTGTATTGAGGTGACCAAAACTGAGCACAGTACTCAAGGTGAGGCCTCACCAATGCCGAGTTCAGGGGCAGGATGACTTCCCTAGTCTTGCTCACCACACCATTCCTGATACTAGCCAGGATGCCATTGGCCTTCTTGGGACACTGCTGGCTCATTTTCAACTGACTGTCCAGCAGAACACCAAGGACCCTTTCCATCAGGAAGCTTTCCAGCCACTCTTCCCCAAGCTTGTAGGGTTGCCTGGGGTTGTGGTGACCAAAATGCAGGGCCCAACTCTTGGCTCTATTGGTAATCACACTGCTTACCTTAGCCCATCAATCCATTCTATCCCAGTCCCTTTATAGTGCCTTTCTTCCCTCTGTCAGATCAACACTCCCTCTCAACTTGGTGTCATCTGCAAACTTACTAAGGGTGCACTCAATCCCCTTATCAAAATCATTAATAAAGATGTTAAATAGAAGCAGCCCCAGTACTGAGCCCTGGGGGATATCACACATGACTGGCCATCAGACAGTGAAAAATAAGGTGCCTAGATAACTAGATAGGGAAGTGTAACTATATTTTATAGGGAGGCTTTCATCATGCGGAATAGATGTTTGAATCAGATTAACCTGATTCATTATAACAGGTACATCTTTAATGTCTGTCTCCCTGCAGGACCTCAGCAAGATACTAGACAGAGGAGTCTAGTAGAATCTAGTCTAGTCACAGGACTCTTCTAGACAGTCCAGAGTTTATTGCTATTCTGAGCAATTTAAAAAAGAAAAAAGATAACGATGCTAAACAAATTTTTGTCAGGGATGAAGAAGCTTTTATGACCAATGAGGCCTCTCCATTGGCAGTAGATCACCTTTAAAATGACCCTTCTGAAACTTATGATCAGAGGTCAATGCGGTTCTTCATGCAACATGTCCAACTTACTTGCTACTTCTCTACACAAAAATTATATCTAGAAAGACTTCAGTAAAATTTCAAGTTGTAACAGTACCAATCCAGTCTGGCTCCTCAGAAAGATTGATGAGGAACATTTTAACATTATTCCACACTGGTTTGTTGTAGGTTCCTTTTGTGGTGTTTATCATAGTTTTGTTTAAAAATCAGATAATAATGGCAATGAAAAAATAAAAACTGAGCACCAGTCTTATTATAATATCAGTTTCTATTCACTCCTATGCTGTTAGTTTATCTTTACCATTGTGATCCTAAAAACAATCCTGAGTTTTGGGGTACAGCTATTCTTTTTCTTATTTAAAAATATCATGAGACCAAACATCCTCCCATCCAGACACAACTCATATCCACTGACTAGAGTGGACAGTAGTCCACAAATCATGGCAGAATTTAATCTGCAAAGATGAAGACCACATACCATGTTTCCTAGCTAAAATACATCTATTTGGCAGCTCCTGCAGAAACTTTCCTTGCTAGAGGACAGATTGCAGTAGTTTATACTCAGTAAATAATAGATCTGAACATTCTATGCATAATTAGCACTTTGGATACGGTAGAAAAAATGGTTAACTTCTAACAACAAAAAAAGCAAAACAAGCTTTAATTGACATGAATTTGTCCAATTCATCTTTAGAAAACAGAACCGATAGGATTACAAAACATCAAGTAACCAAGAAGGATTAACAGAAATGACTAAGGAAAAAGTGTTTACTCATTAAAAGCCTGGGTCTACAAATGATTGCTAGTCTGGAAACTACCAGATAAATACATCATTAATATTATACTTTCTAAAATATGCCACTTTTCAATTATTAGTTCCAGAATGCAGTCCCTGAAAGGCTTTTTGGAGGTGCGCATCCCTGCATGACAAGTTTAAGCCAGCAGGCTTGCCTTTCTTACCCTTCTTGCCTTTTTATAGTCCAGGTGCACTTGAGTTCCACCAGCCACAGCAACTTAAAACTGCACCTCTTATCATATTCTGGAATTATAGAATAGTGAGGTTAAAAGGAAATCGTGGAGGTTTTCTGATATAAACTGCTTCACAAAGGAGGGTCAACTTTAAACTCAGAGCCAACTTCAGTATTAGAAGTTCATAGGAGGAGTCTTTCTTCCTGAAGTCTGAAGGTGAGCATGAAATTTAGGGTCAGCTCAGATTTAAAAAGGGACTACTAAAGACAAAGTCTTAACCTCTCTTCTAAAGACCATCAGAAATACTGTTTGGTTTGGATGTAGCAGGTGAGTTCCAGAAGAAACTCACATAAGACAGAATACTTCATCTCATATATGTAATTTCCTATGCAGCTAGTGTATTTAGAGAAGTAGTAACCATTATAATCATATGAAAACAAAAGAAAACAAAACAAAAAGTAACCTAGAGCATTCTTTGCTCAAAGCATGATTTGAAAATGCCTGTGATAGATTTCTTCAGTTTTCTCAGTAGTCAGGGTTAAAGGGTGAAAGACAGGGCAGAATTCAGGCATCAGTCACTCTTTTCCCTCCTGAAGACTTTACTCCTTTATTTCTGTCTTCAAAGTGAAATCCTACACATAAATATAGGAAATATAAACATGCATATACATACATATGCATATACATTCAAGTTTGTGGATATACCCAAGTCTGTGGTCCCATCTTCTTCCCAGAATTCCTACTTCTCTCTCTCCAAAGGTGAAGAATAATCTGAACCTTGAAGGAATATATATTAAAATGGTCATTCCATAATCTTTTACAATATTTTCTAGGGTGGAAATAAAACAAAAAGCTTGCCTAGAGACAATGCATTGGAACACATAGTGATATCTATTGAGATGTATTCCAAGACAACCCAAAACTCAAGTCTTCAAAACATGGAGAGATGATGTTTAAAATTAAATTACCAGATATTAAATTTTGTCTAGTTTTTTGGTTTCAGTATTACTTTCTTCTCAAATTCTGATATCAACATGGTAGAAATGTCACAAAATATATTAACAACAAATAAACAAATAAGAAGTTTTCTTAAAATATTGGATATAGTTCATTAAAAAATAAAGCACATTCTGGATTAATCTTGCACTTTTCTAGCATTAGAAATAGGAATTCTGTAAAACAGTAGCCTTAGTACAAAAGTCTGAACTTCTTTATAGAGTAATTTTAGATCCAGGCTGGTGATATAGTTCTAATGCAATTGTAGGCTCTACTATTGCATTCTTATCATAACACTTGGGAAATTCTTGGCATTCTTTCGGGACGTATTAGTACTGAATTCTGTTTTTTCCATTTAAAGTTGAAGGCTTTCCCCAAGACAGATGTAACTTGGTTTTTTGTCTGTTTGTAATTATATCTTGTTTTTTAAAGTCAGACAGAAATATTAGAGAGGGTTCCTCAACTGTATGTATAATATATTAAATATATGTATACACAGTATAACATAAACTTTAAAACAGAAGACCCAGAGGTGTACACATAACAGCAAGTCAGCTTTTAAAACAAAGAAATCTTTTCTCAAGTCAACCACTTTTAAGTGTAGTGGTTTAATTTTCACACAGAAAGACCCCTTAGGGAAGAAAAGTCCTGCAGAAGCTGACTGGATATATAATTTTTTATTTCTCTTTTACTTCCCTATGGAATTATGAATTTTTTTTTCTTCAGAGTGAAAAGGCTTTTATGAAGTTTCTTCTGTTAAATTGATTTCTTTAGCACAAATAAGCAGTTTTTAAAGAACAGACTTTGAAATATAACTTTCTCCCTCTCAGTAGGACACTTTATATTCATCTGCCCTACAAAAACACCCTGCTGTTAAGGATTGATTTTTTGTTTCAGTAAGCCTAGTAAAAGAAGTCCTAAGTTTACCATGGTGGTCTGAAATATGGGGTCATTGAGAGACAGCAAGTGAGAGTCCCACCCAAAGGGGTGTTGCTGCCTTTGAGCTGGAGGAAGATATATTTGTATTTGTATGATAAAATACCTAGTGCTTTAACAGTCTTAATAAAACCCAGAAATAGCAGCATTTCCTGTAGTATTTGTAGTTTCCTTATTTATTTATTTTCATGGAATCTACTACAAAGAGCATGATAACAATACTGTATGGGCAAATTCTCAGGTACAAAACACTATTTTTCAACACAGTCGCCTCCATTAGCTACGTATTTTCATCAGCAATGAACAAGAGCCTGCGTTACTTTCAGAGCAGGAGCAGCTCTTGGACTCACAAATCTTGTAGGATAATATTAAGATTACACATTTTCTTGATGCCAAAGGGCCATTAGTTGAGCTAATGGACTCAAACAAAGTTGAACAAAGATCAAATTGGCCCATTAATCAATATAATCAATACAATAATATCTAAATGCTAAAAGGGGTCCTCCAGACATAGAAGACATTTTCTGCTTGTTGTATCCTCTCATTTCCCTTCTGTTTGGTTCCACTGTTGGAAACTGAAAGTCTTCAATGCCGTTCTTCTACTTTTATGATTTCCAAGTTTAAGTACCCAAACTGTTAGTTAACACCATCATTAAAATCTAATTGAAAGTAATTGTCTCATCCATGGGTCTTATCTACAGAAATGGAAGGAACAGATAATTTCTCAGTCAGAACACAGCTACTGGGTACTGCCCACAGGACACACACAGAGAAAATAGTTGCTGAAAACAGTGTATGACTGACTTCTGCAACCACACTCCCTGCTTTTCTGACCACTGGTTATGCGCAATGTTTTCAGTGATCCCCAAATTATTCTATTTTCCTCTAGGTCCCTTTTAATTCTTCCTACATACTTACATGAGAAAAGTCCACAATGTGTCAGCTCACTCTCCATTGCAGTAATAATCCCTGAGTGAACTCAATGTGCCCCTCCATTCTTATGTAAGGCAAAGCTTTGCTAACACAGATAATTACATAATGGTCTTCTTTGATGACTGTAAGCAGTCTGACTTTGATCATATCGACATGTTTCTCCAAACTATAAAATAAATAAGCAAATAATAAATAATAAAAAACATATCATTAAACAATAGATTAACTGAAGAATAAAGCAAGGGAACAGCTAGGCATTTTAGAAATAAATAAATAAATAAACATTCAGCAACTATATGTTGGATATGATGATTTGAATCACTACTTAGTAACAAAAGATAAACAGAAAAATTAGTTTTCTGTATGTGTAACCCATAGAATTGTTGTAATTCTTTTAAAATATTTAATTACAGTGAAAAAAAAATTATTAGATGAAAAACATTTTTATTATATGAAATTAGATCATAAATTATTCTCTGCTGGAAAATAAACTGAAACCAGAGAGCCATTACCATTTAATTTCTGGGTTTATTTGCTTTCACTATACAAATATTTAGTTTTCCAACATCAAGATTAAACACACTCCTTTTTGGATCTGTATGCTACAATTAACTACTATAACACTAAAATAAAAATAAAAGAGCATCTAATATTAAGCAAAGTGTTTTGGTAGCTTTTTTGTTGTTTGCTTATTTTTTGTTTGTTTCAGGGCATCAAGAGATCCATCACTTGCTCAGTTCTGGGCACACATCAGTTATGGATTCTGTCACAGATCCATGGAAACAAGTAGTTTCCATCTACAAGGAAGAGAACAATAACACTACTTGATGGGGCAAATTCTTGATGGGGAAACTAGCTGTTGATTTCAGGTTTTGTTTTCTGAAGTGGCTAAGTTCATGATTTTGACTTGAAGATCTGTCATTCAGATCCTTGCTATAGGCAACATGTCAACCATTTCAGACAGCTGTGAATAGCATAATTAAGTTCATACACTGAAGTAATTAGGAATGCGTAATTCATTCATAAATGCAATCTCTTTTCCCATTTCCATGTAACTCCTACTTGGCATCTCTCCTGTAAGAACTAGAGTGGTTCCTGTCACTGCAGGAGACTAGCAATATCATGAATAAATAAAAGCCCAGCAGTGTTCCTGTTTAAAAGATATTAACCACTGGTCTTGGATGCATAAAGTGCAGTTATATAAGAAGTGAATATTAGAAGAAATTAAAATTTTAAAGTGGTAAGTGGTGTGATCTGTTAAAATGCATACACCAAAAAAACAAAACAAAACAAAACAAAACAAACAAACAAACAAACAAACAAACAAAAAAATGTTCTGCTCATGCTATGCATTCCTCTGGCCACTGAGCATCTCATGTTTAATTTTACCATTTCCCAGATTACAATGTGGTATGTAGTTGCATCTTGCCCTCTCTCATCACTGCTATTAGAACTCATCAGTTGCAACAGATTCTGAGTGCTCACACTTCCATAAACTGTTTTTGAAATAAAGAGCTCTTCTTGCCCCTATTAGCAAGTAAGCTTCCTGTTGACTTCCTCATAAGAAAAGACAGTTTCTAAAGATTTGTCATGATAACCGCAATTCTTTATCCATTCAGTACCTGTTTTCTAATTGCATATGACCTCAGAAAGCCCAGTTACTTATAAAAATGAAGACCTCCTGGACTTACTGTTGGACAGGATGACAGGAGCTGTAATGATTGTCTTGTCCGTCACCTTTCCCTGCAAAGTGACTAACCATACCTCCCAGATACTTGTCAAGCCTGATTTTAAAAGACTCCAGATGTAGGATTTCATGACATTCTCAAGCAATTTTCTTCAGAACTTCACTGTTCATACAATGACATTGTGATTTTGTGTTTAAACTAAATCTCGCTTTCCAGAAGTGAAGTCTGTTCTTTTGGTCTAATTGAAAATGAACACAGTGAAAATGTTACTGAATTTTCAGCAGTCTCCTTTTCAGGTATTTAGGACTGACATCATTTCCCAGTTCATCTGTCTTTTCTCTAGGCTCAGTAACACTTCATTCAATCTTTCTTCAGAAGCCAAGCTAATTCATGACCTGTCATCACTATCACTGTATTCTCCAAACTGCCTCTGATGAGTTTATTTTGCCAAGTAAGAAAGGTTCTGCCAAAAGCTGCTTTCTTCACTGGAGCTCTCATGAGTACTGCTGAGCAAACTTAAAGCTTTTGAGTTCCCAAGGAGGGTGCATGATGTCACTGCAGAATTCCACGGAGCAAGGTAACAATTGAGCAGTATTACTCCTGTGGCCACATCTATCCTAACAATTTGTGTGGTACTATAGGAGCTAGAACGGAAGTTCAGATCTCAGTGTCCAAACTGTTCTTTATGAAGGGACATTACTTCTGATTAGCTCTAGATTGACCACAGGGATTATATGCCTATCAATGCTTGCAAAACATGCAATCTTTGTGTCATCCAAAAGTATTCTATTTCCCATTTTAACTGCTCTGTGATGCATGCAGAGTCACATTAGCTAGGGCATGAACTCTAAAAGTGCATTACTCATCTGAAAAAAATAAAAATAAAAATAAAAAATGCAGGCATGCAGTGATGTTTTTTGTATGTGCATTAGGATACTTAAAATAAGACTATCATATATTCATTATGGGATGACTGCCCCAACCTAAGAAGCTTAAGGCATACAAGTTAGACTAGCAATTGGGGCATGCTCAGAATGGAAAATGCAGAATTATTATCAGAAGAGGAAAGTTGGTTCTGTTATGCTTTATTATGGTTTATGTACTTTTACTAGATTTTGTGTAAGTTTCAGAATGTCAAACACGAATTGCAGTCAAATTAAAATGTAATTGCACCTATTCTTCATGAGACATTTTGGTAAGACTGGGCTCTTGAAGGTATAGTCTCATAGCTGTACAACAATAAGTCTTTTCTGCTGAGGATGTGAAGTTAGTAATATATTTTGGAGATAGAATAAATCATCAATTTCTGGAAACTTGAATGAGGCCCTTATTTGAGAAGAAAACTGTATGCTTTGAGATATCACTTGCAACTGTAAAGTGGAGCACAGCACACATCAGATTTTAATGCATGGCAGTGGGAGATAATTTTTAACTTTCTCTTGAATTTCTTCTCAGTACTTCATTGTCTTAACTCCCAAAGAATAACACTCTTCCAGATACAGGGTACTTCTCAGAGTTAATGATAATTAGTTACCTAGGAAGCAAACTTGTCACGCTACTAGTTTTCTGCTCTGCTTTCTCTGAACTCTTAGAGATACCAGAATTTGAAAGGTAGCCTTTTTGTACATTTAAGCGGAAACCAAACATGCTTATTGCCCTTCCTTTCAGTTATGGTCTTCAAAATGTGAATGTCTTGAAGCTGGAAACACCAAGTCTAGTTGCTAAGAACTGCATGAATTTAATCTTATGGAAATGCCTGTTTCAAGGTCAAAAAATTAGTATTATGTTTTTTCTTTTATCTAGTTACAGGAAAAGTTAAATGGAATATGTTCCTTGCATGTTTCTCCTAGCCTTTGAAAGATGTAGAATAGAAGACAGAAGAGAATGTTTCAAAAAAAATAAGCACTGCAACCAGGGTCATTCAACCTAATGGTTCAAATGAAGAAATGTCATAGAAGATAGTCACTTTGCAATACTACAGAAGTTCCCCATTTCGTGGATGGGCTTTATTAAATAGAAATGAAATAGCATGAATGTTGTTGAAGAGAAAATCAACTTGGACTAAAGTCAGTGAAAAACATGCTCCTGTGATAGTTCACATTTCAATAAATACAAACAAAAATTGAAGCAAGAAATTAAATGCTTCTGGCTATCTCTCCCATTTACTAAGGCTCTGTAGCTCCAATTTATTTGCAGTTCTTACTTATCATATTGTAATGTACTACGCTTTGTTGACTTCATTAACTTCCATAACCTTAACATTTATTCTTCTAAATTCAGATGCTGAACTGGTATTTTCAGGTTAGCTAAACCAAGTGTAGTTTATGATAGAAAATTATACATTTTACAATTATTTTCAGGGCCAATCATGGTTATTCCTTGTGAGTTAATAATAGAGCATAGATGCTATTTGAAACTGTATTTATGAAGCCAATTTTCACAAGTATTATCAAAATTTATGGGTATTAAAAACTGCTTATTGCATTTTGGGCTTTACTCCAGAAACACAGTGCCTAGAAATTTTCCCCTGAGAAACAAAATTCCCACCCAATTTCCCAGTTTCAGAGGTTGCCAAGATGTGACTAGTAGAAGAGCTAGTACACTCCAAGGCTGAATTAAATCCAGTCTATTTCATTAAGTTCAAGGCCATCCACTTTCTGTCTGGTATTTAGGCAGGAGCTGTGAGAGCTAAAGTTCCTGACAACATTCCTTCCTTTTCACTTCCTCAAAGAGAATGAGGATGAGGAGGAACTCATCTTCAACTCAGTTCTCCTACAGGTGAGAAGTTGCTACCTCTAAGTTAAAGAGATTCATAACTGTATCATGACTTGCAAATGTGAGCAGCCTCATCTTCGACTGAGGTTCCTAGAGTGTGTGGGAGATAACTTCCTGACACAGTTGGTGAAGGAGCCGACAAGGGGAAACAAAACTCTGGACCTGCTGTTTGTTAACAGAGATGGTCTGGTGAGGGATGTAAAGGTTGGAGGCCGTCTGGGACAAAGTGATCATGAAATGCTAGATTTCTCGATCCTTGTCGAACCGCGGAGGGGAGTCAGCAGAACTGCCACCTTGGACTTCCGGAGGGCGGACTTCAACCTCCTCAGGACTATGGTTGAGAGGGCCCCCTGGGGAGTATCTTTGGAGAGTGTGGGAGCCCAGGAAGGTTGGGAATACTTTAAGGAAATTGTCCTAAAGGCGCAGGAGCTGACTGTCCCAAAATCGCGAAAGATGAGCCGACGGGTGAGGAGGCCGGGCTGGCTGACCAGAGACCTTTGGCTTGATCTAAAGAACAAAAAGAGAGTTTACGGTCTCTGGAAGAATGGGGGAGCTACTTATGAGGATTACAGGTTTGTAGTGAGGCTGTGCAGGGAGAAAATTAGGAAGGCCAAGGCGCAGCTAGAACTGAGCTTGGCTTCTAAGGTTAAGGAGAATAGTAAATGTTTTTATAAACACATCAATACCAAGAGGAAGGCTAAGGAAAATCCCCATCCCTTGTTGGATTCTGAGGGCAACTTGGTCACTGAGGATCGGGACAAGGCTGAGGTACTTAATACCTTCTTTGCCTCGGTCTTCAATAGTTATGCTTGTAACTCCCTGGGAACGCAGCCCCCTACACTGGTAGACGGGAAGGGGGAACCAAAAGAGCCTTGCGTGATCCGTGATGAGATGGTTCTGGATCTACTTAGAAAGCTGAATGTTTATAAGTCCATGGGGCCGGATGGGTTGCACCCTAGAGTTCTGAGGGAGTTGGCGGATGTGGTCGCCAAACCACTGTCCATAATTTTTCAGCAGTCTTGGCTGACTGGGGATGTCCCGGTGGATTGGAGACTGGCAAATGTGACGCCTATCTTCAAAAAGGGCCGGAAAGATGATCCTGGCAGCTACAGGCCCATCAGTCTCACCTCGGTGCCTGGGAAGGTTATGGAAAGGATAATCTCAGGTATCATCATGGACGAACTAAAGGTCAGCCATGGGATCGGGCCTAGTCAGCATGGGTTTATGAATGGTAGATCCTGCCTGACTAACCTGATTTCATTCTATGACAAGGTGACCCGCTTAGTAGATGAGGGAAAGGCTGTCGACGTGGTCTACCTGGACTTCAGTAAGGCCTTTGACACTGTCCCCCATAACATTCTGGTGGAGAAGCTGGCTGCCCGTGGTTTGGATGGGTGCACGCTCCGCTGGGTGAAGAACTGGTTGGATGGCCGGGCCCAGAGAGTTGTGGTCAATGGAGTGGAATCCAGTTGGCGGCCGGTCACAAGTGGCGTCCCCCAGGGCTCGGTGCTTGGGCCGCTTCTGTTTAACATCTTCATTGATGATTTGGATGAGGGGATTGAGTGCACCCTCAGTAAGTTCGCAGACGACACTAAGCTGGGAGGGAGTGTTGATCTGCCTGAGGGGAGAAGGGCACTACAGAGAGACCTGGATAGACTTGATCGATGGGCCAAGGTTAATGGAATGAGTTTCAACAGGGCCAAGTGTCGGGTCCTGCATTTTGGTCATAACAACCCCAGGCAATCCTACAGGCTTGGGGAGGTGTGGCTGGAAAGCTCCCAGACGGAAAGGGACCTTGGTGTGCTGATGGACAGTCGGCTGAATATGAGCCAGCAGTGTGCCCAGGTGGCCAAGAAGGCCAATGGCATCCTGGCTTGTATCAGGAATGGTGTGGTGAGCAGGACTAAGGAAGTCATCCTGCCCCTGTACTCAGCATTGGTGAGGCCTCACCTCGAGTACTGTGTCCAGTTTTGGGCACCTCAGCACAAGAAGGACATGGAGGTACTGGAGCAGGTCCAGAGAAGGGCAACGAGGCTTGTTAAGGGCTTGGAGAATCAGCCCTATGAGGAGAGACTAAGGAAGCTGGGGCTGTTTAGTCTGAGGAAGAGGAGGCTGAGGGGAGACCTTATTGCTGTCTTCCAGTACCTGAAAGGTTCTTACAGTGAGAGTGGGGCAGGTCTATTCTCACTACTGACTTGTGACAGGACGAGGGGAAATGGCCTCAAGTTGCGCCAGGGCAAGTTTAGGTTGGATATTAGAAAGAACTTCTTTACAGAAAGGGTGGTTAGGTACTGGAATGGGCTCCCCAAGGAGGTGGTTGAATCGCCATCCCTGGATGTGTTTAAGAGCCGCTTGGATGTGGTACTCAGGGATATGATTTAGCAGAGGTTTTTTGTTGTGGTATTGTTTTGTGGTTGTTTTTTAAGAGATAGGCTACTGGTTAGGCTGCGGTTGGACTTGATGATCTTCAAGGTCTTTTCCAACCTGAGTAATTCTATGATTCTATGATTCTATGAGTTCTCCTGCAGGTGAGAGGTTGTTACATCTAAGTTAAAGTGATCCATACCATATAATTACATGTAAATGTGAGCAGCACCTACAAGATTTTTTATTTATGAGATACATTTAGAATATTGTGTTTCATAGACACTGATGGAAGGGGTGAGTGCCTTCTGAGGAGCTGAGTACAATTGTCAAAATAATACATCAGAATATGCAGGAACTCTGAGTGCATCAGTCTTGAAAATCTGAATTGCAAGTTAGATATTCAAACTTGCATCCAAAGTCTTTCTCAAATACTGACAGGACTGTTCCATGACTCATTCACATCTATTATCTTTCAGTGTTGTTACTTCTAATGGAGATCATCTAATGTGAAGTGATCAGGTAATATTAAAACTAATACGTCGACTGCAAAGTAACCTTTGCAGAGCAACAAACATATTCCTAGTATTAATGCCTGCAACTAATATTGGAGGGTAATTATGACAAATGTTAGTATCATCAACTGCCAATATTGAGTCTAGTGATAATGTATTCTTAGAATGAAGACCAATTTATTACACCGGTGTTTCACTTTCTATGACCATGAAAGCCTTTCTATATATACATGGTTATGAGAAATCTGCATTTGAACATGGGGCTGCACTGAATATCTTCCAAAGGTAAAGTGAAGTGCCTGTCAAAATAACAGCTCCTGGGACTGTAATTAATCCAAGACCGAAGTCCCACAGGTTTTTATCCTACTGGAAATTCTAGATTGGCATTAGCTATTGACTGGATCTTGATTCAGCCTCCATCTGCTGACTACCACACAGCACAGTATCTTTTAAAAAAAAGATAAAATAAATGTTTTGAACTAAGTATACAGGTGGAAGTTCAGAAATATCCAGAAATATATATTTATCCTAGCTGAGACCATTTGATGCTTACATTTAGTGAAGTAGCAAACCTGCAGCAGACACCCTTCTTAGACAAGTATTAATCTCAAAATTTAATACAACAGCAACTGTTTTCCTCCAAACGGTAATTAGTCCAAACTATGCAAACCGTTCACAGAGAGCAGAGGAAGTCTAGAAAGACTTTTCCAGTGAACACTGTGAAACTAGAATAAAGAAACTCTTGTCAGAAATTTTAATGTTTTCTTTTCAACTTAGACATGCAGTGTTGACAACCTTTCTGTCTAAGTTTTAATGGAAAAAATATGCCTTTGAGGATAAACACAAAAACAGTACAAAACATGAACAGAACACAGACAAAAGCCAGAATGCCACTCCATTATGTTCCCAGCTGTCAGCTAGATCTCATCACACTGGGGTAGACCATCCATACCCTTGTGACCAAATAAGTCTAATCATCTTTTGTGTGGTTTTTTTTTACTTCTCACTGGAAAATTCCATATTGGTGTAATAAATATTCGAGAAGATACCACATGACTTTTACTAATTTGAGAAACTGTGTATGTGTTAAAAACTATTACAATTGGTTCTTCAGCTCAGATATAGTGCCAATCTTCTGTGTATATGGACTCAATACAAATTTTCAGTTTCTTACAAGTAGCTACCAGAATGGTCCTTCCACACTTAAAAGAGGGATCCTGTACTAACTTGTCTCCTCATCCTGTCTCTTGGAGTGCATGTTTGTTGTTTCCTTTTGTTTTTGTTTGTTTTAGCATTGACAAATCTGTATCTCTTTAGTGTCTTGATGTCCCCAAATTCTATGCTACCTTCTCCTTCTGGTAAGTAACTGAATATACTGTTCAAATGTCTACTTCCAGTACACTGTTTGGTTGACCGTCTTTGCATCCATCATCTCTGTTGAGAGGGAAATAGTTGCTTTTTTGAACTACATGGAAAGTGAGGTTATTTGTTTCTCTCTCTCTTTTATTTATTTATTTATTTTTAATTAAGCTCTGAAGTAACCGGTGAGGTCATGGCACAGGCTGCCCAGAGAAGCTGTGGATGCCCCATCCCTGGAGGCTTTCAAGGCCAGGTTGGACGATGCCCTGGGCAGCCTTTTCTGGTGGAAGGTGTCTGTACCCATGGGAGGAGGGCTGGAAATGGACTACTTTAAAGTCTCTTCCTTCTATGATTAAAACTGGCTTGCTTTCTTTCACTGCTAATAAACATCTTATTTAATTTTCATGCAATTTATTAAATGTACTTGGCATTTTCTTTGCTTATTCTATTTTGTTCTCTTTGTTTGTATGTTTGTTTGTTTTAAACAGCTTGCTTAACTCTGGACTCCTCTGATTCTCCCCTACTTTACATATATCTTAATACAATAAATTGTCATTTATGAGTTGATAGTATTGGAATTCTGAAATTAATTTTACAAAAGTCATTGATCCTTATATAAGGAGGAAAAAGTGTTAGACCATGAATGTGAGAACATAATATATTCTGATATTAGCATCATACAGCCATTGACCCAGTTTTACAAAACAGAGACATTCTGTGTTTTGAGTAGATGTTATCCCTTTATATCAGCATCAAGTTTTTCTTCTCAGGGGTAGGAGATAATAAATACTTTGTGTTAAATTTTTGAGCTTGACATTGTTTAAAATAATACAGAAAGTATTTGGATGTAAAATATATACGGATTACTGACACTATGTTTGATGCCAATTTGTGTATGAATTCTGGAAGAGATAATAGTGTTACTCATTCTAGAATGAGTCAGCAGACAATGCATAGAGAAGCTGGGATTCTGCAGAGATCACTTAGTTTAGCAAATTATCACAGAACCACAGAATCACAGAAGGACCCGGGTCGGAAGGGACCCCAAGGATCATGACGTTCCAACCCTTCTGCCTGGCAGGGACACCAAATTCCACATTTACTAGATCAGGTTGCCCAGGGCCCCATCCAACCTGGCCTTGAACACCTCCAAGGACGGGGAATCCACAACCTCCCTGGGCAGCTTGTTCCAGGACCTCACCACTCTCCTAGTAAAGAACTTCCCCTTAACATCCAACCTAAATCTACCCTCTTTCAACTTAAATCCATTTCCCTTTGTCCTTCTATTATCAGCCCTTTCAAAGAGTTTACTCCCCTCCTGGATATAGGTTCCCTTCAGGTACTGAAAGGCTGCAATGAGGTCACCCTGCAGCCTTCTCTTCTCCAGGCTGAACAAACCCAGCTCCCTCAGCCTGTCTTCATAGGCAAGGGTGCTCCAGTCCCCTGATCATCTTCGTCGCCCTCCTCTGGACCCTTTCCAACAGCTCCATGTCTTTCTTGTACTGAGGGCTCCATACCTGGACACAGTACTCCAGATGGGGCCTCACAAGAGCAAAGTAAAGAGGGAGAATCACTTCCCTGTACCTGCTGGCCACCACTCTCCTGATGGAGCCCAGGATACCATTTGCCTTCTGAGCTGCAAGAGCACATTGCTGGCTCGTGTTAAGTTTCTAGTCCATCAGGACCCCCAGGTCCTTCTCTGCTGAGCTGCTCTCAAGGATCACTCCTCCCAGTCTGTACAGATGCCTGGGGTTCTTCTGGCAAAACCTTGCACGTTGCTGTGTTGAACCTTATTAGGTTCACTCAGGCCACCTTTCAAGTCTGCTGAGGTCCCTCTGAATGGCATCCCTTCCTCCCTCCGTATCAACTGCACCACTCAGCTTGGTGTCATCAGCAAACTTGCCGAGGGTGCACTTGATTCCATCATCAGTGTTATTGATAAAGATGTTAAAGAGCACCGGTCCCAAGACAGACCCCTCCAGTACCAAGACAGACCCCTAATTATCCAAATTATCCAAAGATACTTATCCTATATTTACTCCAAAAGATGTTTTAGGAATCTATTCTGGGATCAGAGGAAGAATGAGAGGAAACAGAAAGTGATTTAGCATTCATAGAAATATTCTTAGTTTCCTTTAGCAGTGACAGAGAGTTCTTTTAAGCTGGTCAAAATGCAGTTTCTTAGTTCTGCTATTCAGGATTTGCTGTTTCCTTCAGATACTGTAGGTTTTATAATAAATCTTAAGCTTAACTACAGTGATTACACTTTCAATTATGATGTAGATTTTGAGTACACTTGAAATAATTGGTTCAAGTACACTGAGGTATTTCATTTTGCTTAACAAAAAATTCACCACAGCTTGGAAGAGTAGTATTATTGTAAAACCTTTTTTTCAGACTTCATTTTTAGTGATTCAAGAATGAAAACAATATTGATTTCCATTATATGCCGGCCTTGCTGGTACAGTTGATACAGCTTAAGAGGATATATATTTCCAAATGTGCTGAGCACATTTAAGAAAGTTATAATGACTTATTTTCCCTTCTGTGAAATTATGTTATATAATTTTCTTTCTTTTTTTTTCCCCCTAGGAGAATAATTGCATTAAAATTGTGATGGTCTATAGTTATTCCTGTTCTCTATAATGCACTTTTTCTGATGAATTTATCAGAGAATTACTTTATTATTGCAGCAACCACATAGAGATTCTGAAGCAGTGAAAGAGAAAAATAGTTTGGCCAAAGTACAGGACACTAGGAGTATCATAGTATCATATCATAGTATCATGCGAGTTGGAAGGGACCTTAGAGATCATCGAGTCCAACTCCCAGGATTCGAGCCCTCTGTGTAGCAGAGCGGCACTTCTACCCCCTGCTCCACAGGGGGGGATTCGAACCCGGGCCCCCTGGTGTTGCAGACGGGAATTCTACCGCTGCGCCACCGGAGGCACACAACTGTATTACACACAACTGTATTACTTTAATCAGTTAAATTCCTATTAGTGTTCAGTATTGTGTGTGTGTGTGTGTGTGTGTGTATAAAAGGGGATGCCTTCTGTTCAAAGAAATATAGGTATGTATTAAATGAAATGTAGAAGACAATTTACCTTAGATTTAAGCTATTCTTGATTTCACAAAATAAAATAAAATAAAATAAATAATAATAAATTGACACTGTTATATTTAATTTCTGAAGAAATTGTAAGAAATATAACTTTTTTTTTTTTAATCTTAAATTTAATCCCATTATTTATCCTTTTCTACTTCTTTTGTCTTTACATTTTATACTTCTGCCTGGTAGCTGGAATTTGTGTAGCTGATGACTGAGATGAACAAATGTAATCGCCCTGTTGCTGGCCCATAGACAGCATATGAAAAGCATATGTTGTGATCAACTTACCATGCACCAAAATGTAACCAGGACAACCTGTGAGGAATGATGCTGTGTAAAGTGATTAGCATGCAATTCTTAGGAGGGAGAGAGCTAAATTAATCCTATCCATTACAGCAACTAGTAATATAGACTAATCCTCCAGAGGTAGACTAGACACAAGCCTGCTTGAATGAATAGTAAAGGATAATGAAAAACAATCTCTTGTGCTAAGAAAACAGGAATTTTTAGCTGAAACTGACAAGTGCTATTACACAAAATGTGGAAAATCATTGTGTGGCAAATGGAAAATCCATTTGATTTTCTTTCATTAGAGACATTCAGAGATGGCAAACTCAGGATGTTTTTGTCATCTCCTGGACTCAGCAACAGTTTGCTCCAAAATTAGGATTTGGAAAACAGAATTTATACTTAACAAGGTAAAACACTAAAAAATGGATCAAATTCTAATGGCAGGGTAACTTCTCTCCTGTCTCAGTAGCTCCATACACATTTCAGCCATTTTTTAGTGTTTAGTTTGTAACAGTGAATGTTGGAGACTTTTTCCTCCACTATGTGGACAGGAGGTATCTTTAAATCCAGTCTTTCTTCACACCAGTCTCTGAATTTCCAACAATAGTTTTAAAATTTTCCAAGAAAAAGATGTTTTCACTTCTCCTGTCTATGATGACTGTTTTAAGAATAATCACCAAGAATCCAAACAAGCATAGCTTTTGCTTCACTTCAGCTTCTACTCATGTACAAAAGAAAACAGACACAGATCTGGGCACATTTTCAGTGAATATCCAGATGCAACTTCTGATGCATGGACGTGAATGACCCTAATTGTTTATTACAGGTTCTCAAATCACTTATATACTTTCATAAGTTTTCTTTTTCTAGCTTTCCTTTTCACCCCTACAACTTTCTCATCCACCTTTACATGACAGCAGAGCATTCCACAGACACTCCTCAACCGTCCATGCAAGAGCTTATCTAGTCAGAGCCGCCAGCCATTCTTTATTCTTCTAGAGGTGTCCTTAGTTCTCATGCTGTTTATCTTGCTCCACAGCTGTCCAGTCCATTTTGTATTCCCACACCCAGAACCATCAATTCTGAACAAGCATAATGCAAATTGCAATTCAGAAGAGTTGTATTATGGAATTTAGAAACTAGTTGCCAGACACCACTAATGATCAACACTATGTGACCCTGTATCTAAATACTTTGGGGCTTGTTTAATTAATTTAGTGGAGTAGAAAGGACATTTTCTAAAAATAAGCTTGGCATGAAATCTGAAACTGCCCGAGCTACAAGATACGTACAACTTTTATCATTCCTTTTCCATGACTTAAAAAGATACATTTCTAATACACATTCATGATGGAGAATCCGCATATTCTGAATCCTGGACATGCTATGAACTAAGCACATGGCCTTCCTGTGCCATTTATTTTCTCTGAGTTTACAATGGTAGAAAATGTTTATTCATGATTGAGGTGCACACTTTATCCTTTGGTAACCCAGGGATGAGAAAGAAAAGTAGATAAATGAAATAATTTCACTTTGGACTTCATTAGTTTATACAAAACCAAAGCAGTACACAACTACAAAATCTGAGCAGCACCATCCTGCAACTAGTAAAGTGTCAAGCTATTATGTCCACATGGTTACACAGTTATGTTAGCAATAACTCTGACTGCAATGCTTGTAAGAGAATGAATGTCTGTTTTGCAACCTACAATTGGCCCAATGGGCTTGAGGATTGCTCAAAAGTAAAACCAAGAACTGTGACTGGATGGATGGATGTTTTTCTAATAGTGGTGCTGCAGAACTAATATTGACATGTTCACATCCATCTGGCTCTATTTTGTTCAGTTTATTAAAATTTCATCAGTAAAAGATCCTAATCTGTGTAGCCTAACTGTTCCAACACAGAATTTATCTGGCCACCAGTCACCAGGGCTTCCAGTAACTTGAAAAAAGATGTAAGTATGCTGTCTCTTTTACCCATAATCCAGAAAGCACTAATACTGAAGACAGTATATGACATGCATAAATGATTATTCTAAATCCTCATAATGTCAGAATTGAGCTGCCTTAAGATATAAACATCTCATGTTGCTTCCCTTTTAAAATGAATCTCAGGAACCACCACAGCAAAAGTCACTTACACCATGTATTTTTAATAGTAACTTCATAGAAGTGTGAATGTGTGAATATAAAACAGCTTCTAAAACTTATAGGGAAAAAAAAGGGGGATATTATTCCATGATAAATTTGTGGATTTCTTTCATAAATTTATATTTAAAAAATAATAATTTATTAGAGATCCATCTTTATATAGTCTATTCATTTCAAATTTTAAATTCATTGGAACAACTAAGACATATTGGAAAACAGCCAAGGACAAGCGAACTTGCTGAATCTTCCTTTCTTTCATTTAAAATACTAGAATTTCTGTACATGGGCTGCAGCATTTGAAACTCACTCTCTTTCAAATAAAAAGTAAAAAAAAAAAAACAAAACAAAACATTGGTTCTCTTTTAAAAGCCAACCATTTCAACCTTCAACATCTATCACGTTATTTCTTCCATTTGAAATTACAGTAAGTAGCAATTTCCATCAGCTTAAGTTGTATATTCAAAGAGGTAGGAGATATTCTAGTTTCTGTTTTCTTTCTAATCTTCTTGTACCTGGATTTATCCTGTTCTATGGCAGCAGAAGCTAACAGATGGCACTTCACTTCTTGTCTAAGATGGAGTGTGATCACATCAGGGAAATGTTTTTTTTTTTAACTTTTTGTGTCCCAACATGTTGACACTTACAGAGAGTTTACAATAAATAAAAAGCAGTAGGCAGATCGACCATTTTGTTTCTGTTTCCATTCCAAACTGGGCTTCATTTCCCAAAGAAGTATTGGAATATTTCAATTTACCAGCATCTACCCTTTACTCTGGACAGGATGGAAAGTGTCTGGGTGTCCTTTCCTTTCAACTTTGCATTTAAATGCCAGGAACACTAAATTACACTCCTCACTCTTCATTTCTCCTATCTTGAATAGGTCTGCTGCCTCAGAAGGAGTAACAACTTAATCATGGGTTCCTGCAACACTCCTTGTGAGAAGTTTCACTGTCAAGGAACAGCATTTTGTATGAAGTTCCTGGTGTGAATAGAAACCCTTTTCATTTTCTTTGTCACAACAGAAAAATGTTGGAATGGCCCATCTGATTTTTTTGTAGTTAGTACTATTCTTCCCCAGATACTCATTTTTCTTTCCAGTGATTTAATGCCATTATTCTTTCTGGTGCTTTTTTCAATATAGCACATAGCTTATTTTGACAGGAAGAACACTTACAGGAGAACTTCTTAACCAGATTAGAAATTAAAGTTGAAAACAACATAACTTCTCCTTTTTCATTTTCAAGTAGATGGCTGTAAATATTTATCAGTTTGAAATGGCTTTCACTAGCTCACTGTATATTTTATTGATTTAATTTTCATACCTGGTGCACCATGCTACCTAGATTCTGCGAAAAATACAGGAGCACAAAATGAAATGGGTCTCCATGGTGTATGGTCTGAAGCTGAAGATATAATAAAGACTTTAAAAGTTTGCCATGTTTTCAAATCTCTCCTAAAACCCAGAGCCAGGATTTATCTACACAAGGTTAATTCAGTGAGTTCTTCCTTATCCAGGTATTCACAAAAAGAAGACAGAGGATGAGGAGGAAGAGGAGAGGTGCAAAGTAGAACACAAATACATTTAATTCTGGGCAGGATTGTTTTAATCCAAAAAGGACTTGTGCGTATTTCTCTAGCAAGAAAGCACATTGACTGTAATCTTTCCATTTTGTGGAAGATACAGATAATTGTTGCTAGTGGTGAGGACTGTCATTCTGAATGTTTGAAACCACAGTAGCAAAATACAGCTCATGCCTTTGTTTGAGTAAATTATGCAAAAGATCTTTCTGTTTTCAAAACTGTCAACTCAAAAGCGAATGGCAATCTGCAATTTGCTAACAAAACCGCAGGAATATAATTAAACTCAACCCCTGTTTTTACAGTTATAACTTGGGATAGAGTGAAAGGCAATTTTCTAAAAATTGCTAATCAACAGCAAAGGCTTTGACATTGTGAAAAGCCATTTGCCACTAGACAGATGAGTTTTCATCTAAGCCTTTCTTCATCCTGACCTCTGAGTGTGATGCTAGCACGAGGTGTCTAGGGAAAGAACAGAGGTACCATCTAGGAGAAACGTCTGCTCTTTGCCATTCTTCACATAGTAGCATGTAAAAGTAATTTCTAGACACTCTGCAGGTGAGGAAAGAGGTGCCTTAGAGTGATGATGAGTGAGATTAAATAAAGGTCACAGGCAATTGAGAAATAACATTCACAGGATGTTAAAAGAAAATCTTAATGATTCCTTTAAGACCACATCATTCCTTGTGGTCATTTAACACAAAAAAGAAGCACTTTGTTTATTCTGTGTCCCTAATCAACTCTGTGTCTGCTGAGGTTTCAGATTTGCTATAGCTCTTAAATCATGTATTTCAGGAAACACAACTCAATTAACTTATAATAAGGCAAGCCATGTGATGGAGATGCAAAGTTTAAGCTGATTGCATTAAAAGATGTATTGCCAGTGCAGGCCACTAGTGTGTGTAACTGACAAGACTGGATAAGTGTAAGTTTCAGGCAGAGTGGATATCAGCAGAAGCAATGAAGGTGACAGTGACCCCAAGTTTGGCTTTTCAAGGCTAATAGAAATTCTCATTAATGCTGTAGATGGCACTTATAACAGTGATGCAGCTGAAATCCAGTGGGAAGGAACCAAAAGGTAAAAATAAACTTAGAAAAAAGCTCTATTTTATTTTGCCAACAGTCTATATAAAAATGCCTGATTGGGAAAGCATGTTTTTTTTAGGCGTGTACGTGAACAGCAGATCACTTTCTCCATTTGCATGGTTATTGCTCTACATAGTTATTATTGGATCTATGAAATGTATATTCTTTCCTGTTTAATCCTCTGTCTGTGATGGGAGAGGCAGTGGGTAATTCAATGTTTGGGAAGTGGTACTAATGTAGTTTTGAAATAGGTGAGTGAACTAAACTGTACTAGAATATCACTTGAGTTGATGCTGGCAAACAGGTGGCACAATGATCCACCACAGGTTGTTTTTAGCAAAAAATAATTTTTAAAAGAGCTCTAAGGTGCTAGAACAGCACTTTGCACTCCCTTTTTAACTTAATTATCTCACCGCATGAGCTCAGCACCACAGGTTTTCATCCTTATTTTGCTAAATGCTGAGTCAGTCCATAAAAATTCAGAACAAATTCCCCCATGAGACTCAAAAGACGAATATCCTGAAATTGATCCATGTCCAGAGCAACACAGGGCAGGAAGGAAATGGGAATAGGCATGGAGCAAAATAATCTTTTATGGTTTGCAGTTTTTAAGGTTAGTTACTTTTTCCAGGAATTCTTAATACTTACAGACAATATGAATTTACTTACAAACAAGGAATTTCAGCAAAAAATTAAATGAGTGAGTATAACACTGCTTTTCAGCACAGCCTGGTCAAAACTACGTAATTATTTCATAATTAAGTTGTGTTACACATGGTGTATTTCGTCCACAGCTCAAAGTTATCTATAGGAAAACAAATAGAACGCTTCAAACCAGCCATCCTTGCAACAGGTGTGGATAAATACTATTCTTCATTCACTGGTGAAGTATTTAAGAATTTCCCAAATGAATCTGAAGGGCCTCACAGTAAGGGAGAGAAAGAAACTGTCACAGAAACAGGGCCAGGGATAGTGAAAACTGTAAAAGTTGTTAGAAGAATGGGGACTGCAGACACTGGGTCTAAAATAACAAGGGGGATGAAGGCCGTAAAGATAAGGGTGGAACAGCCTGAGAACAGTGAGGTGATTAGATGTCCACAGGTGCTGAAGCACTCATTTTTGTGTGTATATGCTTTGTAGTTCTGCATACTAAAATATCAAATGTTTCTGAAATTACAAAATCTGTTGCCCATCAAAATTTTCAAGACAGATTAACTGTATGCTGCATTTTCATAAGAAAAAATAGGGGGAAAAAATCTTCCTATTTTTCAACTTTCCAACAGCTTATTTTACTGTCAGTCCTCTTATCAAGTTTCAGATCCATCAATTAAGTAATGAAACTGATATCCTACCCTGTGTGCCCTGTGAAGCTTGAACTCTAAGTTAGCAGTCTGACTGCTTTCCAAGTGAATTATATATTTACAGACCTGAGGTCTACTCAGCTGTTAATGAATTACTCAAAAAGCCCTGCTTACAGACATGCTAGTGGTGAACATCCAGCCAGTTCCACAGAATAAGTGGAGTTGAATCAGATGGGCATGTCTCAGGAAAAGAGTTCTGCTTCCAGGTGCTCCTAATATAGTGGCACAACGTGTTGAATTACAACAGGTGAACAAGTTTTCCCTCCTTCATTCAATGTGTGCCCCAGATGTGGTTTGTTCTTTGCCACCATGACTGATGTAAATTTTACTGATTACCTGATTCTATTTGCTTTTGTAAGGGTGCATACATCTCCTTGGACATATATTCATTCTGTTTTGAATGCTTCCAAAGAGGTAGAGAGGTGCATGGAAGTGGATGTTAAATGAATCACATACTTCTTAACGCAGGTTTTTGGTTTTGGTTTGTTTGTTTCTACAAGGAGAGGTTTATTTGATCAGAAGAGAGAGTGAAAAGAGTGATGGCCATACGACACCTGATGGAATTTACAGGACAGCAAACATGATTCTCAGTTGCCCTAGAAGCATAAAAACAAACAAACAAACAAAAAAAAACAACAACATAGTGTCATACTGAGTATACATGGAAAAAGTCAGATGCAAAATGGTTAAACAGTTTGAGAAGAAAAAGAAATGAAATAATGTTCTGAATGTTCTGAGGAAACTATAAAAGGCTCCATGCTAAGTATTTTAAAACTAGGGAGAAAACAAAAACAAAAACAAAAACAAAAACAAAAAAAAAAAAGGAAAAAAATGAAAACAAACAAACAAAAAAAAAACAAAAAACAAAACACATAAATTATATAGAATAGGATCCTGCAGTGTCAGGGAGCTGAAAGGAATAAGGAATAAGTACTTCAACAATATTTCCTGAAATTGCAAGTTTTATAATGGCTGGTAAGATTTTATTTCCAAAGTTTCATTTTTTTATATGATGCTTCGACAAACCCAGTTCACTCTGCTTTTACAGTGTGCTTAATTTCCTCATCTCATACTGAATAATTTAAAAGAAAATGCAAACTAAAACTTTTGTCACAACTCCATCCCATTCTGCTATAGACACTACAAAGAGAGAAATCCACAAGAGAAGTTCTTGAGTGACTTCAAATACCATGACTGACTTGACATCTCAAAGTTACTTCGCTGAAAATATGATAATGTATGGCAGTAGAGATTACTCTAAGTGCTTTATCTGTGCCTGAAGAAAAAGGTTAAAATTAAAGTACTGAAAATTTAGACAAAACCATTTTCTTTGCCAGGCAAATTCCTCACAGCTCACAGATAATATCTGAAGATGAGCAAGGAACTCAAAATCTGAAAAAAGGAAATAAAAGCTTGCTGGGGGTTATAAATGTAGAGAACAAGTAGGTTAATAAATTAATTTTACTTAATCATTAGAGTTTGTCAGACTTCAAGGGTAAAGTGTCAAAATAGGGTATATGACCTTCAGAAAAAGCCCAATTTGGTATTATCCAGATGATAAAACATTTAGAATGTGATTAGTCAAATGACAAAAGAAATACATTGTTACAAAAAGTACAGCCCTTTTCAAAGAGGCTCAGTCGTGATAAATAAGGCCAAAGGTACTATCTTGTTCTCTTTTGTCTGTCTCTCTCATGGCTCTTAATCATCTTTGCTTCTCTTGACTGGCCCTCCATGGCACTGATTCATAGCCTGGCCCTTCTAGGCGGTGTCAGTTCTTCTGTTTTGGTGCCTGTCTGTCAGTCAAGCTGCTCTCACTCAGCATCTCTAGAGAAAATCATTCTGGTGACCATTTTTCCCATTCAGTGCTGGCTGGATGCTTTTCCTGGGTCTGGTAATGTTTACCATCCTTAGATGCTGGAATACCTGGAGTCTCATTGCTTTCAGCCAGGTATTAGAGTGCAAAGTTGCAGATCCATAACCTGGGACAAGAAAGCTCTGGTGGTCTCCATTCCTATGGACTGTACTGCCTACTGTCTGGGTTGAGTAGCTGTTGGCATGTCCTATGGAAATCCATCATTTTGTCTTGGAGAACATGCTTCCCCTCATGACTCTGCCCAGAAGATCTGTGGCCATATGAAGCCTGAAAGCTCATTCTAAGTTTATGACATAAGCAATATTCTCTTCATTGCTCTTGTCTAGTCCTGGGGATTTTAAAGCAGGCTCAGCTTGATACAATAGTGCCATGAATCTGCTGGTCAAATCAGATCAAGGCCACTGACTGCAACTGTAATCTTCACCTAGAAGTGTAGTATAAATGTATTTATATATCAGTGCTATAAGTATCCCTGTATTGAGATCTAGGGTTTAACTGCAGGTTCATAGCTGTCTGTTGTCTCAATAATAGTAATAGTAGTAGCAATAGCAATAGTAATAACAAAACCAAGTATTTTCTGTTGAATTTTCTTTTATACCTTAAAAAATTACCTCTAGCGCCTCTCAAAAGCTTCTGAATAAATGTGTGCAGCACAGCTCCAAAAACATTTCAGAAAATATCATTCTGAAAATGAGTTGAATTCTCTCACTGAGAAATGAGACTGAGGTGAAATATCTCACTGTTAAAAGCCAACAAGAGAAGTCACCATCGCTGACTGATAGATTTTTCCAGTGCTCCAGTCAAATCTTCTTTCTACATTTCTCCTGACAAAATGCTTAAGTCTTAGTACCTAAGAAGAGAAAGACTATCTTCATGATATCTCTGTGGCTACTGCCTCTCTTTTGGGAATCACATGGGGTCAGTGTCCTGAAGAAGGTTTTGAATGAACTTTGTGAAGAATCGATCAATTTTCAGCCGAAGCACAGACGGCAAATAGAGATTTATCTTTCTCAATAAAGAAAAATATCTCCCCTTTACAGAGATAGAAGAGCTGACTATAAATTAGCTACATAAATCACTGCTTTTAAACCTCAGTTATATCTAAATCAAAGGAGTACTTGACATGTTTGTTTCTTTAATAGATACTGAGAGTTTTAAAATGATTATATTCAGGTTTCTTGAGGCTACATTTAGAGTAGCAAATCCATGGGAAACTAGGCTCTGGTTCTCTGGTTCTGTTCAGTGTGGGAGGGAAAACCCAAAATTCTTCCAGTTAATATATTGGTTTTGCCCTTTTCTTGGCAGTTGCTATAAAATAGTTATTACATTTTGATCTCTGAGGATCTTTCATTGTCCGAAAGTTTTCAAACATAGAAAAGAGGTAAAAAAGGCATCGTAAATGGATTATACATTGGCATGGCTTTATTGTTTACATTTTATTGCCAAAGTCCTGAAGAGCAGCTAGTGGCTTCTGCTATAGAACAAGTTATAAGCTTCCAGATGTATGAAAAAAATCTAACATAATTAGGGGATTTTTTGCTGGCTATAGAGTTAAAATGCTTATTGATCTCACCTAGTGCGTGTTTTTTCATTAGAAAAATAACACTATTTTCCCAAATTTAAATGCATATTAAACTTACATTTTTGCTTGTTTTGTATTGTTTTCTTCCCCAAGAAGGAGGCTTCTTCTTGTTTTAACATAGTCAATTTATTTTGCTAAGGAATACTAGAGCCTGCAAGATGCTCACAGCTTCTGCTGAGATGTCATGGGCCCTGTTGCACTGGGGAAAAAAGTACTAGAATGTCTTGATTTCTTGTAATGAAAATGGAAATAAAGAAAGCTCAAGATGAACCAGTTAATCTCTTTAAAAAAGAAAAAAAAAAAATCCTTCATTTACTCAAAACCTTTATTAGAGACCATACTAGATATGCTCTTAGAAGTAGATGTCTCCTCCTCTTGCCAATGCAGGTCACTGTGCAGAATTGTCTGCATTTCTTGAGGGAGAAGAATAAATCATCCTTATTGTTTCCTGCAAGCCCAAAGGAGCAGATAGATGTTCCCTCGGCGTCACATTCCTGATTATTATTAAGACTATAGAAATGTTTGGCCGTTATGTGAATATACAGCTGGATGAAGTCTGGGGAGACGAAAAGGAGGAGGAATAACAGTGCCCTGAAAGACAGTGCCTGCAGGAGAGTGGACAGAAGGGAGAAGCCCAGGGGTGGAGCACAGTGCAGAATGAAAGTGCAGCTGCAGGACTGCTGTGTACAACAATGAATAATCAGTCACACACATCAAGCAATGGCACTACTGACTCAGCTTTTCAGAAAGACCTCAGTGATTTAAGAGTACAGATGCCATTGACTTCCTGTGGGGCTTAAGCACTTTTGAAAATTTACCCCTTAGCACATCAAGCTGTTAGTTGATGCTCTCTGTACTTCACTCTTCTTTTTTTTTATTTGGCTGCCTTGGAAACCTGCTGTCAGTTTCCATGGAGCAGTGCATATATATTATTAAGGCTTTACCTCTTTATTTGTTGCTCCTGTGGAATGGTAATGGTCATTCTCAAATCTCTGAGCACCTCAGAGAATTTTCCATACTGGAAAAGGGAACTGAACTACAGAAACCTCTGCACGTCTGTGAAAATATTCACCTTTCACTACCTTTGTGTTAGCCAGCTCCACTGGGATACCTATCTGATCCAATGAGTTTCTGAGCAGCACTAGGAACCACACATTTGCCAGCAGATGACTGCTGGTTCATGCCACCAATGGCACTTGCACAGTGCCAGAGCTTAGGCTCAGAGCAAGACTTGGAAACATCAGCGTTCACAATGCTGAGCATCGTATGCATGGAACTTGGGACTGAAAGTGGACATGTGACACTAAAAAGATGATGATCAGGACTCAGCTCAGGCTAAATCACATTTGCTAAATATGCCAGGTCTCAAACTTACTCTTCTTTCACAGGAAATAAAATGAGAAAATTTTCATAGGTTGGCATAGGTTTGCTGATTACTCTATTGTAGGACCTCAGCTCTGCCTAGTGATTCAGACGAAAAACTGTTCCAACCTGAAGTAATGTGGGGGAACTGGCTTTTATCTGGGTGAACACAGAGACAGAGGTAGTTACAGGGCCCAAGTGCATAGCATGCAAGTGGGAGGAGAGCATTGCTGGTGCTTTGTGCAACCAGAGCCAAGTGTAGCCTTTTCTAGCATGTTAGCAATTACAAAGCAGATTTTAGTGGATGAATTCAATTAGTTCAAATGAGTTCACAGTTCAACAGCATCCCATGGACACCTATGATTAAAGTGTTTCAGTGGGAGTCAATGCCTTTGACATTCTCCTGCCTCCTAGGTGAACCATAGGATGACAGGATTTTATTTGCACACTGGTGGCTTCGTGTATGGTGGGGAAGCTTAAGATTATACCCTGTGAGTGCTCATAGTTGAGAGCTCTTTGTAGCTGTAAAAACAAACTGTTGAAAGATATTCTTCCAGGAAACATTAGCAAGCTTTAGTAACTGAAAGTTAAGTTCATTATTACAGCACTGCATGGTAGATTTGTGACCAATGAGTTGGAGCAAGCATGTCCCTGGAAAATGCATTGCTTTCTATTTCCCCACCAGGCAAAACTGTTAGTTTCAAAAATACTCTTTGTTACATCTAGAAGATTCATAAATAAATTGAAAATTTTACTGAAACACTCATTTTATGGGGTTGGGGGAAGCGAAGGGAACAGCTGGAGTAATTTCATAATTTTAGGTGTCTTGGGTTTTGTTTGGGGAGTTGACTTTTTTTTCGCAACTTTCTATTCTTCCCAAATCCTCCCATCATACTGTAATAAAAAAAAAAAAAAAAAAAAAAAAAAAAAAAAAAAAAAAAGCTTATCTTTTATGCAAACATGCAAATCTTGAAATTATTTTTAATATATTTTAATTCCTTTCTGGCAGTGGTTCTATATGCAGCTAGTTCCTACTCAAATGGGGAAAATATGCAGCCTGTGAAATAACCTGTACTACTGTAATCCAGAATCTGAACATTTTCTTCTGTACAATTTTGATGGTAGTGCAGTTCTATCATCAGTATCTTGCTCATTTTCCTAAATGCAGCATAACAGTGAATGTTTACTCTTTGAAATGAAGATATCTTACTTATATTAAGTTAGATGCAAGTCCTTTCTAAGCTGCATACATTTCTGCAGAATTGCTGGGTTTGGCAGAGACTTCTGGAGGCCGTCTCATCCAACACTGCTGCTCAAAGCAGATCAGCTACAGCAGATTAATCAAGACCTTGTGCAGTCAGGCTTTGAATATCTCTAATGATGGAGATTCCATAACTTCTCTGTAGACCTGTTCCAGTGTTTGACTGACCTCAGAGTAATTAAAAGAAGTTTCCTGTGTTTTAGTTTTTTGCATATTGCAAAACTAAGCAAAAGTTGGCTTCATCTCCTTAACACCTGCTGCCAGGTATTTACACATATGGATGAGATTCCCTTGAGCCTTCTTTAGGCCCAGAAGTTCCAGCTCTCTCAACCTTCTTTTTCATGACAAATACGGCAATCCATAAGCCATCTTCATGGCCTTAGGCAGGACTCACTCCAGGAACCTCATGTCCCTCTCAGATCCTTCTCTGCTGGTTTAAATACTGAGCAGAGGGGAAGGATCACCTCTCTCTATCTGTTGGCAATGTTTTTACTGTTGTTATTGCTCATCAAAAACCTACAGGAAGAACATCAAGATTTTTTTTACTATCAATTATTTTACGATCCTTGAGCAACTATTGTAATCAAATAAAACAGAGCTGCTATACCAAAGTGGCCTCAGTGAGTTTTATTCTTGTCTGACAGCAAGAGAAAAAACATATATAAAATATTCATGCTTCATTTAAAGTATCTGTACCCTATTTCCTCTATTTAGTGTTCTCATTTATTCCCACATCAATTTGACGGCGTATTTATTGTCAGGTCCATAAAGAAAAAAAGTTTATTTGTGCAGTTAAAAAGTATTTCAAGGGTTTTTTTATTTAAAATATAAAGTTCATGTGCTATTTCTTCAGAGAAATAGCAAAGTGTTTTTGCATAACAAAATCTGCAAGAAGATAATTTTTATGCATGGAAAATGCTCTATTATGCAGTTTAAACTGAGTAGTGATTTTAAAAATTCTAGAGATATCAAATGAGAGGAAATAGTTGAAGGGTTATTTTTCCTTAAAATGTAACTGCAGTTAGAGATCTCTGATAACTGGAATATTTGTGCACTGAAAGTCATAAAACCATACTATCATATAAGATGGTGTGAATGATCTTCATTTTTCATCTTAATGTTTTTACAACATGAGATAAACAGATATAGGTGTTGGAGATGGATATAACCATGTTGCTGTTACAGTAACATAAGGAAAAACTAAGTTGTAAACCAGTCCAATTCTTAAAAGACATACTCAGTCAATGTTGTCAGTGTGCCTATCATGATCAGAATTGTAGAAGAAATGCAAAATCACCAAGGTTGTAAAAGACCTCCAAGATCATCCAGGCCAATGAGTCACCTGTCACAAATATTTCCGTACTAAATTACGTGTCTTCATACAAATCTAAGTGTTTCTTGAGCATTTCCAGGGACCATTCCACCACCCCCCAGGGCAACCCATTCCAGAACCTAACCTCTGTTTTGGAGAAGAAATTTTTCCTAATATCCAACCTGAATGTCCACTGGTGCAACTTGAGACCATTCCTTCTTGTCCTATAGCTGTTACCTGGGAGAAGAGGCCAACTCCCTACTCGCCATGATTTCCCTGCAAGTAGTTCTAGAGTGTGTTAAGGTCTCCCCTGAGCCTCCTTTTTCTCAAACAATTCCAGTTCTCTCAGCTGCTCCTCATAAGACTTGTGCTCCATAACCCTCACCAGATTAATTGCCCTTCTTTGTACACAGTCAAGGGTCTTGTTGTCTTTTTGTAGTGAGGGGCCCCAAACTCAACACAGTTCTCAAGGTGCTGCCTCACCAGAGCTCACTACAAGGGGGAATAACCTCCCTGCTCCTGCTAGCAACACTATTTATGATACAAACCAGAATGTCATTGACCTTTTTGTCTACCTGGTCACTCTGCTGGCTCATATTCAGCTGAGTATTGATCCAGCACCCTCAGGTCCATTTCTTCCGCGCAGTGATCCAGCCACTTTGCCCCAAGCCTGTAATGTTGCCAGGATTTGTTGTGGCTGAAGTGTAGGACTCAGCAACTGATCTTGTTGAACTTCATTCAACTGGCCTCAGCCCAGCAATTCAACCTTTCCAGATCCCTCTGAAGGGCCTTCCTACCCCCAAACAGACAGTAAACAAGACCAGCCTCTATACCAGCCCCTGGGAAGCACTATTTGTGACCAGCCACCAGCTGGATTTAACTCCATTCACTGCTCTCTGAGCCTGGTCCTCCAGCCAGCTCTTTACCCAGCAATAATTGTACCTGTCCAAGCCACGGGCTGCCACTTTCTCTAGGAGAATACTGTGGGAGACAGAGTGAAAGGCTGTACTGAAGTCTAGGTAGACATCAATATGTTGTCTATCTAGACCTTGATATGAGGTTCTTATGGGGAGAGGTGCAGTGTCTAATCTGGTATGCAAGATTTCCATATTTGTTAATTTTGATGAGCAACTGATAAAGATGGCAGTGATGTCCAGTTTTCCAGTTTGCCAGAACTGATTCATGGGAAGCCGTCTAGAACAGCAGGACAATGAGAATTTGCTGTAAGACCAGGTACTGAGCAGAATCAATGCATCCCCCAGTAATTACGTTTTCTTTTCAAAGGAAAAGTTTTGGAAAATTTTGACTGTACGGCAATTTACAGCAGATAGAAGCTCTGCCTTCATTGAGTGAAGCACAGAAAGGTGAGGACTGAGTTCAAACATGTCACAAAAGTATTATAACTATATTAATACAAGTGCTTGGAGAATATTGCACATAGATTTACAAGACACAGATGGTATCTGGAAGGCAGATATATCTTTTTTTTACCCAAAAGTAAAGCACAGAAAAGCTTGCTATATTACTACCATCTACTGGATCTCCCCCAAAATTGTATATCTCTTTCCCTTCAAGGGAATGCTTGCTTTAGCCATAATTCATAACCTTCAGCAGAATTCACTACTCAAATTGTAGTTTCTGAACAGCTGACACTTAAACAATAGAGGATGTTACAAAGCTAAAAATACAGTTCTGCCTCTTCTGTTTTCTCCATGGATTCTGTCAATAAAATTTAAAACCATTGTGGCAAAAACTATTGTAAAATTCTGCTGTTAGGGTGAAATACTGCTGTTAGGATTGAAAAATACTGCTGTTAGAGTGAGTGTGGCAATAGAACTTTGTGAGCCACAGTGAGAAGAAACCTTCAGAATTTAATGCCCTCTGGTTTGCACACATGCTTCACAGAATCACAGAATCACAGAATTATAGGGGTTGGAAGGGACCTCTAGAGATCATCGAGTCCAACCCCCCTGCCAAAGCAGGCTCCCTACACCACGTCGCACAGGTAGGCGTCCAGGCGGGTCTTGAATATCTCCAGAGAAGGAGACTCCACCACCTCCCTGGGCAGCCTGTTCCAGTGCTCCGTCACCCTCACCGTAAAGAAGTTCTTGCGCACATTCGTGCGGAACTTCCTATGCTGGAGTTTCAGCCCATTGCCCCTAGTCCTGTCCCCACGCACTACTGAAAAGAGACCAGCCTCTCCACTATGGCTCCCACACCCCAGGTATTTATAAACCTGGATCAAGTCCCCTCTCAGCCTTCTTTTCTCAAGGCTAAACAGACCCAGTTCCCTAAGTCTCTCCTCGTAGGGGAGATGGTCCAGGCCCTTCACCATCTTTGTGGCCCTCCGCTGGACTCTTTCCAAGAGATCCCTGTCTTTTTTGTACTGGGGAGCCCAGAACTGGACACAGTATTCCAGATGAGGCCTCACCAGGGCAGAGAAGAGGGGGAGGATCACCTCCCTTGACCTGCTGGCTACGCTCTTTTTAATGCACCCCAGAATGCCATTGGCCTTTTTGGCTACAAGGGCACACTGCTGGCTCATGGCCAACCTGTCGTCCACCAGGACGCCCAGGTCCCTCTCAGCAGAGCTCCTTTCCAGCAGGTCTTCCCCCAACCTGTACTGGTGTATGCAATTATTTCTACCGAGATGCAAGACTCTACACTTGCTTATGTTAAACCTCATCCGGTTTCTTACTGCCCAGCTCTCCAGCCTGTCCAGGTCTCTCTGAATGGCCGCACAGCCTTCAGGCGTGTCAGCCAATCCTCCCAGCTTCGTGTCATCAGCAAACTTGCTGAGGGTGGCCACTATCCCCTCATCAAGGTCGTTGATGAAGATGTTGAACAAGACTGGACCCAGCACAGACCCCTGGGGGACACCACTAGTCACAGGCCTCCAGCCAGACACCGCACCGCCAACGACAACCCTCTGCACTCTGCCAGTCAGCCAATTCTCGATCCACTTCACCGTCCACTCATCTATCCCATACTTCCTCAGCTTTGTTATAAGGATGTCATGGGGGACCGTATCAAAAGCCTTACTGAAATCAAGGTAGACTACATCTACCGCTCTCCCCCCGTCCACCCAGCTAGTGACATCTTCATAAAAGGCCACCAGGTTGGTCGAGCACGACCTCCCCTTGGTGAACCCATGCTGAGTACTCCTGATAACCTCCTTTTCTCCCAGTTGTCTGGAGTTGGCATCCAGCACAAGCTGTTCCATCACCTTCCCTGGGACAGAGGTGAGGCTGACTGGCCTATAATTACCCGGGTCATCCTTCTTGCCCTTTTTGAAGACTGGGGTGACATTGGCCATCCTCCAGTCTTCAGGCACCTCCCCAGTTCTCCAAGACCTTTGAAAAATTACAGAGAGCGGCTTAGCAATAACCTCCGCCAGCTCTCTCAGCACCCGCGGGTGCACCCCATCAGGTCCCATGGATTTATGGACATTAATGTTTCCTAAGCACTCACGGACCACCTCTTCCCTGACTAAAGGGAAATCTCCCATTCCCCAGATTCTCTCATCAACCACCGGGGACTGGGATTCCTGGGGGAGAGCCCTTTCACTAAAGACAGAGGCAAAGAAGGCGTTCAGTATTTCCGCCTTCTCAGCATCCCCCGTTACCAGAACACCCCCCTCACTTAGTATGGGGCCCACATTCTCCCTAGCCTTCCTTTTGCTGTTAACGTACTTAAAAAACCCTTTTTTATTATCCTTTATCTCCTTAGCTAGATTCAGCTCCAGGTGGGCTTTAGCCTTCCTGGTCGCATCTCGGCAGTCCCTTCAATACACCAGCCACAGTGAGAATAAACCTTCAGTATTTAATGCCCTGTGATTTGCACGTGTGCTTCAATACACCTTTCTATTTTGACTGCAGTATAATTGCTGTATGCAATACTTGTCTTTGATAGCATCACAATGTCACAGGCTATCAACTTCTCGTATGCATGCTTTCTCTTCTGCCCAAGGAGAAAAGCATAACATTTCTACTTACTAATATTTGGAATGGATAGCTTCATCAGCCTTTTTTTGTAGAACCATCAAATCTTTTGAGACTCTGCTTAAGAATTTGTCCCCTTTTTTCCTATTTAGCCCCATTTTACATACTGAAAGGCTGCTCTCAGGTCTCCCTGGAGTCTTTTCTTCTCCAGGCTGAACAACCCCATCTCTTTCAGCCTTGCCTTGTAAGGGAGGTTTTCCATCCCTGGCAACATTTTTGTGGGCTTCCTCTGGACACGCTCTAACAGGTCCACTTGTCACCTCTACTCAGACTCCACATCTGGATGCAGTACTGCTGGTGGGGTCTCACCAGTGCTCAGTAGAGGAGCAGGATCACCTCCCTCACTCTAGTCACACTTGCCATCCACCAGTATCCCCAGCTGCTTTTTGACAGGAATGTGCTCCATCCTTATATCCCCCAGCCTGTACTGATAGTAGGGTTATGACGACCCAGATGCAAGACCTTGCACTTAGCTTTGCTGAGCCTCATGATGTTCACTAAGGCCCACTGATCAAATTTTTCTGGATCCCTCTAGGTAGTATCCTGTTCATCAGGCATGCCAGCTGTACATAGTTTGATGTCATCCACAAACTTGCTGAGGGTGGACTCAATCCCACTGCTGATGTAATTGCTGAAGATGTAAAAGAGAATTAGTCCCAGAAGTGAACCTTGAGGGACAAGACTTATCACATGTACTCTAAGTGGTATTTGGATTAATGCTTTTTGGCTTGACTTGTGAAAATTCATGATGAGCACAACTAAAAAAATGGCAATTAATTTATTTCTGTAGATGCCTATCTATGCTTGTAGCTGCCTATAGGTGCTTGAATCCAACATTCATCATATTTCAGTTAGATTACATACTGTTTGTTAATTTATGACCACTGCCATCTGCCCATATTCTCAGTGGTAACTCCTCTTTTTCCCAGTCAACAGCCCACATTCAAACAGCAAGTGACAATCAGAAAGCCTCAAATTTAGCCTCCATGTCCACTTGTGGCTGGGATAGGTATTTCAGTTTGGTTATAAGAAATGCATCTGCAGTCATGCCTCAGATGACGTCCTTAGCTGTGCCAAATTGTGTACACATTTAGCTTAACAGGATATGGCTGAATAGGCTTATGCTGAAATTATTCCTCTTCTGTATTATCCTGTACCATGAAGACCAGGTTTTGAAATCATTTCCAGCTATCTGTTTAGTTAATCTCCCTTCAGACAAAATGACATTTGCAAGAATACAAAAAACATACAGGTCTGATAGCCTTTGATAGCGTCAAAGTATGCAGGGCTATGTTTGGATTAAGGTTCTTGCAAACAAAAACTGCATTTGTTTCCTCTTCTGCAAAGTTATAAATGATTTCTTTCAACATAAAATACATGGCTATGCAACACTGTGCCACTGAATGCCTGTGACCATTCTGTAAAGTTCTGTCAGTTTTGCATCATGGAACATCAAGGTTCTCTTCATTATTCTCTTTTTAATCTGTTTTACTCTTACAGTTGATTCTAATTTCAGAGTATCTTTTTTTTGTTTACATTTTGAGTATATTAACTTTTTCAAAAGAGACAAAGGCAACTACTTTATTCTGAAAGAAAATTTAATACCTTGCATCAGAATGTAGTTTTAAAAAATAAGCTAAAATTACTCTCAGTTTTAAGAAGGGCTGATTGAAAGAAAAGGCTTATATTTAAAATAAGTAAACAATTATTATTTATTGCTATTGTAACTAAACTACAGAATCCTAGCTTGAAAGCAAAATCATTCATCTGACAGGACAAAGTAGTTTCAATCATTCTACAAAGCTGAGATGAAATTCAATGTCTCAGTATAAGTTTTCTGTATGTTTTCATTTAATGTTAAAGAATGACTGAGGCAGCATATCATTCAGCAAACCTTCTGCTGAGGGGTTGGTTGAAAGCAAGGATATCCCTGCACTGAGTCTTATAAACATGGAAGAAATGGAGCTTTCTCAATTCCAACTGGTTTTTTTTGGAACAAAGGATTTTTTTGAGTCCTCAAGGTTCACATTGCCCCACTTCATCAGGCTAGACTGAAATAAACCTTTTGCTTATGATACTGACAGTAATTTCAACTCCTGAAAACTGCTTCCAGAACACAAACTGGGACTTCAGATGATACAATACTAGGCGTAGCATCAATTAAGGTTAGACTATAAGTAGATTTTGAATCTCCTGGTTAGCAGATACCATTACCAGGTGAATTTATTAACTCTTGAGGGATGACCATTACCCTTCTGATTCAGCAGGAGGTCTCTACTAGTTTCTCTGTATCTGTCACTCTGTTTTCAGAGAATTATCTACAGTGACTCCAAGATCACTTTCCTATCTGGCAATCTAATTTCAAGCTTATAATCATCTGTTTGTGTATAAATTTAGAACCATGTTTTCCCAATGTGCGTGACTTTGCATTTATGGAATTGAAATTTCATCAGCTACTCTATGTCTCAGTCACTCAGCATCACAAGAGCCTTCTGCAACTCTTTTCAGTCAGTTTAGTTTTAAAAAGTTTGAATAATCTTGCAGTATTAGCAAACCCCACTATCTCATGCATCTCCCCACTTTCCAGAAAATGAAGGTGCTGAAACACAGCAGCATCAGAGCAATTCTCCTTATAATAATTTCTATTGTGAATACTTACCAATTATTCCCAGTATTAGCTTACTGCCTTTAATTGCTGATGACTCATACCGGCTATGAAAAAAACCTCTCTCCTATCTTGTTGTACTATAACATTTTAAAAATATTTTTGTAAATGCTCTCCAAATTGTTCCAGAGTTTTGATATCATTTTTCATCTGGATCACTGTTATAATGTGAGCTCTTAGATTTCTTCAAGGAACTGCAACAGATCTATGCCTTCCTTCACACATTGCATACAAGCTCATGAAGAAAACATTACCTTTATTTTTATGCTTACTACTATATAAATTACTATGTTTATCTTTCTTTTCTTTTTCTAGAACCAGCTATTTGTTGGCCACAACTATCAAGATTGTGATATAAACAATAAAAGGTAGCAAGACCTTTAGTCATTTGCAGCTTCCCATGTGCAAAGCAGACAGGGGTGCATCAGCAGCAGCAGACAAGCATAGTCCATTTCTGTAATTTTGGCTGAGCTTTGATCTGAAACAGTTTTACCTTAGCTCACTAGATCTATAAATAGGAAGCATGATTAATTTGGACCAACACTTTAGATAATTTGCAACAAGACTTTTCTGCTTTACTCTTAATTAAAGCTGTCATGCAAGCTTATGGTCACACAGGTGGTGAGAAGACACTGGAGCTCTTGTGGCTCTTACAGACTTACGTGTTACATGTGTCCCAGGTACCCACTAAGAATCTTCCTCATGTGGGCCACAAGTAGGGCTCACACGAAGGCATACAGTGATGAACTCTTATGCTAGTGTAGCCATATGTTATCTGTCCCAAAACAGAGCTGATGGAGCAGATATAGGAAAATGAGTATATGTTAAAACAGCTACATTTGATGTAATGGAAATAATACAAAATCACAAGAGCCTATGAAAACAGAGGGTGTGAGTACAGTGAGGCAGTGGGTGGTGCATTTCAGCAACAACACTGTTGTAGCAGCTGTGAAACAGGGGGTCATCACTACTGGTACAAACTTTTACAAGCACAGCGTGCAGGCTCGTATTCATTGTTGGTAAAAATGCATAGTTCATAGTGGTGAGAGTGGATTTTGACCCTCTGATCACTGTCAAAATGTCTGGGGACATGACACGTGAAAAAAGCCTGACTGCCAGTGAAGACTGAAGCAAGGTACTTGTTGAGTACCTCAGACATCTCCATGTCTATTGAAAACAGTTCTCCTTGGCCATTTTTTTCTAACCACTGTACCTGTAGAAACTCTTGTTATTTTCCACATCTCTCCCCGAGTTCAGGTCCATTTGTGCCTTGGCTTTCCTAATCCAGTCTCTACATGTTGGGACAGTATCTTTGTGTACTTCCCAGGCCACAACTCCCAGTTTTTTTATTTTTTAGGGCAATAGGAATAAGCCAGAAGATATTCATGAAATGGTTTCTCTGTGTTATTTCACATTCATTGAAGGTATGCCTTCTCTAATGAGACAATAACATGATCCTTACCCAAGATTTTGCGAGGAATTTTTTGTATTGTTTTGTTTTGTTTTGGAGTGTTTCTTTTTTTGTGCTTTTGTTGTTTTGTTTTGTTGTACTTAAGTCATTTACTGTTATTTCTCAATGATGGTTTTTTGTTTCACTTTTTTCTTAAATCTTGGGGTCTCTTTTCTTTCTCCTTCCTAGTCTCCTTTAATTGTAGAGGACAAACTAAAACAGGAGCATTGACAAACACAATTTTCTGTGAAGGAAATTAAAAGTTCATTATAAGTTGTTCTTCTAGAGAAGTCAACAAACTGATAAATGAAGTATAATTATTCTTCCCACCATCATCATTATTTGGAGTAGTAACATTCAATCTTGGATGTGCAATGTTATGAAACACACAGAACTTGAAGTCTGGTTTTTGAAAAATTGTGATAATTTCAGCATATCCCCTCATTTATGGTCATGGTTGTGACAGATTATTCCTGGAGTGGCTGAGAACTCTGTAGAGAAGGTTGCCTGGAGACTTCTCTAGAAAGATGTGACTGCAGCCTGTTGATTTCTTCTTTTTAAGTCTGAATTTCATAACTTACGTCATCACTGATAAGAAAAAAAAAAAAAGAAAATGTTAATTTCAGTGAAGTAATTACTTTTTCTTAGAGCTATATTTTTAATAAGTATGTGCATAGCCTATGAAATTTAGATCTGTTTATATTTATTAAATTTCCAGCAGAACATCTGGCATTTCCAGTCTTAATAGTTTCATTTTGTAGAAGCCAACTCATTAAAAAAAATGAATTTGGTGAATAGTTTTGTTCCACATGTCCTGCTTTGAAAAGGACTACCAGTGCTTTTCATTTTCAGGATATATCCTAAAATGTAGGATATGTATGAGATAGGATATGTATAAGGCAACACTATTTCAATCATTAGCTTTGTGTCATTGCAGGAGACAGCAGCCTAATGTATGCATCTGAAGGGGAGAAAGGACTACGTCATGTAAAACTGCTGTTCTGATTCTGGTGGAACCTCTCTCCTTCTGAAAGCAGACAAATACAGAAGTAAGTAGCAGGAGGAAGAAGGACTGGAGCCTGTAGCATTCTTATGAACCCAAAATACCACATGGGATCCTGTGAAGTCCTGAGAACATTTAAAAGTGTTAGTTTGCATGTCCACGCTCTCCTGTTGCAGAGAGCGAGAGCAATGGCATGTCCTACACTTGTTTTTACTTCTCATCATGTCCTTTCTTCCTCCATACTTAGCCACAGGCTTTGAATTCAGTCCAGCCAAACACTAGAGATATGCAGATGATTTAAGACAAGGTGAATTACTTCATATCATGCTTTGTTCTGACAGTAGCCAGAACTACTGGTAGCCAGCAATTTTGCCACAAAGAAAATGAACTTGTTTTTCTTTACATTTTTCTACTATTTCTAACAAATACTACTATTTTCTAACATTACAAATAAACATGTTATTTGCAAAGACCTCATTTTATAACCAAATTCTGTTGTAACACAGAGAACTCCAGGTAGCAGATGTACTGGCTGCTTGTTAGTTGCATAATGGGACTTTGCATTCAGATTCTGATATTATGTCAGCAGTTAACACTTGCAGATAGAAACTTCTGTTGATCCACAAGTGTCCATGTTTCCTGCAGGCCTAAGGAAACTGAACAGAATTCAGTATAAGCTCAAAGCACAAACTCTCTTCCACAGGCAATTCTTGCAGGCAAGTTAATACTCAGTTGGACTTGAGAGTAAGTTCATTCCTATTTACAAAACACTGAGAAAATCAGAGTACCTCCTTGAGGTGATTTGAGATTATTTTATTTTAAATTAAAGTTTCAAATTAAATTAGAGATTTATTTATTTTAAATTAAAGTTTCAAAAATACATATCTCTCTATAGACTTGTATTAAAAATACACGGACGTCTGTGAATCTCTTGTTTTCTCTTTCTTGATTTAGCTTTCAGTCAATTAGGGAGTGAAAATAATAGCACCTTATTATTGTAGGCCATTTGTTCCTCAGAAATAGGAAATAATTGTAAAAATTACATAAGACTGACAGATATTATATTGTAAATCTTGCCTGGGCAATTTAAGATGTCACATTCCCCGGTTATGTCTTCTTACCTTTGCTAGGAGTTAATGAACATGTATCAATTCAACAGAACAGGCTGTCTATGACTGTATTTATGTTGGTATGCTAGGCTTGGAACCAACATACTTTTCTACTGCTCTATGATTGTTAAAATTCAACATTTTGTACAAATTGATAACAATTTCAATCCACTAAAAACAGCAATAAGCAAGGAAAAAGACCTAGTAAATTAAGAAAATAAATAGAAGAAATCTGCTAATATTTTTCTTTCAAATTATTCTATTCAAATTATGGTTATACCTGTACCACAGTCCACTACAGCTTCAAACTCTCAACAGCCTTTACAACAAATATAAGTGAATGGATAAAAGTGTACTAATGCATGCACTGCCCATGATTACACAGTAAGGATTTGTTTGGTAGATGTATTGTATCAAAACCTGGTTAGTTATATATGCAAGTTAATGTGACCAGATCAAGAATGACTGACTCTGTATTACATTAAGCATAACATTTTACCATCTAATAGGTTGTATTTATGCTACCATTATGTTCCCATACATAAATGTCATGTAACCATTTTATCATGGTTACAGTGTTCTATAAATGTATCTGTATATCTATGATTATGAATAAGCATTAACAAAACAAGAGCTTTTGTATGCATACAAATAGAGTGAAATTAGAGTTGGTCAAGGTAACTTTAAAACATCTCCTGGGGAGTCTCAGCATTATTTTTCATGTCTTCAACACTATTATTCAACATAGCTTTACCACAAGTGTGTGATTGCATGGGAGTCCTACAGAGGCAACACTCTGGAAATATAATTGCTCATTTCTGTACTTGGAATCAACCCCAGGTGATTGAGTTCAGCTTCCATGCAGCAGAGAGTAAAATAATCAAATAAATCTGCTGAGCATGCCACCTCATTGAGGATTTTTCCAATTAGTAGACTATTTCAAACAAAGCACAAAAAAAAAATGCATTCCATTTTGCAAAACCTCCAGGAAGTAACTTCCTCTCAGTCTTCACCTTCAGCCTTCTTCTCCCTAAGTCAATTGTCTTTCCTACTTCATCTATGTGCTTTCTGTCCGGAAATAATTATGGAAAATGCACAAATAATGTAAGTAGGTTATAAACCTAACTAGAATTTCACTTCAAGAAGTCATGCATAATCTAAAGAGGAAGAGAAAAAAAGAAAGACAAAGACAAAGCCTCCAGTGGCGCAGCGGTAGAATTCCCGTTTGCAACACCAGGGAGCCCGGGTTCGAATCCCCCCCTGTGGAGCAGGGGGTAGAAGTGCCGCTCTGCTACACAGAGGGCTCGAATCCCGGGAGTTGGACTCGATGATCTCTAAGGTCCCTTCCAACTCGCACAATACTATGATACTATGATACTATGATGATGATACAAAGACAAAAAGACAGAAACAAAAGGACAAAGAAGGAAAGAAGAAGAAAAAAAAAATCAGTCCATTTTGTTGGATCAAATGGTTTGTTTTTAGACATTGACAGAAACTGTCTGATTCCTCCGACATTTTAAAATTTAATCATGCTGGCATTTTGGTGCTGAAAATATAAATGAAGACTCATTACAACCAAGCGCATGCAGGGTCAGTAAAGCCTTTCCTTTGAAAAACTAGTGAGATGAAAATGAGGGTGTTAATAGAATATCTATCATGTTGATGAAACAGTTGATTGAAATTCACCTGCACACAACCTATTTGTAATAGCTCTGTAACAATGTATATTAATGGAGTCTTCCTATTTCCTTATTAGTGTTAAAATGACAGCAAGAAATGTTTCCAGTTCAAAATCTTTTTACTGACTTTCACAAGAGAAAACCTTAGCGTTTGTACAATTTTTTTTTTCAAATGGCATATCTGGACTGAGATAAGTCCGAATTAAATTTTTGTTAACAAGCAGGAATTTAAAGTACCTAAGAGTAGTTCTGAGGAAGAGCTTCAATGACATTATCTGAATTCTAATAGAAGGCTGACTTTTCTATGTTTTTTCCCATTTACTCCTCTTCTTCTATTACTGTTCTACAGTTCACTGCACAATGTGTATTCTATAAAAACTATGTAGAGTCTATCTACTTCCATTAATCATTAATCTATCCTATTTTTCTTCATTCAAGAATTTGCATAAAAATGAAATGTAATTTTTTTTTTCTCTACCTAAAAATTGAAAAATAGAGCATGGAGGGGCTGAATTGTCCTAACCTATAAAGTATATCCACAAAGTATATTACCACAGTTACAATCCTCAGTTGAGCAAAAGCCAAATTCATAATTATTTTAAAATTAGACTATGTAGTATCACTTTGGTTAGGCTTTGTTTTTAAGTAATTGTATATTTACACCAGTTTGAATCCAAATCTCATTTTTTTTCCTTGCTGTATCTCAAGGGCTATAAAATGTGTTGCTCATTTTTGCTAACTCAATAACTAGCACTTGATCACAGAATCATACAATCGTAGAATCATAGAATGGCTTGGGTTGGAAAAGACCTCAAGGATCACCAAGTTCCAAACTCTCTGCCACAGCCAGGATGGTACTAGACCAGATCTAGACTTTATTATAAATATATATATATATAGCTCCACTTATTTGAAGAGAAATCTAAGTTCTTCCAAAACATTTTCTTTATTCACTGTCTCCTCCCATTTTTACATATCTTTCAAAATTTTCCACTTTTCAGCAAGGTTTTAGAGTGTAAACCATAGGAGAGTGTCTTGATCGATAATAGTATCCAAATAATTAAGAAAGTCAGTTGCTAAGGCAGAATCACTGAATCTCATGCTGAATTGTCAGCAGGAAGGAAATAATTATTGCTGTTTTTTCCCCATTTCTCTTCAGAAGGACTAAGTCAAGTACACTTTGTCATCTAGATGAAGATATTTCCTCTCCAGAGTCCCCTTGCTGTTAGTCACTGCATTATACTCCTTTCACTCATGAAGGAAGGAATCTACCTCAGAATCCTAATCCTCAATCAGTAAGGTTTCAGTAATGTAAAGAGAGATAATCTTTATGGTCAAAAGGTGGTTTTCACAAGAGAAGTGAATCATTGTAGCATCTATGGAAGGTGTCTCCATGTACTGCAGAGCTCACTGATATGTGTGAGAAACTCAGACTACTTTTTGGAGTTTTTCTCCATACCAGAGCTCAGATTTTCTCCCTTCTGAAAAATACAGATGAAAAGGACTGTCTTTTTTTTTTTTTTTTTCTCATTTTCTTGTCCTGGCCATCAATCCTGTGGCCCATTGCTGTAATTGTAAAACAGGCACCCAAACTTTCCTGTGAGCCCTGTTTTTTGTTTGTTTGTTTGTATTTAATATATTCTACTGGTAACATCAGGAAGGGATTTCTCTTAGTTGACATTGAATTTGTCAGTCTAGCACAGACGAGTGCATATAAAGTTAAAACAGAGACAGACAGTGAATCTTCTGGAAGATCCATGTTCATATCTTTATCTCACACTATTTGGTGTTAAAGCAGTATTGGATTTTCAAGCAACAGTTTATATTACAGAATTAAATCTGGCTTTCTGTACTGCCATAACAGGGTTGTTAGGGAGTGATCTTCTACTGACTTCTCATTCAGAGGAGCTGTATTTGTTTATAAGTGACTAGTGTCTGGGCATGCAGAGCACACAAAAGCAAGAAAAGTTCTGAGATTCAGGGCATTAGAGAAATATTATGAAGATTGATTGTAAGCAGTGATTATCTACTTTCTACGACACAAGGCAACATTTTCTTGTTCTGCAAAAAGGACAATATATGGCTGTAACTTAGAAAACAAAATTGTTTCTTCACTTGTAACATTTCATAATTAGCAATTTCACTTGTTTAAAATATGCTACATTGTACATTTGTGGAAAGATCATCTGGATGTAATTTCCATATCCTAAACAAGCAACAGCTTAGTTTTATCTGTTGTTGGATGACATATGTTCAGTAAGGTGCACAGATCAACATATAAACAAATTGGCTGTGATTCTGAGCTTGTAGATCTGTCAGCAGCCCATGACATTTTGAACTGCTACAGACCTCACAATAAAACTGCAAAATGTGAGCAAATTTCAGGCCAGACATGGTCTCTGTGACAAATGAGAGTATTTTTCACTTGGCTATGGAAAAATCTACAGTGACAGCAAAGCAAGTAAAAATGCCATACTGCATACTGGAGGACTTGCACCCCTTCCGAGATACTAACTACCTACATGAATAACTGTCCCACCTAGCACAATGAACTCACCTGAGTGAACTACTTAAGCTGAAACCAATTTTGTTACACAAAAATAGTTAATTTGATACAAGTGAAGAGAGAGTTTCTTTCTTCTCCAAAATAAATTCTACACGAGAATCTAGTCTGGCATCAGATATTCAGTCCCCTAGAATGCAGGCAACAAAGTAGAATCAGAACAAGAATTGAGAGAAAAATATGTAGCAGATCATAAATTCTGAAGATAGGGCCTATCCAAGCACACTGCAAGCAGACATTTGCATTCAGACATTTGGTAAATTCTGAATGAGAACAGTAAGGCTACCGAAATTCTCTTGCATTATGGCTGACTCTACATCATCCAGTGCCTTACATAACTGGAAATAGTTCACTGAGATTGAACAATCTGGAATTACAGTAGTAATCACAAATAAAACAGAAAAGTGATCAGTAAGTGAAGATGTACAATATCACTGTATGTTAGCAGTTGGCAAACATACTGCAGAAAGCCTTCTTGCCACAAAACAGCTGCTGCCAAATATCTGGTTGGAGATGCAGGAGTTTGTTGAACAAGCTGGAAACATTTGTATTGGCTTTGAATGTTTGCAAGGATAAAAGATAATGTGCAGAATTTGGCTCTTATGCACGAAGTACAGATGTATTCTGACTTATAAAAAGGAAAAGAAAAATACAGAAAAGCAGGTCATGAAACATTAGCTGATGTATAAAATCCTGGGAATGCTATAAAATAGCAAAAATTTTGCTGGACAAATGGAAATACAGATCAGTCAGTAGCTTGTGTCAGGAAACAATAGAGAATATAATTTCCATTACTATGCTTTTTATCATTAATACCATCCTTTGTGGATTTTTTTAGGATTTCAGTCTCCACAACATCCTTGGATGATTATAATGTCCTAGATGTCACAATTTTCACTTGGTCACAGTGTTGCAACTACATGGTTATCCACCTTGTTATTGTCTTAATAGCTTTTGATCTTTTTCTCAGACCCCATACATCTTTGAAGGCTCATGATATAGAAGTACTGAGAATAATGATATTCCAGTTCAAAATCTCAGAAAATCTTTACAAACTCATTATCTTGATACTGTGAGAAAAAAGCAATCGTGATGAAGCTGTGACACAGAATGCCCATTAACTGCAGGCTGACCAGTTGATCAGTTTGTCTCATTTGCTGAAGAAGGATAATAGTCTAACACACACATCTATTTAAATTATTAACTCAGTAAGTAGGAGTCTCTTACCATCTAGTTCTTAATACTTAGCAAAAGAAGCCATTCTTGATCCACATGTCCAGGCATTACTGCTGAATTCAATATGATGTTATGAGCTTCTGGCTTAATCCCAACAGATAGAACGTTTTGAAAAAGGGATATAATTTTTTTGAAAAAGGGATGTTGTTATAATATATTAGTGCAAGTCTAATTAACAGAGTTCACTAATTCCTAATCTACCTCTTTAGAAGGTATGCAGACTCCTTTTATTTGCCCTATGAACTTACAACTGGAGTCATTGCTTTTGTTCTGGTCCATGGCAGCTGACTAAGGAAATCATGCAGTAGCATTCTTCTAAGCCTGGAGTATCCAAAGGAGCTTTCAGTGCTGCATCTGAAGAGATGAAGATCTGAAGAGATGCTTTATTTAATGATTATACTGGCATGGGCACACCTTTAATTTATGTGATGAGAGAAGGACTCCCCTCTGCTAGCATGATGTCCCAGTTTATATAGCAACCTTCAGTCCTTACCGTTTGCAGTGATTATCTAGTGTACCTTTTCCTTAGTATCCTTATATCCTTAGCTTTTTAAGAGACACTCCTTTTTACTCTGTTAAAATACTGGACTCCTTTTCTTTGACACTGCTTCTTTGTCTTATCTCCATATAAACAGCTTCAGATAAACAGCAGGAAAAATAAGTCTAACAAAAATGTTTGTCTTGACTTTGTTCTGTTGCTGTCTTACTATAATAGCTTTGGAGTACTACCTTTCCCTCTGGCTGTTACAACCTAATGCATGTCCACCTGCAAGCTTTACTACATCTTTCCAGCACTACCACTTCCTATGCACTGAGCTCAGGGGACCTGTTTTGTCTTTGGCAGCCCAATTCAGGGGTGATTTTAACATTGTTTGTTTGGTTTTAATCCTGAGTTATTTTTAGTGTTTCCAGGTCTCTATTGTGACTTATTCCTGCAGGTGATAAAGCAAAAATAAAGTAAGAGATGTTCCAGTTATGGAAACATGACTTCCTTCATATGAAAATGATGGAAACAGTGGTGTTAGACCCACATGAACACCACTGTATTAAGCCTGTAATTATGAAATACTCCCAGCATTAACTTTGCCTTGCTAAGTTGTAGGTTTTTAATGCACAGCTCTTTAACCACTGTTTCCCACCCTTTTTTCAGTTCTCTAAAAGCAATACTTTTGTGTTGCATTGCCCATATAAAGTTTAATTAACTTTACTCTACTTTGCCTGGAAAAATAATTTTTACATGTGGAATTGCAACAAAGTAAGGAAGCCACTAATGGAGAAAGGTAGAAATAATCTAATAAAAGAAAAAAATCAACTAAAAATAGAAAATTAAGTTAAACCAAATGAAACAATTATAAAGTCTAAGAGAGAGTTGACATGAATGTAACAATTGTAGACAGATGAAAAAAGGGCAGAATAGAAAGGTACTCTGTTGGTAAGTAAACAAAAGTTACATATATAGAAAAAAAAATGGAAAGTATTAGGTGGTGGGCTTTCCTCACAACAAAGTCTAATGGATGCATCAAGATGTTACTAGGAGAAAGTATTTTAAAATCACATCTGTACTGCTTCATGTGCACGCGTGGGTTTTTTTAAATCTCATTTATGTAGCAAAAGAGGGGAGAAAAACTTGTTGAATGTAAATGGCTCCAACTGTAACAAAAACTAAAGTTTTTAAGTCTAAGTCTAGATACATTCAGATACACTGCAATTATTTAAATCATGCTTACTTCTTTTATCTTTTCACACCCAAGATAAATGCAAGCATTTTCACCAGAACTGTTTCTGTGTTGTTACACTGAAGGAGAGTTGGACTTCAGCTTTTTATTGTAATAACTGAATGTCAAATTGACAAAAGGGTTTTCCTTACTGTTTTCTTCCCATAGGTCACAACAGGCTGAGATAAAATGAAAGCATAACATTTTGGAAAGTGAGTTATTCCCTGCTAAGATAGCTAACTTTTTTGTTTTGAATGTTATTTTTTCTTTACTCTTGTCAAAGAGGGAGTTGTTTTCTTTGCCTTTTAAATTGCACTAGTCATATTCTATCTGATTTTCCCTTCAGCATTAGCACCTGTTAAATATCTTCTGTATTTCAGGCAAACCAATCATGCCAAATTCTCCTGTAAAAAATCCAGTATTATTACTTTGATGATGACTGGTGATCAGTCTGAAGACTGGTTTTAAAGTTTTTGCTCAAGTATTGACTGCAAAGGGATTCTTTATGTCTCTTTGAAATAGGAAAGAGAAAAGGGAACTGTCTGAACAAAAATTATACCTGGCAAACGTTTCAGAGCTGTTCATCATGCCATTTTTGACAGGAAAACATGGACTATCATTTAATGTAAGGCAAATATAATACAATCTCTAAATGGCCTTTGAGATGTCCTGATACAAAATTACCTTAAGGTGCAGAAATACCTTGTGTGTAACAAAGCATTTTCCCCTGAAGGAAAAATTTGTAATAGCCCGTGAGACAGGGCTCATCTTTCCTTTGGAGTCCTGCCTATCCTGGAAAAGCTGGATATACCTCCACGGAAGACTGGATCCATTTGGAGGCTTGAAGGATACAGCGAATGCTGCACAAGGGCACCAAAATGAAAATATAAATGGAATCTGCGCCAGATATGGTTTGTAATGATTTAATAGCCTTTAGCAAAAAGAATTCAAATCTGTAACTCCTTCCTAAAACTTGCTTTGAGCATAGCCAACAGCAGATTCTTGCTAGAAATAGCTACTTAGATAATGCTTAATTCTGCAAAATAGTGATACACAGGCTGCACTTCAATGGCTGGACTTAGTGAGAACTGCACCAGAATCAAAGCAGGTAAACAGCTCTCTCAGTCCTTGGCATAATCAGTGTGATCTTATATTCAGAAATGAGGCAAAAACAATAGAAAGGCTTAACATCTTGCTAGTAAATGCCAAACTGCTAGTGATAAGTAATAAGGAAGCATGCCAGGACATGTTCAGGTGTTTAGAAAGTTCCTTATTTTGAAGTTAGACAAATCAAATATATGGATGATATTATCCAGCTGTAGCACTTTATTGATTTTACAGTCTTTTGCTGTTTCTTTAGTAGATGAGGTTATAAAATTGCTTTAGAGAAATCTTATGCATCAGATGGGCTTTAAATTTTGAATGATACTCTGTAGTCTCAGGTAACTATTCACTTCTAACAGACAGTGCCTCAAAGTGTGTTTAATGCAATTGCATGGCTCACCTGAAACCTTTGGACTACAGATCATGCAAGCACAACATTGGAGGCCCATCACATAAACTTACATACCAGTTTATCTAAGACTCCATCAAACAGGGTGAATATTAACATGCAGACTAATGCATCTCACATGCATGAATCTGCCATACAATAATCAGAAAAAAAATACACGAGCTATATAAAGTTGTATATAATTAATTCAGCCTTTAAAATATTTGTACTTATAATATTTAACCTGATTTTTTGACATACTCTTCCAGTCAGTCCTTATCCACTCAATTCTTAAATGAACATATACTGCATCAAAATGGCACTGGTAGTGATCTTTACTCAGAATCCTCCTGACAGTTTTCTCACACAAATGCAAATAGCCTTGTACAGACTGCTATTTATCCCTGAAAAGAGTCTTTAAAATGTGGAACTCAAGATTCTTATCATGATCATGACCACCCACAGGTCATGGACCAAGTAATACAGCTAAGCTCACTGACTTATTCCTACTTGATTCTGAAAGAGACAGAATGTGGTCCTGGATAGCTCACTGCAAACACAGGGAACCTGAACTCAGTTACTTCTACAGAGCTGCTTGTTTTTATTATGGATGTAAGAAGCAAAGTTAAGAAAGAGGAAAAAAAGGAAAAGGCTTAAGTTCAAGATAAAGATGAAAAAGAGGAAAATGTTGAAGCAGCACTCCTTAAGAGATCAGCTAATCTGCTGCATGGTCTCTTTTTCTTTGCAAGCTGAAGACAATTTTTCAACTCCAGCAGTAAATATAATTTACTTTAACAAAGGGTTATATTTTAAGCTTGTGAGTACTTCATTCATTATTTTTTTACAATGAGACTGTTTATCTTAGCTTCCCTTGACCACATTTTTAATACAGAGTAATGTCTCATTTACAGAGAAACTATAAATAAAATCTGTGCTTAAAGAGTTTGTGTTACATATGTTTGGGAAAAAAAAAAAAAAACAAACAAATCTAAACATTTTTTGTTTCTCTTTGTAGTTTGTAGATTTCCAAATAAAAATAATAATAATATTTAAAAAGGCCTTCTCTGTGTATACAATATCCATAAAGATGCAAACTCTAAAGGAGTCATTCATGACAGGTACTTAATTCAATAAATATATGTTCAATTAGATCCTCTCATATATTTAGTAAATAGATCAAACCAATTTAGAACGTTCATTTGAATTATTTTCTTCAGCAAATACGAGTAAAAGGAGGCATGCCTTTTATCAACATATCATTTGCATTTTGCTGTCAATCGTCATATATTTTGAAATTAACTTGCATTCATTTATCAGAATCATAAATGTTACAGTGAAGGTGACTTTGGATTTTTACAAATATGTATGTCTTCTGCCTACAAAGCTGTCAGTCCTTGCACACATAAAGTATGTTTTTAATATTCCCCTAGAGTAAGACTAGCCAAAGATGAATGACCTTTATGGAAGAGTATCAGAGGGCACAGCAAAGTCCATTCTTTTGGCTGACTAAGGTAGTGCTTTTCATTCACCTGTCTGGCATTTCTTCATACCGTGATAAATGTTGAATGTTGCAGTTGAACCATCCTGAAATTTCAAAGTGATTTCAAGACATCAGCAAGCAGAGTTCTGTGATATTTTTTGTGATGGCTGCAAACATTAAAGAGATAAATAGGAATGCAATGCAATGCAAAAGCAATTGGTTTCACTCTCCTTTCTATTTTTTGATGAACTTCTAGAATGAAACAAAAATACTGCTCATGCAGTTTGAAATTACAGACATTCCAAATAACTTCAGAATTCCAGTGTCAATAGTCAGTAGTTTGAGGAAAAGAAATTAAAATAGTTCTACATTCTGTGCTTATGGTAATTACAATGAGAGTGCATACTACACTTTCAACATCTGACAATGACAAGTTGTCCATGCAAGTGCATCATTATTTTAATTTATGACTCATCATTGATTTCTTTATCACTTTTAGAAAGAAAGCATCTACAAAATTAATACTGGATCATGCAGATGTTTAGTTTACATGGTAAGGTGCAGGCAGACCTCATGTTAAATAATCAGCATAATTCCCTTCACGCTCATCTTGACTTCTGAATCTCATCGATATCTTCATAATAGTCAAAGACTCACATTCTTATAGTCTTTGAATTTCTAGCCGTCTGAGCAGCAAATATTTTTTTTTTCATTAAAAGGAAGCAGACAACACGAAGTTTAATCTACCAGTTTAACAACTATTTTTGTCTTCATTGGGCTTATCAGTTTTTTTTAGTAAACACAGGAAAGATTCAGTCTTGGACTGAGGGAGGTGATCATTATTGGAATCTTATTTAAGCCACTGTGGTAAATTTAAAGATTTAAATTTTAAAAATTTTTTTCACAAACATAATATTGCTCTTGAAATTATAAGACACTGAATATCACAACAACCTGTCAAAACAGCTCACAAATGGGGTATAAACTAGAAAATATTCTAGAACCTTTCTAAAGGGAGATTAGTGTTTTTAAATTGTCAGAGAAGTTCCATATAATTAACAAAACACAAACATTTCTGTCTCTCTGCTTGGTAATAAGTGAATATTATGGCTACTTAAATGTCTGCAGCTATTTGTTGTGTTATTAACTGACAAAACTGCCAGATGCTAAATATCCACTTCAGCAGTATAAATGAAGCACTAAACATTTAAGAACCAAATAGATATTGAGGGGAAATTTAGACTGTATAAGAAAGAAGTTTTTTACAGTGAGAGTGGTGAGGTACTGGAGGAGGCTGCCCAGAGAGGTGGTGAATGCTCCAGCCCTGCAGACACACAAGGTCAGGCTGGATGGGGCTCTGGGCAACCTGATCTACTTGTGGGTGTCCCTGTTCACCCACAGGAAGGGGTGGACTAGATGGTCTTTAGGAGTCCCTTCCAACTCAAATGGTCCTGTGATTCTATGGTTTTAATATACAAGCATATCTACTAGCAAGAAGTCTTTGTCACTGTCAGGTCAGCAACATGCTTCACATAACATACTAAGTGTTCTCCTAATAGTATATATCTATATTAATCCAGTAAAATCTAGAAGACTTTCAACATACTCAAATGTTATTTTTCAGCAAAATAGAGGTTGATAGGTATTGTCTACATAAGAGATACACTATTCAGTGTATTTGGATAAAGTAATTTTTATAGATTTATGATTTTATTGTCTATGTAGACCAGCTATGTCCCACCAGAGTCCAAGTTACTGCTTTGCATCATGATGTCTTTCTTCTTAGATCAAGTTTCCACCATTTTTGAGGGTTTGTTGAGTCCTATTACCCAACTTTGATACTGATGGTGTGTGAGCCATTCTGTGATGCGTGACAGGATGGGCACTGTCAGACAATCAGATATACCTCAGATTCTTGTAATAATATGAATTCACAAATTCCCCTTGCTTCTCTCTTCCTGTCTATGATATTTCTCCATCTGACATTTTCTATATCACTCCCAGCCATTGCACTGCTCCATAGCTGTTGGATGTGAGCTGGAAAAACAGGTTGTGAAGAAGCCCTGGTTCTGAGGGCTTCTGCTTTGCCAGTCACCTATAGTGCTGCACACACTATAAAGAAGAGTTGAACCAGGGGACAGTGTGGTGACCCCTCATCAATTGGTCTGCAATCTGCTCTGTATCTGCTACACTATTTTGCAGCACTTTTTGTCTCACAAAAAGGGTATAAGCTGGTACACCACACCCAAGACCTGAAATGACTTAACTACAACTATAAAAGCTTTCAAAACAAAAAATGTACTCTGGACACTCTGTGCAGACACCACCACGTAGCTCAAATGTGGTGCAGTCACAGCATGCTACTTAAAGATTACTTAAATTAATAATATAATTTAATTTAAAGTTTATTTTTCATTAATCAAAAGCAGGTTACAGCGATTAATTTATCACATACAGTTGGTACTAGTAAATGGCTAGCCAACTTCAGTGTGAACAGTCTGGGGATGCTGTAAAGACTAGACAGAAGTTATAACTGATGTGGAAAGTTTGTACTTTGTACATGTAACAAGTTTTCTTGTGTTACTAAGGGAACTTATGGACTTTGAAGCCTTTTTCATTGCTGTTTCTTCCAAAGATCCAAGTTCATATGTTTGTGGCGTCTAGTCTGACTGGGCTGCTTATCTTGCAGGATTCAAGGAATAGAACTAGAGAGTTTCATGACTGCTATTTAATGCAAAGAGATAGCTTGCTTCCTCAGCCATTACGGCAGACTTAAGCAGGCTTTAGCTTCATATATATTTCTGCAGGTCAGCAAATTTCAGATTTATCTTCTTTCCTTTCTTAACCAAGTCTTCTAAAGTACATCTGCAAGTTCATGCTGTACAATATTATATTCTGAAAAGTATAATTTTCAGTGAAACACCAAAATTTCATCAGCTAAATATGCCTCAGCAAAGTGTTATGGAATATATTTCACATAATACTATAATAAAATGCTGCAAAATACTTTACAGTGTCATGAAATCTGTAATTACACATTATATGACATTGATCAAACTTTAAAGCACAATGATTTTGACTCACCTGAGTTTTCTCATTACTCAGAGAACACAGCTACACCAAAATGTTTTCATTGGTGGAACTGCCCATGCTGAAAGACAGTCCAAAGGAGAAGCAGGAGAAATGGTACTGTAAGAATATGTTTGAAAAAAGAAGAGTGTTGCAGGGACTGGTCATGGAAGATATGTGTCAAGAATATCTTAATTCTTGTTTTACATGTGTCCCATACGGAAGAGCTAGTGATATCAAAAACCCCTTTACTTCAGCTTGTTGTACCACTCAGACAGTTTAGCATAAAATTGCTAAGTTTCATTTTTATTTTCAGAAGAGAATTAATTATCAAGCTATATTTCCTGAATAGTTATGCATTTCTAGTCCTTATTCCATGTCTTCACTTCCATTTTCAATTGTCTCCACATTTTTATGCATAACTTAGGTTCTCTTAGTTATTTTCTTACTACACATATGGTTAGGAAGTCACTTGTATTCACAGTCATCACTTGTCCACAAGATTATATTCAACTCTGATGGTACTTTTGTATTTTAGTCCATCAGTTTTACTGTATCTGTTTATTTTTCTGAGAATCTTGTCCATTTCTTTTCCAGTCTTTCCCTTTTAATAGCTGATATGAAATTCTTTGATGACAAATCTGCCACCTCAAGCCACAGACACACACTAAATGATCTCATAATGCAGAAGATGAATTGTTCAAGTTCACTTCAAAAATTTTCCCTAATTAACTTAAATAAGATTAACATCTAACTCTCTCCAGTAGAAACAAGGTTTTTCATTGTACTATGAGCTTGGATTTTTTATGGTTGGGTCTCCAGAGAAATACTCTCATTATTCAAGTCAGAATAATATTGGGAAGAAAAACCTGATGTATAAATTAATCTTCTTTTTAATCAAGGCTATAAAACATTAATTTCACAAATTTATTTGTGCAAACTCTCCCTGTGACCTTCATCTTAGTACTATTGCTAAAACTGAAATTACAAGCTCAGCAATTATATTGAAAAAATCAGATCATTAGAATAAATCTCTCAGCTTTATAATTGTTGGCTTAGATAATGTCACAGAAGTGGTGCACTTGTTTATATGACTTGTGTGATCAACAAACAGCAGGAAATCAGATCAATTTAAAGAGAATCATAGCAAACTCTATCTCCTGTACAGCCCTACATCTCAGGTAGTTCCAGGGCTTGTTCATTAGTGCTAAGAGCTCCTCAAGCCAAGGCTGAGCTTTGGACAGTGTCATCTCTTCCCCTACTCAGTGATAAAGGAGTGTGATGTAAGGCCACCTGAAACCTCCCTTTTCTCACTCAGTTGGTATTGCAGAGGTCTCTATCACATCAGTGAGGTAGGCATGAATCATAGTTCCTTGGATCCCAAAGAGTATCCCAAATGCAAAGAAATATCCAAACTACGTTTCATTTTTAAGTCTGCCCTTATTTTGTTCATTAACCCAGCTACCCTAAAGAAAGCAGCTCATCTAATGCTCTTAAAATTGACCTGCTTTACTGATCTCTTCAGTATCCAAATTGAACTTCATAAAACGTGGATGTATTTTCTAAAGCCAAACCTAGTAATTATTGTTGACCATCTCTGTAACCTTTCGTCTAGCATTACTTCTCCCTTTGCTAACAGTATCTTCAAATGGTTGTATGTCCCTTCCATTCATCTGGCATGATTTCCTTCCTATGTATGTGGTACATTGTTCATCAGGCTAAAACTAATAATAAAGCCTGGTATAAAAGTATAAAGTATAAAAAAGTAAAAAGTATTAAAAAAGTATAAAGTATAAAAAGTATAAAGCATGGTATAAAGTATAAAATATTCCAGCTCACTAAAGCAAATAGTAAAACATGGAATTTTTAATTGGGTTTCAAGTAAGATTTTCTCATATCAGCTTCTTGGAACAAGTCATATGGAAACAAATTATATCAACAACTGTCTCAAGTTCTACAAATGAAATTTCTCTTTCTGTAGCTAAATTTCTAATATTAATGATACTTATCATGTCTGTGCCATCAGCAGAAACAGTATGACAACAAAGACAATAATAATATTATTTTAGTACATTTAATGAAGAATCCCAAGGAGAATAAAGGGCTGAAAATACTCTGACATCCTCCAGAAAATTATGTTTTAGTCTATGATAAATATTTTCTCCATAGTTATTTTATTTGAAGAAGCAGCCTAAAAACCCAAAGATCCTGTCTCTTCAGATAGTACTGAGCATTTTTAAAAATTTTATTACAGCATTATTATCCACATTAAATAAATTAATTTTAAAAAGTCTTTCATGTTTTGAAAATGCATCAGGATGCTTGCATACATTCTGTCTTATGCCAAAAATACAAACATCAGGTGAATGATAACAATGCAGAACTGATTCACTTTCCTGACATTCCAAATATCTCAGTGGTACCACAGGTGCATAGACATTTTCTTCATCTTCTGCCCTTGATTCTCACATCAGTAGTGCCATCTAGAAATAATCAGTGCCAACAAAACATCTGGAATTAGGTCTGGTTTTAACAGTAATGGATTTGAATCTCTATGCTGCCCATCATGAAGAACAAAACAGAAAGCGTTTGGATGATGGGTCTCAGTCTTCTGTGTATTTCTATGCTCCTTGTCCATACTGAAGCAAAGGAAGGTCTTCACGCAAAGGACAGTCATATGAGGATTTTAGAAGAAATAGAAAGCATTCGCATCTAAAGGTACATGAGGTAAATTTTTATTTTGAAACATTTTCAGGTCCTTGTAGTTTGTGAAGGAAAAAAAATATAAAAAAGTAAAAGAAAAATTAACAGCAGCCTATAATCCCTTTGCCTCTTTATGCCAAAAATCCAGCTCTAGTAAAGCAAAATTTCATGTTTGAAAATTATTCAACAACCTGCAAGTAAATTCAGCTGAGCTCAGATCCATAAAGAACAAGATATTCACCTTCCTTTAAAACTGCCACTTTGTAGGTCTCATAAATGAAACAGAAAGTAATACAAATTTTGAAGAAATGAATTTGGTGGACAATTTTCACTTCAGTGAATAAACTTCCCTGTCTTTGTTCTGAGGACCATTAACGTTTCAACTGCATGAAGCACAGGTGTCATGGTTTTGTGAGACAACAGGTCTCAGCTTGCTCTAGTTTTGGTTTGGGCACAGTTTAGATAACTAAGGCTTGATGAGTATGCTTCCTGGATCAAGTACCTGCAGTAGGGAGAACATTTCTGTTACATGTCTGGATGGCACAGTCATGAGCTCTAGGAAGAGGGCTGCTGGCATACTGATGTATTTTAGGGAATAAGCACAGGTTAAACTGCATGTGCGTAGAAAATTTTAACACGAAGTGTTGGTCACATTCAAGTTACAACTCATGTTTGAATTTTGAAATGCATTTCACAAAACAATTACTTGGTAACTCAATCAGAATTTCTTTACATGCTGGATATGTTTTAAGTGCACTACTGTTTGCATTATTTCCTGTTTGATCAAATATCTGAGTGGTTTAGAAATGAGAAATATGGTCTTGGAAGTGACCCTTCTGGGGAAAGGGCTATGAACAAATATTTTCTCTGAGATTCGCAAACACACCAGATGGCTTTAATGGCGAGTAAAGTGAATTTGTCTCACAAGCTCCTTTTTCCTTTCATCAGATGCCTTCACATTCAGAAAGAAAACTCCATATATTTTAGATTTCATTTATTCAATTTGTAATTCATAATCATATTAGGACAGAACAGGTGATTTATTTCCATTTACTGAGAGAAATGTTGATAACAATTTTAAATGGCTTATTTAATGTGATTTACTGCTTTTCCCCAAGCAATACTGTCACTGTTCTGTGATCTCTTCAGACTTCCAGCAGATTAGCTATATGTCCTCTACCCTACTTTTTAAGGCCAAGCTTTCTGAGCCAATGCTGATCATCACCATTCTTTAACACTTGTCTTCTCATACCCTGAGTTGTGCTGAGGATCATTGGAAGATACCTCTGAGTCTTTAGGTATCTTATAGAGAAACATGCTGAGCTTACGGACACTGTATTGTCTGTTCCAGGACAATAGTTTAAAACTAGGATGCTGCACAGATGATTATTTTTTTTTAACTTAGTCAAAGTAGAATTAAAAAGAAGATAAAATCAAATAACAATGTGTTGTTGGCATATTTTTAAATAATTAAAATAGATAACGTATGTCCAAATATTTATACAGTAAAATAATAAGATCTTTCATCACCCAGTTAGCTATTTAGAGCATGTAGGCCAAGCAACCAATCTGTGTTCATATACTGCATCTTGAAATTTAATTCAAAGCTGTAAACTTCAGTATGAAAAGCAGACTTGCTTATGTACCCCATTTCCTGCCCAGAATTTCCCGAGAGTATAATTGCCAACTGATCATTAGCCCATTGTAAAAGGCTTTTTTCTTCCTGGACAGACAATCTGACAGACCACATTCAGACTATCACAAAATATATAACTTGACAACCAAAGATTATTCAATCACATAAATTGGATTACTTTATTCTGTTCATTGCTACCTTTCATTTGTGACCAGACAAAATGGTAGCTGATGTTCTAGGGTTCAGCATAAATTTCCTCTTCCTTTTTCTCCATCACCCGTTTCTCCTGAACCTGAAATCTAACTACTAGAAATTACAAAATCACAGAATCATACTCTGGAGATCATCTAGTCCAACACCTCTGCTAGAGTTGGTTACACAGGAAACTGCCCAGGCAGGTTTTGAATACTTTTAGAGAAGGAAAGAGCAGTAGCTCTCTGACAGTTTATTCAAATTCAAGAAATTTTACCTTATCTTCAGATGGAACTATTGTTGTTCCAGTCTGTTCCCACTGCCCCTTGTTTTATCATGGGACACCACTGGAAAAAAAGCCTGGCTCTGTCTGACTCCCAGTCCCTTGGTATTTATAAGCATTGATAAGTTCCCCCTCTCATTCTCCTTCTCCAGTCTAAACAACACCAGATCTCCCAGATTTTCCTGATAAGGGAGATGCTCTAAGCCCCTAATCAGGTTGGATATTAGGAAAAATTTTCTCAGAAAGAGCGGTGAGGGTGCCCAAGGAAGAAATTCCCTGGTGTCCTTCAAGAAAAGTGTAGATGTGGCACTGAGAGACATGACTTAGTATGCACAGTTTTTGGTGATGGAACTAGATGGTCATCGTGGAGGAGCTTTCCAACCATAATGATTCACTGATTCTATTCTGTTTTCCTCATTGTGACTCTCCACTGGGCTCTTTCTAGAAGCTCCTTTTCTTTCTTGAACTGAGGAGCCCAGAACTGGACACAATAGTACAGATGAGCCCTCAGCAGGGCAGAGTAGAGGTGGAGGACAACCTCCCTCAACATGCTGTCAGTACTTTTTTCAAAGAACCCCAGGATACTTTTGACTTTACTGGGACACAAGGGCATTATGCCATCTCATGGAGAATCTGTTGTCCACCAGGACACCCATGTCCTTCTCTGCAGAGCTCCTTTCCAGCATATCAGCCTCTCACCTGTACTCATGCATGTTCTTCCAACTTCCAGAAAATTCACACATCAGAATCTAGAGCTTGAGAGTTATAAAAGGTTAAAATGGAAGACCACATGAACTTGTTGATGGAGTACTTCAAATATCCTTCCCTAAAAAGAATAGTGGTGTAACAGCTTTTACAGATTACAAGATTTAGGTGACAGGAAGTTTCAAGAACCAGTAAGAATTTCTGAATGCTGCCATGTTTCATATGAAAAACATTGTTCTACTTCAAAACACAATGCTAGCCCACACTTCCAAATCTCATAGCTTTATCCCCAGAGTGACTTTTTTTTCCCCTCTCCCCCACCATTAACTCCATCAAATGAATAACAATGAATTCTCACTGAATTATTTATTTCTGACATTGTAATGTTGTTGTTAGAAATAAGCATACGCAAAGACTCTTCCAGAAATCATCTTATCTAACTTCTACTATCCTACTAAAACAGGATCACGCATAGCTTGGCCATCCCTGATAGATCTGACAGTAGCTTTCTCTAAAAAAATTCTGGTGGAAGTGATTTCTCAGTTTCACCAGTTTATCCAAACTTCTACTCAATAATCTACCCATATTATGTTCAAGATTTTTCATCCAAAATTTTCTATGCAGAAAACCAGATTTATTTATTTTCTCCTTGGAAGTCACCAATATTCTAGCTACCTATAATCAAGTCAAGTCAAACTCAGCCAACTCTCAGCAAGCCGAGTTCCCTCAAAGATTATGCTTTCCAAGTTCTTCATCATTTATACTGCTGGATTCTTTCTCTTTCAAATTCATCTGAAAATACAGTATCCAAAAATGCCTCATTGGACTCCTTCCAAGGAAGGAATGGACTTCTGGAAATAAGTGAGGTACATAACTATATTTTTTCATGTAAAATGTTCTGTCTGATGAATCCAAAACAAGAGAGATTTGTTCATTGGCTTGGTTTTGGAAGACCCTGTGGGGTTTTGTCCATTTTACATGGATAACTATCAGTCATTTTCAATTATATGCACACTATGTTTCTTCAGCTTATGAGACTGTGATCTTGGAAAGATAACTACAACTTATGAAAGTCACTGTACTTCCAAATCTACTGATTGTCCTTTCTAAACTAGACTTTTACCCTTCTCAAAGAAGATAATCAAATAAGTTTGATTTGATCTGTTCTTGACAATTGCTTATTGCCTGGGTTTACAACCTTTTTGTAGGTACATCCAATCACTTCAATAATTTGTTCTGGTTTGTTTCCAGGAACCGAAACTAGATTGTTTAATATATAACTCCTCTGTTCCTCTTAAAAAATAAATACAATAAAATAAAATGTTTCCCTCTCTCTAGTCCTCTAGGATTTCTCCTGTTGCAGCATCCCAAAGATAATCCCTACTCATTCAGAGATTACGTTACTTCATTTCTTAGGGTGAATTTAATCAGACTATGAGAATTTGAATGTAATGATTTTACATAAATATTCCCTGAACTGATTTCTTCTCATCTCCAATCTAGTCTGCATACCAAACACCTTGTTAAAATTCATTATTTAAGGTATCCAAGACAATTTACCTTTTCCATGAACATGAAAGCTAACAACTCCACTTTCTCTATAGCCCTTGTTCAGTCTCCTTTCTTATTTTCTCTCTTGCTTCTAATGTATTCACTGGAAGTTTTGTTTTTGTTTTCATGTCCGTTGCTACTTGCAACTCATTTACTGTTTTTCTTCTTTTATCTCTATACGCTTGAGTAATTTCTTTGTGTTTGCCCTTATTATATATCAGATTGGTTTTATCAGTTTAACTAGCAGGCATTTCCTTGCCCAGCCTATTTACAGAGAAACAGGCTCAAAATGTTTATCTGAATGGCTCCTTGGGCAAGGCTGTGATTTCTGATGAAGAGGCAACAGAAAGCATCTGGTAAAAAATCAGTGTGTAACCTCTTACCTTAGCAGCTATTTGCAGAGATCCATGCTTGTTCACGTCCAGAGACCCTCATGGAGCAGGACAAGCTGCAGGGGATGCTGGCAGTATGCTGGAAGTGGAAACTGAGGTCTCGGTGCATAGGTTTTATTTGTTTACAAATTTTAAGCTATTTACTTGGTCTCTAGAAAGTTTTTCCCATGGCAGTGGCATTTTGGCTATAGCTGGAATGATCTGGTTCTGTGACTACAAACATAAATGTGAGCATGTTCATGATGACCTCGTGAGCACTGCCTTATTCCTTTACTGAAAAGGGCAAAGGTCCCTGGGACAGCAGGGAAAGGAAGGCATGTACTGCAAACATGTCAGACACTATTATTCTTGCCATCTAGTTTTATTCCAGAGTAACAATAGCAGGATCTATAAAATATAGAAATGCTGAGACTGATTCAGATAAATAGCTTAAGGTTTGCTTTATGGTGGGAGAAATTCACTCTCCTTTCTAGAGTATAGTTCTTAAAATGAGCCCACTTTCTCCATTTACTATAGCTGTACCTATCTAAATCCACTTACATGTAAATACACAGAATGGATTTATACTGGAAAACTTTTCCTCCAAACCACTTCTAAAAGTCATGAAAAGATTCACTTCAGACACTTAAAGTTTCTGGTGGGAGATGGCAGCAATCATTCACAATGTATCAGGTACACTTTGTCATAACAGAGAAATTTACTGTTATACTCTGCATTTTTTTAAAGTAATATTGTCTCTTTAACTGATGTCTGTATAAACTTTTGCTAAAGACGTATCTTGTTTTTTACTTTTCCTTCAACTTCTCTAATTTACTCTAACTCACAAAGCAGCTGCAAAGATGGATATTTTAAAAAAATAAATAAATGTATTTTAACTTCCAGAGTTGGGGAAAAATAAAATTTCTCCATCAAAAATGTTCCTCAGTAAGTAAAATCAAGGATCAGTTTTATTTTCAGTATTACATTTTATTTGTCTTTTGCTTAGAGTAGACAACATCAGGACATGTCTATATACTGCTGACCAACAACACATCAGCAGTAAATTAGCAGTAATTACCTATGCATATTCTATCTTATGGAAATTATAGTTAAAGTATTGCACTATGATGAAGGAAGTTGAGATCCAACTTTTATCTCTGCTGAAGGTCAGTTTTGCGGGGTTTATTAGAAATAACTTTCCCATTTTAACTTGTTTTTTCCTTATAGTTTAAGGACGGTGTGCAGGGAGAATACTATCTGTGAATGTGCATAACAAGACCATCCATGATAATAGGATCCTGAAACCACCTGGTGCCTGCATGCAGTTCTGCAGTGTCACACAAGAAATAATCCATGATAAATTTCACTTGCCCTCTCCAAAACCTTTGCTGAGACAGATTTTGTTATGTATTATAAATGTATCGCAGACTTCATCATTGCCTCTATCAGTAGCCCTTTTTTGGGGGGCTTTGAATGTTATATTGAGCTGCCTAGATTCACTCGCATTGCTTTGTACAGCTGTTAGCTGAAAATACAGTTTCCTGGAGCTGGCTTAATCTAATCTGCCTTGATTATGTTCCAAAACAAGAGAGGGAAAATCATAACAAATGGTGGTCACATACTCATTCAAACCACTTAAGAAAACAGAGAATGATTTATATGGTCATATACATTCATCCTATCAAGCGGGAGCATTTTCACATCAATTTGATGGCCATCTAGCCAAGGAGAACAAGTTGTTCTGAATGCCGTGCTAATTCTGGCAAAAGCAATAAATTTTAAGCAGCATTTGTGGGAAAACAATCTCATCAATAAAATGTATGTTCTAAGAAAGAAAGAAATAAACCTTTAAGTCCTGCAAAAATAAGTTTTAAAAGAAGGTATTCCCCCTAAGAAAGGGGAAATATTTTTTTTCATAGTTATCATGGATGCATATTACTTTTTTTTATTATTAATATAAGAGAAATACATTCAAAGGAGAGGTTTCAGATGCATATATATACATGCAATAGTCTTTAAAGGAGAGAGAGAGAGAGAGAGAGAGAAAGGGAAAATGAAGAGCCAGAGATCCTAAAACACTACAAAAGCAGAGACCTATTTCATGGGTTCTTCCTAGTAGGACAGACTTGGTCACCTATTCAGAAAGTATCTATCTATTGTGGGAACCAAGAGGAGTGGTCCTGGTAGAGTTTTCTTCCTTCCTGTGGCTTTTACAACAAAAAATTGGAGATTTTTGTGGAGATTAGGCAGTCTGATTAGCATCATGGTTATTCTGTTAAATGAAAGTGGATGAATTTGTATCTTGGTTTAAACTCATTCCAAGTATTCTGATCTCATTTATGGGGTATAAACTGGGAGAAACATAATTATATAAATCATTCATGTTCTCTACTAGGGTAAAAGGGCATCTAGCCCTATGAGTTTGGTCTGTGCTCCTTTTCTTCCTTTTATCATTTCTGACATTAAGAGCTCTCACTCTTATAGATGATTACATTTGTTCCCTTTTATAACTTACGGGGGATTGATTAAATACTTTTTTTCCAGGCAGCACTTGAAATATGTAAATTACTTTTCTTCTTCAGGAGTATTGCTTTAATGGAGACCTACAAAAGCTCAATCCCCTAGCAACAGCTCTCTGCAATCTCCGCTTATAAATCAATGCCAGATAGATAGAGCACATAGATATTAAATAGGCTTTATTAGTAAAGTCCAATTTTTGTCCTTGCAAAATCCAAGTTAATTTGTTAATTAATTCAGAAAAACAAGTCCTTTTTCTTTAACACTCAGTGATCATCTACAAGTAATCTCAGAAGTTATGAACACTTTTGAAATAATGGAACGCTATACAATAAAATATTAGATGGCTACTTTGAACACTTCGTGAGTGTTTCATTAGCAACAATAATAGTGATAGATAATTGCAGTAACATATAATATTTATCGTAAGAGTTGATGTCTAAATTATTTTCAGATACTAATACTTTCCAGTCTAACTCATCTGTATTCTTGGTATATAGAAGTATTTGAGCAAATAATATGTTTCAACATGAACTCAACTTTTTAGAATAGGTACACATATTCTTAAAATTCTTACTTAATTCAAATATCACAGACACAAATGTTATATTGGTGTGCCTCCGGTGGCGCAGCAGTAGAATTCCTGTTTGCAACACCAGGGGGCCCGGGTTCGAATCCCCCCCTGTGGAGCAGGGGGTAGAAGTGCCGCTCTGCTACACAGAGGGCTCGAATCCCGGGAGTTGGACTCGATGATCTCTAAGGTCCCTTCCAACTCGCACAATACTATGATACTATGATACTATGATATTTGGGATGTGAGAATAATACACTTTTTCTGTGTCTTCCATGTAATTCTCTTTCTTAAGGGTAAAAAGTATTCTCATACAGAAAAACAGGCAACATAAAAGGAAAATCCATTTTGTCTGTGTTCGGATGAAAAAATTAAAAGATTATACAATAGGCTAAGCAAGGTCAAGCAATACGTATAATGCAGCTATGTTATATCTCTGCAAATTGTTATTATCAACAGCTTTGGGGGGATCCGCTTAGTGAGAATGAAAGATGCTGCTTAGCATGACCCTGTTAAATTTTACATTTCTGATCTTAATACTTGAAGCACCACTGCTGTTCAAAATAACTGGGGAAAAGCAACCTATTTTTTTCTATTCATTCCTAAAAGCAAACAAGTATTTTTTGATTGAACTCTCCAGAACATCTCGAAGAAACATGCCAAGAATGGAATGTTTCAATCCCAAACGGTTAGAAAAAAAGTTGCTATAAATTCAAAGGTGACAGAAAGCACTGGGTAACATGCCTCAGTTGAACTGGTTGTAATCTAACTCAGAATTTATTTGGCCTTCCATAAGTCATTTACACTTTGAAAATGTGAAAGAACACAAAGATGGAAAAAGTCTGCCATGAGAGAAAGAAAAGTCTTGCTTCAAAAGGTGGCAGAAAATTTTCTAGCACCATAAAGGATTCCATTAACATCTTCGTAATTTGATCTTATACCCAATGCTGGCAGAAAGCTGATTACCCATTCCACACTCCCTTCAGCTATAAATATTTCAAACCTGACTGTTTTATGTCTCTTCTCCATAACAAAGTTACAATCTCTAAAACATTTGTAACCTATAGAGCTTGTTGTAAATGCTTAATGTCCTTGGCCCGAGAAAGGAATTGAACTCAAGGAACCAGCTTTGCTCTGTTTTGGCAGATTAAATTCCAAAGAAATACAGCATTAGTATCTAAGCAATGCAGTCTCTCAAAACTAAAAGGAAGACAAGAACTATTAGGGCTGGAATAACAGATATAAAAAGCCATGGGTTCAACTGGAAAGTAACAATGCCTAATATGTGCAATTTAGAAGTGTATTTCTGAGCTAGGAAAAGCAAGTTTGAAATATTCTTCATATTCAGGTAAAATCAAATGGCCAATCTGACGCCCTATCTTATTCCAGGCACCAGGTACAGGGTGTTTTGTTGTTGGTTTTATTGTTTTTTTGTTTTTGTTTTTTTCTGAGGTAAAGTAGAGCAACAGCATTATCAAATGTGGAAGTTCTGAGCAGCTCCAATATTACACCTCTGGCAATTACAGGTCTTTTAGCATTTTCACTGGCAACTTGTGCAAAGACACTAAACACACACAGCATTCAGCTTCAAACACAGTTCTCTGGTTGCACTGTGTAATGATTCACATAGATGAGGTGACTGAGACATTCTTCATTCTGTGGTGTAGTAGATATGCACAGCCATCTGCAACATGGCTTGTCTTTCAATCACTGTCACCACTGCTGAAATTTACCATCCACTACCTCATTGTGCCGATATCCACTGCTTGATCTCCATAAATGTTCAACAAGCACTGACGAATGTCAGTGGGTGCTATTTTTTCCTCAGGAAGGAATTCAGCAATACACCTTTGCTTCATACACTTTTCCATGTCAGATGCCTGTTTGTCAGATGGCTTCTCTGCTACAAGCTGCCACATGGCAACAAAATGTAATGAAATACTGTTGGGAAGGTTCAGTCTCTTCTGCCACACCACTAACATTAATCTCTGACATCATGAGTCAATAAAATACTATTTTAATAGGAGGCGTTACGTTCGGAACAGCCCTCGTAGTTACAACCTGTAAAATTATCATAAAGTCTTTCCATTTGGAAAACATCTAAGGAGGTCTTTAGCCCAGACTATTAATCAGAACACAACCAACACAGAGGTTAGATTGCTCAAATGTTTGTGCCATAGAGTCCTGAAAAACATCAAGGATGGAGATCTCACACTCCTTCAGCAACATTTTCCTGTGTCTAACTACCCTCGTAGTGAAAAAAATAAATAAATGTACATTACACCTAGATAGAATGTCCTCTGCTTTGTCTTAGGACTCTTGTCTTCATTTTCCCATTGTGCCTTGCTACAAAAGCTGGCTGTGTTGTAACACCTCATAGATACAGGGGAGTTGCCTCATCACATTTTGAAAGATTTCCCTTTGTGTTTGCTTTGAATTCAACTGGAGAATTGCTGAACTACTATGACAGTTCAGAGATAAGGCACTTTTCATTATACTTTCAAAGAAATTAATGGAATCTTGTTTTCATTGTGTTTATGGTAAGTGCCTACAGCCCTTTTTAGGCCTCCTAAGGCTATTAACTTAAGATGTCAAGCTGATTCTTGTCCTTTAAAGCCCAAAGTCTAACAAGAAGAGCTGGAGAAAAAGGGACAGCAAACTGCTAAGGAAACACAAAATTAATAGTGATCAGTTCAAACCACTGTGAAGGACTTTTATCCATTTTTATTTTGTTCTAGGAATCATAGAATCATAGAATTGCTCAGGTTAGAAAAGTCCTTGAAGATCACTGAGTCCAACCCCAGCTTAACCATACTAGCCTACCTCTAACAGCCCTTTGCTAAATCATGTCCCTGAGCACTACATCCAAACAGATTTTTAACACATCCAGGGATGCTGAATCTACTACCTCCCTGGGGAGCTCATTCCAGTGCTTAACAGCCCTTTCTGTAAAAAACGTTTTCCTGATATCCAACCTAAATTTCCCCTGGCACAACTTAAGGCCATTTCCCCTCATCCTGTCACCTGTTACCAGTTAGTACGAATATTCTACTACTACTGGAAAAATAGTGAGGTTTTTTCTCATTTTTACTTCTCCAACACAAAGTAAAAGTTGGGATTTCTGATCAATGATTTTCCACATCCTTTTCATAGACACACTTGTGACAAAAACAATATAGTCTCCTACACCTTCCAAAGCCATGTGCCTCAGTCCTTCCTTTTAGGCATTATTTTTAACTACAAGGAATGTGATCAGTTTCAAAAGCCAATCAGTCCTTGTCTTCTTAAAAAATAAAAAAAAAAAAAATAAATTAAAAAATAGTTTTATTTTATACTATTTTAAATTATATCCCCATGGCTTCTTACAGCCTGCAATGAGACCTGAAGCATGGTACATTAATTTAGAGATGAAAGTTCAAATAAAGCTCCACAAGAAGGAATCTACCTTGGTTATCTACACTTGTTTGTAACTTGAAATTCTGACTTTAAGCAAGTGGGAAAAATTTGACTCCAAAAGAAACTAATCAGCTAGAGATTTCATCCTTCCCAAACAACCTGACTCAGGCAAGATGCAGTCCTTTTCTGACAGTATGAGTTATAACTATGACTCAGGTAAAGATATCTGCCACCCATTAACGCCACCAAGGATTACTATACACTTTGGGAAAACAACAGGCAGCTAGGAATCCATCAGTGACTTTGTGGTAAGAGCTGAGGGATATAACATGTAATTGAGGTACAATTATGGCACTCCAACCTGCCTTGTTGTAGATGTAATTGTGGTGTAGCTATGTATGTCTAGGTCACTTGGTTCTCCCAGTTGTCTAAGAAATTTCACATAGTCTTCTGTATAGGTAGAACACCTATGCAGGATGCCTGATTGGTTTGAGGCAACCTTAAATGTAGGTGACGGACTGAACTCATAACCACTTTCATTACTAAGCATTTGTTAGGCTGGTTGGTTGGTGTGTTTCTTGCCAGTGCCCTCTGGGTGGAATTTTGGCCAGTTCCAGTTATTCCTTCAGGCAGCTCCTGCTGTACCATTTCAGTGTTATGCTTCTATGAATAATGAAACTGAGAGGAAGCTTATAAACAAGGTGAAGACTGACTTTTATGAAGTATAACTGTGATAGAGCAAGAGGGAATTACTTTACACTAAAAGAAGGGAGATTCACATTGGATATTAAGAAGTTCTTTACTCAAAAGATGGTAAGACATGGAACATGTTGCTCAGAGAAGCTGTGGATGTCCCATCTCTGGACGTATTGAAGGCCAGATTGAATGAAGCCCGGGCAGCCTGAGCTGTTGGGCGGCCCATGGCAGGGTGTTGGGGCTGGGATGGTTTTAAGGTCCCTTTCAACCCGAGATTCTATTATTCTATGGTTCACTGATTGATTCTATGATTAAGAAACAGCAGTGATAAAATATTCAGCCAAGTCAAGATAGTTTTCATTAAAAAAAAGAAAGCATCAGTACCTTCTGGAGCAAGAGGATAAGTGATTTTGCCCACAGCACAAATACTAGTAATAGTTATACCATAAGACAACATTGTATACAGAAAAATGTTTTTAGCTCTTGTGAATTTTCAAACATTAGACCACAAAAGGAGCATCTCATAAAAATGTTAAAATTTCTGCTAGGGAAAAAAAAAGTAAACTTTAAGACTTCTATTTGCTAGCAACTGTCAAAACAAGAAGAATACATTAGCTCTCCAGAAGTAAAAATAGTATATTATCCTTCATATAGGACACTTTGACAGCAAATTAAATAGTTCTATTTTCTGAAATTCACCTTCTGTTGAGATGATACATTTCAGTAAGACAAAACCTTTGTGCTTTTCTGATAACACACTAACACCTGTTACAATCAAAAACAACAATAATAAAAAATCTTGCATGAAAAGATCCTTTCTTGTGTCTTCTGATGCTTCAAAGCATGAATATTTCCAAATGTTTTACAAAATGTTCAAGATATTTTTTTTAACTATACAGTTGAAAGTAAAAAACCCATTTTCTGCTTGATTACGTGTAACATGGGAGTTAATCTGCATCAAGGCTATCTGAAAATGAAAGAAGTGCAGACGGTTGTAAAAGCAACAAGCTGGCATCATTTGCAGTTCATAAGGAAACTGCTAACTTTTAAAAGCACCCATCTGATTTAAAGCAAAAAAAAAATTAGTATTTTCTTTCCATTGCCAATCTGATATGCCACATCAGGCAAAGTAGCTGAATTTCCACTCTCTCTTGAAGAATGTCTTTAGAAGTTTGCAATCATTTTTCCTCATTTGACATAAGAAGTTCAGAAAGAGCAAAGCTATCACTTCCAGCCATATAGAGAAACATCCTTACCAGAGGTTTCTCTCTCTCTGACACTGTAAATATTTTAAAGTAGTCTAGTTGCTAGCAGTTACTTCTAGACCTAGGATGAGGAATGCCTAACTGAAATTTTTGTATTCTTTAAAGATGGTTATGAAGAAGAAAACAAAGACTATTTCAGTAACTGAACGATGCCCGATTCTACAGAGAAGTATTCAGGAAGCTAGAAAATTTAATACATTTTTAAAGATCAGTGTGTCCTCAGACTCATGACAGTGCATTCACTGAAGTGCTGGTGTCTGACTGTAAATCTGATTCTTACAGAAAATATATAGCCATTTAAAATGAAGGGGAAAAGGGGGAAAAAGAACACCTTAATTATCTAGTATACTTTGCCTCTTAAACTCCTGAAATTCCCTAAGACTTTGATTTTAATATATGAAACTCCTTTAACGTGAAATGCCACTTAAATTCCAGTGTCTCAAAAGTTGTGCTAATTATTCAGGAATGCAAGCATCAGTCAAAGGTTTGAATTTGATTAAAAAGTGAATGTGGAGCATTTGAAGGAGAGGTAACATAAAATGTGTCATATGAACCCTCTGTTAGGAAGCAGTCTCGTGCTAATTTAAAATCCTGATTCTTTCAATGCTGCAAAATCATGATATTTGTTATGTTCCATCCCAACAAAAGTAGTTGAAAGAATACTGCAATGTGATAGACTCAGGTGAGCTGCAGAAACTTGGTAAATATCAATACTAATTATGTAGATTTAAAAATAAAATATACTTCAATTGCACACTTCAAGGATTTCTTAACAGCATTTTTAAGTGAAATAGTTTCTGAAGTAAGCTGTTGCTTTGTAATTTAATTGTGGGATAGGAACAATATGTATTGAAGATTAAAATATATGAGACATTAAAGGAAATAACGTTCCCTGAAAATTCTCCTTATTTCTTTTGTTACTTATTCTATGAAAAGACCACCCTAACACCAAGTGTTGACATTTGCACACTCTTGAGAAGTGATGGAATTTTTGCTGCTTTTCCACATACAGATGTTTTTTGTGGATTTTCCTCTTGTCTTTGTCTATGTCATCACAAACAACAGAGAATCCTGTTGTTCGACATACTCTTTTTGCAGGACTCTATTTTGCCTTTATTGGGAATTAGTATAGGGCTTTCTTATAGCCTAAATGGCTTTGGGTTTACTGCCAGTTCAGTCAGCTCATTTAAATATTTTCTGCCTCTGATCAGTCAGAAATTCTTTTTCAACTCCACTTTCTTTTCTTTACTCTCTGTGCATTACTTTGCAATATACAGTCCACAGTTCCTTGAATGACATGTATTAAAAGCTGTTTACTGACCTAAGTTGACTGAAAGTTATTCACTAATGTGTTATCAGGAATAAAATTTCTTTCTGGTACCTAAAGCCTATAGATTGTTCGCAACATTCCTGGAGATGTTTACTTCACCTAGAAAGTGAAGTTGTTCCCACTGTGCTCTCAGGATCCTGCCTCAGTTTCTTTTTAATCTTTCTACCATGAGATGCATAAGCTGAGATCACAGTGCATGAGTACCTAATAAACCTCAGTGGTGCTTACTGGTCCCTCTTTGCACAAGCAAATGATAGTGACACCAGTTCCAACATGAAGTGACTTTCTCTTGGAAAACAGGTTCAGGAAATTAACTGAGCCACACAGAATACCCGTGAACTTACAAATACTGTAACTGAGATTCCTCTACAGAAATCATTTGTTGATTTTGTATGGAGATAGCAGATTAATTCTCTACTCCTGCCTTTCCTAGACACATACACCCTCCTGCCAAGAGAGATTATATATATTCATAATATTTCCCTTAAACAGAATGTTAGCTAGTAGTACCAGCTTTATGTAGAGCAATCTGTTACTGCACCACCACCAGAGGAGTTCCCCTGGAACCATTGCTGTACGTGTCCAGCATGGCCCAAATGGCTCCAAAGGAGACCGTTTCCTCCTTGGGGTGTGCACCAGTGACCCAGCTCCACCAGACACACTCTGTAAGACAATATCATGGAAGGTGCACCTCAGCCCACTCTACCACCTTCTTACAGTGCTGTATATGATAAGCCTCTTTGGCAGCTTGTTAGCAGAGAGCATCTAGCCTTCAAGTACTTGAAGGTAGCATATAAACAGGAGTAGGAACAAGTGTTTGTATGCATTGATAGTGATGGGATGGGGGCAGTGGTTTTAAACTAAGACAGGGGAGATTTGAGTTGGATACTGGGAGGAAGTTGCTCACTCAGGGGGTAGTGACACAGGGGAACAGGTTGCCCAGAGAGGCTGTGGATGCCCCATCCCTGGAGGCATTCAAGGTAAGGCTGGACGAGGCTCTGGGCAGACTGGTCTGGTGGCTGGTGACCCTGCCTACAGCACAGAGGTTGAAAATAGATGATATTTGAGGTCTTTTTCAACCCAGGCCATTCTATGATTCATTCTACAATTCTGGTGTTCTGGGTTCTTGTCAAGCTTCTAGCAACTACCTATATCAAACAACATTGTGCTCTTTGTGTCTGTTGTAGTTTCTATGAAAATTAACAGGAAGCATTACTTTTGGAATGACCTATGTATATACTGATAAGCAAGAAGCTGCCTGAACCTCCTCTGCAACCAAGGGATCTCCCCAGGTAGGAAGGTCCTCAGCATGGTGTTCTAGCCCTCAGGAGCCACCAACCCAACACCAGGACTGCTGAGCAACTGGTCTCCACAAAGCAGGATGTTCACAGTGAGCCCCTTCCTATTCTCCAACAACCTGCATGGGGCAGTCACCTGAAAAACTTACAGTGACAATATCGCTTTGCATCTTGATTCACAGCCGTGACAAAGAGCAGATTCCCAATTAACAAATCTGGACAAGTGGCAATAATGCTTTGCTGGCAGTGCCCTGAGGGGTGGTCACTGCTGGAGGTCCCCAGGTGTGTGTTTGGGCTGTGCTTATAGCATGCCCAGCTGCATCCCAAGGTCTGCCAAGGTGCTTCACCAGAGAGATGGAGCCTCATCTGTTCTGCCCATGCTGCTATGCTCTGGCTGTCTCTCTCTAAACATAATTTTCCACCTGCTTCTCTTCCTACAGTACACAGAGAAACTTTACAGGAAAAGGTCAGAAAGGGAGCTTTGAAGTAGACCCACGGGTTTATGACTGTAGCAAAGATATATACCTGAGGTTGAACAGCCTTTGAGAAGTAATAAAGGATGAAAAATTCAGCAATGCAGTAGAGAGATAAAGGACTTTGTGAAGATCATTTCCAGCAGCAGCTCAGACAGGTTCAGTTTGGATTGCAGGGTACTTGGTCTTTTCCAGAAGTACTGCAAGTGCCACTTGCAATAGGAGCATGTTTGATGGATGGCTGGTTTAGGGTTTTTTGTTAGTTTTTTTGAAGTAATAATAAACAAACCAAATTAAATTCAGTCCTTAATTAAACTTGGATCCCATTAGCCTACCTACAGTAATAATGCTAAATTATTGATAAGACCTTTGAATCTCACACAGGCATAAATAAATGCTCGAGCTGCAGCTTCTGGAAGAAAGAGAAAGAATTATTTTTCTCTTTACCTTAAATAAACCCATCTCTTCACTTTCCTCAGCTGTGGGGAGCAAAGGAGCGATTCCTGCATTCAATGGTGCCCTCTGCTGTGAGGAAAGTCCAGGCACTTCGCAGCTCCTGACCCTGCAAGCATCGAACAGAGCTCAGTTCCAAACTAGTACACTTCCCAGACTGTGGAACAGTCTCAGGGATTATTTCTGTTCCTCAATACATTTCAGGAATGGGCTTCAGGTCCAGAAAGATATTGAGACAAATCAGAATAGGGAAATTTTTTACTTTCACAGTAGTTAAATTTCATCCCTTATCTAAAATTTTAGAAAGACCTCTAAGATCATCTAGTTTAACCAACTACTTACCACCAATATTGCCCAATAAACCGTGTCCCTCAGCACCACATCCTCATGTTTTTCTTGAACACCTCAAGGGACAGTAACTCCACGACCTCCCTGGGCAGCCCATTCCAATGCATCACCACTCCTTCTGAGAAGAAATTGTGGCTAATATCCAACCTGAACCTTTCCTGGCATAACTCAAAGCCATTCTTTGTTCCACGGCTGTTACCTGGGAGAAGAGGCCAACCCCCACCTACCACAACCTCCTTTCAGGTCATTGTAGAGAACAATAATGTTTCCTCTGAGCCTACTTTTCTCTGGACTGAATGCCAGTTCCATCAGGCACACCCCATAAGACTTGTGCTCCAGACCCTTCATAGCTTTGTTGCCCTTCTCTGGACATGCTCCAGGGCCTCAATGTCTTTCTTGTACTGAGAGGCCTAAAACTGAACACAGTACACAAAGTGAAGCCCCACCAGTGCCCAGTACAGAAGGCCCATCACTCCCCTGTTCCTGCTGGCAGCACTATTTCTGATACAAGTAAAACAAATGTCCAGTTTGATACAGACATGCTTTGCACTCAGCTCTGGCTTGAGCTAAAAGGGCTGCATGCTTAGAACCGGTAAGAAACGTATGCAACAGTTGCAGGATTTGCACTTTTTATTGTTCTTTACCTCCTACATTGGTAACCACCATTGAAGCAGATTTAGAGCTGATACAGACCATAAATAAAGAGATCTTGAAATGTCACAGAAACCTAGCATAGGTTTCATTAAATGTGGTATGAGCTGTAGAAGATATATACTAAATATCACTGGCTTAATCTTTTTATCTGCTTCGTGCTTCATTTGTTGGTGTCATGGGAACTCCAGTATATATCACCCAGCGTACTTCAGCAGTAGGTCCAGTCTGGAAGAGCTGATGCTCCTCACAAAAGTACAGAGAGACCATCTTCTCATTACACCTACAGGCAAACTGCTTTCAAGAGACTTTTCTCAGATTTTGAGCAGTTTTATCTAAATGGAAATGAAAAGAAAATGTTTCTGCTATCATTTTCTATCTGGAGCTTGTCTAACACTAACCTGAATGGCCAAAGAGTTGAAAAGGAACTAAAATTCAAAAGAGGAAAATGCATTAAAAATTCACATTTTCCATTTTTGGCTTTTCTTATACTTTCTTAATTGCAACATACTTTTCAAAATAATACTAAAGTAACTGTATTTTATTTCCATGCTATTTTATCTAGAAAATACTGGAAGTTATCAAGACTTTATTTTCCTCCAAAATGAAACAGATAAAGCTATAGAGTTTCATGAAATGTTTAAATTTAGACAGAGCAAACTGTTCTATGTGCTTATGTGCTTTATCTACTAAGAATGTAGTTTCAATGGGTTTTTTTGTGTTTTTTTTTTCAGATAATTCTAATGTTCATCACATCTCAGGAAATTATAAGATTTTTTTTTTTTTTTTTTGAGGGGCCAATCTTAGTTCTTTACTTAATAAAGTAAGAAATTCAAACCTCCTTAGTAACATACAACATTTTTGTGCATCTTTGTGCAGTGACATTATTCCCACTGAGACTGCACTGTAATAGTATATCCCAAGTGAGCAGATATAATGGAGTGTGCTCAAAGGGAATGTTTCTTCTCAGAAACTGGAACAGAATAATCTTTTATGAAGTGATTAAAACACAAAGGAAGACTTTTTATAGATATATTACCTTAACATGTGGTAATTTACCCAAAATCTTCATGTAGTGTTACTTCTGCTTAACTAGTATTTTGTGAGTAGTCTATAACCCAAGATTACCACAGCTCAAGGGCTGCATCAAAGCAGCTTTGACAGCAGAAATTAAATTAAAATAATAATAATAATAATAAAGTTTAATTTATAGGACAGTAATCTCAAAATTGCAGGTGATTTGGGCAAAGAAGTCAAATGCTTTTATAGAGCATGAAATTTTCCTAAGACACAAATTAGGCTAGTAGCATTTTACACAGAAGGGAACTGAGAAAGAGGCAGAGAAGCAAAACAACTCACATTCAGTTCACCTAGCTGATCAACAGCAGAGGCAGATTACTTCTGTGCAGATTCTGTGCTGAATCCTACTGAGGTACTCCTTCTGTTTTGCTGCAAGAGAACTTTTTTATCCTCAGAAATAAAACAGGAAATTTAAAACACAATCTGCTAGTACAATCCCTCCATGTAAAACACAGAACCTCAACAGAGACTCCCTTATGCCAATAAGTGAACTTGCTTGTGCATAGAGGTTTGTCTAAAAGAGCTCTGGTGTGGAATAAGCCCTGCAGTATTAGGGCTCAAATCAGAAGTCATAATCCTACACCAAAACATCTTAGCAACTTGCTTCATAATCTTGCTAATAGATATATAGAGAAGGCATCTAATCTCCTCATCCACCAGGAGAGGATAGCAAACTTCAAAATCCTCGAGATTTTCCTCTTTTGTAACTTCAGGGTAACCTACCATCATCAACAGAGCACAATCTTCAGTTCAGTTACCTGTCCCAGTTCAGTACTGCTAAATTTAGTCCAGCTCTCAGATGCACAGTTCTCCAAGCTTGAGCAATGCGAAATAATAAGGAGAAGACGTATTCAGCTTAATCTTCACTGTTCCAATATTTCCTTTGAGGATTCACAGCTCATTACAGAACATCGGAAGTGTCTTAACTGCTTATCTCATCAGTGCAAACATTTGTGGTTGAGGTAGAGTTTATAAATTATTTGCTCAAGGTATGTTGCTCTAATGAGAGGAATCTGTTCTGAGTCAACCAAAAGCCACATTTTAGAGGAAGAAAGGTTCATTAGGATGAACAGTGCCCTGAATGAAAAGAGGAGTCTGACAAATACAGGACTTGTATTTCTTAATGCTCCAGTTATCGTTTCATGGTGTCCTCATTCAGAATATCTTTCTCTTTTCTTGAAAGAACTTGGCAGAAACATTCCTTGAGCTTGAGGATTTCTTCTGCCCACATTCCACCTGAGAATTCAAGCAAGGTAAGCTCTGCCACCTTTGAGCAATTTTCCTGCAGTCTCAGTTGTGCTTCTTTTGTGCACGTTTTTCCTGACCTGCCCACATGATAAGAAACACTTTTGCCTTAAGCAGGTCGGGTTACTCTTCTGTTTAAATTTAAAGTACGTGTGGGCAGGAAAAATGAAATTGTGAGTATTTATCATCTATCTTTGTATCAACCACAGGAGAAGTAGACGATACTGAGCTCTTAGGAAGGTCTGGAAAAGTAAAAAAAAAAAACCTGTAATTTCCGTGTATGCACAAAGTTCAGGCCCAAAACTTCCACCCACCTATCACTTCAGCAAATGGTGATACAAGAGTAGATGCCGCTGATTGATATCAACCTCAGTACAGCATTTCAGGTAAAGCTAATTGTGTATTTTTCTACAGTGTATCTTGAATATTTTGTAAATTCTAAAAAATAAAATAAAATATAAAACAAAACAAACCAAACAAAATAAAATAAAATAAAATAAAATAAAATAAAATAAAATAAAATAAAATAAAATAAAATAAAATAAAATAAAATAAAATAAAATAAAATAAATCATTTTAATTTTAAAGTGGAAGATGTCTAAACAGTTGCTATTGGTAAACATGGTGCCATGGTGTGTCTGAAGTCATACTGATGCTATGGACTCAGAAATAGTCCTGGACCACCAAATTCTTGAATTTGTTCTGCCTTCTCTTTCTCTGAGTTTAGCTTAAAAGGAACATGATGTACCTACAGCACACTGACTTCAAGAAGGTGAAGATGCTTAACTGATGTCTGAGGAGAAAACATTATCCACAAAGTTTTCGCTCCGAAGAACACTGTTTGTCCTGGTCACTTCCTTAAACATTTATCATTGTAAAACCTCCTATTTGTCTTTGCTCTGTAATCTTTCTTTTCTCTGCTGTGTAGAAGGGAGAAAATTTTGTGTAATATTGTGAATGTAAACACATTGGTTGCCATGGGAGCAGATGCTGGAGTGATGATTACTGCCTGCAGCTGCCACTTTTGCTAGGTGCCCAATTACCTTACCTGGTTACTCTAATTGAAGGGAGAATAAACACAGTGTGCGCTATTTAAGCAAAAGCTTCTTCACTGGCAAATGTATGACAAGTGGTCCAAAGGGTTCATGATCTGTTGTTCACAGCATCCTATTTCATATATTTTCATGATGGTGTATGGTACATAAGGGGCAGATCATTAATAGAGACAAGAGCAAAAGTAGAAGAAATAAAACAAAGATGAAGAAACATGTTTGTGTAATATTTGATGGTTTTAGAGCTTCAAATAAACAACACAGAGAATGAGAATTCATAAATGTAACAGCTGATCTTATTTATGAGTCTTTGAGAAAGAAAAAAAGGAAGGAGAGAAAGGAAAAAGAGAGGAGGAAAGAAAGAAGTAAGGAAAAAAGGAAGGAGAGTTCCTTTTCCAGATTCAAGTATCTTTAGAGGTATTTCAAAACATAGGACAAACAATCAACCTAGGATGATCATAGGATTCTCACCCACCCCCCCTTCCTGTCTCTTAGCCCAAATTAACTGTTACAACAGCAGCCAAAATCCAAAATAGAGACCTATGAAGGCAATATTTGAAGATAGAGATTTCCAAATATTAGTCAACCAGTGCAAGAGCTACTGGAATTAGCAAGGGAGCAATGGAAAACTGAGGCTGTGCATGAAAAAAGCACAATTTTGAAGGGGAAGTTTACAGACCAAATTGCTGGAAAACCTTTGAAAGTGGAAGCATGGAATGTTCTGTCTTTTTTTAATACACTGGGAAGCAGAAATCTATGTATGTTCTTTGTCAAAAAAAAAACAAACAAAAAAAAAAAAAACAAAAAAAAAAAACCCAACAACAAAAAGAAACATGACAGCATGCAATACCTGACTCCAACAAATGTTCTCTCTTCTACACAAAATTCATCCCTCTAGACCACAACTTCTGACTGGCAACAGGTCTAAAGTGACAGAATTAATTAGTGTTAAATGGATTCACGTGTAAGGACTGAAGGCTGGAATTTTTTCCTTATTTATCTTTGAAAAGCAAAGGACAAGTTTTGAAGTTCTACATTCTCCAGGTTTCATGCTATTGCTAATGACAGAACATCAGTCCCAAAAGTTTAGTTTTTTCCAACACACCTTGTTCATGTAGAATGTTTGCTGACTTTTTGCCATAAACACACAAGGGGGCATTGTGTTAGACGAAATGCAGAGTGTCTGTAAGTAGCCTAAGATCGTAAAGTATCTCAAGAATTGTCTTCAAGTCATCTCTTCTTTCTGTCCTGCTTCAGAAGTAGGTACAGTACACAACAAAAGCATCTGGGCAGCAAAACTGGTAGAGAAGCCCATGAAGAAAAGACTTCTGGGTATCTTTGGGAGCAGCTGAGGTGCTTCAGAAGACTTGCACCATTGCCTTCTACTACCTCAGTCCCCCAGCACCTCTCACAAAAGGCAGTCAGAATATTGCCTTTCACCAGACTTCCAGCACTGTCTCACCCACTTCACAGAGGACTGCCACCCAGAACTCTGATTAGGAAAGTCAATATGCAGTGGCACAGGTGGAGTCAAGGACAGACCCCACTCTACTGGTGCCAAACAGTGTCACTGGCATCATCCAGCTCCGATCCCCAATGCTTCACTCACAAGTTTGCTTGGGATCCTTAGGCTTTGCTCTTGCTCCAAGGCCTGACCTTTGTATCTGTGCAACTGGCCAGCTGCTATTGGTGTTCTGTGTGTTATTTAACTACCTCACATTCGGTTCTCTGAGAAAAGACCACAGCAACTTTCTTCATCTTCAAATACAAACACAAAACTGTAGAAACCAATTAATCCCTTTTCAATCAGTACTGAGTCCTTTTGACCAGTATTTATTCCAGGCCCAACCTAGATATTTGTCCTCTAAGAAAGCACAGAGATGATGATGATAGACACTGACAACAAGCCAAACTCTGACAGTATCCTTGGAGCACTGCCTATCTTGGAATCATAGAATAGCTTGGAACAGTCCTCAAAGATCACCTAGTTCTAACCCCCCTGCCATGGGCACTCCAGAGAAGCCTATGGCCTGCCACAATTGGGGATAAGACAATCTCTAGGGAACAAGGTCTCCCAGATATATCTTCTCCTCAAGTTTTTGTTATCTGTCTAAATCAGGCAATGTTCCAGGCTGGGTAATTTGTCTGAGTACTGCACACAGATTGGAGGGAAGACATGCTTGAAGCACTTCACATGTCACAAGGGCTAAATGGCAAGGTTGAGGATGCATCATCCAGTGTTTGATGTAAAGATACTTAAATCCCCCTAGCACATTTCAGTGATCCACTGATAAGGTCTATTTGTCCTGAGCACCTTTACAGGGACAGCCCTGGGGAAAGATTTAGGAGAGCAGACATACGGTCTAATAATTAAAAGTTGGTCTGGCTTTGATTCTTAATTCAGCAGAATATGCTATAAATTTACTTTGAAAAGCATAACCTTATAAACCAATGATGCTTGTACTTAGATTTCAAAGTGCACCCTGAAGGTTAAATATGCGCTGAGCAGAGACAGAATTGTGTATGTACTTCTGAGATGCAAGCAGAAATATATGGATTAACAAGTAAAGATGTAAATTACATTTTATGGATTTGTCCATTTTAACATAGTTCTCAAAATGAATGATTTCTTCTTATCCAAGGCACTCGTTATTCAAAATATTCTTTATTTATTGTTTGTAAAGGTCTATAACATACTAAACAAAGTAGTGTCTATTTAATTTAAGCCCAGGATATACACTGTAAAGTACATAGAATTTCCAATACACTTACTAGCATTTGTGTCATTAATGTTGTAAAGCTGGTATTAGGATTTTTAAAGAGTACACGGAGAAGTTAGAAAAGTAGAATAGTTTGAGTATTTTATGAAACCTACAGGTTGAAAATCCATTACTAGAACCTAAATATCTCTCAAATTATAACCTCTTGATCAAAAACTGTTAATTCTGACTAATAAAAAGCAGTAAAACTTCCTAAAGCCAATATCTAAGGCATATTGTTGGTATAAGGTATGTCACTTTGAAAGGAAACGAGATCTCATGTGAATAGCAGTAGAAACCATATTGATATTTATTTTTTGTGTTTTATGACCATGTCAGAAAATTCAGCACATAAAACCTTTTTTTAAAGAAAACGATTCTTTTTTATTCTTCTTAGCACAACAGAATATTTGCAATGCAACCAATAATGTATGTCGGAGGAAATAGTAAGAAATTCTCCGGTATATTTGTTTCTAATTTAATTAATTTACATGGAGCAGTAGACAAATGACTATCTTAGCAAGCAGCTATGATAATTTAATCTGAGGAAGGTCTAACTCAGTTTTAATTTTCCCTAATTACTTTGCCATAGAGGAACAGAAATTAGTTTTAAAACAAAACTGAGAAAGTTCTTTGAATGCCAAGATACGCTCAAAGATACGTGTAAGAGGTAAATTTGTGCAAACCACGTTGTACAGTATTTATAGTTTGGGGTCTGTATTACTGTCCAAATAGAATTTACTCATTTAAAGCTGGCATGATTTTTTGCTATGTTTCCCCCCCCACACACACATACTAATTAAACATCCTGATATTTTAGAAATGAATTTTAACATATTAGCCTTATACAGAGTAAGTATAAGATTGTGGTTTTCCATCACTTTTGTACAGAATACCTTATTTTCCTTTTTCTTTTTCTCCCTTATTCTTGCAGAATTTCACTAACCTAATAATATCAGCAGTGTTTTCCCTGGAATTCAGCTTGCATGCATCTTAAGCCAATTTCTATTTTCTATCTTTATTTGCATTCTAATTTTTGAAAAATTTTCAGAAAATACCATTCAACACATACAGCCTGTTGAAGCAGTATTTATTTATTGGCAACACAAGAATAACTGTCAGTGAGCAAACCCCACTGCTGTGAGTGGGTGCTCCAGCATTAAACACGCTCACATTCATCTTTGCTCCAGGATGAAAGCACCCCACAAGGTGCCATATGCACAGCCTACCTATGGGTCATTACCTGCCACACCCCATGCTGTGGCTGAGTGAAGGTTTCTCCCACAGGGAAAATGCTTTGTCAAGTCTAAACAGAGGCCATGGTGCTGTTGGGGTGACTTCTGGCAGTGCCAAAGCTGGTACCTAAGAATTCTAGGTGCACTCAGTGTCTGGGTACTCAGGACCAGTTGGGCAGCCCAAAGTCTGCGGGGACAAACTGGCTAACCTCACGTTCACTATTCTGTTGCTTGGCATCTACTAGCTATTTCTTCTTGTTTTCAGACCTATGCAAATCTAGAAGGTACAGCATTTTGATTTACTCTTGGAATTCAAAAAGAAAACACAGGCAAGTTCTTTCCTAATATGTTCTCAAACATACTTGCATTCCAAACATGGAACATAAAGCATTTCTACAGAATATTCAAAAGCATCTTGTCCTTCTCACCACTCAACAACAAATTTATACTGTACTGATTATATCCAAAGGAAAAATTGCCTCAAATTCTTTAATCAGAAGCACGTATAGAGGGTATTTTCTTATTTTAACATCTAGCTCTGTTAACATAAGGCAAATTTTAAGTCATACTATCTGCAGCAACCCAGCAATGGAAACAAACGGAACATTAAGAAGACTGTTGAAGGCTTTCTGTTACCAAGGTAATGCAAACCTTCTTTGTTTGGAAAATTACATAATATTGTGATGCTTTGATCACCAAATAATTCTAACATACTTCACCTCCAACAACTGCAAGGACTGCTTAAATCAAGATTTTTAAAAATATGTCCAAAATACATGGTTATATCTGTACATGTGCACTGCAAATGCTCACATGTTAAAGGAGATGAAGTTGTTAAAGCACTAGACTGCAGTGCAAGGGAACTGAGAGGTGGTACTCTTTGGATCTCCCATGTTATCTTGCACAATTCATTGAGGACCACAGTTATAATAGTGACTGATAATTAAAATGTGGGAGGATTCCTAGTGAGATTTGAAGACGTTCTCAAATCAACTGCATGGTGCCCAATGGGTTTTGAACACAGAACACCTTGAAATCAACGGACAGCATCCTGCTCATCTCAATGGTTTATAAGATTGTGTTTTTCTAGACTGTACAGAAAAAAAAAAAAAAAAAAAAAAAAAAAAAAAAAAAAAGAAAAGAAAAGAAAAGAAAAGAAAAGAAAGAAAGAGAAAAGAAAAGAAAAGAAAAGAAAAGAAAAGAAAAGAAAAGAAAAGAAAAGAAAAGAAAAGAAAAGAAAAGAGAAGAAAAGAGAAGAAAAGAGAAGAAAAGAGAAGAAAAGAGAAGAAAAGAGAAGAAAAGAGAAGAAAAGAGAAGAAAAGAGAAGAAAAGAGAAGAAAAGAGAAGAAAAGAGAAGAAAAGAGAAGAAAAGAGAAGAAAAGAGAAGAAAAGAGAAGAAAAGAAAAGAAAAGAGAAGAAAAGAGAAGAAAAGAGAAGAAAAGAGAAGAAAAGAGAAGAAAAGAGAAGAAAAGAGAAGAAAAGAGAAGAAAAGAGAAGAAAAGAGAAGAAAAGAGAAGAAAAGAGAAGAAAAGAGAAGAAAAGAGAAGAAAAGAGAAGAAAAGAGAAGAAAAGAGAAGAAAAGAGAAGAAAAGAGAAGAAAAGAAAAGAAAAGAAAAGAAAAGAAAAGAAAAGAAAAGAAAAGAAAAGAAAAGAAAAGAAAAGAAAAGAAAAGAAAAGAGAAGAAAAGAGAAGAAAAGAGAAGAAAAGAGAAGAAAAGAGAAGAAAAGAGAAGAAAAGAGAAGAAAAGAGAAGAAAAGAGAAGAAAAGAGAAGAAAAGAGAAGAAAAGAGAAGAAAAGAGAAGAAAAGAGAAGAAAAGAGAAGAAAAGAGAAGAAAAGAGAAGAAAAGAGAAGAAAAGAGAAGAAAAGAGAAGAAAAGAGAAGAAAAGAGAAGAAAAGAGAAGAAAAGAGAAGAAAAGAGAAGAAAAGAAAAGAAAAGAAAAGAAAAGAAAAGAAAAGAAAAGAAAAGAAAAGAAAAGAGAAGAAAAGAGAAGAAAAGAGAAGAAAAGAGAAGAAAAGAGAAGAAAAGAGAAGAAAAGAGAAGAAAAGAGAAGAAAAGAGAAGAAAAGAGAAGAAAAGAGAAGAAAAGAGAAGAAAAGAGAAGAAAAGAGAAGAAAAGAGAAGAAAAGAGAAGAAAAGAGAAGAAAAGAGAAGAAAAGAGAAGAAAAGAGAAGAAAAGAGAAGAAAAGAGAAGAAAAGAGAAGAAAAGAGAAGAAAAGAGAAGAAAAGAGAAGAAAAGAGAAGAAAAGAGAAGAAAAGAGAAGAAAAGAAAAGAAAAGAAAAGAAAAGAAAAGAAAAGAAAAGAAAAGAAAAGAAAAGAAAAGAAAAGAAAAGAAAAGAAAAGAAAAGAAAAGAAAAGAAAAGAAAAGAAAAGAAAAGAAAAGAAAAGAAAAGAAAAGAAAAGAAAAGAAAAGAAAAGAAAAGAAGGAAAAAAAGAAAAAAAGGAAAAATATTTCTTCTCCCCTGGCCTGCTTTGCCTAGGCTTTTCAAATGGTGAGACTTATGAGGTGGCTACCACTGGAGAGTGAAAGGAGGACAGAGGAAAAATTACTATGTATCTAACTTCATACTTATCTTGTCCCAGCACAATATAACAAATGAACAGCCATGATTCACATAAATGTATTACTTTAGTGATCACAAAAAATTAATGGTAATTGCAAGGAGTCAGCAAGAGGGAATAGTAAGTTATATTGCACTATGTAATTCACAGTGAAGAGAGTAGGCCCCTGATATATCATGGCTGAAATTATACATACTTGGCCAGAAGCAGGAATTAAAAATGCTTGGGTACAAATATCAGGATTAAATGTACACTGAAAGTTACTTACATAAGTGCATACAGCCCTGTCAGTTCCTTTTGACATTTCCACACTAATCTGATTCCTTTTAACTGTATGTGTTGAATTCTGAATTACACTTTGTTTGACCAGCATCAGACAGAGGAATTCCAAGTGGAAGGAGTACAATACAGGTAGGAAGGGTTGATCTGAAAAAACATCTTAGAATCATGCAATAGCTTAAGTTGGAAGAGGTCTTTAAGCCTACTCCCCCTGCCATGAGCAGGGCTGCCATCCACCAGACTAGGCTGCCTAGGGCCCCATCCAACTTGGCCTTGACCACTTCCAGGGACAGAGCATCCACAGGGAAACATGTTCCATTGCCTTGCCATCTTCTGAGTAAAGTTAACTTCTTCCTAATATCTAATGTAAATCTCCCTTCTTTCAGTTTAAAATCTTTCTCCTTGGCCTATCTCTATCAGACCATGTTAAAAGTCAGTTCCTTCCTGATTGTAACTTCCACTCAATTACTGGAAAGGCACAGTTGTGTACACTGGGGTGGCCAGTGAATCCAATTCTTCTCCCTGAATAAACTTCAAAATAAAGAAATGTATCAGAATATACTATTCTCTAAAACTTGATTTATGTTCTTCCTCATTTTCAGTTTTTATTTCTGTCTTTGACTATTTTTTCCTTTGCTATGTATAGAAGTAAGAAATATGGATTCTCAGTTTCTCAGTTACAAGCCTGGGTCTTCAATTAGGCACTTCTACAGAATGTAATTAACAGAAAACTGAGTTTCAGTTAGGTTGGCCACTAAAAAGATGCAGGAGCAAGAAATATACTTGATAAAGTCCTTACTTTTTTCCTATATGCACTACAGCATGGTTTTCTCAATGATCTGCTATGTTCTTGAGTCAAAATCTATCTTTCCTATCCTCCACAGTCCACAAGATGGTAGCTGGTAGTCTTCCATCTAGCAGTCTCACGCAGACTGCATTACAAGAAACAAGAAATACATAATGTGCTGCTTTCTTTCCAACAGCATACCCAGACTGTCTGGAAAAGAATGAAGTCCAATAAAGTTATACAGCTCCAGTTCTGCCTGATTTCCCTTGGCAATTAAAACATCTCATGAGAAGATGGCAGAAGGATGGTCAAGGGCACTGTCAGAAAATGTCTAGGTCTATATTCCAGTGTCTGTGTCATGTCCTTCATACAAGACTCTGGAGCTTTCTCTGCCATTTCTGAATACACACAGTAGCAGAACTCACAGTCTCTACTCTATACTGCAATTCATTGTTCCAGTTTATATAATTCCTTAATTACCAGAGGGCTTATTTCCTGCTAAGAAATTAAGGAAACAAGAAAAACAGTGGAAGAGCACTGGTAATGCAGCTGGTGACTTTTGTCCTTCTAGATAAAGTTTCACTAGTGTATTTTTGATTCTACAATTGAACCACAATCGAATAAAACACTTTGTTAATCAAAATATTCTTTTTTTCATTTTTCATAATTTTTACATTGAATTTAAAACATATTTTGTTTGATATTCTACATATCTTTCTCCTCCTATTAATGAGCATTCACATCTTTGTCATACTTTCCTAAGAAAACTAGTAGTATTCTGGAGGTTATCTAAGGACAGACTCTGGTAGATGACTCAGACACCTCCTTCTCCTCAACTGACATTTAACAGCCTTCCTCCTTGTATTCTTTCCAGGTTTATCTATACAAGACAAAATTTTTTTTGTTCTCTTTCTTTTTTTAACCACAAAGAAAAAAAAAAAAAAAAAAAAAAAAAAAAAAAAAAAGAAGCACAAGTTTTATGAAGAGCAGCAGAGCAGCTCAGAGAGCTGGGATTGTTTAGCCTGGAGAAGAGGAGGCTCAAGGGAGATCTCACTGCACTCTACAACTTCCTGAAGGGAGGTTGTGATGAGAAGAGGCTTGGCCTCTTCTCCCAGGCAACAAACAGGACCTGAGGAAATGGCCACAAGTTGTACCAGAAGAGGTTTAGACTAGAAATAAGAAGGAACATTCTCTCTCAGAGAGTGGCCAGGCACTGGAAAGGCCTGCCCAGGTAGGTGGTGGAGTCGCTGCCCCAGGCAGTGTTCAAGAGCTGTCTGGATGAGGAACTACAAGATACGGTTTAGTAGTTTGCTGTAGCTACGGTAATGGGAGGACAGTTGGACTGGATGATCCTGTAGGTCCTTTCCAACCTTGTAATTCTATGCTGATAACAGAAGTCCATCTGAAAAATCTTAGAAAATCAGAAAGCTAGATTTTGGCTACTATGCTGTTCAACACTGGTAGGAAATCTTACGTGTAATTGAAATTGTTTTATACAGTACTATACAAAGAATCTAGGAAACTGAAATCCAATCTATATCGTATTTCTTGATATAATTAACATCTTTCATTTTCAGGTATTACTGTACCGCTGAGAAATTCTTCTTAAGTTTCCAGGAATGACCAATGTCTCTGTAAGCCAAACCACAGCAAAAGTCACCCACTACAGCTGATACTACTTCTGTCCTCTTCATTCAGGCAAACTCATCTAAACAGAGATCTTCAAATGAACTCTATGTTCATGATCAACTTTGGTATATTACAGTTCTCTACAAACTTTGCCTTAGGAAAGTTGCATTTATCTGAAACGCATTCCATCCCATACCAGCCTCTGAGAAACTAACTCGTATCACCTTTGCCAGGCAAACTCTGTAGGTCTGGAACAGAAATTATGTGTTTTTTCCTGTCTTCACCTCTCTTAGCACTATTAGTCTTCTAAAAAAAAAAACAACACCCTATTTATAGAGATTACATTTTTAATAATCTCTCTGGTTTTAAAGAAAAAAAAAAAAAAATAGGAGGAAGGGGGGAATAATTTGAAGGCCAGAAATGCACCTATTTGGATGGACAAAGCAAATCACAGGGTGAAAAGCACTGAATTAGGAGCTTTCAGTATCCAGCCTGTAAAAAATACTAGATTTAGAGGATAAAGTGAAATTTAGAGTGACTGAATACAGCCAATAATCTTCAGCAACATAAAGCAATTCTTGGAAGGTAACTAAGCACTAAATCACCAGTAATGCATTCCCAGTGATCAGAGAGTAAAATTAAATGTTTCCAGCATACCAGGCCAATTCAGCTGATGACAGCTAAATAAATGACATTTTAAATATAAACTAGAATTCAAAATCAAATCTACAAGCCTTGAAAGCCAAATTACCTGTACTGATATATTGCCTCAATGTACATCCAAAGCTCTGATGATGATTCATGGAACACTGTGACTTTGAATGCCTTACCTGCACAAAACCCATTAATCCAGCTTCATTCAAACTGTTTCCAGTCCTGTAGCCTCCAAGAAGCTTTTGGAAACTGCCTCAAAACAGCCCAAATCTCCAAACATATATTCCATGACACATGTTGGTTTAATTCTTTTGTACCCAAGGAAGATTTCCTAAGGTTGGAAAGATCTTTAGACTGCTGTAATGGAGAATGAGACAACTATACACTGGGACACAGAGTTCTTCAAGTCTTCAAGATATTTGAAGATATTATCTAATGTGACTACATAAATAATAGCTGCTCTGGGGAGACCCCGAATGCCTCCAAAATGTAACCCTCTCTCTGTGGTGTCTGCACAGCTAAAACCAAAAACAAAGATGTCTTTACCTTGAAGATAACTAATCAATCACAGTACTATTGTAAGATATTAGTAAACACGAGAAGCAATAATAAAATCACTTTTGGGGATCCCCAGTATTGTATTTCTCTCTGATAATGAGACTACCCATACAAAGATCGGTTAAATTTTAACAGGATGCTGCCACACAATATCATCAGCAATGACAGTTCAGAAGCATAATCTTGAATGGGCTGATAGACCATTCTTGTTGCCTGACTTCTTAAGGTGGGCTTTTAAAGAGAAGAGTGAGTTGGAACTAAGAGAAACAAAGAACACATCTGCTTCTGTGTGAGTTGGTTGTAGCATGGAAAAGGTTCATTGGTTATTCTGTGGATTTTTTTCCTCTGGATGGTGAATACAAAAATAAGCTCTAGTGAGAAAACCTTGGGAATAAATGTTTTGAGGCTGCATTTTGTTTGACAGTTCTTTAAACTCGCACTATTGTATCATGTGTATTTTCATTTACCTGGTAGTGGAATGAGTCTAAAGGTTTGCTAAGTAAATGCAGAAGGGACTGCAGGAATAGGGAAAGTCAGGAAAGCTTCACTGCCCAACAGCCAACCTGGATGAGCAGGCAGGTGAGCTGCTCCAGGCAGTGATGCTCTTGCTCAACCTCACAGTGTCAGTGGGAAAACATTGACCCAGAACTGAAAGTAGTTTACAAGTAGAGATTAAAGGCATGAACCAGAAGGAGTACACCACCTTTACACTTTAGTAAGTATTTTTGTTTTTTTTTTTTTTTAAATAATTTCACACATGCCTGTTGACATTTACCATGGATAGAGCAAAGCTTTTGTTTTATTTGCACTGTCCTTCCTTGGTTTTAATGGTGTTCACTGTGATTTCCTAAAGAAAGAAAGCTCAGTTCAGATTAAGTACACTGTTTGCAACCTCCACTTAAGATATATATTTATGTCACTGCTTCAGCATTAACACTGATGGTAATACTAGGAGTGTCAACAAAATCAACATAATAACATACCTTTTCAGTTAGTGAAAAGTTATCCATCTTCTAACAAATGTCATATTACAGAAAATAGTATTTGAATGCAATAAAATAGAAAGAAATCTACTCAGACTCCTATAGAATCTGTCATTAGTCTTCCAGTCATCTTTGTCTTGTAAATATTTATGAGATACATCTTTATGCTCTGGTACTGTTGCAATCAATGGCAACCTGCCCATTGACTTCAGTAAGGTGGATACACTTCCCTTTTTGATGGATGGTTAACATAATGGTTACAGGACAGGAGTCAAAAGAGTCAAATCTATTTAACTACCTCATGTTTCACTTACCTTTTTAGAATATCTCTTCTATGAAGACATAACCAATTAAAAGTGGGTATGACAGTACCTTACTTTGACTGTGAGCCACCCACGTTCTTCTACATTGTGACCACACAAAACTGTCACTTAGCTTCTACAGCAGATTGGGATTTGTTATTATTTACTTTTTTTTTTCTGCTAAGACTTTTTTTTTTCCTGGAAGGAGATAAACTTATTAGTTGTCTTCTTACAGGAATTCCAACATGGAAAGACTTAATAGTGCAGCACTAAGTGCATTGTTATTATTTTTCTTTAATTTAATTGTCTTTTGTACCCTTAGGACTCCATTACAGAGAGCAGAAATGCTATTAGCAGTACAGTATGTAAAGTGGGAATTGCCTCTTGCCCCGCAGCCATGATTTAGCAAAGTACTTAAACCACTTATCTAACTTCATGCAAATTGTCTTAAAGCACATTGGCCAATGCTGATGTCATTACTGCTAAATGTGTCCTTCAAATCATTGCTGAAGAGAAATCTAATTATTCATCTGCTTAAAACTGAGAAGACCATGAGTTCTTTCCATGTAGCAGGTCCTTCTCTTATCTTTCATACAAAGACATTTGATGTGTCTCTTTCTGTTAGAGCTTTCTGAGTTGCCATCATCCTATTCTGTAACAAACCCGGTGCCTTAAATAGGGGTATCTTGGGCCCTCAGGGGCTTTGAGTGTGACTCATCACATACCTGGATGCCTGCCATGCTTTCTTGGGAAACAGTCACCCAGTGTAGGATTCATCTTGTTAACTTCAGCCATCTAAAGGGAGTTTGTCTTCATTTTTAACAATATCCTTGATAGCCAGCAGAGAGAAACAGGACTGTCTAAACAATGACTCAACTGCCTTGTTTTAGACATGAGGTGAAGTCTCTGTTTCAGAGAGTGAGTTTTCGGGACAGGTTCAGATTGCAAACAGAAAAGTTCCTGTTATGACTGCTTTGGCTAAGGTAGCTGTCATACCAGGAGGAATGAAAACAGAAATGCAGGTGCTCTGGAATGTCAAAGATGAGCAGACATCTTATCATTTGGGAAGTTTCTTGAAATGTCCACAAACTGCCACTTCATTAGCATGGGTGTTACCTCATAGACCACCATCCTTCCATTTTGCCCTACAGCCACAAATCCAGAAGATTTCATTGCATTCTGCATATGATTCCTTGCACGGATTGAACCTAAATGAGAAAGCAAGTTATAAAAACTTTAAATAGATTAAATCTGGATTCAGCAGAGAGATGTGACTTGTGTGTGCAGTCACTGGATCCACAAACTGTGGATGCACAGCCCCACACCACTGCCATTTTGAAGTAAAGTTGTTTAATGAATACATCCTGTTAACTTCTACACCAGACATAGGTACCCAAAATAGGAAATAAAATGCAGCTATTAAAGCTTCCTTTCTCATAAATCAGCACACAGAATCACAGAATCATATAATCATAGAATCACCAACGTTGGAAATGACCTAAAAGATCATCCAATCCAACCATTCACCTATTACCACTAGCTCCCACTGAACCACGTCCATTTCTAGTATGCAGCTTATGCATGATGGCCACACACCCAAATACATTTTATTTCTATTTAAGCAGTGTTGTTATAAATGAAATCACCATCTGAGATGCAACAATGCCTTCTCTGACTGCCAGAGACATAGCCAAGAAGGCTGATTTTAGAAATTAGTTTTAGAGCTCAAATCACCATTCTGTTCGGATGCCACTCATAATATGCACTAAAAATGCCCAGGTCCACTGGTAGAACTGCAAAATATTTCTTTGCTGTTGGTACTCATCCTAGCCAAACTGAAAAGTAAACCAAAATGCTTTGAACTGAACAAAACATGAGCAATATTCTATTAAAGGGTGCTGGCCAAGGGAATCGGGCATCTAGATACCATTTTAGCTTTTATCACTTCTATGTTCTCTTAGTATAAGAACATGGAACTTGGTGTGACAACACTGTTTGAATGGACACAGTTTATGAAGTAGTTGGGATTGCCCTGTTATCTGCTCTACTTTTAAAAAACTCCACAGAATTTTTAATAGCCAAAGAATAAAGCAGTAACTACTAGTTTTCCTTCAAATGAAGAAAAAGAAACCTTTTCAGCTGCAAGTTTTGAGGTTTTTTAATTATTTCATTTCTTCTCAGTATTCACCTTAATAATACCCAAAGCAATCTCAAGTTTCACAAGGCTTAGTGAGCAATTTTGATCTCCAGTGTACAAAAGAATATTGGGTACCTCCAGACACTTAGAAATCTTCTGATAGATGATGCTCAGCAAAGTTTCTTTTACTACATGCTAATTAGCAAAAGGTTTGTACTGCAGAGCAGCAAGTTTATATTCTTTTGATAACTCTTGATTTATTTTCTCTCTTTTTTAGTCATTTCAAGTGTGTTTAGTTTTCCTTTTTAAGATTTGCTGATTGCCTAGCTCTCTAGTACATGCAGAAAAGTTATAGTTACTATTATAAAACAGAATATAAAATCATAACCTTTATGTGCCTGAGCCTCTGCTTTACAAGCAGCTATGTAAGGGAACATACTTTGTTCAGAAGTAAGACTGGCAATTTTATCAGACTGATCAGCATGTAAAATATGATTCTATTAAATTAAAAGAAATTTGGGGAAGCACTTCTGCTTCAGTTTTGTTATCATTTTGGAGCCCACTGTGATGCAATTAAACTAATTTAGATGAGATATACAGTTATTAACACATTTATGTGAAAAGAAAAAAGAAACAACGTGAAAATGGAAGGCTTACCAATACTAGCTGGAGTCATGGCACTGTTTTTTACGGTTGCTATTTGTTTCAGATCTCTAAACAACCATTCTCTTTTCTCATGATGGCTATTCATATTTTCAAAAACACCTACATATTATAGAAGAAGCTCATGTTGCCAGTTCATCTGACTGATGGATGCAGCTAGCACATGAATCTCTTAATAACATAATTCATTTCAGTTGAAACCAGAACATAATGAGTCTGTTTCAGTAACTCATTTTCCTTTATTTTTAAAAGCATAATGCTTCAGTTTTCCTAAAAAGGTGTTAAAAACTATAGAAAATCTGCTTGGTTTTGAGGTGTAAATTGGATCCTTCCACATTTTTCTTTCAAGCAGACCTTCTTTCTGTTTGCAGTAAATCCCTTTCAGGAGTATGACTGACTGGTTCTTTGCCTTTTTCTCATAAGTTCATTTTAAGGTCTCTCCTAAAGTTACAGATCATTAATGTTATAAAACAAGCTAGGGGATAATATATAGCAAAAGACTGATAATAGCAGATATAATACTATAAAACACACTGTCCAATTCAAATTTTCAGTTTGCAACAACAACAAAGAAATAAAATAAAAATAACAATTTTGAAGTTAGAAAAGAACAGATGTAAATGGAAAAGGATTGCTTAGTCTATTATATAGGAAGTGTAGAAGGTTATTTCACAGTGACAATAAAGAAGTAAAGATAGGAGAACAGGATTAGTTCATAATATTAAATTGGTGTACAATAAGATGCTACTTAATCAAGAAATTTTTATCCTGCAAAACTCTGAGTTCTTCCCTTGAAAGACAAACTGCTGTTTTGTTATATATCTCACTATTGCTTTCAGTCCAGGAAATTAGGAGGACTTGACTACACCAAGTTTCATCTAATTTTTTAAGGGTTTTGTTTGTATAGAAATATCAATAATTTCTAAATCCTATCTTTTAGGAAGACAGACTCTCAATTCTGTATCTTGGACAATTCATCAGAGAGGCTGCATGTGAAAATAAAGAGTAAATGAGGAGTAAATAGCTTGATCTGGAGGTTTAAAGGTTTACAGAAAATTCTGCTTTGTAACACTTACTTCCTCCTCCCCCTTGCATGTGCGTCAAAAACAAACTTTGCTATAACCTATTATATGATTATTATATTAAATTCATCATAGATTTAGAATAAAAATTTAGCTTTCTAAACTTCACTTTAACTGTTTTGAAAGAACAGCTTCATGATTGATATGAGAACCAGTCTGACTGGGGGTTTCAAAATGCACTTCCATATAAAGACCTAACTATTCCTATAACAATGGTCTTCCACACAAAGATCTAATTTTCCCTATAAGATTTTATAGCTAGAAATCTCCTACAGAAATTGACTTAGGAATTTTAGGTGTTGGAATAGACCGCTGGAGTCATAAAGTTCAGTACTCAAAATCACATCAGATGGCAAAATGTCTCCCTTTAGAAGAGTTGTGTGCTCACTACCATTAGTAATGCGTAGCAAACTTTGGAGTTTTAATACAAGATTAAAGGACACGAAAAATATGGTATTCTATTAGAAAAGAGCAAGATAATTTATGGGTTTCATAACTGTCCTAGCTTTCTACACCAGCGAGGACTTTATTGGGTGAAAATGTGAGTCAGAACTCATGCTAAAACTTGAGTCCTAAAGTCTCTGCTAAACTCACGCACAAAGAAACTTCTTCCCCACTTGGAACATGAAGAAAACTTCAACCCCAATAATGACTTCAGTGACAGAAAATTAAAAATAAAATGGCAAAAGAGAAATAATTACAAAACCACAGAAATGTAGGAATAGGAAGGGACCCCTGGGGACTGTCAAGTGCAACTCCCTTCTAAGGGAGTTTCCCCAGAGTAGGTTGCACTGGTAGGTGTCCAGATGGATTTTGAATGTCTCCAGAGGAGGAGATTTCAAAATCTCCCTGACAGGTTGTTCCAGTGCTCCACCATTCTCAGAGTGAAGAAATTCTTCCTCATGTTACTATGGAACTTTCTGTGTCCATTTCTGCACATTACCCATTGTTCTATTATTGCATACCAATGAAAAGAGCCTGGCTCCATTGACCCCCACACTTTAGATACTTACAAACAATTAGGAGATGCCCCTTCAACTTTCCCTTCTCCAGGCTGAACCATCCCAGTGCTCTTGGCTTTTTCTCATAAGCGAGGCCCCTCATCAACTCAGTGGCCCTCCACTGGACTCTCTCTACATGTTCCCTGTCTTTCTTGAACTAGGGAACCCAAAACTGGACACGGCACTTCAGATGTGGCCTCAGCAGGGCAGAGCAGAGGGGGAGGATCACTTCCCTCAATCTACTGTCCACACCCTTTTTAATGCATCCCAGATCATAAAGCTAAATGCATCATCTGAAACATAAAATAGAGCAAATGTATTTGCAGTAGTTTTTGAAGCTGCCTTCCTCATCCTTCATCCAGGTGACATTTCACAGCAGAGCTGGCAAATAATGATGTGCAGTTACATCTCTGTTATTACAGTACAGGTTAAACACTTGCTTAAAGCACTAGGAAAAAAAAAAAATAGAGAGAGAGGATTTAAATCTATCTCTGAATTAAAACTTTTAAGACTTCTTCGATGGAAAGGAACAGTATTCTACAGAGGCCAGAAACCCAGGAGAGTAGTTCACAGCTCATATCCTCCAAACAAGTGTAGTCCATCTGAGCTAGTAAGAATAATAAAAGTTGATCCATTTAACACTGACAACCAACGGTCTGTCTGTGCTTCCACTGTTCAAATAAAGATCTGTGCCTCATTTGCAAAATATTCCCTTTAATTCTAATCGCTATTTCTCCTTATCATTACTTTCTGTTAAAAGTATTCTAAATATTGCTTTACGACATTTGTTTTGGGAAAATACTTTTATCCATAGCACTCATTTTCTTTATAAAGCATCCACATATTTTCTGACTTCTTTACATCTCAGTATTTTATGGCTCATGTTCCAGCCTGTCTTTGTAATAATTCTTACAGATAGACATTTGGGTCAGAAGGCTAACCAGAGCTAAAAAGGGGACATACATATCATTTAGCTCCCTCTAGACTTTTGTGATCTCATGTTAATAGGATTAAGTATAGAAAAATCATGTTTAATTCTGAGTGAATTAAATCAAATTGAGATTCCACTACAATAAGAGGGACAATACTGAGTAAAGTCCAAATAATTCTGAAGTGGAAAAGACCAAGCACAGCCAACCTCAAGTCACTACCATGGCTGTGATACTATGAGAATAAGTATCCAAGAATAAATACTGTAATTTTCTCATATTTCAAACGGCTGAAAGATTCTTCAAGGATTCAAAGTATTCTTCACTAAACCAGAGCATTTTCTATTTATTTATTTTTTAACCAACAACCTACCTTCAATAAATGGGCCACTAAACTTTTTTTATATAGCTTGCATAAAATAATATTTAACTCAAAATACATATTCTTGTTGTTTTAAGTATCAAAAGGAAATAATAGAAAGGAAAAATAACATGCCTTACTGTATTCTCAGATATTGTTGTCTAATGTATATGTTCTAAAGCATATGCTGTTCAATTTCTGAGTGGGTTTAACATATAAAAATGTAAGGAATTAAATCCTTCTTCTACACACAGCTCTCCTGGGAAATTTCCCATGAGAAATAAATAGCTTTTGATTGCTGCCTGCCTCCTATGTTATATTCTCTTCTCTGCATTATTAAATGGATCCTGAGTCTAAGATTGCCATAAAACAATTATTGTGTCAGTGGTTCTAGGAAAAAAAAGAAGATGAAATAGCATTTAAAATTTTATTGTTGAAGCTGAAAAATCCCATAAAATACTAAACTCGTGTTGTAGCATCTGTTTCACTTTCAATATTTAGATGGCTTTTGAAAGATCTTCTTAAATCTTCAGAAGACTTGTGAGACAGTGGTTTAGGCTGAAATCACTTAAAGGAATGTGCATTCTCATCCACATTCCAGCAGCTATCTGTTTCAGAATCTCTGCCATAGCACTTAACCTCTTTGAACATTTTCTCCTCATCTGTGAGGCAAAGAAAAAACATATTGAATTCCAGAGGGGAAAGGATCTGAAAGTTTTTTTCCAGACTGTTCCTTGTTAAGGTGGAGATTCTCTTTGCTCTTAGGGAAATCTGAGTGCTCTGGAAACAAAAGCTAACCATTTGTTATTCTGTAGAGAATGCAGGAAAGCAGCTCTGGGTTCCACAGCAGCTCACAGGTTCTTATACTACAGGGTTTTGGGGTCAGTCTCACAGCACAGATTTCCATAATAAGAGCTAACCACATCAGAGGGAGACACAGACTGCAGTGGTGCTCTTTTTCATTTCATTTCATTTCATCATCCAACCTATTCCTGAACTGGATGCTATCTCCTTGAGTCTACTAATATAGCACTAATGAGTTGATGGGCTGAAGCCAAAGGGTGTTGCTCAGTACTGATGACTCCAAATATCACTGTGCCCTGTGCTCAGTTCAGGCTTTTGTCACAGTTTCCATTTTGGGGTGTTATGTACTGATCAGGCTCTCCAAAATACATCCAGACAAAACATTTGGAACAATTAAGATTATTTTGGACCTGATCTGTGTTTACAGGTTTATCTTAAATGGTTTATATATACACAGCTTTACTGAGACTCAAAAAAATAGAGCAGGAGGAAAAAAAGAGAAAATTGCGCAAACAAATAACGTGACATTTTGCTTATCATTTATCAGATATTAAGTCTTCTCTCTTAGGGATTTCTTCTTCAGTCAAACATTTTAAGTAATCCCTTTAAAGATACCCTGTGTTGGTGCATTTCAGCAGGGAAGGAGTTGTTATCCCATTCAAGTCAACAGATAACTGTAAGATTTATAAAGTTTCCCAAGTAACATACTTCTATGAATGTATCTGTGTGCATGATTCAGACAATTTTAATCTGCAAAGTTAAAATTATGCTGGAAACATCATTGCAAAATCTTTCTTTTAACATGTTCATAGACTTCTGAGAGACACTTCCTTTCCAATTTAGTTTTTAATGGCAAATATTCTTTCAAAGTAAGCATGAAATAAGTATTTTCCAGTCTTATTTTTGATTTTGTAATTGTTACTAGAACAGTAAATGTTAGTACTCTTTCTTCACTGGAGCTGAGCTTACATTCTGTGCCTGCCTGAGCCTATGATTTGTATCTGTTTCAAATTAAAAAGCATGTTACATATGATCTGTGTGGATCCATTCCCTGATGGCCCTCGGAGTTTCAGGATGACTCAGCAAGCTGTGATGATCCCAAATACATTTGAATTACTAATATCAAGTCAGTCCCTGAAGGTATGCCATTTTGCAGTTAGCTAAGCATCACATTACACCATGACATGCGAGAAACCAAGTGTGCAGCTAGGTCACACAGTAATCCAGGATTATTCTGGTAAAGGTGAGTCAGGGAAGACAAGGTATCTCCCAAAGTTTGGATTAGCCTTGTGCCCCTGATGTTCCCATCAGGCAGAGAAAAAATGCTGTTTGTTGACTCTGTTTGTACTGTTGTAGAAGATATGGGCTCATGAACTACTGTTTGTGATCAGCAGAACCATTCACACTCAGAAATCTCTTGTTCTTTCATACATAACTTCTTACACCCATTCAGGTGGGTAGCAGGAGAGGATATGAAACCTATTTATCATGCTGCATGGGTGGCTGTGCTGAGATCACCTGCATACAAACAGCCGATCTTGGGATCTACATTATCAAAAGCAGAAAGGGAGAAACAGTTGGGGATAACAGTTTTGACAGTCTTCTCTTAAACACCTACAACAAACCTGTCAGATTCCCAAAGCACCCAGAAGGGGTAATCTGGAATACCTGTGTGCTGCATTCAAACCTCTCTAGAGGTGTGTTGGTGATGGACATGCAACATATAGGAGTATATTTGAATAAATATCCCAGTATCAGAAACAAAATGTCAGAGCTGGAGTTTCTGGAATGAGCTATTTGAATTCCAGTGTCATGCCCTGTGTCTGTTAGGGTTGCTGCTGTCACCTATCTTAATTAAGATTTAAGATTTAATTTTACCTTCTCCTTATTTACACACACATACACACACACACACATCACACTTCTTAAAGTTTATTTTCTTACTTCAGAACAGTCCGCAGGACAGGAAGACCATTTAGGTTCATCCTTCCAAATGCACATGAGGTTTCCAGGACCACTACAGTGTGCCAATATATAATAAACATACACTATGTTCTTGCTTATCATTTAACTCAGATAGTATCATTTTAACCTCTACAGCTACAGATCTACTCTTTCTGGCTAGGCTGGTTAATGTAGGAAAAAACTATTCTGTAATTGCCACACAGGAAGAATTTCAAAGTCCCTTCCATTTTGCAGTTATAGAAGAGCTTCTTGCTTCAGAACACGTACATTTTAAACCTGTTCTTTTATTAACAAACTATCAGTTTATGAAAGAAAATTCTCAGTACAAAATTGACAGGGAAAACTTTTTGATGCTCACTTTGAAAATTACTTCTGTGTTCTGTTATAGTCACTTCACATGGCTGAGGAATTTTAAATTACAAAGATTCTTTTATCATTAAAAAGAAGGAAGGGATTTTTGCTGTTGTTGTTTGTTTATTTGTTTGTTTTATGTAAGTTACTTCATCGGGTTTTAGCTTTCTGTACAGGGTAGGTCTTTCATAACAATTTCATTAGATCCTGTACGGCCGTCTTTCTCCTCTGAGCTCAGTGGAAGAGAGGCTCCCTCCTGTGGAATAAGAGGTGCTTGTGACTTTTCACAGACATTAACAACCAAAAGCTGCGGAAGGAAAATAGCCTTTAAATAGTCACAGATTAGTAGCTTTCTTTTTTGTTGTTGTTGTTTTGGTTTTGGTTTGGGGTTTGGTTTGATTTGGTTTGGTTTGGTTTGGTTTGTTTTTAGGTAATCAGGAAAGTAGTATAGTCAGCAGCTATTTTCAGTGTCTTTGAGATTAAAGAATCTAGATGCTAAACTCCAGTGAGAACTCAGCAGAATAGGTTGTTAAATTTATTTCTATACAACAGAATTTGTCCTTCAGCTTGAAAAAAACAACTGGTCCAGAAACCTTCCTAAATGATGTTTTCAAATTTCCTAAGAGAAAGTGAAATAGGTTTGAAGGCACTAACAAAACAAGGGTGTGAAGCAGGCAGTTCCAGCTCACCATTCCCTTTGAAGATGGCGCCATTTAACAACTATGAAACCAAATATCTCAAGAAGAAAATGTAAACAGGCTCCCCTGTTGGCATCTTGTCTTTGTTCTTCCTTCTTGTTAAGAAATAAATAGTTCTGCACATCTCCACAGATGGACCAAAAAAAAGGTTTTATATCCTTAGGAAAAAAAAAAAAAAAAAAAAAAGTTACATTTTTTCCTATTTTTTCAGGGAAAAGGATATAAACCATTTAGTTAAATGTAGTAGTTATTAGGTATATAGCTAACTTATTACATTAAATATTGTTTAACTTCCTATCAAAATTCCATAAATCAAAGAGCAAATTCAACACTCCATTGGGATTTTCTCCACTTATGTCCACATGCTTTAGAAACGCTTGGAGCACTCTTATGTAAGTAAACTATTCATTGAAGAAAAGAAATGAAGTTGATTTGATACCATTTAAAACAATGTTAAACAATTCTGTGTTTTTAATTACTTTTTGCTTCTAGGTCCTTTTTAATGAATGGTATATATGCAATATCATTGCTCCATTTCCAATGCTCCATTTCTTGCTGTGCGTCACATTTTTAAGAGCTTGGTGTGTTCTGTTTGTATAAGATAATCAGAAAATTCAATCAAGGAGAAATATTTGTCAGAGTTTTTGATTAGTCCCTTGTTAGATTATTTTAACTTGCATTGCGGCATTACCTAGAGATTAAAATATACAAACAAACAAACAACATGTTGCATCCATTATATTGTTTCATTTTTTAATGACCTATTTTATCTTCCATGAGCAAATTGCTGTGCAATTTACTCCTATATCCTAGAGATATAGGAGCTACTGCAAAGATGAATAGCAAAACACTCCTTTATTTTTGCATGCATATTTATTAGACTTGAAGGAATATATTTTATAAATAATTCTAGACAATGGGTATTTCAGTTGCAGAGCTCTCATAAAGTATTAGTTTAGCAATTTGCAATTAATATACTATGCTGGATCTTGCTTTTGATACTTGACTATTTGCTTCCATTCTCTGACCAATGACAGTAACTGAATATGTTGATTTTATTCAGATATCATTGGTTTGTACAGCCAACGCTATTGCAGATAATAAAGTTCCATTTCTGGTCTCAGTGGCTTATGTCCCACTTATTTCATTGCTGTTGCACAGTTGTCAAAGGACAATTCGTTCTTTAAATTATTATGTTATCTCTTCACTAAGTATTCATACTCTACATCCCACCTATTAACTGGAGGCAATGGAAAATATATGAAGAGAGACTGGCAGCCTGAAATCTACTCTTCCCCTGAGTGTTTCTCTGCTTCAAAACCCTGACAAATGTCCTATTTCTCAAATAAACAGATATTTCTCTGTGTATCCAGCATAAGCCAGTGGTGCACACATAAGTTTATACCATTTAATACTATTCAGAGGAAGGACATTAACATGGGCTGTGTGTATATTTACAAGACAGATAGCTCCTCAGTTTAAATTTCATCTTGCTATGAAAAAGTGACAAACAATCTCTCTCCTGATCAAAATGGCTCTCAGAAGTCTCAGTAATTATATGCAACACTAGCAATTTCATTTTTAAAACTATGTAAAAAGGAATATGAGCATCCACATATTAAAATGCAATATGACAAAATCAGATTCAGCTATAAAATTAGAGCTCAAGTAAATATCTGTTAAGAGCAAATCTTATTGCAAGTATAATTGCTCCTCTTGTAATTAATTTTAATTAGGTAGGAAGAAAATAGGTAGATCAGTTTAGTAAACAAATGTTAATAAAAATAATAAAGAATGGCATTGTTCACTCCATCAAATATTTACACTCACTGTTCAGATCACTTCCCTGAGCCTTCTTTTCTCTGAAATCAACAGTTCCAGCTTCCTTAGACTTCTCACATGCTTCAGATCCACTACCACCTTTGTAGTCCTTAGCTCCACTTTCCCATGTTCCTCTTGTACCAGAGAATCTAAAATTGGACACAGTTCTTGTCTAACCACTGCTGAACAGAGTTGAAGGATCACCTCCTCAGTTTGTTGGCAGTGCTATTCCTACAGCATCCCAGAAGACTTATTGGCTTTTGCACCAAGAAGACATTGCTGCATCACAATCAACTTGATCATCAGTGCCTCGAGGTCTTTTTCTGCAAATTCGTTTTTCGGCATCTCAGCCCCAGACTGGAAGGGGACATGGGGATTTTCCTCCTCCGGAGCAGGACTTTGTACTTCCTTTTGCTGAACCTTGTCAGATTCCTGTTTGCCCATTTCCCCAGCATGTCAGTGTTCATCTGAATGACAATACAACCATCCAGTATATACACAACCATACCAATTTTGGATCATCTGCAAATTTGTTGAGAATGCCTCATTGTTTAGGTCTCTAAAGACTATGTCAAGCAGCTTTGGTCCCTCTACTGGCAGCTGGTTTACACAACTTCAGACTGACTTCAAGATGGTCTCTGTTCTAATGTTCCTTTAGTTTAACAGTTCAACCAGTTCTGATTCTGCTTCAGTGTCCACTTGTCTGATCTGCATTTCATCAGCTTGTCTATGAGAATGTTGTGAAACAAAGTGTAGAAATTCTTGTTCAAGCCAAGATTAATACCAAATGCTCACTCCTTCTCCCCCGTGGATTGAGGTGAGGCTAACCACCTTCTAGTGCCCTGGATCCTCTTTCTTGTCCTTCATGAAGGGTGATATTTTCTTTCTATTGAGTCTCTTTTGATCACTAATCTTCTGAAGACAATAGAGAACAATCTTGTGATTACATCATTCATCTCTCCCAGCACTCATGGGTGCACACAAAGTCCCAAGGACTTCGGAGTTTCTAGTCTGTTTTAACAGTCATTAACTTGATCCTCCTCTACTGAGCATATATCTTCTTTGCACCAGCCCTTCCCACTAGTCTCTAGAACCTTCAGTATCTGAAGGTAAATACCCAGGTATTTTTCAATGCATGTTTTAAATCAAGATAGAACAAAACACATGTGCTCAGTACTTGACATGGTAGATGTCAAACAGGCATTTTCTACTCCTTGCTACCCATCTGCAAAGGACACCAAAATTAAGTTCATTCTAGCTGTACATGGCAAAATTCATTGTGCTAATGGGTTCTGCCCATCATGGTCACTTCCTGGTGCCACAGGATAGAGCTTAGATGATCTCAACCTCTTACTTAAGCACAAAGGCTTTTTTAACAAAGTGTGCACTGCTTTGTTACATTTCTTTCTCACTTGAGCTCTGGCACTGATGTAAAACCTCAGTTCTGGGCACACTTGGACGGTCACACATGCATGTGGCATGTCACCTCCGTTGCCTCCACTTAAAAACACTCATGAAAGTGGAAGTCTTCTAGCCTTATTGCTCCATGAGCCTCCTCCATAGTAGGATCTGTGGGTTTTCTTGCTGTTTAGGGTAGAAAAAGTTATTTCACTCACATCACAAACCAATAAATATGTGCATGGTAAGGACACTCTATCTCCAAAATTCTGAGCTGGAGAAGTGTGGTGCAATGGTGATCAACCCTGGAACCCTTTCTTCCTTACTCATTGCTTTATACTCATCTGCATCTGTTTGAGGGAGTGGACTGTTACCAGTTCTCTAGCAGCTGGTCACTCTTGGATAATAAAATCTGAAGTGAAATGAGAAGTAATAAATAGTTCAGAAATATGTGAAAAGAGTATATTAATTATTACTTGACATTAAACAAAGTAAGATTTGATGAAATGAAGGTAAAGACATTTGGGCAAGAGGTACTATTCATCTCTAGGGAAGTATGTTTTGTCACTCTCCTTACTCGGTGTTGGATAAGGATGCCAACTTTGGTAAGACATATCACTTCTAGTCTTACCTAATACTTTGAGGAATCACAAAATTGGATTTATTTTATCATTGAAGTTTTACATTTTTCAGTTTTCTAACTACTCATGACAGTGATACAATTAGTTGCTTTTAAGATCAGTACTCCTGTTTTATTGCAGAAATTGTGTGTCAGACAGAACTGAAGTATGAGAGCACTGAGTCCAGCACTACAGTTTTATCTTTACCTTGACCAAGGTTCAGAGAATTTTGTTTCCAAAGAAAGGAATATAAATAAAATTACAATGGTCCACTGCATTTTTTATCGTCTCTGTTGAGGCTGAAAATAAAGGCCATTTACAATGATTTGTGAAAATTACCCTGATCAGTTAAAAACTGGACTGATGGCCTCGTCTTATCACACACAGACAGCCTAATACAACTGAACAATAAATTCTTGTTTCGGAGGAGCCAGAACTGGGATTTGAACATGCATTATAAATTCCTTAAATTGGCAGCTTTAGACAGTTTTGATTTCCCTTTTCTCTTGCTCCGTGAAAATCACCACAGCTTAGAGGACACATTAATGAACAGTTCTCCATCTCCCAGCATCTGTAACAAACATGAAATGCCTTTCCTTAGCCTTGGACATTACTTTTATTTGCCTGATATAAGGTACAGTTTCTGCAGTATCCTTTTCTGGGAGCCTATGTTAGAGAAGTTGTGACTGACTTTTGAACATTAATACCTCTATCCTCTTTCATAACTACCTTTTTCCACCATACTTTGAAAAAGTGCATGGAAATATTTAACAGAGGCCCCTAGACCTTTCACTGAAAAAGAGATGAAAAATGGTTGTAAAGAGGCATCACTACACATGGCCACGTCACTTCTTCCAGAACATATTTGTGCTGTTTTGATTATACACACCAATACCCACCAGAGAAGCTTGGCTTTACTTGGAAATGTTTTCTTCTTTCCTTCTATATGGCACATGTTGAATTATGGTTTTGGTGTCGACATTTGCAAGTTTAGTGGCATCAGTGTTCCATCTAGCAGTCTTAGCAATCCATCATATCCTTCTCACAACAGATTTCTCCAGGATCCTTCCTTGAGCTCCATATAATTCCCATTACTTACGTTTTAGCAATGATTTTATTGATAACCATCGCAGCACAAGACAAAGTTGAGACAAATGAGATTTTCCACTAGCATGATTTTGGATTGCTTCACTTTTTTGTCCTTGATAGTTAAGAATTTAATGAAATAATTCTTACTGCAATTAAAAAATATAACAGGTCAATATATGTATTTATATAGCATGTACATCCCATATACTACTTGTACAGTATTTTATTTGGCAACAGTAAGACAATTAGGATACGTGTGATTTTCAGATGATAGTTAAATTATAATCTATGAGCATGAGATTAAATTGGTGGTCAAATCAGCCTCACACGTTTTTTGTTTGCATGTTTTTTTAAATATAGCTCAACTTTGCTTTCTCAGGGGAAATTCTCTTCTGTATGTTTAAAACCTCTAGAAACATAAACCAAAACAAAAATATTAGAAGAAAATGCCCTGATTTTAATCTAGAAAATGAAATTTAGAGTAAATTCCATTAAAAAATAAAATGTGTACAGGAGGAAGAGCTTATCTTTGTTTTTCTGCCTTCTCAAGTTTCTTTATGCTCATCACTTAGGTATGTAATTCCTAATCACATAATCATATTCCTCATCATATAGCAAGTAACAATGTAAAAGAGAGAGGAAATGAAATAGAGGAAGGAAGGAAGGAAGGAAGGAAGGAAGGAAGGAAGGAAGGAAGGAAGGAAGGAAGGAAGGAAGGAAGGAAGGAAGGAAGGAAGGAAGGAAGGAAGGAAGGAAGGAAGGAAGGAAGGAAGGAAGGAAGGAAGGAAGGAAGGAAGGAAGGAAGGAAGGAAGGAAGGAAGGAAGGAAGGAAGGAAGGAAGGAAGGAAGGAAGGAAGGAAGGAAGGAAGGAAGGAAGGAAGGAAGGAAGGAAGGAAGGAAGGAAGGAAGGAAGGAAGGAAGGAAGGAAGGAAGGAAGGAAGGAAGGAAGGAAGGAAGGAAGGAAGGAAGGAAGGAAGGAAGGAAGGAAGGAAGGAAGGAAGGAAGGAAGGAAGGAAGGAAGGAAGGAAAATATCGTCTCTCCTTATTTGGAGGAAAAAAAAAAAAAAGGTAATACTCCTGCAGACAGTCCTGATTTTTCTGTGAGTTGCATTACAGAAAATAAGGAAAAATAGTTATTGGGTGGAAAGTAACTTAAATCACTATAAATCAGAACACCTGACAGTTGGCGACTGATTAGTAGTGGAAATAAGAATTGTCATTTCAGCTGATATTACTAACTAGACAAAGTAGAGCTATGAAGAATAGCAATAAAAGAGTTGTATCAGGAATGCTGTTAGCATACATTAAAACAGAAATATGTAATAAAGTGACCTCATTTTATCTCTGCTTCTAGTGAATGCTGCATTCAATACTGATATTTTAATGTAACCTTTTATGAAATAGTCTCTTTAATATTTCAGACATCAGAACATCAACTTGTGACTTCACTTTATGCTGTTTTCTACTTCACTAAAAAAAAAAAAAAAAAAAAAAAAAAAAAAAGTGTGGAATTTTAAAGGAAGACTACACAGGAATTATTACTCCTAGGAATAAAATTGCTTTTCTGATCTATACTTTCCAAATGATTGCCAAGTCAAACATTGAGAAGATCCCCTTGGACACTCTACTACTTCCAGGAAACTTGGAAAATCCTGACTGGACATTTTCCTGGCAAAGACATTTTAACTCTGATTTTAGTACCTTCATATCGTAGTGTCTTTTACTTCTCTCTAGTTTTATCTGGGGAACAAAAATGGACTTGCTAAATTGGTGTTCCACTTAGCATTAAAGTGTTACTTTCTGAAGCACCTGGAGTATATTGATAGGACTGGAAAATCCTTCCTAACAGTCATTTTGAAAACTGATCTCAGTGCAGTCAGGTTCATTTAAGGTTCCTTCAGTTATATGCAGTGATCTGTATCTCATATTCTTATCATACCATCAGGTGTTTAAGCAACAGCTGAGTCATTTTGCGTAATTTTGGAGCAGTAACTTTGCTGTCCTTCAATATTGCTGTTTCCTTTGCTTGTTGTCTTGCCTATTATGATCACATAGAACCACTACCCTTCATTATTTACACTTAGCCTTTACACTGAATGTTTCAGTTTACATTATTTATTATCAGATTTTTTTTCTGGTCAGGATAAAACTGTACCAATACTACGTATGTCTTAGCTCTGAGATTTTCTTGACTCAGAATCTTTGAATTTGTGACTTTGTTCTCTTCGCATGCTCTTTTCAGTTTAATCTGTGCGCTCTGATTTACCTTCAGTGTCAATGACTTTTATGGCCAATGCTAATCCCCAACGTAAAGGACTTTCAGTGATCTTAACAATCTCAGGTCCTCTTCTCTCTGACAGAAAAGCCTTAAAGAAAGGAGGAGGGCTGAAATACAGTGAGCAGTGTGCACTCTTGCCACATTTCAGCAATTAGTCTTCATAACAAAGTTAGAAATAACAAACACCAGAAGCTGGTAAGCTTCCACACAACCATCTCCTCCTTCTGTCCCTCTGCACTTCCATCCAGATCACCTCTTTCCAGCAGTGCCATCTATTTCATCCATAGCACTTTTCTTGTGCCTTTTCCACTCAGAATGATCGATCTTCTGTTATTTCTTTTCCTTCAGCAGACGACAAATGAACAGTTAATAAATACTAGCATATGTAACCAACAAACCATTCCTCGCAATCTCAATCATTTTCCTGCTCCCATTGGTGTTGCAACCTCTGCCAGGCTTCCTTGTAAAAAATAAAATCTCCAAAATCCCTGCGTCCAAACCTTGTAATTTAATACAGACCTGCAGAGATAGAAGAGTCATCTGCACGCTATAAAGATTCTTGTGATCCATATTGAACACACAAAGCAGATAATTAGATGCTCAACAGCCTGCAAGAACTTGCTTTTATTCATTGCTTTTTGGGGAAATTCAGGGGAATACCATCCTGTGGTAGAGTCTGTACAGACTGGAGAGGAATACAATCTGATATAGTCTACCAAGCCAACCACTCCCAGAAAAATTCCACGCTTGATCAAAACCCAAAAGAGTGAGGAAAATCACTTTACATAGGCACAGTGAGGTGATACAGGAAGAATAGAGAACAACAGATCACAAGGCCAAATTGCAGTAAAAGAACTGAGTTCACAACACAGTTAGTATAGATTTGAATACTCTGTGCAGTGGCTTAGCCTGATTCTCCTTAAATGTACTTGACAATAATGAAGCAGTTCCTCTGATTTCATGGGCTATGATTTCATTTTGACTTCAGTGACTCCTAATCTAAAGTGATTTAAAGAATGAATGAAGGCTGACCCTGAACTCTCAACCTTACTTTAGCCTCACTTCAACACCTTACACAAGCAGTAACTTGATAACAATAATGTTTATGCATACCCTTGACCTTCTTTACTGCCTAGTGCTTGCATCCAATAGAATGCTTTTTGTACAACTATTTGAATTGGGGTTTGCCATATTTTAAATCAATACTTTGAGCAAGATGATATAATCTTCAAAGGCAGCACTGTCTTTGCCCAGCTTAGATTGCCTCTGCCACAGTACCAATTGCATCTGTGAACTGAATAATCTCTGAGAGATAAACAGCTGAAGTGACCCTTATATTTTTCTGTGTAGAAGCCATCTACCTAAAGGTTTATGAGGTATTTTTTAGCCATCCACAATTACCTCATCTCAGATACACCTCATGGAGGCTAAATTTAAAGCTAAAATCTTCCCTCTTGGTAAAAGTTAAAGTTCACAACTTCCAGTGCATTACTTTGTTTAACATGCAAGAAATACCTTCGTGTAAGCTATTACTTATCCCTGCTACTTCAGTTTAAAACAACGACAACAAAAGAGATGACATTGCTGCTAAAAATAATGAAATAATCTTCCACCTTCAGTGACACCTGGGTCACACTACCCAGTTATTACCTGAAAGCCATCATTTTTTATCCTTGCTTCTCCTGAACAACTGTGCTTATGTAAAAAATCCCCTTCTAGATCTGCAAACGCTCAAATCATAATAACTCAGTATAAGCATGTGGGGTTTTTTCATTTCCATGTCATACTGATAGGATACTGCAATCCTTTTTTCTCATCAGGCCTGAACTTATAAGTGTATCAATAGGCAAATCTTCAATCTGGGATGATATCATATAGAGGATTTGAAAGAGGAAAATTCCCTAGTATTCCAATTACCTCTTCAGTATATAGCGTGATAGCTTCAGCCTACCCTTTATTCTTTCTTGTATAAAACAACTTTTTAAAGGTCTTTCAGGCTTGTGTGACCAAGTGGAACATATCGTTTTTTCTTTATTATCCATCTCACTTAAAAAAACAAAGAGATTGAAATAGGAAAATAAAGTATCCTGAACTTTAATTAGACATTTTATGATACATCAACACATTTCTGCTTCCAGAAACATATTTTAAATTTTCAGTTATGTTTATTACAACAGTTCAGTATATTTGTAGTCTTGTTGATATGATTATCATATATTCATCTCATCAAAAGCATGACAGCAGCTGTTAATAAAGAATAGGCAATGCCAAAGACAAGATAGTTCTTCTCTTTCTGCCATATCTGACTACTGTTTCTGCTAGCATCTTTACAGGACTGTACTTCATATTCAATGTACATTTCAGTAGATATTCAGTTTCTACTCACATCTTACCACTGTTTCTTCTGACAACAGTACTTTAGCACCCAGCTCATTCTAACTGGGTAGAGTTACACATGATTCAAGAGAAGAACAGTATCTAATCTGTATATAAGAAAATACAATGAATTTTAAAGAGTATGGTCAGTCTCACAGAACTTAGTTATAGTACTTCTGTGTGATTTTGAATTCGGCTATTATATAAACATACATATTACCATCGAAATGGTCACTAGCCATATTTGTAATCCTTTCCTTTTATTTTTTATGTTTTTGTAAGAGGAAAATAAACAATATTTAAAGCAACTGTAGTTTTCAGAGATTCAATGCAGGGAGTACATCTCAGTGTTGTTAATTTAATTCTCAGTGGGCTACAGGGTTGTATCATTTCTGAAAAGGAATATAACTGTGTATAAAAGGTGGCTGACAAAAGCAATTACACTTTTCTGATCCATTCACTAATAACTGAAAAATAATTTCAGCAATTATAAACCAGCTTTGGAGAGAGAACATATACGAGATTCTGTTTGAAAACTGTAATTGAGTTTAAGCAAAATATTCTGTCTTTGATGCATACTCTATTTCACTTTGTTAATCGCATTTATCTCACACTGAAACCTGTAATAATATATACACTCGTACTTATAAATTAGAAGATACTTATCTGAAGATATCTTAAGTATTTCTCCTCTATAAGAGCACAAAATGAGAACAGAAGATTGTCTTTCCCAGATGAACAACATGATTGCTTCAAGATAAAGAGTCTTTTGATGACTAAAGAGGAATGGCTAAAATTTTCTTAGAGGAAATTCAGATTTGCAATGAAAAAACTGTCTGCAGAAGTCCTGGACTAGAGCTCAGGGTTCAAGTTCTGTGTGATTTCAGGCAAAGTGAGGTAGGAGATCTCCTGGTGGGACACAGGAGGGAGGATTATCTTCTCTGTATTCTACCTGGCAAGCTGAGAGTTGTCATACAACTGTTTTCTGACCTGTCTTATGGATGGACTTATTGTGGATATTTCTGAACTGACAGAACCTGGAGCGTTTCTAGGGAGGACACAGAGCATGCTGTAGACAAATTCCACCTATACGAGCTGTAACCCCACTTTTTTCTCTCCTTCTTCTCACACCTTGACTTTCAGAGAGAAAAAATATGGCCACACAAATATAAATGTGCAGCAATGCTATTCTGTGGCTGATTTCCCTAACCAAACAAATGATCAGGACACCAGGCAGCAAACCAAGACATTTTGGTCCCCTGTCCTCAGTGTAAACAGCAGCCTACTAGAAGGTATAACACTGAGCACAATACATCTGTGGTTCTGGGAATATGTTAATAATGAAGTACTAATGATAAATCATTCATTCTTTACTCTTTTGTTCATGCAAAATAACAACAGAATAAAAGTTTCATGTCTCTGGAAAAAAAATGTTTGCAGCCTTGTTCCATAATTGAGGGTTTCTACCTCTTCAGTGAACTCACCTTGGTGGAAGAATGAGATCATTAGTCTGTGCATGTCCATGCACACCTATGTGTGTGATCACGCACCAAAAAGAGTCACACCACCTATTGGTAACATACAGCAATGCCTCGAAGCAGAACATACAGCATAGTAGTTCAAAAAGCTCAGACCGGTTGTCACAATGGGTTAGGGTGAGAAAAAAAATCCTAGAAAGCTTCTACAGCACCACAGATCTACATAAACTTAAAATTCTTCATATGAAATACTGCCAAGATCTTGTTTCAGGGCCCAAGAACAAAGTATAGATAACGTGAAGACATTTTCTCCAGCATCTCTCCATGATGGAGATACAAGGGGCTAAATGACTCAGAGCAGGAGGGAATAAGGAAGTTGTTGGGGATGAATCCCAGTGGTGAGAGAAAAGCTAATGAAAAGTAACTCATGCATGTTTTTCAGCTGTCTGCAGCCTCCATTCTATTCTAGCAAAGCCTTGGTTTAGCAACCAGAAGACTTTAGTGTCTTTTCTACATTAAAAAGCAGAGCTGAAGAAGAAATTTTAATTCCTGGCTGCAGTTGATTCCAGGTCTAGCAAAGAAAACTTTCAGCAGGGATATTACAGGGGCTGTCAGGAAGCCCATCAGTAAGAGAAAATGCCCTCAGTGACCTCTCCAGTAGAATTACTGGCCACTATATATCAAGGAACTGGCAAACACTGTTTAACTTCATGCAGTCCCTTCTTTGAGCTCAGACCCAGATTGTAAAAATCCTTGTCTGCTTAGCCTGCTCTTCAGCTGAGTAAATAGTCCAGTTTAAATTGCCTGTTGAGATATGAGCTTCTTACAGCAGCAGTAAATAATTATCAGCAGTATTTCTGAGGATCAATTAAGATTAGCTGATGTCAAAAAAAAAGCACAGTTTGACTAAGAATCCCCAGTCTCGATTCACATTATAGAGACTCTTTCTTTATAAACATGTTCATAAACTTTCCACCAACACAAAATGCAACAGATTCAGTGGGCACCAAACCAATATTGATTCTGGTTGTATCTCCATTATTACCAGTGGCCTTGCATCAGGGACATATTTGGATGGATTTCTTCAGCCTTTCAGGAAGCGCTTTACAAAGCTCCCAGATCCCATCTGTAGTTGTTGTCTAGTACTGACAAAGAAATGAAATTCAGTGGTTGCTGGCACAGCACATTCAGAGTTATCTAAATCATATGAGAGAAATATATTCCTGTAGTTACAGTTTCATTAAAGTGAAAATGAAAAAGAATACTACAGAAAGCAAAAAGGGAGTAGATACACTTCTATAATTTATCTAAAATATTCCACAAACTGGCAAAGAAGGCAACAGCTTCCCAGTCTCCTAGTTATATTAAAATGATACTGAACTTCAGAGACATAGTACATAGCAAAGAAGAGTCCACCGATAGAAAGAATGTCCACTGTTTAGCACCTAGATTAACAGATAACAAATGCTGTGGCACTGATAAATACATATGCATTTATTATCCAGTGAAGGAGCAAAGAGGAGGGAGGACATTAAAGTGCTTTAGTATACTGATTAAGCCACAGTTAAAACATGCTTATAGAAAAATCCCCCCACATTTCATTTGGTTTTACAGATGACCTTAGGGAGGGAACTAGCTGCCAAATAACCTGTTTGTGGTGACGGTGTCAAATTTAGTTCCTGAATGTTTGTGAAACATTTGGAACAACAGCACTGTGAGCAAACAATTCGACTGCTGTTATTAGAAGGGAATGAAATGAGTTCTGATTTTCTACTAGATATTTTCACACCAAGATACTATAAACTAATAAAAGATATAGACTAGGCTTATGCTGAGGAAATTTTACATTATTAATATATACTAGGATAGAAACTGATGGAAGTTTGAAAACACTTGAGACAGACTAGTATGACCTGGATTTCTTCTAAAATTTGGTACCTGCTGGTAAGGATTGTGGTTTTCTTTAATGTTTTCCTCTAGCTCCTTTTGACCTACGGTTCTCTTTCACCAGTAAAAACTTCATGTTTGTGTGCATTGGCACACTTGATCTTCCTAACTAAAGCTGATACATATTCTACAGCATCACGGACACCTTTGTGAGCTCACCAGCAAACAGGAAAAAGTAATCACTATTCTGATGTTTAAAATGTCACAGTAGAGCATTTTTATATGCTGTACATGGCTGTTTCATGAAGAACCTTGTCAGGGAACTCAAAGGCAGAAACCAAGTTTGAACCATGAGAGTGGTGGGCTTTTTTGTCCTTTCTTGCAGTGTTACCATGAAGGGTTTACTCAGCAAGAGTAACTGAAACGTGTTGCACCCAACAACCTCGCAGAAAGCACGAAAGCCAGGCAAAGAATTCTCTGCAAGAGTCTTTGACTTAAAAACAAGAGCTTAGGAACGCAACGGGTGAGGGAGGGAGAAAAAAGAAGAAGAAAAAAAAACAAAACAGAAACAAGAAAGCAGGATTTAATCAATATAGCACTATACAAATTCAAGGTGCCTTTGTATCTTAAATACTGTGTGCAGTTTTGCTGTCCCACCTTAGAAGTGACAAAGCTGAAGTAGAAGAGGCTGATAAAGATGATCTGAAGTCTGAAATTATTTCCATGCAAAGAATGATTAAAAGGTTAGTACTGGAAAACTAATTGCAGACATACAGACATTCCATCAGGAAATCACTGTTTTCACAAAGCAGCTCTCAAAAGCATTTCTTGATGGCCAGCTGGACCTGCTCATTTACACACAAATCAATTACAAAATATTCTGGCTGCTGAAGCCTATCTGAGACTTCCTTTTCCCAAAGGAACAGAGTAGGAAGGTTTGTGACTGCTCTCTGCATGAAGATGTTGAAGAAGAGTTAAGGATCCAGCCCGAAATGAATATGCATGTGCACGTTGGTTTTTTTCCAACTTAATCTCCAGTATGTTTCAGTCCTTTCCATTATGCTCTTACAGTAACTAGTTTGGATGCAGTACTGTGGCATTATGTGGATGACTGTTGAGTATAATAGATCTTTCATGTGTGCATCCTCAGGCTGTCAAAAAGCAGTATCACACAGAAAGAGTATCCCGTTGTGCTTTAAAAACATATTAAAAGCAGATTAGGTATCTGTTATGTCATATATACAGTTAATCCTACTTTACAGCAGGAGATAAGTAAATGTTCTCCTAAATCCCTTCATCCCTGTTGACTACAATTTCACTATACTAGCAAAAGATATTTGGATAGTTTAATGGAACTAATAATTTGATCCAAAGAAATTCTACAGAATTTTAGTTTTAACTCAAAAGATGCTTTGATGGGGGAAATATGATCAGTAAAAACCTTTATAATACCATTAGGAAAAAATACCATTTTAAAATGCTGCTTTATCACATAATGGATACCCAAATTTCAAACAATTCAAAATTAGTTGCTGAACAATAAGAAATGTTTTTAAATGTCTGGTTTTCAGCATTTCTCAAGAATAGCATTTAATTCCTCTGTTTCTGACACGTGTAAGATGGCTCATCAGTCATTTGGATATACTGTTTACTTGTACTACAAAGTGAAGACAAAAACCTTTCATTACATGCACAAAACAGCAAAAGGTCACTGATAATGTCCGAGTCTCTTGGAGACACTACATGCAGTAAGAACCTCAGTAAACACTGGTTGGTGTCCTCCTGTGTCAACACCTTAAAAGTATTTGTACCACCATATACTTATATTGCAGTGATGCAGTGATGAAAATGCTAATGTGTAGAACACTGCAGATGGTAGAACAACTACCATCTGAGACAACTGTTACTCACAGCATTGACCTCAGCTTACTGAAATTACCTCTGCTTCATTCCTTTCATTCCAAACCTTGCAAACAAGTCACATCACACTACTGCTCCTTTTAGGGCAGCATCTGATAAGAGCATTTGATTATGCCTTCCTGCATCTTTTCTGGCTGTTTCCCCAATGCCCAGATCACTCAAGAGCTGACAGATGCAGGGCACAGCTTTTGTTCCAGTAAATGGTTATGTGTGGCTCTGTGCCTAGAATGAAAGTGAAAAAAAAAAAATCATACTTCTAAATTATTACATTTGATTACTTCAAAAAAGAAAAAGAAGAAGACTAGGAGACTGGGAATGAAAGAATAAAACTGGGAGAGCAGAGTGACCTGTAACAAGAAATGAGGAGCAAAAATGTTGGGCACAGGCAGAAAACAGTCCCATGCAGGGACAGGTTGTGCCCTTACTTTGTCGGTGCTTCAATGCATTATCATCAGCACTGCCTGCTTCCCTGGCAAGCTTCAGCTCTGATGAATCACTGAAGAGAGCAATCAATGGAATGTTACATGCTAGACATTCACTGGAGAGGAAACAATGGGCTTTACCACATTCCTTTAAAACTTGCTTCCTTCTCACTCCAGGCCACAGTGCACAGATGGTGTTGCCTCAAACCCTGGTCTAACTCTCCCTCCTCTAATGCTCACTGAACATCTATCTCTTCCCAATGAGGCTGTGAACCAGGACCCCTCCCACAGCAAGGAGCGGAGCCCATCTGCAGATCAACAGGCTTGGTACCTGCTAGGGACAATCCACGGAGGTGGCTCCAAGCCAGGCCTGTTATAATCCTGCTCTCAGCTCCTCCTATTCCTTCTGCCTCACTCTCTGTGTCAGATCCTTTTCACAGCACCTCAGAGAAGGCTGGATGCCATCATAAACAATAGCAGCCACACACACACAGTCTTTTCTTTTGGGCAGTATTCTGTCTACTTCACATATCTGAGCATGATCTAACCCTACAACGTGTGCTGGGCGGAACATGCCAAAATATCTTCTGTCTGAGTGCATCCCAGTAGGATCCCATCCTCTTCAAATTAAGCTCAACATGGCACTGACAGCACACAGAGCTTCTCAATGGCCTGTGGCCCAGCAGTAGTTCGAGCAGAGACTTTACAACACCAGCCAATGTCAGCTGGAACAGGAGGTCTAGACACCTCCATTCACAAGAGATAATAAAGAAAAAAGGCAGGAATGCTGAAATGAACATGGCTTTGACACCCCAGGTCATAATGCAAGTTAGGCCCTACTACATTACAACAAAGTCATATGCCTGAGGGGCCACTGTTATCTACAGCTTCAGGACCATTCCAAATTCTTGCCACCCTTGGTTCTCTTGAGACAAAAAACAAAGTTCATAGCAATTCTACCTGATCTTTTGCATGTCAGGAAGGTCAACCAGCTCTGGGCTGGGGGCTGGATTTCCAGCACCAGCACTTGCACATACATCTCACCAAACTGCAGAGAGAGGGAAAATTTGTGATGCACCAAGAACTGCAGATCATCATCATCTTGTATGTACGTGTGGACACCTTCCTTCTTCAGAAGACTTCCACTCTGAACACTGTCAGCTCAGAAAGAGTCCCCCATCAAAATTTTATGCATCCCTTTCAACTTGGGATATTCCATGATTCTATGACAGCTCTCCATGCTTTTATTGTCATCTGTCAGGCAGAGGACTGCTATCACACTCATTTTAGTAATGCACAAGTAACACTTCTCCCCTGTATGTCTCAGGAAAAACAAAAACAAAAACAAAAACAAAACAACCTTAAATTATCTTCCAGGACAAAAAATAGATGATATTCTATTCCTCTACTTCCAAAAGGGATGTGAAGATTAAAGAAAAGGATATGTTTGCATAAAAGCATTGGTCATCTGCGTCTACTGTAAAAGACGGTTGGATTTAACTTCATCTTTAACCCTTCTGACAAATACAGTTGCAATAAAACACCGATCGCAGGTCTATAAGCACGGACTTCACCCTCGGCCCGCTACAGACCCTCTTGGCAGGCTGTAATCCGCAAAGGAAAGGCAGCAGGGCGCAGGGTCGTGCTGTTCCAGGCAGGAAACGCGCGGTGGCAGTGCGACCGCTCCGTCCTCGCAATGGTTTTGCTGACAGGCAGGAATGGGTTCGCTTTCTCTACACAGGGTTATTCAAACGAATAGGCCAGCTGTAGAAACAACTCAGCTATGCCTGACTAGCCTGCACTTGTATACGACACCTCCAACCATGGTATCCAAAGCTCTGCATAAATAATAAAGACAAAAAGGTGCTGGGAGAATGACATTTCATTCTCCAGGTGATCCTGGAGATTTACACAGGAATTTTGTTTGTCTTTAAAATTAAGACTGTGTTGTTAAGCTCTTTCAAAGCTAAACAGAGCACATCAATACTCATGCTTACACCAGTTTCCTCCAAGCTTTCTGAAGTAATCGGTTTTCAGTGCGCCCTCAAAACCAGTTTGCTCTGTCAGTCATATTGCGGGTAGAGAGTGGAAGGAAGGGAAAGAAGCGTGAACGGACCAACTACCACAGCTCTAGTGTAAATGTTCTTTCTGTGGTATTTGTGTATGTGATACTTTCCCCTGTCATCACTGTATGCATCATAATTAAATCTCTTTTTCAAAAAACTGAAGGTCATACATCCCTCACATGTTGCCATCCATTCAAGGAGAACCCCAGCTACAGTGCTCTGATTCTACAAATGGCACTGATAAATTCTTCTGCTCTGAAAAAGCATCAGTCAGCTTCAAAGAACTGGTACTGGTGGAGCAGTCGGTTACATGGAATCTTGTTATTTTCCTTGAGTCGAAAGTGCCTTAATTCATCTTTATTTCGGTTCTTATCTAAGCATTGGTTCAAACGGCTGGGAAAGAAAATGTACCGCCCCCTCAAAAACAAACAAGCAGAAAACAAGCCCCCAAAATCTTTCCATTTAGCATTCAGGGGAAGAAATCTGTCTCAGAAATCTCACTGAATATTCAGCAGCCTCTGAGAATATTCTGAATCTACTTGGAGTGTATTTTATGTGTGAAACCAAGTTAATGTCAACTATTGTTGTTTGTCCTGAAACTCAGGAAAGGAGAAGAGGGCAGAAAAAGAAGGAAATGTTTCACATTTTTAAACCTGTTTTTTAATCTCCTCGGCAGTTCTCCCTCACCTGTGCCTGTCTGTTCTAGACAACCAACTAGAACATAGTATCTATTGTTTACTGGAGATGCCTTTGTGACTCTCTGTGTTATAAATAGTAAGAGGGTCTACCAGTTTCTAGCATAGTTTACATTCCTTCTGAGCTGCGATCCATCCTCCCCATTGTTTTTCCTGCCTTGTCCTTCCCATTCTTCCTTTTTCTTTTTTATCCTTCCAAGTCTCTGTTACATTTTTAGGCTTGCCCATAGCAGTTCTGACACATACCTTCAGCTTCTTCCCCTTCACAAATTCCTGTTTGCCTTTTCCAGAAGGTACCCCACAGTTTATCTCCAGCTCCCCCATGTTACTTTAGCAGGGAATGTGTCTCTCCACCTCTCTTAACTAGTGAAACTATTTTTGTATACCCTGCAAAAATCCTGTGATTTTTGATAAGAACAAAGGGGATGACATTAGCCAGATCAGTGACAGGCCAGGCCAGAGTCTTCTCCTCTTCCTAAAGAAAAATGAGAGAGAGACAAAAAGTAAATCAAAGGCAAAAGGATTTTGACACTGCAAGTGGGACTCCTATGCATGGGGTCAGTCCTTCCCCCAGCCTTATTTTTCAGGGGATGAACAGGAGCGCTTTCTTGCATTATCCTTAAACAGGGATCATCCAAGTGCCAGTTTCTCCCCAGCCTCCCTGCGCCCTCACCATTGTAAAGCCATGCTGTTTCATTTGGAGTCTTAGTGGCTCTCTCAAACAGCAACAAGTGAGGTTGAAAGCCATGTTCATATTTCATTTTCTTTTAGGAAATACCTCCAGATTTTACATTTAGCTTGTTGGTGTTTTGTTTTGGTTTGTTTTCAGTTTGCTTGTTTGTCTTTAAATCAAACAACTCTGGTTGGCCTATCTCCTTTTCTAACTAACTGCAGTGTGACAGCCTGCGCTCCCCTATTCACAAGACTCTGGTTGCTCCTTTTCCCTCCTCCTTTCAGATCCGTGCAGTCACAGAGCCTGCTGAGCCAGCAGCTCCATGTCGTGTCCCATTGTAGCGGGATAACTGAAGCCACTGTGCTGCTCCTATTCCTCAAGCTCTGTCTCTGCTGTACGAAGCCACTCAGGACAGTAAACACAGGCATGGACGTTTGCCTGTTGGGTTTCCTCCAGCCTTTAACTGAGGAATTCACTCAGCTTCCCTTTACGAAGAGGCAGAGAGCAGAGTGCTTCCATTCAGCACTCTGTAGTTTCAGGAAAGCCTGGAGCAGCAGGGAAACCTCCCTACAGACACACCAGCGCAATCCCACCCAAAAGCTTTTGCCTCACATCCAGACTGTGAGAGCAGTTTCACATTTCGCATGTCCAAATTGGATCAGACACATATGCAAAACACGTGTTGTCTGTAAGCTATGTGTAAGCCACAGGAGTACTTAAATGTTAGGGTAAGATGTGTGAACGTACAGGCGTTTAGAACGTTCCCGTTCGTCAGCTTCTCCGCGGCTGCACGGCCCCGGAGCCGCTGCAGGCTGCCAAACTCACGGCCGAATCCGTGGGCGGCTGGCTGACACCGCTCCGCGCCGCTTAAAGCTGGGCCGGGCCGCCACGCCGCGTCCCTCACCCCGGCGAGGGGAGGGGACGGGAGGAGCGGGGACTGTGCAGGAGGCAGGCGGGAGGCGGAGGGCCGCGGCTGTGCCTGGCACCTGCGCGGCGGGCGGGGCAGGGCCTGGGGCGGCACTGAGCGCGGGGTGCGTCCCGCTCCGACCCCTCCCGTCCCTCGGCAGCAGTCCGAACTCCGGCGCGGAAGCGGCGGCGCAACAGGTCTCCGAGCGGCGCGGCCCCGGCCCCGTGCCGCCACCGAGCGCACCCATGGCCGGCCGCGGCCCCGGCGGAGAGCAGGGCTACATCCGCACCGTGCTGGGCCAGCAGATCCTGGGCGAGCTGGACAGCTCCAGCCTGGCGCTGCCCTCCGAGGCCGGCCTCAAGCTGTCGGGCGGGGAGGAGAAGGCGCTTCGGATCCACCGGCAGGTCCAGCAGACGCTGGACAGGAGGAGCCGAGGCTCGCTGTACAACGGTGAGTGCCCGCCTGCGCCGTGCGTGGCTGTGGGCCCGGGGTCCCGGGTCTCTGGGGCACGCCCCAGCTGCCGGATTGTAGCAGCGCTGCTCTCTCACACTGCCCATCTCCGGAGGGGGAAGTTTCTCCCTCCCAACTTCTGCAACTTGTGAGCTGTGGGAGTTGCTCAGGATTTGCTGCTGCCGGAGACATGGATGGAGCCAGAGTGCTCCTAATCCGGCAGCCGCTGGTTGTGCTTGTTCCAACAGCCCTGCTTGCGCTCACTGGCCTTGTTTGCAGAATGAGCTGGGGAGTAGCGTCGGAAATGGTTTTCCTGGTTTCACCTCTAAGTAAAAGCAAATGTGGAAAAAGGAGGTTTGGCAAAGTACCTTTAGGAAAGGCGTGGATGGCAAACATTGAGCTGTAGTTCTGGCAGAAGTGTGTTTGGCTGCTTTTTGGCGTGCAGGATACAAAGTGAAGTTGAGCGATCTGTGCTAGAAGGTTTGATGGCCAAGAAAGCCAGGCCTGCTCGCAGGGTTGCACTGCTGTGCTGCAGCCCCACGGCACTCTGCAGAACTGGGCCCAAAAAAAGTTATGAAAACTTTTAATCCTTCTAATCATGTTTTCACTCAGGAAGATATTCCTGGGGTTAGTCTGGAGAAGAGGAGGCTCAGGGGAGACCTTATTGCTCTCTACAACTATCTGAATGAAGGCGAGCCTCTTCTCCCATGTAACGGCAAAAAGACGAGAGTGCTTCATGTAGCAACAGGAGAGGTTCAGGTTGGATGTATGGAAATATTTCTTCTCAGAAAGAGCGGTGCTGCAGTGGCACAGGCTTCCCAAGGAGCTGGTGGAGTCACCATCCCTGGAGGTGTTCAGTGTGGATGTGGCACTGAGGGATGTGGTCAGTGGGCATGGTGGGGATGGAATGGTGGTTGGACTAGATGATCTTAGAGATAATTTCCAACCACAATGATTCTATAATTCTATGATATGATATGATGGATTTACAGGTTATACACACTGTCCCCATGTTTGTAATTATAGAAGTCCTCACCTTTCATGTGCAAAAAGCTGTGAGCAAAGTGTCTTTAAATTTATGACCATACCCTGCTCACCTGTCTTGTCAGGCAGACGAATGTTTCCTTGTAATTCTGATTCCCATCTGAAAAATGCCTCATCGCTAAAGGAATCCGATGCAGGTGCAGACCTACTCTGACAAATGAGGCACACAGTCACATAAACAGGTACCCACAGCTGTGCGTTGTGCAGCTATCTACACCTGTAAGGCTGGCAACACTCCTTTCAGTGAGGTTTCTAAACAGTTTTTAGAGTAATTCAATTTATTTTTCTTTCGATGGAAAGGAACGTCGTGTAGAGGGCATTTAAAAGCAATGGGTAACAAACGAGATGGTTTTGTGAACCTAACATCATATATCTAAACTGTGATAAAACTGTGAAGACAAAGTTCCCATCTTTCCAGCTCATCTTAAGTTCTCTGGAATATGTTAACAAACCTGATGGATTTAGGGATAATTGTCTTTGTCTGCTTTGTTTTTATAGAGATCAAGTGTTTGAATACTTTGCATTTCTGAGGCTCTGAAACTTTAAGCTTCAGGATCAGAAGTGGCAAATATCATTTCTGTTAGATGGATTGTTTGTGCATGAAATGAACTTCTTTCAAACTTATTCTGATACCCAGCTCACCATGCAAATTTTGTCCCTATGCAAAGCTCAAAAGAAATAAAGAGAATCAGAATACATTTCATGTACAACATAAGGAATATCTAGAATGCGTATCAAATGCCTATAATGCATTTACAGTGTTGTCTTTCCTGAAAAATATGTGTTTGACCCACTGTGCTTTCTTCATAGAAGGCCTGCACAGCATTTTACTATGCTTTGAAAAGTATATTTTATATGGAAGCTACATCCAAAAATATGCATTATTTAACATGCAAAAAAAAGTACCCACTTCACTTCTGTAACAGTTTTCTAGATATATTAAGTAAGAGTCTCATATTGTTTGGAGTTGCAGGGAAGATAATAGAGAGATTTAAAACCATCAGAAGCAGCTCCCTGTGATATAACTGTCCTATCTGTATTTCAGACCCTGTTCAGCAAGGTACTTAGCACATATCTAACTAGAGCATTCACATGCATGCCTAAAATTAGCCAGGGATGGAACAACAGGGTATGAAAAATCAGTGGCAGTAAAGGTCTTACCAAGTATCATCTATGCGCACTCATTTTCCACTTACTGGACTAGAAGCTTTGAAGCCTCAAGAAGTACACTGTCAGGCAGCAGAATTTCTCCTTGAAGTTTCAGACTAAAGATTTGGCCTTCATCATTATCTTCAGGTGGAAAAAAATGTATTTTTGCCTTCTACTTCTATATTGCTTGCCGATTTATGCCCTTACCTGCATCCCCTATTAAGGACGTCTTTACTTTTTTCTTTTATTATTTCATAATAGAAATACGGATCATCACCAAATCTGGGTATTCTTTGCATCCTTGCCAGTTTTGCTGTAAAAGATGACCACAAAATTTAGTAGAATGCCTCATGAGCCCAAATGGCCTGATAATCTATGTAGAAATGCATTCTCTAATACACGGTTTCATAAATATGGAATGGTTATTTGAAAAACAGGATTTAAGCTTATATGATTTCTAAACCAACAGTGTTAGATAATTACAATCAGAACCCTATTTTTTCCTTACATTTCTTCACTTCTGAAATTCTTAATAGCAATTTTCTTTACTTTGCTTCAGGGATTAGTAGGACTGTTCTGACCATGCTTAAAAGTGATTTTCTTTTTGTGTCTTCATGGAAAAGGGAAATAGAGAAAAATTTCCTTGTTGGTGGCTTATACTTCTTATTGCTTTTCTTAAATTCCTCACTGCTAATTTCTGAGCCAGAAGGAAAAAAGTAAGTCTTAGATTTGAGCATTTGTGTGAATGTGGTGACCAGTGCAGAGTTGTAATGTCACTTGAGACCAGGCATGCCCTGGCATTATGATGAAAGGGAATAATCAGAAAGAAGGCTCTTTCTTCTCTGCATGAGGTGATTCAGAGAAGGTTTTGATGTACTTTTACTAAATGCCACTAGCTCAGTCCATTGTGAGGGATGAAGTATAAAAAAGGATTAAAAGATGACAAACCAGGAACGCTACAAGTGTCTGTCAAGGATGTAATCTCCCTCCCACCCCAAGAATCAGTGGACAAGAGATATTCAGCATGTGGGCACTTAGGATGTGTGGAAATACCACAGTCCTCAATAGACTTGTGTGTATAGGATATGGCTTCATTATTTCCTGCAGTAGAGGTTTTAAAGCCAAAATCTGGCTTTCACAATGATCATTCAAGTACAATAGTACTGAAAAAGACAACTGAGAGGTAACAGTGCATATGATTTTGAAGGAATCCTACACCTAATTCCTTAATCGCCTTTTCTAAATGTCATGTGTCTTAGAGATGCTTCTTGTTCTTTTCAAAGGCCAGGCACATAGGAGATGATTGGTTTGTCTGCAGCTATAGTCAGTGATTACTGGGGAGGAACTTTCCAAGCCTTTAGAGATATGGAACCAGCTCACCTAAGGGGACTTCAAAAGAGCCACCATGAAGATGAATAGGACTATTTTCTCAGTTAACTATTCAGTTTTCTTCCCGATAGTGTAATTATTTTGCCAGATCTCAAAGTTTTATCATAGCTGTTGTGAAATTAAGTGATTTCTGTATAGTTTTCATTTCACGTGTGGAGAAGAGTGAAGAGATTTAGTCTTCCTCCTCCACTGACCGCATCCATGGGGCCAGCGTTCTTGACCTCCTTCAGTTCAGACTGACTGAAGAAAGGGGAGACCATCATAAAAGGTTCCATTCAATTACCTACATATGGCTGCTCTTTGAGATGCCTGAGTTTTCTAAAATATCCACATTGGCTGACAGATGGGACACAGGGCCTGTAGGAAAGGCATCTATTCCTTGACTGCTGGAAATCACATGCAGTCAAACATCCTGATTTCATATTTTCCAAAGAGAGTTTCTGTGAGGCTTAAAGCACTGATTCCTGTAGTTAGCAAATATAAATGCTATGAGTCCATAGTGTTTAAAAGAAAAGAAACATTCTCTGTGTCTTTTTCTCAATCATTTCACTGAGTATAGAAGGACTTCCTAATGACTTTTGAACATACATAGTACTGAACAAATCTGAGAGGTGCAAAAAACATAACGTTTTGTGGTGCAGTGAAAGCTTAGCTGGAGGAATCCTGTCTGACAGAGGCAAGTTTTGAGTACATGGCCTATCCTGCATCTCCTAACTAATGGAAAGGCATTGCATTTTAGTTTCCACTTTTTCCTGTAGCGCACTAGTTTTTGACACAAGCAGACACCCCATCTTGCAATCTACATTTGATATCACCCTAATAAATCTTCAGGTGAAATGGTGACAGAATAGTTTACTGCTATGGTAAGAGCAAACAAACAAGAGGTACAAAAATGCAAAGTGAAATTCCTCAAGTTAACATTTACTGTGTTTATCTCTGACTGAGAAAAATGTTTTGTTTACTGATGGTTTAACAGGGAGGCTGAAGGTTAAAAAGAGAGGATTGCTTGAAGCCATTTAAAGCCAGAGATAACTGAGTGTTGCAATTCATGGTTGAATGTGTTTTTGCTTTTACAAAGGGGGAAACTGTTTACCCTATGCTGGTTCATGGACAGATTTATTGTTTTTCTGTTATCAAGATTATTTTGTTTGTTTAATAAAGACAGAGAATTCGGGGTTAACTAAAACATGCCAAAATGACTTACTCGAGCTATCTTTATGTTTGAAGAAGATAAATAACAATAATTGTTCATTAAGTAGACAAGACAAAAAATACTAACTAAAAAGAAACAGTCCTATGAGTATCTATGTAAAGACTGATTATATGACCGTACTTTGATAGGTATCAGTGTGTAAAGCTAATTTTTAAAAGGCAAACGTGGGCAGTATGCTGTGATCTTACTGAGCACCTGAAATCATATGTTAATGGGGCAATTATGTCATAAAAATGAGAGACTTATATGAATTGTAAGATTTGTATGTCAGTGTAAATTGGCAGGAAATCTATGCAATATGAAAACAACAGTCTCCTGCTAACTGCTTTGTCATGTAGTTGAGTAACCCTTGGGCTGTGACAGTCTTATATGTCATGAAGGAATTAGTACAGTCCAAATCATGAGTTTGGCTGGGCTGCATCACTCCACTCTCATTGATGCAAAGTTAGCATGAATGTGTCTTAACAAATCACCTAGTACATGTTCAAATCTGTTTAGCATAGTCAAAGCACAAGAATTGGAAAGTATGATTAAATAGCTGGAAAACGTGAATAAATTGCATCTCGAATGATTGCATTCAACTTACATATTCTATGCAAATCTGGATTTATCCAGGTAGTTACATGATAAAGAGAATCATTCACAAGTTGTTTCTGTTACATTGAGTGTGTTTCTTTTCAACATTGCCAAGCTTTTACTGACTGCATGCAGTAACAATGAAAGACACAGGAATACTGAGGTTCTTAGGGATGCCCACATGCACCTAATGCATCCATGGGACTAAAGGCACAAACCAAATGCCTCAGCAGATTGACACATGTACACAAGCTGCTTTCAAAAATCGCGGCAATTGTTGTTGATTCTGGTATCTGAATTTCCTTGTGCATATGGCTCCTAATGCTTTTAGAAGCAGAGACTTCCATCAGTTAATGATTTTCTTCCGCTGATTTCCTTCCTGTAGTATCTCAGGCAGTATCCACTATATTGGAAATTCATGGCCGGTTTCTTTATTAGCCATTGTCATCTGTTCAGACGAAACTTCTGCAACCCACACTGACTCCATTTATGACAGATTTGAGGTATATCTTACCTCTAGCTTTCAGCTTCTATGTCACCTCCTTAAACCTGTGGTTTTTTATATTCCTCCACACAGATTCTCATAGTAACACTGCAATCTCATATACAATTACATCAACTGTATCTATTACAAAGGTTAAGGCAATGAAAGAAGTAATCACAATGCGTTGTTCCATTTTCAAAGCTGAGATGTGGAAAGAATCTATCAAAGTAGATATACTGAGGCTCTTCTACATTATTTGTTAGATTAGTGAACCTTACAGGTACAGTTTTAAAGCATCATTAAACTCCCCTTCTTTTTCAGCTCCGTACACCACGTACCTCCATAAACAGAATGCGTTTGTGGACTCTTCATGTTCTTTGGGTGAAGCACTAAGATTAGTGAAGCATTACCTGCTTCAGTATATTATCGTTAAGCTAGTGCCTGAGGGAGAACAGACATCAGCAGGCAGCTATGAAGTGAATAGTCCATATTCAGTTATTGTACTTCTTTAGTAATTGTGAAAATTGTGTCTCTGGGGCATGCAGGAACAAAGGTATACACATAAACCCAGTTTTCTCAGCTGTAATCTACAGCTGCAATGTTTTAGCTTCAGTCATGCGTGCTGTGTTTGTTAGAGCGGAACTATCAGGTAAGACATCCATATTTAAAGTGGTTACAATGAAAGACAAGCGTTCTCAGTAGCTGTAAGGTGATACACTTTCTCAGTACCTAATCTTATGTAATTACCTGGGATATTAAAAATATCAGCCTGCTGTGTTAAAATGTCTTTCATTGTGTAGATGAATAATGGTAAGACTTCTGAAAGTTAAAAATATGTCCTAAGTCAAATAAAAGAGAAACCGAAGATATGAACCATGACCTTAGAAATTGTAACTGTGTTTTGAACGTGCTACACTGAATGCAAACATCTTTCCATCTTTTCTCTGACTGATTTTCAGCTAGTATGCATTATTGACAGCATAGAATGCTGCCCTAGTACTGCAAATGGTCCTTTATAGTAATTCTGGGTACTATTAAAATCTTACTAATACTAGTCTTTGTTTACAGGCAGTTTACATCGTTCTTCCAGTGTCCCAGAACGTGTCTATAACATGGGGATTATTGAAAATGATTTTTCACCAAGATCTCAGTATGGTTTCTCATATTATCAGTCAAACCAGGTGAGGAAAACACAACAAACAGGAACAAATATATTACCATGCATAGTTAATTTATTTTGTTATCATGAATAATAGCATGTAGATGGTATTTCAAGGTTTGCATGCTTTCTCGTTCACTTTTTAAAGCCTGATTTTTAGAAAAGGAGGTTTTTGTAACTGAATTAATGTTTTTTTTTCCTCTTCTTGTGACTTCTGTGCTCATTGACTAAACTCATCTCAGTATGACAAACAGGCTTTCTGCAACCATCTTGGTTTTATGAGAAACGGCATAAGGTTAGGAAATGAACATTCATATTAACACACCATTAAGACAGAGGTTGTTATAAATCAGACCTTTATCTCTCCCACCAGGCTGCCATAACACATGCATTGCCCAAAGTGGCCAGAAGCCACGATGCCGTGCATCCAGCAAAACAGAAGTTGCTGGATGGAGTTCCATGGTCCTGCAGCATATAGAGTGATATGGATAGGAGCTGGGAATGTTGTGAAAGATCTTCGAGAATTAAGCATCCAAAGCCACAGCAAAACATTGCATAAGTTTCACAATGACATGTAGTGTTCCTTATCATTTTAAATAGTCCTGCTGTAACCTGTTTTAGTATTACAAGAATTTCAGCAGTCCTTGTAATACAATAATGTTTCTAAGATGCCTGATTACAGCTTCGCTTCTTCTTTTGACTCTCTTTGCTTGGGTTTGTGGCCTAAATGCTAAGGGAAATAATTGATTTTCTTCAGGGTTTTTGACTCTGCTCATAACCAGTTATTATATGGCTGAGGGAGCACTTATTATGTGGTTGTTCCCACAGCAGTTTTCAAGGCAGAAAGGGGGGAAAAAAAGGAAATAGGACAATTTGTTCTGCCAGGCAGCCATGCAAGCCAGAAAAATACACAAGGTCAAGTATTTCACAAAGCATTCATTTTGTTACCTCAGTTAAGACATAAAGATATACTTGCATAATTCCTGCAGAATAGACAGGTATATGCAGTGATTCTAGCCTCAGCCTACTAGATTCAGCAACCATTTATCCTTTTGTGAGTCAGTTATCACCTTCAGTGAATACTCAACAATGAAGAAAAGGGGTTTCAATCACTATCTGTTAAGCTGTACCCCTTCAATTAATAACTTCAGGGAAACTTCATTTTTACCTTAAAATTACCTGTGATAATATAATACCTAAGTACAGCATGAAAATAAAATGTATGGGGCTCATACATATGGGGCACAGCTGGGTGCCATACATTCACTGATTTAAATAAATAAATAAAATATCAGCCATCACTCCTCTGTGTCAAGCAGATAGTCTGCCAAGTTGATCTAGTTGTGGAAAGTCTTGAATAGTCCAATGTAGAGCATAAAAGTTTAACAAAACGGTAGAAAAAATGGAGAGAACCCATACATCATTTGAACAGTAAAACGTTTGAAGACACAACCAAAAAGAGAGGTTGAAAGAATTGAGTTTATTGAGTTGAGAAAAGAGAAAACTGGAAAACAAGAGGATGATAAATTATCATCCTCACCCACCAAAATAAAGATCATGATTTTTTGCTTCCTTGCAATGTTATGGGATCTCCTTCATTTTTAGGAAGCAGCTTAACAAACAGGGAAGGGAATATCTCCTTTTTTTTCAGTAGGTGCTACCACTAAGTGAACAGGAGGGCTGAATAACCTCTCAGTTTCCTTTCTGGCTGTACACTGTAACAATATACAGGCATTTTAATATATTGTTTTAGTTTCTGACTGATAAATTATCTTCTACCAGACAGCCTTGAATTTCATTTCTGTAGCTGATGTGAAAATTAATTCTCAAAGAGTTTGAAACTGAAACTAAAATCTCCATTAACAAACAGACTTTTCTCTACCAAGTGTAACTGATTGCTATTTTGATTTTATGATGGCAGTCTAGACTTGTCTCCTTATATTCAGATCATGCTTGTTCCTATGTTTGTAAGGCAGATATGAAGAAGTGTTGTAGAATCTCATTTAATATCTGGTTTTGGTAATGTTCAAATTTTGTTTTCTTATTCTTATAGTAGACCTTAACATTTTTATCTTTTCTGATTTGGTTTCTTTGCTATTAATCCTAAATGCCATGATCTTACCAGGATTCCTTTTCTCTTACACACTCTTGGACAGGTTGCATCACCATCCGCTTATACAAATGGCTGGGGGACGAGAATTGCTTACAAGGAAATGGATGAGAGAGCTCTAAGACAGCCTCTGAAGAGATTAGAGGTTTCACCCCAGCGAGGTCCTGAAAGATTGGCATATGTGTCCAATGGTTTTCACTATGACAGAGGGTTTGCAACTGGATTCTCCCCAAGGCACGGAGATTATAGGAGATCCAACAGGACTGTCCCACCAAGATATGCTCAGTCTGAGATTGTTGGTTACACTCTTCGTGATCCAGTGAGCAGAGGACACTCTTTTAAAAGACACTCCCAGCTGAGGGCTATTAATAACACCATCCCTGATGGTGCCCCTCTTAGTCCCCGTGTATCTCTGTACCGTCGCGTAGGCAACAGTCGCAGTATGACCAACCTTTTAGAGAAAGAAAACTACGTGACTTCAGGCAGTCCGATGGGACAAGTGAGATCACCAACTGCTTCCCATTTTGGATTTCAGAACAGGCAATCTTTAAGCTGGCACCAAACTGTCTTCAGAAACACACAGACCAGGAGGGTAACTTCCCAGCCAGCTTCAGTAACCAGTGTTGCTGCAGAACCAGATGGGAAGAGGATGACACTGACAGCTGCTATGGCAGCAGCAGGGAGAAATGGTTTCGTGAAAAGTGAACAAGCCAACATCAATGGATCTCAGCTAGGGTAAGCCCAATGAAGAATTCTTGGCTCAGTGTCACAACTGAAAAGAACAGATTTGTTTGAGAAAGGAAGGTAAACTGACAGCCAACACAGTGTAAAAATCCACTTCTAGTGCAACAGAGGAAAGAGAGGAAAAAAGTATGTGTTTATATATACAGCAGGGTCCACAATGCTTGGGACCACCTTTTGCTAAGGGTTAAACATACATCTGAGGAGACACAGAGTAGATCCTGAGAAATATACAAACTAAATGACAATATAGTGTAATGTATTGGCAAATACTGTGCTCCTAAGAAACCAGGTAATTTCATCACAGACAGCTATTTTGATATTCAGTCTTTTGTACAAGCAGTCTTGGTTGTTCTTTTGTAGGTACAGACATTGGAATCTAGTTGTCTGCCTGCAGAAATGTCAGCCAAAATGTTTTTCATGCCTTTAGATGTAAACATTTATCTTCAGTCATTGTGACTTGCTTGGGATCATGCTGAACTGCATGTGGTAGATTTGTGACCTAATAGAAATCTGTTTGACAGTGTAATTGCTTAAGTACCAATTTTCAGTTTAACTTCTGCTGGAAGTTACAAAGGAAAATGATTTGAAGTTCTATTATAAGTTTCTGAAGTTCCTTTTGCAAATCTACAGATTTCATTTACCTCAGTACTTCTATTTCATTTACTGCAATATAATTTGTTCAATTTTCAAATAAACAAATTTACTTCGGATTCAGAGCTACTTTTCAAGGGCAATGTAGGGCTTTTTTAGTCTACTCAGAGTTTAATAAGGCTTCTGTAAAATATAACAACAGTTTATATTAGTGAGAGGCTGGTGAAAATCAGTGTGCGCAATAATTCCACAAGAGAACCGGATCACTAGACTCCTACAAGGGAGAAAACTATAGTCACTTCAGCTGACCAAGGTCAATATTTGTTATATTTGCTTATACAATAGCGTATGATAATATATGTGGATATCATACACTTTTCAGATGTCTAAAATATGTTTTTAATAGGATGCCTTGCAATTCTCATCACTGCAAGGGCTTAACACTGAAGTCTTGCACTGGTTATAGAACATTTTAGTTCATCTACTTTCAGCTACTTCACAGTTTAGTGCAGAATTAAGTATTTAAAAACATAATAGACCAAATTTTGCTTTGGAGAACACACTGCTGTCAAATTAGAGATATTTCACCAGAGCTCATCATTCCACCAGAAGTACAGTTTCTTCCATCAAGACTTCTCAGTCTAAAGCATTGCTAATGACTTCCACATTTCCTGTCATTTCCCATTCTTTTTGATTTTAAGGTTGCATTAGGTGATATATTGCACTCTTATCTGTTGCTCCTTTAATAATGCAAGGGACAAGTAAAGACATGCTCATTTTCAAATCAATCTGATTTTTACATAAATTTGTACTTTTTAATGCAAATCACAACATAGAACTTTCCAAGGGTAAGACTTAATAATTAAGAGGATGTAAAATAGTTTTGTAAGATTGAAAAGAAGCATTAGTCTAGCTCTGGATAGAATTTAAAATTACATACATAATATGCAGTCTTTCCTTAGAAGAATAGCTCGTGCTGTGAAGTCAAATTAGAAGAAACAGAACATAAAGGTGCTATCTCTGCATCTTCTGGTAGAGCAGAACAGTTAAAAGCTTCATAATAGCCTCATAATTAAGATGAGGCCACAACTTGTCAAATCATTGTACTGTTTAACAACCACTGCTTGAATGTCCTTCTGATTGACATCAGCTAATTAGCCATGTGGCTTTTAGGTTTGTCTGTAACTGTTTTGAGGATAGGATAGAATAATTTCATCAAATTCCATTTTGACAACTTAGGGTGCAGCAACTTGTTGAATACCTTTAAGAGTGAAAGATTATACTATTGTCAGATAAAATTTCAGTGAATGCAAATGTCATTTTCATCCAGTGGAAAGCAGTCCTACTATGGCAGTGTGCAACATGAGAGAGAGATTCTGGCTACTGCTTTTAAAGGAGCATCAGCCTCTGTAGTAGTCAAAGGGCTCTAATGTTATTACAGTGACTAACACTCAGGTAAGCTTTCTTCCTTGTACACAATATGTAATATGGTCATGAAAACCTTGTTAGTTCAATAAGACTGGCTAAAACCCATGCTTGAAAAGCCTGTTTTGTTTTTTTTTCTGATTCTCTTAAAGAGACTAACAAGAAACATGAGCTACCTTTTTTCCACTACTCATTGGTTATGATTTTTAAGTAGGGTTCTGAACAGTGCACTCAACTTGTAATGAGAAGTAATTTAGTAGCTACTTTATTTTAAATCAGAGCTGAAGTAAGTGAAAATCTGGGAGATGTAAGCATTGTCAGAGTGGAGCCCAGAACACTAGAATTACTAACCATTGTTCTAATTGCAATCTGATTTAACCTCTTCAATGACAGTGTCAGCACACTGTCTCCTTCATTTAACATTTGTCTTGCACAAGCATGTGTCAGCATCTGTGTAGGCAGCATATTTGTTCAAAATGCCACCAGAGAAGAGGATGAAGATAACATAATATATAGTAAATGGAAATGTAAAGGCAAGTGGAAACCTCAGGGTACTGGAATACAATTTCATTTGGAATAGCTGCATCAAAATTGTTCTTTTCTTTATTGTTTTTGCAGCCACACTAATGGTGTTCTGCCCTGTGATTTGTAAGGTAGATGGAGGGGAAGAAAAAATCAAACACAATTCTTTTCTATGGTATTCTGCATATATATATAGGCTGAGATGTGAAAATCTGTAGAAAGGCATGAAAAGAAATAGAAAAAAATATACTCACACTGCCGTGAAAAACATCACAAAAAGTGTAAAACATCTTCACAAAAGTAAAAGTCACACTGCAACTCAGCTTTAGCCCTCCTTGATTAGTTCTTCCACCTGCTCATGTTTCCATATTGTTTTTATAATTTCAAGCACAATTTGTTTTGTCCAGAATGTCTTATTGCTGCAACAAATCAATTTATGATTTGCTTGTTCCCCAGAGTATCAGTATCTCTTAAAACATTTATAGTATTTGTAAGAAAACAAATTTCTAAGAAAAACTAATTAAAAAGTATAAGTAGTCTGCTGTAACAAGGTGGTTCACAGGCTAAATCATGATTTCTCTAGTCTTTCCTCACTGTGTTTTCTCTAATTGTATTTTTAAGGAGCCCAGAAGTGGAGATGACTCTAGAGCGTGCAGTGAGCATACTGAAGAGTGAAAAACAGTCAACACCTAGGATACTTACTGCAGTGACTTTCATACACCACGAATGCTTCCAGAAAGCAGAAGCCAGAATAAGAGTAAGTGACTGTTTTTACACAATTTTTAGTCAGGTTGCGCAAATTACTGTACTGTACCAACACAAGAAAAAGCATTCCAAGAAACACTGAAGGATACTGGTGTTGAATATTTTCCGTAAAATATACTGATGCTTTTTGCTGCAGATTCTTTAAACCAGTAGAGTAATCAGTAGAGTAGCACTGGTCTATGCTATCAAAAGTTTGGTCTTCAGCATTTTGTGATAGAAAACATGGAAATGTAGAGTAAGTAGAGACATCAATAATTCATCCAAACCATTTGCAATTGCAGATGTTTATGATCAACTTTTTAAAAAAGGATACCACAAGCTCCCGAAGACAGTCAAGAAGATTTACTATATCCATACCAGTTATTTGTAAAGTGTAACTGAATCTCCCTTTGCAAACTAAGTTCTTTTCTTGTTCACTTTATCTTGTTTCCATGTTCAGCATGAGTTCTTTTTCTCTCTCTCCTAATGCTTTGCTTCCTGTTACCTGATACTTTGTAAGTCTAGTGGCTTTTTTTTTCTTTTTTCTTTTATACATGTGGTCTTACAGTATTTTGGTGGCCTTCGTTTACCAGAGAGTAAGACAGGTCAATCAATAACTTGTAAATTCTCCTCTGCACGTGAGGTCCAAATAATACACTTATTTTGTAAAAGCTGCAACTAAACTTCAAACTGCCAACAGAAAGTCTGCATAAATCTTTATAGTAAAAAACAAACATGCAAACAAAACCCTAAGGTATCCATGTCAAACTGGCTTATCCACTGAAATAAAATGGGTCGATGTGCCTTCAAAGTATTTTATGTTCCATTTACCTTTAGATATAGACTTCTGTATTTATTTCTATTAGAATGTAGATGATTGTTGGGTGAAAGCGAAGTAGATAATGTCAACAATACCATAGCGAGAAACTATGCCTTTTGTACAACTGAATGAGATGAAAGGTGGACATTCAGTGTGGTTTGTCAGGGCATGAAGATAGCAAAAGTCCCTGTTGCAGTTTGTTTCTTCCAGTTCCCAATACCTGTCAGTCATACTGAATTCCTCTTATCCTTAAGCTCTGGACTGCTCAAAACAGTTGTATTAGGTTTCTAAGTCTTTCACATGCTGTTGGTTCCACACAAATATGTGTTTGTCCACAAAACCACATAGTATTTTTAGATGCTGGAGGAAGCAGTCCTTAATTTTACATGAAAGTAAGGTATTTTCTATAGTAAACTTACTCCTAAATGAGCCAAGGCTTGCTTATACCACATCACAGCTCATGCTGAATTTATCATTTGCTACAACACATAGAACTTGGAAACTATTTGTTTCCTCCTTAAAGCTGCTGTAAAATAACATCTTAATTCTTCATTCATTTGGGGCCAAAACCCCATTTTCTAAAAATTAGACACTGAAGAGTAGTCTTTGTTACATGTGGGATTCAGTAGTTGACTAGCTTACAATGTTTAATTGTCTACATTTTGAAGTTAACTATTCTTTTCTCAGTATGCCGCAGATAAGTACTAAGTAAAATGCATTCTTACTTAATATATATTCACCACATGCACAGAAGTTGACAGGGAAAAATATTATTTTCCCACCAGTCTGGCTGCCGAGGAAAAAAACAAAACAAAACAGTTTGGCACATCAGGAATTCATTACATCCAGAAATCTCAAAGCTCTTTATGAGTGTTCCAGAGTTAAATCTCAAATATCCATCTCACCAACATGGAAGCTAAAATACAGAGCAATCAAATGTCTTGTCAGAAAGTCAAATCTGTGGCAGAGCTGGAAGTGATTTAGCTTCATTCTCTTGCATTAATTACTAAAATATGATTCCTCCCTTAGTTGTGGATTTAACTGTGAATCATACATAAGCCCAGAGGTTAGCATCATGCCCAAGTGATTAATGCTCTGTGATTTAAGTGTTTCAAATGAGAAAATGAAATAAATAAATAAATAAAGATCCTACAAAAATGCTTAAATTTTTGGCAAGGGAGAGATGGAGTGGAATTTGTCATTATCACTATCTAACCATTCTCTGCTGTTTTCAGGTTTTCTCACTTGGTGGTATCCCCAAACTTATACAGCTTCTTGATGTTCAGAATGAGGATATTCAACGAGCAGTGTGTGGTGCTTTGAGAAACTTGGTGTTTGAAGACAATGACAACAAACTGGAAGTGTCCGAGCAGAAAGGGATTCCCATCTTGCTCCGTTTACTCCGAAACACCAAGGATGTAGAAACTAAAAAACAAATAACAGGTAGTGTTTTCTGTTCATTCAAGCATGAAGTGCTTTAAGTAGGACACAAGTGCTTGACTGCATATTTAGGCCAATGTTTGGTGACTTAAGTACAAGAGCACCGTCACCTATTCTAAGTTCTTAAGGTGAGATTCCAAAGTCATTACTCAAGACCAACAGCAAGAAAAGACTAGGAACTGAAACCCTCTCTCAAAGCTTCTTCAGAAAAGATGTGTCTGTGTGTTTGTGGAATTAAATTTCTTAATTTTCTAGAAAAGAATAACAAATTCTGTCAAACTTTATTGATGAACTCTGCTCTGAGCAGTCCCAGAGATGCCTGGGATCATATTTTTTGCCCTCTACAGCAGCTTAGCCCTCCCTGTGGTTCTGGGAGTTCCCTTCTGGAGTCTGTGTGAGATCTGTCCCCCAGAACTGTCAAGGATTGGGTACTGCTTCCTTCTTTAAACTCACTCACTTGTAGCTGTTTGTACCCCAGAGTCTACCTTCTAAGACGACTGACAAGAAAATACTACCACAGGAACACCATGCTTCCTTTGTGTGCAAGAGAGAATTGCTTTACTACCATTTGGTTGTAAAGATAATAGCAATCAGTGGAGTGACCTACATTTATAAATCAGTTTCTGTGAGGGTTATATCCTCATCCTTTTGATTCCAGTTTCCACGAGGAATTGTTAAAAATGAGTAAGGCCCATTGAGATTTTGGAGGAAGAGCCCTTTGGAACAGAAACCCCATATTACATATCTTGTACATTACTGTAGCATTAGGAATGCTGGGGGGAAATGGTTACCTCTTCTCGCAATAAAACTGTGATTATTGCCCTGTTGGCTTTTCAGCAGCCAGTTAAGAAATGCTCACTCCTTCATCCCTGCCCTCCTGTTTGGAGGAAATCAGCTACTTGTGACCCACATTCATTTTATTTAGTATGCAAGGGAAGAGCTGGCTTATATTATATAACTGTAGGAAAACATTATGAGTAAATGAATGGGGATTTACTTTAAGTGTTCTCTAAAGGCAACAGGAACAGAAGCTATTAAAATAACAGAGCTTAAAAAGATACAGAAGGTGTCAAGCAGCCCTGCCTCGAAGCAAAGGCATGTAGAGACCTTCTGTAATTCTGCATTCTTTTAAGTATTTGAACTGTGCTCCCTAAGCTGTAAAACAGAGTTTTGTATTGTTGGCTTTTTTGGTTCTGTTCTATTGCTTTGCATTTTTCGAATGTCTTACAGTTTTTCACGTTTGCCACATACAGAATTGGGTCATTAAGTAGTTTACTGCATAGTGCATTGTCTTTTTTGTGCATTTACACACCAGAGAGGGGAGCAATGAAAAAGATGACACCGTGACCAGTAAGCTTTGCTCATTTCTTGTTTGTCATTTCTTATCAGACCTCTGACTGTTCTTGCAGGAGGACTTGCATGGATATAGGTACTGTGAGTGTTACTGTCTTTTTTCCAAGCCCAGTGCAAACCTCTGAGTGGGTAAACTCCACTGAACAGCAGTTTCCTTGGATAGTTGGTAATTCAACTACAAATTTTGTTCTCCCTTTTTCATTGCCTTTGTCTTCCCTTGGGACTAGGAAAATATCATAACTATGCATGCAATTGCACAACAGTATTATAACAATATGCTTCCAGGAATAGGTTGATGTAGATTCTCCTTCAATGGGAGAAGCCTGCCTGTCTTTCCACATCATACTCATTAGTTACCAATAAATCAGAGACTTCCAAAAATGTGATACGATAACTAGCTGAATGTCTTCCCCAATAAGAGATCAGTAAAATGATCTTGGTACCTGATAATAAACTGCTAAACTCTCATGAGAGACTCCTGTACAAGGATAGAAAGCATGTAATACTCATTAATAAAGAGTATTAATAAAGATGTTGATGCTCAGCAGATAACAGTTTTCTGTTTCCACTACTGTGGAACAGCCTGGTACCAAAACACCTGATAATAAAGAATTTTCTGGAGATAAAATTTTTGTGTCCATGATACAAAAGTTTTCTCAAACATTGATCAGTACAACTCAGAATTATGATCTTATGCTTGTGCACATGAGAAAATACATCTTAGCCTTAGAAGCTTATCTTTAAGATCAGCGAGTAATTAGCAGCAGAGTTGATACCAATGTACCTCTGCCCAATAGTAAGCTATATCATGTATAGTATATCTCAAAGAATATTTTGAAGGCCTGTGTTTGTTTTCTGGCCTGGCTGTTCCTCTTGCTTTCTTTTTCAACATAAGAACTAAGAAGTCCCAGGAATATCAGGAAAGCACGATCTCTCAAGATCAAAAATGTTACTTCTTTGTGGTGACTCCACCATACATATCAACCTGCAGCTTCACTTTGTGGATGCTCCCATGTGAACATCAGAAATGCTGGTCCAAGCTAACTCAGTCTGAGGTAAACAGCATGCTTTGTGCTGTTATGTGAAAAGACTGAAAGCAGTGAAAATATATGGGGGTAAAGGCTGACTTTAGCAAGTGCTGTGTCTTGCCACACAGTCTGTGCATTCCAGAAGAATGCACAGAATGCACCAAACCAGTATATACACTGAAGCGGCTTTGTGCATATGACAGTGGTCTGAAAACTGCCCTGTCCTAGTTTGCCTATTGCCTATGTGCAGAAAAGAGCCACCAGGTTTCTCCATGCAAATCCTGTGCTTTATTCTTAGGGAGAATGAGGCTTCCACACGATTGCATTGACTGGGTTTGCTAGTTTCTTCAAGTCTCTGATATAGCTAAAGTAAAGGAGCCATAGGCTTTGTCCATTGTTTGGCCTACAAACTTCTTGCATATCTTTTACAAAAGGAGTGATTCCTGAGCAATGAGGGAAGATGTCACTTTGAGACAGTGCAGGAGCCAAGAGAGGAATGGCATTTTTTAGTGTTTAGTGAGCACACTGAGGATCAGAAAGAAAAATGGTTGAGGCATGAACAAAAAAAGATGAACTTTTGAAGGTAAGCCAGATGAGCCTCTAGGGAGTACCTAACCTCTTGATCTTGTTATCATGCAGCGCAAATCTGAGAAATGAAAGAAAATTCTTTCTACAGGGAAGGTTACTGCACAAACAGATCTGTCATAAAAAGAAAAATAAATTTCAAAGTATACCCCACCCATTTTCCCAAATAACCATCTAAAGGAAAAAAATATGCCACTATAAATACATGATAGCATATAGATGCAAGAAAAGAGACCACTTTTAAAGATAGTTATAAAAGTGAACCAATTCATTCAAAACCAGAATGCCACTGAGATAATCCTTCTGACCTCAGTGAGACAGTGCCTGTGGGCACAGGTCGGATTTGCCAGAAAATTTACAATGTGAGCAACATTCAGATTCTGTTCTGACAATTCTGACCTCTATTCTAGGTATCCAGCTGTAATTCAGAATGCACTTGTTCCTTCTAGTATGGTATTCTGTCCTTGTGCCTACACATTTGTGCCGTTCTGTCTTAACATGCTTCCCCCAATAATGCCCTTTGGATTGCATGTCTGATTTCCTGTAAGCCTTACTTATCCCTCAGGAAAGTACATTCTTCTTTTTATCCCCTAATTCAGAGGTTGGAGAGCTGATCCCAGAAGAAGGAATGGCTGCTTCTGGCTGGGTTTTGTTTTGATTTTACTATTGCTCACAATAGCTGTAATTAAATTCAAAGTGTAAGGAGATACAAAAGAAACATTTTTTTGTTGTGAGCTGATGAAAGAAACGTTCACTAATACCCTGATACCCTGCCAGTGTTTGGAGGAGGAGGTCTTAGAGCAGCAAGTGGGCGAAACAATGAATGCCTTTGTAAGTGAAAAGCAGAAATACATGTCTAGGGGAAGGCTACTTTAAAAAGACTTTTCATCTGCTGGAATAGAACAGAAGATCTAATCAATTTTACAATACTATATTGGATATTTGCTTCAGTGTTTGTACACTGTAAGTAAACAAAGCGTGCAGTGTTACTTAATCATTTGTTTAGTGACAAATATGTGGACAGTAACAGCCAACCATTGATTGAGCTTAATTTTTCCCTTCTATGGGGAATTTTGCTATAAAGTGTTCGAGAAGCATGGTAATGGACATCTCCAACCTTCCAGCAGATTCCCAAAGACCTGTATACTCACTGTTTGGGCCTCACATCTACACCCTTTTAAAGTTTATTCTCCAGCTTTTTGGTGGTACTTGTAAGTGCAGCCAGTCTGCCAGACATCTAATAGCGATAAATTCCTCCCTGGAAACATATAAATGATCATGGGCATTGGAGGTTCTTATCTGTTTCATTTGTGTTATTTTGGTGATTGAGATAGCTGCAAATTGGCAGTGTGAGTACAGAGCAATGGAAGACCATTCTTTTTAGTCAGACATTAGACTATATAGAGTTCTGCCTCTAATACATGGATGAGTACATCCTCTCTCAGTGCCACTTCCCTTTGGATCAAAGTCCCATCACTCAGGAAAAGTTCACTCCCAGAGTTGCAGTACATTGCCATGAATGTACTCAGACAACTATCTGCATCCACCGTGAGGGGAGTTTTATGCTAGGAACTGCTTTCTTTGTGAACCTCATACAGCTGCAGGACATGGTCAAAATTAATAAGTGGTGCAACAGTGAACCTTCAGAGCTATTTATTTATCTTTTCAGTGTTAAGGTAAAACTTGTGCTGTGCCCTCCAGTCATGAAAGTATGTGACAGTATGTCCAAAAGCTCTGTCACTTATCTGCTCAATGGGAGGAAACAAGAAATCAAATTCCTTGTACATTCACTATTTTTTTCCCATTTTTTCCATATCCATATAGAGAGGAGCCATATGGATCAATAGGCACACACTTCAGACTTCAGCAGTGTTCAGTCCAAGAAGTACTACTTGAACAAAGAAACTCCACAGTGTAGCTCTGTTTGACACTGTAGAGTCTCTTAGACAAACTTACTATGGCTAATTGCAGTAGCTCAAGATAAAGGAAGAGCACAATAATTTAGTCCACACGTGACTGAATGCCAAAATACTTATCTCATGAAATAAAAAAGCCTCCACATTCTCATTGGAGTCTCTGAAGACTGAGCAGTGTGTAATTGTGTGTGGGAGGGTGTTGTGCAGTGTTTTGTCATGGTGGCTAGTGAACTCTAATCAAGTCCTTCTGTTCCTCTTGAGGATGTCAAGAGCCAGACAGGCTCTTTTACTGATTAATTTCAAGAAGATTGAAATTAGGTCTTTCAAACTGAGGGGGGAAACTTTTGCCATTCTGATTTTATTTTGGATATTGCAGGTTTGTTGTGGAATTTGTCTTCCAATGACCAGCTGAAGCACCTGTTGATTAAAGAAGCCCTGCATACCCTGACAGAAGCCGTTCTCATCCCTTGCTCTGGCTGGCCAGATCGAGATTACCCCAAGTCAAGTGTTTTACCCGACCCTGATATCTTCTATAATGCCACAGGATGCCTAAGGTGAGCAGTCAGTTCACAAGTACCTAAAATAAAGTGATGATAAAACAGGCCTGCATACATGCATTTTCTTGCTTACTTTGAACTGTGATGGCACCAAGAGAAAAGTTTGCATACAGATTGGTAAGTAACTAAATTAGGAAAAAAGTCACTTTTGAATCAAAATTAGCCACATCCAACTTTTTGCACAAGTTCAGATCTATCAAGGCCCGGCTGCAGCCATGCAGTGGATGAATAGAATTACATCTGTGCATCTACCACTGCAGTCAGCTTCATGAACACAGTAGTGATTAGAACAGATAAGCATAGTACGAGAGACTGCTAAGGTAGACCCACCCCTAACTGACAGAAGTAGAAAAGTCTCATCTTTAAAACAGGATACGCCTTTAAAAATAACAGCTGGTTAAAGTGTGGCCCTTCATGTCTCTCGTGAGTTCAGAGTCATTGCTCTTTAAGTAAATGCAATTGTGAGTATCAGAAATACCTGCCGTTTGTTTACATGGAATAACATAGTTGGAAAAAAATTAATGAGTAATGATATAAGTGAAGGCATGGCCTAAGTTTTATATCCTTTTTTAGTAAAGTACGAGGAATTAAGTTCAAAATTTAGAGGCTTGGGAAACTGTCTGGTTTTCCTTGTACATAAGTGTTTTGCTAACATGTCCAGCAGCAGAGTAATTGTGTTGGTAAGGTATGAATTTGTACTGGGTAAATAGTTCTTTGTCTGACTCATAAGTGATTTCAGAGGAGAAAAGGCTTGTTAGAGATACAAAATACTCATCAATAAGGTATCTTTTTCTGTCAGCCCACCAACTAACAAATAACTTCAGGTTTAATAATTAACTTTTATCTTTCTTTGATAGCTCAAAAACAAATACAGAGAAACATTAACTACCCATAATAAAATCACTCTGGTGAGCGGTGCTGTCTGTGAAGAGAAGCAGATCGTCTTATTCATATGAATTTGCTCCAGCTGCATTTGTAATGTAATAAAACAGTCTGGTTGGTTATGCCACTTTATACCCACTACTACTTTGGACTCCAGAGCTGACTCTTCTCAGCAAACCAGCATATGGGATCACAGAATTACTCTTAGTTTTAATGTGGTGTTACTCTTTCAGAGCTTGTTGTAGCAACTTGACATTGCTTTTGGTATATGACAAATAATGAGTTGCAGTAGCTGGGTTATTTTAAATCGAAGAGAAGTAGATTCTGAACGTACCTAACTCTGTAAAGAAAGTTACTAGGGCTGCTCTAAAGCTGCAGATCTACGGCTTTAATGAAAGTCTCTCAAATTGACCTTTGCCCAAAGATACATTGGCTATTGAAAAAAATACAATGTCTGTGTTCTAGTCCTTGTCATTTTTAAGTGCTCAGACACTGTGAATTGTAACTGAGAGGACAATAAGATCTTGAAAATGCTCAGGTAAAGTTGGTCTGTAGGATTGCCAACATACTTTATAGCAGAAAATAGGTTTTAATGAGGCTTATATTTGCACAGACCAGAAATACAAGGTTTTTATATGAATCAATTTGTTTCTCTTTATTCCCAGAGTACCACCAAAAGTATTCTTTGCTTATGTACTATTTAAAAATAATATATTTGCACAAAATCTGTAAGAACAGCATATTACAAAATAAAATATATATATATATATAAAATAATAATAATAATAATTAAAAAAACAAACAAACAAAAAAAAAACAAAAACTGTGCACCGAGGGAATGATGGTACTAATAAAGATGTTTAAAGAGTAGGTTAATGTGCCAGAGTATAAATCTGTAATTAGTCTTCCCTTTTGTAATACTAACATGTTTGTTGTGCATGTTGATAAAGTTCATAGCCTGCAGCTCCTATTACAGAGTAAAAATAGAACTTTGAAGTGCATACATTATGCATAGTACAGTACTTAGGTATAGAAGAATGCCAGAGTTTCTTTTCATTGCCTGACAGAAGTCAGCCACAGTCCAGATCTAGCACTGTCATCTGACACGGGTGCCACATGCTTACTAACTTGTTAATTAAAACTCCTTTTAACAGCGATTCAGGACGGAAAGGGAATCCACATCTAGCAGATAATATTGCAGATGCTAGTGCTGGAATGAGTGAACAACCAAAACACTCCTCATTCTGCTAACCAGTAACTGCAAGACATATTGTGGAGTCCCAGACTTCAGCTGCCTGGGTCTGTACATTCACTTACTGATAAGGAGTTGGACAGATTTGTTAATCCCATTCTCTAGATCTGCTTTTTGTCCTAAGGCATCGCTTCTGACAGTTTCACAGAAATTGTAGGTCACAGAACTTTATAGATCAAAATGAAGCTGCATACAACACAAAATTTAGCATTGACAGTTAGAATAAATGATGGTATTTTTCAGTCCAGAAATATGATAATCATTGTGCCCTGATCAGGTGGAGTAAAGCAAATCAAAAGACTACTCTGGTTGTCTGACACAAGCCAATTTAGTAAAACTGGTGTATTAAACTTCAGACTTTTTGCAGACAAGACAACTCTTGCTGTCTTTTGCATAATAGTACTGTCTCTTGTTCCAATAGGAGTGGGTTGGCTAGGAGGAGATATTTACCTCCTCCTCCACATTCTTCCTTCCTAGTCTAAAAATGCAAGACGCCAAGAGCGTGCAGGATATATGGTTTTGAATATTATTATACAAATGTTTGGGATGACTTTTCCTGTGAATTAGAAGGAAGGCTTAGTAGAAGGATTTCTATTATACTTTGAGTGCTGATAATGATCTCGTTATGTTTTTTCCATGAAATACTTATTCCAAAGGTTCTGCAATGCATGATATTTCTGTTATTCAGGGACAGAACATGATCTGATGAAGCTGCTGATGGAAACATTATTCTGGGTGCTGTCTTGGAGAACTGAACTTTCCAGAATTGATGTTTACAGGTTGCACTTCTTCCTGCAAAGCATTTTATTTTAGGCACTGGAGCTAATGATTACAACTGCCATGTTTCATTGGAGTCCTCCTTTAAAACTGCTCTTTAATTGGACTTTCCTGTGGCCCTGTGTGCCTTAATGTGTGCTTTTCAGACAACCATTTTCAGAAAAGTCAGCTAACCATTGCTCGTGGTTCCCCAGGAAGTAAAATAGATACAACACTTCATTTTTCATCACTGTTTTTGTCCTGTTGTCTGTCCCAGATCTATTTTACCTTTGACAGTGACCCATAGAGAATGGAAAGCTGTAGACCAAGAAAGTGCTATCACTGCACTTTAGACCAGGAAGCTGCATAACCATCTCATTTCATTTAATCAGAGATAAGTAAGGCCAAAGCTCTTATTATTGGTTGAGAGTGTAATAATGGCAGCTCAAGCTTGTAATGGAAGGTTCTAACTGAAGTTGTAAAACAAAGGACTAATGATAACAAGTCTTTGAAGCAAGGCCTTTTGCAACAGCATTGCCACTCCTTTAGGTTTATTTCCATCCATTCTTATCTTCCTGTGTCTATTCATCAGTCTGCCTGCTCCCCCAGGTCCTGAAAGGAATTTTGTTATTTCCAGACAGCAGCCTGCAGCCTGGTGCCTAGCATTACTGCATAAACCTATAGATTCCTTTCCTTCCATGCTGCACTTTTAAATCATGTAGGGAGCAAAAGGAATAGTTTCCTGAAGTAATTCAGGAACATCATGAAACAATTCAGGAGATTATTGTCACATAATTGAGTTAAATTCAAATTACCAGTTTTGGTAGAGTGAGACCCAGGAGCAAAAGCCACCCTCATATCAGTAGCCTGGATCATTCACAGCAATGCAAAAGCCTCTTCCAGTGTCTGCCAGTGTGTGACTCAGTGCTGGCTTAAAGGGAAAATCCCTTTCATTTGGTTGAGTTTGTAATGTAATTGAATATGTTATCATTCTGTTTGTGTGGAAATCGTGTTTGATTTTACTGTGTTAAAATTCTTTGTGCTTACCTGACCTGGATCATAAAATATTTCTGAGTAGAGAACTAGCTGACCCTCCATAAATGCCACTGAAACATGGGAAAATGACTGTTTCAGTCACAGATAAAGTTACACTGTGCGTGGTATGAGGTGAATGGGGCCTGTAGATAGTTACATGCATCCACTTTAGTGTGCAGTACAGTTCAGGCACATCACCAGGATTAGGGTACTTAAGCATGCCAGAAGTCAGAGGTTTTTAATGGCTAAATTATATCAAAACTTAAGTTCTAAGTCACTCAAAGGAGAGCATTCCTACAACAGCAGCCTGTCTCATGTTGCACGTTCCCAACTATTCAATACTGACACAAGACAGAGGTGTCAGGAATTATGTAGCACAAGAGGTTTTCTACAACAGTACGTTTGATCTTGACTCCAATTCTTTTTGTCCACAGATGTATTTGTCTCAGTATACTCTGATGAAATGCAAGGAAAACAAACTTGCATAGCAAGCTTGAAGATTTTTAGGTAGCCCTGGGATCTCACCATGAGGTTGTCAGGAGCTGCAATTCTAAGCCAGCCCAGCCCAGAATGGCAACTGCCCAATTGCTCAAGTGATGGAAATTTCAGGGCCTCCAGGAGCTCCACAACAAGGGAGTTAAACTCCTGAGCTCAGAGGGGGGTGCCGTATTTGTCAGGAGCCTCAAATATTGGGAAGGCAAGATTAAGTCAATTTTGCAGTTTCCTAAGTGAAATGTTGCCATTGTTTCAAAATTATTATTATTATTATTATTATTATTATTATTATTATTATTATTATTATTAGAAATTAACTCCTGTATGATGCTACCCAATCCTGAAAACCAAATCTGGCCCCATTCAAAGTAAAGTGGTTCCAACTGTAATTGAACACTTTGGAGAGTAGGAGCTCTTCCCAGTCCACGCTGTGGTAATAAGGAGAGAGAGGGAGGTGGAGAACAGCATGGCCATATATGTATGCACACATGCGCAGACACGCACAGTGGTATCTCTGGATAAATAGTTGAGTGCCAGCAACTCAAGGAAAGCAGTTCAGTGATTCATTTCCTTTGTGGAACAGGGCAGTGCCTCACCTTCATGTTCTTGTCTGCTTCCTGAGCTATGAAGCTGTGTGCCACCCCCCGTAGGCATGCTAGACAGCAAGTACAAGTGATGGTTTTTCCTTGTACAACCATTCAGGATGATGATAATTGTCTAAAGTTCAGTGATTTTTGTGCTGTGACAAGATGAAGTGCCATATCAGCTGAAGGTCTTCAGTAGGGGAAATTCCACACTTATCTTTTAATGGTATTTTTAGTCTGTGCACCTCAGAAACTATTTGTGCTATGCACTAGAAGAGCATGTACATTTCTGTCAGCATAGCCATGAACTGTTGAAAGGACGACATGACTCAACCGTGACATACATAGGTAAAATTGAATTCCAAACTGTTGCTGTATTGAGGAATCTGAATATTAATTCCATGATATGTAATTCCATAAGAGCATGAAAGAACTCATACATAGGAACCTTGTTAACAGTATGACCTAAAGTAAAGCTGTAATTACAGTGCATTAATATTTAACCTAAATATGTGATTCCCAGGAGGAGGGGACAAAACTGCATTGGCAGTATGTAGAAAATATCATGTTTTATTATCACAACCCACGGGAAAGTTTAAAGCTGTGCCTTTATGGCTTTGTCATTAATAACATTTTAAGCTGTTGTGTTTTTCAGTGGGTAAATAAGAGGGTAAAGCAAGCTCCCTTAAATTATTTAAAGAACATGACCCTCTTTGTTTGTGATAGATACTAACACAGAGCTGGATTTAATGGTATTTCAAACAAAGCAGGAATGTGATACTGTATGCAGCATTTTAGCCAACAGAGCAGCAGGAGGCCAGAATAATGAGGCCAAGATTTATAATTCCAACATTCCATAATTCAGAGGCCGTTCAGTTGTAAAAGTAATTATACCTCAAAATGAAGTGTTGTTACTTCCCTGATAATCAGTAGCTTATTTTGAGCCAAACTTCAAGCAGGAAGCGTGTCCTTAGCTTTTCAAGGGATTTTAAATGGCTTTCATAATTCATCTCTCAGATTGTCACGAAACAGAAATGTGAGCAGAAAGTAGGACATATAGTGTCTTCTTTTAAGTCTGGAGGAGGCAGACAGCATGTGTAGCAATGCCTGAGCCACTGTTGTAGAATAGCAGAAGACATCAGCAGAGAGTATCTGGCATTTCCCTCTCTGGGACTGAGCAGTTTCTAATGTCTTCAGCTTTGTCTGCCTAGGTGCCAGCAGCCAGAAGAATGCCCTAGGAAGCAGTGCGTTTTTAACTCTTCCTTGTCCCTTCACATCTCCTCTGCTGAATGCTGCAGGAGCAATGGGAGGCATGTGGGCAGCAGAGGCATTGCGCTGACAGTGGTTTCAGCTGGTTGGGGTAACTGTTCACTGCAAGGAGTACCCAAGTATCTCCATAGAGGTGCACGAGGAAACATTTGACAAAGTATTGGCAGGATTTGATAGAACTCTTCTGAAGAGTTTGTCTTTTCTATGTGTCTTTTTTCAGCAGGCAGCGGGAAACAAGTATCAGTAGTAATGGGTCTGTAGTCCTCATGAGAACGTGAAACAGAATGGCAAAAGTGCAAACTGAGGAACGGTGCTCAGCCACTATGAGGACCCTCAAAGAAATGAGGGAAAGCAGAAAGGAGAAGCACCATTCCTATGAAGAAAAGCTGAGGGAATTTGTTCAGCCTGGTGAAGCCTCTGAGGAGACCTCATTGTGACCTTCCAGTATGTTAAAGGGAGCTTATAGACAAGATGGAAGAGTGATATTATGGACTGATAGTGATATGACAAGGGGGAATTGTTTTAAACTAAACAAGAGGAAATTTAGGTTAGATATTAGGAAGAAATTCCTTACTCAGAGGATGATGAAGTCCTGCCACAAGCTGTCTAGAGAGACTGTAGGTGCCCCATCCATGGAGGTGTTCAAGGCCAGTCTGGATGGGGCAGCTGAGCTGCTGGGTGGCAGTCATGCTCAGGGCAGAGGGTTTGAGCTGCATGGGCTTTCAACCCAAACCATTCTGTGACTCTGAGATCCCCATTGTCACTAGCAGAAGATTCAGTATTTACACACTGCTTAGCTGGCAGTGACTACAGTCACTGTCTGCCTTGCAGTGCATTACTTGTCTGCTTGCCATGAGCTCAGTCTGCAGGCTCATCTTTCTTTCCCTTCTTTCTAACAGCACATGGGGTGTCTGGTGAATTTGGTCCCATAGCTGAAATCAATCATCTTCAAGTTGAGAAAGTTGGGTTTACTCTGCGGTTCATTTACAAGCACAAGAACGAGCTTAGGCAATAAAGAAACAGCTGTTTCCTGTTTTCCAGAACTTTTATAGTTTGTGTGTAGATGTTGCTAAAACTCTCAGAACTTACATCTGTTGGTGGGTGATCAAGAATTGGTTTGGTTTAGGTAAATGTTAAAAGAAGACTTCTTTTGAAAGGAAGTTTTCACAAGTACTTTGGTAGTTTGACATAGCCAGTGTCATGGATATTAAAAACACAGCTTAGAGTGGAATATTTGGGGGAAGAAAAGGTTCAGTTTGTTTGTTTAGAGAAGATTACATCGAGATGAAGACTGGAATTGGGGCATACCTTATTCATCCAAACACAACAGCTTGTTTTAATTTGTTATTTGTTATTGTCTGGGAATGCACTAAAATTGAAGTTTTGTTTAACAGAATCTCATATTATTGTACAGTCCTACAGAAAAGAAGCAGTCATCCTTAACTTTGCTATTTTAAGGTTTATCTGGAAAAATTTGTCAGATAGGCAAAAGAAAATATCTTCAAGTAAATCTCTTCTTACCGGTGTATTTCTTCCTGCACAGAAACATGAGCTCTGCTGGCCCAGAAGGAAGGAAAAAGATGAGAGAGTGTGACGGTTTGATTGATTCTCTTGTGTATTATATTCAAGGAGCTATTGCAGACCACAAGCCTGATGACAAGGTATTCTTCAAGATGGAAGGTCTTTTCTTAGGAGAAATCACCGAGAGCAAGTTTTTGTTTCAAAACCAGCATTCAGAAAGAGTTGTGATATAGCTGCCAAATTTATACTTATTTCCAGTGCTCTTAGAACTGCTACCAAATATGAAAGTTCAAAAAGAAGTTTTAAAAGGGTTTTTTCTCCCGCTGTCTGAAAGAATAACATACCTTGGCTTTAAGAAAACAGTCTTAAGGATCACCACAGAGAACTAGAAACATTTAAAGATTCAGGCATTACTTTTTTTTGCTTGTTTAAGGGAGCTAGCTAGTTTAGAAGTTTAAAGGATTAATGTGAGCACTTTCTTGAATAGGATGTGCTACATGTTCCTTGGGAAATGTAGAACCTAAATCTGAGTGGTGAAGTAATTAAGAGTTTATGTCATTTAGAATGCAATGCGTTGTCCTACATTTTTTTGGAAGGTAAGCATTCAGCCCAAGCCAGTAACTGAGAGGACATGGACAATTCCAAAAGATAGGTTTTCTCCTTCTCTTCCTCCCAGCGCTGACTGCAGATGAACCCTGAATGCTGCTTAGACTAGATGTTTGTCTTTTAGCTGGGTGAAGTTAGGTGAGAAGACCAGCAGCCACTTACGAGGTTAACCATAGCCTGCCAGGCACTTCTAATGTGCCTGCTGTAACTTGTGCTGTGTACTGGTAATTACTGTGTATTTGTAGCTCTTTCCTGGGATTAGTTATTTGAGCTTCTCCATCTCCCTGCAACCAGAGCCAGTAGCTCCAGGGAGAATCCAACACATAAAACTTGTACCAAGAGCTCCCTACTGCACTTTGTCCTTAAACCACTCATCCCTATTTTTCTTTCAAAAAGTGAAGAACTGGTAATAAAACTATTTGCCACTGAACTCATCATTCGGAAATTGTCAACCTGACCTCAGTCATGCCCAGAATCGTAGAATCACAGAATCATAGAGTGGCCTGGGTTGAAAAGGATCTCTGAGATCATCTAGTTTCAACCACCCTGCCATGGGCAGGGTTGCCAGCCACCAGACCAGGCTGCCCAGAGCCACATCCAGAAAGGCACATCTGATATTTTTTTCTTTCTTTTTTAATGGTATTCTACCACAAAAAATTAAAAAATAATAATAAAATAAACAAAAAAAGCAGCTGTATCCTTTGGAAAGATACAAAGCTTTCCTTTTGCTGACACTGACTAGGTGTATATGTGTTCCTTTTCGCCCTTAAACTTCTGTGCATTCCTTGGCACACTTCTGGTCTGTGCTAAATAGCATGTGCACAGACAAATCCCAGGTACATTCAGGAATTATAATGTCCCAGGATCGTTTCCAACAGACATGCACCATGCTCTGAATGCAAGTCTTGTGTGCCAGTTGGCCTGAGTGCTTAGGAACATCTCAGGACATGTTTAATTTCTCGGCGTAAAAGCACTCTTGTGGATCACTGGCATGAAAACTAGCTCATCTTTAAACCATTATAAGCTATGCAGTTAATTGTTTAAGATCCAAAAATGAAGTTCTTTGTGTATACATGCCCCTTCAACACATGCCATTGCTTCCAAATTTTCTATTCTTTTGTTATTTTAGGCCACAGAAAATTGTGTGTGCATTCTGCACAATCTTTCCTACCAACTAGAGGTAGAACTTCCTGAAAGCTATGCCCAGAGCATCTATATACAAAGAAGAAATATTTCTACCAGTGACAGAACACCAGGCTGTTTTGGAACACGGAGCAGAAAAGTGAAAGAGGTAAAGCACATGTTTTGCTAAATCTCATTTTGTTAATCAGTTGTAGCAACTTCTGGAGGATATAAGGCTGTAATCTAATTAGGTTGCTTCTCTGTTGGTGATGCATCTGGTAGTGTGACACTCACCCTCAAAATGTGAATTTATCGATGGCTTTTTCTAACATCCATGATCTCATTAGATGTCTGATGGAACAAATGACAATCACAGTTTCATTAGTTGAGAAATACTACCTCTCAGCTTCATTACCTGGTGGATCTTACTGGTGTCTGCACCATGTTCAGCAATTGTGCAAGTGTCCTACCAGTGATTGGATATTGTAGCACAAGGTGATTTGCTTTCTCTGTGGCTTTCGGACTTCTTGCAGATCCAGCTGGAATTGTTGGGGAGAAAAACAGATACCAGGAAGGGAAATAAAAGAAATAAAAAAGAAATAAAAGGATTTATGCTCCTCCCCCATCCTTTTTTTTTTTTTTTTTTTTTTTTTTTTTTTTTTTTTTTTTGCTGGAGTCTGTTCCTTTTTCTCCTGTTCCATCCATGATACAGCTTTAGTGTGATATTTCCCCTTCAGCTCAGTCCCCAGCATCAATAGCTAGAGATGCAAAGCATCTTCCCCCTCAATAATCTCCCATTTTCAGATGGAATGGTCAGTACAGTTAAATATTGGAATTTTACAGGTTGCCATTATTGTTCACAACTTCATACTTGTTGAGGAGCTTAAAAACCTAAAGGAGTGTGAACATGGACCTTCTGGTCATCATTATTTCAATTCATGAAAGTGAAACAAAATCAGACCTGCTCTTAGACTATGAAAATAGGGAAAATACAATTATTGCAAATTAAACATACTTTAATCAGTCATCAAAGATATCCATATTCCTATGACAATACTGTAGCAGTCAGTGCTCTTGGCTATGTGCTTTCAGATACCAGGATCATCTCTCCTGGGGAATAAGTCATCAAAGAAATGTTCTCACATGTGAGCCTACTGGTAAAAATGATTGTTCCATAACCAACTGCCATGTTTGAACTCATGTCACTGATAATAGATCATGGGATACTATATGAGTACTTAGTAACAAATATCCTAACATACGGTAGTAAAAATGAAAGTATTCTTTACTTTCAATTGCAGCCTCTGATCTAGCTGACAAAAATGGTAATGAAAACAAGGACATAAATATTTATTTTAGAAAAAGAACTTGGATCAGCTTTTAGTTCATTTTTAGACCTTCGGTTACTAAAATATCAGTGACAATACAACAATAAATGTCTGTCTTAAAATAATGTTCACTTCCATTCACATGAAAATTGTCTGTAATGAGCTCCGCAAAATCATCTGGTCATGGAGTTACAAAATTGCTAGTTTAGATTGTGATGCATTATGTCATATAAGGTTACTGGTTCTAACAGACAATCTTTTTACGTGTTTAGAAGCAGCAGGACACCCCGCTACCTGAGGAAAAGAGCAATCCCAGAGGTGTGGAATCACTCTGGCATTCCACACTGATTAGGATATATCTCTCCTTGATAGCAAAGAGTACCAGAAACTATACCCAGGAAGCATCCCTGGGAGCTCTTCAGAACCTCACAGCCGGCACTGGACCAGTAAGTCAGCTTTGTTCTCTTTCTTGTCACTTAGTTCTTGATGTAAATGCATAGACTTTAGGGCTGCAATTGCAACATGCTCACAGCATGGAGCTCAGGTAACTATAGGCAAATCGCTGGCTTCCAGACACAATCAATGAAACTGAAGAACTTTGAAGAGAAAGTCATAACCAGCACTGTAGATATTTCCTGCTTGGCAAATAGGAGGATCACTTCTTTTCACTTCGTGTCCACATCTGGAATTTGCTAATCCATTGCACAGTGAGGGAAAAGTTGATGCTAAAAGAGTGAAAAAAAAGTGAATTTGTGGAATAAAAATGGTCCCATAGAGAGAAGAATTCTTTGGCACAACTATATATCCCTTTCATGGTTTAGAAATTGATGACCTATGTTATGTTTTGGCTGAGGAACTGCCCAAAGAGTGTGGGATGCTTGCAACTTCTTTTATATCACCTTCCTCTTCTGTTTTAGCTCATACCTAGCTCCAGGTCTAAACTATCTAAAATAGACATAAAATGGTACGAAGAGCTTACTGCTGTTGTGTCTGGGGCTATACATTCATGATAATTACACATTCTTGCCAAATGCCTTTATAACAGATGCCATTTGCAGTGGCCCAGACTGTTGTTCGGAAGGCAAATGGCCTTCCAAGCATTCGAACTATGCTGCACGTAAGCCACCCAGCAGTAAAGAAGACAGCAGTCTCACTGCTCAGGAACTTATCTCGCAACACCTCTCTGCAAAATGATATAGGTGAGCAAAGACTAATGTTGTCTCTTGGGCTTTCTTTCTCTGCCTTCCTTACTTTAACCTTTCCTTCTTCAAAAAAAACCAAAAACTGGTATGTGAATGTTAACAGTCATTTACATTGATTGCTTGACTCGTTCTATGAGATTGAAAATAAGGGTTTTGTCTAAGAATGACTCTAACCTCAAGCTTTTTCTACATTGTGTTCTCCTCATCAGATACTTCCAATGATGTTATATTCAAAGTAGTAAAATATACATAGATACATATGCATAGATTTCTTTCACCTAAAATAGGATAAAGGTAAGAAGATGCAGAGTTCTCTGCTGCCACAGCTATGTAATAGGACATCCCTAGTTGTTCTAAAGAAGACCATATTTTCTTCTTATAGACATAACACTTTGCAAGCTTGCTGCTTAAAAGGTTTCCCTGCAAAGTTAGAAGATCCTACAGGGAAAACAACTATTTCTGAAGGGTGTTATTTCTAAAATGTTATGTTTATTTTCCCATCAGAAGCCATTTATATTCTGAGTATTTTCATTTCTATTTATATTTGAATATTTTTCTTACTGACCGAATAAATTCACATCATTTGTTGTCCTCTTCTGTATTCTTACCGAAGGGAGAAGAGGAAATTACAGGCATAAGGCTGATTTGTGGAAGGAATTAGCAACCAGAATTCTGCAGAAGAATCTTCTGGTCACTGATTAATCCTTAGAGAGCATTCCCTATTAAAGAAAATACAACAGTATTTTCAAAATACAACTGATTTCAAAAGGATAATACATAGGATGTTAAAAATTACAAGTGGCGAATCCTCCAGAAACAGAGGATTAGCCTGTGAGGAAGAGGTTTCCTTAGGGTTTTTCTTAGGGAAAAAAACATCTATAAAGAAATGTGGAAAAGGCAGAATAGCATGAAACTCTGGAGAAAGGTGCTTAAACTTCACTGTTGTTTTATTGCTTTACCCACAGTAGTGAAAATGGGGGGGATTTCAGATGAACCTTTCCTCGGTGAAAAGGAGTTCTTTTTTACTGACTTGCAGATTCAAGTCAAGCTCTCCAATCATTTTGGCCAACGGAAAGGAAGGAAATAATTTTCCTAGATAAAAGCGTTTCTATTCAGCAAGCAAAATTAATGTTTGATTTCAAATTGAGATAAGTTTCATATAAAACGTATCTGGAAATAAAATGATTTTCAGACTTTCTGAAAATCTCCTTACTTGATTTATCAATGGAAAAAAAAAAATGAACTATCATGTCAGACGTAGTTGCTTTGTCTGATATTTATCATAGCAGGTGGTTTATTCACTTTTAAAGTCTTTATCTGAACTGTATGCAATTTAATCTCATCATAAACAAACTTTGTCACAAACTAGAGGCAAGAACAGGAGTCAGAGTGAGCAAAACATTCTCAGTATAAGTGGCATGCTGAGTGTTGAGGGCCAGTATGGCCTCACACTGAATAATTCCTTCCCCACATGCCTGTAGCTACTTCCCAGTGATGCTTCTTACATCAGGAGCAGCTGGCTGCAGCCTGTTGCTGACTGCTGTAGTTTTCTTCATCAATTCTGAACATGCACCAGTTTATGTGGCATGGTTCTCCACGTTGTCATAGTCCTCACAATATACATACAACATACACAATGTATATGGCTTGTAGAGTCACATACAGTTTGGTTAAAATAATGAAGTGTTCTTTAAGGAGGAGGAGACTTCCATATACAAATTTCTTCTTAAATAAGTAACACCTACAGGCATAGAAGGTTCAATGTGTGCATCCCCGTATAGCCTACCACTGTAATATGCAACTTTAAAATCAATTTGTAGTCACCCTTTCTCAGTTTGCAATGTACTACCAAATCCATGTTTACCTTTAAACACTCACATTTCCTCAGGAGGTGGTAGCCTCCTGCCTGCACTCACCTAATGACTTCATTGCAGTACATCAAGTATTAATGTATTGTGCATAAGAAGCAAAATATGTATGATTTTGTGTGGATGCAACTTACCTTAACTGTGGGGATATAATGCAGCTATGAGATAATCACTCTTTTTGGGGAGCAAACAGCACTGTGATGAGCAGTAATGGGAGGATTAATGTAGGAATCCTAGGTAGGTAGTAATGTAGTAATGTCACTAACCAGTTAGTAATGGAGTTTTCTGCCTGTCTTCCAATTTCCAGCTAGAGAAGTTTTGCCTGATTTGGTCTCAATACTTCCTGACTATGTCCCAGGGTCTGATATTGCCAGTGAAACCACAGCTTCAGTCTGCTACACCTTATACAATTTGACACAGAGCAGTTCTCACAGTGCACGGCTTCTCCTAAATTCTGGTGGCCTGTCAAAGATCATTGCCATCAGCATGAATGACAGGTAAGATGGTTGAGAAGCCTTCCCCTCTCCTTCCTCCTTTCCTTCAGGAAAAAGAGACAAAGAAAACTGTAACCTTTTCCACTTGGGATACCTCATCTTAAGGTACAGGACAGATTGAAAATGACAGCAAGATGAACAGAATTACATATAGTAGAAACTAAAGAAAAATCTCTGTAACATCTGTTCCATTTACAAAGGAATATGCTGTGTTCCAGTTCTTTAAATATCACCTCCAAAGATGATGGCACATTATCGATATTCTAATACATATAGTTGGCAGGCTATCAGATTTTATCTGTCCCCCCCCCCAAAATTTCTGTATTTCCTGGCCTTTGTAACACAGCCCTGATAACCTTTAAACTTTAGCACAGGAGTATATTTTATAGAAAAGATGGAGCCATATGTAAAAATTACTTATTGAGTTTCATTTTAGGTATAGGTCCCGAATTTTCTTTAATAATTCTTTAACATTTAATCACATGCAACCAATATTTAATCAAAATAGAATAGTGATTTACGAATAGGAATAATTATTCAGTTTGCCTTTTTTTTACAAAAAAGAAAGAAGAAATTCATCTCAGTAAAGGAGGCCTCATGAGGCCCTGAATAACGTTAATTTTCATCTAACTAATGAGACATTTTAACTGCAGGAAAGATCCTTCAGAATAGTGGTTATTCTGAGGTGTATTTTCTCAACTGAATTTGAATACTATGACATGCTGCAAGAGTAAGGCTACGGAGTACTTAATTTCTCTGTAATTTTGAAGGAGAAATGAAGTTGAGGTGTATGTTTCATTTTCTTTACTAGTGAGGACAGCGTGAGATTGCTAGAATACCTAAAGAGCAAGAAAGCATCATTTAGAAGGATGGAAACAGAAAAAATATATGAGGTTATAGTATCTGAAGTCTCTACATGCACTGTGATTCAGAAGTGGGAATTTAAATGTATTTTATCATTCTTTTTGCAAAATTTCAGTAACATGTTCAGCAAAGCTAGTAAGGCTGCTTCAGTCCTCCTCTACTCCTTGTGGGCACATACTGACCTCCACAATGCTTACAAAAAGGTAAGACCTGTCTTATAGCAAAGACATTTAATTTGTCATTTCAGCTGTAGATCCCTCTCGTTTGTTCCCTGGGGCCCTTAGTACTTCTGCAGTGTTTCTTGGTAGGATTTCAAGGGGTTGCTGAACTTGGTGTTTCTCTTACTTGTGTGTAGCAGGGTCAGCAGGTCTAGGGAGATGATTCTCCCCTTCTACTCTGCTCTTATGGGACCCCACCTGTACTACTGCATTCAGTTCTGGGGCCCTCAGCATACAAGGAACATGGACCCATTGAAGCAGGTCCAGAAATGAGCCACAAGGATGATGAAAGGGCTGGAGCACCTCTCCTGTGAATATATGCTGAGAGAGTTAGGATTGTTCAGTTTGGAGAAGTGATCTCATTGCAGCCTTCCAATACCTAAAGGGGGCCTACAGGGAATCCAGAAAAGACTATTGGTAAGAGTAGTAATGGTACAAGGGAAAACAGTTTCAAATTAAAAGAGGATACATTTAGATCAGATATTAGGAAGAAATTCTTCACTCAGAGGGTGGTGAGGAACTGGAATGTGTTGCCAAAGAAGACCCCCATCCCTGGAGGTGCTCAAGACCAGGTTGGATGGGGCCCTGGGCAACCTGATCTAATGGTAGATATTCCTTGCCTATGGCAGGGGTTTGGAACCAGACGGTTTTTAAGGTCTCTTCCAACACAAATCATTTTATGATTCTATGATAATCCTGCACAAGCAATGAATGATCTTCAGTTTGCTTATCAGTGTTCATATTCTCTCCCTTTCTGGTTTTATATGCAGTAGCAAACCTAATGAGGGATACTCCTGCTTCCTGCTAGAGCAACCAGATATTGAGAAGTGATGCTCAGTAGATCCATCCACCACTGACCAAACCAGTATGACACAGAGGGCATAAATGGCCAGAAAAACCAAAGGAAAGGCAACAGCTTCTTATTTTAAACCCAGTTTTATTCTCCTTGTTCTCTGTGCTGTCTGAAAGCCCAAGTGTTAGTTACATTCAAACAAAAAGGTACAGCCAGGGAAAGGTTTTGCAAACATACGATGTCATAGTCAAAATCAAACAAAAAATGACCAGTGTGAGTCAGCCAGCCAACAAAACAGCTTGTTTCTTTCCTTTGGAGGCTCTGTACCTCCTGTTTCCAGGCACAGCTGGGTTGACTTCAACTTGCCTCCAACCTGCCTTTCAAACTCTTTTCATTCATCATTTGCTTGCAGCACAGGATATCTGTCACCTAGAATTCCCAGTAACCTAAAACGATGCTATTTTCAAGCTCTTGCTTTTAGCATATGTACGTTAGCCTTTTTAACAGAGGAACACTGAAACTGAAGTCTTCTAGATTTTAAAAAAAAGAGAGAGTAAGCAGAAAAGCACAACAGTAAGAACTGTAGATTTTTTTTGTTGAAATTTGCTCAGGAAAATTACTTAGCTTATATCTCTTTACAGTCTTCCATCTTACTCAGCAGCATGTTGTCCTACAAACAAGAAGTCTGTATTCAAGAATAAGGGTGCTTGAATTGTGCAGTAATTCATGATGGCAGGAATTTTCTGAAGCCGATTTTGTTCTGGATGTACATAAAAGACACATTTGTCCAACCTTATTTTTAAAAAATGCCAATTCCTTGCTATTTCTTTGTAGATCAGGTCCCAAGGAGATGCCAAGTATAGCACTGAAAGCTGCAAGCCACCTAATGCATAGACATTTTTGAAAAGTCAATCAAATAAGCAACATAAATTACTTGTTCAAATGAGACTAATCTAATTATGAGGCATTTTGGCACTGTCCTATACTCTTCATTGGTATAAGGTTAATCTCAACTGACATTAGTCATCTAAGAGTTATGAGTTATGAGAACTGGAGCTAGAGGAATAGGCTCCCCATACATTCAGTAGAGAGAGTTAAGAAGCTCCCCTCAGTGATTCATAGTATCATAGGGCTATCCCAGATTGGAAGAGACTTACAAGGACCACAGAGTCCAACTCCTGTCTCCTCCACACAAGATAACTCAGAATCCAAACCTTGTGTCTGAGAGTGTTATCCAAGCACTTCTTGAACTTAGCATCTTGAGGCCTGATCCATGACCTGGGCAGCCTGTTCCACACCCACCACCCTCTGGTGCAGAACCTTTTCCTAATACCCAACCCAACCCTCCCCTGACACAGCTCTGTGCCATTCCCTTGGCTCCTGTCACTGTCACCATAAAGAAGAGATCAATTTCTGCCCTTCTATGAGGAAGCTGTAGAATACCCCCTCACTCATCTTAGACTGAACTGAGTTACTCTTGGGAGATATCTCTTCAGTCTCTGTTGAATGCAGAGGATTCTACCTAGACCCCTGCTATGGCTCCATACCTATCTTTTAGGCAGGTGAACCTTTGCAAAGTCAACACTGAAGATAATGAATTATTCTTTCTTTCATTCCAAAGGCTGATTTTAAGAAGACAGATTTCGTCAATACCCGGACCACAAAAGCCTACAACTCACTAAAAGATTGAATCAGATCACAACGTCACAGAAGACATATATTGATTAGTGTAACTGTCCTCATGCAGCTGGTATTCCTGTGAACCAGGAAGTATTTCAGAAGAAAGAGGCTGATTTATAGACTTGAACAACCTGTGATAGCTGTCCTGTGTTTTCTAATTTTCATCACGTTGTTGTCACTGTAGATCAGTATATGAATAACCAAAAGCGGGTTCTTCAGGACATTTGAGGTGAAGTTTCATCTAGGTTTACCACTACTCGGAGTTTCAGATGACCGCCTTTAGTCTACCAGACATTTATGCACAGAGGTTTGAAATGCCGATTGGCGGCAAATACTTTTTAGAATGTTTTATACAGATGATAGTTTTCTACAGAGGGTAAGCATCAATTGCACTGTTCAAGACACATAGTAATTTTTCACTCTTTTGTTTCTTCACACATGCTAAACAAGAATCTCCAGACTCTGTGAGTGTGCACAAGAAGCTGTTTCACTACCTGCATTATAAAAGCACTAAGGAAGTTAAAATGAGTATTTTTCTATTACTTGTATTCATGTGCTCACTGGTTCTTAAGCCTCTTTCTTTCAAGATTTCATCAACAGCAATAAAATCAATTTTACATAGATCTGGTTACGCCTGGCTCTCATCATGCTCCTTCAAGTGGCTGTTGGAATTGATAACTGTGTCCAGAAGGGGTTTTATCTAGACACAATATGTCAGATGCTTTGGGCTGATCCATCATTCTTTGCTAATTGCTGGTGATTCAGTGATTATTTTAAGAAAATCACATTTTCAAAACAATTCTGTTGATTAAATGTAGTAAAAGGAGTGGAGTCTTGTCTTTATTTTTGAAGAGAAAGATACATGAGGATAGGAGCACTGCTGCTTAAGGAACGCATCTGATCTTGCTTCATATTCTCTTAGTTGAAATCATCATCCTCCCTACAGCAAATACCTGCACTGTGATAACAGAAGGACTATGTCTGCACATGTGAGAATTGGTAACAGGAGACCAATTCCTAAGTACCCGAAGACTGTTCCTCTGGTGTGATCTAGGAGAAGAAAAAGAAGTGTTAAAAACTGCCTTTTCTAGACAGTAGTTAACAAACCAGCTGATAGATTGTCCATTAAACCAATTGGAAATAAATACATAAATACATAAAGCTCTGTGGTTTGGATTCTGAGTTGACATGATCTGCCATTACAAACCAGAGAAGCTAAGCTGTGTTGCTGGCACCCACAACTGGCATATACATTCGCAAGCCCTTCTGCAAGAAAGGAACCTGTGTTGTGCCTCCACCCTGAACTGCTGGCACAGGAGCTTTTGAAGCTGTTCCAACCCAGAAAGAGATGTTTAGTCATTTAGGACCTCACAGAGGAGAGGTCCATTCATTTCAACACTTCTACTCGAAGGTTTAATCCCCACTATAAACTTAGAACCAGCAGACTGTGACGTTGCATTGTGTCCTAATGTATTTCTGGATATCGGAGCTAAGTTATGCTTGGAGATGCACATATTTCTTGCAGAGTTGCCAAGAAGTCACACACTTGCATTCAGAACAAAACAGCCTGGAAGTTAAACAACCAACCCTGTTTTTCCAGCAAAGGTCATTTTCACAGGTCTGTTAGTCCTTTGCATTTGCTTTGAATAACTCAAATCAAATGTGTTCCTGTAGGAGGTTTTAAAAATACTATTGTCCTTTAAGAGATCGTTTATTTCCAAAATACTCCAAGTCCAAAAACAACACAGGGGAACTTACAGCACCTCGTATTGAGGACAATGGTTTTATAAGTTTTGTAACTATGACCGAAAATGGAGAAATAAAGTCTAATTTTTTCTTCTAACTTGCTAACCCAAGTAATGCTGCATATACTGTGAGTGAATAAAGACTTGACAAGTCTACTTTCACTGCCCCAAAGGTAGTGGTACTGAAAACTGATATACAAAGAGCAAACATGAAGACAGAGTAGCATTGGACTGAAGAACTGCAGTTTAAGGATCAGGGAGGGGACTTCTTTTAGAACTGGTTTTATTCTGTGCAAGTCACACACTTAATAATAAAACACCAGTGCTGTGCAATTGTTGATGTTCAGCTTAGACTAACTCTCAGTGTGAGGGAAATAAGAACGAGGGTAATTACCAACTTTCAGGGTTGTTTCTACTGATAGTGTCTCTTTAAAATCTCAGCGGCATTCAGAAGTCACAAAGAGGAATGTCGGGCCTGGCAGCAGCTGAAAGCTATAAACAGGGATGAGGAACAGTGACACACCTTATGACAACTGATCTCCTACTTGCAGGCAATCAAAAACATTTCAGCAGGATGCCAGAGAAAGCAATGAATGTTAGAGAAATAATAAAGTGTACTCTAACAGAAATATCTGTCGTTGGCCTTCATTGTTACTGGCGGACCAAATTGCTTGCATGCAGCATCCTCCTACCTTTCTTCTGATGTCACAGTTCCTAAATGCTAGTGCCTTCTCTTCTCCCTCATGTGCCAAATAGAACTGGTCTATGTGAAATACTGCAGTACACTGTACATGAGCATAGGCATTATGTTACTTGCTGTCTTTCTTTTCTTTTTTTTTTATTCTTTTGTGCAGGTGCATGCCATATATTAAGGAAAGTTAACCCTCCCTTATATGCCCATGAGATGAACTGGCACCATTATGAGCCATGATAAAAGAATCCCAGGCTCTTATTAAAGCTGAGGAATTGTATCTCAGGCTTCCAGTTTGCTTGTTTGGGCTTCAGCTGGCCTTACATTTTCCTGTCTTTGGCATTCAGGACCAAAACACCCAACGTTATCACTCTGTAGTTCTTTGCAGGGGTTCTTGAGATAAGTAAATGAGCAGACACCACGTGAATCACACAAAAGCTATGGAAGTTACTTCAATTCCAGCAGCTGTCCTTCCATTCTTTTTTACTGTTATTGCTGCTGATTAAGACCTCTGTTGTCATCCTTGACTCAAATGCAGATGCAGCTCATGGGCAAGATATCAGCCTTGAGGCCTGCTATAAGCAAAACATCTGGAAGTCATGCCAGAAATCAGTCTGGAGAAAAGGCAAGTTTGCACTCAGCATCACAGTGCATCAAGGACAAGTACTTGAAGAATCAGACATTGATATATAACCATGAGAGTCTGCACCGAGCACACAGTTATAGATGCTCTGCAGCATCTGACCACTGAAAACATAGAAGAGAGACAAAAAGGGTTTTACAGCAGATGGTGTATGTGGACCAGTGGTGCGCCATTCTCTGCAATCATACTTCAGATATTTTAGCAGGTGTTTGTTTTTTTTTTATGATAAGGAAATAAATCTGTTTTAATTCACAAATTCTGAGCCAAATATCTGTTATCATTCCCAAGCAGAGGTATCGTCAGCTCAGGATCAGAAACCGGAGTCTGCTTGCATCCTTTCTTCAGCTGCACGTTTGAGTGATGTGTCTGGTAACTGTAAACAATTCATGTTTAGGGACTTAACATTTGTTAAAAAAAAAATAATCTCTCACCCTAAACGCACATTCCTCTGTTTGCATTCCATTGTTTTTAGTGATTTCCCTCTTGTCCAGACCAGTTCAAATATCCACATACGTGAAAAAGAGAGAGCAGGCATTTGCTTTAAACACCCTTATCATCTGCAGTAAACAGCTGATACTGCAAATCCCCACAAGGTATGAGGGCCTTCTGAACAAGCATGTGCTTTTGCTCATAGGGCGGGCAGCACTGTGACTGTGCAAAGGAATGGAGACATCAGTACCAACTGCAGATATAGTGCTCTTCATTAGGTTGTGCTGACCATAAACTCTTCTGAAATTGCATAAGGCTCTCTTAGGCATCTGTTTTCTGATCTATAAGCTGTACTCAGATGTAGGACTGTGGGTGGAACTGCCCACAACAAAAAACCTTGAAAGGTGTTGTCCTCAAAAGTCCCCAGGCTGCTCTTGCTTTCTGGGGCTTAGAAGGAAACCACAATGACCTCAAATGTAGCCAGACACTGGGGGCATCTGCAACTTAAATATGATTTCAGTTTTCCCTCCATTTTATGTGAGATTTAAGTGCATCGTGTGACCCTCAAAAATTCATTATTGTGTGTTTTGCCCATGAAGCACATATACTCCAGAAAGGAGGAACAAAGAGTCCCTACTCCACCACTGGCAGCCCAAAGGGAGTGCTTGACTCCTAGAGGTTTTTTAGGGCGCTGCAAAGAAAAGATCACCTCAGCAAGAGGCACGAGGTGGAAGAAAGTGAGCCGGGCAACACCCTGAGCAGCCATCTGGTTCAGCTTCCTTTTGGGATGCCAGAACTGAGTGCAGGTGACCAGGATTCAGCTAGTGAGACCAATCAACAGGCTCCCAGCATGAGTCAAGATGTACAGTTTCTGATGCTATACTCAGTAAGCATGAATCCAAACCAGAAGGTGCCCCAGAACTGCTGGTGAGCCCTCAAACAAGAGCCAAGTAAACAGCTGGTACTTGATGGAGGAGAGGGACAGTGACAGCACTGCACTAAGCTGAGAGCTGGCTACCCCTGTATGAAAGCTGTAAATAGCATCTCCTGTGTGACACTTTGCAAGTGAAAGAGTCATTTATGGATACTCCAAGTAATGGGGAGAGCTTTGAATCTTGCTTTGCTCAGAAACAAGATCACAGTCATCAACAGAAGAAACAAAAAGACCTCTAAGGTGGTACCTTCAGCCCACATGTTCACCAGAAATATAAATAGCAGAGCTTGAGCCCCTTACTGATCACCTAAAGAAAAAAGAAGTTGCATGAGGGGGGCTTTTTTTTAGGGTAAGCATAGCTGCTGGGTAAGAAGGCAATATCTTTCAGAAAGTTCAAAAGCTTTCTGAAGCCCATGAAGGTCATAATATAATGGCCTCAGGCAGAATATCTGTGTTTGGCTTGGAGTAATAACAAAATAAATCAGTAGCTGTTGTAAAATCAGTACTGAACTCCTCCCGGAAGAGTGCTTCAAGATACGTGAGCAGATTTTAGTTGAACTCAAAACACTGGACACTAGGCTTGGCCCAATTAAAAACACAGCAACAGCTTAAACTCTCTATGGCTTGTGAAGGCTGGAGAATCCTGAATGTGGCACGTAGGGTGAATGAGCTGTAGCTGAGATTAAAACAGATCCTGTTAGATAAAAGCTGATGATAGTGAAAAGGAAATAAAGAGGAAATACACTTTTTCATCATAAAAGTTTTCCCTTGTAATAGAAGTTTTGTTTGGAGGCATGGGGAGAGGAGAGGTTCTATGATGCATTTGTACTGTGGTTACCTTTGTATGTGTGTAGTAGTTGTGACTAGGGAACACACAGTGTGCTGCAGGGAGAACAATGCAGGCTTTCAGAGATGACCTTTATCCTTGGGCAGCGACGGGGCGGCCATGCGGGCTGTCAGCCTACTCTGCCACTAGCATTTAGCACCAGGTGTATTATCTGGGTCCTGCTCACAGCCTAAAATGCAAGCTGGGATTTTAGGAATTTTAGTCTGTCTTTTTGGAAATTAAAACCAGGATCCTGAAGATGGTTCTCCTTTCATAATGTTAAGGAAAGAAACCTATGCTGCAGCTTTCTGTTCTTTGCATCCAATGCAGTGGTTACAGGTGTGGGTTTTTTTTGAAGGGACATAAGAAAAGGGAGAGAAAAAAGCATAAGAACAAGAGGTGATCTCATCTGAGGTGCTTACAAGCAGATTTAAAAGCTAGGACCTACCATTTCCATTTTGTATAATACCTTCAGCTGAGCATGTGGCTGGCTCCCTACCAGCATCCACTCTCATGGTATGGGGTAGGGTGCCAGGTGGCAGGGAGACCCATAGGGCACTTGAAGGAGCTGATACACAGCCCATAGGATGGAAGGATGCTTTGGCAAGCAAAAGTAACAAATGGCTTTGTTACTTGAACAAAATTTGAGGCAGACACAGAATTACAATGTGGAAGGGCTTTGGGCAGCACAGAGGCCGCTTTCTGTGGGTGTGCGGCTCCTTGGGAAAAATGCATTTATCAGCTGAATGAAACCCTTGTGTGACAGATGTTTGGCAAAATGCTTGGAAAAGGCTTTTCCCCTCTTGGGTTCTCTGTTAAAGTTAGCAAATAGCAGCTGGTTGATGCCCAGCAAAGAGAGAAAGCAAAGGTAAACAGAGTGCAGTCATGAGCAATGCTTGTCAACTTCTTGTGTGCTTACACCAGCCACCTAAAGAAAATGCATGCATTGCTCTTTCACTGTTGCCTTTCATGCAGTTTGGTTCTAAGGCCTTGGCTAGAACTTTTCTCCATAGGCATGCAGGTCCAATAAATTAAAAATCAGTGTAACAGCACAAGCTAGAGAAACCTTCTAACAAAATCTTCGTGAAAACACTCCTGATTCACTGCTTGGGCTAAAAGACATATTTCTGTTGGCTAAGGGTGTCACCACTAAGATTATTCCTTTCCTTCACCTGCAGGCAGTCCCCAGATCTGCTTGCAAGCAACGCCGCACTGCAACTTTCCATCTTCACAGGAGTGACAGCAAATAATCCATAGTTTCTTTCAGTTAACTGCAGCTTAATGCTAAGAAATGTTTTCCAGTTGAATGCAGTCCCATCCACTAGTGTGGAGGGTCAAGCTTATCAAGATCCCTGTAGCCTTGCCTTGGTGGGAAAACCAAACCATAGAAACATTTGTTCCAGCTAATGTTAACATCAACTTCTTGTTGTAATCAAATCCCTTTGTTGTAATCAAAACAACAGCTCTGCTTCTGTGATATTTCATATAACCCTCACCTTAAAGGAAAAGTAAATCTCAAAATCATCACAAGAAAGAAGCTTCTCCATATTTGTTGTCAGAAACTACTGTACTTGTGCTCAAGCCTTTTTTTTTTCACAACACCAGCAGCTTCTTTTGCCATACTTTCATCCTTCTGTCATCTCCTTTCAGTAAAACTCTCACATTACGGCTACAAAAGCCATCATTTAGTCAGACCAAGCCAGCTTGGGAAATTCCTTTAATCAACTCACTAATCAAGAGCTTAGATGTGAGCCCTGGATCAGGAAGAAGTTCGACCTCTTAAAGGACTTGGAGGCTTGCCTAGGTGCTGAATGAGCAATGCAATCAATTGTGAAAAAGGTCTCAGACAAGGGGGAAACCTAATCTTTTTTGTTAGCTGCCTTCACTATCTGTAGTCAATAGATGGCTTCCAGACTCAAATTTTGGGCTTTCAGTGTAAATATTTCTATAATGTGCCACTACTTTTTCTCAACAGTTAGTGCAGATGCAAATTACCATATTTAGTATGCAAAGATATTAAAGGTTATCATTAGTTACAGCACTAGGACTTGCAAGTATGGGTTATTTTTTGTTTCTGAGTCATCATTCTGCTGATGGTTCTTAAGGAAAAAAAAGAAAACATGCTAAAATCAGGACTGCAACATCAGCACTGACCAAACTCAATTACAGCTCCATATAAATATATGAACTAGTTGGCACTGTCTACTAATAGAGGAGCTAGTCCTGACCATAATAAACAGGGACATGTAAGCCTGCAGAGCCCTAGCACAGATTCCAAATGCAAGGCAGTTGGGTGAGTGGATGTAATGGCTTAGAAACCAGCCAAGACTACTTAGAAAAAGCATACCCTGGAGCCTTCCTTCCAAGAAATTTGAGGACTTACAAAGCCTCTGTGCCATCAAAATCACATATAAAACTGAGATTTTTATTCAAGCACGTAGTCACTTTAATGCTGTCATGCCATATAGAGTTATGTAATAGTGCTGCAGCATTGCATAGCTAAACCTCAGCAGACACAAACAAGTAGAGGAAGCAACCAGAACACTGTGCTCAGAACTTACTGTCTGTATAAACATTACAGTTCAGAATGTGCATCAGGAAAAGACCAACAGGTTATACCTGTTCCTGAAGACTTTACTTGGTTCCCACATTGAAAGGTAATCTATTCGTTATTGCTCACCTGTCAGATCAGTAAAAGGCTCTTGGCATCAGTAGAACCTATTATGAACCCATTCAAAATAACCAGACTGCCCTGGCATAATCTGGAAGAGCAGCAGCTGCATTAACCTCACCTTTTGCATCTCAAATGCTCCACTCTGCCCTAAAATATCCACCTCAGGTTACTCTCCAGTGACAATCCATGCCACTTCCTCGGCAAAGTACCAAGACTGCAGTTTGTTGTTGCAGTTACGTTTTCATACTCTGAAAAGTCATATTCAAAAGACAATTTTGGCACTGGGTGGAATGTCTGCTGGGGCTCCACATGTTTAAGTAATGAATGTACAGGGCTGTATTCAATAAAAAATGAAAAGGCTAAAGATACTCCCAGAACTACTCTTTAGGGCAATGGGAATATCTGTAGCAACTCAGTGCTTTAGAGCAGTCTCATAATTAGAAACAAAACAATCCCTACTCCTGGCAGTAGTTACTTACCCCAGTGGAGCCAGAGGCAGTAAAAAAACACCAATGATCAAATCATTTCATTAAAAAGTTCACAGCTGTAGGATCCTATACTAACCTGCAAATCTGCTGTTGCTTTGTTTAGTTACTTAGTTCAAATAGTCTTGCCTGATTTCAGTGGATCTATGGCTTTGAATAGGGGCTGTTCTTTGTTGAGGACCTGTAGCTGCAGTGACTACTGATGTGCCCACACATGGCTCTGAGTCTACACAGATCATCTGTCCATGCTACACTTACCAAACCTGCACTCAGCTGAATAAACCAGCATAGTACAAACAGTCCTGCAGCCCAGATTCAAGCCCACACTGAGATTAGGAAAAATCACACCATTGCATTTCAGCCATGGGACCTAAGAGCTGAAAAATCCTTTCCAGAGCGCAGAAAGGATATAGGTGCACCCATCTCTTAACCTATTGCTTTTTGCCAGTTTGGATGGACTTGGTGATTTTGATCTCCGTTCTGACTTAGGACACCAAATACTTGATGGTATTTGCAGGTTTGTAGGAGCCCCAGGTTGCGAGCAGCACCATCTGCATTTGTCAGCACGCTGACTGCTGCAAGCACAGCTGGTTCAGGCATTGCTTCAAGGCCCAACAGCTCTCCATTACTTCGTTATTGCTGAAATGTATTACTTCTGACAGGCAACTGTAGATTATATGTATTTAACAACTCCTACACGCACTGTAGTAGCTACCTCATGCAACACACTAGCTTAAGGGCACGCTTTTGCCAAGAGAGCTTTCATATCACCTGGGTTGTTTCTACAAGTGCGTGAAATCTCTTCAGGTGCAATTCATTCCAGTGTCTTTCATATGTACATACATTTGTGTGTGTCTATACAAATTTTTGCACGTTGGTTATAAAGACACTGTTCTCAGGACTGAGGGAGAAAGTTCAAACATTGAAGGCGTGGGAACAGAGAGGAAGAGTTTAAGCTTGTAATTAAATTACAGTCAAAATGATAGTCTTATGTCTATATCCACAACAATTCACAGTACTTAGCAAGTACCCCAGCCTTGCATTAGCAGTTCAGAGAGCACTTGCCTCAGTGCTCATTGAAACTTCATGTGATTGAAATGCATGGGTGCCAGCTATGTATTGGCAGCGGGTCAATCAGTGTGCTTCATTTTCCTCAGCAACATTCAAAACCTCTCCAGGTAATTATTACATTTCAACATCATGATGAAGTTGTATCTTTATTTTCCAATGTACAGGCCCAGCCCATGCCAAGAGAGGGCCAGATGCATAGATAAATGTCTAAGAGGATGTTCTTTGGCAACCCATCCCAACAATCCTGGAAAGATGTGACTCAGTGCCAAACCTAGATACAAGCTTTTGCTACAGTTCGAATCTTGCCATTAGACCATGTCTGCAGTGCATGTACAACCATAAACTGAGCTCCTATACCTATTTTCTTATAGAAGAGTAAGAAAAGAGGCATTTTTATATTATTACTTCTAAATTCTCTCTGCAAAGATGAGAGCGGCATTGACTTATCTAACTAGTAGCTTTGCAAATTCACCTGGCACCTAAAAAAATGTACAAATGCAGCCAAACAAGACTCTGTTTCTTGTTCTTCTTGTCCGGACAGTGCAAAGAAGAATCTAAGTTGGAAGAACAATACAGGTGAACTAGAACAGCTGGATTTCATAGCCTGGTTTGGGGCAAGGAAGTCCTTGTGAAAAGCAAATCCTTTGTGTTTCAGAATACCCTTCTAAGAAAGATAATCATATATCAAAGTATAGCCTTCTACAACATATGGTGGTGGTCAGCCTCTTCTCCCAGGTAACAGTGATAGGATGAGAGGTGATGGTCTCGAGTTGCACCAGGGAAGGTTCAGGTTGGATACTAGGAAACATTTCTTCTCAGAAAGAGTGATGATGCATTGGAACAGGCTGCCCAGGGAGCTGGTGGAATCATTGGAGATGTTCAAGAAAAGGGTAAATGTGGCACTTAGTCATGCAGTCTAGAGCAGTCACAGGCACAGGCTGATGGTTGGACTAGATGACCTTAGTGGTCTTTCCAACCATAACAATTCTATGATTTTGCCTGAATCAGAAACATGAGATAATTGACTTACTTAGTGTTCTGAAATGTTGAAGTTACTGCACATTTATTCCAGGCTGGGGGCCATCCCTATAGTACCCCTGTCAAACTGCACTACGCACAAGGCGAGAGTCCATTCATGCTGCTGCCATGTTCTGGTCTGTGGTAGCACAAAGGCAGAGAAGACAGGATTTGACTGTTTTTAAGAACCATCTGGAGATCCTAACCAAACACTTCTCCCAGTTTATGCTCAGAGCATAAAAGGCTTTATGCAAGTTCAGCTCATCTGACAGCAATACTGAAAACATGCTCTAAGCATTTGAGAAAATTACTTCTTTTATTACCAGAATGAATGGCTTAATTAAAATTGCCAGATTTTCAGATAGCACATAACATTTTGCATTTCAGCTCTGCAGCAAATATTTTGCAGAAACTTAGACTTACCCACATTTCTTGTTAGGAAACTAACTTCCTTTTCAATAAGAGTGTTTGCCTTGGTGTTTACACTAGTAAAATCAGTCCTGATACTTGTATATCATCTGTGTTTTTTATATTTTTCTCTTCTAAATAAATAAGGATCAAATGAAGAAAATTGAACTTACAGCAAGACCTGCAGGATGCCCAGCTCTGTGGCCATCTGAAAAGTTTTGCCTGTATTAAGCTATCTAACTTCTTTCGTGTTACTCTCAGTGCAGTATTAGAATTGGCCAAGTCAGATGCCTAAGCTCATTTTCAGTTTCTCAAGTAGATTAGACAGTGCTTTAAGAGGCCCACAGTGCTACATGCAATATCTTGCTAAGATTAACAAGGAAATAGAAGCACAGGCTGTTGTAGACCAAAACCAAGTTAACTGCTAGCCTAATAAAACACCTGTTATCTCCAGCACAAGTGGTGAGGTTCAGGAGGACCGCCGAATGGTAATATAAAGTTATCCATAAAAGATTAAGAGGCGAGCTGGGAATTTATAGAGCAATTCAACCAACCTGATCTCTGGTAAGGTAAACAAAGTTCTGTTCTGACAATATGTTCTGAATATGGACAGAGACTTGCTGCGCCCAACATGCAGCCTGCTACAGACCTCCTGGATGATCTTACAACAGTTGCTGTCACTCCAATTTGAAAGATGCTTCTCCCACTGAAATTAAGCTGGAGTAATTGTAGGGAAATAGACTCCCTAATTTGCTATTACCAGTGCTTCTTCACACAAGCTCAAAGAAAAAAAGACTGACATAAAGCAAAAAGGTGTTCTGTGATTTAAGGTGAGATATAATTGACTTTGAATTGAACTGAAAAGGAAAAAAAAAAAAAAAACAAAAACAAAAAACCAAATCCATGAAACCAAAGAGAGACTGCCTGAAGGTATTAGGTTAATTGTACCCGACTCCATGTAAAGGAATACCTCTTCAGTCTGATCTAGTTGCTGACTAGTTTTCAGCTAGTTGCAAAGAGCATGTATTTGCAGAGCTTCCTTACTGAGGTTGTTTGACTCACGATTCAGCACTTTCATGGAGCACTTAAAAGCCTGATGCTTGCTTCAAAGAAAATTTACTGTGGACAGCAAAGTAAGGGCGAAGAACCACAACAGCATCAAGTAGGACAGGGAAATCCTGTGGTTTGATCTGGATGCCACTGCTGGCTCTGAAAGCAGTTTTACAATAGTTCAAACCACCCAACGTGGTTGCAGCTTCCCAAGTGTGTCTGAGTGCTGCACAGTGTGGCACTGGGGCAGAGTAGCCATGATTAAACCTCAGCTATCGTGTCTTGGATAGACACGACCTGATGGGCACCTTGCCCTTCAGAAGACTTGCTGAGACATCAAGAGAAATCAAGACCATAATGACAAGTAACTGGATCTCTTATCTATTCATTTATTGCTGTCTTATACAGTTGAATTGTATGTGTATTTCTGTGAGGTCCCCAAGACCTGTCACAGATATCCAGCCAGTCATACTGCTTCAGGTCAGGGCTTACAAGGAATGACAGAGTGAGCAAGGTCCCAAGAAGCATAATGGAAGCTATTCAGAAGACAAGCAGTCCAGGAAGGGACTACCTTAATGGTTGCATGTGTGCCCCATTTATGCTGGTGAAGCAGGAAAGTGGGTCATAACCTTGTACTCTAGAGTGAGAAAAGAGCTTCTTCTCTCCTTCAAAGGACAAGAGGAGTCATCTTACTTGTTTCAAGTCTCCTCTTGCTTAAAGTTAATTGATTCAAGTCCCAGATCTGTTCTTCCTTAGGGAGATGAGAAAAACCAGAAGTCTTGTTGCTTGCAGTGTTTCAGGATCAAGAATGACGTTAAATGCCCCCAAAGTAATTAATTTCAGGAAGCATCCTCTTAGATTGCCCACTGAGCCAGGAACACAACCACTAAACAAGTCATAAAGATACATATCATAGTCCATTATTTTATTAACCTTGAAAGAGCTGCAACAGAATTCATTGTGTGCAACCTCCTACAGACGTAGGCTGTTTGAATATCACCTAGTAACTCAACATGTTTGTTCTGAACAGCTGTCCAAAGCAAGCTGCTTATTAGCAGAGGACTTGCATGGTTTAAAAGTAGACACATTAGAACCCAAGAATGTGCAGCATCTCAGCCACTAGCAGGTCATGACCTGATGGTCCATAGTCATCCCACACAATCTAACAAGATCTACAGAAGGAGCTGGCTGAGAATCTTTATGCCTGAAACAAGATGTGCGAGATGTCCAAGCCAAAAGCTGACCTTGTTAAGGAGGGGCCTCATTAGCTGCCTTCAGGACTTATAATTTCTGCAGAGAAACAAGGACCCATGTTTGGAGCAGGACTTCAGGTGCCACAGCTCTCTTTCCTCTGTGGCTGCCTGAGCACAGGAGAGCAGTCATTTTTTGCACATCTGTATCAAGTGGGAAACTGCCTAGCAGAGTATCACAGAGCCCTTTTCTGCAGCTAGGATTTAATACTGTGAACCACAGTGTACCCACCCTTGATGAGCAATATTTGATTACTCATAGGAATACAAGGCTGTTGCGGCTATTTCATTTACAACTGGCCAACAGAACTCCAGGCAGAAAAGCCGCACCCATTACCCTGTGTAATTTTCCTTGCTGGCTGGGTGTGTGCTCCCATGTTGCTGCTGCCAAATGTATCCCTGGTAACACCAGCCCATTTGCCCTGTTAGGGAAAGCACGGTGATTTCTCTTACAATCTGAGTGTCAATAGTGTAAGAAAGCACCATTTCAGAAAAGGTTTTGGTTGAGATTTCCAAGAAAAATATATTTATTAGTTGGGGATGAAAAAAAATGTTATACTTAAGACTGAACAAAATTACTTTTCTGCTTCTGGCTTTTTTCTTTTCTGCATTACCAAAAGAAAAGGAAGTGGGGCATTAAAATAAAATATAATAGACCACAGGTATGCTAAAGTCCCCAGCATTTTTAGGTTTAACACACCCTTGGTGTGGGAGGGTGCCAGTTAAACTCTTTCTTCCCATTTAGCCTATAAAACCACGTAACTCACTCCAGCATGTCCTGTCCATACTGTGCAGTGTAGAGACAAGTCAATCTCCTCTCACTGGTGGTGCTACAAATACTTAGGCCCAAGGTAACAAGACAACACAGACCAAATGTCTCCAAAACACTCTCACAAAGGACGAAGGCAGCCTGGGTCTTGTTCCAGTGCAGTTGTAAGTCAGGCATGTCCAACCTGTGATCCACGGGCTATACACATAGCAGAAACTTCTAACATTATTATGTGATTTTTAACAATATTTTTTCAAGAGCTGATTGCACGTAGCTTGAGTACAGTCTATATGAGTGACAATGGAGTGCAATGGAGAAGGCCGATGTCTCTCACCAGAGAAAAATATCCCTCGCTTCACAATCATACCTTATTCCTGTCAGCTTTTTTTTGACAGTATGTATATTTTTTAATCAACTGTTTTCAGGGATGAAGTACTGGAAGAGAAAAATAAGACCAAAAATAGCCAATGAGCACCTTAAGAGGTCACTAAGAATCACAGCCATTTCCATTGAACCAGGCATTGGTGCATTAGTTTCACAAAAACAGGGTTAAATGTCCCACTAGATTTATGTTTTTGCCCTCTTTTTTCATGCTTCAATATATATATATATATATATATGAAATTATACAGTTTTGCTATTTACATATATTTGCTGTGTTACACATTTGATACGTGGCTCAAGACATTTCCACTTCACTCAGTGGAGACCAGGCAAGCAAAAAAAATTGCATATCCGTGTTATAAGTAAAGTAACGTTGAAGGAAGTAATTTCCCTGGAGCAATTATCAGTAACAAATTTCCAGAGATAACAGCTTATTTTCAATGATACCCTCAGGCTAACTGAGCTTCACTAACCCCACCCTTCCTTGAACTGGTCTTAGTTTTTTCAATGTGTGCTTTCCTAATTGCCAATATATTCATCACTTTCCCAGGAATTTAGCAAGAAATCATATGGCCAAATAAGGAATTTTCAGCAAATACAATCATGGCCCCAGCCCATCATAACATCTAGATTAGTAGACTTGACACAATACAATCAAACTTCTAAAGACATTTAGGGTGTGGATCTAATGTAAAACATATTGAGGAAATAAAAACTGTCAGCATATCACTTAACAAAGCAAAAGGATTGTGTTAGGGCCTTGCCAAGGCCTCACATCTTGATAAAAAGACATCCAAGTAAAGCAAGAGAACTTATGACAATAAATTCACTGTTTAACGACCAGAAGTTAAGAAGAATTATCTGCAGTTTTGTGTGTAACAACCCCTGTCCTAAGTGGGAAAACTGATATCAAAAAAAAAGCAAAGAAGTATTCAGTCTAATGGGGCAAGCACACTTTTACCTGAAAACTCTTATTCCTTTGGTAGTAGATTTGATAGTATAACTTTTCTGTGACAGCTTGGCAGTCCTTTCAGATGGCACTGAGTGTTTGAGATGCTGTGGGGAATGAGACGAAGTTGGTGCTGCTGTTCCTGCTGTTGGAGCATTTTCCTGTTTCCTACAAGAAAAAAAAGAAAAAAACCAACACCAAAAACACAAATGAGGAGAGAAGAAATAACTTTTGACCCTGAAATTTGCAATAGTACTGCTCACAAAGTAAAACAGTTTAACTAAAAACTTCCTCCCTCATACCAGCAACCAGGCTTTTAAAGGCGTGGATTTAGTGCCTTCTAACAGTTCTGGCAGAGCCATTTTGGACATCTTTTAGCTCAAGTGAAAACACCTGACAGTGGTACAGGAGCCCAAAGACCCAGGAGAAGTCAGGGTCTCCAGCTGAACTGTAGCTCATGGCTGCACACAGCCTATGGAGGTGCCACAGCCAGAGCTTGACAGTGGTGTGAATCCTGTATTTTTCTTTTAACTTTATTTTGCCTTAAAACACAACCAAAATACTCTTATGACAAGTGCCTGGAAAATACTTTTGTGAGGTGACTTTAAATTTAGTAGTACAGCTCAAACCATTTGTTGGCTCTTTCATGTATTTTTGCATGTGATTGCATATAAACAGGCCAAGCTGATATCAACGCACTTGGCAATGCAGTCTCAGGCTGCTGGTAGCAAGCCAGGTGCCCAGTGTCCCAAAAGCAATAAACAAGTTTCTGAAGCTTTTTTATGATCAAATTGCAACTGAATAGGTAATATTCCCTTCCCAAGAACTTCTTAGTAAGGGAGGAAATACTAGATTAAAGGCCCAGGGCAAATTTCATTCCAGTTATGCAGAATTTGGAGATATTTTTTGGTGAAATTGTATGCAACCTTTGATCTGGAGGAAAGTGCCAGTCAAAGGAAAGAGCTAACTACAGCCAGCAGGACTTGGGCTACAGCAGGCAGGTCATGGCTGGGTAACCCACATCAAGGTCATGGAGGAGAATTCCCATTTCCCCATTTGGGCAGCTTGAAGGATTAGGACTGGGAGGGCAAGGTTTCCTCTTTCCTAAGCTGCAGTAAGTTTGCCTGGTCTCAAACCTTGGAAGGATGGCCAGAGATAGTGGAAAGGGCATCTCTACTCAGCACAATCACAGTTTCTTCAGCTGGAGAGAGACAAAGTAATGGGAAGCTACTGGGCAGCCATCTTGTTAGTAATAATGCACTGTTCCATGAGGGAGCACTTAAGGTTAAGACCTTCAGCAGCACACCTGCGGGGAGTGCTTTGTTGTGCTTGAAGAACATTGCTTATGGAGGTCACTTGGACAAATGATCTGGGTAGAATTGGAGGGATAACATAAAAAAATCATCTTCTTTTAAGAAATCAGCCTCTGCAGTTGTTCTCACTGTGCCTCAGTCTGAGCCGCATTTCTGTATTTACACCAAGTAGCTTTTCCTATATCACATATCTTTGAATTTAGCCAGACAAAGGGGAAGTAATAAATTTGAGAGTATAGAGCAGGGAATGAAATGCAGAAGGTTTATATTTTTGTCCCATCAGCCTGTGAAAACATGTAAAATCTTGGCTCGAGTAACAATTCAGAAACAGATTGAGCAGCATTAATTCCTCTCAAGTGTTTTCCTGAGAAACAGCTTCTCTTATTTTAGCCCCAAAGTTACCTCTGTTCAATGCAAATTTCTGTCTTAATCCCTTCAGATGGATGGCTATGTGAAAAATTATTTGCAGAGATAACAAAACCCCTGTAATTTAAATGACAGACTACTAGCTTCAAAGGAAGGAAATTCACAGAGCTTAAAATTTCCCATCTGAATCCTCACCTCAGCAATCCATCCTGGATTAGCGCTGACAGTGGGGACACAAAACAAAATGAGGCTCACGCCTCTCTCTGAGTGAGCTTTTTTGTGCTTTAGTATTTCTTTCCTCCCTGGATTACAGAAAGAAGTCAAATCTGCACAACCAGCGTTTCTCACTATGAAACCATGGCTGCTTCATAAGCAGCACAGCCACAGATCTGTATGGTTTTAGAATACTTGCTTGAAAAGTATTATCTTGGCTATTTCTTCTGCTAAGGACCAGGCTCTGTCTACTCTGGTTGGAACATTGGGGTGACAGTCCTAAGGGAACTCAACCCACCTACTCAGTCTGTGAGCCTCAAAAGGAAATTGTTCCCAGCTCTGGTCAGTGTTTATTGCCTAAAGTCTGAGCCAGGACCTGGCTCACAGCTTGGGACATCAGTTCTGCCATCCTCTTGAGGTCACAATCTTATGCCCAAGGAGACCAACAGCTTTAATACAGAGGAGTGGCAATTCCAAATTTCACTCTCCTAAGGGCTGTGTGAAACAAAGCACACAGGAAGATGATGGTGGTTTGGATGAAGTGTTGTACACGTTTGCAAGCAGTGTTTATCTTCAATGTTTAAAATTGATTTATATTCTATTTGCCATTTTTGCTACACTTCAGAAATAGTAATGGGACCCCCCCAAGGGCTAATTTAATATAGTTATGTGAACAAAGCATCTGCTTCGCATCTCCAAGCAAATGAGATTAAAGCCTTTTGTAGAGTGGATTGCATTAACCTTTCTAATTATTTTTCTCCTGAGAAAGCACTTCCAGAGTTCTCCTGATTAAACACATTTCACTCTTTAAGCATATTTACCACCAATAATTAAAGCCAAAATGGAGTGCACACATACACACACACTCCAATGAAACAGGCAGCCAACAGCATGATTATGAAAGCTAGAGAACCTCACAGCTCAACACAGCGCTGGTGCTGCACCTGGCTTTGCTGATAACAAATCCCACCCAGCACAATATGGGTACTAGTTACAGATTAATCAAATCAACCAAACCCCTTGTAGTTAAGCCCTCACACACAGAATGCCCTCTCATTTATATATATATATATTTATATTTATATATTTATATATAAATATATCCTGAGTTTGTGTTAAAAGCAGTAGTTTGATGTGCTATGGAGGACATGATGTGGTATGGGATCAGTGCTATCCACTAAAATGACCGGTGAGGAATTGATGTCTACCTGAAAAAACACCTGTGTGAAGATGTAGAGTCTTCAGCAGAGGAGAGATGTGGACCTGTAGGAGCACATCCAGAATGGGAGGCCACAAAAATGACCCCAAGAATGGAATACCTCCTCTACAATGACAGGCTGAGAGCTGGGGCATTTCAGCCTGGAGAAGAGAAGGCTCTGGGGAGACCTGAGAGTGGCCTTTCAGTGTCTGAAGGTGGGCTGTGAGAAAGGAGGGAACAGACTCTTTAGCAGGGTCTGTGATGATAGGACAAGGGGGAATGGTTTCATACTAAAAGAGGGGGATTTATGTTGGATATAACAAAAAAGTCTTTTACAATGAGGTTGGTGAGGCACTGGAACCGGTTGCCCTGAGAGGTGGTGGATGCTCTGTCCCTGGAGACACACAAGGACAGGCTGAATGGAGCACTGAGCAACCTGATCTACCTGTGGGTGTCCCCGTTCATTATGGTAGAGTTGGATTGGATGGATTTTAAGAGTGCCTTCCAACTCAGATGATTCTATGATTCTATGAAATATACAGGAACATACACTGGGACCTTGGCATGTTCCCAAGAGAAGGATGAATTGAAGCAAGAGTACAGCAGCCACTCACTTTGAAGTGATATGGAAACCAGAGACAACCAAAGGGAAAGGCTCACTTTTCCTTTGTCTCTGTCAGTGCCATTCACTTACCTCTTGCATTTGCAGTTCAAATGCACAAAGGAAAAACGCTTTCACAATGACCACATTGAACTGAGAAATAACAGAAAATTGCTGATTTTATTCTATTACAAAACACATACAATTATTTTGGACTAGGCACAATGAGGCTGATTTCTGTTTCAACTTAGCATAATTATAACCGCCCATTCATGTGTTGAACTTACATCAAAGGGTAATTTATTTTGAGTAATAGCACATAATTCATCCTAACATATGTAATTAGAAGTGAAATGCAACATGTGCCCAGCCTTTTTATCCAGGGAAAATGGGAAGTGCAGACGTTTGAATTCATACTTGGTAGGAACTGCTCGGTAACACAACTGGTAAAGATTAATCATCTATCACAGCTCAACAGATCGGACAATATTAAACAACCAAACAAAAATCACGCTGCTCAGCACAAAGGAGCACAGTGGAAATTGTATGTGACAAAGCTAAATTAATTCCTGGTATATAACTCTGCTGCAAAGGGAGAAGAAAGTAGAAGAAAGCGATCATCAAAAGTGCATTTGGGCTTCTGCTTCTACAGCATGGGGTCTGCCCAAAGGCCTCAGGGCCACCAGATACAAGAGGCCATACAGGGAGAAAGGCAGCTACAGCAGTGGTCCTGGTTTTGAGTGTCAGAACATGAGGTTGGGTGCAGGTGCTGACACGGAAATCATTTTGTAATCTGGAAAAAGCAAGTGGAATATAAATGATCAAAAAGCAGAAAGGTTTCCAATGGCTGAAGCATAGAGTTATGAAAAAAAATGCTTCCTGGGAAATATGGTGGCTTATCTCCTTCAAATAAAAGAAATAACAGAAATGTCACTGTGATAAAACGTCAGTATCGTGCAGTACGTGGCAAACAGGAGTGATTCTGAGATAATGACTGCTGACATTTCTAAGCACGTGCGTCACCCCAGTAGCTCTGCATAGTGTCTTGAGCAAGTGCTTCACTGCAGTATTTGCAACTGATTTACAGTCTAATACTTCTGATTATATTCAGTGGATTTGCTACTTATCCTTGAATGGTTGGATTAAAACTCTTTTTATACTGACTATTTATCAGTGTGTTGTTCAGTTCTGCTTGGCTATCTGTCATTCAGATCAACACCGAAGTTTGACTGCAGGAATAAAGCAGGGACCCTTCTCTGCTTAGCGTGAGGAACAAACATTACCATACCTAGGCATCCAGGCAAGGGACTTCAGAGAACAGAAAATCTCCCTTTTCCTTTTTTCAGTGTTTTTACCATGGGACCGTTGGCACACAAAGGAAAAATGATTAGGACAGAAGGGTGAAGAAGTCTGAGTGGGACAAAGGCCTCTTTTCTTCAGTCTCTCAGGTAAAGAAAGTTTCTCTTAAGTGTCTTCCCCAGCTGTCATCTTCCCTGCATCCCACTTGGTTTTTCAACCTTCTTCCTGTGCCCCAGCACTGACCTTTTTGTTCTCAGTGCTTGTCCTTGGTTTGAGCTGAAGCAATCCTTCACCAAGGGCACACGTCTCCAAACATCTCCACTTCTCAGCTGGAGAAGGAGAGGGGAGCAAGGAGTGTTTCTGAGACAGCTGCAAGCAGAGGCCTGGAATGGAGAGCTACAAGCTACCAAAGGTACAAGAAAAGAGAAGGTGGCCTTAAACATTTTTCACACTCCAGTAAACATATGGGCAGACTTTGGAAGTAACTAAAAGATGTTCTGAATTACCAAGGCTTCAGAAGTGCTGGAGGGACCATCCTGGCAGCTGCCATCCTTCCTGTGCCTAGTGTGGGCAGCTCTCTCTTGGCCTTGTGGCTCTGTTGGTTTGCTGTTGTTTTCTTTTTGAAAGAAGGCTCCTGAAGTTACTCTTCCTCTTTTCTGAGATGTGTTGGATTTAAGAAATGTCAGGAGGCCACAGGCCACAATTCAGGTCTCAGGAAGAGAGAGAGCAAGAGCCAGATGCATTGGTGCGAGCCATGTGGGGAAGCCTCCAGCAGTGGCATTCATCTTCTCAGGCTTTGCTCCTTTTCTCTTCACGTGAACTTTGGTCTTTTTAAAAGGACTAGAAGGTTGTATTTATGTATACACGTACATGTGTGTGTGTGTACTTATTTTTAGATACAGACTTTTATTAAAATCTTTCATGTATTTATACAGATGCAACTGAAGAGGTTATTATATATTAATCGTGGTTATTACATTATTATATATGATAGGTGTTAAAAATGATAGGCTGGTTGTGTGTAACCTCAGTGTCAAAGCCACACAGGCAGGAAGCTCCTCTGCCTACCCCAGTAATGAAATTGCTATTTATAGCAAGGTTTGTTTGTGTGCTGATGGTAAAGATGGAATAATGAATTCCTCAGGGTTATTCGAGGTTCACACAAAAATCAAAGTGCTTACACAGCTGCACCTGGACTGCTTCCCTCCTATTTGGCACTGAGAGTTACCCTGGGCTCTGAAACAGTTTGTCTTGTTTGACATTGAAGTTAAGCACTGTAAACCACTATCAGCATCTTATAGCATGCCGTAATGGTAAGATGCACATTGTGCTGAGGAGCAGCATCTCTCCTCACTTGCAAGAATAACAGAGTCACTGCAGACTGAGAAATTCAGGGACACTGTCTGCCTGGTTTTTAATGTCCCAGAGAAATGAGGAGGATTGCCTACTGCCATTACCTGTTTCATCAGGCCAAGGAAATCTCTATTACCCAAACCACAGTGGAACAGCTTTGATTTCCAGCTTGCAGTTGCTGCATAGTACTGGAGGAAAAGGAAAGGTGACAAACATCCAGACCCCACTGCACTGCAGCTCTGGGGACACATAGAACTACAGCCATCCATCAGGCTGATAACTAGAGCACTGGCAGTAGCTGGATTCTTACACTGAGGGCAAGCGTTATCACTTGGTCTGAGTCATTGCTGGGAGCTGACATGTCTGGCTACTCTGCAGTCTCTACTGGCCTGGCCTGGCCAACATCATGCCTTCATAGCTCCAACAAGGCTTCTGGGCTGACAGATGTCTCACTCCGACACTCACTGTAACCCACAGTCAGCAAAGTCTGCTGCTTCTGGTGGGTGTGGGCTATAGATTGTTACCAGCACCACATACAAGTGCTGTGTAGGATTGTACTTCATTCTACTGGAAGGACAGACATAGTACTTGCACTAGTATCAGTTATCCCATGCTTGAGCTTTTTGGCATAAGCACACAGATTTACAATAGGAATTTAAAGCATTTCTTAAGCCTGAGCTGATAAGAGCAGTTAGACATTGCATCTGTACACAGAGAAATCCCGTACTGTGCAAAACCCTCAACCCCTTCTGGGACTGTTATTGAAAAAGGACACTGTCATTTCTATTAAAAAAGATCTTCCTCTGAGTGGATCCTGCTCTTGGAGCAAGAAGTTTTTCATACTAACCTGTCAGAAACATAAGTTTTAAGGTTTCTACTGAACCACATTTGTCTGCATTGTGATGTCTCCGTGATGTCTGACAAGCCAGGTTAGATACAACAGCACCTTGATACAGAGCAAATCCCCAAACATAATTAGATTGAAGCATCCTGAAATGTCTTTGGAATCTGGTATCCTCTTCTCCCCATCAGCCACTCACTAGCCACCTACATTTCCAAATTGTTTACAAGCATTTTAGACAGCAGAGCCCTGTAGATCCTTAATGGGTTTCATCTCTACTCTGAAAAAAATGAATTTTTTTTCCTGCCTTTTATCTCTATTTGCAGCTTGCCTTATGCTGTATCTGGAGAAGTCTGTGGAATGCTAGGGGGAACACCGTCAGGGCCAGAAGATTTCATGTAGAAACTGCCCTTATCACACAGCAATACAAAGCCATAGGGAATGAACAACTTGAAAGGAGTGCACTATCAATTCCTGGGAAGAGAGAAGAGCATATCCAGGAGTAGAGCAAGAATGTAAATTATTAGCTGTCAGGCCACAAAACCATCACATTAATCATATGTGAACATCAAAGACAACTGTTTATATATGTGATGCAATATCAGTAAAATAACAATAATTACCTGCTGCTGATCTCTAATGAGAGCTGGCACGGTTGTCCATTGAACATTCTATCTCATCACTTGTTTATGTGGTCACAAGATTCTTGTTCTTAATGTAAATGTCTACTGAACACCTTAAATGGGAAACATAAAAGTACAATACAACAGATGTTCAGAATCCACGTCAACATGCACACAAGAAAAATGAACTACGTGGTAATAGAAGACAGCATCATTGTCTTACATGTAAGCACCAAGAGCAACAAAATGTCCTAAGCATTTCATAGAAATATTGAGATACTATTTCTAAAGTTTACTAAGTTTGAAACAAGTTTTCTTAGAGTTTGAAAACAACATCCTGAGATGTGAAAGAAGAGGAAAGAGGGGCTGGGGGAGAAAGTAACATTTTATCATCTATACAGTATCTTAAAGGGGATATTCTCATCCATCTTACTGAAGACTTTCATGTAACAAGAATCACAGAATCATTTAGATTGGAAAAGATCACTAAGATCATCCAGTCCAACCATCAGCCCATTCCCACCATGCCCACTGGCCATGTCTCTCCATGCCACATCCACACGGCTCTGGAGCACCTCCAGGGACGGTGACTTCACCACCTCCATGGGCAGCCTGTGCCACTGCAGCACCATTCTTTCTGAGAGGAAATGTTTCCTAATATCCAACCTGAACCTCGCCTGGGGCAACTTGAGGCCATTCCCTCTCATCCTACCAGAAGAAGAGGACAAATCCCACCTCGCCACAACCTCTTTTTCAGGTCTTTGGAGGGAGCAATGAGGTCTCCCCTGATCCTCTTCTTCAGACTGAGCAATCACAACTCCCTCAGCCACTCCCCACAAGGTTTGTGCTCCAGATCCTTCATAGCTTTGTTGCTCTTCTCTGGACACGCTCCAGGGCCTTGAATGCCTTTCTTGTAGTGAAGGGCCTGAAAGTTAACGTGGTACTTGAGGAAGAAGTCAAAGCAGAATGACATCTCCTGTTATTAGATAAATGCATGCTGTGCTTTAGTGGGATTTATTTATTTTTTTAATGTTGGTTAAAGCCTATCCTCTGACCTCACCAAAAGCTGATTCCCAGCTCAGCAAATGCAGAACACAGAGCTTGAAGGAATGCCAGTAGAATTACATCCACAAAAAAATACCGAGCAAAAATACCTGGAATGGTCCTTCAAGATTTTAGAGATTCCAAGAAGACTTTCCAGGTTGTGCCTGGCAAAAGAGCAAAAAAAGCATGTAAAAAGTAAAAGCAAGGAAGGAGCTCTCTGTGACTGCCTCCAAAAGCTTCCTCCTCTGTGCCTTCATCATATCCTGCTCACACTAATGAGCACCAAAATACAGGAAAGAAAAAAGTAATTGCTAAAGAAGCAATGCAACAGAAGTGCTCATTCACAGAGATTTTACAGGACAGAAAAGAATGACTTTTCTTTTGGAAGTGCATGTTGTGCAGTCTCTCCACAGCGCTGTACTTTAAGGCTATCCATCTCATTCTGTTCCTCTCTTCCTCTTTTAAATTCTCCCTTTGCAAGCATATGTCATAGGTTACCCCAAAATCTACCAGCATCCATGACAGGGGTATAGACGGCCTGCAGGGCCGCTATCCCAAAAGGAAAAGAAAACAGAGAAAAAGAAAATAAATACAGCGGCAACGATCTAAGGAGGCACACTATTTTACTAAATACTATATCGGAATACAGAATAACACAATATAATGCAATATAATTGGAATTAAGGCTAACAAATCAAGTAAAATAAGAGAGAGTGAGTCCCGAAACCGAGAGGCCTACTGTAACTCTAGGCAAAACGGCTGGAATGCTTCCACACACTCCCCCATGGCTGGCAGGATCCGAGAGAGAGCGAGATCAGCACCGAAGTGAGATTATATGGAGTCCGTGTCATATGACTGACCGTGGTGTTCTCTGGGACATTCAGTCTTCTTTTGTGAGCAGCAGATTCGTCAAAATTATCTATGCTTGACATGATGTTATGATGTGGAATACTGATAGCAGAATTACAAAATTGCAAAACCATGACATTCCACCCCTTATTCTACATCATTACATTATGCTTATTACACACACACACATATATATATAGTTGTGAGCAATCATCAACCTTATTTTCTTAACAATTTATATCTATTTCATGCACTAAGCTGAAAATAAAACTCCATAACTTAACACACTATTATTTACTAAGTCGAGGAAATGGCAAAACTGCCGGAAAAGGAACATGACAGCGGTGGAGGGAAGAAAGGGGAAAGGCAGCACTAGCGGGGCAAAACCATGACAGCATACTTGTTGTTCTACACGATCACTCTCTCGAGGGTCACGCCCCAAAACAACGAGTTAAAAGAATGAAATGATCATTTTCTTCATTGGACCCTACAGAAAAAAAAAAATGGGGGGGCACAGAAATACTACCTGAATAGTTTTTGCTGTGACACTGAGCCTTCACAGAATCACAGAATCACAGAATTGTAGGGGTTGGAAGGGACCTCTAGAGATCATTGAGTCCAACCCCCCTGCCAAAGCAGGCTCCCTACACCAGGTCGCACAGGTAGGCGTCCAGGCGGGTCTTAAATATCTCCAGAGAAGGAGACTCCACCACCCCCCTGGGCAGCCTGTTCCAGTGCTCCGTCACCCTCACCGTAAAGAAGTTCTTGCGCACATTCGTGCGGAACTTCCTATGCTGAAGTTTCAGCCCATTTCCCCTAGTCCTGTCCCCACACGCTACTGAAAAGAGACCAGCCTCGCCACTATGGCTCCCACACTTCAGGTATTTATAAACCTGGATCAAGTCCCCTCTCAGCCTTCTTTTCTCAAGGCTAAACAGACCCAGTTCCCTAAGTCTCCTCATAGGGGAGATGCTCCAGGCCCTTCACCATCTTTGTGGCCCTCTGCTGGACTCTTTCCAAGAGATCCCTGTCTTTTTTGTACTGGGGAGCCCAGAACTGGACACAGTATTCCAAATGAGGCCTCACCAGGGCAGAGTAGAGGGGGAGGATCACCTCCCTTGACCTGCTGGCCACGCTCTTTTTAATGCACCCCAGAATGCCATTGGCCTTTTTGGCTACAAGGGCACACTGCTGGCTCATGGCCAACCTGTCGTCCACCAGGACGCCCAGGTCCCTCTCAGCAGAGCTCCTCTCCAGCAGGTCTTCCCCCAACCTGTACTGGTGTATGCAATTATTTCTTCCTAGGTGCAAGACTCTACACTTGCTTTTGTTAAACCTCATCCGGTTTCTTACTGCCCAGCTCTCCAGCCTGTCCAGGTCTCTCTGAATGGCCGCACAGCCTTCAGGTGTGTCAGCCAATCCTCCCAGCTTCGTGTCATCAGCCTTGTTCGCTTTCTGCTCATAGAGCCAAGTACATGGTCTCTGAGAAATGTCTGGCATTGTGGTTTATGTCTAGTACATCACCCATGGGCCGGCAAGTACAGGAGGGGAATGCTGTAGGGGAAATCTATAACAGCTCCTCAAACACCACGTCCCAAAGATCACTTTTAGTGCTTCTTTTGTCTGCAGGCTGTATAGTGTGCCAACAAGAGAGCTGACATATGCGTGCAAACAACCTCCAGAAACAGAAGTGGCTTGAAGGATCACACGTTCTCACAGAAGGAAGCATCTGCTGTCAGCTTTGAAGACAAAGTTTGTTTATCAGGTGGCTGAGCAAGCAGCTTGGTGTTTACAGATAGGGTCAGAGATACAGCAGAGCCCAGGTGCCGCTCAGAAGTATGTACTTCCCAGACACAAGCCCCTGATCATGTTCATTGTTAACCACTGCAGTCAGTGCTAAGCAAAGGCAGATGCTTCTTCAAGCTTTAGGAACTGCGAAGCTTGAATTCTGAGAGGGCAAGGAACGTGAACATAAGGGTGCTGAGCAGAGCTGGGCCATCCACAGGCCTGCAGGAATGGCAGTGTGGGCTCTGAGGAACGCAGCAGCCACAGCAGATGTGCTTCCAGCAGATCAGAGAGTCTTGGCTCATGCAGTTTCACCTCCAATCCACCCAAGAGATGCTCACTTCTCAAAAGCTATTGAATTTTTCAAGGCGGTTCATGGTGCTCCTCTTCTTTGCATTGCTACCTACTTACTAAGCCACAGACCTGCACATTTGAAAGATTTATGAGTTAGCACATCAGCTTCATGCTGCATTACCTGATTGAAAATAAGATTTCCCATAACGTGCTTAGAGGAAAACTGATACCACGGCAACAGAAGATAGCAGCAGGCTGTTATCCCTTCGGTGTAAAACAACTAATTGCACAACTTCTCATGTCCAAATAAATACTTCAGTGAATGTAATGATTGAAAACACTTCCATACCCACACTTTAATTCTTATGCTAGAGATTGTTTAAGTCTATCTTACTTGAATGAGGGAACAGAAAAAATAAGAAAGAACAACTTCCATACAGCTGACGCTTGGAGTTCTGAAAGTCCAAGTTGAAAGAAGGAGAAAGTCCAATATTGCCCACTAAACCTTATTGCGTTATCTGTGTTTCTTGAACACCGCCAATCTCTCAATCACCTCCGTGGGCAGCACATTCCAGTGCCTGGCCATGAAGTATTTCCATCTGGTACCACTTTCAACTCACTGATAATGTAGGGAAAAAAGGCACCAGCCATGCTAAGTGACACAAACACCTGGATGGCAGAAGCAGAACTCAGTGCAGTGAAGAAAAGAAATCAGGGCCTCAGGAAAGCCAGAAGGTGAGGCTGAAAAAGGAGCATGGTAGGACAGCAGCATCACCACAGCACATCTACTTCCCTGGGATATTTTGCTTTTAACAGCAGCTCCTAAAACATCTCCTGTGGATGACTGAGCCACTGAAATACAGCATTGTTAATAATAATTAATAGCATCATCGACGTCATGAACTCTTGAGCCAGACTGTCAGCTTTGTCTTCCTTAGCTCTTACATGAAGTCAGTCATGCAGCTGTGAGGCAGATATCCCTCACTAGCAAACAGTCATTCCATAGTAACGCTGCGAAGATGTTTACTTAACTAATACTGCAAAGCCTGACCTCCGTGAGCGCTACAAATACGATCACAATTTAATATATTGAGCTCCTGTATTGCCACCTCGTGGCTAAAGAACGTATAACTACTCTTTGGCGTGAGGAGGAGAGGCGATACGGAATCCCTCAACCTGCACAGGGATCCGATAAATGCCAGCATAAGTCAAAACAGCATTTTAAATTGCAGTTATAATTAGCAATGATAATTCTCAATTGAATGAGACTCTTCTCCTCAAGAAAGATGTACATCAAATACTAAGTAAAAATGGAGATGTGAAGTGAGAAAAGAAGTTAACTCCACTGGTGTGATGTGTTGGCTTTCCTTTGGGTTAGCTCCTGTAATAGTTTCCAAAGCTTCTGGGCAATGTGAAACTCAGTAAGGACAGATGACTGTGTTTTATGGGAAATGTGACCTCCTTTTGAGAACTAGATCCCACAGCACTGTGGTGGCCACTTTTGACTATGCCTATCTCTGCTTGAGAACAAGGAAAGGCAAAGGCTCTATGGGCCCCATACAGAATGAGAAGGAAAATGCAGGCAGAAGGGTGCACTTGAAAGTCAGTGACATCAGTTCAATTACTTCACTTTCATATAGCAGTTCCCTGGACTCTCCAAGAAATTCCCATCACACCACCAGAGCGCTTGTATACATGAACAGGTAAGCACTGGGAGCCTCAGCTTTCGTATAGAATTTCATACTACTACTGGTTCCATCAGTGTCAGAACCATCCAGCATCGGACAGATGGGATAAAGGATTCGTGCTGGATCAATTGGAAAAATAAAATCCTAATTCTCACTATTAGCTCTTGTTAGTTCTTATACTAAACCTGTATTATCTGCCCAAGTACGTTGCCATCTAAACAATTATCTTTTCATCCTATTTATCAAAAGAAAGGCTAAGCTTTTACAATCGATTCTAGAATATTTTGCGCAAGTGCTCATAAAATGCCTGCAAAAAATCATTTTCTTACAAGGCTAAGATAAATGGCTTTATAAGTCATAGGAAGATCACACAAAGACTGATGATTTACATTAAAAAGGCTCAGCACTTAGATCAACTCTAACTGCACCCACGTTTCAACTTAGACTCAGCCTGTCTTTTAACAGGACTCAGTCTTGAACATTTCCTTCTTGTTATATTACTGGGATGCCATACTATACTCAAGAGATATCCTCCTGGGCTTTGCCTTATTCTTTTAAGCAAATAAGTCTTAGAACAAGTAGTTTGACAGGTACTGTGCGGTGAGTGGTGAAAAGGTCACCAAAGATCTCTCTCTAATGCTGAAAGCAAATATTTTGTTAGCAATCAATACCAACTTGTAAGTGTCGAGGAGGAAAAAAATATACTATCTGCATATAGATACTGTGCAATTATTTAGATTTCAATGTCATTAACTATTATAATTATACATTATACACATACAGGTACAAATATACACAATTCAGTGATTAAAAAGGCCGACATCTGACGTTTAGAAACATTGACTCTAATAGGAAAGTCTGACAGTGTTGGCAGGAAGAAAAAGAAGCCTTTTCAGAAGTTCTTTACAGATTTCTCCTACACAAGTTTTTGTTCCATCTCTGCCAGAATGACAGGCATGCGCTTAGCAGACAGGGACATAACTACAGTGTGATTATGTTTATGATTGTTTTGTGGGTTCGTGCATGACCCAAGGGGAAATGCTGCCGTTAAAAGGAGAAATTTACTACTTTTCATATAATAATAGAATGGTTTGGGTTGGAAAGGACCTCTAAGTTCATCCGGTTCCAACCCTCCTGCTATAGGTAGGGACACCTCCCTCTAGACCAGGTTGCTCAAAGCCTCAACCAGCCTGGCTTTGAATGCTTCCAATGCATCCACAACCTCCTATATGCCCTGGTTTGTTACCCTGGGACCTTCCCTACCTGCTGCTGATGAAGAATGGCTTGTAAGCTTTAACTGTCATCAAATCCTCTTCCCTTCTACTGTGGGAGCAGCAACTGTTCACATGCATACGCCTGTGAGAAGTATTGTTTCCTTGGCAGTGCAAACAAGCTCAAAAGAAGCAGACAAGGCCCAGACTGAAAAAGTAGAGTGTGCAAACCTCCCCCAAGGGAAAACTACCCTCAGAGAGGGACAAAGGAACAGCAAGCTTTGAACCACATCACACAGCTTTTAACCATATCTCATATCACCTATGTTTATTTCCATCTTGCTTTACCAAATAATTTTTGCCATCTCCTTTGAGTTGATCAGTTTCATACAGTCACTGCAATGGTTACACGTGGTGATGAAGTTCAGCATTACTCAGGTCTCTTTCAGGACTAAAAAACTGCAAAATTATAATAGTTACAAGTGAGGTGTGTGTGTTGGGAGAGAATTATTTCTCTTGGAATCTAGAATAGATTCTTTTCTCTGTTGTCTTTTATCACTAGCTGAGACAGGCAAGTAAGTGACTGAAAGCCTATGACAAGTGAATACTTATATTGTGAACCATGAGCTTGCCAGCTCAGGAGATGGATCTACTTACTGTTTGTGTACTCACAACACCATAAGGACAAATACTCTTGTTAATGTAATATGTATTCAGGGATCATTTCACCATCAAACCATAATCACCTGGATACAGGTGTAGGTGACAGCTCCCATCTTCAGTCAAGAGAAGCAGTCAATTGAGAACATAATCACAGACATTTGCAACAGCAGTCAGTATGTAGAGAAATTTCCCACAGGTAGGAAGTCACAAGAAATTCACTCTGTGTGTATCAAAGGAAATAGTCTAAGTTAACCACCCAGCTTTGACGCCCTGCATTTCTAATGGCTCCATAGCATCAAAGCCCTCACAGAAGCCTCAGCTCTGTGATGGCTACTCCTACCTCCAGCACACATGAAGACCCCTGCCCTTGACTGCATATGGAAACTGGGCTTACGTGAGGTCAGGGACAGGGGACTAGCAGGAAGCTCTGAAACACTGCCACATAAGTATGCTGGGTATACTAGAACGTAAGAACACAAAGACACAAATCTCTGACAAACAACTGCACCCCAGTGCCTTAGGAGACTAAATTTGTCTCCATGCTATGTCACATCACTTCTCTCTGGGCACTGGAAATTCCCACGTTAGATGAGTCAGAGAGACAAATGCAGCACCAAGATTTTCTTTGCTTAAACTTCTTTAAATATTTAATGAGTTCCTGCCTCATAATAATTGCATTAGCTTCTGCACACACAGTTGTACACTGGTCTGAATCAACCTCTTCCTTCTTGGAAAACAACCTATTTGCTTCCCCTTTTGGATATCTACTGTAGCCCAGGGTAACCTGTGGACAAAAACAAAAAGAGGAATTTTCCTCTGGCAGCTCCAGTTATTTACAGCCTAATCCAACTCCTAAATCTTCAGTGAGAGCTCCTGTGTGATTCTAAATGTTTGGGAACACTTATGCAGATCTCCATTTCGAAATGACTGATTGTGGATCCTAACCATTCATCAGTACGATATGTGAAGTTTCAGAAAATGATGAAGTCTTTTCTTGCCCACAAGAATCATCTGTCCTTGTTTCCAGAAAATATAAGTTCCCTTGAATATGAAAAATAACACCTATAAACAGTGATCACAGGAAAACTTGATTATTAAAAATGAATCATACACAAGGAGGCTGATAAACACGGAGTCATTGAAAAGGTATAAAAAATGCCCCCAACGTCGCTATGTTTTCTCAGTTGAGTCACTATTCTCAGTTCATTCTGGAAAGATGCAAAATAAAAATAGGCTTGGAACTGCAATACAGTCACAGTAATAATGTCATGTAAGAACACTGGTTTGTTACGTAAGAGCAAATGTGGGACTTCACCTCTTCGAACTGCTAAGAATATATTACATACTCCATCATCATTCGGGAAGGTGAATGATGGACTGTTTAGGAGGTCAGGAATACAAACTTTTTTCCTTTTTCTTGGTCTATTATAGACTAGCAATACAGGAGAAAGAAGTAAGGTGCAGCTTCAAACAGCTGCTGTCATTATTCAGTGGATACTCACAGCAGGAAGCAGACATTTATGAAGTTTCCAAACCTCAAAAAGCTTTAATTTATAACAAGAGATATTAGAATCTATGTATACAATTGTTTAAAATCCCAACCATGTGACAGTGGCCACAACAGACCCATAGTGGGACAGGATCATCCCTGAGGAACCACAGCCCACAGCCAGCACAGGGCCAGTAGGAAGCATGGAAGAGCAGATGGAAACTAGAAGAAGCATGGAGGTGCAACAGGGAAACCATTAGGCACATGGCACCAACCTGCACCACCTGTCACCTCCTTGAAGGAGCTGGGACCAACAAAGCACAGCCTTTGGTGAAAAGAAGAGAAACAGGCTCAGAAGGTGAGAGGACAAGAGTGTGGCTTATTAACTTTGGTAACTCACAGCTTTTTGTGACTGACAGAGATATGGCAAAAGACTGTGTATCAGCTGTCTGTACTGCCTAATATCAGCCTCATTACCCTCAGGAAATTTTCACTTACTTGCTACGTATATCTCACAAAATCATCAAAAGGGTGAATATAATTTCTTATACCCAGTCTTGTTGTTGACGGCATTCAACTACTAACTTCCTACTACTACAGTGCTCCCTGACAACATCAAGACATACTAACCAGGATTTCCAATGTTATCTCAGTGTGTATTACATACTCTTCTAAAACGGAGCATGAAGTAAAAGGAGCAGTGGACAGTTCTGGAAAGTGATAGAAAAAAACAAGCATGTTGTTCTTGTTTGATGTCCCATGAAGTGCCACGTGACTTGCATAAGCTGCTCTCTTTGTGCTGCTGTATCAACAGAACTGATTTATTTCAAGAATGAAATGGGAAAGAACAAAGAAGTTAACAGGCAGGTAGAATACATTCAAGGATGCTGAACTGTTGTGGGTGGAAGGGACCTCTGGAGATCATCAAGTCCTACCCACACTAAAGCAGGCTCCCTACAGTAGGTTATGCAACAAAGCATCTTGAATGTCTCCAGAGAAAAAGACTCCACAGTCTCTCTCCTGTTCCAATGCTGTCATCCTCACAGTAAAGAAGTATTTTCTCCTGTTCACATGGAACTTCCCGTGTTTCTGTTTTTGCCCATTGCCTCTTGATCTTGTCACCACACACCACTGAAAAGAGCCTCACCCCATCCGCTTGACCCCATCTGAATCATCCAATCATCCTTGTGGCCCTCCATTGTGCTCCCTCTAGATTATCACCGTCTTTTTTTTAACGGAGGAGTCCAGAACTGGGCACAGTACTCCAGATGTGACCTCACCAGGGCAGAGTAGAGGGACCACCTCCCTTGACCTGCTGGCTGTGCTCTTTTTAATGCACCCCAGGCTACCATTGGCCTTCTGGGCCACAAGGCCACATTGTGGGCTCGTGGCCAACCTGCAGTCCACCAGGACATGCAGGTCCTTCTCTACAGAGCTCTTCCCAGCAGGTCGGCCCCTAATCTGCATTGATGCACGCAGTTATTTCTCCTCAGGCATAGGACTCTATGGCCGCTCTTGTTGAACCGCATAAAATTCCTTTCTTCTCAAGTCTCCATTCTGTCTGGGGCATGCTGAATAACAGCACATTAGACTGAAAACATCTGAAATCCTGGCCCTTGGGGATGACATGTTAGGGGGAAAAAAACAAGGATGAGTCAACGCATCCTTATTTCTGTGCTCTTTTTCTTCATTACCGTGGGAAACACAACGCCCCCAAGCCGGCCGCTGACATCCCATCCTGGCCGCACGGCTGTTCTGGGCAGTAAGGCGGCGCCCCTCCGCGCTGGGCCCGCCCTCGGCTCCTCCCCGCCGCTCCAAGATGGCGGCGCCCACGCTGTCGCGGTGCTGCTGCCGAGCGGTGGGTTTGTGGGGCGCCCTGCGGCGGGCCCGGCCGGCCGGAACGCGGCACGTCCACGAGCGGCCGCAGCGGGTCCGCGGAGCCAAGGGGCTGCTGGCGGAGCAGTGCGAGCGCGGCCTCTTCCAGGAGGTGTTCCCGGCGCAGGGCGCGGACGAGCAGCTGGAAGCGTTGCTGGAGCCGGGCCGCCCGCCCGTCGCCGTCTACTGCGGCTTCGACCCGACGGCGGACTCGCTGCACGTCGGGCACCTGCCGGCCGTCATGGCGCTGCTGCACTTCCAGCGCGCTGGACACACCGTCCTGGCCGTGGTGGGCGGCGCGACGGCGCGGCTGGGCGACCCCAGCGGCCGCGAGCGCGCACGGGAGCCCCTGGAGGCCGAGACGGTGCGGGCCCACGCTCGGGGGCTGCGCGAGGGGCTGGGGCGGCTGCTGGAGAACCACCGAGCGCTGTTCTGGGCGGCGGGCGCGGGGCGGCCCCTGGGCCGGGCCGAGCTGCTGGACAACGCGTGGTGGCTGGGCCGCGAACCGCTGCTCGACTTCCTGTGCGGCGCCGGCGGACGCCTCCGCATGGGCACGCTGCTGAGCCGACAGGCCTGCCAGGCGCGGCTGCGCAGCGCCGAGGGTATGAGCCTGGCCGAGTTCCTGTACCCCGCGCTGCAGGCGTACGACTTCTTGCACCTCCACCGGCACCACGGCTGCCGCGTGCAGCTGGGCGGCGCCGACCAGATGGGCAACATCATGTCCGGATATGAGCTCGTCACCAAGTACGTGAGGACGGGGCGCGGGGCTGCGGTGGGAAGTGGCCGTGATCGGGGATCTGCGGGGTGGGCGGTAGGGCCGGCGGTATCCTGGCTTGGATCAGAAATAGCGCAGCCAGAGTGTGCGGGGAGGTGATCGTCCCCTCAATAGGTGCCAGTCCGGCATAATTCAGAGATATGTAGGCACTGCTGGGGTTAGGTGATGCAGTTTGGCCTTGTGTTTGTGCTTGACTATCACAAGACGCTCAGAACAGAAAGAAGCACCGTAGGTATCCTAACCCACAGGCAGCATCAGTTACTATTCAGGGCAGAAGACAGAAGGTACAGGTCACATTAACTTGCTAGTGCTGCTGCTCCCAAAGCTCTTTTACATACTTAAATTCAATAGCACAAAGAACTTTAAAAACTAAGTCCAATAATAAGGGATAGTATCTTACAGGACGCCTGAGTTTCCTTAAAGATGTCCAAAATGTGATTTTTCATCTTCTCTAATCCTCGCAGGATGACAGGAACAGATGTGTTTGGAATTACTGTGCCTCTTATTACCAGTACTACTGGAGATAAACTGGGAAAGACTGCTGGCAACGCAGTTTGGCTAAACAGAGATAAGACTTCTCCATTTGAGCTGTATCAGTTTTTTGTTAGGCAACAGGATGACATAGTTGAGAAGTAAGTAGTTTTTCTTCATTTGTCTTCTTGGCTTTGTTTGTGAAACCACATCCTAATGGTTCTCTGTAACTGTTGCATGCGGGTATGTGTAAGGCAAGCAGATAGCATCACTTCCAACAGTTCCCATGCAGATGTAGGCATTAATTATAACTGTATGCTAGTTAAACACATGTGGCTGCGGCATAGGTATGTAAGATAGCAGAACCTGTTTTCCTCTGCTGCGTGCACCATAAATTAGTTCAGGTATGACCAAAGGAGTAAAGTGTGGCACTTCTGTTTCTGCCCTTGGGGTGAATGCATTTCTTACGATGCATGTTAATTTCAGTCCTGAAACATCATGATATCAGACAGAATCTCTCCTGTAATAACCAACTGCAACTTGATAGATATTGATGTTAAACACCTGAAGTTTTCAACTACTATGAAGTACCTGGAAATGCTTCATTCTGATTGTAGGTTAGTTGTTACAAGGTTCAGCATCTATAACTGCATCACATGAATAACTGTTTATCCTTAACCAGATTAAAATGGTGTGGTGTGCGGAAGTCATTGGGACATTGATATTTGTGTTTACTGACTATCTGATCAGCAGTCTCCAAAACTTGTTGGCCATGTATTCCTATTAGTTTTAAAATCAGAACAAAAAAACTTTTTAAGTGCGTACTCCCAATACGTTCATATGTATCTTTACCACATAGTGGATCATTTTGCATAGTCTCTGGGACACTGCTGGTCTACATAAAGACACGTGGTGGTCAGTTACACTGCAGCAGTAGCACAGTTAAAAAGGAGAGGAAAACAAGGCTGTTTTAAATCACTGTTTACATTGGCAGACAATGTAAGTTTATCTACAAGGCAGGGGTTCTCAGAATTCAATTTTAAGTCATTGTCGAAAGTAAAAACAAAGGCAGAGGAACAAGACAGAACCAGCAAAGTTCACATACCTGGTCAGACTGCTAATTGCTTGAGCCTTCTCAAAGCGAGAAGTAATCAGCACCCCAGGCTAAGCTTTAATAGTGTAACTGCAGTACAAACATCTCCCATAACTTTGCTTAATTCTTATACAGAGGTTCTGCATCCACACATCATCTTAGTGCAGTGAATGAAGTTTGAATGACAAGGAAGGAAATCTGCAATAATGGTTTTATAGACAAAAGATTATTTTTTTCCCCTTCTCACAGATACCTGAAACTCTTCACCTTTCTTCCTCTTGAGGAGATTGACCACATCATGGAAATGCATGCCAGAGAACCCGAAAAATGGGGCCCTCAGAAGCGACTTGCTGCAGAAGTAACGAAACTTGTTCATGGCAGAGAAGGGCTGGAATCTGCTAAGAGGTGAAGTTCGATTTGTTGAGCAGTTCTCTTTGGGATATATCCAATGGTAGTTTAGTTATGTATAGCTTTTCAGGGACTGTTTTAATGAGATTAGCTGAGTTTTAGCTATTAAGAGAAATAAATAGCAGTGCTCTAGATGTAAGAGTTATGCAAACTGTATTAAAATTGCAAGAGAGCCAAAACAACCCCACAAAAACTCAAGAGTGGGAAGGGTAGCTCCTAACTACTTTACTGTGCAGAGCATCAGAAGAAACTGGGGAGGGGAATCTTTTCAGTTGAACTATGCTTTGTCCAAAGGTGAGACTAGAACTGATTCTGAATGATTTTTGTTCTCACAGGTGCACCAAAGCCCTTTACCACAGCAGTGTGGAGGCACTGGAAGCTATGTCCGACCAGGAGTTACAGGAACTTTTTAGACAGGCTCCTTCTGCTGAATTGATACTTGAACCTGGAATGACTCTGCTTGACCTGTGTCGCAAAGCAAATGCCATTCCACAGGGACATAGTGGGTATGTTGTCAGCCCCACTCTTCAGTAGTACCTCACTTAAATGGGTGGAAGTAGTGTGCTCACTTTAACAAAAGGTCAGAATAACCAAAACAGATAGTAACGTGTTAGTTACCTACATACCATAGAATCAGAGAATGGCCTGGGTTGAAAAGGACCATAATGATCACCTAGTTTCAACCCCCCTGCTATATGCATGGTTGCCAACCACCAGACCAGGCTGAGATGGAAGGCCTCATTGTGTTTTCAAGGGAAAGTGTAGGATAATGCAATGTCGTGTGCCACAGCTCTAAAATACACAGCTGAGGAAGAGACAGCAACAGATCATGTTCCCTTATCCCTCTGAGGAGAAGCGGGTGTGCATGAGACTTCACATTTATTCAGTTATGAATTAAACCAAAAGAAACATCTGAAATAGCTCTTAACTGATCTTTCACCAGCAACAGATATTTTCCTCTGGCAATTACTCATTATTTTTGTTTTGTTTTGTTTTTTAAGGTACCAGAAAATTACAAATGGTGGAGTTTCAGTAAATGGGATTCGCGTAACCAATCCTGAGACTGTTCTTATTCTTGGACAGCATATTCTCAAGAATGGAGTATCATTGCTTAGGATTGGAAAGAAAAACTACTACATCATAAAATGGCTGCAATTGTGACAAAGAAGAATATCTTTCTAAAATGAGATAGATACCACTTCAACTCTGTTGCTTGAAGAATGTAATTGAAGACGTTTGTATACTGTGCATTACTATGCAGCTCACAAACTGCCTAATAGCATAGTTTCAGTTTTCAGAATACATCAACAGGGTTCAAATAAAGGCAGCTGACATTCTAAACATGTATGATGCCATGTTTTAGCTCTGGAAGTGAATCACTGAACCAGAAAGTAATAGAAATCCATACCAGATTTTTTTCCCCATCTGCTGTACGTCTCATTCCTTCACAGTAGATCACATTTCATGTAGGCCACAAATCGGGTATAGAGGGAAAAGCTGCACACTATATTATGGCAGTTGTACCTACACTGGATTTTTTTTTAACTCCACTAAAGTTATGTATCATACTTTGTTACAGCTGGGCTTTTTCTTAACTTACTTCTTTTAAAGTTAATGCAGAGGCTGTCAGTATCAGCTGTTACCTGTGAAGAGTACAGTTACATGTGACATGCGCTCTCCATTAAGAAACAAGATACAGATCTAAAACACCAAAAAGGAGTGTTTGGAATTGCCTTGGAAACAGGTACCACTGAAGTACTGAACTGGAACTCCCATCACATGCAACTTTCAGAAGTTATACCAATGAAGAGACTTTTCAAGCACCATTCAAAAGAATATGCACAGGAAGATGAAAAGATCCATTTCAAGGAGCCAAGATAGAAACTCTTCCAACTATTGTGTTGTAGGTGGGAGGGGCAACGTTCACCAGATATGCTACAGAATAATTCACAGCAAGATGAGCGAAGAGATACTTGAAACCCGTCCTTCTAACTGAGGATGAATGCTGCTGTTGACTTTTGACATAGCAAATCAGGATAAGTGGGTAAGAACAAACAACCTACTACCAAGTTTTTTGTATTTTTTTTTTTTTCTTAACAGGTTTGGTTTAAAGCAAGCTTCAGAAGATTCACAATAAATAAGTGAAACACTTCAGTAAGTTCTGATATGTAAGCTTCTTACTGGTTACATACGGGAGCATATTGCATATGAGCTTTGCAGCTTTAATGTGGTAATACAGAGCAGATTCACTTCTTGATATGGGAGGGGAGATAGGCAGGTATTTTTGCAATTAAAATCCAGCGCTTCAAATAGGGCAACATGCAGAAGCAGCATCTTTTCATTACAGAACAGAAAATCATCCTAGTGCTTATGGCCTTGCTAACATCTGGGATCACAGCTTCCCAGTTCCCTTGTAAGGCCAGCACAAAGGTGAAAAGTACTTCGGGGAATAGGTAGAACAACATCACATTTAAAGGCAGTGGTGTTTTATTGTTCTGAGAAAAACACTTTTGCTGCTAGACATTGCTACTGCTTACACACCTATAACCTCTACAGTGCCTTGCTACCTTCAGACTTTTCCCTTCCTGTGGTGGTGTTGCTTATGGAATGTTGGTCCTACATTATTCACAATCCTGTCACCTAAACAGTACAAAGCTACACATAGCTACCAAAAATATTAGCAGTAAAAGTTGATACTAAAATAGAATAACATGCAACTGGTTAGATGTCTGCTAATTACAGTCACATAGCAGACTGGCTCAAACTTTAGTGGGTTGGGGTTTTTTTGGTGTTTTTGTTTGTCTCTGGAGGGACCTTTCCTTCCTTTCCTATTGTAAACGAGTGTGAAATCCTCTTGAATTTATGAAGTGATTGCTTTGGGCACTGACTGCAGTGTAGTTTGCAAGGATTAGGTTAATCCTTGCTGGAGGGAAATGCTTTCCTAGTCTGTGAAACTGTACATCTTATAGTTTCACAGTCGTAGCAGCAGCAAGGAGAGAGACCCTAAACTCAGCTGTCTAGATAATGGTGTTTAATCATCATCTCATGCTGTTGGAATAAGTCATGGTATTTCAGCTGCTTCAAACCTATCTATTAGGTAAGAGTTGGGAAGTAAGTACAAGAAATCCTAACACTTTTCAAGGACCCCTATATTCTGTTATCTCTTTTTTAGGGGGGGCGTAGGGGGAAGTGGTGTTTTTTGGTCTTACTTTATCAGCTTGGTGGTGGCTTTACCTGCATTGTCAATCAAGATTTCAGTAAATAACAAGTTGTAGTGACTTACTGCTAATACACTAGGGTTTATCTTTCAGATTAAACTGTAACTTGGTAGTGCTTCACTACACGGAGTTGATAGTGTTATTTTCAGTCTAAGATCTCACTTAATGAGATATCCACATCCTATGTATTATTATTTTACTATCTGTAATGTACAACAGTAACAGTATTGTGTATATTCTATAGCCCTATAAACAGCAACAAAAAAGGACATGAGTTATTTATACTTTGAAAAGAAAAAACTTACATATCCTGTCAGTTCTCAGGACCAGTTTATGTTTCTTGCAGTTCTGCCTTATGCTGCAGTAATGATCAGAGCTATCCTAACCATATGAAGATAAAAAAAATCAGAGTTCTGATGGGAAAAGGATAGAAAAAGTGGGGAGAGAAGCAGTTTCAAAAAGTTTGCTTTTACCTCGTTCCTTAACTGGCAAGACAATTACAACAATACAAAAAGACATGCAGCTGAGAACAAAATATACCAGTGCACACCCATATTAACCTCCACCTAAACACAGATCAGAGTTAACAGCTGCTTTCTGTTTACGGATAAAGCTCCTTAGAATAGAGTAAGTAATTTTTCATACTTATCTTCTCCTGCCTTTTTCCCTTTTGTATCCACAGATCCTCATATATCCTCAAATTTCAATTTATTTTTTAAAGCATTGGCACCCACTTTCATCGAGTATGAAAAGGATTTTATTTGTTTTTACAAATACAAAATTGAAAAAGTTAAATTCATTGTATACAGGGTTTATAATGAGATCCATCAACTCCAAGAGTTTAATTCTATGCTTCTTTCTAACCAGCTCCTAGCAATCCAAACCCTTCCCTAATTCTTTCCAAGAGGTGGCTGGATGCAACCACTGCATTTCACAGACAGCCTGGACAGGGTGTTGCACCCGAGTGTTACAGTAGTAATAGTTCAGTAGCAGGAGCCAACACAGACCAAAGGACCTGAATATTGTGGCAGGCAGCAGTAAGTGGTGGCTGCTTTCAAGAAGCGCTTAAATTTGTAAAGGTGTTAACAAGGTAGAAGGTGAGAGGACTTGCAGCAAATAAAGAAGAAACTATCTGAACATAAAAACAGCGTCAGCAGTTTAAAAGATGCAGCTGTTTGGACGTAATATATAGTTGGTCTATTTATTTATTTTTAAACTTCAAAGAATTATCTAATTCTCTCACCTCCAAAAGCAGTTCAACTGGCAACGAGTTACAAAAACAGATGTGTTTGAGAACTTTGGTATCTGCAGAAAATGCTGGTTAGTTGTCTGCATGCATAGCTGAAGGAATTCACTGAAGGTGAAAAAGAAACTCAAAATAATTCAATGCAGTTTAGAAATGGAAACAGCGGACTGTTTTCTTTCCCCTGCTGCAATTCCATAAAGCAGGGGCCTGAGTTTGCAGTATGTTCAATTTAGCGTCTCTCAGAGCTAGTCCTCCATACCACAGAGCTTAAAGATGAGTTCCACTTCAGTTTTGTTACATTTTACTTCGGCATACAGTTTGAAGCAGACAGACACTCACTCCCCTTTACCCACCGAGTGAAGTTTGAAACTACTAAAAAACTCACAAAATTTATTGACAAACATTTCACACAGATACTGTGTTTTATTTACAGTACTACCACACACAGGTCAAATATTAATGTCAAACAAACATTTACTAGCCTAAACTTGGCTATGGAAGTTGTTCTCTCTGTGATTGTTTCACTGGCTAGGAGTCGTCTTTTTAACTAAGCTAAGCTGAAAGTTGATCACTGATGACAGAAATGTTTCAGGTTTAAATTAAATAAGGTTGACTATAAGAGATGTAATCAGTCTAACTTCGTGAGGCTTCTTACCAGTTTGCCCAGTATTTCTTCTAATGGTGGTAGCAACAATAGCACTTACTTACTAAGTTCTGTTTCAGTCGATCCACTGTTTGAAAACCATTAATGCCCACCAGCTGCCTGTCAACCCTATTACTTACACAACTGCAGCAACTGTTATAAGAACTAAAAATGATGTATTGCAGGAGGGCAAGTGCAAACTTAAGGCTGTATAAGTATTCTTAGCTATCCTCCAAACTTGTAAGGGCATACGGTCCTGCCACCCAAACTAAATGTGAGTTCAAAGTTTTATTTCTGGGATAACTCATTTTGTATAGTATCCGTTTATTTAATAACAGGGCTGTTACAGCATGGAATTTTCAAGATTGGCATTGAGGATGACAAGTTCATTGGCACTCAAACATTACCAAATTAAAAATATTTGTAAAGGAAAAAAAAAATCATAACATTAAAAAAAAAATAACAAAAAACCCAAAAACAACAGATGAACACATTGGAGACTTCACATGACATTACAGAGCCAGTTATCGCTTGCAAGACGTTCTTAAATAAATAGAACTCATCTGCTTTACGTAGCAATTGAACACTTTGTAATTCAGAATAACCCTTGACAACAGACTGCTGATTGACATTTGGGAGTTAAAACATAGGTAGCCATTCAACTTAGGGACAACTCTTTGTTGAAGACATTTCTTAGATGCTGGAAGTACAAGGGAAGGAGATGGTGGGGAATTCCAACTACAAAGGTAATGCTTTTGACCAAATTCCTACGAGCTTTCACTGTCAGCTAAAATTCAATTGAGAAGTGGCTTGCACTTCATTACAATCATATTTCTTACATCTGAGAACTACCATCCCTGAATAAGAAGTGAGAAGTTACAATTACTTCCTTTATATTCATTATACGTAACATAAACGTCATGACTTTTTAGGCTGTTAAAAAAAAAATACAGATTACATTTCTGTGTCCTGTGTGAATTACTTCAGATAACGCATAAAATAACAACAATTGCACGTGAGACAAAAACTCCTTGTGTTTACAGCGGTGCCAAACTCGAAATTATTATGTGAAAGAATATATTTTTATAACAGATCCTGTCGGAAACTGAGACCTTAACAGTTCAATTTTTAACCTTTAGCAGCTTACAACAAGAATTCAGCTTCTGTTAATTGATGAAATGAGAGAGGAACTGAATAGGGAAACAAAAACCTCACGGTACTGGCCCAACATACTAAAAGCTGTGTCTCATTTTTCACATGCAGGTTGTGTGAAAGATAAAATACCAGCAACACCATAGTACACGTTTGTTTTTTTTTACTTTATACAAAAAAGTAGATCTGTTTGAAAAGTACATGCAAGTGTGCTGGCTGGAATTTAAGTCATTCTTTTATTCATAAAAATTAAAACTCTTACCCTTTAAAGGTTACTGTGAACAGTGTTTGACTGCATGAATTACAATCAGAAGAAAATAACTCAATTTCCAACTTAATGTTTCCTAATGTGATTGTCCTCAAACAAAAAAGTAAGAAAAAACTACTTACAGTACCATTTTCCTTAAAAGTAACTGTGATCTCTAGTATAAATATTCCAATCTCACAGGCTTTCTTTCATACTGTCCTATCTTCCAAAGCTCCGTATTAAGTTGTGGGGATCCCCTTCTCCCTGGCCAACTTCATCTGTTTTTTGAAAGAAACACTTGTTATCCCGTAACAGTTTTGAAATCCATTTTTATTTATTTTTCTTTCAGTTGTGCCAGAACAAATTTAGTATTGGATGGTCCATGGGCTTGGTCCCAAGGGGGAGAAAGGGGAAGGTGTTCTTGTACCTGATTGTAAACCCCAACATTTTTATGCAAGCTCCAGTGCACATCAACAACTTGGCACCTACTTGTCAGTAGGCCGTTACTTGTTCACAAGCTCCAGGCTGATTCATCCAACACGATATACTCCATTAAATGAAGTTGAGAATTTTGTCTGCAGTTTTTAACATTTGGAAAGAAATGGGGACACACATGTAGCAATACGGTAGACATCTCTACTGTGCTATAAAATTGACACCTCCATCTGTCACAGTGCATGCAATATAGTCATGAAAGAATATAACTTGGTGCTCTCTTCTCTTCACAGTATTTAAACTTCTATTGCAAAAGCAGCTTAAAACTATGCCACAAGACTACACTGTCCATCTTAACCACAGGCAACCTTTTTAGCAAGTCAGGCACTGGAACTTCAGTGTTTTTCCCCAAGTTCAAATGAGCCTGTCACTGAGACAGTAGACTTGGTCTGCTTTAATTTGCACCAGGAAGCTGGTATGGAAACATTTAGAGCCATTTATTATGTGGATTAAATATGACTTATTTTGCAAAATACAGCATATTTTTCTGTTTGCAAATCAAACCAACTGTCTTTACATGAGCAGATTTACACAGTTGCAGTACACAGATAAGAGTTCATAAATAAAAATTCTACTCCGTATACCATGCCTAGCAAATTTGAAGTCAGTGTAACCTCCAATGCATATAAATAGCATGGCTGGTACAGTCTTCACCAAAGATGTGTCTCCCGAATCTCTGCAATGATTTGACTGGCTCGCTGCAAGGCCTGTGCACAGAGAAACAAAACCACCAAAGTTAATTGGTATTTCTGAAAAGATTTCTCAAGGAAGCAAGGATGGCAGTCAGAAAGCGTGATGCTAGTATTTAAAATCGAAGCCAGTCATTTTCATTAGTGGTAATAACCCTCAAGGACACTGATAAACAACTATGGAACCTTGCATCTGGAAAAGATCGCGCAAGGGAGAACTACTCCAAAACAGAAGATAGCGCTAAGACTTTAGCAAAGGTATAACTAAATGGTCTCTCCAGAGAGATGAGAATTGAGTTATTTTAAAACTGCATTTCTAGTTATAAGCAAAAAGAACTCACTGCCATTGTTCTGAGCATGCTCAAGTGTTCCCAGTAACATGCTTATCTTAACGTTTCTTTCATGTGTGTATATATATAAATTCTCAAGAAGAGCAGATCTTTTTGCCATACACAATTTTAATGCTTTGAATATCCCCCATAAGACAGAGGGGGAAACTGCAATTATATTACTTCTGTATTTAGGTGCAGTCACTACAGTCTAGCCTGCTAAACTTCAGAGATTTAAACTGTTTTGGTTTAAGCTGAGAATACCAACTGATACTAAAACTGAAGTATTATTCCAAACTGGAGAAATCCAGAGTTGAGTTTGGTTCAACGAAGCTTACAGTTTTAAGACACCTTCCCTCCTCTATCAAGTACTTTTTAATCATACAGTTGCAAAGACTAAACTTGCTACGGGCATCTTGGATAAGCAGTATCTCAGGGCATTTGATCTCTCAAACATACACTGTTTGAAGAACTGCTGTTCATAGGGGAGGAGCACCTCTTGCTACTTTATTAGTGAAGCTGCACTGTTACCCGAGAGTCATTCTCTTCTCTATAGTTCAATCCTAAGAAGCATTTCTGCTGCAGATGTAGCAGATCGATAGTGACATAACTACATAATGAAGAAATGAAGAGGTTTTTTTAAACACCAATATGTCCCAAATTCATTGATACAGACGTACACAGTGGTCATGACAACTTGGGTCTCAGTATTTCCTCTGTTCATACTACAAGGAACTCTCTAGATCCACCAGCCATTGGCCCACAGGATGCGTGAAGATGGGAAGAATAGTTCAAAGACTGTAATCAATTTCCCAGAGAAGAACTACTAAATACAATAGAGGAAAGTTAAATAAGAGCAAAAAGAAACGAAATCTAGCATTTACACAGTTTCAGCTTTATCAACTATTCCCACAAGGCCCTGATCTTTTTCTGTCTTTTTTTTCTTATTTAAATACCTTTAGCATGTCAGCTGCCTCTTTTCTGCGCTGTGCCATGTCTTCAGATTCCGTCAGAAGGTCATCCAACAGCAAGGATTTATACAGCTGGCCCACCAGCTCACTCTGAAGAGTGTCTTTCACATGGTTCACCAGAAAATGCATCACTGCCTTTGGCACACTGCAAGCACATAAAAATTGTTTCTTCAGGACATAATAAGACCAGGCCTAGATCAAAGAATTCATAATGTAAGCAAGCAGCTTCTCGGAACCTTGGCTCAATCTACCAGAAATCTACCACTGAGAAGTAAATTATCTTGTGCAATTTAAAAGATGAATTTCTTCCACATGAGATGGCTGTATTGTAAAGGACATAAATATATATATTGTAAAAAGTACATGAAAAATAAATTACTTTTTTTCCCCCACTAAGGACTAGAAACCAAGTCTCCACTATGATAGGCGTAACTAAAAGGCTATGTCACCCTAGGATCAACCTTCATGGGCGAATGTGAAAGAGTCAAGGAAAGAATGGATACATCTAATCTTATCCAATCAACTGAAAGTGGGATCTCAGTGCAAATACCAGCCTGTATAATCTCTAAAATAAGACAGTATAAGGGCAATTTGCAACAGCAAATGGATTTGAAGTGTGCAAAATGTGTTGTTTAGAATGGAAGCAAGCTGCAATCAATGCAATTCATGAACAATCCTTCTGGAAAAGGCTACAGAATCTGTAAAGCAACATTTTTCAGTTCTATGTTAGGCTACAATGCCCCAGCAATGAAACTGTGGTTTTAGCTCTGATTTCCATGCTGCTAAAATTCCTGGGAAAAAATAAATACAAGTACTGAAACTACTGGAACCTTCTTGGTTCTGGATCTTCTTGGGGACTTCAGGTATGTGTAGGAATACATTTCTGAAAAGGTGGAAATAAATTCTCTATAGTAGAACAGTACCAGAATCTAAAGATATAAATGGAGGATCAAAAGTCCCATTACTGCAAATTACTGGGTTATTTCATCAGAATAGCAGCAGCTGACAATGAAAATATCAATCATCCTTCCCAGCTGATAAAGAAAAAATATCAGTTTAAACAACCACTCTGTTGATGCAACTCTGTAAGTAATATTTTACAACTAGAGTAGACTGGGAGCTGACATACAGTCAGTTCTGACTCACTAGGCAGTGATCCCATGTGATCTCATGTGCTCACAGTGCTAAATCCAAATCAAAACTGTTATCCTGAGCAGATCAAGAGGTTTTGCTCAAAAGAATGCACTTCTTTTTCCATAATGAGTGCAAACCTAGACCACGTAGATCTAGGATGAACCTAAATCCATCAACACATCTCAGCTTTTGGAATCATACTTCCACCTTTGATTGGGAATTTTCCCCCCTATGCTACACTGCTTTAAGGTTCTTTACTGCTCAGTTGTGGAGTGATTTCTCGGAAATCAGGATGAGAATACACAGGCCTATTAATAGTGAAATAAATCACTTTACATCCTCATTTCAAGCATTTCAAATTCTACCAAAAGAAGTTAAAAAGTCCAAAACATTTTGGGAGTCATCTGGCTAAGACTGAAAGCAATACTCTAGAATCTATCCCTGCACAGCTTTGAGTCTTCCAAATAAGAGACTGAATCAGCTTTGCAAGTGCAATGTGTGATGGACATGAGTACAATCTTCAAAAGATATTTCTTAAAATATTTCTGAAGTAGGTCCCTATTTGAAACAAAAAGGATAGCAAAGCTAAGTTCTCCCATTGCTATGTAACACCCAGAGTTTACTCCAGTTATTTACTGAAAATCATCCACCTGAATTGCAGCATCCTAAATAACTAATTGAACCTCATATACCAATGTAATAGAGAAAACTGTTAGGAAAAAAACCTACATACTACTTCAGCCTTCTTAATTCTGTGAGGGGTGATTTATAAAAAGGCAAGATTATATAAATGATGCTTGAGATACCACAACATTTGTATGTCTTAAACACATCTAGGTAGTTTTGTTTTACCTGTCCTGAATATTCTTTCTGACAATAAGGAAATAAGATTTAATGAGTCGTTCAATCACTTCACAATCTCGCTGCTCACGGGCAGAAAGTTTGCGTGCAACAGGCACAGGCTATGTAAAAAAAAAGAAAAGAAACCATGTTAAATTCCACTCATTTGTATAGGTAAATGAAACTCACACAAGGGGAAACCAAAACAAACTATTGCTCTTTTAGTCTGATAATTTGATGCACGTAATCTGTCTTGCAACACTACTCTACTGTTGACCTAGAGACATCAAAATCCAGCTCTTTGAAACTGAAAGGTCAGAGGGCACCAACCAATTTAGTTCTTAAAGCTCACTAAAGGAAGTAAGTTCTGTCAAGACTTTAAAATAAATAATAAAAATAGAATATGAATATTCTTAAATTTAAATTATTACTTTCCTCTAGTATGAAAAATGCCAACTTCAGCAAAAATGAACAGGCAGTTGAACTGAGATGAGCTGAGATTTGCTTCTGTTTTAGAAGTGATCTAGATAGAGATTTCATTTCCATATTAATTTGTGAAAGGAAACCAATTATCCCAAATTGAGGACTGAAACTAGAATAGTTAACAAAGGGAGAAGAGAGGGGCCAGAGCTCCCTGTTTCTATAGCAGTCATTATTCATGAAGATATATATTAGTAGCAAAGTCACAACATAAAGAATTCATATGTTTTATTTCCTGAGCCTTAGCTATGAAGAGAAGTGTGCGTCTTTCCATGACACTCACCACATCTAATAGGTTTACTGCATGTCCTTTTTGAGGACTAGCAGGAAGAGCTGCAGCAGGTTTTGACTTTTCCTCTGCTGATACCTCCTCTGCTTTTGAGGATTTCAGCATTCCTCTCCAGTTGCCTGTTCCAGACTCCTGGGATACATCTCCTGCTCCAGCAGCAGCCTGCACAAACAATACATCAGAGAAAAACATCAGAGTTAAAAACTTGAGCACTACAAAGAAAACCAAATTTGTTATTAGTAAGCTACAGGTAAGAAAGACTCAATAGAAGATTTTTCATACGTGTATTTTGATTTCTATGTTCTGCTCTTCTCAGCCCCCTCTTTTGTTTTCCCTTTGGGAGACCAATTAGAGGGACACTTTCAATCCATTGATGAGAGTAAAATATCACTAAAATGAAAGCTTTTTACACGTGTACTCTTCCTAATAATGGTATGAAATCCCCTGCGTAAACAAGCTTAACCATTTACAGATCATTCCTGAAATACAGTCTTCCTAAATCTATTGGCTTTTACTGCATATCCTTAGAGTAATACAACCTACATCATCAGGATCATTCAGCAAACACATTTTTAGATTCAAAATTCACTGCAAGGTCTTGAAAGATCTCAGTGTATTTGAAGTCTTTGTATAGAAACACAAGTTCTTTACAACAACAGCTTATGAAGTAAATGAAATATACGCATGGTTATATTTCCAGGTACCAAACCTATAAATGTATTTGTGTGGCCAGACCTCGTGTTAGAGAAAGTTTTTCGGTACCAAATGAAAAAAAGATAAATCTCCATCTTCTGGAAGCAAAGATAGCACTGTCTGGGAAGCAAAGTTTCCATTCCACAGAAAGACTGACTTTGTTCTTCTGAGAAGAGGACATAATACCCAACTCTTACACATCAGAAAACATGGGTCAAAAATATTAGTAGATTATACACATTAGATCAGCATTAAAAGAAAAAAATATATATTTTGATGTGGAACAGCGTTAATTCTATTTTTGTACCTTCCCATAAGCCTAGCAGCTGTTCTATTTACTACATACTGTAAAAAAACCAAATGATAGGTTAATCTCAGTGCTGGTCATTTAAGGCTCTGGACTGCTACTACTTAGGTCTTCCTTTAGGAATAGGAGGGACTGAGGTAGGACCATCTATTGTGTTTACAACTAAACCACCCCTACAGGTTGATCTTGGGTCTAAAGAGTGAGAGAATGGCAAATGGAGTACAATGGAAACCCATTGTGAAATGTGAAATGTGCGCATAAATAGTCTTAATAAAATTGCACTGCTGTTCAGAGTGATACAAAATACATTATAAAAATTCAAATGAACCTCTATTAATATCAGACAGCTACTGATAAGGAAAACTCCATTACTCTCTTACTGATTTTAAAACAGCTATTTCAAGTGGAAAAATCCTTATACCTCTCCCATCCAGTATTACTGTGGAGCATGCTTTATCTCCAAAGCAGTTTCAGAAAGCTACATTCTTTCATAAGAAACAGAGCAGCAGAGTATACATCACTTAACAAAGAACAAGCTTTTGAAGAACACAAATTAATCCAAATTTGGAAGTTTCCTGCAACTTCTGCAGTCAACACTATCTCCTCTATAGCTCCTGATTTCTTGTTAGTTGTTTGCAGCATATCAGAGCCAATAAAACTTTGACCAAAACCATAGTTAAATTTCTACTGCTGACTAGATTTTGACTTTAACCACTTGGCCGAGGACAGAAATGACAGCTTTGCACTAGAAGCAGAACATAAATAGGCAGTAAAGCAGAAAGGCTGAGTCTCCTTAGTTATTCCTACTACACAAACTTGTGGCACTCCATCTTCTGTGACTTCAGTGAAAGCAATTAGCAAGGAAGTCTTTACAGTACTGAGCTGTTATTTTACATGACAACAGGTCTGAAGTGCAAAAAGCCACTGCAGAATACATTTCACACACAGAAGTGAACAGTTAAGGTCAGACAACAAGGGGGGCTCAGTTCTAACAAAGCCTGTAAGGATTCCCTGCAGGAAACTCACATTTTTAGTTTATCTTCTGTTCTTCTTTAACTGTCAACACATCAAAAACATGCAGTTTAACGACCATGCTGAAAAACTTGGTTTACAGTACCGTTGCACCAAACAAACAATTGACAACAATATATTACAACCAAAAGTTCAAACAGAAAGCAGTGGCTTTGCCAGCTAGTTGCACATCTTTACCCACCATTATGCATACTAACGTCATGAAATGTTATGGGTGTAGACACCCATCTTGTTATTAGGGACAGAGCACTAAAGACAGACTGCTTCCTGTAGTACCTGAAGTGCACCACAACATCAATTGGCATGCAGTGCTTATAGGAAAAATCAAAACAGACCTTGCCATCAGCCTCAGCAGAAGCAGCAGTAACAGTCTCCTGGGAAGCAGGTGGCAATGCACCTGGAGCTTTAGTAGACTAAAGAAGGTAAAACAAAATGCAGGGAGGGAAAAAAAAATATTCAACTGAAGACCACCAGATCTACCTGGCAAATTCATGCACTTTTAGCTTCTAATATATAGATTTATGTTTGGGTTTTTTAATCCAGAAAAGAAAATATTTTGGATTTGCAAGCAACACAGTAATATAAGCAGAGAAAAAAGCAAGTTCAAGACAGGTAAGGGACTTCTGGTTTATCTTGTCCTTAAATTTTATTTCAGCTTCTATACTGATAATTTAAATATGAAGTCAACTAAAAGAAGAACAAACAGCACTGAAAGCAATCTCTAGACAACTATGTTACATTCTTGGTTAATACATCAGCTGCCTTCTATAGACTAGAGGCAGTAAAATATTGAAGTCTGCTCTGAGACTTTATCATACTTTTTAAGCTAAAGAATTTAAAGAATTGATTTCTCTGAGCTGTACTAACACTTATAATGATTAAACCATATTCTGTGAATTCAACTTTGAAATACTTCACATAATAGTAAATATATGACTGACTGAAATCCTGATTGTCAAACTTTTCATTTCCACAAGGCAGTATTTTCATGAAGCTTGGTATCCAAGCTCCAGTGGTAGCACACAACTAAATTATGATGATCAACTAACAACTTTATCTCCTCTATCTTCTCCCAAAGAAAATAAGGCTGCACTAAAATGACAGTCTTAAGAGTGACTTTTAAAAGACAAGTCACTGTGCTGGCATAGTAAATATTTTATATCAGTTCCTTATCTTTTGATATCAGTGTCACAGCCCTAAATATAAGCATTCATGTCCTGACTTCATCTTTATTATCTGCAAATATTTAAAGCCTCATCTGAAATGACATTCAAGTAATGTGTGTAATATTAATATAGATTTATAGGTAAGTCCTCAGAAACCCCTGTTTTAAAACCCGTAAAAGCTGCATCTTTGGAAGAAGAAAAAGCATTCTACTTCCATCTCAGGAAATCAAAAGAAAAAAGTCAATACTTGGAAGCTTCCCAGTGTGTTACTAGGGCTGCGCATCAAAGCTTCCAGCATTTAGATTAGATCAAAGGGGAATGCATTACACTGAAAACAAGCAAACAAAATAAACAACATTTACTCACCTTGTCTCGTGGCACAGAAGAAGGCAATTCCCGGGCTAACCTGTTACGCCGTTGTTCCTTTAAAAATAATCCATCAAGACTTCAATTATGCATCGCTCTGTCTCAATACACATCCAACATTCATATGTTACAGACTACTTCAAATTTTAAAGATGAACAATCACTGATACTTTAATCTCATCTAGTGCTTTATGACTATACACTGGTCCTATAAAAGCCTCAATTCTTTGGATGAAACTACACCGATTATCTGTTCAGAAGTAAGCTTTCAACATAAAAAGCTTTTGCAAAACTTTTTGCAACACTCTTCATAATCAAGACCATAGCCTTTAAAAGATAGGTTCAAAGCTGAGCAGTTTGGTTCAGCATAGATTCCCTGCGACCCTCATTAAGCATTAAATCTTCAAAATAACTCAGAAGGATTTGATTTCACAACCAGCATAGTTTACTCCGATTAGCCCAAAAGGAAGCATTGACTTTACAACAGAATAGAATTTGAAGTGATCAGAACAAATGAAAATCTGATTCTTCTTGAAATTAGTAATCGATTCTCCACTGAATAAAGATAAGATGTTTTACATGCGCTGTTTCTTCAAATCGTTCAATGTCCTGTTCAGGAAGATGCTGGAAAAAGAACTAATTTAGGTAACACACAATAAAACAATCATTTCATATGTTCAAATTGACAAAGTCCTAATTCTCATACTCACAGCAGTTTGTGCAGACATTGTACCTGAACTACAGTTTACCTCTCAAGATGCTCTTCAATCAATTGCATAACCAGTCAATACAAAATACATAATAGAAAGCACAAGGTTCAAACTAACAAGCAGAAATAAGCATTTGAAAAAGAACGCTACTATGAAAACAATGTGTTGGATTAACAAGAATATTAGCAAGCTCTCAGGCTGGAAATACTGCAATGAAAATAGGACTTTGAGAATTCCATATACCACTTGTACAGCAACTGCTTCTATAGGATTACGATAACAGAGATTATCAGTCAAAATTGAGTGTGCAAAACAGAAAGGCTACAGAAATTGTAAGGGTATAACTATCTTTTTAAAGTTTCTGTTCCAAAAATTTGGTTTAATAGCCACTACTCTGATGCCTATCTTATTTTTCAGAGACACGCAGAGGCAGAACTGTTTACAGTAAAATATCAACCACTGGTTCTGAATATAATATGCAATATAAATCTAACAAATCAACTGATTACAAAGTAAGCGTGCACCATATTATAACACATTCAAACCTCTGTACTTCAAAATAGTCAACTATGCTTCACAGAAAATCTGGCAGGTCTGTTCTTTCACTAGTTATTTAGATTCTCAATTGAAGAGTCAAAAAAAAAGACAGATTTAAGCAAGATATAACCCACGATCATAGAAAATCCTTCAACTTATCCACCCTTCAGCAAAGCATATTGAACTTATTTTTGATGAAGATGTATTTTCTTACCTCTATGTTGTTATTCATTAAGCCACAGGCATCAGCAAAATCTGGATGTTTTGTATTGATATAGGCTAATTCAATAGCCACTAAATTATGAACCTGCAATGAAATGACATTCACAGAAATTCAGTGAGTCTAATGGTAGCAAAGAAAACTGACCTACAGTGCTAGGCTAACTGCCTAGACTACAATACATTGTAACTGTCCTTAGCCAAAGACTGTTCTTACTGCTCCAAAGACACTGAAGTTCTGACCTTGAAGAAAACAAGAAAGGAATTCATTCTGTCACTGCAATACACTCAGAAATTCAGCTTTTTTCTGAAACACTTATCAGTTTAACTTGTTAGCTTTATTAAGCTAACTGCTCTCCAGCAAGAAATAAACTCAGCAATTTTAGGAGCGTAAGCTATACAGTTGCAAGCCACAGTGAGAAACATCTCGCTATTTGAACACAGAACAACTTCTGTTTGCTTTTCACATCAAATATACACACATTTGTACTAAGTATCTTTATCTCCAATAAGCAAACACAAAAGATACCAATATATTAGAACATGTTTACCCAAAGACAGAAATTATCATTAGCTAAAAGGCATTAAAAGTGAAAACAACACTTTATCTTGACCTTCTTGAAAAACTGGAACATAACCCTATCATCATTCTTTGTTTTTTATTTATCTTCTAATATATTACAATATATACAACAATGTAGCTATTAAATAGTGCACCATTATGAATTGTGATTCTCTTAAATATCTGGGTTCCAGATATTACAAAGCAGACAGAAGCATCAAGGAAAAGTCCAGAAAACACGTATTTTTTTTCCAGAAAGATTATAAAACATGAAAAATTACCATTTCATTTGTGACAGGAAGCCGTCTACGCAGAAGGCAGGTTACTACTTCAACTATAGCATCGTGTAACTTGGGAAACCTCAGCAACTCCTAAAAACAAACATTTACTGATAAGACTTCGGGTTTTTTGGGGCTGGGGAGGGGAGGGAAGTAAGGATGGGAAATGCCTAATAATTAAGTACATAATTCAAACACATTATTTTTACCTGTGTACTGTAATTGCTACAATGCTGTATAATTCTTTGCATTTCTTCATGAACCAGCTCCACACAGCGAAGGCTGGGCTCTTCTAAACGTTTGATTTGCCTTTTAACCAGCAATTCAAATGAAACTTCAGGAACAAACAAGGCAGGACGGGGACCCTAGTTAAAAAGGACAGTAAAAGTTGTGAAATTGTATATTAAAACAAGGTATTTATAGTCATGAGTTTCTGGTGAAGCCCATAATAAATCAGGTCATGGGCTTCTCACCCAGAACATTCAGAACAGGCCTTGCCAATGTAAGAGTAATACCTGTTCTAAGACTACTGAAATAAAAAAAGGCTTACAGACTAAAGAAATACAGAAAATGCCTGTAAGACTAATTCACTGTTAAATAATGATTAACCAGCACCCCTGTCAAATCTTGAGCATTTCTACCTTATCTTATAACTGTGACTAATTATCTTCACGTTTATGGATCCAAGTTTAAATAAAATTTATAAGAAAGACTAAAATGTTCTCTTCCTAATTTTCAGCAGACAGAAGAGGTACCACTATTGAGGGGCCATACAATTTGCAATAGATGACAGCTGGGTTTGCTGTTAAATACACTTGGGTGCAGTGTCCCTGTGTCATAAATTAAATTATCCTAGACATTGACTTTGCAAACCAATAAAATTTATCAGCCACTGAACCCTGTGGTACAAGGACAACAGCATGCCTACATTTCATTACAGCAATTATCTGATGTATTCCAAGTCTCAATAATTACTGACCGCAGAAACATATTCATCTGCCTGCACCAATCAGAACTCAATACAAAAACTGTTCGTTCAGTCAAGTTCTAAGGAGTGAACACTCCTTGTACTGCAACATTTAAGAGTAAATTTACAGTGAATTCTTAGCAACATCAATTCCCACACTTGTATTTACATGATCGGTTTTGTCGTGAAACTATTAAAGAGTCACATCCATTATAGAAAATGAGAATATCTGAATGTGTCCTAACCTGCAAATCTCCCTAACCTGAGTCTTCATATCTAACACAGCAATGCTTCATGCAAAACAAGTGCCGTCAGTCCTTCATCACACTTTCTCATATAAAAAACTGCACTGGGTTGCTAAAGTTGGGTCTAAGCTTAATTTCAGCTTATTCACAACAGAAACAAGCAAGCACTTCCCTTAAACTCATTCCATAGCTGGTAACGCTGCAAATCTGAATGTTGTATTTTTCTCTTGAAATAACAAAAAGCAGGATTCAGCGTATCCACATAAACTCATGCAGCTGCTGTTAATTCACAGTCCCGAAGCAGCACAAATTAGTTGAAATCTTATTTTGAATCCAATAGATACAGGAACAACACTTAGAAATACAGAGTAACACTCACAGTAGCATTTCTAATGGCAGTCAGAATATCAATTGTGTTAAGGCCACCTAGAGGGTCAACAGATTCTAAGGTTCGTCCAAAGGTCTCATGAAAGATGTAACAGATTCTGGCTCCACCACATCTGAAAGAACAAAGTAACTGAAATTAGTAAAGTAGAAAAAAAAGCTCTCATTATGAACTTTTTTATGATTACTTATATTCAAACTTTTATTTTACTATATTATGCTCTAGTGTACTACTATCGCCAATGTTAGTCAGCAAGAGCGACAGGCTCAATCTGAACACATAGTCAAAATTCCAGAAAACCATTTAGTACTCACAGCTCAGAAGTCTCTATGTATTTTGCCGTTCCTTCAATAGTATTGCAATATTCTGTGGCAAATTTGGTAATAAGCTGCAATAAAGTGGCACTTTTGTCCTCAACGGGTTCTCCATAGCTGTTAAGTAGAGACTGGTACTGAGCAGCTAAAACATTGATTCTGGTTTTCAGTTCTGGCAAGCAGTCCCTGATATGATGCATTAGAAGCCTAAAAATAGAAAACAGACCTTCATGAGAGGGAAGGAATTTCAGCATTATCATCTCCACCATCTCCTGTTTGTTGCCTGGGAGAAGAGGCCAAGCCCCTTCTCATCACAACCTCCCTTCAGGAAGTTATCGTTTCTCAGTACAGCACCAAAGTAAAAATGAAAGGTAAACACAAATGATTTCGTACATCATACGCAATCTACATTTCAACATACCTTGAAAAGCAGACACATTTGTTTGTGTTTTCTTAATGTAATACCTGTTCAGTGTCCTAGCAAGATACTTAGTTCCATTTCGATTGGCTAGAGAGGGATACTTCTTTTGAAGAAAACCATATTCATCACGAATAGAATCCGCTACACTCTTCTTATTGTTAATATCCAGCTGACTCCTGAAGATAAAAGACAGAATTTCACACTAGTTAACATGCAAACTAAAAACAATTCTCACTCCTTTTTTTTTTTGCCTGACAGGACATCTGTACAGGTGAGTTTTGCTTTAGACAACAAAAAAGACAATTACTCCTATTGCTTGGATGATAAAGAAGGGGTTCGTCTACTGTTGCACAGAGCACAGAGAGTAAATCAGTACAGGTAGCAGCCATAGACTATGCAAAAAAATTTACACTACATGACATTAGACCTGACTGATGCAAAAGATAAGAGTGAACGAGTACCACAGCCAGTACTATGCTTTTAGCACTAGCTTGGCCCTAACATAACATCTATTAGTGCTGAATTAGCAATAATGTGAACAGCTGATCAGAAACATCCCTCAAGCTAAAAAAAAAAAAAAAAAATCAAAAAATCAATAGTGGGAAGAAGTAACACAGTTCATCTAGAAAGGAATAAAGATATTTCTTCTAAATTAGCAGTTGGTTGATGGGAAGAAGAACGGAGTCATTTGAAAAGTAAGCAACAGGTTTGTTGGTTGCTTGTTTATTTCAATGTCAGGTCACCTTACTCTTAAATTCATACTCATGGTTAAACAAGTCAAGTCTCAAAAACAGTGTAGATGTCCCCAGACAGACCTGTTCACTACTCCAATGATGCCAAGTTTTACTGGAATCACTCTTCCCATGAGCACATCCATAGCATCAGTGCCAGCATCCATGAGATCCAGCTTTGTGATAACAGCAAGGGTTCTTCGACCTACCAAAAGAAAAACTCACTTTCAGGGATATTTTGTCTTCACCAAAGCTCAGCATTCACAAAGTTCCTCCTACAGTTGCATAAAGTATAATAGAACAAAGCAGCAGCAGAGACCAGCACAAGATGTGTGGTGCTTGTCTACTTGTAGCTCTTTATCAACAAAAGTCTAACTATCTGGCATGTAATGCTCCCCATGCATAAGTGGCTAAAGATTTAGGTAACATGCAGTTTGAAATTACATAATTGCTAAACATAATATTTTTGCATAGTGTGTGAGGTTGCTATTAAGCATTTATGGAGAAGACTAAGGCAAACGGGCAGGGGACCTGCAAGTGTGAGCAAACTGAACACATTTCTGGGATATATGTAACACAACAAATAATGGCAATTTGCATAATGAAACTATTTTTGAAGTGCCACTAATACTGGAGAAGCTGCCAGGGGAGGTAACAGGATCACTTCAGGCATTATGCATCAAATACATTGCCAAAAGTACTAACAGTGTGAAGAAGCATCATGGGATTAATGAAACAGATTTTCATCAAATATGCAACTTAACATCTTCTGAGTGAAAACAACTTTGTATTAGACACTGCGGAAAAAACAGTCACTCAAATTCTCTTTGCATACCACTGTGCCTACAAAGCCTGCAACACGAGCTGGCACTCCAGGCCTTTAAAGTTTAGAATTTTGGGAACTGATCCAAAAAACACAGCTGACCACTTTTACAGGAGTAAACGAAAAGGAAAAGGTCTGCTGGCTGGAACCAGAACAATCTGACTAAAGAGAAAGCCAAGGGAAGAGATTCTCCCTCGAAGCTGTGGACCCTGTAAATCACAAAGCAGACTTGTAGTTTGAAAGCAAGTAAGAAATACTACTTCTGTGAGAAGAAGAATTTGAGGGGAAAGCAAATGAACACAAAATTTCTCCCTAATTACAGTATACCTATGTTCAGAGTACACACTTCCATAATCTTTCAAATTACATAGTGCCAATTATTAGTAAATAGTAGCAACAGTACCCAGCAGCTTCAGAATTGTTTCAAAGTCATTAGGCAAATACAAAAGTTATCCTTTTTAGATTACAACAAAGCAATCAGTTCTGTCATACAAATGTGAAACACTAAAATGGATACTAAAAATACGTATTAATTTTATTCTCACTAAAAGTCTCTAAAGTAACATCTAAACAGATGATTGCTGCTGCAGGGTGACATTCTCTTGTAAAAGAGACATTTTCTCTTGTAAAAGAGAAAACGTTTGTCAATAAAACATGAAGTCATCCTAACAGATTAAACTACTAAATACCTCAAAACCTCTAACATTCCATAATGCCATTTTGTTGCTCTGAAAACAGATGTGGCTCACAGGACTATTAAAATAGCTTTCTGATCTGTTTGTAAGTCAGAAAGCTCTGAAGATATTAATTGTTCACAATATTTTCTGACTTGCAGAGATTGAGACTGGAAATCTTTAAGCAAATATAATAATTGTATTTTCCAGCAGATTAAGTAACATTTTCCTTACTTCTTTTTGCTCAAACAACTCCTTTTTTTTATTTTCTGTTTGTTTTTTAATTCAATCCTAAAATAAAGCTGAACCTGAATGATAAGATCTAGTTTTTCTTGCTGCTTACCATCCGGATCCACTTCCCGTGCAATTTTAAGAGCTTCTGAAGTGGCCATGTCTGTGTTAGCTGCTGTGACTGCCAGAATAATTGAATTTGGGTTGCTGATGAATTGAAGGATTAGCTCTCTTATTTGAAGTTCGATATCCTTGGGCTGATCACCAACAGGCACCTAGGGAAAAAAAGAATACAGTGCAGAACTAGTCAAAACTGTACATTTATTCCCATGTTACCACTAACTGAACACTGTCACAAAGTTTTCAGCCCTTCCCTTTCAGGAGAAAAGAAAGGAAAGGGGGGGGGGGGGTGTAGAATAGATAGGGGAAAAGAAAAAAGGGAAAAGAAGGAATGAAAAGAATAAAAAAAGGCCACTGTAACAGTGAATAGCACTAGAAAACTAAATGCTAAGCCAGAAGATGGCTATATAACGTTTGAGATGTCACCAACTATTTTATCTGAAGGAAAATGTAAACAACTTCTAAGAATTGAAACACTAATCTAACAATACAAAATAGCACTTAAGATGGAACGTTAGGCTCCTTGTTTCAAAACGACGTGTTTTCAGAAGGAAAGCATTCCATATCTCACCTTTGTCATTCCTGGTAAATCCACAAGAGTCAGATTCACAACATTAGATGAAAATATCTTAAGATGAATTGGTTCGGGACTGATACCCTAGAAATGTATACAGTAAAGTTAATCACTGTACCAGATTATTTAAAAGACCCTTTAGAAAGTCAAGTCTGAAGTTTTGTAACAACGCACATAAATAAAAGAACACTTTTCTTCCATCACGCATCTCATCTATTCAGTGGAAGAAAAAAAAAAAAAAAAAAAAAAAGCCACATCTGTAAACCAGTTTCTTTGTATTTAGCAGCTGCCCTGTTATCCCTTCAATATAATGCATGAAATGCTTAATTTCATAGAATCATCATAGGATAGTCTGGGTTGAAAAGGACCACAATGATCATCAAGCTTCAACCCCCTGTTATGTGCAGGGTCGCCAACCACCAGACCAGGCTGCCCAGAGCCACATCCAGCCTGGCCTTGAATGCCTCCAGGGATGGGGCATCCACAACCTCCTTGGGCAACCTGTGCCAGTGTGTCACCACCCTCTGCATGAAAAACTTCCTTTTAATATATAACCTAAACCTCCCCTGTCTCAGTTTCAAACCATTCCCCCTTGTCCTAACACTACCCACCCTCGTAAACAGTTTTATCCCCCTAGAGTCCTTCTCCGTAGGGCTGCTCTCTAGGGGTTCTTCACCCAGTTGATATAAATACCTGGGATTGCCCCAGCCCAAGTAATTATATAGATATTCAGTAACACAATACTGCTTGCTATCTCTTCATTAGAACAGTTCAGTGCTTTTCATTTCTAGATGTCAGAACAGGCTAAGAAAGCTTTCATTAGCAAGAGAATCTACAGCAAAACAAAGATGGACAGTTCACTATTTACCTTATTATTTCCTGAAATCCTCTCTGTTTCATTTTCTATTTCCTGACGAATTTCGTCAAAATCTGTATAGATCTGAAGTACAGAAAAGAAAGGTTATTTAAATAGCCTTTCATCCACAAACATCTAATAGTGAAATAGTGCTTCTTTCTCTAAGAGACAGTGAAAAATTAAGTAACTGTGTATATAGAAGGTTAGGGGAAATAAGGAAGAGTGACTAATAGCTCTACAGCTACTGCTGTAACAGCAACCATCAGTGCTCAAAATCAAAGGAGTCAGAATCTCATGGCAGTTAGTAATGCTTACAATGTTATCAGACAAGGTAGAAAACAAATTGCACACACCGAAAGAGAAAATCACACATTTAATTCTACCTCTAATCTAGTTACAACCATTTGAAGTTGATGAACAACATCAAGCTTCAACTCCTTCACATCTTGGGAAGGGACAAAGAACAGTGTTTCATTTCCTTTTTACGTTCTTGTTTACTCTACCCTCTTTTAACCACTAAAAGGAAGCCACCACCAAGCTACCCCTTCCACACATTCCCTCTGTGTTCCTCTTTAAGATTCCTTCAACTTTCCATACTGACTAAAGTGTGGAAATCAGTTGAAAGTAATAAAACATCTGCCAACAAGGGGCTTTGCTGCTGGCAAAGAGTCAAAGCTTAATTCTTCACTTGAAATCCTCAGCCATCTCTGTTTCTCATTCCTTGCTAAGTATTAAACTCTTCCTTCCTTTTCACAGCCTTGTAGTATATCTCTGAAGCAGTCAGTTCTTCACTGGGCAGCAATGACTTGTGATAGTGTACAATTGCCTTTGCAATTTAATTCATGCACAAAAAAAGAAAAAAGAAAAAAAGCAGCAAAACAACATTTTTAGGGTCAGGATAAATAACTCGGCAGAATCAATGATCCACATACAGAGTCACTGGTAAGTAACTAAAGCTTTGGTTAATCTCCTACTTTTAGAAACAGAAAAACCTGAATATTCTGCATGCAACGTAGAAGAATGGTGCTCTTTTTTGGGAAAGGCTACTCCGTAACCAGAGCAAACGTACCTTATTTTTGGTGTGAAGAAATTTACCCCACTCTTCAGCATCTATCTCTGCAAACAAAGAATTGGCACATGATGAAGAGGAAGCAAACATCCCAATCATGCTTTTCTGAGACTGCTGAAGACTAGAATGTGATTTTTTGTTTTTCAAGCAGCAAGAAAAGAATTAGTTCACTTTCTGCTATTAGACATTAAATGGCTCAGTACAAATACATTTATGATTCTGCTTATTTAAGCACAGCATCTCGTTATTCTTTAATTTGTCTCTCTTACACAATGTCTGTCTTCATATTTGTGAACTGAGCCAATCTGCTGCCCTACCATTCTTCAGATAAGGTCTGAATCCATTAAAAAAAAAATCAGCTTGCAACAGAAAACAAAATAATTATTAGCAACAGCTTAAAAAAAAAAGCCTGAAACAAAAAATATATACCAGCTTATAGCAACTTTTCTTTTACCATGCAAATGAGATCAAATTGCAGCTGAAAGAAAAAGTTAGAAAAACCTGTAGAACCAAAACAAACAAACAGAAAATACGTAAGTACTCTACATAACAACGAAGTCTTAGGAATACATGTCTCTTCCCAAATCTGTCATGGACCAAAGATCTTAACTCTTGTCTGTCACCACAGGTGCTTGGAATTACTTGGGGGCTCTTCAAGAGCAGCCCCAGAAACAGCAAAGAAGGTTGGGTCGACTCTTGCTCTGTGGTGCAGGCAGCACGCACAGTCACACCGCAAGACGCTCACACTTCCACAACTGGGTTTCTGAATATCAACAGTTCCATACTGAATTTTTTACTTAGTGATCCTCTGCTACTCAACGAGCAATCTGCTCTAGAAAAATAGCCTATGGGGAATTTCACAACTTGACAAACACAATGCTTACCTAACATTAAGTCAGCATTCAAATCATTTTTTCAATGTAATTTCAAGGTACTTTTAATCAATAGAGATCTTTTAAAGGATTTGGGAATTAAAAGTGCAGAAAGTTCTCTGAGGCAGCAACCACACAGAAAAGCAAAAATCATCTCATTCTAAAGCAATAAGGTCAGAAAGCTAAAACAAACAAACAAACAACTAAATCACAAGACTTAGCAAAATAATCAACACAGTAGCCAATGTGTAAAAGAGTGATCAACAATAAAGTGACACGAAATGTATGTGGTTAGTGTATATAGGCATGCACTTTATGTGTAGGGAGAAAAAGCAAACGGATAAAGGCAACCTTTAGAAAGGTGTCTTGGATTTTTCCATGTAGCAGGGTCTGCAGTTAAAGAGAAACAGCAGTGAATGATGTTTAAAATTTTTCATCATATTTAACACAGCACTTTATTAACCTTCATAGCGAGATTATATTACAAAGATCACAAAGACATGCAGACAGATGTGCATGCTAATCCACTACTGATGAGAATGTGTAACATTAACAATATGCACAGCAGTAAGATTTTAACTGAACATTAATAAATGATGAATATTTATCAGATATTCCGTATCACAAAGTTTACTTGATGATCTTTTTACTATTGCTGCTCGTCTAATTCCAACACTTAACCAATTTATTGTCTGAGCACAGAGAAGAGCACCAGTAGGTTCTGCAAAGCTGAACCTTCTTGGGCAAAATACCTTTGTCATCATTTACTCATGGCAAGAATGAGAAAAAGTCAGGCATGTCTTTAGTATCAACGGAGATAATATTACTGCACAGGAAAGAAATCTGAGTTTCGTATCCATTTTTTTAAATGATGAAAATAAATTTATGCAGATTAAAAGACCCAATCACAGCAATTCTGAGACAGATTTAAGAAGAGACAACATTTGCTATCACCATTCTCAACTTTTACGTTCCTCATTTATATAAACCCCATTACAAAAGAAAAAAAGAAAACTTCATTAAGAATTAATGAGTTTATGACTATATTTATCTGTGACATCAGTAAAGCCTTATGGAAGTGCAAGAACAAAACAAACCAGGGAAGAGCTTTTTTGTTGCATGCTGTACCTGTTGGGCACAAAATGCAAGGAGCACAGCAATAACTGGCTCATCAGTTTGGAAAGCCTGCTAGGTCTGGGGAGTCAACTCTGATGTCTTGCACTTGTGGATAAGTCAGAACTTAATAGAACTACATTAGATAAACTAGTAAAATGAATGATGATCTAGTGTACTAGATCTAGTAAAAAACAAAAATATTAAATAAAAATATACTTCTGTCCTTACGATTTATTGGAGTTAATGAACAACCACAGGCATACAGGAAAATCACTGTTAGAAGGCAGGCTTTTGTGTTTCTTTTTTGTATCAGCTGATGAATCAGCAAAATCACATGCCAGCCTCCCCCTCGAAAAAAGTATAAAATGCAAGGGATTACTAATCTCACATCATTAAACAGGTTTAACTCATTTACTGTACAGAGAAACTACAGTAAAAATGCACGTTAATGAAGAAACTACAGTACTTTCAAAACTGCGTTGCTCATCTCCTCTTAAGAACTGAGAAAAGGGTGATGGGCACAGAACCAGAAGATAAAGCAAGATTCTGCCTCCACCACAATTTGGAAGAAATGGAGCAAGCACTCCTTTGTTATCTCTTTCTCCAGGAGATGATGTAGGACATGCTGTTTCAGCCTTAAATTACTGGTTTTCTGGCAGCACAGAAACCTGCTGCTAGATTTAGTCCTATGCATAATGGTTTTTTTTAGTATCAACCAACAGGTTTTAAAAATAGATACAAAAAAAGAAGCAGCTTATTAAGAGGTATTGCATTTTAACTTGTTAATATCCATGGATCTAATGAGAGGGTTTTTTTAAGCTTTAACAAGATACAAGTTTTCCTTGCTATATATAACACCAGAGAAGATTGAACCCATGATAAATGGCTTAGTGTTAACCTCAGCCTTAGAGCACACGAAGGAAAAGAAAATGTAAGGAACAAATGCAACATCCCAAGGTGTACAGAAAGTTTCATTTGGTGCAAATGTAAGTTTAAATCATCCTAGAAATTTCATTTTATACAGTGGGAATCTTTCACCTCACTCACCTGGAGTCTATGATGACACACACACACCTTTGACATTTGAAAAAGAAAAATTCCCAATGGTTTTAATTTAATGCGTTTGAGTTTTTGGGAAAGGAGGAAGGATTTGCATCAGGCCTCAGAAAGTAAGGATTCTCAGGGAAAGGAGAAAAGGATTGATAAATGTGACAAAACAGAAATTACAAATCACAAGGAATCACAAAGCAACAAGGCAGCTGCACTGAAGTATCTGTTCATGCAAAGAGTTCACAAGCACAAGAAAGCAACATGCTAAGACTGATGTTCTCTTGTCCAAGATTCCAAGGATAAAGCATCCACACCAGCAAGATCTTTCCCACAAGATTTCCCTCCGTGAAATTCATAACACATTCAAGCTGTACCTCAACATGCAAGTCATAATAAAGGTATAGCATCTATTATAACATCTGCAATAGTATCATGACTTATTACAATTTCACACAGAAGAATCAGGATAACAGGCTGCCATCTGTCTTCTTTCCAAGCAACTTGATCCCATGTTCTCAGATGAAACAAGATAAACATCAGCTAAACCACAACAGTGACAAAAGCATTGATTTGCCTGAATTTCTGAGGCAGAATAGGTGAGACAAATGCAACTGGTGAAAGTTATAGAAGTTTGTCTGTTCTTTAACAAACATGCCCACGTTTCTCTCACAGGAACATCCAGAAGAAATTACATCTTAGATATCGATCTTCTTCTCTAAGAGTCTAAATGGGCCTTATAAATATTAATTAAGCCCAACAACCTACCACAGTAACATAATGATCCCATTTCTAATTTAAAATTCAAATCCCTGGATCAAATGCAACCCACAGCAGAAAACCTTTACTTGACTTGGTATTTCCTTCATTACAAAATTATCTTGTATACCTGTAAAGTCACAGAGAAGAACAAAATCCTGTTTGATGCAACAACCCAGCATCAAAGTTTTTCTATAAGTACCAAGACTCATATACTGTGTAAAGCAATTAGCATGAAGCCACTTAGAAAGAAATCCAATGTGTCATTCTTAAAATGTAGGCAAGGGAGTCTGTGCATTCCCTACCTTTGAAGGATTTCAAGGCCCAAAAGGATAAAGACCTGAGCAATCTGGTCTTGAGCTCGAAGCTGGCCCTATTTCAAGTAGAATGTTGGACTTGAGACCTCCCTGAGATCAACTCCATTATGAATTATCCCATGATCTGTTCACAATATCCTGCATGCTAAAAGCACTTAATTGTTATGAGTCAGAATTGTGTTTTCTGTTTGCAGCAATATTGAAAATGGAAGCTTTAGCCTTTCAACTGCCCAACATTAGTAAATGTTTTTCGGAATCACAGGGGTTGGAAGGGTCTTCAGTAGACTACTGAGTTCAACTCCACTGCAGGTTGCACAGGTAGGCATCCAGACAGGTCTTGAATACCTCCATAGAAAGAGACTCCACTCTAGTCAACCTGTTCCAGTGCTCAATCACCCTTACTGTAAAGAAGTCCTTCTACATGTTTGTACAGAACTTCTTACGTTCAGTTTTTAGACCATTGCTCCTTTGTTCTATTGCTACGCACCAACGAGAAGAGCCCAGACTCACTCATTTGTCTCCCAACTCCCTTTAGATATTTACAAACATTAATCAGTTCCTCCCCTCAGTCTCCTTTTCCTCAGGCTGTACAGACCAACAACTACAATTATTACATGAAAAGAAGCATTGCAAAGAACCTGATACCTTAACTTACTATTTCTAGAAATAAATTCTGAATAATTTAAACATGATGAGAATTAATAATTATAAGCCCAAGATTATCACACCGCCAAAACTCAACGTACCTTTACCACCTAAATTAAATCGGTGTGTGCATGTGTGTGTGTGCATGATGATCAGTAAGTGGATATGCCACTGGTGCTCTTGTGAAAGAGCAAGAGCAATGGGAGTGTTCAAACTTCCAAGGGAACACTGAGATGATTTTCTTTATCTGCTGCAATGTAATAACGAAGCACCACAGAAGACAAAAGCTTCAGAGTAAACACCTTCAGACAACTTAAAGCATTGTTCTTGATGTGCTCAATATCTCTCACAGTAGCTCAATCAGTCAGTACCTGTAAGCTACAGAACGCATCCATTAAATTTTTCTCAAGCCTACTCAGCTTTCTTTGGTTTTGATTCTCCTACCACTTTGCCCAGAGCTTTTTCCATTTCTTCACCTCCTTCTAAAAAGTCACACACTCATCACCTCAAGGAGTGTTCTTATTTAAACGGCAAAGGAGAAGGGGGAGAAAAACACACACCAGGAAATCATGTTCTTGAAGTTTTAGACAATCATTATCGAAAGTGAAATGCTTTCTTAGGCCTGCTTTTCTCGAAGGCATTTGCTAAGAACAAACAGGAATGCTTAAAACATTAAAGATATTCTGAATACCCAAAAGCTTTTGATGTCGTGACTTGCTTTATGGACATCACAGCTGTGACAATGGCACCCTTTTATTCCAAGGAAAACTTATTTTTCAAAGTGTTTTAAGAATACAGCAACTTAATTTACAGTAAAATACACCAGAAAATTAGAAGTCTATCTCCTGCTAGGACAAACACACTCTTGGATCACACTTACCATTTTCATCTCCAGCTGTTTTCCGACCATCCTCTGGGGAAACATGCACCAGCTGCAGAATGAGGGGTCTTCGGGTCACAACTCCGGTACCTCGTGGGAGCAGATCCCTCCCCACAAGGCTTTCCAATACAGAACTCTTTCCACTGCTCTGAAAATTGGAATACAGTTACATGACCTTCTTGAACAACAAAATGCTACCAATATAACAGTTTTAGCTTGTTTTCATCACTCCCTTACACAGTGTTCTGCTATCCTTTGCTATACAGAGTCGCATGGAGCATTTGACAGACTTGCTGTATCTAACAGTGATATCACACCACATAGGCAACAACAGACAAATCTGCTATAAAACAGTAGATTTCTCAACTTGAGTTTGACATTTAAAAGCCACGGTGATAGATGCATCTTCTATTTTTTTAAAGCTAAATTAAACAAGTAAAAATAAGATAGGTTTCAGAAACAAAATAACATCCCCTTTAGCATTTTCTACCCTAAATATTCATCTTTCCAGAAACACTTTCGGAAAATAATTTCCTGTATAATGCTCAGACGGAAATTCTGTATCCTCTACTATGTCATTTTCTAACATCCTGCATTAACACTTTACTCTGCAGTCCAACATTAATAAAAACAGAAGCATCAAGCAGAAAACAGCAACTACATACAACTGAGTCCATCAAGCCAAGATAATCCTGTACTTCTTTTAGCTTTTTATTATTATTTATAGATACTATATTACATTGGCCTTATTACTACAAATGGTGTTTTATAATCTAATAATATATAAACAGTGATTGCTTTATATTGCTTTTCTCCCTCTGCACCTGTGTGTATATCTATACACATGCATATTTACTACCGAATGGCTGCAAACATCTGTCCACATAATAACAATCTGTAAGAAGCTGTGAGATGCTTAGAGTTGGGAAATGCTAAATTCTCTTTAAGCATCTACATTTGAAGGAATCTGTAGAATTCTGCATGAAACATCAAATTGGGCTACGTGGTCCAATAACAAAATGTGAACATGGAGGTTAAAGGAGTGGTTCAAGATTATCATCATATTAAAACTAACAATAAAGAACAGACCCAGTTATGTCAACATATCAGTTTGAAAATCTGACCATTAAGATTCTGAGGGTGTTGTTTTGTTTTTAATAGGACTATATTCAATTCTTCCCATTTTCTGTAGTTGATAAGTCAACATGGGTACGCCATTAGACCTGCCCTGACAATCACAGTAGTCAGTTAGGAGTTGCTACAATATGAATGCTGTTACCAAACAATTATTTATCAACACCATTTGTTCTAATGGATGATAGCAAAACAGTGCTGATTGTATATATTTTTTCCAAATCTACATCAAATTCCATGGCAATGAGTTGAAAGGAAGAGATGTGATCCCAGGCACGCAGAAGGACTTGAAAAGTAGGCCCAGGTGAACCTAATGAGGTTCAACAAGGCCAAGTACAAGGTGTTGCACTCGGGTCAGGGCAATCCCTGCCACAAATAGTCTGGAAGAATTGAGAACAACCCTGAAGAAAAGGCCTTAGGTGAATCATGAGATGAAAATCTAAATATGAGCTAGCAGCGTGTGAGTGAGAAGGCCAACTGCATCCTGGGCTGTATCTACAGAGGAGTAGCCAGCAGGGAGAGGGAGGAGATTGTCCACCTCTGTTCTGCCCTCATAAGGCCCCATGACGCAGTATTGCATCCAGGCCTGGGGACCCCACTGCAAGAAATATGTGGAGCTGTTGGAGTGGATCCAGAGAAGGGCCATGAAGGTGCCTGTAAGGCTGGAGCACCCCTCCTATGAAGAAAGGCTGAGGTAGCTGGGCTTGTTCAGCCCAGACAAGGGAAAGCTCCAGGGAGACCTCACTGCAGCCTTTCAGAACTTGAGGGGAGCCTATAAACAAGACAAAGAACAGCCTATTATAAGATTATGTAGTGACAGGATAAAGAGTTATGGTTTTAAGCTTAAATAAGGTAGGTTTAGATTACATGTAAGGCAGAAATTGTTCACAGTGAAGGTTGTGAGGTACTAGAGAAGACTGTAGCTGTAGATGCCCCACCTGCGGAGGTGTCCAAGGCCAGCCTGGTTGAGGCCCTATGCAACATGATCTAGAGATGTCATTGTGCATGACAGGTAGACTGGAACTAGATGATTTGCAAATGATTCTTCCAACACAAACCATTCTATGATTCTATACTAAATTACACATGAAACTAGAACACTATATCCTACATTACTCCCACAGCCCAGTTATTTTCAGACGTAAAAGGAATTATCTGAATCCCTTGCAGTGGTTTAATAAATGGCAAATGTGAAGTCATACATTTGATGATACATTACAATACTCCACACATCAGGAAATTTGTTTATAATTGCATCTGGTATCCTCACTGAAGCAATCTGCTTTTGGAACATGATACAGTATCTAATAATGCACTCCTTAATCTGGGTCCCATATACATCCATTACCAACAATTATCTGGAAGCACAGCAAGAAGAGCAGTAAACACAGAGCTGATCCTACTCTGCCACGGGGGTGAAGTGAAGGATATAGAGTCTATTCAGGATACAAATTCAGTTCAAACAACTTTACATACAACTGTAGACGGGGACTAACTAATACTTTGGAGTAAGAGTACCAGAGAATTTGAGGGGTTAAATTTGCAGCAGCACCATGCTTATTTTATCATCTCCTTGGAACAAATGTCATGATTTGAAGCAAAGGCTGAAATACCAATTCCAGGAAAGCATCAACACATTCTAATCTTCTGTGGCAAACCAATCAGGTTTTCCTCTGGGCTCCGACCTGATCCTGATTTGACATATCTGCAAGCTGTAATGACCACAGGAACTTCGTGTAAACTGCTCAGAAATAAGTGTTTAATGCTCTGCTATGTTAACCATCTGTCTCACCAAGTTCAATGGACAGCAAAACAATTTTCCCTAGGAATACTAACATAAGAAGGGAAAATATGCATAGGGACTTGACTTAAGAAATGTTTTACTGCAATATGCAGTATGTACAATGTAAATCTTACCAGTTTACTACTGCCGCATAAACAGTTATGTTTTCATTGTTGTCAACACCTTTTTCAGATTGAAGAAGGATAGTAATAGTGAAATGGCAGGGCACTTCCCTCTCAAATTAGAAAACTGAGATCTGTCAGAACTGTGACCCACTACAAAAAACAACAGCATCTCTACTCATTAAATATTCTTATAACCCTGCTTCTACCTCCTTGTTCTACCTTCCATATTTACTTGTCCCTGCTTATGTCACCTGTGTACACTTCTAAGTATCAGCACACATTTGCTCCCATCCACTACACTAATTCTTATGAGGAAAATTTCATTTGTAACAGCTGTATCACCAGCCACGCTTCTCAGGAATTCTGAATTGGTAGATAGGACATGACTTTGCCCAGCTTCCTTCTCAACAAGACTTTATTTTCAGAAACATTTCAGGGTTGCTGACATGGCAAATGGGAAAGATTCTGCATTGAAAAGTTTGAAGAAATGCTACGAACAACCCAAAATGTATAAATACTACATATCCCAAACATTCACCTCCACAGCTTTCTTGTTCTATTTCCAAGTCCACAGTGACCTAATTAGCGGTCCTAGTTTTGGAAGACTTGCTCCCCATACGCAGAGTGCCAAGATGTATTCTCCATGTCCAAAAGAATGCTGACTAAAACTCTCTCCCACTACTGATATTTCCTCTTCTCTTTGAGTCCCAGTCACAAGCAGAAAGGCCTACAATAATACCCTGATGGTGAAGATAAAGGCAAAGAAGACAACATGTACGTCAGTCTTGCCTGTACCCTTTGTCAATTAATCACTAGTCACCATTAACAGCATGCTAAGAGGAGGCTGTCCTTAAGGTCATGCCTAGTCTTTTGAGCTTCACTGCCCTGTGTCTCATAGGACCTCAGCAAGCAGCTCAGGGGATAAGCCAACCTGCTCCTAGGGAGCCCATGCTGCAAGAAGGCAACACACAGACCCATCGTGAGACTCACTGATGAGTAAGCACCAATAGATTTCAGAGTCATAGGTTGTTGCATATTTCAAGCGTGATAAAAACAATAATGGGCTTGGTCGTGCACATTTTAAGTCATCTTATAAGAATCCATTGCCTTCATAATGTTTGGGAAAGATGGCCTGGGGGAATTTCCAACAAAAAATGGTTCAAACGGTGATACTTATTCTTCATTATAGAATCACAGAATCCTTAAGAGTTGGAAGGGACCTCTCAAGGGCCATCTAGTCCAACTCCCCTGCAATGAACCACAGCTACATTGGGTTGCCCAGGGCCTGATCCAGCCTCACCCTGAACATCTCCAGGGACAGGGCATCAACCACATTGCTAGGTAACCTGTTCTAGTGACTCCCTACCCTCACTGTAAAGATTTCTTACTTACATCTGACCTAAATCTACCCACCCTTAGCTTGAAAGCATTTCCACTTGTTCTATCACCATTCCTTCCAAAAGGACCAAATAAACGTTTAATTATCTAATCAAACAGCAAAAATAAATAAATAAATAATTGCAAAGAAATCCTTCAACAGAATACGGACATACTACAGGACAGTACAAGAAAACAGGAATTCATAATAATCAGAAACATTTGAGAGTGATCAGAATGGCAAAGTAGGAGAGGCTTTACTTCTCCATGACACAGCTCCTGAAGAATTTTCTTCAGAGAAGCAGCGTGTCTGCTTTGACATCTGAGACAAAATGGCGGAAATCCAGCGATTTCTGTCACATGAGAAATGATGAGAATGGCCCTGCTGGCTAAATCATGCTCTTAGCAATGCATGTGCATATGGCTTACTCAACTCCAATTTTATTACTGGGGAATACAAGCTGATGCGTTTTCACTGAGGCATCATCCACAGGAACACTACCTTCTTTTCAAAGCATCTATGTGGGTCAGGAAGAAACCAGAATCCATGGGGAGTCTCTTCACAAAAAAGACTCATATATGAGCTGCAAGGAAAGTCAGACATTACTGAACTCACTCCAACCTGTTCAGGAATCCTCTATTCACACTCTAACAAAAACACAGAAGATCTGCAGTTTTATTCTTTCTCAATACATTGATTCCCAAGATCCTCTATTACTTCACTAGAGACAAGAATACCTCATTTAATTAGAATCAACCAGTACCGGTTATTTCACAGAAATATGATGTTTAATGATCCACATTTCAAAGCATGAAAGATTGGCCTTATATATTATCACTTATACCATTCTTGTTACTTTTCAAATAAGAGAAGCAAAACAAAGCCAAGCTGTATTTTCAAATTCAAGAAGCCCTAAGCAACCGAGATACTTTTTGACTTGTTGAGAGGAAGCCGGTGAACCTCCTGGCTACCATACAAGGAAATCTTCTCCAAGACCAACACAACTGTTTTCTCTCCAGATCCTGAAACACACTTGCCAAGGCTTGTTCCTTCCATCACAGTTTCTCCTAGCTTTCCTGAAAACATGTCTTCCTTATGCTATCCCCTGAGGGCAAGATTTAGGATCCATCCATTTTAATTACAATACCGGTTTTCAAAGGAAAACTATTACCAATCACAAGAAGAAGAGAACCCTGGCATCAGGCACACAAAACTACTGCACTATTTTGCTTCAGCAGTGAAGTTTCTGGTATGCCTGGCATAAGAAAACACCTAATTAATGTCAGCTTCATTTTGCTGCTTGTTTGAAACACTCACCAGAACAGTCAGGGCATGATCTGACAGAAGGAAGAAATGGCAAAGGGGAAAACAGTTATGCCTGTAAGTAGATACAGGGAATTATATCAAAACACAAAAACACTCACAAATTAAATTAAATTAAAAATAAAAATAAAAACAAAGAGAGCTTGCAAAACCCACAAGCAAAACAAGTTCTCCCCAGGCAGCAGAGCCAGCAGTGAAGTTATGCTCTAGATCCATCCATCCTATCACAAACGTAAGAGGGATCTAAAGACAAGTGCACTGAAAACCCAAGAAATATTGCTTGTTCAAAGAAATGAAGAGGAAGGAGGATGCCTATTCCTGGCTTGGGTTTGTAAAGAGCCTTCCCAGTTGCTTGGCACAACCCTGAGTTTCCTTCTCCTAAGGCAAGCCAACATGGATTAGGATGTGTTGCTGGATGAACCAAGTCCCTTCTCTGCAGACACTGGGCAGAAGGGCACTGTAGCTCTGTGCAGCATAAAATAAAATGCAAAAATAAAAACGTAACAAATTGAAAGTGTGCAAAATAAAAATGCAATGCTCATCCACAGGTCAATCATAGAGCCTTAAGGAACGGCTCGTTTGGATGGCAGCATCCAACAGACCAAACTATGTTAAGTGCTATAAGATACACTTCCACACTGGAAGTCCCAAAATAGCATTTACTATTGCTCAGCCTTCAGTTACACATAAATGTCCACTTGAAAGGTCTTTTAAAAATATCTTTGTGAATTGCAGCTGCTTATTCAAGCAGTTTCATCATGAAGCCTCTATTATAATTGACACTGCAAAGTGCAACTGTTTCCTTTCTAACATAACGCTGGTGTAAGGAGAATTCCTCTGTTACAGAACTAGCACTAAAGTTAGTACATATCTAGGTCAGTGACTTTTAGAAACCCAAAAGAGATGCCAAGAATTAAAGACCTGGAAAAAAAAGAAAGAAGAGAAAAAAGAAATAGGGAATTCACTTCCACACATCTCTAGGCACAGATTCTGTTGATGTTTACTCTAAAAGTCATGCTCTCTTCTGTAATGTAGGTATTTCTATTATAATATCTACACGTCCTTAACACATAAAAGGCCATAACTCAAGTTTTTCTTCCCTGCATCTCATTTTAGTTCAGTATTAACTTGTTTGGTTGAGGCACCTCAATACAACCTCATTATTCCTTACATGAACCACAAAGCAAAGCATCGATATCAAAGACATCATAAGGTCACACCAGGGTTTGTGTACTATTCCCAGCTTCTACACTGCTTTGTATGTCAGCAACACAGGTGTAAGGTGGCAACTGAAACACTGAATCAGGAAAAACAGCACACCTAACTGGGAAGGACAGCAAAGCCCTAAAATAGCAATACATAGTTGGCAGTGTAAGGGTGCCCTGCAAGTCCTATCATCGGCAGTCTGCAGTTTTACAGAGATGACTTTTACACCTCTCACGTGGAAAATGAGCTGGAATTCTCAGGTGACCGAGTCATAGGAACACCACTCATAAAAGGGCAGAAGGTCATTAGTTGTCTAACATTTGTGGGGAAATGCTTTGTAATCAGCATCCAAACCTATCCAGGAGAAGGAAAAACGAGCATAAGACATTCAAGCAAAACAGAGGGACTGTATAAAATGAATCCTAGGGGAAGGTGACAGGGGAAAGAAATCTCTCAAGGAAAGGAAGGTTTATACATGCTTACTAACTCTACAACAGCTAGAAAAGGAAGAATTAATTTGGGGTACTTCAGTGAGAACTGAAGGCAGACGTGAGCACAAAATACAACAGAAGTGTAGTAAAGAGGCACAGAATGTAGCTAAGAAAAAGGATCAACAAAAATCTACATCTTACTTTTCTCTGCTGAATAGGTAGAGAGGTCATTCAAGAAAAGCAACAGGCAGACAAGGAAAAACAGTAGGAGAAATCAGTGAGCGACAGGAACCTTAACCAATAGCATTTGATCTCACGAAGGAAAATGGAGGTGTGAAATTCAAAACTGTTTGTGAGTATTATGAAAAGGAGAAAAAGTAAAGACTGCATATACCCGAGGCTACAAAGAAATCAACTATGGGGAAAAGCTTTGAGTCACACAGCACTTAACCAAAAATATCTTAAGGGACAACACTGCTAAAAGGCAGGTTTCAAAAACACGTGGAAGCCAACTCTCGGCAGCAAAACTGTCAGCCCTAAGGACATACGTGAGACATCTCCAGAAACCTGGGCTGCCATAAACTAGACTGAAAGGACTAAAAGAATACAATCTGAAGTACAAAATAACTGCAGAAAATAACTAGAGAATCACTGCGTCCATGAAGACAATTGTATTTTCCAGGAGCCGGACTTAAACAAAAGAACAAAATTTGGATACAGTTTTTCATCTGTTTTGCTACATATTTTCCTGAGGTAAATAAAAGCATTCAAACTGGTCTCCTAAAAGATACAGTACCAGTATACCTTACTCACTGGTCTTAACACCAAAGGGGTATTAATACTAAAGGGTAGACTACTCAAGTCAAATACACACAGGTCACCATGAAAATAATCCCTCCCATTTGTTTCCATGGAAACTACAACATAAACAAAGAGCACAAGAACACTATGTGATACAGTAAATTCTCAGTACAAAATACTACTTTTCAACATAGGCACAACCATGAGCTACACATTTTCACTGGCAATAAGTAAGGGCCTGCATGCCACGCTCATGAAAATCTGCAGCAGTGGAAGTGACCCTCTGTTTCCCAGCTGCTATTACAGTGTAGGTGCTAGGAAAACATTGTCCACACAGTCCATTCTTTTATTGGCCTGAACAGACGCAAGTCAGAAGAAACCATATCCAGACTATATGGTGGGTCATGTAAGACAGTCTGGGATGGGATAGAATGGCTCCACAGACTTCAAACTGGTACAAGGCCAGGTGTTACCGTGTTGCAAGAGAAAAACTGTCTTCTTTCCTGGCCTGACTGTGGAAGTATGAAGCTCCAGCTTAGTCAGTGTTGTTATGAGTCTAAATTCATGGTTTGTCCAGGTTTCAGGAAATCCAGGATTACCCTTTTCCCATCCCAAAAGACAATGTGCATCACCTTAACCACTAGGGCAGCGCCCTGTTAAATTCCCATTGAAGAAGTCTGTATCGCCATTCCATGGGCCGCCATTTTAACTTCAGTTCCTAGCGTTGACACCATGTCCTGTCACTGATAATGATTCAATACAGGAAACAGTTACCTCTTATTGGTTCAAAAGGTCCTGACAAACCTGCATATGATGTTTGTTCTGATCCTGTGTGAGAACTCATGGGACCCACCCGGCACAACATTTGTGATATTCCAATGTTGCCACCATCATTTCCAATGCAATGAAATATCTTCAGCTCTGCACGCAGTTCCCTGGTTGTAATCTGCTGGTCTGTGTGGATGAGCTGACTGAGACAGTCTTCATTTCATGATGTGACAGCTGTGCACGGACGTATGGAGCATGTCTTGCCCTTCACATCACTGTCAGCACAGCTGAAATGCACCACCCACTGCCTCACTGTGCTCACATCCACTGTTTGGGCTCCATAAACATTCAACAAGCATCAAAGAACAACAACGGGTGCCATTTTTTCTGCAGGGGAATTCAGTTGCCTACATTTGTTTCATATGCGTTTCCATATCAGACACCACTTAGTCAGACTGCCCCTCTGCTGCCATCTGTCACACCGCAACAAAACGTAATGAACAGAATATTGACGGGAAGGTTCAACCTCTACTGCCACACCACCTACATCCACCTCTGACACTGAAGGCCAACATAGTAAAATAGGAGGCATTACTTCCAAAATAGCCTTTGTATGCGAAAATAGTCTTATGTACTCCATGTACTTTTGAAAAGTTAGCTAAGGTCGTTACAAAAGACTTCAGCACATCAGAATGAAGCTGAAAAGCATATTTCCATGAATTTCATGTATAAAAACGTCACACCCCGGCATTACACCTTTCTGATAGAGAAATAAACAAAACCAGCACTGACAAGAACAAAAACAGTTTATACTGTTAATATAAATGAGATCAGAAGTTTCTACAAAGCGAAGGGCTCCTGCAACCAGCAGAAAACAAGGACCTGATATAACTGACCAGTACAAAGTCTCCTCCCCAGCGCCAGTGTTCTGGATCTCTTTTATAAGGCAGCTGACACACTCTCCAAACCACCTGACTGATGGTGGTTAAGCAAAGGAAGAGCTGACTACCCTACAACCAGTCCTGCATTACAACTGGCTTTGAGGAAAGCCGTGCCACACTTCAGCTATAAGCTTGCAGTCGGTGCCTTCAAAGCCATGTAATGCTATCTGGCTGCAGAGCAGCTAGCACAATTCTCTTGACGTCAGCCTACTATTGTCAAGTAACTGCATATATTCAATAAATAAAAAGAAAGAAGGTGATGTACTAATGCCAAGTTTTGGTCGTGTTTAATGTTTCATTTTCACTTCACCCATGACTGCCACCATTCTGGATCAGAAGTTATGCTGAGGAACAGCGTCCCGTTTGGACACATCAGAAGGGTCTGGAGCTGCTCGTTCAGCCCCTCAGCGTTACCAGGCTGGGACACACGAGCCGTAACGCCAAGGCAGGCCGCTTTCGCTGCCAACCATTAGCCGAGACAAAGAGGTCCCAAAGGCGGAAGAACAGCTCGGCGACCCCGCAGCACGGTCGACACCCGCAGGTGCCGTCCCTCCGCTCTCCATCCCTTCAGCTCAGCGGCCCGTAGGGCGGGGGGCAGCCCCGTGGAGCGCCGCGGCCGTTAGAACCGCTACCGGGGAGCGGCAGGGGAAGGAGGGCGGCGGCAGAGGCACTCCCAGCGCCAACGGGGGGGGCCGCGGGCACAGCTAAGGGCGTCCCGGCCGCCCTCGTCCCCCCGTGCCCTTGGAAACGGAGACCGCGGGTCAGAGGCCCCGGAGGAACCGGGAACGACCCGACAGCAACCCGGGGCGGTGTGGCCCGATCGTGCCCGCCGCCTCGTCCCGCCCCGCCTCACCTGCGTGCCCACCACCACGATCTGCGGCAGCTGGATGATGTCGGCCCCCACCGTGTTGAAGACATCTTGCAGCTTGTTGATCACCGGGATCAGAGCCTCCATGGCGGCTGCGGCGGACAGCCCGGCGGGGCAGAGGCAACAGAGAAAGCCGGGGAAGACGTCGGCGATGAATGGGCGCGACGGGCAGCGGCTCCCGTCAGCCGCCCCCTCCGCCTGCCGCCATTGGCGCCGGCCCCCGCGCACGGCGCGGCCCCCAGCGGGCAGTGCGGGCTGAGCGCCGCGGGGCACCACGGGAGTTGTAGTGTGGGACGGAGCCTGCCCTGGGCCGAAGGCCTTTGCAGGTCGTCCAGCGGGTTTGCTCGCGTCATGGCTCAGCCGCAGGTTTTAGCCTTTTCGGGCAATAAAGCTGATTCTCGTCACCAGCAGCCGTAGCTCCATCACCCTCACAGTAAAGAAGCTTTTCCTCATGTTCACATGGAACTTCCCGTGTTCCAATTTGCAGCCATTGCCCTTCGATGTGTCACTGGGCACTGCCAAAAAGCCTGGCCCCGACCACTTGACACCTGCCCTTTAGATGGTCATGAACAGCGATAAGATCTCCCCTCAGCCATCTCTTCCCCAGGCTGAATCGTTCTACTGCTCTCCACCTTTCGTCATACAGCTGAGATCCTCCAGGCCTGCATCATCTTTGTGGCCTTCCACTGCGTTCTCTCTAGAAGATCCCTGAAAACCCTCAAAAAGCAGGAACACGTGCCCAACACATGCCCAAATCCAACAAGGTTCTCAATGGCGATGGCAAATGACCAAGTCAGTCAGCAGCCCACCTCACAGAGCCAAGAGAGCAGGAAAACAGTGCTGGTGGGAACAGAGAAAAAGCATTAGGGGGATCTCCTGAAGGGGATAAAAGAACCAGAGAAGGTCTGCTCCTCTAAAATATGCAGCAGAAAGAATATTTTCCTGTTTCTTTTCACCTACCTCAGCCCTGCCAGGCAGGGGGTTGGAGCTTCATGATCCTTGAGGTCCCTTCCAGCCTGGGTCATTCTGTGATTCTGTGATACCAAGAACTGCAGTGAGCAGTATTAAAGCTGCTACATTTCTTCTGTTTGCTTTTTTTTTGTGTGTGTGTGTGTGTAAGAGAGAGAGTATTTTTGTTTTTGCTGTGAGTCAGCTCATCTCTTCGTCTGAAAGTTTTTACCTGGTGTAGATGATAGCAGGCTTGCTGAGGTGTGGGAGGTGGATCACTGGGAGATCTAACACTCAGCTGCTTTGTACAAAAAGGTAGAATCAAACCAGAGAGTGATCTGAGATGCAAGATCACAACAAATAAAGCTATCTGATCTTTAAATGCCTTTCCTCAGAATGCACTGTCTCAAAACTGAATTGTGAGTAAGCTAGCACTGAATTGTAAGGCAGCTTTGTCCTTTCTTGTAAGCCAACAGAATACAAATGCTTCAGAAAATTTTACATACTGGATGACTTTAGAACTTGGATTCGTACTGTATGCGAATTCATCTCTTCATCTCTTAAAACCCTCGAATGTCGTAAGAAACAACATACAAAAGAAATATGTTCTCATTTATACATCTCTGCAGTGCAGTTTGGCGTCCTTAGCCAGGAATTTTCACCCTGCTTGCTACAGGACTGGTATTTCATGCTAAAAGCAAAAAGATGGCTAAGCAGACAGTAACATTCAAACTATGAGTCTACTCAGCACATAGAGAGATGATTAACACATGCAAAAATATGTACAGAAGGATGTGAATGATCATCCTGTTGGCAAGAAGGAAAGCAGGATGGACTCTTATCATAGTCATGCAGTCGCAATTATCTGGAAGGTTCACCCATTAGCTTAGGTGTGCTGAAGCCAATTGCTCTCAGAGCAATTAGAATAATTAACACAATGTATTGTATATAAATATATAAGTATGAGTGACTGTCATGCAGAAGCGTTCTGTGCTTGCCCTTTAGTCCATCCCAATATGGCTATTAGAATTTAATCAGTGTAATATGTTTCACGAAGAAACAGTGAAAATATCACTTGCCAAAATGTGTAGAGATAGCTTAGCTTTCCCAGCAGAGCTGTCAATAATACCATCAAGGACACTATACCCACATGGAGAAACACAACTTAAATGGAAGAAATGAATTAATGAACAGAAGAGAAACAAGAAGAACGGACTAAATAAGACTAAATAAGATTAGGAAACCCAAGAAAGAAAATCTTACCTTATTGTCTATTTCTGTCTAAAAAGCAGGTTCTGGAAATACTTCTGCTATAAAATGTTGTGTCTATTACCAACTTACCAAATCCAGCACTTACCTCAATCTAGAGCAACTGCACCAAAGCAATCATCATTTTGGCAAGCAGTGGCCATCCCTAGCTTTAATTATCTGATTTCCTTAACAGGCTTATGTTGTACAGGGCAAGAAACTCAAAGATCTGATAAGAGGCAGTAGTAGACAGACAGGTTTTTACTAAAGGTTAATTAACATAAGAAAACAGGAACTGCCACACTGAATCTGACCTGATATAAATCTACCTCAGGATGTCATTTCTGAGTATGTTAAGCACCAGTATTCCTGGGGAAATTATAAAAGTACAGTAATAAGATCTTCTGATCGCAATCCTGTGTAATAAGCCTGATTTTGTCTGTAAAATCTGAAGTAGACAGATCAATGTGCCTTCTGTTTTATCAGTGTTACTTGAAACCAGATTGTTTTATTTGCATTATACCATATAATATTTTTCTGTGTGCCATCGAGTAAAATTCTTGGCTGCAGCAACATCCCGCAATAGTAAATTTCATGATCTAACTACACATATTGCAGAGAAATCCAATTTGGTGTCAGCTTTGAAATTCTCGTGTCCTAATTTCATTATAAGCTTGCTTGTTTTCATATCTGAAGTCAGAACAAAACTAACAGAATTTCCAGTTCTCCTTCTCCATGGTGTGAATTTCCTTATACAGTTTTGCATCATCAGCTGCTTCTTTTAACTCAGACAGCTGGGACCTCCTTATAGTGACATGCCGAGAAGAGCGGACCACTCATCTGCTATTTAATGACTTCATGCCAGAAAACTACAAGCTACCATGACAGTAAAGGTTATTTCCTTGCTGTCATCTTTGTCTAGTGGAAGAAATATTTGATAACCACACTTTAAAGTTTCAATGATATAATGGAACGTGCGCAGTGTGTACAACGCCATGCTACTTAGCACTGCACAAAAAGTATTGACAAAATATTTTTGTGAATTATTCCTTGGTAATGTCACCTTTTGTAATCATGAAATACAGAGATTATACGGGTCCAGAAGAGACAGATTTTTATGTGAAGTGAAACTGAATTATGTTTTTGTATCCTTCTGAAACACTTCACCACAGCTGTAAGTACATAGGTAGCCATGAAAGCAATGCCTCCTATTTATTTCCATGGAAACTACAACAGAAACAAAGAGCACAAGAACACTGTGTGATACAGTAAATTCTCAATACAAAATACTACTTTTCAACATAGGTACCACCATGAGCTACACCACATTTTCACTGGCAATAAATAAGGTCCTGCATGCCATGCTCATAAATATCTGCAGCAGTGGAAGTGACCCTCTGTTTCCCAGCTGCTATGACAGTGTTGTTGCTAGGGAAATGTTGCCCACACAGTCCATCTCTCACTGGCCTGAACAGATGGAAGTCAGAAGGTGCCAAATCTGGACTATATGGTGGATGTTGTAGGATAATCCAGTCAAGGTTGACAGCATGATTTTCATACTGGTATGGCACCTGTTGTTACGGTGTTGCAAGAGAAAAGCTGTCTTCTTCCCTGGGCTGACTCTGGAAGTTTGAGCCTTCAGCTTAGTCAGTGTAATAATGTAGTAGTCAGAGCTGATGGTTTGTCTGAGTTCCAGGAAATCCAGAAGGATCACCCTTTTCCCATCCCAAAAGACAGCACATGTCCTTTTACCAACTGAGTAATGCATCTTGAACTTCTGTTTCCATGGGGAATTTCCATTTTGCCAGCTCTCCATGAACTGTCCTGACTGGCTCACAGTGGTGACACCACCTCCTGTCATTGGTGATATGATCCTGGAAACTGTCACCTTCAGCCTCTTCGTGTTACCCTCCTGGCACAAAACTTGTGATATTCCAGTGTTGCCACCATTGTTTCCAATGCAGTGAAGTTGATATTCAGCTCTGCACGCAATTCCCTGGTTGTAATCTGCTGATCTGTGTGGATGAGCTGACTGAGATGGTCTTCATTTCATGATGTGACAGCTGTGCATGGATGTATGGAGCATGGCTTGCCTTTCACATTGCTGTCACCACTGCTGCAATGTACCACCCACTGCCTCACTGTGCTCACATCCACTGTTTGGGCTCCAAAAACGTTCAACAAGCATCAAAGAACGACAATGGATGCCATTTTTTCTGCAGAAGAATACACCACTTTGCATCATATGTACTCCCATGTCAGACACCACTTAGTCAGACTGCCCTTCTGCTGCCATCTGTCACACCGCAACAAAAAGTCATGAATGGAATACTGGTGGGAAGGCTTAACCTCTACTGCTGTACCACCAACATCTGCCTCTGACAATGTGGGCCATAAAATACAATAAAATAGGAGGCATCACTTTCAGAGCCACCCTCATAGTATAATTCTTGATAGCACTTGCACCAGACATCTGCACAGCAAGCACCGTTACAAGAAAGGAATTCCTGAACTCCTTTGCAGTCTGACCCTATTGGGGTGTTATACACGGGTTGCCCAAGCTGGCACCTCTGAAACCTTTGTCTTCTTCCAGAAGAGTCAGAAATCTGAATTTTCCAATCTCTAGTTCAGGGGTTCTGATTTGGCATGGCAGGCTCGCCCTCACACTTCATCCAATGATAAGAAAGTCACAGTGCTGATACAATTGCCAAGTTATGTGTTATCTAGAGCGAGACTCAGACTCTTGCATAACAAAATAATTCTGGAGCAGAAAGGCATTTTTGCTGGGCAAACTGTATTAGTAAACAACTGATTGCTCCTTTTATTCTTTGCTATATCTACAGGGAATTTATGTATCTAAATACATGGAATGTTTGAGACATCACTCACTCAGCCTCTCAAAACAAGGTTGCAGAAATGATAGCAGCTTTTATGTTAAGGAAGCAACATGGAACAGAAACCAAGAGCCATAGGGCAAACCAAGCATTCAGAGTTTGATCGATCGATAACAAAGGCGGAGCATTCTGATAAGTGTTTGTAGGATATCAGCATTTCTGCAAAGGCCAATGAGAGGAAACCTCTTTGGCTGGAGATAAAAATAATCTCCTTCTCAGCCCAGACTGCTGTGCCAGAGCATTTCCCCTCTACATCCCCTCCTCACTTGGGGTGGCCAGACTTCAAGGAAGAGCAAACATAATTTTCCTTGATTGAAAAATAAAATGCACACTTGGTTAGCCTTCAACTGTACAAATAACTGGAAAGGAAATGAAAAATATACCCATCAAAGAATTAAGTTGCAACAGATTTGATGGCATTCAGGAGCACTAGAGCCTTGTAGCTTCTATTTCTGCTTCTGTTATTTTAAGCAAGACTGTCTCCTCTGGTCTTTTTTGGCCATATGTTAAGATAAAATAGTGTGCCAAAAAGAACACTGTTTCTATTTATCTGTTATAGCACAAATTTTCTTATACATGTTCCTTCTTATATTGTGATTGGCACTAATTTAAACAGGAAATATAATGATGGAATGCATGTGGTTTATGTCATCGCAGTCTGCGTATAAGACTAATAGATACCTCTAGTGCCTGATTTAGTGGTTGGCAACCCTGCCCGCAGCAGGAAGGCTGGAACCAGATGGTCTTTGAGGTCTCTTCCAACCCAAGTCATTCTATGATTCTGTGATATACTTCAGCTCTTCAGTTTAGGACAGATTTGTAATTCTGAAGTGGACCCAGTATCTTTACCTGCCATGCCTTAGCACCAAAGAGTTGTCTTGGGTTGCATCGACGAAAGCCTTTTCATACAAAACATTTAGTCAATAGGGCCAGCTAAGTGCCGGCCTGAAACTGAATTCCAGAATATAACATAGGTCTTTTGTAAGTGCTGCTTGCCTTGAGCTAAAAGATTTGGATTCCTTTTTACAAGCTGAGAAACATGCCAGTAAGCCAGAACAGGCAAGGCAGGTAGTTCTACATAGTTATGCTATAGGTCTAAACTGAATTATGATTGTAATCTTATTTTCCATCACTGGGCCATTTATTAAATTTCACAGAGTGAAAAGGCTTCTGTATGCAATAGAAACCAGTCTAAAGCCCAGACTAAAGATCCAAGAGAGAGCTCATTTCCATGCAAGATTGATGAGATTGGCTGCCTCTGAGAAGGTGCAGTTGAGAACATGAGGCTATGCAAGACCAATAAAATCCTAGGTTCTGCTCCCAAGGCTGCTTCTGTTTCTTAAATTATTGGCTACTTTAATATCACAAATGCACAAACCAAATCTAGACAAGTCAGGAGTCTTCCAGTTATGTAGGATGGTGCAGAGGAAATTTCACATGGGAAATTTGGGGATCTAGGCCTAGGCCTTCATCTACCTAGGTACCTATTTGAAAAATATGCTGTAACACAAAGAAGTGTGAGAGTCTGAGATAGACAACAGGTCTGCTCGTGACACCTGAATGCTGTTTTAAAATAGACACGGCAATACAATCGTGGAGTAGATCTTAGGCAAATAAACTCTGTTGGGCGTATCCTGGTTTACCGCAAGAACTGGGTCTGACAGGGATAAAACTGCCAGAGTTGTCTGGTATGTAGGGCCAAGGATGCAGATGTAAGAGCTTTAATCATAAGGTCCTTCCTCTTGCTCATTAGAGACACCACAGCACCTTTCAGACCAGTCTCTTTAAAACACAAAACAGTTTCAAGTATTCTGTTTACCAGTGGCTCCCATGTCAGGAAGCACTCACACATTCCCACCCAATTTCCTTGACACGGAGGCAGTATTGGTCAAGCTCTTACCTTGACTCAGAGGAGACAGTGTCTACTGTGCATACCGACCCTGTGCTCAATAAGTCTCCTGAATGATTTCCTAGTAAGTAGGTGCTTATTAAGCTTGTCAATGTAAAGGAATTAATTAGGAGTTATGATTACGACTTTCCTGTTATCTGAATGTAATCATTATTTTCTCATTAAAGTACCCTTTAAGGAAAATTCTGTTCTTTTTGTCTCCACGTAGAGCACGCTGCATTCTGTTTAACCCGAGGGACACAATGTTTTAGAAACAGAGTTAATCACAAAGGAACATGAAGTCAGAGAAATCATTGAGAAAAAATATGTAGAAAGGGAAGGCTTACCCTTTCTGTGGTTCAAATATGAAACTGTTTCAGGTGTTTGCAAACAGAATGAAAAACAGGCTAAACAAAATTCTTGTGCTTCATTCCAGACAGGAACTAACAAATTAACACCATTAATATTCCACTTTATTATTAGGGAAGTCTTTCTGAACCACTGTACCCACCTGCAGAGGAACTCCAACAATGAATCAGATGCAATCAGAATGGGTTCACTGTGCACACAAGTAATGGAAATGAAGGCTACAACAGATGGTTCTGTTAAGTCGCTCTTAGAAAAGAAGCAGCTGCTGTTAAATAGGCCTTCAGCTGGCAGAATGTGTGCTCAGTTAGTGAATGAATTCAAAGTATCTAGGTTGTCTGTCCTGCTAATTAATGGATTGCTTTTGCCTCACTACTTGAATTCAGTGCCCAAGAGATGATGCTGAACAACTGCTCAATGTCTTGTTTCTCCCTTTTGTTCATAGCAGAGCTTGACAAACACTAAGAGCGCTGTGGGGACACTGTGAACTTTTCTGGTCTTGGTTGCTCACAAAGTACTTGCGTAGCAACCCCATCATAGAAAAGAATTATTGCCATTATACAGCCTTGGATGTTGTCACAGATTATCTAGATTTACCTGTATCTGTGACAGGGCAGCCGCCCCGTAGGGCCTCCCCTCCCGGGGCCCCGGAAAGGAAGGGAAAATGAAACAGTAGCAGCAATCTAAGGAGGAAAACTTAATTTACTAAATATGATATCGGAATACAATGATTGAGGCTAATAAATTGAACAAAACAGAGAGAGAGAGTCCCCGAAAAACCGAGAGGCCTACTGTGAAGTCTAGGCGACACGGCAGGAATGCTTCTCACTCCCTGAGAGTCCGAGAGAGAGAGAGAGTTCCAGCCTGAGAGTGAGATTATAGATGTCCTCCTCCCGTGACTTATCTCTGGCCGCGGCATCCTTTGGGATATGTAGTTCTTCTCCGAGAGCTGAGCTCCTGGGATGCTACTATTCTACAGAACTGGAGTATGGATGATCTATACTGCACATGATGTTATGATGTGGAATATTGACAGCAGCACCACAAAACTATGACATTCCACCCCTTATTCTACATTATTACATCATGGTTAATATATATACATATATACACGTATATAAAACTATGATAGCTAAATAGTACATTTAAATGTAACATAATTGAATGTATAATTATAATAACTAAAACACACTACACATGCAAATATATACATAGATACATAGAATTATTGACTGCACTCCCCCAGCATCAAATTCCCTTGTGGTACACATTGAACATCCCCATCCTTCTGCATTACCCACCAAGTGCACCCAGGTCCCTGGGCAAAAACAGTTCCACGAACAGGTTTTCCTTTTCCGGAGGCTGGAAGAACCCAAACAGCTTTTCCCAACATGTTCCTTACATGTACAACAGGGACCTTATCTCCTTCTATAGTGTGTAGGGGGCTAGATTGGCTAGGACCATCACGATTGACAGATCCTCTAGTATTGACCAACCAAGTGGCTTCTGCTAGATGCTTTTCCCAGTGCTTAAATGTTCCACCACCCATTGCTTTCAACATAGTTTTCAACAACCCATTATATCGTTCAATTTTACCAGAAGCTGGTGCATGGTAGGGAATATGATAAATCCATTCAATGCCATGATCTTTGGCCCAAGTATTTATAAGGGAATTTTTGAAATGTGTCCCATTATCAGATTCAATTCTTTCTGGGGTGCCATGCCGCCACAGGACTTGTTTCTCAAGACCCAATATGGTGTTTCGGGCGGTAGCATGGGGCACTGCGTATGTTTCAAGCCACCCAGTAGTTGCCTCCACCATGGTGAGCACATAGCATTTACCACTGCGAGATCGTGGCAAGGTGATATAATCAACCTGCCACGCTTCCCCATATTTGTACTTTTGCCATCGCCCTTCCTCCCAGAGAGGTTTCATCCTCTTGGCTTGTTTAATTATGGCACATGTTTCACAGTCATGAATAACCTGTGCAATAGCGCCCATAGTTAAGTCCACCCCTCGGTCTCTGGCCCACTTATATGTTGCATCTCTTCCTTGATGGCCTGAGGTCTCATGGGCCCATCGAGCCAGAAATAGTTCGCCTTTATTTTGCCAGTCCAAGTCGATTTGAGCCACCTCAATTCTGGCAGCTTTATCTACCTGATGGTTGTTTTGTTGTTCTTCAGTAGCCCGACTCTTGGGCACGTGTGCATCCACGTGACGCACCTTTACAACCATACGTTTTGTTCGGGCAGCAATGTCTTTCCAAAGTTCAGCAGCCCAAACAGGTTTACCCCTCCGCTGCCAGTTCTTCTGTTCCCACTGCTGTAACCACCCCCATAAGGCATTTGCCACCATCCATGAGTCAGTATAAAGATAAAGCATTGGCCACTTCTCCCGTTCAGCCACATCTAAGGCCAGCTGGACAGCTTTGACCTCTGCAAACTGACTTGATTCTCCCTTACCTTCAGTGGCCTCCGCAACCTGTCGTGTGGGGCTCCACACAGCAGCCTTCCATTTGCGATGCTTTCCTACAATACGACATGATCCATCAGTGAACAGGGCATATTTCTTTTCATTTTCTGGTAGCTCGTTGTATGGTGGGGCTTCTTTAGCACGTGACACCTCTTCTGTTGGTGATGTTCCAAACTTTTTACCTTCAGGCCAGTCCATGATCACCTCTAAAATTCCTGGACGATTGAGGTTCCCCATCCGCGCCCGCTGTGTAATCAGCGTAATCCACTTGCTCCAGGTGACATCGGTAGCATGATGGGTGGAGGGAACCTGTCCTTTGAACATCCAGTTCAGCACTGGTAGCCGAGGTGCCAGAAGGAGCTGCGTTTCAGTACCAACTACTTCAGAAGCAGCCCGAACCCCCTCATATGCGGCTAAGATCTCCTTCTCAGTTGGAGTGTAGCACTCTTCAGACCCCTTATACGCTCGACTCCAAAATCCCAGGGGTCGGCCTCGGGTCTCTCCTGAGGCCCTTTGCCACAAACTCCAAGTGGGACCTTTCTCTCCAGCAGCAGTGTAGAGGATGTTCTTTACATCCTGTCCCGTTCGTACTGGCCCCAAGGCCACGGCACGGGCTATCTCTTGTTTTATCTGCTCAAAAGCCTGCTGCTGCTCAGGGCCCCATGCAAATTCATTCTTCTTCCGCGTTACATGATAAAGGGGGCTTACAATGAGGCTGTAGTTTGGAATGTGCATCCTCCAAAAGCCCACTACACCCAGGAAGGACTGTGTCTCTTTCTTGTTAGTTGGTGGAGACATGGCAGTGATTTTGTCAATCACATCTGTTGGGATGTGACGACGTCCATCCTGCCACTTTATACCTAGAAACTGAATTTCTTGGGCAGGCCCTTTTACTTTGCTTTGCTTAATAGCAAAACCAGCTTGTAGCAGAATTTGGATAATCTTCTCTCCTTTTGTAAAAACTTCCTCTGCTGTATCACCCCACACAACAATGTCATCAATGTACTGCAGGTGCTCAGGAGCACCACCCTGTTCCAATACAGTTTGGACCAACCCATGGCAAATGGTTGGGCTGTGTTTCCACCCCTGGGGCAAACGGTTCCAGGTATACTGAATGCCCCTCCAGGTGAAGGCAAACTGTGGCCTACATTCTGCAGCCAAAGGAATGGAGAAGAAGGCATTAGCAATGTCAATGGTGGCATACCATTTGGCTGCTTTTGACTCCAGCTCATACTGGAGTTCCAACATGTCCGGCACAGCAGCACTCAGTGGCGGTGTTACCTCATTCAGGCCACGGTAGTCTACTGTTAGCCTCCATTCTCCACTGGCTTTACGCACTGGCCATATGGGGCTATTAAAAGGTGAGTGAGTTTTACTGATCACTCCCTGATTTTCCAGCTGGCGAATCAAATCATGAATGGGGAGCAAGGAATCCCTGTTGGTGCGGTACTGCCGCCTGTGCACTGTCTTTGTAGCAATCGGTACTTGCTGCTCTTTTACTCGTAGCAGCCCCACAACAGACGGGTCCTTTGACAGGCCAGGCAAAACAGACAGCTGCTTAATGTTGTCTACAGCAGCTATTCCAAAGGCCCAACGATACCCCTTAGGATCCTTGAAGTGCCCCCTTCTGAGGTAATCAATACCCAGTATACATGGAGCCCCTGGGCCAGTCACAATAGGATGTTTTTGCCAGTCTTTACCAGTGAGGCTTATTTCAGCCTCTAATACAGTCAATTCTTGAGAGCCCCCAGTCACTCCAGAAATATGGATTGATTCTGTCCCTTCATGACTGGAGGGCATTAGAGTGCACTGTGCACCGGTATCCACCAATGCCTTATATTCCTGTGGTTCTGATGTGCCAGGCCATCGAATCCACACAGTCCAATAAACTCTATTATCCCTCTCCCTCCCCTGACTGAGGGCAGGGCCCCTCTATTGGTTACCTGTGATGACTGGAGCAACGGTGCTGGTGGTTGGGATGTTTTGTAGTTCTCTCACCCGTGCTCGTAGTACAGAAGTAGGCTGGTCGTGCCACTTCCTCATGTCTTCTCCGCGGTCACGTAGGTAGCGCCACATGGAAACACGTGGTGGAATTGTACTGTTGTTCCTTGCTCGGACTGGAAAACGTGTGCGTCTAATAGCTGAGACTTTTGATGGTACAGGGCAGGAATAGGACTGGACTAGTTTGATCAGATCCTTCATTAAACCTGGTGGCTCATACGGGAATTGACCTTCGTCAGTCGTTTCCGATACTACCACGGGATCACTACGATTTGTTGATGGAAACATTTTCTTGCACATTTCATCTAGTCGGTCTTCTAGCCGTGAGATGGCAGAAACTGCGGCGCGCAGTGGGGGGAGCTGCTGTTCGATGTTTTGAAGTGTGATAATCAGTTCAACAACTTGAGGCCTTCTCTGTTGGTCCTCGTATCCTCCAAAAGTTGTTACCAGTGACTGTGCATATCTCTCTGGTGCTGTACTTGTGAGTTTCTGCCACATGTCAGGACCGGTCCTCACTTTCTCAGGATCACGTTCGTTTGGACCAGGGTTGTACAACATTTCCATCATGGCCATTTCCCTCAGGTACTGGATACCTTTCTGGATGGTATCCCACCTAATCATTTTAGGCTTCAAAGCATCCTTGTAGGGGTACCTTTCTCTCACGGCTTCTAACAGTCGCTCCCAGAGAGTGGCATCTCCATCCGAACTTCTGCTAATTCCTCTGTCGATACCTGGGTCTTGGGCAATACTTCCTAGTTGGCGAGCTTCGTTACCATCTAGGGACAAGCTGTTGGCCCCACTGTCCCAGCAGCGAAGCAACCAGGCAAGGACACCTTCATTTTGACGCCGTGTAAACTCTTTTCTTGAGCCTTGGATTTCAGTCAGCTTCAGAGGTCGACGATAAGTAATTTCCTCCTCATCATCAGTCTCTTCTTCATGCCTCTTGGTTTTTCTTTTTGCTTTTTTTGGTGCCGATCCAGACGAGGGGCCTGGTTCTTCTGCTGCCTGCTCTGCTTCTCCTTCTCTTCGTTCTAGACGCGTGGACACCCGTTTCCATTTCTTGCCTTCCACAGGGGCAACTGACATTGTTACTGGTGCCTCTTGTGACTGATCAGAGTTGACTTGGGATTTTCCTTTTTTGGCTTGAATCTCAGATCGGAAACTCTCTCTCTCCAGAATAGTATTATACAGAGCACGGTATGCGTAAGCCAAACCCCAAATAATGTTTACCTCCTTAGATTTCTGACCCAAGTATTCACTTAATTTCTCAGGGTCCCTCAGGTGTTCAAGAGTGAAATCCCACGACACTGCGGGTCCCCACGCTTCTAAGATCTTTCCTAAACCTTTCCATATTCCCTGCCAGTCAGCATTTTCTGGTTTTAGAGAAGACTTCCGTATAGAATGAATGTATTGGAATACATTCATTAATATTGATAACATGGCCACAAGTATGGGCACTAACTCGGCTATTGAAAAATGTGCGGCAATCTGAGAGTACAGCCTGTACACTGGATTGAGAATTTTGGTGTCTGTAAAATTGTCTATTCCATCTGGGAAGCAAGTGCTTGAAAAATTGACCATTCCATCTGGGATGTAAGTGCCAACATTCAAATTATACCATATCACATATAAATACCAGGCAGGTGTCTCCATCAGTGCCCTTATTAGGTTATATATATACATAATACCACAACAAAAAATCATGGGATGGACAAATGGCCAATACGTTGAGAAGATCATAATTGCTTTCAATCCCTTAAACAGAGCAGCTGGAATGGAGAGTAGATTCATAGCTGGTAGTAATTAGCAGACACTGTGAAAGTCAGAGCCAGCTAGCTGTGCTCTGAGAGAGCAAGAGAATCTCTTTGTTTTCTTCACGAAAGCAAGATAGCAATGCTCAGAGTGTACAGCTACTCCTGAATGTTGACAGTTCGCCTGGAATTTCAAGGTCAAGCTCCCAGGCGCAGAAACGTAAACTTTAGATAGCTCCTTAAAGGAAAAAAAAACTCATAGCTCTGTAAAAGCCAAAAGGAAAAGCAGAAAAACAGCAGCTTCTGCCCACTTTTGCCCACTTTTGCCCACTTTTGCCCACCTATGCCCGCATCCTCCACCAATAATCTGTCACAGATTATCTAGATTTACCTGTATCTGTGACAGGGCAGCCGCCCCGTAGGGCCTCCCCTCCCGGGGCCCCGGAAAGGAAGGGAAAATGAAACAGTAGCAGCAATCTAAGGAGGAAAACTTAATTTACTAAATATGATATCGGAATACAATGATTGAGGCTAATAAATTGAACAAAACAGAGAGAGAGAGTCCCCGAAAAACCGAGAGGCCTACTGTGAAGTCTAGGTGACACGGCAGGAATGCTTCTCACTCCCTGAGAGTCCGAGAGAGAGAGAGAGTTCCAGCCTGAGAGTGAGATTATAGATGTCCTCCTCCCGTGACTTATCTCTGGCCGCGGCATCCTTTGGGATATGTAGTTCTTCTCCGAGAGCTGAGCTCCTGGGATGCTACTATTCTACAGAACTGGAGTATGGATGATCTATACTGCACATGATGTTATGATGTGGAATATTGACAGCAGCACCACAAAACTATGACAGATGTAAACTGTGAAGGATTGCTGAGACATCATCTTCGTCTTCCCAGTCTAAGATGCCATAGCATTATACACTGCTCTTTGTGCATCTGGAATGTATCTTCCATTCCTTTGGTTGTATTTTGGCAAGTTAGGTAACGCTGTTCCCAAACAGCTCCTCACCATCACCTGCACAACTGGAAATGCTGTTTTCATCAGCAGAGAAAATAATCAGTAGGTGGACAAAGCAAACAACCAGCCAAATAGAATCAGCCAACAATACTTATTGAACGTTGCCTTTATTTTACAGGATTTTATTTATTTCTTTCTAAGTATTCAATGGAAATTAAAGTGCTTACTTTTTACAGTTCTCCACCCACCTTAAAACCAGATATACATATCTTACAGAAAGTATATACAATATCTGCAATTATTTTACATTCATATATTTTTGACCATAAAAATGACCACTTACATTTGCACAACTTCAAACGTCATTTAAATCTCACCTTTTAAATATCTTCAAGTTTACTGCAAAACCAGAATAAATACACACCTCTTCCAAATATTACTGTTTTTACAAACAAACAGCATTTTCCCAATTCAAACCTGACGTAATGTTTTCATAATAAAGGGGAATTACAGCGCATAGCCTGTAATGCTGATGTCACATTACAGCTGATCCAGCTCTCACTAAAATTAATGTATTAATCTGCCTCGAGGGCTGAGGAATAGGGAATGTGCTAATAGAATAAAGAAAAACAAACCAAAGCAATACTTGTATTACAAACCATTCCCCATATCCAACAAATCTGCCTTCTTTCTTAGAATCCTTAGGGCACGTTATTGCAACAATGCTTTGACGCAATTCCCCCACTTATTCTGAATGCTGTTACCATAGTTAAGGAATCAACAAGGGATGAACTACAAAGCAAAGTAGGTTGGTGTTATGCAGGGGCTGAAAATACATTTTTATTGATGGAAACCTGCTGAAATTTTAGTAAAAAGAAAATACGTTCTACATTCTCTTGTGTTAGGATGAAGGGATGAAAGCAAAATGCCATGGATGAATCTGGGCCTAATTGTAATCACAAAGTTTAACAGGAAGCAGACTGAATGCATTACTGGATTTAGTCTGTTTTGGTTTTACGTAGTTGGAAATAGTAATCATGCCACAGAAGGAGCTCTAATTCTATTGACTTTTTCTCCTGAAAAGCATACTCAATGCAATCAATATAGATCATACTTTGAATGCAGCACATTGTGTTTCTGATTGTAAAATACTGCTTGAAGCAGGCTGTATGAATAATAGACTCAAACGTTATACACACACACACATATATACATATACGCACGGATACATATGTGTATATATGCATACATTCATAGACAATAAGTTACTATTATGATCTGTTAACAGACAAGGAATTTAGGAAGCAATCTGACTAGCAGATTAAAACTCATCCAAGACACGTGCTTCACTACAGTCCTGCAGGTCAGCTATGGGTGCGTTCTCATACCAATAGGGACACAGATTGAAGAAAAAACATCACTCCGTGTGTCTTGGTTCAGATTCCAAATAGGAGTACACCACAAATTGAGACTGATCCCCCTTTCACCAATGGATTGACCTTAAGGATAGTTAAGTCTGCCACAAAATTCTTTCTTTCCTCCAATTGCTTTCAGATTATCAGCTGTCTCCACTCACTCCTACACCGACTGTCTTCCAAGTGAAACCCCTCTGAAGTCCAGCTGAGCACTGTGATTCCAGATGAGACATAGGAAGTCAGTGGGTCTTAAAGCGGAGTAACACTGATTTTCCACCCATGTCCTTATAGAATGTAAGGTAGATTCCGCGTGTATTTAAGTCCAGCAGGTATATGCTAGTTTACACCCGCTGAGGATTTCAAAATATATCTACAGGTAAAGCTCTTTCTTAATTACTTAGAATTATTTGTAAGTGGAATGCCTAATTGTTTTCTTGAAATCCCTTTTCTTCAGTATAAGGAACCACTGCTATTTGTTCATTTTATTTAATCACGATGCGAAAAGCGGCCCAGTTTGTATACTGGTTGTATGGTGGGAAGTACTTAAAAGAAGAAACAGACAACGAAAAATGCAGTGAATCCCCAAGAACCTGTCAGACATTTCCACATCCTTTCCAGACATTTTTAAAGTGTATATTTCTCTTTTTTTCCTCTTGACTCCACTCAGAACTCTTTAGAATACACATCTATTCTTAACCTCATCTAAAACTTACGCAAGTTGTAGTGTATTTATTCTACATTAAATCCATGCCTTAGTTTCATTCATATTTTAAACACATGAAGAATAATAAGCCTCTTTATATAAAAGGGATTTAGAGGAGATTTATAAAGCACTTCAAGATGGTTTTGCATAAGAAGGTGCCACTATATTACATGCATTTAAACAGTTTAATATTGTGCTCCAAAGGGAATATAACGCTTTTTATTCTCAATATCTGTTTTATACATAAAAATTAAACACCTTTTGGAATAGGCAGAACTATTCAGTGTAAAGGGATCTGAAAGTACTAGATGCTATCAGTTTTACAGCAGCTCTTCGACTAAGCACAACTGCCTGATACCAAAAACAATTTTAACAGGACCTGAAAGAATGGTGTAAACACCATAACATATTATTTTTCTGTAACAGGGCAAAAAATATCATATCATTTTGAAAATATAATATGCTCCAAACAAATATCATGATAAAAATTAAGCCACTCTTCTGTTTGAACCCTGACAAATCACACAAAATTGCTTCATCTGCTTCAAACTGCACTGCAGGGTGATCACTCTTTCCTGAACATGAGAATGACAAAGTTTAAATAATGCAGCAGAGCCACTCACATACATTCATGTACTATGAATGAATGCTCAGTTATGCTTTATTTTCCTTACACACGTAGCTAATAAATACTTAGAGCCACAACAACAACAACCAGCTGAAATGGGAACAGCCTACGCTGTATCAGAATGATGGCTTTGACTGCTTTGGTCATGACACTTAAGCCACAGTGCTTACTACTTAAAACGTTTCTCTTTGCAGTTGTAAGAACAAGCTTTGGATACTGTAGGGAGGGAGTCGATCTGTGGAGAATGGCAGAAAACTGCTAAGGTGGTTAAATCTAGAGGCAACTTTTCATACACACAGAACCACATGTTTGTGTGCTGTTATCTTCTGAGTGAGGATGTAGTAATTCTGACCAAGCAATTAAGTGAACATGAATGCGTTTCTGCTAGGGTAAATAAAGTGTTCCACGGTATAAACTTTAATTGTTGAAATAGAACATGAAGCTAAAATCCAAATAAGTAACGACTGCTAATAATATAATAATAATAATGCTAATTTAATTCCATATTATGTCCACATGCAGAGCTCAGTCTGGGATATGCTGAAACCACTGAAGCAGCTTCAGATACTCAATACCACTATAACAATAAAGCAGAGCAGAAATGGCTGCTTCTAATGTTCTCCTAATTACTTTGCTGAAAATGGGTCTTCCTACTTGGCCCAGAATTAAATTTGCAGGATCTTAGGATACAGAATGTACTAAATGATTGCAATTGTTTCACCATATTGAGTATAATTCAGTCCATCTTATCTTTTAAGATAAGGATCTCTTTTCAGGCAAATTCACTCCTCAACAACTTGAATGTGGGAAGTGATGTTTTTATACATGATGCTGTATGAAAAGGTGACCCTACAGACCCCACACGTGCATTGGAGATTCTTCCAGAAGATACCCCCTTTCTAAGACCATGGAAGGTTCTCTCTACCTGTCTGAATGTTACTTTTTGTCTTGCCAAAATGCATTGCGTTGCTAGAGAGACACCAGTGAAGATCTGATGGAACTTAGCAACACAAACCCTAAACACCTTAGTCTACCCATAACTGACGGTGAATGCAGCTGGAAGCAGAAGTAACTTAACACCTCGCAAAGAATTACAGAAGAGCTTGCACATCAGATAAAAGCAGCACTAGGATTACAAACATAGTAATCTGGACACGAGGAGCACCCAAGGAAGAGTTCAGAACTGACATGCAGAGTAAGCTGCAGAGTTAGAGCCCTGCAATGCCATGTCCTGGTTATTACCAACACTAACGTAAAGCTTTAAAGTCTAAAAGCCATTATAAATTTTGGATTTGTGCAGGTGAGAGCAAAATCCAGCCCACTAATATGAAGCTGTGACTTTCTTACTGAAAAATGGCAAGTACTGTGTACTCAGGTACGTACGATGCTAAAAGCAAAGCTTACTCCAACAATCCTTTGTTAAGTGCTAAGTAAAATGAGCATTTTTTTTCTAGTGTTGAAAAAAAAGAGTAAAGTGGGAGTTTAGTCAATAATTCATTTGGAGATTTCATTATAAAAAGTGATAACTGAAATCTGCCCTCGTGTTACCAACAAAACTGGACTTAAGCCTGGGCTCTTCAGCTTCTTATGTTTTAAATTACAGACAGTAGTTATATTGAGAAGTAACACTTCTGGACGCTCTCATGATAAGGTGATTGTAGAACTTACACGATTCCCTTCCTCAAGATTTGCAGGCTCATATTTCATACTAAATGCATTTAGAGCAGTCTCCATATTACAACAGCGATCCTTGGAGACTGCTGTCATAAATAAGTAGTGTAGTATCTAATCTTCTGCAACAATCACAATATTTAGATTCAAAATGTTCTTTTGTTCCAATAACCGTAATAACAAAAATACCTGTTCCCAGAAGGTTAACAGAATCTGTTGATTATCTCAATCTGCATACTGCATTTTAGTAATGAACTACTGCACTCTTAAGAGATAACGGTGGTAGGACACTGAAGAAAAATGACTACTCCTTTAAACACAACTGGAACTTATTTTTCCATTGCATGCCACTTACGTTACTGCTATTCTTTTTTAATGCATAAAAGTATCGAGATCATTAAGTGTCAGCTATCAAAACAAATCACTGAACAGTATTTGTTAATTTAGGACAGTTTAATTTCAAATAGAAAACATGCTTTTTAAATAAATTATTCGCTAACAGGAACCCAGTCTCAGGAAATAAGAGCAAAAATCCAATATTGTACATTTTAATACTGTACATATATTATATACTTCTCATCTTTTATGTATTCTTTTCTAGACTGAAAATCGTTATATTGTTTCCTTGATAAACCGAGACTTTAAAAGCCAGTATACCTGTAAAAGCAATTTGCATTACTTTAATTAAAAAGAAACAAATGAATACAACATATGTACAGATCTGTGGAATTCGACCTACAAACTACTTACATTAAACCAAACTATCCCTGTATATTTAACTACAGATCTATTTTGGCAATGTGGAGGTATATCTTTTATCCTGTTGCAAGTCCTAATACGTAAGCAGGAAGCTTCAATATTTGCACTCGTGATGAAAGTAGCAAACATGAACCTAATAGCAACTTTCAAAAAGAAAATGTGCATCACAATCAACAAGTAGTACAGTAAAGTTAGTAGGGATTCTTAATAGTATTCACATTTTTTTACAAGTCTCTGAAATGGACCTGTACATCACTCTTTGTGACAGAACAAAGAAGAGCAAAGAGAACAAGAAAGAAATCCCTAGAAAGACCAGAGTTTTTCCCAAACATAAAGTGCTAAGACATATATGGTAGTAGGAAGTTGTGTTTTTGTTTTGCTTTTTGCTTGATTGAGCAAAGAAAGGCTAACGGGTTAACCTTCCTCAAAAGTTAAACACAAATCCAATTGAATTTTTTAAAAATACCGTGTGTTCTTGAGCTTCAGCATTCAGACGTTTTAGAAGATTCGGGTTGTTCTTCTAAACTCACTTGCAGTTCATTTTGACATTCTGACGTCTCACCTTTGACAGCTAAATGGATAACTTTTAACCACTTCTGTTTCAGTTCTTCATTGTCCGCAGCAAAGCTGTGCACAGACTTTGACTGGGTCAGTTTGAAGCTGTGTGGGAGGTCAGCACTTCTTGGGGTGTCATCCACTGTATAGCCCAGAAGTGGAATTGTAGCCAGAGCTTTAACATCCTAAGAAGAAGAAGAATTACCCAATTAGAAACAGCCAATTAATTTGCCTGCCTGCCGCGTTTCATTTACTACACTAGCTGGTAAAAACACTTGCATCTTTTGACCATTACCAGCGTATCTGACTTCTCTTCCTCAGATGTCAATGTCAATAATTATTAAAAGCTTTTCCATTTCCTCTTTGCTTACCTGTGGAGCACCATACATATAGAGGACAACAGCTTCCTGCTTAGGTATAACACACCACGCTTTCTGCCAGGGCTTTGATTTTTCCATGTATTGAAGAAAGCTACATATGACACTATTTCCAGAGACTTCAGCAGATTCAATCTAGGATAGCATAAAGCATAAAAAGGAAGGTAAGTTTTCATTAATAAAGACTTAAACCCACAGAACAGAAAGGCTGAAATACATCACTAGTCATAGCACATCTTGGATAATATCTGCAAAAGAGCAAGTAAGATAACAAATGAACTGACTTAGGGAGATTATGTAAGTATTACATACATAGGGTCACAAAACATGCTCCCTAATGCACATGTAATCTGTTCCTTCTTTCACCAGTAATTCTGGATTACATACTTCTAGATGGCTAAATATTTTTCCTCCTACTGCTACCCTTTGTCTGCATCTTAGTATCCACAAAAAGGTTTTAATTCTAAGGTAACATCATCCGAGGCACTGAAATGCTACTGACTATCAGGTTAAATGTTGATGCTGAGAAGAACAGAAAAAACACAAAATGACTACATGATAATACTTCCTTAGCTCTATTTCTTTCCCACCCATGGTAGTCAATCACTTCATTTTCATGAGATCCAGCATGCAGACAGTTGTTTCTTCAGCTACCTTAAAAAGCCACCACGGCAAGAAACAGCAGTCTCTTGACTATTTAGTGTGCTAGTGGAGTCCAGTAGCAGTATTGTGGCAGATGAATGGTGAAACACGTAATCCATTGGATGAGATGAATTTGATCCATGTGTCTCTTATTTTCCTCAAACACAAAAAAGCCCCACAAGAATGCTACCATTTTTCATCTACTGATGAGTCAAAACTGCTTGCAGTTATGCACATGTGATATTTTTTACATGACATACCTCCAAGATGCCTTTCTTCTTCTTTTCCTCACTATCAGTACAACCAATTATAACATGATAGCAGTCCTTACAAACTTTATTCAATTTATTGCCATCGTACTCAAGATGAGCCTTATAATCAGAACATTTCCAGCAAACCACCTTAGAAACAAACAACAAAAAAAAAAGATAAGCAGACATATAAATTGTAAGTATTTATAAAATTTCATGAAAACAATTTAATTAGAAGTTAATATTATCGTATCTAATAGCAATGTATTGTTCAATTATGAAGAAAAAGAAAGATAATGGCTATTATGTCATAAATAGTTTAATTGAAAATAACATCCAAATTTGTGCCACTGATTCTTAACTAGAAGTGTTCTTCACTATTTAAATTACAACTCTGTACAAAATCCCATTAGTCTTTCAATTATACCTGTAAACTAAAGATAGGAATAGAATTAGAATACAGGACAAGCTGTGCTGCAGGAAGAGTCTCTCATTTTCTTTACAGTTCAACCTGAAAAGGTACAGTCACCATTTTGTTTTCCACATAAGCCCAGAAAGGCATAACTGGGATGTACTTTTAGAGAGAAAAAAAATAATTAAAAGACACCAGAAATCTCTAATTTTTAACTTGCTAATATACACTGAACTTACAATTTCAGAATCTGTTGATACTTAATAAGTAATAATAAGTAAATTCATAAGTAAATAAATGTTATACTGCTGATATTTCTTTCTAAGAAATATTTAAGAAGATTGAAATGCAAGATCTGAAGGAAGATCTTTCATTAGAAGTATTTTCATATAGGAATGTTCTTTCAGCTGAAAAAGACGCCCTGCATAAAACAGTGAGTAGAGTCAATTCAGTAAAGTACGGCAGATGAGTGGATTTGAACAACCCAAAGACCTGAACAAAATTTTGCGAAGAGCCAAGGATGTGTAGTAGTAATCTAGATAACTACCCTCAACCAGTACCCATAGAAAACACTTGTTTCTGTTTCCAGTTATTCACTGCTGGAAAAACATTCCCACTGACCTCAAATAATTCCCAATAGAAATGTATCTTAAGACTAAAATGGAAGGAGATGTGACAGTACTCAAATAAGAGTCCAGACTCCAAAAGGGAAGTAAGAGATTTATGGGAGTTTTAAGACAGAACAATCTGGGAAGCAATAAAACTGATGACAACTGAAGCTTCTGAATAATTCTCTATTGTTCAGCAAAGAACAAAAGCAGAGCTGTGAATGCAATAAGCCTTCACATGACATATGAATATTAGAAAGAAGCCATGCAAGACAGCCTGTATCAAAAAATGAAACCTGGGCTTGCACTACCATCTGCTGGACAAAGGAACAGCTGCTGACTGGCAAGAAAAGGAAAGCAAGCACAGGATGTAAGTCATACCACTGTTGTTTAATTACTTTAAAGTGATGTTATTGCAATCTCACATATGGAGAATGGGAGCAATATTCTCTTCTTTCCACCTTACCCTCCTCTTATGCTTCAGGCATGTTCACAGAATTGAACACTGAAATCAGCTGGTAAAAACTCCAAGACTACCCAAAGAAAATGTTTTAACAGAGAGAGGTGGTAGCAAAATGGGGAGGCAGCCAGTGCTGACAGAGGTAATGAAGGTTTATGCTATTTCAACAGTCTTCAACCTGTTAAGATCAGTGCAGGCCACTCAGAAGTAACAGCACAGTTTGTACTTAAGATGTTTTCCACAAATGCACATCTTACCTCTGCTGCAAATTACATTCCAATTTGCTATGCCAACTAATTTGGACAGAAGATCCTTTGTGGTGCTACTCAGATTCTCCTCAGTCACAAGCACAGTAACAAACTGCAGTATAACAGACAGCCACCAGAAGTCAGCAGGGTGCTCAGAGCCATGTCCAAGCTCATCTGCATTAGTTTTGTACTTACATGTCCACACGCTCGGCAGTGGTGCCGCCTTCTTGTCAGTGCATTGAAGGGCTCCTTGCATTTCATGCACATGGTTACTTCATTGTCTCGGATCCACCTTGGTGCTCTCTTTCCAAGCTCAGCGTTCTGAAGAGAGTAGGAGAAGGATGGGAGGATAAAATAAACCAGTTGTACAGAAATTTTAATAGAGAAAATAATCATTCTCTTCCTCTGGAAAGGAAATGGCAAAACACGGTTCTAAATGGATTTTGAAATACATACAAGAAATAACAAAGGGCACAGTCAGAAATGATTATGCATGAATGAAAGGATACTCTGTTATGCATTTCAAGGGGAAAAATAAAAAAAGACTCATTTATAAGATTTGGCATTATGGAGAAAAACAATTACCAGCAAAACGACTACTTTGTATTTCTTTTGCTCTAAGGATGATTAGTTAGAAAACAAAGCTGCTTCTGATCTTTATTTTTTTCCAACTATTGAAGAACAAAATGGGTACTAATAGGGTTACAAAGGAAATAAAAGAACTTACGGAAACCTCAACGGGCATGTCTTCATATTCCTTAGCAATAGCATTTCTGAAAGTTTCATTCCTCTGCTGAAAAGCTTCTATGGTATTCTGAAGTGCCTAGGAAAAAACAATGGAAAAGCTCCTCAAATGCACTGCTCTTTGAATGAACAGTCTGCAGTCTGACCATTTATTGATTAGTAGAGGGAAACTATAGCCAGAAAATATGAATATTGCTTTTTGATTGTCTCAGTGAAAATGCATGAAAGAAAGAAAGAAAGAAAGAAAGAAAGAAAGAAAGAAAGAAAGAAAGAAAGAAAGAAAGAAAGAAAGAAAGAAAGAAAGAAAGAAAGAAAGAAAGAAAGAAAGAAAGAAAGAAAGAAGGAAAGAAAGAAGGAAAGAAAGAAAGAAAGAGAGAACATAGAAAGATAGAAAGGTTTACCTTTATCCATTCTTCCTTGTCTTGTTCAGAACTAAAAGAAATATTTGACACATTAGTCCAAAACTAGTTCAGAAAACATTATTTCACTATCAGCAACTTCCTGCAAAAGCCAAGAATCTGAATTAATTTTCATTAATTCAAAGTAAGACAATGCTGCTCATTAACTGTCCAACTAAAATGAACAAACAGAACAACCCATGAGTAGTACTATTCCCATTGTTGATTACTTCTTTTGTTTTTTGAAGAGCAGGACAGAAAGGAAAGGAAGAAAACGCTAAATATTTAGGTGTAGGTGTATTTTGTTCTCTTGTTTCATGCACTACTAAGTTCACACCAACACATGTTTCTCCTGTATATCTATCTACCAGATTTCCATCCTTATCAAAAGTAATTTTCTTACTGCTTTTGTTGCTTTGTTTCAGTTTTTCTGCAGTGGCAATAAAAGCATTCAATTGAAATAAAAGGAAAACTCTACAACGTTATGAACCATCCCGCTGACTTTTCCTTTTAACATGTTTGGATGGACTACAGATTACTTAACAGGAAGTACAGGTAAAACATGACCATAAAACATCACCAGATGTGACAAATTAGATAGAGGAAATATATTAAACTCCAACCTTGTCTGATAGATTTCTCTTTGAAATACATCAATAGGACTGTTACTCTTAAGTATTTTCCTATAAAGAAAAATATCTTGCAATTTTTGATTTGATAGCAAGCTATAGTCTGTCCCCAAATATATGGTGGAGACATAGAACTGTGTCCAACACAGATATCCTTATCAAGTTGCAGTTACATCCTGATTACTATGAATAAAACCTTAAAGAAGCTCCAACAGGCTAGGTGGATGTTAAATTGCCCTACTTTATTTGAAGTAGCGCAGGCAGGGAAAACTTAGTCTTGGCAATGCAAAAAGAAGCAACAGAAGGGTAACCCAGCAAGAAAGAGATGTGAGAACTAACAATAAAAAGTGTAAGAGTGCCATTTAGAAGAGTGCAATTGGAAGGAAAGGACCGAAGAACTAAAAGAACTTGTCTTTCAGGGTGAGAGTGATCCCTGCAGTCAGAGGAAAATAAACTGAAAACAGACCTGAGGAGTGGAGGAAAGTAGGTACCCATCAACCACTATAGAGAACTTTGTTCTGGGGATATAACCCCACCAGAGAGTTTTGTTGGCTGGATGAGCCCTGAGTTGAACTGACCCATTTGTACCAAGGTGGTTCAGGAACCAGAGGCAGCAGCACTGCCCAGATTCATACTCAGTGTCTGAAAACTCTTGATGAAGCCGAACAGATCTCCTCTGCATACCCTGATTTCAACTTTCCAGGTGGCTCACTCACAACTGTTTTGGATATTTCAACAAGGAAAGACAACATACTATATGCTGTAGATGCATCTTCCACTCCAAGAGATTCTCAGAATGACAGCTGATGCTTTTTGCAGCCTACGTTATTTTATAAATACTGCAATTAAGATGAAACACATTATATCTTCCTCCAAATCTGTGAGATCAATTATTGCATGCATTAACTTAATCCTCCATAAAAAAGGCAAAAGACTTCTCTTACCTGGCCTGCAACTCCAACGTTCGCTCTTTTCCAGACACTTGAAAAGTGTGTGGGTATTCTTCATTGTGAGTTTCTATAATCTTCATACCGTCTATGCCAACTCTGGTTCGAACTGAGAACTTTGATCCTACCAAGCTGAATTTGGGGACGCAGTAGAGCAACATATTGTTAAACTGGGGAGAAAAATAAATACATGGCTTTACATTAACAAAATCACAGAAAACAGGCAGTTTCTACTGAAAACTGGACAGTATCACAAATCTGAACTAAATAGGTGGAAAGCAGGTTCATTTCTGCTTGCTTAGCTGATAAATGCAAAGACCAAAACTGTAATGCAAAACATCTTTTTTCTAATATTTTTATGAGATTTAGAAATAAAATTTAAGGCCAGGCCCAATGGCTATCAGAATAATTGCTCTATATACACAGCAGTCTTCATAACATTTATTATCTACTACGCTTAGCAACAGGATGAGGAGAAATGGCTGTAAACTAGAAGAACGTAGATTTAGTCTAGATACTAGGAAGAAATTCTTTACTGTGAGGGTGGTGAGACACTGGCACAGGTTGCCCAGTGAGGTTGTGGATGCCCCCTCCCTGGAAGCATTCAAGGCCAGGCTGGATGGGGCTTTGAGCAACTGGGTCTAGAGTGAGGTGTCCCTGCCTACAGCAGGGGGGTTGGAACTGGATGAGCTTAAAGGTCCATTCCTATGATTCTCTGCTCCAACTGGATATTTTATGCCATCGTAATCCTTTTGTTTGAAAAATAATTCACGTGCCTCAGTTTGGCAGAAACTATTCTATATTGCACAGTAAGAACTCTGTTCTTCAAAGTATAAATTTATATTTACCCTCTAGCAAAATTGCTTACTATTGTAGAATTTGCAACTGGTATTATTTGACAATGATATCTGTCATTTCTCCAAAATAAATGAATACTATGAACTTACAGTTTTTATTCATGGAAAACCTCAACATCACATGAAAAAGAAAAAGAAAAAAAAAAAAAAAACAACCAACAAAAACATGTGCAGGACAAATATATATTCCTTTATTAATGATTAGAACACCTACATTTTTAATTAAATGCCTATAGTTCCAGCCAAGGAACATATTTCTTAAATAAGCTCTAACGAATTTAGATCTCTCACATCTTTCCTCACATTTTCTCTGCATTTTTTAAAAGGAGATACTCAAATCCCTGTTGAACTTCTCATCCCTTGTGTTAAGCAATGAACTGCAATGCACCTTTTCCAAGGGAGGTTTAAAGGCACACTGCTGTAGTCTGTTATTCCTAAGACAAGAAACAAGCTCCTGTTAAGAGGATGAATTGTCATAACAACAAGTTTCCACAGGACCATGAGGCTTACATGAGCACCAAGGCACAGAACCTATTAGGACTGAAATCACAAGCATCCACATTTCTGTTTTATGAGAACTACAAAATTCCTATGCTACTGAACACAAGTATCCAACTTTTTGGTTAACTGAGTGAAGAGGGATTTTCATGGGCTGCATATAAACCCTATAATACAGTTACTGTACATAAGTAACAAAATTCATTTATTTATTTACATTAAAACAGAAAACCAGTGGGTTGAACCTGTACTTAAGATGGGCAGATATTTATTTAACAATGAGTTGTTGGGTGCTGGTTCAGTTCTGAACAGCGTTCTCATACCCTTCTATGAGCAGCATAGGGTTTGGTCAGGCTCAAATATCATTAGAGGAAACGTTACTTGTTGACATCAACTAGAAGAGAATTTGCTTCTCTCTTTAGCAGTTCTTTCAAGTCTAGAGAAACATACAGCCACCCTTGCACAAAGGCAGTATCATACTCACTAGGAAAAGGTGCCGTTCTTGAGCAGATGTATTGCGAGCAGCAAGCTTAAGGATCTGTCCTTCTTTTATCAGTTCATTTGAAGGGTTCACAATGTCTTCCTCTTCTCCCAGCATCTCATATATCTCTAACAATTTCTTTAGATTCTCCTGTTCATGGAAAACACAGTTATAAAGCTTATTTATTAATAGCACTGATCTTAATGCATTTTAAAAGAAATGCCAGGAGCTTGTGTAAGTCTGGAGAACGTTAGCTTCGTAAAAAGATTTTTAAGTATATATATATTTACATACATATGCTGCTGGTATATACAGTCAACTGTGCAGACTGATTAATCAAGTTGATACAGCTTTAAGAAATGTTATGATAGTCTTTAAAAATGCTGGTATATATACCATAATTTACTGTCCAAAACTTCAGAATATTAATCAAGTCTTTCAGAACACTTAATGAAGTATACCTATCGTGTTGGTCTGATAACAACAGGGAGACAGTAACTACTTTCTACAAACATTATTTTTCCACCAACAGAAACAGACGCAACAAGTTTAAGAATCCAAGATATCTGAACCCAGAATGTGCAGGCTAGGTGCACTGTCAAATTTTGTTTATCATCCCCAGGAACCATATAACTATGGTGAGTAGAAGCAATCACTTGGACACAGGAAAGTAATTCTTTCCCATTTAGGGAAAATGTTCAGTTCACATCCTAGCTTCACTAAGTACTCAAATACAATGTTTTAAAAGATGAACAGTAAAACAAGAATAATTTACCATTTTCCTTATTGCACTATTTGAGTGGCTTGCTGCGGTGGATATAATTTCCAGAGATTCTAAATAAAAGAAAAATAAAAGAAATGCAAAACAAAAAGCTGCATTTTCACGTGTATTTCTATTGCACAGAAATTGTTGTACTTTTTACATAAATTACACACTGTGATAAATTCATTGCAGTATCAATAATACCTAACAAAGGTAAAGTGGACAACACAAGAAATTTAGCAACCAAATGGAAATAATCATCAGGAAAGATCAGAAGAGAATCATTGTAGATTACCTCAAGGTGAGCTTCAATACTTAGAATCACACTTTTGTGATAGGAACAGTCATGGTTCCCTCACCTCTTTTCACAAAGCACTCCAGAATGTCACACAATGGTGTGTTTTTTTAGTTCAGGCACCTTTTATTGCTAACATTTATGATAATTGTACTAATAATGAAATACAGAGAGGAAAAACATTGAAAATTGATTTTTCTTTTCCCCCGTAAGAGTTTAAAAACAAAACAGAGCCTAAATCTTCCTCTTTTTCTTTCCAAATAAAATAAAATACATGTGCATAAAAAAAATAATAATCTGATGAGTAGAAGCAAACAAATAAACAAACAAAAACTTGAGCACAATTCCAAAACTAAAGCAAAACTAACATACTCTATTAGAATAACTAAAGGCTTTACAGTTTCTATACTAATTTCATCCGCTTTTCAAATAATTTTCCAATCCTGTTCCACTGAATAAATTCTTTTTGCAGTGTTTTTCTTTTCACTTTTTTTTCCCCCCTAAAAATGGTTTTAATTTACAGTATCCCCTCACTACAATCTTATTACCGCTATTTTATTGACTAGAAGATATTTACTTTCAGCATCTTTCCAGTCTAGGGAGTCCTGAGGCAATTTCCTTAGGTAGTCCTTTAGAAGCATCTCATAGCGTGGAATGCGTTGTACAGGCTCTAGCATGTGATGTTGTAATGTCAAACTTCCACACACTTTTTCCTTCTAAAAAATTGTAAACATATTTCAGTGTAGTAAGCAAAAAAAAAAACTACTTTACAGGGATTTAGTAAAATAAAAATGATAATAGATAAGACAAATAATGTATTTTTAGAAACATGCATGGCAGACTTTCTGTAAAAAAAAATATTACAAAATCTACTTTAACAAAACAAATAGTTAGAAGTTCTTTCCTAAATGTAATTGTAAAAATAATATCCTAAATATTCAGTAGAATTTATAAAGGGAAGCCCTACCAAAAAAGCACTCTCCAACTTCAGTGTATTTTAACATTCTTTTTGTAATAACTCTGAGAATAAGACAAAGGGCACTGAGTTCATATGAACAGGTCAGGATCGTATGTTAGAAAAAGTCTCTTAAATGAGCGATAAAAGTGTATTTTTTCTCTCTGAGGAGAGAATGCTTTCTGTGAGTTTTCTTCATACTTCCTGGGTATGTTGTATCATTTTAAAATGCATACCCTTTTCCATAAACTTAGCTGTAATTAAAAGATTACAATAAAATACACATAATTGCCTTCCTTGACTTGGAATCAAGATGCCCTACATTGCAACAATATGTAAGCAGAAATATCTTGCGGTATTTCTCAGTGTTGGGTCTGCAAGATGAAGATACATACCTGCGCTTCACAGAGAAACCTACAGGGAGCACTACAGCATATGAAACGCGCTCTTTGAGAAGAGCAGTATGTTGCTGTCAAGACTCCTTTTACTTCTTATGGCTCAGGGTTTTGTATTTCAGACCTACATCCAAAGCGAAGTGTCCTGCATATCAGCACTGGTGCAAGCCAACAGAATACCTGCAGATTCAGCATGAGGATCTAAAGCTGCACTGATGCATGATTTTATCCCAAAACTATTTACTCTCAGTATCTATGACAAAAAATGTGTTCAGTCTTCCCATGTTTCAACCTTTACGCATTGGTTCTCTTTGATGCAGTGGAAAGTTTGGATTTATGTGGGTATTTATGCATATGTGAAGAGAGAAGAAAAACTGCAGCATGAAGTGGAGAAAAGAAACCCTTCCTTCTAGAGGATTCTGTAATTTTCCACTTTATTCTTTTTTTCTCCTAAAATCCTAAACATCTTTATACATGCTAGTACTACTTGCAGCTCTACATTATTCTCCCCATTACCTGAATATCCTGAATGATGAATTTGAATTGAGGTGATCGTTCAGTCCATGTTTTCACCAATTCCATTGCGTTATCAAAATTCTTTACGTACTCTCCATACATCTTAAGAAAAGGAGCTAACTTCTGCAGAATATCTCCAATTCTAGGGGTGGTAGTCCTGCAAAGTAAGAGAGCAAAATCTCAGAGCAGATAGAAAAGAAGAAAGTCACACATGGCTATCAAAACGTTTAAAGCATTTAACAAAGAATCCTTGTTGGAATCACCTTGTGTAGAGTTTCAACACAACTGTTAAAGAGGAGCTGAATTAACATGAAAAGAGTTTCTGCATTCTCTTTGGTGATGTGTGAGCATTACAGATCAAGTGGAACACTGAAAAATAGAAAGCTATTTGTAATGAAAAGCTTGAGAGACTTTCTTTACAAAACACAACCTGAATTATTTTACCTGCAGTTCCTCCGAGGTATTACTTCATCCTACACTTCTGTGGACATACTTTACCCTTGGTTAAAAACCTGTGGCTTTGTTTGAGGACCAAACCCATACTACAGAGCTTCCCTCCAGTGCTCAGCAAAAATACATGCATTTACAACTTTAAAAAGATTATTATTTATCTGATAAAATCAATAGAGTAGTGAGAATACTTGGGATTCCAGACTTTGTGGTATCTTTCCCACATTCTTCTCAATTACTGAGAGCATCTTAAAACAAATCAGAATAGTACAGAAACTAACTGAAGGACAGGCACAGAGAAACTGTACTCTGCACACACAGAAAGCATAGCAGCACACCTGCACCTCTCAGAACTGCAATATAAAATGTGTTTCATACTTTGTTTTCAAGCATTCATTCAGAAATCCATTATCTCTGGAGTTCAGTAGGTTGGACTTGATTTAGCAAGTGGCAGCCCTGCCTATGGCAGCTGAGTTGCAACTTTAAGGAAGGATGATCTTCAGAGTCCCTTCCAACCCAAGTCATTCTGTATGTCTATGACTCTGAAAGTCTCTACAACCTCCTGAAAAGAGATTGTAGCAAGGTGGGGTCTCTTCTCCCATGGAACTACCGATAATGGCCTCAACTTGCACCAGTAGATGTTCAGGTTGGATATTAAGAACAATTTCTTTTCAGAAGGAGTGGTGAGGCACCATGACAGTCTGCTCAGAGAGGTGGTGGAGTAACCATTCCTGACATGGCTAGCGAGCATGGGTAGGAGTTGGACTAGATGATATTAGAGGTCTTTTCCAACTTTAATGGTTCTGTGATTCTATAAAGTCAAAAATCAGCACTCTGTAGTGGCCTGAAGAGAAGCAACCTTCTGCAATTACACTGGCACCCTACTCTGATATACCACTGCTTCAAAAGCTGTTAAGAAGGGAAAGTTACTTCAACAGGAAACACTGGCAAGCTCAAGAAATAGGATTTCACATTGTTTGCAGATAGAGAAACACTTCCTATTTTGGTGTTATGAGACCACAGTGCTATTCACGTAGGCATTGTAAAAAACTCTAGAATTAAATAGTTGAGACTTTCTGATCGTGGAAGTTAAGCAAAAGTCTTTAAAACTAAATGCAGCCAAGGTGACTACAATATACAAGCTAATAGACAACCAAATGGAATTGAAAGTTGTAGCTCCAAATTAAAGCAAAAATCACATCAATATGTCAGTTCTGAAATTGCCAAAGAATGCTACAGTCTAAAACACTATGTTGAATAATTTGTCCTCAAGAAAACCCCAAAAATCCAGAGGATATCACATTGTATTTTTATATTCTTCACAGGTATTTGCTATTGGACTTGCTTGGGTACATTAAAAAAAGATTCAGATTTGTATTTTGACTTGGAATTGTTATTATGCTCTGTTTTGCTCTTTTCATGGGAAATATATTGCGCTGTTTTCTAGCCATATGTTGTAAGAGAGATACTCAGCTCCAGCTGTTGCCTAGCTCATTCAATATGCCATTACCAACAGCTTCATTTCCACTGGATAAGTTTAGACACAAATGGCCTTTTATTCTAGAAAAAGAATCTGCTTCCGCTCTCTTTCCCAATTTCAAGAGTTCTACATTGAGGTCTCTTCCAACCGCTGAGATTCTGTGATTTTTACTTTAAGCATTTGAAACCAACCAAAACTCAGGGAAGGTGTTGGAACTTTATGGGAATTTTAAACAGAAGTAGTGCATACAAGTAGCAATACTCCAGTATTTCTATCAATAGTTAAGAGAACTGCTGGGAAAAGCAATTTCAACAATGATCAAAAATCATTTCCTTTAGCCACATTATTTCTTCCATCTTCTCCCAAAAGCAAAATGTTTTTAGGACATTTAAATAACCTTTCTCACACATAGCAAAGAGGTTTTTTCCAAGCAGCTGCTTACAATGCAACTTAGTATTTTTGCACCAGTAGTTGTAGCTCACCTGCAAAAATACTATTAAAACATTAAAGCTATGTAATTACATATACATAATTAGAATGCAGTTTAGCATTATGTAAAGCTAGCATGACATGATCCATCTTCTGTGCTGAATCCAGAGCAAGATCTTGAGAGTTCATCCTAAAATTAATTTCAGATACATACTGACAAAATGTAGTGTATGCTGTTTTTAAAGCATATTATAAGTTCAACTCTACATCTCATGATTATGCAATCTATTTCTGTTAATTTTTTTTTCAATTGTTCAGATGAAGAGAATGGATTTGTTTTGTTATTCTGCAAGGAAAATGAGAAAAAGGCTTAGACTTTGTTGTATATCATGATACTCAGGTTCCATTTACTTTCCTGTATTTCAGACTGTTCAGGGCTACCACAGTTTGTGCATGGTAAGTACTCCTACTTCAAAGATGGTTTTTAACAATTTCATAAGATAGACCAAAAATAAATGGTCATATTTTAGTATCTCCAGAATCCCCTACACTAAGGAAGGATAAAGATACTATACAATAGTAGATGAGTACATTAGGCACTATATTAATGCATCTTCCTTGCTGCAAATGTTCTTGACTTACTTTTCTGTTTGAAATTAAAAGCCCAAACACAAATTAATGAGTATGCCATTTTACTACTGAAACCAACAATAAGAAAGATTACTGTGCTGCAGAGCAATGACAGAATGCAAGGAAACCACACTGAGCTGCAACAGATGTGGTTCCAACTGGAAAAATTTCTTTACTGTAAGGGTGGTCAAAACACCAAAAGAGGCTTCCTTTTGAGGTGGTTGATGTCCCTTGACTGTCAGCATTCAAGAGACATTCAGATAACACCCTAAATACTATATTGTAATGTCTGGTTAGCCCTGAAGTGGTCAGGCAGTTGGATTACATCTTTGAGGTTCCCTTGCAACTGAACTATTCTATTCCTATTTCTGTTCTGCAAGGGCAGCACAAAACAAATACATCCACCTTGTCTCAATTTTTTATTATATGCAATGAATTCATCGGGTTGCACAATTTTAGTTTGATCCCCCAGTTCAGCACGGCATTTAATCATGAGTAACCTCACTGGCTTCAGTAAGATAGATGACTTAGTCTGGGCTAATGATGAAAGTCCTCTGCTGAGACAGACCTTGAAGGAGCAGATGTTCTCCTACCCACAGTGTTTCCTGGGATTGGAACACTTAATTATGAAAGCATCTTCCCTACCTCAACCCAGTAACAGTTTCTACAGACGTTGTCTTAGTAAATTACTAATCAGTGAATCATCTCTTACCATTCTTGCATTCTTTTCTCAAGTTCTGGAAGTAAAAATTTACTGTGGAAGGCATTTATTGATGAAATATTAGAAAAGATTTTGTTAATCACTTCGGCTGGAAAAGAACCTCTGTTGGCTTCTTCAAGGAGTCTGGAGTAAAATACCTGCAATGCAGAAAAAGAACCCCAAACCTATTAGCCTTTTATCTGTTATCACTGGATGAAGACCCTTCCTCTCCTTCCTACTCCAGTCAGGACAAGATTAATGTTTCAATAGCATAGGCAGATAATCACAGAAATTGTTTCCTTTCCCAGAAGTTACAAGCTACTCCTTCCATTACACCTAAATTTTCTTTTGAGCCAGAAAAGTGCTGTAGGCTGAGCAGACATAAGGAAAGCCAAGATGAAGCAGCGCCATGCTACTCTGATTCTAATATCCTGTCTGTTTTAACAGTTAGATATTCTCAGCTTTCCCAGTTCTCCAGTCATGTTTTCCATTCTCCCTTTCTCTTCAGCAAGCATGATTTCTGATTACCATTAGCCCAACATACACACATAGTCTGTATGCCGGAGCCCCTTATCCTTTAAAAATTCAAGTAACTGACAAGACTATACCAGACTACACAGACTATACCATTTAAAGTGCAAAAGACTTTAATATTACTGTAGTCTCTAAAGTTAATTAAAAAAAAGCATTATTTCCCCATCAGTTGCGTTACCTGACTTGTAGCTACAAAATGAGTAGAGACGTGTAACTCTTTACACACACATCAGATGAACCAGCGCCCATGCAGAGCTATATCTCACACAGTCCATGTCTCACACTTTCATTTATATTTTAAAATATACTCACTTTGCTTCATCTCTGAGAGGACAACTAGAAAATTTGGATATATTCCTTCAAAGACTATAAAGGTTACATACTTTTCAACCCAATTTAGAAGCATAACAGCCACAAACAATCTTCTGATTTCCTCACATTATCATTAGTTGAGCAGCTGTGCTTGAAACCATTTTTCAGAACTCTGTCCAGCTAATATTTGGAAAACAGTCATAGAGTAACCTATGCATGATTGAATCAAGGACAATACTTGTATATTACAGGGGGAATGGTTTTAAAGTAAGACAGGGGAGGTTTAGTTTAGATATTAGGAGGAAGTTTTTCACACAGAGGGTGGTAATGCACTGAACAGGTTGCCCAAGGAGGTTGTGGATGCCCCATTCAAGGCCAGGCTGGATGTGGCTCTGGGCAGCCTGGTCTGGTGATTGGTGACCCTGCACAAAGCAGGGGGTTGAAACTAGATGATCATTGTGGTCCTTTTCAACCCAGGCCATTCTGTGATTCTATGATTTTATGATTACCTGTCAGTAAAAACTATAAATTAAATAGGTATTGTTTATTGTTTTTTTCCCAATCAAATCAAAATTTTTTTCCTCTCACTACTTTTAAGGACAATTACTTAGATTCCCCAAGGAATCCAAATGATTATTTTAGCAGTCAAAGCTTCTTATTTTATTCCTCAACAATACGTACAAGACTTATGCATTGCGACTGAAAAGTTTAAACAGTGATATCTGAGAAAAATATCATGAAGTAAGACAATGCATAGCTCTAAGTACTCAGATAAAATGGATGTAGGCGTTCTGTGGAAAGTAAATAAGAAAAGAATATTAAGAACTACAGATTTTCAAATTTAAGAACTATCAGTTTGATTCTACAGGGCATAAGAACTCTTCTCTTGTAGGAGAAGTAATTTTTGTTCACTTTAACAGGATCCAATCTAAATGTATAATGGGAAAACAGGGCACGTATGGTTTAGAATGGGCATCTTCGTAGGTTCTTTAGCACCAAAGGGAAATGCTGCTCATGTGGCTCAAGTCCAAAAGACTTAATTTGCTGGTAGGCAGACAACTTCAGTACTATAAAATGATAAACTCTTGTCCAACTCAAGAGAAGCCAACAAATGAGTGAGTGTAGTATTATCCATCCCTTTTATTTGCGCTACTGTTGCTTATGATGAACTCAGACACACAGAAGATTTGCATTAATACAGCATTCTAAAACACTATCTAAGAAAAACTCAGTGTTCTTAATTTAGAAAAAACAAACAAACAAACAAAAAAGGCAAAGTTATGCAGCAACCACAAATGACTGATGTTAAAGGTCAGTGACATATGAAAAATGTACAAGTTCCTTTACATAATTTATACATGCACACAGCCATTTTAATGAACTAAAGGAAAGAAAAGAAAAACAAATTCAGGAGAAACGTACTTGATCTAAGAGGCCAAGTCGGCTAACATAGGCTTTTTCTGTTTGCAGAAGTTCACTGGCAATTTTGTGACGTTTCTGTTCATCTGTCTCCTAAGGGAAAAGAAGAAGAGCTCTTCAAATAATAAAGAAAACATAGCAATAAATTAGGAGGAAAAAAAAATAAAAAAATAAAAATTAAAAAGATACACAATTACCTCAGAGTCCAAAAAGCACCTGAAAATCAACTTTCACATTTAACATTTAATCATAGAATCATAGAATTACTCAGGTTGGAAAAGACCTTGAAGATCATCAAGTCCAACCGCAGCCTAACCAGTAGCCTATCTCTTAAAAAACAACCACAAAACAATACCACAACAACAAACCTCTGCTAAATCATATCCCTGAGTACCACATCCAAGCGGCTCTTAAACACATCCAGGGATGGCGATTCAACCACCTCCTTGGGGAGCCCATTCCAGTACCTAACCACCCTTTCTGTAAAGAAGTTCTTTCTAATATCCAACCTAAACTTGCCCTGGCGCAACTTGAGGCCATTTCCCCTCGTCCTGTCACAAGTCAGTAGTGAGAATAGACCTGCCCCACTCTCACTGTAAGAACCTTTCAGGTACTGGAAGACAGCAATAAGGTCTCCCCTCAGCCTCCTCTTCCTCAGACTAAACAGCCCCAGCTTCCTTAGTCTCTCCTCATAGGGCTGATTCTCCAAGCCCTTCACGAGCCTCGTTGCCCTTCTCTGGACCTGCTCCAGTACCTCCATGTCCTTCTTGTGCTGAGGTGCCCAAAACTGGACACAGTACTCGAGGTGAGGCCTCACCAATGCTGAGTACAGGGGCAGGATGACTTCCTTAGTCCTGCTCACCACACCATTCCTGATACAAGCCAGGATGCCATTGGCCTTCTTGGCCACCTGGGCACACTGCTGGCTCATATTCAGCCGACTGTCCATCAGCACACCAAGGTCCCTTTCCGTCTGGGAGCTTTCCAGCCACACCTCCCCAAGCCTGTAGGATTGCCTGGGGTTGTTATGACCAAAATGCAGGACCCGACACTTGGCCCTGTTGAAACTCATTCCATTAACCTTGGCCCATCGATCAAGTCTATCCAGGTCTCTCTGTAGTGCCCTTCTCCCCTCAGGCAGATCAACACTCCCTCCCAGCTTAGTGTCGTCTGCGAACTTACTGAGGGTGCACTCAATCCCCTCATCCAAATCATCAATGAAGATGTTAAACAGAAGCGGCCCAAGCACCGAGCCCTGGGGGACGCCACTTGTGACCGGCCGCCAACTGGATTCCACTCCATTGACCACAACTCTCTGGGCCCGGCCATCCAACCAGTTCTTCACCCAGCGGAGCGTGCACCCATCCAAACCACGGGCAGCCAGCTTCTCTACCAGAATGTTATGGGGGACAGTGTCAAAGGCCTTACTGAAGTCCAGGTAGACCACGTCGACAGCCTTTCCCTCATCTACTAAGCGGGTCACCTTGTCATAGAATGAAATCAGGTTAGTCAGGCAGGATCTACCATTCATAAACCCATGCTGACTAGGCCCGATCCCATGGCTGACCTTTAGTTCGTCCATGATGATACCTGAGATTATCCTTTCCATAACCTTCCCAGGCACCGAGGTGAGACTGATGGGCCTGTAGCTGCCAGGATCATCTTTCCGGCCCTTTTTGAAGATAGGTGTCACATTTGCCAGTCTCCAATCCACCGGGACATCCCCAGTCAGCCAAGACTGCTGAAAAATTATGGATAGTGGTTTGGCGACCACATCCGCCAACTCCCTCAGAACTCTAGGGTGCAACCCATCCCATCCGGGATGGGATTTGTCACCCTATTTTGGAAAATAGAAGCTTTCTGCCAATTTAATCAACAAAACGAAAAGTCAGAGGAGGATTAAAAGAAAGAAATCAGTAAAACTACGGAGCAAAAGCCAAAGCCTAACCCATTTAATATTTCTCTGTTTGTATAGGAATCTTTGCCAAAGCCCTAACTCCCTACTGAACAGCTCAGCTCCAGCCTGGTAACCAAGTACTATCAACCTTTCAATGCTGGAAGAACTCATTTACAGAGTAAAATGTAACAGATGGAATTAGTTGGTGTTCTCCCTCGCCCCCGTTTTGAAATTTATTTGAACTGGCTGTTCTTTGCATAACAGAACCATTGCAAAATATCATAAAAAAATGTGTTATGTTCATCAATACAATCACTGCTTATCCACGGCTGACTGCTATTAGAATATTCCCTCCCTAGCTCTTTATATTAAGTAAGTTAAGTTTTGTTTCTTAAAGAATTTTTCACTTTAAAGTCTTTCTACACCAAAAAAAAACAACAACAAAAACCAAAAACATATTTTTGATTCTTTTGCCAAATGTAAACCTTAAAGCATTTGTTCAATTTTCAACCTTAAATTTAATATGTTAGAATATAAAATTATGCCCTATTTCTAAACCATTAAAGTGCACCCTTCCAAAATACTAAATAAAAGTCTCATGCTCAAAGGTGTCATATTCAACAAAATGGCTCTTCCACTGTAAGATTTCCTTCTGGGTTTAGTAGTTGTGCTGCAAAGTACTGACATTTAATGACATCTGAGTCCTAAGGAAGTGGTAGTCTATGTCCAAATGGAGCTTATGGGAAAGAGGGAATCTTCTAGACAAATTCTGGAAACCTTCCATTAAAATAAATAAAGAGAGAGATTTCTGGTAGATTTCTGATTTCAAACTGCCTATTGTTTTCTGCAAGATAAACATGTGCAAGTACATATATTTGTACATACTACCAAAAAGTGAGCAATAAAGAACAGAGCTTTCATGTAAAGGACCAAAGTGTATTCTTTCCCCTTTCAGTATTCAGCAGGTCTTCCAGATATGAATACTTTACAATTTCAATCTTCAGTGTTAACAGTCATACTGCTACATAGCAAGTCCCCTCCCTAAATACAGGCTTTCAGTAGAGACTTCAAAGCAGTTCATTAAATCTGTTTCAATCAGCATAGCAACCACAGTAACCTACAGAACAGCATTTTAAGTGCTGTCAAGAGACATTGCCGAGAGCTGACGGATTAGCTGTTACAGCCCCAGCATGCTGTTTAGTGCAGTCATTTACAAAGAATCTCACATACAGACTTGCCAGAGGCACAAAAACGTGGAGGCTACTTGTTCCTCTTCAAATACATTTCACATTTGTTTTATTTTTCAATTTTTCTTTGTTTTTCTTTGTTTGTTTGTTTGCCAGAAGTCCCCACCTCCCTGAAGCACTGCTACAGAACCCATCTACAGTGTTCAGAATATTACTTGAAATAAACAGGAGAGGGAAAATCTCCCTCACAGCACCCTCAAAAAGTAATATTTAAAATGAGCTATTCAGAAAAAGCATTCAGTCCTCGCCCCTCAGCCAAGGCAAATCCCTTGCTCTTCCACTATGCTCCAACTCACTGCTTTTCCATTCTTTAAGTATCTACCTTACACATCTTTCTAATTCTAGAGCTTCGGTCTCCTTTCTACAGTTAGTACTTGTCTTTGTGGGGAAAAAAAATCCACCAAGGATGAGTTATCTTTTAATCACAGTAGCATGCTCTTATTCCAGCACAGGAACATCCACCTACGGGGTTAGATCGGTGCAAGAATAGTGCAAAATTTGATTGCTAGTGGTTTGTTTTTTAGGGTAGCCCTCAGTTTCCCGCTATATCATCTTAATATCTGCCCACATTTTACAAGAACTCCCAACTGTTTTCTACTTCTAGCTCCATCTTTTCCACTTTTCTTACTCTCACATTCCTATCTTCCTGGTACTCTATCTAAAAGAAAGCATCTGGTTTACATGAGGTCACTCTTGCTTCCTTCCTGTTGGAAACAAAAAGTCTTAGGCTATTTTGTCGATAGTGACATCCATCTCTTGTTGAACTTTTTTTGATGGAACTGGCATCTGCTCATCCCAAACACAAGGGGTGAAACAGGTTCAGATATATAGGTTTCAGGTTTTCCCATATGAAGGAAAGACTCACTACTGAGCCTTGTGGAATGACATGCAAAGCCCATGCTGCATGTCTGCCCCCAGCTTCACCACCCACACCCTGCTTGGAGGGGGCACAGCCACAGGCTCAGGGCAGGCAGAGAAGGAGAAGAGGAACAGGGTCTGCAGATCTGCATGAGTCTATTCTGAATAGCAGAAACATAATTCGGAACATGAATCCTGAATAATATTTTGCAGTGGGGAGAATGACTCAGAGCTGTTGGTTATTAGATCTGTTCAACAAAACAGTCTTGAAAATGTTCATAGAGACGACTGGAGAAAAAAAGTCTTAAAAGAAGAAACTTTAGAAAAAAACAGGCATGAAAAACATGTTAATATTAATCTGCTACAAGCTTCAGTGCTTGCCTAAAGAACTGATGTTTCAAATCTGATCCAATCATTAACAGAGAAAGGGAATTTTTGTTCTGTTTCAAGTTAAGCTTTACTTTCACAGTACATAACCATAAATGTGCGCACCCCTTCTCATAAGCAAGATAATAAGATGCTAGAAATAAAAACAATGGCCATTTCTTTACGCTTTTTAGCATTTATATTGGGTACCCTGCAGTTAATAAAACACAGGCAAAAAACACAACATACACCTGGATACATACTCCATTATTTTAAGCACAACTTCTCAGTGGCTTGGGAGATCCATTACAGCCCATAAAACAAGGCAACTCAACACACAAAACCAATCAGGAACAGCTAGAGTGATAGAGACCATTCACTTTAGAAATAAGGTTTCAATTGTTGATCAAAACATTAGAAGTGAGACACAAGACTGAGTACCTGAGTTCCACTCCAAAACAGAATGCAACCATGTCAAAAATGCCGACTCAGCTTTTATTTAGAACATTAATTTTCAATAATGTACTACTCTTTTCCAAATAAGAGAGCTAAAGATAATTAGAACTTCTCTATGCTTTCTAATAGTTGCAGAAGAACTGAAATGTCAGTCCTACTTGACCTACAGATACTAACCCTCAAAAACTGCAATTTTAGAGAATTTTTACTTACATATCTTTAAACTAGCTTCCCTAATGACCTGAAACAGGCATTTTATTTTTTTTTTTTTTTCTGGCTGAACCACTTATTAACTAAAGTATTTCAATATTAATAATTTCAAGCAAACCAGACTTTCCATTCTGTCCCAACATCTGACAAGGTTCATGCAGGCAGGACTCCAAATCTGTATCTTTAGATAGCATGTTTAAACTAAATATTTCACCTTGGTTTAACTGTGTACTCTTCAGCACATAACACTGCATTCTTTGTACTATTGTGCTACTATGGATGCTTCAGAAACTAAAACTGTAGATGTTTCATCCTTGGAAGTGTTCAAGGTTAGTTTAAATGCAACCCTGAGAAGCCTGATCTAGCAGAAAGGGCCCTGTCTATGGCAGAGGATTGGAACTAGATGGCCTTTGTGGTCCCTTCTAACCCAAACCCAAACTATATGGTTCTATAAAAGTAAGTAATTCTTCCCCAGACTGAGCTTTGAAATTAAGATGAAGTATGTAAAATGCAATTGAGGATATGAACTTTTTGATCTGTGTTTATGATTCCTCCTCACATTGTTTTTCCACTCTCCTAATTTTGGACAAATAAAACTAATTTAAAGCAGACTTCATATAAAGAAAATTCCCATATGATCATAACATATTACCCAAACCAAACAAAAAACATCTGCCCATCAAGAAAACTATACCTACCAACACAGTAGTGATACAGTATGATTTACTCTTACCTTATCATAGCTCTTGACTCAAGAACATTGCAGTAATATATTAAGGAATACAGGCAAATACAATTTAGTCTACATTGTGGGATTTTTGTTTTGACTTAAATATGGAATTTGGTCTACAGTAACAGAGTGAGCTTGTCCTTTTCTGAAAATAATTGGTGGCACGGTTACATCTTTATCTGAAACTTTGTTCGGTAAGTATTAGGCATATAAGTGTAAACGTCCAAGAGAATTTAAGATTTAATTTAATCTCAAGTTAGTTTCTGAAATTGAGGTAACCACTCAATTATGCACGACCCACTGAATGCTACCACCACCTTCTGCCACATTAACTCCATGCAACAGTTCATTACACGAGTAATTGGAGAGTTTCTTGCCCAGTAACAACGAAAAACAGCAAAGATCCTAGTGACCCTAAAGAATATTTCTGAACATTAACATTATGTGTTAAAGATACACAGCTTTGCTCATGATTTACTTCTGCTAAGGAAGAACGTAAAACTGTAAAAGTGGGATTTTCCACTTTCTCTCTTCATCTAGCATTGCAACAGTTAAGTATAGCTTAGCAGAAAGTTAAATTAGCATGAAAGTTTCATTCCATTTGAATCAAAATTTCACCTTGCATTTAGAAATACATGATATTCACTCTGAAACTCCAGAGTCCCCAGCATGGCTATTAAAAGGAAACATCAGGTAATTATTTTATTGAAGATTTGCAAAGGATTCTTCTCCACCTGTAGCACACATGAAATATCCTACTATCAAACCTCACAACAAACACATAAGCATTTGTCTTCTTGCCTGCAATTAAGTTCAGCAGCAGATTTCTCACAAGATGTTTTCCAGGAAACTAATTGATTGGGATGTTCTTGTACTCTTCATCCTCCGCATTTTAGAGGAAAAAAATATATATATGACAGAAGGTGCTTCTGCTGCAAGGCAGAAAAGTTTTAATTGTCTTCTTCCTTGTGGTATTTGTGGTTTGTGACTTTCAGACTAATAGAGTAAATAAGAGAAATAAAATTTAGTTGTTTAAACTTTTCCAGAACATGTAAGAATCTGACTTCAGTGACAAGGAGGTGGAGTGGAAAACTTATGAGTAATGTTACTTCAAAATAAATATTCTTTTTTAGGTCTAAAAACCATTTGCTGCTTGGGTTCTGCACAGTTGAATTCACCCTTTCCAGCAGCAGAGTAACAAAAACACAGACGACCCCAAGTTGGAAGGGACCCAAAAGGGTCATCAAATCCAACTCCTGGTTCAGCACAGCACCACAACAAAATTTCAACATGAATGTATACAAGTTTTAAGATCCCTAAGGGACTATGGGAGTGCCCAGCAGAATCTACAAACTGCCTACTCACAGTAGCAGCTTAAGGCTCTGTCAGGCCTCTCACGGAGATGATTTCAGTCTATAGAACGCACTACCCTAATCTAAATCAGTGTTTTATTTTGTAAACTATAGCCCTTAGATCAATCTATGGTAGATGTGACTCTTAATGTTACTAAAGCAGATGCTATACCACATGCTCACTTGTACCTCAGAAACTGCTGTCATCCGATTCAGTTTTTACAGATTCAGTTCTCCACTGCACTGCACTCCAATATCTGTCTTAAGAGTTAACTCACATGGGCTTACTTTGTTTTGTTTTTCATCCTTCTAGCACCAGCAACAAGTACATCTAGTAGGAGTTGTAACACACCTTGCAGTTTGGTCAATACAGGCCAGATAACATATAATAGCCACTCAGCAGGCCAAAGACATAAGAGTGAGATTGCTCCCAGTCACATTTTCTCAAAGCACCTGGATTTGATGATACAACTGCTTCCCATTTCTGCCTTTTCCTGGAGAATGCTGCCAGCACCTTACTGTGTAACTTGGATGCAGGCTTAGCATTGCCAGTCTAGCATTCAGCACTTTTATTGGCACAGAGAGGGGGGGAAGCACATAATACCGAACAGAAGATGGAAACATAATGAAAGGTATGGCAGGTTAAAGGCACACTGGATTGCCACTGGAATTACATTTCGATAGAAAGCAATGTTTATACATTACTGTCAAAGAAATCCTCAAAACAAATCAACAAAACAATTACCCACATACTAGCACTTTCATGGCAGGACCCATTATATTTTATAATGTAATGCATGAGATCCATCTTTCCTAGTTAATGAAATTACCCTCCATGGGCACATGCAGGGTCTCTAGTTAATTATATGCAAGGGCTTGGAGAGATGGTGCTGTTTTGTGAATGAAAACATCATGTGTCTGTGTAAGAAAAAGATAATGAAGCAGAACCTTCCAGAAACTATGCTAAGGTATATAGAAAGCTGTGAGGTGATTGGTGAAAGCCAACAGAGCTTCACCAGGGGAAAACAGTGACTGACAAACATGGAGGCTTTCTACAATAGAGTTACAGCACTGGTGGGTAAAAATAAGAGCAAGCAACATCATATACCTGGACTTGTGCAAAGCATCTGACACTGTCACGCACAACATTCTCATCTATATAACAGAGAGGCATAGATTTGAGAGATGGACCAATCAGTTGGTAAGGAACTGGCTGGATGATCACATCCAAAGAATCACAGGCAATGGCTTGATGTCCAGGTGGAGACCAGTGATAAGTGGTTTCCCTCAGGAGTCTGTATTGGGACTGGTATTATTATCAAATATCCCTGTCAGTGACATGGACAGTGAGACTGAATGCAATCATCAAGTTTACAGATGTCACTAAGCTGAGTGGTGCAGCTGGCATAACGGAGGGAAGGGATGCCATCCAGAGATATCTGAACATGCGTCAGAGGTAGACCCATGCAAACCTCAGGAAGTTCAACAAGGCCAAGTGCAAAGTGATGCACTTTGGTTGAAGGAATCCCAAACATGAATACAGACTGGACAATTAGTGGATTGATAGCAGTCGTGAGAAGGACTTCGGTGCAGTGATAGATGAAAAAATGAGTAAGTGCATTGATGGACCAGAAAGCTGGTCATGTTCTGGGCTGCATCAAAAGAAGTGTGGCCAGCAAGTCAAGGAATGTGATTCTTTTCCTCTAGTCTGCTCTCATGAGACTTCACCAGGAGTGTGGTATTGAAGTCTGGGGCCTCTAGCATAAGACAGTCATAGATCTGTTGGAAGAAGTCTAGAGAAGGGCCACAAAGGTGATATGTAGCATCTCTCTGGTGAAGAAGGGCTGAGAGCTGGAGTTATTTAGCCTGGAGAAGAGAAGGCCTCAGAGTGACCTTCCAGTACTTAAAAGGACTTAAAGGAAAGATGGGGAGGGATTCTTTATCAGGAAGTGTATCAATAGCACAAAGTGTAATCTTTTTAAACTAAGAGGGAAGGTTTAGACTAAATACTAGGAAGAAATTCTTTGCTAGAATAGAATACACTAGAACAGATTGCCTAGAGAGGTTGTGGATGCCCCATCCCTTGAAGTGTTAAAGGCCAAGTTGGGAAGAACGCTGAACAACTGGATCTAATGGAAGATATCTCTGCCCACGACTGAACTGATTGGAACTATATGGTCTTTAAAAATCCCTTCTAAACCAAACCATTCCATGATTCTGTGAAGACACAGACAGAAACACTGTCAGAATCTATGAAGTCCTGTATTTCCAGTTCCAGAATCATTCTGAAGTTTTGTAGTTAGCTGATGCAAGTGTACATCTGCCAACTGGGGAACAGCTTTAGCAGTGCTCAGCAACACACAAAATGGTTTCTGACCAGCCACTCACCCCTTTGGCTGTGTGGTGAAGAGGAGGGCATGAAGAGTGCTAGCCCAGCCCCCTGCAGTGACTCACAGAGCAAAGCTGGACTGAAACTATTGATTATACCAGTTGGCCATGAATACTTCAGTACGAGAAGGTAAACTGCATAATGAAACTTTTAGAAAAGGAAATACACATAATTTTCTCAGCAATTAATTTTTCCAAGACAGACTTTCTTCCACCCACTTATTTCCCTTAATTATTTTAAACTTTCCTTATGAGGAGGCTCAAATTCATCATGTCACAGCTCTTGATAACGAGGCATATTCTTCATATTTTCTGAACTTCATGTCTATCTAATAGCTAGCATATTGCCACTGCCTTTCTATCTTTGACTTGACAACTACATCCAAGATAGAATCCACACAGCAGTTCTGCCTGAAGTGCTGTTGCTGTAATTTACTACATATGAAATCCTGTTTTACGTACTTTACTATATCTATATCTTCCTCACAGTTTAGCACAGCTGATGCACAGTGCTGAACATGTACGCATATTTCAGGTTCAGTTTGTTTCTCTTTTTGCTTTTTTTGGATACCCTCAGATCCCTCACCTGAGGGCGAAGGAATGTAAAAATAAATTTCTCCACCTCTTTCTTTTTTTTTTTTCTTTAAACTCACTATAAACACATTTGAAACATCAAAATAGTTTTGGTGGCACTGCATGAACCAAGAATATTGTGCCATATCACATTTTCTTGCTTTTTGCTAGCTCACTTCAGAAGCATATCACTGAATTGCCACTGGATAGTCAGGCTTTCAGATTTCTTTTTGTAGTTTCAGACGAGTTTGTTGATTCCTTTTAAATAACCTCTTTTTAATAAAGGTAGTAAATTTAAAGTTTTAGAGGAAAACTCATCTGAAGATTTTCAGCTTTTTGATTTGCTCTTCAAAGCTTATTTTTATAAACAGAAATTTGAAAAATATACACAAAATAGCAATATTGCAAGAAAAAAAAAACTTAACTTCTCTCTTTACCTTTGTTTCTGCAGGTTGGTCTTGTTTGATGATTTCCTCATTCGGTTCTTCCTCCACGTTAGTATTAATTTCATTGTCAGATGGGTGCAGTGTATCACTGCTTGGAGTCCTGTAGCAGCTGTTAAGTACTGATCCTTCATACGAAGTTGTAGTTTCCAGTGAATCCCTGGATGTGCTTACTCCTTCTCCATTTACCAAGCTGCTGTTGACTGAATTGTCTGAAACCAGGATGGACACAGTAGAATCTTGGTCAAGTGTCCTTCTGTCCTCACGTTCCACGTGGTCTTGTGCTACTACTCCATTGGCTGTGTGTGTCAGTGCAACCTGAGTTTTGTCGGTATTACTGTTTCCCTGTTTTAGTAGTGGGTGTTGGGAGGGGAATTTTGGCTGAGGTGGTGGCGTTGACCCATATCTTCCTTGAGATTTAGAGACATTGAGAGCAGAGGAATCTTTCTTCAAGTCAATAGGACTGAATGGGCTAAATATACCAAACAAGCAAAACATAGAAAAAAAAAAGCCAAACAGTTAAACATAGTGTTACAGAAAACCCCTGTTATGGGGAGTAGGACAGCTAGACCATATAAACAGTTCTTCCAAACTATTTCTTCCAGCATTAATATCAGGAAGTACCATCAGTACTTAAACCACATTTTTCCATTAAAACACAAACACGCAACTTTCACCAGAAAACCTACAGTGCTATCCGTATTGATTCACTCCATCCCCATCTCTCTTGTATCTCAGTTTTCAAAATGAAAGGCACTATCACTGACAACATGCAGGAGACGAGGAAACTGAGGCTTCAATGCATGCTGCAACCTGCCCCAACTATACCAGAAGATTACAAGAAGAAATGAGGAAAGAATTATTCTCTTCCAGGTACCAGTCTAATACATAAACTAAAAGGGAGCCTGTTCCCTAGCTGCCTGCTAAGAATGCATGAAAAACATCTGAGAATGTTTAGCATCCCTTCCCTTAATTCAGCATATTGAAGGCAGAGTATTTGGTTACTATCCCATTTTTTTCCCCCCAGTTTCCTTATTTAGCAGCATCCTTCCTTCGAGATGCATCTCTTCAAGAGGCTTTTTCCCTCCATATTTTATCTCAGCTTTGAACATATGTTATCCCTCATTTGTACCTTTCACTGTCTCTTTCTGTTAGATTTTTGAGATTTTGAATTTTAAGATAATATAAATGTTAGCCCACTCTGTAAAAACGTTTGGCTTAATTACAGCAAATAGAAAAAACATAATCATTGAAACCATAATAAAACCTGAGCATTTGGATTTTAAGATCATTTATCAAATCATATTCAACCAGAAAAACAGAACATGACTGAGCTTTAACACATAGTTCTTAGTATGGACTATTAAACTACCAGGAAGATGGTAACTAGTTATAAACTGTACATTTACTCCTTATTTGTTGGACAGTTTACATGAACATTGCAGGCATATTCCAAACTTCTGTACACTTCAGGTGAAAAACATATACCAGCTTCATTTTTTATCCTATAACAAAGGAAGTAAATCATTTCTCACTTAGTTGTGTAAAAATTGTACCACTCTCAGAACGCTGAGAAACTATAAAATTTGTTCATAGTTTTCCACTGCATGTATACAGCACAGTGGTTTAATTACCCCTTTTTTTTTTCTTGTGGACTATACAGACTAATGAAAACATGTTATCATAATTGGCAATCAGAGTTTGCACTTCATGAACATGCTGCCAAGCCATTTGCAAACCAATAATTACAAGTGAAGTTTGCCTTCATGGAAGACTCGCTCTGTGACGTAAGGTCATTCTGAAAATGTGCACTGCTTCCCCAGCCACAGCAGGACACCAGGCATGCCACTTAGGAAGTTTCTCAACAGCAGACATCAGAGTTTTGAAGAGAATTCATCAGTCAACAGATATTGTTTGGTGTACTTAATAAATAACATTAGCCAAAAAGGCTATTCAGCTTCTCCCACACCTAACTCCCCCCCAAAAGGCTCTTACAGTCTACAAGAAGGAAAGTTTTTGAAGCTTTCTTGTTGAGTTTATTTGCATATAATTTTGAGAGTGCCTGTACAATCTAGCAGGCATGCGTAACAGGAAGAAATGTAGGGCTTAATGGCATGAGGGCATAGTGAAACAAACTGCTATCACAGAAGGCAGTGTTTCTATGGACAGGGAGATTCCAAACAGCAGCTCACATCCATCAGGACAGGATGCCTTGATGTCTTTATATTGGTCTTTATTGGTCAAAGGCAGAATTTTAGGGGAAATTCTTTTTTATGCACCTTATTCTCCACAATGCACATATGCAATCAAAAGGGAACTGCTCAGACTTAAAGATCATAACCAACCAAACAAAAAAACTAAAAGCACACAGCACTGTATCTTATTTGAGAAGTTTTTGTTAGTTCTCAACTACTAGAAAGAGAGATCAAGGAGGTAAAAATGTTTTTCTAGGCTCACTACAGTGTTAAGAAGACTTGGATAATGCTTTGGAGGAAGAACAGGAAACAGTAATAACAAGACTAGGGACTCAAACTAGTTTAATTCTCAGGACCTCCAGTGCTGCCTTACAGAGTTTTTCCCCACTTTTCTGTAGTTGTCATGACAGCAATGCAATTAAGCCTGTGCAAAATGATGGAAATTTCCTGTAGATGAAGCTCTGAAACTCTTCCTATTCCATTAAACAAACCTATTTTTGCAACACTCAACTGCTTCTGCATAAAAAATTAAGTTTCCTCCACCTCAAGGAGGAATTCTTGCAGTGAAAACCTTAACACTCAATGGTCTCATTAGGACATGCTCTGTTGTATATCACACATTCAGCCCTGTACGAGCCTCAAAACATCAGTATCCTAAAGAAACAGAAGAAAGCAATGTCCAGTACTTGTAACACTTCCTGAATTGCTCCTCTGTCATGGGATTTCTGGAATGTCACTCTCTTTATACAGAGCAGATGTATTCCAAACTTCTGTTTCAGAGCTACTCATATGCATCCAATTAAAAGGCACACAAGAAGCACAATTTTGTGAACTAACTGTATCTCATGTTTCTCCAAGTCTTTCTTGTAAAACGCAGTATAAAAACTAAGGAAGATTAATATATTCAACTGAGATCACCAAGTACTACAATGCAAACAGTTTAGTGGATACATGTCACATCAATTCAACTAACACGCTTCACGTGCATAATCTGAAGACATTAGGGTCAGTATAAATAGGAAGTCAGGACTTTCCTTTTTACAGGCAAACATAGAAATGTGGGTGCTTTGTGGCTTTTTTTTCCTACAAGAAGAAAAGAATTTAGGATTCACTCCAAAGTTTCATTCCAAAATCAAATTGCTGATGTTTTTCAGGATGTTTTAACAATGCTGCAAGTAGTTTGTGTTTTGAGGTTGTTTTTTGTTTTTCTGTTATTTGCTTGTTTAAAAGAAAAATTAAGACTGGTGCCTCATCAAAATGAACAGGCCTGTGCAGACCAAATACACAATTGCATCATTTCAAAACATGCTGTTTTGTTACCAGCTCCTCTGGCAGAGATAGGCTTAACTCTACCATAGTATCTGTGTTCTTCTTCCAACAGAATCACAAAAGGATTAAAATCACATCACATACCTGCATCCCTCAAAACGATGGATGAGATCTGACACTTTGCTGGACTTTTCTTTTGTGACACTAGAAACAGATGTGGGTGTATCTTCCTCCATTCTTGGTTTTGAACTTGATAAAGCTTTATGCCTAGAGGTTTGGTATGTAACAGGTGATAGCTTCTGCAGATGAAGTGGCTTTGGAGGCACTGCAAACAGTAACAGTAATCTGTCAGTTGGCACGATCTGTCAGAAAACATAAAATCCTTTGCATAAGATGCTCCACTCTGGTCTCCTCATTATCTTCTCCCTCAGTACTTCAAAAATGATCGCCAGTGGGAAAGAAAGATTTGCCTTCAGCTTCAACCTTTGCCTGTGTATACTGCTGAAAATCTAGGTCCCCCAAAATATTTTTTCCTTTTTTTTTTTCATACCCTGTCTATAAACTCCTGTTAGACTGTTAACAATCAGCCACTGTTTAACTGGGTAATGACTAGAAGGCAAGTCATTGCCCATGGCAGCAACTGCTCCTTGGGCTCCACAGGCAGCATGCAGGTGCGCAGCAGAGCTTGCAGCTTCCCCACAGCAGGTACAGGCTTGCTAGAGAGTGAGCAACAAGAAAAGGAGGCCAAGAACATACATCAGCAACTGTGTGCATCTCACATAGCAGCAGAATTAGCACTGATACAGGATGCTCAATAGATGGATGTGAAAAGGCCATATTTGTCATATCATCGACTCTAGAACAGCTTCCTGACCTACCCTGTAATACCCGTGCACCATAACATAAGCTTAAACCCTGCCAACCAACATTTGAAAGTGGTAACAAAAAAGATTATTGAAAATATACTATCACAGAATATGACAGCTTTGATGGATCGCTTGATTTAGGATGAGTTTCTATCCATATCTTACATGAAATTCATAAGAAGCGATATTTATCGGTGCTTCCAATAACCAAACTGTACTTAGAGATTGCAGTGATAGCTGCATTCTGGAAAGTATCATGAGAGGCACAATGAAGAAATTAATGTAACATAAAGAGCTTAACATTTCAATCACATTACCTACAAATGTGGACAAATGAAATAGAGGGAGAAGAAAGGTGTTCAAGGCCAGGTTGGATGGAGCCCTGGGCCACCCGGTCTAGTACTATATGTGGAGGTTGATGGCCCTGCCTGTGGCAGGGGATTGTAGATTCATCATCCTTGAAGTCTCTTCCAACCTGGGCCATTCTGTGATTCTGTGAAAGGTAATCACTATAGTTCAGATGCTTTAATGTATGGGTGTGTACCTTTGGTTCTTTCCGACTTTGTTTGTATTTGTTAACACACTGAAAAAGGAAGACTGAAGAAGCATGCAATGCAGAAACAAAACTGAAAATATTGTTATTTTCAAATAGTTACAAAGCAATATCGAAACAAGCAGAACATACAATTGTGCAAGTGTTGGAGTATGCCAACAGAAGTCCTTGTGGTAGGGCTGTGCACGTTTGCTCAGCTGCAGCTGCAGCACTGTGGAGCAGTTTCCCCTACACACCATCTTCCCAGGGAGCCCTGAGAACTCCTGGCAGAATTAGGCCAATGAGCATCACCAAGCTGTCAAAGCGCTGAATAGGTTACTGCGCTGACAAAGGCAGCAGGACAGCTGAAAAACACGAGACAAGCAGCCTGGGAAAAGCAGGCCACGTAACTGAGTGTGGGCATTGCCATTCCCTCAGGGTAGGAGACAGACAGGAAAGAGGACATCGAGTAGATTTACTGACCAGCACTGGACCGGCTTCTGGCTCTTGCAATACACTGTGCAGAGCCTGTGGTCCTGCGTGTTCTTACTTGACGGACTCATACATCAGTTTTTTTCATATCCACACAAGGATGTATTAAAACTACTAAACTTGAGGGAGTTCACATCTACTAATTAAGCAGAAAGAATTAGTTCAAAGCTATTTTTACACCGGATCCATTGGGACAAAATTAAATTCTAAGACATTCTGCGGAAGGGCTGTGCGTGTTTGTATCCTTTACTAAACAAAAAATGAAAGAAAAGGACCAGTAAAGTAACAGCAATTCATTACTGCGAGCACAAGGAACCTCCAGTCAAACTGGATTACACCAGCATATTGAAAATGCCTTTGAGGTCCTCAGAAGAGAACCACAAACCAAACAGCCATATCAAATCCTGAGTTTAAGTTATATACTTCTTGTTTCGCTATTACCACCTAACAGGCAGCATTTCCCCCTAATGAGCTACTGCGATAGCTGCTGTTGGTTTTAGAAATAGAACAGAGGGAAAAGGACAGTCACAAGATCAAGGAAAAGAAAAGCATCAGTAGTATAAAAAGCCCTTAAAACCTTTCTGTAAGGTCAACATTGTTAACAGGGATTATGGAAAACAAATTGCATTAATACTTCCCTCAATGTACTTCTGAAGTGCTTTGTTTTAATCAGATTATTTTTCAGTGTGCACACGGCAAGGATCTTAAAGAAAAAAATGAGAGAAGACTGGAGCATTGTAATACAGTGCATAATACAGAGCTCTGTTCAAGTCTATAAATACTCTTGCCTCTCCACTGTAGAATTTTGAGCTTATTAGGAGATCTGAACAGCATATTCTGCCTATACCCTTCAGTATACTCCGGTAGCTACTACTGTAATATGCCAGCCCAAATGTGCAATTAAGGTTTAAGTTGTAGTCCCTAGACGTGCATTCAACTTTGTACATGCAAGGAAATGGGAGCTCTTTTGAGACACCTGCAAATGGCCCAAAAAGGTGCAACAGCCTCAGCCGGTACCAGGGTATATTATCAAAGGCCATTTATCACTTCTCTTGGAAAACACCTATTCATTCCCCCTCTACGCATTTAAATTATGATGGTTAAAATGCTGTTAAATTTTAATTCAATGAAAATATTAAGCTAAGAGTTCCCATGACAAGTAACTGCAGCTATTCTGTCTGACTCATCCTTCATTGCCTTTTTCATGCTTTGTCACTTACATGAGGATCCAGACATGCAAGTGCAACTGGACAGATGCCAAAGACTTACACTAGGAAGAACAGTACAAAATAACCAGTAACCTTGGCTCAGCAGAAGACGGTAAAAAAGACAGTCCTTATTTAGGGTACGCATTTCCACATTTTTATAAAACAAGTATCTTCCAATAACATATTAAGAAACAAGGTCAATTATAATCAAGTGTGCTTTGTTCTCTCATTTATCTTCTTTCTGTATATAACATTTGAAATCAAGCTTTCTCGTCTCTAAGAGAAGTATTGCTACAGATTTCTTAAATCACTGTTCATTTTGAGAAGTCTAGACAGAAACAGCTCGCAGATTCAGTCCAGCTCACCTTTACTTGTAGAAGTTCAATTTGTGAAAGAAATAGTCTACACTGCAGACCTTTAAGAGGTTTTCAGCCCAGGACACTGAGATTTGCCTATGCCACTTCATAATAGAACAGAGCAGGCAATCTCTGGAGTGGCACATCATCTCCAACACTAACAAAGATGTCTCTGGCATCAGTAAGAGATTCACAAATACTCTCATTAGAAAAATCTAAATGAGCAACTGATGCAGTCTTCAACTGACAAGACACTTCTCTGCTTTAAGGAAGTGTTAACACTTCAACATATTTTTCACCCTACAATGAAACTGGCTGCTACAGACAGCACTTTGAGTACCTAATACTTAGTAATTGGACATCATGGAGAAGAGGAGGCTCAGGGGAGATCTTATAGCTCTCTATAACTTCCTGAAGGGAGGTTGTGGTGAGCTGGGGGTTGGCCTCTTCTCTCGTGTAGACAGTGATAGAACTAGAGGGAATGGTTTCAAGCTGCGACAGGGGAGGTTCAGGCTGGACATTAGGAAGTATTTCTTCTCAGAAAGGGTAGTCAGGCATTGGAATGCACTGCCCAGGGAAGTGGTAGAGACACCGACCATGGGAGTGTTCAAGAAACGTTTGGATGTTGTGTTGAGGAATATGATTTAGTTGGGAAGTATTGGTAATGGTTGGACTAGATGATCTTCTAGGTCTTTTCCAACCTGAAAAATTCTGTGATTCTGTGATTCTGTGATCATACAAAACCCACGCAAGAGGTTCTAAATGTAGGGCATAGAAGAATGTAGGAAAAATGATCACTTTGTTCATATTGCTCATGTTGCAGCCCGCTATAGCTAGGCCCTGATCATTGCCCAACTATCTGTAGGTAAATGCAAATTTCACTGTATTTTATTTTTTTTTTTAGCAGTTTGCTTCATTTCTCAAACATCACATTTGCCTCAGAACACATTCGCATATTTTGCTATTTCCAGTGACTACCACCAGTCTGGATTAGTCCATACAACACACCACAGGGATGCAATGGCAAAGCACCTTATTTCACAGCTGCTATAGACTGCATTTCTCTGCAGTCACAGTTTCCTTGTTTAACTCCATCACCGGTTGTCATCCACTCTCTCTCTTTCTTCCAAATCTGCAGATTTTCATGAATCAAGCAATACTCAAAGAATTTCAACATATGAATTGCTAAATCGTTGATGGAAGGAATTATTTCAGAACAAAGATTGCTCTTTCATTGTCAGTGTATCACACAGCTAGTTTGTTTTCTCCTTTAAATGCCAGGAAAAAAAAAAAATGAACAAAAAGAATTTCATATTGTATTCTCTGCAGAAATGTATTCACTTGCTCTAACTGCCCTAAGCGATCTGTTTCCAAATATTCAAACTACTTCTCAGTAACCAAGTAGAGACCAAAACAAGTTCCGAGTCCATGGTTCATTTCAAGTGCAAGATTTTGGAAATTCTTCCTCTATTTAAAAGTTACCCTTATTAAAAATACCAATATTTCACTTACAATGCAACCACAAAGTGGCCTTTATCTCTCTCATTTTGATTGCATACATTCTTGTCAGTTTTGAAAGTCTTTTTGCAGTTCATCTACAGCCAAACATACGGGCACTGCAATTCAGGCCTGTGATCTTATTTCCTCACATTGCAAAAGGACATGCAGTATTTGCATGAATAGAACAGTAATTTGGAAAATCATTTCTTGCTAATATCAAACTGAAATTGCTGTGCCTTAACACTTGTTAAAACAAAAACAAAAATACTCATTTATATATTTATTTATTTATTTTTGTCTCCCCAAAGCTGATTTCATTTGGTCTGTTTTGCTTTGCTTCAATTAAACAAAACACTAATAAATACTCCATAACTTTGATATGCTGCACCTTTAGTAGGGACGGACAAAGAAAGGCACAGACCCAGGAACAGGGCATGCACGGACTATTTTTTAACAACATCATCTAAGCAGCTGCATTTCTTATACTACTGCATTACTCCTATCTACACTGCTTTTTGATGAACAAAATAGTCATGGCTACAGAACAGCAACAAAAGCTGCATAATGACTTGAATGAATGAATATGGTCCAATGTTTTCCAGCTTCTGATTTATCTAACAGTTAAAACTTAAAGTAAGTGAGACAGTTTTAGTTTTGAAAAGTTTAAGTCTTTTCATTCATCTCCCAGTTTTCTTCTAAAACATTCTTATTGGGAAGAGCATGTGCTCCTTTGCTAACTGATCTTTAGATACTGCTTTTAAGAGCCCTGGGAACTGGTCACAAAGATCACTTCAGATAAGCGGTGCTTATATATGACTGCCAGTATTGTTCATTAATCTAAAATGTTTTATCAAAGGTTTAATAAAAACAAACAGAACAGGAAATACAGATTTATTTTGCTTTCATTCACTTTAAGTAAACAAAGCTTTTGTGGCACCCCAGCAAAATTTCTTCCCCTCCTTAAGATGAATTCAGAACTAATGCAAATGTTTTCAAGATGAATTTTCCCACAGATTGATAGACAGGTATTTAAATCCACTACATGAAAGTTCTATGTAATTTGAGTCTCTATACATGACTTAGATGTGACCTAGTTTTCTTTAAGTCCCTAGCTTATGCCATATCAGCAATGTGTCCCAGAATCCAATCCACTGAGTAGGACCATGATATCAGTCTTCAAAACTGTCTCTTTTTTACTTCTTGAGATGAATGAAGCTTCTATTGTACATCACTCCTAAGAGACACCAAACCAGATTACCTTAGAATTCAAGATTTCCAGAACATATAGGCCCTTTGTTATGATCAACTTCAGCAGAATCATCAATATTATTCAGAAGACCAAATAAAAGTTGTTCAAGGTTTAAATAAATAACCTTGACATGTAGGTTAGAAATCTATCCATCTTCTATTATTATAAATACTAGTTATGTACAGAAAGAAGGGAGATCAACTACTCTGCAGATATACCGGAGAGCTTTACTGTGCAAGTGCTGAGTTCTCTCTCCACATAATCCCACTAGAAGACTCCAGCTGAAGCCATCAGGAATCCCAGAAGTTCTGAATTTCCTTCCTGACATGAAGTCAGACAGACAATAGCTTAATACAAACAAGGGGCTTATATGTGTTCTCACATCTTGGGCAGAGAAAATTTCACCGTAGTTACCTGGCAGTGAGCACATAGCAGATAGCTAGACAGTTGTGATGCAAGTACAGAGGTATGTCTATACCAGCTTTTATTTTTCAAAACCATATTAGTTACTAAGTCTAACCTCTCTTCTAAGAAGCTTTTTCAGTGAAATATCAATTTACCAGATTCAAAACCTTTACAGGACATTTGTATTTCTGTGGCCATCTTTTACCCCACTGCTTTCTCTGTGAGAACTACTGCTCTTTCAAAGTGTTCTGTTTCTATGAAAGCATGAGCTGAAGCACAAATTACCTAACCAAAGTATTTGAGACTACTTACCTTGTGGCTTTGGATTTGAGGCTGAACGTGGGGACTGTTTGACTGGCACACTTCCATTTATTCCCTGAGCCGCTTCATTGTGTACATTCTGCTCGACTAGCCTGGTTGTGGCACTTGCTGGACAAGATCTAGACAATATTAAGGACTTTGGACAGACGCTGCTGCCTGAAAAATATGTTCAAAAAGCATGAGTCAGAAACAGAATTAAATGCACAGTAGAATAATTATATACACGTATATTAAGTGCTGCTGCCTCTCTACAGAGAAAATTTGAATGCCTGTCTTCACTTTGAAGCATTCCATTGTAAAAACAGAGACTGCCTCCCACTGAGATTTATTAAATGTTTTAAATCTCAAAGAGTTGCATATGTAAAAAAAATATTTCCCCTGTGACTATCCCAGGTTATTCTAGAGAAAGCTTACAATCTCTAGCTGCCTTCTTGCTATCTTTATTATCAACAGGCTTGTTTAGGAGAAGAACCATTGAAAAAATAGCATTTTTGTTCAGCTGTTTGAGTATTCAGAGTATTCACAAACTACTATGCATTCAAAATGTTTATTTTTCTTTCCTTTCAGAGACAAGAGCTACTAATTACATCATTAAAAATGAAAGCAAAGCAAAAAGACAGTCGACATTTCTGTTTCATTTTGTCTTAGCAGAGTGGAATTTATTTCACCTGACAACACTAGCATGATGCCATTTGTAAGAGAACTGGGTGAAAAAATAAAGGAAAACATATCTGAACAACAGAAGTTGTAGTAAAAGCATGTATTGGAATGTACTCACAGGCCTAGACTATGCACTTTTGGATATACATGCATGTGGAAGTTATTCGTTCTGTAAATGTAATTAAAAGTCTTCAAATACTGCTGTGAAGGAACTCAGTATCTCAATTAAGTTAATTTTCCTCCACCTCTGAATCAAAAAAATCCACAACTTTGTTTGTGGGGAGGAACAAGGGATGGGAGAAATATCCACTTCTCATTCATTGCAGTGTTGCCTTATTTATTTCCATTTTAACAACATAACTATGGCAGACTTCGACACATTTATTGTTTTTATTTGCCATTATCTTCATCTTTGCTTCTCCTAACAGAAATGCAAGTATAGTCAAGGTTTTGTTTACTCATTTCCCCAAAAAAAACAAAAAAAGACAAATTCAAAGCCCAGCCAACCATTCATTCCTCTGTTGTCTTCTAAACAACTGATCTGCAGAGTCTGGAAGCACTGATCTAACGCATCTTCCTATCCCAAGGCAAAATCCATTATGTATCAAGCCATTCCCAGTAACAGTCAAGCACACTCATTAAAAAGCAGTGGAAAGAGATTCCAGAGGTATTGCTTACCATTGTTTAAAGGCTCTTCAGCACCATGTAGACTTCAACAATATTCTAAAGTACTCATGTTTTATTTCTTAGAAGCTTAATTTCTTTTTAAGCGCTGAAGTGGCACTGCACTAAGAATCTGCTTTTGCAAACACAGAGACTTGCAGAGGTTTATGCTGAGATCAACAACCTGCCCAGCCAAGGCACTGGTACTCATATCACAGCATGCACAGGACACCAGTGGCTGCAACATGGCATCACTCCCTCTTCTATTTCATTCAGTTAGCAATGCATCTCCCAAGAACATAAAGGTGTCTGGTCCCAGAATGATTATTTAATGATGCCCACTCCATGTGGATGCTTCTCAGACACCCACAATCTCAGACAAATTCTTCAGCTGTGTTTCCTTGGGTATCTCCATACACAAAAAGCTATCTTGTTCTCAGCAATAGGAACTCTGTCCCAGCTCCTTCCTTATTTCACAAGGATTCACCTTGTGCCATTCCTGCCTCTCTACATAGAGTAGAAATAGAAATAGAAAGTTCCTGGACAGACCAAGTTGATGGCACAAGGCTTGTAGGAGCAAGTCTTCCTGATGTTCATCGAAGAGCTGAATTTCTCTCCACTACAGGATCTCATATCATATTGTAACTGCTCACACTTCAACTTGGAAATCTCCAATTTAGAAACAATTTGAAGAAACAGCAACTTCTGGCAGGATCAGTACATCCCACACATTATGTAGGCAATTGAAACATATGTTAGAAATCTACATTCAGATCAGTCTTCTAACTCTGCAATGAGTGTGAAAGCATGACATCTAGAGCTTTATGAAAACTGTTCAGACTGTAGATTTGACAGATATCACACTTCTTCAGGACCTCCAGCTCCACAACTGCAGATCAGTAGAAGGTGTATTGGTAACTGTTCAGGCCAAGGCTGGAAATCTCCATCAGAATTGTACCTTGTTATTTATTAAAAGGATTCTCTAAGAAAGTAAGGTACTGCCAGGGTCAAAATAGGAATGTGCTTTATACACACAAACTTATCTCCATGCTTTTTCTTGTTTAACACTCACAATCAGATACAGAACTGTTGCTAAACAGGGCAGTTCCGTTCTCTGCCTCTCACCTTGTCACCATTTAGTCCAGCTTCCTCTCCTTGCTACTTCTCACCCCAGGCTTGGAAGGGAGAACCAGCACTTGTACAACCACACAGTGAGACAAGCAGTAGAAATGACACAACAGATGGGGTCAGTGAACCAATGGCCACTCCAGCACTGCTGGCTGGCATGAGGGAAGAGGCAGGAATACAGATGGACTTCTTTAACAGCCCCTACTTACTATCTTCAATTTGTTCTTCTTTGCACGAGCTATTATACCAGCAATTCACTCTATTTAGAAGGTGTACTTCCTACAGACTGACACAACACAAACATTTAAGGCACATTTTGAACTTGTAATTCTGTTAACCATCTCACATCCTCAGTCCTCAGTTTTGAAGAGTAACATAGCCATTACAGGATAAATAAAATATGTTCAGCTTTCTTCACGTGGAAAGCTGGAATGGAAAAAAGGTAATCTAGCTACAAGAAGTTACATTCTTTGGACAAAAAGCATTGTTTTACATCCCTGGTAATCTAAATCTTGGTTTCTTTGTCAGTGAAAGATAATACCTTTCAGGTGATGCAGGCAAAAAGAAATTGTCAGAAATACAGGAATATTCACTACAGATCTGTATCTAGTAGAAAAGGCTTAGAAGCATATTATAAGCAAAGCTCCAAATACATTGTTTTCAGTGTGTGCAAAAACACCAAATGCTTTACAAGCAGTGGCCTGCATTTCATAGAATCACAGATGTTGGAAAAGATGAGTACATTAATTTAGTTCAACAACCAGCCCATCCCCACCATGCCCACTGACCATGACCCTTAGTGCCATATCTACAATCTACACATTTCTTGAACACCTCCAGGGATGGTGACTCCAATTCCTCTCTGGGCAGCCTGTTCTAATGCAGGACCAGCACTTGGTCTTGTTAAAGCTCATTCATATTTCAGTAGGGCTGTTCAGTTCTGTCCATTTAAGCAAGCGGTAAGACAGTCTACGCTTTAGAAATGTAGTTGTTGTAAGTGCAACGTGAAATCCAATTGCGTATACAAAAAGCCAGACATGCTGCAAAAGCTTACAGATGCTGCTGGGCTGAAATAGATTCCCATTGTGATTGATTCTGATCTGATTAAAGAAGCACTCGCGTGTTGCTGTGGTTCTATGTGTTATAATAACTGAGACATTAATTGAACTCAGAAATTCAATGAGCAATGAAATACTAGCCAGTTTCTGTGTTCACCAATACATCTCTAATACTCCCTTTTTTAACTGGGGACAATTAGATACAATGAAGTGAAGTGCAGGATTTCAAAAGTTTGTAATGGGTTCAAGCAAGAATGAGAGTGAAAAAGCAGAGGTAATAAATAACGAGCAGAAAAGAGAAACAATCCAAATCTGACAAGCACTTAACCATTTTCTTCATAATTTACAAGAAAACTGGAAGATGTTTGAAGCTAAGAAACATTACCTAATTTTTCAGAGCATTTTAATTAAAAATAACTTGGAGTCGTGAACATTTAGCCAGCTTGAAAGGTGAGTAACATGAAAAAATTGCTTACTTGTATTTACAAGAGGTTAAACTAATATTTTCATATTGCATAGGTCCTTTATCAGAAGTCCCAGCTTCACCAAGACAGGCTCAACACCACTAGATTTTCTACCATATCTGGTTTTACTCCTACCATCTACACTTTCCCATCACCACTTAATGTTTTACTGCCACTGTGATCTTACTATTGATTCTACATTCTGAATGAAAGAAATGCAGCATGTCTGTATGTAATGCAAGTCTATGAGGGAAAGGGTTATTCTCCTGTGACTGTCCGGAGGCAAAATTTAAGTCTCAAAATCAGTTTTACTTTGTTTTAAACGATGTAACTACATTTGCAACCGGTGTGTTATGTTCCCAGGATAGCCACCACAGTCTTGCCACACTTTCTCATGCAGCGTCAAGGCAAAGCTTCACCCTTGCTACTTGCCCTCAACACACACGGAGGTGCAGCTAATATTCTCCCGACTGAACTTGGAAGAAAAACATCAGTTTAGCCACAAGAATCTTGTCTTACAATCTCCTGATCAGTTCAAAATAGCACAAAGTAGCACTGACGCTAAAAGAGATTCATTCTCTCACTCACTCACTGAACACTGTAGCAGGGCCAGTATAAGGACAAGCAGTTTCCTGGGCACAAACAAGAAGGCAGCTCAAGAACTCTTGCACAGGGAGTTATAATAATAGATTTGTTGAGGCCTGAGCAGGAAATCTAGTAAATCAGGTCATGGATTTTACTCACGGCTGTGCCTAAACCTGCCCTCAAAACTAATTTTCGAATAACTTAGATGGTACCTACCACTCACAGGCTTGTCCTGTTTGTGAGAAACACATATCAGACTATGAGATGTATACTACTAATTGCACACCCAAACTTGTTTTAAGAATAACCGCTTAGACTAACCCAAACTATGTAAATTACGAGTATGGAAGAGAGTAGGAAGTCTGGAGGTCCAGGTTACTCTCGTGAAACAAAACCAAAAACCAACCTTCTGCCAAATTCCATCAAATGCTGTCCTCTTTAGGTAATTACACATTTGAGTTTGGATACATTTTCCCCTTTCTCACCACAGTGATGATAGAGTTGCAGATGCTTTGCAGCTTTAGAACTGTACAAAAATTTCACATTAATATCTTGTTCTCAGCTGATGACCTCTAAAGGTTAAATGTCAGTATTTACTGAGGTGACCTACTGCTGTAACGATGCAAACAGTTGATAATACAATGCCCTAAAAAAGAGAAAAACAACTTTAGCTGAAGTCAGGAGGGCTGTTGAGTTGAAGAAGTTAGTTTTCTTTCTGCAATATGGTGATGATAACAAATAAAATGTGAGTATCAGAAAGTTTAGAATTATCCTTGAAGGGTGGAATCTTGGCAAAACTTAGGACACAGTTCAGGTTTTAGTAAAAAAGTTGTTCAGATACATACAGTAGTAAAACAAAAAATGCAGAGATTTTTTCTTGCAAAGCAGTTCTCCAGACAAAGGGAATATATATATATATATAATATATTATTATATATATTATATTATTATAATATATATATGTGCATATTTATGTGTGCCCCGGTGGCGCAGCGGTAGAATTGCCGCTTGCAACACCAGGGGGCCCGGGTTCGAATATCCCCTGTGGCGCAAGGGGTAGAAGTGCCGCTCTGCTACACAGGGGGCTCGAATCCCAGGAGTTGGACTCGATGATCTCTAAGGTCCCTTCCAACTCGCACAATACTATGATACTATGATGATACTATGATATCCTAATTTCAACAGAAAAATGTAGATCACTTTCCAAGAATAAGGCTTTTATTTCTGATATCATTGCATGGAGACATTCCCAAGATTAACAAGTACTTTCACAGCATATATTGCGAGGAGAAAATCAAACTACAAGTATTATTTGTAGACAGCAAAAAGTGTATTGATATTGTTTAACAAACTCTGTGAATGCTCCACGATATTTGATAAAGAAATTAAAGAGATGAATCCTTACTGAACTTAAAACTTGGACGCCAAATATATAGGTCACTTCGAAAGTAATACCTCCTATTGATTTCCATCTATACTAAAACAGATATAAAGAGCACAATAACACTATTTGATCAAGCAAATTCTCATCTACAAAACACTCTGTTTCCAATACAAGCACCACCATTAGTCTTTGCATTTCAGGTAACCCAGTGCTTCTCAGCCACTACAACAGCATCATCACTGAAATGTACCACCCACTGCCTTCACTGTACCCACATCCACTGCTTGGTCTCCGGAATTGTTCAGCAAGCATAACTGAATGTCACTGGGTGCTGTTTTTTCCTCATGGAGGAATTCAATGACACACCTTTGCTTCATCCCCATTTCCATGTCAGATGCCAGTTGGTCACACAGCAAGAAAATGTAACAGAATATTGTCAGGAAGCTTCAACATCTACTGCCATATCACTGTCATCCACCTCTGACATTGTGGGCCAACATAAAAAAATAGGAGGCAATACTTTTGGAGCAGCCCTCAACGTTGCCACGCAATACTTCTTGGGAATCAGAAACTATTCAGCTTCTTTCTAGCTAAATCAGCTTTTATAATAACGCAGAGCTGAGGTTTTCCAGTTGCAGTATTCACACCAAGTACCTGAGCCTCTTACAACCAGCTGAGCAGTAATACAGGAGAACAGAAACAAATTTCAGCAAGTCCAACCATGCAACACACAGAAACAATATTCTAATGAGAAAAACTTCTTTGACTTTTGAAATAATTCCACTTCAAATACACTAAAGTGGGTTATACAGAATGTTCACAATGGAACCCAATTCAAAGCAGGTACACACCCATACCAGCTTGGTCTAAGTCATGTTATTGCACTGGTCCAGTTTGTGGGTGTTGATGAGACTCAAGTATTCCACAATGCCTTTCGTGTGCTTTCTTAGATTTTATGGTTCTTCTGGTTGGGAGGAACAATGTGTCTTTCCCATAGTAGTTTTTTAGTTTTAGACTAAAACTGTGCTTACAGTAGCCGCCTGCTAAACATGTAGAATTTGCCAGGCTACCAACTGTCAATGCAAACACATTCTAATAGGTTACCTGCTTTAAGAATCCAGAGCCTGGTCTTTAAAAGGAAGCACTAAATGCTAACAAAGTAAGATTTAACATCAGCAATCTCCTGATCTCAGCCTTAGTGTGCTGCATATTACACAAATTAAAGGACTGAATGGTGAATTTCACATTCCCTACAGATGCTGTGCCAACACTGGCTAATGCAGGCAGACTCACCATGATGTAGATCTGCCTCCCTGTCTGGCTGTGATCTCTGTTCTTTGAGCTCTGATCTAATAGCAGTTTCCATGAAAGCAGGCCTGTGCATCTGCTGTGGTTTAGTAAAAGGAATAAGAAAGCAACTAATGAGGCTCTCTCTTAGCATTTGTCTATATTTTGGATTAGCACAATAACTTTCACTGCTAGTGCTCTTCCAATACAATGAAAGGCACTGCACAAGACTTCATTTCTGGGCTTAGTCCAGGAAACAGCCATTTGATTTCCTTAGAAAAAAATGGCAGTTTCTTCATACAACATGCAGAGATTTCAATATAACCTCATTAGAAGGGCATGTTCTGAAGTAAGGAATGTGGAGATGCAACATGAGGAAAGGGAATGCAAAGCAAGTAAAAAAAAAAAAATCACTTTGAGCATGCAGAGTCTTTAAAATAAAAGTTAATTTGATAGAAGTCCAAATGGCATATACTATCAATTCTATCTATTTGTGTAAAACACAGCAGTAAAACAAACAGTGAATGGCTTCCAAAAATGGTATTAAAACCCCACCCTGAGAATGAGCCTTTGCAGTCATCACCTTCTGCACCTTTTCCCTGCTGGACCACTACTATCCTAAGATTATCTACAGTCCAACAATGCTGTCTAACCAGCCAGACACTGAAGGACACCGCAGATGAAAATGATGCTGAAGCACCTTAGGAGAGGAGGACTGCTAGAGCTGAGGCTACTGCTGGCTGCAGGGATGGAGAGTTGTAGAAGCTGCAAATCACTGAGATAACATTAAAACCTTTCTCCTGGCCATGTCTGCTGTGGTTTTCTATTCCTCCATCTTCCCCCATCAGTGGGATAAGAGATAGCAGGTCTGTGAGCTACTGACCGAGCAGCTGCTCCAGAAGGCAGGACCCCAGACACCTGCATCTGCTGCTCTCTCTTCCAAAAGAGAGCAGAGGTTCTGAAGGGAGAAGGCAGAACTGCCCAATTCTGGCACTCCCTGGACTAGATGCCTTGGTCAAAACCACAGAATGTACTTCATTAAGGTTCTTATGAGTCACATTTACTCACAAACACTGGTTTTGCTGATAGCAATTGTAAATCAACTACCAGAGAGAAGCAACTCTTCAGTGAACTCCAGAAAAATGTACAACTTCAGTCAGAGCTCGGAGCAAAATAAATTCAGTTTACAGGAATCAGGAACTGCTCTTTCACATACATACTTAGATCCTGTATTACGAAATAATCCCTCAAACTCTTGCTTTCACTTTCTATTTGAACATGGGATTATCAAGCCCAAAACCTATGCAGGAAACATAGAGTAGTGTTTTTTTACCTTTAAAATATGTAGCAGTGTAGAGACTTTGTTATCATTTGTTTTTCAGAAAATAGCATGAATAGAAAATAGTCTAAGCAGTTTGGGCCCCCTTTTTTTTCTCCTTCTTGTCCCGAAGGCTATCTCCAAGATTCAAGGGTTACCAAAGCTTCTGACAACTACAAGTGAACGTACACACATACATAAACAAAACCACATCGAAAAAGAAAACATATTTATTAATCTGCAGCAATTTCATCAGTTCAGGTTAATGCAGAATAAGTTGATCTTGAAACGACATTCAGCTATGCTGCTGTTCCTGTCTCATCTCTACCTTAGGTAACTTCAGGCAGATTCTCCCTCCTTTTTACTACCTTTTGCTAGTTCCATAATACATGATAGCAACACCCAGCTTGGAACTCCTCACACAGTTAAGTTTTACAGTCCTGGGAGCTTACTGACTGCATGCTTCCACCTCTTCCCTGTAGCGATTGTGGTAAAGTTGGTGAGCATTTTCTAAAGGTCACTTCCTTCCTTCCCTGTTCTTGTGACCTTCTCACAGCTTCCCACGGATTTGATGAAGGAAGGGGCTCAGTAAGGTTTGTGTGCCTTTCTCAAGTTCCTACTGTATTAACAGCCATTGTCATGAACTCTGCCACCAGAACAGGTTAGCAAGAAGCATTTTCCCTGAAGCATTTTTTCCTTTTATCCTTCTTTGTGTAACTGCGATGTGTGAAATGTCAGCCCAGCAATTGCTTTACTAAGCAGTGACATTTGTTTTGCTGACTTCTCAACTAATATCAGCATATTCTACACAGATGTCAATCATTGTTTTAAAGTATCATGAGCTCTTACTTAATAAGACGCCCCATTTGCATATGCAGATTCACTGATCACTGAAGAATCACTCATCCAAATGAGGATTGTGACACTGAGCCCTAAACGTTTCTTTTGCTTGATCTGCCTAGACTCTGCCATGTGGTACATTTTCCTCCTGTTACCATATGTAAGATAACCAGCATGACGCTGTACTAAGCAGCACAGTCTAACCCTTCATATTAAGGAGAGCAGATGCAGCACTGGGGTCATGCTAGGAAAAAATGCAGATATTTGTATTTTCTACAGACTATTGGGATTTTTCAAGATTGTACACTGAAATACTCTGCAAGAGCAATGATAAATTCAGAGAAAGAAAAAGTCTTCCCTTCTGTAAATTATATGCCAATATGAAATAAGTAGTATGCATCAAAAGAAGTGTGGCTAGCAGGGTGAGGGAGGTGATCCTGCCCCTCTGCTCTGCACTGGTGAGACCTCACCTGGAGCACTGTGCCCAGATGTGGAATCCTCAGTGCAGGAGAGACATGGACCCATTGGAGAACGTCCAGAAAAGGGACAAAGAAATGATCCATGGAATGGAACACTTCTCCTATGAGGACAGGCTGAGAGAGCTGGGGCTGCTCAGCCTGGAGAAAAAGCTGCGAGGTGACCTGATAACAGCCTTTCAGTATCTAAACAGAGCTACAAAAAAGAAGAGGACAGACATTTTAGCAGGGTCTGTGGTGACAGAACAAGGAGAAATAGTTTCAAGCTCAAGCAGGAGAGATTTAGGTTGGATATGTGGAAAACACCTTTTACAGTGATGGTGGTGAGGCACCAGAACAGGTTACGTAGTGTTGTGGTTGATGCCCTGGTTCCTAATGACTTTCAAGGCAAGGCTGGATCAGGCCCTGGGCAGCCTGATCTAGCTGTGGTGTCCCTGTTCATTGCAGGAGAGTTGGACTAGAAGGCCCTCAGAGGTTCCTTCCAACTCAAAAGATTCTAAGTATGATCTAAATACAAACCATTTTTATCACTGTACTCTCCTTAAGAAGACTTCTCTGACAATGCAGTCATGGACATTTTATCTTTTACTCTGCCCCAGGTATCTGTGCATTTATTTCATATTAATCTCAATTTAGAGCTACTTTAGAAAATATACATATGCTTCGAGACAAATTCAGCTAGTTCTGCTTCTAAAAGATTAATTACTAAGAAAACACTTTTAGAAACAGGATGCTGAACACCACAGACCCACAGGAAAAAAAACAAAAAACTGTCTAATTACAGTAGGCTCAAAGTATAACTGACATCTGTTACTTCTGAAGATCTGAGCACATGCTGTGTAAGTATACATGCTAACGGCATTCGAGCCATTTAAATGCATCAATACATATGTATTTTATCTGAAATGCAGAATGGCCAAAGATCCAAACAGAAGTCAATTGTTCTATATCAGCCAATAAAATTATCCCTGAGAGATAGGAAGTACTTCCCATATCCAGCTGCTGAGGCGGTCACAATATATCAAGCCAGATTTGATAGCCCAAAACCATCCCAGAGCCAGCCAGCTTGGACATGAGTTGTTCTACCCACTCCCTCCCTCCCTGCTGCCTGCTGCCAGCACTTTCTTTGCACCAGCGCTGGCATGCATCTAGCTTCAGGATACAGTCCGGAAAGGTTAAGCCATCAAAATTGTGATCCCACCAGAAAAATAGCAGCTAGTAGCTCTCCTCCAGATTCTTTCATTCACCTCAGATGCACTGGAGCCTGGGCAAGGATGCAAACGCAAAAGAAAAACAAGACTACTTTTTGAGAGGAAAGTAGCTACTAGATAATGTTAATTCTACTGAATCACTTCTCAGACGTTACAGTTGGAGGAAACAGGAGGGAGAGGGAATACAAATCAAAAATCTCATCTCTAAAAATACATGAGTCAAGACTTGAAATAATATGCTGTAATTAAAGAACAGGGTGATAACTGCACAATAGCACCACAACAGGATACCAGGCGCATTTTCCGTTATTTGAAAGGTTAAAAATATGTTTAAAACTGTGCACTTGATAAAGGACAAAGAGAGGATGGAGAGAAACATGTGGCTGCAGTCCCATAAATAAGTACCAGCAGTGCAGCTGCGTGCTGCTCCAGCTGTTCAGCAGAGAACGCTTTTCCTCCCCGAAGTGAGGGGCACGCAGCCTGCTGTCAGCCTCCCTGAGCACTCCGACCTCCCTGCCAAGTAATTAACAACCGTCATCCACAAGACAGAGAAAAACAAGCAGCTCCCTGGGAATGGCTCACTGAACCAAAACAGAAATACAAAGAACCCGAAGCTGGGCACTTCACAAGAATTCAAGCACTTCCTGCTTTTGACCTGGTTGGGGGGGGGGGGGGGAAGAAAAAAAAAAGTAAGAATAGCCATGAAAAGCCTGGTTTAAATACATTTAGGGCCTTGGAATTATTTAAGAAGGACCTTCCTTGTGCAGCCTCCTCAGAACCTACCGTAATTATGACAGTTTGTATGTGGTATCTTGCCTATAAAGAACATGACAGAGAGATCATAATGCTAACTCACCAGTTTCTAATCATCCTTATGAAAAGATGCATATTGCCTGGAACCCAAAGGCACAGAGCCTTAGCCTTACACTGCCAGAGATAACTCCTGGTTGTGCTGCTGGTCACAGATCTCCCTTCAGCTTAACAGACCTGCATATCACTGCCATCATCTCTTCAACATCATATATTTTATGCTATGAAATAGCCAAGATAAACAAATTCACAGCAACTTCATTTATTTCTCCAGCTTCTCTTTTCCAGAATCCTATTTATATAGAATATATTAATAATAATAATAATAGCTATATGATGTATTTAAAATGTCATCTCATAAAACTTAATTTGGAAAATTACAATCTTATCCTTCATGAAGACTGGGATGAATATTTACCATTCTGTCCCAAAAAGTTCAACAGTCAGATGATTGTTTAAATCACTTCCCTATCTTTGAATGCCCAAATGGATAGGAAATGCTTTAAGAAAAGGTCACGCAGAAGGAAAAAAAAACATTGAACCCACCAGCACTTCATTAACAGAAACAAATGTAAAAGAGCCCAAGTTCTGTCCAGCACACTTGAAGGCTGTGCAACTTTTCACTTTGTACATATTCTTAAAACGAAAATGTTTATGGTCTCAGGACAGACCAAAACAGGCTGCTCAAAATCAAACAACAAACCCATAAAGAAGAGAACGCTTTATCCCCTCGTTCCCACACCACCCTTTGAATTCCCACCGCTTACTTCTTACCAATTCTAATACTTGGATTTAACTCCAGGCCAACGGAATCCCAGCAGAAAACAATACTCTTTTTATCACACTGGTTTTCTCCTGTGTGGGAGCTGAAATGTCTTGGGAAAGTCTAAGAGAAGAACTGGGCAGCCCCTTGGCAGCATTTTCCCATTTGATCAGGTGAGCTGCTCACGGAACTGCAGCCCTACCATGAGGACTCCTATATGATACTTATCAGTTTTCCTTTAAGTCTCACTGCTTGGCATCAGAAGAAAGAGTATAAAAATATTCATTAAAAACAAAACGAAACAAAAAACTTAAAACTGACAGCTTGCCGCTGGGGAAGAAAGTCTTGCAAACAAAATCTATGAAATTGATCCTCATAAACACCAACCCATAAACAAAAATCTCACAACACTTGTCTAAGGTTAAATGTTTCATTTCTTTCACAGTGCAAGCTTTGGCAGCACTCCAGGCCCCCTCCACCTTTTATGACCTTACTCAGTTGTTGCTCCACTCCTTCTTTTTCCTTTCTCCACTCACCCCCCCTCCAACCAAGTGACACACTGTTCTTGTATGGGCTTCTTCACAAGCAAGTGAGAGCAGTGACAATATGTTAAACACTTTTACAGCAAAATAAAGCAAAGATTGTGTTTTCTAACAGCCTACTCTCCTCCCTGTCAAGTATTGCACATCCAACTGTTTGGAACACTGCATTTCCACTCCCTTAAGAGTTCAGTCCTTTTGTCTTATGACTATCATAAACCCAGAGCAGGCAGGAAGGATGGGGGAAAAGAAGCGTGCCGTGGCTAGTTTGTATTTTTAGTGAAGACTCAACAATTTCACTGGGTTTACAAGCACTGACGTAAACCATCAGGCTGGCTTTCTCTGTTTACATAGCACCTAGCACAGAAAAGACTTGCAGAAGACTCCTGGGGCTGCAGTAGTAGTGCAAAGTGAAGTGATTGTGCTAATGAGAACACCTAGCTCTCTGGTGACTTCTGTGGGTCACGGCGTCATTGAACCTTTCAAGATCACTTTGAGATCAGTTTTGCAGTGATGCATTCATCTAATAGAGAATATGAAGAAAGCCACGGAGATCCTTTCTTCCAAAACACTGAAGCTTGAGAAAAGGTATGTTCTATGAAATTCAGATATTGGGCCTTCAGTACTTGGAAGAATTCTCCTGCTCAGCCTATGGACCACACTCTCAACTTCGAGTTTTTGACATTGATGTAGAAATGATTAAAGTGATGTATGAATTTACATCCCTGACTAAGCACTCTCCCTTCTGGCTCAGTGATTCCGTCTCACCCACCTCTGACTGTAAGCTGGCAGTGCTTCAGCAACAGACAGCAGAAACAGTAACTCCAAATGTCTTTCTGATGCAATATAGGAATGTCAAGGGATATTTGTCTGCTTCCTTTCAAACCTTCATGGACTGGATCATATCACCTTTTCAATGCATATTGTCTATGTACTTTGGTCTCCTGATACCATTCTGAAAAGGTTATGCTGTGAGGTACCTACATGCTCTAGAAGCACACTGCTAGAAGCTACTTCTGCTTGCCCTTCAAGCAAGATATTTGCAAGAGAGTCCACTACTGTGCTAACTGCTTTCATATAACTTTTAACCAGAGTTAAAGCAAAGATACTGCCTGAAGAAATGCCACAATATCTGAGTATACACAGAGATCACAGCTTCACCAGCATCCTTTACATTCAGACTGCCACTGCTGTAAGCAAGTATACTGTAGGCCTCTGCCAAATGAAATCACCAAATATAAGCCAAAGGGCAAAAAGAAAGACAAGTTGTAATATCAGAAACAGTAGTCATGGCACCCCATTGCGCTTCCTGAAAATCCACCAGGGTTGCATGTTGCATTTACAGGAAGACAGTATGCATACAGATCCCAGAAAACTGCTCTTAAGACAAAGACTTGTGGAAGAAAAAAGCTTCCTGCAACCATATGTACATTTTTCTCAGGATTCAGAAAAGTGATACACAAAGAATGAGAGTAAAAGTCTGATTCCCGTTCTGCCAAGTGGTTATCAATATCTAGAGAGAAAGGAGTAATGAAACAGATAGGGAACCGGGATAAAATCTGAAAACAAGTGCTATTTGTAGGCATGAAAAATCAGATGCCCACCAACAATGAAGTCAGGAGGCAGAGACATTTGCATCCATCTGTTCCAAGCTTCTCTAGCAAATCCCTCAAGTTTACCTATGCAATCATTCCCTTTCCTCTATTCACTCCTAGAAGGCTTTCTAGAGGGAAACTAGCACGCTGAGCCCAAACCTCCCACAGTCCTATTTCACCTGTAGCTGTGTGGAGAACTGAAATAAAAATATGTAGCTGTTAGGGCTGAATATAAGCCCTTTTATTTCAACTCACCCTAAGCTGAACTTTTCTCAGAACTAGAAAATGCAATCACACGTAGGGCAGAAATTTCAGAAGTATTCTTAGAAGTTAAGTTAGAAGCATATTTGCAGTGCAAAACCTCACACCTTTCATCAAAGGGTGCAATAAGAGAAGGGAGAATAAGACAATACCCTATTCTGTACACTAGCAGTAGTGTAAGTGAAAGTTAAATGGATTACTGCAAGATCACTCAAGAAAAGCTAAGCATGTCAGAAGTGTACACTTATTTCCTATAACAATGAGAGACAGATTTCAACTGCTGATTCACAGAAGTGCGCTATAGAAAACTTGCAGCTATGAAGAGATTTCTGTAAGTCTGGCAAATGAGTCAGAAGTAGAAATAAACATCACAAAACTGATTTGCTTTAGAAAGTCTCTAGCTGGTGAAAGCAGCTGCAGAGTGAGCCAAAAGTAACAGTTCCCCGTGTGGCAGACTGACTGGGCAAGCAGCTCAAGCAACTGCAATCTCATTTACTCAGAAAAAGAGCAAAAAGACACAACCACATTCCAGTCGTATTGCCTCACAGCAGCTGGATTTTAACATGTTTATTTGCTATAAGGCACCCCTCTAGAAAACCTGACTTGTGCCTCTGGCCAAATCCCCCAAGCCTTGAAGAGATAAGGTTTAACAGAAGCATCCCATTCAATCTTACCTGATTCAGAAGACATTTTTTTAAATTATTATTTTTTTTAATCTATTCCGGTACCACTGCACGAGGAATTGCTTTCACAACAGTAATAACCCTATGGCATTCTCCCATGCATCCTATTTACACAACTCTAAGCAGTCAGAAAGGACTTCTTGCAGCGTTTGCCGGCAGTTTACAGGCCAGCTCTTTCAATTACGCTGTGCTCCTCCTCTTTGAAGGCCAGCCTGTTTTGAGAGGAAAAACGTAAGCTTGCAAGCCAGTCAGCTCAGAGAAAGGAGTAAAGCCTGCTCACTATTAAAGAGGAAAAACAAAGAAATCAGCTTATGTAACGACACACTGCTGGAGAAGGGAGGAGAGAGAGGAGGAGGGACAACTGTAAATTGTTTTGTCTAATGCCCCAGCTGCTGCTATGATAGTTTTGCCTCTATTAACTGCATTGCTCTTTGAAAATAAAGCAGTGCCAAGGTTAAAGGACAAGCAGTGACTCTGCGGTTGGGGCTTCATTCTCCATTTACAGCACATCGTGCATATTTCTAATAGTATTTTTCCCTGCTTAATGTGTATGTAAACTTATTCCTAGAACAATGTAAACACGATGTGCAGGATGCTGATGCACTGACCAAAAAAAGCCTTCTTTTCATGAAGAATGTTATCCCGCTTGGCACAGATTAAAGCTCCCTGCAATCACTTGAAACCAGTTTTTAAATGGCACAAAGTAGATCCTGTGCCCAAGGGTACAACACAAAGAGATTACAATGAGTTTGGAACTGTGCAAATGCAAACTTTCAAGAAGTGAAAGGACTAACTGAAAAGAGAAGTTACAGCAAGTAGCACTTTGTTGTTGCTCACATGTGAGCTCTCCTGTCACGTGGTCACAGGCTGGCACACAGTTATACGGGGAGGAGAAAGAAACTAGGATTTATAGTCCAGCCTTGTCAATTTGGATAATATGAATCAGAATACAGCAGCCAGCTCTTCATTCACTGCAGCTGAGGTCACCTCCAACCACAGCTCCAAACCACATCTCCCTGCAGCCCCTTCCTCCAAGGTCCAATCCTAAGCCTCATGCTGAAGGCTACGCACAAGCGAGCCTCTGCAGAACTGCTTTGAAGGATGACTACCAAGGGTTACAGGGAATGCACTTGCAAAACAAACCATTGTTATGAATATCTGTTTTTCACTGAGGAGACAGCTCACTGAATGAGGGCAGCTAATTATTTCCTTTCTACTACAGATGTTAAGCAAAGGGATTTTTGCCAAACCCAGTGAAAACAATTATTTTCCCCTGTTGACTTCAAAACTTTGGCACGTTCTTCTTCTAGAGATGATGAGACTTGAGTTCTATGCACAAAGCTTTGAAATCTAAATGGAACCCTTTTTTAGCACTTTGACACAGACTCTCGTGTTGTTTTCATTGCAGGCATGTGTTTTATTAATGGCTAAAAGTGGAAGTTGCAATTTACCATATCTGACACTCCTAGCCAGTAACCCCAGGGTGTTTAAAGATCTCACTCACTCGGTTCATCAATACACCATTAAATCAAAAAGTGACTAAGTGACAAAGTTTATAAAATACTGGACTAAGAGACTAGACTAAGAACTCCAAGGCATGAGTTATGTGTCTGTTCTGAAGTTCATCTCCACTAATTCAAAGACCATAACCTTACTTGGGCTTCCGGATGAAGGAAGACTACAACAGAACACTACTTCTCTCCAGAAAAGCCTCTGCAGAGAACATAACTTTCTCCTCTGTTTCCCACATTTTAAACTACACTCTTTCCCCACCTGCCTGTTTTGTCCACCTGCCTGTGAGACCTTGCAAGTCTTCCTACAACCTGATACCCTCTTTCTAACCCAAGACAAGCACTGACAATGTACATCACAAAAGTAGAGGGAAGATTTTAAATGCAGATGGGAATCCAGCAATAAAGTTTTCCATTCTCACACAAGCAACACAGTAGGCTGGAAAACTAAAATAAATGGCTGCAAAATCATATTAACAGCAAAAACAATTATATAAATATGACTTACTAACTTCACCATAAGGGAAGAAAATGTGAGGGGCCATCAGAGCAGTGCTGCAACAAGCCTCTAACTCTCCCTTTTGTGGGTATCACAAATGTTTCAAACTCTTTCATGTGATCTGTGTAGGAGGAATGACATTTGAGCTGTCAGGTTCTGCTGATACCTCAAAAGTCTGAGGTAGGAGGCACATCCCCAAGATGGAAGGCACAGAAGACATCAGATCAGAGCTCTGACCTGCTCTGTAGGGTCCATCTTCTACCCATCCAACAATTCCATCACTTGCAACAGCTCACAAAGAGCAACTCCAGCTCCTGATTTGTTCCAGGAAGAAAGAATTTTACAAAGCTGAAGGAAATTGTGACCTTTATTTCATTTCCAGAAGGAATATTAAAACAGATATAGAGGCATCTCCAAAGCCTAACTTCAAAACACATGCTTAGCTCCTCCATCTTAAAAAAGGTAAAAGATTAATTGTTTTATCTTTGTTTGACTAGCTAGCAGATAAGGAGACTTAGGAAAGATTAAAACAGATACAATGGGGACATCTTGTTAACCTATTCCCCTGGTTTCACATGACTTTTATATCCAGCTTTGCTTACTCAAGAATAGAGATAGTGCAAAGTACAACCTACATTCAGATGTCACATTAGTTGTCATCACATTGACAAGAGGCACAGCTATGTCTTACCTATCCCTAGAGCATGCCTACAAACTTCATAGTAAATACACTAAGGAATAAAGTTAATTTTATTAGATTTTATTAGAAGCAGATAAATGGGCACGGAGAATAGCTAGTTAAATGAAATCTTCTCATTAGTGGGTAATTAAAATCATTCCACTGCGTAGCTGCTGTCATTCAATATATATGAATAAAATAACTATTCAGAGTAAAACCACTATGGGTTTGGTCCGCATTAAACTAGTGACATTCTACAAAACAGAGTTTTCTCAGCACAAAATCATCGGATTTCATCACTCCAGTTCTAAAGCATTTTTACAGATGTCTCACAGTAAATATAGGACATTTACTCTGTTTTTTTCAGCTCTGTGCACTCTTCAAACTAAGCTTCACAAACTCTCTTAGCACTTCTCCCATTCTGCAGGGAAGGGGGGCTCAAATTATTTACTTCTTGGAATATTCTTAATTTGATGAAGCTGTAGTTGAGAAGAGTCACGTGATCATGAGCACTCAGGAAATCTGAAAAGTTGAACCAAGTATTGAAGAGCTACACAGGCAACATTCCACACTGACACACATCCCTGAAAACAAATCAGCTCATGTGACAGTGAATCACGGACCAACATTCAGCCAGTCTGCCTTCATCTGGCTTCCTACCACAGACTTTCTTCAAGCACCATGTTAGAAGAGTTTTGCTGAGAACACTGTGTCAGGATATGATATGAAGTTTCCTGCAAGCCGGTGAAGGAGAAAAAGTGATTTTTTGTGTCACCTGAAGGATCAGATGGCACCCCAAGGAAGTTCTAGTATAGAATGCAGCAAAAGCACTTCTGAATTCCACAACATCAGTGCTCTGTACCTTGAAAACACACCCTCTTTCTTTCTCTTTCCGTGACAGATCTTTAAATATTTTTTTTAATCCAAGAAGAGACTTAAAACCACAACAACTAAAAAGGCACCTTTTACATGGCTCCTATAAGGTAGATGCAGTTGTCTCACACTGTTACTAACCTTCTCCCTTTTCCTTTCCACCCTAGTTCTTCAAAAGCACAGTAATTTGGTCCTGGGCAAAGGCATGCTTTGTCACTAATCCAAAATAGTTTCCAAGGTGCTGCTAAAAGCTAGACTTAAAACGTCTGCAATAATCTAAAGCAAGGGTTTGGCTTGGCTCCCCACTGTTCATCAGGTAATGGAATTAGCTAGTAAGGTACAGCATATCTTCACCCCAAAGAAGTCCACTCTCTTGTCAGTCCTTCTTTGTGCTGTCCTTTTCTTGATTCTTGGAATAGTGTAAAAATCAGTAAAAAGTGATGCAATGCTGGAGGCTGGATATGAACCACTGCCAGGCATGATTAGCCGAGGCTAATTAGCTGCTTTATCCTCCTCCTGCTGCACCTTCTTGCTGGGCTGATGTGCAGGCTATCATCTGCTTTCTGAGTGCTGCCTAGTATACTGAGGCTTCAGACAAGTGCAAGAGCCCAGAATAGCCCTACCATTGGTGCTCTGTGGTTTCTGTTGTCAGTGCTGTGGTACATAGTGATCAAAGGCAGGAAGTCCGTGCCATAAATGGACAGTAAAACTGCAGAACCTGAGCATGGCAACAAAGTAAATGGCTTAAGAAGTCAAGCAACCTGCTGTTAGGACCTGCATATGAGGGAAACTGGCACACGGATGTTCAGAAGTTTCCCCTCTCTACCAAGGAAAGGAGAAGATGACACCCTCAAGGATGCAGGTTATGTTACAGCTGCATTTCAGTCTAGTGGTTCTAGTACAGAAACTGATCGTATTCCCATCATTCCCCCCTTGCAGCAACAGTCAAGATTCACTGTCATCGAAACATCAGCCCAAGATCAGCCAATGTAACCCAGCAGGAAAATCCCCACAGGTAAAGCGAACAGTTTTCTTTCAGGTCAGCAAGCTGAACCAGTGCTTTCTACAAGGTGACAAGCTCCATGAGGTGCATGGTGGAAATCACAGCACTGCGCAGCTCAGCAGGAACATGAGTGCTCATACCAGTGCCAGCCTGTCACATTAACTCAGCTCTGACATCTCATCCGGGGGCAGCAGTAGGGGACAGCCCATGACTGCAGAGGTTAATGATGACTGAATGCAGTAGCTGTGAAGCGTTGACAGGAACCCTTGAATGGGTACACAAAGGGTGAAATTCATGCATGATTGCCCAATATCCTCAGGATAGGCAGGGCGAGATAATCAGTGTGCAGCCCAAGAGGATGGTTATATCAAGCTACTAGTTGATGAAGGAACACACTGCTCTTCCTCTCCTTGCTGAGAGTCTTCTCTGGAGTGCTGAAAGCCAGTTCAGCTCACTAATCTGCCAGAAACATATTAGTTTTCCCTTGGATTGGTCCGATAACTTAGCAGGCTGAGCTGGCCTATAGGGCCGGATGAGTATCAGTGTCAACAGAAGGAGCAAGGGAGAGAGAGGACAAATTCCTTCCAGCAAGCAAACCTAGTAACTTGCTGCCTCATTAAACCATGTTCTTTAAGCTTTGCCACCCAGGCATACGAGGAAGGAAGAAGTAGTGGCACAACGACTCAAGTTTTGCATGTAACCACCAAAAAATAAAATGGGGAACAAACCTGTAGATTCAGCAAATGACCTACAGAAACAAGTGACCCAGGAGTAGGATGGACAAGGATAAGTCCAGACAGCAGAAGCCTGTGTGTGAAGGCAGTTTAGAAACGAGTACTCAGGACTACCATAACAAAAACCAACAAGGGGACTTTAAATAAATGGATAACTCATCCACTACCAGGTGAGAAACATTATGAGGGATCCTAGATCTGCAGCATAACAGAAACAATTGTATTATAATGGCATTTACCCTTCCAGTTCTGAGAACAAATACTATTCCATCAGTTCCCCCTCAACCCCAACTCTCCTGGTTCATGTGCAAGGATTGGGGTTTGAGACAAGCAGTACCAAGGAAGGTGAGATGAGTAGTTGCCATGCCACAATTAGAAAGCAAATAGCAGTATTTTTCCATTCTTTTTTCCCCCCTCCAACTCAGCTGTAACACATGCCCCAAAGGGAAAACCAGTGGCTGCACAAAAGCCCAAAGGAGAAGTAATAGAAGTTCTTAAGGGAAAAGCCTACCTTTTTGTCCTATGTTTGCACAGCATTTGTCATTGTCGAATCTCAGTGTCCGCAATTTAGTTGAAGAATATAAGCAACACGACACCCCCCAGACAAATAATTAAATGCTCATAGTTCTACTGAGTTAACTGAGTTTGATTGGCCAGGAAAAATAAAAATATTTCAACAGTTTTCTATTTCCTGTACTTCCTGTTCTTAATATTTTTAATCCGGCTGGTTTCTACAAAATAGAGAGAAAAGTCTCATGTTGCAATTTAGGGAAGAGGAAGTGACTACAGTGCTATCCCTTCTGCTACACTGTCACACAGTGAGCAAATAAATACCAAGTGGAGACCCTGCGGCCTGCCAGCTCTGCCTTTCCCTATGCTGTATTCACGCTTTTTCTTCCCCGTGCCTTCCCCTGGAGAAAACCACTTCTCCAGCCCTCCTGCCTGCACTGCAGGTGCTGCCTCATCCCCAGTGGCCCCATTACCTTCAAGGAGGCCGCTTATCACTGCTTCCAGCCAGGACGGAGGCCTAAGTTACCAGAGTCCAGTGGTGCCAGGCTGGTGCTCATCAGATGAGAACAACATGGTAGCTGCTATCACAGTAAGCCACACACTTCCTCTACAGAGGGCCAAAAAAGGAGAAGAAGGGAGGGAGATGTTTGGGACCTATCCCAGTAGCACTGTGCCACCTGCCTTTCTTCACCTGCAGATTCAACATATTGCTCATTTAACAACTTTGCAAAACAGCTGAAGAACACAGACTCTCCTTTTCTGGTTAATTTAGCTTCTGGTCACACATTACACATAAAAAAGAACACGGTTGTCTTACGAGGGGGACAACCACAATAAACTAAGAAAACAAACAAAGCAAAAAATAAAAATAAACATCCAAACCAAACAAGACAATCCAAACTAGAAAAATAATCACACAGACTTTTCTCTACATTTAGCCATTAAGTGAAAGGCTGCATCCTCAGCTTTAAAACTATCCCTGCCATGTTAAAAACCCAAAGATTCATCAGCAAAACAGGCCAGCATGCGGTGAGAGTGATTCTGCTTCTATACAGAAATATTAACAAAAAATAAGTTTGGGCAGTGTCAGACAGTAAATATATAAGTAGAAATTATTTTTACTTAGAGTTATCAGAAAAACAGCATGAAAGATTCATGATAAGCAGCACAGTGGAAGACATCAGTACATTTCCAGAGTAGATAAGCACATATAAGCTACTAACTGCAGTCAAGAAAAGAAATATATTAAAAATTCATTCAATCTAATATCCTATATCTGAAAAGAACAGGTAGCAAATATTTGTGTAACCTACAGCAGAAGTTCATAATGATTGTTCCCTCAATCCCCGTGGCTTCCAGCATCTGTTGTCTGGGGATTGGAGTCAGTGGATGCATTCATACTGTATTTTACAGCTGCTGACAGGCATATTCACCGTGAATTTGTTTGGTCTCTTCTCAAATCTCACATGTATTTCTTGCACAGTATATGTGGTAGTATAGGTGTTTGCAACAGGTTTAACCTCAACTCTGACTGTGCTTTCTGGAGAAGAGAAACTTGGTAGCATAATACTACTGTCCTTTCCCTTCCACCCTTTTCCAACATGCCCATCACATTCTATGAGGCATCAGGGCAACTTTCTTCAGAACACATCAGCTCCTAAGAACATACTGTGACTAAAAATTTCCACTATAATGACTATTTCCTTCTGCTTTAAACATCCCAATCTAGTACATATGGGATAGTCAGCAAAGTGGGACCTTCTTTACAGTCCTTTTAGGTCTTATTAGCTCCTGCCATTAGTACATATTACTGATTTATTTGTTTATTTATTCCAGTCCATAACTTCAAACTAAAAGGGAAGAAGAGAAGAAGGGAAGAAATTCAGATTGGATATAAGGAAGGTTTTTACAGTTGGTGTGGTGAAGCACTGGTACTGGCTGCCCACAGACATAGTGAATGCCCCATCCCTGCAGACACTCAAGGTCAGACTGGACAGGGCTCTGAGCAACCTGATCTACCTGTGGGTGTCCCTGTTCATTGCAGAGGAGTTGTTCATTCCAGATGGCCTTTAAGGGTCCCTTCTAACACAGACGATTCTATGATTCTATGATCTAGCCTTGCTAAATTCAAGTGCCCAAAGGAAAATGACCAAGAGGGATTCACCAAACAAAATTATTTCAGAAAAGGAAGGTGATGATAACAGAAAGTAGTGAAAAATGACATAATTTAGAAGTTTATTTCAGTTTTTGATACAATATGGGAGCAAGATCAGTGACAGTCATGACTGTACATTTTACATAGTGAAGTTACACTGACAGTTAAACACAGCCTTCATGGAGACTATATCAGTGCTAATGAAAATATAATTTCCTTTAAATCATCACTACCCACACCCCAAACCTCATCAGCTCAGCCTCTAATAGCTTTCCATCATCTATTTTAACATGAAAGCAATCAATAAACTTTTTCTCACAGTTCTTTTGCTGCTGTGTATGAATTTCAAAAGAAAACCCACAACCCCAGAATCAGAAATAATGACAGCTATAAAACATGCACAGTAAAAAGTCATCGCTGCCTTTCTTATGGAAATGGATTCTAAAATTTCACCCAATTTTGTGACAAACATGGATTAAAACAGCGCTCAGTGATCCACAAAGAAAATCCTAATAAATCAAAACATGATTAATAGACTCCAGTATCAAATAACTGTAAGTAGATCACACTGGATTGAGTGGATTTCCTTCCCATAATGACTGTGTCCCATGCAATGTTTTTCACTGCAAATGTCGAACGTGAAATTGCAGTCATATCGCATTTCTATTAGCTTTGCAGATCATTCACTCATGCTGAAGATTTTATACAGAACACATATGTATATGCAAAAGAAAAAACACCTGAAAAACCCTCTCGGCTAGCAATTGATGTTCTATTTCTGTGTTAAACAACAAGCAAAAAACATTCCACAATTTTCAGTATCTTTTAACAGAAAGAATATTTGGGGATATTCTCAGTCCTACCAGGCTAACATCAGCAAAAGGCAGGTCTTGAAATTAAAGGCAACTGTTTACAAAGGCAATATTTTATAATTAACGCATATATAAAGAACATGAGAAAGTAGCAATCATACTTTTATGCCAGCAGCAAGGCTGCAGCATGCAGAACAAACAGTAAAACAAGTAAAAACTTGAGCTTTACCTACAGCATACTGGATGAGTTTTTTCTAGAGAGCATGTACCAAAAATAACACAACGCCAGCAGACAGAGCAGTGCAGCACTGCTGACTTCACTGAGTGCAAATAGCGTTCACACACTTACCTCTGAATATTTCATCAGATTAGGTTGTGTTGTGTTTTCAGTTTCAGATGAAGTTTTAATTCCACTACTAAGCTTTCCATTTTGTTTTGACCTAGAGCAGCTATTTTTAAGATTTCTTAGCAGCTTTCACAATTAAAACTGACTCACGCGTGGAAATCTTGACAAGTCAAAAGACAAGGAATATTGCCAGTTGCTTTACAGTGGGTGTCCAAGTCATAACAGCAAAATAGGGCTCCAAGCAATGGCAAGAACAAGAGCTACTGAAGAGAATCGACATCAAAATTAGTCATGGAAGCTGACTTGGCACACAGAGCTGCCAGAGAACTCTTAAAAAGAAAAGTGGCAAGGAAAGATGCAGTTATATAAACTATGAACTTGTAATATTTTGGCAAGCTTAACAACAGCTGTTCAATACTCAACCATGTTGAATGCAAGTAAAGACAGATAGATCACAGATATCGGTCTCAGTGTAACTGCTGAAAGCATTATATGAAAGGCCACTATAAACTATTCTGAACTAATGAAAAGTTACTTCATGGTTTCTCTCATTTTCCTTAGCAGTGACCTCCTTAAGAAGAGGAAGAAAAAAATGTCAATTCATGTAGGAATTGGTAGCAGAATGTGGCAGGATGAAAGTCATGCTGGGACAGAGGAGACACCAGTAAGGAAAGTGTGAGTCTTACCCTGCAGGAATAACTAAGTACAGAATCAAATCGTTACTCTAAGCTATTGGGCTAATCTTCCTTCTACCACCCAGCATTCCAGGGAATACAACATGCTGCCTGTGACACAGCTCGGTGCCTGCAAAACAAAACCTCTGACTACAAAAAAAGAATGGAATTCAAGACTTCTGAAGCAACAGTCCCCCATTTAGGCAGAGTTCATCAGCTAGGAAGGCTCAAATAGTACATATTTTTAACCTTTTTTGTTACCAAAAATATACCAGAAACACAGAGCTGTAATCACAGCTCCTACTTAATTGGGTATGAATGTGGACTTCTAGTTTTCCCGAAGAGTAAGTGTAAATGGAATGATGATGAATAGCACATCTATATGAACTTCATGAAGGTAAATGAGGAAGCCACAATAGCAAAGTAGAATCCAAAGGATATACAAGCTAACAGAAGCCTGCAGATAGTCAAGAACAAGCATTAAAAACTGCAGTGAAGAATCCTCTAAAGATGAACAGCTGGAATAGCATTCCTACCAGCCAACTGTCAGGACCAGATTTCTCTTCCCTCTGATCCAAAATGTGTCTGCTCTCCATTACCCGTCCTCTGAAGCACTGAGGATTGGCCATGGCTGTTGGCTCTATGTTGATAGGTAGGATTCAATTCTCAACCACCTGCTTCAGTGCTTTGATAACAGGACTCTCACAGCACAGACAATGATTTTGATCTTTCTTGCTCAGTTTCTGAAGCACAATTTAGCGCTGGCTTTTGGTCATTTACTGCAGTTTAAAGTCTGTTTGTTTTCAATAGCCTGTAACAATCTGTAATTATCTATGTACTGGAAAAGAATTCCACTGAATAGCTAAATGAGACCTAAATCACATGGTTGTCAGTGACTATCCATTTCTGAGCTCCACTTTTCCAAATGTACTCACGTATTTGCTCTGCTCAGTTATTCATTACAAAGTAAACAACTCTCACATTTTTATCAGAACAAGTAGTACTTTTGTATTTAAAATCAGCACCTAATTGTTATGTACAGTAAAAGCAACTGGATGAACCAAACACCTCTGAAATAATGTCTCCTCAAAACATTTGTTAGTTGGCTTGCAGTTATTTGCCTCCTCCGTCGTCCTAACTGTGAAGTCTGAGCAATGATTAACTGAAAGGAATGTCTGCTGAAATCATTCCAGCCCCCCTTTGGAATAGACTAAAAAAAAACTGCCATGATTTCTAGGTGTGTCATGACTCCATGCATTGCCAGTCTCTTACATTTAGTCATGCACGAATACCTCACTGCATTGGTTTAGTAAGAAGATCCGCTTTAGAACCAGTTTCATGGATTCATGAAATTTCAAATGAATTTCATGTTTTCAAAAATCTGGTGCAAGAACTCCTAGTGTCATCCAAGAAGTGTTAATGCCTGCTTTTTATCCTCACCCATACAAGGCACAGGAGACGCGAGGTCTTGCAGACAGACCAACAGCAGCAGTGCTGTGTCAGCAGCTTTGTCCTCCCACATCCAGCATCTCGAGGACTCCATTATTCCTTGTGAGTTGCAAAGGGAACAGTTTGTAAACAGGCACCGAGACTTCCCAAAACCGCAAACTCTTCAGTGGGAGCCGCAGGCTTTAACCTCCAAATAGCCATGCTACCATCAGGAAACAGTACAGACCCTCAGCACGTTTGTTTTAATGTTCATAATACACCAGCAAATGGCAGGAGAGAATGTGAATCAAAAACTGAGTGTGTTTAAAAACTCTGCAAAGTAGCAGCCTGAAGACAATGTATAAATAAAGGCAAGTCATGTCAAACAGCATTCCACAGTCATGCGTCGAATGAAAAGCAGAAAGACTTGTCTGTTTGAAGAGAACAATTGTGATCGTTTATATGCAAGCCAGCCTCCTGTATATTGACTCAGGATTTCACCATTTAGTTGCAAATCTCACTAAGAGCTCAGTGTGTGTGTATATATATATATGTATTATAAACAAGATTATGAAAAACCAACTGTATACTAGGCTGCATTTCTAGGCACTAATTAGTGGGGAGTTCATTCAGAGTGCCTTTTTTCTAAGACAGCGTATCAAAATTGAGTTTTCCATCCTAAGAAAAAATCCCACTACTGAGTACAATGTCTGCTGGCCCACAAAGCCAGTGTTTTAGAACAAATCTCCTTCAAGAGATCATGTAGCAGATTGCACTGACCCTCATTTATTTGCATTAAACATAAATATCAGAGCTGACCGTAATAATCCACCACAGTCTAGAATAAATCTTTTAAAAAATAATTAATTTCAAGCAGACATTTAACAGTTGCTCTGATAGATGGAAATGGGATGCCTACTATGAAAGGCCAGATGCTCAAATGGATTAAAGAGTGCCTAGTCTTTAAATCCCATATCTGCAAATCAAGACTGACCCAGTGACCTAAAGTAAAATTTAGTTGCAGAAAATGTGTGTATTCAACAGCTACATAGAGATCATTCAGAAAGGGAAATAACAGTAATAAAAAATAATATTTTTCTCAGGCCTCCGCTCATCAGAGAATATAATAAGCAGAACTAGAGAATGCCAGATGGAAAGTCCCATTGCTTATCCTTGGAACAGGTTTAGCAAAGGCAGCAGAAAAACGAGCTTCCCAGCACATTAGATAGCAATGAGGAGTAATCACCTCCAGGAGGACATACAAGACATTACCTTTAGGTCAATATGATTACGGCTTTCTGTGAAGACTTGCCACTGAGCCAGTATTTCCCATCCCCACTGAAAGGGAATTCTGCTGGCAACAGCTGCCTTGCTAGAAGCGGATCAGTGAACGGAAAGGCATTCCACATCAGCTCTAGGATGACCTCAGGGTGGTTACCCTTCCCTCCTGACACCCTTCAGGCTTCAGTGCAGCGTTTGAACGATGAAAGTCTGATCTACTTCCAAGCACAAAAGCCAACCTGCCTCCTGTGCTCATTCTAATGACGCAGTTACAGACATGCAACCTGCACGTGTGAACAAGTCCACTGCAGCCCGTTGTATTTGCATAAATCACCCACTTCAGTAGCAACAGAATGCTTAAATTCTGGAGAAAGAAGGGGTTAAAAAGAAGTGTTTTGAATTACAAAGGCAATGCAGCTTCCATTGCGAAGACTCTCACCCTGTTCCACCAACTTGCAAGCGTAACATAACATCAGGCACAAGAAGCTTAAGAAAAGCTGGTATACAACCAACAGTGTAAGTACTAAAAGAAATAACCACTCCCATCCCCCCTACACTCTTGGTAGGCAATAAGACTTGAAAAAAACCTCTTGGAGGTTAAAAATTGATCACAGTCAACTATGTTGCAACAGAGACTTATTAAACACAATGGTAACTTTTCTCCTGGACTCCAATGGACTGACATTTTACTTGCATGAAAGCAGAGGGCAGAATTAGGACTTGACACAGTTTTAATTAAAAGCTTCTAGCGGTACTCTCCCCTGTACCAAATGAAAATGGCAGTCCTGGCAAGAGGGATGCAGTCTAAGAGCTTTATTTGAAAAGGGAAAGTCCCTACAGGACTAAGAATATCTGCCAGTATAAATCTTTATCTACTTGGCTTACAGCTGGACTCACAGGAATGAGTTTTAGTGCCCCTTATGACAATGATTTAAACTGCAAACAAACATGTATCATGCATTTCTTATGGAAAATAATAATCATAATAACATGCCTTCTAGAGGATAGCAAAACTGTCTTTTAGAGGACACAAAAGCCTTACAAGCATATACTTCCAATTTCTTTTCCTTGACATGACATCCTCCCAACAAGACACTCACAAAATCTGCAGGGCATCCTGAAAACTTGTGCAAAGTCTCTGTATAATTAAGCCACTCCAAAATGTTTGGTCAGTTCGTGAGCTGGAATCAAGGGCACAGGGTGGGAGTGAAGAGTGAAAAACTGATACTGCATTCTGCCTACCTTACACTGCTTCCTCTGCACAAACTGAATGAAACACCCCAAATATCTATTGTATTGATAGCCCTGTTTCAACGTTACCCCCCATCTCACCATTCAGTACAGTATGAGAAACAAAGCACTTATAGCATATATATGTGTATATATAAATATATATTTATATCGCTCAGACAAAAAGCAATCAATGTGAAAAGGCACGTAAATCAAACAGATTTGGCAGCGAACAGCATTTCATAAAGACAAGAGATATGAATTGCTCCATTTGTGTCAGAGTGGCCAGCGATTGTTCTGACTTACTGCTTTAACGACCCCAAATTAAACTGCTCAAACCAAAAGAGAAATCTTTAAAACACAACCGCTCCTCCTCCCCGCTGCACTCCTAACAATAAGCATTATTGCCATGGTGCTACCAGCTTCAAATCATAAAGACACTGCCCCATTAAAAATCACCTGCACATGTTACAAATTCAGCACTGACCTTACAGAAAGCCACGTTCACTCCTCTTGGCTAGAAAACATTAACAGTTTTGGTAAAATCCTTTTATGTGCTGCTCCAGTTCGCTCATTCAAGCCTTCCATTACCACACTCCATTGCAGATAATTGCAGCCAGCACACGCTCCCTTGCTCGTGCCGGTTCCCAACCCAGCACGGATAATCACATTCCAGCGGGGAGCGAACAGATGGCAGCCTCCATGGTAACCAGTCCTCCCCAGCTAGTGGGAGCACTGGGAGACTACCGGAGACTGGGCAACAAGCGCTCTTTGTGCTTCAGCCTTGCAAATCCTTCCCAAAGGGAGAGCCGGCTGCGGGCGCGCACTGGGCATGCCTAGCAGGTGCCGTGCCTTCGCCAGCAGGCTGGGAGCACCTTTAACAAAGCTTTCCACCAGGTTTAACCTTGACACTGCCTCTACCTGCGTCTGCGTGGGGGAAAAGGGGTGCAACACACATGCTAAGGTGCAAGTGGAGATAGCAAGAATGTTCTTGTATTTTTAAAGCACAGAAGGGTTCAGAGAAATAAGCTGAGAGCAGTTTTCCCCCCTGGCAAAATTATTTTCTAAAGGAAGGCTTGTTTTCTCTGAATGAGTTTCAGTTCAGTACTAATGGAACATGTGCTGCCTGTTCTCTATCTCTTGGACCCTGCAGTTGCTCTCCAAGAGCATCCCATTATTTTCTTCCAGTCCAGGTTTTATTCACTGGGAATGGACTAATTCCTTGCTTTTGGTCTCAGCTCCTTTGAGGCTTATCTGCTCTTGCATCTGCTGCTGATTCAGCAGGCAGAAGCTGCTGTTTCTCTGCTGTACAGCTAGGCTGCTGGTGGGGGTGTGGCTGGAAAAAGGTTTGGGATTTTTGGCATCAAAGCCAGACCTGAAACCAAGGCTCTCACTAATCCAGGTCCTGCACCACTGCACACCTCCAGCACTGGTGCGCCCCAGCTCAGCACAGCCAGATTCCCACTGACCTCAGCTGGGGCTGAGAAGGGAGTGAGTTCTAAAGTGCAACCAGTAACAGTCTTGTCTGGAAAACAAGAGCTAGGCAAGAATATATTAAGCCTTTGTAAGATGATGAGTTGCACAGGACCACATCCTAGTACATTTAAAGTGCTAACCACAGGATGTGAAGTACACAACACAGTAGCTCATGGACTAAATGTGCTGACGCATTCAACTTTTGTTTCCCTCACTCTTGGAGCCATGTAGTGCACATGACTAACAGTGTGTCAGAAATCTGTGGGCAACCACTTCAACTTGAGCCAAATTTGGATTTCAAAGTCCTATATGTGAATTGATCTTTTGAGGAAGGGAAAATGGTTTCCTGCCTCCTTCACCCTGGATCCCCTTGTATCTGGTCCTGCAGTGCAGTATTGGCTCCTATAGAAGGTTCCTATAGAGGGATGACAAACCCTTCACTGGAATCCATCATGACAAAAAAGCTCATCTGCTCCTCCAGGTGACCCCAGGCAGAGTGATTTTCTTCCCCTCTTAAGTTTTCAGTTTCCCTCAACCTCACTGCGCAAGCGAGCTTTGTTTCACAGCAAGTGCATCTCAGTCTTTCTCACACAGTGCTATTAAATCACTAGCACATCAGCACTGGGAGCCCCTCTGATGAGTGCTGCCATTGCCTGTGGGTGAGGTGCTGTGTCCATGAGCTGTGTGAGACTGCAACTACAAAGCACTTGGCAACTAAGCAGGACGCGACCTGAGGAAGGGACCTGCACTTCTTACACAAAACAGGATTTCAAGCATTGGTGGCAGGCGTGGAGGAAAACGCAGCTCTGCCAGCTCCCACCCCAGGGCAACTGGATCACTCTGCCTCACACCATTCATCATCATCCAAGTGCTCAGTGAGAAGCTCTGTCCCCCCCCCCCCCCTTCCTGGCAAGACAGCACACACTCAGGGTTGGGTATGTCATTTTTATTTAGTCTCACATTGTCAAATGAGGAAGAAAATCTTCTCAACACACTGTCTGCCTCTAAATCAGCCATTTTTACATCCCCAAAAGTTTCTTAAACACCCACGGGCACCAAACTTAATCATTCACCAGCACAAGGGTAAAATAATGTAAGGAAGAAAGCTGATTTCCTATTTAATTTGCCAAATGTTAATAATAAATACTTTTTTGTGCTTAAGCACTATGGAACACATCAACATTTGTTGCTTTCTCTCTTAAAAGTAAAGAGCACAGCTCAAAAAATGAGTTTTATATACTTGTAGATTTTATGTATTCACACATTTCTGGGGAAAAAAAATAAAAATTAAATGTCATTTAAATGTCATTTAAATGCCATTACAATTGCAGACAAACGGATTGACTTCAAAATAACAGGGATTCCAGATCAGTTTTAGTGTGTTTTCCTCTGTAAGAGACCTCTGACAAAGTAACTTTCTAGACATAAGTTAATTGTAAAAGTACTTTAACATTAGAAGGCCTGTTCCTTACAGTGACAAAAATCCTCAAGCTGTAACTTTACATGTGCAAGCTGTAGCCACTGTATGACAACAAAAGGTAACAGCAGTCAGAATCCACCCTCTTAATTTCTTTCATTCTTAAATCTGATTTTACACAGCTTTAACAAACTGCATGCAGCAGCCATGGCAAAAGGGGGTCACGGGATACACTACAAGTTTTGGCAAAAGCAGTAAGTTATGTGGAGCAACATTAAAAAAGCATCCTCCACATGTTTGACAAATATTTAATTTGAACTGCTTGAAATCAAGAGAGGAAAACAGCACACCCAAAATGCTGATAAGGAGAGATGGAGGAGAGAAAGGCAACTCAGCCATCTCTTTTGTTCTTTGGCCCAATATGAGCCAGAGAGTTATTTAAGGATAAACTGGTTTTAGACAGAATCTAGCAACGAAAAATAAGCAACATGTTAACACACTGTGTCCTAAATTGGTTCCATTGGAAGGAATCCCAAAAGCAGAGCTCTTTCATAATGATGGCACCATGTACTTCAGCTTTTCCCAGTCCTAGCTGCTATCTAATAGACAAAAGCTTTGGTATTTTACTGAAGTTGGAGAATTGAACTGGACTTTAGAAGCACACATTATTTGAATTAGATTATTTTTTATGACTGCCAAAAATCTATTAATATAAAACCAGCCACCTGAGTTTAGAATAACGTATACAAATCTGAGAATTAACACATCTGGGAATAATAGAAACAGAAGTTAGTCCCCATTCACCATGCAAGCTTTATTAGCAAAGCCAACCATTGCATCCAGGTAACCAGTGACGGGCCATACATGCATGTGGTTTTGAACTCTAGCTCATTTCTCATACCTATTCTCAGAGATGTACTGAAATCTCCCTGTAATTCTAGTAGTTGTATCAACTGTAAGTTAGTGCTGGAGAGAAATCACTACAGTAAACCATCAAACTGCTCTATTACAGTATCACTTGTTTCTGAAAAGAAAACATTTTTAACTCCTCAAGATGAGCTTATTATTGTAATTAAAGCTCTAGACAGGGGAACACAAATGTACGACTCACGAATATTTGTGCTGCTGGAGTAAAAAGAAAAGAAGGAAAAAAATAAAGAAGAAAAAAGGAATTATTTGTACCAGAATGTGACATGTGACTTTAAAAAGCATAAGGATACTTTAAATTCTCATGCCTGTTTCCAAAGGAGAAAGATTTCTCTAGCAAAAGATATAATTAAGATAGCCGGGTATATTATCACTATGAGTAACAGCTTCAGTGTAATGTGTATGAATTTATTTTATGTTGACAGCATCTGGTATTGAGAAAGTTCAAATTAAGGAAAACAGGGTGTCTACATTTCTAAGAGTATTAACAATAGTCTGTAAGCAATTGCGAGCGCTGATACATTTTTTCCTCTTATTTATCTACAATAGAAAAATTTCCAAGATTCAATATTTTTTGAGATCACCACAGAAGGAGCAAGGCTTCCAAGCCCAGTCCTTTTAGATCCCTTCCTACTACAGAGATGGTCTTCCAGTACTAAAACACTGTACACTGCAGCAGCAAAACAGCAATGAAATAAGCCCTGCTGGTAGCAAGTACCTTACCAGCAGCACTTCTGCAGATAAAAAGCAAATGGAGACCTCACATTTGGATGGGCTGTGCTCCCCTTACTTCCCAAATGTTTTCAGCCCCTATGGTTTTCAGTCAGTACATGGTTCCTCAAAGCCACATGAGCAGCAAGACTACTGAGTTTCTTCTTCTCCCACACTGTCCCACAGGGTCAGAGATGTGCAAGTTGAATGTGAGAGAAAAGGAAGTGACTGCTTTTCCATTGTTCTCAAGGCTACTGTTTGATTAAGTGACGTAAACGCTCTGAGTGATAAATCTTTCCCTTTCAAACTCTTACAGCTTATAAAAGTAGGATTCACAGTAGCAAGACAGGCTATCTCCTTATTAGTTCAATGACATGGACTGCCTCCAATCTCTGCAGCAAATCATTCTTCAAAGGTTACAGCAACTGTTTATGTGGATGTTTATTTTTGGCAGCTATTATTAAAGGACAGCAAAGAAACATGGTCAGGGCTCACGATTGGCTGTCTTAGTGACCCACAAGCATTTGTTGAACAAGTCTGAAAGGGATTCTTCTTTCATAGGCTCCCTTCCAGAACGACTTTCAAGTTATGAAATGAAATTCCTTACAGAAGGAGTAATGTCAAGACTTCAGTGTCTCAAAAAGACCTCAGGAGAGCACAGGCCCAATAAACTGAAACATTCATTCCATAATGTGCAATCCCTTAAGTTTCCAAGTACTTCATGGCAACTTTACCATTGAGCTGTATCAGCATTATCTCCAAGTTAGTCATGCCTGTAAGGAAGGATGCTGTTTGGTATTTTTTACTTTAAAATCAACTGCAAATCATATCTACAGAGTTAGCCAAAGCATGAATAATAACCCATTAAAGTATTGTGGAAAGCAGATTACATAAAACCTAACTCCAAAAAATACCACTGCTTCAAAGACCCACAAACAGAATTCCTTTTCCTTGAAAACTGCTGAGCACAAAGAAACAGTTACATTAATAACATTTGTTTTGTAAAACAAACAAACAAACAACTGAATTACTTCTTATCAACAGTAGAAAGTACCAAAAAGGAGAGTTTTTAAGGAAGACTGCACAGCCTCTCTGAAAGGGGTACAGCAACTCAGGCCCAGCACATACAAATCATGGACAGCTTATATCAGTGGTACCCAGAAGCAAGAGGTCTGAAGCTGTCTTTGTGCATGGGCAGAGAGAAATGGGACAGCCAACACCAAGGGATTTATATTGCGACAGCAGAACCGACAATGACATCAACAAAAACATGACAAGAGCTGGATTTTTGCTGAAAACTTAGTTTATCAAGGTAGAGTCTGGAAACATCCAACAATAGGGCACAGCAACCGCCAGACGTACCTGATTATTTCTGCAATTGCACAGAGCGTTTCCATGGAAAAGCAGCAGACTTCTGGTTTGACACATTCAGCATCTGACAGCTAAGCCAGCCAAAGCTCAGACATACAAGGCTCCAAGAGAGATCACAGGCAGCTCTTTGGACAGAGTTCTGAGCAACATAGGAGTAACAGCAGCTCTAGGGGATGGATTGACCCCAGGGACTCTGTCCCATGCTCTTTATTTACCAGCTAAGATCCCACTGAAAGCAGAACCTAGACATCCGAGTAGTACATGGGTGGAAACTATGGTCACGGGGCTTTCCTCTCTCTTCAGGGTTCACTGAAGACTTTCTGAGAGGCTCAGATTAGAAATGGAGGACTGCTGGGCTACTGCATCTTGGAAAAGCCTCACCAGACCTCATTCTTTAAAAATTAAACTTGGGAAGAAAAAATACTGTCACAACTTCAGAACTTCACAGAGATAATCTGAGGTACGGCTGGGGTGGTGGTGGTGGAGCGGCACTAAATAATACTTCAGTATACTGTACTTTAGCCCGTTACAGGTGGCTAACCTATTAGTGGCAAAGAACTCAGAAAACAAGCTTAAAATGAATTTAACAGACCAAGTCATATAATACACATTGATTCAAGTCCCTCTCCAAAATCATCGTGCACAGCTCTGACACAGCCTTCTAAGATTTAGAAACACCCGTGTTAGATCCAACACAAACACTTCCCTGAGCAATCCACAACAGGTCTCTGACAAAACAGCAGATTAGTTTTACAAAACTTCTTCCTTCCCCCTCACCTGAAGCTTCTCTGTTGGTACGTAATCAGGCAGGGGTGGAGTAGGCCCCATCCCTGCCTGCTGGCATTGGCTCCACTACCAGAAGAAGGAAAAGCAGCAGTGCAGGATTTACTGCTAGCTGCCACGGCCACCCAGTGAATGCCAACCATTCTACCTACATCCCCATACCACTTTACACAAGTGAGTTAGCTATTTTTAAACACTTCACAGTACCTCTTAGGCTGGTAGCAGCCATGTCTTACACTGGAGACACCCCAAATATTTCTGTGATTTTATTACATATGCACATAAATGGCTCAAAGCTACCCATGCTGTCTGTGCCTTCCCAAAAGGATGAGCAGCAAACTCACAGCTGCAAAATAAGTGCAGGTTTTGGCAGAGACCACATAGACAAACCTGATGAATACTGGGAGTTTCACAGAATCACAGAATGACCCGGGTTGGAAGGGATCTCAAGGATCATGAAGTTCCAACCCCCCTGCCTGGCAGGGCCACCAAACTTCCAGATTTACTAGATCAGGTTGTCCAGGGCCCCATCCAACCTGGCCTTGAACACCTCCAAGGACGGGGCATCCACAACCTCCCTGAGCAGCCTGTTCCAGGGCCTAACCACTCTACTAGTAAAGAACTTCCCCCTAACATCCCACCTAAATCTACCCTATTTCAACTTAAATCTATTTCCCCTTGGAATGAGTTTGATCATTACTGGGGCTCCCAGGTGATCCCATAAGAGATACAGAGCGTAAGACACAAACAACAAGAAAACCCAGGTCATCCCTGTTTCAGATTATTTTCAATATAAGTAATAGGTTTACTGTAGCCTACTATTGTACAGTATTATCTCTCAGTAAGGATATCTCAGAGATTTGTATTTTTACTTTTAGTACACACTACAACAAAGCCATAGCTTTTAAGGATTTTATCCTTTTGCTACAGTGAGGAGGATAAAGGATAAAGGTTATTGACACTCTAACTTCTTGAAAGAAGTAGAATTCTTATTGTTTGTTATTCACTGCAGAATTACTTAGTACACATAAGGATCTGGGAAAAAAAAAAAAACTGAACTTCCATTAAGATGTATTTATAAAGACTCCAGAATTCAAACCACCTATACATTCTGAGAAATTGACTGATATGGACATAGAGCAGAACTAGAACTGACCTTGCTCATTAGAAATGTTTTTGAAAACAAAGGTTTTTAGTTCCAAGTTTTTACTCTTTGCTATAAGCACTGATGAGCTCATGTGTCAAAAGACTGTGCAGTACAGACAGGGATGAATATCGAACAGCATTTCTATGTCCCTCAAACAATACAACATAGCGTAAACACAGTGCGTGTACTTTTATATGCATATGTATAGATAAACATTTATGTATAAACTCTATAGTAGAATACTCTTCATCCAGTCTGCCTATATTTACATTTTAAATTGATGGAACATAGGCACACTGGTAGAAAATTTTGCTGTCGAGAGAAGAGCCTATCTGGTGATGCACTGCTACCTAATGTTGTGGGTGGGCTGTAGGAGCACACACTTCCCATTTCCGCCCATAGCCTATCAACTATTCTCAAGCTACATGCAACAGGAAAATAGGAAGGGGAAACCATAAAAGCGTCAGAAAACAGGCTCAAATTTAAACAGAAACCCATCGTGTGCTGAGAGGAAGGTCACAAGATTCTATTTCTCACTGCTGTGCTAGCTGCCTTTGATCAGTGCACTCATGCTCTGCTTCCACTGCTGCTCATCCATGCAATGAGAGCTCAATTCAGCGCAACTGCCCTAGTTTTCAAAGCTTTCAGACACTGATAAATGACTTTTCCCTCCTCACTGACAGCAAAAAACAAGCATTCTTGTTGATATTAGCAGGAAAAAAAAAAAAAGTCTAGATTACCGATTGCACTCCTACTTAGAGAAGCTTAATCACAGACTAATAAAGACTTCATTTGACTCCTGCTGTATACCCATTCTTTAAGAGATATCCATATTATTTCCAGGACAAGATGAGATAACCACGTATACCTTTATTTTAAAATATTTCAAAGAGACAAACATGAAATTAATTAATTATTTTACTTCAAAAACAATGAGGTATTAAAAACTAAGAAAGGAGAAAAACAGGCATAAAGAGAGGTCTACTTACAGCCACCCATGCCTTACATTGGTATATAATTGCTGTGAGCAGAACTCCTTACATTCTGAAGTTTTCATGCAAGGAACTACCCAACGATGAGACAGTCTTTAAACTGGTCATAAAACAAGCATTATCAACTCATCACATATAAAAAAAAAAAAGAGAAGTTCTGAATTTCATAACTCACTGATATATTTCAGGAAATACGCAACAAGAAATATTTCAACACATACCAACAACAGGCTGTGTGAGTGGGCACTTAAGTCAGAGCAAATGTTTCTTAAAAAAGTAATAAAATCCCTATAAGGTAAGAACTTTTTGACTCAGTGTCACCAATAAGGGCAATCCTATAGCTGTGTTTTACCCCACTTTATATAAGCTGCAATCTAATTACATCTTGAGTGGCTTTTAAGCGCCCTCATTTGTTAGGAAAATGATAGGCAACACTGGCAGCGAAGAATGACTTACTCATTGTGAAAAGGAATTCAGTGTTTTAGTTTGTAAAGAACTAGAAATGCCTGAATAAATGGAAAAAGAATTTCTGCAAGTTGCTGACACTTGTAGTCTCACTACTCACAGTGCTAAAATGCCTCGGAGTAAGTTAATATCTTTCAATACCAGAAAACTCAAGCATAACAATCTTAACATTTGCATTTAGTGCTTTTTTATATTGACCTTCTTATCTGTGCTACATTGGTACTGAGCCAGCTTCAGCAGAAAGCCCAAGCTCTCTGCTGCTTACATGTTCAAGCCATGCAAAACTCAACACAGAAATACATAAGCAGTGACTGCCAAAACCTTCTGGCTCTTTTCTGTGTTGACTATTACATTACCAAAGTTGTACTAGACAATTTTCAACCAGAATGAAAGACTTGACATTTTCCATTGTGCCACAGTATGAGCCATTACGAACAATTCTATAGAATTAGATAGATGATGCCAGAAGTTCTCTTTATAAATTGCTCTAGACAGCCATATACTCACCTGTCACACCATCTGTTACATACACTTTCCTTAGAAGTCCATTAAATACTCAACAGTGCCTTTCAGGTACATTAAATACAGCCATACAGCAAGAAAAGTCTATTTCAACAGATTCCAAAATAAATGAGGTATGAGCGATGTCATCCAAACTACTGTGTGCAACTAGCTGCCTCTTTCAGACAGTCTTCTTTGAAGTTGCAATGGGTGAATATAAGCACAACTCATAGGCATCAGCTGTAGTAAGGAATTGTTTGAAAAACAGCAGTATCATCATTTCTCAACATATTAGAATTACCAGCTCCTAGGAAGTGGAGAAAAACCACTGCAAATCACGGATTCCACATGAAACAGTTTCTCAGCTCTCATATTGGGATAAGTTTTAAATCATAAAAAGATGTCAAAATGAAGTAGGTGCAAAATGAAAGCTTTATTTTTTGAGAAACTATTTAGGGATCGTTTGATTTTCACAACAGTAAGAAACGATCACCTGGCAAAGCAGAAAACCAGGCAAAAGGAATTGCTTCAAACACACTAAGGGGCCCCACAAACAAGTGCATTTCAGGAAAGACTGAAGTAGGGAGACACCAGTAACATCCACTGGAGTGCCTCCACCTCAACAGATTTTTGAAAGCAGGAAGCACTATCATCTAAACCATAATGCTGAGCATGCTTCTACTGCACCATTGCTCTATGAAGTGGGAAAATTTAGATTTCAGAAAACTGTCATTTAATCATCAGCAAGAAAAACAGCTATAGAAACACATGAATGGATGAAATCTTAGGAACCATCTGAATCTAATAACAAATCAAACGTTTTCCCTTACTACTACCTGATGAGTAGTTAGCTGAGATTTATACCTGAGAGTATAAACAGGAGGGGGAACAGTTGTTTACATGGGTGGGTAGTGATAGGACAAGAGGGAATGGTTTTAAACTGAGACAGGGGAGGTTTAGGTTAGATATTAGGAGGAAGTTTTTCACACAGAGGGTGGTGACGCACTGGAACAGGTTGCCCAAGGAGGTTGTGGATGTCAGATATTATCTTGTCAGACTGCCCCTCTGCTGCCATCTGTCGCATGGCAACGTGTAATGAAATGTTGGTGGGAAGATTCAGCCTCTACTGCCATACCATCAACAGTTGCCTCTAACATCATAGGCCAGCATAATAAAACAGGAGGCATTACTTTAAGAGCAATCCTTGTAAAAGATATGCTATCACTAATACATAAGTAACAAAATATTTTAAGTTTTAATATTTTTCTTAAAATGTTCAAAAAAGGAAAAAACAAAAACATTAAACTAGTGGGATATTTAACCTTGTTCTTGTGAAACTACCAAATCAATCAGGTTCTATGGCAGTGGTTGCCATTATGAGTGAGCTCTCAAGGTGCTCAGCTTAGCTTTTCTTGAAATTTTACTCTTCCTGTACTTCATCCCTGAAAACTGTTCACAAATTGGCATACTGACAAATAGATACGACATGATTAAGGTGTGGTTGTGAAGCAAAGGATATATTTCCTCTGGTAACACGTCTTATAAAAGCCTAGAAGAGAAACATGATCAGATTTTTGAGTTGAATTTCAACTCCATATATTCCATTTGAAAGTTTGCATGTAATGTACTTACATCAACTGATAATGGTGTTGCAAACACAAACTGATTTTTCTGGCACTCCTGAAACTTATTCTCAAACTCCTTTATCAAAATGGAAGGCATGGCTGCATATTCTTTGCTGTTCAGAGCACTGTTTTCAGCCAGTGTATCAAAATACATACAGTTATTTGCCACCACTTGAGTCAGCAATGCACAGCACTGCCCACCCTGTGCCCTGGTTTCAGTAGACACAGCACTAATAGCACACTGACACTTTGGTTGTTGCTGAGTAATGGGTGCATGCCTGGGACCACTCCAGGGGGAAGAGCCACCGCCTTTATAGTGCAGCTAAATCTTAACCACTTTTTTGGTCACGTTATTTCTAGCAACCTCCTGTCAATTCAATAGCAGACATTGAATTCTTACTTTCTATTTCTTCCTGCAATTTCAGATTATAGAAAGAAATGGTTTCTGAATGAAACTGAATGAGATCACAGTAAAAACGTTGCAAGACTACACCTGATTTCAGCACTATTAGGAACAACTGCTATTATCAACAAATGAATGACTGCATCTGACAGTCTACAGAGAGCATGTATTCATCTGAACCACAATTACCTAGAATACAACAGCATTACATCATACACTATACTGCCATTGATTTTAACATTTATTATTTTATAAAAGGCTTAATGTAATTTTAAATAAGAAATAATAATTAAGGCTATGCCCCGAGAGTGATTTTTCTATCTTCTCATATTTCTACTGCTTCAGTCACCATCTTTTTTAATATAATCCCATAATATAATAAGATACAGTATGGAGAAATCTCTTGTGCAACAGGTTTCAGATTGAGTTATTAATCAGTCAATCTATTCCGTAACAAGCAGAGACTTTAATAAGTTGTGACATTCACACCTGTAAGCTTCAGAACTGACAGGGCACTCCAGACTAGATTTTTAATTCAGTACTATGTGATTGAAAACAAATTATCTCCAAAATGCATCTGCTCCTCAATTTGGAGAAGATTCAGCACATCCAAATTTAAGACACTCTGTCATCAGACCAGAGGCATCTACATTTGGGGTTTACCAAAAGCAATGCTAAAATAGGATGTTAATCCTCCATTTGACACCACGCAATTTAGAAGCAGTGGAGGACACTGTCCTTTGCACATAAATGCATTCTACATGTCTGCCATCTTCCTATAAAGCAGCAGCTAGAGTCAGAAACATCTCTGCTGATTTATAGGAAAAATCAACCATTTTGTTGTCATCAAGAATTCAGGAAATGCTGAAGCCAAAAAAGGCTCCAGTTATAAGTATTTAGACTCTGAGGACACTGTAAACCACAAGAAGCCATACTGTCTTCCTCAGCTGTCTCTGGAGATTCGAGGAATTATGTTGTTTAGAGTTGGGAGCAGAAAGAGCTGAGAAGCTCTCTCAGGATACATAACGGTAAACATCCTCACTATTTTCCCTTCCCCCTTCCTTCAACAGCATACATCTTTGCTGAATATTAAAACTAGTGTGCCAAGGAACTGTATTTTAGGAAGACTACCTACTGCTAAATCAAAATAAGCAAAAATGTTATGACTGTACAGAGGAATTTTTCCAAGTTAACACCACATTCTCTTTCATTTCCAGCATTTTGAGGGGGAAAACAATAGCCAGGTTTGATTGTACTCAAACTCTTTTTTTTTTTCATTTGAATAAGCAAACAAGATATATGAATAATCCTTTTTAGATTCTGTTGCCTTGCAAACTACTTCACAACTAAGTGACAGAGCTTCAGGTACTCTGTAAACAGCAGCCTTACAGAACTTTAGACTCATCTACTCAGCATCCAATTTCAGTAGAGCAGACAAGAAGAAAGACAACCAAACTCCTCAAAAAAGAAAATGAGAAAATGTGGGTAACATTTGAAGTTCTCCAGGTGCACCTTATGGCTTGTAGATTTACAAACAAGAAAGCTAAAGGAAAAGAGGAGCTATCAGAAAACACAAACATGCTTATGAGTCCAGAAATCATAAAATCATCAAGGTTGGAAGAGGTCTCTAAGATCAAGAAGTCCAACTGTCAACCCATCACTACCTTACTCACTAACCATGCCCCTCATTGCTACATCCACACAGTTCTTGAACATATCCAGGGATGGTGACTACCCAACTCACCTGGGCTGTCTGTTCCAATGTATTACCACTCTTTCTGAAAAGAAATTTTTCCTAACATCCAACCTGAACTTCCCCTGGCACAACTTGAGGCCATTATCTTCCATCCTATTGCTAGTCACCTGGGGAAGGAGGCCAACTCCAACCTTATCACAGCCTCCTTTCAGGCCATTGTAAAGAGCAGTGATCAGGTCTCCCTGACACTCCTCCAGACGAAACAACCCCAGTTCCTTCAGCCATTCCTCATAAGATTTGTTCCAGATCCTTTACAGTTTTGTCGGCTTTCTCTGGACATACTCAAGGACCTCAATGTATTTCCTGTTGTGAGTGGCTCAAAACAGGCACAGTACTCAAGATGCAGCCTCACCAATGCCAAATATGGGGGATGATCACCCCCCTGCTCCTGCTGGCTACCCTATTTCTGATACAAGCCAGGATGCCATTGGCTTTCTTGTCCTCCTGGGCACACTGCTCGCTCCTGTTCAGCTGACTGACAACCTAAACCCTCAGACCCTTTTCCACCCGCAGCTTTCCAGCCACTCTGCCTCAAATCTTGAGTTGTATGGGGCTGTTGTGGCCAGATTATGGGATCTGGCATTTGGTCTTGCTGAACCTCGCACAACTGGCCTCACCTATCAATCTAAACTATCCCAATCACTCTGTAGGGCCTTCCTACCCTGAACACTTCTTCCCAACTTAGTGTCATGTGCAAAGTTACTGAGGGTACACTCAATCCCCTCATATTGCTTTTGTTTGGTGTAGTGAGGTGACTGTGTTTTTAAGCTTGTAAGCAAGCCAGGCCCTACAGTTACTATTTATCATGTTCAAGTCACACCAGGTTGCCACCATCTGGCCACCCTTACACTTGCACATTCTCTTTGCATCCTCCTGAATGCTAAATTATATGAATCGACTGCATCATACAAGACAACCATTTAATGTAGCAAGGGCCAAGAAAACTTAAAATAACTCCAGAAATCATTCATGATATCAATATTACTATTGTGAAAATATTGGCAAGTTGGTTTTTTGTTGTTGTTGTTGTTTTGTTGGTTTTTTTTTTATTTTTTTTAAATATCATAGTATTTAGATGATCAATACAAGAAAGAAACAGACAGAAAGAGAGTTTGAGGTTTGGACTTTTTTTTTGGACTTCATTTGAGTCCTTGTCCCTTCAAGTGAAAAATTCTGAACGAATGCCCTGCCTCTTGCCAAGCCATGTGCACCCACAATGATGGCTCACTGTATTCTGAGTGAAAACATTCCTACTTATTTTTCCTCCTCTTTCTACTCTTACTGCTTCCTAGTCTTTTTAAGTCTTAGGATATCCTTAACACGACGGTGAAATCAGATGCCTATGTAAAATACTGCAGCCTAGAAGAGCACAATGTTCTTTCATGCCTTTAAAAACAATTTTTTTTTCAAAAAGGGTCAGCTTTGCGTTTTCCAACAATTTAATTCATCTTCTCTGTATGTCTTGACACATGGTTTGACAATTTTACACCTTCAGAACTGTCACTAATCACTTTCCTAAACCTGCTGCAGTTGGTTCCACTTCACCATGAGGGCACACTGCTTACTCACATACAATTTATTCACCAGCTCCCCATATAATTTTCTGCAGTGCTGCTCTCTGAACACCAGCTTGTACTATTGCCCAGAGATGTTGAAGCTCAGATAATTCTGATTTGCCCATGATGAACAGCAGGAGTTCTCAGTCAATCCATTTATCCAACTTGACAAGGTCCTTCTGAATAGCTCCTCTACCCTACCCTTACCAAATCCTCTGCCTCCATTCAGCATCATCTACAAACTTGCTGAGCATGCCCTTCTTCCCACTGTCCAGGTAATTAACCGTTATAAATATGAAACAGTGTCAACTCCAGAATTAACCCAAGAATAAGGAATTACTCTCTTCCTGTCTTCTAGGCAGTACATGTAAATTGACTGGCCTACCAATCGAACATTGTGCTCCAGTAACTAAAATTACATTGGAAGCCAAAATAATCCCATTTTACCACACCTTTCCTACCCAAAGAGCAAGATTCCAAGAAATGTAAGCACAGCGGGATTAAGTGGCTCCTCCTATAAGCTCAAATGTGACGATTAAACACTGAGCAAATTGTTTGAGTATAATCTGAAGTATCACAACAACACAAGCTGTAACAGTTACTCGTTATTATTCTTCATCTGATGAGCTTGAAGTGTTTTAAACCTTTTCTGAAGTGTCCGTGCATATGACAAAAAGAAAACAAACAAGAAAGAGACGAGATCAATTTGGCATAATCGTTTTGTTTTGTTTTTTTTCCCTCAAATGATCCTTTGAGGAGTTTTAGTATTCAGTAACCTCATAGAAGAACAAGGATTTTTACATTTTTTGTATACAAAGGCATTGAACAACTATTTGTATGAAGGAAAATAAAAAAGGACTCACTAAATGTCAAACCGACATTTTGTTTGGGGTCTTTGGCTTCTATTCAGTGGTGGAAGGGGTGGGGAACAAAGGAAGCAGGAAAGCCTAAATAATATCAATTTATCATTATTCATAGAAAATAAGTCCGAGGGCGTTTTGCATGGATGATATGCACCACAACCTTGGACCTTAGCTAAAGTCACAAGCAAATTTCCTGGAATTTTTGCTTATCTCTAAATATTTCTAAATGGTTTATTTGTGGTAGGGAGAAATAACTTCTAGGACTAATCTGGGACAACAGAGATTAAGCTTAAAAGGGAGATTACAGAAGACAGAGACCATAACACAGAAAAGATGTAGAAGTTGTTTTAATAAATCCATTCGTTCAGGCAAGTAGGTTCACATTCTCTGAGACAGGCCATGATAATTCTTTTCAAAGAAGTTCACTACACCACTCTGTCCTTCTCATTTTTAACAGCACAAACAACTTTAAAAGAATTGGCATTTTGCTTTAGAGACGCTTTGAACCACGCAAGCGAAGTCATCCATGAACAACAACAAAAAAAAAAAACAAGCATAGGGAGAAACACTGCTATCCAAATAGGAATTAATGAAAGAATTACTATGTTATAGCCTGCATGGAGAACTTAAAATGACAAAACTTCGTGACAAAAGAGAAAAGAGGTAAGCTACTGAAATGCTTTTAGAGATCTAAGTTCCAGTTCTTTGGTTTTATAGAGAATTTTTCTGTCCTCAGCTTATTCCTTCATTCTCTGTACAGATGTGGGTAACTACAGCATTAATAATGCCACTGGCTACGAAGGAAACAGTCATTAATTACTGGAGGTTGTGCAGACATTTTAAAGCAAGGAATATAAACCGAGAAAAATGAGCACACAGTTCTGGATGGCACACATGGTATTTGTAAGTAGCTGCATGAGAAAAAAGCGAACCAGAAATCAAAATAAAAACCAGACTTTGTTCTAATATCAGATGGAGGAAACTGCTTCCCCATTACAGAACAAACAAATATCATCAACTGACTTACACAAAAGGGAAAAGGAAAACAACAGGAAAACTTGCCAGCTGGGGAAAGCAGTAAAGTGCCAAGGATCATTTTAGGGCTGCAGCTGTCTCTCTATGCCAAGTTTAAAGAGTTAGCTGTTCTAAAAGTGTATTAGAAAAATGCAACCGGGGAGTTCAAACACAGACCTTGTATGGAAAAATTCCATGAAGCAGACAGTGAATTTCCAGGATTCCTAGGAATTGAAAATTCATCTTGCCATTTCTCAGGTTCGGCATCAAAACAACTATTCCAAAAATGCTACTGAAGTTCCTTTTTTCCTGCTCACGTCCTACTTAAAGAGTTGCCAGTCCCCCATGTACAGCTCTGAAATTAGTTCTGCACATCCCACTCCAAAGGAGACTACTTCTAAACTGCTACTATATCACAACAGATCTATTTTTACTGGGCAATGCATGACACTCCTGGGCAGACAGCCTATATTAAACTTCTCTCAGTATTTTAAGATTACTCATGCATAAGGCTCTCAGCAATGCTATCTCGGTATTTTTTGAGAAGCACTGGTGATTTATATATTTTCAAGTATTTTAGGTCTGAATAGGGCTATATCTGGTCAAAAGTAACCCAAGAGAGAGCAACTGTTTTTCCCACACTACAGTGCGCTTCTATCTGAAGTCTGACTTCTGTTTTGGTTTGGCAGGGTTTGGGTTTGGTTTGTTTCTTTAAGTAAAAATTTGTCTGTAAAACATGACACTGATATCAGAAGTGATGTAAAGGATGAACATATCATCTTTGTGATATCTCTGGGAGCTTACCAGGAACCTCACAAACAGGTGATAAAAGAAGAAGGATGTAAAGGTGTGCAAGCCAAGTGCAAAAGTGACTCATTATAAATCATCTGCACTTTGTTTTTGAATATATCACATACAGATTCAGCTGGGGGAAAAAAAACAAACTATTCAAGACAGATGCAGGAAGAAAGTCAGATCGACAAACACTTTGTCACATCCTTTAACACCCTCAGAATCACCTGTGACTTATTTTAACCACTCAAACAACAAGGAAATATTTATTGCAGACAGAAGTTCTGCAGTCCATTCTATTTACTCAGAAGCAAACAAACGGTCTAAAGTTTACCACTTTTGAGGGAACTGACAAGATGTAATTTTGTACCTAATTAGTTACAAGGGTGACCAGTACACAGTATGTGTGGGAGGTAGGGGGAAGCTACTCCACACCAAAGGTGATTGTTTGCATGAAGGCTAGGTGACTATCAACAAGTATTGTTATAAAAACTGAAAAATCTACACAATAAGAACAATAAAAAATGGAACCACACAACTTCATCATCAAAAAGGGCAGAATTCTACTGCTACTGAACCATTCATTAAAGCATTAAACCATTATGAAAGCAGAAGAAATGAAAGCTGTGGGTGCCCCACCCCTGGAAGCATTCAAGACCAGGTTGGATGGGGCCCTGGGCAGCCTGAGCTGCTGGGTGGCAGCCCTGCCCATGGCAGGAGGCTGGGGCTAGGTGGGCTTTAAGGTCACTTCCAACCCAAGTCATTCTATGACTCTATGAAATCATGGTTATTGTATTTCACTGCTCTTTCCAAGTAATCAGCATCCTTGTCTCTTTCAGTAATGGTCAGACAAATCAAGAAGGCTACATACATTTCCTGTTGAAAAAGCTGCCAGTCAGTCATTTACTTTTCTGCTTACAGAAACTACTTGGACATAAAACAGGAACCTCAAAATCCTGCTTGTGCCTCTAGAATCATATCTAGGGACACAGAAGAGAGAAGATACTAAAAACTGAACAAGCAATCAGAGAGGTTTGTCCTAAGTCCAGTTTGACTACATTCAAGAGCATTTTAAACAAACTTTAAATATTAAATAAATAGATTTTCAAGACGCACAAGTTAGTAAAATACTTATTTAAAATGAAATAAATAAAATAAAATAAAAAACCACACAACCCTCCCTAAAAAACATCAATCCTGTCTTTTGATATGCGTATATTTACACCAGTGATATGATATTCAAAGTTCAAGTGTCGAGATGAGTAAAAGTTCAAAGAAGGTTTATCAAGTTTAGCAGTGTCTGCTATATGCTGGCTGTGCCTCCCTGAGTTACAAAGATAAGAATACTTCTTTGGAATCCATTCAAGAAGGAAGTTTTAAAAATAAGCCCAATTGCACGCCCTGTCATTGGATCACCAGTTTCATTTTGACTACTAGAGGGAGATAAACTTACTGAGAGGAACGTTTACTTTTTGTTAGGTTTTGTTTTTGTTTTTAAAACAAGTACAAGTCAAGTTTCATAAAGGAACAAGCTATTCTCTGTGATACCTCGGACAACTACTCCACTACATAAAGACTATATTTCATCAGGAATGTTTTGCATTGCAGTAACAGTGTTGTGTATTACAGTCTTTCTGCTCCATAAATCTCACTGTTTGGTGCAGTTTGAATTACAGGAGCTATCTCAAGACAATGTCAGGATCCCGAAGCCAAGAACAGAAAAAAAAAAATCATGTGAGGTTCACATAACACAGTAGTGGATCAAAGAATACAGCACTAGGACTTCAGCACAGATAGAAGTCCTCTTAGATAAGAGATCTTCCAGAAGTCCAAGGAAGCCAGGAGAGAACATGAACTTTTAAGCCAGTCAGCACCTTGTGCAAAGCAATGGCTGGCAAGCCCTGAAGCAGATCACTAAATAAAAATATAAAATAAAATAAAATAAAATAAAATAAAATAAAATAAAATAAAATAAAATAAAATAAAATAAAATAAAATAAAATAAAATAAAATAAAATAAAATAAAATGAAGGAAAGAAAAGAGAAAGGAAAATGTCCTGTTCTGTTCTGACTCGAGCTAAAACCTATATAAGAGCTTTGATTTTTCAATTGAGAATTAATATTTTAGGCCCAAAGTTCCTGACAGAACCACCTCACTAGATCAACATTTCTGGATAGGATGCCACCATTCCTCCTCTAGGACAGAAGACCTATGGACAGCACTTAGAATGAGCAGGAAAGCTGCATTCATGTATTCTTCAGTAGTCTGGGAAAAAGCTTGGTGAGAGCTGAGGCCAAGTATATGAATAGAAAGGCACTGAGCTGAAAGTCTATGTAACAACACGCTTCAGGACCTGGCCTTACTAAGCATTGTATGTAAATATGCTTGAAGCATGAGAATCAAACTCCACAAGACAGTCATTGGAATGCATGGAAGAAAGGGTGGAAGAAATATGGCAACAGCAACGCTTAGACCTCTTGTGAAGGTTTTGCTTTGCAAACTGCAAATAGCACTATCATCTCCAGTGCAATGCAGGAACCTCAATTTACAAGCTGCTTCTCTCTCAAAATTCATACATAATAGGTGCTTCTTACAAAAGATTCAGAAATCCCTCCCTGATAAAGCTTACAAAAGAAGTAACCACAGGTTTGGTACAAATTAATGTTTCTTCCATTTTTGAAGCTTAGGTCATTTGGTTTTGGTCTTGAGGAAATGGAGGTTTTCTGTGTGTGTGTGTCAATGGTTTATACAGTGCATGTTTGGGGTTTTTTCAGCTTTTTCTTTTAAATGGGTGACAGACACTTCATCCAGAAACAATGACAAGTATGTAAGCCAACTATGCTTTGTTCTTTGAATTTACAAAGACAAAACTGAACTCCTCCTCTTCCCCCTACGCCTGGCTTCAGTGAAACTTACAGAACTGGAATCATCAACTTCATTTTAATATACTTTCTTCTAAGCAAATATTTTCCCTTGAAAATTGTATTTTCTACACAGAACATCAGTTCTTTCCACTGTGTTCCCAGAACTTCTACAATACCACAAATGCCTTGTTTAAAGCATCACTTTTTTCCCTCTTTACTTCAAAGCATACTGAGCCCCATCTGAGGAGAAGTACTTTACGGTTCCATCAAGGCAACACAGAGGAAGCATCTAAATTTAAATAAGGCCTTTCATCTGTCAGACAGTACAAGCAGACTCAATATAGCTCATTCCTTAATCATATAAACTTGTACTTTGACATTACATTTCCCTAAATAAAGCCTCAGCCATAGTTCAAGTTTAGAACTGCAAGAAGATTTATCAGACAGAAGGGAAAAAATAAGTCTAAACTGCTGCTTTCAACTTTGGTTTGGACTCCTCCAGTGATTCAGTAGACTCAAAAGCCTGGCTTCCTACTTTTCCTTCTCTCCCTATTCATCTATCAGTGCAAAAGACACTGCCTCTCTATGGTTCCAACCTAGCTGAATTCATAAACTTTACCTATGAGCACACAAGGTTTATTGGGAGTTACCTCCACATAAAGATCAGTATCTCACTTAACTAACTTTAGCACAGAAGACGTAAAGGTCTGCAAATATCAGAACATAAACCAGCTACAAACAAAGCACTTGATAAAAGCCTAGAAGCTATTTCAATATGCTAACAGCTCAACCAGCTACAAGTTTGTGTTGGTATCTTGTACACACAAAAGCAATGAAGTTTTAAATGCCTGTAGGATTAAGCTGACTATCTAAAGATCACCATTAAAATCAGCTGTCTGTCACCATGTCTTGCAAATACCAAGTTGGAGCAGTCATGACAAAACACACTCTCAAGGAGTCTTTGTTTTATTAAATTAATGGTTGTTGTTCTCAGTATTAATTAAGAAGGAAAATACTTTAAATATCTGAAGCTTTGTTAAAGGATAAGAAAAACTGAATCCAACTATACCAGTGGTGAGCTTGGAAGATACATCAAGAAAAAATAGAGCCCAGGGGTCAGCAAAGGCAAGGGACATCTTCCTTTAGGTGTAAATGCTCTGGGAGCACTGAACTGTATCACAAGCTACTGATGGTTATAGACTACTATACGAGTTTCTAAGAACAGCCTTGAACACTACCAAATCATGCCAATAAGCATTACAAGCACAATCAATTGAAGAAACAGAATTTGTTGCTTTGACTAGCTTTCTTGCTCATGGCTGGGCAGTCATCCCGAATAAAACTGATTACAATGTTTTATAAAGGAATTTCCAAAAGTTAACAATTTTATTTATTTCACTCCAAAATAAAAAGTAATAGCTTTCCTCTATCATGAGAAAACAAGCAACTCCCAAACCTTGGTACTTCCCCCTGTAGCTGCAGAAATAAATGGGATGACAAAGACCTCAGTGACATATTCCACATCTTAAGCCAGATTTAGAACAGCCTTCAAAGAAACACTATGCAAAGACTCGGTTCTAAGAGAAACCATTTCACTATCTTTGATCCCAGCAAACTTGCTTTGACAGCTACAATAAAGAAGAGGTTGCTGCCATAAGCCTGCTATTCTGATCACCTCCTAGAAGTTGGCATCCCAGGAAAAAAACAACAAAAAACAAAAAAACCCCACAAAAATCAGAAAAAACACATCATAGGAAAAGCATGAATAAAAGAGTGGACAAAACACACATTCAAGTGCAGTAACACGCCTGGCTATTGCATAGGCATCCCATACAGTTAGTGGAATTAAGCAGCACCAGTCTCTCTTTCAGAGGGCATTTTTTAGAACACACAGAGAAGAGTGTCTAAAGTTTGTCTGCCAAACACCTCACATTGCATTATCCTCTAGCAGCAGCATTTTGTTCTGTATTCTTGAAACACTTCCATCACTTTTGGAAAACAGACTATTTTATTCTTAAGGGAAGCGTGTTAGTTATTCTAACTGAGCTGTGGGAGTAGACAGCAGCTGCTGCAGCAGGTCAATAAGGGCTCCACAGGAAGGGCAGTATTGCTTTTCTCTCCCTTTAAAGATGGATCACAAGCACAGGCTTCATTAACAAGTATTGACTACCCCATCTAATTACTGCATTCCAGAACTCACATTTTCACCGGACTACAAACCTCAGCAGTCTGCAGATGCCATTTACCCTGTTTAGATTTTACTCTTACTGGCAAATTTAACACTCCATTAATGGGCAAGCAATAATTTTTATTTTATACAGACATTGTATATTTGTCATATTTCTAGCGAGAGCCACAATACTTAGGAACATACTTACCAATGTTAATCTTTCAAATTATGTATCTGAATCTGTTGGTTTGCGTGCCTAAAGTTAGAAAACACAAATGCAGCATTTAGCCTTGTAAATTAGTGAACTGGTTTTCAGAAGAACTTGAACTCATTTCCTTAAAAAAAACAACCTATTTAACTGTTAAATTGGTTCAGAAAATCCTGGCTACAGAGCTGAATAATTTCTGCCTTGCCCTCGAATCTCTAATTAATCACACTGAGAGATACTTCTGCTTTCCTTATGCATAATTATATATAGATACTCAATTTTAACGAACTACATTCAGGAATTAAAAAGTCATTTTAATTCTAAATAGCATTGCTGGCAGAATAGAATACAGTTTAAACAATTTTTTTTCCTTTTCCCCCCTTAACATCTCAGAAAAGACAAATCCACAACTGCTTTTCATTTAAATATTCACTGTACTAAATATCTGCCTTAAGAAAAGAAGCTCCATGGAAAATGATGGCACCTATACTGTACTCTTATTATTGTGCAACATTTTAAATATAATTGCAGTAATATATTAACTTACCTGAGAAGATACCTAAGGGCATTTAAGAAATTATTAATTCACTTCTTCTTCTTGTCCCTCCACACAGCTCTTTCTATATCAAGCTTGCTTGCTGTGCACATCCTCAACACACACACCAAAGCAAGCTGTACAGCCTACATGCTGAAGGGCTCCCATCTTTCACTTCCTTTTGTGGCTCTCAACACCAAAATAAGAGGTTTTGTTCACCAGAGTGCTGTACTTTTGAAAAAACAGCATATTTATAAAACAACTGAAAAGTGAGAGCTTTATTCCTATCTTATGATGCATTTTTTCAAACTAATTTGGCCTAATCTACAGACATAAGATGCCAATATTTAGCAAAAGATCAGAATGCTTCCCCTTCTTTCCCATTGCTGCACTCTACCCGTTTAACATGTACTCCAGAAAGTGGACTCTTCAGTGGTCATTAAAGTCTGTCTGGATGAATGAAAAGCTCACTATTGCATCTACCAAAAGAATGTATTACTGGACTGCATTTAAAGAGTGAGTTGCTTACTGAGTTTTGCCTATTATTTCTATAAGAAAGCACCAACTGACATAAAAAAAAACATAGCTTTTGTGTTACCCACATCTGAGGACCATCAGTTGTCTTTATTTAAAAAGCTATTTTATAATAAAGACACCCGATCCCTGCCAGTTTATCTTTAAAATAACACATCTCTACTGCAAACACACCATAAATATGCTTTATCTTACTCTGCTTGTTTGGCCAAAGGAGGAAGTCATTTCCATGGGAGACAGGCACAGTCATCACAACTTCCAGTTACTACTTCTCAGTTTCACAAGTATTGGAGCAATGAGATTGTATTAAACAGCTTTAGAGAAACCCTGCAGCCAAAATGTTTTGTGCTCATTTCACATAAGGCCAATCTTTTTACAGGATGCCTTTTCGCCACAATGCTGTTAAAGATTTCTCAAAATAAGCAAGATAAATGGGATAACTAGTTTAGTAGTTCTGGTTTCGCTAATTACAGCCTATGGTGTGAAAATACTCTGAGACAATATATGTATTTATACACACATCTAATCTTGTCCACCATGCTCTGTGGAAGTGGTTTATGCAGCAACGTGAAGTTTCAGTGACCATTTGTCTAATAACAGAGATACCGGGTAAATAAATCACAGTAACATTCTTCTTGACTTATAATGACCCTTCCAGGTTTCTTTTACCTCCAGAATTTTCTTCTAAGCAAACAATATCCATCATGAAACAACCATAAATAGGTCAAATATATTTTCTCAAATGAGAAATTTCCAAAACTTCTGAAGGCTTATGATTTGCTTCTGAGATGGAAAGTACATATATGAATAAAAACACGGAAAGGGAAGTTAACCATTATTTAATAAATATAAGCAGTCTCAATCCTTTCAAAATTGTATTACCTGCCATACAGAGCAATCAGCATAGATTTCAAGTGTTTGAAATAGACACACTATCTGCTCAAGATCCTAAACTCCCACAAATGATGTGCTTGTTTTTTGTTTTTAAGCTTAAAACACACATAAATTCCTGTTAAAATATTGATGCTTTTATTTTAACGCAACCTAAATTATACAGCTTTTCCATTTCATTTGAAAGCACTCCACAACTCTCAATTAAAATCCCCGGCATTTCACAGCAGTCAGCCAGTCTGCAATTGCATCTGTTTGTCTGAGGATGAATAGAAAACTTAGCTGTCTGAAACGATCAGCCCAGCAATATCCCCCTGCATGCAGTTCTGTGTGACACCATTTATCTCTGAGAACTCCACGGCATCTTGAGAATTACAGCCACCATACTGAGGTCCATGGCTGATCACACAGTGTGATGACTCAGTAGAACTAAGATTAACTTTACCAGTCAGGTCAATGTTTTCAAGCAGGCAACAAGATATTGGCATAGACCATGTATGATTTTTAAGTAGCTTTAATGTAGTGACACATGTAACAATTAAACAATTAAATCTTTCTTTTATTTTTTAAACTAATACTGGACACGATTCATTCAACAACATAGTGGTTTGGCCTGTAGACTGTTTGTTCCTACTTAGAGTCAAGCATGCTTAGCAGGTACGCCTGCTTCTTACGCCCAAAAATACTGCCATCAAAATGTATGTCACTCCTTTTAATGCTGCTCAGCAGTAAGGAAGAAGGACAAAACAGAAAATTGCTGAGACAATTTTATTCTGCCAACCATCAGCATTTCAGAGAAGGATTCACTAAGCTTTCAGAGACCACACTGAGTGACTTAAAACCTGGGAATATGAGAAGAAGGTTGCATGCATTTGCACTACGTGTTGTTGCTTTTTTTCTTTTGTAATGACATCTACTGAGTTTTAGAAAGGTTTCACTATTCAGCATAAGTAGCTGCAATCTCCAAAGGGAAGGAACTGTACAGGGATTAGAGCAGAAGGAATTTCAGCCACTAAAAGGGTAAGGCCTTTCACCATCTGTAATTTTTATCCACTTCCACTGACTGCCTAAGCTCAAATTCCAATTTCTTACCATTGCTTTCTAGCTCCAAGTTTGCAACTCACAAAGAAAGAAGTATGCAGGTAAATTGGTGCATTTTCATTCTAGGCTCTGAACTAAGATAGAAAATGAACATGCTGAACTACAGCTAAATGTAGGCATTTTATGGTGTGAATAGGATCTTTAGCATATACACAATTGATTTGTGAAAAGGAGACCTTTCAAAAAGAAAAATGAATTCTGCAGGGAACAAATGTATTTTCTGCCTGTCCACATTTCTTTCACCTTGAACATAAAAAAGACTGGGCGTCATCCAGCTGATTAAGTATTAAACCTCTCACCTTTTCTTATCAAATGGCCAATTTAGTCAACGCAGTCACCTCTACTGCACCATAGCATTACCAGGCACAGAATATTTGCACATGATTCACAGTTGAACTAAACAACAGTTTAGTTGGATGTCAGGGGGAAGTTCTTTATTGTGAGAGTGGTGAGGTGCTGGCACAGGCTGCCCAGAGAGGCACCTCTGTCCCTGGAGGTGCTCAAGGCCAGGTTGGATGGGGTCCTGGGCAGCCTCATCTACTTTTAAATGTGGAGGTTAGTGGCCCTGCCTGTGGTAGGGTAGGGGGGGGTTGGAGCTTTACGATCCCTGAGGTGGTTGGAAGGCACCCGGGCCATGTGATTGTGTGATTCAGTGAAATTAGAATCTGGTTTACTGACCGTACCTCAGCCCTAAAGCATTTCAAATCAGTTCAGACAAGGTCAACGGAGGAACATTCCCCTCAGGTGAAGTTCCTTCTCATGTCACTCCACGTTCTGTTTTGTTAAAATCAGTGCTGAATGAGGCACTTCACTGGAACAAACACACACAAAAAGTAAAATATGGGGAAGTATGGCAAACAGTTTTCTTTGGTAACAGACTGATGGGGGTAATGGCAGCATTTGGAGACACAAACTCTACTGTAACTTACTGTATTTCTCAACATGGTCAAAAGCATTTTGTATATAACCCAACACCGCTACCACACTGCCTTTCCCACTGTGTGTAAAGAGCTTACCATCTCTAAGGAGCTTTTCAGTTTATGCTGCTGTAACATTAACTTTGTTACAAATAAAATTAACTGAAGTTGAATAAAATTCAGCTTTAGATGTTAGAAATCTAAATTCTTGTCATCAGTGTTGTACATTATACTATATTCATAATCTTTGTAACCATAACACCTGAATCAAAAAGCCAGCCCACAGTAGTCTTCTGCTGAATTAAGCGCTTGGCAGTGAATACTTGGATTATTTTCAGTGTACCCAGATGTATCTGGACCTCATCAAACATATATAAAGCAACTGCCGACCATACTGCATTTTCATTGTATACTTTCTGTATTTGTTCCATATGTTCATAACAGAAAGAGCTTGTTTTCTTCCTACACAGCACTGGAGCAGGGGAAAAATAAATAAAAAAAGGGAACAGAAGGAGAATCTCAGTGGAAAAGGGTCCAGCACAGCAAAAAATGCTGCCTCGCATGCTGGTTCCTTGAGACTGCGGAAGGCAACAGCTGCTGCAGATAATATTGGACAGTGCACCTACAGAAGAATCAGCCAGAGAGCAACTTATGTACTGCCCTATGCTGTTATAAGCAAGGTTCCAGTAACCATCTGCAAAAGGGTTACTTCAAAAGTTTCAGCTTTAGAAAAGATTTGAGGCTCTTGATACATTTCTAGATTTGATTTCTGTGACAACAGACAAATGCAAGTCCCTTCTGAATTTTAAAGGGGGGTGGGGGGAGGGTAATAAAAATGCATAGGAAAATTTACTGCCAGGAACTTTTCCTTAATCTATTGAGTTACCTTACAATACCAGATATGCATTAACTATTATCTTCAATTTCAAAATTCACTGTTTACATCTACTAGACAAGTATGCACATTTGCTACTCAAATTAATATGCTACCCAAAATAAAACTAGCCTGTCTTTCACATTGCCATCAACAGAATATATTCCAAAGCCAATGATAAAACACTGGTGGCTTTGTTGTCTCAGTTCAGTATCTTTGGTCTCATGTTAACTTTGTTAACAGGGCAGGCAGACAATATTATTTAAACATACACAGACTCATAGATTCATAGAATGGTTTGGGTTGGAAGAGACCATTAAGACATGAGAGCGGATAATCCTGAAGAATAATCTCAGTCTGTGTAGTCCTTTTTCCTCTTACTCCATAAACTCCATATGGCAGACATGGTTATATGCAACAACAGACAAAACAGCAGCAGCTAAGAGGTATTGATCCTGACCTTTATTTGTTAACATGAAGAACAGAAAGCCTGGCTTAAGCTCAAAAACAAATACATAAATAAATAAAAATATACAAATGAAGGTTTAGTACATGGAGGTATTAATTATATCCAAATGCTTAAGCTGAGACAATATCCATATCCAACCATATCCAAACGCTTGTATCGAGTTCAGTCTATCAAATCACATTAGGGATTATAATGGCCCACTGATTCATACACAGGGAGTATTTTATGACTATAATAAAAGCTGCTTAAAAAACTGCTATACAGCAACACCCATGACAGAGCAAATGCACAGGGAAGCCATTCTGCTTGGCACAACAAAGTAGCACGGTGGCTCGCTGAAGATACCCATATAATAAGAGTACTGTGAGTCATCAGACATTGATCATTAGACACCTTCCTCTTAGAGAAGTTTTTACTTTATTAATGGTAGATTTTAGTTCCTGAGTCTCTTCTTTAATTTTTTAAAGGTGTTTCCAAAAAACAAGGAACTTTTAGGTAATATTTGCATCGATTGCCCTCATCTCCCAAATAGGTAATCACTGACCGACTGCTGTTTGGAAAATAAATAAGATTAATTCATAGAGCATGGTAGAATAATCTATATCCTTTATATCCAATTCCCTTCCACTTACTTGAAGAAAACAAGAGTATATGCTAAAAACAGAAGTTCCTCTTAAGAAGCACTGGATTTTATTCTACTTTTTATTCCACGCTGCTTGCTAGCAGCTGCTGTAAAGTTGTTCAAACGTTTTCATTTGAAGTTTAACATGCTTACCAGTTATCAGAGCTCTCCTGCCTTCTCTCAGAAAGATCTTCCAATGTATTGCCCACACACCATGAAAAATAATAGAAAAAATTCTTTGCATAAAGCTTTCTTTCAGCACTGCGCACTCAGCTCACTGTTCTCTCTCCTCTCAGTTACTAAACTGCTCCTGTTTCTCTTACCCCTTGTGTACCACACCTGAAGAAAAAAAGCCTTATCAGAAAGCTGATGCTGTTTCTATGCCCTTAGCCACTGTAAACAATATTGTATTTTAACTTCAAACAACCTGTCCTTGCACATGTACAAAGAAAGTTTCCAGCTTTAATACTTCAGATTCTTCAGCTCTTTGTGTTGCAGGTTTCAGCTCTGCTAGCCTTACTCACGCTTCATTGACTTCAATGAAATCCTTGTCAAGCATGAGATATTCTCACTTTTCATATTTAAAAAGTATTTTTCCTTTCTGAAACTGAAGTTAATATTTGACAGCAGACAGCTACTTTGATTTCTTAAGAGAAAACAATAAGAAATTCCTCCATTTTCACAATAGATTCGAGGTAGCATGTGGCTGCACGGCCCAAATGTCAGGGACATGTCGGACTCCCTCAGACTGAACATATGGGAAGCAGAGGGACAGCCATGCCTTTTTTTTGTACATACTTCTGTACCAACAAACAGATCCGAACAGACCACTGTGCAAGATGGAAGACTATGAAATATATACACTCCCACAGCCTTCAAAGAGCAAAAGTCACCTACTTCTGCTCAGTTCTCTAATCTCCTTCCCAGGGACCAAAGGGCGGAAATAGTGAGTTTTATTTTCTGAAAGCCACGATTGGTGTGAACAATAGCACTGTGTACCAGGGCAGTAGAAGGAAGCTGAAGCTCCTACTGCAGCAAACTCTTTCCACAGTGTTACTCTAAAGGAAAATTTGTGAAATTTGTTACTGAACTATAAAATATATACGTAGAACAACACCTTCTGGTGGAAGGAAAGTGCACCTTACAACACTTAGTAGGCATAAGCAGGGTAAGTTGCTTTTGCATTGCAGCGTTGTATACTCATTTCTCTACAAGCGAGGATTTGGATTCTGTACCTCAACCATATTTGTCTGTTCAGGACTCCACATCCAGATGCATTACCTGGAGAGCAGTTAAGTTCAACTGCTTTTATCCACATCTGTTCCCCATGCACACAGTTCAGTACTATTACCAAACTTCTTGCTGACACTGGCAATTTTTTTCCTAAGTGTCAGCTTTAAAATCACTTCCATTTTTGAAAGAGTTCTATTAATATGCTCTCACAAAACCATACTGAATGTCATGGGTTTTACAGAATAAGAGTCTGAATAATGCGCATCAAATAAGTTTTAAAAAGACTATGAAGCCTTTGTGATAGCAGAGGATTGCAGTCTTGCTCACAGTTGTGAAATGCCACGTGCCATTTCTCATGAATGCTGCACAGGTATGAAAAATGTCTTTAGTCATCACCGTTCAAAATAAAGAACTCTGACAATTTGGGGTGGGTGAGACACTCTCAGAAATAATATTTGGTTTTCTAAATGATGTCAACACCAATGCCAGCAAATCATAACACGTGCATGGTGAAATCAATCTTTCCCATTCAGCATCAATCACCTTCATCTCTCAACATTTTCTGTAAGTTACTTAGTTTTTACTTAGACTCAGTTTAAATTAAGTCTACATTTCTGTTACAGCTCAAGTACATTTACTGGAAACAGCCAAATAAGCCAATACAAATGTAGGTAATTATAGAGTGAGGAAAGCAGAGATCAGACTTAGAAGTGAACAGCTGTTCGAACTAGAAAGTAGTAATTCTCCACACTTAAGCTGAACAGGCACTTGGTTATTTCAGCTATATCAAAACCCTTTGAGAGCTAGTTCATTTGGGTTATAAGTTTCTTTAACTTCCTTATTAGAGCGCTGAATTCTAATATTGTTCTCAGTCCTGTCAGCAAAAGCCTTTTAGCACATCCTGTGCACAAGAGGTAAAGCCCTTTCACAGACAAAGATAAAAACTGAAAAGTGCAATTCCCAACATGGAAGTTGAGCATTGATGACAGCCATGCCAACACTGACTCTTACTGGCTGTATCCAGCAGACAGGATGGATTTTTTAATTCCCTTCCTTTGACTGCATGTCAGGAGTCTTATTCTGAAGATCTACTTTGCTTGGAGGTCAGGGTAAGGACATAAGGAAGTTTAGAAATAGGTCATGTGCAAAACCAGCCAGTGGGACTGTTGTGTTTTAGCTCGCTTGCACCCTACCATTCAACCCAACCACAGAAGCCACCCCAGCATCCTACAGCCATTAGCTTCTGCTCCCTAGCCTAGCTTGGCAGGCTTTAACCAGTGTGTGAACAGCCAGTTCAGTCACCAGCACACCCTTCACTTGGAAGTCTGGGGAGCATATTTGTCCACTGGATCAGATATAGATTAACAAATTATAAAGAACACTGCTTACTGCATTATCATTCATTATTCCAGAGAGTACAATATAATCAGAGTAACACTCGGTTCAGATTACCAGGAGAACTTGATGAAAGTCAAACTTCTGCAGCAGTAACCACTGTTTTCTAATAGGGACAGAAATTTTTACTGCTAAGCATATGCATGAGCAAATTACTTCACATTCTAATAATGCATAGATCCCTCCAGAAGTACTGCCTCCTATTTATTTCCATGGAATCTATAACAGCTAGCAGGAGAACAATAACCCTATTTGATAAAGCAAATTCTCAGCTACAAAGCACTGTTTTTTCAACACAGTCACCACCATTAGCTGTGCGTTTTCACCAGCAATGAAAAGGAACCTGCATGCTGCACTCATTAAAATCTGCACCAGTGGAAGTGACCTGTTGTTGATGCTGCTGAAATGTACCACCTACTGCCTCACTGTGCTCACATCCACTGTTTGTGCTCCATGAACATTCATTGAGCACTGATGAATGTCAGCGAGTGCCACTTTTTTCTGCATGCATGAAGTGAATGAACACACCTTTGCTTCATCCATGTTTTCACGTCAGTCACTATTTGGTCAGCCTGCCCCTCTGCTGCCATCTGTCACACAGCAACAAAAGGTAACAGAATACTGGTGGAAAGGTTCAACCTCTACTGCCATACTACAAACATCCACCTCTGATGTCATGGGCCAACAGAATAAATAGGAGGCATCACTTTCAGAGCAGCCCTTGTAGTTCTCATCTGATATATGATATACCATATATATATGGTATAATTGTATATATATACACTATACAGACCATATGGTTATATGGTATATGTATACCATAAAACCTCATGTTTTATAAGAACTCTCCTGAAATACCAATTTCACCTGAGAATTTCTAAGTTTTCATATCAGAGAGATCAAAGCCTGCTTTTTTAAGAGCTAAAAAGTCATAGGCATTCAAGGAGCAAATAAATGTCCAACTTTGGAGAAGCATCCTCAGGCATCTGTCATCTTGTATACTTTCTTGAATACTGTAGTACTGTTAGCCCATAATATAATGGATAGAATGCAAAAGGAATTTACTCTCACGGACAAAATGCTATTTCTTAATGACCAAAGTTAGTGTTAGACTGAATAAAAGGAATACAAAGTATGCCTATATTAAAATTAGGGACATTGTGACAAGAGTCATCTGAAGAAGGTCAAGCAGTACAACCACACAGAACTTGAAAAGATTTCCAGTTCTAACAAAAACAATTATTTTTTCCTGTATCAGTGCCTACGTTTCAATTCTCAAATCCCCAGTTCTGAAGATGAATGTAATTAGCCAGTTAGTTTCATTTCTTAACTCGGTAACTGATGTTAACACAAATAATGAGCATATTAATATTCAGCTAAGAAACTGAAGCATCACAGACAAGACAATGAACTGCAGTAGATGAGCACAAGAAAGAAAAACAGTCTGATTATTCACTGTAAGAAGCTGATAAATCCTGACACAGACAAAACATGAAAAGAGAGACTTCAAATACTATTATTAACCTCAGCAATAATAAAATATGAGTCAGTTTTAGCTCTTTTTGGACAATCTCTCGTAGGCTCAGCATCGATTTTCAATTTAAAATACTGCTTTCCATCAGGGAAGAGAACCTAGAAGACTGAAAAGGTATTAGCAACTGAGTGGCTCAGACCGGAAGGAGAATAAAGACTACTAATATAACCATTATTTGAATAAGAAGTCACCCTTCTCCTGCATACAGACTGCACTTAATAGGCAGTCTCCAGAAGGAAAAAAGATCAGTGGATCAGGATCCTCATCCAGACAAATAGCAGAAAGAGCTCTCTTCTCCTTCCCTTCCTCCAGAATTCAGTGGGTACCAGAAGGAGGAGCTGCACTCAGAATCACAGAATGGCCCAGGTTGGAAGGGACCTCAGGGATCATAAAGCTCCAACCCCCCACCGCAGGCAGAGCCATGGTGCACATTTAATACTAGAGCAGGCTGCCCAGGGCCCCATCCAACTTGGCCTTGAATACCTCCAGAGACAGGGCATCCACAAGCTCTCTGGGCAACCTGTTCCAGCACCTCACCACTCTCACAGTAAAGATCTTTCCCCTGACATCCAATCTAAATCTTCTCTCCTTCTACTTAAAACCATTTCCCCTTGTTCTGCTGCTATCTATCTTTCCGAAGAGTTGATTCCCCTCCTGTTTGTAGGCTCCCTTTAGCTACTGAAAGGCTGCACTGAACTCACCCACAGCCTTCTCTTCTCGAGGCTAAACAAGCCCAGCTCCCTCAGCGTGTCTTCATATGGGTAGTGCTCCAACCATCATCTTTGTGGTCCTCCTCTGGACCTTCCCCAGCAACTCCCTGTCTTTCTTGTACTGAGGGCTCCAGACCAGGACACGGTACTCCAGATGGGACCTCACAAGGGCAGAGTAGAGAGGGACAATCACCTCCCTGCTCCCACTGGACACTCAGGCTTTGCCCAGATCTTGATGTCTCACAGCTCACGCACATAGAAGAAACGTACTGAAGATGTCCTTAGAAAATCATCTACTGGTTTTTGTTTTGAGCATTGTGAGGTCCCTCTAGAAATCACTGAGAAACTCCATCTAATCCCATTTGTGCAGAGTTTCTAAGTGAGAAGGGAGAGTTTGAAAGCAGAACGAGTGCCCGCAGCAACCCCTGGATAGGCCTCACTGTGCAGCACCTGCAATAGGAGGCCTCTCAGGCCTCATAAGTTACAAGTATGCAGAAATTGGATGCAGTTACAGTATAATTACACAGCTACAAGGCTGGGTACAGCTACAAGAGCTGAAAATCCCATAACAACAGTGACTAGCAGAATTAACGATCACACACTCCACTCTGAAAAGCCAAATTTTCAAAAGGCCAGAAGAAATCCAGCCTATAAATCAGTCTGAATTATTTTTAATTGTTAGTGTACATTTTCTCCCCCTCACATCCATCAACATTTGGGCAGAGGTTAGACCTGTAATCCTGATGCGTTATCATCTATGCTTTGGGACGTTTGTTCAGAAGTCAGGAATAAATCGCAGGATTTTATGTCTCAGATTAGAGTTCCACATCATTTTTCCACCTTTCCAGGCTACTTTACATATTTTGCATTAACATCCATGACATGCTTAGTGTTAATACTTAGCAACTAAACCGTTCCCCTTGCTCTGCACTAGCTTCTAACTCCACGCCTTTTGCCTCCAATTTTAACCCATTTCATATTCTATTTTACTAAGTTCAGCATAATCAGAGATAAACTGCATTAACAATCATTAAAATATACTTATCTTTCTTTACGTGTCTTGCTTTGTAAACTACTGTAACAATTAGTTTGTCTCCTTTTCTACTTTGACTCACTTCTCCATATCTTCTGATAGAGTCTTACTGTTGGGTATTTACACATTGAGATGACATCTCTGATTTTTATTTTGTTCAGCAACATTTCAACAAATCCCCAACCTTCCCTCTTCGTATTAATTTCAGAAGTAGTTTACTCTGCTGCAGCCACTTCTGTTAAAAAGCTACTCCAAAGGCAGCTGCTTCAAAAATAAAACTTTAGAAATTCCTCTTTCAACTTCTTCCTTTTGCTTTCCTGTGTGTTTGATGAACCTATAGCTCTGGGATACCCCCTCTAAATAGAACTCTCTCTCCTCTTCTCAGAAGTACATATGCTCAGTGATGTCCATAGTTCTGCATTTGATTAAGATGCTTCTACCATCAAGAGAGGGAGGCAATATTTACTCAAAGAACCAAAGAACTGTAGGGGTTGGAAGGGACCTCTGGAAAATCAACCGGCCCATCCCCTTCACTAAAGCAGGTTCCCTACAAAAGGTTATGCAGGAAAACATCCAGGCAGGTTTTGAATATCTCCAGAGAAGGAGACTCCACAGCCTCTCTGAGCAGCCTGTTCCAGTGCTCTGTCACCCTCACAGTAAAGAAGTTTTTCCTTATGTTCAGATGGAACTTCCTGTGTTCCAGTTTGTGTCCATTGCTCCTTGTCCCTGTCACCACACACCTCTGAAAAGAACCTGGCCCCATCCACTTGACTCCCACCCAGCACTAATAAGATTCCCCCTCAGCCATCTCTTCTCCAGGCTGAACGGTCCCTGGGCTTTCATTCTTTCCTCATAAGAGAGATGCTCCAGGACTCCAGTCATCCATGTGGCCCTCCTCTGGGTTCTTTCCAGAAGTTCCCTGTCTTTCTTAAGCTGAGTACCCAAAAACTGGACACAGCGTCAAGATGTGGCCTCACTATTGACTCGCAGTCTACCTGTTGCACACCAGGACACCCAGGTCCTTCTCTGAAGAGCTCCATTCCAGCAGGTCAGCCCCTCACCTGTACCAGTGCAGGTGGTTCTTCTTGCCCAGGCATGGGACTCTATACTTGCCTTTGTTGAACTCCTTCAGGTTCCTCTCCATCCAACTCTCCAGCCCATCCAGGTCTCATTGAATGGCAGCAAAGCCTTTAGATGCATCAGCCACTCTTCCCAGATTTAGCATGACAAAAGAAATCATTATGCTTATACAAGTGTAATTATACACCCTAGCTTGACTTATATTCAAGAGAAATACTACATGCAGCATCTCATTCTGTAACAATGCATTACATTCCTCACAGGGAAAGAACATTAGCTACAAGATCTGCAGTCAGTGATTTGGTTAAAGAATTGAACTGATGATAATGTTCTCACGAAAATCAGTATTAAGAGAAACAGAAGAAGAAGGAGGGAAATAATAAATAAATAAAACATTAGTATCTTATTTTAAAACTTTATTCATATTTTTTCCTTTCCCTCTGACAAATTCTTCATCCTGGGAAGATAATTTGTCTTATACAGCAAATACTTAACGCTACTTTAAGACATAACAGTGCAAAACACAGCAGTTAAAACACTGTAACACAGATCCCACTGTACTCAAGATGCACTGACAAACAACATCAAATAAAAATACTGGCCAATGTTAAATGAGATTTTGCCTGAAATGCTGAGAGGCGAGATAGCCTGTCACCATGAAAGCGAGGGAAAAGTCTGACAAGTGCAGTTTTCAGAAGCACAGATACTGATAAAGGACAAAATAACAACCAAAGGGCAAACATTATTTTTCTGTACCAGCAGTTTGCTTTTTTTTGCTTTACTGGTTGTCCAAAAGTAACACAGTCCCTGAGCAAATTCCCCACCAATCCAAAAATCTCCCAAATATGCTTATTCAGTTAACTGCAAAAACAACCTGTTCCTGTGACTTTTGTGTAACAGACTCGTTTGGATCACATGCACAAGCTATTCATTACTTATTTTCAGCTATCCTCTCAAAGGCTTCAGGAATAGCATTTAGCAGCATTCATATCTCTCGGGGTCCACTGCAGAGAAGCCTCTCTGGCAAGAAGCAGACTTAAACTTTTAGCAAATCCTTGTCAAATTCTTCTTTGAAACTGTTGTGTTTTGTCACTGGCAAGTCACACACCTGTGAATGAGAAGTCTAATTTATTCCTGATCTCCATGAAGTCAGTATTACGAGACCAACAATTCCTGGGTAAAGCAGATGTTGCTTGGCAAGAGCTACGTAGTCACACCAACCAACCCAAAACACACAGCAGCTTTCCCAATAGTCTGCAAACTAAGCAGCACACTCTTAGTGGCCTCATAGGGATATCATGATCCTAAATATTTGGAGCAGAAAAGGAGAAAGGAATCAGAAAGCAGTAAAATTACATTCAGGAACTAAGTTTCATTTCCTGCCACTTTCCACGCAACTCATTTGCTTCAGTAGGAGGCACATGGGATCAATTTGGCCCACAGAAACAGGAAGTTGTCTAACAGCAGCAAAGAGGCAAATTTAATAGCTAGTGTATTTCCACAGAAGTTCTGCTCAAAGCAATGTTTTTATACTTCACCTTCCGTCCTTTTTTGAAGGGAGAGGAATACGTAGCAGCAAATTCCTGAATATTTACCTTCCATTCTCAATATTTGCAAGTATCAGCTCTCCTCAAGGTGTATCAGCTTTAGATAACTTTCACAAACTTTGCTCTTAGCGGGAAAACACAGAAGGCAACCAGTTCTTCACGGATGTACCTCTGATGCATCTCGAGATCCCAGCCACTGCTTAGATTAGCCCTCACCACCGTAAGGGCTTTCCCTGAACACACTGTGCAGTCACTGCAGACTGAGTCAACAACAGACTCAGCATTGAGCCAGGAGCAAGGAGAATGACAGTCCAAAGTTAATTAGTTAATTATTTTCAAAGATAAAATGGAACAACCCCAGCAACAATAAAACCAATGAGGCAGGGCAAACTTTAAAGAAAGAAACGAGCACCTGAACACAGAAGGTATTTTTCGTAGACTGGAATAGGATGGTACTACATTCTCGTTTAGCTGTCTCCTAGTGCAAAAAGGTAACCCCAAAGACTCACGCAGTTCTTTTAACACCATCCCATAAAATCATAATCAAGTTAACAGGCAAAGATACAACAGCAGAAGCAGGGTTTTTTTCTCTTTTTGCTTGTCAGTGTTTGCAGATACCCTGCTGCAGCGAATGCTGTCATGAATGCAAATTGCCTCAGCTCCCTGAGACCCATGCTGCAGTGTCCGAGACTGCCAACATGCAGCGCAGTGCCAGCAGCCACTAGATAAAAGGGAATGGGAAAAGGAGTCCAGAAAGGGTGTAAATTTGCACTTAATTGAACAAAGCCACGGAACCAGTACAAGATTTGCATTTCACAGGAAATGAATCTAGTCAGTATGTAGCAAGGACAGAGGCAAACATGCTGATATCAGAAAAGAAGCCATTTATTGCTATGAATGCAAGTTACTGAGCCCTCATGTTCTGAACTGCCTTCTGTACAAGGCTAAATGAAGTTAACTTCGTGGATATACAGCCCTCCAGTGCAGTTTAATCCAATGAAGCAACAAAGTGCTGACAGGTTCACACTCTGAAGAGTGACTGGCTTGTGAGAAGTGCTGAGCAAGCAAGTGGCAGCCTACACCTAACTCTTGGCAGACAGTAGGTTTGGAGTTAAAGTACAGATTTGCTTTTGAAGTACAGATTTGCTCCAGTTAATATCAAGTCTGAATTCTAACGCAGCAGGGAAAAAAAAAATCCATTAATTATTCCCTTCAAAAATGGATTATTAATCATACTGTTCCACTGAAAGCTCTTCCAAAAACTGTCTCTAGATATCAATCTTCACATTTTACAATCATCTCAAAGCACTTCTGAAGATTCAAGTGCTTTTTTGTTCAGGCCCTTAAACTGATGTCAATTTCTAAAAGGACGCCATTTTCACTTGGTCCCATGGATAGAGAAACACACCAGTCTTTTTCAAGCATCAACACCGATAGAATTCAATTGCAATTTAAACTGTGACAATGAATCTAAATGACTTGGACTGTAGTATGCTGAAGAGGAGAAAGATATACCCACTTAGACTGCAACACACAGCACAAGTCCAATGCCATAACATACAACCTAAGTAGGCCACTTCAGCAGTGGAAGTGTTTTCAGACAAGACCAAGAACAGAAGTACTACCAGACCTTATCTCCCAGAACAGAAAACCTGTAATATCCCCTTCTTCACCACACCAGTGTCAAGGGCTGCTGACGAAATTTTTGCACCTAAAGGAGTTGCATTAGGTATTATTAAGTCTTCTTGCTAATTAACACAGAATTTATTATTCTGAGAGACTTCTAAGTCTGCAGGATACAGAATCCGGAGTTTTTTTTCTAATGCATTTATAAGCAAAAGTAACTCAAGTCACGCAACTAGTTTCTTCAGTTGCTTGTCAGACACAGATCTGAACCAACCACATGAGTCCAGCCCTCAGGCATAAGAAAAGTAACTCTTGTATTTCACAACACTTGGCTGAGAAAAGGAGATGCATGGGCTACAAGAACTCCTCCTTTTCCCTAGAAAGGATTTCAAGCAGCTCATACTCCTGCATTAGAAGGCCCCTCAAAATCCACTTTGTGTTTTATAAGCTGGAGTTGACGCAGCATTAACCATCATTCTCAGAGATTGTTGCGGTTTTGACAGAAGAAAGAACATACTCAGGTTTATGTTACACCTGGGAATGAAGGTTTGTACTTGGAGAATCAAGGCAAGAATCACAAATCACTTCTATCAGCAGCAGAAGCAGGTCACATTCGGACAACAAAGAGAGTGTAAGGCTGTGAAACCGCCCCAGGGTTACAGTGCGCTGGAGCACATGCTGCAGTGGTCACCACTAATCAGAGATGCAGATAAGGAGCTAAAGACCCGCTAAGAGAAACTGCTTCTAGACACAAGGTTTCTTCACAGCATTTTCTAGCAGAAGTGGAATATGGATTATGAAATAAAAATGGAAGGATTTATTTATTTTACATGAGAAAAGCTAAAAATCACCAGTGAGACTCCCCTTTTATTTCCCATGTTTTCAGATGTCATTTCTTCACTTTGTCATTTTCTTTCATAATACAATCATATTGATCAATCACAGCTCAGGAAAGTAGTATGATATTTGTTACCAAAACGCAGGGATACCTGATAAGCAGCATGTTGTTCTCGTCAAAACCCTCACAACCTTCCTGTCACCCAAAAGACAAGAGAGCCTGTACAAGCTATGAGTGCATTGTGTGTACACTTAATAAATACCAATCACCTGCGAGTTTAGTGTGTGCACAGACAAAAAAAGCAACAAGAAAGGATTGTAGATGAGTGTGGAAGTGCTATTCAGGATTCTGGAGTAATGATAAACACCCGGGGCAATGATGAACACCTGGGGCCATTCAGCCTCCAGAAGGTTCCAGGAAGACACTTTCGGTATGTAAAGGGAGGCTATAAGAAAGGAACAGACTCTTTAGCAGGGTCAGGACAAGGTAAAAAGGTCTCAAACTGGAAGAGGGGAGAGTTAGAGTGAATGTAAGAAAAAGGTTTCTTACAGCAAGGGTGGTGAGACACGGGAACAGGCTGCCCAGAGAAGTGGTGGATGCCTCATCCCTGGAGACACACAAGGTCAGGTTGGATGGGGCTCTGAGCAACCAGATCTACCTGTGGATGTCCCTATTCATTGCAGGAGAGTTGGTCTAGGGTCTCTCCTGACTCAACCAATTCTATGACAGCAATTCAAAAGCCTGGTGAAATTGAAGTAAGAAGTAACACCAAAACACAGGGTTCCATTTCTGTTCCATGTTACACGAGGCTGAAATCCATTAGGCCTCCAAGCTACAAATACAGCTGTTAATGCCTTTTTCCAGATGTAAACACACAGCTGTAGCCTTCCAAAGAAAACCCCACCGCAAACAAATTTATGTACATTGCCAACACCATTACCTATTAATGCTGAAAAGTCTCTAGGATAGCCTCTTCTTATTTGTGTATATTCATACCAACACACCTCTTGACTGGGGATTCATGAAGAGACAGCATCCCTTCTCTACGTTTAACCTGGTGTATTCACAGTGAGCATCTGTTGGCGATTTGACTCTGGTTTGACCACTTCGGCCTCTCATACCTATTAAACTGCCCATATCACGCTGGCTGAGCTCCCACAGCTGCCACATCACACAGCCTCATGGCTCACACGCACGGCTGCGTGCATCAACTCGATCCTAAGCCAGAACTTCATGAAACTCCCAAAAGTATGTCTGTGACGATAGCTCCTTTTAACAGTAAGGCCGAGGGGACGCACGACCCTCCTCAGCCGACCGTCTCACGGTCTGAACGAACTGCGGAGCACGGCAGGTCCCGCAGCCGCCGCAGGGCAAAGCTGGCGGCCCCGGGGCGGGGCGGGCACGGTGCTGCGTCTCACCGCTCCCGCAGCCCGAGGGCTGGCAGGATTTAACGAACGCCCATTCGTTCATCCCGTGCCGCCCCCAGCCCTCTCCTGCGGAACCACCGAAGCCATCGTTACCTGCGAGTGGGCTGCGGGCGGGCTCCCCCCGCGGGGCGACGGCGGTGCGGGTGGGCGCCGCTCCGTTGGGAACGGGGCCGAGGCCCGGGGTGGATTTCCTGCGGATGGCCACCCGCCTGAAGTTGATGCCGTCGGCTCCGCTCATCCTCGAGACGGGGGAGAAGGCAGAGAGAAGAGGCAAAGTGAGAAGCTCAGCGCCCCTCCCGTCCGCCGTCCGGCGGGACCCGCATCGCGCTGGGGGAGCGTCCCCCGCCCGCACTGCGGCTCCGGCCGCCACCAGTGCCGGCTCTCACCTGCCCGCAGCTCCCCACCCCTTCCCTCCCCTGGCCTGGCCCTGCCCTGCCCTACCCGCGGTACCTGCCCGGCGCCTGCCGCACCCCCGCCGACATGGTGAGCCCGCGGCCGCCGCCCAGCCCGAGCCGTGAGGAAACTTCCCTGGGCCCGCTGCTGCCACACGGCTCTCCTACGAGGAAGTTGAGGCGGCGGGCGCTGCACCTGCGCTGCTTCCTACCGGCCTTCCCCGACCAACGCCTCTTCCTCAGAGCGGCGGGTTCACAGGAGAGTAGGGCTCCCTCGGACACGGCTGGTGTGGGAGCGCAGCGCTTGCTCAAGCGAGTTGAGGGCTCCCCATGTCGCTGCTGTTTGTTTCTCCTCGCCGTATGCTGCTTTCTGTCGTCCTTCAACTCTGAACTGCTTTGTCTGGAAGGAGGCTTAGGATTGCCTGTAGGACTGATCAGTGTACGTGGAAGAAATTGGCCATAACACATCACCCTTCTTCTGACGAGAATATTCTCAAAGACATTTATCACTTAAAAGCGAGTTTTGATGCCAGGGACAGATCTGTAATACTCACATCAATAGTAATTCTAATTAATGGGGCTCATTCAGGCCAGAGCTGCTCCCTCCCACCTCTATGCATGCTGTTCTTGAACATCTCCACCTCCCTGGGCAGCCCATGCCACTGCCTCACCACTCTTTCTGAGAAGAAATTCTTTCTAATATCCAACCCAAAAGCAGCTATGCTTTTGTGAGACCTGCCTTTGGGTTCACTTATCTACCAACAGTGCCGGAAGGCTTCCATTCTTCTGCTTAACTGGGACACAGTGCTTGGAGGAAAAACATCCGCACTTTTGCCACCTGTGACTGGAGGGCTGCTGTGCACAGGATGAGAGCCTTTGGGTCTGTCAGGAGTTTGTTCAGTGTTTTGGTCTGAAATCATTCTCTTCCACAAGCTGGTCAATGTCCTCTCTTTCATTCCCAAGAGAAATGAAGTAGTCAGATCACCTTCCAGATTTTGTGCTCCTGTAAACACTGGGTTTTCCTTTTGCAAACATATAAAGAAAAGCTGTGACTCAGAGGTAAAAGACTGATTTATTTCCTGACTTCAGTTACCTGACATGGGCCGGGCATATGGAGATGAATATACCTGTGTTATGAAGAGTATTTCTTCAGGAAGTACACAGACTGACTTCCTTGTGACAGGAGAGCAACACATTCCTCTAAACTCTGTACAGTTAATGGGTATGTACCATGGATCAATCATTAACTTCTTCAAATAAGAATCTGGTTCGAGAAGGCTGGCGCACACTTAATTCTTCATCAGAACACTGAGCATCGAGTGGTCTTCACAACTACTCATTAAAGCATGGCCAAGGGAAGAGAGGCAGAGAATTTCTCATTAGTATTTCCCAAAGCACTTCGGTAAGGAGGCAAGGATCAGCCGTATTTGACAGGGAAGGAAATGAGGTACTAAAGGGAGAAGTTATTTGTTCAAAGTTGCCCAAAATGTCAGTACAGCAACAGAACACAAACCAGTAGTCCATGGGATGAAAACAAGAATGAAAATGGAAGACCTTTCTCTGTTTCTCTTACATACAATAACTAAACTGATCTCAACCCAAGTATCGCCAGCTGCTCACCAGCTAATCATTAAGCTAGGCATAATTATCACTTATTCTTAAATCTTGTACTTGCGTCTTTAAATATGGAGTTCTGCTCGTGGAAGGAAAACAGGCAAGGAGGCAAGGACAAACACACCCACTGCAGAAATCCTACCCAAATGGTATGAACTATGTTAATTTTGTTTTCTATGATGTTATCGGGGAGTGGTAACTTATTCCAATGTCACTGGAAAATAAAGGTCACTTTGGAGAACCCCTGTAACTGCGCTGTGACATCAGGAGATCAGCCACAAGCTCATTCTCTCAAGAAAAACTGTTCTTTATCAAGACACTGAGCAGTGAGCTGACAGTCAATGACAGAAGAAAGTCATGCTGACAGTGAATTTGTGGTCATTTTTTTAGAGGATTTGGAGACCAGCACAAGCTTCTCACAGCAGCCGGTTGTTTCTCCTCCCTTCAGTTAGCTGCAGCACAGACCTGGGCCAGCTGGTTAAAGCTGGCTCTGAGCTGCTGCATGCCAGCAGCACGTCCGTTCTGCCTGCTTTCACTTGGCAACAACTGGCCTACCCTTCTGGCATGCCCTTCCTTCTTCCTTGTACACTGCCCTTGGTTTCACGTGTTCTTCATCTCTGGGGAGAGATGGAGGGACTGTGTGAGCAACAGGAATAACACCTTTCTAAGCATAGGAAGTCAGAGATGCTATCTTGAAAAACTTCACTCCGAAAGATCAAAAATTTAGTGACTATAGGAAACAGGATCTGAGGACAGAAAACATTAGGTTAGCTTAACCACAGAGAATGCAGCCAATCCCTGCTTAAAACATATGACATAACCCAGCTAAATGGTCTGCCTGTGTTGTACCACCCATCCTAGACAACATGTGGGAAGCATCACAGACTCCTTTGCTGTATGGCAAAAGAGTTAACCAGTAAACCACTGCTAAGCCAGATTTGAGTGTAGGCTATAGCTAGGCCATCTGGCTCTAAATCTTTCTGTGAGGGTGGTGAGAAATGCAGTGGTGGAAAACAGATTTAATTACTCCTATTTGCATGTAGGAGGTACAGTACGTACCCCGTGGAAGTCCACAGAGGTGCAGAAGGTAACAAGTTGTAGCCCCTCCCCCCCCCAAAAAAACCAGCACAATACTGACAGAGCACTTCTGGCAAGTGAAAGGCTTGAAATCACTTATCTCATGCTGCTGGATCACCAAAGCATTCTGGAAAACAGGCAATTTTTCTTTAGTTTATTAAATACTTCATTTGTATGCAAGATGTTGCCCACTCTTTGTGCCAACCTTTACTTCTAATGGAAACAACCTTCAGAAGACTGCATTTGGCTGCTTATGTGAGACTGTTTCCTCTGTTGTGTTCGGTCAATTTTCCTTATTTCTGCTGAAGTTTACCTTTATTTTCATCTGAATTACAGTAAAAATCTGTTTGTCTACCTTACCTGTTTATCTTTTCCCTTGCTTTAGTTTCAATTCGTACTTCCTCATGCTGTAACTCTTAGTAAATCCGCATAACAGCATTTTTAGAGCATTAATCTACACCCTGAGAAAGAATAAACAAACTTGGCACCTCACTGAAATGACTGTATGATTCAAAGCATTACACATACCTCAGAGTACCTTATTTAAGGCTGATGTGGACAGTACCTTCACCGGGGTCTGACAGAAAAAAAATGCCATTGTCCGTTGGATATGAACTAAAAATCAATCTGCACAACTATTCTGCTCTTATGAAACCCCAGCTGGAGTACTGTGTCCAGTTCTGGAGCCCCCAGCACAAGGACATGGAGTTGTTAGAGCAGTTCTGGAGGAGAGCCATGAAGATGATCAGAGGGCTGGAGCACCTCCCCTATGAGAACAGGCTGAGAGAGTTGCAGCTTTTCAGCATGGAGGTGAGAAGGATCCATTGAGACCTTATAGCAGCCTTCCAGTACCTGAAAGGAGCCCACAGGAAAGCTGGGGAGGGACTTGTTTTAAGGGCAGGTAGCAACAGAACAAGAGGAAATGGCCTTAAACTGGAAGAGAGTAGACTTAGACTAGGTATTAGGAAGGAATTCTTTACAGTGAGAGTGGTGAGACACTGGCACAGGTTGCCCAGATAGGTTGTGGATGCCCCCTCCATGTAAGCATTCAAGTCCAGGCTGGATGGGGCTTTGCACAGTCTGGTCTAGAGGGAGATGTCCCCCTGCCTGTAGCATGGGGGTTGGAACCAGTTGATCTTAGAGGTCCCTTCCAACCCAAACCATTCATGATTCCATGATAAAATGCAGCTTATAATACAGAAAATCCATACTCATAAAGCCCTGCCTAAGCCAGGGAACAGCTAACCGTGTATTTTGCATTCCCTGTGAACTGAAGATTCAAACCTGTTCTGCCAGCAGTAAAAGAGAAGAACTGATATGCCAGAAGATAGAGTAGGATACTAATTAAAGAAGAATCTCATGCATCTCAGGCCCTCATGCACATCCCAGATGAAAATTCTCTTCTGATGGCAGCAGCAGCAGCGCAACACACAAAGTAACTGCAGAACAAGCAAGTAAGCGTGAGGGAGTTACTGAGCCTCAGTTAAATCAGCAGGCAAACATAGGATCCAGCCTTCAAGGGCAAAGTGAATTTCAGCCTGAGGCTGTTGACTCTGTCTTAGTCCAGGGAATGGTTTATAAAGATTAGAGGGACTCCAGCCTTGTGTTTGTTCCCTGTGCAGCACCCAGCGTGTGTCAGAACAAGAGGACACTCTGGATTTACTGCAATACACTGGCTTACATAAAAAAAAAAAATACATCCAGCTGTTTAATATTTACTCCTCAGCATAAACTATCTCTTGGGACTGGTTTGACTTCCACATGAGAAGCAGCTGCAGAGTCAATTAGGAGCCACATATGAGAAGTAAGCCATAGCAAGAACTCCAAAGCAAGAAAACAGCCAAATCCTAGGTATTTACTGGAGCAGAAAGAAAGAAAAAGGATGAGTAGGTAGCCATCAGAAGAAAAGCCAAAGCAATTTATTTTAGCCCAGTCACTAACATTCTTAATACAGCTCTCCTGTTTTATCCTAATTGACTGTGTGAAATAGAACACTGCCCTGTTGTCATCAGGTGCCCTACCAAAGGCAGTCACTGGGGACCAACCAGCAGCAGGATTTGTTGGCTTCCAGACACTTTAATGAAGAACCCTGTTGAAACCCTACAGCCAGGGTTTCCTTCTCTACCATGCAAAAGACCACCAGATGAATGCCAACAGGTAGTTCTGTGAGAGAAGCACTGGGACAATTAAAGGAAGAAACATTCCTGCTCCGTACAGCCTCCATGCTAACCGCATCTTACCCTCTTCTTTTGCTATGCAGAAATAGGTCTTCTATCGTAAACAAATTCTTGGAGTTTACAGAAATGGTGCTGAGAAAAGGGTATCCCATATATCCCTTAATTCTGCTGCTTAGAGGGGTAATTACAATTTAATTAGTTTTGTTAGATAAATCTTTCAGACTGGCATGCCCTTAACAAGACTAATTGCTTTTAGAGGTCTCAGAATATTCTTCATTATCACCACCACGGGTTAATTAAATATATTTCCCCCTATCCAATTAGTATCGGATATTCAGACACCATTAGCAACAGTACTTGAGCTTTGATTTAGATTGACAATAGGTGAAACCAATCTTCTGGAAGGTTATTTTAGCAAAAGGGAAAGAGAAGGCAAGGTGTGGCTGAGGAAATATCATGCTTTCTGTTTCTCCTTCTGCAGCAAGTCTTGACCGCTGCTCGTGGCTTGAGATGAGATTATTTGAAGCAAAGACTCTGAAAAGGACATAAATGTTGGCCCCCTTCCTCTTTTAAATTCTCTTTTGCATACCAATGTCACAAATAGCACTTCATACTTCTACTTTTCAATAGATTTTTGGGAAAAAAACACATCACAAACAGATCTTCCCTCCAGAGATCTAACAATTCCTAATTTTGGAACTCACTCCTTCAAGTTCTGCAGCATGCTTCCAAGGCTTTACTCACTGCAAACGGGCCTATCTTTACCGTACTGAAATGCTCCACATTTTTACATTCAAGCATAAACACAACTAAGCATAAATGCATGGGTGAGGGGTGCTCTGAGCATGGACTGAAACTATAAACACAACAAGGTTGGATGGGGCCCTGGGCAGCCTGCTCTATGACCAGATCTGGAGGTGGGTGGCCCTGCCTGTAGCAGGGGGATTGGAACTTGATGATCCTTGGGATCCTTTCCAAGCCAAGCCATCCTACCATTCTATGATTCAAAAAACCCAGACTCTTAATTTGGTCTCAGTCACAGATACGTGCTCATGATTTTGAGCACAGTCTTTAAGGGAATGCTGTCAACTTACAGGAAGCCCACATTCTTTACCAGAAAAAGAACATCTACATTCCATTGCGCTAACAACATTAGAAGAAGAAACGTTTTCCAATGTTTAGGCAGTGTTATCATCTTGGGTTTAGTGAGTCAGATTGCCTTTTTAGTTTATAGGCCTGACACAGTCAGAAGGAAGGCGTAGGTCTAAGGATATTAAAACAGGACTGTTGATGTTAAACCTTAGCTATTTATAGTAAGGATCTATTAATACCAAGCACTGCCGGGACAGGGAACCAGCTCTGAATGAACCCAGAAGCTACAGTAACATAGCTTCTATAGCAGGGGCCTAAAACTGGCTGACAATACATAGTCACCACATCTAAAAACCACTCGCTCTTCATATGTATGCAGTGCAGATACAAGCAGAGAGGTAGAGAGTTATGTGTTAAGAAACTTGGCTCATCTTAAACACTGATGGTGTTTTTCATCCTCTCAGTCTCAATTTCTGTACCTGAAAGTGAGAGATAACAATACCCATTTCACAAAGATGTCTCAAGAATTAATTAACACACAGAGAACGCTCTAAAGATAAAAAGAGTCACTTTGCATTTGGCTTAGATAACAGGAGCCTTTGAAAGCAGTTGTGGCTCCACAGAGGCATTTCATTTTTCTGTAATGCAGGACATTGAGATTGCTGGTATTTGTACGCAGTGCACTCTTTTGTTTGAATTTTTCACTTGGCCTGACTGAATTTGAGTCACAAACTATCTGCAAAAACGTTTTTCAGTCACATCTTCATACTGCACAAGGTACTGCATGTTGTGGCCGTCATCTTCTGATCTCCTCTACATAACTGAGTGCTCAAAAACCAGATGGAGACATCTCAAGTACCAGACAAGCTCTGCTCCAGCCTGAGGATCTCTTTAGATCAAACTTAAAGCAGTGAGCTGGGAGCCATGTCCATTCACTTGGGGCAATCAAGTTTCCCAACCAGTTTGGAATGATATGGCTCAGAACCCACCTGATTTCTTAAGTAACTTTCCTGTGTTCTAAGGCCTGATGATAGCAGCCACTGAGCCATGAAGGACAGCTGTCACTTCACCTTAGAACACTAATAAGTTGTTAGTAGGAAAACTTCCCTTGGATGGATCAGTTCAAATCATCTGAGCTTACACAGAGGCTGTATGTCCTTGAAAGAGCTTTCCCATCTCTATAACAAAGCACTTTAGTCTAGTGTAGGTGGATAAAAGATGGACGCTGTAAACACAATAGTTTCTCTCTGGTTCCTTTACATCCCCCCTCTTCTGTGAGGATGAATAAATATAGGGTTCAACCTTCTGCATTCAGGATGTCATAGAATCATAAGGTCATTAATGCTGGAAGAAATCACTAAAGGCATCTAGTTCAACCATCACCCATCACCACCATGCCCACAAACCACATCACTCAGTGCCACATCCACCCATTGCTTGAAAACCTCCAGGGACAGCAGCTCCACTACCTCCAATATGATCTCCAAGGGAACACTGCTTTCCCATGTTGTATTCCTAACCTTTAAACCTCTTCTATGGAGCTGTATCACCAATACCATGTTCTCAACTATTTTTATAATCAGACACAATTAAGTTTTTTTTCTAGAACTGGTCATCCAACCTCATTCCTGAAGTCAGCTTCCATATGGCACGAAAATTTATAGACAATAAGTGAATTATATGTTTACTAATTTACTGCTCCATCATTCTTGCAAAGGTCGGCGTTTTTTACAGGATCATTTAGCTTCCACTGAGTTGTCAGCTGTAGCGCTACGCCTTCTTTCTGTGGAAAAAATAGGACTTTTCCTTCAGGCAATTACTCAGACCATCCTTTGAGAAGCAAGCAGTGGTGCCTGTGCTTTTAGCACACCTGGCTTTATCCCAAATAATATATGTACTCTGGGAAAATATTATCTATTCTAGCTCCAGCATTTAGTTCTATTTATACGACTAGTCACAGACTGCAAAAAAAAGTAGTGGATGCCAGGCTCTTCAACATGTCCCTCTATTATTAGTACCTTTGTTCTCATTTATAATATCCTGAAATCAGGGTTTAAGCACTGCTCAGAATTATGCACCATTTCTGTGAGCCTAACTTGAGGAGCCGGCGGCCTGTCAGTTGTCTGTAGCACTGAGAGGTGAACCACGGCTCCTGCCGTCTTCAGCCACAATTGGGAGCGCTCTGCATTTCTCTGAACACAGCTGCAGGATTCAGCCAGGAACAAGAACATACAGCGATAACACTGGTGAACTTGAGCTCCAGGATCTTCTCCATTATCATCTAGCACATTTATTTACAGTAAATGCAGTAGTTCTACTTATCAGAAGTCCCCTCCCACTCCAGAACATGAGGTAATGGCGCTCCCCGAGGGAAAGACTATACAAACATTTTCTCTGGAACTTGAAGAGATATTTTTAGGTTAAAAACGCATGCAATTTTAAACTCAGACCATTTCATTGACCTTACTTACAGAGCTGCCTCCACCAGAGCTGAGCGGGACCACTTGAAGAGATGATTCAGAGAAAGGGGCAGGAGCAACTGGGGTTAGTTTCTCAAGCCAACTTAGCCATGGGAACGTCTACAGAAGTAGCAACCCTCTGCAGAACTGCTTTCAAGACAGATGCACTCAGGAAGAAAAAATTCCGCTTTCTCTCTTACTTATTCTTAGAAAACCTTTTCACTTACAAAAAAGAAAAGAAGGGGGGGAAGAATGCCTGGCAGATGAAAATCCTACCTCAAACAATCACGCTTCTGCTAGGATGATCACAAAACACCTTGCCCAGGCCACTTTCTAGAAGTTACATGTTTGCTGCCTCTCGGGGACTCCACGAGCACTGAGGGTCACAGCAGGAGCTGTAGCAGCCACCCGCCCACCACGGCTACATACCTGAAACACCACAGGCCTGGCTGCTGAAGGAGTGATGGCCACAGGCCCACTTGCTGCCAAAGCCAGGCACTTTGACAAGCAAAAAGAGGTGCTTCTAACCTTAAAAATGCAGCCACAACACGCTCTACTGCACACAGCAGTCCCAGCCCAGTTTTGACTTCATCACTTCTTTTGCTTACCCATTCCCTGACAGTAGGGATTTGCATCTTGCACAGCACTCTTGTAACTGAGACCTTATACAGACATTGGAGCAGTGTGGAGAATACTCAAGATCGTTGAAAGCCCTATCTGGTGAATCAGTCTTCACCATCTCCTCAATCTCAGGAAATAGAAGAGGCATCTTTGATTTAGTTTTGATTCCCCTTGATATTTCCTTGCCCAGTTCCCTTTCATTCGGGTGCCTTTTCCATTCACAGTTCTAGGCCTTCAAAACATAAAACAGCACAAGCAAAGACTGCAAACTGATAGTAATACAAGTAGACCAGACGGCGTGGAGTTAAATGAACAAAAATGGCCAGTTTATTCACTGGAACAGTTATGCATTACACTGTAATTTTAATAGAAACATAAAGACGTAGGAATCAGTATATTGGCTTCTTTTAATTGTTCCCTTCAGCACTAGAGTGTTTTTCCCAACCATTTGGCTGCATGATCACATTACACATGTACGAGCACAGACTTTATGAATCCTTCACAAGGAGTTAATCTACAAGGAATTACATGGGAATTACTTCAATTTTCAAAAACAAATGATGCATTTTCAGAAACAAGGATTATTTAACTAGTTTGTTTGTTGTTTTTTTTTTAGCAAAAAGTAGCAACAATGAGAGTTTCCAATATTCAGTCTTCAGCAAATGAACATACGTACTTTTATATTCTTCACCATCTAGAAGCACTCCATCATTTGATCCCAAGAAGGCAGGACAACATAACATCAATTCAGTGTAGGAGTAGCTGAGTTATTACAGCAGCAAACATACAGTATATAAACTTGTGTTTGTCACAAACTCCACCAGTGTTAAAACTCTTGTGAAAGGAACACAGCAATCCGTATGGTTCATCAGATACAGAACATCATGCAAATGATAACATTCAATAGATTACAAAAGTCACAAAACATCAGTTTCCGTTTTATTTTTTTCTTTTAAGAAATTAATTAACCCTTTAACAGTCAAGCCATAGGGCTGGAAACCAATGGGGGCAATAACAAATAAGACAGACTTAGTTTATCCACTGGCATAGCACACACAACCATACCAGTGAACAGGGAAAAGCAAACAAACACCAACAAGCTAGATAACTTATTTCTTAAGCACATCTGATTGAGTAACAATACAGCTATCAAATTCATCTACTACAAGTTTTTAATCAATCATTTGCATTGATTTCCAAAGCGTTCTTCAAATCAAGTCACTATATAATTTAATTCACAAATGCAGAGGGAAAACAACCAAACATACTCTTCCCTGCTATTTCTTTAACAGTGAATAATGATAAACTGAACAGATATGGAGCTTCATGGAAAGACATTTCTGAAACACAGGGCCCTATCACCCAGAGTCTGCTCTGGCTCCAACCCTTCCAGTCATACATGTGAATTACTTCCACCTGTGTTACCAGGGCTGGCTGTGTCCCCTCACCAGGTGCTCAGTCACTGTTTTAGGCTGTGACCTAACAGTTCCCATACAGATCCAATACAGATTTAAGACATATACCTCAGAATGAAATATGAAGTCTTGGTGATAGCCTCCTTGCCTTTTTAACATGAGGAGTATGTAGATCACACAAGAAATAAGAATTTTCTGGCTTAATTACGGATATGGAAAAGCTACATGATGTTAAGAATCTCAAGCACATATTTTATATTGCATATTTAGATGCATTTGTGCCTGAAGATGGAAAGCTATTGCCATTTTTTTTTCCTTTTCCATAGGATGCTTAATTATACTTAAAAAACAAAGAAACAAACAAACCCTTTAATGGTTAGAAAAATCTGAATACTGGATATTCCTTTCAGACTCACTCCACACACAGCAAAGGAAAACTGAAGAAAAGCGACTGGAATTTTTCAAGAGGCATCAACAGTAAGTATCATACTTCAAAGGTAAAACATCAGCGCCTGCCATTTTCAAACAGAGATTTCCTATATACTAGGTGGATGGATATTTTCCATCAAAGCAGGCAGACAGATCTCAGAAGGGCTCATGTAATCTACACCTGATGGTGACGACAGTGGTGGTCAATCCAGCTGTGGCAACGCAACTCTTGTCATTAGCGCTGCACGCTGAACAGTAAGGTTGGTATCAAAATAAGGGCACAGACCTGCAGGTGTCCTTAGCGGTGCGATGGGAACTGGGCTGTGTTTTACAAACAGCTGCACTGCAGTGTTTGCAACACACCCAGCACGAGCAGCCTCCACATGCCAGGTCACATTTCCTAAGTAAGGTTATATTTCATAACAGTGTTTTCATTCACTCTTAAATGTAGTAAATGGCTTAAACACATTAACAACCTCTTCTAATCAGAAATAAACCGAAGGTCATCCTGGCATTAAAACTTGCAGCGTTACATTAATTACAGCTCAATCTATAAAACCTACTGTACAGCCATGCTTACGCTCAGTTACCATGAAAAATGTGGATGGAGAAAGCACAGAGGTGCCAACCTGTCAATCAGATCGATCAGAACGGATACCACCACTGCCTCCACTTTGAAGCCAGAAACTTCCACGCAATCAGCATGAGAAATTATAATAGTTCGTCTTCCTGTAAAAGCCTCCATTAAACTTCTGATAGAAAATATATTTTCCATACTATTACATCTCACAGTTTATATTTATTTATTCATCTCCTCCCCCCCCCCCCCCAATTCAATACACACCCTATAAACAATTTCCAGAATTGTACCATTTCTCTCAGCAATTAAAACTAAAGCAGAAATGAAAATGCTCTTTCAAACGCAAAGAATCATAGAGAACAAAAACTTCATTTCAGGTATGAAAATCAGAGCGGAACTTGAATTCCTTCCTTCCCGTGCAGGACACATTTCTGTATCTCTGAGCACATACGTATCCTTTTTAGTTACTCTTTAATAATCAGAATAGGTAACACCCCACCATAAGTCACTTCTAAATGGGTAAAGAAAGTAGGTTTTGAAACTCAAACCAAAACAACCCCAAACAAACAGGCTTCTGTGTCTGTTTTTTGTCTGTATGTAAATATTGCCTACAAAATGGTTCACAGAGTTGCATGCTGTCAATCGCTGAGTAAAAGAAAGAAAGAAGAATTTATCATCTCAAGTTCAAGATATGCATTTTATTTTGTACTGGTTAACTGACAAAAGTTGTCCCCGGGGACCTACACAGTTTTATAACTTACAATGCAATAACTACAGCCATTTGTACATTTAGATTGGTTTGTTTCTAGATCTCTTCGATTTCCAACATTTACTTGCTTTATTACATATTAAAAAATGTAAATTGAAAACTTAGAAATGAAGAATTTAAAGCTTAAGAGGATAAAAAATTTAATAAACCCACTTAGTTCTATAAAACAGGGCCACAATTTCTATACCATTGAATGCTGTTTCATAACTCTTAATCAACATGGACACACCGGTATGTTTCAATTTCCCAAAGTTGCTCTGCAAATCACAATTGGAAACAAATACGTTACCAAACAAACATTCCACTACAACATTATTATTATTTTTTTCCCAATATATTCATATCTATATAGAAAAAAAATGCATTTCACTGAATTCCTGTTGAACTAAAATTCAGGGAATATGTTTGATTTGGATATGAAAATAGGAGAATCTATTCCATGTAACTGCAATAACTCTATTCCATGTGCAACACAAACTCTTTTTCTGCTTAACCATCAACAATAGCTGTCCTTATTGGTCAAAGGCATCAGCACTGTTTCAGAAGATAACTACACCCAGGCCAGTCTGCAAGGTCAGGAACTGTGAGGTGCTCATGGGAGGCAGCATTTGCCTCCAACAAAAATGGTTTTGTTGTTGTTTACTTTTCAGTAAAAATCAAAATAGCAGCTAATATTCATATCAAACAATATGATTGAGCTGAATGAGTTTTATCTGACTTTTCTCTGACAAGACAACATGGAGGTTAAGCGTGACACTAAATAGTTATGTAAGTGTATACAAGAAGAACCACGTGAACTGCATGGTAAACCTAAGCAGAACACTGCCGAGAGTTGTCTGTTCAATCTGACCAGAATTTGATGTCAGTTTGTTCCTATTTTCTTCACCTTTGACTCTGAGTGTTTTGTTACAATAGCTCAGCTCCTTTGCCAAGGCTACAACTGACACACACCGTTGATTACAGAGAATATTTCTATTTACAGCACCTTCATTACTGGTACCATGGAAATAATAATTATTAGGCACACTGATTGGTCACTGATTCTTTCCTCTGCTGATGTTTTGTGTATCATAACATTTGGTAAGCACTGTTTCTAACAGAAGCCTGAGTTCATTTTCTCAGACTCAGGCAGAATGTGAAAAATTATTCCGACCATATCTGCAGCAATTTTTGCCCAACTGCTCTGTATCTTAGACTGCGTCGTGTTTCCCATTTGTAAATCATACTTGAACTGCAGAGAAGGAATAAAGACGTGGAAACATCTAAGCCTTTGTTCTGTAAATAAATTAAGGCCACCTGACAAAGCAAGGACTGCTAACTACCAACAGGCAGGCAGCAATGAAGACTTCTATATGATGACTAGATGAGAAGCCCCAGAGATGCCAAACCATTACGGCTTAGCAGCTTACCTTGCTGTCAGGTACTGTGCAAAGTAAATTTTGCTATCCTTGACTTTGTTCTGAAACTTGCTATTAAAAAAAAATAATAATAATTAAATAAATAAAAGAAAGAGAAACATTAACAACCCAACAAATTATTCAGCTTTTACAGGAAAGAATCTTTAACTAGGAGCACTGTGCACTGTTGCAATAGAGTCTGTGTAGTGTAGATCACCTGAGTATTTGTCATAAACTGACATGAGCTAAGGTTCTGTATCTGTTGATTTTTGGCAAGGAAAAAATGCACTGAAGTCCTGCTAGCTTTGATCCACACCGTTAATTAAGCCTACCTGCAGGAGTTATTTCACCTTAGAATATTTCACACCGAATACCTGCAATCTCACCATTTATACTAGTCTTTCAGGGTAAGGCCTCAAGCTAGTATCCTGAATATGGGAGCAGGAAGAAAAGAATGTTTTTAATTAGCACACAACATTATATTTGTTTTAGATTATCTTTTTTTTTTTTTTTTTTTTTTTCTCAGATACCAAATAGAAAGTAACCCCAAAAAACAGCACCAATTCATCTACTTGTCTGAAATGCAAAAAGAGAATTACAATGCAGCAAAACAGAAAACAAACCAACACGCCATCATCCTCTCAGCTCCTTACGCTGAATAATAATCTTCCAGTGAAAAGCCCGAACAAAACCAGAAGCTAATGAAATGGGAGTTAAAAAACAAGTGCATAAACAGTATCAGTGCAGCAGCAAAATATACAGTCATCACTAACATTTCAATTCAACCCACTGCCAGCATTTTTGTGCAATAAGAATTGGCCGTGTGCTGGCCAATACAACAAGCCTCTCTTTAATATTAACACAGTCATTTTTCACTTCAGCTATTTCTGCTTGTTTAAAAAATAAAAAAGAATTAAATACAACTCTTGCAAAAAAGACTGCATTTTATAAACACAAAATTATGGTGCAAATAAAGTAAGAAGGAAATATCACACCCTTAATGACAAAAGAAAATGTGAACTGGTTCCTATGGCTGAACTCAGAGGTTATGAGGGTAGGGTTTAGTAACATACTTTATTAATATTGGCTTAAGTCTCTCATTATTCCAGAGGTAAAGCCAAGCAGCTGGGAGGAACATTTCTGTTGAGATATTAAATTTCACTACACTTTAGTTGTGATAGTAAAGTTTGAATACAATCAGAGGAACCATAAAAAGTCTTCTCGATAGGTTGGGCTCTGTGCTTTGTGTTCTTCTTCTCAACCTTCCCTCAGTTGCCAGAGCAGTGGATATGAATCCAGACTTATCGATGCAGCAACAAGGCAGGATTGTCTACCCGCTCGCTGGGAACAACCCGAACCTTTGTTGCACGTGCTCCACTCTGTTTGCGTTTTCTCTTACGTTGCATATGAAGATTAGGGGTAAGGAGGAGGCTTAGAGAGACAGTTGAGAGGGGCACACTGAGAGCTGGAATGTGGCTGCTCTTCTGGAAGAGCACTAGGACTGAAAATTAGAAAGAAAAACAAGTGCTTAAAATACACGGCAAGGTTTTACGTGCATGTAAGTTATAAAAGGCTGGAAACAAACTCTAAAAGGTGAGGAAAACTCATCTCTAAATCTGCATCCTCAGATACGCAGCATAAAGAAAGAAAATCCCCAGCATGCACATGTTTAGCAACACCTGGATGCATGACATGACATGGTGTAGACAGCCTGCTTGGCAGTTCACAACACACACATATTGCTGTTTGCATGCTCTGATGAAAAAATGCTTTGTAGAGAAATGAACACACCTGTGAAAAGGGGAAGCAAATTTGAAGGGTGATTTGCAGTCCTGATGTGAGGGTTAAGAATTATTTATTTATATACAGATGATCAACTGCTCTAGGAAAGCGCCAACGTGGAAATCAGGTTTCATCATTTTGTGAGAATGTCGTCTCTTCCTGAATGTGAGCTATGAACTATGACATTCAAATAACTACAGTTAACATGAACACAACCCCACTCCTTGGTGCACAGTTCCATAACGTTCAAGCCAAGCTTCAAATACACAGGTTTGCTCACTTAGCTCAGCAGTGTATACTGTGCAGCAGCAGGCAATGCAGATGCTGCTCAAGTGAGGCCCAAATCACTCCTCAGCCTTGGCCCATCCTGTCTTATGAAGGTGAACTTCAGCTTATCTAGCTGATGCCAAGCTAAGTGTCAGCCATTAAACTTTTGCAGTAAGCATATGGCAAAGCAAGATTCCAAAGCATTATACAAACAAATGTAATCTACTCAAAAAAATACGTCTCAGAGTAGGCTGCTTTTTTTTCCCTTAATCCTTCAAGCATTCTATGGTCTTGAAGTTATTCCAAGCTCAATATGTGATGAATCACAATCAATTCACAGCCCTGTCTTCAAGAAAATCTGCTTTTTTCCATTTTCCTTCTTTAAAATTTGTGCATATTATCTCTGCAGTACAGACTATTGAGTGCTGGCTGAAGGCACGCAATTAGTCTACTGCTGGAAATGAATCAATCTGAAATGCCAGAGGTATCTGAAAGTCTGCCATTGGAAATGCCAGCAGTACTGAAAGTGTCTGTAGTTCTACATACAGGAAACACAGAAACGGCACTGCACTTCCCGAGACAGAAACGAGTGTGTACCACTGCCATTAAGAAAGCAGATGGCAAAGTCTACGTTTTCAAAGCAAGGGAGCCCAGGAGATTACACCCCAAAAATCCACAGGTATTGCAATTCAACAGGAGCTGGAGCCCCTGCACCTCCCAGGCTTCTTTGAAGATCAGAAACTTGCACGTCTGAAGTTAAACTCCGCTTCATGTTTCTGCCCCTGAAGATGAGCTGCCTGATGACAGAATGGCTGGTAAGTGAGTTACAGGAGCTCAGGACCTCACAGGCTCCATTTTGAATTTGGCTGAGTGAGTCAGTCCCGAAGCATTGACTGCTTTTTAGGACTATGACTCCTCAGTTCATATATCATCTAAAACTACCCATCTAGGCATAAATATTTCATTCAGAATATTTTGAAACTTACTAGTTGAGCTTATTTAATCAAACACTCTAAGAAGACACCAAGCCCGTGGTCTCTAAGTATTTATTTCCATGGCTGTAACCATCTTTTTGTTCTGTCACATTCTGCAACATACCAGTACGGACAGAGAACCTAAAGAGGGATCTGAGAGATCTTTTCCTACTCTTCTCAAATGAGTCTGTCTCAAGAGCATCTGGAGATGGACCCAAAAGGTCTGCATTTACTCTAGAAGCTATCCACTCATTAAGAGCCATATCCAGGCTTCATCGCCTCCTAAGCTTTCAAGATAGTATTTAAGAAAGAACTACTAAGTCCTTCAGAGAAATTGAAGTGAATTAAAACTTTAACATGGCACATGTGGGGAAGGCAAACAAGATGGTCATGTTACTCTACAGAGATTGCCTTGCTCTCCTATGCTGCTGCCCCATTTTATTTCATTTCTTTTCCTCAGAAGGACTCTTCTAATTGTCAGAAAGCAATAGAAACCCAATTGTAACCTTTCTCAATAGCAGAGGTATGGTCGTCTTTTGGGGCTTTCTTCCTAGCTTTAAAAATAAACAATGATGAAATAGCTTCAAGAGAGAGGACTGTTGAGAAAATGGCCATACTTAAGACTGGTTTTGTGCAGTAATGACCTGAAATGGAACCTCTGAAAGAAGTAGAATTCTCCTCTATACACGTTCAGTCTCATTAGCATTCTGGCATTAATTTCAGCACAAAATCAACCTTGACTGCAAATACTGTAATAAAAACCATTCCAGAATATGATCCATTTAGGAAGCACTATGCTTAGAATTGCATCCTTTTTTTCTTCACATTAATTCTGTGTTGCTTCTCACTTTCTAATACAAGTATACTTCTGTCCACAAAATGAATTGGAAACTTTGTCTCACCATTCTCTTTTCAACCGATAACAAATATTAGGGGCATTGAGAAGAGAAAAAAAATTACACGGTTATCAGTATAGGCACCGTGGCAGCAACATACATACACCCATCAGTTACAATCCGAGTAGATTTGAATCTCATCCTAACACGCTACTGCTGCGCTGCCCTCCTTTCAGAAGAACAATACACCCCGTTTGGTTATGCAGATTACTGCAGCAATATCTCAACAAAAATTGCATTATCCGTCAAGCAGAACCAGGAAGTGACACACGGCATGCAGGGTGCTTTTTATGGCAGGATGGGTGATGGTGGCAGCAGGTCCTTGAGCTGAGCTATCAGGTACATTGACAGTTGCAGGCAGTAGAGGATGGCAGGTGAGATAAAGAACACGAAGCAATAGAAAGACATGGAAGAACCTAAAGCTGCTGACTACGAACTGAGAATATTGTTATATTTCTGCCCAAAGGATATCTGCTGCTTTTTAAATATTTCTGTAATTCTCTCTTTAAAGGCTGCTATCATTTGGGAAGATATTGATTCAGTTGATGAATATGGCCCATGTAATTTTTCACGTTGCTGTTATTGTCTGGCTTTAAGCAGCTCTCTCCCCTCCCAGAAGTCAAAAAGCTCATCATATATTTCTAAAATCAATTGAAAAATGTCATGCAAAGCCCTTTGGTGTTAGTAAATACTCTACTGCTTCTTAAAGACATCATTCACATGCAATAATTTCTGGCATAGGTTGTAACTGTAACGAATCAGCAATGGAAAATACAAACAGACCAGTGATATTTTCAGAATGCAGCCCTTTCTTGTGCATTTTACCTTATTCATCTTCAATCTTATTTCCTTAACACGTAGCCCTACTTTTTATTTCCTATTTTCCATGAAATGATATTCCTTACAGAATTCCTTATAGAACAATGAATGTTGGTTTAACTTGCGGTATCAGGACTTCTATTTTGTTTCTTATTGTTTTTTAGATAACTTGGGCCTAGCATTTGGTCCAAAGACAGACACATTCTTGTAGACATTGGATGACAGTATTATTTTAGTCACGTGCAATATAATACATGAAACAGGCAGCTAGTGATGCCAGGAAGGGGTGAATGTCATCCATTACTTTTCAGGGTAGGCCTACATCTGGTTGCTTGCCCACAGTTCTGGACCTAGAAACTGAGGTGAGGCATGGAATGCAGAGTGAGCTTCTCACGCATTGCTTCATCCGTTTACTTTGAAAATCTCTAACAAAAGGTTCCCCTAGATTATCCGGATCAGGTTCTAGCAGAAACATGCAGGCACGAGCAAAAAGACAGACAGATGTACAGCTAAACAAGTTGACTACATGTATCTTGGAATTCCATTCGGCTTCCATCTGCTCTTAGCTTTTCCAGTGAGGATCCCCCAAACCTACGCACTGACATCAGCACATTTTCCCAACTACTGTGAAAAACCCAGAGATGCACAAGTGCCATTTAAAAGTCATTTTAAATGTGCCATTTTAAAGTCATTTAAAAGACTTAAAAAATAAGCATAGCTCTCTCTTAAAATGGGTGACTTTAGTGCTGGATACAGCTTTAATACAATGCCTTCCTCATGGAGCATCGTTGTATGATTGAAACAGTTGTGCTACACCAGGAGGGTCTCTAAAAGGAGGAAGGACATCGCAAACTCCTGCCTTTGTCCTCTCCTGGGAATAGAGAACCTGAACAAACTCACCTAACTGGTTCTTAAAAAGCCAGTGATTTCTACTCCAGATTTCAAGTATTTCATTTAAAACACTCACAAGCTCGTGCCATCGTACTCTGTTGAACTGAGTCTGTTGTTATGTTTCACAGCTTTACAAGGCAATGCAGTTATGTGGCCAACACAAGGAAGGCATCAATGCTGATATATCAAAAGCACAATGGTGCTTTTACTTAACCAGAAAAGTATCAACATAGAGATAAAAAATTATAGTCCTTTAGAGGTCAATAGTTCAGATAAGTATATCGGTATGAGTTCTTTGTAGGATGACTGATCTGAATTTTAAAATATATTAAGCATACTACAAAATTAACCATTTTAAGTGCCGTTGTTGCTTCCTGTATACTACGATTTTAGTTTGGAAACATGACAAGAGGGACTTCTTGACCAACATATCCAGCTCTGATTGTGGCCAATTTCTAACTGAGGAAGCACTTGGGGACAAACATGAAAGCCCTGAGGCTTTCCCTTGGAATGTGCCCCTTTCTGCAGGTTAATCTGCCGAACAAAGCAATGCCTGCCAACAAGTGCATAGCAGTGTTAAGTCATGTAGCTCTTCCCTTCTGAGAAGGATATTTAAAACCGCAGAAGCAATAGTTTGCTAGCATTTAGGGGAGGAATCATGGAGAAGCACATATGAAGAGGCTGTTCCAAGGCTGTTGGCAGACCTGTGAACTGGCAGGAGTGCTCAGCAGTGCCTCATGAGCAGCCTGAAAGTGCAGCCAATCCCTCCTCCAGTTTGCATTATTACAGAAGGCTTCTACACATGAAGTTTAGCGTTCTATGGGAAACAGTTTCATTGCAAATAGGGCTGTAGATCAGCTGGGTCGCTACAGATCAGGGTAAGGTCTAAAAAGAATGGAAACTGTTTCAAATGAGAAGTGACTGTGTGCACAGGACATACTATGAACTGATAAAAAATGTATTGCCATCTCTTTTTTTCTTGTTTTTTGTGCCTGCTGAGGTATCTCACATACCTTTAAAATGCCACCTTACAAAAATGGAAATCTGTGCCCAGCCCTAAAAATCAAGTTCTCCCTTTAAATAAATGTATCTAGCAACATAGTAAAATCACTGCTGTTTTGGCAACATGGAGGAACTGCAAAAAAATAAAGAACAAATGCGGGCTGTAAGATACAACTTTGCATTCTTTTAACATTTTTGCATCGATGTACGTGCATGGATCTGTGGTTCGTGTTTGTATTGTCACTGCAGAAATCATCACTGTTGCTTGAGGTGCTATTAGTGAAGAACTGTAGCAAAGAGGTTTTGAACAAGGAAGACGAGGGTTGTCGCAGACATGCATGCAGCTATGTGCAAAGAGAAAAGAGTTAGTTTGGTTTACCTGACATTCTGGCAATCTGGCCCCCTGGCTAGTTGTGAGCCGTGTGGCGGTATGGAGGCAGCAGGCTGCTGACAATCTACAAGAAACTGATAAATTAGACATATATACAGAGAGATTACAGAGCAAGGGGTTAGTAACAGCAATACACAGGCTGTGCATCTGATGGAGAGATTTAGTGAGGAATGTTGGTGTGGTTCCTTATCTGACAGAAACACCTTTTTCCTGATAGCAGTAACATCAGTTGTTGCCTATTTATTTATTTATTTATTTATTTATTTTCAGAAGCAGTGAAGACATTTACATTTGTCTTCCCTTAACAATAGCAATTTATTATTTTAAACAGACAGCTGTAATGGGCTGGATTCGGGATCTAAGTTTAAACCTTATACCCATCATTCTTCTGCAGATGATAAAGTTGTTTTGCTCACATCTAATATAAAAAGTGTCAAAAAAGCTACCCAAAATTTCTCCGAGGAACTTATATCCCTAAAGCAGTTATTACAGATGCCATCTCATGAGAAAAAGTTTGCAAGAAAGTCTTCACAACTTCTAAACAGTGCTTTTGACAATGTCTTTTCGTATGGAAACAGCAGGTCTAAGAGAAGTAGCTGAACATGAAAAAAACCTGCTTTGGGGCTCATTATTTTCTATTATGATTCACAAGTGTCAAAATAACTTTTCTCCACATTAATCTAGCCACAGCTTGCATGACTCACATTGTCAGACAGCACACACCTCAGCATCCTTCTGAGCATTAGAGAGATTCAGACCACCTGGAGAACTACCGGAGATGGCTTTTTGTCTCTAGCGCTGTTTGAGATCTATTGTTCTCAACCTAACCATTCAGTGGGAAGGAGTGAGATAAATTGAAATGATCAAACTTCATGTGATAGGAAAGAATTTGATTTCCTGGTTGCTGCTACTTAAAGCTCAATACCAGTAACCTTTTCCCTTTAGAACACGGATGGCCCCTGAAATGCATTTCTATTCTTTGTCTCAGTCAAGTGGATGAATCTGTGAGTAATCTACTGTCAGGAGCCTAAATGATAACAGGTACAGCACAGAGCAGTGTAGCTTCCCACAGAGTGAGCATCAAATCCAGCACCACAACATTTCTTTTCTTTATGAGACCAGAACGCTTCTCCTTGCTTCCTATGAAAATCCGTGCTGATCTCCAGTGGGTGCAATCAAGCATAACCAAATCATTAGTTTCTTCCTACTTCAGACAGCAGGAGAGGGTTTTGGTTATATTCTCAAGTACATAGATAACTACTTCAGAAATATTTATGTACAGCTACTGCAGGCAGCATTGTGTCAAGAAGAAGAGGAATAAGAAAGGATATTGTGCCATTCTCTCATATGCCAAGAAGGTCACCATGGTCCTCGCAGCACTGGAATGCAAGAGCTTACAACCCATATAGACCCCAATAAATGAAGGTCACTTCAGCACAAAGCTTAGTTGAATAGAAAGTGGGGCCTGACAGACAGAGCAGCCTGTAAATACAGAAGGGAAATGATGGCCAAAGAAAAAATTAATGTCGTATTCTAAACAAACTATTTTGCAGAAGTCCAAAGCAAAGTTTTCCCCAACAACTTATAGGAGATAGTGAGAGAAAGAAGACAGCAGAATGCTGTGTGATGAGAAGGTCTGGGTAGGTTTCATAAATACAGAAGAAACTGTTCTATCAGGCTTTGCCAGGAATAATGCAAATGCCTGATTTACGATCCTACTCTAATATCTCAGACATCCTGCAAACATTTTATGGAGCCTCTTCATCTGCTAGACTTGGCAGAGCACACAAATAGAGTCAGATTCTGCAGGCATCATGCAGCCTGGGTAAGAAATGTTCAACATAAGCAATCTCCCTACTTCGCATGGTGGTAGTTCTCACTGGTGTCAGCAACATGCATAGAACCTGGCTCACCCTCAGCCACACCTGCAACTAGTAGCCCATGTGATTTAAAAAGGCCAAACTGTTCTTCTACATTCCTTCAGAGTGAAGTATGTGAGCACTGTGCAAGGAAAGAGTTAAGCAGAATGCATATGGCTTACACGTACACATCTGAAATTCAAAGAGGCTCCTATCTACTTAAATCCAAGCAGCTGTGCCAGAGCTAACTTTATTCCTTCTGTGTTTAATCCTTTTAAATGTTCTGCTGGATTTGCAACCCTATTATTTAAAGCCATGACAGTCGTGAAATGACTTCTTGTCATCGGTGAAAACTGGAAGACAGCATTTGGTCTTTTTGCTCCGCTATGGAAGTTCTGCTTGTGTCAAGTAAAAGAATGCTCTCTTCTGAAACACTCTACTGAAGATTAATAGCTTCAAACATGCCTTACTGCCACATGCTATAAAGACAAGGAAAGTCAGACATGCTAGTACGAAAAAAAGATTAAAAAGTGAAATGACTGAGGCTGTAGGAGCGTCAATCTAGCTACCGAATGGAAGGACAGGTTGACATTTCTGTAGGAAATACTTGGGAAGCAGAAACAGATTATATATGGCATGACCTCAGAGAAGAGCACTGAGTTATTAAATACAAACTGTTCTGTTTCGCTATCATTTCCACTTGCTGTGAGGCAATGAATGGCTGGGACACGATACAGGCTGTCTGAGCTCCTAAGAACCCTTTAAAGACTCTGTGAGACTGTGGCAAAGAAATGCAAGTCAGTGATTATCTCCATTTCAATCACAAAAAGCAAAGAGGAGCTATGCTACAAACAAAAAGGACGCGCCAAATTTTAATGAGTTCAGCAGGGTGTGAAGTGAGTACAGAGACCTATGGCAATATCAGATAACCACAGCACCTTTTGGAGCTCCAGAGACATGAACTCTATTGCAGGTTAGGCTTGTTCAGGTTTTTAGTTCTTAACGTTTTAGCCATTTGCTAGGAATAGAGATGTGAAGGGCTCAGAGATTTTCTTTCACACATTAGTCAGTGCTGATTTTCACTGGGAATCTAAAACCCAGTCTTAATTGGGCTAATCAGCTCCTGATGTAAGAGCATTAAAATAACAAGCTCGGTGAAGTTACATCTGTTCATACAAGAACTGCATGTGCTGCTATAAATTACCTGCTGAGAGCAAATCTCAGAAAAAAAATATTTTCCTGTGCTTCCCTTTGACTCAGCCACCAAAACAATGCATTTTCCTCATGTCACAATGTGTGCTCTGCCCTCCAGTCTATAAACTGGGTGGCTCTAATCAACACAGTGCTGCTAAATGGGGTTATTAGCATCTGAGATATGGGCTTGCCTTCTGTTGACATCAGCAATGTCCCCGGTGAAAATTCTATGTGCAAGCATTTTTAGTCCCACCTGCTGAAGACCCAATAGAATGCAGTGGAACATTTCAATACGTTTTGATATTCAGTAAATTTGACAGCATTCTATAGGGTTCACTAAGACTAAGAATAGTAAGAACCCTGAGATACATACTGGAGATGCTGGGAATGAATGACTGATATACAACAGTTTTAATTGTGCCTAGCTATCTTTTTAATTGGATATATTATAGCTATGTGCCTAGCTATATTTTTTATTGGAAGGGAAAAAAGAACACCAAACAGATAGAGGCTTTTTTCAGTCTTTTAAAAGACACTTTCCTGAATATCTCATCAATCACTCCAGAATAATTGAAAGCCTTTCTATCTAGCTAAACGTTTTAGAGGATCCATAGCTTTGTGTTACACTATCCAATGTCAACTGACTTTGAGGAATTTGGCAACATGTCTGTGAAGATGTAATTCACAATTTACTTGAAAAGAGAAGCTGTCCCCATCTATACGGTAATTTATTATTTTCTTCTCTGAGATGACAGTTTAATAGAAAAGAATGAATGGTTAACAGGATGAGTCAAAAGTATTGGGCAAAAAAATAAACAAGGAGTCTTCTGGCTGTGCAGAGGCAGAAACATGTCGCCTCCCATCAAAGTCCTATGAAGACAATGAATCAGTCCTCTCTATTCGAAGGCAAGGAACAAGGAGAACCTCCAAACTCAAAAGACAAATGCTAGTTGCCAAGGAGAATGGAGCAGAAGCTAGTAAAACACATGCCCATCTTGCTGATAGAGACTTGTAGAGGTGCTTTCGAACTGCAGTCTGATGAGACATGTCTGTTTATGTCTAGAAGAAAAAAAATAAATCTTCTTTTATATATATATATATATATATATATCTTCATAGTTCATGAAAAAAATCGTTTAAGCTAATATTTGGCTAGTTAGTTTCACTTAATATTCTGCTTTTATAAGAAAACTTTGACCTTCTTCGAGGCCAAGAGGAACTCTCAGTGGTAACAGTTATCAAAAACAGCTGATGAGAGAACAGCTATGGTTCACCTTAGGAAAAAGGCACAAACAATGGTACAGGTCAAAGATCAGAAGAGTCTCTCCCTTCTCCTGCTTTCAGAGCCAGTTTGGGTCTGGAAATAACACAGTCACTTTTTCCCTGTACAAAGTTCCAGCTGGGAAGCCTGTCAGCTGCAAAATGAGTGCAGCTCTGGAAGGAGAGGACCCCAGTAGAGCCACCACATAAAGCTCTGTGCAGAGCTCCAACTCTCCAACTCCATGAGAGCCAGTCCTTTTCTGGCAGCTATAACACTCCACATAAACAACACCAGTGGTCAGTTAGCTCTTAAACAGTTTTCAGTATTCAGATCCCTTGGTTTTTCCCTCAGTTCTATCCTCCCATTAAACTGAAAAGAAGAAGGAAAAGGATAGCTGATGGATAGTTGATTGTAGATAGATTTATCTACGAGGTATAAGTTTTGACTTACTTCACACTGAATAAGACATACTATGAAAATTGCATATTAAGCCTTACAAAGAAATCTGTATCTTAAACTTACTATTCAGAGAAATCAGATGACTTTTGTTAGTTGAAGATGTTTCAACAGCAACAAAAAAAAGAATTCTTCCACAACCTATTTCCTAGTCTTCTCAGTATACAAAGAATAAATGTGAAGAGTTGTGAGCCTGCTGCTGAACTCTCACTTGCACACTGATCTTCATCTCCTCTTACTTCTCTGCTTGTTCACTGTCTTCCAAAGTAGCTCAGGAATGTCCCTGTTTCTACACTCCCAAGCTTCCAACACCTGCTCCTCCTCTTCTCTCCCATCTGCCTTCCAGATTTGGCCAGATAGAATAGTCTAAGAGTAAACATCACAGAAAGCCACCTGCTAACTGCTTCTCAGAAGTAAGACCATATGATTGAGCTTATTGAACTAGCTGGGTATTTAATAGCTATTTTCTTATAACATTTAGAGAAGTGTTATCTAAATGGATAACATGGAGCCCATGGAGCATCATTAACAACTTTGTGCACTAGGTAACAGATTCACACTGACAGACATAGCTTAGTATATCTGTTACTCAGTGGCTTCCTATACTATGTCAGGTGTCTTGGCTATATTCTATTGAACTCTTTCATCTACGTAACAGTAACAAAATACTTTCCCCTTATCTTGTCTTGCATGACTTCGCTTCTACTTTACTTTTAGATCTAAACTATCCCCAGCCTTGAGGGCTGTTTCCCCATCTATTTATGTTCTGCAGTATTGAGATATCAAAGCTATATGCCAGTCCTGCTCTTTGCAGGAGCTCGTATTAAGAATAGTAATAATAATAGAAGACTTCTTCCTAATCGTTAATAAAACCTGTGAGATACATTTATTCTCCAAGTACAAACTAAGAACATTAAAAGATTTCTTCTCAACTCTGTGGGTTTTTTCACACTTTTTATATCATGATGAGTTTATGTCATTTTTCAAATGGTTTCTGCAAGTGCTTTAAATAATTCCTCATTAAATCTGTCAAGAAGCTAAATAATGGGTTAGTAAAACAGCAGGAATGGGAATGGGTAGAAGCTGAAAGAATACATACATTTGGATTCTTTTATACACAGTTCATAAAAAGCACATTTAGAAAGATCTGAGGCATCATGAAATACTTATTCACTATCAGACACACATTTCAGAGATTGCAAAAGAGGGAATAAAAGGTCTTAAAATAAATCATACTTCCGTCTCAATGATTACCCATTTTTTAAGGAAACCTTAAGGTCTGTGATATATTTCAGATGGTCACAAATAAATCTAAAGCAAAAATAGTTGCAGTATTTTACAGGAAATCAAGGGCCCAAGCCAAAACTTGGAGCTAATGGGAATTGCAGCTTAAATAGGCTTTGGAAGAAACAACACAAGGTACAACTATAAGTTTTCACAGGTCTAAAAATGCAGGCAGGAAGATATTTATTATTAAAGATACTCATTTTGATTAAAGAGTTCTGGTGAACTTACTCCATACATCACAACAATCCAAGGAACTGCTCTATCAGAGAGCTAAAATATGAGTGTGTCTAATTTAAACCAATACTCACTTCTGCTTTGCCTATTTTATGAGATGAGAAGCGCAATATTGAATATTCCTGTATATTTGATGGTAAAAATCAGTAAGTCGTGAAACCACATTAAACCTTGTCATAAAAGAAGATAAAGACAGATGATTTTTGTTATCAACATTTTCAAGAAACTTGAGGTGCTATTTTAGCTAATAGATAACATTGGATTCCAAAGCCCAAAATTTTCACAGAAAGCAAGAAATATCTGGTAATACATCTATAATATAGGATGTATCACCTGCATACCCATTATGTTAGAAACAACCAGGAGTCTAATAAAGATTTACTGGAGAACTTCAGCAAATTAAGTTAACATTTAATATTCCAGCTAACAATGAGATCATAACTTGGATAGAGAAGGAAAAATGTCAACAACCTTTTGATGAAAATATGCAACAGGAAGGCATGGGTTTCACTGCAATCTTTCCTTTTCTTTTTTAATTCTTCCCCCCCTCAATCTTTTAACAAACAGATCTGGATCTCTATTAAAAGAGGTTTTATTTTGGATCCACTTTTTTATGTAAAGAAAAATACAAGTAAGAATTCAACGTGACCCATAGAATTGCAGTGAATTCATGACATAGCAGATAAATTATGTTAAAGTAGCTAAATTATACTGATCAGCATGAAATGATTTTGGTCTCATCTGTGATAACTGGAAAGCTAAGTGAAAGAGAGGAAAAGCATAGAGCAAAAAATCCTGTTCACAGTGGCACCAAGAGGTAAAAGTACATTTAGCTAGCTGACTTCTTCATCAGTTACAGCCAACTAATGTCCTTGGCAAGGATACTCTTCTTCAAATTCAAAACGGCCTTCACAAGGACAATGTACCATGCTTGAAATGGTATAAACATGTAATGCTCATTAAGCTTTGTTAAATGAGCATATCAGATGCACAACATGGCCCCAAGAGCAAGAAAATATATACATATATCTGTATATATGCACTAATAAGACTCATTAAACAATGAACACTTATATACACAGATATGTCATATTTACAAAAGTCACAGAAAATAGAACAATGCAGAACAAAAAGTGGAACACAGGTAATAATGACTGAATTATCCTTTCTGTGCAGAGCATCGTGTTCAGCTAAAAACAAACAAACAAGAAAACCCTCTAACTTTTCAAAACACCGTAAGTCACATAAAATCTGCTTTCTATGGAGAGCAAATACATGTTATACCAATATTGCATGAGTCTTGCCATAGCTGCTTGTAACCTGCTTGATTATACAAGCTCAGAGATAACTTGAGTAGAAGTAAATAACTACTCTGAAATCTGTTCACAGGATAACCTGATCAATTATGAAGATCTACAAAGCACGCTCCTAACAAAACTCAGGTCTCATCTGATAGTGTTCCTCAAACAATTTCTTCCGCAATAATTTTTAAATTAAGCCATGCTTTCTTCACTGTTTAGATTTCTAACAGTCCAACTGTTTCAAAAGTGAAAGAAGTGTATTAAAAAAGGCAGAGTTTAGGTAACTGAAGTAGTATTTACAGTAGTGTGGTTCAGAAATCTCCAAGAAGTGCTGTGATCCTGGTATTTAAGTTCAAAAGCAAAGCTAGAACCATTTTTTTTGCAAAATATTTCTAAGCAAGAAAAAAAACAACAGACAGATACAGACCTTGAGCTTAAGCCCTACTCACCACATAATGAAAGAAGACACAAATCGCTATCTAAAACATCTTCTCTTTCCCCCCTGCCTTTCCATTTATGTAAGGTGCATGGGTCCTCTCTGTGAACAGCCTTCTCAGTTAGTTGAGAGTAGCATCAGCCTGAACCACTCCTGATCATTTTCCCAAACACTGCATCCCAAGTGTGAGGGGAAAGGCAGCTTCATCTCCTACCAAGAGTTTCTACACATAATATTCTCACTGAACATATTTTCCATATCTCCCCACTGCTTGAACAATGTGACAAAGCCAAGACAGAAGCCAAGAATTTTGTCCCATATGACAATTTTCACAACGTTACTTTAAGAAATATATGAGAAAGTTATGAGCTTTTGGTTTCAATCTATAGAATATTTCTTAAAAAGCATTTCCTAAACATCACACCTAGAAAAAGCTCAACATATAGTACGAATAAATGAAAATAACAGCAGCGGGTGTTGCCCAGCCATTCTGGCAGAAGAGGTTACACAACACCTTGCATTTCCTACAACTCCCTGTAACGACTACTCTACTCAGAAGACCCTCTGCTCCTCCTATTGTTAAGACTGTACATTCCCAGCTTTCTAACTTATCCTTCTTAGGTGAAACCACTACCTGTAAAAGGGCAGTTAACAATGACAACTCTTAACCTCCATGTTTGGATGACTGAGTTTCTTTCATTATTGTTTTCCTTGTCATTATTGTTTTCTTTATTAGCTTTTAGAAATAATTTCTACTTTCAGATGGTGAGAATTAGTTCTTGGATAATCTATTAGCACTTATTAACATACTGTTCTATGGGAATTTCCTTCAGTCTTACACAAATTTAGCTGAGTTTGATGGTAAGAATGCAAACCATTAAGTAAAAATTAGTTATTTGTATCAAATTGTTAATCATATTCGATTTGAATGTAGCAGAGCTACAGCAGAAAGTAGTCTTGGATGATTTTCTGTTAAGAATAAGAATATATATAAGCATTTATGCAGTATATAGTATATATACTATATTATATACTATACGAGAAGTGGTGAGCTGAGTAATTGAGCAGTTGTGTTTTTATATGGCAATCCTTGAGCTGCCTTTATCTTCCACACCAGTCTCTTCTAAGGAGAAGTAAATACCATTTTGTAAAACAGCCTTGAAAGACACCTGAAAATCAAGCAAACTTTCAGGTTTAATGTGCTTTGTGGAAAGAACAGTTCTCCAAAATTAACTGTTAAAAGCCCTTAAAAGTGGCGCTCATCTTTACAAGCTTTAGAAGCACCACTCTATGAAACGGTCTTGCAAAAATGGAAATAAATAAATAAATAGATGAGTAGATAAATCTAAAACCTACAGAATAAAAACTGGAGTAGATTAGGATAGTTCTGTAGAAACCTGATTGGCTAAACCAGGTTGTGTCAACAAACACAAGAACTCAGATGGGCTACGGATTTGAGAGAAATGTGTCACGTTCTCTTCCTTTCTCTACTTTTATAAAGTAAAACATTTGACTGTATTGGCTCCAGAATTGGAGAATTTTAACTTCAACCTTGAGAATTTCCATCCCAAAGTAATAGAAAAAAAAAGAGTAGTATCAGGGCGCTTATAGTAGTCTTTTCCTGACCCGCTCTTTGCTTGAAGAAGTCAAAAGAATAATATTTCATTTTTCTGAGTGTAAGATAATAGGAAATATCTACTGACTTTGTTTTGAAGCCCTATATATGAAAATTTGGAAGGATTTTGAATGCAACTGCAAGGAAAGGTCGTTTTTAATTCAGTGTTACACAGTGCCAAAACCAGTCTTTGTCTTTATGTCCCGAATTCTTCAGGTAATTATGAAAAAAGCAATGTGCAAAAGTAGGCTGGAATTCTGTTGGACAAATACAGGCTGGATCTGTCTATCAGAACACTAAAGATTATGATGTGTAAAAATACACATTAATAACAGAAGGGAAAAAGAAATGCACAACAAAACTATATTCATATAATTCCCTAGAGCATTACCTAGAGGAAACCAAGTGTGATAGTTTGGAAATAGATGAGTGATATATTTATATATTTTATATTTTTAGCCACTGTAGTTTAGGAGAAATTAATTAAATCAGAAGACCCAGATAAGGTCATACTGCCACAGCTTGATGTCAGATGGACAAACATGCTGATTAAAAGTTGAGGGCAGTCAAGGGGAAATCAAATAAGAAATTATTCTCTTGAAAGGCCCTTAGTTTAGCTTCACTCGTGAGTCTTTGGGGCTTCATGTGTGTCTTCATGCCAGGACCTTCTTCTGAAGAAAGCAGCATTCTGGATATTGGCTTCCACCAAACATATTCCCAGCTACAGCCTCTCATTCCCACAGTACTGGGAGCTAATGAAAGGATAGCAAATCACACATATTGTGTGGCTGAAATCTTCAGAAGGTGGAATTTTTCATGACTTTAGAAAACAAAACTGAAAACCAACACATTTAATTTGCTTGTTTTACTGCATATATCATCTGGAAAAATAAATTCTCTGTTAAAGGCAGGTATTTTACACATTCCCTAAAGACAGCAGAATACTATCTTATACTGTTCCTTACTTTCAGGAAAAAAAGATAACTAGACAGATCACATAAAATCCTACTTAGTGTCTTACTCCTTCGGTCTGTTAATAACCTTCCAGGAACTGGCAAGGCTGATGCTGATCCTCAACCTGATTCTGACACGGACTCTGCTGAGAATGGAATTGGAGTGCTCAAAAAAAAATCACTGGCTTGAACCTGTCAGGCTCACCAGGATACCTGGCTGAGACCAAGCCCATGTGATGGAATAGTTTTGACAAATGCATTCAGAAAGTTGACTGCTTTATGATCATAAGGGAAACTGTGACATAAATCAGTAGCGCTGTCTCAAGACTTTATACTTAAAAAGATGTACTTAAGGTGCCAGATGAGACTCTGAACATACATATTTTCTAGGTAATTCTACTTTTCAAGCTGCTTTATCCCTTGGCCTCTGTTACTACAAGAAGCCAGAGACTCTGCCAGTGTTTCTCAATCTGTGGCCTGTGAATCTGTGATACTCTGTGAGATATTAGATGGTGGTCCACAAAAATGAGGATATAATTTAATACACAAAGATGGTCAGGACCTAGAGTTCCGTATGCAAGGATTGCATATTTTACTATGTAATTTATAACGTATATATTTATTACTAACAATTTTGCAGAACAGCAGATTTGTCTTATCTGTTGAGCAGTCTTCTTTTTAAGTCGTTGCTTCTTCTAACCATCAAAGAGCAGATCCGATACAGAGGTCACATGTCTTTACACAAAGATCATCAAGTCCTTGGGCTATACACCATTTCTTCTTGGCCTGAAGGTCTCTAGTAAACTGTACATTAGAAGTACAAATACAACTAGAAGTCTTGTAAAATATACGGTAGAAGATTGCTATTTGAGGGTCTACTTCCTTCCACTTCCTTACAAAAGCTCTGTACCTTTTATTTTACAAATTTAATTTTCCCCTTTTTTTCCTGCCCACCCTTTCTTCAAAGGAGCCAGCTCTTCACTTTACTTACTGCAACACTCCTTAGCAGAAATACTAACTGCAGTGTTACACTCGTCCTTATGAGTGTTATGAGTGTTACTTGCATGGCACCACTCAAAGGTGGTGTGATACTGATGGCACTGAGAAATAATGTACTCGAGGGGATTGCTCAGCTTTCTGGAGTACATATTTACTTTAGCAGAAAGCACTTCATGGATTTTAGTTTTTACATGATCTACTTCTGCTTTTTGTGTATAAGAAATCTCAAAACTCTACATGAAAAAGGTGTGCATGGTTGCAGGCTAAAAGTTCTCCACAGGCACAGAAGAAAAGTAGTTATTGCTTTGTCAGGAGAAAGATGTTACAACCTTTGAAATGGCATTCAGTTTGGATTTCCTTTTTGTGCATTATTCTAAGCAGATTCCTGTAGTTTGGCAGAAAAGGAAGAGCAAAAGCTTCCTGCAAAGACAACACTTCGCAACTCAGTTTATGTAAAGTACATCATCTGAGTTTGACATTACACCTTAGAAAAACCTAACTGAATATTGCCATGTGAGAAGATGGACAGTGCCAACAACTCCATCATCAGTCCTCATGCCTCTGACTTGGTCCTCCACTGTTTGGTCTGAGCCTCCTTTGACGACTATCACCATAGCCAAGCACCACCTAAGCACAGGGCTGCAGCCTCTGTGGATGCCAGCAGGACTGCACCCATGTACTCCACAGTGGGACTTCCCCCACTGCATTTGGAACCAGTTTGGGCCACACCTGGCAGAATGTCAGCTCCTGCTACAGGTGACACAGGAGAAGACATTTTGCTGTTCAGGTCGCAAGAAGGTACCCAAATTAGATTGCATCTGCAGTGCTGGGAGGGTCCCCTGCTCTGCTAACCACTCAGCACCACATGCACCCAAGGAAAAAATGTTTACCTGGTGTGGCCACGGTTAACCTTTTTTCCTTGCTGAGACGGTGCCCATGGATGAATTCACTCATGGAAGGGGGACCCCTCAGAAGATATGTTTCTGTGGAGGCGGGATGAGGGGGGGCTCTTAATAATTTCTGGAGGTAGGTCCCTGAAGTCCTGGGATGGCTCTGATCACAAAGGGAAGGTGAGAATAGTCTTGCAGGAGATCCAAGAAAAATACATATGGAAACAAAAGAGTTTTACTTTAATTACCTTTCGAAGCCTCACGAATGACAATATTGTGTTCATTTGCTTAATAGGTAAAAAAACCAACTACTGTTGCCACCCCGTGTCATTTCCATGGCAGAGCACCTTGTCTGCACTGGAAATCTTATTAGGGGAGGAGGAGATGAGGTTGATTTGTATCTCAGCATCCCAGAGTTGATACGTACAAGGCTCCCAGAACGTTCTCTTATTTTTGCATTGTGACTAGAACATATAAGAAAAAGGAACGATTATCTAGGACTTCTCCAGCAGAGTCCTTTTTTGTCTTCAGAACCATGGAGATCCCCACAGCTGTAGAGCTTTGGCAGGACAGTCACAAGACAAGATGAGAACTCACTGATTAAACAGCAAAATATCTGCATCAGGCTACGAACGGCAGCCACCCCCCTTCAAAAGGTTGCTTGCTCCTATGCAGAAAAATTGATCAGAGTGAACACATCCATATTTTTTTGCACTGATGAAGAGCAAGTGAGCATCAGAGCTTAACAAAGAGATGCAACTTCTTTTGTGTTAAGCACTGAAATGCTCAGACAGAACAATTGTTTTAGATTTCAGATGCTCATTATGGAAAATCTTAAGGGAAACTTAAGGAAGAGTTGTTAAAAAAAATACATTTACACTAATATTAAAGACACACAAGATGCACTGAGACACCAACAGAATATAATGCAAAACACTGCATTAAGGAGGAAATAACACTGTGAGTAGGTGGACCAGAACCACATGTTGCCAGGCTTTGAATTCCGTATTCATATGTTCCCCACCTCCTTCTCCCCACTCAAAGTATAAAAAAGAAAAGAAAAGCAAAAATATAATGTTTACAATTCAGTGAACGACTTCAATGAAAGTCTGGACACTGCACTGTACTATAAAGATCGCTGCATGCATACCTTTTCCTCTGAGTGCCACTGCTGACCAGTAAGTTTGGTTGCTGTGGGCCCTGACTATGCAGGAGGAAAGTGTCTATGGTTGGCACGGTGGCTGATGCCTCCTCACTTACTTTAGGGCTGCCGATCTTGCTCTTTCCAAGCTTGCCTTTGCTGCGTCGGGACTGCTCATGGTCGAACTCTAAATCCTCCAGTCGTTGGGTAAGGGCAAGTTTTTGCTGGATAGCCATGCGTAACAGAGAGTTTAAGGTCTTCTTCTCATCCTCTGCAGCTGCCAGCTGCCTTTGCATCTCATCCAGCTGCGTGACATACTCATCACACCTGGGAAAACAAACAAGGCAGAAATCTGGGGAACTGATCCAAGAACCAGCCCTACAAGTGATCGTAATTCCAGACCTCAGTTACAGGGACAAATTCAGATCCAAGCTTTTGCTGAACCAAATTCTGGAAGCAGAGAGCCTGAATTCTTGTCCTGCTGAACAAATTTGGACTTGGATCTGAATGCCAATACTTCTGACTCAGAAGTAAAACCTGTGTCTATAATCATAATAATGACAATATGTTTCTAATCAGTTAACTAAACATTGGCTCTCTAAGACAGATTTTGAAGCTAAACCACCTTCCTTATAATTTTGTTAGCACTTAGGATCAAATCCAGTTTGGGCCTCCTTTAAACACTGATTACTGAATAGGAAGAGCAAGGCATTTTCAAATGGTCTTAGTGACTTTCTGAAGTGAAAGTTACAGTTCATTAAAATTAGAAACATCTAATCAGCAACAATGGTAGATGTATGCCAGCAGTGAAATGATTCACAGCTAACAACTCTGCCTGATCATCAGACATTTGTGGCAATATCTAAGGACTTTTCATATGAAATAACGCAGCTTTCATCAAATCTTCTTCCCACGTTACCTGTGTAAATCTAAACAGCTTCGCTGTGTAATTACCACAACATACTGAATGAGGATTTGACTTTTGTAATTTTAAACTTCTTCTTGGGAAACAGAGTTAAAGCATAAGCAAACTTCACACTTCTCCTTCTCAAATGCACACACGACTGGCACTCTCCTTTTGAATAACTTAGGCACTTTAAATGGAAGAATAATTGCCATGCCAGCCACAGCTTCAACTCTAGTTTCAGTATTACCTTCCTCCTACAGGACATTAACAAGCATGACTGTCTGTAATTAAGCCCTGAGGAAGAGAGATATTTCTAAAACACTGGTTGACTTCAAGCGCACTTGCACATTCACTCTGTTGCAGGCTATGAGATATTTATAGATGTCATGGCCAATGCTGTTGACAGAAACACTAGGATGAAACAAGCATTCCGGAAATTAAATTCATTTGAAATAGGAATTACTATAGTGTCTGAGCTATCAGAGTTTTAAAGATTCATTCCTGTAACCAGATGGATTCTGTGTCAATCTTTCATTCTTTCCTGCTTTCCTCTATTTCAAGGGGACGCTTCCTTTCAAATATGTTTTCTGTTGAGAAATAAAATAAAGAAGTGACATCTGCAGCAACACCCGTAGCACTGTGCCACTAGAGGAACAAACTGCCTTGCTTTTGGATGCCCGGAAGCCTATTTTCTTTTTGGAAGAGGACTGTTCTTTTCTCATGCCTCAGGATGTTCCTGTATCTAGAAATCTGCTTTGTAAAACAGCATAGCTGAACAATTAATACAACCTCCATTAATATGGATGAAACTGAAGCAGACTTAGACAAACCTGATACAAACTCTTAACAAGGATGTCCCTAGAAACCTGGATGAGTTAAATGCTGTTAGCTGGCCTCACATTCAAGATAAAAACAATTCCGTAAATACGTTTTCTAATTGTTCTCATTAAGTGTATGCCCTTTCTAGAAGTCTCCCCATAATAGCAATCCAGCATTCTTGGCAGTTCACTGCATTGTCTGGGTGGTTCCAGTCATCTGACCTCCACGACTCGAAGTTTCCTATTATTTTGCCCAAACATGTGGGCCATTGTCTCTGTGTCGGTTGCTCAAGAATACATATTTTTTTGAGAAACAACATTCAGAAAGGGTAAAACCTAAATCGAACAAGTAAAGGCCATAATTAACTTTAGAAACCACTGAATTAACAGCCTGAGATCTCCTTGAAGTCTGCAGCAACGAAGGTTATTCCATGTAGTGGGAGGTAGCTACTGCCTGCAGCTATGGCATTTCCCTGCAACAAAATAAGCCCTGCTTTGTACAAGTAAGGGATAAAAATAGAAGTGCTGCCAATTTAAAAAGAAAAAAACTTTACATGTCCATACTGCCTTTTGCCCACATATTTTATAAACATTAGTGAAGTCTCACAGCATACAGAGGAAGAAAAAGTTAAGAGCTATTAAGAGAAATAACTTCTGACACGTTGCAGAGCTCTGTGGAGCAGGCAGGGCTCCAGGGCTCTGAATGAGTCTTTTAAAAGAGCCTCAAGAAATAGTGAATGACAGAAATTACATTACATCTTCCTGCACAGAAACAGAGAACAGTCTGGATTAGAACAGATTTTAGAGATCATCTCGTTACAACCCCTCTGCCATGGGCAAAGGACACCTCCCACTAGACCAGGGTGCTCAAAGCCCCATCCAGCCTGGCCTTGAACACCTCCAGAGAGGGGTCACCCACATCAGAGCTCTTTCCCAGTTTGTCTCTTGTCCTGTGATGGGTGTAAAATGCAAGTGACTAGTAAATAACATTGTTGTCTTGTTGTATGCTGGTCTACTGATCATGGGCACAAAAGCCAAGATTTCACCTATTTCTCACTTCTTTTGTCTCAGAAAGGAAGCAGACAAATCCATAAACCTGCTTATTTTGTATAAACTAACACATAAGGAATGCAAACCAAATATTGATTTGGGCCTAGGCATAATTTAGGTCACATAAATCTTAGCGGAGCTTGAACTAAACCCACAGACAGCGTCAATGGCATATCTCTGCTCTACCAACCTAAATATAATTCTCTTTAGCTCATAAATGCTTTCTCCTCCAGGATAGCTGTAGGATCTCTCCATACTTCCTAGTCCACCTCCTTTAAGCACATGTTTTCTCTAATTGTAAATCATAAGAAAACATCTTGATGGACAAAGAATAAAATCAGTGCATGCAGCATCCAGAGCGTGACAATATCAAGAACACTATTTCTTGCACTTTCCTTAAGATAATCTCTATTTAAGATGGGAAAACAAATTTATGTAGGGACTTGGTAAAATTAGCTTCCTGACTCCCTCCCGACAGGAGGGGCAGGAAAGACTCATGTGATTTTTCTGTTCTGGGAGTATCAGAAACAGCACAGGACATAAGCAGACAGAAGCTGGGAGTCTGATGGGCAGCACAATGCCCACACACCAAGTGAGAATTTAAACTCTGCACTGCCAACCCCATGCAACCCACCCGCACGCAGCTACAGCAGATGACTTTTCCAGCAGAATTCACAGTAACAGTGTTAATGCACAATTAAAATGCACCAACAGAAGTGCTGCTATGGAAGAGACCCCATCAGTGGACTCCACTGCACGCCCCAAAAACTGCATCACAGGTAAAAAGACATTGACTTTAAAAACCACACTATTTATGATGCCTGAAAGTGAACTGTTATGGTGTAACATTAGATGTTCTTCTCAGCTTAGATAAATTGTATTTCTCCAGTTAATTTCACCATCTCAACTTTCTCCATCATTCCAAGCTTTCCAAATAGATTACAAGAAGGGCTTAAAAAACTGACCCTCCTTCACCTGTAAGTCTGTTGAATTTTTGTGGTTTCAAGATCCAAGAGAAGTGTATGAGGAAAAGGGAGCTTGAACTGCAGAGAGGACATATCCTTGGCAGCTCTGAAGTAAATTTGAAAAGGGATGAAGGCTAATGAAGATAGAAAGAAGAAGCTGTAGGGACCAGGACCACAGAGACTTTGGATTAGGAAACAAACAGTCCAGGCAAATAAAAAGACCAAAAGTAGAGGTACAAGCTGGACAGAAGGACTTTAGAGTTGAGGAAGAGCAGAAATGAAGAAAGTACTTAAGGAGTGGACAAGTATCAGGGAAAATCACAGAAAAAAGTACAGTCATATTCCCCATCTATAGTATATCATGGCTTTCCAAAACTGGAAATGGATGCTATTCCAAATGAAGCATTCAGAACGAGCCGATGATGTGAACAGTTAGATAAATTGATTTTGTTACGAGGGTGAAAATACTGCAGGGTAAGGAAGGTAAAGTAATATTTTATAATATTTTATAGAAAAATCTATAGGATCCCACTGAGGTGCAATATTTTTCAGTGAGTGAGTAACTTTTCATCACTGCCCCTAGAAAACACTGTGCAAAAGTTATGATCTCAAGGGCAGAGATAAATTCCATAGGCTATTCCATATGCAGTGCGTTTTCGATCACAACTGCATGGAGATTACAAACAGCGGTAGATAATTTGTGTGAGTTTTTTCTCTACTAATATTAGAAACTATAAAGGGGAAATCGGTAACTCAGTAAGTCGCTCAGATTCCCTTTATAGTTTGTAGAAGAGGAACAGAAGTTTCATTGCAGTCTACATATGACATTTAGAATAGACTGCTAGATGGATGGCACCATTTGAGCTTAATTCTCATGGAAAATAAGACACTGTCTCCTGCCAGCTTTAGGATAGGAGAGTTCTGTCCAGCAAAAGTGTTCAGTCAGGATGCCCAATTTGGGTCAAAAGCATTCAGCACACCAACAGCCTAATATCCCCTTTAAGTAACAACTTTTAAATCTTTCCTAACTCGTTTTATCTTGCAGGTTAATGACTTAGGCTCCACATAAGTCCCTTGTTTGCTTTACACCCAAGACGCCATCTCTCTCTTTAGGGCTTAGCAACCCTCCAGGCAGTCTTACAGAGTTGGTACATTTGTATAACTCCTAGAATAATGAGTTTGCAAATACAGATCAACAAACGTATTTTTAAAACACACACAGAAGTTTGCTTTCCTGAAGGCAATCTCTAGATGTCAATGAAATGAACAGAGCTACCTTGGTTCACTTCACCTGGTGAGTTGGTTCTTCATTTCCATTATGGCACTACACGTACTGTTCCAACGATGAACCTATGATGAATTTGTACACAGCACCAAAGTCAAGGCATGCAAATGGCCCCTCCTCCATTTTTCCATCTTTCCTAGATGCTGCTGCTACTGTCACTAAGCAACAAAGGACCAAAAAAGGCTGGAAGAGGTGAGATGGCACCTACATACTACAAGAGAGCACTGGGGACATACTGGCATGAGGCACGAAGTCTTACTGCTTACAGACTAAAAGTTCAAGCAAGAATCTGCATTGCATTTAATCATTATTGGGAAAAAAATCATGACACAAACAGAAACAAATCGTGAGGTTACTACTGAGGTTACTATTTGTGTGTTAAGAGTTTTTTGATGGAATCACTGATTCTTCAAAAACAAATTATTTGTAGGTGATTTTTACAAAGCAGCTAAAACCAGAAGCTCTTCTGAATGTGGTAGAATGAAAGAAGAGAGATGATTAATTACTGCCCTGTTGGGAGGAACTACGCTACAGAAGATAAGTGAAACTTTGATCCTGTGAAGAAGAAGTTAATAAATTGAATACTACAGCTGGAGAAAATAAGAATTCATGCTGGAATGTGAAACTGCAATGGCCTTACAATTATTAGTGCTCGATTACAGCACGGGCTGGTTGATGAAATAGATTTTTCCGGTGGTAAGTAATAAATCTCATGATAATGAAAACACAGGATTCTGAAGATCATCATTATCCGTACGACAGCTTTACACGACCGAATCATGGCATACTTCTGAATATGAGTATCAGCCATATAAATCTACTGTTTGATTTCCACTTAAAAAAGCCCTATAAATGCAAATAGACTGGAGATTGATATTGGCATTTTTAACACTTTACTCAAGGTTACATTGACATTGCTATTCTCCAGTACCACTTGATAGCTTGCAAGTTTTTCACAGTGTGCACTGTAAGACTCATTCACCTTCACCCAGCAAATCCCTGACCTAGCAGAAAATAATTTGTTTCTCCTCTTAAGCACCAACATACACAGCTAAGCCTGCTCCCACTTAGCACACTTACTTTTACAGTGTCGAGGCAGATGGTGAAATCACTTCCCTTACCTGGTTGCAAACATTGCTCTCAGGGATGAGAAGGTTGCCGCATCCTCCTTCAAAGCCTTCAGTTCGTTTCGTAGTTTGGTCATGGTTTCAGTCACCATAGCTTTTTCATTTTCATATTTATTCTTCAGATTGGCTAATGCCACTTCAGCTGTCTGAAAACATAGACAAGGACACTTGCTTATCACACAGTCATCTGATAACAACTAAGACAGTGCCCTTTAATGCTGCCTTTAAGCTGTACTCCAGGTGTGTCCAATCCACAGCCAGTAGCCTGCACATACCCTGGCCTAGTTCATCCTGCGCCCCCCCCCTCATCCCACACCATCATGGCAGTGGCTCTTCCCCACCAAGTGGCCCAGCCCAGCCCCAGGCACGTACCCACTGCTCAGCAACAACCAAATACTAGTGTGTGATTGGCACCGTCTGGTGGAAGGCACAGTACAGCACTAACTCAAGTTATGGCAAATAATTTTATGCATTTTGATACATTGGCTAAACACAGTCCTGTGAGCAGCAAGCAAAATGTAGCCACGCTTTCCATTTTGATAGAAGAATTTGTGAACAGGTTTCAAGAATGCTGAAAAAAATATCACATTTTTGGTATATTTGTGACTCTGTTTTCAGGTGACATAAATACATTACCTGTGAATTCTCAAATGGAACATACTGAGTTGCAATCAGATGTTCATCTTGAAGAAAAATCTGATCATGTCTCTCTACTCAACTTTTATAAGCCCTCTCCCACCAGAGAAAGATATCCCTCACTTCACAGTCACACCTTGTTCATGTCATCGCCTCTTGCCATTGTGTACATCTGTGAACAACTATTTTTCAGGAAGAGTAAAATTTCATCAAAATTCTTTTTTTTTTTTTCCATTTCCTCCAATAATTTATTTTACTGCCCTACTGCTTGTACCAGTTATATCTGTTTTATTTTTGTGAGAGTTGAACCTTTTGTCAAACTGATGAAGTTCTGTATCATTTTGAAGTTATTCAAAATACATGCTTGTATTCAGACTTTATACCTACTGCTGCTGTGAGACAGTTTAAATGAATACTGCTGAATGACATGAATTAAAAACGTTTCCATCGCCTTTAGCAGGGGCGGGGGAGTTATTGTTATTTTTTCACTTCATTTAGTGCAGAATAAATTGCACTGCTGAAATTGCATTTCAGCAATTACTTTCCCCTGTTGATCTCACGAGTACTTCAGCCATCAGAAGGGGAGAGGATTGTAGAACAGCATTATTTTAAAGCAGCAAGCAAGGGAATATGAAAATAGATGCTAATGATCAAACAGTTGGAAACCTATTTTAAAGTCAGTTTTCTGGAACTTGCTGGATTTGTCGCTAACAACGTCTCTTAACCAAATATTAACGTCTGTGAAAACACAGTAATTCACGCTTGGGGAAATGGCAAAGTTTCAGATGGCAGCACTAAAATTTTACTTCTTTTTCACAACTGTGTACTCAACAATAAAGTTATTTCCACTTTCACACTACTTTACATGGAGAGATCCTTAAAAATCCCCAGCATCTACCTGTAATTGTACAGGTATTTGCTGAAAGTCTTCCCATGTCTAAGTTGAAATCCTCAACAACTGATTAAAAAGATAACAAGCAAACAAACAAAAATCCCGATAACAACAACAAAACACTCAGGGATATATTCAAATAAATGTGGCTTTATCACCACTGGTGACATATGCTGTGGTATAATGCATGATGCTCGACACCACCCTGTGCATTGCCAGGACAAAGCAGAAATCATCAGCTTTCGGCATTTTCAGGCATGAGTAAAAACGTACATGTAAATTAACAGGGAGAAGAAAGATTAATAATGTTTAAAAAAGCTTCTTTTTTGAAGGGAAATCCAGACACAGTGAGTCGAGGGACAAATTCCTACTTAACAAGCATGATTAAATCAGATTTACTCACAAATCTTCAGGTCTCTAATGAGGCAGAAGTGATTCATGAGAGCACAGCTAGGATTTATAGGTCAAACTGAGTTTGGCCCCAAAGCTGCAATTCAGAGGTCTTTGTTCTGCAAGAGAAATCCAACATACTGTCCTTTATATACGACAGTTCAAATACAGAATTAATGTAAAGATTTTTTCCTTTCCTTAGGAATGAAAATGAGTAAAAGATATGTGTTGTTCCACCTAATGTGAGACTTCTCAAAAAATAAGATTTGTTTAACTGTTTCAGCTTTGGGAACACATATTCCCTGTAAACCCAGTATTTCCACATATCATGGAAACCGTGTGCAAGTACTAGCCCGAAACAGTTAAAGGCAATCAGTCCCTCTCCATCTTGATCTTCCAGTTACTCTTCACAAGCAAAATTCTCTCCCTGCCCCAGTAGAGACTGAAGGGGAAAATATCCTGTACCAGAGAATCTCATGAAGAGCATCACCTTTGTGATTTCTGTCTGGGTAGGCTGATTGAGCAAAACAAAGTTTCAGTGACCACAATCCAAATGACCTGTTTGCTCTGGCTATTTTGCACTTCTAGAGAAGTGAGCTGGGATGCACAAGCACTGCAGTTCCAAACTTGGCAATGTTTTATCATTGCCTTTGTTCTGAAACTTTTAGTAAAACATGAGTAGAACATGAAAGCATGCAGAATATGACAAAATACACAATTCATCATAAAACAACAAAGACTTTAACAGTTCTTTCTCTTTGTTAACTCTTTTAAAAGGCTCCTTATACACTCCATATACCAGACAAGCTCTCAACATTCTCCTTTGCAGGCTGCCAAGGGTCTCCCTTCTGCAAGTTTCCTAAGTGAAGAATGGATGGCACAAGTTCAGTATCAACAAAGTAAACAAAACTAAGAAAAATCTGTTTTTAACAGGCAAGATAAAGGAGAAAAAAGCAGGGAGGGATTCTGCTAGAAACCTGAAGCCAGGCAGCCAGGGACAACAGAGCAGAAGGGCATTGCTTTCAAGCAACGCTCATCTCTCTCCATCAGTCCTTGCAAGAGCTGGTGGGCTTCAGAATGTGCACATCTCATGTTACCCAGAGCTCATCAGTTTGGGACCTGGATGCTGACCAAAGCTGACTGCTATCAGACTCCTCGGCTCTAAGGATGTGAGGTAGCTAAGTCAATCTATATTGGCTAGCTGCCACTGAAAGAATAATTACCCAGCTTTTCCCCAACCATACCTTCTGCACACTGGATGGTTTTCTTCTCTGCTCACAGTAAGTTGGTCTGGGGAGTCAAGCAGGCAGAAAATGAGCCTGAGGTACCTCAGAGTCAGGATGTGCAACAAGGAGCATGGATGAGGAGAAAAAAGGCAGTTGGATCCCCTCTTTCAGAGGTACCCAAGTAACTGGTCCCCTTCTCCACTGCACTGCTAGGTATGCCCAGGAACATGGCCAACTGAAGCCACAGCTTCATGCTGTGCTTCCTCCAGCAGCAACCGTAGCAAAAAATTGTTTGCTCTTCCTCACTGCCAATCTCCAAGATTACCTCTGATGAATCATGTTGGTGTGCCAAGAACTAGTTCTGGGGAATAATCCAGGCTCTCAAAAACCTGGGGAGAGTACTCTGAAAGTGAGGAGGGGGCAAACAAATGTATGTGTGTACAAGCAAGGGGTGCCAGAAGGAAGCAGGATCCCAGGGCCTGACTTTCCTTTTTGCTGCTTTTTCTGAAAAGTTAGAAGTAAGCAGTTACAAGCAAGATGAGAATCCCACAGCAATGGGACCAAAGCTAGATGATCTTCAAGGACCCTTAAAAGCTATTCTATGATTCTACGATTCTGAAGCATTTGGCTTTAAGTGGTTGGTAACCATGAAGAAATTAGAGAAATTTGTTCCACACCAAAATGCAATGTCTGAGCAGCACACAGAGAAATAAAGAGTACAAGTAAAAGATGAAGGCAAAAATATGTTAGAACTCTTTGGTGAAGTATGTAAAGCAGCAGGAGAGGGGCTAACAACAGTGCTGTCAGGAGACCAACCAGTACCAAGGAGAGGGACAACTGAATTTGGTTGCTCAGCCTGTGCCTGTAGTCCCACTGCTAGCTGCTGGCAGAGAGCTTTGATACTGCTGCCCGAAGAATGGTGCCTGAGAAGAAGGCAAGGAAGGCACAGAGAGCTCCAACACCTGGTCTCCTGCCAGTTTGAAATGCCAGCAACAGGGAGAAATGTGGCACACCATGCTCTGTCTGCCAGAATCCTGCCATGGAGGTTGAGTTCCAGGGAGTGTTGAGGTGAACACATGCCCAAAGTGCTGCCAGAAGTGGTTATGTTGTTTCTATGCCCTTCCTTATCCTGACAGAAGAGAAGCATGCCCAAATTCAGCTTCCTAAAAGTTGCCTTCAAGAAAACTGTGAACAAACCTCATTTTGTCTATATTCCATACCTTAGGAAGACTCGATCTCATTTACTTTATATATAAAGAGTAGAAGAAGCAAAAGAAGAGAAAAAAAAAAAATAGCTGCAGTAAGAATATTAACTGTATATATATATAGTTTATATAGTATATAAACTATACAGTGGTAGGTACAAGAAGGGAGAACAGCCACCCGCCATTTTAGCGCATAAATCATATGTGGTACTCAATCTTTCCACCAGCCTCACTAGACAAAATCCACTGCACACTGTCTATATGACATCTGAGCTTTTGTTTATGGATCAGATGTTGCATATCCGGGGTAATTCAATTATGTCTTCTGAACTTTACAGGTATCTCAGTTATGGAAGCTGCAAGCATCACAGTTTCTGCCAGTACAGACGTGAAGGTCTTGCTGACTCAGTTCCTTCCTATGCAACTATTTACCTGCAAAAACAACCAATCATTTTTCAATTGGAATTTAAATTAAATTTCTCCCATAGGCAGCTCTTCTTTCTGTATGTTGTTAGAGACCAAAATCAAAACCACGACTGAACTAGTCCCAAAAGGTATTATATAAATAATTTCATATTACTTTACAATTTATTCTCCTTGTTAATGCTAAAGCTACTTGGGTTTGCTCCATGAAACTGGTGCTGACATAGCAGTTATGGCTACAAATAGACACATACATCATGATGAAATAAAGCAAGCAAGCCAACAAGATGTTGCGACTTTCTAACTCAAACTGTTGATTTGTTTAATGATCAATTTCCTAGGCCTTAAGTCTGCAGATTCTTACAGCAAATCTCAGCTTCTTCTCTGGGTGACAGTGTTTGCTGTCTTCTACTTCTGGCTCAGCCTAACGCTAAAATGTTGATTTGAAAATATTTTGAAAGAAAGCATAGCTAGAACAAAAAGACTTTAGAATTAGATATTGCCAAATGCATTGAGCTAGGCAATGGGTTGTCAGGTTCAAAGAGAAATTTACTGCATGCTGTTAAGGATTTAAAAGCTCTAACTGCACTGCCACTCTGCCAGGCCCACTGAAACAGAAGGAGAAACAGAGAGCCCTTCAGTGCTTTCCTGCAACTGGGTAACTTACTGTGAAGAGAAGAGAACACAGTTCAGGTTCGTTGCTTTTTTCTTCTGCTGAAGCATGTGCCCCCGTACCTAGATAACACAGGATGGCAGCACGCAGCAACATAGCATATGGCTGGGAAAGCTCTTCATTTAGGTGATGCTGCAATACTTGAGGTGGTCACTAGATGGCATCAATGCTTCCCTGATTAAGGGTGTGCCTTCATTATCGAAAAACAACTCTGAATTCAAGCTCCAGGGCTCTGCTGCTGGTCTCCACATCCAGATCTGAACGGTGGGAAGCTCTATGAAGACACTGGCATTTTTCAATGTATTTGATTGTGCTCATTTTGCTTTCTGGCGTTATTCAAACCAGAAAATCACCTCAGTATCCTTGCTGGTTGCACTACCAGCACAATCACAGCTCTTTGTGGCAGCATTTCCACAAAGCAGGCCAGGAGCTGAGCTGGCACCTGTGGCAGCTGGGATGAGAGGGGACATGTCCAGCTGCTCTGCTCGCTGCCCCCACCAGAGCCCCCAGTGCTCCCCTGAGCACCTGCAGTGCCTCAGAGCACAACATACAGCATGAAAAGACATAACTGCATAAAAACACCAGCTTCGCTGGCCTTGTTTAGCTTGTAGAAGAGAAGGCTCTGGGGAGTCTTCCAGCACTTGAAGGGATCTTATGAGAGGGAAGGAGATTGACTTTTTGTACAGTCAAATAATGAAAGGATAAGGGAGAATGGTTTTAAACTAAAAAAGGGAACGTTTAGGTTAGATGTTAGGAAGAAATTCTGTACTTAGAGGGCAGTGAGGCCCTGGCACAGCTGCCCAGAGAGCTGTAGATTCCCCATCCCTGGAGATGCTCAGGGCCAGGCTGGATGGGCAGCCCAAGCTGTTGGGTGGCAGCCCTGCCCATGGCAGGGGGTTGGGGCTGGGGCCAAATCATTTTATGATTCTGTGATGCTCTTTTGTGGTTTTAGAGAAAGTGCAAAAACCTGAACCAGATGTCCTCTGTAGGCTCATCTAAACAGAATGAACTGAAGAAAAATATTCCCAACCATTTCTGCTTTAAAGCTTTGCTTTGGAGAGAGGAGCTCAAGGGAATTAATCTTGATTCATGTTTCCTGAACATGAGACGTGCTTTGGGTTCCTGGGACACATCACCAGAGGCTGGTAGCACTGCTACAACACAGCAGAACTGTGAGAGGTAGATTGTGGTTTTGCAGTGAAGCAAGTAAGTATCTCTGGTATGTAAATGTAGGCCTTTGTTGTGGGTCCAACGTTTCCTGTATGTAGCGTAGGCCTTTACTGAACCTCTCATGAAGCAGAGAAGCAGTTAGGTGAGTCGTTTATCTTCCACTAGTTCAGTGAGCACTGACGGGGTAGATCGTTTTTTTTCCACTAGTGGGGCGTTTTGACATGGTAGGATTGAGTAGAGGAACAAGATAAGACAGGTGTGCAGGGAGGAGGCAGAGCCAAGTACAGAACAGAGTGAACGTGCTGTAAGAAACATTGCCCTCCTGTTTCATGGTACAGTACATCAAAAACAACAGGTCGGTAACCACTTGATGTGGAAATATATCAAAGCAACAGCATCGGGGAGATCATGAGCCTGAGATGCTCAACCAGTGAGTGAGTGCCAGGAGAGCATTACCTGCATCAGGTTTAGTGGATATAATGGGATGGATTTCACTGACCAGCCCGCAATTTCTCCCTTACCAACAGCCTGTTATTGCAATAATGAATAAACTTGGCTGCTCTCACTAACATTCTTGTCTCATCTGAAATCTTTGACTTTGAGTGTTTCTCACAGAACTAACCTCCCATCGCTCTAAATTTCTACATCTCTGTTATATTATCATATCTTTTAACTTGAAAATTTGAGGAGCTTACTATTAAGTTTGCATGAACAGTACTGCAAGAGTTGATACACAGTTGAACAGTTGCCAACATTTATGCTGTTACTTATAAAAGTCCTTTTAGAAGTTCTGAGCAAACTTAAGAAGATGCTCTATTTCTAGAAGTAGTAATGATAACAAAAAACACTATAAAGAGAGTTGGACTTAGCAACATTCTCTTCTAGTATCACTAAATAAATGATAGCTCTATGCTAATGAAAAAAGTCTTTAATTTGGAATCTAAAGCCATATACTTCAATTACATCTTAATTACATGGAAAATCCTCCTGTAATTGCTCAGGGTTATTATTGCTTTGCTAAGCATGGTACTTGATTAATTGAATTAATATTTAACGTGTTGTGCTGCAGAGAGGGAAGAAATGCTATAAAATACTCAACATACATTGAAATATAGCTGCAATTTAAAAATTCCCAGTACCTAGAAATGCAGTTGCAGATCCTATCATCAATTACATTTGAATCTTCGGATTACCTGACTGTTGGAAATTTTAACACAGAAATTCTATCAATGTCATTGGAGAATGGGATCCCACTCCATTAGCCAGCACTTGTGCCCCCATGTGGTGACCACAGCACTTTCAAAGATGGGAAAAGTCCTGGGTGAGCTGGAATGATGACTGTCCTTGCAGCCTCTTCCATTCAGACTTAATTTGGAGCATGAGGGGACTAACTGTAGTAAATAAATTTCATGCTTATACGCAACTTCTAAATTGCTTGCAGACCTGGAATCTATTAGATTCATCGTGCTTGGGAGGATATAGCAAGCAAAAAAAAATAGAGTATTCTTGAAAAGTATTCTGGAAAATACACCACTGTGAGGTGTTATTTTGCATTTGAAGTAGAATGTCGTAATTCTCAACTTATTTACGTTGGTGAAACAGCAATAATAAAGTGGGTGGATGATTTTTCTAACTACCAAAAATTTCAAAATAATGAGGTGTTTTTATTCTTACAAAATATAACTCAATCACGAATCCTTCTTTGAAAGAAATGGCAGTTACGGTTTCCTGTAGCTTTATCATGCAGAGATATCCCTTTTCTTAAATACAAAACAGAAAACAGTTCCATTTCCTAAGGGATTAAAACCACAGCAATGCAAAAAGTTATAAGAATAAAACATAAATCTTTCTAAAAATTGCCAACGACCTGTGAAGAAAATTACTCTGCATTTCACCCTGTGTTTTATCACAGAAATACCCAGCTTCTGTACAGTCCAAAGTGACTACTCACTCTCTCACATCTGCCATTCTCCTCCTGAGGTGTGCTTTAGCTTTGCAATATTTGTTTGAAATGCCCTTAAATTTGCTGGTGGGCATTCAAGATTTGCGGGCCTGTTGAGTGCTATAGAGAACAAGAACAGGTGCTAGAAAACAAAGAGCTGAAAAGCTTAGGGGTGGGAGGGCAGAAAGGTCTTCCCTCACTGTGATGGAGCGAAAGGCTCGGTAACCTGTGAGTGAAACCTCTCCTCCAAAAACTTCTTGGGAAAGCTTGCCAAGTGACCTGTATAAATAACAGACACTCCTGTCTGCCTGTTTTATTGGCACCTTACCTGCTTGTTGGCTTTCAGCACTGCTCTCAGGGTTGCTATCTGCTCCCGCTTCGTACTCAGGAGGGATTTCAGTTTCAGAATCTCTTCCATTAAGGCCTCCTTGTCTTTATCAATCATGGGTGCCAGCTCCCGGGCTGCAGCACGCTGACGTGACAGCTGCAGTGACCGATCTACAGCTTTCTGCAAATGCTTGATTTGGTCCCTTATTATGGCATTGAGGTTGTAGATGTTCATTGGCTCTTTGCGAATGTCACTGCTGTCGGAGACCGGGGAGGAAGGAGGGGCAGTGATGACAGGGGAAATTGTAGGTGTTTTCGTTGGGCTCTGCTCCTTGCCAGGCTCTGTGGCCTCTTTTGTCACCTGCTCGGTCGGAGTCCTGGCTTCTACAGGTGATGCCATTCCCCTTCTGGCAAGCCGCGGGGAAAGGAGACCCCGTGGGTCATCCGGGCCTTTCAGGCTGCCACTGCGAGTAACTCTGCTCTGCCTGTAATAGTCCAACATGACCCTGTTAGGAGTCTCGTTGTTGCACAGGCAGACGTGATGGTAGAGCTGAGCCAGCTCCTCACTAAATGTCACCAGCTCATCCTGGGCGGTGTTGAGGGTATTGTGGTTTTCATTTGCTATGCTTGTCATCCTTTGCAATTCCTTTTCCATGTGGACCATCTTTTCCTGGCTTTCCTTGGTTGACTTCTCTAGGCTTGTCACCTGTTCGTTGTAAGTCTGGATTCTGCTCTCATACTTGGCCTTCTCTTCAGTGTAGTTTTCCACATAATTATTATATTTCTCCTTTAAGGCTTTGATTTCTGCTTTAAGGTCTATCACTTCCGTAACAGCTACTTTGTATTTACATTCTAGGATCTCCAAACCATTGATGTCCACTTCGTAGTCGTGTGCTTCCTCGCTGGGGTCTCGCCCCTTCTCACAGTCATGCTCTGCTTTCAGCTCCTTGTTGCTCTGCAGGCCCCTCATGGCGTTGACGTGCTCTGTAAGCCTGTGGACTCGCTCATGTTGTTCAGTCAGGGCTCCTTTGGTGTGCTCCAGCTGCGTCTGAGACTCCTGCAGGTTTGCCAGGAGAATGGCCTTTTCTCTTTCCACCTGCAACAGAGGCAAAGTAAAACACCCGGCATCTTGTCATACCTGTGCTTTTCTGCTCAACACCAAACATTCAACATCAAACATTCAACAGACACATTCACTACATCCACTCCCACACTCTGCATATACATCATGAGGGGTTATAAAAAACATAATATCGAATGTATACCCCTAAGCCATAAAATTAAGTGTGCTACCATTTGCAGCATTGTTAGGTCACAATTTTACACGTTGCTCACTGAAGAATGAGTGCCCAAGCACTAAGGGTAGTCAGCAAGAGTAATGATACTGGATCCATCAAGACGTATCCACTGATTCTGACCTAGTAAGTTCCTGACTGAATATCCACAGAGAAATAAGGATGTTGAAAAGCAGAAGAGGTCCAGGAAGACTGTTTTTGAAGTCTGAATACACAGCATCTTAAAACAAGCAATCAAGAAAAACGTAATGTTTGATCTGCTCAGATGTTCACTACTTATGCTAATAGCTCTGAATGAATCTCTTCATAATTTTAGCGTAGTACTCCAACTTCTTTTTACTTTTATTTTCTCTGCCTTTGTCCTTTTCTGAGCTGTGAATTGGGAAGCAGATGATACGGGATGCTTCTTGCTCTCATGGCTTTTGCAGTAGGATCCAGAGCTGACTGCTCTTTCTCTCTCACTGCTGTGGTATTTCAGCCCAATGTTTATACACACAGACAAAATGTCATGTTCCACGCTTCCACAGTGAGTGGCTGAATTGCTAATTCAGAGAAATCAAAGCTGTCCCTTCTGAAGGGCCCTTCAAAAAGCACTGCCTTCTCTATCAGTATCCCTCCAGGCAGCATTTGGAAGAGTCAAAACAGCCACTGTGAAACTCAGTGATGAAAAAGCAAAGCCTTTTAGATACTCTGAGGATACTAACGCCATCTCACAAAGCGTTCCAAGCAGTGGTTCAAACTCCTATTATCTCATACCAAGGATTTCATGCAGTGGCTGCTGCTCAAAAATACCAAAGTATTAAGACTTACAGTGATCCCTTGGTTTTACTGACAGGCTTTCAAAACATGGTTTCAATTACAACCTGCAAGGGATTGCAGGTAAATATTGTAAGGATAAAAATAGAAGCCACATTAAAAACATCTCAGAATTGTCTTTTTTTTTAATGTACAGGTGACTGATGACTCAAGAAGAAAAAAACAGGGTGAAAGCTCATCATTATTTTATGATCCAAAAAATATCAGCCTCTTTAGATAAAAGCAGCTCCACATAGGCACTGCATAGCCTCTGCTGTATCACAGAGGAAGACAGCTGAGGACAACGAGTACATCATCAATACAACCATTGCCTACTTGCTGCCCCCATCTGCCTTTAGCTTGCATTACCAAAGAGCAGGCCTTCCATTAAGCAACTTGGTGTTAAAGAGGCACTCTGTTGCAGTGTCTGCCTAATTTCATCAGACAGAACTGATACTGATGGACTATTGATCTCAGCCATGATGAAGAAAAACTGCATCTGAGACAGTAGATATCTTTATGGCCATTTTTCAGCTGAACGTAAATGGCTTGTAGGAACAAATACTTCTTTCAAACAGAAAGGATTGTTTCCAGAGAAAACACACAAATTTAAAACCCATCTGCCAGCTTGGACAGTAGGTGAAATGAAACACACAGACCTACTGAATTTTACTCATCCTAGTCTAGTAATTATGGATGAAGCTAATCCACTTCTGTTTGATGAACAGTACGTGCTCCTACTTCCAAGGAGAAAAGAACAAAGCTCCAACTGCACTTGGAGTACTCCTTCTGAATAGTAATAGCTCTGCTGTTTCTAAAGACAGAAATTGTATTTCATGTTTGCGACGTATTTTTATTTCCACACAGAGCAAATTCTGGGGAACAGACTACCATTTTTCAGTCAGCCTGTTTGGTTTTTGATGAAATTAGTAGCTGCAGAAGTTATCCATGCCACCATCTTAAAGTGAAAATAAAAGCAATTCAAAAGCAGTTGTACCCATTTTGAAATGCACTCTTCCTTTCAAAGATCTCAGCTAGAGGAGACTTCCTTCCAATTTGTTTGATAGACCGCAGTTATGAAAACCAATTTTATCATTGCTGTTTATCTTTTATCTCTTCTAGGAACCAACACAGAACACACAGTGCTGGCATCCCAAAGTTGCAAGAGGAACTTTGCCTATCATGCTAGCTTTCCTGGTACACGTTTCTTTTTGAGACTGCGGAGTGAAAAACTTGCCACAAACAGGTACAAAAGGGAAATCTGAAGTTTGATGCTCTCAGACAAGGAGCCCGCTATCCTAATGACATAAGCATACTTCCCAAGAGAGGGTCATGTTCAGCAGCTCTATCCATCACAGTACATCTTCTTTGAGTAAATGAGAGGAGCGTATGCCAAATGTTGAGATATAACTGTCTGAATGCCACATGGCAAGGAAATTGCTAAGGAGGAAAAAAAAAACAATTTTCTTGAAGAATTACCTTTTGTCAGCTTGAACCCAATTAAATCTCCCATTTACTGCGGAGAAAAGTTTTGGAGGAATTTTTCACAGTTAATTTGTGTGACTCAAGGTGAGTTGAGACAACCTAACAGAGCAGATGATTGCTTTAAAAAGAGAAAACATCAGCAGCTTGCAGCAAGCCTTCCCAGTATCTAAATAAAAGTGTCCTGCCAGGCCTGTCTCTTTTTTTCAAACCTTTCAACATCCCTACAATGCTGAGTGACGTTAAAGGCAACTTGTTCAAGTTTGCTGAGGCTCAACAAAACATTGAGACCAAAACAAATGGTTGTATTTGTTTTCTAGGCTCCTTCTAGGGTCCTAGGGCAGCTAGTGAGCAGCAGAAGGCTGACTCTTTGTTAAAGAAGCAAACAAAAAATAAGTAATGATGTTAAAATCAGAGGTGACAAAACAACACTTGCAATAACTTTCAAGTAGAAGTTTGCTGATTCATCATGCTCTGTTTTCAATAAACCAAGACAAAACACAGCCAGAAAGTCATGTTTTTTTCATTTTCAAGCATCTTTTGTTATGTATTTCTTTTGCGTTTACTTACTTGTAAATTATGCTTGAAAATAATTGAGATGCATATTAAAATGTGAATATTTAAAAGATTTTTTTCTGAAGCTGTATATTTTTTAGCACTGTATTTCTGCTGTGTGGGTCCAGGAGCTGAGTTTGATGATCCTAGTGGGTCCCTTCCAACTTGGGATATTCTATGATTCTAATGCTAAATTAAAAGAAATGCTCCTCTCCTTTTGTTCTCTCTTGGTAGTCAAATTCTGCTCAAACTGCATTCATTGGCAAGTCTGTATTTCAATGTTATTTCTTTTTCTAGATAGCTTTGGTCATACTGAAGAATACTTGATTCCACTCGCAACCTCAGAGACATTTCCCCTTACTAAACAGAAAAGAATCCAACTATCTGCAACTATAATACCTACATTATTTCTCCTCTACCCATTAAACATCAGCTTAGCTCATACCAACACTGCGCAGACAGGAATACTGTCTTTTTGGGTTATTTTTAGCAAAACCTGAATACGAAGGAACTCCAAAGCAAAAGTCTGAGATGTGACATAGTCAAGAACATCACTGAAGGAAGTTGAGGCCAGTGCAAAAGCTGGCAGCAGAGTACGTACACTGTGTGTCCAAAAGCTTTAGGACATTAAATGAAACTCTTACCTGCATCAATTGCTGCTTCAGTTTCTGTATTTCTGATATGTTGAGCTCACTGAAGAGGTCAGAGACGGGGTGCAGAGATTCTCCTTTCCTACTCGTGGGAGTTCGGTAGTCACCATTAAGTTTCACAAGAGACCCATGGATATGTCCATTCATTTTGTCATCATTGTTGGGCTCACTTGTATCTTCTGCGAACTTTAATCCATCTACTGATATATTAATATGGTTATTGTACATACTATCATTGAGGTTGATGTACTGGGAGAGCTCCTTTCTTAGATTGTTCTTTTGCTCCCTTTCATTTTTTAAAGTTTCCAGAGCTTCCTCCAGCTGATGCTCAGCAATCTCCTTCAGCCGGATGGCATCTTCTAGCTGACTATTAAGCAATACTGTCTCCTCCTCAAATCGTTTAATCTCATGCTTTAAGCCTTCGTATTCAACCTGAATTAGACAAGACAAAGAACATTCATAATACTAAAACTTGAGTCATGAAAACCTGCCATTTATCAGCCCTATTGAAATAAGTGCTACAGGAAATGCAATGTGAAATACCACACATTGCCTGCAGCAGCAAAGAATTGTCTCCATAGAAAGTGTGTGTGGAGTTCTGTTGAAGATTCCACTGCTCATTTTTTTCAACATGAGAGAATCAAGGAACATTACACTTTTTTCCAAGCAACATGACTGTAAACAGTGTACTTCGGTGGCTCCAAAAGTACTGCCTCCTATTTATTCCCATGGAAACTAAAACAGATACAAAGAGCACAGTAACACTACTTGATAGAGCACATTCTCATCTCCAAAACACTACCTTTCATCACAGGCACCACCGTTAGCTGTGCATTTTTGCCAGAAACGAACATCAGTCTGCATACTGAGCTCATAAAAATCTGCACAGCCATCCAGAACACAGCTTGTCTTTCACTTTGCTGTCACCTCTCCCAAAAGTCACCACCCATCGCCTCACTGTGCTCATATCCCTGTTTGGTATCCACAAACAAGCACTGATGAATATCAGTAAGAGCCATTTTTTCCTCATGGAGGAATTCAGTGGCACACTTTTGCTTCGTATGTACTTCCACGTCAGATGTCATTTTGCCAGACTGCCCCTCTGCTGCCATCTGTCACACAGCAACAAAGTGTAATGGATTACTGTTGGGAAGGTTCAAGCTCTACTACTATACCAACAACAACTGCCTCTGAGATCATGGGCCAACATAATAAAATATGTGGCATTACTTTCGGAGTAGCCCTCATACTTCATGCAGGTGTGCTTGTATTATGAATTACCATACGCAACATTGGTATATCATGGTATGTATATCTGAGGTTAATGTAATCTGATTTATTAATGGCAAGTGCTCTGCAGATTACTTTGTACCTAAATACTTACTAGATGTAAAGTCACTCAGGCATGGATATTCTAAAGTGTCTGGATGTCTTCCTAGTGTTCAAAAATATTGAAGGAAGGGACAGAAACTGCAGGATGGTCTCAGTTCTTGGTGTTAAATGAGATTCTCCTTTATTCAAGAGGTATTTAGTTTTAAGAATTAAACAGCAAACTATTCATACAATCCCTTTAAACTCTAAGATCCACTTTGTAATTTCTAAATGCCAAAAATTCTCCATACTGGGTGAAATAATTTAATGGTTTGGTGAAAGAAGAAATACTGACCATATTCTCCCCAGATTCCAGCATTTGGTTCCATTAAGAATGAAGTATTACGACAAATACAAACACTGGCAAACAGATTTTATTCTGGCAGAAACTAGGATGGCCTGTAAAGTGGTCTTTTCTATTTTTTTTCTGCAAAAATGCCTCTAATGAGCTTGGTAAGGAAAAAAATAGATGCCTCCATGAGGGAATGTGCTGGCTTGGTAAATAACTCTGACACAAAGATGAGCTGCTAGCAATTCAGTGCTAGGAGCATGAAAGCCTGGGTCTTCATAAATAAGGGAACACCACACTCACTTACATTACCTGTGCATTCCCTGTGGCTCTGCTCCATTGTTCTAAACGTTTCAATTGCATTTCAGCTAGCAGGGTAGAACAGCAAAGATAGATGAAATAGTACTGCATTTTCCTGCAGGAATAAGTAAGTGTGTCTAACAAGCTGCCATGAGAAACTGGCAGCCTTTGCTATTTGTTAAAAGCCCTAATGGAACTGTTTGCTATGCTGGGACGTAATGCAGGGGCTGCAGAGCAGTGCTACTGCAATTTGGTGGAAGTTGGGGAAATGTTCTTCCTGGATGTAATGTTACGTTGGTCTGGGAAGTGTCTAACAGAAACTTTCATCCTCCAGCTTGGATGCTTACTTATTTATCATGGCAAGCTCAGTTCTCTGACATGAGAACAAATTTCTTCTGTTCAATTTAAAAGACAACTGTGTTTGTGATTACTTCCTCAGCAGTATTTATACCCAGCAGCCAAGGAAGCTGTGCTTTATAAGGGAGAGAGGGCAGACCGGCTGCTGTTTGCAGCTTGACTTAATGGGGCTGTGATTTATGGTGGCTCCTGGGGGCACGCTCTGCACTGCAGCAAGTAATACAGCACACTGCTTTGCTGTCAGCTGTACCTCACTGCAATGGGGAAAACATGAAAGACAAACCAGGAGAACCTGACATCTCTTTGCCTATTTTTGGAGCTTGTCAAACTTGTTGGTTAGCATTGCTGAGCAAAGAGCAACAGTGGAACCCAGGGAAAAGGAAAAAAAATAGAAATAAAAAATGGAGTAGATGATGTCCTCTTTTCTCCACTTAAAAGAGGAAGCAGAGCAAGGGAAACAAAGTGAGAGGAAATGGAGGGCTGACCTACATCTGCTGCTGGGCACAGGGGTCAGTGTGCAGAGAGATGGGTGGAAACACAGGAAGGAAAAAGATGCAGCCTTGGTTATAGTAACAGTGATCGCACTGTTACAAAGTTCTGCACAGAAACAGTCCCTCAGTTTTCCTAAAAATGAGGAAAGGGCCTCCCCGTATGTCAAAAACGGACAGTAACGCTGCTGCAGGATGAGTAAGTGCCAACCAAAAATCTAACTGAAGAGTAACAACAAACCGCCACACAAAGAAACTTCTATCAAAACGCCTTGCTGAATCACATTGTGGAAACCTGAGAAAATGGTGTCATTTCCCAGCACAGCACCTAGTATCTCCTGACACTTACTTGGTTCTGTTTCAGCGTGGATACCAGCTTCTGCAGAGTGATATTTTCTTCTTCAAGTTCGGTGTAGTCCTGCAGGAGCCTCGCCTCTCGAAACTTGTACTCTCGAATTTCATCCTTCATCCGTATCCTCTGCAGTTCCACCATCTCATTATTCTGGCAAGAGAAAATGCAAGAGCGTTACCATCAGTGCACAGCCCTTCTAGTGACTGAAGGTGCCTTCAGAAAAAGTCCAACGAAAAAGTAAACCTCAAATAGAAGGGATTTCAACATGCAAATCAAAACTGTAATTGATCCGGGGCAAAAGCAAACTTTCCGGTGAGCACAGGCAGTGCAGTAATGAGAACATCTGATAGGGAAGCTTGATTAAAACATTTTCCAGATTAGATGTTTATTGAAATGGTAAGCCTGGCAAGGCTTTATCATCTCATTAGTTTCATTGCTCAGAGACTCTGTTGAATCTAAATAAAATTACCGCCCGTTTTCCACCAAAAGATACTCTCTACATTCATACAGCAAAGCAATGAATAACGGCATCTGTTCTGTAAAGACATCTGCTACTGAGCAAGACCCACGTGCACACTCATATCTGCAGGTGCTAATGAGAAGCATGGGCAGGTGGGGGGACCTGCCATGCAGCGGGCTGCACAGCACTGCCCCAAAACCAACCCAAGCCTTGCTGCATGGGGCAGGATTGCAAGGTGTCTGGAACACACGGTGTCACCATTTTGATTTTCCTATTAGCAAATGCAGTTCCTGAACAGAGAGAGAGAATCAGAGAATGACATAATCAGTGAGTGGCTTGGGTAGGAAGGGATCTTAATCATCATCCAAGTCCAAAGCTCTGTCATGTTCAGGGCTGCCACCCAGCAGCTCAGGCTGCCCAAGGTCCCATCCAATCTGGCCTTGAGCACCTCCTGAGAAGAAGCACCCACGGCTTCTCAGGGCACAAGGGATTGGTTGCATGAAAAATCACTGCCAACAGATTTCAGTTTTTTTTACATCAAGAGTCAGATGGCTGTTCTGGAAAGCCTCTGACTGTTGACATCACTCTGACGAAAATGCACTATGGGACAGTAGAGTTAACACAGCCGGAGAAGACTGGTGACCAACACAGCCACAGAAATGATCTGGCTCTCTGCTGTGCAGGGAATCATAGGATCACCAAGGTTGGAAAAGACCTAAAAGATCATCCAGTCCAACTGTTCACCTATGACCAATAGCTCCCACTAAACCATGTAGCCTGGTTGCTTCTGAACAGTAGGAACAGGAGTAAGTAGTCCCAGCTTTGTTTTCCCTCCACAAGCAACAGAGCACTGCTGGCGTGAAGCACTGCTGGTACTCCCTCAAGAGTGCAAAGATAAACCCACAAAGTCTGAACAGGCGATAAACACCTACGGTAAATAAACAGTAATTAAGCCCTGAAATATACCACCACTACACATGAAGGAAAAAAAAAAAAAAAGTTGATGCAAGAGTTATGGAAGGCGGCAAACAAAAACTGCTTAAAATTAAACCTTTTTTGTTAAAGAAAAAAAATAAAGAATCACCCCTGTTCCATAGACTAAGAACAAACAGGCACTAAGGAATCTTGACAGGAAGCATGACTTTGGTTTACAGTCTCTCCAGTAGCAGAGAGGTCACAAAGCGTCAGATAAAAGTAACTCTTTGCAAACATTCTTGCATCCAACACTGCTTAGCAAATCTGTGAGTGAATTCTACAAATGGCAACACAGATTATTTCAGGTGAAGGTATTTTATACCACAGAGCTGCCCTCGTACATGCCGTTTCTGCTGGCACACCTGCAGTGGCAGCATTTATGTGCGCTTGCCAGGTGTGGGGATATGAGCAAGTCAGAGACTGTTGGTGGGCCCCACTGAGTGCACAGCCCTGCTCTGCCAAACAGGATTATGCTATTCTGCAGCTCCCCCAGTGTCTGCCATCAGCGTTGGTGGTCAAAAGGAATGATTCTTCAACACAGGGGAAAGGAAAAGGGCAGTCAGAGTTGGAGAACGCAAAGACTTTTACTGAATCCTAATATTACTTTGGGTACACAGTACATGGCACACCACCTTCAAAAAGCCTCTGAAGGTAACTCTGTAAGATCGAGATACTCATTTTGTCTTTCCTTTATTGTAAACAGCAAAAGAAACCACATTTCTTCACCATTTTAAGTTTCCTCTCCTATTTCATCTTTGAAGTAGGAAATATGAGCCTCTTACAGCACTTCTGCTCCTTTCATACACATAGAAGCCATCTCTACAGAGCCTCCTCCATTTCTTGTTACTCTCAGTATTTGGTCAAACAAGAACTAGGACAGATTCTCTAATTCTCTAATGGAAGGTGTGCATTTTGTCATGGAAAACACCATAGCCTTATTCTCCCTGCTGCAGGATCTCTCCTCCTGTTTGCAAATGCCTCCATCACACCAGCAGATGTCCAGCTATGAAGTGCCCAGATGCTCTGAGGGACATGGTTTAACTGGGGGACACAGTCAGTGGGCATGGTGAGGGTGTGTTGATGGTTGGACTAGATGATCTTAGTGGTCTTTTCCAACCTTAGTGATTCTATGACTCTTTCACCATTTTGTAGGAAAGGTGAAGCTTTGGCATTGCAGTGCAAAAGCCATTGTCACAGTTTACAAGTGTTCAGTCCAGGAAATGCAGGAGTGCTGCTCTGCTTTATCCACAGGAAATCTCCGTGTTTTGTGGAAGGGATCTGTTCTTCAACCTGTATGACAAACCTCACGCTGAGGTAATACTTTGTTACTGTCAGTAAGTAGCATATACTTATTTCCAGCATTCATAATTTCAGTATATTGTCTTCTCACAAGTGTCCTTTGTTATTTTGAATCATCTTAAATATGTTTCTCAAAGAGACAACATATAGTTATAGAAGACAAACCGGTCTGTACTTGATACAGTGTCATTAAGGTGCCAATTTGGTCATTGTACCAATCTTCTTCTGAAAGGGCTTCTATGAAGACATTGTTAGAGGATACAAAAACACAAGGCAAAGAGATTCTGTCAGCAGGGCAGTTATCTGTATGAGCCACTAGAGGACAATATGACTCAAATTATTCTCCCATCAGGAAAATAAGTCATCATTAAATTGAACCGGTAGTAAGCACTGAACATTAAGCTTTCAGGACAGGGCAACTGATCCAGGCACCTTTGCAAGGTCACATCCTCAGTATTTTTTATACTTCCAGAGAGTATTCTCTCTGAGATCCTGTATGTATAAAAAACAATTTAACCCAAGAGATGAAGCCAATGATATGCAAGTAACATTTTAATGGCTGAAAGTTATTTTGACCCCAGAACAAGGAAAGACCTTTTTGTGAAGCCATAGCAATCCACAGAGTCCTTGTCAGCATTGCATCTAATTATATGTGAGTGCTTAACTGTGGAAGATGTCAGTCACATCACTCAACACATGCCTAATGTAACACAACAGATAATGAGAAATGAAGAACAGAGGGCTCCAGCAGAGATAAATGCTGTGTAGGTCACCTATCCACAAATGGATACCTTTTCAGACCTGCTGTACATTGTTTATTTCTGATGGCATTTGTTGTTGTTGTTTCGTTCTTTGGGATTCTCTGTCGCTTTGGAAAGTTAGATTTTTGGCTTTTCCCCAATATTTCTTCATGCAAATTTTCACAAAAAGATTTCAGACCCTTACTGCAGTAAAGTGTGCCATTCTTCATTCTACAGAACAGCCTTCTAATCAGAAACTAATTAGATGCCCCCGAGTACCCTGACTAAATCATCGCTTGTCTGTTGGAAAAATGCAAGCAGCAGCATGATGATGTGCACTGCTTGATAATTTTCATAACTCACGAATAAGGGAACAAAGGAAAAATCATATACTTCCAATGTAATTGAACTGTGTTATGGCTGAAGCATATAAAATATCATTTGATCTGATGACAGTTTTATTGCACTAGCAGTAAATTGAATCTAACAGAAAATTTATGCTTAGACTAATATGTGTGATTTCACACACATGTTGACACACCTCATTGTAGACCTGCACATCTTATTTACTTTGCAAAGGAAAACAAAAGATGTGTTTTTTAGGGAGAACAATAATAATTCAATCATAGAAAATACAGTTTAACAGAGATCCATAGGTAATTATGAACAAGTTAATGATGCATGGGGAAAGTCTTAAAGGGCTACCAGCACAACTTTAGCCAAAATTTTCTTTGGGACTTCCTTCAGGATTATTCCATCAAACATTAATAGTATTTATCATAGCATCATAGAATTGCTCAAGTTGGGAAGGACCTTAAAGATCATCAAGTCCAACCACAACCTAACCATACTACCCTAACTAACAATCCTCCGCTAAATGATGGCCCTGAGCACCACATCCAAATGGTTCTTAAATACACCCAAGCCAGCCTTGGTTTGCAGAGATACCCAGCTTGCCCCTGGCATAACCTGATTTCTCATTCAGAAGGGATAAGGGAAGTCAAGAGAAGAGAGGACAAAAAGGGGAACAGAAGATCAATGACCATTTTCTTATATTTACCATCAATTGCTTTCAGTCCCCAGACAGTATCTTCTATACTTGCCTTAAAGCTTCCCTAGTTTGTGAGCAAGAATACTCACTTTGAACTGAAGTAGCGACATTTTCTGTGTTTCTGTGTATATTAAAAACCATTATGGGATTTTGTGGATGACCTTGTCTGCTCTGGTCTGACATTTGTAGACTTCGCAGCCCTGATCCTCCAAACGATTCATGGATGTAGACAACCTAGCACAACTGGGACACAGCATCTCTTTCAGAACCATTTGTTTTTCCCTTTCAATCTATGGATATCTCTATACCCCAAAATAAACTACTTCACAGATTCATTTTCAATGATTTTATGCTTCAAAGTGGTTCATCCAGGTGGCATTATTGGATTATCACATCTGATCTTAATGTTTGCTTATCATTAAAACAATCTTCTTAGCTTTTGATACACAGTTCACTATCTAAAAACAAAACAAAACAACAAAAAAGAAAACAATAGAATAATAAATACCAGTAATCTTCCTCTCCTGTGGATTTACTTACACTATCAAAAACAAGGATGAAAAAAGCCACATATTAGCTATAGTACACTGAATAGAAACCAGATTAAAATAATGTATGCTTCAAGTTGCTTTGCCAGCAATAGCTTTTTAATGAAGCATTTTACAATACACCTAATAATTTCATCAGCTTAAACTCTCAACACGTTTAATTGGAGAGGTAAATCTAAAGAAGTAAAGGTGAATTTCTAACAAAAGCAGTTAAATGGCCCATTTATGTAGTTACTACAGTTTGAAACCAATAATGTTCAATGTCATAAATCCCACTACATATAAATCCCCATAAAAAACCTATTTCATTGACTTTCACATATATAGAAGTACATATAAAAATACAGAACAAATTATTGTTCTTTTTGTGCATTTACATTTCCCACTGACTAGCACTGTCACATCACATTACAAGGACTTTTGTATAAATGAAGAAATAAATCTCTAATCATATAGATTTATCTGGTGAACACATGAAAAAAATATATAATGGTTTGATTTTGACTGCATTAGTAGCAATCCATATTTCATATTAGCACTCTGTAACAAACACTGCTGCAACATTCCTCACTATTCCTTCAAAGAGAGAAACTTCACTGAACAAAACTGTGTTAAAGCAGCGTGAGAGGCTCCGGGGTTACAGCACAGTTCGGTTCATAGGATCCTTCCACTTATCTGCACAATGAAGTCATGCATTAAAATACGGTCATTGCAAATACTAAAATATCAATTAGCCGGAAGAAGAGTTTTGACATGAGAAGGACTCAATGGAGGTCATTTTGTTTCAAGAAAAATTCTGCTGGTCACATGTCTCCTGCAGCTCTGGCAGCATTAAACACTTCTGAAAAGAGGGAGAATTTATTTCACATGCCACACTGAAGGTAGAAGGAAGCTAATGAACTATCCGCACCCTGGAACATGTTTATGGCCACATTTCATAAAAACAAGCAGACACAAGCTCTACACCAACAGTCCCCTCTGGCCTTTTCTGGTTTTCAAATTTCTACAGGTGCCGATGGGCCACATCCACACAAGGATGAGCCATACCCCAAGGTCCAGCCCAGATCCCCCCATGTCCTGTTGCTGCTGCAGTTTGCCCAGACCCACTGCTGAGCGAGCAGAACTGCCCTGCAAGAGCCCTGGGCACCAAGCTGGGTGAAGAGCACAGGATGGGCACAAACCCCAAACAGTGCATTTCAGTTAAAACATTTTTGTAGAATCATCAAGGTTCAAAAAGACCATTAAGATCAGGTAGTCCAACTGCCACCCCATCCTCACCGTGCCCATTAACCATATCCCTCAGTGCCACATCCACGGGGTTCTTGAATACCTGCAGGGACGGTGACTCCACCACCTCCCTGGGCAGCCTGTGCACTGCGGCACCACTCTTCCTGAGAAGAAATATCTCCTAATATCCAACTTCGACCTCCTTCTCTTATCTCTAATTACATGGGAGAACAGGCTCCAACTCACCAACCTTTCAGGCAGTTGTAGAGAGCGACAAGGTCTCCCGTGAGCCTCCTCCAGATCAATCTCAATCCAGATCAACAATCTCAGTTCCTTCAGCCACTCCCCATAAGTTCTGTGCTCCAGACCCCCTTCACAGCCTCGTTGCCCTTTTCTGGACACACTCCTGGTCCTCAGTGCCTTTCTTGTACTGAGAGGGGCGGCACTCTTGCTATTCCCATTGCACTAAATAGTGCTGAGCAACAAATAACCAAGCCTACAAAATCAGGGGCTGTTGCCCTACTCTATATCACTTGTTATTCCATGCCTGACAACTATTACAAATATATTAAAAACAAATTGCTCAGGGAAAAAGAAAAAAAGAATAAAATGAGGGGGGAGGGAGAGCGGTATTCTATGGTATTCTAGGGCACTTGGGATTAAATGCCTTTTATCTTTATTTTCTTGTCACTTACAGCAACAGTGAGTGTTGTCACTTTCTACCCACAATTTAAGAACCCAACAGAAGTGATTCTGCATGACAATGCCTCAGGGCAGGCTGTTTGATGGAGAATTCACACAGGCCTTTTCAAGTTCAGGAAACCCAGGGCCAGTTCTAAAGCTAAACTGACCTCTTGGGATAGACATCTGTCAGCCGCAGCATCCCTTTGAGAGGCCATCTGTCAGGTGAAAAGTGCCAAACTCCCTTCCAGACCCAACGGGGCACTGGCTGATGGACAAAAGAAAAGTTGTGCTAACAGTGTGTGGAGTTGTGCTCTGCTCCAGCTTGGCAGCAGCACAGCTGCTGCTCCTGGCCTCCCTTGCGCCAAAGCTCTCTTCCACATCATCAAACAGACCAGGGGGCAGCAAGCCACCTCTAAAAGCAAAAGGAAGATGGTTTTAGTAGTACTTTCTCTCCAACACTGCTGACAGAGTGAACACAGAGACAGCAGTGCCAGCAGGAGATAGGGAACAGAAACCAGTGACATCTCTAGGATATACCTGCTGCTCAGCCACAAATCTGTAACTTTATGCAGATGAAACCCAGCCCTATTAATGAAAATTATAAAACTCATATAGCTTCCAGCAGGGCTAGGATTTTACTGTGTGCCTTGAAATACTGAGGAGAAGAGAGCAATAAAAGTGAGTTTGTGAGGATGAATGGAAGAAAGAGAAAAGAAACTGCAGTGGCAACACACAAGAAGAGGCCAACTTCAACTGTTTTAACATTCATTATGCTTGGTTGTTATAGAAATATATGCCCCAGCTGGCTTTGCATTGCTCTCTGCTGTAGTGCCCTAACTTCTGATGTCAGGGTGTTTTCCAAGCTCTCTGCTGCAATCTGTCTCCAGCACACCAGACAAGAACTTCAAACTCCTGTATTTCAGGCATGAAGTTATGCTCCTTGTATGCTTTCTGCTCCCCATGGCAACTACCTCCCCTCCTTACAACTTGGAGCTATTTTAATTAAGGAAATTTAAATTAATCTAAGGAAAAAGACTTTTACAATCAGGGTAGTGAGGCACTGGCACAGGCTGCCCAGAGAGGTGGTGGATGCCCCATCCCTGCAGGCACCCAAGGTCAGGCTGGATGCTGAGCAACCTGATCTACCTGTGGGTGTCCCTGTTCACCGCAGGCGGTTGGAGCAGATGGCCTTTAAGGGATTCCTTCCAACTCAAATGATTCTATGATTCCAGAGGAAACTCATAAGACACCCTTGCACGAAATACAGAAGGAATGTAGGGACATGGGTGAAGATGAGAGAGGTAATTAAATATCACAGAAGAAAGAATAGGACACCTCAATTAACATTCTACATTCCTTTTAGTGTACTTCCTCGCTGTGGATTGGGAGAGAAGGAATATGCTGAATGAAGTAAAGAAGGAACTATTTAATACCTTTTAGAAGTTAGTGTGAATAAATAGATAAAATACTATTCATATGTTTTTTATATATATATATATGTTTAAAGTAATCATCTGCTGCAACATTTGCTATTGTGCTACAGAGGAGCTGCAAATGCTCAGCATCAAAGGAGCTCTGTAAAAGCCCAAGCTTCTAACACAGCTTCCCTTGTTCAAATTATTCTTGCAGACCACCATCTACAGAGGTATTTTAAAAGCTACTTGCAAACGTGCACACATCTCCCTCTCAAGGACAACAGACCACTTCAAGTTATCCTTGAAAAGCATCGATACTGTGTAAAAGGCTTCTAGGAGAGGAGGGGCAACAAGCACTGAAAACTTCAGTGATTCTCATTCTTCTCCAGAAGGACAAAAATGAGGCGTTTTTAAATGATCACATCTGTGCCACAAAACTGAGGCATTATCATGTGGCCAATAATGTCACTAATAAGGGAGAGCATTTCCTAAAAGTCAGGATTCATTTCAATAATTAAGATCCATGTAACATTACCCATCTGCTGCTAAAACAGGCACAGCGCTCTGCAGCACATTTGACCTTGTGTACACAACCTCCACCAACCCCCGCACACTGATTTTTGTGACAGGAGCAGAAATATCAGTTTGGAAACAGCAGCTGATTAATATTAAAAAGATGAAAATGACTTGATGACTAATGCCTTTTTTTTTTTTCTCCACCAAGACTTGGCATCTTTATTTTAGGTAATATATTTGAGTGACTTAGGTGGTAAACATAAACGAGGATAAGCACTTCATCTCTCTATAAACTGCATCCTTTAGGACTGAATTTTCCACATAATCTTAATTCATAACAGGAAACATGGTAATTCATGAATACAAATGCACGCGTGGAAGATTTGATAATGTACACTGCACAAAGGGTTACCTGGATTTATTCATGTGGACAGTGAAAATACCCATACTCAGAAAATGCCTCTGCAACACTGGAGTAAGTTTGACAGTTCAACATGAATTGGTTTGACATCTTATCTTGGCTTTTAGAATCTGCCCTTCCCTTTATTCATTTTAATACAGGCTGGGTACTCCATAGATTCACTTCACGTATCTATTACAGTCAGCATTAATAATTTTTACACTGACAGTTTTCTATCTAGTCCATAAAAGGCTGAGCAAACAAGGCTCTTGCTGTTTGCTGCACTGGACGGCAACACAAATGCAAAACAGTGCACGGGCTGACTACTAACAACATGCTCTGCAAGAGTTACTCAAGCATGTTGTTCATGGCAGCACCACCTTAGAATTCAATTATTCTTTTGGAAATTGAATAAACACTGAATATCACTCAGTGCCTTCAAGGCATCAAAACAGAACAAAATGCCACAAAATGCAGTATTTACTCAAGCAGTAAAATAGAGTGAAATTATCTGTCTATGTATCCTATTCCTTTGTATTACCTTTTAAAAGCACCGCTGTTTTCCTTTTAACTTTTGTTTCCACTGCCTTCCATACAGCTGGTGATGGGTATTGGTCTAACAGGAGCCTTCTGAGGATTACTGAATTATCAAGATGTGGTTAAAAGAACTGAACTGGAAATGCGTGCTGAATCTTAAAACAGCCTTTTGCTCACCCAAAGATAGTATTCACACTTCACCCAAAGATAGTATTCACACTATCACTGATAACTGCCTACGAGCACCTTTTGGTGTGAGGAAGAGCCTTGTGACAAATACTGAGCTCCCCCACAATAGTTAGAGCACTTGTGGGGCAAAGGGTCTCAGCAGCCCTTGAACTGTAGAGTCCCCAGCTTAGCAGAAGAGCAAAGCACCCCTTTGTCCTTGCTGAAGCTGAGCTCAAGGACATTGACAAATCAAGAATTACTCTTTTTCCATATTTAGAGAAATCCAAAAGAACACACCCACACCACAAGTAGACAGGAAAACGTCTAGTTGTGTGTGTTTTTTCAAAGACAGATCTAATCTCTATGTATCTCATCATCAGCGTCTCCAGATTCTAAGTCTGAAAGCCAACTGGTGATCTCTGGGTGAAACGGGGGTGCCAACTCAGCCACCCACGTGTCTAGGGCAGCCTCCTCCCCCCATTGTGTCCCCAGCTAAGAAATGTCCCTGTGCATAAGGGACTGCAGTCTGAAGTGCTCCATCTATATTTTCTAATATCCCAGCAGGCCAGGGCTGACTGATAGCCTCTGCTCCTTTTCTTTTTTCCTTCTGTATTTTTAACATAAAATAGAACATTGGAGGATGGCCCCGAGCTCATTACAGCGTTCTAAAATGTTGTGAGTTTTTAAAGAATTCAATCAAGACGTTGGTGTAATACTATTACTGATGTAATCCAAAAGCAGTTTCAGCAAATAACTGTTTAAAAGCTAGTTTTTCAGTTCTTATTCTCTTGTATGCTCTACAGGCTTGATACAGCATGACTGAATTCAGTCATAGGCTGCAAAAAAACACAGCAGAACAATCAATCTAGTGAAACAACAGCTATCCTCGTGGGGGAAAATCAGCATTGCACTTGAACTAGGTCAAGATTCAGACAAGCTAGAGGAGTAAGATGAGATTTATGAACTTCCCTCCGTTAACTGGTCAATATATTGCCTGTCACATACCTGCACAGTTGCAGACCATTCCCAGGTTTTTCATCTTTGACATATTGCTACCAGTGTCTATAAGGAAGATGACCCCAGCTGCTAACAATTCTTCGTGCTCTTAATGATTATATTGGGCTTTATTCTAACCACAGAATTCACTTTGCTCCTTCCTGATCATTGCATTGCCCACATACAAATACATATACGGTAGGTGGAATATGCATCATGCCTATACACTTGCAACATGCTCTTCATACACTGCAGCGTATGACACATAAGGGCAAAATGGGATGAATTCCACAAATGGAGTTTCTGGTATCATAATTTTCTGCAAAGCATGACCTCTGTCAGGCACTGAATGCTTGTTCAATAGCCTCTACCTTTCACCTTTAATCACATAGCAGTGGCACATGTAATTCTGCTTTAGCTTGTGCAGAGTGCATCTCTTGAAGAAGATTACAGCCATCAACAGGAAAAATCAACCCTGCAACAGCATCTGTCTGTTCTTTGCCCCAATCCTGCCTCTGCTGGCAGAAGCTCATTGTGCTCTGCTGCAGTGTGTGAGCCCAGTCTATGGAATTCAAATAGTACCCATTTTGGTGATCTAGAGTACGGCCAGCATTTCTATGCAGCAAGCTGATGTCATTTCGGGAGTGCATAGCTACAGCAAGCACAGGGGAGAGAGCTGACCTACTGTAGGAAAAGGATATCCCCACTTTGGGATCAGAGATGTTAAAGGTGTAGGTAAAGGAGGCAATGGGTATCAATCAAGTGTGGTTTTCTTCTAGGTGCAGTTAAAAGACTCGAGTTTAAAATCCATTTCTGGCTTGGAAAATAGGAACTTTCCAAGTTGAGGAAGTAGGAACTTTATTTTTCTGTGGATCTTTCCAGCTACTATCACTAAACTTGGAGCTTTTGGAGACAGCTCTCCTATAGCAACAAAGGGATGAAGAAGATACCAGCCCCGGAATTCTACATGTTTTCCCCACACTCCTGAGTCCCTCAGAGATCACATTAGCTGAGCCTCAAGAGAACCCAAGCACAATTCAGATGTATTCTTTGGCATTCATCTAGCGCATCACTGGATCACAGCTCTTCCTGATACAGTCTTCTTCACTTGTTCTCATAAAGAAAAGTAGAACAAAGACTAAAGTTTTACCCTGTCTCACTACGGGACTGCAACTGCCCTAACACAGTTCCTTTGGGCTGCTGTTCGACACTAATCACATCGAGATTTTGTTTAGGAGCTGCTTACCTAACGATGTACTTAAGAGCAGACATTCTAGTTTCATAGCAGAGGAGATGGATTTTGAACAAATCTAAACAGGCCATTCAAATGCTTTCATCTTTCCTCATTCTCTTGAAGGAATGTTTTTGGTGACCCAGATAATGCCCACTGAATCTTTTCCAATAACTTGTTTCAAATGTAAGCACCATACTGGTTTCTCCCGCTCTTCCATGTGTGTTCAGCAATACAAACATCCTGCCATGCCTAGTAAGGCCAACCATTCAATCTCCAGGGGATTTCTTCTCTCCGTTACCATTTGTGGGAAGACCACAAAGTATTTTTTTCTGCATCTCCAATCCTTTCTCCTTATTTCTGTTTTTTTAAAACTAGATACATGAGTGTAATGAACATGCAGCCAAGACTAATTTCTCTCAAATATGTGTCATTTCAGCTAAACAGGAGCTGATGAAAGACATACAAATGCCACCTATGATAGATAAATTTAAAGAGGTGAGAAAAGAGAAAAAATAGTCTTACATTCTGCTTATTTGCCAACATTCACCAACAAAGTACAGCAGTGATGACAAGCTGTTTATTTGCTATAAAAACAGCATTATCCTCCCCACTGACAAAAACCGAAACATAAATCAGCAGCCATCTCTCTCAATGGGCTGCGGGCAGAGGGATGGGCTGGTCTCTCTCAATGCTGCTTTCCCAAAAAGCTTTATGAAACTGAGCATATCTCCTGACAGCCAACGTCTTTCTTTTTTAAGTTCCTCCTTCATTTTAAAATCATTCTCTCACCTCATGGGGGAAAGTTAATTAAGAAAAATAAAACAAACCCAACATTTCAAAAAGGAAAACTCAGGAGTCAGTGAAACAGTTGAGATGCTCTTGAACCTCAGCTTGTGAGAGAGAGAGAGAGAGGCTCAGAAACACCATGGCTAAGAATTTCTGCCTGCACAGTTCAAGTAACAAACAAGATGACTGCTTACAGTTAAAATGCATGTTTTAGCATGTGCTTCAGTTAGCACGTGTTTAATTGCACAACAGAGAAAGTAAATCATAATATGCCTGCATGTTACTTGTCTGATTTCATCCTCATTAGGCAATAATAACGTCATGTGTTATCAAAAAGATTTTAATACTTACCAGCTAATACCTGAGAAAATGTCTTTTCTTTCTTATATGTTTGATAAAGCCCCAAACGTTTGCTTGAAATAGAGAGTAGTAGTCAAGGTTAGTCAGAGCTTGACTAATCACACCTCAGCCTGACTTTCTTCCTTCTACTGAATTGCATTAAATATTTCACTTAAAAGTCGTATGGGAAATCTTAAAATTTGACGAGTTTGAGTCAGTTTGATAAATCAGATCCCACATTACTGAGACAGCTGCCGACTGCAAAGAGTGCACCAGCCTGTGGCTCAGCTCTGTTTTCACGGTGGCCCTGAGGTCAAACACCAGCTCTCAGCAAGGCTCTGAGCAAGACCAAGGGATCCTCTTCTCCCTGCCCTGGGAACTATCCCAGAGATGCAGCTCCTATGTGCACCATGTTCATCAGGCCATCACTGGTGCTGACTGTGAGCTGCATTGATAAGGACGGTCAAGACTCTGCGTAAAGCATCTCCTGGCTCAGCACAGCAATTTGAAAACACTGAAATGCTACAGACAGGAACTCCTCTTCGTTCTCAAAGGTCTAAGAGGACTGCTTTATATACAGCAGTCTCCATTAATATGGGCTTTCATGGAAGAAGAAAAGCAAATGATGTGATTTTTCCTGCTTAGAATCTCAATTAGAAACTTGTTTTATCAACAGCTCACAACATTGAGAGCAAATGAGAAATGGAGGAAAGGAGTAGATGCAAAAGAAGGAATTTCCTGAAAAAGCTTTGTTTGTTTGTTTGCTTGTTTTAAATGAAAAAGCCAGTTTAAGTCCCTATAATTTAACAGAAAACCAGAAAGGAAATAGGTTCACACTAAAAAGATGTGAAAGAAATCTGCAGCATAACAGTTTGCATCTTCTCTTGCGGGTTATTAAGAAGAGCCTGATAGATTCATAGTAGCACAGTTAAAAACGAATCAAGAGCACTTGGAAATACGCATTGCATTCAGCACCGGGGATAAAAAGAATCTTGGGAGTTTCTGAGCTTCAGGTTGCAAAACACATCACTGATGTGTGAACCTTCAAATGCAAGAGGACATGGTTATTAAAACTCGGAAACTCAGCCTCTGCACCTTTACTTCTCCATTAGGTGAAAAAACTCAGTTGATCACAGTAAATTTGAATAAATTATATACCTTAAGAACTTAAGAGCATAGTCTGAAGACAGCGTGAGCATTTGGCTAACAGGAGAAATAAAACATATAAAGAGGTAGAGGATCTGTAGAACACAACATAGCTTTAAAAAAAAACACACAAACACAAAAAACAGTCCTACTAGAAACAGAATGCATTTTTGTAGTATTTCATCTCTTCTATGAAAGGTATTAACGTGTGCTATTAGAACAGATTGGTAAAATTAGCTCACCAAGTACCCAGGGAGCTAACAGATGGCAGCACCTCTGAGGTAACAACAGCAATCACCAGTCCTTGCTTATACAGATGATCTTTATCATTTTCATAACACGAGAAAATGACCCACCTATCAAATACAATCCTCCGTGGCTGAGGCAGAAACTTTCTTTTTTAACTTGGCATGGAAGATTATGGGCAGTTTAGACATCAGCATTACACTACTAGCAGTCCTGTAAGGCTTTTGAAACAGTTCTACACTACAACCTTATCTCTAAATTGGAGAAATATGGACTATTCAGTGGATAAAGAATGAGCTTGATGGTCACAATCAGACAGTTATTGTCAACTGCTTTATGCTCAACTGGAGGCTGACCACGAGTGGTACACACCAAGGGTCCAACCTGGGACTGGTGTTCCATGTCTTTATCAGTGACACAGATAGTGGGATTGAGCAAGTTTGATACCAAGCTGAATGGGGCAGTTGACACAACAGAAGAAAAGAGATGTCATCCAGAGGGATCTGGAGAAGCATGAGAAGTGGGCTCATATGAACCAGATGAGTTTCAACAAGACCAAGCACAAGGTGTTGCGTTTGGGTTGAAGAAATCCCAGACAGGCATACAGAGTGAGAGAACTCACTGAGGGGAAACCCTACTGAGAAGGACTTGGAGGTTCTGGTGGATGGAAAGCCGGACATGAGCCAGCAGTGTGCACCTGTAGCTTGGAAGGCCAACAGTATTCTGGGCTGCATCAACAGAGAGGTGGCCAGTAGGGTGAGGGACGTGACTGCATCCTGTACTCTGCTCCACCTGTAGCACTGCACACTGTTCATTCTGTTAACGAGGGAAATGCACCATCAGTGGTTTGGTTGTTCTGTTACATACAGGACCCCTTCTAACGCTATTGCTGTCCTGCTCATCTGTTCCCAGAAAAGCCTCACTAGAGCAGAATCATAGAATCACAGAGTGGCTTAGGTTGGAAGGGACCTTAAAGATTATTTAGTTCTAACCCCACTACTGCAGGCAGGGTTGCCACCCATGAGATTAGGCAGCCCAGAGCTCCATTCAGCCCGGACAACCTGTCCTAGAGCCTCATCACTCTCTGAGGGAAGAATTTCCTTCTATTATCTAATTCTTTTAGTTTTAAATCGTTCCCCCCAGCTATCAGATTGTGTCAAAAGTTGGTCTGCATTTTGTTTATATGTTCCCTTTAAATACCAAAAGACTGCAATGAAATTTTCTTGTAACTTGTCCAAGTTGAACAAGCCCAGCTCCCTCAGCCCTTCTTCACAGCAGATGTGTTTCAGCTCTCTGATCATTATCTTTGTGACCCTCCTCCAGACCCACTGCAACAGCTCCACATCCTTCTGGTGTTGGGGTTCCCAGCCTAGGACAGAGTACTGCAGGCAGGGCCTCATGAGAGCAGAGCAGAGATGGACAGTCACCTCCCTCACCTCTCTGTTGATGCAGCCCAGGATACAGTTCACCTTCTAGGTTGCAAGAGCACGGTGTTGGCTCACGCCCAGCTTTTTTATCAGTCAGGACCCCAAAGTCCTTCCCTATAGGGCTGCTTTCAAGGAGTTCTTCTAGTCTATACTCGTGTCCAGAATTGCTTCAACCCCAGTGAAGCACCTCACACTTGGAAGCAAATTTCCCAGTGAAGCTTTTAAGTTATGTCAAAATGCAAGATACCGGTATGGCATGGACCTGATGGCCAGCTGTGAGACCAGGGCACCATGCACACACAGAGAAACTGCAGCACAGAGTAAAGTTGGGAGATGTCATGTTTCAGATGCATTTTGCTGAAGGGCCAAATTAGCAGTTCAGTGCTTGTTGTTATCTTCCAGAAGAAAATAAATACATGAAAACTCTAAAACTCAAGGAAAACACTTAAAAGAAAAATCAATTTCTGTTCTGAAGAAGATAAAAATCATTTCCTAACCGACGGCAAAATGTCTACTTCATTTAATTCGTCCAGAGCAAATTATTCTTCCCCATCCTCAGCTGAACAGTAATAGGCTATCAATTCTGTGCAATAAAGCCCCACGCTGTAAAGTGAAAACTGCAGGAACAAAGAAAATCTGAATTTAACTGGAGTACAGCTTAGCTGAAAGCACAGGCTCTATCCTTATATTTGTAAGAGGAGGCAGGAATAAATCATGTTTAGAAGCTAACCCCAATCAAAGTGAAATAATGAATTTTTCTAATGGATTACAGGCAGGAGATGGAAAGGAGAAAGCCAGAGGAGAAGGCGGCACATGGCTCTGCACCATGACTCCAGAAGCTGCTGAGTTACATGCTTCAGTGGAGGAAGTGATGTGTTTATTTTACTTCACTGTTGTTTTCACAACCTATTTTCCCACACCACTGAATGACACCATTATAGGGTCTGAACTGTTTTCAGCTGCAGCATTAGCTTTAGATATAACTTGACCTTCAAGGCCTTAAACGGGGACAATGTCTGGAGCTGCCTCCACTATTTCAAGGAAAACTAAAAGGTAATGAAAATGTGTATGGTTTTGCATTTCAGATGCTGTAAGGTGACATGGCTCATACTAGAATTTTGCTGCAGTAGTGGGCAGGATAGAAACAGACATGGCCAAATTTCTTTAAGTACCAATGAAAAAAATAATAAACCCCCCTCTTTGTTTTGATGGTTCTGAGCTTGCTCACAGCCAAAGCTCCGTGCAGTATGGTATGAAACACAAGATAATCCAGTCTTTGTATTTGGTTCCTTTCCAATTCACTCTAAGTTATTGCCATAGTTTTTAATAAAATAGCAGCAAGACTGAAAGAACATCTCCAATTATTATGCTGCCTTTGGAAGAAAGGGATATTCCAATTTTAGTATAAGAACAATTTTTGCTAACTATTCCTGCCTTTAAATATGTTATCATGGCTCCTCCTGCCTGAAGGCACAAAGTTGTGGAGGCTGTAGCACACGACTCTGAAAAGAATCAATAATATCTCTGAGTTTGGCTAAGAACAAAACCAAAGACTATTTTAGGGGAACTTACTTAAAAGTTTCACCTTGCATGATGCATTTATTGTGTCTCCAAAGGAAATATGGTTCCCAAAAGTCAATGGGTATGAAAGACTGATTAATCTACTATCAGAATACAGCTGGAGCCAAGCTGGCAGTTGGTTTGCTTTGCCTTAGTGACTGCTGCAGTAAGAAGCTAAGAGTATTCTTTGCCTTCCTGGAAAATAGTCTGTAGGTCACCCATGCAATTTACAGCCTGAATTCAGAAGGAGGCAGGTGGTATAGCTGCCCTACATCACAGCCGATGATAAATAAAGAGTTTATTGCTATTGATAACATGCAAAACTGAGGAGGGTTTCCAAAACAGAAACATCATCAGGGGTGCACATTTCCTGTTTTAAATTTCCAGACTCACATCAGTTTTGTTTGCTTGATTTTACCTTTTAAACTTCAAAACGTGTGCACTATCTCTTTCCCTAGAGGATGTCAATACAATTTCATATGGACGAGCCATACAATATATTTTTAACCTTCATCAGTAAATTTAGCATTCAGTTTCACTTACAATGATTTATTTTGAAAAATGGTGGTTTCCAGTATAACTGCATCTCGGAACAAATATGGTGAAATTACGCAATCAGGTTGGAAGGAAGGCCCTTTCAGAAGTTTTGGAGTGCCAGAAAAGTGTCATGGAGAATTAATAATTGGCAATTTAAAAGTGTTTGCAAGGGATAAAAACAGAAAACTACATAAAAATACAGGAAAGCTGTCAGAGGATCAGCTTCAAATTACTAGTGACATTTATAGAGCATGGAGAGATGAAGCTGTATTAAAAAAATCAGCTGTATCTTCTAACCTCCAAAACAAAAATAAAAATATTCTGATGATGTCTCGAAGATCAACAATAAACTTTTAGAGTCATAGAATGGTTCTGGTTGGAAAGGACATCAAAGATCATCTAGTTCCAAAATGAGCATCAAAAACACACTAATTATGTAAGTCTTCATCTATTTCTTGCCTGTCAAACAGTAAAATGTTGGTTAGAACTGCAGCCAAGACGAGTACCAGCTCTACAAGATGCCTAGGAACACATCTCAAAGTATCATCAGTGAGCTTATCCAAATGTTTTCCTACACGGTTTTCATTCTTCCTCTTCAAAACATGCTTACATCTTTTTGTGAACTGAAAGTTCCCATCTTGTGAATTGTCTGTAGCTCTGTATTTGAAGCCTGCAGGTCTATATTTGAAGACCTGGACAACAAACCCAAGCCATCCTTCTTCATGCAGTTTTTTGGAGCAAACCAAGCCAGAATGAATTTGTGGAACCTTGCTGATGACTTGATATAGGCCGAAATATTGAATTTCTCTGTTTGATATACTTGTAGTTACTCAGAAACCAAAACCAATATATACATATTGTTTAGAACTTCCTCTCTTAACTCCCTGCTTTTCTCATCTGTTACCAGATCTGTGCATGCCTCACTTGAGAGCTGCAGATACATGAGAATACCACTTGAGAAAAGTCATTTAGCTAAGAACCATTTTGTTTTCTCCATACTGACCAGAACTTTGTCTGTGCAGTTTCAATCAACTATGGCTACTAAGCACAAATCCAGAACGTGACATCTCTTTTACTGCTGTTGTGTTGCTGCTTCCCTTGGAAAAATGAGACAGGAAGGAATATAAGCAACAAATAGAAATTACCCTGTATCATTAGCCATAACTCAGTGTTGAATTGCCTTTGAGCCTTACTTTCATGAAGAGCTATGCACAAGACATGGCCCATTTTTAACCCGCCCCACTTTGATGCTGACACCGTAATGCCACAGCAATTCCTCACATACAGTTCACAGCCAGAATCAGAGCAGACATCCTGACCTGCCACCAAAGTGAAAACCATGTATCTGTTATGATGCCTTCAAGACACATTTGGCTGAAAGAGCCAAATGCCCACCAGCCAGAATGAATGAGCACCAACGACAAAATTTGCACTCATGTCTATTTCTACCTATCTGATGTGTTTTTAAAACAATCATGTCACAGCAGCAGACAAGCTCTGATTATGTATGAGCATCTGCACGTACACATCTAAAACATTTGCCAGCAAAAGTGCATTTCTCTCAATCCTGAAGCTTAAAAGTGGATTTGACCATCACAATGAAAGGGTGATAACACTGTCTGACCTCTGCCTGACTCGCTGCCCTCCTCCTGGATGCTGGCTGGCACTAACTGCTGAGAATGACTAAAAATAACCAGCTTGTCTCATATGCTATAATAAGGGCAAAGGGAGAGAAAGAAGGGGCATATTTGAGCTTCTGGCTGTTCACTGCCCTGTCATCTTTCTCACATTTTTCCCCTCGAGAACCGAGTTTCTTGCAGAAAGCACAATTAGCACGCATAGTGAAAGCCAAGAACTTATTAACAATTCATACCAGTGCCAAACTGGTAATGAGTTTGGGGGCTTAAGGCAGAAGAGAGATCTGAGCACAAGAATCTGCTCCACAGAGGACCATGCTCAAAGATGGCATCATGTTCCTGCATAGGGCAGAGTTCAATTTCCTGTAATGTAAGCTGAGTGAATACAAAATAAAAGATGCCACCATACAGAGCACAACCAATATAATCACCCACCTTTCTCATCTTTTTCAGAGTTTCTGTGTGTTTTGTTTGTTTGTCTGGGGGTTTTATTGATGGCTTTTTGGGGGGTTGTTTTGTTTTGTACTGCTTTTGCCAAGGAAGTAATTACTAGTCATCAATTATCCAAATATTTCTATTAGGTACATCATGCTCAGCCTCACTCTACATCCAACAGATCATCCAGCCCCAGGGTAAGGTCAATATTAATGCTCTCTGCCCTGACATCTTAAGACATTTCCCTAGGAAAAGGTAAATAGCATTTCCCAAAATTACCTAGGAAGTCTCAGGAGAAACCCTTAAAAATAAATCAGTATTGATTAAAGGACAAGAAAAAAAACACTGAAAATAAATATGGGTTTTGAACAATTAAGAGCAGATGTGGAAGCAGTGTGCCCCAGCTGGTAATTGTTGTCCATGTGTGATCAGCATAATGAGTTTCTCTCCAGGTCTAAGTACTAACAACAGCTCCAAAGGAGACTGGAAGCTATTTTGGATTTGCTTGGTAGATCTCATCTCTGAATAAACCACCCCAGTTCTGTACTTCTTAATCATGAGCAGTGTCAAAAGCTATGGAGAAGGCAGGCTAGGAGAACAGTGATACATCTGTATGCAGTGAAGGGGAGAAAGTCAACAGCAGGAGGTTAAACCAGGCAGAGCTACAGTGCACATGGGGCTCCCAGGAGAAAAGAAATGTGACTGCACTGTTTGTGCACTGATGACTGGGAATACATCACATTTACTGTGGGTATAACCCCAAGGAGTCCTTAAGGCATAAAATATTCGGCAGTTGCCAGGCACTTAAGTTTTAACACTGAAGGGCTGATAAGAACAGCATCCGTCTCTCAGAGAAGCTTTAACTCTTGTTCTGCTTTTTGTGAGACTGGAAACTGCTCAGGATATTATCACTAAAGGGAATTAATTGGAGAAGGGACAGCAAACTTATTTTCTTCCCTTGTTTAATATTCTTTATCAGTTACTGAGACTTATGCTCGACTTACTGATGCACCCAAGGGGTGAAGACTTTCAGCAGAAGTTTCTCCTTCTCCTGCTGAGTTAATCTCAAACAGAGCTTAAGCCATTGGCCTTGAGCTTCAGGAAGTTTGGCAACTTGAGTATTCCTTCTTTCTCACTTAATCCCAGGCAAATGAATGAAGTCACAAGGTAGAGATCAGCAGTGCTTCTGGGCTATTGCTTCTGAAGGGTTTACATCACACTGCGAGGATTTTTAAGAACTGGCAATGCAGCTAATCCTAACGCTGCCAAAACCTCTTACTCCACACCACTTGAATAGACAAAAGCTCAAGTTACTCATAACCAGAAAATGAATACTGAAAAGACTGACTCAGCATAAGCAGCTCATACAGGAAACGTCCAGAAACAAAAACAATTCAGCCAAGTAATATATTAAAAGCAAAACAAAACAAGAGGATGCACAAAACTAACACTTTCTTCGTTCAGAGCGTTGCTACTCTGATATCCTGCCTTCAACAGTGGCCAGTCACATGAGCCTAAGACACAAGAAATGGGGACACTACATGATATATTTTCCTGGCATCCCCCCCAGCATCATGGGGTTGAGGAAATTTCCCAGCTGGGCACTAGGCCTGGACCTTCAGGTATAGTAAGCACCAACAATCCCCTTTTCCATAAAGTTTGTCTGACAGCTTTTTAAACACATTTACCTCTGGCCTCTACCTCTGTTTTCTCTGCGTATTCTCACAGAGTACCTTGTCCATGGGGGTACACAAAAGACTTTCAGATGCTACCTCTGCACAAATAAGAGGTCATTATTTCACCAGACCTTATGTAAGAACAGTTCACTGCCGGGTCCTGACTTGATTAATCAGTGCCTAGAGATTATGGAGCACAGCTGAAGGTACACCCTCTTTCATTTTCTATTTGAGGCCTTGTAAAAGACCCTTTCTGAAGGAAACTGGGAATTAGAGTGTTTATAACAAGGCACTCTGTGTTTATGCAACAGTCCCTTGGTAATGCTCTATTATCCCGCCTGGCCTTTTTTTGACCTCTCTACTGTCCATTGTTTGACTCTTTTATTCACAGAAGAGCTAAATGCCCGAACAGTGCCAAAGAAAATAGTGTCATGCATGTGTCAGATCACAAGTTTGCATCCTAAGTCATTGTTCCGGGCTCATTAACAGGAAACACAGCAACTAAATCTGGTTTGAGTAGATTGCAGCTATATCTGGATGTGAAACCAGCAGAACAATGAACTGAGGATCACCCCTAGAAAAGAGCATCACAGCAAAATGTATTTATCCTGCACTGGTAACCTTCCTATTTTATTGTACTTCTTGCTCATGGGGAGTACACGCTTGCAAACATGGCAAATTTGTGAGTAATTACAGGACAATACACCACATTTCAGGAAATATGAAAGCAAATCTTACAAGGCCACCTTGGGTTTCACTTGCTAGAGTGAGTGGTTTGTTGGCATACATGTGAAACAAGAACCACATGGAAGTGTTTAGTGATAACTAGGAAGTACATGAAATAGAATGGTAGATTCATAATTAAACCTTTATCAGTTGATAAGGGTACTCTGGAGCGGTCAACACAAACTAATCAGGCTTGGACAAGTTATGATGCCTATGTTTTGAGCTCTTTTGAGACATAAACTATCAGCTTATTCGGGTATTTCTCTCTCTCTCACAGCACCAGAAGAGGTTTGGTAGGATTACAAATCACAGCTTGATCTATTTTCTGTCTCCAAGCTAAAGAAAGCCATTTTGTGTCTTTTCAGAAAGAAGTTCAGTAAAGTTCTGAGAACAGGGTCAGTAATTGAAAAAGTAATGAGTATCAGTATCCAAGTCTACAAAATAATGCCCTCACAAAACTGCTTCACAAACTAGGTCAGAATTAGCTAAAAAAAAACAAAAAAAAGCTTTGTTAGCAAACACCACCGAAGATGAAATCCACAGCTCTGCCCCATCCAGCCTGCCTCACAAACATACACTGCTGATTTTCTGCAGACTGTATCAGGAGGACAGGAATTCAGAGCAGGGACAGGCTCAGCCTCTACCGCACTCAGCCAAAAGCCCCAGGAGATCCTGCAGCTCTCCTGTCTGGGTAGAGCATGGATTAGCAAGTGCCTTCACAGGAAAAGCATTAACACCTGGATGCTTACAGGGAATGTTAGCATGGTTTTGTTAAGATTCAGATGAGACTACTGTGCACAGTGAAATGTGACTTTTAGCAGGTCAGCAACCAGGAATAAAGCTGCATGTGTTATATTATGCTGTTATTTGTTAATAAGGATTAAGGTCTATAAAACCATAGATTAAGATTGGAAAAGACCTCTAAGATCATCTAGTCCAACCATCTGCCCACCCCCACCATGCCTACTGATGATGTCCCTCAGTGCCACATCCATGTGGTTCTTCCAATGCCTCCAAGGATGGTGACTCCACCAACTCCCTGGGCAGCCTGTGCCAGATCAGCATCACTCTTTCTGAGAAGAAATTGTTCCTAATCACAGAATCACAGAATGACCCAGGTTGGAAGGAACCTCAAGGATCATGAAGCTCCAACCCCCCTGCCCAGCAGGGCCACCAAACTTCCACATTTACTAGATCAGGTTGCCCAGGGCCCCATCCAACCTGGCCTTGAACACCTACAGGGACAGGGCATCCACAACCTCCCTGGGCAGAGGGAGCCTAATATTCCTAATATCCAACCTGAACCTCCCCTGTGCAATGTAAAGTCGTTACCTCTCATCCTATCTGAACAGAACTTCTGAAATCTGAAGGAAACAACACATTTTGTTTTGTTTAGTCTCAAGAAGATGAAAAGTTTGCCAAAACATTAGCACTTCCATCAAAGGAGGGAGAAGAACTTATGAGGGTGGCTAGGCACCAGCAAGCTGGAAAATCTCCCTTCAGCAGACTTTTCCAAAAAGAAGAGAGAGCAAAGCACCCACTAGCTGGCAAATTATACATTTATATTTTAAGCTTAATTTAGAGCCAGTTCAATTGAAGAAAACTTCCTAAACCAAAGGAATGTAAATATAGATAAAGTCTATGCTAATACTATCCTGAATTATGACAAGTGAGCTGTCCTGACAAGATAAACAGTTCTGTTATCTCTCTGTCACTCTGGCTGCTCTAACCTCTATAGCAATCTCCATAGCCTGCTCTTGCATCATATTTCTGCAGCTTCTTTGCAAAAAGCAGTGTTTGCACGGAGATGCATTAAGATGAAGACACCATTAGTGATAGATAGGTGCACTGAATACTTCACGACTATTTCTTTTTTCTTCTCTAGAAATGAAACCATCGCTGCAAATACCTGCATAATGTTAGTAGCTGATAAATACACTGATAATGCCGGCTTTAGTTGATTGGTGAAAGTGCCAAAAGAAACTCCTATCCTTCAGCAGGATGGCTCTGTGGAGGCAGCCATTGGGAAATACTGGATCACACCAGGAGGAAGCCAGGTGAGCTCATGAAGAACACTGCAGTGTCTAATCTCCATACAGCTCATGGCAGTGATTCCCCTCTTGGACTTGCTTACCTTTTCCAGCTTTATTCAACAGAGAGTTGGAGAAAGTGACCTCATTTGCTATCTGCAGCTACCTTCGTCCAACCTCACAAAGGAGAGACTGGGGTTCTGGTCTCTGCTTCAATTAATATTCAAGTATTTCTTATTAAACATTAATTGAAATGGAGACTAGAACTAGTTCCCTATTCCCAGCTGAGTGGGTATAGCCCTTAGGCGACATTCATTCATTACAAGCTTGCTCACTCTGACCCACAAAGTACTATCCCCTCAACAAAATGGAACAGTTTCACCTAAAGGAATCTCACCCCAAAAATAGTCTGTCACTGAATGCTGAAGCGTTTTCTTCAGAGGGAGAAGTGGATTCATTTTCTCTCAGTCAGAGAAGATATCTGAGTCCCAAACCTTGCAGCAATCAAAAAATTATCACTGAGTTGGAAGGGACATTTACAGGCTATCTCATCCAACCCCCCTGCAGTGTACAGGGATGCCCACAGGTAGATCAGGTTGCTCAAAGCCCTGTCCAGCCTGACCCTGAGTGCCTCCAGGGATGGGGCATCCACCACCTCTTTGGGCAACCCGTTCCACCTTATTGTAATCACATTTTGTCTAATAGCCAGTCTATATCTCCCCTTGTCCTATCATGGAACCAAAGTATAGGACATTGCTGCACTCTCTCTCCTCCAGCTAGGTCAGCACTAACAATACCCTGGGATGAGGTCAGACGGGGAAACATCTCCCTGGGAGATCCTACAGCAAGTTTTCAGTATCCAGCAAGAGTAGTAGCAAACTTGAGCTGAAGACAGAGGTGTTCCTGGACTTGACACAAAAAGACCACTAGGTGGGCAGAAAATTCTACAGATGGAAACCAAGGTATCTATTTACAGAAGGAACCTCCGGGAAGAGTCCACTGAGGATCTATTCTGGACCTAACCACATCCTGAATTAAGCAGGAAGCACTACGTACACAACTCCTGTTACAGTCTAAGCCTTCAGCAACAAAAGAACACAAACTTGGTGTGGGTATTTACTAGACATGTGCTGACATAAAATGTTTTTAGGCTCATCTTTGAGTTGTCACAAATGAGAGAAAAACTTAATTTCTTCTGATTCTTCAAACTGAAAAAGCATCATTTTTTAAACAGAAATAGCCAGCTACCAATTTTGCGCAGTTGCATTTAATATAAATGATCATTTTTACTATTTCTCGTGTACTTATTTTTCAGATTGCAGGAGTGGCCACGAGCATTTAGCTGTATTTATGAAATGGTATAAGCTAGCACGCAGATATCTTGCACTAACTCACCCAGAACAAGTGCTGACGCTTCATATCATATACATATTCCCCTCAGAGTCCAAGCCATTGCTCTCATGCTCTCAGTGATTAGTAGGAAGTACAGGATCTTTGTACCACTGAAGTGAAGAAAAGTTTTGCTATTGATTTCAAGGGCAGGGGGGCTACACAACTTAATCTAAGATTATTTTTTTTCACTTGGTTTCAGCACATAATCCCTCATCAATTTGTTTTTTCTCCCTATCTGCTTTCCACTGCTCTTAACCCCCTTTTTGTTTTTGCTGTCCAGAAGCCCAGATGTATATTGTTGCCATGGCTCATTAACAGTGCCATAACAAACCCCCCTGTTCATCTGTTATCTCTTGGACTGCAGGTATCCAAGCGCTGATTTCTTTCTGCAAGCCCAGCAGCTGCTGCAGTGATATTTAGCACCACAGACTATGAGGTTTAACTCTTCACTTCCCCGCATATATAGAATATTTCTTCTCTTTTTCACTAGTCTTGTTTCATGAATGCAAGAGTGCTGGGAAGAGCTGAGCAGCATCTCTTCAAGCCATACTCTTCAAGCACAAAAGCACTAATCTACTCAGATCACACATATCCTAATCCTAGTCTCATAATACCTACAAAACTCACACTGTATAAGCATCTTTTTTTACAGCTTCCCCCTGCTTCCCTCATGCATTTTCCCTTCCAGTTTCCACCAGTTTTGAGGCTGACATGCAGCTCCAAGGCATTCAGCTTCCTTACAGAAGAGGAACATGATTTCATTGCAAGAACCTTCTGCTCTAGACTCTGAACTGCAACATTTCTGCTAGTGTGGCCACCTCTGTTAGTAGGTTCTCAGCAAAGTGATTTCATCCTTGCTATTCACCTACAGAGTCTGCTTACGGTTACCATAAGGAAAGACCTCTCAGTAGCAGAAATGGAAGAAACAGTCCCTCATCTCCTGACTGTAAGTAAACATACTGTTTTTAAATAAATGAAAACAACCACTGGAAAACTGCAAAATGAGAAGAGATCATATTTTGTAAAATATGCTTCTACAAGTTTTTTCCTTTGGCCTTTTGAACAAAGAGAGGAACTGCATATGCAGCTGCAAAAGGTTAAATGGGCAAATAACCCTGCTGATCTCTCCACGCAAAGAGGCCATCCGCCCTAAATTATACAGCACACAAAATACATGAAATCTGGTCTCCGACTGGAATCAGTTTTGAAATCAGGCTATTTTCTGGTTCAGCTTATGACAGTTTTAAGAATCTCCTAATAGCATTCTACTTACCATATCTGACATGTTGGTGGGAGAAAAGAATGGGAAAAAAAATCTGCCTAGTTCCCAAGGCGCATATTTTATTTGCCTAGGAGATAATATTTCTATCCAAAACTCTTGGGAGGGAGTTTCATTACATCATAAATAATACTGCCAGCGTTTTACTCCTCTGATCATTTTAACATGCACCTAAAAAGCCGTCTGGGTACACAGATCCTTCGTTCATCCTCCATCTTCAGTGTGAAACAGATACTTTAGTTTTCCCAAAACATGTCTTCTTCCTAATGATGAGCACTGAAATCAGTTTGTTTGCTTTCTGAGAATGAGATGAAGGATCCCCAGGGACTCGAGCCTATTATAACAAGAGGGATGCAGGTCAAACTGCCCTGCAGACAACAGCTGTGACTACGTAGCACATACTTGCAAACATGCATGAATTTTTAAACTCCAGGGCTATGGAATTCCCAAGATTCCTAAAAGCTATCAGCATTCATGTGAGTGTATTGTAACGGCTCAGAAAATGCTCACAGGCTTTCACATAACTATGAATTTCTGAGCAAATTCAGAAGCCGAACACCTTTAAAAGAGAACTCCCAGGACAGACTAGAGATGGGAGAAGGCCGGGGCCATGGAGAGGAAGACGGAATACAGTCAAATAACTTAAATCCAGAATCCATCTTTCCATCACTCAGTAGGGCTGCTCACATAAAGACCACTTTTCTTTCCTATTTTCCTCTAAATTATCAAATGAACTTGTTAAAGAGACAAATTACTTTCTTATTGTAGCTATCATCCTGTGGCACCTGCTATTGACTGTCTTCACACCAAAATGCACCAGACATTTAAATCAAAGTTTTTGTTTGTTTGTTTGTTTTTGTTTTTTGTTTTTTTCCCATCTTAGTGCTATCTAAACTTGAAGTAAGCTATGCACTGCTTGTCAGCGGTACCCAGAACTAAGCGGACATATTTCAGAAGGGCACCTCCTTCCCGTTGCCACTTGGATGTTACTGACATAGTATTTACCTGATTGGACTGAGCTTGGTACAAGGATCAGACCCCTGAGCACAAGGTGAGATACAAGTGTAATCTAGTGTGACAGGATGCCTAACAGCCCATGGCGGTATCAATCACCTTCTATATACCACCATATTGAAATAATTAATCATCAGCAGTGTCTGGTGTTAGCCCAGTAATGAAGACACTAATCTCACTTCTGTTTGAATACATTGATTGCAGTCTCATGAAATATAAAGTTCTGCACAGTAAAGGACTTTATACTTGTAATCCAATATCATAAATAAATGAATAGTTTATCAGCCTGTTTTAAATCCAAGCAAATTACTGCCCCACACTTTAATTAACTACCAGGGCTTTTTTGTATTTAGCATTAGAACAGGAAACAACTGCAGCTGCTCTCACACTAAGGGTTGCTATTATCTCCAAAGAGATGAGGACAATCAATATTCTAGGAAGGAGAGGTATTGAAACTGCATTCTGAATAAGTTATAGATCAATAATCGTATCAGAAAATGGGAGTTTTGTGTTTGAAGGAACCCAAGGAGACCCCTGTGGAAGGAAACAAGTACAAAGACAAACATATCCTCTGACTTTGTTCTTTGTGAGTGAACCCAGGTTAAAAGGATTCTGCTCTCCTGTGAACTTTACCCAAGCATGGGTAAGCATCTAGCTAGCAACACATACAGATCTTTTAGGATATGATTTTAGGATGAGTACAAACTTGATTTTCCTTCTTATGTCTTGCTAACCACTGAGACAGCAACTATAATCATGTTTCACTTGAATATTGGAAATAAATAGCATGCATTTATTTCTTAATGAAATCCAACTTGTACTATGTGCAAGTTCAGTGCAACAATTAAATAAGAATGCTTCACCCTTTTGTGTGCAATAATCTTTAAACCTAGAGTAAGGGATCCTGTCCAAGGGGTTACTGTAAGTAAAAAGAATGACATTCCACTCAACTATGGAAAACATGTGATCTTCCTTAAGTCCACATATAGGAAGAGTCCTTCAAAATCACACAAGAAAGGTCTTTTCTTGCAGCTGGAAAGCAGGGAGCCCCCATATCCAAGTATTCATGAGGGAAGCAGGGAAGATATGAGGCTACTACCAAGTGCTGACTTCCCCCAAGCACTTTGCTGCTTTGCATAGAGAACTGAAACTGTAGAGGTATGCATAGAACAATCAAGATTTAAATGAGTGGATGTATGCATACAAAAGCAGATAAATAAAAGTGTGCAGCATTGCCAGTTTTCTGAACGTGAGCATGTATGCATTCTGATTTTTAAGAAGATTGCTGAAAGCTTCATCTAATGCAAGCAATTCAAAAAATACCTGAGTAACAGTAGAGGTGGTGAGAAAAAAAAAGCAATTGTATGAATGTCAGAAGGGTTTTTTTAGGAAAAAGTTACATAAATTGCACTTTCATGTAGGTATTGTAAAATACAAAGCAAAATGCTAAGAGTACTTAGAAAATTACAGCTGCCTGAATGGAGTATTGTTCTTTAAAAATCATAATGAGAGTTCTGTTTTTTCCTTTTCTAAGCCACAGCTCTCTCAAGCTGGCAGGCCTGCAGGAGGCTCACAGACTGGCAGGAAGGTGAATATTTTCACATCCTGTAGCATTTTCATGATTCAGTAACAATCAGTGCAAGAAACTCCAAGATAATCACTCCCTTGCTCCTTGCGCACACCCATTTACCTCTTTCAAGTCTTGGACGATAGCAGTGAGTCTCTCATTCTCTGCCTGAACGTTGGTAACCACAGCCTTGCTCTGCTTCAGCTCATTCTGCATCTCCAAAATCTTCCCCAGGTAATAAGCTTCTTTTGATGCAGATTCCTGGAGGAGCGTCTCTTCTCGTGTTTCCCCATCTTCAGCCACTTTACGATGAATCGAGAAAGACTGTCCAAATGCCTACCAGAGGAAAACAGAGCACACTATTAAACTACTGAAGCTCTAAAAAAGTTGTCAACAATAATGAGCACCTGCATAGCCAGAGGGAATGAAATAGATTGGTGAGTACCAATCTCTGACCTAATAAATAACCGCCTTCGCAGCTTCCTAGCAGCTGAGTGCTACCATCTCATTTAGCTAAATGAAGCATCTTGAAGCAGCTCTCATTTGCAGTATGGATTTATGGCCCCTATCCAGGCAGCCTCCACTGAGATCAAGATGGTGTACAGCTAACTAGCTGTTAATTACTGCCTATTTTAACTCTTCTAAATGAGGCCAATCGGTATTCGTCAATTCCTTTCTTCTCTCACTCTGCAAAATAAATCATGGGATGTGTTTAAAAACCATTTGGATGTGGTGCTCATGGACATGACTTAGTGGAGGACTGTTAGAGATAGGCTACTATGGTTAGGTTGTGGTTGGACTCGATGATCTTTAAGGACTTTTCCAACCTGAGCAATTCAATGATTCTATGTTTTGTTTTAAAGCATCCAAACAACTCCAAATCTTTCCAAGTTTCTAAATCATTTTCCATCTTCTGTGTTCTTTTCTAAGAGCAGATGACCTCATAATATGAATAAAAGGCTTCCTATAACTTCAAACCATATTATTCAAAAAATAAAACAAGGCACATTATATCCTGGACTTAGCACAACACAGGAAAAGGTCTCTCATCTATCTTAACTCAAAGAAAGTGTATTTGCACTGAAAAGTATTATTTTTTTCTAATGCAGGAGGTATTATGCCTCGTAAGTTACTCTAATATCTCTTCATTCAGAGGAAAATTCTTCCTGAACGCCAAACTTCTGCCCAGATCCATTAAACCATAATGTTTAGTACACATTTGTACCTGCTGCACTCAGTGGCCCCCTTTGCCTTCCCATCATTAGGATCTACTTGCCAGTGGAAATCATTGTTTTATTGTTATTTATAGCCTTCAGAACTAAGTTTTACTGGCACTGCAGCAGCCCCTTAGAAACTTCAAAGCAAAACTGTTCAAAAAAACTTTGCTGCTTTTAAGCCTACTTGGAGATTCCTGTGAACTCAGCATTAAAGGATTCTAAAAATATTCAATAATGTATTAACCCAGCTGTCTTCTCCAAAGACTGCAAGTGACTGAAATAGCAAGCATCAGCAATTTGCTGAATAGGATTTTCCCAATAACAAGAAACTGAATTTAATGAAACTGTTCAACACTGATTCAGTCACCCTGTCTGTAAATATAGGAAGGCTTTCGGGAACACCGCTAATAAATTTTATCTTACAAAATACGACTATATACAGTGGCTCACTGTTCCTAATTTGAGACCTAAGCAAAAAGTTCCAGTATAATAGATACTCTACAGGACAAATGCAAAGGACATGTATCCAAGGGAAAAACCAATGCACAGAACAGCACATAAGAAAGCCAGGGCTGGAGAAGCTCATGAAGAAATGGGAGCTGGAGCTCTTTCTACCAGTGGGCTACAGTTAAAAAAATATATATGGATAAAAACCACATCAATTATGGCCTTTCATAAACATACTATGTTTTCCTCCAATTTAGAGTGAGGGTGAACATTAGTACCTGTAATGTCTAAGAATGGTAAAGAATACAGATATTGGGGAAGGTGGCTGGATATGTAGCTCTCAGAAATTCTACTTGGCTTTATTTTGGGCCATGTTCCATTTTGATTTGAGAAAATAAAGTAAATAAAATCTTCTGCTCCATTTACTAAACTGCTCAGGGCACCAACAGAACTTAGTACAGCAAAAGATTTATCTAGACTACTATTTAACCATATTCTATACATGAAAATCAAAACATTTCTTTGGCATATGTCTGTAGTAGTACAGCGGACGCTTTCCTATTAGCATATAGAGCCTCAGAGAAATGGAAAGACCAGCAATTAACCAGGTATTGTCCTCCAATTCTTTTTTTCCTGTAATCTCATGGAGTAAGATGGAATAAACCTTTATTCCTAAAAGAGGGATAGCACAAATGACTGCCAAAACCACATGAGCTTCCCAGCAGATTAGCAAATTCACAGTATTCCATTTGCACAGTATCAGAACTTTCCAGTTGTTCTTTTACTTATAAATCATTTGATTACATCAAATTTTTCCTATGAAACCATATGGAACATTACTGTATATTATATCATCCCGTTTATTTATAAAATTGCTGTCAATACGTTAAAAGTTTGAGGATGAAAAGGAAGAAAGCACAGTTCTCTTTACACATCAATGGAAATTATGCAAATCCATGCAGCATGGAGAATAATGCAAGATGTCTTTTAATTCCTGTCCTGCTTCTGTTCTTCATGGTCTATATGCAATGACAAAAAGTTTCAGTTTTCCCAGCATACCCATTTGTATACATCCACAAGATTCCTTCCTTTTAAGTCAAGCCATACAGCACTAGTTTTTTTGCACAGTTGCATATTTTTTTGCATTTTTCAGCTAGTAGACATACATTTGTTCTACTTTGATTTTTATATTTAAGGAATATGTTTAATATGCTTACTGATTTATACAACCTTATGGCCTTATTATGATACAGATATGATAGATATATATCATATATATTTCTATTAACTGTGCATACTTACTTCACTAAAACCATCACTGAATATCCCAAGTTGGAAGGAATCCATATGGATCATCAAGTCCAACTCTTCATCTGGTGGAATCCCTGCATCTTTACAGCTCAAAAAGATAGCCACCTTAAAAACTTTCCCAGTCAATGGCTTTCTAACAGGAACAACTGCCTTCCAAAGAGGAGCAGTTTCCAGGCATGGATGTAACAGCAGACATAACACATGAGCAGCCATCAGCATGAGCAGGCTGCAGCAGGGAGAGCCAGCACAGCCATGGCAGTGTCCCACCACTACCATCAATACCTGGGCAGGTGTGGTGCCCAGCTAATTCATTCATGTTGGTTTTGTTTGGTTTTGGATTGATGCTGTACTACATCTCACAGATAGATTAATTACTAGTTACTGTTAGCACACTGCTGCCTTGCTTGGTATGACTCCTCATGAAAGCCACTTAGAAGCTACCACTAGTCCCTCGCTGGCTCTTCGTTTCATCAGTCACAAGGCACATTTTTTGAGAAAGCACATCATCTCCCAAATTCAAATTGTGACTTGGTCAAGGCTGTATAAATGTACACATAAATTCCCTGGAGAAGCTCTTCCCAGCACAGGCACAACAGCTGAAGTCAGCTACAAAGACTGAGGCACACTTATTCTGACAAAGACTACCCTTACAGTCTGAATTTCATATCACACCGCTCCCATTACAATTCTCAAGACCTTGCTTGAAAGGATGCCACTGACTAAGTTAGGAGATTCACTTATTTCAAGATCATCATAAAACCTGAGTTACAAGATGCCATTAAACACTCCATTTATATTCTTAGACCTGCAAATTGTATTATGTAATTGTACTATGTATATATGGAGAATTGAGACTTCCTAAAATTTAAGCTCTGACAACTATGAAGCAATGAGATTTAAGCAACGTTCAACATTTGAGTGCATTATAAAGGATAGGGGCAGTGGATATACACAGGAAAGAGGTCAGTCTAATCACAGAGAAAGGCCTGAGGAAAAAGTCATCTGTGACTGAACTCAGGACAATTCTAGATGGAAATGCCACTGACAGAAGCAAACTGGCACGAAATAAATAAAATGGGCAAAGATTTATACAAGAGCAATAGAAAAATCCAACTGATCAAAACACCATAGAGAGGTGCATCAAAAAATGACTGCTACCAGGATGAGCAGGCAGCCTACCTGTATGACTCTGACACTTAATGTAGTTTCTCTGATACATAATGCAGCAGCACTGAACTTGTTCAGATGATTACCTGTTTCAGCTGCTAACTTGCTGCAAAGTGGAATGCATTATGTATCAGTTATTTCCGCATCCCTAACACAAAAGCAAGGGGAAAGAAGGCTGGGATTATCCAAGAGGACAGCATATTTTGAAGGCAAACTTCAGTATGATAACACAGATGGAAATCTTTGCTAGAGAAGCCTTCCTGGGGTTACTGTTGGGGATAGCTCTCATTTTGTGGCACCACTCGAAAACCTACTTACTGCTTAATAGCTCCTTAATCAATCGCAGTTCTGCATCAGTCTTGCAAAAAATAAATAAATCTTTTGAGCTTACTATATATTTTAGACCTTTCTTCACCATTCATTAACCAAAGCTCAAGATTCTATAACATTTTTTTTGCTGAGGAGCCAGCAGTTGCAGAGAGAGGCCTATAGTGAAATTCTCTCTATGCCAAACTTAGCAGGGCATAGAGATGGAGCAGCTAAGAAGGCTCTTCAAAATCAGCTGGTATGCAACTGTGCCCTCTATAAGATGCAGTGTGGTGGCAGATGCGCTGATGTTCCATTTAGATGAATTCTCTTTAAAAATTACCTCCAGTATTTCACAGCCTGCTCATCTTGTCAGACTGCTCTCAGGGGGACTGATCATAGAATCGAGTTGGAAAGAATCCCTTAAAGGCCAGCTAGTCCAACTCCCTGCAATGAACAGGGACACCCACAGGTAGATCAAGTTGCCCAGAGCCCCCTTCAGCCTGACCTTGAGTATCTCCAGGGACAGGGCATCCACCACCTCTCTGGGCAACCTGTTTCAGTGATGACCTCCAGAGGTCCTGTCCAGACTCAGTCATTCTGTGATCTGAATGCTGGAAGCAGTCATCCCAGAAGAAGCAGTTTCTTAGTTACTAAAGCCAAACCAGCATCCAGCCTTACTGGGAACATTTCCTTCCACAGGCTTTCCCACAGCCACATGCTCAATGCTTGGTTCTGATCACTTGCCTATTTGTTACTCTGTGCTCCTCACTCTTTGTATATGTGGATCGTCCAGCAACTGAGACAAGGATCATGATTTATCCTTGAAGAATACGGCAGGAAATTCAGAACCTAAACCTGACGTGTGTGTTGGCAGCTTTGCAATGTAAAGAACAAACAATGATGTTCAGGAAAGCAGGATGCTGAATGCTCCTACAGTCAGGCACAAGACAGAAAGATGCTGAATGCCATCACTAATCTCTCTTTTAACTATAAACAAAGAATACGAAAGAAATGATTAGAATTCAATCACAGCCAAGCAACCAACCAGGCACGGGTCATTTCTTAATTTCAGTTCTTAAGAAGATGATCGATTTTACCCTCTATGTCACACAATATTAATTGTCTTTTTATTCTTATTTTATAAGTAAATTAATAACATGAAAAAAAAAATAAAATTAACAACACACCTCCTATTCCATATGCTCATTTTGAAGAAAAAGTGCTAAATGTTTTATATACATTTCTAAGTAACTGATTGAGGTTTCCTTACTTGTCCTCACAAGATTGGATACCCTTATAAAAAGGGTGAAAAGCAAACTTTATAGGACAGTTTATACGTTTCTTAAAAGACACAATGCATCCTTAAGGAAACTGTTCAGCTTCCCATTTGAAAATGCAGATGAAAGCACAGCCATACAGTGAATAGGATGGTTATCCAGAACCACCTCATGACTTGAGACAGTCGCATATGTAACTATATAGCAGTATGTTATAGTTACGAGCACAGCAGAGGTAATGACAATAAATCCACAAATGCTACCTTAGAAAGCTATTTTCTTATTTCATAAAGGCAAAAAGCATTTAATTTTATTCCCAAATACCAGTGTATCGGTACTACCTAATTCAATGAAAGTAATGCAAGTTTTGGTGCGATGGTTAAGTTACATAAATTAATATCTGTATGAAATATTTACCATGCAAAAAAGATTTGTGTACCAATGTGCTACTTTTACCTATGTCAGAAGCACTGAGGAGATCAGACACCTGGAAAACATAAGTAATACTGGCTGCTACAGATGCAGGACTGTAGCACAAAGGCAAACAATTCACAGCCTTTTCCCCAGGGAAGCTTCAGGTAAAAACACGCACACCATAGATGTCTACAGGCCAGCTGAAATTCATATGCTGGTTACCAATCAGCAAAGCCTGCTGAAAGTCCTGGCCAAAACGGCATTTACATTCAACTCAGCTACAGGCACAGCCATTCTTCCGCAGTGCCGGTACACACTGTGCTGATTTCAATCAATATGCCACAGTCTGAGGCTGCAGGCAGCCATACTATTCCATTCTTATTTTATTTTTTTAATAAGGAATGAAATTATTCCTAGATATATCAGGAAACATTTACAGACAACAAGAAGAAAGCACTATCATGAAAATGAAGCTCAATACTGTCCTCCATTGTTCATCAGCAAATCCAGTAAAAGCAGGGTGAACAAGAATTTCCATTTAATTGCCATCAACAGCACTCGAGATGAGGATTTAAATTCCCTTCCTAAGAATTCCCTCCAGGCACAGAAAATACAAGAAAAGGGAAGCTTGCAACAAAGAGCATCACTTATCTACAACGCAACTAATTAGTTTTACACCAGTAATTTAAAAGCAGCTCCATTTAAAATGACTCAGGCCAACAATAAAATTATTTCTATTAACAAGGTGATTATTAATGAACCATAAGAAGTAAAAATTTACACCAGTGTCTATACAGGCACCTTAAAGAGTTCACAATACCACCAGATCAAACTCCAACTATTACAAATTTCCAGGTAAGACCAATAGAAATACCATCAAAAGAAACACAGATTAGTGACAGAGACAGTGTTTTTTTTTTCCTTCCTTCCCAGTGTTGTAGATGGCTGGTTGGTTTGGGGTTGTTTTAAAGAAATAAAACTGCCAAGACTCTAAGGCCGAACGTGCTTTCCATATAAGCTTCACTGCCTGGAATGTGGCAAAGGAAGTTGGATGCAGAAAGGAAAGGGAGATCTGTGTCCTAGAAGAGAATACTCCATGCATGTGAATAAAATAAACAATGGAGAATCCCTCTATCAGTGTCTGATGCAGATGTAAGGACTACACATTAAATAAAAAAAAGGGGGGTGGAAAAAAAAATATTATTCTCAAACTATAGTCAGTATTTTTATCTAATATTTATGAGGAACAAAACAAAATGGTGAGGTAAGCTATCAAACCTGCCCTTCACTATTAACACATACAAAAGCCAGTTTGCCAATCCCAGTTAACAAGAACTCAAGATACATGACAAGAACTCAGTAATGGTGTCCCCAGTCCCACGTCACACTCCCTTCACCAATTGCACACACATACGTGTCTGGTCCTTGCAAGTGAATGATTATGAAAGTGGGTGAAGGAAATTTATGACAGAATGAGTGTAAGCCAGCAGAAATCAGACAACTGAGAGAATGCAGTAAAACAAGGGACACTTTACCCTTTCATAACGCCTCCAGAAGCACAAGCAGCTTGCCCAGCTCTACAGATAACTTTCAGAAGGAAAATTTAAACAATTATACCTCAGGACACACATAAAATAAATAATACACTTACACAAGTAACGTACATAGGAAACAAACCTTATGTTTTATTAAAAAATGAGTTCCCCTCATGAAAACATCACTAAAAATCACACAATTATGTTAAAAGTTAGAAGTCAAGTGTTGTCATACCACAAACTGTCCAGGCCACAGGTTGGACATGTCTGCGTTAGTGGCAGACCTGGCAGAGCTGGGTTATCGGTTGGACTTGATGACGTCAGAGGCCTTTTCCAGCCCCAGTGATGTCACCAAGCACACAGGCTAGGATATCACAGGGCAACAGATTGTGACTCCATGAAGTCACTGGTTCTATAGGTGCGCCAGCAGGGCCTGCCTCAGTCTGGCTCGTTCCTGGCTTCCTACTGAGCGGTTCTGCGAGGTTTGGAAGGCGAGCAAGGATTTGGCTGTGCTGGGCCGTGCCTGTGGCTGCTTCTAGCAGTTCCCAGTGCCTGTCCTCACAGCATCATTTGCGTTTCCCTGGCCCTGCCCAGTGCAGGCAGCCAGGGCCCCACTGGACGTGCCCACAGGAGCAGAGGTGAGCGGTGCAGTGGGGAAAAAATCCCCTGGGGTCACTGGCCCAGTACTGTACAAAGACAGTCTAGGAGGGCTTACTGCTGAGGAATCAGGGCCATTCCTCAGCAAACCCTGGCACTGTGAGTGACTGTGACCTCTCTTCCTCTTGCAGTGCGTGACACCAGCACTACAGCACCCGTGGAGGAGGGCAGTTTGCCCCTGAACAGCCCACAGCAAAAGAGGTGAGCGGTGCAGCAGGGACAAATCCCCTAAGGTGCCTGGCCCTGTACTCAACAGTCCATCCATGAGGCCTGGAGGGCATACTGCTGAGAAATCGGGGCCTTTCCTCAGCAAACCCTGGCACTGTGAGTGACTGTGACCTCTCTTCCTCTTGCAGTGTGTGACACCAGCACTACAGCACCCGTGGAGGAGGGCAGTTTGCCCCTGAACAGCCCACAGGAAAAGAGGTGAGCGGCGAGGCAGGGATAAATCCCCTAGGGTGCCTGGGCCCATACTCACAGTCCATCCATGAGGCCAGGAGGGATTCCTGCTGAGGAATCGGGGCCTTTCCTCTGCAAACCCTGGCACTGTGAGTGACTGTGACCTCTCTTCCTCTTGCAGTGTGTGACACCAGCACTACAGCACCCGTGGAGGAGGGCAGTTTGCCACTCAGCGCTCTCCTCACGTGCAGCAGTGCAAAAGCCATGGCCGCAGAGGAGGTATGGACGTGTCCCATCTGTCGTGAGGCACGATGGGACATTGCATATGCAACACCATGCAACCATCAGTTCTGCCTGGGCTGCATCCAGCGGTGGGCCGTGCTGAAAGCCAGCTGCCCGCTCTGCAGGACGGCCATGAGGACCATCAAGGTCTGCCTGTGGGGAGATGATGAAGACTACATGGAGTGTGTCGTCTCCCCACCCAGAGTGCCCGTCCCTGCCCGCTTCCACCACAGCAGCACCACCCGCCCCAACAGCACTGCGGCACACGCTCCATCCTCTGCGCCGCTGCCACCGCAGCAGGGGGCTGCAGGGCCAGAGATGGGGGCGAGAGTGGGCGGCCTCCAGCCGCAGCAGTGGGCGGCAGTGTTCAGGGAGCGACGCCACATCCTCGACCCTGTGCTGCCCGGCCTGCACCAGAAGCTCTCCGCCATCCCTGGCATCCAGTGGTGGCAGCTCAGGTCTACCGAGAGCCTGTTCCTATGCTGCCTCTGTCAGCTGGGGCTGGACAGGGATGCAATGGTGCGCTGCATAGAGCCCAGCGTGGGACCCGTGGCCGTGCCGATCATCCACTGGCTCATAGAAAGCATCGTCAGCTGCTGCGGCCAGGAGGCTCGGAGGATGCCGGGTCTCGACCACGAGAGCACTGCCCGGGGGCAGGAGCACAGCCCCGCGCCTTCCTCCCCACGCACAACCCTCAGCCCCGCACCCTCCAGCAGTTCTGAGCGTCCCAACGCCGAGGAGCTCCCCGGCACATCCAGCGGAGCCCTTCGCACGGCTGCTGCTCAGCTCCCTGCCGCACCCAGCCCCGGGGAGCAGCAGCAGCAGCCCCGCCAGGAGCCGGGACAGGAGGCAGCAGGCCCCAGCGCCCAGCACTGCAACTGTAACCGCTCCGCTCCAGGCCGCAGCACCGAGCGCTCTGCTGGGGGACAACGGCGCTCCAAGAAGAGGAGGGCAGGCAGCACACAGCGGGATCCACAGCCCTGCAAGAGGACACCCCCACGGCGCCTCTAGCGGGGCTTACACTCCATTTTAAATCACTAAATATAATTGTTTTAAAAAAACAATATTCTACTGAGAGTCTTCTTCTTATCCAAAACACAGCTGCTACTGCCATGGATGAAATAGGATGAATATAGGAGGAAATAATCTTAGTACCTTTTCCAACTTTTATAATTCTATGGTTATTGTTCTTATTATAATTATTATTTTAGATATTCAAAACTTGTCTTGGACAAGATCCTGAGCAACACCTAATTTTGAGCTTCAGGTAGGAAATGAACAAGGTCGCTCACATGATGGTCATTCCAGATGCTTGATGGAGGAATATGGAATAGAGCTCCTATGGGCCTGCAGTAGAAAGAGCTATGACTGAGACCGGGCATTTTGATAAGTATTTGCAAGACCATCCTCAAATAATGAAAATGGTCAAAATTAGACCATTGCGCTTTAACTGCAGCAATTCTCATTATTTAAACATGGAGGAGCATATAAAAACTGGAAGAGTCAACACTAAGAAAACTGATTTCAAGCACAAGCAGACCTTCATTTTGAGTTATCTGCAACACCAGCACACTCTGACTGTTCTACTGCAGCAGTCTCAAAAATTCCTGAGATAGGAGCTACCTCTAAGCCATTGCCATGGTAAACAGATCAGTCTTAACTCAGATTCAAAACACCCGAGGCAGCAAATGAAGACCTTCCTAACTGCTAGGAACTGACAACAAATACACTTTTTGTACTCTAATACATTTAATTATCACGAGCACTTTAAATTCTAATTTGTTTCTTATAACATATATTTCAATTGCTTCCAGTTCCTTCCATCAACCATCAGCACATCAGTGCTGACTACATCACAGGTCATTAATGAGAATCCCTCCTTGTGATTACACAACATACTTAATGTCATGACGCATGAGGCAACCAACAGTTGGACTTTAAACAACAGGATTAGAGAACTGAGTGCAAGGGAAGAGATGTGAGTTCCAGCTCCTGGAACTAAAGTACATAAGCTGCGTGGGACCTCGTTAGCTTTGAGAACAATTATTTCTAAACTCAGAGTTTAAGGAGAATGAAAGAATATTCAGACATTTCTGCTTCTACAGGCATTTACATGAGCAACCACATACATAAGCCAGTGAGAGCTCTAAACAAAGGTACGTCCTTGGGAACAAGAAACGTGACTAAAAAACACTCCTTTCTTTTCAAAGATAGGCTTCACTGAAGTTCTGCCAGGTCATACGGTGGACTCATCGAACATACAAGGTTGTGTAAGATGGCGGACTGCCATTCTGATGAGTAGCACTGCAGTCACACCACAGGTGTCTAAAGCAACCTGTTTTAAACAGAAGAAGACAGACCATGCCCCATTGTCTCTGTTAAGTATGCCCAGTTCTTAAAGAGAGCTTATAAAAATGATGGACAACGACATTTTACATGATCTGATGGCAACAGGACCAAGGTTAATGGTTATAAACTAAGAGGGAAGATTTAGATTAGATGTCGTGAGGAAATTCTTTACCAAGAGGGCAGTGACTCAGCGACACAGCTGCCCAGAGAAGCTGTGGGTGCCCCATCCCTGCAGGTGCCCAGGGCCAGGTTGGATGTGGCCCAGGGCAGCCTGAACTTCCAGGTGGCAGCAATGCCGATGGCAGGGGGTCAGAACTGGGTGAGCTTTGAGATCCCTTCCAACCCAAACCATTCTATGATATGACCACATTTCTACGATACCGACTTCTGTCAGTGCAGCAGAACAGACTACCATGTTCAAACCCTATTTAAGGAAGTGACAATAGTCCAGATCCACCATTAATTTTCACTACAGCAGTTTATGGGGCATGGAAAGGCAGCCTTCCTCCAGCGACAGCCACGCTCTTGCAGAGCAGGGGAGCAGCAGCACCAACAGGAGAAGGCTCTGGTCAGCAGTCACTAAGGGAGTGCTGAGCTTGTAAGCTAAATCTGTTAACAGCATCGGATGCCACAGCTTTCCTTCCTGAAAGGAATCCTCCATGTGCCCCTGAACGTCATACTAACAAAGAAACAGAGCTCAGTGGAAGCTGGAAGGCCATCAGCAAGGTTGGGGCACCAGAAACCAAATACTGATACCTTCCACAAGAGTTTAATGATTTTGAATGATTTTTAAGACAGTCATAAGAGTTTGAGTAGATTGTACAAATAAAGAACAAAGCACAAGATAATGGATAAGAAGCAGCAGAAGAGGAGCACTAAAGAAACTCAGTGGTGTTTTTCTGAAGAGCACAACATGGGCACTTTCAGGCAAATGGAACGAACAAACTTGAGCTAAAGAAAAGGCGTCATGGCAATGAAAAACAAGGCTGGAGTCATAAAATAGCCAGGGAAGGAAAACATAAAAGCTAGGAAATTCAGGATTTTATCTAACGTTTATGAGGAACAAAACAAAATGATGAGATACACTATCAAACCCGCCCCTCACTCCTAACACATACAAAAGCCAGTTTGCCAATCCCAGTTAATAAGAACTCAAGATACCAGACAAGAACTCACTACCAGAGTCCCCAGTCCCACGTGATGCTCACTTCTCCAATTGGACACACATACGTGTCTGGTCCTTGCAAGTGAGTGATTATGAAAGTGGGTGAAGGAAATCTATGACAGAATGAGTGTAAGTCAGCAGATATCAGACAACAGAGAGAATGCAGTAAAACAAGGGAAACTTTACCCTTTCAGAACACCTCAGGAAGCACGAGCAGCTTGCCCAACTCTACAGATAACTTTCAGAAGGAAATTTTAAACAATTATACCTCAGGAAACACATAAAATAAATAATACACTTACACAAGTAACGTACATAGGAAACAAACCTTATGTTTTATTAAAAAATGTGTTTCCCTCATGAAAACATCGCTAAGAATCATAGAATGACGTTAAAAGTTAGCAGTCAAGTGGGGTCACCCTAAACACTGTCCAGGCCACAGGTTGGACATGTCTGCGTTAGTGGCAGACCTGGCAGAGTTGGGTTAATGGTTGGACTTGACGACCTCAGAAGCCTTTTCCAGCCCCAGTAATGTCACCAAGCACACAGGCTAGGATATCACAGGGCAACAGATTGTGACTCCATGGAAGTCACTGGTTCTATAGGTGCGCCAGCAGGGCCTGCCTCAGTCTGGCTCGTTCCTGGCTTCCTACTGAGCGGTTCTGCGAGGTTTGGAAGGCGAGCAAGGATTTGGCTGTGCTGGGCCGTGCCTGTGGCTGCTTCTAGCAGTTCCCAGTGCCTGTCCTCACAGCATCGTTTGCATTTCCCTGGCCCTGCCCAGTGCAGGCAGCCAGGGCCCCACTGGACGTGCCCACAGGAGCAGAGGTGAGCGGTGCAGCGGGGAAAAAATGCCCTGGGGTCTCTGGCCCAGTACTGGTGGTGGGGCAAAGACAGCCAATCAACGAGTCTGGGATGGCTTACTGCTGAGGAAACGGGGCCTGTCCTCAGCAAACCCTGGGACCGTGAGTGACTGTGACATCTCTTCCTCATGCAGTGCGTGACACCAGCAAAACAGCACCTGTGGAGGAGGGCAGTTTGCCCCTGAACAGCCCACAGCAAAAGAGGTGAGCGGTGCGGCAGGGACAAATCCCCTAAGGTGCCTGGCCCAGTACTCAACAGTCCATCCATGAGGCCAGGAGGGATTCCTGCTGAGGAAACGGGGCCTTTCCACAGCAAACCCTGGCACTGTGAGTGACTGTGACCTCTCTTCCTCTTGCAGTGCGTGACAACAGCACTACAGCACCCGTGGAGGAGTGCAGTTTGCCACTCAGCGCTCTCCTCACGTGCAGCAGTGCAAAAACCATGGCCGCCGAGGAGGCATGGACGTGTCCCATCTGTCGTGAGGCACGACGGGACATTGCATATGCAACACCATGCAACCATCAGTTCTGCCTGGGCTGCATCCAGCGGTGGGCCGTGCTGAAAGCCAGCTGCCCGCTCTGCAGGACGGCCATGAGGACCATCAAGGTCTGCCTGTGGGGAGATGATGAAGACTACATGGAGTGTGTCGTCTCCCCACCCAGAGTGCCCGTCCCTGCCCGCTTCCACCACAGCAGCACCACCCGCCCCAACGGCACTGCGGCACACGCTCCATCCTCTGCGCCGCTGCCACCGCAGCAGGGGGCTGCAGGGCCAGAGATGGGGGCGAGAGCGGGCGGCCTCCAGCCGCAGCAGTGGGCAGCAGTGTTCAGGGAGCGACGCCACATCCTCGACCCTGTGCTGCCCGGCCTGCACCAGAAGCTCTCCGCCATCCCTGGCATCCAGTGGTGGCAGCTCAGGTCTACCGAGAGCCTGTTCCTATGCTGCCTGTGTCAGCTGGGGCTGGACAGGGATGCCATGGTGCGCTGCATAGAGCCCAGCGTGGGACCTGTGGCCGTGCCGATCATCCACTGGTTCATAGAAAGCATCGTCAGCTGCTGCGGCCAGGAGGCTCGGAGGATGCGGGGCCTCGACCACGAGAGCACTGCCCGGGGGCAGGAGCACAGCCCCGCGCCTTCCTCCCCACACACAACCCTCAGCCCCGCACCCTCCAGCAGTTCTGAGGGTCCCAACGCCGAGGAGCTCCCCGGCACATCCAGCGGAGCCCTTCGCACGGCTGCTGCTCAGCTCCCTGCCGCACCCAGCCCCTGGGAGCAGCAGCAGCAGCCCCGCCAGGAGCCGGGACAGGAGGCAGCAGGCCCCAGCGCCCAGCACTGCAGCTGCAGCCGCTCCGCTCCAGGCAGCAGCACCGAGCGCTCTGCTGGGGGGCACCGGCGCTCCAAGAAGAGGAGGGCAGGCAGCACACAGCAGGATCCACAGCCCTGCAAGAGGACACCCCCACGGCGCCTCTAGCGGGGCTTACACTCCATTTTAAATCACTAAATATAATTCTCTTAAAAAACAGTACGCTACTGAGAAAGTCTTAACAGAACTCAGCTGCTACTGCCACTTGCACAGTGCTGCTCCTTGAAGTTATTCAAGGGCGTCCTTGTGATGCAAAGGGACATGTTTAGTGCATGGGCATCCAATCTTTGCCGTGCCTGGGACACACTGAGAGAACAGCATTTCTCTTAGGTCGCATACCAAATATATGGTCAATGTATACAACTAAAAAAACAACTTTTTAAAGATACATTTACTAAAAAGATTGTTTTAAAGAGAGCAACCAAAGCACACAACTGACAACGAAGACACATCTATACACACACCTGTTTCCCACAATGCTACTGCAGGCTGGGTGTCTACTCCAAGTGCTGGATAACCTCATGCCTCTACAGCAAGTAAGAGTTTAAGTCATATATCGATACCATTAGTGGTTTGCAGAGAAACAGGAGTCCAAGCTGCACAAAAGAACCTTCATAAGAGAAAGTTTCTTTCTTCAAAAGAAACAAACATGATGCAAAGAAAACAACCACTGCACGTTGCACCACCTAATGGTAAAAATGGAGCCATGTTGAGACTGGTCATAAGGGACTATGAGAAACACATCACCCTTGACCATCAGAAGAAGCTTCCAGAACTCTTCATTGATATCATGGTCTCTATCCATGTACACAGAAGTATTGCTCTAATATAATTAAAAGGAAAACAAATTTCAATTATATGACCTAAACACTGCTGTTCACGCTTGGTTGGTAGTGTAGTGCCACAATGTAATGTAATACTATATCACAAAAAAGGGAAGAGCAATCGCTCTTGACATTTCCAAAACTGGGAGGCTTCAGCAGATCAGTCAGGTAGGAATCTTTTTTAAAGAAAGGACACAAGAATGAAATAGAAAAACATAAATAAAAACACGTGAAGCACAGGCTGCTGTTCAATTCACGATAGTGACAGAAGTGGAATCAAAGGAATGGTGATTACATATCAAGTCACGCACAAACAGCAGCTTCAGAAAGATGGAAGGAAGAACAGGTCCAGTAGCAGCCATGAAAGCGGGGGCATTAGAAACAGGAACATGCAGCATGACTCATTGAGCAGGACATTCTGAAAGTCCTGAAGAACACAGTGAATGCTCTCCCTACACTCCATTAGAAACAAAATCAACCAAACACAAAAACTTTGTGCCAGAGCACATTACTCAACAGAGAGGGACGTGGATCATAAGTGAAGCAGAAATGAGCAAATTATTACTGAAATGAAATTAGATGCCAGTCAAGTTAGAACCATACCAAATTATATTAAGCCCTTAAACTGGGAGACATGAGTGATTTGCAATGGAAGGGTAAAATATAGATCAAAATCAAATTGCTCAAGCATCCAGAACAGTAGATGACAGGGTTGTGCTCAATTCAGAAACGCAAGCTAATCCAATAACTAAAAATGAGCTAATAAGATGGAGCTGATGAGTCCTGCAGTGCTTTAAAGGCTTTACTGCATTATCAGATAGCCTTTATATTATATGGTCCTCAGATCTCCCCTTTTCTTATTGATCTTTACAGAAGTCACTGCAGAGAATTGCAGCTGCATTTGTGCTGAATAACAAGAAGGAACAGAGTCACAATAAAGGCAGCTTCAAAGAGAGTATGAAGGATGAATCTCTTGAAGGTGATTACTGCCCCCGCTAGGGAGCAGCAGTTAGGCTGAGTAATCTAATATCTGAAGGGTTGAATGATTTTACAGGAAGAAAAAGATGATTTTCTGCATGCTTTTTTAATGAGGATGAAGAAGGGCCTATTTAAATGGTAATCTATTACAATGAAGTACCAGAAAGTCAAGCAAAATTTAAGGATGAGGAAGAAACAATAAGAAAGAGAAATGGGTATCTCACAAGTTGGAATTAAAAGACTGAGAATGTCTGTAAAGGATACTAGAAACAAAAACTGTTTAAGTCACACAAAACACAGGAACAGAATTGGGTCTGAAAGTAATTAGATAAATGGAATGAAGATACAGCTGAGGTAAAATGTGGAGCTGTTGGATTGAGTCCAGAGGAGAGCCACAAAGTTAACTGGAGAGGATGAAGCACCTCTCCTATGAAGACAGGCTGAGACAGTTGGGTTTGTTCAGCTTGGAGTACTCAAAACAAGGTTATAATTAGGAGGGAGACTGAATTTTAACAGGAACAGATAGCGATAGAATCATATCACAGAATCATAGGATGGCCTGAGTTGAAAAGGATCGCAGTGATCATCTGCTATGTGTTAGGTTGCCAACCACTTAGACCTGGTGGCCCAGAGCCACATCCAGCCTGCCCTTGAATGCCTCCAGGGATGGGGAATCCACAACCTCCTTGGGCAACCTGTTCCAGTGTCACCATCCTCTATGTGAATAACTTCCTCCTAATATCTAACCTAAACCTCCCCTGTCTCAGTTTCCAAACATTCCCCCTCGTCCTATCACTATACACCCGTGTAAACAGCCATTCCCACTCCTGTTTATATGCTCCCTTCAAGTACTGGAATGCCACAATGAGGTCTCCCCAGAGCCTTCTCTTCTCCAAGCTAAACAAGCCCAGTTCCCTCAACATTTCCTCATAGGAGAGGTGCTCCAGCTCTCTGATCATCTTAATGGCCCTCCTCTGGATCCATTCCAAGAGGTCCAAGTCCTTCCTGTACCTGGGGCCCCAGGCCTGGACACAGTACTGCAGATAGGACCTCACAAGAGCTGAGTAGAGGGGGACAGTCACCTCCCTCTCCCTGCTGGCCACCCGTTTTTTAATGCAGCCCAGAACACAGTTGGTCTTCCAAGTTGCTTGTGCACACTGCTGGCTCATACAAGAGGGAATGGCTTTAAACTAAACGAGTTAAGATTTAGACTAGATGTCATGAAGAAATTCTTTACCCAGCCCTGGCACAGCTGCCCAGAGCACAGAGTACCTGCCCCATCCCTGGAGGTACTCAGGGCCAGGTTGGATGGGGCCATGGGCAGCTGAGCTGCTGGGTGACAGCCCTGCCCACTGCAAGAAGATGGGACTGAGTGGGCTTTAAGGTTCCTTCCAATCCAAGCCATTCTGTGATTCTGTCAAATAATGAAGAGATCAGATTAATACAGCAGTAATTGTTATATAATTGTTATAATAGGGCAGGAAAACAACAAATCCTAATCCAAACCGCCCCTTTATGTTATTTGATTCAAAGCAAGGGTAAGCAGTATTTAACAGGCTTGAGTACCAGAGGAACTACATACAAAATTCACAGTTTATAGACTAGTGTTAGGATGACCCCAGCTGATCACAGCTGCAGTTCCTAAAGGATACAAAGCATTCATCTCAGCCAGCACATTACCAAAGTAATGGCACAATGACAACTTTACTTCCTTGTTCTCTGCGCAACCAGAAGGAAAAAGAAACCTTGACAGAGCACTTGAACACACATTTGTCTAGGCATCATGGGAACAGGGCTATGAAACTGTGCACAAGTGAAGTCAATTTTGCATTAAAAAAAAATGTCAACTTCCTCTCCTTTAACTAATATTTTGGTTCTTTTAGAAAGATTTGTATACAGTAGCAAGTTATTTGCAGTCCATCACTGAAAAAAATCTGTATTTTCTAAGATATTCCAAATATAGAGCCCCATCAAGAGGATGACGGCAATAAACAGTCTACATGAGTCAGGGGCACATGACTTAACTGTTTGGACTTGTGCGATGGTTACCTGAACAGGTCACTATTAAAAAGGAAAACTGACATAACCTGAAGAGAATCAAGTTTAAGCCTGTGCCAATAGTACTGCAGTAATTAGGTGCTAACAAAACTTTAGAGAGATATTTTGCGTGCCCTTTTACCATTACTAAGTAAAATGAATTCCCTGCTTCTCTAAGAAATCTGGGAACCCAAAATGAATATATTATCACTAAGGTATTATGACTATCTTGAAAATACAAAAGGAAAGAAAGAAAACAAAATGAAATCAGGAAATCAGATCTTGACTGTTTTGACAGAAATTGAGCTGCCTCTAAGGTATCCAAACAAGACTTCAGATACACCATTTAGTTTCCCCTTTTCATCAGAACTGCATATGTAGCTTTCACCATACTGACATCCTGGTCTATATTGATAAGCACTTACATATTGTCCTATTACTCTGAAAAGAAACACATATTTCTAGTATTCAGTGTGAGTTTTCTGAAGGCCAGGTACCAGACTGATGGTAAAGCTTGGATACAGCAACTACATGAATCAAGATCTTGGGCTCAACAAATGGGCTACAATTTTATAGACTGCATTTTACTGCAGATTAAACAGTTAATGTAATGGTCTCTTGAGGCTTTCAGATTTATTCTGCTCTTAAAATTAAAAACACATTTGAAAGAAGCTCATTAACCTTCCTCTTTATATAAATTTAACACTGAAAGTATTATACTGGTAACTACTGAGTTCACTTCAGTTAGCAGTGTTTTAATATCATAATTACACTGACCAGTACTGTCACCATCCTCAAAAGCCTATCTTTCATCTTCAATATTAACATAACTCCTAAAAAAACCCAAAAAACCAAACAAATCAGATATCATCAAAAGGTATCAGGGGGAGGGGTAGAAGTTACACAGGAGCTGCAAGTTAGTTTCTTGGTTTCTTTTATGTCTATCTTGTAAACTTCAGAATATCTTTCAATACAACCACTTTCAACTGACTTATCTTTGTGCACCAACACACCTCATTGCTACTAGACTAAGTTAATTATTCATTAACTAAGACAGTTTTTCTCTTAGGTAGCTGAAACTTACAGGTACCTCTTCCAGTATGAATAAATAATAGCACATCGACAAGAATATGGTACTCAGAAGGATGGTGGAGATGGATCAACGTTCTTTTTATTTGCTGAGTAGATACTACAGCGATTATGCTGTTTAACATCATCACATCATCCCACTAATGTTTTTCAATACTGAATAGAATAGCCCATTTGGTTCAAAGCACCTCAGTTATAAAGCACCTACATTTCTACACCTCAAAGTTCCTTGAATTTCAAAAAGCAGGAGATCAGCGCTTTAGAAACATCAAATCACTCGTAACCTAGTTTCAAATCAGGCACTCATAAGTAATTTATTTATGTTATTTTGAAGCTTCCTAGAAAGACAAATTCTAGTTAGTATTTCTACTCAAAAACAGAGCAGAAGGTCTTTTGTAGATCTAAGATAATGAAAAATAATTGTAACAGAATTTCAATTTGATGAGCAATGAGTGTAGGATTTGATAAAGGGAAGGAATCAAAATTCCTTCTCCACACTCCTCTAGGACTGTGTAAATAGGAAATATTTCCACATCTTGAAATAGGTGATACAACTGATCATACTTTGATTCCTCTGTTTAAATTACCAAATTGGACCTGTCAACGTTTATTGTCTTTAACTGGTTGATTTAAATTTTATAAGGAACTTTTGATAAGGGCAGTCAAGAAAGAAGAGCTTATGTTTTGTTTTTAAATACCCAGGGAAGTGGTGGAGACCCTGAAGGCGTTCAAGAAGCACGTGACACTGAGGGACATGGTTAGCGGGCATAGTGGTGACGGGTTGACAACTGGACTGGATGATCTTTTCCAACGTCAGTGATTCTACAAAGTAAGATGGTTAGTATAAGCACTGTTCCTGGCAAAGCTTCAAAATAGTTTGTGTTTGTACAAATCATCACTTGATGCTGCAATGGTGTATTTTTAAAGACTCATCAGCGTAATTTAGAAAGCCTGCATAAATGTTTTAAGGTAAATCACATAGCAGGAAGGACAGAAATGCTACCATAATTCTTTATTAAAACAACTGTGGCCCAAGTAGACAGAAACCATAACCATAAAACTACAGTCAATTTTACTGCTGCTGAAATAACCTCCTGATTTGAAGAAAATATCCACATTTTCACCCAAAGTACCATAACTGTCAACTGTGACTATTCTTCAGACCATAAGAGTTTAGTGCATTTCTGTACTCAGAATTTAAATTGGAAAATCCCTACTACAAATAACAGTTTTGAGATAAACTAATTAGATTCTGAGCTGTTAAACACTGACAGTGAGTGATGGCCTGGCTGCTTGCCCTGTTATTTCTGCTGAACCAGAAAGAAACCCTTATGTTAATAACAGTACTTTACTAGAAGCTTTCTAAGATAAAGCACTACATGCAATAAGGAACATGAATTAGTCTTCTGAAAGTGCCTTGAAATGACCACTGAAAGATCAGCAGACAATGGTGTGCTAATAGCCCGTACTGGTGATACTCAAGATGGGGGTTATCGTGAAGGACAGCGCTGAAGTAACAAGGACTCCCCAGACCTCTTATATAACTTGTATAAAGATATGTTCATGTACGATCAGTAATTGGTGCACAGTCATTCAGGATGGCCGTGAACTTAGTAGAACGTGTCAGAACAGATGCATTTCTGCTTCATCAGTGTGGTCCCACTGGTTTCTACACAACTATTTTTCACAGGTAGCTTATTCATTACAGAAATTAGGTAGGAAAAGAACAGTATTTTCAGTACTTTATACATACATACATACACATGCACATGTCCTACTAGGAATAGAACCAAGCCCAAAAAAGTGATGTCAAAAGCCTGAATCCATTTACAGGTCCAAGGGTAGCAACTTCTATCTTGTTCTCCACTTGGACTGTGAATAACTGATTCCTTTTAAAAGCAGGTTCATCATCTAAGCAAGCAGGTTTTGACTTGTGGCTTGTCTCTTGATAGCTAAAATCAATTACTTTGAACTAAGTTTCTTCCTTCTCGTGCGTCCATGACAGGAGAAGCCAGATCTCCAGGTTGCACAGAAAGAATCTAGCTGCAACGTAAGGTACCAGCAAAGACCAGAGACAAACAAGCAGGAAATGCTACAAGAGACAAGAGGGAACAGAAGAAACAAATTTCAGCATTGTAAGACAAACACGATAGAGATACTTCTGTTTCTTCAATATTCTTATTGCAGTGACAGCTGCTCTGAAGTAAGGACAGTTCAATTTCAAGTATATGTGATATGTGGCACCATTACAACCACAAATAAGCTTGGACATCAGAAGAAAGATCAGTTCATGGAATTTACAAAGGCCACATATTTGCATTCCTGATTTTGTTACCAACGACATATCCAGCACTCATCTCATCAGAAGAGACCTGCTTACCCAGAATCCATAATACCACAATAGCAATTCACCTACCTGCATGACAGAGACAGCAGCATACGTGAGCATCTTTAACAGCTTGATCAAGTCTATAGAACAAAGCCGCCACCTTTTCTAATTTACCTGTAAGAAACCACCTGAACTGCTTCTTTTAAACAAGTTCAACCAATGTTGAGTATGCCACAAGGGTATTTTTTTCTTTATATTAGGGTGGAATAAGGATTGAAGCTCAAATATTTAAAGTCATACGTCATTATCCACATAGCTATCTCCATCTTTTCAGACAGATGGAGAACCAGGCAGCTTCATATAAGCATCTGAGATACTGACATAGACAATAAAAGTAAATTCTGGTTCCAGGATGGCTGGATTTCAACTGAAGCTCAAGGACATCATTTCTAAACACATAACAGAGGAAAAATAAATGGAAGAGACGCTCTGAATTTTCAAACAAGTTTCTAACAGTTATAGACTCATTTTCTGCTTTCAGTTATGAAAACCACCCCTTGACACATCAAGGATTTCATTTGTAGCTGCAGTCTACTTCTAGAACCTCACAGCAAACTCTAAAATACAAACAGCCTCTGAAAGATTATCACCCTCATGCACAATAACTTTGGATATCTGGATCAGCTGAAAAAAAACCATCACATAGAACATACGTCCACAGCATCCAACGAGCCTACAACACATCTTTTTCACATTAAACAAAATCTCTAATTGACGAAATATCTTCCAGTAATCCTGCTTTCCACATACTGTTTCTTCTTCTTTTCTTTCTGGCAGCTAATTACAGACCCATCAATTATACTTTTGGGCTGCTTTGTAATAAGCGTGCTTCCAATTACTCCACTTACTCTATCAGGCAGAACACATCTTATTTCCTCTGGTGGGGACCCTCTGGTTTTATTCATATTTTCTATAAAGAGCTGAAACAGAATCTTACTGAATCAGACTAAACAAGCAGTTTTCCATCACGTAATCTTACCTACAAATTACTTGAAAACATTTGTCTATTATTCCATGGACATTTCACACCTATGCCGACTGTACTATCACAGCGGCATCAAATACTGAAGAGTTTGGAGATATATTTTCTTGTATATGGGATAAGCAAGCTGGAACTCCATAAGTAATTGTTCAATGATGATGGCATGTAGCTCTTTCCATATTTTTACATCCCAGTATATGTGAATAAATAAGTTTAATTATTTCCGTTCTTCATAATTATTACACAGTTTAACAAAAGCAGCAGGTACTTAGAGTGTTAGATCTTGTAGCCTACTGAGTTTATGTCGCTGGGGATGGCAGGGGAGCCAGCACTGTTACAAAAACTCCCCTCCCTGCTTTGGATTTAGTCCAAGCTGACACAGCCTGTGATACAAAGCAGCCTAGTGAAACACCAAAGATTATTTTCCATGAATATATTACAGACGAATTGCTTTTAACGTCTTCTGAAAATAATCACGTGCCTTATCTACAAAATAACCATACTCGGAAAGTTACACCCTGGCACATTTCAGACTAATCGTACTTGTCGGTGCTGCTCACGTTTACGATTTACTTGCTTCGCTACTATAAGAATACTGCTTTCACTTCAAATGGGAGAAAAAGAAAAGAAAAAAATAAAAAAATAAAATAAAGCTGTTTCTCTTCCCACTCACTCCCCTGTACAATTTATTCATTCAGCAGTCCTGGAAATTCAGCAGGGAACTCATCAGCCTTCTGCTTAGCAACTCCAGGGAAGCAAGTGAAGAACAAATAGTACTACAGGGGTCAGAGTAAGCAGTATAAGAACTGGGAGGTGTCTAACCTTATGAAAGGAAATGCATCTGGCCACCTGACATAATAGATGTCAGAGGGCAGCTGAGTGTAGTGACATGGAAAGAAAAGAGAACTAATTTCTTACAGTGTAATCGCATTCCACACAAATCGTTTCCAACTAGTTGCAGAAATGCAAGACGTAAAGAAAATTAGTCCCATCAGGCAGTTGTTGTCCTTGTATGGGAAAATATTGCCTGCCAAAAGGTAGATTTCACAGTCACGTGAACTTGCATCACACAAGAAAATCAAACATCTGCTCATTTTTTAAGTATCTTCACTGCTCATTCAGAGCTATTTTTACTATTCTCTACGTATTCTATCTATTGTCTATGCATTGCCTTAGAATAGGTTTACCCACAGGGTCCAGAGATTCCTGCTAGGAATCTTTCTATGCCAGCGATTTCCTGCCTTCATCTTCTTCCAGATCCTTGGAAGAACTGTTGAGTGTGCTGTTAAGTGAGTTTAAGCCTACTGACATTACATATATACTTCAGTCTACAGCATTTTTAACTACTCTCAAGCACCCCTTAAGCGATGCCCTTTCAGAGGTGCTAGGCATTACTGGATGATGCATGGAGAGCCATGCACTCTCTCTGGACAGACTCATTTGCTGAAACACTATTATGCAAATGTTTAAGTTAATGGGTTCCAGATTTTCTCTTCCTATGTTCTCTTTATGGCCATGAAATAAAGTTAGGCAATGAACAGCTGCTAATATTAGATGACACAACTCAAGGCATGACTAGTATTTTCCAGAGGATGCGAGCACCAAGAAAACCCAACACAACCACAAACGTCCCCATCTGACAGCTTTCCATTATAAATGTTCCTGTTCTACTACAGAAAATGCCAGTTTTCTCCCACCTCTCACACTTATCATCATGATATCCAAAACTAGTTGTAAGGTTGCTGGTACCGCTTAGCAGCTAAGCTACAGGTGGGATGTGGGAGTGCACTCCAGGCTCAGGACTGCTGAGTAAAATATTCCTAACCACGCTGCCACCACTGACAACAGCATCAATATCATCGTCTTTTAAATGCCAGAGAGGCATTTTACCCTGTCACATCAGTTATGAGGAGTTAGAGAAGAAACTGGGCTCACTTCAAGCCACAAAGAGCAACTAAAGCAGCACTGAAGAGACGCAGCACTACTGGAAGAAAAGCAATAGCACTGCAAACAGTGGTTTAGGAGTTAAAACTGCAGCAAGACTGATCGAGAGGTTATTCGAGTGGATTTTCAATAAAGATGCAAAAGAGGGCTAAATCCAAGAAAGCTCATACGCACGTGATAACCTTAAGCATGTCAACAGGCCCCCAGGTTTCCATGGCACTGATAACAAAGAAGGTGTTTCATTGGATCACAACAGAACCCCTTATTTTCTCCCTCCAGCTACTCAATTACTTCAGGCTGAATAAGGCCTGGAACATTCACAGAAAATGTGATGTAGCATATTCTGGCTATTTGTATTACATATTTAAATGCCCATGTTGTTTGTTGTTTCTTTAAGTTAAACCTTTATCTGATTCTTATTTCAAAGCAGTGACTCTTCCGACTACCTTCTATAGAAAAAAATATACAGTAATGAGCATTTGGGTTCTCAGTTTTCCCCAGCGAAACTTAGCGTTCAGTTTAATAGAGAAAAATTACTTCACACCTGCTTTTTAACAACAAAAAAACCCTCTATGCTCTTAGTAATACTGGGAAAGCAAATATCCAAGTGATCAGCTTGGCCTGCTGAGTTATGAATCTGATCACAATTCAGTCACTGCAGCATGCATTTACTTCACACAAACAACAGAATCTATCCCAGCTACCCATGTATTCATAGCAAAGGCTGATATTTTCGTATTTTTCTACCAATATTACACGTCTCTTTAAGGATGAACTGAACTGCTGGCATCACACAGCAATATACTCCAAAGCATAAGCATGCCAGAAAACCTCATCTGTTTTTTTGTGGTTCTGCTTTTGCTACTCCATTGTTCTTCAGAATCAAGTTTAATAACGTCACCAAAGCCATAGATGATCTCATAGGATTACAGCATCTTTTTCAGCTAATTGAGGTTTTGGTTTTGTTTTGGGGATGTTTTTTTGTTTTTCTTTCAATCTGCAGTAATCAAAGGTGTAACTCAGTCCAGTTCCATTCAAATGAATAACTAAAGTTGTATAAAGATAAAAAATCCAAAACAAATTAACTTGGTTGCTTGGAACAGCAACACATTTGGAAACATACAGTCCTTGGCAAAAATGCATTCGGATTTCTACTCAAACAACCTGTTCTACTGGGCCATCGTAGACAAAGCCAAGTGCTGTTATGAAAAAAGGTCAAAAGAATTGGGCTTGTTTAGCTCAGAGAAGAGAAGGGAAACCTCAATTAAGCCTTCCAGTGCTGGAAAGGAGATTATAAGCAGGAGGGGAATGAGTTTTTAACAGCAACAGGACAAGCAGACAGTTTTAAACTAGAAGAGAGGAAATTCAGGTTAGACGCTAGGAAGGAATCCTTTACTCAGAGGCAGCGGTGCCCTGGCACAGGCTGCCCACAGAAGCTGTAGGTACCGAAAAAGAGGAGCAGTCTCATAACTCCCAGTCTGTTTTATCTTTCCCTCTCAATGGAAAATGGAAATGGAATACTGAAGTCTCCTGCGAGCTGTAATTCATCTGTTCTGAGAGGAAGCACCCAGAACTACCAATGACCCACAGAACTGCAGCACTAACTCTTTAACTCCCAGTACACTATGTGATGTTATGATGTGGAATACTGATAACAGAAATCATAAAACCACAACACACAAGATCTCCAAGAGTAGAAAAGCAAGGTGAAAATGTACAGACTACAACCACATTATAACATCTTTCTTACATGACATGCTACAATCAAGTACATCAAACCAGGCTGGCACAAAATCCCCATATCAAGAAAGCAGGGTCTGCCTATGCCTTTCTCCTTAGCGTATCTCGAAGCCCTGCATTTCATGGGTTCAGACACATGGTTCCAGGCTGCCATAGTTCAATTATTAACTGCTGACTCAGGAAAATAAGTTTGTAATTTTATTTTTTCCTGAAAAACTATTTTTTAAGCAAAGCCTAAAATAGCTTCTTCACATGCACAAAAGGCTGCTTCAACCCCTATACTTCACTCTCAATAATTGAGAGAAATCTTTGAGACTCCCACCACCTAGCCTTCCCCTAGTGATAGCAAAGCAAAGAAAAATAGTTTTAAAGGTAGATTAACAAAACAAAAAAGCCCACACATTTGAAGCTTCATATTTGACAGCAACAATCCCAGACATCACCATTAAGAGCACTTTATATCTGTATTATGTCTTTATTGAGCAGACCTAGAATAAAACCCTAGAACAAAAGCCACACTTAACATTCTGAATTAATATTTCATATCCCTAATGCTAACCAAACTTGTTTATCTCAGAGCAAACTTTACATTATTTTTCATATGTATCCTAAAATAGCAGCTTCTCCTGTAATAAGATACAGAGTCCATGTTCATGTTCAGAATCAGGCTCCTGTTTTGGTGCAACCATCCACTCAGCTCTCACAAAGATCAAAAAACAGATTCAAAACAAACACTGGGGAAAACACAAAATCTCTGTGGATCACAAAAAGTACAAAAAAGGTAGAGAATGGGATAGAGAATGGGATAGCCACTGCCTGGAGGCTACGTGTTCTTCCTACTACTTCCACCCAGTTCCTAATGCCTTCCTGTGATGAGACATTTCTTCCCCCACCACATCAGGCTTTGTAATGGCTCGTACTTTGCCAGACAGGAATTTGATTGATTCACCTACGTTTTATTAGCGTTACAGTCAGCTAAATTACGGAAATTGAGGCTAAGAGAACTGCACACAAAATATTTGCATTGATTTTACCCGTACACATTCAGCAGGATCAGAGAAAGCCTTTGGTCATCTGGCAGAGAGTCCCACCCAATGTGCACACTTCTGGAACATAACTAGATTTCCCTTTCCTCCTCCCTTATTAAAAATGCAACAAAATATACAAATGAAAGCAAATTCTTGCTAATTCCTTAGGAGAAAATGCTTTTGATGGCAGCAGAATACGTATGTTGTCTCTTCAGAAACCACTTAATAAATCAATGTTCCTTAGTACCTCCAAAGAAGCACGTGCAGATTATTTTGCATCTTTAATTCCAGAGACCAGAACTAAAGTTTTCCGTGCTTGAATATTAACACAGGTGTGGATCACTTCAGTTCAGGAAGCAAAGAAAAGCTAGAAGAAGACATTTTTTCATGTAACAAATCAATGACCAGGTTCTTTTCAGAAATACTGTGCATTAAATGTATTCAGTACAGCCCCAATCATCATACAGAACAAAGATTTCCTTTCGCCCATTGCTTCACAGTGATAGATCTCAATTACAGCCCTAAACAGTAGCAGCAACCGCTTCAGAAGAGAAACACAATGTACTGAAATAGGAAAAACCAACACATGAAAATTAGCCACACAGTCATAAGTGAACACAAGCCTCTACTACATTTCTCCAGTTTCCCTAACCAAGAGCCTTCAGAACCATTTCTAACCTATTGTTCCTTCTTTGCGAGTACAAATTTAGTCCACCAGCAACCTTAAGTGAGATTCGTGCTCCTCATTTGCACGGTTACCTATTAGAATCTTTCTTCTTCAGCATATTGGCTTCAGCTTTAATATTCATTTTGTTCCTACGGGCTGGTACGGTGCGTGTTTTGGATTCAGGATGAGAGGAATGATCTCACAGTGATGTTTTATTTGTTGCTGAGCAGTGCCAACACAAATCCAGGACACTTCAGCTCCCTGTGCTGCCCTACCAGTGAGGAAGCTGGTTTTATACAAGGAGCTGGAAAGAACCAGGACAGCTGATGTAGACTGACCAAAGAGACATCCTGTACCATGTGGCGTCATGCTGGTTGATAAAACGATTTCTGCATCGTTAAGCAGAGCAGTCACCCTCCAAACTTTAAATTGAATAAACATATTCATGACATATAAGTGTCATTGAAGTAACACTGACACTTCACCAAGTGAAGAGGCATAACTTCCTGACACAACACCCAAGGTAACCTGACTGAATGCACTTTAAGGACTGCTAGGCAATCATGCTGCTGAATTCAGCTGGTGACTGGTCAGTAGTGGTGTCCCCTAAGGATCAATAGTGCAACCAGCCCTGTTTAGTATCTTTACTGATAACCTGGTCAAGTGGATTGAGCATCCTGTTCCCGCCGGGTTTCTGAGCACTAGACAGAAATGAGGACGAAAACTCAATCTCGTGAAGATTTTTATTCCAGTTTCCAAGGCGCCATTTCCAGATGTAAGCATTCATTTAATTGGCATAAGCAGCTATCTTATTTGAAGCTCTAAGACTGACCAAATCAGCAGGAAAAACAGGTGGATATGGAACCAGGAACTCATACCTAGTGCTTTCTGTATGGATGAACAGCAGATAAAACACTGAATAATGAGCTTTTCTGTTACCTAAGTTTTTACAGTGAGATTTGTACAGTTGTTGCCTGCCATATACTTAAGAAACTTAAAACCAATCCAACAAAGCCACACATAGAGAACAAGATGGAAGGGCTATACAACACAAACTAAAACCCTTGTGTTTTTCTTAGCTATTAAAAAAAACTGCTCATACAAGAAAGATGCCATACAGGCTCTCTCCAAGGGACAGATCTATTGTGACTGACAGGATGGCTCATCAATAAGGGATTCACTTCTAATAATCATGGTACTGACGAGCTAATCTCATTCATGGTCTCTTGAATAAACTTCTGCCTTAAGTACGGTGTAGTCTCATTTGTCTTGAAGTTGAAAAGACTGTACTTGAATGCTTATGCTCAGAGTAGGGTAGACAAGAACATAAGGTCAGAATACACATAGATATATATGTATAGTATATATATATGTATGTATGTATATATAAACAGTTTGTTTAGGGATGAGAAGAGGTCTGATTTTGTTCTCTTAAGGCACGCTCCATAGCCATGAACCCTACAAATTACTCACATTTCCTTAAAATGATCCTTTTCATCACACTACTAATGTCTTACAACTCAGCTGAAGATGGAGCCCTTTCTCTTACCACAGTCTTTTATTTTTTCTTCTTTCAGCTAATCTATCTGACAGAAACATATGAACTTACACTAGCTATAGTTCTGATAATGTGTTTTTCCTTTCGCTCTGAAAAGGAACTTTAAATTTTACCCTTAAGGTCTTCTCAGAATGAAGTTTCCAGAGTATTCCTTTACTTTCACATTCTCAGTAACAACCTCAGTGCAATTTATACGATTTTCTTACCACACAGTTGATAAAATCAGGTTTGCTTAAAGTGGTCACAAAGCACATGTATCATATCAGATGGATAATGCCCAGCACGACTGGAGTTTTCAGCAAACACAGCAAGTGACATTAATAAAGCAGATGATAGATTTGGCACTTTTACCCCCCAAAAAATCATGTCTTCTCTCTTATTGTATTGGCATTCTTTCTCTTAGAAGCATATAAAATCAGATTGAGGAAAGTGCCTTGCCAAGGACTGTTCAATGACATGGGCAGACTTCCACCTGGCTTTAGCAGAGTCTTTCCTTGATCCTTCAGCTAACAAGGTTAATTAGTAGCTAACACTAGCATAGAAAAACAACTTGAAAATCAAGCAAACATTTAAATTTTTCATTATTTAGGTAATGCTTTAGTTGAGCTTTTTTTTATTTCTTAAGCTACTGTTCTCTGCATCAATCTGTGTCCAAGATACCAGACATCCTATCCCTCACTTGAAATCCTTATATTCATAGCAAATGCAATCCTGCAATATCCCTAAAGACAAAATGCCAATCCAATTTCAGGTCCCAAGGCTCTGCAATGATAGCTTCCGACAAGGTAATCCAGGCATGGTATCTTTTCAAGTGGTTAAATTTGAGCTGGCAGCCCTTGAGCAACCTTAGCTCTGCTGCTCTGAGCAATGCTGGATAGAGGGACAAAAGCATCCCTTGTGTCCTGTATGTCATGTTACTCAGGGCTTTCCTTGCCTTCACTGTTACCCAAACTGCCAATATTTCTTTGCACTGCCTGCAAATCTGCACATTAGCCTGTGCACGAGTTTGAGTCCTGTTCTGCAAGCTTGCCTGAGTTACCCAGCTTCTCCCTCATGCAGCATGCCAACATCTCAAGTGCTTATGTCACTTCAATTAATGCTTCTCAAAATAGTCACAGCCTCAACAACTTGTCCTTCACTGTACAGAGATGACTGTCGTAGAACCAAGGCAAAAATAGTTTTGTTTTAAAACAGGCAGAAGAGATTAAAATCAGCTTTGGGCTCAGTGAAACCACCTTCAACACAATACTTGTTTTTTGGTGAAAATAGATTCAGCCATATAAAATAAAGTGTAGATCAAATCACCACTAAAACTCTAACTTCATGTAGAACTGGAGCATATCATCCTCCACCTCCACCACTCACAATCACTTCACCAAGAGATCGAAGATGACAGCTGGAGCCTTTTGACTGAATTCAATGGATCTTGACTCCAAGTCCTCAGTGTTGTAACCATTTGCAAATGTCCCAAGACAGCAGGTGAGCATTAAATAGAAAATCCGGGATATCAAATAGCAGAAAATTCTACTCTGGATTCTGGAATACTGGACATTAAACATAAATTTCACTACAGATTGATTTCCATTAAAGAATACCAACCTGTTACTGACCTACAGTTGGTCTACTGCAATTTCCAGCTTTCCCAGAAAGAATCACTTCCATCTGTTTGAACAACATCAGAGATGACAGAATGGCTTGATCAATCCTTTCAGCACATGAGTATTGTCACAAGCTTAAGGAAAGAGGTAATTTCTAAATGTTATGTATGTATTTTAATCCTAACATAACTGACAAGCTAAAAGACAGAATGGAATGCCTTACCTCTTTCATGTCACCTGAGGCTGTCCTTAGAAGCACAGCCAATGCATTTTCTCACATCCTGCCTAGTATTCCCCCAGTGATGGAAGAGAAAGAGAAAAGCATTTTTCTTTGAAAAGAAAAGGATTTTTCTTTGTTTCCTTAGCTGACCCTCAAACTTACTTACTAATGTGATAGCATTATTACTGCCTGTCCGAAGAGATAAATGATTCTACACTTCACAAATCTAAACATGGCTACTATGCATCTTCATTTAGAAGGAATGACTTCCCATTGATCTTATTATTTGCCATTACAGATTTAAATCAATGACTGTTTCTGCTTAGAAGGTAATTAAGGGCATGCAGTGAGCTTGCTAATAAAGCAGTTAATTGCCAAGAATCATGGCAATGAATTTGACCACAGAGGAAAGAAGATGAAAACATGAGAGATTAGCATTTTTCAAAGCTTGTAATTACAGGAAGAGCAGCTGCTTATGTTTTCCTACGGATATCAAATTTGAAATCAAAATTAAACTTCTTCGTGAAACTGAAATGAAAACAGATTTCCACTAACCACATGGTAGGGCATGGTAATTATACCATAGATGGCAGAAAAGCAAGAAGATGCATTTCACCAGTGAGAATTATACAAACACTCATTCAGTATCAGCCATGATTTGTGGGGATACATCTTCCCCTATTTCATCAGGACTCAAATATTAGCTTAAGAAATCTTAATACTGTTATAAACAGCTTCTAATACTATGCAAAGGCACTGATTTCATCATGCCTCGCTTCTTGCATGGATCGACTGAAATTAAGAATAAAAAAAGTCAAAAAGGTGCAAATAAGGGAAGATTTCTCTGTTTTCTTTTATAGGTGTAGAATGAGTCCCTGTTTATGGGGATCTGTCACATCATTATATCGAACCCACAAAGAACTAACTAATGTTTGTTACACTCATAATAGCAGATCTAGAAATAAACATTTAGAGCGCACATTCTCAACACATACTAGAATACTGGACCTACAGCAGCACTGCATCTATTTTTTCCTCATCTTGTAGTCTCTTGTTATTTCTGTAACTGATCATAGAACAGTCTGGATTGGAAGGGACTTTTGGAAGGGACCATTTGCAACTCCCCTTTTAATTTAAAGCCATTGCCTCTTGTTCTATCACTATGTTCCCTGATAAAGATTCCCTCTTCCATCCCACAGGTACAGGAAGGCCACTACAAGGTCTCCCTGAAGCCTTCTCTTCTCCGGGCTGAATAACCCCTACTCTCTCAACCTTTCTTCATAAGAGAGGTGCTCCAGACCTCTGTTCATCTTTGCAGACTCTTCTGGAACTGCTCCAACAGTTCCACTTCTTTCTTGTGCTGGAGGTTCCAGGCCTGGCTGCAGGACTCCAGATGGGGCCTCAATAGGGCAGAAAAAAGGGGGTGACAATCCTCTCCCTCACCCTGCTGGCCACTACTCTTCCAATGAATTTCATGAGGCTCATGTGGGCCCAGCTCTCAAGCCTGTTAAGTCCCCCTGATGAAATGAAAAAACAATGGAATTAGTGGAATCCTAGATTCCTGCTGGCATTTGAAGAGTTAATCGCCCTCTCTTTTCCCAGGAGAAGGAAGAGGAAAAGAGCCCAATTGAGATAGAAGAAAACTAATTTGTTAAAAAGACCGTGAGATGATGCAGAATACTAAATCAAAGAAACAAAAAACAAACAGAAGAGTCTGAGCCTTTATCAGCACCCAGGAAAGACAAGAGAGCTCTTCTCACATCAGCCAGAATTGGAAATCACGTGGAGGCCCTTGGGAAATGCAGTACCACCCACTGCACCTTCCTCCTGGAGCACCAGAATTCACATGAGACTGATAAGGAAACCAGGAAACACAGCTCTGCATCGTGCTGTATTTCTGCACCCAACAGCCTGTCGCATGATGTGATGATATGGAATACTACTTAAACAAGAACAATTCCCTACAGAACTTACATTATGTGCCACTTCAACAGCTGAAATGATAGAATGCCTACTCAATTGGAGACTCTTCTTCTGCCAACCTGTCAGTGCAGCCACTAAGGTGCCGTTCTTCCAACACTTATACAGGAGAACTGCTACAAAGGATTCTCTTTCCAAAAGAGATAGAGCTTTGTGATGCTTTCCTCACTGCCTACATAGGAAACCACATAGGGGGAATAACAGGGAAGGGTGAGGAAAAGTAGAAGTAGATGGAGAAAGAAGGTTCTCGTATCCACAGAGCATCAGCCTGATCAGCGTCCCTGGTAAGACAAGGTGGCGAATCCATGGAAGGAAGGCTAATAGTTTTCTCTTAAGGAGTTTTCATCAGCTATTTGATAATAAAAGCATCCATACAGTTCAGTGCAGTGTAAAAAGACAAAGCTAAATAGAAACACGAGCGCATAAAGAATATATGAAGGTAACACGAGATCCCGTGCCTACTGCATTTAAGACTACCTACAGCAGGACAGATTTAAGTCAAGGTCAAATCTGGAAAGCATTCATCCCCGACTCTCACTTTATGAACTCTGAACTAATGTTATGTTTTTGAAACTTATTGCAAATTTCCTTTCCAATTGCAATACAGAGTTTATAAGATAAAAGAAAGAAGAACATTTTGGCACATTTTAGGAATAATTGTCTTCAGTTCACTGGAATAGATGTTTATACAGCTGCTGAACACAGTGCTATATCATCTGCATTAACAAGCTCCAGTTTTCTCTGTGTTCAATGTCTAACCAATGAAGCAAACTAAGACCACAGAAGAGTAACTTCTTGTTAAACCACTGCAGAGAGCTGTAATATCCAAAGTCATCAGAGGACTCAGGAATGGAAACAGTCCCATTAAAGCTGTCACTAAAACACAATATATTAGGTACTGTCTTAAACGGATTATACCTCAAAAAAATTGAGTTTTATTTAATATGTGCATACATGTGGCAAGCTTGCATCCTAGTGAATTAAATTGCTGTTAAATAAGATGTTACAGAGCTCCTTCATCTGAAACTTTCCACATCAAATTCATTAACATAGTCATCTGAACCAAATTTGTTCACTAGATGTGCTGCATGTGAACACTTCAGTTCTGGCAATGAACAATTCATATCTAAGACAGGAATAATGAAAAAAGTATTCCAGCTATGAACGTTGCATGCTTGGCAAGTTAAAAGTGCAAAGTTTACATTCTCTAAGAGGAACCATCTCTATTTCTTACACCTCATCTGCCCCAATTCTGCTACAGATAGCAAGAGAAAAGAAGCAAAAGATTTTCTACCTTCTACCCACAGTTACAATAAATCTTGACAGCATGACAAATTGCATCAACATCTGTATGCTCATAGGAAATTAAGGGTAATTTTTATCTTTGAACTAAATGTATCATAATGTGCTGGGATGGAGTTAGTTTTCATCTCCCATTGTAACTAGGAGATGTACACTGCCCACCACGCAGCTGTGGGCTGCAGTTCTGAGGCAGATGGATGATGTAACATCCTGGTCACTGACCTGACCAGTGTTCAGTAAATCACTTCAATTCTTCTATCGGGTTTGGATTCTAGTAGAAAAGGAATGGGGAATTCCACTTATTTGCCAAAACTGTTTCACTTCCAGGAAGGGTACAGAAAGGTGAGAACAACTGTCTTTATTACAAACTGGGTTGCACAGGGGGAGGAACTGAACGGGCAGTCACAAGAGTCAATCTCACTAACTCATGTTTATTCAGGTTCCTTCCCAGCTCTGCCACTGACACAATTTAGGCACAATTTGAAAACCATCTGAGTTCAATTAGACACTAACTAGTTGGCAGAACGAAAGCATGCATTGCCACAGCCTCACTGCTGGGTTCTGCCTCCAGCACACCATCTTCCTATGCAAATATGCAGCACTGCTTGGGAAGATATTAAATCCTTGCTTGATTATCCCTAGTTGCGAGCTTCCCAGAGTACTGTATAATTCACATCAATTTAATTCCAATTGATTTAATCTTTAACAGCAGTAACAATACCATGAGAAGGTTATGCCAGATTCAGAGTACATCTTCATCTAGGTGGCTTAAAATCTCTTATATGTAGGTTTTAAACTGTAAGAACCATGCATCACATATGCACTCTGCACATATTTTTGCATATATGCAGTTTTGTTATATTTGCATACACAGACAGCTGTAGGTAAATACAATGGTAGCTGGTCACTTGTTTCCTCCCAGTTAATCCATTTCCTTGTAAAGAAGTGACTCCTTCTCTAAAAGAAAATAACACCAAGGGGGGCAGAAGTAGAAAGTGATGGGAAAAGTCCAGATGGAGAAGGAAGCCCCTACAGAGCTTCAAGCTCCTGACAGCACTGCTATAGCAGGACAGAGGCTTTGGGAAGCTTCCCTGGGAAGGAAGCCATACAGGTGCTCTGACCAGACCCAGAGACCCTGGCACACTTACAGCCTAACAAGAACTGGGGTGGCAGCAAAACCTATGAAGAAATTCCAGACAGAACTGCAGAAAAAGTCCAAAATGGACCATTTTGGAACAGAAAATTGCCTTAGTAGTTTTCTTGTCAGCCATATTAGCTTCCCTATCAAACTTGCTGCTTTGTAAAACAGAACTGAAGCACTAACAAAATACATCCGCGCAGTTCATAGTGTTGCATAAGCTTATAACTCAGTAGACTTTATGACTGTGAGTCATTTGTATTGATTTATTTACTCCATTAGTGAGGGAAAGATGAAAATCTGCACCGATGGAGAATCAAATTGAAGAAGGAATAGCTGATTAAACATTTTAAAATCACATTTTAAAGTGATGCTTTAGAAAGATGTACCCAAAATTAAAATGGCAAGAATATAGAGTTCAATAGTCAAAGCCTATGGTCAGAAACTTAAATCACTGATCTTATTTGTAAATGAAGTTATAATAGCGGCTGCATAAACTGCTGCCTTACCCTACTTGATAAAACTTCATAAGACCTGCTAATGTAATTATGAAAACTCTAATTGCATGAATGACTTCACAAATTTTTACTCCTGGGCTTTGATGGAACTGCGTTAATGAAGTTCCCTAGAAGCACAGCTGAATACTCAACTAGTGAAGTCCCTTCCCACCAGCCATCTTACACCATATAGGTAACATCATTAAATTCAAACGGTTATCATTTTCCTTTGATGTAACCTTTCCAGAAGAGCACTGGCATAATATTAATTAAAGCAACAGCATAGCAAGCAAGATCTACCCTGAGTGAGAAACAAGTTTTTCCAGAGTACAGTATGTAATAATTAAATTTTAATATACAAAATTTCATAAAAGGAATGAAAAAAACAAACTAACCCATGAGCAATAGTACTTACCACCTTTACATTGGGCATCTGGAATAAAAAGATAAAGAAGCATTATTTCCCTGATTTACCTATGGTGAAAGTTGAGAACAAATTGCTCAAGGCCACAAAGTAAGCCAATGGCACAACTCAAGAAGCAAAGCTGAGGCTTTTTAGTGCCACACCAGCACCCTGAGATAGCACCACGCGTTGTCATGCAAAGAGTTACAGGAATGACAGAGAAGAAATCTATGCACCTGGTGACCTCCCCAGCATTGCACTCTTCCTTTGGTAGCTTCCAACCTACCTTCCTCTTCTGGGTGACTCGGCCATCTGGCAAGACCTGCAAGGCCTGCATCCAGCATGCCAGCCTGCACCCAGCCCAGGAGAGACCGCAGCACCCGAACACCCGGAGGCAACTGGGCAACTGCGCCAGGAGGGCCAGCACCGCAGGAGGAGGCACATGGGAGGCTCTCCTAAGAGGCTGAAGTCCTTTGCAGGGCTGAGTAAGCTTTATTGCTACCTCATGAAGATCCAGAAACAGACATAACCAAGCATGACATCAGCACTCGCAGAAAATCATCCGTAACATCAGCCTAATGGAGCCTGCATCTTTAATGTGATATTGATTCTGCTAATGTTTCTGTGTGCTGACATCTGGGAGCAAAATATCTCTTTGCTATAAAGTAAACTATACTCAGGGTCACGCAGTACAATAGCCAATATCATTACAATGAGGTTTTTGTTTTGTTCTTCTCTTGTATATAGAAGAGCAACAACAAATCTTTTCAAGCCTGCATTCAAAGACCATCACTAACAGTATCAGCACTGAGATATCACCACTAAGAAGAGAAGAGGCCATGCCTACTTCAATGCAAAAAGCAAGAGCAATGCACCTTTGGTCCACCTGCCCCATTTATCCAAAACCAGAGTTGACCCCTGAGTCAGATCCCACTTGAAGAACTAACTGCCCTGCTGCTGAAGTGCTGTGAAAGATTTCACCATGCAGACAGCTGTGAAAACTCATGTCAGTGAATAAATTATGAAACGCCTTTCAAAATGTTATATCTATAGTTAGAATACGAGATGAACCATACTGCTGAATAAACACCCCCATATGTCAGATCTGCAAAGCTAGGAACTTTATATAGAAACTATACCATTTTCTTACAGATAAAATCCTCCCGCCAGATATATTTCTTCACAAATTGTGAACTGCCTTGTCCTCTTGCTCAGAATGCCTCTTTTTTGGATGATGTCCCACTATGAATGAGAATTGCTTTGTATTTTTAGCGTGCCATTCACACGCAAACAGGTAAAACAATAGGAGGAAAAAAGAATCATTACCTGTCCATAAAGGGACCTCTGCCAGATGGCCAAAACACAGGAGACATTGGCTTAAACACACCTCACCTCTAAAGGAACTTAGTTGTATAAACGTAGTTTTACTAGAAACTAAAGGTCTATTAAAAAAATGACTCCATTCATGAGCTGTTCAATTTTCTCCAAAAATACTCATGCAGAAAAATAATTTTTACCACCAGTACTTAAATACAGTCAAAGCAACATGTATTCAAACACAGAACATAAAGAGATGCACCCACAAAGAAAGCCCTCTAGACATCAGACCTTTAGAAATCCCAGGAATTTCTATTGAGAGCTTACAAGAATCCTGTTTCCACCATAAGAAAACTCGCTCCACTTTAGAAAACTAAAAACACAACAACAACAAAACAATCTGCTTTGCCATTTGAACATTATCTGGATACCTAAATTGTAATTGCACATATCATAAAGGGAATCATCACCCGCCATTTTCAAGAAAGGGAGAAAGGAAGACCCAGGGGAACTGCAGGCCAGTGAGCCTCATGTCTATGCCTTGGAAGCTCATGGATCAGGTTCTCCTGGAAAAGATGTTAAGATGAGGAGGTGATCTGAGACAGCCAGCACAGCTTCACCAAGGACAGGTTGTCCCTGACCAATTTGGTGGCTTTCTATGATGGAGTGATGGCATCAGTGGACAAAGGAAGGGCAACTGATGTTATCTACCTCAATTTGTGCAAAGCCTTTGACATGGTCCCACACCACATTCTTATCTCTACACTGGAGAGTGATGGATTTGAAGGGTGGACTGTCCAATAAATAAATAATTTGTCAAGTAGTCACAACCAGAGTATCATGGTCAATGGCTCCATGTGGAGACCCATCTCAAATGGTGCCTCCCAGGGCTAATTCCTGGAATCAGTGCTCTTCAATACCTTTATCGACAAAGAGAATGGGATTGAGTGCATCCTCAGCAAGTTTCCAGGTGACACTAAGGTACAGTTGACACAACAGAAGAAAAGGCTGCCCAAGGAGGCTGTGGATGCCCCATCCCTGGAGGCATTCAAGGCCAGGCTGGATGTGGCTCTGAGCAGCCTGGTCTGGTGGCTGGCGACCCTGCACATAGCACAGGGGTTGAAACTAGATGATCTTTGAGGTCCTTTTCAACCCAGGCCATTCTATTATTATGAATCTATGAGTAAGGATTTCAGTGCTAACAGCCAGGAGCTTAAAGGCCAGCTTGTCCATCTGTTTTGGCCCTTAACAGGCAGCAGAATTCCCTCACGTTATTACATCACAGTGACAGTTTAAGGTATGAACTTAATGAAGTGTTCTTGTGGACAGTGCTGGAGAAGGAGATTTCCATCCTTTTGCACAAGAAAGTGAATACTAACATTAATTAGGTAGCTCCTTCCACACGGCCCTTAGATTTCTTTCCCCACAGTCTCTGTATGTGACCATGAGGATCAAAATGAAATTGGTGGAGAAAGAAAATTAAAATATTGAACTACTACCTGAAAATATCTCTAGCAGTTCCATAGGGCAGCTGAAAAGGAACAGAAGAGCTTGCAGAGCAGAAATGCAAGTAGAGTAATTCAATCAAGACATCCATTGTGGCAGAAGGAACGGACTGATCGGGCACCTTGCAGCTTTAAAGGAACTGGTCGGTTTATGAAAAGGGAAAGAACACCTTCAAATTCCAGCTGGTGTAAATTGCTTCACAGAGCTTTACCACAGGTAGAGTTCATAAGAGCAAAATCAATTACGTGTGCAATCTCAATTAAGTATATACAAAATTAGACCCTGGGAATGAATGAATGAAAAATCACTAAACAGCCCATTAAAAATTAAACATTAACTACTCAGAATATTAACATTACGAATTACTATAGCAGCCATTTCAAACCTGGATAATTTATATTTTCATCTGCAGCTCATCCCTGTCTTTTATAAGTAAAAGTCATCAACATATTATTTTTTTTAACCAAAAAAGTTACGCTTTTTGAAGTACACATTGCTTTGATTCTTCCTTCACATTAATAAGATATCACTGTCAGGTGAGTTCAAAAAATAGGACTGTTACACTTTTGCGCTTACATGATTTAAACTCAGCATTCCCTGCACCCCAAAGCAGTAAGGACCATAGACAACAATTTTCATGTGCCATAGGAAGAGAATGGGAGGCAAAGGTTCTGATATTCAGAGTCATGAACAGGAACTGGCTTTTACCACTGAGACAAAACACAACACTTACCAAGGCAGTAACGAAAAACAATTGGCTATTAAAACAGAACCACATAGATCATTACTAATTAGTGTCTGGCAATATTTGTGTTATTTAAAGCTGTTTAGCTGTTTCTCAGACTGCTTAATTGTACGTTAACTAAGTATGGACTTCCTCCAGCCACTATAGAGTTCAGCACATTGCAATTTCTCTCTAGAAGTTCCAGCTGACTATCAAACATACACCATCCACTGCCCATCCTCAGATGAACCTATTTCTAATTCACCTCATGCCTTACTCTGATAGGGTTATGTGCAGTTTATGCTCTCCATCCCATTCATAGCCAATACAAACACTGGAGAGCTTACCCCTTGCTTACCCCCTGGATGCTGGGAGCATTGACCTATTTTGCAAGGAATGAATGGATTATTCCCATATTTCCTGCTGCCAGCCTAATTCTTCTGTTCTGCCCTGCAAGCACCACGAATAGAAAGCATTTGAAGAGTCCAGTTCTTTAAGCGGTTGCTGGGTCACCTTCTTAGTGAAAGAACATGAAAGATTTCTAAAGCCTTTCTGAGGCTTCTAAGCCCTACAGCAATACATACAGGACAAAGAATCTGAAGCCTAACCTGCAAAATCGCTTAAAAAAAATAATCCTATTGCAAAAGTGCAGCAAAACTTCATCTCACTAATTGCAATTCACCTAACAAAACTTTAGACTTTATCTGCAAGTGCATGCTTATCTGTTAGCTAACAGGATCAAACGGATTTACCAAACTCTGACTCTACACCTGCTTCCAAAAAGAAAGACAATTTTAATTAAACAAACGCAACACTCATGTAATGATCACGTGCATGAGACTTCTGTGAACAGGATGAAAAGCAAGGCTTAACAATCCAAGCTAAGCACAAGCTGCTTCCATGAACGGTCTTCCCTGGCCATCCTCCTCCTCTTCTCATGTTCCTACTTTCCCCCTTCAGTCAGCACTAGGATGAGTGCAACCATGTTGACAGGCAGAACAGGAAACCAAGAAAGCCAGCACGTTACACAACTCCAAACAGCATTTCATTCACTCTTCACTCACCAGTGAGCCTGCCTACAAGGTAGTGAGCTTGCTTTATGTCAATACATGAAACCTGCAGACGCACCAGCTTCCCTGGGAGCAGAGTTCTCACCTGCTTCTTTCACAGCTCTAAAGAAGCTACACATATAGAACAGATGACAAGGAATTACTTGTGTGTGTTATAAAAACAGGTCTATGAAAGACATTTGTAAATTACAGGTAGTTGTTTCTATATAGGTGGCGCACGGTGTTAGAACCACCGCTTGCAACACTGGAGGCCCGGGTTCGAATCCCCCCTGTGGCGCAAGTGGTAGAACTGCCGCTCTGCTACACTAGAGGGCTCGAATCCCGGGAGTTGGACTCGATGATCTCTAAGGTCCTTCCAACTCGCACGATACTATGATACTATGATGATACTATGATGATATTCACTTTTTTTTCTTATTTCCAAGGAGATAATAAAGGCTGTACAAATCAGAGGCTGAGCTACCATCTCCAACAGCTAGCAACAGAAGAGTCCTATGGAAGGGAGAAGCTGAGAAGCACAGTAAGATATCCTCAGAAGGCACACTAGCTTGTACATTTGGCAGTGCTGCAGCCTTCAGCAGGTACGAGCAGAAACATGTTCTGTCACCCTGTGAAACAAAGCAGTGAAGTGCCACATGACCAGTTTTACAGCTTAACCACGCTGTACAGTGAGGGATTTATTTTATTTGCTCTGAAGCTGTAGCCTACTAGTTATTCTTGATGCCACGTTATTCCTTAACATGAAGACTCAGTGAATTGGCCATTCCCCAGGTATCTCCTCCTTGAGAGTCATGCACACATTGACCTCCATCATACCCCTGTCTCTGTAGCTCTCTTCCAGCCTGAAGAATCACACTGCAATTAGTCGTTCTGCTTTCAGAAATCCTTCTTTAATTACCCACATCACTCCTGTCTGTCTTACTTCGGTTAAACCATGCCAGAGAAAGGAGGCCAGGACCACACACCATATTCAAGACGTGGGTGAACCACTGACCTATACAGGAAGACTGAATTTTTCTGCTCATTCCTCATTCTCTCCCTAATAATTCCTATTGTTTGATTTCTTTTTTCTTCTTAAACCACTACTGAAAAGCTGTTTTCAGGAGAATGTCTTCTGTAACCTTCAGATGTCAGCTCTCAAGTGAAAGTGTCAGCTCTAATCAATGCATTGATTTGTATTTGCCCTTCTGTTGCCCAGTTGCACAAACTCATCAAGCCTGCCAGCAATTTCTGTGTAAGATCTCAGTTTGACTACCATGGCTACCTGAGTATCATCAGCAATTTGATCACTTCCCTGTTCACTGACTATTTCAAGTCATTCATCAATGCACTGAGCAGTACAGGATGCAGCAAAGATCTCTGCGGTATTTTACTGGTACTAACTTTTACCCATGAGATTCGCTCCTTTTACTCATACCTGCAGCTCATAATTTCTCATCTATTATTGATCTGTATAAAGATTTAACCTTTAGGACAATTATAGCTGTGAAATTACATTCTATATATTTTTAAATGAAGAGTGGTGGAGGATTTTGTCATGTATATCATATCATCTAGGGGTCATCTTTGTTTACATGTCCATCATGTGCTTCAAGGGAACTCCAGTAAGGTAGTGAGGCTTAACTTCCTGCTTCAAAAGATGTGTCAACTGTTGTGCTAAGTATTCTGCCTATCCAAAAGTTAATTCTATTCTTGAAAGTAATCACCATTAGACAATGGGATTCCCATTGTAGACTTGGAATTGTTCAGAAGACTAGTGGGGGGAGCCCCCTGGGATTCAGTCTTAGAGAGTAAAGGGGTCCAAGATAGCTGGTCACTCTTAAAGAAGGAAGTCTTAAAGGTGCAGGAGCAGGCTGTCCCCCTGAGCCGCAAAATGAGCCAGTGGGGAAGAAGACCAGCATGGATGAATAGGAAGCTGTTCTTGAGGCTCCAGGAGAAAAAGAGAATCTACCTCCTGTGGAAGAAGGGATGCAGAACTCAGAAAGAGCACAGAGAAGTTAAAATGTGTAGACAGAAAAATCAGAAAGGCAAAAGACCAGCTGGGGTAAAAAGGAACAAGAAACTCTTTTACTAAGACATCAACAGTAAGAGGAGGACTAAGGAGAACCATCATTCTTTACTGCATGAGGCTGGGAATGGGACCACTGAGGATAAGGAAAAGACAGAGGTTCTAAATTGCCTTCTTTATGTCTGTCTTTAAAGGTCAGACCAGTTATCTCTAGGGTGCTCCTCTCTCTGACCTGGTAGTCTCAGCTGGGGAGCAGACTAAAGCCCCCCACAATTCAGGAGGACACAGTCAGAGACCTACTGCTCTAACTGCACTGCCACAAGTCCACAGGGCCAGATGAGATTCAACTGAGAGTGCTGAGGGAACTAATGGAGGTGACAGCCAAACCGCTTTCCATCATCTATCAGCACTCCCTGTTGACTGGTGAGGTCCCAGAAGACTGGAGGCTTGCCAACGTGACTCCCATCTACAGGAAGGGCTGTAAGGAAGACGTAGGGAGCTACAGGCCTGTTGCCTGACCGCAGTGCCAGGGAAGCAGATTGTCTTGAGGGAAATCACATGGCATGCATGGGACAGGTGGGAGATCAGGCCTAGCCAGCATGGGTTCACAAAGAGCAGGTCCCACTTGACCAACCTGACCTCCTTTTATGATCTAGTGACCCATCTGGTAGACAAGGGGAAGGCTGTTGACATAGTCTACCTAGACTTCAGCAAAGCCTTTGACACTGTCTCCCATACTATTCTCCTGCAGAAGCTGGCAGCCTATGGCTTAGACAGGTACCCTCTTGGCTGGGTAAGGAACCGGCTGGAGGGCCAGGCCCAGAGAATGGTGGTGAATGGAGCTAAATCCAGCTGGCAACCAGTCACAAGTGGTGTCCCCCAAGGGCCAGTGCTGGGGCCTGTCATCTTCAATATCTTTATTGATGACCTGGATGAGGGCATTGAGTGCACCCTCAGTAAGTTTGCAGATGACAACAAGTTGGCTGAAAGTGTGGATCTGCCTGGGGGTAGCGAGGCCCTACAGAGGGATCTGGACAGGCTGGAGAGCTGGGCTGAAGCCAATGGGATGAGGTTCAACAACCAAATGCCAAATCCCCCCCTCACCCCCCCACCTCCCCAGTCTACATCACCCTCTTTTTCCTTGCTATAAAGCCACATCATTTCCCCTTTTTTCTTGCTTGGCGCCTCTAAAACACCGTCTTTGAATCACCACAGGTGTCTGTCCCTTAACCGTGACTTACGATGTTTGTTCACCACAGCAAAACACACATACACAACTAAGCATCTTTTCTGCTCTCACTACTGTTGCTTTTGGTTTCTGAAAGAAGTTTTCTAGCTACTGTTGTCCTGGAGAGATGCTGGATTTATGTATACTGTACCTACTATTACAGGACAGCTTTTCTGCAGTGACATTTTGAAACTACCCTGCATACAGAGGTCAGCAATCACATACTGCCTTGCCCTACTGTGAGTCCCCTCATTACTGAGTCCATGAATTTGTCACTGTGACTAAAGCTTAGGATCCCAACCCAATATGATACACACAGCACAGACGGACATTAAAGACCTCTCCCATAACTGTTGCACTTCATCCCTCAACAGTCTCTCCCATCTTCCTCACAGTATCACTGCTGGTGTAACCAAACTAATCCTATAGTCCTTCTACTATAATTTTTTTTTCTATATCTAATGTCTAAATTAATCCTGAGTTTTCTTACTTCTGAGAAGCTGCTAATCTGACTTGACTTTAAGCTTTATAACGCAACGCAGTTTCTCCATCAGCTAAGCCCACTCAGTCTTTCCCTATACTTCAATACTGCATTATCCCCCCTCAGTTGTCATAGTACTAACTTTAAGATAGGTGTTACGTCAACATCATCTTCTTAAGTATTAAGTAGTGAAGTATTTATTTTGCTCCTCAATTCCCCAGTATTCGTGCAGAAACATTTATGCCATGTTTTATTTATTTATTTACTATCTGCCTATACGTAACAGCATTCCACTTGGTCCCACACTTCCCTTGTATTCCTCACCTAGATGCTGCTAAGTCATCTTCTGCCCATCCCAGCAGGGCAGTTGCCACCTGCATTTTGTTTCCAAAGCCTCTGGATTCACTGTGCTAAGGATACATGAGGTGACAGACCACTGAGCCCTCTCACTCCTTTTGCCTGAATACCACCACCACCACCTTTTAAATACTCCTCATAACTTAATAGTCCCCCATTTCAAAACGCAAAGCTCAGTGCAACGGGATGTTTTACAAAGAGAAAGAGTCATTATAGCAATCAATTTCCTCACTGCCATGTCATTGCCTTCCTGCCATTTGACTGGGGCTCCTAGGTAAGAGATGGGACTGAATAACTCTTCATGGAGCTCCTCTAACACTTTTTGCCCTTCTTCAGCAACACCTGCATTGCTCAGCTAAAAGCAAACCTGCTCTGTAAGTGTGATGTCTGTGAGCCCCTTATATTAGAAGAAAGCAGCCTCAGCCATTCTTAGAGGCAAAGACAAACCATGTTTTGGGAACACGAAACTAAGGACATGCCTGTCCCTTGTTGGGCCTCTGTCTATACTTCACTGATTTGAAGGGTGTTGTTCAAGATTAGTCCTCATCCACATAGTTCTTTTCACTATATATTTCACAATTCATTCACGATACTAGAGAGAATTTACTGGTCTCTATCCATGCAACACAATTGGATTCAACAGGCTTTCCGATTGGATTGTCTCTGAGCTGCAGAATTACCTGAACCTCAGACACTGGGAAGGAAGACAACTGACCTGACATAATCTCCACAGGTGACCTAGATTCATTTAGTAAAACAACCCTGCTAGAGACAGGTGTCACATTTTTGCAGCTCAAAAACTGTACTGCACATACACAGCTCCTCCATTCTTGGGAGCATGGAAAGATTCATCAACAGCATGTTTGCTTCCTTTACAACTCAAGTTTCAGCAAGATGCCCATCTATTAATACAAAGCTGCTTCCCCCCCCCCCCCTTCCTTCTCCTTTCCCTACACCGAGAGGAGCACTGAACTTTGGTAACAGCATTTTAGGCACTGTTTTATAATCATGGCAGATCTCCCACTGTTTCAACAAAGCTGGAAAGCACGAATGTGAACCAGATTAAGTACCCCTACTTTGCCTGGCAGCTGGTACTATTAATTGCCTAACAACACTAATCTGAAACTTTCACGGAAATTAAAGCAGCGTCCCAACACTGCAAACAACATATCTTTTCATATATTCAGTGGCAATCAACTTTCATAAGCAATCCAGACTACCAATGCAGAAGAAGGTGCTGACACAGGTAATGGTTTGCATGAGGAACTTTCCAGTCTCTGCTAGCTACTCCAAACTCCTGCTTCTGGAAATATGCAAGCAGTGTTACTCTTCAATAGCTGCTGCATGAAGCGATTACTGATGTACTTTACATCCAAATTACTTTGAATGAATTTTAAATTCCTCCACAGCTCTTGTTTGCCTATCTGATAAAAAAAGTTTGTCAGATGTTCAGTTCTTTCCTTCATCTCTGATATTCAGTAATATCCCTCCAGGTATCAGCAAATATTAGTACAGTGAAGGAGGAGTTTCATTATTGATTTATCCCAGACTTCTGATCCAATGAGCCCTTTATCACTGCCATGCAGACAGTCACAAATACATTTAACTTAATGCATTAAACACAAAGGCTATGAAAGGAATGAACCAAGGCTGCTGTGCAACCTCTCTTTGTATCTGTGAAAGACATACTACAGTTACACCTGTGCTTTGTCACACGTGAAGTTACAAGCACTTTCTTTAATATATCAAAGTGTTTTGTGTTGCAGTCCTCTTAAGAAAACCATGATTATATATAGCCATGAAGCATTTCTTCTTTATTAAATCTGCGCATTGTTAAACACAAGAAGAGTTTTGTGGGCGTTTAGCCAATGCTGTCATTACTTACAATGCCAAGAGAAAGCGCTCTATGTTACAGAATAGAGCAGAGCTCCTTGTTTCGTCCAACCAGTAAGCAATATTGATGAATATTTCAAATATCTTTCATTTCTGTAGTAAGTATGTAATCCAGTATTTCTGCTGCAAAGCAACTGGATGCTAAGAGATGGCACACACAGACAAGACAAAAGGCCTGAGTCAGTTGTTCACAGAAATTTAATGTTCTACTTTCAAGCTTGAGCAAAGGTCTACGCCTTGAAAACCTTGATTGCTTTTACTACTTTCTCATTTGGTCTAATAGAAGCCATCACATTTCCCCCTTAACTTGAGATTTTGTGTTTTTTTTTTTAATATTACTGTAACTGTAATGGTCTTCCTTGAGACTTTACTGAAAGTTGCAAGCTCTTACATTTCAAGCAGCTTCCAAACCTAGTCTGAGGTGGTTACAACCTCGAACATGCACACCCATTTACTTCTAGAAACATAAGCCTTACTTCCTGTGATTTTTTGTCATTTTAAATGTAAGACTCATCAGTTTTAGTTCCCAACAGCAATTTCTTTGCAACACCTTCATGAAGATATGAAATGTATAAACATTTCTAAATGACTGAATCCATGTGCAAAAGGACCGCATCGTCTGCTACTGCAAATCAATCCACGTTCAAACAAACATTATGGTCTACCACACACACACTACAGTAGATTACCTGATACTTGTTTGATGTAAAAAAAAGAAAATAGAAAAAAAGATGAGTAGAATGAAAGTTAGAAGGAAAGTCAAGGATTGCTGATTTGGAATAGTTCATGCATAAACTAAAAGATGTACTAAATTAAGTGAGAAAACTTCACTCTTCTCAAATACTCAGTAACCTGAATGTCACTGTGCAGCAATCCAAAAACACACGTCTTGGATGGATTAGCCACATTCACATGCTTCGGATTTACCATATAATTAGAACATTTCCTCTTAGATCTTCACCATGCCTTCTGTGCCTTTTAGTCCAAAATATCTGTGTTTGTCAAACCTTAAATTTCAAATATTCACAGATTCTGCAAATACTCAGATTTGGACAGCAAACTAAGCCCTGGGGTACCATCAGCTCTAGGGCTTCTGCTCCTTTTCTGATGCACAGATATTACATGTTTATATTCAAAGCAATCTCTTACCCAAAAAAATGGGTGAAGTACAGAAAAGCCTTCTTTAAAGTATTAATCCCTTGATTAAACACAAAGGTTTCCTCACCATTTATGCTCTTAAGCTGATGGAGGGCTGGGCCCAGAGAATGAATGCAGTTAAATCTAGCTGGCATCCAGTCACCAGCGATGTGTTCCCCGGGGGTCAATATTGGGACTGGCCCTGTCTTATGTCTTTATTGATGATCTAGATTAAAGAATTGAGCACACCCCTCAGTAAACTTACCCACGACACCAAGCTGGGAGGAACTTAAAGATCATCCAGTCCAACCACAGCCTAACCATATGACCCTAACAAACAACTCTCCACTAAATCATGCCCCTGAGCACCACATCCAAATGGTTTTTAAACACACCCAGGGATGGCGACTCAACCACCTCCCTGGGAAGCCGCTTCCAGTGCTTAACTACTCTTTCTGTAAAGCAGCTTTTCCTGAAATCCAGTTTAAACTTCCCCAGTGCTACTTGAGGCTTATCCTGTCACCAGTGAGAAGAGACCAACCCCACTCTCACTGCAGTCACCTTTCAGAAACTGACTGATTCTGCTGATAGACCTGAGTGCAGGAAGGACAGCCTGGACAGCCTGGATCACTGGGCTGAGGCCAACTTGCATGAGCTCCAACAAGACCAAGTGACAGGTCCTGCACTTTGGTCACAACAACCATATGCAATGCTACAGGCTTAGGGCAAAGTGGTTGGAAAACTGCATGGAAGAAAAGGATTTGGGAGTTATGATCAAAAGCCAACTGAACATGAGCCAGCACTGTGCTCAGGTGGCCAAAAAGGCCAATGGCATCCTAGCTTGTATCAGAAATAGAGCAGCCAGCAGGAACTGGAAGTCAACTGTCCCTCTGTACTCAGATATGGTGAGGCAGCACCTTGTGTTCAGTTTTGGTGCCTTCACTATAAGAAGGATATTGAGGCTCTGGAGCCTGTTTAGAGAAGGGTAGTGAAGCTGTCTGTAGCACAAGCCTTATTGGGAATGGCTAAGGGTACAGGGATTGCTCAGTCTGGGGTCAAGAAGGTTCACAGAAGATCTTATTCTCTACAACAGCCTGAAAGGAAGTTGTAGTGAAGTGGGTATTAGCCCCTTCTCCTAGGTAACAACAATAGGCTGAGAGGCAATGCTCCAAGGGAGGGTCAGGTTGGATATTGGGAAAATTTTCTTCTCAGAAAGAGTGGTGATGCTCTAGAACTGACTCCACCACCTTCCTGTGCAACCTATCTGGTTCACACTGGATATGTCCAAGAATCATGTAGATGTGGCACAATCAATCTGTTCTCTAGACAATATCTACCATATATATCTACAACAAAACATGCTGGATTGTGGCTGGGATTCTAAATCTCTAGTACAGTCTGTTTTTGTAAAGGAGATAAAGTGGCAACGAAGACAAGCCACTAATCTCCTACTAATTTTCACTACCGTTCAGAAGTATCTTAGAGAATATTATACAGCAGAGAATTTCTCATTATAAAATAGAACTATCCAGCACTGTTGCACAACCAAAGCTACTGAAGAGAGCAACAACAAAGGAGAACTCATTCAGGTAAGTCCCTCTCTACAAGGAGACTGCAGCAGCTCTGTCCTGCCTCCATCTGTCTCTTCCTACCTCCTCAAAGAAAGGAAAGATTATCACAACTGCAGTAAAATCTTTGATGCATACTGAGATTTTTACTTTCATGCTCTGTTCATACATACACACACATATATATGGATGGAATGTTTAGTAAAGCGATGACAAGCGCCTCATTTCAGACCCTGTATTATATAAATGCTTAAGAATTGCCTGTAATTTTAAATAGATTCTTTCCCCACCAAATAACATCCCAGTATCTTCTCTATGAGAGCCATTTCCAGCTTCCCCGGGTATGTTGCATAAAGACATCTGAAAGCACATAACACAGTAGAAAGTGCAGCAATGACAGTACAGCAGCAAGATTCTAGGCTGCAGCAAGCAGGGATTTGCTCAAATGCAACAGCAGTGGGCACAGAAATAAAAGAAAAAAAATCTGCTTAACTTCAGAAGGCCTAAAGCACACCGTGCAAGTTAACCTTGCCTCCACTGCCAACCCTTAAATGAGGTCTGGGATGGGATGGATTCTGGCTCCACTCCCTTCAGTCACTCAGATGTACTGCATGCACCTGAGCTCCCCTGGGTTGGCCCTGCCTTCCCACCAGATGCTAAGTCATGCTTGAACCAGTGATTGAGCATTTCCACTATACAGTGAAAAGAGAAATGTGACAAAACAATTCATTGTTTCCTGGAATAACAAATATGAAATATTACACACAGATAAGATGTTGTGAGCTTCAGAAGCCCCCTGCCTCCCTGCATCCACCTTGTCGGTATTCTAAAAATACTGTGTTGCCTGAAGACATAGATACAAGCCTCCCAAGCTATCAGCATATAAATATTGACATCTTAGGCCAGTAAGAAAACTTCACCTGGACAGCGTGGTTAGCGTGCATTAATCACTCTCCTCTTTGTAGTTTGCTCACCAGATTGTTCCTAAATAGCTTAAATAACTGGATACACAAATACATTTTCTTAGCAGCAGAAACAAGAAGGCTCTCTGATTTCTCCTCATTTACAAGAAGTCAGCCTACAAAAAGGAAAGGGAGGCACATGCCGCATGGAAGAAGCTGTTGCTATGAGACAGAAGCTGTATTATTTCTCTGTGGTAACTTGTGACCACTCTCAGCTACCACCACAGGACCAGAGTAACTGGGATATCACAGACTGAAGGCTTTGAGATGGTTTGCATGTTACAGAGCTGGCCCCTTCACCTGGCAGAAACAAGCAGAACCTTGCCAAGGCTGATGTTTAAGCAGTTGCTGAGCATTCACAGTGAACGGCTCTTCTCAAGAAATATCTAAAGGAAAAGCTGGAAGAGGCTGGAACCAAATATGAAGAGTTCTCAGGAAATCAGCTGTTCAGAAGATGAGCAAAGAGATCCTGGCAGGGCTACGTAAGGATCCAGGAAATACAGAAATAGAAAACCTACAGACTGGGTAGTCTGCCATGGTTGCTGTACCCTCTATTTCCGCAGCCTCACGTGGATATACAAAACCACCAGCACAGCCTTCAGCAGTTTCCCTAAGAGAATTGAAGGCATTTGTTCCTGTCTCACAAATTCAGGCCATATCTTCCATTCTTCCCATTTTACCCTTCCAATTCCATTTGCAAAGACACAGCTAGAAATCAGTACACTTTTACAAAGGAGATGAAGCACGGAGTTCATCCAGGCAGGTCAGACTCCTCCTCCTGAGATGGGGGTAACAATTTCAGGGAACCAATGGAAAAAGATCTTCATGCAGAGCCTCCCTGGAACTACAGGCATGTACACAGCTGAGCCAACACACTGGTGGAAGCAGCAAACTCTAGGAGAGGAGCATGAGGAAAATAGGACCAGGTGAAGAGCAAAGCAGAGCCTCTGAGCCTGGCAAACTGCACCATACCCACAGGTAGATGTGGGGCAAGTGTCATGGGGTGAGCTCCACCAACCCCAGGGAGAGGAACCATCTTCTGTCTAATGCACAGACATAACCACCAGATGCATGAGGGCCTCCTCAGGAAGACAAGAAGCTGGGCAACACCAGAATTCACACAGCTCCTCTGTGAGAGGCACAGCAAGTCTTCCATCCAAAGGGAGATCAAATGTCTCTGACTTCAGCCAGGACCACCACTGCTGAGAGTGTCAGCTCTCCTCAGGAGAGAGAATAACCTCCCTCACAGCAGTTATCACCTTGCCAGTTACAAGGAACCACACTGCACGATCAAAAAGTTGTCCTGCTCTCCTTAGTCAGGGAAATAAAGCACCTACACTTACAAAGGTGCCTGATGTAGACTAAACTACAAGAGAAATAGCTAACAGGAGTTACAGCTCCACGTAATGTGTTCCTCATGCCTTCCATATCTTGGTAGAAGGGGAAATCTTATTTCAAAGAACAAAGTTGCAGACTCTGTTTTTACCATAACAGATGCAAACAGACCTGAAGCACTGCAACTCACTTTCCACCCTATTAATCCAGTATCTGGCTAGAGATGTACACGTTACAAACCATTTCTCCCACATGAGGACTTGCAGCCTAGGGACACATTTAATATCACCCCCAAAAATAGAAGATGAGTATTTTTATGACCAGCTACAATTAAGGAGTTAACTGTAAGTCAGTCAAGGCATTCACCATTGGATCCAGTTATGTTCCACTTGACTTGATTCTCAGTACCACACAAAACAGCCACTGGCTGCCCAGCCTCACTAAGCAGGGTCTTCCCTAATAGAAAGATTCCAACTAAACAATGCTTGCAACTGCACACAGTCCTCAGGGGTTAAAAAGGTTAGTTTTAACCACAGCCTGAAGAATGAAGGTCTAGAGCAAGCAAACCTGCTAATTCAGATTCTGCCACCACCACACTCATGCTTAATCCCTTCTGTGATTATAATGCAATGGAAAGCACAGCAATGACAGCAGAGTAACGAGGTCCTACACTGCAGCAAGTGAGGATTTGCTCAAGTGCAACAGCCATAGATACAGAAATAAAGGCACTGCTTACCTTCAGAAAGCCTCAGGAACACAGATCTCCAGCAAGATACTCTTGCCTCCACTATCAACCATTAAACGAGGTCTGGGAAGGGATGCATCCTGGCTCCACTATTCTAGTGACTCAGGTACATTGCATGTACCTATGCTCCCCCTGGGTTGGCCATGCCTTTCCACCTCAATCAGAGGTTCAAGCTGTGACTCAGCGTTTCCATTGAAATGATCCACCACTGCACAGTAGTAAAGTCCCCGTTTGCTTTGCAGGCTTGGGTGTTTGTAGTTTTGTATGCAGTTCCTTTGATTCTATTTCCATTATATAGTCTGCCTTGAGTATGTCCATCACTGACCAAAATAAAAGCCAACTCTTAAGCAGATAGTCCCAGCAGAACTTAATGCAGCAGCTTGCAGCACAGTGTGGACATCTTGGCAATACTATTGCACACATGTTGTCACAGCAGGGAAGCAAGGATAAGCTCCTGGTAGTTTTGCTTAGCAAGTCATAGTATCATGAGCCATGACCATGAAAGCCTGGCAAATAGTCAAGCTCTGTACTTAATATCATGCTGGATCATTTAATAACCAAAACACTTTTCCACACCAAAAAAATGAAGTACTAAATGTGCTTTATGTAAGAAAAAAATATAATCAATTGCCATCTATCTCTTCTTAACTTCCATCTTTTACTTCTCAGACAGTAAATGCAAGAAAAAAAGAAAAAAAAAAAAAATCAATGACTGCACATCATACAGAATAAATAACTATCCATGAACTGCTGGAAAGGAACTAATTACTGCTTGTGGAAGCAATAAGCTTTAGATGTCTTCTGTCTTCAGATGCACTAATGATCTAGAAATTCAGGTATAGAGATGCAGCCACTCTTCCCAAATCATTAGCCATCTGTTATAATCCAGGCTGCAGCACTGATACTTTTGAAGTAACAAACATACTGGTGATGCTATTAGCATATAATTATGCTTGCAAAACATAACCAAACATTATACTTTTTAAAAAGGTACAACACGGATAAGTATATTATCACAAATATCCACAGATCTAATTTCAGTTCATAGAATCATAGATCGACCTCAAGGATCATCTAGATCCAACCCACAGCCGCCTACTTCCTTTCTGTTTCTGCTCATCAAACATCTCAGCACTGCTATGACTATACCCTTTGAACTCCTAAAGTACTACTGGGCCCTGGATGCACCACCTCCTAATTGTTTTTGGGTACAGGACCCTGGAGAGAAGGTACGTTATAAGCCAACATTTTAGACTTCCTCATCTCTTGTGCATGTCAGATCTTAACCTAGAGGTGCCTTGGAGTAGTAACCTACAGAGCACACCACCACAGCATGGTAAAGGGGTGATCTGCAAGATGTGACCATACTTACCAAATTTGCAGCCTGTCCAAAATGTAAGTTTTCTGCTTCTTTGTTCTTTTGAGTGGCACAGCTTAAGCTGAGAGGAGGTTTCCAATAACACTAAGAGCATGCCTACACAGTGAAAACTTGCAAGAAGGAATAACGCTACCTGCAGAATTGGTAACAAGATTTTCTGAGAGCATCACAGGAACCATCCCATAGACAAGCTGTCAAAAAAATCAAAGCATGCGAAATACTGAAGGTGTACTGCACCTTGAAAATCCACATCTTTTGGTAGCAGTCACGACATCCAGCAGTGATATATCTCACATGCACCACTCTGAGACATGACGAACATGTCATAGGAAAAACAGTTGGCACCCAAGAGAAGAGAACGCTTACAAAAATCCTGTGCAATCACACCTCCCCAAATCCAAAGTGAACCAGTACACTCCATAGCTTTGTCAAACCCGAAGTATACAAGGCAAAAACGATTTTAGCTGTAGCCAAACCAAACTGGAAGAGGAGGAGTGCTACTTCCACTTGAGATAACCTTGGTTTAGGAAGTGAAGGTCCGTCCTGTTTATTGCAACACGAGTTTGAGACATGCCAAAATGCCTCATTTGCATTGTCGGCAAAACTCTTTGATGCTTTGTTTTATATCAAACCACTTCATAAATATGCACACACAGGAAAAGATTTTTTTTTTTCTTTTCTGTTCTATGCTTATTTATTTATTTTTAAGTGCAATTAAATGTATTCAGAGAACATCTATAGAAGACGTTTAGAAAATGAAGCAGTATACTGGAAAAAAACAACTGAACTACCGAAGCTGAAATATATACTTTGTATGTGACCTGTTCTTAGCCCCTAGGAAGTAATGCAGAGAAACAGCTGCTCTGGATATCTAGATAATCAACAGCACAAGACAAAAGAAACTAATAACTAATTCTTTTTCAATTAAAACGCTTTCATTCTCTCTTAAGCAAAACAACTGCAGTATTGTATCTCATTTTAGCTGAAATAACCAGTAAAAGGCTACAAGCAGCAGCACTGTAGTTAAGATTGTTTGATTCAGTGATAGATTTCAATACCAGATTGTATAGTTGGAATAATACAAGTGTATAGTTGTAATTACAAAGTAAATGAAAAGCCAGAGAGTATCTAAGAAAAGACTCACCAAAGCTGAGGCCTTCAGTCAAGATAGATGCTCACCAATGTTGAAGCTCACCACAAAACTCCACACAGGAGCAATCTCCAAAAAGACATGCTACCTTAGTGGTGGTCAGCCCTTAATTGGGATCTAGGAGAGGTGGAGCAGCAGGAGCAGAGCTGAATTACCTTCACTAGTGCTCCCGCAGCTGACTCTTCACTTGCCTCAGATGGTTAATCAGATGTTCAGGCTGTGATCAACAGTTTCCCTTACACAGATTAAAACAATCTAAAAACCCACAAGGCATCTTATTTATGAGATTTAAGCTGCGATGGTGTCTGATTGCAAAGTTCATTAGCTACAGCAATCTAAACATACCGAGGTTTCCACAGTGTATGTTATCAAATTAAGCAATTATCATCTTAGATTCCTGAGTTAAACTGTACCCACATATAAATCCAGTGGGTATTACCTGCAGCAATTTTGACTGAAAACAGAACAACATCCTAAAACACAATTTAATATGCTGTCAAAAACAGCAAAGGCTGCCACTACAGAGGGTAGTTTGATGAGCAGATTGCATTTTGGGGAGAAAACCATGTAGTTTAGCATTCACTAAGCAAGGCGTAGTGCTGGTGATGCCCAGCCGCCCCAACTACACTTGCTTTTAGTGGATTATAAATCCCACTGGATTGGTAGGATATGACAAACCACTACATTTAGCCCATTCACTTGCAAATCAGACGTTCAGTGTGGCAATACTTAGCCAGCTGCTGGCCAGACTCCCTCCTAGAGCTGACCCAATATATAATTACCAGTTACTCAAAGTGATAAATAACCACTATAGATTCCTAAACAATTATTTCTTTCCTGCTCCCACTCTATCATGCAACTCCAGCAGGGAAGCAATTGCTCTCGTACAAATAATTGCTTAGAAATGATCTCCCCAAAGGGCTGTCAGCACTTTACAATCAAGTTTTACCTTAAGCCCCTTACCGGCAGTTTCCCCTCAAGTTGGACTGTGAACCTTGTCCATGATACTGTTTCTTTCATTTTGTGCCCATTCTTGGATTGGAAGTATAATAGAGTTTTAAGCCTTCACTATACCTGAATGGGACATTCCCAAAACCCAAGTGAGCTTGCTATCTGCTTGCCCAATTGCACTTTCACCTTGGCCAGTGATTACTGCCAAGAGACTTTTAACCTAGAAAAACTGTTTTTCTAAACTTAAAGATCTCCCTTTCTTCTTCCTGCATCAGACTTCTGTCTGCTTCTCCTTATATGTCACAGTAGATGCCATGAATTCATCCACCTCCTCTCCACAAAACCTTCCCTTAGATGCATTTTGATGGAGTTTCTGTAAGAACAAGAAAAACTCCTGACCTGAAAGTAATTGTGATTCTCTGAGAGATCTGCATTTGCTTCTTGGGAGCAAACAAATAGAACTACAGCTAGAAGATGGTAGTGGTAAGGAGTAAATAGTAAAACTGCAATAAAAATACCATTTTCAAGAAGAGAAAAAGTTTTTTCAGCAAAATCCCAAACCTAACCTGCTTCTCTATACATTTATTGTTATAGTCCAATGTATATTTGAATTTGTTTCCAAATAAATTACATCTTTATTACATCCTTTAAAATATAATTGTGCAAGCTGTGCAGTTATTTCCCAAAATCGCACGTTTTCACACACAAGAAAAACAGTGAGTCTAGTTATATCACCAATTTTCAGTACTAGATCATACCACGTGTTAACAGTTATAAGATTTCAGGAACGAATATTATCTTCCAGTCCCGTGCCTGTGCAGTGTTTACATCAGTGAGGTCCCACTCCATTACCAAGACTCAATGAGCCATAACAATACAAACAGTGATTGGCAGTGATAAAAATATATGCTTTCCCAAGGAGACACTAGAAAGGGGATGTGATAACTTGCAGCAGAGATGAGTAACCACCCACTCACATGACCCACCACTCCATTAGACAACGTCTACACAAATAGAATAGCCCCATCATGATGTTGATATCCTGCTAGCACAGCTCTGGTGAACAGCAACAGCATCTCCTTGGGGAGGGTATGATCCAACATTAGAGCAATAATGTGATCAGCCTTAGAAGAGCTGTGTGACTGGCCATCCTGAGCTCACGGATATTTAACTAATGTGGTGGGCTGAGCAGCTACTGCATTTCCCGCCCCCCACACACATAGTGGCCTGTCAAACACATTTAGCTGTGAGAAAGCAAGTGCCAATCCAGTAACTCAGCTGCCAGTGCAGGCCACTGAAATGTCATACCACGATGAACCAGCAGAAAGGCTGACCACCATCCTGAGAGGTGGTCTGCTGCCAAGCAACGTGCCACCATCTAGGCTGCCATCTTCTCCACTTGTTAACTACTGTCCTTAATCAGTTGCACCAAGTGAGACTCTCACCAAGTAACTCTACAAGGAGCACTGAAGTTTTACACCAAGACTGACTGGGTAAAAGTATGATAGCTTATTACTCTGCAGTAACATTCCCAAGTATCCTCCACTCAATCTACTAACATCCCACTGGTCACCTTGGTTACCTTGCTACTAGCTCTTCTTTGAAGTCCCCCAGGTTTGTCAGACTGAGGTCATTAAGGAAGACTAAAAGCAGCATCACACCACTCTAAGATGCTAACAGCCAGATGCTGAGGCTTCAGATTGAACAAATTCAATGCAAGCCTAACGCAAGTCTTGCTAGTATTCATTCCTTTTCAGACTACTGGAAAACGGCTGTTATAGAAATTGTACATTCAAACATCACAGTTTTCAGCTTTGGCAGGTTTTATTTGAAACAAATAAGGTTCAGGTTGATATGTGTTTTGCTTTTTACAAGTGCTGCTGGACTTCGGTTGTGAACAAACTGACTCTCGAAGCAAGAGATGTCAGAACTAATTCTGAACCTTGTCTCATCTCCTCAAAAAAAGAAGGATTCCTACAAAGCAAAACAAAGACCACAGCAGAGGGCCCAACTGAAATAGTTACCTGGCCAGACCAATCACACAGCATGTCGAGGCCTTTCTTCAGGCTGGCAGAGGTACTTTTTTCCTCAAGTAAGGCATTAGCTACATGAATACTGGATTAAATTAGAGTTCCAATTGCCTGTTTCTTTTTGGAGACGCTAAAAATTTAGTGGGAATGTGGCGAATTACAATATCGTCCCAAGGTTGTATGAAAATTCAGCACTGAATGTAAGCAGCTCATTTTGTTTAGCAGATGAAAGGCAATAAATAGGTCACTTGACTAAGAAGAAAGTCAGAATCACCTCAGGCAAATATTGTCATGTCCTTAGGGCTATTTCCTGAAGGAGAAACAAGCACAAACAGGAAACACTAGGTGGAATTTAAAACCAAACACATCCAAATATGAAGTCAGGAACACATTTTTAATCACAGAAAGAATTAACTAATAAAATTAATCAGTAAGGAAATGTTAAGAGTCCTCTTCATGCCCTCACATCCAGACTGAATGCATTCTCAAAAGACACCCATGAGCAAACTGTGGGGCTGAGCAAAGAGCTAATGGGAATTTTATATTCCAGCACTTACTCACGAGGTCAGCTTACACAAACTGTTAAGTGTTTTGAGCCTTAAACTCTACAAATTCATTCATCCAGCCAAATGCTCATCAGAATGATGGGGCTGTAAGCACTTTGGATAGGATCTCTCCCCTAACATCAAGCCATCCAGAAGTTTGTTGTCCAATCTACTGGAGCTCCTCTCAGTGGTAGCACTTTCAGAAGCATCCTCTTGCAGTCTGTTAGTCTGCCCCTCTCCCTCTACGAGGTAAGAAAGGAGCCCCAAATCTATACTGCCAGCAAGATAACTCCATTTCATTACACTATGTAAGGCTAATTAAAGACAAAAACAATAACTGGTTAGTCAGATGCTGGGAATTAAATTCCAGCCTGGCTTAAGCCAAGAGGAGGTTTGTATTTAACTTCAGCAGATGTAGGACTTGTATCCCAATGGTGAGTTATCAATACGGCAGTAGCACCTAACATACTTCCACTCAGTCACAAAACCATAGAATCATTAGGGCTGGAAAAGACCACTAAGATCATCTAGTTCAACCATCAACCCATCACTGCTAACCATGTCACTCACTGCCACAAATGACCAGGAACCCCCACAGCTGGGGATCCCCTTTTCCAGTAAGCACACAGTCTAAGACAAGGAATCCTGGAGAGGTATCCAGGGGAGGATAGAAAGGCGACCAGACTTACTGCAGACAGAGAAACACTCCATGAAAACAACTGAAAGGAAGACAAGGAGATTCCTCAGAGGTTTACAGAGCATCTCTCCCAAACGCACAAGGTGAATTCACCTTACAAGACATAATCTGTTAAAGCAAAAATAGTACTTCACTGTCGTGCAAGTCAAATCTCTTTTTCAGTGGAAGACTTAAATATTTAACATGTACAGCAGAGCACAGTGCTTGCTTAGAGAAAAGAATTCACAGCAGTGAATATATATATATATATATATATATATATACACATATACATACACACACACACACACACAGGGGTGTTGCAATGGGGCAGCTCATTTCCTGATAGGCTATCACTGTAACCCAGATTTCCAGCTCAACTGCTACATAACATTTACTTAAACTAATTAAAAAAAGGAAAAGCACGAACCAGAGAAGCCTCGTGATGTCTTTTGTCAGCTGTTTGTTGTGTTAGTGAAGTAACTAATTTCCATAATAACTTGCAAACTAAATGCAATTTCAAATGCTTTTGCATATATAAAAATCAACAGCAAATGGTTATTTTCTCTTCCAAAATAATCCCATGCTTATTTGCTGCTACAGTAGTCTCTGAATACAAACCAAAGAAATACTTGGGAGAGCCTAGACAGCTGTACGTGGTGCAGTTCTCCAGATGTTCACTTTGAACACTCAAGAAAAGAAAGCCTGGTAATTGGAAATAGATGACTGAGCCACTGAAAAGAAAAACAAGAAATCAAGAAACCAAGGCTACACAGCAGGAAATACAGACAGATCACACATGCCCATCAGCAAATATCTATGGTTTAAAACTATATCATAAATACTTCTTATTCAATCATTACAGGTAATTTTACAGGCCAGACACAGGGAAGTACAAGCTTGAAAAAAAGATGCACAATCCTTAGGCCAGAAGAGACAAGTGAATGATGATCTAGAACCTGAAGTTTTGGGTCTTTGGGGTTTGTTTGCTTGTTTATCCTTCCTCCAGCTGGTCAGCAGTCACAGCATGCCTGGTTTTGAGGGCATGTTTTAATTCCAGCCCTTGTGCTTGGAGATACTGAGAAAATAAATACAAACCTCGATAAAAACACAGTTTTTCATTGATTCTTTTCAAGCTACAACTGTATTTTGTGTTGTGACCATCCCTCCCCCCACCTTTTCAGAGGCTGAAAAGAAATGCAGACAATACAGCAGAAATTATAGAACTACTGAAATGCTAGCAAGCCTGAGATTAGAAAGGTCAACTTGTAATTCCATGATTCCTTCTAAACACTGTTTAGCCAGACTTGCTGCAATGAAAGTGAAGACCAGGTGAATTCATATTCAGTTCAAGCCTCCAGTTTAAGCAGCATCTTTATGGTCCCCGCTGACATTTCAGTCTAAACAATAATTTGGAAGAATAACTACATTTCTATTTGCAGATCGAGGCTTTGTGCAAACCATGAAAGCCTTGTGCATGTAAGCAAGACGTAAGGGCAGACCTGAAGTTTCAGGCTTTGCTATAGAGTAGCCTAAAACACAGCTTTAATTAAGGAATCACGAGATAAAGCCATAACCTGGTAGTATCACTCCCATTAAGACTATCCTGTATAATCAACAATTATCCTTTTAATAAAAATGCATGCTAATTTGATTGCAGAAAAGTCTCCTAACCATATCCTCCATTAAATCAGAGCTTCTAGGACGGAGATTTGCACCAGGGTAAGAACTCTAAATACTTGTAGGCAACCACTCATTTTCTTTTGCAGAAATCATGTCTAACCATCCTTTGCTATTTGGGAGGCAAATTTTAACCACCTTTGTTTCTACCTACCTATATATATTAAGCATGTAGTACCACACATAGTACAGAAAGAAAAAAAATAAAAAATAAAAAAATCCTGAAGACGTTTCTAAATGCACCTCCCAAATAGCTGCCATCAGAAATGAAAGCCATGCTGAGTTCACCACTTCTCACACACTCTCAGCCAAAAGGACTCCAGAAGCTCAGTTCTCGCCTCAGTTATATTTCCACAGCTGAGGTACCAAAATGGCAGAAAGAGCATTATTTGAAACCTTATTTACCTCAACAAAACTGAGAAGATTCTGCTGTCTTTCAGAATACATCAGCAAAAGCAGCACATTTATCCACAGCCGAGAGAAGCTTTACTCACGGCTTGGCAGCTCCTACAGTTCTCGAGCTTGCACATGGAGTATTTCTGACCACTCTGAAAATGATTTCAAGCTACATTTGTAAAAATACATTCAAAAGAAGTGAAACATTCTTTCTCGAGGTAAGCACGGGCCATAGCCCTGAAGAGATCCCTTAGCTGGTGATCACCGGGCTGCTCTAAATGCATCCATCCAGCTAACCCCCTGCTGCAAACAAAACCACGGACCACTTTCCTTAGACTCCCCCTCTTCTTCTCTTGGAGAGATAATGGCCTTCACAGGCAGTAATAAAGCAATACTGCCTTTTCAGGAGCAGGCAGCCTCAACAACCTGCCCTGCAAGGGATAGCAAAACTCACAACACTGCATTAACAGAAGTTCATTTTCATATGCATGAGGAGTCAATGTGGAGGGATGCTCCCTGCCACTACAGCATCATTAAGGAACTCACATCCAGCAGAGGAGCAGAGCAGGTAGCCGGGAGTTAGCTTGTCTTGTGTCTTGACTGCAAACAAGGCAGGATTGTTGTTTTTAATTATTAAAGCCCCCTGCAGCATCAAAAACCTCTAGAATAAACATAGCAGACCCCAAGCCAAAGCACATCCTTCATCACAGCTCCTGTGCCATCAGCTGCCCTATAACAATCTGACCCAGCCCTTAGGGACACACAGCTGAATCAGAAAGATTCTCTAACAGTCTCAGATACTGCTGTGCCTTTATTTAGCATAGCACTGGAAGCATCCAGATCAAAGAAGTAACAGCCAACTCCAGTGTGAAAGCTCAGACAGTGAAATAGCTCCTGGAATACTGATTAGGATCAATCTGTATCTTTTTAGTCAATTCACAGTCCACGTGGCTTCCCTGTTATACCCATGGAACATCCCCATCCTTCAAGGCCTACCTCCTTTCCCTTCTCATTTTCTCTCTCATCTGATCCTAATGTTATGCCAAACCCATAAAAAAAAATAGCCTGCATTTTGCTTTTCCTTTTAATATTACTAAAACACTGTGACCGAAGACTTTAGACTTGCTTGTCATCACATGTTTTCCAAAAATGCATTAAGGAGCAATCAGGCCATCAGGAGTGGGCAATGTAGTGAGGAGCAAAGGAGAGAAGATCAATAGGTAAAGGCAATAATCCTTTATTCCGGTAAGACAACAGCAAGAATAATTTATATGACTGCAGGCTTAATCATCCTTGGTCTCACACTGTGGGATTTCAGGGACAGTGAGAATACCTGGTCTCTTTGGACTTCTGTAAACCCCAATCACACAGAAAATCTGGGTCAGCCTGGTTTCCTTAAAATGTTCCAAACCAGCCTCTTATCCTCAGGTGCTCTCTTTAGGAAAATGTACCAGCAAAATTCTACAGCTCTCCAGGCTTCACTTCATCAGAAAGACAGACAGCCCACACCTAACAGCACCCCAATAGCTTTGTTTCCTACAAGGCTTCCAGTGCTTCACCTGTACCTACCAGCAGATTTCACGTATGCATGTAGGAATATTCCCCAGATCATCTCATTGTATGTTTGACACTAAAAGCTGTCAATTTATGCAATACTGAATCCCATATGAATTAAAAATGAGCTTCTTCATGACTGTCTGTGTGTACCTATAATAAACTACTTAAATATTCTGAGCTTGTGGGAATGTAAGCGTAATTCATAAATTATGAACAAGGCTTCTTTAAGCGGGGGTAATTATTATAGGTATACAGCACTATGCAGAAATGTAATGTTTGCACAGAAATACCTTACAAAAATGTCAATATTGCAAAGACTGCTTTAACTGTTGAGATTATTTTGGACAAGGACCGTAGCATAAAAAAGAAATCATGTTGTTTTCTCTGTGTCAACAGTGGCAGTGCAGTTTATCAGTTAGAAATGACAACTATATGCAGATAAAATTGAGACCGTATCTAGGAAATAAAACAGGCTTCCACTGAAATTGAAAGGAAAGGCTGCAAGCTATTTTGAATTGTTTTAATCTTAATTTAGAAGCTGTTTCATTTCAGCCAGTTAGAGACGCAAGTTTAGTTTCTGAATCACAATCAGATTTATTGTGATCACAAATACAGTGACTGCTGAAAACAGACTTACATGTGTGGTTTGAGAAGGATCTCACCTAACTCCCAAGCAATGCCTGTGTACATACATAAAGCCCTACACACAGGCACAGAGAGGACAGGAGAGTTGCTGGTTATTTTGTTGTGGGCTGACTTTGAGGGAACGAGCTAACATCATCTTAAACTCTACACCCGTATTATATGGTTAAAAAAAAGATGCGAGATAAAAACGTATTTTAGTAGTTATTTTTAAAACCATTTATACACTGGCCAACCAGTGATCAGTTTTGAAGCCTGAGCTCTTTAATGTTGCCATTACAAGAACCAACACTGCCAGTCTTCCCTGCCTCTGGCCCTGGCAGGTGGCTGTTCACAGATGCTGTAAATCACCGTGCACAGACATAACACATACAACCCCAAGCAGCTTGGTAGAAAGAATGTGCATCTTAGAGGACCTACTGTTCCATGAGTATCTATTTAACCTCTTAATGTTGACTGTTACGGTGAGATTAGAGTTCTGGGTTAAAGTAGGTCTCTTAAGAGCATACCGTTTCACTTATTTGCTTCTATAGTCAGCAAGTCAAAAGGATTTCAGACACAAAATTATCTTTCATAAACTCCTGACATCAGTAGGATATCTCAGAAATTCCAACAGGGTGCTTGAGAAAGGAACTTGGTTTTAAACCTCATTAGGATGTATTAGAGCATGGAATGTATCTGGGCACAGTTTGGTATCATAGACTTAGCTATGCATAATACACAAGAGGCAGCAAGTCTTAGCCCATTTCCTATGAGCTCTTAAAGTTTCACCTTTCCTGATAACTTAGAATCTGTTGGAAAATTATGACCAAATTTCACTGAGATATAAAGACTATGAGTGTGATTAATCTTTACCAGCTCTGTAAAATTAGCTAGCTAGGGATAAGCCAGTAGGGAAAAGGCACAAAGCAATATGGACCTTTTCCCCAAAGACGCCATACTGAGGCCATACAGGCTCCCATGACTCTACTCAGCTCTTTCAAAGCAGCAATTGCCTCACCCTTACAATATGCAGATAACATTGAAACAGCATGATTATTTCTCAACCATCTTCAACTGTTTATTCTAGAATTGAGCTGCTTCTTCCCTCAGAGAAGAAAGTAGCATAACAGCGAAACATCTAGTTCAATACAAGGAAGAGCAAACTCATCATCATAAGTAGCCATCTTGACACCAAATCTACAAAAAGGTAAACAGAATGCCGTCTTCTTGCAAAAAAAAGGAACAATTTTATGAAAATAGATGGCTTTATTTCTCATAACAACATCACACAAAATACCAAACTACTAACTGTAGATCACTCCTGACTCAGAAGACAGAGCACTGACCACTGAGTCATCAGCACCTGCATTCTACTGCCAAGCCCTCCCATCAAAACACCCTGTAGTTCTGGGAAAATTGTAATGACGGTTGCTATTAGAGTTGTATGAATTAACACTACAGAGGGCCAAATCTTCTGCTAGCATAATCTAGGAGAGCTGCAGCAGAGAATTCAGATCATAATTCACACAGTGTTGTCATGGAGCCCAATCAGCTTATAAAAAATAATTTGAAAATAAACTCAGTGTACCTGGCTCTGCATACCTTATGAGAACAGATAAAATCTAATTCTGTATTAGTACCAGTGGCTTTGGCTGTAAGCCACAGTGTGCTCCTTGTAATAACACGCTGGTCACCAGAAGAGGTTTTGGTGATGGCAAGGTTAAAACAGCGAAGCTGTACTGTAATTGCTATGGTTACCATAGCATGGAAATAGAACAGAGATTGAAAAATAAGTTCTGAAATGACTATCTTCTTCATTAGCAATGATCTGCTGAGGCTGATTGCATTCTTACTTGCTTACTGGAAGCCCAGTACACTAAAAGTGTGAATTATGATGTGACATTCCTAATCACATTCATTTTCACCATCATGTCACCAGCTTCTTGAATAAATCAGATTTGCATTCACTGAATGAATATGTTTCTTATTATTATGGAACTAATTGGAAGGACAAAGTACGTTTTGGATATCTAGCTTTAAATTCAGGAGTCACTATTGCCTTTTTTAGAAGAATTCTGACAAAGGCTACAAAGAAGGTTGTGGTCTTCTTAAGGCCCGTATATTTGAGGAAGAAAATGGACAGAAAGAGCCTCCAGACCCTGATGAGCCATGTGGACAGGCAATGTTACAGTGCTTCTTTCACTATCATACACCAGGTTCATTTAAAAGACAACCTGTAGCCTAGATGCCACCACTACTGAGACTGCAATGAAGAACAGCTGCTGAAGGACTTCAGTGTGTCAATGCAACCAAATGCTTCATCCTTCCTTTAGGTTCAATCTGCTTGCATGGACTCTGAGCTACCACCAGCTCATAGATGACATCTGCAGACAAGAGGCCACCTCTTGTGACTACTTGGATCACCCTGCAGCAGGGTACCATCGTACCCATCACTGCTCATTCTATTCAGCAACACCATATGCACTAAGTGAATTGAGTGTAGAGCAATAGGGGATCACCGGTTTCCTTTGCACTATCTTGCTTCTTTTTCCTTTAGAATAGACAGATGAAACCCACCTGTACTGAGAACGGTCTTGAATAGAAGAAGGTTCAGTTGCATAAGGCCTCAATGCTGCAACAGGACGTACAAAAAGCAGTGAGGTATCAAGCAATTTAGTTTCAGGAATTTCCACCACTGCCTAGATAAACGAAGCTAAAGGTTTGTGACAGCTGCTTGTGTTTTGATTATCTCTTTCAGGGTCTCTGAGTTCAAAACCACATTCTACAGAAGCAACTGGCAGAAAGAAATTATTTCCAATAACCCATCCATAGAAGAGGCCCTGTTATTGTTATTAATTACTCATATTGCCATAGGACCTCTTTGTCTCAGCCAAGAATAGAGGCTCACTGTGTTGCACTCCATACTAACAGGCAGATAAGGGCAGGCCTTGCCCCACAGAGCTTGCTGCCTACAAAATCCCAGGCCAAGCTCCATGTTAACTACTGATAGTTCTGCAAGAAGTCTAATTTAGTGCTCAAGCCTGATTATGGTCAGCCTGAGCTCTCAGCCAACTACAAAGGTCATGCCTCACAGACATTTCCCACATACCACCATGGCAAAGGGCAGCCCACATGCCCAGCCCACTACAATAACCCATGTCATGTAACCTTCCCACATACAGCAATGACAACAAAGCATCACTCTGTGGTGAGAGAGCACTGTAGGAGGAGAGGTATGGCGCGTCCTTCACAGGGGGAGCTGGCTGAAATTGGTCTCCTCCTGCAAGGAACAATTGAAAATCATGAAAGAACAAAAAACTGCAGATGAGAGGAGCTGTGTTTTGGAAAGGGCTGAGTGGGAAAGAGTAGGATGACTGCTACAAGCATGGTGAAGGCAGCCAAAAATGGCCAGCAGCCAAAGGGGGAAGCACAAGCAGAAGGGAAAGGGCAGCTGGGGAGGAGAGACAGGGTCACACCTGGGGATGCCAGGTACCCTGAGTGTGCTCTGGGATCATTTCAGTATGTGGGAGAGGGACTGGGAAGGGTGGGAGAGGGAAGAAGCAGCCCCACAAATCAAGGAGGTGATGAGCTGCTGACTGTCCCTCATGACAAGGGCTTTCTCATTGAAACACTGACAACTGACTCATTAAGAAACCAAACAGGTTTCCATAAGTTTTTAATCATCATTTTTCCTTAAGTTTTGCTTGCATCACAGCAGCAAAACTACCAGCAAAATCATTCTTAACTAGCTTTACTGGTCCCACTGGCACCAGAGCAAGCTACTGCACAAGCTGGCCAGTGAGAACAAGGCTGCTGTTTTCTTTGGCTTTCTGGTTGATCAATCTTTTCACATGGATGGATTTTTAAAAGATAAATGACTGGATTACAGCTGGGAAAATCTCTATTTTCTTTGTTATTTTGCCATAGATTTTTGATGCAGTTATGGAGCAACCTGTCTCTGCAGAGCTTCTGGGCCTCCATTATTCATCTGTAAAAGCCCCTTATTATTCCTTAATAGCAAATCCCCAACAAGGTTGTCTATTTCCATGGTAAAATCTCTAACCTTTCATTTATATGCTCGAATTCATTGTGCCAGGCATCCCAGAGTCCCCAGGTACTTCTGTCAGGCAATAAATAACAATTTATTCCACCCCACTGAGATCTAGTGGACAAAACAGCAGCTCATGAAACAAGCAGTATCTCGAATTATCAGAATGTTTCCACTTTCTCAGAGTGCTGCCTGTTCTTTCTTAGCACAGCAATTTTTGTATGTTTACTAACAAAATTACTTTTCAATCACAACAGATCTCTTTATGCTGATGCATTCCCTCATCACCACTATGCATATCTCATCCCTTTTGCCTGCCCGACACATGCACTTCACTCCTGGTGAAGACCCCGACCAGTGTCAGCCTCACTGGGTGTTGAGCCATCCCTTTGGCAGCACCGTGCTGAGTCACTGCCTCTGCCCTTCCCCTGATCCCTCCAGCACCAAGAAACACTGCCGCTCACACAGCTGCAGTTCTCTACATAGCAAAAAGCACTGGACTGCAAGCTCTGAAAAAATGTTGCTTATCAGATTCTGGGCTGCTTTCTGCTAAAATAAATAGTGGATTGAAATAGAGGACTCTCATTCTTAACCTAGTGGCATTCTGAAGGAAACAGCCGAGCTGAAGAACCTGCCAGGAGAAAATCTCTCTGATGGGTTTTTGGAGCAGAATTCCAGTTTCCATTTTCTAAACACAACTTTTCAACGTGGAATAATTAGCAATTAATTACACAGCAAGCGGATCCTTGAATAACAGCAAGAAACTGCCCATGCCTAGCCCTGCATGAGCTGGTAGAGAAGCCAGGGGCTCTCCCACAAGAAGAATCTTACAACTAAAGGATTGTTACAGCACAGAAAGCATATTCAGCACAATCTTCAGCTGTAACACTTAACTGCTTGCTATACCCAGGGAAGGGGTTATTTATACCCAGACAAGGCTTATGTGCTCATTTTCAGTGTAAGGTTCTTCTCATCCTTCTAAACTGATACAAAAGTAAATAAAAAAGAAAAAAAAAAAAACAACAAAGATAGGAATGACTCTGAACTTGATAATCTCAGCCCAAGGAACAGTGACTGAAGTACTTTTCAACCACCAAGTGCCAAAGCTTTACTCAAGTTGTCATTTCATCTCCTGATCTTGAATACATTCCTGAACTCTACAGCAAGCAAGAAGGCAAAAAAAGAAAATCACTAATCTCACAAATCATAAAGCAACGTTAAGCAGATTGCTATATAAATAAGTAAATAAATGGAGGGGCCTAAAGGTGCATCCTGGAATCTACCCAAATATCATCAGTAATTGTAATTGAGTAAAAAGATGCCATAGGTTTCAATACAAACCTGCTCAGCCTGCTTAATAAAGAACAAACTGTGTTTTCCATGACAAGTGAAATACAGATTTGATAGTGCAGACTTCTCAGTACCTGAGTTTGATATTTCAGTTCTATCACTTCAGTGTGGGTTTTAATTCAGCACGTTTGGAAAAATCTTCACTTAACTGTGTCGTTCCAGACTTGCTCCTATTTTTACACAGTTGAGCTTACAGTATGTTAAAGGAAAGTTTTCTTATCACCAGATGGCCAGCACCAGCCTTAGCTGGCAGAGAAAGTAAGAACTTACCTAATGCCCAAGAAACTGAATTACCTGCTGCCCAAAGTTCTGAACTCATAACAAACCCTGTGTGCCTTCATCCCTCTTTGATACAAAGACATACCATACAAAGATACACCGTCTACTGCTTCTCTTACACATAGTCATATATCATACACATCATTCTAAAAAGAAGTCCTTCTGTTCATATCTTTACATACTACTTTAAAAAATGACTTATTATCCAGATCTCTGACTGATGTTTTATGGATTCATAAGTAATCGATCCAGTGCCCATTTTTAGCTCACTGTAGATGTAAGGTGCATATCAGCTGAAAATTCATTTATTCAGGTTACTGCCTCATTGTTTTCTTGTTGTTTTTGTTTTTTTTTACCTTGCCCATCATGCATTTGGAGCAAGACAAGTGCACACGCATGGGCAGCTGCTGATCATGGGTTATAACAATTCATCAAGCTTCAAGAATAGGATCATAGAACCAAACAATCATAAAATGGTTGATCTGGAAGGGACCTCAAAGCTTACCCAGTCCCAACCTCCTGCCAGGGCAAGGCTGCCACCCAGCAGATCACACTGCCCAGGGCCCTGTCCAGCCTAGCCTTGAGTACCTCCAAGGACTGGGAATCTACAGATTCTCTGGGCAACCTGTGCCAGTGCCTCACCACCTTGTAAGAAAGAAATTTCCACCTGACATCCAACCTAAATCTTCCATCTTTTAGTGCAAAATCATTCCCCCTTGTCTTATCACTATCAGATCACATAAAATGTCACTCACCATCTTGTTAATATGCTCCCTTTAAGTACCAAATTGTTGCAATGAGGTGTTTCCAGGAGCTTCTCTTCTCCACTGAACAAGCCCAGCTCCCTCAGCCTTTCTTTGCAGGAGAGATGCTCAGGTCCTCTAAGGTCCACATATTAGAGACCTAGTATTTATAACTATCCCAGTTCTCCCTGCTTTGGTGGTAGGTAATGTGAATTTTGAGTTTATAGCATTTTTATCAATGATATTTGATGGCAGAGCTTTTGGCAGCTGGCGGTGGGCACAGGCTCAACAAATAAATTATTGTTCCACTAATTCATGACTATGGGATGCATCTCATTGGGGCCCACAGACTTATAGGTGTTCAGGTTCATCAAGTGGTCACGAACCTGTTTGCTTACAGTAGAAGAGGCTGCTCCTTTTTCATCTTCCTAGCTGAGCATTATAGAATTACAGAATCATAGAATGGTCTGTGTTGGAAGAGGCCTTTAAGATCTAGTTCCAATCCCCCTGATATAGGCAGGGACATGTCCCACTAGACAAGGTTGCTCCAAGCCCCTCTAACAGCTAATAGAAGCTGGTTCTCCTCCTCCAGGTATCCAAAACAGAAGTCAAAACTGCAGCTGTTAAGAGCTTTCAACCTCCTTCCATGGAGGTAATCATCGGTCAGTGGTGACAGAGAGCATGTCATGGTTCATTCTCAGTGCAGCGACATTTAAACCTGTTCAGTGTAACAAGGAAAACAAAGGAAAGGCTGTGCACTGGTGGGTAACCTTCTCAGAGTGCATGCTGAATGTGGAGCATTGCCCCTGACACGTGTCATCTCTGATTTCTGAGTGCACAAAACTAAAAATAAACAAATAGACAAACAAACAAACAAACAAAAAACAGAAAGGAGGAATGGAGTTTGGAGTCCTGATAATTTAATTGGAAGGACCTCAGAAGTGACTGACTGAAGTGAAAGGTGACTAACCAGTATCCGAGGACTTGTTCTTACCTATGAGTTAAGCACAGTGTTGTATGCATTAGTCCTAGCAATGGAAACCTACCTGCTGCATAGATGGATTTAACACAGCCATACAGCACAGGGACAAATTAAATGTGATTCAAAGGAGAAAGGACGAAGGAGACGGTATGGCATGGCTGTGCGGGTAATGGGTTCTACTCACAGCCCTGATCACCCGTACTCGAGTGCAGTGCTAATCTCACTGTGCATCAGTTTTCTTGTCTGGGGTCACTTCTTTGCAGAGACTGCAAAGGGGAAGACCAAAAAAAAGCATAAACCATTATGGACAGGAGACGAATGCAGTACTAGAATAAGAAGCAGAAAACAAAAGGCTGAAGACAGATAGGAAGGAACCACAAGAGATACGCACAAGAGAAAGTGGGAATGGACCAATCTTCATCTTAGCAAAAGCCTTTTTGTGTTAACAGTCTTAACAAATAATATAATATAATAAACTACAGGTTTAGGACAGAGGTCTGCTTTTTCTTTCAACTATTAGGTTTGTTGTTAAACTTTGATAATGAAAGACATTCAGACACACAAATATTAAGATCATGAAATTTTTATTTAATAAAACTACCACATAGAAGCAGAGTCCCCATTAGAGCACTAACTTGCAGTCTGGCTCAATTCCTACCTGCTTACTTCAGCTTTAGGCACCTGCCCTTGCAGAGATATGTTTTTCACCTTTGGAATAGTCCTAATGGCATCCATCTGTATCTGGTCTGTACTGTGGACTGCCTTCACAAGACAGTATGAAAAATTGCTGTTTTATCCTCATAGTCATCTGCTGCTAGCAATGCAAGCAGTCCTGGGTAAAGGGACAAAGGGAACATTCATATCTTTGCATGCCATATCAATTCCTCTAAATTAAGAACGTGCCCTCCCTCCTCCCCTGTAAAATACGATGCTGTGAAGTTCAGAAGGAAATGAGGAAAGATGAGGAAAATGAAAATCATGCCACAAATGCAAGGCAGTTCGACAGAACTGAATGCATGCTTTTTGCCTCTGCCATTATCAATTAAAATCACCAAAAAGGAAAAAAAATGGACAGTGTAGAACTGTACTGAATTAAACATTGTTCTCTCAGGTATCGGAAAAATTGGGAAGGGAAATCCATGGCAAAGCCAACTTTTTAGCAAAGCCCTACATTATCACAGAGCTACAAGAGATGTAGAAGCACCAGTGATTCCTGTTTCATTTCCATTGTCCACAGGCTGAACAAAACACCGATGCAAAAATGTAACAGAAAAATGAGGAGCTTAAATGGATACCTTTGAGCTTGAAAAACTGAAAGGTTTATCAAGAAGCTTTTTCTTTCTTTTCTTTTATTATAAGAACCTGAAAGGTTCTTACAGTGAGAGTGGGGCAGGTCTCTTCTCACGAGTGACAAGTGACAGGACGAGGGGAAATGGCCTCAAGTTGCGCCAGGGCAAGTTTAGGTTGGATATTAGGAAGAACTTCTTTACAGAAAGGGTGGTTAGGTACTGGAATGGGCTCCCCAGGGAGGTGGTTGAATCGCCATCCCTGGATGTGTTCAAGAGCCGTTTGGATGTGGTGCTCAGGGATATGATATAGCAGAGGTTTGTTGTTGGAGATAGGGTACTGGTTAGGCTGCGGTTGGACTTGATGATCTTCAAGGTCTTTTCCAACCTGGGTAATTCTATGATTCTATGATTTATTTTTTTAGAAGCCCTTAATGCAGCCAGAAAATGTATAAATATATGTAAGAACTTGCATGTAATTCCTCCAAGTGGCAATTGCACAAGGTATGTAAAAATTGGCCAGGTGCAAATTTAGTCTATGCATCTGACTTTGACAATGCTCCTCATTTTACCTTGATGAATGCTCATAAATTACTGTTTTATGCCAAATGTTATTTTCTCCACCACTGTTTTCCCCCGGTTGCATTTTCCATAAAGCCAGGTGTTAAGTCTGACTCCTGTTCTGCTTATAGGCTGCACCCACGCACATCACAGAAGGAAAATCTACGCTGCAACACAGAAGGGAAGGAAAAATACTTCACATAAAGGAGGGTGAAAAGATGGTAGTGAAATATTTTCTAAAGTTAATTACAAAGGGCTTAATTCCAAACAGATGCAGACCTTTAGACTGAAGTCTGTTCAGCGGCCGCCATTCTACACTCACAAATCTTAAACAGGAAGTTTAGTGTCCGGCCCCCCCATTAACACTGCAATCAGTCATTTTAGATTCGGTACTAATTCAATATTTTATAGAAAATCTAAGGAAAATTAACTTTTCCATGACATAAAAACCAATGCCCAGTTATCTCAGAGCTCAACACATGGGTGCTTCAATTGAAATCCTCAGATTAAAGAGGGATTCCTTAAAAATTTCTGAGAAGAATGAAAGTAAGAAAGCAATTGAACGACGGGGAGAAAATGAAATGAACTCTATTTAGATTTATTTTGGTAGTTTGTGAGCCGCAGCCGTTTATAGCTAGCATTGTTTAAGGGTTGGCTATTGCAGGATGTCTAGCAAATTACATGTTTATCTGTACTGTCTCATAAGGACACGGTGCAATTAGTTAGAGGAACTGGCAATACAGGTCCCTCCCACAAAAAGAGAAAGGAAAAAAAAAAAAGATTATCTCTATTTTTCTTTGCATGCTGCCAAAGCTCCAGCAATTTCCCATAACATTATTTCAGCTGCTTACGTTTTCTGTAGTCTAATGCACAGGATATATTTCCCTTTAGAGGAAACCATCCTACCATAATTTGATGAGCATCTCTTTTAACATCAGTGCCTGTTTACACAGCTCATTCTGTCCCCCTGTTTCTTTGGCATTCATTCCTATCCCCACACTGACTTTTGGCAGTGAGGGTATAGCAACTTACGGGAACGTATTGTGAACCATATCGTGTACCCTGTCTGCTTACAGACAGCATCCGACCCCTTCTCTGTTATTTTTAATTGAGGTCGGTATAAACATTTGCACATCTGAAAGCCAGAACGGGCAGGAATGACAAAGGGAGATGCAGGGCTGTCCCACTGAGAGAAAAGCACATCAAAACACTCCCTCACTAACCCAAGGTCAATGACAACCAAAGGTGAAATTCAGGCATAGAGCGAGGCTATGGATCTGCTAATGGTCACTATTTCCAGGCAGCATGCTGTTTTGTGTTGGGTAATGCACAGTAAACTGCTGCTGGGATTGAACTGGGTACAGTGGGTACTCCCAGAGACTTTGCATGTACCAGGCTCACTGCAGCCTACCTCCTTTCTCATCCAGTCCCACCTCCTGTTCAAAGCACGGTCAGTTCTGAGTTCAGGAGACAGCACAACCTCGGTGGGCAACCTGTGCCGCTTTCAGGCCTCATGGGGAAACAGCTCCTCTGAGCCTCTCTGGTTCCAACCACTGCCAGTTCTCTTGTGCTCCCACCGCACCCAGCTGTGCAAAGGCTGGCTCTGTCTTCTCAGGAACACCCTTGCAGGACTGGGCAGGTTGCTGGAGGGTTCCTCAGAGCCCTATCTCTTCCAGGCTGAGCAGGCCCTCCTCCCTCAGTCTCTCCTTACAGCACTTGCAGCCCTCTGCTGAACTCAGGCTATTTTGTTGCAGGCCTGTGTTACAAGGAGAGCACGGAGTGATGGAAGAAGAGCTGGAAGAGCACCCAAAGCTTTGCCTGACTTTGCTGTGCCCTTCTGAGTGGCACTGTGTGATCAGGCTCCAAAGGGCTGAGATGAGGGTGAGGTGTTGGGAATGCTCAGCCTCATTATACATACACTGTTGCCAAAATAAATATTGAGATGGCATCAGTTCACAGCTCCCAAGCTACATATTTGGGACATGTTCACCTCTGGGTTGAATTCAGAACACCCCATTGGGATGTATGAGCTGCTCTGCACTTTCCTAAGCAACCTGTGCTGCAGACGGGTGCGTGGAAGGATCATACATTTAACAGGGCTGTATCTGGGACAAGGAGCCTTCCTTCTGCTGTTCTTCAGATCCAGAAAGCCTCGCCAGCTGCACACTTCAAGGCAGAAAGAAACTGCAAACAGAGGGCTTTGGAGAAGAGTCAGTTAGTTGAGGCAGCACTGTATCAGGGGAGTGAGGAGATGGAGTTTGGGTCCCCATAATGAAAGTAGTGCAGAGAAGAGAACAAGAAGCAAGAAGCTGCCAGACGCAGCTTTAGCTCTGCTCACCCAAGAATTATTTGTGGAAGCCACATTACAAACTGACTAAGCACTTAATAGCCATGGATGAAGTACCTCTGTGAGGTAGGGAAAACACATTTTTGATCTGAAAAGTAAGGGCTGCTTACCAGTAGGCTGGTTTCCGGTACTTTACCAAGGATACTTGGGTTTCAATTAATAGGGACACCAAACTTCCCCCTCAACCTAAAAATCAGATAGCCAGCTCTATCTGTAATCTTGAGAAGTTTGATTCCCTAGAATAAAACATATAAAACCCAAGAAGCTGAGTGAGAAACTGCTTAAATTAGTCAGAGAGGGAGTCAAGGAGAGGCCCTTCAGCATCTGTCTAGCTGCTATGTCTGTGATTTGACATACAAAAAGAAATCTCTGCTTAGGACTTGCCAGACCTAAATGCCTCCTAGAGTGAGGCACCAAAGCTGCTCTCAATCCTACTGCATCAATACTGCAGGTGACTGAAATTTCTGCCCTCTAAAAGTATTGCAGGTCCCTGCTGCACAACAACTAATCATAGAAGCACGGGATGGCTGAGGTAGGAAGGGACCTCTGGAGATCATCTTGTCCAGCCCCTCGCTCAAGCTGGGCAGCTAAGCAGGTTGCCCAGCAAAGCCATGAAGCCACTCTACACATCATTAAAAGAATAAAAACGAACAGCAGAGATCATGGAAAATGCAATGTAAATATTTAAGACTACAAATACGAAAAATGCTGAAAGATGGTTTCCACAAAATATGCTGGCAATTAAACTCCCACCCCAATAAAGCAGATTACCTTTATGCACATGACTGATAGCAATGAGTATTTTTCTCTGAACTCTTATTAACTGCAGGGTAGCTTGAGGTATAATTAAATAAGGCACGGAAACATCATTATCAGAGTGAAAAATTTAAAACAGATAAATCAGTCTGCAGAACATAATGAAGCTCTAAAATAAGAATGCTTTGTTCAATGCTAGTCCTATCATCTTGTTTGTCTTTAGGACTACCAGGGCTCCATCTCGTAAGACTGAAGGCTGCTACAGTCAGCACAACAGAACAAACCTTTCCACATTCCTACTGTTCACTTCACTTTTAAAAACATAAGGTTAGAATCATAGAATCACCAAGGTTGGAAAAGACCTAAAAGATCATCCAGTCCAACCGTTCACCTATTACCAATAGCTCTGTTGGTAGCTGATAGATGTTTTGAATCCTTTCTGGACAGCTTACACATGTAATAACTGCTCCATTTTGGAGGAAGCCCTTTTTAGGTCACTGTTTAAAGCCTCAAAACATCCAAATCTTATGTTAAAGGAAAAATACATGAACAAAGAAAAAGAAACAGCAGAGGTTACTAGAACAATTCATGTTGCATGGTGGGTAGCATATATTCTATATACAAGTATTAATATTTAATGTAATGTATTGCAATTTGCTTTTACATTCTATAATGGTCTTACATTCCCATCTCACTCTCCAGCAATGGAAATTATTGTATAGCTGTGGTTCTGTATTGCAGCCTATATGGATAAAGCCCCACTGAAGTTCGCTTGAGTTTTGAACTGCCAAGGAACGTAGGAGAAGACTTCAGACTGTAAATGTCTAAGCCATGACTAAGTAAGGAAAGACAGGCAGCAATAAATACAATGAGCTCCTTAGAATAGAACACAAGAATAAAATAGTCCAAAAATGAAGACTTGCATTGATAAAAATCTAGGATAGGATTTGACTCTGGTAAACAAATCTGTTCAGAGATAGCCTTAAACATAGTTCTTCTCACACCGTTGCACCTACTGTTTCTCTTGAATGGATGAGTCATTTGTTTCAGTACACACTTGAGGCCTCATTTCATTAAATCACAGAATGTTTTGGGTTGGAGGGGACCATAAATCCTGTCTAGTTCCAATCCCCATCCATGGGCAGGGCTGCCACCCAGCAGCTCAGGCTGCCCAGGGCCCCATCCAACCTGGGCTTGAATGCCTCCAGGGATGAGGTACCCACAGCTTCTCTGGGCAACCACAACTTCCACACCTCATTTTGACTTCAGAGATGCTATGCATGGAAAGAAGCAGGAGGGGAAGTACAAATCCTCACAGCCACACCAGGCATGTCACTGGCTCCTGTTCAGTCATGGTGCTCTGATGTCCCCACATGCACACCACATGCAGGTCACAGCCCGGGGCATCGCCTGCAGTGACAACACTCACAGACTCTCTCCACTCATTTTGGAAGGAACCTTAATAAAAAAGCTCGCTTTGGGCTGCTTCTGACAATTTGCTGGAGAGCTTTCACACAGAGCCCTACAACCCAATAATCTGCATCCTCAAATCTCTACAACACAGTTTGCCCAAACCAGCTCAGACCAAATCCTGCCTTGCTAGTGTCATCACAGTCATCATTTGCTTCTGCTCACAGTCAGGAATCCGATCTGCACTCACAGAACAGTCATAATGTTGGTGCTAACAGAAAAGATTAGAAAATATAGCGACAGGAAGGAATATGAGCAAATCCTCCTTTGCAGGGCTGCATGTGTGGCAAGAATCAGTGCAGTTCCTCCAACCAAGCAAGAATAAATCTCCTGGAGAATACATGGAGGACAGAAATGCCCCATCTGCAGCAATGGAGAGCTCTGGAACTGAAAGCCCGCAGCCTGACCTGGAAACAGGAGTGGCTGCTCTCTGGCTTAGCATCAGGAATGCTACAGGATTTCTGCTCTCCGTGGATATCTCCATATCCACGCTGTGGTTGGCACAGCACAAAGGCACTGCCCTGTGGGACAGCTGCAGAGCACACAATCCCATTGACTTCAAGGGGAAGTAAACAGGAAGGGAATCTGTGCCCATCTTTGATTTCAGTCAACCATGTTGACTAATCCCTCTAGCTTCAGAATCTACACTCAGTTCCTCGCACTACCCCTTCTACCTGTGCACCGACGTGTCATCCATCACATTAGTGCCTTCATGTCCCTTCCAGTCACATATCTCACTACTGACTTCAATGTGCCGAGCCTACTGCACAGCTTCAGCAGAGCAGGGGAGCCAGTTATCAAATTGAATAGGGTTTTTTTTCCCTGGAAATTAGCTTTCTTCTTCTTCAAAACATAATTTTTATACTCTTGTGGGCAATGGGGCAAACCTGTAGCATAACATGTTTACCTGCAAGTGAAATGAAACCTTCGTTTTATTAAGTGTTTCTAGAAGAGCAGCAAAGCTGGTGCTCTAAAGAACACTTGTATCTGATCTAAATTCATCGAGTGATTCCCTTCATTCCCTCCACATATGGAATGTGGTCTCGATTTCTGACTGAAGAGAACTGCTGCACATTGTATACAGTGAGATGTTTTTGCAGAACAAAACATTCCTTTTAAATCTGGGGGAAAATAATCTGTCTAATACTTTCCCTTCCTCATTTGAAAGATGGAATCATTTACATTCTAATATGGCACAGAAACACTCTGAAATGCAGGGCTATGAGTGCTGTAGATGTGTGCACATACCCCTTCTTGGATCCCATGTATGTGCACAGCCTCAACCTCTGGTTATTTCCCTTCATGATGAACACAGGAGGCGCGATGATATCTCAGTGGTGTCCAACAGAGCCCAAAGGTGCCGTATAGCACTCACCTACCGTGTGCTCTGGATGCTACAGAACCACATTGGAAAGCCCAACTCCAACCAGCCCTCGCATCAAACATTTCTCCTTTCAGCATGACGCAGAACTTTAATTGCCACTGAGCGGGGGTGACCTCAGGACTACTTTCTCTGCCCGGATGGCAGCGATTCCCCCGACTGCCGGAACGAAACCAGCCTATAAATAACTTCAGAAGGAACCGTCTCCCTTCCCGTGCACTGCAGACAGCTGTTTACCCGGCTCCCACGTCCCAGCGTTAGCTCAGCGCTCGGCTCCGCGCGGTTTAATTTCCCCCTCTCAGCATCCGCAGCCGACGCAGCCGTGCCCCGAGCTCCCCCCGGGGCGCAGATGTCCACCGCCACGACCGGGGCTCCGTCTTCAGCCCCGGCTACGGCCGAGCCCCGCTCCCCTCCCCGCGGCTCCCCGCAGTCTCCGGGGCCCGCGCCGTCGGCTGGCCCACCTGCAGGGGGCCGGAGCGGGGCTCCCCCGTCACGGCCGCGCGTGGGCAGCCCAGCAGCGCCCCGCAGCCGGCGGGGAGAGACAAAAGCCCGGGCCGGCTCACCTCCTTCAGCTGCTCCAGCTCCTGCTTGAGGCCGTCATACTCCGCCTCCAGCTCGTCGTACTGCTGCTTGAGGGTGAGCTTCTCTTCCAGCACCACCAACCCATATTCCGCCGCCTGGATCTTCTCGTGGGTCGTCTCGGAGAGCTCCCGGGTCAGCCGCTCGATCTCGCTCTTGTAGTGGTCCGCGCCCTGCAGCACCTCCTCCGCAGCCATAGCCCCCGCCGGCTCTGCCGCGCACCGCGTCGCCGCGCCGCCGAAGCAGCGAGGGGGCGGGCGCGGCCGAGGGGCGGCACCGGCACGGCCGACCTGGGGACGGGGACGGGGATGCGGGCGGAGATGGGGCCGGCCGAGCGCCGCCCCGCCGCAGTCGCGCCCCCGGCCCCGCCGCCGCTCTCGCCTCCCCCGGCCTTGCGGCGGCCTCGCGGCCCGGGGAGGCGGCTGCGGCGCGGCGCTCTGGAGGCCGGGGCGGCGAGCGGGGCGGGCGGGAGCGCGCGTCGGTGCGGCGGCTCCCGGGGAGCTGCTGGAGCCCTCCTCTGAGCGCGGCGCCGGCACCCCCGCCCCCAACAGCGCGGTCCCTCCCCTGCGCTCTTCAAGATGACAGCGGCCCGTCGGGCTCGGTGCCGACCCCCGGCCCGGAGCGCCGCGGGGATGCGGGGCGATGGGAGCCCTCTCACTTGGCTCAGCCGGTTGTGGTGGCGGATACGGCACCGCGGTGATGTTAAAAATAGAACAGGAGATGCAGTCCAGGAGACTGCAGGAGCGGTGCTCGCTGCCAGGGAGCTTCAAGAGAACCATCCCCTGCTCCCGTCCCTGAGCAAGGACCACAGCGCTGAGCTGAGGGCAGTGCACCTCAGGGTGAGATGCCAGGGCTAGTGCTTATTGAACTGTAGAATCACTAAGGTTGGAAAAGATTTCTAAGATCATCCAGTCCGACCCCATCCCATCCCCACCATGCTCGCTGACCGCATCCCTCGGTGCCACGTCCACACGGTTCTTAAATACCTTCAGGGATGGTGATGCCACCACCTCCCTGGGCAGCCTGTGTCACTGCAGCACCACTTCTTCCAAGAAATTTTTCCTAATATCCAACCTGAACCTCTTCTGAGGCAACTTGAGGCCATTCCCTCTCATCCTGCCATTGTTACCTGGGAGAAGAGGGCAACCTCCATCTTGCTACAACCTCCTTTCAGGTCATTGTAGGGAGTGATACGTTCTCCCCTGAGATCAGACCTGCAGCACTGATCCGAGTCAGATCAGCTGTGGTCACCCCATTGTTTGTCTTTCAAATTAACCGGAGGACCTAATGCACAGATTATGTCAATTTTATGCTGGCTGTAGAAAGACAGATGGAACTTGTCCAGCTCGAAATGAGAGTGGTGCAGACAGACAGCACCTGATCCCACACAAAGCCTGCCAGTAAAACTTCACACATCAGATCAGGGGCTTGTTATGTCTTTGGCCTGGAAGAGTGAGCTCACCCTAGATCAGTGGCATAAGAGCTTCGTGTCACAGCCTTTGTGATCTGGTACCAGGCATCTGAAACCTAAATTCACTGTTTCTTCAAACGATGGCCTGTAAGCAAAGGCCTTATCCTACTGGTTTCAACAAAGATTCACTGTGGTTACCACCAGGATCAGGTTTTCATGCTTTGCAAACATTTGTCATTATTATTATTTTAATACTAGCACTAACAGGCCTTTAAATGGCATAGTTAGAGTTAGAATTTCCAGGGAAAGGAAGGTGGTCTGTTTAAAAAATGATGCTACGTATGGAGCCATATGTTGCATCCCACCAATGAAGCACTATATTGGAAATCAAAGACACAAATCCCTCCCCTGTTTTAAAGAAACCACATCACCTTCCTACCCCAGCTTCATCCCATTCTAAGAAAGAGAAACATCTGCATTCCTCCACAAAGTGCTTTGAGGTCTGTAAATGGAAGCTCCAACACCGGTCACTTAGTTATGTGCATACAGTGTATAGCATCTATCTAGACATGGACATGTAACTAAAGGATTGTAGGGTGGCCTGCATAAATACTACTTCCTAATGCCTACAGAACATAGAATCACAGAATATCCCTATTTGGAAGGGACCAACCATATCAGGGATCATGGAATCCAACTCCTTGCTCCGTGCAACACCACCCAAAAAATCAGACTATATGTCTGAAAGCATTGTCCTGACACTCCTTGAACTCTAGCATGTTCACTGCCATGACTGCTGCCCTGGAGAGCCTGTTCCATTCCCAGCCACCACAGGAAAAGCTGAATAACCTTTTCCTAACACCCCAACCTGACCCTCCTCTGTTGCAGCTCCATGCCATTCCCTTCCCTTCTATCACTTGTCACCTGGGAGAGATCAGAGGAATAAGCAAAGTGAGTGATGATCTGTCAGTTCTGTAGCCTGAAAGCAACTTCCCAAATGCTCATTCTTAATAAATTCTATTGCAGAAACAAGAGTGAATATTAATAAGGAAGCAGCAAGCATGGCTATTAATAGATGAGGAAAGTGAGCGGCCATTGCCACTGAATATGAAAACAGAGGGGGAAAAAACTCTATTCCAGTTGTGATTCCTATAGTATGCCTAATGACTGCTTTCTCTTTCTTAAAAAAGGATGGGAGTCCACAAATCTTTGCAACACAGACAAACCGAAATGGTAACAAAATATTTTCTTGAGAGCTTTTGCAAGTCCCAGTTTAGCCAGCTTCAGCTTTTGAGCGGTTTTTTGTTGGTGTAAAAACAAGCCTTTGGTAAACATGCATTCCATTGTAAATGAATGGAAAACACCTTAAGGCCAGTACTGAAAATGAGCAGTTGGTTGAAGACAGGCTGAAGCAACAGGATGCCGACAGCTAATCTGTCCTTGGTGTAACTCCACGTGCATCATTTAGCTGACAATCTCACTCATAACCCAAAGGGCCGCCTCACCACATGTCTGAACATCTGTGCCCCGGAGAGGAAATCTGGCTCAGTAAAAAATGTGTCATTTTTCTGCAGTACCTCACTAGAAAGTTAGGGAGAATCTTTCCTTTTAGAACTGAGAGGAGGAGTGAAGTCTAGTGACTGTGCAGTGTGCAGAAGTTCACGGTGGCTGGTGGAGGGGTTTCATAAACTTGAAGTCACAGAATCATAGAACTGTTGGAAGGGAGATGGAAGGAACCTCTGAAGACCATCTAGCCCAACTCCTCTGCAGTGAAGAGGGATGCCACAGCTAGATCAGGGTGCTCTGAGCCTGGTCCTGCAGCTGCTCCTGATTCAAAACACACAGCATGCCTGTGATTTGCTGTCACTGGGACCCATTTATTCTGCATCGTGCCTCCTATATGTATGCACCATCAAATGCTGCTCCCTGGTTCTAGAAGTTTACTGCTTTGAAGTCTTCCTTAGGGTGAAATTATTCATCCTTCAGAGCTTCCAGTTTCTCGTCTGACTCCAGGGAATCTGGGGTGGCAGCTCAGATGCAGATCTATACTTTCCAACATACACATTTAATTACAGTAATCCCATCTTTTACTTCTATATCTTTACCTAGGGCTTAAAACTGGCACTCACACTATCAAGACTTTTCCTCCTATATTTTTTTATGGACTACTAAGGATGTTGATGGCTCTTTTCCCCAATATAAGGAGCTTTGGATCACCCCATTCCTCACTCTGTGGGGATGAGAAAGGACAGCCAATCCTATAAATAGCATCTTAGTTAAAGGGAAAGACATTATTAAAGAAGGAAGTGCTGCAGCATGACCCAAAGGTGGTCATTCTCTAGTGAATACCTCATAAATGAAATCTCCTTTGATGGAGATGTCTTGCTTTACAGACTGCCTATAATAACATAGGGATGGCTGTAGTAATACTGTGGTGCCAGAAAGGTGTCAGTTTCAAGTAACACATCTGATAATTTGGGGAGTATATTTATCAGTGTAGATAGCCCTAAACAATGAGCTGGGTGCTTAACATAATTTCACTACATGAATATTCATTGCCTCGTGCTTACTTAAGTCCTGCTACAATGCTTTACTTTTTCTGCCTCTCCCAGCTCAAAAAGCCTGCTCCAGATTGGGATGTGATTTAGTGGACATGGTGGTGATGGGCTGACATTTGGACTAGGTGATCTTAGAGGTCTTTTCCGACCTTAATGATTCTATGAGTCCGTGATATCACCCTGCACTACTATTCCTCTTCCATTTTGCCCTGCTGCTCCCCTTTCACATAAATATTTCAAAACACTCTATAGTCATTTAGCGACACTCAACAGACCCTCCCAAAATGAGCTTCTATATAATCGCATCTGTTCCATGGGCAGAAACAGCCCTTTGACTTCCTGGCACAGGATACTGACAGACTCTTATAAGGATAGTAGGCTCCCCTACCAAAAAAAAAAGAAAATGCTATTCTGGTTATACATTTCTGGGGTCAGTCAGATATTCAAGGACAGGCAAAATGATGCAGTTCAAATCTTGCTCAAGACAGCATCATCAAAACTCCAAATCACTGAAGTGACCTATGTGAAACAAACTACCAGCCCTATACCTTACTGGCAGTGCAGCTGTAGAAATCCCCCTGTACTGTGTTACAGATGTCCAGATTGCTGCACCTACAGTATGCACAGATATCACTTGAAGTCCATTTGCATGAAGCATCACACGGGATTGGAGCCCTAATCTAACAGCTGCTAATTAGCAGTGCTTGGCAGGCTTGCCAGAGTGCCCAAAAGAAAAAAATAAATGGGAGGAGGACCAATCTGCTATTATTAGTAGGAATGGGATTGATTTCCTGAAAGAGAAAAGAGGGGAAAAAAGCACTGAAGGAAGCCAGCACAATAGATGTCCTGTGTTTTGGAAATAAGCAAGTGGCTGTTATACTACCAAAGTTTCATCATCCTTGAGCACTGAACATACGCAACATATTTGTAACAAATGACCAGCCAAGAGATAAAAGGAAGGCACTAAGAAAATGAAACTTTAAAAGATATTTAAATGTCACAGCACAATAGAAATGGTAATGGGTTTTAAGAAAATTAGTTTATAGAGAACATTAAGAGAAATGAAACACAACTTAATAAAAATTAATGCATATAATGAAACAACAACAACAACAACAAAAAATGATGTTATCCTGATTAACATGAATGCCAGTATTCAAAAGGAAGGCTTTCAAATAACAGTTCCTTTATCTAAGTCTGTTTTATGGAGCAGCAAATGTTGGTAGGTTTAATTTTGGTGGACAGGAACTTGAATCTCCACCAGAATGATTTTGGACCCCCAGAACCTGATAGAGTTGAAAACCAGCAATGTAGAACATAAATAATCCAAAAAGAAGAACTAAATTCAACAAATAATGAAATCGGGAGGAATGGCTGGTGAAGTTTTCCATATGTAATGAGGAGGAGTCAGAGAAACAAGAGTGATTTTTATAAGAAAACTACCAAAAAATAAATTGCAAGGACATTTAGAAGACCAGAAGAATGAAACAACAATGCGATTCCTGCAAAATGAACTGTAGACCATCTCACATGTTGTGTGTGGGTCTTCATTCATCTCCACGGATTTCAGCCGATTCTTTTTATTGACAGCATTGCCCGTGGGCTCAGGACCCAGGACAGCGCTCTTTCACTCCATCCGGGGTCTTTATAGAACAAAACAAGTGACCGAAAGAAGCGTAAGAAGGGTTATAAAGCCTGTTTAAACCGCAAGGCACTTTCCTGTGACCCAGGAAATAGCTGCCCACTTGGAATGTTTTGTCCAAACAGCTTCTCAGCAATTTTGCCTCAATAAATCAGTGTCATAGTGCAAGCTGTTTCTTACTGGACAGACATAAAAGCAGATAGAAGAGGGAGAACAGTTTATCTCAGATGAATAGCAGAAGCTGTTTGCTCAGAGAACATATATAGCCAGAGCTCAGGCAAATTGCAACGTGGCAGGTTGTCTGGGCAGCAAATTATTATAAGAGAAAAGCAAAATAACCATATCCTAAAACTTCTCTTTATTTTTGCCAGAGCCTCAGAAAGCCAGGTTGCTCCCACAGAGGGCAGAACAGCTTGTGCTGGGGAGAGTGAACCCTTCCAGCACTAAGTTTCATTCAGCTTCACTTCCCCTTTTCTGAGCTTCAGTAGATCAGCAGCACATCTCCCCTGCTGGCTGGCTGCACTTTGCCCTTTTCATCTTATGGTCCCTCTCCAGCACGTCTGCCTGCCACTCACTCCTTGACTTGTTCTGGCTTTGCATTAGAAACAGAGAAGTGCAGGCGAGAATACATTTTAGAGGGTCATCAAGACCAATCCCACACACAGGTGGGATCAAACATATCTAGATTGTACACGGTTAAGGGTTATCTAACACGATCTTAAAACCCTCGGAGGAAGATATTCTACAATATACCTTCAATGCCTTTTCCAATATCTCACCACCACCAATACAAACAGAAACTACTAATGCAGAATTTGAACTTCTCACTACATATCAAGACAACCTACTCCCATCTTTAAAGTGCCTGAAGAATGTTCAGTTTGTCCTCTCCCTCATCAAGCAGTTTTCCAGCTTTTATTCAAAACCCTCAAACTCTCCCCAAGAATAATCCTTTCTAAACCTCTGGAAGGCCTTCTCTGAACAGTCTTATTTCCTGCTCTATCAGGCTGACCATAGCCCGGCCAGTAGAAGGCTGCTCCACTACTCAGTAACATGAGTTAAATATCTCCCACATTGCCAGTGTGACACTCCCAGTAGTCCATCCAATTTTTTAAGAAATAAAATCACATTGTTAATTTGCATGTACTTTTTACAGTCTGCTTTAACTTTAGCATCTGATTTTTTTTTGCCCTACTGCTTTTCCAGTGACATACTTCTTTGCACTTATGTTTGCTGAGATTCATCTTCTTGATTTTGGATCACTTATGTAGTACGTCAAGGTCATTTGCATATCATCCTCCAAAAGGCCTGCACTGTTGGCCATCCCTCAGCACTGCATAGAAAGCGTGACATCATTGAGGGTTTCTGCTCCTTCCTACAACGTTATTACAATGATCTTCCATCCCCTCCCCTCTCTTCCCCTTCCCTTTTGTCTCCCCCTCCTCCTCCTTCCCTTCCTTTCCCCCTTCTCCTTAGCCTCTCCCTCCCTTTTCTCCTTCCCTCCGCTCCCAGCCTTGCTCTGCCCTGCCCTTCCTGACATCTCCCTGCTCTGTAGTGGCCACTTTCCTTCCTCCTACAGCAGCCTTCAGCCCTGGGCTGGGGTCCATGGGTGTGTCTGGAACAAGTCAGCTAGGCTTGGATGTACTGGCACTTCCAAGACTGGTGCCCTCAGGACCTGATGGTCCTCTCCACTGCTGGTGCTCTCCACCCCACTGCTCTCCAGCACCCTCATCTAAAACCATCACACCATGATCAATCCATCAGTAAGAACCTTCCAAGATGTGTACCTGGAGAAACTATAGAGGGTCTCTGCCACTCAGAGCAGCTGGTCCCCTCACAGCAACACCTTTCTGCCCCTCAGTGTGGCCCCACACCTCCTGATGCTTCTCATCCCACTACCATCTGCTCTTGTTCAAGCATAAAGGGACTGGGCTGACAACCTTTTCTTCTTGGCAGTTCTACATTAGCTCTCTTTAAAACAAATGTGTTGTTTTCCAGACACTCGCAAATCAGCTGTTCAATCATGTTTAGTGTCTTTCTGGGAAGTGACATGAGGCCATATATTATATTCTCCACATTTCTGCTCCTTTTATTGCATCAAGTCTCTGCCAAAGTCCTCCTGCCATTGCAGCAGGGGAACAAGCAGCTAGCAAACTCAGGTGATTGGGTAGACCCGGTGTCTGAAACAGAAGCTGACTGAAATAAGGACCAAACTGCCACTTACAGTCACATTTAAATAATTTTTGCTCATAAGTGATTAGAGTGGGAGAGGAAATAATTTGTATTCAGCAGTGTGCCTTGTCTTGAAGCCTAGTATCTGCAGTGCATCTATTAAATATAGCTTCAAAAAGCACTTGTTTCTACTAAAGCTGATATTTGCCTTACCGTCCTCATCACGCATCAATGACTAAAAACATTTACAGCAATGCCTGAGAAAGAAACTGGTAGTTTTTTGTAGGATTTAATTATAATGCTGTATTGAAAACCAAAGCATATAGAATCACAGAATCGTTTGTGTTGGAAGGGACTCTTAAAGGCCATCTGGTCCAATCCCTGCTGTTAACAGGGACACCCACAGGTAGATCAGGTTGCTCAGAGCCCTGTCCAGCCTGACCCTGAGTATTTCCAGGGATGGGGCTTCCAAGAAACCCGCGCCAGTGCCTCACCACTCTGACTGTAAAAGCCTTCCTTACATACAATCTAAATCTCCCCTCTTTTAGTTTGAAACCACTCCTCCTCATCCTATCATACACACTGTACTGAAGAATCTGTCCCCTTCCTTCTTTACAGCCCCCCTTCAAACACTGAAAGGCCACCCTCAGATCTCCCCTGAGCCTTCTCCAGGCTGAACAGCCCCACCTCCCACAGTCTGTCCTCATAAGGGAGGTGTTCCACCACTGGGATCATTTTTATGGCCCTCCTCTGTATGCACCCCAACAAGTCCATGTCTCTCCTGTACTGAGGGCTCCACATCTGGATGCAGTACTCCAGGTGAGGTCTTACCAGCACAGAGCAGAGAGTCAGGATCACCTCCCCCACCCGCTGGCCATATTTCTTTTAACACAGCTCAGGACACAGTTGCTTTCTGGGCTGTGAGGGCACATTGACTTTCTGAGATCAAAACTGTCCCGTACATACTTCCATCTCTTCCTTACATTCAAGAGCAGTGAACCATTGAGGCCCAAGAGACATGGGCTGTAAACAAACCTGCAAATTAGACATAATGAGAATGTAGCAGGTGCCAATCCTGACCTGACAGACCAGAAATCATGACTGAATTGCTAGAGCTTCCCTGATGGGAACACAGTCAAAACCTCAGGTTGAGCTCATTTCTCTCAAAAGTGAGTGTTGACAATGAGCAAATGTAGAAGGGTACGGTGTCTTATTTTAACGCTATCTATCTGAATGCATCCAGCTGGGAAACAACAGCACAGTATAAGTAAAGCAAAGAAACCCTTAAGAGCCCCTCCCAGTATTCAACACCATTTTCAGGAGGGTGATAAAGTTAATTGTGAGTTTCCGTGAAGTTGTCTCCTGAGGTTTTTCCATTCTTTCCTGGATGATTAGAGGTTTCTGAAAGCACAGCAGATGGAACTTGGCACAGGGAGTACAGTGGAGTATAACCAAACATCTTTGGGTGTTGAATAATGCGGTTCCTTACAGAAGTCTTTGGTATAAAGAGGGGAAAAGATAGGAGGGATGCTGATATTTGCCCATCTGGGCAGCAAAGGACCAAGAGGGACTAGGAGAAACAATCAAACTTTTGCCAGCATAGCACAAAACTGGGAAGAGGAATAACAGATGGTAATTCCTTTGATGAAAGCTACCCATCTGCTAAAGCTTTGCCCATGATCTCCTGGAGATACTGTATGGAAAAGCTTCAGAGACAGCCTGTTAAAGGCGAATGTAAATGTGGGTTGTATAGAAAAAGATGTAAAAGAGACTAATTCTGCTCATAGAAGGGAACATAACAAGAAGGGGAGACATATTTCCACTCAGCTCTTGATAAGTCCTAAAATAGGCTTGTCAAAAGCAGGAACAACTCAGCAATATAGGACAGCGACTGCTTCCCAGTGTCCTACCTTGAATACAGATGAATGATAGCATCTTCTGACAAACCAACTAAAGCTCATACAAAAATTATTCTGTATTTGTGGAGCCAGATCGTGCTGTCCTGCAGACTGAGTCCCATCATCGACGGCGTCTCTGATCATAGCTACCTTCTCTGTCTGCTTTGATGAGCAAAGAGGCAGTATATCTTGATAGCATTTGGCTTTGATGCCTAATGATTACTGTTTATCACTTCTTTTGAGATGAAAAAGTTCATGAATCTTTCTGTATTGCAGGCTGTCTGAAAACTCAGGCAGCTATTACCTTCTAGTTTACCTTTATGAAATGAATGCAACAATCTCTGCAGAGAGAGCCTACAAACTTACCTGAAAGAAACAAGATATTTAGGAGCAATCTGTACAACCATGGGAAAATAAGCATGGGCAACTGATCACTCTCCTGCTTCTGCCTGACTTCCAGCTGGCACCAATCACTCAAAGCCATAAGAAATGTAAGAAAATAAACTACCATGGGGAATATAATGAAAGTATCCAGGTGAAAGGAGAAGGCCAAATATACTCACCTCTCCACCTCAGCTGCTTTCAAGAGAATTCCCTCCACTTAGTATTATGAGAAAATGGCAGCTACTACGTTTTAGGAGATATGGCAATTTACTGATGTTAGTTGCAGAACGGGAGGTTGATTTGCAAACTTGTCAGGGACTCTCTCTGCAAGGGATCTGTCAGAGTAGAAACATGTTTTGAAAATGAATGAGCAGGATGAGAAATTTGTTGTGAACAAGAAATTCCTTACAGGAATGGCCTGTGGGAGGCATATCTCTTGGCTGACTTCATACCACCATTACTTGTTGTCCTTTGACTCTAGCCCATGGAAAGTTGAAAGAGATGCACACCGTGCTTATGTTTCACAGCTGTCAAGAGAAAAGGGCAAGCAAGATTGTTTTTACATTGTCTTTCACAACAAGCTGTTGAGATTCAGTGCTACATAAATAACAAGATTTAAACAGCTACTCACACACTTTTACTCATTGACTTGTTTGTACATAATGATATTAAATGAGCATCGTGACTTTGCCTTGATCAAAGGTTGAATGATTGAACATAATGATCCTGTAGAATAATGAAGACAGCTGAGTATGATGAGCCTTGGGACAGACCACAGATCAACAAGTGGATGGGAGAGCAATACCTCAAACTGCTGGGAAGGTGATTTCATCATGGACAGATTTGGCTAGTGACCTCTGTCAATACTGGCTACAAACCCTCCATCATTAGAGAGGAAGAGAGTCTCGGGGAGAGTATCGCTCTGAACATTGCATGGAAGTGAAGTGGGATCAGGCTGAGTGCTGCTGCCCAGAGCCCACATACAAGGGAGTAATGTGTGACCTCACTGCCTGGCTGAGAAGGTGATCATCAACACATCAGAGAGCGGTAAGGATTAACTCACCCAGTGCAGCCAGCCTTCAGGAATGGCAACCTGCCGCTCTGATCCTTGTCAGCAAAGACTTGGGATGAGATCAAAGAATGAAGTAGATCCTCCCTTCCTGGCTCAGGAAACATGGACAAAAGTGTATTGCTTCTCCCACTCTTACAGGCAACAGAAGTGAGGAAGTGAGCTGTTGAGTACTACAGCTCAGTAGCCCTTCCCAACGTGCAGCTTTCACTTCAGTCTGGGGCTTCAAGAATTCCAGATTCTACCATCTCAATGGAGAAAACTGAATAAAAACATCAGGGAAGTAGGAGGAAACATACATAGGTGACTAAGCATTAAAAATGAAGTGAGAAGTATTATTACAGGCAGTCTGGCAGATGAAACTTGGTGTTGAAAAATGAGGCTATATACAGGAAAGCTGTTGGGAGCCTAAAGGGAAAAGAAACCTCACCATTAAGCAAAGTTCCTTTTAAACTCTCTCTATTAATCAACTGTGGTTGTAATGACTGAGAGTAATAAAAGTAGGAAGAGTTCACATTGCCTGTGCTGGGTCTCACTTTCTTTTTAACCAGTGATCCACTTGAAGAGAACAGCAAAAAACCATTTCACGTGGACAAAACTCACTGGTGAATCCGTTCCCTGACACCACTTGGTGCATGGCCCCACAACCTGCTGGAGTGTTGGAGGAACAGGAGCTGAGACCCTGCAGGCACATGCTACTCCCCCAGTGCCCTCACACCCAAACCTGATGGCTGCCATCTAGTATTGATTTAGTGTGGCTAAATTGCCTCCTCTGACTGCAGCTAACCTGTATGCAACGAAACCAGCCATGGGAGTGTGAGGAATGGAAGGGCAGCACGAACTTTAAAAAAGCCTTTGAAGATAAAGTCTCTGCAGTCACTTGCTTTGTTTTCTCCACATCACACAGAACTGATGCTTTCACCAAACGTGTTGATAGTTTTTCAAGTTAGGAATCATATCTTAAATAAAGCAGTATTTCTCTAAGCAATATCTTGCACTGAATATTTGGATACCTGCTGATTCACGTGAATGAATGCTGATTCACAATCCACATGACATCTCATCAGACAAATCACTAGACAGCTCTGTAATGACATACAGGGACACTGGAAATATCAAATACCTGTTATGAGCGTTTATTCTTTCAGATGGAGAAGGTGAGTTTCTGTGGATGTTACTATGGTAAATTCCAGGTGTTTCTGCACTTCCCATGGCATCATTTGCAGACATTTCTTAACAGATGGAAGCAGCGAGGACAACTCACACCTATTGAATGAATTATTTGCTGTAGGCATCAGTGCTTTACCCTCTTCTATTCCATTCTTCCTTGTGGGTTTATATGTCAGCTGTTTCCCAGCAACTCCATTTTGTTCTCTGAAAGACAAAAGGCTGCCTGTTTGGTTTTTGAGCTACTTTGTTGTTTCCTAAATCCCTCTTTGACACTCTCTCTGCTCCCCTTTATACTCTGTTTTCCTCAGGCTTCTCCTGCTGCCATCTCAGCAGCAACACCAAGTTGTCCTAATTAAGCTACATTTCTCCAGACAATTTATTTTCATATCTACACCACACCAAGTAAAAGACAAGAAGTCTGTCTCCTACAGACCTGCCAATGAAGTCAAATTTTGCAGCATTTTTATATATGAATCTAATATAAACAATGCTGTCATCTCATTATTATGTGGTCAGCTGCTATATGCTGGCAGGACACTGATAAAACATACACGATATATTCACATCATAAAAAAAACCACCTGTGAGAGAATTATATACCAATGAGACCAACTGTTCTTCATTCAGTAAAATGAAAAGCACCAAAATCAGCAAGGAGTCATTGTGAACGTATTGATCCTAAGCCTAAGGCTATTCTGTGGTCATAGCACTAAAGGAGGTCTCAGGTAGACACCTCCTCCCCAAGACAGGAGTTGTTCTGCCATTCCTTACAGCTGTCCTGCACTTGAAGATTTCACTGATGGAAATTCCACTGTCAGGATGCCGATCTGAAGCCTCTGGCTTTGCCTTACAAATGGAGGAAAAGGTTTGCCCAACAGTTTGGGAGGCCAAGAAAAATTGGAAGAAGAGGTATTTGTATTTGTTTGGTTGGTTTCCTTAGCTTGGAAAGAGATGACTGAGGATGAGACAGAGGTCTAGAAATCCATAAATCACATGGAGAAAGTGGTGAGAAACTGATAAGTCATTATTTTTCTTGAGGCAAGAATTATGGGGCACTAAATGAAATCAACAGGTCAGCAGGTCAAAGACAAATGAAAGAAAACACTTTTACATGCAGTGCCTAATTGCATTGCAGGATGTAACGTCCTGTTTTGGTTTGAAGGCACAAAGTATAAGCAAACTACAAAAGCCATTAGGCAGATTCATGGATGGGCAGATGGACACAATGATGTAGATACAATCTTTAGAACAGAAAGTCTCTAAATCTGAAATTGCTAGAAACTGATACAGGGTTGAGATAAGGACAGGAGGATCACTGTCATATGCAAAACAGATTTCATATAGGGAGATTAATGTAGTTCATTGCCTATTACTAGCAGACTAGAGCAATGAGAACTAAAAACAAACTAAAACCATCAAGCCTAACTCTCTTCAACATCCCGCCACCCCAAGCACAGCAGGCAATGGGGGCTGTGGTCAGTGCATAACTCATCTCTGCTGCTCCTTCACGGTCACTCTCTGCACCTGCTCCAATGTGGGATCCCCCTCACAGGATTCCGTCCTTCCCAAACTGACTGCATGTGTGCTGCCCACAGGCTGCATCTCTTCCAGCACAGCTCTAACATGTCTCCATACCACAGGGCCCATCCTTCAGGCTCTACTCCAGCACAAGTCCCCAAAGGCAGCAGTTCCCCCAGCCCATCTGCCCCACTGTGGTCTCCTCTCCATGGGCTGCTATCCCAGAGCACACCCAGCAGTGCTCATGCCTCAGCTCTGGCAGCAGTCGGTGCCTTTTGGAGCATCTGGAGCGGTCTCTGATCTGACATGGGGCAGTGCTGGGCTGCTCACAGAGGCCATCCTGAAGGCCCTTGCTACCAAAACCTTGCCAGATAAGCCCAATGCCAAAGAATTCAGGACAGACTTAAAACCAAAGTACTAACTTATGTATTCAAATGCAACTTACCTTCCAGCTCACGTCCCAGCTAATGCCAAAGACGTATTAAGAAACTGACTGAGAGATTTGTTTTCCATTGTGATGAAGAATGGTAATTACCAGGACCATCTTGACAAATAGATACTGTAAGAAATTTGTATTAGTAGAAGATGAATCTATTCCCTTAGCAAAAATAATACACTGTCGTACTTCAGTGCCTCCACAGCAGATTTAGAGAAAGTCTATTTCAAATAAAGGATGCCTTGGAAATACTTTAATATTCGTCTGACTTCACGAGACACCTAGGATTTATTATTTTAATCTAAAAATAATTTTTAATTATGTGGGTATATACTTGAGGTTATTTATAACCCTGCTGAGCCTTGCAACTGCTGACAGTTGTTCTTTAAAGACGGCCATTGTTTATCACTTTTGTTTTTCCATATATTACTGAAGCTTAAATCAAATTACTATGTGTGAAGGTTTATTAACCCAGTTACAGAGGAAAGATCGGCTTCCATTCAGTGTCTGCGTTTTGTTAAATTCTTTCAGTCTTAAACCTAGAAGTAGGTGGTAGATATTTCATTTGAGTTTGTCTCAGTGTATTTCCACGGGAGTAGGGCTATTTATAATCTTCTAGAGAGAATCCTAATAGATTCCAGTAGCCTCTTTCCAAAGGATTCTCCTGTCCTCATAGACCAATAGCCTCACTGCCTGCACTGAACACTGCCTGGATAGAACAGGTGTTGTCATCTTTGAAAGACAGGCTGGGAAAGGGGGAAATTCTCCTCAAAGAGATTTGGCTTTGTTGTTTTTTTTTTCCAACTCTTATTCCTCTATGCTACCATGATTAGATTATTATTAAACTTTACTGGCATCAGAAAAGCAGCATGATCACGTCTCATTTTCCAACAGAAACTTCCATATAGGTCAGCCTTTTTGATCTTACAATATTTTGTAGCAGTGGAGAATAAACTCCGTCAAATGATCACGAAGATGAAGAAACTAGAGCTAGATTACTGGAAGATTTTGCCCCCATTTTTTTTTCTTATTCAGCCCAAACTACTTTATTTTTAGATTACATCACGTTGCTCCCCTTCTATAAATACTCCCATCTTCTCACTTTGATGGCAAGACCATAATTAATTTACAGTAACGTATTTAAACTCAGAGCAGGCACACAGAGCATGATTTGCAGATTTTAATAGTTCTTTGCCATCTGCAGTCTCCTCTTCCATCTATCATCTACTGTCATATCTTCGTACCAAAATGAATGAACTTTAATTTGACTGGTAAAGCCCCAGGTGATCTGCAGAAGCTACTTGCCGAGCCCAGATTTTGAGTTTCTCATATCATGTGCGAATGGCACTGACTCTTCCTTGGCACTGTGTTTGCCACATCCAAGGTGATGTCCAATGCAGGTAAGCTGTTCAACCTAGAAAACAAGTACTGGGTAATCCTGCACAGCTGGAGAAGACCCCAGGCTACGTCTGGTTCATCTTTTCATCAGTAGATGATAGGGCAAGCTATTCATTGGGTCTTCAGAAGAATCTCTAAACACGAGCATGACTCTTGAAGTCAGATTGATCAACAAAAATAAGAGAAAACATCAAGACCTGCATCAAGACCTCTCTTCAGCTTTTTTCAACATCCTACTCAGACTGTTCTCACCTTTCTAGGTAGCCTTCTTCAGCTCTACCCTACCTGATCATAGGTTCTGACTTCTTGCTCTCTCATCAAAGAACTCCCTTTAAAAAAAAACTGTATCTTATCTTCTTTTACCAGATGACTTTCCTTAAAAACTTTTGTACCCTATCAGATCTTGCAATTCTTCTTGTAATCTTAGATAATTTAATAGGTTCTACAAATAGAAGACAAAACTATTCTGACTAGTTAAAGCAACTCTTTTTCATTTACTCTTCAGGAAGTCTTAAAACAACAAAAAACCCTAACATTCTAGTTAAAAGCAATTCACTATATCTGCTTATGGTTTTGCTGGTATATCTTACTTTTTCATCAAGCACAAACAGCTTTGTAAATAACACATTTCTGATATCTTTGGTCCATTAAAATAGTATAGTTAACATGAAAGTTTCTGAATTCAGATGCATGACTTGAAACAGCTTGATTTTTTCAGTTCACATGGAGAAGTTTCTGCTAACTGGGTCAACAGGAGGACAATGTTTAATTACAATTTAGAGCATTCATGGCCATGTGCTTCCTTCTTTGTGATGAATCCTAAATAATGTCAAAGACAATAGATGTTGCAGATGGAATTTTATAATTCATTCGTAAGAGAGAAGCAGTTCCAGTGTCTCACTGCCATCACACTATCTTCCTAATATCTAGTCTAAACCTTCCCTCTTCCAGTTTAAAGCCACTTCCCCTTGTTCTGTCGCTACCTGCCCTTGTAAAAAGTCCCTCCCCAGCTTTTCTGTAGGCCCCCTCCAGGTGCTGGAAGGCTGCTATAAGGTTTGCCCAGAGCCTTCCCTTCTCTAGTCTGAAGCACCATGGCTCTCCCAACTTGTCCTTGTAGGGACGTGCTTCAGCCATTTTATCATCCAAACATATTCCTAGGCTTGGTCAACAGTTTGTGTCTAAGAGGTGAGGAGACTCTCCTGCAGAGTTATGAAGTCAGAGGGAGCTATCCTGCTTTCTAAATTCCTTTTAACCACAGTGGTAAGGAGCCTGAGTGCGGCTGAATCCACTTCTCATTCCAGACTCAAGCAACTTTTTACACCTTAAGAGTTGTATATGCACAATCACAAATACTATCTTAGCAATTATTCAAGACCAGATTGGATGGGATTCTAGGCAGCTTGATCTAGGCGCTGGTAATCTCACTCACGGCAAGAGCATTTGAACTAGATGATCTCTAAGGTTCCCTCCAACCTAAGCCATTCTATGATCCAAAGCTTAGAAAGATCAGCAAGCTATTAGTCACATACCAAGGATCTGTCCTAACAGGGAATCTCATGATGCCAAGGTGTCAGGAATCCTTGCAGCAGGTATAACCCAGAGAGTTGTCCCTACTTGAGGGGAAAATCTGTTGTGAAGCCCTCTGTCATACAGGAAAGCTCAGTGGACTCTCGGGCTGCTCACTATTACCCCATAGGGTAAATCTATTGATTCAATAATATTTGTTTTCCAGATTTGGCTTGGGCTGGACATTGACTAGCACAACTTGCTATTGTGTTGCCATGTTTCCTTCAAATCCAGTTTGAAGGACCAAGTCATCAAGACCAGTTACATCTATCAGGACTACCTGCAGTAGTCATCACTTGACCAGAGTTATGAGGAAACAGAGGTAGGATTGGGAGTGCACTGTTACAGCAGGCCTCGTACTTTCAACAAGAACAATTAATTGCACTTTTCCTTCCTTCCTTCCTTCCTTCCTTCCTTCCTTCCTTCCTTCCTTCCTTCCTTCCTTCCTTCCTTCCTTCCTTCCTTCCTTCCTTCCTTCCTTCCTTCCTTCCTTCCTTCCTTCCTTCCTCCCTTCCTCCCTTCCTCCCTTCCTCCCTTCCTCCCTTCCTCCCTTCCTCCCTTCCTCCCTTCCTCCCTTCCTCCCTCCCTCCCTCCCTCCCTCCCTCCCTCGGCTCATTTTCTGATATAAAAGCAACCTCTGAAGAAATAAAATGTTCCATTAGGAAAACCTTCAGTTTACAGTAAGTGTCACTAGTTGCCTGGTGGAACTCATGGAAGAATATACTTAAGCTGAAGTCAAGCTCAGTATTTTTTCAAGTAATCCAAAATTTATCACCCTGAAGCATTTCCATACTAACTTGCAACTGTTCTGTACAACACAAATCACAGTGCAGAGTGCAAGCCTCCATTTTTTCTCAACATTTTGGTTTCCCTGCTACAGTGTGTGCTGCATAATTCAGTGTGCTCTTTCTTTTAACAACATGTGTGATGCTTTATATGGGTCACTGTTCTCTTGTAGCACACTCAAAAATACGTCTGGCCAGGAAACATCCAAGATGCAATTCAAAACGTTGGAAAATGTGTGTTTTACAAACTAAGACCTATTTTTGAATAATAAAAATGACTTAATCTTGAAGTTATCCACATGGTTATTCAACAATGAAACTGTTTTCTTTTGTTACAGAGCCAAGATCTATTATCAGTCACAACAAACTGATTTTAAGTAACATTGCACCAGAATGTAGTCTGTGTTGCTCCACACGCTACGGCAAACTATTCAGTTTCAAGAACGTTAGGCTGCTTTGTATTGTTGCAAATTCTTCATGTTTCTAGATCAAAATCTTGGGGAGAAAATATCTGCTATTTGCATTACATCTAGGCCAAAACTAATGCTGCTTCTTATCACATTTTCTGGATGGCTTTTCCATGCAGCTCTAGTTCAGCACCAAGGAATATGCAGTATTATTAAAAAAATCAATATATTTACAGATAAATTAAAAGAAAACAAAAGATGACTAACAATTGCATAAAGATCTGATGCACAACTAACAAGAATTATTTTTCTTCTGAGAAAACCATTTAAAGAGAGATGTTTATACAGAAAAACAAGATTTTCTGGATACTCATTCCCTACATAGTGTTCCTCCCTTCCATTCCCCTTAACAACCATCAAACTGAAGCCCAGGTGTATAATTCACAGCTGACATTTTCATGCCTGCAATTGGCCTCTGATCCTGAGACCACTGACAGCTCACTGAGGTCTAGCTTTTGTAGCTCTCCCTTCCCAAGGACTTCAAGATAATTTACTTTAGTCAGATCATTTCCCATTCTGGCCACAACTGGCTGAAGCAATCACTTCACTTAGCGAGGTGATCATCGGTTGAGCTAAACTTGGAGCACTCCCGGTGGTGCAGTTCCAGTGCTCTCCAGTCTGTACCATCCTTGTACCTCTCAGACCAGGCCACTGATCAAGGAGAAGGAATTCCATTCCCGGACAGGGCATGACTGCCCCAACTCACCGCCCTCCCTGCAAAGATCAAAGCACAAATTGCGGCTTATCTTGAGACTGCAAAGTGGCCCAGGGGCTGCACCACCACACCCCATCACTTTAAGTGCTTCAGAAGCAAATCCTAAATATCTGTGAGTCTGAAGAATTACAAGGTTACTTTCTTTTCAATCCTAATTTTTCATAGCACAGGCTTCTCTGCTGGCAGGCAATTTCATGAAGATACGGTCCAATAAACTGACTTCAAACAGCGAATCGATCGCATGATTTAAAGTAGGAGCCCAAACTCCACGGGCAAGTCATAAAGCAAAAATTTCATTAGAAAGAGAGCTGCAGTGAGCCAATCTAATAAAGGACATCCTAATAGTTTCACATTCAAAACAGCCTCTCATGATAAATAAAAGACTGAAATAATTGTTCATGAAGTTGCTCTTTATGGTTAACTTAGAAGAGAAAGAAGCTCCACCTTGATCCTGCACACAGTTGCCTGATCTAAAGACGAAGTAAGAGCCATGGATGGGCAGTTATTAAGCAAGATCTCTCATGGTATTTCTTTTCCCCCTTTCTTGTCACAGAAAGGATAGTAAAGAAAATTGGACTGACAAGTCTTCCCTTAAACTGAAAGAAAAAGTAGAACGAAAGAAAATCTGTTCATTTTTACCTGTGGAATTTCACATCATCCCATATAAGGTCAAGTTTCTCTAGCAAACAAGTGAAAAATCCTAAAACTCGGTGTGTTATAAGACAACTGCCAAGTGCAGGTTCAAAGCATATATACCAAGCTAAGACAGAATTGAGGGATTTGGGCATTCCAGTGCATGGTAAGCTGCATCACAAGGAATAACAAAACAGATCAGTTTTTAATGTATCTGAAGCCAAGACATTTTCAGTGAGGAAGAGATGGAATAGAAAGGGGGTGACTATTTTATCACCTTAAAACAAAGTTAATCATACCAATCAACAAATAACTTGCCTGAATACTGATGGTATATTTCCATATTTTCAGAACTGTTTTAATAATAAGAAGAAAAAGACATTACACTTGTGCATCTTTACTTACTTCAACCCAGTCTGTGCTGATTGTGATTCATATACACTTTTTGTTCTAATATGTGTTTTTGTTTTGGTATGTTAAAGCCCAGATGAGTGTTAAACAGTCATTACTTTTAGTTGTTCTTCCTTCCAGCTTTTTTGGACAGGTGGTTCCTGAGGGACCACCTTTAGCTCACATTCCACCATCAGTCCCCTGTTTAATCCTGCCCACCAGATTCCTGTGCTTAGGGGAAAAAAGCCACCACTGCTAGAAAACTGATGGTCACTTCTCTCATATCAACATTATGTTCATTGTTAACACCAACCAAGACTTCCTTCCCTCCATGAAGGCACACAAACTCCCTAGGCACAAACACAAGCACAATGCAAACATTTATTTTGTAGCAGAGAAGTGAGATAACACCAAATAGGGCTGTGATGAACAGAACCGATCTTTCAGTAACACTGAATGCAACCTCCACACTGTCATCTAGTGGACCTAATGGTGATATCCGGAGCTCAGTTTAATACTACGCTGTAACTGCCCTGGATGTGCAGCAGCAAAAACACTTCATTTTTTCCTCCTGTGTGGTTTATACCTTTTCCACCCAGTTCAGTCCTTTCTGAATCACCTTTTTAAGATAATCTAATTCCCTCCATTTTAATGTACAGTAATCCATTTTTTCTTTGTCTTGCTGTAATTTCCAAACCCCACTGCCAGCTATTGACTACAGAAACTCTTCTTTCTTCTCTTTTACTTCTTCACAGTAAGGTAGAAGTAACTTTCTTGTCCACGAAAGACAGAATAAATGCCCTTATGGGTTTTCTGTAAGTGATGCACACACTCAGTACCTCTCTTTTACCTCACATGACATCTCTGCATCTTCAGCTCCACACTGTTTGCAGTCTTCTGCTCTGATGAACTGCCCAATAAACTCAAGTGCTACACGGGTAAGGAATTTATGGCATACAGTTATGCCAGTTATTTTTGCCTAAGACCCAGTAAGTACGTAACTACAATAAAGTTGGCAGAATAGAAGGGAGATGAACGCTATCAAAGTGGTGTTTTTAGCATGTCAAGTTCTTCCAGAATCCCAAATCCTCTCAGCTCAATAAGTCTTGGTCCTTAGGATCTGCTCCCGTGATACCATAGCTCCAGACTTGTTCTCCACGTCAGGCTGACACAAGGTGAGACACGTTTGCCTTTGTAGCTGTTGATTTCTAGACAGCAGGATCTTACAGTGCTAATCCTATTCTACTGAGCCTACCTCTTGGTCTTTGATTCTACCCCTTATCCTCTCAGTTTCAGCAACCTGCAGCCTTCTGTATTTCCTAATCTATGCAGCCAGCTTGCTCACCATCCCTGGGGAGTCAGCTCTGAGTCCATCCTGCAGACAAGCTGTCACTCCATCTGCATCCTGCAGCCACCTTCCTGCAGAGCCAGCTCCCCATGCTGACCCAGAGATATCCAGTCCCTTCACTCTTGCTTTGCAGCTGGCTTAAGCACAATGATTGTACAACACGCACCCTATGGTCTGGGTGTACAACACCCATCTGCTAGATGTTAAATCAGCAATTAGCTAAACATATTAATGCCAGGCCAGCAAATCTGTTACAGACCTACAGCTACACAAAGTCAGTGATTTGACCAGTCTCTGTCTCATCGGAAGAAATGCTTAAATATGTTTATGCTGGTTCTGCAATTTTGTTAGTGGCCCATTTTGTCTCAACACCTGATTTTGCTTACCAAGGGCCTGCGATCCTCCCTTGCTGGCATTTTTTTTTATTATCAAAGATGAGAAAGAAGGAAAAATTACTTGTCAGACATTGTAAAGGAGGAATGCAAAGCCACTGACATACAAGAGAGAGAGACCTTAAATGTTGCACCCCGTGGCACTGGGGTGGAACTAGATGAATTTTAAGATCCCTTCCAATCCAAGCCATTCTGTGACTCTGTGGAGGTTGAGCTAGCTGGGAAAAACAGCCCTGGACACATCGGCTCCCAGACAAATCCAGGAGTGCAAGGTTCAGGCAACCCACTATACCAGAACCAGGCCAGCCTTTACAGCAAAGGATTTTCAAGAATTCAGATTACTTTTAGTAAAGAAAGACATAACTCACAAATAACATAAGGAATGCAGAAATCTGCACTAGGTAAGCATGCTCGATATGACTTCAGAGCTGCACATGACAGCTGGAAATTGATTCTGTTACTGACCTTGCTGGCAGGTGGCTGGTCTCCTGAAGACAATGGCTAACCAAGCCTACCACAGAGCTCTTAATAGAAACCCTTTCTTTTCTGGAGGGACCACCAGAATAGTAGAGCTCAGGTCAAGAGAGAAAAATATTGCAGAATGGATTTCTCCTTCCACAATTTTATCATGAATCCATAAACCAAGTCTCCTAAGAGATGGAACAGACAAGAAGGCAATGCTGTCAAAACAAACATATTCTCAGAGAAGGGTATCTACCTAGATGGAAGCCCAAGGCATCCTTGACAGGGGCAGATCAATGAAAGAAACCACTATGACAAAATGACCTCCTAGGAAAGCTGAAGGCATCAGCAACTGTTCAAGGAAATGTTTTCCAACATCCATTTACGTATGGGCAACAAAGATATAAACACAACCTGCTATCTTCCCAAGTTCTCTGCACAAGATCTCCCATTCAGACCAGATTCTTGCCACAGACATCTGGCTGACTGCAGACCCTCCATGCAGAGTTTCCTTTGCTGATAAACTGCAGTCCTGGAGCACTTTGCTGGGTGCTGAACCAATAATACCTCAGTATAATAATGTGTGCCTGTAGGAAATAATGACAAGTATATAGTTACTGGTATTAATTTGTAACAGTTTGGAATAAAGAAATTCAAGAAACAAAAACCTTTGTGTTGTGTGCTCAATAATCCTACAAACCCACTGCTGTGATCCTGTACATCCAGGGACAGTGTAACCCTTATAAACCCTGGCACCAATTAAACAGGCAGATAGTGCTAAATAGAAGCTGCCATCCCCTCTCACTGCTAAAGGGTTTCTCCTGAGCTACATGACACGGACCCTCAAGGGTTTGAAAACATCAGCTCAGGGTGTGAGAGCTGCAGCTGTTGTTACTGGGGGCTTTATGAGCTCTGTGTGTGAAACAAGTTTCACAGCCTTGAACAGAAACAATCCCACGAGGATTTTTCTTTCTGTGCTTCTGCTATCTTTTCTCTTTGGGGAAAACAAACAGCCTCTTCACTACGGCTATCTACATGTAGATAAGCCCATGTTGATCACTGGTATCACAGCTTCTGAGCATCCTAGAAGCTACTGCATGTGAGGATTAGAAGACATGGAACTACATGGTAATGCAACAGCCTGGCCAGGGGCAAGGAGCTGATTTTACATCCATGTGTGCTACCCTTACAACAAAGTTTACTGTTCCATTAGGAGGAAATATTTTCCTCTTTAATCTTGTAGTGAGTTAACTGGTCAGTAGCTAAAGGCCCACACTGCTTACTCATTCCTCATTCATCCTTATGCAGGATGGGAGAGGAAAGAGCAAAGAAGAGAATGACAGAACTTGGTAAGATCACCTACTGTTCACAGCCATAAGCAAAACATACTTGCCTTGGGGAATTTAGATTAATTAATTAGAAATTAATATAAATACTTGAGTAGCGTAAGGAAACAAATGAACAAAACAACAACAAATAAACTATCCACATATAAGGGAAAAACCTCTCCTCCCTGCTTGTTGCCACCACAGACCACACTCAGTCCATCCAGCAAGGCAGCTGGCAGTGTGGTGGACTGGCACCAGTTCCTCTCTGCTGCTCCTTCCCTCCACCTTTTTCCTATGCTCCAGCATGGGACTCAATGGACTGCAGACTCTTTGGGGTGTATCTGGGTGAGCCAAAGCTAATGAGTTCCTTTGTGATATTGTGACCAAAAACAGCAGGATCTAAAAAACTTAGCATGAGAAACACTCAAAGATTTCGGGTGAGGCAAGGATCTTAGTGATAGCAGACAAGCTTATTCATTACTGCAATAACAGGCGCACACCCCTTGTTGGTAAGGGAGAAACTGAAGGCCAGTCAGTAAAATCCATCTCATTATATCCATTAAACCCAACACAGGCAATGCTCTCTTGGCGCTCACTCACTGGTTGAGCATCTCAGGCTCACAATCTCCCCGACGCTGTTGCTTTGATATATTTCCACATAACGTGGTTACCGACCTGTTGTTTTTGATGTACTGTACCATGAAACAGGAGGGCAATGTTTCTTACTGCACGTTCACTCTGACCTGTACTTGGCTCTGCCACCTCCCTGCACACCTGTCTTGTCTTGTTCCTCTACTCAATCCTACCATGTCAAAACACCCCACTAGTGGAAAAAAAACGATCTACCCCTGTCAGTGCTCACTGAACTAGTGGAAGATAAACGACTCACCTGACTGCTTCTCTGCTTCATGAGAGGTTCAGTAAAGGCCTACGCTACATACAGGAAATCCACAACAAAGGCCTACATTACATACCAGAGGTACTTACTTCACTGCAAAACCACAATCTACTTCCCACATTTAGTAAACAAACTGTTAATCCAGCTGCTTCAGTTATTAGTATAAAGTTGCTGTTCTACTTAATATGATAGAAGTTATCGAGTACCTGCAGCAAACTAAATCAGAGCTCCACTCATCCTTCAGTTGGCTGTGGTGCAACCAGTATCCTCACCTAGTTCCCTCGGAAAGAGCTGTATGGCAGATGTCCCTTATCCAAGGAGATGGTCAGGAGCCAGGAGGATACTCTTTAATCAGAGCCTGATTTGCTGCTGTGCCTCAGGCATACTGATACCTCACTTGCTACATCCACAGTTCTCCTGGTTTTGATGCACCTTTCCTCTCATGGTTCTCCTCCCTGAACTTTTTGGTGCCCTTTGTTCCATAGATCACATACTGGTTTCTCCCATGCATTTAACTCAGTTCCTCCTGTGTGGTTAGCTGGCCTTACACAAGATCATGATGACTCAGAACTCATTTCCGCGTGAAACATGTATGAGGCCTCTCCTGACCCCTAGGGCAGGTGTCTCACATTGTCTGCCACCAGATCTAGCATGGGTTCACCTGGAGGCCACAGCCCCTCTAGGGAATTACCTGCTCTTCCATTGGCAATAGTTACCTCAAGAGTACCTGTACCACCATGGAGCTCCTCCTCCTCCTACCAGTGTCCTTCCAGCTGTTTCTTATTCTCTTTTCTGCCTTTCTCTATGGTGATGTCTGTCCCCCAGAGTGCCCCCAGGCTGGCTGAAGGGCTCAGCTATGCAGGGCAACTCCCAGCCTCCTCCCACAGGTGGGCCGCATGCTCCCCTCCCATTGCTAAGACCATGCCATCCACACGCCATAAACCCTTGCAGACCCATTATCAGAAAAATATGCACATGTGCACACTGTTGGGTGGTTTCACAGTTTTCTTCTTGCACTCTCTCATTAAACGTTACCCCGAGTACAGAAGGGACCTCAGCCTGATTAGAGCAAGGACCCCTTGAGATACACACCTGTTTGATAATTCCAACCTTATTCATCAAGCACTGCTCATTCACCACTCACCACTGATCCAACAAAACTATACAATAATATAATATATAATAAAATATGACAAATTTTCAATCCATGTAGTGCTTTCTGCAAATTGTATCAACATCAGAATGACCCATGAATGCCAATACTAAACGTGAAAGAGGACTACAGAAAGAGAGCAGGCATTTCTACTGATGGAACCCCAGGATTACCTCTGTCCAGCCACAAGGAGGATACAGCACTTACAGCTCTAGCACCCATACACTGAGCCACCATCAAACATAACATGCACATTTGGCCATTCACCTGTTCCAAACAAACAGAGCAAAGCAATAGGGAAGACTGCTGTCAAAACATTACAGTTTCTTATTTCACTTGGAACAAAACATCCCAGAAGTGCAGAGAAACTTAAAGCCGCCCACACTCACCCAGTACAGACAGCAGTGGGATTTCTCATCTTACTGCTTTTCTCCCTGAGAGCCTTCCTTTACATTATGGATAGAAACCCATCGCCTCAGTGCTAAATTAACACAAGCCAAAAGCACTGTGGACCTAGAGTTCGCAAATGAATCTAGTGCAAGTCTCCTTGGGATACCACGATTATTAAATACCTCCTTCATCTTGCTCATTATGTCAGGGCAAAGCTTTCCCTATGTGTGTCTACATAGAGACACTGGTGACTTACACAGAATATCTATTGTTATGGCAGAATGTAAAGATGTTTTTTAAAGACTCATTCATGATTAAGTCCTGTTTGTTGAAGGTCATATCAGAGATGAAACTTGCCCTGAAGTACTGATGCCTATGAATAGTTTCGACCATAGTCATCTCTGTGAGATGCAGAGCAGAAACGCAGAAGAGCAACATCAAGTTTTCCTATAGAAAGATTTTCTTGATGGCTCTTCTACCACGCTGCCCATGCTGTATGAGGGCTGCTCCAAAAGTAATGCCTCTTTTGTCACTATACTGATCCATGATGTCAGAAATGGATGTTGGTGGTATAGCAGCAGCAACTGAACCTTCCTAACAGTGTCCCATTAATGTTCATTGCCATGTAACAGGTGGCAGCAGAAGGGCAGCCTTGACAAAACAGTGTCTGACACAGAAGTACAGATGAAGCAAATCGGTGCCATTGAATTCTGCCACAAGGTGAAAATGGTACCCACCAACATTCACAGACACTTGATAAACATTTACAGAGACCAAACTGTTGATGTGAGCACAGCAAGGTAGTGAGCTTCAGCAATGGTGACAGCAACAGTGGGTCACCTCCTCTGGTACAGATATTTACAATTGCAACATGCTGGCTCTTTTTCCATTGCTGACAAAAAACACAGAACTAATGGTGACAACGGTGCTGAAAAGAAGTGTTTTGTAGTGTAGCTGAGAATTTGCTCTCTCTTTTACCTGCTGTAGTTCCAATAGAAATAAATAGGAGGCAGTACTTTCAGAGCAACATACATAGTAGGTGATGCCCACAGGAAAAGGAGACAGGACCAGAGACAGTCGTGTTCAGTCCTCTGTTACACAGGTCTGTGGTCATGCTGGTGCGACCACAGTAAGAGATTTGATGTGGACACATGATATTTCCGTGGATTTCCAGACTGCTTATTTTAAGGAGCAGATGGTTTTCAGGCTTTTTGTGCAGCTCCCTGTAGATGCTCCTTGTAACCATAATGCTGCTCCTTGCAGGTATTTCATTCTGAGCAGCTGCCTGAATGGACAATGGCCAATTTAGCAGTCCTGGCCATTTATCAAAGAGATTCCAATACTGGCCAAAGTGCTCTGAAGTTAATACACTGGGGACTGGAACTGAATAGAGCAGTGTAAAACAACAGTAATTGCACTGAATGCTGCATCATTGAGCCCAAACTGCAAATTACATTGATGGACATTTGCTTGCAGAGCTTTACAAATTAGAAATGCACAACAACCTCTGACATATCCTGAGTTGTACTTGGGAGACTTCCATCCCCTACATAACATGGCTGCTGTATCTATCAAACAGAATAACATCAGATATGTTTTACCCTTTTTTTTTTGTTGTTGCTGTTCTAAGTGTTCTAGAAAATGAATTTGCTGAGTGACCCACAATGCATCACCCACCAGCATCCAAGATCATTTTTTCTCATGTCACTTGCAGAGTGGTTGTACACACAAGGTGAGCATTTATCTTACACTTCACTCATATCCCTTGCATCATAGCCTGTTCTTTCCAGTCTATACTGTTCTCTTTGATCCCCGAAGTCCTCCTGAGAGAACACTATTGACTAAACAAAGCCTTTCAGCTTTATGCTGGCACTACCCATTTTAGTTGCTTATGCCTTCAAGCATGAGCAAGAGGCTCTCCACGCCAAACAATTTTTTTTCAGTTTAAAGATGTATTCTACAATCAGTTCTCCTTACCTAGACTTCTACTTGCTTCTGGTGACACTGCATCTTACTTCTGCAGTGCCTCAGATTCAGGACAGGATGCCTAAGGCATTTTTTAATCAATGAAGTTGAAACCAGGTGGGCAGAAAAGTAGTATAAACAGCAATATAAGTAGTACAGAATTAACAAAGCACATCCAGCATCTCCAAAGAGACATTCACTCACCTCTGCAATCAGCAGCTCCTCTACAGTATCCCCTATTCCATGTGATGTCCCCTAAATCCATGTTTTCTCTGGCACAAATTCTGCACCGTCCTCGTCTTTACCCCAGTGAGAGAGGAAGGAAGAGCTCATCAGTTTTCTCAATTCAAATGAGATAAAAAATTTCTTTACTGGTTTATGCTTGAATCTGGTCAAGGTCAAAAGTTACAGGTCAAGACTAAACTGACAGGCTAACTTCTTTATGACTGCTACCTAATGGGGATGTAAGGAAAAGGTAATGTGAGCCAATTAACATACAGAGCAGATTTTTGTTCCTTATTAGCTATAGTCATGTTTTGGTCTGAAGAAATATCTAAGACGTGGTAGTTTAATGAGACATTGGTTGGTTGCAAAGATAAGTTCCTGGCTCCCAAGTTGCAGCGTATTGAGCAAGGATTGCTATGGCAAGATGACTTCATTTTTGAAAAGTTACTTTCAGGGAGTGTATTTATGAGCAGAGCCTTTAAGCACTGATGATCAGAAAACAGAGGATAGTGCCCAGAGGATATGTGAGATCATGAGGTGATCAGTGGTGCATGCTTCGTTCTATAGCCCTACCTCTCTTTCAGAACATGGGTTTGTTTTCCATGCTCTTGAATTATTTACCTCACAGCAACATAAGACTCAAACAGAAGCAGGAAACCACATGGACCTCAATCATTTTAAGACAGATAATTTTACAAGTACCTTAAGACAGCACTGTCAGATTAAACAAACAGAGTGCTATCATCAGACAGCACTTCATGGAGTAAAGCGAGCTAATCAGTATTATCCATGTAGCCACAGAGAGCAACATTAAAGATAATACACCTTCACAAGGTCTACTGTTACGCTGTATGTCTTTCTCTTTACGCCATGACATACCCATAGACAAAGGCATCTCTCTCCTTACTGTTCATTAAATGAAAATATTGAGATGAATTTTACCTTTCACGCTGAAGACTGTAAGGTCCACAGACATCAGTTTCCATCACAAAAAGCTTGATGAGACATCCTCCACACAAGGTCTCAGCACTGGAACTGATACACTTGCAAAGAGCCGTGTTCATTCTCCCCGTGATAGCTGGCATAACTTCGGATCTGAAAGCTTAAAATCATATTTTACTTCACTCTGTCTGGTTGGCAAGAAGATCATTTTCTTCATATGGCACAGGGTTATGGATTTGTAACTCAAACAGTTGTGACAACTCAAGAGTTAACAAAAAGCTGGCCATGGACACAGCCAGGACAGCTGGCCTAAAGTGACAAAAGGCATATTCCGTGCCAGCTAAGTTCATGCTCTGCAATAATACTAGAGAATATTCTTTCTAAAGTAGTGGCTGCTTAGAGAGCAGCTCATCATTGGTCTGCTGGTGGGATGTGGCTTTTATGTCATCTCTTTTTTCCTGCTGTTTTTTTTTTTCTTTCCTTCACTTATTAAACTGTCTGTACCTTGACCCATGAGATTCTTCCTTTCATTCCTGCCATTTCCTCCACTGTCCAAGTAGGGAGCTGTATGGGAACTGTTGAGCCACGGCCTGAGCCATTGACTGATCACCAGGGTCAGCCCTGGGAGCACAGGCAAATGCAACTCAACTGTGTTACTGGAAGGAGAATAGGCAGGAGCTTATTCGCCTGCTGGAACCACACCAGATTACTAACGTGAAGCAGCATAGACTCCCAGGGGGGCAAAACAAAATATCAAGGATGGTGCAAGAATTAGAAAAGAAGTTGGAATTATAAAACCTGCACATAGTCTATCTAATTCCCCCATATGGCCAGTCATAGTCAAAGTCAGATGGAACATGGAGAATGATGGGAGATTATAGAGAATTAAATAAGGTCACACTGCCTGTTCATGCAGCCGTACCCAATGTTGTCTCCCTAATGGACACACTGAGTAGGGAGATAAAAACCTACCACTGTGTCCTATATTTGTCAAATGCATTCTTCAGTATTCCAATTGCTAAAGAACCCCAAGACCAGTTTGCATTTACATGGGGAGGCATGCAGTGAACCTTTCAGGTCCTGCCACAGGGGTATACGCATTCACCAACTTATTGCCATAATCTAGAGACGTGCAACCTGGCTAACTGGGGAAAAACATGATGATGTTAACTTATATCATTATATTGATGACCTCCTGTTGAGATCTGACCCACTGGAGGCAGCAGAACAAGCGGCAGATTCATTAATTACCTATCTGCAAAAAAGAGGATGGGCTATAAATCCTCAGGTGCAAGACCTCAGCCTGTCCATAAAAGCCCTGGGGGTATTTTGGCCAGAAAAGACTGAAGTACTACCCAGTGCTGTCACAGATAAGGTTCAAGCATTCCCAGTCCCCACAACACTAAAGCAGGTCTGTGCCTGACCAATCTGGGACAGATATATGTGGTTGCACACATGGAATGCAGTTAAACACAGGACTGTACGTGTCTACATTTCTGGTCACCAACCCCTACAGTCACCGAGAAATGACGAAGCTGACACATTGCCCCGAGTTTGATGGATTGAGGATTCACCATCCGAGAACATCGTTCACTGGTTACATCAGAAGCTGCGGCATGCTGGACAAAAGGCAATGTGGGCAGCTGCTAAAGCATGGGGGCTGCCCATACAGCCACCTGACATTGCACAGGCATGCTGTGACTGACACTTGCTCCAAGATGAGACCGAGATCATTACCTGAAACAACAGCCCATCTTGCTAGAGGACACAATCCTCTCCAGCATTGCCAAGTTGATTATATTGGGCTCCTCCCTCAGTCTGAGGGGGTGAGATATACCCTGACCTGTGTCAAGACCACAAGTGGGCTACTGCAGGCCTATCGAGTACCAAAAGCAAACCAGGCATATACCACCAAGTTGATGGCTGCCTATGGGACACCTCATGTCATCAAGAGCAACCAAGGGACTCATTTTACTGGTGCAATGATACAATGCTGGGCAGAAGAAAACAACATTGAATAGCGATGACACCTGCCATATGATTATATGGTCAATGGGGGCAGGCCTCACTGAATGCATAATGGTATTCTCAAGGCTGCCCTGAAGACAGACTCCTAGTCCCTGCAGGGGTGGACAAAGAGACTCTATAAAACCCTGTGCAATCTGAATGAAAGGCCTAGAGACAGCAGGCCCAGTGCCCTGAAAATGCTACAGACAACATGGGACTCCCCCTTTAGGATCCAAATTACAGGTACCGATAATCAGGTAAGATCCCAAAATCGCAATGAACATAACACTTGAGAATCTAGAATCAGGTACCCATAGAATAAAGTGGCCTTGGAAGGTGCAAGTAGGACTGAAGTAGTGTGGTCTACTTGCACCTTTGGGGAGATTATTGGAGGTGGGAAGCTCAGTAGTCCCTCTGGTAATTGGTACATGACCTACTGACATTGTGGTCAGCACACCAGTCTTCATTGCTAAAGGGACCTCCATCATGTCCCTGTGGCAGCTCAGGACACTCCCTATGGTGCCTGATATAGTTATGCCAGCTGCAGGTATCTGGCAAAGAGGTATGGTACAGGCAGCCGGGGCAGGCCCCAGTGCAAGCCAAAGTGTTGACCTAGGATAGAAATATGGCCTGTATCTTGTTCTGGAGAGCAGACCTTCCACTCCTGGTACCTCTGAAACATTTGTACTATACTCTGTGAATCTTTAAGTCTCCAGGATTACTGGAAGGAATGAAATGCCATCAAAGTGTTCCAGTGTTGCTATGAGATCAAGACACCTGGTGATGGCCTATGTGAGACTGATGGAACATAAGATGGACCTGCACCAAATGACTGCAAGCCTCCAGTAAAACCACTGAGCACTGTCCCATGAGAATAAAAATGAACTTCAACCACACATTGATCAGCAATTGTCTTAAACTGTGCCAACCTGCATTGCAAAGGGCTGAAAGTGGGGAAATGTTTTTCCCTGCATAGTCTAAGTACTGATGAACAGACACCAAACACAGGGAGAAAGAATCAAAAGAAAAAAACAACTGGATTAAATGCAAAAGTCAAAACATGAGGTAGGATCTGCATGGTTGAGCTGATAGCACTGGAGCCAGGAGTTCTGCTATAATAAAAATAGACTGGAAGCCCCAGAGGCAGAGGAAAATAAATTGCAGCCTAGGAAGATAAGAAGATAAAAAGATTTTAAGAAATGAGGTCACAGCAGCTGCTAAAAATTTAACAAGTCCAAGAAGGAAAAAAAGAAATGAAAAGTGAGCAGGAAGGCATGGTTTCTAGAAAGAAAAGCAAACAGGTAAGGGAATGTCATGGAAACACTAGTCTTAGGCTTGAAACCTAAAACTCACACTTGATTGGAAAGCAGAGCACTTACCTCATTAGCCATCAGCTAATGAGATAACAGTAGGAAAAATGATTACACCTGGGAAGGAAAGTATTGTCAAGTCCAAGTTCTTCCAACTTCCTAAGCTTAGCTCACTGTCATTTTTTTCCAGTGACTGGCTCTATTCTAGGTTCAAAAGGTTCATGTAGTAACTGTATGACTGGGTATACAACAAGATAGCTGGTGTGATGTACAGTATGTCCTGAAGTTTACTGGAAGTAAATGGCTACTACTGAACGTATGGCTTCTGCATTTGTACCTGGTCAAAGGAAGTAACAACTGTTGTGGTTAAGCAGCTCCAGTTTGTTACGTTGCTGTTTGCAATGCAACGCTGAAGAGATAAATATTCTTGTGTTTTCTGAAATCTAAGTGCATTCTGTTAATTTGATTCAAAAAGCTTGGACTCAAGTCCCGCTGTTGCTCCTAACAATGACACCTTTCAAAGAAGGAAGATTTGAAACTCATTTTAAAGCTGTGTTTGATCGACAGGATCACCTACAATGTGAACCGAACTAAGTGTAACAATTATAACTACATACTTCTTACACTAAAAAAATACTAGGCAGAACCTTTGAAAGTTTATTTCAAGTATTAAAAGTCATTCAGTAAAATATCTATAGCTTCTTTACTTTCCGTATAAAGGCTTAAACAGATCAAAAGAATCAGAACAATTCTGGGGGGGGAAAAAAAAAGACAATTCAAAATTGTGAACAACACTGAAAAGGCACTTAAAAAAAGACATCCAACAACAAATATAATTCTTATGTCACAGTGAGTCCTTTAGTCAAACATCAGCTAATACTTTATAAACAAAGAATTAATTACAGTCCGGTCAAAATGAGCATCATAGTCAGACAGAAGTGAATTTAAACTCCGTGCACTTCAACCGCTGTACTTTTTGTTCAGGTATAAAGAAAGCAGTAAAAGAAGGAGTGAAGTAGGGAAGGTTCTTCAGCGAGCTGCCAGCTTGCAGCACTGTGTCCAGATGAAGAATTCAGAGTTAAATTTCTACAATTTCTACAAAAATATATTTAAGAAAACCGAGTAGCAGCGTAAATACTTCACAGTACTCCCTTATCTTCATGCTTAAGGGTTTTATGTCTGTATTCCGAGTTTACAAAAAAAATGTCTACAAAGAACTGAAATTCTTGCTAGATGAACAAAAATCAAACTAGCATAAATAGAAAATAAACACGTAACGCCTGAGAATCCTTGTAATCCCTTTCTTGTAGAAATATTTTTCCACTGCCAGCAATGGAAAGTATCAGAAGTTGAACTCTTCCAAAATCAGAGAAGAAAACAGATCATGAGTACTTAAATGACTCTGAAGGTCTTTTTGTAGCGTATCTTTTATTATGTTTTTTTCAAGATTCAGCTATCTCCTGTACTTTAAAAAAAAAAAAAATCAAATATGCCAAGATGTTAAACATCTGACAATGATGTTTTCAGCACCAAAGCCTAATTGTGCAATAAGTACACACTAAGTAAATTCCCACTCATTCGCAAGAACTAGGTGATAACTTGCTGAACAAATATGAACACTTATGCAAAAATACGAAGTAAATTGGAAAAAGAATTCTAGTGTCAGCATTTTTTTTGCCAGTGATATTGAGTATGATGTATGATATAGGAGTGCTATCCAGGCTTGTCCATCTTTTTTTCCAGGTACATTTTCCTGTAGGTTTGAAACATCTGCTTGGAGTCTTTGATCGGAACGTGAAGAGCCTTGTCATCTCCTTCCAGCATTTGTATGGCTGTATCAAGTGGAATACAGTCCTCAGCTGAAATACAGGAAGAAAAGCAGGTTAAAGCAAAAGCTGCCAACTTTTGGGTTTTGCCTACAATTTAAAGCTCTGGATAAATCTCATCACCAATGCTACCTACGATCTAAGTGCACACATGCATACTAGAAAATGCCACTGATCTCCAACAAGATATTCTCGTGACAATAAAGATTTCCACAAGGCCTTGAAACTTGGATGTCTACTCAACAGCACTCATTTTGATGGCAGAATTACTAAGGAATCCATTGGAATAGTTCATTAAAAACTGCTGTTGTAACAGAGCACTTAAAACCAAGCAGAGATTATTCAACTTTTATTTCAAAATCAACAGTCAAGAGCCAGTTCACCTGTAAAGATCTCCTTCAACTTTGTTTGCTTCACTGAATCGTACTTTAACCAGTCTTCTTTTTTACTCTTGACACCTATAAAGAAAATTAAGTGGGTTTTTTGTTGAAGTTCCTTTATGACAAATATTGGTGTCTACTCAGTATTAGGCTATAATATATATACTATCACATGCAAAAGGAAATTTTCTTTGGGCACAAAGATGTCTGCAAGGGCCGCTAAGTACAAATTAAGATTTGTTTTTATTTGTTTATAATCAAATTCCATGCTAGAGACATAAAAATGCCTCACAACGCACTGCATAAAAAGTGTAAAGACTGGGATAGGTAGGAGGAGGAAGACAACTGATAGCAAAGATGGCAGTGGTTACAAAGAGTAAGGAAATGCTGCAGCAGTCAGAAAGATAAAGAAGAAAAAAAATCTGGCTTCTCCTTCTTCAAGGCCTCAGAAACTCATGATTCCCAACCTAATCTGAACTACAAACATATATTCCTTTTGAAGCAGAAGAAAAGAAGTGCATGTTTATCATACCTGCCACAGTAGACTTCTCTTTCTCCAGAAAATTCTTTGCAGCTAAGCTTTCATCATCACTGGCTGAATTTCTGAACAGTATCTCCGGACAAAGCTTAAATTCAAGCACTTGCCGTTTCCGTGGTTTCTCATTTTCCGAGAGAGAAGCATCGCTTTTTGAATCTAAACTGTGTTGTGATACTTGGGACTTTACATGCAAGACAGGCCTGACAGGTGATGTCTCCAGCTTTGTCAGAAATATGCATTCCTGCGCAGTACGTTTAAATGCAACTCTATTTAGGTAGTGTTTTTTGGGTTCCTTTTGAAGATGCAATTTTAATCTGTTTGTTCTTCTGTTCAAATATAGCATGTTTTTATCAGAAAACACTTTCTCAGAATGTTTGTCTTTGTTTTGTCCATCAAGATGTCTTTCTTTGTTAGAAAAGTGATTTTTGGAGATGGTAGATAGACCCCTTATCCTCTGTAGTTTAAGCTTGGAGCGATCTGCTAATGAATTCTTAGGTTTCCAGACATTTTCTCCATTCAACTTTTTAGTCTTGTCGGTATTTATCTTGTGATCATATGAATGCCGCTTGGAATTCTTTGTTTCAGATTGCTTTAGTCTTTCATCTTTCACCTTTGGTTTTTTAGAGCTTGTTTTTCCAATCATATTGTCCTTCCTCTTTCGTTTGTACGACTCCTCCTGTGATGGATGAGCTTTCATAGATTTATGCTGAGAAAATGTATAGTTGTTTGACTTAAAGTCTCTAATGCCAAAGTTTGGGAACTTGGTAGCTTCTGCATGATAACTACTCAACTTTTCACGTTTCATTTCTGGAGATAACTTTACTTTCCCTTCAGTATTAGTCCCTGCATTTTTTTTCTTGCAGTTCTGTTCTTTACCCGGGTTCTTGTCACAGGTTTTTCTTTTTTGTCCTTGATAGACTTCAGTGTGCTTAATTGCAACATTCTCTGACTTTGTAAACTTATGAAGGTCTCTTTGAGATTTCACGGCAGAATCTGTTCTGGTTTTATCTTTTGAAAGGGACTTCACTTTGAGAATTCTCTCCTTCTTTCCAGATGACTTCATCATATTGTCTGTATCTGCACAACCAGCTTTCTCCGACAGATCCCTTTCTGAGACTGTCTGATGATCTTTTTTGTCAGAATGAAATCCTTTCGTTAACAGAGTTCTAGACTCTTGCATCTCTTCCTTCCAGTTACTGCTTTTTGAACTACTAACATCCTGTTTTTCAGAGGAATTAAGTGGCCCAAATTTTTCCAGTTGTGGTGAAAGCGGTTTGTGTTCATTATTCATCTGGGATTCCTCGCTCATTACAGAAATGTCTTTGCATCCATCTTTTATATTTTTCTGAATGCTATTTTGGACGTTTTCACAAATCGGTGGGTTTTCTACCACACTGTTGTTCTTCATTATGGCATCAGATTTACTGTAGTTGTCTTGTCTCCCTGCAGGGTAAGTGTTTCCAGCTTCTGAAGGTTGCTCGGCATTTTTATCTGAAACAGAAGTTCTACGTTTACAGGAGCTCTGTGACATTTCACCCGACACAGACAGACAACCCATTAAACTACAAACCTCTTTATTTCCAGAGCTGGAAGGGGATTGTGGGTTTTCTTTCTCCTTACATAGACTCTGACTGGGCTGAATGCTGCTTTCAAGACTGTCCTCCTGGGCTGAAGTCTTTTCGGGCTGTTGACTCAATGTTCCACTGTTTTCAGCAGAGGAACATAGCTTCTTTTCAGGAAATAACTCCTGCACCCGACCAGAGTTTAACTGCACAATTTGTAGCTGATCTATTGGGTTCTTTGAATCAGTTTTTTTGGCAGAAACGAGAGTCTCTTTTTGAGCGTGATTCTCTCTCTGCTCAGCCACAGAACTGTTTCTTGCTGGTTCTTTTGTCAGAATATCAGCCCCTTCAATGCCAAATGGAAACTCTTTCATAAGTTCAGTAAGCTGATTATCTAGACACATAATGGGTTCTGCTCCAAAAACATATAGCTCTTCTTCTATGGTCTTTTTACTGGATGTGACATTTTCTTTACTGCTGCATGCTGTAACAGTGAATGCATTTGTTTCAGCAGTTAGGCTTATGAAGGAATCTAATGAATTTCTCGCTAACTCCTGGTTTATACTAGCAAGAATTCCCAAGTCACTTTCAGGATACTTGAAAGATGTATTTACTGGCTTTTTTTGCTCTGAGGTAGTAACTGTTCTAGGAAGCTTGCCACTGCCTTCTTTCTTAGAATGGCTAGTTACAGTACTATAAAAAATCTTATCTACTTCACTAATGCGGCATGATGATTCCCGCAGTGCCTTTTGCAGCAAGGTCTCTCGCTGAGAAGTGTTCTCCCTCAGGTCATTTTTACTCAATTTCATCAGCTGCTCCTTTTGCCTTGAGTCAGATGCATTTTCTTCCGATGAGGTACCACTGTTAAATGCACGTGTCTGAGGGACCGAGCTGAACATGCTTGCTATTTGCGGATTATATGATTTATCACCTTCAACAAGAGAACATACACTAGCAATATGGAACATCTGTTCTTCTACCACAGCTGTGGGAGTATTATTTTGTATCTCTAGCACTGCTTGCTTGCCATCATGGTCTTTTATATGTTCTTGGCCTGATTCAGGAAGAAGTTTGTTTTGTAGATTTTCTTCAGCATCTCTCATGGCTTGACTGAGTTTCCTTTCGTTTTCACCACATGAATCATTTGCATTCATGCTATTTTCTACTATTCTCTTTCCATCAGCTGATTTGGTCTGTTGTAAGCGCGAGTCCTCTGTCTGTATCAGAATGCAGTCGTCAGGTGATGAAGAAACGCTTTCTATCATTCCTTTATCAGTATTTTCCACAGTTAAAACATTTTTCCCCTCTTCTTGCATGCTGCATATACTTCCTGCCTCAATCACTGGATAGGTTTTATCTGCAGCTGTTGGACACTTGCCTACCTGTTCACTCTGAGCTCTCTGATTAGAAAGCACTAAAGGAGAAACAACTGCAATTTGGAGTTCCAAACCTTTTATCAAATTGGAACTTAACGTGTCATGTTTTTGTCCTACAGAGGTGGATGTTAAAGGCATGACTGTTGCATCTGTGCTAACCAGAAGATTACCTTGTTCTCTCTTGTTTGTTGTGTTCTGGCTGTGAGGTAATGGCGAGACCTGATTTGCTGCAGTTCTTTCATTTGACTGGCTATTTTGAACACTCACAGGTTCTGGACCTTGTTTCTTCCATAAGCCCAAGCATGCAGTTAGCTCTTCTAGAGAATAATTACCATTGTTCTGTTTAAAACACGGATTTTCAGTAAACTGCATTTTTTTCTGACCTACATCACCATGGAATTTATTTGCATTAGATTCCATCATTTCTGATACAGGAGTGTGTGTGTGGACCATAGGTACCAAATCAACTTTCTCATTAGTGTCTTTTAATAAGCTTCCACCCAAGCCTGTTAAATCTACCTGTTGTTTTTCATTAGAAAGGAGATTAGTCAGTATGTTATCAGCAATAGTACCAGCTTTCTTCTCCTTTAACATATTTGCGCTGCTCAATACAAACTGGAGAAACGCTGAGTTTTCAGGATAGCTTTCCACGCTTGTTGATGCATCTCTGCTAGAGCTATTCTGTTGACTATAACATGAAGCATCATTCAAGGATGTCAGTGTTTTCTGAGAAGAGGCCAAGGCACTCCTCTGTTCCGAGACAGGAGAATTCTCAGTATTATTTAATAGAGCTGTAAGTTCACTGTGTGAAGGAACGGGAAGAGGCCCTGATGAAAGGCTTCCCTGCTCTACCTGATGATTACCCTGAGTCACTTCTAACCCTCTGTTGTCACCACCAGTTACATTTTTGTCATTTCTTCCTTCAGGTGAAGATCCAAGAATAGAGTGCTGCTGACTGTCTATCCTCACTGCCTGTGGCAGGGAAGGTACTACATTTTGCTTGGGCATCTGAGGAAGACAATTAGAGAGTGCGTTTTCATAACTCGGGGGAAGTGTGGAAGTGCTTTTGTCACATTTTGAAGTCAACAACTTACTTCTATACTGGTGCATCCTGTGAAGCAGAGCACATTTTTTTTTAATAACTTGCATTCTTTGAGTTTCCCAAGCTACAGTGTCACTTGTCATTTTTCTTTTATCTTCTCTTGCTAAAGAAGTTTGAGAATTAGCCGGCACATTCACTGAACTAGTAGCCTGCCTTTCTTGAACTGAAACAGGATCACACAGTGGCTGCGAAGCATCCGTTGAAGAAAAAGGTACCATTCCATGCATAATATCATAAAGTTCTGAGGAAATGTCAGTGGGAGGTACAGATTTTTCACTAAAGAGCTGATTTACTGTCACATTTCCGCTTGAATTATAACCACTCCCAACCCCTTGACTGACTTCTCCCAGCTGATGTTTCAGTGAGTATTGCTGAACACTGTTAAAACCAGAAGCATTTTTTTTGTCTGATGGGCAGTTCTGGAGAGGGTATTTATTAAACACGTTGTGAACTGCCTGCTGTGCACCTAGCAAAGGCTGCGCTACAGTTTTTGAATCATAGCTGGCAGGCAACAAAGATGGTGCAGAACATCCACTGGGAGCTCCCGATCCCATCTGACTTGGCACATATTGTGGCAGATGTACATTTGGTGCAGTATTTTGACTCAGTGACTGTGAAAACTGAATCTGATTACTGGAATTATGTATTTGGTTTTGGACATGTTGCCCAGACGTACCAAAAGTTAAACAGTTATTCTGGGAATGGAGATATTGACTGGATGACTGATTGATGGGTACAGAAATGCTTTGAGAAGAAGCAGAGGTATTTGTGTTATACTGCGGTACGCACCCCAGCTTTGAAGAATTAATGCATTCACGGTTACTTTGATGCAACATAGTTCTCAGAGGACGCTGCTGTGATGTTTGTGAACAAACAGCATAACTGTTTGAGGTGGCATAATGAGGTCCTCGAAGCACATTCGGCACACTGCTTCCACCATTCATTTGAGAAGACAGAAGAGGAAACTTTCTATGGGAAGAAATAAGCCTACCAGGGTTTTGCCAAGAGTTTTGAGTCATTTCCCCCTGTGCACGTGATGTCTGATTGGGAAGTGTTGGTGCAGGTGGCACATAGGATGGTGGAGACTGATTGACTGAGTATTCTGAGGTAAGGAAACTTTTTATGGCTACAGATGTTCCTGGTGAAGCAGTATTAACAGGTGGCAGATACACTTGGTTATTTCCCACATAATTGCATGCATTTTCAGAAGAAAGTGCATTTGTTTGAGGAAAGGCTTGTGCATTAGAAAGCATCTGAGTGTAACAGGATTCTTGACTTTGCAGGTTATTCTGTGCATCTGCATTCTGGAGCGGTCTTACATTCCAGTCCATCTTTCCTTGATTTCTTTTTCTTAAATCCGCAGTTGAAATTCTAAAAAAAACAAGAACCAAAACTATAATCTTTCTATCAAGACCTACATCAGCTTACCAAGAAGGAATTTAAAACACATAACAAACAGAACGGTTCAACTTAAGTTGCTACACAGAACAGAAACTCCACTGGAACATCCTGTGGACATCAGCATTATTAACATCAAGCTGTACAGATAATTTCCCAGAAGACAGTTCAGTTACAGGAGACAGAGCAGCAGTTAACTATTCTATTGATTGTTTAATGAAAAACAAAATCCTCAGATTATTCTGAAAGGCTGAATAATGGAATTAAAAATGCAATATTAAATTGCTATATTTACATTGAAATCTGATGGAAAAAATATTATGTTATCTCACACGGATGCACTAAGCAATGCTTAAGAGCAGAGAATCTTGTAGAATATAATATTGGTCAGTTTCTATACAAGACTGAGCTTCACTTATTCCTTCAAACGTGACAAGAAGAAATGAGAAAATGGATATGGGTTCAGTAAAGATCTCTTGTAATAATATACCCTTCTTATTTTCATTTTACATGTCATTTTCTCTTCCCTGATGCTGACAGTCACAGTCTTAACTCTTCATGTGTTAACAGTCCATAATTTACATAGGTGGTTGCTTTCAGAGTGACCTATTTATTTCCCCGGAAACTACAGCAGATACCGAGAGCAAAATAACATTATTCAATAGAGAAAATTCTCAACGAAACATTTCACATGATTTCCCTGAGGCCAACCATTATCCCTGCTTTTTCTTTTGAGGACTCTGAGATTTAAAAGTCTCTACCGGTTTTAATTTTAGAACTGAAGCACAATTCAGATGCAGCCTATAAAAGCCAGAAAGTTAAGAACTGTCTAGTTGATTGCCCAAGCGCTACTTTCAAGATTTAAAGATAGCTGCAGCTCTTCACTCACTCACTTTGTGCTCTCAGAAGGCATCAGTACAAAATGAAACTGGAAAACAAAGCTGCTTATGGAATTTGTAAAGAAACAAAAACACTAAAACAGCACAAATCCTTCAAGATTAACAGCGGTATTAAAGCACTATTTACACCAGTGTATGAAGCTCAGGTGAAAATACAGAATTCTGTACTCAAGCTGAAGATTACAGATCAACAACATTCAATTGTAGATTTCCTGATAAATAATCATGCGATAAAGCAATCACCTCCCTGAATACAGTAACTGCTGAAGCTGTTTAATAGAGTCGCACTCCACGAGCATGACTTAGATGTCTATAGAAAAGAAGGCGCCATTAAGCAGGAAACAGGAGAAACTGACTACGTGCAGTACGCAACCTTGTCAAGAGTAAAACCCAGTTCTTGTCTCTGTCATGACCAAGATGAGTAATACCGCCTTAGTTCATGTTTGCTGGATGGATTATGACAACATTCAGTCCACAACAGACCACAACTTAAAAATATTACGTAAATTTAATATACCCAAACATGCCACTTAAGTGGTATCTGGAAGAAAGTACGTGCCTTAGGAAAAATGTGTGAGAAGATCAGTATCAGAACAAGACTCTAGAAGATAAGAGAGCAGACTACTCATATGTTCTTGCATCAGTTCACTTCCTACATTTATTCTCTTCTGAACCACAGTTACGCTTTTGGTCTACTGAATCATGTACAATATTCCAAGATTTCATACTTCATTTTACATCATAACTTAAAGTCTGTAGCCCTGCATACTGGAGCCATAAAATACCTAAACAGAGAAAAGTAGGAAAAGCACATAGTAGTTTGATGGTGTGTAAGACATATGAAAACCTCACACATCACTAAATTCATACAAAGGCAGCAAGAGGCCCCAGAAGCCACAATGTGGGAACTTCTGAACAGTAACTGAATTACCAAGCCAGAGCAAATATTTACCATTTCTATAATCAGATGTGGCAGTAACTAAACTGCTAACTTAACATCAGCACACCTATTTTGGCTAAATGATAAATGCATCACTAGAGCAGATGTCCCATCACACTTTGAGGGTTGCAAGGAAGGCGAGCCTTAGGAATCCTTCAAATAGGGCACCCCTTCTTGACAGCAGTTTCTTCTGCAATGTAATCAGGCACTACTTCAGAAGAACAATACAAGATAGTTTATCAAGCTTTCTAACAACAACTAATAACTACTTTGAGATAAAATTATGCAACTCTATAACAACAATTAGTACGATTACAGATAAAAGTACTTGGCATAGATGTTGTCTTCCTATCAACTACGCTAAGGCAGATTTAGGCAACAGCTGCTAAAGAAAGTAGGAATGTTATGTTTCATGATGTCCGCCATGCTGTATTCAAGGCATCCCAACTCCAATCTCACATTATACACACAGGATCAGAAAGCAGCTACTCATGCCAACATGCAGACCTTTCAAGCATTGAGTATAGGGCCCTTCTGAGCAGACACGGCTTGATAACTGGGCTTATGCTAGCCTTTACATGCCTCAGTATTAAATTTTAGCTTAAGCTGTGACTGGCCCTGACTCTTTCAGAAGCTTGCTCTGCTTCTGGACCCTGGATTGTTTATGACAGGAAGTAGCTCTTCCATCTTCTTTGCTACTTTGATTACAGGAAGTAATAAGTAAATAAAACATGAAGAGAAAGTTACCCTATTTGTTTTAGAAATACTGAGCTCCATTTCAGTGTAGCTGAAGGCCAATGTTGTCATCCCAACAAAAGGATTATCTCAAGTCTAGCAGGACATTTTGTCTGTGATTGATAAGATTCCCACCAACATCCACATTAGAAGCCTCAAAGCTATTCTGGAGTGGTAAGAACACCACAGAGTCCCCCCTGGTGGCAGGATGTGCCCTGGAGAAATTTGAGAGGTAGTTACATGCTGTAGAAAAAGGAGTTCCAGAAACAAAACTCTTTTGAACTGTAAACGATAAATACACTGCCTGCAGAGCATGCGTAAAGACCAATAATGTGAATAATTCAGCTGACCACAAATGTGTTAAACAACAGAATAACTCTGTAGAGATTTCCAAGTTTCCAAGGGAAGCACTTGGTATAACTGCACACGCAAGTCTTTCCCAGTAGGTGTAATTATGGGAAGGGAAAGAGGCTCAACTCAGCGACTGATCACAGAAGTCATCAATGATATCTTCCCTCTCTATTTGCTTATTTTCAGGTGGAGCTTGAGTGACTCTAGCCAAACACATCTTTAGCTTGCAAAGTTTACTCAGAGAATGTTTTTGACAGAGAGGCAGAAAACTGATGGCTCAGGGCAACGAGGCAGCAGTTTACCAGTTCCACAGTATCATCAAGTCTCCATCCTTGTGTGACAGTGTGATCTCCCTGCCCCCCTTCCTCCCTTAATTCCCCACTTCACCCTGGCAGCAAGCAGATCTGCCTCCAGCTGGGGGAGGTTGGAAGAACACAGTTGGAAGACAGCAGACACTTGGTTCAACAGCTCAGGACCAACTGAGCATGTGTCTAATAAGCAGACTATGACTAAGCCACCACCTTACCACAGAAACAGAAAGCAGCCCAAGAACCTCTTTGAGCTCTCCTACATGGTAGTGGCTGCACAATGGGATCTCCCTTGAGCAAGGATGCCTCTTCAGGTTATACCTGAGCAGAGATGCTGTACATCTCTGTACATTGTGTGCCTCCGGTGGCGCAGCGGTAGAATTCCCGTTTGCAACACCAGGGGGCCCGGGTTCGAATCCCCCCCTGTGGAGCAGGGGGTAGAAGTGCCGCTCTGCTACACAGAGGGCTCGAATCCCGGGAGTTGGACTCGATGATCTCTAAGGTCCCTTCCAACTCGCACAATACTATGATACTATGATATGATACTATGATACATCTTGCCAGTGCAGACCCTCAGTAAACAACTAATAGTTTGTTTTAGACTTCGTTAACTTCAGTAACATCACACCTTAGATTGATTGTGCACATCTAATCCCTCCGACATAAACCACTGACCAAGTCTGGGACTGGATGGGTCTGGCTGCATCTAGGCTCCTTGGTTCCATGGGTCAAAGAATTTAGAAAGGAAGGGGGTCCACTCCAAATATTGTGACTCAGAGGGAGGGTCTCCTACATGTCTGCTTACCCTACCATCTATGTAGTAAATAATCAAGCATAGCAACTTAACAAGATTTTAGATGGCTGGCTATTAAATCACTGCATTATATTATATCAATAAATATGTTCCTGCTTGTCTTTTATGAGTAAGTTGTATAACGTGGTTGTTTCGATCCAAAATGCCTTGTGGTGTTATCAAAGCCTGGCCACAGGGTCACCAATTTCCTCCAGCTTCCATTATCAGAATCCAACTGATTTTGTAAGATGGTCAACCAGGAAACTAAGACTCAAGTTGGCATGTTAGAAAGCAGACATTCTTTAATAGCAGCACTAAACGCATGGGGGTAATCCTCCTATCATGTATAGTTTACACAAAAGATCTTCAGTTTATATGCATTACTTGCACTACGTATACAGAAGTTTCTCAGAGTTATGTTACAAATGTAAGTTTCCCCAGAAGTATGTTTCATATTTAATGACCAATTCTAAGCATGTCTTCCTATTTTCTCAGTACAAAGAGTCAGCAAATCTTATCTCCTTGGTTCAGAGAGACAGCTCTTTCTGTTATCTAAACAAGTTCCATGGCAGGGCCATCCATCAACAAACACTAGCAAGATTAATAATGTCACTACAACTTGTATCACAACCTTTAGGTTCCAATCATATTATACTCATACCCCTCTTCTCTGAGCTTTGTATGGCACCTCACACTCACCTATTACAGAGGTTACTCCTTGTCCTACCCCAAGACTTACTGATGCCTATGCAATTATTCAACATAATGCCTGCTTTAGGCACTCTGGAGTCATCCATACTGCATATGACTGAGTTGTTACAGCCAATTACCATGACAATGCCCAGGTGGCTGAATCCTTCACTTAGCCATTAACTCCTCTGACAACATCTACTGGGTGCACCCACTGGCCTCCCTCAAGGCAAACAAGCTCCTTCCACACCCACACAAAGAAAATCTGCGGCAACTTCCCTTGTGAAAGAAATCCAGGAAAATACCTATATGCCTACTTCAGCTGTTGGCCACATTTAGTTCCATTCTGCTCACTCCGTTACAGGCCACGTGCAATGCCCAAGCAGATGCCACTGCTGTGCCCAGAGGGGCAGCAGTGGTGGTAGAGACTAACAATCATAATAAAGCCACTCACAGCACATACTAGCAGCTGAAGTGAGGAAACTTCCATCACCTTGATGTTTGTGCTGTTCCTATTTCCCTCATTTGTGATTTCATCCACTACATTAAGCTCTTGAAGGGCCCTCTGGCACAGCACTAACATTCTTGAGCCACTTGGCTATTTTCAGTTTGGTTTTCTGCAAGTAATTCTTTAATCTCATAACTCCAGTAAAAGAAAACTCGGTTCTTCTTCAGTAAGACATTTTCCTGTTCTGCTGCCATTCCGGGATACATCTCAACACAAGATATTAGTCCATTCTTTTGCTTTCCATGTATTACGTAGTGAAGCAGTAAAGCAGCATAATCAAGCCATTCACAATATCTGAAAGTTCTTATTCATTATAAAGAGCTTTTTGTATCTGCAAGAAACGCTCAGCATCAATAATTTATCAGGCAATGGTCCTGCAAAACAGCAGAACTTATTCACTACTGCAGTAATGGGCACACATCTCCTTATGGCTAGGGGGAAATTGTGTGCCTTATCACTGAAATTCACTCCATTAAATGCCCTCACTCAAGGCAGGTGATACCTCTCCCGTCGCTCACTGCTTGAGTGTATCACACTCACAGCCTTCCCAATGTGTTTGCTAAAATATTTTACCATATACAATTTATCACCCACCTGTTGTTCTTTCATCCCTCAACTGGGAACAAGAGAACAACACATACTGGGTCCACCTGCAGTTCCCCATTTGTCAAGAGGAACAGGAACGTATGCCAGACCCTCCCTTCCTGTCACCTTAGCCAGTCTCAGCTCCTTTGACTTGGGCCAGGTGTTCTGACAACCAAGCTACCTGGCAAACTCAATCTACCGTGTACTAAGCTGTGCTTCAGTGATTCATTGTGAACGGGAACCCTTGCAGCCATTTTGTAAGAAAGTTTAGCAGAAGTCTATACCTCAGTGTGAACAGGGAAGCAGAAAACAGATGCTCTGCTGGAATTCAGAATAAAGGGGGGCTAGAAGGGGGATAGTTAAAGGTAGTTTTCAGAAAATGATTTAGTTAGGTAGAATAACAAGGAATGGAGTTTACAGAAAATGATTTAGTTAGGTAGAATAACAAGGAATGGAGACAGTGGGTCTGGGAGAGCAGATAAGGAGTGAGAACTCCCTGAAACATCTGGTGAGGAGGGGATTAGGGGTTGTAAATATCAAAAGAGGAGTTGCATCTCCCTGACAAGATGGGTGATAACAAGAGGGGGTCTGCATGATAAAGAATATGTATCAGAATTACGGGACATCATTGACTATGCATGAGGTGTACCTATATCTGTATCACGGTTTTACCAGTTGGTGTGCAAGTTTGGAGGAGCTATCCCCCTTGCACCCAGCGCTGAAATAAACATACCTGCTTTATAACCCATCTCTGGATTATAGAGATTGATTCCGCAAATCAAGTGTTAAAATTACTTTACTGCAAAAACAGTCTGCTTCTCACATAACTCTCCTGAAGAGAGCTCAGCACAAGATCCAAGAACTGAAAGGACAAAGTTAATCTGAAGGACCACACACCTTCATGCCCTCATTTATGCTTCCAGACTTACAGCAGCCATTCTCAATTAACTGAAAGCACTTACCAGGAATTCAATACTTGCTTGACATGCAGTATAATAGCAAGATTAGAGTAGCTTGGCAGTACTGTACTTGTGGTACAAGATTGTCTGAGACTGGTAAGGAACCATTGTCTCAAAGCAACAAGAGAGATCAACAGGAACACTTTGTGGACAGTTTTACATTTGAAAACATTCCTTCCTACCCAGACAGAAGCTGTTTGAATGGGAATGTCTAAGAACATTTTCTGGCTGAAGACTTGGCCTGGGAGCAACTATTTTCAGCTTGATACAAGAAGGTAGACGATACCATTGTATACCTGGAAGGCAAGATACAATCTGGAACCACCTCTTATCTCTGCTGATTTAAATCTGTAAAGTTTGGAAGTCAGGAAAAAAAGAGCTCCTGCAGAGCGCCCTGAAGGCAGAAGCTGTCAGTCCAAAACACTCTGGACTATAAGTAAAGAAAAAACTTATCTTCCACCTTTATTTGTCACTGTCATCAACTGATCATAGAATCACAAGGTTGGAAAGGACCTACAAGATCATCTAGTCCAACCATCCTCCCATTACCATTGCTACCACAAGCCACTAACATCTCATAGCTCCTCCTCCAGACACCTCTTGAACACCGCCAAGGACGGTGACTCCACCACCTCCCTGGACAGGCCATCCCAGTGCCTATGGTGCCAAGGTGTGATCATCACACCTTGGACGACTCACCACTACCAAGACAGCCCGAATCAGCCGAATCAGTCTTGTTGTAAATATATGACTGAAAAAGAAGGTATGTTACACTGTCATTTTCCTTGTGTTCTAGCTGTATTTCACAGGTTACAGCAGCCTCCACACACAGGAGGGTTCTTGCAATTAGGATTCTCAGTAGCTATATAGGAGATAATTTGCTAGATGTCACCAGTGTCTCAGATGGACAGTTAATCACAAAGTAGCTACACTAGCTTAAAGTACATTAAGACCAGACACTTATGAATAGGGAAGCAGAAAACAGATGCTCTGCTGGAATTCAGAATAAAGGGGGGCTAGAAGGGGGATAGTTAAAGGTAGTTTTCAGAAAATGATTTAGTTAGGTAGAATAACAAGGAATGGAGTTTACAGAAAATGATTTAGTTAGGTAGAATAACAAGGAATGGAGACAGTGGGTCTGGGAGAGCAGATAAGGAGTGAGAACTCCCTGAGACATCTGGCGAGGAGGGGATTAGGGGTTGTAAATATCAAAAGAGGAGTTGCATCTCCCTGACAAGATGGGCGATAACAAGAGGGGGTCTGCATGATAAAGAATATGTATCAGAATTACGGGACATCATTGACTATGCATGAGGTGTACCTATATCTGTATCACGGTTTTACCAGTTGGTGTGCAAGTTTGGAGGAGCTATCCCCCTTGCACCCAGCGCTGGAATAAACATACCTGCTTTATAACCCATCTCTGGATTATAGAGTTTGATTCCGCAAGTCACTTATCTCTGAAGATTACCATCCCACCATATCCAGGAGTCCATTTTTATGTCACCTTCTATTGGCTTTATTGTCCTAATCCTAGCTGCCACTACAGACACTTGTTACAAAAACCACTCTTGAATGGACTTACTAGTTTCACTCCTATGAAGTACACTATAATGCTACTACATGATGGAAAGTACAACAATAAAAGGGTGGCAAAGTCCCAGGCTGCAACAATTGAGGACAAGCCCAAACACAACAGCCATGAACACAAAAGCAAACAAACAAACAAAAAAAATTGTTCACCTCTGGAAGGCCACAGGTAGGCAGGGACCTCCAGAAAGATCCCCTTGACTCCTCTGCCAACACTTAAGTGAGGTCTGGGAAGGAATGCATCCTGGCTCCACCCCTTCCAGTCACTCAGATGCACTGCATGCATCAGAGCTCCCTTGGGTTGGCCCTGCCTTCCCACCAGGTGCTCAGCCACTGGTTCAGGCCATGACTGGGCACATCTGCTATGTACACACACTGAATCAGATTCTTCCTCTCAGGCTCCCTTTGAATTCTTAAGTGTTATCTCCTCCATCATCAGGACTTTTAATCTGACCTTATTCAGTGTTATTTGACATTACTTCCAAATCAATTTGTTAGTATTTCTGATAGGGAAAATGGTAAAGTTCTCAACCAATATGCTACTCATGTATCCCCTGTATAGCCCTGAACCATGACCCATGTAGACTCATGGGTCTCACAATTAGACTATTGTGAGATTATAAACAGTAGAGTTAGACAGTAAATAGTGCTGACACTGTTATTTAGTAGTTAATAAGTTGATGAATGTATAGTTTAACCATGAGACAGATGGAATGGAACGGACTGGTCTAGCTCGGATAGCTCGGATGAAAGAAGATAATGAATTTTTTTGATAAGTTCAAAAGAGGAATAACACGTGAAGCATGTCAGGATTGTGTCTACATTTTATTTATTGCTTCTCCATTTCCTCTCCAGTCCCATCTGACAAGGTCCCTGATCAGATAATCCTGCTGAAATAAACATTCTTACATTCCTGTACTCTTACCAATTAGTGCTGCAAGAAGGTCTGTCTCCTCTACTCCCTGTCAAGGTTTGTATCTGTGTGTCTTATTTATTTCTTCCCTTATTCTTCCTCCTTTTCTTTTGCAACGGAAGGGTCCTTTGAGAAACAGATGCTACAGAATCAGAGCTTGTAACACTGCCTCAGTAGTCATGGGAATTATGGTCAGTCAGAAGGGAAGCAAGAAATAGACCATTCTTAACAAGATAACCGATAAATGCCATACCACATAGCAATAGAAAAGTTAGATACAGCAAAATCTGATCCTGTCCTAACAAGCTGTTTTGCCAATAGATGGGGTTAACACAAAGGACACAGACAGTCAGTTAAAGAAGTGTGTTTATCTTTACTCACGTTTAAAGCAATAAAATAATAAGTGAAATAATACAGCAAGAACATAACAAAACAAGGTAATGCACCTAATCATTACTAATAAAATTAACTGTATTGATTAAGAAAGATAAATCACCAACTGCCCTAATATTTTACCATCATCCAGACCCACAATCACAGGGGAGCCCTGTTTGAAGTGAGGATTTGGAAAACCTTTCCCAGCAACTGGGAGGTCCTGTGCAGTGCATCCATTCATAGGTGACCAAAGTGGTCTTCAAAGTCACTGCAAGAGCAACCAGATTTTATACAGTTGAATAAATATACTTACATAAATTCAAGTTCAGAAACAACAAATTTCATCCTCCTTTTGGATTCCACCCAAAGCTTGGCCAGGCTCAAGGAGGAACCAAGTGAGTTTCCCTATCAATTTGGGCTTTAACCACATATTTCTCACAGCCTTGCAACATGCCCCTAAATAAAGATCCACCATTGGTTACTGTTAAACAACAAGCATTATAACAGATCTTTATAAACTGACATCAAAATATATATTCAAGTTAAAACAGAAAAACAGACTCATTTTGCATAGTATGCGTGATACAGTGTTTGGTTTTGAGGTTCATCCAGAGGTCAGCTTTGGTTCAGGGCCTATTGTTCAGGCCATAGTACCTCAGAAGCATCTAAAATGAGCTCAATGGGATTATTCTCAAAGAAAAAGAATGTACTGCAAGTACCACAGACTCCAGGCATTTGGAACAGCCGTGGTTCAAAAGCAGTTTTAAAATTCTAGCTCTCCACAATACCAAGCAAAACACAAATACTGCCAAAGAGGTTACTGCTGAGAAGAGACCCAAACCCATCCACTTAGTGCTTACACTCCTTGGAAGAATAGCTATGTTTGCTCCTGACTAATAGCATTAAGCGTGAAAAAGCAATTTTTAATACAAAATCAGAAGATTTGCAGGAAAAGGCATTAGTAAGAGGGATCGGATTCACCGAATCAATCAACATTTCCTAATAGCCTACTCAGAAACCCCCAAGTAAAAGATTTTCGCTATGGTAGTATCAGACTTCTTATAATAGGAGCATCCTTGCCTCACATTACAGATCATGCTTATAACTGAAACGTACACTTATATATACCATACACCTATAGCTCATGCTTTTCTAATTGTAATCCTTACTGTGATGAAAGAGGTCAGCTATTGATAAGGCAGAGTTGTGAGATGCTTTTTATGGGTGGATGACAGGGAAAATGGTAAAGTTCTCAACCAATATGCTACTCATGTATCCCCTGTATAGCCCTGAACCATGACCCATGTAGGGGTGTTAGACTATTGTGAGATTATAAACAATAGAGTTAAACAGTGATAGTGCTGACATTGTTGTTTAGTAGTTAATAAGTTGATACAGTTTAACCATGAGACAGATGGAACGGACCGGTCTAGCTGGGATAGCTCGGATGAAAGAAGATAATGAATTTTTTTGATAAGTTCAAAAGAGGAATAACACGTGAAGCATGAAGTCTGGCACAAGCTAAGGACCTAAGATGAAACACAGTGTTTTGTGAAAGAAGAACTGAAAATATGTTAATTAGTCTCGAGAATGGATAACGTAAGTGATGTAATGTTTTTCTGATCATATAAATATAGGACCTTTGTAAAGCTTGGATGTCATTCACTAGGAGTGACCCAAGCTCTGTATGTTTGTTGCACTGAGCTTGTTAATAAAATCAACCCTAGAGTTGGTTCCTATCTGCAACAATTTCACTATCCCTTAAGAAAACAACAACCATCACCAAGATGACACTTCTCAGCATCAGTTGAAATTACCCTTTTCAAGTCACTTGTCAGAACTAATCTCTTCAAACCATACTGTTAGCCTAGACCACATCGCAGGTGCTTTTTAAGTGATACTGTAAGTGACCACCATCTCCAGCAGCTCAAGGGGTATCTCAAGTTGTGCGGGTAGGGGCCCAGCCTGGAGCCCCTGGCTGTCTCTGTCAGCAGACAGCTGCTGCTTTCCTGTTTGCAGGTCTCCCAGAGACACACAAGTAACACTGACACAACTCCCTACAAAAACTGCCACAAAATTCTGAAGGCAGCACCTGTATATAGGACTTATATAAAACTTAAGCAAAAAAAGCCAAGTCCCTTTATTCCTCTTTGATTGGGCCGAGTTGAGTGTCACCAGGAGAAAATCCATCCTCACTCTCCAGACTCACAGGCACTCTGCGTTCACAGATTCCCCACTGCTCTGCTCACGAAGTACAATTGCTTCTGAAATGTTCTTGGTGATACCAGGCAGAGTATTCACAGATGAGCAATAGTCATACACTGAAAGAAGAATGGAACTCACCCAGCTGGTGAAGAAGTTCTCTGGCTATGTAGCACTCCTCATGGAGCAACCTAGGCCCAAAAAATGCTCTCTCTTCAGTGGCTGTCCCTTACATGAGCCCAGGGTGGGTAGATCCACCCTGGATCCAACCCCTTCTGGTCCCGTGGGGAAAAATATAAGGGCTCTTTCTCTGCCTCTCTTTGAGCAAGGAATTTTCTTGACATCATGCATGTGCTAGGGATAGAGAGCGGGAACTAAGAAAGGTCTTCTAAGGAGACAGGACAAGCTGAGCTCAGACAGACATCCTGACCAAATAGGGTTTGCACTTGACAGGCCCTCTTTATGCCCTGTTGCATTAAAGGACTATGTAATTTGGCAGAAAATAAACCCCCTCATGTCCCTATTTAACAGGCAGGCTGGAAGCAGCTGAGTGATGCCCAATCCAGCACTAGAAGTCTGGTTATATATGAACTATCACAATTACGGATTCACAAATAGCGCTCTGGACAGTCTGTCTACTGGCACCCAAAAGGGCTCTCCATAACCAACCACAAGGAAATTGGCCACTCCCAGTGAGAACTCTCACAGCTAGATTAATGAACAATGCAAGAGACTGGAGGCCCTTCTGGATTGTCACTGATAAATATATTGCAAAGCATGTGAGATTAACCATGAACATTATTAATATAACCTGGCCACAAAGGCATCTGGTTATAAAAACATCACTTTAGAGACCTTTAAGTTCCCCAGGAAAGCACTCAGTATGACCAAGTATGCAAATTTGACCCAGTATGCACCTCTATGGGGAGGAAATAAGAGGCTCAACCTCTAGCAATAATTCCACAGCACCTTCCACCCATCCTTCTCATTGGTCCTCCCCAGTTCCTGCACATCCCTTATCAGATGGTAAGATCCACCATCATCTTCCTCCTTCCATATCCAGAATTCCCAGGTCTGCAATCTTATTCATGGAGAAACCTGGGTCTGCCAGCAGTTTTCTGATAGCTGATCTGTTCCCCTTACACTTGCCTGTCAGGACTGTGTCTACATTTTATTTATTGCTTCTCCATTTCCTTTCTAGTCCCATCTGACAAGGTCCCTGATCAGATAATTCTGCTGAAATAAACATTCTTACATTCCTGTACTCTTACCAATTAGTGCTGCAAGAAGGTCTGTCTCCTCTACTCCCTGTCAAGGTTTGTATCTGTGTGTCTTATTTATTTCTTCCTTTATTCTTCCTCCTTTTCTTTTACAATGGAAGGGTCCTTTGAGAAACAGATGCTACAGAATCAGAGCTTGTAACACTGCCTCGGTAGTCATGGGAATTATGGTCAGTCAGAAGGGAAGCAAGAAATAGACCATTCTTAACAAAATAACCGATAAATGCCATACCACACAGCAATAGAAAAGTTAGATACAGCAAAATCTGATCCTGTCCTAACAAGCTGTTTTGCCAATAGATGGGGTTAGCACAAAGGACACAGACAGTCAGTTAAAGAAGTGTGTTTATCTTTACTCACGTTTAAAGCAATAAAATAATAAGTGAAATAATACAGCAAGAACATAACAAAACAAGGTAATGCACCTAATCATTACTAATAAAATTAACTGTATTGATTAAGAAAGATAAATCACCAACTGCCCTAATATTTTACCATCATCCAGACCCACAATCACAGGGGAGCCCTGTTTGAAGTGAGGATTTGGAAAACCTTTCCCAGCAACTGGGAGGTCCTGTGCAGTGCATCCATTCATAGGTGACCAAAGTGATCTTCAAAGTCACTGCAAGAGCAACCAGATTTTATACAGTTGAATAAATATACTTACATAAATTCAAGTTCAGAAACAACAAATTTCATCCTCCTTTTGGATTCCACCCAAAGCTTGGCCAGGCTCAAGGAGGAACCAAGTGAGTTTCCCTATCAATTTGGGCTTTAACCACGTATTTCTCACAGCCTTGCAACATGCCCCTAAATAAAGAACCACCATTGGTTACTGTTAAACAACAAGCATTATAACAGATCTTTATAAACTGACATCAAAATATATATTCAAGTTAAAACAGAAAAACAGACTCATTTTGCATTGTATGTGTGATACGGTGTTTGGTTTTGAGGTTCATCCAGAGGTCAGCTTTGGTTCAGGGCCTATTGTTCAGGCCATAGTACCTCAGAAGCATCTAAAATGAGCTCAATGGGATTATTCTCAAAGAAAAAGAATGTACTGCAAGTACCACAGACCCCAGGCATTTGGAACAGCCGTGGTTCAAAAGCAGTTTTAAAATTCTAGCTCTCCACAATACCAAGCAAAACACAAATACTGCCAAGGAGGTTACTGCTGAGAAAAGACCCAAACCCATCCACTTAGTGCTTACACTCCTCGGGAGAATAGCTATGTTTGCTCCTGACTAATAGCATTAAGCGTGAAAAAGCAATTTTTAATACAAAATCAGAAGATTTGCAGGAAAAGGCATTAGTAAGAGGGATCGGATTCACCGAATCAATCAACATTTCCTAATAGCCTACTCAGAAACCCCCAAGTAAAAGATTTTCTCTATGGTAGTATCAGACTTCTTATAATAGGAGCATCCTTGCCTCACATTACAGATCATGCTTATAACTGAAACGTATACTTATATATACCATACACCTATAGCTCATGCTTTTCTAATTGTAATCCTTACTGTGATGAAAGAGGTCAGCTATTGATAAGGCAGAGTTGTGAGATGCTTTTTAGGGGTGGATGATAGGGAAAATGGTAAAGTTCTCAACCAATATGCTACTCATGTATCCCCTGTGTAGTCCTGAACCATGACCCATGTAGGGGTGTTAGACTATTGTGAGATTATCAACAGTAGAGTTAAACAGTGATAGTGCTGACATTGTGATTTAGTAGTTAATAAGTTGATACAGTTTAACCATGAGACAGATGGAACAGACCAGTCTAGCTCGGATGAAAGAAGATAATGAATTTTTTTGATAAGTTCAAAAGAGGAATAACACGTGAAGCATGAAGTCTGGCACAAGCTAAGGACCTAAGATGAAACACAGCGTTTTGTGAAAGAAGAACTGAAAATATGTTAATTAGTCTCGAGAATGGATAACGTAAGTGATGTAATGTTTTTCTGATCATATAAATATCGGACCTTTGTAAAGCTTGGATGTCATTCACTAGGAGTGACCCAAGCTCTGTATGTTTGTTGCACTGAGCTTGTTAATAAAATCAACCCTAGAGTACCCACAAGTTCAAGTCTCAACTGGTTCCTTTCTGCAACAACTAATTTGTAAATCTTGCCATATGCTACAATTTACAGGACTGTCAACTATTCCACTCATTAAATGGTCTTTTCTTGCAGTGCCCCCAAGTAATAAACCCTGCTGCCTTTTCACTTGTTGTTTTACACTTTCATTGGTCTTTGCAGTTCTGAAACTCCTGATACCTGGTGCCTGCTTAAGTATACGTGTCATAAATAATACAGATCTATAGCAGTGTCTATCAATCACATGAAGGAAAAAGCACAAACCCACTCCCTGTCAGCAATAGGAAAGTACTGCAGTCTTTAGAAAAATAGTGATAAACAGTTCAAGTAGCTGTGGAATAATTGCTATAGCAACTTCAAATTAAGGTACAGTATTGCTCACAGAGGCACAGAAGCAGATGGTATGTAAGGAATCCATAAAATGGCACAGAGGGTAGAGCAGAGTGACAACCCTGCAGTCAAGTTCTCTGATCCTTAGCAGGTCCCTCAGCAACCTTTGGTGTTGGCAACAGCAAGAGAATTTGATGTATTGGCTCTTCGAGGAGCAGTGCCAGGATGGGAACCTGGCGGTACTAAGAACTGAAAAGCTGCATATTTGCTACCCTGAGCCAACAGTTTGTCATTCTCTGACCAAAAAAAACCACAAACGTTGGTGATCTTTGCTCAGCATAACCTCGTTTGGATACCAAAACACCGCCATCCCAAAAGCTACCCGCCTCCAAGCTATGACCACACTCCTCATTGAGCCTGCACCCTGAATTTCTTCTCCTATACCTTTAGAAGTGAGGTGACAGAATTGTTCACCACTCATAACCAAAGGTGTGCATCACTACAATCTCTCAAGCTCCACCTGAAAAACAATAATAGTACAAAAATGGCTTAAGATAAAGGGGGTGTCACAGAAAGTACGACCACAGACAAGTTGGGAGAATACCTCTGACTTTTGAGATCAGCTGATGGACTGAGCTTCTCTTCCCACACACATGGATGCCTACTGGGTGAGAGTCACACAGTTACACAGAGTGCTTCCCCAGGAAACTCAGAAATCTCTCTAGCGTTGTTTTTATAACTGAACGTGCTTGTGGCCAGGTTGTAGTACTCCTTGGTTAACCTCAAAAGCTATGCAGACAGTGCACTTATCAACTTATCACCAGCAATACAAAAGAATCTGTGCTCTGTTGCTTTAATAGGCCGCACTGTTCACTAATCTAGCCATCACAGCCGTTAGTCTCAAACTCTTTCAGCATGACCATGGAAACCCATTTGGACACAATTAGCGAAGGATATTTTCTTGAGCTGCATTATATATATATATATATATATAGTACAGTTAATGTATATTAGTAACAAAGTATTATAATTTTTTTTTCCTGTTATACGGCAACAAAAACATAAGTCTAGTGGGATAACTGCCCTTGGTTCTGTGAAACCAGTATAGTGATGGAGTGGAATCAACAGAAGCGGCAGCAATTCTTACTGAGTTCTCAAGGTTCTCACAGATCGCTGTATTTTTGTTAATGAAATTTTACTGTTCCTGTGCCCCTCTTTGAAAGCAGTTGTTCACAAATGTACGTGCTACCACAAAACAGTGACAAGAATAAGGGCCAACAGCAAAGCGAGGGACATTTCTACCTGCTAAGATACAAAAAGCTCTTTATAATGAATAAGAACTTTCAGATATTGTGAATGGCTTGATTATGCTGCTTTACTGCTTCACTACGTAATACATGGAAAGCAAAAGAATGGACTAATATCTTGTGTTGAGATGTATCCCGGAATGGCAGCAGAACAGGAAAATGTCTTACTGAAGAAGAACCGAGTTTTGTTTTACTGGAGTTATGAGATTAAAGAATTACTTGCAGAAAACAAAACTGATAATAGCCAAGTGGCTCAAGAATGTTAGTGTTGTGCCAGAGGGCCCTTTAAGAGCTTAATGTAGTGGATGAAATCACAAATGAGGGAAATAGGAACAGCACAAACATCAAGGAGATGTGTGCCCATTACTGCAGTGATGAATAAGTTCTGCTGCTTTGCAGGACCACTGCCTGATGAGAAATTGTTGATTCTGAGTGTTTTCTTACATTAATAGGCACACACACGCACAATAAGATGAACTCTATTAGCGATCACGGCTTTTCAGTCACCAAGTAGCAGAAGAGAATGTGAGGTAAATAGACATTGGTTTCGATTTGACTGAGCAAGTGTCACAGATGCAAGAAGAGTTAGCCCCACACCACATCTTCCCCTCCACAGCACTCCATTATCACCTATGCAGCCCACACTCAAGCAACGCACATCACCTCATGACAAAATATCCCTGAAATCACATAATAATGTTAGAAGTTCACAATCCTGTGAGGCCACGTTACTAGTTATCCAGGACTGCATGCGGCCCCACAGGTTACACATGCCTACTCTGCAGCTTTTCACAAACCCTCATGGTTGGTCCTAACAATGCACGAGGAAATGAATAATGCCAGTAATTAAGATATCTGAATAGCATTCATCTCTCCTTGGGCTTCTGCTCTCTTTAATCCCATTTTGTGATCTTCAACCTATCCACTCCATTCCTTTTAAAATAGGGGACAGAGAATAATAATCTCTCTCTTCAACTCATTATTAGTCATCATTAAAGAGAAGAAGGAATCCACATCAAACCAACAGGTTAAGCAGATCAACTGTTGTATTGATTGAGACCAGGAGAAGCCACTATCACCAAGACAGAGTTACACACCAAGATAAAGATATATTGCTCGTGTTCACAACAAATGAAACTAAGCATGTTCCACACAGTCTAAGGGACCACTTCCCATGTTTGCAGTCTGTAGCCAAAAGCAGGACTCAGGCAGTGGTTTGGAAGCCTGCAGCATTCAGTTCAGCTGGGCACTCTACTGGAGGAGACTAAGCTGGCACAACAGTCCACATGTGACTGCTTTTCCTCATGGAAAAGGTAAATATAAAAGCAATAGTTTAAATACTAGAAACAAAAAGTATTGCAGTACCAGAAGACGTTTGCAGAAACTACTTAAGGCAAAGAACTTGCTGGCTTTTTAAAAACCACTGTTTGAAGGATTGCTTCCAACAGATAAGAGCATTTGATGAATCTAGAAGCACTGCAGCTTAAGAGTGGTATGGAGGAGAGAGGGGGAGAAGAGTGGAAAAGTGTTTGTGCATTAGGCAGTAAAATGAGCCAAAATAAAAGCCTCAATAAAATCCTGGCAGATCAACCAACTAGAGGATGGTCTAGCAGGAAAACAAAACACTTCATAGTATTCTTCATATCAAGTACACAGTGATGTTTTTCTGCCAAGAAATATATACGTATATATATATATTTATGAATATATAGTTCTAGGTTTGCTGTTCAAGTTCAGACTTGCCATCTGAAAAAAATGCTTTCTGCCCTTTACCTTTGAAGTACCATAACTTGCTTCAGTGAGCTGCATGAATACAGTGAATTGACAGCTCCAGATGACTAGCTTTAGGACCAACTTTGCACATTTTTAAGGCTTTGTTTTGTTGCTCAGAGGAATGCCAAACTGGCAGGAATATTAAGAGTAAAGGATTTGATTTTGTGAACAGTAACCTAAAAGCGATCATTAATGCCACTTTGCTTTCTCTGCCAGGAACGATTACCCAAATGTTTTAACACAATGGCTGGATAGCTCAAGAACATCAGGTGATAAGAGATAAAGAAGCATTTGTTTCTCGCAATAACATTTATTCTTCCCACAGTTCTGAGACTTGAGAGCTAGAAAATATTTACCAGTAGGCACCATGAGTTAGGTTTGTTTTCTTTTACTTCTCAGTCTTCCCAGGAGGCTGGTTAAGAGTAGAGAAAAATCCAGCATTACCAGAGCTCCTGGAAAGAGGCAGCGGCATAATAACTTCTAGGAAAAATGATCCCCAGCATCCCTATAGGCTTCAGAAATGCACGTTCTAGTTGATGCCTCCTGTTTTCATCAATATCTAGAAGCTTCCAGGAGCACACAGAGAAACCTCACAGAATTACTGCTGTAGGGGTATCAGCCTCTTCTCCACACTTCCACTTGCCTTTACAGATAGGATACAGAAGATGGAGTATGGAGATATATAGATGGAGCATGTCTGATGTTCCCGAGTTGGAAGAGACCCACAAAACCACCAAATCCAACTCCTGGCTCCACAGAGCACAGCCCAAAAATCAGACCTTATGTCTGAGAGGGGTGCCCCAGTTCCCCCTTTGAACTCCAGCACTCGGGGCCATGCCCACAGCCCTGGGCAGCGCATTCCATGCCCACCGCCCTCTGGTGCAGAACGCGTCCGTGACCCCCAGCTGCCCCTTGCCGTACCTACCTCCCATCTCCCAGAATAGCACACCCCGCAGAGAAAGCCGCTAAACAAACTTCTGCCTGAGGTGATGATGGAGGAGGTTCTTTCAGGAGGCAAACAGAAAAGCAAGCCTGCAGATTTCATTATGCTCGCTCAGCCTCCAGCCAGACACTCGATCAATTCTAACCGACCTGCGAGACGAGCGCTGAGCGCCGAGCACTGAGCGCCCCGAGCCCCGTTCCCACCCGGCCTGCCGCGCTCCCCGGCACGCCGCAGCCCCACGGGCCCCGCCGCCCAGTCCCGGCCGCGCGCAGGAAGGCCCGGCCTCACAGCCGCTGCCCGCTGCAGCCTGCCCGCCACCCGTGCTCACCGAACCCGGCGCCCGGCGGCTGATCCGTGCGGAGGTAGAAGCGGAGCCGGAGGCCGCTGGGCCCCCAGGCCTCGGTGGACCGAACGAGGCCTCCTCAGCCGGCAGGCAGAGCCGCGGCGCAGAGCCAGAGACCGCCCCGGGGCGGGACCGCGCCGGAGCTGTGAGGAGGAGGCTGCACGCTGGAGGTAGTCCCCTCGGTGGCCTCCACGGGTCGCTAGGCTGCAGCTGGGGGCTCGGCGATCTCTCGGGCGTTGGAAGGCTGTACCGCGTGCTCAAAACTCGTTTAATTAGGAAAGGAGAACTTTGAAAAGGGGAGGCAGAGCAGAGCAGCTCGATCCTTTGTTTGAACAGTCGGACAGCCTGCTGAGCGTACCCCTGGGGGCCTCTCACAGTGAGAGATGAACTGTGCCTTGCAATAACTGTAGGTGCTAAGTGTGCTACTAGCTGATTGCGCAAGGTGCCAAAACCACAATAGGTTGAAGAGAGCAAGGAAAACTACAAGAGGAACCAAGATGAGCCCGTGTTTATGATGAGTGAGAACATCTGCATTGCTGTGACTGAAAGGTGCCTAAGAAACCACTGCATTGAGAATGTGCGACCTCCAACTCCAATTCTGTAAGAAAGAAACCACCTAAAAAGAAAATGGGTAGAGACAAAGTTCCTGGAAACGGGATGGACATCTCGAGAAATAGTATGACTGTGTGCCAGGCTTTGTGCAAATCTGATGATCATCAAGCATTGATTGTTATCGGTTACTGGGCATTTGGCTCTCAAAACAACAGCCTCCTTTTATATGTACTTCCCAGCTGCTCTCATCCTCCTCCTTTCCCCTGTGGCTAAAGTATTCTGAGGTTGCAGACTTTCTAGTCAGCTACTACATGTTTCCATTATATGTGCCCCCCCCAACCCCCCAAATGTATCATATGCTACCTGTGTAATTCACTAACTATGCCACCCAAGGCAAAGAAGTTAATATTTATGAACCTATTAAGCCTGCGCACTCTGCTCAAAGTTCACAGGCTGGTGTTAGTCAGCTCCTGTGGTTTCTTCTGGTTTCACATTCTGTTTGGCACAGATAAGCTTTAGCAGCACACCCCTTAGAATATTACAAGGTTCCCCTTTGTAAAGGCACTATCTCCCTATCTTATCAGAGGGCCCCAGAAGGGTACTCAGGAATGCTTTCAAGAATGCGCTCAGGAAGGAAGAAGGAAGTTTCCCAACAGCTCCAGGCAAAAACTGGATGATGACCTGGAGGCCACGTGAAGGCCTTGCTGAAACTGAAACTGAAACCAGAGAAAACCGGTTGAGGCAGGCTGAAACAGGAATAAGTGCAACCTGAAGTAACCTATGGTTCACGAAGGCCAAAATGCGTGTGCAGTTACACGCCCAGAAAGGAATAATGAGACGTGATGAGCATTGTAAAGAAGTAATGCTCCACCCTCACTCCCTGTGTGAATGAGTGAACACAGTGCAGAGCTCGTGCAAATGGAAGGAATGACACAAGACATAGCCAGAGACAATGTTCAGCTAAGCTAGTAGCTTTTGGGGCTGTTCCATTGAAAACAACTGTATAAATATCAGCTAACCTTAGTCCTGTGAACGTATCCACTCTGTATACCAGGTATGAAATGGGACAACGCGAACACCATGAAGACCAACCCGTGGCTCCACACAGGACCACCCAAAAGTCAGATCATATTTCTGAGAGCTTTGTCCAAGATCCAGTAGATAAAGCATAAAAAATAGGTGAGTTACTGCAAGAATACAGTATAGTACAGTTCTTATGAATAACAACATTGCCAGAAGACTACGATGTGTTCAGAAGTTCTCACCTTAAATTTTGTGAAGTAACTCTTAGGAAAGCAAAGTTTGTTACTGCCAGAGAAAGTGATTTCTACTAAGCTTTGCAATTCACTCACACATTCTCACCCACATAAGTATCAGAATGAGCGGCCAAGCATCTTGGTATGACATGAAGAATATGGGATTGACCTGTGAGATAAGGTGTGTCAGCTACAAAATCCTGTTTGTGCCCTATGATCCTCTTCGCTGTTGAGGACAGAGGCACATCTATACTCAGCCTTTAAGAGCCAGTGGTTACTGTGATCTTGTGCCTCTGGGTGGGTCTTATGCAACATCATCGCTGAGTCACAGCAGTCCTTTTGTTTTCCTTTTGTTATCTTCTGGCTCCAGGCCAGCTCATTTATCCCCCCCCCCCCCTCCTCTTATCTTATGATGACTTCATTCTCTTTCTGTCTGGTTAATGGATAAAACCCAGACTAGGTTGGACTGGGATCAAGGTACACCTTGGGTAACAATGCATCATTCCTACTTTATTCAAGCAAATTCAGAATTTCTTGTACAAATTCCTATGTTGCCTTGTGGAAGAGGAATTCTAAAAATAAATGGAAGTAACAGAGCCATGGTAGGGGAAATGAGACTGTTGTGCCCAGATAGTTCAGTAGACAAACTCAAAGCACAATAACAATATATTTAGCATTTATTGTGATGAGAAAGACCAAGCTGCTGATTTAGCACATTTAGAGAGCCGCTGTTCTAGCATCTGGAAGACAACGGGGCAAGCAGTGTAACAATACTGCACTTGAGAAAGCTGGAACATGAGAGTGCAGTAATCAGTTATCTTCGATTATCTGTGGGCTGGTTATACAAATTGTGATTCACCAGAGTCTATTAGCAATTAATCAAAGTGATCTAAGGAAGTACAAGGAACCACAAATCACAGAAACTAAAAAGCAGAAACCTCTCTTCAGAGTCTGAGGTGGAGCTACCAACACAGAATCAGCACTGAAGATTGTATCATCTGAAAAGCAATTGCTACAGGGGCAGACATTTTTATCTAGGCCACCACAACATGCCAGTCAGGATCCATAAGATGGACAGATGCAAAGTAAACGATCAATTCAAACTTGTTTCTTTATTAAGACGAGTTGCACATCATACATCTAGTTACCCTTGCACACTTCACAACCACCTATTGCAAGAGAGATCAAGAGTCTAGTGCAGCCAAAGCTTTGCGTTTTCTTTGTTGTTTTCCAAAGCTTTGCGGTTTCTTTGACACTTACTGCTTAATCTTTTGGGGATCCTTGACCTTTGCCTTCTCCAGATTCTAAGCTGATAGAACATACCTCCCAACTCAGTGCTGTTTGTGTGCCATGCCTGCTTCCTTCTTCCACTCTCAAATATGGCTTCTCCCCAGTCAAAATCTGAGTACTATGCAAACGGGAACCAAGTACATTGAGCTGAGACTAGCAGATAACGCAAACAGGAACTAGGTGCAACAAGCACTAGTGCTTTCCATTGTTGACAGAAGAACATGTTGTAAAAGTACAGGAGTGAAGAATGAAGTCAAACCATTGTTTAGAAAGCATACAATGTAAATGAAAAGTGACAATCATTATGTTGAGAGGTTTTCTCTAGTAGAAGGCTACTCCACTTGGAAGGCTGATACAATCAAGCATCAGTAACACTGCATTGGGCCAAAACTGTCTAAATGCAGTGTTGGAAACACCAAATTTAGAAACAGGGGAAGTGAAAGTAAGTTTAACAAGTAAGAAGTAACTAGGAAAAGTATCATTTTGGGGGGAAGAATCATAGAATCGTGAAGGTTGGAAGAGACCATCCAGTCCAACCATCCATCTGTCACCAGTATTTCTCACTAACCATGTCCCTCAGTACAACACCTAAACATTGAATGTCTCCAGGTTCACTGATTCCACCAGCTCCCTGGGCAGCCTGTTCCAGTACCTGACCACTCTCATGGAATATTTCCAGCATTTCCTAATACACAACCTGGATCTCCCCTGGCGCCACTTGAGGCTATTCCCTGTAGTCCTATTGCTATGTACATGGGAGACAAACCCCACCTCTGCCTCACCACAACTTCCCTTTGGGTAGGAGAGTGATAAGGTCACACCTGAGCCTCCTCTTCTAAACAATCCCAGCTCCCTCAGCTGCTCTTAATAAGGCTTGTGATTCAGACCCCAAACCAGCTTTGCTGCCCTTACATGTTCCAGCACTGAGAGTGAATCTAGTCAATCTAATCAGAGGAAAGGAAGAAGGTGTAGGCAGGGTGTGATAAATGCTTTCTGGGAAAGGGAAAATGGATAATAAGGCATAATATGGTGAAAAGAGAAGTGTGGGATCCTCTCATACTAGGAGCGCTGGTGCCTGTTGATGCTTAATAGTTCTCAGAGTGGTGGAGGCAGAAGTACTTCTTATTTCTGTTATCCTTATCAAAAACTGGTGTCAAATCTCTTTTCACCAAAAGAAACAAGGTTTCTCTTGCAATGGAGGTGTTGTTGAACTGCATCCATTTTTTCTTATTACTTAGACCTATGTCATGGCCCTGAGGGCACGCCATACTGGACCATTCCTGCCCAGCTCCCCCAGAGCTCCCTTACCAGCCAACAAGCCAGGACCTCATTTGTGCCCCATGTGCCATCAGCTCCTAACTCAGCAGTGTTGCAACAGGACCCCACTGAGTCAGGCCAACCCACAGATTGATGGCCTGGCCTTGGCCTGGCCTCATCCTAGCAATTATATGTATGGCAATTCTGAAGTAGATAGAACTTCATGGAAATGGTATAAATATTAATATGCTAAATGTATCTAATGAGGGTGATTTAGTTCTGATGTGTGCATACTAGGTGAAGAGATCCGCACGCACCCTGAAACAGTTCAGTGTTGCAATAATTAGGAGCTAAGGTCACTGTGACCTGATGATTATCAGCAATGGTATGAGGTTCACTTCATAAACTGGGACTAGATGATGAACAGCCATGTCCTTGACTCCTCACCAAACTTCCGAGTCCTCCCCTTACTATGAATAACACAGATATCAATGGGATATAAAATAGCAGTTCTAAGTAATGCATACATTTCAGCTGTGATGTAATGCATGTCCCATTTTTTCAATCTGGCATTTCACTAATTTGATATGATGGAGGACCCATCCTATTTGTAGTTACAGATGGTCTTTCCTCTTTGTCCTTTGTCCTTTAAATTCTTTTCTTCTGTCAAGAATTTCATATACAATCCATACCCCACACCACTGCATAGACATATATTTAAAGAGGAACCGTAGTTCATATTATTTCTACTCTTTTAAGCTTCTGTTTTATTTTTCTTGTGTCTCTGACCATCTGGATGCATGCATCTCACATACTCAGGCTAAAACATCTTCCTCTGAAGAAGTTTCTAGTGAAATTAAAGGCATGTTATTCTAAAAAACAAACAAACAAACGAGCTGTGAAGACCTAAATCCCAAATGCCAATGAACTGAAGCTTCTTAAAACTGCTGAGATTAGGGATAGCTGGTCATTTCAGTCCTTCCCACTTTCTTTTCACTGTCTTCTGTAATGCTTCTATCTCAGCTCTGCTTCCACGTACAGTTTGTGTGACCAAGATGACTGAGCGTCAATTGCATCATTTGCTTTTTCCTCGGATGCTGGAGGGTAAAGTTATGGTTACTTCACTCTTAAAGCAGAGTCCTCCAGCTGTCAGTGACTTCTGGAGTTGTACATGTGGATTGCATTTTCAGTTATTGTGTAACGTCTTGCAATAGATGTGTATTTATTCCTCTTCTTTTCTCTTTCCCACTTTTTTGATCTTTGTGTTTCTGTTGGTCACTGAGATTTGCTGTTACTGAATGTACCACATCTCAGGCTGGAAACTTTTTAAAGTGGCATGTCTACTACTCTTTCATTCAGCTTTCTAATTCTGTTCCTCTGATGAGCTTTTATGTAGCTAATCCACAAATGGTTCCCAGAGCATCTCATCTATTTAACCATCTCGTCACATAGATCTTTATTTGAAATAAGCTTCTCGGCTTCTGACTTCCACCACCTTTTGGCTCAAGGAAATATCCAGAACCATTTTCCTTCCTCACAATAATGTCTGTCTCAAACACAGTCTCAAAGATCACTTGCAGATCTGTGTGCTGGGATTCCTTGGCAACATTTACAGAACTTTGTCCTCATGCACGTTCAGGGCTGCTCATACAATGTACCACCTTCTACTTCCATTAGTGAACCGAATCTTTCTAATGCTAGAGTTGCACACTCATGCTTCAAAACTTCATGTATTCTCCCACATAGTGTGTTCTTTTGCAGTGGTAAGATATTTATGTTTTTGTTTCTCATTAAAAAGGGCATGGCATCATAAGCTGAAGTGAATCAAAAAGGTGTGGAAATGTGCTATACTTGTACAGATATCGGGAAAAAGTGGATGCAAAAAGGTTTCATGCATTAATAATTTCAACTTTGATAGATAAGGTGAGTTGTCATGGATGCTAGAACAAGACAGTGTGTGTTATTCAGTCAAGAACCCTAGAAGAGGACTGCATTGGAATGTGGTGAAACTATTAGGACTCTACATCCAGGCAACGCTATCAAGATTCTGTCTCTAAAATTATGATAAGCTACATCAGAGAAGACATAAGGCATGTAATTAAGAAATTATTGCACTCTGTGCAGCCTCAGGGCTGGGATTTGCCAGTGCTACCTTTGTCTGGGCTTGTCTTGGTCTGCCTGTGGCTTTGCCTTAGCTTGTTTAACTGTAACATCAGCTGCCTTCCAATCAGATTGTTATCAAATTATATACATATATATATAATATTCCCTAGCCAATTTCAACACTCCTTACTTTTGTGTGTGTGCTGTACTGCTATAGCATTTTTAATGAATTTCTTTAACAATAGGTTCCTACTCTGTGCAGAGAGTGCCGTTTGCAACTGAGAAGTGTAGAGGAGTACACACATAGAATGATAGCTGAGGCCTTGAAAGAAGAGACATCGGGTGATACCAGAGGCCCCAGGGTTATAAACAAATCCCTGGTGGTCAATTACTGGTCACTAAAGGAATGCAGCCTTGGGAGCTGGATAAAATCTTTTTTAAGGATAACAAAGAGAACAAAGAGAACAAAGAGAACAAAGAGCAAGTGTCCAGAATTACATGAATTACACCGTATGCGGATAACTTGGTTGTAATTAGGATATGTGTAGTAATAAAGAGTAATAAACATAGTTCATGTTAGAATAACATGCATAAGAAAAACAAGAACAGACCCTAGTGTGGATATGAACAAACCCCCACTATCAGCACCATCCTCCCAGTCAGGACGAAGGGGCATTTATGAATCATCATAACCCTCCTTCTTGAGTAAGAAGTCACTGTCAACCTTATGAGCCAGAGGAGCCGCAGAAGCATGAGTCTAACAACAGGGAACAGGTGTGCACTAGGAACTTTCTCCAGAACTATTTTTACTGCTACTTATTGTGGCCTTTTTTCTGTACTATTTATGCAAATATTGTTGTCCCAAAATCTGAGCAAAGAGATGATAAAGAAGCAGAAGCAAGATATTTGCTTACTGCATTTCTGCAGGAGATGGGTGCTTGGCTGTTCATTCACAAAGCTAGCACACCCACTCCATTGCACAGAATTTCTTCATTAGACCAAAAAATGCAAAATCACCCTAAGGGTATGTTTACTCACACGAATACTTCTTCACTTCTTTTAAAAGTGGTAGCCATTTCTACTATCTGTTCTTCTTCCTGTGATTATTCTTCAAGGCTAATGTCATTTGCAGCTAGTACATTCCATTCAACTCCTCTTCACACCAAGATAAGCTCAATAAATATCTTTCAATGGTCATGCTGACTTGTTCCCTCTGGCACTATTTCCCTGCTTTAAGACTTTAGGCTTTAGTTTTTCATTCAAGTTTCACCTTGGTTCTTCTTTTCTAATGACACGATTATCTCTTTTCTGTCCTTGTATCCTGACTGAGATGATTTCTCTTTCCCTATCATTAAAACCTCTGATGACTAATTCCCACAGTTCTGGAGTATTTTGGTGCAATACACTATACCACTTGAACCATAAAATAAAGGCACATGACTATGCAATCCCAATGGGAATTGGCCTTATTCATAATTATATCTATTCACTGAGTCAAGCAGATGTGTATATTTTCTTCCCAAAGCATAGTTTGCACCAAAAACATTACCAAGTCTTAAGTTAATTATTAACCTCCACTCCTAAAAATGTCACATCTTCCCCCCTTACTCAAGTAATCATTGATCCCAAATTAATTTGAACTTCTGAAAACAAGATTAAAATTATAGGGGTTAATACTAATACACGAAATAATGTCAGCGATTCCCAATGATGGTCTAACTTAGCATTTGCACTTACCAAACTCCAGCTGCAGTACATGAGGTTTTTTTCCTGGAGATCTTCATTCTTAAGTCCCTGATAAAGATTCAGTCCCACTGTTCCTCTGGAGACACCTTCTTCACTCTGATATAGTGGATGCTGGAGCTCACTCCCTTCACTTTCAGTGCTGTGTATGTAACCAAGACACTAAGGGTCCTTTCCCCTTTTATTTCTGTGGCTCATCCTTCCAGGTACAGATGTATAGCACATCACCAGGCATGGGCTGGGGCTTCCAGTAGTAGAGGGATTCACACATTGAGATACCAGTGCAGAGAAGGTAATACCCACAAAAGGAACAAGCGTTCCCGTAACAACCCATTTTATATATGCTCACTTCTATGCTGCATCCTACTGGTGGAATAGGGCTTCCCATACAGAATCTCAGAAGTGACATGAAAGACTTAAATACTTTGGTTGATGTTCAAGGCGTAGACCTCTTTGTGTTCCAGACAGGTGGGGGTAGGCCCCTTTGTGTGTAAGATGGGTGAGGACAGGCCCTTTGGTTTGAACAACGTACAGATAAGATAAGCAAGCCTATATGCTAAAGAGGTGCCAGCAAGCAATATGTGTGCCAAGAAAGCAGAATGTTTCTCAGCATCAGTACAATATATGTGAAAACTGAGTGACCACCAGAGACCCTTTGCCCAATTTAGTACCTTGCACAGAGGCAGTTTCACAATGTATTAGCATAAGCATGTGATTTCCTAAAGATGGCGGGCAATAAATTCCATATAAGGTCTGTTATCAACCTACTGTTTTTAAGTATGTTTTGTACCTTGCTATGAAGATAGGAGGGCAATGTTTCTTAAAGTTATCACACTCATTCAGTCCTGTGCTAGGCTCTCCCTACTCTGCGTATCTGCCTTATGTTAGCCTCTTTTCTACCTGGGTCAGAAAGCTATAATCTCTGCTTTACTCTGTTCAACACCGTTCTTGTAAAAAAGAACCCAAATTTTTGACATATTTGCCCTATCTTGTGCTAGTCTCTGTCTCAGCAGCTTTTTGTGGAAAACATTGTGGAAAACAGGTTATAAGTTCGGAGGGGAGGGGCTACACCTTGGTACAGAAAATGCTGGAAGCTTCCACTTCAAAAACACAATCTACCTCACACCAATGCACATAAGTGTGCTGTTGTCCTTTGGTGTGCGTATTAGAAGGATAAATCCCTCATACGCCTAGCACTGCAATAAAACAGTGTTGGGCTTTCTAAACTATAACTTGGTTTGGAGAGTTTTCATGGTTACGATTTTCTGTAGCAAAAGTACTTGTGCCTTCCCCTGCATGTGGTGTCATCTTGACCCTTGGTAATGCAAGAGGTAAAACCTCCACCTACCTCAAGTGTGTTTCCCAATGCCATTTTGAAAGCTTTCACCCTTCCTGTTTGATCATGGCCTCCAAGAGTTACAGAAGTCCCACGTAAACTGCAGGAACTTAGAAAACCCTCGAACTGTTTCCACATTAAAATGGGGTCCATTATCTGAAGATAACCCTTCAGGAATTCCAGATCTGGGAATTAACTACTTTGACTGCTTTCCTGGCCATGCTGCTGTGACAAGGGGAAGCATCATGTCATTCAGAAAAAGTTTCCACTAAAACAAATAACATTTTTGTTGCCTGTTTTTTGGTAACTCAGAAGAAGCTTTTTGCCATTATTCTGCAGGAGTTGCTCCTCTCCTTACTTCTTTTTCAGGCAGTATTCTCTCATTTTTGGGGAGTTGTTCGTGCAGCATGTTCTGCATCTCCTTCCTACTGTAATGTCTGTGTTCATTTGCATCCCTGGTCTCTTTATACTGCTTATTATAGTATCTGCTCCCATGTGAATCTCTTTGCATATGTTCCTCAGAAGAACCTCCATTATTTTATCAATAAGGAGGAACTGCTGATCCAGAGTTATGCACCATCTCTCCTTTCCTAAGACAATCTTTGATTCCATAAGGAGGAGGTGATGTTCTTCTCTTCCACATGTGGGACTGATACTCATTCTTCCACCAGTTTGCCTCACTCTCTTTTCCTCTAATTCAAACATATCTTTCCAGCACTGCACTGTTGAATCACTCACTGCCTGACCCCAGAGAGGTACTGGATTATTCCCTGATCAACAGGCTGGTGAATACTGGAGTCATACCCTGTCCCCACCTCCACAGTCAGGTATGACCAGCCAATGCTGACAAGTCTTTACAGCTACCCCTTTGTGGTCACAGAAATGTCCCAGAATCTGTATTCTTTAACCTGATATGCATTTAACAGCATGCAGGCACGAGCTGTTGGTGGTTTTCTCCTAGAACCAACCCTAGCAATCCCATATAGGGGTCAGCATCACAAGCCAAGTTTTCAGTTGTTTTGTGCGCTGTTGCTTTTTTCTATTTGATATTCACAATGTTACAATTTTATTTTCAGCCATCCTACATCAGTCCGTGCTAAGAGGGCTTTTCTTCAGATGATTTTGAATTTGTTCCACTCAGTAAATTCTAGCATCATTCTGGCTCGTGTTCATTTATCTTGCTTTGTGTCTCCTATGACTCTAACTCCACTATAGACTTACCACATGCCCATGTCTCCAGCATAGGCCCGTGTCTTAGAAAATATTTTGCTGATGCACAAGAATTCCACAAACATCATTTCTAGTGGGCAGCCTGGAAGACTACGCTAAGAGGAGCTAGTGATCTACAGAAATGCAAATCCATTTGTTTGCTTCTGTATCATCAATAATATGAGGTCATTTCTTGATCCTAGCAGATATACAGTTAATCATTATGTACTTAATCATTGTGTAATGTATCGATGTGCGTTCAATCATAAACAGCTGTGTAGTGTATTGTTCCGTCTGCTTGAAATGCTGTGTGATTTTAATCACCGACTGCATGTTTTAGATCCCAGGAACTGTAGGTTTATTAATGTGGTAAGAATATTAAAGTGTATTGTCAAAGAACTCTTTAAAGCCAAGTCCACATTTCAGACCTGATTGCTACTGGGGCTGATGAATTTATATTGCAAGCAATGCTTTACAGCACTACAGATGAGCACAGAATTGGTTGGATCTATGCAGTGTATTGTGCTGTCACCAGAGATCCATCCAATGCTGTCATCTCAAGGTTCCCAACACCAGAAAGAATGCAAGATTCTACAATTGGCCATCACCATTTCTGAGATAGTAATAAAGTATCTACCTTACTTGAGTGTGTGTACACCTTTCATACTGGAATCCAAAAAGAACCTACATTTCCTGCAGCAAAGCTGTTGTTAGCCTCTTAACAGAAACCACTACTGATGTGAAAAAGTTGATATGAAATTAGCATGGATGTGGCCCAAAGTTAAAGTGGCATTGCCCTGCCAGAGAAAATTAATCATGCATTAGCTAAGTATAAGGAAGCAAAAAAGTTAATGCTCGTGTTCTAGTGAACTAACATTAGAGAAGGACATTAAGAAACAAAGAAAAGAATGAGAAAAAGTGTTTATCAAGAAACCACCTTTCCTTCCAGAGATCCCAGTGCCTGGCCAATGATCCATTTGGTTAGGAAGCAACTGATGTAAGGTGTAAATCCCCTTAGAGCTTATGTTCTACTATTCTATAATAATACAACCCATTTATCAAAAATCAGTTGTGTTGTGGTAAACTATTTTTACCAAAAATTGCAGACTCATCATTCAGTTACTTTCCGTGCACTAGCAATCAAATGTTTCTGTATGTCTATAACCTGCTTTTGTATTCGCTTGCTTAGTACTGAAGATTGTAATTACTATGTTGTTGTATTTGCTATTTGACTACTCCATCTCTGAGGGAAAGCATATGTTCTCTTCCTGTGGGTGAGCATGCCTTTTTGAATGACATGAAGCGTTTTACTCATTTTTTTTTTATATCTATCAGTATTTTTCACATAGTCAGTCAAAGCCATACTGCCTGAGAACACTTTATCTGTCTAATGACTTGACCCCTGTTCTTGAATTATCTTTATCACATTAGATGGGTGCACCACTGCAAAACTTATATTTTCTTTATTTCTAAACATGTTTATCACCAACCAGCACCTACACAACAGCTGGTCTGCCCAGAGCTGTCTTTTTCTTTATTCAGTAGGCCACCCTTCAAACTATGCTGCTTCAGCTTATATTCATTACTTGTGTTATACATGCAAAAGTCTTCCCTGTCAGTATGTATATATATGCAGTAATCCCCCCAAAAATCATTAACATGGGCTCCCACCTCCTTGCACATGCTCAGTTGTTTTGAGGGGGGGATCTCAAGACCCTCAGAGATGAAGTAAGCAGTCTTCCTCTTCATGGCCACAGATTGCCCTCCTCTTGTTTTTTTTCCAGGTTGGTAGTTTCAGAATGATATACTGCAGAGGCACCCCGCACTGACTTAGATAACAATGATATACTGGGCTTCTTGAGTTGATAAAGAATGTTCTGCTTATCATCAAACCCAGTGTGTTTTGCTAAGCATTAGGCAGTTTCATGAAAGCAAGTACTGTTCAGTTAAGTCTGTTTAACATCAGACCAAATGTATTTTGCTAGTTGAGTGATATCACTGCTAACATAACAGAAGAAAGGGAAACAAAACTGGTTTTGCTCACACTCATTCTCTTATACTGTAGAACTCAAAATAGTAAGAGTCCCTGTCATACCAACAAGTGAATGTGTGGTGTGGCCAAAATGACCTGTATGAAGAGGAAGACAAGGGATACCAGCTACAGAGTACGGATTTATCTCTTCAGATACTTCTTGAGTAGGGACAACTGGTTTTCAGATGGGCTTATAACATTTCGAGATAGGTCTAGATTTGATAGTGACAGTAATCTTTCCCCTTTTCATCCAGCTTTCCCTTGACAACTGTTCATTTGCTTCTCTTTGTGTCTCTCTCCAGGCATTTGGTGGCTCCAGTTCTGCTCTTTATCTTCTAAATATTCTCACTTCTTGCTTTCAGTAAGGCCTTTGTTTTCCCAGTCTGCATTTTGGTGTTACGTAATTGTGATAGCAATCAAGATAACAATTGTGGTTTGTCTCTGTGTCACCAGCACCCACCCCTCTGTTAACCCTGCTGTTAGTTGCAGTGCTTTCATTAGAAACATCTGCAACAGATTCAACCACTGTATAGAGACTGTTGGTCTTTTTGTTTGCTTGCTTTTTCTGCTTTATTTTTTAATCTAAATTGGTTGTTGCTATTTATACCTTATATTATTTTCTTTCCCAGTACAGGGATGCAACCTATTTCATTTTGCAATGAAGAGGCAATAGTGCAAAGATTGTCCTTTATTTTCCCACCCCAGGTTGTCTGCCGAGCATTGCTGCAGCTAGTGAAACAAAACTCACTACAAGACATATTAAACATTGTAAATAAGTGTCAATAAGCTGACTGCTTCCTCACATTTTCACCCACTAAAATGTCAGGATGTGTGTGAGCAGTTTAGCCAGAATGACACGCGGGAGAAGGTGAATCATCTCTACATGACCCAAGATAAGAAAAAGCAAACTGCCTTTAGGCAAGAGGCCTTATACAGCCTTCTGGAGTCAACAGCTATTGTGATCTCTTGCTTTGGCACCTTGTCCTACTCCACCTGAGACTCAGGGAAACCTTCAACTTCCATGTCTATTTACCTTCTGGCTCCCAGATGGTTCATTTATATTCCCTCACATTACCTTACAGCTTTATTCTTTTGCTCTCTATTTACTGAATGAAGCCGTGCAAAGGTTGCGCTAGGATCCAAGTGCCCCTATGACTTTGAGTAACACGCCATCATTTCAATTGTTATTCCAATACCTGTAATCAAACAAATGGAAATGTACAGCTTCAATAGTGTTTGCCTTATATGATTGTTATGTATGCTCAATTACATTACTTCAACATAGCCATCCAGATGTATCCTCAATGTTGGAAATACCCCAATAATTTTGGTCAGGACAGTATCTCTGATAAAAGCAGTTTTTATTCGCGATTGCAGTGGTGGGCGCCCTGCTAGCAGAAGCACACCTAAGGACACAATATTACAGCTTTTATACTTTGTATCCCATGCATTTCCCCTCCACTGTTTCTCCTTTGGTTGGGTATTCCAGATTACAATTTTCCCCCAGGTTTGCATTTGTTAATTACATTCTGACACTTGTTCATTCATGTGCTGTCTTGTGCCAGTCAGCCGCCATCCCACTGTTTCTGTTTCCAAGATGTTTCACTACTCTTATTGTATGATATGTTGATTCCCTTCAAGGCTTCTTCCATTCTGTCCAAGGGACACTTTGTTAAACGAAGAGCCCCGGGGGAGGTGCCCAGTGATTCCAGTCCTTCCTGATAGCTCTTCAGGCACATCCTTAGGTATGACACAACTTGTGTATTTTTACAATGTGTACAACAAAACATTACATATATATATAGAGAGAGAGAGACATACATTATTACTAGTTTATACAGGTATTTTGTTAATTATTTTAACTTCTCCTCTTTGGATCCTTTATTACTTAGATCTTGTTTGTCCAGCACCAAAAATCAGTAGACAGCTGGACAGACAGAAGCTGCAGTCTTTTTACCTATGACTTTTACCTAATTTTTAATAACAAATTGCTTCACTTATATACTGAGAACTTGAAATCAAATATTCTTATCCTGTTCTAAATGCAGAAACAACATTTGATTCCCACAGTTCCCCCTTCTCTTATATATACACTGTTGATTTCTGCAAGTTTTGCTTTCTCTTTAAGGCGTTATTGTATAGACCTCTTCCTCTTCATCACTTTCTTCATTCTCTATTTCCTCTAGTATCATCCTTTTATCTAAGTATGGCGGTGGCTCCATTGGTGTTTGTGTTAATAATGCTGTCTCAATTATCTCTGTACCAGTCCCCTCACATAGGGGATAATACGGCACCCTATGGCCACCAGGGCTCCTACTACTGTAATCAAAGACGTAAATATGGATATAATCATCCCTTTCCATTTACCAAACCAAGAGTCCAGCCATCCAGTGGCAGAGGTGTCTATTCCTCAATTTTCTGCCAATTCATTGGTAAGGGTAGTAAGCCCCTGCAATGCCTTCGTTATTGTGACATCTGGAGCTGTGTTATTGGGGATGAAGGTGCAACAGTGAGTTCCCAACATTACACACACATACCCCTTTTCAGCTAGCATTCTATCTAGAGCAATCCTATTCTCCCAGGCCATCCTACTTGTGGCATGTAGCTGTTCTTCAATTCCCTTAATTGCACTTTTTGTATAATTTATAAATTGCTGTTGATTATAATGGATGTAGTTAATCCAGTCTACATTCTTGTTGATCATCACCCACCAAAACAGCAACTTGAATCCTGCAGCAATTTGATTTCTTGCCTTAAATTCATCAGGGATAACTCCTTGATTGAATCTAGATATATTGCATCATCAAATGATACATACCCCTAAGCTCCTTTTGGTTCTTCCAGAATTTTTGGACATTCCTTTTTCAAATGCCAGGGTGAATGGCATAACTAATTGAACAAGTGTGCAGGTGCCTCCCCAATTAGATGGCAGGGTGGACCATAAAATCTTTCCCCCACAGTACCACCAGAGATCTGCCCTGAAGATTCACAATCTTGAATAATTTCCTGCTGAATTCTCCGTAACATTCAAGACCTCACTGCATAAGGAAAAGTTTCCTATAGGCCTGGCAGCCTTCACACCCTGCCATGAGAGGCAAGCTGTATGGTTACCTACCACTGTAGAGAATTCAGGAGGGATCTTGGCACCTGTGTCAGGCACTGGAAGGAACAAGCGAGAGATCTGCAGTCTCTATTTCCCCAGGCAGTTTTTGCTTGGTACAGGGCAATCATGCATCACATTCCCTTGGGGTCCTTGGTCCATCCCAGTAGAAAGGGTACCACCTAAGCTATGCACCATCCCAATGCACAAGCATAGCAATTGCTGTGGTTGAGACTTTGTACAGTATACTTAATCCATTCTACCCAGGCATTAACATCCCCATATCCTGCTTTGATTTCAAATGTTTGTCTAAGGTCCTTTATCTCCTTAACTGTCACAACTGCAGGGTTTTTAAAAAGATTTTCCACCCCCTTTTTAAGCTCTTCCCTATCCTGGTCATTCTGGGTATTTTCAGGGAGTGTATCCCATACAGCTATCCGGAATCTAGCTGTTGGATCCTTTCCACACATATCTATCCCAAGACCAAAGTGGTATTAACAAGGTTATTGGCCTTGTTAATTGTTATTGTTACCAGGTTACACTGTAACAGTTGGCAATCTGGCTAGATAACTCCCTTATGTGCCCATGAAGCATCAAATATTCCAGGTGTATATGTACAGCCTTGATAGGAGGTTGTCCACCATACATTATTCCATCCATTACAAGGGAATCCCTTATTCATACCCAGTTTGGGACAGAGGTATTTATTTTCATTACTCAGTTGTCTTTGAATACTTAAACTACCATAGGCTATTATTTGACAGGCATCGAATGTGACAGTCTGGGGCACTTCCTTTTGTGTTACATTCACTCAAATCTGAACAGGGTATCCCCCTAGTCCCCTCTAAAAGTAATTCCTCTTCCAAGTCATCAACTGACCAAGGGTTTCTCTGTAATGAATTGTTATTAAGATCAAAACTACCAGTTGGTCTCTCCCCTGCATTATTGTCAGATTATACCTTTTCCAGATAATTATCAGGATAATGAGTGGGATACACTCTGTTACAGCAGTAAAAACTTGTTACAGCATGGACAACTTTAAGTGAACATTAATTCTATATAGGTCATAATACTCTCCCACTTACATATACAGTTTATTTACCTGTTCGAGGAGAAGTTAAAGGTTAATTAAAATAATAAAACTACGTATATAAAAAAACTTTTCACTATTTCCTCCTAATTCTTATCTTTAAAGCTTCCCCTGCCTCAGGGCTAGTGGGTTCCTTTACCCGAGTGTAGTGAGTCCATTCTTCCTTGGCCATCCCCACAGCTGTTTCAGTTGTTAGAAGTACTTGGAATGGTCCTTCCCAGTCAGGTTGCAGCTTTGTCTCCTTCCATGTCTGGATCAGGATCCAGTCCCTGGCTTGAAATGGGTGAACTGGAAATTCACTATTGTGCTAATAGTCCTTGGATCCTGAAGAGATGATAAGGAGGAGGATAACCCAAGTATATAGTTTTTGAGGAAAGCACCCTTAGATTCAAATTAAGCGGTGACTTACAGGATTGCCTCTTTGTTGTGTAGAAACAATCTTTAGCATATTTGAATGCTAAACAGCATGCTGTCTCATATCTGCCTAATGCTAACTGATCTGCTGAGAGAAGAATCCCACACCTTCACAATACCCCAGTTCTGAAGAGAGCCTTTGCCAGCTGGTCATTGATTTGAATAGCATAGGTTTGGCTGCACCACTTGTGGAGGCTCAGCCTTTGAAATTGGTGGTAATTTAAGTGTTGCAGTTACAGTTTCCCTTAGGGTCACGGTAAATGGCTTGATTTGGTTTCTCTGCATTCCCATCAACTTGCAAATAATCTAGTACCATGAGAGTGTGGTTTATAACCTGTAATTTACAAGTCAGTTGAATTCTGCCATGAAGCATGATTGCATTTTATGACATAATTTACAAGTCAGTTGAATTCTGCCATGAAGCACGATTGCATTTTATGATATTTGAAGTGCCTCCTCCGAAAATCCTGTATTCTGTCAGCTGGCCTTTTCTGGAAGAAAGTTTCTATCAGGTTGTTTAATGGTATCTACAAAGACAAATCAATAGTTATTTCTTCTCACCGGAGTTTGCAGGAACCCTTCATAACTGAGGTGAACATCATGGCAATGACCATGTTTTTTTCGGTACTGAAGAAAAATCATTGTTCTCCTTTGGTTCATTAAGGCCTGGGCTCCACTGGTTACAACTGATTAATCAGCCCTTGGGGCACTGCAGTATTATTTCTTTCTGACCAGAGGTATTTGGAGCTCATTTCAAGGATTTTGGATGCGACTGGATTAATGCCTACCTGTAAGGCATAATGCAGTACAGTCTGTGCAGTCAGCTTCCTGCTTCTGCACGGGAAGTGCTGTGGCTTGTGCAAATTTCCTGCACTTCTGTGGGGTTTTGAAGCAATCTCTTATCATAGAATCATAGAATCATAGAATTCTCAGGTTGGAAAAGACCTTGAAGATCATCAAGTCCAACCGCAGCCTAACCAGTACCCCATCTCTAAGAAAAAAAAAAAAAAAAACAAAAACAAAAACAAAAAAAAAAAAAAAAAAAAAAAAAAAAAAAACAACCTCTGCTAAATCATATCCCTGAGCACCACATCCAAACGGCTCTTAAACACATCCAGGGATGGCGATTCAACCACCTCCCTGGGGAGCCCATTCCAGTACCTAACCACCCTTTCTGTAAAGAAGTTCTTTCTAATATCCAACCTAAACTTGCCCTGGCGCAACTTGAGGCCATTTCCCCTCGTCCTGTCACTTGTCACTAGTGAGAAGAGACCTGCCCCACTCTCACTGTAAGAAACTTTCAGGTACTGGAAGACGGCAATAAGGTCTCCCCTCAGTCTCCTCTTCCTCAGGCTAAACAGCCCCAGCTTCCTTAGCCTCTCCTCATAGGGCTGATTCTCCAAGCCCTTCACGAGCCTCGTTGCCCTTCTCTGGACCTGCTCCAGTACCTCCATATCTTTCTTGTGCTGAGGTGCCCAAAACTGGACACAGTACTCGAGGTGAGGCCTCACCAATGCCGAGTACAGGGGAAATTATGTGCAGATGTAATTAGTTCTTCTGTATAATGTTACTGATTTTAAGATGTTCATCACAGGCATAATCAACCACAGATCCAAATATCACAGTATCACAGTATCATGCGAGTTGGAAGGGACCTTAGAGATCATCGAGTCCAACTCCCGGGATTCGAACCTTTCTGTGTAGCAGAGCAGCACTTGTACCACTTGCGCCACAGGGGGGATTCGAACCCCGGGTCTCCAGTGTTGCAAGCAGCACTTCATACCACTGCGCCACCACAAAAAGAACTTAGGCAGACAGTTCTGAGTAGGTGAGCAAGTAGAGATATATGGGGAAAATACAGCAGGGTGTTGTTTCTTACAAAAGAGGCTTACAGGGGAGAAGGCTTGATCTGGGGTCATGCCATCTGAAATCGGGGAGAAAACTCTCTGATCCCAATGTGGCACTGAAAAGCAGCATTCTTTTATTCCTCACAATACATACCAGGCAACTTGGCAAATCAAGGGCACACTTACAGAGTTCTACCTTTAAACAGTTAAGACGTACACATGCAATACATTGGTGCACATATTCACTCCATTCCAAGAGCTCGGTAATATATGCTCATGTCCTGGGCATACATGTTTGCATCTAAGATGATCTTATAACCACTTGTTTGCTCCCCTTTACTTCTCTTTTAGCTTCATCACAGTGACTTTCGTCCAACCATTAGCTGTTTTACCCAATTTAGAAAATTTCCATTGCTTGCTATACCACGATGAACAACTTTCTACCTTGGTGCACTATAGCCCCAAACAACATATGTGAAATCCAAGCAAACAGTCCTTGCACCTGGGGGATGCAAAGATGAAAGCAGTCTGACTCCAATGCTTCCATGAAGCAGAATCATTGAGGAAAAACAAAGCTGTATCCACACCAAGCAAAGCTAAACTGTACAGTTTTAGAGTTGGCATTCATTGATTCCTTTTGCTGAAGTAGCATGTTGGTCCTTAAACTTACATACTGATCCCAGTTGCTAAACCGGCCTATATCAGTCATATAAGGATTTTATAGTTAGTGCCTAAAGCGGACCACCTGCAATAAAAATCCTTCTTCCAAAGATGAGGACAGAAACAGTTTCAGCCCCTGCCATAGGCACTAAGTGGTACAGGAGCTTCATGATAAATTCATGTCTGTTTAGAGTCATCCTTGCATGAGTTTGCATAATATTATATCCATTTACATACAATATATAGCAAGAATTATATAGTAAGAAAAAGATTAAGTTCACGTGACTATTGGTTACTCAGTTCATAGCTCTATAGATATACCAGATTTGCAACAGAAACAGTCCAATATAGACTGTCTTTTTCATTTAACCCTCTTTCTGGACACAACTTGCTGTTTCACTTTCTGTGGCCCACTCTACTGTAACCTTCATGAGTACAGTATTAACCACTATAGTTCACTTCCAAAGATGATTGAACTCGGACTTCCAAGCTAAAAAGTTTTCTCTCCCAACTACTTATTAACCTCTAGAAACAAGAGCTTCTGTGACCTGTTGGCTAGTTAAATCTAAACTTGATTCTTGTTGAAACAAAAACAAATCCAGAGCATTTAGTAATGTTTTTCCCAGGGAAGCATCCTAATTTTCACAAAGCTGTTCATTTCTAAACATTAGCATGAATTCTGAAATCAACCTCCTTTGAATAGCATAATTACTTCAATTTTCTACCCACTGCAGGAAAATTAGCTCTGGTAATGTTCCAGGGACTGTGAGGCCATAGCAAATTTGATGGCGATCCTCAGGTCCTCTTCTCTATCACCCAGCAGCTTCCTAGGCACAGACAGGTGCTCCTGGTAGTGGCTGGGCTCTGTACTGCAGATCTAATCCAGAAGCAAGCTGATGAGAGGCACGTGCTGGAGCAGGAGCAGGACACAGAATGCTGACAGAGGTGACCAACTCTCCTGTGCATGCAGGTGGCCAGGGCACTGCAGAAGTATCCAATCTGCATAAACGTTAGAGAACCCATTAAGGCCTTTCTCAGTGGTTAAGCCTCAATATATCAGGAAAACAGGGAAACAGAATGTTATTGCCATACTGAAGCCACTGTGATTTTTCCTTCCTCCAGGCACTGAGCTTGTCCTGCAAGTCAGAAACAACGTCTGTGAGAGCTGTCCCTGGGAAATTGTCAGAGTTTAGTAAAGAACGGCATGCTCTGAGTGTGAAAACTTGTTCATTGGAGAAAGTCACAAGGTCATGAGCGAGGTAATGGGAACTTTTCATATTTTTCAATGTAATGAACATTCTTTTCTCAGTACCTTGATAAGAAAATACTACATTGTCCTTCTGTCAAATATTAAAATGCCATTGCATTGTGCCTGTGCACGCATCCAACTGGACTGCAATGTTTTTAGCTGGGATCCCCCCTGCGTAAACAATTTTGGAGACAGCACTGCAGTCAACAGCACACCTACAACCACAGTGTGCCCAAAGCCTATTCATGTGTGCAGAAACTGGGAGAGCAGCCAGAAGCTCAGACAGATACAGCATGTGGAGAGTGCAGCCTTTCCTTCCCCCTGAGATGGAGGTGTTACGCTGCAAAATACAGTCTTGGGCACTTCCAGGTTAAGGAAAAGAGGAGTACAGGAAAAGAGGAGTACGGGGGCTCCCATCTGCTGAAGCAGATGAGTGTTGATACTCCTTTTCACTGTACAAATATTCAGTTATCCTAGAATGTGAGCCTTAAAAAAAAGAAATCAAATATCAAACACTTCTGAATAGGAAGAAAAATCTTACATTTCTGAGAACATGCTGATTAGATGTGGCCATTTGAGGCAAATAACTGCATGATCTGTACGCTGTCATCAAAAGGTGATTATATGGAGTGCCCCGGGTATAAGAGAAACTCCCTGACAAAGAAGATCAGATTGAAACCAGTCAACCCCAGGTCCCTTTATGTTTGAACACCAGATAACATTTTAAGGTAAATAGTTATCAGCACTGTTATTGTTAAATAGTTATTCACCACTGTTTGTTAATTCCTCCTCAGGCACCTAGCAGTCATTGCAAAGCCAAACTCTCCATCTATCTCCTCTTTATTGCAGTCAGTGTGTCACACTCTAATTCTGATGGACGCTTTTTCCTTTTTCTCTTTGTCACACCTAAGATTAGTTTTGCCCTGCTCCCAAGTTTGCATTCCTTTAACAATGAGCAATTGGGCAATGCTGACCAGCTTTAGCACTCTCCTGTGTGCCCCCTTCCAAGGCCTGTTACCCCACACACCTATTCCCCCGTGACACATCTTGGGGCTAGTGCTGTAAATAGTTCATTGCAGGCATAGACACCTGTTACTAGAATTTGATTAAAAGCTGGGGTTGAAGTGCACAGTCATATAAAGCTAAGTCAAAAAAATCTACAACAAATTGTGCAGTGAACAACCAGTGATTAGAAAAATGCTGTTACATCTTGAGCTCTCATCAGATCTCAACCAGTAAAGCATTACAAGTCATGAGGTCTACACTGTTATCTTAACACCAAGTATGTAGTCTCCTGTAACTTGTGAAAGAATCACTGTGTTTACTGGGCTACAAAGACAGATATTTATGCATCACATAAGCTACAATAACTTCTGCCAGTACAGAAATCAGAATGACAGCAACAGAAACTGATGGAGTTAATCTGACAAAGGAAGATTAAATTTAAAGCTACACCGAGCACTGCTTCTGTTGTCCATGAATTCATTGCCCAGTGTGTAATGAGCCATGTCCCACACACTCAGGGGAGATACAGCTCTCTGATCAGGCCCGGGTGCCAGTGAAATCTTCCACAAGTCTATCACACCAGTGCAAGTTTCTTCATCATAAATTACAGAGCCTATGTAACGTATGTACTCTGCCTACCTAATACAGAATAAACACCTACCACCTACATATCCATAAGGGCAAACAAGCATGATATTCCATCCACTTCTGGATACTTGCAAGGGGTTGCTTGGGGTCTTACACGACTCGTGGTGTTTGCTTTAAGTGCAGTACCATTTTTTATCTTTGTATGATCTCATGTCACCTAAGGACAAGCTGCACTGTTTTCTTCTTGTCAACTTCCCCCTAACCTTTGTGAGGAAAACAATTGTCCTTGATTAATCAGATAATACAAACTGTCAATGTGTCCATGTTTTAGTATCAGCAATTCAATCAAAGGGTTCTACATTCATGATAATTAAACACAGACATTACCCCTTCCTACCAAAGGGAAGCTTGTTATAAACATTTTGACTGTCTCCATTACACACATCTTATGTAATACATATATTCCCTCCCGTACTTGGTATCAATTCCATCTTGGCGCCATCAGGTCTTCACTCCATTCCTGTGAACAATGTTGCCATCTCTAATGGTTCCTTTTATGTCTGTATCCTAAAGAATCTGGAACACTGGAAGTTCTATAACTCAAGGAACTAACAATGGATCCCAAAATTATTTCATCACATAAATGCAATTCTGAAAAATTCCCACAAAAACAACCAAAGATTCTGGAAACTTGTCCCAGGACAGATCCCTGGGGTACACCACTTGTGATCAGCTTCCACCTGGACACTGTTAACATCTGGACACTTGTTGGAGCTGTTGACAACCACCCTCTGGCTGAGACCTTCCAACCAATTCATGATTCACTAAGTACTCCAGCCTTCATATCTCTCCAATCTAGAGATAAGGGAGTGGTGCAGGACTGTATCAAAGGCCTTACATAAGTCCAGGCAGATGACATCAGTTGCCCTCCCTTTGTCCACTGAAACTATCACTCCATCACAGAAGGCCACCAGATTGGTCAGGCATAATCTGCCCTTGCTGAAGCATGCTGTCTGTCTCATATCACCTCCTCACCTTGCTTGTGCCATAACATCTTTTCCAGGAGGATCTGGGCCTGATCTTCAGGTCTTCCTTCCCTTCCCTGAAAATGGGAGTGATTTTTCCCTTTTTCCAGACACTGAGGACTTAGTCTGACAGCTGTAACTTCTTAAATATGCTAGAAAACTTCAAGCTCCTCACATTGGTCAAGGTTCTGTTTTCTGTTTTAAAAGTGAGCCTTTGTATATAAATAGAATACAATCCTTCCTCCTGTAATTCCCATTTGAAGTGCATCTATATAAGCCATCATCTAGCCATTCTTCCTCCCCCTAACTCAAGCTGGTGGTGTACTAAATACCCCCATTTATAAGTATCCTCTCCCTCCAATACCACCTTCCATGTTTTGCTCTCCCTGTGGACAAGCTGCAAAGCATCCTAAACTTGTTACAGCCCTCTGAACAACTGCTGACATCTTTCCCACAATAACTCTCCACAGTGCAACATTTCATTTCTCTCCTTTTGGACAACATAGGGCATTACACCTTGCCCGTACACAACCCAGCCTGGTAGAGCAACAAGAAGCCACTAGTTCATCCCAATCTAAGTGGTGACACCATTAACACAATACACTCCTTAGTAACCAGGGACACACTGAAGCTCACTTCATCCACAGCCTTTTCATCTGATAGCAATGTTATAGTCATGTTCATGTTCTCCACCGAGTTATTGTCAGGGAAAAGCAAGATCATGAAAAAGTACTACTGAGGAAAGAAAGGACCATGGTTGGTTGAATAGCTTCAGTTTCCTCGAGGGTTGTAACTATGCTGGCACAATCTGTTTGTCCATGGAGCAGTCAAGGCTTATGGGTTTTAGTCAGTAAAGCTGTCATTAAAAGTAATGAAGAAAGCACCCTCGTGCTGCTCAGGGGGCCAAAGTAAGTTAGCAGCCTTTGGTCTCACCATGGTTGTTCATATCCCATTTAAGAGTCTTTTATTACCATTGTCATAAGCAGTGAAGCATTTTGCTAAGCATTATAAGTTTAACTGATCAACTGATTGAACAACAGCATTTTAGACAAGGCCGCTTTTTCCTGGATACCAGCTTGTACACAAGATCTCACTCAATCTGAAGAATTTACCCCTGACCCTCAGAGCAGTCAGAAACAAGCTGTGGGTGATATTCAGTAAGAAACAAATAAATATGTTAACCAAGTAGCCTTTTATGACACACCTTGGATCATCTAAAACAATGTGCCTGTCCACCAGAATATTGCGTGACATGGAGCTACATGGAAAGAAAAGGGTGTTGTTAATATTTTTTATTGAAAATAAAGTATCTTCCAAATCATGTTACCGATAAAATTTTATTGCTCATGTAGAAATATTTCATTACAGTGATTTTTCATACTCCGGTGTTTCTTTAATTTTGCACCTGTATTTTCCTTATTACTTCACACATCAATAATTCACTCTCAAATGCACAGAATCATTAAGGTTGGAAAAGACCACTAAGATCATCCGGTCTGTCTACCTACCACCAGTACTGCCCACTAAACCACATCTCTCAGTGCCACATCTACATGTTTCTTGAACACCTTCAGGGACAGCGACTCCACCTCCCATGGGAACAAGCAGCACGTCCCAATGCATCACCACTCTTTCAGAGAATTGTTCTAATATCCTGCCTTGATAATGCTTATTGAATATTCTCTGAATACTGATTTTTAAAGTAAAAGGCATGCTTTCTAAGCAAAAAAAGCCAGAAGATATGAAAGTATGAAACAAACAGAATCCCTCAGATCGTATACTTTCCATTTTACTCCACCTTTTTATTCAAGAATGTCTGTCTTCTAAATAAAGGTGTCTCCTTTTAGACAATTTATGGACCTGCAAATCTGTGCACCAACATCTACTTTCTGACAGTAGATCTGAAGTTGGAAGATAAAGAAAGTGTGCCTGGCGAGTGGCTGAAACTCATTCAGACACAGTTCTTGCGTCACATCAGGAGCTGTATTGCATCATGGATGCAAAATGACTGTGAAAAACAGACAAGGACAGTAAAACTTTAACAAACGCAGATGCGTATATATTCTGCACAGATACAGCAAACAGCTTTCAGCTGTGCATTACACTGGTACTTCATACACATTAGCCAGGACATGGATGAAATGATTCTCTTTTCAGTGGGAAAAAGAGGCATTTTGAATAAACTTTTTGTCACAGTCAGGGAGATACACTTCACTTTAATTGGTGGTGCCCTGCCACCACCATCAGTGTGCTAACTTCTCCACTCAGGTGTATTGATATGGTTCTTATGCTATTAATGCTAGATTTCCGTATTCAGCCTCATGATGAGGTCAGAGTAGCAAAACTGGTGTGTGAAATCTTATGATTCAAGAGCTCCATCCCATAGCAAAAGCTAGGTGTAACACTGGCAAAGCAACAGCCTGGAAGCTCACAGTGTACAAGTGTAAATGATAAGCTCATGTGCCAACATGACCTTCTGAAATATTAAGCAAGATTTTAGTGCTGCTTATAATAGAAGTATTCACAACTTTCTTCCTCTTTCATTCATAAATGCAGAAGTAATTACTGTCAGTATCAGCAATCACTGTAGTTCTACTATCACCACAACAGAAATCCAGTTAGCAACTCTAACTGAAAACATATTGCAAGGAAAATGGGTGACTATAGTAAGGCAAGAGAATGTTGTCTGAGTCCTTTCATTTACTTTTTAAAGGCTGAGGTTTAGTAATGTTCTCTTTGGTCAGCAAGACTTCTGCCTAAACCCATCAAGTTACCACTCCTGGCACCTGAGGACCTCTCTGTAGGTGAAGGCAGCTCAAAGGAGCATCTGCTATGATGACTCCAGGGCTGTGCTCTCAGCTCAGAAGATTCCTCAATGGAGTAGGTTTCAGGGGACTTCTTGGCATCCCCAGGCTGAGGCTGAGTTCATATTTATGTTAACATTAACACCACATCCACTACCTACAGACCAAACAAACAGGATAAATGCATAGCTTGTTTGGAAAGTACTGCCTCCTATTATTTCCAAGGAATCAACAATAACTACAAAGAGCACAGTAACACTATTTGATAGAGAAAATTCTCAACTACAGAACACTACTTTTGTCGGTCACTACCACTGGCTGTGCATTTTCACCACTGATGAGTAAGAGCCTACAAGCCACATAATCTGCACCAGCAGAAGCGATCCACTGTCACGGTCACCACTGCTGAGATGCACCACCCACTGCCTCACTGTGCTCACACATTGGTGAAGAAGATCATTTGTTGTTAAGCTGTGTAATTTTATTAATAGCTGCCTCAAGCTACAGCTAAAAATAATAAAGCAGGATGTTCATTGCACAGCCTTTTCTTGTAGCACATAGCAGTGGACAAAATGAAGCCCTTCTGAGCCAGAGAGAGGCTGGGAATCCACCCTTATGTCACAGTGAACACAGTACATTAGGACATGGACTCCCAGTGCTAACTCACATCAGTGTGCTCATATGATGAAGTTCAGATAATGAATAAAACTCAGTTCTTCTCTGCATTCTCAGGCATCAGTTGTTTGATTCAGGGTGACACAGACTATGGAACACAATGGAAAAATTAGTCCCCTTCTTTTGGCAGTGGTTACTGTACTTAAAAACTCCTAGAAAGCAATTAACAGATGTGAAAGAAAGGGATAAATTTAAATATTCATCTTGCAAAACTACATTCAGGAAAGGAAAATAGTTTTATTTTGGTGGGCAAATAAAACTGCTTCAATTTCACCCACTGTCCTCATTGTGCTCAGAACAAATGCCACTTAATTCCACTTAAGTAAGTTCTAGACGGCAAATTAGGCTTGCTTTCCAACTGGAAGGTTCTCCCATTACCACATGGTAAGCGGGAGAATATCTAAGTACAAATTATATAAACCATTAACTGAAGAATAGGAAGAAAAATGCATTTTCCATTATTTTTAGGCAAAAGTAGTGTAGTGCGTAGTGTGGCTTTGCACAGGATAAAACTAGGTGGCAGGCAAAGCAGTGTCAGGAAGTCTGCTGGGGGTACCAAGTCATAAGATCAGAATTTTCTAAGTGACCTTGGCAGAATATGCTCGAAAGAAGAAGTAGCATTTCTCACTTTGTTCTTTTGTGGTTTGTTTTTGGCAAGCTATGTTTGGTTAATTTCTTCATTTGTTCACATCCCCATCCTCACTCCTCCAAAGAGGAAGTCAATTGAAATAGATTCTTCTTGCGGCAGTTTCATTATTGTGCAACTCTATATAACTAACATGGAGCCAGCTAAGCAGCAGAAATCAGTCCAACAGTATGATTGATATCTGTGCAATTTATCACTATTATATTACACACATGGGCTAATGGGATTTCAAAGGGGAAAACAAGGACAAGCCAGGCTGGAAATCTCAGAAGGTTAACCTTAATCTAAGCTGAAGAAATGTTCTTGTGATGAATCAGAGATAACAGACAAGCACAGAAACTCCTGATGAATGCTCTCCTTGGAGAGGCAGCAAAGCTGAAGGGCCTGTTTCTTTTTCACATGCACATCTTGTATTCATCATAGTATCGTGCGAGTTGGAAGGGACCTTAGAGATCATCGAGTCCAACTCCTGGGTTTCGAGACCTCTGTGTATCGAAGAGGCACTTCTCCCCCCTGCGCCACAGGGGGGACTCAAACCTGGGCCCTTCGGTGCCGCAAGCAACACTTTATACCACTGTGCCACTGGGGGCACACTATTGTATTGCTGACTTGATTAGCCAATAGAAAATTTACCAACGATAGCTCTGCAATCCCTTGTGAACTTAAAAGTTTCATTTATGCCAGTTTTAGTTAGAGAACAGGAAGTTTTTTTGCAATTACTTCCAAGTTTGTCATCTTAGACAGCCTCCAAATTAAGAACAAAGAGCAGAATAAAGAAACAATTCATTGCCAAGATTTCAGTTGATCAATATCAGGTACTCAGATTTTTCTTAAACGCTCTCTTCCTTGTTGCTCTGCAACGCTCTTAATAAATCTTTGCTGCCCTAATTATCCCCTCCCCCCCCCCCCCCTTACTTCTAATGTCTATGTGATATGCCCTCCAAGTTTTAACTCATTTGAAAGCCTTGGCACTACTCAAACTATTCAGTCACCTTTAAATTTTTACTTGCACAGTTCCTGGCAACAACCTAGTATGTCCTTTTCCCATAAACATTTCCTCCACACACACTCTGAGCAGCATTCCCTTGCTTGTGCTTTGTAAGATTTGCATATCACCTGACATACCTACATTTACCTACAAAGGTTTCACAAATGCTACCTCTTGTCATCCACAAACATTTGAGGAACAAGATAAGATAGCCTCTTTCATAAAAGAGCCATAGACACACAGTGTGTCCATACTTAGGAAACTAGGAACCCTCTAGACCTCCACTTCCAACCCTTAAATGAGGTATGGGAAGGGGTGTATCCTGGCTCCACCCCTTCTGATCACACAGGTGCACTGCATGCACCTGAGCTCCCCTGGGTTGGCCCTGTCTTCCCACCAGGTGCTCAGTCACTGGTTCAAACCATGACTTGGCAGTTCCACTACCGAGTGGTTCTACACATCTACTCCCAGTGCAGATGTTGAAGTAAAATCTACAAATCTGCAATGCAGACCACTCCTGAGATGACAGCTGTCACACTGCGTCATTTCAGAATATACTGTCTTTTGCTAGAGTATTTCAGAGCACACACTTGGTGAGGATTGCAAGCCTGCTTAAGTGTCCTGCAGCTGGGGTGACTTAGAGCCTGGAGAGTGTTCAGGTAGGAAAATACAACATGTAGAACATCTGTGTATAGATAACACAGGCATGCAATAGACTTTGAGGCACCCTGTTGGACATGCTTGAGCTTGCTGCCTTGATATGGGGAAGATCAAAGCACAGTGAAGATTAAAGCACGGTAGTAAACTACGCCTGAGCAAACCCTTGAAAAAACAGAAGTAAACAGCAAGGGCAGAGATTCCTCTACATGAAACAAACTCAGCAGTGCCTGCATTCCCTCTTAGAGTTACCTAATGGCTACATCTTCTTTTTTTCTATTCTAGCTGATGGTTGGATTTTTGCCCAACCTTTGGCCTGGTGTTATCCAGGGGAGGAGGCCCATAGTCTCAGGACTACACAACCTTCTGATCTGCTTGTGTTGTGAATTCTGTACTATCCAACCCTGTTCCCGTTCTCTTTCAGAATTTTAACTAATCTCCTACAATGTCCCCCCTAGAATCCTGTGATTATGAATATCTGATCCTCACTAAGCCAGTCTTGTGCCATGATAACTAATAAGTCTTTTGTCCTCTAGAAGCTTCTTGTCAGCATCTTTCATCTTAAGGGCTTCCTCCATCTTCAATAAGCAGCTGAGGATCTTTGTTATGCAAATAGTTGGTAACTGTTCTACCAGAACTTAGTCAGAGTCCTCAGTGGTAGCCATTAGTCTTTCAAAACGATCTCCAAACTCATAAGAGAAAATACTCACAATGTAACCTGTCTTTCACATTATGTTCCACCCCAAAAGTGATCACACTTTCCTTCTCCATCTTTCCTCCTCCTGCAAGCTAATGACATTGCCATATGTTCACTGGGAAGGCTTTGCCAATGTTATGTCTTTTCATAAAACTATTTCTGAAATTGCTGGAGAGAAATAAACAAGAAACACTGCTTTTTTTCTACCCATTGTAGCCCAGCACTGATGGCAGCCCCCTCCACAAACATCACCTCAGTTCCAGCTCCAAAATGGAGGCCGCTAAGGCTATATCACCATTACCCGGCTGTTACCTGCAATGTGGGCCTACTGTCAATACTCTGCAGCCACCCTTTGAAAGAATGAAAGCAGGACACCAGGTCTGATTTCTCACTGATGTGCATCAAGTCCAGTATCAAGCAACAACAGGTTCCACATTGGCTAGGAGCATGAGATGCCGTGGCCATAGAAAAACACTACGGTTGTTATCATAGTGAGAGAACATTATTCATACAAGTTAATGAGCCAGTCAGCAGGAACAGTTCAATACTGCTGGGTAAAGAAACATTCCAGTGTTTGAGATAAGACACATGTCATACAGTTTAACTATCAGTGGGGCAAACCAGGGCAAGCCAATCTAACAGAGCACATTCAGCAGCAGATGTTCAAGAATTAATTGCTTGATTAATTACGACACACATCACTGCCTTGCCCTTAACTCATTGAAGCTCCCAGGAACCGAGATGATTTAGCAATTTTTCAAATATGTAATATAACTAATGCAAGGTATTAGAACAGGAAATAACTAAAATTACTGTGAATGTTGTGAAAGTGGAACAGGTTGTTTCACTCACACTCATTCTCTTAAATTTCAGGCACCGAAGATGTGTGTATCAGAGCGAATTGACCAGACTCACCTGAGTGTAGCACAGAGGATGCCAAAGAAATTACTGAGTTCTCTGCATCCTTTGGTTGGCTGTGCCAGGAGTTTTACTTGGGCTTTTTTATTTAGATAGGTCCAGTAGGAGTCGGCATTAATACCAGCATGAAGATTGCTTACTGCAGCATCCTTATGTCTTCAGATTTGTTACCTATCACCTAAGTTTTCCTATTTGGGATCTCTTTAGGGTTATAGTGTGTCTCCCCACTGATTTAAAAGGAAGAAAAAGCACGTGTATTCTGAAATCTCATTGCTATACTCCTGCTGACAGACCATGTCACGTGGTGGGAAAAGTAAGGCCCCCAGTGGGAAAGGACTTAGGAGACAAGTAAGGAACAGGCCAGCAGTACCTGAGCAGTGTAAGCAGGTCAGGCCTGGAGATGGCATCCAAGCCCACCCAAGAATCCAGAGCATGTGTCAGTGCTGTAGCTGTAATCGGGTTATCTAGATTTACCTATGATAGAGGCTGCTGTCCCTGGAAGGAAGGGAATGGACAAAAACAGTGGCAGAATCTAAGGAGAAAACTTATTTTACTAAATACGATATTGGAATACAAGATAACACAATATGATACAATATAATTGCGGCTAATAAATCGAACAAGACAGAGAGAGAGAGAGAAAGAGAGAAAGAGAGAAAAAGAGTCCCTGAGAACCGGATGGGGGGGGGCTACTGTGATCTCTAGGTGACGGGCTGGAACATTGCGAGAGAGACGACAGGGCCGGAACGCTCTGAGAGAGAGACAGAGTGAAAGAGAGTGTTCCAGCCCGGGAGCGAGATTATATATGTGTCCTCCTCCGGTGATTCGTCTCTGGCCGCGTCGTCCCCTGGGATATGTAGTTCTCCTCCAAGAGCTGAGTACTCGGGATGCTGCCATTCCACAGAACTGGAGCATGAACCTTCCACACTTCCACATACCCTCTGTTACCCTTCCACATACCCTCTGTTGCACTTCCACATACCCTCTATTACACTTCCACATACCCTCTATTACACTTCCACATACCCTCTGTTACACTTCCACATACCCTCAATTATACTTCCGTATGCCATTTACAACTACACTTTCTTATACCACCAAAACAGTTTGCCACTATTTGTACCCTCAATTAATGATTCATACTGCACATGATGTCATGATGTAGAATATTGACAGCAACAGCACAAAACCATGACAGTAGCAATGCTGCAGATTCAAGACTAAGCTAGTCCATATACAGAAGACAAGATTAAGATGTCTCTGTAGACATGCACAGCTGTAGCTGAGCCAAAGACCAGCACTCTACCAACACAGCTCAGACAGAAAGCAAATGCCCAGGACTTGGCTTAAATAGAGCACAACAGCCTCTGCTGTTGTTGTTTGGAAGGTCCTTGATAAGGTTGGCCACATCCTTTAATGCTTATGAGTGTCCTCAGGGCCCTGACACTGCAGATCTGCCAATACGTCTGCTCTGCTGTAGCCACATTGGAGTGCAGGTCTTCTGGCCTGATAACCATCAGCAGTAGCTTGCTGCTGCTGTTATTCATCTCCTTGGTTGGAGATCAACACAAGGCATCCTATCAGCCCTTCCTCTATCATTTCTCCTGCTATTTTCACCTGCAAACATTACTATTCCTAATTCATTAATAGAATTCTTAATACTTCTTTTACAAAACTCTACATTCAGTCAAAAATATAAACTTCTATGAGGGCTGCTCCAAAAGAAGCACCTCCTATTTTATTGTGTTGGCCCCCAATGTCAGAGGCAGACACAGTTGGTATGGTAGTAGAGGCTGAACCCTTTGCCAATGTTGTGTCACATTTTGTTGCTGTGTGACAGATGGCAGCAGAGGGGTAGTCTGACAAAATGGCGTCTGACATGGAAGTGTATATGAAACAAAGGTGCGCTACTGGATTCCTCCATGCAGAAAAATTGGCACACACTGATATTCATCAATGTTTGTTGAGTGTTTATGGAGACCTACCAGTGGGTGTGAGCGCAGTGAGGCAGTGGGTGGTGCATTTCAGCAGTGGTGACAATGATGTAAAAGACAAGCCACATCCTGGATGGCTGTGCACAGCTGTCACATCTTGAGAGGAAGTGTGTCTCAATCAGCTCACCCGCATAAATTGAATAATGGTGATGGCTGTTCTGAAAAATGATGTTTTGTAGCTGAGAATTGGCTCTGTCAAATAATGGCATTACTTTCTGAGCAACCTAAGTTTGTGTGCTGAGCTTCCCCAAGTCAATGCAAAACGGAACCTCTACCAAAATTCATATGCCCTGCCATTGTCCCAGTGGCAAATATTGACCACTTGAATAGGCTATTTCCAAATCATTTTTATTGCGATCAGAAAGCAGCTCTGTTTTGAAAGGATTTAACATTTTTTGGTAGCCTTCTTTCATTCTTTGTAGTATGGGACATTTTCTGGAGATTACAAGGAACTGTTATCAGCTTTTTTCTTTTTCCTTTTTTTCCTTTTTCTTCAAAACGATGTTGTTTCAATTCCAAAAACACTTCCTAGATGAGCAACACCTTCCTCAAAACACAGATTGCTAGTGCAGATGCAGTGTAATCAGGACCAAAATGCTGGACAGAAGAGTTGGCAGAGCTAAGAGGATAGTAGATGTTGATTATAGCAACTGTAGTTTCCCAGGAAGTAATTAGGTGTGGAGTGACCTGCTGGCAATTTATATCACAAATTGTTATGAAATATGCATGGAAAGTATTATCAATTTTATTTTCAAAATGAAATGATGCAGCCAGATTACTTAAACTCAAAGTACATAATTAAGCTGTATCTCTCTGATGAACTCAGGCTGGTTTTGTAATGGTTCATCAAAGACAAATCTTACCTTACATGGGAAAGTAGAAATCCCCTAGTACATGCCATGGCTTAAAGGACAGTAAGAAAGTTACTACAACGCATCCATAGTAAATGGTCATGAAATCTGTTGAATAATAAACACAAAGCAAATTATTCTGAAGGTCTCAGGTAGAATATAGTAGATAAATAAGATGTAATCTGCAGTGTAACAAGCGCCTGCCAGTTATAAAGAAATCATCAGCTGATATTTACTTCAAGATGTGTAAAAGCAACTACATTCCTTCAAGGCTGTTTAGCCAGATGTGTTTGTCTGAATATCTTCTTCTGAGACAGGAAAAATGTCATCCTTTGCAATGAAGTATTCAAGGTATGCTGTGTATGTGATATCATAACTATGCCAGAAAACCAGAGTCTCCCACACAGAGATGTCAGTACTGGTCTATCTTGGTGTCTGTGACTCTAAAGCACTGCAGATGTGCTGAGTAGATGCGTCTCACCTCTTATCACACCTCTCTTGCTTAAGAGACTGCTGCTCATAGATACAGGCACAAAGTAAGCACATGATCTGTGTGGTAGACCTTGTAAAACAGTGCTGTGCGGATGAAGGCAGATACGGTAAATTGCAGGGGGCTGTCAAAATTTTACTTAGCGTGCTGAAACCACAACTCTGAGAGATACTGCTCATCTGACACCTCTAAGCATTTCTAAACACACACAGGCACCTTTTCTTTATGCCTAGGGCAGAGTCTGCCCTCTCTTCTGCTGCTTCTTAGATCTTTGGAAATTTGTGAAGTAGACAAGACTGATAATGTAGTAGCTTTATACAGCACTATATGTCGTGAGAAAGGTAAAAAACAAAAGGAACTCTCAATTGTTTACTAAGGCATACATGACTCTGCTAGAATTGTTCTTGAAGATGACATTTTTTGGAAGCATCTCCTGCTATCTTCAACACAGCATGTGCTTCAAAATCATTGCAAATTAAATCCTTACTGAGAGAATTCCATCATCTCCTATACCAAGAGAACCAAGTCATGACGCTGTGTCAGTAAGTGAAAACAGACTCTTGTCAAACAAAACACAAGAGAAACTATAAAATTGTTTTATTGTTGTTTAAAGTCATCTGTCAACCTCTTGTTGTTTACAGTTCAGTGACCTCTGGGCTCCTTAAGTACTAAACAGAGCTCTGAAAGGCAACTGAAGTGAGATTCATGATCACCTTGGTCAACGTTGGCCCATCTGGGGTTAAAACCTGGAAGGAATCAAATAAACTTAAATACACTCTTTAGATCAATGCGACAATAGCAATATCTTAATTAGAATTAAAGTAGTATCAGGCATAGTGTAAAAGACTTTCATATATATATTCTCTCACTGAACAACTGTTTTATAGATAAAACTTTTATTGATCCTTGGACAGGAATGCATGCATGACATTTTCACTGACCCTAGAGCAAGAATGTATGCTATGTATAAGGAGCATGTGCAATAGTTGTCAAGATGTCACATCTAGAAAACACTGTTTACATTATCAGCAAAGTGTATCTTGAAGGATGTTGAAATAAAAAAGGAACTGCCCTTTGGGAAATCAGCCAGCCACTGTACAAAAGTCACATAACTTTTGATGGCAGGTAATTGTATATAAACTTATTGAAGCAGAACGTCTTCTACATTGTTTGCAGGGCTGCAACAGAATTAGCTATATGTGGGTACCATTGTTTTGGAACCAGCTGTGCAGAATGAGTCTCTCTGGCATTCCTTAATGCCTCATTAGCAAGTATTACCTCACAGCCATTAAGGAAACAAACCACAAATGCTTGTGTGGAACCTAGCATCCTGCTCTTGAAATTCTGCTGCAGTGTGGATGCAGAACTGGATTACCATACTTTGGGACCATTATCTAGCTTCACAGTGGATCAAAATGTTCTCTTACAGCTCCAATTCTGATCTCCTCAGTTTTGTCTAAAAAAGTCCTTCAGAATTATGGCTTTTGTCTTCTTTAAAAATGAAACACATTTTGGAAGCCAGGTTTTAGTCGAATGAAGTTGATCCCACAAAAACTAAACACAGATATCTGAGTGGAGCAGGGAAGGCCGGCAATCGTCAATAAATCTCAACAAACAAACAAACAAACAAAACAACAAAGTTCCTCACTGTCACACAGTGAAGAGAAAAATCAAACCGTGTGACTGCCAAGTTCAGTTTATTCAGCAGACCAAATGATGGGTTGTCAGTGCTGCAGAAAGCTTCTCACTCACACACCCACATAAAGACAAACCTGTCCCCATTTTCCAGCCCCATTCAGCACTTTGCCCAGATAGTGTAGTTGGGTTCTTGGGGACCAGATGCTCATTCTATCTGACCTGGTTCTTTCTGTGCCAGGCTTTTGAGTGACAGTGCTACATACCACCTTCTACTTCTATAAAATATCTGACTACCCCCCAGAAGACCGCTACTGCTAAGGGATTTTGTACCCAGATGTCAGCACAGGCTGCCAGTCAATTCATGATATTGCAATATGTCTTTCCAGCAGTTTCAGGTATTGTCCTATAGGAGAAAATTTAAAGGCAGCAGGGGGTCACAGACTCACTGTACAGGAACTGTAGAAAGAATGTTGCCAACCCTGCACAAATATATAGAGACTTCTTGATTTGATACAGTGACTGAGTCACTGATTTAGCATAAATGAATTGGTGATTTATCAGAATACATTTAGCTTCTGGCAGACTACATAGTCAACAAAATAGCAGTTCATTTAGCTGTGCGGTAAGGAAGGCAAAAGGAACAACCATCTCCAAGTCAGAGCAATAACAAGATTTAACACAGTTGCTAGTAAGATTTAATAGTTACAACAATCTTCCTTGGAAAGCACAGCTAGAAGTAGCAGTGAATAGCAGATGCAGAAGTTACTGGACTTTTGCTTCCAGAAAATCAGGGAATTTCTGGGATCTTTGCTGAAAGACCTCTGGGAACCATTTGGGGAAGTCTTTGAGGCACTTGAAGGTTCCTGCTGCCCCGAGAACAGGTAGGAACAGAAAGCCTTGATTTCTTTTAATCCTTTCTGCAGCTAGCTATCTGTGGTTGGATCTGCTTAAGAACGGTGTATTTAACTGCTCTCTGGGGTGTCCTGGTGACTTTTTGTGCTGTATGAAGTTTGAAATCTGATCCTGCAAATTAACTTCAAACTTATTTGGAACCTGCACAGGATCTTGCAACATAAATACTTGGGTTGTTCTGAATAAAGTGGGAACAGAAGTGCCTGTGGGCATGTAGAAACACAACTTCGTCATTCAGACAAACTCCAGTCTGAATGAAACTCTTTAAGACCAATGTAGCGTTAAGAAGCAGGTATTCTTTATTACAGCACAGACTGCACTGGGGTTCCTTTCATCTAAAGCACATATCTCGCACAAAAGATCTTCAGCCTGATGGATACCCCTGGCCTGCCCTATCATGTAGATAACAAATAATTGTGCTTCTAAACCAGGGAAGGAAGATTGGCTGTTTCTGTACCAAGGAAACAGGAGATCCTGCTTGCAATCAGTCACTGCACATGAAACATACCTCTGGGAAACTTCCGCATGTGTAACACAAGTAATGTGTGTAAGCTGAAGATCCTTTCTGTAAGCTACATGTGATAAGAGGATAACCTCTGTGCATCCAGGGCTGACTGAAAAATGCTTGCTTTCTAACACTCCAACTTGAGTCTTAGAGAGTTTCCTGATTGACTGAAGGCTTTTCCAGGCAGTACGTAAGTATTCAATACCTCCTGCAAAACTGTTAACGTTGGATTCTGCCTCCTTGCATGTACTCAGCCTTTTTGTGTGGTAGTGGTTTTTCCTCACAGTGTCTGCTGATTGAACCTGACTTTCATGCACGCTCAGTTAGCTTCTTGCTATGACTGCACAATACTTGCTTATACAAGACTAGCTGATTCGAAGTGGAACTTTCCTTCTCTGCTTGGTACAAGGAGTTCAGTATATCAATGTTATCTACTTGGTACAAAAACAAAGACTCTTTCCATGATCTGCCTTCTATGAAAGACTGTGTGAAAGAGCAAGGAAGTGGGCAGATTTGAATCCTCGGCATGGGGCCATGCTAAGGCATACTGTTTGCCCCCACCCAGCCTGGTTATGTCCAGGGCTTAGGGCACAAAATGAAGTGTAAAAGACCTCGTCCTTGGGACTGATAAGAAAGTTTCATTAGAGAATGTTAACAACCACCATTCAGACAGGGTTTTCAGAGACCTGATAACAGGCAGCTAGGTCAGTGGATCCAGTTCTAAGTTGTATGACTGAGTCAATCATCTTACCCCATAAATAGCAAGCAGTCAAAAGAACCCTGTGGAGAGTTCTTGCAAGCACCTGGATGCACACCAGAATCTCCGCTGAAGGAGGGACACCTCTCAAAGTCACTTAATGTCTGCATGGAGATTCACCCAAGATATGCTGATGCTTTTCCAGCAGGTCCCTAGTAAGTGATTTATTATTATTAGGCTACACTAGCTTCTCTAAGATTTGATCTTATTCATTATGCACCTTCCCCAGCCTCCATGTAGCAAATAGTTAAACATAATCTAGCTATTTTGAATCTTATTAAGTCATGGTCATCATTCAAATTACTGTATCTCTATTTATATAAACATGTTTCTACCTTCCTTGTGAGAGAAGTGCACTGTGCTTTAGTCTCCATCCATGACAGGACAAGTGCTTTTTACTATTTTGTTCATGGAGCAATCAGGTACAGACATGAGGAAAAATATGGAAAATAGATGGCATGTCCAGAATGTCAACACACCTGTTGATATAGCTGCCTATAATGACTACCATCTCTGATGGGAAAGGATTTATTCAATAAACTGAGAGCACGGGTAGCTCTTGATTGGACCAAAATTTGAGTATGTATGCTGCAAAATAGTTCCTGGGAGGACCAAGTATGTATATCTTCAAATGAGTTACAGGAGTTATTGGAAACAAATGATGCTGGAAATAAGGAAAAACAAACCGAAGCCCCCTCTGAAATCATGGATGCAGTGATGCCTTCTGTCTGAGCAACTGAGAAGACTGGAAGAACCAAATCAGTAGAATGGGTAAGAGTAGAATTGAAGCCAGGATCAAAGCCGGTAAAACAAAAACAATATACCATGAAACTGGAAGCTTGTGTTGGACTGGTACCTGTAATTAACAACTTTCTGAAATATAGACCATTGTGAGAATGTCAATCTGAATATAATACCCAAATTTTGCCTATTATAAACTGGAACATGTTGCCCAGAGGTTGTGGATGTTCCATCCCTTGAGGCATTCATAGGCAGGCTTGGTGTCACTCTGAGCAGCCTGGTCTAGTTGTTGGTGACCCTGCACATAGCAGGGGGGTTGAAACCAGATGATCATTGTGGTCCTTCTTAACCCAGGCCATTCTATGATAAAGCCACATTAACAGAAATACTGCTTAGTACATGATCAAACAGTGATGGATGTACACTTGGTTGTACAAAGTCTTACACAATGACATTTGAATAGAACTTTACAGTATTGGACTTGTCTGAGATGTCTGAGAGAAGTGGCAGCTGCTGTGTTGCTAAGAGAAGAGGTACAAGAATTGGCCCTCGGAGAGAAAATTACTGCTTAGGTATCTCACGTTGTCACAGTATTGCTAGAACAGAAAGGATACCATTGGTTATCCCCAAGCAGGATGGTGTGATACCAAGCAGTACTGCTCCAACAAGAGGGTAGAGAAAAATTGATTTGATGGATGATCTTCTTGCTGGATAAGGAATTGGCTGGACAGTAACATTCAGAATTGCTGCCAGTGGTTCACTAGTCTAAGTGGAGATTGGTGACAAGCGACATTCCTCAGGGACTGGTGCTAGGATTGGCGTTATTTAACATCTCTGTGGGGGACATGGACAGTGGGATTAAGTGCACCCTCAGCAGTTTGCAGATTGTACCAAACTGAGTGGTGCAGTTGACATGCTAGAGGGAAGGAATGCATCACAAGAGGGACCTGGATAGGCTAGAGAGTTGAGTCCATGCCAACCTCATGAAGTTCAAGAAAGCCAAGTGCAAAAATTCATTCTTTTGACAGATGGTTTATTCCTTGGCTAGGAATAAGTGATCTAGAGAAGGCCATTGCTTTATTTTTGCACAGGGCATAAGGTGAGTAATCTCCACAAAATTAAACACAGTGAGTCTTGACATCTTCTTTTTAGATTCAATTATTTTTAATATATGTGTATTTAATACTTCAGTTACACATACCTACTACATATTCATAGGACTGTACCACTGTAAAGCTACACTCTATGCAGTTCTGTATGTCTTACAATCTTTACCCTTGGTAGCCCACTCTCTCCCCCAGCCATCTCCCCAAGGGAGGAGAGTACACAAATTAATACTCCACTAGAGTCTCCTCTTATCTCTCAGGAATGTGCATACTCCATCCTTTAACCACAGACAGGAACTTAGCTTATATCAAGCCTGAGGTACATCCCTTTGGTACAAAGTTCTATTGCTTATGCAAAAACATCATCTCATGTGAAGCTCCAAGACACCAATGTAAATGCTATCTGGAACCATAGCAGAACGTTGCAGAGGTCCAGGATGATGAGATATCCGTCCTCTTGGGTTCAGTTAGGCATGGAAACAGCGGACTTACTGTTTCACTCACTTGAGTATGGGTGTATGGGTTAAGAAAATGCTGATGCAGCCGATAGTCATCAGCTTTTGTACGCACGTGTATCCTTTTCAATGCATTTCCCAGTGTACTTATAAACTCCTAGGAACTTTCCAAATTAGAAGGAGGAATCGGAAAATTAAAAACTTAGCTAATGCTGTGTTGGATCAGGGAATTCTTAACCTCCAAACTCCCCCACATTGCACTTAGAGAAGATACTCTGTGCTAAATGTTAAAGGCAGGGAGAAGGGGAGGGCCACCACTCTGTGTGAGACTTGGCTTTCCGCGCTCTTTGCGGCACGGCCGCGGCCTTCAGAGATGGAGCAGCCCGGGACTGCGGCGGGACTACACCTCCCATCATGCTCGGCCGCAGGGAGCCGCCGCCATTTTGCCATCGTTCCCCCCAGCCGTTGCGCTCGAGTGGCTCCTTGTGCCCCGCCGTCGCTATGAGCCGCCTCAGCGGCATTTGGGATGGCGCCAGCGGGGAAGCTCGGCTCCTCCTGGACCTGTGAGTGCCGCCCCGACGCCTCCCCCCCGCTGCCCGCCGACCCCTCTCCGTGGTGCGGTCGGCGCCGGCTCTGAGCGCTGCCTTCGGAGCGGGCCGGCTGCCCTCCGCTGGGGGTGTGGGGATGGCAGGGGCTGGCAAGCTTCGGGTCGGGGTCGCGGCGTGTGTCAGCTGGCAGTTGGGCAGGACAGGCGGTAGGGTTCGGCTGGGCTCAGCGGCAGCAGGATGGGTGATGGGTGGCAGGGTGGGTGACAGGGCTTGTCACAGAGCCGTCTGGCTGGAGTGACAGATGGGTGACCAGGTTTGGCAGGTGGGGAGCTGCGTGGCCTTGGACGGGTCTGCAAGCAGCGTGGTGGTGAAGGTTCGCTGGTTGCTACTGGGCCCAGTGAATCTGCTGGAGGGTGCTTTGCTTTGGCTCTGTCATGTTGTCATGGTCCTTTGCACTTATAAGGGAGGTGGAGACAGTAGGGATAAAACATTGGTTTGACAGGTGAAAAGGAGCTGTCAAACAGTGAGGTTCGTTTTAGACTTATTCTTTTAAAGCACTGTGGGTGAGATTGTAATTGCCACACGTTGGGAAGATTTGTGCTCCGCTAGGCTGGCTCTGTTAGCTTTATCCCGAAAAGAGTCAGAGGAGGTTTAGCTTTCTCTGTGAGAATAAATGGGAAGAGCACTGCGAGCATTTCCTGGTAGGAGCTCTCTACTCATCAGAGGTCACAGGCTCTTTTGTTCACTCTTGTCCCCCAACTCTGTAGTGAGCCCTCCTCTCCCTCTTTTCCCATTGGCTAAGGTACTTGGGGTTTGCATTCTCAGTTCACCTACCACATGCTCATCCCCCCCAGTAGGTACCACCCTTTGTTTCTTTTGTTTATACATACCTTGTAATCTAGCGTCAGAGTTTGTTGTTTTGCCCAGCTAGATCTGTCTTTGTATCCTGCTTGACAAAGTCCATCCCTCTTTGTCCCATCAAGCAAACAAGACTTACGAGCCAATGCTAAGCTAGCATCTCCTGCTATATATCTGCAAGATAAGTTTGTTTAACAAGTTCTTCACAGCCTTTATTCATCAGCCTTATCTTATTTTGCAAGGACATCTTAACCTTTCCTCATACATCTCACATGGTATAGCTGGTAAATGTTTTAATTTTTTTTTCACAGAAGATGCAATAATAATGAATACATAAATGATTAATTATTGAAGCATGAAATGGTAGATGCCCTCTGAAAACAGGCAGGTTTTGAAAATGGTGCAATTCTTAAGGTCAGGCTGGACAGGGCTCTGAGCAACCTGATCTGTCTGTGGTTGTCCCTGTACCTTGCAGGAGCACTTGGACTGGATGACCTTTAAGGGTCTCTTTCCAACTCAAGCAATTTAGTGTTTCTGTGATCTTAATATGCTTTTCTCCCAAGTTTTGAAACTCAGCTGCAAGAAACAGTTAAAAGTAACTAAGAGACTCAGCATAACTCATGTTGATTTCTATTTCTCTACACTGTTGTTGAAGTATGCTCTGCATTTTGAACTAGGTAGTTGGTCTCGAATGGCAAGTACCTGTTCATGGCTTGGAAAAGAGGGGGCTCATCACTCCCTGCAAGGACCTGAAAAGAGGTAGTGGTGAGGTGGGAGTTGGCCTTTTCTCCCAGGTAACAGCAACAGGATGAGAGGTAATGGCCTTAAGTTGCCCCAGAGGAGGTTCAGGTTAGATATTAGGAATCATTTCTTAGAAGGAGTGGTGATGCCCAGAGAAGCGGTGGAGTCATTGTCTCTGGTGGTGTTAAGAACTGTGTGGATGTCGCACTGAGGGACATGGTTCACAGGCATGGTAAGGATGGGTTGCTGGTTGGACTACATGATCATGGAGGTCTTTTCCAGCCTCAACGATTCTATTATTGTATAATTTGAAGTACTTAGCACCTAACAGAAGGGTGTGCGCTTTAGTGGCAAAGGAAGGCTCACCCATTCTTTCACGTAACTCAGTAGAATGCCATCTCAAGACAAGGGATGATCACACTGTAGGTGCACACACACGCCAGTACAAAGGTGCAGAAAGGCTGTCTGGCTTACCCAAGGTAGGGTGCCCCTTCACGTTAATTAGCGTACTGCACAGATCTGTCAATGTAAGGGTCGCCATTGTGGTTTTTAGTGCTTTGATAAGATTATCTGGGAAGCAAAATGGCCTTTTATCGTATCCGCTGACAGGTGAAGAATTGTTCCATTTAGAAAAGGGAAGGGATGTAGATGGTGTAAACTGCATGTGCTGAGTGGGAGAGCTCTGTTATAATTCATCAGCAGAGTTCATCCAGCAGACAGTGACAGCATGGTGCTTTTACGCATCTCCATAGGGATCAGTTAAAGGCAGTACACACATGTGCTCAGGTTAGGCAGTGATGGTGCATACTGGCAGATGGATCGTTATAGCTGCAGCATATGGTTAAACTCTGGATTCTGCTTGAAATCGCTGCCTCCACGTTACAGTGTCTTCTGAAGTGACCCACTACAGGTGTTCTCACTCCATTTTAATCTAATTTGATTTAACTCCAGGCTGCTGCTGCTGCCCTCAGCCCCGTGTTGTGGCAGTGTTATTCAGTGACCTCAGTTCTAGTCAAGTGAATTTTCATTCAGATCTGTTACTGAGCAGTTCCTTTGCAACTGGGAATGTTAGAGGAGGAATCTATGCCTATGAGGAAGTCACAGTTAAAAGTGGTTGGAGAGATGAGCGGGCTGGAGTTAGATCTTTTCAGCCTCAAATTGTTCACGTACTGATTGCTGAGCTGCTAATAGAAGTCAACTGCAAGGGTTCAGTCTTGCTTTATGCAAAGCCTGATCAGTAGCCATACTTTTCTTGTTTTGCATGATTGATCTGTTAACATTATGGATTAAGCTGCCTGCTTGTGTTCTCATGGTTAGCCGTATATCAGGCCTAGTAATTTCTCTTTACGTGTATTGTGGAGCTTGATACTCTTGACAGTTTTTACTTCCAATCGGATATTAAGTCTACTTAATGCTATTTTATTAATAATATTGCAGCAGTCTTATCCATTGTACCAGTAGGATTAATACTTGAGACTAATAATTACATTTGAAAACCCCCAGATGTGTATTATTTTAGTGTCCTGTTTTGTATCTCACTCTAATGAGGTGATGGCCATCTGTGCTTTAAGCTTGTTACTTAGGCTGACCCTTAGGCCTGGTGTTTAACGAGCAGAACTTGCAGCAGAAGGTGAAAACTGGAACAAATCTGTGTCTGTGCGGCACTCCTTTAATAAGGGTGTTGTTTTTAAGATCTTTCAATCTGAGCGTGCATTTATATGGATGTTTCTGCTGCTGCTTCCTGCACATTGCCCTTTGCCCCTGCCCCAAAAGAGCATTTAGCACTCTGGAGCTCACTTCCCTTTTGCACGAGAGCATCATATAAGAAATGTTTAGAAACTGTTTATAGTTTTTTTGCTCAAGTTATATTTTACATCCTGTATTAGTTTCTGTTTTCTGACCTCACCTATTCCCTAGGTGAGAAATGACTAATTTACACAGCTGATGCAGTTTGAAGGCTGGCACGTTGAAGTAAGCCACAACTGGTTTTACGTATTATGCTTGGTTGCAGTCTGACTGCACAGGAGTTTCAGGGCCTGCCAAGGAGGCATTTAGCAGAGAAGTGGAAGCAGCTGGGGCAGGTAACAGCTTTAGTTGTGCCAAGGCTCTCAGAGCCCTGGCAGGTGTTTTAAGATCATTTGTTAATGCCCAGACATGTACTCAAAACCAAGACAGTTTGTACAGTCAAAAATGAGGCTCTTAGAGCAACAAAAGCCAAACAGCACATTTTAAGGTGTTCTAATTAAGATCGTCACCACATTGTAAAGCTCTGTTCTGCTCGTGCCGTTAGGAATTGCTTAGTTTTGATCATTCCCCGTGTTGCTCATAGACAGCAATAACAGGTGGCCAGCCCATTGCAGGTCAGTGCTTCCCTCAGCCTGTCAGTGTGTTTGAAAGCTGAGGCCTTAAGGGAGGTATCAGAACATTCGCAGATGGCTGTATCTGCATGTACGAAAACTGAGTGCTGAAATAGAGCTTCAGTTTCAAAACAAAGCTCCATTGTGTGGTCTTGCTGTGAATATAAATTACCTAATCCTTAAGAATGCAGAGAGATGTATGTCATTTAGTTGCTTGTCTGTTTTAGCATCCTTTCTTCTGGTTCTTCTGATGCACCCAAGCTCCAACATCTGTTCTGCTTTTCTTTTTCACACAATGTAATGTAGCGTATGCTGTACCTTGATGTAAGCTGGATTGCTTGTAAAAATAGTTATCAAGATCTATGAAGATAGATAGGGAATCTTGTTATGGTCAGTAGATGATAGAACTTTCAGTTCAGGGCACTCCTCTGCTTACATGTGCTCATGCTAGGTGGCAGGGCACGGTGGGGAGATATTCATTCCCAGTTTTGGTTTTGCTCTAGTGTAATGCTTTTTAAAGTCTTGCAATTTCCTGGAAGACAAAACGTTGCCTTCTGTCTCTGGATATGAGTTAGATTCCTGCTAAATCATCCTCTTTTACCTAGGGACTTAATTTTTCATCATAAACTCTCCCTTCAGAGACAAAGAAAATTGCTTCTTTAAGGACTAGCTGTCTCTAAGTGTGCTGCTGAGTGCTGCTAATTTGAAGGTCAGTCTGTTCAAGGTGCTTAGAAGGCATTCCCAAAAATGGCTTCTGGTGTTTCAGCAAGTCTGTGATTTTAACAACCCAAAGTTGCAAAGGTGGAGATATTCCTGGTTCACACAAATACTTAAGCCCTATGTTTCTTTGAGATTAGTATACAGTGTCTTAGCCGGGCACTGTCTCCTGATAGAAGCCTTATGTAAGTTGGGTTTCAGTAGCTAGCAAAGGGAAGAGGTTGCTCGGAACAGAGAAACAGTTTTGTCTCTCAGATACAAGAGGTACACAGAGGGCAGGATCGCAGCATGTATAGAAAATGGGCGTGGAATTGTTGCCCATAGTTAAAGAACACAAAACAACCTGAGTCGTTTTATGCAGTGCTTTATTGAGGGCCTGGAGCCTGAGGACTAGTGTCCAAAGTCAGAGCCCCGAACTATAAAGAAATCACAGGGTTTATATACATTTTCTTCAGGATTACCTTATCCTCGTCTGTTATGTTTCCTTGGTTACAATCAGGTAAGACTACCCCACAAAGACCTGAGGAAATGTGCTGTACATTCTTCTCATCCTTCTGTGACATTATAGGATGTTCCTGTTAGAGGTCCCCTTTCTGTTTACTATTCATTATCTCTAAAACGCTTAGCCGCTCTACCATCACACCATAAACCTAAACCTAATTTTTAACATACATTGTGCTTTGTTCCTAAGCAAGATTTATTACTGAGATCCGTGTCTGGGTTCATAAGAAACACAATTTGCATTCCTAAATATGTGAGAAACACAGACTAGGCCTAACCACGAGCCTTAGCATGACTACTGCTACTGTTATTTAAAGCATACTGTAACAGAATGGTACGTGTTGGTGTTATTATTAGTTCAGAATCGTTAGCCGTGTATGTAGGATCATCAGGCTGTTTCATTCACATTGATGAATGTTTTGAAGAATGAGAGGGTGGGAGAAGGGGGCCTGCCTATTGCTGTTAAAAAGAATGTCTCAAAACAACCAGTGTTTCTGATTGTGATAGGATTTCAGCCAGTTGTTCTTGTGGGAACCTTACTTCTCAGCCCAGGGCAGCTGAGTTTCCAAAAGAACTATTGCTATTAAGACTATTTGAATGCCTTGCCGTGTTCTGGACCCAAAGAGGTTTGGAGGCAGCACAGCTGGATGCAGAAGTAGGCTTGACGGTTCTGTTTCTAATATTCAATGCCTTTTTTGACCATATAACTTTCCTATATTTCAGGTGTGTTCAATATTTGACAAAGAACCTTTCCAGATACACTGCAGATATCAAGATGTTGCCACCTAACATTAAGGATAAACTAATTAAATTAATGAGTAGACAAGGACAAATAACAGATTCTAACATCAGTGAGGTAAGAACTCATAAAGAACTGTTCTGTCTTTCTGTGGTAGTTAATCCACAAGGATGAACTAAGCTGTAACTCCTTATGTGAGACAACAGATAATTCAGGGCTGCTTAGACTGTCCTTATCTTCACTTTTTCTTTGTTCTTTTCACTACACTTTGTAATGCTAATAGTCATGTATTAAAAATAATATATTTGTAGCAATAAGTAAATGAAAAACATTTTCCAGTCAGTGTCAATTTACTTCTCTTTAACCAGCTGACAAACATAATCTCTTTTCAGTACTGCAAGCTAGGCTGTCTTCAACTAGTTGTGTTAGAGACTGTAGTGTGCTTCAAGAAGCCAGTGCAAAATTTGTTAACAGATTTCAGGAACTTGCTAAGTTTCTGTCACACTCTTGACATTAAGATTCATTTTCATTCTTTGAAATATGATTGTGTTAAAGCCAGAAGGTGATGGTTCAAATTCTCTAATTGCTTTTGCTCATCAGCAAATGACTGTTCTTTAGCTGTAAATTGAGCAGCACATGTGCTTTGGTATCTATCCATTGTTATCTTGTTTGGCTTCAAAGGGAAGTGTGAGAATTGAGGAGAGCTAAAGGCTGACCATGGTAAGGCAGGAGACGAATGACTCCCTGTTAGTAGCTGTTTGGACCTGCAGCTCCCAAGAGACACAGTATCAGTTCCACAGAGCCAAAACTGTGAAACTAAGTGTGGAGGCAGAATTAGAAGTACTGTGGGAAAGCCTTCAAACAAACGTTTTTACCTTCAGTATGCATCATTTTTGATTGTAAGAAATAATAAGCTCTCGAGTTTATTTGGACGAGTTTGTGTTGACACAATTTGATTTTGGCTGTTTTCACTAAGTAATCATGAGGGATGCGTGTAATTATAACTGTGCGGCTGTATGTATAAATACTCAAAGACATTAAGATATCTTTAGTCTGGGAAGAAAATGGGGAGCTGAATTATAATTTTTCCTCTGACTCTTGGCAAAATCTCATCTGTCTTTGTCTTTCTTCAGCAGTTGGTCACTGCCTTTTCTTGGACCTATTTTTTCACTTGGATATTTCATTTTGGTTATTTTTCTCATGTGTTTCCTTTCTCTGTTCCTGCAGTTTCCTATAATCACTTTCCTCAAGCATGATTTGTCTCAACTTTCTTTCCTAACAGTTTCCGGGTTTACTTTTATTTCATTTGCACTTTAGTTCAAATGCTAAACCACCTTTATGATTCTGAATTTATACTGTTTCTCCGTACTGTTCAGCATTCATGTTCTTTCGTCTTGCAGGTAGGCTTCTTGTTCAGCACAGCAAAACCACCCTAAGTAGTTTAACTGATTGTTCCTTGCTTGCACCATGCATAAGCAAATATTTTATGCTCTGAGCATTTGCAAAATCTCATTCTTCCATATGGATTCCATATGGGTAAGGAATTTTCTGTCTTTGCTACTGCTTTCCTCTTGCTCTTTTCTTTCATTCTTTTGGATTTCTCTCTATTCTCTTGGATATTCCCAGACTGTGATGATTCATTTGCTTTTATGCCTGTTTGTTCCTTGCTCTTGTCTAGCATTTTGTTTATGGTTTTAACTTCTTGTAGTTGAAATTCTGTTTGCTTGCACTTATCCTTAATCTTTTATTCATCTCTTACCATCCTGCTCTTGCCCAGACTTGTTTTACCGTCTTTTTTTTTCTTTCTCTGCTTTTTGCTTGGAGCAGCTTTCCATGTCATGTGTACTAAATTCCTTATTGTGGCTCAATTTTACCATAAAGATATATAAAGCATTTCAGCGTTTGTCCACAGAATATAAAGCTGCGCTTTAATCTTCTGTCATGTGCATCCAAACAATCTTAGTTCCACCTCTTTGAGACAAATTAGATTTTAGTATCTGTATTCAGTGAAAATGAATCTGTGAATAACAACAGGAAGCAAACCTTTAAGTAATAACTAAATAAGTGAAAAATCATTAGCTAGGGGAACTTCATACTCCAGCTACTTTAAATAGCATTACAGTAATATGGCTTCTGGTTTAGAATTCTCTATATCTACTAGTTCCTTTTCCCATGTTAAGATCCTAATGTCTGACAAGGTTTTTCTCGTGGCTTCCAAACCAGTTTGCTCTCTTTTGTGGTGATCTAAGCAATTGGAAATTGTGGAAGAAAGCTGATAGCCAGGGAAAGCATCTTCAGTAAATGTTGATGATCACTTTGCCTTCAAGCACATCAACTCTGGGTTTGATATTAGTTCATGAGATACAAATTCAGAGATATGAATGAAATAGAGATTGAATATGACTCTTGTGGAAACTACTTACAAGCATATTATAGAATGTGTTGGTGGTTTTATGGCATAAACAGACATGTTTGAGGCTTCTAGTGTTAAGAAAAAATACCATCAAAGCTGCCTTCTGTTTGCCACCTTGGAAAAAGGCTGCAGTTATAATCTGCTAGAAGTTCTTTTCAGAAGGCTTGCTTGACTTCATTAGTAAAGATTTTAGCATCGTGTATTTGCGTAACATAAGAACGGTGTTCCATGTTCTTTGTGAGTTAAGAGAGGGAGTGACAGGCTGAAGAGGTTAGTGTAAGGTAATGATCTAACATTTGCCTATTGGTCAGAGCACACAGTGACACAAGGACTGGGAAGAGGAGGATTGCAAATAGTATTTAGTAAAAAGTGGTGAGAGTCCCCAGAAGTGAAATGAAAGGTAAGATATATGGTTATTACTACAATCTGAGGCTTTCCATCACTTTCGGTCTAAGTTTCATAAAGACACATTGAGGGAAAGGAAGACCTGTGGTCTCGTGGGATGTAAAAAGCCTATTTAATGAGGATTTAGTACCTCTGTGTGTGTGGGGGTGAGAAAAATACTCTGGGGCAAAATATTTTTCAAGTCTCGAATCTGCTTAAGATCTAAAGGTTTGTTTATAGTCAGTATTTACACTTCAGCTTTCTGCCGTCCAATTTCTAGTAAGTCTGAGGATGTTGCCCTTGGTAAATATACTGACACACTGGTGTTAACAATTGTAGCATCCACTGTTGAAACAGTAGAGTTAATGTGCTCCTATTCCAGATTTATCACAGAAATGGAACGTTTGTAGTGTAGCAGGTCAACTGCTGTGGCAAATGTAACATGTTTTCTTTATGGATTTAAATTGTCAGAACTGACAACTTCATCTTGTAGTGGGTATTTTAAAAAGTTCTATGTGATGTCTAACATTATTAGTATTATGGATTAAAATACGCAGTTCTATGACATAGCAGGTTTTCATTACAGGTATTGCACCCTGCTGTAGAGTCTCTAGACCTCCGAGAATGTGATATTTCAGATAATGCATTATTGCAGCTTTATAACTGCAAGCAATTGAAAAAAATCAACTTAAACTCTTGCAAAGAAAACAGGTTGGGAATCACCTCAGAAGGTATGTTATCTATATATAGACAACTGGGATCTTGTTTCTGTTTTATTTCTCTTTTAGATTGGTGTGAATTGCAAAGATACTTAGGGTAACTCTTGCTTTAAAAAGTCCCCAGTGCCACACCAGTACTAATTAAAGTAACTTCAGTGGTGTAAATTATAGGCCTGGAACAATGATTATGTTATGAAAGAGAGCTATCAGGTTACTGATATGCTGGTGTTCTGATAATTCTGAGGTTCATTTGACAATATTTTTCACTTCATGTTGTTCTTTAGTAAACAAGTTTGTTGCATTTCCCCTTACTTGAAAGATTTAACTTACATTAATCCTCTACTATTAAGCGCAGTCTTCTTACTAACTAGAGTGCCAAGTATTGTTCTTAATTGGACTTAATGTTTTTTTGTCTTCCTGCCCACTGATAATCATGTATGCAGTACTAAATCTTTCTGTACCTGAAGTTACTGCATGGGTATATGAAGGCCTGGTGTGAAAGTGGAGAGGACTGGAGTAAATTACTGCAATCATTCTGCAGTACAAGGAGGCTTTGGTGTTTGGTTTTGGTCATTCCTCCTCACCCATTAATTGGGCAGACTGTTTAAGTAAGACCGTTTTTTTGATGAATATTCATAGTGTCCAAACAGATGTCTTCCTTCAGGAGTGAGCAAACTATTGCTGCAATTTCCATGAGTTACTGCTTCTTTCTGCTTGCCACCAGCATAGTACAGTTGGCTGTGATTTCTCCCAGTCAAGATTTTGTAGTTTTATCTCAGCTTGACCCTCCTATCCGTTGGAGCTGTTTTCTTCCTAGATCTGCATTTAAAACCCTAACTTATCACACTATTGTCTGGACCTGCTCTGGTTGTTGGTACTTTTTAGCACGGACTTCCAATGCATATAGACCAGCAAAAATATTTCACAAAATATTCAAAAAGATCTAAATATCCCTATCACTCTGCATTATCTTTAAAATTGCCTTTCTTCCTTAGTTTCTCTAATCGCAGCCTATCACCTATCCCTGTTTACTTTCTCCTCTGGAGCAGCTCTCTCTACCACCATCCTCACTGTTGCAGAATGCTGCTCCATCTTCTGTTTCAGCAAGTTTCATGTGCCTGTTTTCCAGCTCAGCGTTATGTTCATTAACATGACTTTTTCTCATCTCCTGTCTTTTCTCTCACTTGAAGGTGTGGTTGCATTTTTCCATTAATCAGATTGGACCTATTGTTTGTGTAACCATATTGACCAAATGACTGAAGTCAGCTTGTATGAACAGACATTGTAACACCAAAACTATGACGCAACTACAACACCATTTCCAGTAGCATCCCAAGTCGTTGTTTGTTCTGTTTGGTCTTCTTTTTTTTTTTCCTCACTCACTTAATGAGTGAAATGAGATGATATCTCATGTAGATAACATCCGTCAGGTATCCCCTATGCATTACGGAAGGGAATTTAGCATTTAAAAGTCTTAATCAGCTCTGGCATTCTTGAGCAGTACTGCTTATCAGGTCTCTGCTCTTGTTAGGTGATGTCAATTTATTTTTCTTATCCTTCAATTCTCAAAACAACAACCACAAAATGATTTTCATGTATAGTATCTTGCTGACATGGCATGTAATGAAAGCTGAGCATCAGTGACCACGAGAGGACAGCACAAAGATTTCAGTGGGGTGATTATGTTAAAATGACTGATTATATATGTATTTTTAATTGCTGTTTCTTTGACAGGTGTCATAGCCCTGGCCTTATCCTGCCCTTATTTGCGTGAAGCATCTTTTAAAAGGTGCTGCAATATAAGTGACAGTGGAGTTCTTGCTCTTGCGCTCAATTGCCAGTTCTTACAAATACTCAACTTGGGCAGCTGCTCAGGCATCATGGATGCATCTCTGCAGGCTCTAGGAGAAAACTGTAAATTCCTTCACAGTGTGGACTTCTCATCTACTCAGGTAACTATGATGGCAATAGGTTAATTGACGGCTGTTTGTTTATTTAGTCATTTATTTGAGATTGGTGTGATAGTCTTTATTAAACATGATAAACAATATCTTTTCAGATCAGTTCCTAATAAGGTTTAGGACCATGGTTCATTTCCAGTTTTCTGTTTTTAAGGAAGAGGACTCACACTGAACATAATCACTCACCACTACAGTCAGCTGAATGCTGTATCTCATCTCCAAAATTCCTTCGTAAGGAAAAGAAATATGAATCAGCAAAATACACATTTTGTATTACAGCATGCTTTGAGGACTAAAGATACATTTATTAAACCATATGCTGTTAGAGACTTCAGTGTCATTATTTAGTGTAATCTTTTTCTTCAAGGTATAATATTCTTCATGAAAAGAAAGTACAACCTTGCACGTGTTAGTATGCTCTTTCAGGTAAGACAAACCAACCTGAATAGTAATACTATATAATGTTGAACTACATATGCCCATAATGTAAGCAAAGTGTCCATAATTAGTTCTAGTTCAAGAGTGATTGTGTTTTCTGAATGGCTTTATTGGAGTTATGTTATGGAGTCAATGGAGAAAGAATGACATGAACAATGTAGGAAAGAACAGATAAGAGGATTTAGCAGCAGTTACTATTTAGCATAAGAAGAAGAAAATTGGTTACAACGACACTACTAGAACAGGCTTTATCATTACAGTTAGATAATGAAGTGGATGAAAAGAATTTTTGAGATAATGAAGTGTCGCATTCAGTTGACTGTGGTGGTGAGAGATTGCTTTATGCTCTGCGTGAGTCCTACACAGAACATTCAGAATGAACCATCAGATATGGAAAACATGGGGCAGGTTTATATTTTAGGTGCTGTTCTTCTCCTTGAAGCTTTTCCTGAAGTAAGGCATCAAAAGTCATTTTATTCTTTTCTGTGGTAATTTTTATTACTATCATTGAACTCTGTTTCTTCAAGCTTATTTCGTGATTTTCAGTTTCCTTTCCTATCTTTTCTCTTCCTGTCCATGAAGTAGGTAACGTGAGAAACACACTTGAAATTAAAGATTTCTAGTCAAGCAAATATCTTGGTGATAGCAGCGAAGTTTATTCATTGTTACAATAATGGGTGCACTCCTAGTCAGTAAAATTCTGTTATATATCCTGAACCAGACACAGGTAATATCTCTCCTTGTGCCCAGTGGTTGAGTGTCTAAGGCTCACAGTCTTCCCGATGCTGTTGTTATGACACATCTCCATATAAAGACTGTTACCAAACTGTTGTCTTTAGGTATGCTTTGTACCTTGAAATATTTCCAATATTTCCAAGTTATCACATCCATTCTGCTCTGTACTTTGATAGGAGAGCAGTATTTCAAAGTTACCACATCTGTTCTGTTCTGCGCTTGGCTCTCCCCATTCTACATATTTTCCTCATCTTATGCTATCTCAGTCCTACCCAAGTCAGTAGTCCATTCTCAACTTCACTCTATTCATCTGCTTTCTTTACGAATCAATAACATATACAACTGTTTCACAGGAAGTTTGTAGGTTCAGTAAGGGCCTACACTGCATACAAAAAATACTAGAAACTTCTACTGCAAAAACACCATCTACCTCTTACAGCCATTTTCCCAGTATAGCTGAGATGAATTCCTCTTGAGGAGTTATTCATCTACATGTTTGGACATCTTTTGTTCCTTCCTGACTGTCAGTCATATGGCGATAAAACAGTAGAATCCTGAATTTCATTTGCCTAAAGTCTGTGGAAATGTATTAAGCGTCAATTAAACAGTCTTAACATCTTTCTGTGTGACACTGCCAGTTACAGATAAGCAGACTAAAGGAGAAAAACTGTTAGTGGGTCATGCCTGTAGAGACTGCAAGACCTAACCACGTCCTTATGTTTGAGTGCTAGAATAATAATGAAGGGAAGGTGGCAAATGTGCATGAAAGGGTAAAACAGTGAGAAATCTGGAAATGGATGAGCAGGCAAAGAAGGGCACACAGCCTGCTGCAGGAACAAGGAGACAGACGTAAGGTAGGCTGCAAAGGGGCAAATGGCTCAGAGTGGTATCACCACTTTTAGAAATAATCTTGTGTAGTGACTGTGAAGAGGTGAAATACTATAAGTGGAAGACATAAAGACTGATAGAAGTAACAAGAAACAGAGTGGACAAAACAAAGGGAAGAAATGAGTAAGAAGAAGGTGTAGCTTTGCATCCCCTGCATACACAGCGTGTGTAAATGGAAGCTTGGCCTGAAAAAGCTCTGCTACACTGGCACAGAGCTGTGTAAGAAAACTACTTATGCTTAGGTGTTGATATGCTTACGTTATCATTCTGAGGAGTTAGGTTTTATACATAGACTCTGTGCCTACTGCACTACTTTTAGTCTGTCTTGAATCCCAGTAGTGTTAACGTGTTGGAACACAGGTTCTAGAGTCCCAGTCCCTATGTTGCAGAAAGGAACCAGTCGAGACTCAAACTCGTGGGTACTCTAGGGTTGATTTTATTAACAAGCTCAGTGCAACAAACATACAGAGCTTGGGTCACTCCTAGTGAATGACATCCAAGCTTTGCCAAGGTCCTATATTTATATGATCAGAAAAACATTACATCACTTACGTTATCCATTCTCGAGACTAATTAACATATCTTCAGTTCTTCTTTCACAAAACGCTGTGTTTCATCTTAGGTCCTTAGCTTGTGCCAGACTTCATGCTTCACGTGTTATTCCTCTTTTGAACTTATCAAAAAAATTCATTATCTTCTTTCATCCGAGCTATCCGAGCTAGACCGGTCTGTTCCATCTGTCTCATGGTTAAACTGTATCAACTTATTAACTACTAAATAACAATGTCAGCACTATTACTGTCTAACTCTACTGTTTATAATCTCACAATAGTCTAACACCCCTACATGGGTCATGGTTCAGGGCTATACAGGGGATACATGAGTAGCATATTGGTTGAGAACTTTACTGTTTTCCCTATCAGCCTACACAGATTAAATAGTACATTTCCTCTGTAATCTTCAATGATTCAGTGTATGGCAAAAAATTGTAGGAAGAATCTTTCTGAAAGGGCTGTGCAAACTTCTGTGCAGAGCAGTTTGGTTCTCTGCAAAATGTGTTGGCAAGAGCAGGACAGTTGCTGGTTAGCTATTCTGCTTGTCCATACACTTCTCACATAGAATAGGTTTGGGTTGTTTCTATGTTTAATTGCTGATACCTGAGTAACCTAAGCCTTTGCTACATATACTGCTGACTGATCTATACCAAAAGCCCGATGTATCTGTGGCTTGATATTAACCACACATGGTTAATCTTTAATATGAGTGTATATTTCTTGATGAGAACTGGCAGATGTAGTATTACAGACAGTGCACATGTATACTCAGGGGAGTACAAAACAATACTGTAACACTGTTGCTGTAGTATAGCAATACTTAAAGCAAGCTTTTATAGGGAAGAGAGGAGGCTTTTGTTTAAATGAAAGCTCGTTTTGTGCTTAATATATTTACATTCATAAAGACAGAGTTTAGATGGTTTGTGCAGTTGTTAAGGCATCAGCCAGAAAATCAGGTCCAGGTTTCTTTTGATGACATGGAGAGGAGGCATAGCTATCAAATCTTACTTTGGTTTGTCCTTACGTTGGTGACCATGCACTGGTTTTAGATGCGCCATCTTAGACCCTTTAGGAAATCACAGTGATTAATCCCTGTTTTTGTCCCACATAAAGGGTTCATTAGAATGTATTTGTTTACTGCCCATCATCTCCTTGTCTGGGTATCTTGAGAAACTAAATGTGCTATCATCATCTTGATAACTTGCTGAGGTAGGCACTGCCATTTGTATTGCCCTTTGTGTTCTTTCACACCGAGTTGTTAATTCTTCATTTGCTCTGATTTGATCCTTTCTACTTCAGTTCTGTACGGTCAACTTGCAATAGGTGGCCAGTAGCCAAGACAACAATTAGTGCAATGGAAGCACTCAAATCTTTAAAATGAAAGAGAGCTTGTGATGTCTGTCAAATTTGGCTGAGTCTCACTATGTATGTTTAGTGACTGCAGTACTACAAGGCCAGTTGCAAATGAGGAGGAATTTTAATGAATGTAGTTCCCAGAAGTGAGCGTTTAAATTCTTCTTCCTTGCCTTTCTGAGGAAAATCCTTTCTGTCTCTCTTTTTCTCTTGCAGATAATCATTGTTTTGTGGTTTTCAATAGCCAACCTGATAAAACCTTTCAGTGCAAGTGTGCAATGAGTGCTGAAAGACTACTCCTTTGAGGGAATTTTGTGCTAATTAGCTGGTTTGCTTCCACATGAGTAAAAGTAGGACTACAGATAAAAGGCTGCTGTGATTACACTTCTTTTCTTTTTTTTCCCCTACCCAAAGTACTTCCTTCACGAACATTTCCAGCAGGGAACATTTTCAGCAGTCATGAAAACAGCAGGAAAATTAGTCCATGTAGAGCAGAAGTGCCTTATGGCTTATAAATTAAAAGTGCTGTACCCTGACCGTAGTAGTACATCCACTGTGAAATGAGCCAATGAAGCAAAAGAAACAGCAGTTCCACAGCTAGGCTGAATCAGGTTAAGTGACTGTACAGAGACTATAAATCAATATACAAAGTATTTCCCAAATAGTCATGTTTGAAAAACTGAGCTTTAATCCAGTGTGTTAATAACAGTGTTGTTTTTTTTCTAGGTAACAGATGATGGTGTTATAGCACTAGTGAATGGAATGTGTTCCAAGAATTTAAAGGTAAAAATTAGAGAAGGAAATAGACTAAGTAGTAGTGTGGATTTTGTTTCTTTGTTGTGCTGTGTTTAGTAGCATGTTCCTGTGCTTTTAATTTTCTTCAAAACCATACATTTAAATGCTTTTGTGTTGAGGTGGGTTTTTGTTGCCAGTTTTAGTAAGGCAAGATTTCATATCTTCATGTGGAATTACATAATTCAAAAACAAAACTTGTGTTCTATCAGTGTACAGAAGTAGAAAAGTTTAAGTCTGGTTTACGAGCAGTGATAAAAAGAAATGGAAATGCGGCATTGTTTGTTACAGTCTCTTCTTCAGACTCTGTTCCTTGTCTGTGTCCTGATCCTCATACATCTGCTTCGTGTCATGAAAGTCAAGTGCCAATTTATAAGCTGCGGTGGTCCAGCGTCAGACACATGGTGAAATAAGTAGTGTTGTAAAGTAGTCACACTAGCAAGTAGCGAGATCTGTAAATCTTTTTACTTCAGGAGGCATTCGGATTCTATACTTCATTTCCTCATTATAATAAACTAAGAACATACACGCATAAATCAGCTTTGGTCTATCTTGTGTCAGTGAATACAGTTCTTGTTTTCTTTGTTGTCATTCTGTTTAAGATTACATTTATTGCAAAAGGTCCCTTTTATGTGCTCTTCCAAGATCCTTGGAGCTCATCGTTTGGAAAGAGACTTCACAATAAAACAGTGCTTTGTTGGGGTGCCTGCAGAATATATTCCCAGATTCTATTTTTGTTAGCTCTGATGTTTTATTTTCAGCATTTCTTCTCATATATTGTGTTTATTGATGTAGAAAGTAGTCTGGAGAACACTGGTTTTAACAGGAGCAACAGTTAAATAGTTGATAGTAACCTGTCAAAGCCAAATAGAAGAAAACTGCCAGGAAGAAAGGGGATGAGTTTGGATGTGGAATCTTGCAAAGAATAAAGGGACCAAAGTCTATTACTATAATGGCTGGAAAAAACCATTCTCTCTCCTTCCCATCCATGAAACAAAGAGAATGATCTTTCCCTTATTCAGTCCTTTGTTTGTTGTTGTGGTTTTTTTTGTTTCTTGTGCTAACCCAGCTGGTAGACTGGAGGAGTTTTGGCTTTGTTTTTTTGTTTGCTGTTTTTGTTTTTAACTTCGGTGCATGCTCACCGCATTATCACAAATGTCTGAACCCATCTTTATTAACTAGTTCTGTCCAGTAAGTATTATATTGAAATAAGCATGAGTTATCTTCTACAGGAAGTAAAAGACACTCTAACAATGCATACACAGCATAAATGTATGTTCATTGATGGTTCAGGGCCCAGAGCATCTCTCGTATGAGGAAAGGCTGAGTAACCTGGGTCTGTTCAGCCTGGGGAAAAGAAGACTGAGAGTAGCAAAGATTTCCTTATTAAACAACATTTTTGATTGCAAACAGCTGCTGAATTTATTCTTTTTCCAGTGCATCCATCAGGTATTGGTTAAGCACCTGTGCAGAAATGAAGAAGAGAGTGAGTGTTAATCTAGTCTTGGAAGGAGTACATTTAGGAACCTCTTATTACATGGAACTTATTCCAGCAGAGACTGATGGCTTGTATCTGTTCTAGGAAACCCAGATGTCATTCTGTCCTCCAGGGAAACAAACATAGGAGAATGTGTAAAAGGAAAACCACTGGGACTCAAACACTGTAGAATCTCACAGAAGAGTTTTTTCAGGTGTATATATATCATGATAGATGCGTTTGAAGAGAAGTTACATTTATGGCTTTCCATTTTTTGGCTGTCAAAACTAAAAAAGCTGTCTTGATTTGTTTCCTGAGAATGTTTTGCTGGTCTGTGCACCACCACATAAGGGATCCATAAGGGATCGACGCAGTGAGGGACAGTAGGTCATCACTTCTTCTGGGTGAAGAATCTTGGAAATTACTGGGGAAATGAAAGCTTTACCTCCAAAACTGAGGGTGTTCTGGTAGGCTTTTTGTTTAATATATATATTATTATTACTGTTGTCTTAACACAGGAGATCCATATGGAACGCTGTGTTAATCTGACTGATGTTGCTGTGGAAGCGGTCCTCACTTGTTGTCCAAAGATACACATTGTGCTGTTCCATGGATGCCCACTGATAACAGGTGGGTCAAGTCATGCTATCTCGTGGTTTTCTAAACACATTACAGTTTTTCCCATTCTTGCTTATCTGACAGCAGGCTTCGTAGATTAATAAATATTCTATATGAAACAAGATTTTTTACTTTCTTATGAAAGCAGCCCAGAACAAAGTCCTACAAAGACAGAAAGAAATGAGGTAATCAGTGTTACACAGCGATATATATGCTTCAGAGGTTGAATTACATCTGCCATAGGAACCAGTTCTGAATAGCCAAGATGTAATGGTACTGGTGTGGACCCAGTTTCAGTCTTCTGTGGAGCGTGATGGGGTAAATTTTTTTGGAGGAAATGAACTATTTTCATTGAATTCAGAAAAATTTGCTCGTGCAAAAGAACATAAAGTGCCTAGCAGCATGGGAAGTGTTTTATTAAGGCCAAAAGTGGCCTTAATTCTTGTATATTGGGTTTTATTTCCCTCTATGACTGAGTTTCTATTAAAAAAAATAATAAAGCTACGAAGTTGTTAAAGTTATGAAGTTATTTTTAAAATAGAACTTTGGTCTGATAGGGAGAGTGAAGTACTTACAGGCAGACTAAAGCACTTTCTTGTGAGTACAGCTCAGGACAAGATGTTAGAACAGTGGAGATCTGTGTCCTTTCCAAGGTGTTTGTTTTCCACGTGCGTTAAAAAGTGGAGCATAAATGCAGATAAAATTACTTGATTTTGTTAACCTGATTTCTAAACGCCTGTATATTCTTCTGAAGGAATAACGGTATCTTCCTCTTTTGCTTTTGTAGATCGTTCACGAGATGTTTTAGAGCAGCTCATCATCTCAAACAAAATCAAGCAAGTGACATGGACCGTTTACTGACAATTTATTTATTTATTTTTTGTCTGCATATGTATGAGTGTAAAGTTTACAGCTGGGAGAGCTGTTTCAGGAAACGAGCACCCCTAATAGAGAGCTGGTGACTTCGGTACCTGCGGATTGCTTCTCTCCTTCTTCCCACCAGGGGTCTCCATTGCCTTTCCAGTCCTTGAATGGGAGTCTGAGTCTCTGCTTAGAGCCCTGTCTGTCTTTGCAGCACTGATCTTGATTCATTAAAAGGAAAGTTAAATTCCAGTCAGAATTACACTGTCATCTCTCAGCCTCCTTGAACAATCAGATTTGGCCATTATTAAGCCTTTTTTAGCGTCTTAGCTACCTACATGGACCTGGTTTTACTAAGTCCCTGCTCTGAGTTTTTAATCTGAGAGGGTAATCGTAGCTAAAAGTATCAAATGTGTGCATAGTAGTAACTGTTCTGCAACACTGGGACACGAACAGAGGCTATAGACAGAACTGGTAAGTGGAAGCGTCATCAATAGCAGTGCAAATATATTTTATGTAGTAAGTCTCCTTTCACCAGGAACTTTTGCTTTGCTTGGAGGAAAAACTATGTACTTTTGTTTTAATGTTGGTGATGTTACAGGTTTCTGTCTTTATTTACCACCAGTCGTACACATCCAAAGGATCAGTCTAAGCATGTAAATACAGAAGATCTTTGGAATGATTGTAGTGTTTAACAAATCTCAAAATTGTGCTGATGACTGATGAAATAATCTTATATATGATACTCATTTGCTCTGCCTTTTTCCTCTTGCAAAACCATTGGAGAGAGCACAGCGTTGGTCTCTGTAAGCATAGATGAGAGTGAAGTAAGACTGCATTTAGCATCAGTACGCGACTCTCATGACAGTAGAGTTCAACAGAGTTTGTGTGCTGGTGTATGTGGTTTATTACACCTCCAGTGGCCTCTGGAAGATTAAAATGTCTGTGTATGTATTGTTTGACTGTGGTCATCTTAAAAAGTTACAAGTGTAGAACTGATTATGTGACAGAACTGTGGTTTCATTGTGATTTCAAGTCATGCTCGCTGGCTTTGTTAAAGCAGTAGAACTTACAGTGAGACCTGTATGACTTCTGCATTAAACATTTAAAAACATTAGTACCTCCAGCAGTGCAGAGAGCAGACAGCACACTGTGTTGGTACTCCATGTTTGGGAGTAGCAGGATTTAGCTGGGCAGGTCATATGTGGATCTGATGACTCAAAAATGCCTGAGTTTAGGCAACAGTAAGAAGTGTTTATTCTATAATTTAATGCTTGTTGGTAGCCCGTGATGATTTTAAATGCCGTAGAAATAAAAGAGTCTGACCTATTTAAAGTACAGGTCAAACAGCATGGAAGATAATTCATTGCTTCCAGTACTGTTAAAGGATATTACGGTATCTGACAACGATCTCTGCTCCTCTCTTGATTATATGGCTTATGGAAGAGGAAGTCCATTTAGAAAACTTGTTCATGTGTAACTGAAAGCATAATTTTAAAGCTTGGGAACATAAATCTTTAAGTCTTTTTGCATGAAGTCATTGCTCTGCTGTGTCTGGTTTCAGGAAAGGTGCCACAAAAAGAGTGAAATCATTAGCTACCTGAAGTGGGAAGGGGCCCCAGGAGCCGCTTGCCCAAATCAGGGCCGACTCAGAGCTCAGCCAGTTTACTCAGGGCTTTCTCTGACCAAATCTCTCAAGTGCTACATTCAAAAAGAAAACTGTAAATGGAAATACTTAAAGCAACTTAAGGTGGAAGGCCACTGAGGCCTGTAGCAGCAAAGGACATTTATATTGCTAGCCCTTTGCTAATGTAACTCTGGATTTGTCACATGAAAGGCAAATGCAGCTTACCCTGTCCCTAAATATGCATGCAGATTTACAGGTGTTCTTCTGCAGTCTCTTCTAAATGTGTAACTCAGTGCTGTACATCACTTAGTGCTTAATAAAAACCAGTACAACGTTGTGATGAGTAACGCTGCATTCTTAGGTTGACATTTTGAGTCTCAGTAAATCCCTCACTTCCAGAGATTAAGGCTACGCTTTCATAGGTTTGTTATTGCATTGTTCTACTGGAATAGTCTTTGATTCAGGTCAAGTCGCAGGCATTTTCAATAGATAGTTTAAGAGTGCAGGAGTGAAGCTGGAGATGGACATCGTGTGTGCACTTACCTGTTCGTATTCAGTATTGTGCTTGTATGTTACGGTCGTAGATTCTTGGGTGAGTGCTGCAGAGTATTTGTGTATTGCTTTGAATATTAAAGCCAGTAAGTCTTGTCTTTGGGTATTTCTGGTATTTTTGTTAAGATACGTTTTGTGACGCATGAACGTCATATTTGCATGAGTGTTCATAAACTTCCCACTTTGTAAGCAGTCTCTCTTTCTGAATGCCACACACACTTTTTCATGCTTATAAGGTTCTGACACATCGGGTGGGGTTTGGGTAGTTGTGGGTGCATTGTGTTCCCTTCTTTGGTGTTGAGCTCCCTACCGCTGCTTATTTTGTAGTTAAGTGCAAAACGTGATAGTTATTCTTTGCTTTGTTTTGAGGTTACATCTGAACATCAGGAGACATTTCTTTACTGTTCAGGGAACAGAGTGCTGGCACAGGCTGACAGAGAGGTTGTGGAATCTCCTCCCTGCAGATCTCTAGAAGCTGCCTGGACACAGTCCTCGGAGCAAACTGCTTTGGGCGTCCCTATTGAGCAGGTTTGACCCAGTGACCTCCAGAGGTCCCTTCCAGCCTCAGCCTGTCTGTGATTCCATTTCCCATCACAATCAACTATAGTGTTAAAGAATATAGATGTGCTTAAGTAAGTGTTCTCTCTGAAGGATTGTTACCCTGTCTAGTCATGAAAACCTTTTACTTTGGCTACAGCACAAGCAGCATGTTTTAGATTCATCTGCAACTCCCTAAATAATCATTCTTGACAGCTTCAAGGTAGAGCAGCATTATATTTTTATTATTTTAGGGGGAAAGGGGAGCCTCGAATTAGTTCCTCGGACATTCAGAAGAGATCAGTGACCAAAACAAAAAGAGTAAGGCACTTGGAATTAAGTATAACACAACAATCTGCATCTTTACATTCTTCATCTTTACAGTTTTCTGTTAAATAAGCCGCAGAAGTGTGTGAAAGCAGCACAGCAATCTTTGAGCCAACTCTCCTCCTCTCCCCCCACAGCGGTGTACTGAATATCTGACACGTTTCACTATGGTGTCAAAGAGTGAGATTAACACAGATTGAAACATCAAGCATGCAAACTCCAAAGTAATTATTTGCACTTCAGCATGCCTTGCTGAATAAAGTTTGCATGTAGTTTTACCTCGAACGGAGCCAAAGCCTCGATGAACATGACTGAAATAAGGATGGTGAAGGAACAGTACTCTACTTGATATCAACAGATGCGTTCCACGTTCAATTCCCATTTTCATTGTATATTCTCAGAAAACAGCCAAGAGAGATGAAGTTCATTAAAGAGCCACTTCTAGCAGCTTTCTAGGCTGTTTGAGGGCTGGTAACTCCAGACAATACTCGATGTTAATCCGTTGTTTTCCTGCCTAGTATACTCGGGAAGGGAATATTCTATAACTTTACGCAACTGATTGTGAATGCTGTGGCTTAAAAACTGATGCCTACCAGGGTCACCAATCAGCACTTCAGTTTGATGTATCCTGATGCATTTCCTCAGCCAGTGATGAAGCCCATCAGCAAGTTGTTCATCGTAAAACATATCTCCTAGCACAATGAGGTCCCAGTTGCCGGCCTCTGAATTAATGATATTCTTAATGGTGATGGGAAAAGGAGTAACGTGGTTCAGTTTGCAGTTCAAAATCATTGCCATTCCTGCAACTGAAAAAAAGTCACAAAGTAAAATCGAAGCTGTTTTAGGATTCTACCATCCAGCCCCCCCTGCAAATTTCTTTTGACAAAAGTTCTGTCTTTCACTTTCATCAAAGTATTTTTGCTTAGCTAGAGACTCCCACAACTTTCATTGTGTGTTAAATCTAGCGTGTCTTAATCTATCGTTATACTTCCTCCTTGATTCCTCCTTGATCACAGAGTAATCAAATTAAGAGTAAACTATTTTCAAAAGTCATATAAGGGGAAAAAATTCCCAGAATCAAATAGAATCATTGTATGGCTTAGGTTGGATGGGATCTTCTAGTTCCAACTTCCCACCATGGGCAGGGCTGCCACCCAGCAGACCAGGCTGCTGAGGATCCCATCCAAGCTGGCCCAGAGATGGGGCACCCACAGCTTCTCTGGGCAACTGTTCCAGAACAAATCCTGGGGAAAAAAAGAAGGGTAAAATCTAGGCCCTAACATATGAAACTGCAGGAAAATTCTGTGTGCTTACAGAAACCGACTTGCCAGCTGTGATGTCTCAGAACTAATTATTTGCCATTTTTGCCTAATAAGGTGCTTACTCCAAGTTCTAGTTCTGCTTATAGCTTCCAGATGTACTGCTTATCTATGAGGAATATCCTCCCTGACCACAAGACTTCTATAATAAGAGCAACATCCTTGAACTAGGGGCACAAGTCCAAAACAGAGACCAATCATTCATTAGAGACCAGGTGTGCTGGGAAAGCCTGTGCCCAAACATGGATGCAGTGAGTAGGGGGACGCCCCCCAGGCAACCACCGAAGACCCCCACGCAGGCACAGAGGACTCAATTATGTCTGTGTAACCTTGTACTGGTGTACAGAAACCATCTTTTTAGCATTCTTAAAACTACCTGGCAACAGATTCTGCCAAGTGAATCAGGGAAAAGTGTTAAATATACTGTAAAGACAATAAAGGTCTTTGCAGAAAGGTAGGAAAAGAAGGACTTACTGGGGTCAATGTCGTTAGCAAGGACTTGAGCTGCACCACTCATCACAGCAGCTATCGCTGTTGCTCCGCATCCGCTTCCAAGATCCAAAACAGATCGCCCTTTGACAACACATGGATTGTCCAAAATATACCTGCATTTAAAAGAAAAAACTGACAGAGCAATAAACCAGATATGCAAGTTTCTTGGTTATGCATTGTGCTGCAAAAAGAATTCTCGTCATACACGTTACAAAGCATGAGCTGTTAAAGGACACTTATTCCAAATTAGCAGCTTCTATATAGATCCTTATTTGCCTCTGCTGATACAAAAAGATCAAGAACCTGGATCCCAACACGTCTGTGTGCAGCCAGCCAGGATCCCAGGCTGGGAGAACAATACTGAAACAGTTGCAGATATTGAGAGATGACAGCAAGAACGTCAGGACCAGGAGTGAAGACACAGAATATCCTGATGAGGACACAGAGGAGCTGCCATCCCTTGCCTCTCGTCCTGCATTTCATCACAAGGAGCCCAACCAGACAGCTCTGACACACACAGCTTGGTGATCAAGTATGCAGATAGGAGACTGGTGAGTGAAACTGGCTTAGTTTTAATGAAAGTTACATCCTGTGAGGTCTGACATCCAGTTTTGTTACACAATACCAGAGCATTATTTGCTACTGTTAAGATGCTCTCCTTTACGAGGGCAGCAGGAAAGACATCTATGCAGAGGTTCAGCAGCAGCTCAGCCATCAGGCAACTGCCTCCCTCTGCAGCCTTCACTCCCCCAGGACAGCTGATTTACTATCAGGGCAAAGGACAGGGGTGGGACCACCGGGAAAAGCACTCTGCTTCCTCCTCCTGGGGCTGTGCTTGTACTTGCAGCGATGTTCCTGCAGTAACACAGTCTGGCCCAAATGCTGTGAGTGCTGTGTTTCCAGTGGAGTGCTTCTCAAGTTACCCCTAATGACTGTGGTGACTTAGGACAGCCGAACCAACATATCCCCTGGCACAGAGACACTGTGCTGGTGTTGGAGACTGCTGTGTGCCATGCTGGGCTAACAAGCTGTCTTACATTGCGGGTTACATGAAATCTGGAATGGTGGAAATGGCAACTGTGAAACAAGGATGGCTAAAGCAGCAGCGTGTTCTCATGTTCCCGTGTTCCTTTTACAGATTGTGCAGCTAATTTCTGATACTCACAATGGGTGCATGGGTAATAGGACAGTCAAGTGGTGAGATGCTAGTTAATCACTATTGCTGCTTACATAGCTGGGCAAATGAACTAAAAAAAAAAACATATAATCAAATATAGAGATTATCTTATTCAATTGTGCAACGTTTAGGACCACCCTAACTCATTTGGATGGCAGGATAATCAGCCATGTGATTTTAAAACCCACATTTTCCTTGTTGAAAGTGCCTTCTAATTTACACTTTTCTGCCAAAAAAAAACCCAATAAAGCCCTAATTCACATCTTCCCTTTTCATCTATGTTGACAATATCTGAGAGTTTGCACTAACAGTTACATACTTCTGCTATTCAAAGTGAGAGATGTGATTTTACAGAGTAAGAGAACACTAACCAGTTCCTGGGAATCAGGAATACCAGATGCATTTTGATAGTAGGTGGCGAAAAGGAGAATGGGGCTTCTGATGTGACTGGACGACAGACACAGTAAGGCCTGATAATAAGGCTGCTGACATTCTAAAGGAAGGGATTGCAGGTGGCCAGCCAGCACTCCCAGGTACATCAGCACAAACCTACTTTTCTCAGTTGACCAGACACATATCCACACTCCCGGCTGTGTCCTACAACTACCACACACACAGTCACCATAAAACAGCAATCCTGCATGGAGTGACACTGAGCAATAGAATTAAACACCTTGCTGGGTTTTGATAGTGACAGCACAGCTCTTTCACAGATCCAGATTTGGCCCTGTTGTCAACACACATGATGTCACTGTAAGATGTCACTGTAAGAGCTATAAGTTACTCTACATACATCACGTGCAAAGAAATCACTGCCAACCAGAGGAGATTGCCTCTGTCCTGCATAAGCAGAGAGGAGCCTGATTGTGTGCTCTCATAACAAGACAAATACATATCATTGTAAATCACTACAGCCAGAGTCAGGTCTGATGTCCTGGCCAGCAGTGGACTGAACTTACTGGCTTCAGTGATGCATACCTGGACAGGGCTTGGCCTCCTGGCCAGTAAATTGCCCAGAACGGGTCCCCATATGGCCAAAGGTCAGGCTTTTCCCTCCAGAACCTGCAGCGAGGGGTGAGGAGGCGCAGCCGGATCTCTGGTGTCAGGTGCCCACTGCTGGTCACCTCCGTATTCTCTTCCAAAAATGCTCTCACCTCAGGGTCCAGCGAGTTGCCAGCATTCCAGTGGCAGAAGCGCTTCCATTGCAGAGCAGGGCCTCCCCTCCTGCAGGCTCTGCCCGACAGCAGCAGCCACTTCCAGCTGCTGAAGGCCATGTCCCCAAAGGCAAGCTCAGAGCACAGCCGGTCGGGGATAGCTGACGAGGCAGAAAGCTTGAAGCAAGCTCACAGCGTGCTGTTTTTCATAGTGATGGGTTATGGTTCCTGAAAGGAAAACAATGCTACCTAAGTGATGTTCCTGTAGCTTCAGGATCATGTACCGCTAAGGCTTTAGGGAGGCCCAGGTGCTGCTGTGCCATCAACAACTTGTGCTTTGCTCTGGGGAGCCTGTGAGGTCAGAGTGAAACACAGTAACAGAGCAAGCTGTTTCCATTAAAGGCTCTACCACAGCATCATTAGTTTTGGTAGCAGGGCTCTGGAATTACTGACCAATGGACATAGCAAACATTATCAGTATGGTTTTGGGGAGATACCGCTACTTTTTACCTTTATCAAACACATGATCTTATATGAAAATTATGCTTCTACATCAAAGGCAAGCAATTAAACTAGACCACCTGGGGCTGTTATCCATGTCACAGGCAGTGAAGGCAAGGAGAGTAGGAGAATGGTACACCACTGCCCTATGTTTCATGTAGTATTTTGTGTGTGTGCTGGCCTATGCTTTAGTTTGCAGAATCACAATGTGGGTTTGTGTTAGAAAGGATCTTAAAGCCCTCCCAGCCCCAACCTCTGCCATAAGCAGGGCTGCCACCCAGCAGCTCAGGCTGCCCAGGGCCCCATCCAGCCTGGCCCTGATGCCTCCAGGGATGGGGCACCCACAGCTTCTCTATGCAATCTAATTATTGCTTGATGGCTTTCTAAGGCATTAAGCTGTGAACTAAACTCCCATAATGCTTGCTGTTTAGGTCGATTTAGTTAAATCTTTAAATCATTTGTATTTTTATTGCCAATAAACACCCGTGACAATGTTTTTCATCGCTCCACGTTTCAGAATGCAATTCGGCAGAGCCCACGTAATTAACGAACGTAATTAATGAATGCCTTCCTTCTGGAAGACAGCGCTACATGGGCCTCATCTGCCTGAGGGCAGCACCAAGTTAACCATTATCAATGACATGCACAAATCTCGTCAGCCAGCGCTGCGTGTTGGTTTCCCTGCAAGATCAGCAGGGCTGATGAGGCAGTTTACGTTTCGCACCGCCCGTTACCGGCGCCGCATTCATTTCCTGCAGGGACAATCACCCGGCAGCGCAATCCGCCGGCCGCTCCGCCAGGCCCGGCCCCACCGCGCCTCAGGGCCCGCACCTACCTGCTGCTGCCTGCACCGCTCCGCTCCGCCCGCCGCGCTGCGCCGCGCCGTGCCCGCCCCTTCCCGCCCCCTTAAAGCAGCAGCTCAGCCCTGACCTCTCGAGAAGTTGGGTTTTATCGTGTCTGGCACGGAGAAGCTGTGGGTGCCCCATCCCTAGAGGTGCTCAGCGACAAGATGGATGGGACCCTGGGCAGCCTGAGCTGCTGGGTGTCAGCCCCGCACACGGCAGGGGGTTGGGGTTGCGTGGGATTTGAGGTCCCTGCCAACCCAAACCATTCTGCGGCTCTCTGGTTCTATGAAATCCCACGCTGCCAAAAGGAGCTCCTAGGGTGGCTAGTTTGTAAGGGCAGGTAGCACGGCCTCAGCTGGTTCTGCTCTCATCTCCTAGGTAATGAGGCCATCTAGTGACCTGCTGCCTTAGCAGACTTAAAATGTGTTCACCGAGATGTGAAAGCATCTTTCAAGGCAGGACCTTTCAGCTGAACGTGGCTTCATGTAATGAGTGTCCAAAGAAGAGGGCCCTGAGGGGCCGAGGCCCAGTGCAGCCAGTGTCTGCCATCACAGGATGGGGCATGGCGTCCACCCCATGCCTCAGGCTCCAAGAAGGAAAACACTGAGAGCACTCATAATATCCCGAAGTGTACATTAAATGTGCAATTGAGAGGTCCCTGTGCCCTCTAGGTGCTCACCAATGTGCTAGGAACGAAGAACTCAGTAATACAACAGAGGAAGCATTATCAACATCAGCGCAAGGCACCTGGCTGTGGTGTGATAATGGCTTTATCACACAACACACTACCTAGAGTGACATTAACTGCTCTGATAGCAGTGGTGGCCACCAGTCCTCTCACAGAGTCAGGGTGAACCATTTAGACTCTCAAGACGTGCTTGTGCTGATGACTTCAGGAAAGTATCAAAGCCTTCCCACCTCGAGGAAGAAAACCTTTCATTTCCAAAGGGTTTTTGCTTTAGTTTAGGTAGCAACAGCTTGAGAATTTCTGATCAAATGCATGGTGTAAGCTGCAGCCAACCAACAGAACCAGGCTGGAATTTGCTCTGAGGACAGCTTTGATCACAACATAACATCGATCTGGTAGGTGGTGAAGAGGTGTGGCTCTTTCAAAAGGCAGTCGTAGGGTTGCACTCCAGGAACTCCTGCGCCTTTGAAGGAATTAGTGGATTACTGGCTGATGCTACAGCTGCCCCGTGTCCCTGGGGAGATCTTGTTTGAACCAATTAACAGTGAGGAAATGGAACTGCACAAGGACGGTAGCCACCATCTCCTCAAGGAGCTGATGGCTCAGGAGGCACTGCAGATACAAGAGTTAAACTCATGGCAAGAAAGACCTGCAGTGCAGCAGCCGGGTGATAACCCCAGCTTGTTCCTTCTCTCCTGATCTGTAGCACTGAAACTCCCATTTTCCAGATCTCTTTTTGGAAGGCCAGCTGCCACAGCTCACGGCAGTGGAAGAACCTGAGTGGAAATTCACAGGAGGGCATATGAATGAACTCAGACTGCTCCTACTCAAAAGCCTCCTCCTAACAACTCAGTATCAGCAGGCAGGGTTTTGCACACCAGGATCCATTTGTGGTTAGCTGGAGGTGCAGAAAATACCACTGCCATTATCATTACCAAAATGCAGCTGGCACATCAGCTAGTAGCTAAGGCAAAGTTGAAAATGAGAGCTCTGCACAGGTAAGGGAGAGGAAATTGAATAATTCTGTTGTTCCTTCAGGTACAGCCCACACCTATTCATTTCAGAATCACTGCATCTTTCGCATTTGAGGAATAGATAACATGACAAAACAAATCACACATTAAATATAGAATGTCTGAAAGCATTAGGATGTGTTCTTCATAGGTTTACTTGTCCCACTGCCTTCCAGCTGCGCTGGGTTAGGAACAGGAATGAGCAGTAGCTGGCAAACACAAAGGCATCAGGCTCATCCTGGCAGGGGAACACAAGGTGCAGCTTTTCATGAGGTGAAAAGAGTAGAAGCTGTATTAAGCTATTCTTTGTACCAATGCAGACTTAGTCTTCCTGAGATTAGGGGTCCAAAAGGTAAGACCAAAATGATGGGACCTCTCGTTTATGTGCACCGGTAGTTAGGGCACACTTGGCTGCTCATATTCATGTACAGTCAGACAGGAGAGCGTTTGCATGCTTCAAAATGCATGGAGTCAGATAGTTTGTGCTTCCTTGTGTTCTTAAAAGAAAGATGTGCCTTGCTGATGCAGCTATGTGCTGCTCCAGATTTGGTTACCTGCTCCTGCAAGGATACTTATTTGGATATCTGTTTCAATACTGAAACTAGAGAGTATATTTTTTAAGTGTGCGTAAGTCCCGTTGGTTTTTTTGACAGGTGAGGTCTCCTTGAAAAACTGGACCTTAATTCCCATAGATCTCTTAAAAATTATGATGCTTGGGCTCCTACTTTGCAGGTGCCAGCACTGTATTGTTACAATCAGCTAGCATGAGTGAAACCTCACTATGGAGGAGGAAAATTAAAGAGAAACCAGCCCAGCCTGGTGGGAATATCTTCCTATCAATGGAACCACACCCTGTACAAACAGGTATGCTGGTGGCTTTTGTTTCCAGCGTCCTATCTTGGATGGCCAGGCCCTGGAGTTCAGTGGTCAATGGGAAGCTGTTGGGCATCTCCAGCTCTGCAGCTGGCCCAAGGTGGGACAGAGCTGCTCAGGGGAGGAGGAAGGCCTGTAAATAGAGCTGAGGAATGGCTGTGACTGCTATCACAGCGTTTATCTGTGGTTGCTCCTGTTCTGTCATGTTCAGACTGTGCTTCCCTGCAAATCCCTGAGAGGAAGGTGGTGGAACCTGCATGCAGAGCTGCTGCTCACACACGAGGAATCCTTTCGAGGCAGTCTGTATCTGTCTAAGTCTTCCTGGGTGAAATGAAGACATTCACCACATACCTATCCTTCCTGGCTTCCTATGACAGGGAAACCCACCCTGCCTTCCTTCTCCTTGGGGCTGTCTGACAACCCCTCCGTTTATGATGTTCCAGAGGTGATCCACCGGCATCTGTGTATTTATTAGACCTCAGTGTTTCCCAGTCAGGACAAACAATGCCCAACAGGGCTAAGTAAATATTCTGTCCAGAGCAAGAGAACAGAACAGCAACTTGGGGTCCTAACGTAACCAGTGCTTCCCAGGCTCAGCCCTGATTGTTGCCAGGCAGGCTGCATTCACTAGAGTGTTCAAACCTATGACTAATTCCTTCTCTCTTCTCCAGGCAGTGCTCCAGCTTGCTCCAGAAATAAACCTTGATGCTATAGTACATTTTGTTGTCTGATTTTTGAGGACGATGCTAACGCACTGGTGCCAAGGATAAGATAAGCAAATAAGGTTTGCAAGGATCTGCGTCGGTTCACTGGAGGCAGTGAACTGCATTGATTCTGCATTTCCCCAGTGCCAAAGCACTGCACAGAATGTTTTAGTTTCCTGCTGACTCTCAGACCTTGCTGCTGGACTCCTCCTTTTGCCTTCCGTGTGGTGGTCTGACAAACAGCAAGGCTCTTGTGAGGATCTGGGGACTGAAGAATTGATGGAGACCTGAAGCAGATGCTTACTGGACAGGCCTTACAGAAAACTTTGCATACAATATATCTCCTCTTCTGGGTAATGTTTGCTGTGAAGAGGACTGTTCCAAAAATAATGCCTCCTGTTGTATTAAATTGACAGTCATTGGTGATATAGCAGTAGAGGTGGAGCCTTCCCACCAGTATTCCATTATATGATGTTGCCATATGACAGATGGCAGCAAAGGGGCAGTCTGACAAAACGGCATCTGACTTGGAAGTAGGTATAAAGCAAAAGTGTGCCACTGAATTCCTCCATGAGGAAAAAATGGCACCCAGTGACATTCATTGATGCTTGCTGACCATTTCTGGAGACCAAACACTAAGTGGGAGCAAAGTGAAGCAGTGGATGGCGCCTTTCCACAATGCTGCTGTAAAGCAGTGGGCTACCTCCACTGTAGCAGATTTTTACAGGTGTGGCATGCAGGCTTTTGTTCATCAGTGGTGAAAATGTCTAGCTAGTGGTGGTGATTATGTTGAAAAATAGTGTTGTGTAGCTGAGAATTTGCTCTATCGGTGGTGTTGTGCTCTTTGTATCTGTTGTCGTTTCCATATAAATAAGTAGGATGCATTACTTTTAGAGCAACCTACATACATTTTGGGGCATTTCAGGTTCCTCAAGAGGGTCCTGCTCTATCAGGACAGCTTTGCTTTTTGCTGCTTTGCACTTGTATCCATAGGACATGGAGAAAAGTTATCCCATTGCAGGGGCATCCAGAGGGGTGGAAATACAGCTCCCTGCAACCCCAGCTGGCTCACTCATCAGTGTGTTGGAGCTTAAGTTCAACATCACCAAGCACAGAAGAGCTGCTATTTATGCACATGGAGGCACAGAATGGTCACAAGGGATTGGAGAAAGTCCCAGTATTTGGGCTTGTCATCAGTGTTCAGTGATATCTACAAAGTGTTGGTTTCACTGGCTTTCCCATCCATGCTTAGCTGTGCAGGTGTACCCTCCAAAATGTGTTTGGCAACTCTATTCTTAGAATAAAGGCAACTCTGCCATTTTTGGTCTGGCAGGTTGCAAATGCACGCCTGGCCGGATCCATGGGGTTTGCTTACAGAACAGCTTGAATTGAGGATATAATGTCTTTGTGCGCTTCAGGCCTCTCCAGGCTGGCTGGGTACATCAGCAGCGCACAGCGGTGTCTATCCTGACAGCGGATGATGTGATACAGTGAGCTCCTCACAGCACACTCAGCCCAGAGGACCCCCAGCTTAGCACTAGGTGACCTCGCAGCTCCGTTTCTATCAGCTGGGGGTCTCCTGCAATCAGCTGCACCCAGCCCCAGTGGAAACAGTAACGCTGCTGTGAGTGTGCAGCACAGCCACAAAGACTGGCTGCAAAGACTGCAGCTGCTCTCACCTTCAGTGCTGAGCACCAGCAGAAGGACAGCTCTGGGTTTTCCTGGGGAAAGCTCCTGGGATTGCCCCTAAAGGTGGTGTTCTGGCTCGGAGGGAGGCGCTGAGCCCATTGCCACATCAGAGAGTGTTAAATGCTCCCACCCCCAAAGGATGTGCCTGACAGGAACCGCTGGAATTGCTCAGCATGGATCCGGGTTTAAATAAGTTGTGGCTGTTGGTTTGCAAAGAAGTCACTAAGAAACATGATCCTCAAGGAGAAGCAAGCTGCTTTGATCTCTGTTCTGTTGTTAGATGTGAGCTCAGAGCAGAACTCCAGCACTTCTAAGCAAAAGCAGGAGTGCAGGAAAGCTGTCATCAGTAGTAAGAATCCTAAGCAGCAAAGTACTTCAAGGCAAAATTTTGTTATCTGGCATGGGGAATGAGTGGCAGAGAGATATGAGTGAACCTATGAATATAAATGCTTAGACGTCTGCTAAAAAAACACATGCTGCAATAGGGAAAACGAAGCAGACCCTTCAGTGCTTCTAATTTGCTACAAGTGCTTTTAGATTCGTAACACCACTGTGACGATCTCAGCATGTATTATAACAGCACGAAGCAAAGCAGCAGTCCTTGCTAAACAGGGCAATAATTCACAATGCATATTCATTTCAGGAAATACTTTTCATCTGTCCTTGGTCTCGTGTTGTATATTGGCTATGGATTTGGTGCATTTGGATTTCTCTAGCACGCCCTTGGGCCTTCAAGTGTGCGAGGATGCATTGTAATGTAGATGTGGGGTGTCTGGCACTCCTTTAGTGAATAGAGCTTCAAAGGGACGTTGGGAAATTGAAATCAGGGAAGTTGAAATCAGACTCTAATTACATTTGTGCAGGGGCCAAAGGCATTTTGACAAAGAGCTTATGTGCTGTTCACGAACAGATTTTTGTCCAGGATGCATGAAAATGTAGCTTTGGTTCGCACTCCCACTGGTACCGGCAGACATGGGACTGGCCTGATTTCTATGAAACAAAGAGAAAGGAAAATTGTGTCAGTGATGTATATGTGATAGCCAGAGTGTTTCCGCTCTGGAAGCCTTCCCACTGCCAGAGATGGTCTAACTGGGAGCACCGACCACTGGCACAGCTGTGCCTCAGCCATCACAGCCAGCATCGCTGCAGGCATGTGGTCAAGCAGCTATTTGGCTTCTCCCACTCTTCCCCTTGCCACAACATGTACCTCCTTTATTTCCTCAGATCTATCCCAAGCAAACACACAGCAAGCTGCTGGATGCTGGAGCACTGATGTCAGAGGGATAAGAGTTTAGAGGCAGGTGCACCTGCCCATGGAGCAACGCCAGCAGGGCCGCCTGCCAAACAATAGGGCTTTGTCCCAGCAGATGTCAGGGTAGCGGAGCAGCAGCGTTGGCTCCCCTCTCCTGAGCACAGCTGAGGAGCTCGCTGACCTGATTCCAGAAGGCTGGCGCTTCAGTGCGGCTATGGGGGATCTGGCCAAGGTCATTCAACGAGGGAGTGATGCTGTCAGAGATGGATGGAAATCGGCGTGGTGCTTTAGCTTGATGCTCGTGGCACAACACCTCCATTAGTGCGTGACAAGCCAGTGATTTATCCAAGCAGCGTACTTTGCTGATTAGGTTTTATCTCAGCCTTCTGTGATCAGAGAGCAGAGGGCAAACCTCACAGAGTAAAATACGGGCTCTCACCTCTGGGTCTGTGCACTGAATCATCTGTAATGCAATGGCTGTGTATGATCCTGCTCCTCTCTTGATGAGGATGACAGCCTACCTAGTCAGTCTCTTGGTAGAGGAGGTGTGTCCTGCATGCTTAGTGTAAAATCAAAGGCAGAATCTGTTTACTGAGGGTGAACTGGGTGCTCTGGCCAAGACAGTGGACAAGACTGCGGTGTTGTGGGAACACAGGGCCAGCAGTGGGAAGGAGCATTGGGAAAGAAGGTGCAGGTTGCTATTCAATCATTTCAATTGCCTTGTGAAACCTCTCTGTCAAGGATGCTCTCCAAAAGCAGATACGAATGGAAGGCTTCTATATGTGATTGCAGTGTAAGGGCATGTGTGTGATGGATGTACACAGCGTGAATTAAGTGCAATGAGCTACAATAGGGAATTACAGATTTTAAAGATTTCAATTTTAAATCACAGAAGCTGCAGAGATCCGGTGTCAGAAATGCAGGAAAGGCGTCTTTTGCTTCATTATCTGTAATTCTGCCCTATGAATAATAATTGTACTGTGTGACAGAGGAGAGCGGTGTGCTTTTATTCAAGCTTAATCTTTATAGATACGAGGCCAGTGTAGAAGATGAGCTACTTGCTTTAATGGTATTATAATTTGATTTAACACTAGAATATGTGCCTGCAGTATCTGCTTTCCAAGTAGCAAGGAATTGTGCTGGAGGAAACGCTCTTTGCTTTTCTTATGGCTAGTGATCTGGTTTGCTTACTTATAAAGCCTGAGGCAGCAAATACCTTTCCAATGTTTTAAGCAGCCCTTCTTGCATAAGCTTGGAGAATAAAATTTGCTTTATTTATGAACCCTGCTGTGAGATTCACTGCTGCTGTTGTTTTTCTCTCTGTTCCTGCTGTGTGCTCTCCTCTGCCCTGAGCCTAGGATGGCTTCAATGTCAGTCAAAAAGTCCATCCCTATGAGCAGCCTGTTTCTTCCAGCTATTTGTGCTCTGCATCTTGTGAAGCAGCTCACAGCACTGCAAACTGCTCCGAGGAAAGTCAGATGGAAGTAGAGAACTGTCCTTCTGAGCATCGCACACATTCGTTTTCATCTTATTTGTTTTCCCCCTCTTGTGAATCTTTGAGTATATAGGTATTAGAGCAAAAGAAGAGAGGCTTTCGATGGAAAATCAATGTGGCTTGGCAGCTGGTGAACAATCGCATGCAGGAAGCTGTAGAGCTACATTAAGGAGTTGAGCAACCTCTCACCAGCAGCACGATTTCCAAGTCATTGAAGAATGCTGAATTAAATAAAATGTGAAGCAACAGAGTCCCAGCAAGGGTAAGTGAGATACCCTTCAAATAGCAGGGTTTTCCGCCTCTCTGAAACGTTGGGCATTGACTCCTTGCAGAAGTAGGACAAAGAGCTTGACAGACCTGTAGTCTGATCTCTTATGGCAGATCCTGAGGATCCTAAGGCTTGTTAGCATTTGACCCAATTTAAACGAACAGATCCTGAAAAAAAAGACGACTTGCTGAGAGATTAAGGAGTGGGAAAGCAGAAAATACTTGACACTGGGAAGAAGATTCCCTGCAGCTGAAGACACAGGTGCCTGAGGAAGAACAAACCTACCAAGCCCCAAGTCTCCTTGCTGTCACACCACTGGAAAACTGGCAGGTGATGGGACAAAGCTGTTGCCATGGGAAACTCAGAAAAGTCATGGGTGATCCGGTCTGTGCCATGAAGCTTCTACAGTTCAGTCCTACCATATCCCCATTCCTTGGAGGAACGTGTTGGAAGCTCCTTCGGCTCTGGCACTGCTTTGTATTCTGCTGTCCTGGGGCTGAACCTCATCTCCCCTGTATTATTCTTACCTCTGCCATCAGGGTGGTTCCAAAGAATCTTTATCAGTTTGGTAACAGGCACTTCATGTATATGAATGTATTTTGGATGTGGGACATCCAGCCTATCCATCAGGACTTGTGGAGCTCTGAGACCCCTGGCTGGTGAAAGAAAAATGTCGTCATACCCCCCAGTAACTTTGATTATCCCAGATGCACCCCACACCTCAACCCTGTTGGTCACCACTGCTTCTCTGTCTGCAGAAAAGGTGTGAAGAAACTATGGCACAGCAGAGCATAGGATGGGACAGAGCTCTGCTGGGTGATGTGAAGCAGCAAAACAACCGCAACCTGCCCTGCAGGGCTGGCTCGAGGCAAAGCTCCTGTGGTCTTTTCCCATGAGCAGAACTCAGAATTGTCCAATAGTTTGAGTTGGAAGGAACATTTAATCAGGCCAGGACACAGTTGGCATTCTGGGCTGTGTGGGCACATAGCTGGCTCATGCCCAGTTTGCCATCCACCAGCACCCCCAGGCCCTTTCTTGCAGGGCTGTGCTCCATCCTTATATCCCCCAGCCTGTATAGAAAGTAGGGATTGCCACAACCCAGGTGCAGATCTTGCAGTTGGTTTTGTTGAAGCTCATGAGGTTCTCCCAGGCTCACTGCTCAAGCCTGCCTAGGTCTGTGAATGAGTGTCAGACTGGCTTAACTCTTATTCTCTGACCTAGAGCTCGATGAGTAGACAGGTACAAGTTAATAAACAAACCAAACTAAATAAAATGGCCTGGCTCTCAGTGCAAAGTCGAGGACATAGCTGGGTTCCTGGAACACTCCTGCTTGGATCTGGAACAGTCTGGCTCACCACACTGAGCACTGCAGCCACCGTGGATCTGTGATATGACAGATGACTGGCGTCTTCTTTTTCCTTGGATATATGTGGAAATTGTTTCAGTTCTTGTCTATTTTCAGTAGAGCACTAGAGGAAGATGAGACATAAAAAGGACATAGAATTTGTGAATCCATGGCAAGGAGAGAGTAAAGATGCCATTGTGTTGCCAGCAGGTGGGAAGCAGCAGTTATCCTCTATGCCTCTGCCTAATGACCTATGCTGCAGATGAAACGCCAAGTTCTTTGGAGGCATTTTCTTTTCACAGTGGTTTGTTGTATGCGGACAAATACCAATCATAGAAGAATATGATTTAAGAATAAGCATGGCTTGTGCATTGAGAGAGACTAACAGATTGTCAGAGAAGGATGAAATATATTGCATTCTGCAGACAACCTGCTTAAAGTGCACAGAAAGTGGGATTACTGAACATGAGCAGGGAGCTCATCAGAGTGGAGAGAACAGCCTCAGAACTTCAGAACCATGCAAGTCCTTTCAGAAGGAGATGCTGCTCCCAAATCTGTCTGCTGGGGCTTTGGCAGTGAGTGATCATAACAGAAGGGCTGTACAAATGGGGATAGGACAATGCTGATTTCTTCCTGGACATGGTGCAATGGTTATTAAATCTTAGGCAACTTGGGAATCATAGAATCATAGAATGGCCTGGGTTGAAAAGGACCACAATGATCATCCAGTTTCAACCCCCTGCTATGTGCAGGGTTGCCAACCCAGAGCCACATCCAGCCTGGCCTTGAATGCCTCCTGGGATGGGGCATCCACAACCTCCTTGGGCAACATATTCCAGTGTCACCACCTCCTGTGTGAAAAACTTCCTCCTAACATCTAACCCAAACCTCCCCTGTCTCGGTTTCAAACCATCCGCCTTGTCCAGTCACTATCCACCCTTGTAACCAGACGTTCCCCCTCCTGTTTATACACTCTCTTCAAGTACTGGAAGGCCGCCATGAGGTCTCCCCAGAGCCTTCTCCAAGCCCAGTTCCCTCAACCTTTCCTCATAGGAGAAGTGCTCCAGCCTTCTGATCATTTATCTTAGTGGCCCTCCTCCAGACCTGCTCCAAGATCTCCACATCCTTCCTGTGCTGGGGACCCCAGGCCTGGATGCCGTACTGCAGATGGGGTCTCACAAGAGCTGAGTAGAGGGGGACGATCACCTGCTCCTTCCTACTGGTCACCCCTTTTTTAATGCAGCCTTCTGGGCTGCAAGCACACACTGCTGGTTCATGTCCAGCTTCTTGTCTACCAGGACCCCCGAGCCCTTCTCCACAGGGCTGCTCTCAAGGAGATCCACCCCCAGTTTGTATAAATAGCTGGGGTTGCCCCAACCCATGTGCAGCACCCTGCACTTGGCTTTTTGAACCTCATTAGGTTTTCATGGGCCCACTCCTCCAGCCTGAATGAAGAAGTGCTTTAGATTTTGCCTTGTGCGTGCAACAAGGAGTCAGTTGTCTGGATGATAACCGTGATATGATTAAAACTGTTTATGGTACATGAGAGGAGACCTTTTCTGCCCCACGCACATCCATCACCCGCCCTCTACAGCTCCCTTCTGTCTTTTAGACCTTTATCCTAACAACCCCCCCCGCCCTCAGCGCCATTCCCACAGGAAGACGCTACGGGCAGCCGGAGCGCAGCTTCCCGCCCGCTGCTTTTTGTCTGGCAGCCGCCCCCCATAACCCAGCACGCCGGGGGTCCCGGCGGGGCGGTGCCGCGACCGCTCAGCGTTTAAAAGCCCCGCGGGGGCGGACCGGCAATACAGCACCGCCTGCTGCCCGCCCCTCTCAGCTGACAGCGGGGTCGGAGCCGCCACCGTCGCTCGGTACCCGCCGGAGCCGCCCAGAGCCCTTCGCCAGCGCCCGGTGCCCGTCGCCGGGGATGGGGGGCGGCGCTCCGTGAGCCCGCCGCGCTGCCGCAGGGAGCCGGAGCCGGAGCCGCCGCCGGGATGAGCGGGAGCGGCGCCCCAGGGCCCGGCGCGGCCCCGTGCCGCTTCGCCCACTACTTCGTGCTCTGCGGCATCGACGCGGAGAGCGGGCTGGAGCCCGACGAGCTGGCAGGTGAGCGGCCGGGCACGGCGCGGGGCCGGGGAGCGGCTGCCGCAAAATGTCCGCTTCCCCCCGCGGAAGGGGCGTCGGGCCTCCGGGGAACGCGGGTGGGGGGTGAGCTCCGGTCCGGCCGAGCGGCGAAGCCGGCACGGGCGGCGGGTCCGGCCCCGCTGCTGGGTTTGCTGCGGAACCCTGCAGAGCCCCGCGGTGGAGCTCGGTGCCGGGAGAATGCGTGTTCTGCCCTGTTGTGTGCTGCAAACCGGGGGGAGGGATGTGGGAAGAACCGAATAAATGAATGCAATTGCATCGCCGGTTGCCTTGCTTTCTTTCATACCTTCTGCCTGTTTGGAAATAGTCTTCCCGCATCCTTCTCGCTCCACCCACAGAGAATGTTACAGATCCAAGAATGAGATTATTGGGATCGGGATATCCTAACGTATTTATTGTTGGAGAGCTGATGCCCCGATTTGAGCACGTTATGTTGGGGAAGCCTGTGCTCTCTCCCAAATGTTACTGCGCTCATCTAAAAGGAAATGTTTAAGTTGTTTTTTTTATGTGTAAAGCAGGGCTGACTGTAAGCTTAGTGATGGGGCGTAATTGCATAGAAGCAGAATGTTTCCTCTCTGAGTTAGGAGCCTGTAAGCACTAAGGTCTGTAGGTCCCACTGCCCATATGTGCTCCTGCTGTGGGTAAGGGACCTGCACGGGACAGGTGCAGGCAGTGAGGCCTGCGAGGTCTCTGGGTGCTGCAGCAGGAAGGACATGGCCTTGCGTTGTGTAAGAGGGAGGCTGTGTGATCCGCATTGCTGACCCATGCACCCTGGTTGAAGTTCGCCTTTATGCTGGCTGTAGAAGGGCGATAGGATCACCTGAAGTGCCACAGAGCCTTCCCTTGGCTTAGGTGTCTGTATCTTTTCCCATCGTCTTTGCATTGAACGCACGGTCGAGGCAGCCCTAGGGTGTCCGAGTTGAAGCATTAGCCAAGCAGTCTGCCAGCTGTTTGTTTTCTAACACGTGCTGGTGACCGCAGTTACGTGTTTTGGTTTGAATGCTTTTAATAGCGACCTCCTGGCTTCTGAGCCTTCGCCCAGCTGATGTCACTCAGCATTAGATTTGCATGATGTGACCCACTGGGGTGGGGGCAGCTCAAACTCTGACTTGCCTCGAGTTCCGCGTTCTGAAGGGAGCTCATTTATAGGACAGCATTGGCCAGCAGTGCGTGCCTTCCCTGGTGGTGGCCTGGACTTCACAGTGTGCCTTTTACTGCTTTCTGCTCAGTTTCCCAGTAAGATGCACAGAGCTGTGCTCTTGGGGTGCACCGCATGTTCGCACAGTACCCTGCCTCTGTGTCTTCTGTAGCAATTCAGGAGATTTCCAGCAAGACCATTTGGGTTTTAAAGCTAACTGGATAATAAAAGTGTTCAGAAATGTTTGGCGACGGCAATGTGTGAGGTATCAGCAGCACCCAGGAGGGTTGGGACGTAGCAAAGGAAGACCTGGAGTAACAGAGCTATGATGCGACTGCTATTAGCTGTGGTATATTTTTAGGGACTCGTGACGAGAGCTTTCTGCTATCAGCTGGGAGCTGAGCAGTTGGAAGTGCTGGAGAGGAACAGGCAGTGCTGGGAGCCACACTTGTAATGCAGCCGTGCAAAAATTACCTAAGGCTTTAGACGTAGCTGAGAAAATATTTCTGCTAAAGCCTGGGGAGAGCTAATGCCGCCATAGGTAGGCACCAGGGAGTTATCATATGAAACTCTGTTATGGGTTCCAAAAATGAAGCTACGAGGATTCAGTTCCTAACTGGAATATACAGGCAGAAAGATGTTCAAGGAAGCAGATGGGCCGTTCTGTAAAGGGACACCCACAAATGAGGCTGTTTCTTTCTAAAAAATGCTTTTACGGCGTTTTCTGGAAAGAAGCGATCCTGTTATTTCGGTATGGAATTGTAGCTGTGATGGCTTTCCATCCCGCCAGCTTTGTGCTTAAAGAAGCTGCTGAGGTAAGTCGTGCCTTCCCTGAGCAGTGCTGTCACTTAAGCTGCTGCGCAGATCATCCCTAATGTAGCAAAAAGAAGTAATTAAGAACCTGCTTATCTCCAAACACTGGAGTCCCTCAGCAGCTCCAGCACACAAAGCTCCAATACCTTATGCCAGGCCCAAGTGCTGGGCAGAGGCCTGGGGCAGGAGGTGTGAGCTGCAGGCCTGGGGCAGGGGGGCAGAAGTTACAGATCCTCACAGGGCTTTCAGCTTCTGGAGGGCTGGGGCTGCCTGGGAAGCTGCTTCACAGCTGGCTGTGGAGAATTCATGGTTGTTTAAGTTCACTTTCACAGAACATAATAGAATCACAGAATCTTTTGAGTTGGAAGGGACCCCTAAAGGTCATCCAGTCCAACTCCCCCCAAATTGTGAAAGCTATCGCTAACTTGGTAGTGCATCCAGGCACGCAGCAAAGCAGTGTATGGATGATAATGCCATCAAAGCACTTGTGGCACTATCACTGAGCTCTCAGCCAAGGGTGGAAGAAGAATCTGGTGACTTGAGGGAGGAAAGGGAGCTGTAAGGATTTCTTGGCATTGAGCGGTCAGAGAAAGAAAGCGGTATATTTGACATGAAATATCTTGAAAAGCGTGACATTTTCAATATTGGTTTCTCTTTGCTGCTAGACTCCACTAAAAAGGATGAGGAATGGTTTTTCCTCTCATGTTCAGGGCTGATAGAAAATGTATCGCAGTTTGCTTTCATCTTCATGCCCACTTCTTTCAGGTATGCTCATCTTGAGACCAACAGCCTTGAACATGCGTATGTTCAAATGAACTCATTATAGCAAATACTTAACGTTGCCTTCAAGAAAAAATACCAAATAGTTCATTAAACTGTTTCTATTATGTCATTTTTTGTCATACTGTGAGAACTTCAAGTGTGTGTGCGTGCAAGGCGCAAGGTTTCTCATGGCTGTAGCCGCCATTACATTTTGCTTTGATACGTATTAAGCTCTGTTATTGTATCTTGTCTGGCAAAATATCTCGCGTTGTCTGGTTTTGATGAGTGTGTGAAGATTCAGTATCTTATTATCCTGATTCAGTTAATACCGTAAAGCTGTAGAGAGCTTCACCACTTCTAAGATCAGCTATTTATTCCCTCGCTGTGCCCAGCCCAGCAGCTGTTGGGACAGCTTATGCTCATGTTAAGTGGGCATGTCGAGTGTCTTGGGGAAACTAATCACTGCTTCTACCTCTTGCTATAAATGGTCAGACATCGAGAATTAATTTCCTTCAACAATGAAACACTATCTGAGCTCACAATGCTGAAAAACAAACCGTGTGTGTGTTGCAGCCTGGCTAACCGTGCTTCTTGTCTACAGTGCTTTTATTTTTAGAAAGCCAAAGCTTTTATTGTCTTGTGTGTGCTTGGCACCTGCATGCTCTTGTGTTGCAAAGCCTGGCTGCAGCGAGCCTGGCTCTCCACCTGACTTCCTTCACACCAGGTCATGCTGGAGGGCCAGGCTTCAGCAAGAAAAATGTGGTGGCATTACTACACCAATGCAACGTCATGTGTGCGTGACCTTTCCAAAATAAGGGAGTGGGTTTTTTTCTTGGGTTACTGGAAATATATTAATGAATTTCCCTCGACCAAGGAATTTCTGAACAGTTGCAGTTCCTGTTTCTGACTTACCCAATTGTGACAAATGAAAAACAAGCTATGGCAGTTTTGCTTTTTGTTTTTTAAAGTGCAATCTAGAGCACTGCAAGGCATGCATGGAGGGGGAATGTCCAGGTTAGGCAACATGGATGTGGGTGAGACTTGTACCAGCAGAGAAGATGGCTCATACAGTTTAACAGATCTTAATGTGCACCTCAGAAGTACTTGTAGTAGAATCATAGAATTGTTTCAGATGGAAGGGGCCTGTAAAGACCATGTGATCCAACCCCCCTGCATTGAACAGGGACACCCACAGGTAGATCAGGTTGCTCAGAGCCCTGTCCAGCCTGACACTGAGAATCTCCAAGGATGGGGCATCCACCACATCACTGGGCAACCTGCTCCAGTGCCTCACCACCCTGACTGTAAGAAACTTCTTCCTAATATCCAGTCTTAATCTCCTCTCTTTTAGTTTGAAATCATTTTCCCTTGTCCTGTCACAGCACACCCTGCTGAAGAGTCTGTCCCCTTTTTATTTCTAGTACCCATTTAGATGCTGAAAGGCTGTAGGCTGCTTAGGATTTCTGATCATTACAGGGCTTGCAAAAGATTGGGCCTAACATTGCCTCCTTTCATTAAGACATGATGCTCAAATGCAGCACTAAATCTTCTGGATCTTGCTGGAATAAGCAAGTTTCATGGATGAGGAATATAATGGAATAGCTGGCAAATGACTTTTGTGTGTGTGTGTGTTTTTGTGACAACTTACCATAATAAGATGGAAACTGTGTGTATGAATGTAGGAAATGCTTTCATTAGAAATCTAAGTTAAGATTTTTATAGTATAAAGCCAAAGCTTTTGACTTTGGTCTGTTTAAGTAACCTGTTATTTATTGAAGTTAAAGTGTGTGGAGATGATCCCTGCTGCCATGCAGTCTTGGCTCAGTTCTGAAGTGAAGGCAGTGAGTTTGCTCTCTTCTTCTTCAAAGGTAGTAGGCATGGACAACTGTCATAATGGCTTATTCTTAAGTGTGAGGTTTTTTGCTAACAGGGGAAAAACAAAATTCCACTGTAAGACAACATATTGTTTTTTAAGGATTTCTGAACTATTCTCTGCAGAATTAACTTCTGTATGAGAAATTCTGCAGCTGAAGGAAACTGAGCCCCTTGCAAAGAGTTGTCAATGTTATTGACAAGCATCATAGCCAGTTATGGTAACCTTCAACAAGGAGTGACTCGCTTGGATAACAGACCATCTGTGGAACTGCTAACGGCCGTAATGTGTTAATATGCTTTAGTAATATGGGTTTCGTTCTCTACCCTTCATACGTGCTGGAGAGATTAGAATGTTCCTCCCCCCTGGTGTAATGCTTGTTATGCATTTGCTTTCCTTTGAGTTTTTATATTATATTCCCTTGAAAGTAAGGAACCAACCAATTGATTGGGTTGGAAAGTCTGTTCTTGTATTGGTAGCCCTGACTTGCTAATGCTAAACTAAGGAGGATTTTGTGTTTTTTCTCTTGCTTAGTAAGCTGACATTTCCACTTAGCCTTCTGAGGGTATGAGCTTAGCCTTTTTTACTACCAAGGGATGCTGTAATAGCACAGTAGAAGGTATACTACTGTCAGTAGGAGTGGGTTTTTTTTCTGTTGCTATGGCTTTTAGTAAAATTATAGTAGCAGGCCTGTTTAATGTTGTGGTATATAGCCTTTTCCATTCCCATAGTACTAACAGCAGTGCAACCCAAGTGTTTGCAGGCACTGCTGATGGCCTGAATCCAGCCACATTCCTGCTGTGCCGTGCCATGTTGTGACCCCATGCAGGATACTCCAGCTGTGTCCTGGCAGCTCCAAAGGCTGCCTACTGGGCAGAGCCCACAACCTGTCCCAGGAGAAGGTTTGAGTACCTTACTGGGTGCAGCAGGGCCCTGTCTAGCCTCACTGTATCTGAGTGTTGGTAGAGGTGTGAGGAGAGGTAGCGTTTTTGGGACCTGCTAGAGCAGAGATGTGACATACACCAGCACTATTAAGGGCAGTGTGAGACTGGTGTTGATTTCTGTGTGCAGCTGCTTGCCCGAGAAGCCTCTGTCCTCACCAGTGCTGCAGGAGCTGTGCCATCACCTTGGTGCTGTGCCTGAGGCTTTGGGGCCAGGCATGGAACTTGCCACTGAAACACCTCCAGAACAAAGAGCATGAGGAAATGCGGTAGTGAGAGGTAGTGATGTGAGGACGTCACAGCTATCTGGCCTGCTGGGTGCTGTAGCAGTCCAAATACACTAAGCTTGTGGGTTTCAATAAAATTCAGCTTTTATTTTCCTTATCTACCTTTGCTTCTGGTAGGAAATGTTACATTGAGGAAAAACAGACTGCATCAGTAAACACTGGGCCTTCATAGTTACATGAGCATGTAGATAATCTCAGAACTAACTAGGGAAGAAATGGTGGTGGCTCATCGCAGTAAGAGATACTTAGGAGATGACTAATATGTGTCAGACTGTTGAGGTGTCAGATATTGGGATGCCTGAAGAAGCCTATGTTATCAGTATAGGAAAAAATAAGCGACATAATTTGTGCTCCTTGCTTGGAATCAGACCACTTCAGTGAGCGGTCTGATCACTGTATCTGAATGGAGAGCTTTCTGATTGGGTTGTGCTAGGCAAAAAGAAAGTGCCTGTTTGGGAATGTGAAGCCACATTCTCTCAAGGTATGGGGTCTTGCTTCTTCCTCATTCTTCTGCACATTGACCAGATCCACTGACAGTAACTTCAAAGCGTGAAAACAGGCTTCAAAGGAGTGAAGTGGAAAGAGTATTCCATTGCTAAGATGTACACTTTGTAGAGTAAGGCTGAAGGGCTTTGCTAGATCTCAGTGACCTGCTTTGAGTGACAGTGGGAAAAAACCAAACTCTTGGCACAGTACAATGTTAGGGGGAAGTGGTTTTAGTGAATCTGCCTAGGAAACCTCTGAGTGGTGAACAAACTTAAATGTTCAGTACAAAAATGCCATCAGTTCTTGTTTTGTGTTCAGGGGCAATGCCACTCTTGTAAAGCAAGCTTTTCTCCCCTCTTAAAGCACAAACTTAGCTTTGTAGCCATGTTATTCATCACGTTGCAATAGTTCTGGGATCTGGTGTTGTTGTTGTTGCTGCTGTTTAAACCAACTGTGTATCCAATGGAGTCAGACTAGGCTTTGAAACTGTGCATCTTCCCTCTACCCCCTCTTTGGTAATCTGTCATGTTAAAGGCTAACATGGGGAAGGGTGGAGGGGCTTAAGCTGAAATACCATTTTGTGTAAACAATGATAGGATTAAAAGAAAGGAAATGGGGAGGGGAAGAAAACCCCACCTCAGTCCCCGTGGGTGTGTAGTGGCTGCTGCTTTTCATGGATGGTTGGAATTGTCTGTATAAATTAGCATTTTCTTTTTCTTTAGCTGCTATATACATATGCTCATTTCCATGCATAGCTATTTTCACGCACAAAGCAGTCGGTGTGCGATGGCATGTGATGTAGTGTTGCTGGTGTTAGCAGGAGCTGTAGATGCGAGGAAGAAGTGAGTGTGACTGAATGATTTTTATGTTGGGCTGCCCAGGTGTAAAATGTGCTTCTGGTGTCTTGTGACTGACAAATGAGAGGACACAGCTGTCTGCGATGAAACAGAGAAACCAAGCATGCACCCAACTGCTGATTTCCCAGTGAAACATTGATCCAATGGGCTGAGTAGCCTGTTTCTGACTTCTCCGTATCCTGGTATGGCTGAAGCCCTCTAGAACAGGAGGATGCTGCCATGGTCCACGTGTGTATTGCTTATGCTGGTGGGAGATGGCAGACAGGATCCTGAGTGCAGATTCTCACTGCTGGGGAGGCTGCCAGGAAGCAGATAGCCCAGCCCAGGTGGAGAAGCCCACTTCCTTACTGTGTGACCAGCTGAGATGGGTCCAGTGTGACGTGGGAACGCCTTCTGCTGCACCCTCTGCATTCCCACGGGATGCTCTGGAAAGAGAGAGATCTTTCTTTATGTTTAAATTCAAACTAGGAAGTATTTGAGTGAAGAATGCAATATACGACTGAGTAAATATTTGGCTTTTCATTGAGGGCAGGGAGGATTTGCTGATTAGTTGGTTATTCACACAGTACTGTTTTTATTTCCATCAGTATTCCCATGTGGTGTTCTTGTCAAACTATTGCTCAGCATAAAGCAAACGTTACTTTGAAATCCGGAGTGATTTTATGCTGGAAAACAAAAGAATAGCTCTATAAACGCGGAATTTGTCACAGCTGTGATGCTGGCTGGAATAGGAGAGATGAGCAGTGATGCTACAGTTTGTAGCATGGGCCCTTTTGTCTCACAGAGGTAGTGCTTTTTTTTATTTACCTGGTGTTATAATATGTAATTACACTGCGCCAAGTATTTGGGGGCAGAATCTTTCTTTCTTCTTTAAAACAGAAAGAAAGGCACCTTTGTGTAATACATGGAGATGAGATGCCAGGTCATGACTTGCAATGCTTAAAAATTGTCAGGTGCTTTGTAAAACTGCCGATCGTGGATGTATGCCCTGACACAGAGCTTTTGAGTGCTGCATTCTCCTGTATGTTTTGCCTTGTAAACACGTCAGCAACGTCAAGGTTTGGAAGAATGGTACTAAGGTGTCTTTAATGCACTCCTTTGCAGGCTGTCAACCTTTGTCTTTAATGACTACCATTATGAATCTACTGAAGGGAGAATATTTATCTCTGGAAATCAGCGTAGCAGCTCATCAGCACAGATGGATCACGTGTTTATCCTTCTCCCGAGATGATGCTACTCGGGATAGGCTTGTCTTACTAGCATTTGCAAATATGTTGGCTCTTTCTGGCTTTAGCAAGTGTGATAACAGATGTTGTTTGACTGTCTTAATTCAAGCAGGGATATTTGGTCGAATGTTTCTGTCTTAAATTGAGGAATGACTAAGGACTAAAGAATCCCGTTGTAAGGAATGCTATTAAGCATTTTTTTCTTGTATGAATATGAACATCTGCATAGGGTGAGGCAGCTGTAGCTATTGTCTTATGTCATGCTCAGAGGAATGGTGCTGGGAGATGTTAACTTTAACGTTAGCTGTTCTGGTTAATAACTTCTATAGTTTCTATGCCTACGTCTTTGTTCTCTTTCTTCTTGGAGCTGCCCGCAGGGTTGTGAGCTGGGAGGGGAATGAAAGAGCTCAGTCTAACGCACTGATTTAAACTAAGAAAGAAGAAAAAACCCTCTAGTGTAATGCAGACTGAACTTCCCATAACAGCCGGGCCTTAATGAGTGCTGACCCCTCGGCTGTGCTTTGTCCCAGCCAGCAGGTGAGGGAGAGCAGAGGTCCTCGCAGTGCCTGCCCTGGCGCTGACCTGGGGGCTTGGGGCAGTTAGTTCAGCTCTTGGGCTTTCAACAGGAATAAGAATGAGCAGACATGATGTCTTGTGGCTGGATGCGCTTGTGCTCCTTGCCTGCAGGTCTGTGCAAGCACTGGGGAAAAAAGGTGCTGATTTGGGTCTTGCCTTGAGCTGGAAATGAATTGCTCGCAGCAAATACTGCAGCGGAGTGCCCAGCATCTATTGTATTGGATAACGGTTGAGATCTGAAAACTACTTGCAATTCAAAATCTGTCTCAGCTTTCAGTCATCAGCTCATATTTTGTCAGTGCTTCATGCTGATGACTTCTGACTCTGTCCTAGTGCTCGCCTGCAGTGTACTGAATAGCTAAAAAGGGACGTTTACACTAAGCAGCAGACCATCTGTGTTGGTGATGTAGTATTATCACACCCAAAACCGAGGCTTGTGTGACTGATAACGTGATCTCACTAGACCCATTCCCTTGGTTTTTGTTTAAGTAATAAAAACAAAATGCCAAAGTAGTTGGTATCCTTATCTTCTGAATCCATCGGTCAGTTTAGCATTGTGGGATCAATAGGACCACAGAGTCGCTGAGGTTCAACTGTCCACCTACCACCAGTATTACCCCGTATAGATTCACTAAGGTTTTATTTTGTCAGAGGTGAAATAGTTAACAAGAAAATTCAAAATGCTCCTGAGTTCTTGCAGCTGGAGCAGAGAACCTAATTAAACTGCTGGTAACACAAAGGCTGCAGAAAAAGCAGCAGCACTTCTCCAGGCAGCACAGCCTGTGTCTGTGGGCACTTCAGTGGGCTGCTGGCAGCTGTGTGGCTGGACCTGCATCCAGCACGTGCTGTCTCCTGGGCCAGGGGCTGTTTGGTGACTCAAAGTGGGGAGGGGTAGGCAGGAGAGATTGGACCTAGCAGGCTTGTGTGAACAAATGAACTCATGGCAAGAGGCTCCAAATGTCAGTCCTGGTTTATGGCTCCTAGCACTCTTCACCTGGATCTGTGAAACCATTCTTTTGTGCTTAATGCCTGTTTCCTCTGGGTTGCAAATGAAGGGTATTTATTAGGGGAGCAGTTCTGCCATGGCATCTACGGATGTGACTGGTAATGGGAGGTGGGAGCAAAACTAGGTTTGACAATAAATAAATGCAGTGGCTGTACAAGATTGGTTGTCCATTGGGTTGTGTGTTTTTTTGGTGTGTGTTTTTCCTGTTTGTTTGTTTTTTCCCAAAAACTCAGTAAAAAAAGATAGGAGCAGAAAGCACAGGGAAAGGGGGCTCTGTGCATTTTCTTCTGCTCCTAATCTACCACCTTCCCAGGTTTAATAACAAACCAGCTCTTCCTTATGCTTTGTTGTGGTTTCAGAAAGCACTTGTAACCTTTCTGATAATATTGTTATGAGCTGGGATCTGAATTCTAGTGTATTAAGGCGCTAATGATGTGTGAAGAGTCATAAAGCTGTGTTAAGTGCATTAAGGTTTGAGTGAGTAACTCGGGCAAAAAACACTGCAAGATATATGGCTAATCATGCTGTGTTTATGAGCTGTCTTAAGAGTAAATGGCCATATTCAGATGAATCTGTGCACTGAAATGGCCTGAAAGGATGCGGTGTTGCACTGCAGCACAGTGGGAGGCTGGCCGCCCTTGCTCAGTTCATCTGATCATACCGAAGTGGCTCAGCTTTGTTTGCAGCAGGCTTTTTAATAGGTGAGTGCCTTGGTGAGTTCCTGTGGAGTTAGGCTGTACTGGGGGGGGGGGGAGGTGGGGGTGGCAGATTTAAGAAATGCACATGTGTGGGATTTGGTTCCCAAAACAGCTCGGACCTTCTACTCATCTCCTGAATGTGTCTTGTCACCAAGAATGCCATGAGCAGGCCAGCATATACTTTTGGTGAGGAAACAGCCATGTGGGAGCCAGCTGAAGTCTCAGGCTCCTGCCTTGCCCTCCCCCCACCCCAAGCAGTGCAGTGCAGAGAGGATGAATGTGGCTGACTCTGTTTCTCTCACATCTTTCTGGTAACTCTCAGCTAGACAGTGCTGAGTTTGAGTCTTCTCTTATTATGGAGATGGTGTGGCTAAGCCTTCCAGCATGGCCAGACAAGAGCTCCGCAGGGCACTGACTCTTTGGACTCAGCTAAACACATGGTGAAGTGTGCAGAGGTCCCTGAGGACTGGCAATAATCTGTGGATATCTGACAAGATCCTTAACAATTATCCAGGCCTTTAGAGAAATAATTTCAGGATGCTGCTTGGCTTTTTCAGGGTCGTTTGTCTTTTATTTTCCTTTTTTGAACGTGTCCCATAAAAATGGGATTCTAGCTGACTTCGAGCAAGCTCCTGCAGTCAAGACTTAATTTGTTTTCCTTTATTATCGTGGCTTGCTGATGACTGTCTTAGTGATGCGTTTGGGCTCTACTCCTTAAAAACGTATTATCTGGTTTATTTTGGGTGAGGTTACGGGTTTCACAATATTGTCTAAAACCGAAACCAGATCCTCCTGTCTGCAGCTGCGGTGTTAAATAGAGCATCATTGTCATGGGGTGAGCATGGCTGTCAAAACACTTCGGGCAAAGTGGGTAACATGAACAGTTCTTGTATGTTAAATATTTATAGGAGAAAATGCAAACTCAGAACGCTGCCAGCAGACAGACTGCTCGGGCGTATTGTTGTGTCGGTCATGGCACAGATCTTCACGTTGTACCTTTGGGAAGGACTTTAGGAGAGTTATTTCTGTTCTGCTGAAGCTCAGTGGTGCACCTTTTCTGCGCGTGAAATTTCAAGTTGAAAACCTCAAGAGGAAAACAGGAGCTTTACATAAATAATCTGGTGTCCTGATAGGGAAGTCACAGCACAGGCACTTGTGTGTCCAGCCTTTGATCCACGGCCAGCGTATCTTCATTCCAGGTCCTCTGGTGCAAACAGGTGGTAAACCAGAAGCAGAAAGACATTGAGGAGAGAGCTGTGTCATTAACTCTGGCACTGCAGGATAATAAATCTCCACGGCATTCTTTGGCTTTCTAGATGTTCTCCAAGCAATATGCAATGGCTGTGATTAAAATGACTGTTGTACTGTCCTAAATAATAAGCTCGAGCCTTCAGATGGGCGATATAATTGAACCACAATGAGCACCAGCTTTGCGTGTTTGATCTCAGCACTTTGAATTTCAGCGTCATTGTTGCCATGTCCTTGAGAGATTGTTTTATGCCCAGGAAAACCGGTGAAGGGAGATGGAGGGGGCAATTCCTACGAATGTGTGAAAAATCTAACCAATATGTTGCCCTGAGGACACTGCCTCCTTCTCTTCTTTCTGGCTCTATCTCATATCTAAATGTGCAAGATGAAAGCAGCTGCATCATTCGAAGTCTGCACACAGTGTTTTTCAGACAGATTTTTCTCTCTGACAAACACTTTGTCGGGAGGTGTCTGTCTGCCTGTGGTGCCAGCAGTGGGTATTTCCCTGTGTGCATCAAGCTGTACCAAGCACTCACAGCAAGGAAAGGGCTCTTCTTTTCCCACCCGTCTGCCAACTCAGCAGGCTCCTGCCTTGTTTCCTTTCCACTGAAGGCAGCAGCTCTTTGATGGAAGTTTCTATCGCTTTCCCATTTTACTTTCCGTTGCTTGAGCTCAGCTGGCATGGGAAAAGCAGGACAGAAACAGTTGTATTCTACTGCCTGCAGCTACCTGGCAGTGCAGGAATGGGAGGGCTGAGAAACTACAAAGCACATCAGACCTAATTATTCACCTAACGTAAAGGCCTTTCTAGCTCTGGATATCCGCTCTTGACTGCGTGGGTAGTTGGGCTGATGGAGGCGGCCGACTTCAAAGCTATTGGATGGAGCAGCATAAATGTTTCAGTCCCAAATCCATCCTACTCAGTGGGCCTGGCCTGGCTGGGCAGCCCTGGCTGCAGGTTGGGGCCCTTCTCCTCCGAGCAGGGTCAGCAGGGGCTGTCCCCTCAGCATCACTTTTGTAATTGGGGGGGGGAAAGGGATTTAAAATCCCTCACCCTTTCCTATTGAGTCTGACTCATTTTTGTCTGGTTTAGCACTACGGTAGAAAGAAACATAATGGATTTGTTAGGGTCAGTGCTTCACAATGTGATGGTTGACTTTGGGCAATAGGGCCTAGTTTGCCACTCCAGACAAAGGATTTGTAGGTCTTGCAGGCTGCCATCTGTTTCTAAAAGCAAGTTTTTGTGGAGAAGTGATGCAGCTTGCATGCTGAAAAAAAGCGTGGGGCTCTTTTTTGTTTTCCTTTGAGAACTGCTGAGCCTTTGTGTTTCAGCTTTTAATTTCAAAACTAAGCGGAGCTTATTAATAGCAGGACTCCCCTTCCCTTGGGCAAGTTGGACTTCCCAATCTTGTTAGTGATGGGTTGATGTCTTCTCAAGTACTTCTGCATTGGAATACACATCTTCATCCCCAAATTGTTCTCTTCTTCCATCTGCCCCTCACCCAAACTATCTGAAATGCCAAGTCTAATTGCATTCAAGTTGCTTGCATTTATTATAATATGTGATCATATAAGGGACAGATTGGAAAAGTAACACTTAGCAGTCATATGACTTGTTCATCTAGGCTGAGGTTTGATCTTGTGCTCTCCTGAAAACAATCCAAATGAAAAAGTCTCACTCTTCTGCAGTGGAATCACTGCAGAGCCTCCCAAATAAAAGGGCCAGCCTACCTGTAGGGCTTAAGCATGCTGATAAGTACCATCTATTTATGGACCATGTGTTGCCCTGGCTGCTAGCTGATTGTTTCTATGTATAGCTACTGGAGCGGGCACAATGCTGTGTGATCCAGGTCTGGAGGGCAGGAAAACATCCTGCTGCAGGACTTAGCACAAATAATGAACAAATCCTCTGCAGTTTTTCGTCCTTCCAGCTGCACGCAAACAAGACTGTCAGTGCTGATGAAGAGGTCCTGGCTCACAACCTGCCCGGCTCATTTGTTTAGCTGCTTGCTGTTCTGATGCAACAGCACGGCCAAGGCTGGTTTCTGTGCCAGTTCCTCTGCAGTGCTGCCAGGTCACTTTGGGATAGGGAGAAGCTCAGCTGCAGCAGCACACAGTGTATCTGCAGCTCAATCTGGGTCCAAATGACTTGGAGAAGGAGGGCAGGGTGGCTTTTCCTGGCCCTGGGCTAACAGCTGAAGAAAGGTCTCCTGTTCCTTCCTTTGAATGAGATGAATAGTGCTTTCCCTTTCTGTATCTTGGCTGATGCTCAGACATCAGTATGGTTTTTCATCATGAAGTGCCAACTCCACATGCTGCTCTTCTACATAACTTCAAATGCCACAAGGCTGTGCCCTGTACAGGAGGAGGCAGCAGCCAGGCTCCAGAGCGCCCTGTGCTGTGCTGTGCAAAGGAATTGTTGCCTGGGAAAATACTGCAAGTAAATATGGGGGCCATTGGGCTGACTTGGGTGACAGGATTGCTGGCCAAGGGGCAGAACTGCTGTCAGCTGGTGAGCAGAATGATGAGCTCTAATTCCGTGCCCTGGCTTTCCTCAGAGCTCTGCATGGAGCTTCTAGTGCTGCTTACGCAAGGAGGGCTTTGCTATTGCGCTGGCTGCTGATGAACAGAGGGAGATTTGTTTGTTTATTTTGAGGGAATTACATGAATAAAATGACTGCATCTGATGTAGTGGCCTGGTTCTTTCTGATGGCTTTTGCAGGGTAGTCCCTGACTGCTTGTGGAAATTGAGCTCATTCTTCTGTTTCTTCTTAGCCCCCATCTAAATTTCCCTCCTCATATCTATGTTCCTTGCCAAAGCATGTGGAAATATTTTTCTTGGGTGTGATTCTGGAGCCAGCATGCAGCACCTGTGCTGAGGGAGGGCAGCCTTCAGTAGCAGTCTGCATCTCTCCTCTGAGGATGTGGGATCTTCAAAACCCAAAGGGTGTGATGACCCTGAAGCCACACCAGGGAAATACCCAAGGTCTGGAGAAACAGCATTCCTGGTCACTGGGGTAAACTGAAATGAGAGGGTACCCAGCTCTTGCATGAAGACCAGAGCTCGTGTGTGGTAAGAGGTCTGATCACAGGCGACTCCTACTAGTATGGGCTCTGATCTGCTTTACATGGGCAGTTTGTGAAGCTGAATTTTGCCAGGGAAAGGCTTCTGAGGTGCAGTGTGGCTACCTCATGATAGATGATGCTGGCGATTTGCTTTGCAGACCTGTGTTGGCTGAGACATCAGGTCTGCACCTCAGAAATCAGCCCACGCCACTCCGCATGACTCCTTTAAAGCAGCTGGAAAAGCTTCCTGTCTCCTTTCAGGTGCAAGAGTGCCATGGTGTCACATCCTAACACCTACGTGGCACCTTTGGAAGTACACTTGAGGGTGCCCGCTGCTCTCATTCGGTTTACTTTGATGTGCCAAAGCTAAGAATCTCTTTGTTCTCTTCCAGTAAAATGTGTGGAGACGCTTCAAGCTCTGCAGAAATGTTAGCTTAACAAGAGCAGAAGAAAATTCAAAGGGCTTCCTTTAAGGCAGAATAGAATAAAGTCAGAATGGGATGCAGTAGTCAATAATTCTGCATCAAGTACTTCCTGGTGGTTGTTTTACCACTATCCTTAAAATGAGCATTTAGTTTAGGAAGCCAGCGTGCTGCTTATCATCCATTTGTGGTCTCTGGGCTTTTAGCAATGTTTGTGTGCTGCTTCTTCAGAGCCATCAAACTTGCTACAGTGGCTGGTCATGCAAATCCTCTGAGCGTTTTCTTTTCGTGTGGTCTTTTTGCCTTTTACTCTTTATATTAAATAATCCATAAGTATCAGAAATGTTATTAGACGTAATGCTGCCTTTAGTTGGTTCAGGCAATAAAGCTTTGCTACTGTCAGAGAAGAACTTTTCTTCTTTACTCAGTCAAACTTGCCAAACTGGAACAAGTCCCGGCATAACAGTTTCAACCCCTGCCTCTGTTACTCAGCAGCGTGCAGAGGTGAAGAGAAATGCTGAGCAAATGCTGTGTGAACTGGAGAGTCAGCACTGGAATGCCTCCTTGACCCGGTGGTGACAGTGGGTCATTTCCTTCCCCTGAGTCAGTTTGGGACCCTTGGGCAGTGTACAGCGCGCAAAGACCAAGCCGTGCAGGCAGCAGGGGTTATTGCCCTTGCAGAAGTTGTTGCTTGTGCTCAGCGCCACCCAGCTGGGTGCCTGTGCCAGCTGTACTCTGATGAGCATATCCCATCTGATGCAAGCCTTCGTGGAGCAGGAAAACTGAGATTACTCGGGAGCTGCCAGCAGAAGCAAGAGCGTTCACAGCCAGTTTCATAGGAGAGTTATTTGTGTCAGGAAGAATAAGTGTATGATAGGGGGGTCTAAATGCTGAACTTTAATCCTGGTGTGCTATTGACTGGGTCTGGAGGAGCTTTATGTTCTGTTTCTCTTGCAGTCTGCTGGAAAAAATGTGTTATTTGTACAGGGCATTGAAGGCGTTCGCTGTGAAAGCTGCAGTTATGTGCAGACAGCTTCTGAGCTATTTCAGTGCTGAGCAGTTCCAGCCATCCTAGTGAGATGTAGGGGAATAACATCCTACCAATTTGGTTATTGTTTTAATTGGGAAGGGGAGGAGCAGCGTGCAAATGAATGCCTTCCGTTTGAGCTCACTTGGAGCAGTGGATGCTGTTTTTGCTTGATAAACTTGATAAACCTAATCTGCTGTAACTGTGATTTCAATTGAAGGAAGATAAATTGAGGTGGAGAAGGAAATCTGAGGGCACAGACTCAAGCCTGAGCAGGAAGGCTGTTTTAATAGCCTTGTAAAATGCATGTTGCTTTTGTATGGGATTAATGCCAGCTCTTCAAAGTTTCCAAGGTAAAAAGGCAGAGATCTCAAGTTGTTTAGGTATATTTGAATATGATATTTGAATATTTTTGAGACATCTCTGAGAAATAAACCAACTTTAAATGGACAGACCAAGAAAGAAAGGCTTTGTAACCTTCCGTGTGGAAACAGGCAAGCTCTCTGCTTAGATTAGCCTTTATGTTCTTAGTCCTACAGTTAGAGCTTTCTCATTGTGGTATCCAAATTACCGATCAGTCAGATGTGCTGACACAAAGGAGGAGTTTAATATAGGCATGGGAGGAGTGATGGCATCTGGCATATCTGTGAGCATAGGTGTGCCGGTGTGGGTGTGAGATTCCTGCCTAGATTAAAGGAGGTCTCATGTGCTTCTATGGAATACAGAGGAAGTGATTTTAACTGCAGGGAATAGTGTTTGGAGGATGAAGAATAAGAGGCTGTGCACAGCTCTCCTTTTAAATAACGTTATCACTGGGACTTGGCTTTTGTTTGATGCATTACATTAAAACAGCCAGGATGTGTGGCTTGAAGTTAAGAAGCACACCAGAACTGGAGTAAGGACTGCTGTATGCAAAAGCAAATCTGCAGAACTATAGAATGGTCTGAGTTGGGAGGGACCTCAAAGATCACCTGGTTCCAAAGGCAAAGTGAATGAAGTAGACCTGATAGTTTTGCCAGGCTATGAGGGAAAAACGGGAGGGATGAAATGTGCTCGGTGGTGCTGAGAGTGAAATTATGTTACAGCATTATTAAAAATCCTTGAGCAAAGATCCCTGATGTCTGTGAGCTGTCACAGAGGCTGGCAATAACGGTGCTTTGCTCAAATCAGCAGGGAAGTTGGAGGTGTTTGTGCATTTATGTGCAGTCTGAGTTCCCATTCCCCCTCACTTGCTGCAAATTCACTTTTTTGATTGTCTTAACTTTAAGACAGGTGACCTCAATGGACAACAAGCACAGCTTCAGGAAGAACCATAAGAGCATAATGGCTGCTGGCATGTGGTTTTCCTGCACTGGATCTGGGAATTAAGTAGCTATAATAATCTCTTGCATGGGTGTCCAGTCAGTAATTACTGAGAGCAAAGAATCCTCCCATGTTTACCGCCAGGGCCCTTGCAGATTAAAAACAGCATAGTGATGTTTTATGACAGTTGGCAACTGATCCCAGTGCTTCACTCAGAGCCACTTAAGCATTTAATTCTATCAGAGTTGGTGCTCTAGATACCTCCAAACTTCTCCACTTAAGCTGAAGGTAAAAACTTTTGATTAGTTTCCTTGCTCTGTCCTTCAGTTCCCTAACAGAAGGCTGCAGAAACAAAATCAGGTGTGTCTGTTTGATTTGTGTGTGCTTGCACACTCAGAGTAAGTCAAGATGATGTAATGAGTTTCCTTGAGTCTCTGAATATAAGACTCACATTTTGAAATCTATGAGGTAGATAAGTAAAAAGACATATATGCTTCTGATAAAAATGTGTGTAAGAGGGTGTGTTGAGACAGCTAAAGGGATTACTCCATGTATGTGTTCTAAAAGATAAACTGATGTTAAACCACTGACAGGCCCAATCACGGTATTTCTTAAATAGATACAGCATTCACAGTTTCTTGAGATGTGGCTCTAAAGCAGAGTCATTTACCATAAACTAATCCAGAAGACTTGGTTTTTGCTGTAGATGCACAAGGTCAATTACATCTCTGTCCACCAAAATATTCAGTGATCTTAGAGGCAGTTGCTGGCTGACAGCTGTCAGGTGCCACGCCACCCATCGCAGTGCTGTTTTCAGGGCTACATGACCATTGTCCATGCAGTGCAGGTACCACATCATTCTATGAAGTGTTGGGTGGCTGCAGAAACTGTCCAGCTGTTCTAACGGTGACCAAGAACCAAGTCAGCTGTTCTAGGACAGTGGTGATGGTTACTGCAGCGCTAGCAAAGCAGTGATCAGGTGAAGAGGAAAATTACAACCATTCTTGACAAATTTTATGGAGAATTATGACTTAACACAGGCCAATCCATCCAGTGGTACTTAGATATGCAGAAAGACTGCTGAATAATTGAGACAAATCTTGTTGGTTTAAATGGTTTTCAAAGAATTAGATGCGTTACTAGTACCTGAATTTCTTTCCTTCAAAAAAAGAAATGTTTAGGAGTTTTTGTGTTCTTTAACATTTGACAGTTTGAGTATTAACAAAAAGGAATGGGTTATTTGAGGGCCTGTGTCACTTTATTTTCTCCTCTCCCCCTCAATGGGAATCACAGTAGAAAAATCCTCATAGATCTTGTTCCAATGGTGGTAGATGTCCTTCAGAAGCATCCTTTGTTTTGCAGCCTCCAGCTTTCTCAACAGTACTTAGCATCTACTCAGTAGGCAGAAGCTCTCTGAAGACTCTGCTTTCTATCTTCCCTGTGACAGTACCTGAAGAACAGCTTCCTTTTAGAAACACAGCCATGTTGCATAAGGTGGTCAATAGCAGTTGTTGCCATATGTTGTGTGAGTAGGTTAAATTTATTTGGAAGGCCAAGTAGGGGGATTTCAAAGCTTCTTGAGACATGATATTTTTGGAAGTAACTGAGAAGTTCATGGAGGCTTTGATTTTCTGAAGACTGTGTTAAAGAAAGTAGGATTGGCATTTTTGAAGGATATATTCTTATACGCAATATTAGAAAACTCTTCCAGGTCAGGAAGGTGCTGGGCTTCTCCATTCGCCTAAGAAACACGAGCAGTGGTGTGTGCATTGTTTCTCAAAGGGAGCTGGTGTGCCCTGTTGTTTTGGAAACTCATTTCAAATGGTAAAGTAAGCCTCTAAGGCCTTAGTTGCTCATGCTCAACAAGCCATTGTCCTTCAAACAGAGGGAAAAAGAGGTAGAACAAAATATTAAGCAGATTGAACTACAGTGTAATCATCATCTTAATCAAAACTGCCCTACTATTCAGCGAAGAAACTGCTGACACAAAGGAGCAGATTCAGTGATATGGATTTCCTTCATTTGCAAATGATTCCATCAGTGCTTTGGCTCTTTGTGTCTGTTTTATCCAGTTCTTCTGCTGTGTAGCTGCTACTTCTTACCAGACAGCCTCAACCTTCCATTGGAGTCAACTAACCAGGGCAATATCTAGTTTATCAGCATGTTTTGCAATCAAGTATGTAGACAGTTGTCAATAGGCCTTAAGTTTGAACTTGCCTATAGAAAATTCCTGGGAAAGCCTCAGAAGGGACAGAGAAGGGACAACAAAAGTGACTTTCTGGGTCCCATGTTAATATGAGTTTTTATGCTCTGGCTGGCTGAGGATTCAGGAGATGTGAACCTTTGAGTGACCTGGGAACCAATGGCAGGGTGAAAGAGAAGTGCTCTCTTCTGATGGGAATTGGTGCACAGCACCTATGGTGTTGAAGAAGGAGAAGGTTACCTTCCTAAATCTCTTTTTACAGAGAGGATTAGTGCTTTGTGAGTTCAAAGAAAGCCTTAACGTCACACTTTTTATCCTAGTTCCCTATGTGAATCTGTTCTGTAAGAAAAGTGGGAAAAACCCACCTCTGAAAGTTATGTGAACATGTCATATGGGTAGAACTGGATATTGCGTGGTTTCCAAACAGCTGCTCCTGGACAACTCATTGATGAAAAGATTACATATCTTTATGGTATGAGTCAGTAAATTTTGCATGTGATCTTGTGGTTCATATTCTAAAGTCCTATCAGAGCTTTGTCTTTCAAGACAAAACCTTTTGGTTGTGTTGTAATGATAGAAGTAGCTCTACCAGGCTGCTGGAAAGAGTGCATTTTCCTAGAACAGGCTACAGATCACTGTATGGATACTCGTTGTGGTATGAAGAACCTGGCTGAATAAAAAGCTTTTGCAAGTTACATAAACTATTTGGTACATGGTGACACTGGTTAATGCAGCGCATTATGAAATATTAATATAGAACGTAAAATCTTGCTGTAAAAATGCTGGTTAAACTTTCATTAAAACAAGCATGGTTTAGGCACCTCATTAAAATGTTAGAACTTGATGTGTGAGCTCAAGCAGGAGAAGGTTATTCTGAATGCAAACGGAGTTTTCCCTGCCCTTCTCCTCTTTCAGAATAGGAGGGAGGAATCACCAGAAAGTAGCATGTGACATCAACAGCACCAGTTACAGGAACCTGCCTAGCTTTAAGTCACTAGGTTCATATCCATAAAAAGACTTGTCCTGGGATGTAAAAAGCAATTGTGCATCCCCTTCTGCTTAATGGGTCCTATAAACCTCACTGACCCAGTGGAAACTGCCCAGCACAAGAGATGCTCCAGTTCTATAATGCAGTTACATGCTGAGGCTCACTGTGAGAGAAAGGACATTCGTGTCCCTGTTCCCAAGATATGTTCCTGGGTATTATCCTGATGCACACAGGCCAGGCGTCTCATTTTGCAGCACTGAGCACATTCCTGCCAGATGGGTGCTCTCACCAGGGGGAAATATGGAATTTCACTCCCCTTATGAGGCATGTTGTGGCCATCTCACATGTGTCCTGGCTTAGCCAGGCATTATGACTCTCCTTTACCAAAGCACTCTCAGTGACGTGGAAACACTGAAGTAATTAGTGTAGGCTCTGATGGGTGTGTGAAGTGACTGGCTTCTCAACACAGTGGAGCACCCCATGTGCAGCCTGGGGGTCTGTGCCTGTGGTACAGGGTTTCACTCACATGCTGTTGCATGCATCTACGAGGGTGCTTGGACTTGCTCTTAGTTGGACTAATTCCTCAACAACACAGGCAGCACCAGCAGTTGTTGGTGCTGTAGAACTGGTCGTCTTCTGTACTTGATTCTCCAAGCTCATAATTAAGAATAAAAATAAACACTAAAAAAGATCACTAGCTTATTGCAGGGATGACTGTTCCAAAGCAATGAAGAGCCTCAGGCTGTTCAGGTGTAGGCTTCTCATTGTGGTAGTTGCCTTGGTGTGAATTATTAATGCAGTAATGTCAAATAGCAGGGTATTATTACGCTGCCTCACACTAACTTGTGTGTAGAAGAGTGGGAGGGTGGGCAGAAATGAGCTGTATCCTTGGAGGAACTTGCTGGCTAAACATCTGGAAAAACCCATGATTACCTCTTTGTAAGTCATTTTATGATAGGGTAGCTATAGGAACCATCTTTCAGAAAGAGGTTACTAAACCTTTTTCATCATCCTACATTTAAGGGTAGTTCTCACATGTTTCAGTCTTCTCTTCCATTCTCCTGTGTGCTATCATATTTATTTTGGAAGGCTGGAGTCTCAAATGCAGTAGCACTATCTTTTTTTCCCCCTTTTTTTTGCTGCCTCTTCTGAAGCAGTGCACCTTAAAGTCTTTTGTTCACTATTCAGTGAACGCTTTTATTAAAGTGAAATTTAAAACCTCTTTTGCCTAGGAGATGAAGGGCAGTCTGTACTATTCAAAGCCAGTGCTGGTCGCTTCTTTTTCCTCATATCCTCCCCATCCTCCAGGTGTTATTTTAACAGAAGAGACTGAAACCACCTCTGCAGCATCACTAGTGTACCGTGCAATGCAGTGGTACTTGCAGAGACTTGAACATTGTAATTAATTTGCAGATGTGTAACATGAAAAATTTAGATGTGGATCTGAATGAAGCGGCATTTACCATCTGTAGATAAAATAAAGACAGGGCTTTACAATGATAATAGGACCCATCAGTCAAAATAAGTGTGAAAATCTCAAGCCGAGAAGTAAGAGATCCCTTTGTGAAGCTATTAGCAAAGTAAATCTGCTCAGATGGGCAGGTGCTTAAAACAAGACAGACATAGGAAATAAAATCTGAGGTTTCTCTCTTAAAACAAAGCCAAAACTGCTTCCAAACACAGCTAGAGGCTGCCTATTTCTAGCTGCAATAAACCTTGCTGGCAGACCACTCGTAGACTCCTGCTGACAACAGCGTCACATTGAGTGCTGCTGGCTCAGGATGGGATGTGAAGCATCAAAGTGATACAAGCCTGGGTCATCTTGGGTTTTCTCAATTCCAGACGTTGTATTTCTGAAGCTCTGATGGCAACTCCAAGGCAATTAGGAGGAAGTTTTTCACACACAGAGGGTGGCGACGCACTGGAACAGGTTGCCCAAGGAGGTTGTGGATGCCCCATCCGTGGAGGCATTCAAGGCCAGGCTGGATGTGGCTCTGGGCAGCCTGGTCTGCTGGTTGGCAGCCCTGCACAAAGCAGGGGGTTGAAACCAGATGTGATCATTGTGGTCCCCTTCAACCCAAGCCATTCTGTGATTCTATGATTCAATTCAAGGTGACAGACATTACCCAAAATAGAAAATGGCTTGTTTTTTTTCCATGGTGCTTACTATATCAGCTGTACTTCCAGGGAGAACTTTGAGGTCCTGAGCACCCCCTGGAAAGCTGATCACTACAAGTGAGGAAACATTAGCTCAAAGTGAATATGAATAAGATGGACCAGACAGTGTTTGACCAGGAGAAACAGACAGAAAATTATACATTGACAAGAGAAATAGTAACATTTAAAGTTCTAGGAAAAAGATGATGAATGTGTCTGATCCTTGTTGTATACGTGACAAATGGTCCTAATGCAGCAGGGAAAACAGCACGTTCATCTCCTTCTTCCTACATCCCGGCCAGAGTCCATGAAGCAGCAATACAGATGAGGAGCTAACAGAGGATTGCAGCCACACTGAGGTCGGCAAATCTGGTTCCCTGAAACAAACGCATTTTGATGGTTACTGAAGCTTCATTATACGTATCCTGCTTGATCTCTGGTGCTGCCTGTAATTTTTGTAAATGCTTCAAATCTTTCCACAGTCCTTCTCATTCGTCAGCAAATTGCACAGATGACTGCCAAAAGAGCTACTTTTTCTTTAGGTTGTGTACATACAAGATCAGAAATAATTGCGTAGAAATTAGCATGGTTGCTAATTTATTAACAAATAATAATGATGGGGAGGGCTGAGGCTTTCCTATTATATACAGGGCTGTCCCTTGGGAGTAATGCAACATGAACATGCTCCCGTCTTTCATGTCCATTTGCTTATTGTAGAACAGTGTCTTTAAAAACTGTTATGGAATAACTGAACATGTCTCCAAAAAAGCTTTGTGTTCAGTCTTACTGCTGCGTGAAAAGTAACGGGTGCTTTAGAGGAGCTGTTATCTTAATGTTATTTAGAAGAAACGTGTAATTCCATCAGTACATTGTGCCTAGGTACGCACTTTCAATCCATAAGTTGTCATTTCGCTCGCTCTTAAGTGCTCCTTTTAACACTGATAGTCTGCTCGAGCTATACGTTTGGTTAACTCTATTCCTGTAACTGGATTTCTTTCAAGATAGATGACTTGGTTTTGGTCCTATTTCCTTAAGGGAGGATGATGATCCAGAATTAAATAATTTCGTACTTTGATGGATTAAGCAAAACACGGGTTATTAAATTTACTGCTTGGGTGGATGTGGCAGTGCAGTTGTCATGTTACTGAGGGCCTTTGCTGTTCAGTCTCTCTGCTGTGCTTCGTTAAACAAAACGACAGCTACCGGAAACATATGGTCTCAGTTTTTCATGGCACAGTATGTTAGGCAATTCATGATTTGTGATCTTAACCTGTTTACTGAGCCCAGCTTTAGCTGGGGCTTGTTTGTTCTTGGGTGCCTCGTGTCAGGCTTCCCCTTGCCAATTTATTTGCTGGGCGCTGTGTCTGTTTACTCCACAGATGTCTGTCTCCTACAATACAATCCTACGGTTACTATTCAGATTGAGCTTTTTTTAGAGCCATTTGAATGTTTTTAATATTCAAGCCCACTGCATTCTCATAGCTTAACCTACCAGCTGAAGTGAAGGCTTTTATGAGACTCTTTACTGCTGTTTCCATGGTTACACTGGAATAGACACCTGCTAAATGCAAGCCAGAAGGGCGCAGAAAATCTTCTAGTAACAGTCGCTGTCATTATTACAACTTTGCAATTTCCAATTTATTCCTTCATTTCCTTTGCAATAGTTTCTCTTTAAGTGGAAGCATGTATTTCTGAGGATTAGTGGCTGCTGCTATTAGAAAACAGTAGTTAGAAAAAGATGAGGGAGGCAGACCCCCTGGAAACAGCTTTTTGTTCTGCTTGCAAATGGATTTGTTTTGTTTCGATTTGGTTTTTTGTGGGTGTTTGCTTTTTTTTTTTTTTCCTGGGAGGAGTTTACTTTAATTGCAGAGCGCTCTTTGTGTGATTGTAAGAGGTGGTTCGTATTCCTGGGTTTGCCGTAGGTGACTTGCACTCAGGCTACAACCCAGCCTCAAAGTACACATTCCTATCGGATGGTAGGAGTAATGAGTGGGATGTTAACTGCTATTGTGGGGAAATAATACATATTTAAAGCAAACAACCAGCAGTTGCTCAAGCACTGGAACTAATGGAGCCTGGGTCTCCTGTGGCTCTGCCTTACGCATGATTGATTTTTGCCACTGGAGAATGAGTACAAGACATTTCTTGCAGCTGGGGCATTCTGTGGTGTCCCCTTAACATCATGCCTCTGGGACAGGCTCACACAGCAGTGCTGGTGGAAGCAGTGCCCTCCTCCCTCCCTGATCTTCACCCTACACTCTCTGGAATGGACAAGGGGGGCTTGGCATTTGCCCAGCATGGCTGTCTACTTCAGCCAGTACAATCACGTCAGTTCACCACTACTGCTTGTTCCTCCCATGCACTGGAGAGTGGGATGAAGGGTCATGGGGTGTCTGTGGATGGGTTAAGAATATGGCTAGCCCTTGGCAGTGAGCAATGAGACTGCTTAATGGGATGCTCAGGGTATTTAGAAATCTATATAAATAACACTTTAGGACCATTAAAACTGAAGAAAAAATATTTCAGCTGCTGTCTGGATATTTGAAATTGCCCTACTTTTTTTGGGTTATTGTACAGAATAGATGAAAGGATTGTCACAAAAGATGAGCAGTGAAAATCAGATTATAGTCACATAGTGCAAGCTTTCATAGAATGGTTTGAGTTGAAAGGGACCTTTAAGATCATCCGGTTCCAAACCCCTGCTATAGGCAGGGACATCTCTCTCTAGACCTGGTTACTCAAAGCCCCATCCAGCCTGGCCTTGACTGTTTCCAGGGAATAGGCATTCACAGCCTTCTGGGCAACTTTTTCCAGTGTCTCATTCCCCTCACAGTAAAGAATTTTTCCCTAATAACTGGTCTAAATCTATCCTCTTCCAGTTTAAAGCCATTTCCCCTTCTCCTGTTGCTACCTGCCCATATAAAAATTCCCTGTAGGCTCCCTTCAGGTACATAAGGTCCCCTTAAAGCCTTCTCTTCTCCAGGCTGAACAGCCCCAGCTCTCTCAGCCTGTCCTCATAGGGGAGGTGCTTCAGCCCTCTGATCATCTTTGTGGCTTTCCTTTGGACCTGCTCCAACAGCTCCCCGTCCTTCTTGTGTTGGGGGCCCCAGAACTGGACACAGTACTCCAGATGGGTTCTCACGAGAGCAGAGCAGAGGGGCAGAATCGCTTCCCTTGACCTGCTGGCTACAGTTCTCTTGATGCAATCCAGGATATGGTTGGTCTGCTGGGCTGCAATTGCATATTGCAGGCTCATGTTGAATCTGTCATCAGCTGACACTCCCAAATCCTCCTCAGGGCTGCTCTCACGCCATTTTCTACCCAACCTGTATTTGTGCTTGGGATTGCCCTGACCCAGGTGCAGGACACTGCGCCTGGCCTTGTTGAACTTCATGGGATTGGCATGTGCCCACCTCTCAAGCCTATCCAGGTCCCTCTCAGTAGCATCCCTTCCCTCTAGCATGTCAACTTCACTGCACTGCTTGGTGTTATTTGCAAACTTGCTGAGGATGCACTCGATCCCACTGTCCATGTCGCTTACAAAGATGTTAAATAACACCAGTCCCGACACCCATCCTTGGAGAATACCATTCATCACTGATCTCCATTTGGACATTAAACCGTTGACTGCAACTCTCTGAGTGCAACCATCCAGCCAATTCCTTATCCAGCAAGTGGTCCATCCATCAAATCTATTTTTCTCCAATTTGGTGACCAGGATGTCATGCAGGACAGTGTCAAACACTTTGCACAAATCCAGGTAGATGACATCAGTTGCTCCTTCTTCATCTACTGATGCTGTAGCTCTATCATAAAAGGCCACAAAGTTTGTCAGGCATTACTTGCCCTTGGAGAAGCTGCATTAGTTACCACCAGTCTCCTCCTCTTTATTTTTCATGTACCTTTGTGGAGCCTTCAAGAGGATCTTGCCCTGATCTTGCCAGGCACAGAAGTGAGATTGACTGGCCTGTAGTTCCCTAGATCTTTGTTTTTCCTCTTTTCAATCAGTGGGATCTTTACCAGACTGCTATAACCTTTCAGATGTGATGGATAGTGGTTTGGCATTTTCATCCTCCAGTTCCTTCATAACCCTTGGATGGATCTCATCATGTTCCATGGAGTTGTGCACCTTTGGGTTCTTAGGTGGTCTCAGACCTGATCTTCACTCACAGCAGGCAGATCTTTCTTCTCCAAGTTCTTATAATTGCTTTCTGCAACTTGAGTGGAGTAGCTAGAGCCCTCGCCAGTGAAGATTAAAGCAAAGTCATTGAGCGCCTCAGCTTTCTCCATATCCGTCGTGACCAGGTTTCCAGTTTCCTTCCAGAGAGGGCCCACATCTTCCCTGACCTTCCTTTAATCACTGATATACCTGTAGAATTTCTTCTTGTTCCCTTCTATATCCCTGGCTAGATTTTATTGTCTGGATTTTAGCTTTCTTAACCCGATACCTGTCTGCTCAAACAACTTTTCTGCAGTCCTCTCAGGTAACCCATTCCTGCTTACACTTCCTATAGACTTACTTTTAAAGTCTAAGTCCAGAAGCTCCTTGTCAATGCATGGAGACCTCCTGGCATTCTTGCCTGCCTTCTTTTTCCTTGGAATTCACTGCTTCTGGGCTTGGAGGTCCTTGAATACTGACCAACTTTCTTGGGCCCCTCTTCTCTCCAGGGCTTGTAACTCTGCTAAGCAGTTCCCTGAAGATTTCAGTGTGTTCTCCCGAAGTCCAGAGTAGCAAGTTTGCTACACCCTCTTTGACACCCTAAGGATTTTGAACTCCACCATTTCATAGTCACTACAGCCAAGGCTGCCTTTGAACTTCATGTTATTCATCAGCCCCTCCTCATTAGTGAGGACAAGGTCCAGCATAACACCTTTTCTTGTGGGTTCCTGTACTACTTGGAAGAGGGAGTATCAACGCACTGCAGGATCCTCTTCAATTTCTGGTGCACTGCTGTGTTGTCCCTCCAATGATATTGTGGTGGTTAAAGTCCCCCATAAGGACCACGGTTTGTGAAAGTGAAGCTGCTCTTATCTGTTCATAGAGTGCCTCACCCTCTTGGTCTTCCTGACCAGGCAGCCTATAGCAGATCCCCCTACAATATCTCCTTCCACTGCCTTCCATTTAATCCTAACCCATAGGCTCCTTACCAGTTCCTCATCCATCTCCAGGTGGAACTTCATGGACTCCAGGTGGTCATTGATATAGAGGGCGACACCCCCTCCCCTTCTCCTCTGCTTTTCTTTGCTAAAGAGTTTATACCCATCTATTCCTACATTCCAGTCATGAAAGTCATCCTACCGTGTATCAGTGATATCAGTGACATCACATCCCTGTAAGTGCACGCATACCTGCAACTGCTCCTGCTTTTTCCCCATGCTCCACCCATTGGAGTATAGGCACTTGAGTTGGGCTCCCATTGAGGCTGATTTACTGGCCTGCGATCCTACTCCAGTCCCAGGGCATCCATTACCATTGTCAGCCTCAAAGGTGCTCCATGCCATTCCCTCGGGTCCTGTCAGTGTCACACAGAGCAGAGCTCAGCGCTGCCCCTCTGCTCCCTATGAGGATCTGCAGCTGCCATCAGGCCTCCCCTCAGCTCCTCTGCGCTGGAAAGTGGTTGGAAACATAGGGTGATGATCAGTTTCAGGGTGACTTTTGCAACTGTCATAGGGAGTTGTGTGGCAAATTGATAACAAAAAGTTCATTTCACCCTGTTTTCCCAAGGGTGACGCACTAGGAAATGTGTTGCTTGTCCTGTGTTGGATAAGAGATTTCTGCTAAGTCTCGTCCATGATAATGTTTTAGTGGAGGTGAATTTCAGGTGCCGGTGCAGCAAATAACTCTGCTGTGGTAAATTTACTGAAGCAATTAGTGAGGGTGACTGACTGCTAAGAGGCTGGTCATTCGGCCCTCTCTGCTGCTACCAGGGAAGTGAAGTTATTGTTCCAGAAGCTGGTGTTTTATTGATGTTAATTTTGAGAAGCCTAAGATCTTCTCCAGTTCTTGGTATGGTTACATTTAGATGAACATAGTAAGTCTTGGAGGTAAAATGGGGAACTTCAGAAATGCTGTTAACTGCATGAATAAGCTCTGAATTTAAATTAGTTACACTTCTGTCTTGTCATAAATGAAAAAGTTAACTGTTCTCCCACCCCCCCTGTGCTCCGTCTACGTCCATTTTTTAATGCAGTTCCTTTTCTCAACGTTGTAAGACTGACTTTTTCCCTGTGTGTAAAATATTGAATAGCCAATGCATGAAAGGTGTTTAAATTATGACTTTGATGCTAATTTCTGCAGGGCCAAGTCATTCTCAACTAAGTTCTCCAAATAACTTTAAATGCAAAGTTCCTTTGGTCTACATGGAAACACTAAGAACTAGTGAGAAACTTAATTTTTTCCTGTTTTCATAATAAACAAGACTTATGTCTGAGATGAGCCAGAAAAGGCTTTAGCTAAATTCCTTCTCTTGGCAGTATTTCAATGTGAGTTGGTTACTGGGATGATTAACTACCAGTCCATATCTCTGGGAACCTTGTCATGATATCGAGAACCCTGCTTTGTCCTGTAAGGGGTACTATATGAAAGGAGAATGCTTTAAGATAGCTGCCAAAATCCTTCAGACATGTTATATTTATTCATAATAAAGTAGAAGAAAGCACTGCCTCTGTAGTCAAGGTGCTGCAGTTGCCCTAAAACTTCGGTGCTATACCTGTGTACCATGAAGGTGCGTCTTTTTAAAATGAGTAAGAAAATAGATTAAGCTTCATGTTTGATTCATTTATGGTTGGTAAATGTGAAACAAAAGACCCATAGTTATCACTAGGAAAGGTTAGTTGAGGCATTTTCTTTTCAGTCTTTCAAAGACACAGTTTTATTTCCTCTTATCTCAGCCCTCCTTCTAGTGGTCTTGAGCAAAATGAGCCGAAATGAATCTTTTATTTTCTTACTCTTTCTGTTGTTTAAGAACCTGTGGGACCTGAATCTTGTTAACAGTGGAAAAATGTATTTTTAAAAGGATTTCATAACTATGATAGCGTATTACTTTCTTGGAACACTGCAGGTGACATTAAGTAAGCCTAAATAAGGAATGTCCTTCCCTTGTTGTCCTTGGTTGCTGGGGTCTCCTTGCTTTATGTTGGCTAGACATATTGCTTGGAAGATACCACCCAGAGCCTGTTCCACAGCTATCTGTGTGCCAGTCTCTGCTCTCAAGCTGTTACTTAAGCCTGAGGCCAAAGGATGAGTTCCGTAACAAATCCATAAACCCCCAGTCAGTGATCTGCCAACTCTGGAAGTGCCAAAGCCAGGCTTTTCATATATATAGAAGAAGAATGTTATGGTGCTGAATCCACTTTGGGAAATGGGTTTGAAGTTTTTCAAAGGCCAGAGAGCTCAGCACTCTTACTTTTGCATTAAGTTCATTTTTCTAAGAGCCTGAGAAATACCAGCTGTGCTGAAAATAAGTGTGTGAACGCAGCTTACATTCAAGTGTTGACTCTGTGTGTGTGCTGCCTCTGGGCAGATGATGTGATTTATGTCAAGAGGTTTGTGCTTCATTCTGCAATCTGAGGCAATGCTTCAGATCAAATCAATAGATCACTTCTGTGCAGTAAATCTTCCAAACAGGATACCTTCTGCATCTTAAGAGCAAGCACTATAGCTTGCAGATACTTAATGATAACCTACTGACAAGGGTCCTTTATTTCAGAAGCTTTGGTAGCTTTGTAAGCTTTTTGTAGAGTATATTTGAAATTAGTGTCTTCCGCATGTGAAGAGTAAGGCCATAGTAGCCCAAAGCTCTCCCGAAGGAGAGAAACAGGTATGTGTGTGCCTAAGTGATGACAGAAACCTCTCTTCAGACCGCTGCTGTACAAACCTCTTGCTATCCAGAGAACTTCTACAGCTAAGCAAAACATGGTTTTAGCCAAACCTGAAAACAGGCAGATGAGGAAGAAATAAGCACCTGTAAGAATAAATAAATAAAGACTTGATTTCTTCTCTTCAGAAATCATTCTCAACTCTTCTTCCTTTCCCTATTTCCAAACCAAAAGTAGTAATCATTTATGTGAGTCTTCACTTACTGCTTCTCTCGGTCTTGATGCATCCTAATTTCAGTGATATTCTGTGATCTGAACAGTGGATTGCCATTCTGAGTAGTTTTGTACCTCAGGATGATCCATCCTCAAATATGTACCAGAACGACTTCAGAAAGCGTGTTGAGCTTCTTTCTCATTGGAAACCATCTGGAGATGTCTGTGTACTTGATCAACTCTATATTGCTGTCCAATATAATATAAGCATCTTAAGTTGTCTGGATAAATACAGATTGATTCCAATCTTTCAGCACAGAATAGGAGAAAGAAGTAGTGAGAGCATGGTCTTAAGGAAACTGTGGGACTTGTAGAGATTGGAGGCTTCTCTCCTACTAGAGCTGGAATGTCTAGTAATAATAAGAACTACTAAATGCTCCAGATAAAGTTTGTGCTCTGTCACTCAGTTGCTGGAAACTGAGGGCATTCTGCTCATATTTTTTTTCCTCAAATCATCTTTCTTTAACCCCCTAACTTTACCTAGGCTGGGGTGGAGTATGCTTTACATGAAGTTTATGCTTCCTTCTTGGCTTGTTCAATTTGAGGCACCGGGGCCTTACAGTTTCATCTCACACCTTTCTAACAGGTTGGCATCGCTGGCTCCTAGGATTTGCTCTGTCCTTCTGTCACATGCTGGGCTAATTTAGCCTCATCTTGGTAAACAAGAAAACGGTTCTTATTCAACAGATTTGAGCTGGAGTGACTGCAGCTGTCGTCTGGCCTGTGCGCAAACCAATTTTGTTCATTCCCTTGCCTGGCAGGAAGCCTGCACCAGAATTGTGTCGGGACTAATCAGCATTAAACCGATGTCAGGAGGGCTGCCCTGTAGCAAGGCGGGAGCAGCGGGGCTGTTCAGGAAGGATTAGCCTAAGTCCTGCCTGGGATGCAGCTGGGCAAAGAAGGGCACAGAGACTGTATGCAGTGTTTGTCTTGGGTCTTGTGAGAGTCCCCAGCCAACTGCCACAACAGTGAGCGTTGCACTGAGGAGTCAGTGTGATTTGTTCCACACAACCACAAATAGGAAAGCAGTGGACAGCACAGTGCCTGTGAAATTGCATGCCCAAGGAGTGGTGGTGGTACCTCTGAGCATGCTGGGCTTCCTTCCCCTGGAGAGGCAAGGCAGGGAAATGACAAAGCTCACTGTGTGGTCTCAGCCGAAAAGCGATGCAGTGATGCTACTGTTGTCAGATATGTTAGTGCTAAGTAGCATGAGGGCTGGGAGATGGAAGTATTTCTGATAGGAGTCTTGCTCCTGGACAAGGGGAGATTCATAGCTCTGATTCCCCTGAGTCCTTGTTTACCTCCTGCTATTTACACTGCAGGTTTGTGAGTGTCTTGTGGTTTGTGCTGACAGCATTCAGTCAGAGAGATTCAAACTTGTGTTTCTTGCTCCAGAGATGCTGAAATGTTGGAGTCTTGCTTTGCTCTTCCCTCAGTACAGCTCTTGAATTGTCTTGGCAGTTTTTCATCTCGAAAATTTTCTGTCTGAATCCTGAGTGACAGGATTTAGCTCTGAAGCCAAGCCTGCTTTGAACAGGAGTTTGGACCAGGGACCTCCAGGTGTGCTTTCCAGACTTGTTCAGTTCCTGTCCCCTGCAGTTACATGTCTGTGTTTTGGATAATATTGTACCTAAAATCCTCCAGCTTCCTCTCAGAGTCTGTTAGGGGCCTGTCTGTCTGTCAGTCAGTTCTGCATTTGCCATCCCTTCTCTATTAATTGTTCAACCACATAAAATTGATCTGCTGTTGTATTATTCAGAGCAGGCACAGACCTGCTGTAAATGCCTTTTAGTCCTCCTAAACTCCTAGGTAGATCTGCATCTGCCTGAATTTGCGTATCAGCACTGTTTTCTAGTACAGAGCTAAGCCCAAATGAACTTTTGAACCTTGTCCCTGACACATTGCGTTGTCGCTATTTAGGAGGCTGACTTAGACAGAGCAGGCAGACCTTCTGGTCTAAGATGCTCCAATTAATTATAAGCTATGCAACATAAGAAATCCTGCTCCTTAGAGAAAAATCATTATTGGCAAACTTGCCTCGGATGAGCAAAGACAGAGAAAGAAAACAACTTTCAGAGCACTGTCACTGCTAGAAAAATCCTTTAGGCCATAGTGAAGGAGGGGCCAGCATAGCCAGCCTTGTGCATACATGAGATGGCAGCTTTGTGGTCATAGTGAGAACATGTTTGTGGTGGGTGTGGGGGTGTGTACGAGATGTCATGCTTTGTTACTAAACCTCACGTAGTCTGTCTGCTCTGCTGAGGTCTCCTTGGGTGTGGGTTATTAGCTGGACAGACGATGCTCTTGTTGTACTTCGCCAGAGGTGAGCAAGAGGGAACCTGGCTGGTGTGGGAGCACTGCAGAACTGTGGGGCCTCCTCACTCCTATCTCCCACACAGCAGAGCAAACCTAACTGTGCTGTGCAGAATATGCCTCCTCCCTCTTGTTCCTTCTTTTTCTTTTCTCCTTACCGTCTTACAGTGACATCTTAACTTCTTTGCTCATGCTAATCCTGTCTCACTTCTTTCCCTGACAAAAATGATAGAGAACTGCTGTCTAAAAAAGGGAGGGCCAGTAGCAGAAATTCCTTTTTTGTTTTATTTCTATCAAGTCTTTCGGACCGGTGTTTTTTCTGAACAAACAGCCACTTTTGCACAGTCTGTATCAGTCACTGGACCTTCAGAAATGACTTTCCCAAATGCGATGTTACACATAGATGCTGGGAGCCTGTTTCTCATGTATAACCATATGCCATATGCTCTGCTGGCGGCCTGGAACATCAGGCTGCTGCCCTGAAATCACCACCTCTTTCCATTTCTGATGCAGGCCTGCCCTTGTGCTTTTTAATTCAAGCCATTTGACAAGTCTGAGCCCCCATCCTGCAGGAGTGCAGATGGCAGCTAAAGGGATGCTGGAACAAACTCTCTCCTACCTTGCTGGTGATGAACTGAATTGCTGGAGAGAGCAGCAAGGCTCTCTGTGAGCTGTTTGAGCAGATCCCTGTTATGTTCAATGCTGGGGCCTGGGGTTCTGCCTGCCAGCCCAGGCTGTCCTGCTTGAGCATTATGTCTGTGGCTCCCTTCTTGTCCAGACCTCAGTTTCCCAGTTACTAACAGTCTTAGGGAGCTTGCATGTGTAATGTTAGGTGAATCCCCTTTTTGGTTTTGTGAGCTGTTGTTTTTTTTCTCTCTCTTTTTTTTCCCCCTTCCTGTATATAACTCTAAATATCATCACTGTTTACTAAAGTGGGATTTTGTACTTGGTTGCCTTTCTTCATTTATTGAGGTTTTATGTTTTTCTGTTGGAATACGTTCCTTTGTTCTGGGTAGTAGTACCAGCGTGTGCAGCCCCTTCCTCCTGCTGTCCTTCACCACTTACTTCCCACCTTCCTGCAGCTTTTTGTGTGATGAAATGGATGAAAAGAACAAATCCAGCTCAGTGTGCTAGCCTGCAGCTGGACCCGGTGTGGTGTGGGAACTCCACTGTGGGCAGGTACCACAGGGCCTATCACAGTGCCTGGACATGCACAACGATGAGCACAGGTAGCCAAAGGATGTGTCCTAGCCTTTGGAGAATGGTTAGTTTGGGAAGGGGTTAACCAGAAGCCCCAGCAGAACTAATTCGATATCTGGCTTAAAAATACCTGGTTCCTCAGGCTGTTTATAAATAGATCCTGTGATGCCACAGAATACAGATTCGGGTTGAAGTTTCACATTTCTGTATTAAAATGTCATATTCAGGCTGTCATGCCAGTATAATCACAGAATAAACCTTGCTGAATTCAAAGCTCTGGACAGTCTTACTTTAAGAAGCAGCGAGTGGCTTTTTATAGGAAAAAAAGAAAAAGAAATGTGTTTTTGGTGCTTTGTTGTTTTGGTTTATCAGTAAGCTTAAATAGAAACTTGGGTATTTTGCAGTCCTTTGACCCTTGTGTTATCAGCTGTAAAATGTAAGTGCTTGGATTAATCTGGTGTACCTGCATATTCCTTTCAGTTTCAAAGGGGTGTTCTGTTCCCCACATGCACTGCTTGTTTTCATGATGACTTGGAGAGCAGCCCCTGGGCTGATTCTCTGTGTACATGTGAAGCGCTTGAAATATTCATTGCAGCTCTTGGTAACCTAATATTAGTCAGTCATCTTACCGTCCTTTTCAGGACGTTGTTTTCAGCCTGATAACAACAGTGCAAGCTCTGTGTAAACAAATATCCAGTAACACTTGTGCTCAGCTACCCTCTCAGCTGCATAACTGCTGAGATCTGCATCACTTGTTGTCACAATTACTTACACTTTGGGTCTTTTCCTGTGTGTGTGTTTCCTATGTAGGTATTCCCCCAAAAAAACGAATTGTGTCCTTAATGTTGTTTCCTTAATGTAAATATTTAATGCAGCGCACACTTGCTTGTTAAGCTTTGCACAGAGGAGGTATCCATCAGGGATGGTCTTGGTGTATCTGCATGTTACAGAATTAATCACCAGAAACTTGTCAGGCCCTGGAGAGAGTTGCAGATGCCCACGTCTCTTTCATCTGTCATGTGTGCATCCTGTTTGATTTGAAATAGGAACTATAGTCCCTTGGGAGCAACACAGGCACTCATGTGCTACCACAGAACTGTGAGGAATTAGAGATAACCGAGTCCAGGTTTTAGGACCACCGTCTCTGTTGTTGTGTAGGCTGCTTTATGGAGATGGGAAGAGCCCTGGATGCATGGAACAGCATTTGAATGCATAGAAGAGCGTTCCTGCCAGCCTCCTTTCAGGGAAAGAGAGAGCATGCACAGAAATCTGGCTGTGAATACATCACACCTGTACTCTCTCTTACATAGAGCAGTGTTCTTTAGTTGGTAGGCTTATGTGTGCTATGGGGCATGTAAGTAGGGGAGTACTGAAACACATCCTTATGCACCATAAACAACCCTCTCCTGTTTTAATCAAAGGAATAACAACTTCTCCCACCATGCAAAAGGATGATGCTCTTGTTTTCTGTAACTGGATGCTCAGTTTTAGCTGTCCCATGTTGTCCCACCAAGAAGTGCCACCCTTGTTTTCAGTCCCATTGCTATACCCACACATTTTGTTAATCCTCTTGTCTTTTGTATGCACTTCTCTGCATTTATGGAATGTCTCCAAGATGGCTCAGAGACCATAAGTGTGAAGTGCGTTTAACTCTGTTGCGGTCCATGCCTGATCCAGCCTTTATATGCTTAGTATGAATAGCTTATACATATATTAATTATATATATTTATATACTGAAACAGTTACAGAGCACTCCAAACAGCATGGCACAGCTTGCTCCATTACACAAAACGTTGTCTGATGCCACAGAAATTCCCCTTCATGCAAGGAGGAAGTGTAAAATACTATAGCATGACTGCAATCTGTTTTGCATTGAGATGTGTGCAGTGCCCAGGATAGCTCTCATGTCCGCCTACAGTGGCTCTGCATGCTTTGTTTTTGAATTAAGCTCTTTGCAGTTGGTAACAGCTCATGCTTCTTTAAAAACAGGAGCAGTGAATTGTACGCCTTCTACCTGTGTGTGTGTTTTTATTATGTCAATCAACCTGAAAATATTTGCTTAATACCAGCTATCTTTAGGGTTATTTAGATCACTGTTCACTGCTACTTCCATCTCTACTGGGTGGACACTAACATGGCAAGCAGAGTATACTCATGAGCTGTGCATTTGGACTTCTCTTTCTTACGCTCCTTCTTTGTGAATCTCTCCAGCTCCTCCTTCAAGGCTCCACTGGCTCTTGTCAGACACTTTTTAGGCCAGGAAATGATCATTGTTCCCTTTTGCAGCTCTACACGGTCTTTTTTCATTCAGAAAGGTAAAAAAAAAAAACAACCAAGACTTCCCAGAAACTTGTACTGTTTTTCCATGGCTGTCTACATTTACAACAGAGTAGCAGTGGAAATTTGAGGGGAGAAGGAGCAAGATTCTGTTTTATATCATTGGGTCTTGGCAAAGGAGAGATTCATAAGATCTAGTGCTCTTTTCACAGTCTCCTTTGACTCAACCTTCATTCCTTAAGAGACTTTCCTGGTGACAGTGGAAGATTTATCCCAAAATCTATGGCTGGGTTTTTGGGAAAGCAAATAACCTCAAAAATGTATAGAGCTCTGCTGCAACACAGGGGAGGAGGAGGAGGAATCTCCATCTAACTAGTCATGGTTTACTTAAGGCATACAGAACATCTTTCATGTGGCTTGGATATGTGATTACTGTGCACTGATAGCTTTTGAACGATCCCTTTTGTGTAAACTCACCGGCAGCAGCATGATCTTCAAACAGTTTCTAAGTGCAGGTGGTTTTGACCAAGGCCTGTAGGTTCCTGCAAAGATGTCTATGGCAGAAGAAGCATTTAAATTGAAGACTTACAAGGACTTCTTTCTTTCACTCTGATGATGATGTTTGTTCTTTACAATGTTCCAACATTTTTAGTTGACAAAACTCAACTGGTTTTTTATTGCTGTTGTTTTTCAGGAGCTATTAAGAACTGTGTCATCCGGCACCTTGTTATAAACACTTTGTTCCTTTCATGTCAGTTCTGCCCTCAGTAGAAGCATTTGCAGCAATACACTGATCTGCAATTACTGTAAAACAGAGGAGAGCATTCTCCAAATTGTAGTGGTTTCTTGGGCAGCTCTTAAATAGAAGCATCAGCTGCATAGGAGCTGTATGGCTGTTTGGGTGGCGGGTCCTTGTCTGCCCGTGCCTTCATTCCTGCTTATCACATCTCTATCCAGAAGTTCTGATATCTCTATGCCTTGCTTGCGGGTACTTGTGATTTTTCAGCATGTACAAAGACTTCTGTCTCTTTCTAAAAAGATTCAGTTGTTGCAAACTGGCAGAAGACCGGCCATGGAGGCTGTTATAAAGACAATTATCTGTTGGCAGAAGCTTAAACAGCAGTTTCTCAAACAAGGTCAGTTTGTGCTACATAAAAGAGCGTTTCTATTCAGTGTCAATGAAAGAGCTTTCCTGATTACAAGAAGCAAAGATATTTCTCTGCTAGAATCTCTTCCCATCAATAACACATATAACTAAATTTTCCTAAAGCAGCCCTTCAGAAGCAAGCGTTGACTCCCTTTCCTTTCCTTGTAAAGTAACCCTTTCCTTGTAAAGGCCATGAATAGTGACCTTACTGTGTCCTCTCTGCACCGGCCTCTTGCCCCACCAGTTAAAAGCAGCAGTGCCTGATGCCCAGTGTATCTGCTACATCCTTAAGTCCAAAGCCTCAAGTTTGTGTGAGATGGGTAAGAAGAATGATGCAATAAAGCATAAGCCTGAACAGTGCGGAGATGGATGTCAGAGCTGCTGAACCGGCTTCTTCCTTCTCTGTTTCTGACAGTGTTGATTAGTGCCGAGAATGGTGCAGGACAAATTAAGCTTCTTTCTTTTTTTGTACTGATTTGCAAGCCGAGCTTAATTACTCTGACAGAAGGTGTTATCGTGAAGTTATTCACACTGTGGTGCTGAGTAAGTGCGGCTTTTGTGAGATTGCGTCTGGCTTCAGGTAATGAAACACCTGAGATTTGCCACCCTGAGGTGTAAAGGGGGACAAATACTGATTCATGATGCTCTGAGACTAACCAAAAATCCAGCAGGAGTTTTTGCTGAGGTTGTTTTCTCTGTTGATACAGATGCTCACTCGCTCCATATCAAGAATACAAAATGAATAGGAGATGTAAATAAAAATGCAATAAAAATAAGTGTGCCACTTGCTGTATATGAGCAGGATAGACCAGACAGGCCTGAAATGTAACTAACTCCCTCTATTTAGAAGTGTAGGTCCAAATTTACACCCCATCCACTGTTTCCTGTTAATCAGCTCCAGCCACTGGGAGTAGATGCGGATTGTACAGTCATGCTGTGCCTCCATATGAATTTATTAAATTCCCTTCAACACACTGCAAAAAGAAAAATCCCCCCAGATGGCATAATCTAAGCCACGATTATTTCAATTGGACAGATTATGATGCAATTTTATGCAAACCATAATTCAAGCAAAATGTCTAACTCATACTGGTTTTCTGGAGTAGCGGGATGCATCTGGCCTGCTGGCAGCTGGGACTGTGGCTATTTTAAGAAGCTGGCGGTGCTGGTGCTGTATAATAGGTAGGCAGATAGTATCTTAATCAAGGTCAGAAGAGGTGTGGCGGCAAGCTAAACTGCTGGATTTAAGCCCTTGTCTCATTAATTTGACTTGCACAATAGCTTTATAGGAACAAATCTCTCTTTTTAAAGGATCACTGACATACTAAGCCTATTCAAGGTATAATTATTTTATGGCAGTAGCCACACTCCACTTCCATTGTGTTCGAATAGAGTTCGTTTGCGCTGTCATGTTTGTGGCTGACTGCTTGCATCACTGTTGCCAATGTTCTTTTGCAGTTCCTGTGCAGGAGCTGGCATACCTGGTATGATGGGTTTTTTGTAAGGCTGGAAGGAATGGTCAAAGGCAGAAAAAGCAGAACCTGCCCTGCACATCAGGCTGTACACCACTTTATGAGTTACAGTTTTCCTTTTTGCTATTCCTATTGCAAAGTTGGTGGCTAAGTCTATGGAAGCTCAGGCCAGATTGGTGACTGCCAGTTTTGGAAAAGGCTTTTAGGGAGGGCTGAGAGGGCAGCATGTCAGAATGGCTGTAGAAACATTGTAGGTATTGGGCAGACAGAAAGGGAAGCTGCCAGCTTTGACTTGAAGCTATTGACCAGGAGAGTTTGGACTCTTGGTCATGGCAGACACCAGTATGCATCCTTGTGTCAAATACCTGTTGTGCTTTTTGTGCTCATCTGTACCAAGATCCTAAATACATGCTCTGACACTGTTTCCAAAAAAGTAGTAGGCAATTGTCTTGTTTTGTTTCCTTTAATTTAAATATCTGTGCAACTGTTCTGGTTCAGACAGTTCAAAAGTAGACCAGAAAAATATAAGGTGCCTGGGATGGAAGACATCATCCTGCAGATAAGAATGTGGGTTATTTGTATACAAATAAAAATTCCTAAAACACAAATTCACATCTATGTATTGAAATTATTTCTGGTGCCCTTCATAGAGGCTGCTTTCCAGACAATTAAGACTCGACAGAGTGATCTGGGTCCTTTGAACTGTTGCCTGGATTAACAGCTCGAATGGAAGGCAGCAGTGGAAATCACTCTGAATTTACACCTAGAAATGGAACGAGCAGAGAGGTCAACGGCATTTCAGCTTAGATTTATTTTTATGTATTGAAGCATATATTAAAGTTGAGGGGGATTACAGATTGCCTTTGAGCAGTTTGAGACTTTGCTTGATGAAAGAGCACTACGGCAGCTGTGAAAACGTTCTTGATTTGCTGAGGGAGAGGAGCAAAACAGCTGGGAGAAACCTCAGAGAGATGTGCAAGGACACCCTTTTTGGTTATCGTTACAAGTGCCTGTTGGGGTAAATGTAACCACAGGAGACTAAAACTGCTCATCCAAGTTATATAGGGCACAATTATTCAAAGCTTCATCTATAAGCACCCTAATAATTCTATCCAGAATTTCCGTCTCGCAGTAGATTACTTTTACAAAGCCCTGAAAATGTCACCCAGGACTATATTGATGATGTAACTATGCAGTTAACAGTATTATACTGAAGAAAACCTCTTGGCTTTGGTTCTACACCAGTTAAATAACTTTTTTTTCCTCCCCAAGCTCTGGAATGACTTAATGTAGGAGCAAAGCAGCCTTTCATAATAGGGAAACTATATGATGGCATGCTGTTCGAAGTGCTTAGAATTGAATCTCATTACTAATTTTGACAGGCATTTCCACAATTACTTTCAACGTGTTCAACAGCTTTGTAGTGAAATAATCACTGAGTTTTTGTTTGTTACATGTATTTATCCTTTGTCGGTGGTGGGCGGAAGAGAGGTTGTAAAGGGGTCTGTTTGCTCGTTTCACCTATTTTTATTTCTTTGTTCCTCCATTAGACTTGTATGTCTTTCACGTTGCTCACACTTGCTTTTTTTATCTCTCTTTATGTCATGTAGTCTTGTACAAATGGCTAGAAGCAGATCTCCATGGCAAGAGCTCAGATACTGCAAACAAAGCCTCAGGTAAACAGGGGTTAAGGACAAAGCAATCAACAGGCCCTCTGTGTCTCTTTACTTTCCATCTTCCAGCTACCTTTGAATCAAATTAAGGATCAGAGCTTAAAATCGAAAATGCTGGCCTTTCTCACCTTTTTACCTAACTCAAATCGATATCTGGTAAATTTTGTTCTTTTCCTTGAAGCTCTCTTGGCAGATGTGCTTCCCCTCTCCATGAAATGTCACTAGTGGTGTCAGGAGCACCCACGATACACAGCCTGCTATGTCTTCCTGCTTAAATATGACCCATCAGTTCCTTGAAATATCGACGTGCAGGAGTTTTTCTAGGTAGGATAGACCCTGCTCACACCCTCACCCCGACATAAATAGGTGAAGCCACCGCCATTTTACAGACAACAGCTGCCTGCTGAATAAACCCAGATTGAAACATTTTGAAACAAAAATTGTTTAGATTGCTTTGTCCCCACCCTGTTCGTATCATCTCCTTCCTCCACCACAAGGTGATAAGAATATGTGGTGGGTGACAGTGCCTTTGAGTTCATGTCCTTGAATACTGAGTAGCTGACTACTGCTGCCCTGGTATAAGGGGGAAGCACAAAAGAAGAGCAGCAGAGCACGATTTCTGTGCAGCTCGAAATAACTGATTCCTGAATCTGACAATTAGCACCGTTATTCCTGTCCTCACATTGTCCACACCTGCACGCTGCATATTGCTTGCTTCTCATGCAGGGTCACGCAGTTATCCAATAAGTTCAGCCTGTAGGGAAAACATATCTGGATGTGCTGAACACTTTTAATTAGAAATAGCTATCAAAGAGCTTGTCACCCTGATGTACAGAACTGTGCACGTTTGTGCTCCCAGTACATTCCTCTGAAGGAGTAAAAGATATTTTTATTTTGGTGTTCATAAGCATTCCTGTGCACGTTCCAGAGCCAGTAAGGACCATTAGATAGTACACATTCCCTGTGTGGGTGGAGGATGCCTTTGCTTTTGTAGTATGTATTTTTGTATGCCTCTGTAGTGGCTTTAAAACTTAACATCACTGAATTTTTAAAACTGATTGCCTTTAAGGGAAGGTGCACGTCCCATTACATAACACACCGTATCCAATTGAAACTCAACGTGAATCTGACACAATTCATGGGATTTTGAGAAATACTTCAATTGGTTTTTTTTGAAAGCATCCTGGAGGTGAAAAGGATTCTCTTGAAAACCAGCTTCTTAACTTGCCTCTGGAAAGCTGCTTACCCTACCAAGTTGTGCTGCTTGCATGAATGGGTAGCAGACATCAAACACAGTGTTACCGTCTGTATTCACAGTACTGTTATCTGGCCATTAATATTTTAGAATATGGATTCAGTTCACATTTGATACTTGCTTCATTTTTCATGTGCCCTGCTAAATCCTCTTTTGGAAGCTAGCAAACACACACTTAAAAAAAAAAAAACATAGTAGATTTAATGAAAATTCACTGTTATCCTACAGCTTCTTAGGGCTGAAGGAATTCTTCTGCATCACACAACATACCCTTCAGCCCAGGCTCCTTCTCGTGTTTGCCAAGAAGTTTTTGCTCTCTGTGATTCTCCTCTAGCTCCTTCTCAGTGTGTTCATGCCTCTTACCTTGTGTCAATGAGAGTGGCTTGGCCACATGAAAACGCTTCACCTTGATGTGTGGGCTGCCTTCTGTCACAACCTCGTGCTGTTTCTGTCCTAAATTATTTTTCTTCTGTGAAAGTTTATCCTGCCTGGCTTCCCAGGGGCAACTTTGTTTGGAGGGTGCAGTGCTGTGTCTCTTCTAAGTAATGACCAGTTGATTCCCTCTGGTGTGGCTTCATGGCTCTTCTCTTGTCGTGATCGCTGATAGAGAAAATAGTGATTTGTGTGTGTTTAATCATTAGTTTAATTTAAATACATATAGATCTATCTTTAGTAGTAAAATGCAAACCCTGCAGGGACCCTACAAAGGTAAGTTATTTGTGCCTTTTAATTTCCTGGATAAAATGAATCCATGTTGTCAGCCTACTAGAAGGTTGTCACTGGAGTTTTTGGAAAGCTGTATTCCAGAAAGTAATGCTCACGCTTCACAAGCAGAATGGTTTAGACCTCTCTGACATCTAAAGAACAATGCAAGTATTTGCAGCAGCATACAAATTCATGGTCATTTCCAAAAACTGATTAAAATCTCAATTACCGTGGCTTGCTGGCAAGTATGCCTTGTTTCTGTTCAGATGTTCCACACAGACAGAGAGGTTTACAGGGAAATTCAGTCTAATTTGGAAATAGGTACAGCTTTATCTGGTGCAGTTAGTACTTGAGCCCCCAAACCAGGAGAGGAGGGTATTTTTCTCTACAGGAGCCTTCAGGGTCATTTCTCAAAGCACTTGGAGTGATCTGTTGTTCTTCAACCAGTGTCCGATTAGCATCAGATAAGATTACTTCACTAATATTTATTTTAGTCATGAAAAAGGGGACCTTTAAAGAAATGTGACCTTCAGCAGCAGAAAATTTAATGAAGTCATCCAGATGCTCTTCAGAATTTCAGCAGAAGCAGCCAAGCACATTTAGCATGAGGTAATCTGCCTTTCTGCCCATCCACAGCTGTAAAGTAAACAGCATCAAGAACATGAGGAAGACTGAAAACCTAATTAGAAAATAACTTAAGGCTTATTTATTTGGTTTAATGTGCACATTAATTATGTTTTTTTTTCCTAAGAATTAAAAATGGTTCCAAATATTTTTAAGTGCCTAAAACTGGACAGAGAATTTTTTGCTGGGATTTTTATCTGTGAAACTTCAGGAATCGGCAGATAACACTGTGTCTTTTAGTCCAGTGCCTCAGCAAAGAACTTCTGGATCAAAGCGAGAGGTTGTTCTACTGACGTGTTGTGTAATAGAGTGGTAGTCTCTGGTTTTGCATACTTCATAGTCCTGTAACAGCATGCAGAACATCTTTACAAGGTTTATGTTTTAAGCTGCTATAGAAGTTTGTCCAACTTGGAAAACGTGGTGAGATAATCAGCTAAACACTGACTTGTTTTTAATTTGGTCAAGGTTAGCTGATGCCTCTGGTTTTCTTCACTTCTACGATCCATAAACTTTTAGTGGGTTTAGGAGTTTCCTTGAGCGATTCGAGAAGCAGACTGGATTCCCATGCCATTGCCCCTCACACCTCACCATTCGCAGCTATTCCTGCCCCAGGATATGTGCAGCGCTGACTCATCTTGGAGCATTTTTCCTCTCAGGCAGAAAATATCCTTGTAGAAGCGTATTTTTCCTCCTATTTTTATTCACAAAAATAAAGAGAAACTTGCACTGCTAGAAAAAAAATAATTCAGAAACTTGCCTCGATTGTGTTAAAAATGAGCATTGAATAGAGATACTCATATCCTTAAGATCACAGAAACATCTTTTATTTGCATTCATTAATCTCATTCACTGTTTCTATTTCCCACTCCAGTCTGGAGAAAAAAAAAAATCTATGTTGTGAAGACTTTGAAAGCTCTGTTTTATATGACAAATAGTTTACAACTCTCCTAAAACTTTGCAACTTTGCCAGTATAGTTATTGTCTTGTGAATTACTGTGGTGTATTTCTCCATTGCGTGTCCCTCAATTATCAGCCAATCCTAAGCTCCGCAAAAGAAAGACTGAGAAGCTGTACTTGCAAAGGGCTGTTTGAATTAATACCGACTCACAGCTTTCTTACATTATAATGATAATAAATAATCATTACATAAAGTGGTACATTGTGAGCCAAATGATTGTGTAGCCTGTGCTTTGCAAGGCATGTGACAAATGGTTGAGGCCTCAGTAAGTTTAAGCTAACTGCAGAACTACAAACTGTGCAATAAGACTTAGAGGCTGTTAGCTGTGCACAAGCTGGATTGTCAAATGGAGCTCAACAGGCACAAATTATACTCCCACTGTCCACTGTGCCTTCAGGGAAGGGTTAGTGACTCGTTTCTGCAGTAAATAAGGGGTTGCTTTTAGAACCTGCCAAGTAATTGAATATTTTTTTTTCATCCAAAATAAGCTCTAATTAAAAGCAAAACAAACAAGCAAGAAGTTTGATTTTTTTTAAGTAGAAGGAGAAATTAGAATATTTCTATTTTTAGGGAAAATAAATTCTATTTTGGTATTAGATTATATTTTAAAAAGTATCCAGGTAACACAGAGAAGTCTCCAAAAGGGACCTCTGAGTGCAAAGTCAGCTATGGTGAAAACATTTAACATTTTGCACTCAAGGTTTTCAGCTCATTATTCTCTCTCAGGTGAGAACAGAATCAAAGAGGGAAGACCTACCTGTAGTATTTAAAGCAAGAAGCCTTAGATTAGCAACCTGATATCTAAAAAAGTACCATATGTGGTAGTAGAATTCACAGATAATTTCCTGTTTTAGCTGCAGTGTAGCACAGTGTAGACTTTGAAGTGGTGGAAACTCCACTGGCAATATCACCTTGACATACAACCTTTGTATACTGATAACTGGATGTGTATCTGCTTGAAGTTTAATTGCAGTCTTCCTCTTTGCACTTTCTGGAGTCCATCTGTGGAAAAGGTCTGTCCTTGAAACTCGACATAGAAAAAATAAATGTTTAATCTTCATGCAAGACTTGTGATATAAATAATAATCCATATTGAAGCCTTAAGTTATTTGTGATAGCTGCAAGGTGCTCGTGCATTTTATTGATTCTAAGATGGTTTCTTACAAACTGGAGAGAAAATACTGTTTCGGCATCTAAGTAAAGCCATCTCTTGCTGCTAAATCTATAGAGAAAGATGGAGATTTGGTTAATGGTAAGATCTTTTTCCATAAAACTCCAGCAATATTTTTTCTCCTAGCAATACACTGTTATGCAGTAAATACTGAGCTAGAAGCTACGTTGAAACTATACTAAGATTTTGTGGGAAAGGAGGGTAAGGTTACACTGAATGTGAATCTTTGTTTCTCCTTCAGAAGTGCATTTTCACACACACACAAAAATGAAGTGAATGAAAGCTACCCAGGCCAGCTCTCTCTGAAGCCTCACTGTTGTCCCAAGTCATTATTTCTTTTTTTTTCGTAGGGGAGAATTTCGATCAGAGTCCTTTAAGAAGAACCTTCAAGTCCAAGGTTTTGGCCCATTATCCTCAGAACATTGAGTGGAACCCCTTTGACCAGGATGCTGTCAACATGGTAGGTAAAGAAATTCTCAAGCTGTTTCCTGACAGTTTTCAACTCTAAAATGGTTCCTGGGTTGTTTACAACAGAACAATCATATTGTGGCCAGTAGGGATCTTCTGGTGGGACTAAGTGCACCCATTAGGCATTCTGCTTTAACTGCTACAGAGGGAGAGATATTGTGAAAATACACAATGCTTTCAAGCAAAACAAAGTAAATTTTGTATTTCCCTCATGAGTTCTAAGTAGATCTACAGTGTGATGAAACAGGTCTAACCTCCATCTCAGTGCCTGGCTGAGAAAGGTGCAGTCATCCATGAAACACATAGAATCAAATAATCATTAAGATTGGAAAAGGCCTCCAAGACCATCCGGTCCAACCATCAACCAATATTGCTCACTAAGCCACGTCATTAAGTAGCACATCTCTGTGTTTCTTGAACACCTCTGGGGATGGTGACTCCAGCACTTCCCTGGACAGCCCATTCCAGTGCCTGACTACTCTTTCTGAGAAAAATTGTATCCAACATCAGATGGGAAGAAGACAAACCAAGGAATTCTTAAGATACTAATATTCATGTGACGTTTTTCAGTACCAAAAAATCTTGTTGCTCCATTTATCAAGGGAGAGAGGAATCTTTTGTTGGGTGATAACTTTTTACGGTACCTCGTGCATTCTCTGTGCATCTTTCCTGATAGCTGAATTTGTGAGTTTGTGTGGCTAAGTCTCAAGATGTGATGACAGGAGAGAAAACAGTTTCTGGAGTTTAGTACAGGGGCAGTGAGAATTAAAAGACCACTGGAAATTTTCTGGAAGTGTTTATATTCAAAGGATGTTTCCAAAATCATCAAAGCACGTGTTAAGACTGTCTCCTGAGAAAGGCAACAAATTATTGTCATTTCACTGAATCACAGAATGTTTGGGCTTGGAAAGGATCTCAAGGATCATCACGTTCCAGCTCCCTTGCCAGAAACAAGGTTGCCAACCTTGTCAACCCAAGGTCAAGCACTAGATCAGATTGCCCAGAGCCCCATCCAGCCTGGCCTTAAGTGCCTCCAGGACAAGGCCTCTCTGAGCAGCCTGTTCCAGTACTTCACCACTCTCTCAGTGAAAAAAACTTCCCATTTAGACATCTGGTCTAAATCTCCCTTCCTTTAATAAGTTAAGATTCCCAGGACAGGAAATAACTTCTGTTTTATAACTTAAAAATGAGTAGTCTTAATGGTATAAAAGCCAAGTCCATCCAAGGCCATTTGTTTTAAAAAACTGTCTGTTTGGTCTAACTAAAACTGGGAAATTAGGGAGCCCCTTCCCACCTCAGTCAAGTTCAAATGTGCTTTGGAGTTGAGGAGGATAGGTCTACTTTAGAATCAACTTCAGCTTCTGGTGCAGAGATGAGATCAAGATAATATCCTGGCCTAGCGGAGACCTGGTGAACGTGCAAAAACCACAGAAAAATGGCTTTTGGAGATGTGGTCTGAATGGCATTTAGTTCCCATTTTGAAATGTCTCTGTACTAATGAAGGTCTCCAAAGTTCATTTTTCTTTCCATGGAGTTGAATTTTTTTTTGTATTGTGCCAAGTATTTAATATGAAAACACAGGAGCAAGAGGTAGCGATGACACTGAGAGCTGGCACAATGGCACTGCAGTCATGTGTAGAAAGGCAGAGAAGAGCCTGAGGCCAGTATCAATCACTCTGCCCACTGACAGCTGGGAATTTCTGTTCTCCGCTTCCAAATGTGCTCTGATGGAGATGGTGTGATATTTGGGTTGGTCTCCGTACTACTTTGCATACGCAGAAGGCACAGAGCAATCAGAGCAATGCTTGACATGCACAGTTGGGATGATAATAACTGCTGAGGCTATTTCTGCCTTTTAGTTCTGCCTCCGAATTAGGGATGATCAGAGGAGGAGTGATGGGGTTGGGCAGCAAGAATATGACAGCAAGAGGCAGTAGCTGGAATAGCTGCATTATTTGTCCCTCGCATTGCAAAGGTCTTGTCTTCGTGAAGTACGATCACACTGTCAGACAAAAATGGAATACCAAAAGCAGCAAGAGAACTATTAAAATAAAATAATTGAACAAGCCGCATTCAGCTGAAATCAAATAGCTGAAGAACGCAGCTTTCATCTGCAGTGTCTTCGAAGGGGAAGAAAAAAGCATTTACTAACAGCAGCAGTATTTAATGGTCTTTTAAATCGTCTTTTGGAAAACTTCTTTATTGTTTTGATCTGAAACATCATTTAAAGTAATATCCACCTCCACAGAATCCCTTGAGGCAATTATTGGCCTTTCTGATCTTGCCTTGCTGTATTAGTTCTGCCTATGTGTTTGCTTTATGTGAGTTTCCAGAAGCAATTTTCCTCAGAGAAGAAAATGCATAAATCCTTCAAGGTTAACTTGTGAGAACTCGGCGCTGCTGGATGCCTTGGGAATTTCAATTGCCTTTTGAAACCATCCTGCCACTTTAAAAATAACCCCCTGAAGTCCTGAGAAATCACTCTGCCTGCGAGTCATTTTTTTTTCTCTCTGTTAAAGTATGCAGAGTTCTATTTAATAGGGGAATATTTCTTTCCCCCCACACTGCTTTCAGTGATTATCCCTGCCTACTGTCACATGCTGTCTTCTGTGACCATTCTGCAAGTTATCTCTCATACCAAACTGAAGGTCTCAGTGCAGGGGAACTGTGAAATCGTTAGGAGCTAATACTCCTGCTTTAGTCCTTTTAGGTATGTAAATAACCACATATATTCCTGGAGCCCAAGGAAGCGTTTTCTGTTTCAAATTTCATCTACTGAAATAAAATCATTACAGGTTACTTTGAAAGAACAAGCCTTAATACAAAGAGAAGACGCCCTCCCCTCCTCCACTCCCTCACCCACAGCTCAGGTTGGATGTGTGCAGCACGTTGGGAGCACGAAAAATATACAGGGGCTTAGAAAGTGAAATAGAGGATCTAACGGAGAAGAGTTGAATTGTGCTGATGGGCAGTGGTCCAGGGGGAGCCTTTGGTTTAGAAACATCTGAAATAGGTGATTGCTGGCAGGAGGCAGAGATTACAGCCTATGCATCCTGCCTGTGTGCTTCTGTGTTTAAGGGGGAAAAAGCATCTCCTGCTCATCAATTGTAGAGAGGACGTATCAATTCATTGATTATCTTTTTGCCCTGCTTCGTTACAGCTTCCTTTTGCTTTTTCAGGCTGTGCTGATTATGAGCCTCATACAAACATGTTTTAATTCCCTATTTTCCCTCTGTGAAATGCTCTGGAAATGAAAATCCGATCCTTGGATCAGCATTCCTGTATAGTTTTCTGTGTTGTACACAGCTTCCTGTGTTGTACACAGAAAACATATCCAAAGTGCTTTTTGCCAACTTTTTACTGTGGCATAAATAGCAAACACAGCTATGATGGAGTGATTGATGTCCAAGGCACTAAGATGAAAGTTTTCATGCTTTAGCTGCAAATGCTCTCTGCATCACTTGGCAATGAGCGCCCGTCATTCCTTTTGATCTTAGCAGCTTAAGTGGCTCTTGGTCATTCCCTTCCTTCAGTGCTATCCCGTCCTCTTTTGCTTTTCCCATGCCTTCTTTTAGGTCAAATCCAGCAGCCTCTTTGCCAGGGTTTGCAGCCAGGAACTTAAAATATTGATATTCTGCACATGCTGAGCTGTGGCAGAAACTTAATGGATGAGAGTTCCTTTGTGTGCATACAATGAGTACATCAGGGAGGAGGGAATAATGTTTAAGACTTGTAGGATATTTATTTAACAACTGTTTCAGGTGATCTGAACTTCTCTGGAGTTCATCCTTTCTTGTTTTCACCAGTACATATTATTTGCATATCTGTGGTGTTTTTTTTTTGTTGGGTTTTTCTTTGTTGTTGTTTTGTTTTTTGTCTTTTGTAAAGCAAAATATATATATAATCTTTGACTCATAGTGCAGAGATTATAACCTGTGATTTCAGACTGGTCAGGTCTGATAAGGCTATAGCCACCATTGGACTGGTCAGGATGAGATGTTAAGGGAAGCGCTCAGCTGAGTGGAGGCTCACAGCATTTTTGACAGTTGTCTTCTAGTGTTACCTTTTGAACAGCAGGAGTGCTTTGAAAGGTCTCCCTCTCGTCTCTCCTTTTCTTCGGATAGAAGATATGAAAGAAGCTTTGTTTATAAGCACACTGATTTGTTCAGAACATAAGAAGTTTTGTGTTGATGCGCATTCCAACATGTTTTGCTGGATACTTGTTATTATGTATTAGATAGCTGATAGAATTGCTGAGGAATGCCTGGAAAAATGCCTCAAGTTATCAGCAGGGCTGTGTCTCAAAGGAACACCCAGCACAGTGTAATCACTGCAAAATATTTTGCTGTGTGGTTTATCAAAACTGAGGTTTTCATAGATTACTTTTTTTTTTTCCCCCTTCTTCCTTCTTCCAATCTCAGCTGTTCTGTAGTACTTAGAGGGGAAAGTAAATGTGATAGCTGTACATCAACTGCTTCATTTTCTTGAAGAAAATTAGGGAGGATCAGTGAATTACTAGAATTCTGCATAAGTCAATTTTAAAGTACTGTGGGCACAATATATGCAAGTGAGAACTAATCTGAATGTCTTCATATGCTCCTTAAACAAAAGAGACAAATGCTGCACAGTAGCAATGAAAGATAAGTCATAATGACTTAATAGAGGAGTGATTTTGAGGCTTTCATCAGTCATGACTCTCTCTTCTTTTAAGTAGCACCTGTTTTAGGTTTGTTCTTGGGCTGCCTTTCAGACGGATGATGTTTAATAACAAACAGTTTGTTATGATGCAGTGAAAGAAAGAAAAGTGCCCATAAGGTGAAGGTAACAAAATAAAATTGTAACTTAAATAACTGTTCCTGTTCTCTCTTCCTCAGCTATGTATGCCCAAAGGGCTGTCTTTCAGGACACAGGCTGACAACAGAGATCCACAGCTCCACTCATTCATAATCACCAGGGAAGATGGCTCTCGTACCTATGGGTTCGTGCTCACCTTCTATGAGGAGGTCACGAGCAAGCAGATCTGCACGGCCATGCAGACGCTGTACCAGATGCACAATGCTGAGCAGTACAGCAGCGTCTGTGCCTCGTCCTCATGCAGCATGGACTCCCTGGCCAGCAGCATTGATGAGGGCGATGCCACCTCCCTCGCCAAGCTCCAGCGGTACAACTCCTACGACATCAGCAGGGACACGCTGTACGTCTCCAAGTGCATATGTCTCATTACCCCTCTGCCCTTCATGCAAGCCTGCAAGAAGTTCCTGGTCCAGCTCTACAAGGCAGTTACCTCCCAGCAACCACCACCGCTGCCCCTGGAGAGCTACATCCACAACATACTCTACGAGGTGCCCTTGCCACCCCCTGGCCGGTCGCTGAAGTTTTATGGGGTTTATGAGCCCATCATATGCCAGCGACCTGGTCCCAACGAGCTGCCACTCTCCGACTACCCACTGCGGGAAGTCTTTGAGCTGCTGGGGCTGGAGAACCTGGTTCAGGTTTTCACCTGCGTTCTGCTGGAGATGCAGATCCTCCTGTACTCACAAGGTAAGAACTCCATTGACACAAGTGGGTCTGCTCCTACTAGGCAGTTCCTGGGCAGCTGCAGTCGTGGGAGCTGATAATAAGTCATTGGTTTTCAGCAGATTTGTTAAACACGAGTGCATAATGAAAAATTGCAAGAGAAATGAGGCTGTCCTAATGAAAGCACTAAATAATTGTTTCCTCCAGGCAGTCTAGGTGCTGCTTGTTTAATTATGCATCGTATTTATCACTTGTGACAGCGAGCAATAGAATTCACTTAATTATCATCCTTACACTGCCCTTGATCATGCTGCAAGACAGCATGAAACTAATCCTATCTTCTGCACAAATACCAGCAGAAAGCAATACATTCACATCTTGCAGAAAACACTTCTGCTGCTTTCATTTTCAACTTTCAGCAGTGTACTGAAATTCAGTGTGACTTCTTTTGTCCTGTATGATGGGATATGTTCTAGTTAGAGCATGGATTGTCTTTTAGCACTTAGAGGCTGAAGGTTTAATGCTGCGTTGGGTTTGAGAGGAGACAGAGGCAGTCTGAGTGAAATACTTTATGGCAAGATTGCTGGTGCTTATTTTTGAGGCATTTATGACTGCAGTTGGCAAAGGCTAGCTGTGCTGGCAATGGTTGCTTGCACAGAGCCTGCACACACTGCAGTGTGACAGCAAGTCTTTGAAAATCTGGCTCCTACCTTTTCTCTTCTGCTTTTCTTTCTGTGCTACTCTGCTGCAAGGTTGGGGAACCTTTACTTAGTGCTGGGCAAGCTCTGAGGTTTCTGTCCCCTTTGCTCTCTTCTGTGTGTTGATGATTGAATCTGGCCCAAGAGCTAAAAGCTGTATGTGTGAATTCTGGGCCAGCATGCATGGCAATAAAGAAACAAATCAACTCCTAGCTTCCTGATGGCTTCCAAGTGGATGTCCAGGCTCTTCATAGCTTCCATTAAGTTTCACTGGATGCCTGACCAAATTATTTTGGTTCCCAAATTGTTTTTGTGCTTTGGAATAGAAGTTAGGGGGAAGATGTTTGGTCAGACTACAGTGAATAATATGAAGCTTATAGGTATGAGTAAATTTTAACAAAAATGAGAGAAGATGATGCATACGCAGACTTCCAAAGAGATGTGGTTCAAGCAGCATCTCAAAAACCAGTGGGCTTGAAATTGAGAATAGTATATGATGAGTGCTTTGAGATAATGAACTTCAGGTCCCAAAAGTGAACACTTGGCTTTATCATATAAAAGAAAAGGTCAGTAAGCATGGAAAGGTAATACTAATGAATAAAGGACTCAGAATGGAAAAATGCTGGGGGAGGTAGAAGGAGGATAGTTCTGAAAATGACTGAATTCAAAGGGTTGTCTGTTCTTTGTGTAGTACTTCTCCACACAGACTCCAGGGGTTTCCTTTCAAGAACCAGAAATGAAGGGCCTTAGCTGCTCTCAGTTTGAAGTGTGAGCAGAAATCCTGCTGTTAGTTTTGATTAGGCTGCTTCTCCCCTCCCTTCTGCTTCCATGTGTGGATGCTTACCTCTTTCTTCCTCTGTTTGATTTGTGCGGCCTGTGCCACCTGACAATGGAGTTCAGCTAACACTTCTGAAGTGCCTCTCCATCCCTGCTCATCATTCTCACCTTGGTCCTTGCTTATGAACTCACAGAAAAGCTGGAAGTTTTTAGTGTAAGCTAGTAGTATTAGCAGAAATACCCCCACCATCCCCACCAAAGAAAAAGCCCCAGTTGTCAGATTGCATTTTAGTAGTGTTCTGTGCAGATCCGGAGCACCTGGCTTTTCATTACTTTTGTGAAAGTCCTCGAGATGGATGCAAAATATTCATTAAATATTTTTGACTCAACCTTCATAGTGCCTCCACCAGAACTTCAGTCATTCATTAATAAGTATTGTTGTCTTCCAATGATTGGCCATAATGCTAAAGTTTACTTGTTCCTGTTTTCCCTGGTTGTTCTTTGGTCTAGGTTTCTTTGCTCGTTTGTTTGTTTGAAGAGGAAGATAGTGAGAATTAGTCATCTCTGCCCTCCAAAATTCAGGTTTTTTTCCCCTTTCTTTCTACTAGCAAATCTGGAGATATCCTTGAGATGACTTTTATCTCCTTATTCAACACAGACACATCCTGATGGGGCGTGGGGAAAAGCCCTTAGGTAGCTGGGTTAGGGAAGCTGTGGGATTATGTAAATGGCATCGTAATGCTGGTTCCCAAAGGTGAGGAATGCTGAGCGAAGTGCAAAGCCACGGTTTTGGCATAGCCTGATAGCTGAGCGCTTGGCTCCTGTGCTGCAACTGCTTCTAAATGTCATTCTTGCCATTCCTGAAAGAGGAAACAAAGCAGCCTTCCCCTTTTAGAGATATAACTGGCCTAAGTATCCCTGAAATAGATTCTGTAAGCTTTGAGATCCACCAGGGAAAAATGCTTTCTTAGCCCCAAGTTTTTTCAAAGTCAGAAGATGAAAGGAAGTAATGACTGAAACAAAATTGCAGATTTACCCTTCCTTCCCTTTCTGCTTTAAAGACAATGTACTCACTGGACTGTTTCAGTAGTCTGGGCCTTTCTGAAGCCTTCCCACATTCAACAGGAGATTAGGAGAAGATGGTCTTATGTCCACAGGGTGTGATTTCAAGCAAGAAAGCATTATTAACCTGAAGTCGGAGTTCGCTGTAATGCTACAGTACAGCACGTGAGACATCAGAGCTCTGAGCCAAAACCTGCTTCAGCTCACCAGGCTATTTCAGTGAGTGAGCTCCTAACAACATACGTGGAAAAAGTAAACTGACTCTTTTTTTGTTTCCCTTGGCCATGTTGGAAGGAAACTTTTCATTAGAGCTTGCCAAGAAACGTGTTCGTTTTTTAAAGAATGGCTATTTTTTGACAGTTGAGTAAAAACATCAATCGTTGTGCAACGCTGACCATAGAATACGTCTGCCGGCTGTCTGCTGAGAACCTTAAACTTCTCACAAAACATCTGCCTTCTAAAGGCAGGTTACATTTGGAGGAAAGAGAGGACTTTGAAAACCTCAAAAACTGGCCGGAGCTCCAAGATCTACTGGCTTTAAATCTTAGCTTTATAAGCAACTTGGGGTAGTAGGCTGCCAGGGCAAAGGGTGGTGTTCAGGTGAAGGTGCACTCTGTTCACTGACAGAGTTGGGTATTAAGCAGCAAAGGAGGGTTACTCAAAGATGGTACTAGCTTTTCTGGAGTGCTTTTTTCCCTAGTGAATAAGGAGTTAAGGATGAAAAAGTTTATTTCTAGCCATGGAGCTGGAATAGTGTTTCCTGAACAAAAGCATGCAAGTGAGAGAGGAGGTGAGGGTGTTGGGTGACTTTGTCCAGCTTGTCCCGAAAGTGTTCCCAGCGTGATACAAGCGTGTAAGGGCCAACTGGGAGGTATTTGTGCTGTGGCTGCTGCAGTCAACTTTGGTATCTAGTTACTCTGTGGGGTTTTATGGATTTTGTTTATCCCATTTGTTGTTCAAAAGAAGGGATTGCAGTGGGCTGTAACTTCATTTTGCAGCTACGGCAATTGAACTAAGGCGATGAGAGACTGCCGTAGGAAAATGATGAGCTCATTCTCTTAAGCTCCTTGGTTCCCGAACTTCTTGAGTTGCAACTACCTTCATCTTCAGCTTGTCTCTGGCTTATGGCTTAGGCTTTAATGCAGTCTGGTGCTGCAGAACTGTCACTGTGGCTTTATGAACCACAACTTGGGAACTGGTGTGGAGGATTGTGTACCTCCAGAGCAAAAACCACTGTGACTAAAGTATTTCAATCTGAAGACACAAAGCATCAGGTCAGACTGTGCTGTGGTGGTGTTAGGGCAAAACCTGAACAAAGATGGACAGTTAAGAGCTAGCAGGGACCTGTGCTTGCACTGTCAATGGCAGGACAAAAAAGACCAGTCCTTGACTCTGCTGGAGACAACACAGAGTTCCATGGGCTCACTCTAGTTGTTTTCAGTAGGTAGATGCAACAGACTGCTGGAAGTGCCAGATTTGGCTTGCAAAGTTGGAAGCTGTACCTGGAGGCTCTGGAAGCAGAACTCCTGTGAGATCAGGCTACAGCATTCTGGATCTGGAGAATATTTTAAATAGTGCCAGATTTTAACGCAGGACATTTCAAAACCAAAGGGAAGGTTTAGACATTTTTTTTTTTCTCTGCAGTTCTACAAGGAGAAGTTTTTGTATGGCAGCCTTTTAAACTTCATCCTCTAAAAATTATAGCTTGGATTATGATGTATCCCTATGACTTTCAGGAGACCTCGAGACTCCAAATAAATTCTAAAAAGCTGATAGAAGTAGTCACGCTTATTACTAAGCAAGACACATAGTGTAGCACACAGCTTATGTTGTGTAAGCTCGGGGCTTACGGACTTTCCTTTATGGAACAGATTTGCTGTTGCACATAATTTTATTGTAGTTTATTCAATCTTAAAAATTAATACTCTCGCAAGTGCCCTTTGTTTCATTCAGAGCACAGCTTTCCCATGTGACTCTGGCAATGTAATGGTATTGTGAGTGTCCAGGCTTCCAGCAGTATCCAAGTTAATAACACTCTGCTATAGCTGCCACAGTTTCCCGAGGATTGGTAACAAAATGCTACTGGCGTGAGATGTCTGCTGGAGAGAGATGAATTAAATCACAGGCTCTGCAGAAACCTCAGCAATCCGTCCGTATGCCTGCCTTTCTGGGGATTTAAACATGAGAGGGAATGTGGATGAGACAAAGATAAACTTCTTACAGCTTAGGCTATTTCTACTCATTATAATTTTAAGCATTTCCCAAGTTGTTTTTTTTCAGAGGGCTTGAGTAATTGCTCCTCAAAGACTGAAGCATTCCTTGAGTCATTTTTTCTTTAAATCTTAGGAATTACAGTTGAAATGGCTATGCTTATTTATAGGTGTGCCCTAGAAAAAACATTGTGCCTGGAAGATCCCTGGTACATAAACTGTTTTGGGTGAGATATGGCATTTTAACGCCATATACTTATGCAGAAAATCTTTGTTCTCCACTGTTGCTTATTTAAGTTGTCACATTCCACACTGGTATTCATATTCAGGAAACCATTGCAGAGCCAGAGCTGAACAATTCACATGGGGACAAAACGTGTCTATGCTGTGATTGAGATCCACATCTGGGGCTTCAGCAGCACCGTGGTCATAGGAGACCACAGTGCTTATTCCCCAGGAACAGAGATGAGTAATGTGACCCAAAGAATCAATTATCCTCTTGACTTTCATCTTCAGAGAAAGGACAAAACTATTTTTCAACTTCAAGTTACTCAGTTTTAGAGAAGTCATTCAGCCTGAAAAGTCAAACAGTTTTTAAGCATCTGCAAACAAGGTGGACTGCTAGTACAGGCCTGTTCTACAGCCTCGCTTCTGTTAGTAATGAAGTGTAGAGGAAGATTGGCACTGTCTTTATTGCTGCACACGCGCAATCCATCACTTGTCCACTTCTTAAATTTGATCTTAATATTTTCCATTATAAGACAGCTCTACATTTAAGTACAGGAGGAAAAAAAATAAAGTTGACTTAGTTTGAATTTGCATTTCAAATATCACGGAACTGTGGGGTCTGAACCTCTGGAGATCATCTAGTCCAACCTGCTACATCACACATCCGCTGCTGTATTCTCAGCTTGATGCAGGGTTGTGCCACACTTTTGGAGGCGTAACTGTGCTAGTGGCAGAGCTGATTCAAATTTTCCTGTGAATTAATTCTTAAGGTGCTTCTTAATCATAAAATAATTTATGCTGACCTGCGGTCTGTGACACAGATAAATGGGATAAATGGAAATGTATTGAAGTAGAAGTGATTTTTTCCATTAAGCTCTTGCTAGTGAGGGAAAAACTGGAGAAACTGGCCTCAGTGAAAATTGAGTTCGGGATGTTTTCCCTTAGGCAGAGCTGACCCGCAGTCTGAGGAGCTAATTCTTAGTTGATGCAATTAGATTGCAGACTTTACTCAATCATCCTGTTTAAGAAAACATGTACTTTCAGATCTGCATAAACTGCTGCTCTGCTTTGATCGCATAGCTTGCGTGCTGTGCCACCCATTCCTGCCTGAGGTGGAAGATTGTGATGCCCTGGGTCATTTCCTTGCAACTCTGCAGGCTACGTGCCTGTGTCTCCAAGCTGCTCATGTCCCCTGAAGGCAGTACAGTGATTTCTATGGCAAATAAATGTTTCCTGAAGTGCAACATGCATTTCATGTGAACATCTCCTGAAAGTCACCTGACATTACTTGTTGGCAATCACCGCTTCAGTGTACAAGTCAGACACGAGAGCTTATAAACAGGAGTAAGACTGACTTTTTTACATGGGCAACGACAAGGGAAGATGAGTGGTCGGACAAGGGGGAACAGTTTTAAACTAAAAGGAGAGATTTAGATTAGATATTAGGAGGACGTTTTTCTCTCAGGATGTGGTGAGGCCCTGGCACAGCTGCCCAGAGAAGCTGTGGGTGCCCCATCCCTGGAGATGCTCAGGGCCAGGTTGGATGGGGCCCTGGGCAGCCTGAGCTGCTGGGTGGCAGCCTTGTCCATGGAAGGAAGTTGTGGCTGGGTGGGCTTTAAGGGCCCTTCCATCCTAAGCCATTCTATGAGTCTGTGATTCTGTGATATGGAAGTTTTCAGGGCACTTTGAGGTCTGAGAGAGTTGTATGCATTGCTTCCAAGGATCTTCTGAGCTCTGTTTTGAAAACCTTTGCTTTCATAAACATTTTTTCTCTCGGATGTGAATTTCAGATTTCCTTTTTCATCTGCAAAGTGCTATATATAAAATATCACAGATCTGAGAGTAGCAAGTCACGAGACAAGTCTCGTGGTTGTTGGTGACTCACACACAGAGCTCAAAGCAAAACAGTAACCTTTATTTTCCAGTTTCTTCAATATACCTGACTCAGCTAATCCATATCGCATTACAAAAGTAGATGTTGAGCAGCAATTGCTTGTAATACTTAGACTGAAAAGGTAGCATATGAAAAATCTATTAGTCACTAGGGTGTTTTAAAGCTGGGTCAGGCATTTCCCATTGAAGAATTAGCTCTTATTCATTAAGGTTCATTGATTTGATGCTGTCCTGCATGACATCCTGGTCTCCAAATTGGAGAAAAATAGATTTGATGGATGGACCACTTGCTGGATAAGGAATTGGCTGGATGGTCACACTCAGAACATTGTGGTCAATGGCTCAGTGGAGATCAGTGATGAGTGGTTTTCCTAAGGGGTCAGTGTTGGAACCAGTGTTCTTTAGCATCTTTGTAGTCAACACGGACAGTGGGATCGAGTGCACCTTCAGCAAGTTTATAGATAACACCAAGTTGAGTGGTGCAGTTGCCATGCTAGAGGGAAGGGATGCTACTGAGATGGACTTTGGATAGGCTTGAGAGGTGAACACATGCCAATCCCATGAAGTTCAACAAGGCCACATGCAGTGTCCTGCACCTGGGTCAGGGCAATCCCAAGCACAAATACAGGTTGGGCAGTAAATGGAGTGAGAGAAACCCTGAGGAGAAGGATTTGGGAGTGTCAGTTCATTCAACATGAGCCCGCAATACGCAATTGCAGCCCAGCAGACCAACCATATCCTGGGTTAAATCAAGAGAACTGTGACCAGCGGGTCAAGGGAGGTGATTCTGCCCCTCTACTCTGCTCCCGTGAGACCCCACCTGGAGTACTGTGTCCAGTTCTGGGGCCCCCAACACAAGAAGGACGGGGAGCTGTTGGAGCAGGTCCAGAAGAGGGTCGTGAAGATGATCAGAGGGCTGGAGCACCTCCCCAGTGAGGACAGACTGAGAGAGCTGGGGCTGTTCAGCCTGGAGATGAAGAGGCTTCAAGGGGACTTTATAGCAGCCTTCCAGTACCTGAAGGGGGCCTACAGAAAAGCTGAGGAGGGACTTCTTATAAGGGCAGGTAGCGACAGGACAAGGGGAGATGATAGTTTTAAACTGGAAGAGGGTAGATTTAGACTACCTATTAGGGATAAATTCTTTATTGTGAGGGTGGTGAGACACTGGCACAGGTTTCCCAGTGAGGTCGTGGATGCCTCCCGCTGGGAAGCATTCAAGGCCAGGCTGGATGGGGCTCTGAGCAACCTGGTAGGAGTCCCTACCTATAACAGGGAGTTGGAACTGGATGATCTTAAAGGTCCCTTCCAACCCAAACCATTCTATGATTCTATTATTTTTCTTTTTTTTCTCTTTTATTATTTTTTAAAACTTGGGTTTTAACTGTTGCTTCATTTCGATTTGTTCCTTTCCATAAGGCACTTTTTGTAGATGTGTTTTATCATCTTCCGGGATACACACAAACACAGGGGTGTGCAAAGTTGCCATTATGTTTGTGTGTTCAAAAAGCTGTAGAGCAAGGGGAGTGGCATCCAGCTAGCTCAGCTTTTCAACTACTTCCAAGTACTTGCAAATTGCATGTAAAACAGAATGGTGAGAGGTGAAAAAAAGGGGAGGCATGGCCTGTTTTTCAAGCATTGCAGTGGATTTAGAAGATCCAGGTGTCGTGCCAAGACCATGACACCAGGCTGAGACTTCAGCTCTACTGTAGGCTTTGTGCTGTGTCTAGCAGGTTGCTGGAACATATTTGGAGGATGGCTGCGTTGTTTTGTCAGGAAGACAGATGTGACAGAGCTAAAATAGCATTGTACTGATGACAGCAAGAATAGAGTTTCTGGTTTGAATGGATGTGTGTATGTGTTTTGTTATCAAAAATTCTGTGGTCGAGCATTAGTTGAGGAAGTCCCAGGTGGAATTCCATTCTGTTGGATTATGACTTAAGATTTTAACCGGTTTCGAGGGAATCACCTGAGCAAGGGAAGACTCAGCTGTATTGAGCAGGGTAACGCTGATATCTCTTTCCCTTCTCAAAGGGAAAACTACTTTTTCAACTATTGCCTGCATTTGAACTGTAAGTTCTTTTGGACAATATTTCTGCATGCACAGTGTATGTTGTAATATCATTCGGCTTGGTTGTTGGCCCTTTGTTATATTGTGAAGAATCAGCAAGTCCAGGTATTTGCCAAACGCTGCCCTCTGTCAGAAAAAAAACATTACAGTAAGTTTATGTTCAAATTCTGAAATCATTTCCAAACAAAACAGTGACCCATAATTACATAGGAATCTTTCTGGGCTTGCAGCTTAAGCACTGCGTTGTGACTTGTGATCCCCATGAGTATTTCCACAACACAGCAGAGCTGCTGACCCGTGCTGGAGTGGGTCTGCACTGCAGCTTTTTTCCCTTCATGGGGAAATGAGACGCAGACTTGGCTGAGGGCCCCCAGCAGATGCTGCCAGAAGAAGGCATTGGATCCAGGCTCTTTGAACTCAGCTCTGCTGCCCTCTTCTTCACACAGGAGGAGGGTTAAGTGTGATAGACAGACCTGTGCCAAATCCTGCTAAGCAGCTGCTGGGAGGCAGTGGTTGCAATGGGACCCACAGGGGCCACTTGCCCTGGGATTATCTTCCTTGAGCAGTTTCTCTTGGAAGATATCCCTTGTATAAATGAGGAATTTAACTCTGAACGTGAAGAACTTGTAAGCACCGCACTCGCCAGTGTTGTGTGTGTTGAATAAAGTGTCCCAGGAGGGCAGCGTGAGGGAAGCAGGTACAATCTTTCTCCAGCCACACTTCCTGTGCTGCTGAGTACTATCTCACCTCCTGTTCCAGCTCTTAAGTGCTGGGTTAGGATCAGAGAACCATTTTCCTACCCAGCCTACCATGCATTCAGTAGAAGGCAAAGCCTGGCTTACAGCTGGAGGTTGCTATCAACATCTGATAGTGGTGGTGGCATAGGATCAGGAGACCCCTCCACCTTGACACAAACGCGCGCCATCTGATTTTAATTCCTACTTTCATTCTCTCCCTCCTTCCTTTTTTTTTCTGTTCTGCTCCCCTTTTTCTGTCCCTGGTTTAGGAAAATGGGTTAATCCCTTTGTTTCCAGGTTGCCTTTGGTACATGCACCAGCTTTCTTCAAATGCCTGTAGGTGCAATGATCCCAGACAAAAAGGCCTTTTGCCTTGCAACCCTGCCATGAAGATCTGTCCTTTCACGTGACCATGTAGGTCAGAGCAGACCCTGAAGTCATCTTGTGCCTATTAAGACATGCAATTTTCTGTATTAATTTTGTTTTAACTTGACCAATTTTCGGAGTTCAGGAATGTGTGCCAAATATCAGCATTCCTGAGACACCAGCAGATGCTGGGAGTTAATTTGGTATAAATGCTCCACGACAAGACCGCCAATCGACATATATAATTACATACCCGTTTCAATGGGAGAGATTCCTAAATGGCCGATCTGCAGCTGGGAGTGGTTTTGAGGTTTAACCTTGAGACTGACTTGTATGTATGAAAGTGGTTTTGAAGGCTGAATGACCAGCTATTAGCAGGACAAGATGAAAAGTGTTTTTGCCCTGCCAGCTGACCTGCAGATAGGGGCTGTTCTTTCATAGAGAGGTGCTAGCAGGAAGGAGAAAGGACTGTGCAATTTGTTGTTTAATTTACATATTTATTTAAGTGCATCTTCCCAGTGACCTCCTAAAAGCAGAGCAGTGTCAGACAACAGCACTTGGGCTGACCCTGATGTCTGCCAGGAAGTCAGGCTGGGTTGTTGGGGAACAGGAAGGCTGGGATCCTGACCACACAGAAGAAGGCAGCAGGGCTGTAGGAAAATAGGAACAACTCTTCTTGTGATAGCACAGGGCAGTGTTCCTGCCTTTAGCCAGTGGTGATTAATGAGATGTGCTGCTTCTTCATGTTTATTTAATGCTCCTTAGGACCTAGGTGTACTTTTGTGCTCTTAAAAATGTAGGGGCATCAGTTAATGCAGAAGATGCTGTAATACAGAGCAGAAGCGATCGCCTGGTTTCACAGCCTTTATCAGCTTACCAGACCCAAGTCTCTTTACTTGTTTCTGGATGGCTCATGTGCAGTCTGAGTTTTGCCATAAGGATGGCCATCTCTTTAAATACAAATGTGTGATTTATTTATTCACTTATTTAACTTCTCCATTCCGTTCTCTCATTTGTATTAATAAGTAGATAGTGGAATTACATTTCTTGCTAGCTGAATATTTGAAAAATAATCTGCTCTGATCCAAAAGCTGAAGTATAAAATATCCCTGTGGCTCAGCTAGACCTAATTAAATTGCAGTTTGAAAGATAGCACACTGTGGGTTTACTTGCACCACGACACTACAAGGCAGTAAACTACTCAATTAAAGACAAATTTGGGAAAGCATTGCAATACAAGAGAGCAAGCTATATGAAGTGTGTTAAGAACTGAATTTCCCTTCATCTTCTCTTTGGATTTCTGTTTAAAACGGTCCTTTTGTATACCCGGGGACCGTCAGCTTCTGCTGGAGTGAGGTGAGCCTCTCAGAAAATGCACTCAGCTGTGGAAATAGCAGCGAGTGCAGCAGAAACAGGCTGGCAAGAGCAAGTGAGAAAACCTCACTGCAGTGTTTCCTTGAAGTTCTCTTCCTTTCTTCTCCTTTTTCCTTGTAAAACATACGCCTTTTATAGAATCAGAATATTATTAACCTGTACTTTAGAGAGAATTTTTGGTATCTTTTTAATGAATGAATTTAGTGATGAAATAGATCTAGATAAGAGATGAATATTTATGTTCAGCAGTTTCTTCCTGGGGGTAATGAGTTTTGATGAATTAAATAATGCTTCAGGCTTTTAAATACTTCAGTGCTGTCTTATTTTCAAAAGAGCATCTTACCATATAAATACGGTTTCTGTGTCATCACTGCTTTCCTTGTAAACCAGATTCCAGAAGTGGAAGGCAAGAAGGTAATCCAGTGTCTCTCTCTCTCCCTGCACCTAGATTACCAGCGCCTGATGACAGTGGCAGAGGGGATCACAACGCTGCTGTTCCCATTTCAGTGGCAGCACGTATACGTTCCCATCCTTCCTGCCTCCCTCCTGCATTTTCTGGATGCTCCGGTTCCCTACCTGATGGGGCTGCAGTCCAAGGAGGGAACTGACCGCTCCAAGCTGGAGCTGCCACAAGAGGTAGGTCTTTGCACCTGGGGTGCTGCTCAGCAGCACGTAACTGGTGTTTGTGTGAATCCCTGCTGGAAAACACCAGGTGCTGTGCTAGGGAGTGTCTCTGGTACCGTGAAGACTGCTTCCACAGAAACTCTGTTTTCCAACAGGAGAGAAACGGAGGGGAGAAACTCTCCACAGACCTTCATAGAGTCATAGAATCTCCCAAGTTGGAAGGGACCCACAGGGACTACCGTGTCCAGGTCCATATGGGACTACCCAAAGTCAAACCCTATGTCCGACAGCGGTGTCCAAATGTTTCTTGAACTGCAGCAGCTTGAGGCCGTGCCCACTGCCCTGGGCAGCCTGTTCCATGTCCTATGGTGTATAACCTTTTCCTAACACACAGCTGCCCCTCCCCTGACACAGCTCCTTGCTGTTCCCTCCTGTGCTTCTGAATTTAACAGGTGCAGCTAATTATGACTTATGCATTCTTCTACTTCTTGCTGTGACAGTTTCTCTACTTTCCCTACCTCACACACTTCACCATGTTTTGTTATTCTTTCTTTGTGCCACAGTCCTATTGGCCCAGGGCTAAGGAGCATTTCATTTGGGATAGTCTTTGTGAAAGTAAATCTCAGGTGCAATAGCTAGAAGTAATTAAGTTTTCCCTGTTACCATTTCAACAAGCACGTCCTGTTTTGCACCCACAATTATACCACCTTATCCTACCTACAAGTGAACCGATGCATCCCAGACTGAGTCAAGGCCTACTAACAGGCCAATTTCCTGGCCTCAGGTCAACCAAAGTTGTGTTAATATTGTGCCTGTGAACCACACAGAAGTTCGCTCTAGCAATGTTTTTTTTTTGAATAAGTCCTTCTTGTTTGCTACTCTTTCTCCAGAGGAAAAAAAAAAGCAAGGAGAGGTTGTCCTCTGACTGTGTTGAGGTCACTGGTGGTAGAGTGAAATGGAGATTTTCCTATGTGGAATTTGACCACAATGTTCAAAACTGCTTCTTGTTTTAACCTGGCCACTGATGACTCTCCACACTGCAAAATCTTTGGGATATTGCTAGCTTGCTCTGTCTTCCAGATAGTTACTGCTTTAGGGCCCGTCTCTTGAGCAAGCTGTATCTTTTAACTTGAGTTCCTTCTTACCATGAGTGAGAAACGCTAAGAGTAACATTTTGCATGGCTGCAACGTCTCCCAGCTTCAGCACTGCAGCACCCAACTTTGTGCAGGGACCTGTCCTGGAAGCAGGAGCTTGCAGTGGGCACTCCTACTGAGCGGGCAGTGGGAGCATCAGTGAGAGGGTATGTGCAAGAAGGTAAGCTTATGTGTGGAAGTTGATGGATAAACACAGAGCAAAAGTAATGTGGTTTTTAATTAAGGTTTATTTCAGGTGTTGGTAGAGGTGACAGATTCACGGCTTAGGTAGCATGTAACAATACAAATTAGATCTTATCCCTTGGATGCAATGGTCCAATTACACGAAATTCATACAGCCTTGGAAATGGAGCTGGTATCTAGCTATGCTTTTCAGTAAAACCATGTTAATGTTACATGATTACTGTATTAAGTTATTAGTCATATGCTTTTAGTTAGCAGATGAAGCTGTCATTTTCCTTAAATTAAAATGTTAATGTGATAGGCTTGCAGTATCACTGGGACAACAAACTGAATATTTCCAGTGAGAGGACAGTAAGTGTGGGGCGTGAAAGAAGCGCCCTGTGACAATGTTTGATAACTGGGTAAAAAAGAACAGCCCTGCATTTATGGAAATCATACGTTCAGTAAATGTGTGAGAGGAAAAGGAGTCGTATTGAACAGGGAAATCGTGAATCTCGAATTCCTCCAGACAATTAAAAACTAATCCTTCAGCATACAAGCTATGATGAAGCGCTGTTTGCTTTAGCATTCCTTTATTCTTCAGGCCAGAGGCTGGCTTGTCAAGCTCTCGGTCTAAATATAAACCTTTGTGTGTCAGAGATAAAACTTCTAACAACTGGCCATCGTGCTGTCTTAAGGTTACTAATCTCTCTGCATTAAGTTTAATCATCAGATGTTTTTGAAGAGAGAAGTGACACCAATTCCCCGAGGGTGTTCTCAATCCGAGTCTCATTTTTCAAGTTTTGTAAATGATATGCAGAGCTGAAATTAAAAAGCCTTTGAAATGAAATATTGATGTAGATAAGAAGGCAGTCCCTGAGCTAAGGAACAGTACCGACACATCCGCAACTCTTTAATGGCTGTGCAGTTAAGTAAAGCAAATTGTTTTGTATGAAGAAGTGGATTTCTTTGGACAGTCCAAATTCTGTATGAAAAACTAAGCTGAAGGGTTAATAATTAAGTATTATCTTTAAGTATTTATGCAAAGTGCTGTTAATGTCAAACACTGAAATATGCAAACCATTATAACCGTGTTTGCCATGGAGTATATTGCCCCATTGAAAAAATTAACTTTTTCAGAAAAGGAGGAAAACAAATCCTTTCCATTCACAAAATCTGCAGGGTTTTGTGAGAAGCAGAGAGCAGGCAATGCGCTGTAGAGAAGCCAGAGGAGCCGTGGCGGTGGCTGAGTCAGACTAACACAGACCTGCTCCTGCTGCCCCGTCAGTGCCTGCAACTGGGGTGAAACCCATCAGAGCTCAGTTCCCTGGGAATCCGAGTTGCTTTAACATTTTACTCAGCATGGTGCACTCAGTGAATTTCAGATATAAGCCACAGTTCAGAAGATCAGTTACTGATTTTCCTCCTCCTATTATTCCTAAGGGTGTACTTGCAATGTAATTAATTTTTATGTTGGGTGCTTCCCTCCCCCCGCTGACTGCTAGAATCTGCTCTGCTAAATTCATGTCTCCACTTAGCTTTAATCTTATGGGCTGAGATCCATCTCCATGCACAGAAAAGCTGTCTGAGAGCATTCTGTTTATATCTCAGGCAGAGCAGTTTCCAAGATTAAAAGCTAGAAGCAGAGGGGTGGGAGGAGTGGGGAAGTAGAGCAGTAGAGCTTGGTCCCACTTGAACAAAGTGTAGTCAGGCACAATCTTTATAATGATTTTTTCACTCAGAGGGTGGTGACACACTGGAACAGGTTGCCCAGGGAGGCGGTGGATGCCCCATTCCTGGAGGCATTCAAGGCCAGCCTGGTGATTAGCAACCCTGCATGTAGCAGGGGGTTGAAACCAGGTGATCATTGTGGTCCTTTTCAACCCAGGCCATTCTATGATGATTCTGTGATCACAAAGGATTTAAGGATTTGCGTGGGACCCTCTTGTGTATCGTCACTCCATCATCATCAATTAAATCCTTGTTCCTCAGTAACTACAGAGGTTCCTACAGAGTCTCCTAATACAATGAATGTGGCCTCAGGATGCGGTGATCCACATGGCTAGTGGTTACATGAGCTAGGAAGTGGTGCTGCGTATCCCAGCTGCTGCTGCACCCCTAACTATGCTGGGAGGGGATGTGGAGACTTTGCAACAGGAAGCTTAGGGAATGTGAATCCCATAAGAATGATCTGATCTTACTCATATATGAAATCACTGTCATCCACTTGGTCCCCATCTTTACTGAAGTCACTCCTAGTGATTTCAGGCACACTAGGTCTCTAGCAAATACGTGCTCTTATCTTTTTATCTGGACACATTCTGGGGAAACAGGGCTATTTGGAAAAGCTAATTCAGTTCTGAGTGTGTATTTTGAAACTCTTCTTCGTATTTCAGGCAAACTTGTGCTTTGTGGACATCGATAACCATTTCATTGAGCTGCCAGAGGAATTCCCTCAGTTTCCCAACAAGCTGGAGTTCATCCAGGAAATCTCCGAGGTCCTCCTGCAGTTTGGGATCCCTCCGGAGGGCAACTTGCACTGCAGTGACAGTGCCACCAAACTCAAGAACCTGGTCCTTAGTGACTTGGTGAATGACAAAAAGAACGGGAACATCCCTGGCAATGCCCTCAACATGTACGAGCTGCTGAAAGGCAACGAAACCATCGCCCGCCTGCAAGCTCTCGCCAAGAGGACAGGCGTGACGATGGAGAAGATGACCATCACGCCCCCCCTTGCAGAAAAAGAGAAGGACGTGAAGTTGCAGTGTGAGGAAGTGGAGCTGAGGGACTACAAACTGAACGTGCAGCTCCGTGAGGTGTTTGCCAACCGCTTCACGCAACTATTTGCAGACTACGAGGCATTCGTCATCCAGGCTGCCCCCGATCTGGAGTCATGGCTGACCAACAGGGAACAAATGCAGAACTTCGACAAAGTAAAGATTGCTCTGTATTTATTTTGACACCTGGAAGTGCTTTTGGGAGGTGTGGGACAGTAGCTGTATTATGTGTATGTAGCCTAGATACTCTTTAATCTTCCCTTCTTTGTCTGCCTCCCCAAGAGATTCATTTGCTTTGATTACACGTTACCAGGCCCTCTGCCAAAGTAAATTGGTGTGCATCTGCTGAGCCACTCAGAGCTGTCCTGATGGGTACCAGCCCCGCAGATGTGCTGCTGCCTGGCTGATGGGGCTGTCCCGTGGGTTTTCTGAACAGCAGCGATGGAAAAGCGACTTTTTTCTTTTCCATAGAGGATAGGAGATGTAAACACACAAGACAAATAGAGAATCCAGTTTTCTACATTTCTCGTTTCCTAATCTCACAGTAGGGCTTTTTGTTAACATTTAGTCTAGTTCTGCAGAACGTTATCACGTTATTATGTCACTAGAGTACTGTTATGGCTCCATTGTAATGCGTACACAGGAGTGAAAAAGAAGGTGAGATTAGAAATGGGGAAATAAGTAGACTGTGGGTTAACAAGAGGAATGAGAAACGTTTGAGTGCTTGCACAACTGTTATTTCTGAATGATTTTTCAAAGTATATAATGTTTTTAGCTATCAGCTTTTATAGATACAAGTCCTACTCTGAGGAGAATGTCAGAGGGACAAATGGTGAGGAACAGACTAAATATTGATTTCAGTCAGCTTTTGACCATACAGAAACAAAGCTGCCATGTCTTTTCTTGGTGTTGTTTGTACTTTGGTGTTGAGCAGAGTGGCATTCAGAAGCAGGAGTTTGTTTATGTGGGCTCTGCTAGTATTGTATAATATAATAAAGTGGGCTTTTAAGGTGAGAGTTTTCAGAACTCAAGAGATTCAGGCATATGCTCAATTTTAATTGGAATTACGAGAATAATTGTCCTATTTAATTTCACAAAAGGACATTAGCTGAATTGCATCGAGCACCTCTAAATATACATGGCACCTCTGTGAGCAAGCAGGTATGTGCAGACCAGAGGCACACACAGGTTGCATACGGCTCATACCTGTAGGCAGTAGCCATCAGACTTCTTTGCAAAAGCTGGCAGCACAGGTATTCCTTCAGCAGCTCCATACTCCAATTACTTGAGCTGTCCCAAAGCTCCTTCTTCCTCACAGTAGTGACCAAAGGCGTGATGCAAGACACAAACACTTCTGTACCTGGATTCCATCTTCTCCAGGGGGTGTTTCTGTGATGGGGAAGCCTTGCTCAAGCCTCCCTGATGGCTGCTGCACCAGTTCGTTGTAGGATAACTCAACATGTCAAGGCATGGAGTGAGTGTGGCACTAATGCTCTGCTCTGTATTTCAGGCTTCCTTCCTCTCGGACCAACCTGAGCCTTACCTCCCATTCCTATCACACTTCATTGAGACACAGATGTTTGCAACCTTCATAGACAACAAGATAATCTCCCAATGGGAAGAGAAGGACCCTTTTCTGAGAGTTTTTGACTCCCGAATTGAGAAAATAAGGCTATATAATGTAAGGGCCCCTGCACTGCGGACATCCAATTATCAGAAATGCAGCACTCTGAAGGAAGCAGGTACGTTCAGATGGGCAAATAAAATATTTACAAGTACTGTGTCAGCCACCACGAGATACAGGTCCTCAGACATCTGAGTGCTGAAGCTCAAGCTACCTGAGCAGCACTCTTCGCTATCATTATTTCCTTAGGCAAAATCTACAGTGGGCTTTTACATGCTAAAGACAGCAGAAGCCCCCATCTTTCCTTCAAGCCCTCTTGTGCATTTAATAATCCCAGCCAAGCTCCAGGAGGAAGCTTGCTTCATCCCCTTCCAGGCAGCTCACAGCTCACGTCTGTCCATGGCAGGGCTTCCCTTTACTGCACAAGTGGGACCAGGGCCAGCCACACCAAGCCTTGGCACTTGAGACGTTCACCTCATCTCCCCCTTTCCATAAAAAGGGCATTTTTTGGCTTAGGCCATTTGACTAGAGCAGCATGGGGCGGTGGGGACATAATTGTATGTGGCACATTTGGTAGCTCCTGCAGTTGATGTTCAGTGTTAGCAAACAACACCCTGTGTGCTGCTATATTCACAGCACACGTTTTTCAAATTATATTCGAGTTTCCTACTGTGAGAGTCTTTATTTAATTTCCAAGTAATGCAGAGAAATTTTACTCTGCAATTCATTGGGGCACAAATGAATGAACTGAGGCAAGCACATTTATTCTGGGGGGATTTTTTTTCGGTTCATTTTCTGATTTATTGAGAACATTTTACCTGTTACAACCGTGACAGAAAGAAATCCTATCTCTGGTTAACCCTTTCTCTTTAAAAACTATTCTAATTTGCAGGTTGCCTGTCTATCCGGCGTCTAGTTTTGGTAGATATTGTGGCACCGGAGCCTCATTTTCTGTCTCTTGAAATGCAGCAAGCTGATAGTAATGCCAGCTTTATTTCATATTTGCCACTCACACACACGAGTCGAGCATCAGCACTTGTTTGTTTAACCTACTGTTTTTGAAACCCTCTAAAACCTCCGTCCCTCACTACCCAGTCCTTATCTCCAAAATAAAACCACGCAGAGAGACTTTTCTTTGGGGGGAGAAAAGCTCCTGAGTTTCTGATGATAATGTGTGTAAATCTTATGACAGTTTCTTCTCAGTCACAGTTGTATAAAATAGGAAATGAGTTCTTTGTTGTTCTTGACGAATGGAAAATGGATTTAGCTTCCCCGTCTTGCATTTATATTCACAGTCATGAAGTGCTGAAAGAATGGCTCTGCCCATTAATGGATGGGCTGAGACAGCTGAATACTGAAGTTGTTAATTCACTTCTGATCTCCCCCCTGCTTACCCCCCTCTCCCCACTCAGTTAGAAGCTCATCTGACAGTGTTGAGAGGCTGGTGGGTTTGATTTGCATTCTGCCAGAGAGCTGTGGTGAAACCCTCAGGCCACATCAGGACCAAACCCCGCTGGCCTCAGAGGGGTTTCCATGGAGCTCTCTCTGCTCTTGTCACAGCCTCTGGCCTGTCCAAATGTCTGCTCACCTCCCTTGCCCTGCTCACGCCTCAGGCCTTGCTAACTGTCTTGCTTTTTGAAGGCCTGTCTTCAGTGCTGGCACCACCTGTTAAATTCTGGTATCACCCCAGCATGTCTGTCCAAGGAAGCATTTCTCTGGCCAAGTGAGGTGCCCAGCCCTCATGGAGAGCTGCTCCTGTCCCATCTTGCCCCAGCTGTCCACACAAAGAGGCAATGAGGCCAAACACCAAACTACAAGGAAACTTGCACTGCCCTTGTCGGCAAATAATACATCTAGTATTATGCATCTCTACCAGCTAACTTGTTAGTCTCAGCGCCACTCGTGTGCAGTATGGAAACTAAAACCCAAATAACACAGTAACATTTTTGTAAGCAACAGAATTCAGGGACTAAAATGAGTGTTTAACTTCTTAGAGACTTACTCAGGATAAGAGCATGACAGCTGTTGTAGTCTTGGGGTAGCTGGATGACATGATTGTTGACATATGGGTGTAACTTGCAGCCCAGTCCATTGAGCAGCGGCTGATGAAGATCGATCACACGGCCATCCACCCGCATTTACTTGATATGAAGATTGGCCAAGGGAAATACGAACAAGGATTTTTCCCAAAGTTGCAATCAGATGTCTTAGCAACAGGACCTACCAATAACAAGTAAGCATGTTTTTTATGATCCACATCTGCGCTCCAAATTTTGGGTGGTTTTTGACCCGTCTAATAAAACCAGCTCAACTCTTTCCATTTGTGTTCCATAGGTGCTGACTCTGAAGTTAAAGCCATAGCGTGGGTTATGCTACGAAGTGTTAGCTCTGGTTTTATGAAGCTTTCTCAGTACTATTTTTTGTTTTAGTAGTAAACACCGTGTCTTCTCATACATATTCTTAGTTTTACCATTGTCATAACACATTTATGATTAGTTTTCTGTTTTGCACTGAATAGGATAATTTGGAAACCCAAGGAATAATTCAGTTTCTGAAAGAAATTTTGACATGCCGCATGAAAGTAGTGTTCACTCTGTTCCTTTCTTTACCTGTTATTATATGTCCGAAAGATTCTTATAGCTCTTTTGGTTCCCAGACTGGAATAACCTGGAAAGAATAACTCTGTGAGGATGGAGAGTGTGAGGTTCTGCATCTGGGTTACTCTTCTGAATCCAGTGAGGTTCTGTACTGTGCTTTGATCGGGAGATAGGGGATACCTGTAGCTGTGGAATCAATCATATTGTTATGTAGTTAATTTGACTGATGTAAAATAAGAACCTGCAGTAAATAATGAATATGACTTTAATACAGATATAATAGAGCGTAAGTGCTATAAGTTACTTTCTTTTCCTTCCTCCCAAACCCAGGAGGGAGATTGTTTCCCCTCCTACTTCAAAACCTGGATATATGTGCATCAGTGATTACTGCTTACAAAATGACAAGCTCAGACCCTAATTTCCAGTTTCATTGATACATCAAGATGGAGCACAGATAAATCCAACAGCTCCTAAAGTTATGATTGTTCACATTTTGAAAGCTATCTCATTCTAGAAAGCAGCATACACACATGCTGATCTGAGCAACTCTGTGAGGTGCCCACTCAGTTCTATTCATATACCTTTTGTGCCCCCCCCAGTGCTAGCTAATCCTATTTTAATAGCCTGTTATGCAAGAGACTTGCAAATGATCAAATAAGATCATCCACGAGCAACGAGAGTTTATAGAACTGCAATGAGTTTTTGAGTTAACACCCACAGAAATTAAAGGATTCTTTGTTTGTAACCTTACTGCAAACCAAGAAAAAAGTTTACGGTTAATGTTGTTTGGAGAAATCAAAGGTATCTCCAGCTTCTGGGAGATGCCGTGTTTAGCAGCCTGTCTTTTATCCCTATGCTAAGTTTTCAGTTTTAGAGTATCAGCGATCGCATGAGCATTCCCAGCCTTCTCAAACTTGTTTATATGTTCAGTCTCTGTCACAGAATCTCACTGAATTTATGAATAATCATTAAACTAAAAACAGCTTTCTCCCATCTTCTGAGATGCTCCTGTTAGATTTGTGCCTACTCTAAAATGGGAGTTTAACTCCTCGCCTGGTAATTTTGATGTAGGCAGCAGGTTCTGCTCTTCAAATTACAGCGTGTTTCAGAATTTGTAAATACCAAAATCCCATTACTTACTGCAAAGTGATGTCAAAGTGACAAATGCTTGGAATTCCTCCAGTCATATATTGCCAAAAAGCTTTGTAATTGGAAAATCTCAGGACCGTCTGTTTATTATATCTTTCAGCTTCCTGGCATTTTATGTGAGCAGCCGAGATGACTCTCTTTTCTCTCTCATTTAAGACATGTAATTCTGCTGAATTTACACCCACGGATAAAATAGATAGCCTTTTCCTGCTCTCTGCAAATACAGCATAATTCTTTTGACCACAAAATCAATTGGGCTGTAGCCTTCCATTAATTTGAATTTCCCAGTGTGTGCTTCATGGGGATATGTCATATTTGCACACAAGACTCAGCCTTTGAGCATGGGCTTGGGGGAAGAGAACGTTCTGGCTGTATCCCCATGCACTTCAGTTATAGTTAGCGTGTGTGCACATAAAGTTATCTAGCTCTTCCCTTCCCACATCCAGGCAGAACACTGATGGTATCTCTGTTGCTGTGCCATTCTATGTGTAATTTATTATATGTAAGTCAGGAATATAATGCACAGAACAAACGCTTTTGGTGCCTGTAGTCCCAGGCCCTGTACAGGGTCCTAGACAACCTGTTGCTCAGGCAGGTGGAAACTTAGTTTGGAAGAAGAGGTGTCTGGCTCTCACTTGCAGGTCATGGGAAGCAGGGCTTGGGGACAGAGGGAGGGCTGGCAGTCATGTTGGATCGCTTCCACCTAAACACAGCTGGGAACAAATGTTGGTCACATTGCCACACAGAAGAGTTAAAACACTGAGGTCTGTCATAAAATGAAGTCTGATAACGTTTCATCTGTCAACCCACAGCCATGCTCAGCAATGTGATTTGCCCCACTTCTGTCATTACCTCCTGTTCTGCTATGATGTGCTTTAAAAGACCGGACAGGGGGTGGACCTGTGCTCCCGTAGCCCTAACCAGCATTATGCTCCTTGCTGCTTTCTCTCCTCTGCTTGCTCACTTGCAGGTTGGCGGGGCAGCTCCTGTTGCATGAGCTTCCATTCTGGCCAGTTCATTCAGATGGCAGGTTCTGCTTGGTGCTATTAGGGATACGGGGTGCCTCTTTCCCTGGCTGGTTAGGAAATGTTTTGCTCAGCTGAGTGGAAACTTCACTGACACTAACTCAAAAGTCGATCTTACTGAAAAGAAATGAAAAATTAGCAACAAAAGGCACACCGAGCCTCCATAAAATTGAAGAACAAGCTCCTAGAAATACTGTTTCTAATCATCTTTCTTATCAGAACTGATGGAACATGGAAAGACTTCAACTGCAGAATACGTGGGTCTTAACTTTCAGGAAAGGTAGTAACTATTGTATCAAAATATTTGTTTAAATAAAAACAAATATATTTTTCAATAAGGAAAAGAGCGATTCATCCCAGCCGACAGCAATTAAGGAAACAAACAAACAACAACAACAAAAAAAATGCACAAAACCGAACTCAGTCCATTTTCACATCAGGTATCAAGGTCCCTCTTAGGGTGACTCATTCTGCGCCCATTGCCTTTGATACATCCCCCACTTCATGGGAAAGCTTTCTAAATCTACAGACAGCAGCTGCAGCTTCCTCTGGGTTCAGCAACATCCCGTCCACTCTACTGCAGCCTCCTAAAGCAGCAACTTCTGCAGAAGTCTTCCTAGAAAGCGGCCTGGGAGGAAACAGGCTGCAATCATTTGTGCAGGTTGTCTGCCAGCCTAGAAAAGAGCAGCGTTTCCAGAGCTGTCCTTCCCTTTTTTGAACACCAGCACCACAATATTGTGGTTTCTATGTTTTCCCCTATTCCTTCCCTGCATGCATTTTCTGCCAGGCTTTTAGAACTGGAGCTGTTACTCCACTGGCTGATGCATTTGCAACGATTCAGGAAAGGAATTTGAATGACAAAAAGGCAAGCGGAGTAAACACTTCATGGTTTTTGATTAGCTAATTGTTAAATTATGGTGTATATGCTTACAGTGCAGAATTAGAACAATGGAGCAAGCTGTGTTTTCAATCTAATTGATTACATTGTAACTTAATTTGTACTAAGAAGCTTGATAAATGAGATTAAATATTGCAGAGGAAAACACTGATTGCCTGTCAAGTATGGGAGTATATTAGCATTCTAGCAATTTGTAGCAAATGCCCACAGAGAACAACTGAAATGATTCCTTCCTTCCTACATCCAATCTAAGTCTTCCCTCCTTCAACTTAAAACCATTTCCCCTTGTCCTGCTGTTATCGACCTTTCCAAAGAGTTGACTCCCCTCCTGTTTGTAGGCTCCCTTTAGCTACTGAAAGGCTGCAATGAGCTCATCTCGCAGCCTTCTCTTCTCCAGGCTGAACAAGCCCAGCCTGTCTTCATATGGGAGGTGCTCCAGCCCTCTGATCATCATTGTGGCCCTCCTTTGGACCCTCTCCAACAGCTCCTTGTCTTTCTTCTACTGGGAGCTCCAGACCTGGACACAGTACTCCAGATGGAGCCTCACAAGGGCAGAGTAGAGAGGGACAATCACCTCTGTGTCCCTGCTGGCCACCCCTCTTCTACTAGGTCCATCAGTGAGACCCAGGCGGTGGTGTGACTTGTATGGGTGCAGCCCTGTAGCTTCCATCACCATTCAACTTTGATGAATCTCTACGCAATGGTAGAATTCATTCAGGCTTTAACTAAGTTAACTATGTTTTGTATGACAACTAATCTGTGTGTCTTGCAGCGAGTGTTCTGTATTGTGCATGCTTTTTCTACCTCCCTACATGTTGGGTGCTGTTTTAAGGCTGGGAGTCATTAGTGAAGCTTTTTATTTTTCATAAGTCAAGCCAGATGATTGCACTTTCAAGTGGTGGGGAGCAGCATCTCAGTGAGTAAGACATGAGTCAGCACGGAGCCATCCGCACACAGCGCTGAAGTTATTTAAAGCTGGCGGGTAGGAGAAGCTCAACTTACAAGTTTGAAAATCTGTAACAAGTGGCCCCTATACATTAGGTAACCTAATGGAGCAAACCACCAACAGGTGCAGTGGAAGTGCTAACAGCTTGTGTTCAAATACGTTCAAAATGTGAATGGCTTTGACAATCTGTGCTTAAAAACAGTTTCTTAAAATAGGAATTACGTTCTGTGGGAACTTATAAGTGAACGGGTGAGCCTTCCACGTGCTGCTCCTTGGCTCAGCCTGCGCGAGGCAGTAAAAGAACAATTAACTTCTTTCAGTTAATGTATCATTTTATGGAAACTGTGCGGACTTAAAAGTTTACAGGGAAGTACGTGTGCCGATCCTTGTGCCTCTCTTTACTGTGCAGTGCTGGGCAGTGTTGCTATCTCAAGTTTGCAACCAACGTACACTTTGTGCAGCAGCTGATCAGGTCTGAGGGTGACCCTGGCTGATTGCTCCCCCTGTTGCTTGCGGAGGATGGTGGTGTGGGTGCCGCCCTTCGCAATCACTTCTTCTCACATAATGTGCCAAGACAGCCTTTAGAATGAGGGGGGTAAGGGGTAGCAGGAGATGGAGAGATGAACGCATGGTTGCAACTCAACATGTCCAAGGCGCTGTTTTGCTAGACTGGTTTCTGACAGTTCTATTTTGATGCTGACTGTATTTCCATTCCATTACAGAAATCACACATCACAGGTTAAGCGTTGTGTTTTACAAGTGCTATCTATACAGATCCTCCACCCCTTGCAAACCTGCTCCTATGCTTGTTGGATCTAATTTGGCATCAAACAATACTGATTTCACGGTTGACCTTACAGCCTTCATATTGAAGGCACTAAATGTTGAAGAGTCTTTTTATTTCTCTGTATTAAACAGCACGCAGTCTTCCCACATCCCTCTTCTGAAACAGCACTCCTTTTTCACAGTCCCTGAAGGTGAAACACATTTATCTCTGGATACAGGAGATAAGGACAGAGTGCCAAAAAGAGCTTTCTCTCCTTGCTCCTTGCCTGAGCTGCAGCTGCTTTGCCCCCAGAGAGTTGGTGCTTGGAGCAACACCTCAGCTGTGGGGAATAACTGAAATACCTCAAATGGGATTTCAGCGACCCCGGAGGAGGTGGTGAGGGCTTCCTTTTAGAAATACTTGGAGCTGCTGGAGGGTGAGGAGGAGTAATTTAAAGTGTGTTCTGTGCTGATGAGGGGCAGAGCGAGTGGTTCTTTTGGTATTTAAGCATTATTTCGGGAAAATTCTGTGTGGCCCAGTAAAGAAAAGGCTTTAAAAGATTTAGCTGCTTAATGCTGCTTATCTGCTGTTAGATCTTCACCAGATCTCCCAGGGAGATTCAGAGCAGCATCCGAGTGCACAGACCTCACTCAGTACCCGGTAGCTTCCCTTCCATCACCTGGTGCCTGGGGACACGGGGACGTGCAGCTCGCTATACGTGTCATTGCTCCACCTAATGAGCAGCCATCACTTCCTCATAAAGGCCTAATGATCTTTCCGCTTGTATGTTGAAAATGTTCAAACAGTTTTGACTAATAATCTGGAGAATGCTCTGTGCTCTCTCCCAGTCAGCAGGAATTAACTGAAAATGCTGTAATGATGCTGTATTACTTGTAATTACTCTGTAGGTTTGATTCTGCCTTCACCTTCTGTGAGACGTGTTCTCTCAAAGGATGTTCATAGCAGTTCTTAAATCTTTCAGTAATGGCAGAAAAGCAGGTGGAAAGGGATCAAATCAGAATGCGTAAGATGAATCAGAGCAGAAAAATATGATAATATGTGGTTTAAACATAAATTTCAAGTGTAGCATTGACATTCTATTATCCAAAATGTAAGCATGGTATTAACTTACATTAAATGGAAGGCATTTCGAGCCAGGTAAGCAAAGTCAGTTCTGCATCTGCTAACATCTGCTTCTGGGTGTTGAGTTTTTGTTATATTTCAGCTTGCTGCAATGAACAAAAAGCAGTTCTCTTCCACTCTCAGTTGTCTAATAAGGCGTCAGGTGTTGCTTTTGCAAAAAAAGAAAGAAGGTGATAATTAATTAAAGTCGTAGGCTGTGTATTTTTAAGATTTCTGAGGAGGTGAAAAGACACTTATGTCAGTAATGCATTCCTCTGAGAAGGTATAAATGTCTCCTGTTCAGACACCTATTTAGTTACCAGAGACTTGAGGCTACAGGGCTCTAAAAATAAATTCCTTGTCATATGGGTTGGTGAAGTGCTGAAGCATAATTACGTGCAGACCCAGATGTTTATTTCTTACTCTGCACTTGTTTTCTTGATGATATTTGGAAGGTGGGAAGGCGCTGTAATTCTGACCATAAAAACGTCGGTTCCCATGACTTTTATTTTTCAAGCTTTTTTGAGCCAGTCAGGCAAAATGTGGTCTTTGCCTCACTGGAGCAATTGGTGGGAATAGCTAGGCACATGCCTTGTTCCTTGGAAGCTGTAGGGCTCAGATGACCAGGGGCCGTGCCTGGGCTTCCCATGGGCCACATTGCTCTGCTGTGCCTCCAGGGCCTTGTCAGCCATGTCATAACCCAAGTCCAGCTCCAGGCAAGGGCTTCCTCCTCCAGGCTTACACCCACAAATCTGTTGCCAGACAGAAGCCTTGTTTGGGTAGTTCAGGTCTCAGATCCTGCTTGTATGTATTCTTATTTGGGATGCACATGGAAATGGGTGGATTTCGGGTCCAGTGACTCCTGTTCCTGCAGATATCCACCTGTGTGGAGGGTCTCAATGAGTACTTGCTGTTTTTGTCTCTGGAACTTCTGAGCACAGGGCAGAGGCAGAGGGTCATTGTGAGCAGACTGAAGGCCTTATAGGCTGCTTTAATTTTCACTATATTAGAAAATACGTTTTATTTTAATAAATGCAACCACAGTCATTATTCTGAAGATGTAGCATTCGTGTGCTTATTTTTATTGCTTGATAGGTTATATCCTGTTATTTTGGTTTCCATCTATAAATAATGTATTAATTTATTTTCTGCACTAGTTCAGCATTTTTGTTTCAAGGATTTGACAGAATGCTGTATTATTAGAAGCCCAGCAATCGCTTGAGATTGTAAATTCATTGGCACAGTGTTATCTTGGTCCTTGTTACATTGTCTGGCATAAGGGAGCTCGGACATTTGGGAGTTCTAAGGTTGCTCAGTTAAACAACAGCTTATGATGAGAAAAAACAAAAACAAATTGAATTGGACATAAAAGACGTAGCAAAAATAGAATTTTTGTGCACCATTTAGAAAACTGATGAAAAAAAAAGAAACAGACACAGTGAAGGCAGCAACGTGATTAATCCCAGGAACGTCAGTTCTCTTTAAATCCTTTAGACGTAAGTGCTCCCAGTATCGTAGTGGAATCATGGAGTCATAGAATCACGAAGGTTGGAGAAGACCTCCAAGCTCACCTAGTCCAGCCTTCAGCCCATCCCCACCATGCCCACTGACCAGCAAGTCACTGGGTTGAGTGGTGGCCTGTCCCCCACCCTGTGGTTTCCCACAGGGACTGGGGACCCCAGTTTGCACCAACATCCATTGCAGCATCCAAGTTTGCACTGTCTCTTCTCCCCCTTTGGGAGGAGTGGCTCTCCCTTCCCACTTGTTCCACTCACCTGTCTTCCCTCTCTTTGATTTCCCAGCCGCTGGGCCAGTCGCAGTGCCACCACACAGCGGAGGAAAGACCGCCTCCGGCAGCACTCAGAACACATCGGGCTGGACAATGACTTGAGGGAGGTAGGTGGCATCTGCGAGCAGCATGAGATGTTCATCCCAAGGTAACATTTGGGCAAAGGGATCCCCCTTATATTGCTGCTTTGGGCAATATTGTTGCCACCCTAAGGTTTGTGTAGGACTCATTTAAACCTGCTCATCGCTGATGTTTGTATGTGCAGTACAACTTCAAAGCACACAGCACAGATGACAAGCTTCTGTTATTTTGGAATAAAAGTCCCTTTGTCATCAGGAAAATGGCCTATTTGCTGATATAGACCCTTGTTGTATAACTGCACGTGGAGAGCAGAACTCTGGTGCCTGCCTCAGTGCAGCTGTGAGCTCTGCCCAGGGTGAAGGTCTCTGGAAAAGCCAAGTTCCTGAATAAATGTCAATGAGTGAGGCAGGACTCTTCCCCCCCCCCCCCCCCCCCCCCAAGGATTTTTTCCTTTTTTTTTAGCCTTTACGTAGGTTACTGACAGGAGTAAAGCCTATTTGAAAGGTTAAGACTTCAGGGTCCTTTTTGGGCCTGAAGCTTGGGAACTCCCACATGCATCTTTGTAAATGTCAGTCGCATGCATGCATTTCTGTCCCATCTTTTCCGTTTCTTGTCATTCATTAAGTATTTTCTGCCATATTTTTCCACTGATACCCGTGTGCTTCTTCTGTATGTCACTAGTAAAAATAAAACATTCGTGCTGTTTTGCGGTAAGGCTTGCTGAATAATGCTGACCAGTGTTGGTATAATGACTGACTCCTGACTCTCAGCTGGCTGTGGTGTTTCATGGAAACACAGCAAAACAGCGTTTGTGGATGTTGTCGTTTCTGCTAGGATGACTTTGCAAGTATATTTGAAACTTTGCCTTGTGAGTTTATCTCAGCAGAGCCTTTTCGGTACTTTGTCATGTATTTACTTTCTTCTTTACGGCTGTGGATCATATGCATGCTTCTTTTGCTTTGTTTCTCTTCCTGGCTGTTCTGCCATCGGGGCATCTGTCTCCTCTTAGCCCTCGGAGGAGCTTTTGCTTCGCCAGAACTCAATGGCCTTCTGGGAGTGGGATCAGGGGCCGCCCCCTCCTGCACGGCCTCCTAAAAAATCCTTCTCTGAATGCTGCCTGGTACGTTTTAGTTTTTCTTGTTGAAAGCTGCGTTTGAGGTTGTAGCGTAAGGAACCGCTGTGCTGCATCCCAAACCTCTCCCTTTCTCGTAGAGTAGGATCACATCCCTGTAGTGCTTAGAAGTGTGGTTATAATCAGAAAAGTAGCTGGAAAACAGCTCTTGGCTTCCATGTTTGCCATCTCCACGGCAAACATGACAGTTCTGAGACTGAAATATGAGGATTTTGCTTTGCTTCCTTTTTCCCTGTGTTGCTCAGCTGGCAATTCAGCTCAGGACGTCAAATCCAAAAAGCATTGCTTTGACTGCTGAGTCTTCACATCCCAATGTGGAGGAAGGTGGTGGTGTTTGTTGAACAGGCAGAGAGCATTCTGTTGGTCCTCTCATCCCATATTCATTTTTCATTGTTGTTAAACTCATGGAAGTTTATTCATTTATTTGTTTATTTTTCTTTAATAACAAGACATTCTATGAATAAATTAAGGTTGTCTTTTTTTTTTTTTTGTACTCTTCAGACTATAACCGCACTTGGCTTTTTATTTATCCCTTTGCCCTTAGAAAGAACCACTAGATTTCCTATTTACATACACCCTGTTTTACTTTTTCACTATTCTCACTGCTAATTTTTGCACTGAATTAGATGGAAGTCAATTGTGAGATTGCTTGCTGAACAACGTGCTTTCACCAGCTGCGGTTTTTATTCCCATCTTGTTTTTCAACTATTTCTAAGTCCTTACAGTACCAGTGGAACTGTAATTACTTAGCTAAGCACTTACTAACTAGTTGATCACAACTTCTGTGATAGAACCCTACTTTCTTGTCCGACCTGTTAGACTGATGTGAAGTGGTTCTTGTCCTTTTGGGGGAAGAATGAATGGTCATTGTCACCCACCATCTCCCCAGAGAGGCAGCAAAAACATACATCTGGAATTTCACAGGTCTTGAACAAAAATTGAGCATTTGCAACATCAGCCTTTGAGCACAGTGTTTCAAGACTGTTTTATTTGGCAACATCCTGTTATCATATTAACAGAAACTATTGATAGTGTTCAGATGACCTTCTGATGAACTTCCCACTTGCACACCTCAATGCGGCCAACTCATCATGTGTTCCTCTCCCTGATGGTAGGGGGAGATGACACTTCTTGATGGGTTTGGGTTTCTTGTTCTACAAGCAAACAAACAAAACCCAACTCCAGAACAACAAGGCAGTGGAGCAAAAAGGTTTAAAAGTCTTTCATTATAGCTCGGATCTTATTCTAAAGAGCATGATGTTTTTCGTCCATACTTTTCCATTACCAACCCCACAGTAAAAACAAGAATGATGCTAAATGTCAGTTTTACTTAAAATGAGCTTCAGTTGTAATTAAGAAGTTAATTGAGAATAAAATCAAGTCTAATTTTTCCCAAATGAACTATCCAAATGCAAAGCAATGGGATAAATTTTTCTCCTTGACTGGGTTCATTTCTGCTTCCTGTCATTTTGTTTCAAAGGCTTTTTTCCATTCACATACAGTCTAGTCAATAAATTAAACAGATGGCTTTTAATTTATTTATTAGTGAAGATCAAGTAACAGCGGAAAGACATTTCGCTTGGTACTTTGGCTTTGTTGCTGGATGAAGGTATCACGCTTTTTATACACATGGTGTGGCTAACTTTGTGCTAGTGGCTAACAGCACAGTTCACCAGCCAACACTGACTGTTTCAGTTCTACACTGAAAAATATCTTGCTTCTCCTGTTGTCATAAGGGAGCATTCCACTTCTCCAGGCCAATACTTAAGCATCAGACAAATCATGTTGTTGTTACTAGACTAACAATAGCTCACTCCTTTTCACCAGCATCTGCTTGCCTAGGATTAGCATGAAGAGAATCGCTCCAACTTGTAATATCTAAAATGATTCTGTATATTTTTAGAAATACATGCAGGAGGCGAGGAGTTTAGGAAAAAATTTGAGGCAGCCCAAACTCTCAGACCTCTCTCCAGCTGTGATTGCTCAGACCAACTCGAAATTCGTGGAAGGGTTGCTGAAGGAATGTCGCATGAAGGTACATCCTCCCCTCTCTCTGCTCTCTCATTGCTCTCCAGTTGCTTATGCTGAATGTAAATAGCATCTGCAGGTTGCAGCCTGCAAGTCCTTCAAAGCTGGGACAGTGTTGGTCTGTTGGTTTAACAGACTGTTTACAAGGTGGATATTCCTTTGTGTTGTATATTTTTCATCTGCTAAAAAAAGAGAAAAAAAAAATAATGTTATCCCCTGTTTATGCAGTCAGAGTCAATGGGAAGAGTAAAAAGGACAGGAAGGAGAATCGGGATGATCAGACATCTTAGGGAGGATTTCCTTTAATTGTTCATACTTAAAGGTAGCCTAAACATAATGAGATTGGGACCCTGTGTCAAAGTGGATGTGTTCAACATGCGCATGGTACTTATGCAGAGCTAATGTGTTATACCAGTTTCTAATATTAAAGAAGCTTTCATATCCATTGAAAAATAATTCCTTTGTGTCAGTCACAGTTGGTGGTATAATGCACTACCTGAGTTTTAAGCTTTATTGCCTGTGACAAGAGCAACAGCAGATACTAAATAAGACTGAAAGAGTATAGCTCTGTATTCTGTCTGATAGTGGCCAGTAATAAGTCGTCAGTGTAGGAATAGGACAACAGATAAAGGGGATAGAAATGGGTTGGCCCATTTCTATGTATGTATGTATGAATTAATAATACAAGTGTGTTATTTTAATTACTCTTTTTTAATTCACAGTCAAAATGATTTGAGGTTTCTCAAGCCGGGCCATTAGCAATGGTGTCTATATTGCCTTCTGCAAGAATGTTTTAGTAAAGTAATTTATCAATTCTGTCCCTTGGAAATAACATTTTTATAAGCCTTTTAGAATTTTATTATTATTATTATTGTTTTTATTTCTTAGACTAAACGTATGCTGGTAGAGAAAATGGGCCACGAAGCAGTTGAGCTGGGACATGGAGAAGCCAATATTACAGGACTGGAGGAAAATACATTGATTGCTAGTCTCTGTGATCTGCTAGAAAGAATCTGGAGTCATGGTCTGCAGGTCAAGCAGGTTGGTAATTAGAAACTCAGGACTCTGTTTGTACAACACTTGAGCAAATACTGGATGTCCCCTGTACCTTTTAAGCTGCTTGTCAGTAGTGTCATTTCAGCATAAAGATATCCTTGGGCTCAGTCTCACTGGTTCTCATTTTCTGTGGGGGTTTCTTTTGGCAAAGCAGCTCTGGAAATTGTAGTGATATTGTCCAATAGATGTTTGGTTTCTTTTCTTTCGACCTTCAGAAGCTAAAGCCGAGAGAGAACAAACAAGGTAGGCGATGTGGCTGCCAGGTCAGTGTGACCATCACATTCTCTTCCTGAGGCCTCGTTGCCCAAGAGAAATGTAACAACTGTCACTGCTGAACTTGAGGCACACTGAAATGCCATCCCATTCCATAGTTGCATTTATCAGTATCTTTTCTACTGTCCATTTTATTTACAGCTACTTCATTTTCAATTTTCAGGGGAAATCTGCTTTGTGGTCCCATTTACTTCAGTACCAGGAGAGAGAAGAAAAGCAAGAACATAGTGCAGAGTCCCCAGGTGAGTATCCAGCAATTCACCCTCTGATGGGTCCATCACAGCGAGTGAACTCGGGCCTGCGAGGAAGAGTGCAACCACATGAAGCCCATGTGAGATTTTCAGTGTACTTGCTTGCTAATATCATATTTACATTTTGAGGCCTTTCGTAATCATTATGAAGCTGTCTTGTTGTCTGGACAAAACAGATTGATGTTGTTGGAAGGAAACAAGGAGACTTACTATTGCTATCTGAAAATCGTTCAGTGCCTGTTCACTACCCCCATTCCCTATTATCCATCACTGAGTAAGATGTGAGAAGCGGTGCTTTTGTAGAAGATTATTACTGAAATAGCTGAAGCCTTGGAGATACAGCTCAGGCAGCTGACATTTTTCTTTCCCTGAGAATAATCTGTCTCTCAAATCACAGTGTGAGTAACTGCATGTTCAATATATCTTTGGTGGATGGTACAGTTCAGAAGCTGTGTAATTAATCTCCACCCACTAATCTAGGCACCCGGTTTATGCTTCAGTTTGGCCTTTTACAATCACCAAATTACTTCTGTGTTGTGAGAGAAGATGGTTTTCTGATGACCTTGAGATCTCCCTGCCACATGGCTGCTGCAGCACATTGTAGTAAAGGTCTCTGATCTTCGTGGGTCATCTTCCAAGGACTGAAATCCTTCATGTCCTGCAGAGGGGAACTTCTATGATCAGTCCTTTAAAGGCACATCTCACTCACTCAGAGTTTTTAATAAGCTCCAGTGAGTAATGCACTAAGCAATCTGACCGGCAGGCACAAATTCCTGAGAGCAAAATGTTTCACCACAAAGCAGTTTGATCAGAGGAGCGGAGCACAGAAATGCATGGCATTCTGAACATCTCATGTGCAGCTTAATTCTATCACATCCTTCTCAGTTGTGAGTTTTCCATTAAAACATACTACTAATGAAAACCATCGCTGTATAGATTTCTGTTGATGTATTTCACATTCAATAAAAGGAAGCTTTTATATCCCCAGTGCTGGAGTTAGGAAGGAATAGGTAATAAGTCTCTTTGCTTCTACATGCTTTTCTAGGATGGTGTTAATGATAATGCACAGAGACACCGCAGTGACAGCAACTTAGGATTATTTTCAGCTTTATATAAAACAAGTTCATTGCAGGCCATTCCTATAACTTTGTATTAACTTCATATATTTCCTCCACTGTAGTTGCTGTTGGAACAGAAAGACGGAAGTCTGATACAGGAATTACTTTGCCTACCTTGAGGGTTTCCCTGATACAAGATATGAGGTATACAACTGGATTTTTCTAAACCATGATTTTAATGCTGTAGCATAGAATGGAGAGACCAGATCCTCACTAGCTTTGATTTTATGAAGGTTGGGTAGAACTAAACATTCTCTACAGGCTGCATTCAAATTTAGAGTTGCCTTTTTGATTTACAAAACTTTTGTGTTTGTATTGAGTAAGACAATGAAAAATGCACAAGTTCTCCCAGGCTTCTGGTTTTGTCTTCTCTGGGGGTGTTTATAGCAGGAGAACTGGAGCTAATAACAGATATGTTGAATTCTTTGGTACTTTAATTCTTTTTGTTTGTTGTAAATTATTGACCAACCAAGTACAGTTGATAGATGATGCAAGGAACAAACAAATTCTCTTGCAGTTGCTGAGCAGTGTTCCTTCTTTTCAATTGGCATTTTATGACAAACAGTAATAAATGTACAAAATTAGGGCTGTGCACAAGCCTAGTGGGTCAGCTTGGAATGTGAAGTAAGGGCAGGTACTCTGCAGGAGACAATAGCCTGGCTAGGGAGAGCTTGTGAAGCACTGTTTGAGATCCTGAAGGATTGCAGAGTAAGAAGGATGGAAGCTGATGTGATAGCACCAAGTGTTCTTGAGGGCATCTCCGTGATCAAGCCAGGTCATGCCACTGTTCTGACACTTCACTTGCCACAAGTGAGTGCTTCAGTGGAGTACGAGTGCCATAGAAAAGAGGGCAGGAGTACTGCTATAATGCTCATCTGTAAAGAGCTGCTAGCAATTTAAAGCGTGAGGAAATATAAGCATTGTTTCTTGTGATGCCTCATCCTTCTTCCATGTAAAAAGAAGGCACTTCCAGCAGCACTCACTGCTGCATGTGTGTGTGTTGTCTTCCATGTACTTGCCAAGCTTACTAATGGAAGTCCAGCACAAACTTGAACTCTGCTGCTTGAGTCCCGGCACTGTTTCCGCTGCTTTTCAGAGAATCATAAGATCATAGAATGGCTTGGGTTGGAAGAGACCTTACAGATCATCCAGTTCCAACCCCTTGCCATGCGCAGGGATGCCCATGTTTTCACAGAAAATGAACAGAAGCAGAACACTGTGTTTTGAGTATCTTGAGTATTTGAGGTTGTATTTCTGGTCATACGGAATGCTAGAGAGGAGGTGAGTTGATCGATTGTGCAGAATATCATGGGAAGATATTTGTTTGCACACATGGGTTCATGCTGAAGTTAGAAGGAAGGGTAATTGTTGAATTGCCGGAGCTGCAGTGCTAGCTGAACATACGATGAGAGGATTTGCGTTGCCTTAAGCACAGCTTGTTTTTGATGGCTCATGCAAGGTTGTGTAAACAACTTAAACAGAACAGCTGAATCACAGTCACATTTCTGCATGTGTGATGAGCCTATGCTATAGGTAATGTCATGTGTGTCCTTTGCTTCCCTTGCAAAACCATCCGTCCTAGATGTGGTGCAGAAAATGCTTCAGGCATTTATTTTGTCTCTTGCATGACCCCAGACTTTTGGTCCCACTGGGCTTTGTTTACATTAGCCAGGTTGTTCCCTGTGACCAGTGCTGGGGTCTTGCTGTGCCTCCCCTCCTTGGGGAGCATCCAGCCAAGGGTGCAGTGCACATATAGAGATGCTGTGTGACCTGCTGCAGCCACAACAGCCTGCACTACCAAAGACCTTTGTGGCGCCAACTAATACAGCTCACTTCTGACTGCAAGAGGATTGGGAGCATCGTGCCATCCTCAGCGGTGTGGTGATGCTGAGCAGCTATAACCTTTTCTGGCAGCACAGCTACTTGCAGAGAGTTTATCTCACTGTACCCCAGGCTTACGTTTGGCAGGGAAAAGAGATTTTTCTTTGTTGCTAATGGGATTAAAAAGCAAGTTTCAACCTGGGGAGTTGCACTGAAATTGCTGTTCAGTTCTCTGACAAAAAGAGTTTGTTCAGTGGTGAGCGTACCAGGGTGGCTTATGCTGAGGTCACTGATAAAAATAGGGCTGTTCTGACTCTCACCAGTGAGAATGAAATAAATCTGAGGTCCTGAATGTTCTGTTCTGTTACACTCTGCTTCTGCTGACACCAAGACTGATCACTGAATCTTTTTAATGTTTCTGCCAACCTGCATTTTTCCCAAATGCACAGTTTATGCCAATCTGGTCTCAACCAGAAACAAGTAATGAAGAGGCATAGAGTATGCACGGAGTACAGTTGAGTCCATCTGTATTTGAATCTACTCAAAGTAAAATAACTTAGCGTTTCATATTAAATGTAATTTAAGCCAAGCAGAAGGGAGCAGGGAGTGAGATGGTCTGTGCTTTGATCTTCCCATCTCAAAAGACAAGAAATGTTTGAATAGAGCATCTCGGTGCTGTGTAGCTGAGTGGAGTGCATGTCCTGTCTCTGATGTGCCCAGCTGCCTGAGCTACCAGCTCCTGGCTGCCCCGCTCTGAGACAAGACAAGGCTGTGTCACAGAGGGCATTCCAGAGCCAGGAGAGAGGATCTCTGCAGTGATTCAGCTGTGAGGCATCACTGCTGAAAGAGGGAGGCTCGTGAGGCTTGCTTACAAAGGGCAACGACTTGTATTTGAGTGTACTGTGTCCTTCTAACTAAGCTAGGTTAGTTCCCGTTACTCCTATCAACCACATACTACTGAAGTGCACATAGAGCACAGAGCAGCGTGATGCAGACACCTCCACAGGGATTGCCAGTGCTGATCTGTTTTGAGAATTCGGGTAGGTTAGCCTAGCAGGGAATAGCACTGAGCACTGCTATGTCTGGTGTCCACCTCACTTGTTCAGAGCAAACACACATTTATGGACAGCACTAAGCTGTACATTGCAGATTTGTTCCTGAAGCCCTAGTCCTGTCACATTACAAGCTCTATAAACAAGGGAGTGGTTTTCTCCACTAATGCAGGGTCTAAATATAACGCAGAGATATAACAGATGGGAAAAAAACACGAGACAGTGAGACTACACTAGTCAACATTGAAAGCCTCAGCCACAGCATGACTTTGTTAGATTTTCTTTGGAGTAAATATTGCCACGTTTCCTAACACTCAGCAATGCGCAGGGGGCAATAAGGGTGATGGCAACAAAGATTCATCTGATGGTGTGTGGGGCACTCCACAAAGGTTGGGAGGGCTGAACTGCCTGTGCACTTCACATGCAAACTGTGTGTAAATTAAGAAATTGCAGCCCTTTCTTTCCCCTACTGGGAACTATTACTCTTGCTATTTATTTAACTAAGTTGGGGGTGGGGGGGGGTTGGAAGCAGCTTCTATCTGCTATGGTAGTTCTCTTCCTCTTCTAAAGCTCCTTGTGTTCTCAACGAGTTTCTGGCATTCTCTGACCTGAAATATGGGAAGTTTAAAAAAAAGAAAGACAAAGCCATAGAAAAAAAGGCCCAGTGGCACAGTTCTGCTTTCCTACAAACCAAGCAGGTGGCATGCAGATTACCACTTACATGAGGGCCTCGTATGTCCCTGAAAAGGTGATTCTGCCTGTCACTGTTTTTCTCTAATAACCCTCTTTTTCCTTGGATTTCCCATTTGGTTTGTTAGAGCCTTCAGACTGGACTGTGGTTTGGAGAAACTCTGAGATATGTACTGCCCTCTGCCCTCACAGGCAATGTGTACCCATTTGCATCAGCACCTGCTGTAGCATAAATGGGTCTCAGAGGTGGAAGACAGTTATTTGTGTTGAGTTGGGCTTCCTTTTTAAACTGGGAGCAGTGTCTGCAGAGACATCTACCCCCAGGCAGTGCAGGGATGTGCAGTTCTAACCCTGCTCATCTTGGCTAAGCAGGTGTTGGGCCATAGAGCAGCTGATGTAGGGCACTAGCAATGAACTTGCTGTGCCCAGGAGGACCTGCTGTAGTTCTCAGGCCAGCCAGGGGCTGATGGGGGTCTTAGTGCCATGCTGCGTGGTGCAGAGCTCTGCAAGACCATTCCTCTATGAATGGTTTTCATATAGGTTTTTATACCTAGCAGTAACCGTACAACTTTCTGTTGTCACATGCAGGCATTGGATGGGATTTGGTTCTGTCTATCCTGCAGCATTTAAATCAAGAAGCATTTTCCAGTCCAGCTGCTGCATCGCACTGGATGCTACTATTTGAAACATGTAGGGGTTTTATGATTCATCTTTTATTATTGTTATTATTACTCTATTATTCATTATTATTTATTTTCCCACCCATTTCAGACATGTTCAGAACATGAGTGAGATAAAGACTGATGTGGGGCGAGCCCGAGCCTGGATAAGGCTTTCTCTGGAGAAGAAGCTTTTGTCTCAGCATCTGAAGCAGCTGCTTTCCAACCAGCCACTTGCCAAGTAAGTTGGCTCTTATTCTCACAGCTTTCTTTCCACACCTCCCTCACTGGTGAGCTGGGGGGCCCTGCAGGCTCAGGGCACAGCCTGGTGCCTTGTCTGGATTTGGTGGTTTCCAGACAGAAGGGACTGAAGGGCTGTGGTGGAAGTTCTGCCCACCCAGCAGGACAGGAGTCCACTTCTCTGCATAGTAAGCTGATGTTCAGGAAAAAGAGGTTCGATTTAGGATCAGTGGATTGAACCAAGCCACTTCACAGACTTACGGTCCTACAATCTTGTGCAAGTGAAGCTGCAGCCTTTTTTACAGCGGTGCTGTGTTATGACTCCAGCAGGCACAGATCCCAGCTGCAGCAGGACTGGGCTGGAGGCCAGCCCTCCCATCCACACAGCACTCCCAGCTCTGCGTCCTTTTGCAAGCACAGGCACTGCCAGCTCCCTGACTTTGTTCTCTCAAAGAAATCTATTAAAAATAAATAAATCTTATATAAGGAAAATATCCCAACTACTGCATGCAGTTCTTAGCAGAACTGGCGCTATGATGAGTTGCATGCTTGATTCTGCTGGAAGCTAACAAATACTGCAATCTGCCAATGAGTGAACAGCTAAAGACGAGCTGCATGCCTCTCTTGAGTTGGACCAGGTTAATTACTGGTGGGCTTTTGCACTGCTTTGTGCAACCAGTGATGTGCACTGGGTTTGCTGACCTGAAAGGGTGGCAGCAAGCTTGATGCTTGGTTTTAGATGGTCTGGTGCCTTCTGTTTGGTTTCATCTGTTGGAGCACAAAGCTGAAGGAAGATTAAGTTATTAGACATGGCTATTCAGTTCTGGGAAGATATATCTCATGGAAGATAATCGTGGGAAAGCTGAAAGAACCTTAAATGGGGCTGTTCTCTGTAGGCTCAGGTTGTGAGTAGCGCTAGTTTACATCTGCACTTTGCAGCAAAACCAAAGCTGACCCTTCAATGAGATGAGCTCTATAGCCCTGCTGCAGCACCATGGGAGCTCAGAGTGGTCTGAAAACACATGTAACACAGAGGATAAGTGCTCTGTACGGTTTTCTGGCAACATGCATGAACTGGGGAATCGTACGTTTCACACCTGCTGTGTCGATCAACTCTTCCTTTGGTACTTTTTCAACAAAACAGCAATGTATCTTTTTCTACCAGGAAACTTTACAAGCGTTATGCTTTCCTGCGCTGTGAGGAAGAACGGGAGCAGTTTCTGTATCACCTTCTCTCACTCAATGCTGTGGATTACTTTTGCTTCACGAGCGTCTTCACCACAATTGGTGAGTTGGAGAATCAATTATTTTACCCCTGAATAAAAATTTCTTGCTGTTGGGATTTGTGAGAGGAGACCTCACGGTGGCCTTCCAGTACTTGAAGGGAGCTTTAAGCAGGAGGGGAATCACTTGTTAAGACAGTCTGATAGTGATAGGACAAGGTGGAATGGTTTTAAATCAAGAGGGGAGATTCAGGTTAGCTATTAGGCAGAAATTCTTTACCCAGAGAAGCTGTGGGTGCTCCATACCTGGAGTCACTCAGGGCCAGGCTGGATGGGGCCTGGGCATCTGAGCTGCTGGGTGGCAGCCGTGCCCATGGCAAGGGGTTGGGGCTGGGTGGGCTTTGAGGTTCCTTCCAACCCAAACCGTTCTGTGACTCTGCGTTTCTGTTGCCACTGTGTGAGGGATCGAGCCCTTATCTGCAGCCCTTGGCTGTTGCTGCCAGCTCATAGGTGCTGGATGTTGCTGTGGGAAACCATCTGGAAAGCAAGGCTGTGTGGGAGCGTGCAGGATAAGAGCGTCCTCACAAAGGAGGGTAATCAGCAAATTGTGCCGCAGCACCTGGCTTTCTCATTGTGTAGTCTCTTTCATCTTCCCTCCCCGGCAAGCCCTCTACATCCCAATGCTTCTCTCTGCCTTTCCCTAAAAGCACACCGAGCACCCTCCGCAGGCTGACAGAAACACGGAGGTGGAGACGCGAGGCGCTTTGTGCTCCGCTATATGGCATCAGCCTCTCCCTCTCTCCTTAAACGCCCCGAAGATTCCCCCTCCTTTTCTTTCCCTTCAGAACGAGAGCAGACATTGGATGTAAGTCCCCGCTCCCTCCCTCAGGCTGGTGGCTCAGCGCGGCCCTGCAGCACCCCCGCGCGGCACCAGGCGGCCCCGGCTGTGGGCGGGCGGCGCTGCGGCACGGCTGGGACGTGAGGGCGGAAGCGGACCTTCAAGGGAAGGCCGTGCTTTGCTCCATGGGTCGCATTTACCACTGGGGGAGTAAAGGCCGAGAGTGACGTTTCCTCCCTCTGTGTTCTCAGTGATCCCTTACAGGGCAGTGATAATCCCCATCAAAAAACTGAGCAATGCGATAACCACATCCAACCCGTGGATTTGCGTTTCGGGAGAGCTGGGAGACACGGGCGTCATGCAGATCCCTAAGAACCTCCTAGAAATGACATTTGAGGTGAGTGTGCTCTCTTTCCGTTTTGCCTTTCAAGCACGCTTCCACATAAACATCAGCTTTATTGTCTTGAGAACACAACATTTCAGTCTCTGTCCAGGTTTGCTACATCCCTTCCAGCCAGGCAGTCCGACCCCTGTGCTCTTCTTCAGTTTCCCATCGTCAGGTACTATCGCAACCAAACTGTAGAGCTGCCGTTCTCACTGGGCTCTTTTCTCAGTGCTTAATGTGTTTACTTCTTTGCATTTGGCTTGCCCGTGCTTCCCTATGCCTTCCCACCCACCACGTAGTATAGGTTGGCTTGGTGCCACCCCAAAGCAGCTGCTGGCTGCAGGAAAAGCTCAGTCAGGCACCTGTAGCTCCAGGCTGAACCATAGCCAGTAAGCGGTGATTATGTAGGAAAATCTGCTAAAGTTGCATCTTTTGAGCATGTGCAGACTGATCTTAAGCAACAACAGTAAAACAAAACCATGCAAACAAAAAACTCATAATCAAAAAAATGAATTTTAACACAACTATTTTCCTGGTATAACACCTGACTTATTGAAACAGTAATAAGTTTTCCACATTTCTAACGAGCAGAATGACAGACTATACTAATACGCTTCCAGAATATTCTCTTGCCTGAAGTTTTCGTAAGAAATAGCAACTTGGGTAGCCACACACTATGGAAAATGTCAGCCCAGGCTGCTTGTTTGGCAGTAACAACAAAACCCAAGGTCTTGTAAGGGAAGTGTTTAGGTGATGTTAGTAGACATTGCAGCCAGCCCCACCTACAGTTACATACTGCGCTGGAATTCGCAGTCCTTTTTGTCCTCCTGTCTCATGAGGATGGTGTTTGTCATGCTCAATAATGAGCAAGCTGATTTTTGAAAGTAGGGATCTAGGGACTGTGTTGGAGTGTGGGGTGATTCCTTTCCAGCAAAGGTCAGTGTGCTCAAAATGCAGTTTTGAGAAGCTGTTTCTTCTTAAGTTCTTTTTCTTCCACAGAAGCGCACCTTTATATCAACTTAGTTCAGATGTTTGCAATTAACGCTTCTCAGAATTACTCAGAGTCCTCACAGCAAAGACTGTAGACTCTTCGTAACCTTTTAAGAGTTCTCATTTCACAGTATTTATTTTCTCCTGTCTTACAATGAAACAGATTATTCTGCTTTTCAAAATGTTCTGCCTGTTTGGTTGAAAATACTTGCTGTGTCAATCAATGGAGATTGAAGAAAAGCATACATTTGGGACCATATATGTGTATGCTGTCTGGGGGTAGGGGGTGTTGTCTGTCGTTTTTTCTTTTAATGAAGTAACAACTGTTATTCATTTTTCTTTCAGTGCCAGAATTTAGGAAAGCTGACGACTGTTCAGATTGGTCATGACAACTCAGGGCTGCTGGCCAAGTGGCTGGTTGATTGTGTCATGGTCAGAAACGAAATCACAGGACACACGTACAAGTAAGCAACAAGTTCTATTTGTCCTTGTCTGAAATTGACTGAAATCTACTGATCAGTCAAGAAAAAGCAAGAAAGCATTCTCCTTTTCAGGTGGGCAAAACTATCGTGGAGCAGCATAGGCTGATTTAGGTACCTGATAGAGCTGGGTTGGTCTCCCCACCCCCGGCTCTCTCATTTCAGAAGCTCTAGTTGAAGCCAAGTGATCTGATAAATATTAAATGAGGCTTGAGCGCAGGATTTTCTTTACATCTCTGAGATAGGAGAGACGGTGTGGATGCTTTTGAAATGATTCATATGTTTACATCTAATAATTAAATCCCTTTATTTAATGTAGAACGGTAACATTGTGCACAAATGAACCCAAGAGCTGGAATGATAGTTTAAGGCAAATCTTTGGGCTTTTGGGGCTGGGTTTTTTTGTTTTATTTTAGTCATTGTTTTTAAAGCATTCAAATATTGTAAGTAGTTTAACAAACACAGAGAAACCTAGATTAATGTTCTGTTGAGTACATACTTCTTGCTTGTATGTTATCTCCTAACTCACCATTGCTTTTACAAATGGTCTGGCTAAACAGGCAGTTCTTTTTCTAAATTGAAGAAATTGAATTAAATTGAACTTGGAAAATTATCCCTCAGAGGGGTGAGCTCCAAAGCTTAAAGTTGAGGGCATAGTATGGGGGAAAGAGGAAGGACACAGCTACAAGCGGTGGTAGCATGGATGTCTGCATAGAGCTCACTGGGACTGCCTGCATGGCTGCAACTGAAAGATAACCCAGCAGAGAGCTACATGTGGCCCATTAAATAAGGGTATTGCACCTCTTGTTCTCCAGTGCTTTCATGCTAGTTTTGCACGTTTCCCTTTCCTTAAGGATGAAGGCAGATGTAAATCTCTGGTTTGGTCTTTTCAGCTGTGGTGCAGCAGAATACTGCCTGCTGAGCTCTGCTCTGTGAAGAGCTCTTGGCTGCAGTGTTTCCTGCCTGCTCGCAGTGTTGATGGGTGCTAGCTGTCCCTCTGGCTTTGAGATGAAGTTACCTACCCATGTGTCTGACCCGTGTTTCTGCTGGGCACTCGGCAGGTTTCCCTGTGGGAGATGGTTGGGAAAGGGCGTTGATGATGGCAGCTTGGAGCGAATCCTTATTGGAGAGCTGGTGTCCTCCACGTCTGATGAAGAGCTGGGAAAGCAGTGCCGTACTCCACCCCAGCAGAAGTCTCCTACCACAGCTCGGCGTCTGAGCATCACCTCTCTCACAGGAAAGAACACCAGTAAGTCCAATTCTTCCTCCCAGGGTTCTAGAGAAGGGGGCAGTGTCAGGACAGCTGTGAGCAGGACAGCTTCTGCCGGAGGAAGGCTTGATGCAGAGGAACAGCCACAAGCTTCTCTTTTTCCTATTCCTGTGCCTGCAGCTTGCTTTGTGGGGGTGAACGTTGCCACTTTCTTTCTCCTAACAGTTGTCAGAGAATATACCTCTACCTTTGGAGCATAGAGGTATGGGATGGGGAAATAGGAAGCAGCAGAATCTGCAGTAGCTGGTGCTGCTCTGCTTCCTGGCTCTCTCTGTGTGGTCAGCAATTAGACAGGCACCTCTGGGGGTCATTCCAGAATGTTGTAGGTGCTGTGAACTGTCCTCTAGAGGATCCATTTCCAGAGAGAGCATGGGGACATCAGCTTCATGTCTCTAACATTGGGTTTTGAGAATAGCAGCACTCAGCTACAGCACAGTACAGGGCTGCAAGGGCTATGTGAGGCATTCTCCGCTACAGCATACAGGTGAGCACAGTGCACACTGTGGATCATATACATAAATCTGTTCAGCTCTGGTAAAATTAGATGAAGTGATTGCTGAAAGGTCAAGCAAGGAAACGTGAGCCTCCAAGAGCAAATTAATCATCACTGCAGCTATTCACATGCATGAAGGAGCAGCCAGCAGAGCTCCTTGCAGAGTGTTTACTTAGGTCTGGGAACACTAAGGCCCAATTATTTGTTTTTGTTTTGAGCTACAGGAGATACTTTTTCAGACCTATCAGAGACTGCAGAGGTCATCACATACTAAAATCATAGAATCACAGAATCCTTAGAGTTGGGAGGGAATTCCAAAGGCCATCTAGTCCAACTCCTCTGCAATGAGCAGAGGCACCACAGCTAGAGCAGGTAAAATAATACTGAATTATTCCATGCTTCCAGAGAAACGATTTTAGGACATGAAAATCTTTACAGATATGAAAATCTGGAAAGAAATCAGAACAATCATCAAAATGATTAAAGTCTAGGGCCCCTACTGAGGACACTGGGGAGCTCCTCAGCACTGGTGCATGCAGGGCTGACAGAGCAGCCCAGGAGTTCTCTGATGGGAGGCCGTGGGGCTGAGGGTGGCTGTCATCCTGCAGCATGGGTATCCTGGCAGTCCTGATGCTGGCAGAGCTCTGGGGCCATATAGGGCTGTGATGGTAACGATGAGCCCCCTCACAAAGGACACCGTTAGCTCTTTGATGAACAGCTGCAGCCCCCACAGTAAGGCCGCCCTAAGATACACAGGAAGCCCACAGTGGTACACTGTTCCCTCAAGCACCTCCCATCACTCATCATCAAGATCCTTACGATCTCTTCTTGGAGCCACTGGAGCAGAGGGTCAAGGTTTTCTGGATGTTCTTGGAAAAAGGCAGCCCAGACCTCATCTGGGAAGTTGTGCCCCAGAGCGATGAGCACCAGCTCTTCAGGCCTCTGCTCACCCTGCAGGCCGTTATCTGAGTGTTCTGCAGACAAGGTAATCATCATCTGACCTCACTTATTATTTTGGCCTGCATATAGCACAACTCAGCTGCTTCTTTGCCCATTGGATGGCACAACTATAAGAAGGCTAGTGGAAACAGGTCATGTAGGTGACATCATTATTGCTGTCCCTAAGACAGGCAGCAGCAATGCCCCAATCCCTCAGCAGCAAACCCTCCCAGCCCTTGCTCCCTACCAGCCACCCTGGGGGCTGTGTTCCCAAACCACTCACCTCTGCTGATGCAAGTGCACCCTGCACACCTCAGCTGCCTAAGACAGACAGAGCCAGGGAAGTGCTGATGATGCTGTGGGATGGGCACCAGGGTCTGCTGCCAGCAGCCCCACAGCACAACCCAACTAAGTCCCCATTCATCTCACAGATATGCTTGATTGCAGTCTAGGCACAAGTCCACACTGGTCTCTGCCAGTGCTCAAATGCATGTATTTGGGCACCACCTGGGCCTCCATCACAATTCAGAGCGGGAATACAGCATACATTTTAATAGTGAAGTTTGCTTTCTCTTGGAAGTAACGGTAAGGAGTATTCTCTTGCCTCTACTTCTCATGCTCGTACAATGACCAGATGCATCTAAAGCAGTTACTTCTTGTGGCTCATTATGGATCCAAATCAGGAATTCATAGGTGCGAGGTTTTCTGATGTGAGTTGCCTAGAAGCACGTCAGACAACTTGCCTACAACCTTTCCAGCCCATGTCTCTTCATCAGAGGTTTGCTGCACTCTGTGATGGACAAGATGTGATCAGCTCAAATAAAATATTTATCAAGCCAGACCCTTGGGTTGTGCATTTTTAAGTAGGGCAATTTATTTTACTATTCCAGGATTGCTCCTTAGTTGCTTATAATTATGACTTGGATTTACTCAAGACAGATGACTCCCTGACTCTTTCCTGTTGAAGATACAGAGTAATTCCTGCAGTTCAAGCTATGTCGTCATGAGAATTTGATGACCGTTTTAAAGGTGACATCTTCTTTTCTGTGGTTTCACAGAGCCAAATGCAGGGCAGATCCAAGAGGGAATTGGAGAAGCTGTGAACAATATCGTGAAGCATTTTCACAAGCCAGAGAAAGAGGTACTTCTACTGATCATTACCTGTCTGTTGTCCACAGCAAGTTGTCAAAATAGTTTATAAGAGAAATTGACTAGTAGAGATTGTTAACCTTTAGGTTTTAAGCCCGTTGGCATACGAACAGGACGAGGTGTTCTCACAGGCTCTCCCTTTCCTACAGAGAGGGAGCCTTACCATTCTGTTGTGTGGGGAGAATGGCTTGGTTGCAGCACTGGAGCAGGTCTTCCACCACGGATTCAAATCAGCTCGCATTTTTCATAAGAATGTCTTCATCTGGGATTTCATAGGTAAGCTGGTGTGTGACCTGGAAGTAGAAGGAGATGAAAGATTAGGGCAAAATGGCTACTTATGTACAGACTTGAGATGCTATTCAGCAAGGATGCGGTTTGCTCCCGCATAGCAAAATGCAGATTGTTTGAAGGGAATGAGAAGCTGAGTGGAAGATGAGAAATACAGAACTTTACATAACAAGTAAGTGTCAATCTCTGCAGAAATTTAAGAGCACTTCAGGTTCTAGTCATGTATTCACAGATAAATGTTCAAACAACTGTTTCCCTGCCCAGAAGAGGAAGTGAATTGGAGGTTGGAGTAGAGCAGCAGTTGGTATTGGAAGAAGAGTTGGGAAAGTTCAGGTAATGAAGCGTTTAGATTTCTAGCTTAAAATATGCTGACAGGTTAAGATTCTTAGCCTGAGGGTAAGCGCTTATTCAGAGAAAGTGAAAAATCAAAGCTGATGGTATCACAGTGAAACCATTGATAGATGCTGGTGCGGTGCCTTGATGTTACATGTGTCGTACGTCAGTGTATCTGCTGACCACAGCCACATAGCACAGGGGGAGATCACCACCCACCTACTGTTTTCAGGGTGAGGAGTCTATACATAAACTGAGCAGTAGCTCTTGGCAGGTTTTTCAAGGACTCCCTTGGGTTAGGGTAGGGTAAATCTTGGTTGTACCGAAGTACTTCTCACTGGACTCTGGTTTTTCTCCCTACCACAGAAAAAGCTGTTGCCTATTTTGAAACCAGTGACCAGATTGGAGACAACGAGGAGGCCCTTTTGCTTCAGAGATCATCGTGCAAAACCTTCTGCCATTATGTGAATGCTATCAACACAGCTCCAAGGAACATTGGAAAGGATGGCAAATTCCAGATTCTGGTTTGCCTGGGGACAAGGTACCGAACTGCTCTTCATTATGTGTGTCCTCTTGTGCTAGACGTGTTACTGTTATTACCACCTCTATTTTTTCATTTCAAGAGACCTTGTGCCTTCTATTACCAGTGCCTATTTTAGGCTGCTTTAATAGTAGACAAAAATTGTAGCAAAGAAGTGGTAATCATGCATAGGTACTGTCTAAGCCTCCAAGAATGTTCTTAGCTTTTAAAATACCTGTTCACTTGACAGTCGGATGTATGAAATCTGTACTTTTGATGAAGTGCAGACTTTGGGAATACAGAGCTTCTTTACAAGAACTGATGCATTTCTAAATCTTCATTGAATCGCTGCCTATGAAAATGGGGTGTCTGTTATGATTTTGACAAACTATTCTAGATTTATCTTTCCTCCCACGTAGGTTGCTTCTTGTTTTGCGCTTGTGGGGAGTAGAGAGACTCAGTTGTATGTTACTGGGGAGCTGGTATATCTAGAAATGTTCTTGGAGAAGCATGTCAGTTTCAGATGTGTTGTGTATCGTGCTGCAGTCACTCCTTTCCTCCCTTGGCAGGGACCACTTGCTGCCCCAGTGGATCCCCTTACTGGCGGAATGCCCACTCATTACAAGGATGTATGAGGAGAACGCCCTGCTACGGGACCGCATGACTGTCAACTCCCTTATCCGAGTCCTACAGACATTGCAAGACTTCAACATCGTCCTAGAAGGATCGCTCATTAAAGGAGTGGATGTTTAGCATGGCTTTGCTGAGAACTTCATTATTCCTTTCCCAAGCAAGCAAACCACAACTGGGAGACCTGTCAGGACTTGAACGCGACGGCAACGCATCGCTGCAAGGCACCACTGCCGGCTCCCATGGGAGCAGGAAGCCCAGTCTGTGCTCCGTCAGGACTGTCCTCTAAGGCTGCAGAAAGCTAAGATGCAGTATTGTAGTTTATTTGAAACAGAAATTTAGTATAAAATAGAGTATTTTCATGTGTTTAGATGTGTGTAAATACGCTATCTTCTTTAAGAAATTATATTACTCTAAGAAAGTTTTCTTAGACTGAATGTTCTTGTTCTGACTGTGAGTAGCTCAAACCCAGGGGAAGGGCTGGGGAGGGAAGGACTGCGGTGGGAAGGGATGCTGCTACTTGCTTGCAAGGAAGAAGCCAATCAATGTGTAAATACAGCGCAAACTCAGCAGGGCTTTTTTCAGGTATTGCAGATGAATACAGCAAATATCCTTATGTAGCCATTGTGATTGTCTCACTCTTGGAAATGTTAGTGTATGTTGTTTATCCTGCTGTACGTGGTCTCCCTTCGTTTTTTGTTTGTTCAGAGACCCAGCCCTTTCAATGCACAGAAGTTGTGAATTGTCTTTTTGTTTTTGTTTTTTTTTTTTCTGTAAAGGTCTTTTGTGTCACTTCTGTTGATCTCCAGAAGAGGACACAGGAGCTGAAATGCTTCAACACTGGAGATGTGAGATGCTGAGCCTTGGAGCCTGCCACCTGTGGAAGTAGTACTAGAGATGGGAAACGATGGCTTGTTTTGCTCACTGTGTTCCTTGTCTGTCTAGGTGATCTGGAGTTCCCCGTTACTCCCAGCCAGCTTGTGTTGTGGATGGCTTTTTTTCTTTCCCCCTCCCATCAAGAGGAATTTGGCTCCTACCAAATTCTTGATGTACTTGAGGGAATCATTGCCGCAGACACCAGTGTTGTGTGATACTGAGCTGGTCTTGTAATGCTGACAGGTTACTAGTCTTCCTTTATCCCACAGGGCAAGTGTTCCTCGAGGGACAGGACCTTTGATTATTTTGGTGGTTTTGTTTGTTTCTTTAATTATCCAGGTACAAAGTAGAAGAAAAAAAAAAGGGAATGATGTGAAAGGACAAAGAAGGTGGTGTTCTGAGGATCTCCCACATTCTTTCTGGTTAATGTGTTAGTAATACAGTGTGTTTGTATAGCTACAGTCTTGAAGAGGAACAGGGAGCAACTGAAATCCGCTAAGCTGAAAATTTAGAGACGAATTGCATTGAAATTGTGAGGTGCCGTGCAGCAAATACAGAGTGTATTTTCCTTGTTTGTAGTTTGGGAGCCGTAAAGGTCTGAAGGCATCGTTAACTTCATCTAGTTCCAGTTGTGCAGGTTAGTTTAAATACAGGTGTCTGCTATAACTTGTTTATTCCCTTTGATCTTGGCCATTTTGTCAGAGGATTTCCTGGATGTCTCACAGCTGGAGCCATCAGCTGTGGCTTGGAGAAGCCCTCGGTGGTACTGTAACTGCCTGGCACTTTGCTCGCAGGCAGCATTAGGAGGGGCTTTGCAATGCACATCTCAGTATGGTGCATACATGGTAGAGCAAGGGCGGAGAGCTAAGGAAGGGGAAAGAAGATGAAAAGTAGGGTTTGCTCTCTCACCTGTCTCTTGTCAAGCTGCTTTCCTTTCCTATGATCGTTCTACTGTCCAGTTCTTAGAGCAGCACACGTTTTGGTGTTAAGGTTTGCACAACATCCCTGGCCAGAAGGAAACTCTTCATGTGGCTCCATATCAATAGAAGGGAGAGTTTTACGTTATAGAATGGTTGGTTTTGGTTTTGGTTTTTAAGAAAGTAAAGAAGCCAGGAAGTAACCGACTGTAACGGGACTTCCAGCTTTTAATTACTGCTCCTTCCTCCTGTGCTTGTACTTTCTTAAACTGACTGAACTCATCGCAGACAGTGTAGGCAGCACTGCTGCGTCACCGCTGTGGGTGGTGAGCAGTTGATGTTAGGGCAGTGAGTGGTGGTGTGAGTTGGCAGCCCACAGCTCTGTGACATCTCTCTTGCATTTCCAGGAGGGTGAAATTCAGGGCGTGAGGGTTTTCTGAGCAGCCAGACACATCTGCTTAAAGTCTACAGAAGATGTGTGACAGCCCTATAGCAGCAACTGGAAATGTGTTCCTCTACCGGTAAATGATATGTTTAGCACTAAAAGCCACATGGCAGAATTATTTGGTAATGACTGCTTAGGCAATGTTTTGATTTCTTATACAACTCAGGCATTTTATGTCTGATAAGTGTTGTGCATGACTTTTTCATGTGCAGCCCAGCCTAAGTGGCTTTCATTTAACTGAAATAACAACCTCTTTAGTCCTTGGATTTCTTTGCAAGCAGCGTCTGCATTCTCTACCTGGATACTTCTCAAAAGTATACTGCTGCATGGCTCTCAGATTAGTGTTTATTTATGACTTAAGCAGTCGTGACATTCACCTAACATGACATGGGTTAAGTGCAAGCAAGATAAAGCAGAAACACAGGCACCTCTAAAGGTCAGGAATGGGTGAATGTAGGCTCCAAAAAGGGCAGGAAGATGAAGTATTTCTTAAGTTAAAATAAGTCAAAACCTGAGACATTTGAAAATTCAAAACAGGGGCTTCCCCTATTTCAGACTCCATTAAGGAACCTTTAGCACTTACCTTGAACACAGTTTCACATCTTCTTATTTAGCGAGCGTTGACTTGTTTTATGTCAGGTTTCGCATCAGATTAACGATACGATAAAAGCAATGTCTGTCTAATAACTCTTTGTAGGCAATAAAGCACCCTAAGATGTGCCGAGGGGTGCGGCAGTGTCCCTGCTTCCCAGAAGGTGGGACGTTTGACAACCTTGGGAGTACGATTCTTTGCAGGCTTATTTTCATGTATGGCTTATTTTCGTCAACTACCTTCATTTGTTGGAAACTGTGAGGTTTTCTCTGTAAGGTTTACAGAAATCGTTCTGCCTGCTAGAGCGGCAAACCTATCAGGATCCTTCTAAGCTAACGCAGTTCTTACTTCAGTGTTAAAGCACCTTCATTGGTTGAGAAAAGGGAATGTGGGAAAAGACCAAAGCTCTGCGGTATCTGCTTTTAAAGAACAATTCCTACCCAATACCTGTTTGCAGATGTCTTGAGTTTGCGTTGTCCTGTTATCCTGACGTCTGGCATGGTGATGACTGGGGAGAGTCAGAGAATCCAATGCCTCACTGTGTACAAAACCTGTATTTATAATTCTCTGAAGCAAATGCGATTCTACTGTTTAGTGACAAATCTGCTCATGTTTATTCTGAGTTGGCATGTGTCATTAGGAATCAAAGCTGTCTTTTTAGAATAGTTGTGCAAAGGCGTATTCGGGAAAATTCCTTCTTTCAATCAAATGAAGGTGCGCATCTTACGGGGAAATATTGTGTGTTACACTTGAAATGTACAGATGTGCCCTGTATGGCTTCAAATGACCCTTCGGTGTCTCCATTGAGTATATTTTGTCTTTACATCATTACTAACCGAATAAGAACTGGATTATTTTCAAGGTGACATTAGTAAAAGTATTGTTCTATCAAGCACTTTAACATACATATCACAAACTGACATGGGTTTTTCAGGTTTTGAAGTACATTGAAATACAGCTTTTCATGCTATGTCCTTTACAAATAAAACTGTGAGAATAATGGCTGGTGTCGCTTTCTCCCTGCAGAAGAACCAAGAGTCGAGTTGCAAGCCAGAAAGCTGATGTGAGCTTTTCCCCTGCGCCTGGGTTGCTCTGATACTCAAATATGGGTTCAAAGAGCTGGACTGCAATTCCTGCCCTCCGCTCTGTCTGTTAGCACACACCGTGTTGAGAGAGGTTGGTAGAGAAGAGACAGATGGGTGCTGGCAACAAGGAAGCTGCAATAGATTGGTAACAAAATGCCCTGCTTGGTAGGTGAAGGCTTTTCCAAGTTGGACTGGATTTTCAGAGATGGCCCTGCTCTGTGCTTCCCAGCTCCTCATCTGCTAGGTAGACTGAGTAATTGTTAAGGTCCCATCCAACTTAAGTCATTCTATGATCCTACGATTATGGTTCTATGAGGGAAACTCTTGGTTTAGAAAATGCGGTCTCAGTAGAGGACTGCAAATCTCACTGCGTGTATGTAGACATCCTCAAATACATCGTTTGGGGATACCACTGTTTATCAGCAGTGTAGCACCAAAAATATAGGATCCCCTATGGGTGAGTAAGACCCACAGAGCTGCTTGTTGTCAAATGTCAGTAGGAGTGATCACACTTAACATACTTCCTTACTGAATGCTTTAGGCCGATGTGTGGAAATCAGAGATGGAATGGTGTGGCTTCCTAAAGACTGTAAATACTTGATGTACAGCAGGAGTGAACTTGTCCTGATGAGGAAGTGCAAATAACTTCCTCCCCACTGCACCACCAGTGGTACAATCTGGGAACGCTGCCGTGTTTTCTGCAAAGGGTAAGTAGAATAAAACTGTCTGAGAAAACACACATGGGTAAGAGTCAGAACAGCTCACTGATCTGATCTGTTGGTGTTTCAGGTAGGCTTCTTGGAACAAACTGTGCTCAAGTTGAGAGCAAAGTTGCTTCCCTCTCTGTCACCCCATCAGCTCAAAGACTGAACTCCTGTCACTGCCATCAGGGAGAACTTTACTGCTGACATTCACATTCATTCTCCTGCTCTTCCATCAGACGTATCACCAAAAAATGGTTTGAGTTCTACATAGGATGTGAAGACAATGGGAAATCTTTCTGTATGGCTTTCCTCTACAGTGGTTTGTTAAGGTAAACTCTCTGCCTAAGCTACTGTGAAGCTCATTTGTCACTGGAGAGGTACAGTTCTGCAGGATGGGCTGACATTGTAATGGGCCCATCTGTATTCTCCACAGACCTTTCAGAGCTTTTCTTTGGGGAAGAAGGGGAGCAGGGGGGAACAAACCCACCCCACAGTGCTTACCCACAGCACAGTACTCAAGAAACATTGCTGTAAAGGCTCTTTGCTGTGTAACTGAATGACAGCCTTGTTATCATTCAATAATCGATTCAGTGGGATCCAGAAATGTAAAACTGTGGTTTATGTCTGAGAGGTTCACATATATTAGAGAAAATGGTGTGAGTAGTCAAATAATCCCTAAAACACTATTTTTCCTGCTTGTGGTGGCAAGTCTACTCGACTTGTATGAGGAGCAGAAGTAGCCAAGCCCCACAGTTGGGCTACACGCTGCACAGGTGAGCGTGGTGAAGTGAGTTCTATTTACAAAGAGCAATTGGCTGAAATGTACAGCAGGTTTAGTGCCTGAGGAGCTCTAACGCCATGGGGCTGCTTCTTTCCTAACAAGAGAGAGGCATGGAGAATGCAAGGGGCACCCCAAGGACGCGCTGCAATTCTTATATTGTCCTGCTTTCAGCAAGAGGTTTCCACAAAGGCCATCATTAGCCCAGGGAAGCCATTTTCCTTGCACTGCCACTGCAGACGGAGGGAAGAGATGAGTTCCTCCAGTTGGCCCTATGAAGGGAAACCTCACTTGGCTGCTTTTAATTAAGCCTGGAGAAGTCCAGCAGAGGCAGCTAGCGGAGGTTAAGCTAACATTAATCTTTATGAGTCTCCCCTCCAGCGCTGTGCTCACATACTGAGTTCATTTCTTCAAAGGGATCCAAGTGACATATTAGCATGTTCTTTACACATGAAAAAAATAAGAGCTTAAGGACAGAGAAATGTAAGGGGGATGGACTGAAGTTTTGGTCCGATGGTGGTTTTTTGTTTTGCTTTTTTGTTTGGTTTGGTTTTCTCTATGATATATTAATAATTTGGACATGAAGATAAATTCCATATTTGCCTTAGAGAGGCACAGGGTAGAGGCCAGAAAAATGTGGCTTTCGTTTCTAGGTCCTTTTGTCTTCTACAGAGACCTTTAATCAAAGTGCTATGGTGTGTCCCATTCCGCAGGCAGGGAGCTGTAGTAGAGTGCTGGGTCTTGTCTTTGGCCTGCCTTTGGCTTGCCAAGAGAAGCAGCTGTTCGGCCTTCGGCTTGAACTGGTGTGTGATTGGGAGCAGCTTCTCTGTGCTGTTGTGACAGAAGTACCCTGGGGTTCTCATCTGTGGCTAAATCCAGATTAAAGGCGTTTATAAAACCTGTGGATCTTTGGCATGTGGGCATGTGCTAGTCTACCAGAATGGAGAAATGAATAACAGATGGTTGCAAGAGCAAGTCCCTCTGGCTTTCCATCCTGAGTCTAAATCTCCCCTAGAAGGCACTCATTCTACCCCAGGAGTAGGGTCTATTGGAACAAGAAAGCTGTCCAGGCCAAGGAGCAGCAGTTATACTTGGGTGGAGGTGGTGGGGATGCCTGCAAGCTTTTAAGCTTCTTGTGCTCTGGCTCAAAGAGGGAGTCACCTGAGAGTACTATTGGACACCGTGCTCCTGGACTTCGGATAGTCGAGATCTTGTGCTTCAACTCCTTAGTCTGTTTCTTCTGATTGATACTCACACCTGAACTAAGTTTACCTGCTCACACCCATGCAGCTTTTTGACTGTCATTACCCGGTGAGATAAATAGGATGTGCTTAAATCAGGCCATGTATGTTAAACCCACCAGCCTGGAACTGTGTCGCTATTGGCTTGTCTAAGATCTAAACCTCTTGCAGATGGTCTGTGGTTCCTGACTGTATAAATAGCAGGAAGCTGGCTGAAAGTGGGTGTGGTGCACAGGACATTTTTCCTCCCCTATGTAAAAATGACTTTTAGCAAAACTGGGAACTAAAGTAAAACGCCACCCACGGGCTCTACCAGCCTTCATCTTCTTCACATTTCCTTCCTGGTAATGGGAACACGGAAGACCAAAGAAAAGCCTGCAGACCAGAGAAACTATTGCATTTGTCCTCTGAGCAGACTTTGTTAACGAGAGAATTTCAGACGTCAGCATGAATTTGGCAGGGGTAGTGTGGGTAGCTGTGATGGGTTCCAGGCTTCGTCATTCGTGTCAGCACAATGCTGAGAAATAAGGAATGGTCTGTACGGAGGAGCTGTGAACTCTCTGGTCTTTGATTGAAATTGCCATAGGAGGTGCAAATACAAAGGTGATCCACCGTGGCTGTTGCACCTTGGCCTTGCTGAAGTCAGTGGAAGTTCCTAATAGAGATGAACTTAGAAGGGCATACCTGAGCACTGCTGTCTGCTGGCCCATTAGTTTGTGCCCTCAGGAGGAGCACCTCTATTTGGGGGAAGTAGCAAGATGTCTGTTGTTGCTGCTTTCAGGACATGATGTGTAGAGAGCCAGTCCCACTCTCATGCACAGAGGTTTGTGTCTAGATGGGCTTGGCATTTTGAGTACAGCATGCTTGTCTCTGTGGAGGGCATGGCTCACACCAGGGAAGGTATTCCAAAGCCTTGTGTTCATCTCCTTGGTAGCCATAGCCTGTCAGAGCAGCGATGAGATGCCATGTCTGACAAGGCAGGAGATTGGCAGTGATGAAGGCTTCTGCAGTATTAACTCTAGATAGATTTGTGAACAGTATGTTTGGCCTTAGCACTAACTGAAGGAAACCCCGTGGAGAGCCCATCCAGCTCAGCAGCCCAGAATGTTTTTCTGAGCAAATCTGAGATCCTATTTTCTTTTAGATCAGGACCAAACAGCGCAAAGTAGTGCAACGAACAGTACCCTTGTTCTTCCCAAGAGCTGGGCCTCAGGTACCAGAAGCGCTTCTCCAGCTCAGGCTTGCATGCATCAGTCTCTGATCTGTGCTTGGCCTGCAGCTGAAGGAAGCTTTCATGTGATGTTGTAACAGGACCAGCTTCTGCATGCTTTCAGAGTGTTGGAATGTTTCATCCAAAACTGATGCAGGGCGGCTTGCAAGTTTTCCCAAGTATTTCAAGCCTGATGCCTTGTCCCACTCTACCACCATAGCTGGCCTTGTTTCTGATGAAGCCCCAGGCTGAGCCACTGAGTGAGGCTCTTCCTCAGAGAGCTGCCTGAGATGCCTTCATCCCCTTGGACTTGCCTCCCTTCAAGTTTCATAAGCAGGGGCATTCCGAGTGAGTGACTGCTGTGCTGAGCATGAGGGCTGTGAAGAGAAGGAAGCTGAGTTTTACATCAAGATGGGGGAGGAAAGAGCCTGCTGCTCATTGAAATAGTTCTCAGCAGGCAACGTTACCATGCAAGAAACTCCCCAACTCCCCATTGTCCCCCATAGCACTGCCTGGGGCAGGAGGGCTCAACACTGCCTTCACTCCTCCTGGGGCTAGTGGAGACTTTCTGCTTCTGGTTCAGGCAGTGAATCAGGTATGGAAAAGCTATTGAGGACTCCAGGCACAACACACACTGTAACATCTTTATCCATCTCCCCATCCCCTCTTTCACAAAATGATTGCCTCCAAAGGACTATGCTATTTTTCTTCTCGTTTTTAGCTATGTTGGCATAGGAGCCGTGGGTAAGGAGCTGGGAGGTGATGGTAGCAGCTCTGTGTCTGTGTAATCGCTCATGGCTCTCTTACTCAGCTAATTAAAACCAAACCCCCTCTAGCTACCCTGAAAAAAATGTAAATAACGTATTCAAATATTGTTCTGTGGTGCAACCAGCTCCCGACTTGCAGAAAGTCTGTTACAAAATGGGGTTTTTCTTGCGAAGAAGTGGATGGCTGCAAATCAAGCGAATGCCGTGCTTTCTTCATGAAAGCACTAAGCTGAGGACAAACAGAAGTGCATACAATTAAAAATGCATGAAATGCACAAAGACAAACAGCTGGCAGGGACCAGGGCTGTCTGAACACCTTCCTACTGTCCTTTGCTTGTCTCTGTAGCTAGCACCAGTGCATGGCTGTGGTACTGCAGTGCAGCAAGACAAGGGTTTTCCAAGGGCAGTGTGTTCATAGCACAAGTTGCAAGGAAGTAGAAAGGCAAAGCGTGTGGAAGCAAGGGAACAAACAAGTTTTGATGAGGCTGAGAAGAATTTGTTCTTGCATCCGTACCTGCAGCAGTGCTGGCTGATCACAGCAGCTCCCTCAAGAAGGAATCAGAGAATCATTTGAGTTGGAAGGGACCTTTAGATGTCAGCCAGCCCAACTGCCCTGCAGTGAACGGGACACCCACGGGTAGATCAGGTTGCTTAGAGCCCCGTCCAGTCTCACTTTGGGTATCTCCAGGGATGGGGCATCTACCACCTCTCTGAGCAACCCGCTCCAGTGCCTCACCACCTTTATCCAAAAGGAATCCTAACAGAAACGAGGAAAGGTAGCACAATAAGTGGGAGGACCAAATGGTTATCAAAGATGTAAAATAAATTTAAGAACATGTTTGACATGCGGGAAGCCAGTGTGAGCTCAAAGATCAAGAAAGAGAAGGAGAGCTGAGGAAGACAGGGCCCACAGGGAAGCACACAGGCTCGGCGGGCAGCAGCTGCAGGGCCGTGAACAAAACAGCAACTGGAGCATGAAGAATTCGCCTCCTCTTCCTCTGCTGCCACGCCACAGGCCTGGTGTGTGCAGCGGCCCACCTCGGTGCCCTCAGGCAGCCAAGCAGCCGTCTGTGGAGACTTCAGATGGGGACAGAGTGAAGGATTGAGGGAACGCAGAGCCGTAATCCCATCAAGGGGTGACAGCCTCAAGTGAGCCGTGATGGCAGCCCCCTGCCTACAGGAGCTGGAGGTCTGCAGGCCCAGTGCCAGCCACCTCCGGCACCACAAGCACCACCTCTGTGTCAGTGGAGGTGCTGTGGGGTCAGGGGCCTCTCTGAGGAGGAGAGAACCAGGGTGAGGATGTACCTTTACATTTCTTTCCTAGTGGATGAGCAGCAGTGCAGCATGCACCTTTGAAATGCTGAGATAGCAATGGATCTGAAAGCTTGCCCAGATGGCAAGTGGCTAAGCAGGGGTCTCATGTGCTTTGGCTGTTTGGGAGTCTGGGTGCATAACACCCTCAGAGAGCAGACATGAGCTCAGCCCACAGCAGACAGACGTGCAGGCTTTGCCAGAAAGGTTATTCTGCCCCGCAAGGCCAGAGCCACATGTGCCACTTTACATTTGAAACAGCTTATCCCACACCAGAGCCAGCATCACTTTACAGCTGAACGGACCCGAGGGCACATGAAGGAGTTAAAGGTGAGAGCAAGTGTTTTACAACTTATTTCCTTTGACTCGTCACATCGTGTGACCTCAGTTTCTTATTCTGAAGCATCACAAACACAGGCATGAATACCACCGCTATCCCACAAGCGGAACAGAGCCTCAAGTATTGTATTCCTCTGTCAAATCAAGAATCATAGCTTCTGTCTTCTTCTAGTGCTGGGAGGTGATTCTGTGTTCAGTGAAAAACACTGGCTTGAGATACTGCTTTTTGGTCTCAATCCTGCCCTGATCAGTGCTCAAAATGTGCACTACGACCAACAAGAGGCCCCATGGAGCAAGCTGCTCACAGGAATGCAAGCTGTGCAAACCAGAAGTAATGCCAGTGTTTTACTAACTGTTCTTTTGTGTGTTTGGTTGTTTTTTTTAATGGTATTTATACTATGAAGCTTGTTGGAGTTGAGTATTATTTTTAGTTTTCCATGAGTGGTGTTACCACAGGCTAAATGTACCCGATGGCTGTAGGGCCTGTGCTGTATTCAGTGCGTTTAAGGTCTTAGAAACACATGCAGCTGGAAGCAATGGCAGTGGTGGATTATGTAAGCCTTGCAGGGAGGTATACTGTTGTAGTCAAAAGGTGGTGGGGACACTGCTGAGCCCTGAGATGGGGTGGTTATAAAACCAGCATATAAATAATCCCAGCTTTAAGGTGAAGAGTGACAAGAGCATGGAGCAGGGGCTTAAGAGGGAACCCTCATGGCACAGGAGTCACAAAGCAGTGCACTGTTTACCAGAGCTAAATAGGCTGCTGCTAAGGACAGCGAGAGCTATGCAGGAAAGTGGACTGTGGCACTGAGCTACTTCAGTCTGTCCCCAAGACAGAGTCTCTGGCATGCATTGCTGACGTATCACACCCAACACCCTCATCGATCTTGGGATAGACAGAGAGGTGACGCTACTTTCAACTGGACTCTGGGATTTAGTGGTTGTTATTTGGCCCCCAGCCTCCCAGCACAGCCCCAAATGTTGTTTTCAGAGCCCCAGCTGGCATCTACGTGCTGACTGACAGTAAGGAGCATGCTGGGAGCCCATTGGCCACAGCTTATAAAAGGAGCTTTAAAGGGCTGCTGCTGCGCTAAAGAATGGTACATACAAACCCCCCTCTGTTTTGTAGACATCCTGTGATTGGAAACTTTACTGCAAGATGTGTTTCATAGGAGGTTAGGCTTGGCCCAGCCATTCAGGTGAGAAGCATTTGCACATTCTGCACACACACAGCTGGGAAACACCCGGGCCTTTGCAGAACATGCATTTGTGCATTCTGGGCTCCAATGCATCCTCACACCTGAGGGCTGTCTAGAACCAGGGCAGGTGCAGAGGAGGGTGTCTGGAACCTCGAACCGTCTTCCCTTTCACTCAAGCCATTAGCGAAAGGTCTAAGCAGGAGAGCTTTAACCCTTCCACAATTTTGGTTTTGATTTCACAAGCCAAATTAGATGATTTCCCAATAGCCGTTCAACTCTGAGTCCAAAGAATGATCGGTTCAAGAGGTCACTTTTGTAGTTATCCAGAGCCAACCAGTTATCCTACCTCCATCCTCCAGATAAAGAAAAGCAACCAGTAAGCATTGCTTTTGTTTCTGAAGCCTTGTGTTAGGCCTAGCTCAGCCCCTGCTAGGGGTAGTTGACAAGAAGAGTCACTTATCCAGCCAAGGACAGAGATTTATTCTGACAGCAAGCTGAAAATAGCATCTCACAAGCCACACTGCTAGCTGGTTTTAGAAAGGCCAGTTTTTGGAGTGTCTCTGACTGACCAGCTCACAGTTCTGTAGATAGCAATCACTTTGCTCAGGTATTTTCTGCAAAGTGCCCATGCCTGAAGGATTCCCTGTGGATCTGGGTGACCCCTACATCTCACAAATATCAGGGCAACGTTGCTTGGCTGGGACCCCAAACTGGTCTGGGAAGCTCAGTCTCAGAGGGATTATGTCCCTCTCCCATGGCACCTCATCAGCCTTAAACCTTCCCAGGTAAGTCTCATCACACCAGTCCAAGCAAGAAAGAGAAAAGCTCAACTGGTAGGCTTTGTACATAGCCTGGGGACAAGCTGCAAAACACCTCCTCTGGACTTACAGGACCAATATCCTAATATATCCTTCCCCTCATGTGCCTACACTTGTGCTGATGCTACCCTACCTTCTTGGTGCTCTCTGCACCAAAGGGCCAGTGAAGTCAGAGAAATTTTCCTACTGGCCCTTAGATGTCTGTCAGATCACCACATGCTTATGCAGCACACTCCCCATGCTTCACACAAGCTCTGATGTGCCCTGGAGGCAACAACTGGGTCCTTGTATTCTTCACATGCCATAATTTGCAATATGAAGAGGGAGTCAGCCCTGTGGGAAGTCACTGTGGGTGCACGTGTGTCCTGGTTTGTTTATTGCAGTCCTTCACCCCTCTGTACGGCCAGTCCCTGAACCATGAACAACCGTTCTGACACTCAGCTTGCTTTGGAGGATTTTGTGATTGACACCAAACTTACCTGACGCTTGCCCATCCTGCTTCTGTCCACCCCTTAGCTACACAGCTTTGTGAGTGAACACTTTCTCTTGGAAAGTCTTTCACCTTTTCTTATCTTTTCATTTTCTGAACAGAATGGATCTGTCCTCACGACCCGAGTGGCTCCTTCAGCCTTCCCACCTTCCCCACCTTCAATGCTGTTTTCCCCCTGCCTACCCTATTCCCCTGCCTGCCCTGTCATGGATTTTTGAGTATGTTAAATGTCAAATTTGGTTGATTTGTTGCAGTCCAATTAGCTGATTCAATCCAATTAAGCTATCTGAAGTTATCTGTGTAATGTGGTGGCTTTGTTAGCTAACTCCATTCCCTCCCACCCTTGCGAAAACATTTGCCTCCAGCTCCTCCCTCAAGATCTCAGCGGTAGATTTCCACTTGGTTCTTGGCTGCTTTTGCAAACCTCATCATCGGGGCTCCAGGTTCTACAGTCTCCCTCATGGACCTTCTCCTCCCACCCACCTCCTTCCCTTGGTTAGCCCATAGCTGCCCACAGCCCTTCTTCCTTGCTAGGTGTCTGTAAGTACTCTGCAGGTCTCTGGCAGCTCGGCAGTAAGGTCAGTGTGATGCCAGCCCCTCATGAGACGAATCACCTGTACTGAGCTTAGTGAGGTCTGTATCTCTATCTTCTGCCTTGCTTTGGCGAGTGGAACACATTGTTGGGTTTCACATTTAGCCTCCAGTTTTTCAAGTGCCTCAAAAGGCAGCGTAAGAAGAGATGGCTTTTTTTGACAGGAAACAGCCTGGCAGACAGAGGGCTGATCTTCTTAATGGTGTCTTCAAATCGCCTTAATACAAATCCTCATCGAATAGCCTTATTGGCTTTAATAGGGATGAAAGCAACAGCACTGCAAAGAAATGAGAAGCGTCTTTGAAGCCGCGCTAAAGGTTTTTAAACAGCAATATAAAATATTTTGGCTTTTTTTGTGTGGTTATAGAATTTGAGTAAAGAAATTGAGAGAATTATGTTCCTCCAAAGGAATTTGACCCAGCAATTCAAAGCTCCTCAGAAAGGTTATTATTCTCTGCTAAGCCCTGATGACTTTATCAGGTAGGCCGAGGTGCAAATGCTCTGCTTGGTTCCTAGGCGAGAGGCAGTTTCTGGGCCTGCTGTCAGTGATTCTCACAACTTCAGTGCTGTACTGAGCACTTCACCCTGGCGGCACAGCAGAACCTCAAACCTATCCTCAGTATCACCAAACTTTGCTGTCACTGCTCATTTGTAGCCACCTGCTGTTTGGCCTAAATCATAACATAGATACTTCTGCTGTGTTATTGATATATTTGCTTTAAAACCCCAGTCCTGTGAGCATTTATGCCTTCCAAGACTGCATATGCTGTTGCTTGTGCAGTCAACAGGCGCACATGGTGCGATGGCTTCTGCTTGGATGTTACTCCATGGCAAAACCTTACTTCAAATTGCATGTCAGTCAGCACTTGGATTTTCCTGAAGGAACTCCTGCTAATCTTTCCAGCCCCCCTGGCCAGGCCTTTAGCCAATAAAGCAACATTTCAACCGACTTAAGTTGTAATAAGTGAAATCCTGAAGTGGGAACAGCTGCCCGGGTTTGGTTTTGACAGCTGCTCTTCACCTCACAACAAGAAGCCTATTTGTGTTTGTTTATTCATTAATATTGGAGAACACAATAGGATCAGATGTCGGAGCCGACAAATGCCCTACTTTTCCTATGGTAGCGCTTGTGTCTCAGCATTCATAATATATGTATGCTTTGTATTTAAAAACCCCTTGCGGTTAGCTTTGCAATGACATTATTGATGTATTTTAGCTTCCAGGGTGAAATAATGAAGATCTCATCAAGGAAAGATACGAGTGTAACTGGAAGACAGCAGCCCCGTTAGTTGTCCAGAGACCACGTGCATTCATAAAGGGAAATGTTTTGAAGAGCTCTGCCGGCTGCGAGCAAATCGTCTGGTCTGCAGCTCGTATTCCAGGTCACCCGCCATCAGCAAATGCTTCAAGCTGAAACAGGGGAGGTTCAGTGTGGATATAAGGAAGAAGGCTTTTTTACACTAAGGGTGGTGAGGCACTGGAGCTGGTTGCCCAGAGAGGTGGTGGATGCCCCATCCCTGGAGACACTCAGGGTCAGGCTGGATGCTGAGCAACCTGATCTACCTGTGGGTGTCCCTGTTCACTGCAGGGGGTTGGACCAGACGGCCTTTAATGGTCCCTTCCGACCCAAAAGCTGTTATAACTCTTTGAACTTCCAGGAAACGGGAGATGTGCCAGAAATGAAGGCACAGAAAGAAAAGTCGCCGAGAGAGCCGGCGGGTTTCTCTACAGAAAGTAGTTAAGCTCAGCAATTGGGAAAACAATTGCCAACAGATCCAGTGCCAACAGATACCGTTCCACAGGTTGGAAGCGATCGGGATTAACCGCGTCTCCAAGGCGGAGGCAAACGGCGGTCATTTACACAACAAAACCCCACCGATCCCCGCATCCGCGAGCAAAAGGCGACGGAGGCGGCACCCCGCGGCTCCCGCGCCGCGCTCCGGGAGGGAAGAGCCGCGGAAGCCCCGCCCCCGCCGCGGGGAGGCAGGTGCCGGGCCACGCCCACCGCGGGTCGGGGGGGCGGGGCCGGGGGAGCGGGCCGCGTGCGTGCGTGCGTGAAGTCAGCGCCGCCGTCACCGCGGGAGACGCCTCCCCCGTGCCGGGCTTCCCGCGCGCCTTTCTCCCTTAAAAGGACAATGGGGCGCGCGAACGAGAGGGCTCGATTGTTGAGAATGGAGCCGTGGGAACGGCGCGTGCGCAGAGCGGCGGGCGCCGAGAGGAGGGGCGGGGCCGAGCGGAGCGCGGGAGGGGGGGCCGCCAGAGCGGCCGTACGGGCTGGAGGCTGAGCGCGAGGGGAGGGCGGCGCGCCGGCGGGAGCGCCGCACGGGGCACAGCGCGGCACGGGGCGGCGAGGAGCGGGGCCGGTCTGCGGGAGCGCGGTGAGTCGGTCGGCACCGCTTCGGGACGGCGGGGAGAAAAGTGCGGCCGGGAGGCGGCGGGAGACTTTAATGTTGGGAGTTTCTGGGAGTGTTTTTTTCTCTCTCTCTTTTCTTTTTATGTTGTTTTTTTTCCACTCTCTTTTTTTCTAAACCTTCTCCCCGGCAGGCGGTGATTTGCGCTCAGCGAGCGGAGCTCGGAGCTGCCCGTCGGTGCCCGGCGCAGGTGCGGCCGCTCACACCTGTGGCTCGGGGGCCCTGACACGCGCTGCCGGGGCGAGGGCGGAATCCCGGCGGCACGCAGCTCGGCCCGGCCGAGGGGGAAAACAAAGGGCCGCCGTGTGCCGCCCGCGCCGGGGCCGCCCGCGGGCCGGGGCTCGGAGCGCGTGGAGCGGCCCGCGGGGTTCGGGAGGGACTTTCGGGCAGAGGCGAAACTTCGGCCGCTCCGTGCGGTGCCGCCGTCCCCCCGACCCCCCCCGAGCCTCCCCGCTCGCTGTGCCCGCCGACCCCGGAGCTCCGCGCCGCGCTTTGAAGTGCAACTGTTGCCATGTTTGAATTACGTCAGGGCCGAGCCATGAGGAACCCGCGCGCACCGCCCGGGGGCGGGGAGGGGGGCGCCGCGAGCGGCCCGGCCGGGGGGTGGCCGTCCCCCGCCGCTCCGCGCCGCGTGCGCCCCGTGCGCGGGCACCGCGAGCGGCCGCGTGTCGGGGGCCGCCCCACCTGGCCCCGGGCGGCGGAAAGTAGGTCGGTCGGCAGCCCGCCCGGGGGGGGCCTTTGTTCGCGGCCGGAGCGCGGCGCTGCCCCGCGCGGTGCCACGCGGTGCGGGGCGGAAAGCGGCTCCGAGCCCCCTGCCGCGGGCGGGCTTCGGCGCCGTCGGCTCCTTCATCCCGTCCGTTTTCCAACCCGGCTCCGCTCTCCTCACGCGGAGCACCAAGTTGCCGTTTCCTTTCGCGCGAGTGAGCGGGGCCGCGGGATTTAAAGGGCTCGCCGCGGCTCCCGGGGCCCGCGTTGCGCGTTCGCTTCTACGATCCCCCAAAATCCCGGCGGTGCCGCGCCGAGCGCCCGCAGCACGCGCGGGTCGGGCCGGCGGAGCTGCCGGCCGCCGCTGAGGCTGAGCCGCGCTCTCGGGCACGGCCACCACGTGCTCGCCGGCCGAGGTGGGGCTGTCAGCCCCGCACGTGCTGCGGAAAGCCCCTTCGCCGCGGCGCCAGCTCGTTGTGTGGTCCGCGATTCCCAAACGAGAGAGCTGACACGAGTCCCGGAGCGGGCGCTGCGCAGCACGGCTTTGTGCCGGAGAGTCCTTGGGGGCGGCCGAGCGTTCCGGGCTCTGCGGCTCGCTGCGGCCGTGGGGTATTCAGACACACCTCTGGGCTTGCGGCGCTGTGCTCCTGCAGGAAGCGGGCGGGGAGCTCCTCGGCCCGTGGGAAAAGTTCCTCCCTGCTCCTCTCCCCGCCCGGAGAAGCTCTGGAAGCCGGTGTGTGTGTGTGCAGCTCTGTCAGAAGAAAGCGCTGCCCTTTGCTTAGGAGAGAAGGATGTTTAAGAGTGTAGGAGCGTTCACCCAGATCACAATAAGCAGCATTAGAGCTGCGGTGGTTTGCCTTGCTAACGTAAAACAACTGTGTCACTAAAGCACTTTGCAGTGATTCTTAACGCTTCTCTTACATCTTTGGGGTGAGCGATGCATGCAGCTCCGTTTCTAAGCCCGCTGTGTGCTGGGGCTGTCCGGCAGAAGGAAGCAGCCGGTCGGCCCAGGCTGGGAGCAGCGGCTCAGCAAAGCAGAACGTCGGGGTGGGGCTCCATTTCATGAGCTTGTGAATGTCTGTAGGATGTGTCCAAAGTCCGCGTGAAATGACTGCTGGTACCGCTTAAAGACACACAGTGTCTTAGTAAAGGTGCTTCACCTGTCCCTCTACTATTACTCTTGCAGCCCTCATCAGACATTCTTACCCCTCAAGAGAGTGATAATCAAACCTGTTTTGTGTCTTGTGATCCGAGTGGCCGTGATGCTCTTCCAGCAGCAGGTGGTTGCTGGCAGCGCCTAACAGCTGCAGTGCACCCGGATAAGCATCACAGACAGAACTCATGGAGCAGCCCAGGTTTTCCTCGCGGGGCTCCTGCTTAGGCTGAGTGTGGTTTTAGTTTTGCAATAGGAGTTTCGGGGTTGGGGGAAAGTCCTCTTTGGAAGTGGAATGTCTGCAGGTGGGACAGGTTTGGGATTTCTTTTTTTCCTTATGCAAATGTGTCTGATGACTGTTTTCATGCTTTGGCCTATCCCTTCTGGAGCAGTAACCTCAGAGCACTGTGCAGGAACGCCCAAATACCTCGGCCTTTCCCTCTTTTTTTTCCTTTGTGTAAATGGATTGGGTTTGCATTTCCCATAGAAGGTCAGCAGGCTCCTCTACAGCTCGGCTGCTGACAGTTTCACTCCGGGTGGCTGTGACCTAGCTCGAGTGCTGTGGGAGTCTTAGACAAGGCAAAGCAATGTCTGGTTTAATTTCAGTGTGGTCTGGGAGTCTCTGCCAGTTGCATCTGTTCTGCTGAGATCTCACTGCTGCGCTACAGTAGTTGCAGACAGGACTGGTGTAAGAGTTGGCTCACTGATGTAGCTGAGCTTATCCAGTTAGAATTCTGCAGGATGCCGCTTCATTCTAGTGTGCCTGGGTTGTAGCAGTGGCCAAACGCTGCTTTCCTTCCAGTAGAGATTTGGGCAGAGAGAAGAACAGATTTCTGTAAGTGTGGTTTTTCTGTAGTCTGATTTTAACTTCTATTCCTAAGTTTCTTTTTAAACCATGTAAACAGGGAGGTATGTTTACACTGAGTCTCTGGTACAGGTCTGCTCTTCGGTCCTACAGCTGATTTCCAGCGGAGATATATCTGTTTGTTTCAGTAGGGAGACAGGCCTAGGAGTTATTAACTAGGGATGGCCCTTGATTTCTGGCACCCTGGGCAGCTCTGGGAGTGTTACTTGCACGTGTACATGTGCCTGAATGTATGCACTCGCTGACATAGAAGCCAGCATATGTGTAGCCTTTCTGTATATCAAGGTGCTGTGAGCTTTGGGTTGCATAGAGAATGAGTGATCCATGCCAGAGCAAGGAGGCAGGAGAGGTGTGGAGTAGTCAGACTGGCATCCCTTGGCTCTCCTGTAATGTGGGGGAGTGTTTTCTTTCAGCTGCATGAGAAGCAGGTGAGTGTGTTCCTTCGGAGTGGCCTGATAATTGTGTTACAAAGGGAGACATGCCTGCCTTCTAGGAATTCCTTCCTCTCTGTTATTACAGATTTCTCATTCTTCTTGGGTGATCAAGAAGAATGCGGAGGAATCTGGGAAGGCAAATGAAAGCGGCTCAGCTTTTCTTAATCTGAAAAGTTCAGAAGTTCTTCCTTGACTTGAAATCTTAATGAGCATCTGGAGCAATACCTTTTAATTGAGATCATCGCGTTAAACTTTGCAAAGAAAACTGAGTCCCAATTTCTAGTCCTGACAGGCAACAAAAGCATGAAAGAGTTCTCACACGCATCTGATGCATGCTGCTTTGTACCAGCCTTTCCCATACGTAATAGGCAGGGTGTGTTTTTTCTTCCCCGCCTACTCTGCTGCTCTCTGCTTGACTTTGAGCTTTCTGCTTCTCCTAAAACGTCAGGGCAGAGGTACAGAGAACTCATTCCTTCCACTTGAGTTGCTAACTCAGGACTTGGGGGGACAACGGCTTCTCTGTTTGCAGGAGGACTGGGGGTGAGGACTGCTTTCTCTCTGACCTGAGGGAGTAGCGTTCCCTCCGTAGGGCAGGTACATCTCCAGTTCTGCAGACTGGTCAATGTGCCCCACTAGGTTTTCTGTTTCATCTGTCCCAAGTTTCACACGGTTAAGCCTCCACAGCTGAGATTCAGGTATTACAGTAGTAGGAAAGCTAGCTTGTGTTGCGCCAACTGGAAAATGCAACTCTCTGGTTCTAATTCAAGATCTATCTATGCTGTAAAGCTTTCAGTTAAACCTTCTAAAGGGCCCGGTCACGTGTCCTAACTACACCTAAGTCTATGCAGAGGTAATGCCAACTCCAGCACTAGGCAGATAATTATGGCTTAGAATGAAAGTTGGGATGGAGTACTTCAAAGTTTAGCAGTGTTGGTAAGTACTTGTGAACTTAAATGCAGGCTGCATTAGCTGTTGGGCTCTGCAGCTGACAGAATATTTAGTGCATAATGTTCAAATGGTCACTGGTTAGGATTAAATGGGGAGCTGGGCTGACACCTTCCATTTACAACTGTACTCGTCAGAGAAATGTGTTCTACTTGTGGTTTTGCTACTAGCTTTTCCCCATTCAGGCATGATATATGGTTATACTGTTCCTGACCATTCATCAAGTGGGAAACAGATGGCACTAGTTTCCCTCCTATTGAAAGACTGTATTGAAAGGCTGCTCCTGTGAGGATGGCAGCAATGATGCAAAACAAAATATTTTCAGAATATATATATGTCTGATGCCAGCTTTTGCCAGAACATCAATTGTACAACGTGCGTCTTATTCTACTGTGATATATAAATACCAGCTGGTGGCAGAGATCGTCTCATCAGTGTCTGGATTTCTGGAAGAAAGTGGGTTAGAAAATGAATCAAGTAGCTGTGATCAGTTCTGTGAGTTGGGTTTTGTAGCTCTGGTGAACCTGCAGTTATCTTTTGTCTTTCTGAAGAAAAACACTAGATCTCAGATTAAGGCAGTCACATCATCTGAAGTCGCTGTGCAGTAGCTAGGAATTCCCCAGTGAAGGTGCTGTGCTGTTGGATCTCGAGTGGCTTGTTAAACACGGTATCCTTGAGAGGCATCTGTGTGAAGGGCCGTGCTGCATGCCAAGAAACAAAATACATACTCTTAAGTGTCTGCCTAGACGCTCCTTTGTTTATTTGTCTTGACGGTCCAGGGATACTAACTAGATCTCCTGGCTAGTGCTGTGCTAATAGAGTGAGCAGAGTCTCATTTGGGGTGGTGCTGCTGGCTGTGTGCAGTAGTCATCCTTGGGAGAACCTGGTTTCAGGTGAGCTTCTGAGCTTCTGCTGCAGACATGCACAAAGGAATACGGTGCTTCAGATGTGTGCCAAACTGCCATGTGTTCACCTTGGTTGAAAGGGAGAATATCCCCTCTGTCTTTCTCATTATGCACTCTGTGCATGTCCCTTGCCTTCCCTCTGTGAGGGGCTTGGGCACAAGTGTGGGGTTTTCTTCTTCAAATTTCTACTATCCTTTGCCTGGGAGTCTTGGGCATTTGCCCATGTGTCCTCATCTTCCCCTGTGGAGTGCAGGTGTTGCTGGAGTTAGTCCTGTGTGCTTGATTCACTGACCTGCTGGTGATCCTGCAAAAACGCACAGGGTATTTATTTCTACGTGCAGCACCTGCCTGTCAGTAAGACAAGTGTGATGCTAGGTGTAGTCGTTTCATGGAAGCTTGCAAGTCTTCCCCTTGCTCTGCTGTGGGTGAAGATTTGGAGACAGATCATGTGCCACCTGCATCCCCCACTGACTAAGCTGGGTTTACTGGGGCCTGGCAGTCCCTGGGCCTGTGAGGTGGCTGGGAATTCCCACTGACCAGGTTCTTCCACATGTGGTGGTGATGCTCTCCAGAAAGCCCTCCTTGAGCCACCGGACCTCTCAATAGATGTGGTGGGGAGAAGTTGTTTGTTTCTTTTGTTAGCTTCTACGAGACATGACCGTTTCATTAGAGGAAGGGAGAAAATGGTGTTATTTGCATGGCTCTGTCTCCTTTCAGTTCTTAAAAGCAGAAGTTCTCAATAGTGGAAGCCTGTTGCAGGGGAGATTCCTGTCACTGGTGGGCTGTCTCCTCTGAGCAGTTTGCATGTGATGGATGACAAGTGTTGGGGTGGGGGCCTTGCTACAGCACAGGGTTGACTGGGTGCACCTCAGTCTGTTCAGACACAGCTCTTGGAGCCTGGGCTGGGCCAGAAGTCATGGTACACGGGGGAGCACTGTGGGCTGTGAGTGGGGAGACCTTTCCGAGCCTGGGCAGTGAGGTGCCCTACGTGGAAGTGTGTGTAGGTAAAATCTTTTGCTGCTGTGGAGGCTGCTTGCCTGGGCCTGGCTGTCAGGAAGAGCTTCCACTGAGGGCTGGGGGGCTCCGCCCTGCTGCTCTTTAGAGCAGCTTTTCAGGTATGTCTGCCCCACAGCCTGGAGGCATGGCTGCTGCTCCTTTGAAGTGACTCCTACTCTCCTTCAGCACAGCGGGTTTGCAGTGAGGGTGGCTGATGACGACAGCCTGGTTGCTGTGACCCGGGGCTGGGGTGGGTTGGCACTGCTTGTCCTGCAGCCTGCTTGGCTGCTGGAATGCGTACGGCTTTCCTGTGCTGCATCTGCACCTCTGGGTTATGCTGCTGCTGTCTGTAGGTGTGTGCTTGGAGAACTGTGCAGTCGGCATACTTGTTGCAGTGGGTATCGCTTGATATTCCAGCTGTCGTTCACTCTTCTGTAAGATAATAAAGTGTGGATTAGGTGCATCTGCTCTTTGGAAGCAATACAAGATAGATTAGGCCGGTACTCTTATCTGTCCTGAATTACAGCCCGGTGTTGGTTTACCCAGTGAATCACACAGGTTTTTCTTTCAGTATCTAAAAAGTGATAAGTAACACCAGTTCCTGTTTGTTTCAGCAGGGTACAGCTGGGAGGAAAAGATGTTTGGCTTTCACAAACCGAAGATGTACCGGAGTATAGAGGGCTGCTGTATTTGCAGAGCTAAGTCATCCAGCTCTCGTTTCACTGACAGTAAACGCTACGAAAAGGATTTCCAGAACTGTTTTGGGTAAGTCTCTTCCTTCAGTCAATTCTGCATCGCTCAGGGTGTTGATCTCCAAGCTGCACACCTGATGTGCTGTCAGACAAGGTTGGCTTGGGTACGTGGGGGGGGGGGGAAAGCCCCAGCCTCCTTGGGACTGTCCCATTGTGGGGATGGTTCCTCTGCTGCTGTGTGTGGTGTTGCTGGGTTATCAGCCTGTTGTGGCTGTTCGTGTGAGCTGCAGTAGATGACAGCATTGAAGGCTCTGTCTGGTTCCTTCTCACCCTCGTGCAGTGACTTAGTCATGATCCTTAGAGTTGTAAGTCCCTGCACGAGGTGAAAGGCAGCACGCATCTGTGGAGGCTTTTGGTTATCCTGGAGCTTGGAGGACATTAGATAAAGCTTGTACCTTGTTTTGGCTATTGGTGCTGTTGTTCTGACAAGGCTTATTGATACGTTATTAAAAGTTCACATTGGAGACCATTCTGATGAAGAGCAAGAAATGAATTCATCAGCTTTCCAATTAATCAAAGCTGTGCCTAATGTTGCTTGGAAGCATCGGTAACAAAAACTGAATAGCAGTGCTTTCTTGTACCAGCTGCTGTGGCCTTCTAACTTTTTGGAGCTAGGAGAGTTTTGTCTAAATATGCCTCAGTGAGTTGTCAGAGGCAAATTCTTGTGATTACCTCACTAAAATAAACAGCTTCTGCTCTTGTAGCTTTCCTCGAAATTATTTTCCCAGGAGAAATACATCGTTGTTATCTTCAGCTTTTGTCCTTCCAGTCTCACTGGATTGACTCTCATCGAGATCTTAGGCCAAAGTTGAACTTGCATCCACTGTTAAGAGCTGATAAAACACACGCGGTGTTTGTCTCAAGCATTTAACTTCGTGTGTGCAAATCTTTGCAGTCTTTGTGAATCTTTACCTCATCTCTTTCCTTTTTCTCCCCTGCCCCCCTTTCTAGAAGCACACGTTTCATGTCTGGTTTTATAGTGCTTTGTATTGACTGTGGATTTTTGTTCATAAATCTGATGCTGACAGTTTTTGCCCTCGTAATTCTTGACTGCTGTCCTTGGCAGTGGAAAGTCTGTGAAGGCCCATTGCTTTTTATATAAACAGCAGTAAAGAAGCTTGCAGAATACTGGGGCTTTTGGTCTTGCGCTATCTGAAATATGTTTGCCAAGGTGAAAAATGCAGTCTTAACTCTAAACAAATAAGGGCTTATCTGAGCCTGCCCCATTCATCTATACATGCTTCAAAGTCCTTCCATTTAAACAGCTGGAAAACCTGACTGTGCATCCCCCTTTGGTGTGAATTCCTCTAGTGTGGATTAGCTGTAGAAATGGTTTCTGAAGGAAGCAAGTATTGCTGTCATTCCAGTGACTGGATTCTGAAAGTGTCCTGCATGTGTGCAGCAATGTGTTGGATGGCGTTTGTTCCTCATCCTTGAAGCTCTGTGAGAAAGCTGAGAGCTGAAAAAGCTTTGGTCAGATCTGAGTTTCGTTCCCTTCTTATGCTGAAGGAATAGGATTATTCGCTCTCCCTCTCCGGTCAGATCAATCCAATCACTGAAGCTGTGGTTTAAAAGAAAACAAGGCAAACAAAATATAAACAACAGAAGGTAACGAGGCTAGGGGTTTTTTTAGCCTCCTTTTGGTGGCAAATTACAGTGCCTTCTATTTCTACATGAAATAGTGTTTTTCTGGAAGTGAGGCCTGGTCGTCGAGTAGCACTGATGGAGCACCCCAGATTAATCGTCGTGCCTGAAAATCAGAACTTGAGAACCCTTCCCCTTGTGCTTCTGACACTGTTACTGCGTGATTGTTTTTATTAATTGCTATAAGGTGATCTTCGCTTTTCATTTCTACCAGGCTCCACGAGGCCCGCTCAGGAGACATCTGTAATGCCTGTGTCCTTTTGGTGAAAAGATGGAAAAAATTGCCAGCGGGATCCAAAAAAAACTGGAATCACGTTAGTTGATTTATCTTATTTCTTCCCTGCCCCCAAGTTAACTTGTCTCCTCCTTCAGTCCATCCTACATCAGAGGGGAGACACTGGAGAGAGTTTAGGGGTTACTGTTTCCCATGTGCTTTCCCTCCCTAACCCCAGTGTTTGTAAAGCTTGCCTGGAACATTTCTTGTCTTTGTTGGACTTATGTGCAAACTGTGATTGTGCGAGCCATGGATGGAGTCGCAGACTAACCTACCTTGTAATTCCTTGTTTTCTCAATTCATAACTTTGTCCAGAAGTCTCTAATGACACTCAGAGCATTACAGATTTGGCCTCTGTCCGAGACTGGTCACTTTTATTTTCTTAATAGTTTGAACAAGCAAGGTGACTTAGTCTGAGCAGCACACACAAATCAATGTGGTTTAATCAGATGATTAAAGACAAGTTGTAGTGAGGTGTGGAGTTGGTATCTTCCCCCAGGTTTCAGCCCTAGGGCAAAAGGAATGGCTTTAAGTTGCAACAGGGGAGGTTCAGCTTGGATGTTAGGAAACGTTTCTTCTTTAGAAAGAGCAGTGCTGCAGTGGCACAGACGGCCCAGGGAGGTGGTGCAGTCACTGTACCTGGAGGTGTTCAGTGACCGTGTGGATGTGGCACTGAGGGATGTGGGCAGTGGGCATGGTGGGGATGGGCTGGTGTTAGACTGCGTGATCTTAAAGGTCTTTTTCAACCATAATGATTCTTTGAGCACCTTCAGCTACATTGGTGCAGACATCTTGACAAAGGCATATCTGGGCATAATTCATGATCACTGTGTGTGTGCATTTTCTGTGCTGTAGGTGGTAGATGCCAGGGCTGGACCCAGTCTGAAAACAACACTGAAACCAAAGAAAATGAAAACTCTCTCTGGAAGCAGAATAAAGAGCAATCAAATCAGCAAGCTGCAAAAAGAATTCAAGCGGCATAGTAAGTAGATTCAAACAGATTTTAATTGTAAACTGTGGCTTCCCCTAAAATAACTTAGTGCTGAGTGATCACGCTGAGTCACCTCCTGGGTTCAGTTGTGCTCTCACACAGTTAGGTTTTCTCTGTTCATGTAAACTCTTGTTCTTATTGTGTCTGTGGAGGGGGTGGAATGAAAGGGGGGACTTTGTGTGCAGGATGAGTGTCTGAAGGGGGTTGGTTGTGTCAGGTGGAGAAGTGGCAAGGAGTGGTTAGAAGCGGGGCTGGAAGGAGTAGGCAATTGCAGCTTGTATCTCACACTTAAATGGCACATCTCTTGGAAGAACTTCGGCAAAGCCCGAGCAAAGCCCTCATTGAAGTTGAAAGAGATTACCCACTATTCTCATTAACATGCTGTGATAGTTTTCAGCTCTCTCTTCTCAAGAAAGGCTGCTCTGCCGATACCACTATCAGTCTTTTTCTTCCACGTGTGTTTTCAGCCTAGGTTTTTTATTTAGTCTATGTTCTGCCCTCCCCCCAATGTACACACACACTCTGTAAGTTCCTCTGTACAGTTTCCTTATACCTTCTGCCAATCTCGGTGATTTCTTTCCACTTAGACTCTCAAATAGATACGGATTCAGATCACAGAGCCATCTGTCAGTAACGCTCTGCTGATATAAATATATATCAGCAATCTAGTTTTTTTTTTCTCTAAAGCAAACCTTTTTGCTTAACTGTTGCTGTCTTGATGTTCTTTGTTTTCTGTCATTCTACCTGACTTGGAAGAAGTGCTCTCAGAAGAACCAGTGGGGGCCTTGACCCAAGGAGCTTTTATCTACTCATCTGACATGCAACAGTTAATTCTTATTGTGTTACTACAGGTGATAGAGACTGTTAAAAAGGAGGTTAGCAGTATCTCTATTTAGATGTGCAGCTTCATACCTGAAGTTGATCGCTTGCAGTTTTGCCCCAGCTGGAGCTTTATGCTACCTAATCCATTGCACTAATCGGAAGAGCTTTGCAGGATTTTAAATTAACGAGTAAGAAAGGAGATTTGCAATGAAGGGCTGTATCTGAAGCAAAGATCTTGACCAACTACAACAGTGTTTCAGTGGTTACAGAGGGGAGCCAGGATCATGTCTAAAAGAGTAGCGTGCTGCATTTGAGAGCTAGGGACTCTGACCCTGAAACTCTGGAGTCCTTCACACGCAGGACTCGCTGTAGTCTCCCAAACGATGTCAGATGTTCTTTCAAGGATCTTTTGAAGTAGGCAGGGGCAAGTGTGGAAAAAACGGGTTACTGTTGGGCTTTCCTTGTTAATTACAAAAGTCTTTCTTTCCAGTTCCCACCCTTTGAAGTGAGGAAAAGGGTGAGTTGCTGCATGTCTTAATTCTTGCATTGTTTTTCTTCTCCCTCACCCTGCAGACTCTGATGCCCACAGCACCACTTCAAGTGCCTCCCCAGCTCAATCCCCCTGCTACAGCAACCAGTCTGACGAAGGCTCTGACACAGAGATGAGTGCTGGGTCCAGCAGAACACCAGTTTTTTCCTTTCTAGATCTCACGTATTGGAAAAGGTAAAATGAAACAGAAGGTGTATTCTGTACAGACAGCAGTTGGTTTCATATTCAGTGATCAGGGCTGCTTCCTTAGGAGCTTGCAGGATGCTGCTGCTGCTTAACTTGAGTTAGAGGTGTCATTGAAGTCACTACGTATTTTACAGCATCTGTCGTATGGGAAAAGAACACTGTGTGTTCAAGACTTTTTCCCCTATCTCCCTCCAGTTCCTAAACACTGAACATGTTATCTGGAGAGATGTTCTTGCATTTTTGGGAGTAACAAGCAATATTCTGAGTGTTACTGTCTTGTCTTAAAACAGTGCTCAGTAGATGCGGCGTGTTACCATGTACACGGGTTACTCTTAGCTTGGCAGCAAAGCATAGCATTGAATTTGATTGACCTGGGATGGTGGTCATTTAAAAAGAGGGGGGGAAAAAAAAGAGAGGAAAGGCACAAGATTTTCTTGGAGCTGATGGGTTTGTTTAATTGCGTGTTGTGGCACACTGATCCCTTGTTTAGCTAATTGCTGTACTAGAATCATTGTGACTTTGCTGCCTCCTCTCAGATGGTGTTTCTAAATGCGTTGTTGTCAAGGTTAGCTTAGCCTAGATAGCTGTATCTGAAATTTCTCTGGGAAGCAAAATGAGAGCCTGTTTTGTGTAGGCATGGGGGTTTTTCTGTGTATGGTTTTATTTGTTTGATTGGTTTTTGTTAGCGGTGGGCTTTTTGTGTTTTGCTTTTCCTTCCCCAAAATGATTTGGATTTAGACTTTGATTTGCTTCCTCTCGCTGGGCAGCCTCATCCTTCCTATCGTAGCCAGACAATGCAGGGGCTCCAGGAATCGATGTCACAACCTATCTGCATCTCTCCTTGCTATTTCTTTCAGGCAAAAGGTCTGCTGTGGAATTATTTACAAAGGGCGTTTCGGGGAAGTCCTCATAGACACTCACCTCTTCAAACCTTGCTGTAGCAATAAAAAGTCTGCCACTGAGAAGCCAGAACAAGAAGGACCACAGTCTCCAGCAATCTCTACCCAAGAGGAGTGGTGACTTCCTTGGAGAGCCGCAGACAGTTACACAGATCCTCTATTCTCTGGAAAAATACTAGAAAAGTGACTCTGTTCACATTGGACACCTGCTATGCTGCCAAAAGACTATTCCCTAGATTTGTTTCGGGTTTTACTGCTACGATCCCACAAACTCTGAAGGTAGTTTGTATCCTTTCAGAAAAGACTGTACAGAATATTTAAGATGCTATGGAACACTTAGTGAAGCTGAATGCTGCTGCAAGGTTGTCCCTCTTATCTTTCCCTCCCACTCCCTTCACAAGTGAACTTGAGGATGGGTTTTTGTATATTAAAGTGTATGTAGTTCATCTTTCTGTATTGAAAGAAGTGCTGGTTGTAAGGGTTTTTATTGTTTTTCTTAAGTTGGTTGGTAACCTACCTTAAATCCCTAAGAAAATATTTCATTTTTAGACATGTATGAGATGAACTAATACATATAAATGTTGTCACCTCTCTAGTTGTATAGATATATATATTTTGAAGGTGTGGAGATCTCGCCCTATACTACTGACTTTGTAAGACAGACAAGATATGTGGCAGACTGTTAACTGCAGACATCTCTACTGTAAGTGATAGTTATCTGAAACAGCCTCCCAACAACGGATGCTCTTAGGGAAGGGGTAGGAGCACTTCCCTTCTGAGCTAGGAAAGGGGGGAGGAGGACTTGCCTGAGAACTGAACACAGTGAAATGGATGGGAGACTTGATGTTCTTAACCTAGCAGCAGACCCGCTGGGCTTTGTGTAGTAACTGACAGGTGATTAGAGGAGGACCAAGAAAACAACCCAATACCCAAGTTATGTTGTAGACGATGGCCAAAACCAGATAACTGCTATATCTCTTGGCCCAGTGCAGCTAAAATGTGACCACAAAAAAGACTTCTTGCTGGTTTCAGGCTTGACAGAGGACCAAGCCACTTGCTAAGTAAGTTAGGCTCAGGTCTGGGGATGCAATCTGATTCCAACCTGTGGTTTGGATTCACAGTGCTTGTTTTGGAGGCCCGCAGCTTTTTTCCAGCAGATCAAGGCTTTTGTAAATACTGGACTTCTATTAGGATTGGTGCTGTGCTGAATAGAGGCAGCTCTGTTTGCATACGTGTGATCGAAAGATGCTGTTTCCTCCACAGATTCCCAGCTGAACTTGTGTGCAAACCACTGCAATGTTCCTTCAAACTCCACTTTGCCTTTAGGGTGATAGCAGCTTCCCGGAGGAGTGCGCTGCAGTTTTAGTTCCCTATTGATTCATGTTCCTTTATGAAGGTTTAATTTGTGTAACTTGGGAATTACGTTTGCTTTTGGGGGGAGGGAAGGGATTTTTCTTTTCTTTACTCTTTTTTGGGATGTTCTGCAATGGATGCTACAAGCTTTCCTTGTTGCGCGAGTCATCTGTATAAGACTTTGGTGGGTAGGGCTTAGGACTGGATTTCTATGTAATCTCACTTCCTCAAATGGGAATAGTTAGCAAATGAAATATAGGTAGGAAAGGATACGCAGGATTTAAGAGGAGCCTCCATCCTCAAAGCAGTTCTTTCCTTTCTCCCTTCTGTTGGGTAGTCCAGCCTCTGAGGAGAGCACATCAGAAGAAGGCTCTGACTTACCACAGCCTTACATCTTACAGCTTTCACTGCTCTTCTATTGTGTTGCCTTTTCTCCTTCTCCTAAGCTCCCTGAGATTCTGAAGGGGAAGACGAAGCTACCTGCCTTGCTTTTCATCTGCAACCAAATGAGTGGATACTTGTAGAACTGCCTAAGTTGGTCATGTCTGATAAGGGCCTTCAGCAAGAGTACTGGCTATTTTTGCAGACACCTGCCTTTATCGGGGTTCATGTTTTTAAGCATCAGTAATTCTGTACACCTGAGGCTGCAGTACTGATGGTAGGTTGTGCTCTGATACGGATCATCTCTTCTTCTGTATTTATTTATTTATTGCTAGATTTCAACTGCCAACTGCTTCCCTCCCCCTCCCCCCCCACTCCCTCCCACCTGTTCCATTCCTGGTAGTGATGCAGAATGAACTGTATGTAGTCATGCACTTTGTATTAATGTATTAGAAATCTATGGAACCCGTTTTGTACTTTTTATACTGTTCAGACACTTGTAATCCAAACTTTTTTTTTTTTTTTTTACTAGGGTAATGAATAAATTTAGAGTTATTTAGAAAATGAGCTCCTGTTTCATTTATCTGCCCATTTTAATTAAGCTTAGTGTTTGAAGCAGCCCCTACGTTCATTTGTTCTGTTTGAAGTGCTGACAGCGTGTGGGAACGTCCCTCTCCGGATCCAGCTGAGACACTGGAAGAAACGAGCGCTCCTGTGCTGAAGCTGGAGCCTGTGGTTGTGCCTTCCCACGACGGGCGGAGTCAGCTGGATGAGCTCCAGCAGTCTGGAGGGAGCACGGTGTAAGGCAGCAGCTGGCAATGAGTAGCGGCGCTTAGGAGATGAGTCTATTCCCTGACGATGGAGAAAGCCTTAAGCTTAATGGTCTACTGCAGACGGCACCTCCTGCCGCCAGAGGGCGCCCTCACCGCCCGTAGGTGCCGCGGGACACCAAATGGCGCCACCCCTGCCCGGCCGGCTGTGGGGTTGGTATTTGTCCAGCTCCAGGTGGGACTCGGGGTTGGTGTGTTCTTCTGGCCTCTGCCATTTGCCAGTTCAGCCAGGATCTTTCTGGTTTGGGTGTTGAAACGTGTTGTTGTAAGACGGGGTTCACAGAATCACAGATTTTTTCAGGTTGGAAAAGACCTAGAAGATCATCTAGTCCAACCATTACCAATACTTCCCAGCTAAACCATATTCCTCAACGCAACATCCAAACGTTCCTTTGAACACTCCCATGGTCAGTGACTCTACCACCTCCCTGGGCAGTGCATTCCAATGCCTGACTACCCTTTCTGAGAAGAAATACTTCCTAATGTCCAGCCTGAACCTCCCCTGTCGCAGCTTGAAACCATTCCCTCTAGTTCTATCACTGTCTACACGAGAGAAGAGGCCAACCTCCAGCTCACCACAACCTCCCTTCAGGAAGTTATAGAGAGCTATAAGGTCTCCCCTGAGCCTCCTCTTCTCCAGGCTGAACAATCCCAGTTCCCTCAGCCGCTCCTCATAAGGCCTGTGCTCCAGACCCCTCACCAGCTTCGTAGCCCTCCTCTGAACACGTTCCAGGGCCTCAATGTCTTTCTTGCAGTGAGGGGTTTTTGAGTCGCTTTCCATCCCAATGATGCGTTGTTGAACAAAAAGCTAAGAAGATAGTCTTTTTTTTTTACAAGGAATGCCCCATCTCCTGGGTAGGCTTGTTTCCAAATAGCTTTGTGGCCAGCCAAGAGAACTACCTGATAGAGGGGCTGGGAGCTACAGAAAGCTGTAAGACAGATTCTTTAGCAGTGTCTGCTGTGAATGAACAAGGGGAAACGACTTCAAGCTTAAAGAGGGGAGATTTAGGTTAGATATAAGGAAAAAGTATTTTACGGTGACAGTGGTGAAGAACAAGTTGCCCAGAGATTCGGTTGAGGCCCCATCCCTGGAGACTTTCATTATGAGGTTGGATCAGGCCCTGTGCAACCTGATCTAGCTGTGGGTGTCCCTGTTCATTGCAGGGGGGTTAGGCTGGATGGCCTTTAAAGGTTCCTTCTAACTCTTAAGGATTCTAGGATTCAGTGATCCTTGTGGGTCCCATCCAGCTCAGGATACTCTGTGTTTCTCTGAGTTTTGTTAGTGCTCAGCACCATTGAGGGACTGATTCCAGTTGGGTGGTGTGAGTTGGGGGGCCCTAAGGTGCTGGCTGTTCAGCCAGGCTCAACATCATATCTGACTTCTCTATGCTGTGCTTCCTTGAGCCTGTCTGTCCTTCAGCCTTCTTGCACATAATAAAAGCTGGAAAATGGTAAGGGGAGAAGAAAAGGAGCTGTGCTCCCTGCCTGCTGAGAAGATGGTGTAAAGCCTGTGTGGCAGGGAAGGATGTGGCTGGATGGAGAATGTTTCCTTTGGATAGTTTCAGCTGGCCCTGCTGGCCTGTGTGGTGGATGTGAAGCGGGCTGATGCCAAGCACATCAGGTCTCAGAGCATCAGCCCTCTAGTCAGTCAGCTCTCTGGTTAAAGCTGAGTCTTAAGATCCTCCTACCTATTCTAATTTGAATTTGCATTTATCTTTTTCTTTCCCCTTTAAGCCTCTGTGCTTTAAAACACATGGAGTGGTTGAGTGAAATTATTTGTGACGTGCACGCTCTGCAGGTTTGCATATAAAATGCAAATGAACAGACCGTGTGTCTGATTTGGTTCTTTTTGCCTTAAAGCAGATCTGATCCCGCTGGGTGCTGAGGGCATTCAACGTCTTGCTTTGAAGATGGTAGGAAAGCCTCTGTAGTAGGGGAAGAGGGTATATATGAGGTGGATGTCAGTACAGGGTTAGCACCAGAAAGCCACTGAGCAGCCACACAAAACAAAGTGTCACGAGCAGGAAGAAAAGAGTAATGTTTGCAGCCAGGCAAAAATCCATCCCAAGCCAGGGCTCGCACGTGTGCACAGCTAGGGATTAACCTTTACTGGCAGCAAAGTCTTCTATTTGCCTCCCTCAGAAGCTCACTGGGAGGTGTCTGCAATGTCCCAAAAGAGCAAGAGTCACATTGAACAGGTTTGGTTATCTCGCTAAGGAACTAAGGGTAAAATCAGTTTATCTAAAGGCAGAGCTCCACAGCGTTTGTATTTCCTTGTAATGCTTCATTTACATCCCTCTCACGTTGGCTACCGTTATCTGAAGGAGGCAATTGTAGAGGTATTTGCTGCCCTTCTGCCAGCTCTGCTCCCAACCATTTGGAATGCGGCTCGGCACACTACCGCAGCAGTCAGCAATGCTGCAACTCCTGCCTGAGTATTTCACCTTCTGACACCTAGGCCGTAATTGCTCTCTGATGACTCTGCAGATCTGACTCGGTTTGGCTCTCTGCATTCGTGTTCCCCCAAGAGATGATCTCTGGCCTCCCTTTCTGCTTCAAAGGGAGCTGGCAGAGGACCATGACTTCTTCCCCACCTCTAACCATGAGAGAAATTGATCTAAAACCACCTACAGCCTTTCGTCAAGCTTGCTACAGTGCAACTGCGCATCAGGACATAAATCAGGAGCTGGGCTTTGCTGCTGCATCAAGGGGATCTGGCATCCTTCATTTCCCCTAAGCTGCCAATACTCTTCCTGTGATTTGTTAAGGCCACGCAGGAGGCACGCACAGCATCTATTGCTTGTGGAGCCCACTAAGTATCAAGGACCAAATCCTGCTTTAGATGCGGGAGTCAGAAGAGTCTTTTCTTTTCACTGGGAGCAGATACAACTCAAATGGCTCTGTCACATCACCCTAGAAAGGAAAACAGCGAGGTGTGGTTGTGCTGTACCCTAGTTCTCCCTCTCTTACTCTCTTGCCTTTTCAAATCTTAGGAGCGAATGGAAACTGGGAACAGGCAGAACCCACATGGATTTCAGCAAATGAAGACTAACCAAACGTGGCTCTTAAGGGAGAAATGGAAAAGAATGACTTTTCTTGGTGTTTTCTAAATGTGAGCTCTAACAGTGGTATGATGAATTTCCCATCACAGAGGAAAAAATGCACCTTTTAGGAAAGGTCTGACAGAGTATGGATGTAAGTGGGTGGGAGCACTAAATGGAGAGCTGAGAAATATACGGACTTCAACAGATTTTCAGTGGTGTTAGCGTGCGGTAACCATCCGTTATCACTTTTGCTTCTTTGTCAGCAGATGGGAGGCAGTTCTGCTCTGTCTGTGTGTGTGATGAGCTCTCCATGCAAGACATGTTTGCTGTGCAGGCACTTTCTCCCCTTTGGAAGGCAGCTCTGCATGGCCTCTGTTGGTTTATGCGGGCAAACCTGCAGCTGTTAACAGTGCTGTGAGAGCGGGTGGCACAGACAGGGCAGTCAGCTTTGTCCCGTCCACCTCAGCTCTTCATGGTTTCCTGCGTTGCTGGAATTGGGCTAAACGCAGCAATGTCTGCAAGCTTCAAGCCACGAGGCAGGTTTCTCTTAATGTTACACCTTGGAGATGACATCCCATTGAACTGACCGAAATAAAAGGGCAGTGTTTATGTGAGGGATTATCCTTTCTGGTTGCTTGTGTGTCCCCTCCCTGCTCTGTGATGGGAATGCATGTGGGACTTTGTTTTGTTTGTAATTAAAATACATGTAGATGAAGTGAGGGCTTTAGCTGACCATTACCACATGCTTTCCACCATTGCCCTTATAAGCACATTGTTTGCTTGGAGCAGTGCAGCACAGTGAAAAATTGGATCTCTGTTTTCTTGGGCTGTTTTTCTGTCATCTATTACCAGCTGTAAATTCATTTACACTCTCAAATTAATGGGAAGCTCGTGCCCAACAGAGTAAATAAGATATTTGGCTCTTTATAACACAGACTTATCATCGCTTCTACCTGCCTTAGAATCTGGATAGGGGTAAAAAAGAAAAGACTCAGGCTTCGGCGCATTCATCTCATAATTATCGTCCTTCACTGGGCTAGAAGTGTTGGAAGGGAATTAAATGTGCAAGTAACGGGCCTCATGACTATGCAACGGAGCCTGAAATTTTCACGCTGCCATTTTAAAGCGCGTGCGTTGGCTCACCATTCTCTATCATCTACTTAGGAATCACTGTCACGACTCTCATTAACAGAGATGGCAGAAAATAAAAGTATCATGATTTCAATCAGCTTAATCATTTTTAAGACGTTGCTTTTATACTTCCTATTATCGTATGCAAAGCGGCAAAGTCAGTTCCACTTAATTTATTTCATATGTTATTCCATCAGCATCGCAAATAGTTCATTGCTACATCTCTCTCCAAATAATGAGTTCAGGGCATCTTTTCTTTTGCTGCGCTTCATCTGCATGCTGTGCGCTTCATCTTGTGTAATTGTCTGATGAGGAAGGGAAGCAGGGAGCCCGGGGCTGCTAAAAAGAAGAAGCGTCAATGAAAAAAGGCCTGCCACAGGTGTTACTCCCTAAGGACAATGGGATATTTGAAGGATGAATAGGGAAGGAAGCAAGATGCATCTAATCAGCTGATGATTAAAGGAAAAACTCGTTTAACTTCCTTCCCTCGTCAGAGTGCTGCACATCACCACCAGCGTTCTGTCCTGGTGTGGGAAACTTCCTGCCAGCCGTGAGATTCCCATAGAAGGTGCTGGATGCAATGCTATGTGCAATCCTGCACTCAGGGGATTTGCAGGAGAAGGCGTTAGCGGGGGCTTAGCAAAGCGCTCGTTAGCTAACCGATATACTTTGAACAAGTCTAAAGAAATCTGAAGATTAACTGGAAAAGTGCTGAGCGTCTCTTTAAAATTGGAGTCGGTTTGACGTCTTTTGCACTTACGTGTGTGTTTTGTTGTGCTGACAGCACAGCCATCACATAAAACGCACCTACTCAGGAGTGCCCTCATTTCTTCATCACCTACCAATCATCCCCGTCTGCAAATCATCTTCTCAACTAACCAAACACGATACCAATTTTCAAGGGAAATTCCCATGTGAAGTTCTGTTCACCTGCCTGTAGGCTTAGATGGCGTTCCTAATTACAGCAGTAGCCTCAGCTGTGTATGAAAGTTGGAAACACATTGTAGCCCATTAAACTGCTGTAATTTTTCCAAGTGAAGATAGATAGAAGTTCAGAGGAAATAGTTGTATTGTGACTAGTTGTGAGAAAGGTCATTTGCTGGTGAGGGGAAGTTTCATAATGTTTTCTTTATGATGTTATTTGTGAGGGCCACGTGTAATTGTTGGGTTTGGCACGTTGCGTTTGCTCTGCTAGATCCCACCGTGTGAAGCAAAGAGCAGGAGAAGAGCTGAGCAGCATCACTCTGTGCTGCGCGGATCCCTTTCATGCTTGGGGATGTGCCAGGTGTGGGGACAGGATAACATCCACAGCCTCCTTGGGCAACCTGTTCCAGTGCATCACCACCCTCTGTGTGAAAAACTTCCCCCTAATATCTAACATGAACCTCCCCTGTCTCAGTTTAAAACCATTCCCCCTCGTCCTGTCACTATCCACCCTTGTAAACAGCCATTCCCACTCCTGTTTATATGCTCCCTTCAAGTACTGGGAGGCCACAATGAGGTCTCCCCAGAGCCTTCTCTTCTCCAAGCTAAACAAGCTCAGTTCCCTCAACCCTTCCTCACAGGAGAGGTGCTCCAGCCTCCAGTGATTAGACACTGCTGCCTTCACTTAACAGGGGGGTGGTGATTCTCATGTTCCACAGGTGTTTGCTTTTGCTTGTGCTCCTGTACAGCTGGTTGAAAGCCAGGAAAGCTGCAAACAATGTAGAGAAACTGTTCTCCTATGCTGTAGTAAGTTCCTGAGGTGGTTCACTGTTGTTACTGTTGCTTTTTAATCTACAAACTGTTCCTCATAACACCGTTGGCTGTAGGAGGTACAACAGTGTAAGCTGTTGACATTCATTGCTTTTCTGCTAACTGTACATTTGTGTGTGTTCCAAGTGCTGCAGCAACACTCCTTCTTTTGTTTTCCTTATGTTAATAATCAGGTTCTCTGGAGTGAGCAGTGCTTGTTGCATTTTAAAACATCATAATCCACATGTGTCTGGATTATATGAATAATTCAGCAAATAAACGATTATGCATAAACACTTTAAGTTCTTTCATGCTACTGTCCCATTAGCGCACAAAAACTATGCTGGAAAGGAAGCTTTGTATCACAATGAAGTACTTGTTGCACCTTTCTTAAGGAGAACAACAATCCCATTAGTATCACAATTCTTGTGAGCAGGAAAAGCAGCAAATGCAAAACAAAACCCAAACAACCCATGTTTTTCAATACGAATTTGTAATGACAATGAAATATGCGGTAATGCTGTCTTAACAAAGTGGCATTACTCAAATGGTGTAAGTTAAGCTTATTCCTATGTGCACGTTTCATTTGCATCCTGAACAAAACATAATTTGCAGAGCCGATTGCAGCTGATGCTCCCCTGGAGCTCCAGACTGCCACGTTCCAGCACTTGTGTGAGCGGCTGCACTCAGGTCAACACGGTCAACCTGAAAATGCAAAGCACTTCATGAAGTTCTTCCAAGTGACAGCATGCTTTCTGAGGCAAAACTTAATGAGGTAAGAGAAACAGATTGGTTTCTGCGCAGGCAATTTAGGAGGAAGTGTTTGAATTCCTGTTTGTAACAAATGTGAAGAGTAGGCAAAAAAGGGAGTAAGGTGAGGCGGGTGGATAAAACAACGTCCAATACAGATTTTGATCACATAATAATATTGAGACATAAGTTCTCAGGACCTGCGGGCAGATATCTCCTGCTAAGTGCCCATCAGTTTCCTGAACTGGTTGGGTTGTTCTCAGCCCTGTTATAAGCTGACAAAAGTACTCCTATTTCTAATAGAACCGGTTTCTATATTTGTACGGATACTGATAGCTTTGTTGAGTAGCTTATTTACTAGCTTAAGGAAGTCGTGATTGCAATAGAAATGTAAGATCATTGAATACAAATTAATAAGTGCCCTGAATGTTATTAAAAGATGGGAGAATTAAGTATTCCCATCAAAACTGTTTTTCATACTTGTAATTCCGCAAGCAGTCATTGGAAGTCAAGAAACAGACATCCAATAAATATTTATACTTGTCTTTATTTGCATTCATGTGATCTGTGTCGTTTCATTTTCTGGGAAAAATAAGCAGCATAAAATTAAGCACATACATTTCAAGAAATAACTTCTCTGCTTCATTAGAGCTATCAGAGGGCTGCTTTGGGTCTTTGGTTCCGGGGCTTTTTCCCATATCAGTTTGTACTTATCACACAGAACATCTGGCTTATAAAATTACTCAGAACTTGCAGAGTTAAAAACAGTGCTGTAGGAATGGAGCCCAGAGTTCAGGTCACAGATGTCATGGCTGTCAAGTTGTCTACCACTCCTCCTTTCTTTCTAACTGAGATGAGGTCAGTGAGAAGGGCCAGTTTTTTCTTCCCTCACAATACATGGGGTAATGACACAGGAAAAGATACTGTAGGGTAGAGATGGTCCACAGTGGTCTGAAATCAGATTTGGAAATGAAATCTGAGTCCCAGAATGCAGTTGTGACATCAGTTAGATTCAAAGGGAGACACGAGTGAAGATATTCTCTGCAGGTCCACCTGTAAAGTCTGAGATCAAAGGTGTTTAGGTAATGGAAGAAATAAATGTGTCATTAACATTCCCCTAGGAATAATTAAAATCAATTAGCTTCTCTCAGAGAGTTACAGTTATTGCTTGTGGGATGAAAGGCACAGAAGCTGCTAAGCTGTCCCAGTCATTACAGTCCAATTCATACCTGAGATGACTGATAGGAAAAAGAAACCCACCAAGTCAGGCTTTTACATTTTAGGACGTATTTAGTTTGGAACAGTTTTTGAGCCACTCACGTATGGCCCCTTGGGTACAGACAGCCAAAGATTTATGCTTGTGAGATGCCATGAGCTCCTCTACAAGGCAGAGACTGGAGCCATTAGTAGATCAGAGTCCAGCAGATCAACTGGAGAACAAACAAGAAAACCAAAGTCTGCAAGAAGGAAATATGATTGAATGAGAACTCAGACACCTGAAGAAGGACTCCAGGTGTTTAAAAGAGATACATTGGAGAGGAGAAGGGCTGTGGCACAGGTGGCTATCCATGCTCTGCTGGAGGAACAGGTGAGAAAGAACACCTGGCACATGACGGTGGAGTTAACTGCTAGAGTGGATGGTGAGCATGCACTGTTGGAAAGTGCCTGTTCGTAAGAAAATCTTCCAATCATAGAACTCTCCTGTATCATTAGTGGAAAATGCTTTTCGTACTGGAACTAAATAATGGAGGTCTGCTTTGGAAACAAATTGAGTTGAGCTGCTGAAAAACTGACACACGCCTTTGTGAGCTGCACCTTGCGAGGCTTTGTGAGTAGGTAGACTACGTTCATAAGATCAATGAAAGCAATGCTTTTGACACAAGGAACGAGTTCACTTCCATTTGGCAGTCCCTATTACAAAGCATTTAAGGGCAATTGTTCCCTTTAATCTCAGCCTTGGAAATCATGAATTTTCTTTGAAATGTTCACAAACACACACACACACATACACACACACTAAGAAATGTGGTACGAATGCTTGCTTTACAGTGTTTCCTCTTTTGCAGCTGATGTTTGATAAAATCACGAGTAGGGACAGAGACTAACAGGTACAAGCATTGCTGGTTATACCACTTGGACCACTACCTCCTCCTCAACTGCCCTTCTTCTTACTAAGGTTGCCCAGAACTTCCCAATGTATTTTTTTAAGTTAGGTTTTACTTCAGCAGCTTTTTCAGTTCAAAATGAAATGTTCTATTCCATGGAACAGGCTGCTGAGGGAGGCTGCGGAGTCACATTGCCCATGGGTGTGTTCAAGAAGCACATACATGGGGCACTGAGAGATGTGGGTAGTGGGCATGGTGGGGATGGCTTGGTGGATAGACTCAGTGATCTTAGCGGCCTTTTCCAACCTTTGTGATTCTGTGATCCTAGGAGTTTGCCTCCAAGTGAGCCCAGTGAGACCTGTGGAGTTTGCTGTTCTTGGGGGTGTGACTGAAAAAAAAAACATGGAGGTTTGCACTATCACTGAAATTACAGAACCCTACAGCCTGGGAAAGGGAATTTCCACTCTGTTTTCCAAGGTCAGCCTCTGTGCAATATGCTTATATGCAGGTACGTATTCCCCAGCAAGTTTATTCAGCAGAGCTTGTACATTCTCCAAAGATGCTTCTGCCAGTGAGCATGCCTCTATTCCCTTACAGATCTTACATGTGTTAACATGGGCTTTAATTAAACACACCGTGTTTGGCCTGGAGCAACAGAAGGGGAATTTGACTCAGCTTGTAACTGCTGCTCCCAGACAAGGGAACTATTTCAGCATACTTTCATGGCTCCTTTCCCTCGGGCACGGTGGAGGAATAAAATCTCTGATGAAAATGCAGAAAGTGGAAGAAAAAAAATGAGGGGAATGCGAAGGAGTCAATAATATCAAAAGTTCTGGCAAGACTAAGACTGAGGAAATTAAAATGGGCTGGGAATTGGAAAAGGTGCCCTGGCACTGGCTGCACAAGAAGAGCAGGACTGTGCACCAGTTTGCTAGGTGGGACTGAACACAGAGGTATAGAGGAAGGAGAGAAAGGTGTTGTATAAATGAACTGGATCTAGGATCCTGTGAGGCTAACGTAGAAGATGAGCTGGAGTGCAAAGGGTAAATTGGAGCAAGCTGAGAAAAGACTGAGAACAAAACCTTTAGCGAGCATTTCCAAAAGTTATTCAGAAATCACGTGCAACAGCTCATGTAATGCAAATACCAAGTGAAGCATCCCTCCTGGTTGGCTTCTGAACAGCAGACAGGTAGCCACAAAGTGTACGTGGAAAACTTCTTGCAGCACAACACAGACTTGCAGCAACACATTTCCTAATATCTTCCAGGTCTTTCCAATAACTTGAATGTCAATCTGACTAATACTCATCTTTCTGAGATCTTGTTTATCCCTCCTTGGGTCCAAGGTTCTTCAGTCTGCTTTGTCACAGATATCCCACCACTGAGGCTGGCTTCTCTAGTCCATCACCGTGTTAATCTATGCATACGTGATACATACTGTGTATCTATCCTAAAGTTAGAATGCAACCAATCTTATTCTATACATTCACTTACTTTTCGGGCTTCATAATACACTGATAACAGGGATGGCAGTGGGTGGAAGTAGGAAGCTGCTCTCCCGTCTCCACTGCAGACTGATGGTGTTGACTCTGTGCATCTGTAGGGAGGCAGATGGTGCTGGATGCTGTGGATGCTGGGTGAAGAGTCAGGTGTGGAAAAGTAGCAGTGCAGCAGTTGGGCAAACAGCTGGAATCAGCAGAGTAGATCCTGCTCTACAGAACAGCCTGCTCCCTCACACCAACGTAGCATAAAGAGGCAGGCGTTCTTTATTGCAGCGCTGGATACAAGGGATCGCTCCACCTAATGTGCATACCTTGCTTTCAGATGGTAGCTATACATATACAATGAAGCTATGCATATGCATTAGATTTCTGAGAACAATCATACATAAGTGTATTGTTTCTGAGAAGCTCTTTGCATATTTCTCCTCCCCTCTGTGCTGGAATGCCGGTGTCACCGAGTCTTTCCAGGTGATCCTAAGGACCCCTTTCCATAGTCTTCCTTAATTACCCTTTGGTCATGTCTTCCTTCAAGCATGTGCATGACAGAGTTGGCAGGGATGAGCTGATTTTTTTCTTACTTCTGCCTCACAGCTCTTGACCGCATAGTTCCTGTATCCCAGTGACTAATCTGTATTTACATCCAGGATGTCCAACCTGCAGCTGAAGCAGAGCTAGCAAAGGTTGCCTTACAAAGCTTATTGGTTACAAATATTGGCTCTGAGGTTACACGGCCACTCAGGTAACACGCAAAGCTGGGCAGAAGTGCTGAGTCTGAGGTGCAGGAGTGGGAATTGGAAGGCAAAAAACTATGACGGTGGGATAAATGAGCGGGACTGGAGAAATAAGGCAATGTTCTTCAGCCCCTTCAGATGCTGGAGTGAAACACACAAATCCCAGAGCTGGGAGTAGTGAGAGCCCAAGACTGCGTGGCTATGATCTATGTGTGGCCAGACCGTGATAGTCTGTGATCATCTACTTAAATACGGACTCATAATGGATCTGCAGAATGCAGTTCTACTAATTAATGTGGGCTGCTCTGAATGCCAGCATTTCCTAAATTTGATGTGCTTGACCTTAGAGCATTAATAACACTCTTTAGAGTACCCTAGAGACTACACACATAGCTGTACATGTACAGATAGCATCAATCTGAAGTACTTGTTCCGCATTTGTTTCAAAACAAAGTTCATTCCATTTTCAGTATGGATTAGGCTTCATTCCATTTTCAATACAGATTAGGCTTCTGTGAGTCCTCCTTTCCCTTCTTCCTCCTTTATAGAATTCCTTAAGGTTGCACTGTACAGCAGTTTGCCAGCTGTAATTAGGACTTACAGCATATCCCCAGGTTTCTGCACGTTAATTATAACTTTTTGTTAATATATGCGTTAATCGGTCATTCATCTTATAATCACTTCACAAGGACGCAGCCCATTGGTGCTGGCTCTGAACAAACCCGGTACAAACCCGTGTCCGTACCGAGGGTCCCTCAGCTCGGCGCGGCCCCCACCCGCACCCTGACCTTGAGGCGGGGATGCCGCCCCGCCCCGCCCCTCTCACACACCGCCGGGCAACCGCCCCGCCCCGCCTAACGGCGGCCACCCTCCCCAGATCACGTGACGCCGGGCGGTGAGGCGCCGCCTCGGATTGGCGGCGGGCGGTGAGCTCAGCGCCGAGACGCGTCCCGCAGCGCGGCCTCGCCCACCTCCGTGCCCGGCGGCGCGGGGCGCTATATAAGGCGGGGGGCGGGCGGCGGGGCGGGCCTGAGCGTGTGCGGGCACCGAGGTGAGCGGGAGGGAGGGGGAGCCGAGGGGCTGGACGCGCCGCGGTACCGGGAGCGGGCGGTGGCGGTCGTCGGGAACTTGCGGGGGCTCGGGCGGGAAGGAGCTCCGCCGCCGGTACCCTCCTCGTCCTTCTCCCCGTAGCCGGGTGGGAGCGAGGCTCCGCCAGGGCTGGCGGGGGGGATTGCTGGCCCGCGGGAGCCGGCGCTCCTCGTCCCGCCGCCGGTGTGCGGGGCGGGCGCCGCAGGGCGGCGGCGGTGCGGCGTCATGGCCGGGGAGCGGCGTGCCGAGCATCTCCGCACAGCGGCCGCGCTCAAGGTGAAGGGCGGCCCCTCCCGCCGCGCCTCTCCTCCGGCCGCTGCCGCCACACGCGGGGCTGCGGGCGGGGCTGTTCCCCGTGAGGAGGGATCCTGGGGTAGCCGGCTGCAGCGCGCCGTTACGCTGCTTTCTGCCTATTCGCTCTTCTCGGTTGGGAGTCTTAAAGGCTGCTGCGCTGCTCGGCTTGCGGCGAAGGTCGGGGAGGGTTCAAAGCGTTTTAATGGGGTGGGAGAGCCAGGCGCGGCCCGCAGGTGCGCGTTTGCGGCTGTTCCCTGCGGACAGTGTGGGCGGGCAGCCCGCTGTTCCACGGGCACTCGGGCTTCTGGAAGCGGACCTGCCGGTACGGGGCCGCCTGTGTCAGCCGGGTCTGCTGTCTGGGCAGACCACGCGAAGTTTGCCTTGCTCTGAAACGCCCGATGCAGATCAGGTGTGAGGAGAGGAGGGGAAGGCGAGGAGCGTGTCCTTACCGAGGCTCCGTGCTGCGTGGCTCCGCGTTTCTCTGTAAACGCGTGCTAAGGTGTAACTTGAGAAAAGAGAGCTAAACGAGCGCAGTTTCCTTGCAGCTCCATCCCTTTCAATGGTGCAGCTTTCCCAAGCCCCTTTCCGTTGCCCATCGTCACCTTCAGGCCGGTCGGAGGAGGGGGAGGAGAAGAGGATGAAGGCAGCCAAGCAGCAGGTGACCCCGGCCGGGGACAGCCAGCCCTCCGCCAGCCCGCTGCAGGCTGCACTGAACTCGGCGGCCTCTCCTTCCCAGGCGTACGAGACCTACATCGACAATGGGCTCATCTGCCTCAAACACAAGATCAGGAATATCGAGAAGAAGAAGGTACCGGGTCTGCCTGCTGGGGTGGCACTCTGCTAAATGGCTGATGGGAGGACTCAGCAGTATAAGGGCGTGTGTGAAACAATCTAGGGCTTCTTCAGATGTTGGTGTTCAGCTTCTTTCTCGAGTTTTGTTTGGTTTCTGCATAGCGAAAAGCAAACAGTGCTCTTCATTCTCATAGTTCTGCTCGTATTTGATGTTATGCGAACACAGCACTGTTTCACAGAAGTGGGGATGTAGCTAACTCAGAACCTGCACTATGGTAATTAATACAGAGGTAATTGAGTGCTGGTCAGCATTAGGGTGCTTCTCTGACAGGCTGAGTTCAGAACAGACTTAAAGCTGTTCTGATGTACTTTACTGCCTTAAAGGCATCTTTGAATTTCTATTGATTATATGTGTCTAATATTAGGACATAGGGGTATATGTAGGAACACGAGCAATGTTTCCTCTGCGTAAAGCAATGTCAAATGGTATTAACTATGTATTGCCATATATGTGGATCGACTGCTATATTTTATATATAGATAAGTGTTGTTTAGCAGAAGGCTCCTACACAGAAAGATGCCTAAGCCTGCTTCTTTGAGTTGGAGCTGTGCCTTTTTTCCAGGGAATACATTTAACAAGTATTGGTACTATACATCTAAAATACTGCAGCTGTAGCCAATCAGGCTCTCACGTTCTAGGACTTCTCCACTGATTGCTTGGTGACTGAAAGTTATATTTATGTGTGATTATAAATCAGGAGAATGCTGTGTTCTGCAGAACTAAAGAAACTGCTGCTGTTGCTTTTAGTACTGGGTCAGAGTTAAAAGCAAAGCAATTGTATGAGTTCTGTAACTATAAATGTGTAGGGGGAAAAAAAAGTCTGATGCATCATATTTTAGGGTGAGGAGATGTGTTTAGGTAAGACTTAAGGCTATATGACTATAGGAATTGATTGTCCTGCAGGAGTTCCAGTATTGCTGCTGTCTCTTATGTCATGCATTATGCTGCGTTTCTGAATAATCTCAGATAAGCGTGTTGTCTCTGTGATTAAGCAACTGCATTTACTCTAACTTGGCCTAGGAAGCCTGTTGTGAGTTTCTTCAGTATCTTTGTTTCAGGTTAGCGCATGACAATATGGCTTCACTAGCAAATGAAAGTGACTCGCTAGAATGGGTAGAAAGTGTTAAAACCTATTTGGGCAGCGATGTGAAACAGTGTTCAACTTCATGGCAGCGAATGCTGCATTTTTCCTATGGTTAAGGAAACTTGCAATATCTAATAGCTTATTTTTGCATAGTTCACTTCAGCTGCTAAAGACTATTTACTGAAGGGCATTAGGAAAAATACCACTTTTCTATTTGAAGCCAGTAGTCCATTTTCTCATGATGCCCTTAGATTCTGATATGCAAACAGTAGAGAATTAGGTAGGATTATTCTAGGGTAGAATAACTAAATGTGACATCTGCTTGGAAAAATGAAAAAGCACATTAGTTTGAAATGAAGACAGTGAATGTGTTTGGAGCCTCTTAAAGATCTAAGGTCAGTGTATTATGTCTTAAATGAAACAAAGGTAGTAAGGAAATGAAGATGAAAGGTGTGTAAAGGGGGAGTGAGGCAGCCCTGGAGACAGCTTGCAAAATCAAAGGATCAGCTAAATCTGTGTTCTCTTCTGAAAGTTAAAGGAGGTAGTAAAATTGCTGTTTTGCTGCAGTACGCAGACTTAAAGAGAAGAATACTTCACTCGTTCTTGCCATTAGAAATAAGTATAAGAACTGACTTTAAATTTTCCTGTAGCTCAAACTAGAAGACTACAAAGATCGACTGAAGAAGGGAGAGGCCCTCAATCAAGACCAGTTGGTAAGCTTGCATTGTGTGGGAGTGGATGGATTTGGGTTGTTGGAGGATGCAGTGATGTAACTTTGCAGAAGAAATGCTTGTGAACTTTGGGGCATATTTCTTTTTTTGCCTATTGAATTGGGCAAATTGGTAATTCAGCTGAATGGGTAAGCTTTAGCCTTCACGTGTTCAGAAGGTCTTACTATTGCTTTGTATTCTTTTGACTTCAGTGTTCCTCCATATCTCTCTTGATGAGGTATCCACATGCAACATGTCTGTGGTGTTGCCATGTGAGAACACACAGACTTTGGCTCTTGTAGGTTAGCTAATCCTCAGTACCTCATGAATAGATGATACCTGAAATTGCATGTTGGCTCTAAAAGAGTTTTGAATGCCAGGATGCAAGACTGCTAATCAGCAAGTGTGATGCACTCCCTGAAGTTAACTTCAACTCTCCTGGTGTTCAAACTGTAGCTCTGGCTTTATTTTGTCTCAGACTTCATGGTTTCTAGAATGGAAAGCGTGTCTGTATAGCATGAAAGCTGTTGCTGGGTAGTGAGGTGCCACACAATTCAAAGGGTTTATTGCTCTAATTAGTGAGCAGTTGCATGTTTTAAAGTGTGCTTCACAGATATGTTAAGCGCATTCCTGTAAGAAAGGGCAGTGGCTATTTGGTGTCTGTGCTGACTCTCATAGTGGGACAGCTGGAAAAAAATCCATTGGCTATTAGCTTCATCACAATGCAGCTGTATGGGAAAACAAATGTATCTGTACTTGTAATCCTTTGTAAAGGATGACTAGTCATGAAGAGGACAAAAGGGGAAATAACTTGCTTAAAAGTAGACAAGACCTGTTGGAGTGAACAATCATTTAACACTTTGCTATAGAATCTGATGTCTCTTGCCTTCTTAAGCACAGAAGCAAATGAATTCAATCTCAGGTAAAGTGAGATGACCTTTTAGTTCTACACTCCACTTGGAAATGGATGGGGGGAAAAAAGAGTCTTCTGTTTTGTTAAGATCCCACATGTTAAACTATCAGTTGTCTTCTGTTGCTAATAGGCTAATCTTATTAGTGTTTTCCATTAAGTTCTGCTAGTCTGGAACATGCTGTAAAGCTACTCCTTAGTGTGACTATTTTTTTGCTTGTTCTGTGCTTTAGAATATGAAAAAATAACAGGAGAAAGTGGAAATTACTGGATGTAGTCTGAAGAGATGGAAGATTCTGTAGGTGTTTTGTTTGCAGATGCACCCAGCTACACTGACTTTGCCTACACATTTACCAATGAACTTTTTTACTGGCTTTCACTATTTCAGCTGAGCTTAACTGAAGTATTTATTGACTATTAAGTGCTTGGTATACCTGAAGTTCTATTTTTGGGATGTCTCAGGCTTTTAAAATGGAATAAGATTCAGTCTTGCCAGTGAACTGACTTGGTAATTAAGCTTCAGATGGCTGCTCTAAGGCACTCAATATGTAACTACTCTGATCAAGTCCTTATGTCAGGTACTCCTTTAAGGTACAGACATACTGCATTTTAATGCTTCAGATGTGAATTACTATGTATGTACAACTACCAGGATCTGGTGCTTGAAACTGAAACAGGTTAATAGAGATACTTTCTGAAATAAAGCTTTACTGCCCACAGTACAGAAGAGCTCTAATACAACTTGCTATCTCTGTGTTTTTCATTGTTTTTCATGCAAGTACCTATGCAGTGATGAGCTTGTTCTGCAAACAGTTGGAATGAAACTAATTGCTGGTGGTGTGTGAGCAATGCTACAAGCAATTAGTGTGCTTGCCTTACTTTAGGAAAAACATGCTTCAAGAATAAGGAGCTCCCAGCAAGTTTACTGTCTCCTTTAGCAATACACTTCTGGCCTGCTGTAGCTCAGCTGATTATTCCTTACTATCAGAGCAGGAGCAACTCTCACTCAAACATTAATGTTTCTGTTAATGGGTGTGAATAACAGCTGTGCAACAAAAGGAAGCTATTGCTTTCCCACAGGTTGTTGTAGTTTGTAACCTGAGAAGGGATAAGTTCTTGGTGTTTTAAGGTAGGGAGTTTTACTCTGGAGTCTCTGTGGTTAAAAGTACTGCAGTCTGTCCAAGTTATTGTTAACTTGTGGGACTTCCTTAAGCATCTCTTCTGTGGGCACTGGGATCTTTAAGACAAATTCTCCACTCAGTGAAGTTGCTAATTAGTTCTTAGAAGTCGCTTGATAAACTATGTTCTCAACTTAAATTAGTAGTTGAGAGCTTTACATTAACTCATGAGCTTCCGTGTATTAAGTAGACTTTAGGCATAGTAATGTGTTGCATATTGCAAGTGACTGAATACAAGTGACTGAACAATCAGACTGATGGAATAACATAAGCTGTAACTTGCTTTCCAATAGCTGAGGAACACAGTGAATTTGCAAATCCCGAGTATTACTGGGACAGTAGGTGAAGCTTTTCCCATGCAGTGATAAAGCACTTGTGTCAACATTACTACATTGATAGAGCTTTATGTTAGACTGACAGGCCATTTCTAGCACAACTTGGATATCTCACACGGTTTGGTTTATGTTCATAGTGAAGCACATATGTGCTCAAGTTAAATTTAACTTCTTACTTCCCAAGTGTTCCTTATGTTAAGTGGGTGTGTGCAGCGTATCTGAACTACAGCATTGTGTTCAGACTTCAAGGAGACTTACAAATGAATTTACTTCTCGGTAGAGAAGGGAAGGAATTCACAGGGTATATAAAAATGTAATTAAGAATCTACATTCTTTTTGAAGTTGGTGGATTAAGATGTGTTAAAGCCATTAAGGAAGTCAGGAACACTGCTTTATTTGTAGGAATAAAATTTGCAAGACTTCAGGGAAGTATGACTTACCCTCCATCCCATTAATTCCTGAAGGCTCTTGTGAATTTACCTGTAAAGGCATTTCAGTTAAGCATTAGGCTAAAGGTTCAGTACTGAACTTGTCTTCTGTATTTCTTTCAAACTTTCATGTTAGTATCTGATGATAAACAGCCGTTTTTTTTCTGATTGTTGAGACTTGCTGAAACAAAAAGGAAAATGGAAAATAAGTGGTATTTTAAGCTTTCCTGTTTCAGCGTTAGCATACCAAGCATTGCATGAGGTATTGTCTGGGAAATGCGTCTCAGTTATTGATGAATGATACTCAGCTACATTTCAAGTAGCAGTTATAGACAGTATAGCTTATTACAAGTTGGTGTCAAAGAACTTATTAGATTACTAGCTCTGCAGTAAGATTAAGTAAAATAGGTTTGAGATGCAACCAGTGGTCTTAAGTATTAAATGTGTTTTTATCTGTTTCTTTATAGGAGGCAGTAGAGAAGTATGATGAAGTAGTACACAACCTAGAGTTTGCCAAGGAGCTTCAGAAGACATTTTCAGGTCTTAGCCAAGATGTAAGTATGAACTGTTGCTCATGATATTGTCAGGAGTTGACTGAATTTTGTGCAGTTCCTTTAATTGCTACATTTACATGACACTATGGAGATTTCTAAGTCTGTCTCAGGATTCAGGTGAGCAATTTGTTTATACTGTCTGAAACACAGAGTAGATTAAATGCTGACAACTGTGTAACACTGTCTTCAGTGTGGTGTTCTGTGTACTGCTATAAGAACATGTGCTTAAGCAGACTGAATAATTTGAACTTGTCTGCATTTGAGATGACTCTACTGAATTTAAGATGGAACCATCTTGCGTGTAGCTTGTGCCTAGGGTAGACTCATTCCCTGTGTAGGTGTGGACTGGTGGGTGAATGACCCTACTAAAAAGTCCCTTGAAGTCCTCTTTGTGGGCACCAGCCAAAGTAAACTGTATATCCTGTAGCAGTGAAGACCTGACTCCTAGCCAGTATTTAAAGGGAACTGATTATTTTCACTTGGTGCTCGTTTGATGCTCATTTGCTCATCAATGACTTTATTCAGGTTTTGACACAGCACGTTTTCATGTAAGCAAGTGCTTTCTTTGACTGCTGGAGAAATTAGCTTCTTGGCTCCCAGGCAAATGCAGTTCTTGTGAAAAGATCTGATCTGATGTAGTGCTGAGGATGCAAAACTTGATTAGTCACTCCTCTGGCATAATTTCTTTGCCTCTTCTATAATACTGACGGACTAGTCTAGTAAAATGGCCTGTTTGTGACTGAGACCCAAGCAGCTCTGCTTAGACTTCTTTCTCATATGTGTAGTAACTTCAGGTAGGGCTTTGAGAGGCTTACTGCACTGTGAGGTTTAAGCCTTTCCAGTGGTATTGTTGCTTTTGGGTTCACTTGATTACTGTGTTGAGCACAAACTACTATGCTGAATGTCAAAAACATGGCTCATCTCATAGCTTTCTTCTACATAGCTTCCCGTAAAACAGTAGAAACAAAGGTTTGTGACCCAGTGTGCCTCACTGTAGGTATTTTTAGTAATCAAAATCTTAGCTTCTGCTAGTTCAGGTTTATTCTTTAGCTTATTCTAGATTTAAAGTAAATAACACTTTTTTTTCCTTGACTCCTGGTAGACTTTGGAATGCTGGGGCATGAAGGCTGTATGTGCTCTGTGACTGCTGTTTCTTTTTTGAGTGCTTCAGCCTTCTGCCAACAGAATAGCTGTAGAACTCTACTGTATTATATGAACAAAGTGGGTGGGCTATTTTCTCCTTAAAAAGAGTTTGAGCCAGTTTTTGCATCACTAACTTCACATGATAAACCTCAGATGGGCCTGATTTTGTGCATTGGTATTAATTCTATCAATTTTCTTTACTCACTTTGGAAAGCAATTAAAGTAATCAGCAGTGATATACTATGCAAATATAGCAGAGGAAAATTAAGAGTGAATCTGCCAGTATCCAGTTTGATTTAAAGCTACAGATGTAGAGAATTAATGGAGAAATAGGTGAATCTGCCTAAGGAGAAGAACTCGAAAGGTCTGGTATCTGAAGAAAGAAGGAGGTATTTATCTAACCAAGCTTTTTTAGTGTAGGGTGATCAGTACTAGAACTGTTCTGTTCTAGGATCTTGTTCAGTTATTTAACTGTTGAATTAATACATTGAAATAGTTGCTGAAAGCACAGAAGAAGGCCCAGCGAAGGGAGAGTCTATTGAAGCTTGAAGCAGAGAAGAAGAAACTGCGTACAATACTTCAAGTCCAGTATGTGCTGCAGAACTTTACTCAAGAGCATGTTCAGAAAGATTTCAAAGGTGGTGTGAATGGTGCAATATATTTGCCTTCTAAAGAACTAGACTACCTCATAAGATTTGCAAAATTGACGTGTCCAGAAAGAAATGAGAGCTTGAGGTAAGTTCAGTACTTCAGTGTAATGAGTATACTTCATTTGCTATAAGTGTCCTGTTTGACACAGCTGTGTCTTGAAATGTTATGGCTGGGGACAGTAATTATAAGTCTATACAATACACTTTCTCTAGTCTAAGTCTCGGAATATGGCAGGACTACTTCACTCTGAGCCTTAAAGGAAAGCTACTGTACCCATTTTTCCAGATGCTCAAACTATACAAGCCCTCCTATATTATATCTTTCTGGACTTCCCTGGGGGGGCACTGCATTGTCACCATAAGTAGGAAGCTTTGTGGCATGCTGCTTCCCTGAGGTCTTGCTGTGCACCTGATAGAAATGCAGTAAAGATGAGATCTGTTCCATTCATGTGATGATATTGACAACCTGCTTTAGTGTTTAAAAAATGTATCATAGTCCTTTAAGATTTATTTGCTAGTCTGAATTGTGCACAAATATTGCAACTTGTATTTTCTAGTGCATATATTGGGTGTTGAGGATTTACTGTTTTCAGCCTTATTCCAGAAGGCTAGATGTCAGTATTTCCCAATGAAGGATATTGGGGATAGTGTAAGACTTGATTTTTGGCTACATTTCTACCTGGTAAAATGGTCTTTTTTTTCTTCTAGTGTTGAAGATCAAATGGAACAATCATCTCTTTACTTCTGGGACCTTCTAGAAGGCAGTGAGAAGCCTGTGGTTGGAACAACATGTAAGTGTTTCATCTGGAGGAAATAAATGAGGTCTAAAGCTTGTGTGCTATTCTAATATCTGAAACAAGTGGAAGTACTTGATTTACATGATTGTTTTCATGTATATTCAAGTGCTGTGTGCAACTCTGTTCTCCAAGGAAAAGCTATTTAATTTGTTTTTAAGTGCAGATCAGTAACAGTGCAGTAAAAGTCTTTCTCTGTATAAAGAAACCATTGTCTTATACTGATGCCCTGTATCTTCAGCATGAGTCTAGATTGTTCTGGGCAACATTGGTGGTAGCAACTTAATAGCAACTGCATGATTTTACAGAATGGGAGTGGGAGCAGCTTTTGGGATAGCTGTGTAAATGGATTAAGTGTGCAACTCCATTATTGACCATAATGCTTAGTTGAATATACTGGTGTCTTGGCTGGATGCTACTCAAGATATAACATTGAGGAACAGCAGTCAGTAAAACTGGGTGGGAGCTGTGATCATCCACCTTGCAGTTTCACTCTGACCTATTGATGGTCAGAGTTTTATTATATTATCCTCATTTTATTGGGCATTAGGATCTGTGGGGCTCTGCATATTCTTTGGTTTGTCCTTATAATTTCAAAAGCCCTTGAGCAATTTTGAGCAAGGGCTTTTCTCCTTTATTTTGTTTCTTGTTTTCCCTCTTGCAGCACAATCTTACTGCTGGGGGGTAGGGTCTATAGGGTGGTTACATAGAGACTGTATTATAGCTTTACCTCTGCTACTACCAGCACAACATGCTGTTTCTATCAACACTGTTTAGTTCATGGATGTGAAACAGATCCTCTTCTAAGCTTGTGGGAGATGACATGATCTAATGTTGCTAATAATCACTGTATATGTATCTAAATACAAGCTGCAGTCTTACCTCCAGGTTGTAAAGATGTTTTCTGCTAGATTAAGTAGTCTGACAGATATATTTCATTTAAAAATATTTGTGTTAATTTGGCAAGATACATAAGTAACTGGAGAAGTTGCAGTTTATATATGGGAAGAGTCGTGGTCTGTAATCTAAATACTCCTTGATTTTGAATTTGCATATTTTGACTTAATGAACTTTTTTTTACTCTTCAGATAAACATATGAAGGACTTGTTATCCAAACTTCTAGACTCTGGTTACTTTGAAAGTATTCCAGCTCCTCGCACCACTGTGCCAGTAAAAGAATTGGAAGAAGTACATAGAAAATCTGAGAGGACAAGACAGACGTCAAAAGGAGAACCTGTCAAAGAAACAGGTAGAATATTTCAGGGCTCAATTTCTGTATTATAATATTGGGATAAGCTTGAATGTTGACTTTGTATAGCTTGATGCTAAATCTAATCCTATAGCTTGCTTTCAATTCAGTAACTAAAACTGAACCTGAAGGGCTTGTAGCCCTGTTTTTTGGGGGGGGAGAGGGACCTAATTGATAGTAATAGGTTGTTTTTACCTCTTGAGCATACCTCTGTGTGAGAAACACACTATTCCTTTTACCGAGAACTTTATGGCTTTGGTAATTTCTGCAATTGTTAAAATATGATCAGAAAGTGGAAGATGGCATTCAACATGAGATATGTAGACTGAGAAGATTTCACAGCATCAAGTTTAGCCATTGATATTACTATTCAAATAGAATTAAAGACTTGCTGTTGTTTAGCTTGCCTCTCTGCATTTGATCAGTTGAAACAAATTAACATCCTTTCTCTAGAATCCCTTGTGGAGCTTATGAAGTCTGAAATACAGCCACAGGAGGTAAGATGATGCTCCACTGTTAATTGCTTTCCTTTAGTATTGTTTGATCAGAAATATTACTGCATTTCTGCAGCCCTTGACATTTCAAAGAGTCTGAATATTAGCTTAGATACTTCCTTACGTAGGAACAACTACAGAAGACTTAGCTGCCTTTTCTATTTCTGATTCCATGCTTCTTTAAGGTATTTGGGGGGTTAAATGGGGAAGGATTACATTAAGCAATTGGTACTTTTAATGCTCTGTTTCTTTTCTGAATAAACTCTGGCATCAGTCTTAAGAGTGAATACATTTAATTTGTGTGCTACAGTATAGAGGAAAAAATAGCATGTACTAAAGCTTTTCCTAAAAGCCAAGCAGAGGACTTAGTATTGATAGCATTGAGAATGATGCAAATCTCACTCTGGTTTCTCAGAAGACTGAGGATCCCAAGACAACCATGTGTGCATAGAGGTGTAAAGATTTACTTCAGTAGCCCTTCTAACTCTGGAGTTAAATACTCAAGCTTCAATGGGCAATAGCACGAAAGCTGTTTGATTTGGTTCAAAATGGAGTGAGGTAGTGGGTTTTTTAAGTGCAACTAGTGGTTCTTAAAATGCTGGATCTCTCTTTCCCAGATAGCTCACTAGAGGAAGTAGACTAGAACAAAGCTTTTTACCATCTGGTAACGTTCAGATTATAAACCTTTTCTGGTATCATGTCAGAAAATTAATAGCCAGGATGTCTTGTAGTCATTCACTTCAGATATTGACTTCCCATTTATGACAAAGTAGTAATTCGGGACATCTATAGGATATCTTAGTTGAAAACTGACAGAATATTGATAATATTCACAGAATGGGGTTGATGTACAACTGTACTAAATCAGAGGAACTGATGACTTTAATATTAAAACTCCATTTAATAAACAGTTATACTTGATTACTGCACATTACCAAGGTCAAACAATCTGGTGCTATGCTTTTTAGAATGGCTAGTAATAGGAGAGCTACCTTTTACAAAAGGCACAACTGAACTTGATGTTATAACTGCCTGAGAACTTCAGTTAACCTTGAGGATAAGGGTTGTAGATTCACTCAGCTTAACTATGTTTCATTTGTGCTGTTCAGGATTGTTTTCATACTTCTGTGGCACACACACACACACAAAAAAAAGCACTAGTCTGCAGTGTGCTGTACAATAAAGCCATAACTGGCCACATGGTTTCTATAGCTAGTGCTTAAACTGCCTAGGTTCTACTCCTAGCCAAGCTTTGAGTAGCTGGATGACCTAACTTAACTGACCTGATCTGTAGTAGCAAAATGTTTTCTTGGAGCCATTAAGTTTCTTTGGTCTATATAGTTTCTCAACAGGCGTTATTTGCCTGAAGCAGAATACTCTGTCAAGAAGAAGCCAGAAGAGCCCAAGTCTTGGGAAGCTGAATGTGCTAGAAAACAAGAACCTCCAAAATCCTGGGAGATGCTTGTTGATATTGAAGAGCAGGAACAGAAGCAGAAAAGAGAGACCTTAAAGCCTTGGGAATCTCGTGTTAGGCAGCAGGAAACAAAAAGGCCAGATTCACCAAAGCATTGGGAAGCTCGTGTTAAAGAAGAGGAACAGAAGCGTGAGCCTACAAAGCCTTGGGAGACCCGTATTGAAGAAGAACAGAAGAAGAAAGAAGCTCCAAAGGCCTGGGTAGCACGTGTTCGAGAGGAACAAGAATCCTCCAAACCTTGGATAGCAAAGGCTAGGGAAGAGCAGGATCAGAAGAAACAGGAATCTCCTAAGCCATGGGTAGCAAAAAGTAGGGAAGATCAGGAACAAAGAAAGCAAGAGTCTCCAAAACCTTGGGTAACAAAAGCTAAGGAAGAACCAGAGCAAAAGCAGGAGTCTCCAAAACCTTGGGTAACCCAAACTAGGGAGGAACCAGAACAAAAGAAGCAAGAGCCTGTGAAATCATGGGAAGTGCATGGTAGGGAAGAGTCAGAGCAGAAGAAGCAGAAGCCTGTTAAGGCTTGGGCAGCACATGGTAGGGAGGAGCCAGAGCAAAAGAAGCAGGAAACTCGAGAGGCTTGGGAAACAGCTGAGAGGCAACAGCAAGTGTCATCACAGCAGTTACAGAATCCTCCGAAGTCCTGGGGAGCTGCAAGTGTTGGGCCAAAGGAGCAGATGGGGCCAAAGAAGCTTGATATGGAACCCAAAGAAGTGAGTTGGCATATGTAGTATTACCTGTCATGAACTTTTGACATTAGTGTATTGGACTAAAGCTTCATTATTAGCAGAGGTTTTACAAGGTGTAGCTTGTAGACCTATGTAGATTCCCGTTTCGTTCTTTATTAGGTGAAGTAATTCAGTTCTGTTAGTTAAACTTTGTGTTTGAATAGCAAGATGGTGTGCTTGGCTTTTTACATCAACGCAGCATTGCTGTGTTTGAACCTTGATTAACTGCTTTATGTGTAAGACAGAAGAATTAACTTAGCTCATCCCCAGCTATTGGCTCTGTCCACTGTTATCAGTACAAAGCAGGTATGACTCATCTGGGGATCAAATACTTTCTGTGACTGCATACAAATAGCACTTGGGTAATTTTATAGGCTTTTGATTAAAATAGCTGATTCAAGAGAACTAACGTCTAGTTCAAGCAATACCAACTGTACAGAGGCTTAAATATGTATTTCCAGATGAATGCAAAGCTATACTGCTGCCTGGAGATTATAACAACTAAATTGTTTAAAAATGTAAAATGAAACCCACTGTAGGTTGATGGCTGAGCAGGCTGCCAGGCTTACGTTAAGTTAGCTTTTCTTACCTGTATTCAGGTAGCAGCAGTTCTCTTACCTTGGAGATGGATAAGGCTGTAGGCAAAGCAGAGTTCAGTTACATTAAGTAAGACTTGAGGAAGAAAATGAGGAATTGCTCAGTTCTCTCCTACAAGTTACTGTCAGCACTATTACCTTTCTGCAAGAAAGCAGGAATCAATTTACTTCATATTGTTCATGGCAAGTGGTTAAATTTAGTCTCATCAGTAAACCTGGCAAAACTGAACAGTGATTATTCTTGCTTCTAGAGGCGGGAGCGCAAGCAGAAGGTTGAACATGAGATTAAAAGAGTAGGTATCGCACAGCACTGGGTGACCAGATGGGTGGGGTGTTTCAACTTGATCTTCTCTTAAGCTGAGTAGAATCACATCTGGTGGTGGTGTTGTAGGTACAGAACTATGTTCTTTCATGTTGTAACTGAGCACGAATAGGTGTTGCACACCCAACTATGCACGGTGTTAATGTAATGGAATTTACTTGAACTTGTGGAATAGTCTCAAGCATTTTAAGATACTTTGGAATTTCTGGTGTCAGCAAAAAAGCAAGGTTCTTTCTAATATGATGGGTATCTTGTTTTGCGTAAGATGGGTGGCTTAAGTAGTAGGTAAAACTGTGCTGAGGAAAAGGAGGGACTCTGGACAGCTGGGGATACTCCATCTGCCAAGGAGTTCTCATTAGAAATGTGCAGGTGTGTGAATCCACCAAATTAAATGTGGTGGTGCTTATGTTGGCTTCCTGAATCAGTAAATGAAGCCTGTTTTGCTCCCAAGCTTTGCTTTGGGTAACAGGCTTTAAAGAAACACCACCTGGCTTTTTTCATAGTTGCTGTTGGCAAATTGTTATATTGAGAGTACACTAAATGGTTAAGAAGTGTGCTGTCAACCTCGCTAACTTTTTATAACTTTATAAAAATGAATGTTTAGCTTTACTAAAGCTGCATGTAAAGAACATAATTCAAATATTTTTAACTTCTTGATGAGTGAAACTTGTAAGAAAAGCAGGGGAGGCAATGCTATGTGAAATCCACTTATTTCCCTGGAAGAAATACAATGACCTTGTGTATGGTAGATAAAAGGCTTGTGTAACTTCTGTTCTGGAGCTGACATCTAACCTTTTCTTATTCCATGTTAGAGCTCTGAAGTTTTCTCAGGAACTGCTAGGTTTTGAGGCTTTGAAGTATGCTTAAGTTAATATTCGTACCCTAAGGTGCCCTACTTAAGAAGGTGGGCTGAGCGAGCTGATGTGCAGATCTTTTAAACCATTATTCTTCATAAATGTGTAACTTGACACAGCATCTTACTGTTCACTAGAGTACACTCTCAGCTTTAAACATCAAGCTTTAAGTAGGGTACTTCTTTTTCAAAGCATCTTTTATCAAGATGCAAAGCCTGATAAACTTGCTTTTTCATACATGCTCTGTGTGGCACTCAAATAATTCTAGTTTTGAACATGTAAGTGGAAACACTACTGAAAGAGCAAATCTATACTGGGAAGCTTCCATATGTCTACTTTTGTTTGGTGGAATTCATTGTTTTCAGGCACTTTAAAATAGATTCTGCAGAATGGAGAGGCAAAAAAAACCCTGTAACCTGTTTGCAAATATGAAGAAATGTATAGCAGTGTACTTATTGAATTTTAATAAGGAGGAAGAGGGTAATGTGACAGCAAGTGTTTTAAGATGAAGCCTTCATAAGGGATGGGTAACAGGGATGGAGCAGGTTGTGATTCCTACTTAACTGGGAACTTGCCCAGTTTTAATTTTATTCATCTGTAACTTTTGTATTGGATCCTTCATAGGTTTGTGTTTTTGGAAATGAGAACAGTAAGACTTGCATACAGTCAGTAGTAAAAGCTATTGTTTGTGCATCTGAATTCCTAATTAAGATGGATAGTACAAAGATACCACTCTTACTCTAGAGTAAAATAGAACTTCTCACAGCTCAAGAACTAGCTATCATGTGGGCCATGTACTAAAATGGACTCATGCAGTGTTAATGCAGTGTTGCACGTACATGGATTGTGCTTTGTGAAGCTTGCTGAACCCTCTAGGCTTCTTTGTGCATGTTATTGGACCTTCTGCAAATGCAGTTTTCAGATAGCTTTTGAGGACTTGTCTAAAATTAGTCAATGGCACTTTAATTTCTATTGAATCTAGTGTGACAATTAAAAATGTCATGTGTGCTCTTCTGTTGTGTATTTTTCTAATGACTTAATGTAAATACTCAATTATGCCCTTATACAGAGTACTGAAGTAGTAATCTGCTGGAAAATTAAGTGTTGGTGCTGTATGAAAGTGTTCTGTATTTTGATGAAACATTCCTATTTCTCAAAGCAAAGTGAAAACCAATATGAAAGAACAACTAGGAGACATCTGAAACAAGGAGCAATAAGGCTCTGTGGAGGTCATTGTTGAACTACAAAAAGTTAGGTGGGGGGAACAGGTATATTTTTCATGCTGATCTTCAGAGTATAATAAAATGCTTTCTGCTGGAGCTGTTACATTGCGAGCACATGGCTCTGAAAGCAAAGAGGATTGATCATGAATAAGCTGCTTGCTGCAGTACATCTCTTAGGAGTAGTTTCTTCAGAAAGTCTGAAAATGCCATCCCAGTAAAAGATCTGTACTTAGTGGCATGTGTTCTGCTAGAAGGAAGTATGTTAAATTGAGTGGCACAGTTCTGATTTTAAGGTTATTCTGGCCCTCAGTTTGAGTGTATGTGGTTGTAAGAAATCAAATCAACTGAATTCTATGGCTTAACTAGTCATGATAACAGCTGATCTCTTTCTGAAGTGGGAACTTGAACCAGGAAACATGAAAAACAGAATTTCTTGGCCTGTGGTATCCACTATTTATAGCTTACTCTGGAGGTATATTGGGTGAAGCAGCTTGCCTTGTTTTCAGCGTTAAATATAATCTTTTTTTCCTTTGTAGGTGCCTAAATCTGTACATCAGCCAGCTGCAGAATTTTGCTCTACTTCAACTCTTCCAAAGGATCCAGTACTGAGAAGGGAAAAGCTTCAGGATTTGATGACTCAGATACAAGGGACTTATAACTTCATGCAAGTATGTTTTTTTTTGCTCTGCTGCTGTAGCAGATCCAATGCATACTAGGTTAGGAAAAACACAGTGCTGACAGTGCATGTTTGCATTGAATGAATGGATCTAGCTCTACTTAGTTAACAGCAACTTGTCAAATGAACGTTTCAATTGTATGCAGAATCTAGTTTTCTACCAACTAATGGTCTTTTTTTTTTTTTTTCCAAAAGGAATCTGTTTTGGATTTTGATAAAGCTTCACCAAGTGCCATTGGTTCATCTCAACCACCTTCAGTTACTCCAGCAAGTAGCCCTGTAGGTAGGTAATGTTGTAAGCATAACCTGTGTAAGCTGTGGCAAAAACCAGCAGGGTTTGCTTGGCAATCAATACACCTAGTGGGGAAGACAGCCTCCTTAATAATGAATACCAGTGTCTGTCAGAGCAGCTCAAACCATTTAACGTTTTAAACAGTTGCTGGATGTGGCTTAAACTTCTAGAAATGGAATGCTTGTATGATCACTAACTTGCACATTCATTTAAATCCAGCTGTGGATTAGGCATGCTGTCAATATTTTTTAATTTGGATTTTTTTTTATTTAAAACTGTTTAACTCATGTTCTTTTACAGCTTCAAAAGAACAGAAACTGCCAAGTCAAAGTGATTTTCTTCAACAACCCCTGCGAGTAAGTTGATGCTAGGGCCATCTTGAAAAGGCAAAGCAGTAGCCAAGAAATAATATAACATTGGCTTTGTAACCAGTGTAATATAAATTCAGTTTACTAGCTTGAGAGAAAAATCTGTCAACATTTTGGCTGCTCTTGTTACTTATCATAAAGCAAATGCAGGCAGAAATGTTAATTTTATTGGAGTAAAATATTATGCTGAAGGCATGTTCAAATGTTTAACTCATAGTTTCAAGTCATAGCTAGTGGTGTGCAGGAGAAAATACTGCATTTCTAGATCATGAATGTCTTCATCTTTGAGATTCCTAATTACACTTAGGGTGCAGTTTTTACCATTGTTAAGTGAACCTTCAGTTCACTTAATGTGCTTGTGTATCTTAACTATTAACTACTTTGGCTTTTAAATAGGTTTACTTACCACAAGTAAAAACTCTTAAATTAAAGCTTTGACTTACTGGTCAGAGTACTTCAAGTCCTGCATCATTCTGAGATTTATTTGTGAATGCTTAGAATGAGTTTCATGGACAATCAAGTATTCAAGGTAATCTTCCATAATCCCGTTATCTGTTCTTGCAAGGCTACTGAATCATCCATGACGCTGCATGGTTCTAGTACTTCCCTAGCATCTGCTGAACAGGCACTTTCTGGCTCTGAAACTGAGGACTTGGTAACACCACAGGCAGCACAGGTAACGTTCTCTGGTGTCCACTGGCATTTGAGGATCTGTGATGGCCAGCCTTAGCAAAAATCTGTGGTAGGACCTCTTCTCAAACTATATTTAACTGTATGCTGTCAAAGTGCAGGTGACAGAAGCAGTGTATTGTGGATTATGTAAATATCATTGGAGAATTATTCTTGATGTGAATTGTCTGCCCATTGAAATGGAAAAGGTGTGGAAAAGAAAATGCTGGCTGGGAAGTGTAGCGCATTCTTGCAGAGTTCTGTTTTGTTCAATGCAAAGCCCTCTCTAACTTTGGAAGATCCATAAATTAGGGTGGATAGTGTCATGCAGTAGCAGACTGTAAGCTGAGAGCAGATGTTCTCATGCAGTAATGGAAGAAATGCTTGGCATCTGACTGTCTGATGTGGAATTAAGACCTGAAAATTTGCATCTTATCTGTATTCATATGCAAAATCTTCAGCTAGTGTTCCTTAAATATTGAAAGCTGAAGAAATAGTTTCAGTTTATGCTGATAATTGTCTTAGGTCTGTATTTCTGTGACTGGAAATGCAGTTAAGTTTCACATTGGACTCTCATAATACTGTGTATGTAGATTATAATGAAGTGGTTCTTCTGCTAATGTACATGCTATCAGTATGCAGTGTATGGAGCATATACTGTGTTCCTCAATATACTGTATGACTATAACGTTGCCATCAAGACTACTATTCTCTGTCTTCTACCTCTTGAATCAGTGGTTTTAACTTGGTTCCTTGACACTATCTTTTACAATGCAATAAAATTTCTTACATTTAATTATCTTCACTTAATGTGAATCAAGAAAACTTGTACTATGCCAAACATCTGATTTTCAGGCGAACGCTCTGTTTTTGCCAATGTAGTATTTGCGATTAGGGTTTCTTGTGCCCAGCCCATCTCTAGTTGCTTAACTTTGAAGTGTTATGGCTTTCTTCATCCATGAGAAGCAAGAGGGCAATAAAGCAGTAGTAAGATTCTTTTGGTCTCAGCATGACTGGGGAGTATACTTCATAGTAAGAGTATACTCTTCTGTTATGGAAATGTAGTTCCATTTCTACCTGTGATGATGTGGCACGAATGAGACTTGGTAGCCTTCATCTTTAGGCTGTGTATCTAAGTATAAGCAATTCCTAAACTTAGTGTTGCAAGTGTGAGTTTACAAAATCTCTGCATTCTCTAGTTAAGGTGCCTGGCAGTGTTTGTTTCTCTGAAGCCTCGTTAGACAAAAATCTATTAGATGCTTAACATCAGACAGTTTTCCATTTGGCACTGATGTCACTTCTAGTTGTTGCAGTTGCTCAAAGCAAAGTTTTTGGAATTACCTGGCTTTACAAGGCTAGTTGTACAGAATATATTGTCTGAGTCCTTAAAGTGCTTATCCTTGTCTTTCAAAATCTACCTGTTTCAACTTACTGTGTGGTTCTAGCAGAACTTCTTGCTTTCTGTAGTGCTTGTAATAGTGTGTCAATGTATGGCTTCTTCCAGGCATCAGCATCACTGCCTCAAGAGACTGAGAAGTATGCTTCCCAGCCACTGTATCAGACAAGTCCACATATTTCTGAGCCACTGATACCTAAAAAGATCGAAGTTGCCCAGGTGAGCTATTGCAAATGGCTTAGAAATGTTATTGAAAAGGGTAATACAAGTCAGACATGTATAGATTAGACTTATTCCTTTTGATTTCTGATTTGTGGAGTATGTTGGTATTCTAAATAAATGCTTAGTTTTGCCACTCTGCACTGATGAGTTTTAATTTTGGTTAGTACTTTGGAAGACTCAGCACTGTTTCTAATCTGAACTATAAATTGGAGGGAGAAAAAGACACAAACCTGGGTTCCTTTGGAAAGGATAAGTTATTTTGAATTCCAACCAGAGAATCATCTTCCAACCAGCTGGACTGGGCATTCCGTGTTTCCTTACTGTTGGATAAAAGTACCTAAGCCTCTTTATTGTGAAATTCATACAATGAGTGGTATGTATAGTAGCTCATAGGCACATTTCACTTCATCAGCAGAGAGTGTGATAGAAATACTGATTGCTGAGGATGCACAGCAAGATTTGAAATTGTAAGCAAAAGCTATTTTGTAGCTTTACTATGTCCAAATGTCATCCTGTAGAAACTGCTGACTTCTGTCAGTCTGGGCTTTAGAACAATTTAACTGCTTCTGTTACTGCCTGATAGCTATCAAGTGACCTCTTGTTACATTTATATTCTTTCCCTCAGGCAACTGTTCCTCTCCCAAGTGAGCCGCAGTCACCATTGCCAACTTCAAGCGCCTCTGTAACACCAGTACCACAAGGGCAAAGCTTTCAGTCTCCTCCAGCAAGCAGCAGTTCTGTCACAATAACAGCAGCTCCCTTTCAAGCTATGCAGACTGTAAGTGTGTGTACTAATGATTGAGAAGCATGCTCATAACTTAATCCTAATACAGGGGAAGCTGGCCTCCTCTTGATGTAATATGGAACTTGATAGATCATTTTGATGCTTTCATGCTTAAAGTCTAGAGTAGAACTGTTTCATCAATGACTGGAGTATCTTAGTATCCTCAAGGAACTAAGAAGTCAGTCGTTAAATTGACCAACTTCTGCCTAATCCCCAAGGTAGAGTTGATTGTACTGTATGCATGGATGTCAAAGACTGTGAAGGAGAGAGATGGAATCCTTACTGGTACTGTGAAGCTTCCTGAAGCTTAAGTCTGCCTTGCTGCTTTCTAAACTGCTTGCATTAGCAGAGTAAAACTCAGTCCACTGGAATCATGGAAAAATGTCCTTCATAACCATCAAACTATCTCCCCATCCATCCCTAATGAGATATCTGGAGTGGTCCACAGATTGAGCAGTACTTGTTGCAAACATAACCTGAGCATCTCTCATTAGTAATGTCACAAACATTGCTAACACTGCTACTGTCCAGCAATTTGGGATGTAAGCCCTTTGAGGGATCTCTGTTTAGGGCTTAATGCTTCTTTCTGTGTACTTAGACTCATCTATTCCTCTGATTCCTTTTTCAGAAGATGGTAGAAACTTTCAGTTAACATTCTTGCTGAAAAGTAAGCTTAAGAAGTGATCACCTGAGACTTTCCAAAGGCAATTTTCCATTTAAACAAGTGTACCTGTGCAGTTCTACAACTTTCTGGACAGTTATGTAGTAGAATTGGTAGGGGGAGAAGTGATTAATAGCTTTTCAAAGCACAAGAACTATAGGTACAGCTAAAACACCTTACATTTTGGTTTGTTCTTTAGTAAGTCACTACCATAATGTTTCTTTCTTGGCTTTTGCTGTATTAGTAGAAATGATTCCAATAGAACCTTCCCTAGATGTATAGAATGTTGATGTAATTATACCACAAGTGGTGGGGGGGGAGGTTGTTCTAAACTAGATGTATTAAAATGAAGCTAATCTACTATGTAATATTATTCACTGAAGTTTAAAAAAGAAATCAAAGCGGCATGCTATGATTGAACAACCGAAGTCATATTGGGGGACTGGTCCTGTAATAGTTATTGGATTTCAGTAGATAGACAGGATTCAGATACTTCCTTAGCAAAGTGATGCAGTAATGAGACAATAAGCCACAGTTGATTACATGCCCTTAAACATCTGAATACCCTATTCCTGCCATTACTCTCATGGAGGATTAAAGACAGTATAACCCCATTAGAATTCCATTCAAGACCCTCACTGATGAAAGACTGCTTGCTACAGGTAGTCTAGCATGCTTACATCTTGGCTGTATGACATCCTTGCTTCTCTTTTAGAAAGAAAACTACAGCAGTAGCAGAGCTACTTGCTCGTAAGTGGATATGCTTTAGGGCAACTGGAATTCTTGACTGGGTTTTCACTGTTCATTGTTAAGCCTTTTAGTATGGCTGGAAAATGACTTGGAGTCAGTTGGAAAGAAAAACAAATCACTGAACTGGTCTATGCTGTTTTTTGTCTTTGTGTTACCAGAGAGGCGTGTAATCTGAAGATTCCATTATTGTAATGTTTCAACTGGAAGCAAACTAGCTTACTCTATGGCAGCTGCTGCTGAAATAAGGTAGCTCTGTTCAGTCAGGCTGCTACTGTTTGGTAAATTGCCAAGTATGCAAGACTACCTTCAGCAAACTTGCTGTGAGGTCAAAGGATGAGTTGAAACACCAACACTGTGATCTCAATTCTTTCTATGAAATGACTGGTGTTCTAGGAACTGATCAAGGCGCTGTGATTTAATCTGCCGTTAGTGTAACGGGATGGTGGCATTTGGCAGAGACTTTAGCTGGTGGTGTTAAGCATGCTTTCGAACTGTTACAGGTATTTAAAGTGAATGCACCTCTGCCTCCACGTAAAGACCAGGAAGTTAAAGAGGATTCTTCATATTCAGCGGGATATAACCAGAGTTTCTCTACAGCAAGTACACAGACTCCTCCTCAGAGCCAGCTGCAATCTCATGTTGCAGAACAAACGTCTCTTTCACAAGAATCTCTGTCTTCAGGTGAGAACTGTACTTGTCTGCATTTCCAAGCAGTCCTTAAAATTCCTCAGGTGATAAGAGCTCCTTGGGTAAAAGTGCTTCAGGTATATATTTGTTAATGTACTGCGAGTATATTCAGTTTAAGTCAGTGGAATTCCTAACCAATGAAGTTTTTATGTAGCAACTGTTAACATCAGGGTTATATCAGCTGTAATTTAGTTGACAGTACTTGTGATAAGTAGAGTCCTGAGCTGCCATTATTGAACAAAACTGATCTGCTTGACATTCAGATACTGATACCAGATGGCTATATGGAGCTGACGCTAAGGATTTGTAATGAAATGAGGCACTAAATTTGCCTGGTACAGTTTCCAGGGTGAGAGATGACACGTAGGAATCTGGATTTCAAGTTATCTAACCAGTGACTCAAGGTCACTGAGTATTTTTTTTTTTTCCTGACAGAATATTGTTCATAGGAATTGTTTGAGGCTGGTAGTGTGAAGTCACTGAGACAGTCTAAGGTTAAGAACTCCAAAGAACAGTAAGTGCAGCAGTTAGGAAACCTTGTTAGGTCAAATGCTCCTTCTCATCACAGACTACAGGAGGTGATCAGTAGCTATCTGCACAGCTTTCTGGTGAAACACCGTATCTGATTGTTTTTGTGCAGTGGCTCTGCGGGAGCTTCAGAAAGATTAGACATGCTCTACTTGGATCCATATTAATCTGGTTTTGGATTGATTTAGAGCATAGATTTATGGAACCCGTTCATGGCTGCAGGATCTGTATTTAAGGCTAACCACTTAGCCTTGTTGTGAGTGAAAAGCATTCTTGGATACAGTACCTGTTGCTTGAGATGAAACTGCTTAATACTATGTGTAAGAGTGTCCCTCCAAGAGACAGAACCCAACTGTAGTTGTAGTTCTCCATAGTTGTCTTACTGCTATCTAGATGAGATGAATTTGTTTCATCATGCTAAAGGATGTCAAAACTGAATTGTGATCCAGTTAATCATAGAACACTGAGGACTTTTTGCTAGCAGAGCAGTATAGACTAAGTGAAAATTTTCAGTTGAGTGGTAGTTTTTATTCTAACCTGGTTATTTTCCTGACGCTGCTAGCAAACTTTAACAGGGCAGAACTGACATTCTTGGATACTTGTGGCTTACAGTCAGCTTGGACTATGTCTACAGTATACTTCATAACAAGTATTACATTCTATGCAACAAAGGGAAGGAACTTGCTTATTTAGAGTAAGGAAAGAACAAATGTGGGATACACTAAGCAGCTTAATCTGCTTAACTTCCTAATGCTGCACTTGCTTCTACATGTGTTAAGCTATTGCAGCTATAAAAGTTTTTCACCTGTGTCTTTTGTTTTAAGCAGTGAATTATCAACCTGATGGAGCTGTTTCTGTGAGCAATGGTAGCCTTGCCTTTTATCCAGCACAGACAAATGTTATTCCCAGACCCCCTCAGCCTTACCTTAACAGTCGTGGGTCTGTCAGAGGATCTGCTAGAGGTGGAAGGTCTCTGGCCAATTCATATCGTTCCCCTGGTGGATACAAAGGTATGTCTTTGTTTACTACTGACTTAAAAATCTTACGTTACATACTAGAATGTTGTTTTAATATATAGTATTTAATTTAGGTTCTATCTGAAACATCAAAGTACTTTAAGAACAATGCGTGTAAATTAGGGTCTGTCTGTAGAATGAATTTGCTTAAATTCTGAGGCTTTTTGTAGTCCCTGTGCTTTGTGTGTTATGTGAACTATCATAGTTGAATTATGAAAATTAAGTGTTGAACAATTAGTAAATTACCATCTACTCTTCTAAATTTCTTCCCTCCCTTGATTTTCTTTCTCTTGTCCTCTGTTACCTGCTAACATTTTGGATAGGTGTTTTGTTTTCAGATGATAATGATACTACTTGTTCAACACTTATTCAAGTTTCTGCTTGCAATATAATAAGGAAGAGATTCCAGTAATGGAGAACCCTTCTGGATTAATAAGAAACTGAAGAATTTTAAAAGGATTGTTTGGTCTATACAGTGCTGCTGCTAGCTGGAGTGTCACGATAAGTTTCTGCTTACTTATCAAAGTTTCTAGTAGTGGCAGCCTCTTCACTTTGAAGTGGAAGCATGCTTAGTCTGAAATACAGGTTGTTTCAGTTAATGGGCTGAGACTTCTTCCTAACTTGTAGGAGCGTGTTTTTAAAACAAAAAGTAGTTTGAACTTGCCAGCTGTTAAGGTTTATTTGTAAGTGCATGGTACTAAATTGCTTGCAGGTCCCCTTTATTATTTGAGGCCCTCTTTGTTGCTTAGTCTAATAGCTAAAGAGGCTAAATATGATTGTAGTAAAATGTCGTAGCAATGCATTTCTAAAATGAGTGTGCTCTCATCTCAGAAATCAGAGCATCACAACTCTTAATGAGGAATGAAGGTGTAACTGCATTATTTGATACACATGCTAATTGCTTAAAGAGTACTAGTGGTTTTCTGAACTTGTGTAAACCAAATGGTTAATAATGAATAATCACTCTTTGAGCAGGTTTTGATGCTTACAGAGGGTCACCTTCAATAACTAATGGCACCTATGGCCAGCTGCAGTTCCCTGCTAGAGATTATGCTGGAATGCCATATTCTCAGAGAGTAAGTATTGACTTTGTTTTCATTAGCCTTCTTGAGAACTATAGAGGAGTATAGAGGAGTGTTCTAATATTGTAGCTTTTCACTTCCTAACAGGTAAACTATTCCTTACAAGCTAGAGGTCAATTTTGTTTTCTAGACAAGCTGATTTGGGACAGTAGAAAGCAGTTGAAATAAGAAGAAAGCTCATATTTGGGTCTGGTTGTTTTCAGTCAGAATGAGATCTCTGACATGCAGTGAGATGGTAAGAAATGTCAATAAGCCAATCTTGCTATGGTATTCATGTTAGTACTCAGTACCTCTAATGTAGATGAGCTCTTGAATAGACTGACATAAAATGAGGCTAAGCAAACTTCTCATTTGCTCGTAGCTAGAGCAATTCATTAAAAACACATCCAGATTATGATTAGTGGAGTACATGTCCTCATTCTTGAATGTATCTGTGGGGTAGCAGGAAATCCTGGTAGGAGCCAGCCTTAATGAACTTGACACTTGGATACTTTGAGTGAGGGCAGGTTTCTCAAGGGTTGATGCACTTGAAGATATGCAGTAGATTATAACCAAGAATGACTGGTTTCATGTTCTGTAGTAGTGGTGGAACATAGCTGGATTAGGGAAGATGAATTAGTTTAAGGATATTCTGTTGTCAAACTCCAGGTGTTGTGGGGGGGGGGAGGGAAGATTCACTATTCAGAAAAGTGTAAAGGGTGAAACTTGTAAAGTTAAGCATTTCCAGTAGGTTTAAGAATATATTGGTCTTTTTTGACTTGCTCAAGGTGAGTAGATGGTCTGAAGAGGTAAATTTCTGCTCAGGGTATCTCTAGGAGGTCTTGAAACATGTCCAATGAAGCATGTTTTGGGTATCAAACTAGCATACTTTAGAGACAGGTGATCCTTAAGCTTTCTCTGGGGGTGGGAGGCAAGGAAGAATATTCCCTGATTTGAGGAGGTGTGATATGTTGTCACTGCTGTGAGTTCTGTAGGGAGCTCTGCAGCTCTCAGTTTCCTGCTGTGCCATGCATCCTATTCATTACTTTGGAACTTAAGCGGCCAAACTGTGAGAATAAGGGGGAAGAGAAGTAGAAGGATGCAAATCTATGAATATCTCAACTATCTGCTGCTTGCACTATTGATCTTCAGAAGTGGGAAGAGGTGCTTAAGGTCTTAATTGGATGCTCAGCATCATACTTACAGAAGTCTTCTCTTGGTGTTAGAAGACAACTAGATTACTACTGTTAGGATGGCTAAAGGAACAACTGCCCTCTAAAAGTCACTAGTCTTTTTCATTAATTCATTGAATTGATGCATCTCTGCATAAGGTCTTTATTACGTCTCAGGTGTCTCACTTAAACAAGTTTTGCCATGCCTGTACCTATCAGCCTTTGAGTTCTCTAATCTTTCTGCAGAAGTACTTGAACTTGGAGAGACCTCTTGCTATATATGCATCTTAGTGAAATCTGAAACATACCTGACCAATCTGCGTGATCCCTAGATGGAAATAAGTTGTTGCCTGTTTGGGAGCAGGTTTAAGGCTTTAAGTCTAAAGATAATCTTAAGAGGAGCTTTACGTCATATACAACATTCACTGTCTGCATGAAACTCACTTTTCTAGTAGATGTGTCCAAGTGTGTGCTCCTACTGAGCCAGTTTCCTGTGGAGTGTTAAAGTAGGCTTAATCCTTTGTGGTTCAAATTATGATGAAGGCAAGTGAATTAAACGGTTCAGGTTAAGCTGTAAACTTCCAGTCATGTCTGCACTTTTGTTTCTTCTTAAAAATCCTGTTTAGAGGTGGGGAAGAATTTATATTCAGCTTTGAAATGAAATTTCTGCTATAGTGACCCAGAATAGGCTTGAGATTTAAGGTAGGGCACAACAAAGCTTAACTGCATATAAGCAACTATGTAAGTAAATTTTCCATAAACAAGGCTGTTAATTGACAACGACGGAGTTCAGAATCAAGGAGTATAGTTCAGAGCCTGAATTACTTGTATACTTTGCACACTTATTTGTTTTCAGATTTGCTCAGTTATCTTCTGTTTTCTTTAGGATGTTAATTACCAGCAGTGTTATAAACGAGGTGGAATAGCTAGCGGTCCTCGAGCAAATTCAAGAGGTAAGGCCAACATCAGGTTCCCGGGGATGTGTGTCTGCTAGCTGAAGTGAAATGTTAGTGTGAACAGTGATTGTACTGTCACTGTCATCAGACAGATTCAGCTTGGTATAACTTAGCAGAGTTAAATGGAAGTGTTAAGTACTACTGTTAAGCAGTCTGCATAGCAACAGACTTAGTTCTACCATTCTCAATTTTATGTCAGAGTTCTGATATAGTGATACCTTACTGAACTCTATGAATAAATTGACTAAAATACATGCGGGATGGTACCACTGTTACATTTGGCACTCAGTTGTATGGTATGTCTTCTTTGAGCTGTCAGATCCCAGAAACTTTGTAAGAGTGCTTTCTACAGAAAACAGTTTTGTGAATGCATCTTTTGACGTTGTACTCCAGCATGGAACTGGTGGAGAAATTAATGACAAGATATACGAAGCTTGTGTTGTGTAGAATGCATTTTTTAAAAGCTCTGAGATGATTTAATCCTGTGTATAGAATTTTTCCACCTGGACTTAGTGCTATAGGTTGAAAGCAAGTAGATTACTTCACTGTAGATTACTGCTTTGAAGGAAAAGGGGAAATCTTGTGTATCATAGCAACTGTTTCAGGATAAAGCGCTTTGTCTCAGTCTGAGGGGGGACTCAATTCTGATCTGGGGGAAAAAAAAAAAATCAAGATGTGATAGTGATGAGTGAAGTTGACAGATGTACCTGTTACTAAGTAAAGTTGCTGCTGATACCTTAGTCTTATCAGATATGTTAAGGTATTCATTTCCTGCAGATGCAACAATAGCTAAACTTGATAGCAGCTGCTTTAAGTTTCTGTTCTATCAATGCTTTCATTCCAGACTGAAACTAGATCCTGTCAACTCGGATGTTAGAACAGATAAGCATTATTTTGGGCAGTAGGGTGCAGAAAGCAAAAAGCAATCCTAGTTTTTCAGACTTGTAATATCTTAGCATGACAAGTTGATATGGCTTGACATGACAAGAATACAACTCCAGAACTAAGGTAACATGAGGTGTGACATCAGGGCTTTAAGGTATCTAAATAATTACTTGTCTTAGTGATTCTGCAGTTCTTCCAGAACTTGCTTTTTATTTCCGTTCAGTCACCACATACTGTTTTATGATGAGGAACGGTAATTTTTAGCTGTGCAAATCAAACACTTAAAGTTGTTGCCAGCCACTGCATCTCCTACTTAAAAGTGTGAGAAGTCATTGTTCATAGCTGAATGATGGTCCATCTTGCTGAATGCAAGTTTAAGCAGTGTGAAACAGCTTCATAGTTCTTTTCTCACTGAGGTCCTTTGACAAATTCCTATAGCAAGACAAATGTCTTACAAGCATAGATTTGCTTCTTAAGAATGCACTTATGGGCTTAAGGTACCCTTCTGTTATAATACTTATTTATTGTTGCTAATGATCTTTAACAGCAGGGTGGAGTGATTCTTCTCAGGTGAGCAGTCCAGAACGAGACAATGAAACTTTTAACAGTGGAGACTCTGGGCAGGGAGACTCTCGCAGCATCACACCTGTTGATATGCCAGTGACAAGCCAAGCTGCCACTATACTACCAGTGCACGTCTACCCCCTCCCGCAGCAGATGAGAGTTGCCTTCTCTGCAGCTAGAACATCAAACTTGGCCCCTGGAACTCTAGACCAGCCAATTGTGTTTGATCTATTGCTGAACAACCTTGGAGAAACATTTGACATCCAGCTTGGTAGATTCAATTGTCCAGTGAATGGTACTTATGTCTTTATTTTCCACATGCTGAAGCTGGCTGTAAATGTTCCCCTGTATGTGAACCTCATGAAGAATGAAGAGGTCCTAGTGTCAGCATATGCAAATGATGGGGCTCCTGATCATGAAACAGCCAGTAACCACGCAGTCCTGCAGCTGTTCCAGGGAGATCAGATCTGGTTGCGCCTGCATCGGGGAGCCATCTATGGAAGTAGCTGGAAATACTCTACTTTTTCGGGATACCTCCTTTATCAGGACTAAAATACAGTGCAATGTTTACAAAAGAGCTGCTCCAAACACCTTGGTGGAGGAGGGGATGGGACTAGCTTTGCACTTACTACTGACTTTATAGAGGATGTGGTTCCATTATTGGGGGAAATGATGGTCCTGTTGTGCAAGGTGAAATCATGGAGTTGGGGTACTGAATCAGCACTAATTTGGCACTTTATCAGTTGTGATGTAGCCTTGCTAGTAAAGCTGTGAATGTATATTGTTTGCACTTACCCTAAACTGTATTAATGTCCAGCTTACTACACTATTGATTGCCTCAAGTATGGGCTATTCACAATGCCTTGTTGTGCCTCAATAAAACAAGTTAATATGCATTTTAGTATTAATCTTGCTAGTGGTCTTTACTTTTAAAATACCAGGCTAGTTATTCCTTGTGTGGGCTGTATGTGCATGTTCATACTCCATACATAGAACTCATCTTCAGGTTTCAGTAACTCAGGGAGTAAACTAATTTAAATGGGATTCCTTGTTTATTTGCTTCCTTGAAGTGAATTCAGGATTTAGTTGCATAGCTACTTCTAGTTTCTTGACCTTTCTGTTAAAATTGACATGAAACGTGACATGGTTTACTTGGACTACTTTAAATGCGTGTTCTGTCAGCATGGAGTTTCACTACATGACTGTTTTGCTACTGATGTAGTAGCCGGCTGAAGTTCTTAAACCTCAAAACAGTCACTGAAGGACTCGCTCACAATTGTTATGCTGTATTCATTCAGATGTAATATATCCTAAGCTACAAGTGTCTCTGATGGAATCCAGACCTGTACAGCTTCCCTCTCACATGAGTTTAACTTGCATTACAAGCTGCCTTTTTCCTTTAGTCTTCAGCAGTCCTGTGGCCTGGAAACAGGGAAGTGATGGAAGTTCTTATCTAAGCTTCATGTCAAATACTAGAAAGCATTTTTCATGTTTAGAATGAAAGTCTGAACTTGTAAGAGTTGAAGACCTGCATTCTTTCTTCTTTCTACTTTCAGGAGCTTCTGTAGTCCCATCAGTAGGTCTATTTTACTTGAGTATTTCAGGGAGCTAGTGGAAGAGCCGGGTACATCTAAGGATGCACCAAAAGTACTCTAAAAGCAGTTCAGCTAACTGCTTCATTTACAAGTAAAAACTGAGAATGGAGTGGAAGTCAGACCTGGTATAATGCTGCTGTTTCTTAGCAACTGGTTTCAAAACGTCCAGCTTTAAAACACTTTTCCCCTGCTGCCCCATGGATCCAAAAACAAGTCATCTACAAAGTTACTGTCATAAAGACCTTGGTTTTATTCCAAGTCTAGATTCTTATTTCATAGATCTACTTAGATGGTAATAATAGTCTTGATTTAACTTATGTGGTAAGTTCTAAGAAGTTTGGGGTAAAGCTTCTAGAACCTAGGTATGACAAATGTCAAGCCATACCTCTATTGAGTAGCAAATGTGACTTCAGTGAATGTAAGCAATGAAGGATCAGTGGCAGGAGTACGTAAGATATTTAGTTTTAACCCCTGACTTTGTCAGTTTTCCTTGCCTATAAATGAGAATTTAGTAGGTAAATTGAAGTGCCAGGATAAGTTTCTGTTTGCAGTAATAGACACCTGCAGACAAACTCAGACTTCTTTTGTAATAGATCTTGCAGACATCTTGAGCACTGAGTCCCTTGTTTTTTTCACACCATCTTAGTGGGGACTAGGAAATGAACCTACAGTGTGTACAGGAGGGTATCCCTTGCATTACAGTTGCCTTAGGTAACACCTAGTAACACCTAGGACCTAGTAAGTAACACATCTTCCTCTAGTTCAATGTGATACAGCAGCATTGAGATGCAGATCTCAGTCTCCTTTCTAGACTGCTTGTTTTGAAAAGCTCTCAGTCCTACAGAAGACTTCAGTACAAACTGACATGACTTTATTTTACCTGAATGTGTGCCTGCTGAAGATATTCACCTTACTCTGAGAGCGTAGAAATGACAACTGATCCAAAGAGCAACAATAATGCCCTTTGATAGAGCAAATCATCAACTGCAAAACAAAGCATTTCAGCGTAATCACCACCATTAGCTGAGCTGGGTGGAGGGGCGTCTAAATCAGCTCCAATCTTGTGGTGCGGCAGTTGTGCATGGCTATCTGCAATGTGGCTTGTCTTCCATGTTGCTGTTGCTACTGGTGGAACGTACCAGCTCACTGTGCTCACACCCACTGCTGGGTCTCTAGAAGCATTCAGTGGGTGCTGTTTTTTTCCCCCTCACGAAGGAGTTCAGTGAATGTCCCTTTGCTTCATACTCTCTTCCATGTCAGACACCATTTTGTCAGACTGCCACCTGTCATACAGCATCAGAATGTAACAGAATAGCAGTACGAAGGTTCAACCTCTGCTGCCATACCACCAAAGTCTGGCTCCGAGGCTGTGGGCCAACAGAATAAAACAGGAGGCATTACTTTCACTGAGTGCGGTATGGGCTGAATGTAAAAGCTGTGTAAGAACAGACTTTCTCTGTATTCACTGAGAGAGTTGCTTGGGTAGCTGTACAAAGTGATGTGCCTTAAGCATAAGAGGGTGATAATAAGGTCTCATTAAAGCATACACATGGAAATGGTGGTACTAACTTCCTATTCCTGTCTTTCTTAGGCAAATCTGATACCATCTAAAATCCATCTTTTTACCTTCTGCGTTACCTTCTTTTCTAAACTACACCGGATGAGGACTGACTTTAGCTTGTAACCCGAACTGAGTGAATCTCTACGGCTCCTTTAGGTAGCTCACCAAAACGCTGGCTGTTAGGCAAAGGAAGGACACGGGAAGCTCCACAGGCAGCAGCCCGATCTGTGGGCACGCTGCTGCCAGCTGGCCGCGCTTCTGGCCGTACCGCGACATGGCCGCCCCCACTGCGCACGCCGGGCTGCCGTCCGTACAGCATGGCGGCCCCCTGTCCTCGCCGAGCCAGAAGGAGGCGCCGCGGCCGTAAAGCAGCGCCCGCTTCCCGATACCCAGCTGTCGCAAACCGGTGAATGGCTCTGGAGAGGGACCGGGGGGTGGGGGACACGAGCTCGCGGTCGCGGCGCGGGGGGGCGGCGGCGGCTGCTCCGCTCCCTCCTCCTGCCCCCGGCGGAGCACGGCCTGCCGGCCGGGGGGCTACAGCGCGCCGAGATGGACCCCAACAGGATCATCCAGGCGCTGAAGGGCACCATAGACCCCAAGCTGCGCATCGCAGCCGAGAACGAGCTCAATCAGGTGAGGGGGGCGGACGCGGCCGGCGGGCAGACGGCGGTAGGCCCGCCCCGCCTGGCCGCTTCGCACGGGGCCGCCCGGCCCGGCCGGCAGGGGCGGGGGTCGGGGCGCCCCCTCCTCCGCACTCCGGCCCTCCCCTGCGCCGCGCGGGCGGGGGGCGGCGGCGGGGCCCGGCGGGGGGGAGGGAGCGGGGCGGCGGGTGCGGCCGCGGCGGCCGGACTGCGAGCGGAGGCGCTGCCCGCGTCCCGCCCGCGTTCCGCTCCCGGATGGAGCCGCTCAGCCGCACTCGGCGGCGCTCAATTAAACTTTGGTTAGTTATGGCAACATCCCGCGTTCGGTACGACGGTGCCGTGCGTGGGGTCGGAGGGCTGGCCGCCGCTTCACTCGGGCGTCAACAGTGCCGTGACCCGAGTGCTGTGATACAACGCCTGATCCGGCCTATTAAAGAGCCCTGGGTCGCGGCCGTGCGGTAGATGCCACTCCATGAGGGCGGGTTGCTGCCGTATCGGGGCTGATCTTCCGGCTCCGTTCGTTATTTGGGCACCTGAAAGCTCCTTTGGAGCCGGATACAGCTAATCCCTGCCGGCGAGGGCTCAGAGCAGACGGATAGATGAAGTACAGGGCACTGAGAACTCTTCTGGAGAGATGGATAACATGCAAAACTTCTCTCATGCTCGCTTGGCGTGGTTACTTCAACAATGCATTAGTGCTTGTTGGTTTTTTTTAATCCCTACTGTGAAGGCATGAGAGGGATGTGAATATTTGCCGGCAGGTTGTTGCACAAGGATGAGTACGGCAGGAAGGGCTGTATGTATCGGAGCAATGAGACATCTGTTTGGGTCCCCGGGTCCTGCTGCCCACGCGGCCACTGCTTGTCACCACCGAGTGCTGCAGAGCTCAGGGAAAGTCAGAATGAGTTCTGAGATTGCGGACTTTAACGGTTTTAATTGCAAATGATGGATAATTCAATCCTCACAAAATTCCTAGGTTCCAGTTTCAGGTTTGCAAGTGTGTTTATTGAGATCAGGTTGAAGTACAGAGTTTTATTTTAAACAGAATCACAGAATATCCTGAGTTCGAAGGGACCCACAGGGACAACTTGAGCCCAACCCCTGGCTCCAAACAGCACCACTCAAACCCAAACCCTGTATGTGAGAGCATAGTCCCACTGCCCCTTGAATTCCAGCACTCAGGGCCGTGCCCACAGCCCTGTGCATCCCATTCCATGCCCACCGCCCTGTGGTGCAGACCCTGTCCCTGCCCCCCAGCTGCCCCTCCCCTGGCACAGCTCCATGCCGTTCCCTCGGGCCCTGTCGCTGTCACACAGAGCAGAGCTCAGCGCTGCCCCTCTGCTCCCTGTCAGGAGCTGCAGCCGCCATCAGGCCTCCCCTCAGCTCCTCTGCTCTGCGCTGAGCACAGCCAGGCCTCTCAGCCGCTCCTCACACACCTTGCCCTACAGACTCTTAGCCACCTTTATAGCCTCCCTGTGGACACTCATAGCTTTATGCCCTTTCTGTGCTGCCTTGCCCCAGATTGCACCCAGTGCTCAAGGTGAGGCTGCATAGCGCATAGGAGAGCAGGATAGTGGCGGTGCCGTGCTGACAGATTTCTCTCTTCTGTTATAAAGAAGTAACCTTGAAGTGAAGAGGTGCCTATTGCTGTGCAGGCTTCCCATCATTAAGCAAACCCTGATGTATGTGAGTGATACACACTGATGCAGCACTGGGTCTGTTATGAATCTTTGAAACAAAAGTGTTCTTGAGGAATTCGCTAACATGGGCCTTTGACATCTTGAAGCCTTTCAGTGCTTTTGAAGCAAGACTTCAAAGCAGCGTGTCAGACTTCCACGCGTGTAATGTCAGCGTTGACATGGAGCTGTGAGCTGCATGAGCTGGCATCCAGATGCTGCTCTAGCTTTTATCTTGCTCTAGCAAAGAAACCAGTTGAGCAGCCGAACCAAAACCACTCCAACACGGGGTGGATGGAGTGGTAATACAGTGCTTGTTCTAAGAGAATGGGGTCATCTTCACTTCTGTGCAACAGCTGCAATGCTGCTCATGATAAGCACTGAAGGATACTGGGGTGAAACATCCCCTGTGCCATCCTGTCTGCAGCATGCAGCGCTTTCAAGCTTGAATCCAGGCATGGAGTTAAAGTTGATGAAATCTTGTGAACCCGTAAGGAGTCCCAAGATGTCCGAAAAGGTTTCTTTCTGTGCTTTAAGTTCCTGCACCTGAGTAAAGACCGAGGAAAATCAGTGCTGTTGCTTTCTGCCTTCTGGATTATCATCTAATTGCTTTAAGAAATGGAATCAATACTCCATTTAAAGTTACTATTTCTTTTTCTTGCCCTTATTATCTTTATTGGAAGGCTGTTTGTCAACTCTTTTCCTCCAGCAGCTAGAGACAAATGTCAGTTTCCATCCTAAACTAATTTATAGTCCATTTAGATCGATCTGTACCAATCTTACTCCTTAACTAGAATAGGCTTCTTGGTACCCACTCTGATGTATTGTTAGAGGCTGATCTCCACCAGCTTGTTCTCCTGGCCTCAAGCTGTATTTCCTTTGCATTTTTGCAATTGAATAGCAAGAGAGAACAGCTCTTCTCCGCATTTATCTTTGAAGTAATCTTCCTTGTGCAATCTGGTCATCTGTGTTTGCAGCATGTCAGAATGTCTCATGCTCACCACCACTGATACCTCGTTTCATTTATCCTAAAGCTACAATTATGTTCTTCATGTTCAGCACTTAAATGATCTCTTATCGTGTAATAAAGCAGGGTCCTGTTATCCTGTTCCTCACTAACGAGCCACAAGCTTTTAGGAGAAATTCCTGCTTTAATGTACGGCCGTGTACTTTGTCCTATTAGTCCATTCCATTTTTGTTGCAGCAGTTCCAAAGATAATTCAGTTCTTTGTAGGTTATTTCTGATCATTCTCCTCTGCTACCTCTGAGTCATGAACGAACCTCATTTCCCTCAGTGACCTGAACACCAATGTCAGTGTGGCAGTTGTCTAAAATGTGGTCCTTGATAAACTGGAACAGGGATTGCCAGTCAGGTCAGTAATCTCCATCTTGTAACTGTTGTCATTTCCCCGTTAGCCTGTATTTCTCTTAAGTGTACACGTTTCTCCGTCTCCCTTTTTTTCTTTCATTTTTCCATGTTTTTCTTCAGTTCTGTCACTGTGCGTTTGGCCTGTGCTTCAGAATCTTGTTTGTCAATCACACTGTTTTCTTAGAACAGTTGGTTTCCATACCAGGGAAAGATGCTCAGTTTCCACACCCTCTTGTTCATAATGCCCTTCTTTGGCATTATCCTTTCTAGGTCTGCCTCGTGGACCTAAGGGATTCTTAAACTTTCATCTTCACTGGCTCGACCTGCTGCAATACAGCTCTTTGGCCTGTGACAATGGGACAGCACAAATGAAATGGCAGGAATACAAGTGCTTGTTTATGTATTAAGGAGTTGCAGAATTTGGCTTTGTCAGGAACTGAGAAGCAGTGCTGGGAGAAGAGAAAGAAATGTGAGAATATCAATTGGCTGCCATAGCGTTCAGAAGTCTTAGGGCCACTGTGAACACAGCATTGAGCACCTCGATCGAGGGAAGAATCATGGATATTTGTAGTGAAGACTGACTTGATGAGGAAGTCGGCTTGCATGAAGTTCTGTAGGAAGCAGAGTCTGTTTAACACCGGATGATTTTGGTAGTAGAGGAAAGAAGGTGAGGTAGGGGTTCTTACACATGTGCATTTTCATCTCCCAAAATGATGCCTTTGCTTGTAGTCAAGGAAAGAAGGAAGCATCTTTTGAAGTCCTAGTTTGTTTTAATAACCTGTACGTGACTGCCAGGATAAAAATGAGAGAAAATGCTATTAGCAATGGCAAAAGTATGCCCAATGTGACAAATACTGATGGGGTTTCTAAGTAACGCATTTGAAGAGCATTGCAAACAAAAATAGAACTTAGTAAACCAGATAGATGAGCATTCAAATCAATTGCATGGAAGCCTTAAAATAATCTTTTGCACGCACTTCATTGCATGGATATTCAAGCTGTGCATTTCTCGTACGTGTTCATCTTTGCAAATGAAGATGTAGTAGCTTGATTTTACAGCTGGAGGGACAGAAAGCCTTTTTGAAGTGCCCTACTTGTGTGCGGAGGTGCAGGGAAGGGTGTGTTGTTCACCACTATGCATCTCGCTGTTGTGGCCTACCTGAGGTGGTCTGTGCTCACCCAGCAGAAGAAACAGTCTCATCTCTTCCCTGTACTGAGCTCCCACCTGACAGCTGTGCTGCTGTTGACAGAACACCTGCAGCTTCACCTGCTATTTTCAGCTGCCTCCTATATGATATTTAGAGCCTGGGAGGGAGTGGGTCTATCCCAAGATCTCAGTGAGCACAACAAACCAGCGAGAATGTGCTGGTATAGGAGAAATGTTGCTGTGTGCAGCTTTTTGGAAGTCCTCTGTTCCAAATGTTACAAGCAGCTCGTGGTTTTCCTGACTGAGTTTGCTGCAGCACCAGTGAGCAGTGTTGGAGCTGACAGGTGTAAGAGGAGCTGGCCTGTTTTACCTCAGAGTGGGCCAGCTCTGGGCCCTGCTGGGTGGTGGCTGCCAGCCAACACAAGGCTGCCCTTGGGGCTCCAGTGCACTTGTTTGGGAACTTGGGGTACTTCAGCCAGGTGGCCCTGAAAGCTGGTGTTTCAGTGTATCTATAGATAAATGTAGCTCCTGGCCTGCACGGTGCTCCTTTTCCTTTGCCTCGAGCATTGCTTTTGGATAATTAAAGTGTACAGGAAAGGGAGAGTATGCTTTTGGTTTGCCATTGCCGCTTTTATCTACGATCTCGGGCTACTCCACCAACATCAAATGACTCTCTGAACACAGAGCAGGTTAGAACTGTGCTGTCATTACCATGAGAGAAACGAGGGTCAGAAAGTTAGGTGATGTAGCAAAACTGTTGAAAGACAGACTTGTGCTGCTGCTGTTACTCTTAAGTATCATGAAAGCTATGTAATTTTACCTCATTATGGAAATGTTCAATTAAGGAATCGGGGGCACGAACTGCAGAACACATCCCTTTGTGTCACAGCTTTTGAATGAGGCTAAGTCTGTGGGAGGAGATAGCATACACGTACTTAAAGCCCAGCTCTAGAAGTAACCACAGGACTGCCAGACATACTCTGGTTGGCAAGAAACACGATACAAGGTGAAATAAAGAGAGCTTCTGTCATCTAGCCGCCAAGAAATGTCTCTCTGAACATCAAACACATGGATCCAAGTGATGAAAGATCTGACCTACTGCTAACTACTGATGTTTCCAAGGCTTAGCAGTAGCTGCACCATGCTGAGTCAACAGTTCTTCACTTCGGAGGACCCCTGTTGAATGGCAGCAGTATAATGCTATCAGATTTTCACATCTTTTAAACCTAGCTTGCTTTGCTCAGAAGTTCAGTGAGCATTGTTTTCTCTTTGAAATTCTTCAGCTGCATGGCTGATGTAGCGTTTGCTAAGTTCCCAGGAAAGCTGTGGGGTTTGAAATATTATCTGTCTACACTTGGTTTTAATTAAAAAGATGATTCCTTTTTCTTTTCTGTTATGGTGCACTACGCATCTAGTCCATTGAAATAATGCTGAAAAGTACGTGGCTTGTTTGACTTATGAGGATAAGTTAAATAATTCAAGGACAGATCTGTGCTGAGTCTCATTATGCATTCTCGGAATTATTTAAACATTCATTATCACAAATCTCAGTTAGAGATCCAAGTCACATTGCGTATTCCTTTGCTGTGCTGTTATACGCACAGCTTTTACAAGTAATTATTTAGAATGCTGCTGATTTGGGTAAATCCTTGTACTAAAACCTTTCGCATTTTATGAGGAGAGTCAAAGAACTCCACAAAATCCCCTGCTTCTGTTTCTTATTCAGCAACTGGTAATACAGTCTTCTTTAAACAATGATTTGCTAACTGTGTTTTATGTATATTTCAGTCCTATAAGATCATCAATTTTGCTCCAAGTCTACTGCAAATCATAGTATCAGATCAAGTTGAGTTTCCAGTGCGCCAAGCAGGTAAGATGAAATCCTTGTTTCAATTTCCTTCAGTAGAAATTTGGTCTGTTAGTAATTTCAGCAGAATATTGAGCTGCTGGAATGTAAGCAAGTTCATATTTGCTCTGAACACGGAAATGGAAAGGATCAGCATAGAAACTTTCCTATCTTTGCTGCTTTTTTTTCTTACATCCCTGTGTTTATAGTGATCCCTACTGGATTACTGCAATAATGGTGTAAGAAGAGAATGATTTCTGCTTGTACTGAAGATATTCAAGCTAAATAAATAAATAAATAAATAGAAAATATGGATCTCATTTGAGCAATGTTTCTCCATTAGAGTCCTTTTTCCTGAAAAAGTGAAGTTTACTGAAAGATGAAAATATAGTTTGTAGATCAAGGGTAGCCTCATAGGCTTATTCCATATCTGTGGTGTTTGCTCACAAAAATGAAGGAAGGTCTCATTAAGGTAAGTTATATATCTGTAGTCTGAGCATGTCTGGGAAGATAACACACACACGGTGAGGCAATCAGGTACAGCAGTGCAGCTGACTGCAGGGTATACATTTGTGTAAAAAGAGATTCTAAATCCTCTCAGTCTACTCTGACAACCGTTCTACAGTATTTTTTACAGATTGCCAAATATTCAACTTTTCCAAGAAGTTGATGAGTCCAGTTTCATTCACAGCTCTCTTTCTATCCTATGGAGCAGCATTTCTCATTGAACCGCTGTTGGTTGTATTTTTTTTCTTTACAGATCCTACTAATCCCCTGAGTGTGTTGAGGCATGCTGACATAGGCTGTTTGTCATGCTGGCTTGTATATTTTCAAAGAGAATCCAACTTTGAATGGCATTTTTAAACCATCCTGTGGTAAATCTGGACTCCATAAGGTCATTTTCATAAATTAGTCCCTCATTCAGGAAAAAAAAATACCATTTTTCTTTAAACTTTGTTGTTGCTTCCTTTTGTGGGTTTCTTTTTTAAGAGAATAGAGCTATCAAATTAGAAAAGCACATTCAAATTAAATCTGTATATCACCGGGTTTCCCTAAGGTTTTGTAAACAGCCGAGAATCTGTGTAACATTAAGACCTATGGACAAAGTAAATTAAAGTCTTCGTCTGATCTTTCTGGACCTGTTTTGTTTATTTTTTGTTTTTTTGCCTTACTACTCTGGCATTTAATAGTCAAAGAACAGTTTGTCCTCTTCTTCCCATATAATGTTTTACAAACTGCATGTTTTCACACTTTGTAATTTGTCATGACAAAAAAAAGTTGGACACAAGAATGTCTTTTTCGTACTTCAAAGCCCTAGTCATAAAGGGCTAAGAGTTTATTAAGAATGCTACTTTAATGTCTTATAACGTATTTCCTATGTTTTCTAAAGAATGCCTACAGGCATTTCAATACTGAGGCATAAGTGCTGCTTATTTTCAATAGAAGATTAACTTTATTTTGCATGGTTTTTCACATGAGACAGACAGGAACAATTCTGAGGGATTATGGGAAATCCTAGCAGTGAGATAAAGCTTAGGGAATTCACAACAAACATTTCTATCTGAATAAAAGGTAGGCCATGTGCCAGTTTCATACTGGGCATTTCCCCAAGCAGAGTGTTCTCTCTGTGTGTACGGTGATTTGTTTACATGAGCTTTCCAAAGCTTCACTTACTGAGCTTCATTAGTTATTTTAGATGTGAGTAAAAATGTTCTCAACTGCTCTTAGTTCTTACAATTGTTACAAACCTATGCAGAGGTCTTCAGTTGTTCTGCTTTTCATCTGTACTACACATTGAGCGCAGTAGTGTAGAGATGCTTTAGTATTAAACTTAAACTATTATTTCTACATCTCTTATACGTAGCTGCCATCTACCTGAAGAACATGGTGACGCAGTACTGGCCAGACCGTGAACCACCTCCTGGAGAAGCAGTATTTCCATTCAACATTCATGAAAATGACCGTCAGCAGATACGCGATAACATTGTAGAAGGAATAATTCGCTCTCCTGACTTAGTGAGGTACTCTTATGTTTTGTAGGCGGTGTTTTTATTGCTCAGGTTTTCAGACCTATCAGTCCCAATGTGAAAATCTCAGTCTCTTGGGAAATGAAGTCAGTGCTTCTTTTGAAAATATAATACTAATAATCAATTTTGGTGTGTTCACGTGCATTTGTTTTTTTTTCAGAAATGTGTCAGCTCTTGCTAAGTGCACTGTCATGTATTCCCTCATGGTATAGTTGGAAGTGTCTTGTAATGGCTGCCTGTCTGTACAGCTGATTCAGAGCAGACTGTATTGATGACAATAATACACAATTACCCATTCAAAAATTACAGCTCAAAACCCATTTTTTTTCCCTAGTAGCTCTTGCCTCAGTTACTTTCCCATTTTTTTTAATGCAATCCTAGCATTTAAATGTATGTTGACATTCTTGATTTTAAGATGTTAAAAGAATGAGAAAATGCTGTTCTGTTTTTACTGGAAGAATACTTAAAATTCACAGATTTGCTACAGTATATGATTGTTCATGATGTTGATTACAGTGAGGCTGATAAGAAGGGGTTAGGCTGTGATGTGCATCTTTGAGAAACAGATGATAATCTTCCTGGCCTTTCTTCTTCCATTTCACTGTCTGTGTTCCTGAAGATGTACCGTTTGCCAGTAGTTGTAATCAGGAAGAGAAGTGATGAACTGTGGAATAAAATTAGGATTAGGAAAAACACTGATTAAGAAACATGATGAAATACAGGAATACGTTAGGATGCTATAGTATTGCTGTCACTGGAGATCTTTATGAGTACATTAGACAGACATCTAACAGGAATTGTGTAGGGATAAATGGTCCTGCACCAATGCAAGAAAATCAACCAAAACATTGTTTGCTGTTCAGCTTTCTGAAGCCTCTGACTTTAATGTTTAGAACCCCCACTAAAAGAGCCCCTTGTCAAGGCTGTGCTACAGCACAAGGAAGCTCGTGTTGTTTCTGTGATAGTTCAGTAAGGGCATGTTGCTTACTGTATCATCTCATCATAGTTAGTAAAGCTGAGTTTGTACTAAGGAACACAGAATAATGGAAGCGTGAGAAGTTTTTTGCAAACTAGTTCATGCATCTTTTCATAACGTGGTATTCTGAATGTTCTGACATTACAATGTTTGTCTACACCTAAAAGAACAGTTGAAACTGACTCCCAGAAAGTTCACCTGGAATAGGGTGATTCTAAATACTAAGAACTTCTAGATTTGTCAGAGAATAGAAATGGCGAAGAAACTTTATTGGGACTAGTCTGATGCTGTGATATCAGTATTTTTCACTGTTTGCTCGTGAGAACAAGGGAGGAGAACAAATCAAATCAACAACAGGGACAAACTCCAAAGGCTTGAGGAGGAAGGTCAGTTTGTACAAAGCTCAAAATATAAGAGGACTGAGAGCCTCTGTTTGAATTACTTGGTGTTTGTAGCTCTGTATCTATAGACTGCAAGAAAAGATAAATATAAATGGAACTATTTAGTACAAATTTTTATTCCTTAGCAGAACCAAGAGCATGTACAGCTTCTTATGTAGTGCCTCTGAAACTTTTCAGTCACAGTACCCCACTTCAGGCAGTGAAGAGTCCTGTCTTGCCACAGCGTGGCTTCAAAGAGGCTATGGAGGGAGAGGGACAATACAGCATCTCACTCTGCTGTATGCTTCAGAACTTGTGAAGTGCTGTTCTGGAAGATCACATGGAAATCATTATTTGATGAGGAACCTCTGGCTTGGATTATAACACAAATCAGTTTTGTTTAATTAAAAACATACAAACTTGTTCTCTTGTGGATGCTTTCAACCTTGCAGGTATGGGGGAAGTATAACCATTCATTTACAAAATGCAAAGCTAGCTGAGGTGATTGTGGAGAGTGAGGAGAAGCAGAGAAAAGTGGTTAAAATATTCTGAAATTAGTTTCTTCCTTAAAGTTAAATCCTCTGGGACTTTTTTTCTTTGTTTTCTTGTGTCATCTCCCATAGCTCCTTCAGAGTTATCAAAATATGCACAACACTTATGGTGCAATATATATTGTAGCCATTAAACCAAGATTTGGGATCTGTGCTTTAATATTAAACACTGTGCTTTAATCTTATCTTCTTTTGTTTCTCTTTCCCTCCTGTCATAGAGCCCAGCTGACAATGTGCCTGCGTGCTATCATTAAGCATGACTTTCCTGGCCATTGGACAGCGGTCGTTGACAAGATAGGCTACTACTTGCAGTCTCAGAACAGTGGGAGCTGGCTTGGGAGCCTCCTGTGCCTGTATCAGCTGGTGAAGACTTATGAGTAAGTTGATGTCCATCATTAGACAAGGACACGGTACTTTGTTTCTCATCTGATTACCAAGAATGACATTCATAAAAGCAGTAGCAGCTTTACATGGAATTCAGATGGAGAATTATATTTAATAATTGCCATATGCATTCTTTCCTGCAAATAAATGAAGGCTTCATCATCTTTATATTATCAGTGAATTGGAAGCAGAGATTCCAGCAGTAAATAACCTGTATGACTTTAGTGATAGTTTTTTTTCTTTTCTTGAGGCTTTGTTGTTTTGATCTGATTTACCCTAGCTGTGAAAATTTCTTAAATGCTTATAACTTCTTTTGTTTGAAGATTCCCCAAATGCTGGACGTACAAATAATACAAATAATTTTCTACTCGTGTGCTGTAATACAGTACTGTCTGTCACATGTCCTGTTGCGTGTTGTTATTTGTACCATCCTTCTGATAGTCTAAATCTGGAAAGCATAAATTAGCAGCGGTGTAGTGAGCTCTCTTATTTAGAAAAAAAAAATCTGGTGTTAGGAATATATATATAAATCGCACAAAAGAAATGTAAATAGAGAAAGAGAGAATCTTAACAAAGGAAAGGAACTGCCTTTCAGTGGCAGTTCACTCCTATTTGTTCATAACCCAACTTTGGTTTGACGTTGTTACAAATGTCAGAGAAAACCAGGTCCCTGTTGCTGTGAGCTCATGGCTCAGTAGCAAAGAACATTTATATAAGGGAACATTTGTTGTTTTTTTTTTTATTTCTCTATTCAGAGATTTCTCTATGTTAGTGATTTTGTATGATTAGTTTAAATTGTAAGATGGGGGCTGGAGGAGGGAGAATCAATCAGTGAATGCTGGAATTTAGTTGTTTTAGGGTACAGTAATGAAATTATTGGTGAATAGAAGACATGAGAGTCTCCAGCATGTAGATCCTTCACCAACATTCTTTTTCTTTGCAGATACAAGAAAGCAGAGGAGCGAGATCCTCTCATAGCAGCAATGCAGATATTTTTGCCTCGTATTCAGCAGCAAATGATCCAGCTTCTGCCTGATAATTCCCATTACTCTGTGCTTCTTCAGAAACAAATTTTAAAAATCTTCTATGCTCTTGTTCAGGTTGGCATCTGTGTATGGAAAAAACAGAACTTTTATACTGCTGGGTACAACAGTCCACTTCTGTGCACTCGTGGCTGTCTTTGAGTAAAATTACCATTTTGGATGGGAGAAGTAATGTTCGATAAATACCCTTTATAAAAACATGGTTTTTATAGATCTGTCTACTTAAAAACTGGTCACATAATCCCCAGTGTTAAAATTTTAATGAACCTAAGTACTTCTGCACATCGTGTCTGTAAGCTTGCTGGAGAACTGTTTCTATATTTATAAAGTTAAGCTTAATCTGATATAAACAGTGAGTATCTAGAATCTGCTGTTTATCCTCTGAAAATGGCAGTAGTACATTTTGTATTATGATTGCCAGTCAGTGCACTTCATTAGGTGGTGTTTCTCTCATTATCTTCTAAATATTTGGAAGAAATTATCTGTTGAGGCGCATGTGTTTTCAGGGATGTATTTGGCTGTTGTAAGGGTGAGTTTGGTGAAGAAGTACTTCCAAAAAATGAGAAACAAAACAAGATCCTACATCAGGCACAGCCCGAGAGACCTTGCTGAAGGATAAAAAAAATAGCTGAAATGATTTGTTATTAGATGGAAAGGTTTAAAAAAAGATCTAAAGGTCCTATTTTATTTAAAAAAGTGCTTTCCTGAATATCGTCACTGCTTTGGATTTATTAGAGAAGAAAAATTTACTAGATAGTAGCCAGGCAGTAATGAGAAGTAAATTTTCTCTTAATGAAATGCTTTTGGTTTCCCTAAGAGGAGAAGCCAGAAAGAGTTAGCAAGCACTCGACCCCCCAAGGAACTTTTCTCAAATAGAACGTAGTCAGAAGTTACTCTGCAAGTTGTACCAGGAAGGACAGAGTTGGAAATAATACTGATATCTAAATAAATTTTAAGTTTACTTGGAACCTCATCCTCCTGGAAATGTAGCTATTGTAGAAATAGCTCCTACTCACTTCAGAGAAAAAAAATAATCAGTGAAATTCATGAAAGTCTTATTTTTATTTTTAATGTCAGTATGCGTTGCCACTCCAGTTGGTGAATAACCAGACTATGACTCAGTGGATGGAGATCTTCCGTACCATCATTGACAGAAATGTACCTCCGGTAAGGTTTAGTATTGCCAAAACCTCTTGTACTTGTGTGTTGTCAGTTGAGGAGCAGGCAGTGTAAAAGTTTTGTAAGTGTGGTCATCTTTTCTTTGTTTTGTTTTGTAAGATGTCATTTATTTGAGGTTCTTATCTTTAAAATAAGCGTCCTTCCACAGAAGTGCAGGAGAATCATGTAAGCTGTCAGATTTTCATGATCTGAGATTGTGATAATATGAAAACTCCAGTCCATGATATTTTGGAAGCTTACAATTATTTTAGCCTTTTTCTCTCAAGAAGGAAGAGGTCATTGCAAAACCAGTGTTTGTCTCTGCTTCTCTCTTTATTTCATCAAACCTCTACATCTCTAGAAGAAGAATGAAGCAAGTAGTTAAACGTGTGAGCATGCATGTATGTATGGCAATAACTGTCTTTTCCTTGTTTTTGAAACCTGATTTTTAACAGCTTTTGCACTACTGGATGCTTTGGGTATATGAGTTTGGAGGAGTAGTGTTTTGCTTAATTTTTAAGCACAATTGAACACTGCTGTGTGTTATTCAAGTCTGTCCGAGAGTTTCAGTTCTTTAAACATGTGTCATTTTGAACATTCAAGTATGGGCATTGCACAGGTATTTCACATACATGTTTGTACTAATTGAGATGATGTAAAGTTCCTGGACTGTTAACACAGCTAAAGTTTTAGTCAGTGCTGTGGATTTCTATTAGTGTACTCAGTAAGGAATATTTAAAAAGTAATTTATCTCAACAATACACAAAACTAATTCAGAATTCTTGTGTTTATTTATAGGAGACACTGCAAATTGATGAAGATGATAGACCAGAGCTGGTGTGGTGGAAATGCAAGAAATGGGCATTACATATTGTAGCTCGTCTTTTTGAACGGTAATGAACTAACAAGCTGAAAAACTAGATTAGGATTACAAATCTTTGACATTCCTTGGCTACAGTTAGAGAAGACAGTTGAGTTGGTTTAACAGCTTATAGTCACCAAAGAGATATTCCCACAGTTGTTCTCTGCCTTGCACTGGCACAGCCAATGGTTTGAGCACTTAGTGAGATTATTTGGCTTTCTAACCTGGCAAGAAACTAGCAAGGAAAAGTACTTTTTCTTCTTTTTTTTTCTTTTTATTAATATATCCATCTACAACTGCTTGCATTCTTGAATACAAAGGCAGGGAAAGATCTGAAAAGAAATCCAAAAAGATGGAAGTTGCAGAGCTTATGGCGACAGTGCAGCTGTATTTACTTGACTATAGCATTACACTGTATGAGATTCTAAGAAAAGAAAAGGGAAGTGAGGCATTATGTAGGAAATAATGGCTTAGTAGAATATCTGTGGAGAGGATTTGTTGGGGATGGAAGGATATTCGAGGTCATTTGTTATAGAAAAGACTTTATTTTCGTGACACAGGAGGCTCTTTGCAATGTAAGTAAATATCTGTCTTCTCTTTATTTTAAAGGTATGGAAGTCCGGGAAATGTAACTAAAGAATACTTTGAATTCTCAGAGTTTTTTTTAAAAACGTATGCTGTGGGCATACAACAAGTAAGTACAACTTGTTTCTAAATTCAGTCATTTTGGCTAAACAAAGGTATTGTTTTCCAATAGCGTGCTCCGGTCTTGAAGTTCATGAAGCAAAACTGAATGGAATCAGATTCATTTTTCATTATAGCGATTGAGAAATTCTTGAGAAATCTTTGTGCCGTACTTAACTGAGTTATAATATACAAATGTCCAGCAATTTGGAAAAACTGTGCAGGAAAGCTTTGAGAAGAGCAAGTGCTTTTCAAACAGCATTATCGGCATGCGTAAATAACAGAAAAAAAATGATGATTTCTCATAGATGTGTTATCTGGTCACTCATTAGTAAGTGATTTTGCTGCTGACAACTTAGGAACACTGGGATCTGTCCTGTTTTATGTCATGAGGATGTGATCAAATTGGAAAGTGTCTGGAGAATAGCAATATTTTATACCTGGTTAGCATCTTTTGTGAAAACAGTACGTGTATTCACAGTTGACAAGTAAATTGTTATTGTTGGGGAATGCTAACTATTTGTGTCTAACACGCTATTGTGGAGATGGTTCAGTTTTGATAAAGTAACACAGAAGAGAAGCGCTGCCTTCAGGTGTTTTCGATGCTTTTGTGCCAGCTTACCTGTTGTCCTCTGGGGATGGACTTCCAGCATCTCTCTAGTTTGAGGAAGTGACTATAGCAATTGGGTGCTTGGAAGTCCAAAGAGTGGTGGTTTGCAAGCTCAGATGTTTCTGGACCAGCTCCAGTTCAGTTGGAAGGCACCTACAGAGACCTAGTCCAACTGCCTGACAACTTCGTGGCCAACCAGAAGTTAGAGATGTTACTGAGGGCATTACCCGGATGTTTTTTGAACACTAACAGGCCTCTCAGCAAACTTCAGGCATGTTTCTACTCCTGCATCTAGATCATTGCTAAAAGTTTAACAGGACTTGCCCTAGGCGTACGCCCCAGAGAACATTGCTAGCGACCCATTCAGTATAACTCTCTGAGCTCTGCTTTTGAGCCAATTCATCCCCTGGTGTAGTGTGAAGCTGTTTATCTTACAGTTGGACAATTTATCCATAAGGATGATGTGAGGGATGTTATCATAGGCCGTACTAAAATCCAGAAAGATTAAATGCACTGCCTTCCTTTCATCCACCAAGCTGATGACCTTATTATAGAAAGAGATCAAATTATTGAGGCAGCATTCATGAACCCACATTGACCACGCCTAATAATTAAGTCAGATTCAGATTATTTCAAAATAAAAGAATTGTCTGCAAAAACAATTACTTTTCTCCATCCAGTTTGACAGAATAAAACAATTTATCCATTGGTGTATCAATTCTGTGTAAATATGTGAATGATAAGAACTAAAGGATGGTTGTGGGGAGACTGCTAAGTATCAAATAAAAAGGAAGGAGAAGCAGTTGAATGTAAATTCTATGTTCTTTGTAATGATTAATTCCTTAGTGGAGAAAAGGGCTTCCATGGACAGTGATCATTTACAATACTTAAAAATTATGTCTTTTATAAAGACCAGGATGCGCATCAGAGTGAGAGCAGTCTAACTTGAGAGATAAATGGTCTTGGATGGTCTGCATTTTTCTTTCACTTCTCACTCATAGATGCTGATTTGTCACGTTTCACGGCAGAGCTAGTAAGAATGCTATTGTGAATATTACATTACTAAGCCTTTGTTACATATTTTTCAGTTAACTGCTGACATTGTGTTGGAGTCTGTGTGAGATATTGCCAATCTTTGCTCGAGGACTGCATTGTAAAAGAGAATAAGATCAAACTTAGTACCCCTAAGGGAAGGAGTTATGTTCAAAATAAGATTTACTGTAGTATTGTAAAGAATTATTAAGTAGTATTTTTCTTCTGAAAACACGATTCAGCTCTTTTGTTATGCTTTGTCCTTGATTTTTATTGTTGCTTGTCTGTGTGGCTGTTCTTTACGTTTACTAACACTCAATAGTTCATTTGCAATTAATGTTGAGTAGTGGCTTTGTACTGTGGGTTTTTCTTAGAAGCTAGCCTTTATAATGAGCATTGTGTTACAGAGTTGTGGTAGCATGTTATATGACACTATCTGACACGACACTATCTGATAGTTACAGCAACCAACTGAAGCTAAGATGTTTTTCATCTCCTGATTCACAGATTTAGGTGTTAACCTAATTTCCTTTTTTATTTTAGTATTTCTATTATTATCACTCTTCTTCCAAAATCATTTTGCTTCTCTGGGGGATTGTCTGTTCGAAATGAACACAAACTCCAGTAACAGATTTAGATGCCAGCTGGCTTGAAAATATCACTGCACCTTTTAGGTATCTGTTCCAAATTTGTCTGAGGCCTGTGTAAACTGTGAGTCTGTGAATTCTGATGCATATCCTTGGTTTACAATCACAAGTGACCACAGGATGGATCCTGTGTAAAGGTAAATGTACCTAAATGCTTGCAAATATAGGTCCTTAATGTTTAAGTGATTTCTGACTTTTGGATCAGGGATATCACAGTGCTTACTGACACTAGAACTTCTGCCATATAACTGATCGGTCTGTGCTGAAATTCACTCAAAAGGTGCCCTGCATGTCTATGCGTGAGGGCTAGTTTTCCATCTTCATTTAATAACACCAATTCTTTATTTCTTTAGGTTCTATTAAGAATCTTAGATCAATACAGACAAAAGGACTATGTTGCACCACGTGTCCTTCAGCAAACGTTGAATTACCTGAACCAAGGGGTTATTCACTCTGTAACGTGGAAGCAAATGAAGCCACACATACAGGTCAGTGCATAAAGCCCGGTCAGAAACAGTTCACGTCGTCAGAATGATGAAAGAAGTAGTTTTCTGTAGTTTTTAAGGTCTCATGAATGTTTCATGCAGCACAAACATTGCAAGAAAATAAAAAAACGAACTATTTCCAGACTGATGCAGTTCTTTTTTACAATATCCTGACTAACTTTTATTGTATATATTGTCAACTCGATTAAAGATTCTGTTCCATAAATTCCTTGTTTTACTGAAGTCTGACACAAAGTTCTGGCTTTTATTAGTTGCTAGTGTGAAAAAATTACCATAGATTTGGAAATTATAATTGATTGTAGCGCACAGACAGTCACCAAAGATACCATAAAGGAGCTGAACTGTTTTAAGGATGTATTTTATAAGTAGATGTAAGAACAAGTGAAAAGCAATTTCATACCTCTCTTCTCCACATTACAAGCTAGTTAATATAAATTTGTTAATCCCATGAATGTTATAGAGAAGGATTCTGAAGCCTGTTCTCACGTTGTGTTGTATCTGTGAGAACCTTCTGCAGAGCGTGATGTTCTGTTGCTTACAGATTAGATACTGAAGTATATTTTGTGTGTGGTAGTGACTATTATAAAGTTAGATTATATAATTACTGTTGTCTGTAACTGTTGCAAAAGGAAAAGAGAATCTACTGGAATTTGATTTTCTGTGTACTTACATGCATTTGATTCCTCTAACATTAGAGTATAACAGAAGAAGTGATATTCTCCCTTATGTGCTACAAAGACGAGGATGAAGAGCTGTGGCAAGAAGATCCATATGAATATATCCGCATGAAATTCGGTAACCATCTGTAGTTAGAATTTACTTCTGGTTTTCATCGCAATTGTATACTGTAATCCCACATATAGTGTGGCAGCTGTAATGTCTCTGTCTTCATGAGTGTCCTGAACAAAAGGAAGAAGAGAAGTTGTTTCATAAATCTCACCAATATGTAATTAAAAGGCAGATCGAGTGAGTTTTGGCCAGTAATTACAAGGCAGATCGAGTGAGTTTTGGCCACTTGGCTCCTGTTCTTAAATTAATTCTCTAAAAATTGTTTTCTACTTCAAATGTGCTCAGTGCAGTCAGTAGACTGGCTTGCTTTCCTTGTAAAGCCAGTTTTAGAATCCTGAACTGGGAACATGACTGCTGTCTGCAAGCTCTTGCAGCTCATGTTTTGACCAGAAGAGGCCTGACTTGCTCTTTCTCTATTGAAAATTGTTCTTGTTTTCAGTATCTTTTGCCAACTGTTATTTCTAAGTTGTAAAGCAATTAGATGTATCTATTTTTTTCAGAAGTCACGCTGAAAAAATCTCTGGAACTACATGTTGGACTAATTTATAGTAATTAGTCTTGTTAAAAGAGTAATATCATTGAAAAAGAGAAAAGGTAGTTAAAAAAATAGAGCAAATTTAGTGGGAAAATTCCAGTGTGCCAGGCACCACAGAGACATGTAGCATTTGGAAATTGTTAATTAACTGCATTTTGTGTAAAAGGTCCTAGAATACTTAAAAAAACAAACACACAACCCTGCAACCTTGGAAAGTGATGCAGTTAATCATCGGAGTGTAGATGATAGGGATACAAATGTGCAGCTGATTTTTTTGGTATCTAAATTCTGTTATTTTTGTGAAAGCAGTGAGCCCTATTTTTATCTGTAGCTGAGAGTTAAAAACAGATTTGAACTTTATTACAGAAGCATGAATGTACATTTAAGTGAAATTTAGTGAAAAGTATTTAGATTTGCAACAGGAATGGTAGTATTTCTGAATCTTGATTTATCTTCAAGATCTTAGGAAAAGTTAACGTGTAATTTTAAACACATTTTAAGGTTATTTTTCCAGATCCTTTTATTTAATGCAGTCTATGTAGGGATGTTTGGATTAGAACACGTTTGGCAGCACAGATTGTTTTTCAATATATAACTTATATTTTTAGTACGATTAAAGAAGGTTTACTTGTAATGAAAGAAGCTGAAAAGCTTCATCTTTCAGCAGATTTAAACTACACCAGATCCAAGGATTTTTTTACATTCAAAGAGTTTCCCATGAGGTTTCAATAAAATCAAGCCAAAATTGTGTGCATATGTTGTACAGATGGCACTGGAATGCATTGGTGTTCTTATTATAGCGGTTTTGATTAAAAAAAAAATGCAAGAAAAAAAAAAGCAAGCAACAACCAGCAAATATAAAACAATTTTTCATCCATTAAATGCATGATCTCAAAAGAACTAATGAGTAAATAATGCAATCTTGATAAAGGGAGTGATGAGTGGTCAGTAGATTAGGAAGTCAAGAAATAAATGTTCTTTTGGGTGACATGAGCTTGAGTCTGACTCTTCAACTGTTCGTTGAAGGCAGTCATGACCTACAAACTCAAGTGGCTTATCAGCATTTTATGATGTTATTATCAGAAAGTGAGTTTATGAATTTATCTTTAACGCTAGATGTATTTGAGGATTATGCATCCACAACAACAGCAGCACAGAATCTCCTTTATACAGCAGCAAAGAAGAGAAAGGAGGTACGGTATTATTTTTCTTTTTTTTTTTTAATTTTTGCTTGCAGTTTCTTTAAAAATGCTATTTTCCCTTACATTTGAAGATGCTATAGGAAGCATCTCAGAAAAATTTACTGGCTAATATATGGTGAAACTCATTCCTGGCTTTAGTCTATCAAACTGGGGAGAATTAAAATATGTAAGTATAAATAAATAAATGGTTTCCTCTTACAGCTCTGAAATTAACGTGCCTGATATAACAAATTGGAATTGATGTAGTGATAGTTTCCCATGTTTATGAACAGCCTCTGCCTTGGCTGTTCGAGATTCTCAATGTGTAGCAGCAGCACAAGTGAATCTAATCCTTGTTAATTTTCACTGATGCAATTTAAAGTCCTGTTGACAACAGTGAAATTAGGAAGAATAAAATGAATTTCATGGAGCCGGTCTTTAAATGAGAACATAACTTAAATGAGAACATAAGTTTTCTATAGATCTTTTTATATTTACAGTGATATATACTACACAAATTATTCAGCCTAGCCCTGGAAAGCATATTGTTCAGACTACTGACTTCTCTGGCAACCATTTTCACATGCAGTAAAACGGGGAGCTTGATTTCTTAATGAATTTTCAGAAAAGAGTGTAGTCTTTGTATCAGACCAAATAGCCTGTGACCTTTTATTTCTTTGTTGTTAAATCAATCTGTGTCTGCTGACCTTCTCAATTTCATAATTTGTACCAAAATTGTCAAAACGTCGTCATTTCTGAAAAGCACATAATGTCGGTGGAAACCACAGTAAGCAATTTATTTTGCCAAGAAACCTTTCCAAATCTAGCTGACTTTAGTAGTTATTGCCAAGATTGACGGGTTAAAATAAATCTGAGGTTTTAGTCAAAGCTGCTCTTGAATATGTTTATGTTCATAGCTATATGTACGTGCATGCATGCCTTTATATATCTAGTGGGCAAGCCAGAAGGGAAGTTATTGGGGGTAAAAAATCTGTGAAGTACTGTTTGAACCTCTTGTCTTTTCCTCACCTTTCCTGGTTTGCCTCAGAACAACAAAAATACTGTAATCATTGTCACTAATACGAAATTTCAAGGAGATGAATTCAATTTTGTAAAGCTTGGATGAAAAGTTGGAAAAGGAATCTTTTAAATCTGGGAAGATGCTACGTATAGTACCTCCTGATTGCTTTGATTAAGATGAGATTTCTACTTAGAAAAGTCATATGATTTTTTTAAACTGAATGCTATGAAAATAATTTGATTTAGATACCGCACTGACAGAAGGAGATTCTGTGTTTTTTTGTTGTATGCAGGTATTGCCAAAAATGATGGCATATTGCTACCAGATTTTGACAGAACCAAACATTGATCCAAGGAAGAAAGATGGAGCTTTGCATGTTATAGGATCCTTAGCAGATATTTTACTGAAAGTAAGTGGGTGAATAAGTAAAATACGTTTATGTTTGCAATTCTTACTATCAGTTCCATTTTTCCAATAAAATGCGTTAGCTTATTAAAGTCTATCTAGCCCACAACTGTGCTTTTGAAATCAGTAGAAAGACTTCAATGTGTAATAATATTTGGAGGGTTTGTTTCTTTAAAAATATTTATGTTCTTTGCTGGCTTTTTTTATTCCCATTTTATATGCTGATTTTTGTTCTTAAGTTTCTCCAAGGCTCACTTTGTTTCCCGCTGAACCATCCCTTGGTCTTCTCATGCTTTACTAGTAAAATGGAAGGGTGTTAAGAAAAACAAACATGTATTTCATCATTAACATTGCTTATTATTCTTTAAAAACCCCTCCCAGCAGCTTGCACTATTGTGGGCTCCTCCTGGTCTCAGAAAAATGTTTGCTTAGCAGTAGTTGTAGGAATGTTTTGTCTAGCTTTACAGCCTTTGTACGCTAGATGTATTTTATCATTTAGCTGGGAGTTTTCCAAATAAATGGAAAAAGCAGAAATAAGAATTTCTATCCTTCTTCCATTTTTTATACACAAGTATCTTCACAATGTCAGTTTTTCTTTCAAATTTGAATAGACCCACAAATTTGAATAGACCCAATAAACCCACCCTGTTTCTATCCTATGTATCAGTCAGAATTTCTCTTTTGTTTCTGTAGGCTGTGGAGTCCAAGTACACCCTCTTTCTGCCTCAGAAGTAACTGCCAAAAAGTTATCACTTTCAGAATGAGAATGCAGGCTCGAGACTCCTTTTTAAATTACGTAAAAATGTATTTTATGTGAGTTATCTCACTGTGCAGTAGGTTTCTTCATACAAAGCCTTGCAAAGCTAAAGGCTGAGTGCTGCACTTGGGTCATAACAACCCCAATGCAGCTGTACAATGCTAGGGGAAGAGTGGCTGGAAGGGTGCCCAGGAGAAAAGAGGAATGCTGGTTGACTGAAGGTGAGCTGGCCAAGTGCCCGGGTGGCCAAGGAGGCCAATGGTATCCTGGTCTGCAGCAGAAATAGTGGAGCCAACAGAGTGAGGAAAGTGATGTCACTCCGTACTTGGTGCTGGTGAGACTGCACCTCAAACACTGAGTTCAGCTTTGTTCTCCTTACTGCAAGAAAGACACTGAGTTGCTGGAGCATGTTCAGAGAAGAGCAATGAAGCTGATGAATAGACTAGAAAATGAGAGTTATGAGGGGTGACTGAGAGAACTGGCACTGTTTAGAGGAGGCTTAGGAGGGAGACCTTTAGTCTTTGCAGCTACCTGAGAGGAGACTGTAGCAAGGTGAATGTCAGTCTCTTTTCTGAGATAATTTGTGATAGGACATGGAAATGGCCTTAAGTCCACCAGGGGAAATTTAAGTTGGATACCAGGAAGAATTTCTTCACAGAAAGGATGGTGAGGCATTGGGACAGGCTGTCCAGGGAGGTATTTAAAAAACACGCATATGTGACACTTAGGGACATTTTTTACTAGTGGACTTAGTGTTGTTAGATGGCTGGTAGGCCTTCATGATCCTAGTGGTATTTTCATACCTAAACAGTTCTTTGATTCATGTTACAAAGAACGGTTTACTTACATACTCTGTATATTTTTTTAACCAGTGTACCAATACGTCATCTGAAACTGAGATCCTGAAACATCAGTAACTTTGGGCTTTTTTAAAAGATATATTGGATTATAAGCGCCATTGTTCATGTTAGAGTATAACAAAGAATAGAATATTCTTTATGTAGTGAGAAGCCTTTCATGCTGAATGGGGTTTCATTTATCTCTGTCCTGAGAAAAAAGAAATTTATTCCACTATGCTGCTATTATTTGAAATTTTCAGTCTTGAAGCATGAGTTTATATTGTATAAAAGAGTAGTAATCCCCAGAGCGGCAATCTTCTCTCCACTCTGAGTATCTTGTGTTCGGGATTTGGCGGATGGAAAAATTCCATGAGCTGTTTCTACATAAAGTACTAACTTATAACTGTCTTCTTTCTGATGAGTCAACTGAGACATTGATCATAAGTTGCTCAAAGAGACAATGACTCTGGCTTATCCCCCTAGTTCTCCACAGACTCTCCATTTGAGTGCATGCAAACCTCTGACTTGTGTGCACAAGGAAAAGTTATTTTCCCTTATCTGTAGTTTTTCTTTTGTTTTCTTCTTTTTTTTTTTTTTTTCTTTTTCCTCTTCTCAGTTCTTCATCTGCCTCTCTTAAGGTTTGGGAACCTGCATGGGGAAAAATTGGTGTATGAATTAATGGAGTAGAAGTCTGATCACTTAAGATATATTTAGTGTTGTATGTTCACTTTCAACTATTCTTATCCACTTAGTTGTTCCTTTAAATGGTAACACAGCCCCACTATTATTTCTGTTATTTTATTTTACAATATACTGGGTCTGTAGGTGCTAGGAAAGTCCCCAGTCTCCATGGTGCTGGTTCTGGCATTCTGTGAATATCTTGGGATTTGCCATATTTGGACTATTGAAAAATGGTTTCAACTACTTATCTGTATCCAAACAAAGAAATTTCTATCATAAAGGAATTCTTTTTCCACCAATAACAATATTAAAAGTGGTATTTATGAATATACAAAAATATGTGAGCTGTTGTAATGTGTAAAATAATTAGCTGTAATGCTTATAGTCATGGCAGGTCAGTTGAATCTGGGATCTGTTTCATACTAAATTTTGATTTATCATAAGCTACATCTACACTCTGCTCTAGGAGGACTGAAAGTACCAGGTTCTTCATCCTAATTAATGTTTAGGAATAAAAATGAACTGGAAACAGTGCTTTTAAGAAAATGAAAATTCCTGGTATAGTATTGTAAAAAGTAATGTAGAGTTGAGGATTATATATACAGCCTTTTTATTTACCTGGCTTTGAACTTGAGGTTTGCCCAGTTAAAGATAGAAGATCCATAGCTCTTCATATGTGCTTCATAGACAAATCATTGTATTTTTCAAAATATCAAGATATTTAAAGTGGTTTTCTGACTAAAGTTGAATATATGAAAAGAATGGTCTCCAAAATGTATTTTTCTTTTCATCAACAGAAAAGTGTATTCAAGGATCAAATGGAGCTGATGCTACAGAATCACGTATTTCCACTGTTCATGTCTAACCTGGGGTACCTCAGAGCTAGAGTAAGTTCACCAATTATGTCAATTCCAGTATTTGCCGTGTTTCTTTTCTTTAACTTCATTCTGAGTGTCAGTGAAAGAAGTAAAGCAAATATATTCTAAAACTTCAAATAGCTATCTTGTACAGTAATTTTTCAGCGTTTCGACTTAGAAATTGAACACTCAGTTAACTGCATTGTAGGAAGGTCTTTGTTACGTTGTTGTTTACATCCTCAGTCAGACTGAAGAATTTGAGCAGTGATTGGGACCGTTTTGTGATTATTTTTCAGTAGTATCTCAATAACTACAGCTGTTAGACAGCTCTGAGAAATAGGTAGAATTTTCACAGAGTTTCGGTTGTAGCTTGAACAAAATCCACAAGTGCCCATGAGTCATAAACAAATGGTTAGTTTTCTTTTGTTTATTTTCTGATATTTTTCTCAGAAGGACCAGGACTGTAAATGCCAATTTTGTGCCCACTGGATTTATTGGAATTTGGGGAAGGAAAATAAAGAATTAATTGACCATAAAAACTGTTATGCGTTACTGTGTGAATACATTGCAGTCAAAAGTAGTCCCTTACTTGCTTTTGCTTCCTTTCATGCAGTCCTGTTGGGTACTTCATTCATTCAGTGCTTTGAATTTTCACAATGAGCTAAACTTGAGGAATGCAGTAGAGCTGGCAAAGAAGAGCCTGATTGATGATAAAGAAATGCCTGTCAAGGTAGAAGCTGCCATAGCTCTTCAGATGTTAATAAGCCACCAGGAGCAAGGTAGGCTGCAGTGATTCATCAATTGCATGTACTTCCCAAGAAACAATTGCATTGTATTTATTTATTTATTTATTTTTGTTGACGATGGTAAGATTTGTGCAGATTTATCTAAACATTTTTACCATTTGAAGACATAGATTTTGGAACATTTCATCATATTTTGACAGCTTCACTTACTCATTAGCTACTGTATACATCCCAGAATTCTGATGTCAACTTTTTATGTTGGGTTTCTGCACAAATATTTGTTTTCAGAGTATTTCTCTTGATAAAGTAAATAGTGTCTTTCTTTCATTAATGAAGTGAAATGGCATATATTTAAGAGTGAGTGCTTCTAGTGTGTGAGGGCATGCATTCCTCTGAAACAGTGTATGTTTTTTGTAGATGGCTGTAGTCTGTGTGGTTTATTTATTCGGTTAGTCTGCTGGTTATGTGCTCTGTAAGTGCTTTGGGTAGGGCTTTTTGATTTTGTTTGTGTATGCGTGAATTTTAATCCTTTTAAAATTACTTCATTTGAGAGTGGTCATTTATCTAGCAGTTTTGAGTATATTTGTGTTCAATGATAGCTGATTTCATTTAATTTTAACTTCTTTTTTTATTAAGCTAAGGAATATGTGAAGCCTTACGTAAGACCAGTTATGCAAGAGCTCTTGCACATTGTTAGAGAGACAGAAAATGATGATCTTACAAATGTAATCCAGAAGATGATCTGTGAGTACAGTCAGGAAGTAGCTACCATCGCTGTTGACATGACACAACACCTGGTAAGAGACAATACTAAAGGTACTGTCCAGTCACAAGCATGTGCCTGGTTTTGTAAACTTCTTATTGAAGTGCACACTGTTTAAAATAATCCCCGTGAAGGTCCACCTGTGTTATTCACCATAGTTTGTTTTTCAGGCGGAAGCATCTTTAAAACCTTTTCAGAGGCTTTCAGAGATGCTGAATTTTTCCCGTGGTTTTAATGAGTCAAGTTTTGACTATTTAACATGTAAAATGTTTTAAAATAACCAGACTTCTCAAGAAACAATTCATTTTCTGTATTCATTTTTTGAAACTAAGAAGCATATTTTTCAACACCGACAGATAGGGCGCTGCTGGTTTTGCATTAGCTATCTTGTTTCTACATGAAAAATGAGGAATGTGAGTTGTCTTTCGAATGTCAAATTGGTTGTTTTTTCTTTTCATAGGCTGAAATATTTGGTAAAGTACTTCAGAGTGAGGAATATGAGGAAGTGGAGGATAAAACAGTTATGGCCATGGGTATCTTGCACACTATTGACACTATCTTAACAGTTGTAGAAGATCACAAGGAGGTAAGATTTCCTTTTGTACATCTGCTGTTCCCTCATGCCTTTCATTCGTGACAACAAGCACTTTTGTGTATGTGTTGCATCACTTGATGCACATGAATGAACATTTACTATAGGAGGATGGTGAATTAGTACCAAGTGACCTCTGAGAAATCTGAATTTAAAACAGATTACTTCTGTCTTTTCTTAATTGTTCAGCTTCACTTTCAACCTTACAGGAAATTTATATCCTGGGTGTAAAATCTTCAGCCCTTATTCTGGTACATACTTCATTGGATAGTTATTACAGAGCATTAAATGGTTGTTAGGAAGTAATATTTTGCATATGGGTAACTTTGATAATGGTGACTCATATTTTGTTCTTCACCTAGCAGTTTCTTGGATAGGATTACTAGGAGTTGGTCTTGGTGCGGTGGTACAAGTCTACATTTCATATATTCAGAGAAAAAAGGGATTGTTTCTGCTTGTAGCTGGCCGAGGTAGGAAAGACTTCAGTGACTGGCAAAAGAGACAAAGTCTGTCAGTATCTGAGCCCAGCTGGCAAAAATGCAAAAAAAAAAAGTGCTTTGTCCTGGTTTGTTTTGCTTCCTTTGATTTATAATGAGAAAGTTTTATTGCCAATGTGAATTCTGACTATGAAGCTTATAATTAGAGAAATTCATTCATTATAATATTTTTTGTGTGACCATTGTGTTCCTTTGGATTTGAAAATGTTTTTTATTCCTTTACAAGAACCCCCTGGGTCTTTTGAAATCTAGAATGAAATCTGGTAGCTAAACTGAGCATAAAGAGAGGTAATCTGAAGCGGATCTTTGGGTTTTAGCCTAGGAAAACCTTTGGGTTTGGAGTATTTATGGTATCAGCTTAGCAGCTTGTTTTTCTGCTATGTGAAGAGCAAACTAATATATTGTTCAGAGTGCACTCCTCGGGATCTTAAATCATTTTAGAAGTGATATAAATGATATACAAATGATAAATGAGGCTGAAAACTCCTTAGAAATTCCTTTCCCTTTTATCGTTAACTATGCAGAGAGCTTAGAGGATGATCAGCTCTAAGCCATGTGTCTGAATCAGTCACCTGAAGGTATGTGAATGAATCTGTGATCACATACTTAAGACCTTTGCTGGAAGGAAATGCAGGAAGCTTGACATCCTGCAAGATTTCATGTTTAATGAATGACTAGTGGCAGTACTACGAGATGCCTACACTGGAGGCTTTACTTAGGCTTGCAGTGTGGCCATATCATTCTCCTAATTTGATTTCATTCATAAAAGTAGTCTCTCTCTCTAACACAACAAGGCTGAATAACTTATCCTCTCAGCTTAAAACTGCCCACTCCAGCAGATAGCTACATAATAGCTTTTGTCTGGCTTCAGCGCAGTTTTATTCTCCCAAATTCTACATGTTTCCCTTTTGTCGAGCCTGGGCTTCTGGGAAGCTCTCCATAGATCTTAAGCAAAAGCATCACTTCCTTTCTTTTTTTTCAACCCATTCTTCTTCAAAGAAAGAATTTGGACTGAGGCCTTATTACCTCAGTCTGAGTACAGTGCATTTTTGCATTCTATACAGAAAAGGACAACAGGCACAGTTTTTAACAGGATCTGTAGAATGACCTTTAAGGTACAATTCTTACAATAAGGAAAAGTGCCGTGACAAGTTTTAAATTAATACTGCTTATTGAAGAGCTGAGTACTCAGAACAGTGAGACTTTACTTCAGAATCATGCGATCGTTATTAAATTACTGTCTTTCTAGATGTTGAAATAAAATCCTTTTTTTATTTTATTTTTTAAATTTCAGATAACTCAACAGCTGGAGAGCATTTGTTTGCAGATCATCGGCCTCGTTTTGCAGAAGCATGTTATAGGTATATTTTTGGAGCTGATTTTTAGAAAAAGATGATAGGTTTTTACATGGAAAAAAAACCTCTTTAATTATTACAAACAGTACTGTCATCCTGGACAGAACTTCATCTTTGTTTATTTGCTTCTGGAACACACAAAGCCAGAAGATGCAGTTCTCATTAGAGTTTCTAGCTAACTATGTTAAAGAATAAAGCCTACAATTACTCTTTTATGAGGGGGAAATTAAAAAAAAAAAAAAAAAAAGTAGATTAAGAAAGTAAAAATATTTTGCAGTAAGTCAAAGCAATATCTTTAATGCATTGCTAATACATTTTCCCAGTATATGCTTATAAGGAGAAGCAATGCTTATTGTAGCTACAGCCAACATAATGCTTGTCTAAAAGAGTCTTTTCCAATTTGCATTATTTTTTCAGGTATTGACATAGTTAGTAATTGCTGCTTCCAATAATTACGTGATGCTTTGTGTTTTTAGATGTTTACACGTGAGACTTTTTTTTTATATGGGTTGTTGCTTACAAAATACTTCTCCTTTCCAGAGTTTTATGAAGAAATTCTTTCCTTGGCATACAGCTTGACATGCCAGATGATTTCACCTCAAATGTGGCAGCTTTTAGGTGTTCTCTATGAGGTTTTCCAGCAGGATTGCTTTGAATACTTTGCAGGTATTTCCACTTCCATTCCTTTGATGTTTCAGCTGTTTGGGAATTCATCTCCAGAACCCTACTTTACAAAGGTTGCTTCCATGTAGTGTCTTGGTGTAAAGTGATCGGCTGCTTGAGTTGTGCCCTGACAATCTATTTAGTGTAGGAGTATAACAGGAGCATATCTAGCTTGAGAAGCATGTTCAAATCTGTCAGTATGATCGTTTATTGTAGGAGGTCCTGATAAAAGAAAGCTGAAATATTGTTAAAAGGGAAGTTACAAATTCATAAATTAAAGCATAGTTCTATTCTGTTTCTTCTTCCGAGAATGCCTTCTGCACTGTGTACTTCCCAAAGAATTCTGCTGCAGTAGACTTCAGCAATATTTGAATTTCCAACCGTGTCCAGCAGTCTGGGTTAATGAATTCCATTATGGGATTGCAGCCTCATTGGTTAGCAGTTTTATTGATTAGTCTGTAATTTCTTTCTTTTTTTTTTTGCTCTCCCTCCTCTGCAGATATGATGCCTCTCTTGCATAATTATGTGACCATTGACACTGATACTTTACTGTCTAACCCAAAGCATTTAGAAATCATTTACGCTATGTGTAAAAAGGTAAGGCTTCTGATTCTTAGTGTTGTGCTAATCACTGGTATCACAGAATCACAGAATGACCCGGGTTAGAAGGGATCTCAAGGATCATGAAGTTCCAACCCCCCTGCCTGGCAGGGCCACCAAACTTCCACCTTTACTAGATCAGGTTGTCCACGGCCCCATCCAACCTGGCCTTGAATACCTCCAAGGACGGGGCATCCACAACCTCCCTGGGCAGCCTGGTACTTAATTATCAGTTTAAAAGTGATCTGAATATACCACGTAGTGGCCAAATCGTTTATGAGTGAAATGAAGTTTGGTCTCATCTCAGTTCTGAGTAGACATAGCAGCTTCAAACTTTTAAGCAAAACACTTCAAGAAAAAAAACAACCACCACCACTAATGTGCACAAACATGCGTGGGAGAAAGTTGCTGTGCTGTTGTTTGTGTTGGCACTCTTCTATGAACAGCTATTTTGGTAAGCAGAGGAATTAATGAAGTCTGATTTACTTTGGTTGTGTATCTTGTGATTGGATTCTTTTGTTGTCAGCTAGGGTATGAATTCATTTTAAATTCTTATGCATTTTTTTTCCCTTTTATACTCTTTCTGTCCTGCATAATAGAGTATGAAATCACCCTTCAGCTTTTTTCTCATTTGGGGCATTATAAAGTCTTAGAAGCATAGGTAGGTGCTTATAAGCACCTGTCTACTTGCTTATTTTTAAGAGATTCATGGGGATTTAACGTGATTGAGAATTTTGCTGCCCCATCAGATTTGATTGACGCTGTCCATAGGGTTTAAACATACTGGGAAAAAAAACAGTTTCATGCATATGCATGTGTACAAAGAGAGATTGTACACATCTTGTTTTTAATCTGAAGTTAGCCTACAGCTAAGTCCTCACTTTGCCAGGCTGATTATCCACTACTGTCTATTAGAACTGAAGTCACAAAGAAATAGAGCATGGAAAACATCCATGATTCTTATAAGTAATATTTCCTTTGGAAAGGAGAAAACAATGAAGGATGTATAAATGATACTAATATGAATAAAACCATAATCATTTTCATCTGAATGTTTAGATCCACCATTAACCACCTGTCCTCATTTATGTCCTGTAGAGATGAGGTTTGTCATTGTTGATTTGTTGTAAAATACAGCATAAATATACATATATGCCATTTAGAGATTTGATGTATGCATGTACAAAAACGCTGGCATTCATAGCTGACAGTGATTAATACTGATAAACTAAATTGCCATTTTGATTGTTAGGTATTGACAGGAGATGCAGGAGAAGATGCAGAGTGCCATGCAGCCAAGCTCCTAGAAGTAATTATTCTTCAGTGCAAAGGACGGGGTATTGACCAGGTGATGCATGTTTAACAGATTCTCTCTTCTACAGATTTCCAGCACTATGTGTATAAGTCCTGTGAAAAGCAATTGGAATCAGAGAATTTTAGGGAGATGTAATATGTAGGAACGGGGAGAAAAACAGAAAAGTGTAAATAAGTTCATAGGAGTTTGTACATAGCGTTTTTGGTGCTGTAGATACTCAGTCATGACCAGAGTATGACTGTAAACTGAGTGATAAAGGCATAGTATGATGTGCAGGATTGCCTTCTTTGTTTCATATTTTTAAATGGAATCTGAAAGGTATTAAAGTAAATTGCACACATTTACACTGAAGTAAGAGTGTGGTAGAAGACTGAACTGAGCACCACGACTCTGAATTAAAACAGCTGTAATCTGAACCAAAACTCATAAGATGAAACATTTATACCACTTCTTTAACTAATATGCAGCATAAACCTACCTGTTGGAATATATGTAGATTTTTATTACTCACTTTTTCAACCCTCACTTGTTTCAAACTTTTTAAGACATTTAACATCACTTTGCATTTATTAGGAAAAACTTTTTTTCTTGCAGATTTAGGTCATTTCAGTTTCTAACACCTGCTAATTTTTAAATTGTTAGCAATCTCTGTTCCAAGATGAGAATGTCCTCAATTTCCTTTCATAACCTTTTTATTCACAGCAAAATTCTGCCAGATGACTCCAAATATTCTCCTCTGTGCCAAAAATAGCGTTGGCAGTTTTTAACTCAGAACAGTTGTTTTTGAGAAGATCTGTAAGCATATAATCAGAGGCTTGAAATTCTTTTGTATTAGGAAGCGAATCTTACACATTCTTAGGATGTACATGGACTTCAGTTAGCCCTGGAGATCAGTTTAGATAAATCATAGAATCATAGAATTACCCTGGTTGGAAAAGACCTTAAAGATCATCAAGTCCAACCGCGGCCTAACCAGTACCCCATCTCTAAAAACCCTCCGCTAAATCATATCCCTGAGCACCACATCCAAACAGCTCTTAAACACATCCAGGGATGGCGATTCAACCACCTCCCTGGGGAGCCTATTCCAGTACCTAACCACCCTTTCTGTAAAGAAGTTCTTCCTAATATCCAACCTAAACTTGCCCTGGCGCAACTTGAGGCCATTTTCCTCCGTCCTGTCACATGTCACTAGTGAGAAGAGACCTGCCCCACTCTCACTGTAAGAACCTTTCAGGTACTGGAAGAGGGCAATAAGGTCTCCCCTCAGCCTCCTCTTCCTCAGGCTAAACAGCCCCAGCTTCCTTAGCCTCTCCTTGTAGGGCTGATTCTCTTCACGAGCCTCGTTGCCCTTCTCTGGACCTGCTCCAGTACCTCCATGTCTTTCCTGTGCTCAGGTGTCCAAAACTGGACACAGTACTCAAGGTGAGGCCTCACCAATGCCAAGTACAGGGGCAGGATGACTTCCCTAGTCCTGCTCACCACACCATTCTTAATACAAGCCAGGATGCCATTGGCCCTCTTGGCCACCTGGGCACACTGCTGGCTCATATTCAGCCAACTGTCCATCATCACACCAAGGTCCCTTTCCATCTGGGAGCTTTCCAGCCACACCTCCCCAAGCCTGTAGGGTTGCCTGGGGTTGTTGTGACCAAAATACAGGACCCGACACTTGGCCCTATTGAAACTCATGCTGTTAACCTTGGCCCATCGATCAAGTCTATCCAGGTCCCACTGTAGTGCCCTTCTCCCCTCAGGCAGATCAACACTCCCTCTCAACTTAGTGTCATCTGTTGTTTAAAACATTTTATAATGTGGCAACATGTATAATACCTGCTCTTTTTTTCTTTCTTCTTTACATTCCCAGTGTATTCCACTCTTTGTGGAGGCTGTTCTGGAGAGGCTGACAAGAGGAGTTAAAACAAGCGAGCTTCGTACCATGTGTCTTCAGGTTGCCATAGCTGCACTCTATTACAATCCTGACCTACTTTTGCACACCTTAGAGAACATCAGATTTCCACACAATCCGGAGCCCATCACCGCACAGTTCATAAACCAGTGGATGAATGACACGGACTGTTTTCTTGGGCAAGTATTGTTTGTATTTTAAAAGCCCTTGATTTTGACTTGTTCACTTCTCATCCTTGGTCATGTAGATACAAGAGATCTCATTCTCTGTCTGTTGTAAATAACATTTATCCACACCAGGTCTAGTTACTATGATACTAATATAGGGGTCCTATGCATATTTATGTTTTCTTGGTCTTTTGAGTTCTATAAGTGTATTGAATTTTCTGTGTTGCAACAATACAAGAGTACAGTACAAATTATATTTCAGGATTCTTTAGGTTTCTTGAGTATAGACTATCAGACTTGGTATTAACAAAAGTTCAGACTAGAAATTAGGAACAAAAAAATCTTTAATGTGAAAGTGAAACAGTGGAACAGGCTTCCTAATGAGGTGATTGATGCTGCATGCCCATCAGTGTTCAAGAAACATTGGACAGTGCCCTCACTCGTATGCTTTAACAATTGTTTAGCCATGAAGTGGTTGAGCTGTTGGACTGGATAGTCTTTAAAGGTCTACTCCTTTTCTCTTCTGTGTTCAAGTGCAAAACAGGTAAATGTGGAGAGAAAAAAACCTTCACTATAACAAAAGCAGTGTGTGTTATCACAAACATTCTGACCTTTTCTGTTCCTATGCATAGGAAGTGTCTACAGCACATCCTCTTATCTTAACATAAATACATAGATTATCATTTAGACATTTAGAAGGGTTACTTGAGTTGATGACAAAGTAGGCATCAAGCACCCAGAGTCCTTCATTTCTTTTAGAGCACCACTGTCTGAAAAATGACATCTTTAAGTCTGTCTCTCCTGAATCTTTTGATAACATTACCGTTAATTTTTAAATTACTTTTGAGGCTGCTGACTTTAGATAAGAACGAGAATTTTAGTATCAGGATTTCCATGTACTCATTTTTTATGGCTGAAGAAAATTCCTTGTTATTCAGCTCCTTATGTTGTCATTTTTTCTTGTTTCGTACCAAATGCTGAAAGCATACAGAGGCGCTATGAAAGCAGATATTCCCCATAGGTGGTAAACTTGTCATTCCATTTTAAAAGAAATAAAAATGAAAGGGATTTATAGCCTTAAACAGTTCATCTGGTGAGAAGCTAGTGAGATCCAGAGGAGAAGAATACTGTCGAGCTGAATACTTTCCAACTTCAAGTACTTCTGTATGCTACAGCTTAACTTTCAGTTCCTTTGTGTTGCTTTTCAAAAAGCATTAGCTTCTGCAACTACTGTTCAACTAAATTCTTTTTCAGAGCTGAGACAAAAGTTGACAAAGCCTATAAGAGATGATCATGCTAGTTTCTGCTCAGGCTATGAACTTGAATGGCAGCTGAAGATCAAAATTTATCTCTTTGATGTGCTGCTACCAACAGTGAAGTAAATATCTGTAATGTTTCTTAAATCTAAAAATTGCTTTTCCTTCAGTGCTGCCTCCTCAGTGGGTGGCTTCCAGGCATAGAGCTTGTGCTGTAATACTGCTTGTCAGGCACTGTGATGTGATATAAGTGACTCTTTCTCCCAGAAGGACAAGACTGCTTCCAGAAGACCATTTGATTTTAATAAGGGTTATGAGGGTCATCATCTGAAGATGCTTAACTAAACAGGAATAGATAGCTGCAAAACAATATCTGCCTTTCTTGCTACCCTTCCTTGGGCCTTATTTTTGTCAGTGAAGACACTGATGGGCATCCTCTTTTGTACAGTTCTTCCTTCCAGCTGTCATTAAGTGTTGTTACATTTTAGAGTTGGTTTGCTTTCCAGCAAGAAGCAGTTGTAGGCTTAATTCTAGTCAGTTGGCTATGATCACAGATGGTGGAGAAACAGGAGAAGAATGAAGTAGATCCACCTCCAGGTGTGAACCTTACTGCTATTTCTCCATCAGCCCTGCAGATAGTCTGTGATTTACTGGTTGGTCACAGTGTCTCTTTGTGATACGCACACCCCATGATGCTCATGTCCTTTTGCCCTTCTGCTCCTCTAAGTTCCTAGTGCCCATAGATTCTGCTCTGCCCAAGGCACTGCACTGAAAGGCAGCGGTGTGTGTGTGTGTGTTTTCATGCTGGAGCTAGTGGTGTTTGCCAAAGTATGCAGTATTTCTTTGGCAGTACTTGTGAACTCCTGGAATGGAATCCATGGGAATAATACATCTTGCTGTGGGTTATGATAAGTAACTGCTCTTCCATGTTATTAAAAATATGGAAACTATTTAAAATTATTTAGAAATTTGAAATGTTAGAAATAATCAAGGCAAGGAGATCTCAGAACTCACTGCAAGACTGCATAAATCCATATGTCATTGTGGATATTACACATCTGTGAATATGTACCCATATACCCTAGTATACTGTATTTATTCGAATCTGAATATGTTTTCTATAAGCACTTCAAATTGTTGAAGGGCAAGGGACTGAAAAAAACATCAAGACGTGTTCCTTGCTGCTGTACAACTTTTCCCTGACAGTCTGAAATTTGGATGAGATTTCTGCATGTCTTATGCTTATTCTTACACTAAAAATTCTTCTGTGGCAACTGGAGTGAAAAGAAAATGTAACTTGTTGTATAAAATGAATAGATATTTCTATTTATCCGTCTATCTATTTAGTTAGTTAGTTAGACCAGAAGGATTTATTTGACAGGAGTTTAAATCATTAGAAATCCTAGTGTATAACATCCTAATCTTCTACATGTCAAAGAAGGTTGGCTCCAACTTTGCAACTGGCTAATTAGTTGCAGTTTGTCCAATAAGCAGATAAATGTAATGTAATGGAAAGCAAGGTGATTCTCACGTAAAAGGAGCACAACAAACCAGTAAGGGAAAGGCAGGCTTAGTGATTTCCCTCTGAAACACTTTCAACACAGTTTAAACTACAAAAGATCTTTTTTTTTCTTAACCTTGTATTGGAGGGAGTGTATTAGCTACAAAAGAAAGACCACAGAGTATGTTAAAACCAGACCTGCTCAGGAGTTGTGCATTGCACTGCCTTGTGTGACTCCAAGGACATATGTTTAGCATGCCAGGCTTGCTATCTCTGTGAGGCAGCAAAGTGCATGATTGCTAGGGAGGACTACTGAGTAAGTAAGTGCACATCTCAAAGGGCAAAGTAAGGAGAATTGTATCCAGGCAGCTTTGTGCAGACAAAAGGATACTGAAATAATGAGTCTTTTGATAGTGAAGAAATCGTTCCGAAACCATTTTTTGCTACTACCAAAATATGTAAATGACATAAAATTTTGCTTCACTTGTTGAGTCTTGTTGATATTTGATACAGCTGTGACATTGGAGTGCTGAACTTCAGAATTGTCCTGCTGTTTTTCAGTGCTGACACGTGGACGAAACAAGTCTCCTTCTGGCTTAGGTTCACTAAAGTGGCTTGATGCCTGGATGTCTTGCTGAGCCTTCTAATAACGTGCTCATTTTAAAGGCACATGCTTATTGTAAAGGCACATGCTCATTCTTACAAATTCTCTGATTAGATGCTTGAAAATGGAGCATGACAAATGTAGTGCACTTTCTGGCTATTTGGGCTACTTCCTAATAACAATTCCCTTTTACACAACAATGTGTGAATCTTCAACTTACATTAGCTGACCAGAAAAGATAAGCCACTAATTACTATAATTTTAAAATTATTTTTCCTGTTGTGTTATGCAGTTTGCATTTTATAACAGTAGCTTTCTCAAATGTATTCTAGAAGGTAATTCCGTGTGTCATTAACAACTCTGTTGCACATGCACACAAAAGAAGTCTTACTGCTTCCCCATGTCAAGATGCATTTTAGGAGTCTTTCACATGAGTTACAGAGCTTGGATCAAACTTGCATGGAGGTGCTGGCAGAGCGAGTGTAGAGAAAGTTCTTTTGTGCTTGCAGTAAGATAACTCTCCCCCAGAAGCCGTCCCTCATTCATAAGCAGCAACATCTTTAGATAGAATTTTAGTCTTTATGATGTCAGTAGGTGAGCAGGGGGTGAGGAGTTTGTTTTTGAGACAGATAAACTGGGAGGAACTATGGGGTTTCAGTTTTTGTTTTTAAGTAACAAAGGTGAAAGCGGACTCTATTCCCCTGACTCGGTTTCCTTGGTTGCTTTGGATGCCTGCTGTGCTCTTTTCCTTTTGAAAAGGAACTACTGCAACTTGCAGTGATGGAGGTACAGTCTTTGCCCACTTGCATTTTGGTGCATTTTTCAACATGTAGTAGTCAAACCCAACAAGACACTGTGTCTTCTCATATGCTAGGTGGTTTCATTTGCCTTGGAAGGATCATAATGCTGTGCATGGTTGTATATAATTTATCATTTTCATCAGCTACTCTGAGAATGGGATGACTTTGTTAAGCCCTACAAGGACTAGCAAAGTAGGGGGTATAATGAAATCCCTCCGGATCTACAGCCTTGTTTAAGCACACGTGGAATTTAGAAAGCTGTTATATGATCACTTGTATTACTTGGAGAATATTATGGTTTAGTAGCATATTATATGAGATCTTTGGTAATGGAAGTTGTAATTATTTTTAAAATTATATTTCTGTATTAACTTTTGAAGTGGTGGATTAAACTGGCTCTTTTCCTGTCGCAGCCTCTTGTGGTCATTCTGTTAGTTTCTTCTGTTGCTACTTGTATCCTCTTCATTCCAAAGTAAGGCCAATTCTGTAACAGAAGCATCTACTGAGATTCTGAAGAACAGATGGAAGTATTCAAAAATGATATAGGAGAGTGACTTTGCTTTTCACCCCATAACCCTGCTGAATTTTCCATTCTACTTAATAATGACAATCTTTATCAAATGGTTTATCAAAGACCAGACTCTACCTAACTATTCAACTTTTATTTAGCATTACAAACTTTGCATTTGGTAATCATAGAATCACCGTGGTTTGAAAAGACCTGTAGGATCATCCAGTCCAACTGTCCACCTATCACCAGTCAGCAGTTCTTCCAGGAATTTGGGCATTGCTTGACAGGTATTTAATTGTTATTAGACAGATGCTTTCTAGTGGGAAACTTGCATTCAGAACAAAACAAGTCGCTTGTGTAGGAGCTTTGAACATTGACTTTGAAGACTTTCTCTGTCTTCTACTGTGTTGAGTGCAAGCACTTTAATGCTCCTTGCAGTGAAATTCTGTTTTTATGTTTAATGTTTGTGTGTTGTTTTAGACTCCATGACAGAAAGATGTGTATAATAGGACTGAGCATCCTAATGGAGTTACAGAACCGACCACCTGCAGTGGATGCTGTGGCTGCTCAGATTGTCCCTTCAATCCTCCTCCTTTTCCTGGGCTTGAAACAAGTTTGCGCCTCTCGAGAACTCACAGAACACGAGGATCATGCTAAAGATAATAAACACATTGCAGAAGAAAATGGTAAAATCTCCCCTTTTCACACTGTGGATTTTGTCTGGATTTAATTTGAGGGGAATAATAAATTGCAGTTCACTTATAAGGCTCATAAGTCTGCTGAAAATAAATAGGCTTATTGGGTGCTTGAAAGATCGCTTTAGAAATGGACTTTTCCTCCCAAAATTTAATCAAAATGTTTCAACATATCGTAGGTAATACTTTGTGAGAGAATAGTGTTGGTTCAGAAGTAACAACAAAACTTGCAAATCCACTCTTCTGGGTTGTGAATGTACTCCATCTTCTCACGTAGGCAGCAGAAAGTTTCCAGGGCTCCACTGGCTTTATTCTTGATACCTGAAAAGAAGCTGTTCCTACTACCTAGCTATTTTAAAGATTTATTCTGGTGAACTTTGAAGGGCATTCTTGCAAGTCTTTGTCCAAATGGAATGTGGCGCGCAGTGATTTGCAGAGTGGAGTAGAAAGACTTCTTATTGCTATGGATGGCAGAAGGGAGAAAACATCCAAGGAGTTCATTGCAGTGAGAGCTGGGGAAAGTGAAATCTCCATCCTATGATTCAGTCACTCTGCTTGTTGCAGATACGGTCATTTTGTACTTTTTATCCTGTTAACACAGGAAGAGCTGAAGGTTTGGAACTGGGGGGATATTATTTTAACTTCAGTTGTAAGTCAGAAATACCTTTCTTTAAATGAGAAATAGCAATGTTTGGAGTTGCGTGTTGGAATTGAATACAAGTCAGGATATAATAATTGTTTCATGAACAGAATGCGAAGTAGAGCTAAGCAAAAGATGGAATTTTGGATAAGGGTAGTGATGGGAGATTTTGTCCAAGATAAATATATACAAATCATTTTGGATCTTATAATTACACAAAGATAGTATACACTACAGAAGAGCGAAAAAGTCAGTTTTATGTTCCCCAGGTGTGTTTACAAACAAAACTTTAACAAAAGAACTTGAATGTATGAAACATCTTGATAGCTTATTTTTCCACTTCTTCTGAGATTTTGGGGGAGGGTGTTATCAGTGGGTCTTCTCTCCATCCTGAAATAAGATTTATTAATTGTTCTTAATTTGTAAGTCATTGTTTCCCTGTACTTTCTAAACATTGCTTTATAAAACACATGAATTCTTTTTGCAGAAGAGATACCAAGTGATGAGGAGGAGACAAATGAAGTGAGCCAGGCAATGCAAGAGAACCACAGTGGAGGTGGAGATGGAGGTGGAGAGGAAGAGGATGATGACGATGACGACGATGACTGGGATGAAGATGCATTGGAAGAGACTGCTCTCGAAGGGTTCAGCACACCTCTTGACCTGGAAAATGGTGTTGATGAATACCAGTTTTTCACACAAGCACTTTTAGGTATGTGTATGCTAGTGGGTAGAATGATGTGATATGATGAAACAGCTTGGCTGTCATCATTGGGAAAAGCCCTTCTCTTTGTTTCTAATAGTAATTTAGATTATTGAAACTGGAAATGCTTTTTAATGTTAGTCCTAAGATGTTTTTTTTTTGCTTCAAGGTGCTGCAAAAAAAAATAGATGTCAGTAAATACAGCTATAGATTAATTGTCTTCATGTTGTCTTTAAGAACTTTTCAACCACAGCCTAAATAAGTGAGACTCGGTCACTAGAAGGACTCCTATATATATAAACGTTTGTCACTTGCTATGTACTAAAATGATAATGGAAAAGTTGTTTTCTTCCTTTCCTGTTTGTCTGGTCCTTCTGCTTTTAGTTTTGATAAGAATCTTCAGTTAATAGATTTGCTTCATCATTGTCCATGAATAATGGCCTCACTGTTAACTTTCTGTTTCAGAAAGCAGAGAATGTAATGAGGTTCCCCCCAGCTGGCTTGTTTGCACTGGGGATTCTGTGCTGAGAAACGGACGGGAATGCTGAATCTATTTTACAGCACAAGTTCTGCTTGTTTTCCCACATGTTTCTTCTTATTCTTCTGAAATTTCCTTGCAGTGTAAGCTGATAACCACTTTCCATCCATTCCTGTTCTGACAGCTGTGCAGAGCCGAGATGCTGCCTGGTACCATTTGTTGACAGCACCGCTGAGTGAGGATCAGAAGAAACAGCTGCAGGAAATTTATACATTAGCAGAGCACCGGCGAAATGCTGCAGGTAAGTCTCTTCTCTGGGGCCATTTCAAGTGTTGCTGGGATGGTGGAACTGCATCTAATCCATAACAACAGAATCAATCTCTGTGCTCATTATTAAAGGTCTTAAAAGAGGCTTGAGAAGCATGAATAGGATATTGTGCTTGTATTATCCTTTGCCTGGAAGTGTGTGCTCTTCCGATTACCATTGCTTATAATTAATTGCCTTCTTATTGATGTATGCTACTGTTAGAACAGGCTATCAACTTGTTTTGCACAACCTGATATTTGACATGAAAACCAAATTAAGGCAATAGCTCACTGTCAGCCTGTTATTGGATGAAAATTACTGTTGAAAGTTCTCTTTAACAGCTCTGTTACTTTCGTACTGCTACCATTGCCTTCAGAGTCAGCGTACTGTTCTGGGTGTTTAGAACACTTGCATGGAGGAAAAATGAATTCATCTTAAATTAAGTTGCATGCAGGATAGTGTGAGATACAGCTTGTGATGTAGAGGATGAATTTCTCCATTCTGTTGGAGAGGTGTGTGTTTATGCATTTGTAGAAAAACTAGGTGAGGTGTGATTTACTACTGTCACTGCAGTGAGGAATTGAAAGGTTTTTTTACACAACTTTGTATTAGATGAATAGCATTATCTCTGGCAAAAGTGTTCTCTACAAGCTGTTGCTCATATCCTTTCTCTTCTTTGCATTCTAGAGACTAAGACAATAGAGCAGCAAAGTGGCTACACATTTGACAACAAAGGACTGATCATAGCATTTAACTTTGCTGGAAGTACTCCTGGTGGAAACTGAAGGATCAACTGCGAAAGTCAATGAGAAGGGTTTCATCATTACATTTTCTTAAACTCATCACAACTTCTGAGTGATAGGGGAGGGTAATTTAATGCTGCTGGAGGTTCTCTGAAATATAGCAGTGTGCTTCCCCCACCAGAATGCTTTTTCTAACCGGCTACTGTAATTTACAAATTCTTGTGGTGTTTTTATAATTTGATGGACTGAAAAGGAAACATTTGTCCTCAAGGAACCTGAATGACTGGGAGGGGCCAGGCTGTATCTAATTGAGTTGCACTTCTCAGGTTTTTTGCTGTGCAGAATTGATAGATTCATATGGATAACAGTGCCTTCTGTTGTATGTGGATTGCCTGAACAAATGGATTTTTGGAGTGCATTATAATTTTTTAAGTGTAAGAACATTTCTCGATAACACTGTAAGCCTTGGTTCCATGTTTTCCTGTCATCTGCTTTTTACTACACCGTTTGACTGTTTGTTGGTTGTATACCTGTTGCTGGATTCAGAATGTGATCTCTTCCCAACTTGGTGCAGGCCAAATGTGAATAGGGAAGTGTCTGCTGGAGCTGCAGAGTGTACACTGGTTGAGTCAGAGCATCTTAACAAAACTGCAGATTTTCCCTTGATGTAGTAGTCTTAAATTATTTCTCTTAGCTATGGAATCAACTCACTTGAGTTATGATGGCACGTGTGGCAGTTGGCTATTCTAGACCTACACTGACATTACCTCTTGCCTGCACGAGTGGTGTGGCCCTCTCATGTAGATGTGCTACATGACAACTTTCCACTCTTTTTGTTAGGTTCATGTAACCTGATTTCCTGTTTTTATTCATTCATTACCATTCCAATGGTAGTACTGAATGCATAATGTGGTACAAAGTATTTACAGTATTTTATTTATCTTGATAGAAGAAAAACAGTTCTGGGCTTGCTTCTTACTGCTAAACTTCTGTGATAGAATTTCTGGTCTGCATTCCATTTGGCTGTTCTTGTTCAATTCTGAAATTTTGTTATCAGACAGATTTTAGATTTTATTTTTTCCTGAATTTCAAAGGCTGTTTTCTCATGAATTGAAACATATGTCATAGGTTTTATTCTTTTTTTGTGATTATGTTCATTTAGTGAGAAACAGCATTATGAGAAACTGATAGCAATACCAGGTTGAGCGGGTGCCCCTTTTATAGTTCTACTGGGGTCTCAGTGACGTAGCCAGAATAAGTTGGAGTGCTTCAGAACATGCAGTTTGAATTGGAGATAAAATGTTTAGTCCAGATTTTGTCTCTGTGTTAATTTTTATAAGACTTAAAGATATTTACAAAGCAACTTTAAAGCACACACCGATGATGTAATTCTTTAAAGCACTGACCCAACTGGAAGGTTGTAGCCCTTTCCCATACACTATCTGATTTTTAAGGATCGTAGATCATTACAGATCGCTGGCCCTGCAATGTGCTGAAGCTTTTTTGGTTTGGTTTTGTTTTGTTTTTCCTCACTGTCAGAGTAATTCTTATTCAGTGTGATTGATCTGAAGCTTTCTGTGCCTTGGCATCAGGAAAAGGCCATAGTGATGCTGCCTTTTCCTTGCCCCATTCTCTGGAATCTTCTCAGTCTTGAATTCATGGCATAGAAGATTCCACTCTGTTTTCCTTGTTCCCACACTTTGGTGTGAGAATTAATCCTGACACTGTTCTCTGATGCTGCTCTTATTTTTTTTTTCCACAACAGCTGCAGAGTAGAAGTGGTTCATGTCGGCTTTTCACTGCTATTATTCACTTGATAGCAACAATGAAAATTTCCCACTTTTCGGTCTGTTGTACGTATGGAAAACGGCAAAAACTCCAGGGTCTGTATTTTCAGAAATGAAAAATACACTGAAGTGCATTGGAGAGGCTCTTACAAGTTGAACAGCAGAGGGCAGGAAGGCCAGGAAAATCATAGGTCACTTTTGCTGATTTAGGCCTGGAGGTTTATTTACTAAAGGGCAGGATGGTATTGCATCCATTTGTTGGTGAGTTTCTCAGAAACCGCGGAAGTTTTTAAATCTTTACAAATTTAAGAAATGTTTTTTGGAAGTTGAGCGTATGGACAACTTCTGTCTGACAACTTAGTTAACAACAAGTTAAGTATTGGGTAGGTAAACTGTTTGAGACCTTTATTACTTTACTTAAAAAGAGATTGTTGAACAGGATTTCTTTTAAAACCTGATTTCCTCTTCTACGCTGGCATGCAGAGTAAAAGGGGGATTTGTTTTTCTTCTGCTAATAAGGTTGCTTGCACAATCACAAGTTAATAGTTAGAAGTTAATGTATTCAAGGAAAAATCTGCTTTTGCATAGCATCATCTCTGTGTCACTCAGCTGAACTGTGGCTGCTCCCTGGTTCTGCTTCTTGTGTACTTTTCAAGTCAACTGCCAGGAAAATTTCATCCAGATGTTTCTTATAAGGGGTTTAATCAGCTGCACGGAGTCGGGAATTTTTGTTGTCCATTTTGCAGTGGGGGTCAGAGATATCTGAGGGGATGGCATGTAAAAAGGTTAAATGCCCTTCCCTTCCCGAGAGATTCATGAGCAAATGTTTCTACTGGCAAAAGCAAATGTCGATTATTTCATTTCTTTTCTTGAAAAAGGATTCCACCCAAAAAGATGTGCTGGGCTCTAGCCTCCACTTTAACATATGGGTCTCTTTTAACATGATAAATATCTGTTTGTACATGATCATAAATAGGTAATGGATTTTAGGGATTTCTTTCTGAGTCGTGTCCAGCTTTGTACTACATTAAAAAGAGAGTAACACAAACGTGCATTACTGTCTGACTTTCCAGCCAAGGTAATAATGGGATATCACATACCAGCATTGGCCAATCAAGCATGATGGCCACTGGAAGCATAGAGAATCATGAACATGTTGTAAAATACATTTAAAAACAAAAGACTGCTAAGAACTGACCGGTGTTGTCCCATAGCCGTGTTCCAGAAGCGTGAAGGTCACTTGTGGACATCATGAGGGCTTTACATATGTAATTAGCATTGTGTTGGTTATAATCACATCAAATATTAATCTAAATAATAACTTTATTTTCCAGATTAAATTAACCCATCCTGGGTATTGAATTGCTTATGCTGTTTTGTCACTCTTGAGAGGAAAATAAGAATCACCACATGTTTGGGCTGCTTCTTTTTGCTCTCTTTCTTTTGAAGTCTAAGTATTTGGTTTACCTTCCATACAACAGCAAAATCTTTCAACAAAATGGCCAGCTCCAGGAAGAGAGCAGAATATCAAGCTGAAAACGAGTCTTAAAAAACATAAAACAACCTCGCTGATGCACACAGATTGAAGTAGATGTGCGTTGGAATACAAGTCAGAATACACAAAGAATGTTACACAAAGTGGTATTTTGACATTCTTGGTTTTGGAGGGAAAGGGTGTCTGCATGAGACATGAAATAAACCACTTTAGGACATGCCATTTGCCTATGAAATCCAGGCAGATTGTGGTTCTGGATTCCATCATGCATTGTAGAAGACGGAAGGTAGGACTGTAAAGAATTTTATTGTACTATCTTTTTTTTTGTTGTTGTTGTTCCTTTTACTATAGAGCAAGTGTCTGTATTGAGACTTGTGAGCCAAAGGAATTGTAGACAACATGAATGACTAACTTTTGTTTTCAGAACACTTTTCAGCCTTTTTTCTTTCCTCATTTCCTTCCCCTTGCCAACCATTGTTAGCAGATATTTCAGGGGATATACAAAATACTTGAATTAAACTTCTGCAAAATTTGTTAAATCCCATTGATTCTGAAACCATGGAACCTATCTCTAGGTCTAATTCTATGTCTAAAACACTCCTATCTCTAGAACAAAGTCTCTTATTTAACATATGCAGGTGATACTCCAAAAGCCCTCACTTTTGTCTGAAGTTTGAGAGGAACCTTTCTGTGATCTACTACTTAAAATGGGCAGATTCCAAAATGGTATTTTGAAATCCCCAGACCTTGCACTTAGATTTGCTCAAATGATAGCCAAAAACATACTGTGCAGTTGAGATACTCAGCCCTAGTTCTGGTTTATGCAGTAGTTGAACTTTCAGTAATGTTAGCCAGTCTCATGTTGAGTTCCTCAAGGATTTCCGCCTACAAACGAGAATGTAAAACAAGTCCGAGAGGTTGTTTATCTTTGCAGCTGCATACAGAATCGCATTTCCTTCATTGTGGCAAAGCACAGAGTAGGTATTGGTACCAAGGTCTTGATAGTGTGAATGAAAACAGCACCCTCTTCTCTCACATGTCAAGTCTAAACCCAAACAGATGGGAAACAGTGAATGTGGATGTTCTGATGTGCTAGAAGAAGCTAAATGCTATGCCAGATACCAGAAAGTCACAGCATAAAATCATACCATAAAAAGGATGTATGAACAGGCCAAGCTGCTTGCATTTGACGTCTCTTTGACTGCTATTACTTATGTAAAATGCAAACCACCCACCCCATAAAACAAACAAAAATCCACTGACAAATAAAATCGCAGTACGAACTGAAGAAGTGCTTGTGCACTAGGTGGATAGGAACTTTGCTGGCATGCAGATCTAATCACAATGCTCAATATAAATGCACTGAGTTACTTTTAAAATAGAAAATGCAACATCTGTGCAGATGTCAGCAACATGTATCTGACAGCCATTACTACAAGGTAAAGACTCTGTGGGGCTTTCTGCAGCAGAGAACAAGTGTATCCCTTTATAAAGTCTTTGAACCTCTTGCTGTGGCTGATGTGCAGTCGCCAGTGGGAGACACTCTGTGGGTCTACAGTGTACCTCCTATCAAATTGCTGCCTAAGGTGCTCTGTGTCACGGGAGCTAACTGACCAACTGCTCCATGAATACTGAGCTTTGTGGCTTCAGGGAGAATCTGCAGCCATATGCAATTACAGTGAATTAGGAGTCAGGAAGGCTCCATTTAAATTAAGACAACATGTTTGATATGATCCTGCACTGTTCCAGATTCCACCTGGATCTTCTAGAGGAGAGTTCAAGAAATATGTTCCATGCCTTTCTTCAGAAAAAGAATGCACTCTGCTTCTTGGGCAGCACCACACAGCTGCAATGCTCAGGTTTGGAAAGCAGGTTTGATTACAAATTGGTAGATGCTCATTAAAAATAATGATGGAAATGGATGTTAATGCTGCAGTTCTGTTCATAAGCTGTAGAAAGGTTCAAAATCTTAAGCGTTTGGCTATTGCATGGTGGAGTGGGACATGCACATCCAGGTGGATTGATTTCTCCAATGTGAATGGAACCATGCTGGTTCTAGTGTTCACCTGAGGTGAAGTGGGAGGGTTGGTCGGATTCTGCCTCTGGGCCCGTCCTGGATTATGTTATAATGAAGTGAAATGCAAAATCTGAAAAATGATTTGCTAATTGAAGCTGCTGAGCAACGAAAACGAGTATTTCCTTGAATCTGGATTATGATATTTAGTCAGGTTGTTTTAATTTTCAGTCCTTTCTTTGTCCTCACAATGCAGAATTACTTCACGATGGGTAGGCCTATGAATTTTTCAGAGGCCTGCTTACCATTGAAGGTGTTTACTTGGGAATTGTGCCTCATTTTCAGATGTTTTCAACATGATTGTGTTAGTAAAGCTGCGCATGTCCCTTTTTCTCTACCTTCTACACGCAGAGATTGTGGAAATGGACCTTGGAGGAGGATGGGTGGTGCTTCGAAAGGAGAAGACTGTGTACAAACAGGTTGTTTTTAGAAAACAGAATAGTAGCCTCTGGAGAAAATAAGAAACAATAAGTATTTACACAAAAGCTCACGAGGTAAAGAAATGGACGTAGAACAATCTAAGTTAGGTTCTGTTCTTTGATCGTGGCTTTAGTTTTTTTATTGTTGACAAACATTTTGTGGAAATTGCTTTGGGTTGTACTTGCTGTTGGTAATTCACCTTGCATAAAAACCACCTGAGATATTTGGGGTTCAGAAAGAGACCATGCAGATTTCTTCTGATTATTAAACACAAAGGCAACAGCCCATGTTTGTAATGACGAGAGGGAGATCGCTGTGTTACACTGTCAGGTTGGGTTGCAGGACCATCACCTTTGTAGAAGCCTAAAATAGTGAACTGTGGGTTGGCCTTGAGGGCAAAGAATTGACAAATGCAAAGCATGCACCGATGACAAGTAGAATCTCTTCCTAACTTGAAGAATTATGTACAGCGTTCTCTTAAGCTGCACTGAATTTGCATTAAAAATAGTAATAAATCTTACTGTTTAGGTCAAATGTTACATCTGTTGTGCATTTATATGAGAGGAATAATATTTCTTAAAAAAAATGTAACATGCCACCTACCAAGGAGCCCAATCTTATTTTATAGCCTTTCTTCATACAGCTATGAAACTTATTTACAAGTACTCCCCAGAATTAATTTTAAACAACAGCATGTGCTATGCGGAGTTATTAAGTGCATTTGTGTAGCAGTGTTTGTTAACCTCGTGCTTTCTCGGGCTACTATTCACGTGTATGGTTTGTCTGTAAGAGTCTAACTGATGTAGATGAGATCATTACAGATCATCCAAATACCGTTCTGAAGATGTCAAGTTAGTAGAGAGATAGTGATCTTGTATTCCTATGAGAGGGGGTTGCACCAAAGCTTAGACCAGTTTTCAGTGCATAGAATTTGTGAAGAGGATGGTATCTCCAAGCCTCCACAGGAGAAAAGATCAGTCCCGCTGAAGCCCTGAGCCTGGTCTTTTTGTTGGTGGAGTATTTCCTTCATGGTGAGTTGCTGAAGGAGCCTATTTGCTAGATTGCAATGTTTGATAATGCCCTTTTCTGTATGGGGCGCTTTTGAGAATCCTTCACAGTATCTCTAAGAGCAGTGGCAAGTGATACATATTTATGACTGGGAGGCTGAGTTAGTGTAGTTTGCCCAAAGCCGTAGCAGTGTGTTGCAGCTGGCATGTGAGATTAATATCCTGGTTCTATGGAAGTACCTGGGAGCTTTGCCGTTGGCTCTCATGGAATCAGGATTTCACCCAAGAAACTCACTAGGTTCTAGTGCTTGATTCAGTGTTAATTCCTTCCAGCGAAGCTCTGCCAGAACATCGTAGATAATTTATGAAATTGCTTATTAACAGTGAGCTCCTCTATTGAGCTGCAATTTTAATCTATCTAGCAGTGACAATGTTCAGTTGTATCTTGTGTGGGTTGCTTGATGTGATGAGAAAAATGGTTCTCAGCTGTGGGATGAATGACATGCCAGCTGTCAGCTACTCTTGAGGCCTTGAAGTGAACCTAAGCGTATGAGAGCAGAACATCAACACCACGCATCAGGGTGCTGTGAAGCTCATGGCCTCTCTGCAGGTATTAATAAGCATTCCGGATCCACTGTGAAGGTGTAGGTTGCTGCCACTTTTAACAGGCTCTCAAGAATGTGTTTTTTACTGAAGTAAATACATAATTCTCGTGCCTCTTTCTGCCCTCTGACAGTGTTGGTCTGTAGCCAAAGTTGTATTCATAAGCTGAATTCTAACACAGAATCCCTTAAAATGGTAATTTCTTTTAGTCTGTCCCCAGTGAGGGTGAAAGATGATCAGTATTTGCTTTCTCTTGGTATCAGGCATGTTAAATGCATAAATGAAATCATTTGATTACCTATTGGATGAAATCACTGGGACTTCAATCACTCCCATGCAGTTTCCTATGGAATTTGTTTTCTCTGGCAGAGTTCGAGCTAGATGGATTTGTGTGTATGTCAGAAAAACTCTCCGTACTCATACAAATGAAATTCAGAATTAAAAAAATAATAATACAATACAAAAATACATGTAGTCTGGAAAGGCCATATCAGTGTATGAATATCTGTTTTCTCTATTACTAAAGCTACTGGCCTTTTATATCTCTCAGCACCTTGTAGAACACAGTGTGCAGCAGCAACAAGTAAGGGTGCCTGCAGCTTCCAAGTCTTGTGGCTCCATTCAGTATAAATAAACCACAGTCATTTCCAGTAGGACATGCCTTGCACCTGATTCTGCCTCGAGATTATGCAAGGTGCAGTAGTGGAGACAAACAGCTATACTGTTTTGTAGGCATTTGACCACAACTGTAGAGCTGACATCTGTATCTCAGAAGCGGTTGTGGCTGCATTCTGGAAGAGCTCTATGAGTGTCAAGAAGGCAAACCCTGCCTCATGTTTTCCTCCTGCCATGAGAGTCTTTTTGGGTTAAATAAAACCACGCCATAATGTGTCTGAATGTGTGCAGAGCCAGTTATCATTTTTGTGAGTAGATGTCTCCAAAATCCATCCACTGGAAGCAAGGCTATACAGCTACATGGAATCTGGTTCTTTGGATCATGATTGCTGAGTTGAAAAATCAATTCAATTTGTGCAAGACGTGCTGTTTAGCCAATCTTTTAAATCTTTTTTTCAAGAAAGGCTGACTGTCTTCATTGTAGGGGGAAAAACAGGCTAGCCTAGATAGAAACCATGCTCAAGAAGTCCCCAGGCTTGGAAAGGCAAACATGGAAATTGCCCCAAGGAGGAGCTGCTACTTGTGGTGCTCAGTTGCAGAATATTTATCCCACAGAACTGTTGATCAGACAGATCACTGATCTCCCAAAGGTGAGTATCCAGGCAGATTGAGGTAAGGAGGCTGGTGACTTTCTCCCCCTGAGCTCTTCCTACCTGCAAGTACAGCTGTGTTCAGAACCCCAGGCCTCCTGAACCAGCAGGCTGGAGGATCCAAAGGCCTCTCCTGGCTGCCAAAGGCCATTCTGTCAAGAAGGGAGTTGTGCTGTCTCAGGCTATATCAGATCTTCTAGTCGTTTCCTCCTCCCTGTTGCATGGGCATATTTGATTGCTTAATGGGATTTTCTATTACTGACAGATTGCATACCAAAAACCACTGCCACTGCATGACTGAAGTGGCAGCTGTGTGTGGTTGCAATTCTTGTCTTGCCGCCCCTTACAGAGAGGTAGAGGTAACTGCTTGTATTTATCTTCTGTCCGCCCTCACTAGATTTTGTTACCATCTCACTTTTCTCTCTGTTGCAGCGATTTTGGGGGCACGAACATCTTGTAGACCTCCAGCTTCTGCTTTCTGTAAGCAGACTCATTTAGCTGAGGCTCTGGCTTCCTCCTCTCCCAGGCATTCACGTGCACAGCCTCCTCTCACATGCATGTCTTCCCCCTCTCCCATGCACTGCCCTTGGGGGTGGCTGCTGTTTGCGGCTCTGCTGTACTGAATTAGGAAGAACTGCAGAACAAAGCCAGGTTTTTCTGCTGCTAGATATTGCCACAGAGCATAGATTAGTAACCGTGGGATCCTCTTCTGTTACTTGCTGTAGATGAACTATTGTGCTAAAATGTTTTTAAGCAGAACTTGAGCAATTTTTTTCAGTGTTTCAGTGGCTAATTATTGAATAGGGGCCTGACTGAATGAAATTCCTTAACTGTACAGCAGGCTGCGGAAGATACGGGAAAAGTGAGGCAAACAAATCCTAGCTTAAAGATGACAAGAAAAAGAATTGCTTTGTTTATTAAATATAAGTAGCTTATGGCTTGATGTTCTTGCTCTATTTCTATGGAAGACAGGGGAAAAAAATGCTACATTTTCTATCACTTTTCATTGGGAAGGGAGTTGCCTCTGACTTTTAACTCCAGATTTTACTTTCTGCCAGTACTGCTGCAGAAAATAAAAGCTACTTAAACATAATGTCAAAGGACATATGCTAGTTTATTTTGCTGCCATCTCTGTGGCTTTCATCCAAGGTCACTCTTATTATGGGAAGCCTGAGCCCAAGATTTATTCTGCTGCAGGAGATTGCCTAACAGGACACTAACAGAATTTCCGAAGCTGTATGAAAGCATTGGAAAGCATTTTGTCCTTTCCTGGATAGTTTCTATTTCACAAAGTAATTTAAGTAATTTTTTTTTTATGTTACCATTTTCTTACTGTTTATTATATTATCTCCTTTTTGGTTAAAGACAAATAGGGGAAAAAATAACCAGCTAACCAGCTGTAGATAGAATCTTTGAAGACACAAATTGGTAACTGCTCGTGCATGTAGCCTTAATGAGGTGATAGGAAAAAAAGAAAGGGAAAAATAAAAAAGGTGCACCACCCGACTGCAGGCACTGAATTTAGGAAGCTTATCTTGTTAGGCTTCTGTAGTAGAGGAGGCAAGAGCCAGAGGTGTGCTTCTAAGCCATTGGCTGCTCTAAATCACCCTCCGGGAAAACCCACTCTCTTTTGTTATAAAGAAAACTCAGGGGAATGGTCCTGGTCGGGTGTGTAAGTGTGCTAACATGAATACACCTCGGGTGGTTTTATTTAGAGGAGAATCAGGAGGATTGTAACCATCTGATTAGAGAAAAGAAAGCCTCCACTTTTTGTTTGCTGATTGTGTGCAAGTGTGCAGTCAGTTTTGCTGACGTTCATACATGAGAGATTCTGAAACATGGGAGTAATTTGATGCATATGCTTTGCTTGCTACAGTAAATTATAGCCTTTCCTTGCCCAGGAGCTGAGCGATAGTTTTTCTTCTGTTTCACAGTGTGATACGTTGCCTTAATTGCACCATCTATTGTGACATTTTTGATGCTTTTCATTTCTTTCTTTCATTGTGGGTGCTGCGACACGAGTAAATGACACTACAGCATTCAGAAAGCTTGTCAGGCTGCATTCAGGTCAGCACTTCGTCAGTGACTGCTGTGAAAAATAGTCAATGAACATCAAAGTTGTAGGACCTTGAAAAGGCAGCCAGGAGGAGCAACCTGGAAATCTGCCGAACAGAAGCATCTGAAGGTAGGTATGGTTCTGATTAGAGATGACTAAATGTGGCAAACCTTTCTGAATGTGTTGTCCAGATCCTGGCCTCTGCATTGGTTGTTTGTCTATCTGTTAGGATTAGGAGAAAGAAAGACAATGTAAGTCATGGGGCAGAGTATGCTACACAGTGGGAGCTTTTGTCAATTTATGTTACTGTCCCTGTGTAAAAGCTTAGAACCACAGAACACTGGAGGCTGGGAGGGAGTTTGGGAGGACGCTAGTCAACCTTCAGCGGAGTCACCTCTGAGATCAGGTAAGATTGCTCGGGATTTCATCTAGCCAGTCTTGCTGCTCTTTCTGTATGCTGGGCAGTGGGAATTTGGGGATAGCAGAGGCAGAGTAACTTGGGTGTGCTGTGTGCGCAGAGATGATTAGGAGGGCAGGTGTTTTTGTCTTGTTCAAAATGTCGTAATGGCAATAATCTTGAATGAAGTGGCCCTGCTTCAGACAGCCAGAGGATAATTAGAATTTGCATTTGAAAGGAAATGAGCAGAAACAGTTTTGCATTAGGCATGAGTCCCACTGCCATGCAATTTCTAACCCTAGAAAATACAGCTTGCTTTGAAGTACCATTAGTTTCAATTGCAAGGGTATGTCACTTCCTCTGAGCAGTCTAAAAGCTCAAGCATGAATTAAAAAGGTCTGTATCATGTATGGAAGTGCTCAATTAGAAATGCTGGTGTGTGGGAGGTAAGAGTCAGATTGTGAATGGAAGAATCAAGCAGCGTACTGTTGCAGCAGTGGTCATTCTTAAGTCTCTCTACTCATGCTTTTGCACTCATCTGAGCAGACGTACATGGGTGGCTTCTCTGCAAACTAGTTTGACACTATTGTATTATACTGACTTCTGACAAGTTACTTATGATGATGAGGAGGTATAGAAGGAGAAGCTACTTGAGAAATCAGTAGTGGATCTTTGAATTGCTAAGTATCAGCAGGTGCCTGGTGGACTAAGCTTGCTAAAAGAAGTAGATTGCTCATTCACGAGAAGAATGTGAGAAGGAGAAACAGCACACTGATGACGGGTCTAAGCATGAGGGACTTGGAAGAATGAAGGGAGCCCAGCGGTCCCCAATGGCTCCTCTTCACCTGGGAGCGCGGTCGGGGTGGGGACACGCGTGGGCAGGGCGGGAGCGGGCGGGCGCTGTCCGCGGTGCTGAACGGCGGCATGCTGCGTCCTTATGCTGGGCAGGGGCAGCTTAGCAAGTGCTGGTGGAAGCAGCAGGGCGACCTGGCCTCCCCTACTGCTGCTGCTGCTTCTGCTTGGCGGTGATCACGGGCTTTGTGTAGGCTTCCTGCTTGGTCCTGAAAGGGTTGGCTTTTCTGTCATTTTTTGTCTGCAATCTCTGTCATTTCTCAAATAGCATGCCTTTGTAGCCCAGTGGAACACAGAGATTTTCACAGTCACAGGTAACACTGAACATCTCCAGCCAGGCTCAGGACTACCTTTCCTATTTCCTTGCAGAAAGCTGTTGTTACTGAAATAACTATCCACTCAGCTGAGCACAGTGGGGAGTTCTGCAAAAGATCGTACTTCTGAAAATGACCGTGCTACACCGAAACAGGGAGCAACTACACCTGTACCATCCTAGCACATTAACTGAGAGAGCTGTAAAACCTGAATCTTTGAAATCCTGACTGAAAAAATATAGCCGAGCCATGCTCTTGATTACAATACTTGATTGCCTAGAACTGCTTGCAGAAGCTAAAAATATCTGACATATTCAAGCCACCAACGACACATCCAGAATATAATACTGGATGCCACCCACTGGCTTGAAACATTTTTTCACCATGTGCCTGCCTTGCTAGGAGTCAGAAAGCAGGGAGAAAGATGGTGAGGGGTAACTCTGAAAGAAAAGCTCCCTTATTACTCATCTGCTTGTTGTATCAGTTAAGTGCTACAAAACAGAACCACAAAGTGTGATTATATAAATTGGTGCGATATCTCTGATGGTTCTGGGCAGCTGCTCCAAGTTTGGCATTTCCTAAGGAAGCTGATAGCAAAATACATTTCTGTAGGTTTTACTGATATTTCTGATGCTATAGTTTGTTCTATAGCAACATTTGGGTCCGTAAGGTTGTATTAGGCTCAGCTGTAAATGACTACCATTTAAATTCCCAACATTTAATAAATAATAATAGATTTATTTTTCACTTTGTTGAAGTGATCATGAGTTCCTTCTGGCAGAATATGTATGCCAGGCAGATTTAAGGAAGAGGAAATCTCAGCACCCAGCATCAGCTTGATTCTTCAGGCCAGTTGAGCATCCAAGGAAGCAGTATTTGAGAGAAGAAAATCCTAAGTCTCTGTACATATTATTTTTGATGCTGTAACCATTAAACATCCTTTTTGGCAGTTTTCCGAAAAGCCTTTGTTAGCAATCTAGGTTACCTCCCACCAACCCCCTCCCCTCCTTCTCCTACCTTTATCCTGCATTTGGCCTGATAATTATGTAACTCAGGGAATGATGGAATGCCTTTACTCAATACTCTTGATGCTCAAGAGCTTTTCTTCAATGAGTGTTATCACCTTCACTTGCAGAATGGGTATTAAGTTTCATTTACAACAAGATTGCTTTTAGCATAAGGGCCTGTCCTCAGGATTATGAGCTTGGGACATGTTCTTGGTATATATTAGAATTCATATAATTCATATAATGGCTGTAAAAAGAGAGCCCATCTTGCCTGTGCCAGACAGAACTCATTTCTGCAATTGATGTACCATCATCCAGTCTTTGCCTGCAGGTCTACATTCTGTGCTTGGGAAGTGCCAAACCATAGAGAAAAAGCACCAGAGGCAGAGTAAAACCATTTACATCCTTCTGCAGTAAAACACAAGAAGTATTTCCAGTTACATTCCAGAAATCATGCCACAAGATTTTTACCATGTATGATTTCTAACCCCATGATCCTCAGGAATGATGTAAATGTGAATTATTTACTTATTTTAATAATGAACACTTTTAGGAAGATCAGGTTCAAGTTGATCTCAGCTAGCTATCAAGTCCCCATCCCTGGAGGTACTTTAGAGATAAGTGGACGTGGCACTAAGAGACACAGTTTAGTGATGGGACTCAGGTCAGGTTGATGGTTGAACTTGAAAGCCAAAAAGGGTCTTTTCCAACCTAGACCATTCTGTGATTTTAATTTTATGTGTCACCTATTTTTCCATTTGTCATTCCCCAAAGGGCAGATTTTTGTTATGTTGCACTGTATGAGCCAATGCATGCAACAGAGATTTAGGTTTCCTCTCCTTTGCAGTATTCAAAGCTAAATTGTTGATGCTTGCAGAAAAGTACCACTTACTTTGAGGTGCATTTAAATCCAGGTGAGAAAATCTGTTATGCCAGCACATTTCTTCCAAGTGGAAGAGATCTTCATTGAAGTAGAGCAATGTCTGTTACCTATAATCAGGTCAGAAGGCCAATCTTTTGTCTAAATAGAGATCCTAGTCATGGAGCACACCCGATCACCCTGCAAACTCCAGTTGCCCTCAGTGTAACACTCCTTTTCCAGAAACATTCAGCTCTTAGTCTCTCTGGTCTCTACTGCAACTGGACCCCAGGGAAACACAAAATGGGCTTCTTTTTGTTTTCTTTTATTGTAGAGTAGGAAATTGCTAGATTTGGTATTAGCACAGAAATGGCAGGCTGATGGAGCCCTCTCTTTGCTCCACTGTGATAAAGAGTTGTAAGGATTACCAGTGAATTTATCAATGGCTTCTTCTGCCCAAGAGAATCTCAGCCTTAACACTAAGCCACAAATATTCTGGTTACATGTAGGTAATGTGTTGCTGTGACCAGAGAGGCAGTGGGCCAGCTGCAGCAGCCTGTGTCTCAGCCCAGTGACTGAGGACGAGGCCCCAAGCAGAAAGTTGGATTAGATGACCTGCAGAGATCTCTTTCAGTCTAAATTACTCCACGACTCCAATGCAGCTGCCTGAGCATGCAGACAGACCCAAGGGCTGCTTGTACAGCCAGCGCTGGAGACAAAGCTGCTGCACCTGCACTTGGACAGAGACTTACCTCCAGGTACTGCTTGTATTTCTCCCAATGAGTGTGGAGGCACTCAGAGAGGCAGTTTTGGGGGCTGCGCTATGGTGTGACAGTCTGAACACTATATACAGTGTGTGCCATCCTGACACCCCTCTGCCATATCCTGTCACCATGGATATGGCTGAATTACTACCTTACAGCAGCACTCGCACCAGAGAAGTCAGACAGATCCCCTTTGGGCAGAGCTGGTGCTCTGAATAAGGCTCAAGAAGCTCCAGATATGAAAATTGCAGGCCCTCTGCCAGCCCACCTGGCAATCCCTGACCCTTCACTGTGAGCGATCCACTGTGTTTCTGTGGGGTCTCTGGCTGCATGAGCCAGTGGCAATTTATTCTGTGGGCTGCCCTGATCTTTACTGGAATGCAGATTTCGCATGCCCCTTCCTACAGCTTCCAAACAAGATAAATCACGCCAGGCTTTCACCCTTCTCTTTTATTTCTACAAATTGATTTTTTTCATTGCCGTGTGCCATGAAACCTCCTTGTAAACAGGCAGTAGCTGAAAGAACAGGAGTTCCTCTCAGTCGTACATAAACCAGGTCTGGTCTCGACCAGTGACAGTTATAGAGGCAGGTGGCTTGCTGAATAATACGCTCAACTGCAAACTGTGATACTAAATGTCAGCCTAGGAATGCCATAAATCCTACCTAAAAAAGTGCTCGGATTGTTTTGTGTTTCAACGTGCTAGCCCAAATCTCCACACATAAGAAAAGAATAAGCAGTGTGGGTGGCATATTTGTTACATTTTTATATCCCAAATGTACAATCTTAGCAATCAGGACCTCATAAATTTTACGTCTATGCTTGTCAGAGTTGCTTTGGTTTCCAGCAAAGGGCTTTGAACTCTTCTGGCCCTTCTCCAGAGCTGTGATGTTGCCTGCACCAATGCCTGCAGACTGGGGGGCTGGCAAAATGCTCCTTACAGAATGTACAGCTTTTATCAGTAAAAGGCAGAACCTGACAGGTAGGAATTGGGCTTGTTGCCCTTTCAGCTGAGACCTCCTTTGCTAATCACCATCTCTTTGTACTTGATCCTTGCCTCAAGCTGTGGCTGTCCTACAGCTTAGTCCAGCCCTTGCAGCCCTTTGCAGCCCGTGCTGCTCCCATATTCGTTTCATCTCTCAGTTCCCTGCCTGACTGGCATCTAGAAATCCCACTCTCTATAGGAAGAGCCCTTTTGTAGCAGCACCTGTGTGAACAGTGTCGCTGGATTTCTAAACTGTGCTTCAGGTTCTCTTCCTGATGTGCAAATAGGATTCTACAAAGCTTGTGACTGCTGTCGGGTGGGGAGGACTTCTTGCAAGGGAAAGGATTTCAATTTATTTCAGTTTCATATGACTTGTTTGCTTTGCCACATGCCTTGCTTTGATTTGTTTTAGCCTCACTGGTACTGTCCAGCTACCAAAGCCCTTAGATCAGCTGGGACCCAATAGGTCCTCATCACTGCTAAAAAGAGAACTCCATCATGGGCTGCATGCTCATTGCTGGCTGGCTGCTCTCTTTCAGTTTGGCCTGGGGAAGCTTCTGCTTTCCCTCACAGCAAACTTGCCTTGACTCTGTGGGAGATGGTTTTCCCTTGCTGAAGCTTAACAAATACGGCACTTGTTTGGTATCTCTCTAATGACAGCAAAGTGTGGGGAAATTGGGGATTGTTGTGCAACCCTAATTGGACTTGTTCTGAAATTTTATTTTCTACTTTTGCAGAAAGCAGATTTCACAGTGAAAAGTCTCTCCCTTAACTATAGTGGACCCACCACAGGCATGAATGTCATCTTTACAGAGGAAGAAAAATAACAGGAAGAATTACGCAGTGTGGCAGTTCTTCATTGTGGTGATTTTAAGGTACTCAATTTATACCATTATAGCTCTTCAAAATGACCAAAAAGAAAAAAATCACTTCCAAAGCCCAGACTTTTCTTATCTCTCAAGTACAAAGATCAACCTTTTGTGGAATGCTCGTGTTAAACCTTGCTGCAATTTGGCAGGAGTTTAGGGAGGAGAGAAGGAAATGGTCTGGAAAGACAATCATGATTTAAGAAACTGTACTCAAACAAAGCGGCCTCATTCTTTTATTTCTATTTATCTAGCCTGTCTTTCAGAGAGCATTTTTTGGCTATCAAAACATGTTTATTTAGATCTTTCTTTTATGTAACTGAAACCTTGTCAGCCAGTTCCTGTCTTGTAAGTGCTTGATTCTGCAACCATAATATTCTCTTTCCATAGCTTTGTATATAATTTTCTATACTTGGTCTTAGGAGCAAATTGAAAACACAGATTCCCACCATATGGAGCCATATGTACTCTCACAGGGGTCAGCAAAATGGCTGAGCTATTTAGACTGAGATTTAGCAGAGACCTCCACTTGAGCTAAGTGTACAGCAGAAGGGTGGTCACGCTGGCAGGGTGGTCTGCAGCCCACAAATGTCAGTGGCCACCATGCATGGTCAGCAGTGGGTCTGCAGACTTGCATTAAACATCAAAATAAATGTAAGCTAAAGGTGGAATGTTCTGTAACAAAACCATTCACTGTGCTGTGGGCAACAAAACTGTGAAGGGCCTGGAGCACAGGTCTTATGAGGGATGGCTGAGGGAACTGGGATTGTTCAGTCTGGAGAAGAGGAGGCTCAGCGGAGGCCTTATCTCTCCCCGCAATGACCCCTCTGTCAATAACCTTGTCTCTTGTGAAGGTGAACTTTTCCTTATACTCCACCATCTAGGTGTCATCATTGAGAGCGAGGTGACAGGATAGATACTGCCCATGCATGTTCTGTCTTACACCACAGAGATCCTCCACACCTGAGATAAGCAATTACAGAAAAGCCTTTCTTGGTCCTTTTCTCTCCTTAGAGTAGAAGTGGGGCAATGGGCCTTTTAACTCCAAAGATCAAGTCCACCCTAAATGATCTACAGACTCTTCATACACTAAGAGAAGCACATCACTGACTCATAGAACCACCAACGTTAGAAGAGACCTCCAAGACAATCTAGTCCAACTATCTGCCTACCACCCATATTTCCCCACTAAACCATGTCCCATAGGACTACATCTAAACATTTCTTGAACACCTCCAGTGATGGTGATTTCACCACCTCCCTGGGCAGCCCGTTCCAGCACCATTCTTTCAGAGAAAAAATTATCCTAATATCCAATCTGAACCTTCTCCGGAGCATCTTGAGGCCATTCCCTCTAGTTGTCTTGATAGTTATACAGGAGAAGAGGCTGACCCCCTCCTTGCCACAGCCTCTTTTCAGGTAGTTGTATAGAGTCATGCACTCTCTCCTGAGCCTCTTCTTCTCCACACCGAACAATCTCAGTTCCCTCAGCCACTCCCCATAAGAACTGTGTGCTCCAGACCCTTCACACCTTTGTTGCCCTTCTCTGGACATGCTTCAGGGCCTCAGTGTCTTTCTTGCATTGAGGGGCCCAAAACTGAATACAGCACTTGAGATGCAGCCTCACCAGAGCAGAGTACCAATCACCTCCCTGCTCTTGATGGCTGAGCTATTTCTGATATAAGCCAGGATGCTCTTGGCCTTCTCCGCTACCTTGGTAAATCATTTAGCAATATTTTCTGTACTTGGGTAAGCATCTGCAATGAGTGTAGCCCTGCATAAGCAAAGGAAGTAGCAGGGATTCTTTTTTTTTTTCAGGGCATTGTGAGTAGCTGTTTATAAATAAAACAAAATACAATACAAAGCCAACCTAATTTAGGGCAGCTTTCCTGTTCCCACTTTTTGCCTTTTTCTGAAGTTTGCCACTCACCCATATTGCTGCCTCTGAACCCAGCCAACATAAACAGTTGTTGCAGTCGCAACATGGTTGTGTAGCAGAATGCTTATAGCACCATCGTGCAGTTCCTTACAAATGGATTTGTAAGCATCCACTGTGGGTTTGCTGCATGCCTTGTATGAGCGCAGAGATATTGCCCACTGCAGCAGAACACGCCAGTGCTGGCACAGCTGGGTAACTAACTCAGGGCCAGTGCAAAGCCAACAGCTCAGTGTGAGCTGCTGATTTAGGATTGTGGATGGATTTCCAGGGCAGCAGCACATCCATTTCTGGAACACAGCATAACACTTCCTTTCAGTGTTCTGAATTCTTACTTCAAAGCTTTGAGATACTCTATATAAAGCAATTGGAAACTTTGGTTTTAGGGAAACTGGTTTTCCCTAAATTCATCCCGAAAAATCCTGGATTACTTTTGAGGGAGCTGTCTGAAAATACATAGCCTGCGGCAAGCACATTAGAGGGAAAATTTCTGCCTGAACATTGAATGTTTGGCAGTTGTGAACAACTGAAATCATAGTCTTATAAAAGGAAAGATGAGGCAAATTTAACTGTTCCCATCTGTGCCAGGTGTGTGCCTGCACTAACGTTTCTGGGTGGGTAGACAAGTAGTATGTGCAAGTTCATAATATATCCTTTCTCCTTAGGAACCAGCTTTAGTCTGGTAAAAACTCATTGAAGTCCGTGGAATTACAAGATCATAAATCTAATTTAACACTGGAGAATCGGGCCCTATAGATGTGCTCTGTGTGTGGTATCAATCTATTTGCAGTGTATATATAAATAAGATTTGTGGTGAAATGAGAAAAACAAGCTGCTTGTACATCATCTAGGAATGAGCTCTAGGTTGTGCTTAATATTTTCCAGAGACAAATGTGGTGACAGACTTATCAGAAACACTGGCTGAAATGAAGCTGTTGATCCAAACATCCTCATCATCCTTTATCTTAAAGCCAAAGCAAAAATGAGATGTCCCAGTGGGTGTGGGCCATAGTAACATTGGTTTTTATCATTATTATTATTATATTCAGATGTTGGTCGTGTTTACAATTACAGTGCTGGCAGACAGGCTCTATTAGAACTGCCAAAGCTGATCATCTAGCCCCAGATCTGATCATATTACTGAGAGCACAGTCTGGGATTTTACAGTGGCTTGAGACAATTTGACTCTTTCTTCCTTGCCAGCTCATCTCGCTGCATCTATTTCAGAGTGAGGCACAACATGTGTTTTACTGGGTCTCCACCTCTTGCTTGGATCCTTCTAGGGGGCTGTCAGGCAGACACCAAGCAAAGTTGGTGGCTTTCTGCTTGCAGAGGGAACAACTTGCAGGTAGCCTTACAGATTCAGCAGGTGAGTTCAAGCTCACCACATGTGAAAGATAAACAAAGGCATTCTTTCCCATTATGGCATTCTTTTTGTAGCAAAAAGAGTTGTGGAGGAGGGGAAATGGTTGATGAGCCAATATATGTCATTTCTCTGTGGTTAGGCTGATTATTTTTCTATCCCATGGATAGCATGCCAACAGCGGTTGTATTGTGTATACTGCATCCAAGGGATAAAGTAGGCCTACTAGCTGAACTAGAACAAAAGATATCCTTCAGGCAGATCTAGCAGCCAGTGCCTCAGTGAGTTTTTATTACACACTCTTTTCCCTGGATTTACCTCTCCCTGAATGAAAATGTGGAAATGAGCAGATTAGCTTCCTCTCTGTAAAGAAGGGAAGGCACTTTGGAAAGCAAGGTAGATATCTCAGATTATTTGCAAGCGGAGCCAAGGAATCAGGACCGCTAAGTAAGTGACCACGTGCAAAAGGATTATTCTGATGCAATGTCCTAGGGTAAAAGCAAAGCAACACTACTTGAGCTTAGATCCAGGCTCCCACAGAAGGGATGTTTTCTACTGTAGGAATGAGTCCCAACAGCTGAATATTAAAGACCATCTTAAAAGACAGCCCTCAACCCATCAAGCTCCTGCTTATTACATCTCAGAAGAGCAGCTCAGTGGGCTTTGTAAGAGCATCGTTCTCCAATCTCACAAAACAGGGAGATCACAAAAAACTCCCCCTTTACGTTACAGGACATAGTGCTGGAGACTGTGGGTCCAGCCTCAGCTCAGGGAAAGAGATTTCCTATATCCCAGCTGACCCTGCCAAGCACTTGGTCACTGAAGTGATCTGTGAGAGCACCACTTTTCCTCATACCTGGCAAGAGCTATTGCAAGTGAGGGTGACGGAGCACTGGAACAGGCTGCCCAGGGAGGTGGTGGAGTCTCCTTCTCTGGAGATATTCAAAACCCGCCTGGACGCCTACCTGTGCGACGTGGTGTAGGGAGCCTGCTTTGGCAGGGGGGTTGGACTCGATGATCTCTAGAGGTCCCTTCCAACCCCTACAATTCTGTGATTCTGTGATTCTGTGGAGTTCCTCTAAGGGAACTTATTTTGATGAAGTTGGAATGTATGTTTGTGCTCTTCTTTGTTGGAGACTATTTGTAGACATCCTGGGGTTCCAAGATAACTGAAATTACCTTTATAATGGCTAGACTATTCGCTGCATTGCTGTTCTGGTTTCATCTGGGGTAGAGTTAAATTTCTTCCTAGTAGCTGGTGTGATGCTGTGTTTTGGATTCAGGATGAGAAAAGTGTTGATCACACATCAATATTTGAGTTGTTGCTGAGCAATGTTTGCACTAATTCAGTGACTTTTCTATTTTTTGCACTTTGTCAGCAAGAGGGCTGGGAGTGGTCACAAGAAGCTGGGAGGGGATGGAACCAGGACAGCTGTTCTAAACTGGCCAAAGGGATATTCCATACCAGATGGTGTCATGCTGAACAACAAAATGGGAAGGAGTTGGCTGGGGGTTGGCCTCTGGTCAGAGTTTGGGTTGGGCATCAGGCAGTAGGTGGTGGGCAACTGCAAAATGCATCACTTACTTTGTTTATAGTTTTATTGTCATTATTGTTTCCTCTTCTTTTTCTCTTCAGTTAAACTGTCTTTATCTCAGATTGTGAAGTTTACTGGTCCCTGCCAGTTCTGGAAGCTAAGTTACCAAGTAGAGCTCATACAGTTCTGACACTTCTCTTACTGCTGTAAGTTCGTTTACCCTGCTTTGAACACAGGAAACCTTGGTTTTGAAAGATGCAACTCAGCAGTCATGGGAGAGAGAAAGCTGCAGAAGAGGAATACAGGAGAGTGAGAAGAAGCAGAGATCATTTGTAGAATTTCCTGAGTGGAAAAAGGACACACTAGGACCATCGTGGACCACTCAAAATCCAATCCTATGTCTGAGAGTGTTGTCCCAACGCCCCTTGAACTCTGACACTTGGAGCTGTGCCCACAGCCCTGGGCAGCCCGTTCCATGCCCACCACTCATCGGGCCCACAGAGGTGGATCTGCCTCCAGAGGAAGAACCAATGGAGGTGGATCCATCTCCATCCAGGCAAGGCAAGCACTATAACATCATGCTTGCCAAGAGACGTCACCACATCCATTGGCAGCACACCAGGGGCTCTTGATTTCCATCTTGGCATTGAAATGTCATCATCCACCACAAGAGCCCCAGCGCCAGCTTCTGCTCCTTCACCCTTCCTTCCCTATCTCCAATCCTCATCCTTCCCCAAGACCTCTCACCTCTCCTTCCCCGAGCTCTGAGGAAAGGGGAAGGACTTGAACTGGGACTGGCATCCTCTGAGCGGCTGTGCTGGTGACAACAGGAGGAACCCAGAGGATGGCCATAAGCTCCCTGTGGCCTCCAGGTGGAGGAAGAGGGCAGGACTGGGACTGGTGTCCGCTGAGCTGCTGCACTGGGACAACAGGAGGAGTCCAGCAGATGTCCCTGAGCTCCCTGCAGCCTCCAGACCCTTGGTTTGTGTGAGCTGAAAGGGAGGTATCTGTGAGGTCCCATTCTCCAAGTTATTATTCCTTGATTATTATGCTCTCCAGAATCAATTTTTGGCACCCCTTTGGGAAGGCTTTAGGGGGGAGTGGGAAAGATGTGCATCCTAACTCTGCTGTTGTTGTTCCAGCCACTTTTTGTCATGGACAGTTCGGGCACACCAGTATTGGACCTTAATCCAGAAAACTGCTGAAGTCGTGGGAAAGGGAGTTGAGTATCTCTCTGCCTTACAGTAACTCAAGTCATTCTGAAGAGAGTGCCATTTGCTGACCACACAGTGACAGCAAGCGTCTCCATTCTCTGTCCAGTCTGCCTACCTACTCCTTCAGATGGGAAAGTCCTCATGGTTGCTTTTCCCGCCCGACCATGTCTGAACATTGGAGTCTGCCCCAAGTTTCCATGTGAGTTGGTAAGCTCCTCCTAGTTTTCTTTAAAAATAGCATACACTTGACTCTTTCTAGCAGATTTCAGAATTGATTTGCATTGATTTACTGCATGGTGTTTCAACATGCTGCGCTAGACGAGCGAAATGAGCCAACTGAAAGCCACTGCTGTGTGGGCAAGAGTGAAAACAGGAAGAGTAAGATACAGATATTGCTGTCAGCACTGTTCATGGAGAGGAGCCATTTTCCCCTTCACTCTGAGCAATAGGCATTTCGGCTTTGTGTGACTAAGAACACAGCATTATCTTCCCTTTAATTCTTGCTTGTTGTTACCTAGTTGTTATCTTTTTTTGTTTGAATGACTAAGCAGCTCTGATGGGGAAATACAGCTCGCTATTTTTTTATCCTGTGGACAAGTGCCTGTGTAGAGGAGCAGTGAAGCTCAGCTTAGTTGTTATTTTAAGCATCTAATTTTTGCTGCTTGACCCGTGTGACTGAGTTAAGGTCACGGGAAAGAGCATCAGTTTTTCTTTCTTTCAGTTGAGAAGATGTGCTTTGGGCTGATGCTAATAATTCTGATTTCTGGAAATAAAGATAAAAAGGCACCTTAATTCTGTCCACTAAATCTTCCCGGAGGAATTCTCTTAGCCCTTTCTGTTATAAGCATCATCTTTTGGTTTTCACCTCAATAGTAAGGATATCTACTATCCCACGAAGAACAGCAGCACAGAGTGTTTTCTAGTAGAAGGATGAATATAGCACAGCTGTCAGTCCTGCTGCATTCTTAGTTTATACAGTGCCATTAGTCTGACTGTCATCTCTTCTGTGTTATTACTTGCAGTTATTTTGTATGCTGGGAGTAGTTGATATGCTGGAGGGCAAGGCTGCCATCATCCTGGGAGGCACAAACAAGAATCTGGGTGACAGGAGCATCATGAAGTTCAAGACTTCAAATGTGAAGTTTTGCATCTCGTAAACAGAGACACCCTGCAACAGTACAAACTGGAAACAGGCTGACTAGAAACTAGCTTTATGTAAGAGGACCTAGAGGTCCTGATGGACATCGAACTGAATGTGAGTTGAGAATGTGCCACTGCATGAATGAGAGCCAAGCGCAAAAGACACTGGGCTGCATTAATAACAGCAGAGGCAGCAGGTTGAGGTAAGTGATTGTTTTCCTCTGTCCTGCACTTGTGAAGCTGTATCTGGCATAATGTGTCCAGTTCTGGCTCACCAGTAGGAAAATAAGTTGATAAACAGAAGTGATACTAGTGGGTGGCCGCTGATGTGGTCAGGGAGCAGAGGTACAAAAGGTACAAGGAAAAGCTGAAGGAGCTGGGTATGTTCAGCCCTAAGAAGAGAAGGCTGCATAGTAGGGGATAACAGAGAAAGAGTTTGGAGCTTTAATTGCCACTTGATTCTCAAAACTGCCTCTTCCCATGCTTGCAAAAGCACACATGACTGTGGTACAACTGAGAGGATCAGAAGTAGCACAAAAGGAGCAGGGCTGTAGGATTGCTGTGGAAGGTTCCCAGTGAGCCAGTGTGTTCCTAGTCCCCTGCAAAATATTTCCATCTCTTCACCTGTGCCAGTGTCAGATAAACTGCTTGTGTGGCCCTGGTCCAACAGACAGGGCCAAGCTTTGTTGAAGACCAGCCATAGGTGGCAGGAGGAGAGGTGGGAACCCCTCCAAACTGTCATAGGAGGGTAAACCAGTGTCTGTTGTCTGACACAGGAATCAGTGGGCAGGTTGCTGCTTCACAGCTCTGCCTGTATCAGACAATCTGTCACTTACAGAGACAATTAAAAAGTGCTCTGTGTTGCTGACCGCAGGGAGGAGAGCAGGGGCTCTGCAGTGAGCGTGACCAGGAGGTGCTGGCATTTGTTCCCCCAGTGATGTCACCTGCAGCAGAGATGCCTGGAGAATATCAGGCTGCTTATCTCAGCCTCAGCTCATCCTTGCTGTAATACAGAAAAGGTCACACTTGTGGCTACTGTGCAAAGCTCCCTCAAAGCCTGCCCGGCAGCCGCAAATGAATGTGAAAGGAAAAAGAACTGTAGCTCTTTTTTCAGTAATGCAAAGAAAAGGAATGCGGCTGCAACGTGTTATTACATTGAGAACATGTACACTTGCCAGATACATTCTGTTCCTTTTCCCCGAGCAGATAATCCACAGGGAAACCAAGGTATTGCTGCTGCTGTCAGCTAATGAGGCTGTTCCTTTAGTTCTCACTGACAGGTCTGGGGCTGGAGTTCCTGGAGTCTGTCCTTGCCTGTGCACCCATACAGGGGGATGCTGCTCTGGCCCTGAGCTTCCCTTGTTCCTACACTTTCCCTTAAAAATAAGAAGGCTTGTCACAAGGAGACAAAAGACACAGTGGAAGAGATGACAACTTTGTCACTTTTGCTTCCCTCATAATGGTGTGTGAGTTTTCTTGGAGGGAATCAGGCAGTTCTGGAATCCTGAGGGCAAAGCTTCACGAGGCCCTTCACACTGATGTTGTACTACTCTGTTACCCTTCTGCAGAGCAAGGACACTGATTTGGAGCTAATGCAGCACTACAATACTTCGTATTAGCTTACCCAATTGCTTGGTGTATTCATAATATACCTACTCTAATAAACAGAAAAAAAGGTCTTCATTTTCTCTGTTCCTGGAACCCAGATGCTTTCACCAATGCCTCCTTCAACAAAGGTATTTTTACATAACAGAAAATGCCGCTGAGATTTTATTTCTATTGCTTCTGATAGAATACGTTCTGACTTCATAATAGCATGGAATGGCCCGCTGCACTTTCAGTACCAGTGTAAGTGGTACCTATATCACATTACCAATGATCGTATGATACACGTCTCTGCAAAGCTCATCTGCAGTCTCAAGTATTTCCCTTTGTAAAGCCTGAGGAAAAGGACAGCCTAATGGAAATGTGTTCTAGGGAAAAAAATGGTTCTGGATGTTTGCAGGATTCTTTGGTCCGCATTAGGCTACCAGCGTACAGTTACACTGACAGAAGGGTGGAGGCAGCCACCCCATCCCAATGACTCTGAAATGCTTGCAACCAAATTGCAGCAGTGCTCCATGCATTTTAATTGGGTCACAGAGTGAAAGCCATTTGAATTCTTCATGCTCTGCATCTTTCAAGTAACCGCAGTTTAAGGACTCGTTTTCATGTTAATTTTCCCACTTACATGTTTAAAACCTAGCTCAGAGTGATGCAAATAGAGGCGTATCTCAATCTATTCTGAATATGAAACCAACCAAGTATCAGCATAAAATTGACCCCACATTATAACTTCAGACGTTATAGCTTTTTACATCATGCTTTTAAGGAGGTGAAAAACAAAGGACTCCACCTCCTAAACACGTCTCTGCCAAAAATGAAAGTTTTCTGATGCAGCGCAGAACAAGGTGCTGCTTCATGCATCCATGTCTTTGAAACACTGTTTTTCAGACCAAGGCGAAGACTCAGTGCTTACACTGCTTTGTCTGACCCGGATCCCATCCAGCTTCTCTGTCATCCGGCCTTTTGCCATTTTGCCAGAACACGGCTCCTAAGATCAGTCCCGTTCTCTCCAACCAATGGGACTGACGTGACCTCCATTAAGTGAGTTTTGTTCTGGAATGAGATTTAAAGCTGAGGGCGGGGGCTACCGAGTTCTTCCCCTGACTTTACCCACAGCCTTTGCTACAGTCAGTGTTTAATGTCTGTGCTTCAGTTGGCCTGCATGCCTCAAAGTCCTCTTCCCCAACCCCAATGCAATGTGAGCATCCACGTGGGTTCAACTAGATGATCTCTAGAGGTCCCTTCCAACCTCTATCATTCTGTGATTCTGTGATCCAGCTCAGGTCTTCCTCTCCATCTTCTGCCAGCACAAAATGGGAATTGCAGCTAAGCAGGAATTGGGAAGGGGTTGTGTAAGATTCACTTCCTGGCACAGTGGTAGAAGTGGCTCTTGCGGCAATGGGACAGCCTTGCTAAGCTGAGCTATTGAGAGTGGCTTAAGTGGCTGCCTGTGGCAAGGACAGTGGTTGTAAGAAAAATGGGGCTGTTGGGTCGGACAGAACTGAGGAGAGACTCTGAAGATGAGGTCAAGGAGAAAGAAACTGAATTAGACTAGTGATTCAAAGCAGATGGCACTCTTCAAATGGCCAGGCAGGAGGGGCAGCTTCAGAAGCAAGACAGAATGATATCTGGACAGCAAAAAAAAAAAAAAAAAAAAAGGCTAATAAATGAATGATATGGATTTTATTGCAGAAATATGCAGCAAAAGAATTTAATTACAGTCATGATTTATTAAAATGAGCTGGGAAGCATCCCAGTTCGGAGAGGCTTTTTATAGAGGAGGCAGCCAACATATTGCCTATCAAATTAGCAAGAGAGATTTGTGGACATAGGATGTAGAAAATGGCAGCCACCGGGTGAATGGAAGTGAAGTGTGTCTGCAAATCACATTTTGACAAATGAGGGAGAAGACAGTCTTGGCTCATCACAGCCACTCCTCTGAATGTGTCTGTTTCTTTTTTCCCAATCCAGAGCAGAAGCATTTGTCCCTTCCAACAGCCGCCCTGCATTTGGTTCTTTCGGTGTTGTGAAATTCATCAATATTCATCAGGGCTGGAGAGGCAGGGAGACTAATTTTCAGCTGAGGCAGCTGGGTGACTCACTGTCAGCACCAACACCAGCAACAAGGCCAGATTCTTTGCCTTTCAGCATCTCCCACCATCCTACAGTGGGAAATCTGCACAGCCACTGCAGTAATGCTAGCAGAAAGGACCTGCAGCAGTGGCTGCTCTTTTGTTGGCGTGCCTTATGCTGACGCTTGCAGCAAATCCTTTTAGATTTGAGGGCTGTGACCCGGCATGGACTCCGGTGGTGTCTGTGTGGGTGGTGGCAGGTCCAGGCGGATGTCCACTTAGTCATGTCTGGAGGGTGACAAATGACATCACCTTTGACAGGTTTGGCTGACTCACGCTGGCTCTGGTAGATTAGAAGCGATTCCAGTCTAACCACATATTTTTCTTTATCAGATAGCCAGCCGAGGTGAATATTGCACCCCTCTGAGGAGAAGAAAATCCCACAGGCAAGCAGAGAGCAAGATTGACATTTCTCATTATTTCTGTACTCCAGGTAATATATATAAACTCTTTTTTTTTTTTTTCTTTTTCTTTTTCTTTTTTCTGGGAGCCCTTCAGACCAAGCAAATGAAGACATTTCTTCTGCACAGTCAATGACACTCCAAAAGGTCTGATCTGCTTTCTGAAATTTCCACTGGTTTTGCTGTGGCCCTCAGGCTGTGACTCGGTGATCTCAGGCACATGCTGTGGCTACCCCAGAATCTCAGACTGTGCTTTGACCCAAGTATTTACTGTACTGAATAGAAGCTATTCCTGGAACTACAATGTCTTTTATCCACTTGCAAATCTCCATCTAATCTGACCATCCTTATCTATAAGCGGAGAGAATGAAAAGCAGAGATGTAAAACCCAGAGCTTAAGTACATATTTTTTGCAGCTGTTTAATGTCCTGCATTCTCATGTTGTGAAGAACGTGCAGAGTTTCTGCATTCTTTCTATTGGGTGCACTCGTCACCAAACCAGACTTGCTAACAGTTTGGGATGCAAACTGACCCGGTGTCACTGCAATTAGCCTGTTTTCATGTGTGAGTTTGGTTTGCTTTTGGCATACAGGCTCTTTACAGCTGATCCAAAGTCATTCAAAAACTCAGCAGGTGCTTCTGTGAATCTCTTCTATGTTTAGAAGTGGAAATGAAGCACAAAACCAGGTTCTTTCTGTGCTGTCTCAAATTATGGATTTTATTCTTCATGATATAACACAGTTCCCATGTCATCTAGTTTATCATTTTTGAAGAAGACATGAAGTAAAATACCAAGTTCTCCCCAACAAAGCCTTGTAGGACTTCAGGAACTGCTGTCTTCTGTACTGATCCTCGCCAGTTCAACAGCACCCTTTCAGCTGACATCAGAAGGGGTGAGTGAGGGCTGTGTGCAGTACAAGGAGCCAACACTGCTAATAAAACAGAAACTCACCACAGATTTTGTGAACTTTTCTATCCTGGATTATGCAGGAGATCAGAAAAGAAGATTTTCAGAGTCTCTTCCACCAACACTTGCAACTTACACTCAGGAACCACTATTATCAGATGAGCATGGACTAGGTGATCTCCAGAGGTCCCTTCCAACCCTTATGGCTCTGTGATTCTGATTCTAATCTCACAAAGAATGTGGGACTAACATTCCCGAGTTAAAGAATCAAAGGGTGTTTTTCAAACCATTTTTATGAGGAGGCAGACACACTTTGGTTTTGCTTTCTGGTCTGAAAATATCAATAGTTTGATGCATTTTTAAACAGAGCCACAGGAATCATAGATCAAAGAACCATAGAATGGTTTGGGTTGGAAGGGACCTGCTGTGTGCAGGACTGCCCCTCACCAGCTCAGTTGCCCAGGACCCCATTCAACCTGGCCCTGAGAGCCTCTAGGGATGGGGCACCCACAGCTTCAGGTGAGCCAGCGCCTCACTGCACTCTGAGTAAAATATTTCTGTCTAGCATCTAACCCAAATGGCTACAGGTTTGTTGTTTAAGACACAATAATGCACAGACAGGCTTTGCATTTATCAGAACCAGCTGAGATGCTGACTGGAGGAAAACTATTATTGTCATGACTGACCAGAGTCTGGCAGCATTCTTTGTTGTTTGTGGCTTATTCTTGAAATTAGTTTTCAGCGACTAAACCGATCTCTCAGTAAGCTGAGCTCAGAAGATGAAGGCCAGTAATGGGAGAAGAAGGAACACATCTCAAGGCAAAAGGTTTAACCCTCTGCCTCTTGGTAACTGGAAATCCACCATCATTTTATTTGCAGTGATTAAAGGTGAACAGCATAGCTCTGTGTAGGATTTCTTGCCTCTGAGACACATTTAGTTAATTATTACCTCTTTATTTTCTACTCAAGGATAAATCCTGCTCTGGGAAGCAGGGTGTAGGAAACACGAGGTGGTGCTTTTCAGTGACAGAGTTTCAGTGATGGCACTGTTTCTCACACTTGCAATCTTCAGCCATAGTATCCGCAACGGAGGTATTATAATTGCAAAATGCTATTTAAAATAATGGCGTGCTTTAGAAGAGCCTCCAAAAATCTCCCATAATATTTGCAGATGATCTCAGTTTGCCAATCTGTCAAGTAATTATTCTCCATCTGTGATATCCAGTGGTAACCAGTTAGACTTTTAAACTCACTTTTACCAACACTGGTGAGCTCATCACTCGCCTGCTGAAAGAAGAGAACACAAACATTAAACCAGTGCAAAGGCAATGTATTTATTATTGTAGCATGCAGTCAAACCTGCATAATAACTACTAATTAAAGTGTTAAGGCCTTAATTTTAGAAAGACAGAGAGGCTTTCTGCTTTTGTACAGTACCATACACACATCATTTTTATACTTTGCTTTCTGCGATTAGTGACCAAGGTCTGGCATGAGGCAATTTTATTTAATCAGTCGCATGCATTAAATACCAGCAGCTTGCAATTAGACATTCTTTTGTATCAGATAGAATGCCTCACACTGGTATTTGCTCCTGACCTCGGATCCCCGAGTGGCAGGGACTTCTGCTGTCTTTGGGTAGGAGCACAGTGCAATTGAAAAAGCACTTTGCATGTTACACGTTAGCACTGAGTGCCTAAACCAAGAGACTCGAGCTTCTCATTTGCTTTGCACATCTATTTTATCGGGTCCCGTGCTCGTAGCATCACTTTTTTCCCAACTGCAGTATCACAAGTGGACACTAGAGAGCTCCTTTTACCAAAGGCATCCCTCCATCGCGAGGGCAGAACCCTGCGAGGTGCGTACAGAGCATTCCTCCTTTCTTCGTGTAACACAGTTTTACTCATTTTTCATTTTTATGTTAAAAATTAATATTCTCAAGGGAAAGCTATCTTTGCCAGAAAGAGCAATGGCTGCAGCTGTAGCTCCACGTCTCCTACCCCCAACAAGACAGAGATTTCATAGGAGTAGTAACTTGGGAACTAATTATACCATTTCAGAGATAAGAAAAAGTAAATCAAATGCTGCCAGCGTGGAAATTATAATGAAGTTTTCCTCTGAATAACAAACACACTCCATATGTAATTTATTATGACTATTACTATATTAATAATAGTAATAGCCTATGCCTTGCACCTATGGAGAGTACATGTTTTTGTCTAAATTGATGGGTTATATGCACAGATGCAGCCTGAATGCCAAACAGCTCTTTGCAGTCATTCTGCTGATAACCTTAAGCCTTACAACACCCAGGCTATTGCTAAACACTATTAGCAAGTGATATAACAGGATGACGACTGGACCTACTTTTTTCATTAGCTGTGTTTGACCCATTCCCCCAGTTGCCTTTACCCTATCAATCATTAATTCAAAACCAAAACAAAATCTCCTCTGCTGTCACTGTAAGGGCATATGCATTCCTGCTTCTCTGGTTTTGGCATAAGCACAGCCTGCTGCAAGATGCTGTAATGATGTGACATCTTATCATATCGCCCATTAGGGATTTTGCTGTAGGGTTGATTTACAGCTAGCTGTGTCCTGAGGTCAGCAGTGCAAGGGCACAACATTCTGTCTCCAAAGCAAAGCCCTGTCCCACTCTTACCTCAGGATCTTGAGGTGCAAAGATTGAAAAAGCCCATAGGAAAACTTCAGAAAGGCTGAGTAAAGCCTTGTTCTAGCCTTCCCTGTGCTCCATCACAGTTCTTGGCCAGGGCAGAGAAGTACCTCCCTCTATGAAGAGCTGTCACGACAGGGCCTTGCAGGTGTGCTGTCAGCTCCTGCCTGTGTTCCCTGCCCAACGTAGGTTTGGGCACATCTCCTAACCTTCCTGTACCTCTGCTGCTTCAGGTTTTTTGAACAGTGGAGCTAAGTCTTATTTTCTTCCACCATTTCTTTGCCTTGTTCCCCTGCTCAGTCTGGGATCTGATTGGTTTTACCTACAAAGCCAAAGAAACCACGTTCTGAATTTTGAGGGAGCCTTTCTTCCAGGACAGCCCAACTGTATTAATACCAGTGAGCTGAAATGTTCCATTAACATCTCTTTACTTTGTTTCCAAAACCAGCAAGCGACAATCGTAGCTGATCCAGACTTTAATGGTAGCTTTTCTTTGTTCCTTTCAATCCACGGTCTTTTGAAGATGTAATGGTAAAAGATAGATGAGATTTTCAGCTGAGGGCAGCTCCAAGCAGGCTGGCCAAGGAGGTCAGCGTGGGAAGGGGAGGCTGCCTTTTGATTCATCTGAAAGTCTTTTCTCTTACAAGCTGCTCTGTGTGAGCCTTGGCCAGGTCGTTATGCAACTCTGACTTTGTCCATGCAGATCAGGGCTCCAGCATGACACTCGTCAGCTCTCTTCCTAAACGGCCTTGATGCACCCAGAAGATCCTCCCTACCTTTGAGAACAGAAGGCCTCTAATGATAGAAACTGTAAGGAAATCCAACCATCACTGCCAAACTGCAGCTAACAAACTCAAAGGGCGGGGTGAAGTCAGGGCTGGTGTGGCTCTTATAAAAATCCCAGTTTTCCAAACATTGTGTTTCATTGTTTCCAACCCTGGGAGCTCATGTTACACTCTGGACAAACCTAGCAGGGCCCTGTCATTCGTCAGTCAGTTTTATGGCATGATAGGAGCCCGAAAAGTTAAAAACCAGTTTAACAGATTAAAAAACTTAATGGGATTCCCACTAAGTTCATCTGGGAAAACAAAGAAGGAAATACCTTGGGATGTATTTTCTCCATGGGGAGGATACGTGGTCCCCACAGGCAAGAACAGCAAGGCGGAGAGAGAGAAGCTTGCAATATTTCACAAAGGAAATTAAAATGTGATTCCTGTCAAGTCACCCCCCTCTCCTCTAAATGTTTTGGAAGGTGGACTTACTTAGGGAAAATGAGTCGCTTAACAGAATTTGTGTAAATCATCACTTAATGATCATGATCCATAGGCTATTCTTCTCATCGAGGGGTAAGCCACTGTCAAGCCAGACTAATAGGACTTTGTAGACCAGCAGTGAGTGTAAGCGGTCTCGGTGACACAAATACAAACCCAGCAGCTCAGCTTACTGCAGCTTAGAATGGATTAATGTCCTGTGGCAGATGCCAGCCTCGTGCCAAAAAGACTAACCCAGTCTTTATGAATTTCCTGTTCCTCACAATGGTTGAACTACGTCAATACTGAGATAACTAGAAATAGACCCAGTTCACAAGCTGTGGATCTCTGCGGCACTCCTTCAAAGTCAGACTGTGCTTGAATTTTCCTTGAGGCTCCTCTACAGCCCTTGCCTATTCAGAGCAAGCTCAGTATGTTCTCTTACTAATTTCATCAACAGATCCGTTTGAGCAGTGATGACCCTCGGGAAGTTAATTTGTTTTCTTCTCCATCTTTTCCCAAGGAAGAATTAAGAGTGGAGAGGAGTGCTGTGGTTTGATAGAGTGGTTTGTTTGCTATTGTTGTTATTTTTGTTTGTACCAGAGAGCGTTGGCCTTTTGCACTGAGATGATGATGGGGATCATGGAAATCCTGTTTTTTTTGCTGTTGTTTTTTGCAGGCTTTGCAAGGAAACACTCATCGTTCTTGAAGCAGAATCTAGGGAGGCTCTGTCTCAGCATACATGACCTCTACAGTACAAAGAAAAAGGTTGAGTTGAGCCTGGGGAACAAAGCTCTGGAATGAGGTCTATAACAGCTCAGAAGGACCCTGTGAGTGGCAGTTATGTAAGATGAAACATGATCCAAGCCATTGGGTGCCATATCCCAGGGATGGGAGAAAATAGCAGGTGTGATGAGCTGGGGCTGACTGTGTTCATGGAGTTTCTGTGCTGCCTGGAGTTTTCTCACTTGGAAAGCTTCATAAGTTGCTATTTTGCATTGCTCTGGACGTAACGGAAAGTAGGAAAGCATAAACAAGTGAACCCAGAGCATCATAAAACAGCCTAGAATGAGATCTTTGGTCTAGTAGCAGTGTCAGAAAACACCACTGAGGGGTTTTGCTGAGCAGCCTTAGTGACAGTGAGCACCCGGCAAATACTCGCAAACTGGCTGGGTTTGATGCCTACTTCTTTCAGGATGCAAAAGCTGCCCAGAAATCTTTCAGAGTTCCACTGAAGGAACCCTGGGAGTGTGTCAGCTGATTTGCAGATGACTTCTGGCTTTGGCCTGAAGCCGTGGGAAATGAGAAGCTCCAAAATTAGGCAAAACTCAGTATTTTCTTTTAAGTTGTTTAAAAATACAGGTTATACGTTCCTAGCAGTTGAGAAGAAAGCTAGAGTGGCATCAGGCTGGAGAATGGAGCATAGGTGTGCATAAGGAAACATGGGAGAAATCATCTCCTTGGAGAGAAGGTGTGATCCCAGAGCTTGGGAGGAAGGAGCCCTGTGGCACCCACTAACAGGAGGAGGAGCTGGAATCCTGAGCTTGTATATGCCTAGGAAAAATGGAAAAAACACTTGTATGTCTCTACAGAGCATTTTAGGCAAGCCAGAAGTTTGTACTCAGGTGGATAAATAGTCAAGTATCGTTAGTACATGTAGCTCTTATTGACAACGTTGCCAAACTCATTTTGTAACACAGCCGTAACCATGCAACAAAGCACTGTGAGCTAAAACAGGACAGAGGTGATTTTACTTCAAACAAAACAAGGGTTACACTTTCACATACCCTCATGCTTCCAAACATCAAAATGAATGTCTCCAAGTGCTTCAGCCCAGGTGACTTGTGGTGGTGAAGATGGAAAGGGACACCTGTAGGCATCTCAACATGTCTCCTAGGTTCTTCATGGACTGGAAGCCAAGTGCTGCTCTTGGATCTCCTGAGTTGACGGTGTGATCTTTTGTTTCTTCATCCTGTTCCACACCTGGCTTAGCATTTGCTTATCTGTCCTTATCTGGCTGTTCTATGGCTCCGAGCCTGTTTTTTTTTCTTCCTTTCATCACTTCTTGAGAGCTCCGGTTTATTAGCCTGTCCTTCATTTTGCTTGCTGCATAGACTGTCTTCAGTGTGAGGAGGTTCTGGTAAGCCTCACACAGATCTGTTGGCACCTTGATGACCTGCTGGCTGAGGTGCCATCTGCACCTACCATTCCGCTCTTCCCTAAGGTGTTCTCACACGTAGGTAATCACTTGCATACAGAAAGTTCTTAACATTTTTATTAAAAATTCCTCACACCTTGCAACACATGTTATCCATCTACAGCAGATTCTCAAGAGTGCAGATGACTACTGAAGAAGCAAGGATCTCTAAGGAGGGTCCACTTAAGCCCACCCCCTAGGTCTGAAGGTCATTAAAGCATATGGAACAACGCAGAGAGAAAAGGGAGCACTGAAAAGCTGCTCCAGTAATTCCCAGCTGCCTCTTCCCCGCTCCACTTTTCTCCTGATGCTGCCCTTTTCAATTGCCCGCTGAACTGGGGTTTGGAATTATTTCTCTTGAGAAGCTGTACAGAGTTTTATTGCTTTGATTTTAACTGATCTATTGGCTGCCTGTGCGTTTCTCAGCCACTTTCCGAAAACAGCAGCTGGTATGGGTGGTGTTTGCAGGTGAAAAGTGGAGCTGCCTAATAGCTTTCCAGCTGATATAGCACCAGCATTGGATTAGGTCATTGTAATGGCAGCTGAAAACTTTGCTTTAACACAGCTTGAGCAGCTCAGTACACCTCGGTTTAGTGAGAAGAAGCGGTGCCCAGTGTGGCCGGTTGATGTACTGCTGTCTCAAGTGTTTTTCCAACATGAGCACCAGAAAGTTGAGCACGGTGAAATAAAAGCAGATCTGCCTGCAAAAACAAAACCGAACAAAAGTCACCTGAAAGAAAAATCCATATTCCTTTCTCAGTAGCTGTTATGAAAACTTTCTCCTTCCTCACATTGCAGTGACTCCATGTGGCTTATTCTACAATACGGAGTTTAATATGTGTACTAAAATTTATTCCATCTGTTGCTAATCATAGAGATATGAATAATGTTATTATACAGAGAAAAATCTTGACTAGACTCTGTGCAGATTTATTCATTTGTAATTTTTCCATCTTAAATCCAAATATTAAAAGCCAGATGAAAGGAAGGAAAGGTAATTGTAACCACTGGCTTCTACTTCAGTGTGATGAAATTGAGCTTGCTCAGTAATCAAAGAATAAGTGTAGAGATTTTTATCTGAGTATCTGATTTTATCAGACCATTTGCAGGGACTGCAATTCAATAGAAACCAGGGATGCCAGATCTTTCCTATAAATCACTTTTGGGAGAGGACTGCTGCTGGATTACAGCTCAGACATGCCCAGAAAAAAATCCAGCTGAAGCTGAATAGGGAACACACTTGGTGAATAGGGAACACACTCGGGGTCTTCAAACTCTGCCATTACTGCAGCATGTAAACTTCTAAGAGGTGATTACATTGAGAAATGTGCTGCCAGCTCTGAAGGCTGAGTCCAGTCATAGAATCATAGAATCACAGAATGGTTTGAGTTGGAAGGGACATTTAAGATCATCCATTTCCAACCCCCTGCTATAGGCAGGGACATCTCCCTCTAGACCAGGTTGCTCAGAGCCCCATCCAGTCTGGCCTTGAATGCTTCCAGGGAGGGGGCATCCACAACCTCTCTGGGCAACCTGTCCCAGTGTCACACCACCATCACAGTAAAGAATTGCTTCCTGATATCTAGTCTAAGTCTACTGATTCAGTTCAGTCCTCAGTCAGAAATGCATCCTTCACCTCACTGAAGTCAGATTCTTCTTCACAATCCAGTGCCTCCATACAATAGTGTTATGAATTCCATCTACTAAGTATGGATCTGGGTTCTGTGACCAAACCTATTTATTTCTCATGCTGCATTTATTTGCAGTGCCCAACCATACAGAAATCTACTTGTGCCTTTGCACAGCAGGAAGCATGTGGTGCCTGAGTTACTAATGTCCATTTCTCAGGAAAGCAATCCTTTAAAAACAACTTCTCACCATCAAGGTCCTCTCTTCAAACAGCCTCACACTCGTGCTGATCTGCTTGTGGTGAGATCAGTGTTCCAGCAGCAGCCAAAATGCAGTTTGCACTGTAAGAGAAGGAAATAAATGTTGGGCCATCTAAGAGTCCTTCATGCACTCAGCCGAAAATAAGACTACCCTGAATTTTCCCTTGTTCATTTTTGTGGTTCTGAGTCATTAGTTGATTTCTTTTTTTTTTGGGGGGGGGGAAATCTTGTAGTTAATCAGTACTATATAGATGGATAAGTGATAGCTCATATGACTCAGGCTCTTTAGGCTGCACTTATCCCTTGCTCTTATGCTATAAAACACAAAGACAAGACTGAGAACTCTCTCTTTAGCCTTGGGAAAGTTCTGCAGTGCTTCTGGAGAAGGAAAACTGCAGACCCACACTGATTCAGAACAGAAAAATGCTCCCTTCTCCACTCCCCATCCCACCACGTGGCTCCACACCCCCAAAGCAAGCACGCAAGAACCTCTGTCAGACCATGGATTCTGCAGCCCCTATGGGGGCTTAAAGGACCTCTGCAATCCTGCCATTAGACTAAAGCTTAAACTGGGTCTCTCCAAAGGCAGAAAAGGCATTTGTTGTATGAGCTGAAAAAAGGATTCCCTCTAATCCAGTAGCAATTATGGCAAGGTTTTTTTCAGCTTGAAATCTCTGGTTTTACACGAGCATATGAAGCAGGTGTCAAATGGATCTAAAAATGGGTCATGGAGGATTCTGTTGCTCGCCGTCTGTGTCAGTGATGGGGAATGCACATCCACAGGGATCCACCGAGTACCGTGCGGTATCTCCTTGCTGATACAGCTCTGTAGAATGAAGGGCTTCGTGTTTTCAGCTGAAATACGTAGAGCACTCTGTGTCTGCTCAGGAGAGGTGGTTGATCACAGGGCTGTGGGCTGAACCTCAAGCGCTACAAACCTACTGAGAATGGAAGGTTGCCCTCAAAGATAGCTTTGTCTCCTGAGGATCACAGGTCCAGAAAAAAAGCTGGAGGGTACTGAGGGCAAGAAGTTTTTTCTCCTGTCTGTAATCCTTCTGGCTCTTTGCCGTAGTTGAAAGTGACAGCAAAAACTTGAGGATTTCCACCGGGCTTTAGGAAGACTCTGCCAAAGACAAGCTTCCTATAGCCTATACCGACCTAGAGGCAAATCAGTATGGTGACGAGCAAATGGATCATCGATAGGATTGCTCTAGCTCAGTGCAGCAAAGCATTCCGTTTTGGCTCTGTTGCAGTGCTCCCGGTAGCTCCAAAGCCCCGATCCTATTTGGCTACACAGAGTGAGAGGCTCTGGGCTGCACAGATTGCTGCCTCACCACAGAGGCAAAGACCTCTAAGCTCACCTAGTCCAACCGTCAGCCCACCACCACCATGCCCACTGACCGTGTCCCCCAGTGCCACATCCACACGGCTCTTGAACGCAAGGTGGCAATTTCCTTTCATAGCTGACAGACCGTGGCAGCTGCCTCATACTTTTTTATTTGCTTTTTATTTATTTTTTTTGCTTTTAGCAGTAGGAATGCAATCTGTACTAACCCAACGTCGTATGCATGGCAGATAGAGTTTCATCCTGGGGCTATTGAAATCAATTGTGAAACCGTTCAGTAACCGACTACAAGCAGAAATCAATTGTACCAGTTACCAAATGGCTTAGTTGAAATGTAGAATTATTTGTTCAGAGAGCAAGGAACTATTTACTTGCGCTACTTCTGAAATCTACCTCTAGCTGTGACCAGATGGTAATTTAACTTTTAAATTGTATTTACTGCATTCTTATACTCTGATCAGTCAGCGCAAAGCTGAGCACTTCAGAAGTCCGCGCTTAAGCTTTAAACCTAAAACTTTAGCAGTTTCTCTCTGCCTTTGAGCTGTTGCCATCCTCAGACAGTAACAGATCAATCGGCGCTCGGCCCTTTGAAGTGTAACAGTTCAGATGTGACTGCTGCGCGTGTAGCCTGCCGTATGTTCCACTGTGAGTGGAGGCTGAGCCTCCCTACTTCACAAGTAATGAGCTCCGCTCAATTAGCAGAGTGAGTTTTTTGGAGCGTTGTGTGTAATTAGTTTCAAGGTCTTCAGTTTTAACGGCCATTTGTTAACAGTCCTTTTTATATCGCTGGCACGAAACTTGTGATTCAAATACAAGCAAACAGCCAAAAAGCTGGAGTGCTCAACTACACACGTGATCCCACAGCTCAGATATCCTCTTCTGAGAAGCAATTTGGCTTTATATTTCAGAAGCGATGACACAGCTACATTAGGTGAAGGCCCAAGGCCCGTGGGAGCAGAAGATCATAGAACCATAGAGCCATAGAACCACAGAATGGCTGCAGTTGGAAGGCACAGGCTGCTGCCCAGAGAAGCGGTGGTGCCCCATCCATGGATGCACTCAGGACCAGGCTGGATGGGGCCCTGGGCAGCCTGAGCTGTTGGGTGGCAGGGGGTTGGGGCTGGGCTTTGAGGTCCCTCCAACACAACCCATTCCATAGTTCCATGATTTCAGCAGACTGTATTTTTTTGGTGAAAGGAGCTCTTCCTTCATGGTTGACTTGAGCATTATTTGTCTATCTTACAGATATTTGCTTGAGAGAAGAAAGTGGATATTGGTAGGATCTTCTTACACAGCATGGAGAAATGGTAGCAGTGTCACCTCCCCACAAAGGAAGCTCAACAAATCCATGTTAACCTCATTACCTGTATGACATTTTGACAAGTGCATAGAACAAGTAAGGAAGTACATAGGGGGTTTTCTCCCATGTAAACTCTGGGTTCGCATGCAAACTCAATGTGCTTGAGCCTGGCTTTGTGTGCCCACACTCACAGCAGTGCTGGGAAGTCAGCAGCAGAACAGCAGCCCAGCACAGTGAGTAGTATCCCCACAGGGACAAGCCCAGTAGAGAGCTCTGCTACGGTCGCATCAGCCTCTTCAGGGAAAAGTTGACTGACAGTCCCACTCCCACTGGGGTTTCCTTCTGTCCCTGCTGTCCTGTTTGGAGCCAAGTGCTATCTGCAGCCTGTTTTCTTTTTGTTGCTCTTGGAAAAACCTCAAAGTGCTAAAATATTCGGAGGGTAAAAGCATTCCTGGAGCAGACTGTCCCTGGACAGCCTGCAAGAACCCTCCACTACTCCTGCTGCACTCCTTTCCCACACACACACGAGGCGGTGGTGAACACTTTGCAGTGTGACTTGATTCAGGGAGAAATTCAGGGTGTGCCTAGAATGTCACAGAATCACAGAATGGCCTGGGTTCAAAAGGACCACAATGATCATCCAGTTTCAACCCCCTGCTTTGTGCAGGGTCGCCAACGAGCAGACCAGGCTGCCCAGAGCCACATCCAGCCTGGCCTTGAATGCCTCCAGGGATGGGGCATCCACAGCCTCCTTGGGCAACCTGTGCCAGTGCATCACCACCCTCTGTGTGAAAAACTTCCTCCTAATCTCTACCCTAAACCTCCCCTGTCTCAGTTTCAGACCATTCTCCCTTGTTTTTACACTCCCTTCAAGTACTGGAAGGCCACAATGAGGTCTCCCCAGAGCCTTCTCCAAGCTAAACAAGCCCAGTTCCCTTAACCTTTCTTCATGTCCATTCGCTGCACTTAATCCAAGTTTTTTGCCCAGCAGCGCTAGTTCTTTTTGTTAGTGAAGTTATCGATAGGACACGAGAGGGTAGGGCCACCACAGCGACGCTTTGATGGAAATTTTGGAAGAGGGGCAGCTGTTCAGAGCAGGGAAAACAACCTCCGTGGCACCGCAACGCCTCCCGTCCCGCAGGGGCCGCTCGGCACAGGGCTGGTTGCGGTGCCCAGTTGTGCTCTCCGGCTGAGCGCGGCCCAGGGAGCGATGCCACCGCCGCACCGCTCCGCCCGGAGCTCCGCGCCCCGCCCGGGCAGAGCCCCCCCCGCAGCGGGTGGAGGTGACAGCGCGGCAAGGAGCATGCGTGCGGGGGGGTAGGGAGGAGGAGGAGGAGGAGGAGGAGGAGGAGGAGGAGAGGAGGAGGAGGAGGGATGGCGCGGGGAGGCGGCCGCTGTTTATTTGCAGCCGGGCAGGCTGCGCCCCGGCAGAGCGCGAGTGGCCGCCGCCGGCGCCGCCGGTGCCGCTGCCCGCCCCGCAGCATGCGGGCGGCGGAGCCGGGGCTCGCAGCGCGGCTCCCCGCGCCCGGTCCCGCGCCATGGTGACGGGCTCGGCGCTGGGAAACCGTAGCCGGGACCGAGCCGCGCCGCCGCCGGCCCCGCGCCCCTCGGTGCTGCCGCCGGGGCGGTGCGGCGGGGCGGCGGCGGCGGCGGTGCTGGCGGGGCTGTGCGCGCTGTGCTACGGCAACTCGCTGCGGGGAGAGTTCGTGCACGACGACGTCTGGGCCATCGTCAACAACCCCGACGTGCGGGCGGCCGCCCCCGTGGCCGCCGCTTTCACCAACGACTTCTGGGGCAAGCGGATGGCGGAGAACACCAGCCACAAGTCCTACCGGCCCCTCTGCGTCCTCACCTTCAAGTAAGTGCGCGGGGCCGGGTGATGATGTCGCGGCTCCCGACGGCTGCACCCCGGCCCCGGCGGTGCGCGAACAGGTGTCTGCGGGCGGCTGGGGGGACCGAGCGCTCGGAGAAGCACATCCTAGTGAGAGGTACGCAGACTTCCCCCGAAGTTCTTCCTCCCGCTCAGCCCTTTGCTTTATCCCCAGTACTTCGCTCCGCGGCTGGGTGAGCGTGCCGGGAAGTTGCGCCGTTCCGAAGCGGAGCCGCGGCAGCCCCCTGCTTAGTCGCTCTCCGCGTCCCCCTGCGGTCCCCGAGCGGAGTCCCGGCTCTATGGGGAGGGAACGAGAGGTCGGGGAGCAGCAAAGAACTAACGGTTCCTTCGCTAATCCCAGAAGGAAGAAGGAGAGCCTCTCCTCTTCTCAGAGGAGAACGTGTAGCAGATCGGCGCGGTCACCAGTCAGCCGCTTCGGCGTTAGCTTGTTCTCTGTTTGCCGTGTTCTGACGTAACACAAATGATGGTGAATGTTTACTGCGTTTTAGCATTTAAAAATGTTTGGGCTCTTGGGGGGAGCTGCGCAGGGGAGCTGATGGAGTTGGGTGATGCTGAGCACGGGGGTCCCAGTCAGACTCTGTGCATCGCGAACCTAAGGCTACGGTAAAGAGCGAACTCGATAGGCAGCACTCAGTGTACCAGGAGGAGGTGGTCAGGACCTGCTGAGTAACCGTCCATTCAGGTAGCTGGTGTTTATAATTAACATCTCACAAACTCTCAGAAGACAGCGCGTTTCTGTAAGGCAACAACGGTTTGGTGGTGGTGGTGGGGGGGCGTCCAGCATCCTTGTGCCGTAAGGACAGGCTTAGAGCTGAGAGCAATCAGTACCAGCTATTTGGCAACTGTGGCTGGGTGGAATATCCCTCATAAGCAAAACTGAATAGTGCAGATGCCCATGAGCTGAGTTGTTCAGGACGGACCGTATGTGTTCTTAAGGCAGTTCTAAGCAGGTTTCTGCAAAGAACAAAGGGATGGGAGGCAGCCCCGGGCAGAGCCAGCTCAGTGCACACGGACTGCCTGCTCTGTTAGGTGCTCAGCCAAACTGTTGCATGGCTGGGGAGCCCTCCGGTGGATCCATTACTCCCACAGCACATCTGTGGGTAATTCAAGAGGTGAGCGAACCTCCACACATTGCCATGTGGCTATGGTGCTGGACTTGGCTGCATAGATCGAGTTGCAGAGTTGAGGTTAAGTTATACTGATTAGCAAAGAGTCTTAAACTTTAATAATGGAATGGAAACGGAATGCTTTAGATCACATTTATGTATCTTCATGGAAGTGGTTTATCATTTGCTGTTTGAAGGAAGAAGGAGGAAAAGGGGGGGGGGGGGGGGGGGGGGAAGGGTGAAGCACTGTCCCATCTACTCCTTTTTGGAAACCAGTAAGATAGACTTTCTGAGCAAGACTTCATTTTCAAGCGCGTATAATAACTGTGCAGCCAAAGCCTAGGGTCAAAGGCACAGTCATTTGTTCACTGGTTGGCACCACATTTGGAATAAGGAAGGGATCATTTATCTTCCCTGGCTGCAGGGGAAGGCTATTTCCAGTGTCCCAAATACCCTTCCAGCCCTCTGCTTTCCTCATTCTGCTCACTCCCTGCCTCTCAATAGGGTGCCAGAGACAGATGTTAAGATCGGAGTGGGGCGGATCCTCCATACCCAGTGTTCCCAAGCAGGATGCAGTGAGGATGTTCTGCCAGATGATGCTGAGCTGTGTGCTGCTTGCTATGGTGTCCTGCCCGGCAGCACCTTGCTGGTTTTGCTCTGTTCTCCTGCAGGAGGAGAAAGACTCTTCCCCGCTGGTTGGTAAATGCTCAACAGGAACGGTCTTGTAACAAAACCGAAATGAATAGCAGCGTGATTCTTTGCACCTTCCTGTGGTTCTTTTCACTTGGAAAGCTGGACTGCCTACAGGTCCTCAGTACGCAGATACTTTGTCTCCATCTCTTTCCTGTCCTTTGCAGCTGTGAAAGTGATGCCCCGTGGTCTTGTCATTAAATGGAGCACGTCTTTCATATATGCTACGTGTTCTTGAAATGATCTCAATTAAAAGAATTTATCACCGCTCTGTCAAAAATAAATAAATAAATAAATCCTGACTAAACGCTGCTGAAATCTTGTAACGGTGCTTCAGCATCCTTCACTTATGGGAAATCCTAAATGGCAGCCCTAATTCTAGCACATTAATGCTCTGGAGCCCAACAGTGAAAAGAGCTCAACTATTTGACACTGTTAGCACCGGGTCTGTCAGAATGAATGATGAGAGGAAGAGATGAGTGGCCTGGGTTACTAGAATTGCTCAGCAAAAGTTTAAGCTATTCACAGATCTGCTACGTTTTCTTTTTGTCTGCATGTGGGTTAACATCAGAGGGAGGAAAAGCCTGCTTGTGAACTGTTGAATTAAATATTGTTTACTTTGTGTCTTGGAACTTCTCTCACCTTTTCTTCTGACTGCAGTAAAGAAGTGTTGAAACTGGTTGGTTCAGAGACATCCCTGCTGTGCTTGGGTACCTTTTGGGTGACAGCTCTGGCATCTGCAAAGGAGCTGATACGATAGGCACTGGTTTTGCTGTTTTGCCATTGTGCACATCTACAGGTGTATGAGTGGGAATGTTTCTTAGGCTGCTGCCTCCATTCTTTCTGGGCAGGCTGGCCCCCAGGCTGGTGGGTTCACGTGGCTGCAGTGTATTTGCAGCTGAAACTCTGCCTGGCTGCCTCTTGCTACTGTTTATTGCTATCTTTGTTCTGGCTCCCCATACCAACTGCTGGGTGCCAGGAGATGCTGAGACCTTTCCCATCCCTCAGTGCCACACTGCAGGTGTGACCCTCAGGTTGTCCCATGATAATGGAAACATGGCTGCGTTGGGCCATGGTCCTATGGCCTGACAGTTGTCCTCCTTGGCACTTGTGGGAATCTGCAGGGGTCTGTTTTCTCTCAGCTCTTCTTTTGGCTGCAGTAAAGGCAAAAAGTATTGAAAAAGGTTGGTTCAGAAGCGTTCCTGCTGTGTTTGTGTACCTGTTGGGTGGCAGGTCTAGCATCTGCAAAGGAGATGATGTGATTTTGTTTAGTCCTCGGGAAAACTTCATGCTTTCCTCTCCAGTGCTTTCACTCAGAGATGTTTACCTGCAGCCGTTTTCTTTTCCAAGAAGTGATTCAATATGCTTATTTTTAAAGAAGGTCACTTTGTGGACTTGAGATACTCTGTTTCTTGGTGCCTTCCACATAAAATGTTAAGGTGAAGGTGATGAACAGAACAACTGCCAGCTCTATAATTCACTCAGAGGTTTGTATTGAAATGGAGTGTTTTCTGTCTTGTACCTCGTCTCCACGAACAGAAGTTTGATGAGACATTTTTCGTTCTCTAGCACTTATTTCTTGGTTCTGGTGGTTCTGCAAAATATTTCTTGACTGTAGGAGCAGAAGGTGAAATCCTCAGTACCACCTCCTGTCTCTCTTCTTGAGTTTCTAATCACTGTTTAGATGGGTGTTTCTGTGATGAAAATCTGAGTGGTGGTTTGACGTAGCCAGCAGCACAGCAGACTTTGCCACAGGGTGTGTGGTAGAAGGAAATGACAAGAACAGCTATTTGTTTGTTTCTTTTAAAACCCAAATGTCAAAATGTGCAAAGGCTCTTAATCACATCAGTCTCCTGGTTCTCCAGGTGTCTGAGCAAAGCCCAGGAGAAACAGAAGAACTCCTGGTCTCTTTAATTGGCGATGGGGTGGAGGGTGCTGCTTCTAACACAGCAGAAGGCAGATGTCAGCGAGGGAGGTGCCACAAGACCATGAATAGCTGCTCACTGGAGGCAAAAGACTGACAGAGGAGATATTGGCTGGTTACGGCCATTTAGCTGTTACAGAGACTCAGTAAAATGAAACTGGCTGGGGGACTGCAGGAGATACCATAGAATCATGGAATTACAAGGTTGGAAAGGACCTACAGGATCATATAGATACATATATATAGATATCATATACTTATGTATGATACACAAGATCATACAGATATATAGATATCTGGCCTTCCTTGAAGGAGATGGATGTCAGAGTTCACTGGAAATGAGCTTGGATCCATGAGTGGGTGAGACCACTTCCTCCAGCTGCTGCTTGGGTTGTTTGGGTCTGGAAGGAGGAGCTAGGAGAGATAAGTCATTGAGAGGAACTAAATTGTCCCACTGGAAAAGGCATAGGCACACAGTTGGAATGTAGAGCTCTCTCACTAGTGCTGTGACAGTAAAAATGGGAAAAATAAAAGAACCATCTTATGCTCACTTGCTGACAGCAGAATGGATGGCCCACCAGCTCTGCCTGCAGGGGCTGCTGGTTGGTGGTAGCTTTGGGTAGCGTGAATGCCTAGGGAATAAATGGGATCGTTCAGCTACAGTTCACATGGTGCAGGCACTATGAGCCTCATATGCAACTACCAATGGCTTTCGATCAAACCCTGAAGTGATTGCGAGCTTTGGTTAGATGTAATTATGGAGCCAAAAAGAGAATTAATTCAGTAAGTCACTGCCAACCTTCTAATCTATCTAGTTACATACAGCTGATCCTTCTGTTTTTTCAGCTGTATCGGTGGCGTGAGTTTCAAGGACGGGCGGCTTAGTAAAAACAACCAGGGGAAGAAAAAAAGATTTTACGTTTTATTTGTTCTTCCTTAATGGTTTATTACAGTTTGACATCACAGGGTCACATAGCGAGTTATAATGTGTCAGGTTAAATATGCACCGCAGAAGTATTTTCTTCCCTCCACCTATCTGTATTAAGGCAATATCACAATGCTTAAGATTACGTCAGTATTTCTCCTATGAACCTTGGTCTAGCATTTCTACCCTCACTATGGCAGCCATTCTCCATGTACTAATGCTGTGATGCACCCCATGAAATCAATACAGTACTGGTGTAACCACAGTGGGCTAAAGCTGCAAGAGAGGTGAGGTTACGGAGAAGTGGCATTCCTTGTATTAAACCGATTGTGTTGTAGTTGCAGTATATGGGTACATTTCTAGAGGTGGACTCCTTGATTCTGACCATGGCGGGACCACGTGGCTGCCATTGTAGATCTGGGGGAGGGTGTGTGTGCCTCAAAGCTTGTCTTTTTTCCAGCTCTGGAGTTGCTCATATGAAGCTGATTTAGAGAAGATTTTTTTTTTCCTGCCCACCACACTGAGTGTAATTACTGTTTAGAAATAGAAGGAGTGAGCTGGAACCAAACAGGGAATGTAGCAGCGTGTCCAATTTTTTTTTTCCCCTTTGGATTGTAGGAGCGGGCCGTGCCCCTCTAGGGGAGCAGAGCTGGCAGGGTTGCTTGGTCTCCATGGGAGGAGGCCAGGTGGCTGCTGATGGAGCCCAGTGCTCAGGGAAGGCCTCGGGGCCTGCAGGGTGCTGGGAAGGCTGGGAGCTGCAGGGTGGTGCTGGAGCCTACAGCCTGGCAGCAGAGAGCTCTGTACAGCCTTATGGGTGCCCAGAGCTCATGGGTGCTTGCTCACTGCTGAGCCAGTGGTCAGGCCCTAAGTGAGGATCTGCCCCCACATGCATGAGGGGGGTGTGGGAACTGTGCATGAACCCTGTTTGACTTCTGTCTGGTTGCAAAATCTTCTCTGCAGCTAAAACTTGTAACAAAGCTTGTTTCTCTACTGAGAAAAGCTTTTACTTTGAGGGGCACCATTCCCAAAAAGGCCTGGGCATGTTCTGTGCAAAGATGTGGCTGAGGTGAATTCGGTCACATCTGTGTTTGCTGTTTTTATCACTGCTGTTTTGCCTGTATGACACCTACCGATTCCTGGAGGTTTTCCCTCATCCAGCGTCCTATTCCTTTTGCACCAGTGTCACTCTTAATTTTCTTTTATCTCCTTTTACCTAAAAGGCTCAGCTCTGGACCTGCCTTTTCCCTCATAGGAGCGTTGCTGTCACTGCTGTTTAAAGTCCACAAAAGCGAAGAGCTCTGGCTGCTGCTGGTTAGCTGAGGGCATTTCTCAGCCTTTGCTTGCTGTGTTTCTGACTGCTTTCCTGGGCTTTCTCATTTATTGTCTCTCAGAGTTAAAAGAAAAGTGTTGCTCTGTTTTCGTATGCTAAACTCGGTTTTCTGTTTGGTTCAGTATAAATTTGAGTGGCATCCCCTATGGTCTGCAGCTTGAGCTGAAAGATTACCAAACTTGCTTTGAATTTGATGGTAAAAGCTTTTGCATCCCATTTGAAATCTGCTTATAATTTCAGACTAGGTTTCCACTAATGCCATTTTCTCTTCTTGATGTCTATCTGCCCTAACTTTGTTCTGGCATATCTTGTCATTTATCCTCACGACACTTGGAAGGGGACTGCTGGTGGTAAGACATCCAACTTATTCATCCCCACCACCATCAAACTCTGGAATGCACGTTATTCTCTTGCTGTACTTCTGGAAAACAGCGTGGATGTACAGAGCATTGCAAACTATCACACTGCTATCTGGTATGGGGTGGTGAGGGGTTTTGTGAGATGTTCATTTCTTCCTGTGCATTTCCCTTGCAGATAGGATGGTTAAGGACAGCTTTTAAGACAAACTCTCATTTGTTCAAAATCTTGATCAAACGGCACCTTTGCCAGTCTGTAAATTGCCAGTCTGGCTTTCTCCTTGACTGTTTGTGGAGATGAATGTAAAGCTAGGTGAGTGCTATATTCAGTATTCTTAGCGTATGGATGACTGCCAAACCATACTTTCTAGTGTAGCACTAGGAATTTTTGCTTAACATACTTGCCACTGCCAAGGTGCTGTTGCTTCTCAGTCTAATTGTGATTCCTGTTTTCTTTTGCTAACCCTGTTAGAAAGCAATAACTTGCTTTGAATGCCAGCATTTACCCAGTCCTCTTGTAAGTGGTGGCTTTGCTCTAAGGAAACTGATCTCTCTTGGGAATTGATACGGTCTCTGGCTTCTCACCCATCCCCTTATAGAAAATCAGGTAAAAAAAGACATTTAAGCCTTATTGTCCATTTAATTCCAAGGCATTGTACTGTGCTATGAAAGTTTAGCAGCACAAAGTACTGCTGCGCTTGTGCCGGCTGTCCTATGAACGCTGCTGCAAATGGAACTGATGTTCTTTTTCTTTACTGCTGCAGGTTTTTCTTAATCTTTGAGCTGTTTCCACACAGAACTTCAGCCATTGTTGCCACTGCTGCAGCTGCAGTGTGTTTGGCGTACAGATGCTCATTTTCCTGGCATGCTGTAGATGCATCCCTAGCGATTATGAGACTTCAGACTGAAATCGTGAATTAGTTTACATAAAGTTTGTCATATACATCACACAAATCTGAAAGGAAAGGAAGATCACAAGAAACTTAATCCGTTCTTGTATGCTAGATTAACTCATAAATCTGCATGTGAGCCTTCTTCTGTGCAAACTGTGAGGGTTTTATGAGGTGTGGGATGCTCTGAGGATTTCCATTAAGCGTTACTTGCTATAACAAATTACCATTATTATTCTGTGCGTTTCTATTTCATAACATGTTGTGGTTTTTGTTAGTCTGTTGAAAATAATAGAACAGTTTAAACTAAACAAGAGCTGCTCGGGGATAATAACAAAGTCTATAAAAAGAGAAACTCTCCAATTATGGTTTACAGTATTATTAAATCATAAGCGGTCTTAAAAAGGTTGAATGAGTCTTTGTTTGTGCAAGTGGATAAAAAGTGCTACATTACAGCCCAAGGCAATTATCTACATAGGTTGCTCTGAAAGTAATGCCTCTTATTTGTTTCTATGGAAACTCCAACAGATACGAGGAACACAGTGACACTATTTGATAGAGCAAATTGTCAGCTACAAAATGCTATTTTTCAACAGTTACCACTGTTAGTTATGCATTTTCATCAGTGATGATCAAACATGAATTGCTTTCCCAAGTAGAAGTGTCCCTGCTGACTTCTCTAGCGTACAAGTAGAAGCCTTGGCTGGAGTGCAGCATGGCATGCAGTCTGACCTGTGGACCTTTTATGAGCAGTGCCTGTGGAAGTCCCTTTCTGAGAGCACAGCTCTGTAGAACCTTTTCCTGAAGTGGACAGAGGAAAGGAAAAGCTGCCATTCATTGCGAAGCTGGCTGTGCCAGAACCAGCCCACATATGCTGGAACACCTGGACACACAAGCTGGTGTAGGGACTAAGGTCTTTGCTCAAATACATGCCAGTGTGGTCTGGGTGAGGAGTAGCACTGGGATTTCTGTAATGTATTTTTCTCTTGATGATGTCTTGGTTGATGCTATATTAGAAGATACCTGAGAATGTCATCTGGTTTCCTTGGTACACGTGCTTTTTTTTCTTTCACTCCCCCTGGGCCTTTGCATTTGAACTGCTTTTCACCACTTCTCAGAAGGATTAGCACACTCTTTGCCCACAGGAACTCTTCCAGCAGAGATGCTGAGGCAGTGCCAATTTCTTCTTCCATAGGTATTTCATGGGGAGTTCCCTTTAGGAAAGACTTCTTTGGATGAGATGGTGGTGTCTCCTTTTCCAAGTGTGTTCACCTGCTTTACTCAGCCCTGTGTCTTTGTAGTACTATTTGCAGATACCTTTCTGGTCTGATAGAAGCAGTCAGCTTACAAAGTTAGGCCAGCTCATCTGGTCTCCCAGCTATGTGCTTTACCAAGGCTGTAGCATGTATCTTAACAGTTGTGCTTCAGCTGACACAGATGTTGTGATCTCCATGCGCATCTTTCAGCTCTTTCAGTGCTACAAGTTAGAAATAATATTGGTGAGTTTGGGGCTGGCAAGTTTAAGAAAAAAAAAAAAGAGTATATAGCTCTTTTTTTTGTGTGTGTTGGTTTAAATATGGAAGTCTAAGGGCCATCCTCACCCACCCCCATATCCAGGAGCTGCTCTGCAGTGGGACAAACTGGGCTTTCTGTAGTAGGCTGCCTTTTTCCCTGCAGCCGGGTGAGTGTGCAGAGCAACATTACAAAGTTTTCATGGCTTGGATTAGAGTTGTGTGGAGCCCCAAATCCGCTCACTCATTTGATGTGCAATGAAGTCAGCTCCTGCTAACGTTTCAAAATCATTCTGCTGCGATTATTTAGGGACAAAAGAATGTTTCCTTTATTGCCACGTGGCCTAATTTCTTATGACAAAGAGCTCTATAGCAAAAACAGTGGTGTGAATATAGTACCTGCAAACAATTACATTTGACGTTCATGGGCCACCTAAGATGGTATTCAGAACATACAATGAGGCATGCTTGCACCCAGGTTTTGCTGGTTAATCACAGGCGTAACTGAACAGCATGGTGCTGTTCTGTTTGTGCTTCGTTCTGTCTCTACGTTGTTAGGTTTTTTGTTTATTTATTTATTTTATTTTTGTTTTGTTTTAATTCTTCTTATTAAAGGAGCATAGAAGGGAATGAACCAGATGGGAGGCTGATGCTTTCATGTAGCTGTTTTCAAGAACTTGGATCGGGTAACTTGCCGCTAACGTACTTTTCAGTTGTGCTGTTTGCCCCCAAAAGAGGTGAAGTGTGAAGAGCACCTCTGACTTTGGGGCAGGGAATGTGATAGGGAGGGAAGATTTGTCCCATGTGAGGTTTTGCCTCTCTTGCCAATAGAGCTGCTTCGCAGGATGGGAGAAGTGATCAAACAACTTACATACAGGATAGTGAGAGATTTTCCAAGAGTGCTGTTGGATATTGTGTCTTTTAGTAACTGGTCCTCACATGTCAGCCAAATAAATCATAGGCATTGTTTGAGTAGGAAGGGACAATTAATAGTCATCTAGTCCAGCTCCCCTGCAGGTAACAGGGACAGTGACAGCTAGAGCTAAATAAACAGGAATCTTTAACTGCTGATATGAGGTTTGTCCATATTGCCTGAAAACCAGATCCACTTTTCCCCACTGTCCTCACTTGCCCTCGTCTGCTTTGGCAATTGTATTTCTGGGGAAAGCACAATTTGACATTTGTTTTTAGGGGGAGCTGTGCTCCATCACGCTGATTTGTAGCAAGAAATAATTCATGTGTCAGAAGAACCAGTCCTGCAGGCGGTCCCTGCCATTGTGCACATCTACAGGTGTATGAGTGGGAATGTTTCTTAGGCTGCTGCCTCCATTCCTTCTGGGCAGGTTGGCCCCCAGCCTGGTGGGTTCACGTGGCTGCAGTGTATTTGCAGCTGAAACTCCGCCTGGCTGCCTCTTGCTGCTCTTTGTTGCTATCTTCATTCTGGCTCCCCGTACCAACTGCTGGGTGCCAGAAGATGCGGAGGCCTTTCCCATCCCTCGGTGCCACCCTGCAGTGAGAGGAGGGGACACCCTCATGGACACCCTCATTGCTCTCCATTCCTCCTTGGTCTTCCATGGCCAGCACTCAGCACACGCAGTGCCTGCAGCCTGTTCCAGATGGCTGTGTGCCTGGGCCACTTCCTCAGCCCTCAGTCCTGCACTGGGCCTCACCCCATGGGGCAAAGCTCTTCTGCACTGGGGAGAGCAGGAGGGGACACAGGAGTCCCAGGGCAGACTCTAAAGTACCAGAGGCACTTACTGGCTTTACTTTTTCTACTATTATTATTGTCCTTTGTAGCTGTATTGTGCTTTTGAACTGTTTATTGTCCTGTCTTGAAAGAAGTCCTCATGGAGCAAGCGGGATGGACCTTCCTGCTGAATTTCAGTCGTTCTTGCCATCCAAACCAAAGTCCTCTGCTTCTGTGAAGGGACAGCTGTGTCTGTAGCTGCTCTGACGTTGCCTGGATACTACATGGAGCTTGGGGCTGTTCACAGAGCAGCTCAGTGGATACCAGTCTCAATCCTTCCCTCTTCCTCTGCCTGGAGGCCACAGGGAGCTTATGGCCATCCTCTGGGTTCCTCCTGTTGTTCCCAGCACAGCAGCTCAGAGGATGCCAGTCCCAGTTCAAGTCCTTCCCCTTTCCTCAGAGCTTGGGAAAGGAGAGGTGAGAGGGCTTGGGGAAGGATGAGGATTGGAGATAGGGAAGGAAGGGTGAAGGAGCAGCAGCTGGTGCTGGGACTCTTGTGGTGGATGATGACATTTCAACACCAAGATGGAAATCAAGAGCCCCTGGTGTGCTGCCAATGGATGTGGCGACGTCTCTTGGCAAGCATGATGTTATAGTGCTTGCCTTGCCTGGATGGAGATGGATCCACCTCCATTGGTTCTTCCTCTGGAGGCAGATCCACCTCCGTGGGCTCAACATTGCCTTCAGGAGGATCAGCATGCATTGGCTCAGGTTTGCTGCTGCTCCTCTGAAACCTAAGCTTCTTTGGTGGAGGAGGATCCATGCTCCTCCAATCAGTGAGACAGGTGAAATATCTCTATGTAAGCTGCTTCTTGTGCCAGAAGACGGCCACATGTTGCAAGTCAGTTACTGACCGGTGTTCTGTTGTCATGGTCCCTGTATTTATCAGGGTTGGCAGGGAGCAGGCTTGGGACATCATAAAACTATGGTGGGCCCCTTGGTTTGCTCAGTGCTGAGCTGATGAGCTGAGGGGAGGCCTGATGGCAGCTGCAGGTTGGAAGGGGCCTCAAGGATCGTCAAGTACCAGGCCACCCTGCTGCAGGCAGGGTTGCCAACCACTAGGTCAATCTAGATCAGGTTGCCCAGGGTCCCATCCAAGTTGGCCTCCTGGGATAGGGCGTCGTTCAGTCCCATGCCTTGTCATGGTGTAGTTGCATCAACCCATACTTCTATAGGAAAGGTCTGGTCCTAGTAATATCCCACTTTTCCCAGACTTTGTGGGTTTCAGCTATTGCCTCCACAAACGCTCCAATGAGAACAGAAGGGAAAGGCACAAGTAAGTTGCCTGGTCCACTAAAGTCGAGTTGACACCAAGAATGCAGCCCAGGACAGATAGCAGCACACTGTTGCTTCTCAGGAAGGAATGTAGAGAGTATTTTTAAAAGCCATGTGTTGCCTGGCCCTCACAGGCATACCACACCTCCTCTGTCTTACAAAGAAAGAAGGAATGTGTCTGCATGGTAGCAACAGCTTTGGTAGTATTGCTATTGAATCATGGATGTCATGGGATGCCTGATAGCTGCTAGTAAGAACAGGAAGAGGGATTTGTAGCTAAATCTAAAATGCTTAGATTGATTCATGTTTTCACTGTTGTCTGTTTTTCTGTTTTTCTTTTCTATTTTAAATATTCTTAACTTTAATACTTCCAAATTCCTTGTTTATACATAAAAACCTCACTGGATACAGACATTGTGTGTCTGTGTTGTGTTTGTTCAAATGAGATACAGATGAAGTTACTTCTAAAGAAAATCAAGTTATCTTTAATTGCATGCGAAGCAAATCCTGTCAGCAGCTGTTAAGCAAGTTGACTGGAAAAAACAATGACCAGAAAAACACATTAATACACTGTGTCAAACAGATGTCATAACAGCTAGTTATAGGCCTCTTTCATCAGAGACACAAACTACAAACTCTCATTCAGTTTAAGGTGATCTGAGCTAACTTATCCTGAATGTTAGTATCCTCATAAAAATGATGCTGACTAGTATAGCAGCTTCTTAGTGTAGTGTGGTTGTCAGTAAAGCAGGGAAACAGGGCCAGTGCTGTATTTCTGATGTGGGACTGTGCTAGTGGATGCTGGGAAACACATCTATTGCTTCAGTATATCAATTCTAACTTAATGCGGGGCACAGTCCTCTCCCATCTCCGTATTATGAGGCTTGCCAAATTCAACTGCATATTTTAGGAGGAAAATTGGGGAAGTGGTTTCTCTTTAATCAGATAAACCAGAAGTTCAGAGCAATTTTCACTAATTAGTTTAATTGCACTTACATTAGCAGACTGCAAATCAGGCAGAAAGCATAATTCAGAGCATTTGCAAGTTGTCCTGCTATCACAAAGCTGCCCCAGCCTAGTTATGGCTCTTGTTTTTAATTTCAGGTTAAACATCTTGCTGGCTGGAATGAACCCCTTCTATTTCCACGCGGTGAATGTAATTCTACACTGTCTGGTGACTCTCGTGCTGATGTATACTTGCAACAAAGCTGTGTTCAAGGACTGTCGACTTGCTTTTGTCACAGCGCTGTTCTTTGCTGTGCATCCCATTCACACCGAGGCTGTAAGTATGCAACACCAAAAAGACAAAAAAGGTGATGCAGGAGCTAAAATGAGAAGTACACCCTATTTATTTATTTATTCATTCATTCATTTATTAAGAAACTTCTGAGTCATATGCCATGCGGTAGCTGTGATCTTTGCTTTGGAAGATCAGAGATGAGAATATGCCACAGTTAACAGAATTTGCAGGAGTCCTTAAGGATGTCACTCATTCAGACTTGTTATCTTTCTGCTCTGGTGCTCAGTTCTCAGTGAGGGTCCTCAGCACCAGTTCAGCAGTAAATGGGCAGTCAGTCACTCGGTGAAAATGTCAAGCCTTCCATAACCAAAGAGCTCATTGAGGCCACTGTTTCCTGCTGGGATGTTGTTTTATTCCTACGCTTACCTTCTGTAGTCATCAATGTAAGGGAGGAACGCTGAATGGAGCGTCAGTATGTGTTTGGACCAAGATCACTTGGATAGAGGTCATATGGCCCACAGATTAGTTTGTATTGCTTTGAATTAAAAAAAATAAGAATACCGCCCTCAGAAAAATGAGTGCACATAAATACTATGGTAAGTGCACAGAGCAGCAGCCCATGCTGCACTTTTTTTCTGCTTGTTCTGTGAAAACAGTTAAAGACTTACTCATTCCACAGCCACGGCCTAATAGTGTGGGGAGTTACTTCTGTGGATAAAATAAGTCTTGCTGCCTTTGCAAAGTGCGATGTGTAGCTGTATGGGCTTCAGAAAAAAGGAAAGAAGAAGAAGAAATGCACTCGTTAGTGGAGATACCGTTGACATCATAGACTTGTAAGGAGCCTTTGTAAATCAGTGAGCGAAGCGGCGGGCTGCTGCTGCTGAGAACTTTTGAGGGGAGATTACCTTAATAACAAAAAGCCATGAGCTTTTTGAGTCACTGCCTGTGCTGTCTTGTGTGTACTAATCAGCCAGGCCCCTTTTGATAATGCAGCTCTGTACGACAGGAGAAGTTCTAAAGAGGGACTCTTTTGAATTTATTTTTGTCTGGGTCAGAACTTAAAAAGGTTAAAATATATGCCAGAGCACTGAATATAGATTAATTATGTAAGCTCAAAAGAGGCAAATTTTCAAAGGGCCTTTTATTTGCTTTATGTTCAACTTCAGATCTTTATGAAATGGAATATTGAAATATTTTGTAAAAAATAGTTGTACATCCTTCTCGAGTATTCCCTTTCTTACAAAAAGATTTTGTTATTTGATATGTGGGAAAACTCTCGTAAACCCAGATTGTTCAAAGAGAATAAATTCCGTACAGCTCTATTACTTTTTGGCGATAAAGTTTATTCAAATGTTAATCATTAACTCACTCCTCCATATAATAAGTCTTCTCCAAAGAATTGTCCTTTCAGTAGTCCTTTTCTTTAACAAATCTCAGCTCTGGGAGTTTGATGTGTTTCTCATTCAGCTCATAGTATACAGAATTAAAGCCAATTCCTGAAACTGGTATTTTTTTTTCTATGCAGCTTTATCAATATTTTAAAAAAGAACTTAATGACTTCCGTGTCGGATTACTTGTTTGTTTTGCCATTTGAGAAATGCAGTAGTCAAAACTGAGTATACCAGCCAAGTGACATTTTGGTGTGGTGAGGGAGGATAACACTTAAGGTTTGTTTTGTCTTTCTCAGTATTTAAAGTAGTAGCGGTTAGCACAGATTGTTGAGACAGTCATTGAATGTACATGAATTTGCCTTTTTATATATATCTGCTTTTACATCTGTGCATTTCTTTTCCTTTTAGGTAACAGGTATAGTAGGCAGAGCGGATGTCCTCGCCTGTCTACTCTTTCTGTTGGCTTTTCTCTCCTATAATAGGTATGGCTCTTTGGTATCAGTTCTTATAATTGGATAAGATGCTGTGTTTGAGGAGGAAATCCATTGGTTTCTGATGATTGCTGGCAGAGGTCCTTCCTCCAGCACAGTGCCTTGAAGCTGCGCTCTGGTCCATGCTGCAGTTGGAGTGCCCAATAAGTGATACTTCTGAAAAATAATGTGTAAAAATGGAAGTCAGCATTTCATAGAATTGTGGATTGGTTTGGATTGGAATGGACTTTAAAGACCATCTAACTCCAACCACCTTCCATGGGCAGGGCTGCCTCCCAGCAGCTCAGCCTGCCCAGGGCCCCATCCAGCCTGGCCTAGAATGTCTCCAGGGATGGAGCTCCCAGAGCTTCCTTGGGCAGCCTGTGCCAGGGCCTCACCATTCTCTGAGAAAAGAAATTCTTCCTAACATCTAACCTAAATTTTCCATCTTTTAGTTTAAAGCAATTCTTCCTTGTTTCTATCACCCTGGGTAAAAAGTCACTCCCACTCCTGTTTATAAGCTCCCTTGTTGAAGGGTGCAGTGAGGTGTCCCTGGAGCCTTCTCCAGTGTGAACCAGCCCAGCTCTCTCAGCCTTTCTTCACAGGAGAGGTGCTCCAGTCCTCTGAGCATCATTGTGGCTCTCCTCTGGACCTGCTCCAACAGCTCCACTTCCTTCTTGTGCTGGGGGCCTTCTTTGTACTGTACCAGCCTGGGTGCAGTACTGCAGATGGGGTCTCATAAGGGCAAAGTATTAAGCTACACTTTTTCCACTGACATTACTAAGTGACCATACACCAGCAGAGTGCATGTAGAACTGGACCTGAAATTGGAAATAAATGCTTCCTACTAAAGGCTTATTGTTAATATGGAGAGTGAAGAATCCAGCCTGTGAGAGTTCAGGATTAATGTCCAGACCGTTAGTTGTCCTTTTCAGATGAAAACCTGGCACTGTTTGCTGTGTGCTAAAACTGTAATTGATCAAGCACACATAAGAAATAGCTCCGCTTCAATGGAGTTTCTGCCCCTTCATATTGCCGTTTCATTTAGGAAAGGCTGCTTGTGTTCTTCTAGGGGTGTTTACTACAAATCAGATCTCTGTATTCATCTGAAGGTTTTGAAGGTATAGAACTGGTAGTTACCCTGTAGGAAATGTTTTGTTTGATTTTGTTTGTTTGTTTGTTTTCTTCTTCACACTCAGGACATAGACTTAGTGCCCAGGTTTTTAAGGATTAGGGCATACACTGACCCATTGGAGTGTGAGTGAGATGGAGGATATTTTGCTTGTATGGTGCATTTTGTCACACCAGGAAAACTTAAGCACCTGTATTCTAGATGACAGAAAGCAGGTGTTTCTCTGTCCTTTGTGCTTGTACTTGCTCTACCTTCCTCTGACTACTTGAGCAGAAAGATAAGGTAGACATCATCTTTTACTCTTCTGCTCAAGTTCCTGGTGCACTTCTCAGTACTTATACTTTCCCTTCCTGCCCCGGTGTCTAAGACTTTCTTCGTTTATCAGCAAACAGCACAGATTGTTTACCTCACTTATTTTCAGGATCTCAAGAAACTAGGGCAAATTGCCTCAATATTTGTGTGAATGTAGTAAATATGTTTTAAATTTACTGCTATTTTCATGTATGTCAAATTTCTTTTTCAGGAGTGTGGACCAGCTTTATGTTGGGGAACATTTCCCTCCCACTGCCTCCCCATTCTTTTTGCTGCTTAGTTTATTCCTTGGGACGTGTGCAATGCTCGTGAAAGAAACTGGAGTCACTGTGTTTGGCGTGTGCTTGGTGTATGACTTCTTTTCCCTCTCCTGCAATGGCCTCAAACTGTAAGTAATCTCTTTGCTTACTGTGCTTTTCAGTGTTGCTGCCTGTATGTACAGAGTATGTATCATTAGACATAGCACTGTCAGAGATGTCTTGCCCTTTGGAATTCAATGGCGCTCATTCGACAAACTTGGAAGGCACCGAGTTTTCATCCTGGTGTTGTTTGTTATTCTATAGCTGCCTGTTAAATTTTGCTGGGCAAATTGACCAAATGTGAAGAACTCATCTCTGAAGTGCTCGGTTCACTCTGGCAAGGCCAATATTTATTTCTTACAGGGGAACTCAGGCTGAGTTATGAACATCTTAACATTTCTCTGTTTTAACTCCTTCTGCTAGTGGTATTGCTGAAGTATGTTATTACACTCGGTAGTAAAATCAAGTTTAATCCTTGTCCTTAAAAAAAATCAGACAAGAGGAGAAAATATCCAGCCTGCTCTGGAATGATTGGAATAATTAGCAACTCCTGCAGTTATTGGAAAAAAAAACCTCAAATCGCTGAGGACAGTATCTCTCACCCATTTAGTTTTACAATAACTATGTAACTCTGCACCTCCGTTAAAAGGCAGAATTCTTTCAGCTCATAAAAGCTGTCTTTTACACATTTCTGTCCTATACTGTGCTGGGACAGATCTGTCAACAAGTGAGCACATGTGAGAGCTTGCTGCTGCTGATGACAGGAGGTCCTGCTCCTGCCATCACCTCCCACGTTCCTACCTGCCTTGTACCCTGGGTCCTGCAGCCCATCACACCCCAGCAGGAGTTGCCATGCTTGAGTTGTAGAGCAGGCTGCCGAATTCATGTTCCTGCAGTAGTGCATTTAGTCACCTCCCAGCAGGGCTTGGGGGCTCAGCTTAGGATTTCTCCTGCTTTCATCTGCTGAGTAAGTCGTAATGGTGTCACTGGTGGGCAAGTAGCCAGTGAGGAGATTTCTGGGAGCTGACAGCCGTCACACTGCTCACAGCGCCTGTGTTTGCAGGCTGCTGGGTGGTGTTCCAGGAGCTGCTTGGCTAAAGATGACACAAATGTAATTATTGGAAAACCTGTGCCCTCTCTTCCATCCCTCCCCTCAGTTTCCACCTTCCCTTAGCTTTGCATCCCAGTGCTTGGGTTATTTCCTGTGCTCCAGTGGCGCTCAGCTGCCCAGATATGGCAGCTGTTTAGCTTGCAGAGAGGAAGCTGTGTGGTTCATATGTGCTGCATTTTAATATTTGCTCTAGTTGCATGCCTTGTGTGCTCTGTGACACTCAAGATTTTATGATTTATTTTCTTTTTTTAAGGGGCAGCAGAAAACCGGTAGCCTTCAACACACTGCTGATACTCATAGAATCATAGAATGGCTTAGGCTGGAAGGAATCTCAGAGCCCACCCAGCTGCAGCCCCATGCTGTGGGCAGGGCTGCCACTCAGCAGCAGGGCTGCCCAGGGCCTCATCCAACCTGGCCCTGAACACTCCAAGGGTGGGAAACCCACATCTTCTCTGGGCAGCCTGTGCCAGGGCCTCACTGCCCTCCTCTCCTCCTCCTGCTCTTTCCACCAGCCTGGACAAATCAGATCTCTGTTTAAACAAGGTTATTTTCTGCAACAAAAAGTTGAGGATTGAGGCATATTCTTCCTCACTGTGCTTCCCATCATGCTGGAGCTCCTCAGAGCAGTTCTGCATAGGCGTGCTTGTCTTGTGCTGCTCTTGGATGTCTTTCTAAGCAGGAAGCAGTAAGTCCTGTCCTCCCAGTGCTTATCAACTTAATCTTAAGTAAATTGTTGTCTGTTGCAGCGAGATACCGCATTGTGCCACAATGTTCAACCTTTTAATAAACATGGGGGGAAAAAAAAAAAAAGAAAAGAAAAACTAAACTGATGTCTTCTCTTTCCAATTTTCCACTCTTTTCCTTCCTTTTCTCTGCTTTTCAATGCCTGCTCAGGAGGAATGGGGGCACCCACACAAGACCTGTCCGGCAGCCTGCAGCTTCGCTCCCCGCCTCTCTGCCAGTCCAATCCCGGGAGAATGGGAAGCATCGCTTTGCTCACAGGACTGCCTGGAGCTCCTGCCACCCCGAGGAGCCGCGCAGTGGTGGACTTCGTGTGCCCAGCAAAGCTATCTGGGTTATTCGCAGGTACTGTCTATTGACTGGCGTTTCCCTTGCAGCTAATCTGACAGTGTCAGCTCCTCTGCATTGGTTTAGTTGCTTGGAGCCTGAAATTTGTAATTTTTTTTGTGTTAATGGGGAAAGAGATGGGAAGAAGGGAAGAAACAGGGAAGAGTCAAAAAGTGCACTTCTACCTGGGAAAGGAGAAAATCTGAGGACTGTCCATGTCCTGAGACCTCCAGTCCTAGGATGATGTCGGTAGGCAATGTGCTCCTTCCCAGCATCTTCATGGGTAAAGTCAAAATTGAATGTGAAAAGTAGGAACGTGTGCATGTGTACAGCAGCACTGTACAGCTTCGCTCTGGGCACTGTATATCTCTCAGTACACACTCGAGGGTATAATTTCTACATGTCTGCATATCTGTGTATACATATGAGAGTAATGGTGATGCTTGCTCTTGCCTTACACCCGTGAGCATGCACATAATGGTGAAAGCCAGGCTCAGGTAGCAGCAGAATGATTTTTAGAGGCAGTGTCTAGCAGTTCTCAGCATGTTCATTGTGCATCTCACTTGGGAAGAAAGGACTCTCCCTGAATTTGGGGCCATGCTTTGCCATGGAGCTGTGTTTGGTGCTCAATTTGAACAGCACTACAGCTACAGTGAGCAAACAGCGGGTTTTAGCTTCAGCATACTTAGCAGCAGTTTTACTGCTGATATTTGGTTTTAGCTACAAAATAGTCACAATATGACTTGCTTTCTGGAGAGCGGTAGTAATGAGTTGCCCCACACTACCTACTTCTTGGGGAAAGTGTTTTATTCCTGGAATAGATCAGAAATTATCTGCTGCAGTTCTGTATTCATTTAATCTTCTTGCTGCATCAGTATGGATGGTGTACAGGCTGTTACATGAAGTCCTTTCCTTCTCATTGCAGAATCCGTTTGCTCTATATTTAGATAAAATGGTTCAGCCTACTCAAGAGCTGCTAAGACACAGACTGATCGTCCTGGTGTTTAGTCTGATGGGTCTGACTTAAGTGTAGCTGTGTTTTTGGCTTTGTTTTTAACAAGGAGAGAAGTGGGTTTGGCTGTGTTGCCTCTCTGTGTGGGAACCCATGACAGAAGGATGATGAGGAAGTTGTCTCCTCAGGGTGGCTCAGTGCCAGCTGCTCCGGCACCCAGACTCCTGTGGCACTGGGAACAGCTTCTGAAGTGTGTGTTGGGTTTTTTGTTTGTTTTCATATCTTCTCCTGTATTCCCAAATGAGTAGAACTATTAGCTAAACACAGATGACCCCTGTTCATTCTGATAGGCCAGGCCAGAATGGGCGGTCCGTACACCTCTTGGAACATCTCACCTCCAAAGTTTAATATCTGTTGGAGAAGAGTAATCTGAACACAGACATTGGGGCAGCTGGTATTCCTGACTTTTATTCTTTCCCTGTTTCTTTAAATGCTTTTATTCATTCTCTTTGTATTTCTTTGTCATTTTCCCTGACAGATACTATGCTAGAGACTGTCAGTGTAAGAAATACCTCTTGTCTTACTCCGTCTTCTTGTTCTTTGTATGTTTCACCACTGTTTCGTGTTTTCCTCCTATTATTCCTGTCTCCCTGTCTTTGCTTTATACCTTTTCCACGCACCATCCTCCTGTCCTTTTTGGGAGCATTTCTTCCTTGCACCTGGAGAAAACCTCTGGTGTTCCTGATCAGGAGAAGCCGCAGAAGTTACACTGTGGGGACAGTGCACGTGGGATGGCTTCATGGTTTGTCCATGCTGCCAACTGGCATTTCCTTTTCAGCAGCTGCCTCTTAAAGTGTTGGAAAGGATTTCCGCACATGGCAAATTGAGCTCTGCGTGTACAAAGCTGCTTTCTTTTTCAAAAGAGGCTCTCATGGTAGAAGCCTCTCAGCTTCTCTTTTCAAGTGACAGTGCATAGCACTCTTATGATTACCCATTGCATGACAGCTCACTGGGGAATGCCTGGAGTGAAGCTGGTGTGGGCCCAGAAGGCCCAGTGGTGTGGCTGAGAGAAGCTGAATGTGGCATGTTCGTGTGATAGTTGTGCCTGAGAGCCCTGGTAGAAAGCATGGGGATGCAGCCGTGATGCAGTGTGTCCCTGGGTTCTAAGTTAGATATCAGGGGAAATTATCAAGAGAGTGGTGAGGCACTGGAACAGGCTGCCCAGAGAGGTTGTGGATGCAACCACCGTCCCTGGAAATGTTCAAGGCCAGGTTGGGTGGGGTCCTGGGCGTCCTTGTCTAGCATTAAAAGTGGAGGTTAGTGGCTCTGACTGTGGCGGGGGGGGGGGAGGGGGGGGTTGGATAATCACAATCCTTGAGGTCCCTTCCTACTTGGGCCATTCTATGATTCCTCTCATATTTCTATGTGCAGAGTTCCAGTTGAGAACTTCCCTGCTCTCATACTTACAGGAATGAGGGGTTGCTTTGCTCTTGGCTTGGCTGTTCCTGAGAGTTATCATGTTTTCAATTCTCTGCAGGCAGTACTGAACCAGATAATATTTTCTTGTTGGAATTGCATTATATGTACAGAATAACAGCCGGGACAATCTGACCAGTGCCTGTGTGTCTAATGTCAAAGTTTACTAGTTACTCTTAAAAAATAAATGTGCTGCTCCAGCATTTGTTCCTTAAGCAGATCAAACAGATGCAGTGTTCTCAAGACATTTTCTCAAGTAGTAACCCCATGGTGTGCGCTTGCTGTTGTATGAAACTGCAAGATTAAATGTTTTGCAGCTCAGCATCTCCAAATGTCATCCACATCACCTGGAGGTCAGAGGACCATTACCTAATCATACGGCTGTGGTCCTCCCATTAATTCCATTTGTTGACTCCTGTCACAGGACAGATTAAACTGGTTTAAATACTTTCTGTATGCACTCTTTCTCTAGAGCTATTTGCAGAATAGGAAGCAGGCAAAGCAATTACTCTGTTAAAAGGCAATCCATCTTTTTGGGGTGGAAAAGTAAATCAGGAAATCCTTGCTATCACTAAGAAAAAAAAAAAAAAGATAAAAGGAAAAAACAAATTGAAATTGCTGTCAAACATGCAGAATTAATTACATGACTTATTCTCTGTCATCATCTGATTTGTGTAGATCTCACAGCAACAGGGAAGGGAAAAGATTTGTAAAAACTCCAGAATTGGAAGACTGATTGGATGTGGTCAGATAGCTTCAAGTGCCTTACACAGTGCACCACTCTGCTTGATTGTAAGCTCTTTTCTAGCTTAAGCAGTGCACAACTGTTTCATTCTATTCCTTCAGATACTTGCAATGTGACCTATTAGATTTCTATTGAATAATAATTTACTATGTGTACCTTCCCATTGAAGCTAACAGAAAAATGCAGAAAAAGCTAATGGAGGAGAGTTGAGGCATTCTAATTAGCAGTAACTGGAGTTAGTTATGTAAATGCTTGGTGCAGAGAGATGTCTCTGTGAATGCGTGGGTTGCAGCTCTGGGTGCATTCAGAAGTAAGGAATGCGTTAGGCTGGGTGAAACTGCAGGTTTTATCACCATGATTTATTACAATTTAGGGGGATGTTGGCATATACTGCTGAAATAGAGTAACTAAGATCTCTTATGAATTTGATCAGGCTCCCTGAGTTTGAAGGCCTGAATGAGGCTTGTGACTACCCATGCCAGTGATGCAAACGTAGAACAGATGAGAGGAAGTTTCACATCAACCTTCTGCTTAGGATGAAGCCATAACTTCAGTGCTTTCACTGTGGTGAAAGCATATGATTGTGTGGAATAGAATCACAGAATGATCTGGGTTGGAAAGGAACTTAAAGCCCATCCAATTCCAGCCCCCCTGCTGTGAGCAGAAAAACGTATCACTAGATCAGGCAGCCCAGGTTCAGATCCAGCCTGGCCTTGAACACTTCCAGTGATGGGGCACCCACAGTCTCCCTGGGCAGCCAGTTGCTGTGTCTCACCACTCTCTGAGTAAATAGTTTCTTCCTGATATCTGATCTAAATCTATCCCCTTTTAGTTTAAACCATTACTCCTCTGGTAAAGATTATCTTCCCGTGTTTTTTTGTAGGCTTCCTTTAGATGCTCAAAGGCCTTTGCGAGGTCTCCCCTGAGCCTTGTCCAGGCTAAATAATGCCATATTTCTCAGCATTTCTCCATGGGAGAGGTGCTTTAGCAGTTACTGTAGCAGGCCCATGTCTGTTAGGTTGCAAGCTCCAGAGCTGAATGTGGTGCTCCAGATGGGGTCTCATGAGAGCAGAGTCCAGTTATCAAACAGTATGAGTACCTCATTGCACACCATAGTGTTCTTGATTTCTTGTACTCAATGGTAAATGAAAACCAGGAACTATTATTTTTTCCCCATTATTATTCCCAAACCACGTAATATAGTTTTGCCACTTCACAGATCCCTCACACTCACTACTGCTAAATGTCTCGCCTGTGACCTCCCACTCGTATCTCTTAGCCACCCTGATGGTTTTGAGCTTTCTAAGTGAGTCTGTAGGTGGGTCACAGTCAAAGATATGGGCATCCTTGAAAAATAAGACTTCTCTGTAACTTGCACGCTTTTGAAATGGAAGTCCATGTTTCTCTTTGATCATCTAAAAACTGATCTTTATTGCATATGCTATTGGTAACTCTTCCCTTGGAATTAACAGTAGACCAGTTTTTAGTATGTTCGTTTTCCATGTAGTCCAACCATTGTATTGATTTATTTTTTACACATGTTTCTTTTTTACTTCTTTGCCAAGTGACCAAACAAGAAGTGGATGTGCTTGGTCCTGTGCCCAATAGTTTCTCTTCATATCTCTGTGTATGTGCTAAAGAGACCAAGGGAACTCACTGCATGTTCGCACTGTGGGATCTGGAGCAGAAAACCCAAAACCCAGTGATGTAAAATTCAATAAAGTCCTTAAGGTTGCAGCAGGGATAAATGTGACCTGATGACTAAACCGTCAGCAATGTTGTTTCCTTTTGCAGTAGTAGGGGAAAGGGAATGGAAACACTGTGCAGAACATGGTGCATTCCTGAGATGGCTTTGCTGGCCTGAAGATTGATATAGTATGAGGGAAAGTATGTTGAGGTCATAATGTATCTTCCCCATGTCCCAGCACAGTGTGCGCGTTTGAGCTGAAACAGATGCTGTCCACCAACATGAAAGATTAGAGGGAGAGGCATACGTGACCTGCATCTGGGTAGAAATTGCATGATTTTGGCTTGGCTTTTCCCCACTGGGTGCTAAAGGGGTGATTTTTTTCTAATTCTTGTGTAGCAATTAATTTTATTGCATTTTTAAAGCTAATTTGGTAGTATTGCACATCTCTGCTTTAACATGAATTTTCTTTTGAGAAAGCAGAAATCTCAGCTGCATTTCTAAAGCCTCTCCTTGCAATGCAATCCTTAGATTCATAGCTAATACAGACAGAATAGTGTAGTGGGTTCCACAGATGTACAGGTCCTGGGTTTCACTGATCCTAGGCTTCACAGGATTTCTTTCTTGCAAACTTGGAATTTTCTTGAATTTGTCAAAGTTTTATATCAAGCCATGGCTTAGCATATGAAGTTGACTGAGTTACAGAAGTGCTAGGAGGACATTTTCTGTTAGATTTCTTACAACTTTTTTAAGCTTCAGAAAGCCATTCTTGTGCTCACACGGCCTGAATGCAGCGATGATTGCATTCATACACTAAGTACTGCAAGTAAAAAGCACTGCATACCTCTGACAGAACGCTAAGACCTAACTATTATTTTTGCTAGGTGAACATACAACAAAAGAGAAGGCTGGATACTTGGTATGGCCTGACTTTGCAAACACTGACACAATAGTTGGTAAAGAAACTTGAGGACAGTGACCTGGTTAGAATTCAGTCTGTGGTGGTGAGGGTCTGGGAATCAGGCAAGGAAAATGATTTTATTCTCAGGAAAGCATAATGAATAACCTGGAACATTAAGCCTAGGCTTTTCTTTTCTTTCCTCTCTTACTGGTGATTTCCCGAGGGCTCTGTTTTTTAAAAGAAACAAGTAATCTCACGGTCTGTGATGCTCAGAACAGTGTTTGGTGTTAGATTGTCTTTGTGCAAAAGGAGCGTGAAGTGCTGGATGGTCACTGGCTGTGCACTGAATTTTTTGGGGGGTTGAAGTGGGGCAGGGGTGTTGTGGTTTAAAACTGAACAGAAAATAGAATGACCCAACTTTACCCCAAAAGACAAGGAGGAGCTGGAGACCCAAGACCCGAGAAGACACTAAGTGTGCTGAAAGAACAGATTAGATAAGTGCCATCGTTACCTTGGTAGCCAGGGGATGCTTCTTGTACGGTTCACAAGCTTTTTTTAGTTGTAGCAGGCCTGCTAAAGCTCTCCCATTCTTTCTATTTAGTAAGCTTAAGTTGTGAAAGAAGTTCAGACCCCTTAGGGGAGGTGTATTGCAGAGGTGGATTTGGCCAGCAGTTTGCTTTTCTCTGAACTTATTCCTTTAGAACATTTTTCCATTGTGAGTCTGAGCTCTAGCTACTGCTGTGTCCATGTCTTGTCCTTTCAGGAAATGTTCCCTGACCATAACATATGAATATTGTTCCTCTTCTTTGTCAGTGATAATACTCTCATGCTCAAATAGTACCGGAGCCCACTGGAAATCTTTATTAGAGCCTAGGAGCACATGCGAAGTGAGCGTCTCTGTGCTTAAAGCCTTGGATTCAGCCTGGGATTTCAGTGCTCTGATTTGTGACTGTCTTCCACAGAACCCTTGCATAATCTTGGGAAAATTGTTCCCACTGTGCGTGCTAGAAGATGAGGCACAGTGATGCATGTTTCCTTTCTACCTCCATTTACTTGTGTGGTGTGATTGTTGTTTTAAGACTGTAAATTTCTTAGGTCAGTCTAAGGGCTGTCTCTCTTCTGCATGCTTTTGGCTTTGTGTGTCTTAATCTTGGAAATCTGCGAGTGCTATCTCAGTACAAGTAACTGAAGTTTAGTTATTGCTAACTGAAGTGTACTTCAAAACAGCACTGCCTCGGTATGATGACTGATGCTGCACACACACAAGGAGATAGAGTAAGACATGGGGAAGAATACAGGAGAAATGGTTTTTAGCTAAAGGAGGGGGGATTTAGATTAGATGTCGAGGGAAGTTTTTTGACTGAGAGAGTGGTGAGGTGCTGTCACAGGCTGCCCAGTGAGGCTGTGGACACCCCAACCCAGGAGGTGTTCAAGGCAAGGTTAGATGGGACCCCAGGCAATCTGATCTAGTGCTTGATCTAGCAGTTGGCAACCCTGCCTATGGCAGGGAGCTTTAAACTTTGATAATCCTTGAGGTCCCTTCCAACCCCAGCCATTATATGATTCTGTGATTCTTTGGGGGTGAGGAGGAGGGTGCCAAATTGTGCAATCACCAGTTAACAGCCTGGTACTTTCAGCTACGCCGTGTGTTTATATTATGACAGTTTTTAATTGCACGATCACGTGCCATTTTTTCTGCATGATCCATCTCTATTGAGTGCCCAGAATGGCTGGTACTCACTTAATGAGCAACTGTTCAATACTTTGTTTCTTCTTTGTCCAGAGCATGGCTCCATGCCCTGTTTACATCATATTAAGTCCTGTTCTGAGAAAGATTAACTTTTTGATAATTTCTGTATGTACGAACTACCAAGTAAAATATTTCCTCACCAATTGTTGTTTCAATCTGTAACCCTTTAAATGACTCTTGGCATAATTTCTGGATGTCCTGTTTCTTTGTTTTTGGAAAAAAAAACAACACATGGAAATGGAATAAACAGAGTTTTCAGAGGGTTTCCACAAGGGCATGAGCAGTTGGAATGAAAACTTTGGATCCACCTCATCAACATCTGCTGTTGGAACAGACAAACTGGTGGCAGCAGTAGGTTGTGCTCTATAGGTGGGAGTACTAGAGCAAACGGGGGACTTTTCCCCTCAGATCTTCGTCTTTGTTGGCAGAGATCATGACATAATGATGATATGATGTTCCCTTCCAGACTCTAAAAAAGGATGAACCCTGGTAGACATGGCTTTTTCTGGCAGCCATTTCCATCTTCTGTCCCTCTTCTATTATTCTGCCCTGTGTTCCACCCCACTCTCTTATCTCCTTGCTTTCTTCGCCTTAGTCAATTGGTTGCTTCTAGTCTTTACCCCCCAGGCTTTGCTGTTTGGATTGTGTTGCTTTGCCCCAAAGTTGTTGTGAAAAATTACCCCTGCTGGGATCCCTACTGGGATCCCTCCTGTGCTCCCAGCCCCAGAGTCTTTGTCCAGCTGACTGGAGAATCCCTGCCCATCACAGATGTCCCTGTACCGTGTGTTGCATCCTACATATGCTCCCCACTTCTCCCAGCTTGCAGACTCCTGCTGCTGGAGTTTTGCCCAGCTAAATGATAGGGCCACTGTGGAGCTTTCCTCTTGGGCTGCAGCATCCAAGAGGACACTGTCTCTGTACCTGTCTCCTCTCTTTTGCACTTCTGCTCCAGAGGCTTCAAAGCCTGCTTTCATTTTGACCTCATCTCTTCATCTGTGTGGGTTCAGTTCTTTGCCCTGTATTGAAATCTGGGGATTTCCCTGTGGGGGAGGGAGCACAGCCATGCAGAGCTAGGAGCAGCTCTACGGTGCTTGCAAAGCCATGGCTGGTTGCATTGCTGGCACTCCTTGTGGAAAGGAGGCACTTTGTGCATGCAGCCAGCAGAATAGAAGAGGCTTGGTATTAAGTCTTTTTTGGTTTTATTTTTCCTTCATCAGATCATTTTAGCTGCTATTCTGGATTGAGAATTTTGTCTTGCAGTATGGAATGAAACCTCTCTTCCTCTTTTCAAACCCTTTCAAGAAGGAAGTGGAAAGTAAATAAAATCCCTGGGATTATTAGCGTGCGACAGTGCTCAAGTGTCTCTGTTTATTTCAGTGAGCAGAAATAAACCTAAGTAGTTTGGCTTTGCGTGCATTAAATGTCAGAATGGAGGACAAAACTGAGACGGATGTTAGTTTTTGCAGTTGATGATTTAACATCTGCCAGCTGCTTTATTTATTTATTTTAAGGAAGACTTTTCAGTTAGACTTTCATTAAGTCCATGGAAATCCATTTTTATGAATTCAGGAGTGGAAAATATCCCTGAGACAAAGAACCACACAGAGCAAGACAGGATCAGGAAGAAGAGCTGACAGCCGTGTTTCAGTTTGTTTTTTTTTTCTTCTCCATCTTCTGAACGATGCTGACCCCTTGTTCATCCCTGTACAGAGGGAACACGGTTTATTATCTTGTGTTGAAACCCTGCAGTTGAAGTCTCTTATTGGTGCATCCGTGCCTGTTCTGTTCCTTGTGCTGCTAATTGAAAATCCCTAAGCTGTGGGTGCAGCCCTTGTGTCCCAGACTGACTCACAGCAGACTCTGTTCATTCTCCTTCCTTACAGGACTGCCTTTCTATTCACAATTGATGGCAGTCTCATTAAATTAGTGTTTGAAATACTGCATGCCCATGCTCATTGGCTTTCTCTGAAAGCCCTGAAAACTGGTGTCAAGGAATTACCAGTGACTTGAGAAACAGAAAAACCTTAATGACTTGCCAGGTCCTTTTTCTTGCAGTAAGTCTAGTGTGGCTTGACACAGAATGGTTTTCCAGTCAACAGAAAATAATAACAATAAGAAACAAAATCCATAAAGATTAGATGAAATGCAGATTCAGCTGTACCTTTCTACATTTTTTGTGTCTGGCTCTTTCTGAGCTGATCTGTGCCTTCTTCAAGAACCTGATAGCATAGCATATGTTAAGTGAGGGACAGCGGGCTCTGAGGGCTAAGTGTCATGGCTTTAGGTTTTCACAGGCTCTGATGCATGCAGTCATTTGCTCAAAAACATGAGGACACCAGTCCCATCAAATTTGACTTTAGGCGGCTGGCTTTTGCTGTGGAAAGGGTTACTTTGACCTTCAATATGAAGTAGTTGTTGAGATTCAGTATTGGGTTTAAAAAGACAAAATCTGTGTTCGCATGTTTAAAGCTTCTCTCATCTTCCCTGTATGCTTTCCAGGATGAATAGATCCTTCCCTGGCTAGAAGCTTAATCTTCATCTCAATCTAAAGAAGAAGAGTAGTAAATCCACTTTCACGTTTTAATTCATTTATCCCAATATCTTTTTCCAACTAGTGCATTAGAAACCTTAATCCTATACTTGACTTTGAAATGCTGGAGCACACATTTCTCTCCTGCCTGCAGATCTTTCAAATGCAGATTATTATGATTTTTTTTAAGCTATCAAGCAGTTTCCAGAATAGGAATGTCCAGGAAGCTGTAGCACAGAAGGGATGCTTGTAAATGCATTCCACATTCCCAAACATCCGTGCTGAAATTCAGATAATGGCTGAAGCGAGCCCTGAAAGACAATGCTTGTACCGATGACGCTACCAGAGCACTGCTGCCCATTGTCTGCCTCCAAGCCAGACTGGTCCTATGGCATCTGGCAGAGCTCTGCTTTGCTTTGTGCACTCATTACCTGCCACAGCTCATCGTGAGACCTCTTGAAAGAAAAACTTGCTCTGAAGTGCGTGGTGGGGGTTGTTGTTTTTGTAACTCCCTTTCTTAAAATTAGGTTTGGTTGTCTTGAGGTGTCATTCTTTCGCTATCTAGATAATGCAGTTTTTCCCTCTGTTTAAAGCTTTTGTGCCTATGTGTTTGCTGTAGGTCCTCCGTTTTGTGGCTGGAGACTGAAAGTTTGCTAAAATCTCTCCTTTTATGACCTACAAATCTCTTATTCTTGCAAATCAGCTGTAGAGTAAGGAGAAATTAGGTATAAAATTTATACTATGATTTCACTTTGATTGCACTGGTACAGAAACTATGGAATATAATACAATTCCTTCCAGTCTGTGAAAGATGACAACAAGCCTGCTGGGCTTTCAGCTTATAATAGGAGAACTGGAAGAAAAAAACTGTTTTATCTCTGTTTTCCATGGAGGCAAAGACTGTATTGATTGATCAACATAAAGATCAGGGAAAGAGCAATTATCATTCAAAGGTGGAAGAGAGAGGAAACAGTGCTTGTATTTCCCTCTCATAAAATGCAGATTTGTCTGATCATACACCCCCATTACATGTATTGTTTTTGTAAATTGCTAGGAATTTCTACAAAAGCTGCTGTAAAATTATGTACTTCAGTTCTCTTGCAATATTTTGACTTTGCTTGATTTAATTGCATTTAACAATAACCTCTGCCTAATCTCATGAAGGCAGTTTATATCACTGCTGTGCTTGTGAGTTATCCGTGAATGTCTGAGGCAGAGATGTTTCTTTTGTATTTTGGTAATAAGCTCTATTCATTGATTGTTGTTCTCCCTTTTCTCCCCCTTTCTCTTTGGAGTTAATTATGTCGCACATTTATTTCAGAAAATGAATTGCTTAGAGTACAAGCTTTTTTGGTACAAGCATCAGGAATTGTCATCTTCAGAAAGCTGTTACCAGGCCTCAGTCTTGAGTGGCTGTTAATGCCAACCTTTCTAGACTGTCTCTTACAGAACAGCATTCCTTTGCTGAGATTGGCTGACGTACTATGGATTCACTGCCATCACCCTGATCCTGAGTGGTAACTCCATCACAGACTTACTCAACACGGGATATGAAATTCCTTCGCTCGTTGCCCATGCGTTCTTTTGGAGATGATGAATAACTTTCCATCCAGAAGGCATTTTTTTCATTTCCTCAGAAAAAAATAATTAGAAGTCTCTTTTCATTCAGATTTGTCTATTGAACTCACATCAATCTATTCAACTTAATAGAAACACCCAATCTACCTCTAGTATATATATTCTTACTGGTCTTTACTAGAAGCTTACAGAAAAGAAACGAATGGGAAAGAGGCCAGCACAGGGTTATCTTTCCTCACCATACGCTCTGAAGATGTGCCAGTCAGTGATTTAGACCCTGTGGACATGGAGGCTTTATCTGGAACACTGTTTCAGACTCTCCATAGGTTTGTCCTCCATGGAATTGCTTAGTTCTTTTTTTAGACCTGTTTCTCCCCTGACTTTGGTGACATCTCATCAGAAAGAGTTCTATGATTTGATTGCATGCACTCTGATAAAGTCTTTGCCTTTGCTTGAAAACTGATGATTTAATTGGGTGGGGAAGTAATAAGTAATTTTTCTGGTTCACTATACCTTTTTGTTATGTTATGCTATCCTTACATGTACTGCTTTTCCATGCTGGACACTCCTGTTCTGTTGCACATCTCCTTTTTGCAAAAGCTACCTCAAAGCCTTATTAGCTTTCTGTGTCCCTCTTGATCCTTTGAGAATTGTGCAGAAAAAAAAGGGAGATTTCAGAATAACATGCGTGGCTCCAGATGCAGGGGCACGTTCTAGTTTTATTGAGTCTGTTATTGCTTGTTGTTTCTGTTCTGTTTCTTTATAAATCTGCTGGATCCTTGTACTAGTCACAAGTTGCATTTTCGGTGCTGATTTATGCCACCATGTTTTTTTTATTATTATTATTTATTCTTTTGTTCTGACTGCAGGCATGGCAGTCTGCGTAGATAGATGAGATGTATGGTAAAAAACCTGAATGGAAAATGTGAGTATCTTTTATTAGCGTGTTTTGAATTCTGCGGCTGGAGAGCATCCAGCCTGTTCCCATTAGAGGCAAAAAGGTGGAGTGAGGCACTGAACTCAGCCTGACTGCTTTCAGGGCTGGAGGGAACGCTGTCAGACTCCGTAGCTGCTGCATCTGGGCCTCACTTGCACTCACTTGCTGTTTCCCTCCATCCTCAGTGTGTTTGTGCTCCCACCTCCCTGTGCCTAAAGGCAGCAGTTCCCACTGCTCGCTCAAATTCATAAAGAATTCATAAAGCTGAGGCTTAAATCCAGGATTTCCCAAACCTTAAGCAAATCTACCTCAACAAAGCTTTCCTGTTTTGCCAGTCGACCAACAGTTTTTCTCTTGATTTCCTGAAGACAGAGCCTGTTGTGCCCCTCCCTCACCCTTTCCTACAGGCTGAAAGCTTCAGCCTTTGCTGTCCTCACATAGGAAAATCTTGGCAGCCCAAGCCATGATAGCTGCAGTCACAGGGCTTGCATGTCACCATTTATTGCAGTGTTTACTTTGATCTGTTTTGGCCTCTTGACTCCACCAAAAGTACCTTTCAGTGTGGATTAATTAAAATAATTGTATTTTTTTTCTTTCCATTGCCTCTAAGAGAGATGGGTTCCCAGTTGGCACAAGGAAAGGAGAGAGAAGTTTTTCCCTGGGCAAAGCCATGCTTTTGTTGTAGGCCAAAGGCTTTCTCTGTCCTTCATTACACTGCATGAGTCTGCTTCTCTGACGTACTCAAGGTTCTGTCTCCAGGGAGTTTGCAAATGCCAGAGCCAGGCGAGAACCTGTCGCAGCATCCCATTCCAAATGAACAGCTTTCTAATAACAACGACGACTTTAATATCGCAGCATCTTGTCTCTGTAGAGCAGTCAGTTAATTATGAGGTGTGAATAAGGAATATGTTTCACAGTGCCTTGGCAATTTTCTGAGTTCAGTGATCCATAAACAAGATTATTCCCTAATAGTCCTTCATCTTTACCATTATTACACAAGGATGTTCAACTTCAAATTAAATTAGAAATGATCATCTTTAAAGTTTGTTGAGCCACAGCTAATCTTTTGAGAGTGTTTCCAGGATTAACTATTTTTAAATTGCCTCGCTATTTGGGGAGAATTTTTCTGCTCTTCCTGCTGTTCCGTTTTTATAATGGCCCTGTGGTAGTGACTATCCAGTGGGAAATGTGAATTAGAACCATTATTATTATTATTATTTCCTTTACCAAGTCCCTGGCACTGCCAGACAGCTGATGCTTTGAGGGGAAGCTGCCTCTCTGAGGCATATGAGGACTTTTACAGTTCTTTCAGCTGCTGCCAGCCCAGAGGTGAGAGAATAAATTTGGTTCTCAAATGCCATCTGGTCAGCAGGGCTCTTGCCAATGGCCCTCAGACAGTCTGTATGGGATGAGAATGACACGGGTTACTGGCGCAAAACTGTCATACAGCTTGCAGCCTCTATGGGCTGTGCGGAGCCACGACTCCTTGAATACACTTTTACCATTATTGGAAGCGTCACTGTAAATCTTTAAGGTCAAGAGGGACCCATTTGTGATCATCTAATCTGAGCTAGAGCATGGTGCAAGGGACAGAGCCTCATCTAGGAATTACTGTGTGAAGTCCGAATTCCTCTTTGAGTTGTGTCGCACATGTCAGTGGTAAACACTTGATGTGATGGAGTGTTTGAGGTGTTCTTAGGTGGATGGTTGCAGCAGTGTGTTCTTCTCACTGTAATAAAGGTGTGCCTGTTTCTAGTCTGATTTATCTAAACTGGGCTTCCAAGCGCTGCATCTCATGTCTTTTTCCACTAGATTAAGCAGGGCTCTTCTAGCTGAAAGTTCTGCGGTCAGTGACAGTTGCTTTATTGTTTTGCCAACTGACCTGGAAGGCTGGACTTGCTATACCTACTTAGCAATCACTGCTGTGGTGTGTCTTATGTATTTGGCTATCAGCAATCCTCAGATTAAATAGCTTGGGTCCTGCTGGTAATGTACCTCCAATGGCAGGGAGATATCAGGGTAGGTGAAGCAAGATTTTTAGTTATTTACTAACTGTAGCAACTTTTTTTTTTCCATGTGAAAGCTGTGCTGAATTGTTTCAAAACAGAAAAATAGAGTTAATTTTCTTTTTCAGTGCAAAGTTTACATGCCGTAAAAGTACTTTCCTAGAGAAACACAAGTGGATTATAGAAAAGTCAGCGTCTCTTTGATGATAAATCCCAATGGGGTAAGAACGCTTTCTTCCCATGTGTTTGTGTTTTTAGCACAACAGTATTTCAATCTTAATTGGAAAATTAGTCATATGAGGAGGTGCACTTGATACTGCATCTGTACACACAGATGACGTTTGGATAGTGCACTGCTCTTGATCTTGTGAGCATTGCCATGGAAGCCTTAATGAATGCAAGTGTTCAGAGTCTGGATTCGACAGTTTGTCTGGAAGGGCTGTGAGTGAAAATGCTATATTTTAAAAGGCTGTATTGAACCTTTGTTCACAGGAGTAAAGTTGGAGAACAGGGGATGGAGAAAAATGTATATAGATCGCTCTTTTTAACACAGTGTTATCCCTCACATAATATTTTCAGGTGAGTTTCTACTTGGTGTATTTCTGGAAACTAGGAAGGATGTAGTCTGATATCTTCATTTCATACTCAGTGTGTTCTATACTCAGAAAATATAATTTTAGAAGGGAAAAATCCCTTCTTTGGAATTGCTGGCAGCCTTACCTAGAAGCATTCAGGAAAGTGGGGACATCAATTGTTGACCTATCTTGACGTTGCTTCATTTGTGAGATTTAGTCAGATTATAGCACAAGGTAATATGATTAATTTGGCTTCAGGCTCAGCGTTTAAGAATACACAAGGCAGAACATCAGGATACTTCCTTTATACCAGCTGAGACAGTGGCCCAGCTGGCAGACTGCTCTGTGGGTACCATTATCTCTTACATAACAAGTTTAGTATTCTCACATTTTACTTATTTAAGCATCTGTCATTACCTCTTCAGAAACCCCCTACAAATTAGAAATGCAGCTTGCATAACTGAAGAGCAATCATTGTCCCATTACCAAGTAATGAAGTGCACACTTCTATGGAAAGAATGATGACTCCAAATATGATAAAATTCAGCAAGAAGACCAAGGTAATTTTAAAAAGGATTTTCTACCTGCAATCAGTAAGCTTATATTTTAATAGACCGTAGATATCTTAATAAATAAAGAAATAAATAAGTTATCTTTCATGTATGGGTTTTTTTGTTTGTTTGTTTGTTTGTTTGTTTTTAATGTTTATCTTGAAAAAGGCAGCTGTTTCCCTAACAAATTCAGGGAAGATGTTATGATTCATCATAAAAGACAGTGTGTCTGCCATAGGACTGAGCTTGAGGTTGACTCTGATTTTGTGTGGTGATTTGGAGCGCACCGTGGCATGATGTTTGCCCTCTGGTAATTTCTGCCAGGACATGGAGGAGGCTTCTGGAGAGACAGGAGCCCTGGGATTACAGTTCATGTGTGGCTGTTGCCCAAGTTACATTTTGAAGAAGACCTCAGTTTTCATCTGGATAAAGTCTCAGGGCTCTTGAGTGAGTCCAGATGGTGCTCCTGGGGCCCGCTTGTGAGCTGTTTGATTCCTGGTGCATTCACATGAAGTGTTAATGCTTTCTGCCAATTAGATTTTGACTTGTCTCAAGCTCGCAAACATCGAGGTACTTCAGCAGGAAATTGTTTCGAACATTTAGTCCTTGTGTTTAATGCTTTTCTGAGCAGAGAGCTTAGGGTGATAACACGACAGGCTAATCCTTCCAGCAGAGTCCCAATGTAACTGGGACACATAATCATGAAGATTACTGGGTCATTGGAGCTGAACAGCTGGTGTCCATTGCTGTAGCTCTGTTTGTATTAAGTACAGCTGAGGTTTCAACATCTCTGGTATCTCCATGATGTGAGTTGGACCCCTACAAGTTTAGAGAGTGAGATAACTGACAGTACAGATCTGAATGGCTCTCTCAGCCTGCTTGCAGTCAAGCAGTATGTACAAGATGATGTCTGTGGGATTCTTAAGTAAGAAGCCTTGGAATACACATGACCATTTAGTCTTGACAACCTTCTCCAATCTGTTAATTCTTATTTCCTTCAGTACTTTGTCTAATGGGAATTGCTGTACCTTTACTGAGAAGGGATGTATACTCTTTGCCTTAGTAAAAGAGAAGAAAAAACAAACCAACTCAACAGAGAAGATGGGCTGCAAGTGATGACTTCCTAAAGTAGTGCCCTTCCTTCTGTCAGAGGAACTTGTATAGGAACTGTTGAGTCACGGCCTGAACCACTGATTGATCACCTGAGGCAAGTTATGTAGATGGTAAACAAAGACAGTATTTTTTTATTTTATTTTTTTCTTCATATTTCATATAATTTATTAAGAAAAGGATGACCACAGCAATGCACTTCCCAGAGAAAGTTCTGCTCTCTTTGCCGTGAATTTCTATCCATGAAGTTCCACGGAAATAAAAAAACTGAGCAGGAGTGACTTGCTCTGAGTTAGATGGTTTAAAAAGGATGCTAGGATGACTAAAGGAAGGGCAGATGCTCCTATACCTTCGCATCTCCTTTGCAAGGTGTGTAGGCAACCTGACTCCTGGCACAGTCCTAGAGCTGAGTGGCCTTTCTTTAGCCATGAGGTGAAGTTGGATTATTTTCTAGGCTACAGCAGGTCTCTATGGACACATGAGACAATACTGGAGCTGCTGGTAAGTGGGTTCAAAGCCAGGTTGGGTAGGGCTTTGAGCAGCCTGGTCTAGAGGGGGGTGTCCCTGCCTATAGCAGGGGAGTTGGAACTACATGACTTTAAAGGTCCCTTCCAACCCAAACCATTCTGTGATTGTATGATTGTTGTTTAGAGTGAAGGGAAACTGCTGGGCAAAGGAAAGTCTCCATAGGATGGGTTGTTGTGCCTGTCAGCAGTGGAGTGATGTTGTGGCTCTTCAGCTCTGCACCCATCACTCAGCAATGCTACCAACTCCTTGCTAGCTAAAGGGGAGAAAAAAAGCACTAACAAGAGAGGAAATAACTCAGAGCTGTATAAATTAATGGTCCGAAGTGTTTCTGGTTCAGAGGAGACAAAATAAACCTTCTCATAAGCTCAGATGTGTGTTCTCTGCTCCCTCACTGTGCTCTGACAGCAGAGTGAGGGGAAGGCATTTGACACCTTTCAATATTGGCATCAGGAAGAAACTGAGGCTTCTTAACACCTCCCTGTTCTTGGGTAACTTTAATTTCCTGAAAGCAGAGGAGGGAATGTTGACCTTCACCCCCCCTCCATCTCTCCCAGCTAGACTCTGGGAGGTAAATTCCTTTGTTTGGGAAACAAATTTGATCTTAAAACGCTTGTTTCCATGGCAGAAATACACTGAAGGGCAGCCTCTCGATCAAATGTGAAGGCTAAACATCTCTGTAGTGAAGAGCTGCCCTCAGCATTGGGCATTAAATGGTAATGTACATGGGTGCCACTGAATTCCACTCTGAATAGCAGCCGTGGTATATCAACTCTGTACTGGAGTCCAAAGAAGTCCCAAGAGCTGAAAATATATGAGGGTAAGGGGTTTCAGATTTCCTTTTTGGGTTTCTATTTGCCTGGTTCAGCAAAATCTTTTTGTGGTGCTATACATGTTAAGAAACAGAGCCTGAATAGCCAGGAAGCTAGACAGCTCTTCTCCATTTGCTCTGTTTTCTTCCTCCCTCTTCTTCTCATGCTGTCGTAGCTCTGGGTTGCCCAAACTAAAAGGATCTGCTCTGAGCATGTGCTGGCCTTTCAGATAAAACCCTTGTGTGCTGCATGCTGAATTGCCGCATCCCATTCAAGGGCATCCTGCACTCTGACCTGCTGCCTTCTTGAAACTGCTGTCATTTTGCTGTTGAACTGGCAGCTTTTCAGGTTCTTTCTGTCTGTGCTTGCAGAGATGCTGGTTTTTTTGTTACTTACAGTGGAAATAACCATTCCAAACCCAGGAAATAGTGTCCAATGTGAATTCCAGTTGCCTTTATATTTCTTTCTGTCCCTTCCATGTTGATGGGAAATAGTAATGGTTTTGCTAACCTTACTTTGCTTTGATGGGATGGTGTTTGTTTATTCTAAAGTACTACATAGGTGTTATTCAGTAGAAATTAAATTGCTGCTCTAGTTCTACTTTTCTTTTGTCCATAAATTTGTTAAGTAAATGGATATGTGTTTATGAGTTAGGTACACAGTGTAAGAAAATGTTCCTGAAGGACTGAAAAATTAATACATGTAGACCATGTTGCAAATGGCTTTTAAATAGTTATTGCCTTCATTTTCCTATATTAGAGTGGGAAATCATGCTGCAGAGGGAAATAATAAGTCTGATATAATAAATCTTCAGAGAAGTACAGATGAGGCATCCTTATAACAAGATATGATGATTAGCAGCTCTTTTTCTGTATGGCACTGTGGTGTATTTTGATGCAGCATTTGTGGAGGTGTGGTGAGAAAGCAGGAGACGGCCAGAATTAAGGGAGTTGGCTCTTAAATCTCAGGTTGGCTGATGTGGAAAACTAATACTGCATAGAAGAAGCACAGCTTAGTAGGAGTACTGACAAGACATACAGTGAGCCACAGGGCTCTGTGCTCATTCACCCACCTCTGTGCCCTCCCAGTTGGTTTTCTTTGTGGTTGGTACATTGTAAAATACTTTTGTGCCTTTTTTTCCCTGTTTTTCTTGCTGTGAAACAAAAGATCTGTCCTTACTCCTGTCTCCTTGCTGTGTGAGTTTTAATTAACGTTGTTGCAAGGAGCGTTGAGAACCTTGGCTTGCAGCGCGATTTTGGCAGTGGTTCAGTTTCCTGGAGAAAAGCATATGCCTTGGACTCTAGAACCAAAAATACAGGTTTTGGGGGTTAAAAATAGTCAATGAAGTTACTTAAGAGAATGAAAAAGAGTGGTGTGAAAGAAATAGTTTTTCTTTGACTTGTTTAATCTGCAGCTCTGGTCTCATTACAGCTTATTTTTTTTTAGTAAATGAGGTGTTTTTCCTCCTGCAGTTGGGAGCCATCCCTGCTGAAATCTTTTGAAGAATGTTCATTTTTGCATTGTCTCTGAAGCAGTATTTCCTAATGCAGCCTTCCCCCTTCTGTAGTAGCAGCCCTTTCTCAATCATCGATATCAATGCTTTGATGGAAACAGATCTCCCTTTCAGACTGTACCATGGTTCTAATCTGTGAAGTCAGCAATGGGACAAAATGGATGCAATAACCACCTGTGATGTTAAACCAAAACCACAGAAAGGAGCATGCAGTGCATTGTTTGCTGGCTCCTGCAGCGTCCCAGAGACTCAGGTGCACTGAGATCCTTCTCAGGAGTGTCAGTGCATTGGAACAGGCTGTCCAGGGAGATGGTAGAGTCAACGTTCCTGGAGATGGTCAAGAACTGTGTGGATGTGGCACTGAGGAATGTGGTTAGTGGGAATGGTGGGGATGGGTTGGGGACGGACTATGTGAGCTTAGTGGTCTTTTCCAACCATATAATTCAATGATTCTATGCCCCAGCAGCACAGAGCTGCTGTTTTTTGTTTGCTTGTGTTTCATGACTGATTTAAACAAAGTGACTGCTTACAAAATGCACATAGGGAAACGCATGTTTTGTGTTGTTCTGAGTCGCATCTGCAGCTCCTGTAATACAGGTAGCTTCATTCTGGGAACTGTTCTTTTTTTTCCACGTGCTTGCTCCTAAGGCTGGCCACAAAGCAGCTTGGGGACATCTGGAAGGATAGAACAGCTGGTTCTGAAAACAGCAGGGATTTCATTTGGAGTGGAAAGCTGCATGTTACAGTTCTAAAATTTGAAGGAAAAAAATAATCTTGCTGGTGAAGATGCATTGCACTACGTGCAAGCGTTCCTTTTTTTGAGAGTACAAGGAAATTCACATCCCATGTTCTCCTGTTTCGTTTCCAATGGTGGTCATGTTCTAAACTTCTCCATGTTAGGCATTACAATGAATTGTTCCATTTAATTCACTTTGTGGAGATGAAGTCTTTGAAACTACAGTTCTGGGGAGCCAGCTGGTGAACTGTGTGCTGGGCACTTTGCATCCATACAGAGAGTCAAAATTAATGGTTCTTTGTGTCCTGAAGACAAGTCAAGGAGCATGACTTGCTTGGTTCAGCAGTGGTCACCTTGAGATGGATTCTGTGGTGGGATGCTGCAGCTGTGGGGCTGTTGGGTGCCCCCCTTTCATACTCAAGGAGGTTTCCTGACCTCAGCATGTCAGGAACTGTTTAGTCTCTGGGTTTTTGCTAAAGCAGGTATCTGAGGTATGAGTGCCTTGACACAGACAATCTGCAAGCCATAAAGCAGACGTCCCCACCTTATTTCTCCGGAGTTGCCTCTGCCAAACTGCTCTAAGACTGGCTGGCATTCAGGGTTCTGGATAAGCTCTTCTTCAGCCATCTCATTACTGATTTTAAACATATGTTACCATATCAACTTTATTTTGTAGTCCTTTATTATTTTTCTTTTTCCAGTCAAGACCCAGTCTGTCTGTACGCTGCTATTGTGAGATGACAAAAGCTTTTCCATTTGTGAGTCTGGCTCCTTGACTGACCTGCGGAGCAACAAATGAAAAGCTAACCCCATGCTTTGTGGGGCTCTGCAGCCTATTTCTCCATCAAAGCTGAGGTCACTTGCTGGGAACTCAAAGGTAGGATTGCCAAGAGGGTGAAGATATCCTGCACTCTTTTGTGCAATAAATACTACATCTAAAAGATGTTGTTTTTTTTTCTCCATCAGTAACTCTATTTTTCTTAGAGCAGACTCTAACCACAAGGCGCTATGTCTGGACTGTGTGGGTTTTTGGTGAACTGTGTCTGAGGGAGGTCTACAGCCCGAGAGGAGAAAGAGGGTCCCAGGAGGGCAGCTTGGAAGGAAGAGTGGTCCTGCATGCCCCTTCCCTTTCACTGCTGATCAGAGAGGTGGGTAGGGAGGCTCATTTCCCTTGGCAAAAGTTAGCCTACTTGGATATCCCCCCGACCCTGCTCCTCCTACTCTTCTTGTGGAGGTTTCCAGCTGTTCTCATCAGGATTTGGGCATGTGGCTCGGTGCTTATTGTTTCAGGGGGAGTAGATCAATCTGTCAGCCTCACGGTGCACGCGATGGTTGCAGGGGATGAGCAAAGAGGGCAGTGGAGGGTGGGGAAGGTAATGATGTGCTCACACATGCATTGTAAATCCTGCACGGTGGGTCAGTGAGTGCCAGGAATGCCGTCAGGACATGGATCAACAGCACCCGGTGGGATTGTCTCATTCTCCATCAAGTGTTGGCCCTGTACCAGAGGTTGTTTTAGAAAAAAATAATAAAGAAGCGGAAAGAAGTCGTGATTCTTACCGTGAAATCAGCGAGAGGTGGCTGCTGACAGAAATGAAAGTGGGATGGAGTCCACAGGGTTTCAGCTTCCCTTTCTGTAGCCTGGTGGGTGCTGTTATTATTTACATCAGATGTGGCCTTGTAAAGTCAGTAAGTGACCCCACCTGAAGTACTTCACCCAGTTCTGGGACCTCCAACACAAGAAGGACATGGAGACATTGGAGCAGGTCCAGAGGAGGGCCATGAAGAGGGCTGGAGCACCTCACCTATGAGGATAGGCTTGAAGAGAGCTGGGGCTTTTTCAGCCTGAAGAAGAGAAGGCTTCAAAGGGACTTTATAGTGGCCTTTCAGTACCTGAAGGGAGCTTAAAGGAAACCTGGGGAGGAAATCTTTATAAGGTCAGGTAGCAACAGGACAAGGGAAAATGGCTCTAAACTGGAAGAGGGTAGGTTTAGACTAGATGTCAGGAAGAAATTTATTACTGTGAGGGTGGTGAGACACTGGAGCAGGTTCACTAAAGAGGTTGTGGATGCTCCCTCACTGGAAATATTCATGGTCAGGCTGGATGGGTCTTTGGGCAACCTGGTCTGGAAGGTGTCCCTACCTAAAGCAAGGATTTGGAACAGGATGATCTAAAAGGTCCCTTCCAACGCAAGCCACTCTGTGATCCTATGAAACTGTATTCCCCTCCCATCAGAGCTCCTAGCTGCTGCAGTGCGAGGAGCTCCAATTAAGCGATGTTGCTCTCCGCTCCCTCTCTAGATACTTTTAATTTGTGTAAAATACTGCAGAAGCCGGTCTGCTTCTTTAATCTGTATTTACATAAGGATGTAATAACCTCTGTTCCTCCTCTCTATGCCTCCTGGTCCCCGTCTCTGAATTAAACATTTGAGGATAAATTGGGAAGTTCGTTTCATGCGATACCTACAGCACTCATGACTGACCTTCAGGAGTTTTTTTTTTCCTTCAGTACTTTTCATAAGGAGGCCAAATCATTTAAACCAGCTGGAAGATCTCCTAGCAGCTACAGTTCTATAATCATTTCCCTCCCAGCTTATAAAACTGGCTTTCTCCAGCTTGCTGCCAGGCTCTTTCATTGCAGATTGCAACAATAAAGCTCTCTGAGGACCATGGGCTTCTCAACTCTCCTAGAGATCGATTGGATCGATTTGCCTCTGTGTGTTTCGATGTCTGTGTCCTAATTCTGGAGGCGGACGCTATGGCATGCTATCAGGTGCCTGTTTGCAAAGGGACAGGATCCTGGATCTGATCAGGGCAGTAAAACAAGCCTATTAGAGGTTAAAAGCAACAACAACAACAAAAAAATAAAAATAGGGGTGAATTGGGTAATGCTCTGTTTTAGGTACCAGCAAGCTGGCAGAACTTTTCTTTTTACCTGAGGCAAGCAACCTATGGAGTAATGCAGTGTGTGTGATTTTTGTCAAGACTTTAAGCTCATGCAGATGATTTGCAGCAATTTCATAACACCAGTTTTATTAAGTTGCCTGAAGCACTCTGTGTTCATCAGCACTTTGCCTTGGTTCACTCCATCCATCTTGTAAAATTCTTTTCTTTGTGGCCATGGTCGAAAGTGCCCTATCCTCTCTTACATGTGCTAGCCCTGAGCTATCAATTCAAGGAAACAAAGCTGAAGCAGATGAAATAGTTTTGCTTGAGTATTTGCACTTGGATGAGATTCTGCTCTCCAGAGGAGGCTTTGGTGGGCAGTAGCTATGTAGGTGAACTCCACCCTGCTGCCTCTGCTCCTCAGGAAGTCCTGCAGCAAGAGAACCTTGCCCTGTGCACACTTGCACAGAGACTTATCAGAACAAACCCTGAAGCGAGGCTGGCACTTGTGATGTGTGCACCTCCTACACTAGCCGCCACAGGAGGTCTGTGTGTTGGCCAAATTCCATAGAAACTGTTGTTTCTTAACAAGCTGGGATTGACAGAATAAGATTGGTGTGAAAGCTTATGTGCTTGCTAAAAAGACGTGGCTTTCCTCTTGTGGGATGCCTGACCTCTTTCTGTGTGGGAGATGGCAACATGTTGGGCTCATTATTGGCATCCTTCAGCTCTGCGGCCTCTTGGGGGAATGGTGTCCCCCTAGCCTGACTTTCTTCTGCCTCTGGCTGTTCTCAGAGAGCCCAGTGCCCTTAGGTGAGGATATTACACTCCGGTGATAAAACTGAGACTGTTAAATCAGTAGATTTGTTTGATATTATTGTTAATCTTGCTCTTCTCAGAATAGCCTTCTTTCCTCCGGGTCTGAGGGCAAGAGTTACGCGTAGTTAATTTGGGAATGTTTTTCTTCTCATACTGGTTAAAAGAACTTCAAAAGTAAACAAGGCAATGGAAAAAAGAAAAAAAAGGAAAGAGTATTTTGAAATGAGTAAAGCATTACTATTGCATGAGACTCTTCCTACTGTGATATATTTTGTGAAAAAGACCCCTTTTTCTGTATGTTGATATTAGATGTAATTTGAAAGTTTTTAGAATGGCTTACAAGCAACAGCCTGTCTTGACTCTTCATTTTGATTTATGCTTTAAAATACTGCCTTTGTTTTTGCTCTACAGTTCAGATTTCTGTGATTTGTTTTTGTTTAGCTTGTGGGTTTATTGGATGCTTTACTCGTTTAATTGCGTTTTAACCACAAGAGTATATGTGATTGGCACTTGGAACAAGTCTTTGTTTCTCTGGGAATGGTCATGGAATAGCAATTCTGATTGCTGCTCTATGGATGTTATGTTTAATCAATAACTCAAACACAGAAATAATGGCAGTTTTCTGTCTTCAGTTGTGGCTGGCAATATTACGTGCAGTTGCTAATACTTCTTTCTTAATTTTTCAGCGAAGACCTGTGCTTAATAATAGGTTCAAACATATGCACTGCAAATATCAAAGAGTAACAAGAAGAGGAAAAGAGTCAGTTAATGAAAACGTCTGTTTCCTGTGAGAAGTTCTACCTAAGAATCTCGGTATCAGCTTTGTTACAGAATTGCTTGTCTTAGGAGTTCTTTACCAGTGAATGTGGGAGTTCCAGTTCTCCTGTTTTAGGTGGAGCAGGCCTGATGCAAAGCTGAGAAGTAGAGGATATGCCTCCATTTCTTCTTACAGTATTTGAGGATGAGCTTCCGTCTGTGTCCTTGTTTGTGAGTAGCAGTTGTCCCAGGAGCAAATGGAGGCTGCTGCGGACTCCAACCACTCTCCCGCCTCAGCAGCCTGTGCCCTTCCTGCTGGCCTCTTGTCCAAAACCTCTGTCCCTGTTCCACTGGAGGGCAAAGAGCCAGTCAGGCTGCAAGCTGATATGATGGCAGCACCTACACCACAGCATGCCTTGGCTTTTACTGGCTGCGTGACCTCTTTGGCCAAGCACCATGATAAAGGCTCTCCTCCAACCTCTGTGTCACTTTGTCTGGACATCAGCATAATTTTTTATGAGATCCCACCACTGATGACTGTCTAGAGAATCATAGATCACGAGAGTATCCTCTGAGGCATCTAACACTTCTCTCATGATGTGAGGTTTCTTCTCCTTGCCTGTGCCAGCCTGCCTTCTCCCACCACGGTTCTGTCTGCCTTCACGTTCACCCTATCAGTGGTTGTACCTAAGTCCCTTGGCCCAGTCAGGCCCTCTGTGTGACTGAGCCACCTGGCAGAAGCTCCTGGCCCTTGAGAAGACAGCCAGTGTCATGGCTTGTAGAGTCAAGCATTGCTGTCTCCTTTTGGCCGGCCTTTTTGGTGCAGGTGTGATACCAAAGTGGGCTGAGTGGAGACGTGTTGCACTGGGGGGCTTTGACGGGTTTTTTATTACAAGATGTTCTTGTTAAAGTGATCTTGGCTGTGGCCTACCCGAGCAACCCGGACATTGGTGACATTGAAGACCATGAACAAGATTCATGGTGCACTTTCATGCATTTGCTTCAAGCCAAATAGGCAACATGCCTTCTCTTCTCAGGTTTCTGGGAAGGAGAAGCCATCAATTATATGGGAATGTTTGGTCATCTGTATAAATACACAGCTGAGTATTACTGAGTGTCAGCTCCAGTCCCATCCTATGAAAGTTTGATGTGGCTGGATATGCATTACAGACTGTTGCAAACTCCCCAAGGCAGAAGCTGCTCATATTTTTGGCTAAGTGCAACATCCCGTAAGCTTTCTTGTGAGCAACTATGCAGGATCTTCCATGTTAGCCAAGTTTTTAAATATCAGAATTGAAGCCCACTTCTGTGATAGTAGGAGACTACAAAATGGTGTCGTTTTCTTGCTGTTACTTATTTTGGAAGTTGCCAGTGCAGTTCAAAGAGATTATCTTAGTGACTTACAGACGGCTGGGATATTTGTGGTCTTATTTTTCTGGCAGTAGATGAGACTGAGTTGCGGTCAGAATAGGATAAAATATAATTATTTTTTTCTAATTCTGCCAAGTTTCAGAATTATTCTTTTATTGATGCGCTTTGGGCTTTTACCGTTCATTATCTGTTTAGATAGAAAGAATGGCTTTGCAAAGGAAATCCATTTAAAGCAAGGCACTAATCTTTACCAGCTATTGCAGAGTTTAATTTTTACTTTTTACAAATGAACCGTATCGGAACTGAGCTACGAGTGATGAAAGAGCGGGTCCCATTTTTAATTTGAAGAATTTAAGGGTTTGTGTGTAGATGATTGAGTGGAAAAGCGACAGAGATGAAAGTTGCTGGAAGTACATTGTTTGGTATTTTATGCCAACAGTAACAGCACAGGCACAATTTACTTACAGGGCTTCTGACAAAAACAGTCATTTGCTGCCAATTTTTGAGTTGTTTTCTTTCAGATTCTTTCTGTGTTGCTGTATAACTTTGGCACTGAGTTGCATTTGATTGCGAACATCAAAAAGTTTCACTGAAAGGATACCATCTCTGAAGAAGGTTATTTTTCTTCTTCTCTATATTGCTAACAGACTTGTGTCATTCATATTTAAAAAGAACAAGCTATTCTTGAGGCTGTTAAAAATAACAGACACTTTCCTAACAAGAGGAAGTTGTTGTTTTGTTTCATTTTTTACCATTTATTTTGTATTTAGAGATGGCTGTGACATACTTGTGGATTACTTAATTTAATCTGGCAGAAGTGAAGGGGCACGCTAGATGAAAATGTCAGATTAGGTATTTTCTGTAAAGGAAATACCTTCTTCCTGAAGTATTCACCAGTGGCATCCAGAGAACTGTTCTGTAAGTTGCTGGTACACGGGTTTCATTTTGAAGGGAAAGCTTGTGGAAAACATGCAGAGCTTCTGCTTGCAGATAGTGCAGCTGAATTTAGTGCCTCCACCACTGATGTCTAGTGACAGAAGGTCTGGATCCAAGCATGGACCACCCCTTTCCATTCCATCATAGGCATATGGAAGAGATCTCAGTGTAAACGATTAGTTTATAATCTCTTGTAATTGACAAAGAATCTTCAGGGGAATCCATGCAGGCTTTATTGGTCTTCATCCAATACCACCTACAAGCAGATTTCCATTAATTGATTATTGAACATTCAGGCTGATGGACTCTTCAGAATGCTCTCTGGTTTACCGTCTTGAAAATCTGCAGTCTCCGCATTACCACAGCAGTGTGATAACTGCTCCTCTTTCCATCTCATCTCAGTATGAAGGACTCAAACTGCAGACGTGTGGGTTTTTTTCCACCCCTTCCTTCAACTAAGTGGAAAATGTGCATTGAAATTGAACTTGACAGGCAGCTTTTGGATTACAAGTAAATTGTGGAAGTATTAGAGAAATCTCAAAACAAATATGTTACAAAAGAAAATAACACTTTTCAGGCTAAATTTAGAAACGGGGTCAGGTTATTGTCTCCCCATATTTCTTTTCAAGTTCTGCCCAAGTGTCATTCCACAACAAAAGCTTTCACTCGCAGGCTCACTTGATTTACCAGAAGTGCTCACAACTGAAACATTATCTGCTTCTCAAAGCAGTGCAAAAATTTCCCATTTGTGCTGACTCCAAATGATAATTTGAAAAATAGAACTAAATTCAGCATATGTATTTTAAAAAAATCAAGCATTCAACCTGGTTGAGAGCAGGCTCAGCTGTAAAACTTTGCTGTCTTACCCTCCTTGCTCAAATCAAACTCTTCAGCTGTACCAGTGAGCTACTGACATTCCTTAAAGAGCTGCTTCAGGAGCTTTGAGGCTTGGGACCAGCTGAACTTTACCTACCCCTATGCTTACAATCAGTGCATGTCACTGTGTTTAAGGCTGATGAACAGATGAGGAGGTGCTGGGCATCTTCTCAGGGGGAGCTCTTTGCAGTTCCTGGCAAACATCCATCCCTGCCTTGGGCTGCTCACTGAGTCTCCACACTCCATGTTCTGGGGCTGCCTGCATGCTATCTTCTGATTTTTATTTTTTAAACATTTTTTTCTACCTCTCTTGATTTTTGTATTCATTTCTGGTACTCCATTTGAAGCTGGGATAGCTTTGCTGTAGTTAGCAGTAATGTATACAATCCTCTGACAGACATTGATTTCTGTGCCCTTTCTCTGCTGTGTTTTACTGATGGAAGGGATTTGTTTCTCCCCTTCTGCTCTGTTGAAGTCTTTTGCTTTAATTTTTTTATTAGGTTTACTTACTGAGAGCCCAGACAAAGGCAGCAGCAAGAAGCAAGAGCCTTAGTTCCCTAACTGCACATACACAATTTCAATCCACTAGGGTTCTTTCTGTGTCTCAGCAGACTACTTGGACCAAAGTTTGTATTTATTGACATGAAATGCTTTATGGAGAGCATCAAAGCAATGCAGCAGGCCTCCACATCTTTTATGGTTTGTTTGTAAATGTTTACTAGGACACTTGCTTCCCAGGGACACCTCCATAATTTCTACTTGCAGTAATGGAGCCTCATGCATGACTGGCAGATAACCTCCTCCCTTTTCCTATTAAAGGCATTTCTTTTTGTGTGTGTGATTAGGGATCCTGTTTTAGCTGCCTCACAGCCCACACACTCCTGTCAGCACACAGTGGGTCTGCATGCAGCCCCTCTACCAAGCCCATGAGCCTGGCTCTTGTGCTGTGCTGTATTTTGGGGCAGCCTGTATTCACGAGCTGCCAGCTTTCTGCAGAGACGCAGAGGCAGCAGTCATTCTGCAGGAGTCCTGGCTGTCCTCTGTATTTTCAGGCCATCTGCTTGCACTAGGTTGGTTAGCTGAAAGCACAGCTGCTTCCTGAAGTAGTGTTACACTGGGGAGGCAGGCTGCTCCCGCTGCTCGTGTCACAGCTCAGCTCCTCAGTGCTCACCGGGGACACGACAAATTGAGTGGCAGCAGGTTCCTTGGATACTGCCGCTAGATCTCTTACAAAAGCAGAGGTCTGAGTGTCTCCCTGAATCTCTGTCCTTTTCTTCCTTTCTCTTCAGTTCTGGTTCCTCACAGAATCACGGGGTCATTTGAGTTGGAAGGGGTGCTTAAAAGCCATCTGGTCCAACTCCCCTACAATGAACAGGGACACTCACAGGTAGATTAGGTTGCTCAGGGCCCTGTCCAGCTTGACCTTGAGTGTTTCCAAGGATTGGGGCATTCACCACTTCTGTGGACGACCTGTGCCAGTGCCTCGTCACCCTGACTGTAGAATCTTCTTCCTTATACCCAATTAAAATCTTCCCTCTTTTAGTTTGAAACCATTTCACTTTGTCCTATCGCCACAGACCCTGCTGAAGAGTCTGTCCCCTTCTTTCTTGTAGACTCCTTTAGATACTGAAAGGCCTCTCTCATATCCCCCTGGACCTTCTTCAGGCTGAGCAGTCCTCCTCCTGTACTCTTCCCTTCTCATTCCTCCTTTGCCTTCTTTCTCTCATCTATTTAATACTCAAATGCAGCCTCTTACTCATCGATGTATGTTCAGTTCTCTACATCCAAGCAGGTTTGTCTCCTCCAGTTTGGGTACAGGCAGTGCCACAGAGATGCTTGAATATCACTTGCTTTGAAGGAGCAATTGCAAAGAGAGTGATGCTGCTCCTGCTGGATGGTGTTAAAATCACAGGACCATTAAGGTAACCTCAACCCATCCTCACCATGCCTACTGACCATGTCCCTCAGTGCCACATCCACATGGCTCTTGAACGCTTCCAGGGATGGTGACTCTACCACCCCCCTGGGCAGCCTGTTACAATGCATCATTTCTCTTTTGGGAGAAGGAATGTTTCCTAATATCCAACCTGAACCTCCCCTGTTGCAACTTAAGGCTGTTACCTCTCATCCCATCTCTGTTACCTGAAAGAACAGGGTGACCCCCACCTCTCTGCAGCATCCTTTCAGGTTGTTGGAGGGAGCAGCAAGGTCTCCTCTGAGGCTCCTAGGGCTAGAGAACCTGGGGAACTGATACAAGTTTCCATCTCTCCTAAGCAATGCAGATGGAGATTTATTTGTTTTATTCCCCCTAGTGGCTTGTCATGTTCCCAGAACTAGAGTGAGTTGTTGCTGAAAGCAACAGCAGGCACATCTCTGCAGTCCCTCTTGCTAAATGACAAGTCCCTGCTCCAAAGTACACAGCCACAGAAGTTTTCTCAACAAAATGGTTGCATGATTTGTTGGTATGGACATAGCAATGATTTTTTTCTCTAATTGCTCTTTCAGAAATGGTCTGTTTTACCTGAGACCTTCAGGGAAGAAAATAAATTCAGCTTGACACAAACGCCTGGAATGGAAAACTTTCAGCCTGAATGAATAAAGCTTGTCAAAAGAACAAGCAGAAGAAAAATAGGGGTTTGTAGCTGAGTACACGGAGCAGCTAAAGCCTAGATTCTTCTGTCAGTGCTGCTTCTAATGCAGTTACATGAAATAGCTCTATACTGTCCCTTAGGTGGCCTAGGATGGGGGATATGGCATCTAGTGGTGGATTTCAAGGCTGTGTGTGTGAGACACGGAGGAATTCCAATGGCTGAAATTGAGGAAAGTTTTAAATGGCAGGCATGGTGCTTTGCTTTGCTGAGATCTGGTGGAAGGTGGCTATGCTTTGGTGAGGTCTTATTTTTCACATTAGCCCTGCTCCACCTTGTCTCCTTGTCGCGTCAGTGGAATGTCTGGTATGAGGGGAAGCCCTTTTTCATCTTGGTTACATCTTTGATCAGTTAAGGTTATTTTGCAATCTTCCTTTTTTTTTCTCTCCCTATACCACTACTGTGCCTTTCCCTGTCCCTTTCCCTCTTTCTCCTAGTTTTCTCCCTCCACTTTCACCCAAAAAAGAAAGAGGTGCATTAACATAACAGAAAAAGGCCACAAGCAGGGCCACCTTCTCAGCTATAATATGGCAATGCAGTTGTGCCCTTCTCTGTTTTGCTTTGGATATCAAATAAAGGGAAAGAACTCTACGCATTTGCTCATAACTGAAAACTTACTTGAAGTGTGTATTCCATTATCAATGCAAATGAGTTAAAGCAGTTGTGACTTTCATAAAATCTCTCCATGGCATTTAAAGTCTGTAAAACCGCTTCTGTTTGTGTGTGTTTATGCATCTGGGTCTGCGTGGGTAGTAGTGGCTGGGGTTTAAGGCTCTCCAGGGAGATAAGGAGCAGGGATACTGCGCATACGCTGCAGGGAATATTGAGACTTCTCGTAAAAAGGAAAGCAGAAGTGCTTTTCTTTCTTTTCACTTGCAAAAGTTGTAGCTGTGTCTGATGTTTTATTTCCCTGCATTGACAGGTATTTTAAGGAAGAGAAAAATCCAGACGTGTTTGAAATAGATTGCTTTTTCTTTTTCGTTTGCATTTTTTACTCTGTAACAGATTTGCACTCCTGTTTTTTGACTGGACTATCACATGCACTTGCCCCTTGATGGTCCTCCTATAGGAGAAATATAGGCCAAGCTAAGCTGAAGAGCTCCTTTCGTAACTGAAGATGTGGCTGGCTGGGCAGACTGGAATGAAGTCATCTCTAAGTAGCAATGGTAAAGATAGAATCTGAATCCTGTGAAACTTCAGCCATGCCAGAAGGGAAGTCTATCTAATGGACTAGATGTGAATCTACCAATGGTCTGAAGCTTTGGCATTCACCCCTTCTGAGTTGAAAAATGCCTTGATTAGAGATGTCTTGCTCTTATCATCAGGAATTAAGATACAGATAACAGCCTTGCATTTATACTTATCCTTCAAACTTCTTCTCTAACATGAAGGTTCCCAAAGCATTGGTTCAAAATGCTGATGGTTGCTGTAAGTTAGATCTGCTTCCTGGGAAGAATGTAGGTGGGAGCAACAATCTTCTCACAGCTGAGGGAACTGCCCAAAACAAGCTCTCAGAATACTCTATTGTGTCATTATCTTGGTCTTTTAGATGTCCCCACTGGGGAGCATCCATCGTACATCCAATTGTTCGCTTCTTTCCCTTGAGAAAGCTTTCAAAGAGAACACAAGAGTGAGTTTGTTTTACACTGAAACTGAGTCAGCTACAGTGTGGGATAAATGTGTTGCTGATAGCGGTTTGTGATAGCTCTGTGTCGTGGCAATTAGCTGCAGCTGAGAAGCTGTCCCACTCTTGTCTGTAAACTCTGGGTGCCTTCAACAGTAAAGGCAAATTAAAAAGCTGTCTGCTTCTTAGCAAAGTTTGTTTTGATTAACACGAGGTCCATCTGGTACCAGCAAAGTTTACATTCCTGTAAACTGCACGGTATTGAGTTTTACTAGGCCACCTACTCTGCTGTCTTCAATTATGAGCTCTCCGAGTGCTCTGATGATGTAATTGGTTTCAGGATGAGCTGTGCTTTTCAGGAAGCCGGGGCTGCCAGAGAGCTGTCTTGGCCTCTGTTCGAACTGTGCAAAAGAGGTTCCTGTGTTATTAAGCTCTTTTTGGATTTATTGTTTGTTGTGATTTTGGTTGCTTTAGGGAGAGTTCCTGAAAGGCTTTTAAAAGATAGCAAGTAGCCAATTACATGCTGTTCTGCTTTGTGGGAAAGCTGGCACAAAGCAGAGGCAGAACCTCTGTCCAAGCATGCTTGTTTCTCACCATTCAGCAGCAAACCTGGTGGTATGGATTTCCTGCACTAATATCATCTTTTTATCATGAAAATGTGAGAGACCCACATCTTGAAATGTTCACCTTGCTTTATGTTCTGGAGGTAGTATTTTGCTGCATGGGGCTACCGTCCGTACAGTTTTCCTACATGTGTCCCACGCCTGCTTTCATGTGGGAATGTGTGTGTGTATGTTTTGGCACCGGGAGCCACATTACAATGGTGGGGTGGAGCAGGTGATAGGGAGTGGCTGCCATTAAGAGTGGGATATTTGGCAGCCTTGTGTGGCGTGCAAATGCACAGCAATCTGACCTGTAAATGACTTTATGCAAGGCAGCAATTATAAACAGGTATGAAAGAGTTAAACTTTTGTCGTAGTGATTTCTTTGATTGTCCTACTTACAGACAAAATCAAGAGCTTTGGCTGATCCTAAGGCTGTCTGAGCAAAGCTCAGTATGATTTGCAGCTTGCAAACACGTCTGGATTTCACATGCCTACATCGCACATGCTCTGTGTTGCTAACATTTAGCAAACTTCCAGGTGTCATTTGCAGTTCATTTGATTTTAATGCATAAATGTGTATTTTTCTGCACACATACCAGACATGAGATGTTCTCCTAGTTAACTTTCCTGAACTAAAAGGTAGGCTCCATGATTGCAGAATTACAGAACCATTAAGACTGGAAAAGATCTCTGACATCATCTACACACTGTGTTCCTCAGTGCCACGTCCACATGTTTATTGAATGCCTCCAGGGTCGTTGACTCCACCAGCTGCACGGGCAGCCTGTTCCAGTGCATTATCAGCATTCTTTTGGAAGAGAACTTTTTCCTAATATCCAACCTGAAGATTGGATAAAGTACTCTGGAAAGCCACGTAGATCTTGTAAAACACTGATTCATTGAGGGAACTTATATGTTTATGCTACTTGTGCAAGTTGATTTAATGGGCAGACAGCTTGAATACCAAATGCTGAGCAGCGTTCTCTTTCATGGCTTCCAGGTAGATTTCAGGATGGCAGCTTTCTGAAAATGAACATTTTGCTTCTTGGTTGAACTGTCATGGAAAGAAACTTTTTATAACCAAAGCAGTGAAAACATTTGGAGGACGGATAAAAAGAGTTCTGGACTCTTTGAACTCTCTTGCTTCACCCATTCCTCCTCCTTTACTTTCACACTGCTGCCTACTTTCTTGCAGATCATTGGTTCTAAAGTGCAGCATGGTGATTTGCAGTTAGTGTCTATGTAAAGATTTCTTTTTTCTTGGTGGCATTATTGCTCCACAAACGCAAATGGTGAGGAGACTCAGGATTTTCTGAAGGCCTGTTCTGCTGTGGCCAGAGCTACCACAGGACCTCCCTTTAATTCTGTGGAGCACTTCAGATTAACTTTGACTTGTAGATGAACTCTTGCCTTGAAACTTGTAGCTTGTGTGGTGTTACACTTGCTGCAAGGAAGGTGTGAATTTCAGGCATCATTTTAGTTATTCACAGGCAGACAAAAAGGTCAGACTGGATGGGGCTCAGAGCACCCTGACCTAGCTGTGAGTGTCCCTGTTCACTGCAGGGGAGTTGGACCAGATGGCCTTTAAGGGTCCCTTCCAACTCAAACGATTCTGTGATTCTGTGAAAACCAAGGTATGAAGAGTTGGCCATTGCTGCGATGTACTGCCAAAGATGAAAGAGTAAACAGGGAAATATTATCTTACGTATCAGATCCCTGTCCAGCATGTGCAAAGTGGTAGGGTCTGCAGCTTGCGTGGATGTGGGTGGTGAGCATGTGGCTCGGAGGTGATGGCAGCTTTGCCAGTTTCAGATCACTGGTGTGAGGTGATACGGTTTCTTGAGGACAAAGTTGGCAACTTCTTAACACCAATAAAAGTGTTCCTCTGTCTCTAACTGAAGTGTCAGAAGAAAAGGAAGCCGAACTGATCTAGCTGCTCTTTTCCCAGAATAATTCCACCTAAAGCAAATATTTGTAGTGGAAAATCTCTGCCCAAAGTGTTACAGCTAGTTAAAACTTCAAGCAAGTGAAAACAGGTTCTTCATAATGAAAACAGTCAGGCCGTGTGATTAATAGTCTCACCTCCCTCCATCTATATAAAAAAAAAAAAAACAAACAAAATGCAACCCAACACTTCTGTTCTTGCTGCAAATCACAAGGGGGTTACACTTCATAAAGGGTTCCAATGGGGAACAAAAGACCAGGATTTGATCCAAATGCTATTAAAGTCACTGAGAGCCATTCCCTTCGGCTGTGGTGGGTTTTGGAGCAGGGCCATGGTGAACGCTTGAAGGCCAGCCTGACCTTTCACAGAGAGGGAAAGCTGGAGACTTAGTTTCATCTCACTTGTACTTACTGGAGCCTGATTAAAATCAGTGGGAGCTCAAAAAACTTTGCACTTCTCAGAGTTCAGCCCTTGAAGACTCATCTGACATTTAAGTCAGATTCTGTGCTTAAATGTCAACATTTCTAAGTAAGTAGTCGCAAAAGATGCAAAGTCATTTGACTTTATTTACAGCGTGTAGTTTGGTTACTAGTTTTAGGTGTGATACTTAGGGAAAGTTTTCTGAAGATTGGTTATTTTCTTGAGGGCACCCAGATGTCCTTCTGCATGTTAAATGCCAACTGCTTCTTGCTGGCTTCGCTGCTATTGCTTTGTCTTTAGTGCAGTTTTTTTTCTCCATCCTTCCTCAGAGACCAGGATTGCAAGCTTCCTACTATAGAATATTTGAACAAAAAGCCAGATATTAAAGACTCCTAGCAGCACTGGGAAATGCTGCAGTCTTGGTTTGTTGTTTTTTTTCCTCTGAGACTTGAAGGGTGGAAGCAATCAGATGATAAATTGTGCTGAGGAATTTGGGAAGGAAATAAGATGCAGTTTATGTGCTAGATGTTCGCAGGAAATATGTATGACGTTGTCATGCTTGGAAAACGAACTTGTGTGCAGGTGTTGATTCATTCTGTAATTTCTGTAAATCATTTAAATAGAGTGTCCTGGTACTGATTTGTTAGGCAAAAGAACCCGAAAATGTTTTGGCTCTGAATTTATTTTACTTCTTATTTATAACTTCTTAAAATTATCTGTCAGATTTCCAATAGTTTTCTAGTTCCTCTCTGCTTAAAATATTCGTATCTCTTCTGTATTTCTTTCTGTTTCTCAGCGCTTTATTACTATGACAAAAACTCTATCGGGTTCTGTAGAAATGGAATTCTCATTGAATTAATGTCTTAGAGATGGCACCATTTGTTACATTAAGAAGGCTCCCTGGAATTGGACAAGTGCTTCTACCCTACAGTAAAATAAATATGTAGCTTAGGCTCCAGATACAGTTTAATTTTATTCATTGAGAAACAGAAAGGTTTTCATGAGCACTCCTAGGACAATAAACCACCTGTGTGTTTGTCTCCGTGCAGGTTATTATCATAACACCTTGTCAGTAGACTTGTCAGTAATGAAACAAGCGTGCAGCATACACTTAAATTCCAGAAACTTATTCGAAGTTCAGTTCTACTGGACGGTTTTTCCCATCTCTAGAGTCTGAACAGGGAGCTGGGAGCAAGGAGGATTTGCATTTTAATCGTAGCCTGAAATTGGGTTGCTGTGTTGATACATTCCTTTGGGAGACCAAACACAGCAGTCACAGTGTGACACGTGGGGTTTTCTGGGGATTAAGGAGTTAACTGATGATTTTAAAAACAAATAAACATACAGAAAACAAGACAAAAAGCAAAAAAAAAAAACCTCCAAAGATCTTGTGGGGGAAACTAAAATGTCTTATATCATGTATTACTTCAAGTAACCTTTATTTTACAAGTGTAATTCTGACTTGGAAAGGGCTTTGAAGAATAGATGGGGTCTCATTGCTACAGCAAGGTAGTTGAGGGTGGTTAAAGTAATGCATAACTTTCTTCCAGTTTGAGAAATAAGTTACTGTTTCAGAGTACTTAAAAAATATTCGTTTCCTTGTATTTCAGCTACCTGACTGCAAATAACAACGAGAATTTCTTATACACTGCAAGACCTTTTTTGAAGAGAGCTGCTCTGGTAATAAGCTATGTAAGTATGTACTCGATCATGTGTTTCTGTTTATGTGACTAGAATGAGCTTTGTGTGGTAGTATCCCAAAAGAGTCAGAAAGCTGAGGTGGTGGATGTTAAAGTTAGTACTGGAAAATGGTCTAGAAAACTTCGGCTGGGCACAAATAAAACTGTTGTTGTGCTTTTGGTTCAGATTTTCTTTTAATTTTATAGTGGTTGCCATTACAACTGCATAATAATCTGTAAGCCTTTCCTGCCCTAAATACAGGGGAACTGGTGGTGCTGGGCTGAGTGGAAAGTCATTACTTTTATGGCATGCTGTTAGTTTCATAGCAGGGCTTGGTCGGTCGCCAGAACAGTTCTGCCTGCAAATACCTTGTTCTTGGTCTGCTCCAAGCAGCTTTTGATGTGTTGTTGGGGAGAAACTCACCACCACCACATGGATTCACTGGGTGTACAACTCCTTGTGCTTCTTGAGGAGCCAAATCCCCCTGCCTGTCCTGCAGTGACAAGTGGTTCCCAGAGAGGTGGTGAAATGCCAAACCACAGAAGTCCTTCCAGAGATTAGGATTACACAGCAAGAAAAACATAGATGGATCTTGTCCTTAGACGGGTGCCAGCATGAGTGAATAATAATAGCTTTTAAGATATGAGCCCTGTATTTTCCTCTGTATTTAGTTAGAGGTCAGTGGCTAACCTCTGCTGAGACTGAGCCACAACAGGGTGATGGATTTGTCCTTAGAATTTCTGCCTTTGCTGTGAGGAGCTGTGATAGGTGGGTTCCTCTGAGTAATGCACATGTGAACAGGGTTGTGGAGGACCGGGCTATTGCTTGAGAGCTGGCACATTTGACATATGCATATTCATAGCCCTCTAGCTGATGCCCAGAAGATTAGTGCTCTTCCCTTACTCTGCAAGTTCTTGTGCTGGGCTCTGCATTGCAGCAGCCTGCGGTGTGCGTGGAGGTGGTGGCTGCTGGACTGGAAATGGGAGGCAATAGGGCTAGGGATTGCATTGGTGTGGGAAGCCAGAGTGGGCTCGATTGTCCTAGGCAGAAATATCTTGGCCCTCAGTCATGCAAGCCCTGGACAACTCTTCCCCTGCCTAACAGCCTCAGATGCTCGGGAGGGTGAACACAACTTAAAACTGAATTTTGCCACCTGCACAGAATTGAATTTTGCCTAATCCATCAGCTGAGCTGACTGTCATCTGAGCACAGCACAGAGCCCAGAGTACTATCAAAACAAATGTTTGGCAGAGGCCTTAGTTGTTCTTAGTAGCACATTACTAACCTAGATGTTCTTCTTTGAAGGTGATTCTCATTTTGTATTTCCGCCTCTGGATAATGGGAGGATCCATGCCAATGTTTTCAGAACAGGACAATCCAGCTTCATTCTCACCCTATTTGCTGACGAGGTACAACACAATTAATCAAACAAAAGTTTGCAAAACTGTAGTCATGCCATTATTTTTTTCTTTGCACTGAAATATTTTACAGATGGTAAATGAGAAGACTTGTTTTGTTGCCTTAATTGCTTCTCCTTATTGCTCTGTCTAAAATAGAAACCAATCAGAACCCCAAAACACGCTCTAGTTCCTGTGGAATTATGTTACATCCTTTCTTACTGAAAGCTCTGGGCTTCTTTTTATGCAAAGCCCAAAGCGTGTCGTCTAAGTGTCTGAGCATTGGACTGGGGAGCCCAGTGTCTGAGGCTTCAGCATTCAAACTGGCTGCTCCCTAGGTATGGGATGTAAGCGTTCAGTTTTGGCTTCATCTGAAGTTTGTTTGGAGGGGGATGACCGTGCCTGTTGGTGAAATATGGGTGGCTGATCAGGACTGTGAAAGTGGAAGTCAGGATTCCACTGGCATAGAGTACTTGCCCTTCTAGTGCGCTCTTGTAGCTTGAGCACAGGTTGGGCTGCTGTGGGTATTAAAAACTTGTGTTAACAAACTTCTGTTATTTTATAACTACCTTTCTGTTTTTCAAATGATACATAAATACTTAAACATGGTAAAAATGACCTCTTCTTTGCCTGGGACCTGGTGTTAGGTTAGGTTAAGGTGCAGCATCCCTCTGGCTCTGCTGGACCAGACCATCAGAGCCATGGCTGCTGTGGTGTGGCTCTTCCTTACACACGTAGCCAGACCAGTGCTCCAAGAAGGTGCTAGGAAGTTGGCTTCCAACCAGGACCACATACCTAACTGATTGTTCTGGTTTACTACTAAACTGGGGGAAGATGCTTTGGAGGCTTCTGGAGGAAATTCATGATGTCTCAAGTGAAATGGCAGTGGTCCTCCCATGTCATTTTCTGACCTCAATGGCTCCTAATTCCAGCAGCAGAATTTCAGCTGAGACACAAGTTAAGATCAAGAAATTTTTATTCAACATCTGCTGCAGAGTCAGGCTGGATCTCATTTGGGAGACCTTTATGATAATGTGACAACAGCTCCTATTACCATCAAGGCTAAAAGTGCTTCCAGGAAGCACGTTGTCTGATTTGGAAAGCTCTGATCTGTTTGCAGCATTTCTGGCAGGGTCATTAGTACCAGACCGTGCAGCACAGCATGAAGGATTTGGCATTGTCCCTTTTTGATATCTTTCTGCTAAGGAGGGGGTCATAACATCCTAAGTGATCCTAGGTTGATTCCAATTACTTATTTTATGCTGCAGATATCTTTTATGTGTTTGTCTCTTTTCATCTTATAATGACAGGGGAGGGTTTTTAAATCCCAAGGCTAAGCTTCTGGAGGTGTAAGATGGTGCCTATTTTTGCCACCTCTGCTGCAGATTATTTTGACAGCCTCTTGAAGGACTATTGAGAGGGCTGCTGGCTGAGCTCCTCCCTGGCTTCACCTACAATCCAGCAACACCTGTCTGCTCCACACATCATGAAAAGTAGTGACAGAAGCCCTTCCAAGGGAAAGCTATTACTGTTTCTCTGAAGGGATTCTAAAGCCTCACAGTTAGCCTGGATCTTCTGCATCTGCTGAGGTTGATGCTAACTCTCATTTTAGCCAATTTACTCAGAGGCCTATGCTTTCCATGCAGAAAACTCATTCCTTAAGCAAGCCCAGCTGGCAGCTATTCTGTGGCTTTCTAATTTTCCCTGCTGAAATAGCACAAAGCCCTAAAGTCTGGATGGTACTAGAGAGTATGTTTCAGGATAGTAAGGGTGGCAAATTTTTGCAGAGCACATGGAAAGGTGGGACTTGCAAGTTTAGACAGAGTGAGTACTCAGGATCCAGGTAGGTGCTGGTATGCATGGTCACCTGCCCAGCTGGTGGATGTCCTATCATTTAGGAGAGTTTTTCCATTCTGATCCGGCCTTGGAGAAGCTGCTGAGCAGTTCATGCTCCTGTTGCAGACACCTGAAGCAGCAGGCTATGAGAAGTTGGTGTGAGAAGCTTAAGTGAGGTTTTGAAGGCAGTCGTTAGTTTCTGTTTGAAAGCAAAGGTCTTTATTTGCTCTGAGCTGGAAATGTGGTTACTGTGCGTGCTTCGCCAGGGTAAACGTTATGGTATTCAGCAGGTTTGAAAGTTTTATTTTAAGACTTTGCTATACCTGTGGAGCTTGGAGGAAGGCTGATATCAATGAATGGATTAAAAAAAAAATGGGGGAAAAAATAGTTTAGAAATATGTGGCAGTCATTGTGAAATCCATGAAATTAGATCTGGAGTTGGAGTCTTGCCTGATATAAGATGAACCCTAAGAAGTATTGTTAATTCTTTCAAGGCTTCTGTGTCAGCAGGCTTCTGCAGGTGTCCCAAGGCTGCCAAGGGTTATTGGAGGGTGGCAAAGATTAGGGGTGGGCATAAGCTATGTTTGGGCTTGCAAAAACATTGGCTAATGAGGTCAGATTTTGCCAGCCCTTACAATGCTTTTAATATAAGTTACATGACTGAGGGTGTGAGGGAGGGAAACCTTTCCTCAGGCTGCATCCAAAGAAGGGCCAGAAGGGCAAGGGAAGCAATTCTGTCCTTCTACTCTGCACTGGTGAGACCTCACCTGGAATACTGAGTCCGGGTGTGGAGTCATCATTACAGGAGAGATATGGACTTGTTGGAGCACATCCAGAGGAGGGCCACAAAGGTGATCCCAGGGATGGAACGTCTCCCCTCAAGGACAGGCTGAGAGAGTTGGGGCTGTTCAGTATGGAGAAGAGAAGGTTCCAGGGAGACCTGAGAGTGGCTTTTCAATATCTAAAGGGGTCTATAAGAAAGAAGGGGACAGACTCTTTAGTGGAGTCTGTGGTGACAGGACAAGGGGAAATGGTTTCAACCTAGAAGAGGGAAGATTTAGACTGGATATAAGGAAGAAGTTTTTACAGTCAGGGTGATGCGGCACTGGAGCAGGTGGTGGATGCCTTGAGTGCAGACACTCAAGGTCAGGCTGAATGGGGCTCTGAGCAACCTGATCTACCTGTGGGTGTCCCTGTTCATTGCACGGGAGGTGGACCAGATGGCCTTTAAGGTCCCTTCCAACTCAAATAATTCTATGGTTCTATGATTCTATATCTGTGACTGTATAGTGTAGGGGAGCATGAAGAAAATACTGTACATAAAACAGAGAGGAGAAGAGAACCGGTTCAAAACAAGCCCAAGGAGGTGGTTTGCAGCAGTTAATTGAGTTGGGGAGCTCTTTCCACAGAACATAGTATGTGTGCTGAATGCTTATGTGGGCTCAAAGAGACATTCACCAAGTCTTAAGGAAAAACAACCACATACAAAACAGGTAACCAGGTTATTCAATGTGCAGAAACCTCATCTAACTTGGAGACATCTTAGTGGAAAAAAGTATCTCCTTGTGCTATTTTTATATGTTTTGCTGGGCATTAATTTTTGGTTGCTGTTGGTGAGAGGATCCTGTTTTGAGCAGACCTTTGTTGCAGTCCAGTTTGGCTCTAGAAAATGACCATATGTTCTGGGTAACATATCTCCAATCTTGAGCAGTGCAGACAGAGAATTGATTCAAACATTGGAAGAAGAAACAGTGTGAAATAACAACAGCTTTCAATCTTAAATAATAATAATAATAGTCTGTTCAGTATGTTCAGTAGATTACCATCATTACAATTATGTATCAATGGGAATTCCAGTAAGTGCTTTGAAAGTCAAAATATGAATGTTTCCATCACTGTAAGGTGCTGGATTTTGTATTACTGACAAATACCAAGATAAATGAAAGCTGCATTCTCCAGTATGTTGCTTGGCAAAGGTGATATGAAGAAAAGAAATCTGTCCATCACTTCCTCTCTCAGCTCAGGCAGAAATGAAGGTGCTAGGAATCCTGCTACTCCTAAGTGCTGCCATTAGAGCCTGTCCACACAATCTGTTGTTTGCTACAGAAGGCTTCTCAAGTGACCTAACATAAAGAACACAGACTTTCAATTACTGTGACTTGCCATCTCAGAATCTGCTATGGGAAAGCTGTTGAATAAAGAGAACACTTCCATATACCTCTTCCACCACTCCTGCTTGAATTAGATGCAAGTAGAAAAAGAAAGCAATTAGGCTTGGAGAGCTACCCAGCTTTGTGCAAACAATGTACTGAAGTGCAGTTAGAGTGCTAGCAGAGCACTGAGTGGGGAGTTGTCATGCTTCAGACATTTAGCACATCTCTTTATTCTGCCATTCTTGAGGAGGAAAGAAGTAGGAGGCCTCTGAGTAAACAGGTTGTATTACCAACACCATGGTAAGACAAGGAAAAAGGTCCATTGTACAGCATGTCTTAAGGGGCGTGAAATACTAAATCCTGCCAGTAATTTCAGACTAAGTAAATGTGTTTCTTTCCAAGTATATCTCTGGGAGTCAAGTTACATTAACAGCTTCTGGTATTTGCCTTGTGATGTTCCTTGTCTGCTCACTGTGGTCATAAAGTAGGCTTGTTTGTATTGCTGCCCTAAATAGTTAATGCATTTCTGCCTTGAGATAGCACTGTCCTGTGGTTGAACTGTTCTCTCTGTAAGCTGGCTTTATGCATTTCTTTTGGTATTTCAAACAGATAAATGAGAATTCAGTCCCATAGAAAGCTGAAGAAATACATAAAAACTGGCACATATGCCCTTATATATAGGCCTGTGACTGTTTTCTGAGCAAGGCATGTAATCATCTCAGCTGTAACATCCGCAGGAATGAACTACAGAGCGGCATGCTGCAGATCTGTGCTGGGTATGTAGGTCCTGGTGCCAGCCACTCTGCCCAGGCAATAAAGTGTAGCAACTCCTCTGGTTTGCAATTTGCACTAACCTCAGGCTAGGCAACGGCATTAAAATGGACCCCTACAATGTATCAGCCTTTAATTGGCCAGGTTTCCACATGCTTCCTGAGTGGAAAAGGTCTGCCTGTTTTGTCAGGGCTTTCTTCTGTGTGCCCAAAGAACTTCAGCATAATATGTGCAATATTGATAGGCACCCAGAATTCAGGGCCCGCATCTAAACAAAAAAGAGAATCATAGAATTGAACCACAGAAATGTTTGAGTTCCAAGGGATCTTTTAAAACCATTTAGTCCAACTCCCCTGCATTGGACGTAGACATCTACAGCTAGAAACTGACATCTACCTAGAAGATGATGTTACAAAGCAAACGCCAACCTACAGTAGCATTATATTCCCAGTGGAATCTGCTTTCTCAAAGCCATGTGAAAGATTTTACCATCTTTCTTAGCTTAGTTTTCTTTGTTTAAGGAGCAAACCCAGGTGTAGACAGCACTGCTCTGAAAGTCAGCTGGAGAGGCATCGTAGTGGGCCATGGCACTCCCTAATGCCCTGGTTCCACCACAGTTCCCTCCCTACTGGAGGCTGGTGTTTGGAAAGAAAGGAGTGCAGCTGAAACAGAGGCCATCAACTCCTGTAGGTGAAACATGTTTTGTTCTTGGAGAGGAAAAAATCAAGCGAGATTATAAGATCTGTCCCAGGTTTTCCAGTACTCCGACTGTGACAGCAGGCTCAGGGATATGTGCAAGCTCTTTGAAAGTCTTTCCTTTTGAAGAATTTAACGTTTGTCAGATTCAGCCAAAGAGCTGAAACAACCTGAGACTGGATCAGAGGTCTTCAGGCAGGGAAGCTTTCCCAGTGAGCCCCTGCCGCATACCACCTCACCTTCCAGAGAAGTTATCTTGTTCTTCATTGGGCTGCAGCTGTCTGTCTGTACTTTTCTGTTCCCTTCCTCTCCTGACTGGCAGCTCTTTTCCCTTAGATGAGTTTTGATGAAGGAGAATGCATGGGCAGTTTTCCCAGTTAGCAGTATTTTCTGTCTAGATGATGCTTGGATTTGGATGTCAGATTGGAATTAGTCTGTCTGTTGTTTGTGTAGTCTTACTCCACTGTCACAGGATGTGTTGGATAGACACAGTGTGGTATTTTTCTTGTGAGGCTATGAAAAGAAAAATGTTTAGGCTGACAATGTACAGATCAGGAAAATAAACTCATGTTGGAAAGCGTGATTGGACTGGCAGCTCCCTAGGGGAAGTGCAAATACATACAATTTTAAGACAATACTCCTAAATGATACCACCTGGTTATAATTGCATCCATGTGTCCTAGGAGGATGTTAATGTGAAGTGGATCATCAAGTATGTTTGGTTTTAGGACTGGGTAGAGAATGAAGAGAGCCTGGAGCTAAAGTCACTTCAGCTGTTAATGCAAGTGAGAGTCTCTTTTCCCTAATAAAGGCACTCTTCTCACCCATACTTGAGCTGAAATCTCCCTGAGCACCTGGCAATGCACAGGCCTTCTTTAGAAGGATCTCATTAACAACATCAGGGATTCCTGGAAGGACAGCAGCTGCTTCTGTCTGAGATCCTCTCTTCTTCATACAACTCCTCATTTTCCCAAATACCAGTTTAGTGCACTTCACCTGTTTTCTACTCAGGTCCCTCTTGTTCCCAACTGGGAGAATATTTTTTCTTGCCTTTGCCTTGTTAAATTTACCAGTGCAATAAAAACTTCTGTTTGTGAGTGTATACCCTGCTGGACCTTGGGAGTAAGGTGAGCCCCATAACTCATCAGGAACATGATGTGATGTCCCAGAATTGGCAAGGTGGTAGATTGCACCACTGTATACACCTAGAGCAGACAGTGTCACTGGCATCTGCGCTCTCATGCAGCCTTGACAGGGAATGGTCTGCATCTTGTGATCACTGACGTAGCACAGATTTGCAAGGAAACCTATAGACCAGTCCCTGGGTACTGAGGGGAAAAAAAGCTTAAAATGCTCCAAAATCAAACAACAAATGGACCTCTCGTAGATTTCTATAAATATCCCTGTTTTGGTGTGTATGTGTGTTTAACTAGTCTCCCAGATTGACAGAGCTGAAACCAGAGCTTTTCCAAGCTCGTTAGTCTCTGTTACAGCAAAGGGTAACAGATAATAGTTCAACTATTTTTATGTTATATTATTTATGGCTTAAGTAGTGCACTTTATTTCATTTTTGCAGCAAAAGCAATCAGTTGAGATGGTTGTTTTCTGCTACAGGTTCTCTATATGAGTCATCCTGTATTTATCTTAAATAAAATATGCAACAGTACATTTAAACTAAAAAAAATGAATGCTAAACAAACTGGATTGCCATGACAACACCTGCTACCTACAGGAGAAGTTGTGGTTTTCTGTATATGCCAGAGATTCTGAGAAGGAAAGATATGTTGGATGCCCACTGAAACTTGGATTTCCGTGTTCAATTTGCAAATAAGAAATGACTCTGCTGTAATGCAGATGCTGTTAACCTGCCTGGGGGAAAACTGGTTGACAATTAAGAGGCAGATTCTTCCAATCACATCACTGGTAATACTCTGTCTTGTCTGAAATTAGCCGATAGATAGGTAGATGTTATAGCAGGGATTTTTCTCCCCTGGAATTCTAGGAAACATGAACAGCAATATAGAGAAGATCATTAATTTAGAAGGTAATTCACTTAGTCAACTAATTAAAAGGAAATATTTCTGTTGCCATTCACAGGTAGGCAGCTGAAATGTAATTAGCTTCTGAAACCATCCCATGAATCTTCAAGTCTTCAAAATTTCCCGATTATCTCTTTGCAGTTTCAGCTTTGGAGAGAGAATGTTCTTCAAACATTTCTCCTGCATTTAGATTTCTCCCTAGTTAGCCTTGCGATTGGATAGACAAGTGGATGTAGAGAAATATCATGCGCTTTAGAGATCCGTAAGTAAAAGCAGCATAGAATTGTCAGCATCTATTATTAGTATCCTGTTATTTTTCTATTTCTAGTACCTAGAATAGCGATCGTTTCTACAGCTTTATTTTATGCAGCCATCAATCACGTTCAAGGATGGGTTACCAAAGCTGAAAGCATATCCAGACTTTTTTACTCAAGGCTTTCTTGCAGCTTAAGAAGTCATGCTGAAGTCGCTTAGCAGCCTCTTGGGACTTGCTTTCCATGTCTGCTTTTGGCACATACAAGTTCAGAGAGAGCATTCAGGCTTGGCAGTCAAGAGAGCTAGCCAAGGTTTCTCAGTAGAATGTCTGGAGATGTGAACCAGTTGGCTGTGCGTAGACAGTAATGACTGTCACAGGCTTTAAAATAGTTCACCGCTGTTGGCAGAGCATATTTAAGATGCTAATTATTGCTGTAATGGAACAGGGCAGTTGTCCATCTCCTTTGGGAGCTGCCTCTGGCTGTGAGCTGCGCACATGACTTCTGAGGAGGATGAAAATCCTGCAAGCACAGGGAAAGAGATTTGGTTACAAACCTACCCTGGTCAGTGCTTGTCCTGGAGTCTTTCTTCCCATCTCCCATGGCAGTTTGACCTAACCTTTCATCAGAAATGCTTTAACACTCACTAATCCGGCTACCCTGAATTCCTTTTAAAATCTGCTAAACTGACTCGATTTGTTGTGGCAGCAAACTGTTTATTTCTTCTGTGCTGCATAACAAGTTATCAGCTTCTGTCTTATCAGTGAAGATACAGAAGAGTGACTAGTCTGCCTTTATGTGAAATACTGTAGTTTGCAAGGGTCCAAAATACCTTCTCAGTTCTTCCTGCCTGGAATTACAGAATGGCTGAGGTGGGAAGGGATCTCTGGAGGTTATGTGATCCAAGACTCCTCCTTAGTCAAGGAAGAACTAGTTGCCTCAGCTCATTCACACCCAGGTGACCTCTGGAGATCTCTAGGGAGGAAACTCTACAACCTCTCTGGGCAACCTGTGTCAGTGCTCCATCACTTGCACAACACAGAAGTGCTGCCTGCTGATTGGGAGCAACCTTCAGTGCTCCAGTTTGTGCTCACTGCCTCTTGTCCTGGCTCTGGGCACTACTGAAAACAACCTGGCTTGGTCATCTTTGCACCCAGCCTTCAGATCTTTTATAGACACCGATGAGATCCTGTTGGCCTCCTGTCCTGCAGGCTGAATAGTCCCAGCTCTCAGCCTCCCCTCATGGGAGAGGTGCTCCAGGCTCTTTGTAATCCTCATGGCCCTCCACTGGGCTGTTTTTCAAAGGGGTCCTTCTGAATGTCTGTGTGGCTTTTGGGTGAGTTTGCCACTCCCGTCAGTTTTGTGTCAACATCAGATTTACTGAGAATGCACTCTGTCCTACTGTCCAGGTAGTTACTGAAGAATTTAAACGGGACTGAGCCCAGTATTGAGGCACTCTGCTTGTTACTGGCCCCCAACAAGACTTTGCACCACTGAGCACCATCTTCTTGATCTGGCCATTCAGCCAGAGTTCAGTCCACCTCACTGTCTGGAAATGTGGTCTGAGAAAGCAAGTGAAGATTATGGTGTGTGTTGTGACTTGTTAAACAAATTCCATGGCCATCATTATGCTTATTGAAAATGCTAACATGCAGAGCATAAAAGAACACGTACACCAAAAACTTGCCTCTCCATAGGCATCAAATGGCAGCCTAACTTATTGCTTCTGAAAATCCTAAAATACACACTTGTAAAAATACTATATGCTGTGGCGTTATTCAGATTGATGTAAATGGATAGGCACTGGATCTTAGTTTGGCTTTTAAGTAGCTGCAAATAGACATTGGCAGCATTTTCTGGACTGTCATTTTATTAAGGTTGATGCAGAATCCTGCTGCATTTTCCAGCCAAGTAGAGGTTTGGTCACACCACGTATAACTTCTCTGAGAGTGTGATTAAGCTACATCAGGTTTTGAGTTGCTGGCTTTCTCAGTAATGCAGACCAGAAAGGATTGGCTTGGGGACTAAAATAAATAAATATATGAGTAAAAGGACATATTTGTTCCTTTAGAACCATTAGAATTTAAAGGAGAGTTTGAGTAGAATTACATTGCTTTTTTGAGGGATGCTTTCTTCAATGGAAACCATCCTTTTAATCGCTAGTTCTGTTAAGAGAGAAAATGAATTTTGTCTCGCTTTTTTCCTTGTTTACTACCTCGGGGAGGAAAATGAAGGAATGGAAGAGAAATGTGCTGAGTGGTTGAAAACTATAAAAATGTAGGAGTATGTCATTTTCCATCAGAATCGTGGACTTAGATCTGGGTGGAAATGGATATGAGCATTTTCCACTTTTTACAATTAAACTTTATTCCAGCTATTGAAACCTCCTTGCTTTTGGGTTGCTGTGCTGCTGGAGATGTACATTTCTTAGATGAGAAGGGAAACTAGTATCCTAGCTGCTGCTTATTTGAAAATGCTTCTGCAAAAATGTAGGCCTGTTCCATCCCCATGCCATGGCCCAGCACCCACCTGAGAAATTCCATCCCAGTTCCCCGAGGTCACATTCTGCTTCAATATCTTTCCCCTTCTGCAGCAAATACAGTATAGTGCTGTTGGAAAGGCTGCATTTTTACCCCAGAGAGGCAGCCTTAGAAGTGGCAAATGAAGCAATTCTGTTTGCGTGGCTCTACATCTCTTGGGGATCCTTTGTTATCATTTTAATAAACCTGCTGAAGTACCATGGCAACTGGGTGTGATAACAACAGCCAAAGCAGGTTCAGATGGAAGAAATCCCATGCAAGATCTATTTATTTATTTGTTTGTTTGTTCATTAATTTCTTTTCAGTATTTACCACCCCCTCCCCAGCAATTTAAAAGTCTCCCTACTTCTCTTTGTGGCTGTCCCCTGCCCTAATAAGCTCAGATGGGATTGGTTGAATATCCCATATTATTTATCTGAATCATCTGTTGAAGTTCCTCCCACTTATCTTAGCACGTCTTTATTAACAGAGAGGTATGGTGTTACCCGTGTGTGCATAGTTATTTTATTTGACTCCTTTTAGTAAGCAGTAAATACCCAATTCTCAATCAGCATGAATTCAGCTCTGTTTTTGGTATGAGGAAAATATCTCGTGGTGTTGGTGGTTATCCCATGCATTATGTTACCTTTTTTCTTTTGCAGGTTTCTGACTTACTCATACCTCCTGGCCTTCAACGCGTGGCTTCTGCTGGCACCCATTACCCTGTGCTATGACTGGCAAGTTGGCAGTATCCCTTTGGTCGAGTCTGTCTGGGATGTGAGGAACTTGGCCACTGTCTTCCTGGTGCTGGTGCTGGTGTTACTCAGCCTTCACTGCCTAGCTGCATTCAAGGTAGCTCAGAAGGAGATGCAATACAACATTTTGTTTAAAACCTTTTGTTTCCTAAGCTTCAGCTGGAATAGTAAGCACCAATTTTCCTCCCAAAGAAATTTGTCTGAGATGAAAAAACACACCACATCTGTCTAGTTGAATGTCTCAGTCTCTGATTGGTTTGATTTGAGAACTAAACTTGGCCCAGAGTCCTGCATTCAGTGACTGATCCAAACCCCACTGAAGTTTCAGCCTGCCCCACAGTCTGTAGGCTCTTTGCCACTTGCTTCAAACAGGACTGGGGACTGTCATCTGCAGAGCCATTTGAAAAGGAAGTCTATTATTGTACCAATAGCTTGGCTGTGCTTTTAAAATGCCTATGTTGGTTACATCTTGATGAGAAGGTTCCCCATCAGCAAAGTAATAGAATATAGGAAGTTTGAAATGATCTGGAAAATGTATAAATGATTTAGTTGGTAAGCCAAGCTTTGAATTCCAACATTTCGGATCCACTGTTAATTTTATTACAGAAATGAAAATGAGGGTGTAGTGGGCTCAAGAAGCGCCAGAGATCAGATATGGACTGGCATGGAAGTGCGTCTTTGTATGGTGTAGGGAGTTGCTAACTATTCCTTGTGTGGTTCTGTTGTGGAAGTTTCTTTTGGAAAAAAAATAGCAGAGGTGTAACAAGTTTTTAATATCTTTATTATGCTAAGATATGCAGGTTGTACATGTGCTTCAGTCTACTCCAACAGTCTTTTCTGTGCTCCTGATAAGAGACAGAAAATGAACCAAATGGTTTGAGACTGCAGTGTCATTAATTTGGATTATACACTGACAGGTGCTGTATGGAAAATACTGGAAAATACTCTGTTAGGTATTCACTTTTTCTACCTGCAGGTTGTACATCATCTTGTATCCCTCCTTCTTTCATTACTCACTGCTAGAGATACCCAGAAGTGTTTGTATTAGACTTAATCCTGTTTCCAGGGAAGTTAATGATAAAATTCTCATTACCCACGTACAGAACACTTCTGAAAAAACTTATTCCACATTCTTTGAAGTTTCAGATGCTTTTTATTTCTTCACCTGCTGTTGGAATTGGTATTGTGTGCAAGATTAATACCGCTGGTTTGCTGGGAAAAAGTATTTCAGAATCATCGAAAGACATTTATGTGGGTAAAATGGTAATCCAGCAGGATTCCTTTGGGTAGCTAAATTGTGTGCCTTCTGTCAAAATGCAAAGCAGAGTATTTCAAAACACGTTGTGCATTAAATGTCCAGATTGTATCAATTTTTTTACTTATTTAAAAATAATTCTGTATGGATTTACAAAAAACACTGTTTGATTTGAATCTAGAACTTTTTTTTGGTGAGGATAACTTTAACTTTTAACCACTGTTAACTTTTCCTTAAGCAAACTGAATATAACTCTTCGGGAATTTACTTACTGAACACCTTGAAATTCATGATGTAGATTCTCTTCTGTTTGCTGTTGAAAACCTCAGGCATGGAATGAATCGGATCTGAAGCAATCCACTTTTGTATGTAATACAAGTACAACTAGAATAATAATATATTCTTAACGAATTGCTCTCATCAGCCTCAACTACCAGTTTCCCAGCAAAACTGCTGTGAACATGGAACCACATTGGACTGTTTTGTGTATTGTAGGTAGCATGAGATGTGTCAGTTGATTTTTAACATTTTATAAAGTGTAAGAAGTCTTTCTTTCTGGAGCAGACTCATTGAAGTGTCTTAACAGCCATTTTCTTTCCCTTTTCACTGTTAAGTCCAACCTGGAATTAGTAGCTTGCAGTTTTCTCAGGAATGGTTTTAGAGTGAAATAGTTTATGTATCTTTTCTTTGAGTGTGTAGATGTGCATGGGCAAGAGAAGACAAAACCTCGTATTTTTTCTCATTGGCACAAACTCTTTCTGTAGAATGGAGGATGGAAATGCTAGCGGTGGTTTTATTGAAACTGAAGACATTTGTGCAGTGAACACTGAATTAATTTCCAGTGGCAAGAGGTAGTGTGTGTATCCACAAAACAAGTTCACAGGAGACTCTCAGAATATATTACATGGAATGTAATTAGGGAATGCATGTATTGGATTTCTGCCTTTTGTTGCCATTGAATTTTAAACAGGGCTAATTTGTTGTTGACTTTTGTGACTAGGGTAATAACCCTGTTGGCATGTATGTGGGATGCTGATAAAGGACATCTAAGGCATGGAGCTGTCTTGTTCCATTTCACTTTGTGAATGTTGTTACACCTCAAAAAGGGAAATAAACAGTGCAAGATTTCCACCCATAAGTGCTTGGCTTTGTATATGTCTGTTTCTAGATTGGATGGAGTTCTTATGTAGGAAAAGCGGAAATGGAAGGCAGATATCCAGTTTGTCACGGTTTGGAGAGAGAAGCCTCTGCCCTTTTACTTGTGTGTTTTTACTGTTGATTTCCTTCTTACACAATGAAGAAGCCACTTTAAAAATTGCTTTCTGAATTCTTTGTATGCAGCTTTCACTGACTGGGTTGTTTCGTGTCCGTAGTGCTAATCTCTTGCATGTTGGCCAAAGAGAATGGAAAGAGATCCCCTGTGGAAGGGTTCCCCAGGGAAGACCTGCTGCGTTTCAGTGCTTAGGTGCTGAGCTGGGCTCTTGTCTTACTGTAGTTGTCCTTGTCACACATGACAATTAATCTTCAAATTCAAACCTGATGGACTAAAACAAAAGCTTGCTTCTTGACATGCTGCAGCAGTCTCCTGTGTGAGTAAAGGACATTGATGTCATCTCCAGTGTGATAAAGCAGGGGACATTACAGGAAATGCCCACATCCCAGAGAAATAGTTGGGAAAAAAAGGATGAATTTTGGTTATTGTTCATTTTCAAAGCCAACCCCAGCCTAAATGAGTGGAGTTGGTGTGTTTCCAGCTTTGGGTCAAATTAGTATGTTTTCCAGCTACAGTCATCGAAATGGTTGAACCACTGTCTCGTTCTGGTCGCCAAGCAAGCTGGTTGCAAAGCCAAAGGAATAATCTGTGGAATGCATCAAATGGCCACTAATATAACCAGGGGCCCATAGCACTGCCCTTCTATACTGGAAGAAATGGTGAGCACCTAGTGAACTAGAGAGGACAATTTTTGGCATATTGTCAGGATGACAATTATTTCTTTGACATGCCATAATAAGTCAATGAGCATGAAAGGAAAACCCTTCAGATGTTTGAAATGCCACTGTGCATGGCATTTTGAGGTTGCTGCTTAATTAGCAGTGTGATTAAAATGCAGTTTGTCCTGTTGTGGCTGTGAGTGTATGTGCAGAGCACACAGTGGATTGGATTGTACATTCCATATGGTACCAGCACTCCACCAGGGGCACTCCACAGGGAAGGCTGAAAGAGGGAACACTCAGGTGTGTCTGATGGGCTAATTTTGAGCAAGGTGATCTGGAAAACTAACTCAAAGTAGTGACTAATGTACCCAACCTGTCTGGGGCAATTTATTTGCCTCATACAGTTTGGTCCTCATCTTGCATTGGACCAGTACTACTAAGGTACCTTATGGTGATCAACCACACCTTCCTCTTGTTCAGCAAAACAGTCATGTGCAACAGTTTGTTCATATCTTAGGAGGGAGTGCTGCTTATGTTTCACATCAATAATAAAAAGTAACCTCTAGCATCCTGTAGGAACGTATCATTCTAAAGAATGTGCTTTGCTGCTGTGTAATGACATTGCTATGTATGGCACAGGAAGTTGTGCTGATTTTCGGTTTATATTCATTACACGCAACTGAGATATATATTATTGTTCTGCTCTTTTATATGCTACAGTTGGTTATTTTTTACTCAGAGATAATTTTAGATTTAAGGTAATGCTGCCTCTACATTTCTCTGCATAGTGCTCCTTAGCCAAGACAAGGCATTTTATACCAAATTATTATGACTTTAATTCTTGCCATAATTGACATCCTATCATCATTTATCCAGAGCTTTATATGTATGAATATCTTCTAAGCATATTCTTGGGCCTCTCGCAGACTATATTTCTTAGCTGTCAACATTCGATAACATCAGGGAGGAGAAGGCATTTGTGTCTTCTCCTCGTGTACATGTTTCTGTTGCTTTTGTGAGCGCTCATTATGGGTATTCTCTCGTGCTATTTACTCTACCCTGCACTCCTGAGACCTTTCCCTGATTTCCCAGATTTGGCATTTCATTAATAAATCACAGCTTATGGACCTTTCTGGGGAACAATCGCCTTTTGTAATATTCTGCAGTAGTAACAGCACAGTTGGAAAGTATGCCTTGCAAAATTCATATTCCACAACATTCCCAGAACAATACCTGCTTCAAAGACACTGCAAGGTGAATAAGGCTATTTATTGACTGAGTCTATCTGACGAGTTGGAAACCACAGTCATTTTCATAAAAGGTCCATTTAAAATAAATCCTGCTTTCATTTTCCTGAGGGCCCACTTGAATTCCTTCCACACAGAGAAGGTCAGGACTGATATTCTTAATCCTCAGCAGCGTGGTTTTTCTGTGCTGCTTCTCTTGTTAATGTTTGCTTCAGGGAGAGAGTAATAAGCCAGAAAGACTGTGCTTGGCGAGAGCTGCAGGAAGCGGCGAGCCCTGTGCTGGCTCTCAGTATGCCTCATGCGCTGCCTCTGCTCTGCGGGATGCTGTGAGCAGATCAGCTATGGAGCCCCAGCAGGGCTGCAGGCACACAGAAGCCTTCCAGGGTGCTCTCCAACGAACTGAGCAAAAGAAGCCTTCGTTTGTTAGTTTGTTATCGCCGTCCTGTGTTAAAAAAACAAATGCAGGAACTGCCAAAATAGGTTTTGTATCAGATTTTTCTTCTTGGTAGATGGTTGAAATGAAAGGTTTGGAGTGGGGTACTCTGAGTAAGTACAGCCATAGCTGAAGCAGTTCTTATTTTGCTCACCGTGAAGATGCTCAGAATCTCACTGAAAGAGCTCTTAACTCCTGCAGGGCTTTGTCGCGCTAGGTAGATACTTTGTGTAGGGGTGATTAGTTCTGCCGTGTTCAGCTTATTAGCATGAATTACTGTATTTTCAGAAATGGTCTTATTGTTTGCTACCATTCTCTTCTTCTGGTTTCAGTTAGTATTTCAAGGCCTGCTCAGAGCTGAAAGGTTTTGGAGTGGCACAATAGCAGGGTTGAGAAGGAAAGGGAGAGTGCAATGAGGACCAAGAAATACATAGGTGGGGCTGATTATAACACTCACTCTCTTAGTTGGTCTGTTTAAACATTATGGAGCCAAACTATTGTGTGATTTTATTTTGATCTTCTTGTTCAGCATTACCTCTCAAGGGCAAACCCACCACAAGCATTTTATTTTCCAGTGATTGTGCTTGTAGATATCACAAGGAATGTATGTGTGCTTGAATGTCACCATTTTCTTTTCTGCCATGTAGTGAAGCAGATTGCAGTCACAGAATAAAAGGGAGAGGAAAAAAACAACCACAAGGTCAAAAGCATTTTTCTAGTTCCTAGAGCAATTTGTTGACTTTCCGATTTCCTTTTGGAATGTTCCACTTCTGTTTTAAAGATGCATGCTCCTGTATCCTGCTCAAATCAGCTCATGAAGTGGAACTAGGGGCTGCACAGATTAGGGAGCTTATTTCTTCTGGGAGTTTTAGCAGTCTGGGTTAAGAAAGACTGTAAACATACATCTGAATGGATGGGTAGCTGAAGTGTATGGGGAAAAAGGAAATAGTTTTTTTGGGATACTAAAGGTGAAATATCTATAGAAGACAATTCTGTGCCCTACTGTGGGTTATGGGATGAGGAAAGGACTACTTTCTGCTTTTATTACATAGCTGAGAGCCTAATTTCCAGGGCTGCTGAGTATCCGCAGTTTCCTCTGATGTAAATGGAATTTTTAGGTACTTTCAGCATTCCTGACAAAGAGGCTTTGTTTTATGTACTGATAAAGACCAGGACTTGCTTCTTCCTGAAAACCAAAAGTCATCAGTCTCATCAGGATAGTCTGAGATATGCGACAAGGATTTCTCTTCAACTAATCCGTGATTAGGGAGCCAGTGATGCTTCCAGAGGCTTTGGATATGTTTCTGACTGGTTTCTGTTTGCCTGTGCACCATCTCCTGTATAGGTACTGCGGCTGCTGAACTGCAGAGTACTTTTTGGTTCTGCCACCAAACGACAGAGGTGGAACCAGCATGTCAGGTGGTTAATAGGCAGTCAACAGGAGTGGTCAAAATGGCACTGGAGGTTTCTGTGGCTTTAGACTATCTGTGAAGTATAAAATTTGCTTGATTATAGTCAGTAGTAACTGTGTATGATTTTACCAGAGCTAGATGATCACTGAAGAAAATCAAGCTATTTTAGGAAGACAGTGATTTGCTAAGCCTGGTATTCAAGCAGCTGGCACTACTGAAGATGCTTGTTGTTTTTTTCTGTTTGGTTGCTTTTTTCTGATGAGATGAAAGAATACAACTCCTGATAAATTGTAGTGATTACAGAAATTACCATCCCTTTTTGTAGGAGCAAGTAAATTAAGCTCGGTGCCAGAGCTAACTTTGAAGCTGGGCATTCCCCTTTGCCTTGCCACATGTTTGTATTTGCTCAGACCATTCTGTGTATTTTCATGTACCTAACTTTTTGCAGCAGTGCAGAAAGCAGTTGCAGCTCTCTAGTGCTCTCTTCTTTGGCCACTGAAGATAGATTATGCATCCCATCCTGATTTTTGCTGTTGACCTAAAGGAGATCATACTGATGGCACAGGGTTCAGCTCTGCCATCCATCACCTCTCTGCATCTGCAGCAGTGTGTGGGACTGGGGAGCACCTGGTGCTTGGTTCTACTAGCTTTCCATCAACACAGATTTCTTCCTGTGAAGGAGTAAATCCCTAGGGTTCAATCCTGATTAGAATCATAGAATCATGTTTGAGTTGGAAGGGACCCTTAACGTCCATCCAGTCCAACTCCCCACCAATGAACAGGGACACCTACACCTAGATCAAATTGTTCTGAGCCCCATCCAGCCTGACCTTGACTACCATCAAGGATGACGCATCCACCACATCTCTGAGCATTCTGATCCTGTGCTTCACCACACAATTAGCTTATTATGTTTGCTTTTTACCATTTGCTCACAAATATGCAGTGAATTTGATATTCTTCTACCACAGTCCCTTTTATCTTTAATACCATTTACATGGAAAGTGCAAGACTAGAAGTCTGCAAATCTTAACCTTGTGCCATGTGAGATGCTGCTGGTGCTTGATGCAGGCTGGCGAGGTATCACACTGCAGAATTGCTTGTGGCTTTGTGAGCAGTTGATCCAAAAGGACCAGATGGATTAAGTTTGTGTGTGGTCTGCACTAAGCACTTCCTACTAACTTGGGAGTAAACTGAAGAATTGTTACCTGTGATTTACAGAGTCTTGGAGTTTCTTTGAATCTCTTGTCTTGTTGGATGGAGTGCTTACCTTGCCAGCCTTTAAGCATTTGAAGATACGTAATAGCATTGAATACTATTACACAACCATGCAACTACCAATTTTCCTGTATGCCAGCTTATCTGCACTTGCACTGCCAAGCACAACACATCTGCAGTAGACCATCCCGAGCTCACTGGAAGAGGGTGATTTATGCTTTGGATGGGAAGGAAGTCTTTACTCCATGGAGCTATTAGATCTTCATGGTGCAGAATTACTTGTTTAATTCTCAAAGTAAACATGGAGGAGGACCCATTAAATCCATTTGTCTGTCACCAAACAGGCAAGCATTTATAAACACCTTCAGAAACACTTCAAGCTATAACAGAACTTGATGTTGTTTGCCCAGCTGCTACCTTCCCTGAGCCACGAGGAAGGTTGTCCTTGTAGCTTTGCTCCGTGGTGCCTCATCTCTTGGAGGTGCTGGAGATGTGAATGTGTGCCTCACCATCATGATGTCAGACTTAATGGATCTGGCACTTCAGGCAGCGCTTTGTTAATGGGAAAGATAGAAAATTTACAGGTGGCTTTATGCAAGTCCCGGGTTGAACAGATATGTCAAAATAATCTGTGTACATCCTATACTTGTACTTCGTGGGCAATGGCTTGCAGAAGCTTATGATTTAGCAGTAGTCAGCAGATGTTTATTTGTAGCTCAGTGATGTCTTACATGTAATACCATGGAGCCTCTCTTTCAGTTGTAAACTTGAGTCTTTCCTCCTTTTCCTCCCGATTGCCAAGGAAACAATTTTTCAGATTTATTGCTGTGTTGATGTCTTTTGACCTGGGAGTGATTCTTTGCTATTTTATGTGAGACAGTGTAATAGTATTTTCTCTTCCCTTTGGGAAATGGCATGGCAGCGTTCAGTTCATCAATATGGGTATGAAAAGTAACAGGTTTAAAAATTCTTCTTTATTGATCGTGGTTACAATGTAAGTAATGCCTCATCATAATTACAGGTAGGTGTGGAACTGAAAACCCTCACCAACCTACCTGCTGTAAGGAATGCTATTATGTTGTAAAGCTGTTTTGTCTTTAATGAAAGGAATAAGTTAAGGTTAATTCAAAGGTATTTTTTTTTTTCTTCCAGGGTACTCTCTGATAGGTAGGAAGAAAAGTTTAATATTTACAAGGGAAAGCATGGTTCTTAAGAAGAAAGGAGATATCTCTCTATGAAATGAATGAAATGTTCTGTAATTTTAATCCTAGATGCTTCATTTTAAAGAAAAAAAGGAAGGCAAAATAGCCTGCCACTCTTTAAAAGCTTTTACTATTGCTCTGGGCACTTGTAAGATGCTCGCTGTCCCATGTTTAGCTTGGCTGTCTCATAAGTGGCTTAGATGACCAGAGTGTTTATACAGTAAGTCAGCAACCAAATAAAAAGTCCTGATATTTCTTTTCCTTTCTTCTGTTTTTTTTTTTTTTATTTTATTTTATTTTATTTTTTATTTTTTCTTATTTTTTCTTTTTCCCTGACAAAGCACTGTGAAAAATGTAGCACTACAAGTTGTTTTTGTTACCTTAACAAAATGTGTAGGACATCTCCTTGTGGCTTGTGTTCACTTGAAGGTCCTCCTGCTGTCTCTTCCTAATGCCTTAACAGTACCAGTCTCTGGCATTCCTGTGCCGCCCAGCCTCTCATGTCTCCTTCAATGTAAATCTTCAGCCCCTCTTAGAGAAGGGGGAATAAAAGGGGGATCTGCTGAGTAAATTTTGATAGAGAAAACAGTATCATATAAGACTTTTTGCCATTAGCTTCAGCTCTCTAACGCTATCATTTGTGTTACATGAGATCCCTTCAACATGTCACGGTCACATTTCTGTCCTTTTTTTCTGTTTTCCCTGTGCTGCCTAGGTGAGCAGGTGTGCAGGAACAGGTGCCATATGTCTAGTCTTCACAGGGCTGTGGTTGGAGTTCGAGGTCTTTTCCAACCTGGGTAATTCTATGATTCTATGATTCTATGAAGGCTGGGAGAGGAGAACTGGCAGTTCTTGAGTTTGAGCAAGGGCTGGTTTAGCTTAGCGTCTGATCTATCAGTAGGCACTACGTTTCTACGTCACTACAAGCTGTTTAGGGAAGTGGGGAATAAGATCTGGATGTCATTAAGTCAACTATTTCTCCAATATAAATTCCAAATTAATGGCCACAGATGAGCTTCAGATGACCTGCAGCCCCACCTTCTGTTCCAGTCCCGGTTCTCTGTGTGGCCAGTCCTCCCTGGCGGGACATGGCAGTGTGCTTACATGTTATGGAGAAATCAATGGCCAGGTAGAGGAGAGAACCCCAAACTGAGCTCTATGGGATGAGCTCAGCATCTTGACCCACTGGCTCATGAACATGACCACACAGTGTAGAACCAGCCAAAGCTTATACGGGGCCTTGTAGCATGGTGCACTCAGGAGGATATATGAGGTAGGAATGGTAAGTAATGTAACAGGAATGGGAGTCACAGAACCACTGGATTTCATTTCTTTTGTTTTGTGCATTTGTTTTAGAATAACAAAGACAACTCATGTTGTTTACCCCCTCAAATATGTAGTGACCGCTGTTACTTTTGCTGGGGTACCAATTTTGACACACAGAGAGGCTCCTTAAAAGGATGTAAAAATGTTGACTTCACATTCCTATGATGGGAAAGTTGAAATGCAGCCAAACAACACTGAGTCCCATGCACTTAAACCTGAAGGCCTTCAAGAACCATATCTTAACAAACCCTCTGCCTGGACCAAATGCTTTCACAAGGGTGCTGCTGGGTGCTAGGTATGTCTTGTTTCAGAAATCAGTGCTACTACAGAGAGCTCTGCCTCTCCATGAAGCTGGCTTGTAGCACTGGACTCCTGTCTTTTAGCCCTGCCAGTGGGACTGAGCTGGCATTAGTCTAGAGCTGTGACTTGTTGTGCAGGGAGAAAAGGTACACAATAACATTTTCTCCTTTGGTCTAGCTAATTCTCACATTCTCCTTTCTCTCATTGGATGTTCAGGTTTTATTTGTTTTTCTCCAGCATTAAGTTTCCTTTGCTTATCTGCAGCACTGCAGCCTTGGATAACACTGTGTCCTTCCTAGAGAGGTTAACTAGAGGTTGCTCTCCCAATTACTGATTTAACAAACAACAACTGAGGAATTATTTAATAGCAGGTTCATTTTAAAGCGGGAGTGCATCTTGGGCACAGGGAACATTCTATGCATTAGCCCAACGTACCTTCTCTTGCCTGTGGATATTTGTTGTCAGACTCACGGAGTATAGTGATGGCAGCATATGGCCCCATAATTAGGCCAGACAAGGTGGGAAAGGAAGGTGGTTTTAAGAGGCAGGAGAGAAATGGGAGTATATGTCCAGAGCTTGTTTTGTGGAAGGACTGATAATTTGCATTTAGAGATGAGTAATAATTTTTATTCCCTTATTTTTTCCATCCAATTTTCTGTTGTAATTACAAGCCTAAATGACCATTACTGGGCATCTCTGCTCATCAGCTTAATGGAATGGTATCTGCTTCAGCTTTGGTAATAAGATATTTCAGGTTCCGCTATGACTTCAGGAAGGCCATACTATCTGTGTTTTTAAACATACTGAAACAGTAGACAATGGACACAGGTAATTGTGTTGCCGTTTAAGTCATGTATCAATAAAGAAGCTGAATGCTTCCAGGGAGGGGGCATTCACAACATATCTGAGCAGATTTATCTAGATGAAAGTTCATCTAAGCATTTTTTCCTTCCTCTCCTTCTAAGTGGTCTCCGTTACTGTTAATGTTTATGTGGTGGTATGTGTTGCTCAAAGGCCACAAACCAAACATGCTAAGGTTGGTGATGCAAGTGGGTAAGTAGAAATTGTGAGAAAAAAATAATGCTTAATGGCTGTGAGAAGCAACACGGGGTTGGTTTGTCTAAGAAGATACGAGAATACTGCTTGTCATTCTTGCTTGGGGGAAAGCTGAGATACCACGGTGGTCCACATTTGAGCAACCTGTAATCTGACCCACCTTAAACCAATCCATCTGGGCCTGGGGCAGAGAAGAGCCTACAGAGTATTATGTCACACCATTGTAGCACTTTAGGATGCTCAGTCATTTGCCATGTGTGCTTTTCACCTCCCACTGACTAAAGAGGTGGATTAGATATAAAATCTAGCCTGAATGGCTAACTTTTAGGTGGCTGAAAAGGTAAATCTTGTCCACATAAATGTACTAAGTATGCATAATGGATTCAGTTCTGTAGCTGTAATAGGTTACTGTGTGGCTGTGTTCCAGGTTAGCCTTCTAACATACAATATAGTGTTTTGTACCTATAGAAAATGTTCATAGTCTTTTCCACAGAATAGCATTTTAATACTGAGGTTTCTGAATTTCAGCCATCGATTAAGCCAGCGGTAGCTAGCATCACAGTCTCTGGTTATACAACAGCAAGAGAGGTTGTACTGCGTGGCCCCACATTGTTGGCTGGGCTCAACTCCTGTATTAGAAAAGCTAATTCAACATATCTGAATTTAGGTTCCTGCAGCTAAAGCTTTGAAATTCAATTTACTCTGCAAAGTTGAGCAATTGCCCCGTACAATTAGACAGTAGTGCAACCATTAAGCTGTTCTGCTTGTGTCTGTTTCCAAATGTGACAAAGTTTGACTTCTTTGCATGGATGCAGAACAGCACTGCTGCAGCTGATGAGACAGGTATGACAGGGCAGGAAAGCAGGAATGTTTGGCTGGGTAGTTTTACAGACTTAATACTTCACTTCTAGCTTGATTTTATCCCTTGACATCACCAACAGAAAGTGTGAAATGAGTCGATAGCTTGGAGTGGAGGTAATGGTAGAGCTAAACTTGCCGAAAGAGGCTTTATTCTCTCAGTGGTGGGAATGCTGTTGGTTTCAGCACCCTGAGATCTTTGTGTCAGCCTTCTGAATCACAGTTGTTTCAAACTGCATGGGGCAATTGGATTTCTCCTCAAAGAGGAGCATTAAAATGAACTCAAGTGAAGGGTGTTAACTGAGCTCAATTGAAAGATACAGTGTATGTATATATATAGTATAAGTACATCTCAAATTTCCATCTCTGTATGAGTGGAAAGACCTTGTGTGAGAAAGTATCATTTCAAGTTTAGGCATTGTCTTGAAAGAGATAAAATGACTACATTAATATGCCATTTAGGGCTAATTTATTCACTCAAAATGTAGTTGATTGAACATCTTTTCCTCAGTTATAGACTCTCAGGATTGCACATGGCAGTCTGTCTGCATGATATGCACTTGTATATTTACATACAAATGTACTGTGATGGATATGTTAATTTATACACTCACACCATTGTGAACTTAACCTATTACCAGAATGGAGTGTATCTTAGGTGTAATTTATGACATCTCAAGAGAGCTGCATACAAAGAATTGACCTTAGAAGAGTTACCAAGAGTAATATACACTGTGTAATGTGCACATCATGCACTTTATGGACATATCAGATGCACAGACTTTATGTAAATATGGAAAAACAGTACGTTGCAATAATTTCTTTAAATGCAAAACATTTAAACATGAATTGGTGTTGCTTATTTTATTAATAAGAATCTCAGAAGAAAAGGGTAAGAAGTGTTGAATGAAATTGGACTTCTTTAGTTGACATCTGTTTAATTTTGTGTTATTGCAGAAACTGGAACACAAAGAAGTTTTGGTTGGCTTGTTATTCCTGGTTTTCCCCTTCATCCCAGCCAGCAACCTCTTCTTCAGGGTGGGATTTGTGGTGGCAGAGCGAGTCCTTTACATGCCGAGGTAACTATTGCAATTGAATTCCTTTCTAATGAGTCTGCCATCCCATTTTCTAAAAGCAGCCAGGATTGCTTCTAACCTTTCATACTTCAGATGTTTATATTGATAGTCAGTATGCTTTCTGTGTTGAGTTGGTGTGATTGTATGAGGGATTTTATCTTCCGCTGATAGCAGATCACTCAGTAGGAGCAAAGCTAACCAAATTCTTTTTCATTTTTCAACACCGTTTTTGATGTGTGTGAAACAGCTGAATACAGTGATGAGGTGTCATTTCTTGAGCATTGTTCTCGCAGATAGTTTCTCATGATAGCATTCTCAACTGGAATTGTCAATGGCTTTACCTTAAGGACAGTATCTGAAGAGTTAACTTGTTGTTTTTGTTGTGTACCGCTCAGCTTTTGTGCTACATAGGTGCTTAGTGAAAACAAAACTGACACTGTTAGGCTGCTAACTTAAGTTGTTGAATATTTGCATGACATATCTGTATATTATTGATTACATACACATCTGTGGGTGGAGGATTTGCAGTTGTAGAAGAGGATCTGTCAGCTTCTGCCTCAAAGATTCCCTCAGTTTCCAGGCTCTTAACAAATGTTGCTTCAGTAGTCTGAGTGCTTCCCATTTCTTTTAATCAGTGACAGATTTGAGATGTTACTTCTTACGTATCCAGAGTATCCAGACTGGAGCCTACAGTGGCAGTCAGAGGATGTTCACCCAGGGTGCACCAGACTATGGAGGCCATCTGGTTGACCTCCCAGCTCAAGTGAAGGTACCTAGAGAAGGGTGCCTAGGAACGTGTTTGGATAGTTTTTGGGTATGTCCAGGATGGAGACTTCATAGCCTTTCTGGGCCTGCTGTGCCAGTGCAGTTTTTTTTCCCAGCCATGAGCATAAATGGTTAAGTGGTACAAGTCAGAAGAACTAATTCTATTTGCTGGTGCAGAGGGTCAGCTCCTATTATCTCTAATGGGAGCCACTCTTGTGGAGCTGTCAACAAAGCACAGTCCTCACAAAATGTGGTTAAAAAAATCCTAGGAAAACAAACTTCTAGGTCTTTTTTTGCAAAGCCTTACACCTGTATGATAATCTATTGTGCAAATAATACCACAAAAGGACTACTCATTGGTTTAAAACTTGAGCTGTTGCATTTATTTCTAGCCTCCTGTACAATTGGTCTATCTCTCCATGCTGTGCTGTATTCTGAGCTGCTTCTTGGGCTTATTCCTACTGACTTTATTCACATCACTAGCCCTGCTTTTGTCTGATGGGAGCATAGCTGAAAGTACAGTGAGTGAGAGTTGTTCCTGAGTTATTTTGCAAATGATGCCTTCCACTAATGGATCTTGCATCATTTCAAATTAACTTGAAAATCAGATTGCTTTAAATTCATGTAACAGAAAATGAGGCAACACATGAAAGCGCAAAGCTATTAAGGAAACAGTCAGCTGAACACAAGGCTGTGTTGAGTGGTTGCATTTCTGAATATCAAAAGAACAACTGCGGAAAATACTTCAGCTGTCAGCAGTTCCTCGTCCTCCTCCAGATGAGACTGCTGATATAATGAGAGGAGGGGCAATGAAGAAGAAAAAAGGAGATGTTTGCACAGACAAAATTAATCAGCGTTAACATGCGTGCATATAGTTTGTATAATGCTTTCCATCTCCCTGCGGGCTTTGCAGATATATGACCTACAGTGTAGGGAATTGATAGTTGACCTTTGTTTATTTATTTGTTTTTGAGGCAGGAGGATTATGTGGTTTCTTCAGAATAAGCCTGTGTCAAAGTCCGTGGTTCTCTTACTTTGTTGGGATCACTCACATCCTGCTTTGCAATGTGCGGTGTTTGCTTTTAGCCCAGGCAACGGATAGGAAAGGGAATGAAAGACCCAGCAGCTAATGGGAGAGGTGGACCGGCATTGTGAATGCTGCTGAAGGGGACATTTTCCAGCCAAGGAAGCTTGAGAACTGATTTCTTGGCTCAATTACTAAGAAATGAGCTCTCTTTTCATCCTCTGGGTTCAAACAACATGAGTGGTGAGGAGGGTTTCTGTGTGCATTCCTGACTGTGGCAGAACCAAAATGATGATGTTTTTTCCCTTCCTCAGGAGCTCAGCGGTTTAATAGTGATGGCTCTTGCAAGGAGCATGTTCTTTATTTAGAACAGCCTGTAGCAGTTTTCTTCTGTTACGTCTTGAAAAGCACTTTTCCTTTGCTTTGCCATTTCTTCTCTGAAATTCAGTTAACCAGTGAGAGGTGGTAATTCAGCTTCATTTAGACAGAAGTACTGAATCACATGGTGACGACTTGTTGACCTATGTTTTTGGGGTTATATAAGAAGGTGCTTTTCTATCTCTGTTTCAAGTAATAGCCTTTTATTAGTTGTTATGGGTTTTACAGGTGTACACACTGCCTATATGTGTCACAACCTCAAGTCCTAATTCAGTGTCGTTCAGTAGTTGCCTGGGCAAAAAGTCAAGCATTTTGTTTTCATTAAAAGTTGTGTAAAGACCCAAGGATTGATGTAAAAGATGTTGTAAATGCAAAGGCACAAGGAACAGGCTTTCTGCTTAATGGCTAATTATACAGCTGGGCCTTCCTTTCTGGAGGCGGATGGGTGTTTTGAACAATCCCTCTTCTGTCTGAGCTGTGCCTCGGGGAAGAGGGATACAAGATAAGTCAACCTGGTTGAATGTGTTTTGTTTTTAATTGGCCCTGGCAAAACAGAAGTATTTGGAGAAAATATCTCTTATATTTAGTTTTCGTTTGAGGATTACAAGTGCTTTTTTTGTTGTTTAAATCAGGTCTTCTTAAAAGTAGCATTGCTTAAACCTGAAAATTTTCATAGGAAATCAATTTATTGTCTTTAATTTCAAATTGAATTCTTCTTGTTGTTGTTTTCTTATCCCGAAGGGGTAAAAGCATGTTTTCAGGAGAACTGAAAGTGTGAAATATATATTCCAGGAAACATGGGCAGGATACAGTTCCAGAGGACACAGTTTTCAAGAGAAGAATCAAAATAAATAAGTGGATCAGTGAAAGACTCGATTCACAGCAGGTTTTCCGCTGTTTTAAAATGTAGATGTAATTATGCATAATGCCTATCCACCAGTGTTGCTCAGAACACCGCAGACAACCTAACTGTTTTAAAATCTTGAATGGGAGCACTTGCTCCTACCATCTGTTGCCTTTCACATGAAGATACAGGAGAGGCAGAGAGATCTTTGAGGTTCTCCATCCAGGAGTCTCCTGCCCCTACTGACTTTGCAGCGGAACTGTAGTTGCTCTTTGCCTCATAGGACCAGACCTATCCTAGGGGAGCAATTTCTGCCTTTTCCTCATCTTTTACTGCTGCTCTGCTAGTTCCTGGCTGGGCTGCTGTGCTATAACTGGATGTCTGAAGCTTTTTTACAGGTTCGTAACAACCAACAAATCAACCAAAGCGTTGCTATGTGGCTTATTTCTGACTTGTAGAGCAACACAACTGAAAGCAGCAGGCAACCTAGCAGTACCTACACAGCGGAATTTCTTCCTTTGCACAGAGGATGTTTTTGGTTCCTTGTGCTAATGCATTCATTCCAATTAGCGTAATTCTGTACATTGTTAAGTGGTGTAATTGAGAAGGGAAAAAAAAAGGAAAAGAACCTGATGTGTAATAGATTAATTTGAAATTTCTATAAATGTGAATACTCCTGAGTAGAAGTCCCCATTGCTTGCAGCTGCTTGAGGACAGGACTTACTGGTGTTTCTCTTTTCTGGGAGCACATCTTGCTCTCCACATTACTTTCTTCAAGGTAGCTACATATGTGGTAGTGGTGGTGGTACTTTCTGTTTCCATTGCCATCCTATTACTTAAAGTTACTTGAAGTGGAAAGTTCTCCAAGCCTGAGGAGACAAATTCCCAATTACCTGTTCAGCATTGCTTCAGTAGTACATCAGATCCAGTAAGTGGTAATATAGCTTCTAGTGGTAATCTGGCTGAAGGAGCTTCAGTTTTCAAATGGAGCCAAGTATTGACACAGCAAAGCCAGCCATAAAAGTCCCACTGACTCCATGCAGTCAGTTTATCTTTCCGTTCCTCCATCTTTATTCTTTTGGGATCTGGAATCCAAGTCACACCTTCTTTGTTTACTTAAAACCTCACCATTTTAATGCCACGCTGTTGCTGCTGTTCCTGCCAGGTCCTGGGAACTGCCACAGCATGGTCAGAGTGAGCCGTGCTATATGGCTTGTAGAGAAACAGAGGCCTGGAGGCTCTGCAGGTCAAGCAGGGCACTGGGAGCACTTATGGTGGCAGTGGACCTGGCCCCATCCCCAGCCTGCCTCACCATGATGCTGGGGGCTGCACAGTAGCCAGCAGCTGAGGTAAGTGTGGCATGGAACCCTCTGCCAGCCCACTGGGACCTATGCAGAGGCAGGCACTCTGCTTCTGCTTCACTCTCTGTTGAAAAACAACTCCACCCCGTTCCTTTAGAAGGGTCCGAGGGGATTTACTGCTTGTGGGAAGGCTAAACCCTATAAGCGTCTACCTTTCAGATGCGTTTCCAAAGCTAAGCCCCTGCTTTTGAAGGCTTGCCTACCCCTATTAAACACTTCAAGGAGAAATCAAAGCAGCCATCCTCTGCTAATGCAGGCAAGAAATGCTGAGATGCTAGTGCCAGATATTTTGGTGAAAGGCAATAAAGATGAGGGAATAAAAGCCGAAATAATTCTGCAAAGCTGAAAAAGATTAGCTCATGGTGCGCTTGGTCTAGACTGCAGTCTTGAGTTGTTTTAACTAAATCTAAAACATGCTTTTGGGAAGCACGTTGCATTTTGGCCATGTACAATTGATTCAGGAAAAGGCTGTATTTGTGTTGAGCATGAGCATTAATGACTGTTCTGGAAAGATTTTTCTTTTTATTGTGCTGTATTAGGTTAAAAGGAAACCTTCAGACATGTTTATCTTGCTCTTGAAGATAAGACATATGTGAGGGCATTGCTTCTGGGAAATAGAACTAAATTAAGTTTATATCGTCTTGTAGAAATAATCTGTTTGGTTGTGCTGATTAAAAGAGGAATTCTTATTTACAGTGGAATATAGTCCCCTTAAGAAGATATATTGTGAAATTTAATAGAAATAGTTTCCTACATGAAGTTTTTGAAGATTTGAGGTGGAAGTAAATGGAAAATTATATATCTGTCTATCTGCTACAGAATTCTGGCAGTTGTTACAATGCTTTAATTAACACTGTAGCATATAGACTCTTCCTCACTAAGGAATATAAGATTTTATGGGACTGTCTATGGAATCCCTGTGGAGTCATATAGGAATTTTCATTTATAAACTGTTCTCTTTCTGTAGTGCATGCAGTAATCAAAAGCATGAAAAGATTCCTTATTACCTGGATATATTTCAGACAGGAATCTGTTGCAAGTTAATTCAGTCTTGGACTCAAGCACTCTAATGAAGTGAATTTGTTTATCACATGACTTACGTTGGGAGGGAGGGAAGGGAAATGTGTCCAAATGTTAAATAGCCATTCAAAGGCTATTTCATTCATTTCTACTTCATATTTTCTTTCTACGACGGAAAATAGGAGCTCCTGGATTTTCTGTAATTACATTGTGCTCTGAATAGAAGATGGTGGTGCTCATGGGGGTAAATCATACTGATGATTTAACCAATCATGTCTAAATGTCTTTAGTATAGGTCTACAGATATTAACTTAGAACCAGAAGGAAAGTCTAGCACTGTCTCATGAGGTATGTTTCCAAATTACATGTATACCGCCAGTGTTTATGGTTCTCTGTGTCTTTGTATTATGGCTTGTTGACCTTATTCCAGGAAAAGGCCTCTTAATTGGTAGTAAGTTAAACATGCTACTTTGTTATCACAGTAATGGTACTGTGTTCTGAGGCTTGTTTTTTTTCCCAGCGACATCTGTTTTGTACAATAAATACCATTGGTGGTGGGTCTCACGTCTTTAAAAAGCCTTAGTATCCAAGAATTGGCAATAAATAAATTGTATCTGTTCCATGTGATCATGGAGACAAGCAATTCAAAGAACGCTTTTCCTTTTCTGTCCAAAGCTTGGTGTCACCAAGGAAGCAGGGATGCACAGGGGATAATGCTGGCTGGCTGCAGGTAACAGAGGCACATCCCACATCCTGCTTGTCTTTGGACATTTAGTGCAAAAAAAAAGTGACTGTTCTAAGAGGCTTTTCCCTTATAGTCCTGGCTGGTTGAGAAAGGAAGGTTTGATACAAATTTTTCCCATGCAAAATGGGACATTTTAGTTAATGCAAAACTTTTTCCAGGATGCACTTACTACCCAAGGTGGACCTTATGGTCAAAAGGACACAAATGAGATAAATGGACAATAGGATGTATGCATCCTGGAATTGCTTTTATCAGGGCACTGGGGATTTTCATGTGAGCATTGGGATAACATACTCCACCTACTGCACACTTTTATTTTCCCAGGATCGTTAGCACTGGACCTACACTCTGCCATATCAGTGTGAGAGCAGTTTGATCCAGGCCCGATCCAGAACCATACTTGCACTTGTGTCAGTGAGCCAGCCTATTGCTCACTGAGTTTAATCCAGCCTTGAACCAGTTGCAAGATAAGACTTGATCCAGCACTACTTTTGGCCATACGAAGTTAACTTTTCAAAACTTCTCAAATATGTTTGGCTTGGTAGAGTGCGGTTATTCCAGGTCAGCAGGTAGGGTTTGGTGACTGGAGAGTTTTAGTGACCCCAGGCTTGGAGCCCTACAGGTGAACTCTGTTTCACATCCCCAGCTCAAACCCTGACCTAGGACAGAGATGTGTACCTGGGTGATCCAGGTCACAAGGAGAGCCCCTAGAGTTTGATTCTCTGTTTATTCTGGGTGACCCAGATGCAAGCTAATGTGCACATATATTATTTTTGCAGACAAAAACATATTTTAAAAGTCTTGATTTTCACCTGACCCTGAACAGCTCCAATGTTGAAAACCTCAACATTTATCGTTTAACAGTATCTTTACTAACTGCCAGCACCACTCACACTGGACTTCCATGACTGTGGGCACTGTTTTGGGGCAGAATGAGACACTTTGGCTACGCTTGTTTTGTCACTGCTCCCTTTTGCATCTGATTGCATGCCTGAGTGGCAGGAGTGGCCTGAATGGTTTGCAGGGTATGCTTATTGCAATCAATGACTCCCCATTAGAGACGTGTGAGTGCAGTCATTTTGCTTAATGGGGATGCACTGCCTTTCCAGCTTTTCCCCCTGCAGCAACAGCCCTGCCCATGCAGTTGAAATGGCTTTGCCTTGTATCCTCAGCTCATGCTATGGAGCTGGAGCAGCTTTGGCTGGGAGCATGGAAAGCGTGCTGTGCCTGGGAATGTGTGCATGGGTCTGGACTGGGAAGTTTGTGAGTGACTTTAAACTGAAAGAGTCCAGTGTTTGCTTTTAGCATTTGTATTGGACAGCAGAGAGCATCGTGCTCCTGGCTACACCTCCCTGCAGCAGCAAAGTATGCGCTTAATTTAAACAATGTATGCAAGGATTAAACTTGCTTCAGAATGGCTCAAAATTGAGGGTTCGTTTTTATGGAGGGAAAGGGAGCCATCTGAACTAAGTGCTGGAAATCAAGAAGGAGGTTTGCAGCCCAGAAAGAGCCTCCGGGGCTAAATGTCAACGCCGAGTGCACTTTCTGCTCTCAGTATAGTTTTGAGATAATCCCTTTCATTGCATTAACAGCCCCCAAATGGGGCAGTATTTCTTCCATGCTTTGACAGGCTGCTTCCAAGCAGCGCTTTTCATAACTGCTCTGTATGCATGTGTCTATTTGGACTCTTATCTGGGCTGAGATCTGGAGTAACTGCTTTGAGATTAGTAGATTTACTCCAGGCTTACGTGCATGCAGCTGAGATTAAATCAGTTCCAAAAATCCCAGCCACCACATGATGACTTCACAAGATCTGGCACCCCCAAAATTATCATTAAGGAGTGTGAGGAAGGCATCCTTTGGGCACAGTTTCTCCCACTTGAGTTTATAGCCATACCTGCTGCTGCCCTGCAGCCAGTGTTAGGGACTTAGTGCATCCTTCCTGCAGCACCCACCCTGAACCTCTTTGCAGTGGAAGGCTGTACCTTGCAACGTCACAGTTCAGAAAATACAGTAAAATATGTGAATAAAACACACTTCTGCTTTTGGGAGTGCTTTGTAGCAGCAGAGCTTCATGCACCTCCCAGAGGAGGTGAGATGGTTTCCAGTGTAGGCAAATTGCTGCAGTGGAACATGCCAATAATCTCAGGCTGCAGTGCTCAGATAGCTGCAGTGCTAACCACATTGTGTCTGCAGTGAGGCAGCATGGCCAGCAACCAAGTGCAGCAAAGCACTCTTGACTTCTTGATGAAAAATGAGGTGCCTGATCCAAACTGGGAGAGAGGAACAGGGGGTGAGCAAATCTGCAACAGCTCCGGCTGGGAAAAGTAACCCTAGTGGCCAAAGAAGAAGTTGAGTTTGTGATCTAATTATGGTTTGTGAATATTAAGTGTCTGCTGTTTTGGCTCTTGTGTTAACCAGGCGGTATTTGTAGCGCTCCATGGGATACAGGGTCTGCATGCCACCTCGTTCCCATCTGTTTGTGCCTCTTATCACTTCACTTCATGCAGGTGGAACGATATTAACAAACCACAGAAACTAGATGAAAATCTGTCACTGCGTAGCTCCCTGCATGCAGTCTGCCAGAAACGTGTAAAACGACGTGCAGCGTTTGCCTACCAAGCACAGCTCTGCTCTCATTGTAATTCAGGACCCTAGTAAGCAGCCACTTTGGTACTGTAGGAGTCTGAAACATGAGGCTTGTGGGTCTGTGTGCCAAGCAAGAATCTCTTGTGTGAGCCCTCATATAGTGCCAGTGACATTCTGAAGCTGCACGTTTCCCTGTTATAAGTGTTTTCATTGTAAGCCCAAGCAAAAACTGTGACCATGTTACCTGTTCCTTAGATTCTGCATCACATCTGACCCAGGGCTAAGCTGTCACAGACTTCTCACAGTGGGGAAGGCTGCTGTAGCATGCTGTTGCCTAGCCTGCAGTAGAAGAAGAAAGAAACAGATGAGCAGTTTTACAGTAATCTAGTGGAAAACAGACTTAAAAAAATAATAGCGGATTTGGGGATCTGGCTTGTTTATCATTATTTTGCTTTGGCTACAAAGTATGTTAGAAAAATGCTTGAATGACAGAGGATGACAATGCCAGGACAAAAGCCTTGTAAGAGAGCTCTCTCTCTCTGTCTCAATAGAAAATGCTACAGCTAATACAAAGATAAATCATACAGCCATAGATACATGTAAAGGTAACTATGAAGATGCTTAGAATTTAGTACTTAAGTGTATTAATTTTTTTTTCAAGTGGGAATTCCAACCCTCTGCTATGGGCAGGGTGGTTAGGGTTCTTAGAGTCACTCAGCAAGTTACTTGAAGCAGATGAGTGCAGTATCACTCATGCATGGTCTTCTCACCGCCTTCTCTGGACTGCTGCCCATTACTAAAACCCACAGTGGTCCTGGGCTGCTCAGATCCAGCAGCCATTAGGGCATATTGGTGTGCAGCAGCTCTGTCCTAGCAAGCTTGGTGCTTTACTGTTGCCAAACTTTATGCTCTCTATATGAAAGCTAATTTCAATACCAGGATTTTTTAGTCTGGTGTGAAAGAACTGGGTTGTAGAGTAAGAGGAATTCTGCATCTGTGGGAAAATGAAGCAGCAGTAATATATATTTATACTATATACTATATATATATATATATATTTGGGTTTTTTTTTGAGGGATACTGATGCGGATGCTTTTTTGTTTAGAGTAGATCCGTGGATGTGGAGGAGAAGGGTCTGGTTTTGCCATGATTTCACCATCATGATTTGATCTCAAGTTAGAAAGGTAAAGAGAGGTGCAAGAAATGTAGAGGATCATAGTATGAATCATAGAATGCTTTGGGTTGGAAGGGGCCTAAAAGTCCACCCAGCCTCAACCCCCTGCCACAGGCAGGACTGCCACCCAGTAGCTCAGGCTGCCCGGAGCCCCATCCGACCTGGCTTTGGATGCCTCCAGTAATGGGGCACCCACAGCTTCTCTGGGCAGCAGTGCCAGGGCCTCGCCGCCCTCTCAGTGTAAAATTTCCCCCTGACATCTAATATAAATCTCCCCCTTTTTTAGATTAAAATTGTTCCCTCTTGTCCTATCACCACCTACCCATGAAAAAAGTTAATTCTTCTCCTTTTAATAAGCTCTCTCTAAGTACTGGAAGGCCACAGTGATATCTCCCCTGGCACTTCTCCAGACTGAACAAACCCAGCTCTCTGAGGCTGTCTTTATAGGAGATGTGCTTCAGCCCTTTGATCATCTTCATGGCCCTCCTCTGGAACCACTCCAACATGTCCTCCTTGTGCTGGGGGCCCCAGGGCTGGACACAGTGCTACAGGTGGAGCCTCAGGAGGGCAGAGCAGGAGGGGATGATCTCCTCCTTCACCCTGTTGGCCACCCCTCTTCTGATGTTGCCCAGGATACTGTTTAGGGACATTGCAGATGGTTGTTTTGCAAACAGTTTTTGGTACAGAAATCACAAATGCACCTGATTTCCTGGCAGCAGAGGACATGTGAGTGCTTTATAGTCCTTGGTCTGCAAAACCTTTTAGCCAGGACATTTCCATCTACCCTCAGCCAGAGGTCGGGACTGAAAAATACATGTAATAGGAAAAACTGTGCGGACATGTGGCTCTGCAGACATTTGCACTGAAGGGTCCCTGGCAAAGCAATGAAATCGACCTCTCCAACCTTCCCCTGTTGATGTGAGACAGGGAATTGTCTGAAGTTTTAAGACAGATTCGCACTTTCTGATCCTCTTCCTCCTTTTCCTTTCTGTTGAATACCTGTGCATTGTGTAGTACAGATACATTAACTTTAAATACATTGTGGACAACTACAGCACAGTCCTAATTTCATCAGAGCAGCTTTGCAGTTTTGGGTTCCTATGATTTGGCTCCATGGTTGCCCTGTGGCAGCCACTTGGGAGACCATTCCCAATGTGAATGTGGAAGAAGAGACTGGAACAGGCTGCCTAGGGAAGTGATGGAGTCCCTGTCCCTGGAGGTGTTCAAAAACTGCATGGATGTGGCACTGAGAGATGTAGTCAGTAGGCATGATGGTGATGGGTTGGGGTTGGACTAGATGACCTTAGTGGCCTTTTACTGCCTTAATGATTCTGTGATTCTATGATTGCCTTTGGGTTATTGACTGTTGGTCTCCAAGGGAGCCCTGTGCAACTCATAGGCAAATCACAGCCTGAGATGGACCCTTACCCTCACCCCTCTGCAGCCTCGGTGCGCAGCTGTCACAGGTGCTAGAAAATCTCCCCTGGAAGGGGGGCAGCAGCCTTGCTGTGCCTGTGCAGCCACAGCCCAGAGCTGGACGTGCTGCCGGGGCCAACATCCCTAGCAGTTGGGGCAGGGTTTGATAGAAATACCAAGACATTGACGTTTGCATATTTTGTTTTCTGGATGCATTCACCATTCTGTTTGGAAAGGCCCATTCTCAAAAACGTGAAGGTGTAGGGAATGTCTTTTGAAAGCAGCTTTGTGCTAAAGCAATTAAGTAATGTTTATGTCAGGTAATTAATTTCAAGGGAAGGATTAAATTGCTAAAAGGCTAAAAAACAGAATGAAAACAATCTGCAGGTTTTTGAGGCATCTCTCATTGGGAAGGGAGGGCTTATTACTGAGATTAGCTTTTCAGAGTTGTAAAGGAGGGTTCAGCAGCTATAAAGGCTAGGTTGTTTGGCACCGGCATCTCAGTTTGTGGCTCTAAGTGTCTGCTTGCAATTAATGTAGGTGCAATAAACATATGCGTGCAAAAGAATTTGTGGGGAAAAAAAAGCAGTGCGAGTGCTGTAAAAAATGTGTTTCAGCCACATGAAAGTGTAGCTAAATGAAAATAAATATTGACAACCCCATCTGAGAAATGGGAAAACTCTGACCTAATGCCAATGTTCAGAGTGATCTCTGGAACTGGTGTTTTTTCTGGATTTGTCTCCTATGTCTGTGCCTCTCTCAGTGCCCTATATGACACTATTGCCCTGCAAGAGGCAGCACCTGGTGCAGATCAGTTCACAGCAGAGGTGGCAGGCTCTGATCAACATGTAAAAGCTACCTCAGTAGGAACGGATTGTCCCTCTCTGTATAGCATCTTAACACTATCTCCAGCCTTTCATTGGGCAGAGAAACTGCAGGGAAACGTGTTCACAGCTCCTCAAAGATGGGACGTTTTTCTGTTTTCCAGATAGAGTTACACTGTATTGCATACTTGCTTGCAACGTTACCTCTGACCAGGGAGTTATGTCTTTACTTTTTCTTCCCTTGTAGCAGTCTCACTGGCACTCCTCTCTAGGTAGAGCCCACATAGCGGTACAGACACACTGCATCCGTGATCCCCAAGTGTTATTTCAGATCCTTCTGCTGCCTCTTTTCTTTGGAGAGAGCTGCCAGGGCTAAGATAGACTTTAAGTCTGGAGCTGAATTTTTATCTAGTGAGAGCTGTAGCCCAATATGTAGTAGTTTGGGTTAAATAGTTACAGATAAGCTAATGAAGTGCCTCAGGCAATAGCAATTGACGCTCCTTCCTGAAAATGCTGAGCAAAATTAGCAGTATGCTAAGTACAGCAGCTCAAAGCCCTGCATTTGCAGCTCAGAGGGAGTCACTGGAAGAATGGGCAACATCTGCATGAAATAATTAATAATTACTTAGTTTAAAGCGAAACAGGAGCAAGACCTCGGTTCAAAACATGATTCTCTCCAGAACCTTTCGGGGTGGCCTCTGACCCCCCTCCAGCTGTGTCTTACTCCTCTTCGGGTTCCATGCTGTGCAGACCGGCACTAATAGCAGCCACCACTGGGGCTGTTTGCTCGAGCCTTCATTGTGCCTTAATTCTTTTCCCTTTGGTAGCACTCAGTATTACTATTATTACACGATGCTTTGCTAGTTTGCTGTTGGGAAAGGCAGCTGCCTTCCACAGAGTGGTGCAGGCTACCATTACACTGTGTGGGATTATGCATGCTACTATACTTCTGGCATCTGGGTCTGTCATTTAGATTAATTTGGAAATTACGTAGTGACTTGAAGAAAAACGCTGCTGAATTCGTGTTTGTTATCTTGGACAATATAATTAGTTTTTAAAAAAACCCAAACAGTGATTGTGTAAGAAATGTGATACTGAATGGTGTTGCTTGTAAGCTGGAGTACTGAAATGTAACTGTACCTTTTCCATTTTTCACTTTTCTTCCAGTATGGGGTACTGCATCCTTTTTGTCCATGGTCTGAAAAAGCTGACTATGTGGTTAAATAAGTGGAGAATTACTGTTCTGAGTCTCTTTGCTTTACTGCTGCTGCTGTTCTCTTGGAAGACCGTGAAACAGAATGAAATCTGGCTCTCCAGAGAGTCCCTGTTCAGGTATGGGCAGCCATGGGAGAATACTTGCGTTTTCATATTGTTTAAAGTAAGTTGTGCATGTTTGCTACACGGAATGAATGGTTTGCTATGTCACAAGGACTAATCCAGCTATTAATGCAGTGATGCGATTATTATACATTTTGATTATTATACATAAAAAAAAAAGCAACCACCACCACCTACTTTCTGTTTTCTGACAGCTGTGCAAAAACTGGTGTCAGCACTTTATGTGCATATGCACAAACTTTTGTTCTGGCAAGAGCATTTTTAAGGCACTGTTTTTAAATAACTTCAATGCTGTAGATTTACCAAAAATGTAATGCTTTCCTTTTTAAGGACATAGCAGAATTTTGTTGCAGCCCTACAGAACACCATAGTAACGCTATTGAATATATTGAATTTTCTTTAGCAGTATTCTTAATGACAAAAATGAAATGCAACAAAGTGCCAAGCTTAATGTACCATATTTCATTTTATTTGATTACTCTTTGCCAAACAGCTCTCTTTATAACCTCATTTATGTATTTTTCTGCATCGAAACAGACTGTTTCATTTTGTGTTTTGCTAGGAAATGTATTGCATTTGCTTCCAGCTGCTTTCAGCAGTTGTCTAATTGTGAGGTAATTGTAGAAACGCAGGTGATTTGCACACTGGTTGCTTAGCTTTATTTTCTAACTTATTGGCCAGAGCAAAGTTTAATTTACTCGGCAATGAAGGGTATGAAATCACTTTTTATGTGTACCTTTCAGACTCCAGGAGACACTCTTGAAGTCTTTGGAGCTCTGTTAGTGGAATTTTGTTTTAAATCTGGAGTAGGGCTTTCTTTACTCCAACACAATTCGTTGACTGTCTCTCTGAACCTCTGTTTGCTGTTCAGACAGCAGCAGCCATGGTGACCAGTCTGGGCTCTCATAGCTCCGTGTTAAGTGTGGTTCCAGTCCAAGCCATACTGGTTGGTGTTGGCCACTTGCAGAAAAGCCAGACAGCTTCCCAAATTGGGTGACTCTCTTGTTGAAAGGGGGGTGGGAAGATGGCAATTCCATATGTTGTGTTTTAGGCATCACCTGTGTCACGTTGCATAATGCTTGGTCACCAGTGTTTAAGAGAGATGAAGTCAAACCAGGGTGGATGAGAGGAAGGTATCGCTCACTGAGAACCCAGCTTGGGATGATTCGGTGTGCCAGGGGTTTCTGTCACAAAAGGGACATGACCCGTAGTTGCTTTGGCTTAGTTGGATGCAAATAGAATCATTAAGGTTGGAAAAGACTACTAAGACCATCTAGTCCAGCCATCAGTCCATCATGACCGTGCCTACTAACCATGTCCCTCAGTGCCACATCTACGCTTGAAATAGACTTGTATCTATCCTGCCTACGTGCAAAGCAAGGGGCCCTTCCACAAACCAGACCAAATTCAGAAGCCATGGAACTGCTTTAGTGCAGCACTGAGCCAGAGCTTGGACACAGTACCCTGAGGTAGGGATTTGGTGTTGCCCATAGCATTATGATGGACTAGGTAGTATGTTTGGTGGCTTGGGTTAGGCTGGCCAGCTTTGGTATTTTGGGGACAAGTCTAAGAAAGATATCTGCCCTTGGCTTATGAGGAGAAGGCAAGAGTGTAGGTGCGCTTGTGTTGGATTACCTGGCATCATCTCTGAAAGCAGTTGTCAGCAGATGCCTATATAAGCAATTTAAGAACGACACAAGCAGCAGTGATGCTTCTCTCAGTCTTTCCCTAGCTTGCACTGATCTCCAGTTTAAAGTCTTCCTGAGTCAGGACTCATTTGCTTTTTTTTTGTTTTTGTTTTCTGCATTTAACAACTGCTGGTGGAGTTTTCTTCCATTAATGTCTCTGGCTGCTTTTTCAAATCTATTTATAGTTTTGGCTTCCACAGCATCCTGTGCACTGGACTCCATCGTTAAATTACACAGTGTGCGCAAAACAACTTCCCTTTTGTATGTCATGAATGTTCTGCCTGATCATCTTTCTTGGTTTTCCCTACTCCTGTTGTTTTGAATGAGTAGGGAGTAACCAATCAGCTGATCACTTTTCATGTGCCTTTTGTGCCTATACAGCCCAGCCTCTCCCCAAGACCCCCACCCAGTGCTACCTCTTTTTTGTGCTGGAGTCTGCTAGTTTTGAAGTCTCCTCATACGGAACCATATCAGTGGTTTCTGATCCTTCTTGTCACTATTTGCTAGGTGTTTTCCAATTCCAACCTGTCCTTTTGAGATGGAGACCAGAACAACATACTCCATTCAGGAGATTTGCAGCGCAGTACTATAGGGCTGTTTTTTGGTTGTTGTTCTCTATTCCTTTCCAATTAATGTCTAATCTGTCCACACAAAGTCCAGGATACCTATTATGAGTGGAAATGTCTGATGTGTAGACACTGATCAAAAACTTGTGCCTGTAACAGAATTCCATTTGCCACTTTCTTGTTCAGTCTTTGATACTATGAGATCCTTCTGCAACATGTTTTAATTAGCTTTAATTCCTGCAGTGTGATTCATGTTGTCATTTGTAAATGTGTTGTCTCCTTGTTTGATTCCATATTCAGATCTTTTGTGAACACGTGAAGCAGCCTAAGTGCCGGCGCACGGCCCTTGGGAACGCTGCTTGTAGTCTTCTCCATTTAGGAAAACTTTTCACTGACCTGTTCTCTTGCTATGTTTCAAACAGACAGTGATTCACAAGAAAACCTTCCATCTTATTCCATGATGCCTTTAAGAAATGGGAAAACTTCAGTGAGGGATTTTATCAAAAGCCTTTTTGAGCATCCAGGTGCACAACACTGACACGATTGAAACTGACTGGTCTTTCATAAAAGCTTTCAGTGGCTTTAGTACCGCACGCCTGTTGAGTCTATCAAAGAACAACGGATCTGTTCACCTGACTTCTTTCTGCAAAATTCAAGGTTAAATTCTTCCCTGTTGGATTGTAGCTATCCAGAAGTTTGCTAGATCTAGTTTTATTGCTGTTTCTCCCAAATTACTTGAACAGGAAATCAGACTTGCTGCTGTGTCACTCCCCATATCCTTTGGGTGGAGGCAGCTGACATCATGTTCATCATCTCCCATTTGTCCTATATTAAGGCTCATTTAAGTGATCGGTTACATACTGCAGCTAATAGAAGCTTCATATTTGATTTCCTTTGCAAGCATGCTACCAGGCTCTGTGGATTTTTAAGTTTTCTTGGTGTTGGTTTGTTTCAACGCTTCTCTTAGTGCCACTTTAGTTTGAGACAATGCTGTGGACTTGGCCCTCTAAGGAAAGGTTCTAGTGTGGGAAAGTCCTTCAGTTCCATTTAGTGAGCTCTTCTGCTGTGGCCTTTTCATCTTCAAGCATTACTTTTAAAACTTCCATCATATATTTTTCTTAGTGGATCTTTGGCTGATTTTCTATATCTGATGTATTGCATTATTAGCTTTGATGTCTTTAGCAAGTTTTTCCTTGTATCTCCTTTGGCCTGCCTCATTATGGTTTATGTTTAACTGAATAAAGTTCATACTCTTATCTTTTTTTACCTCTTCAGCTGCAAAGTTTACTTTTTAAATGGGTGTTTTTAATTTCTCATAGCCTTCTTTATTATGCTATTTAACCATGTTGGCATTCTGTTGTCCTTTAAGATCTTTTTTCATAGGTGTTACACATCTGTTGGGAGTCTGTAATATGGTAGGATGGGAAAGAAATACAACAGTAGAAGAGTAGAACAAGAAGATAATTTCATTATCTAAGGAGCGTAGAGGCTGTATATGGGATGATGTTGAGAGGAGTGAAGGAGGGAGAAGTGGATGGAGGCATGTTAGGTAGCAATAAATTAGAAAGGGCAGAGCAGAAGGAGGAGATAAGGATCAGTAAAGCAGTTTGAGAGAAAATAATAAGGAAACAGAGCAAATCTATATATGAGGAAAGGAGACATAAATCAACCTACTTGGTAGTCTGTCTGTGGGTAGATTTTTTTTTAAAGAAGTATGTGCTGAGAAGATCTTTATTCCCATTCTTAGTTCTCTATTCTTCTTGCTCCACTTAATTACTGATTTTTCCCTCCTCTCGTTCTTCCCCTTCACCTCTTCATTCAATTCCTCCATTTGATTAGATGTGTTTCTTCAGTGTTAGTCTGTCTCAATTCCCTCGGTTCTGTTACACATACTTTGGCTGCACTTTTTTTTCCCCAGGAGATGTGTATGTATCTCAGCATGTTGTCAGTTTTGTACTTTGCCCCCCATCTTTTTTCATTCTCAAGGTTTGCCCTGATTTGACACAGTGCTGCCAGTGTCATCACCATCACCCTCCCTGCTAATGGCCGCCACAACTCTTGGACTCCAGTACAGGGTGCAAATTTGGAGGAACCAGAAATCCCTCTGAGTCCTGGCTCCCTCAGTGTGAAAGAGAATGATACTCCCCGAGAAGAGGATGCATCTACACATTTGTGCATAAGTGTGTGTGCAAGGGCTAAAAGTGAGGAGCAGATGACCCACAAGCATAAAAAGTGACTAGATGTATAGATACAGCTATTGAAGCACGCGTTTCTAGAAGCATCAGGTTTGCTTGACTGTGTTAGCTGGTGGACAAGGAAGGCTTGTTTGTTAAATATTTAGGGAATGGCCCTATAGAATGAATGCACAGGCAAGGAGCTCAGGCTCCAGCCAGTCAGAGACAGCGAGATGAGGGCTGTGGGCTAACCCCTGCATCCGCTGTGTCGACCTTCTCAAGGTTTGTGAAGCTGCCACGTTTCCTATTGCTCCTGGAAAGCACTGCATGCACAGCTCACGTTTATGACAGTGTCTGGAAGTACAGCTGTAGCTAGTAAAGGAACTATATAAAAGTGGCTCTTTCTTAGTGGTGGTTCTCCCTCCCTAGTCAGGTCTGCTGACCTCAGTAATGTGCAAAAAAAACCACCCAGTCAAAAACAGAAAAAAGAAACAGAAGAAAAATAACCAACATACTCCAAAGGAGACATCTACTGCTGTGTGCTTTTGTTAATTCTGAAAGTCAACTCAGCTAAGAAGAGCAATTTCCCTTGCATTTTGTGCATCTTCTATAGAACAGCTTAGAGTCCTGTGCTGATATCTGTGAAAATCAATACAAGGATATGAGGCCAGGGAACATTGTGCCATAGAGAACCTTTATTGGTGATAATGATTCCCATAGCAGAAGATATCAGTTCAGTGTCCCAGGGTTCCTGCTGAGACAGAAGTGGTTTCATTTTGTTGCAAACCAAATGCTTTTCATATGAAAATCACAGAAAATCAAGGTACTTTCTGCCCCAAACTTTGCAGAGTGGGACAGGCACTGAGGAAAACAATATCATGGGATACTTTTGCTAGCTAAATGGGATTTGGGTTTGAGGTTGGAAGTGCCAATGGCATTTTGTTTCTCTGAGTTATAACTAACAGGCTGCCTCCTTTCCATAGGGAGGAAGCTCTACGTAAGATGGCTTTCCTATTGCTTATTTTCCATTTATGTTCTTTAGCGCTGTCGTGGAAATCAGAAAGGAAGGAAATCCTCCTGATGAATGACTTTGCCTCTCAGTTGACTTGTTTCTGGCTGGCTGAAGAGTGGGCTCGTAGGTTTTCAGAAGGGCACATGTGCTGGGGCGGGGAGGGGGGAGACAGGAGAGTTTGGAAGAGAAGCTGGAAAAAGAGATTGAAACTGTGAGTGACTGCGGGCTTGAGGGAAGCAGAAATGGAAAGCCATTGTGTTCTGCTTCGCTATTTGTACTCCACCCCTTCCCACTTGGCTTTCATTAGTGGACATTATTGTTTCCCCTGTCAATGAGCAAACAGTGTTTTCAGCTGGTCAAGAATCAATTAGCAGAAGTGTTTGCCTGAACTCTCCAAAAAATCCACTCTTCCTCCAGCCGGGTGTTTGCAATGCTGCTGACAGTGCAGAGTCGAGGAGCAGTTTGCCTCAGTCATTGCTGTGTGCATTTGCAAAACCAAACATCCCCCTCCCCACCCATGCAAGGAGAATAAATAGGTCAGGGAACGTGAGTGGTGTGATGCAGAAGCCAGCACCATGATGACTTGAACTCAAGCCAGTTTCTGTTTCCTATGTCACCCCCACCCACAGCAGAATCACGCAGATGAAAGAGCTTTATCGGTGACGTTTTAATAAATGGGACCAGCAGGATTAGTAATAAATTCTATTTAAAGAGAAACAGCCCAGAATTAAAATATTTAAACATATGCATCTTAGTGTTAAAACTGTATCTTGTTAGAACTGCAGCACTCGTGCATATGTAACATACTTCTCACCATTAACTCGGTGTGCTCTGTTTCAGCGGGGGCTATAACGCAGCCAACAATTCATTGCACATAGCTCTGAGATGGTAACAGCGTTGAGTCTGCGTCTCTGCCTGTAACGCTGTCACTGATGTAATTCAACCCTCTCTGTATAAGAATTAATATTCCGGTAATGCCCAGAGGTTGTAAGTGTGTAGTTAATAGCTCCCAAGGCCAATGGAAATTAACACAGCCATAGCAGTCACACATTACTTGCTGCTGGTGCAGTATATCTTTGTGAAAACTAATATAGAAAATCATTCTCTTAAGAATAGCATCAATTAACTGATTTAATTCAGCAATTAGTCACAAAATGTCTTATTCCTGTAGTGCTCCCAGTAAGTAATTTGGAAGTACCTGATGATTAGGAAGTCAACTGCAAGGTCTATTTTTGATTTCTGTAGGCAAACTGTGGCTGTGTTGCGCTGAACTCCGTAAGGCAGCCGTGGGCGAAGCTTTGGAAGCTCTCACAAGAAGGCATTAGTGACGCTTGATGCCACTGGCTGCAGATAACCAAAAAGGCACTAAGATTCTCCAGTGCCATTTAAAAAGAAATCCCTATCAGAGGGCTTGGGCACCTGTGGGTGCCTTCTACTCACTGCGGAAGCTGTTTGCAACCTCATTTTTCATGGTTAACTTCACTGCCCACCCTAGTTAAAAAGCAGAGACATTGCAGGCAGAGTAAGGCTTGGGATGCCCTAACTCCTGGGTTTCTTACCTGGAGTAGGAAGCTCAGAGCTGATGGGGAGGAAGGAAGGAAGACAGCAGCTGGCAGGGATCTGCTTTTGAGTGAGAAACAGTGATTTTTCTGCTTTTACATGAACCATTTAATCCACTTTTATTTCCTATTACCTCAGAGAGTCCCTATTTATGTGCTGGAAAGGATTTCTCTGTTAAACAGCATTCCGATTTCTCTGGGTTCTTGCAGGGGAAATGTTTCCATGGTGTACGTGCTCTTGGGATTTCTTTCTAACTATAACCTCCAAACAGCATTTCCTCCAGCTGTGCAGGGTGTACCTTGCTTTATGTGCTGTCAATTAAGTAAATAAGCACATGCCTGCTCTTCTTTTTTTGTCTTTGCACCCTCGTTATTAATTCCAAACATTCAGTCCAATCTTCATAGCAAGGTGGATGAAGGGGAGGACTGGGTTGGCCGTGCAGTTGCACACATCCATGGTCATGTGTTATAATGCAGAGCATGCTACTTGCCAGCTCAGGGCAAGCGTTGTGTTAGCCCTCCCCTCCTGGTTGCACTCTTCTCTGTGCTGCGTATATATGTGCTAGCTGGGTGCTCAGAGTGTGCTGTGAATCCCCTCTAGTGGCTGATGCCTATGGAAAGCATACTTCTTTCTGGTGCCTGCAGCTGACAGATTGAAATCAAGGTTTTCATAAGGTGCCTTCATGACACTCAAGTTTAAGCGGGGCTGGAGATGAGGGAGCCTGTTACAGATGTATTACAGAAAGTACTGCATACTTTCCCACTGAATATAAGGCTTTTTAGGGTCTTTCAATTTAACACATTTTATTTTGAATTACCAGAGTGTCTTGCAACAGGGAAAGCTTCCATTCTGGTGCTTACACCGTCCTGCTTCTGTTCCTCTTTGCAGCTCAGGAGTGAGGACTCTACCCCACAACGCCAAGGTGCACTACAATTATGCCAATTTTCTGAAAGACCAAGGCCGTAACATTGAAGCGATCTACCACTACAAGACTGCTCTCAAGTAAGTTCCCTGAAACCCCAGCTAGGCTCGCGCTGTGTGGTGCAGCCCACCAGTAGCGCATCCCTTTCTGGCAAGGGCTGCCTGCTCCTCACCCCCCCAGCTCCCTCCCTGGGGACAGCTCAGCTTTCAGAGGTTAGGAAAGTTCCTTGGCTCAGTGTTGTGTGTGTCATTAAAAGAAGGAGCCTGGCTTCCCTCCAGTTCCGTGTGTGTTTGTGTGTATACTTCAATATGAAATATAAATGTTACCATAGCTACACATTGAGCAATGAGGTGTCATTTACTTGGCTGAATGTGTGCTGGTAAGCAGGAGGTAGTTGTCACAAATGCATTTTCAGGTTCCTGGGCCATTTATCTTAGTAAATTGTTAATGGTGCATGCCTGGAAAATGCCAGTGCTGTAGCCATCTGAAGTAGAGCAATAATAATAGTACTTACTGCTTGTATTGAGGCTACTGTCCGCAAAGCTTTGCATGAACACTAAACTAATTGGTGCTGACAATGCTCCTATGCAGTAGCAGGTAAATATAATTACCATAGTTCTGCAAAAGGGGAGGCTGAAGCAGGAAGGTGAACTGCCTTGCTTACAGACGCATGGTAAATCTGGGCCAAGGGCAGTGCTATAACATGCAGGATCACCTGGCCCAGGCTGTGCACGTGGTAGGTCCTGGGCAACACATCTCCTGACCCCACATGGAGTATGGGCAGCTCCCTGCAGGCAGTGTCCCTCCATTTGCTGCCCCACAGGGGATGCTTGCCCAGGGCTTTGGATGCTCCCTTGCTGTCCTCCAGTCCTGAGAGAAGAGACTAGCCCTGTAGAAAGTGTGCAGGTAAAATGGGAGTGGCAAAGGAGAGCCAGCATATAGGGCGCAGACACTGCCACCAGGAAAAAAGGCACATGTGGAAAGGGCAGACAATGTAAGGAGTGGCTCTAGTGGCAAGAACGTAGCACAAAAGGGCATGTCAGGAGGTGCAAGAAATATTCTTTCCTGACATATGGCGTGGGAAGAAACTCTGGGAGTTACACCTATGTTTTATCTTCTTCCCAACTGACAGGGTTGTGCCAGGGACTCTCAAGGGCCCTTAACCCACCCATGAACTGGGAGGGCAGGATGTCATTTTGTCACTAAGGATTGAGTGAAACTGGGCGAAGGTGATTTTTAGATTTTGGGTAGCATCCTTTTCTCTTTTACCATGCTCGGGATTTAGGAAGTCATTTAGAAAAGCCTCCATCCTATTTTTTAACGTTTCCAGGAATGGAAAATCCAGTACAGCCATCAATAAACTGGACTGAAGGTTAATTACCTTGGCTGTTGAAAATGTCCTCCTTTATTTTTAGTCTGTTTTGTTTAACGTCAGCTTCCCGTCATTGGATTTGTTTATACCTCTAAATGCCACGCTGAAGAGCTCATTATCAGAAGACAGTTCTCCATACAGTGATCAGCTTCTCCTCTAATCTGCTGCTTGATAGAATAAATATCAGCAGCATCTACCTCTGATGTCATGGGCCACCATAATCAAATAGGAGGCATTACTTTCAGAGCAGCCCTCCTAGATGCAGTCACTTCTGCTGTTATGCAGGTTTTTGTGGTCACTAATAATTCCCGTAGCTCTTCTCCAAGCAATGTCCAGAAAAGGCCCATGAAAGAAAGGAGAAGGACTAACAAATATATTCCAAACCCCACACGGAGCTTGATAGTGTGGAGTTTAACATCACTCACTGCTTTCTGTTCCTACTGACATCACTGCTTTCTGCTCCTACTGACATCACCTCTGCCTGCGTAAATCGGATTTGCTGGCAAAACACTTTCTTTCTCCTCTGACTCAGCAGCACTCGTTTATTATAATTACAATGCTGTCTTCTGCTCAGCAGTATTTCAGTTACAAGAGAGTCTATTTTGAAATGCAATTTCAAACGTTTCCTCAGTTGCATTAGATGGCACAGTTTGTGCTGCTGGTATTGTTTAGAGAGCATCCAAGGCCTGTTCAGGGCGCAAGTCCATACGGAAGTACTTCCCAGGTACCCAGTGTCTCAGTGGTTCTGTCTCGTGCTCTGGTTGCTTCAGTTATTTTGGGATTAGTTCACTTTTCTGAAAAGACATTCCCTGCCCCCACCTTGCATGCTCGCTATCTGTCCTCACAAGGCCTGCACTGCACGCACACCCGGAGTCACTGGGGAGCTGCCCTCCTTGCTTCCACCACCTCAGCAATCTGCATCTAAGAGTGGTAACGTTGTGAAGGATCTGGAGCACAGGTCTTATGGGGAGGCAGCTGAGGGAACTGGGATTGTTCAGTCTGCAAAAGAAGAGGCAAGGTGGGGGTTGGCCTCTTCCCCTACAGCAACAGAATGAGGGGGAATGGCCTCAAGTTGTGCCAGAAGAGGTTCAGGTTGAATATTAAGAAAAAATTCTTCTCCAAAAGGGTGGTGATGCACTGGCACAGGCTGCCCAGGGAAGTGGTGGAGTTACCGTCGCTGGAGGTGTCCAAGAAACATGGATGTGGCACTGAGTGACGTGGTTAGTAGGCATGGTGGTAGGTGGACGATTGGACTGGATGATCTTAGTGTTCTTTTCCAACCTGTATGATTCTATGATTCAGTGATTCACTTAGACTTTCCTTATTTTTAGTCCGTCACTCAAGCCCTGTTGCTGGGTTGTTGGGGCTGTACGATATGCAATAGAGTGATGTAATTAAAAATAGTGATATGCTTGCCTATGGAGAATTACATTCCACGTTTTCCCCTCAGACATACCCATCTGAAGTGTTTGGCCTCCTTTGTAGGCCTCACAGAGCCAGCTGAGTGCCTATGGTAGTGGCTACAATGGAGAGATGGAAAAGGAGATGGATATAGGACAAATAACATGATGGTGGATACTCTAGATAGGTGTCGCAGAATAGAACAGTTTTCATGTCTGAGTTATTTTATGCATCCTTACAGACTCCACCTTTGTAAATCACTGCCCCTGATTGTAGGCCCATTATTCTACAATTAGAAAGAAGGAAATTAGTAGTTGTACTGTCCTGACCACATTTCGATGATTCAGAATATTTTTGGCCACTGGCCTGACCTGAAAATGGATGAGAAGCTGGGAAGCTGAGGCAGCACTAAGAATCACAGAATGGTTTGGGTTGAAAGAGAACTTAAAGCCCCTGCCAAATTCCCATCTCCCTGCCATGGGCATGGACACCACTAGATCAGGCTGTCCAGGGTTCAATCCAACCTGGCCTTGAATGCTAACGACATCAGCTTCTGTGACATTCCCCCAGGTACCCCTCACTATGCATTTGATCTCCAGGTGAGTTCAGATTAATCCACACTCTCCAGGTGACAGAAAATACAAGCTTAGTCAAGCTTAGCAATCCAGCAACAGCTCTGTTAGAAGGATGGGAGATCAAAATATCCCATCTGCCTAGCGTGATGAGTAGCAGTGGGCATGTCAATAGGGAATTAATAAGGAAAATGGAGTCAATAGGGAAGCAGACTGCTGCCACTGCACCCTGCAGCTTCTGGGAGGTAGAAGTGGGAGCAGCACTGCTGTAGCAGCTCTCTCTGAGGCACGTGGCTGATGGCTCATTAATCATTCCAGCTTGCTCCCAAAGCTTGTGCCAAACCTGCAGTGTAGGTTTGCTTGATCTCTGGTGAGTGAGTTTAACTGTTTGCTAAACAAAAGTGATCTTGTCAGTCCGCACTTGGCTCTTTTAACTGCTTGTAATTACCATTCCACCAACGTAACAATGCGTTTTCACTTGCTGCTTCTCTGCCAGAAGTGTCAGCTGCCACATCACTGCTTAGTGAATGTGGCCTATTGCTCCTGTGCTGTAGGCAGGTGGTGTAGCTATGGCTGTGTGAAAAGATGTTGAAGTGCACATAGTTTACATAGGGAAATAATAACGTTTGGGACTAAATCCCAGGAAACGCAATCCCATTCCTACTTTTGAAGGCATCGTAGGCAGGCTCCTCCACTTTGTGTATTGGTTTACCTCTTCAGCTAAATGGTGAAGCAGAAGAATGTGTTTTCTCTGACACTGAAATTGCAGGGCAGGTTTCCAAGGCAAACTTGATAACTGATACCATCAGCTGGCTCCTGATACACTGCTATGTTTGAGACTCTTTGCAGGTGGCTCCTCAAAGGGGTTACCCCAGCCAACTAGCCAGTGATGCAGTGTCCTGATGGAGCCTGATTTAGGTAATTAGTGTAATCCAGTTATGCTGCCCAAGAATGAAGGAAATGAAAACTGCGATGATACGCAGAAGTAGAGAACAGCAGCATAATTTGAATTGGAGAGGAGGAGAATGAGAGGAAAAACAAAAAAGCTTTGTGTATATGGGAAAAGCTCCGCCTGTAATTCAGGCTGAGGAAAAGCAAATGGAGGCATAACCCTTTGGAGCTGCAAAATGATTTATCCATTAAGCGGATTTTACCAACAGCTGGCATTCTGTGGTTGTAGCAATGGCTTATAAAGCTTTTAGCTCACCTTCAATGAAACAATAAAAGCACACTGCTGGGTTTGACTGCTTTGGTGGTTTGCCTGACATATGGTAGTGACCCCAGGAGATGCTTGTTTTCTGCTCCTGCAAAAAGCAAAGGACAGAAGTATGAGATGGAGCTGAGATGGAATTGACCATGGCTACTTTGAAAGCCAGCCTGAACATTCTTACTGCTGTTGCTAGGAATTTCGGAGACCTCCTGTAGCTGGAGATAAAATAGTCTTAGTCTTACCTAAAATAAGACTTGTTTTGCCACTCTCATGTCTGTGAGTGAGAATACAAGGCTGTGCAACCTTATGCTACTATGAAGAATATCTGTGATGTGCTAATGAAGATATTTTTGTTGCTGCTGATAGCTAACAAGCTTTTGTCCTGCTTCTTCCATAGGCTCATTTGCTTGATATCACTTGAGACTTCATCACTCCTCAGAAACGTGTATGAACTGACATAACCAAAAAGTTTAAAACCAGTCTTTAATAACCCTTCTAACAACGAAGGAAGGGGAGAAGGGATCACTCTCCCTGCTACAATTGAGCTCATTCAAAATCTAATTCCCAAAGCAGCTCCATTTTACAGTCTGTGTTTCCATAGCCAGCATCTCAGAGTATACTTTGTAGGCATGCTGTGTTTGCTACCAGGGTTCTGCATCCCATGGATCTCTCGTCAATGTGAAAAGCAGCAGGTGGGGCAGAAGGAAGTAATGATGGTAACAATAATTTGATGGTATGCAGACTACATCGTTGTGTCCAGCAAAAAGCTGACACCTGAAATTTTACCTTTGCACTTTCAGACATAAAAGCACATAGGTTTGCCCTTAATTAATAAAATATCAGTAGAATAATGAATTTAATAGTGCAGGAAAGAGAACGGTGTGTGATTGAGGTCAGGTACTATGACCATAAAATGGTACAAAATGGTAGCATCACAACTGCATTATTTCTGTCAAAAGATGAAAGTTGCAGAAATGAATTGAGATTGGGGCAGCTAAGAAGGGAAAAGTGCTGGAAAGAAGGATAAACAGTGAGTGTGGAGAAAGACAGAGAGACTGATCTGGCCCTCCTAGCATCAGGCAGCCCTAGGGCAACCTTGAGATGCCTTTCAGCCTACTGCTCAAGGGAGGCAAGTACTCATTGTTTCTTAGCACCAGTGTAATATCTGGTGGTGCAGAGTCCTGCAGAATGTATTCGCCATATAGGTAATCCTGTGAATTCTGTACATAAATGCACTGGTGTATGTACGTGTGGACAATATATATGCTTCTGCTTATCTGTATATGGACATGTCCACCAAGAGGCTCATTGCCACATGTTCTCTTTGTGCTTCTGGCCAAACAGAGCAGAAGGGGGATCAGCCTGCTGTCAGCAGATCAATGCAGAAACCTCCATTCTCCCCACTGGCACTCTTCAGAAAAGGGGGTTGCAGGGCAGCAAGCAGGAACCCTCAGGCTGACTCTCTTTGCAGCATGGGCAGACTGTCTTTTGAGAACCTGCAGTGGATTTAAGGGCATTGTTTGAAGCAGGGAAACACTGGGAATGCTATTTTGTGGCACAGGGAAGCATCATGAGATCCTGACTAGATGGGAGAGGTGAAAGCAGTGCGAGTATCAAGGCCATATCCCTCACTGAGGGAATAAATTGGTGCATAATGCTGCTGGAATGAGTAGAAGAGGAGCAACCCAGGCTGCCCTTTCTTCCCACTCCACTTTAGAAATAATGCCCTGATGCTATAAGGGAGACTCAGGTTTCTTTCTAAGCTTTCCCCCACATCTACTCACTGGGTTCCTATATATCTTACATCAGCACTGTCTGGGGTTGTTTAAATTCGGTTAAATTGCACTCTCCATGCAGTAAGAAAAGCAGTGTCTGTATGGTCCTTGATGCATGTGTGTGCCTTGGAAATGCCTCTCAGTGTTGACTACAGGTGGCCTTGGATACCATCTGTGATTTATTTCTGGAAAGAATTAAAATACCAGCACCATTTGTTAGCCTGTTTTTACAGGGAGTCAAAAATGTGCAGTGCTGCTTTGCTGTGACTGCCAGAGCTGTGTTTGCTTCCAAAGCATCGGGTGCTCTTCTGACACTTGGATTCCTTAGGTCAGGCCCTTGAAGCAAGCCCTCTGGTTAGGCATTGATGGAGCATCTTCAGAGAGTTAACACAATGCTTTCCTTTAGTGGATTTTACAGGGCTGAGATAGGTCATGTCCAAACAGTCCGGAGCATCTTTGTGTGGTATTCTTCTAAATGATGCCTCATCAAGGTGTGTTTATGGACTATTGGTGCTCTTTTATATGTGGTTTTGTATGTGGTGGCTGTCCTGAAGCGAGACAAACCTGTTGAGTGATTTAATAATAACTGACGATTAAAAGGCTGCCTTGTAATTTGAATCAGAGCTTAATGGCCTTTATAACACAGTGCATGGGATGATGGCCAAATTACTTCAGCCACTGTAATTTATTTTTTAACCTGTTAAACACTACTACGTGCCTATTTTGGAGTGTGCCCCATGTTTGCTCCAGTGTTCTGGCTTTTGTTGATGAAATGCTAATCAGGGTGCAGGGCTGTATTTGCTCAAAACCAGAGTGGTGTAAGTGTAACCATGAGGCCTCAAGTGCAGGCATTACGTGTATCACTGCACTGACAGCAATGGAAGCTGGATGTTCCTGTTGGAACGGGAGCTGGTCACAGGCATCTGCATTCTGAGTCACTTCCTAGGCTGTGGCTTTTGTCACGGGATGCAGGCCCTACTACACTGTAACACAAGGACTTGCTATTTTCCCAAAGGCATTTCCTCAGAGAAGAGCCCCCATCATCTGTGATGGTGGCTGTGGAATGTCCCTCATCCACGGCTCGGACTGTTTCCAGGAAACTGATTGTATTTGCATTTTGAGGCTAAAAATCTGGGGAATGGAAAACACTTTCCTAATGGAGCTGCAAAGCTTTATTCTTATTAAGATGAGATCTGTTTCAGTACCCTCATGTAAATGCTTGGTTGAAGAATCCATCTGAATTTGCCATCTCCTGTTTGCTGTGATGTTGATCTGGTTTCTGCAGGGTCTCTGAAGAAGCCCGCATTGCTTCCTCTTTCTATAGGGTAGCCATGTCTTGAATTATTAGTCCTTTGTTGGCCTTGAGTGGTTTCTGGGATTTGAAGGACTCACATGGATCCTACATAAATTCTTTATATGAAAGCAGAAGCAGGCTGCCCCATTTGGTAACCTCTCATTGGCTCAACATCACAGGAAAGATGTGAGTTTAGCAGGGGGGGCTTTTATTTACTTATTTATGTTTAGCTGTGACATTGACATAAAACCCTTTCTTTCCTCCCTGGCTCTAAGTCTTTAGCTTCCATCCCCACCCAAGTTTGAAACTTTAATGAAATACTATTTTAAGTGCTACAGGCTTGGTTTTAAAATGTCATGCTTCTGAATGTTTTAAAAATAGGTGCTGGGGTCATGGGATACATGTGGCTTTTGTCAGTTTACAGATTATATTCATTCAGCTCTTCTTGTTTCGATGGTCATGTCCTGTTGAGCTTTCCCTTGATGCTGGAGCATTCTGTAGGCAAGGAAAGCAGGGTGGCAGGCTGGTCAGTTCACCCTTCCCTGAGCCCTGGCTGCCATTTAGCACTTGCTGTTTATACCAAATTGGCATCTGGAGGTTCCAGCTGAAATCAAGGCCCTGCTTTACCCATTTCTGAACAGAGCTGGGGATTGTCTTCACTGCAGAGAGCTGGTGCTCTCAGCACGGGGGCAGTGATGCAGGAAAAGGGCATTTTGTTGCTGTTGCTTAAGTGACAGAGCATGAGGACCAGTGTGGCAGATTTGTCCCAGGCCACGTGGGAAACTATGGTAGAGATGAGTACTGTCTCTCCAGGTACATTTATAGATGCTCAGTACAGCTTGTTAGGTGGGCTGGGGGATTGAAGGCATCTGTTGGGGGACTCTTGCCCTTCAGCAGAGATGAGTGAGACAAACTGATGGGTGTCTGAAATACCTGTAGGCACCCCACATATCCCAGTTGCTAACTGCATGCAGCATCACTTCTGAAACCAGTTGTCACAGAATCATAGAATATCCCTCATTGGAAGGGACACATAAGGATCAAGTTAGGATCTTGGTGTTTCCATCAGGGCCTGAGCCAGTCCATGTAATGCCACTGAAGACCCTGGTGGGACCCACAGAACCACCCATGGGGTGAAGAGCACTGGTGAGGTTCAGAGATGCTCTGAGAGCAGCATGAGGTTAACCCCATGAGGTTAGGATTGCTCCCTGCCTCATTCCTAGCACTGTGTGATGCGCTGATCCAACCCACCTTATCATTGAGTAATATAGAAATGGGTGAGGTGTAATAGCAGCAATCAGGGCTGTGCAAGTACAGTGACTGCTTTGTCATGCTTTCACTGAAGGAGATTATGCCTGAGGCTTTCAAAGGAACCTAAAAGCTTTAGATCTCTCACTTGCCTGACTTTCAACAGGATTTCCAGGTTAAGAAAAAAAATAAAATCCTAGCCTGCCACAAATCTTCTGCCAAGCTGAAGGGTGTTAACTTTGAGGAAATATTGATGCAACTATTAAAACTCTTCAAGAGAAACAAGCTGCTGCTTAATATTGCAGGATTGTCTCTTTGTCTATAAAAGGAATTCAGATGCTGCAAATTGAAGGTCTTTAGGAGGATGACATAAGGTCTGGCTCTATGACCTACATCACATAGAGCAGCTTTCAGACCAAGATGCCATGATGTCATGAGGCCATGGCCTGACTTGTTGCCAGTGTTGGGTTATTCCCTGTAGGATGGCTGCTCTCCGTATTGCATCAGCTTTTAAATCAACCTTACACAGAGCTTTATAGAGAACCTAAGTAAACACACGAAAATGAGTGTGATGTAATATTCAAATTGGAAAACTGGCTGTATAGGAGTAAATATAAAGTGAGTAGTATAAAAATTTGGGACAGATGTAATATTATTGACGTAACCTGCTGTTGGCAAAATGATGCCAATAAAATATTGCTGTAAATGTTGAAATGGGTCAAAACATGTTTTAAAAACAAGATGCCATGCTGCCAGCAATAGGGGTGGGGTAATTAATGCCTGATTGCTCCCTTAGTTTGGCTACAGCCAATCTGTGCCTGTAGAGCACTGTGATAGGGTCACACAGGCACTGGAAGGATGACTAGTGGCAGGCCAGAGAGCATCCAGCATCTTGAAGAATGGGTGAGTAAACACAGCCTGTCACAGGGCCCTACAGCCTCCTCTGACCAAGATGAGATAACACCAGCAGTTTGCCCGCAGTGGCACAGCACTGATATTGAACCACAGCTGCTCCAAAGGTAGAACATACTCTGTGTGCTTGACATGAACACACAAGGGTTGGCCTTTTCTCCCAGATAACTAGTGATAGGATGAGAGTTTATGGCCTTACATTGCGCCAAAGGAAGTTCAGGTTGGATATTAGGAAAAAAAACTGTCTCAAAAACAGTGGTGATGCACTGGAACAGGCTGCCCAAAGTGGGTGGTGGAGTCACCATCCCTAGTGCTGTATGAGAACCATGTTGGCGTGGCACTGAGGGATGTAGTTTAGTAGTCATGATGGGGATAGTTGGGGTTGGTCTTGATGATCTTAGTGATCTCTTCCAACTTTAATGATTCTATGATTATTTAGTTAAAAGATGTGGCAAAGCAGGCATGCTACATCTCTCCAGCTCAAGCAGTTGCTCATTTTTTTTCTCTCTCAGAAAAGAATATGTGTGGAGCCTATTCGAGTATCAGGCCAGTAGATGCAGGTGGATTTTTCCTTTCTGCTGCTGTTAGGGCATGGCTATTAGGTTAGTTATCTCCCATGCTGTTTATGGTTTTTATAACAGTCTATGGATTCAGCTCCCAGCTCACTAGGAGCACGCTTCTGACAGGCTTGTCCTAGGGGCCTGGGGCATCAGGGAAAACCACCAGGAAACAGTGACGTCCCATGGGTGTCCCAGCTCTAAGAGGTGGCTCTGGATGGCTTTCAACAACCCCTGTTGTGCTGCCAGACCCCCACAGCTGGCAATGAGGCCCGTTCTATGCTGTTCGTGGGCATTTCCCCAAGGAACTGTGCCTTAGTGTGGCTCCATCCCCTTTGCTTTCTACCCCTTTATAGTTTTGACTGTGCAAAAACCCTGTAACACTCCAAGAGTGAGTGGGGAATTGTCAGGCTAATGCTTTTTGCCCCCTTAATACCTCTGGCACCAGACCAAGGGCCGTTTAAGGCAGGTCTGTGAGCAGAGCTTGCCAAGGGTTTAAGTGGTCTCTCTACATCTGAACTAAAAGAATTAAAATTCTTAGTGGATTATAGGTTGTATCCATGACAACAAACTCGCTCCCTTTCTCTTTTTGGGGGGGATCTCTTGTAGTATAAATATGTTGCCAAACAGAACCCTTCTATTTATTTATTTCTTGAACAAACGTTTCACATAATAACAGCATTAATTAAAAAGCAAAATAAGTGGTCGTCAGCATTTTGATGATTGTGTATGTTTTATGCCTGGTATCGTCTTATGAATCTAGAAGTCTCTTGACTGTGCAAGTCAATAATGCTTTTGTTCAATAGTATTAGAGGGAATTTTGCTAGCCTAAAAGAAGTGAGGGTAATTATTAATAGGAGTTCTTGTGCACTGTATACCTGTAGTAGTTAAAGGAGAAGCTGCTTAAATTTATTCTGACAATTGCAGATGCAGCACTGGAGGAATCATTTGAATTATTCATTCTGCTACAAGGAAACATCCCACTTGTCTTCTCTTCAGAACTGAAATCCCAGGCTGATTTAAAAAATGCTTTAAAATATATGGGGTTGATTTCTTTTTCTTTTTTCTTTTTTTAAGTAACTGCTGTTTCAAGCCTTCTAATTACCTATGAAGGCAAGTTTGCTAAAAAAAACCCCTCTGATTTCTAAAAGAAAGGAGAAATTGAATTTTTTACACGAGCTGCTTCTTGCAGAATAGATTTAATGAAATTCAGCTTTCTTTCATAAATAATGCAGCACTTGCATTTGATTAGGTGAAGCCTAGAGGAATTTCTACCTAATCAGATGCATAGCAAGAATATTGCCTACAGACTGTTACTATTATCAATGGTGGTGGCAATGAAAACACAGCGCTGTGTGTGTCCAGACAGAACGCTTTGTTTTCTTAAGAGAAGTTATAAAACACCATATACGTTAAACAGCTGATCTTTTGCTGGTGTCCCAGCTATTTGTAAAACAAGGTCTGGGTTCTGGGTACTGCCGTTATTGTGGCGTAAAGAGACACTACATTACCTTGAGACCCCATTGCAAGGTGCTTCTTACTCTTCCAAGAAATAAACACACATGTGGAAGAGACAACCTTTGCATCAGAGAATTTTTAGTTGAGATAAACAAGGTAGCTATCAGCAATCAATCTTTCACAAAGATGATAGATCACATGCAGCAAAATGCAAAACAGTTCGCAAATGGTGTATCTGCAATTTTTGCAGAAACCTTTTGAGAGTTCTGTAGCAAACGTTGCTTCAATTTGTCATCTGTGGCCAAGTCTTATGATGTTCAGTAAATCCAGCCACAAGACTTTGTTCTGCTCTGTTTTATCCCTAGGAAGCTGCTATTAGAAGCAGTGGATGTGCATGAAGAGTGTAGACCATTAGTCCTTTAGTCAATGTCCATATTAATACATAGAAAAGGGTCTGGGCCCCATTCTGTAACCCTGAGGACAGCTGCTATGAATTGTCCTGCATGTATCTGAGAGATGGTAGCTGAGTCCAAGCTGACTTTTGGGATCAGACCCTGGGCTGGGCTTAGCGCTGGACCCCTCCTAGGTACTGTTTCAAAATGGGCCTTGCAGTGTCTCTGATTGCTTCACTCTAGATGTCGCTGCGTTAGGGCTTGGTTATGCTCTCCGTTGAGCTCAGTTGAGTCTCATCTTGCTCTATCACCATACTGAAGTAATATTACAATAAAAACTTAAAGAACTGAAACTTCGTAGAAGAGCCCAGCACCACTGCCTTATCTCCCCACGCTCAGACTCTTTTCTCCCAACATTTTCTTGGAAATGTAAAATTGCAGCTGTCATAAGTTCTCCAGGCCAGATGCTAAGCTGGCTTAAGCTGACAATTTGTGCTGGTTAAGGTTCTGTTTTTTCACTTATATTTCTTGGAAAGGGCAATGAGATGTAATGAATAAATGTAAAACATAAGAAATAGAGCCCAGGATACATGGAGTTGTGTCTGCATCCTATGATTTGCTGTCAAGAGGTTTTAGCACTGAGCTCAGAAGTGTATTTATGGAACTGATGGTCAGAACTGTACAGTTTAGAGGTGAAATCAGTGCTGCTTTTTAATCTTGAATTTTCATTTCTCTGCAAGTTGTTGCAAGCAAATCTCCAGGGCCTAAAATGTCGTGTGGAGTAGTAGAGGCCAGAAGCAGAATTAATTTCTGAAAGTTTGAGGACAAAACCATCAGTTTTTTATAAAATGTTCATCTGTTTCTGGACTTCCCAAGATTTGTCCGAAATACTTCTGCCCACTTATGTGTCAAGCGACTTCATGTCAGATATAAGAGCTCTTTTTAGATGAGTACTGACAAAAGGGGCGCTTGGCTTTTATCATAGCCAAATGGAGAACGAGACTCAAACATAACTCCCAAACCTTTTTAGTTGAAAGCAATGTTAAAATCATGTGGGAGAAACAGGAAGCAAGACTGAGCCTTTTGTTATTTGCCAAGAGGCAGATAGTACATTCTTTACTTAAGATGGTGGTCTGAGGTATCACACAGAACTGCATCCCCCATGGTGAAAAGCAGGCAAATATGTCCATTACTCCATGGCCATAATTGTGGAAATTTTCCCCCAGACTTTTTCATCCTGGGAGGCTTAACCTTGTGGGCCAGTGGGGTTTAGGGATAAGGTAAGCTTCATCTCCTACCCACTGATCACTTTGTCTTTTACTGACTCTTCTACAAGTGCAGGCAGCCTCTCACATCCAGAAGTGCTTCATAACTGGCTGGGTAGCTTCCGTGGTGGAAAGTGATGCTATTTTCGTGACAACTGGAGGATAGCTTTGGATTTCCTTCTCTTTGTTTCTCTGTAACAAGAACAGTTAAGGACCTCTTCCAAAATCATTTAAGCCATGAATGCAGGTAGTGTGGATGAATGTTGTGCAGATAGTGCAGATGGTGGTTTGTACTTGGAAACTGCACCTGAAGGCTCGCATCAGAAGTGATTACCTCTGACAGATGAGGTGCTTATCTGTGCAGGAGGAATGTTGACAGAGCCTGTAGTCATTAGATATGAGTGGTGTTTATTACACTTAGCCTTTGCCTGTATAATACTCTGAGTTTATATAAAAAGTACAGAGCTGCATCCTTGGATGTCCTGTCCTCAATGATGTGGCAGTGCGATATTTGTCTGCCAGGCTCAGTGTTGGGTGGAAAAAGAGTTTGGGGACTTTTTTCTTGTTTAGTTGTAAGAAACATCCCGAATTTGTTCCTGGTGCACGTCCTCTTTTCTCAGAGTTTCCTTGTATGTTCCTGGCTTCACCACCAAATAAGACCCTGCCAGAATCACTTATGTGCTGTGGAATGAAAATATGACTGATACAAATGTTGCAGCAGTGTATGAAGTGCTAAATTATTCATGGTACTTAAGTACAGAAAATCCCTGGGCTGAACTGACAAAATGAAGAACTCCAGGCAAGAGAAAAAAAAAACACAGCAAAAAACCAAGCATGGAAAGTCTTAGATTAAAAACATTCCCAAAATTTAGAGTTAGACCACATTATAATCTTAATCTCTGCTTCCTTTAAATGCCCTTCCTTGTGCCGTACCCTGGGCTGTCACAGCTAACTATTTATAATGTCATTATCCACATCTCTTTACAAAGCTATTATCCACACTTTACAAACAGGGACCTAAGGCAAAGAAATGCCAAATGACTTGTCCTGGCTTGAAATAGAAAATGTGCACAGGCAGCAGGATTTGAGGCTAGTTCCCCTCAAACTGAAGCCTTGGCCATCTTAATCTGCTTCCTCCCTGTTGTGAATAAAATGAGCATCAATACAGGGTCTGTGGGCACCTTCCTTTCCAGCTGTTCTCACAGCTTGTGTGGGACCTCTGTGGGCGTCTCTCTCATGTCTCTTCATTAGCATCACAAACTTCAGTTTTCACCCATCTGTGATACAAAGGGCCCTGGATCACTTTTACCTCTGGAGTTTTCCAGTGAAAAACCTACAAACTGCATTAGGATTGACCTGAGAGTTGAAGCTGCTAAGTGGACCGCAATGTGCTTTTTAATTCATAGGGAATTTTAACAGAGATACATTGGGCCCAATGTGAAATGCTTTACCTGGAACAGATATAAGTTTGTTTTGAACATTTAAAAGAAGAACCAAGTGTTAAAAATAAATACAGCGAGAAGCTCAGGGAATTCATATGATAATGTAGTCTGTTTCCAGATTTTTTGATCATTTTGCTTTGTCCTGAAAACATGGTTCAGCAGCTGATTTCAGGCTTCACTTTGCCCTTTATTAATGTCACTTGTATTGTGGGAAGCAGATATTTAAAAAATAAAAGGCACAGATCAGTTTAGCAGTGTCGTGTTGGTTTCTGTATATGTCAAAACACATTTCTGTTGGAAACATATTTGTGACTAAGCGGTTCTTGCTTGTTTGAGAAGCATTTTGAATAAAAACATCCAGGCTGCTCTGATCACTCTGCCTTTTGCTTGGAGGGTAAAGCAGCCTTTCAAAGCTGTTCAGTGTTCCCTTCTGCCCTGGAAGCATAAGGGAGCTGTAGGAGAAGATCTGATTTACAATCTCTTTGGGAGTTGAAAAGGTTCCTCGGGATGCCATCAGGACCTGCAGCAAATGAAAGGAAGATGTTATTTTCTAGCTTTTCTTCCCACTGCTGAGTGCCGAACAGCAGTGGTGGCTGGACAAGTGACTTGCATTGTGTGTCACTTAATGAGCTTCTGTAACTTGATATTTCCTTTTCCCCAGACTGTACCCTCGTCATGCAAGTGCTCTCAACAACCTGGGCACACTGACCAAAGATGTGGTGGAGGCAAAGGACTACTACAGACGGGCCCTTCAGTTGAACCCTCAGCACAATCGAGCTCTCTTTAATCTCGGCAACCTGCTCAAGTAAGTCGTACACAGACCTGGGAAATCCAGATTCTCTCTGTGCATGTCACCACAGTGGGTTCTCTGCTGACTGGTGAAGGAACGGCATTAGTTCTTACTGCTGGCATGGGGACAAGTCTTAGTTTGGCTGTCCTTATGCTGTCTGCCAGGTCACTTCAGGTGCTGTTTGCAGTGATGCTTCAGCTGGAGGGCATTCACTTGTTCCAAATTAGGCATCAAAAAATGTGGGGTATGAGTCCAAACCAGTCACCTGAGATTTCCATCTCAGTGGAGACATGTAAACCTTTCCAGTAAAGCAAGCCATGTTGTTCAAAGGCAGGCATTTGATGCAGATCTGATGAATAACACATACACAGCAGATCCCTCAGAGCAGGTTCCCCTTCTCCTTGTTAGTTAGCTATAACTGGAAGATCTTCTGTGTAGTTTCAATATAAGCACCTAACTTTTGAGGTTCTTGGACAGGCAGAAGAGAAGGTTCATCCAGTTCCAGGGGTGGTGGGGTCTGGGTTTGAGGGGGAAGTTTGCTCATATCCCTATGTGGTTCCTCTAATGAGCAAGAAAACGAGTTGATCAGCTCCTAATTTGATATGTTGTCATTTAGAGCATTAGCCTTTAGCAAGGAGAATAGCGATCATAATCTTGCAAATTAATTTGACTAACCATTTCTAAAGACTGAACTTAGATTTACAAAAGCTTTGCCGCTATGTTAAAATCTACTAGAGGTGCAATTAAACAAAAATAATCTCAATTACTGCACTGCTGGTTTTTTTTTGACATGATAGTGTTGTGGGTTCTTCCTTTCCCTTTCCCTTTCCCTTTCCCTTTCCCTTTCCCTTTCCCTTTCCCTTTCCCTTTCCCTTTCCCTTTCCCTTTCCCTTTCCCTTTCCCTTTCCCTTTCCCTTTCCCTTTCCCTTCCCCTTCCCCTTCCCCTTTCCCTTTCCCTTCTCTTTCCCTTCCCTTTCCCCTTCCTTTGAGTGTGAAGTCTATGTAAATGTTATTAAGTAGACTGCTGAAGCTCTGCCTGGTTCATTTGGTAATGGAGAAGTTGTCAGAGTAATACTGCAAGTAAATCTGATGATTTGGGGTTAGAATATGGCCAATAAGTAGTTATGTAGAAGGCAGATTAGTGCTTTACTGGACATACTCACAAGAAAGGTAAAGACAGTCTTATTTTAAGGTAAATGAAAAGTCTATATTATTTGTGAGATTTGGTTGATTAAAATTGACCTTAGATGGCAATGCTTTTTAAAAATATATGTCTTCTTAATCCATCCCGTTTGCTTTAGTTACTATTCTCTGTGATTTTTTTTTTTTCCTAAATATGAAATATTAATACAAAAAGACAAAAGGCAGAAGCAGCATCGGGATATTCTTTGTCAATAACACTTAAATCTGGCAATCTGATGGGCTCTTATGACCCAACAGATGGGCAGAAACTGGATTTGTTGCGCTGGCAAAGCATAAAGGAGGCCTGTGGGAAACTGTCTTGGAACTGCTGTTTGTTTTGTGTTCAATATGTCACGTATTTCCTGACATGATATTTAAGTCACTGCGATACATCAGGTTATGTGCACTCTGCATCCTTCTGTGGTGCCACATACTGCGATACGTTCAAGGTGTGTGATACTTCTGCTGACCTCTTTAAAATAAAGCTCTCAGGTTCCCTCTCCCCTTTTCCCACACCATTTACTTCTAGTTTCTAAACTTTTTTTAGGCTTCCAAAGCAACCTATTGCATCTGGATGCACTAAGGGTATTAATAGAAAACAGCTGTATCTTCCCATTCAGGTAGAACTCCTAGTGAGGGGTTAGCACATATACATGTAATGCAGGAACACCAGTGCTTCCACATAAGGTTTACTAATCCTGGAGAAAGTACACAGAGGCAAGTTATCATTCATCAGTTGAACAAAGGTACTCACGTTACTGGGAGAGGCCAGTCAGTCAGTCTCCTCCAAGTTCTCAGTACTGGAGGCAGCTTGCTGGTACAGTACCCAGCCTGGGATTACCCCCAGTGGATAGCAGTGGTGGCTGGCTGACAAGATGCCCATGCCACCCCTTAGTTTTTTGGCCATATATATAATAATAAGGCATCACATTTCAGGATAAGTGAAGTCCTTCACAGAAAGCAAGGAGACTTAGTGACAGCTGCAGGGCAGTTTATCACAAACATGTTTCTTCTAGCTACATGCAGAACCTAGAGATAGTTTAGTTGTGTTCCCAATGTAATGCAAGCCCTTTATTGTTGCCTGCTCAGGCCATGTTTTGTATTTTTCCACACAACATGTAAAGCAGATGCTGTGTAGGCAGCAGCTAACAGTGATACGATGAGAGGGAATGGCCTTTAATTGCACCAGGGGAGGTTCAAGTTGGATATTAGGAAACATTTCTTCTCAGGAAGACTGATACTGTATTGCATCAGCCTGCCCAGGAAGGTGATGTTGCTGTCCTGGAGGCGTTCAAGATCTGTGTGGCTGTGGCACTGAGGGATGTGGTCAGTGGGGATAGGTTGGACCAGATGATCTTAGTGGTCTTTTCCAACCAGGAATTTTGTGATTCTGTGATATTCTACCAAATTATCCTTTTATTCAACCTAATCTGGAGAATGCACTAAGAGACTGTGACCTACTGGGGAGAAACCGGTGCTGTGCTGCGTGCATAGGGCAAGCAGAATTCTGCAGACACTAAATGCTATTATAATCTAGCTAATGAATTGAAATTTGCAGAATATTACAGGCGGATATTGCTTTCTGGATGTGACATGAGACATTAGGGTGTTTTGATATTTAAACTGATGGCAGTGAGAGGATAGAAGGTCAGGATGTAGAAAGGATTTTCTGTCCTCTTAACAAAGGCTTTGGTGGCTGTAGCAGATACAGATTAGAAAGAGCCACACTTGCAACATCCAAATCATGTCTAGTAACTGCATTTTGTATAATGGGACATGTAACAAAACGGTCTGACATGGAATTCCCAGTCAAATTCTGCTGCATTCCTTACACCCACTGAAATCTGATTGCAGATACTAGATTTCACCTCTGCAGAGCTGGGAAATGGGAGCTGCAGGGTTTTGGAAAGATGGGATTTCTGTTCCCATCCAGGAATCTGCTGCTCATTACTGCCTGGATATAAGCTGTCTGTACAAGCATCTGTTGCTTGTGATTTAAACTCGAGTAAAAAATTTATTTGCAGGACAAAAGGATGGAAATTCTTCATTATTATTATTTTGTTTTCTCTGGATACCCTCGATGAGAAAGAGATTCCATTTTCTGTTTGCATGCAATGAAGAAAACTGCATGCCAGAAGATGAATGTTCTCAGGAATCATCACAGGACAAAGGCTGAATAGACCACTGGTTTTGTTTACATATACTAAAATAAAGTTGTATGTCATCCTTTTCTTGTCTACTATAAATATCGGGCAGTGGATAATTAAACAACACAGACAGATATTTCTTAGTTAAAACAGCCCCAGAAGGTGGCCTGCCCAAAAGTGAGAAATCTCTTTTTCTGCTTACGTGTTCCAAAGCAGCTCAATGCTGCTTTCTTTTGTTTTGTTTCAAAGTTTCCTGCTACATAAATATTTAGCTCCTCTATATAGATTCAGCTTTGTTGAGATACAGCTCGAAAAACCGAGATAAATATGTAGCATTCAGAATACCTCACATAAATTTATAGCCTGTGGGATATTCTGTAAAGAGACGAGAAATAAAATATTATGAACATTTGAAGTAAATATTTAGGATCTCAGCTTTCTTTTGCAGAATGGGAGAGGACTTACTCTCTGTTGTGCTCTCTCTCTCCACACGTAAAGCGCTCTAATATTCAATGCAGCATTTCTTATGAAGAAATACCTCATAACTCTTAGGTGCTTTGCAAGTCTTATGGCTGATTTTTCAAGGAGAAAATGAAGCGCCTAGAAACAGTGTCCCCTGAGATCTTGAGTTTATTCAAAGGGATGATTCTCTTCTGAATGTCAAGTAACAAAAGGTATTCTCTGCGTTTTTTGCTCGTTGTTCCAAGTTTAGTGAACCCACCTAGTCAGAGGGAGGAAGATTGCCTGCCTCCCTGATACAGGCTTTTGGGTATGTATGTATTTGAAAGTGTTAACATGGGCTTATGTAAGTGTCTGAAAATACTGGAAAACATCAGGTAGGTATTGTGTGTACTGAGGATCAAGATCTTTCAGAAACTGAAATACTCCTTCCTTCTTTTCAAAGAAGCAAACTGAACAATAACGTTCAGTGATGCTACATCTGGCTTTCCAGATGATCTCTGGTTAGAATACTCTCTTCAGCTTGAAGTGCTGAGGTTGTACCTCAACATCACATACTTAATTTAGCTCACTTTAAAAAAAAAAAAAGAAAAAGAAAAAGAAAAAGAAAAAGAAAAAAAAGAAAGACAAAACAAAAACAACCCACAACTGATGCTGGCAGCATTAAGTTGACAATAGATTCAAAGAGTAACTCAGGTTGCAACTAGCTTCTTGGAGATCAATTAGTCCCACGGCTCGAAGTGGGTCAGATTGGATTGTGTTGCTCAGGGCTTTGTCCAGGTGAATCTTGAACATCTCCAAGGACAGCCTAGACCTTTTCAGCATCTCTCTGCTGACCTTCCTCCAGTATGATTATACCTTTCTTCCACGAGAGTACCCAGCACTAGGCATTGCTCCAGTCTCATAAATACTGTAGGAAGGGAAAGGATCATCTCCCTGGGCCCACTGACTTGGGACAGTTATCCTTCTTCACCATCAAGGGCTAACGGCCAACATGCTGTCCTCCAGGACCTCCAGAACCTTTCCTGCAGAGCTGCTTTCCAGCCTGTTGTCCCTCAGCGTGTGCTGGTGCATGGAGTTATCCAACCCTAGGTGCAGGACATAATTGTTCGCCTTCTCGAGTTTCCTGTCAGACATGGTCCTTCTGAAAAGGTGCCCTTCCTTGCACTGTATTGCCCACTGCCCCAGTTTGGTGTCATCCATCCACATAGCACAGAAAGCCAAAGGAGTGCATCTCAGTTATCTGAGTTGGTTTAAACCCAGGTAGCTGAACAAGCTTAGGAGTTACCTTTCAGACAGCTACACACTGCAAGCTTCCCTTGGATTATGGTGTAAAGATAAGATGAGATGTTTAGAACTGTTGTGGAGCCCTTACTGAGTTCCATGTTTCTAGCTTTAAAGCAGTCAAAGTAACTTCACATTGTAAAACAGATCTTGAAAATTCAAAAGTCCTCTGGAGCACTAATTCCTAGGTTACTTTTCTGTTGTGAATGAAATTTGCTCTAGTGCTAATAATAGCCCACAAGCAGCCCCGTGAATCCTCAAGCTTCTATGGGGCAGTTTAAGCTTCTCAGTCTGCTGGGCACTTGCAAAAATATGTAAGCGATGCTTCTGGGGGAAGAAGCTACTCCTTGCATTCAGCTCCGCCATGCTGGTTGTGGAGGGCTGGAGACTCGAGTGGAAGATGGAATTAGGAGAGGGCATTATAAACCAAGGTAATTTGGGGAAAAATAGGATTAAGCGATCATAGGCTCCTTGTGTCAGTTGAATTTGTTCCTCTCTCTGTCATGTTGAAGGTATATATTACCTAGCTTTTCCTGCTGCTGATCCCCGGTTTGTGGTAAATCAGTGTATTGGACTGTTCTCTCAGTACTCGGTGTTCTCCCAGATTGCATGAGATTCGTAAAAACTACAGCCTTGATTCTGAAAAGTGCTGAATATGTTGGCCTTGGTCCAGGAAAGCACTTCAGCCAGTAATTAATTTTCAGCTTGCCTACATAAAAGTTAAGTACGTGTTTAAGTGCTTGGCCAGAGCAGTCGGTATCTTGCAGGACTGAGCCCTCTGAGAAACTATTGAATCTGCTTTTTGTAATATAACTCAGCCTGTCACATAAAAAGATGCCATAATCTTTCCCTCTCTACCCCCACTTTCAAGAGACAAACATTGTTCTTGGATCAAACGAAGAAAAGGCCATTTAGGAAAAAAAAAAAAGAGTAATTAGGAGGACTGCCCTATATTCCTAGAGCATGCTTGTGGTTAATGGGAACTTTTACTGCTGCTGAGCGGATCACTTAATCCTTTTATTTCTGTAGCTGGCATTTCCTACATTTTTTGCCAAACATCAGTACCTTTATGAAGCAGTCATCTGGTTTTGATTTATGAAAATGTGCCACGAAACTCCAGCCAAGGAATTCAAAAGTTTTATGAATTGACAAGCTAGCTGGTCTCTAATTAGTGCAGGAGAAAAGTGGTTCTTTATTTGTTTTTGATTCATTCGTGTAATTTATATGGAGCACCACTGGTAGAAGAAAAAGAGTAGCGCGACTGTTTTCACTTAGCATAACGGACAGGCAAAATGTTCCTGTAGTTATATAACTAGAAAAGGGAAAAATTCTGCAAAGCCACATATATTATCAGCTGAAATTTGCACCTTATAAACAAGATCTGGTTACTTGACCCTGTCACTCAGATGAAATCTAAGCCCCAAGCGGCAAGGTGTTCACATACTTTCTCTGTTCTCTTTCTTTTTGTAAGCCTTGCTATTCATATTCCTTGTACACCCAGCACAAAGAAAATGTTGTTCCAGTCCAGCTAAGCATCCTTAGATGTTTGCTCAGGAAACCTTCTCGTTTTTCCAAGGGAAGGAATACAGAGTGGTACTGGTGAAACTGTAGCTCAAATAATAAAATATCCTTAGATTTTTGTTGAGAAGGGTTTGTCCTTTTTCCAGGGCAGTAACTGTAAAGTAACTGGGAAAAACAATCCAGCTCACTAACATAAGCATTTCTCAATATTCGCTGCTCGTAATCTGTAGGATCTGAATAATAGAGTCCTCTAGCCTAACGATTGACGTGGTTAGGAATTATTTAATGAGATCCAAAACGTTTAATTGAAAACATTAATGTAATGAACTATAAGCCTGGATATATAACAGCACCAGCCGCCTAGTGACTTGCAAAGATCCCACAGTGTTATTAGGAAGTGAAAATGCTTTGTATCTCCACCCTGCAGCTGTGGGAGCCAGGTTGCTGGCAGATGTCCTGTTCCCAGTTCACTCGATGACTCAGTGGCACAACTGGGGTCACATCAGCTGACTGCAGACCCCCTGTTACCCCTGTCAGCATCCCCTCCTGGCATGCAAGTGACTTTCCAAGGACTCATGCCTGGGAATGCTTTTGCTGTCCTTCATGTATCTAAAGATCCTGATTGGATGGATGAGGCAGAATTACTGAGAAATACTGAGAGTACAGTAGGGCTGGAGAAGTTGACAAATCAAATCTGTTGACTTAACAGAGCATGTGGCCTGTGCTGATTGCGGGATAGTCAAAATAAATTGCTCTTTGTTCTTCACAGTGCGGAATATTAAGGAATTTACCATTTTGGAGATGTTTTGTCTTCGCTGAGATCACTGTGTAATGCTCAGTATGAGCAGTCATCAAAGGAGTAGACCAAACAGCAGATTCATTAAAACCTGTGTGTTCCCACTGCTGAAATTAACGTAGGGGTGCAAAAAGCACAAAGTCTCTGAGTTTGTTGAGGAGTTGCCCTGGTGAGCACATTTCCTGTTCTGGCATGAAGTAGAATGAGTTCCTTCATCACTGCCAACGTGATACAGATACTTGTGTTGCTTCTTTCCTCAACAAGTGACCCACTTGCTTCTCTCTGGCTCCTTCCAGATGTGTCTGATGTCAGTCCTCCCTCCTTTAGTAGCTGTCTGGGAAGAGAGAGGCATATTTACAGCAGGGATGGGAGAAAGACCCCAGGTTAGCTCAAAACAGCATGCTCGGCTTGTGAGCACCAGAGCTCAAGCAGACAGTGTCTGTGTTCCTGTCTTTGGCATGCCTGCCATTCCAGTGACATACAGGAGTCATATCAGGGCCATCTGCATCACCTATGGGAAAGAGTATGTGCCAGCAAGCAAAACTGAGCATGTATGCAGTGACCGGAGAACTGACCCTCTTTCACAGGGCAGGCAGATTGGTTAAGTATGATGCGGATGATGCTGGGTGTGTGCATTGTGGAGAGGAGGCACAAGTGAATTATTTAGACTTAGCTGAAAAGAACAAGACAGAGCCTTTCACATCTCTTTCAATTAGCTGTTCGGTGGGTGATCTACCGCTAAAGAGCTTCTCTTTCTTTTTTTCTTCCCTCCCTCCCTGGCCTGCAGGTCCCAAGGGAAGAAGGAGGAGGCTGTAATCTTACTGAGAGACTCCATCAAATATGGCCCAGACTTCGCAGATGCCTACTCAAGCCTGGCCTCACTGCTGGCTGAACAGGTAACAGGCCTCATTTGGGGCTCTTGCTCCTGAGGGCTGATGCACCAGTGCTGCAGTCACAGAGTAGAAATGCTCTCACTTCACACACAGTGCAGCAAAGTGCACAAGCCAGGGGCTATCTGGAGAGATCTGTTGGGCTGCTGCTTTAGAGATGACTTGTTCAGTATAGGAGGCCTACTCAGTCTCACTGAGTAATTACACCCACATGTTGTGGCTTTGAACTAAATCACTGTTAAAGTTGTGAGTACATGCACTTTCTGCACCACCCTACATTTATAGCAAAGTCTTTATCCAGTGCACCTCGAATACGGACAGCACAATAGGTGAGTACTCCCCCCTCACACACACCTAACAGAGGTAACCTTGGGGTTTTATAAGAAAGCCCTCCAGAGCTAGGAAACCAAGATTGCTGATTTTCTGCTTTTCAGTTCTTCCCCTTGCATCTAACCCTTCAGGATACAGCCCTTCATTACTGCCATAGATGATCACATACGGTGGGTGGAGAAACTCACTTGCTTTATGTTGCTCTTAATGAGCAGCTGCTCAATATTTGATTTAACCTCATTGTTCAATATGTGCCCCAGACCTTATTTACTGCACAGGGATCAGATTGTGCTCTGGAGGCAGGATTACTCATTTCTTCATGGGCTTTTTCACCATGCTCATTACTCAGGGCTCTCACCGCTTGCTGCGGTGAGGTAATTTCTTTCTACAAGGTCTCGGTGAGGTGAAATACTGTCTTCACATAGGAAAAGGGAAATTGAGGCACAAAAAGAAGTGTGGGTACCCACACTGAAACCACCAAGCCCTTCTTTCCTGCAAGCAGGCAGCAGCACATATTAGGGATGCTGTGTTTTGAGCACTGCTCCCATGGTCTGCAGCCACAACCAATGGCCCTAGTCTGGCCCTGTAATGATGAGTGGTAAGGTCCTTGCACAACAACAGCAAGCTTCTACATAGCTTTGGAAAACTGATTTTTTCTCCCCAGAATTTGAGATCTTACCATTCTGTAGCATGGGATACTAAAGCTTTCTAAATAAAAGCTTGCCGAAATGCAAATACAGACACAGCAATGGAATGCCATCTTTCACTATTTTCCATTAGTCTGGTTAATTAAATCTTCTCTCTGCAAGTGGATACATTTCAGCAGATCTGTGGCTTTGGCTTCTTTAATGATGTAGATACTCTGCAAAATTCATCTATGGTATATATGGGTTACTTAAAGACATGCTATTTTATTTTCCCTTTTAAATGACTTTCAAGTGTTTGAATATTATCGGCATCAGCTGCAGGAATCTAGAAATATAGTAGATGAATTGAAAGAAGAACCGTGTTGAATGGGAACTCTACTTTGAATGAGCCCCTCAATGAGGAGTCTCCTGCAAGTATAGGAAATGAGTTGTCTGCAGTAATACCTGGTTTTAATATTAATTGAATTTATTAATTAGAACCATCAGCCGTAAGGTCAACAGAGCAATAAAACCACTATAGAGCCCTGAGGTCTTTTGCCCAAAGGAAATGTCATTAGCAAGGCCTGCAATAATTCATCTGCTTTTATGTATAGATCGTTCATCCTCTTGTGACTTGAGTAATTGCTGAGGAAGAAAAGATAGTTTGTAAAGTTTCTTCAGAAAATAACAACTTCCTGCAGGCTTTTAACACGTTCTCATGTTCAGCCACAGCTGATGACTGCCTGATTGAGCACCTCCTTCCTCACACACCCATCCTAGTGACCTTGGCAGGGGTCCTACCTTGAATGTTTGAGAGAGGGGCTGAAAGGCTAAACGCTGCACATTTAAGTAACACTCATGAAGCGATCACTTCTGTGACCAGCTTCTGCTCCTTCAGCTTTGCATTAAGGCTGAGAAAAAGGAAAAACCAGTAGAAGTGATGCAGTAAAACAGTATTGGAACTGTAAAAAGTACTGCAAGAGAAAGGTCTCTGGCACTATTCGCCTGCTACATGGCATGATTACCCTTTTCTCTCCTTGCTGGTTGATTCAGAAGTCAGAGCCTACCTGAAAAAAACAAACAAAAAACACCTTCACACTGCATAGAAATGGGTCTCGTTTGTGCCTTTTATAAATACATGCTCCTACTACTGCTCTCTGCTTGATATCATAACTCACTCACAAAGTATTGCTGCTTTCGCCAATTGTTTCAGTGGTACTAATATCAGAAATCAGACAACTTTGTTTGCCATTGTCATGGCCCTGTAACAGTGGTTTGCCTGCATTAACTCTGAACCAATGGAGCTACACTGTACTCAGAGTGTGGTGAGGTGCTGGCACAGCTGCTCAGATAAGCTGTGGGTGTCCCATCCCTGGAGGCACTCAGGGCCAGGTTGGATGTGGCCCTGGGCAGCTGAGTTGCTGTGTGGCAGCCCTGCCCATGGTAGAGGGTTGGGGCTGGGTGGGCTTTAAAGTCTCTTCCAGCCCAAGCTGTTTGATGATTCTATGAACACCTTCTTTCCAGCTCTTTTAGTTTTATCAGTCATCTCATACTAGTTGACGGTTTTCAGGCTCTAGTTTCTGGATCCAAGAGTTTCCTAGTATTTCATTTTTTTTCTTTCTTTTTTGGAAGTATATCAGCCTACACTAAGAAAAAGAAACTTTTTAACCCACTTAGTTGCAGAAGAGAGCCTGCTCAGACATACCCACACTGAAAATCCAAGTCATAAGGAGAAAAAGCAACAGAAAAGCAGACGTAAAAACCCTGCAGTTTAACTGAGAGATCCTTATGTGCATAATTTTTCTAATATCATAAAAAAAATCTCATACATTTTTAAGCCTGTCTTCTGAATTTTGTGAGCTTGATGAATGTTTCATGAAGGACTGGGAAGTGGCGTTATTAAGTGTTAATGAGATTCAAGCCTTGATGAACTTAGAGCATTTCTCCTCAGAAGAGGAGCGGCTGTGAGGGGGAAAGCTCTGGCAGAAAGAGATGGGCCCACCCTTCCCCACTTCTGACTGCTCTCAGTACAAACGCTTTGTTAGAGAAATCATTCCAGACTCTGCATTGAGCCTGAGGCACGTGGGGTCAGGATGTTAGATGCCAAAAAAGCGTTGTACAAATGCATGTGCAGTGCAACCGTGACAAAAATGCTAAAAGTGCTTAGAGTCAGGGAGTGGGAATGCTTCAACATGGGATGCTGCTGCTAATCTAGATTAGCCTAGGCCCGTCTTGCTTCACGATTGGGTTTATGGTCAGTAAATAATACAAAGAAAACTGACATCCAAGCATACAAAGCCACATTTCTCTGCTGCAAATTAAAATGAGAGGAAAAGAAATGAACACAGAAAAACTTCAAAATATACTCATTAGTGCCTGTCTGACACACACTCTTTCTCAAGAAGTTACTGTTCATTTCAGTCAGTTCTGGTGGTTGCTTCACTCTTCCTGACCCTGCAGGTTAATGACATCAAATTCCCATAAGTACGTCCATGATGTCCAAACTTAAGCACTTCCTAAAAATGTTTCTGTGTTTCATCCCACCCTCTCTTTCTGCTGGCTGACCTTCATCACGTAAATGTGAAAGCACTTAACTATGGCAAACCGTTCACTTTCATCAAGCCATAGTCTTCCAGTGCTATTAATTCCAGCTTTCCAGTTCTGAAATAGGAGGTGAGAAAGGAGTCTGTGCATTTAAACGGCCACAGACCCAATGCTGCTCTCAGGTTTACCCTTTAAATCCAGAGGAAGCACGGTACGCTCTGGGATTTGTAGGACTGGAGGAGAGTTCACAGCTGGACTGAACAGCAAAACCAGTTCTGCTTCACACAAAGAAGTGGCCCAGGATCCCAAAACCAGTATTTTTAAGGACCTGCCTTGACAGGTGGACGTAGAGCCAAGGAGACACTGTCTTCTTGACACCAGGTTATTGGGTCCCGGTCACAGAGAGCATTGGTGAGACATGGAGTGAATGGACCAACCTCATTTCAGCTCCCCGGCATGAGGTCTGCTATGGCGTTGCCAGGCTTTCCTTACAGGGCCCTGGATGGTTGATTTTGCCTGGGAGCTCCATTAGGAGGTCGTGGGGTTTGTTGCCATAGGGCTGCTCCATAGAAGCAGAAAAACTGAAAAAAAAACCAACACAAAAAACCCCTTTGCCTCAGGAGGTTTACCTGGCATCCCTCCATACTGCTGTTTTCCATTGTGAACAACCTTCCTGCCATAAGTATATTCAACAGCAAAGCTTCAAGCTTAGGTGGGAGGAAAGCCTTAATAAGTGGTGCTAGTGAGCATGTGGGCAGCTGGCACGTACCGTGTGGCTGGAGAGAAATGGAAACCTTATTAAGTTGCTATTTGATCCAGACTAGATGCCTTGTTTTTGTTTCAGGACCTGCTGCTTATAGCTCAGGGTAGACAAGTCACAGCCGGTGGGACACTTCCATGGGCAGGGTGTTCCCAAAGGAAAGATGTGCATTTTTCAGAAATGCTCTGCCCCTACAAACCTCCTTGAAATCTATGCAAAATGTAAGGGCTCAGCCCATTGGAGAACCAGCAGTAGCACATCCCGTCAGACCCAGGGAGGTGCATCTCACACATTGACAACACCTGTTTTTCATCTGAATCTGTCAGGTTTTCCCCACTCTTCCATCACCCCCAGTCCTCCTCCTGCTTCCTTCATTGCCTTGTGCAAACTCCCCATCCCTCAGCTGTCATGCACACCGAGCTTTCATTCCTTGTATTTTCCCTGCTGCTCAGGGAATGAAGAGCAGAGCTCCTGAGGGGGAAAGTTAGCCAGCAAGATGCTCATTAAACAAATAAATTAAAACATATCAGCTCCCAAATGACAGATTGGTAACAGAACCAACATGACCCCTGTCGCTATGCATTTCCCAGCTGGGTGCGTGCTAGCTGAGGCTCACTGACGTTGCACACAAACTGCCCAACCTTTTCCAGCTGATGTTTTTCTTTCACAGGTTGCTTCAGTTGTGAATGCATGGGGGGAAAGCTGTTAGGATTGCTCTGGCATACCGGAGTGCAGATATATTATGTCTTTGTCACAGGTTGAAATGTTGGCTGCTCAGAAGCCAGGGGCCGTGTTCCCCTGTTAAGGGGCTTAGAGGGGGAGGGCTGGTGCCTGAGCTCCCTGTGTGGCAAGGGGAGTGCACTGGTGGTGCCAACATGGGCACTGCCAAAATATCCTTTTCCTTTGAAACAAATTCTTCTCAGAAAGAGTGGTGCTGCACTGTACAGGCTGCTTAGGGTGGTGGGGGAGTCACGGACCCTGGAGGTGTTCCAGAGTCATGTGGATGTGGCACCAAGGGACGTGGTCAGTGGGCATGGCGGGCATGGGGTGATGATTGGACTGGATGATCTCACTGGTCTTTTCCAATCTTAATGATTCTGTGATTCATTGATCCTGTTTCAAGGAACGACTGAAGGAAGCTGAGGAGGTCTACAAGGCTGGCATAGAGAATTGTCCAGAGAGCTCCGATCTGCACAACAACTACGGTGTTTTCTTGGTTGATACTGGTAAGTGAGATGAAACAAAGGATTTTCTCTCTTGGGTTTATTTGCTTTGACATGTTTTATTCAGTGCTGTATTTCTAAAAGAGTTTCCAAAGCTTGCAGAGTCGTAGCTGTACCTCCATTGTAGCTTAGAAATAAATATCCCTGCTCTGTTGAGCTGGCTGTGTACTGAAATGTGTAGTCAGTGCACTCGGTGTGCAGCAAAGGCATTCAGCCTGCACGTTTCCTGCACTGTTTCTCACCATCTTTGCACAGGCGTTTGCTCTCTTCAGTTCAAGCTGGGAAGCACCCTAACAATCCTGCCATTTCTCTGGGATAGCAGGCAGCATCAAGTAAAACCCCAGTTTAAAACCCCAGGCACACAAGTGGATCGTTATAGTCTTTGAAGCACTTGCAGCTCTTTAGTGACAAAGCAGCTCTTTGACTAAAGGTTGAGTGCCACTACTGTAAAAACAAATATGGCTTTTAAACCACAATCCTTTGTGAAAACATAATGTAAGATACTATGGGGTGAATTGATTTCTCAGGGGCTCCATAATGGCATAGAAAGCCTTTCTTTTCTGCCTTGCTGGTTCCCATCCAACTTCCATGGACTCAGGCACTTCCTGGCATCCACATAAAATGCATCTGCAGTTGCCACCTCTTACTGACAGCTTTATAAGCTTCCAAATCTGAGCTGACAAAGAGCTAGTGGAAACCAAGCTATTCCCTGAAGTCTCTCCAGAACAGAGCTGTGACTCAGTGGCAAAGCATCATAGACTTACAGTGTATTGCTGCTCCCCGCTCAGTCCCTTTCACACTGTGCCCAGCTCCAGTGGTGCTTGGGAAGCAAGGACAGTGGCAAAGGGCAGTCATTGCCTGTTGGTGTGCACCTGGCTGTCCTCCCTCTGAGCTGACACTCAGCTGTCACTCTCCTGTGGTACCAATGTGAAATAAATAGGAAGCCAAAAAGAAAATTCATCATTGAAAAATGTCTTGTGGCATAAATGATAGATATTGAGATCCTGAATTTGTGCGCTGGCAAACTTCAAACTTGCAAATAATAAAAACTCCAGCATTGTACTCCTCTCTCTTTCATGACCCAGATTGAATGGCCCTATTCCTGCCAAAAGATTTGGTTCAGATGCAGTGCAGCACTCTTTCTTTTTTGCACTTGGGTGTTCTGCCAAAGTCCAAACTAACTTTTCCTGTTTTATTACTACATTTCCCTACACACAAACAATAGGAAAAAAAACAAAACAAAACAAAACACTGAATTTCATAACTGAAATCCTGACATGTAAATAACCTCCCTGGAGAGATGGTAAAGCGTGGAGGAGCTGTGAGGGACTCAGCCTGTGTTCTTCCTCAGTGGGCACTGGAGAATGAGAGAGTGAGATGCACCACGCTGGGAACCTTCAGGTTTTGTGCAAGGATCTCCAGCAAGTGTCCACTCTGGAGACATATATGTATATATATATATAGGTGATTGCAGTGAATAGGGATGCTCAGTATCTCCTCAGTGATTTCTGTAGCTATTTGCTTTGCACAGGACAGGCATTTACCTGACCTTAAGGACTTCAGTGCTCTCCCAGCTGCTTCCTGGCCTGTTCTGTAGTTGTAGTTTTCACAAACCTCCATCTCCTTAGCGGTGGAAGCAGAGTGAGACTGCTGCTGGATGCTTTAAGAAATCCTACCCTGAAAGATAAGCAGTTGATTTTTGATGAATCTTAAGTGCTGATAGACTTCTCCCAATCTCCTATAGAGGAAGTAACCGAGGAGTGTTAATGGTACTTTTATGTTGCGTAGATAATCTCAAGAAAACCAAACTTTGTCTGGAAAGCTGTGAAAATAAAATTCCCACAGCAGCATATGTTCAGTGCTTGAACGCACGCAGGCTGTTTCAAGATCTGTTTTCCAGCTAGAAATTGAATTAAATCATTTTGAAGTGATTTGGCTTAAAAATGCCAATACTGTAATGCAGGGATGTCCAACCACTTGGCTTGCCTGAACAGCATTGAACGAGGAAGAATTGTTTTGGGATAAAGTCTATCCTATAGTTAATGTACAAAGGTAACAAAACTACTTTTGTATTTGTATATTTCATTAAAACATAAAAAGAAAGTGGGTTGGAAGTACATGCAGTCTAATGCTTTGCTGACAGACACAGATCTGTGAGTATCAGTTTTCACCACCAGACTAGCTTTCCTAGACTATGCAAAGCAATTAAACCCACACTGTAGCTCAGTTTACAATATTTGCATTATTGAAATATTGGGATTTTTTACTGTGCCCCATTCATTTCTTCAGTAGCTGGTTGATGGGTTCTGCACTGCACGGTCCCTCTTGAGGACAGACACTGTTTGGACAAATAAAAGTATACTACAAGAAATAGCGCTGAAGCTGATGAATGAGTGGTGTGGCACCTTTCTTCCATTCAAATTGAGCATTGGAGTTTCCTAGAAATATAGGACACTGGTGAATTATGTTGAGCTTTTGGAGGCGTTTGCGCAGTCTTGTTTTGTGGTGGTGATGATGTCATGGCCCACAGGACCTTTCCCAGGTAGAGTGTTTCTCACAGTGAAGCAGTGCCACCCAATGGCACTGAAGCACAGAGACAGTGCCGATGTGCACCAGAGTAGGCATGCAGACATCTGCAGGCTTGGGTTTATTGCACAGAGCTGAGAATGAGACACTGGCAGCTACTCCCATGCACAACACGCAAAGACTGAACAGGATGAACACTAAAGGGTGATAGGGAATAGTCTCTGGTTTGAAATGGCTGAAATGATTTGCAGTGGTGTGGCTGCAAGGAACACTCATGGCTTGTTCTCCATGCCTCTGTGGACTGCTCTCTCAGAGCCAGTGGGTTAGGGTAGGAGGGTGCTCTCATGGGAGGTGGAACACGCATAGGAGTTACATCTCTCCCAGTGGGATAGGATGGGTTGAGGCACTGGTATAAAAGTGTTTTCTTCTCCAGGGGCTCCTGAGAGAGCAGTGTCCCACTACAGACAGGCCATCCACCTGAGCCCTACACACCATGTTGCCATGGTCAACCTGGGCAGGCTTCACCGCTCCCTGGGTCAGAACAAAGAGGCTGAGGCATGGTACAAGCGGTAAGGAACTGAAGTGGGAGGAGAAGGTTTCCCTTGTCCTTCCGTATGGCTCATTTCTGCTAAAATGCCTGTGATACTTGAAACTGTCAGTGTATGCTTGGATTCTCCATCCATTCAAAATCAGATTTATTGGGCTATTTTTTTGAGTGCTTGGCCAGACAGTGCTGACTGAGGCCTCCAGGCTGAGCACACTGCTGCTTTTGGGTGAGGGATGCTCTAACAATGTCAGAGGTGTTTTCAGTGGCTTGAGCAGGTTTTTAGTGCCATTTCCACTGTCCTGAGTGTTGCTGTGTGAGTGATGTGCCAGTGACAGCTATAACTCCTGCATAGCACCGCCTCCTTCTTGGCATCCCAACCTGTGCTCACACTCCCTGCCCCTGCCAGCCATCCCAGCCCCTGCTGTATGTTCACATACGCTTTGGATTTAGTCTCTCCCTCTTGGGTAGCTAGAGAGATTGCTGATGTAGGCACACTTATCCCCCCCATGACATTAAAATCATGCTTCACATGGTGGGATGAGAATGCTGTGCAGACTGTGGGGCTCTACTGCTCCATCTTAGTGCAAGCCACAGCTCACACTTCTGCTTTGATTCCCACATCACCTGGAAACATTTCTTCTTCCCAAATTCCAGAGCACTGAAGGTATCCCGCAAAGCTGAAATCCTGTCCCCTCTGGGGGCTCTGTACTACAACACAGGGCGATACGAAGAAGCTTTGCAAGTTTACAGAGAAGCAGCATCACTGCAGCCTTCAAACAAAGAGACCCGACTGGCTCTGGTGAGTGTGGGATGAGCATAGCCAAGCCAAGGCCACCTGTAGAGCAGGCTGGCCACATTAGTGTGGCCAGAGGCTCAGAGCTTGGTGCAACCTCCATGCCAGCCATCCAGTGACCATCTCTCCCACTCCTTTTGTTTCCTCCTGATCTCCTGTCCTCAGAACCTCAGAACATGAGTTTCAGCCTCTACCTTTCTTGGCTGTGTGTGGTTCTTCTACCCTTCCTTGAGGTGCTGTCTCTTAACACCAACCCCTTCCTCACTGGAGCCTAGCACCAGCACTATATATTAGAGAGCTGACTTTTTAAAATCATGACTTTTCTTAATGTGGCACTATAGGCCCAGGTGTTAGCAATGATGGGGCGGACGAAGGAAGCAGAGAAGATGACAAACCATATACTTGATGAAGATGTGGAGTGTCTGGAGTGCTACCGCCTTCTGTCAGCCATCTACAGCAAGCAGGAGCACTATGCTAAGGTACTGTGGTTGCAAGATGCCCTTGTCTAGAGTGCTCACATATAGAATTCTGCCTCTCCAGAGATGTCATGTCCCATAGCACACACTCAGGAGATCCATTTTTTTTTCACTGTGCAGCATGAGTTTTGAAGTTTATGAGCACTTACTGCTTGTGCTGTACTCAGCCCCATTGCCCATCAGCCAAAGGCATCTAAACCCCCCATTTCCACATGTGATAACTGTGGGGCAAACAAGGGAAGGAGCTGCTCTTGGGAAAGACTTGCTTTTGGGAAGGACTTGTTGCTCTTCTGGCTCCTGTACTCGGAGGCCTTAGTAATGGTGAGAAAGGAAAGGGCACAGAATACAGTGATTCACTGTCCTCTTGCTTTTTCACAGGCACTTGAAGCTATAGATAAAGCTCTTCAGCTAAAACCAAAGGATCAAAAAATCATATCAGAGCTCTTCTTCACTAAGGGAAACCAGCTGAGAGAACAGAATCTCCTTGATGAGGCTTTTGAGGTATGACTGTTCTAAGCCCCCTGTACAGTTGTATAGGTTAAAATACAGAGTTAACTCTTTGTGTCTAATACTCTATGATGCATGTACCTTGGTTGCTGGCTTTGGGTGTTTATCAGTTCATCAGTAGTACAGCTAAAGATATGGAGCAGTCAACTTCACTAGTTGGTTGCAACTTTTCTCCTCAACAGAGGGCTGCTTTCTACCCTTCACATCCATCTTTTTTATTCCAGTGTGAAAATACAGCTCCTTGCCCTGAGAGGTTAATTACTGAGTCATGGTGGGACCATGGTGAAGCTCAGGCACTGACCAGACCCTTAGTCCATCCTGCCCCAGCCCCTCTCAATGGCAGTGGCAACTCCAGGTGGCTCAGCTGAAAGCTCAGGGACCTGTGGGAGCTCACAATGTTGTTATATCTCACCTCATTAACTAATAGCTGATAGACTGGCTTATCCTGTGGAACAGAAGGCTTGACAGCTCAGAAATTATGTTAATGCTGAATAATAGCACAGAAAATTATGTTACTGGGACAGATCGGACTATTCTCAGAATCCCTGGAGACATGTAATCCTGGTTTGAATCCTTTTCTGTTATGAAACAGTAAAAACAGCTGTTTGACTGATTCCACAAAGTCCTTTTTGCTTGCCCAGAGTTCAGTGGTAGAAGCAATGGGGAGGAATAGAGCTGCTCTCAGGTCCTTGTGTGCAGGTGGCTTTACCATAGTCTGCATCCAGCTTCAAATTAAAGCCTTGCAAAGGGAGTGCACGCTTCATTTTTGTGTGTGTTGATCCATTGCTGCTTTTGTTTGAAGATCCAGACTCCTAACCTAAAAATGTTTCATATTTATGTAGAACTATAAACGGGCTGTGGAGCTCAACTCTGACCAAGCTCAGGCCTGGATGAATATGGGAGGCATTGAGCACATCAAGGTATGTTAATTTTGCTTTTCCTTAAGCTGTCAGCTGCAGGGAGGACTACTCAGGACAGAAAGCTAAACTTGCTTCAGATTGCCAATAGCTGCATGTCTGTGCACCAGTTTGGACCAGCAAGCATCCTTGACATATTTTATCCAAAAAAACTGGAAAGTCTATACAACCCCAGCTAGATATTCCCAACCAGGTTGCTTAGAAATATTTAACATAAATCCCATATTTTTAAGAGGACGGGCTGCAAGGATCAACCTGCCCATCTCTAAAGTTTCTGTGCCTGAATTATTGACCTACCTTAGAAAAATTTCATGGTGAGCCAACTTCCAAAATTCCTTTCTACCTAATAAATTTAATAAAGATGTCTAGCGCAGAATACTGACATGAAATTATGGAAATAGGCAGCCAGCTTTCTTATCTTTGTGAATACTTTAGCATATAATTATGATTTGGGTCTTAAGGATTCACATTGTGTGACATCCTCAGGGTATTCTGTCTCCAAGTAAAGTTAACTCTTCTGGTACAATATAATGGAAGAATGTAAATCCACATTTTGGCATGTGTGTTAGTTTGAATTTAGGGTAACAGCACTCAGTGATCCGTTTCACAATGAAATATTCTAGCTACATAATAATATCAAGTTTTATAAACATTTTTCCCTTTGTATTACAGTCTTCACTTTTCCCAAGCAATGAACTTTCTATGCTAGGGAATACAACTGCAATTTATCACTCATTTTCTTTGCAGGGAAACTACATCACTGCCCGTGGCTACTATGAGAAAGCTTTGCAGCTGGTACCAAACAGCAAGTTGCTGAAGGAGAATCTGGCCAAGCTCGATCGCTTGGAGAAACGGTTTCAGGAAGTCCAGGAGAAAGATCAGACATAGCATTCAGTCTCAGCAGTGGAAAGGAACTCATACCCCTTGGAGAAGAATGCGGTGGAAGCCCATTGCTCAAAGTGACACTGAAGGAATTTTGGCAGGACTCAGAGTTACGGAAGGCAATTTTTGAATGCATGCTTACATTTGATCAAATAACAGGAGGCACTCAGTTCCTGTGGGACATGCTGGAGAACGAATTAAAACCTTCCTTTAATCAAAATTTATGTTTAGGCTGAACCCATTTTAATCACACCGTGAGTGGTGAGACATATAACTCCAATATCATGGTTATCACCGGGGAAGCCATGGGGACAAAGCACTCATTTATTGAAGCAGGGGTGAAGTAGCACCTCCTGTTACTCAACGCAGGCTTACCTTGTCCACAGAGAGTACCACTGATGAGCTTTGTTGCAAGTACCGCTAGATCCATCTGAGCCAGGAAGGATGGTCCTATAGGTCACATAAAAAGGTTTCGAGGGGTTGATGGTGAGGAAATGGTGGCCACTTATACAGCTCTAAACATGACTCGAAGATGATTCTAAAGAGAGGGAAAGCAGTATCTGAATACCACCCTAGAAGGATAATTGAACAAGTGGGACAAATGACCCTTAGAGGAAAAACCTCAGCTGAATGTTTTATGCATACGATCGTCATTTTATAACAATTTGGGTACATGATATCAGTATTGTCAAATACCATATAGCTTTACTCTTTGCTCTCTCCCTGCAGGCCAAATAAGTACTACTCTGCAAAAATGGAAGTATTCAAAGGCATTGAGAAACTCTAGGATTACTTGACTTCCTGTCCAGTCCCCAGTTAAAAAAGCAAAAAACAAAACGAAAACCCCAACAAAACAGAAACAATAAAACTGATTGGTGTAGGAGGTAAAGTAAAGCCACAGAATGATTAGGGAAGATTTGGCAGGCCAGGAAGGTACTAAGGAGGCTTTTTATGTGTGTGCTGGGACAAAGCCCATTCATCACGGTGATATCACTGACAAAACACTTTGTCAAAGTGTTCTCACCCCGTCCCCTAAGAGATGCAGAAAATAAGCTATAGCTAATCAATCATAAATCTCTATTTTTAAATGGGAAAACAAGTTCTCTTCAGAATTGGGGCTTTTATTTTTGAGCTTTATTTATTTAACTTATAATCAAATGATTAATATATTTTCTCTGCTTTATATGAATTGGGCAGTGTCATTCACAGCTGGCCACGTAGCTGGGCTTTGTCACTTGTACTGCCTGAAGTCAGAAAAATGCAGCACCACTGAAGTGTGCTTAAATAATTCCCCCTGGTGATAATTCTAAAGTAAATGGCTGTGGAGCACATTGGGCCAAACGTCATCACAGTAACAGAACTGCTGCTCGTTCTGTTTGTACCAGTTTAGAGAAAGCATGGATGGTTGGTGGTGTTGTGCTTGGTGGTCCTGCTTTTGTGTTTAGACATCAGGGTAGGTCACCAAATTGTTCTTCTTGCTGCAGAAAGCTGCCCTAAAACATGTACTGAAGCTTGGTTGTGCCCAGTCCCTGCAGAAGAGCAGCCCCAGGTTTGGCATTCATGCCAGCTTCTCAGGGAGCAAGAGCAAGCCTCTCCCTGGTGGATTTTCCCTCCTCCTTCCAGCCTCCTTGCCTTTAGAGGGTGAGGGTGGGTTTGGGGGCTTGGGGATGGATCAGCAGCAGCTCTTGTCTGGTTGCACAGCTTTTATAGCCACAGACTTACTGACCTAACATTTCTGCATGTTCCCAGTGCCAGTGCTGCACTTGATGCCTTGCACAGAGTATCTTTGCACAGCCCAGGCACTTCCAGGGCTCCTACCAGCAGAATCCTGTGGGATTCTGGGTGGAGAAACCAGCACACAGATGGCCTCTGAGAAGAGCTATTGGTCTCCACCATGAATAGCAAAGTTGTAGAGGGTTCATAACCAAGATATTCAGAGGTAACTGGACCATACTGAGCAGCAGGGAAAAATAGCCAGGGCCTAGCCGAGAACCACAAGTTCTTCTCATCGTGGTCAGGTAAAATGCCCTGCCTTTCTCCAGACATGTTCTCCAGAGGGCCGGCTGCCTGCTGTGCTGCTGGGCAGCAGCATGGTCGGGGCCAGCAGGGATGTGTCTGGTGCAGACCCTGACACGGTGCTGTGCAGAGACCCTGCTGGGAGCTATATGCAGAGTGCTCTGACACCCAGTGAAGCAGGGAATGGGTCAGGGGAGATGCATATCATCTATAAACTTTGTCTCATAAAGATATATTAAATAAATACTATATATTCTACAAGCCGCACAATAGTGTTGCTTTAAATTGTGGCCAATTAAACATATTTTTTCAAATGAAAAAGAAGTTGTATTTTTTATAGCAGTGCTTTGTGGGGGGGGGATGATTTGGTTTTGTGTTTATAACTTTAGTTTAAGACTTTGTTTGTCTTTCTTGAGTGACCTGGAACAAATGTCTTGTTCTTCTCCTAGAATACGATCAAAGCCATCTTGGCCTCCTAAAGCTGGTACACATGCGTAAGTACAATAAAGCTTTGGGTGCCCCCTCCCAGATCCTGGAAAAGGATTACCATTTTAGTAATGCTGTCTTCCTTGCAGAATAACCTAGGAAGATGAGACTCTCCTTCCAGTGAGGGAGGCAGGTTGGCTAGAAGGTGTGCCGTATGTTCATCCAATCTCCTGAAAGAGGAATATGTTATAACACATTTGTGTAGAATAATCCCAGCTGAACTGGTTACGTTTCTGTGACAAAAGTCTGTGTTTATGGTAGTTACTGAGAGGAGAAGGGTGGATAATGACCCCCAGATTCCCAAAGCAGCACTTTATACCCTATCTATACCATATCTATGCAGGATGATGGTCTGCGAGTTGGCAGAGTATCTGGAGAGCGATTCAGGCCATGAGCTACCAAAGCAGTTAAACGCTCGCGAAGTTTTGAGCTGACTCCCTGTCTCATTGGCTCCCACGCTAAAATGCTGTGTTTATTCAGGACGTTAATCTTGTAAAAGATTTATTGCAGGTGAAGAAGAGCAATGGAATGTAATACGAAATGGGTTACCTCCACCAAAAGAGAATACGATTGTAAAAGATAAATAGAACGACTTACTTTGTGATAAACTGGGTATAATCCAAATTAATCATAGGAAATGTCCTCTTCTTCTAGCTCTGCATGGCTCATAAAATAATGAATTATAAATACACTGTTTTCTGCCAACTGTGGTGCTCAGCGTGGTTAGCAGAGATTACAAATTAATAAATGGCTGAAGCTCGACGTAGTGGAGGGGAGTTTGTTCTTTGTATCAGTTGCGCTGGCTAAACCTCAATGCTCACCAATATTGAAGTGGAGAATTAACTCAAAGAGGGTGAGACGGCTCCTGTCTAACGCTCACTGTGCATTTTAATCCTAAATGAAAAACATAATTGTGTTGCTTTTTCCTTTCCCCACGAATAACATTTTCAGCTGATGGATTTTGTTTTACTTTTTTGCTTATTTAAGGTCCAACATTACTTTCTTCCATCCCTTTTCCATCCCTCAGGACAATGATGCAATGGAGGGGATATTTTCTCTCTCTTATAGATTACTTGGACTTGACTTCCCTCAAAATGTGCAGGCAACTTATTTTGGCCCAACAGTTAGTGAATGCAGCAGTGAGAACAGCCTTCGTTCCAGAAGTCTCAGTTAAGATGGAGGGTGTGTGTATGCAAGTAGGCACGTGGGTGTAAAGAAGTCAAAGTTGAATAATTCAAAACAAAGAGCCTAACTGGACACACCTTAATCTGTCAAAACAAGCATCTCAAGCTTCTTAGCAGTTATGGAAGCAAGCCAGAGGTGGTGTACAGTGTTTGATGAAGGAAGATAATGATCATTTAAATTTTAATGATTAGGCCTTTTGCAATATAATTGTATCTTTTTTTTTTGCCCTGTTTACCCTCCAAACTGGTGAAGCAGTTGGCATGTGCCTAAGTCTCCAGAAAGAATATGTGCATTGAATTGACCAAGTACTGGGTTGCCGTTATTCGTGTATGAGATGATGTACAATCTTCGGAAAAACTGAGCCCTTGGAGGCTTTTTCTCCCCAACCTTCACTCTCTTGCAGCAGTTTCAAAGCTCACCATTTTGCTTTCACTTACATTTTAAACCCAGCAGCAAAGGGAAAAAAAAAATAGAGCTTGGCATTCGCTTGTGTCTCATTGTGGCAAAGTTGCTTCAGATAATCTTGCTAACTTTGTGCAGAAGTTCATTGCCATGTTCGTACTGACTTGCTGAAGTTTTCCTTCTGGAAGATACCCGCAGTGATGTCCTATGTAATCGTTACGGCTTCTACAACCGTATCGCTGTAGAAATCTCTGCCCAAAGTGGATGTCACACCCGCTGCGTGTTCCTCTGTGTGGGAGTTGTTTGCTTTGGCTGTTGTTCATATGGTTCTTATTGCTGTATCTGATTATTATTTTTTTTTAAGATCAGTTATGCGTATCTTTTTGAAAGAAAACAAGAGAACAGTCCATGGATTAGAGGTCTGTTTTACAAATAAATTCACTCTCAGCAGCTGGGCGTATGTCAGTGGTACAGGAATTTGCAAGTCTTTGCTTTTCTCGCTGTGGACGTACAGCTAGATTTCACATACAGGGGTTATGCTCGAATTTCTTTGCGAAAGAAAATGTATGTAAATGTCTATTTTATATAAAAAGTAAGAAAAGCGAATGGTGTGCCTGGCTTTGTTCTGTTGGCTGTGAGGTCATTCTGTTCCTTAGGAGCAGCCATGGGTAAGTTCTCCTGGAGGTGGAAAGGTGTCTGTTTCTTATTCCAGTTGCTTTCCATTTTACTGCCCAAGGAGTCAAACCGATTGCTCACAGAGGAGCGGCTTTGCAGCACATATATGTGCTTTTGGCCATATAAAAATACTTCAGCAGTCATTTTTTTGGAACTAGAACATGGGAAAAGCCAAGGGCTGGTGTTTATGCATTGTCTTAGTGGTTTGGACACATTATGCTAACATAAGCTCTTCATGTCAGTCTTTACGCATCTGTCAGAAAGATATTTAACAAAACCTGCAGGGTGTGAAGAAACAGAAAGGAAGAAGAAACTCACTTTGTTCTCATTCCCTTCTCCCTGGAGGATGTCCCCAGGTACTCCCCCGTGCTCCCCTGGGGCTGGAGTTCTCTCAGGGGATGTATGATGGTGATAAATGGCATTACTGGAAATGGACCTGGAAGAAAAACAAAAGCCCTGAAAACAAGCCATAGTGTTTCCTACCATCTAGGTGTGAGCACAACACTAGCGCAAAGGGGAATTCCATGCTTACTTCCAAGACATCCTGTATGTCCTGGGATTCTCCCAGATCTGGACAGGGCATGATTTCATAATGGAGCTTCCTACCCAGCACCCCCTGCCCAGGTCCTCACTTGCACTGATGGAGCACTTCTGGCACCTACTTACATCCTCTCTGTAAACCCTGTGCATTGCTTCAAAGAAGCTGCTGGATGCTTCAGACAGCTCGCCTGGTGCCTCTGGGGAGGGAGATGCAAACACACCATGCCTTACAAATACATCTGTCAGCCCACATGTCCTCCTACCCCCACTCTGCTGTTAATGCTCCTGTACCAAATACAAGTGACTGTACCCAGTGAGCTTTGATAAATGGCTTTGGAGCTTGCTATGCTCACCCCAGACAGCAGTTTGGGCTCTACCTTTGCTGACACTGAAAGTCTTTGGTACCCTCTCTGTTTAGGTGCTGCTCACCATAGCCCTCCCTTTGCTTACTGAAACAAATGGACCTTTCCCTACTAAGGCTGTTCAGCTGCACTGTGGATTCTTGGCTCTGAAAGAAATAGCTTGGTCTGGCTGGGCCTGCTAGCAGGTGATTCTGGGGCAGTTCACTGAGAGGAAAATCTAGGAGAGCAGTATTTTTGAATCCTTTTTCATGCACTGGCTAGCATATCTATAGCTCCCCATTTGCTCTCACAGCTGTGTAAATAATTATTTCCTAGAGGTGCTTTTAAGAGAGATTAACAAGCACTGGGCAGGTTGAAAAGGGAGGTCACACTGGGCAGAAGAGTGGTGGATCTTCAAGCAACTTCACCCTAGCAATGAAGCTAGTGCCAAAAAGATCTGCCCAGCTGGGGCAAGAAATGGGATACCAGCTAACTGCCATTCATCCCATTCTGGCTCACTGTGATGTTGGTTCTTCTGCTGTTGCTAATGCAGTTTCTCTTCCCTGCCCAAGGAAATGGTGTTTTCTCCATTATTTACGTCCCTGATAAACTCTTATTTTCTACTCCAGCAGTAGGCTTGCTGCTATAGCAATAATCACTGTGCTCTCTTGCCAGGAGAGCCAGTCAGCAGCAGAGGGTCTGGGGAGAGCTTGGTCCAGGTCAGTGGCTTAGAAAATTGTGTCTGGTGTTGTGACTGAGTGTTCTGTGGTTGACAAATGTTTTGAGGCCAACGGTGGAGGCCTGGGAGTGACACAGCAAGGTGATAAAATGCTGTATGGGAAAGGAGGGGGAGAGAGGCTCAGAGCCCCTGTGCAGCCATGATACTGTGTAGGGATCCCCATAGCCTTGTGATGGAGGGCAGGTGGTTGCTGCTGAGCCTTGGGGTGCTGGCCATGCAGTAGAAGAGATGTGAGCTCCTCAACTCACTGGCACTCAGGTACAGCAGTGTGAATTCCTGCAGGGCTCTCTTGTGCCACTGTTCTGATGGAAGGGGTAAATATGAGCATTCAAGGCTGTGCAGAGGATGTGGCCCAAAGCCAAAGGAGAGTGGATGGTCGATGCTGTGGTAGTTGGTGACATTTTGGATCCAGGCTTTCTTTTCTGGTGACTCCAGTGAGTTATTTTGGGCTCTTGCCTGGGCAAACACAATGAGCGCCTCCCAGTTATGTTGTTTGGGGTGAGTCATAGAGTCATAGAATTGCTCAGGTTGGAAAAGATCTTAAAGATTATCAAGTCCAACCACAACCTAACTGTACTACCCTAACTAACAACCCTCTGCTAAATGATGTCCCTGAGCACCACATCCAAATGATTTTTAAACACATCCAGGGACGGTGACTCAACCACCTCCCCGGGGAGCCTATTCTGGTGCTTAACTACCCTTTCTGTAAAGAAGTTTTTCCTGATATCCAGCCTAGACTTACTTTGGTGCAACTTGAGGCCATTTCCCCTTGTCCTGTCACCTGTCACCAGTGAGAAGAGACCAACCAACCCCGCTCTTGCTGTACGCACTTTTCAGGTACTGGAAGAGAGCAATCAGGTCTCCCCTCAGCCTCCCCTTCCCCAGACTAAACAGCCCCAGTTCCTTCAGTCACTATGAACTTTTGTCCTGGTCTCCCATCTTGGGACGGGCAGGTGACCCCTCCCCTTGGCTTCATACCATGAGAAACACAGGAGCCAAAGTAATTGACTGAGTGACTCTGGGCTGATGCAGACACAGCCCAGCTGAAGGGAGTGGAGGAAGAGCTGCTGTTCCTTTCTCCTCCAAGGAGACAGAAACCCAAAGCTGCAGCTCTCCAAAACCGCCCAGCCTGCTGCCAGCTGTGAGTGCTTACAGTTGGCTCCTTGCTTTGTGGCCCTCCAGGTGCAATCTGTGTTCCCACATTGTGCAGCTAGCTGTTTTGAACACCCTACCTCTCTTCTGGCCAGTGCATGTTACATCCTGCTGGGAGAGGATGGCTGGGCTTTTCCCTTTACGCTTCTTTCCAGGAAATGGGATCACCATGCATCTATCTCCTGCTGCACAGTTCAGCGAAGCATCTAAAGCTTAATCAGCTCCAGCCATCCCTGGCTGGCCTCGCACTCAGTCAAACTTCCCCTGTGCTTGATGCTCACATTTTTAAGGCAAAGTTGATGCCAAAAGCAATGTGAGAAAGCTTTGTCTCCTCGCAGTGCATTTCAGACCAAGCCAAGACTGAGTGCTAGGTCAGCTCGATTCAGAGACGAGCTCTTTCAGGATGACTTTCACAGCTCTGGTTAAGCACCGCAGGGCGCTGCTTAGATATGGAAGCTTTGAAATAATGTGCTTTGAATAAAGTCAGGCTGCACCATTACAATCTGTTGCACTTGTTACTAAATTTTCCTAAGTTCCAGTTGCATTTTGTTAAGGGTATCTAGGCTACTGGATGAAATCTGAACTTTATCTTATGACACTGCATGCTCACACATTGTGAAAGTACCTCACAGGAGGCCTCACTTTCCTGTACACCAGCTTCTCATCAATAAACGTGATTTCTGTGCATTTTCATTTACCTCTATATCACTTGAAGCTCAGGCTGGAGTCAGGAAACCCCATCTGCCAGAGCGTCTGAGGTGATGCAGCTGAGTACGTGAGATCTGTCTCACTGCAGCACTCTTCTTTCTGTCCCCTAAGTAATCCTCAGAAGTGAGCTTAGTCCCATTGACTTGAAGAGCCTGGAGGATGCTCTGCTGCTGGGATTCTACTCTCGGATTGTCGGAAGGGGAGAGGCAGTGCCTGGGGGGCAGCCCCAGCAGGTCTATGGGGCACTGCACTGCCTCCATCCTGGGACAGCGCTATTTCTATTTTGCATGTTACCAGATCAGTCTCTGGCAAACAGTTTTTACCACTTCCTTCTACCCCAAGCCCAGTCCCTACATGTGCAGCAGCTTGGAAACGTGTGCATGAAGGGCAGGAAGGCCTTTTAGGAGGGAGGAGAAGGCAGGGTGCTGGGGTCAGGTGGGTTCCTCTGGATGCCTGGCTGGTGTTGAGCTTCAGGAATGCTATTGCAGCAGTAAGGAAGAGGAGTGGGAACAGTGTGAATTGTCCTCTGTTCTGGGGTCTTCCAGGGTTTCATTCCCTTCATTCCCTCCTGTAGGTGGAGGCTACGGGTCAGCCATTCGTGGCTTTTCTAGGCTGGGCTGATCTTTCATACCTCATTTTGTGAGGAAATGAGTTACTTTATCTCAAAATATATTCAACCCTTCCTTTGAAGGGCCTGCATTTCTGAGACAGAAGGAGCGGCAGTGAAGCTTCCTGGTAAAAGCAGCCCTGGCATCTCTTCTATTACCCATAGCAGTCACTCTGGTTTCTGTACTTTTAATGCAAGACCAGTTTTGCTAAAGACCTCTTAATGGGCAGAGGCAATGATATAAGTGACGCCTTTGCCAGCCCTTTTACAATCCATTATGCTGTAATTGCAGGCCAGTCCACTTCACATCTGCTTCTTCCTCAACTTGAGCATCACCTCTGAGGACTGATGTTGAAGAATGACAACAGTAAAAACTGCAGTGTGCAAGATGAACCTTGTTGGCAGAGCACATCATCGTTTCTATAGCCAGTGCTTCTGCTCTCAGCACTGCCCAAGGTGTTTCTGTGCTCCCCAGAAGAAAGGTTTCCTTAAATGAAGAAAATTGTTGATTTACTGAAAGAAGTTTAAGCAAAGACTTATGGTGAACCCCCCTGCAGCTTTCTGGGGCATTCATTGGAGGCCCCAGAGGTTGAGTTTCTAGGTGTTGGGTAATGCAGCTCTGACAGCATAGCTGCCTAATTGCTGAAAGACGTACTGAATGGCACCTTGACTCTGCTGGAACTGATTGCTCTCAACTGAACTGTGATGTCATGTTGCTTATCAAATATGCAGAAAAAAACATAAAAGGCATGCTCTTGTTTAGCACTCCATATATATCAATATAGTGTAGCTGCCCAAAAAACATCCTGAAACTGTTCAAATGTCTGCCTCTTCTTATCTGCTAAATGCACTGACAACAAACAAGCAAAGAGGATTTATGGGGCCAGAATGACTCTGATACTCAGTTCCCATTGCTTTTAAAGTTCTACACATGGCCATGTCCAAAGGTACATGGTTAGTGGGCATGGCAGTGATGGGTTGACTTGGTGGTCTTTTCCAAATTCAGTGATTCTTAGTGATGGTAAGATCCTGGACTGCAGCTAACAAGAGCTGAGCTTGGTTGGAAACCAGCATTGAGGTTGGTGAGGCCCAAGGCAATAGCTACTGTGCTTCTCTCCATCCAGGCTGGCTGTAAAGGAATCTGCTGGGACATCTTCTGGAAGCTCCTTGTGGTCATGTATGAGCAGTGGCTCGATGGACAGCAGATGAAACAAACCTGCTCATCCGTTTAGAAGTGAAGTGCAGCTTTTCCACTGAGATCAGTGGATTCTCTGCATGGCTGCTGAAGTGAAGTCAGCCCAGCTGGAAGTCCTGTGACTGAGGGCCAGAACCAATTCCCAGCACAGGAGCATGTTTCAGGGTTGCAGCATCTGTGCCTTCATGGGAACTGGCAGGAAATATTTTGCACTGTTGCAGCAACTCCTTCCCTCATAGTGTGGGGTCTTTTTTCCAGTTAGGAGACTCTAGAATAGCCTGGTGGTGACTTTGGGGATGTGTCACTTGCAATGGGTGGGCAGGCAGGAGTGTCCCTGTCTCATGTGTCATCATGCATCTCTGGTTTAATTGGCTGCGCTATATGAGCTGTGATGTGGCTGTGCTACGCCTGCAGCTGCTTAAACCCTGCTTGCTTCAAGCACTTCTGCATGCAAAGTCTCTGGAGGTGATTTCAGGGCCTCAGTGTTAGGGAAGTGGCGTGAGCTTCACCTGCCAGGTTTTTTAAAAGCAGTTCCCTACATAAAGCCATGCTGAGATGCAGTGAATTGGTCATGCCTGATCGTGGCCATAGGGTGACAGATCAGCCAGCGTAAAATAACTACCTGTCACTTCTCATGCTGAGCTGAGGTGGTTTGGTGCTGCTAGCCTTGCTTTTTTCCCGCAATGGTAGAAACCTAGGAAGTAAAACCCAAGAAACAGTGGTTTCAGAGCTGTCTTGACCCAGTTATTGGAGGAGATGGTTTGACATACGTATATACCTGGAGGGCAGCAAGAGGATGCTTTCCTGATCTATCATGCTGTTCCCCACCTTCCTCTTGTCCCCTTCCCAAGTATTCTTCTGCTCAAGTCTGCATTCAGTGGCAGCTAACTGCCTTCCTGATCCCTCTGTGAATTTGCCATGCCTCAATGCAAAGCTTATGACATGTGACTAACTTCATTTTGTATTTCTAATTCTCCAATACCTACATGTGGCTGCAATGTTCTGAGAAGTCATAGAATCACAGACTGGCTGGGGTTGGAAGGGACCTCAAAGGTCATCTAGTTTCATCCCCTGCTGCAGGCAGGGCTGCCAAAGAAAGGGAAAAGGGGAAAGTATGGAGTCATGTGACAGGAAAGATGTTGTTTTTACCTGTAAATGAGATGTCCTCCTGGAAGCACTGAGTCAATCTGTGCACCAGTCTCTCTGCAGGGGATGAAGTCCAGCCTGTTTGCCTCCCCCACAGAGGTGAAGACTTTGAGTCTGGGATGCTGTAAATGGCCAACGGATGGAGCAAGGTGTGTGAGGGTGAGTGAACCTGCAAGGACCTCTGGTCACTCCAGGGAGAAAGGGCTGTGCAAAAGGGAGAGGAAGCATTTTGTTCCAGAAGCAGAAATACAAGAAAAGGAGAAGCTTTATTCTCCACCTAACAGGATACACCTCTCCTGTCAGGGCTCCCCTGCTCGTGAGAGGACTGTTCCCTGGACAAGATGTGAGGATCAGCATTTTCCTGCAGCATGGGACCTTGGAGCTCATTAGCAAAGGTTGTGCTCTGCAGTACTACTGTGCATATTCATGTGTGGATAGCTGAGCCTTGTGCAAGCAGAGCTGTCCCTACAAGGTTCCCTTCTACTTAAGAATGAATGATAGACTCTAATGGAGATGAAAATGCCTGAATAAGTACTTACAAGGGCTATTCCTGGTGACTCCTCTAAAAGCCTCCTCTTAAGCCCAGGGTGCAGTGAAGCAGTTGGGGCAAGTGGCTGCTGCTGTCTCTCCCCAGCTCAGTGGCACTTCCACGTCCCCTGTGCTTTGAGGCTCATCCAAACACACCTGTCACCCTGTTCCCTAGCACCCATCCCAGGGGACAGCACATAACTCTAGGAACAGATGGAGGAATGTGGCATGAGCAGTGCTACCAGGAGGCTGGGAGGAATGAGATAACCCGTGTACATCCAACAAGGGTGACTGTGGGGGGCCCCTTGACTGTCTGAGGACCAGTGGCACCTGGCCAGAGGCTAGTGTGGTGTCTAGAGTGCTTTTTTCTCCCCTCTCTATGCAGTAAAACAGGGACTAGTGTTGTCCTGCTGCTCCACCCACAGCACTTCTCTCTAGTTTCAAGTTGATGCATCAGCAGCAAAGCATTTTTATTATTGCTTTACATTTATTTTGCAGTGGAAGAAGCAGAAGTTGAGATAGACATGTCCACAGAAGGAAATCCTGTGTTAGTAGCAGGTCTGAGCTGCAGCAGGGTGAGGGAGGTGATCCTTCCTCTCTGCTCTGCTCTGTGGAGTCCTCAGCTGGAGCACTGCATCCAGGTGTGGAGTCCTCAACATAGGAGAGATGCAGACCTGATGGAGAACATCCAGAGGAGGGCCAAAAAAATGATCCAAAGTGATCCAAGGGATGGAACATTTCCCCTGTGAGGACAGACTGAAAGCTGAGGCTGTTCAGCCTAGAGAAGAGAAGGCTCTGGGGAGATCCGAGAGCTACCTTTCAGTGTCTGAAGGGGGGCTGTAAGAGGGAAGGAGACAGATTCTTTAGCAGAGAGTGTTGTGTTAGGACAAGGGGAAATGGTTTCAAGCTAAAAGAGGGGAGATTTAGTTTGGATATAAGGAAGAAGTATTTTACGATAAGGTTGATGACTGACTGGAGCAGGCTGCCCAGAGAGGTGGTGGATGCCCCATCCCTAGAAACACTCAAGATCAGGCTAGATGGGGCTCTAAGCACCTGATCTACCTGTAGGTGTTCCTGTTCACTGCAGGGGAACTGGACCAGATGGCTTTTAGGGATCCTGCCCAATTCAAACAATCCTTCCCATTCAGAAGGAAAAGCAGAAGACTACTCAAGCTGACATGTTCCTGGATGGATGAAACCCTTCCAGTTGGGAGAAGTAACCCAGAGCACCGCGTATCACTTGTGCCCTAATAAAACTCCCTTTGAGTGCTAGCCAGCTCCAGAACCAAGCTGCAGTTGTGCTCCTGTAACAGCATGCAGGATTGATGGGGGTTATCTCCTAATCAAACACAACTTTGATCACATGTGGGAAGAGGCGTGCAGCAGTTGTAGTGACTTATCACGGGTGCCTTTAATAGCTGGGCACAGGTCTGGGGGCTCGCTGCAAGCCACTTGAATTTTTCTGTACAGATGATTACAGGGCTAATGCAAGTTATTAAGGAGATGGCGTTATTTCTGTCACAGCCATCAAAGCTGAGGTATTAAATAATACCCAACCCATTATGGCTTTGCTAGGGCCCCATAATGGTTACTCTTTCAAAAGGTTTCTGTCTGCAGCTGAGTACTGGCCAGGTAATTGGGGAAAATAACTGCAAGGAGTAGGAGCTGTGTGGCTACAAAGTGACTGCTTTTGCCTGTGTGAAGCAAAGCTATTGGCATCCATGTGGATCAAATGCCCATAGAAGATGAAAGACAGAAAGTTATAAAAACCGTGCTGAAAAATAAGCTTGGAACAGCCACGTCAGCTCTTAGCAGGCTGAGTGAACGCAGGCCTGCTGTATTGGCAAGCCAAATCCTGAAATGCTGGGGATTTTTAAGTAGGACTTTAGGGAAGAAATTGTGTGCGACTTTTAGAGACTTCTCCCAACTTTATCAAGCATTTCTGGTTTGACAGGACTGTAGTGCATAGCCTGCATTGGAATACCCTGTACAATGCTTTTCTCTCCCTAGCTGCTGTTCAAAGCCCCCTTCTTGTGCTGGAGCTGTGCAGTCCCCAGGGCACGCTGGTCTTTGGAGAAAGGGGCCATGTTCAGAACAGCTACCCTGACAACAGGTATCTGCATGAGCAGCCAACTACTGCCTTTCCCCTGGGCACCCACTGAAGAGTTTCCCTGGGCTCAGAAGCACCAAAGGCTGCTGTCAGTGTCTGGATTACAGCAGCAATGCGGATTCCCCTGTGCTTGCTGGGCAGGGCAATGTGAATCCTCTCCATAAGGAAAGGATGACACAAAGTCTATTTGTAACGCAGCTTGTGTCTGAGCTGTGCTCACAAAATGGCTGTGGCTGGCTTGAGAGCTGTTGTGCCCTTTGTGGCTCAGCCGTGTCCGTGTCAGCTTGCACAAAGAAGCTTTCAGCTCTTGCAAGAAGCACAGAGATAAGTGGGCTGGCAGTGTCAGTAGCACAGCGTTAAGCTATTGGTGCTGTAAAGGAAACATCGGACCCCACCTAGTGCTGGGCAAATTCACAGCACTCCTCTGCACTTCTCAAACAATAAAGAGTGTAGTTGGAGATACCAGCTGTTGGCTTCTGTATTTGCTTACAGGAAAGTAATTACTGGAGGTTCCCAGCCCAAGATGGTACAGCTCATGTCTAAGCTCAGCCTTTCAGATTCATGCCTTTGCTATTGTTTGCTTCTATCCCGTGCATATGGAATATAACAGTACCGGAGGAGAAAATGATCCTGATCTACTTCACCAAATTAGATGTAGAGTAGCATGTTGGGTATGACTGTGGCTATGTGTCCCCCTACTCAAGCAGAAGAGAGCTGATCAGTGAGTCTGGGTGCTTCAGGGAAGTGAGAGGAACAGGTTCTGGTTTGTTTTTTAAATTCATCATCATGAAGAACAGTAAATCTAGTTGGCTTTGAGAAGCCCTTTCTATTGCATGCTATGAATCTGACAAGCTGGAGGTGATACCCAATTGGGGCTGAGGGACATAGAATCATAGAATCAAAGAATCACCAAGATTGGAAAAGACCTCCAAGATCATCTGGTCCAACTGCCCAAATGTCACTAATATTTGCTCACTAGACTGTGTCCTTTAGTACAACATCTAAACTTTTCTTCTATACCTCCAGGATCGGTGACTCCACCACCTCCCTGGGCAGTTCACATTTGTCCTGGCATCTAGTGTAGTGTGGTGGCCTGAAGCATCTCAACAGTGTCTTTCCGCTGTATATAATTCACCATGCCCAGCATTCCTTGTCTCCCCATACCTGTTTTATTCCTATAGACCGTGGATAGCAGAGTAAGCTTATCCTTTATGATGTGTTAAGCATTGCTAGAAGGCATGCTGGAGAAGCAGCTCAGAAAGGATGGTTATTTGTTGGTTCTAAACTGTTTACATGGCTCAGGAAATGTACGGATTACTGAGTAACACCAAAATAAGCGACCTCTTGTCCCTCTATAAGGTGCTCTTAATATTGAACTGATAGAGAATAAGTATTTCAAGTAAGCACTGATGACGTCTCTCCTCTCAGTACTAGTGGCAATGTGCTGTAATAACCTACCATCCGTAGTCCTCAATTCATCCTCTAGGAACACTCCGTTCTTTATACGGTTGTTTTGAACAAAGTTCCTCCTCCAGTTTTTCTCTACAGCCTCTAAATATTTTATAGATAAGAGAAAGCTGAACAGTGTCTCCATTCAGCGTGGGCTGACAGCTTCACACAGGGATCTACCTTAATGAATCACTGTGCTATTTGCCTGAATAAATGTGTGCTATGACCACCTATGCCACCAAATCCTTTTGTCCCTCAGATGAGGTCCGTGGGGATGTGTTCCCAGACCTTTGCTGATAGTCAGACTAGGCCACCATTATGTTTGTTTCTGATGGGAACGATGCTGGCTGTGGGTTCAAGCTTGCAATCATGGCCATGCATAAGGACTCTAAACATACCTACACTGTAGAACTTCCTACCCTTTCCTTTCTGACTCTCATAAAATGAATAACAAAAAAACTCCTAACTTTAATGTTGATGTGGATTTATTTAAAAGCTCTGTGTAATGCCAGTCATTCCATTGTCTCTGTTCTCTCTTTCTGTACTGTGGGTTCAGGTTGTGGGAGTGTTGCAATACTGGTGGAAAAGAGAAAGATTGATACTGCTAATTACCCTGGCTTGTATCCCAGGAACACGAAGTGCCACTGGCTCATTGAGGCTCCAGCAGAGTATGCTGTAAAGGTAATAAAGGAGAAACTGCACTTAAACCTCTGCACTGAGAACCATTCAGGGGAGTGATCCAATAAAATCCTGCCAGAAACATCTGTGACACACAAGAACATAAATTGTAAGGTTTCTAGGTCACTGACTCTTTTCAGGGCGTATTTTGTCAATTAAACATCACCTCTGAACCAGTGCATGGAGCTGCTGTGACTGTTCTAAGTGCTTTAAGTCTGTTGGCACCAATCTCATCCCTACATAGCTTTATCTTGAAATCCAGAGCATTTGAAGATAAAGAAAAGGTAGAGACCATGTTGTGAACAGCCAGCTATTCCACTGTGGCAGTGTTAATATCCCCAGGCTGTTCCTTAGTCCCATACCAAGATGTTTATTCTTGTGTGTGGGCAGCATTGCGATGGTTCCCACACATAGTACCAGCATATCTCTTTAGTTTTACTGCTCATCTCTGTTAGAGCGCAGCAAGCATCCAACTGATGTTCTGTGTTGTCATCTTATGTTGTTTGGAACATCTTTCCTCCCCTGCTGCCTTGGTGAAGGGGTGGAAAAACAGTGTTAAATCTAGGGATGCCCAAGGGTATGAAAACCTATTCTTTCAGTTACCGTTACTCTGTTGGTGTTAGATCTTTTGGTCTGGATTAAAACCAAGCCAAACAAAGGAAGAGCTCTTGAAAGAACATCCCAGTGGGAATATCCTTCTAAAATATAAGGCACGGAGTGTCCCAGAAGAGATAGCAGGAGATATCCCTTAAGGCCAGACTTGGGCTGGATCCATCCTCTGCAGCTGTCTGCAGCCCCGCAAAGAGGAACAGTCCGCATTACTAGGCCAAGACTGCCCACAGACTGTTCTAATGCAAAATGTGACTTGCTTGCCAAGGAAAGCCATGCTCACATTCCCAAATGTGACTTTTCTCTAGCCCATGGTTAAGAAGGTTAAGTGTTATTTAACTACCTGCTCTTGATGATTCCCTCTTGCTTGTTCTCTTTACAACTGGAGTTTGAAGACTTTGCAGTTGAACTTAGCCCAGGCTGCATTCCCAGTTTAGTTGCTATTTACAGTGATGAAGAAGATGAAAGTCAGCTGGGTGAGTATTAATACTTGCAAAATGGAAGTCCCTGTGGAAACAGGTGCCACATCACCAGAATATGTTCTGTTCATGTGGTATCTTGCCTAACAAGGCCAAGTGTACCACTGGCATAGGAGATCGCACATCCTAGTTGAGGCCCTGTTTTTCCATGTTGCTGGATGGTGCTGAGAGACTTTGTACAGGACCGTGTTCATCTTCTACTGAAGAGCACACTGCTGCTCTGCATCTCTATCAAAAGAGAGAGCAAGAGCAACGTTGCTTTGAGTTTCATTAAGAAGACAAATGTTTAAAGAAAGGCAGAGCAAAAGCACGGTTGCCAATTGGTGTCTAATTCCACTGCAATGGACATGAATTCTTTATGAATTAAGCTAATTTGGTTGGGATTTCATTAATGAAAAAAATTGCTAACCTGAGGCATCTCTTTGCAATGCTATGAAAAGGAAATATTTTCTTAATTCTTCACTTTATACCTGCTTCAGTTTTATCAACGTAACAATCTTTAGCGAAATAAATGTTCTTAATTTTCTTGAATATATATTTCCAGATGTTCCTCCTGCTTGGACTAAAGGAAAGCATACTGTAACACCACAGCTTCTTTCAAAAACAGTTTCCGAGCACAGCACTCACTTTAGCAGAGCTTGATATCTATTTTTAAGGTGAAAAGCAATCTGGCACTCAGAAGTGAAGACTGAGTTGAGTTCTGGCTACATCTTCACAAGTCTATATGTGAACCAAGAAAACAGACTTGAGTGATGAGATGTCCATTTCTTCATACCAAAAAAGCTGGATAAGAGGCCCAAACTGTCCTGTATTTACCAGTGACAAATGATCTTTGGCAAATTGCTTCTATTTTTTCCCCATCTGTTTTGTAGTGGTAATTTAGTTGCATATGTTTACCAAGTGCTGAATGAGTATTAACATTACATCTCCCTTGAAAAGAAATCTGGTTTCCATTGGAAATGAGTGTGTACTTACATGGGAGGGGAGAAGGCTGGCAAAATCAAACTTGTAATCTTCCAGGGGAGAATTTCAGCATCCCAAAGCATTTCACTTGATGCTTTCCAGTTCAGTTTTGCTGTAGGAAATTCACATTCTTACAGGAAAGATGCTTGGGAATAGAGTACAAGCTTCCTGTCCAGCTGCAGCGATGGGAATTCCAGATGCTGTGCAAATGGTGTGCTCTCCTAAGGAAGAAGAAACATCCAGTAGATGTGCTGTAGGCCCTCAGCTTTACAAGTAGACCATTCACCAGAAATTCTGCTGGTACCATCATGATGGTGACAAATAGTCCTCAAGAAAAGGTTCTTAGTGCAGTGGAATGCGCTCACACTATCTTTTGTAGTTCCACTATTAGCTGGTATTATTTTTGCATGCCTGTAATATGATTGCAGGAGATAAATTCTGTCTGCTATTGCTTGCTGATGTCACTGACTACCATTGCCATGCAAGCTTTTCTTCTCAACAAAACGAGAACTTTTTCAAAAAGTGATCAAGTCCAAAAGTTTTATGTGTTTTTTAGAAACCTAGATTAGCTAAAGACATGAGTGCTTAAGGGATATCAATTCTCATCTTAAAAATGCATCTTGTTCCTTCCTGCAGCTAATCTCTGTGGATTTTCAGCTCCCAAACCAGTGCTGAGTCCAGGAAATACTATGCTGGTGAATTTTGGAAGTGATGGGGAGAACAGCTTCAGAGGATTCAGAGCCCAACTCACTTTTATTCATTCTGGTTAGTAGAGAGATACCTGCTGTGTCTGAGAATGTCTGCACCATTTGCATCTATTCTTAGACAGCCAGGCCTATTTTTTAATCTATTCCTGCTGCATTTTGTCAAGATAATTTTAAAACAGACTAGCTGCTCATGGCAGAGCTGTCAGCTCAGAATAAAGAAGATTTAAGGTTGTTTTTTTCTTATGTCTCTCAGGTAACTGAGATGACTAACTTCTAATACCTGAAACAAACAGCCTTGTTAATGTTATTATTCTGATAACCCTCACTATCAGCACAAGCTGGGGGATTTAAGTATGGAGTACAGCCCTGCCAAAAAGAACCTGGGTGTACTGGTGGGTGGCAAGCTGGGCATGAGCCAGCAATGTGCACTCACAGCCCAGAAAGCCAACCATATCCTGGGCTGCATCAAAAGAAGCGTGACCAGCAGGTGAGGAGGGTGATCCTGCCCCTCTGCTCTGCAGTGGTGAGACCTGACCTGGAGTACTGCATCCAGATGTGGAGTCCTCAGTACAGGAGAGATGTGGACTTGTTGGAGTGCATCCACAGGATGGCCACAAAAATGATCGAAATGATGGAACACCTCCCTTATGAGGACAGGCTGAGGAGAGGTGGGGCTGTGGGATTTGGACCAGATGGCCTTTAAGGGTCCCTTCCAACTCAAACAATTCTATGATTCTACAATCCCTTTGAAAATCTAGTTCTAGAAGAGAGTCATGAACCTGGGACCTAGTCTGCTGTCACTGCTTTCAGTTTTCATGACTGCTGACTGGGGAGATGAATAACATCTCTCTTTGAGTGGGCCTTTTTGAGGAGACAACACAGATCTATTAATCTGATCAAGAGCTAATTTTTATTTTCCCTCTTGCAGGTCGGAAAGTCTTTCCCCAAGTGTGTAAGAAGGATTTTGCAGTGAGGCAGCTTCTTGTTGATCTCAAGTCCTTTTGTGTACTATTTTCCTGGACAAAAAGCAATAAGGAGGTACCCAGTCTTGCATTCCACATGCATGTGATATGTTCTCCTTATTCTGGCTGCACTCACTTCTTTCTGAGATTGGGGCCACAGAGGTAGAGGGTGGGAGAGGACTTCTTGTAGCTCCTGAGCCTTGTTTTCTCTCTTAAGTACTAAACTTGTTAGGACTCAAACTTTCGTGTATCTGTTTTTCCTTCCCACACCACTTCCAGACAGGGCAAATTTGGTGTCTTCTGCATTTCTGACCTACCTATATCCACTGTGTAAGTTCATCTAGAAAAACAAGAAACTTGCCTGCAAAAGTGCAGCCATTTTTCTGTATCTGTGGCCTTCCCCAAGTGACGTTACTAGGGCTGAGTAGACCTTTCCTCACAGCTGGCCAAAGCATGCTGCTCTAAGCCTCCTTGGAGACTATCAGTGTGATGGGGTTGTCATCAGCCCCACACGGATCCTGACAGCTGCCCACTGTGTGCCATCATGAGTGTGTCCAACTGTTGCCTCTGCTCCTCTCCTCATGCTGTGTATTCCTCTGGGCTGGAGAGAAAGCAGCCAGAGAGCTACAGATTGTATTCACACCTCTGAAAATTCCCTTCTGCCCTTCCTCCTGTGAATGGTGATTTGGGAGATAGCAACGACTTTGTCTTGCCTCTGAGATCTGTTAACGTTAATTGGACTACCTGCAATCAGAGCTGTAACAGAGCCAAACTCTTGCTCGGCAGTCCTGGGAATAAGTGACTAATTAGAGAAGAGCCAGAAGGGATGTATGACTGCTGAATAAGGAAACTGAACAATTGACTATAAGTAGCACCAATACGTTTGCTCTCATTTTACAGATCCAATAAACCCCGACTCTGGACAGTGACAGCAGACCGTGATAGAGCCCTGAGAGATTCAACAGAGCAGGTGAAAAACAAGCAAGAACATGAGAGATATTGTCTGTGATACATTTGTCCTTACTATATTTCTCAAAACAGACCTGTGTACACAAAGAAAACTGTCTTGGCAGCATGGCAAAATGACTGGTGTGCAGCACAGATCCAGGAATGAGAAAGGTATTCCACTAAGTTGGTCTCCTTGAGGTAACTTACAACTTCTGGAAGTATGTTTTATACCTGGTTCTTATTACTTGTGGTAAAGACTTAATCTGGCAGATGCCTGAGCGTCCTCAATATTTTACTCTCTTGGTGCTGAGCAATATATCTGTCTATAAAAAGGCTGCTGACTCTCCTAATGGGGAGGAGGAAGAAATACATGTGGAAAAGAGGTGACACACTAGAAAAAATATATTGGTTTGTAATTCCACAGTTTATTAGCTTGTGTTTGCACAGTGGTACAGTCAACCATTTCTATAGGCTCAAGAGATTTAAATGTGCCCTGGCAATATTCTCAGCTGAAAAGTGTGGATTTTCATTTGAAGTTCTTGCACCTTATTTGTTTTTCTTTAATGAACTTGGTCATTCTTTGGGGTTTTGCCCTCCTCCCTTATAGGTATTTTATCAGGATGCACTTACAGGGCAACTTGTCCCTTCTTTGCCCTGACCCCTCCAATGTGGTCACAGGTTAAAACCACTGTGCTGCCCCTCCATTTGACATGGTGAGCCATGATTCTGATATTGCCCTAGTGCAGCTGGATGTTGCACAGGAATACAACACTGCTGAGATACCTCTGTTTCTTCCCAACAGCCATGAGATGTCATCTTCCTCTTGCCTCTGCATTGCGTCTGGATGAAGATCACTGAAGAAGGTAGGTCTTCTGATTTTTGCATGTTGCAAACAGAATATACACTTCTACCTCTATTCTATCCTTGCGCCCAGACCTAACCTAGAATTATTCCCCAAGCTGGTGAGAGCTGAGCTAAGCAATTGTACCAGACAGAAATGCTAGAGGGGAAGTCTCCTCAGGGTGTCTGCATACAGGCCATGATGCCTGTTGAGAAGAGGATGTTCTTCACTTGCACGCTGAGTCCCATTTCTTCCTAGTGAAATAAATATTTCCTAATTGTAGCTGGCTTGGAACCTCTTTCAAGGCCTGCTCTTCAAGATAATCTGCGAAGACTTGAATTGTTTTTATAACACTTCTATTACAGCAGTGTCCAAGAACTAACTAATCTCTGTGAAATCATGAGGCAAGCTGGTAAGAACGGCTGAGTAAATAAAAGGCAAAGTAATTTTTATCGAGGCGCTGTCAAGCTAAAATGCAAGTTCTGCTCAATATTGCAGTCTTATGGTAGGGTGCTCTTTCACGTGTACAGTACAACACGATTGACTAGTGCCTTCTGGTTTTCAGCGTGCACTCAGTCTTCATCCATACTCATAACCAAACCTTCAAATCAGTCTCTAGGTTCCAAATTTAGGTCGAGTTTCACCAGCAGCTGTGCCCTGCTCTTGCACAGAGGCTTTGTTGGGCAAATCTGAGCTGTGGCAACTCTCCGTTCAGGTACAGCGATGCAGAGGACAGATGAGATAACTCTAAGATCCCTGTCTCTTGGTTCCTAGGGTGGTCCTGGTGGTCCCTTAACTATAGTCCCTTTGAGGACAATATTCCAAGCACGTTGAGGTTTTGTCTGGTAGACTTTAAGAAAGCAAAATCCAGGAGGCTTCGGTGTTTTCCAGCAGAAAGTCCCTTTTTCTTTCTCTTCCTCATGGCTCCCCCCTTTAGAAAAATAAGAATAATAATAAAAAAGTAATAGAAATTGGGATGGGAGTTTCAGAAGCATAAGTCTTGTATTTAACACTTCTGTCTCTTAAATGGAGTATTATGTTTGGACAAATACTTTTCTCAGTAAAACCAGCTGCTGCTGGAAATTCCTGCCAGACCCGTGCTTTGCCAGACAGGGCAGTTTGGGGCACCACTGAACTGAACTTGTGTATACATATATCTAGGTGTTCAAGTCCACGGGATAAATTTCTCCAGAGAAAGTAGTAGAGAAACCATAATTCATGATACGTATTGGTGAATAGTGGGGAGTTTCTTTCAAATACAGAGGCCTGTGTTCTCAAACTGGGTGCTCTGTCACAACAGAAATGGGGAGAACAAACCTTCATAAAGGGCTTTGTGTGAACCCAATGCCGTCATAGCACTTTCCTGCACCAGCACACTCTGCTCCTCCTTCCCAGTAGTTTCTTTCCTCCTTAGGTCAAGATGAACGTGGTTTCATAGTTTTGTTGGCAAATGGAGAAATCAGCTCCTCCACCACATTTAATCTGACACAATTCAAGAGACTTCAAAGAGCTATCAGATAGCTTCAAGTTCCTTCCTCCCACCCCCCTCCTTGTTAAATAAACAGGTTTGTCATTCTGGAGCAATGTTTCACGTGTGCCTTTGGCTCAAGGTAGCTGCACTGGGAAACTGCTGATGCAAAACGTTTGTCTTTCAAGGCTCTGCCCCCCCTCTTTCCCTGTCTATGCACACATACAGCCAAGAATGTAATTCTCCACTTGGTGAATGGTTGGGATTGTCCCACAACTTTTCTTGGGAGAGATCGAATCCTGGACAGTTTTCACGTTTCTGTCCTCCACGTGTTTTATTATATTACACAAAATGGAAGACTTAACAAGAATGTTTTATTCTTCTTTTATTTTTTATCCCTGTAGTGTGCTGTAGTTACGAACAGGAAATTAAAGTCTATGTTAAAGAAAAGTGTGGATAATGCTCCGCTCTTGGGTCAGATGAGCAGTTGGACTCCTGCTCTGTGCTGCAGCTGCCTGTCTCTCTCCCTCATGGCGCCATTCACAGTCCCACGTAGACATATGAGAAATGTTAGTACAGGTGCCGACTAAGGGAGAACTCTCTTCTGAGTTAAAACCAGTCACCAAAACAAGTTATCACATGAGCGGTAGCCAGACCATTCCCAGAGGTAAGCTGGGAGCTGGCTGGAGAGCTTCCATCCCCTGGGATTTGACACAACTGACTGCTGACCCTGTGCTCCACAGACTGTAATGACTTTTGTGGATTTACTTGAGGTCAGGCAGTTCATGCAGGGGACTGCTCAGCTCCCTAGCTGTAAATCTTGGAGATGGATGCTTTAGCATTGAGTGCAGATGTTGCATATGGTTTTGTATAAAATGTTCAGAGCCCCGAGGGCTCTTTGAGCTGAATACTGACCACTGACTCCTTTTTCTGATGTTCATACAAGCATATTTGCCTCTCACTGTGAGAAGTGCTTGGCCATGATAACACTTACTGAGCTATATGTTAAACTGAGTACTCTGTGCCCTTCCTCAGATGCTGCACAGAGCTTGCCGTGGGGAAGCAGCACTGGCCCTGGGACCCCTTGGCACAGGAGCAGCCAGCAAAGCTGTCCACAAATCTATGGTAAGAGGCATCCATACACAATAGTTGTGTGGCTCTGGCAGTGACTGAGCTGGTTCAACCTAGGGAGCAGTTCTGTGTGATTCTCCTGAAACGCATCTTCTGTGTTTTAGACTGAGAGCCTCCAGTTGGAGATGATTATGTACTCTTATGGATGTGCTTTGCATCTCCAGAGCCCTGATCTTGTGTGAGGAGCTCTATCACCTAGTCGTTACTTTTTAAGTACAGCAAACAGCCTTGTCCTTCTGATGCCTCCTCCCAACAATGAAGCATTTAATTTTCACTGCATCTGATTCTGTGACAGTGCTGGAGGGAAGGCTCAAGGCACCCTCAAGTTACTGGGTGCCAGTGGCTCTGGCAACGAATCAGAGAGTGCTGTTGCTCACAGCTTTAAAAAGCAGTATGTTCTGGAGGGGGGGTGCTACCAGCTCTGTTTGAGGACCTGTGCTATAGCCAGGGTGTTGGCATGCACTGTGTGCTTTGCTTTTCTCATTGGCATCCTTGCTGGTGCTGCAAAACATCACACCACTGAGATAAAAATAGGCTCCCCAAAGTGAAAAGCAGCAGGAAGTGCAATTGCTTTCCTTGCATCAGCCCAGTGGCTCCAGTTCTGGTTAGCTGGAAATTCACATGAGGCTCCTGTCTGCCCTGAAGCAGGCTCGTCTCAAATGCACTGCTCATTGCTGGGTGAGCTCAAAGTCATGGCAGGTCCATAGTGCTGCCATGACCTGAATGTGGGGATTATTCTGAATGCAAAACAATTTTAAAATTAACTCAGATACAAGTTCCTATGGCTCACCCCTATAGCCTTTACATTCCAGGTGGCTGCATGCATGCTTTTGCTGCCATTGCTTGCTGGAATCACAGGGACTGCATCCTCCAGCAGTGCTGCTTACAGACAGGAGCCCTTGTCTTGCTCTTGTGCAAAGCTGTATGATTAATTCATCAGTTTTCAACCTGAGATGCTCAGTCTTTTGCTTTCCCTCTCCCCCTCAGTGCTGTTAGTATCCCATGCAGGAACACAGAGACACAGTGTGGTGTATGCATCTCCTCTGAGCAGAAAGCTCGTAAATGTTCGTGTAGGAGAAATCACACTTAAACAGAATTAAAGCTGTTCTATAGAGGGCATGACTTCAAAAATTGCTGCCTTGGGAGGTGAACAACCCTATTCTACTTGCACTAAAGGGACACAGCGTTCTCATTAGTGATCTTGTTTTCTCTCATCCTGCTCTATTATAACTACTGAGATGCTTCCAAATATTTCCCTGTTGAGTTGGTCTCTTATTTAACAAGTGTTGAGCCTAACTGCGCTGTGTGTGTGTGTGTAGCTACAGGCTAATCCTGCTCTCCTACTGTGTTTCTGGAAAAGCAGAGAATGCACAGACCAAAACGTAAGATTTCATAACTCTTACCAAAGGTTGGTAGTGAGGTTAATTAGATTATGCTTCTTCCTCAGCACTGAGTGAACACAGAGTTGGGTTAGTGTGGGCACTTGACCAACCTGTACCCGAAAAACGGATAACAGATTTATAACGTAGCTCAACACTAATTTTTCAAGCAAGTTGGCTTTTCTCTACAACCTGGTGTCTCAACCCTTTGTTGCCCACCACGTTTCTGCTGCCTGAGTCTCTGAGGCAAAGGCAACAGGATTACATCATGACTCTCCACAGTCTGCATGAAGGAACTTAAGAAATGATCAAATTATATACATAGGCTTATTATTTTTATATATACACTGGCCAAAGAATGGGTCTGCTTAATCCTATGCTTTTTTTGTGTGTGTGCCTTTCCCATGTCTGTAGTAGCTGTGCTTTTGCCCATGACGTTGGGCTTACTGGAAATTTGAATATTACGATAATACCTGTGGAGGTAGAGAGGGAAGGAACTCGTTTCCAAGTCTATGTGTGCATGCACATTTACACTGAAAAACCATTTCCTACTACATTTATTGACCTGCTAGACTATTTTCAATCATACGTAGAAGTGGCAGGTTTTGTATAAAGCTCTGACTGTTTCTTCTTGATGAAGTGTGCATTTATCCACTGAATGTGTGTCAGAAGTGAAGCTAGAAGTGCCTCAGGAGGTTATCTCTGTTCCTTCCTTGTCAGGGTATGTGAGAAGCACAGAGTGCTTAGTTACGTGGAGCATCCCTGAAGAATATGGTGAAGATTATAGTAAAACATCTGTCAATAACAACACCGAACTGCCAAGAGCCATTTCTTGGGATTTATGAAGGGAGATGAAGTGGAAGAAAAGTGTTAGCTAACAACAAATGATACAGCTGAGGACACTCAGTCTGAGAAATTTCTCAGTTTCACTTGAGCCAATTTCAGAGTGAGTTTTCATCTCCGATTGCGTGATTCTGATGTGTGGTACAGGCTTTAGCTCTAGAGGCTGTTATAAACTTGGCTGCAGCCCTTAAACAATGTCTGTGTGCTGCATTGACCCTGTAGGAGAGCTGCCTATCATTCCACTAGGGAATGATAAACAATATAGTAATGAGTTGTGGTATTTGGGCAAGCTGTAATGAAAGAAACTTGTGATGCTGTGGTGGTGGCAGCTCCCAATCCAAAGTTAATCCCCTTTTCTTCACACACTGCAAAATCTGTGAGATAACAAAGTGCATAGAATCCTAGAATGGTTTGGGTTGGAAGGAACCTCAGAAATCATCAAGTCCTAACCCTGTGCCATGGGCAGGGCTGCCACCCAGATCAGGCTGCCCAGGGCCCCATCCTTCCTGGCCCTGAGTGCCTCCAGGGATGGGGTACCCATACACATAGAATGCACTATAAGTAGAGGCAATGAATGATACTGAAACTTTAGGGTCTGGGGAGAAGGACTGAAATGATCTAGAGGTACAGGGAAGTATGATGGGTATCCAGGGGTAGGTCTGGCACTCTACAGGGAGAGACTACAGGGAGAGATTCAGCAGGCTGGAAGAGGTAATGGAGGAGAAAGGCAATGGCTTTATGGGCTACCATAAAGGGCACAGGAAGGTTACGAAGGAATGTTTATCTACTAATTTTTGCAACATAAGGATAGATAGGGATATCAAAAGAAAGTATCACAAATCAACTTGAAAGCAAAAGGATTTAGTTGGAAGCTGTTGATACAAAATGTAGATGGGGAGGGGGAAGTAATGGGAATGGAACAGGAGGAAACCTCACTAAGGCTACAACTTGCAGAGGTTATTTTGGGTGTGCTGATTTGAGATGATGTCCCTTCTCCCAGTTCATCAATGAGTTTTTCTTCCCCTTCCCCCCAACCCCTCCCCTTAATTTATTCTGCCTTATATAAGTTAAACTTTTATTGTGATTATAGAAGTTAAGTTAGAAATGAATTATACAGAAGGATCCACACAGACATCCATATGAAGGGCAGTGGAGAAATCCACCATCAGCCTTTAGGAACTCTTTGGGTGAATTCCAACGTATGGAGCTTTCACTCTCCAAATATTTTCAGGATAAAGTAATGCCTCTGGAGAAAGTCTTTAGATAATAGCTATTCTGTGTAGACCCTTGTCACCTTACATCACACCCATGATAAGAAAAGAAGTTCTAAATGTAGTGTGTCAGGGAACTCTGAGTTGGAAGGGAAAGGACAAATAAGGGAGAGGATGTGCTAAGGAGTACTTAGCCCACTCCACAGCTATCTTCCTCTGCGAGCTCATTTATAAAAGCACACAAAAAACCTCTAAAATTATGTCTATTACAGCTGAGAATAGCAGTTTAACTATTACAACTATTTATATGCAGGACAGAGGAAAATACCATCAGAAATGGGGCCATCAGTCAAATTTTTCCCTTAACAGGAGTCTAATAGATGTCTCCCTAGAGCATCCTCCAGCACACAGGCTCACTGCTATGTAATAGCATTTGTTATGGCTGGCAGTTTTTCAAGGCTGGGTAAATTAAACTAGATTCTTATGTCTATTTATATGCCAGCATACTGAAACAGCATCTTTTCTTCTTTTTTTTTCTCCACTCCTCCAGAACCAGTGAGCAACAGAAGTCAGTGGGTGCCTGTCTCTAAACCAAATTGCTTTTAGTGAGAAATCTATAACATAGATTTGGTCTTTCATGCTGACACGTCAAATTTTAGGATGATGGTATGATGGGGGATAAAGAGGTTAGAAAATTCGGAGAGCCCAAAATATTTTAGTTTCCTTTACAACTGAAAGTACCTAACAGTGGAGGTGAAATAATGACAGTTCTCTGTCCCATCTCAGTTTCAATTTATCAGTTTTTAAGTAGCTCAGCAATTTTTCACATATGTCTATAGACATAGAAAGCAACATGTCTACACTTCTAGGCAGACTTTGGGCAGTTGATGGTAAGCAATGAAGTGCACAAATCCCTGCTGGCCAGCAGCAGGACAGTTCTTGCAGGACAGGAGCTGGAGGCTTTGCTTGCTGCCTTATCAGAACTTGATCCCACTGCATCTGCATTACTGGCACTGAGCATCTCTAAAATGTGAGTAGTTGCCCTCTTTTCTACCTTTCCATAGAGTAACTTGTATGAGCTTTGCTGACATATGAGATATTTCTCAAATGTGTTTTTACAGTGGCATTGTGCTTGGATTTGCTTCTAGCTGTGCTGTGAAGTACCCTGAGGTCTCCTGTGGTTCCTCCAGAGCTTTTGGCCTGTGGTGGAAGTGGTGCTTTGTTCCATCAGCCATGCTACTTCTAACATTAAATGCTTCCTTAATGATAGAATAACTAAGGTTGGAAATGTCCACTAAGATCTACTCCAACCATCAACCCACCACCATCATATCATTAAAACTCTCAGTGCCACATCTATACATTTCTTTAATACTTCCATGGACAGTAACCCCACTTCCTCTTCGGGCAGCCTGTTCCATTGCATTATCATTCCTTCGGAGAAGAAATGTTTCCTAACATCCAACCTGACTCTCCTCTGGTGCAACTTAAAGCCATTTTCTCTAGTACTATAGCTAGTACTTGGGAGAAGCAGCCAACTCCCACCTCACTACAATCTCCTTTCAAGTCCCTGAAGAGAGCTATAAAGTCTCCCCAGAACCTTCTCCAAAAACAGCAATAGAGTAAACTTGGTACCCAAAGTCCAAGGTATAGTCAAACCGTGCACTGCTTCCCTCTAAAGAAGATGAACTGAGCTGTTTGATTTTGATTGAAGCTTCAAGAATGTCCTCATTTACAAGATATCTTTATGGGCATTCTGAAGGCTTTCCATATAGATGTTCTCCAAACATATGTAAAAGCAGAACTGTCTTAAGCCCCAGTTTGGGTAAAACTGACTGATGTGCAATATGCTGAAGCTTGAAATGAGGCTGAAATGAAATTGAGTTTTAAGAGATTATGATGAACAAGACCTGGCCTAGTGGAATAGGAATGTAGCTGCTCTCACAATTGGCTCATCCTCTAGTTGAACACATCATGTCATGTGAGAATTGTCCTAGTCCATTTTGAAAGCCCCTTTAAAACCTACTATTAAAGATGGATTTTTTATTTTACTTTCTTATTCTGCTATGACTTGACAATATCCAGAAAAATCCCAACGAGATGAGTTCAGAGCTGTCGCGATGCAAGGATGCCACCCTCACAGACTGGGAATGAAAGATAGGATATCCTGGTGATGGGAGGAGATGCAGAAACACCACCAGGTGAGTACCCAAGTTCTTCTGACTCTTGGAACTCTGGCATTAAAATCTGCAAATATCTGAGATGTCTTTGAATGAATCTATAGGTATTACAGTGCATGTTAAAAAAAAAAACAATCTGGTCAAGTTCCTCAAAAACTGTCAGGAAAACTGGGGTTACCAGGTACCTTTTCTCCAGCAAACATCAGACAAGTCTGACATCTCTGGGCAAAGCTATCATCATAAAACCTGTTAGACTCCTGAATGTGGCACAACTGAGGGGCTAAAAATGGCAGTGTTTAACTGTGCTACTGAAAATCCTTTGGCACTTTGATCTATTTCCTTTTCTACCTCCTTTATTAGGCTTAGTTAGGAGAAGAGATAATTTTCCATTCACTGGGCAATAGAACAGACTTTTGAACTTTTGACAGCTTAACTTCAGAAGTAATGAATAATATGCCTGAAATAGATTCAGACTGGTATCCCATCTTTGACTTTTTCTCTTTAATGGGCATTACAATCCCATTTTCCCTTGGCTCATATTTTGATAGCTATCCCTAGGAAATAAGAGCCAATTGTAAAATGTGCCAGCATTGTGACTTTGTTCTTTGCTTTCTGCAGCAGCTGCCACTGGAGAATTATAACCCCATTAATCCACTGTTTGGGTTGAAGTCCTGGACTTATGAACTGAAAGAAATCTGTCTAATTTTCATGGCCAACTGATGACGTATGAAGGATCTGGACTAACCAAAGAGTTAAGAAGTGAGAGAGTACATACCTTATTGCTGGGGAGGCGGTGACAGTGGAACTGTTCTAAGTCTCTTTGCAGACAGATGGGGATTTCAATGTGGCATACTTCCATGCTTCAGGAGGGATTTCTGATAATACTTGGAACTACCAGCTCGATATCTTCCCCTTCCTAGGAATGCTGTTGCAATCAAATGTATTGGATGTGAGATCTTAATCATGGAAGGTCTGTGCCTGGGAACAATGGAAGTCCGTCTAGGCTGCTTTTCCCAGGCCTGAATGTAGAGCGAGGCAACTATCTTCTAGACTTGTGCTGCAGTCCAGTGCATGAATTCAAACCTGAATCGCACCAAGATTTTGATACTAAGATGCTTTTAGAAAGGGAAATATTTTCTAACACCACATTTTTGGAGGTTGTCCTTTACAAGACTTGAGCCTCCATCCTTTTTCCTCCCACATGCATAGACATTTAGAGAGCTGTCTGTTGAAGTAATCTCACTGAAGTATCAGATACACATTCATATAGATAATGGGAGCAATTTGGCCATTGCAGTAGGCTTCACTTCTACATCTTGAGCAGGAAGCAGTGTTGCATAGGCCACTGGAGACATACCTCTTGAAAGACCTCAGAGCCATCTTGGCATCACTAGTATCTTCAAGTATCAAATGTTTTAGATCAAAAAAATATGTCACTGGAAATAATAAGTATAGGTGCTGAGTGTCAAATTGTACACGGCAATGACTACAACAACAGTATTTTATTTTCATCAATCTTATGTGGCCAGAAAAAAATCTTCTAGCATGTTCTCTAGTAGCAGCTTCCTCACCCTCTATTTCAAAACCGATAAATCTGTGGGATAATGAGGTTTTAGAATCCTCCTTGAGGAGCCATATCAGCAACCAACACAAAGTGAGATGGAAGGCAGTAGCCAATGTAGGTAGTGATCTGAATCTTTCCCTGTCTTCTTTGCAAAGTCCTGTTGCTAAAGTAGTATTGAAGATTTCAGGCAGGTAAATTTGTAATTTTTTTTCTGCTTTTCCCCTAAAGCTATTGCCCTAAGATGGTGTCAGGATAGTCTTCTGTGCTCTCATGTATCTAAAACTGTAGCAAGTTAATTCAGTGCTCACTCCAAGCACTTCTCATTAGGCGGCAGTGCTCATATCACTGCAGTTCTCACCATCACTAAGCCAAATATAGACACGTTCCTGAGGGATGACTGTTTCCCTAAGCAAAAGACTAACCAAAAAACTAGTTTCAAATGGGTGTTTGTTGGGTAGACCAATTGTCTCACCAGGTAACTAACCTCTGATTAATTAGTAACTATTCTCCGGAACTGGACACACATAAACAGGAAGCAGAAAGCCAAACAGTTCAGTCCATCCATGCTAACATTTGCTTGAGAGCTTGGCTCCTCTTACTAGAGGGATCATGCATTTTCCTGGGGCACGGGAAAGGGATAAAAGGAACCTGTTATAAAAAGTTTAGCTCTCATCACATGATCCAGAAGCCCCACTGTGAATGAAAGGGAATAGCGGATGTGTTGTACATCAGCCCTTAAAGTTCTCTATAGGTTTCTCCAAGCCAGCTCTGCCAATTGCAAGTATTTCATGGACTTCTTTTGTTAAGCATTTTTTTGTCTTTGCCTAGACTCATCCTCTGTATTACTGGCATCTGAGGGAAGTAAATACTGCTCACTTGCAGTTTTCTTTCTCATGCTAACACTTCTTGTGATCAGTGAAAGCTGATGATGGTGGGATTGCAGTTATTTATGCCCTGTGTAATTTGCTGCTACTGGAGCTGGCTGAGAACATCGAACAAACTAATTTTGGAAAATGGAAACTTAGTACAAAGGAATCGCTTCAAAAATAGCAGCTTTGACTTAATAAGTAAATCAAGGAATGCTTCTTACCTGAGAAATGCCACTTCCTGAAAGACATGTAGGAGAACTACTCATACACAACATAATGGCCAGCCTCTACGCATCCAGATGTCAAGGTTCGTGTCCTTCCTAAATTGGTATTAGCTCATGTCTTTATTTTTTAGCACAGAATATATGGGTATCTTTTGTTCTTTTGAAGAAAAAATGCTTCCAACTCTTCAACACAGACACGTCAATCCCACCAGAGGGCTGTTTTGGAATATGCATTGGGCATATCTATTGAAAACAATTCCGTTATTAGTTTAGTGTTAAAGCACACTGGTTCACTCAGTTTTCTTTATTAAATATATATATGTATGCTAACAGCATGGAAATAATTCTAGAGAAATGCACATTTCCAGTGGTGGATCCATTCTGTGTGCTGGAGCCTGCAACAACTGTAGAAGCATTGTGGGAAGCCTTGGTTGGCTGAGTGCAGCTGAGCAGCTCTGATGTCCTGGACTTGCCAACCTGCAGTGCAAAGGTCAGCAGTTCTGTGGAGGCTTTCTGACTGATGGAAAGATGAGCTCAGACAGCTACACACTGCAGCATCAGGCTGAAGGCTTGTTAGCATGAAGAACTGGACATGCTCTAAGCCACCTTGTCAGTCCCAGCAAAAAATAGGTGAGCTCTTTGTTCCCTTCGTGTCTATGTACAACCAGAGCTTCTGACAGTAGCATAGAGTCATAGAATAGCTCAGGTTAGAAAAACACCTTAAAGATCAAGTCCAGCTCTTTTAAAGGTGTGGTACTGCTGAATCTTCAACCTTGTTACACATAGACACCCATGATGGTCTTGAATTGGTCTTGAATGTTTCATCTAAGCTATCACACAGCCCAAATCTGTAGCTTTGATATAAGTTCAGTCCATGCTGGGATTTGATTCCTGAGAAGATGAGCAACTGACCCACCTCTGGACTCTGTGTTAATCATAACAGCAGCAAAGCTTTGGAAATGGAAGTCCAGGTTCTGTCAGCACAGCATAGAAAGCAGTGGTACCCCAACTGGAACTCCACAAACTGTCCCTGCAATGTAAGGTTTTAAGTCTTGGAACATGAACATTGCTGGCAGCAAATGTTACTTGTAAGCTTTGCGCTCCCCTGTGAAACTATGGAGCATTTTAGACTGAAAATGATTTTCTTTTTCCTTACTTAGTGTTCAGATGAACAGGGTAGTCCTGGGAGAAATATGCTTGTTGCCAAACGCGAAGGGCAACTACTGCATGCTTATGAAAGCTGTGCACATGTACTTTGTCTTATGTGGGTTTTCTTCCAGAAACAATCTGGCACTCCTGGAGATGCAAAAACTTATCATTTACCAGGCGATTGAGCATCCAGCCTTTGGGGCAGTTTGCTTCCTATCTAACTAAAGATAAGGATTAGGAATGTTTCTGCTATCCTACACAGGTTTTGAAGCAAGCTCTTCCAAGCAGACTTCCCTGTGACTTTAGGGTGTAAGCGTAAGCTGGATGTGGTCAGGAGAATAGCAATGATGACCTATTCTGTGGGTCTCAGTTGTACTATGACCATTCAAATTACTGAGCCAAAATTATGCAGACATGTCCTAAGGCAGCACTTCTTCAGCCCAACACGCATCTCTGCACTGGTAGCAAAGTAATGTAATTGAAGTAGCAGGGGTTGAGATTTGAAGGAAAAAATTTCTATCTTCCCTAAAATGCCCAGATTCTTGTTACAGGAATATTTTGTTGTGGTATACAAGTTAGGTTTTATACAACTAAATGCAATGCTTGGATAGAGCTGAGAGAAGTTATGTTTCTGGCTAATACACATAGCTCGGGGCAGGACTTGGGGGAAAGGGAAGAGCAATAAGCAGTGGAGGAATGAGATCTATACAGAGATGGGGCATGAAAACAGAGCATTGAATAAGGAGGATAAATGAGTGTATGGATCTCACTATACCATGGTAAGAGCATCCACAAAGAAAGAAAAATCTTAGTCTTCCTAAGAACTGCTTAACTACATGAATGAGTAACGGGATTGCTGCCCTCAAGGAGAGATCCTGGGTCAAACCAGAGCCCGAGGAAAGCAGCTGCCCTATCCCCCTGGCTCCCTGACTCTTTTCAGGGTTCCCCTCTTGCCTTCCCAGAAACTGCCTTCAGAAGATGTTCGATTTAAGTGTGCTGTGGCCTCAGACAGCAGTACTGATAAAAAGACAGTCTCGACTCATTAAAACAGCGCTCTCAGGCATTCAGCATGTACAGTGAGGGAACGCATGCATTATTAAAGCCCTGTCTCATCTGCTTTGCAGTTACGGGACACTGGAGGGAAGGGGGGATGAAGCAGTGAGTTAAGAGGCAAGAAAAGAAGGGGGCTGACTAAGAGTGAGAAAACTGCTCCTGGCACTGACAGGAGCTTGCTTTCCAGCACAGTGGCTCGCTCATGGGCAGTGAGAGGGAAGCATGCACTGATGCACAGTGCTGAGCAGCAGGACAGTGAGACTGGAGCTGGCAGTACGTGTGCCTTGCTCTGACATGGGAAAGTGCCTATGACCTGTCATGGTCAGTGACGGTTCAGACTGGGGGCAGCACCAGAGAAGATCCCCCACATCTCCTCCCCAGGTGTTGCCTACAGCACGTGAAACGTTTTTCTAGGTAGGAGCTGGGCTTCTTTGTCAGAGAGCAGCAGCTTCCAGAAAGTCGAAGCCAAAGTGGCTTTGACATTACTAATGATGGGATGAACAGAAATGGCCTCAAGTTGTGCCAGGGGAGGTTCAGATTGGATATTGAGAAAAACTTCTTCTCTGAAAGAGCTATCAGGCACTGGAATGGGTTGCCCAGGGAGGTGGTTGAGTCACTGTCCATGGAGGTGTTCAAGAGACATTTACATGTTGTACTGAGGGACATGGTTTGTGAGGAAATATTGGTGGTAGGTGGACGGTTGGACTGGATGATCTGGGAGGTCTTTACCAACCTTGGTGATTTTATGTGTATGATTCCAGTCATCTTTCTGTGGAATTTTTCTGGTTTGGAATTTCAAACCTGAGCGGTCAGTTTCAGAAATCTTATTACTGCAGCACGTCTTGTGGTGCTGTAGTTCTGAAGATGTTCAATTCAGAGATGTGCATGGGAAATGCATGCTTCTTCAGGAGTTAGGCTCATGTTTAAGGTCAAGTCCTTTCCACAACTGGTACTCATCTGTCAAAATAAAATTGGTAATTCCAGTTCATCTCAGATGATCTGATTTTATCAGAGGTAAGCTGCTTTTTAAATGCCACTGCCATAGCATTGATAGCAAAGACGAAGTTCTTTAGCAACAGTGGTACCTTGCTTCCTTTTTAGCAACCTGGAATCTGGCATGATAGCTCATCCAGTGTAAATATGCCTTCAAGTGCTGAAGAGACTTATCTATGATGAGCTGTTAGCCTTGTCTCATATTAGAAAGGCCACGCTGACACAGTTTAGTTTGCTAGGAGTTTGGGAGGCTTTATTATTATTATTTTAATGGAAAGCTTCAAGTATACTTTTGAATAGACACAAAATCCTTGAGGAAGGAAAAGTGGTGGCTGAGTTAGGTAGCAGTTCCTAAGAAGCTTTAGATAAAAACTAGACTTGGAAGCGAGTATGTTTGTGAATAATGCCTGTACAAGCAAATACGTGCATACACAAGCCAAGAAACATCTACTGCCTGCTCTCTTCCAATCTGCTGTATGTTGCAGTCTGCTTAAATATAGAAATACGAACATAAGAGCGCTTGTGATGAGGAAACCTCATGGCTGTTGTCTGGCCAAGCGACCCTGGCCACCATTGGCTGCCAAAATGGATTAAAAGTGCTACAGCCTACCTTTATGCTGTCTGCCATTCAGGTATAATGGTTTAATAAATTAGGAGTTACACATGACCTTTTGACTTGCCAAATACTCGTCTTTCTGTTGCTTAAAGAAACCCTTCTCTCCTCAGCTGCTGTCCCATGCTGCTTCTGGAAGAAAACCTCAAATATGCTAGCACAGGTCAGAAAATATCAGCCAGTCCTTACAAAAGTAATAGTTCTCCTGAACTAGTGGAGCTGTAAATTGCAGTATTTATCAAGCTGACATTACTGATGACTGACTTGTCATGTTATAACTAACTTTAAAAAATTGCTCTTCCACCATGACAGCAACCATGGTGTGGGTTTTGGCTCAAAGATATGATTTCCTCAGTGCATCTTCAGCTGTGAAAATAGAGCAGTTTAGGGTTCGTAATTCAGTGCTGTATCACAGACTGCTGAGACTTGTTGTGAAAGCATGTGCAGCATTAAGTGAATGATCTGCTTGTTGAAACCTACAAAGTTGCAGGGATAGGATGGGCCACCCATCCACTGCTCTTGGAAGCAGGCAGATAGGGAGAAGAAAACCTGTCACTAACCATATGATGTCCCAAAAGAATCCCAGGCGCACTGGGCAGAGCTGTGGGATGAGACCAGTCTGTGGGGCCCATTTGTGGAAACAGCAGGACACCCAGCCTGCTTTGGGGGTTTTTTAGCTTACACTTTTCTCCCACTGAAATTTAAGGAAAACTTATGGTAAAGCTGAAGAGAAACAATAAACATTAATCTGAACATTTTTTCTTTACTAATCTGTAAATGGACAGCCCAGGTACTAAGGTGGGCTTAACCACTTGCCTTGTGAGGAAGCTGTCATTCTATAAAATAATTTGGAATTCTGGCTCAGGGTTATAATTAAAATGAACATGTAAGGCATCTGCTGTTTACACTGTCCTCCAAGATCTGCTGTGTGCTCTCCTTCTGGACCATCTGTTTGAAACAGGGATGCCTGGTAAGAGAAGAGAGAGACTCCAGTCCAATGTGAAATGCAGTACTTCCTACAGATGAAGCCTTCCAGGCTGCAAGCACACACTGCTTGCTCGTGTCTGGCTTTTTGTCCGTCAGGACCCCTGAGCCTTTCTCCACAAGGCTACTCTCAAAGAGTTCTTTTCCAAGTCTGTACGTATATCTAGAATTGCCTTGACCCCAGTGCAACACCTTGCTTTTGGCCCTGTAGAACTTCTTTAGATTCTTGTGTACCCCACTTTTCAAGCCTGTTGAGGCCCCTCTGGATGGCATCCCTTCCTTCTACTGTATCAACTTCACCACTCATCCTGGTGTCATCAACAAACTTGCTGAGAGTACACTCATTCTCACTGCCTATGTTGTTGATAAAGGTGTTCAAGAGCACTGGTCTCAAGATGGACCCTTGAGGGACACCATCTGGACATAGAGCCATTGACCACAACACTCTGGCTGCGACCATGTGGCCAATTCCACTGAACAACCGCCCCTTATCTTTTCAATTTATAGATAAGAACATGCTGTGAACCATGTCAAAGGCCTTGCAGAAGATCAGGTAGATGACATCGGTCACTTGCTTTGTCTACCAATGCCATCACTCTGCTGTAGAAGGCTACCAGATTGGTCAGACATGATCTGCTCTTGGTGAAGCCGTGTCATCTTGGACCACTTCCTCATCCTGTACATGACTTAACATTGCTTCCGGAAATATCTGCATGATCTTCCCAGGCACAAAGGTGAGGCTGACTGGTCTTTAGTTCTCAAGGTCTTCCTTTCTTTCCTCTTTAAAAATGGGAGTGATGTTTCCATTTTTCCAGTACTCACAGGGGAAAAGAGAATGTCAGAACCAAGAATTGTTTGCACTTCTTGAAAGAAGAGATTGAGATACTAAATAGATGGGTGGCTGGGAAAATAGTGGAATTACATAATTAGAGTGAGAAGTGTTTCCCGAAAGCATAGAACCTAGCAGGTGCTTTTCTTCAGTTCTAAACTTGTTTGATACAAGAGAAAATTATAAATTAATCCATACATCATCGTTTTTGGGGAATATCCTTGCTGTCCAGATCTGTGGCTTTACCATGCTGCAGATGTCATTCCTGACTCAGCCCATTAAAAGCTCACCTTTGTGCACAAATCCCACAGTATGGATGTTCTTCCACTTACAGAGGGCAAGATAAGTATACTGAACCAGCTGTAACTTCTGTATGTGCTTTGTCTGTGCTGCCAGCAGAGATGTTCAAAATCAGAAGGCAAGATCACCTGGCCACCAACTCCTCCACAGGCCCAAAGGTACGACTGAAGTTAACTTGGCTTTCTTGTTGTGTGAAGTCTGGAATTGGTATCTTAAAGTATAGAGAGAGTGGGAGGGCTCTTGTTCAGCATTATCTGGATGTGGTTGAGTGCTCGCTCTGTGCATTATTCTTCATGGTATAGGAAATGAGAATATGAAATCCCAAATAGGCTCCAATAGGCAGGAACACGGTGTGTCCTAATGCTTCTAGAATGCCTTACCATTAGCAGTTATTGCACGAAGTTCATTCTCCTATCACAGAGGCATGTTCTGCTTAATTTCAGTGGAGATGTTATCCTGTTTCACGCTTGTTGCTTTGTAGACTTTTTTTCTCTTTACTTAAAAGTAGTTCAGTGTGAAATCACTACAAGATGCCAATTGAATAAACATTTTCTTTTCATATTAGCAAGTGCTAGTTTAAGACAATTGGAATGACATTTCTTTAAATGGAAGACAAGAAAAAACTACAGAGAAAATCCAGAGTTTTAATTACTTTTCTCCCAGAATATCTTGTCCTTAACGTTGGGGCTCAGGTTTCTCCCTTTTAATGCTCTAAATAGCCTGTCATTTTTGTATATATACTGAAAGGCCTCTGAGAAGAATCCAAAACATTTGACATAGCTAAAACGTACAAGCTCAAAAGCAGATCAGCATGTACTTGAAGCAAAGTAGATGAGATGCCACTTTTCCCTCCCCCGAACTGGCTTGAAGCTGCTTTAGGATCTACATTTCCTTGCAAGAGCAAGCCAGCTCTTTGTGTCTAAGTTTTCTTTGGATACAGAATGAATGCACCCACACGCAAATAAGAATCAGTTGCTCTTTTTCTTCTCAAGATGCATACAGGATTTAATCTATGCTCGCTGTACTCCTTGCTCTCCTTCCACTTAGTGGCACCATTTATATAATTGCTGCCTTTAATTAAAGTGCTGAGTACAAACTGCAAGTTTGATATAAGACAGCCAACACTTTTTAATTGCCTTTGGTTCAACTCTGGCTGTGGCGTATCTCTTTGAATGCAGCTGACTTGCAAGAAAGTCTAGGAAAGAACTGGTGCACTTTTTATTTATGCTTTTTCTCTGGCAAAATTGCTCTGTGAATTTTTATCACCTAATGGTTTCTCTGACACATTTTAGCACTGTTTATCTCTCACCAAGAGACTTTTTTATGTGAGGCTTGGGCCTGTATAGCATTCTCTGGTCTGGGGTGTGCTATCCTTCCTTCACAGAGCAATCCATTTTGAAATTAGCTGGGCCTGGCTGCTCAGGAAGAACTTACTTACAGTTGCTTGGCTGCTATTCCTGAATGGAACTATGAAATGCCCTATTTCAGTAAAAAGCTGCAAAAATCTATTGCTGACTAGCAGGTGCTGAAATTCATGTGTGTCAAGGGTAGAATAAATAGTTTGTGTGTGTGACACTTGTGTGAATAGCGGTCTCTAGCTTAGTATTTACTAACTTCTACCTGGTCTATTAAGAACATGATTATATAAGCTGGAAATAAGTTGTAACTTGAGTAGAGCTTATAGGAACTGGCTTCTCCTGTATTCAAAATGCCTTTTGAAAGTGGCAGTGCATAGTGATATGATTAAATATTGTTCTCTGTTAAGCTATAGCCATCTTTTGTGTCCTTCTCCCACGTGGTTACAGAGCATGACCTAAGCCCCAAGGTCCTGCCTTCCTTGTCCAAAGAATTTGGCAGAAGTGCTGTCACCCTGCATTACCCCCAGTAATGTACAAGGGAGGCACAGTCTATGGTAACAGGGGGACAGGACATCACAGGGTATCGTGGATAACCCCAGAGAAGATAACTGAGGAGTGTGGGCCATGGGCTGAGAAGGGGAAGTGCATTGTGTGTATGCAAGAGCACAACATGCTTTTAAATCAATCACAAGTCTCCATGTTTAGACTTGTAAATGCGAGCAGAAGAGGAGGGCGTGGAAGTCTCATTTGGAAGTGACAGCTCCCTAGCAATAGGGAAGGTGAATAGAAGCAATAGGTTGGTGAATAGAAATGGATCCTGAATGAACAAGTGTAATTGGCTATTTGTGAAGACAGTCAGCTACAAGTATCCCAAGGTCCCTAATCACTGCCACTTCCTCCCTTTCTTGCACTGACCATGGAATGGATTCTTAGTTGCTGGGAGGAGTGATTCTCCCCCTCTACTCTGCCCTGGTGAGGCCACATTTAGAATACTATATCCAGTTATGGGTTCTCCAGTTCAGTAAAGACAGGGATCTCCTAAAAGGAGTCCAGTGGAAGGTCACAAAGACGATAAAGGGCCTGGAGCATCTCTCGTATGAAGAATCTCGTATGATCTCCTGAAGTCCCTTCCAACTCCTGAAGTTCTGTGACCACTGATCACACTGAAATGGCTTGAGATATCCATAATACAGAGCTACCTGAGCTCTAATGTCAACAGTCAGCTGACATCACTATGGAGAACTGCATTTGGACTGTGTCCCAGTAGACACATATTCCATCATACGTGATGGTACCTTCCTGTGGAGCTGGAAGTGCTCAAGAGATGGCCACTCAGGCCTTTCCTTTGGTGTTTGTTTACTGGTGGCATTATGTGGGTTGGAAAAGGAGTTTCTCTGTGAGCACAGTACTGCTGGAGATACCTGGTATTGAAACCATTTGTGAGGACCCTTTGTGTCCAGGAGGGAAAACACTTAAACAGGGTACACCTGTTTAAGGGTACACCTACCCGCCTTTCCAGAGGCAAAGATGGCCATAAGAGATGCAACAGACTCAATTATACCAAGTATTTCTGAGAGTAGAAAACCTCAGTTTAGTTGCTTGAAGGTTTTCCTTGTCTGCCTCTGCTTTTATTAAGCTCGTTTTTCTTTATCCTTGATCTGTGACAGCTGAATCAGTCTTCCCAGAATAGAGAAGATGTGTATTTAAGCACGTGGCAGGGGGCTGGGGAATACCTCTAGGCCAGCTTGTTGTGTGAAGAATGCCACACGGTTTGGGTTCAATGGGACCACCCTGTCCCGGGGTTCCTGCAGAGAATGCCAAGTGACAAAGTGTCACTGAGCTGCTGCATGGACATCTGTCTTCTGCCTGGATTTGGGTAGCTGCAGGCAGATGCTCAGTGTACAGTTCCTGGGAGGGTCATACCTAATAGTGAAGATGCATATAGCAGCGCACGTTTAACTAAGGAATACTGCAGCTCAGGTCACTAACTTTTATCTTCAGGCTTCCTCTGGATGATTTCTCACTTTCCTCCTCTGCTGCCACCACGTGGACATGCCACCGTGTTCCCATAGGGCTGCAGATGAAGCTTAGAGAAGGATGTGTTCCATCTTTGATTGTATCACTGCTTTTAACTGTGCAACACATGTTTCTTCGTTTGCTGTCAAATATAGCTGGGAGGAACTTCTGACACGTTTAAATAACAAAGCAAGGAGAGAGGCTCTTCATCATCTTTTTTTCTTTGCCATTTTTTCTGTTGAAAGATTTCCAACGGCAATGCATTTTTCAGCGCTCTGGAAAAGGTTATGTAGAGTGACTGAGTTTGCATAGCAAGTTACAAATCTCAGGCAGAAGTTTTGCAGACATCTCAATCAAGAGCCAGGCTCAAGCCTGAGCAAAAATTTTTCCAAAGGGCCATTTATGAGGCAATTATGTGCAGAAGAAACAGTGTCGCTGAAGGTTGATTGACTGACTGGCTTCTGAGTGCCATACAGTCAGTTCTGAACATCACACTTGGGACTCTATGCCATTCGTGTGCTCCTGGAAATACTCTTTCATGAGCAGAACTCTATTAAAACTGCCAGCATGGACTTCTGGAGGAGGAGAGGGACTAATAAGATGTCTGGTGCAACTCATAGATATGTTTCAGAAGAGTACTGGTGCAGTAGTGCAGGCTGTGTCCTGTTGACCTGGGGGCCAAAGCTAATAACAGCATTTGGAATTGGACATAGGAATGATCTAATTTTAGCTCAAACTATAGCTTCTTTTCTTTCTGTTCGTTTCTTTGTTTTCCAATTTATAACTCATCATTAAATGTGTTATTTATTACCTTTTGCTACATAGGCATGGTAAAACAACAACAACACAGTATATAAATGCAGCTGTTAGCATTGGTGGGGATAGGTCCTGCAGCCCTAATTTCTGTGAGGCTAAAATTAGTTGGTTTAGCATTACACATGAACAAAACGCTTAGCGAGTCCTTACTTTGCCTAGCAATAGGGGAGCATAAGAGGAAAGAACAGCAGCCCTTCCCTCGAAAGTAAGGGACTGAAAGCAACAGACAGGTTGGGGCATCCTGTCTCCCACCCTCCCATTCAGTTCTGAGTGCAGTTCAGGGGTACTTGTTGGAAGAAAACACCCAAGAGTACTCTTTCCTCCCTTTCTGTCAGACAACACCCTTGTGAATGGCCAAAGGGGTCTCATTTGTTCACTTTACAGCCTTGCTAGGGAACAAAAAATAAATGAGACAGACTTTAAGACATCAAATGTGATTCTAGGGATATGAAAACCTGTGCTGAGTCCAGTTGTCTGTAGCGATGTGTCAGCTGCCAGCGAAGATTACAGCTGGATTCACTTCTTGATATTAGCTGCATAGCAGGATGCCCAGTGTGTTTGAGTACCTAAAGAATAATTAAATCTCATGTGGTTTTATCCATTATCACAGCTCTGACAAGCAAGAGTTTGGCCCTGAGGCAGTGAAGTCCTGGTGCTGATATGAAAGAGAATTGCTATTCAGCCTCAGAAAGTCACGAATGACTTTCTTTCCATTTTCTTTCTCTTTCCTCCCTCTGCTGGCCAACAGAATAAAATCATAAAGTGCTTAGTTTTTAATTTGGGTCTTCAAAGACCTAATCTAGAATTCAGCCAAACTTCCAACTCTGACTCATCTGGAGTGTAGAACGAAGATAATGACAAATAGGTTCATTGACAGACTAGTAGAGGTTTACTTGCTGTTCCAATACTAAACTTAGTTCTAGGTCTGGGTTAGCATCTGTCACAGAAATGCTTTAACAAGGTCTATACCCTGCCCTAGGCAGAAATTGCCCTAGAATGGGTTGCCAAGGGCTGTGTCTAGTCAGGTTTTGGGTATCTCCAAGGATGTAGACTCTGCAGTTCCCCTGGGCAGTCTGTTCCAGTGTCTGACCACTCTCACAATAATGTGTATATATATATATAAGCATATATACATATATATAGTTCTTATGTTTAACTGGAATTTCTTGTACTTCAGTTTGTGCTCACTGTTCCCGTTTCTTATCCTTCCTCTCTGGGAAAAGCCTGTCTCTGTCTTCCTTGCTCCCTCTTGTCAGGTGTTTGACACATGGACAAGAGCCTGTTGAGCTTTCTTTTTCCCAGCATGTACTACTGTGTGATGTCATTCCTCCCCAAGTGCAGGACTTTGCGCTTTGCCTTGTTGAACTTGATAAGGCTCCTACCAGTTCATGTCTCCAGCCTGCTGAGGTCCCTCTGGATGGCAGCACAACCCCCTGGTGTATCAGTCTCTCAGTACCTCCTCATCCAGGTTGTTAAAGAAGCTGTCAAACAACACTGGCCCCACTATCCACCCCTGGGATATGCTGCTGCAGACTGGCCTCTAGCTGAAGGGGAAACAAACCCCAAAGGTTTCTATTTTAGGAGCTGTGTGTTGTCCTGTATAGCACTCAGATCAAGGAAAAGAAAATGAGTTTGTTGCTAGTTTCCAGGTGTGAGATGAAGTGCTTTTCTGACCTGTGTGATAGGGACGGAGCCTGCTGAGTGACAAACAGCTACATCGCTTCCCATCTGGGAAGAAACTCGGGCCAAAGGATAAAGCTTCCAACTCAGCTAGTGTGGGAGATGCTGATGAGCTCTTTCACTAGCTGCTTTCCTCAGATTATGAGATCTCATTATGCAGTGCATTCATGATAACACTGCTGGTTCTCTTGGAAACACGCAGCAGCCTGTACTAGAAGAGTCACCGTTCAGGGGATATAACCTGCATCACTCTGTGCCTTCTGGAAGCTTCTGAGGATGCTAACTGCAAACCTTGCAAATATGCAGTATTGGAATTGAATGCTTTGACAGCCCAGAGTTTTAGATTAAGGGTTGACTTTCCTTCTATATTTCCTACTGCTTTATATTTTCTAAAAAGCAATTTCTGAGTATAAAATGAGATGATACAGCAACAAACACTTTTTAAATATACTCCTGCTGAAAAAAAAAACCATGAACTGGCCCAGCCACGTTTAAAGAAATATGGCCCTCTTAAAACTGCTCATCCCCTCTAACAGAAGAAAGCCGCATTCTGCTCTGCCTTAGACAATTTAGTAGCAGCTATTTCAAAAGCAGCTCTCAGCATCTTAAAAGGAAACATGCTTTTGTCAAAGCCCCTAAAAAAATAAAGGACCTTCATAAAAAGCCTGTGTAATAAAAGATACTCTCTAAAAAACAGCCTGTGAAATAATGGGGAGGTGTACTGGGCTAAAGTTAAATTTTGCTATCTTTTTTATTACTGGGACCTCTACGCATAGTTTTTCTCTCTCTCTGCTGCCCTGTATGGGAATTATTTGGAGCAGGGCCGGTTTAGATTTAGTACGCTCTTTAGACCTACATTGAGAGAAGCCATCTTTAACCATCTCTTTTACCCTCAGGAGACATCTTCATTTTTATACACGGCTCTTTCTAAGTTTTTCATCTGTAGCAGATAGATGTTTCATAGCTTGTCTTCTGAGATGCTTGGAAATGGCCAGCGTGTGGGAACGTGTTTCATACAAGACTTTTTCAACTCCTCTGTATATTGAGTTCACTTCCTCGTCGAAAATGAGGTAACATCCTTGGGAACGTTTTTTTAAGGTAGTTTTAATCTAGCATTTAGAGGTCTCCACCTTTTCCTTCCCAAGTGCAGTCTTTCAGAAAACAGCTCTGTCTCAACAGATGAGAAGGAATCCCACACTTCAACAAGAAATATTCCCTCCAGACCACTCAATTTTGGAGGATCTCCACAATTTTCACCCTTGCAATACTTCCTGGCCTGGGTATTGGTCTGAGTCACAAGCAGCAGTAACAAACATGTTGGCTTTTTTGTCCTTGGTAAGTCGGCGATGCAGCAGCAGCAAAAATGACCACTCAAATGTTGGTATTCTGTAGGATTTGCTTATGGCAACAAAAAGATGCATCCCTTGGAAATGCCTGCAGAAAGAGGAATAAAAAGGATTTTGCAGTGTACTGACGTTCATTGGATAACATGGTAAAAAATACTTGAATGCTGTCCAAAACTTTGGGGTTAGTTTCCGTCCAAGAACGTCATCCATCAGGGCTAGCTCAGAACTTATAGGCTGCCCTGTTAGAATGTGTAGCAATAACACCCAGGGGACCAAAGAAAAAGCACAGTGTGTCCACTTCTTAACCAAATAAGAAATCTTGAGAAATAGTGTTTTCCAACCATTGGGCTGGTGCGTTTCCATTACCTTTGCTTCCCAAGTGACCCAAGGGTATAACTAGCTGTATTGGAACAGGAGATTTGGTCTTCTGTTGAAATATCCAGGTGCTTTGCTGGGAAGAGTGATAGAAACCTCTTGTTACATATTCTTTCTGGAAAGCATCACATCCAAATGTGCAGACATGGGAACCATCCTCCCATGTGTGGGAGTTAGGAAACCATCCCCATCGATTTAGCAGCAACCACTTTCTTCTTCCTTCTCTGTTTTTTGAGGTGCAGCTCTTTCATCAAACATCAAACATACAGTTCGGACAATTGCTCTGTGATTCTCCAGGGGAAAAATAATGAAAAATCACCCTTCCTTTGCAGTCTTTTCTTTGATAAGCGATTCTCTGTGACAGGTTAATGATTTCAGTCACTGTGAAAGTGTCATCAGTGAACAACCATCCATAAAATTACTTGATAGCTCCTTGGATTTAGACGATTTTAGAGGGTCCCTTTTAAAGAAAAACTTCCTACAAATAGTTTTGCAAGCCCTCTGTGAGTATAAGGTAGTCACAGCCTCAGTGCTGCAGTATGCGCTTCTGTGAGAGATGAATTGGTGTACCGAGGGTGGTGGGTTGTAAAATACCTCTGCATTTTAGATTTCTGAGTGCTCTTAAATTGCTTTACAACATCAGCATTGACTTCATTACTGGTAGCAGAGTGGTGAAGAATGTGTTTGAGGACTTCTTCAGTTGTGGGTTTTGTGGTTTTTTTTTGTCCTAATGGAGCCATTAATTTACAGACATGCAAAAATGAGGCCTGCCTAAATAGTGGCAGCTTAGCCTTCCACTGTCTCATTTAGCTAAATACCTCATCTCAGGCACACTCGGACAGAGTTGCCAGCAATTCCATGTTCTGAGAACAGCCCAGCCCAGCTGCCTGCATCAGAAACAGTGATTCTGCTTTCCTTCAAATTTAATTCTGCTGTCTAGGAACAGAGCACGTACATCTTGCTGTGAGAGCTCTGTTCCTGCCTGCCATTTTTCAAGACCTTAGCTTGTTTTTGGTTTCATGGAAAAGAGCACTTGCCCTTCCAGCAGTAGCAGGTTTGTAATACATTTTCTTCAGTAGTGGCGCATTTAACCTTTCTGAGAACCATTCCATTATAAATGTACGGCACTTTTCAAATATACAGTAAAAATCACCCTATAAAAAGTGATTTATTAACCATGGGTAGAAGCCCAATAGTTTACAGATCTTTTACTCCCTACTTAGTCGGAACGCTTCTCATCTCAGCAAGAATGGCACTAGTTTGCATACAACACTTTTAGGGACGTATATTTACTAACATATATTATGGAAGGCTCCAATGACATCTCACTGCTGAGATCTAAGTGATTTGTAAGGGACATTTTCTTTGGCTTTGGCTTTTCTGTATCCTTTAACCAGACAGGAGCAGACACCACTTGTAGCACAATCAAGGAAACAGCACCAACCAACCATATGCTTTGTCCAAGAGTCAGTCACTTCATCACAGAACAGTCGTATTGGTTAGATATGGTCAGGTACTGGTAAGTCAGCTAATCACCTGAAGGTAATGACTGTATCCATCAGGTGCCGGGATCTGCTTCGTAACCCCCCCAGAATGGGAAACTGATCTATCTGTCCCTGGATCCCCCTTCCTGCCCTTCTGGAAGGTAAGTGGGACACTCGACTTATTCCAGTCAACGGGAACCTTCCTGAGCTTCAAGACATTTGATGATTGTAGAGTGGCTTCATGAAGATAGTGGCCACTTCCCTTCTTGCCATGAGAAGCTGATCCTCCTTTTCTGCTCTTTTGCCTGTATGCTGCCTCCATTTTTAGCTGTCTTCTATCTGAAACACTTTCATCTTTTTCCCCACTTCACTTTATGCCTGCATTTTCACAATACTCCTCTCTAATTCCAGTCATTCCCCTTCTCCCTCACCCTCTCCCCTCCTCCTTCCCCTTAGGAGGAAGATGATATCCAACCATTCCAAAAAAGAACTTTTGCAGAGACATTAGATTTTAAGATTTCAGACAGGATTTTTTCCACACACTGGGCACTACACTCCAATAGTTGCTCTTATTTTTAAATAAGGCCCCTCTACGATAAGACCTGTAAGATGAAAAGATGTTTAAGCAAACAGGTACCCACCTGAGTACCACTAACATGAGATTCTCTCCCCACATCATACTTCTTTTTTAATGGAGACCTACTGGCTGCTTCAAAAGCTACTGTCTAAACAAGCACTGAACAGCCCTTCTGAGAGACAGTCTCTCCAGTTTTATACATGCAAATTCATTACTGAATCATGCTTTGAAGAAAAGAGTTTTTTCTTATGCTTTCCTTGTCTGCACAGCACTCTTCTTTCTTCTTTGGAAAACACCGTTCCAGAGAGATACCAGCTTATCCATACAGGTCCCAGTCTGAATGGATTATGGGTTTTCTTGAGACTGGCTGCTATCAGGCTGAGTTTTAGGGATCCACTCAAAACTGCAGTATTCTTGTCACGTTATCCCCCACCCAAATTAAGGTAGTGTGATCTCTGAGGCACATTAAGGACCAATAAGCTTTTGAGCTTCTTTCATTCTCTTGCCCAAATGGTGCTTAGATGGAAAGTCAGGATTAAATCTTTTCTCACTGTTAAACTAGTTCACTTTGTTATCTCAGGACACAGACATCTTTACAGCTGGCCAGGAAAAACAACAGGGAATATCAACATATCTGTACTTCTAAGTCTTATCAGCCATTCTCCATAATTTATTACCATAAGTTGCTGATGGAGGAAAAGAGTAGGATTTGCCTGCATACACATAAACAATGTCTCTCCTACTAACTTTTTCAGACCTCCGAAGATTTGGCTTTTCCCCCTGCTCTCTTTCTCTCCATCCATTAAATGAAATCTGCCTGTCTTTGCACTGCCATTGGAGTCTAGACTCTTTCTTTTATATTTCTTTACAACATTTTCATCCACACCACAGTTATTTAACTTCCCTACCACAGAGAAGGAGGCAGCTTTCATTTGGAAGGAACTCGAGCAATGAGACATCCAAGAGCCACCAAGCTTTAGGAAAGCTTAGGTTTTAAGGTTTTCTTTCTGCTCCATCTAAAGACCTGCACTCTCAAAAATAACCGCTGGTCTTACATGGGTGCAGCTCATGCAATTGTCGTACATCACTTTTCCATACAACTAAGAGTCCATAGGTAAGTTAGAGCTTACGTGTATATTTGTTACCTCAGCCCTTCATTGGGATTCAGTGATAGACATACACACACCTCCAGAAGGTTTGGGGATGTCCTCACTGCATGAGGAGGAGCACATGCTTCTGCATTGACCCTTCCCCTGTAGCCTGTATTTTGTGCTATTGTTTTCCTTAGTGCTGGGTGTTGCTGCAAGAAGTGCTGGACTCAGGAATTTTGGTAGAAGTTGTCTCCTTGTAAAGCACATGGCTCCATAATGTCAGAATGGACCCTAAGGCAATACTGCATGAAAGGATTGCTCCCCACCTTTCATTGCTCCCCTGCAAAGGCAGAGTCAGAATGATTTAATTTTGGTCATAGTAAGATACTGGAAAAGCACTTGGGGATGGGCTTATCATGTTGTGTGTGAATGCAAGTTTGAGCTGCTTGAAACATGGAACCGAACCCGAGTTGTTTGGGATCTCTGTGCTGATGTAGCAATGGTGAACCGAATCACAGATGGTGACAAAGTGCCTTGGCCAGGCTCTCCGACAAGCTGAATGTGGTGTGTGTGTGTGTTTAGGACCAATATAAATACGGCACAGGCTCTAAAAGTGGGATTCCGAGAATGAATTTCAAGAGTCTATCCACACATAGCCAGGATGACTGAGGCAAAAGTGAAATTGATTTTGGTTTAAAAGGGCTATGAAGAAAGATAGGAGTAAATATGGAGAAAAATAATCTAAAATTGATTAGAAAGGAACCATTACCCAGCAGGCAGTAAACCACTGTAGATAGCCTTTTGTATAACTATGACAAGAAAATGAGGATACTCTGGTATATACAAATAAGAATCAGAACATTGCACTCCTGCCACAGTATTTTTTGCTCCAGCCCGTGTGTCATTTTTTGTGGTTTAAGATTATAAACTGTTATGAAAGACTATAAATGCTCCTTATAACTTTGAAAAAACTCTCGAGTTTTACATTCCAGACAATCAGGTAATGCTTCAAGCAATGAAATACTCGGTAAAGGAATGACAGTGCTATGTGCTCAGAGGAAAAAAACATTTTGTATTATGCATGTGAAATAATCTGCAGTGCTCCCAGCAATGCTTGTGTGGGAGATATGGAGGACCTTATTAAAGCTCCTCTAAAACCCAATAGTAAAATAATTGCAATGATTGAATGAATAGTAATGTAAGCCTCCTGTGTCTGCATGGTTCCAGCAGAAACCTTAATTCCTCTATTACATTTGAAAAGATCTATAGTAATAGTAGAGAAAATCATCATACTAACAGTAAGATCTAGCTCAGTAAAATTGGAGTAAACCATACCAGAAGTCTTAACAAGACAGTTTCTCACTACTGTAGGAAAAGACTTTGTTCTGGTAAGGAATCCTACCAGCATTGCCTTTAAACAGCGCAGGGTTAGCTTGTGTCCCAGCTCAGAGAAAAAGGTGTAGTGGGGCTCCCTAAGGAAGCAATAGGTTTTGCTTTACATAATTCCTGAGTAGCACAGTCCCAACCTGGGATCCATCTGGTCCCTAGCAGGGCTCTGACATCCAGCCGTGTCTTGTTCTGCAAAAGCAAAAATTTGGATGGTGATTGGAAACTGTCAGAAGAATTCATACCAAGGCTCACTTTAGAAACCCAGCAGAGAGGGTGCATGCAAACGTGATGCATGACATTATGTCACCAAACTGAAAGAAAAAAGACGGATTTCACACTTGATATTGACATGGGAAAGGAAAATCTGGCCTTATGCTTGCACTCTAAGGATCGTGAAACCACAGCAGTCTTTAGTTACTTAGGTGGGACTTACTGAACCTATCAGTTTTGAAAGCTGTTGAGAGACAACCAGGCATCAAATTCCTGGGTAAACCATACAACATATTTACAACCATACAAGGCCTTTGAACCTCTACTTGTGTGTTCAGGGTAGTTCTAGTTCCTGCCTAAGTATCCGTTCTGCCTGGTTTTGATGGATGAACAGAGACTTGTTGATAGGCACAGCTAACATGTTAGTGAGAAAATAAATGATTCATTCCACGTTGTTCTTGGGAATTCACAGGGGCTGTATTACAAAACATATCCGCAAACTGCTTAGACATGTGGATTAGTTCCAAGACAGTGAAATAATTAATGTCACCAAGCTATACAAGAGACTGAATTAAGTATTCTAGGAGCAAGAGCCTAACTGCTGGTTTAACCACCCAACTGGATAAAAGTTCACATTTAGAACATCACATCAAATCTTTAAAAACCCACAGAATTCCTGATGGAAAGTGCTTCAAGGATGGCCCTCCTCATAAGCAGGACACAAGGTTTAATCGCTCTCCCAGCCACAATAACACCTATGTCTCAAATCATGGTGTTGATAACAACAGCTGCTTATGCAAGTTATATAACCAACCTGCAAAGCCACTTAGAAGGTGTTGCAGAGAAAATGACTTTGCCCCCTTGGAGGAGCAGTGAGAGCAAGTCAGGCACAGATGTATATTTGCCCTGCTCTTATATTCTTTGTTATATATCTAGTTTGTTATAGCTGCTGGGAAAAAAAAAAAAGAGCCAGTATTAGGTTTGAAAACATGACTTACACAAAATAAAGAAACCCAGAAATATAACGCATATAAATATGAGAAAAGGGAATTGCTTGCTTTCAGAAATATGGAATAAATTTGCAGAGGCACAGTAAAAGATGAGAGATTGTAAAAAGGCATTAAGGCTGTCACTGTAAAGTAGTCAGGGAATTACACAGCAAGCTCGCATTACCAATTCAGACTGGAGTTTGCTGTGAAGAATGGCCTGGTCTTTGGAGAGAACAGAATGGCTAAGCAAAGTGCATTGCAATCTGATATTCTTTGGAGAATTCAGCAGGCTCGTGTGGGCATAGAGCAATGCAAATGAAAAGCATAGGGTTTGTACGCACAGCAGCCTCCTAAAAGACTCAAATATTAGAAAAATAATCTAAGAATGAGCTGTTTGTTCAAAATATCAGCATAGAAAACAATAGAATCAGTGCTCCTAGATCAGGGTGAATAACTGCAGTGGTTTGATACATTTACACATTGTTTTTCTGGCAGAGATTATACCGCAGCATCGCGTCATTATTTGCATTTCCCCTTGACGGTACTATAGAGAATGTAGTGTTAGCACATCTACTGAGCCAGGCAGCAGCACAGGCTGAGCAAGAAGCTGCAGCTCAGGCCAGGATTTCTAACCATTTGCAAGGGCTGAGGAGGAGGATTCCAGCCTCTGACTTCTAATCCTACCTATCCCATACTGAAAAGTCTACTGAAAAATGGAATTAAGATATTTGAGATATCTGTAAGAAGCTACTGGGTCTGAAAGAGATCCTTCTGCTTCTGAGCTTAAGAGATTGCCCTTAAAACATGGTCATTCTCCCTTTATTTCAAGAGGTGGCTGAAAAGCAGATTTCCAGAATAGGACTTATCTTGGTGCCTATAAATACAGATGAAGTTATGCAAGAGTCACACTATCATGGGGAACAAGGATAGAGAAGTGCAGGGAGAAGCAGTCTGCATGTGGGATGAAGCTTCACGGACTCAGGGCTCTGCCTGCCAAGGAGATTGCTTCTGGCACCTTTGGAATGCACACTCCCCAAAGAAAGGCCCTGGGGAGACGAGAACAATATGGAGATGAAGCCTGCAAATCATAGAATATCTTGAGTTGGAAGGCACTCGTATGGATAACTGAGTCCAAATCCTGGCTCCACACAGCACCACTCCAAAATCAGGCCAGATGTAGAGTCTGAAAAGACACTGAGGTATTTGAAGTCACTGGAACATCACCGCTTTGAAGAAAGGAAGAGGTGGTACAAGAAGGGGAAGAGAGTTGGATGCTCTCTTCCTGACTTTCTTCCAGTCCCAAAACCATTGCGCTACGAGCAGAGTAAGGTCTCTGTGAAACTTTCTACTGAGTCCTTCAGAAGATTTTAGTGCTCTGTTTCCTTTGTAAGTTACCTGCAAAGAAAGCAGAACTCCTTGTTGATACATCCACACATCTCTTAGTTTTGTGAAAATCTCTAAAGCAACATACCTGTAAACTACAAAGTCAGACGCTGTCTGCTTTGAAAGATTATTGCTAATGGGCAAAGAAGTAATTAAGATTTCCAGCCATCTGTAGCCAACTTGAGACGCAAAGACATTCATTTCAGAAGGAGCTGGAATAATTGGCTCCATTTTAGCGAGCTTTGAAAAACTCAAGAAGTAGTTGCAAAATACTGGCGTAAAATGCTAATTAACTTGGATTCACTGAATTGCTGATTCTGTTTTCATGTTTGGGTTTTCTATAGTCAGGAAAAAGCATGGCAAGGTTTATCAGCCTTTTTCCTCTGTTCTACTTTATATTTAAATTGTAATGTTTAATGTGCCCTTTTCTCCCCCATACCACATAGTATGATATAGCTGCTGTTGCTATTGACCTTCAGGCAGAGGGAAAATCAGTGGCAGCTGATGTGTGACACTGTTCTCTGGAATTAATAGCCCTTGCCCTCAATTTCAGACAAAGTATTGTAAGACTTGATTTGTGATAAAGGTAGGAGGAAGGAGAGGTAATATGGCTTGGAAAAGCCATTTGTTGTTGTCTGATGCCAAACTGTGCTGGTTTTGTCCACAGGTGTCACAGTACTGAGAAAGGAGTTACAGAAAGCAGAGATGCATAAACCTCTGCAAAAGCTTAATGTTCCGTAAATGGCACTTTGAGAAAGTGCAACAACAGCTGTTGCTGAATTCACAGCGACTGGAAACTCTACCTGCTGCATGCAGCTGCTAGCAGCAAGGGAACCGGGCAGCACTGCTGTGTGACGGTGTGAGAGCTGCCTGCTTGGGCCATGGTGCCTTCCCAAGGGGTTGGACCAGATGGCCTTTAAGGGTCCCTTCCGACTCAGATGATTCTATGATTCTACAATTCCAGGGTTTTCTGAGTAGTGTTTATACTGACGGAGGGCATTTAGCTAACTACTTTGGAAATCCCACTGACATCTCAGCTAGGCTGCAAGTGGTGAGACACAACGTGCTCACTAAGGTGCATTCCTGGGAGGCAGAGGACAAAGTGCTAGGGAACGGTGTGCAAGGGAGTGGTGCCTTCTTCACACCAGGCTGCTGGGGCCAGAGCAAGGTTAAAAGGAATGCGCTGTCTGTGCAAAGTCCTCCCTTGACAGAAGGGCGGCTGCTCTGACTTCTTGTCTTTCTCTGGGGTAAGTTACCACTAATTGACTAATAAAAAGATGGAGATTTTGCCAAGGTGTTAGGCAGAAATTCTTTACATAGAGGGCAGTGAGGCCCTGGCATGGGCCTCTCGGAGAAGCTGTGGGTGCTCCATCCCTGGAGGCATCAGGGCCAAGCTGAGATGGGGCCCTGGGCAGCCCGAGCTTCTGGGTGGCAGCCCTGCCCACGGCAGAGGTTGGGGCTGGGAGGGCTTTAAGATCCCTTCTAACCCAAGCCGTTGTGTGATTCTATGAAACAAAGTAGTACCGTCCTGTCACCAAGAGGACAGAAAGCAATCGAGCATTACCAGGGCTGTGAGGAACGCGGAGAACGGGAACCCAACGGGCTGCGTCCTCGGTGCCTCCTCCCGCTGTCGCCACAGGTACGCGAAGGGGCTCCGCTCCCCCGGCGCACACAGGGGTTAACATCAGCGCCGCTCCGCACCGCCCCTCGCCCGGCGGCCCCTCCGCACCGCCCGGCCCCGGCCGCATCGCCGCGCACGTGGCCCTGCCGCGGTAAGTCTGGCCGTGCCGCCACAACAGCGGGCGGCGCCGAGGCGGAGGAGGCGCGGGCGGCACCGCGGGGAGCTGCTGGCGGGTCCGGGCCGCGCCCGCCGGGACACAACGGGGCGCTGCCGGGTGAGCGGCGCTTGCTGCCGGCCGCGGGCATAGGGGGCGGCCCCGCGGCTGTCTCTGACCCGGTCAGAGCCGGCGGAGAGGGGAATTAGAGCTGGGATCGCTAAATCCGGAACAGAAAGGCGTGACGGCCCACGCGCGGGCTGCTGGCCAGCAGCGGGGGGAGGTGAGCGCAGCCGTGGTGCTGGGGTCGGCGGGTTGTGGTGCCGCAGCCACGGTGCCTCGGCAGCAACGAGCGCTGCGTGGGGCAGAGCGGGCTGGCGCTGCGCTTAGCGGTCCCGCCTGTGACCTCCGTGGGCCTTGGAAAAGGTTCCTTTTTCCGTGGCCACCAGAGGGTCTGAGAGGAGGGAGCTCTCCTAAGGGCTTCCTTCAGGGTACGGATGTTCTGTGCGTTACCCAGCCCTGACTGTGTTACTCAGGAAGAGTAAAGGGATTGCAGCCATCCCCACCCTGAGGGGACAGCACGCCCGGTGTGGTTTGTCCCTGTTCTTCTTTCCTCACAGAGGAAGAGGTTATATAAGGCCTGTGTGGGATAAGGTGCGCAGGGGTTCTTGTTCAACGGTGATCTCTGTGAATGAGACTCTGCTACTTTCTTTTTGAGAGACAAGAGGAGTTCCTTAACATGATGTTAGAAATAGATGTCACAGCATCTATTTCAGAGATAGCCACAAACTGTGCCTACACCAGTGCAATAGAATGCTGGACCAGCAGTTCTTCTGCAAGGGAATAGGCCTTCTGCAGGTAGAGCCCTCCTCGTGTCTGTGTGTGTGCTTATTCACACACAGATCTCTAAAGGAGATAGTCCCTTCATGCGTCTGAGCAGAAACACCTCCCCTTGGTGAGGAAAGGCCAGCATTCTGCTGTGCAATCACTGGATAACAAACTCCAGCTCTCTGCAGAGGGGAGCTAATGATGGCAGTGGTACAACCCCACCTAGGAAAAGTGTTACTTCTTGCCCTGTCTGAGGATAGAGATGGTCAGACCAAACAGTAGTGGATGCGTGGATGTGCAGGAAAGAACAATGCATGCTTGGGGCGATTCTTTTTGAGAAGATAACATCTTTATCTTTGAATCCTGGGGCTGGGTTTTCCCTTGCCCTCAGGAGAGGCCTTCTTTCCCTAGTTCTCACCCATGGGCAGAGGAAGTGCTGCAACCCTGATGGTGCCTCAGGCCTGGGGAAGGAGGATTCTACTTTCTCTGTTCCCAAACATCCCCTCTAAGCTGCAATGGCTCATCCCATTTTGCTGATCACTTTTATCTTCCATGCTCTGTGTCAGTGCTGTTTGCCCCCTGAGACACACTTGCATTGTTCAGGGCCACCAGAAGCCTCTGGGCAGCAGCCTGCAGCTCTTCCTCCATGCCCTTTCCCATGGTCAGCAGCTGTTGCATTGTGTGCAGCAAGCTCTTCACATGCCTGTCCTGCAGCCTCAGGAACAGATCCTCAATGTCTGTAGCAGGCAGATGTCCCTGCTGCTGGCTGCTGACTGTCTGCGTGGGATGTGAGGTGGAAGGCTGTGTGTTCCCCGGCAGTGGTATAACATCAGGTGAGGAGCTGGAGACATTAGCTCCTTCCTTGTTAGGCCTGGAGCTGGCTGGCTGGGTGGTTGCAGAAGAGGTGGGAAAAACAGACTGAGGTCCGAAGATAGCAGACAACGCTGCATCGCTGCTCAGGGCCGTGTTGTTGAAAGTTTGTGTGCTGCTCAGGTTGGTCTTGTGCTCTCCCGGGCACACAGTCCGCTGTGGAGGAGAAAAACATTCCTCGAGAGGTGGTGGGCCTGAGGAACAGGCGCCTGGACCCTGCCCTGCACTGTGATGTTGGTGCACACAGTGCCATCCCATTCTTCCCATTCCCTGCCAAGATGAGCTCCCTTAAGCCCAGGGAGGGAAAGAAACCTTCTGCTTTCCTCATCATGTCTCCCTGTAAGTCCCCTTTTGTGACTCTCGGTTATCTTCCCATGAAGCCTGCACAACTCACCCGTCCTCCTGCAGTAGCTTTGTTATCTCACCTTGCTTGGAATGAGAGCTGGACATAAGAACAGAGGTGGCTCAGAGGTTCATTTTCTTCAAGAGTACCTTCCCCAATGTCTCCTTTTTGGCAGGTGGTTGCAGGAGCCACCTGTGTAGACTGGCCAGCTTGGTGTGGGTACCCCTGACAAGTGAGCTGCCCACAGCTCTCCTCTGCCTTCCCTGTCTGTAGCTTCTTTTTCACACTTTCTCGTTTCACATTTGCTGCATCATTGCCCAGAGCACAATGCACCAGGTCATCAGGAAATAGCTACGTAACTCACCTTAATGAAGTACCTTCTTGTAGTGCAGCGAAAAAAAGCAAATGCACAGAAGCTGGGGAAGAAGGTAGTTTCTGGCAGTTCAGAGCATACGGGTCCTAGAAAAAGGCAAATAAAGACATGGACTTGGTGGTAAACTCCATTGCGGAGGTCCCACCAACCTTCAGCAAGTAACTTCCCTGTCAGAGATTAGAAAAGCTCATGTGCTCGGGAGAAACTCCACTGCCACTGAAGCCCTGAGAAGAGACTGGTGCTACGTACGTGTGGCTGCCACATGTAAGTGTAAGACAAGGTGTTCAGAAACAGATGCCTTCTCCTCACCTGGTATTACTGCCTGTCCTCTCTCTTACCAGTTCCCAAGTGTCAGTCCCCTCCCAGCATAGAGGTGCAGTGCCGGCACTGCAGGACCCCTATCTGTCTTCCTTCCCATGACAGTTGTGGTTGCCTTTACCTTGTGGGACGACTCCATGGTTTTCGTACTCATCCAGTCTTCGGACCACAGGGTTCTGGCAACCATACAGTGCGCGGAGACGGCAGGCAATGCTGGCGCGTTGAGCGATCCGAAGGGACCTGAAGAACTGGCGGTACTCTTCATTGGAGAGTGGTGTGCCCGGTTGCTGTGCCTTTCCAACCCCAGGGCCAGCATTGCAGCCCCAGTGTGACAGCACTGGTAAGACATGAAATGCAGAGGCTTAGGAGGAGGTAGTGCTAACTGTAGCACCTTCAGGAGAGCTGTCAGGGTGAGCCCAGACCTCTGTTGCCTTGGCTGGATGCAGTGTCCAGAACAATGCTGCGAGAGGGTAAAAAATGGAGATTGAGGCATGGAGGGGACCAGCTCTACCCATGCTAACAGAAGTGTAGTATTTTGGGGACAGTATGTGGCTGAAGGGCCTTTACCAAAATCACCGGAGATTGAAATCCTGAGCTGGGTGGAAGGTCTGGGAAGTTGTGGCTGGAACTGAGAATGCAGCTTTGCTGTCGGACTTAGAGGTGGATGTAGCATGTGCTACAGTAGCATCTACTCTGAGAAGAAAGGGCTGAAGCATCTTGAACTGGGATTCTGAAAGTAGTGGGTATTTTTAACTTTAATCCTTCTCTGCCCTCATTTTGCTATTCGCCAAGTCACTATAAACGAATTAACAGCTGCGAAGCACTAGAACGTAGAGTGTATAGAAAGTTCACAAGGAAGAGAATTATTTGAATGGGATCTGCATATAAATCAAGCACAGAACAGAGTGACAGCTTACTGAACAGCTGCACATTGCAAAGGCATTGTCCATCCCAGGACTAAAACAGCCATAATCCATGTGAAAAGAAGGTAAGCGAGAGCTGTGTTGCTGTGTGCACAGAGGGAACAAATCAAGAGTTGCAAAATGAACGCAGCTTAGGGATGATGTAAGCATTCTCCTTGACTTTGCAACCTCTGGAGTAGTCTGTTAATCTATGTCTTTTCTTGTAAAGGCAAACTTAAACATTTCTACATGGCCTCTATCTTGTTAACATCTCTGCTGTCTTATTAACATCTGTGCGCCTGTAGATGCAGCGTGATCAAATAAAAGCATCTAACTCCCTCTTGAATTGACCACAGAGGTTATCGAGCCTTCTGTGAAACAGTATTAGATGAGAATGAGACACAGCCAAGTGACTGGAAATCTAAAGGAAGTGGGGGAATAAGGAAACCAGGAAATATGGGGCTCCTCCACAGCCTCTCACTAGGATGCAGGCTGGGAAGCAATGCCTTTCTGTCCATTTCTTCCAACTCCAACGCCTTCTGTTCGCCTTTAACCAAGGTCCTCTCTCACATCTCCCTCTTCCCCCCCTACCTCCTCATCTGGCCATTCTTCCCTTCTTGGTTGGTGGTTCGACCCCAAGTCTCTGCTCTCATTTCTGGTCTGTGTGCCCAGCTGTGTCACATCTCCAGACTCCACCTTTGCTCCAGCCTCTGCCCAGCTGTGTCCAGCTCCGAATCCTCCTCCCTCAGCTCAGCAGTCCCTCCCTGTCTCTCCTTGAATAACATACCAGCTCCAGTGTATAAAGACTGACAAAACTGTAAGCATCTGAAATCTGTATAGTGATGGTTTTTAGCGGTGCCCTTTTCTCTTTGTCTCACCTCCAGTGTGCCCCCACTGGAGTACACCAGGGTGAGGAGGCAAAGAACAGCCACATCAGCCATGTTTCCTCATGCCCTGACCTGAAGGGGAGACATCTTCTACTCACCAAACAGAACCAGAAGAGCCTGTACGGCTGACATGATGCTGTACATGCTGCCTGAGCCAGCCTATCGCCTGCCCGTGTCTTCCCTCCTGTACCAGAGCTGCTTGTAGGGAGCACAGCGTGCTTCCCTTGTTTCCGGTGATGTTGTGTGGTGTCACAGACACCTTCGTTCTTTGCTCTGTTGTTCCTTGCTTCCGTTGTCCCCCACTTCTTCCTGCCCACAGCTCTCCTCCCGCCCTATGTACCCAACAGTAGCTGTTAGTTGGGTTTGTGTCAGACATATATTCTCCCTACTTCTGCTTCACCAAGGGTTGGGGTCTCGGTGGCTCCCTGTGTCAGCTGTGTCCCTTCATGGGGAAGGACACAGGTCCCTTCGGGCCTCTGCCCATCATGTCAGGAGCTCAGTGCAGGGTCAGGCCTACCTGCTGCCTGCCTTATAGGTTGAAGGGTTACACACGGGGAAGGAGGGCTCGACTTCCCTGTCATGTTCCAGTGGCACAGTGCGAAGCCACGTAACTGAAATGATGCAGTGCCATTGCAGAGCTGGCATTCACATGTGCAGTTTTTAAGCATCTTCTTTCTCTAACCTGTACCTTTCTGGGTGTTCAGAATTCAGCATCTTAAAATGCCTCGGTCTGCTGCGCAAACACAGCACAGAACTAAATAGGTGACCCAATTTCCTATCCCACAAAACCCACTCCTGTACACCATACTTCTGCTCTGTAAAGAATTCTTTGTATGTTGGCACTCGAAACTGCCCAAACCAAATGATGTCAGTGTTCACTCACGGATGTGTGTAGCTGCATTTTTCAGCTCATTTCCAGCCCCGTGTCCCTCATTCCTCTGTCAGGAATGAGGCAGCCATAGTGTCATTTTGTTGAACAAGATTGGAAATTATGCCTTTGGTCTGCTATTGCTGCTGCTGATGTGTGAACAGATTGAAATCCCTCTCTCGGCCCTGTGCGTGCCTGGCTGAGCCACCAAACAAATGCACCTCCATGAAGACTCCAGGCAGATGCAGAAGGCAGCACGTGCGTGCAGGCAGCATTTTTCCTCTGCCTCAGCAGGACTGTACTGTGTTCATATTTAACTCACCGGCAGGAAATTTGACAGGGAGAAAATGGCTTCAGGCATCTCTGTTTTTTGTACAGAACTCAGCAAGCTGACAGGCAGCTCTCTGTAGTATGTGCAGCCAACCCTGTCTTTGCTGTGTGAGAGGCCCTGGCTAGCAGACCTCACCAGCAGTGTCACTGTGTGTGACAGAACATCAGTGACCCCGACTTGTGTTTCTGAGCATTATTTTACTCTGGCCTAGGATGCTTTCATTTCCTAAATCTCAGTCTCAACACCGCTACTAGAACTGATGGTATTTGTTACATTTGCTTTCTCTCTCTGATCAGGAGCTGCTGTCCCTGACTTTTCTTTAACCTCGTGGATAGAGTGAAGAGAAACAGCACTGTGTCAAGGAGGAGCTGAATGCTGAAACAGTGGAGGTGCTGCTCACAAGGTGAGAAATTGAATAGTGCGTGCCTGGGGAAGAAGTAAAAGTGTGAATGCTGGAAATCGGGTTATGTTGTGCTGCATGCTTCACGCTCATCCTACACCTCAGCTCCTGTACTACATAGACTTTGTTCTCAGGAAGATTTTCAGGCAGGGCATGAGAAAGTGAAATGCAGTCCTGGGGAATCCGGGACCTTTTGAAGAGAAGTCTGTCTGAAACTTAATCAAATACTGTGTCTTCTTCAGCAAAGATCTGTACTTGGCGTGTTAGGAGGCATAAATAACCCCAATGTGGCTTTTTCTTCCTTTGACAGTATTTTCAACGTGTTGTTGGTCAGTCACCTGTCCTGGGATCTGTGCTGGGCCCCAGTGCTGTTATTTTATTTGCACTGTGAAGGCTTTTCAGCCCTGAGTGTTATAAGCAGAACTTCGGGCATTAGTATAACCATTGTGGTGTTGTCTTCCCAAATAAACAGATCAGCCACTTCAAAACCTGAGGGGCTTATCCTGCTGCATTCTGCTCGGCTTCTGACCTCCCACACATAAGATGATGATGTTGGCTCTGTAAGCAGTGCCCTCCAGCTAATCTGCTGGGATTCATTTCCCACTTGTGTTCTCCACACTAATGCAAAACCAAGAGCCTCAAAATGTTTCAGTCTAAATGTACATTTCCATGCTTGATTAATAAAACAGTTTATCATTCCGTTCAGTTGCCTATCTGTTCTGTAGACAAAATCTAGATACAATTTGCTGCAGAATATGTCTGGTTTTCTTTGTAAGGATAAGGTTTATGACTGCAAAGAAGAAAAGTACTCTGCTTAGCAGGGGACAGTGTTTCTGTGGTGCTGTCTGCTTCCTTCCTTGATTAAGCTAGGGAATGCTGGAGGACAGCAGTAATTCACAGAGAACACAAAGAGAAACAGAGGGGCTTATTCATCGCTAGTTCATCTGTTCACTCCAGCAGGTGGCCAGACCATGGGTGACATACAGAAGGCTCAACCTCATCCGGAAAGGCCTGCGAGAGGTGACTTGCACCCATTTACCTCCAGAAGGCCCACTGCAGATACCCTCTGGGACTCTGATGAAAGACCAGATTGCAAGCAGGAGCTAGAGATGGAAAATGAGGTGAAGCTGTCTTTTGGAAAGAGACGGGGAAAGGGAGCTCCCTCTGTGATGGCAGAGTGGGAGTGCGAGGATGGTGGCGGCGCTCCCATTGGCGAGGTGGTCCTTGCTGGGGACAGGTCAGACCCTCCCACGTGTGGGAATGGCACCATTTGGATTCAGCAGGTGGGGGAGAAAACCTATGAGTGTCCCGAATGTGGGAAGAGCTTCAGCCGGAGCTCGTATCTCAGCCAGCACCAGAGGATCCACCTGTCAGAGAAACCCTTCAGCTGCTCTGAATGTGGTAAGAGTTTCACCCGCAACTCGGACCTGATCAAACACCAGCGGATCCACACAGGTGAGAAGCCCTATCAGTGCAACGAGTGTGAGAAGACCTTCAGCCAGAGGTCCAACGTGATCAGGCACCAGCGGACCCACACGGGAGAGAGACACTACCAGTGCAATGAGTGCGGGAAGAGCTTCAGCCAGAACTCGCATCTCATCGTCCATCAGAGAAGCCACAAAGGTGAGAAACCATTTCATTGCCCCCGGTGTGAGAAAAGCTTCAGCGACCGCTCCTCCCTGATCATACACCGGAGGGTCCACACTGGAGAGAAGCCCCACAAGTGCCAGGTATGTGGGAAACGCTTCCGGGACAGCTCAGCCATCATTCGGCATCAGAGGATCCACACAGGAGAGAAACCCTACGAGTGCACCGAATGTGGGAAAACCTTCCGCCAGAGCTCCTCGCTGGTGACCCACATGCGGACGCATACAGGTGAGAAACCCTACAAATGCTCCGTGTGTGGGAAGAGCTTCAGCCAGAGCTCGGCACTCACCACGCATCGCCGCATCCATGGGGGAAAAGTGTTGCCCCTGTACCATGGCAGCCTCTTGCCCAGCCCCTACCAGTGTGCCGAGTGTGGCAGGAGGTGTAGTGACCACCCCACTCTCATCAAGCACCAGACCACGCACGCGGAGGAACGGCCTTACATCTGCGTGGAGTGTGGGGACAGCTTCCGTCGGAGCTCAGCACTCAATATCCACTTGAGGATCCACCGGGGGGAGAGACCCTACAAATGTGAGGAATGTGAGAAAACCTTCCGGCATAGCTCAGCTTTGGGTGCACACTTGAGGATCCATGCGGGATCCAAGCCCTACGAGTGTGGTGAGTGTGGGAAAAGCTTCCGGAAAAGTTCGACGCTTAAAGTGCATTTGAGAATCCATGTGGCCAAGAAACCTTATAAATGTACTGTGGGTAGAAGGACTCTCGCTTCCTGCTCTCTTCTCCCATAGGGTTGGTTGGAGCAGAATTCCATTGTGTCTGAGGGCATGTGAAAAACATGGATGCTGAGAATTACAGCGGCAAAAGGCTAAGGAGACGCTGTAGCAGCTCTAGTGCCAGGGCTGGGTGCTTAACCCCGGTGGTATGTTAAATTACGAGGTCAGGGAGCTCATCCTAGGAGTTGTGTGTTGGCGGTTTAGAAAGCATACTGAAAGCTGAGGGGAGACCAAGTTCCGTGCAACTTGGGGACTGTGAGTCTGCGGTAGAATACGAGCAGAAGAATTGGGCTTTCTAGAGAACTTTTTCAACTAAGTGAAAGATCACACTTGAAAGGTCCAAGATGGCTCTCATTCAAAACTCCGTCTCATTAGGCACTGTAGTAGACGTAGAAACTTGTATTTTCCATGAACATGGGGAGTTGACCCCACGTTTGAGCAGCACTTCCAATTCCTTCAGTCCAAAGCTCAGGAGCTGAACCTCAACCCGTTCTGTTTCTCAAACCTCTGTTCCAAATCCTACATGGGACAATGAATTCCTACCTCCATACACAGCATCTGGGTGACAAAATGGCTGAGTAAAGCCAAACTGATGGAGCCGTTCCCACAAGACTTGGATGTGCAAACGTAGCCAGTTGGAACACTGCCCGTTAGCGGTGTTCGGCAGCTTTGTCCTCCTTGGTTTTTAACACCTTCCTATTAGGGACATCAACAAAACGAGGGCAAAGCTGTGGCCTTACTTTGTTTAACCAAAAAAAAGGGGTTCCCCTTAGACGTGTGTGTGTATGATGGGTTCCTAATGGTAGTCAGGAGACTGTGATTTTGTAGTCCTTTTTGTGAGAGAACTCGTCTTTAGCTCCCTATTGCTTGTGCTTTAGTAACGTGTAAAGCTCACTGTTCAGTTAGGAATTCCTATATTGACACGTAGTACTGTGCTAATGACTGCATTACAGAAACCTCTATATTGCTGTGTTTTGTTACGAAGGATGCGTTTCCATCCTAAATAAACCTTTTTCTTTTCCTTTTCTCTTTATGCTTTGTGTCACTGTGTACACACACACGCGGAACATAGAAGGCCCCGGGGAGACCTCATTGGGGCTTTCCAGAGGTTGTGGGGAGCTTACATGTAGGAGGGGGCCGGCTTAATACAGAGCCCGGTGGTGATAGGACAAGGGGGGCAGGCTTTAAACGAACAGAGAGAAGCTCTATGTCACTCGGGGTCAGCCCAGACTCCGGGCCCGCCCCGCCGGGCACCTTCCGCCGCGCTGGGCCGTCCCCTCACGTCACGGGAAGCGGGAGGGGCTCCCGCGGCGCTCCGTTCGAAGCGGGGAGGCCGGGATGGATGGCGGGACGGCAGAGGTGGGCGGCGGGCTGGGGAAAAGAGCAGGCAGGGAGCGGGCTGTGGGTGGGAGCGGGTGGGTGCTGCCTGATGCCCGCTGACGGCTGTCTGTGTGCCCGCAGGCGGTGAGCGGCCCGGGCCGGACCAGCTTCCCGTTCCCCTACACGCCGTACCGCATCCAGGAGCAGTTCATGGCAGCGCTGTACGCTGCGCTGGAGGCCGGGCGGGTCGGGATCTTCGAGAGCCCCACGGGCACGGTGAGCAGCGGGGGGGCGTGTGGGGGGGTGACAACGTGATAGGGCTGCTTGCAGGGCGGTGCTAAGTGGTGCTTGGGGAGGGGGAGCAGGGCAGGCCGGGCTCATTCCCTGCACAAGGACAGAGTTAGGCGTCCTGTTACAGCATGCGTTAGCCACGTCTGTGGTGCCGGCTTTGGAACTGTGTGTAGAAAACAGAAAGGTGCCACTTGCAAGGTCGTAAAGTGTGACATGGGTATCTCTGTGCATGGCCTTGGCCAGGTCCCACTCAGCTGGTGTGCTGAGTGCCTCATCTCTGTGGAGGTGACAGCAGTGACACCTTGTGTGGCTTGTCCTCTTTGTTTCCGATACCAGGGGAAGTCACTAAGCCTCATCTGCGGGGCCCTCTCCTGGCTCCGAGACTTTGAGGAGAAAAAGCGGCAGGAGGAGGCACGGCTTCTGGCTCCAGAGGGCAGCGGGCAGGAAGAGAAGCAGCCCCCGGCTTCTGGTGGACCGGCATGTCTGAACAGCGGGGACACATCTGGGGAACCAGACTGGATCACAGCGTTTGTGCAGAAGAAAGAAGAGCAGGATTTGGTGCACAGACTGAAGGTTGAGAAATGCTCGTGTGTAGAGAAGGGGGAATATAGCAAGGTGTGAAGAGCAGAGTGGGTGACGTCACGGGTGGTGACTTGGTGGTCATCACCTTTGACGGGACTCCATGTCACTTAAGAGGGATGAGGCATTCCGGTGTAAGCTGCATAAGGTATAGGATGGCTGCTGTCAACATAGCAACATTCATAGGCGTGCAAGAGATGGATTGTTTTTGTTTTATTTTATTTTTTATTCCCGGGTAATAGGAAAGTAATTATGCGTGTCCTGTAGGACTAAATTGACTTCATCCTTCCATCATTCTCCCTTCATTTCAGGAAGAGCAGATCAGGAGGAAGAAGCGAGAAGAACGTCTTGAGAAAATCCGCCATAACGTGCAGTTAAAATACGCAGCAAAGAGGAAGGTGAGTTGGCCTGCAGAGGTTAGAATCATGGTATCGTAGAATCATAGAATGGCTTGGGTTGGAAGGGACCTCAAAGGCCATCCAGTTCCAACCCCTTGCCATGGGCAGGGCTGCCACCCAGCAGCTCAGCTACCCAGGGGCCCACCCAACCTGGTCCTGAGCACCTTCAGAGATGAGGCACCCACTGCTTCTCTGGGCAGCCCATGGCAGTGCCTACCACCCTCTCAGTGTAGAACTTCCCCCTGACGTCTAATCTAACTCTCCCCTCCTATGGTTTAAAACCATTTACTTTAAAACCCTCTTCTGTTTAAAACCTTCAGCTTAACCTCCCCTCTTTTAGTTTAAAACCTTTAGTTTTAAACCATTTTCCTTTGTCTTTATGGTTTCAAGTGTTGGTCATGCTTGCTTGTACCTGTGGCTTGTCTCTATATAGTCCAGCCCCTGTATCTGGGGAGCTCTTTGTACTGGATTGCTGAATTGGCTCTCTGAAATTTTCGATTACATTATCTTTTTAAAGTACAGCAACTTGTGCTTAGAGAATTTTCTGTGGCAACATGTGTGCATGGATTGAAGGAATGTCAGTTCTGATGGCTCATCTGCTTTCAAGTGTTAATATCTGGGGTTTTTGAAAAGCTCTTCTTTACATGAGCATGTGGGGACACTAATTCTGGAATCAAACCTGTAGAACTGGGATTAAATTTAAGGCTGTAGGAACAGAAGACCCCCCCAAAAAAAAGTGAGGTCAGGCTTTGGTCGTACTTTGGTCACCACTGCACTTGTTTACCTTCATAGACACTGTCTCCCACAGTTTTCTCCTGGGGAAGCTGGCAGTGCATGGCTTGGACAGGTACAGTGTTTGCTGGGTAAAGAACTGGCTGGAGGGCCAGGCCCAGAGAGCAGTGGTGAATGGAGTTAAATCTAGCTGGCAGTCAGTCATAACTGGTGTTCCCCAGGGGTCAGTACTGGGATCGGCCCTGTTTAATATCCTTATTAATGATCTGGATGAGAGGATCGAGTGCACCCTCAGTAAGTATGCATGTGACACCAAGTTGGGAGGGAGTGTTAGGTATGCCTGAGGGTAGGAAGGCCCTGCAGAGGGATCTGGACAGGCTGGATCACTGGGCTGAGGCCAATTGCTTGGGCTTCAGTAAGGCCAGGTTGCAGGTCTTGCACTTTTAGTCACAACAGCTCCATGGGATGAGGTTCAACAAGGCCAAGTGCCAGGTCCTGCACTTTGGCCACAATAATCCCATGCAGCACTATAGGTTTGGGGCTGAGTGGCTGGAGGACTGTGAAGAGGAAAGGAACCTGGGGGTGTTTGGCGATGCTCAGCTGAACATGAGCCAGCAGTGTGCCCAGGTGGCCAAGAGGACCAGCAGCATCCTGGCCTGCATTAGAAGTAGTGTGACCAGCAGGAACAGAGAGGTAATCATCCCCCTGTACTCAGCACTGGTAAGGCTGCACCTTGAGTATTGTGTTCAGTTTTGGGTCCCTCACTACCAGAAAGACATTGAGGCCTTGGAACATGTCCAGAGAAGGGCAACAAAGACATGAAGGGTCTGGAGCACAAGTCTTATGAGGAGTGGCTCAGGGAGCTGGGATTGTTCAGTCTGGAGAAGAGGCTCAGGGGAGACCTCATCACTCCCAACAATGACCTAAAAGGAGGTCTTCTCCTCTTCTTCCAGGTAACAGCGATAGGTTAAGATAGGAATAGTCTCAAGTTGTACCAGGGGAGGCTAAGGTTGGGTATTAGGAAACATTTCTGCTCAGAAAGAGTGGTGCTGCACTGCACAGGCTGCCCAGGGAGGTGGGGGGAGTCAGTGTGTGCTTGGAAGTGTTCAGGAACCATGTGGATGTGACACTGAGGGAGCAGGCATGGTGCTGTTGGGCTGGGGCTGGACTGGATGATCTTAGAGATCTTTTCCAACCTTAATGATTCTGTAATTCTGTGTAAATGTGATTATATTGTCCAGAAGTGTCTCTTCTCTACACACAGAAAGTTGACATAGATTTTTTCTGCCATCGAATTGAGCGAACTGGCTCCAATAACCTTAACTTGAAGAGCTTTTTGATGGTATGATTTAATCTTCCCACAAATACCCTCTTGAAGTTCCTAAACAGGCACTTATGAGGCAGCCAGGCTGTTTGTGTACTCCATCTCGAGTGCTGTGTCAACTCCCGACAAAAGGATGTTGCATAAATATCAAAGGTTGAGAGGTGAATGGTGAATCAAAACCAAGCAGAACAAAGAAGTTGTTTCTCTTAAAGGAGAATGAAAAGCGTGGGAAATGAGAAACACGATAAAAAGGACAAAGGCAAGTTTCAGAAACGCTACACAGATTTGGAAAAGCAGCTTTTTTGGGTACCCCGTTAGTACCTGTAAGCTGCCTTTCTTTATCACGCCACAGTGATGGGATGCTCACTAAAGTCAGAACATACTGTCTTCAGGCTGAGGAAGGAACTTTTCTTTGTCAGGAGAGAAAACTAATTAAAAGCTGTTCTTCAACAGTGTAATAGAACTTGTGCAGAGGAATGGACCTGTGTTAGGATAAGGACAACGTAACGGGGGAAAAAAACAAGGACAAGAGAATACATGCTCTGTATTCTAAAACAGGTATTGAGTTTATTGTAGCCTTAGGTTAACTGTGGGTTATTTGATTACATCCTTATGTGTTTGCTTGGTTGTTGGTTTTTTTTGTTTACAGTTTCTTTCTGAGGCAGTCATTTTTATGGGCTAATTTGAGCAAGTAATCCTGGGTTATAGGGATATGGTCACTTCAGGAGTTGGGTGTTCAGAGGGTCCTGCTGGGGTTACATACAGCAATCCCTTCTCTGTGCTATGGGGAAGGGTCTGAGCTTTCCTCTGAACTGCTGGTGGCATAAAGTGATGCAAGTGCTGCTTCTGTGTATGAGAAATAATGAGACGGTGCGTTCCTTTCAGCGATCGGAGGAGGATGAGACAAAGCGCCTTCTGCAGCTCAGCAAGGAGATTCTGTCAGAAGGAGCTGGAGCAGCTGTCCCAGAGCAGCTGGATCACAACGAGGAGGAGCTGATTCTTGCTGAATATGAGAGTGACGAGGAAAAGAAAGTGGCATCTGGGTAAGGACAGGGGCAGAGGGGGCTCCCTGTCAGAGAAATGTCTTATTTATCTTTTTTGGCTTGCCTTAATTGAAAGGATTTCAGCTGTTCAACAGTGATTGCTTTCTTGAGCATCTTATGCTATTGGATATATATGTGGCTCTGTGTTGTGCACATGTGGAGTTTCTCCCCCATTGAAGCTGTGGTTGTGGTTGGTTGGTAGGTTGTTTTTTCATTAGGATTCTCTTTTTTTTTGCTTTTTTTGGTTTTGGTTGTTGTTGCTTTTCCTTTTTTTTCCCACTCACTGAAGTGACGCAGCCTCAAGTGTCCTCTGAGAAAGCACATCTTTCTTTAAATGCATGACAGCCTCCTGCTTTTTCCAAGTCTGTTTCCCAGAGAGTGCCTCTGGATGCCGGGTGAAAGCCTTGAGATGAACTTCTTTGCATTAGAAAAGCAAAATGCTCCTTAGGGTGTCAGAGGAAGCTCTATCAGTTCTGCAGATTTAGCAGCGGCATCTTTTGATATTCTGAAGGGAGAGAAGGTCACATTCCTGAAGACTGAGCTAAAGCACGAAAACCAAGTGCACGCTTTTCTGTATCATACAGTTGCTTCTTCCGTGTTATGCAGAAAGCCAGGAGCCAGACTTCAGCATGAAAAGTCCAACACGTCTAAAATACAAATCTACTAATTAGTATCTAGGCGGATCCTCCTGCCTTCAAATCGCAAAGCGTTTAAGCTACATACAAATGAAGCAGTTACTAAGCGTTAAACTGCTGTTGCCTTTGAGGAATTGTAGGGCAGCTAAATATCTTCCTGAAACTTCTTCTTCTTCGCGCAACAGCTCGAGGGTGGTAAATCGTCTCTGAGGGGAACGCTTTATAAAAATAAATAAATAAGCACACCAAAGGATAGTATCGCTTTGATTGGTTTATGCCAGGGGCTTAGAAAACACCACATTATTTATTTATTTATTTATATTTAAGATGCTTCTTGGAAGCTGCTAAAGACACAACCCTGCAGATGTTTTTCTTCTCAAGAGCAAAGCTGGCATGATTGTGCCCACCCATAGTATTCCTAGAAAGTCATTTTTTTTCTGTTACGTCCCGTAGACACAAGCACCTCCTTTGAGATTGTTGCCTTGTGGTAGAGCATCCTTTGTTTCTAACTCCCAGTGACTGTCTGCTGAAAGGAAACTCTTTGGCCTTTGTCTTTTCTTAGGCTGGAGGAAGATGATGACGATGATTTGGAAGAAGAACATGTGACGAAGGTGAGATGAGGAGGGTAGATTATGCCACCTGGTAGAACAGTGTGAGAGAATTATGGCTTCCTTGCACCCTTCCCAGGGTAATGCAGTACGGAGGGATTTAGGAAGTGGCGTCCAAGGACTGCCAAGTTTGTTGATAACAACAACCATTTCTGCTGCTCTCATCTCCTTCTGGGCTATAGTGGCTGCCTAAGCAGTTTGCTCTGCTAACATCACTGACATTTTTCTGCAGCTTGCTGCAAGAAGCACATATTCATCACTCTACAGTGAGTCCCGGTTATTATAAGGCCTTGGAAAATTCAATGGAAATAAAGGACAAATGCACAACAGAAAGTAAAGATAAGGCTTTTAGCCTTGGCAGTTGTACAGTGACATTCCAGCATATACCTTCCTTTGTGTTTTGAAGGCTTGAGCAAGATTAATGTCGCTGAGGTGGTTGGCTGCCTCCCTGCAGGATTGGTTGTAGAATAGGAGATTGGCTTCCATATTCTTCTCATCTTTCTGTGGTCTTCTTCGTTGTAGATTTACTACTGCAGCCGCACTCACTCCCAGCTGTCTCAGTTTGTGCATGAAGTGCAAAAAAGTCCTTTTGGCAAAGACACGCGTCTGGTCTCCTTGGGATCCAGGCAGGTATGTGGTACAGTCACAAAGGACCCAGAGTGTGTGTTCATTCAGTGTGAAGGACTTTGCTAGGAGGTGTGGGGATGTGACACATCAGGAGGCATCTCAGGGACTGAGATGAGTCTTCCATTGGAAAAGCTATTTGTGTGTCGTGATATAGATCCGTGCGATGTACCTTTTTCTCTGAGCTGTTTGGCCATTTGCCCTTTGATGTAAATGCAAAAGCCTTGTTTTCCCTCTTCTGCTGTGGAAGATTATAGATGCCCGAGTCACTGGGAAGGCACTCTTTTAGATATTAATTCTGCTTGCCTTTCTGTAGAAGTTGTGTAGCCGTGAGCCATCTGAGAACACCTTGTCTCCTTACTGATTTCTTTTGGGGTTTTGAGCGTGTCTGTAGCAGCAAATACACGAGGTGCCTGACTTCTGGTTGTGAATCTGGCCTGGGATTGCTTTAAATGCGACTGTTTTACAGGGAAGGGTGCACACTGAGCACTCTTCGACCTGCTGCCCCCTCTCTTTGCATGTCTAAGAACCTGTGTGTGAATGAGGAGGTGCGCCGCTTGGGGGCTCTGCAGCTCATCAATGATCGCTGCACGGAGATGCAAAAGAACAAACATGGTATGAACACTTCAGCACCGGGAAGCAATGGCTGATAAAGCTGGGGGTGAGAGGCTGCAGGCAGCGCTCTCTGCCAGTTGGTTCAAGGAGGAGAGCATTAGGAGCCTAAAAAGGGCAACCTGGGGGAGCAGAGCTAGAGATCCTTAGTGCTTTTACCTTTTGTACTCCAGGTTAGCACACCAAGATCTGTATATATTTGCTAAATGTCTTGCATTGGTCAGGACTTGTGCAATGGAAGGGTGCTTGTCTTTGTAACTTACTGCTAGAAATGTGGGAAAACATCCCATGACTAAAATCTAACCAGCAAGAGCAGTGTCCACGGTGAGGGTGAAAATGTCACTGCTTTAATACTCCCTCAATAGATGATGGGTCCAATACTCATGACATATCCTGCTTTGAAGTTCAGAAGGTACCACTACAAGGGTGCGGAGTATTGAGTTTAGATTTTTCAGTGGTACTCACGGCTTGCTTTTGATTTTCTGCTGTCAGAAAAGAAGAGCGATGCAGAGGTCGAAGGGAAGAAGAGACGTGTGAGTCGTGCCGTGTGCCCATTTTATTCCTATGAGCAAATGCAGTTTCTCCGTGATGAAGTTCTAGTGGAAGTGAAGGATATTGAGCAGTTGGTGACTTTGGGAAAGGAGACCAAAGCCTGCCCCTATTATGGGAGTCGATACGCCATTCCTGCTGCTCAGGTAAGGTGTGGACACTGCTTAGGGAATCGGTGCCAGGATCTCTAAGAATAAACCAATTACTAAAGCAAACCAGCACTTTGTTGCACAGTGTTTTTGGAGTCTGTAAACAGGTTGTGTTTCTGTCAGGTTTAGTTTTGCTGAAAAAGGAAAGGAAAGTGGGAGTATCTCTTTCAAGCTTTCAAGCTAGCAGGGAGGCTGTAAGCGTGTCTCAGTTTTGGGTCAAGCATTCTGAAATACTTGAAGTGTTCAGTCAGTGAGGTGATACAGGCACACAGCTGTAGTCTCGCCATTTGCCACTACTGTTCCTTGCTTGGTTCTCTGTCAAAAGACACTCTTTTGGTAACTTGTTGCACTTCTAGTCTGTTCTTACCGTAATTATTTGGGGGTCAAACTAGTTCAGGAATTGGTATGCACAATCATTTTCCCTCAACTTACCTCAAGCACTTTCTCCTGTCTCTCTTGCTACTTCTCCCATAATAAGAGTAAGTAACTTGATGGAATTCTGCAAGGCCATCTGATGTAGGCCCGTTATGAGCTGCTGGTGAGAGCTCTGAGTCCATCAGGATGAGAGCTGGAATCAGGGCAGTGTGTGCTTCCCCTGTAGCTGGTGGTGCTGCCCTACCAGATGCTCTTGCATGAGGCCACCAGGAGCGCTGCAGGGATCATCCTGAAGGACCAGGTTGTAATCATCGACGAGGCCCACAACCTCATAGACACCATGACCTGTATCCATAGCGTGGAGGTCAGCGGCTCTCAGGTGAGTCATGGCCTGGCCTGTTAACTGTGGGTGAGCACCTTTTCTCAACTCTATAATCCCAGTTCTGCTTTTTGTTCTTGTAGCTGTGCTGTGCCCACTCCCAGCTGCTGCAGTACATGGAGCGATACAGGTGAGGATCTCAGAGAAGAGTGTAACAGCAGCAGGCAGCCTGGATGCTGTGCTTTGTGTCACGTCTGTGGGGCCTTTCTTGCTTTTTCCCAGAGGAAGGTTATTTGCATTAATACTTCTGCAGATGAAAAGCCGCTTGCATCATTATCTCTGTCTAGAACCCATCTAATTCAGACTCCTGGGGCTGGTATTAAGCTGTAAGAAAGGGGATACCCTGAGGATTCTGGCTTTTCCTTACACTCCGTTTCTTTCCTAGTCTCTCTCTAATCATTCCTGCTTTGTGATGCAGAGTTATGAAAGCTCCAGTCTTTCAGCTCCTGGATCTTAACCTTTTGTGCGCTGACTGGCATTATAGCAGAGGCAGGAAGCTCTGAGGAGGAGGCAGCTCTGTGTTTTTTGACTGTGACCAAATCTCACATCTTGTCATACCTGCAATGGCCGATTATTGTGCTTGATGCTAACAACTGAATTTGCACAACGTTATCATGGCAGAGACTTGGGGCATCGATGCCATTGTAATTTGTGCGTGAGGATAACAGTGTCTGTAGGAACAGCCAAGTACTTGGGCTGCATGGGTGAGTGCTTGGGGGTGGCTGTCAGCAGGGTGTTCAGAGCCCCGTCACAAACAGGGAGTATGAGTCTTATGTAGGGCACAGCTGATGGCTTGTTCAAGGTCGTCAGGAAGCCTGTGTGAAGCCTAGAAGTAGGGCCAAGTAGCAGAACCTGCTTCCTAGCTGCTTCTTCATGGTTCCCCAGCGTACAGATCTCTTCTGCTGCTGTCTGGTTCTTTTCTGCCTCAAATTAAGGGGAGTTCAGTTACTTATCTCTGCAGCTTAGGGAGCTGTGTGTTAGTCCTTGAAGATGTTTTGGGGCCTAACACCTCTTTTTTTTTCCATAGGAAACGTTTGAAGGCAAAGAACTTGATGTACATTAAGCAGATCCTGTATTTGCTGGAGCGGTTTGTAGCCATGCTGGGAGGTAAGCAAGCTGTTTCTCTCTCTGTGGATGCTTAGAAACTCAGAGGCATTTGGTGTTCCTTCAGAGCTCTGTCCCTCCTGCTCCTGCACAAGCTGTGAGGAGTTGCTGCTCATGGTTGGTGCCAGTACTATCATTTCTCAGCCTGTTTTATAACATAAGGACATGGTGTCTGCCTGAACCCCTCTCTTTTTTCATTAGCTGATGCTGTAAGTTGTTAAGAGCAGTTCCCCTTTTCCTGTGTGATCTTCAGATCCGATTTGAATGGGGGGGGGTGGTGTGGTCCAAAGTGAGGAATACAGCAGGTGTGACAGTAATCAGCGCTGCACAAAAGCTGCACAGAATAATCCTTCTGTGTCATCTGGCAGCAAGCCCTCTGCCTGTGGCAGGCATGCCTTTGCAAAGCGATTCTGTATTTTTTCTTCTTTTCTTGAGAGGTGCCTTTCCTTTCTGTGATCTTTAAATCTACTGGCATTCGCATGGCTCCCCTCCTGTAACACACTGTCCTTTTTACATCAGTGTGCCTTAAAGAGAGCCTGCCACAAGCTCACAAAGAAGTTCCTCTTCCACAGGGAAGAAGCAGCTCTTTGGTGCAAGAGCATATTGGTGCTCTGTGCCCTCCTCTCAGACGAGTCCCTGCCGGTCTTCCCTTCCCCATACTGGGCTTAGTGCTCTCATTAGCCTGCAGTCTGAGTACAGCTTCATGATTGAGGCTGCAAAGTGAATTGTGAGGTGGGTGTTAAACGCTGGCACATAAAGCACAGCGAATGGCAGCAATTAATACTGTTCTGTCCGTCAGGGTCTGAGTGTGGAACTCAGCTTTTCCCCTCTTCCCAATCATCTGTCAGCCCGTGCACCTCCCAGCTCCTGGTGCTGCACTGAGGAGGGGTGAGGGATGCACTGCAGTCCCTGTCGCTTCATTTTTGCAACACGATAACTGTGTGAGCATTTGTATGCACCCACCCTACCTGCTGTTTCCTGCTACAGAACGAATGTAGGTGGCATTTCTTCAGATGCAGCAGCACACTTGTCCTACAGCGTGGGGCTATCCTGCAAGGGAAAGAAAAACTGAGTGGGAGATGCCATTTTCTCTGCATAGCTGCTTCTTCCAGATGTGAAACTGATTCTTGATGGTTTTTTTTGGTACTTACGCTGTGCTTTCAGCTCAGTTGTTTGCTTAAGTTCCCCGTTCAACATTGACAGGCTCATAGTAAGCCTTCATTTAATTGCTTTCATATTTTACAGGAAATGTGAACCAAAATCCTAGCTGCCAGGCAGTTTCCCAAGCAGGTAAGACTGTAGCAAACACCTGAGGTAGCACCACTGGGCAGCAACACGGATGTGGGCAGTAAGAGGCTGCAGGCCAAGCAGCTGATAAGTTGTTTTTTTGTTTTCCTTTTCTTTTAGGGACAGAGTTGAAATCCATCAATGACTTCCTATTTCAGAGCCAGACTGACAATATCAACCTCTTCAAGGTAGCACAAGTGTTCTTCTGTAGGGTACAGCTGATGGCTTATTCAAGGTTATCATGAAGCCTATGTGAGAGCTGGAAGTAGGATCAAGTGCCACATTTCTAGCAGCTTGCTCATGCTTCCTTGTTGTAGAGAACTCTCCTGCTACTGTCTGGTTAGCAGTGCATTAAAGCTGGATGGCTGATCTTGGGGCAGAGGAAAACAAGCAATTAAATGTTTATGAGCACAGATGCTGTCTGTAAGCAAAGCTGAACTGTAATGTTGAGGGTAAAGAAACTACTACTCCAGTAACCTAACCCATCCCTCAAATCTCCATACGCAGTGCTTTAACCAAAGAGATTCCCTCTCTAGAAGCAGTGACTCTGAAACGAATTGTCTCACAAAGAACTGTCCACTGCTCCGCAAGAGAACAGCAAGCACAGCAAATTGTAGCCCTTTTGGGCACAGACTGAGGGCAGCAAGACAGGAGGTGGGATGCTGAGCACCAGTTATTTTTGCTGTCTTTTTTTCCAACAGGTGCAGCGTTACTGTGAGAAGAGCCTCATCAGTAGGAAGGTACTGCTACTGCAGCTTTGTGCTCATTGCAGCATTGGCTCCATGACTTGTTTGGGTTTGATTTGATGGGTGAGAAAAATAATGGGATTTTGCTGATAGATTCTGATTGGGCAGGTTTGTGAACACCTGCCAAGGAACGTTATCTGTACCAGGCCAGAAAATCTGTTTCTATCTTATCTGTTTCCTGCTGTTGGTAGTCTTAGCCTTTCTGGCTTTTGCTTGGCAGCTTTTCGGATTTGTGGAGCGATACGGCAATCCTGCCCCAGCTGTGAAGACCAACAAGGAGAACCAGAAGCTGGCCGGTTTGCAGAACTTCCTTATGACTCTCCAGCAGGGATCTTATAAGGAGGGTGAGTTCAGACATCTTCCACTTGGGCATTTATGAACAGAGTGAGGATGTGGAACGTGCGTCTGCATGAGGGAAAGGGAGGGCAGAACCAAAGAGTGAGAGACTGCAGGAGGTGTACTGCAGAGGGGTTTTTAATATATCTGACTAGATGACTTTGGCAATTATGCATTTGATTAGATCTCCTGAGGTCTCTACCAAGTGGGGTGATGTGATTGTGTTTATACTGAATGTACTTAAGCTCTGCATTGCTGTGACCTGCTGGCTCTGCAACCTGAGCTATCATCGGTAACTGTTTAGTGTTGCCAGCTATAAAACCAGATCTTTTTTTTTATGCTGTTGTTATTAGCAGTGACGTGGAACTTGGATATCGCGTTCCATCTGTATTTAGCACTTGGAACTGTCTTTAGAAGTATAGCCTGCACTGTCAGCCTCTCTCTTTTTCTTCTTGCCATCAGGACCTCTCCAGAGCCCTCCCGTGGAGGCTGACAATGACCAGCTCCAAGCTGCCTCTCCTCTGATGCACATCGAGGGATTTCTCTCAGCCCTCACGAACGCAAATGAAGATGGTAGAGTCATTCTCAATAGGCAAGGTACTGGAATAGGAGAGCTGGTGGAAGGAGACATGACTTACAAACAGACCGTTTCACCAGCAGGAGGGGGGCGATTGTGAGCCTGTAGTCCTACCAGAACGTACCTGTGCAACCTTGATTGAGGCTGGCAGGCTCAGGCTGTGTGAGGACTCTCATGATTACAAAGGAATTCTTAACAAGGGCACTGGGGCTGGGGCTTGCAGATCTCAGCTCCCACTTTGGATGTTAGTTTGTATCTTGCAATTCAGTGTGCCATTTGTAGCTCCAGGAAGACTAGGAGATGGAAAGTAACTTTGGGGTTGTCATTACCCATTGCTGCCATGGCAGCATTGAATAGCAGGACCGTGTTTTGAGAGGTGGGGATCTACCAGTGTCCAGGGCAAGAGGAAGTGTCTGTTGTATCCCTGTTTGTTTCAGGTAGTTCACAGTGCCACCTCTTTTTTTCCAGGCACTATTGGTCAGAGCAGCCTCAAATTCCTCTTGCTGAATCCAGCCGTCCACTTTGCCAAGGTGGTGAAAGAATGCCGTGCTGTAATCATTGCTGGGGGCACCATGCAGCCGGTGAGGGAATAAGGACATCTCTGGTGCTATCTACAAGCAAGCACTGAAAGGGAAGAGCTTGGTCCCACTGGGACATGCTCTTCTCACTTCCTGTGGTGTGTGTGGGGAAAAGACTTGTCCTGCTCCTCCTCCATTCCTGTTTCTGGGTAGGAATGTCCTGAAATCTTCTCTTTGCTCTTGTGAAGACGAGGGATGGAAGAAAGTTGTGAAGCGCAGGACCTTGGAGAAGCAGTGGCCTTTTTTTGAAAGGCCTCCACAACTTTGAACCCTTTCGTCTGCAACTCAGAGAGAGGACATAGCTGTAGTTCACAATGTGGACTGTACGGTGCTTGGGAGTCTTGGTAGTGGGCTTCTGGGCCAGGGGAGGTCTGAAACTGGAGCAGGATGGGTGAAGAGAGAAGGGAACTTAACCCACACAGCAGGGCCACAGCAAGACTCAGGAGCATGGGCACTAAGAGGCACTTTGCCTGCATTTCATGCAGGGCTTGGGCCAGCTTGAGGTTCTGCTCCTGAGCGCTTGGCTTAGCCTGAGCAGAAGACAGCAAGGCAGGGGCACAGAAGGTCCCACAAGCCTGAGAGCAGAGAATGGCTGCTGGCTGAGCATTCTCATGCCCTCAGTTTTCACGTCATGGAGAAAGCTTATCTTTTTCCTTGCTGGCAGCCCCCCTTACTGAGCTCATCAGCTGAGTGCTGATGCTCAAGGAGCAGTACCAGGGCTGTTGAGGCAGTGTCCCTTGGGACTTCTTCATCCCTCTTTTGCTTGCGATCCGCAGGTGGCTGATTTCCGAGAGCAGCTGCTGTCCTGTGCTGGTGTGGATCCTGCACGCATCGTGGAGTTCTCTTGTGGTAGGTGTGCTGGGGGAACAGGGAGGGATCATAATCTATGTCAGACCATCTGCCATTGGTGCCGTTTTGTCAGCACTCTAAGCAACATGGCACCTTCCCTAGAAATCATGGCAGCAAAAGGGGTGCTTGTCCCCTCCTGCTGAGCTCCTCGGTGCTCTTGGCCGGCAGCAGCAGGCAGCACCTCGCCTTCTTCCCAGGGGCTCAGGGAGCAGAGGTCAGAGCAGCTGAGTGCCTAGCCAGACAAATGCATGCCTGTGTCACTGCACCCAGGTGATGCTGTCCAGCTGGCACTGTTGGTGCATGGGCAGCCATGTTGACTCTCACTGCTTTATATTTGGTCTCCAGGACACGTGATCCCTCCAGAAAACATTTTACCTATAGTCCTCTGCAGCGGTCCTTCCAACCAGCAGCTGGAGTTCACCTACCAGACAAGAGACCTGCCCCAGATGGTCAGTCTTCCTTTATACCATTCTGAAGTGTCTCTATTTATCTGTTTATTTCTGTTCACTTGCCTGTGTTTCATACTACTTTCCCAGAGAGGTAATGATCAGAGGCCATGGGAGGGGTGATATGTGGGATTTGGGGCTGGTGTGTTACCGGGTAATTGGGAGAGTGGTGTTGAGCTGCCTGCTCAGAAGAATCTCCTGGAGGTGAGGAAGCCTAGCAGCTGTTTGGCTGTATTGAGATCCTGCATTTGTGGGTACCTCCCAGATCAGAGGACTGTCAGTGGAGCAGGGCAGCCCTGTGCAGTACGGCAATAACCACACGGGTGGTATCAGATGTTTCTGCACTTCTCCCTTCCTTTCCTCAGTCAGCACCCAGCACAAGGTGGGTCTGCTCTGGATCCCACCAGATGTGCTAGCTAGCTCTCCACATCTCTTCTAGTATGAGACATTTCCATCCACTGGGACAACAGGAATAGACCCTCCTGAGCGACCACTGCTCCACACTGGCAATGGAAACTAAATTAGGAGGAGAAGCCAAGCAGCGAACAGCTTTTTGGCAATTCCCATCTCCCTTAGCAGTGCTCAGGCCTCACATATTTCCCACATTTTTCCTCCACTGGTGCATGCCATACCCCTGTGGTGTGATCCCAGGATCATATCCCAGGTGTGATCCTGGGATCATGCACACAATTGGAGCGGCATTAGCCGGAGCTCCTGTCAGCTGCCAATATCCTCTTGTCTCTCTCTTGCAGATGGATGAGACAGGCCGAATCCTCTGCAACCTGTGCAATGTGGTCCCAGGAGGTGTGGTGTGCTTCTTCCCCTCCTATGACTATGAGAAGCAGGTGTATGCGCACTGGGAGAAAGCAGGGCTGCTCACCCGCCTGGCAACTAAGAAGAAGGTAATTGTGCAGCCAGGGGCAGTTGGTACTGCAAATAGGAGCTTCAAAAGTCAAACAATTATCTATGCATTACAGGCCTCTCCCTGAGTTGTTCTCATACTCTGTACAGCAGAGCAGAGCAGATGTTTATCTAGCCAATCCCTCCAGTAATGAATAAATGATACTTCCCGGGTGGCTGATCACAGAGCTGGGATCTAAATTAGATTAAATGCAGCTATAGATTCTTTAAGCACGCAGTCTGTAGTGGCCATGGGGGGAGACGGTCTTTGCTTTCTGTAGCCAGCGAGCTTGTTCCTTTGCAGCTGTTTGAGCTGAGCTGCTACAGGGAGCTGTTTTTTCCTAGGCTCAGCTGTTTGTCCCTTGACCATAGACCAGTGTGGCCAAGGGGCAGACAGAACTGCACTAGGCTGAGACTCATAGGACAAATGTTGTTAGTGTCTGTCTGGTAGAAGCATAGAGCTGAGAACCGAAAGACCAGCAGTGGCGACTGCTTTTGGAAATGCACTGAGAAACATTAAACAGGGAGATTACTGCAGATATGAAATCTGTGCAAGTCGCGTCCCAAGTACTTGAAGGTCGGATGCTGCTGAAGCTCAGGCAGTGTGACTGATTTCTCCTTTATCAAAAGCTAATAACTAAGCACAGGCATTAGCAGAGCACAGTCCCACCATTTCACAGCCTTGGTGCAGGCATTCTGGCATGTGGATCTGCTTATAGGTTTTTGTGGTGGAAACACCACGCTTCAGCTTCTCCACGTGTTTGCACGGCCGTCATTCAAAATGGCTTTCAGGTGTGTTCTGTGGGAGTCCCTCTGGTTTGCCTGGCACCTCCACGGGCTCACACCGCAGTCATGCCGCTTGCTCTGCCTTTCAGCTCATCTGTTCTTGTTTGGCCTTTGCAGTCTCCAGCAAATTGGATATGCGTTAGCAAAGCAATTCGGTAGCAGTGCAGAGAGTGTGACTTTCAGCTGCCTACACACGAGATCGTATCATAGAAGAGGAAGGTTAAAGTCCTTCCTGAGGTGGCTGTGGTGAGATCACACTGAGATTCTATTTAAATTACAGAGGAAAAATTAATTTAAGTCAGAGGATTAAATAGCTACTGTTTAATGAATTAAATAGATTTGGCTTACATTTGTAATTGCCACTTATTTTTCTACTGAAAGACTGCCTCTGGCTGGTAAAACGCTCACAGCACCCCTTGCTAACCGAAAGAAAACGCATCCTGCATGTTCTTTACTGTCACAGAAAAGATGGATGCTGCATTTGTTGTTTACCAGAACAATACATTGTGATTTAAGCCAAGGTGCAGCACCTATTGAGATCCAGGCTCAATTAACTGCAAGGGCTTTCAGTAACCTGTTCATTTATAACTCCATTAGGGATGCTGGAATAACACAAAGAACTATTACTCTGTGCATAGAAAACGAATATATTTCTTGGGCAAAGGAACCATTCCATGGAATTAGCTGGTGATTCAAATTAATTGGTCCAATCAGTGTCCTCTGAGATCCTTCAGCTGGAGGGTCTCTCCATCCTGCTGCACTTCTATCTGGAAGAAGGGCATGTGCTTTCCAGCCTGTCATCTCTCGGATGACTTCTGACTTCTTGTAGCATTAGACAAAGCTGCCTAAGCTGGAAAGGAATGTTGGAGGGCAGGAGAAGCTGCTGCTCCCTTCAGAGGGCAGCTGAGAAGTGCTGTAGTGAGCATGCCCTGCTTTTCCAAGGGTAGAGGGGACAGGTACTGGTTAAGTGGTTTGTTATTTGTACAGTATATTTGCCCTTTCCTGGTCTTAGTTCTACATGCTATTTAATGGCATGTGAATAAAACGATCTGCTTTGTTGTTGCTTGCTTCCTGATGCTGCAACTGATGCGCTGTGTCACAGATCTTTCAGGAGCCCAAGAAAGCCAACCAGGTGGAGCAGGTGCTGGCGGAGTATGCCAAGTGCATAAAGGTGAGCAGAGCTGGCAGGGCGGTGGGAGTGAATCATCTCATCTGCGGAAGGGAGCTCTTGTAAAGAGGGCACTGCAGCTTTTAGCTAGGAAAGAGGGCTCTGGTCCAGGTATGTGTTTCTGAAGCACAGAAATCTTCCCTGCTCTGGTCTAAGTTGCCGGTCCCTCTCTGACAGCGGTGCAGCCAGGCTGGAGGCCAGATGACTGGGGCCCTGCTGCTTTCTGTAGTTGGAGGCAAAATGAGTGAAGGGATCAACTTCTCGGATGACCTGGGAAGGTAAGGTGGCTGCTCTTTTAGAGGTGAGCACTTGGCTTGTGGTGCAGTGACTGTGAGCAGGATGGACGCACTGGTACTTGCATAGATAGAAAGTCTGGGCATCACGTGGCTTGGGCTGATGCTCGAGCCAATGGGACGGAGTCTGCAGGTAACATAAAACTCACTTGTCCAGCGTACTTTTCATGTGCGTAATGCAGTTGGGCTTGCTGAGCTAGAATAATTCCTTGTTCTGGCACCCTGAATCCCTCTGCAGCTTCCAGTTCAGAGTGTGCTTGTCAGACTGCTGTGTTTTACTGCCGCCTTTGGTCTTCAAGGCTGGCTGTCTTTCAGGGGTACAGTGACCTCTAATTTATCAGTCTGTTGGCAAAGTGCTTTAGGATCAGACATAAAGAATAATGCGGTCCTCCCTCATCCCTTGCAGGTGTGTGATTATGGTGGGAATGCCTTACCCCAACATTAAATCTCCAGAGCTTCAAGAGAAAATGACTTGGCTTGATAAAACAATGGTAACAGACACTTAACACCTCTGACTTTTTTTTTACCTCTGATTTTTACTACTAACTTCCCTCCTGGCACCTGAGTTCCACTGTTGCTTTCAAAGGCTTCTTTTTCCTTTGAGCTTTTCCATGTTTCTCAGACTGTGGTAATGGGAGCACAGCCATCCCCATGCTGCATGTGTACAGTAAGCCCTATGCACAGGGGTCAGTTGAGGGAAGCAACAGCAGGGCTTCCTAGGAAGTGTGCTCCAAGGGGAGCCAGGTCCCTTCACAGCAGAGGAGACGGCAAAGCAGTAGAAGATGTATGCCAGGCTCACTTCTCTTGGTGTACTTCTTACTCATTGCCCACTGGAGATGCTGTTCCTGAGCAGCAAGGGACAAGTGTTCTTGCTTTCAAGGGGGCCTCAGGCTGCTCTGTGACTGCTCAAAATCATTTCCTAAAACTGCAGCTTTTCTTCTGTCCCTCCTTGCACTCAGCTTGGGGTCTGTGTGGATACCCGCTCATTCTGCCAGGATAAAAGTTATTTGTTTACCTCACTTCTTCATTAAGACTCTCCCTAGTTTGATTAACATCAGCCTCATGTTCACTCTGACCTATTTCTCCTTTCCAGCCAAGAGCTGCTAGCCAGGCACCTAGCAGGATGCTGATTGAAAACCTGTGCATGAAGGCAGTAAACCAGTCAATAGGTAATTCATCCTTCCTTGGACGGGCTGGGGGATACAAAATGTGGCTGCACCAAAGCAGGATGGGAAAAAGGAAGCAGAACCAATCATTCTGAGTACAGATGATGCAGACGTGAGCTTACTTGCCTGGGAACAAACAGCTCAGTACTGCAGTTTAACACAGCTGTACACTCTGTACAGGAAGAGCCATTCGCCACCAGAAGGACTTTGCAAGCATCCTGCTCCTGGACCACAGGTACGCACGCCCTGCCATCCTTAACAAGCTGCCACAGTGGATCAGGGAGAGAATCCAGGTCAAGTCTGCCTTTGGATCAGCTTTTGCAGAGTTAAGAAAGGTCAGAACTTGTTTCTCACATACTGCTGCAGAACCTGTTTCCCACTGTATTCATTTGTACTTTCTTCACACCTTCAGTTTGGTGCTTTAGTGTTAGTTTGTCCCTGACCTTATCTGGTTTCATGTGTTCCTAGTTCCACCGAGGGAAATCAGACTGATGCAGACCAGAGAAGCCGGCTGTAGGTCAACTCTGTGATCCACACCTTTTGAAGAACACCCAAAGCAACGCAGGTTCCTGTTCTTCTGTTCCAAGTAGTTTGTTAATGTCCTCTCTGCCCCTTTTGTCGTTCAGTATGAGCACTTGGCCTTCACCAACACGAGGGAAACCTGTTGCAGGACCGACACTGGTGAAGGTAGCAGGAGGCTCCTATTTGTTTACAGCTGTTAAGATTTTATGTAAGTCTATTAAATATTTTCAACCCAGACATTTAAACGTGGGGATTATGATTATTTGGATTGAACACAATGGCTTTGTCACATCAGTGGCCAACTTTGGTTGTCAGACCCCCTAAGACGGCCGTGTAATCCCACAGCCACACTCAGCTCTTTCTGTCATCTCAAACTCAGGCTGCTCAAAGAGGTTGTTTTGTTTCCTTGCCGGTTGCAGCGACTGGATGCTGCCTCTCAAGGCTCTTCACAGTGAAGAAAGCACTTTAAATTTAGACGTGGAGCTGGTACCTGCTCCCTCTGTGTTAATTGGCCCCAGAAGGGAAAACACAGCTGCTTCTCACAAACTTCTGCTCTGAGTCCCTTGCCCCTTCTGAGGGCACACAACTCCCACTCTGGTTAAGCTCTGCCTGAAACTCACCAATATCAGCAGCTGGAGTAGGGGGGGCTTGTAAACAGCTGGTGCCCTCCTGCCCTGTGGTTGGTGGTGGTGGTGTAAGGTTAGCACCAGCTTGAGCTGAGGGTGGGCTTTCCCTTAAGCTACTCTTTATTGAGCACGTTTCACTCCTTTATCAGAGTGAAGGTTGCTAAGACCTCCTCCTTGAGCTTTATTGCAGTTTTTCAGAAAGCAACAGCCAAAGAATTGCCACAAGTCAGGGACAGAAAGAAACCAGCAAGTACAGAGGCACCAGTAATTAGACTTTTCCGTGAAGGGACAGACTCTCTTCCACTCTCACTCGCTCACTCACCACTATCCAGCTTCATCTTCAAGGACTCAGAACTTGTAACACCCAAACAAACACGAGCTTCAGCAAGCAAGGTGCAGAGACAAATGAGGCAAGGACTGTTTGCCAGCCAGGGATGCTCCTGCAGTCATCGCCAGCCACATTAGGCAAGACCAAGGGCCCTTGAAATCAGGAACAATACTTGTTCTGATCCTCTGAGCACAAGCTGCCCCACTGCCCTTCAGCTAAGGCAGGATTTATTGATTCACTGTAAGCTGCAGCGGGATTTGAACTGGATTGTAGTATTTGGGGTGGAGACCAGCAGACAGCAGAACAAAACCCCTCATCGGTAACAATTTGGTTGTGGTTAGTTCCTGCTGCCCCTCTTCCAGAAGAAATCACAGGGTGCCCCTCCCATGCCACAGCCCACCTTCTGTAGCTCCTTCCAGACTGGTGACTCAAAGGTGCATAGTTCAAGAGTCCTGGGATTCATGTTGATGCACAACTGCTACCATCTATGACTCCCAGTCATCCTCATCCTCTTCACCTGGGGGCTGCTGTGGGGGTGGGAGGGGTGGTATCGAGTCTGACATACGAGCAAAGGCACCAGCAGGACTGCCAGGAGCATCGGGATTTCCTGAGGCTCCTGGCCCTTTCCCTGAAATACCTGGGAGGGAAAGAAAAGCTCCAGTGAGTGGCACCTGGGGCCTAGAGAACACGCAGGCTTAGTGAAGGTGAGGTGAAACACATGCCTCGTGGCACTGTGCCTTCAGCAGCTAGCTGACCCAAGCAAGCAGAACTGCAGATGTGCTTAAACAGCACCACAGCTCCCTTCAAGGCCTTGTTTCAGCAGAGCTCCACCTGAGGTCTGTGCCCTCCCCTGCCCTCTGTGGGCAACACAGATGCTCTGAGGGTGACTGATCAGCTCCCCTTGCACTGATGAAATTCTATGCGATACTGCTGTCTCACCCTGTGCAGAGCCCCTCTCCGTGGCAGTTTTCAGAGCCTTGGGCACACACTCCCTCTGGTGTTTCCAGCTGATCATGAGATGGGAGGTTCCCCAGACATCCCCCTCTAAATGCACTCCCAGCTGTGCCGTGGCACACAGGCCTAGGAATGAGTCTGCCCCGGGTTCTAGGGCTGTGGCTGACAACTGAGGTGCCTGATAAAGCTCTGCCCCCTCCCTAGGGGGACGGAGCAGCCCACCCTGTGTGACAGTACCTTTGCGCCTCAGCACCAGCTTGTTGAAGAGGTCTGACATCAGATCTCCACCTTGTCCCGTAGCTCTCACTGAAACAGAGCAAAACCCCAAGAGTTTGAGGAGGAAGAGTCAGTCTGAGCCTAGCAGTAAGGCAGCTAATGGCATTTTCTTTTCAGAGTAAGGAAGAATAACACAGTCTTCAGCCTCATATCACAACCCCTGTCCTCCCCTCCCAACACAGCCCAGTTTCACATTAGGAAGCCGGGTACTAGGGGGGTAACAACGTTCTCTGGGGAAATTTAAGTGTGGAAGTGCTCCAGAAACAAGAAGGCTTGGGCATCTGCAGTCCCATTCTGCCAAATCAACTGTTTCCAATATCCTCAGCAGCCACCCAAACCACTGTGCTCAAACCAGCTCAACTCTGTTCCTGTCTTGGCTCCAGGGATTCCACTGTCCTTCAAGCAGCACCTGTAAACTTCTCAGCACATCCTAAGACAGAGCGGGTGTCCACCTAGAAAACGCATGCTTGCCTGGCAGATGGAGCGTACCAAGTCCACAGAGCGCTGTCTAAATGGAAATACTGAGACCTTATGCCAACCCGTAAGAAGAGAGCACCTCTCTGCTCTGTATAGTCCTTGTGCTCCTGGATGCCAGTCTTCCTCCAGACCTACACCTCCCCAGCCCAGGGCAGAGAGAAAGGAAGATGAGATTTGTATAGCAAATCAGCACCTTGCTCTTGCTCCTTTTGCTTCTTCTTCTCCAGCTTCCTCTCCTTGACACTGCGGAGGTTGGCCTTCCCAATGCCCCCTGCCTGGCGAATGGATTCCAGCAGACTGGCACGTCCAGTTGAGGGGTTCACCACCTCCTTTGGGGCTCCCTGGACTGAAGCTGCAGGGATAAGAAGGACATGCATTAGCCCCGGGTACAGCTGCAAGCCCAGCCAGATCCCCATGGAAAGGGCTGCTCTGATGCCCTGCCATCTTCTTTTTGGGACTGTGAGCCTGACACAGACACTTTCAGTCACAGGCTCGCACTTAGCTCAACCAGCAAGAGGCCTGCCAAGATGAAACTGAAGGCCTGCAGCCCCACAGGCAGGCAGGAGCAGCTTCTCTCCTCCACTGGAAAGCAAAGAGGCCATTCTGGAAGGGTACTGAGGGCATGAACTGAACCTAAGGAGCTGAATTAGATTCAGCCAGTGAAGCAGATGGGAGGTGTGCAGCCCTTACCTGCAGGCACAGCCTTGCTACTGTCCTCACTTGCTGTCCGGCCTGGTTCAGAGGGGGCTGTAGGCTGTGGCAGGGGCGGTGGGGGAGGCACGATAGTTGGCATAACAGGAGGAGGTGGGGGAGGAGGCGGCGGGGGAGGTGGCAAGAGCCCAGGATCCTGAAGGTCTGAAAGATGAAAGAAGTTGCATCTGAACAATCTCAGAGGACATCAATCTTGGAGCTTCGGCTGAGAGCGTCACAAGCCTCAGCAGCAACTGATTACAAGTCCCTCAGCATACACCATGCAACACCATACAGCACCACGCACTCTCACCCTGTGCAGCATCTCTTACAGCAGATATGACCAAGGCAAGGGCTGAGATTCACTGTGTTCCCCAGCTCCATTCCACTGGGCCTGTCCAGCTCACCCAAGGGATTCCTATCTTGCTGCTCTGAGTCCAGTCCCCCCCCGCACAGTGTTCCTTGGCTCCTGCAGTCACCTGAGGCAAAGGGCCCAGAGTCTGGCCAGCACTTAAACAGGCTGCAGCTTTGACTCAGATCCAAAAGCACCCTTCTGACCTCTCCACTAAGCAGCTTTCTGCCTTGTTCCGCCTTCTTCCAGTGAACCCCTCCCCACTTCATCCTTCACAGTGTCCTGGGAATGGTGACTGGAAATACCTGCTTGTGAAGGCTCCGTTGACTCAGTGCTGAAAGTGGGCAGCTCTGGAATAGCACTGCTTGGAGCAGATGGTGCGATGCCAGGGCCCAGGTCAGCGCTGTACATAAGATCTGCAGCAATGCCAGGCAGGTCTGGCAGGTAGGATGGCACATCGATCTCAGGGACCTGACCCAGATCTGGCACATAGAAGTAATTTTCTGCTACCTAAAAGAAACAAAAGGACAGTGCAGTGAAGGCACTCCATTTCCTTGCAGCAAGCAAGGACACTGCAGAGAACAGCGTGGATGGCAGTCAAGGCTGAGCTCTCAGGTGGGCTTTGCTACTGTGGCTGGCCCTCAGCTGGCCATACAACTCTATGCTCTTGTTTTCTAAACACAATGCTTTCTTCTCCAGTCTGACCCAACAAGCTCCCAGCCTCCTTTCTCCAGCCCCAAACCACACATTCAACCACACACCAATAAAGCCCTACGTACAGTCACTACAGGGTGTTTGTTACAAGGTCAGTCAGGTGGGGGCCTTATAGACTGATGCCCTGCCTGCCCCATGTCCACAACAAACATCACACCCCTTTGTTCAGGCTGGTTGGCCTTTCCATTTTCATTAGCAAGTGGCCCTTTCCAGCAGGAACAATAGGGCACGAGCCTTCCTCCAGGCACCTTCCAGCAGTGGCACCTCACACCCATTCCTCTACAGGAATTAGCACAAGGGAGACAGATGATCAAGTGATGGAGTCTCCAAAGTCCTCTATAACTTTGAGGTCCAGCAGCAAGGTGAATCATATCACATGACACTTCTCACATCATCCAGCAAATGACTGAGAGACACCTGCCAAGTTTAAGGGCTTTGTCTCATCCATTAAGCACAGATCGGGACTGCAGGCACAAAAATAGGCAAGGTCTTTTTGATAAGCAAGTTACCCTGTGGCCATGGGGGGTGGGGCATTCCCATACTGTTCTCCACCCTACAAAAGCTTTTTCCTCCTCTAGGAAAGCTAAGTACATACCCTTGACTGGGAAGCAACTACATCCCCTCGGCTACATCTCACCTGCCGGTCCAGCTGTCCCCTTTCAGTGATGGAGAGGGGAGCATCGAAAAGCTTCTCTTCTGTCTCTGTTTCCAGAGCCACATGGGTCTTGGTCACTGCTCCTGCTAGCGGATCCAAGAAAACATATTTCTTGTACCTAGGACAGAAGGCAAGCATTTCAGCAAGGCACCTCAACAGTGTTAGCCAAGAAGGACTTGAAGAAGAGCTCCCTAGTCACTCAAGCAGGTGGAACACGTTGGGGCATCCCTCAGTCTCCTTCAAGCCCTTTTTCCTGTCTTGCTCCTCCATAGCCAGAAGCCTATCAGTTCTCCATTCTTCCAGCACATCCATCCTGCAGCAAAGCCCCACCACACTGCCACGCATTACCTAGCTCACCTCCCACTTTCAGGCCTGAGACTGCCTTATTAAGGGAGGAGAAAAGAAAAAGAGGGGAAATAATCAGTGGTTTGGGAAGAAAGAGGAAGTCCAGCAGTGGAAAGCTCAACTAGGACTTAAAAGATCTTCAGTGTGGGCAGAAGGATGAGGTAAAATCAGATGGGAAAGGGAAGTGCAGTGTGTGTTGGCAATGGAGACATTAAAGCAGTGACAGTGGTCAAGTGTTGTTGCGAGGAGCCATCAGGAGAAAGTACCTAAGCAGGCAAATGGGGCAGGTGAGAAACAACTCTCAAGGCTGGTGAGAACTTACAGGATGATGACAGGAAAAACAAGGAAGTGTTAAGCTGGATTGAAGGCAGGTGAGTGGAGGAATCCACCCATAGAACAGAGTGAGTGAGAAAGGGTTGCTAGCTACCAAACCCTGTCCTGTCAAGAGTCTGCTAAGCAAGATCCCCAGGAAAGCAAGCAGCACAGCTGCCCTGGGGCAGGGATAGCTCCTCTGAGCACAAGCAGAGACAGGTGGCAGTCATGGTACTGAGCCAGCTCACAGGTTCTCCGTGGTGTTGAAGAGCAACAGGGAGCTGAGGGAGCTGATGTTCCTTGGGAGGCTGCCAAGACCTTCTTCTGCATCATCTTCCTGGTGAATTTTGGTGTTCACACACACAGGGAAGTACTTGAGCTTCTCCTGCAAGAAGACAGATAATAGGCAGCAAAACACTACAAGAAAAACAAAGCCAGTGGGACAGCTTTCCCCAGCCACCCAAACCCACACTACTGGTTCCACTACCAAGTCTGGGAATCCTACTTCCCCCTCTCTACCTCCCTTTGAGCAAGAAAGCACATGGACAAAACTGCAACCCCCAGGTGATGAATCTCATCCATTCAGGCCCATAAATTATGTTTTTGGTGCCACAGATGGGTTATACTGTTGGTGTTTCAGTGGCACGAATCCATCAAAATAAAACAGCCATTTGGGTTCTTATAACCAGAGGGAGGGACTAAGCATCTCTGTCTGAACAAGGCGTTTGCTATAGTGTCTCCAGCTGGGAGATAACAGACATTTTCATGCAAGCAGAGATCCCAAACATCTCTATTACCTCCCCTCTGCTGCCTTCACCTGATGTTTTAGGAGGGGTGATCCCACTGGTGGGGCATGCAGAGAAGGCAATAGAAGGTTAGGGGAAAACTGCATGCTTTCACTAGGCAAGAGATCAGGAGCGCGCAGGGTGGAACGTGCCAGATGGTTTTGCAAAGCCTGAGGGATTTGCAGGAGTTTTCAACTCTAATGAACTGAAATCTCCTCTCTCTTGGTTCTAAAACTTCATGCATAATATATAGAACTCCCTTTAGAAAAGAACTTATTACATCTGAACTGCTTGACTTTTACAGAGCACAGGAATTGCCATCCCAGATCAGAGCAGCGTTTCAGCTAGCATGACAGCACCCGCTGCCAGATGCTCTGGGGGATGATGTTCAGTGACCACAACATACTGCTGCATGCACGGCACTACAGGGAGGAAAGGAATTTGTCCCTGAACCCAGAGAAAGCCTATGAAACAGCAAACTCTCCTCCTAGACACATCCCTCCTCAGCACCTTCACAACTCATTCTTTGGTCCACCTGGGACAAGCAGCAGCCTCGCAGCTCCATGCTGATACAGCTTCCAACACTACCCACACAGCCTTTTACTGCCTTGCTACTTCCAGCATCACCAGATGTACTTTATACTTGCAGGGGGGAATTGGAGACCATTGCCGGTTCAGTTTTAAGACCGCAGCTCAGCAACGTAAGCAATTTCCACTAATGGAAATTTCAGGTTTGAATTCGGTAGTCAGAAATCCTGGGAAACGGCTTAGTCACAGCTCAGCAAATCCACCACAAGTTTGTACGGTGCTCTGAGTCTACAAACGCCGTGGGAAAAGACTTGGGAGGTTCTGAGTTTTGTTTCCTCCAAACAACAGATTCCAAATACACTGAAACAAACACCCTGCCTTCCTGCAGCAGATAGGCAAAAATACACGAGTCAGTCGTTATTTAAGAGACTCTCGAACCAGAGATTCAGAAACAAAGGCTCTTTTTTGATCATTAATATTCATTTTGCAACACTTGATTTTTTTAAGCACGAGGGAGTGCTGATGTTTCTGCAGAACTGTTTTCACACACGCTTAGCCCTCGAGTCAAATACATAGATATATTTTACTTCTCTCTTTGTAGATTTCAATTAGCGTTGGAAGACTGCGCGTCACTTCAAGGGTGGAGCGAGAAAGCAACCATTACCTACATTTACTTATAGGTTTAATCTAAGGCAGTTATAGAAGCACCGAGTGTATTGCTCTGAAATGTAAATCTTTTTCATTTAAATGCCACCAAAGTGCGAGCCTTAAAATATCGACATCTGTTTTGATATTCAGAATAGGTATCTGTCATCAATAATACCCTGCAACTGTGAATTCTGAAGGTTGGCACATCACTTGAGAATGAGTGCTCTTCAAGTGACATGAAGACTGTAAGCCAAAGGTTCAGCAGCCTCAACGTACATCACAGAGTGTGCTTGAATGCTCCAACACCTGGACATGGTGATTTGGCACCTAACAGGATTGGGTATGGTGCACTTCCAGACACTTTTTCCCCTCGGAGCCTATGATTAACAATACATAAGTCATGCTGATTCTTAGGTTTAATTAACATGCCATCTTATGATGGGAATTGGGGTGATGCATCAGAAACCCCTTCTCTCTCATGCTAATGGAGGCTAGCTGGAAAAGCAGTTAAAGGTCAGGAAGTGTTTGACTCCACTTATGGTGGATTCTGCATAGCACACAGGGCAGCTCAGGTTACTGACACTGCTGAAGTCTAATGAAGTATCTCCAATAACCTGCAACTTTCAGACGGACCTCTCCCCAGTCCCAGTGGAGAACCCTGCAGCACTCAGACACATCCCACCCATAAAGGCAGTGTCCAGCACCTCAGAAGCCCTAAAAGGCTGCAGCCAGCTCACATTTAACCGTGCCTAGCTGCTAACGCAGCCATACACACAGCAAGTGAGTCGGGCTTAACACAAGGACCCCATCCACAGTGCTCTTATCTGTCAGTGTTTATGTTACCAACCTATGCCTCTGTCCTCTCACCAGCTGAGTCTTCATTTGCTTGTGGAATGGAGGGCAAAAGAGAATTTCCCAGAAGGGAAGTGTTTTTAAAACAAAATTGCAGAACCACATACAGTTCGCCCCAGAGCACCAACCCTGAGCACTCAGCACAGGCTGCCATTACTTACCCTCAAAATGACAGGAGCAGAGCTTGCTTTCCTGGTGGGGTGTGAGTGTGCGAGTGCATGTGTGTGTGTGTGTGTGAAACTAGCAAAGGCCACTGTGACTGCTACCAGCAAAGAGGCCCTCATTAGAAGTGAAAACAGGCAGTGAGCCTCCGCTGAAAGCCCTGAATAATTGAGGAGGGTATAAATGCAAACATTAGACTTCTCTCTGTCACATTTCATTACTGCAAGGCACATCAGGCTCATGCTCAGCTGTAGATAAGAAGGCCCTGTCCCCCTGGATGGTGTTTGGACCACACTGAGCCCCACTGCATAGCAGCTGCCGCTCTTGCAGGTCCTTCCATCTTTCATAAGCCCCTTGTCAGCACAGCACTGTCCTGCCCCACAGAAGACTTATGGTTGACAAAGCTGCGGGCTCTCCCAAAAAAGAAATAGTTCAAATGGAGAACTGAGTCACAGGAGGAGGGCAAGAAGCACAAACATCCAATGAGGTCTGCAAAAGTCCCTGTGGTGATGGCAGCTTTGATCATGGAGAGCAGAGCTACTCAATGGAACAGAGACCACCTAAGTGAGGGGAAGGGTGGCACTGCAGGTGAGTGACATAGGCTGGAAAGAAGAGCATGCAGAGCTTACCAGCAGGCATGTCGAATGGGCATGCCATTTGCTCTTTGTGGGACATTGCCTCTACCAGTTAATTCTCTTTCCAGTCTTCCCCCTGTGTGAGGGTCTGTACATCAGCACCAGTCCCTCCCTCATCAATGCCTGTGTATCTCTGCTCTCTGTAGGCTGTCTGATGGGATGGGGCCATCAGACAGCCATCACAACAGCAGTTGGCTTGCCCCAGCTGGCCGACAACAAGTCCCATGCAGCTGTGCCCTTGGCTACTGTCAGGCTTTGAAAGATGCACAAACCCTGCCCAAGTGTGCCAGCTGTCCATTCGGCCAGCAGACCCACTTCCCGGCCTGGCTGAAATATTCATAACTACCTCGCTGTACAGAGACCACAACTCCATTAAAACTCAGGAAGGTTCAGTGTGATAAAACATTCAGTGGCAGGTTTATTTTTGGGTCAAGGCATACAAGGATGTGGATGCAAGTCTCTTAAGGGGAAGGAAGCAGGGAAGCTGACAGCTTGAACCCTGACCTGCCAGGAAAAGCACATCTGCTACTCCTGGCACAGCACAGATGCAGTAACCTTTACAGATACCAACTTGTCCTCTCTTCTTTCCAATCCAGGCAAGGAGACTTTGAACCAAATTGTTGGGGCGTTCCTTCTCATCAAACCTATCACCTCTCAAACCATCCTAAGACGCATCTCCCTGTCACTCAGTACACAAACAAGAAAGGAACTTGACATCACCACCTCCTTCAGCATTACCTACTGCAGACAACAGCTGTTCAGCTCCCCACCTATACCTAAAACTCTGGTCTACTTCATCAAGGAGACTTCTCGTTTCTTGTTCATCTCATGGTCTTTTCTCCTCCTCCTTACCTGCAAGGATTTTTCATCCAGCATTCGGTGCTTGCTCTGGATCTTGTGTCTTGGCCATTTCTGTTTAGCTGGATCTTCTGCACCAGCAAAAATGGAACAGTACTCCTGCAGCCGTTCAGGGGCAGGATACTTGGCACTGGAAAATACCTGAGGAGAGACAAGGAGGCATTTCAAAATCTCAGCAACTAAGCAACCTTCTGCTGTAGAAGCACATGGAGTAGATTAAGGCACATGATCTGTGCTGCCCGTGGGAATAGAGAGCCTCGGACTCAACAGGCTCCTAAGGGCTATTTCTACAGGAACCATCATGAGGGCCATCAATTTTGAAAGCTGAAGTGCCAAACATTCTCTCTCTCTGTAAGCAACAGGAGGCAGAAAGGCTTCCAAAGTGTAGGAAGTGAACTGGAAACACTTTATTTAATTCAGAAGAAATGGTAAAAGGAAGGCTTCCACTAGTTTTACACAGCTCACACAGATAAACATGTATTGGAGGGGAGGCTGTCTATCAGCAGCTTCTATTCAAATAACGCAAGACTGTAACATGAAATGAAAGGGCGTTGGGCATAGCGAAGCACAAAGCTGTTTTATTTCAAAGGTAGTAGCTAAGGCAACAACTTATTTAGGCCTCATATGGCCAGGAGCTGGGTGGTCCGTGGGTTTAAGAATCATTAACTGGCCATGTCAGAATGGGGATTCTCATCACAACTCCTGCTCAGCAGCAAGGCACAGAGAGGTGGATGGGCAGCTGTTTTTCTGCAGAGCTTGCTTCAGGGGTAAAGACAGAAGACAGAAAGAAAGAGGGAAGACAGCCTTCATTGGAGTCACTACCTTAATAGCCTTCTTGCTGCCCTTGATCTTCTCAATCTTTGCTTGTGCGAGCGTGACTCTCTCACTGATTGCCTGAAGCTGTGCCCGGCTGGTTTCCACCCGCTGTGAGATCCTAAGGAACAAGGACATTGCTAAAGGGTAAGAATCCAAAGCCAGAGATTTTCTGGCAAGAGCCACTGGCCACACCAAGGGGAAGGATATGAATCTCAGTGGTCAGGGTTGTCTCACAAGGCAAGATAGTGCTGGGTCATATACTCTAGTCTTGGTCCCATTAAGAGTTTCTCACGTGCTCCAATGTGAAACAACACAACTCTCTGCAACATTCTCCTTTCTGACTGAGGCACAGCACATAAGATGGAGAACTGAGTGCAGAAACCCCCCTGCCTCATTGCAGATACAGATAACAAGAAATCACATTCAGTTATCACCTGACAACAAGCTTCTCAGAAGAGACCCTCCTCCTCCGTACATAACTACTAGGCGTAGCCCCACTTCAAGCACAAATGCTAATAGCTGTTCTGAAACTTCATCCCTTCAGCAAAACCAGCACAGAATATTTTTGTGGCCAGACAATCTTTCAGGAGACATAGTAATTCATTTCAGCATTGTTTTGTAGCAACGAGTTCCAGCGGACCATTTTGCGCCTGTAAAAATCAATCTCGGTCTTTTCTTTAAACTCTACCCCCAAGTCCCTCTTTGCATTTAAGCAGAGAACACCTATGCTCTTTTTTCCTTCTGTCTGTATAATCCCTTTCAGTAACAAAGGTAACATTAGCACTTTCCAATTCTACCAAAGCTGTCTTTTCACCTGGTGCTAAAATGGACTCCATTAAAGGCTCCTGCTGGCTGCAGCAAGAGAGCAGCCAGCTCAACTCCTTTCATTCCGAAAGACCCCCATTTCTTTCTCTAGCCAGCTTTAAGTGTTTCCACTTGCTTAGAACCACGCACCCCTCTTTCTGAAGGCATGAAAACTCTTGCAGAGGGTAGGAGAGCACACAGCCTGTTCTACTCTACTTGGAGAGGGAGATGAGCAAAACTGAACCTCATGAGATCCCACCTCTCAGTAGAATCCTCCACTTCCCCATCCTTTTATTTTAAATACACCCTAACAGCTTGTATTTTGTACCAACACTAAATGCAAATCTGTTCATGGTTTCCTTCCCACTCCCTCCCGCCGACTCAGCAGAGGAAGTCCACATCGTTTATATACTTGATAGTTCTCAGAGTAGCTTATGTTGTTCCTTTCGGCATGCATTTCCTAGCACCTGTCTGCAGCAAATTCCATGTGTCACAAGGCTGTCCCATTGCCTCATTTTGTTAAAGCACGAGACGCTTCCCAAGGAACTAAATCTTTTCTAACTGTTCTTTCCAGCCAATTTTCCCACCTCACAGTTGACTTCCTTTGCAGATGTTTCATAATCGTATTGATTGACCTCGTTCCCAGAGCTGCTCCTGGGGGCACCTGCCTATTTTTACTTCCTCCAAAGATGAAAAAAAACTAGTCCTTTATTTCTGCTTTGCCTTTCTCCCTCAAATCAATGATGTAATTTTCCCTCTCACCTGTGAGTAGACCTCTGTCCTAAAAGAACTTAGCAAAGCCTTCCAAAAGCTCAAAGTAAAGAGAAGGTGTCAAACACTTTTAGTCATCACACTGCTGACTCCCAGACCCAGGTCTCAGAGGCCAACGAGGCGTACATTTCTCTTCCAAAAGGAAATCTTAAGCAAATACTCATGCAAGCCTGAAAACCAGTACCCATCCTCCATCCTATTACTCCAGAATGCAAGAAGGCCAAACGAGGTGGCAATTTCTTCTCTTGCTACCTACCTACACACCCAGGTATCACCTCTTCCTTCCTAAGAAACTCAACTACAGCTTCATCCTTCCCTTCTACTCCTAGATAATGAAGAGTGACTACAGTTACCCACAAAATGGCACTATGGGACTGCCTACTCCCTGCACAAGCTGGGGAAGCTGTCCAGTGCCAGCTCAGGTATTTCAAATCACTTTGTCTGTCCCCAGAAGCACCCTGTGATCTGTGATTTCTCCTATGATCCCTGCTCTAGAATTTACCAGTGTGACATTAAGAGATCTGCCAAAAACCTTCACCTGAGATTCACCTTCATAGAACACAACGCAGAAGGAATACACACCAGAACTGCTTTATTTCTTGCTGACCAAGGTAACTACCAGAAAATGATTAAACCCTCTCAATCCAACTAATCTATGAAATTGCATCACAGGCTCCCAGGAATGTATGAATGTTACGTGTGCACAATTCAAGTTACAGTCAAAGTGGTGTTTCTAAAGACAAGAAACACGAAGGGCTGAAGGGCTGTGTACCCAAGGATTTACAGGGCAAAGCATACGAAGCAGTGCTGCATTTGGACTTCAGTCCCCATGTTGAAAGGATTGAGTTACCCATTGGTGTTCATATGGAATGCAATGGCAGGATGGGCAGGAAGGGTGAATATTAATCAAATGGTTTGTTACTGCCCCTCAGAATCCTGTTCCCAGGCAGCCGAGAACACTACCACCATCTGAAGCTCCCCTGTGCCCATCTTATTAGTCACTGCTGTGTTACTTTGCTTTCAGTACTCTTTTCTGCTTCAGGAGCTCCTGCAGCTAGATTCAACTTGACTTCAGAGCTGCAGAGAAGCAGGAGGTGCACAAGGACAGACCTCCCCTGCACTGGGGACAAGGGAAAAGGGGGCCTGCAGGAGAAAGAATATATTCACCTGCCTTCAAAACCCGGGCACAGAGCCAAGCCAACCTTCCCATCCCAGTGCTTTTCTTTGGGGAAGTAATACATGTGGCAGATTAAATCTATCTAGTGGATTATCTCTTAATCCACAGAGACTTTTATTTTTATCTATGCAGATATTAAAGCCAATCTTTCGGCTGCTTTGACTCAAGCTTTCATATCCTCTGTCCCTCTCAAATCTTTATACTGTCAAGCCCCACACACTCCTCACCTTCAGCTGAAGGATCCTCTTCTCCTAAAACCTCACCTTGCTGCCTCACGTTCTTCCCCATATTAGAGCAGACTCTCTCCAAACATCCACAGCAGTTCTCAGGAATATTTCCCCCCCTCCCCACCACTGCCCTGACAGGCTGTGCATCTTCCAGCCCATCTGCAGCCATGGAGTTTATCATTTCCTATTATCTCCTTATAACTTCTCTGATAATCCTCATATTCAGGCAGCTACAGAGAAATCTCCTCTGCTTCATCTGTGCCCGCTCAGAGTGGAAAGATTATTGTTCTCTTACTCCCACGGGAAAAACACATGAAGCATTCAGGATTTGGTGTGAAAGACACAAGATGTTTCCCGTCAATTACCCGCTGTGGTATTAACCACATATTCCTCTTAGTCTCCAAGCAGGCCGCAGTGCCAAGTTAAAATTGAGATTTTTATCATCATTTTTTGCTTGGGATCAGATAGCATCAGAAAAAATAAGATAAAATAAAACAAAATCAGAGCAGATTTGAAGGTAGGCTGACAGGTTACCAGAAAGGTGACTGAACAAAGCAGCTTGAGGAAAGAGAACTGAGCTGGAGAGAAGTATCACAGCAGAAAGAGGCCCTTTGCTGTCCGTGTTCAGCACACACATCACCCAAAAGTGACAGGGACGACAAAACTTAGGACACAGGAGAGAGAAGAAGTGAACTCCACATCAAGGTGAATGAGAAAGGTGAGCCAGCAGAGCCTGGGAGCAAACCTCTCTGGAATACCAAAGAACTTCAATTTCATGTCTGAAGTACAAAAGTAAGCAATCAACCAAGGAGAAAGAACATTACAGAGCAGAATGAGAAACGAAGTTGCACAGGAGGATAAGGCAGCCAAAGTATAAAATGACTTTTTTTTGTTGTTGTCGTTCCTTAAACGAGGACTGTTCACATCACGGCAAGTCAGACTTCTGGTCTCCTCCCAGCCTGGGCTCCATTCCTGACAGATAGCAGAGAGATGCTCAGCATTGTAATTCTAAACCTCTAGGTCCACACTGTAAATTTGTTCTATAAACCCTTGGCTTTTTGCCTAAAAGTCAAGCTGCTTTTTTTATTTTTTATTTTTTATTTTCTATTTTTTCTAACAAAGCGTAGCTTTATTAAATTCCTCCCTTGAATCACAAGGGACGGTGTTTATGGTTCTTGAAACGTAATACATCCCCAGACTCTACAAGGAGCTTGGTGCTGAAACAGGGTAATGGTGAAGAATAACATTGTTGGCTGCCATGTATCCACATTGCTGGTAGGAAAACCAGCAGGGTGCCACTGCTGACCCATGATATACCACCAGACCTGTAGGAAAAGGTTCAACGGCTTTCCAAAAGGCTGGTAAGCTGAGGAGAGACCATGTGCAGCCCAGGGAAAGGAATACATTGTTCCATGATGAAAGCAGAGCAAGGTGGTGCTGAGACACCATCCATCTTTCCACTAGTGCTAGAGAGCCCACTTCTCCTTGGGTCCTAGGAAATATGTCATCATTTTTTTCTACCATTACCTGCATGCTGCAGCAAAGAATAACTATAACTTCCAATTTATATAAGAATCTCTTTGGAAGAAGGCCATGGTTCCTCAGGTTGCTGAAGTGATCAACTATCACCCCTGGTACCTATAACTAAGGGCTTAGGTGCAGAGTCCACTAAGGCCAAAACAAGCCAAGAGAGCCAGGCTAGAATACCTCAGTGCATCCCGGCTGGCTAACAATCATGTTTAATGAGGCACTAGAGTGTCCTTTAAAGACAGCCTTACTGCAACAACCAGCACAGCCAGAAATGGACTGTGAGAAGCCAGAGTCCCAGTCTCACCACTCCCACAAAATGACTCTACCCAGCAGCCAGCAACACTGCAGAATAGAGATGGTGAGGGCAAGAGAAAAGCTGCCAAAACATTCACTGTTTACAGCAATCCAGGGAAGCATTCAAAGCCAGCTCACAATGTCAGTTTACCTTAAAAGTCGGGAAGGCAAAAAGCAAAAACGTATGCTTTTACAGAAAGCCAAACACGTCCAGCCACTCAAAGAAAGATCAACTTGTTTGCTTTCTGCTCTTCTCTCTCCTTCATATTTAAGCAGTTTTTAAAGTCTTATTTCATGTCTGAGTAAGTGTAATCAGAAGCTGTCATCATACATCGTCTCTGGCAGAAAGAAATCCCAAGTGAGACAGTGCAATCAATGTTCCTTCCTCCATTAAGGGTTTGGGTATTATACTAATTAATGTTTATCACACTTTGATTGCTCCTTAAGCCTGATTTGCAGGTGTTCCAGCATTCACATATTGCCCCACTCCCGCAATGCCAAACAGTTTTGCAGCCTGGAAGGTGATGAAGGTTGTCAGGTTACCCTCAGCATGATCCGCTCCGCATCTCTCTTCAGAGGTCATGTTCTCACCCAAAAGGAACTTCTCAAGGTGAAGCAAGAACTTCATTCACTGGGAATTAAGTTTACACAGAAATGGAAACTGTTTTAAATGATCACCTGTCACTGCAGCACCTGCTCCTCTGCAGCACTGTTCTCCCCAGAAAAGCCTTCTCTTATTCCTGAAGGCCACGGATGAGTTCTTCCTTAACCTTTCAGCCTCCCACCATGGGCTGATCTCAAGGTGTACGGCCTTTCTTTTGTTTAAAATAAATACATATTGACTTGAAAGACAGCGTTTGCAAATAAAGTAGGTCTTCTAGTTTAATTATACAACCTGCTTTTTGGTCAAACTACTTTTTCCATGTATAAGGATGTATAACCACAACAGGTTCTACCGCACAGTGATAACTACTGGGAAGGATGGTCTAAAGTAAGCACTGGGGAAAAGAATGGCTCCTTCTACCAATTCTGCTGGAGTCTTATAGGTGACCTTTTGATTTCCTATGGGAGCAAACACTGAATAACGCTATGGAGCCATTTCCCAGAATGGTAGCTAAAGAAACTGCCTTGAAATACCAGGTAGAAGATGCCTCCAGTAGTGTAATTGGTTTGTTAGCTATACAATCTTCACTCCTCCTCGCAAATTTCTCATGAACATTTACTCAATGAAGTTCAGTCTTTATAGTAATAGCCTTAAGTGCTTTTTGTTTGTTTGTTTGGCTTGTGGATTTTAAATCACTATTGAAAGGAAGGTTGCTTCTTGTTTGAAAAGAATTTTATGAGACTGTCAAAAGGAAAACACTGAATTTAGTTTCCACGTTGCTTGAAGTTATGCATCATATTTGGCAAATAGCTTGAGAAGGTGTTTTGGCACCTTGTAATCTTAAATTAATCAACTGTGCACACAAACATTAGGTTTCTTTTGCTCCTTTCCCTCATTAAAACGCCTTTCTTAGAACAGCCAAAGATCTTCTTTTCTGTTCTCGCAGATCAGAAATTACGCATCACCACACAGAATCACAGGAAACTTCAGCGTGGAATCCAGGTGACCCTGTGGTGAACAGTCTTCAATCTGGCACCATATCTGATTCTACACAGACAACTCTTTCATTATGCCCTTTACTCTTAATCAAGATCTCACTCCACATTTCCTGTCAGCAGTCGTCAGAGAAGACAGATCACTCCAGACTAAAATATCTGATGCGTGCTTTTTCCCAAGTGGGGTTGTGAGAGAAAAATGCATGAGCCACCAGACCAAACTGGCTGAAGCTTTCGAGCTTCACCTGAATGTGGTATAGGAGCCTAGCACTTGAAAGCCCATGTCATCATCCCCACCCTCTGTCTCACTTGGAGCCAGAGCAGCCTTGCTACAACACAGTGATGGAGTAGGGAAGCAAGGCTGAGATTTGTGGAATCTTCCTTATCACGGGAAAGCAATCCCACATCATCTTTAGTATGCAGAACAAGATGACAGGCTGGTTTGTAGCAGATGACCAGGAAATTCCTTTTTACTCCCAGCTTTTGCGGATAGCACCTAAGCAGTTTTAAATCAGCGTTCCTGACCAAAGCAAGCAACATTCAGCTATGCAATGATGATTAGAAATGATTTAGAAAATATCCCTGCAGGTTCTACTACACAGGCTGCACTGATGTAGAGGTATTGCATTGGGCATATCTGGCAAGGTTTTGGTAGCAAGGGCCTTCAGGATGGCCTCTGTGAGCAGCCCAGCACTTCCCCATGTCAGATCAGAGACCTCTCCAGCTGCTCCAAAAGGCACCCACTGCTGCCAGAGCTGAAGCATGAGCACTGCTGGGTGTGCTCTGACAGCAAATTTAAAGAAGGGGAAAATCTGCTGCACAGCAGCAGCTATGGGAGAGGAGTGCAGAAACGTGAGAGAAACAGTGGGCACTGAGGTCAGTGCAGGAGGTGCTCTAGGCACAGAGCAGAAGCGCCCTGCAGCCCAAGGAGACACCCATGGAGGAGCAGGCTGTCCTCCTGCAGCCCATGGGCACCATGTGCAGGCATGGAGGAGCCCATGGTACGGCAGCAAATGAGGCTTGGAGGAGCTGCAGTCCATGGAGAGGCCTGAAGGAGAAGCCTGGGCTGGTCAGAGTACAGCCCATGGGGAAGCAGGGGTGGAGAGTGACCAAGACAGAACAGCAGAGACTAAGCATTATGGACTGACCACAGCCACTCACTGCTTTTGTTCAACAATGATCCTCCTCACCATCCTATGAGAACCAATGCTGACTCACAAGATTCCCCTCCAAATGGTCTTACAAAGAAAATAAGCCCAACCATGTTAGAATTGCTTTCTCAGAAATAGTTACCAGGTCTTTGCTAAGAAACCTCACTGCTAACTCTACCTTTTCCCTTTCTCAACCATGCTTCCAATTTTAACTTCTTGTAACATATCCCTCTCTTTCAAAAAGGGTTTCTTTCTTTAAAAAGAAACATTTATTTCCTTATTTATTGACAACGTTGCTTTTCATTTCAAAATATTTGCACTTCAGAAACAGGGTCCGTTTCATGTTACTTCTTCATTTTCCTATAATCAATTGCATTCACACTCAAATCTCAAAAGGCACCTTCCATGATATACCCATCAACAAGCTAATTTGAGCCTAAGTGCTCCACAAAGTAAGAGTAACTTTTAATCATGTTTTTCATCCAACACCTTTCCTGAGCAATTAAAGTACTTCTAAGAGATTTCTGGTTACTTCTCCCCCAAAAAAATTTGTGCCCCAGAGAGAGGGCTTTTTGTAACTGAATTGAAAAGCAGAACCTTTCTACTTCGACAGCTACTCTATCATTTCAATGAAGAACTCTGTGGCACATCAAACATCACCTTGAGAACAGCTCTAGACACATGATTTCATCTTCCTTAGCATCCTTTTAAATTCATCTTCCCTAAGTGGTGACATGCAAACAGTCATTAGCAATGGACATACTGCTCTTGCAATAATACCAGAACAAATTTGTACAGCATACTTTGCAATCCTCCCTCTCCACCACAAAACTTCCAAGACTGTAAATTCAAAGATTCTGCTAGTCTACTCTATTTGTAAAATATTAACACAATAAATATTCTCGTGTACCAATGCCTTCAGCAGCAGCTAATCCCCTGCAGACAAAGTAAGCATGAAGCATAATGAAAGGTTATGATTTTGGCGATGGTTTGTTATTTATTTCATTTCCTAAATTGTCCATGTGCTAGAAAGAACAAAGTCCTGCCTACTGCTTGGTACCCCAACAGGATTTAGAAGCTTCTCAAACTGCCTCTCAAAAAAGTCGCATAGAAAAGTCTTGAGTTTGGTCTAAAACCAAGATGCCACTTTCAAAAGCGCTGTTGTTGAAGAGGAGCCAGAGAAATCCAATCACTGGGCCAAAGCAACAGAAAGAACAAGAATTTTTTAGTTGGTCTTGATGCTGAGTTACTGAAATGACAGGCATGCTACATACATTTAATTGATTACCAGAGAAGCTAATATTGCTGCCTAATGCTAGGCTGAAGTGCAACAGCAGTACCTTCTTTTCTTACAAGTGGTGTCCTGTCATGCCTCTTAGGCCCTTCAAGCATTTCTTACGTTCAGTCTTGATGGTAGATCAAAAATTAAATTCCTCAAAGTAAAATAAAACCATGTATTTGCCTTTTAAAATATTTATTAATCCAGAAAAAGGATCATATTCTTGAATAAATTAAGAATGACATTGAACTCAGAAGACACTACGTTATCCTCCTGGGGTTTCTCTTTAACACACATTACTTCTAAATCCTTCATCCTCTCCCCTCCCCAATGGCAGAGAACAGTAGATTCCCTCAATAAATTGATTATTTGGGAGATTAACATTAACAAGTTCTTATTTTTCCTCTATTATCATCTGCAAATTGACCTGCTGCCTCCAAAAGCACTGCTCTGTCTCAACCATCAACTGCTTTTACACCCAAACTCTAACCTACCCCATTCTGAAAAAGGCCAATGACAGCACCACAGCTAGTCAAAAAGAAGGACTGCAGAAAGAGAATTTAATACGCCAGTCAAGTGTGAAGAACAGACCTTTGGCACTGCTGTTTCCTCCCCCAACTCTCTCCACAGTGCACACAGTACCATCTATAGAGGTGGGAGTCAGTAAAACACATTTCAAGCCTCTTGGTGTTATTTTCCAGACAGTTTTCTCCACACTAGACCCCTGATGGAAGTCATGCCTATAAAACAAAGTGACTTGTTTGCAACTCTTCCTTCAGGGCTGCCTGAATAGACAAAACTCATCCATAGGAAGAGAAAATGATTCCAACACATGTGTGAGAGTCCGGCATCTGAAGCTGGTTGAGAAGGTAGAGCTATCACTTTGTATAAGAAAAGAACAACTTGACAATTGTGTCAGGAAGAGTGGGAGAATCAGACGATAGCACCATACCTGCAGGCTACAAAACAAGGAAAAAGGGAAAGACATTTTTTATTTATTTATGTTTCTTTTTTGGTGTGAAGCACACACTACCTTGTTAAGGTCTACTCTTCCTTGGTTATTTCCAGAGGAGAATAATAGTTACAGCCATTTGAGGCAGTAGCGAGAAGAATCATCACATCATAGAATGGCCTGGGTTGAAAAGGACCACAGTCATTTAGTTTCAACCCCCTGCTATGTGCAGGGCTGCCAACCACCAGACCAGGCTGCCCAGAGCCGCATCCAGCCTGGCCTTGAATGCCTCCAGGGATGGGACATCCACAGCCTCCTTGGGCAACATATTCCAGTGTGCACCACCCTCTGAGTGAAAAGCCTCCTCCTAATCTCTAACCCAAACCTCCCCTGTCTCAGTTTTAAACCATTCCCCCTTGTCCTATCACTATCCACTCTTGTGGATAGCCATTCCCCCTCGTGTTTATACGTTCCCTTCAAGTACTGGAAGGCCACAATGAGGTCTCCCCAGAGCCTTCTCCAAGCTAAACAGTTCCATTTCCCTCGACCTTTCCTCATAGGAGAGAGATCAGCACCATAGACAGATCACCACCGTTTCCACTTCCTGTCAATTTTCCTTTATTTCTCAAAGGGCTCTTAGGTCTCTTCCAGTGCAGAAATACCTCCTGCTTTCGGGCTTAATGTGAGAATCTTTTCTTGTATACCTGTACAGCACTATGGACACAACATCACCGCTATTATTTCTGGATATGCTACTCTCAGGCTCCAGGATATTACAATTTCCAGCCATTAACAACCTGACTGCGTTAATAAATCGAACTTATTTCTGAACTCCATAAGCTTCTACAAGCGCCGCTACAATTCCATGGTGTTTGGACTTCATGCTACCTTTTCCTTCCAGAAGAAGTTTAGTAAGCAACTAAGTCAGTCAATAGCAGAGAGGAATTAGTTCTTGGTCTACCACTTCTCAAAGTGATTGAGAGAAGGGTAATTATACCTCTATATTTTTTTTGTTACAGGATAGATCACAAAAGTTTAGGTCAATTTATAGCTGTTAAGGTACACAAAATGACCCATCCTTCAACTTAGTCACAGCTCTGTCCACAAATTGACTGTGTTTTAAAATATTTGTTGAAAGAAAGCAATGTTTATCAAGATAATTACTTCTCACCTTCACAAATGAGTTTAATATTTGCTTCTTTTGGTCTTCCTGCCAAAGCTCTTATTTCCGTAAATGATTTTGAAATTGGCTTTATCTGTTTTGTAAGATAGCGAATAATAAACAATGTCAGCTACTACATCTGGCAATACTCATGTTAAAATTATATCTCCTTAAAAACTGTAGAGAAGTTAAGCTGAGCCGTAGGGAATCTATAGATGGTAGTAAACTCATTTTAGCCTACAGATATATAAAAACCCCTTACAAACAAAAAACAATAAAAGTTAAGTCAGAAAACCAATACAATATGCATGTGATCAGATTAAATGTTTATCTGATGCTCTTTACCACTTGTCTTCTGTACTGCACAAGCCACCTGTTTTGATCAAACTGCCTCATGTTTCCATTAGATATTCTATCACCAGGAAGGGCCCCTAGAAGTACAGAGAGAATCCACTCAAGAGCTCCGTGAAGTCTGATATTATTGCCTGACTCCTTATTCAAAGCAGCCTTGAGACCTAATTCAGGAGTGGGAAAACACTTCTGAGACTTCTGCATTTTAATTTTTCTTCTTCTTTTTTTTTTCTTCTTCTTAAAAACTACTTATAGCAAGCTGATATATCATCAGTTTAGTCTGATTGCACCTAAGCCACTCATTTTATTTTTAGTAACTGAGATTATAGCTAAGACTTGTTTCCTTTCGTGCTCCTTTCAGCCACTTCAGCAGCCTGGGCACAATTTTCCCTCGTTTTGTTTTCAGATACAGAATGAAGTACTAAGAGCCCTTCTTTCACCAAAGAATGTTTTCTGTAGCTAATGCAAAGTCATCTCATGCTTTGAGAGTGCTTTGCATTAATGCCTAGACTGAGTGTCCAAGTTATTATTAAACCATACTTCTATTTGGACACTTACTATTAGGTGTGACAAGTTTAAGTCTGCTTGGAGGAGGATATTGAGGATGAAGCCCTTCAATCATTCTTTAAATTGCTCATTTTAAACTACGCTGTAGGCTTTGTTAGCAGTAAGAAGGCTACAGCTTATCAAGTTCAAGCCTGCCTTTCAATCTCTTAGAGCAGAACAGATTGATCAGTGTCTTTTTTGGGGAATGGGATTCAAAGATAAACAGACTGCTAGTGATAGAAACCGATGTGGAAAAGCTGATGTTAGACTTAGAGCAGGGGCTTAAGTAACCATCACTACATTTCAATGACAACGTCATAAAAAGAACCTTGCAGAGTCTAATTTAACATTCTGTTCTTCTCCTTCAAAAGACACATTTAATCTTTGAAAGGCCAAAAGACACAGCTTTTCAGCACTTCATGAAATGAGCAAGAATTCTGTCCATCATGTTTGTTTCATTTTTTATGGAAATATCTTTTAAGGACTTAATACCATTCGGTCTCAACATTCCTAATATTTCAATTACATTTCAAGCCATGACAGCTGTAACTGTGCTCCCTACCTCGTCACTCCATAGCGCTGTCAAGGTATCTGAATGGAGCCTTGGCCTCAGATCACATGAAATTTTAAGATTAGGGATTTTAGCAGCACCCTGAAAGTCTTAATCTGGACTCCTACAGAACATTTGCTATCTCTTCCCTCTCCTTGAGAGGATGGTTGCTACTGCCAGCTGCCACCAGCCACGCCGAACTGACCTTCTCATATACCAACTCTTCAAGCCTTTCCCGATAGTTCTGGAACATCTCTCAAGCTCCATTTCACAAGCTTTCAAATTCCATTTCTAGAAAACCACAAGAGCTAAAACAACGGAGCAGTTTCTTACAAACATCATGCTGCATTCACAAAAATTCCACGTTAACTGGACATGTCTCTACAACAATAATCAACATTTGCAGGCAACTTTCCTCCCTCTGTCTTCCCCAATCTTGATGACCCCATAGCTGTAAACCATTCACCCATTTCTTTAAGTTCCATTTTCGCTAAACCTTCATAACAATGAATGACTGCATCTAGGGCCTTCCAGGAGAGAGATCTGAAACTAAATTAGACTGCCAACTTCTCTCAGATGGCCTCTGGGAAGCCTTCAAAGTACCATAAAGCGACTTGCTGCTTTACAAGGGTCTTGTCACTCTCAAAGGTTCAAGCTGGATATTAGAAAACCTTTCTTCTCAGAAAGAGTGGTGCTGCACTGGCACAGGCTGCCCAGGGAGGTGGTGGGGTCACTCTCCCTGGAGGTGTTCAAGAGCTGTGTGGATGCAGCACTAAGGGATGTGGTCAGTGGGAATGGTGGGGATGGTCTGACAGTTGGACTGGATGATCTTAGAAGTCTCTTCCAACATTAATGACTCTATGAAAGTATCTGAAGAAAAAGTGATTCTCTGTGCTAGAGACTGACTCCTGGCATAAACCTGTCACAATGGAGCCCCATACAATGAAGCCTGTTTGACATCTCCCCTACCGGTAAAATCAAACCCATACAGCCAGCAGAGGAATAAATGCAATGTGGTGTTGAAGTTCTAAGACACAGCGTGCAGCAAAGGACAACACAGATCGCAGCAAGACTCTTCTTTGCAAATTTATATAACTGCTTAACTAATACGTGCATCTCAGAAATGCGTTAGTTAATCCAAATCAAACGCTTCTATATCAAATACATTCTCACAGAGATATTTAGTCATTCTTTTCCACTACTGAAGATCTGGATTCATGACGTACATAAATTTAAAGGAAGTGGGGAAAATCTAAATGCACCTCACAATTAAGGTTTTGTCTGCATTTTCTATTTCAAGCCAGACTGACATGCAATCATTGTCAAAGCTCTGGCCAGGGCACGCATCTCACAGAGCACTCTCTCTCTATATCTCAATGTTATTCCTGTCATGGTTTTGTGCTGTCAATATTCTACATCATGACATCATGTGCGGTATGAACTGTTTTGGTGGTATAAGAAAGTGTAACAGAGGGTATGTGGAAGTGTAACAGAGGGTATGTGGAAGTGTAACAGAGGGTATGTGGAAGTGTAACAGAGGGTGAAGTGTAACAGAGGGTATGTGGAAGTGTAACAGAGGGTATGTGGAAGTGTAACAGAGGGTATGTGGAAGTGTAACAGAGGGTATGTGGAAGTGTAACAGAGGGTATGTGGAAGTGTAACAGAGGGTATGTGGAAGTGTAACAGAGGGTATGTGGAAGTGTAACAAAGGGTATGTGGAAGTGTAACAGAGGGTATGTGGAAGTGTAATAGAGGGTATGTGGAAGTGTAACAGAGGGTATGCGGAAGTGTGGAAGGTTCATGCTCCAGATCTGTGGAATGGCAGCATCCCGAGTACTCAGCCCTTGGAGGAAACTACATATCCCAGGGGACAACGCGGCCAGAGATGAATCACCAGAGGAGGAGGACACACATATAATCTCGCTCCCAGGCTGGAACGTCCCTCTTTTCGCCCTGTCTTTCGCTTTGGAGCGCTCCATCCCTGCCGTCTCGCTCTATCAGCAACGTTCCAGCCTGTCGCCTAGAGATTGCAGTAGGCCCCCGGTTCTCCGGGACTCTTTTTCTCTCTTTCTTTTTCCTCTGCCTTGTTTGATATAGTAGTTGTAGTTATATTGTATCATATTGTGTCTCGTATTTAGTAAAATAATTTCTTTCCTTAGATTGCTGCCGTTGTTTTTGTTCATTTATCCCCTTCTAGGGGAAGCAGCCTCTATCACGGATAAATCTAGATAACCCGATTACATTCCTGTCCCAAACTTTCCTTAAGGCTCTGCTGCCCGAGAGAAATTTTACAGATTGCACAACTTAAGATTCGATTATAAGCAAAGGAGACCACAACCTTGATAATGACATTCCACACCAAGTAATTGTTTTCTTTCTACTTCTATCACAGTAAATGAGATAACTCGGATAGGCAATTTCCCACAAATCTGTTATACAAAAGTGTACAGTCTGAATAATGAGCTGACATATTAGAGGTTATTAACATCTCCTGGCAACAAAAACTCTCTCCAGAAACTGAGAAATCCTAAAGGGCAAGATTCGCTTACCAAGGGGCCATCTCAGAAAACCTAAACCCGTCACCATTTCTAAGTACTTACCACAATAACACTTCTGTAAAAACTAAAAATCCACAGCACACGATTCTAACACAAACTTTCACCCAGAAAACACTGGTAATAAAGAAACAAATAGATGTTATACTGTTGATTAAATGAGTGTTTAAGTTGGTCATTCTGCCTACTGCAACCTATGTCAAAAGTCCTCCGTAGATGTCCAAGAGTTAAACTCATGTAGATACTATGCCAGATTGGATCTGTTAGAATATTTATTTTTTCAGCAGTAATTATATATATTAAAATCTCAATAGCTGCAGGCAATGAATTGGCTCTTCTCTGCAGCTTCCACTGCAGATTAATTACATGAATTCAGTTAACATATACAAAGTAAGAGCTTCCATTACTCCAAAAAGTAGACACAGCCTCTTGATCTCCTCACACATTGGTATCAGCACCATGTGAACAGGACTTCCTAGGAGTCCTAACCAGACTGTTAATGGTAGTGACAGAAGTCATCAATGTGTACTGCCTGGCAACTAAGAGCCTGCCAAGGTCAGTGATTTCCCCTTGCAGAACATTGTATTTTACTCTTCTCCATTTGAAGGATGTAGGGCAGGTCTCTGCTCCCATGGTTTAGGAACATGATCCAGAGGGATGCTACCCTCTTATTGATTCCAGCTCACAGCCCAGGTGCACTGTTAGCAAGGTACAGAAGTTTAATTGCTATAGATTGCCAGATCTGCCCCTCAATCTCCTGGTCTCAGCTGTGATTGACCCTTTTTTTTTTTTTTTGCACCTGCACATCCCTTAAGCTCTACAAAATCATGAACTCTCCCAAGTACCCCACTCATCACATAACTTGCCACATCTAAATCTAACACCAAGTCAGTTTGTCTGAGAGCATTCTGAGATAACAGCTTGGCAGAAATTTCTCATGCTAATTTCCCAGAATATTTTTCCTACAATCACAAGGGTACCACAGCTGCCCTCAGTTGTTCACCAAATGAAGAGAGGAAAAGCTCACCTCCCTTGCACAAATGCCCTCGATGGACATTTTCATTAGAAGAACTCATACTCATCAGCAACAACTCAAAGCAGAAACTTTGATGAACTAACACAGTTAAAATAATTGTCAGCAGAAAGATTGCTTTTTCCATACAAAGTAAGGGAGATTCTTTCATTCCACCCTCCACAAATTACAAACTGGCTTGCCACTCTCAGAAGCGCAGTACCAGCCCAATAGTTTCTATAAAACAGTACGACAAGGATGCAGATGTTCTGATGCTGAAGTAATGAGTTTGACACACTCAGCTGAGACTGCCATTATGAGCAAGTTTCCTCTCTGTCAACATTGCAAGCAAGTGTTTTGCAGATCAGAGCAGCCAGCTTCCCCAGATAAGACAACTCCTTCCTGGAAATGGAAGATAGAGCTGCCTTATCTCAGGATGGGGAAGAAAAAAGGTCACTCTTCACTAAAAGGCAAAGTTCTCACCTTAAAAGCTCTGCCCCTTGATTAGCATGGAACAACCAAGGTCATGGAACTTTTAATCAGATGCCTGCATAATTACCAAATCATTATTAATTATATCAGAGAGGCAAGACCTCAGAGGAAAGGCAAAGCAAACAAAAAGCCCAATGAAGCCTCCTCTGCTGTTGGAAAAAAATTGGTAATTAAAAGTCATGAGTGCACTGAAGAACGAGGGAACAGCATCGCAGTCACTGCTCAGGACTCAGAAGTGACTTGCATACAAAACAACAGGCTTGCCTCCCTAGGGAAATTACAGGGCACTGCATTGCAAAGCAGTGAGCTTAAAAAAAAAAAAGAGGGGGGAGGTGGAAATTGGAAAGAGGAGGAAGAATCACTCCTGCTTTATCAGTAGCTTTATTTGACCCTCAGAGACGAACAGCACTGCCTGTCAGACCCAGGCTTGAGGGGTACTGTCCTGATGTTTATGGCAGCTCTGTAAAGTCTCTTCCCATCCTTATGTCATGAATTCCCACACTGAGAAGCATGGAAAAGAATGAGGTCTTGTGTTAAGTCCTGCTTACACGTAGCCCTGTCCAGGAGCCCTTTAGCCCCTGTCCAAAGAAAGATTCTTCCCAAGAAAAGACTTTATTTACCTCTGTGACCTGAGCTCAGCCTTCATGACTACATTGCCCTCAGAGGTTGTCTTTCAAAGTACTGCTATCAAAAACTGAAGGACTTCAATCTGCCCTTAAAAAACCAATCAAAGAAACAACTCAAAAGAAGAAAGAACATCCTATTCCAACTCACAACATAACAAATCACACTAGGCAGTGATGAGCCCCACTGAAACCAAAGCAAGTGCTTTTGCCTCTCAGCTTCTGAGAAGACAAGCATTGATCTTCTGGTTTCTATATCAATGATATGTCATGCTGTCTCAAGGCACTGAGATATCAAAGGTGGCTTCAGATGAGGAAGACACTAAATAAACTGTAATTTGCAAGAAAACTCAATAATCTTTCTGATCTGCTATATAAGTAGTCTTACAGATCTATATACCTAAAGACAATTGTGTGCAAGAAGTGGCAGGTCTGGGTCGAATTGCTGAAGACACCAGTTTGGATAGATTATGAGATCAAGATGAGAAGAACAGGTTCTAATGCACTCTGCTCTCATAACAACATACGAAAACAGAAGTACGGAAGTAGCTCAAGAACAGTTTGTAGGTCCAGAGATCAGAACAAAGACATCTACTCTACTGCTCCAAGTACAGTAATTCAGAAAGACAGATCTTCAAAATACTCCAAATAACAAAGTCTCCCATTTAAAATGCGAGCAAGAAAGAACCAAAGATAGCCATAGCTGAAGTAGCAAAGCATTTTGTGGGAATCTGCAACCGAATTGGAAGCTAATAACAAACAACCTCTTGCAAACATGAGACATTCAATTATGCCTAACTTTGACAGTACCTAAATCCAAAAACCTTTTACTGAAGTGCATTCAGACCTTTTCTGAAATTCCACTGCCTGCCAGTGTAATGCCTTTTCACTGCACCAGCCTTATCACGGAAGTCCATTTTCATGTGTTGAATGCTAGCCCCAACAGCCCCTACGTGAAACAACCATACCTGTCAAAAATATCACCTGACACCTTTTGCAGGTACTGAAGTGCATCTGCCACCTGCTGAACAGCCTCTTCTCTGCGCAAGTCTGGTTGGATCAGGGGGATGGAATACGTTTGCCCTTCCAGAAAGTGTTTCTGGGCTACTGTAGTCATTGTGCCTAAAGGAAAGAGCAGAAAGAACATTAGAGTAAACACTCTTCCATTGCATCACAGCTTTTATTCAGAGACTTCACCCTCTGCCCGCCCAACTATTTTAGGAAAGTGTTTGCAAGGTCATCAGTGAGCTGATAAGGAAGGCTCATTGGAAGGTTGATGTATTGATTTTTTAAAAAACCCATCGTAGCTACAGTAAAGGTGGGAGTCTTTTGCTTGCCCAAATGATCTTAAGAACCACAATTTCATTTTTAGCACGATTATTAACAATTCTCTGTTTAATATTATGCTGAAAACAAGGGCCACGCTTTGAAGCAAAATCAGTTCAGGCTGATGATTAAGATTTGTGAGAAATCACCCCGTCCTCTCCTCCCATTCTCATATTCCAGATGGATATATTTCAGGTCATGCAACTCTATTAGCAAAACACGGCATTTCATTTTACACTTCTGCTCTTAGAAACTCAAGCAATGCTCCCTTCCAAGAACGGCAGCTAAAAAACGACAGGGCATGCATGTGCACACATGCCCTTGCTCCAAGTAGGTTAATGAGACTTCTTCCATTCTGAGACTCCCAGGCTCATTACTTCTGGTGACTGGATTGTTCTTCGGTAACTATCTTGAAAAAAGCTTCCTTATATCAGGATCCTTTCACATATAGGGACTAAACAGTCACTTAAATGTTTCAGTTGTCTTCAACACATGCACCACAGTGCTATGCATACTCCTAGACACAGCTGAACCAACAGCATTGCTCTGCGACAGAGCCAGGACAAGGCTATGAACCATCCATGTTTCTGTGCTGCCAGCTCTGCTCATGTCCCTTCCTCCAATGTTCCCTTAGTGTGCCTCCCATGCTTTAGTGCACACTCTACATACAGCTGCTCGCTGTGAGTTTTCATCACGCAGGGTGCTATACAGCACCACAGCGCTATAAGCAAATATTCGCTTAGCTAAATGGAAACAAACAAAAGCAGGATGGCAGTGTGAGGTATCAGGAATGGACAGATCTGCCTCAGGATGTACACGTTCTCCTGTGGCACTTGGAGGTGACCAGGAGCTGCTCCAGGGAGTACTGAGGTGTGCAAACAGCATCACAGATGCTGCACCCTCATTAATGACAGAGGAAGGCTCTCCCCCTTCCCAAAGGAGGCCATGTAGTGCAGGTTAAGAAACACAGAAACATAAGCGAGACCGGAGGAACTCAGAAAACAAGAGCCTGGAAGAGACAGCTGCAGCATCAACCAGCAGTTCAGCAGGTAAAAATTACAGGGATCTTCACACTCTTCAGTTTCCCTACCTTGGTGCACAAAAGGTGAGGCTATCAGATTAGATGTGCTTGCAGCCATTCCTGCAGCACCCTCTCCGAATTCACCCTTTCTAATACTACCGTATCAGCTGGGAAAGACCATGTCTAAATGTGGTACAGGTCTTTTTTTGTGTTTGTTTTTAACTAAAAAATGGATCATACGAAGTGAAAAAGAAATAGGAAGCCCAGGAGAGCCTTTCCACAGACAATAAATCTGCAAAATCAAGCCCAGCCATCAGAAGGTTTGGCGCTGCTGCAGGAAGCCCGGGCCCATTCTGTTTCACTTCATGCATCACTGGCAGCAGGCTCTGAATCCACCCTCTTTAGCAGCAATGTTTGCACACTGATTAGACTTCGTGACTGTGCCTATTCAGCAGACAGGAAATTATTATTTTGACTTGTAAAGCATACAAGTTAATCTGAGGAGGAGTGCGGCTAATTCTCAGATGGCGTTTTTTCATTTGCTGACCATAACCGAGCTTGAATCCTTTTGCATTCAGATCTCTGACCAGAGTGACCAAGTGGAACAAAGCGACAGGCGAGCACAGAGAGCGTGCAGCTACATGATACTTCAGCTTCAGCAGCAAAACAAGTTTATGATCCTGCCTGTCACTGGTCACAACTCATTCGTTGCATCGATACTGCTGAGTTTCACGATGCCTATTTTAAACTCGGATCAGTTCAATGACCCAATTTACTGCAGCCAGAGAAACAGCTGCAATTGCCCAGCCATGAGACAGAGTGGGAAGCAGGGGCAAGAAGGGGACTTGTTAAACTTGCTTATCAAAACCATTACCGTGTAATCCTGCCCCAGAGGATAACAGGGCAAGCTTCTCACCTCTGGAGCCAGATGAGATTATGCAGCCCCAATATCATTTCCCAGATTCTCACCAGTCCTAATTCTTTTGGTGACCTTTCTAAAGCCACGCTCCATCCAGCATCCAACAGACAGAAGCCCATACTCTGAAGTAGCACTTCCATAGCCACTACCAAGCTGTTTCTCCCCTTATATACTCAGAAGCTACAGACTGCTTTTCAGGTCCCGGTTTTGCCTTGCAAAAAACCAAACACATGCTAATGGAGGAAAGCAGGAAAAGCCCAAGGTGTTCCTGATTGTGTTCTTACGTTTTGCCTATCGGTAAACATCAGCTTCACAGGCTCTTGGCACAGCCTGTCACACGAGCTCCCGATTTTCACCTTTCCTACAAAAATCCACCACACTGGAGAAATGTGGCAGACTGTAGAAATTGTTGTCAGACACAAGAGATGATTCTCTTCTCTGCAAGGTAACAAATAAGTTTAAAGCAAGAAAGAGGGGAAAAAACAGCAACAGCTTTCTAAATTACCAGAAGGGCGAAATCTCTTGCTACGGCTGTTATTACTTTTTGTAAGCAAACCAACTGGGAAAGCAAGCCGCTTTTATAAGCGCTCTGAGTGCAGGCTTGACTGTGTGCTTAGAATAACAGCAGGACTGCTTCCTCCAACAGAAGGGGCCTCCAGGTACAAGGAAGACTTTAATGGGAAAGATTCAAAGTTTTGCCAGCCAAAGGCAGGGAGGGAAGCAAAGACCAAATGTCGCTCAGCAAGACTGATTCTTCCTTGATCTCAGCCATGAAAGTACCAAAAAAGGAGCAGCCAATCTCCGTTATCACAATCAAGCATTACAGAAAAACAAAGTGCTGCAGATGAGAAATATCTCAGCCTTCCCATCCTGCTCAATGGACACCAAGCCTTCACCTAATGGACTCCAAACTTCACATCTTTCACCTGGAAGTGCCTTCCAGAGGAGCAATAAACTGGTTTCGGTATCAATCCAGATTCTTAAAGAGAAGCTAGTATGCGTCAGCAGAAAGCGCTGTATCCTGGAATGATGAAGGCAGGCCAACAAGAAATGCTGTGACACTACAGTGAGAAATGGGCATATAAAACCCCAAGGCAAGTATGATTCAGAAAAGCAGATGTCAGATCACCCAGGAGATTTCATCATTAGTGGTATGACCACCTGTGGGCCACACAAGGCAGAGCAAACAGCACGGAGGCTCTTTTTTTTTTTGTGATCAAAGAGGCTCTGGAGAAGAGCTGAAGCATCTGGGGGCTCCAGCCAGTTTTTATTCAATTATTTTTTCTATGTCAACTTTCAAGATCAAGAAAAATGCATTCTTGTGTTATATAATAACCACATTTGCCTTATTAAGCTGCAAATGAGAAGAATATTGTTTTCTCATCGCACCTCCTGCTTACGTATGCGATATCCTGATTTGGAAGTTCTGACTTGAGCTAGTGATTATTCACATCTGCACTGCTGCCTGAAGCTGTGCCTTTAACCTCAAGTAAGCTGGGATAAAGGCTGTCAGAGCAGCTGACTATCCTCTGTGCACAAAGCCAGTCTCTTCCCAGTTCCAACACTCTTACTAGCAAAAGCTGACAGAAACAACAGCAGTGGGAAGGGTGACATCAGTCTCTCACACACTGTTTTACCTTCCCAAAAACAGGCTTAGCATCCCAGGTATCTGCAACCAGTCAGACTGTTCAACCACCACAGCCAAGTCGAATAAATACTACAGTGGCTACAGATAGACTTGCAGTTCAATGAAGCCACAGAAGGAAGCATACAATTGATTACTCTTAAGTAGAGAAATACTCCCCCTACTTTGCTACTTGGGTTATTTCCCTTTAAGCCCGAGAATGAAACTCCTTATATAGAGACTAAGCCCAGGAGAACTTGTTACACAGCAAACAGAGTCTGTAAGAGAAGGAAAGCTCCTTCAAAATAAAGCTCCATGGAAGAGATCACTGAGATTATTATCTGCAAACAAAAAAGCCTCACAACCTTATAAAACCTTAATTCTGTAAGGGAACACAAACAAACACATGGATTAATAATTTGCCTCCCCTCAGCACAGGCAGAGACTGCTATATACACAAGCACTTACCAGACATGTACTTAGCTGCAAAAATAAAGGAGAATAAAAGCAAGCCACCAACAATACTTGCTTCCTTAACATGCTCCAAGGGACAAAAAGGGGTCAGGGGAAGAACAGCACTTAAATACTTTGAAAAAAAATCAGTGTGTGTTCTTCAAAGATAACAAAGGCTGTTTCAGAAATTGCTGTGTTGCTGCTTCTGTCTCTGCACTGAAAGGCTGTTACTTGGTGCTGCCTTTCAATTTCTACATGCAGTAACGGCCCCAAGAAGTGACAAACTCTTTCTAGCCCTCTGCCTCTCCTCTGTAGGTCTCCAACAAAAGAACAGTGGCTACCTGCAAGGACACAGAGACAAGAAATGTACAATAAAGTCTGCAGTGTGGTTTGAAGATTCTCCACCATACCATCACCAGTTCCATGCTGGCAACAGAACAAGGCACAAATGCACTGTGGGTTAAGGTTAACACCCAGAAGATGGAACAGAGACAGGTTTGTGGTACAGCTTATCACACTGCTCTGTCTCCTTTGATAGAGGAAAGTAATATTGGTAACTTGGTACGTATTTCCATGAGGGTTTCATCACAGCCCCATGCTAAGCTTTTTTAGGGGAGGGGGGGGCGGGGGGGAGGGAGGAAGAGAGAATCACTTTGTTAAGAGGATGAAAAGTCTATTTATATTTTTTAATTAAACATGTTCTACAGTGTTATTAAGCAGCAATCAAAGATGCAGATGGTACTGATTTGATTGGTGAGAGGTGCACTGTGCTGAATATTAAGGAAGTCTGCCCCTATAAATAGGTCTAATCACCATCTGAAGGCTGGAAGGCAGTGATGAAAGAAAGCATTAATAAGACCATAATTAGGCCCCGTAGCAGGCTGTACTCCACCAGGGTGCTCATGTTACTCGACATCTCTCATAGTAGCATCCTCAAAACTCCATCGTAGACATGACTGTTTTGACTCAAGCCCTCTAGTAGTTAGTTTGACAAAGCTACAAAGAGTAGGGTTTCTCCATCACGGCAGGGCCTGGTGCCTGTTAGGATTTTACTTCCTAGCACGACTTCTGGACCAAGGGAGCTCTCAGTTCCAGCTGTTCCCATTCTGCCTACTCTCAACCAATGAATCGGAGCTCCTCAGCCTCAGGGACAGGCTGGAAACTGAGCAGCTTTGGATGCTATCGCTGTCTCTCAAAGGAGCAGAAAACATAAAGGCTAGATCTGTACCACAAAGCTAACCCAGCTGCAGCTGTAAAAGTTATATTCAGTTCTTTGCTCTAGTGTTAGAGAGTGAGATACTCAGGACCAACCACCTCATACTTTCAGCCTGGCTTTGTGGGCCAGTATCCTGCTAGGAAATGACGGGAGCAAAGTGATCTCATCAGTTCTAGCAAGGTGATATTAAGGTAAAGACACAAATGATAGGCAAATAATGCACATAAACTGAAGGATTTGGTTTCCCACTGGCAGCATTAGCTCTTGGATCAAATAAGCATATGCCTGCACAAATCCACTAGCACGCTGGGTGATCATTCTCAAATTCAACCCCTCTCCCTCTTCCCTAAAAACTGCTCAGACACACTTAAATTTCTTGTTTTTCCACATGCTACTCTGCACTGTTCCACTCAGTACGAAGACTAAGAGTCAAGATTTGAGATTTTTGAGTCCAGCTTTAATATAGGATATGGCAACTCCCAGGCAAATGGCACAATACTTGACATTTAAAGTTGAATCACATAAAATCAAATGATATTAGCTCTCCAGAAGACAGAAATGCTATTACATGAGACTATTTTGTAAACAGAAACTAAACAGCAGACACTTAAAAGAATTCAGAGCTGCACTTCAGTCCTCTGCGCTCCACAGGCTACAACAGCCTCTAAGCCATTATTGTCTTCACAGTAACCTTTCCTCTTAACACAAAGCTCTGCTCTGAGAAGCACAGGCAATGGCCCTCACTGCCACAAGCACAGACCTGTGTCATCTTGTTGACAAAGTCTTGACCTCTAAGCTGAGGCTGAAAACATTTTCCTTCAGCTGGATACATGAAGCTTATTTTGATGGACAGACATTGGTATCTATTGTTAATCAGACAACGCGCTCTGCTCAACACCCTTGGCTTTCATCATTAATGGAGACAATCAGGTACTCCAACAAATAATTGATCTTATGCTAAGGCAGCCATCTAAAATTGACCAAAAGCACTATGTTCTAATTACCTGCATCACCCTTCTTCTCTCCCTTTACTTAAGTAACCAGCTTAGAACCAACTACAGTACAGGCATTTAAGCTAAACTAGTCCCAGCCCAAGCGTGCTGATGCATCTGTTCATCCAATTTCCTAAAAGGAGGCACTTTGTTTTTGTATGCCTAAACAACACAGCACCTACTGACTGTGCCAAAAGTCCCTTTGAGGTCCATTTCCTTGCAGTAAGTTCTCTTAAATGCCAGAGCGTTCCACCAGCAGGATAGCTCAAGGGCTGCTGCAGAGGCTCCTGCTGAAAGTTTGGTTCAGAAAAGAGACTGCCCTTCCTTCCTAACCAAACTATTGCAATAAATGCATAATCCAACAACCATACACTTTCCCAAAGCGTCCTGGATGACTGAAGTTGACAAAATGCTGACCCAAATGAGAGACACCTGAAGAATCAATAGCCCACTAAACAAGCTGCTGGATGAACCATTTTCTGGCAAGGGTTATCTTGCAAAGCAGTCCAAACAGATCCGAGTAGCTGCAGAAATTGATCTGTGAGTGATAAAAATGATTCCCTTCAGGCTAATACACCATGGTCACAGGAAATATCGTAATTTCAGACATAATCCTCTTCTTCCTCTGCACAGTATTTTCTATCTTAAAAGATAAAAAAAATCTGCTTTGCTTTCAGGCTTATCTCAACACTAATTCTCCCCAACCCTCAATTCCTACCATGCTCTTTCACTACTCAGGCTGATCATGTGGTGACTACGGCTACCTGGTACCACCAAACCCAGAAGCTTGACTGCACAGCAATTCCCAGCGATTGTCTGCTCTCAGTTATCCTACCAATGAATCTATCTATCTGAAAGAATGAAGATTAAAAACTCCATCTGATTATCCAAAGTGATGGGGGAAGGACAGACACAAGAACAGCCTGTGCTGCTCTGGGAGTGCTGCAGGCATTTTTCTGCCTGAGGGCTCTGGAGGCGTGGCTGTTCCTCCCTAACCAAAGCATTTCAGTAACAAAAATACACGCTGGGCAGCCTTTACATCCCAGCTTGCTATTCAGAAGAGACAGACTTAAGTATCATGAGAGCTTGTCAGCCTCTAGCCAACCTTCCTAGAGGAAGTCTAGGAACAGTTGACCAGAGCATCTGATTCCCAGGACAACCAAAATGCACAAAGTCTCTACAAAGACATGCCAAAGTCAGTTTGCTTCCAGCCCTTGCCCCTGGCAGGAGCAGCACTACCCGCTCCAGTTCCTTTCTCTGCTCAAGAAAGTCTCCCCATTTCAGTGGAAAGGCAAGAAACAGTGACACTTTCAGCTTCTAACTACTAGGAGATGTCAATATGGTCCATAGAACACTGCCAGCAACGCCCAAAGCGCAACCTAAATGAGACAAATAGGTCATCTTCAGCCAGCTGACATTTGCCTGAATTACACAAAATGCCACCGCCACAGCTGGCACTTTCCCATATGCTTTGCTGGAAGCTAGGCTGCAGAAGCCAAGAACCAGCCTACTCTCCCACAGGGGTGGGGGGGAAAGACTTGGGAAAACCTAAGTGCTCTACAACCACTCAGCACTGAACCCAAAGCACAAAAATTGAGGAGGAAAACCTTAGCACTACACAGCTTCTATTCTGTACTAAAATACCACAAAGTGCTCGTCAGTGCTAGATGTGGATTCCCAACGTTCACATCCATTGCCAGCCTTTCTTCAAATGCACTGCTACTTCTAACAGTCCTGTGGTCTTCTTCCTGTTGTCTGACTCATTCCTTTATTTCAAACAAATTAATATAGTGAAAGCATTTATCATAACAGGCCTCCGGTGGCGCAGTGGATGTGCCTCCGGTGGCACAGTGGTAGAATTGCTGCTTGCAACACCAGAGGCCCGGGGTTCGAATCCCCCCTGTGGCGCAAGTGGCAGAAATGCTGCTCTACAGAAGGGCTCGAATCCCGGGAGTTGGACTCGATGATCTCTAAGGTCCCTTCCAACTCGCACGATACTGTGATACTGTGATGATAACAGCATTTGGGTTCATTTGCAAGCAGTAACAACGTGGTTTTATTTAACCAATAACTACACCATCACAGCTACCAGATTGTGAGTGGGGAATACAACCCTTGTGCAACTTCAAGGCAATATGTATTTAAAATGATTTGGCAGTCCTTTAGATGGTGAACTGTGCTGATGCTCTGATGGATGACTGCAGATTACATCTATCATCTGTGGGATTCTATGAACTAGTTGACAGTGCATACTAACTATAGAACGGCTTAGGTTGAAAGGGACCTTAAAGATCATTGAGCTCCAACCTCCCTGTCATGGGTACGGCTGCCACCCAGCAGCTCAGGCTGCCCTGAGCCCCATCCAACTTGGCCCTGACTGCCTCCAGTGATGGGGCACCCACAGCTTCTCTGGGCAACCTGTTCCAGTGCCTCATCTCTCTCTACATGAAAAAATTTCCACTGCCATCTAATCTTAATCTTCCATCTTTTAGTTTAAAACCATTCCTCCTTAACAATCACCTCCTTCACCCTACTGGCTCCCTCTCTATTGATACAGTTCTAGGTACTATTGGCCTTCTGGGCTGCAAGTGCATACTGCTGGTTCATGCCCAGCTTTTCATTCACCAAGTCCTTCTCCACAAGCTGCTCTTGAGTTTTTCTCCCAGTCTGTAGACATATCTGGGAATGCCCTCACCCAACTGTAAGACCTTGCACGTAGCCTCGTGGAAACTCATTAAGTTCTCAGAGGCCCACTTTTCAAGCCCATCCAAATACCTCTGGATGGCATCTCTTCCTTATATTGTATCAACTGTACCACTCAGTCTGGTGTCATCTACAAACACGCTGAGGGTGCACGTGATCCTATCAATCATCTGCGCAATTGGTAAAGATGTTAATAAACACCAGTCCCAAGACAGACCCCTCTTGTGATAAAGATGTGGTATGGGACCACGTAAAAGGCCCTGCACAAGTCCAGGTAGATGACATCAGTTGCCTTTCCTTTGTCCACCAAAGCCATCACGCCATCCTAGAAGGTCACCAGATTGGTCAGGCACAATGTGTCTTTGGTAAAGCCATGCTAGCTGCCACGAATCACCTCCTCACCTCGCATATGCCTTAACCTGGCTTCCCAGATGACCTGCTCTGTGATCTTCCCAAACACAGACAAGACACTCACCAAGCCCGTTGTTCCCCAGGAATTCCTTCATCCCTTTCTTAAAAACAGGAGTTTAGTTTCCCTTTCTTCAGCCACTGGGGACCTCAGCTGACAGCCGTGACAGCGAAGACAAAGGCAACGAACTTATTAAATACATCAGCCTTCCTCATGGAAGCAATGTATCAGAAGGAGCATACTCTCCTTTGCCTTACAAACAGCATATCTAAAGGATCCTTCCTTGTTATTTTTCGCATCCCTAAGTTTAATTTCACCTGCGCCTCCGCTTCCCTGCTCAGCACCGGCACTCAGAATAAGGCAGAAACCTCACACCAGAGGGGCACGACGTTACTCACGACCTCTAGGCACCGCACTGACACTCAGCTCGGCCCTCCCGGCTGTCCCGCATCAGTGCTGTGAGCCCAGCCATTAAACGGGCAGAAACGGGCAGAGCAGCGCGGCGACGCGCCGGATCGGACCGTTCAGCAGCATCCTCCCCGCGTGTGGGGAGACACCCAGACACAGACACGACCCCGCGGCCCAGCCGAGCGCCCCTCACCTGCCAGCAGCCGGCCACACCCCGGCCACAAACAGGAAGCAGCGCCCGGTCCCACTTCCGCCCCTAGTTTATGTCACTTCCGCCCAGTTTAGGAAGCCCCCCCGTGTCTGTGGAGCGGCCGGCTGCCGCGAGGTGGGTGGGGCGGTGCGCATGCGCGTGGAGAGCGTGGGGAGCGAGGCGCGAGGCGCTTAATGGGGTTGTGGGCGTTCGCCATGTTGGTGCGTCGTGCGGTTTAGCTTGTGTTCGATCCCTGGCATCGCAGGGCTAGATGTCACGTTCCCTATCCTGGCTGTGCCCTCCCTGGCACTGCTGGTATCCCTGTGTTGGATAGCCTGACAGCCTAACCCAAGTCCCAGGAGAGCTCTCTGTGGGGTGAGGGAGGCCGTGGGCTGCCATTACTGTGCGATGTGGAGTCATCATCTGAGAGAAAACCCCACAGGCAGAGCTTGCTGCTTTCTGCCTTCAGCCCTGCTTCTGTGCCACGGGTCTGCTGAGGAGCACAGCAAACAGAAAGGAGATCTCTGACTCATGCACTTGCTTGTTTTCTCTCCAATGCTTATGTTTGAATTGAGCGATTTAAAACCTGACTTTATAAAACAGTGAATGTTTCCTTTTATTTGTTTATTTATTTATTTATTTATTTTTTAAAGCATATTCTCCCAGCTTGTTCTCACGTTTCTTTTATACTCCCTTAATGTGCACATTCAAGCAATCAAGTTCCTCCAAGCACAAATATTCATGGAAAGTGTGTATTCCAGTACCGCATCCGTAAATATTAAAAACATGCTTTGAAGGAGTATATGCTACAAATCAGGGTCTGTTCGTGCGTATCCAACTTGAGGGAAAAGGGCAAATCCATTACCTAAATGCCTGTTGCAGGTTTTTGGCTTGGTCCTGCTCCATCATAGGGAGATGTGCAATCAGAGATGCTTGTTGAGGCTGCTGAGGAGCAGCATTGGACCTCACAGACCCCAAAGCAGATGAACAGCTGTGGCTTGCTCATAGCGGAGCCTCGTCCAGGTGCTCGCCCTTGTGATTCTTTAATGATGGGGCTGATAAGGCCTGTCAGTATACAGAACATGAGGGCAAAAGGCCTAAGAGCTCTGAGCCTGGCTAAGAGCTTTGAAAACTCTCTGTGAGGGAGGGAGGAATGTGAAATGATGCCAAAACTCAAAGCAGACAAAAAAGGAGATGTAGTGAAGTCTGAGCGGGGAGCGTGTGTGTGGGTGTCAGGACCTGTCAGAGACAAAATAGGGAAGCGGATGTAAGAAGCAACAATCCAATCTATTCTGATCCATTTTTATTTATATACTGCTGACGGAAAGGCCTCCAAATGCTTTCTGCTGCTCACATAAAAATCCAGTTCTGCGTTTATAAAATTGAATACAAAGCAGAAGGTGGAGGCTGGCTGATGCAGCCCCTTGCCATGTTCCCCTCCCAGCCATGCTGAGGATGAGGAAACAGCAGGTTTGCCATATCCCTTAGTGTGAGGCAGAAAGGGAGCTAACAGACCTGGATAGAGGGAAGAGAGTGTTAGGCTAGGGAGACGGAGAGATGGAGGGGCAGAAGAGCAACATGGACTTGGTAAGCCCAGTGTAAGAAGTGACAGTAGCATAGAAGTGCACTGGACAAAGTACCAGGGAGACTGCATTAGTGGGCGAGATGCCATAAATCGTAATGAACTCTTGTGTAGCCCTGTCACACATCAAATATCTTCCCTGCGCAGACAAGACTTAAGTGGATGGGAATGTGTAGGTGTTACCAGCACAGGAATAATCCAGAGGCAAACTGGGGGAGCAGTGGCTATGTGCCACCACAGGTGAAGGCATTCAGGCAGGCTGGGGGTATGATCTGTGGCTGAGTGCTTCTCTCGGCCCACCCAGCTGACACGGAGAGGTTGAGCAGCACCATCTCCAGCTAGGGGGATAATGCACAGGGTTTCCTCTCTCCTTAATATTTGCATTTCATGACATCTCACTGCATAATCTTCTGTAATACTGAGGATGGGATCCCTGAAGAGCTGACTGACAGTCCACCAAACTCTCCCTTTCTCTGCTTTGTGCTGACAAGTTTTAGCAAAGAAAAATAAAACCAGGCAAAAGATTTTTCTTCCCCAACAAAGGGAATGCTACTAAGCATGGTTGTCCTGGTGAGGGAGGATTCAGACAGAAGTCCTTCTTCCCATACAGTTACTTAGACATCAGTTTTCATAGGCTGCAAAAAGAAGCGTTGAATGGTATGCCAAGTCATACATGACAGTGTTTCAGGGGCTTTGCAATTAGGAAGTACGCTAGCTGCTGGTTTGGAAAATGCCTTCCAGCTTTCCCAGTGCCATTCCCTAAGCTGATACCAAGAGGAGACACTAGTCAGGGTTGCTGCAAAGAGATCCTGCTTATGCACTTCCAGGCACTTAGTTCTGCCATGGCACGGTAGTGACTCAGACCCTCTCTGACCCTCAGGGTAGACCTGGCTTTGCCCTTGGCCTGTGGGAGAAATGAAAGAGATTGTTCCCACTGCTCTTCTTGCAAGCTGCACAGAGGCTTTGCACGCTCGGCTCTGCTGTCTGTACTGATCCTCGCTGTGAGCGGTGGGGCTGATCCAAAGCAGCTCGGGGCACTTGTCTTCTGCCTGCTTTCCCTCTAGAGTGCTTATTCTGTCTGTTAGCTTTTCCATCACATTCAAACCCTTCCGCTACATCCGGAACTCAACGTAAAGGCATATATTTCTTGATTGCAATACACAGACTGATCACTCATCTATTGTTGTGGAACAGCCACCAATTTATGTGCAAGAGCCAGCTCTCTTATTCTCACATTGTATTTCAACTCATTTTCACTTTTCTGAAACTGCATTTTTCCACCAGAGTGCTTTTTCTTGAGGAAAAAAACAACCCAGCACCCAGCTTTCAAAACATTAAATTAATTTGCTCTTTCTCTTGCTGCAGTATCTTTTACTGAGCAAAGTCACCTTGGGCAAGTAATTATTGCCTCACTTTCCTCACTAGAAAAATGGAAACAATAATATTTTTCCACCTTTGATATCTTTAGGATGGAAAATGTTGCTACTTATTATTTATTAGAATGTTTTACTCCAGAATTTAATAACATAAAACTCAGAACCTGAAGGGAAAATGCAAAAAGGGAAAGCGAGTGGAATGCAGAGTGCTGCTGTGCTGTGCCGGCAATTTTTTGTAGCCCATTGAATAACATTTGTCAAACATGCAAGTAGAGCTGGCTGAGCTGCTTCTGCACAAGGTCAGGGGAGGGTCAGACATGAGATAGGATCTTATTCCAGACTTGCTCAGAATTTTGCAGTTTCTCAGATCTGAGGAGTTTTGCTACTGAAGTTAGGCATAGGATTCAATTCACCTGAGGATTAGAAGTGTCTGGACATCAGGTTTTGCTCCAGGCCTTACTCTGATGTTTCGGGTTCTTTTTGTGGTATTGTCTGAGGGGGAACAGGCTGGAAGCTGCTTGAACATCTCTTCTTTTACCTGTGTCTGGTGACAACTGTCACCTCCTGGGTGCTCAGTCCTCACAGAATGCTGAAATTCCACATTGCTAAGTGATGTTCCACCATTTGGGAAATAGTAACCTGCTAAGCACTGTCACCTTTTTTTAGGAAGCTGTAGATGCTTTAAGTATGACATTCAGTATTTCTGTTAACCTCTGAGTATTGTTGTCACAGGAAACTAAAAAGCAGCCACCTGTCCCTCTTCGCAAGCTTTCTGCTGACTCAGATTGTGCAAGACATTTCTCCCACGTGCCTCCCCTCAAACTACCTTACCCTACTAAGGAAGATTTGGGATAAGATGCAGTGAAATAGAGCAAACTAGAGCCTGAAGTTGACAAGAGCTCCATCTCTCACCCATTGCCTTCCTCTCTGCTGCTCCTTTTGTAGTCCCCTTCTCATCCAATTCTACTTCACTTTCCTCCTCACCCCAAACTGAAGCTTGAAACACCACTTACCAGCATCACATTACTTATCTTTCCTAAGTACCAAAGCTCTTCTGAGACCCCGTGCTCTCACTGTCCATTACACTGCTGCATGTTCTCCAAGGCACAGCTGCTGCAGCGCTTCATGTAGGGCACAGGCTGTGGCAGTTTGCATATGCACAGTAATTGCCTTTGCTCACTTAAAGAAAATGAAAAGGAAAAAAAAAAGAAAAAAAGAAAAAAAGCACATTTAGGAAATAATGGCACATCTGAAGAAGGAAGTAAACAAACAAAAATAGATGAGATGAGACAGAAGCTCCCTAAGGTGGAGTGCAGAAGGGGAAGATGTTTCATGCACAGTCTTTTATTTTGTGGCTCCTTTCCACATCCCCATGGCACCCCACTCCCACGTGAGTCCTGAGCAGACCTGACCTTGCTGAACATGTGAGATCTGACAGGAGCACGGCACACAGCAAGATGGCTGCAGGCTAATGCTTTTATTTTTGTAACCGTGTATTCCTGAAAGCATGATAACAAGACTCGGGGATCAAATTCCTGCTTCTTGCGTAACTGAACAGAATATTCCCACTAGGATAGCTAACAAGAGATCAAACGTCCCGCAACAGGCCTTTAGAAGAACCTAAAGGGAAGAGAGAAATATTAAGAGCAGCCATGACTGTAAGACGGAAGCAACAAGTATTTTAAGGCATCCTCTTAACCACGTTCCTAGCAGGCATGCAGGACTTGTTTGTGAAGTAAACACATGGAAGTCTGAGATGAGCTGCATACGCTCCCAAACACCAAATGTTTTCTACCTCATTTCAGGTACAGACTCTTTCCAATCCATTCTTATTAAGTGGTTACTCAGGATCCCATGCCCATTGCCGAGCCATTCTTTTATTCCCACAAACTGATGAATCCCCTTCTGCCACCTGAAGAGGACATTAACCCAAGAGCTGAGGAGCTACAACTACTGACTCACTATGGCAGCAAGTCATTGTTTGCATCACTGAGTTCCTTTAGAGCTCTGTGCGTACTGAACAGTTAGTTGACCTTGTTCCAAAAAGATGGAAGTTTAATTTTTTTTTTTGGGGGGGAGATTATTCTGAAAGTCTCAAAGAAATGTCAGTATTCTGATGAAAACCCATTGCATTCTCTCTGCCCAGCTATGGACCCAACTGTTTCTTTTTATTCAGTCTCCTAAACTTTCAATTCCTAAAGGATAAAAAGATGGAATGGGATTTTCAAGAACATTTCCTCCTCTTTTTAAATAGCTCTTTAAAAAATTCATATTTTTCAAATCACGTATATTTAAACCAGGAACTTTTAATAGCGTTTTATCAGTTTCCTCTATTAGCTCCCGATGTTTTTAAATGTACATTTTAATGCTTCGAGACATAAGTCATTGTTGGATGCAAATGAGAGGATTTCTGAATATATCTGGGAAGTTAATAAAAAAAAAGAGAGGCGTGAAAAGAGATGTAGGACCCTACGTTAAAGATTAGAGTTAAATATAACCGGAGAAAGATGTTACATTAACAGCCTACTCAAATATTAGTATACACCAAGAGTCTACTGACAAATGTTTGTCTAAATAGTGACAGCGTGACACTTTAGGACAGTCTGTTTTCAAACAGAATAATGAGAGGAGGAGAGAAAAAAGAAACCCAACAAAAAAAAAAAAAAAGGCAGCTTTGATGAGATAATTCATTTTAATTATTGTCACCGTCATTTAGAGCTCAGTCTGGTACCATTTCATTGTACTTTTGACATTGCCTCCCAGAAGCACATTTCAGAAAATGAAGTAATACGTGATAAAAAAAGAACTGGGAAAAAAAAAACCACACACACACACAAAAAAACCCTTTAATAAAAGCTTGTTCCTGCAGAGTTCGTTTCAGGCTGGAAACAATTTTTCATCTTTTCAAATTGATAAACTAAATAAATCAATAATCCTTGGGAATAAGACTCACGCCTGTGAGAAGAAGTTCATCGGAACTCTTTGCTGTGACTCGCAAGCTCCTATTTAAGGATTTAAGTGGGTGTTCAAATGGCAGGGTTGTGTGAATAATTGATTATTTGATGCAGTTGTTGAATCCTAAAAATTAAACTCCGCTTTTGCCCCAAGTCAACCCCAGAACAAGATTTTCAGTGTGTGCCGTAAATCAAAACCAAACAAACACAGCTTTAGGGTATATTATTAGCCGTTTGGTCGTCTGGGGACAACAGTACTTCTGACATCGTTTTCCAGTTACAAGCAATGAAAGCAAAGGACTAGATCCACGTAAGAACTTAGGCATCACCTTCAGAGATGATATTCTAATTGCTACCCATCTGAAGATCTAGAGAAAACTCGATATTCTTATGTGATATGTACCCTTTCTGAATGAGCAGTGAAATACGTGTTAAACATTTCTAGTGATGTTATCGCTCTTGCATTTCAATCTTTCAAATGCTTTTTATTGCTGTTAAGTATTCAGATGAAGTATTATATATTTTTTTCATTTCAAACCTTACCGTATCAGAGTGCTATAACTCTTTCACGCTGCAGGCCACACTTCCTGGTGGTTCTTAAAATTATGCTATATAAATAGCATTGCAATAATTGTATACCATGGTGCCTTGTTAATTTCACGAGATACTTCTCTAGAGACATGAATTTAGTTTACATCTGTATTATAACATCGAGTCCTTACTTAATTCTTTTTCTAAGAGCTGCAGATGTAATCTTCTTTTTCATTTGCAAAGCAATGGGATGTACATCTCCCACTTCAGCCTTTCATTCCTCCCTCCATTTTAGTGAGATGTCAGTAGGCACAAATGGTATCGTATGTGACACAATAGCCGTTTCAACAGTGACTGTTTTTGTCATTGTTGCATAATGAAATCATTGCGTTTATCTAATAAATATTTCTGCCATTACTTCTGTGTGCAACCTAAACTGCGTAACTCATTCTTTTTAAAACAAATAAACTCTTTAAAGCATCAACAACTACCCCTTCTATTCCTTTCTTCCCTATTCTTGGGAGGAGACAGAAGGTTTAGACAAATGTACACCCTCCAAAATCACAAGTGTGGAGAGTTTCCTAATGAACTGGGGAGCGTGGAGGGGGTGCACCTTAAGTTCCAGTGTTAAAGCCTCTTCCTTGAGAAATAGGCTGCATCAGTGCAGCTTTGTGGCATGCGACAGGAGTCTGTCATGGTCCACGTGAGCATCCTGACCAGGAGCTGCTGAATAGAAGGGCTGCAGTTGAGTGATGGTGTAGGACTCTCCCCTCTGTCCCTCCCAACCTTATGATTTCATCTGGGAAATCCAAACAGTTTGTTAAAAAATACACACACACACACACAAAATAAGTATTTCAATGTTCCTGCAATGTTGTTCTCATTGTTTTAAATGTCCATAACGTTTACTGAGTGCATTTCAAATTCACAAATAGTTTTGCATTCACCGAATGCTTATTTTGGCAAGTAAACAACTTACGACAAACAATTCACTTCATCAGTTTCAACATGGCCTTTGGTCATGGGTGAGCACGTTCACTAAAATGAGCCAGGCACCGAGAATTTTCTGCAGGAAGGAAGATAGGACCACAGCCAACCTCCAGACCTCTCAGTTTATGCTGAGCTTCAGTCATCAACAGAGACATGATCTCAAATCTATGTAGGTCATGAATATGCCCTTGAATTTCATGTTGAATGCAGAAAATCAAGTTTAATCCCAGAAATATAGCGAGTTTGTTCAGGGGGAGGGGAGAGTGCTCTCCATACATTTTATTTTCGGAGTATTTTGCTGCCAGGCAAGGGTGCTGAGATGGAATCACAATGACAAGCCGCATCCTTCTCTGACTGCTGAGACCACGCAGGTCTCCTCTGCCTGCAAAAGCCTTGAGGTACTCCTACCATTAAAAGCAAGTGGTAATGGGTGTGTTGGTGTGTGGGGAGAGGAACGTCTGGTCTGGCCTTGACCTTTCCAGCAGGCAGGGAAGTAGGCTAAGCACATAGATGGCCAGGACAAGTGAGTCAGACAGCATTAGGAGCAAGAAACTTGTTTGTAAGGAAATAAGCCAAAGGACTCAGGACCTTCACAAAGCAAGCTCCAGTAGGGAGTAGGGGCAGCAAAACTCATGCAATATCAACAAAATTTATCTGCATCTGAAAGACTAGTAAAAGTAGGCAACTGCAAGTACATGCTCCAGCTCGGCAAATTTTTGTGTGTAGTTTGATCCCACTGATTCCAAAACGATGTCTCTTGTACTTCCTTGCCTGGAGCAGCTTATAGGATTGGGGTCAGAGTTTCAGTTACCAGGGAAAGCCTCTCCCTCACCCCTGCCTCTAGTTTTCTCTTTTGGTCATCATGTTTGTGTCATTATTAGTCACACTAATGCAGCCTGATCCCTCTAAAACTATGTCATATTGGTAGAAGGAAAAGACATGCTTATCTGCTTTCTCCTCTTTCATACACTTCCTCGCTCTCTGTGTCTCTCTCTCTTTTTATTTGTTAGGTGTGATGACCTCTGTGAGATTGCTGAATTTATTTTGGCAGATTTGGCTGCTAATTCTTATGTAGTAGGACGGAACGATGTGATCTGAATTTGGAATGGCTGCCTATTAATAATCTGTTTGTTATCTTAATAAATATTTGTGATTTGTTTATCTGACAGAGATGATGTTTATTATTACAAATAGGCTTATTGGTCATGATTCACGTCGGTATCTACTATTTTGGACTGTTTTCATTTCATTATCTGTAGGCAGCTCATGCTGTTTTATATATGCTGTCACAGTTGGTTGTGTTTTGCCTTTTTGTGCTGATCTCTGTAGAAAACACAGCACACGAGAAATTAAGAAACAATGAGAATGTTTCCAAAATCATCACTCTACCACATCCATCCAGCAGTAATTTAAATGCCTATGAAACAGAGTACAGACCTAAACAGATGGAAAGCTTTTAAACAAATCATAACTTTAGACATCAGCAAACAACTCCAGCTACTTTAGGATACAGATCTGAAACTAAGACAGAGTCAATGGAAGGACTGGCATTGTCTTCTGACCCAGCCCCAAGTACCTATGGGCTCCTCTGTTCTGATGTCTTTGAAGAGAGGGTTCTGTTTGCTCCTTAATTCCTCATTCAGGTATGCAGTGCTGTCGACATTCCTCAGTTCTGCACAGAAAGCCTGCGAGGTAAGTAAAACTGAAGCAAAATTCTTGAGATTTCCTGCTAAAGGATGAGGTGAACGCTAACATTTCAGACAGCTATAAAAGGAGATGAGCCAAGCTGGTAGAAATGCGCTGAGAGGCATCTATCTATCTATCTATCTATCTATCTATCTATCTATCTATCTATCTATCTATCTATCTATCTATCTATCTATCTATCTATCCATCTATCTATCTATTGCTGCTCCCACTGTAATTATCTTTCCTAGGTATCTGATTTTTGCTGTCACTTAGTGTGTCCTTAAAGTCTTACACAGTGGATCTCAACCTAACTTTTGAATTCAGAGTCTTCCTTTCAGCTATACTCAGTATGACTTTATAACGTATATTCAGCCAATCTCTTCAGTTTATTGAGAAACACTTCAGAAACCTCCTGCCATTGCACCTTTCTGCTTCTTTATGACCATCCACTTCTCCTCCACAGCTTCGACATCAGTTTTGCCTGCAGACCAAACATCAGTCTTCTCCCTGCCTCAGTTCTGCCCACCCCAGTGACTAACAGCCTATTTATACTCAGTTCCCTGCACCCTATTAATTCTGCATGTCTCCCTGTGTATCATGCTTCCCAGTTCACATCATTTTTCTCTCCTCACCATCCACATGCTATTACTGCATCCAGCTCCTAAGCCCTCCCCACCTCCAGGGAAAAAAAAAACTTCTCATCCTTTGCCATTTCTCTTTCCACTTTCCCAAGGTTAGTGCTGCAGAGGGAGGGTGTAACTGAACTGTCATCTTTGCATGGGATGAAAAGAAGCAGCAGAGTTGCTGTGAGCTTTTGGGATTCTTCTTTTCTTTAAGTCTGCGCATAATCACAGCTTTCTTGTGTTAAGTTCATGCATGAAATACAAAAAATAGAGGTCTATCACTACCTGACCCTCCTCCTGCTCCTACAGCTGGGCCTCTCAGAACAGAGTGGTCTTTTGCTTCCTTTGAAAGAAGCTGTGCAGACAGAAGTCCTGCTGTACAGAATCAGTTGCAGGAATGTGGACGTTGGTAACTGCTTGAAACAATTCTGTCATGTTCCCCAAGGAGAAGTCAGGAGCAAGGTCTTTTGGTTTTGTGTCGTAGAGTCCTTTTCGGTTCTGCATTTTTCTCCTTAAAATTGTTTTAGGCATTCAGATAAACCACAGAAATATTTATCACACATCAGCATGTTGCACTGAGAGCAGTCCTGTTGATAAGCAGACTTGAAGGCCTGATCTCTTAAGTAACAAGCAAAAAGAGACAAGAGCGCTTTTGAACAGAGACCATCAAATATTTGGCCTACTTTACTTAACATGGACTACACTGTGTATCAGCAAGTACAAAGAATTATCTCAAAATCCAAAAGAAAAACTTAGATTAAAAAAAAAAACAAACCAACAAAGCATCACTTAAAGAATTCCGTATGTTTGGCTTGCTAAAAATAATACCATTAGGTGATCTGATCAGTCACCTTCAAGGAGAGTAAAGCTTTAGGAGTAAAGAGCTATTTAAATACTCATGGCTGCAAAGTAGAAAGCATAGATTCAAAGGAGAAGAATACTCCAACCTGTCGACAGGGATTAACTACTGGGACATAATACTGAGGAATGAGACAAATTCTCGACATTTTACTACCTTTATAGTGGTACCAGAGGCATTTCTGGAGATCTGTTATTAATAAGTTTGAGTTCCAGGTTCAGTAGCTGCGTGGGATTATACAGTATGTAATGTGTCAGGCCAGATGTTTTATTGATCTGCCCTGGCCTAAATTTCCCTGAAAAGTCAGCATCTGCTTACTCTTGTTATATAACACGAGTACAGACCAAACACAGCACTCTTTCAAGGTGAAACAGGATGCTTCTCTGGGTCTGTAATCAGAGAGCACTGGAGTCAAGAGCAGCACTCGGTCTGCTTCAGATGAGGACTGAGTAAAGGCAGGAGGAGTGCTCTGGCAATCTGCTTTTGGTTCTGCACCAAAAGACCAGGTGGCACGGTCTGCAGCCTTACCTATGTTCTTTAAAAAGAACTATGCAACAAGCTGAACTCTCTTGTCTTAGGGCTGTCAGATTTTTAATTTAAACTGGTATCACAAAATCAGAAGCAAAGGGAAAATATCTTGTTCTATAAATCAAACATAAAGAGCTGAGATACGTTGAGGACAAATGCTTTGGTGTCTTTCATTGCTCTTTCTTTTTTTTTCCCTTCAGTGAAGTACAGCTAAACTGGCATATAAATATTTTAGAACAGCTTCTCATCAGAAATATGGCATATTGTAGCCTTAACTGAAATTTATTCTGCTCGTGCATTTTGATATATTTTTTTTGTTGCTGTTTTCTTAACTTAAGAGTCAGGCTTAACACTATTCTCTTTTTTTTAATGTTATTATTTTTTTAAATACTACTTTTATTCTGTGTGTCTTATGCAAGATCAGATCACACAGACTTGTCCCGTCTGTAAATCTCTGTTAAATTCAGTGGGACTGGTCAGATAAGATTTGGAGAGTTAAGTTCATTTTCCACCTCTTTCACTTTACCGCAGTATTTACCAAAAAACTCAACAACTGTCAGTTCAAACAAAATCCTGACTGACACGGAAGAAAACGTCTCTGCACAGCTTTTCCTCTCTAGAATTAATCAATTAAGTGGGCAGAGATTTGTTTCATGAAAAAGATGGGAAATAACGTAACATTTAGCAATATTAAAAAGGAAAGCGCGTTCCAAATAGGGACTTTCCTTCTTTAAAGTTGCAGTAAATAATGCAAGGTTGCAATAGCACATTTCAAATAGAGTCAAGATTTTCAAATGCGTCAGAACTACACATCTCAGCTAAGGCTACAGTACAGAATTCATACCTTTTTCTTGATGAGCAGCTGTTTTGAAATATTTATGTGCCAGTTTAGCTGTACTTTACTGAATCACGGGGAAAAAAAAAAGAGCAATGAAAGAAACTGAAACATTTGTGCTTTCCACATCTCAGCTCTTTATGTTTGATTTATAGAACAAGATATTTTCCCTTTGCTTCTGATTTTGTGATACCAGTTTAAATTAACAATTTGACAGCCTTAACATGAGAGAAATAGTTCAACATGTTGTAGGTTTCATTTTAAAGAACATAGGTAAGATTGCAGACTATATCACCCAGTCTTTTGGTGCAGGATCAAAAGTAGGATGCCAGTAGGCTCCTCCTGCCTTTACTCAATCCTTATCTGAAGTAGAGGAAATACCACTCTTGACTCCAGTTCTTTGTGATTACAGACCCACGATGCTGACCTTTGAGATCACGGGCAACACACGTGGTCTTAGCTTCAGTTTATCCATCCGTTTAACAGGTGTAAGCAGATACTGACTTGGCTTAGACTCAAGATGATGAAACAACTCTCATTGATCTGAATAGTTTTGGATGAGGCCTTAAGTGAAAAAAGTCTGAGTGAAAAAAGCATTTAAGAGATGCAGACTTTTTTTTTTTCCCATGCATGAATTATGTATGAGTACATTGTGATTGTCTTGATTCTGTCTTCTATTTTGAAATTATTCATCTAATCCCTGCAGGAAATTTTGTTCTGTAGGCTGTTTGCAAGTAGTTTTACGAATCTCTACTTAAGCAGCTGCTGACTTCCAGGTGGGGGTGGAAAAGCCCCATCTTCCCCCCGAAATCAGAGGGGAAGATGGCAACAGAAGGCTGATACCCAATCTTCGCCCCTTCCCCTTTCTCTTCCCCCTTTCCTTCTTTTTCCCAGTCCCCCTCCCCTTTCCTTTCCCCTTCTCCTTCCTCCTCATATTCTCGCCACTCTTCCTTTTAAGATTATTTGTGTTATGCTTCCTTGTGTGTCCTTTTTAATGATTGAATGAGAATAGATAGATTGGGAAACACCACCGGCTGTAATGATTTCACTCAACATTCTTTCACACTTTAAGAGGAACAGAAGAGGGGACAAAATGTAAGTTCAGGTGGGTTGGCCAACACTAAGTATGCCATTCCTTGGGCTGTAAAGACTCAATATCAATAATCTTTGCTATATTCAGGTATGCTTGTGAATAATTCTCCTAAAAGAAAGACAATAGAAATAAATGTCATATTGAAGTATACATAACAAATAACCCAACAACGCTATTATAAGCATATGATAATAAGGCAATAAATTAATAGCTGAGAACCTAAGCTATATCACACATTAGCAACACTTTGGACACTGAACTACTACTTGAGAAAGGTTTTACTTTGGAAGCCCTCGGCCAACAATGTGCAGGAGAATGAGATCAGTGCAAGAAATTGAGACAAGAATGCCTGGATTTCTTGGAGCTCCTGTCCAGAAAAAGGAGATGTAATGGAGAAGTGGAAAATGCCTTGAATATAATTTCAAATGGAAAAACACAGGAAGTCTCTACTTGTCAAGAGGCGGGACCGATTTGTTTGCGTCAAGTTTCAGTGAGCTGTTGCAAATTGAAGAGGGATTAGAACCTCTCAGAGAAAAAAGGTTACAAGAACACTCTGCAGTAAAAAATTTTCCTACCTTCCCTATCATGTATGCTTATTAGTATAGTCTTATTTTTGGATCCACTCTACTCCGACTGAAGTAAATAGCTAAATAAATATAATTCTAAATCCTGTAGTATTAGACCTTTCCATTAAATCCTGGGGCTTTACTCATTTGCATTTTGCTTTGTTTTTATTACGCATGCTTATTTTAATTAATACTGCTGTACTTTAATTGTAATTGTCTGTGCAATGCCCAAGCACCTTGCTAAGTGGATAAAGGAAGCACTTTATTCCATAATAACATAATTAATCCATTATTATTCTATTTATTTATTTATTTATGGAATGGACCAAAATGAATGAGGACTTTGTAAAATACAACACCAACAAATTTTCTGCAATAAAAATAATTTTAGCATAATCTGTGCTTTCATCACGTTCACCATTCTTTTCCTCTAGGTATCATCTTTCCTACAGAGAGAAACAGCAGCATTTGATGACTTTAATGATTGGGCTAAATGCCAAAGATGCTTGAAGTCAGAGATCTGTCCCCACCAGTCCTGCCTCCTGTGTCGCCTTGGACAAGTCATGTAACCACTCTGTGTCCCCATGGCCCTATTTCTGATGGCTACAACCCTAGCATTCCTTTTCTACAGACAGTAAAGCTTACCTTGCTGATGCGCAGAGCTTTCAAATGGAATATACTAGGTATTGTGGCAGTACAATCAAAGGGACACAGTGATGGCTGGATAAAAGAGGAGGTGTTTCCTAGCTATGTGGGAATCTTGCTTACCAAGCAAAAGAAGACATTAAATTTCTTCAGATATCTTTGCACATTCCTCTTGAATGAATACACTGTCTTCATTGAATTTTCTTATTATGAAGGATTATGTAACTTGAAATTTTATAAGTAGATCCATGCATGGTCTTTCATATTAGGTACAAGAGCATTATGTTGCATTTTCCTTTCGTGTGTGCTCTCTGTAGAAACCCAGAAGGTCAGGGCTGAGTCGTACAATTCCTGTCTATCAGTCACCAGACCCATACAGAAAACTGCTTTCTTTCTGATTCTCCTAGCTTATTTATTTTTCACTTACCAATCTGTGGCTGCACATCTTTGTCTGTTTAATTTATTACAGAGATTTATGAGTAGAAACTGAGCTAGCAAGGCCAGTCAAGCAAATAAAAGCTGCAAAAAAAAAATGAATAAATATATCAGGTCTACAGTAAAACATCAGCCAATACACACTGAAGCACCATGGGATTTCCAAGCTGTGTTGTTCCATCCCTGACCTTCCACACCAGGGTCATTTTTCTCTTTAGTTGCTATTACCTTAATAATACATGCTGCAACATATCTTACTGTATGTAAATAGGCCAGCACAGTGTCCATGACTCTTTTTTTGCCACTGACTTTACCCAGCTGGGACAGTAAAGGAACATTATGTCCAATATGAAGACAGAACTGCATATGGGGTTATCCCCTGAGATCTAAAACAGAATCATAGAATCACAGAATGACGTAATTGTAGGGGTTGGAAGGAACTACTGGAGGTGATCTATTCCATCCTTCTACTAAAGTGATTTCCTTAGAGCAAGTTCCATAGGAAAGTGTCCATGTGGGTCTTGAATATCTCCAGGGAAGGAGACTCCATAACCTTCTCTGTGCAGTTTGTTCTGATGCTCTGTAACTCTTGAAGTAAAAAACGTTTTCCTCATGTTCGTATGGAACTTTGTATGGTTCCAGTTTGTGTCCATTGCCCCTTGTTATGTCGCTGGGTACCATTTAAAAGAGCCTGGCCCCAGCCACTTGACTCCTTCCTGTTAGATAAGAAAGGATAAGATCTCCCCTTAGTCCTCTCCAGGCTGAACAGCCCCAGGTCTCTCATAACAGAGATAGTCCAGTCCCGTAACTGTCTGTGCGGCCCTCTGCTGGACTCTCTCTAGAAGGGCACACTGTTACCTCGGGGTCAACCTGTTTCCCACTGGGACACCCAGGTCCCTCTCCGTAGAGCTCCTTTCCATCAGATCAGCCCTTAGCCTGTACTGATGCATGCCCGATCTGTTCTGCAAGAGAACCAATCTCTGCCTTAAGTCTCTCCTTACAGGTTCAAGGTATCTCTTCTATATCTTTGCAAATGTACACACACAACTTCACCCTCAGCTACCCCTAGAATGTGTCAGTACAAAAAGTGCATTATTTCCACTGTTTTCTCTGTAATCCATGCTTATGAGGAAGCATTGAACTGTTGCTGCTCACTGTGCCACTGAAAGGAGGCTGCGTGCCAGCACAGTTTCCTAAATCAACATTTTCTTCACTTTTTGAGGAAAAACCTTTGGTGCCTTCACCCCCTGTCTTTCTGTGTGAGCCTTCTTTCACATTCATCTCTAACCATCTCTCACCTTGCTAAGTTCCTGCTTGGTCAAAGCCCCATCACAAGACCTAAGTGACAAACTAGGCAATGGAAGGTCTCCCTTAAAACTTTCCAATAAAATTGTAAGCGTGTGGCATTTGAATGTCCTTAAAGTTCACTCTAGGGTCTCCCTCCAGCATAAAGGGGACATTCGACAATGTTTCATGATGCCCCAAAGCCATCTACGTGCTTGCTGTAGAGAACTGTGAACAGCAGTTCTTATTTAGAAAGAATCTGTGAAGAGTTTCTAATCCTGGTGATCCTGTTTGCAGCAGTTTGCATTCTCAAGGCTATCTGTGAACAGAAAAGACTGTAAATACACCTTTCTGCTCATCTGAAACTGAGATTCTTTACATTTCTCAGTTCTGCACTTCAGGAGATCCTTACTACAGTACTGTTTATGCTTATGGGAAAAGGCAAAATGAAAGCAGTTCTACCCTCTCAAAACGGTCTTTGTAAAACAGTTGGTTTTTGTTTCATGCACATACTTTTGTATGCTTGGTTGTATCATGGGCTTGCCTAGCAGCAGGTCTGGCTACTTATTATCAGTGGTTATTGGAAATGCTGCTGCTTCTAACCCTTCACAAAGATCATCAAAATTCTACACTGGAGTTCTGGTAAATAGGGATTTTACCCTTAGTCTGGCCATTTGTCAATGGATATGGTGATATGATGGAAAGCATGCAGGTAGCTTCTCAGACCAAGGCTCACAAACTCTTACAGCTGTGGATGAGGAAGGGCAGGGAAGGCATTTCTTGAACTATGAATACAATCTGCATGGCAGTAAATAGCAGAGGCCCTGCCTGTCTCTTGTCTGACCCACAGCCCAGCGTGCCAAAGAAGAACTCCACATGGAGTCTTGTTCTCTTAAGAAGCAGATGGAGACCAAAGAGTGGCCAACCTCCTGGCAAAGCTGGCAGCCTATGGCTTGGACAAGTACACTATTTGCTGGGTCAAGAACTGCCTGGATTATCAGGCTACGATACTGGTGGTGAATGGAGTTAAATCCAACTGGCAACTGGTCACAAGTGGTGTTCCACAGGGGTTGATACAAGGGCCTGTCCTGCTCAATCTTTATTGATAACCTGGATGAGGCCATTGAGCATACCCTCAGTAAGTTTGTAGGTGACACCAGCTTGGGAGGAATGACTCTTTGCCTAGGTGAAGAAAGGTCCAACAGAAGGATCTGGACAGACTGAATAGCTGGGCTATGGCCAATGGAATTAAGTTCAACAAGACCAAATGCCAGGTCCTGCACCTTGGCCACAGCAACCCCAAGAAATCCTACAGGCTTGGGGCAGAGTGGCTGGAAGACTGTAGAAGAAACAGACCTGGGAGTGCTGGTCAACACTCAGCTGAGCATGAGCCAGCAGTGTGCCCAAGTGGCCAAGAAGGCCAACAGCATCCTGGCTTGCATCAGAAATAGTGCAGCCAGAAGGAGCAGAAAGTGACCATCTCTCTGTATTCGGCACTGGAGAGGCTGCATCCCGAGTGCTGTGCTCAGTTTTGGGCTCCTCAATACAAGAAAGACACTGAGGCCCTGGAGTGTGTCCAGGGAAGGGCAGTAAAGCTGTGAGAGGTATGGAGCACAAGGCTTTTGGGAAGTGACTGAGGGAGCTGGGGTTGTTTAGCCTGGAGGAATCTTGGGGGGGATGTTATCACTCTCTACAACTATCTGAGAGGAGGATGTGGTAAGGTGGGGTTGGCCTCTTCTCCCGCGTAACTAGCAGTAGGATGAGAAAGAATGGCCTCAAGCTGTGACAGGGGAGACTGAGGTTGGATGTTAGGAAGTACTTCCAATCCAAGAGTGGTCAGGTGCTGTAACAGGCTGCCCAGGGAGGTTGTGGAGACCACGGAGGTGTTCAAAAAGTGTGTGGATGTTGTTCTGAGGGATGTCGTTAGTGGGAAATATTAGTGGTAGGAGGGTGCTTGGCCTGGATGATCTTGGAGGTGTTTTGCAACCGTGGTGATCCTATGACTCTATGTATGAGGATGCAGCAGATGTTTCCAACATTTACCTCCCTAGGTTCAGCTTTGGCCCCGCCTTCTTCACGCTAACAAGATAAGCAAAAGAACACACGAGCGTTGGGCAGACAAAACCAACCCAGATCGTCCTAGACACTTAAGCACGACGGGAAAAACAAAAAAGCAAGCATTAAAGCAACATCTACAGACACCGCTCGGGGGGGACAAGGCGCTGCAACCAACCTGCGCACCTCATTGGGACCCCCGCCGCCTGTATCCCCCCGCCCCCCTGCGCTTGCGCGGAGGGACGGGGCGGGATCTGGGCTGCAGAGCCCTCCCCTTTCTTCCCTCTCTCCTTCCCCCGTTCTCGCCGTGCGTGGCGCGTGGGGGCCGGGGCAGGCGCGGAGCCGCCCGGCTTCGCTCCCCGCGCGCGTGAGCGAGCGGCCGCTGGTCGCGCGTGCCCGAGCTCTGGCCCCGTCGGTTAGACGAGCGCGAGCGAGAGTGTGTGAGTGAGTGTGTGTGTGTGTGTGTGTGTGTGTGCGTGAGCGCGCGTGGGGCGGCCAGGCGCCTCCCCGCAACCCGCGCCGCTCTCGCCGGTGCGCCGGCGGCCGGGCAGAGGGGCCCGGTCCGGCAGCCGGGGCATGGAGAGCCTGCTGGAGAACCCGGTGCGCGCCGTGCTCTACCTGAAGGAGCTCACCGCCATCGTGCAGAACCAGCAGAGCCTCATCCACACCCAGCGGCAGCGCATCGACGAGCTGGAGAGGCGGCTGGACGAGCTGAGCACCGAGAACCGCAACCTGCGCGGACAGCAGCCGGCCCCCGCCGAGCCCCCCGCCGCCCCCGCGCCGCCCCCGGGCCCTCCGGCCGAGCAGCCCCCGCCGCAGCCGCCGCCGCCGCCGCCGGGCCAGCCCGAGCCGCTCCAGCACCACCAACAGCTCCCGGCGCCGCAACCCGCGGGCAAAGCGGCCACCGCGGGGCCGAGCCGGGCCGCCGGGCACCAGCATCCCGCTGCGCAGCCCCACCAGCACCCCGGCGAGAAGGACGGCAGGGAGAAGAGCTGCTGCTCCGCTCTGCTCCAGCACAAGGCCCCCCAGGCCATCGGGAAAGGCATCCTGAGCCGGAGACCTGAGTGAGTGAGGAGGGGAGAGGGGGCGGTGTGCGGGTGGGTGGGGAATCCCTCCGTGGGAGAGAGGGCAGAGCGCGGATCGGAGCCGGGCGCCTCTGCCGTGTGCAGTTGCGGGTGTCTGCGGGCCGCTCACCCGCGCTGCTCACACACAGCACCGTGCCCTCATTGACTGTCATAAATAAATCGGTCGCTGAGGAGGTGAGCACGGTGCAGCCCAGGAGGTGAGAAGCTCTGCTAAGGACAGCAGCTTCTGTTTGCCTTAAGTCACCGTTAGGAAGATCCCCACTCCTTCCCGAGAGCTGGGATTTCCTGCCCTCACTGATGCAAGGGTCTCGGGTATGCGTTATGCTGCACGTGATGTGTGTGGGTTCAGAGAGATATAGATGCTGTTCGTATGTTTGACGTACACGATGCATCTCACACTTCTGTGTCTGTTGCCTTAATGTATATATTTTCGGTGAGCGGCACCTGATACTGATCCAGCTCCTCAAAAGGACAAAGTATTTTTGCTGGTCTTTCCTCTTCAGTAAAGAAAGCTTCTACTAGAGCTGAATACTGATAATGGTCCCTGTGCATGCGTGTCTAGTAAACAAGGATGAGCATTCCTGCTGATAGCCGGTGGAAGAAGCTACTATGGGAGAGTCACATTTTCTTGGGTTACGCATCCACTATATGCCATCGGTTCACCAGCTGGTAATTACAGCTGTACTGGGCTACATCGAGGCACTTTCAAAGCAGGGGAATGTATTCTACTTGAATCCAGGGAGTGAAGTTAGGAATAGAATGAGCGCAGTCTCTGATGTGGCTTCTTTTACGTAAGAAAGAAGCTGAAGTAAGTAGTAAAACTAGATCGACGTTTCTTTCCTAGAATAAGCCCTATTGCTTTGCTTGTAGGCATGTCGAAAACAAATAAAGTATGCAGCACTATGTATAGAGCAAAATGTTTCCTGCATCTCTTTTGACACTTTAAATGAAAGGCCCCCTTCTCTCTCATGTTGGCTTTGAATGCAGAAGCATAACTACGACATGGAGCTGGATTTTCAGCTGGTGCTGAGTGGAGTTACAGCACTTCATAAAAGCAGAGCATCTCTCACATGATTCTGTGAAAATCATGGGAGAAATTACTATTGAGGAAATACTATTAAAGGATTATGTGCAGTGAAGGCATGCTTGAATCCCAAAAGACAGATCCGTGCTCCTAAAATACTGCACTGTGATGAATCAATGTCGCAGTCACTACTTAAAGGGAATGTTCTGATTAATACAGAGAGCGTTGAGATAGGTGTAAGTACTTGCATTTGCAGGATCCGGCCCTTATTTATTTAGCATGCAATGAATGAAGTTTTAAAAAGACACAGCATGGGGCCAGACCCAGAGCTTGTGCCAACTGCTGTACATCCAGAATAGATTAGTTTAAGTCACTCAAGTCAAAACTGTTAAGAAACCCGTGTAAAAAATGCACTATCGACCTAATTGGTTCTTAAATAGTGAATCTCTGCAGTGAAGGCTCTGTTAGAAACATCGTATCAACAACAGCTTTCGTTTCTTCTGAACAGAGTTTCTAACATACGTCATTAGGCAGATTGAGGAATCAATTTTTGTGCATGAGTCTAAATACCTCCTTATCTGAGATTTTTGCGGTGGGATTTGACTGAGGGAAGAATCACAGACCTTTCCTTCATATCCAGAGGCACAGAGATGTGTACTAAGAACACTGTTGATTGCTGACATTTCATACCATAATCTGCATGACAGATAGATAGATAGATAGATGGAGAGATAGGTAGATAGGCAGGCAGGCAGGTAGATAGATAGATAGATAGATAGATAGATAGATAGATAGATAGATAGATAGATAGATAGATAGATAGATAGATAGATGGATGTATCCTTTTTGTGCTGGGGATAACAGAGCAATCCCTGCAGCACTCTTCACTCAGGCAGATTAAAATAGACTGCTTCTGTTTCCTTCTATAGCTTAGGCATACCAAAATCTTTGTGTAGAAAAGCAAATTTGAGAGATGCAAAACAGTCCACATTTCTCACTCCTGCAGGTTTCTTTCTTTTTCCCATTGATTGTGTTCACTGAGTTTCATCCTCTCTCATCTCAGACTGTTAGAAGGAAATCAGAGACCGCAAAATCTAACTTAGCATCAACTTAGAGGTGGAGGATCTTTCACCGCCTATTTGAAAGCATGCCCAGTGTCCCTTGTGATCCAGCTGGCCAACCTGAGAGTTGTATTTTGGATTCAGTGTGACAGCAGGGGACACATATGTTGATGCTTACACAGATTAGGTATCTGCGCTCCCTTCCTTCTTCCCTAAAAATTAATATGGTTTTTTCTTTTTTTCCCCTGTATGATTTTTTTTCCCTGAAATTCATTGTGCTCTATTTTTTCACCTTAGCCTAGAGCACAGGAACTGCCTTTTCACTACAGAAAATGGCCACTCTAAACAGAAATTATATTTTAACCTGATGAGATGCAGTGGCTGAAATTAGTGGCGAAAGCAGCACCCAGGCGGTGCCCGTCTGTAATGGAATTTCCTCTGCATCACAAAACAGAGGGGTCTGGTCAGCGTGTTTGAATGTCCTAGTGATGCCCCTTCTCACTTCAGACACAGCCCAGGGATTTTGCTCATTTTGAGCTAGGACTGAGCTATTTATGCAGCCCAGCTCACCTCAAGCTCTGGATGGAAGTGAAGAGCTGAGCTTTTGGGCACGCGTGACAATTCATGTCAAGTAGGGCAGTCTTCTGTAAGGGGCTTGCAAGAAAAAGCCACGATAGAGGCTTCTCTTCTTTTAAGGAAAAGTTGAGTCTTATTTTCATGATTAGATTTCTTCAATAAGTGGTTGCTGTTTAAATGCATTTTTAAAGAGGAAAAAACATAAATCATCCTCCAGAAGAGAAGAATTGCTCAGTTTTGCAGAGGCTTGCTAATTGTTGCTGCATATTGCGTGCGAGCGGTGGCACGGAGCTTACCTATGAAAGGAGAGACAAGCGGAAAGGTTTTGCAAAGATCCTCGGCAAGAATTAGGCTGATTATTATTCCACGGCATCTGTCTCTTTCTACCTTAGGAATCTATTGCATAAGCACCTCACAGCTTTAAAAACAAAAAAATAAGGTCATTCGTCATGGAATGTTTTGCTTCAGAAATACAGGTTGCCAAATTTACATTGCTTAGATCACCCTTACTAGGCAGCTTCTTGTCTTAAGGGACCATCCCAAAGTATCATCAAATGTGAGTCTAAATGTTCCTTCCCTTCTTTATCAGGAAACTGCCTTCCTTTCCAATCCTCAGTGCTGGTCACCGAGTATCAGAGAAGTGCCACAGGGCTGAATTTAGCACATTGACTCTAAATGGCCTGAATCCTGCAGTCTTTTTTGTCAGTGAAACTCTCTCCATGGGAACTCTGCCTATAGAAGGACTTTGGATTTTAAGCCTGTGCATTATCTGCAGAACTCACTTTGATTAATTCAATTGCAATAATAGCCAGTATTCCATTATAGTTCTTTCCACTGAAAGGCTCAGATGCAATTTATGAGCGTTCTGCGTAGCATTGCAGGTCTTCTCTCAGCTATGTCACCAACACTGAAAACAGGGTGTAGAAAGAGTACAACATGAAGAAGCTAAATACTTCCTTTAAACTATTAGTCTGTGTTTGCTCTATAAGATCATCTCCTCATGCAAAACAAACTCTCAAAACTCTTAGAAGAATATTTCTACAGTGTTTCCCAGAGGTCTTACAGCTCGTATGCATTTGCATTAGGTTGTAACCCGTTCTATTTCATTTTGTGTTGGGATAGGATAGTATTGTTTATCTCAGTAGAGAGACACATTTTAAAAGACAATGTTAGGCTCACTTAGTTGGTTTTGTGGTCTGAGGCTGTTTGCTATATTTTTGTTTAATTTCAAAAGCTCAATTATGTAACTTTAAACTGAAGATGTTGCATATTCAGAGGTGCTGCTTTCCATAATTTTTTCCTTTTAACTATGCATTAATGTTCTATTCTATGGATTATCTCCAGGGTAAAGGCATTAGACAAAATCCCACTGATTTCAATGGATACTAACAATAACTGTAAATATTATGGCTTACTATTAACATATTTTGCTATATTTGCGCATTGCACCAGGAAAAGAAAAAAAGAAAAAAGAAAAGGAAAAGAAAAGAAGGAAAGGACAGAGGAACTCTGAATTGCTTCCATACTCCCAGTTACCCATTCCCTTCACTCTGGGTGATTTGCTCGTTGCTTTCATTCTTTATACTCATATTTCCCCCTGCCTATTTCAGAGTTCAGTTCCCCTGAGGTTTCACACAGCAGAAATAGTTCCATTGGTGCTGCTCCGGGTTCTGCAGATCTGTATGAACGATGCACAATTTCCACCATCAAAAGTTATTTGGAGTACGTTGCTGTAAGCTGGTTTCAAATGACAGAGGTTTACATTGGCATAGCTACATAGGTGCTAAAGCCCTGCATAGATGAGGCTGAAATAAAGATCACAGTGAGAGGAAAAAAAGAAAGTTGATTCTATGAATGTGTCCCATTTTAGGATGCATTTGTACTGGTTCCATTCACATGGTAATCAAAGACTTTCTTTATGGTTTGAACACACCTGTGTCACATCTGCATCAGGGCCGGTAAAGACATGGGAAAAAGAATATGAAGTTAATGATTCATAACAATATTATAAGAAATCGCAGAAAAGAAGAAAGAGAAAGGAAAATTCTCAGTTTAGGAAGAGTTCAGGATGAAATCAGTGGTTCGAAATTGCTTTGTAAAGGTGGCATGAAGAATTCCACCCACAGGGACAGTACCTGTATGGTGCAGTGTGATATCTTGGCCGGAGCAATGTAGTATCGAGGCCTAAAAATACCATTGTAGGAAATCCCTCTGGCTTTCTGGAAGCCTCAAGAGGTAGCAACAAGGCAGGAATCTGTGTGAAATGCTGCCTAGTGGTGCTTCGGACAGATGCTGTTGGGTTCTGAGTCCTGAGCCCTGTTAGAGCAGAGCCTGCAGTCACAAAGACTCATACTGACCTTTCAAGAAGAGAGGCTGAGGATGAAAGCAATAGCAAAAGATGTGCATTTTTAATGCTTAAGTGGAGGGGTGCAAATATATTGTTTTGTTTTTCTTGTTAGGTAGAGAAAATTTTATGTCACTCAGTTATATGCTTTATTGTAGCCAAGCTTGCTGGTAGCAAGGGTGCCTTTCTTGTATACATTTTGTGTTGTCCAACTTGGTGTCACTTCGGAGGCAGACTGGAGGTTAAGGCTCGTAGATGGACTTCAGGAGCAATGGACTCACATGGCAGCACTGTTAGACATCAGAAGAATTCTTGCATGACTGTTTGGTAATTTTATGAAAGGGAAAATACCTCAAATGAATAGGTTTTTAAAATGCCCTTGAGAATTCCTCCCAGGTACTCAGTGCCAGGTGACTGTTAGGTGGGCTGTTCCATAATGTGCAGCACATACAGAGTAGAAGAACACCCATTCTCAGACTGCAACGAGCGACCGATGTTTCCATGTCCATCACAAAATGACGTGCACACGGGAATACACAGTTCGGGCATGGTATATCGTTCATGTGTGCAGCAAGTGGCTATTCATGTGAGGCATAGTACTCATCCCCACCTATACCATACATGAAATTATTTGCACTTTTACTCAGTGTAAGCTGCAGTAATCTTGGGATGCCTTTCTAGTCCTCTGATGACACCAGAGCAGACCTTGTCACCTGGCACTTTGGTTTTCGTTTAGTTTTTGCTTCCTCTCTCTACTCATTCGAAACAACTGCTTACCCGATAAAGCAAAGCGTATTTCTTCATGCAAAGCACCTGTGGACAAACTGATGTGTTTAATTGTAGTGATTTCCCTATCTTGACCATCTAGATTTTATTTGTTCTGCCCTCGAATAAAAGTGGAAAGTGTAAAAAAGGGCTTTTAAAATCTTTTAAAAGAGTTAATCTTTCTGTACCTGGGGTTTATACACCCTCTGTTGCTTTCCCCAGCCCCCTTCCCCCTTCTGTTTCTCAGCAATGTTTTCTTCTTTCTCTCTCTTTTCCCCCCCCTTCATTCTCTGGAGTGAAACCTTTTGTTATTTCTCCCTTTGAAAAACATTAGAGATAGCCAGAAATATTCCTCTGCGAAACAGATGGAAAATATTTCACTTGCCATAAATTACCTGTAGCCTCTGATCATTACTTGGGCTGCGTTCCATAGAACCATGTAGGAGCACACGAGCAAATGAGAAAAGAGTCGTTTGTGGAGACAGAGCCTGAAATAAGACTTTTTTTTTCCCCTTTCTTTTTCATGCAATTTTTAGAAATTATATGTAATTTTTTTCCCCCCAGAGAAGGGTATCCTGAAACAAACTAGTAATACTCCTGTATTCATCTATACTGCAGATTGCAATTTCATTTAGTTAAGCTCTAGGTAAGAAAATGAGAGTGTTTTCTATTGGATTTGTTCTGCTCAATGGCTCTGTTTAAGAGGCAGAAAGATCTCTTAGTGAGAGCAGTCTTAAAATCAAAGTTCAATTCCTCCTAATATATTTTTAACAGACTTCTGATGCTGGACCATCCCTTTCATCTCTGTATATTTTAAGATCTGTAGCAAAGCAGCTGGGGATATATTGTTACAGATAGCAGTGGGCAGGCAGGTCGGGAGCAGTCCTTTTTATATATTTCAGCATAGGAGGAAGCATAAATCTCCCACTGGTGTTTGAATGTGTACCACAAGGCAATACGTATATTTGCACGTACGAGATGGAATGCATTTGCATGAGCATTTGTCTAACATGTCTAAGAGCAAAGTTGAAACAGCACCTAGCTTCTGTGCTTTTTACATACAGAAAGGCAAATTGTCAGCTGGAGGAGATCAGTGTATCTTTGCTGACGTCAGTACAGCCATGGGAATTTGCATCACCTGAGGATCTGTACCAGATTTTGTGTATCTGTCCTCACACACAAATACACATGCATCTGCTAGTGTAAATGAGTGTTGACAATAGCAATAGCGACTCATCGCAGAGATGGCGTTGAACAATGAGAAAGCCATAAAGCAACATTCTGATTCTCCATGTAATAGGTTTGCAATGTCTTCTCACCGTATTTTAATTTAAGGTCAGCGTTTTGGTACTACAGGATTATGAAGATATATTTGTTCTGTTTAATAATGTGGTGGTGTTGTTGCTTTCCTGTACTCTACTTTGTGCATGAACCCACAGTCTGCTTCTTATTCAGGTATTATTTTTATTGCCTTTGCTAAGATTGTGTTCATTGATCAGCTGTTATTTTCATGTACTCTGAAGTTACAACTTTCTGACAGGGATAGGACGGGATCAATATTTTCCGTGATTAGTCACATCTGAGCAGGGATGTTTTGGGGAAATGGAGCTGCTTCTGAAGGAAGAAAAAATGACAAAGCTTGTCCTTTCTGCCCTCTTTTAGGCAAGGACCAGGGGGGTCGGTGAGCTGCAGAGCTAATGAAGCTTAGCTTGCAAAAGTCCTGTGTCATGGTGATGTTTTCCAGTGCTTGACAAGATGTGAGATCTGATCTAAGTTACTCCTGGTGCTGAGGCTTTTGTAACATCTGTCTCCAACATGGACACTTCTATGTAATGAGTTCAGTTCACACTGAATAGTTTTCCGCAATGGAAACTACAAAGTTCTCTTCCTTCAACGCCATCTGTGATCAGTGTTACCCACTCAAACCCGACTTAGTTACAAAGTAGGAACTAATGCACACACACACATACACACAGAAAGGTAAAGGTACGTACCTTGAAAGAAAAAATAAAATATATGGTCCCAGACAATGTATTTTACTGTGGAATCCAGGCAGTAAAACCCCAGATAATTGTTTTGAAATTAGCTTACGAGTACTTCAAAGTGGCCGGACAGCCCACTCCAAACCTGTGACCCTTTCACAGAACTAGTGTTCTGTGTATGCCTTTTAAAAGTCTTGGAATATTAAAGTTACAAAGAATTGGGAAATTACTGTAGGAATCCAATGGGCATCTAGGTGGAGATCTACCATTGCTGAATGAAGACTGTTGCTCCTCCTGGATTTGCACTTGAAGTTGGTGGATCATTTTAATCCACCTGCCAATATTTACATGGACGTAAGCTGCTTTTGAGACAGTTGCTACCAAATAGTTTGATTTATGTTTGCTGAAACACACTAAAGCATCTACATCTTTCTCAAAACTAGTACAAAACTGACACTTAGAATGTTATGAATCTTAAGGAGTCATGGGGTTTTCTTCAGGCTTTCTATACTTGGATGTTTCTTCTTCAAATTCTGAACTTTCTATTAACATTCAGGACCTCACTGTCAATCTGTTTGTCTCTGTCATGTAGATTTCCAGGCAGTCCTCCAAAGTGATTCAAACTATTCTGGTCCAGTGAGAGAGTTGTTCTGACAGTTCCTCCTTCAGCCTCAGCATTCTGCATCTTCCTGCTGCTGAGCATGCATGGAAACCACCTCCGTGGAACACTCTCACATCTGCCTCTTGGAGAGGTATGGTTTTGGCCCTGAGGTCCTTAGTGGACTTCGTACGTGGTGGCATTTTCCAAAAGACCTCTCCAGATTTATGGAGATTATGAGCTCTCTTCCTCCTTCAGTTATGGAACCAAGCTCGGGCCTGTCCTTCCTTGGTTTTAGCCCCCCAAGAGAAATACTGTTTCTGTCTCTTTGGGGCTGTTCCAAGAAAAGTTTCATCTTTACAGTCATTCCAGCATTCTCACAAAGTCCTTCTCTTTTGTTTGCTGGTTTTTAATTTGCAAGTCCATTCCCAGTAGGACACCAGTGAATTGCCTGTGTCTGCCTAGGTACTCATATGGCCCCCTTCACCACAGTAATGGAGTATCTGGATTTGTCCTCAGGGCTTGTGCTCATACCCACATATACTGGATTACTAAACTTTATCTGAACTTGCACAATGTCTGAGGAATCTCTGTTTTCTGGTCATTCCTTGGTTCTCATGCCAAAGACCTCTCTTCAAGCAGTTTTCTTGTATAATGTCTTATGCCAATAAATCTATATCCAGTCAAACTCTTAAGATAGGTAGACTGAATGGCTCTGATCAGTAATTCATGCTATTTTGCAGTCCAGGTAAGTCTAAGAGCTAGATTTTATTATCACTTAAATGAAAGTGGCTGAACTCACTTAACTATGTAGCTTCAAACTTGACGAGATGAGAAAGAACACTTGTATGTATCATTGGATATTATGGTTCTTCTTGAACTGCCTCATGTCCTATTACAGGGGCTAGTCAGTCTGAATTAGCTATTAGTCTATCAGATTCTGTACATACTTGCTGTATCAGTCATTTGGGATGGCACAGCCAATGGCTGTAATGTTTCCCCCAAGAATTCATTACTCATTTGGGAAAATACTGATCTCCATGTTAGCTGTAGCAACATCCACTGCTGGTCCCTTGTTCCTGCTAAGAAAGGATTGAGTTTATCAAGCTGAATACATAAACATTTGACTTCAGTAGACATGCTCTGTCTGTAACTACTGTACCACCTCTGTCACTTCTTTTAGCAAGCTTTTATATAGCCAAGAGGACAAAGAATACCAGAGTGTGTGTTTGATGTATAAAAAGCATTGGCCATAAATAAATAAACAAATAAATAAATAATTCATTCTCAAGATATTTAAAGATATTTATCCTCCCAAATGTGAAAGAAAGTATCTACTTATTTTTTTAAGAGCAGAATCAGACTCTGTTTGCTTTCAGCAAGTTATTTTGCAGATCAGTAGAAGAGGAAAAACTAGTGACAAGGGAAGAGAAGAGGAATAGAGGAGTCTACAGTGTGTCTCTACACTGCTATGGGCAACCCTCAGGCTGGTTTTAGGTCCATATTAGCCTGATCTTCAAATCCCAAGCCTGAAAACATGTTTGAAGCATTGCCTCAGGACCGTGGATGCCTGCATCTACATAATCTCCAACTTCTTGCAGTAGTCATAGAGTAGGATATACCACTCTTCTGGGTTCTGCAAGGGTTGTCTGTGCAGGGAGATATAAACCAACAGAAGAGGGGACAGCAGCGTGGCAGAGTTAGACCAGCAAGGAGAAAGGACCCACTAGAAACTAGAATGCAGGAGTACCAGAAGATCCAGAAACCTTATTGTGCAGAGGCCATCAAGTTTTCAAATGCCTGGTTCATTTATGTATGACTGTAATGATACCTTGTTGTAGGTAGGGGGAGAGAGGGAATGACAGGGGTTTGTGTTCGGTTTCCATGAGGCTTCCTATTCAGGAGAAATTCCTAATAAACAACACATACTGAACATTACACTTAACAGATACTAACTGGTTGAAGGAGCTTCCCAATCTGTGAGTCCTGTGCTCTAGGAAGGAACACGCTACTGTAAGCCCAGAGTGTATGTGACTAGTTCTCATCACTGTGGGATGTGAGCACCTGCTTTTCAGGGCAGATGTTGGGGACCTTACCCACCCATGTCCCTTCACAGTCTGCACACACAAACAATAAATGATATTATTCCCGTTCACGTGCCAATGGAAATCATCATTTTCCTCTCATGATTTTGTCTAATTGACAGCTGGGCACATTCTTAATTGTTTTCCTCTTGTGAAGTTATTTTCTCTTTCGTGACATTGGTTTGGGATGCTAGGAAATCCTCACTGAGCTGTTCGCATCCCAATACGTCAAGCACAAATGACAGCATGACTTACAATGCAGTAAGGAATCAGAGCAGTTCTGCTGCAGGCTTCATTATAAACTGCAATGGTCAACTCTCATATCTTATACCAGAAACAGCTGCATTTCAGAGATGATCATATATACACATTTTATATAGTGCTCTGGGAAGTAATGTACTTGTTTAAAAGTGGGATACTGTCAGTGTATTTTCTTACCAATGTCTAAAATGGCAGCAAGTAGCAACTATGCAAGCTTTTCTTCTAGCACATTGCTCACTGTGACAAGATCTTGCTGCAAGATGAATGATAGAAAGACCATGCAAGAATAAGTAATAACAATACCACCAACTCTTCTGCATTACTCTTTTATCAGTAGACCCTTTACTGCTTACAGAGTCAGTCCTCGTTTTACAGGAGAGGATAAAAAGATGGAAAATGTTTTGCTTGAGTTCACATGGCTATCCAAAGCTGAGAGTAAAGCCTGTGTCCCAGGGCACTGATCTGTCAAGTAAGCTGTAGTGCTTTGGAAGAAGGAGACAAACAGGACAAGAAGTGTTAAATGTTATGAGGTCACTTCTATGGCATAAATAACATTGCCCTAAATACTGAAATCTGATTCATTCTCTGGACAGCTTGATAACAGGAAGAGTTTTGCCCAGATAATAGTCTTGAGTTTGGCCAAAAATCCTTAACAGCCACTCATGATTGGTGTCAGATATAGACATTAGAAACAGTGAGCAGTGGGAGCTGGAGATAAAGTTGAATCTTGAATATAAGGAACTAAGACACATGGTTTCAAGTTGGCAGAGCTGTGAATATGCATTGCATGTAAATCCAGCAGTGTTTACATAGGTACCTAGTTGAGCAAGAAAGTGTGTCTGATTGAAAAGGTAATGCCTAAGTTGCTGGAGCATATCTTGTTTCTTGCAGCAATCAGTCATTACAGGTTACCAGGAATGGGGTAGGGTAACAAAAGTAGGTAAGCTAAGAGTCCATGGTCTCTGTAGTTTCAGTCTGGTTGATGTGAGACAGGTCAGGAAGCATGTAGAAGACACCCAAATCATTCCTCTCATGGGAGCTAAAAGAAGAGCCTCCCACAGAGGTAGGCAGTGCATGTGAGCTAGGGAAGTAGAAAGTAATTATCACAGCTGTGCATGTGAATGAGTAGACAAAGTGCCTTCTCCAAAAACCCATGTGTACCAAGATACAATTCCTTCTTCCCACAGCTATATTTTCTCCCCCACTCTTCTGTTATTAAATACAGAGCCATATTGTGGGTCTGATGCCTCTATCCCTACCTCCCCTGACACAATTGCAGCAGTACCAAGTCATGCAGACAGTCTCAAAGTCTTGTTATGTTGTATCTCCTTGGATGAGGCAAGGAGAATCTATGTCGCTTAATGGATTCTGGGCTGAGATTCTCATCTCCACTAATAAGGAGTGTATTTGCCTTCTCCAGTCCATCCAGTTTTCAGTATGGTGTTCCATTAGCTCAGTTTGATTATCTCTTCCTACCTCTTTGAGAAGGATCTTGTCTTACAAGAGATGATGAGAAAGAGCTGGAACAAGGGCAGGAATGCCTTCAGGATGTGAATGTGCATTGAATTTTTCTGGAATTCCTTTCTCTGAATAGCAAGGAGCTATTTATGTTGGTTACTTTTTCCTCTCAGCATGCACTGGAAGAGGATACTGATTTCCTCAGTTTGAGGGGACCCTGTACCACATAGAATCAAGACCTCGATCTCTTCATCTTCCAGCTCTATTTGTTTGGTTTTGTTTTTCCAATATTTCATTACTCCATTTATTAACATTATGCACAAAATTCAGGACTTGCGTGGCTCCTGATAGCAACAGAAGCATTTGCAAAGATGCTAGCAAGAATGAAACTGGCCCCCAGGAAGAGAGTTGGGGCCCCTTCTCCCAACTTCACTGACTCCTTCCAGACAGCACCTCCTGTTCATTCTGACTTACCCAGCCCATTTATCTTTCTCCTGACAGTTACATCTTATTTTTCCTCCTCAAGCCTCCATTTTGCAGCTCTGATGCAAGAGGCCAGTAATGTAGATGGCAGCTGCATTGTGGCATAGGGATACAACACTGCCGAGAGCAAGGCTGTGATGAAGACTTCTGTGACTGGATTCCAGGATAACAGCTGGTGGGAGAATGGGCATCATTTCATTCCTGCAGGTACTGAACAACTAATCAGTAGAGTGAAGTGGCATGTAACTAATACACCTTAATTCACAAGGCAATACATCTTCCTTCTACATCTTCCTCTAGATATACATCTCTGTGCAGAGAGATGAATTCTGAAGGAATGAGAGGTGCAAAAGTAGATCAACATATATATTCACTCATGACTAGCTGGGTAGTAGTCCAAGTGAGATGTGCTTCGTGTCACATACATCCAGTTTTTACATCTGGGGACTATAATGGATTTCAGGAACCCACTGGATTAACAAAATCAGTGGTAAGGAAGGACTGAAAGAAACATTTTCTTGATCACTTTATATTAAGAACGTACATTTGACTGTTTTGTTTAGTGTTATGGTCATGACTGCAGGAAAAAAAGATAGCTCTTTTGGCTTGAGTTTTGTGCTTCAAAGAGTAAGTGACCACATTTTGAACCTGTACTGAGAATGCTCCAGAGACAGCTTCAGAAGAAGCTCTGTGTAATCAGAAAGGAATTTGTGCTAAAAGAAGGAAAGAACTAAATGGAGATTTCTAAGCAAGAGGTAGTTGAGCTTCAGAAACTTCTGACTGCTTTAAAAGAACAGGTGGGCTCAGGAGGCAAACAAAATGCTGTCTTTTCTGTTATCAAATAAAACAAAGAGCCATAGTTGCATATCAGAGAATTGATACTACGAAAAGCAAATGTAGCCTATTTCAGAGTGATCTGTCAGACCGCAGGCCATGGAGCTAAAAGATGCCACTGTTTCTGACCAGTATGCAGTCTGGCTGGTGCTGTGAGATCCTCAGCTGTCACAGCTTTGTTTCATCACAAACATTGAGATGTATTTATTGATGCTAATTCTATAGCAGCGGATGCTCTTATTTAAACTGAAACAGTACATTTTGCCTACTACTACTACAAGCCTCTGCTAAGCCAGAAAAGTAGAGAGACAATGCAGGTCCAGAACTTCATTTGCAAAGTAAGGTCTATGATATGAGGAGGAAACAGAATTGGAGGAAATGATACTACGGGACTCAAGTGAAGACAGTATGTTGTGCAAAGGGCTGGTAGGTGCTTTATGATGAGCACTATTGGTGAGACATTGCTCGAAGGAGCAAGACTTGAATAGCACGGGGCAGAGCTGTGTGGATGGATAGGTGTGTGCTAGTAGAGTTTGGTTGTACTGGCAGCTGCACAGGTGCTCAGGACTAGGCTGGTATAGGCTCCAAGTAAGGAGAAACTGCAGAGCTGCACAAGGGAAGCCTTGCCTGCACTCTGCTTGGCACCAAGCAGTTGCTATTAATCTTTCACTTCCCTAAGCACTGATATTCATCTAAATTATGAAAAAAGGTTTCTCAAATACAGCAGGAAAGGTTCTTTAGCTTCATATTTATGAACTTAGATAAAAGAGAACTTGATATGAATCTAGAAAAGTGACATCTCAATTTTATCATGCCCATCATGATGATGAGTACAAGTGTGGGTTGATTACTTGCTCCTGACCCTTCTCGATCCCTCTTGCTTTCTAAGGTTCTGCTTCTCAGGGAACTTCTATTCTCTGAACAGTTCAAGCTGTTCTTTGTCTTTTCATCCTTTTGGCTTCCACTGGCACCAAGCAAGAAATTGCCTCATTTGCTAATAGATATTCTAGTTAATAATAGCAAATCCATCCACTGAGAATATTTCTTGCCTGTTTTGCAAGATGGGAATGCTGTTTTAATGGCACAGTGCTGGCACACAAGTGGGAATGCTTGCACCCATTTATGTAACTGAATGTTGACACACAGTCTATTCACCTGAGACTTTCTGATGGCCCCTGTTGCTCACCAAATCATAACTGTGACGGTGGAGAAAGCACAGCAGTTCCATTGTCAACTGAAAATCTCCTGGGTCTAAAGGCTTGCTGAATTTCTGTCATGCAGAGTTTCTGGGCATGCCTTCATTGGCTGTTTGGGGATTTGACTGTGGAGAATCTGAACCAATTTTCTCCGTAAGGCTTTTGATGCTGTTAATTATTAATTTCATAATAATAGGTTTTCAAGAAAAGATAGATCGAGCCATCTCCCAAACAGTATTCGAAACAGATCTTCTACAGAGTAACTATAGATCCAAGGAACAAAATTATTCATATTCTTTCTTTTAGATGTCTCCTAGACACTTTGTACATATTTCCTCTTTGATTTATTTTGGCATAAATGGAGAATAACCATTGGAGACAAGAAAAACAACTCAGTGGAAGCCCATAGCTATGAACAAATACAAGTGAGGGGAGAGCAGAGGTCCTTGAAGTTCTGTTGGGCTCACAGAAAACAAATGCAGATATAATTAAACTCTAAGTAGGTGGATTGAAGACTTAAGAGGAAAGGCTATTTCAGATATAGTAGAAATAGAGGCTGCATTGCTAGCTAAGAATTATCTTGAGTAAGCGAACAAGAAGAAGGGTAGCACTGTAGTCAGTGGTGCCTATTTGTAAGAGAACAATTGGCTGTAGTAATAGACGTGGCGTGGGTCCCAATGGCATAGCAGCTGTTCTGTGCACTGCTGCATATCTCAAAGTTCATGCCCATTCTGCTTATATTACAAGCAGGCAAAGATGCATAGAAGAACTATAGAAGAACTTTTTTTTTTTTTTTTTTTTTTTTTTTTTTTTTTTAATTATTACTTGCCTTTTTTAGGCTCAGACTTTTATTTTTCAAACACTCAAAACATGAATTCTTCCTTCTCCTGTTAACTCATTTTTTTTAAAGTGTATTGGAAAAATCAGTTATATGTATGTTGTATATATAACATTCCAGTATTTAATTTTTCTTTAATACATTAAAACAAGCAAACAAACAAACAAACAAAAAAAAACCTCAAAGGAAATTATCATCGCCAAAACACTTCCTAACTTTATCCTACTTTCATCCCCCATCACTAACTTATTCCCAACACATGGAGTCAAGACTAAAAACCCTACCAGGTTCCTTTCTGTAAGGACATGACACAGAAGGAAAAGGTAGTAGCTGAATAAAAACAGTGAGATGAAGAAGGTTATGAATTAGAAACCCGGTGTCATATGAAGGCAACCTTTATAAATGCTAAGGGAGAAAAACCCCGAATATGTTATTTTGCCTTACATTTCACTAGACGGCATTTACAGTTGATGTCTAGTTATGTCCTGTTTTTAGTGTAGTTACTCAGTTGTCATCATTGTCTTCTTTCTTAACAGACCGAGGGTCTTGAGACAAACTTGAAAGCCTTCCCAAAGAGAACTAATAAAGAGAACATTGATACAAGAACTTGTTCAGACAAATGAGTTTCAAGACAGTGATCTATGTAGATGAACTTATGTAAAGAACCTTGCAGTCACTCCAAACCCAACACTACCTGACAGCAGATGTTTTTGTGAAGGAAGTTAAAGGGTGACTGCCACATAGACCTCTCCTGCAGAAGGCTAGGTTTATTAAACAAAATAAAACAAAAAGAATAAATAACTAGAAGGAGAAGATGAGGTAGTAGTAGTAGTACAACCAACTGATCACTTACTCCATTTCAGAGGTGCATGCCACCCGGGAGTCAACAAAACCTCAACGTGTTCATCAGAATGGCATTTAGACTTCAAAAGTTGCTGCTTCTGGGCCAGATGACCTTACTTACTGCTGAAGCATGTGAAGCAATCTAGTCTTAGATTCCAGCATTATTGTTTCATGGAAAGCTAAGGGTGATGTGGAATGTTTTCCATTCTCAAATGTACTAGTATTGCTTGATCCTGGAGGCTCATAATTACCACACAGCCTATTGTACTTCATATGGAGCCCATCAGTGGAGAAGTCTGTAGATTCACCTATGAAGAATAGCCTCCAAATGTGTTTGAATTTCAACTCTATAAGGCTGTACAATTCTTCTATTTTCTCCCTGATTGTTTGTTCTACCTCTTTTTATAATTAACAGTTCCTCATCTTTCATTGGAACATTTCCTTGATTGATTTAAAAGACATAACTTAATCAACTACCAAGGCAGAATTGGGATGCCCAAAGCCTATAATACCACTCCCCATGCATCTCTTGTACTTTTGTTGCTCTCTGTTCATTTTCTTTTCCTGTCATTCTCCTTGGAGGTTTTTCTTCTTATGAGTCTTCCATTGTCCATAAGATCTCACAGCCAGAAAGACAGAGAATTTTTATATTGTATGAGGTCAAACAATAAATGTAAGTGCCATCCTCTTGACCTTTGTGAGATGCTGAGGCTGCCATGGTCTTCCTGAGCCTTTATAAGCAATAGAAAGGCTAAGGAAATGGAATGAAGTGCAGACTAATTTAATCCTGATTCTTGGAGGTCTCAGTATCAGCTTTTACGAAGTCACAGATTTTTGTTCCTTGTAGACAGGAACAGCAATGCAGTAGATGTGTAGCAACAAGAAAGTCACATAACTTTGTTCTACTTGTACTGCAGGCAACAAAACACTTTCTGACAGACTTGCAGACTCTAGCAAAAGAACAAAAGCCTTAACCTGGAAATGATGCTGAAAGAGAGCAGAAATTGAGAATATTGCACACGTCTTAATTACTACAGAATTAAGATGTTGTAAATAAAAGCTGATTACCCTAGAAAGTAAGCCATGGTGTCTGTTCGAAGAAGGAATGTTGGAAAGTATCAGAATTGTAGAATGGCCTGGGTTGAAAAGGACCACAGTGATCATCCAGTTTCAACCCCCCTGCTATGTGCAGGGTTGCCAGCCACCAGACCAGGCTGCCCAGAGCCACATCCAGCCTGGCCTTGAATGTCTCCAGGGATGGGGCATCCACAACCTCCTTAGGCAACCTGTTGCAGTGCGTCACCACCTTCTGTGTGAAAAATTTCCTCCTAATATTTAACCTAAACCTCCCCTGTCCCACTTTAAAGTAATGAGACTGAGGAATTGCATTAATTAACATAACAAATGCCTTGGGTAAAAAATCTCCCCCCCCCCCCCCCACAAAAAAAAAGGCAGAACAGCAACAGACACATCAAACTCCACCCTCCACCCCCATCCCAATTACCTCAGAGGACCATGATTAAGGAACTTAAGTTTTTCTTTTAGACGTTCATATGATTTTGTTCAGAGCACCTGGCACATGAAAAGGCCCAACTGTTAGTTGAACTAAGATGGCCTGCATCTTTCATGTCTGTGTAAAGTCTACCATACTTCGGGTACTATATAAAGGAGAATAAACCCAACAACCTAAAGTGTTTCCAAACATGATCACTCATTCTCTGCCTACTAATGTCTCATTAGCATCTCCTGTCCTCAGCTGTGTTTTAGTTTCTAAAAGTTGACAAGTCAGTCTAATTACAGACTGAGTTCAGCTTTTGGTTGTGGAGTAGAGGGTGATAGGGAAGGACACAAATATTTCTTTTTCTCATTTTAAAGATTGTGATGGAAATTGTAAAGCTCTCGCACCAGCCATTCCTGCTATCACACCCATTCCTGCTAGCCACCACTGGATTTCTAAACAGATTTTCGGAATGAGTATAATTCAGACCTGTACACACATGTGGAAGTTTAGCTTATCCTGTAGCCTCTTTGCTGTTTTATTTTCTAAGGAATGTTTGGCATGCAGTTCCCTTGTGTTCATGGCCACTATCAGTGACGCAAAGGTTATCTGAAGAGCATCCATTTGATGCAGCTATCATATACCTCCTATTCCAAGCGTGCCCTCAAGGTTTCCATATCCATTCCCATGGATTCCATTTCTATAAGGTCCCAGTTTAATGGTCTGCTAGAGGCTTTGGTGTGCTCCTCACAAGAGCTCTTACACTGCAGTGCAATTCAATTTCCATTAATTTGTGGTAGTTGCATACAGTGGATTTTATCAGAGAGGTCCTTGGCATTCATACCCTGCACTGAAGCGCTAGCTTAAGCAGCTAAAAAAACTTCTCAAACCATACACAGCCTTGATGAGGATTTTCAGGTGTGTTCCCCCACTTAGAAGAGAGGAGTCTGAATTAAAGAGTTCAGAGGATTTGTAATTGGAAACAGTTCCATCAAATAATGGCTGTAGACCGGAATTCCCTTCATGCCCTGAGGGGCACTGTACTTTGTTTCCAAGCGAGATTAATATTAATTTCCATTTACAGAATCTTTCTACATTCCAAGTACTCTGGCTGATCATTACCTGCCACTGAGACACAGCTGGCTCAGGGACAGATGGCAGCCCTCCTCTGTGATCAGAGTTACTGTTTCTTCCAGAAAAACTGTTGTTAGGTGTTAGGCTAACCAAGTGAGACCCGGCCATTAGATAGTATATATGGGCGTAGCCCCAGTGATTGCCATTAACCAAATGAAATTTGACAGAAGACTCCAGGTTCAGACAGGCTAGCATGAAACTAAAGAAGTATCCATTTAGTCTTACTAGAAGTTCAAGTGATTTTGGCATTACAACTTGCTGGGCGTGCTGGATCTTACAGCCCTATGCCATGGCGTTGATTCAGTGAAGACTCAGCTAGAAGAGTAGCACCTGCTGCAGCACACCCTTCCATTTGTCTTGGAAGTCTTCAGTCCAACTGTATGCCTAGACTGAATCACTTAGCTTATAATAGTTGACATGAGTGCAGCCTGAAGAAGCATGGCTGTAGGCTCCTTTTGAACTCAGTGAAGGAAGTCTAGAAACTGCAGTGGAAACTTGTCACAGTCTGTTTGCTTTGGAGTCACCCTGATTCTGATTTTGCTATGAATCTCATTGTTCTAAACACAAAGATCTTGCTTCAGTTACTTTTAAAGGAGAGAAACATACTCTTGCAGGTGGCAAGAATGCAATGCATGCAATGCCTGGTTTTGCTCCTAAAGCATTTCCATCTGTTAGTCTTGAACTCGATGAGCCTCAGCATGCACCTATTCTCAGTAATTTCACATCTTTTCCTCTATAAAGACTCCTTATGCTGTAGATTGTACTGGTGATAGGAAACTAAACTGTCAAACACATAGGAAGGGATAACTTTATATTATCATGTTAACATCAACAATTTGGTCACAAATGCAGAAAATAGTGGAAAATAATTAACACATAGAAAGTTGTAAAAGGGCTAAAAGCAATACAATTGTTCTTACATACTCATATAATCCATCCCATACTATTGGTCTCAGATGGTAGGATAAGCATAAGGACACCATCCATCTTTAAAGGACAACTGGTTTTTGAACATGTGCTTCAGTCATCTGTGGGATCCTTAGTTTACCTGCAGTCTATATATAGTTGAGCAGGACAGGTCTTCAGTTCCTACCCAAAAAGGCTTAGTCACATGAGCACTTAGTTTCAAAGAGAATTCAATCTGAAGGCAAAGAAAGTCATTTCTCAGGAGTTCACTAGGTAGCAATAAATATGTACTTTGAAATCTGAAGAACAGCATTCCCATCTGCTCTGAAGGAATAAAAAGGTTGAGTCTTTCAAAGTATCATGGAAAAGGAGCATTTAGATCCTCCAGGGAATACTTGGAACCCTAAATTATGGGCATCCAACCATTTGGCTTGCCTGGGTTGCTCCAAAAGTAATGCTTCCTAATTATTTCCATGGAAACTACAAGCATGATAATACTGTTTAATAGAGCAAATTCTTAGCTACAAAACACTCTTTTGCAACACAGTCACTACCATGAGCTATGCATTTTCATCAGCAATGAACAGGAGCTTGCATGCTGCACTCATAACGATCTGCACCAGCTAAAGTGACCCACTGTCACTGCCACCACTGCTGAAATGCAGCACCCACTGCTTCACTGTGCTCATAGACACTGCTTGCTCTGCATAAACATTCAGAAAGCATTGATGAGTGTCAGTGGATGCCATTTTTTTCTGCATGGAGGAACACAACGTTCTGCCAGAAGTGAGCATGACATGAACAAGGAGGGATTGTGAAGGAAGGGATCATTCTCTGTGGTAAGATGGGGCTTCTTATAAAGGTCTGGTAAAGAGACGGGATCAAGTTTTTGATTGCAACTCAATACATTCAATTTAAAAATTCACAACTAATAAAATATATTTTTTCAGTGCTCTCGAAACCTATTCTCAAATTCCTGTAACAAAATGGAAAGCATGGCGGCAGGTTGATCAGTATTCATAGAACTGTGTTTAACGGTTCCATGAGGATGGAATTGTGCTTGGCACTATCAGAAGAATGGCACCTCCAAGAGGACAGTCTCTCCACTGTAGGAAGTAGCACAGCTTATAATTCAGAAGCCCTTTCCACTGAGCAGGAACATAAGGATTTGTTATACTCTCTCTCTGGCACCATTTGAGAATATTTATGAACACTAAAGCTGGCTAAGAAACCACCTACATGTTTTCAGTGTATGATAAGGTCTCATGAGAACCTGTCTTACAATAAAATGCAACACACAAGAATGAGCAAACTGGGTTGTTACTAGATTTTCCATTGAAAAAGGAAGAATTTTCCATTTCTCTTGGAAGGCCTTTAAAAAAAAAAGTAGACGAACATGGAAAATATAGAAGTGTTTCTTCTGGGCCAAAAAAGCACTTATTTTCAGGAGGAAGTTTGGACTCTGACCAGTTGTCATTTGATGTACTGTCATTCAGACCAAAACCTGACTGTGTTTTCTTGTTTTGGCTTCGAGTGGAAGCGACGTTGGTCATGGCATCTTTGGAAGTTAGCTGTTGGGAAAAGGCACGGTTGTGCCTTTAATTGTACCCATTAACAAAACAAGAAAACTTCCTACTCACGATTCCAGGAATAGCAACAAAGCCTTTTGAGAGGGGATTAGCTGAAATTTCAAGTGTGCCAATACTCCTCAGCTTGGAAAGCTCTCCCAAGCAGCAAGATTAGTCTGCAGAAGGAAACCTGCACAACAGTGATGTGAATTTGGTGTTCAGGATTGGTGACAATGTGTTGAAAACTCCTATCTATTGCATATGAATAAGCACAGTGATAGCAAGTAGGTCTTTCTACTGGCACACTCCAGAAGAATTCATGCCTGTGGGAATCTGCAGAGGTTAAAAACCTTCTAAAACCTAAACGCTAGATCAACATGGAAGAAGGAAAACGACTTCTTCCCAGTCTGCGTGCATCATATGGATGTTTGCTCTCATGTTTTTTTCTCATATGAGAAATTCAACATACAAGAGGAATATGTGTTAGGATTGATCCTGGGAGGGGATAAATCTCGTTATGTGGGGCCTGCGTTTTATTTGCTTATGTTTGATAAAGAGACAAATTCTCAAATGTTTGTATGAAAGCTGGCTGGCAATCATTCCTGTTGACTGGTTGAGGCTTCCCTTTTTGCTGGCTCTCCACCTTGCTTTTTCATTTGCATGCAGTGCCTATTAGTGACAACCAGTTAGTAAGAGAGAGATATTGTTGCTTGCTAGGGCATGCTGTATCTTTTTTGGTCTGGTTATTTTACTAACTCAACCCAAATTAAGTATCTTGCTTGTGCTGCCCTTCATACCTTCTGATTAACCTTCCATCTGAATGGAGACAGACAAGCTATGTAAAATCCTGTAGACTATTAATGTGCGTCTTGAGGAAAGTTACCACTTTTAATGACCCCATGAAATACACGCAAGTTTTAGATATATCCTTTATCTCTAGTTTCCTTGTGCATATGCACCATCTGCTTTTTGCTCTCTAGTAGGAGAGATGAAGACTGTTTTGATTAAATAGTCCTAGAAACTGGAGGAAGTAATTCCAGTGACACCTGTCAGATATCCTCTTTTATCAAAAAAGGGTTCTTTCTCCATAGGAAGACACGAGTACTCAATTTCTTTACTCTTAACATATAGACTGATGTTTTGCCAGCTATTGTGAGATTTTTTATGAGCTTTAGTGGTGCAGCTTTTTTGTTGTGCTGACAAATATCTAGCTGGATGTTATATCTTTCTAGATGTTCTGGCTGTGTTAGTGAGGCTGTATGTTCTCTTTCAGAGAGAAGGCTGGTTGGAATACATTTAAAACTGGCCTATTAATATCAACCAATCAGTACAGACCAGGTTCATTCCTATTCCTTTGGTTTATAAGAGTTAAGAGGCCATTCCAGCCCATTTCCTTTTGCCTTCCCTAGTTACAATGAATGGTTTGACCTGCTCAGAAGAACCAGATTTACACTCTTCAGGTTGAATTTCCCTTTTTAGTGATGCGAGCTCTTTCAATATTCCATTGACAGGTTATGTACCATCTACAGCTGTGCCAGAGCAAGGATGATACTCATTTCAAATAGACACACCGCTTCTTAGATAGACATAGTCTCTTGGGACCACAGTTTAGGCTATGTAGAAGAGCACCAGGGTTCACATGCCATTCATTTCAGGGAAAAATGCTCAATTCTGTTCTTTGGGGCTGCTATGCAGTAAAGGAACTTACAATTACCTTTAAGGGCAGCATCTGGCAAAGTGGGCTATTGATAGAATTGACTTGCGCTCTGTTCACTAGAAAGTTTCCCGTTCATTTTAAAAGGCTTTTTCTTTGCAAATGGTTACAAATCAGTGCAAGGGAAAGCAGTATGGGAGAGATATATTTGACAGCTGCAAGCTTTCGCAGTTCAGCATAGGTTGTTTCTCTCTCATCCGTACATGTTTCCCTCCACCCCCCACCCCATAACCTGTTGTATTCTTTGCTCTGCTTTCTTCTTCCTCTGAAATTAATTCTTCTGGTTCCCACTTAGTCTTTTTCAGCAATCTGAGCTGTTTAGTTGAGAGGAAGCTTTGACTATTGCTTAGAAACCAGGACTGAAGCATTAGAAAGGTTGTATCTTCATGCTACCGACAAACAGCAGGCAAATTGAATTGCCTCACTTTACCTCAGCTTCCCTGTGTATGACTAGAGGAGTGTTACTCACTATCCTTGCAGGGGGTAGCACGAGGTGTCTGCCAGTGGTATTTATAAAGAGCTTTAAGTCTGCTGCCTTTGAAAGATGAACAGTTTTGCTGCAGTTAGTGCTCGACAACTGGACACATTTGACAGCATTTTGCACAGCAGAGAAATGAGTGGGCCTGTGCATTGTTGTCACAAAGGGGAGATGGTTCCTGAGACAGCTTTTGAAGTTGAATTCTATGCATCATTTTAATGCAAGAGTATATTGTAATTTAGACAGATATAAGGCATGACAACATCAGAAATTAAAGTAGAGGATGAATCAGGCAGCCATGCTGAAATATTCCAGGGCAACAGGCGCTGCCTCAGGGCCAGCACTTTGCTTTGGTTTCCTACCCCAATAAGCATCTTCCTGTAGGTTAAACAAAGAAAGACCCTGAGAAGAGTGAAGAATTGTTGAAAGAACACAAAAGCAGTGAGACAGTTCTGCTCGTCTCCTGCAGAAACTAATAATTTGTTTTCTATTTAAATATGCTCTGATGATTAAATCTGTAGATGGGTGTGTGACGTTCCAAATGCACCAGTACAATTCACCAGCGAAAAGAATAAGGGGGAAAAAAATAAGTTAGAGGCTGAAATTTGCATCAAGTTCAGCATTTTGTAGGTAAGTTTTTTTAAATTCAGAGCTCACTTGAGAATGGAAAGAGACATCAGTTCAAGTCCCTGCAGATTCAGAGCAAAGGTTTTCTTCTCCAGTCACTCTGAATTAGGTAGGACAGGAATGCAGCTTACTGTCTCTCACACGTAGTATCAACAACTAAAAAACCCATTATGCTGGTCCTACAAGACAATCGGAGCTCTCCTTTTGGCCTTCTGGCACCCTCATGAGAGAATGATGTAAGACAAGAGATGAGATAACTAAACACAGAGATCATTCCTGATGCTCTTTTCCTTTCAGACAGGATTTAGCCCTTGTGAGAAGTTCAGAATTGACGTTACTGAGGTCTGAGGTTTCCTGTTTACCTCAGAAAACAAGTGTAGCACAGGCTGTGGCAGTGCAGGCTTCCATAGAATGCCTCAACAAATCATCTTCATCCTTCACCCAAAGGGACATGCCTCAGGAGCGCAGGGATGATCTCCGCAACATACCACCCCTGCTCTTTCAAAGCACCTTCAGCCCAAGGATCTTAAAGGGCTTTCCAGGTATTCCTAAATGATGTGCCCAGCACATGCAAGAGATTCACTGATGTCAGGAGATAAGGCAGCCAAGTTGTTGTTGTTTGTTTTTCCTGAAAGTAAAGCACACACCTCCTTCTACTGCAGGCTATGTTTGCTCTCAGCATCAACTTCAGAGAGCACAGTAAGTCATGTAGAGCTTCGTAATGTTGGCACACAGTCTATACGGCTAAGTGGGACAGTTCACACTTCTCTTGCTGTTGCTTCAGTCTTTTTGTGGCTCCTGCTGGATTGTATGCTGCAGATGATTTATGAGGAACAGATTTCCCATAAGTGCATTCTTATATACATAAGTTCCCACCAAACACAAGTTTGAGAAGCATTCAGCATAGAATCATTTGGAACTCTTAGAATCAGGCTGTTGATTTTGCTGCCCATAGAAGAGTATTCCAATTTGAAAGTGTTTAAGATAGAAATGCAATGAGATAGAAAGACAGAGAAGACGTCATCTGTGGATGTTGCTGCATGAGAAGCCATATTGCTTACTGATTATCCTGCTTGAAATGGCAGTAAGTGGCATTTATCATGTAACAGGCACAAGAATAAGATCTGTTCATAAGTAGAAAGAAAAATGAAGAACCTTCATTTGAATACAGGTAGTATTTTAGTTAGGGCAACTCTTAAGAGCTGAATTGGCTAGGATTCACTGCATGAGACCTGAAATCAGATTGTCTACAAACTCAGTGGAAACATGGTTTTACCAGGACTTGGAGGAGATCCCAGATGAACAACGATCAGATTCCATTTCAACCCTTACTCTTGGCCATCTAGTTCTTTTGTATGTGCTGCAAAAGATTAAGAAGTCAGGGAACAGTATCTACAAAGCACCTTATTCCAGTTCTGGGCATTCTCTGGCTCTCTCACTGTATCAGAAATATTAACAATGTAATAGGAGTGAATAATTTAAGATGCTGACAAACTGCATATAGCCAGAATGCAGCCTATTTCAGACAAATGCATTCTTCCTTGAGAAAACTTTAGGGACAAAGAATGATTAGATGGAAAACTGATTTCCACTTAAGTGAGTAAGTGACCAAAGATATAAGCTTTGCTTACATTTTGGGGCTAGCACACTGATAACAGTTATGATGTTTCCCCTTTAAAGAACAAAAATTGCACAGGTCTCCAGGCTCCTTATTATGTTCTATACCTTGGATTCCATGCAGATCTCCCTCTGTGTCATTCAACACATTTCGCTTTATTTCTTTTTAATGAGGAATTTCCTACTATAACCCTTTGCTACAGTCTCCATTCCTGGCTCAGAGCTGTTGGTAAGTTGACTGCTTAGAAACATTGCCACAGGATCACCCATGAAGTTCTCTAATTACTAGATCTGGACAAACCAATTCTAAAATGAAGAATATCAAAAAGTTCATTGATTTTTACTTTTTATTCACTCTGTAGCTGAGCAAATAAAGCAATTTATAAAAGGACTCAATTACTGTCATCTGCTTAATTACTGCATAAGAACACAATTCTGCTTCTCCTGGTATCAAGAACAGACTTTCTCATTGACCTTGTTGATCAGATAGGAGTTACAAGCCTCCAAACCAGATATAATCGTGCAAAGTCTGTGTAACTGCCATAGATGCCAGTACATTTGCAGTAAGGTTCTATTTTGTCTTATGTATTCTTTTAGATGACTGTTCTTCACAAAATCCATTTTCCCATTGGTATCTGAAATTTCACTCTAACACAGATTCATCCCGGGCTTGACTATATGTTCTTTTTAAAAGAGTCATTTCTAGAAAACACAAACGAGTTCAGCATTTTCAACTAAGTAAACAGTGAAAGCTGACTATCCCAGACAACATCTTAACAGTGGTACCTAAACCACGCAATTAAATTAAGGCATACAGTTACACCCAGTGGCTGAAGTAGAAAAAAGCCTGCTGTTCTTTCTCCATTGATGCCTTGTACACAACTCCTCACTGCTTTGCAAAGAAGCTTGAGCTGTCCTATGACCGTAATCACTATGAAATCATAACAAATGCTAAAAATAATGGCCTATTCCAATCGTAAACTAAGAGTTTTTAATGCAACCTCTTTTTCTAGACGAGAAATTCTGTCCAATTAAGAACGGGTCACTGTTTGTAAGTGAAAATGGGAACAGCATCCAAGTCCCACCATGATAAGATCTGAAGAGACAGTCTCTTCCACTTAGGCTTTTAAAGAGCATCACTTTTGCAAGATAGGAAGAAAAACTGCTATGCTTAAACCACGCAGATTTCAAAACAGCACCCCTCTGGAATACTCCGGCATACTCTTCCAGTGAGCTGGTCTGTACTGGATTCATACTTTAGCAATGTGATATTCACTGTCTGATTACTGCAAAGAGCAGAAACAAGTGTTAAGACACAATAAATTATGACAATGGTTGTTCCTAGTCGTAAAGGAGTTAGCGAACCTAGTAACTGAAGACATGGTAACAGTGTTTGAAGCGTCTAATGAATTCTAGTTATTGCTTCAATTTACTCTGAAAATAATAAATGGTGGTAGGCATTACAGAGTTTTCAACATGCCTAAAAAGGTGGAAGAATTCAATTGTTCCATGCAAGTGTGCAAAACTCTAGCAATCACCCTCAGATTCATAGTGACATCAATTATTCTGAGCTTGGAAATTTGGAAGATATGCTGCAAGTAAAGGAGAAAAGCAGAAATAATAAAGACACAGCCACGTATCTCCTTGCCCTTTACAAACAGAGTTACAGAGGGAAAGAGTGAAACAGTCAATACCACAGTTAACTAGAAGATAATTTCGCAAGGAGAAGAGGAGAAGATTTAGGATCTGTTCTTTCCTCAAAAAGAAAAGCCCAAAGCTTTCTATGTAGTTAGTGCCCCCACCCCTCCCAGTCTGCCATGCAATGAGAGGCACCAACAGAAGGAATTCCATACAAGCACAATTTTAAAATGTCATAACTGAGAGAAAATTCCAACTTGCACAAATCACATTTACTTGTTTCCTTATTTTTCTCCCATTTTTTTCCTCTAGAAGTCAGCTTTGTATGAGATGCCTGTATAGCAGTACTGTAACATACTACTTCCTTGTACCACATACAGACATACGTCAATACTTTCCATGACACTTCTTTGCTCATTCTGCAAATGCCACGCAATATATCCTCATTTACAAAAGTGAAGTTTCCTGATAGAAGCTGCATTTCACAGTGAACTACCACATAATCTAAGTAGCCACTGTTAGCAAGGTACCTTTTCCTTGTAAAGGTCCATATCTCAGGTTTTGTACTGTGGACCTAACTGCTGTCACACAGACCAAAGATATAAAGATATCACAGTATCACAGTATTGTGCAAGTTGGAAGGGACCTTAGAGATCATTGAGTCCAACTCCCGGGATTCGAGCCTTTCTGTGTAGCAGAGCAGCATTTCTACCACTTGCGCCACAGGGGGAATTCGAACCCCGGGCCTCCAGTGTTGCAAGCAGCATATTATACCACTGCGTCACCTTAATTAAGATCCTTAATTCTAGCTTAATTTCAAAATATGCACTATAGAAGGAAAAAAAAAAAAAAAAAAAAAAAAAAAAAAGCTTATCAGTTACATACAAGCTTATTTAGCCTAAGTAAATGCTGTCTTTCAGCTGAGCAATAACTGTTATGAGACAACGAGATGAGGAATAAAATGCAGTGAGAGAGAAGTTTATACTGAGCTGAAGGTCTTCTACATGATGGAAAGATCAGCTGAGAAACACGGAACTAACAGCACAAACATTCTCATCTAATTTATACAGGCCAGGAACATGATGGAAAGCACAGCAATGATAGTAAAGCAGTGAAGTCCTAGGCTGTAGCAAGTGAAGATATGTTCAAATGCAGCAGCCATGGGCACAGAAACAAAGGAAAGAATTTGCTTACCCTTAAAAGGCCTCAGGTAGACAAGGACCTCTAGAGAGAGACCCTTACTTCTTCTGCCAACCCTTAAACGAGGTCTGGGAAGGGATGCATCCTGGCTCTACTATTCTGATCACACAGGTGCACTGCATGCACCTGAGCTCCCCTGGGTTGGCCCTGCCTTCCCACCAGGAACTGAATCACTGGTTCAGACCATGACTAGGTATTACCTCTACAATGCTGTTGGCCAGTATATCAAAGTAATCATGACCAGGGAAGTGGCAGAGATAATGAAGTCATGAGGAGGTGATTTTCTAGTTAAAATAGAAGATAAGGATATAAAATGTATATTTATTTCCTAGTTCTATTTGCCTATTAATTTAGCAAGCAAAGCAGAACAAGTTTTATCTCAAAAATAACAAGGATGCCCCTCTTTGCCCTATTCAGGAGGTTTTTGTCAATTTGCTGTGAGAATGGTTGTTATTCAGTATTACTTGTACTCTGCTACAAATTGCTTTTGATTCTCTTTATCAGGTGACTGCTGACTGTCTAGTATGATTCTCACTTACAGTGTGTCCCAAGATCAGTATCCAAATGACCTTAGATGTCTTGGTCTGTAGGGACTATACACTGGTCTACAGCAGCAACTCAAATTCCACCTTTCTCAAAGGCATACAGAAAGTAACCCTGGATGGTTTCCCTACCTATTCACACGTTTCAGGAGTACATCTGCTGTGTGTGCGTACTGGTCTCTGCAGTGCAGAAAATCAGGTATTAACCCTTTAGGAAACAACAGTGATGAGAAGATGGGAATTCTGATAGTCCAGAATCATGATACGTGGCATGAGGAACCATGTCTCCCTGTAAGGTAGCATGGGGCTCGAGCAGCAGAAAGCATGCAAATGACACAGAACTAAATGACCCTGGGGAGAGTGTACTCCTTCTAGCACTGGAGGGAAGATATCTGGTCTCCATGGTGCATTTTATAAGCTCTTATTTCATCAATAAACGCAGTGACTAATAAATCTCTGTCACAATTTGTTTGCTCTGGAGTTACACTGAGAACATGTTTTAGCTACAAGCAAGGCTGACCCACCTTGCCTAGGAACGTGATAATTGCTCTCTCCTCTTCGTATCTCTGCTTACCCCTGGGCTTCTCACTTTTTGACACTTGTTTGATTAAAATCTGGTTTGTACTAGGCTGCTTTTTTTTCCCACAAGTCTGAGCTGTCTCTTTCCACTACCTGTTCTTCAGCTTTGGGATTTCTTCATGTACTACACACTCTTTACATGGAATGACTGCTGCCAAAAGTGGAATTTCCCCCACCACACATCTTCTAAGGCTAAACTGGAGTCTGAGTAGAATCTGCTCATCACCAGGATCAAAATTTCAATGATTCCTCGTGCTAAAGTAACCACAGATGCCAATGCTGCCACTTCTGTTGCTTCTTCCCAAAGTGGGAACTCACATTCCCAGCATGTAGGGTCTGGAGCCATCTCTGATGTAGCTTCACAGTTAAAGTGTGAAAGCACAAATAGCACTGCTAGCTTATGCTGAGCCACATGGCATCAACTTATGCTACAGCCCTGTTGGCACCAGGGTACTGATGCAAACTTGTTAAATCTCAGTTGCTAGAGGAGTCTGCCCAGCTGTAAGTACCACAAGAAGGTCTGCATCAGCTGTCATGTTTCAGGAGCAGAAACACAATCAGTCCCATGGCTCCTCACTCTGATTTCCAGTAATTGTTTTTGCAGCTTTCCTGAAACATCTTGGCAGAAGCCAGTCTCCTGTAGTTCCTGAGAATATCTTAAATTTCTATTTCCAGAACTATCTCATTTATTTTATTTATTTACTTATTTACTTACTTACTTATTTATTTTAAATGAACAAAAAGGACATAAGGACTCCAGCACCTGGTGGGATGCTCAGAGCTTTATTAAGTAGAGAATAGCAGTGGATTTCTAATCCAGATGCTTTTGTAAGTTAAGATTCTCCACAAGGTACTAGCTAGCTGCAATAAGGCACTACAGAAAGATTCAGTAACACAGACAGATGTAAACAGCTCATCTAATTCAAGATGAGTTCTACATTTGGCTGCAGATGAAGGCTACATAGGTTTCTATGGTCATTGCTGACTGAAGCACTGATCTTTTGGCCAGGTATATGAGTGTAAGCTGACATTTGTATTTCAGTTCTGAGAAAGGACACGAATGACTAATTAGCATATACAAGGCATCTGGTTAAGAGGTAATGTCTTCTCCATTTTTGTGGTGACTTTTTCTTAGTGCTGTCCCACCAGTCAGAGAGCATAAAATAATCCAGTTCCTGGGATTAAGAGTGATTTAAACTGTCATCATGTTTATAAATTCATTTGACTGTATATTTTATGTCCTAATAGTATTAAACCTAGGAGCTGTTGAGCAGTTAGGACAGGGAAAGTGAACATCTTTCATAGCTTTTTGAAGTCTGAGGGCATGCCATTAATCCCATATGCTCTTCTGCTATTCTAGCAAGGTCAGGTCTTTATAAAGCCTTAAGAAATTGTGAAGTTTCCATTTAAACCAAATGCAAGTATCCATTACGTTTGTAATGTTCTGCAGGTTCCTATTTCTTCTTGTACTTCACTGTTAGGAAACCACTCCACCTTCAAGTGTAGGTGTTCTGCAAGCCAAGCCTCTTTCTCACTGTGTTCAACCACAGTATTCTTGTTATAATGTGTAGTGTCAAGCCTCACCATACCGTAGTGTCTGAGCAGTTCAGAAGTAGGATTTACCCCACACAACAATCTTATTAATCTTTGGCGAGTATGTAGAATAAGACTGCTAAAGAAATACAGCACATCAGTTCAGTGTGGTAGTAACAAGCTTCTGAGCACTGCAGTGCCGGTGCAGCTCACTGTCATGCTACATCCAGCAGTGAATTCAGAATTGCATGCAAGGGCACAGGACTGCAGTTATACAAGCAGCAAATGTACTCAAGCATTTCCTTGCTGGGGCAAGTTTGCAGAAGGCGCTGTTGCTAAGATGCATGGAGAGCTCTGTGATGAGCCATGTCTGCATATGAAGTCAATTTTCATGTTTATTGGATTATGAATGTATTGAACAGTACTCTCTCATATACATTTGTGTTATTCTTCAGTGCCAGTTTGATTTCAGCCTCTAGAAAATTCCAGGGCTTTCTTCCTGTATTAAGAAGTTAAACATGAGCCATGTAAATGAGCAGCCAGTAAAAGTCTAAGCTTTATTCAAGACAGGTCTAGTACTCACTCATAACAAACAGCCTTTTACTGAGCCCAATTCTGACACTTGCAAAAAGTGAAAAATAATTTACTCAGGAGGAGACCTAAAATCCATATATATATCTCACAGTCATAGTAATGGGCAGCCCCCCAGGCTTGCCAATTTCATTAATACAATCCTCAGCTTTTTACAGTGTTCATATAAATTAGCTCAAAACGGGAGAGCAGAAAAAGGTGTTTAGTCTGCTAGCAGGACATTCAGGCAGAGTGCTAGATCTGTTTAGGAGAACTATATACTCATTGGTGTTAGGCTGACAAATTGTAATTACTATATGAAGAACTGGATGGTATTTGGGGAATGCTCATCAGTGTAATTAAAACTGAGCTTTTGCCAGCTACTTCCATTTTATGTAGTTATAAGTCTATTATTTGAACAAAGAAGAAAGAGCCTTTGTGTAGTACAAAACAGAAGAGGTAAGAAAAGATGTTTCAAAGCTACAAAATGACTGTACCAGCATGCATTTGCAGACATGTAATTATTCTATTAGATATATAACCTTTAAAAGAAATTATTGTATTAAAGACAGTTGAAATTGAGAGATGCTGTCTTGGAAACGATCAGATACCATCTTACGAATGTAGTGTTGTACGCATAAACCATATTTCCATTAAGAAATTAATCAATACAACTTCTGTTTATGGTAATTATTTCATTGAAGTGATTTCTGGAGCTTACACAACCTCCCCCTCACAGACACTTCAAATACCACAAATAGGAAGCTGTTATCTAAATCTGAAATATAGTTTTGGCTACATCTTATTAAACCTCTCTTCACTCCCTGGAAGTGCTACACGTGTCACTAGAGGATTCTCTCCATGTGATCAGCTGTGCACGTACAACTGTAATATCAGATTGCTCTTTTATACAGTAGATATTCTTCCTCAGTACCACTATTCACCCTGCTAGCAAATTAGAGCAAAAGGTATTGTGGCTTGTTTATCACAGTTGGTTATCAACTGTTTCCACCCTTTGACAGGGGATCTAAAAACGACTAATAGTGTACATTGGGCTGTTGTATAGTCTAACATATAGCATTTTCTTCCACCACAAATGTGTGGCATTCTTCCTCTTAGCGCTTCCAAAGCACCAGTACAATTAGCAGACAGCCACGCTCTGTGTAGCTGGCTTTCTTTTGGAGAAGAGAAATCCAATTTAAATTGAGTGGATGGACTCCCCACTGACATATGATTCAATGATACTTCAGGAGAGGCAGCTCCCCCAAGCCCTCCAGCAGCTGGTGGCAAACTCAGTTCCATCCTGGAAACTTCTTTCTGGGAATTGCTTAGCAAGTACAATCACTTCCCTCATCCCTGTTTCTACTCTGCCTTAGGAAAGAAATTAATAGCAAGAAGAGAAGCTGCTGAGGAAATTGCTTCTGCTGGCAAATAGGAGAGCATGAGAATCATCCCTGTAAACCTAAAGAGAATTTCCTTGGATAGTAATTCTACAAGAGACACCAACATAGCTACCTCAGAGATAAAAGTACTCCCCTTCTACAGAGAGCTTTCAGTAGCTACCTCCTTCCCACGCTATCCACGTGTCCCAAACCTGATAGTTTTTGTTCAAGCTGCTGCCTTTTATTAAATGCACTGTGTATGTGTGCACTACGTTGTGTTCACTGCTTCACAGGACAGGCTTGTTTCTGTGCAGTAGATACTTGATCTTAAGCTTTCTGACTGGTTATGGTAATGTTAGTCCATAGATAACTGAGAGCAAGCGTATCATCCTTACCTCACCTTAAGTAGGTTACTTAAACTGAAGCACCAAGAGTCACAAAACTGCACAAAGAGTAACACACCATAAGAAACAATGGCAGTGGGTCCAGCTCTTTGCCTATTTGCGTCACAAGGATGCTGCCTGGAAAACTGAACCCAGAAGCCTGGACTCTCTCTTTCTAGTTGACTCCCAGGACCTGGATGAATATTAGCAGATCCTTCCATTCCTTTCTCTGCTCTTGCCCATTTCTAGCACGTAGGAGAAATCTTGGCAGTCAGCCCAGCCTCTCCTTGTGGACTTAACAAATGGATTAGATTTCCTTCAAGTGTTTCAGGGTAACAAAATAGACTTGTCAGCAGCAATTTTCCCTGAATAAAGTGAGTGTGCAGGTGATGTCTTTCCAGTCTTCCTCACTCTTGATAGTGGTCTGGAGCCCAGATCCTTGGTGAAGGAGATTTCTGTCAAGTAGGATGTCACCAACACAAGAAAAGAGAAGGAAAACATCTAGGTCTGTAGCAGGGGCGCATGCCCTGCTGAGATGGAAAACAAGAGGCCACAGCTCATATTCTTTGTCTTCTGATTCTGACTTAGCTGACTTGTGGTTGTGAGTTCAAGCTATCCTTTTAGTACATAAAATACTGGATGTCCACCAGTCCCATTCCTTGCACTGAAGAAGAGGCAAAACGCTCCAGTTTCCCCCCAAAAAATCTTGCACTCATCTGCCAGTCGTGTCCTCACATTTACCCAAGAGCTTCTTCTAGGTAAGAATGGCTGCGTACAGGAGGAATGCCTGACACAGATATGGATTAAGTAACCATAGAAATCCTCTGTTCAGGAAGAGATGGCATTAATATCTACACCCCATGAAGCAGATGGTGATAAAGAAATGGCATATTTGATATATCTCTTATAGTCACCTGACCAAAAAGAAAAAAAAATAAAAAAAGGGAGAAAAAAAAGAAAAAAAAAAAAAGAAAAGAAAAGAAAAAGAAGATCAGATCACACCAGCATTGGCTCAGATCTCCCTTCCCTGCAGGAAACTCCATTTCCTCAGCATAGACTCATAGAATTATAGAATGGCCTGCAATGAAAAGGACCACGATGATCATTGAGTTTCAACCCCCCCTGCTTTGTGCAGGGTCACCAACCACCAGACCAGGCTGCCCAGAGCCACATCCAGCCTGGCCTTGAATGCCTCCAGTGACAGGGCATCCACAACCTCCTTCGGCAACCTGTTCCAGTGCATCACCACCTTCTATGTGAAAAATTTCCTCCTAACATTTAACCTAAACCTCCCCTGTCTCAGTTTCAAACCATTCCCCCTTGTCCTATCACTATCCACTCTTGTGGATAGCCATTCCTCCTCCTGTTTATACGTTCCCTTTAAGTACTAGAAGGCCACAATGATGTCTTCCCAGAGCCTTCTCTTCTCCAAGCTAAACAAGTCCAGTTCCCTCAACCTTTCTTCATAGAAGAGGTGCTCCAGCCCTCTGATCATCTTAGTGATCCTCTTCTGGACCCACTCCAAGAGCTTCATGTCCTTCCTGTACTGACTAAAGATAATCACTGCTGCTTGAGAAGAGGTTTCCAATGAAGATGTGGAAGCAGTAAGAACTTGGAGTGCAGAGCTACAAGAAAGGGGGAAATTGAAAGTAGGAATCAGGTAAATAGGGGCCTTTCACAAGAAGATTAAGTATCCTAGGCTTTGGGGAAAGTCAGAAGAAAAGGACCATTGGACTTGTCAACATTTCTGTATTCAAGACAATGCAGCTGGGCAAACATAAGGGAAAGGTAGCCAAAGAAACTGGTTTTGACTGTTTTGAGTGAAGGAGCTGGGTCAAAGAAGGAAGGTCAACCTGAGGAAGACTTCTGACTTCATCCCAGTGACCACTGAAGCGAGACCCCCACTACAGACTGTGCACACGTCAGTAGGAGGGACAACATGTAAATGACTTCCCAGAAAAACAATGAATATGTTAATGATTTCTTGGAAATCTGTTGCATATGTATATGCTTGCTCTATAACTTTCTAACTCTCCTGCCTATCGTTGCACATGATAGGAGGAGTGATCCCCCATGTGCCCAGCACTGAATAAACACATACCTGCTTTATGATCTAGTTCTGGTTATAGAGTTTGATTCCGCACGTCAAATCCAGCATGTCAGTTCCCCTCTTTTATAGATACAGCTATAAAAACGATAGATACTGAGTACATTAGAAAAGGACAAGTAGAAGCTAATTAGCCTAAAGGTATCTTTTCGAACTTGCTGGGCCAACCCACACAATTTCCAAAGCATCATCTTTTGCACAATTCTTCCACCTGCTTCTTTTGCTGCAGTTTCGTCTTCAGCAATCTACCATGTAAATTTGACTTCAGACTGCTTCAATCTCATTCTACTCTTTGGGGATTAACGCTGGGGCATATTTGGACTGACTTCAGAAGTCTTTGGCAAGTTAGAGAAGATGATTACTAAATCAGCCCATTCCCAAGATGTATCCTATGTATGCTCAGGTTGAGGCTGTTTTTATTACTGGAAATGTAAAATAAAATGACAATTACAGCTTTTTCCTTACATTTCCACACTTGCAGTATTTTGGCTTCTAAAACCCTTGCCCTCTAACAGAGGATTTATCAGGCACTCAGATTCATGATTGTGTAGCTGTTTTTCAGGGATAGCCAACATCAGATGTTCAAAAGGAAAGAGCAGTAAAAGTTTCAGTAGATAGCCATGGGACACCAATAAAAGCCTTTTAATGCTGAAAAGGTTGAGTTCTATATACTGACTTTGGGAAGGACCTTCAATTAAATTTCCTAGTGGGATAGTTTTTAAGTTGTCCAGTTTCTCTCCGAATCTTGTCACATTCTTGCCATCAGCAGAATCCAATAACCACATGGATTCCATCCAATTTCAGAGTAGTTAAAGAACTTCAAATCCAGAAATTACCTTGAGTTTGTTTTTAATTATGCGCAGTTCCCCTGTGATATAAACTCTGCCCGTACTCAGCTCCCTCTACGACACCAATGTAATGGCTTACAACTGAGAACAGATAGCAAAACAAATTTTAGCAAGGATATTTCGGAATGAGTAGCGTAGGACAGGGAAGAATCATCTAGTTGCTGGAGGGTACTCTTTTGAAAACACAGCCTCTATCAGATCTCACCTATAACATTAAAGGTTTAATGGAGTCAGAAATAGATCTAACATAAGAGGGAGGTAGATAGAAGGAATAAGACCTACAGCTAATCTTAGCTAGGATATATCACAGCTGCGTTGGTAAGGGTAGCACTGAGTTATACATCTGGGGAGAGACAGAAGTAGCATTGTGCAACTGACTTCGTAAACCTACCACTGTTAAACAGTTCCTGTTTATGGTTCTCCAGCCCTTGTCTTACAAAGAATAACAGCTAGGAAGACCTCACATTAGATGAATTCCGTTCTCCTTTGATTCTTTCTGCCTTAATCTTCTCCTTCTAGGCTATGCTTTTCTGTAGCTCCATCTGTTCTCGTGGCAGCTATATGAAAAAAGACAAACAGTAATAGGCTCCAGGAAATATGAAATATCCAGTGTTACAAAAAATATATGTATTTATTTGGGTCAAGATTCCCCTAGCTTTTATTCAAAAGGTGGAGTTATAAAGAGAAACCATGTAAGTTGTAGTTTTTATTTACTGACATAACATTGCTTGAGGAAGCACCATATGCCTTTCAACATTATCACATTTTTAAGGACTAGTGCATATTTGTACCACGGTTAGTGCTACTGAATATGCAGGCCTGTAGGGCCCAAGTACAAGGCTACAAAAGATAGGCAAGCATCATCAGTTGGAAAACGCAGTGGTCTTCAGTCTTTGCAGTAGGGGTCATGCCAGATACACTATATAGAACAGAATCATAGAATGACTTGGGTTGGGAGGGGCCTTAAAGATCATCTAATTCCAACTTCCTGCCATGGGCAGGGTGGCCAACCACTAAACCAGGCTGCCCAGGGTCCCATCCAGTCTGGCCTTAAATGTCTCCAGGGATGGGGCATCCACAACTTCTCTGGGCAGCTGTGCCAGTATCTCACCATCCTCTGAGTAAATAATTTCCTTGTAATATCTAAATTAATTTTTCCTTCTTTTAGTTTAAAGTTGCTCCCCCTGGTCCTATCACTATCTGTCTGTGTAAAAAGTCTGTCTCCCTCCTGCTTATAACCTCCCTTTCAGTACTAAAAGCCCACTGTGAGGTCCCTCTGAAGCCTTCTCCAAGAAGAGCAAGCCCAGTTCCCTCAGCCTTTCTTCAAAGGAGAGGTGTTCCAGTCCTCTGATCATCCCTGTGGTCTTCCTATGGACTCACTCCAAGGCAGAACAGAGGGGTACAGTAACCTCCCTCACCCTACTGGCCACCCCTCTTTTGATGCAGTTCTGGATACAGTTGGCCTTCTGGGCTGCAAGCACATACTGCTGTTTTACGTCCAGCTTTTCATCCACCGGGACCCCTGAGTCCTTCTCTACAGGGCTGTTTCTCACTAAGTTCTCCTCCCAATTTGTACACAAATCTGGGATTGCTCTGACCCAACTGCAGCACCTTGCACTTGGCTTTGGTTTTTCTAATCTCATTAGATTCTTCTGTGCCTACTTTTCCAGCTTGTCCAGGTCCCTTTGAATGGCATCCCTTTCTCCTTTTCTATCAGCTGCATCATTCAGTTTAGTGAGTGGTGCAAACTTGCTGAGGATGTGCCGAATCCCACTAACTAGGTCAGTGAAATAGATGTTGAAGAGCACTGGCCCTAAGACAGAACCTTAGGGGACACTACTTGTCACCAGACTCCACCTAGACACAGAGCTGTTGACCACAACCCTCTGGCTATGGCCATCCAACCAATTCCTTATCTACTGAACAAATCTCTATCTCGCTAATTTAGAGTTAGGATTGTGATGTAGGACCATATTAAAGACCTCGAAGTCCAGATAGATCACATCAGTCACCCTTCTTTTGTTTGCTGATGCTATCACTCCATTATAGAAAGCCAGCAGATTGGTCAGGCATAAATATACAAGTGCAACAGTAATTGTGCAATAGAGAGATGATGTAGCACTTTAGAGAAGCATGCTCTGTGTACTCCCACTGAGAGAAATTTTCACTCTGTATTGTTCTAGCCTATCTTGTAGCCTAAAATTGCTAATGCAGGAAAACAGAGAGCTATTCTTTGTCTATATGAACAGACCATATTGGATATTTGTTTAATTGAAGTTGACTTCTGGATAACACAGAGCAACACAGATTTCTGTGTGCTGTCTGGGTTGAGAGTTTTCTTATTTGGCTAGTGGAAGAAGATGACAACTTGTTTACCTTAGTACAGCTCTCAGCAGTTGAACATCTCTATCCCAGAACATCTACCATTAATACCAAACTAGTGGGCACTGATGCTTAAGATGGGCAGTAAGACTGGATGAACAAAAGCCCCAAGTGCTTGTTTTATGGCAAGATGCAGCATTATGGCAATTTTGGGAAAGTTTGCAGAGTCTTGGCCCTTTGGTTTACAATCTAGGTAGCCATAGAGACTTTCAGTTATTGGAGCTGAATTCTCATATCCTTGACAACACCAGTTTTTAAGAGAAAAGAGGCTTGGCTCTTTGGGATTCACAGATGTAAAGCATAAGTAACAAGAGTCAGAGGGCCTCTTTGCAGCACAGCACAGCTTTCTAAGAAGCCAGAAAGGTAACACTAAGTCTTAAGCCAACTAGACAGCTCATGCTAGCCAGAAGGTTTGGCATAGGCCTTTCTAAAGTTTGTCACAGAACAGGAAATGCTATGTCCGGACAGTTTGTTCACTGATACCCTACTCTGAAGCTGCGGGCAGCTGGCTGGAGGGTGCCTCTTGTCAGGAGCAATGTTAAAGACAGCTAAATAAAACTCAGTGAGTTGTTTTCTCTCAGAATAGAGGAGGGTAACATTTCAATTGACAACACAGGTTACTACTGGGTCAAACACAGCTTCCTCTGCATTTAAGATAGGTCTGGACTGTCAAATCCTTGCCTCTGGAGCATGTGTCCCAGCTAGACAGAGCAAAGCTCTGACAGGCTCAGGCTGTTCCCAGTCTTCCTCTTGCAACTTTGCTCACCCTTGTCCTTTGCTGCTCCTCTGCTTGTAACTCACAAGATGCTGGTAGCATTTACCTTCATAGGCACTTCAACACTTCTCTTCCTCTCTGCTTGCCTGTTTAATACCTGTTCACTCTCCCAGAACACCCTTCCTTCTAGCTGGATTTTCTGTTGCAAGTTTTCTTTGTGGTGCGGCCAAAGAGATGACTGTAACACTAACATAACAGTAAGCCAACCCTTAAATGAGGTGGATCCTGGCTCCACCTCTCCTGGTCACTCAGGTGCATTGCTTGCCAGCCTTTATAATACTGCAGGGCCCTCTTCAATCAGAGCACCAAAAATGACATCTTACCTGAAGGCTTCACAGTGTTAAAATGACAGCTGCTTTCCTAGAACACTTTGTTTGGGCACTTGCCCTTCACACCCAGATAAGAACTGCTTTGTCCAGGTAGCAATTAATACAGTCTTTTCATTGGTAGGGGGGGAAGACAGGTCCATATCTTCTGTAGGCCTTTAACTCTTCCTCTCCCATCTCATATCTGGGCTATGCAAGCCATGCTGCAAAGTTAAGGGCTTTGGTTTTACATAGATTTGCAAACCATCAGATACATGCAGGATCAAGAGGTGGAAAGGAAGAGGAAAAAGAACAGGGTATAGTGTCCAAGATGGAACTCACTCCCTATGTCTTGAGTATGATAAAAGAGAAAGAAATGCAAGCTGTGAAAGAAGAATGTGAGGAGACTCAAAGATGCAGCTGCTCCTGGGTATTTGGAGAACTCAGATATAATAACAGTCTGAAGACATCTTTTCCTGCCACCAGTGAGGAGAACTTTCATCTGTTTAGAAACACCCATTTACACTGCATATATTTACCAAGCAATGCCTACTGCTTATCTCCATGGGGACTTCTCCTTGGGTGTCATGGCTCCAAATGGCCTGGAGGCCAATTTTTGTCTGTAGGCATAATCAACATCTGTTTGTGGTATGTAAGATGTGCAACTACTCCTGAGATCTGGGGATCTCAGAGGTTCAAAAGAACTCTGATTGGAGCAGAAAATATCCAAGGTTAACGTTAAACAGACATGAGAGAGCATGAGAACCAGAGCCAATGGCTGACTGTACAGCTGCAATGCTCAGTACATCCTGATTCTCTGAAAAGTGTCCATGAGGTGTGTTTTTTCTTAAAATATCCACGGAATACAGAGTCCGAAGTCCTGCAACTTAACACCACTCTTCCTTTACCTGTTTCCCTTTATTTTTGTTTGTTTCTATCCTGATGATTGACTAACAAGGCATTTCATCTATATAAAAGCTTCTGTTTCTTGGTGTTTTTGTTGTTGTTGTTGCTTTTGCTACTCATCCATACCTGCTTTTTTGTCCTTATTGTTTGCTTTCTTTATATTTGATTAGCAATCTGACTGATGCATCTGATGTTAGAATAAAGGCAGAGGACAATGTAGCTCAATTAGGGAAATGTTATGATTGAAGATGGCAGAAATTTGAGTTATCCATATTTTGGAAGGTTCCGGTATCACAAAATGTGTTGTTATTTTTATCTGAAACTAGATTTTTTTTTTTTTCCTCACTGTTTCATGTGGAAATGAAATTCAGTAGAAAATGACGATGTATCACACCTCTGAAACCAAACATGCTTCTCAGAATGAACCCCAGCTGTTGCTGGATCAGCTGAGAGCCTTGTGCATTTTCACACCGCAGACGACAATGTCCATGACTGCAGGCCTGCTCTGCGGATCTGACTGCCTTGGCACAGGTCTTCCACACTTCCTGGGCTAACCAGCTCTCAGAATTGCTGCCTTGGGAGTTGGGTAGAACAGAGAGCAAAGTGAATGGAAATATTGGATAAATGATGGCCCTTGTCCAAGGGACTACTTGTATTGCATGGCCGCGCTATTGATTTGGGATATGGAGGTATGAGCCTCAAGCAGCCTGCCAGGAAATCCAGGCAAAACTTTGTGATTTTAAGAATCTTTGTCAAACCCAAGATGTCACCAGATAGTTTCAGTCTGATGATTCAGCATTTTCTGCAAAACCAACATTTTATCAGAAAATTCCTTTTTTTTTCTAGATACTTCTAGCTGGAAGCAGAATGACAAGATGTAGGAGCTTGACTATTTGTGTGAGTCTGCTTGAATGTAGGCTCAAAAGTGACCCCACCACTTGCTTCAGAAAAAAAGACAACACAGGTAATTTATGGACACACTAGACAGACAGGTAGTTGCCGTACGATAATTTTGAATTAGAAGCAACATAATGAGAAACAGCAAAAACCAGACTGGCAGGAGAGAAGGGATGTGAGCTGGGTAGTTACAGAAATGGAAGAGTGGGAGATGAATTTGGTATGTCACACAAACATGTCCCTTTTTTTTCCAGCAGGCTGCATGTCACAGGTAGGAACCTAGGGCATTGACAGAGGTCAGTGAGCTAAAGCTAATGCTTCCCTTTTCACCTTGCTGTGTTGCTTCTGCTAATCCTGCTGCTTCTAAGGGAAAATCATTTTTGACAGGGCGTTGGAAGCCAAGGAAGCAGAAGAACTAAGCAGTTTGTTCTACTGAGCTGGCTGAGAGGCAGAAAGGGGATGGTTGGGAACAGGATCATTGTTGTCTGTAATTTAGCTATCTTTGTGGCCATCTCCATCATATTTTGAGAAAGAAAGAGGTGATAAATTTCACATTTCAGGACAGAAATTCCAAAGGCTTTGGAATGACCTGGGACCCCATGACAAGCCAGGAGACATGGTTTTACTGCTTATGTCCAGGTTAGAAGCTGCAAAAATATTTTTAAAGACAACACCATTTGAGCTCTGGCTCTGTACAGTAGCACTGAGAATGGAGCTCCAAGTGCTGTTCCACCAACTTGGAGACAGAGTGATTTGTGCTGCCTGAGGATTCAGCCTGCTTTGTGTCTCCTGCTTTTTTTCTCCTCTTCTTATGTGGTTACCATTCTTTTAGTACTTTTTCCCCTGCCATTGTGTCTCTTTTAAGTGACTCCCTTTCATTGATGAAGGTCAGGTTGTTAAAAGTTGACTATTGATTTATGCTGCCTCTGACACCTTAAGGGTCCATATGGAGCTATCTTAATTTTCAGAGATGCTGAGCAGCTCTTACTGGATTCCAGTGCTGTGATAAGAGCCCAGTACCTCTGAAAACCAAGCTCCTTTCAAATGTTTCCAGGCAAGGAACCCAAGAGCAAGTCACTCAAGTTTAGGCTTTCTTCCTTTGGATGAATTCTTTTGCCTTTCTCATCTAATAAACACAATTTTAGCTTTCTGTTTTCTTGTTTTCCTCGTGCTTGTTACTTATGTTTTTGTTTTTCTTTGCTGTGATGTCTTCCTACTTTCTGTTCTCCTCATGGTCACAGCACACCCTCTTATGCTTGTTATGCTCCTTTTCCACTGCTATTATTTGCAATGCTCAATACTGATGTGCCGAGGCAATTTCTGTGCATTAGAGAGGCTTCAAGAGAAATATCCGCAGAGTAACTTCAGCAATTCTTATGATAAAAAAATCAGCTTCTTTGCATTAAAATGTATAGGAGACATATCTAAAAAAACCCAAACCCACATCTAAGGAAATATTTGTGTCCCAAATGAAATAAACATTAGACCCAGCAAAACTGTTTTCTTGAGATGTATGGGATCATGAGACAGATACTGACAGAAAGAAAACTTTTTGTTTGAATGGTTCTCTACAGCCTGACATCAGCAGTGGGAAGAGTAAAGAAGAGGAAAAAGTTGTCTGCTCACTTCTCTCATGCCCCCCACCATCTCAGAGTACATAATGTTCATTCATTAATCAGATTTGTTTTTCAATAGTGTTGGGTGTTACTGTCCCCTTGGAACAGCCTTGGGAAAGACATTCTCCTGTAAGTTTTCTGCTAAATGAAATGAACACTAACCTGCTACCGTTTTGTGTTTCTTTTTCTTACAGGAATGAAACTGTTTTGCACCAGTTCTGTTGCCCAGCAGCTGATGCGGAGCAGAAGCCTTCATCTCCAGACTCTTCACCAAGGTGGGAAACTGCTGCCAGATAGACCTTTCCTCTTCATCTTCTCCTGCTTTCTCATCTCCCAGCAGTGTCTCACTGATGCGAGACAAAACACACATACTATACACAACAATCCTCTTCCATCCTCCCTTATGCACCTCATCCCCTGCACTACTGTCCCTCCCTTTTCACTCCCAGATATTACTCCTTCAGCGTAATTGCTTACACCCCCCTCTGGTCCCAACTCACACATATCCCTGCACCTCCAATACAAACTTTCAGCCTTTCTTCCAACATCTGCTTTGATTAACCCACATCCACATTTGTGTATTTTCTTGTGTACTTTCCTTCATCACTTTGACAGTGATATACACACGCCTCACTCTTCTCCTTCAAAGTAGTAACCCTGCGTTACAAGTTGGTTGGGCACACAGTAGTAGAAACCTGTAGCATTTAAACTACAGTAAAAGTCATTAAATAAACTCAGTGTTCTGACTCACACTGGGGCATACATGGTATCTGTTTCCTCCATCCCACACATGCCTGGAGTGAGAGCTGATCTCTCAGAAATGCTCCACTGGGATCTTATTTGTCCACAATGACTGTTAGGTCTGAGGTAGCCTGAGGCAGAGGGGCACAGTTTAACAGAACACACAGCTGAAATGGTTTGAACTTGCCAGTGATGGTCAGTTATAGACTGGAGCTATTAGCTGCTACCAGCTTCTATTCAATGCAGCAAGGGTTGGGCACATCAGCAATTGTTGCAGCTGTCCTTCATCAGTGAAGGACATTGGTGCCAAAACCAAGGGCTCCAAGGGGCATCAAAGGCACTCAGGATTCACATACTGGATAGTTTCCGTGCTAACCTTGTTCCTCGATTCCTGCCGTCTTGTTCTCTGCATCTTACTCCTCAATTTCACAGGCCTGCTCCATTTTCTCATGCCTCATCACCCTCCTGTCAACAGTAAACAGGTTTCTCTTTGAAGATTTCCCACATCACACTGCTAAACTTTTACATCTGGCCTTTGGCATTGGTATAAGAAGCTTAAGTTACTGGGAAGGGCTCTGAGCAGAATGGGGAAGCTGAATTGCAGTAGCAAAGTTACAGTATTTTTGAAATGATGTTTCTCTTGTTTGTTCTCCACACTGGAGCAGGCTGTGATTTCTGATTTCCCTCCAAGGAAAAGTGTGGGTTCTGAATAGCCGTGAGGATAACAGGTGTGCATGTTTGTGTATATACAAAACCAGGGTTAAGCTACACTTGGAGACAGAGTGGAGGAGCAAGACCCCTCATGCCCGTCTGTGTATGAGGATGGAAGGGTTAGCACCCTGTGATATCTGTGCTGCAGACCCTCAAACATTGGTAAAGGTTGTGCGATAGCCTCATGAGATGTTTGCAGCTGTATCTCATAGCAGATGAAGAGGTGCTGGCTGTCACTAATACCCTCTTCCTTGACTCTGATCTGTCCCAGCCCCCATCTCATTTCTGATCAACTTAGAAACTTAGTTTTTAGCATTTTCTTATTCTACAGGGCTGTCATTATCTCAGTGTCTTAAGATCTAGTGTATTTTTCATCATGCTGATGTATCAGGTGTTTGGGATAATCACGCCAAAGGCCCTGTCCATCCTTGAGCCTCAGTTTGTCTGCCCTCCTTGTTCTGGGAACCACGTAATTTCGCACTTAGGATTTGGCAGAAAAATCCAAGAGGAACAATAATTTATTCTAGTAATTTAACCACTTGGCAAGTTGCATCCAAAGATGAGTCTGAATGAGGGAAGTCAAAAGGGGAGATGAATGAAATTGACCTCTACAGTATGTTGCATTTGAGGTTTCAGTTGAGGAGCCTCTTATACTGCTCTTCATCGGTCCTTTTTTTCTGTCACCTAGGCTGTCTTTTGTAGCTTGCTCCCATGCTCACTTGTAGCAGGCCTCCTGCTTTCCTTACTTTCTTTCTAAGGCTTTTTCTTCTCCTTTCCATTTCTAATGCCCTTAGCCCAAATGGAAGCCCCAAGCGTGTCTGTATGTGGCTCAGTATTCTGTGTAGAGATGAAAATGATTGAAGCCACTATGACTGTTTGAAGACAAGAAACAGTCACACAGATTTTTGCTTTTTGAAACGAAGCAGCTTTTATGTGCAATCTCTGTGTGCGATGGCTTCAGGTGAGAAGATTATCCCTGCTTCCCACACTGTGCCAGGAAAAAAGGCAGAGCACATGCAGGACTATTAAGCTCACTGCTCATATTTATGTTGGACAGAACACATCTCCTAGCCTCTGCCAGGTCCTGCGGTCTTCCATGGGCATGCTTGGTTCCTGAAGCTGTTTATACAGAGCAGTTAGGAGGACAAGACAAATAGCAGAACAGGGAAACTACAGGCTCATCACAGAGCTCTTGTCTATATCCTATAGCTATGTTACTCTGGAGTGGCTCATCAGATCATTTACAGAGCTTGTCACACTGCTCAAATCATGAGCAAGATCCATATTGAACTGAGGCAGACCAAAAGTCAATCAAGTCTGAAATATGTGGATAATACAGCCTGAATAGGCAATCAGTTCCTGGGTGAGCCAGGAAAATCCCTAAATAAGACCATTGGGACTCCTGGTGGGAGAGCCTGTGACAGAGCATCTCCCTGTGCAGTTGTCCTGAGTCCCACTGAGAAGACAACTGGTCACAAGTGGTGTTTGTGGTGAATTTGATAAACCAGCTCGGGTTTCTTCTTTCTTTTTCCCCTCCTTGATCAGGCATTTCCCTAAATGAGATAAATCCTGTCAGAACTGATGCCACTAATAACCATCAACAGTCTAGTTTTAATTAGAGTTTGCTTCATTAATGCCCCAACTCCTCTCAGTGCGGCAGATTAAATAATGGACTTGCAGCTCATTTACACAAACCCCCAAACTGCAGGGCTGAGCTGCAATCCTTTAATTAAACAGCCTGGCTGATCCCTACCGCTGCCTCGGCTCATCAGTCTAAGCCGATTAAAGAGAATAGGGACTAATAAAGAGCATAAACAGGGAAGTGACTCTCGTCTCTTCAAGGGATGCGGACACTCCAGCAGTGATCAGCTGATGTCTCCTCCTCTACCAGAAGACCTTACCTCAGCCCACATCATCTCCTTCTGGGACTTGCAAGAACAGTCCTGCTATCAGTGAGAACCCAAACTCATCTAGGGGGACAGAGGGAACAGGGGCAACAGGAAGGTAGTGTAGCAGAGAAGGTGAAGACAAAGAGGAATGTCTAAATCGAGGCAATAAGATCACCTGACTTCGGGACAGATGAATTAGAGCAGCCACACAGCTCAAGAGTGAGTCAGAAGGAGAAAGAAACACTAGGAGGTTGGTTGTTATGATCGGCCTGCAAAAAAAAAGCTTGGTTCTGCTTGTGTTTTATTATAGTCATTGTCTGTTCTTTTTGTGTTGCCTTCCCTGTTGTTTGTCCCACTAGATTTCTGATTCTTTCTTTGCTACCCATCCAGTTGAAAAAGCCTTGGCTTCACGAGGGTAGGAATGATTAGGGACAGATGAGCATCTAACCACTTGGCAGAGGCCAACTTGATGAAGCAATTGCAATCATTCTCACTCATACTGTTCAGCATTGCTTCACTGACTGCCACTTGCCTTCTTCCCCCCAGTACATGAATTAATCATTGTGGGTAATGGAGCTGGGTGTTGTAGTTTCATAAGTTTAGTGATGTGAATTTCCCACCTGGCTGCTGAGCTGATGCTGTAGGCCAGCATCAGCTGTTAGCTTTAGGGGACAGATGTGAAGCTAGAGTCTACCCTAGGAAGCCCAGAGACAAAGTACAGTGTGAGGTGGTGGCAGCGGCAGGAAGATTGCTGTCACCAAGCTCTGCTTAAGGCTTCCCTATTTCAAAGTATTGTGCAAACACTGGGCATGGACAACCATTCTTTGCATTGGACCTGTGCACCACTGGCTTCATGATAATAACCCATCTTTCAGATTGGGCCTTCCACTAGAGATGCCAAAGATCAGGCTGAGGGGAACGAGGAGACTCCATGAAAGCACAGTAGGAGCTAACCCTATATCTTTGCTGAGGTGCTGATTAGACTGTTATTAAGCTAAACCCTATAATTTCATAAAGCAACTTCTCTTTTTCTCGCTGGCTTCTGCCTGTTAGTGGCAAGGTTTCATTCTAAGGATTTGAATAGCCTCATAATTGCATTTGCCACTTCTCCCAGTCTCACACAGTGGATACCGGTGTCCCTTAACAATGGCTTTAAAATGTGTCCAGCAGCAGCCCAGCTCTAACAGGATTACATAGCATTTGCTTTTGTGTGAGGTAATAGTGCTGAGACGAAAAAGATTTGTTTCTATTAGTGTAATGAGAGGAAATGGTGGAGTCACAATTAGAGGGAAGAGTACATTCATTCAGTTGCCTTTCACAGGGTTTTTGGTACCTGCTTCTGACTTGCCTGTGGTGCCAAATAGGAAAGAAGCAGAAAATCACCTCTGCTCCAGTATGGGAAATGTTTTACATAAAACATAAGTGCTTGGGGCAGGTCTGCTTGGGCAATTTGGGCAATAGACACGGGGACTGCACTGGAAGTTTGAATTATTTTCTGATCCCATCCAGGTGATGAGATGGGATCTAATTGTCTGAAGGGCAGTATCAGACCTCAGAAAATTCTTTGGGAAGGAGTGATGTTCCACCTGTATTTGTGGGAGCAGTATGGTACTTGCTATCTGATAGAAGTACTGGTGAGACTCGACCTACTTTTAAGGAAAGGAGGCATAGTCTTCCCTTGGAGAGGAGGTCAGGAGTCTGAACAAGAGCTGGGATCTGAATCATTTATGGAAAAGCTGGGCAGGCTCTGCTCGCATTGCTCTGCTCAGCTTTGTACAAAAGGTTTCCTCATGAGATGTAACTTTTCAGTACGGATAGTGCTGCTTAGTGCTGCTTAGTTCAGGGTTGAAACACGATCAGCGCAACTGGCAAGTGTTTGCTTCATGATTATGATCCAATTAAATTGTAACTCAATATAGTTTAAACTTCAAACAGCTGTGTACTCATTTCTAAAGAGCCTTCTGAATTAGTTGCTGTTACAGATTGGTTACTGCTTGGCATCACAGCACCAATTAGTGGTAAGGAGACATGAAAATGGTTGGATGCATCTCCAAGCCATCCTTCCCAGCAGTTCTGATGAAACTCCCTATTGTCCTGTTTTGACTGTTACCGAAGTATTCAAATGGAAATATCTCTTCTTGCTGGAAGAGGTCCTTTTTACTTGTAGCTCCACTGTTGCATGTGGGAGGGTGAAAAGTGGATGGGCAGATTTTAGACAGTTCTTTGAAATCAAACCCTCAGACTTCTTTCCTCACAGCATTCTGAGCTGCACCTTAAAAAAACACAACACCTGGTTATAAACAAAATCTGATTTGTTTTCTGGACATCTGCTGTTTCTGACTCTTTATATATCTTTACCTGAACTCACTGTTCAGAGAGAGAACATGCATTGATTCTGTATCCTACGAGGTATTTCTAGAAGGCACTGACACAAAAGAGCCATGAATATTATCCACTGCACAAGTCACAGCATCTTTTCCCTCTTTAATTCCCCTCCACTGTAGCCTGGGCCATGCTAAATGCACTACTAATCAGAACCTCCTGAGAAAGCCACAACACCGTGTTCAGTTTGTGACTGCAGTAACCCTTAAGATCGAGGGCCATTAATTTTATGGGAATTGAACTGCTCTCCAAGTTAATTCTCCTTTTAAAATACCACCAAAGCATCTCAAGTGGGGGGGGGATAATGATAATTTTCCACTAGTATCCACTACCCTTAAAGTATTACAGGAAAACAGCTGAGCTGCACAACATTGTGTGAACCTGTGAAAGATTGACATCGTCTGAAAGAATGCAAATCCAGTTTATGAAATGGGAAATGAGCCTTTCTGGCTTAGGATTGCAGGCAAGATATTAGGTGTGTAACCTGGAGGTCAGCGCTTCATCTCAGCTCAGAAGCACTCAGTGGCTGTGGCCCAGGTGTGAAGCACGATAATGATTCTAATCTGTATCAAATCAAATCTATAACCTGTCACACAAAACAGCACAATAACTCTGACTAACTGCCCCCCAGCTTGCAGTGTCAAGTGAAAGCTCCCAGAATTAGTGGATCGTGGAGGCTGAATTCTCCTCTGATTCTTAATAGCGAACACTTCAAGTCAGGCTTACAGCACCTGGACATGCCTGTGACAAGCAAGCCTCCATGCCCATGGACTATTGCTTGTGTGCTCTGAAAACGAGAGAATTTATATGCAAAGCTCCTCTGTCTGAATTTCATTCCAGCTGAAGCTCTCCACAGCACTGTTGTTGAAAATACACAGGAGGAGTTTGAGCAACATTTCTGCTTTGTTAGCATATCCGGTTTGTGCTTCTTTTCTCATTTCTTTTCCTTATTGAGGTCACAGGCATGAAGGGAGGATTTTTTTCTGCTTCTTAACAGCTCATCTACTTCTTATTCTTTCCTCCCTGTAGACTTAATAATCCTCTGTTCAAGATATTACAGTTGGAGTTTGTGGAGATGCTTCAAGCAGGCAGGGATGGGTCAGCAAAGTTCACATAAATATTCCCCAGGATCACAGTTGCCTGAGTTTTTATTTCAGTCTAACACAGAGATGTGGGTCAGGAGTTATATCTAGATTCAGAATTGAACTCTTCCTGAGCTTTTATGGGTGTTTTATACAAGCATGACCAGCAGTATTAATTGCTTTGCAGAAACATAGTTCCAGAAGCACAAAGGTAGTTAGTGCATGTAGATTTAGGGGAAATACGAAAACACAATTGTAAGCAAGAAATGTTTCAGAGAATATCCCTAATATCATAGTTACTGACAACCTTGGGAATCTCTTGCAGGGAAATACAGCTGGCAATTCTGCTCTTTCTGGAAGCATCCAAAGAAACAGGAGGTGAGTTTCAGATGCAGGAGATCTAGCAGGACTGAACATTTTCACACTGTCTTCCGCACAGGCATTTCTCTGCTTCTTGTCTCAAACAGCTGAAGCAACCACTTGCAGGCAAATGTGGAGAATATGAAGGTGAGGAGGCACAGGGCAGCAGTTGGAGCGTTCCTATTGCATTGGTTGGTTTGTCTGACCTCTGTCAACACCTTTCTTAAAGAAGATGGCAGGAGAAAGAGGTCAGATGAAAACAGTCTGAAGTAGAATCATGGAATCACAGAATCACAAGGTTGGAAAGGACCTACAAGATCATCTAGTCCAACCATCTTCCCTTTACCATGCCCACAGAAAAACACTAAACCATATCTCCTAGCTCCCTATCCAGACACCAGCTCCCTATCCAGATTCCAAAGTATTGCCTTTAGAAGCTGCAGAGATAACTTTCAGACACATTTACTGAGGGCCTGAGGCTGTATCCAGACATTCTATGGTCACGTGTCCTTCCAATCCTTTCTTTATCCCTGTTGCTTCTGTTGCCTCCATGGATCCTGCCTTAGGGGAATACAGACTTGCAATCAAGTACTCTTCTCCCACATGAGACAGCACTTCCCATTTTCTGGGCCACAAAGAGTGGTAATGTCAGTAAAATAGAGTTGATCATAGCCAAACCACACAGTTGTGAGAGACTTTCACCAGCTGTTTAGAACAATTTATTGCCTTAATTCTAGGTGATGTGCTCACGACTTGCAGGTGAGCATCATCTTCTCCCCCCTGTATTGCAAAGAATTCTCTGTCCATAACATGACAGCTTCTCAGGACCAGTGGAATGCAACATTAACAGCTTCTGTATTCTGTACTTCTGGTTTGATAATGCCACAAAGCTGCTTGAGAAGAGGCAATGACTTCTTTGGAAATAGTCCTGTGTCTAGCACTGAAAAATGGTCACAGACGGTTGATAAAGTAATAGCAGATGGACTACGTTGGAGCTAACGCCATTCATTGTAATCCCCTACTGCTGTCAACTGACCTGATCTGCATCAGTCAAGATTCTACCCCCACTGCTAAACTGTTTTGTGCACTGAGGTGTATTCTGTTGTACTCAGCAGGTGGTTTCTGTGGACCCTCTGTCCGCACACTTCTTCGTGGCTTACAAGGCAGAGAATTTGGCAAAGGGATGGGGGAAAAAAGCCATTGAAAAAAGAAAGGAAGACAGATTCAGCCCAAGAATGAAAGTAGAGCTACTGAAAGGAAAAACGATGGTAAACACGCTACACAAAGAGAATGACAGATGAGAAGGTATCAGAAAAAGCAGGAAATTAAAAAAATAATAACATAAATGAAAGAAAAAGAAGGGAACAAGAACATAGGAACAGGAGATAAATCAGAAATGTCCCTGTTCGTGCCGACATTCTTTGGCAGTGACAGCAATGAGGTTCTGGCTGTTTATCACACAGTTTCTTGCAGTGTGGTGTCAATCCAAAGGCCTGTTGTTTTTTCTGTGCTCTGCAATACTAACTCACTCCTATGCGGGTTGATCTTCTGACCAGCCCCATGGGCAAGTTCTGTGTTCTCCTGTTGGAAACACATGCCCGTGCTCCCATGTTCTTTCTTCTGCCTGGCAAGCTTTCACATTCTTTAGGAAGAACTGAGAAGTCTGAGATGCTGAAGGGGAACACATTGTACAACTGCTAAAGCCTCTTTCTTTGGGTTCTGCAGCTAGCTGGATAGATGAAGGAGAAGCAGTAAATGGGACCTAGAAAGTGAAATGCAGTACTACTGAATGATGCTAGTGAGGTCAAAGGAGCAGAGGATGGGATATAAGTGGCAAGAAGCAGGACTCTATGGGTAGAGAGGAACTGACTGATTCCCACCCATAGATATTCTAGTAATGGAAATGCCTAGCCCATTTCCTGAAGCCTTCCATACAACTCTTTTCATTGCTCTACAGGGTAACCTGCCATTGTATCAGCTAAATGGAAAGTCAGTGTGGAGGGGAAAATGAGGAGAGAGACAGAGGGGAGATTCCTTCCAAGTTAAGCCATTCTATGATATTATGACTCGTGGTTAGAGGAAAGTTCCTAAGATGTCTAATGAGGGTACTGAGGATGACAACATTAGAGAGTAAGACAGCAAGATTTTGCACTTTCTTAGGAACTGCCAATACTGTATTTAAGATGAAGTAGAAGTGCTGTTAATTTTAGAGATTTAAGTCCCACCTCCTGTGAAACTACAACTTTATCTCCTGGGTATTTGAAGACAGGTCACCAAGATGAGATATAGGTTATTTAGTCCATACCAAATGGTTGTGGTCTTCAGAGCTGTCAAGTCCACACAAAGTTCATTAAGGTGAGGTATAAACTAAAGGCTAGTTTGTATGACTGTAAATTAGACTGTTTTCATTCTAGACTGGGGAACCTAATTCTGCCCACACAGACTGGAAGTGTGCTCTAGCAATTTCTAATGATCTTTTCTTGGTAATTTAGTTCTTTCCATATATATATATATTCTGTATCATCATACTAGGGCAAACTCCATGTGCCTAGTGACAAGATCTATGCGTAACCTTTTTTATGTCCCTAACTGGTATGTTGCAGCTTTCACGTAAACAGGTTGTGCTGATGTTATTTTTGCCTGTCTATCTGAGTTGAATGCTATCTCTCTTATCTGAGCTTATGGGGAATGAGGGAAGATGAGGGTAGGTTTCTGTATGTACACATTTCTGCACATTTACTCTTCTACACATCTCTTCTAGTGTGACTGCAGAACATAACAGATGCCTGCAGTTTCTCACAATACACTAATGTGAGAGTGGTAGATCAAGATGCAAAAAAAAAAAGCATGGTGAAGAGTTGCACTGTGAAAACTATTGCTGTGCTGTTATAGCACATCTGGATCTAATAAGCATGTCATGAGTTATCTTTAAAATATATCATATTTTTAAAGGTAGATCCTCCATTAACTTATGGAGGGTCTGAGTTTGTTGATGCGATGGCATTCATTACCAGTCGCGGTTCTGCTCAACAACACAATAGCATTGGATGTGTCAAGATAAAGTCCTGTTTTTCTTACTGATCTTGTCCAATAAGATTCATGTCTGAGTACAAAGCATAGGCATAGAAAACATTTTCATTCCTGAAAAGGAGGAAAAGCTGAAGCGGCCCTGGAGGAATCTGAGCTTGTGTGACCGGATGAGCAAGTTGCTATGATACTGTTTTCCAAATAAGAATGCAAAGATAGAAAAGGGAATCGGGCCTCTAGAAAGAGAAGTTGCATGGAGTGGATCAGGATGTGAAGGAAGCATCAGTGAGAATGTAGGTTAGAACATGGAAAAGTGGAGCTCTGGGCCTATTGCACAAGGCTGTGGTGGTAGCCACTGGATGGGAGAAAGGAGGAAGGAATTCTAACCATGCTGTTTCCATCTTGGCCTTCGGCCATAGGCCAACCCAAAACCCTAGGTCTGAACTTACTTGGGACATTAACACACTGGATCAGATCTTATTTCCTAAAGCCAATGAATGGTGTTTTGACTGTATTGAGGATGGTGATCTGAGTCTGTTACTCTCTATGTTGAGGAAGACTGGACTTTCTCCTCTTTGGTCTCACACAAATAGCAGCTTTCTACTGGGCTGCAGTGACCACAAGAAAAAATATATATGTAAATAAATAAAATCTGATAGATTTGAGAATATTTACAAAACGTATCTGAGTTATGCAAAGGTCTTCTTGTGAAGTAGCTCCCTCACTGCCTTCAATAATCAGTGTCTCCAGTCCCTTAGAAAAGAACCCAGAGGTTCATTCCAACCCACGATCTGCAACAACAGGTGGAAAAAGAAGACCACAGAAGCCCTTGCCTAGGTCTATAAATCATAAGAGTTGTGTCTCTGACCCAGATCTCAGGTAGCTGAAATAGGAGAGCAATGGGCTGAGGGGATATGCAAGGTTGCCATCTCTTGTAGAGGCTCTGCTGTCTCCCAGCCCTGAATTCATCTCATTTTAGCAGTAAAATTCTATCTTCTGCATGATTGCACCGGCAGGCTTTTGTCAGCGAATTCAGTGATGTTTAAACCTGCCTTAGGGATGAGGAGCCAAGAGATCTGAGTCGAAGTGGCAGAAAGACTGCTGCTGAGAAGCCAAGTTTCTCTTTCCCGGGGTGCTGAGCGGGCAGTTACACTAATGCAGGATGCCATCTGTTTTTTCCTCCTCTAAAAGGTCGTGTTTACCAAACATTGCAGAGGCAAGAGAGGTCTGAGGTTAAAGTAAAAGTAATTAAACCATGCAGGACAGGGGCCTCCTGTGCTTTCACTCTCCACTTAGTGCTTTTCACACCTCAGTGATAAGCACAGGTGCCCTGTTTGAGGCAATGACAAGTAACCCCTCTGCAGTGACAGGCTGTAGGACCTCTTCCCAGTCCAACTTGCAGAGACAGCTCTGCAACCACGGCCTGGGTATGGAGGGCAGCTGAGAAAAGGGGCTGTGCTTTGCTGGCTGAGTATTCTGACAGCTGGTGAAATAGGATGCATGGCTAGGAAGGGAGTAGGAGTGGACCAAATGTCACCCAGACAGACAAAAAAGGAGCTAAAAGAAAAAAAAAAACTGAGTGAAAGGCATGGCTGGTCTTGCACACCACTTCTCATTCAGTTCGAGCAGTCTTTGCTCTTCCAAGTCATCCTCTGCAGGAGCCTGTCTGCCTCCATGAAAAAACAGAAAGATTAGTCCTCAGGTGGCCTAAGTTACCCATGGAGATCCTGGCCCTCAGACAGGCAGCCAGCTCAGATGGATACCTGCAAAATCATGTTTGCACAATGGGAAGTGCATCAGGAAAGTTTGGCTGCTAAAGTACTATTCTGCAGCAGCAGACAAAACAACACAATAATGGGAGAGTTACGCAGTATGTGGGTATCATGTTTAATTATCAAATATGAAATGGAAGCTCAGCTTTTGGCATGTTGGACCCTGTGGGATTTGGAGACATTTTTAGTATTATTACATTTTCCATCTGCTTAATATACATCTCACTAAAACCACTTTAAGCAGTGTTAAAAATACTTTGCCTTTTTCAGCCTGTGCTAAAAGATGTTGAATTTAATTCATTTCCAGTATATTAACCGTACTGTACTGTCATATCCATTTTACAGGTGTGTGTGCCAGACTTTTTATGAAAGAAGTAATATATTCTGAGATGGGTAATGAGCTTGGTTAATTATCATTAATTTCTCTTGGGTAAAACTAGTGTGAGAAGATGGCTTGTTGCCACTGCTTTGCAAGGTGTTACGTGAATGTAGACAAAATCAGAATCTTGTTCCTATTTTGGCCTCTGTTGGGGGAGACTGAGAAAGCTGCAGCTCGGCTGGCAGTGGATGATTTGCCAAGATCAAGTTCCAAGTTCCCTACCTCTCTGGCAGGAGAAACTTCTGCCTTCCATCATTTTCAGCATGTTCCCAAGGAGCATTGCCTCCAAGTCACCCAAAAACCTGAACTTAAAAGCAAATCAGAAGCAATTCTTCTGCACTCGGGCACCCAGCATGTCAGAAATCTCTGAACCTTGAAAAGATCCCATAATATATTATCAAGCCTGTCTCAGCCATTTTTCATTGAATTCTGATCAACCCATTCACCATATGTTATGGGTATCCTCAGGGAACACTGAAATGAAATAAACTGAAAAGGCACTTTGGACCCTGCTAACTCAGCAGTTGGGTTGTTTTTTTTTTAAACTCCTTCTTTGTTTTTTTAGTTCTTTCTCCTGAGCAGGGAGAACGAGGACAGGGGAGACACTGATGTGGCTTAAGACAGAGTGAGGAAGTATTGTTGCTGACTTGAGGTCTGGACTCTACTTCCTTGGCATTTGCTAGTGACCTCTTTTTCTAATTCTCCATATGGTACTATCTAAGGGTTTTTATTCTAACATCTCTGGAAGTTTGAAGTCTTTTATGGCTCTGAGGTCTGATAACACTAAGCCCTTGCAGCACTTCAGAGCAGCAAATATGCAATATCCAACTGATGATCATAAAAATCTCAGTGATGGATTAGTAAATTTTTGCAGTCCTTCACAAGTACACTATGTAGTCTTTGCCTCAGTTAAAGGGTACAATTACTGTGCAATAACCTTGGCTACCATGAAGGTGTTTGGTAAGCTATATATACGAAACAGAAATGTGATCTTCTCACTGAGTGACGCAGAGACACAAAGAAGAGGTGAGATCAGCCTCGGTAGTACTTTTGTAACACCTCACAGCCTTATTTTCCTCCAGTTCAATTAACTGGATGTTTGTTTCATCGCTGCTGTACCTGCCAATAGGGCATCTGAACATCTGAGCTTAGTGTTATATTATTGGTTGACTGATTTCTTATGTCTCTATGCAAGTTCAGGAGAGGCACTGCTATTTTGGTTATTCTGTTATTGCTTTTATATATCTGCAGTGTTTCTTCTTCTTGTAGGATAGCAGGAGGAAAGAGATGCCGTTTGTGCCTTGACCGCACAGGAGCTGTGTAGCGATGGAGCAGTCAGTGAGAAAGCTCAGATTTGGTTTCTTACAGGTCTAACATTACTGTCCTTGAGAAAAGCAGTGCTCCTGGCCCTACAGTCCCATTTAGTCACTCAGCTACCCTGTAAATATCTTTCTGAGAGCTCTGAAAATTACTGTGTACTGATCCTTGTACTTGTCAGCAAGGGCAATGGAATGAAACATTTGAATCATCCAGCTTCTGTGCTCCGGCATGTGGGTTTAGCTTAAAATTGTCTTGAAACATGGTGACAACAGGTTGCATATTCTTTCTAAAGTATGGGAATGTTTAAACTTGACAAACAGGACCCAGTGAATGACCATGGTTCAGCTCCCAAACTGGCAGTTTGAAGTGCAGATCCTTATCAAGCTGGAAATGTATGTTCCCCACAGCAAGAAGCTGGTGAGGAGAATGCAAGGAAGTGTACCTTTGTACCTTCCCATCTCTGAGAACTTAAAAGCAGTCAGATCTCTCCCAGGACAGAGGACAATACAAAGCTCTATTCAGACATGGGGAGCTGATACTACTAGGAATGGGCTGGTGGACCCCTCTGGCTTAACAGTCTGTTATCACTGATTTGGGTTCATATCACTGATTTTATATCTAGTATCTCTCTACAGTGTACCTTCTTGTGGAAAACCTTCCTTAGAAACATGTACATAGAAGCTAAATCCCAGAAATCTCATTTACATGCTCTAGACTTTGATAAAAATATGTATGGGTATCCAGTTGAACTCTCAGAGCTTTTTTACCATCCTGCTTTCTGGAAACAAACACTAAGACTTAGCTGAGAACCTTGATACCCTTGTTTTGATATATGCCTTATGCTAGACTGGCTACTGCATTTCCTTAAGACCTGAATTGGTTTGTCCATAGTCGCCATCTTTGTCAACAAACTGGTTTCTGATGGCAGCAGGAGTAGACAAGACTGCAGTGGAAAAGGAGGGAAGATTTCTTAAGTCAATGATATCTATTTGTAATAATAACTGAGCTAGTTGCTATGGGTCAGAAAAGTCATACAGGAACATCTAGGAAGAACAGAACATCTGTTTCTTTCATTCTCCCTCTTTTATGTGATTGCAAGTGATTTACAGTAATATTAGCACTTCAGATCAAACAGAATTCAAAGGCATTACAAACCTTCCCTACCTGATTGCATCGTGAGCAGAAAATTGTTTCATCTATCATGAAAGAGTAATTGCAAAAAATGTGACAGACAGCAGTATGTGATACTTTAAAACACCAAGTAAAGAGCATCGATTACAGTTGAAACTGCAGGGGTGATGGTGGGATACAGAACTAAATTAACATAGTTGGAGTTTGGCCAGGCCATTGGGATTCACACCTTAGACTCTGTGGGGAACTTTTAATTATTACAAGTGGTTAGAAAAGTTGTCTAATCTAAGAAACAATGTGCAATCACACCATTCCTCCCCTTCATCACACAGCCAGAGTGTTTGATTTCTCACTGGGCAAGGAATCCTGGTAATTTACTTAATAGCACTTTTTTTCCAGAGATCTACCATACTGTAGTGTCTTCCTTTCCCTACTTTATTTTTCTCTTTTTGTTTTGTTTTGTTTTGTTTCTTGTTGTTGTTGTTGTTACTGTGATTATAATAGCCCATGAGCCTTCACTGCTTGACATAACTGCTCTACCAATGCAAATCAACTGTGTCATGCAGGACAGTGGGAAAAGGTAAGATCATTAAGGTTTTAGCTTGTATTTCATTGCAATATTAGTTTGGATCTTTAGCAGTGTCGGAACTTCCATCTATTGCTGCTAGGGGACAACAGCAATTAGGCTTCCCAGGGCATTTCTGCAGAAACAGACTGATGCTGGGTATAAACCCAGGAGAAATAAAGGGCAGTAAGAGGACCCATAGGGCTACAGAGCTGTCATTCAGGTGACTAAACAAACTATTGCGTATACATCACTGATTTTTGTCAGGTCAGGTTGAAATGTTCCAGGTTTGGTCTCCTGTCTGAAGGTGATGCAGGATTGTCTGGTGTTTTGGAGCTCCTTTTCCCACTAAGTAAAAATGGTTCAGACATTTTTATTATTATTTCCCCCCCCCAAAAAAAAAAATTATTCCCACTTCAGCACGAGTCTTTGCTATTGCTTTCTGAACAGTGCAACCTCCAAACCAGCAGGGGGTTAAGAAGTTTATATTTAGCACAAAAATATCTAGCTGAAAAATGCCTTTGAGTGCTTCAGTGGAATCTGATTTTGGTTTGACCGAGTTTTGACCCTCAGAAAATTCCATGCATAAGTGTAATGCATTCTGTATGAGTGTGTTCACTAGACTCAGAGCATGCATGGAAGAAGACAAGATTATGTGTGTACATGTCGTTAGTTTATACTCTCATCCTCGCAAAGTGTCTTGAGGGGCTTCAGTTATGCAGTGTAAGTGGGAACACTGAGGTTGGTAGTGCTTCTCACACTCTTCTAACTGAATATGTGCGCTTAGTGGTTGCAATCTTAGGGCCCCTCTCTGTCATGAAGAATACCTGGAAAGTCTAATGAGAGTAAAGAGGGCTTCTGATCACACCTGCCTTTGAACATGGCTCTGCTTTGAGCAGAAAGTGAAGCAGAGACTTCTCAGCTTCTCTTCCAGCCCAGATTATTCCGTGATTCTATAAAGCCTACTTTTATTTTCCTCCTCAGTGTTAGCTATGCATACAGGATATCCTGTTTCTATGAATGTTACTTGTCTCTGTGTGTGACAGAAAACCAAGTGGGTAGCATACACTAAAGGTGACATATGGCCTCACAAAGCAATGATGGTAGAGGTGACATACAGCTTCACACAGCAATGGGCCTGAATGCACCAAAATCTTATGCACACACTTCACATTTATCAGTGGAGGCACTCAGAAAATATGTCTAAGCAAATAATAGAATTATAGAATGGCCTGCAATGAAAAGGACCACGATGGTCATCCAGTTTCAACCCCCTGCTATGTGCAGGGTCACCAACCACCAGACCAGGCTGTCCAGAGCCACATGCAGCCTGGCCTTGAATGCCTCCAGGGATGGGGCATCCACAACCTCCGTGGGCAAGCTGTTCCAGTGTGTCACCACCCTCTGTGTGAAAAACTTCCTTTTTATATCTAAATATGTGTTTAGAAGATCATCATGTCACAGAATGTTTGCTGGCATTTATAGCCCTTTCATGCTCCCAGAGAATTCTGCTAGCTATTTATCTCACTGCCTCAGGCTTTGACCTGCCCTAAAGACAGCACACTCTGCACTGTGGCCTTGACTCAGCAAAGCAATTTGGGATATGTGGCTCACTGAATCAGAGCTTGTGACTCTAGCTGAAATTGCTTTGTAGGACACAGTTCAGTTCCCACTAAAATAGTTGTGAGTTTTTTGTCATGCACTGCAAAGAAAGCATGATCAAATCTGTGTTCACTTGGTCATCCCTTTAGCTGAGGATAAAAACATTTCTATACTGCTGGTTAAAAGGAGAGTGGGCAGAACTGAGGCTTCCAATGAAAGTGTCACAGTGAAAGCCATAAAGGAGAAGTCTTTAATGTTTTGTGGAATGTGGAAAGACATAAAACAGAAAGAGTTAAAAACCGGAATTTAGTTTACATGTAGTTTGATGCCTCATTTTAATGAAGGTATTCCCTGATTGCCAAATGCACAGCTATGTCATTTTAATGTTCTTAGACAAAGTTGGTTACATAGAATTAATGCAAGGCATTGGTTTCTTTAAATTTAATTTTTAAATCTGACTGCTGACTACATACATGAATATGAAAGTAGATGCTTTCTACCTTAAAACTCTACTTTCTTAGTTCTGAAGTTGTGGCATTGTGTTCGACTCATTAAATTTAGAGTCCATTCAGAAACTACAGAAACATGTCTAAATTTAACTGTTAAAATGCCAGTGAAGATAACAAATTCCATTTCAAAGTACTACTAAGTATTTAAAAGTCATCCTGTGCTTAGCAGATGGAGAACCCAGGTCTGCTTAGAAGACCTGGGCTCTTAAGAGTGCTCGGCACTTTTGAAAATGAGTCTAAAATGCTTGTAAGTAGTTTGGCCACTACAGAAGATGATATTTGCAACTAATTTCCCTGATTTTGATCTGACATCAACACTAATCATAAAATAATTTGATATCCAGGTAACAGCAGAACTGATCACATATAGAGCAAGTCCAAAAGAAAGAAATACTGTTTAGAAGTGAATTAAAGAACGTAATGGTGTTTAAATATGGGAGGCAGTACACAACTTTGACTTCAATTGAATTAAATGCATCGGTTCTGCAGCAGTTATTTCCAAACTCAATGCTGCCATCAGGTAAATACTCATCCGTTGGAAAGGAGTGGAGCTGCATCCGGTGTACACCATGCAGCAGAGCTGAGTCCATGCGGACTGGCCTGGACTCTCTGGGAAATCATAAATGATTCATCTGTAGCTACTGGAAGGATGTGGCAACAAACACTCCCATAGTTCAAGCAGCCCCTCAAAGTCTTGTTTGAAATTGGTTGGTTTCAGAAAACATTTGGCAAGAGAGGTTAACAGCAGACTTCCTCAGTACTTCAATGGATTGGATGTATGTGAATCCCACCCTTTTCAGTGCAACATATCAACTCCCTTAGAGCTCACAGTTTCGAGCCCTGGTTTCATACAATTACTTCTGTGACTGACAGAAGAAAAGAGTGTTTTGCTTTATCTTTAAGCCCTCAGTGGCACAGCACTGTCCTGTGGGTCAGAAAGAAAGGACTTATTTTATGGAAGTTCTGCAGCCTGCTGTGGCTGTGTTGCAGAGTTGCTTGAAAGGTTCAGGACCTCAGGGCTGGCTGGTTGGCTCTGCTGTATCTTTATGCTCTCAGCACTCCATACTTCTACGCTGTTTCTCTGGAAAATGTGCAGCATTCAGCTGTCTTTACATCATTTCCCACATGCCCGTAGAAAATCCAGGGGCAATCTGGATCCATGGGAACCAGGCTCCAAAGCAGATGAGACTGCGGGATTCTCCATCCCCAGAGACAGTCTTTAGAGCCCAGGCTCCCTCAACATTTAAAATGTAGATCAGTGAAAGAGCGTAGCGAACAATAATAAACGTAATCATAAACAATACAAATAATAATAATGATAATGATAATAATAATTAAAAAAAGAAAAAAGAAAAAAAAAAAAACCAAATAAAAAAGAGAAACGTTGCGTTTTGTTCACAGTGATGATCCCAGCGGTTCCACAAGCAAGAAAGCCGGGTGTGAAACGGAGGATCCGAAGGAGGCCGGCAGACAGAGTGGCCAGGAAGGCAGGTCCGACACCCAGACGCTAAAAGCCCAGCATGAGGAGCTCCAAGAAGAGCAGGCAGCGGGGTGTTCCCCTCTGGTGCAGAAGGCGAGCCTCCACCACACGGGCTCCCCAGTGAGAGTGCAGCGCAGCAAAGGGACGGCCTCGTGTTCCCATGCAGCTGCCTCCGATTATGAGCTCTCCCTTGACCTAAAGAATAAACAGGTACAGAGGCTTCCTCCTCAGGCTGTGGGAGAAGGGGATGGGGTGGGAGGGGCTGTGTTCACACTGTGGTGTGCCCATGTTTCTGCCAATACTTCAGCCTCCTGTTCGTTTAGAGCTTTCGCCCAGCCTGAGCAGGCCTGGCCTTTTGGCTGCGTGGGGCTGATGGAGGAAGTAACTTCCCCACCTCTGACTGCAATAGTCTTTCACCCGAGCCTGCTGTACTCTGTTCCAAAAAGGCACTCGGGTGCGACCATAGGTTTAGAGATGGATTGTAGGCAGTTGAGGAGTGAGGCATCTGGAGACTCTGCCTGCACAAAAGCGCACAGTCCCTGTAGGCCTCCCTGCAAATGATAGTCACAAAAAGCCTCCCTCATGGGAGAGGTCTCCAAGAGCCATCTGACCCTCTTGGATTAACCTGGACAGGCCCCATGTGCACTTTCATGTTAGTCTCTTTACAGCATGAGCTCACAGGGGAGGTGAGGTTTATTCAGGTGTCCTGCGCAGTGTGTATCACTGTGTTAGCATATCACTGCCTTCAGGATGCTGAAGAGGCAGGGAGGTTTATCAGACTGAGACAATGATTCAGTTTTGGAAGTTTCAAACCTTTCCTCCTGTGCCTGAGACTACAGACTAGCTCCAGAGCACAGTCTACCCATCTTTATTTGCGTTTCCCAATGGGGCTCTCAAACAGCTGTAGTGGGACAGGGGCTAATAGCAGCTGGCCTCTTCACTCAAAGGCAATGAGGTGGAAATGTGCCCTCACCACCCCGTGTCTCTGCAGTTTACAGCCCAGGAGAAATGTTGCGCAAAGTAAAAACCTAAAGAATCATTTCTGACTTTTCTCTGGATTGTCAGCTCAACCAGAGGCTGTGTAATATACAGACTCTGCAGGATGTGAGATGGACAGGACAAACAAGGGCTAGTGATACTGCCCATGTTACATTCAATGGCAGAATTCAGTGGGAGCTGTGCTATTGCAGATGAAGGTTCTCAGCTAATGAGGTTCCCATAGAAGAAACTGCTGTTTCTGGGACATCTTTCTGCCACTTCCCTCAGGGCAATGCTGCTGTCCCAAACAGGCATTTCAGATCAAGGGCCACTAAATTCCTGTACAGAAAAGAAGCCTTGGCTCTTTGTCTTTCTCAAATACTGCATATCCAGAATTCCTGCTTCACGCTGGGAAAAGAAATAAGAGAGACTAATTAACTGGCTTTACAAACTGATGTGACCTATCCCTCAGGGTGGGCCAGATCTTGACTGCTATATATGGGCTTAACCTCCTCTATGTCCTAGAGTTGCTCTGCTTTTGTTCTTGGGAGTGTCTGTCCTGTGTTATTTTAGCTTTAAGGTCATTTTGTCCCATCGCTGTTGTTGCAGCAGAGGCCAGGCCTGCCCTGGATACATGTGCGACAGAGAAACATGTTAGCTGCTTGTTCATTAAATTCTGATGCCTTGCAGTACCGACCTTGCAGGAACCTTGCCTGTCTCATAGGTAGAACCATTTTTCCCACAACAGAGGGGGATTAAAATATGTGTGGTACTCCAGGCCTGATGGATGATTTCAGCAAACTACTTCCTGCTCTGGAAGGGGAGATTTCCATGGAGAGGAATCTTACATACATTCTTACACTCTGTAGTAAGCGGTTTCATAGGTTTCCTATCAACCTACTTGTCGAGTAGTAATTTGTAAATTTTCTTAGTGTGAGTTCTACTAACATGCATTACAAACAGGTGGAAGAAGGCATTTTTAGCCTCACAGTGCAGTTGAACTCATATTTTGCTTTCCGGAGAGGACTGAGTGCTGCTGAAGAAGGAGGGCAGCACAAAACCTCCTCTGAATGGCTTGGAGATACAGTTCATCTACCAGTCACTGCCCCTCAGCATTAAGCTAGAGGGTTGTTAAGTTCCCCTAAGTTTAGGCTCTGCCGGACAGTAGGGAATATGAAGACCACAAAGAGCTTTCTGTGCAGAAGGTCTAGCAGATGTTTCATATATGAAGGAAAATATCCCATTAACACATGGCCTTTGTAGTAATGCCATTTCATTGTGAGAATTTGGTGGGAGGGAGAGATGTTAAGAAGGAACGATAGAGAATGTCTGTGTTCTCTATTATTATTGTTACTTACAATGCATACATTTACTCAAGCTATTCAGATTCTGTCTCTGAGTCTCTTCTTGCTAACATGGTGGCATGTAGCCTTTCTCAGTGGCTACCTGGTTGGAAAACTAGTGGCAACTGAGAGTATCCTGATAGACTTCTGTTTTTATGTCTCTGGGCAACAAAAGCATGGGGTACATACCTCAACTCTTTTGCCATACCCAGGCCTGACACTTTGGTTTGCCTTAGGCTGACTTTATTAAGCTTCCTTCGTGTGCAGTCTCTCATGGCCATGGATATTTCCCAGCCATTTGTAATTCAGCCACAAGGCCTGAATTGCTCAGACTGAGTTTTTATGTTGAGGCCCAGAAATTTATTAAGCTAATTATACTTTGAAATCCCCCTTACCCTTCTCTTGCTTTTCCCTTCTTTGGCTTTAGCTGTCAGATAATTCCCCAGAGAAGAATATCTTTAAGTAGGCAATTACTTGTGATTCATAGGGTTTATTAGGAGTGAGAGGTGGTCAATCATGTCTGGCCTCTCAAATGGGCAGGGAAAGTTCCTTCAGCAAGCCAGACATACATCTCCATTACCTGTGACTGCTGGGGTGTGCTAATGGATGCCCTTTCTTCCTTTTGAGAGGAAGAAAACAGACCAAGAGCTGTGTGAAATCTTTAATTCCTCTGGAGTGTCAATTTGCTTGCCCTGGTAGCAAATGTGAATGTCTCAGACATCAGTAAATCGTAAAAGCCTGGGCTACATCAAAGGGAAAGAGACCAAGACCCACTCCAGTGGGGAGGGGAGGGCACTGGTTTATGGGCCTGCTGGTTTTGGCTTTGCCTGCCATCTCACACATCCTTTAGACACACTTAGTCATCTCACGTCTCTGGGCCCTTGTTATGCCAGCTGCAGAACACTGTAAGATGCCCCTTGCTGGTAAGGACTGTATGACCACTTGCAGAACCTGTCCTTGTGCTCCTGGTACAAACTGGAGAACAGACTATGTTGGGAGTCCTCTCACTTTACATGTTGTTCTGTTCTGTAATGCCTTAGTCCTTTGAGAAGGCTGAGATAATGGACTGCAAAAATCTCATGATTGTTGTGTCAAGGTACTGACAGTTTGCATCATTCCTTCAGATTGTTAGAAGGATCTCTCTGCTTAATAGTTATTAAAGTCTGTCTTTTTGGGAACTGTCCTTGCATGAGAGAAAATTGGCCTTTTACTTCAGATCAGCAGTGACATCTTGTCCTAGACTCTAATAAGATCAGAGCATATGAATTTCACATTTTCAGAATGGCTGTCACCTCCTTGGAAACCTAGGTAATTATAAGGCTCTTGCTTCTGCTTTATTTTGTATCTTACTATTACTCTGTTTCTCAGATAGCTGTGTCTGTCTCTCCCATTTGTTCCTCTTTCCCTCTCAACACAATTAGCTATACATTTTGATTAACCAGATGGTTATATGAAGTGCTCAAGGTCAGTTGTCAGCAGTAACTGTCTGGATTGGGTATGTACAGGTTATGGGTTAAATATCCATTTATCTACGTGAGACTTCCTCCTGGAGACAAAGAACCAAGCTATTTGAAGAGATGTGGCAGGAGTGCTGGATTGATGGTGGGATTTAAGATGGTCATTTAGAAAATAAGGTCAGAGAACATAGCAGAACCCTTCTACTGGCTACCAAGAATATCTTCTTGTCCCTGTATTCCTCTTTCTTGCCATATTAAATGAACTCCAGGGATAAGCAGAGACCTTTTTTATCCAAAAAACCGACTGATACGTCTTGTAGTAAATGAACCTGAATCCATGATCTTTGCGTAGTTGATTTTTAGCATCAGTTCTACAGATCTGTTCTGGGAAGGCAGCAGGGCAAATAATAGGCCAACACTTTTTAAATTAGGGATAAGCAGAGCTCTGATCCAGCTGCCTCTACTGACCCTATTGCTAAGCAAATTGTTAGAATTTGCCAGTGCTGGGCTTTGACGCTTGCCTTGGGCAGATGTGAATTCAGCAGCAAGACAAACAAAAAACAAGCACAGGGCAAAGGATCCCTTCTTCATTTTCGTGGAGGAGAATATGAAAGGATGTTATCTCTCTGCTCTCTCCAAGAAATGGCAGTCTTTCATCTGGTGCAGCAGGGTACTCAGACTTATTGCTGCCTGGAGTGATGGGGTGGAAGTGGGCAGGCAAGGCTTGCAATTCATACTCCAGCAGCCAGGATACCAGTGGAGGAGAAGAATGACTGGGCTTACGCTATTTGTCTCTTCCTGTCATCTCCCAAAATCTTACAATCATCTCCTGCATTTAGGGGAGTTAATACTGGAAAGATGTGTGATTTGATTTGTACTTCTCACAGCTATCATTCCAGACCTCCCTTTGTATCCAGTTCACTCACTGATGGTTTTATCCACAATTTACATAGTGTTTTTAGAAAATGGAAAAGAAGAAGCAGTTTACATCACATGTCTCTGGAAGCTGGGGCTCACACCTCATTCTGCCTTTGCACTTAACCTTAGGTTTTCTGGCAGCTCAGTCCTTCACCCTCTGAATAATGGGCCAGCAAGGCATACCTTGAGGAACAGCAGTGTGTACCTGGGTTTAAGTATACTCACCACATGAATGATGTAGCCAATCCTCTGTTAATTCAAGACTGAATTTACCAGTGCTCCCAGCCCAGCACTTCACCTTTGGTAGGCTTTTCCACATGTGCACACGCACATATATATACTACAGTCTACACCTGTGTTCTGCTCTATCGAGTGTAGACAATGTAGAGGTCAATTAATCATTCAGACAAGACCTCAGTGAAAGCAGTTTGAATTCATCCTTTTTTTTCTCCAGTCCCATCATTCACCATCATCTTCACATCGCCCCACTTGTCAGCTCTCAGTTATTCCCTGGAACCAAGAAAGCAGACATTCTCCTGCAGCATGTTAGTGAAGGCCCAGCAACAGAACAAGAGGGAGAGCAATACTTGGAAGTACAAATACTAGATTATGGAAAAGACCATACATACTTGCTTTTTTGAAGCCTGTTGGGGTGCCACTTGGCTGTGTGTGTATGTATTCACATGTGTGTGTGTTATTACCAGTTCAGGAAGGAGAAAATCCTGCTGCCACTTGTTCTTAATGTCATGTCTCAGTGTCTATAGTCAGAATTTCTTACCTTTCAAACTTGATTGTCTTTCTCTTCTTGAGCTGTTTTCATTTTACTTCTGGTTAATGCCTGAAAAACTCAGAGACCAGAAAGGAAGACACTTTGGGATTCAGAGAGCTTGCAAAAAGACACAGAAAAAACACAACCTCTACTGACTTCTGTGGAAATGGATACTTCCTGCTAGCTATGACCAAGACAGCATTTTCTGCATTTAGAAGTCTGTTTTTCTTTCCTTATTCTGAATGGTTTCTTCTTGTTCCTGTCAATATTTACTAAGGTGAATAAGGATGGGAGAAGTTTAGAAGCACTCTGAACAAAGGGAAAATCCTTGACATTGCTAAAGCAACGATCTTTGTACTGCGTCCAGGCCTGGGGCTCCCAGGGCAAGAAAGATATGGTGCTGTTGGAGCGAGTCCAGAGGAAGACCACAAAGATGATCAGAGGACAGGAGCATCTCTCCTAACATGAAAGGCTGAGGGAGCTAGGCTTGTTCACCTTGAAGAAGGCTCTGGGGAGACTTCATTGCACGCTTCCCTTACTGAAAGGGAGCTTATAAAAAGGAGGGAGACCAAGCTGTGGTTGCCCCATCCCTAGAGATGCTCAGGGCCAGGCTGGGTGGGGCCTTGGGCAGCCTGATCTTTTGGGTGGCAACCCTACCCATGGCAGGAGGTTGGAAATAGCTGATCTTTAAGATACCTTCCAACACTGGCCATTCTATTATAACTAACAGAGCACTGCTGAGCAAGAAGACACATTTCTGGAATTGTCTGTTTAATCATGCTGACAGAAGTGGAAATGCAAAGGAGGGGTGCCTCCTGGTTCCAGCTTGTATGGGAGGGACTTTAGGAGGAGGCATGGTCATGCTACAGGTGTAAGGAAGCTCACAGTGCTGATGTTTCAACTGGCCATGCCTAAAGGAAGGTCTTCTGATGATACTGAGGGCACAGCAATGCAGAAGAAGGTTAATTCCGTGTAGAAAGTACTTCTGACAGTCATTATAGACTAATCAGTGTTGCAACTGGGGTCATGTAAAGCCATCAGAAGTCAATTAAGAAAAAATAACCTCTTTTATGTATGTCTTTCAGATTGAAATGCTAGAGCACAAATACGGGGGTCACCTGGTATCTCGCAGGGCAGCCTGCACCATCCAAACTGCTTTCCGACAATATCAGCTCAGCAAGAACTTTGAGAAGATCCGCAACTCACTGCTGGAGAGCCGCATGCCACGCCGCATCTCTCTGAGGAAAGTCCGGGTCCAGAACTCTGAGAGCTTCTCTGCTGAGAAAGCCCTAGTAGAGGGGTACAACTTTGTGGGCATCCCGTTGGTGAGGTCTCCATCTTTGCCAGCCACAATCAGTGGAGCACTGACTGAGCTGGAGGACTCCTTCACGGAACAAGTTCAGTCCCTGGCCAAGTCTATTGATGATGCTCTGAGCACCTGGAGCTTGAAGACCATGTGCTCACTGCAGGATGGGGGCTCATACCAGATAAGAGAGACCTTCAGTGCCAGTTCAATGCAACCAAATCAAGACTTAGAAGCTGAGCTGCAGGAGAAGGAGAAGGAGGAAGGGCTTCTGCCAGATACCCTACCTAAGAGCAGCAGCACTCTCATGATGGCTTTTCGAGATGTCACGGTCCAGATTGACAATAAGAATATCTCTGTCTCATCGTCTACCTCGGTGTCCATGGCAAACTGCCTGAGCAGCAATGCCCAGGCTGGGCTCTCTCAAGCCTCCAAGTCTGAAGAAAGCCCAGGAGAAGGGGAGGGAGAAGACAGTGAACCGCAGGCTGCCCCAGAGTGCTTACCTGAGACAGAAGCTCTCCAGAACAGCCACACTTTCACTGAAGTGAACATTAGCACTAATGGCATGGGGGACAGCAACGAGGAGCCTGGGCAGATGGCAGTGCAGAAGCTCCAGTTTGATACTAACAACGAGACGGGGCAAAGCAAAGGCTCTGAATCTGAGAATGCAGACAACTCAGAGCAGCTGAGCAGCAGCAGCACCTCCACTTCAGCAAAGTCAGCCTCTGAGGTGTCCTCAAAAGAAGCACTGCAAGCCATGATCCTCAGCCTCCCACGGTACCATTGTGAGAACCCAGCTAGCTGCAAGTCTCCCACACTTTCCACGGACACCATGAGAAAACGCCTCTACCGCATTGGGCTGAATCTCTTTAATATGTAAGTGACTCTTCATCTTTTTTGTTTCCTAAACTGTTAAAAGCCTCACAAGAATAGGTGGAGACAAGCTCTTGGTCTAGATCTGTCTCTAGGGAAGTTCTTCATATTAAAGGGTATGACCTTCTCAGTATCTAATGTAGACCATGGGTTGTCCACTCAATGCCTTTTTCCCTACATTTTCCCAAGTGCTATGCTGATCTTCTGCCCAATCAAAGAACAATGCTGTCCTGAATTATGAACCTTAGATCCCAATTTCAGTCCATTTGAGATCATGCCACGGTCTGTTGATAAAGCAGAAGCATATCTGGGGATGTAAAAACAGTCTCATGTACTTAACTTGGAACACTTCCAAGGAGAAAGAAAAGTAGATCAGAGCTTAGCTAACCTGGTATGAGTGCTCTGGCTGTTGTTTTCCTTCTGTTTTTTTGGGTAGATTTTTTTCATCTTAATAGAACAGGTTTAGTCATCTCAGTCTCTCATACATCTGAATCTGATATCCTATGAAAAGCCCTTAGATGTGAAAGTAAAGCAGCGTGGCTCAGAGAGTACAGTCAGAAGGGGTGAACTCAAGGGGTCAAATGCATATTTTAGATTGACAGCAAGCAGCTGAGCTCTAATAAGAAGTTTTAGATTTGCTTGTTGTCTTTTAATGAGGCATTTCTCATAAAAACAGCCCATAAGAAATAGTGATATTTTATCTCATGCTCTCTTGGTTTCCATTTGAATCCCAGATGAAGGTGCTGGGAACATAATACACTCATACAAGCAGAATGTTTTGCCACATGTTAGTTTGGGCCTCGTGGTCAGAGCAAGGACTGAAGTTTATGCCGTTGTGAACAAAAGTTTTGCACAGGCAAGGATTAAATATGTGTAGTACAGAGACTGTAGACCCCAGAAGGCAGGAACGTAGATGAAAGGCTTTTAGTGCTGGCTGCAGAGCACATCCAGAACTGAAGTTCTGTAAGAGCAGATGAACTTGGGACTCAGAGAGAGCCTGGGATACTGAGGAGGACATTTTACTAACTCTGCTCATTAGATTGTGAACAGGTGGGTTCACATGTATATATCAAAGCCAGGCTCTGGCAGCACACATTTGCCCAATGGATGTGAGAAGGCTGGAATAAGAGAAGGTGGGCACCAGGAACAGATGGGGGCTGATTATGACATAGTTCCAGATCCACAAAGATGTTGTGGTACTTATGTTGGGATTGGTGTCCTTCTGGAGGAGGACACAGGGTTCACATCTCTGCAAACCAAGTGTTTCAGTATTTTCAGTCGTGCTTGGCAGTTCTTATACCCAATGTGTTTTCCTTTGGTTCATGCAGAGCTGACACGAGTCCTGATGTGATCATAAAGCAGGAGTGAAAGTGTTTTTTTCCCAGCCTGTCTGCCTCCCCCAGTCTGCCTGGCACACATTCATGTGACAGATTAACAACACTGGGTCTTCTGGGGCAGCTTTGCCATTCTTCATTTAATGACCTGAGTTTCCTGCATCTTGCACGTCTCTGTGGGATCAGGAACTGAGTAACACCATGGTGCTTTGAAACACAACTTCCCGGCCAGTCCTCTCCTGCTGCCTTGAATTTAGTTGCTAAAACATTGTGTCAGTAACCTGTGAGGCTCGATTTTCTAGACAAAACATTGGAGGGTAGGGAGAAAGGGAATGGACTTAGCTCTGGGAAGCAGAGCATTTTCTTTTTCTTTAATTCTATGAGAAGGAACTAAGGGACACATAGCTCCTCTTGTAACACTGTAACGTACCACAACCCAAGGGGTTGCAAGGAGGTTCTTGCTCATTCAGCTTAGTGCAATTATTTGATTGTTAGTCTCCCTGCCAAGGAGGTGGTTTACTGTTGTAGGGTGTGTGATGCACTCACCGACCCACAGTGCATGGAGCTGAGGCTGTGAGTATGTGCATGCACATATTTTTGCTGGCTGCTCCGCTGGACCAAGAGTTGGAAGCCTCCAATTGCTAGCACCATCTGCCATAGTCTGTCTGGCCCTGCACTGCTTTTCTGTAAGTTCTGGCTTGGAGCAGGCCCCTGGGAACAGACTGATCCTGCACTGTTGTGGCACTTTCTCCTTCCCTCCCTCCACAGTGAGGGGGTGGAATCCCTGGAACGGAGAGTACTTCATTATGCAGCACTTCTGTAATAACTCAGTGTGTGTGGGCAGCTGGCTGTGTGGGCAGAGGGAATCACAGAATCACAGAATCACAGAATTATAGGGGTTGGAAGGGACCTCTAGAGATCATCGAGTCCAACCCCCCTGCCAAAGCAGGCTCCCTACACCACGTCGCACAGGTAGGCGTCCAGGCGAGTCTTGAATATCTCCAGAGAAGGAGACTCCACCACCTCCCTGGGCAGCCTGTTCCAGTGCTCCGTCACCCTCACTGTAAAGAAGTTCTTGCGCACATTCGTGCGGAACTTCCTATGCTGGAGTTTCAGCCCATTGCCCCTAGTCCTGTCCCCACGCACTACTGAAAAGAGACCAGCCTCGCCACTATAGCTCCCACACCTCAGGTATTTATAAACCTGGATCAAGTCCCCTCTCAGCCTTCTTTTCTCAAGGCTAAACAGACCCAGTTCCCTAAGTCTCTCCTCGTAGGGGAGATGCTCCAGGCCCTTCACCATCTTTGTGGCCCTGGAAAGCCAGCAGGACGTGAGGAATCCCACAGCATTTGTTGACCATGCTTAACACCCCTGAAATACTGAGGAAAATAGCAAGGACTGAGCTCAGGAGAGAAAGAAATGGAGCTGCTTGCTGCACATCTGGTAAAAGCCATGTGCTGCAGTATACGAGATACATATACAGGTGTTCAGTGGCAGAGATGCTGTATCATTACTAGGATTTTGTGGGGAACAGCTTGAATCCTGGGAAAAGCTGATGTAAGGCTGCTGTTGGTAAAATAGCTGTGTTCATTTATATTTGAGCTTTAGTCCATGCAGTAAAAGAGGGCTGTCAGAGCTGGATTGTCTTATTCTACATCCTCTTGCTTTGTGTGTTCCATCCCTTCTGAAATCTGCATGTCTATGCCAGTCCATATTAGAACTGCATTTTCCTGGCACGTCCAGCTCCCATCTCTTCTGGAACTAATCCAAAGTCAGTCCAGTGTCTTTGAAGTCACATCAGTGACTGAGGTTTTACCTTGAACATTACATTGGCCCAAAGACTAAAATACTCACATGAAGGTCTGTTTTCTGAATCTCTGTTGCTTATCTTGACTTCACTCGTGACCATTTAGCCCTTGCATTTAGCTGAACCTGTGCTCTTCGAAGGTGAAGCTGGAGATCTGTATGATGAAATAGAACTGTTGCTTTTCCTTTAACAAGTGCTAGGTTTTCAATGTCAGATCTTGCATCCCTCCTATTCATAAATTTAATGGACTGGCTTGTTCTCCCAGACACTCTTTCTGACAATGGCACCCTGACCAGGATGTTTTCCTTGTGACATGACAGAGTAAGCAGAAATATCTTCTATCCAGCTTCTGTTAGTATAACATGAGGCCTCTGTAGGGAGCAGGCCATTCTCCTGAATGCTGATCCCCTTATAGCTAGACATATGTTGCTCACCCACATCCTTCACCACCTGATAGTGTCACACTCTGTGCCTGTGCATATCATGCATTCACGTGCTTGGAGATCTCATCCAATCCTTGCATCACCCCAGAAAACAGCCTGAGCAAACCTGGCCCTCGAGCCTTGACAAAGATCCCTGAATTTGGGTTAATGTTGGGTTAATGTTAGGTTAAAGTATGTTTTCCTTTCCTCTCCTTCATGAGGATGCTACCTTTCCCTGTTCACCGGCTCAGAGAATGAAAGGAACATGGAAATCCTCCACATTGCAAGAGTGCATCGTGACTGAGGCTCTTCAGTGGCACAGTCCAAAGTATAGGAAAAAAATCTACACAATGCACACATGAGAACTCATTCCAGTGTGTACTGTGGGACAGGCACCACCATAGACTCAAATCTGCTGCCAGGTTGTATAGAAGCTTGTATGCTTATAGGATATATAAGGAGAAAGGCAAAATGTGTTGACACTATGGTCTCCTAGGAAAATGTATGATGCAAGAAAAATATGCATGTACGGGGTATATACACACATGCGAACATGTGTATTTGTAAAGGCACACAGTACCCCCCCCCCCCCCCAACCCCAAGATGTGTGCATAGATGCTGTCACACCATTGTGCAGAAGAGCACTCCCACAGACAGGCAGCTGGGCTCACTCACACCCAGCTTGATCTCAGAGGGGACTCACAGTCAGAGGGGGAGAAAAACCCTCTGTGCTCTGTTTTGGAGCTGCATACAGCTCTCTCCCAGCTCTGACAAGGCATTCTCCAGGTGCATGCTCTCATCCACCCACACTTGCAGATTTCTGCCTGAGGGGGGAAATCAATAGAGAAGAACAACACAGCTACAGGTGGGGGAAGTGGAGGAAGGAATAATGCAAATATGAGAATGGGATTTCTATTCAGGCAGCCAGCAGCAGACTCAAGTGAGGAAGGAAGAAATGTCACTCAGCGCCAAGCAGTAGAACACATGAAGAGGAGAATGAATTTTTATTTACAGGAACAAAGTGCCCCATCTTTGGTTATCCCCCTCTATGTCTTGAGCCTCATTTGCCCATATTTTTGTCCTTCCTTTTCAGAAACCCAGACAAAGGGATCCAGTTCCTGATCTCCCGGGGCTTCATCCCAGACACTCCTATTGGGGTGGCACACTTCTTGCTCCAGCGGAAAGGCCTCAGCCGCCAGATGATCGGGGAGTTCCTAGGCAACAGCAAAAAACAGTTCAACAGGGATGTCCTGGAGTAAGTATGGAAACCTCGTCCTCTCCTTCCTTCTCTTTTATGGAGTTACCACCCACCCTGCCCTCAGCTGCACCAACAAGCACCCTGTCCTCCATACCCCTCCGTTTCTGTGGGAACTTCACAATTTCTACTCCAATCTGGTGCCCCTCATTGCATTTCCCAGCAATGTGTTTGCCTCTTGGTGTCATTTCGGTTTCTCCTTCCCAAAGGGCCTGCCATCATCCAGCTGGAGTTCAGCACCATAGGGGGTAAGACTAGTGATGCCAGGAGATTTTGTGTCTGAAGAAGTCTGTGACTCATGTCTCACCCCATCCAAACAAAGCACACCTGTTGCTTTCTAGGAAGCGCTAAGAGAAGCAGATGAGAAAAAGCATTTGCTCCTTGCTGTGAGACCAGCAGGAAACAGCAAATGCTGTCTATGCACATGGCTCCTTTGCTGTCCAGGTCTGTAATGGGTGGGTTTTTCAATTATTCCAGCTGCTTGATAAGGGAAATAAGAGGGCAGCTTGTTCTGTGGGTGGTAATAAAGAGGCCTGCATGAAGAAACCTGCTACTAATTAGTTTACTCTGTAGTCATAGAGCATTGAGGAATATCCCCACTCCAAAAACTCTAGCAGACTGAACTGTCTTTTTTCTCAACAAGATCTTAGGTTTCCAACCTGCTTCTTTTCAGTAGCTGCTTTTGCTGAATTGTTCCCTTCAGTTCACTCACTGTGGCTACCGCCTGCTCACACAAGCCATGCATCTCTCAGCCTACATCTCCCTTCTTTTTCAAGCCTTACAATTTGGGCTACAAAATCCTGGGAACACCTAAGACCTATGTATGCTACCTCAGTGTCTGCCTATTGCCTTGCCTTTCATGTTGCTAAATGTTGCTAACTTGTTATCCCTCTACTGTGAGCATCACAGGAGCAGAGTAGAAATGTTTGGCAGAAAAGCACACTACCTGTTTTTCTGAATGTTGTTCAGGATGACAGGCTTTCTGCAGAGATGATCCTGGGGAATTGAGATGAACCTTAATTTCCTGTTTGGCCCTGATCTACTTCTTGCCATACAGATGAGGGAGAAGGAGAAAGCACAGCTCTGCATGGTGTAAAGCGGTAGGATAATTCTTCTGCCACCCTGAGAGCCAATGCAGTAAAGGCAGAGGGGGGGTTTTCACCAGAGTGTAAATGCAAGTGCTGCCATGCATGGTAATGTAACGTGTAGTCATGGCGCAACAAGCTTGTTCAAAGACCTGTTTCCAGAGATGATCAGCAGTCAACTGGGTCTTTCTTTCATTAGGCAATAGCACAGTTCTCAGTGAGAGCTGCCTTTCTGTGAGGCACAGTCCTTTGTATTGCATCCATTGTAGTATTTTCCCCATCTCCAAAATGATAACTCTTTTCAGTTTCACAGTGGCTTATCTTGAAGCAAGCCAAAGAGAAAACCTAAATCCAACATCACACCACTCCTACTCCTGGGAAAAAAAAATAATTGAATCATCATAGAATCATTTGAGTTGAAAGGCACCTTAACGTTCATCTAGTTCCAACTCCCCTCATGGAGACAAGGCTGCCACAGAGTAGATCAGACTGCCCAGGCCCCATCCAGCCAGGCCTTGAACACCTCCAGGGATGATGCATCCACAGCTTCTCTGGCCAAGCTGTTCCAGTGTCTCACTACACTCATAGTAAATAATATTCTAATATCTAATCTCAAGCTAACCTCTTTCAGTTTAAAGCCATTACCTTTCTTCCTATCGCTCCATCGATGGAGTCCCTCTCCATCTTTCCTGTAGGACCACTATAAATACTAGATCACAATGACATCTCCCTCGCACCTTCCCTTTTCCAGCCTAAATAATTCCAGCTCTCTTAGCCAGTCTTAACAGGAGAGGTGCTCCAGCCCTCTGTTCATCATCATGGCCTTCTCTGGAATCACTCCAACAGGTCCATTCCCTTATGCTGAGGACCCCAGAGCTGAATGCAGTACTGCAGGTGGAGAGTATGCCAGTTCCTGATGCAACTGCTGCCTGTGGCTGCTCATTTCTGATCTTTGATCCAACCCTATTTTTAATATGCTATATGGGTATTGATTAGAGCAGCAATGAAACACATGTTGTCTCCAGTTTCTTCGTGCTGAGAGCTACAATTAAAAGTAATTGCCTCTCTTTCTCCAGCAGTGTGTGGGCTGCTTTCCCCTGACAGATAGACTGCTAAAGTCCAAAACCAGCCTCTGCACAGACAGCCTCTGCAGTAGCAATAGGCTAGCATTTCTTTGTAGTCCTACATTCAATTCCTGCAAATGACTGCGTTCTTCCAGTTCATGTGTGACTATAGACTGTGTCAGCAGCACCTGGTAACAGTCTGTATTACAAAGCTTGATGTCAGTCTCCCAGTCTCAATGCCCAGGAGCTGCTGTGATGTAGTTGCTTGTATTGTCTCTGAATGTTGCAGGAGAACTATTAAAACAAGTGGCCATACTCCGTCATTGCTTTCTGTTTCCACTGTACCTCTCAATGTAGGGCTCCAAGTGTATTATGAAGCAGTGTCCCTACTGTCCTATTTACAGATGGAGGAAGCAAAGCTCAGAAGTGGGAAGTGAGCAGTTAAGGTTGCGTCTACGTATCTTTAAGCAGCTGAAATCCAAATTTGGAGTTCAGAGCTGTACCTGAGTGCTTTAAACAACAGATAAATTGCTGACTCATATTCCTTAAAGGGAAATGTAAAAGCAGACGCAAAATATACAAAAAATGTTCTACAACAGGAAAGAAAAGAATGAAAGATTGCTAAATAATTCAGCTAGTTGCAGCTGTGCTGTTTGCAGGTACTTTCTCTTGTGTATAAATTTTGAGCTTTTGGGTAGCAGTGGCTGGCGGGTTTTGCAAGCAAAATTTTGTCAGCTCTTGTGAGAGCTGTGTGGTCAATAGCTGCACACATAGCAGTGTGTCATGCATGGAAAAAAGGGCATTGCTGGGACAAAATCTCACACAGGATTACCATCCTGGATGTTTTTCCTGTCTATGCATGAGGATGAAGAGGGTTGACAGAGGCTGGCAGGGTATGACACTGTGATGGCATTTTCCAGTGCTTCTGGGCTGGTCACAACTTCTGAGATGTTTGCATGTAAGCATAAGGCAACTCAAAGGCATTCTAGCATTTTAGGACTGTCCTAGTCAGGCTCCTTGTTCCATGGGTGCAACTAAGGAACAACTCCCATCAAGTTAGCTCAGGAACACTGTACAGGTTGGGACGGTGTCTGTCTTGCAGTCCCAACATATACCCATGCTTAACATGCCAGTATTAAGAGACATGGTATTCCCTGGAGAGCACATGGCAATCAGAATAGCCTTTACATAGCTTTTGTATAACTTTCCCAGTTCCACTCTCATTTCTGTGGCCCGAATGGCCCTTTAGTTCCTTGGCACTGTTGGTCCTGACAAACTCCAATGCCTGGTTAGAATGGCCATTGGTAGGCACTGACCACCTGCAGTGAATAAGCCTGTGTGCAGGAGGAGACAACTCTGCTACTTCACATCCCAGACATGGCCTTGGAGCCTTCCTGGACTATCCCGTCCCTCCCCAGAGCAATTTCAATTATTGATGTCATTTGCTGTGTTAGTTTAGCTTCCACTCGATGTGAAAACTTATGTTAGAAATGTGTACTGTAAGCATTGTTTCAATTGCAGCCAGGTTGAATTAACCCAACTGCGTAAATAAATAATGAGACAGCTTTTAAAACATCTGCAAAAGTCTCCAGCTCCATTGTGCATTTGGATACTGGGTAGAGCTGCCCAGGTTATAAATTCCAGACTCAGCTCTAAGTCCAGCCATAAGTCAGTACTCTGCAAACTTCTCTTGGCTTCCATGGGTATTTGAGCTATGCTAGATGGCAAACAAGCCAACCACTGCCTGTTCCTAGAGTCAGGTAGAAGAGCTTAGAAGTGCACAGTTGAGCTTGGTGCTGTGAAGAGGATCCCTCTTTACTGCCCACATAGTGAATGCAGAACTCCAAAGATGCATCATACTGGTTGCAAAGCCTCATATGCATGGTTAAGGGTGAATGAGGATAAACTTGGTACGAGGCTTAAGCCCTTTAGTTTGCTATTTTGCCTTCTCACATCTGCATATCCAATTAATAGAAGTCCTTAAATTATATTCTCTTTTCCATCCTCCTATTCTGTCTTTCAACCTTTATCTGTTTTTCTTGGAACTCAGAAAATATATCCAGATAACTCACAGGTAATTACACACACCAGCCAGAGAAATGAGGGAGAGAGTAGGGGATTTTCAAGAGCATCTAACTGTAATTGGCACTCATCCTTTGATAACACTAAACTGCTCACTTCTCTTTTGTTAGAGAGATGAAATATGTCATTTCCTCTTGCAAACAAGGCTTCAATCTTTAAGAGCAGGATTTATCTCCCCTATTGTTAACCACCACCAAGTTTAGTGTCATCTATCAATTTATGAATCCCTTTAGCCAGTGGAGAGACACAGGTCCCTCAAGAGCACCATTTTTCTTTGTGCCTGTTTTGCCTGGACATCTAGCTTTTAAACATTTTATGTTACAGGGATAAATCCCAGCTATAGCCAATTTTAAGCATCTGACAGAAAGATCCAGCACCCCACAGTAAGATCCAGCTTCTTCTCACGAGAATCCTGCCTGCAGCAAGATGGACCTGTCCTAGGGTTTCAGCATCTGTCAGTCCAAGAAATACAGCTGTAGAGAGGGAGCCCCATCCATTAAAACTGCGTTCTGGTATTGGACAGTTTTCATCAAATCTACCTGTCAAACGTGACAGAAAAATCATATTGTTACTTTGAAAAAGTCAGGGCCAATGCACACATTTCTAATAAGGTACAGCATCATTCTTACATCTTTTCTTTATTCCTTTCTTTTGTATTACATACTTGGATGCATTGTTTATTTGTGTGCACTCTTAACCCTAAGTTTATTTGTTGCTCTTGTTCTCTTTCATTCATCCTTCCCTTCTCTTTAGTTCATTGTTCCCCTCCACCTGTTTCTGACTCAAGAACTGCTTCCATTTATAGTTCATTCATGAGCAAGATAATGTGTGTGGTGCCGTGAACTGAGTCAGCTGTGCTGCTGGTGTTGGATGGTTTGTACTCAGGTCGTGGGACTCCAATGTGCAGAAGTGGCTGTCCTGGTGCATTTGCTGTCAGAAGAGACAGGTGCAGACATTGAAGAAGAGGGGACAGTGTGCTGATCTGGGGGCTTGTTCCTATCAGACTGTAAGTTACTGTTAGACACATTCTCCTGTCTGTCAAGCCATTAGTGTCTTCTCTTTTTCTCATGGGAAGTCAGAGAGAGAGAAAAGTCGCTCTTAGGAGTGTAAAAGCAGAGATGGAAACCCAGCTAAGAGGCTGTCTTTTAAAGAACTGTTGGCTTCATCTGACTGGCGGAGTGAACTTGACAGGTTAGCCCCAAACTAGCCTACCTTCCCCTTCTCACTAAGGACATTAGAGAGGATCAATAGGGGACTTGTATTACAGGAGGATTTGAGCAGCACAGTGCTGCTTCTTGTGCTGAGGAGTAGTAGATAATGATGCAATGGAAACAGAGAACAGAGAGAAGAACATGTTAGGCAGTTCTGACCTCCTGCTGCAAGCAGAGCTGTGGCACAGATCAGAATTGTGAGCAAGAGTGACTTTCCCATGACAAGCTGCAAGGGCTGAAAGTACAGCTTGAACTTGCATGGATGCCTGGGGAAATGGTTTTCTCTTGTACAAAGGCTCTCCAGGAGGGTGAAGAAGGCTAGGCAGGGTCTTGTCCTGCATGACCAAAGTGTCCAGAGAGGAAGCAACTTTCCACTTTGGAATACAGCTCTGTCCCAAGGCATGGCAGCAGTTTCTAACTATGCCCAAGTACCAACGGTCCTGGGAGGGCAAGTAGGCATGGCAACCCCAGAGGAGATCAGGCAATACATGTGATGCTGTACCCCCTAGAAAGGGAGTGCAGCAATTGCAGGCCATGATCTCCATTGTAGAGACAACTGTAGCATGAGGACAGCCCGAAGAGGTGCTGTGTGGAGGGCAGAACTGGGACACAAGCCCCTGCCTGCTTGTGCAAGGAAACAGAGAGCCCTGCTTGCTTTTCTTACTGCGGGCCTTAACTAACACCTGCAGGTGCAGCTTCCTCCCAGGGAGCTTGATCTCTTCCTCTGCAGTATTCCCTATGCCTGACTTGTCTTCAGAAAGACCACAGGGATGCTGAGAAAAGGGATGATTTTTATTAGTATTTCTGTGCCTTGTCTTAAACTTTCCACCTCGATGCCTCCCCCTGTATCTCCTCCCTGAGCATGGGCTGCAGGTTCATTACAGATGTTTTTAGTTGCAGCCCAGCTCATGCTACATTGTCACCTGAGTGGAAGAGCTAGAAAATAGGTCATTATGCATGGGTGAGCAGATTCCAGCCCCACACGATACAGCTGCTTCCTGCCTTCTCTGAATCATTTTGGCTCAAGGCTTTTTTTTGTCATGCTTAGCCCTATACTAAATCCTCACAGCCCTGATGTCTGTGTGCCCACCAATTGTGGGGGGGAATCATGCCTTGCAGCCTAGAAGGCAGCACAGCCACCATGGATGTATCAGTGGGGCAAAACGATGCAAAGAGGATCTCACTCTTTGATCCCATCACCTGACACCATGAATGCAATTCTCTGCGGTTATGAGGTGTCTGACTTCTCTATGCATTAACAGGTGTCACCACACCTGGTTTATGAGCAAGGTGTCAGCACCTTTCCCACTCACTTCAGGAACATGATCTGAAGGTCCAAAGTCCTCCTAGCAAGAGGAGATTTTGTAAGACGATTACTCCACTCTTGCTTTGTTGTCCTTCAGTCCTCCTGGTTGTCTAGGAATAGGCATCTCACAGGCATGATGCTGTTTGTATTAGATTTAGCACATAAACATAAGTTGCTGTTTTATTCCTTGGACACAGGGAGCCATCTCTGTGTCAACCTTTGTCTCTTCATGGTCTCTTCACGATGGCATGGTAAGTGGTCTGCCCAAGTGGAGGTGGACCCACTTCCATCAGGACATGCTCTGGAGATGGATCCACCTCCATGAGCTCAATGTCATTACCTCTTTCCACCAGCTGCCTCTTCTTGAAAAGCAGATGTTTCACCCTCTGTCCTTGAAGAAAAACTTCTTGTGCATCTCACACAGAGAAAGAATATCACTGGCTGTGCTGGCTCAGTGACTGGTATTCTGGGTGCAGGGTCCTCTTACAGGACTCTTTACAGGGCTTGGAAAAGAAGGTGGCCATGGCTATGGGATTCTGAGTTTCCCATGGCGACCAAAACATAACAGTTGGGTGCTGGGACCAATGGCTCTTTCTATGAGACAATTGAAAGAATATACCAAGAGATTTGGGGAAGGGGAGGTTCTCAACCACACTGCAGATGCTTGGAATGGAGCCATCGATAGTAGGAGAGAGGGGGCAAAGCATACTGACACTCTGCAGGCAGCCAAAGAGGATGCAATTATTAAAAAGTGTTGAGTTTCAAGAGATGCCTCAGGCTGTCCTTTCCCAGTCCTCACTCCCACTCTTTGAGCATGAGAAGGTGGCATCTCTGCTGCCCTGATCCCCAAAGGACAGGAGTGGGGAGGAGAGGACCTGATGTCCTCTGGGTGGCTGTACAGCAGGAAGGATCCATTGGAGGGCTGGTGAGGTGAGGTGAGTTGAAGTGAGGCTTTCCACTCTGAGTATGAGAAGGCCACTTAAGGTTTGCTATCCTTAGCCTTTTATCTCCATGAACACAGAATGGGCAGTTAAAGGTGAAGCCAGGCCCTCCATGGATATCAGTCGTGCCTCTTCCTAAGTAGTTTGGGCAGATTCCATCTCTTCAATCTCTGGAATAGAGATCTTGAAAAGAGAGCTTAGGTACAGAGAAAAAGCTATGTAGGTAGCTCTCCCCCGCTGCACCTCTAACAACATGAAAGTGTTCAGACTATAACATTAGGTGAATAGGAAAGGAGATGTTTGTTACCTGTGCAGTGATTAAACTACAAATGATGTGCCAAGAAAATGTAGAGACTGTTGTTGAACAAAGATCTAAGCCAGCTGTACTCGTATTTCTGGTGATGGCTTTCTGTACCTATGCTAACATGGTACCAGGTGATCCCATTGTGTCCCTTTTTCCTGGTTGTTTCCAGTGTTTTGCTTTCATGCCTTGTATAGATGCAGGAGGTAGTACCAACTGTGAAGCTTCAAGCTGTCCAGTGGACTGGTGGGGGCAGGTGTCACCTCTCATCTTATTTGTAGATCTTCTTTGCCTGATACCATTTTGAGAAGACCTTTAGTGCAGATGACACATTTGATTCATTCAGTCAAGCTTATTTAAATTTGAATACCCGGGGGAGAATGGAGACCTCCAGCCTTTCTTGGCACTAGTTGCATGTCTGAGCACCCTCGTGGTGGCAGTCTTTTCCTTTTGCCTAACTGGCAGTCGTCGATGCTCCAGCATGAGTCTGATGCTTCTCATCCTCCCACCACTGAGCACCTGTGAGAAAAGTCAGGCTTCATCTCCCATGCTCCCAGTAGGCATGTCCCTGTAGGCACTCAGATTTCCCCTGAGCCTTCTCAAAACTAACGAAAGGGGGCTCCCTCACGCATCCTGGGCCCTCCTCAGCCCAGACTATGGCATGACCCATACACTGACATTTAAAATGTAAAGGTGATGAACTCTGCTGTTCATTTCAGCTTTGCCTATCCAGGTCAGGAACATGCCTCAGAAAAAACCTACAGTCTACTACTGTGTTTGAGCTTGTGTTGTGCTTATGGTCACACATTCTTTTATAAATAGGCTGTTCTTCAACTAGTCCTATGCAGTTTCTGGTATTGTGTTCCCCAATACATTACAGAATCTAATCTCAAGAGTATTTCTGTCTTGCTCTGTCCTTTAGCATAACTTAAGGATAATTTCAGAGTCCCTATTAGCTTGATGCATTACTTACTGTGTCCTTTTTCCAGCACAGGGATGTGGATTGTGTGGCAGATGTTGGGAATCTTTTCTGACTAGCTGAATGGGCAGCATGAGTAATACAAGGGCTGCTCTGAAAATAATGCCTCCTATTTTATTCTGTTGGACCATGATGCCAGAGGCAGGTGTTGGTGGCATGGCAGTAGAGGTTGAACCTTCCTTCAGTATTCCGTTACACTTTGGTGCTGTGTGACAGATGACAGCAGAAGGGTGGTCTGAAAAAATGATGTTGACACTGAAGTGAGCACAGCAACACCACAAAACCATGACAGTGGAAATGATTCTATCTGCTTGAGTTTGAAAAGAACTATAAACAACTGACTTGCCCTACTTGTCCTAAGAGACAAGAGCATTGACTTTATTATTTGTGATTCAGACTTGAAATAAAAGATGACCACACTGTGTGGAGGGGGAAAGATTTCTCAGTGGGGGAGAGAGGAAAAAATACAGTTTAATGGTGGTGGATTGGTCTACTGGGATGACCTCAACAGGTCTTAAAGGTATGTGCAAGGACTCTTGCTTTCACACGTCTGGAAGCAGATAGTAATAGCAAAATCATTGGGGTCAATGCTGAGAAACATCATGTATCAGAAAGGATTAAAAAATAATAACAGAAGTCCAACTGCAGAGATGTTTGCAGCTGTGAACACAATAATGACTAACCAGAGGAAAACTTTTCTTACTATCAAAGATAAATTCCAAGAAGCAGAATGCTTTGATGTCATCCCAAGGGACAAGTGAGTGCAAGTATGAGAAAAATAAAAATAACAAAGGAAAGGGGCAGTTGAGCGAGTTTTCACTGCTGCCAGAATCAATTTGTGAGTGTTTCTTCAGTCCACCTCTTGGAGAGGAAAATGAAGATTTTGTGTGAGATTTCCTCTGAGAGCATCCCCATTGATTCTCTGCCCTTTCTCCTGACTAGTTACTTCTATGCTTTGATTATCTGGAATTTGTGTAAGGAAGGAGTCCATGTTTCTTGTTTGAGATTATAACTGCTCCATAGAAGATACTGAAAACCCTAAGTTCAGACAGAGCTTTTGGTAAGGTTTTCTCTGGGTGTCACTCCAATTAAGCAGTGATATGACTCAAGGCCTCACCTTGAGTACTGTGTTCAGTTTTGGGCACCTCAGCACAGGAAAGATATGGAGGTACTGGAGCAGGTCCAGAGAAGGGCAAGGAGGCTCATGAAGGGCTTGGAGAACCAGCCCTACGAGGAGAGGCTAAGGAAGCTGGGGCTGTTTAGTCTGGGGAAAAGGAGGCTGAGGGGAGACCTTATTGCCGTCTTCCAGTACCTGAAAGGTTCTTACAGTGAGAGTGGGGCAGGTCTCTTCTCACTAGTGACATGTGACAGGACGAGGGGAAATGGCCTCAAGTTGCGCCAGGGCAAGTTCAGGTTGGATATTAGGAAGAACTTCTTTACAGAAAGGGTGGTTAGGTACTGGAATGGGCTCCCCAAGGAGGTGGTTGACTTGCCATCCCTGGATGTGTTTAAGAGCCGTTTGGATGTGGTACTCAGGGATATGATTTAGCGGAGGGTTTTTAGAGTTAGGGTACTGGTTAGGCTGCAGTTGGACTTGATGATCTTCAAGGTCTTTTCCAACCTGGGTAATTCTATGATTCTGTGATTCTATATCTCAGCTCTTGAATGAATAGAGGAATGCCACAAGGAAAAGAGCTCTCTGGGCATTTGAATCTTATCCCTTGCCCATCTGAGAGATACATGCAATAATTTTTTGTTCTAGCAAGGCTGCCGTTGTGACATTCAACAGCCTAGTTCACAAAGTACTGCCCAACAGCCTACAGCAAACTGCAGAACTATAGAAAAGACTAATAGCAAAATCTGTAGGATATCACAGAAGAACCTGATTACAGCATGTCTTTTTATTAGCAAAAGCGTGTTTGGTGAAATTTCCAGATTGTTCTAGAAAGTGGAAGAATCCAGGAGGAAGCTAAGACCCTCTCCCTTTAATTTACTTGCCTCATCCCTCATTCTCTACATTCCTCATGCAGCCCCAGTTGACCTGTCTTTTGGAAAATTCCCACCCAGCCCTAAACTTGTTTACCCTTTACAAGAGAAAGCCAAACTAAATGTAACACAGAGGATGAGATAAATGGGATAAAAGATAGAATTAGCACTCGAAGGGCGTGGAAGCAGAAAATGTGATTTTTTAATATATTTGTGATGTCCAGGTGGTGCAATTTTGCTGAATACTAGTGAGCTAGTATCTTTGTATTTAAGGAAGAATTTAAAGAAAATGGAATTTTGGCACCTGCGAATTTCTTCATCTTTCAGATATGATGTCAGATTTGAGAATTCATTTGTGGGAAAAAATAATACCAGACAAGAAAGTAAATGGTACATAGTAGCGCCAGTGGAGAACAGATTAATTCTGTCTTTCTTTGATAAATAATTGGTTTTCTAGATAAGGAACATACAGAAGATAATTCTAACCTTCAGGAAAGTATTTGACATGAGAAATGGCTAGATGAGTGTAGAAGAGAAAGATATTAGCAAAGGAATCGTGAATGGGAAAGAGAATTGGCTGATGCAGACATTAGCGCCTACATACTCTGCTGAAATAGGAAGATGGACTTAAAGGAGATTATGAGGAGTTTCCTGAGCCTAGCCTTTTGGTGAATGCAATGACCTGGACATAGATGAGAGGAATCTGCTAACAAAATGTACTGAAACCACATAGGGAAGGTATTTTATAAATGAAGACCAAAATATCACTTGATAAGAACTTGAGGACTTAACTGTGAAGAGAGGAAGAACAGTTGTAGTAGATTTCTGAGATTAGCAGTGGCACTTCTGTAAGATGAGAATATAAATGAGAAGCAAGAGTGGAGTGATCCCCATATTTGAGGATGGCTATGAATTTCCAGAGTGCAATATATTGCTATCAAGGGAAAGCAATACCAGTGTGTGAGGTGAAGGATTTTCTTTGCTGACAGGGTAGTGTGGCACTGAATTATGGTGGAAGTAGAAAAGTTTGTGTGGAAAGAATAGAAATGTGTGAAATGAATAGTAGTTAAGACAGAAATATTTGTTGAGGATCCTGCTGTCTGGCTAAATGGACAGAGTTTTAACCACCCTTGATGTTACAAGCCAGCCGATGTTGTAGTATTCTGTACAAGAGCTTCCATTTCACATTTTCTTTGAGTGGCCTCTGGTCTTTACAAGTGGAGTGAATATTTTTGCCACAGCATTTGGATAGTAGTGAAGAGTGGAGAAGAAAATCTGGGTTGCAAGTGTGGATACATGCTTGACTGAATGGAAGATGAGGAGAAGATAAGTACAGTGGATGCTGTCAGATAAGGATGGATAAATGGGTGGTAAATAAGTGCACGCACTGGGAGGGAGTTAGGAATGGACAGTGTGTAAAGTATTGCCAGATAATTAAAAGAGGCCAAAACAGATGGATTTAGCTCTGTATTCACACTGGTATATAGGAGTCTAAATGTCTACATCACTATAGTTGTCTATATATTTATAACTGTACAGATATGGAAAATACCAACACAAATACAGTGCTATCTCAGGGCCTTTTCCATGGTATCTTCCTTGGAAACTCAGCTTGGGCATTGCCTAGGAGGAGGTGCTGACAAAGGCTATGTCATGTCCCCTTCCCACAGCTGCGTGGTGGACGAGATGGACTTCTCAGGCATGGAGCTGGATGAAGCACTGCGGAAATTCCAGGCCCACATCCGTGTGCAGGGGGAGGCACAGAAGGTCGAGCGGCTAATTGAGGCCTTCAGGTAAGACAGAGAGCCCTGTGGCCACACAGTTGCAACTGATGGAAGCAGAGAGCACACCCGAGGCAAAAAACATGCAGCACAATGGACTGAATGGCCAGGGACTTCCCTTCTAAAGAAGCTGGTTGTGGAAGTCCTCTGTTCCACTGCTGCCACAGAGCCACATCCTTAATGGATGTCCAGTGTCATGAAGGGCACAAAGGGTCAGAGTGAGTCCAGCCATATTTGCCAGCAAAGGACTCCTTGTTTATTGGTGACTGACAGGAAAAGCAGCTCTGGGGCTTGCAAGGGTGCTGGGTTGTTCCCTTGTTGCATCCAGAGTAACCTTTAGCAATACAGACTGTAGTAGAAACTGGTATTACCACTGCAGTGACCCCAGGTTGGGTAGTCTGTCTACTGTCATTTGCTCTTTTGGCTTCTGAGAACAAGAAAGCTTTTAGTGGCCAGTTTCAGCTGTTGGTGGTAAGTTGGCCTTCAGAGTGCTAGCAGGTCCTTCTCATTTATGTGAGAGCTAAAGTGGAAGGAAGAATTTGATCCATGCATGAGGAAGTCATTGCTACCCTTGAGCAGAGGACTCCAGTGTTCTATGTTAAGTATGTGCATCCCTCCTGCTGCAGCCAAAGGTACTGCATGTGTAATCCAGATGTGGTCCAGCAGTTTCACAACCCAGACACCATCTTCATCTTGGCCTTTGCAATCATCCTTCTCAACACGGATATGTACAGCCCCAACATCAAGCCTGACAGGAAGATGATGCTGGAGGACTTCATTCGCAATCTGAGAGGTGAGCATCCCACTTGGCTTTTTTTTGACCTCCTGCTTCTCTAAATCCTGCCCAGGTGAAGGGAGCAAAAATCTAGCAAAGCTGCCTTTCTCCAGGGCTTCTGGTGCTCTCTGTAAGCCAGATGTGGAGGAGAGTGCTTTGAAATGTCCTCTGCGTTGCTGGGGAATGGGAAAATCTCTGCTTTGTCCTCTGCAGAAAGCTGTCCAGCCTTTTCACAAACTAACCATTTTCCTTGAGAGATGGTTTTGTCTTTAAATGGTTTTCACTGTTTGGAAGCAGTCCATTTATTACATTTTTCTGTTGTTCATCTCCATCCTTCCTAGACCCTGTTCAATTATGTTAAACAAGCCCTTCCCCTCCTTGTTGCTTTAAATATATGAACACATTTTTCTTCTATTCAGGCGAAATCTTTTTTTTCTTAATTGCTTGCAATTGCTTGCAGTAACTGTAAGCCTGACAGAGTTCATGCATGTATTACCTCTTAGCAATTTCTAATACATCAGTTCCCCAAATCAATTTTCTTCTACTTTTCAAGGTCCTTCCTTATCTCAGTAATAGGTTGTTAAAAGCATTTCTTCAGATGTGGTCGCAACATACTCATCTGTAGAACCACTGCCTCCTCCTCATTTTCAGATCTGCTAATGCAGCCCAGTATTGTTTCGCCTTTTTGACACGATGTCTAGACAAAGTCTAGTTTCCCAGCCAAGCTCACTCCTAGGTCAGTCATCTTCCAAGTGTTTCTTATTTCACATCTGCAATTCAGATCAATTTCCTTCAAAGTTTTCCCAGTGCAAATCTCCATCTAGAGCCTGAACTTCTATGGGCGCCTACTTGTTTTCTTGTCCTTATGGCTGTTCAGACAGTGTTGTCCCAGTCTCCTGCACCTTCCGCAGTCTGCCATCCACTTCAGAGTACAATAATGTGACACCAAGACCCTCTTCCAAATTATTTTCTGCCATCAACCCCTTCGGTATCATGGCAGATATAACTAACCCAAAAGGTTTTCTTTCTTTCTTTTTTTATTTATTAATGTTAACTTTCACCATCAGTTATCATCACAATGAATTCAGCCAACATGAGGACCAAGCTGCAGATGAAGGAAGACAGTTCATTCCAAACTCACCTTCAGCCCAGCACACAGACCAGGAGCTTTGTGGGCCTGCGTCTATAAAAAATCACAGAGAATTCAGGCAATGTTTGCAAGGTCATGAAAAAGGGAGTCAGAAGAGGACAATGCCTCTCCATTCCTAGGCAATTCCCCAGCTGTAGCGTGGTTTGCCTCAGACCAGGGAGCTGGGAGGAAAGCAGAGAAAACCAGTGTAAAATGACTGAAGAAATTCAGTGTGGGAGGAAGGGTTGGCAATTTGTGATGTTTGGCTCAGGGGAGGGAGAAAGAGAACTTTTCTGCCAGACTTTTCAAGAGTCAAATAGCAAAATTTGGAGAATTAACTAAGCAAATACAAATGAAGAAGGGACAGACCCCAGACAGAGAAATCACTTCGGCCAGGAAGTCTCATGCAAAGAAGACATCACAGAAAGAAAATGTTGAAGGTTACCAAGTATATAGGAGATCTGAGGCTTGCATTGGCAGGAGGAGCAGCTGGATCGCATTGCAGATATCCTCTATGCCTAGCACTTCTAATAATAAGAGATCAATGCAGGGGTTGCTACTGAGTGGCCCAAGAAATATGAATGTGAAATTGTGGCTATAAAACCTTAGGGAACATATGGAAAGAAGCCACCATGCAGAGCAATGGAATAATGAAATCTTCAGCATTGGTCTTAGATGTGACTGTCTCTGCTGCTGGTGCATTCTGTGTGCTAGACCAAGAAAGAAGACTTTCTCTTTATTTCTGCCTTCTCAACATTGCACAGAGCAGAGGCAGTAGCTGACTGTCAGGGATGACAGTTCTTCCCTTTCCTTTTCTCCCTGCCTAGTCTGCTCAACATTTTCTGTGTTTTGCAGGAGTGGATGATGGTGCTGACATCCCACGGGAGCTGGTGGTGGGGATCTATGAGAGGATCCAGCAGAAAGAACTAAAATCCAATGAGGACCATGTGACTTATGTCACCAAGGTGGAGAAGTCCATAGTTGGAATGAAAACGGTGAGCACCCATAACCTTGCTGGCACCTAATCACCCTTTTCACACCCACCTCCATCACTGTCCCCTGCTGTTTTTTTCTCCAGTCCTCTTCTTTCATAATGCTTCCCTTGCTTGCATTTTTCTCCTAACACCTTCTCATTTGCTATCTCTTTCTTTGTAATTCTTTGGGATTTACTTGGCATGAGTTTGCTCTATCCAGTGCAGTAATGCCCAAGAATCTCATTGGAGGCCTTGCTTGCCAATGCAGATCCTGCCTGCCAATACTTCAGTGATAGCTCTGCAGTGTTCTGAATTTTCAGCCTTTTTGAGTCTGTAGGATGTGAAAGGCAAAGTTATAGGGAAGGTTACAAGACTCTCCAAATGCAGACTGTCCAGGAAGCACATGGGCAGTCCAGTGGGCTGAGAAAGGATGAACAGTCACTCAGTGACTTGTAGACAGAGGTATATGAAGATAGGATATGTGAACAAGTGGCTTGCCTACAGACTGTTTACTCCCCTGATTTATCCAAGTCTTGAAGGCTCTCTTTGTTATGGGACCAGCAAGATGACTGATGGTGAGGAGTGGTTGTGAGTAAATGATTAGAGCAGTCAGAGTGGGCAGAACCTTCTTGTGCCACTGTCACCTGGCAGGTTTGTGTGAGTTAAGAGTGCTGGTGAACCTTACTGGCGCCTTCCCATAACCTCCACACACTCTTGTGGATCTTCTGCAGGTTCTCTCTGTGCCCCATCGCCGATTGGTCTGCTGCAGCCGCTTGTATGAAGTGACTGATGTGAACAAAGTGCAGAAGCAAGCAGCTCACCAGAGGGAAGTTTTTCTCTTCAATGACCTGCTAGTGGTGAGTGTGCTTTGGCATTTAGGAAATGCAGTGATAAAACTAGCCTGAGTGTCTGTGAAGGAATATAAAAGCAGTCCACAACATCAATTTCCCTTGTCCTAAGGACAGACCATCTCCTGATCCATCAAGACTGCAAGACACAGCTTTGGATCCTTCCCTGTTAACAACATACCAAACCCAAAACTCTTCTGACCCTTGAAAAGACAAACTGTCATGTTCCACAGCCAAGTAATGTCATTGCTGTCTCTCATCCCTTTGCTACCAAGGAGGTTCTTTTGTGAGAGCGAAGTACATTTATTTGGCTGTTTGTACTATGCTAGGCAGAGCACTCCTGTGCACTTTAAAAGTTTCCTGCCAGACATGTTTAAACCACTACCTATTGCAGAGGCTGCAGAAAAGTAGGTGCTACCTAGTGGAGCCTGAAATGCATACAACACTTTAAAAAGCGTCCCGCTCTAGGGATCTTGCATCTGAGTTCAAGCAGTTACAAGGGTGAACACAGGTTTGCTGAGACAAGGAGGATTCAGTCAAGAGGGATGTTCAGCTTTAGGCAGAAAATGCCTGAGTTTAATATCTAAAGGAAACTGTGGATGTTGCAAAAGTAAAGCCAAAGCCAAGCCATGTTGTCCCAGAAGACTAGAGAACTTTCCTCACCTATTCCTCTGCAACCATTTGTGAACCTGGGGAGAGGGTCTATTCCTTGCTAGCCCTCCATCCCTTGTGATAGATCTATGAAGACTGAGGGAGCAAGGGCAACACAGCATGCACATGTATTCTGGTTCCCAGACCTAGGATATTTAGTGAAAAGAATTATCCTTGCAAAGTCAGAAATATGGGCATTCAAGAATCATCCCCAGTATTCCTGGGGAACAGAACCTGAGGGGGCCCAGGGCTACACATACAGAATTTCAAAGTATTGCTGCAAGTACAGAGTGCCAGGCAGTTTTCTGGGCTAAGAGTCTGTCAGTCACCAGGTGTTCATCCCATGTACAATTAACACAGCTTGTAAAAATCTTTTTCTTTTGTGCTTTGAGTAGTTTGTATTGTTCTTGCTTCACTGCTCACCAGCACCCTGCCCAGTGATGTGTTTGTTCCTCCAACAGATCCTCAAGCTTTGCCCCAAGAAGAAAAGCTCCTCAACCTACACATTTTGCAAGTCTGTTGGACTGCTGGGAATGCAGTTCCATCTCTTTGAGAATGAATGTAAGTCTGATTCTCCTTAGTAGCCTGAAGGGGTTTGGCATGAAAAAGGAGAAGTAAAGAAGAGGCTGCATAGTCCAGTGAGATCTTTCATCAGGGCAGGGATTCTATCAGGGTTAAAATGAAAGGGGAGAAAAAAAAAATGCTTGGTGCTGAGGACACTACTGTGCAAATACAGTGTGATGAGAAGAGGCTTCTCATCTCTCTCTTGGTTTAAACATGGGCAGAATGGCTGACCTTAAGTTCACTGAAGTGAGTTGACTTGTCATGGTGACAGGGAGGGCACTGATCTGGAGGAATGAGGTAATTGATCCTAAGGTACACATCACTTAGCTCTCAGGAGCCAACAGTAGGAGAACTTCACTAACAAAAAGGCTGCTGTCGCCTTTAGCCCCTCTCCACTTGTGTCCAAAGTCACGACACCCACCTCTACCTTTGACAATATAAAAAACCAGGTGCTGCTGCTGCCTTCCTGCAGTATAATGTGCTGTGCTGTGCTGAGATTCCTGAGATTGAAGCAGAGCCCTTGGAACAGCACCCACCAAAGCATGGCGAGAGGCCAGCCCTAGTCAGCCTGACCTTGATGGTCTGGGAATAGAGCCATGATGTGTCATGATTGAAGCTGGTTGTGTGGTGGAGGAATTCCAGAAACAGGCAGGCTTCCTGCTGGCAAAGGCAAAGGGGATGCACAGTGGTCTCAGGCAAGCATGACTTTATGGCTCCTGAGGGTTTTGTGAGCACTAGAAGAATGTGATGCAAGGAAGGAACACTATAGCAGTACTGAGGCTGTACCGAGTTCCTTACATCCTTGCTCTGCCCTATGGACAGTGTGGGTCATCATCTCAACTCCCTACCCCTCACAGAACACAGTGCTTTTCATGTTTCTCAATGTACAAAAGAGCCATTTATAACTGGGCATTCCCAAGACACATTGTTGGAGCTGGAATCTACTTTGAGTGGTATGATGACAATCCTGGAGTGCTGGCAAAGGCGTTCTTTTATACTCTGCAGAGACAGAAAAGCAGATGTCTGAAAGAACTTGTGATCTTAACAGATGAGACAAGACACGGGGTGGGGAAAGAGAACTGGGACACAAACAGAGGGAGCTAAGGGCTGGCAGGAGACAGCAGATTGGTCCTTTGACTTGTTTGGTAAAGATTTCTAATGAAGAGTGTGGGGAAGGCAGACATACAGGAGCAGTAGAGAAGAGAAAGCATGACAGGTGAAGAAAGAAACTAAATGTAGACAAAGAAGAGGGGGAAGGGAAAAAGAGGCAGAACCCACTTCGATGACCAAAAGAGAGAGTCCAGTCACAAGCTTAACAAGTTGTCTGCGTACCTTTGTTCTCCAGCTTCTGTTGGCTGAATCTGCAGCCACCTCCTCCATGCACACATCCTGATCTTTAAATCATAAAGCCTTTTGTTGTACTCTTTTCACTCTCAGGGCATTTCTTTTCATTTTCATTTCTGACAGAATGTTTTGCCTTTTGGGGACTACTAGGCAGAGACATGCAAACCCACACCCTTATCTTTACTGCACTCTCTGCACAGCATGATGAGCTCCCTACCCATGCTATGCTGACACTGCAGCTATGTTCCCTGCTGGTGGAAGTAGAGACTGGAGAGAAGTCCTGTATCTAAGGATATTAATGGCTCTGAGTCCTGCAGCCAACTTCTCAGGCTGCAGTTCCCAGAGGAGAAAAAGTATTGCTGGCATCATATACCGTTAAATCCTCTGCAGATTCAGGAGGACTTTGTAGTCTCATTTCTGTGCTCAGGTTCTTAGCACTGACATTACATTAACTGTAACAAAGAGCTAGAGGTTTTTGGCTATGGCACCACTGTGGTAGTGGTGGTAACTTGCTTTGCTGCTGCACCTTGGCCATTCTGTTCCCTTGGAGTGTTGCAATGCTGCAGATTCTCACAATCTGTAGTGTGACAAACTCTTAAGTTCCTCTGGAGTGAAATTCTCTGTCCTGGAAAGACTGAAAAGCAGACTTCTCCAGCAAGATGCCTGCTGCCTCTCTCTCGTCATCTCCTAATGCCTTTCTATTATTTCTACACATCTTATTCACAGATTACCCCCATGGCATCACACTGGTGACTCCAGTTTCGGGCTCAGAGAAGAAGCAGGTACTGCACTTCTGTGCTCTGGGAGCTGAGGAAATGCAGAAATTTGTGGAAGATCTGAAAGAGTCAATAGCAGAAGTGACAGAGCTGGAGCAGATACGTATTGAATGTAAGGACCTCTAATACAATTCAGACTCTGAGGCCATCATACTCCATGTGTATGCAAGGGAGAAAGTGTAAAAGCAGTGGGTTCTTCAGGAAGAGTGACAAAGAGGATGAGTTGCAGAAGTCTTCCCAGGATTGTTCTTATGTTCACTAATAGAGTAAAAAAGCTGCCAGGTTTTGTGAGCTCGCACCAGCAGGAGAAAGGGAAGAACTACTTACACTCTTTATCAATTAGAGTGTATGTGACAGGAGACTGAAGTAGAGAAGTTTAGACTATCAGACCCAGAAGACTTCTCTGTCTCATGCACCTCTGGGTATGCAAATACTGCCTGTCGATATCTGGGAAGTACAGAATAGATGACAGTCTTAGCAGAATTGTCCTCTCAATCTGGGGACATCTACCATGTCATTCTGGGGCCTGTCTTACACAGGGTAAGGTCCAGGTAGACCTTAATGGTGTTCCCATGTATAAACTGACAAGCCCAAGTAGCTCAACATCAGGGATACCCCTTTTGTGCAGCAGTAACCTATTCTTTATAAATGCACGTCGTACACAGAGGTCTTATGTAAGATTCTCCATATATCAAGTTCTCTCCAGTTTTTGTTTTTCTCTTAGCTGTTCCTCTCTACTTCCTTTCTTGACAGACTCTTGTCGTATTCTTACATTAATTCTTGCTGACTTCCCTCATTAGTCCTTCAGTATATCCTGGTTTTTCCCTGCATCCCTCTTTTCACTCACTGCCAGGCATCTGTCTTGCAGGGGAGCTGGAGAAACAGCAAGGGGCAAAGACTCTCTCTCTACGAAGCAATGGAGCCCAGATAGAACCACAGTCCAAGCAGAGCTCACCAACAGGTAAAGAGTCATCCAACTTCTTTTGAAGGAGCATGGCCCACTTTTCCTTCCTCAAACTAATGCAACACAATAATGGCACTATCTATTTCCTCCAGAGTCCTTTCTGCCACTTCTGCAATGCCAGCTTCTTTGTAGAAGCTTTGTGTTCTTGCATGCCAGCCAAAAACAAGTGCTTTGTTGAAAGGCTACCAACTCACTTCAACATCAAGACCTAAGAATAGGACCCCATAAGGGTCTCCCCTAAACTGCCATGCTGATGGACTGAAAGAGGAATTCAATTTATCTTGCAGTCAAGAGTCTTAGTGGGCCCTGTACCTCTTCCTTGAGCTTTCCAGGCCACCTTATGTGGGCCAGCTTTTGACTTGAGGAACAGACTTCATGAATGAGATCTTTTCTTTTATTTTAAAGGCAAGAAGGATTTGGGGGAGAAGGTCTCGGACAGCACAGTGGAGGTAAGTAGAGTGCGGAGCAGCTGAGGTAAGTAATTCTCTCTCACTTCAGCTCTTCTCACATTCTCTGTTGTTTCTTTTCTCAGGTATTAATCAATGCCTCCCCAGCCAGACTGACAATTTTACCAATTTCCAGAGATACAATTAAAAGTTACTGCTAGGACGGGTAATACAACTTTCAAATCCAAACTAAACTTCAAAGCATTTTCAATCCGTTTTTATAACTGTAACATCCCTCATGGACCAAGCTCCCAAACGCTGTAGACTAACCCACCCCACTGCTTATGGGGAGACTGAGAACCCTACTAAAGACTTCCCCAACATGCTAACTCCATGCAGCATCACATGCAAATTCCCCTGCAGCCCAGCTTTCCTGCATAATCTCTGCAGCTGTCTCTCCATCCCCCTTGAAGGGGATTAAGCATGGCCTTTTTATATCAGAGACTTTTCTCAGAGCTTCACCTTCCTAGATAGGGAGCTTGGCTGTCCTGTATGCTTCTATCTTTGCAGGGATGTCTAGCACCCATGGGTTGCCTGTTTCTTTGCAGACACCCATGTTCCCGCTGCCTGTAAGGAAACAGTAAAATGCTGTCTTCACACTGAAAATCTTATTTACTACTTCCTACATTTTCCATGTCTGGAATATCTCCATTTTCCTGAACTTGCCCTTTTCCAGGGCACTTCTTTCCCTTCTTGTCATAGTATATTTGTTTGAGGAGTTCAGCTTCTCTGTGGGGAGTGGGTGTCATTGATATTCCTTGAAGAACACACATTTCCCTGCAGACACCCCCTATCTGGACAAGATGCCTATCCCAGCCCACTTCCAATTTCTTTTGGGCATTGTGTTTTCTTGTGGAGAATGACTTCCATGTACTTTAATGTCACTAGTGTTTCATAGCCCAACAACCAGTTTTTCCAAAGGTGTGTTTCACTGCCTGAATAAGTTCTGACACAGCCCTGCTGCATAGTGGGCTTGAGCAACCTCCATGCTTGGGTAGGGACAAACAGCTCATCCTTGTTCGAGCATGGTGGGAAGCTTGGTCACTCCACAGCTCCTCCTCCATGGTTGCTGACTGCTTTCCAACATACAGACCATCAGGGCATCCCCACTGCCCAATCTGCCCATCTGTACCCCTGCCTTGCTAAAAGTGCTGTGCCAGCCTCCAAGCAGTAGTATCCTACCCAGGATTTGTCATTTGACTGACATTCAACAGCAACCTTGCTGTGCTCTGGTGACTCCATCAGCCCATGTCCTTGCCAGGAGGAGCTATGACTTTGGTCACCATCCAGGAAGCACCTTTTACTGCTGTGCTTCCCCCTCAGGGATCTCTAGTCCAGACCAGCTTCCTTTTCAAGCTGGTCTCCGTGAGCTCTCTTATTTGAGTGACTCTATTGTCAGCATCTCTCTGTGGGGACCCTGATGACCTCCTCCTTCCCCACCCCTCGCCCCCTTCCCATTGCCCACATAATACTCTGCCAGCAGAGGAGCATTTCCATTTCTTTGAGATTATCTAATCTGCTGCCATTTCATCATGAATTTCTTTTATCATCGTATGAGCTAGACGGGCATTTTTTTCTTTCTTTTTTTCTTTTTTGAAAATCATTTCCTTTCACTGACAAACCATCAAATGGATCAGAGGGAGCTGCCTTTTGCTAGAGTATGTCAGATTTCTGCTTTTTTTTTTTTTTTCCTTTGTAAACAGATTAGCCAGTCACGTGGTGTACCTTCATACTCAGAAAGGCAGGGAGCTGGGAAAGGCTCGAGTCTCTCTATCTCAGATTCAGCTACTGTCATGTTTGCAGAAATGTACCACCTTGATTATCTGAAACCTCACTACCCGGTTGTCCCTTTTGCCCCCTCGTTTTTCTGCTGGGGACAAAGGCATGACTGCTGATGTCTATTCATTACCACAAGAATTTATGGATGCCTCCACTCATTGAGATGATTTGTGTTCCCTATGCTGTTTGGATAATCAAAGTTGCACTGCATTTGGGAACACCAGCCCTGCCACCCTTGATGCGATGGAAGGGACAGGGGCACTAAGTCCTAGATAGGATGATGGGGCTATTGGGAGAGAGGGATGCAGCCAGGGCTTGTGCCTGTTCTGTTTTTTTCAAGGGGGGAGGGTTCGATGCACATAAGGCTGACTGGTGGCGGGGGTTCAGGGCAGCCAGTAGCAGCAGATGGGAGAAGTCTTGTAACTTTTAATGCTTCTTTGACTGTTTCTAAAATAGGTGTCAATTCACAACAGGCTTCAAACGTACCAGCACAACTCCGCCCTGGGGCCCGAGAGTGGAACGCAGCCCAGCATGCGTCTTAACATGCCACGGGAGCGGCTGGAGACAGCACTGGTGCCCTCGCACCCCGCCTCGGCGGGGACACTTGTACAGTGCCAGCAGATTGTCAAAGTCATTGTCTTGGACAAGCCGTGCCTCGCTCGAATGGAGCCGGCCCTCAACCAGACTCTGACACGCTACGTCACCTCCGATTCCTGCACCTCCACCCCCTGGCGCGGTGTGGGCAGTGGGTTCCCCGGGACCCCCATGAAGCTGGTCCATCAGCCTCCCCTGCCACCTCCACCTCCTCCCTACAACCACCCCCACCAGTACTGCCCCCCAAGCTCCCTGCTTCAGAGGCGCAGGTACTCCAGTGGCTCACGGAGCCTCGTGTAGCCACACCACCAGCACCAGAACAGCACAGACTCCCCCGCTTCCCAGCCCCACCGCCTCCCTGGGACCCTTTCTGCCTACAGAGATCTAGTTTGTGATTTATTTTTTAGTAAAAGGAAAAGGAAAAAAAAAAAAAAAAAAAAAGAGCTAACTCTTACCCTGTCTCCCCTGAAGATGATGCTAATCATGAGGAGCCATCTATAGAACCTGCCAACCTACACGCTTACATATCTTCACACCCTGCCAGCTCTGCTGGCCTCCTGTGCTCATGCCATCCCCATGTAGCACTTTGCTGCCCTGTTCCTGAGAGGCTTGATGACCTGCTGCTTTCTAGGCACTGTGTCTTCCGTTTGCTACTCCTTGATCTTCTTCCCTGCCTTGCATTTACCTGGCCATAGGTTTATACCCACCCTGAAACTTCGCCAGCCTCAGAGAGAAACTGACTCACCCGTGCCAAGGAAAGATGCTGGGGCACTCCCAGGGGTGGAGTTCCCCCTGCCACCACTGCTGCTGCCTGCTAAGCTGGAGCTGAGAGCCTGTTCCGCTTGCGATGCTTTCTCCTCATCACTCTTCAAATATTATCTCCTTACAGCAGCTGGTTCCAGGCAAGGGAGCGCAAGAATGGAAGAGAGCGTGAGAGGAGGAGAGACTGTCCTAAGCTGCAGTACAACGCAAAGATGGCCCCACTCTGAACGCCAAAACTTTTTGTTTCTGTTTTGTTGGAGCATTGTACCAGAGACCTCTGCTGAGACCTAGCAGACCACATCATGTGTAAATACACCTGTATGGTAGAGTATGTATGGCGCATGCTTACTAAAGGAAACACTAAGAAGTTCTGAGAGAGCAGAAGGGAGAGATTAAGCCCGGGGATCTCCCCTGGGATGGATGAGCAGTTTTCCAAAGAGATGGCACCAAGAGGTGGCCTCCCACCTCAAAACAAACACACACACACACATACACACACACAGAAAGATTGTCTTTTTTAGCAAGAAACAGACCCACCTCTGCTTTTCTCATTCTAGCTGGTTTTGTGTTTCCTTCCTGTCTGCTTTTATACATTTTGAAAGCAAATCAAAGTGTTACGTTCACCTCCTGGGGGTGGGTGGTTCCTTTACTTGGCCTCTTCCTCCTGTGCTAGGGGGAAAAGGTTTTTTGGAGCCCACTCACATGAGCTGCCATCTGTATCTCTTGCCTAGCTATGCCATTGCCTCCCTCAGCCTTTCCCATAGGAAGGCTGCACACCAAGGCCCCTTCTCCTCCCTTCTTCTCTATCCCAGCTTCAAAGTGAGGGGAGGGGAAGATCTTGAGATAGGGATGACAGCTCAGCTTCTCTTCTTTATTGGGGACATTGATATGAAAGAAGACAGCATTAAAAATGAGCTATGACTGTATTTTTAGAAGAAAAAAAAAATCTTTTTGAGCAGTAGGGAGGGGAAGGTATTAATTAGCTTAAAGGCTTTGGTTTCACTCACTCATTCTTTCTCCCTTCAAGGCTTAAGAAGATCAACTTTCGGATATTAAAATAGGACAGTACGCCTTTTAGGGCCCTTATTTTTATTTTGAGAGGGAAAGAAGGAAATGGTCTTCCTTCCTGAATGAGGTTGAGGCATGAGCGCTGGCTGTTGGTTGGGTGAGGAGAGGTGAGGACTACTGACAGTAGTGTGGATGTGCAAAATGTCAGGGAAAAGGGATGGCAAAGACATGCAGGAAATACATTTTTTACTTTGTATGGTAAAATCCACACAGCAGCAATATTCCTGAATTGTCAGCTCTGGGGCTTATTACCAGTGAAAGAATGCATTAGGGCCTGCCCCCCAACCAGTGCTCTTTGGATGTTGTTGGCCCTGATGAAGCACTTGGATGAAAGAAGTCATTTATGTGACCCGGGCTTATGCCCAGCTGGGGTTAAGGAAGCAAGAAAGGGCTGTGGTGAAGGCTTCCCTGTGCTGGCCAGTCCTCTAGGGCAAGGGCCTGCTCAGCTCCAGGTCTCCTGACCCTTACACCCAGATCTGCCAACAGACCTGTCTTGGTTGTTTACTTAGCTGTCTGGAGCTGGGCACCAGGCTGATCCTTTTACATGCAGTAGCAGATGTATTGATTGGGAACAAACAGGCATAGCCTCAGGGAGGCCTGTGGAAGCAGAAGACTGAAAGATTTGTTAGAAAGCCCTGAGATTTGTTAGAAAGCCCTTCAGACCAGAGAAGTTTTCTCCTACCCAGCCTCCAGATACAACAAGGATGCTCCACTTTTCTGAGCCAGTAAGGTCCTTGCCTGCATTATGGGCACATGGCTCCAGGCAGGGCTCAGTCCCTCAGACTGCATCCAGCTGTGAGACATGGCTGCCCCGGCCTGGTGCTGTATCCATCCCATGTGGCACTATGCCATGAGACAGCAGCCATGATCTCATCCCACCCACCCGCAGCTTCGTGGGAAAGCTTATGGAATCACCAAATCATAGAATCACAGATGTTGGAAAAGACCACTAAGGTCATTACGTGTGCCGTTTGCCCCTGGCTGCCCAACACAACGTGTGGCTGCCATATTCTGCTTCCTGCTGAGGTACAAAGGGGTATCCAAGTGGCAGCGGCCCTGCCCTGCCCTCCCAGCAGTCATTTCCTTGCCTGGGAGGAATGGCAGTACTCAGTTGTTTATTTTTTTCCCAGAGCGCAATGAACCACTTCACTTCAGTGGTCTGTACGCGTGCGTGCGTGTGTGTGTTAAATAAATTAGGCTTTACTTGACATTTAACACGAAGTGACAACAACAAAAACCTTAAGGTACTTGATGAAATAATTTTGGGGGGGATAAAACATTTATAATGTCTATGAAGTTCCTACAAGAGAGATTTGCTGCTTTAATAATTGATTGGGAAAGCAACGAGGATGTAAAAAACCAAGGAAGGAAGGAAGCTCCCGTGAGACTCCCTCCATAGTGCTGGGTGAAGCACAGATGTGAATTAAATGAAGTGCCCAAATATCTGAGGCACAACTGTCTCTCAGGGCAAGAAGGATCCCCTTTCCTGACCCTGCAAAGGCTACTGATGGCCACAGAGATACCAAACCGCTTCATTTCAGGGTCAGGTGGAACAGGTTGCCCTAAGTTCTACTGTGTAGTTGAGCCCTTCGGACTTCACTTCAAAATATGGATTGTTTTCCCTTGGAAGGTTGGTCTAGAAGGACGACAAGCACTTTAAAGCATGTCAGCACCTCATCTGATCTATTGTGTCGTCTGCTTCCACAGCCCTCCCACATGCAAGCGCAGACACAGATGCAGTGTAGCTGTCGTGGTGTGAGTAGACACCCTTGCACATAATCTAGTCGCTGATGGGGCGCAGGCAAGAATAAGCATATCAGTGACAGCCTCGTGAAGGACAAAACATGCACTGCAGCTCACCGACATCACCGGCTGCTGGCTGTGGTGATTCTGATGGTGAAGCTGGCCCAACCCTTCTGGTTGTGGGATCAGGCAGGAAGATGCCGCAGAGATCGGATCAACCCTAAAGAACGGTGGCTTTTTGCTGCTGAGTTCTTATCCTTCTATATTAAAAAAGGGGGGTGGGGAGGAGAAAGGAGAAAGCCAATGCAGAGCATTCTGCAGCAAGTGTCTGGTGCTCAGCGTCCAAGCAGGAAGGTGGCTCTGCTGGAAGGTGGAACAGAGCAAGGTGGTCTCACAGCTGTGTTATGCAAACCATCACTGTCATGATTCTCTCTTGCTCTTGCTGGAGGAGGTCCAGTGAAATTGATTTGTTTATAGCACGAGCATATAGCACGAGGGTGGGAAAAATCTGGCAGTAGGATCAGGCTTAGCACAAACAAGCTGAGTTTAATGCAGTGTTTGTCTGCTGCTGTTGTGCTTTTAATGCTGTAGGCTGGGCCACTGTGGTAGCAGCAGTTAAGTGTTTTCTGCAAGACCTGCAAAGCACTGCTTGTGTTTTCACACATCCCTGTAGGTGAAAGTTGTGAGCGTGGTCCACAAGCAGCTTTTCACCGATAGTCAGTCTTCTTCACAAAAAGTACTTCAAGATTTGGAAGCATTCGAGGCCCTTTGAGCTGGAAGAGTTTGGTTGTATGTTTTTCAGAAGGCTTAACCCGTGACTACCTGCACGTGTTGGTGAGGTTTCTGGAACAAATCTGAGCTCTGTATCCAGCAAGCTGCTGCTTGGGAAGAGTCTCTGCTTTGAACTGAGAGCTGCTGAGCAGGTCCTGCCTCCCCCTACCGCCGCCTCACTGTGCCCTTGTGGGCTCCAGGACTGTGTTTGTGAGCTCAAGCTGTCCGCGTCCTGCCCGCTCCCTACAGCCATGCCCGGGACAGCAGCTTTGGAGTCACCCAGCTGTTCAGCACTAGTCACCACCCCATCTGAATGTGTCTTTAAAAAACAAAGTTAACAACAGATGTGTTACCTGTGTGTAGGCTGTTGAAAGCACCTGTCTGTCTGTACCTGTTTTCTGCTGTAAATATCACCGAGAAAAGCTTCCTTTGGGGAAAGTGGTGTTGGTCACACCTAGCTAAGAGTCCAAACGGCTATTTTGTAACAAACCAACAGAAATAGATCAGAGGTATTTTATCTGTTCGATTATAATAGAGTTTTAGAAATTATATTGAGATATGTCACTTGTGCGCCAATGTCTTCTTTGCCTCGGCCCCCTCCTCCCATGTCTCCGGGCTCTGTTGGTGTGCGCAGGCGCATGGCTGACACGCCAGGGCTGTGCTCCCAAGGGCTGCTGAGCGCCTACTGGCCTCGGGGACAGCCCTCTGTGGCCACTGCTATGTTCTCATCAGCTCCATGCTCAAAGGACCGGATCCAGAGGAAACCAGGGAGAAATAATCGTGTCCAATGTGCAATTCAGCTGTGTGGTGAGGCAGAGAGGAAAGCGGGACAGCAAAAGGTTAAGTCTTCCATAATGCAGCTCCTTCCTGTGCACCTTGCTGGCATGCAGCAGGGCCAGCCCCAACCTCTCTGCCCACACTGCATGCTGGGGAAGGAGCCCACGTGCCGTGCCAAGCGCATGCTGCCTTGTGTGCACACTGCAGCAAGGAGAGCAACTTCATGCGCTGCATGTGCCAATGCATGTGTCGTACGCCAGCTGGCTGCAGAGAAACTCGTTCACCCAGAGACATCAGCACACACTGCGTGTTAATGCACACACCATCTGCCAACATGTAAGACTATATGGCAGATCATGTGTAGGCACCTCTGCTATCCACGCGGCTGAACACGCCGTACAAGATGTCAGGTGTGTGCAGCCACGCTCTGCCCGAGCAGGACAGCTGTGCAGGCTGCAATTACCATCACAGCACACTTTAGTAAGTTACACAAGCTCAGGCTCGACTAACATTTGGATGGGGGACGTGTAGGGAAAATGACATTTTCCATGCAAATCAGATATACATGCATATTTACACAAGGCGTAACCCCGGGGTTAATGAAACCAACCTCTGTGAAGCTGTGCGCAGGGATGAGAGATGATCAGAAACAAACACGTGCACACGAAGCAGCTCTCCTCTGCAGCGGGCGGGGGGCAGCAGCCCACATTTTTGCAGCTGGGGTTGGACTGCACCTGCTGAGGAAGCAGCCTGTGGGCTGCACATTCTTTGCTGGCTTCAAAGAATCCCTCAGATCCCCGGGCCTGTGGTGAAACGCTTGGGAGGGCAGAAATCCCTGAGACACGGATGGGAATTCCCAGGGATTCAGAGGCTTCCATTTCTGTTTTTGTGTGCCACAGGTGTATTATCTATCGGTCCATCCCAAACACATCCACTTTCTAAGATGTTTTGAAACAGGTAAATTATCTGGAGAAGTTTCCGCCTGATGTTTAGATCACACACCTGGCTGTAAAGATGAGAGCAATAAAAACAGATTGTCTATATGTTATACTTCTACCTTACTGTGCTGTGCATGTACTAGCTATTGTTAATAAGATGGCAAGAGCCTTTGCCGTGGATAGTGTATAGGCACACATAGTCAGTGCCAATACAAAGAGTTTACAACCCAAAAAGCATACACCACAACTGTCATAGTGCATCAGTACAGTTATAGCTATATAGTCTACATAGTATACAAATCGCATAGCCCTGGTGCATTCAGAGCTGATCAGCATATGCCACTCAATTCAGGAGCTCTATCACACTTGGGATGGTCTTGGAGCATCTTTCTTGCAACTACTGAGTGCAGCCGAAGTTAAAAGCTGTGGGTTCTGCCTTTGTTCGAGCTTCTTCTCAAGCATGTGGAGTGGGGCCTTGAGTTGTGTGTTTATGGGCTGAAACTCCAGCATAGGAAGTTCCGCACGAATGTGCGCAAGAACTTCTTTACGGTGAGGGTGACGGAGCACTGGAACAGGCTGCCCAGGGGGGTGGTGGAGTCTCCTTCTCTGGAGATATTCAAGACCCGCCTGGACGCCTACCTGTGCGACATGGTGTAGGGAGCCTGCTTTGGCAGGGGGGTTGGACTCGATGATCTCTAGAGGTCCCTTCCAACCCCTATAATTCTGTGATTCTGTGATTCTGTGTGTGATGCTGTGCCCCAGCCCTTCTGTCTCCCTCAGCCCTCCTGCTCCGGAGGGAAGATGCTCCCAACCAGTACCAACTTCATTCCAACAGAAGGGAGTAGAAGGAGATGTGGTTCAGGCAATGCCTGCTCTGCACACACTTGCTCATCCCATCCCCATGCTCATTCCCTGTGTCCACCATCCTGCTGCCACTCATCCCTGACAGAATCCCCTGAGTTGGAAAGGACCCATAAGAACAATCAAGTCCAGCTCCCGGCTCCACACAGCAACACCCAAAATCCAAACCCTCTTTATGAGAGCAGTGTCCAAACACCCCTTGAACTCCAGGAACTCTGGCAGCTGAGGCCATGCCCACTGCCCTGGGCGGCCTGTTCCATGCCCACCACCCTCTGGTTAAGAACCTCCCAGTTTAGTTCATCATCAGCACATTTTCTTGGACATTGCCACAAAGAGCCAGTGGGGGCTCACAGCTTCTCTCTGCCTCCCAGCTCTTCAGCCTGGTGACCCCTGTGGTCTGACGTCAGCCCTCAGCCTCTGCCACATCTCCTGGCATCCCCAGTGAAAAGGACAGCCTGAGCAGCAGCCCAGGACATGTGGCTGGGGAAGAAATGTGCAAGGGAAAAGCGGGAGCTCTTATTAAATGGCTTGTTCAAAGATAAACCTCGGCCATCTGTCAGCCTGCCCTAGAAGAGGCACTGCCGCAGCAATTAGCAGAGGGAAAGGCAGTAGAGATGCCAAGGAAAAGAAGCAAACAGCAGTTTGCTAACATTTCACACGGCTCTGCCGCCAATGTGGTGAAGGAAGGATCCAGGGGAAAAGTGCAGGGAAGGGAGCATGCACTGCTTGGAGAAGGCTGGTGCTACAGGAAGGAGTGGGAGCCTCTGGGGGCCACGGGATGGTGGGGACTGGTGTGATTTAGCAGTCAGTGTCCTGGGAGCAGCTCCAGCCGTGGGGCCCTCGGGCACTACAGGACCCTGGGCTCTGCTCTGCAGAGAAGCCCCCGCAGCAGGAGTTGTGCTGGAGCCTAGGACCATTGGACTGGGGGCAAGTGGTGCAGATGTGGCCACGGGGACCATGCAGCTACACACCTCTGGCTGTGGCTGTGACAGCGGCTGTTGGGGTTGTTACAGCGTCTGTGCCACTGGGCTCCTCGGGGACATTGGGCTGAGGCTCCACGCAGAGCTGAAAAGCCGCTTTAAAATGCAAATCGGGGATTATAATTCCTAATCCCTTCATTGACAAGAAGTGCAGACAGGACAGAGATGTCAGCTCCTTTTCTCTCCATCCTACGGGACCAAAATGCATAGAGGTGTTTGTGCTGAAGGGGACACAGCTGTGGGTATGGTGGTGCCATCAAGAGGGCAGGCAGGGGTGGAGGGTGATGTGCCCACCTGCCACCAAAAGCACTCATCCCTCTCCTTCTCTTGTCCCATCCCCACCGAGATGCAGTCTCCAGGGCCATGGCAGGGACTGACACCAGCTCAGAGGTTGCTCTGGGTGGGGTGAAGCCAGGTGGGGGCCGAGGGTGGCAATGTCTGTGCTGCTGTGACAGTGTGAATGCTGCAGTCTGCCCGCACCTCTAAGCACAAGCACCACTTGAATGTGCCGCTAGAGATGCAGAAAGAAGAGGAAAGTTATTAAAATGCATATACCTCTCCCTGAAGGGAGAAGGTGAGACAGGAGATCCAGGGGATGCCAAACAGAGAAGAGGAAGGGGAAAAAAGGGCAGGAAGGAGTGGCAGGGATTGACCCAAGGGCTGCTGTACAGGCCACGGAGGCAGAGGGGTTCTGGCAGCCAGCCCCCACGGGAGACCCCATCTCTCAGCTATCAGTCAAAGTCTCCCATCTCCACTTCCCGTTCCCAAAGGTCTGAAAGGTGTGTCAGGAGTGGAACAGACCTTGCATCATTTTCATGGCGGCGTCCAACGCATCGTTTAATAGACAAGTGGAGAGACTACGAGCAGTGGTCGCCTGGCCAAAACCTGGTGGTGCCACCCAGTGTCTGTGTGGCATTGCACACCTTACACACACATTCACACATCCATGACCAGCTGCTGGAGCACACTGGAGGGAGGCAGCAGGATGAGCTCCCCTGTCCTGGGGAGGATCGATCCTGCATCTCCAGGGTTGTAGTGCTCGAGCAGCATCAAAGCCATCCTAAGGCCTTCTACATCACCCACAGCTCCTTCTGCTGCTGCACAGGGCATGGGGGCAAAGGCATTCATTTTTTTTCGCAGCCCTCAGGAAAAAGAGGATTTTGAAGGGATTTTGAGCACAGCTCCCTAAATAGCTCCTTAGAATTAAGAGGTTTTGGGTGGATTACCAAGCACCAGCAGGTGTTGAGTGCCATGGGGCAGCAGGAGGGCAGGAGACTGGGGCTACAGGAGTCACAAGCTCTTCAGCTGGTGTCAGAAACCTGCAGCCAAGAAGTCACTAAGTGAATTTAACTCCCTCATTGTGTCTGCACATGGGTGGCGTTTCTGGGGTGTGGGGTGAGCTGATGGAGCCTGCCCCATCCCTGCATTGCTACTGAGCAGGAAGACTGGGTATGATGGAGGTGAGAGGGCTGAAGTGCCACTAGGGCAGAGCTGGCAAAGGGTGAGATCCTCCCTGCACAGTCACAGACAGCAGACTTGGCAGATCCAAATGTCTGTGGTGGAAGTAGGATAGTGCAACATTAGGAAAGGCCACAAAGCCTTTCAGAGCAGACACAGCTCTGCAGAAACTGCTGGAACAAGGTTTGAGAGCCTTCTCGTAGTAATACCAAGGAATAGTATTGCTTGGCACAGCTCATTCTGGTCTATGGAGGGAAATAAGACAGCTGGAACAGGTTGTGATTGTGATATTGGGATGGGTACGGGACCTTAGGGACTGGGCTGCTGAGGGAAGGGGGATGAGTGAACTCACTGCTGAGTCACAGACAGGCAGGGAAAAGTGGCAGGGGTGGAAGGAGGACATATGAGAGGATCGGAGAAATTAGGCTGGGAACACAGATAGAAATAGAAGGAAGAGAAGGGAGGGAGAGCTGCAATTTGGTGGTAGTACCAGCAAAAAATAAGGAGGACAAAGCTCGTTGAAGTAGTTCATTTCCACTGGGTGGGTAGAAGTTTGGAAGAAATGTGGCAGGAGGACAAAAGGAATCAAGACAAAAGCAAGAGCCAAAGAAAAACTTACGGGCAGGAAGCTGAATGGATGGCTATTTCTCACTGAATAGTGTTACACTGAGAACTCAAGTGCAGGGTAGTACCTCTGCTGGCCCAGGAGTAAAGCCCTGCATGTGCAAGGGAGCTCTTGGCCAAGAGTTTCCAAAAGGACTGCTGATTCCAGCTTCCTCTACCTCAGGCTGGGGCTGCCCCAATGCTCTTAGAAAATCAAGATCTTTCACAGTTTTAGGGCCTCACTCAAGCATCGACTCTTTTGCCCATTACCCACTTGTGAAAATCTTGGCCTACATTTAAGGGGAGGGAGGTGATGTGACTGAGATGCACAGGTGAAAGCAGGGTTTGTAGTAAAGGCCGTTCATGCAAAGATCAAAGAGTGACAGCAGTGATTCTGTGATTCTATGAACTGCCCTCAGCACAGATGTCCCTCTCGAAGGATATGAGAAGGGTGGGCTCCTTTATTGCCCAGTTTATAAACACAGGTGAAAGTGGAATACAAATTTTCAGTTACACTATAGTGCATAAAATTACAGGACAGGGGAGAATGATACTTGTGTAACTAGCTGAGATTAATTGTGATGAACTGTGATTGCAGCTCTTAGTGTTTGGCTTTCAGCTTTACCAGATCCAGCCTGTACATTCAGGTAAAGGTGTGGCTGCTGCACAGAGCTGCTAAGGGCACAGCTCTCCAGGAGAGAAGGGCTGTCTTCTGTGCTTGGCAGTGGCTCATGGGGCCAACCTGCTGGGTAGGTGGTAATGGTTGGAGATGTGCAGGGCTGAAACATGGTACCTAAGAGTGTTGCATCTTCTCCTGATGCCTTTCTTCAGTTTGGGCTATGTCCTATTGCTACCAACATGCAGGGCTCCTCACTTGATCTGCCATATCCCTTCCAATGAAGCATTTGCTAGCACTGCTTTATGCTACATCACTTGATCACCATCTGAGATTTGAATATGGTGGCAGGTGGGTCTCTGGGGTGAAGCATGAAGAATGGCTGCGTGCTATGGGATGTGCTGCGTAGGATCACATGGAAGTGCAAGATGAAGAGAAAAACAGTGAACCATCAGTATAAGCTCTCTAGAAACATCACCTCTGGTCGAGAGGCTACAGGATGCTCTTCTCTGAGAGCCTGGGCCAGAGTGTTGCATGATGGAGACAGTCAGTGATGTGATGCAGGGTCAGCCAGGGGGAAGAGAGGTGCTAGAGTTCCTCTGCTGGGTCTTCTTCTCGTGTGAAACCACTGCAGAGCTGGGGACAGTGAGCTGTGCCAGAGGGGCTGAAGGGACGGCATGGTGTAGGCAGCTACGGGGCAGGGCGAGGAGCTCCAGCTCTCCTCCTAGACGGCAGCGTCTGATCCCCTGCCATTCAGGGATGTCTTCAGCTGGAGGCCATTCTTCTGCACCTGCACATCCTGCCGGGGCTGCGTCATCTGCTGGAAACGCTGCTCAGGAACAAAGGGAGAGAGGGTGTCAGCTGAAGACTGGGATCCCCGGTCCCCAGCCTTGGGGTGACCCCAATGTCAGTGCGAGGGGATGATGACATGGCAGGGGATGCCCTTGCAGCATCACTCTGCTTCTGCTGCCAGGCCATGTGAGCCCCCCGCTTTGGTGCTGTGCAGAGCACTTCTACCTGAAGTGCAAGGATCACCTTCAGAACATAGGGAAACAGCTACCATGCAGTGCCAGCTGCTAACGGGAGGAAGGGAGAGCTGTAATGTCACAGACATCAGAGCAGAACCATTTTCCAAGCTTCCCCATTTTTGCAGCTAGGGTTTCCTGTGAAATGTCATTACCTGATTGCAGCGTGCTGACAGGTCACGGTCTGTGACTCTAATGTGGATCAGACCGGTCCACCTGCACAAACCTTTGCACCAGCAGTGATTCCCACCGCCCTAAACTGATCAAATGAAAACTGTAAAGAGCAGTAAAATGAAGCCAGAACCCAGGAAGGTACAGAGGGGCAAGTCATTACTGGAAGCGTGCAGACTGAGCATCGGGAGTGATGAATGCTTATGAGTCACTTTGTCTGCTGGAGTGGGACTGATGCTGCAAAAGAGAAGGCAGAGGAGGATAGAGCCCGACCTGAATAGGCATCACTAAGCCAGGAAGAAGCTCTTTGCAGCAAAGGGAAACGAGCTCCAGCTCTCCAGCACAGCTGAAGTGGCTGTTGCTGGGTGAATTCCCTGAAACGATCACTGAGCTGCTTCTGCCATTCATGGTCTTTTCTTTTCCCCTCACATTCATGCTCAGTAGGATCAAAATGACTTGTAATCTTCCCTGTCTGTCAAAACCACTTTATTCAGCATTGGCATCTAATTTCCCTCCAGCTTCAGCTCTATTACAAACTAATCCAGGATCTGTGCGTAGAAGAGGCCAAAAATTCTCTCCGTCTCTCTGGCACATGCAAGCACATACACAAAAACCTGCCTCCCTCCTGCTGCCATCTGCTGCTTCTCACTGGATCTATGAGCACCAGGAGCAGAAGCCCTCAGCCAGAAGTGCAGCTACTCCAGGAGGGCCACGGGCTGGCTTGGCTCCCCCAGATGCCAAGACACGTTGTCACATCCCTAACGGGAACAGGATTGGAAACCTGTCAGTTTGCTTGCCAGAATTCCCTTTTCCCCCTTTTCCAGCTCATATTATGAGAGGTTAAGAAGCCCTCTAGACATCTGAGAAAGGCTTTCCTAGCAGAACTGCAGCTGGCCCTCAACCCAGCATCACCCTAGTGGCTTGACATTATGTAGGTTCGAGTGCTGCAGAACCTCAAGGCTGCTCCCAAGACAAAAAGCAAGAATCAGAAACTGAACTCAAATGAGAGACCAGAAAGTGAAAGCCCATCTGAGACATCAGACCCAGGCAGATCTTGTAGCAGATCCCATCTAAATAGAGAGCTGGGAGGAAGGAAAGTCAAATCCACCTGTAACCTGACCTCAGAAGCAGTGGGCCCAAAGCTGATCTCAGCCCGGCAGCTCCAGCCAAAGCTTTTGGACTTAAACATTACTCAAAATATGACATCCATGAAGTAAACTGGCAGGGTTTAGATGGTGCCAGCTGGCTGTTGAAGGCAGGCTGGGAAAGTCATAAATCAGCAGCACCCCTGCAGTGACGGCTCGCACCTGTAGCTCACAGCAGACAGCATCAAGATGGGGACTTCTTGCACAGCGCTCTCAAGATTGAACATCAACACTGTAAATAAGATCTCAACAGCAATTACCATGTATGACATACAGAGATGCGTGATTCACTGCTGCATATAACCTTACTCAAATTAAGGATAAGAAATGTATTTTAAGCAAGATCAAAGAGTTGTAGGTATTTTGGGCTCTGTGCAGAATTCTGCCTTGCTTCTTATCCCCCTCATACCCTGACTGCTGTTTGCAAAGCATACGTCAAACGACGCTGTCTCCATCACTAGCAGGTTTTAGCCCTGAGTTATCTCAAGCTTCATGCTTGGAGGATGCTCATCTCTCTGCTGAGAGCTGCCAGGTAGCTGTGCTCACAGCCAGCAACCACTGGGAACTGAGATTTCTCTGTGTTACAAAAGCTTAAAGATTTCTTCTCTACAGAAGAGGAGTGGTGAAGCCATGCATACCTGACGGAGAGTCCCTGTTGAGGTGAAGAAGCTGTACAGCATGTATCCTGGGATCAGTACCATGGAGGACAGCGCCATGAGCCAACCAATTCCTTGTCCCCACGCAGGATAGATGTATTTTCCCAGTGTCAGAGGGGTCATTTCCACCACACTGAATAAGAACACACCCTTGGAAAAGAACACCAGTCATCGCAAGTGAGGATGTGCAAAATTAGAGAACATCCATTGATTTTTTTCCTTCATCACCCTCTTAGTGCCAAACAGTCCTACAGCAATCCAACAGCTCCTTGAATTATTTTAGGAGCATTCAGCCCATCGTCTCTTAATTCTCTATCATTTCCCCCCTGATTACCCTATGCTGAAAGCTGGAACTAGAATAGCCTTGATCTTCTTCACCAGACTGCTCAGACAAGCAGTGCCCTTGCAAGCAGTTCCTAACCAAGTTGACAGCATCTTCACAGCTGGCCTCAGGAACCTTTGACTTCCTATCACTGCCGTTCTCACACCATTCTTTGTACTGCCGCTGCTGGAAATGTGAGAACCGGCAAAAGCAAAATTGCTCCACCATCAGCTGTACTGTATTTGCTGGTGTCTTTTGCTCTGACAAGCCTATTAGGCACCAGAGCAGGAGCCACAGTGGCTGAGAATGTTCTCTTCTACCAATAACAGCTTTTAGAAAGTAAATGGTTTTTTTGTCTCTTGAAATCTCAGATAGAAGAATTGAAAGCATCACTTAGATTAAATAATTAACTCTGGAGACTTTCTTATGCACTGTTTCCAGCAGGTACTTTGCCCATCCCAGGTACCTGGCACTTATGGACAGACCGACAGTGGACTGAAAATGGAGGGTATCCCCTACAAACTTTCCAATCTAAGAGGCCCTTCTGGATCCGCTCTGGCAGATAGAATCCTTCTGTTCTTACCAGGCAGACAAGAGGAGTGAAAAATGCCCAGCAGATTTTCCACCAGATGCAGGGTTTGTAGCCAATCATTTCTTCGATGTTCCTGTAAAATCTGTTCACACCTAGAAGAAGAAAAGGCCATTGAGAAGAGTATCCCATCTCGGTGCTCCTGGGCTTCATATCTCCTCATGACAAAGCAAAGGCCAGCCACAGCAAGAAGGTGACAATGCTGTGGTGTCAGAGCTGTTATCTGGAGGGCCCAGGGATGGGGACACAAACACAGGGTCATTTTGCACGTTCTTGGTGTCTCAGGAGGAACCTGAAGGCAGGCCCGTAGGCACCTGCTAGTTAGTGCACAGGTTTTTGTGGTGGCCTGGAGAAGTGAGACGACAGCTTCCTGCTCCTGCTTTTCTGGAGTTATCAACCTCAGCTATTTTCAGTTGCAAATCTTTTCTTGCCTTCACTGTTGGATGCTTTTGAAAAATCTCACTTTGCCCGTGGAGATAAGAAAGAAACAAGGTCCTTTTTTTTGCTTACCATAACACCAAGAAATTGAGATGGTCTCAAAGAAGACAAGAAAGAGAAGACACATGCCACTGGCTGAGTAGTAATCAAACAGCTTGAAGACATAAATGCCACCCTGAGGAGACAAAGCCAGAGTCAAGGAGTTTAGTTATGGATTATGTTTGACAATATCAGCCAGCTGCTTGAATTGCTGCTATCTACATCTGCTGGCTCTAATGTTAATTTCTCCAGACAGGAGAGCAGGCGCTGCAATGTTTCCACTGGAATTGGGTTCCCAGCAGAAAAACTGGTGTGGAAGGCAATTAGCCAGCTTGTTTGGGTATGGCCAACGGTAAGTAGAGAAAGCAAGGATTTATGAGGCTATCTTACTTACCCCTGTTTTAGTTGGAGTCACCTAATTTAGTGCACTCTGCCCCAACCAGTTTTGCTGCTTTGCTCCTCACAAACCTACAGACCACTCAGTCCTATATTCACACACATAAGCCTTGGATTCAGCCCCAGAGGGCTCCAAGAGACTGGTCTTTTTGTTATCTTAACCCTCTGCACCAGGTGTTCCTTCAGCATGAGCTTTGCTGGCCTGAGCCCTTATTGCAAATAGCAAGAGAACACACCAGGCTGACTACAGGATGGCTGCAGCAACTATGGAGGCATCACTTGAGATGTGACAGCAGTGATAAGCCCATATGTCCAGAATTGGGATGGCTCCTACAGGTGCTGGCACTTCTCCTCAAGCCTTCAGTGCTACTGCGAAATGCATGGGTGACTGGACAGATGCCAGGAATGGACATACAAACATGGCTCTGTACCTGGGTGATATTGGAGAATCCAATGAGATAAGAGATGAAACAGACTATCGCAATGAAGATCTTCTTCCTGGCTCTCAGGATATGAGGATATTCATCCATCAGGGCAGTAACAAACCCCTCCACGGTGCAGAACTGCAGCAAAACACACACACCAAGGAAACATCTGTGAATGTCTTAGCCTGACATCAACCCAACCTACATTTAACCCCAGTGCTGACAGCCTCATTGCCTCTGTAGACAATAGAAAAGAAGGCTCTGCACAGAGCTGGCCTGAATCACATACTGAAAGTACCTCTCTCTCTTCACTGATTATACAGGGAATTAAAAACACTGAGCTTAGATGATGCCTAAAATTAGTTGAGCTACATCTCCACCTTTCCCTCCACTCAGACTCTCGAGGGCCACCCCACTGCTGCCCTGCTCCACAGCTCTGCCAGCCTCTCCATCGCCGCAACAGCTCTGCTTCTGGCACATGTACTCATCCATTCCCGGGTGTGCTCTTCTCAGCATATTGCAGCAGAGCTTGTGCTTTTCAGCAATCTAAAGCACTCATTATGTTGCTGTATCACCCACTGTCCAGTCCCACATGCAAGTACATAACAACAACATCGCTGACTACCTGCTCCTTGTGTTTATTTCCATTTATTCAAGCACTGCATTAAAATGCATGTAGTACATTAAAAGGCCATCCTCACAGCACGTGGTCTTCCTAGAGCTGTGCTGTACTAGGCACAGTGAGTTAATGCTGTCTGTGCCACGATCTGCCCTATAGCAAGTTGTGTATGTGTGTAGCGCATCCTTCTCTCCTATTTCCTCTTAAATTATGAGATTCACTTTCAGGTCTCACTCCTAGGAACCACAGGTAATGTACAGCTCTCAGAGAGCACATCTTGCCCATAGGAAAACCACTGGGAAGTTGATGAGAGCAGCCCCTGTTTTCCCCAGTCACCCTCTGTGAACATACAAACCAGTGCAATGGCAGCGAAGATGGATGTTGGGGACTTCTCTGTCCCCCAGGAGAATGCTGTAGAAAGTGGGGGCATTTTTAGATTCAGATTTGAGACAAGAAGAAAGAAAACAATCAATAGAGGTGAAGGTAGAGGTACAGAGACTACAGAGTCCCTAGACTAGGCAGGGATGGTAGAGGAGCTCACATCCCTTTGGCTTGTAGGGTACAGAGAGAGGCAAAGAGTAATATTCCTGCCTGGGGTTTTATCTCCACATGCTGCATTGTGGAAAGCTGCATCCCAGAGAGCCCAAGCTCAGTTGCTTTGTTTAGAATTTGTAATGAGTTCAGCCTTTTATGTCGGACACAAGTGCTATTAAAGCATCCCTTGCCATTAGAGCATGGGTTAATCTGTCTTTATACTCATTGTCAGCAAGCTCTTCACCCCGTCCCACTCAGCTCACTGTCTACAAGAGTCAGGACAGAGCTGGCACCACTGTGTGAAGCACCAGCATGACAAAACCAACCATGTCCAAAGCTATTCCTTCTGCATGGATGCACGGCTAGCACCAGGTACTGGGCAAGTCAGGGAGGGACAAGGGCTGGGAGGGCATAAGGGGCCTCCAGCATGTAATGGGTAGAACGGGGAACCAAGCAGTGCCATACTGGTTTTTCTAGCCCTAAAACAGAACTTCATACCGTTCATTGGAAATGACCTCCTGTCAGCCTCAGGCTGCAGAGGTGATGCAGCTACAGGGGCTAGAGGGACTCTACATACAGCCTTGAGACTGCAAGTCCATGTGTGGCCCAGGGTCTTACTTTCCTAGCCCACATACCTAACCTTTGGCACTCCCCAGGATAAGCAGGCAGCTGGGTGAAAGCGTGCTGCTTTTGGGAGTAAGAAGAGCCTCTGATTTTTGGGCCACGATAACATTTTTCTCCTAAAGGTTTTACTTCCAGTCATTTCTCTCTTTTTCCCTTCTTGGTGCTTAATCACCATCACGAACTTCTGGGTTGAATGACCTGGAGTTGGCAGTCTCTTGCCCATCCTCACAGTGCCAGGGGTGTGTTATTCTTCTTTGGCCATACTAACCAGAAGGTGATTCCTGACCTGAGCAGGATCAGGACCAGGACCTAAGAGCAAGTTAACCACAGCTGCCAGATATGCAGATTTGGTTTCACTGCTCTCAGCCACAAATCCTGATGAATAACCTGCAAGAGGAGGTCTCGCAAAGGACAGATGCAGGCTTGTAGTCACAAGGCTTGCCAGCTCCCTTGGGGAGAAAAAACGCCTGACCTGGAAACTGGTAGGTTAAAAGAAAGCATTAGCATGTTATGCAAGAGGGTCTAGACGCAAGAGAGCTAAAGCCAGAGTGGATCAGAGGCAGAGCAAACATTAAGGACCATGAGCAGCAAGTGGGGGCATAGGAGGGAGGTGCATATATCAATGTAGGTCACTGCTCGCATTCAAGGCACTGCAGAGGAGATGAGCGTGATGGCAGAGAGGCAGAAGGAGCTGCACTGCTGAGTGCAGTGCAGGGAATGGGTCTCATCTGCAAACACAGACCTCAGCAAGGGACCTTCTCTTGCTGTCTGGGCTCCCATACCCCTCTGGCCCCATGCCTGGAGGGCAGCGAGGGTCCCTGCTGTGCCCTAATGAAAGCAGCTGTTCTTCATCTGCAAGTGCCACAAACAGTATTTAAAACAAGCACATATCAAAACTGTCCTTCTTTTTAAAATGGATACTTCAAAACGCATGTGTAATTGCAGCTCTTGTGTGTGCGTTGTTTTATACACCTAAGCTGCCATTCTGTAAATCGTGTGATTGACTCAGAGTGCCACCATGCATGCAGAAACTTCCTTCCCATCTATTTATCTGCCCTTCTTTAAAAGCTTGCTTTCCATTTGGTGCCTCCTTCCCCCGCTCCTCCTCCAGGCAGCAATAGCCCCCCACAGACCGCCCGCCCTCCGAGACCGGTTGGCGGAGGGACCTGGAGAATATCAAGTGGTATTTGAGAAGCAAATGCAGCAAATAAATTCAACACAGTGCTTGGAGGGCTTATTGTCATGTCTCAAACTATTTACTGGAGCTGAGTGAATAATCCATGGAGAGCGGGTGTTATTTTATTTATTATTATTATATTTTTTTTCTGCAAATGGAGCTTCTTTTGAAACGTTCAGTCATTATTTGAAATTATTTGCCAAATAATGTCTGTGGTAATGCAGCTGAAAGCTCCAGGATGTGCTTCTGTGGGAGCGTGCTGTAACTGAAAAGCAGGTATGGTTGATTGTATTTTTCGTGGAAACCAGGTATGACAGGTCAAGGATATGCCTGAGTCTGATCAGGAATTAGATTTGGGTTTATGAAGGCTGTGTGTAACACAGGAGAGAGTCCATTTTGTTCTAAGGCTTTGCAAGGAGTGACTGTGCTGCCACAGGAAAGGATGCAACAGACCAAGCACACACTTTTGAAGGAGCCTTTGGTTGGACCCTCTGCTCCAGAGGGGCTGCCCCACCGGGTAGCTACATTTATGCTAAATTATCAGATTAAAAGCATATCATCACTTGTTAATAATAATAATAATAATAATAATAATAATAATAATAATAATAATAATAATAATAATAATAATAATAATATACAGAGCCCATACTATTTTGTTTTACAAGACTTTCCCGAGTTCCTTCCTCTGGTTTCTTTCCACCTGCTCTCTGTGAAGCCAGCCCAGGAGCTCAAACAGCAGAGCACTTCACCTCTGCTCAGGACTACGCTAGTTATTAAAAACAGTGCCAAAACACTGCACCAAACCACTGTTCCCACTGCTTTAGATGCTGCATTGCTGCTTTTCTCAGTGCAACCTGACAGTGCCAAGGTAGCGATATGGTCTGATGGGAGGCTGGTATATGCTGGGAACTTTCTACTCCAGTCTGCAACACTAAGCCAAAGTAATGGCATTCTCTTACTGTGCCTCACAGGAAATGCGGGTTGGTGAAGGTGCACCATGACACCTTAGAAAATCCAAAGCATCCCAAATTAGCTTCTCACAAAATACCAATGATTGCGGTGTCCACAAACTCTTATTATGTAGACACAAAATGTAGCAGTTAATACTGATTTCCCTTATTTCACATTCCTATTTCTAGAAAAACAGCTAACATCTTACTGGGAAAAACAAACAGACAAAAAAACCAAAGTAATTGCTTGAAATATATATATATTTTCCTTTCTCTCATTTTCCCTGCCCCAAAGCATTTTGGCAGGTCTTATTTCCCACTAGTTCCATTTAGAGCTTGTGTGCTACTACTGGGCAGCTCAATTGCCAGAGCCATCCAGCAAGATTAGGACACACTGCATCCATGCAGCAGCACTAACACTTCTCTGGGGGCCCCAAACTGTTCTGAATGGAGAACAGCTTTCCAAAGATCCTTCTGCAGGGAAGCGGTGATCTTCTCATAAGGCTGACTGGTCAGATACCACCCCACTGCGAGGTTGAAAAATATCTTTGTATGTTACCCCACTTTGTCTGTAGGATGTCTCACCTGACTATCCAGGCCCAGCATCATCAGCATAGAGAAGAAGAGGATCGACCAGAGCGGAGACAGGGGTAGCTGGGTGACGACCTGTGGGTAGGCAAGAAAAGCCAGTCCAGGGCCTGTAGAAGTGAAACAAGAGACAAATCCACATTTATATAGTATTTGGTGGAAAGTCATAGTGATGTGCAATGGTGAACAGGAACAGTGATGGCAGGCAGAAACTGCAGAAGTTAGTACAAGAGATGTTACCCATGACACACTAACCATGGTGGGTGCACAGGGGCGGGATGGGAGGCAGCAGTGACTGGAGACATGCTTTGCCTTTTCTCCTCCTGCCAGCAAAAGTCATCAAATCACTGTTATTTCCAGAAAGCAAACAAAATATTTCACTGCAGCTAAAGCTCGTAAAACCTCACCACTGAAAGTAGGTGGACATTAAAAGGAGGCAGGAATGCTCCATGCAGCAGGAATTGGTGCGCAGTGAATAGTCTGGTGCTTCAGACTGGTCTTGGGCAGAAGGCATACAAAGATGACTGTGTGCTTGGTCATGAAGAGAAAAGGCCTGGAAGCATCCCACACTCATGGACAAATTGCTCTAAAAAGGCTGCTGTTGCATTTGTAACTGGGTTTGCTATTTTGGGTGACTCCTGGAAACTTCCCGTGGTGAATCTTCAAGTGTGTGGAGGGACACTGGCTACACCGATACACAAACTATCATTGTACCAGAGCCAGAGAATCTGGCCCTTTACATATGCACAACATATAAAGGTTTCCCAGGAAAATACTAAGATCTGACTCCTGCACTGTAACTCAAGGACAACTCCTGAATAACAATGCAGAGAGATACAAACCTTAAGAGGTGATGCTGGGGGATCAGGGAAAGAAAAGACATTCTGGGTCTTACTGGCACTGCTGCCATATTTGCTCACCTGAGGAGGCCAGTTCTGAAATCGACTTCTTTGTGATGTGTGACATGAAGCCAACGATAGAGAAAATAACAAATCCAGCAAATATGCTTGTGGTGGAGTTTATACAGCAGACAATGATGGAGTCTCTGAAAGAGAGAAAGGAAGTAAAGAAGCCACTTTCAAATCCCTACCAAATAGATGAGGAACAAAGGGTGGGCAAAGAGAAGACTAAGTCTTCCCTACTAGGGAGGTGGCAGCGCACCCCTTAGCTGCTTAGTGACAGAGGGGGACAGCAAAGGCCAGGCACCCAGACTTGCTGTGATGCCTCTATCCGTGCAAGCATTCAGGGCAGTAGCAGAGGGGGGCTCTGCTGGCCACGTGATTTTGGTCACAATGCGTGATTCTCTGCTGCTCCCACCACAAAAACCCAACAGAGCCAGGAAAGCCCAACAGACCTGTAGACGTTGTTGTGAAAAGTGTTGTAGCTCCCCAGTGCAATCAGGGACCCCAGCCCCAGGCCATAGGAGAAGAAGATCTGTGTGGCTGCATCCATCCAGACCTGAAGAAAAGGAGCACACTTTGTGTCTGTACTCCACCACGCAGTCAGTTTGGTGAACTCAGCTCACCATTACCCTGTCTAGTCTATCTCTCCCTCCCTGCAGGGACTGGTGACAAAGGTTCAATGTGGGCTACAGGACTGGGGGCTCAGCCATGAGGCATTCCCAACCCAGAGGGGAGGTTTCTTTGCTGAGGTAATTTCTCATCCCTCGTGGACAATATCACCTGATTACAACAGAGACGCTTCATGGCTTTCCACCCATAAGCAACCTGAATTTTGTCTCAAGCTGTGAGGGTAATGACCACCTGAGTGGGGAGATATTTCTTTTCAGTATTAGTCCTCTCTTCAAATATTAAAGGAAACACTGATGTGGAGATAGCCGGGTGTCAGGACTACCAGCAGGACAGCTAAAGCCAGGCAACCAACCTCGGAGTCAGAGAGCTTCTTGAAGTCAGGTGTGAGGTAGAAGAGGATGCCCTCCTTGGCCCCAGGCAGTGTGACTCCCCGAAAGAAGAGGATGAACAGCATGAAGTAGGGGTAGGTGGCTGAGAAATACACCACCTACAAGAGACACCATGGGAAAGATACACTTAGTAGTTCCTGTCCATGGTGGCACTGCAGCCACTGTGTGCTCCCCACCTCCTTCGAGGGGGAATAAGGTCCAAAAGCACTTCTGCTCATGGCTGAGCCTGAAATCATGGAGAGAGCAGGCTGCACAGCCCCCAAAGGGAAGAAATTGATCAATATCCTCCTTGTGTTTTCCACCTCCCACTCCTATGCAAGTAACATTTCTGTCTGTTTCTCTCTGCCAAAGACAAGCAAGGATGCACTAATAGCAAAAGCAGCAGGCAGAATTCTAGATGGATTGCCCAAAGACAAGGGGATTGCAGAAGGATAAATTTAGTCCACAGAAGTAATCCCTTTAAGTCATCGCATCCTTATTTTGCAGTGCTAAAGCCAGCGTTCCACTAGTCCAATGCATCAAGAAACATTAGCTCTCTTGACTCCAACTCTTCAGAGAATTGCAAGCGTGTGCTATCACTCAACGGGTAATGGCAGTCACTGGGCCTTTGCTATGACTGTGTAGCAAAACACCACCTGAGAACCCCTAGGGCTGTAAGCAGTTGAAGTGACCTCCCTCTGAAGTGCTTCTTTCTGATCTTCGCTGTAGATTATTCCTTTCATAATGCTGTCCCTCTAACATCATGCTGCGCTCTAAATAACACACCTCAGTTTTTCAGCATTGCCATTTCAATAAACTAAGCAATTGCCTCTCAACTGTGCTGGTCTGAAATGCTACACAGTGAATAATCATATGCTTCTGATCCATAGGTATCTCACCAATATCTAAAGGGTAGCAGAAAAAAATTCTAAAGAGATGGTGAGTGCTTTGCAACCCACAGCATTTCAAGAGACACTGTTTTCGTAGGGAGGAGCCCAGAATAGACCTCATCATGTTAGAGAACTCTCCTGATGTGGGTTAATGTAAGTCGTCTCTGGAAATCTCTTCCCCAGATCTTCGGAGAGACCAAGAACATGGACCTGCGACTTTGTGGGGAAGAATTATTCTCTATGCTTAGACTGAAAGTTATTGTGAACATAGTAGCAATTTTTACAGCCGTGCAAGGTAAATGTCAAGAATTTAATAGCATCTACTGCAATTCAGCCTTGAAGCACCATAACGTTAGTTACAGACACTCAGACTAAATTGAGTCTGGAGGACATTTTGACAGCATCGAACCACCCATTCCTCACACCATACCTTGCCTGTCCACTCCACACCCTTCCAGATGGAGAAGTAGACCAACAGCCAGGCCAGGGCCAGTGTGCCAGCCAGGGGCCAGCGGATGGAGCCAGGCTCACCCAGGCCCCCGGACATCTGGTGCATGTTCCTCCTGGGGTGGGAGAGGTTGTGTTAAAGGGAAGTCTGACCCCTGGGGGTATAATGATTGGAGATCTCAGTGGTGGCTGGAGAGTGAAGGGACAGATGCAGACATGCACAAGAGCCCACAAGACCTAGAGGACCTGTGGTACGTGGTGAGGGGCTAAGGGAAGGAGGACAGATGCAGCGAGGCCATTATTCTCCATTCATCTGACATGCAACTGCACAGTGCTCCCCATCCTATGCCCACCCCTGCTAGCAGACAGTTTTCCAAGGTCAGGATTTGATAGGGAGGGCAGCAGCCCCAATGGACAGGCGGGATGGCTGCAGTGGGGAGAAACCTGGTGTAGGCAGGCTGTGACGTACTCCCAGAACTCGGTGACAGCGCTGGTGAGGTTGGTGGTGTCATCAAGGGAGTAGTTGGAGAAGCAGCGCTCAGTATTCCAGGTGTTCCCACAGCTCTGCCACGGTAGGTCCTGGGGACATGGCTGTCATTAACATCACGTCTCCAGCAAGGAGTGAAACCTGTCTTCTTTTTAAACTACAGACACAGGGTTTGGTTTTTTTTTGCAAAGGGGGTGGGCAGCTCATCTGGATAGGCAGAAGCCTTGCAGCAAAAGGCATAAAATGGTTTTCCAAAATAATAATAAAGCATGAAGCAGACTTTTCCAGGAAATTATATCAAGAACATGATTAGGGCAATGTCATAGCTCTAATAAAATGTAGCAATTCCCTGGATAGTAAGCTATTTCCAATTAACTGTTGGTAATTAATAGCTACTAATTAAAATAGCTACCAAGGGATATTGTGTTTATTATCACTGTGGCTTTTGGCTAGTTTCACAAAACAAGTGGTTGGAGTTTTCTACACAAAGAACAAACACTGATTTATTCCTTATCTCCCACTCATACCAAGCCCCAACATGTGAAGAGCAATGTAGTATTGCAAATTGGAGGCTAAAATTCTGTCTATATGAACGAACTATTGCAACATAAGCTTGGGAGTAAATATAAAGCACTGTAGCTATTTCAGGTCATCTCCTCCCCTGATTTTAAGCATTACAGAGGAGTTCCTGGATGTTTTTATGCTGTGGCTAACATCACGGTAACAGTGCAGTGCTGCAGATTGAACACAGTCAGCTCTGGAGCTGCAAGCAATGAGGCCTCAGCATCACGGGCTGTATGAGAACACAGGCAGCTTGGCTGTGCCCCATCATGCCATGCATAAGCAGCTCAGATACATCCCTGCACAGCAGTCTTGTTTCCCAAGCACAGAGAAAGCACGACCAAGACATGTAGATGGATGCAGAAGAGCTATTCTGGATGATTTCCCTTTGTTGATAAGGCCTTGGGCTCCAGTTTGACAAAGTCTTTGAGAATGTTTGCATCCTTTCCTGCCCAAATGTGAACACAGTCTCTTTTTAAGATATTATCTGTGTTTTAAGTGCTCTGTGGCATCAGACCCTGCAAGGAGCACACTTTCTGCAGAAGGGCTGTGGAGGGACAGAAATGAATGCTCCAGTGCCACCCCCCCACCCCTACCCCCCCTTAAGCTATTTGCATCTATCCTGTGATTCTGCTGTGAAGGAAATGCAGCGGCTCAAGCAGAGCCACAGAGCAGCCTTTCAACCAAGTGTCTTGCACGTCAGAGATGCAGCACAGCTCTTCTAGGAGGGGCGGGCATGGGGACGTTTTGTTGCTGCTCTATTTCCTCTGGATCTCAGATGATAGAAGCTGCAGCAGGCAAGATGGGTTCCGTTTGGGTTCAAAATACCCCTACACAGATTTAGGAGGGGCAGAGAACAGAAGGCAGCCAAGCTCTATAACTGGCAACTTTCATTATCTTTCTGGAGAAAGCAAAGGCTGTGAGCCAACACCTGGAGCTGCTCGTGGAGACAACAACACTGTCACCAACCTGATCTGTGGCACCTGAACAAACCAAAGCTGCATCCTAAGATGCATCTTCATGGTGTGATAAACTGTTCCCCAGAAAGCAGAGAGTAAGGACTGCACAGCCCATGCCATGCCATAGAAGTATGTGACTCACCGCAGTGAAAGAGTTGAAGAGATAGTAGAGAGACCAAGCGATGATGACAATATAGTAAATGTTCAGCCAGAAGGAGAGAACCACAGCTGCCAGCCCCACTCCTGTGAAAGAAGACAGAGAGCAGCATCAGTCTAGGTCTCAGTGCCCTGGTGAGATCCTAGACATTACAGAAAGCTTTGTGGCAGAGCCAGAAAAAAAAACCAAGGTGATTTATCCATGTGGCACATGGCACAGATACATTGCTCCTTATAAGCAGGATCTGATCACTTCCCCAGATTTTAAGGGTTAAGGACAGGGTTCAAAAAGCCCAAGTTGCTCCCCACCTCAGTCCCCAAGGCTTTGCTTCCCAAACCATTGGAGGCTCTTTGTAGGTGCGTCATCACCTTTGCCAACTTACAGCACAGTACCTTTAAACATGGGTGCTAATTTCCAGACTCCCAGTCCGCCCACAGAGGTGTACTGGCCAAGAGCAGTTTCCAGCAGGAAGAGGGGGATCCCAGCAAACACCAGCGTCAGGAAATAAGGAATGAGGAAAGCCCCTGAAAGAAGAAGCAGCGTTACCAGACGGCTCCCTGTTTCTCCATCAGCACCCGTGTGACAATGAGCAAACTTGCTCAGAGTTGACTGTTTGCAACTGGGCTTGATGCGTTCAGAAAGTCTCCCACTGAGATCACCACTGCCTTCCCCTTCTGTGTTCATACCACTGTGGATATTTATCTTTCATATAAACATAAATACATACACCATAACTAGTGAAATCAGCCTCACTTATTTGATAGATACTTGGGTGCTGCTAAATCCAATATGACAACAAAACCAAACACTCAGGTGCTGACACTGGTAGCTTGCTCTCATTGAAGTTCTGTCTTACTTACAGAAGTGCTTTCACATTGAGAAAATGGACACAGTAATATCTGGCACTGGCACTGCTTTCTCTGCTCACAGCTGTTTCAGTCCTTTAGGGAATCTATGACAAAAACCTGATTTGCTCTTACTACAGTCCTGTATACCTCCCCACTCTTTCTCTACGATTTATCCTTAAAGTTACCAGTGAAAACATTATTTCTATGGACTTTATTATTAGTATGGACCCTATGGAAGTCTTCTTGTCACTAGAAATATAGCCATCCAGCAGGAAGATTACTTGCACCCCAGTATGAGAAGAAGCAACACAATAGACAAGCCTCGCCATGTGATTTAAAGGCCGTACGAGTTCAGGTCACTTTGACTTCCAGGACTCGGCACAGAGCTCATTTTCCAGCTGCCTGGTGCATGTGCTGGAGTCTGTCATTGTCCCTGAGGAGAACTAAGTCTTGCAGAAGATCCTGGCAGGGGGAAGAGGAGATATTCTATTTGTGCAGCAGCAGCTGGCCAGGTACAGGGTAGCACTGATGTCTGCACCATCCGGAGGGCCCAGCTGTCAGCCCAAGTCTTCTTCTCCAGGTATTAGAGGGGAAGCAAGCATAGAGGCAGCCAGCAGAGCTGCCTTGCAGATCCCAGCCGAGTTCCCCCAGCTGCTCTCTGTGGGTAGGAAAGCATCAAGGCTGTGGCAGCTGCTGGCTTGGGGGCACCCAGCTGAGGACGCCTGTGTGTCAAGCAGGGGATGAACCCAGCTGGGAGAGGCAGGTACCAGAACCCAGCACGGGACTCACTGGGAGCTGCTGTGCTGAGGAGCTGGCAGTGGGTGGTGGGGAGAAAATATGCTGTGGGCCTGCAGTTCAGTGTCCATAAGTTTGAATTGCAAGCTGGCATACAACCCCAGACTCTCACCTCCAACAGCAGCCCGGCGAAGGAGAGCCAACAGCTATGAGGGCAGCAGCTGGAGAGACTGCCCATGCAGCATCCTGCCTATGGGCCAGGTTCAGCCCCAGGGCTTGTGAGGAAGCCAGAGGCCATGGATGCTACTGAGCTTGGTGAGGACACAGCGCTTGGCTGGCTTCCGTGCAAGCAGCTAATGAAATCTGGCCACTCCCCTGATGGATTTGCATTTTTCATCCACAGCAAGCCAGAAAAGATTTGTGAAAGGTATTATTAGGCTATCAAGAAAAACAAAAACACAACAAACCCAAAACTCATAAACCCAGGTAATCTATCCTGACTTAACCAAAAGTCCTCTGGAACAGGGGTAAACCTACCAGCCAGGCTGCAGTATGGCCTTGAGCTGAGGGTTATCAGCAGTAGTGGTGCTGCCCTGGAGGGCCAGGTCCCTCAGCAATCTCTATGAACATACCCAGAGCTGCACTGCCAGCTGTGACATTGGTTCAGAATTGAGTACCTAAAATCTGTGTGCCTGGCCTCACATCCTTCTGCAGTTTTCAGCTTTTACACTGAACAGTGAGGTATAGCAGTCTTAAACCAGCAAACACTGCCCACGGATAAGGAGCTGAGCATTGCAAGCTGCTACGTGCCTTTTCTTGGCATCTCAAAGTGCAAATGAGAAGTGTGTGATGCTTATTTAAAGCAACGTTCCTCTCAAGTTATTCAAGCTCAGGATCTGATAGACAATTTTTAGCACTTTCTGAGGCACATTTAGAGTCAGCTTGGAGTCTAGCAAATTCCTGTTGACATCAGAAGGGCAGCACAGGGCTGAGTGTTAGTCATTGCTGGGCACATGCATCTATCAGCACACAGAGCCAGTGGGGAGTCAAGCATTTCTTGGGGGTGATGCCTGCTCTGTGCAACGGATGGTGCTCATGGAGGGCTGCAGTACCCGGGGCAAATATCCCCTAACTACACTCCTGATTACAACGCAGAGCAAGTGAGCCATGAGCTGATACAATGTGATGGCAGTAAGCAAGGCCACGGTATTTCCATTCAGTCCAATTGGCCTGTGCGTAATGGAAGCAGCCCACAGCCCACGCCCCGTGCAGTTCACATGCGGGATGCTAAAATTAGCATCCCACCCTCTGCCTGCTCCGCTGGGGCCGTGCCAGGAGCTGCCATCAGATGCAGCACGACCCTTCTTTGCTGCTCCCCACTGGCAGCCAGTGACGCTTGTGTGCGTCACTTCTGTCCCTTACAGGCATCAGATGCTCACTGCTTCTTATTGCTGGCTGTGGGAACAGACAGAGCAGGCCAGGGTAAGGGGAACAAGGGGTGTAGGCTGCCACCAGCTGCACAGCCCAGCATGTGAGGTAGGGATGAGAGCAGGGGTACTAGTTCCCCTATTACACCTGTCTAGCTTTTTTGCTGGCAGCCAGCTGGTCCCTTGGTGTGCCTGCAGCTGCCAGGTCAGAAATTACCCCCTGTGCCATTACTAATACTAATTACAGCATTTCACACCTCCGCAGCACAGTCCCTCTTAGGATCTCAGCTGGTTTTATAAATAGGATTGAATTTATCTCAAATAAATCTCTCCTCTAATTATAGGTATCACCATCCCCACCTTTAAATGTGAAGAGATAGGCAGCATGGATGCAGTGTGTCTGATATTGTGCAGCCAACGCAGAGCAGAGGATGGGCTAAATCTGAGCACATGTGGGTACTGGCTCGAGGTATGGGTGCTGGAGTCTGGCTGGATAAGTTCAGGAAACCTGCATCAAAGCTCTGAAAATGGCAGGGAGGGACAGCATGGGTGAGCTGAAGAGATGAGAAACAGCCATGATAGCCACAGAAGAAGTAGGTTTTGAAGATGAAACTTGAGGGAAGAGGAAAAGGTGTGGAGAAACTAAGTATGAATAGGAGGCCCTCAGAGCCGCATGAATGAATATGACCCTTGTGTTGGAAAAGTGTTGTTTTTTTTTCCAGCATGGTGGAAATATTCATTCATGCTTAATGATCTTTTCCAATCTTAATGATTCTATGATTCCATGACGGGAACTCTGGGAAGGGGAGAGCTAAGAGGAAAGTAATCGCCAGCACAAGAAGGCTGACATGACAATAAAATTATACTTACAGCCTGAAAGGTGGGATGAAGGAATTTGGACTTGTGGGGAACTCTGAGGAATAGCTCAAGGAGGTAAGTAGCATGTTAAGGAGGAAGGGGAGGTTATTTTACTAGTAGGATAAAACACAGAGGCAGATGTGGGGGAGAAGCGCTGTCTGCTTTGTTGATGTCAGAACATCACATATTCCCCCCTACAAAAGCATCTTTGTGATGACACCGAAGAAACAGCATCATTTTACAAAGAAAAGCACAAGGGTGTGTTTTATGACTTGATCCAGTTCATACAGAAAGTCTGAAGCTGGGGAGGGAGCTGGCCTTCTAGCTCTCTTGATTTCTAGCCCAGCACTGTTTCCATCTGCCCATTAGCCACTTGCACAGACCTACACAATCCAGAGCCTGTCCAGGGTACAGTGCTACTCGAAAGTGAGCAAAGGCACTGTATGTTTCTCTTACTGCAATGCTATAACATGATGGAAAACACATCAGTAATAGTGAGGAGGCAAAGTCACAGACTGCAGCAAATGAGGACAAGCCCAAATGCAGCAGCCACAGGCAGAGAAATGAAGGAAGAAAGTTTGCTTATCTTTGGAAGGCCTCAAACAGGGGGCTCCACCCCCTTCAGTCATTCAGGTGCACTGCATGTACCTGAGTTCCCCTGGGTTGGCCCTGCCTTCCCATCAGGTGCTGAATCACTGTTTCAAGCCACGACTTAGCATTTCTACTACACTCACCTCCTCCATTCTTGCCACAGAGATACGGAAAGCGCCAGACGTTGCCCAGCCCAATGGCATAGCCCACACAGGACAGCAGGAAGTCAAACCTCCCCTTCCAAGACCCCCTGTCTGGGATCTTCTTTTTCTTGGTGCTTGGAGCCTCGGGGGCGATGGGCTCCGGCTCTTCCAAGGCTGCCTGCTTCACCTCGGAGGGAGAGCTCAGCTCCACAGAGGGGTTGTCCATCTTGCCCATGGCGACTCAGACGTATGGCTGCTCTTGCTCAGGGGCTGGGAGAGCAGAAAAGGCAGCCTTGGCCCTGGTCAAACTCAGATGAAACTGGAAATGCTGGGCAAACCTCCTGATGAGAAAGCAGAGAAAGAAATCACCCTGTGTCAGTGTCTCACGTTCAGGGTAGGGCCTCATTTGGCTGAAATGGACTCACTGGATAGACTCATGCACAGTAGAGTAGTTTCCCTGCTTTCCCCAGAGGTAAAACGTAGGGTTATTCTGCCCTTGGGAAGAGCTACGGTCACACAGACTGCTAACAATGGGCTTAGAGCTGTTTGTTACCAGCATATAGCAAACGCTTCACCTCTCATCTCCCCTTCATCTCAACACTTGCTCTGTGAAAAGCTCTGGGACCAGTGTTCATGTGTGAGTGCAGTAACTGAGCTACCCACAGAGCAGTCCAGCAGAGACATTTATCTGGAATGTTGAAGAGACAGTGGAGAAGAGCACAGCAGAGGAGATACATCTACCTGATCCAGGCTTGAAACTGAGGGCACCAGCCATGGGCCCATCTGAGAAACAGTGTGGCTCAGCTGCCCATACCTGGCTGGTATCTGTATAGCTTTTGCAACACTTGCACTAAGGATATGAATGGATATAGGCAGCCTGTGAGCCACTGAGATCCCACCAAGCCAGGATTCTGTATTTTTCCTGGCTCTATCCTCTCCCCTCAGCACCTGCCCTTGGCCAGTGCAGAAGATGGGCCTGGGGCCAGTAAGGTCTTGGCTCTCACTCATGTCTCAAGCCATTATCCAGAGATGTGAATTTAAGCCTCCACCAGGGGCCATCACTGTGACCAGTGCTGCAGTCTGCCAGAGAAGTCTGTTCACAAATACATTCCCAGATGCACAAATCAGAAATAAATGTCAAGTGGATATATCAAGAAACAAAGCAATGCTATGAGGAGGTGGCATGCCCTAGCAGTTTAAACTGGCCCTACTTGAGCCTCTTATTCTTGCTAGCCTCATTAAGCAAACAGTACCCATTTGCCCTGCAGGATGCTTGTGAGTTACTAAATTTTTTTGAACAGAGGCACCCTCCCAAACCCAAGCTAAATGACAGCATCACCTCCTGTTTACTCCATGGCTACAGCAAATGGATTTCCTTACTCTACAGAATTTGTCATGGAGGTTAGGAAAACTGCCAATTACAAAGAAAATAACTGTAATTCATTCCACTATAATTCATTCTGCTACATCAAGAGAATACTCCTAGCTGTAGGATCAAGGCTAAAACTAAAGCCCTTTGAGCTTCAAAGCCAGCCTGGAGATGCATGGCTCCTTTAGCCCAAGGGTTGTTGCAGGTAAGCCCAGCAGTAAGTGACAGCACACAGGTGCCTCATGGGGAGAAGAGACAGTTTCAAATAGCCCATGATGCAGATGCCAGAAGAAAGCATTTCTGGACACCCAGCACAAAGGCTAATGGATCTCTTTTTCCGTCTTACATTTCGTAACAGCACTGTCACACCAACTCCCAGCTCCTCAGTAAGGCAAGGAGTAAAAAGATTATATGAGCATGTAGGAGGAAAGTAAAATAAAGACAATTTATAAATCAAAACAGAAGAAATAGCACCAAAACCCCTGGGAAGAATTCAGAGCTGGGCTAAGTTGGGATAATTAGCTATGCCTGGAGACATAACAAATCAGGCTCAGCAAAAACCATTTTGAGGGTTTTTTTTTCCTGAGACAAAAACCAGTAGGTAAGCTGTTCTCTTAATATATATATCCTGCTCTCCCTGTGCTCTTTTCATCTGTTCTTGCTGCCATAGCTCGGTAGCAATACTGTACCTAGGTGATAACACTCTATATTTCTTGTGCTAGAGATTAGGATGATAAAGAAGCAGCAGACCATACTGGCAGTTTCTTCTACCCTGAGAAGTGAGTTCCATCATCTCCAGCTCAGGAAAAACAAATTCTGCCAGTCTTTAACTTGATTTATGTATGTTTTTCTATAGCCAAGGTACACCATGAAAATGGTGAAATGAACCCCCTGAAGGTCCATTCCTATCTACTGTCCTGTCTCTTACAGTGGTAGATGATTAGACAAAAAATATAGGACCACAAGAAGTTTGGAGCAATGTCTCTCATTGTGTATTCAGTTTCCTGAGCTAGGTTTTGCACCTGCATTTTGAGGTTTAATCGAATCTGATGGATTTTCCTTCCATCAGCCGTCTGTCAGAGAGACATCTGTCAGAAAGACATTTAGCCTTGGGGCAATCCTTTTCCACTCTTTCCTCACCATTGAACACATTACTCAGTGAGGGATATGAGCAGTGGGACATACAATCTGTCTTGAGATAGCTCTGAGTAGCCTCCAGGCTGTGGATGACCATCGGATCATAGAATCATTAAGGTTGGAAAACACTAAGATCATCCAGTCCATCCACCAATCCATCAGCCCACTAAATCATGTTCTTCAGTGCCCTATCCACACGTTTCTTGAACACCTCCAGGTCGGTGGCACCACCACCTCCCTGGGCAGCCTGTTCCAATGCTTCACCACTCTTTCTGAGAAGAATTATTTCCTAATACTGTTCTGAACCTCCCCTGGTACAACCATTTCCTCTTGTCCTATCACTGTTACCTGGGAAAAGAGACTGAGAAGAGACCGTCTCTGCATTTCCCATGCATCTGCTCTCAAGTGTCCCAGTACCTCATCAAACATCTCAAATAAAGCACACAAGTCTTAAAAAGCAATTTCAGTTGAGGCTCAGAGTGTGCTGAGAAGAGCAGTCTGATGCCTGCAGAGCTGCAGCATCCCTGAGGTTTGCCATGGTGGCAAAGTCCACATGTCCTTTCCCAGGACATACAGATCTGGTCAGGAAATATCCTGGCATCATCTGCTCCCAGGTGCAGTGTTTGACTTCTCTGTTTGAACACAAGTTGACATACCGGTCTAGCAGTCCTGTCAGGACAAAATGCACCAGCTTCTCTGCTTGACCACACGGTCTCTTCCATTCCAAGTGCAGGGCTGTGTTGACAGCCTGGAGAAAACAGTGTGGGCACAGCAGCTCTGTCATGTCACATTATTTGTTCTGAAAAGCACATGGTGCTTTGGGCACAGCAAAAAGCCTGAAGGACTGAGAATGATAATCAATAAGAGCAGAGTTACCAGCTGGAGGTGGGCTGTGCTGGGCAAGGCCTTGAAAACAAGGTCAAAGAGTTTAAACACGACGCTGCAGCAGGTTTCTTATTCAGCTTCTTCTAAACGCATCACGAACTGAAGCCAAGACTTTCGAAACAGACAATAAAAACAGGGGTCAGAAATCCCTAGCAGTGAAGCAGCAACCTTTTTCACAGCGGCATGCAGGATGACTGGTCTTCTGTCGTTCAGGTTGACAGAAACAATTGCATTTGTCTCCTGTGGGTGCAAAGCCAGGCTGAAGAGCCTTCTGGAAAATAGTCCTCTGCCTCCTTTTTGAGGGTTTTCTCCAAAAATAAGAAAAAAAGCCCTGAAAATGTATTTCCTGCACTTGAAATGCTGCAGCCTGGAACTGCTAACAATGGTGACCTTTTCGCTTTCCCCTGCTTTGGTGTGAAATATTAACAGCCTCCTCAGATCTGACAGAAACAAAAATTTCGGGGGCATAAAATTGCCTGAAATGAAATGGTAAGATTACTTGTGGAAACGTGGGGAAAAAAATGCTATCACGTCTTTCCACCTCTTCTTTGTCAGGGCTGTAACAGCCATGCAAATCTCTTTTGACCTGTGCAGGTAGAGCCACAATTAGTTTAATTACACAGTGCGGACTGTTGTTCACTCAATTAAACTTTTCCTTCCGTCCACACCATTTTAATGACAGCCAAGTAGCCCCAAGGCTCTTGCTTTGTGTTTGGAGCCATGACCAGCTGATCAGGCCACAGCAGGCTCTGTGCTGATTTTTGGCTGGCTGCAGCAGCAGCATATGCTTGAGCTTCCTGCATCTCTGAAAGCCATGGGTGACAGAACTGCTCTGGAGGCAAGGGATGGACCTACAGGTTGGATATACCAGGCTCTGAGGTCAAATACCAGCTTATATTTGGATGAGCACAAAGAGGTAGCACAGCGGGGGCTTTGTAACTAGGTTTGGCCAAAATTCACATGGCGAGACTGTTGGGCTGTTTGTGTTGTATGATGCTTGCATGAGAAGTAAAGCACTCTCAACATGCAGCAGTGCCTCCTGCATAAGTAATCTGCCTCCAAAGAAGAGCATGTCCCCTCCTTGCTCTGGGTATCAATGAGGGCCAGAGCAGTTCCTCCTGTTCCTCTTGCCACACAGAAAATAGCAGGAGAGAGCGCAAGAGAGCAGGATGGGAGTGTGAACTGTACCAGTCTGAGATGCTGACAGGATGCTGACTGGGTTCTCCCAGATTTGAGAAACACAGAGATGCTCCAGTTGGTGAGCAACCTTCCCCTTGAAAGGAGCTGATTGCTGGTTACAGAGAAGCCAGCATTAATGGAGGGCATGATAAGAGAAAAAACAGCTCTCCGAGGAGACTGAAAGCTCCTCCACCCTTCTTTCCCACTCTCCTGCACAGGGTTTGTGTTGTTGACATCCAGGTCAGATCCATGGCTGTTGCCCAGCCTCCCTCCCCTACCTGCAGCCACCTGTGACCCAAGGTGCTCCCAACAACATGGTTGGTAAGGTCTGGTTGTTACCACACTGTGACCCTGTCCAGCTAAGGAGACGGGCAGTGGGATCTTGGGTCATGTTTCTGAAGCCATGGAACAAGCAGGAGCCATTGAACAAGCAGAATGTCAGTGAAAGACAGAATACATGTCAGATCCTTTGACCCTGGTTCTGGGAGGGCAGTGGGAGTCCCTTACAGCCCTGAAAAGCATGTGAAGAACCACAGGGCTGCCAGCTTTGGCTCCTGCTGGATGCCTGGTCACTTTGTCAAGCAACACCTTAATTTTTGCATTATGTGAGCAGAAAGAACTGGGTCAGGTGTTCCAGCCTCCTCCCCAACTCTGGATGCCCACTTAAGCCTCCTTGGATTCCTCTCCCTGCAGGGGAAACAGAGTCAGAACCTGCTCCCCGTCACAGCCCCTAGTTCACTGGTCTCACCTCAGATGGCACTTCTAAGCAAAGCATGGGTTTTGGTTTTTTGCTTTAGTTTATAAAAGCAGTTGAACAACACAAATAGCACGCCTTCCCCTTAGCAATCCTACTAGAGGACCCTCTCGCAGCCATGAAGAGGAGATGAGTGGCATGCACCTGCCTGAGGCTTGTGCCTTGTGGGGAATCCCACTCCTGCAGCCATGTGGGCCCAGCCTGGGTCTCACAGTCAGGGCTGGGCCAAGCCGTGCTCACTCCTGCAGCAGCCTCCCAGCAGGCAGCGAGCAGCTCTTCCAGCCCCCGTGGGCTTCCAGATTGGAAAAGATGAACAGTTGGCTTAAGGGCATCCCTGCCTCCATCCTTCTCAGTGAAACTAGTGTGCTAAAAAGATTAAAGGCCTATTTCTGCCCATTTAAAATGTGCTGATTAAATTAAGAAGCATTTTCCTTTTCTTACACAGTGCAAACTGGCACTCTGGGATGCCAATTTCACAATACTGGAAGTTTATTCATTTTTGCTACATTTTTCTTTTGCCGTGCCTGAGGCAATTCAGACATCCCTAGCCCAGCTTTCTTGCACAAAAGTTCTCAGCTCCCATCACTTTTTGAGCTCACTGTCAACATTCGTGTGTACCTGATCATAGAATCGTATAGTCGTAGAATCACCAAGGTTGGAAAAGACCACTAAGATTCATCTAGGTCAATACCAGCCCATCCCTGCCATGCCCATTGCCCACATCCCACAGTGCCACATCCACACAGTTACTGAACACCTCCAGGGATGGTGACTGCACCACCTCCCTGGGCAGCCTGTGCCACTACAGCACCACTCTTTCTGAGACACCAGGAGTGTCAAGTATTGTGCACAAAATATGGCTATCTTGTGCTTGAGGGGGGAAAGAACTTTATACACATACAACTGGATTTACTGTGTCTCTAGAGACATTTCAAGTAATGCCAGTGGTTATTTGCTGCAGCGGAATTGATATTATTTTTGGTTTCTCTTTCTTTCTTTCTTTCTTTCTTTCTTTCTTTCTTTCTTTCTTTCTTTCTTTCTTTCTTTCTTTCTTTCTTTCATGAAGTAATCGAAGATCTGAGTGAAATTGATCTTGCAGCAGGAATTGCTGAGCTTCACTTGAGAAGGTCACCTTGGATTTAATTGTCACAACTTAATGAAAAAAATGAATTAAAAAAAATAAATAAATATGACAAGGAGTAGAAATGTGTGAGTGTGACTAGATGCTGCCTCTCATTTCTGGTGTGTCAAGAGGGTGATCTCCCCTCCTCTTGTGTGGCCAAGGAATAAGGATCTGGCCTTTACCCCTCTAGCTGGGAGGAACCTGCTGCTCCTGGAGTAGGGCAAGCAGGTAAAAATCCTGCCCTGCCTCAAAAGCCTCCTCTAACACACTTGGCCTATGGAGGGGAGATAGGTGAAGGCAGGAGAACTGTAGCAGCAGCTATCAAGAACAGCATCAAGTCTCCAAGAGAGCCAGCCAGGCCAGCATTTACTGTACCATCATCTCTACAGCTAGAGTCTGCAGGGGCAGGCATGGTGGTCACTTCCCATTGGCACCATGGGGAGTCCCCACTATAAGGCATTTGTCATTTGTTCCTTGTGGCCATTAATTTTCTTAAGAAGAAAATACCTTGCTGGTTTGGATTTGATTGTTTTTCTCCTCTGCATTCCAAGCAATGCCAGAGCTTCTATTAGAGTGATGGAAATATAGGGAAGACAACCAAGCTAAAACGTACTGGAGATGTCCACCAGAAATAAGCAGAATCACAGCAAGATCACCAGCCAACAGCGGAGCCCTTTGTGGCCAAGCTGCAGCTTTTTCCTGCCAGCGGAGACCCCACCAAGGAAACCTGCCCAGGATTCCACTTAGCTGATGTTCCAGAATTTATGCTCACTAACCTCCTCAGTGGGTCAGAGTCCCACTGGAACCAAGGGAGATCCAGTTGGCTCTGTGTGCTAGTGGCCCGTTGTATGGGCAACTTCTGCCCCTGCTTTTGGCAGCCTGCCTGCTTCATGCTGCACCAATGGAACACTAGGCAGATGGGTCTACACCTCTTTGTTCACCTCTATAGAACCTATAGGGAGGCAGACTCCATCTTTCATCCTGCCATGTCCCAGGGATGCTTTTGTCCCATTTGTCCCACATCCAACCAAGGGGGATGGAGGAGAGTTCAGTGCCTGCAGCCACCCTTCCCCAAGGATGCTCATGCACAGCCAGACTCCTTTCTCTGATCCCCAAGCTCCCATCCCTATGTCCAGGCTCTGCTGTCCCACCTACCTCAGGCTGCCCACTGGGTGCTCGTGGCGTGCAGAGATGCTCCCAAAGATGCTGGTCCAGGGAGGCACGTTCTGACTTGCTCACTTGTACAGAGGGAAGCTATGAGCCTCACCCCACACAGCTCCTCATCACCCGTATTGATGAGCCCTTAATGAGCTTTGCGCTCACGTCCAGTCAAATCAACACCCAGCATGTCGTGAGCGGGGGGGGGGGGGGGGAGGGTACCCAGAGTCACTGGAAAAATACACAGTGGTGGGAAAGATGAGGCTCCAAGGGCATGGGCAGGAGTGCTGGCCAAGGGCCTGGTGCCGAAAATTGCTGGGGAGGATGGGTGTCCATTTGTGAGCCTCCTCTGCTTTCCTACACCTCCTCCCCAGCATAGCCAGGCTTGTGACAGTGTTACCCCATGAAGGGAACAGGGCAGGACAGGGCTCACCATGCTGTCACCAACCAGGTGTGTTGCTGATGGTGGGTCAGGATTTGGGTGTTGAAAGGGGGAGGCAGAGGGTGAGGGACACTTACCTGTTGGTGTGTACTCACCACTGGGTGAAGGAAGGAGCCACATGTTATAGACTGGCTGCATGTGGGAGGAGCTGCTTATCCTGCAAGCATTGCAGCACCAGTGCAATCCTTCCAAAGGCACTGGGAGGGCACTTTGCGTTTCTGCAGAAATGGCACTTGTCACTCAGCAGTGTGAAAGCAGAGACAAGTGTGCTTCAATTACTGACAAATATATGCTTAGTGGCTTTCAGCTGCTGAGAGTTCAGAAAGGCACCTCAGCATCCACGTGTTCCACTTCTCATTAGCAAAACCCATTTTCTTCAAAGAAGTCTGTGTACCCCTTTGAAGCAGACAACTACACCATAACCTGTTGCAACGAAACCTACCTCAGCTCATCTGCCAAAGCCCTTAACCTTATATCTTCTTACATCTTCTGAAGGGCAACATTTGAATATCATGTTCAGGGTAAGTGGGCACTAATGGAGCATGAGGTGATGGCAAAACTCCCTGTGGGATGATGTTGCCCCAGTGACCCAGGACGCTCAGCCTTGAAGAGGGTTTCTTCACGGACCCTGTCTCCCTATCCCTGGAGATGCTCAAGGTCAGGCTGGTGGTGGCTCTGAGCAACCTGATCTACCTATAGGTGTCCCTTTGCATTGCGAGGGATTTGGGGTAGGTGGCCTTTATATGTCCCTTCCAACTCAAACAATTCAATGATTCTATGAATGTGGAGCTTACAGAGAGGGCAGTGAAGATGATGGGCTGGTCAGGAAGCTAAGCTTAGGATTGAGTTTGCTTTCCAGTGATCCTGAGTCTCAAGGCTGGGAAAGGGATATTTGAATATGACATTGTGTTACCAAGTCGGATTTACTGTGGCCAAGCAAGCCAAATTAAAACATGTACATGCAAATGGAAGTTTCAGTGGGATGCCAGTAACAAAGTTCCTGGTTTGCATTTGTCAAAAGAAATGGAAATGGGGCTGGAGTGATAGATAGCACAACCTGCTCCCATGCCTGGCATTAGCCTGCCCATTGCTATTCCCTCTTGGTCATCAATCTTTCCTCAAGCCCTATTACTGATGCAACACCTAAAAAAAAAAAAGGAGAAAGAATTCATGGCAGCTTGCTTGTAGGGTGGGTGCAGACTTCAGGGAACCAGCCTTCAATATGTGTTATTTCAGCTTCCCATGCAGCCCTGACTGAAGACCACCTGAGCAGCTCAGTTGCAAACATGAGGTACTATAAGGCAAAGATGTGCTATGCTATAACTGGAAATACAATAAACCATTTCCACACCTCATACACCACTGCCCAAATCAGCCATTTCCACTGAAGGGATAAAAAAAAAATGCATTTGAAAGCAACACATGTTTTCTGCAAAATGTTAGCTGTGTGAGTTAGAGGCAGAAACAAGCAGTCAGTATCAAAGACACGGGGGAGCAAGAGTTTCTCTCAGCCTGACACAAGCAAAGCTTTTCTTTCCAGGAGAAAGGGAAGTGGGACCAACAGGAGAGGCCAGGGATATTTCATACTTGGTTAGAACTAGTCACAGGCAGGTGAGCTCAAATGAATTTGGGAATGTGCCTTAGAAGAGAAGTAGAATTTGTTTGGAAGGATGGGATTTGGAGCTGTTCTTTTGGTTGTTGTCCATAAACATTCATGAGACTAGATTTTGATTCACCAGCATGTTCACAGAAAATGAGAGTTTGGCAGATATTCAGACAAATACTCGCTGGCTTGAGTATTTGTATTTGAAGCGTTTGGGCTGCCACCTCCAAAGCTTTCGGAGGCTTTGGGAGTTATCCAGCAAAAGAGCCCCACCCCACCGTATAATCTGGGTGAGTAAACACAAGTGCAAAGAGTGCTTTCTGAATAACAGATATTGGATGCGATGACAGCAGGAAAAGCAGCCAAATAATCAGGCTAGCCATCTCTTAGTTTAAAATTCGTTTGCAAAAATCATTAGCACAATCATTGTAAAATAAGCAGAGGTATAATCACTCGAGGATAATTTGCAAAGAGGAAAAGAGCTGCACTCTCTGAAAAGAGCTGCTGCCAGCTGTTAGGCTGCCTGGCTCTGACCAAGGCCTCCAGCCCACCAGCTCCAAGGGAAGCAAGGCTGGCCATCAGGGCAGGTCTGGCAGCCATTTGGAAGCCTACTTTAAAGCTCAACCTTCCCCTCCACATCCTCAGTGACTCTAACAGCCAGCACCGGGGCCAGACTGGCTGGCTTCCTTCCTTCCATCCTGGGCAAGCTGTGCTCAGTGATGGTCTGGCACCTGGCACCCAAGCCATCCTTGCTCAATCAGTGGTCAGCAGGATACAGATAGGGAAAATATCTAAGATCAGGGTGGGTAAAAGCAGAGAAATTTATGCATTCAGTCTTCTCATCTTCCACTCACAAGTGCTATACAGGACTCTCAACACAGATGAACTGCTTAAAACTCACCTGGTAGGGTCTAGAGTTGCTTCATCAGCAGCATCCAGGCTGTTCATATTTGGTAGTGTAATCTCCCAGTCTTGCCACCCTCTTCTCCTCCAGGAAAGCTACAAGGACTGGGGTTTCCTCAGATCTTGGGTACCTCCTGTGATCTCCCCTGTGATCTCAAGCTGAGATCACCCAGTCCTATGGCACAGAGGCCTATGGCCTTGTCCCATACGTCCACAGTTCTTTACAGGTTGTGCTCCTGGGACACATGGCCTCTTAGAAATGTCCTTCCCACAGAAACACGTCCAGTACTTTCCACAGTTAGCGCTGTTATTTACAACTTCTTTCACCCACTGATCTTAAAAGTACATTTATGCCACTTGTCTCTGCAGACGCTAGGAAGGCTTTGGGAGTCATTTTGTCAGGAAATCGCTTGTTTCAAAACCAGGCATTTTTAAAAATCATTTCCATTGCCTGCAGCACAAACAAAGAACGTGGTAGAGTGGAAAAAAAGAAAGAAAAAGAAAAAGGAAAAAGCATATAAGCAACACAGTAAGAACAAAACTGAAAATAAGGACAACAAAAGAAGAGGAATTTACACTCAGTGGAGATTAAAAGTGACCTGCAAAAGGAAAACAGATTAGGTTGGAGCGCATTTGTTCTGAACTCGCCAATGCATTTTTTTCCCCTGGAAAACTATGGAGACACAGGGAACCAGCATGATGTCAACTGGAAATCCTGTCAGTAAGGCTGTGAAACAGCCAGGTTCTTCTAAGCTCAATGTTTTTTTTCACTTCTTTGTCCCGTGTGTTATCTTCTTAATTCATGTAGTCTAGAAAAACCTGGAAGAAAAACTTCCTCCACTCAAGATTTGTTGCCACTGAGCTTTCAGACCTCAGGCGAGACCTGGAGGACCAAATGTCCTCCAGCACAAAATGAAGAGTAGTCTGGCAGGTTCTGGGAGGGAGAGGGATATTAGGTTATTAAAAGAATAACCATTTATTTGAAAAGGTCACAGTGGCATTTTCCTTGCTTGTCCTTTGGATGAATAGCCTGCACCTCCAGTGGGATACTTAGGCATGTGACCAGTTTTTCCACGTGATAGGAATTAATGTCTGTATACAGGGAAGTTCTTGACAGAAGGCAAACACTGCTTCACAGCAGGTCAGACACCCTTGGCTTTGTTAACTGCTAAAGAACAGCACCCAGCTCAGACCTCAGCACTGCCATAATGTTTTCTTCCCTGACACAGCCAAGCTGGTGGTGACACATGAGGATGGCCAATACTGGAGGGCAGCTGAGACATTGCACTGTGACACAAGTTTAACTTCTTGCTGACTGAAGCTGGATCTGCATTGCCCTTCCTATGGCCCTGTGCAGCCATTGGCAGCAAAACTTAAGGCTTAATGAGATCCTGAGATGTTTGCTGGTTAATCTCCAAGCAGTGGCAAGGGTATGCCACCTTGCTGTGAGTTTTTAGCTCTCCGCAGAGATGTTCTGAAAGCAGGAGTCCCCAGAGCAGAGTTCCAATGTGCCTGGGGTTCAGGAGAACATTTTATACCTGGGGAGAGTCAGGTTTCTGGTATATCTGTGCTGTGCCCTTCTTGGAAAGCAGTGAAAAGGGTCACCAGGCTCCAAGAACCAGAAGAAAGAACTAAAACAAACAGCAGCTGTGCGATTTCTGCAGGGAAAAAGGACTTCTATCAGCACTGCAGTACCTATCCACTGGAAGAAGGAGTTAGGCTAAATTAAGCAAGAGCAGCCCACTTTGTGAGCAGGATTATTACAGTTCAAAGACCATTTAGGTGATAGTTGGAGACAGTCAGGTTGATGCGAGCATGCTTATGTCTGTAGGCTGTTTTGCTAAATGTAGTTAAAGTACACAAACATATTTCTACCAGTGAAACTGCTCCCAGAAGGGACAGCAGTGATTTAGCTCTAGTCCTTCTAATCCATCCAAAAGCAGTGTGAAATGCAACCTATGTTCAACTTAGCTTAGACATGATCCTGATGGACTTAATATAAATTAAAATCAGCATGAAAGGGACATAAATAGAAGTGTCCACGCACGCTTTAGAAGATTTAACTGAAATCACATACTGTGTTAAGCCACCTAACTTAAAAGTAAATGCACCCTTAGGTCCCGTTACATCATTGGCCTAGCTCTGCCAGATGTAGATGGTTGGTTTTTTTTCCCTCTCTTTATTAAGAGGCTTATGCTGATAAAAGCTCTGAGGTGGATGCTTTAAATCAGCAGAAGTGCAGTTATACTGGTAGAGTTTCTGTCACTTCCTATTACAACCATACAGAAACACGCTCTGACAGGGAGAAGAAGCCTTTATCTGGAGTACTTGAGGTAGGTGTAGAGGAGAAAGAGGGCAGATTTGGTTATGAGATGCAAGCCAAAGAAAAAGGACAACAAAGGCAGGTTAACCAGTGCCAACCACAGGTACCCCTTTTGTTGTAAGCAGAGGATCCTCAGAAAGAAGAAGAGCAGGGAAGATGAGAGAAGATGAAAGACCATAGCTAGTGCTGGGACATGCATGTATCTCCCCGTGGAAATGGAGGATCCAGGTCTGTAGTATGTGAAGGAGAAGTGCATTCGGGATATTTGGGGAGCATTGTATTCATGACTCATAAATGGCCCACAAAGAAGTTTAGTCATTGAAGTACCACAGTATTTTAAGAAAAGTGTGTTGAAATGTCCATGGGAGAAGTTCCTGCTCTTCTCTGTAGGGTGAGTCCTTCCGGGACTGGTTGTAAGAGCAAACTGTCAGTGAATATGGAGGAGAGAAAATATCAAGGGAGTGTCTAACACAGGAAAAGCTAAGGCCAGTCTCCTCTGTGAAGTGCTCTGCAGATGCAACCTCATGTACGCAGCAAGGGAAGGGTCAATGCATGCACCCATGTGCAAGGCAATGTTGACACATGTGCAAGCGGGAGAGATGGAGCAGTGCAGGCATGGGTGAAGGAAAGCACTTCCTGTCTTTCTGCTGCTTGCCCACGTGATGCACACACACAAAGCGATTCTTTGTTTGCAGTAATCATATTTGATCCCCCAGGGGACTTGTTCCTATCAATAGAATCGGATGATGGGAAATTGCTTTGCCGTCGCTCGATGAGCCATTCATACGTCAGCCTAGCCAAGGGACCCTGGTCAGAACAACCCAAAGGTGCTGCTGATACCTCTATTTGGGTCAATAAAATGGGATGAAAAGGAGAAACTGGAGAGGAGAGGTGTTTGGAGCAGGGAAACTCTGGCCATTATAAAGAAAGCCTTGCCTCTACTGAACAAGAGGCCGAACAGGCTTGCATCATAGAACAGGCTTGCATTCTAGAACAGGGTTGCATCATAGAGCAGTCTTGCATTCTCGAACGGGCTTGAATCAAAATGCAGGCTTGCATTCAAGAACAGGGTTGCATCATAGGGCAAGCTTGCATACTGGAACAGTCTAGCATCATAGTAAAGTCTTGCATCATAGAGCAGTCTTGCATTCTAGAAACAGGTTGCATCATAGAACAGGTTTGCATTCTAGAACAGACTTGCATCATAGAGCAGACTTGGATTCTAGAACTAGGTTGCATCATAGAGCAGTCTTGCATTCTGAAACAGTCTTGCATCATAGTGTAGTCTTGCATTCTAGGACAGGCGTGCATTCTAGAACAGGTTTGCATCATAGAACAGGCTTGCATTCTGGAGCAGTCTTGCGTCATAGTGCAGTCTTGCATTCTAGAACAGGTTTGAATCATAGAAGAGGCTTGCATTCTAGAACAGGCTTGCATCATAGTGCAGGCTTGCATTCTAGAGCAGGGTTGCATCATAGAGCAGTCTTGCATTCTAGAACAGGCTTGAATCATAATGCAGTCTTGCATACAAGAACAGGGTTGCATCATAGAGCAGGCTTGCATTCTGGAACAGTCTTGCATCATAGTGAAGACTTGCATTCTAGAGCAGGGTTGCATCATAGAACAGGTTTGCATTCTGGAGCAGTCTTGCGTCATAGTGCAGTCTTGCACTGTTCAAGACCAAGGAAGCAGCAGAGTGAGACTGAGCTCTCTGGCCTCCAATTACCAGGGAAATGCCCCCCATCTTGATCTGCAGAAGAGGCTGGGATGAAAGTCTTTTGATTCATATAGAAAATTATGTTATGTAAACTATGTAAAACTTGAGGCAGTAAATAACTTTTAAAATCTGTGTCTACTTGGCTGGGGCAGGTAATTCACCAAATGAAATAAATGAAAAATAAAATTCCTGGCATTGTCCCATCTCGTCACCACATAATCAACATTTTCTCAAAGCATTGCTTAAGCACCCTGCGCTCACAGGCTCTGACAAAAGCTAGACAAGCCTGAAACTGGAGGCATGCACCGCCATGCTTGGGCTCCTGTGAGAGAAGGTTCATGGGGCACAATGACTGAGGGCTGTCACTGTGTTGCAGTTCCACTTATCTAGTATCTTACTCCATTGCTGGCAGAAGGCTTAAAGCTGAGCCCTAGGAGAGAAACCAGCCCAGTGCTGGCAGCAGGACAGATGCCCATGGGGCAGGGCTGTATGATGGCATGGGAGAGAGGACTCTATTGCTGTTCCCGTAACAGGAGTGACATCTGCATTGCATTGGCACCAATGGGAGCCACCATCCCACAGCCCATCTGGGAAACACACCTCATCAGAAAGTGTAACACAGAAAACTAGGACAGTATGAGCATGTTTTCCCCAAAGTTGTGGGATTAAACCTCAGCACTGGGCCAGTTCCCATTGCCAGGTTGCATTCTGCCATCATGGAGAGGTTAACCCACTGTTTTCTGCTGTTATTCAGCATGCCTGCACATTGCTCGCAGTGTCCCAGCACAAATCTCAGAGATTCTGGTGCAGAAATACCAGCTTTCAAGGCATCCTTACCTCAAAGCTAGAGAACTTAGTGCACTGGAGGGATGCTTGCTTTGGTTGAGGTGGTTATGGCCCTTCTCCAGGGTGTGGGAAAGTGACAGGTTGCTTTTTGCATGGAGGGTGAGTTTGTTTCTCCATGTGAAAAAGAAGCTCATTTAATCTACTGTTAAATACAAGCGTGGGAGAGGCAGAAGACTGCTTTTCATCACTCTTCTGTCTCCAGAGACCATTACTCACACCATGGCACAATGGCCTCACACTTGATAAAGCATGTGTAAGAAAAGTCTGCTGGCTACTGGCAAATAAGGAATGAGAACGAGTCCACCTCTGATCCACAGCAACCATCCTAGACTGCTACAGGGAGACATTCCCTGCCCTGGCCATAAACCAGGCTGGGACAGATATTGCTCCACAGAATTCTTTCAGAAAAAAAAAAGAAAAATTGAAGAGACCACATTTTACAGCATGATCTTGGCAAGTCACCGAAAGCAAGACAAGCCGAGTTGCCCACAATTGGCTTTGCACAGACACTTAAAGCATTTCTCCCTGGGAATCCTTTTCTTTTCCACATAGATTTTCATGTGCTGGCTTGACAAACCAGAACAGACAGCTCCAAAAATATGTGCCCTCCTGTGCAGGGACAGTTGTGGGTCAGGCATGCAAAACAGACCAGGATGATGTCCCAGGAGCAGTCAAGAGGTCAGGGCTTATTCTAGGCTTAAAAACAAAAGGGAAAAAAAATGAACTCACCTCCCAGCAAGCACAGTTAGAAGTATTTCTTTTCCCTTGTCCACAGCAAGATGTTCAGTAATAAAGTCTTTTTTGTTGCGCGGTGGAGGGAAGTGGATGGCAGCATGCACACATCTTCCCAGTCCCTCAGGTTTCATGCCTTAATCTTCACTTTCTGAAAGCTTATATTATCTTCTCATTTGATTAACATTAATCCCTCCTCATCCTCTTCAAAACTTTTTAGCAAATTAATACGAGGTAAACTGTTTGCAAGTGCATGCAGCCTAATAAACCAAAGAATAACAGGATGATCTGATGCTCCGCATCCTTATCTCTGAATTGCAGCAATAAGGATTTGAAGGCTGAACTGTTTGGTGGATAAAGAATTGGTTGGATGGTCATAACCAGAGGGTTGTTGTCAACAGCTCTATGTCCAGGTAGAGACTGGTCATGTCCCCCAGGATTCTGTCTTGGGACTGGTGCTCTTCAACATCTTTATCAACAACATAGACAGTGGGATTGAGCGTACCCTCAGCAAGTGGCAGCTGATGACAACAGGCTAAGTGGCACAGTTGACACAATAGAAGGAAAGAACACCATCCAAATGGATCTGAATACACTTGAAAAGTGGGCACATGAAAATCTGATGAAGTTTAACAAGGTCAAAAACAAGGTGTTGCACTGGGGTCAAGACAATCCCAGATGTGAGTACAGACTGGGAGAAGAACTTACTGAGAGCAACCATGTGGAAAAGGACATGGGGATCTTGATGGACAAGAAGCTGAACATGAGCCAGCAGTAAGTGCTTGTAGTCTGGAAGGCCAACTGTATCCTGAGCTGCATCAGAAGAGGAGTAGCCAGCAGAGTGAGGGAAGGGATTGTCCCCTTCTGCTCTGTTCTCATGAGGCCTGACTGGAGTACTGTGTCCAAGTCTGGGGTTCCCAGTACCTCGGAAAGAATGTGGAGTTGCTGGAGTGGGTCCAGAGGAGAGCCATGAAGATGCTCAGAGAGCTGGAGCACCTCTCCTACACAGAAAGCCTGAGGGAATTGGGCTTGTTTAGCTTGGAGAAAAGAAGGCTATGGGTAGACCTCATTGTGGCCTTCCAGTATTTGAAGGGAGCTTACAAGCAGGATGGAGACTAAGTTTTTACACAGTCTGATGGTGATTGGACAAGAGGAACGCCACTTAACTAAAAGAAGGGAGGTTTGGGTTAAATTTTACGATTTTTACTCATAGGGTGGTGAGCTGCTGGCACAAGCTGCCCAGAGAGGTTGTGGATACCCCATCACTAGTGGCACTAAAGACCAGGTTGGATGAGGCACTGAACAACCCAATTTAGTGGTTGGCAACCCTGCCCACAGAAGGGGGTTGGAACCAGATGATCTTTAAGGTTCCCTTCGCCTAAGTCATTGTATGGTTCAATGGTTTTGCAATCCTTTGTCCTCTCCTGGCCCTTGGCAAAGTGCAATACATTCATAGGATCAAGACAAAGTCAGTAGCTTTGCTAAGGGTTGAGATGTGGCTCCAAGTCCTTGGTAGTTAATGAAGCTAACCACTCCACTAAGTCTATGGTGGGTGCAGCTAATCATGAGGGGTGGAGGGAGGACACAGCTGCATCTTCATCTCATCAGGAGCTGCAGATCACTGTCCTTTGTATGAGGGCTACGATGGTCACCAAGGGCAGGGAGAGACCTTAGATCCAAGCTCCTCCAGAATTATAGAATCTCCTGAGTTGGAAGGGAACCACAAGGATCACTGAATCCAGATCCTGGAACTCCAGCAGCTCACAGTCCTGGGGAACCTGTTCCATGCCCACTGCCCTCTGGTGAAGAACCCTCCTCTAACATCCATGAATGCTTTGTGTCCTTTTTGTACTGTGGCACTCCGAACTGCACCCACTGTGGGAGGTGAGGCTACACAGCGCAGAGCAGAGTGGGACAACTCCTTCCCTTGCCTGATGGCACTGTGGTGAGAAAGAAGACTGCAACTCTCCTCATCACAAAAACAAAACTATGACGAGGGCCAAAGTCAAGAAAATTGAAGAGATCATGAAAATGAGAAAATATGTTTATTATTTCATGCTAGACATGAAATAGTCCTGCCAGACCAGGATCCACCTTTGGTTGAGTGAGGATCTAAGGGAAGAGGCTCGAAAACAACACATTTCTCTGAGGAAAGACGCTTGCCAGAAGGACTTGGGAAGGGGCTTGCTTGGAGAACACAAGAGTAGACGTAATCTTTCCAGATGATGAGGGCTAGACAGCAGTGCCCAGCAAGAAACTCTTAAGAACTCAGTTACCATCTATTTCACTTCTGTTTGTTTGTTTTCCTCAGTAAAAATACAAGGTGGAAGGGCCAGAAAGGGGAGGAGGGAGGCAGGAGAAGAGGAAAAAAATGAGAAGGAAAGAAATTAAAAAAAGAAAAAAAAAAAAAAAAAAGGTTTTTCCTGATGTTTCTTGCTGGAGTGAGTTGGCTTCTAATGAAAAATAAAACAGCCATCCCCCCCAGAAAGGTAAAAAAAAAAAGCCTGGCAATTAGATGCTTTACAGATGTCTTCCTTCGCTTCTATATACAGTATCTCTTCTTTGACTGGGAGGAGCAGCAGGGAGTGACCATTTGGTAACTTCCCTTGTATTTTAGCTTCAAATGCACTGTTTTGACGTCTTATCAGCAATGACATGAAAACAAAATCACTCCCTCCTTTCCATACCGTCCCTTCTAATGGTACATATGCACTGTTGTGGATTTTCTTCAGTCAGACACTCAACTATGACCACAGCGTGGGCATCTTCCAGAGGCTGATAAAGACCTCTCAGTTGCTTAGTATGTGTGCAGCAATGCCTGAAATGCTTGTGCGAGTTCAACAAACCATTCAGTAGTTGATCTCTAACTATGTCGGTATGCAGGGGGGCGGTTATAGCAGCAAATAACTGTTGGTGGTATTTTCCCCTTCTACCCCAGCTGGGTGTGCTTGGGTCACAAGATGACAAGGATCTTTCCCTTAAACTTCCTGCAGTTCTCTCAGTCCCATCCAAAGTGTCTGGATGAACTTCCTGATCCTGGAAATCCTGTAATTTCTTTCAGCGATGACAGCAATTCCTCCGCTGACTTTGTTAAAATAGGCTGCTGTGGCACTGCTATCAGATCATACATAAGCAACATATAAACCAGTCCATACAGTGTTTATTTGCGGTAACACAGTTCCCACACCTGTGTTCAAAACTGCAAGATGATTTGTTTCTCTCTAGGATTACTGCAGTGTTTTCAGACTACTTTGGGAAAACAAGTGGTCACACCGTCACCGCTTCTCTGGCAGCAAGATGCTTTCATATAGCTTAAAGGCATGGTAACAACACAAGAAGCCCTTGTTGACTGAATCTGGATGCCATGACACAGTCCTGCTACTGAACTTGTGTTGATTGGAGAAAGCGTTATTTCCTCCTCAAAACCATTGCTACCATTGTAATGGTGGTTGCCACCAAAACCAGACCCTGTGTGCACAGCCCTCCTTTGGGGCTGATGGAGAGCACTCATGGACACCCAGGGCTGGTGGCTTTACCAGATGACAAGGCTGAGCCACCACTGCATTGCCACGTGCCTTGGCCTTGCAGTGTTGGCCACCAGGAGCTGTTGTTCCAGCCACAGATAGGGACCTGCTGTAGAGAGCAGCTCACTCTGCCAAATTGTGAGCAGTTACTGCTACCCAGGAGGGGAAAAATACCAAAATGTTTATTGTGAGGCAGGGCTGCAAGAGTCTGGATTTTAAGCTCTTCCCAAGACCATTGCAGCAACTCAACATTTAGCTCCTTAATAAATAAGATAAAATAAATGGTGCCTTCTGTGGTGCTGCAGTCCTTCATAGTGAAGAAGAACAAGGCTTGCCAGTGAATAGTGAATAGTGAATATTCTCTGACAAGAAGAAGGATTAGATACCCCGGGCAAGACGACGCTGACATGGGAGAACTATAACAGCAGATAACACCAAGAAGAAAACAGAAGAAGAATGTCATCCCACAACAACAACAAGGGTTGCAGGGAATGGGGTCAGGGGGAATGGGGAAATGGGGTTGCAAGGGAATGGGGCCATAGGGAATGTAATGAATATGTAATCAAACTGGGGAGGGGACTATTGATTATGTATTAGCTTGACCTATATCTGTAACACACTTTTCTCCTTACGGTGTGCAAGTTTGGAGGAGCTATCCCCCTTGCACCCGGCGCTGCGCAACGCTGGAATAAACATACCTGCTTTATAACCAGTCTCTGGATTATAGAGTTTGATTCCGCAAGTCACCAGCTGTCTCTACCTTCTACGGCAAATCATCTCCGATGGAATGAAAATGCCCCAGAGAGGTATAAATTCTGATGTTTGACTTTCAGCATTCATTTCACCAACAATTTTTAGATTTTAAAGGAAAGGAAATTAAATGGGGGAAAAAAATTCCCCCATGCTAATTCACCAGTTAAACTCACATAAGACCGCAAAAGATAAGGTTCCCATAGCAATTGGAAAAGCTACTGCACTGCACAGATGAGACCTGATTTCCCCACTTTCTTTCAGCGCTGGCAGTTTATCTCCACACAGCACGGGGATGAGCAATTACTTGGAAGGAGGAACAAGGGAAAGGAGCCTATGGCACCTGTGATTCTCTTTAATGGTAATTCTCCTGCGTGCTGCGATATGGCACTATTGCAAGGCAGACCCAAAGCCAGTGTGCGTTCCCTAGACCGTGGTAAATGGTCTGGGGAGATATTGCAGCTGGCTTTTGTGAAATCTCAATAGGCATTCAGGTAGGCTTTATCACTGAGTGTTCGGGCCACACGTGTAACATAACTGCCTCTGCGAGACAGGGCTGTGTGGCTCCAAACGTCACATCCCCATGACATCCCTCCCAGCCATCGCACTGCAATCACGACCACCCTGGCAACAAGAAATGTTTAATTTGACACAGTCTGCTGCCAATGAAGTCATGTTAGCTATTAATTATCCCTTTATCTCTTCTGAGCTTATGATTATTGTGCCCGATTGTTCCTGCCATGTCCCCTGAGCAGTTACTGGCAGCAAAGTGGAGGCAGCACCATCCTTCTCCCACTCTTGCCCCAAAGCTGCTCTGCAGCACAGAAACAGGCCCATCAACTCCTTCATTAATTCCTCCATAAAATGCCCCAGCAGTGCAGTTAAATTTGTGGGCGTGCAGTCCCCAGGGTCCCATTTCTCTTTGCTGTGCTGCAGCTTTTTTTTAACCATCCTGCTCTGGGACTTTGCCTTCATTCTGTGATTTCTCTGAGAGAATCACCAAAGATTCAGCTGTTTCACTCTGGGATTCTTGTTCACTGGCCATTGTGGGTCTGACTGGGAGCATACACCTGGGATAGTTAGCCATCACCCCCTTTCCACCCAGAGCCTGCTGTGAGATCCAGCATCAATAGCTGTGTTTGTACCTTGTGCCCAGTCACTCTTCCTGTTCTGAAGCCATCACTACTAACACTGCAGCCTGCAATACCTTATTGGCAACCTCTCCCTTGGATGTAGGTGACGTAGCAATACACTTCCCTTTGTCATCCTCAGGCTTCTTATGTACTTCTGAACCAACTCGTTTATTTCCTGTGCTAACATCCTGCCGTTTGTGTCTTTGCATCCCTAACTTTGCTCCTGCACACCTTTAATCTCTGCTCTCTCTCACCACCGTGGTTTCCTTTCCTCCTCCCAACACAGATGGTGTTTTTTTTTAATGTGAGTGTGTGTGGGGCAGGGGGCAGTAGCTCTTTTTTTGTTGCTGTGCTTCATTTTTTGCATTTTTTTCCCTCTCCATCAGTGTCAGTTCTGAGGACCCCTCTGACAGCTGGCAGGAGTCAGGGGTGTCCCAAAGTGAAGGAGAGAAGGGAAGAGTCCAGGAAAAGAAATCACTTCAGGAAGGAGAGAGCGAATCAAATCAGAGTACAAAGGCGATATCCTCAGTGCCTTAGAAATGGGTTTCCCTCTCTGTGATGCTGAGCATCTCCTGGACAGGAAGGGACTGCTCCTTGAGCTTCTGTTCGGACAGAGCCACCGTGTGCTTCCTGGGCTGTGGCAGATCCTCTGCTGGGGAAATCAGCTGCACCAGCCGCTGTGGAGAGGAAGTCTTTGTTAATTAAGCTGATAAACAGACCGGCACCCAATAGTGATCTACAACCATTGCTGGGGGCAAAGGCATCTGTAGAGCTGATGGCTCACAGCTTCATGCTCTTCTCTAGCTGGATGGCTGTGAAAGAGAGAGATGCAGACCCACCTCTGCTGCTCACAGAGACAGTTACTCCGTCCCTAGGCTCAGATTTATGCTGTGAACTGACAACCTGAAATACACAGCTCCACACAGACAGATTTCTGGGTTGAAAGATGCTAGAGCTTCACCCCACAGACACTTTCTGTGGCCATAGAAAAAAAAACAGGGTAAAGTCTAATTACTCTTTTCCTTATGCCAAGTAGCCACGCTTCCTGAAAGGGGCTGTGCAGCCTTCTGTATGTCCTGACTTTTGGGAAGTGCTGGGCACCTTCTGTGCTTGTGGGAGGCAGGCTGGCAGGTGACACCTCCCTTGGTGACATTCTCAGTCACTCACCAGAGTGACACAATGCCAGGGGGCTCCTGCCCACAGCTCCCCTCTGGTGTGCCGTGTCCCAGCTTAGTCACATCTGTTGTTCTTTCACGGGCTGTTTGGGCCACAGCACGCTCCTCCCTTACACAGCATACCACAGCAGAGCAGACAACTCATCCATGACTCGTTTGATTAATTTCAGTACTTCTGCTTGCTGTGAAATGCCTGCCAGGATGCAAGATTTCACTCATTTATTCAAAAGCATTTGCCCCATGATTTGTGAAACCATCCTTGGCCTGAAGCTTCTCTGTGAGCAACTCACTGCAGGTTTTCAGTGCTTGGGACTTGAGCTGTCTTAATCAGACACATTAAGCAACAACATTTGTGTTTCTTGATCAGTCAAGTGGAGCAAGAGGAATCGTTTTTTTGCAGCAACTGATCATAATTGCCAGTTAAGAGCTCGCTTTCAGTGAACGGATTGCAATATTCAGTTAAAAGGCACTGTACCTGGAAGCAGCTGTGTCAGGAAATTAATTCATTACATTTATGGGGCGTGACTGGAAAAATGGAACAGGTATATTTTGAGAAATCTTGTTTACAAAACAGAAGCAAATATTCCAGGAGATTTCATGTGGTTGGCTTTGATTCTCCCCTGAATCAGCCCAGGCTTGGCAGCTGGCTCCTTCTTGCATGCCACAAACACCCATTTGGAAATTTCTTCATAATAATGTAACTGAGAGGTCCTTGAAAATTACAGATAATATGGCCTAAACCAGGGCAAATAGAAAACGCTACAGACTGAAATTGGCTGAAGCAATTGCTTGGATATGCTGTAAAATAAGCATTAGCACCACTTGCAGTAGCATTCTAGTCCAAGGACTCAAAGAACTTTGCAACAGGTGAGGCATCTTGCCTGTTCAGCAAGCAGGACATATAGGCCATCACTTCACAGACAGTCCTGAGTCCTCATAAAGGCATATAAAGCCTCTGAGCTGTCAGGAGTCAGATGCAGTGTCAGCCATCCAGGCCCTCTTCAAACTGGCCTTGGGATAGGAAAGGTGCAGGTCTGCTAAGTGGTCTGAAGCACAAGACCAGGCTAGGAGAGCTAGGATTCCAGATCTGAACTTGGAGCTACCCATATCACAGCAACTTGCCACAGGATTCACTTATAGTGTCTTGCAGTAGAAGGGGCACATTTCCAAATTGAAATAGCTAGGAAAGTTGAAAGGTTTGAAAGGTTGAGGTGCCTTTCCTTAAATCTGTGTTCACTGGTGAAGAGAAATTACAGTTTATCTTCCTCTAAGCCATTTTATCAAGAGGTATAGCAGCCAGCTCCCTCCCAACCTCGTCACCTCTTCATGGTCACCAATAGCAATCAGCATCATGGCTAAAGGCAGCTAAAAGGAAGATATTTCATAGGACTGTATTCCTCCTTCACCTCCCCGCCTGCTTGGCTTATGCCCCTCTCACTCTTTCACTGAACTTTCATCACCACTTTTTCCATCTGGGTATTTCACTTGAAATTCTTCTGAGCCTGAGACAGGCATTAACCAGCTCTGATACAACTTCCTAGACTGTTGTCCCAGGATGAGGCCAAGAGGCCTACAGTTGGATGAGGACAGGCTTGGCCATGGTTGACCTTTGTAGGTCTGTGAGCATCTCCTCCTTAATAGTCATGTGCAGTTTCTTCAAAGAAAATAACACAATCATCACTTGGGACTAAAAGAGTGCCAGGGTAAGGGATGTGAAAATAAACAAAGTAAAACAGATCTTGGTTTTGTACCTGATTTGCACGGGTACAAGTCACTAAAGGAAGACAGGAAAAAGATGGTGTTATGCCATCTTTACTAACATCGTCAGCATGTCAAATCAGTCAGCATATGGCCTCAAAAAGCACACACTGGGAGATTCTCTGTCATCCAGTGGAGCCAGCATTAGAGATGTTCTGCCATACCTGTCTACACATTGCACCATGAATGGTGGCATGTCTCATGGAAAACCCTGGAGAGCTGATGATCAAACTGAAAGCTATGCTGAGACGCTCCAAGCCCTACATGTTGACAACAATAGCTGTAGGGCATTCTGGGGAAAAGGCACTCATACTTCTCATTGCCTTCTCAAAGGAAAAATGTGTGATGTGTATCTTCCCCAGAGCCCTACCCAAGAGCTGCCATGGGGAAGCAGCAGCAGTTCACCCAGTGACCACAATCTCAATACCTGCTTCAGGGATCCCTTGGTCCTCAGGAGGATGAAGATGACGTAGAGAGGAATGCAGACCATGGAGGAGAGTGCCATCAGCCAGCCCAGCATGTAGCCCCAGGGTGGGTACACGTAAGAATTGTTGTATTTCAAGGGTGTGTACTTGATTAGGGAGAAAAAGAAGACAGCCTGGGGAACACAGAACACAAACATAGCCAGGGTATAGGGAGCAGACAGAGTTAAGCAGTCCAGCCCTGCACGTGCCAGCTAGGTGGCAATGAGTGTGCTGTTCTGCATGAGCTAGCATGGCCATTGCTCACTGCAGCAAGCCAGAGCTTGATGTATGCTGACTGTATGCATGGTTATCTCAGCCAGGTCCAGGCTTCTCTGTAGGCTCACTGTGGATTCAACCTAAGCAAAACTGGCAGCAGATTTGAAGGCCTGGGAACACAGAGACAGAAATTTAGTCATATTGAGGTCAGAAACTTGCTGTCCTCCTCAGAAGCCTTCCAGACGTACAGGCACAGATTCATCCATCTTGGGGGTCTCTAGCCACAGAACACTCAAATGATTTAGGCTGAATCAGACTTACTTTGAAAATTCCCCCAACGTTCAACTCCTAGTGGACTCCAAGGACAGAGGAACAGAATTCTTAAGTAAACTGCAGCTATATATCCTGCCTGTGTTCCCACTGATGTCAAAGGAAACAAATCACAAGATCAGATGCGGGATCAGAATTTGGCACAGAAAACTTGTAAATGTCAGTGAAGTAAGACTGGACATGAACTTGAAAGAGGCAAGAACTTGCCTGTGGAAGATTCTTGTTGTTATTTTGTTTGTTTGTTTTGTTTTTTAATACAGTTGTCTGAGAAGTTTTCCAAGTTTTCAGGCAAATGATAAGGCTTTACGAAGGAATCAAGCTGCCACCTCAGCTATGGACAAACTTGTACTTCTCCACAGGAGTTTGATGAAATGACAGTAGCACCTTGAAGACAAATCAGACTTTCCTACAGAAAATGTGGGGACCCAGAATGATATGGTGTGTTGTCATAAAGGCATGTACTTACCAAACACAGACCCGGGGTGAACACCAGCCAGCATATCTTGATCAAGGGCCATGGTCGATAACCAATCATGTCCTCAATGTTGTTGTAGAAGCGGTTGGCACCTAGGCCACCAACCAGCACAAAGACAAAATCAGAGGTGATGAGGTAAGATCAGTGCTGTTTTCTTCAATCACAACCCACATCAGATCCCATATTTCTTTATCCTCAGTGTTTCCTCCTAGCAAAAAACATGGCTACCCTAATAACAGCACATGACAGACTTTCCTGATATCCAGAATGCTCATCTGTGTCTAAATGCAGATGAAGGCTCATAATTTAAGCCATAACTTTCCAGAAAGCTCAACATAAAATAAATAACCTGTCCCTCAGATAGCAGCAGCTGCAAGTCAGAGAATGCAGCCCCCGGCATGGGGGTATTTGGTTTACAGGTCAACATGGGTTGCAGGTGGAGCACATGGGAATGTGTGAGCTCAGAGTGAGGTAAGAAATGAAGAGAGCAGGGAACATGAAATAAAACCCTCTCTTTTTTACCAGCTCAACACATCAAAGAGTTTATGCCAAGAACCCACATTGAACTGGGTGTTTCACCTGTCATGAAGAGCTTTCTTTCCACAGAATATTTTATTTTTGGCATAAAACCAAGAGACCTGGAAATCCAAAGTCTGCTGGAAAATAAGTCTTCCACGTGCAAGTATTGCTGTACTGTTCAATATAAGTTAATCTGTGGTTACCTGCTCTCTTCCTTCTCTCGTTGTTCACCTGAGTTTTATGACTGGCCCACTGAACTGAAGTCTAACTTCTATGTTACACAACACAACACCATGGAAAGATCTGACCCCGTGTTCAAGAAATATTCAGTGTGTTCAAGTTAATGACAGGGTTTAAAAATAAGTCAGCTTCTCTTACATAGCCAACAGTAGCCTGCACCCACCCGAACCCCATGATGCACCAGTGTGGGATAAAAGAACATCTAAAGAACATCTAAAAATCATTCCACAGATCAAACCCTATCCGCTGACTCTTCTCAAACCAAAGCATTAACTTGAAATGCCGGCAGTAATATACAGAGGAGACGACATAATGCAAGTGGAAATAAGCAGACCTTCTAGTAAACTCTAGGATGTCTTCAAGGAATAAGATCCTCACGAGAATCAGTCACTCCTAAGTATGCACTAAGATCTTCCTAACTATGAGAGATACTAAATCAGACTTTCTCAGGTAAAATAGGGCAACAGTATTAGACAAAAAGCTGAAAATAATCTGCCCATAGAAAGGGTTAGTGTATTTGTTTTATTGAAGTTTTATCTTAGTGCTTAGCTGATAAAGACTGGCTTCTGCCTTTAGGGTTGTTCATCCCATTGTGAACTCATTACCGGGGTTCCTATCTGCAACTGAGCTGAGACCTTCCTCCCTTGCATCTTGACACGAGAAGGCTGGGCAAAAGTTTATCCTAAAGGACTTGCTGCACTACTAAGTGCTTAGGGTTCAATGCGTTTTGTTGTGTTATGTTTTTCTGCCTTAGAGCCAAGTCCCAAGATCTTATTTCCTTTGTGTGAATTCTACAAAAGCATATTAAGCGTGTTTTTCTTTTCTGTAATTCTTTGTGTTATTTTCTATATCCCATGACTAATGTCTGCAGGAAAGCTCCCTTAAAACTAGCTTTTGAAGCATTTAGGAAAGAAGGATGGGGAGGAGCACGTTCTTTGAATACCTCATGGTTCCCATCTTGAGTTGGCAACTTAACAAGTAGCCTCCAGCAAAAACAAGCTGCGCATATCAAGGGACACACAGCCTTGTGGAGGAGCCCAGCCTACATCAGAAAACAGAACCCTAAAACTTCCAAGCTACAAATCCCATGAGGCTTCAGATAACATTTCTGAAAATATATTGGGGATGAAGGGGAGATAATATAAAAATATGTTCTGCCACAAAGCCAAAATCTTCCACGGGGTGGAATAAAAAGGAGAGTGAGATAAATGATATGGCTGCAGCACAGTGCAGTCTCTTATATCGTACAGCGTTTCCACAGAAACACACCATGATGTCAGATGTAAGATGGATAAATTAATTCACGCTGACGGCTGAAGTGAGTTTCACTGCAAATTTTGGATCTAGGATCTAGTGGGAGACGTAGTGTTTAAAGAAACACAAAGATGCCAGGCCAAAAGAAAGACACAACACACGTCTGTTCTCTGTGAAGGAAACAACAGCATGGGTCCACCAGTCCCCATCCTTATTCTCTGTAGTATTCCCATCAGGTCCTGTGTTTCCCTACTGTGGCAAACAGTAGGGTGATGTGGTGAAACACAATGGACACTGACATGAACAGCCTCAGAAAGTGCATGAATGGGAGCTTTTACATGTTCTGCATTTCACAGGATATGGAAAAGTAATCAAGCTAAAAATCAGTTCAGTCACTCAGCATTGGCTTTTTGTGCAGCTTAGGAGCTGAAGGATTTGTGCAGTCCCCCTTCCTTCCCAGAATACTATAAGAATTGGATAGATTTCATGCAGGGAATGCCTTAAAGACCTCACCAAAGAGACTGCTGTTGGAAAGAACAAGGAGGTTTACGGCTATACCCAGTATCCCAAGACAAAGGAGTTGCTACACAGGATCAGGGCAGTTGTCCACACATGCCAGTATCATACACTTTGAGAGCATATATTTTCAAAGACGCTACATCCTTTTCTGAGAAATCATTCTATTTTACTTCATAAATTCATGGGAATAGTTTTCATATAAATCCAACTAGAGATTAGCTTACGTCCTTATGTCTTGTCCTTTTGGAGCCCTTCTCAATCTAAGAAGCTTATAACAACTGCAAGTGATACCCAAACTGAAAGGCACAGGGATTTTTCTTCCATACCCAGAAACAGTGAGTTTCACAGATGAAGTATATAGTCCAGGAAATATATGTCCTGGTTTCAGCTGAGATAGAGTTAATTTTCTTCCTAGTGGTTGGTATAGTGCTGTGTTTTGGATTCTGGATGAGAATAATGATAACGCGCTGATGTTTTAGTTGTCACTGAGAAGTGCTGCACAGAGCCAACAGCATGTCTGCTTCTGGTGCTGCCCTGCCAGTGAGGGAACAGAGGGGGCAGAAGGAGCTGGAAGGGGGCAGAACCAGGACAGCTGACCCAGACTGGCCAAAGGGATACCCTGTACCATGTGGTGTCACGCTGAACAACAAAATGGCTGAGAGGACAGCTGCTGCTCAGTGAATGAGTTGTGCATCGGTCAGTGGGTGGTGAGAATTGCACTGTGTATCACTTGTTTTGTAGGTAACTATTATTTATTTTCTCTTATCTTTCTGTCTGATTAAACTGCTTTTATCTCAACCTACAAGTTCTATCTTTTTCCACTTCTGTCTCACATCCCCTGGGTGAGGGGAGAGGGTGATCAAACAGCTGCGTGGTGCTCAGTTGTCTGCCAGTTTAAACCACAACACAGTGCAGCCTGTTTGAACTGTTAGTTTGGAGCCTGTGACAAAACCCTCTCTTTTAAATCAAATCTTTTCTCTCAAACTGCATTTATTTGCATTCATCTGTACTGAATTTGATCCACAGGAAGCAAGTACATGATGACCTTGGTGCCACGCCACAGCTCTGAGCTTGCATCTGCTCTCTTGCTGTCCCAAACTTGCAATGCACACACCTGTGCCAAACCCATGCAAAATGCTGGCAGGACATTTGCTGGGCACTGCAGGAACTGTGTGCCATTTGGGTACCAGGTGTTTTTAAAGAGCCTTGCGATCCATAAATAACAATGTGAGGTTGGCTGTAGCAGGTGCATCCAAGAGGATAAAGCAAACCCAGCTAGTGCAGCCTGATGGGCAGGATCCAGCCGGGAGGAGACTGCTGCTGCTGCTGGTAGACACACTGCATGTGAGCAAAAGAGGAAGATTTATACCAGCTCAACACAGATTCACCCTGCAGCCACCCACAGGTGCCTGCTGGCATCAGTTTGCTTTAGCTTTGTAAACAGTTCTAATGGTTTCAGCCCCAGCTCTCATGCAGCGATGGAGGCACACAATTTCTCCTGCAACAGCTTATCCTAATGTGCATGCTGTGACCGCCTGAAAAACTGGAAAACATCACTCCCATACCATGTTTCTGTGGCATCATGCCACAACCCCAGTGCACAGGAAGAGTACCCACTTATATGTAGGCTGTGTTGCCAAAAATGGAAGGGACACAGGTGGGAGAAGAAACCAAATCACCTCTGTACCTCCCTGCAGCAAACAGGGTTGGCAGGTGGGATGCTGTGAAGTCCTTGTGCAGGCAGAGAGCAGTACGTGAGGAAAGCCTCAGATCTGAGCAAGAGCATCTGCCTGTCAGCAGAGGGAAGCTGCCAAGTGGTGGGCGGCTGGCGTATGTGCTGGGAGAGGGGAAACTCAGTGCGTATATTTGTGTTAGCAAAAACGCTGTAATTCTTCACAGTGTAAGCAAGTGGCTTGGTCCTGCCAAATCTGAGGCTGGGAAAAAAGCAGTGGTTGGCACTAGATACATCTTTTCCACTGTCTCAGCCTCTTGACTGCATTTCAGCTCAGAATCAGACCCATGGAATGGCTATTTGCCACGAGGAGCAGAGCATGAGGAGGGAAGAATGGGCAAACTGTAATGTAAATTCAATGTAGCTCAGGGAGGTGATAGTGAAGGCCTGTTATGCATGGATGGAAATCTCCTTCTGCTTAGAAGTCTCACAGGGAACTTGCAGAAGTTGATTAAATTCATATCTGGCCAAGGTCTGGCACTGCAAGCTCTCAGATGAGTTTCCCTCCCAGGATAACTCTCTAGAATAAATCTCTCCTACAGACACACATTTCTTGCATCCCGGAAGGTTAAACACAAGCAGCAGAACCTGCTCCTATTTCAGTAAGAGAGAAGTCCTTCCAGACTAGAAATTGGTTTGATTTGTTAAAATGAGTGTTTGGAGAACACAAGAACATCTTTATCAGCAAGTGCACTGCAGCCATGGCAAATTCTGTAAAACCACACGTACCAAAGAAAGCAAATGGGGACTGACTGTTCTCCTATCTATCTCCTATCCCACTTCTGAAGTAAGGTTTGTGGGGTAGAAAAAGGAACTGGCAGGTAGCAGGTTCAAAACAAGCAATAGATTGTGATTCCTCATACCACAACAGACCGAGCTGTGGAAGTATTTGCTGTAGGGTTTTTTGGATGATAAAGGCTTATATGAGCCAACCAGAAAAAAAAAATACAGAAAATAAATGGAACGATTTTACTTTTGGCTCTGGAAATCCTTGAGTTACAAGTTTTTAGAAGTTGGAAGAATATTCAAAGAAAATATCATGGTCAACTTACCCCCTATATTCCTCCCTAAGCATCCACTGCTAGACATCAAGAAACAAAAGGGGATATGAACGATGTTCATGCCTGCAGTGTTTTCCTTAGGTTGATCAGGGCACACTGCCTGGTGCAGCAAGGAGCCAGCAGGTGCTGTTTTTGGGGATACTGTCAGTTTGGTCTCATCTGGCATCTATATCACTTTGTGCTATCCTCAAACTGACACATCAAGAAACATGTGGATGTGGCATTGAGGTACATGGGTTAGTGGGCATGGTGTGATGGGCTGATGGTTGGACTATATGACCTTGGAGGTCTTTTCCAAGCTTAATGATTCCATGATTCTATTATGCCAAGGATAGAAATCCTCTGCTCCATAACACATGAAACCACCAGCCTCAATGTGTACTTCAGTGAGGTGTTCTGCAGCCTGTTGGGCTCAGATATTGCTCAGCAGGGCAGAGACCTTCCATGGGTTACCACAGGATTTTCTGCTTACTGCACACCAACAAGTAGCTGGTTTCCTTCTGGTTGTTCACTGATCTCAGCCTAATTCTGCTCCTATGTGGTTTGGTTACAGTTCTCACTGAGTGCCAAGGCAGTCCCATCCATTTCTTTTGGGACTGCCATCACAGCCCATGAAAAATATAAAGCATGCATTATCACAGAAGTGGCACACGGCAAGTCTGTATCCCAGCACTTTACATGAAACGAACTGGCAGGATTTAACCAAAGGCACAGGGTACAGACTGAAACAGCTTCCTCACCTTGTGTTACTTTGCAGTCACTCCTCCATAGCTGGTTTTCTAACCCATAGGAGGAATGGAAAGAGCAGCAAAGTAACACAAGGTGAGGAAGATTCAGAGATGGAAAAGTCATTTCTACTCTAAATGTGGAGCAGTTAAAAAAACGTTGTGAGGAAACACACTGGAAAACAGACAAGAAAGAGGGTAATTGAAGCATTTCTTTGCTTCCTAAGGGAGCAGTGGATCTTTTCCATCCACCTTATTTTTTCCACCCCCAGCCCTAGCCTTGAGAAGCAGCAGCACAGGTTTTTGTCCTCTACTTACCGTAAACCCATCCTACACAGATGACTTCAAAAATGGCCAGGAATAGCAGACAGGTGCCACTAGCAGCATAGTAATCAAAGAGCTGGAAGATGTACATCCCACCCTGTAACAGAGGTAGAGAAGAGGGAGTCATGGCAGGTTTCTATGTCCACCAGAGCACTTTGTTATTGGTTTGGGTTTGTTTGTTAATCACCTAGCAAGTTTCCAGCAGTACTTCAAAACACTATGGCAGTGAAAATCTCTACATCTAAGAAATCAGGATCCTGATTGCAAGGATATTCAGATGATACTTTACTTTGGCTGCATCCACGTTTACATACTTCTCAAGGTCCCTACCCCACGATGGCAGGCACATTGCTTCCTGCTGCCCCCACCTCTGGGTTGAGCCCCATCTACTTGCCATCAGCTACCTCTACAATTCAGTCTCTTCCCTCACATTCTCATGTACTTTTTCAAAGAGAAAGCCATGCCAACAGAAGTCAAGCAGATGCTTTCCAAGGGTGCTGAAGGACGCTAGCCACTGACAGAGCTGTGGAATCCCTTCATCCCAGAACATACAAGGTGATGTCCTGCAACAATGGGTGTAAATGCCTCCATACAAGGGGCATACCAAATCCATGGAAGTACTGAGTTCAGTTTCCCACATGCATAGCATCGCATCAACACAATTCTCCTGCTTCTGGCCCAACAACAGGCTCTCCCTTGGCTCAGGCAAGGTGATGCTGCACTCATTACCCCATCCTTCCCTCCTGCCACCCTGCTTCTAATGCAAAGCAGCCAGCAAATGATCACTGCCATTAGAATAGCTTCTGAATATGCAGCTCAGCTTGTTTGAGCAAGGTAGTATTTGCATAAGGCAGCCTTATCAAGCTGCAGGGCTGTCTCTGTGGCTCCTAACAGGTGCAGGAGCATCACACCATCAGCAACACTGGCTGAGAGACACCTGCTAATGCATTGGAAATGAAAGATAAACACAAGCATCAAAGCCTGCTACTTCTAAGTGCTCCTCCAGAGCAGTCATGCAGGGTTTCTGGTACCTGGTTGTAGCACAGCTCCACCTTTCTTACCTCAGTGATCAGCAGTAAGCCCAGCAGGTAGCACATCACTGCAATGGCCAGGATCAGCAGCTCCCGACGTCCCTTCTTTCGAAACACTCCCGGGAACATGTCAACAATAGCTGTCACCATGCTTTCCACACAGACAAACTGCAGGAGAATAAAGGTCACAAAGCCCAATGTCTCCCCTTCCCCAAGAACATGCTCACTGTCCTTTTTTCCTCAAGACTTGGAGAGCTTTCCCAAGACAGCTAGGCCAGCATGAAGGAGAACAACCAACAAGGTGAGGCAAGAGGGGACCTTGATTCAGGGAACAAAGAGAAATAGAGGTTCAGAGGTTCAGGTGCTACATAGTAGAGCCTGAACAGAATGCTCTATTTGACAGCCAAGCCAGGACATCCCCTCTACCCTTGAGCCAGTATACCAGGGTTTCACATTGCTCTGCTGGGTTTTCCCCCTGGAGTACTGGAGGGTAAGAGGTAGACACAAGACTGTTCCCCCTTGCAGCTGGAGACGTGCTGGTACACCCTCACATGTATCCTCACACACGTGAGAATAAGGATGCCAAACAGAGATGCCACCACACATACCCATTGGCCTCTCTTCAGCCCTGGCTGTGAGTACCCATGGTATGAAAGAGCTGTGGACAGTGTGGAGACTGTACTTGAGGAACCAGCAAAGCATATAGCCACCTAATCCTTTCCTACAGGCATGAGGAGGTGCTCAGAGTGGCAACAGGCACTTAGGAGTTGGAGAAGAAGGGTTAGTTTGCTGTACCTGGCTGTCCAGTCCCAAGAAGATCAACATGAGGAAGAAGAGGCAGGACCAAAGCTGAGACGCGGGCATCATTGTTACTGCTGTTGGGTATGCTATGAAAGCCAGGCCAGGACCTGCCAACAGACAGCAGCATGACCACATCTGAAAGCACTGGTCCTGCAGACCTCGCTGCAGACAGCACAGCAACGGAAGATGCAGATAACAGCTTAGGCTTTGCTTCAGAAAAGCCTCCCTCCCCAAACACCTCAGGCTCAAAGTCTGCTGGAAAAACCTACCTGATTCAGCCACTTCCGCAATGGGTACGCCCTGCTCTCGAGCCATGAAGCCCAGCACAGAGAAAATGGCAAAGCCAGCAACAAAGCTGGTGGCACTGTTCAGGAAGCAGAGCATAATGCAGTCCCTGCAGGAGGAGATGAGAGAGCACGCTGTTTCCTTTTGCACAGTGGGCCCACTTAGGGTCACTTCTGTACTCAGCTTCCCCAAGCACCGAAGAGTGTCAATACTGCTCTTCAGCTCCCTCCAGAGTAAGCATCAATTGCTACGGAGAAGTGCAGGTATGCAGTGCATTTGGGCTGGAGGGCCGTCTAGAGCTATGTCGACAGTGCAAGGCACATAAGATACTAGAGGAAAGTGTCAACACGCTGCTCCATTGGTGACAGATACGTTGTGGAGTGCCGTGGGAAAGCATAAATTGCCTGGCCAGCAGCCACAGCAACACCTCTTTGAGAAGGGCAGAAGAGATGACTGATGTCTCCAGAGCACCGTAAAATTTTCCCATCTGTGCTGGAGCAATACTGGAAGTAATAACAGAGCCTCATCTCCACAGGACTTTGAGGAATGTGTCAGAAATGGTCTTGATGGCTTTACTGAGCTTCATGTCAGGCCATGGAGAAAATAGAGCTGTAATTCAAGGGCAAGGAAGAGGCTGGATAGACTTGATTAATATCCTTGATAGGATCAAAATGCCATTGGCAATACATTACCCTGCTCTTAGTGAAGAACTAGAGACAGGGGGCCAGCCACCATCAGCTTTGTAACACTTCCCCTACCTAGAAAGTGATAGCAGAGCTAGCCATGCAGCCCCTGGTCACTCACCCCATCAAAACAGCCTGTGGTATCATCACAGTGGCTGGCCATACTCCACATCCATTCCTCCTCCATTCCCTCCAATTCCCAACTTGATTCATGCAAGAAGGGGCTGCCAAAACACTTCTCTGGAGCTCCTGAGTTGCTCTAGCCAATCTCAATCCCTGTGCTGAGTCCATCCCAAACTATGAACATGTCCTTATCCTTTAAAATAGCGCTGCCCAATGGTCTCCCTTCATCAGGCACAGCCCTGTGCTATTTGTCTCTGAGCAAATTTCCAGAAGGATGCAAGGAGCCTGGGCTCCTCTTACCTGTAACAGTTGTTGGTATATTTATTGTAGCTGCCCAGAGCTGTCAGGCACCCCTGGCATATGGCATATGAGAAGAGAATCTGTGTGCCTGCATCCATCCAGACCTGGAAAAGAGAATGTCAGTAGTCTCCAGACGTGGCAGCAAAATAAACAAGTGGCTGTGCTCTGCCCAGCAAACACCCCTCCATCAGAGCTGAACATGTGGGACAGGGGGACACAATGGATGCAGAAACTGAAATATATTTCTTGGAAACTGAACTATCAGATGAAAAGACGTCTAGGCTCCCGTGGGGACCGTGTTTGCACATCAGACTGACACAAGGACATTGGCCAATGCTGAGTGGGCTCCTTCCTCTCTGCTCCATTCCTCTTCCCCATGAATGGTCCCTTGGTCTCCCAGAGGGCTTCAGGGTGAACTCCAGCACTGCTCCCACTCCCCGTCAGAGATTCAGAGTAACAGGCAGAAGGGAACACAGCCCTCTTTCTGTCTGTCTGTACACTCCCCCTCATTCTCTTTTTCCTGTAAGCAGCAGCAAACAGCCAAGCACACACAATTTGACAGCCTGCAGACAACCCCAGCCTGGGCACTGCTGCTCAGATCCACAGGAGTGTGTGGGTACACACAAACACATCCAGCTTTGCACCCAAGATTTGCACTCTCTAAAATCAATAGCAGGATTCCTTACTCCTGCTATGCTGCCATGCTGCAGCCTGGAAAGACCTCATCGGCTTTGTTTAGGCTATGAAAGACTGGGAGGCTTTCAGTGAATAAGCTCTGGCCACGAATAAAATGCACTCAGCCTCCATTGCTCCCTCCCCTCCTCCCCCTCCCTTCCATTATTTATTTCAATATTAAAATGCCATTTATGTTCGGCTGGCTCTTGTGTTCAGCACACCACAGATTTTGTATTGACAACACATAATTGTATCTGAAAGCCATTTGGGGGAAGATAGTGTGTTTGGCAGCTGGTTTGGGAGCAGTTGGGGCTGCAGCCATCTGGGAAGATGCGGGAGGTAAGCTGAGGCTGTGGGCTAAGCATATTGCTTGGCTGCCTCCACAAAAACATTTAGCAGCAGAATAATTAGCAGCAATGTCATTTAAATACCATCCTTGGGGCTGGGGAGCTGCATTAGTGCCCTGGAGGAATGGCACGTGCAGCCTGAATGCACTACTGAGCCCACCGGAGAAGGAAAGTGACCTACTGTGATGGAGAGGTGTTGGGGTCTTTGGAATGAGGGTCCTAAGTGCTGCCCACCTGGATAGGGGGAGAGACCTGACTGCATGTTGGAATGTGCACTGATGGCATGTGGTTGGTCCCAGGCAAACAAAGCTCTAAGTGGGCCTGAAGAAATGGAAAGCGGTAGAAAAAAGTAGAAAATAGATTGCTTTCCCTCCACCTTTCCTTAATTATTTGTATTTAAGACCCAGCAAAACCATCTGCTGCATGCTGAATATTTTATGCGCTCCTCTGATTTTGCTGAGCCTGTGAGTAGCAATGACCTAATATGCCCACATGCTGCAGATGTGAGCAGAGAATTTGCCCAATGTGGGGACCAGGCCCCACTCACCCTGTAATGAGGTCCTCCCAGTCTGAAGGCCTCCCATCAGAGCAGGAAGTCAAAATATCACCTGCCCCACTCACCTGTGGGTCTGCTAGCCTGGAGACATCTGGCTTCAGGTAGAAGACAATCCCCTCCGCAGCACCTGGCAGTGTGACTCCCCGCACCAGCAGGATTACCAGCATGACATATGGGAAGGTGGCAGTGAAGTACACAACCTGCAGGGAAACCAGATAGAGTTGGCAGGGGTTGCAGGCATTACTTTGTCCCAGCTGCAGCCCTGACCCAGCAGATGTCCCTGGACCCTCTCTCTGGCCATGGCCATTACTGCTAACGTGGATGTGGAATGGGGAAGGGATTAATCAAGGCTACATCTAAGCAGTGATTTTGTTAGTCTACGCTCTGTTCCTCACCCAAGGCTGTGCCACTGGTTGCTCTTGCTATTTTCTCTTTCCAGTCATCATCATTTCCCTGCTCTCAAGCTGTTCTCTTCATCTTTCTAGAGCTGCAAAAGACACCTACGTCTCTTCCTGTCACTGAGTCTTAATGAGGAGTTATTAAAATTGTCCCATTCCCAGCAAGGGGTTTCCAAATTAAACAGCAACTTTTGCTGCCCAATTTGACACTGCACTTCCAGGGGTGCTCATGTGACTCCCTCATCCCTCCAATGCCTCTGAGCTCATGGGTAAAAAAATGGGGACACCAGGAGCCTAGAAGTCTGTCAAGAAAAGACGTACCACTGTTTCTGTAAAGCCTTCTTTTCACATCTCCCCGTGTGCAATGTAAACAAATGTTACAGTAGAATTAATCATCCTTAATCTATTGCCCAATATAACTTGTTGTTGTTGTTGTTTGCAAAATATCCATGAGCAATCTGCAACTTCTTAACATTTATTCGCTACCACTATTCACTACCACCAAGTAAAATTAAGGCTTGTTTACTGTACGGATTCAAAGTGAGGGGTCAAAAATGAAGTTGTTGCTGCCTGGAGATAATTGGTCAAATCAATCACAGTACTCAGTACTTCTGCTGCTCCCTGACTGAAAGAGAATGGGAGCATTTTGGCACAAGAATGAAAATGTACCTTCAGAAATCACTTCTGGGGAACATCTGTACAGATCAACTGATTGCATCAGAAAAGGAAAGATTGAAAGTGTGCAAGAGTGGGCAAAATGGATAAAAGAAAAAGGCTTTCAATGAAAATGGGTCATTGTTGAAATTATTTTCTTGAAGTAACCACTGTTTCTTTAAGTCCAGACTCTCTAAATGACAGAAGCATAAGCACAAGAGTCTGGAAGGGTTATCTGATTGGTGAAGCGCTTCAGTCAAGCACAGCCTTTGTTTACTCCGCAATGGGTAAACAAAATTATGCACATACCCAGAGTTTCTGGGACCTCCCCAACGCCTGTCCTAACGTGTAGTCAGGGTTGAAAAAGAAAGGAGCTGAGTTTTGCGACAGTGTTCCTGTAAATCTCAATATGACTACCTGCAGAGCGGACTACTGGTCTGTCTGGCTTGTGGATTGGGATGAGAAAACCCACCCTGTGTTATTCACCTGGTCTATACACTTGACTAGAAAAAAGTAGGTCCTGTAACTTAAACCTTGCAATAGGAAAATCTTCTGTGATCCCAGGAAAAGCAAGACAGCTACTGCCTGCACTCACTGAACTCTCACTTTCTGGGTTGACGTTGCCAAACCCAACTTGATCCCAGATCAAGTTAACTTCTTCAGCCTTCTCTTACAATGCAGACTGATGGGAACCTGCAACAACTCATTTGCACTTCCATGTAGACCCAGACTCACAAGATCAGAGTAACTCTTGTGAAGGTGGCACTGTGTTAACAAAACAGTTTACATGGAGCATCAGAGATTGACAATTTAACATCCCCTCTCCCCACAAATGCGAAATGTTGCTCTCCCCCCTTGAGAAGTGGTGAAAGACAGGTCAGCACCAGCAAGAGGCTCTGACAAGCAGAGCAAGTTCTCATCTTGTTGTGTTAAAACAGCAGCCCATTAAAATATGTTTTTAAGGCTGGAAGTGGGATTTGACACTGAAACAAACAAAGGTCTGCAGTACTACAGGGAACACTTGCCAATATTAGGGTTACTGATTTGGAAGAAGGCTGCTGCTGCAAAAAAAAATGGCTCCCCTCTCTTTGTTGCTGGGACATCAACTGGATGCCCTTCTGTTGATAACCTACCCATCTCATCACAGCCCCAGGGAGGAAGGATGCCCTGACCAAGCCAAGGTTATAGCAGAGTCCCTGACACCCACTCCAAGGCACAGAACATTCATCCACCCCAGAACGATATCCTGACCTATGGGAACAACTTCAGGAGCAATGGCTCCAGCCTCAATAGCAGAAGGCACAAAGTGACCTGCTGAGTCAAAGACAATAGAACCACAGAGAGTACAAAAGGGATCCCAAAGGATATCAAAAAGACATCTCTCCCACTCCAAGTATTTTGCAGGATAAAGAACCAGGTGAAATTAGTGATCTATTCTCTGAGACGGTTGCAGGCAGAAGCTTCTCTATTTTGTTTAACTGTTTAATTATTGCCAAGGATAGAAAACTCGGTACTGAAGAGCATCTAGCTAAAAACATAAATAAGTCACACTGGGACAACACATGAATGAGTGGGTGGCTCCCAATGGCATTTGTGGAGTATCCATTAGCCATTGTGTGTGTCTGCAAGGACAAAGGTGACACATGATTTCCATCAGTTCCCAGCTCTTTCACTGCTTTTCCCTCCCCATTTGACCTGATTTTTCATTCTTCCTCTTATGGGTCAAATACAACCAATATAAATCACTATGAACCCACCAGATTTTAGGTTTGACTTTGGTGCTGTGTGTCTCCAGTCTCTACTTCATGAAAAAATATAAGAGATTGGGAAAGAAATATAAGATGGGTACAAGGAGGATTATGGATGAGGAGGACCGTCTCTGCTCCTACTTTTCCTGTGGACTTGACACCTTTCCAGATGCAGAAGTAGCAGATGATCCACGCCAGCAGGAGACACAGAGCCAGCTCCCAGCGCACAGTGCCCATTTTGTGAATACCATCCGTTAGTCCCAGGACTCTCTTCCTGCCGATATCCAGGGACAGGGAGACAAACATTAACACCCCAGATCCCATTAATCCAAACATACCTTCGACATTTTACCCCATAAAAAGACTAAACAGATCTGCATAGACTCGTAGACAAGTGAACCACCCCAGCATTGCCAAGGACTTGCTTCTCTGTCACTCCTGTGGATGCTTCTCTCCACTGTGCCCAGCACTGTGCCTTCCCACCCTCCCAGCCCACTGCAGTGTGCCCATCAGACCCACACAGAATGAAATCAACACATACCCCACACTGATCCATCACCCTGGCAGCTGCTAGGCAGACACTTCTTCATCCAAAGCAAGCTACTAATGTCATCATCAACCCATGGTCACTTTTCCTTTCACCTCCCCATACACCATGGACATCCTGCACATAAGTTAAAGTAGTCTCTGTGTTTCCCATGTCCTTTATTCAGCCTTGTTCCCTGGATACTCACCATGAGCAAGGTGTACAACAGGAGAGCTCAGTCCTGCAGCTTATGCAGTCCCAGTAGCCCAGACCCACATTTAGGATTCCTATGCACTTTCACTCCTTCCTCCAAATTAACCCCCTTGTGGTTCCTTTCACATTGCAGCTTGCACAAAAACCCCAAACAACTATTTGTGAGAGGCAGGAACCCACACATGTCAAGAACTGGGCAGGAAAGAGATTTGGCAACATGCAGACTTTTTCTGCATCCATGGACATACTTCATATTCTCTGTGTTCTTTGGTTGTTGCAAGGGACAATCTCACTCCTCTCAGAGCACTTTAAGAGCTATAGAAACAGCATGGTTCTTGAAGCCCCTCTAAGATGCTGGCCTGGTGCAGGACCCCTCTTTCAGAGGTGATTCATTGCCTCCAGATCCATGGCCAAATCTTCCTGAGTGCCTATCTGGTGCCTCACCTGTCTACCTCAGATCTCTCCTCCCCAAGTACAAAGACAGGGCAACCAGATAGACCTCTTCCTTTGGCAAGATGTGTTCAGAAGAAGTGAAATGGCAGTTTTACCCTTTCTATTTCACTGTAGAGAACTGATCAGTCTGCCCTGGCCTCTCCTTACAGAGAACACCCAGCTTAAAGAAAGTTCATGTTTATTTTGGTATTTCTTTTCTGCCCTGACATCTCAGTGCCAGAACATGTACATGTGTGCACATGAGCTCCCTAGGCAGGCATGCTACTGCAAGCAGCCTTCAGGGTGCATCTAGTTCTCCTGGAATCCATGATGATCTACTTGACAGCACTGTGCACTGTGCTCCCTATGTCTGACATGCCCCTACTTCTGATATGTGGCACCTTACTTGGCCTCATGGAATCCCCTCCCACACCAGCATATTTCCTGGATGAGAGAGGAGCCTGAACAGAAGGAAGATGATCACGTACTCCCAAAACTCAACCACTGGAGAGGTGGCGTTTGCAGGCACAGTTCTGTTGTCCCAGTCGGAGCTATTCAGAAAGTCCACACAGAGATCTACCAAAAGAAAAGGAAGTCAATGAGCCAGAGAAATTTTCCAAGGCTCCTTCATGAGGGACGCTCCTTCCCCACTGTTCCCTAACCTTCATGCTGACTGTACACAGACTTTTCACCCTGTGGTACAGAACATCTCATTAAACTTTTGTATCTCATTAAGCACCTCATTAAAGCCTGGCTCTCCCCAGCTATGAATTCCAGTCTAGGAGTAGGCAGGGTAAGGAGACAGGGGAAGGGGAGAGCAGTTCCCTGCCAAATGGAAACCACATGACTGCAAAATGCAGATTACTGTGGGATAGCCACAGTAGATAGCCAAAGATAAAGGAAAAAAGATATAAAAATAAAAAAGATAAAAAATCCCATTCTTCTCCCACACCGCGCACCATTTGCTATCCACACATACATGGCTATATTCTCAAACACCACAACTGCCTTCATGTTCCACTACACCATCCCTAACTCTGTCACATAGTGTAAAAGTGCTACAAAGTGGAAGAGATGCCGTACATCCAAGAAATGCATTTCATCATGAATTTGGCAAGCAAAAGATAGACCATGGGAAAACAGAGGAATCCCAGCTCTGGCTGGGAAGCTGCAGCACATGAAGAGAACATTTGTGGTTTTCCAAACAAAAACAAACAAACATACAAACAAGAACTTCCCCACCAATAAATAAATAATAAATAAATTAACACGTTGGGGGAGCTGAAGGAATCAGATCCACTCTTTACAAAGCTGCCTACCTCTGCTGGGATGTAGGGGCAGAAGAAGCTGTGAGTAAATAGCCCATAGGGTGGGGGAAACTTAACACATCAAAGGAATGAATCACCACAGTCAAGAAAAATAAAAGGGCTTTAGCTGCTGCAGAAGCCCTTTCCAGCCTGGCTTTGAACTGAAAGCAAAACAACCTGTTCAATATGGTAAAAAATAAGCCTGCCAAGCCTCATCAGATCCATGAAAGTGACTTCATATCTAACTCCACTTCCTAGGAACAGCCTGAATGCTTCAAATAAAACAAAAGCCTAGTCTTTACTGCTGGGCATGGTGCTGTGAACTGTAGATGTGAGGAAATGAGATCCCTGGCCAAAACAAAGGGATTAGACCAGAAGAGGAGAGCTTTAAGAGTTTTGTGTTCCTGGTTCCTGCACTGGGAGACTCGTAGTAGAAAATCCTCCAATGCAGGTTCGGGCTGATTTAGCCAAAAGTTGAGTGCACGAAGGAAGATAGCTGAGCAGCTACTGCTAAAAGCTCTGAAGGAGCCAAGTAGCAAAAGGGAATTGTAAGATAAATCATCGTGCCAGAGCTAATGAAAAGCTCTTGCCTTGGGAGGGGGACTCTATACTGGCTTGAAAACTCTTCTCAACCCATCCCACTTTCCAGAAAATGTGGAATGTTCAGTGAAATCTCAATAATGAAAGTATCTCCATGCTGAAATAGTCTTACGGTCTGCTACTGCTAAGCATAAAGCCAGAGCACTCACTCTTCCTGGCCATTTGTCCATGGTGAATGAAAACTGCTGCCTTCACAGGAATCCCTGACCACAAAGCACCTCATCAGAGCAACCCCTCTGGACACTACCCTGTGAAACCCACAGTACAACTACAAAATAACATCAGAAACCCAGACATTCATCTATGGCAAAAATATTTTTAGACAAGTAAAAGAAGCATTTTCTACGAAACCCAAACAAATTCTGGGAATTGGGAAAGGGGAAAAGGAATCAGTGAATCTGTGATTCTGTGATTGCATGAATCTATTTGAAAACTGAGTCTCCACCTCCTACCTTTCCTCCAACCAGAAGCCAACCAGAGGAAGGTGTACCTGAGTTCCAAGGGTTATTGCAGCTGGCCCATGGTAGCACCGCGGTGAATGAGCTGAACAGGTAGAAGAGTGCCCAGGACAGTATAATGATATAGTAGATGTTTAGATAGATCTCAATGCCTAGCGAGGAATATCCAATTCCTGTGAAGGAAAACAAAACCTCTGAGAAACCTGTCAGATACCACATGTTTAAATTTGCCCCACTTCTCTCCCTCTCCCTCCAGAAAAGGCATAATCCGTGCTATGGTAAGAAGAGTGCAATGCCAAGCACATCAGTCACTAGAGAACAGAGTAAGAACTACCTCAAGTAAAGAGGAGGGATTTTATGAAGACAGGAAAGGTTGCTGGTATCTCTAGACAGCTCTATGGCAGAACAGAGGGAGAAAACTTTTCACTGATGAGAAAATATTTTTCTGATACTAATGTGTTATTATATCACACTGCCTCATCGTCAGGAAAACTAGGCCTTGAAAGAAAAGAAATGCAGGTGAGTTTATTTCTTGTGGAAAGACTCAGGCAAAAAGGGTTTTCACTGGTGATGCACGCCAAGTATAAAATATGGTGATGGGGCAAAAGACCAGATATAAGCTGCATCCTGAGTACTTTGGTCAGTTTGGGGCCCCTCACTACAAGAAAGACACTGAGGCCCTTGAATGTGTCCAGAGAAGGGCAACAAAGATGTGAAGGATATGGAGCACACAGGTCTTGTGGGGAATGGCTGAGGGAACTGAGATTGTTCAGTCTGGAGAAGAGGAGGCTCAGAGAAGACCTTATCACACTCTGAAAAGAGAATGCAGCAATGTGGGGGTTGGCCTCTTCTCCCAAGTAACAGCAATAGAACCAGAGGGAATGGCCTCAAGTTGCACCAGCAGAGTCTCAGGTTGGATATTAGGAAACATTCCTTCTCAGAAAGAACGATGACGCACCGGCACAGGTTGTCCAGGGAGGTGGTGGAGTCACCATCCCTGGAGGCATTCAAGAACTGTGTGGATGTGGCACTGAGGAACACATTTAGCAGTATGGTGCTGTTGGGCTGACAGTTGGACTTAGCAGTCTTACTGGTCTTTTCCAACCATTATGATTCTACGTTTCTCTGTCCATCTAGTGAGTGTAATAGACTCTCCTCTGGGCAGGAGAATTATGAGAGTTAAATTCATTAACATCTTAAAGCCATTTAACAACTTTCTTCCATGAGAAAATTAACTCAGGAGTCCTGGTTGTTATACCTGTACCTTAGCCCCAGCCCAGCTCCAGGCTGTCAGAGTGGTGGCTGCAGCACGACAACCCCAGTATGCAGGACATATGCAGCCCCATTCTCTCTTCAGCATTTGTCCCAGTTTCCATGGAGGTGTTTGTCTGTCAACACACCCTCTTACTCAGCACCACTCACCTTTAGTCACCTACAGGAATCACCTGCACACACAGCAGGTACAAGGGGAGAAAACAAGGCTGCAAGAGAGAGGAAGGGAGGGGGAATAGGGAAAAAAGTAAGGAAAAATGAAAGAAAGGAAAGAAGGAAAGAAGAGAGGAAATGAGGAAGAGAGAGAGAGAGAGAGAGGAAGAAAGAAAGGAAAAAGAAAGAAAGAAAGAAAGAAAGAAAGAAAGAAAGAAAGAAAGAAAGAAAGAAAGAAAGAAAGAAAGAAAGAAAGAAAGAAAGAAAGAAAGAAAGAAAGAAAGAAAGAAAGAAAGAAAGAAAGAAAGAAAGAAAGAAAGAAAGAAAGAAAGAAAGAAAGGAAGAAAGGAAGAAAGGAAGAAAGGAAGAAAGGAAGAAAGGAGGAAAGGAAGGAGGAAAGGAAGGAGGAAAGGAAGGAGGAAAGGAAGGAGGAAAGGAAGGAGGAAGGAAGGAAGGAAGGAAGGAAGGAAGGAAGGAAGGAAGGAAGGAAGGAAGGAAGGAAGGAAGGAAGGAAGGAAGGAAGGAAGGAAGGAAGGAAGGAAGGAAGGAAGGAAGGAAGGAAGGAAGGAAGGAAGGAAGGAAGGAAGGAAGGAAGGAAGGAAGGAAGGAAGGAAGGAAGGAAGGAAGGAAGGAAGGAAGGAAGGAAGGAAGGAAGGAAGGAAGGAAGGAAGGAAGGAAGGAAGGAAGGAAGGAAGGAAGGAAGGAAGGAAGAAAGAAAGAAAGAAAGAAAGAAAGAAAGAAAGAAAGAAAGAAAGAAAGAAAGAAAGAAAGAAAGAAAGAAAGAAAGAAAGAAAGAGAAAGAGAAGAGGAATAATGCTTCCAAAAGAGGCTCTGAGTCACTAATTTTTAGAAACTGCAGCCAGCAGTTCCTTTAAGTTGACTCACCTTCAAAGATGGGACAGATCTTCCTCCAGGCAGTGACCCCTCCTTGGCTGGTGTACTGCCCCAGCGCTGTCTCCAGAAGGAACAGCGGGATCCCACAGGTAAAGAGGAAGATGAGGTAGGGGATGAGGAATGCTCCTGCAAAGAGAAGCCAGATACTGCCTCAGGAACCTCTTTAAAACCTTACCCCACACACCCCTTACAGGTACCTTGGGCCACAGCTGGAATCCTCTAGATGTAAACAGAACTATTTCCCTGAATTAACTGTGTGGCCTCTGCAAAATAGTTCTCTTACTTCATCAGTTCTCGGAAAAATACAAGTCTGGTCTGCCTTGTGCTGCTGCAGTACTGCTGTGTTTGGTCTTGACCAATGGCTAGAGGTAAGGTAGAGCTGGGCAAGGGGAAAAGACCACACTGAAGAAATTATCCCTGTTGTCATTCCTCAACTTCATGCTCACTTTCAGCAGGAGACAGGCAAAGCACAAGGAGCCCTTGCTTCACATAATTGCATTTGTTCTGCCTGTCCTGGGAGGCAGAGAAAAACTTGCTTGGAGGATACAAACCTGGAGACTGTGGCATTTCTTGATAAACAATAAATCTGTTGAGGTATAAATTTCCTTGAGACAAATTTCATGTCAAATTAGACAAGTAGTTTTGCACTGAAAGAACGGAAGTAGAGGGATGGCAAGGGAGTATCATCCTAGTATTTTCAAAATGAAAAAGTTTAACTTCTCTCTTTGGTTTTTCATTAAAATAAAGAGTGTGAGGCTTCCGCGCTTTCACTCCCCTCCAAAGACAGGCAATGAAAATGAAGCAGGTCAGGGCAGATGCCTTTCTGTCAGGGTCCTTCCATCATACAGCAAAATATGGTCATGAGCCTGGGGAGCAGCCGCAGTGTGGGCTGCAGAGATGAGAGTCCTGTCCTCAGCAGGACCAGGCGTTGTTCCCAGGTCCCAATTCTCCCCTGCCAGTACAACCACTCATGCTGAAATTCCTTCTTATGAAGGATAATTAGCAATTAGGAACATTTCCTCTTGTTTTAAAGCCAGCAGTGTTACAGTAACAAGCTGATCCAGATTTTCTCTAAACACAGCTGTGCTGTAGCTATCGGGGACCTGAGGTTGGAAGCAAGGAACCCAGTTCACAGCCTCCATACAGGTTTGCAGAGCAGGCAGTGGAAACTGCTTATGCTAAACCAGAGGCAGCAGTTACAAGACCCCTCTGCAACAAATCTGCAGGACAACTTTATTATTCTGTGCATGCAGGGGCCTTCCAGCAAGCCAGACCCTCTCCTTTGGTATTATGTCTCAAAGGCTGGCCTGTTTTATTCTGAGCAACAAGAGCTTTCTTACACCTTCCCTGTCTCGTCTCCCTTAACCTTTCCAGGCTGATACTCCAGCTGCCATCTCTTCCTCTCTTCACTTCTCCACTAAAGGAGAAATTCATAAAGAAAGGCCCCCAAAACAATCCTCCTTTCCTTACAATTCTATAGCAACTACAGGATGCTGAGCAATTAGGTCAAACTTGAAGTTAAACCATACACAAGCTTATGATCAGTTGATTCACAAAAAGTTAACATGATTGTTTTTATGTCATCAGTCATTACAACTTCATAACTTTCACTGCATTGGAAGGTAGGGAAAGGTAACAACACACCATTCTCAGGCTGGGAGCAGTGGAGCACTTATAAAAGGCAAATGCCTTTTTTTTTTGCAACAATGTTGAGGGCTTTTCCAATGGTAAGGAAATATTTCAGCATCATGAGAAAAACAGTGTGTTGTCCCATACAAGTTTGTTGGCCATTTGGTTCCCTGGAGTGCTGGGGAAAGAAATGTCCCCCCTACAGTCGCAGCATGTTTTCTGCAATGGCAGTATATGAGTTGGGAGAAAAGGACTGTCCTGTCCTAACCTTTCCCAAGCCTAGCCTTGTTGGCCTCTGAATCACAGTGTCAGATATTTCAAAGTAGTTCAATTTAAAGGAAACAAACAAACAACAACAACAAAGGACCTTTAAAATAAAAATTAGCCTTTCCACACTAATCAATACACAAATTGCAAGGACTATTGAACTGGATACCATAGACATGCACTGTGTAAAGGTATCATCTAAGCCCAGGAAAGAACTTTCCATGCAAAAGATTTGGCCTTTCTCTCAAAGCATCACTGCAGAATGGACTGTTCAATATCGTGTTAGCTATCCTGTGCTTTTCTGACTTACTGCCATCAAAATCTCAAAGAAGGAAACTAAAGGATCTGCTAAAACCCATTCCAGGTTCAAGTAAAGACTCCTTCTATTTTCTTAAACCATCTTCTTATCCAATCCCCATCTGGCTCAGAGGTGACACTGTACTGACTCCAGCTTGATTTGGAAGGACTCCAGAAACAGCGCAGGGGATGAGAATTTGGTAATCTTGGAATGAATAACAGCTGAATCAGTAATGCATTGGTGACAGCTCACAGCACATGGGGGAAGAATGGCCTTTGAGACATGGTCTGTGGGGAAAAAATACTTAAGGCAAGGGGAACATGCTAACAAAAGCTAGTGACAGTCAGTTATTCTCTTCTTCCTCCCCGGCTATGTGTTATTGTTATGAAAGCTTACTTTTTAACCACTTAATGATTTTATTGCACTGTTATTGTGAAAGGGACAGCCTCACAAGAAACAAAAGGGAAGGGAATAGATGCTTCCTGGGGACAGATTTCCCTAGCAGTGTGTTGACCATTGGGAGAACTGCTCCTGGGGAAGCGGTAGCTGCATCCTTCTTCTTTTCATCCTCTGAGAAAACCCTTCTCATACATGTTCTCAAAGGTGGCCCTTCTGTCTTATATTTCCCTATGCAACAAGACAAGATGCTTCAGCTGATGCCTTCCATCACTTCTGGAGCTAACTGAGTTATGCTGGCTTAATAAAACACCGTATTTCCCTCATAACCACAGGGCAGCCAGCCCTGGGAGAGTAGCATGTGGGAGTTCAAGTGTCCTGGAGAAGGAAAAGGGCATCCAGGTGCCAGGAAGGACATAGCAGGCTGTAGCAAGGATACTGGCACCATCAAAGCCTTTCCTTGTCTGTAACAAGGGCCTGAGAGAAGTGGGGGCGACAGATAGAGTGGGAAAGGCAATGACACAGAAGGAGGTTGCTACTGGCTTTCTGACCCCTCACAGCTCATTTTGGAAGACCATCTGTGTCTCTGAACACCCAAGAGCCTTGAAGAGTTCCTGAGAGGGAGAGCACCCCTCCTAAAAGATTCATTTGTAATTAAAACTCAGCAGAGCTGCTTTGAGAAGCAGCACCCACTGGGAAGAAATGAGCCCAGATATGAGTGCATCTTGAGTTGGCCAAGGACAACTCTTGCTGACAACTTACCACCGCCGTTCTTGTAGCAGAGATATGGGAACCTCCACACATTACCCAGACCAATGATCTCTCCAGCCACGGACAGCACAAACTCCACTTTGCTGCTCCACTGGCCTCGCTCTTCTATTTCCTCCTTTTTTGTCTCTTCAGGAGCTACAAGTGCCCCATTGGGCTCTGCCTCCTTGGTTGTGCCTCTTGTCATGGCTCTGTGGGACAGAGGAGAAACAGACTGCAGGTACAGAGAACTGCTGGTGGGAGAAGGAGTGAAAGGACCAGCCACAACAACAGACTCGTTCCTACTGTCACCATGAGTGCAAAAGTGAAAGCAAAATTTGTAGGAGAAAGCACAGAAAGTTCACTCACTGCTTGAGAAGCCAGGCTGAACATGGATGGGCCTATGGGGTAGAACAAGGAAGACATTTTCCAATCTGTACAGAATACTGAATTATCCGTAGCATCATCTTAATTAAGCAAGGTTAGTCATTGCTTGTTGCAAAATGCAGTTTTCTATTGTACACAGAGTCCTTTTTATTGGCTGGTCAGTCTAAATCGAGCCAAAATTCACTTAGAGTGAATCTTCTTGCTGACAATTTCTTCACGGTGATTCCCAGCATTTGATTATAAAGGGAAGATTAAGTGTAAAGACAGGAATAATCTTTGACCTGTCTGAAATAATCCTCCTCAGAAGCATGCTCTAGTGGGTTGCCTCGTATAAGGATGCACATGCAAAGCACAGACCTAACACGAACAGGGTAGATGATGAACTGTGCCAGGGAAGCCCTAGCTGTAGCTACATCTTGCTGGTGGCTTCACTGAGAAGAAATTGGCCTTGGAAGGGCCAGTTGGTGTCAGCAAGGGATAGATGTTCCCATGCTTGAGTTAGGAAGCTACACTGGAAGCAAATCTTTCCAAAGCAGCAATGTCTCTGTTAAAGGCTTCCACCCCCACTATCTGTAAGTGCAAATAAACCAGGGCTTTGTCTCTTCACATTAGCTTACTGGTGGTTTGGTAGGTATTTTAACATCACATCTACTTCTTCCTCTGTGCATCCTAAGGGACCATCCCCATTTCCAGGGATCAGCAGAGATAGGAATCTGTGCTGCCCATGCTGTTCATCTCTTTCTCTGTCCTTGGATGTCCTCTGGACCACTGCAGCTGGGTCTCCCCCAGGTGAAGTCCAGGCATGGCTCAGTCCAGTGACTCAGTCCAGGGACCTCTCCCAGCCAACAGAATGAGCAATAGCTTACCACGCTTTTCTCCACCTTACAGGACCTTCAAATCCATCTAACAACCTTTTGCAGTCTCATATGGAACCACGACACCATTCTTTCTCTCCTTGTACATTCTCTTCAGTTTTCTCACTTAAGGCTAGCTAGTGTGTGAGCCGGATCATGTGCAGTAAGGACTATCAGGAAGCCTGAGACAACTGGGAATAACGATACTTATGGTCTTACCAACAAACTGGCCCAGAAGCATACAAACATCACAGTATTTCATTTGGTGCAGTGTTCAATAGGGTGAGAGGGAAGCAGGATCAATTTGGTGATGCTTGAGCTTGCTTCATACAAGACAACATCGTTATCACTGTGCCTCATTTGCTTCTGCAAGTTGCCTAATGCAAATGAAATCATTTCCTAAATGCTAACCCTCTGGATATATCAGGTCCTCAGGCAGAGAAAGACACTTGCATATGAAAAGACAATTTTTAGTGAATGTGCATAGCAAAGCAAGCAGGTTTTGGCAGAAGGCATATTGTCTGTCATTCAAGTACAGAAAAGAAACCAGACCGCAGTGCAAAATATCGATTGCTCTGTAAATGCCCAGGTCTTTGCGTCCCCATCTGCCTTTGTGCCAAGGGGCCCTTACTCTTCCCTTTGGCACCAGCAGCACATTTCAAAGAGTCACAGAATCCCTCAAGCTGGAAGGGGCTCAGAAGGATCATTGGGCACAACCCGTGACTCCACACAGCACCACTCAATCCCAAACCCTGCATCTGAGAGTGTTGTCCCAGCTCCCCTTGAACTCCGGCACTTGGGGCCGTGCCCACAGCTCTGCGCATTCTGTTCCATGCCCACCGCCCTGCGGTGCAGACCCTGCCCCTGACCCCCAGCTGCCCCTCCCCTCACATGGCTGCCTGCTGAAAAATACTGCACAAAGATTCTGGTTCCTTGCTAAACCTGAAAGCTTTTCAGCCCCAGCTTTGCCGCTTCCACTTTGTTTCTCTGCTGTTATGAATGTGGAGGGCAAGGGCTAGGTCCTGCTGCCAGCCTTTTCCTGGCTTCTAAAGGACCCTCTCCCTGCTGCCTGCTTGCTGCAGGGCTGCCAGCTGGCTCATCAGTTCATTCAGATGCTGCAGCACAGCCTCCTCGGCTCTGAGTAGCAGAGCTCCTCACACTGTCAAATGGGAGAGAAAAAATAACACGTACTTAATGAAACATGTTTGATCTGTCACAGTCCTTGGCATGTCCCAGTTTGCTGCAGTCCAGGGCACATTATCAAGTACAATGATGCTTAAGTCTGGGCTTATTGGGGATGTCATGAGAAGCTGACAGGAGAGGACTTTGCTAATTCTTTGCTTTTGTTCTTTTAATGCACGGAGATCCAAGAAGCAGCCTACTTCTAATATTTGTGTTTTCCCTGTCTCTGCATTAGCCCTGTCTCACAGAAGGGTAGGAAAGCTCACTGATGGGCAGCCACCTCCTCTGTCCAGCCCAGGAGGCAGTGCTGAGTGCCAGCCCAGAGCCCTAGTGCTGCTATTAAGGATGTCTGGAGCAGGACGTGGGCTCTGACCCACTCTGATCCCATCCCCTGGCCCCAGAACAAGCCAACATGAAGTGTAGAACCTGGAATGCTGCCCTGGGAAAGCATGGATCAGCAAGAGAGATGCTGCACTTGTGGCTTTATTTTCCTATTACAAAAAATGGAGAAGCACCCAAGTTATGGCAATAAACCTTTTCAACTGGGTATGGGTGGTAGATTAAACCAGTGCCCAAAGTTTGGGCCCTCTGTGCCTTGAGCTCCCATTTCTCCCTTCCCAAGCAAAGTGATACACAGCATTACACATCAGATTTCCCTCCTCTGCATTGCCTGCTGTTTCTATGAGGAAGCCTATTCACACAACTCCTGCTTCCTTTCTGGAACATCTACTACCACTGTGCTCCTGCCCTGTATGTTCCCAGGCCAGATGGGGACTCAAATGGCTTCTTGTTTCCAGCTAGGAATAATATGAGTCTCCCACAGCAGCCCAGACACCCACTGTGTTACATCTTCCCCAACATGCATTTTCTTCTCCCTTTAGATACTTCTGTCCTTAATACAAGCTTGGAAAAAATACTTCTTGCTTCTCACTGCCTGCCTGCAATTCTACTGCTCTTCCCTCACTAAAGTTTGGAGAAAAATCCCCTGGCTCCTTCACTCTCAATCTCTTTTGTTCCTTTGCCACGAGGTCTTTCCATGACTGAGATTATCCCTGGTACAGCCCACGGTTCTGCCCCTCATCCACCACCTCCATCTTCTGACCTCATCTCCTTCCAACCTCAGCAGCCACTTTTAGAGGTGCCGTGCTGTATTTTCAACCCTCAGCCCATCAATAAGGTGCCTGGAGCAGGTTGCCCAGAGAGGTGATGGATGCCCCATCACTGGAGTCATTCAAGGTCAGGCTGGACAGGGCTCTGAGCAACCTGATCTACCAGTGGAGGACCGTTCATTGCAAGGAGGTTGGACCAGATGACCTCTCAAAGTCCCTTCAAATTCAAATGATTCTACGATTTCCCAGGCCAGGCCTTGCAGGCACGACCTGTCCTCTTCCCACTGAGAGGACAGGTATGGAACAGAGCACGGTGTGTCCCAGCAGACAAGTTTTTTCTCCACAAAGTGTAAATGCTGCAAAAAAATAGAATTCTGGATTCTGCCTGTCACTGAGAAGAGAACAGACAGCATGCAGACAGGCACAAACAAGTCCCTTCCTTAGAAGGTGGCTGAGGTAACCACGACTTTCCAGGGTCACAATTTTAGGGTTTTGTTGGCCTGCAGCTGAGGGATCCTTCACGTATGGCCACTCAAGGCAAGCAAGGCCACAGAAGCACCTAAGGTGCTGTGAGCCGGTTCAGTCCCATGTGCCAAAAGCTCTATGCAGAAAAGCAATACTTACTGGTTGTGTTTGGGAGCAAGCTGTCATTAAAGAGAGCCAGGAATCAGAAAGAGGAGAATGAAAGCATCCTTTGAAAGCAAATCCTGGTAGTACCTCAGCCCCTCCTAAGGCAAAAAGGACTGATTGAGGACTGCTCATATGAGATGAGGAACAAGAAGAAAAAGAGAAGGAAGCCTTCAGGGGTTCTGGCACAGAAGGGAGAAGCTTGTCTTCCCACAAGCCCAGTGTCACCACTCAGGAGCCCTGACTCTGGGCAGATGACCTCCTCTGTTTGACCTCTTCTGCTGTTTTATCTCGAGGCAAACGAGAAGAGGGCAGTCTCAGGAGCAAACAGTGAATCAGCAATTGATAGCATATCAAAAAGCAGAAGATAACGCTCACCAGAGGAAGAGCAATGTAAAGCACCTTTGGACACTGGGAGGTGTTGTCTGAGCTGCAGGAAGCAGAGTTGCAGGTGATGGCTGCAGACAGCTTCACTGCATTTATGAATCCTGGCTTTACTGTGGAAGAAATAGCAGCCAAGCACATAAACTGCAATCTGAGGTGGGGAGGGAAGAATCAGAAAGAAGGCAGGCTGTGCTGTGTTATGCAAGGAGGAGCAGGACGATGCAGGAAATTTGCTGGCTGCACGATATGAGCTGGCAGCTGGAATCCTGTACCGCATGCCAATGGCGAGAAGAGGGAGCAGGGACAGAGAACCAGAGTACAGTGCCAGGGTACAGCTGAAAGAGCAATCCAGGCTGGAGCAGTGCTGCTGCTGGAGCAGGACATAGCCACAAGATGTACATGGAAATGTGAGCAGTAGTTCTTCCCAACAATACGAATAGGGATTGCTGCTCCCAGATCTGAACTCTTCTGGAGCATGGCTTGCTCCAGCTGCAAGAAGAAGAAGGGCAAGGAAAGGTACAGCAAGAGAAAAGTGATCAGTTCCCAGTCACCGGTTCAAATTAAAATGCCTTTCTTTTCAAGATGTTGAAAGCTAGCTGGCTTCTTTACACGTCTCAATTAACTTGCAGGTGGTGTGGGCTACAGGGTATCTCAAAGCATCTGTCCAGTAAGGTTCTTGGGGCACAGAAGCTGCCATGAGAATCAGACCCTGCTTGCATTTTCTCCAACATGAAATAAGGGCAGTGCTCCTGCATTCAGCATGTTTGCTGCTTACTGACACCAGCAAGAATGAGAGAAGGAGCATCTGCAAAGATGCTAATGACATGTACATCTATGATGCAAACTGCAAGGAGTGCAGAGTGCTGTCCTTTGCGGCTCAGGGGGACCAAGCTGTTCCTCATCCTCTGCCAGCACAGCAACACAGCCAGCACAAGCCAGCAGTGCAGGCTTTTTTCTTCTCCCCACTGGCTCCTAAGTGCCTGCAGCTCATTGTCCCCGCTGCAGGGGACAAAGCCTCAGAAAACCATGAAAGCCCGAGCCCCTGCAGCAACCTGGGCCTGGTTGGAGTCTGTGCTTAGCTGGATGCTTGGCAGCCAGCCATAACTCATGGGTAGCAGAGAGGTTCTGCTGGGGCAGGACAGTGACCTGTCGTGCAGCCCCACAGGGACAGGACAGAGTCCAGGGCAGGAGACACGGTGGCTGCAGAGCTGCTCCTTCACAGAGCTTCAAGCTCGGAGAGCACGCGGCTGTGCATGGAAGTCTCGAGGCCCTGCCCAGAACACCAGCAGGCAGCAGTAAGGCACAGAGCCTGCTGGGCATCCCTTGGCAGGGACCACATCTGCAGCCCCACATCCGGCACTGATGGGCAGAGCTGTGAAGGCCAGGTCCAAGGTTCAGACCCTCGTATCTCCGGATCTCAGTGAAGAAAACCAAAGCAATAGCATTTCCAATGGCATTGGATGAAAGCCCCCATTCACCACAGTGATTGCTTTAAAAGCACTGTTGTTGATTTAAGGAGATGTGGATCAGGTGTTATGAAACCCCCACGTGATCTGCTTGGGTTTGTTCACAAACACGCCCTCAGATCACCGAGCTTCTGCACATGCACAGACCTTGCCTTCTCCCTGCCCTCCCCCAGGCTGGTTCTTCACCCCTAACTGGGAATAGATCCAAGGACACCCTGAGCAGGAAGGACAAGGAGCAGAGAGCACCTCTTGGAGCCGCAACCCCGAGCCCACGCACTAGCACAGGGCCAGCAATCTGCAGGGTAGCACGGTGGGAGTCACTGCTTCCTGTTTGCCTAGAAGCTTTTCCCCCTACACATCTCTACCTAGCTATTACTGCTTTTCATTCCCATCCTTCTCTGGCCCCCTCTTGTGTCTTTCTCCACCTTTCTGCTGCATGAGGACTACTCTTGCTCTGCTGCAGCCTTCAGTGCCAATTGCCCATCCTTCAAGTATCCACCACTTCTTGGCGGTGCAACGCTGCCTGCTCTGTCCTGCGGGAACCATTAGGAACAAGCTCTTCCCTGTGCTGATCCCAACCGATAATTGCTCCCCACCCTCCAGCCCTCTCTCCCTTTGCTGGAAAGTGTTTTCCCTCGCAGATTCACTGGCCCACTCCCAGCCAGACCTGCAGGCGAGCAGATGCCCAGCTCACCTGCACCCATGCGGGATCTGCCAGGCAAGCCGGTCCCGTCTCACCAGCGTCCGGATGGGGAATCCACTGCACGCCAGGGAGATGCAGCAAGAGTTAAGGCAAACTCTCCCCTCTCTCCTCCTCCAGTCCCTCCCCTTCTACCAGCTCCCCCCATTAAATTGTCACCCTGCTCTCAGGTGGGTGGTGAGGTGGCACAGGGAGGTGTGCCGGGGAGGGAGAACTCTCTCTGCTGCTCCCTTTCCGCGTGTACCTCTCCAGACCTTGAACTGTGGCCCTGATGGGAAAGCAAGAATAGCAAGCAGCTGTGGGTGGACAGGGCAAAGGCCCCACATTTGCAAAGATCATCCACAGCCATCGGCAGTGAGCCCACAGACCCCAAATCACGGCCCCAGCCACCCGCCTGCTCTGCACCCATCTCCGCACCAATGTACTTCTTCCAGGGTTGATCGTGAGCTATGCCAACAGCAGGCATTCCAGTTCTGCGACTTTTCTCAAGTCAGTTCAGCTCTATACATATATATTTTTTAATGGTTGTTACAGTTTCATCTATCACTTTGCCCATAAACACGCCTGCCAGGTTCCTACTAACCTTTTCATGTATCTGTGCCATCAAACCAGAGCTGCATGCAGGATTTAAACTGGGATGCGTCCACCATACACCAGGGTTAGAGCTTCGTCTGGTCACCAAAATGCTGACAGCAGCCCTCTGGGTCACGAGAGACCACAGCATGAGCACCACAGTCCCTGCTGATTGGGACCATGCCGCCACCTGTCCTGCTGCAGAGCTCCAGTGTCACCCAGGGCAGCTGGGGAAGAGGGGCAGAAGAGGTTATCCAGATACGGAGGGGGACTGAGATAAGCCTAGGTAAGCAGAGCTGACCTAAAAACCTCATTTATCCACAGTGAAGTATTTCACAAGAACATCACAGCCTTTTGCAAAACTGTAGATGGGAGAAGACCTGTGACATTCAGGCAAAAGAAGAAGAAAGCCGACCTAAATGAAAATTTTATCTAGAAATGAGTGAAAATCACCCTCCATCAGGGAAAAAAAGGCTGTTATTTCTACTCTTCAAACCAGAAAATACCAGAAGTTACACTCAGTCTTTAGAGTTTCTCCCTGGGCAATAATTCATTGCAGTTTTCATGGGTCAACCTGATCCTGCTGCAGCAGCTTCCACTTAAGGACTCACCTTTGTCACAGCCCAAATCCCAACTACGTGATCCTCATCCTCTGCCAGCCTGGTGGCACGGACCCCAGGGACCACTAGAGACCAGGACTCTTGGTCCATGCTGCACTCCCAGTAGTGGCTGTCCCTGGCTTTGGGCACACCCTGCACCCCAGCAAAGGTCTCCTCCTCCCTCCCCTGCTTCCCACTGGCTGGCAGCACTCCTCACCTCCCTTCTTCTCACACTCTTTGGGGCCAGAGCTTGGAGCAGTCTGGCTCCCATCCCGCTGTGCTTCAGCCAGAGGAGCCACCACAGCTCATGCCCATCCACCTTCTGGCACCTTTGCTAATGAAACCAAAGAAACACTGTCTTCACAGCTGCTTGTTTGATCAGGAATTTGCCTTGTCAGCTGAACGCTGTATTTGCAGAGGAGCTTCCCCTAGGCATTCTTATAATTTATGTTTTATGTTCATGGTTAATTTCTGCTTAAGCAAGCCTGTGACTTCCTACAACAATTCCACTGTAACTAATCACAAGTGAATATAACCAAAGTAACGAGTGCTAACGAGGCCCTGCAGTACAGTAATGGGCTCCGGCAGCTGCAGTGCTGCTCCAGTGCAGGGCCTCACCGTGCCCCTCTCAGCACTGCCCATCGCTGTCAGTCCTTTCCAGGGGCTCTGGTGAAGAGGAAGCTGTCAAGAGTCTCCTCCTTCAGAAGCACATTCAAGGCAAAATGTTCCTTTATCCTACAGCTCCCATGGTAAAGGAGAGGACGAGGCAAGGGGAGATCGTGCAGGAGCTCAGTGTTGGCAACAACAGTGGGCTGTGGGGAGGATTAGAGATGCTAGGGCAATGTCCTTGGTCTGACAGGCTCTTTGAGTCTAACAGCAACGCTTGCTGGTAATTAGAGACCAAGGAGGACGATGGACAAACATCAGGCAGAGGGCACAGGGCAGCAAATCCTATTGCCATGGGGTGCCCGAGGTGACAGCAAATATCTGCAGTGCGTAGGTCACAAAGACGCAAAGGACACTGTGTAGCTGTTGGGACAGAGAAGCACATGTTGGTGCCCAAAGCAACTTGATGTACCAACAACCCCAGCCAAAATCATTGGGATTCCCTTATGTGAACTTCTCATATAAAAATGAATGGAAAAAGAATACACAGCAGGAAAAAAAGGTCTTCAGTCCCATCCCTATATTCATGAAACTTACTAATTGACTTTTTAGACTAAATTACAGATTTGGGATTCTGAATGTGAGAATGCATGTCTCTTGTCTGACGGGACATCATGCCTTCCCCTTCTGGGGAGGGTCTGAGTTGGGGTATGTGCCACAGGCTGTGACAGGAGGAGTGCTGGGCTGATCCTGGATGCAAAACAACTCAATTCACCATATTCCAAGTCAAAAAAAGATCAACACGTTCCAAATTTCACCGACATGTGGGGTGCTGTAAAATAAGTGGTAGGTGCTGCTGTGATTTAAACACAGAGTCTTTAAAAATGCTGCAAGAAATGCCGTATCTGGAAGTTTCAAGTATACTCATTTCAGATTTAGTCCATCAATCTGCTCAATGAATAATGAGAATCTACTCAACTTATATTTCAAGCCAGGCATCGCAGCTTTCAATTCTTCATCCCAAAGTCCTATTGCAAATAAGAATATCCAACAAACCTTTGGTGTTGTTTTGTGGTTGGTTTTTTTTTGCTTATCTGACCCGCAAAGCTCATCCAAAGCTTTACAGCAATTAGGTCATTCAGGAACACAGGCTTGGGAGGTTTCCTGGCTCATACATAACCAGATCAATAAACCACATGCCCAATTCAATGGACACCAAGCTATTTGGAAACAAAGCAAGTCACAAGCTTTTCGGCAGGCTCCCATTTTGCCCAAATGAAGCTGAGCAGACATTCTACCTCAGCCATTTTCTAGAGGTAGTTTTAACATATCTCCCCAGTGGACCAAATCTCTTATAGAGATTACTGGAAAATGAAAGTATAATTTTGTTTGAAATGAGTAGGACATGGAAGAGAATGTGTTCCTGGAGCTTCTAGTATGCTTCATATAAAAAGTCAACTGCAAATTATCCTCTGTATTAAACTCCATTCATTCATTCATTCATTTCTGGAAATAATTTCTACCAGCCAGTGCTGTATGAAAGAGGAATGGCTCCATCCCCATCACACTGGAGGTCTCTTCCCAAAGGGACTTTTCCTGGCTTTGTGAACTCTTTCCTACCCTCATCTCACAGATAAGCATCAACATGTACATGCTCAGGAGTCTAAAACAGCACATGCCATAGGTGGGAAGGAATACAGTCCCTATGGGAGAGAGCTGGCTGCAGCTCGGAAAACACCAACAGGCAGCAGGAACCAAAGTGCCCGCATCATCCTGAGCCAGGGCAAGTCCCTCTCTGGCTCTACAGCTGGTGGACTGCCCATCACCCACCATGCAAGTGGGGTCAAAGAGCCTCACAACTTGGAGGGTTCCTTGATCCACTCCAAAGTCTGGCCTGAGGGATGACCATCATCTTTTAAGAAAGGGAAGGAAGAAATACTCGGGAGCACAGCCAGACTGTTTACTAACCATCATCACTTCCCATAGACATTTATATGCTGCTTTTGTGTGGAAAGCAAGAGCTGGCACTGTACCAGAGGAAAGGGTCTTCTCTCAGGCACCTTCTCTAATCTTTTCCTGCAGAAACCCCTGCCACGTTCTGCTTGCACCTATCCAAGTGCCCCACAGCAATAAGGCAAGCAGACAGCAGGAAGCTCTCCTCCTTCGTATCCCCTTGCCCCAAGGAATGGCGCTGGGGACCAGTCCCCTCGCCCTGCAGGAGCACCCGGTGCCACCAGCCTGCCCAAGGAGGAACCCTTGCACCTCGCCTCTCTGCTGCAGGCAGTAGGTGAGGTCCTGGGGCCACCTGGTGGCTCATTGCGTGGATTGTTTGAATTCCTGTTCCCTCCATGCTGGGTGCTCCAGCAGCACCGGACCAGGCCACATAGCACGGTGCCCACCAGTCCTTGGGAAAGCCAAGCTCCATTCACTCACTCAGCCTTTCCTATGCTCTGGCTTTCTCAGGGTTACCTGAGAACTATCCAGATTCCCAGGGCTACGTGTCCTCTGGCTGCACTCTTCAGATGCTGAGACTACAACACTTAAAACAACAGTTCTTTGATAGTTATTGTTATCTTTTTTTTTTTTTTTTTTTTTTTTTTTTTTTTTTTTTTCACCCAAACAGCCTGAAAATGAGAAGTTTTATTTGTGGCTGAGTTGACATAACATTACAGATCCCATCTCAGCCATGCAGCCTTTCCTCCATATGCAGGGAAACAAAAATAGCAGGTTCTAGAGAACCTGGAATCCAGTCAGCACAAAAATGACTTAGACCTGCAGAGATGAGGGACAATTTCCCACAGTGCTTCACTTGCATGAAGAAACACCAGCCTACACACTTCTCCCAGGCCCTGGGAATAGCCTAATGATTCATCAGCCAGATGACTCTTTTGGATGGGAGCAGGTGATGGCTCTGCACCAAGAACCCCAATCCTATTGCATACAGAGGTCTCCCAGTCAGCGTTCCCCGCTTCCCTTCCCACCTAAACCAAGCTTCTTCTCTCACCACCCTCCTGTACAAATGTGCCAGCGCAACAGAGGTGCAGACATGGAGCCCAGCACAGCTTCACTGATACACACCCCACCAAACACAATGTAAGCAAGGGATGCTGGTCACAGAAAATGACACAGTCTGTAACCAGAGGGGAAAGACAAGAATTTAATGGAATGAATGGAGAGCTCCCAAAGTCCACACCAGAGCCACAATTTTGAGGCTCTGGCACTCTCCACTCCATGATCAGTCCTTCTTCTCTGCCCACCAGAAGGCTGGGGGTGCTCTGGAACACCGATGTTTGATCTGCCCCTTCAGAGCCCTCTTAGGGAGAGGATTAAGGTGCATTGCTAACTCCACACAGACCATCTCCACAGCAGCTTCTCCCTCAGCCCTTCAGATCTTCCAGGGAAGGGAACTCAACCCAGAAATCCCTCACTCCTCAGCGAGTGAATCCTTGTGTTGTCCAACAGGTGGTAAAAGCTGCATAGAAACCATCCTGGGGGAGGGAGGGAGAGCCACACTGGTCCTAGCAGTGAGATTCCAGCTCTGTCAGCATCAGGAGGCCAGATCTGGTGGAAGGAAGAGGCTGTCCTGTGCCTGGCCTGGAAGGCAAGTCCTCTAGTGGACAGGTGAGTTGGCGGAACCTCTGGAAGGCAAAAGATAATGTGAGCCCTCCCCTTCCAGTCATGGGTATCATTCAGTCATTCAGACAACCCCTCCCTGAGCATTTGCAGGAGCTAGAGAACAGGTGGGATCTGGAGTTTTAATGGAGCAAGAGCCCAAACTGCTGTCAAGGGCAGCCTCCATGCTGAGCTGAGGTACAGGAGATCAACTTTTCTTCATCATCTAATGAGCTTATTCCTAATGGTGCTTGCAAAGAGACAGAAGTAATAAACAAAGGACACCAAGAGGCAACAGACAGCTTGGGGCAGCCCTCTAGCCAGGCAGAACTCAATAAAACCAACAGTTCAGTTATAGCAATGAACTCACTCAATTGATTCGTTCTAGGCTCCCTACTAATCAACCTGCAACACACAAACAACTCCCTTGAAAGGCTGTACAGCCCATGCCCTGATCCCAGAGCTTCAGCCTCACCTCTCTGAGGGAACCTTTGATGGTGGAGAGCTTGTAGACAATCCAGAGAGGGATGCACACCATGGAGGAGAGGGCCAGCAGCCAGCCCAGCGTATCCCCCCACCACGGATACACGTATTTCTTGTTGTACGTCAGTGGGGTGTATTTGATCAGAGAAAACAAGAAGGTTGCCTGGCAGGGTAGAAGAAGCCAAGAGAAAAAGTGCAAGAAAATCAACGTTGTTAGCCAAAGTACGTCTTCCTGGTGACTCCACACCTGCACAGAGTTTTGTGGTAAAAGAAAGGCTACATAGCCTCAACACATGTGCAGATCCCTCCATATATATGTGCATATGTATCTCAGAGGCACCCAGCTCTGCCCATCTCTTACCAAGCAAACTGCCGGAGTGATGAAAAGCCAGCAGTATTTGATGATGGGCCATGGCCGGTAGCCGATCATATCTTCAATGTTGTCGTAGAAACGCTCAGCACCTGCAGGAGAGGGGAATGACACCTCACTGCTGCAGGGAACAAGGGCAGCAGGGTCTGTGTGTCTTGAGGAGAATGGTAAGTGAGGGCCCTGCTTCCCCACCATCTGGGAGCTCCCCAGAAGGTGAGGCAGTAACCTCTGCATAGCCAAGAAGCCTGCTGGGGAGCACACTGAGGAGGATCTTCAATCCTGGATTAACATCTACTCACTCCAGAACAGCTCAGTGGGTCACCACAGCCCCTCAGCTGGTATATCCTGTGCCCTGTGCTAGTACGTGAACAGAGGCTGTGACCTTAACCAGATTTTACCCATCTCTTGTGAATGTCAGGGGCTGAAAGAGGGCTCACAAAAGCACTGCGAGGATCTCAGACCCCTCAATGCATAGACTGGGAAACTGATCCTCCAGGAAGTCTCCTAGCCCCAAGGAAGGAGGGTGTCAAATTCAGGGGCACTTAGGAACCTGTTGAGGATGTCTGCCAAGCAGATCCCCTAGGGCACTGCTGTGAGGAAGGCACATTCAGTTGAATCCAGAGGCAACAAAGCGAGGGTTTAGAAGGCTGCCTTGCACTATGAAGTGATTGCCAAGAGAAGTGTTGACCTACGCACTAAGGGTGGGGAAATTGAAAGCTTGAGGGAGCAGAGTTGAGCCCTCCTTACTTACCATAGACCCAGGCGATGCAGAGCGTCTCAAAGATGGCCACAAAGAGCAGGCACATGCCACTGGCAGCATAGTAATCAAAGAGCTGGAAGACATACATCCCACCCTGGGGAGAGTCAAGTGGGCAGCGAGGAGAAGTGGGGAAGGAGAGAGGAGAAAGGAGTCAGGCACAAGCCAAGAGCTCCAGCCAGAGAAAAGCACAAATTCAGCACCTTCCCCATGACTAGGAGACCACCCTCTCCCTGGGGCACACTTTTAGCCAACAGCAAAGGTCATCTCCCTTGTGCTCAAGGCCTGATGAAGCTGTGCGGCAGACCTAGGAGACTTCTTTCTCTCAGGGGCCTCAGCAACCCTTCAGTCCTGGGCAGGGCAGGAGAGGGGAAGTGTCCATCAGAGGTGGTGGGGATATTTTAGGAGAAGACAAAAACAAAGCAACTTTTGTAGCTGGAAACAAGGGTGGAAATCCCCTTTGAAGGCAGATTTGGCAGCATCAGCTTCGCAACACACAGACTTCACAAAGTTTTAACTCCCAGACACGAGGGAAATATATAGAAAATCAGTGTAATAGATATGGAGCACACTCTGGCTCATGACATTTTCCATCCATTTTCCACCCAAGTTTTCAACCATTTTTCTAGCTCCACGCAGGAGGAAAGAAAAGGATAAAGGCTCACTACAAACCATGCAATAAGCTACAGCAGTAAATGTTTAACTCATGCAGAGATAAATTTATAACCAAAATATTGGCTGTCCAGAGCTCCAATTATCAGACTTGGCTGGAAAGGTGTCAGAACTGTAACTGGCACGAGCAATGAGGAGGGAAACTGGAAGGGAAAGTGCAAACACCACAGGGGAAGGCAGGGCAGGGAAGAGCAGGACAGGGCAGCCTCCTTCAGGCACTTAGCAGCAGGATGAAGCTCACCCATTTGCAGCATAAATCCCACCACCTGACAGGTCCCTGTGAGAAGGCACTCAGACCCAGCGAACACCATGCATGTGATCTGAGCCCAAAATACCTCAGTGAGCATCACCAGCCCCACCAGATAGGAGAGGATGGAGATCATCAGGATGAGGGTCTCCCGGCGGTTCTTCTTGCGGAAGATGGTGGGGTACATATCCACAAGAGCTGTGACGAGGCTCTCCACACAGACAAACTGCAAAGAGCAGAGATCCCATCTCTGTCAGCCCAACCAGAGCAGTTTGCCAGCAGCCCTGCACCTCTATCTGTCAAGTTCAAGCCTGTCTTGAAGGAGCAGTGGCTTTAGTCCAGCAGAAAAGCATCCAGCACCTTTACCTGGCTGTCCAGTCCCAGTAAAACAACCATCAAGAAGAAGAAGCACGCCCAGAGTGGGGAGAAGGGCAGCATGACCACAGCCCGAGGGTAGGCGATGAATGCCAGGCCAGGTCCTGCGGGGAGAAGGGCTTCAGAGCAGGCAGCAGCATGGCACATCGTGGCACAGCAAGGCACATCCCTGTGGACCTACATGAGGCAGTCGCCTGGCCAAGCGCCATGTGAGAATCTAAGGCAAAGTGGAGGAGCTCCAGCAAGGAGGGAGGAAAATGGGGCATAGCAAACTATGGCTGCATCAGCGCTATGAGGACTGGAGGCCAGATGAGCCTCTGAGCCCAGCACAAGCCTAAGTACATGCCATGCAGGTACTGCATCCCTCCTGGAGATAACATTAACTGCCTAACCATAGCCCCAGCAGGCAGCTTACACTGATCTCAAGACATGGCCATAGCATCATAACATTTCATGAGTGGGCATTTGTTTCTCCCTGGGTTTTGGAGGCAAAGAGCAGAGCTTCCCACCAGGACAGGAGCCTGCTTCTGCTACACAGTTTTCTCTGGGGCAGGTACCCTGTGGGCATGCCTCCTGGACCAGGGGAAAAACAGCAGCCTCCCGTGACACCATCATCCCACCGCAGCCCTCACTCACCAGACTCGGCCACCTCAGCAATAGGCACTCCCTGCTCCTCAGCCATGAAGCCCAGGATGGAGAAGATGGCAAAGCCGGCCACAAAGCTGGTGCCACTGTTGAGGAAGCAGAGAGCCACACAGTCCCTGGGAGGAGGAAGCACAGCATCAGCTTGGGGGCTCACGTGTGACCCATACCCCATGGCAGACCCTGCTCTCCTCATCTTTGAGATAGACTTGCTCCACATCTAAGCACCTTATTTTTGTTCCTCTCTCCTTGCCCCTCAGTTATGGGAGAGAAGCAGAGACTAATTCTGCTCAAGAGGGGGGCAGTTGTTTTTCCTTAATAGATTTCTCAGACCAGTTATAATGTTCCCAGCTCTCAGAACTGCTAGGTATCTCCTGACCCTCACATTAGGAGAAAAAGATGAACCGAGCCATCCAATTTATTTTCTCTGATCTATTCCCTTTTGTCTCTGTTTCATCTCATTCTCATCCATCTACTCGTTAAACTAAACATTTCTTATCTATCCAATTCTTTTTTTTTTTATGCTTCAGTCTCCCCAGGCCTCCTGTGACTGCAGCCCTGGGGACCATTCTAACCTTTTCCAGAATCTTTCCAAAATACTCTGAACAAAACCGAACACACCCTTCCGGCATTTCATGGCCTACTCTGACTTTATTAAATGCTACTTCTGCAAATCCAGTGTGATTTTCTCTACCAGTCTTTAGGTCTCTAGCATTCTGCTCCTCCCTGCACATTAACTGAGTCTATTCACAGTCTGCAACCATTTCTAGGGATAAACCTCAGCTCATGCAGAGCCCCAACACCCTACAAGTAGCTCAGATTATTCCTCCCCATATCACAGCACTTTGAGTGATGAAGGACTACCCAACACCTAAAATCTTTGCTCCACCTCTTCATTTCCTTATTAAGGCTGGAGAGACTTTATGAAACCTTCAGGGTGCATCCCAAAGAATCACCTAGAAAGTTCATGCTGTGCCAAGCTCAACTAGCCACGTGGGATGCTCAGGCCAGAACATCCTTTCTCCACCTGCTATAAGCCATTTAACCTCCACTTATGTTCTCAGCTATTTTATACAAACTCACATTTATTTCCAATAGCTCCTCTTCCTTCCCAGTGTTTCTTCCCTCCTTCCCCCAGATGTATGTATGAGGTTAGAGCCTCCTTGGAAAGGCATGGGCTGGGAGATGCTCTCCAGTCACCTGGCAGGTGGGAAGGTGTGTCACGGTGGGGGTAATATGCAAGAAATGGCCAGAGAAAAAGGAGTCCCCAGATTTTCACCTAGAAGGAGGCCAGGGAGCCCCCATGATATTCATGCAATCCCAGAGAGTGAGAAATGTCCCAGTTTGGTGTCATTCTGGACAGCTGTCATATGAATAGTGGTCCATCCTCCCCACATTCTTTCCTTACCCCAGGTCTCCAAAGGTTACATCTGATCTGAGAGAACTATGTGGGACATAAAGCTTGTGTCTGTCTGTGTCATTAAAGCCTGGTCCTGTCTTTCTACACAAACCAAAGCTGCAGAGTACAGTATCAAATTTAAAGTTAGGTCCATATCTGGGAACAGGCTGGTCAAACTCTTGACACCAAAACTCAGCACAGTTTGCCTAGAAAAGCCAAGTAGCATGAAGGGTTTGTGCGTGAATGGATCTGTCTCCTTTTCTTCTGCCTCTCCCAGCTGCAGCTACAGAAGCTTTTCACAGCCTTGCTGCTCAGCAGTCCCTGTCAACACCTCCATGTCACACTTCCAGATTGGAGATGCACAGGGACAATGCCCAAGGATGTGCAGCAGGCCGGAGCCAATCCATTTTGTCTTCTCTTCCCACAGCCTTTTCTCTCAGAACTGCATCTGACAGAAGAGACAATGTGAAAAGAAAAAGAAGTCCCAGCCAAGCTGCTGGAGAGGCATCCCTACAGCAGGTGTGAATTTCTGAGGTGAAGAGAAAGATGCCAAGCTATGTCCATGCAGTGGTCTGCCTGGACCTTCCACAGCAATGACAGCGAGTTTGAATTTAAAAGGTGTGGGGAGAACCCAGCACCAAAAGCAACATGGTCAGCAGAAAAAGGTGGGAAGAGAAGCAGGTAGCTGTTCTGGTCTCTTCCCCTCACACTAAGCTTTTGCCTATGGAGGTGCAGCCTCAGATGCTGCACACATCTGCAGCAAACTGAGTATATTTTCACCTGAGCACTTCAACTTGACAGCCTGATGCAGTTTGGCAGCTGGGCTGATCTCTGCCTGAGGGCAGTCCAGCATGGGGAGAGAATGCAAGAGACGGGAGTCACACCTGTATGTTTATATATAGACCGTACATAACACGTAGGCACCCAGAGCACTGAAAACTGTGCAAGACACTAGGTCTAAAAGAACTTAGAGAGGATAAATCACAAGGTGAAAAGACTACAATCTAGAGCCATTTGATCTCCCAGCTCTGCTTCCCCCAGTTATGAAAACAGGGGTGGTTGTGGTGTGGACTGGGATAACAAAGCTAGTGAAGATGATCTGGGTTTGATGGGTCTCGTATGGTCTGGAAAAGGGAATCTGTCATCCATTACATGGACAGAAAGTACTTGACATTTCCCTTGGGTACAAAGCACGGAGAGATGGATTTGAGGAGAAAACACCTGCAACTACTCTATGTCTTGAGTAGAAGTGGAAGTGGTACACCAGCCTGTTTGCACTGATGTCGAGGGAAGGGAAGGCTCAAGGTAGCAGAGCCGTGCTCTAGTTACCTGTAGCAGTTGTTATGGTATTTGTTATAGCTGCCCAGAGCTGTCAGGCATCCCAGACAAATTGCATACGAAAAGAAGATTTGAGTGCCTGCATCCATCCAGACCTGCAAGGGAGATGCAAACAGAGGTAAGAAGACAAGGCCAGCACAAAGCACAGATGGTGCACCAATGGGAAGAGGCAGAGACCCAGGGGTCACCGTAATCAGCAGAAAAAATCAGTGCTCAGGCAGTCAGCAATACCCTGCATTTAGACAAGCCTTTGGTAGGAGCAGGTTATACAGCACAAGGAATTGCAGTGCTCTCCAAAGCACCGCGGGGATAGCAAGAGTCAAAGGGAAAGGAGGTGCTGTTTGATTTGCAAACCCACAGCACATAGGGACCTTCATCATCATCTCTGTCTTCCTCAGGCAAGTCTGCACAAAACTGTGACACTCGAGTCTCTTGGTAGCAAGTGACTGAGTGAGCATTACCCAGGAGAGCTGAAGGAGCCCTCCACCAGCGGAGGAGGGGGGTGTGATTTGGGCAAGCTTGGTCTCCCACTGAGTGACACAGATATCTATGGCTAGTGGCCCTTTGTTCCAAGACCTAACTTCAAAGGTTCCAAAATATAAAAGCAAATTAACTGGGAAGGAGTATTAGAAATTAACAGAGTTGCTCACACAGAACATCTCTTAAAAGAAAATACTAGAATGATGTTACCCCGACAAAGCCTGAACTCCACTTCGATTTCTCTGTCAAGAACATGTCCTGGTGCTCAGAGCTTGACATTTGTCAATGACAAATTAGATTTGAAGGACTATCTGTGTGCAGTCACTGATGCAATCACAGCTACTGTCTTCTGCAGAGAACAGCAAAAGCGGGGACCAACAGTGAGAAATGAAGCAATGACAGAGATTGCTATCTAACATCTTTCTTCCTAAAGGGTTTATAAAATAGAGATAAGGCAAGCATTCAATCAATGGTGCTTCTAGAAACAAAAGGGAAGGCGGTGAGGAAAGAGAAGTGGAAAAAAAGTTATTACTGGGGTAAGTTTAATGAGTCTCCAAGTGGCTGTACCCTGGACCAGCAGTGCTGGTGAGTCCTCAGATAAACCCTCGCCTTGCTCAGGGCCCTGCCAGGGGATGTATCCCAAGAACAGAAGCATCAGAGAGGAACACAGCAGTTTTGGTGACCCCAAATTTTACCTGTACACGCTCAACCAAGGCCTCATGTCCTGAGGGGCAACCAGCTCGGGCTCACTGATATCACTGCTTTCTCTGGCCTTCCTGCAAACAGCTCGGTCAACATTCAGCCCCACCTTCTCCTCATCAGTCAAAACTGACAAGAAGAAACCCTTCCACAGGGAGTCAGATCAAATCTTTGATTCGCGGAATGGGAAGAGACAGATGATGAGGTTGGACTGGAACAGCTAGTTCTGGGCACAAGGACATTGAAAAAAATAGTTGGCTTTAACGTATTGTACTTTTGTTTTTGAGGAGTGGAGTAGGGAGGCAGGTTTGGAGACCAAAATATTAGCTCACTTCTGAATTTCAGAAAGACTGGAAAAAAAACAAGGTGTTTTATTTATCTATTTATTTTCTTCACAATTATTTCCTAAAGAATCATTGTGCTTGTAGGCAGTCAGGGCATGGGGCTTCACTTCTCCACTGCTTTTTGGGCACTGAGACAGGCTGATCCAGCTGATATCTGTGCGTCACTAATGTAAGCATCTTCTCACAGGTCAGGATGGAAGGGTTTGTTAGGCTTGATTTGTTGTTCTGCTGCTCATTGCTTGTGCTCTGTTTTGTCTTTTTTTTCTTTTTTCTTTTTTTTTTTCAATAAAATTCCAGCTTGACTCTCACTCTCCTGAGGCTTTTGAAGCACTTTCAGATCGATTTGTTCAGGTTATAAGACTTTTGCCATCAAACAGCATTCCCCACCCTTGCCATAACATTGGGTCCATTTCCGCAGCTCAAACTGATTTAACAGTGGTCAGAAATCTCAAAGATACCAACTACTTAAGAATTTCACAACAACCAGGGAACAGGAAAGACTCAGCATCCCCACTGAGAGGAAAGCTACAGGGAGGAATAGTCAACCAGTGTTAAATATCAGATAAATCACACAAGCAGGAGACATGAGAAACATCCCAAGGGCAGGAAAAGAACTGGTGCTTTACCAGTTGATGGTAGAAGTCAAATATCAAGACACCAAGCTTCATTAGCTCTGTGACTCATGAAGTGGCTTTGTTCCTACAGCCAGCAATACCCTCTATGTGCAGCAGAGATTAGAATGGGGTCTGATGGTTCCTGCTTCACTGCCTGGGGTGTACATCCAGAGGGACGTCTGTAGAGAATACAGGTCCTGCCTCAGCATGTGTTCCCATTTGAAGCAAGGCAGCCTGTGGCTGAACCAGTGCAAACAAAGCTAAGTACGATGCACAGAGCTTCTGATCCTACTCAGTCATCGTGACTGTGAGCACCAGCTCAGACTATACACACTCCTATTTCTCATTTTAAAAGGCTACTGCAGCTCTTGGGTGAAAGGCCACCCACTTCTACTTCCTTCCCAGACCTCTAGCATCTCCCACATTCCTCTGGTGCTAATGGACTCCAACAAGATTGATGCCATAGGTGTTATGGAGATGAGCAACAGCAGAACGACTCAGGACCTTGGGTGGGAAAGGCATTCAGCCCATCCCTCACCCCATCTCAGCCCCACAGTTTCATGGAGCCTATACAAAGCACCTGCTCCTAGAAATACTAGCCCACATCTGTTCTCCCCAAGCTGCTGCCTGTGCTCAATCCTCTCCCTGTTGTGACTCAGAGAAATGTTCCTTCCAGCCCTTCCAACACCCCTCCCTCCCCCCACACTGCAGAACAACATCCTCTCATTATTTTAATATTTCCACTCCAACTAAAGGGGCTTGATGGGGTCACAGAGTGTTCTCTTTGCCCTGCAGAAATGCATGCTGCTCTTCTCCGGCTGCAGCTCCGCCGCTGAAGTCTACCCTGTTGTTCGGATTTTGCTGGCACATTGGCAGACTGGGTATTTTGCTGTGATTGCTGTCTGCGGTTTTCTAAGCCATCCGAGTTTATTTAATTCATAATTCAATTTCCTTGAACATGTTGTTTACTCCAGTTTGTAATAACCTCCAACTCTATGTTTTTAACCAAAGCCTTCACACCTGAGCTGCAGTTATTTGAGATGGTTATGGCCTATCAGAGAATATTTTCCTTCCTCCCTTAATTTTCTTAGCAATATTTGCTTTATTACATGTACTAGAATTTAATAGCCCCCTGAACTGAAACAGATCCTTCCTTAGGAAGACTTCAGAGCACTTACAAATAATAGTAAAGAGTATTTTAGAGCAAAACGCTATTGAATATCGACAGTGGGACAGAGTGAAACCTCAGCAAGTTCACAGGTGACACCAAGCTGCCTGGTGCAGTCAACATGCTCAAAGAACGCACTGACACCCTGAGAGTCCCAGACAGACTCAAGCAGTGGGCTCGGATGAACCTCATGAGTTTCAATAAATCCATCTGCAAGGTCTGCATGTGAGTCATGGTAAACCCCACTATCAGTACAGGCTGGGGATACAAGGCAGCACACAGCCCTGCTAAAAAGGACCTGTGGGTGCTGGTGGATGGCAAACTGGTCATGAGCCAGCTATGTGCCCTCACAGCCCAGAATGCCAACTGTATCCTGGCCTGCATTAAAAGAAACACAGCCAGGTCAGGAATGTGATTCTGCTCCTCTGCTCTGGACTGGTGAGACCTCACCTGGAGTACTGTGTCTCAGTCCATGCTGGAAAGCTACCAAGCCCCCCCAAAAGCCAGCAGAGAACACAGCACAGAGTAGGTCCCTGCTGTGCAGAGCATTGTGCTTGGAGTAGTGGAAAGCACAGAGCAAAATCTAGGCAAGCCTCCAGCTGCTGTTCAGTGCGTACCTCTTTTGAGGGCTGTGCCAAGTTACCTGGCCACCTCTTTCACTTCTTCCATCCCTGGAGGTGTTCAAGAAGCATGTAGATGTGGCACTGAAATACATGGTTATTGGGCATAGTGGTGACAGGTTGGAGTTGAACTAGATAATCTTTTGTAGTCTTTTCCAACCTTAGTGGATTCTATGATTCTATGGTTTTGCATCCAGGACTGTTCACCACCTCTGGGCTTTCTTTAAACACGATAAGAAAAAAAAAAGAAACAACAGGCCCTGATTCATCTCAAAACACAGCTGTGCTGCCCTCCCCCCCAAGGTGATGGGGAAGGATGAGGGATGCTCCTGGACTCCAGGCTGTATGATTCTGCCTAAAAACAAACATGCTGCCTTCAGAAAGAGGAAACAGGGCCAGCAACAGCACGACACGAGCACGTAGGGTCAAGCTAAAGGTTTGCTGGGGAAAAAAAAACAAAACAAAACAAATAAGGGGAACAAATAATATTTAGCATGCCCATGGTTGCCTTCACCTCTTGCTGGGAAGCAGCAGCTCTCATTGGCAGCAGAGCAAGCAGCAGGAGGGTCCCAAATTTGAAGGCTCTGACCCCTTCCCCAGCATGGCTGCAGGGGCCCATATCCAACAAGTTCTCAGCAGCCACAGGGGAAGCAGTTTCTTATGGTAAGCTCTTCCTTGTACAAAGGCTTTCTGAGGCTCAAGGGGTAAAGCACAAGCAGACACACCAAGACACTGCGTTTGGGGGAAATTCAGGGGAAAACAAGAGCGATAGGTCAGGGACATGTTCTGAGAAGTACTTTGTGCAGAGAGACACTCTCCAAGGCTTCTAAATTTTGCTCTTCCTTTCTCAGTTAACAAACCTAATAAAATTCAGCTAGAAATATTTGAGACTGATACCGGAGTGAAAAGACACCACTGCATTTCTTCTCTTTCTAGCAAGACCAAATAAATCGCTAGCACTTTCTGCATCAAGCCCATCCACTATTTCCTCAGCTCTGTCCATTACAACGGTGTCTGGCCAAGGTTTGCATTGAGTGATAAGAGAACCTGCCAGTGCCACAGAAGAAAAAGTTGCTCCAAAAACAAACTGCCCAGACTTAACCCTTATTTTTAGTGTGAATTCTTTCATTTCAGCTTCCCGCGAGTGGACCACTCCACATCTCTCTGCGTAAGCGCATCAGGAAATCCCAGCGTTATCTACTGAAATAAACAAGTCATAAAATTACCACAGAGAACATTGGGAAGGGTGGAGTGAGCAAGAGAAGAAGTGGTGAGCAATCCTGAGTCCCCGTATCTGTTAAAGCACAGTTTGTGCTGTGGAAAATGTCGGAACCTTCTGGAATTCAAAAAATGCCATCAAGGAGGGACAAAAAGAAATGAACTCAGCAATTGGCTAACATGCTGCTTTAACAATACACAGTATTAAACAAGAAACAAACCAATGGGGTTGGTTTTGGGGGGAACTTTTAGGCTTGGGACCTACAGTTCAAACTGAATTCTCTCAGATGATGTTTTGGTTACCTGCTTCTATTTGAGCAGAACTGGATTTTTATAATGCAAAACTTGTTCAGCAGTTTCATTATCTTTATATCAAATATTTTTGCATTAACCTTTTTAATTGTAAACATTCTATAGAGTGGGAAGAGGAAGGTGCGGGAAAATTGAGGGAATTGCAGACTTTATGGCTGGAAGAAACCATCATGGTGGGACTTGGACTAGATGACCCTTGTGGGTTTCTTCCAACTCAGGATATTCTATGATTAACCATCAGTCAGCTCTCATGCACAGGATTTCATGGTTCTGTCCAAGGTCGTTCAGCAGGTGAAAAGCAGCGATTTCCACACAGACACTTAATCACATCTCAGCTGCTTCTCCCCTGGTAGAATCTGCTAAATAATTCATCCCTTCTTTTCACATATGTTTTCATATACTTTTAAGCAGTTATCCTTTTGTCCCCTTGTATATTGTTTTCCCTTCATCTAAACCTCCCCTTGAGACTCCTTATCACAAGGCTTAGATCGAAGAGGTTATTATATTTTTTTCCATATTTCCAGCATTCCTTCCTAGGCACTGCAGAACATTGCATTTTTCTGGGCAGTGCTGGACTGCGGGTAAGCAATCACAGCCTTGTCCTGTGAGCACAAGTCAATTGTCATCAAAGTGGCTGGCAGGACACAAGCTGTGCCTGCGCAGCAGCAGAGGCACACTGTGAACATACAGGGCTTGGGGCACTAACCCTTACCTTTCCTATCCAATAGGAGAAAAATGAAGAAAATGCAAGATTTGCTACCCGACTTGGTGAGAGCCCTGTGACTGCAAGGCTTTGCAGAAGCTAGGGAGCATGCTTCAAAAGGGGCAGAAGGATCTCACACCACATCAGCACATGCAGAGCTGCACACAGTATGAGCACAGACCCGTCCCCACTCTCTTGAGAGTTTTAGAAAACCCCCTCCAACCTCTCTGCACCTCACAGGGAGGCAGGGCTGTCCTGCCTACCTCTTCCCTGCAGCTGAGAGAGCATGAGAGAAGCCGGCACTGCAAAACAAAGCCTTTCAGCCACTGCTTGGACACACAAATGACACAAGAGCAACTTCCAGAATGCTGGGCAGGATCCCTGAGCATTTCACCTGATAAAAACCAGATCTCAGTCAGCTGCAAATTGGAAACTCATGCTCAGCTCCCAGCATGGGAAGTCCTAAGTCAAACCGGCTCGACCAGAGCCACACCATACTGGTGGCACTGGCAAATTCAAAGTCCCCAACAGTCCTAGCACATTGTCACCACGCTCCATGGACCCTTGTTCCTTGCATCAGGCAGAGATGCCCACACTTGCAAAATTAACAGCAGAGTCAACACTAGGGCTAGAGCAGAAAGAGTTAATGGGGTTACAAAGGGTTTTGCTGGCCTATTTTCCAGGCAGGCACCCTTTAATCTCCTTTGGAAACACCTTCACACAAAGGCTGGTACAGAAGCTCAGCTGGAGCCAGGATTTAATGTGGAAGAACTTGTCCCAAAGAGATTAACAGCAGCAGTCAGGCATAGACCCTCTGGCCAGGCAGGCAGGAATTTCTCAACAAGGACGGCGGTGCAAGAAGGACAGCCAGGTCCTGGGATGCATCAGGTCATCCTTATTCTCTCCTTCCTCCTCCTCCTCCTCGCCACCCCTGCAGCCCCAGAAATTACAGAGCCCCAGAGCACAGAGGTATCCTCCAAAAATAACAGGTTCAGCTGATATCACTCTCTCTGAGGGAGCTAAACCCAGGCAGTTCAGACCCACCTCAGATGAGCAAATAAAGGAAGGACGCAGGGAAAGGCCAGGGGCCATCCATATCATAGCTCTGCCTTATACCCAGTGTAGAGAAAGAGGAGACAGATAGAAGGAACTGGAAGAAAGAGATTATGGAAAGAAAAAGAAGGAAAGAGGATAGCCACAGGCATCCAGGCAAGAGCAACTTGGCCATTCATTTTCCCATTGGCCTTACCTGGGGATCCCCGAGTCGACTTAGGTCTGGGTAAAGGTAGAAGAGGATTCCCTGGGATGCCCCAGGCAGGGAGACTCCCCGGATCAGCAGGACTACCAGCATGAGGTACGGGAACGTGGCAGTGAAATACACCACCTGGAAGTGGGACACAGGAACAGGCATGAGCACTCCAAGCCTTTAGCTTACAGTGGAAAGAAATGCATTTTTTTTGTATGTGCCCAGGAACTGCGTGTAATGGCACATGTTTGGAGCCAAAGAAAACCTTGCTAGTCCTAGGAGTGATCCAGAGTGAGAGTCAGGCTGTCACAAGAGCAGCTCCACTACAGACAGCAGTAATACACGTCTGCATCAGCAAAGGGGCTCTGCATCCCCATCTCAGTTGCTAATTGCTGTAGTGTGCCACAATACCACATTGTGCTCTGCGTTTCCAAATGGTCAAACCAACTGAAGTCTGATGCAGCCTCCCCAGCAGTTCAAGTAGCACCATTAATGCCTTTGCATTGCCCCTGCACATTCAAGACTTATTGATCACCTTTAAGACAGTTGCTCAGTTTGTTGTATCACACTGGGCTAGCAGAGAAATGTTGCTCCTTCAGGTTTTTCCTGTGTGGACGTGCTGATCAGCACACTACAACTTAATGGTACCTTACAGCTCTTTTCTCAGCTTCGGCAGTTACGCACCGAAGAACTGAAGAACTTCTCTAGAGGAACCACAATATGTGATGCTGTGAAATCATCTGTTTCTCTCACCTGCCCATCCATCCAGAACGAGCTGTTTCAAAATCCCCCTAAAGCTCATCATTCCCTAGTGGCAGGGGCAGGCTTTCTCACTGCTACAGCAGCTTCTGCAGCAGAGGAAGTACTGCCAGGAGCAAGAGGATGATTTCCCTGGATAACACAACCACCTTCTCTCTTCCCTGCATAATTCTTGTGAGACAAGCAGTGATTCAAAAAGATTCTTTCTGGATCCATCCTGGTGATATACGTTATTTGAGGAAAACAACATCCAAAGAACGTGACACTGCCATGGGAGCCCTGCTCTAAGTCGAGATACACGTTTTGGTGATTCAGTCTTGTTATGTGGAAGGACAGAAGGATTTGAGTGATGTCCTATCCTTGAAAAACAAACTCTTCGATTATCACTTCTGCCTGCAGCCCCAAGTTCTCTATGCAGTTAATTCACCTTGCTCTATATATCACAGCGGTGTTGGGTAATGTCACAGAGATCAGTGAAAAACATCTCCCTGCTGGGGCTCGTCATTGCCTGAGATGGCTGTGCAAGCAGCTCCATCCGTGTCTGTCTGAATCTACATCCTAGATGTTGAAGGAACCTGGGGACAGCATTCTTCAACACTGGCAAATGCCATCATTCATTTCAATCTCAAGGTTTCAAGAAGGCTCTTGATTTAAAGCTTCTCAGTGACAGTTAATCAAATCTATGGGTCCTGTGAGTTTAACAGTCATCCCTGTACTTACCACAGAACCAAATTATTGCTTCAGGATATGACAGAATGAAAGTCTAATATTTCTCAGCTCGTGAAATCAAGATATTTGAAACAGGAATCTCAAAAATAACCCAATTGCTTTTGAACCTTGGTGCATATTCTTCCAGGGTGGCAGGTTGCACACTTTGAGATGGATCTCTAAACACTATCAGTTTTAGGAGCTCAGAACACAATCTGCTTGTTCTCTGGTATACAGTTCAGATTCTGGACTTGGTAATGTCCTGTGTGCCTGCAAGAGCTCGCATGTTGAACTTTTCACTCAGCAGTCACTTACATCTGCACTGAGACCAGAGGCCTGGATTTGGAGAATGTTTTCTTGAATGGATAGTTCTGAACTTCTATCTAACAACATGAACATCTGGATCCAATGAGTTATTACTCAATGCTTGGCTCAAACCCAATCTTTTTATTTCTCGGGCATTGTTAGCTCTAGCTCCATCACTAGGAACCTTGCCGGGACCAGTGTGATCGTTCTGTCACATGCTGGTCAACAACATCCAGGGTTTATTTGAACATGATCCACATGCCTCAGCAAAGTGATTCCATCTGTGACAACCTCCTGCATCTGCAAGAGCTCCCTGGGGACAGGCAATCTCTGCATCCGAGGATGCAAACTGCTGCGAAACTGTTCTACACAGGACAAATTCAGTTCAAGGGCTGATAAACCAATGGGCCATGTTTCTCTACTGAAAGGGTTCTGTTTTCAAGGGGATAAGATCTCACCATCACTAGTCCTTTTTGCTAAGAATCGCTTGCATTTAGCACTGAACTTGTATCTGAAATAGACTGGATTTGTTCTCAGCACTTCCCACACCGTGTTTGCTGTACTTTCGTATCATATTTGCTGTTATTATACTGCCTCTGCTTTCTTTTACCAGGCCACTACAGCAAGCAGTTGCTCTTTTCTTCTGATTTTACTCCATGGAAACCAGAAAATATTGTTTCTGCAAGCTGCTTGACTTTGCCTTCATGTTTCATAATTCCAGACAATCCTGGAAGCATGAGGAACTGCTAACATCCATGTCATCAACTTGATGGAAATGGATGCAGCCACAGTTTACAACCCAGCACACTGAGGAGATACCATCTAAATAGCATACCAAGCAATTTCACTTCCATCTGTTTTTGCTGCCTCCTGACTGGGAATGGGTCAGGAAGCAGTAGTAGAGACTGAGTAATTGTGTCAGTGATGCAACAGGGAGACGAGAAAGGGGCAGCTCAGGATGGAGCTGGATAGTCACACTAACCCGCCTCAGAAAAATTCAGAGAAATCCCTCTGTGCTAACCAGTGTGACTAAAAAAGGAAATCTTGGACCTGGGGAATGCAAGAATCTATAGGAAGAGCTGGGACCAACAAGAAAGACAAAAAGAAGATCCCTATGATGCTGAGGCAGAGAAAGCTTTAAGTACAGGAGTGTTACTATACTACCTTGCCAGCAGGAGCACAAACTGCTCATGCTGTGGCAGAAGGGAAGGGAACTTGCAGCCACCTCTTACACACAAAGATAGCAAGATCTCCTGGGCCTGCACTTGGAGGCTCAATATGAGCCAAGGACTCACCTTTCCTGTGGATTTGACCCCTTTCCAGATGCAAAAGTAGCAGATGATCCACGCCAGCAGCAAACACAGAGCCAGCTCCCAACGCAGGCTGCCCAGGTGTTGGATGCCATCAGAAATCTTCAGTACTCTCCTCCTGTAGAGGGGAAAGAAAACAGCACCCAAGTGTCTCCAGTGTCAGCCATCAGTGTTCCCAACACGCCTCTCACCACACTTTCAGAGCACCTAACAACTTTGAGGAGAAAGGATGTTCTACAAACAAGAGCCAGCTCTGAGCTGCAAGCTGCAGAGGTGTCAAACTGTAGACCACTACTAGAATTAGACTACTGGACCAGAACTACCAGCCTGGTGGTTCAAACATGGATTCTACTCTTGCTCTCAAGCTGGGCTGTTGGGCCAAGACATTTCTTTTCCTTTCCCCCTCCAACCTTTTATGTTTCTTCTCCCTTCTGCGCTTAACAACTTAGAAGACCAAGGTCTTATAGTCTCACCCTTGCCTTAAAGCAGCTTCCTGATCTGTGGGTATGTTGAATCTTCCTCACCATTTCCAGAAGCAAGAACTCATTCTCCACCTTCCGTCTCCTACGCTGCACTGATGGATCTGAATGTGAAACACTATGGTGTGGACCCAACCCCAGTCCTGAGATGAGCAGAGAAGGGCATGTGCTACCTTAGAGCCCCAGCAGCAGTGTGTACAGCATGCTCACAAACCCACCCTGCTGCAATTAACCACAAATAGAGTCTGCATTCCTGGAGAACCATAGTCTGAGGTGGACTGAGAGGATGAGAGACGTTCACAGGAAATCGGGCAGTTCTTCTGAATATTTTATTTTCATCTTTCTTTCTTTCCTGCTTCTAGGGGCATGGACTCTGTAACCAGTGGGGGAAGAGTAACCAGTTAGTGTGTAACTAACAGGGCACTGTACCGCAGCCAGGAAAGGCTGCAGAAGTATGCCTTCACCCCAGTGGCAGGTCAGTTCTTCCCTAGGAAACTCCTGCCTACTGCACCCCTACCCAAACACTACACTGGAAATTTCCAGTCCTGTGTGCTGACTCCCCAGTAACACAGGGATTTTCACAGTGGTGAAGTGAACATCAGCTTTTCTGGCAACCAGCCCCAGGAAGAGCAGTCTAAGTTCATAACAGTATCTAACTGCCTGCAAGCAGTTTATAGGAAAAAAGTAAAAGGGTACTGTAGGAGAAGAGGAAAATACCAACTATTGAAGGAACTAATGCCATAAGCTTATTAACAGCAATGTACGTCTTCAGTGTCTTCCAGCCTGTAATGATCTCTCTGCTCACAGGCAGATGCCAGGGAAGAGCTTTGCTTTGTGCTGCCCCAGGGACGCTTCAGGGACATGATGTGCTCTGTGCTGGTGGCACACGGCAGTGAGGGCAGAGCCCTCTACCAGCCTGAGTTCACCAGGGTAATCTGTGGTGGCAGCAGGGCTTGCCTTCTCAGTCTTTCAGCCAGGACTCGGTGCTGGTCTGTGTCCATTATCAGAGATCACAGCCAGCAGGTCTAAGCCTTCATGCCAGAAATAAAGGTACTCTGTACTTTGGACTAACTATTGCATGGGCACAAGGGAAGGAGACCAAGAAAACGAGGGAGCAGATTTTGCCAGGATGTGAGCTGAACTCGGTACTTTGTTCTCATTTTGGTGAGCTTCTCCCCTCAGAATGGCTTGCATATTAGCCACTCTGAAACAAAAAATTTTTAGTATCTAATATTCGTTATCTTCTATCTAATAGAAACATCACCAGCATGGATTCCTTCGGTAATGCAAAGGGCTTTAAGGTTTCCTCCTCACCAGCTGACCATGCTAAAGCTTGCAAAACGTGAAGACAAAGACCCACCACAGTGATGCTGCAGAGTGGATCACCACAGATCTTACCCCACTTCCATGTGCAGTCTTAGGACCTGCATCCTGAGTATGGACACAGCCACCAGGCAGGTCAAGGGCTGCAACTCAGATATAAATACTGACCAAAGCATATAGTTATGGCTCTAATTTCCTGAGGCAGTGCCTCTAATTTTAATGAGGTTTGTACCCTTGGTATGTTTGATCCATGGTTTGGGGATAGAAAACATACAGCCAATTCACCTGCATTGCAGGACAAAAGAACTGGTGTAAGGGAGCTCATAGGTGGCAATGAAGAACATGACGGGAGGCAGGGAGAGAAGCAGCTCAAACAGGGAAAGGGGGAGAACAACAGCAGAGGAATAATGGAGAAGAGGAAAGATCAAGAATCAGAGGAAGTAAAGCAACAGTGAGGCAAGGTCTTGCATGGAATCAGATGGCCTTAATTGAAGTCAGTGAGAGCAAGAAGATGAAACAGTCCAGGGGTATGTGAATACAGTGTAAGATTTACATGTCCATCTCACTAGTTTTATTGCCCTCTCTATAAGTTTTAATGTAAAATGTGGGGAAAAAAAAAAAGTTTTCTTATTTATGTCTATTAACAAGATTGTATTTTTTTATATGCAGCCCAAGACAATTCCTGTTCACTCAGTGCATCACAGGCAAATCAAAAAGCTAGACACCTCTGGTATAAGAGAAGGACAAGTGCACTGACACTGAGACATACCAGCACAGCTCCAGACAAACACCACAGGCTCAGTGATGCCATCCTTGACTGACTTTGCTGTCCCCAAGAGCCTTTGCCCTGACCTGACCAGCTTGCTCTCTGTGACCTCTTGTGACAAGCACAGTTTAATAGGAAGTACCTCTGCAGCTTGGTCCATTGCCCAGGGATTGCTTGTCTTGGAGAAAAGAGGGATACCAGCCTGTCCTTTACTTACTCCCAGAACTCGATGACCGGGGAGGTGGCATTTTCACTGGTCACATTTCGGGTTGAATTCGCCCTCTGGAGTTCCATGCAGTTCCCTGTAGGAGAGGCCCAGGGAGGGAAGGAGTGTGAATAGTAGTGGCTGGAGTACTGGAGGATCAGAAAAAACGCTCCCTTCCCACACACAGTGTCAACGCTCATTAGTGTACTCAGAGACAAATTTTGAGTAGTCCCAAAGGCGCAGCAAAGGAAATCCCTCCAGGGCAAGGCTGACAAGAAACCTGGGATAATCAAGAAGCTGGCACTGAATTTTTCCTTCCAGCAGGCATAGTGAGCAGTCCCAACCAGCACTGGCTCTGTGGCTAACACAAAACAGGGTGATGGGATTTTTCATCACCACCAAGGAGGAAGATAGCGTCAGTGGCTGCAGCTTCTTCCCCAGAGCACCAGCAGCATAGTCAATGGGGGTTCTCCAGACCTACAAGCCCCAGTGTGACACAGTTTTGGGTTTACCATGGGCATACCTCTTCCTGGAGACAAAGGGTCCTCCACACTCACCTGTGTTCCATTCATGATCACAGCTGCCCCAGGGAAGGTCGATGGTGAATGAACTGAAGAGATAGAACAAGGCCCAGGCCAAGACAACGATGTAGTAGAAGTTCAGGAGCACAACGATGACCTGTGAGGCATAACCAATTCCTGCAGAAAGGAGGCTCCAAGTGAACCACATTTTGAGAGATGGGACCAGGCTTCACCAAAGGGTCAGTGCCTTTCTATTTGACAGCCCCCGCTGTGCTGCATCCCTCCTCCACATCTTGACTGTGCTGCTGGATCTACACCAGCAAGTCAGCCACTCTTGCCATCATCTCCTTCCCACATCCCACCATCCATGCGGGTACTTTAACCCAACCTGCACTAGCAGGAGGGCAATCGTTGTGGGATGAATGTGCTCTTAGGGCCTCAGTCCTAATAGAAATGGCCTTACAGGGAGATGAGGTTCTAGGCATCAGATGTTGCCTGGCTAGCCATGAAGGGAGCTGAATCTGCCCAGCATCTCCAGGCCTTGGGTAGTCCATATGAAGCACTCCTTGGGGTCCAGACCCAAGGCAGAAGGACAGGCTGGGAGTCTGGTCAGGGGATAGACAGATTGTGGCTGGAAAGCCACCCGGAGGGACAGAAACACATGATGGTGTTCCAGCTGCTGAATAACACCTCTTCTACCAAAATTCAGCTTTCCTTCATTTTCTCATCCTTCCTCCTTCTACACTTTTTGGGAAGTTTTTGTGTTAACAACATGCAACTACCCTGCTAGGTACCAGAGGAATATCTAAAAGATCTTGTATGTAGGATAGAAACAACTGTTAAAACCTGAGAGATCACAGAAAGTGACTTGAAACTGGATAATCATGATGAAATAGTGCAAGAAGTGGATCTGACAGTTAATGATTTATTAAGACAGCTGACACCTTTCACCACAAAAATTCTAAGCCCTCCACAAACCTGGGAAAATGACTCAGCAATGATTTCAAGGGAGAGAAGTATACTTTATGTAAGTTCCCGATAACTGCCAGGAGCGTTTTCATCATTAGATCTTGGAGATCATTTTTATTGGGTGCAAAGCTTCTGGCCAGATATCTAGACACAAAAAAGGAATCTGGGATGCAATGTAAGAGCAGGAACTGTTTGGTGAGAAGGTGTAATTTTGGGAAGGTTTGGGATCAGCAAGTGTGGTCAGAGGATAAGTGTAGTGTCCCCATAGGTCCCCAGGGCCCCCCGGTCTCAACCCACTCACCTTCAAAGAGGGGACAGATCCTCCGCCAGGCCGTCACACCTCCTTGGCTGGTGTACTGTCCCAGTGCCGTCTCCAGGAAGAAGACAGGGATGCCACAGGTGAAGAGGAAGATGAGGTAAGGGATGAAGAAGGCACCTGACAGATTCAAGCAGCACACAGGAGAAATAAGCTCCATCACGTGGCTGGGTTCAGCTCATCAGTATGCATCAGTACAGGTTAAGGGCTGACCTACTGGAGAGGAGCTTTGCAGAAAAGGACCTGGGTGTTCTGGTGGACAACATGTTGATCATGAGCTAGCAGTGTGCCTTTGTGGCCAAAAAGACCAATGGCATCCTGGGATGCATTAAAAAGAGCGTAGCCAGCAGGTCAAGGGAAGTTGTCCTCCTCTCTACTCTGCCCTGGTGAGGCCATATTTAGACTACAGTGTCCAGTTCTAGGCTCCCAGTTCAAAAAAGACAGGGATCTCCTAGAAGGAGTCCAATGGAGGGCTACAAAGACAATAAAGGGCCTGGAGTATCTCCCATATGGTGAAAGGCTGAGTAACCTGCATCTGTTCAGCCTGGGGAAAAGAAGACTGAGGTGAGATCACATTTGTGTTCATAATTATCTAAGGGGAGGCAGGAGGCAAACTAATGAGGCCAAACTCTTCTCAGTGGTGGATAGGACAAGGAGCAATGACCTAAAACTTGAACATAGGAAGTTCCATACAAACATGGGGAAGAACTTCTTTATGGTAAGGGTGATGGTACACTGGAACAGGTTGCCCAGAGAGGCTGTGGAGTCTCCTTCTATGGAGGTATTCAAGACCCATCTGAATGCCTATCCATGCAGTCAACCACAGGGAACCTGCTTCAGAAGGGGGATTGGACTCAATAATCTCTTGAGGTCCCCTCCAAGCCCTGCAATTCTGTGATTCTGTGATCTCCAGCCTGGCCCTGAGGAAGTCCCTCTGGGATATCACATGGGGACAGCATGAGAAGGATGTATGATGAGTAGGGTAGGAAGGGGCATGGAAAAAAGGATTTTCCTCAAGTATTATTGTTCAGAGTGATGTGATTGCCTGAGAGACTTAGTATATGGCAATGAAAATAAGAAAGAAAAGCCTCTAGGCCTTTATGTGTGTGTGCGTGCGTGTATGCAGAAAACACTTCTCAGTAGTTGCATGAAAGAGAATATCCTGCCATAAAACCATTACAATTTTTGAACAAGTTGTCAGTTCCTTTTACACCGATTATTCTGACTGTGCATAAAAACACCAAAACACTGAGGATACACGCAGAGTAATACCTTCACCCAGCCTGGGTTTGCTGACCAAAAGAACATGCAAAAGGAAATAAAATATTACAGATATATCTGTATAACCCTCACATCAGCAGCGAGAACTGCCCTACTGGTCAAGACCTGCCATAAAACCAGGCACAGAAGGACAAGGCCCATCAGATGTTTGGTTGGCATTAATTGCAGTAAGAGCTTCCATCCTGCAGAGCCTGAAGGATGGTCCCATAAGCTGCTCACAACTCCAGCTTCATTGATGACCTATTGAGGAGACTGCCTTCCCCCTGCATAGTCCTCTTCCATGCCAAATAGATGCTAACTGGCTCTCAGGTCAGGCTGATGGGAGTTCAGAAGGAATAACAATCCTCAGACACAAGCAAACTAAAAACTCAAGAGATTTCATTAAGAAGCTTAGCCAGAGTGTACGAGTGGGGAGAGGAAAGGGGCTTGGGGTTCAGCCAGAAGTCCCAGCTCACACTCAGTCCAGTGGGTTACCAGGCCACAACGGGATGAGGTGGGGACACTGCAGCACAGACACACTGCCTGGCAGAGGTGGGATGCTGCATCCCGGTCCCTTCCTTATGGCACCGAGGCTACACACCAGACAGGCTGCCCCAGTATTTCCCAATCAGCCAGACTGAGGAACCCTTCTGCTGTCTGACCACTGATGACAGCTCTCCCAAGACCTCTCTGAACCATCCCCTGGCCACCAGCACCAGAGGGCTTGGCAGGCAGTGATGCCAGGCAGACTCCCTGCTACCAGACAGGATCCATGCAGTGAGGGGAGCAGTCACTGCTCTCATACAGCCCCACAGGAAGGAGAGCAAGAACAGCCCTCCCTTTGGAAAGAGAATAACATTCCCAAGCTGATGGTGAAAAGGAACAATCACCAAGCAAAGCACAGCGTGAAAGTAGCTGAACAGTGGCTAATCCTCTTTTGTGCCATTAGAAGGAAAGCAGTTTAGCGGGGCCCATGAGAGTGGATTTCAGCCCTGGCTCCCTAGTGCCCACCAACTCCCCCAAATGCTGCATCCCCTCACCTCTGCCCTTCCAGAGAGCCCAATTAACAGCTAATCACCAAACTGAGAGAGCACCTCCCTCCCTACATGCCACTAAATCCAACTTGAGAATTGCTTTGGGCTTCCATGTTTTAAATAAAGTTCTTCCTCCTAAAATGTTGCCTTAATCTAAAAACAGGCACAAAATTCTGAACAAGTGCAGCCCGAAGGAGGCCAGGAGTCATTGCTGAGCAGCAAGACTGCGTAGCATCCACACACTATGCACAGGTGACAGCCATGTTCCTTCTGACCCTTAAGCACACAGGTCTGTGTCTCATCACCCTGCAATGGAGCCCATGGGTCGAGTCTTATTGCTCAGGCACTTCTGCACAGCTGCTGCCAGTGATGAGCAAGGCTCAACATGGGTATCATGGGGGGAATGTGGTGACCAGTACTTGAAGCTGGCTGAGGCTGCACTCACCTCCACCATTCTTGTAGCAGAGGTAGGGGAAGCGCCAGACATTTCCCAGGCCGATGATCTCTCCAGCCACTGACAGGATGTATTCCAGCTTGTTGTTCCACTGCCCTCGCTCCAGAGTCTCATCCTTTTCCTCTTTCTCCTTCTCCACGCTGGGTTGTACAGGCACTGTTTCGCCATTACTAACAGCACCAGGGACACTGTAATCCATCCCACCTTCAGAAAGAGTTTCCTTTGTTGTACTCAAAACAAGCTGTGCAATAAGGCCAAAATTTGGGCTATGGAGGGCAAGAGAAGGTAGAGATGCACAAACACCTTCATGCCAAACCCTTACTTGTTCCTTATAATGTTTCCTGCTAGAGAAAAGGTGCCAAGAGCATATGTGAGCTTTGTCTGTGCAAGTCATTATTAGTTTCACCCATTTTTAATCAACCCATCTGAAAACATTTCTGCTTCTGGAAGCCGTTTATCTGCAGGAGCTCCCACAGCAGCAGAGACTGGGAAACAGAGTTGGAACTAGAGGGGGGTGAGAGTAGGATTAGAAACTTAATGAGAGGTCTTGTACGGGTTTCTTGTCACCTCTCTTGCCATTTACTAAGGTCTGGCTTCACAGACCATGCAGTGAAAGCCAGAAAGCACAGAAAATACTTAGATGTGGAAAGAGGACAAAATGAAATAACAGTTTTTGCTTTCAGTGGTGGCAGCGGTTAAGAGTGATTTACTAGATGTGACATAAGAGTAATTTGATTTTGAGGATGGTGCTATCCGTCCACGTGCTGAAAAACTACAAATGCCACGGCCTCCCCAAGGCTCTGCTTATTCTCTGAGGAGCCTTTGGCACTGGCTCTGCAGCCACCAATATTTTTCACTCAGAGGGTGGTGAAGCCCTGGCACAGCCGCCCAGAAAAGCTCCATCCCTGAAGGCACCCGAGGCCAGGTTGGATGGGGCTCCGTGCAGCCTGATCTGCTAAGTGGCAGCCCTGCCCAAGGCAGGGAGGTTGGAGCTAGGTGGACTTTAAGGTCCCTCCCAAACCAAAACATTCTAGGATTCTATAACTGAGGAGGCTGGAGGTGTTAGAGCCTGTTCCTTGTGGGCATGATGCCCTCCTGGCTACTGAGCCCTGCAGGGCAAAGGCTGAGGGCAGTTGTTTGCACCAAAGCCTGGTACTGAAGTTGGGATTGCTGAAGACCCTTCCACCACTGAGGACACCTTCTTCCACTAGGTCCGCTGCAAGCCCTCAGCAGTCCTTCCAGCCTCAGCCTAATGCAGGAAATTTTGGCCATCCATTCACACTGTCACCAGGAGAGCAGGAAAAGGCACTGGCAGCAAATGACACTCTTCCTCCATCCGGGGAGGGGAAAGAAAAAACAGGCAAAGCAGCACTTTGACCCTCTTCCTCCCTCCCTGCCCTGCCCTGCACAGCCCCCTATAAAGCACTTAGGGAGGCAAAGAGGAGTGAGGAGCCCTCTCAGGAGTTTGACAGCAGCTGCTTGGAAGGATCGGAGGAACCGTCAGTAGAACAGTCAGCGCTAGAAAATGATTAAACGAGCAGAACGCGCGCGGTGACCTCTCATCCACACGAGACGCAGGTGGGCACAGGGGGCAGGCGCAAGTTTACCTGGAGGATGGCACTGTTGGAGCACTAGCAGGCAGGAGAGGTGAAGGCAGGACCGAAAGGTGCTGGCGATTTAAAGCGTGGAAAGAAAAAACTTTCAGCCGTGGTGTAATCCTAGACTTCGCCCAACCCACATTCCTTCCCCCACCCCCCAGGGCTGGACAAAAACCTACACATGACTGATTTCATGGCCAGTGCAAAGGGGCTCTTTCCCCCTGCCTGCCTGTGAGAAGCTCTTGCTGGTGCCGCTGGTCTCTTGCCACCCTCCTGACCAAGGACTTCTTGGCTCTGGCGCAGTTGCACGTGGTGGTACCGCTGCCCATCATTGGCCATGGGATTGCAGGAAAAAGCATGAGCCAAAATGACAAGCCCAGCCGAGATAAGAGCTGAATCTTGGCTGAATGAGAATTTCCCACCATGGGGTCTGCAGGAAATGTGGACATGCGGCATCTCCTGTGCCACACATCGCCACTTGAGCTGCAATCAAGCAGCAACAGGAAAACTATACCTATGAAAACCAGCCCTGGAGCCCCACAGGGCTGCAGCACCAGCACTGGAAGGAGGTCCTCATCCTGCTGCAGGTCATTATCTGAAGGCATCAGGTCCGTGCTTGGAGGCCACAAATAAGGTACACAGAACTGGATATTATTCACAGTAGGCATGTTACAGCTGTGATGGTGCAAGGATGTAAGCGAGGCAAGGTTTTAAAAACCACTTACTGCATCTGTTGGTGAATATCTGGGGCAAGAGAAAAAATCATGCTTTTAGGTATGAAGCTAGGCCTGCAAAGCAGCAGCAGATTCTGAACTGTAGGCAGGCAGCTCACAGAATTACTAGAGAGAAGAGGAAGAAAATGTTGGAACCAAGTTACATTAATCAATCAGTAGTGGATCTGCATCCATGCTGATAGACTTTCTACAGGAGAAACAGGGAAAGAGAATCATAGAATCATAGAATAGTTTGACTTGGAAGGGAACCTTAAAGGCCATCTGGTCCAGCCCCCCTGCAGTGAACAGGGACACCTACAGGTACATCAGGTTGCTCAGAGCCCTGTCCAGCCTGACCTTGAGTGTCTCCAGGGATGGGGCATCCACCACCTCTCTGGGCAACCCACTCCAGTGCCTTACCACCTTAAGGGATTCCTTTATAGGAATCTGGAGCAGGAATGGATTCACTCAAGAGGTGATCATGTACACTACAACCCTTTGTCACGAGGAGAGAGGTCTAGGAAATATGTGACATCACCCTCTGCACCTCATAGTGCAGTAAGTAATGGCACTGGATGGAATACTCAGATTTAAAACAATGGGAAAAACTTTCCTCAGCCATACTGCGTAATTCATTACGTGCAGTGCCCATGGCCATTACCATGGAGAATTGTTCAGAGGGTGACCAGGTCAATTCGCACAGGATTCTGCTTCTGCAGGTCTTTAACAGATACCCAAATAAAAGAGCCATCTCCAGTCCTCAGGCTGGAGGCTGCTGGAAACCAGGGAAAACATTGCAGTGGGGAATTCCAATGGAGCATGAGGGTGGGAGAATGTCCTTGGAGATAAACCATCTGACAGCCAGTAGCATAGTAAAATAGTGAAGGTAAGGCAACAAAGAAAGGACAGCTGAATAGTTCCTTGCCTTGCGCGCTGGGCCCTCATAGGCAGAGAGGAGATTAATTAAGGAAATGTTTATATAGATTCTCAGAAGCGTGGTGTGCATCAGCATCAGTGCAGAAACGTCCCTGGATAACAATGATAACTACAGTGCACCAGTGACAACGTTCTTATCAACCATTTAAACCGAAGACAAACTAATGGGTGGGAACTAATGGACTACGATAGGAAACGATGTAATCAATAACAAACTATTCAGCTTCTGCCCAGATAGATAAGACCGTGCTGAACGCAACAATAAGTTTAAAAATGAAAACAAATCTTCAGTGTAAACACAAGCAACAAGGAGAAATATTAAATCTACAAATAGGAAAGAAAGCTGGAAAATCCTGAGCAAAGAGCGTTTAAAACAGAACATCTCTTATGTTCTGTCTTCTGGGGTAGATGCAGGAAAAAGTCAGCGTGGTTTTGAGAGAGATTCCTTGAGAGACTGGAGAGCTTAAAACAGAAATCGTTTGATCTCTTTAATGAAGATGAGAAGAGGGCCAACGCACATCGCAAAGAATCAGCGGAGATTACAGAGAAAGATGAGCTGAATACACATTTTTAAAGTTTCAGGAGGCAGGGAAATTGGGAGGGCTGTTCATCGGCCCATCGGAGGCAATGAAAATCCAAAGGGAAAATAAAGCACCATATGGATATCTAAGCCAAACTGGAAGAACAAGGAAGAACAGAAGCAAACGCTTGGGAAATAGATTGACTAGAAACAAATAACAGATATGGAATAAAGTGAACCTTGGGGAAAAATATATGAACCAGTCAAGATGAGGTGAGTGTGTTTCCTCTGGGTCATATGCTGCTGGGATGTTTCACTGTCCACGCTTCAGCAACGCCTCCCCTGGGGTGCTGAGGGGCAATGGGGCAAGGGCATGGCGGTCTTCTCTTCCATGTCTGTTCTGGAGGCTGATAACAGGGCAAAAGGGAGATGGTTGCTGCTCCTAACCCACCCAAGGACTTGTAGGAGAGCAACCAGAGCCTGGCCACTGCACAGCCCCATGTCCCAAGGAGCAGAGACCATCACTGGATCCGTGCTGGATGGTGTCTCCATATGTGAGAGCTGAACACACAAGGCTTCTCAACCTCCCATCTCAGTCCCTTGCCATGTTGACAAAGCATCCCCCCACCCCAGCACTGTGTAATCTCACAAGCCATCCCCCTGCTTCCAGGAACACAATTTGCAGTTATGCTATCTGGGAACCAAAGGCCAGAGCAAATGCAATGCCTTTTCTCCATCTGATAACCACCAGGCTAGCAACCTTTTCAGCCTGAAAACACTATTAAGCTTAAGTTGAAACTGCAGTACAGAAAGCACAATTCTCACAAATACATGCAGGAAGGGGATAAATAGGAGCTGATACTGCAGAGAAGGAACCCAAAATGAGCACAAAGGATCGATCCCTGGCTTGAGCCACCAGGTTCAAAGAAAGGCACTTTTATTTTGAAATGGCAGTGGCAGAAACCAAACGTCACAGCAAGAGCCTGCGGGTTCCACAGCAAGAGAAAATGCTACCATGGTCATTTGGGCAGGCTCCCACAAGCACAATTACCCCAGAGGACATGGGCTGCCATACAACTGCCCAAACAGTCGTGGGCCCAAGGCAAGAAAACCTGCATCTATGCTGGACAGCTGTGGGGTGGCAGAGGCTTCACAGTGCTGGTGTTAGAATAGGCTTGAAGAGCAGAAGATAAAAGGGCAGAGCTGGAGAACTGTCCCATACAGGAACTAGGGGGGATGCTCAGCACATGAACTGTCAAAGCTTGCCATTCCCTCTCCCTCCACGCAGGGTTGGTTTAGTTATTTTTTTGCTCATATTTCAGAACTGTCCCAATTTATGGACAAAAAGTTTGGACATTAGGAAAACTTTCTTCTCAGAAGAAGTGGTGATGCATTGGAACGGGCTGCTCAGGGAGGTGGTGGAGTCACTATCCCCGGAGATGTTCAAGAAACGTGCCATATGGCACCGAGGCACAGGGTTAGGGGGCACGGGCTGATGGTTAGATGATCTTAATGGTCTTTACAACCTTAACAATCCCATGAAAAAACCATTTAAAGGCTTTCTGCAAGACAACACAATTATACAAGCTACATATATGCTTGTAACATAAATATGTAGCATAAGCAATAGCCGAATGGCAAACAAAGACTCCCAGGGCTGGAGACTTCATTCATTTTGGCATCTCCTACTTCCTCCCTCCCTCCAGCAGCCATTACAAGCTCTCAGGGCTCAGCTCCTGCTGAACCTTGCCAGAGGCTGGGCATCCTGAACAGAGCAATTGCAGGAGCAGAGCCTCAGGGAGGCGGCAGGAATCACGGCCTTTCTGAAGCCCAGCCATCTACCTCCTGGTGTGGAAATGGGTAGCTTGCATGTAAAAGATAAAACCACCCTTTGGCTGTTGGCTGCCAAAGAGCTAATTAGAGCACGTTTTCATATCAAAAACCATATGTCAAAGGAGATCACAATTTCAGACTAATGATAGCAGTACTGCTCAAGTGGCCCAGAGGTGAAACAGAAAAGCCCAGCAGATTTATGTACAATAAAGTGTAAAGAAGGACCAGGGTATTGTTCTGGGGATAATGGGCTTCCCTGTGCTCTGTGCACCTGACTGCTCTATGGTGAAGGTTATAAAGCTGACACAGACTGCAGTGAGAATTCAATCACAGCTATTGAGAGGGCTGAGATTTTATGAAGCCCCTGCTCTCTGTCTGCATGGAAGAGGGATGCCCTGGGGGTAAAAGGGAAAGCTTCGCTCAGAGGTGAGATAGGGTTGCACCCGCTTAACCTATTCCTTTGAAGAACACTTGTAACCTGCTATTAAATAGTCAAATTTAGGGCAATACTCAATCTGTTCAAAATTATTTGCATCAAAAAAAGTAGAAGGGTATTCTTCAGTTCTTGAAGTCTATGGGACTGGTAACTAGGAGCCCTAGAGGGATAAGGGAGAATATGTGGGGAGACATACAAAGGACCTGCAAAGGGAATGCAGCCCTATCTGCTCACCTTCCTTTGAATTTCCCATAATGTAATGGGAAGGCCTGAGGGAAGAAACAACTGACTGCAACAGGAACCTGACCTGCCAACTTCCTAAAACTGCCTTTTTACTCAGCAAGAGGAAAAAAAGTTTCAGTTTCATGTTAGGAATTTTTCTATTACTGTGTAGTCTCTTCCATTATTTGTTCTTTACTTACTTTTGTGCATTATCATTTTGTAACGGCATCAGATCCTGAAATGTGAGGTCTATATAGAACAAGCACGTTCCTACCAGAAACCTGAGAAAATCAGTTCTCCTGCCTTCAGTTCCTTGCATGTGCATGGGCATCCAGAAACTGCATTTGACTGCATGTTCACTTTCCAGCCCACCATTTCCCTAACATACAGCATGCAAAAATCCTGGAGGTAATAAGGTACCACGCACTCAGCTGTGGGGTTCACCAGAAAGAAGCCAGAGTGCTCTGTGCAGCTCCATTTCTTCACCAGCAACTCTCAGGCACTGATGTGTTCCAATTTTCTCTCTCAAAAATGCTTCTGGGCGATGTTAAGGCACCAATCTCCCACCTCTCTCCTGTATAATAGACTATCAGAAAATCTGGCAAGGAGATAATGGATCACAATGTTACCAATACACTGATAATGCCTAGATATTGATCTTTACTGTATTTTGCTCTGATAACGCCATTGCAGGGATGTGGAAGAGTGAGCTGAGTGTATTTCCAGCTGTATAAGGGGAAATGTTAAATTACCAGTTGTCAGAACTGCTGCCCATCTCACATCTCCTTAAAATCTGAGCTGCTTCTCAAATTCACATTGCCCAGAGAAGCTGTGGGTGCCCCATCCCTGGAGACACTCAAGGCCAGCTTGGATGGGGCCCTGGGCAGCAGCCTGAACTGCTGGATGGCAGCCCTGCCCACGGCAGGGGGTTGGAATCGGTTGGTTTTGAGATCCCTTCCAACCCAACCCATTTTATGATTCATCATTTGGATCTGTGAAGGTATCATTATAAAGAAAGCAGTAACAGCAGTAGCAAACATCCTGTTCTTCTGAGGAGCCAGGCAGGAGACTGAACTGCTCTGAACTGATTGTATGGACCTCACCAACTGGGAAGCTAATACTGTGGTTTGATCTGCTGGCACACCCCCAGAGCTCTACAAGCGATGCTGGGCTGGCCAAGGCAATCCAGCTGTATTAGGGTCCTGTGTTCTGAGGTGGCTGCTCTCCTTAGATACCAGTACCCGCAGCAGTTACTCAGACACTCAACTTTAAAGGACTTTTCCTTTTTTTTCAGGGAGATGTGACTGCCAAAAATTGGCCTTCGAAAAGGCTCCGATTTGGAGACAATGCCCCACCTACCATTAAAACTATTCACTGCAGCAAGGCTCTTGTTTTGAAGCTATTCAGAGCACGTCTCCTCACAAATATTTCTGGATTTTAATAAAGACTTGCTAACTTTCAATGCTTTTACCTTGCAACTTAACATTCATTTGAGCCTTATGTAATGAGATGTCTTGGTACAACAGTCTAAATCTCTTGCTGTGCAGTTTCCAGCTGTCCTACACATTTATCACTCCTCTAAAGCCAGCGTGGCTAGAATTTTGATAAGGACTGAATTTATTGCATCTCCCTGCTGACTATTGGCACTCCAAGCACAGTTCCTGTTTGGTCCAGGCAAGCTGACCAAACACATTCTTAGTGATTGCAGCTGGGCAGGATTTGAAGGAGTTCCCTTGCTTTTCAATTTCATCTAACGGGAGAAAGCCTCAAACCCTGCTTTTAGCAAGACGGTAGTTGTCAGCTTCTTACAGAGCCACACACTGATTTCAGAGAGAACAATTAAGAAACTTTTTGCACCTTTAAGAAATTTTTCATTTCCAGAGTACCCAAATGACCACCGACGGATAGTGCTTCTCTCAGCCAGTCACTATTTCCAAAGGCGGGCAGAACCTACTTACTATGAGAGTGAGGAACATCTGGGAAGCAACTGATGAGAAATCCAAATAGTTCTTGCTTTACTTCGCTACAGAGGCGTTTATTCCAATAACTGTTGTTAGAACACAAAATAAAGGTGACAGCTATATTTGGGCAGCTGCCTAGCGAGCAGCCTACTGGCGAATGAACAAAGCTGTAGGCGCTCTCATTTCTACTAGCAAAAAGTTGAGCTGCCCTTCTTCATTCTCATTCATATTAGGCCTTTCTTTTAGTGTAATGAGCTGCATGGAAAAGGGCTGTGCATCAATAACACTGACTTCAACTCAACCAGCTCAGAACTTTTATCTAGATGTACGGGACTGACATAACTGTTTATTAGCTCACAGAGTATAAGTGTGAGCAGCACTCAAAGAAGCTCAGTTCTGCCATTTAAAGTTCTTCACGCATCTTACAAACTGCAATTCACGTAGTTTCCTTTTTTTCCTCCTAATCTTACGTGCCACAATGATGAATGTAGCCAAGGAAATGTCTGCAAAGAGGATCATTTTCTTGATGGATTTTGATGAACCCTTCTGCCATCATGTCCATATTCAATGAAGACGAGGAAACGAGATGTGGATGCAGGGCAGCCATCCTTACCCTGATCCCTGAATAGATTACAGAACAAATTCTCCTTGAAGTCACATTCAGAACCATGAAGGATAAGGTGATCACTGATAGCGTTAGCCCAGTATGGTTGTCTTCTGTGAAAGGCCCTATGGACAAGGGGAAAGCAGCAGATGTTTACCCTGTCTTACAACTAAATGTGGAGTGGATGGAAATCCCACAGAATGGATGGAAAACTGCGCACTGCTGTGACTAGCAATCAACAGTTTGAAGTCTGTAAGATGATCAGCTGGGAATGGAGTACCTCTCCATGGTTGGTAGTGAAAGCAACAGTGTTTTATGTCTTACCTGGTGATGGGATATGTCGTGTCCTCAGCAAACTGGCAGATAACACCAAACTGAATAATGGGAGGAGGAGGAGAGCAGGGCAGCCTAAAACACTGGAAGAAAGTTCACCCAGTTGCATCACTACTGGTTGGAGTGATGGGCTGATGGAAAATTCATTAAGCTCATCGGATCTGCATCTAGGGAAAGATAAACCAAGGGACCTGGGAATAATGGTGGACACAATAAGTGTCAGCAGCATGCCTCCTGACTGTCATGAAGGCCAACCCCATGCCAGGCTGCATAGGAAATGCATTGCCAAGAGGTTAAAGGAAGTGATTTTCCCCCTGTATTCAACACTTGCAGGGCAAACCTGGAGTTCGTGACCAGTTTGGTGCTTCCCAGTACAAAAACAGATATTAACAAATCTGAGCATAGCACAGAACCAATAAAACTGTTAAAAGACAAACATGTGACGTGGCCCAAAGGAGGCTAAGCTGGGATTGTTCAACGTGGAAATTAAGGTTGCAGGGCCTGCAGACTACAAACATCTACTGGATATTTATAGGAAAGAGAGAGCCAGGCTCTTCTCAAAAGTAGAAGAGGCAGTAGGAAAGCCACAGCAAGTGAATCTGACTGTGCATCAGAAAAAAAATACACACTGAAGATGCTACAAAACTGGAACAGGAAATTGTAGAGGCTGTCAAGCATCCTGGAAATACACAAAACTTGGCCTACTTTCAAAGTCAGCCCTGCTTTGATAAGGAGAAGTTGATCCAAATGACCTTCTGAAACCTCTTCAACCTAAACTATTCAATGATTCTAAAAGCTGAAAACAAGAATGCAAGCTCCACAGCGTGGCTAACAAAACACACAGACATCCGTTTCTGTTATCTTATGCTGTGTAACACTGCACTCTAATAACTCAAGATAGTTTTCATAGCACCATCAGTTTTAACTTAAGCCCTCATTATCAAATCAAATCATTATCAAATAGTCCAGGCCGCACACATATGCATTCAGGTACAGCTACTCCATAAAAAGCAGAAATCCTAAAAAGTAATGGCACTGAAGAGTTTAGGAGTGAAGTTTATCTCTATGCAACTAAAGCAGCCCAAATCCAGGCACAACCCGAGTCCCAGCCAGTTTTAATTCCAACCAGCAGCTCTGCTTATTTCTTTGACACATGAAGAACAAGAACTGTGGTTAATATCCTTTGTGGAATACAGTATTAAGTCATGTACTGTTGCAGGTACACAAGAGCTCAGATATTGTATATATTGAAAAGCTGTCTCTAAAGCATGAGAAATCATGAAAACGATTTCCTTAGCTTAACTTTGGTTTACTTCTTTGCATGTTTTCCTGACAGTTCTATGACCTAAGACGTGGAGACAGCATCACAGCTGGAATCTGTTGTGTTCCGTTGTCGTTCTTTTAAAACCACCTACTACATTTCTACAGATTTATTTTTTTTTTTTTTTTCAAAAAGGCAACATTTATTCAAAATCATTATACTATCAGCAAATCCTTTGGGAAGAATTATGCTTTTAAAAAATAAATGTTTCGACAGCAAGATGTAAAGCTAATAATGCTCCTCAGTTTATGAACACCTTACCCAAAAGCAGATGGGGAAACACGCAACTAGAGAAGTGCAGCAATCTCCTTTTGAGGAAGTCAAAACCTCTTCATATGAGATCACATGAAAACAGCTACAAAGAAGGTGACTACTTGCCCATTTCATTCGCTGTTTTCTATGCCCGTTACAAGCAGAATGATCGACCACTGCACTGTATAGCTCTTTGCTTCCTTCTGGTCACGATCACAACCTTCTACTCAGAGAAACAAGAACATTCAATGCAGATTTACTAAAAGAACTCTTTCCAGTTGATGGTAAATTACACATAACAATGACTTTTATCACGACAGAGAACGTAAGAATGGTTAAAGAGGATATGCTCAACAGTTAACAGGATATGCTGACCATATTTTCCTTGTTGTGTCACAAATTCTAGGAGTCATGAAAGAATACAGACACTGGGATTCTTTACAAAATCTTGTACTAGTCTACTTCTGGAACGATTAAACATCTGTGACAGAGAGTCTATCCACTCCATATAGGGAAACATTTCTGTAGTACCATCAGTTAAAGCCTGAAGGAAAGTAACAACTGTTTAAACCAGTTTACCAAAACTAAGGGTACATCGAGAAGAAAAGAAAAAATTGTAAGTGGATGCAAAAAAGAGGTCATGTCTAGCTATAGCATAGACTCCTTCATAAGTAAGTAAACCAATAATACTCTTAAGTTTGTCAGGGTGCCTGTTCAGCCACACGCTTAACCACAGCTTCCATTTAACACATTCGTCTTTAAGGAGCAGGAATTAGAAGCCTGTGACCAATTAGCACTCAAAAAACTCCCAAGATCCTGCACCTTTTGCCCTCCGCTCTACCTCTTCTCTGTTGCACATCTTCCTTCTCCCCAGGTAGCAGGCACAAATAAAACAAACCAATAACGTTCATCTTCCAGGGCTGAGGCTGGTTGTTTTTTTGTGTGTGGTTTTTTTTTTGGACGGACAATTCTGTCAGATAAATAAACTTCCAAATATCAGAGAACAAGAGAATGGACACAGAACAGTCAAGACAGAACACTTTTGTTTTAGTCAATTTTCTTTTAAATCCCAATCCAGCTCCTAGTAAGACTGGACACTACTTACAACACTCCTAGAACTGCAGAAGAATGGAAACACAATAGGGAGCGAGTGGAAGGCGGGGACAAGACAGCCCAGCGGCTGGCTTCAGACATTCACATACACAAAAGCCAGCGCCAACTGGAGTCATTAAGGCCCAGATGCCCCACTAAATAGGAACAAACCCAAACACAAAGGTAGCACGTGAAATGTATTTACCTATTTAAACACAGGCAGCTGGTCAGGCTAGAATGGGGAAGGTAACTGCTAATTCCTTGTACTACAAGGAAGGAATGGAGTAAAAAAACCCAAGCCCACGGGCAGGTTTTCGCTTTGTGAACCTCTGTCTGTGCTGCTGGTTAACAGTGGTAAGTATAAAAAAATCAAAGAAAAATAATCTATTTATAGAACAAGTCAGTAGTCTGAGACATTTAGAAAAAAGTAAAAACAAGTCCTTCTTTAAAAATGGATTTACTAAAACAACTGTCACCCGGGATGACCCCAAGCCCTCTGGTCCTCTGGCAAAGCCAGGGGTAACTTTGAACAAGAACAGTTGCTGACTGGTAAGCATCCAGCAAGGCCAGCAGGGAGGGGAATTTGCACTGTGAACAGTATCTGCAGACTGCTTGCTGGTATCTCTTGAGGTCATGCCCATAGCCTGGTGATACTGGAAATAGTTGTGAGTGAAACTTTTCACAGAAGCACGTGTCAGTGTAACCTCTGAGGTAAGTGGGCTGTCTTCTTTCCTTCCCATTCCTGGGTACAGATCACAGAAGCTGGTGCCCCTGTACCTCCTTGCCAGCTCCATCCTGCGTGAGACAACTTTAACGTGCAGGAGTGCAGAACTCTAAGCAAAGCCTAGAACAGGAGAGGGCACCCCTGCAGAAAGGGAAGCACTCTGCTTTTCATAAGCTCTGGTCAAGATAAACATCATTTTATCCTGGCCCTCCTCAGGACAGGAAGATCAGCTGTCCCCCACTAAGGTAAAAATTTTGCTAGCGGAGTACAATTGGGTTTCTTTTTGGTACACAGAACCTTTGCTATTTCTGAGATCATGAGCTCCTCTGCCCTTTAGCTACAAATGAGAAATTCATTCAGTCATCCACTTGCTCCCATCCTTATAGAGTAGTGTTAGCCGCCTGGATACGGAGACAACTTAACTCTCTCAAGACACTGCCCTTCTCACTGAGTTGGCAGGAGAAGGCAAAAGAGAACTTCCAAAACCTCCTTAGGGCAACCTGGTATGGCTATAAGCACCAGCCCATGCCACCAACTCCAGGCCAGCTCCACCGCCAACGTGGACTTCTAACACCCTGAAGCGTCTAATCTAACAACCTCAGGTTAGCTCAGTCTCTAAGAGCAACAGCCACTCTCAAAGATGGAAATACTCAAGTCAAAACACTGGCTGCAGCTCCTAATGAGGCGGTGTCTGCATAGATGAGTCAGAGCCACTGTGCCTTGACGTCCCTGCTGTATGAAGGAAGCCAGCTGTAAAGGAAGGGACCAACTCTGCTGCAGGTCTGTACATCCTTGGAAGTGAAGCTCAGTGGCTACATTAGATTCAAACCCTCTCTTTCTGTAGGGGTTTCAGCAGTCCGTTTTCTCAGCAAGTTCTAGACACCAAGCAGTTGCTAACTTGTCTCCTTAAGATCTTCCATTGGGAGTTTGTAGCTCAACAAGAAAGAAGGAGGTGGCGCATGAGCAGGGCTACTTGGTCCCTGCATTGTTTTCTTTGCGCAGTTTATACAGATGTAATCCTCATTCTCAGCCATTTCTGGAGAGACACCAACGCAAACTTGATGAAACCACTCATCGCAGCCACCATCACACTGCACCCAGTCCACCTGCAAGAAGGAGAGACAGAAAAGCAGAGGTTCCATGAAGAAATTGTCTCCTATTAAATCCACATGATATACTGAGAATGCAAAAAGTGCCTGGCACAAATTAATGCCCTACAGAACAAGTAGCTTCAGCAAAAAGTAGCACTTTCACAGAGCAATGTGAAAATGGAAATATACTAGTAAAAAACATTGTGGCAACATATCTCGGATGTGGTTTGTAGGAGAATAACCCCCAAATGAATTTTTCAAAGCAACTAGTAATGGACAAAAACACTCCCATACCTGCCATTTTGCACTTGTACTGCATTCATTTAGTGAAAGTACAAATACACATCTAGCCTTATGGATAGGAAGGCATTCCCTGAAAAGCTACGATTGTATAATTACGATTACTCAGTTTCATTTATGGAAGCTTGATGACCTTTATAACATGAACACTCCTGTCTCTCACCATATCAACTCCTGTAAAACATAACCTAAATATCTGTAAAGAGAACACTCGAAAAAACACTGTACCATCTTATGGGTCAATTGTCCAGGGAAATTTCTAACTTTGTCTTAAGAAAGGACTTCAGTCCTTTCACACTCATCTGAACACTTACATTCCGTATCTGTAGTTTGAAAAAAGACTGAGCTAAATCTCTGGATTTATATTTGATCCTACTCTCTGGTGCAAACCAGTGCTGTATAGGGTCAATCCTACAGCTATTACTGAAAGGTTTTCTGTTTTTAAAGCAGCAAAAAAAACAACTGAAAAACACTCTGTGAAGACTGATCATTGAGCAGCGTGTGTTTAAAAGCTGACAGTCAGAACAGGAAGTGTCACACAGAAAAGCAACTCAAATGTTTTTGTTTTTTTTTTTGTAATAAACCAATTGATTTTAAAATTGTTGATTATCCACCTCCCAACAGCAACATGAAGCACTGCAGGTTGTTGACTCAGCAGCATCGCTGCTCACAAGCTGCACGCAGGAAATACTAAAATGTACTACATTTAGCAGTGCTGTACAACCCACTTCTGCTCAGATATGGAATGCGATCCAGAACATTTATCGCTGAGGCAAAGAATTCTTTGAATCAGACAACACGTGTTCTGCATTACCAGTAAAGAGTTACATAGCAGTCCAGTTTGAAGAGGCTAAACTTCCCAACCAAGATAGAGTACTTTATATTCCAGATCATAAGTTTTCATCTTCCCCTCATGTTTTGAAGTGGCCAGGAGAATGAGATGAGTTTGTCAAGTTTTATTCACATTTACATACCTACCCAAGTAATACTTAATACCTCCTCACTTCAAATTATTCTACTTTTGTTATTCAAGCTGTTCAGCCTTATTATTGAATTCACTTTGCATGAAATTGACTATGCTGGGACTAAGCAAAAACTCACTTTGTCCTTGCAGGGCCTCTGGCAGTTCTGTGCAGCACATACTGCATTCTCATCATCTGACTCCTCAGCTCCTGACCAGTCATACTTAGAAGGAATATCTAGAACCTTCTTCTCTCTTTTTTTCTCCGTGCTCTCCTTTGCCAGCTCCACCTTGGCCACAACCGCCTTCTCTCGCTTCTTCTTCCGCTCCTCTTCCTTGGCCAGTTTCTTTGCCAGCTTGTTCAGCTCCTTTGTTTTGTCCATGGTGAGTTTTAGCTTCTTTTTCTTCGGTTTTTCTAATTTTTTCAGCTCCTTAGACTTTTGCTTCATATCTCCAAAGAACTGCTCTGCTCTCTCCAGCTTTCGTTTCCGCTTCCTCTCAGATGAGTCTCTTCCTCTCATTTTCAGCGGTTTCTCATCCATGCTGTCATCCTTCATAAAAGGGGAAAAAGAGATCGTTGGGTTTTTCCCACACAAATTTCCATATACCATAAATCTGTGGTTTAAGATGTACTCACCTCTGCCATTATCCTAACATGGTGGAAGAAACCCAACATCATACTGTCTCAAAGTCCAAGCAAAAGAGGCTCAACTTCACTATACTTAAATAAAAGTATTAAGTTCCTAAAGTATAGTGAATTTAGAAGGTCCAGTGGGAAAAAGTAAAATATCAGCAAGAGTAAGGAGAAAAAACAGGCAGTAATCACAACTCCCTGCTCACATTGCTTTTCAATAAAAGTGAGGAAGATTGATTGTTAGATGTTCTTGCTTGTTTTTCATTCTAGGTCAGTCTTGCCTGTAATTATTTTTGAGAGAAAGCAATTGCTATTCTGGAGATTAGTACAGAACAATTGCCGAATTCTTAACAAGTTTTATCAACTCCAGCAAGAGAAGAATGCAACAGATTCATTATTTGAATAGCTCCCAAACCAGGACACACTATAAAAAACCTGATGTTATTAAACACTCTTAAGCAGCAGATTCAGATTGGAAATGGGGTTTATAATTGGCAAACTGTCATTGTAGGTAACAAGTCCTATTTATAACCACTTCACACAAACAAGGCTGACTCAGTCTGAGTTAATTCAGCCATATACTTTAACCTTAATTACATTAATAGATTAAGAACATACTACAGGTCAGTAAAGACTGGGTCTGTTTACTGTACATTACTTAATATAGCTCCTCCACCCTATAACATGTTCTCTGAAGGCTGTTTTGCAGAAGTCTACCTATTTTGCATCTAAGTAGACAAAGAAAGGTATTCAAATCAAAATGAGTAATTCTGGCCAAACAAGTATTCACAGAGATTAACCAGAAAAATGTTGAACCCTACCCTCCACCCACAAAGCTGTTTTTAACTATCAGCATAACACTGTGGCATGCTATTTATAAAGTGCTATTTGCTGGCACTTAAATTGTTCATCAAAAAAAACCAACAAAAAACCCTATACCCAAACCATAACATTAAAAGAAAAAATAATCTTATGAAATGAAGCCCCTAGGTCTAAACATAGTAATGCAGTACTTCTCCAGAAGCAGGATCTGCTTTATACTACTGCCCTATAAGCTAGCAGTTTGGCAGCATCTTGACTTACCCACTGTATTGGATGGCGCTCAAAAGAATGAGATAACTGATCAGTATGCATTAATGTTCAAGAAAAATGTAATCCATTTTATGCTACTGTCAAGAAGGAATAATCCTCAGCCTATTTCCTGTACTTTTCAGTACAGGAAATAGCAATGATGTACTTTGTAACTATATATGGTCAAAGTGACCCTATCTTCAGGTGACACAGAATGAAGGATGGATGCCACTACAGCTCCAACACAAGAGTTTACATTCTCTTCTAACACACAACCCTCATTCATACACATTATTTAGCCACAGCATGAATGAGGCACAAACAATTTGAACTAGACCTTAGAATCACCACATACCCCTGCCTCATTTAGTACTAGCAAGAAGTCAGCACATTTTCAGAGAAAATTTTGAAAAAATAAGAGTACCTTGGCTATTTTGTTCAGAACTGGAATCTTGTTACCTACATTAAAAACAACGTCCTTTCCCCAGCAACAGATACTTGGCAATATAAGAATATTATTTAGGTACAAGCTGTCCATATTAACAGAATCACAAAATCTCCTGGCTTGCAAGGGGTCTTAAAGAGGTCCCCTCCAGCCAGGGCCATCCTGTGTGATTCTGTGACCAGGCTGTCACCTAGCAGATCACGTTGCCTAGAGCCTCATCCAACCAGGCCTTGAGAACCTCCAGGGATGGAACATACACAAATTCTCTAACCACCACCTCACCACTCACTGAGCAAAGAATTTCCTCCTAATAGTTAATCTAAACCTCCCTTTTTTAGTTTTAAATCCATTCTCCCATGTTCCACCTTGTTTATGTGCTCACTGTAGGTACTGGAAGGTTGCAATGAGGTTTCCCTGGTGCCTTCTCCAGACTGAAAATGCCCAGCATCCTCAGATTTTCTTTGTGAGAGACGTGATAGAGCCTTCTGGATTATCTTCATGGTCCTCCTCTGGACCCATTCCAACAGCTCTATGTTTTCTTGTGCTGGAGGCCCCAAGCCTCAACGTATGACTCCAGATGGGGCCTCACAAAAGCAGAGCAGAGGGGGACAGTCCCCTTCCATTCCCTGCTGGACGTCCTTCTTTTGATGCAGCCCAGGATGATGCTGGCCTTCCAGGCTGCCTCACATCTAGCTTCTTCCTCCATCAGATCACCCAAACCCTTCTCCACAGGGCTGCTCTCAATGAGTTTTTCTCCCGGTCTGCATAAATATCTGGGATTGCCCCAACCGAGCTGCAGCACCTTGCACTTGGTCCCATTGAACCTCATTACATTTTCATTGGCCTGCTTTTCAGGCTTGCTCAAGTACCTTTGGATGGCAAAGGAAGCGTGGGCATATGGCTTGGGAAGAATACAAGGATGCCATCCAGACATTCAGAGACAGAATCAAGAAAGTCAAAGCACAGATGAAACTAAACTTGGTGAGGTATGATCAAAAGACTGGAGCACCTCCCCCACAAAGAAGGGCTGAGGGAGCTGGGCATATTCAGTCTGGAAAAGAGAAGGCTCCAAGGAGACATACCTGTGGCCTTTCAGTACTTAAAGAGAACTTTTAAACAAGATGGAAACTGACTTTTCACATGGCCAGATCATGACATGACAAGGCACATCACTTTTAAAGTAAAAGAGGGAAGATTTAGGTTTGATGTTCAGAAGAAATTCTTTACTCTGAGAGTTATGAGGCCCTGATGCAGACTGCCCAGAGAAGCTGTGGGTGCCCCATTCCTGGAGGTGCTCGAGCCCAGGTTGGATGGGGCTCTAGGCAGCCTGAGCTGCTGGGTGACAGCCCTGCCCAAGACAGGGGGATGGGAAGTAGACAGTCTTTAAGGACCAATACAAGCAATACCTGGTTCCACATACAACTACCCCTGACATTCAAACCCTATGTCTGAGAGCATTTGTTCAAATGCTTCTTGAAATATTGGTGCCATGATCACTGTCCCGGTGAGCTTGTTACAGTGACTGACAACTCTCAGATGAAGAACCTTCTCCAAATACCCAACAACACCCTCCTCTTCCTATTGGTGTCATTAGACATGAGATCCACACCTGCCACTCTTCTTCCCAGCTCAAATGATTCTTTAACTCTAAAACAGAACCCCACTACTGTTTGTTTGCCAGCCTGATGCAACTTCATTTACTATTAACCCTCCAGCCTGACACTCCAGCCAATTGTTCACCCACTGCATTATCTTTTCGTCTAGCTGCAGGCTGGGCATTTTGTCCAGAAGGATATTAAGAGAAACGGTAATGAAATATTTGCTAAAATCCAAAAAGGCTACATCAACTGATTTCCTTTAGTCAGCTAATTGTCATAAAAAGAAATTAAGTATGTTAAACACTTTCCCCTTGTAAGCCCTTTAAAAAAAACAAACAAACAAAAAAACCAACACTATAAAAGATTTTTTCCTATACTAGAATATTTCTACAAGTTCATACCTCCATTACATGAAGGAATCTGTCTTCAGAGGGCGGATGAGTAGCCTGTAAAATCCGCCAGATGTGCTGAGTTTCATCCAGTGATACCTCCAGCAGATCTCCTACCATCATTAGATCTTCTAACTGAGCCTTTGCTCCAGGTGATAGCTCCAGTACAGGAGGCTCTAAACTGCGAGGTACCAGTGGACTTTTCCGAGGCTGTTTTCTTGGAGTGCTGGAACCTTTCAGACAGGAGACAAGTTGCATGAAGATAAAAGGACAAGATCAAAACAGAATAGGAAATAACATACTTTTCACAACAGCTACTTAAAGATGGAGGCAATACCAAGCAAAAGAAAAAAAAAAAAAAAGAAAACAAAGAAAAAACCACAAAAATCACAGAAACAGCTTTAAATATCAGACATTTGAACTGCAGTGTTAATCTCTTATATCTTCTTACAGAGAGCATATCCTCTACAACTAGCAGAGGCAATAGTGTTTCCTTTCTTGCTGTTGTCTGTTCAATTTTATCCCAATGCATAGGAAAGCAAATACCTTGAGAGCAGCTTTTAGACGCAGATGAATACGCATGCTCAGCACAGAACGAGGGAGCAGTCCACATATGTGTCACCACTTCCTCTGATTTAATGGGGATTTCCTCATCACAAAACAAATTCGGTTCTAAGCTGCTAGAAGATTTTATGCTGGCATTGTCCTGAAAAAGACCCACAGGAAAAGAAAAATGTAACATCTGGCTCTAACAAATGCTTACCTCAAAGTAAATTCTACTAAGACCAACCAGTTTACTGTTCCTAAAACCCTCCTTCAAAGTATCCCCACCATAGACACCAACACCACTGGAAAAAGGTAGAAATTAAGTCGCTATGTAAATAATAGAAGAATGCAGCAGCTGTGAAGGCAAGTGAATTCTAATTCTTTAATCAGTGCATGAGTCATATTTGTCAAGTTTCTTCCCTAAGCATTCCCTCACATGAGGTCTTCAGCAGTCAACATGATGACAGTCTCTCACTTAGCTTACTCAGCTTTGTTTGAAAACTTCGACTGCAAGATCATAAAGACTGGCATCTTTAATAAAGTAGAAGTATGCAAAGTAAATAATGGTTATTATTGAAAGAAATGATTGAAGACCTTACAGAGGATTGACAAAACTGCATGTTTCATCCAATGTAAGATCTAAATATCAATAGATGGATGGCCACAGAATGGCAAGAATAAATAAAAATCAAATTTTGCCCTGAAATCAGGATTTTAATGGTCATCTTGGACAATTTTATGATACAAATGCTAAAAAAGAGAAGGGCTGTAATACTTAATAATGTTGTGAATACTTTCATGAAAAGACTAATGATAGCACTGGTTTGTACTCAGTGCATCGCATAAAGCTCTGCTTGACATCTTGAATGCGTTACAAAAATAAATGCAATGATTGTGATGCAGGTGCGGGTGGATCTATAAATAGAAAGAGAATAGGAATGTCTTAGAGGTGGGAAAAAAAACTTTGTTTTGATTTTGCATTATTATATTAGGCTGAAAATCCAAAGGCACAAACCCATATCAGTAGATACCCTGACATCTGCTAGTATTCACTTCTCTCTCTTCTTCCTCACTCCTTACAGGTGAAATTAATAAACTCCTCAACCAGCTATTTCCATATCTATTTTTTTAAACTCATCATTCCCCTAGAAGACATTTATAAACCAAAAATGGGAAGAAACACCTGAAATCCAACATTATAAAGAATTCAATTCTGAGTTGCTTTGCCATTTCTTTTGAACTCTGCTGCATCTAGGTTAGAACTGAGGACTATGGCTGACTGGAAATTTGTCTGCTCTTCCAATCACATTAGCTGTCCTAACAAGACATTTCTGGTCCCTATCTGCTTTGTTTTGTCAGATTTTCACTTTAGGTTTTTACAGTTACACATAATGATGGACATCCAAATCAAAAGGATAAGTAACAGATTTTGAAATCATGACAACAGAATGCACTCAACAGAAATGAAATTACACTCCTGCAGTACCCTCGCATCCTGACAAGCATATGCCATCTTTCTAGACATACGCTTCCTTTCATCACAACCTCAGAATGTGCCACATCTTTCAGAAACGCCTTATTATAACTTTCAGTGCAAAGAATGGTTCACAGCATGTTTCTAATGAAGTTGTTCTAATTAAAAGTTGTAGTATTCAATTACAATTTACTCTCACACGGGGCTGCAAGACAAATGTATGTAATTGCATAAAGCTACTTAGAAACAAGTTACTAAGAGCAGGAGATTGAAGCAGAACATATCTGTAAAATTCACTGTTCCTCTCGAAAGCAGAAAGTGTGCCTTAAAAGAACCTCTACAATCTCACTTCTTAAAATTAGAAATGACACTACCGCTAAATAAAAACTACTACGTAAGAAGAAACAGTGACATTGCTTTTGTCTGCATACATACAAGAAAGACATTTCAGAAGTACTAAAATGAAATACATCATACTGACAACGCTTGGCTAGCTCAACAATTGCCTTCTCTCATGACTGTATATATAAAGTCTAACAACTGCCATGACAGTTTCTGAGCTGGATCAGTTTCACAACGTGAACCAGAGATCGAGACCTAAGCAGTTCCACATATCAAAACTGAACAGATGTACCTTCTTTTACATGTGGGTTGAACAAAGATAAAGGTATGAAAATGTGAAAGCAGCTCTGGCATCAGGAAACTTCTTACAGGGCATGAAGCTTTCGAAAACTTATGTTTTGCTACAGTGGAAGCCATTTAAGAGCTCTCCAAATATTACTCATTTATGAATCATAACATCTGTGGAAGAGGCATAAAGACAACGTCCAATCTCAATGGTACTGTGAATATAAATCCCATGAGAAGCAGTTTTCTCCTTAGCACTAGAAGGAACCTTCTGAAACTCAATCAGTCACAGGACATTTAAGAATTCTGAAAGAATATGTTACAGAACTTGCCTAAATTCCAAAGCTAAGACACTCAAAATTAAGAAGTACCTCTTCTGCAACAGAAGCCAGGGCAGAATATTCTTAGTAGCTTGAAATATTCTGGATTAAATTGAAATAAATAGGAAACAGGTGTTCTGAATTAACTCCACACAAACAAGCCACACTGGATTACTCACCTTTATGTCATAGCCATATGTTTCCCTGATGTCTTCATCAGAGTCTGTCTCTTCATCGTCATAATCCAAAGTCTGTCGAGGGGAAGAGGACACACTCCCTATCACTCTGTTAAAGGCTGACTGCTGGAAACTAGTTAAGTGTCCCTGAAAGAAAAACAGAGTAAGAGACTGAAACAGTGAAGCTTCTAGAAAAATCTATTGAAAACCTGAGGTCATAGTCTCTATGAAAAGGGTGGTTCTTTATGCCTGAAGACAACTGCCTGGTGCACATTCACAGCAAGTTGAGAAGAAAGACTGGGAAATAGCCACAGAAATAGGCTTTTTCAGACTTTATTTCCAAGCTTTTGCATAACAGCTACCAAGAAGATATAGCTACTGTTGTTCACTGGTACCAAATTATACCATTTATACTTAAATATACTTATTATACTCATTTGTACAGCTGGAGCTGTACAAATTTCTTTACCACGGCATCATATGAGATCATACTGATCCCAAGATGAGCAAGCCAACCACAAAAAGTACCAGTGATTCCCTATAGTCCTTGATAAAGTTTCCTAAGATATCAAAATCCCAAGAATGAAATCCATTAGAACTTATAAATACAGATACTTTTGATTTTGACAGAGGTAGATGAAACTTTGACACCGAAGTAGCCACTGCTTCAAAAATCCTCAGGCCATTAGCTGGCTGCAGCATTTGAACCAGCATCCCTTATGCTTCAACAGTTGCTACTGACAATGAGTTCAAAACAGTAGACCTGTTGTAAGGACCTGAAATTAACAGCTGCCTAAACATTAGAATTCTCAGCCTAACTGCTCTCTCCCCACCAAGCTTCTCTAAGAAAGGTAAGGAATTTTGACACAGTGAAGAATGACCAGCACAGTGCATAAGACATTCACACCCCTACCTGCAGATCTGGGTTGGCTGCTGCCTTCTGTAGCTCTGCACTGATTATTTTCTCTGTTTTCTCCCGTGCTGCCTGCTCCACCATTCGCTGGCTTAGCACAGAAAGCTTAGCCAAAGCAGAAGACAACTCATCAGTAGCCAAAGCTTGTCGTGCTCGATCCTGCCAACTCATGGCACGTTCTGTCAAGCACTGCAATGCCTCCCCTTCTGGTAGCCGTACAGGCAGCTTCTGCAGGGACACCAGCAGAGACAGTATTGTCTCGAGACGTGGCCTTCGAGAACGCATGCAAAGCGGACACAAAAACTTCACTTCTTTGGCCTGCCAACTTGAGCCCTTCTTCTGAGAACTTGTTTTGGGGAGAGGCACGCAGCCGCTATGGAACCAGTCTTTGCACAGCTCACACTGTAGCATGAATCCACTAGCTGTCTTGCGGCAGACACAGAATTTGACTTCTTCTATACGATCCACCATAGTCATCTTGGCCAGGTTAGCTGCTCTGAGAGTGTGCATGGCTTCAATCTCCTTCTGTTCCCGCTCCTTGAATATGGCCACCTATCCAAAGACAGAAACAGTTCATGACCTTCACACCTAGAAGAGATCACTTTTTATTAGCAACACAGAAAAGGAAAGAAACATCAGGAGATCTTAGTAAAACTAGCCCAAAATTATGAGATTGTGCGACCCATTTAAAACTTCAGTTACAATGCCTCCTCAATTACATCCTGATCCTCTATGTCCCCCTGACAGAACCACCGTACAAATATTAATGTTCTCTGTTTAAAAAAAAATCTGAAATTCATAATTAAATCCATTATAAGAACAGAAGAGAAACAGGTATTGTTTAAATGCTGACAGCAGAAGGAAATTCAAAGTGACAGTTTATCTTCCTGAAGCAACTCCTATTTCCTCAGTGTCTCTACTCAAATAAATATAATGAAGCATAGTAAGATAAAATTGGTTGTATACAAGCCATATTAAATATTCTGCATGTATTTTCTTTGTTTGTGGAGGAAGGGCAGCCAGATGACGACAAGTTCTTCTGATAAGTTGCATCAATATCCTCCCAACAAAGAAGAACAAACGTAACACTGTTTCCTACCCAGTTTCCAGGACGAAGCCTTACAGATAGCCCTCGGATATTCTTCACGTAGGAACAAGGAAGGACAATGCTCAAATAAAAAGACTTTCTACAGCACGGCAGGCAAGGTCTAAGGTCAGCAAATTTAGAATACACTTTTAAAATCTGTTGACTCGTGTCAGCAAACCATTACCATCAAATCTTAAGAATCAAAGGAGCAATTGCCAAAACAATTTGAAATAGGATTTACTTCAACTAAGTATACTGCATAAATTTAACCAATAGTAGTGTGCTGGGTACTGCTTAAGAACTGCATCTCATCTTGCATGTACTGAAATCCTGTCAGAATATTAGAAGAACAGCCACACATTATTAGACCAGGAGCATTTAAGTCATTTACATAGCCAGATACATATTATACACTTGTTCTTATTTGTTGAACTGTGCTTCCCTCTACTTTCACTGCTATATTACTATAGCTATATTACTGTGCCAATATTATTAGATATTTATCAGATATCCCGTAAGATTTTTACACAAACTAGAGACATATTAAATCCACGTATCAGGAGACACTACCTTTCATTGCTCCTTACCACAGCTGCAGTGTCCCTGGCCTCCTCCAGCCCATCCTCCAGCTCACTCAGGGATTCCAAATCGAGATCTTTTTCCTTCTCCTTCTCCATCAACTCCTTTGCCCTCTTCCGTCTATTCTTACTGCTTCCATAAACACCAATATCAGTGCGAGGGCTCAGAACCTGTAACCAAGAAAACTTACACTGTCACTCCCAAGAATTAGGGGTTTAATCTGTTTCCTAAAAAGCAACAGTTGAGGTTTATACACAAAACAAGACTGGCCAAACACAGACTTATATTTTTTGTTCTTTTCATCTGAGTTCAGCAGAAGCTTATTATGTTCTATTACCAAATGGAATTCGATAATCTATTGTGCCTTCCAGACAGCAGAAAAGCATCAAGATCCATTTCTGAAGTTTGACTCTGTACTTTCGCTGCTTACCTGTAACAGACTGTAGCTTGAGTTCTTCTTCAGGAAGGTCCTTCCTGTGCGCTCTCTCCAAGCCCGTGCAGCTGCTACCTGTGACTCCAGTTGTGGCAAGGCATCAAGGCGCACTGGTATTGGGCGGCCTTTGGCAGACAAGCTCTCCAGTTGCTCCAGGTAGGCATAGTTGTTCCCATTCTGGGGTAAAAGAAAATTCCCTGAGTCAAATATTGCAACGCTGTGTCAGCGGACAGTTTGATTTCAAGCCATATACTATCCCAGTCAGTGACAAAAACAGGAACTGAATGGAAAGAAGAGCAGGGTTTCAATCTCACTGCTGTTTTTAAAACTTTCTCTCATACAGTTTCTACTTTAACATCTATTCTGATGTGGTCAACTGGCTTAGGGAGTAAGACGTTCCATTTTTAGCTGGCAGTCTTAAATCCTACCTGCTCAACAGCAAGCTACATATCTGAGAGTTCTACAGGGGCTGACGTGAAGTCAATTGAGATTCTCACTTCAGTTCTCAATAAATACTTGATACAAGAAAAGCAACTGCAATCCAGAGATTAATAATACTGTGAATATCACAGAAACCACATCAATTTCAGTCCATATTGTCTGAGCAGGGCAACAGAAAAGGGGGCTCTACTGAGCTAATAACTAACTTCAATGTATTTCAGACAAAAACATTACAGCTATCAGTGCTGTTACATCTTAGACAAAGAAAAAGAATTCAACACACTGTGGAGAGAAAAACAAAATATTCCCATTGCCAACTCCAAAACTAAAGACCTTTGAGGAGAGCATTCTTCACTGCAGCAAGTATCTCCAGTGATAGTGCATCAAACAGTAATAATAAATACTGCCCTCTAGAGTTACATTTGTATCATAACAAAATTGTCAGTTTTTACATCTATTAAGAAACGGGCAAGAGGAAGGGATGTAAAAATGGAAGAGTGAATGGGGAGACAGTTGTACAAAAAGAAGAAAAGGAATTCAAGCACATAATCTATGACAAGTACATTCAACAAGAACAGGAATCCGTTCAGATCATACCTGTGGGTAGGGGGGGCTAAGAATAAAGAACATGTCTAAACAAATGATGCAAACAGAAGAGTTCTGTTCTTGCTGTAACCCCTACCTGAATGGCCTCCACTTTGGCTGTCCAGTCTCTAGCCCGCTGCAGGGCTTCTTTCAGTGCCAGCACATTGGGCAGGTAAGCGGGGATGTTCTTTGCTTCGTTCACGATGCTCTCCAAAGCCATCATACTTTGGCGTGGTCTAGAGTTAAAAAAAAAAAAAAAGAAAACAAAACACCAATGCCAGCCATCTAAAGCCACAGATTTGACAGGCTGATGATGAGACTTCATCACTATGCGTAGCAGCATAGGATATTCTTGGAGGGTGCTACTGGATACCAAGAAACAGCGAAGGTCAGAAAGCTGAACTTGGTCATCTGAAGTCCATCAAAAGAGCACAGCATCAAAATTCCTTAACATTAAAGAAGGTGCCGTGTACCATACTGAGCATTTTTATTTTGTTTGCTCACACCTTCTAGCCACTGCATAACACAAAAGGGAATCAGACCTTCTGTAACTTATCAAGAACCTCAAACCCAGTTCTCTGGCAATGACAAAGGCTGAGGAACACTCACCTGGCCTGCAGGCAGACCTTGGCTTTCTCCTCCCACCTCTCCGAAACTGTGAGTAACTCCTGAAGCTCAGCCATGGCTTTCTCTACAGCATGATGTGGTGCCAAGCCCACACCTGAGTCGATCAGCTTCTTCATCATATCTAGGGTGACCCTCTGGGGATCCAAAAGGGTGGATCTCACCTCATCCAGCCACCGTGCCTGCTGCAGTTCCTGCTTCAGCCTTGGTAGTTCAGGAAGTTCTACATAAAGACCAGAGCCCATGTCTATCAACTCTTGCAGCTTGGATGAGTCTGGGACCTCATCCATCATAGCTTCTTGAGCACGTTCATGAAACTCTTCCACATCATCAAGTAGATTCTGGAGTAACATATAGTGAAAAGTGTTTTGAAAAAAACATTGTTTGATTCCATAGAATCAAAACAAAGTTGGCTGTAGGATGAGTCAGATGTGAGTTTGTATGTGATCATCACATTGTCAGTCAAAGTTTCTATACACAGTGCCAACTGTTTTATCAGAACTAGTGAGTCTGACATAGGGACTATTTATTACACATATCAGTTATAACAAAATCTGCAACTAAAATAACACAGCTGCAACCAACAATGGATCCCAACAAAACCAAGGTATTACAGACTGCCCAGACAATGCTTATTTTAAAGCAGTGGGTTGAGGAGAGACTTCTTCAAAGATGTCATCTTTTTAATTAGCTGTTGGAGGCATTACGCTGATACTGACAACACATAACAGAACACAACATGCTAAGGGAAAAGAACGAACCAGAGTTAAAGGAGCTTTAAAAGAACAATAGTCAAGTTTGCAACTATCGTTTTCTAAAGCATTTTCACTACCAAAACACAACAGGATTTTAGCTTAAAAACTGAAAATAATATGAAAATGCAAAACCCTCCAATGACAGGAGAATTTCACAAAAGATCTAACCACACTGCTGTACTCATTCATATTCCCATGTTTCGAAACTGCAGTTAAATGAAAAGATCAGACAGGCGAATATCTCCATGGGAGATTTATTCAAGGACATTCAACCTGTATACTTGACTGATTCACTCCTGAATCTCTTAAAAAAAAGGTTAGATGCTACTGATGGCAAGTCAGCGGCCACAGTGAGAAACAAAACCTTCATCTCCTACACGTATGCTTACTGCCCTTCTTGTCTGATGTTGCTTTTCATGACCACCTAGAAACCAAAGTCATTTACAAAATAGACATGATTGGCATTACAGGGTTTTTAATATTGGAAACAGATGCTGAACACTTCATAGTAACAATAGTAAATTGTGACAGTCTAGTAATTATCAAGCCTATTGTGTTAGAAAATACCCATCATAATGAATTAGATTGGATGATGGGTAATCACATTCATAAACCACACTCAAAGTTAGTGAGTACAAGTACACAGGTTTAAGTGATCATCATCTGACCTCATTCAAGAACTAAGACTATGATTTTAACCAGTAGGACTGTGAGATTTATCAATTTTACTAGTTAGAAACTGCTGAAGCCTCAGGAACTTACACATGCACACAGTGTAATTCAACACAATTTGTTTTCTAAGGCTAAAACACCATCGCAGCTGCGAGAAAATATTTTGACAAATTATAAATCAAAACTGTTAAGAGTTTATTATATGACCAAAAAGTCTTAATTCACCCAGAAAATAGATGCCACAGAAAAAAACTGGTATATAATAAGCAACCAGGAAACCGACAAAGAATCTAAAAGATGTTTCAGCTCTGTCATCTATGGACTGTGCCTTAATTTGAAGCAGGTTTTAAACACATTAGAATCAAATGCACTAGAATCAATGAACTCTTAAGAGTCTCACAGGTCCATTAATATATGATGATAAAATTTCATGAGGCAGAAAAGAAAACACTTAGTAAATATTTGGAAAGATCTTCCTATCATACACTTTCCACTCAATTAACTGCTGGGAAACACGTTTAAGAACATCTTAAAAGGATAAAAATTACAGTCAACAGGCCTGGATAATCTGTATCCTGCAGTCCTAGAGAGTTTACAGAAGGTAATTGTTTTCAACAACAACGTGCCAACATCATATAGATGGGAAGAAAGCCCAATATTAAATCCCTCTACTATGTGTTTGCTTAGAGAGGTAGCTGCACATATGGTGACGTTTAGAACTTTAGGACCTCAATTTAGCAGTATACAACATTCTTCTTAAAACTGTATCAACAGAAAACACGAGTTAATAAATGGTTGACATACATCAAGAGCTACATTTGGAACATTTTCTCAAAATGGAAAGAAATATTTCCTAAGGATTCCTGAAGAGTTTTCTTGGAGGTTGGTTAGCAGGCCAAACAGTATTTAACATTTTATCAGGGATACAGAAACAAATTAAGATTACCGCTGAAAACTCCTGCTCTAATACAAACTGCCAGAGTGATAAACGATAATGGCAGCCGGGGGAATCAGTATGATCTGGATCACTTATTAGCCTAGATTCACTCAAAGACAGGTGCAAAGAAACGCATGAAGAAGAAGAAATACAGGCCATGCATACAGATTAAGGGGACTGAAACCTGGAAAGTAAAGGCTGGAAAGATTTACAGATTCAAGTGTAAAATTACCAACGTACTACTGCCTTCATGCTCTACTAAAGAAACACACCAATATAGTCTTATGAAGCTTCTGCAAAAACATACGAAGGGTAGGATTTAACAGGAAATGTCACCGCTATAGATAGCTTTAATGGTGCTGGAATAAAAGCAACTAGTTTCACTGAGATAAAATTGGGCTGCTCGGTCAGTGACAGATAGAAGTGATCTTTTCTCTTGATTTAACCATGAAACCACCACATCTGACTGCATCCATCTAACAGGCATCTTGAAAAGTGTATGTATATGCACATAAAACACTTCGCTTTAGCAGCCTAAATGCTGTCTGTCATACACTACAACCCAGTCTGAGACAGCCACACAAAATCTACGGTATTCTTTCAAAATGGGAATGAAGGCCAGATGGCACAGGTCTGAGCCACTCAGGGCACTAGACATCCATGCTTAGGCAACAACATTGAGCCCTATATATTAAGCTGTTATGACTACATGAGCACACTATTGCAGTACAAACACCATCCTTGCCCACTAAGACATGTGCTTGCAAGTGAGCAGGAATTACATGTTACCATTAATCCCATCGTGGGTAGATAGCAACATGTAATCAGCAAAACTTCAATATTGGACGACAGTAAGATTACTTAAAGTAAGAAAATACTCTGGATTCATCTAGATCAGTATTTTCCTTCTTGAGACCACAAATATCACTATGAAGCAGCTACCCGCTTTACAGTAAAAGCTGAAGCCCTGTACACCAGGCAATATTATGTTAAAACAAACTAACAAAAAGCTACCAAACAAAACACACATACAAAATACACAAGATATGAAAACCAAAACTAACACACAAAAAGAAGTCCAGGAAAAAAAAAACAAAACACAACACAGCATATCCAAGGAACAGATGTAAACCTACCTTTACTTGTCGGGCCTGGCTGATAACACAGGGCAAGCTAAATAACTGATGTACAAATGCTTTCAGCTCCTCCATTGTCAGCTTGGTCCGTGTCCTTCCACTGTCTTGGCTCTGTCTGCTGTATGAATGAACAAGGAAACATTATATGAAAGACACAATAATGATGACACGTGTTTACTCCCAGTAACAGAAGTGTATCAATATCCATTGAGAACGCCAAGGAAGAAGGCCAAACAAAAAAACCGTCCTCCTTAAGAATTAAAAACTCTCGAAAACTAGATTTAATGTAAACTCCCAGCAATAAAGAGAATTTACCCTACTCTTTGACTTTCAAATTGGGTTTCCTCCAACTAGACAAACAAAAGTAGCATGAAGAGTTCAGGGTTTTTTTGTGTGTGTGTGTTGTTTCTTTTTTTCCAGTAGAAACACTTAATTCTTCAAAAACCTGAGATTATTTTAGGTAAAATATTGGCCGCAGCTCCGTATCCTGGCCAGGACAAGCAAGGCTGACAGAATTCCAGTTGCTCCTCATTTAAGCGAATGGATTAGGTACAAAATAGTAGGGGTTGAAACAGGTAAAGAAACACTGCACAAACTACACATAGCTACACAAACCATACAGTTTCAAGCACTCAAATACAAAGTCATACAAGATGCCTCAAATGTGACTAAAGAGAAAGAAAAGGAAATAAAAGGGGGAACTACTTCCAAAACTTACTAAGGCTGATCAGACACGGGTAAAAGGAACAAAGACGGGAATTTATGGAAATAGAAACAAAAAGCAAGACTGCTCTGAAGCACAAGATCTTGTAGATCTTTCATGTACTGGAAGACACAGTTTTCCTAAGAAACTGTTTTCCTAAGAGTCTACATCACATGGACAAGAATATGATAAAAAACAAAAACCAAGAAGCTCACTATTCAAACATAGAAGCCGCTTCCGAAAATACAGAAACTGAAGAAGTATCAGTGGTCTTGATATTTCAAATATGATATCTCAAATAAGCACCTCAGCACTGCTAATAAGGGACATATCTACCTACATACAAGGATACTGGTTCAAACCATGGTAACAAATCTGTGGGAACCGAGAACCGCCTCAGGAAGCAATGGGTATGAAGTTAATCACCATCAGTGGCACCAGTGCCACAGGTCCTGAGGAACCTCTGTCACTACTTTAGATTTTGATCAAGAAACAGAGCAATGTTGAAAATAATATGGAGGAAACCACAGGGGCAGAAATATTTAAAGGAAAAAAGGTAGTGCTAGCTCTCTATCTTTAAATTGATAGGGGAACCCATTTCTAAGGAATGGACTTCAGCAGTTATCCTCCGTTTCTGATCAATTTGACAGACAGGACCATTCACAAGAGCCATGTGAAGATCTGTACTTGCTCAAGCAGTTAACGACCACGACAGGCACTGGCAAGAGGTCTCTGATATACAACAGTAACAAGCTGTGAAAATAAATCTTGTTTGCTAGAGCTGTCTCACTTGCAGGCAGAGAACCACTGAAACTTGCAAAAGAAAAAGACTGCTACTGTGTAGGATGTATCCTGCAAAGACACTTCCATTAAGTACCACCAGAAGCAAGTATGGGAAGTCCACTAAATGCAGGAAAAGAGTTAAGTGGCACTGCACTAATGAAATATTTGGTATAAAAATCACTGCAGGCACAGCAATCTCATGAGCAGGACAGATTTTAAACACTGTTCCCTGCTGATCAGTGTACATTTTATCACATTAAATAAAAACTAAATCTTTCATCCTGTGGACTTAAACATAGATGAATCATCAAATATAATTACGCTATGTAAAAGACACAGAGGAAAAAAAAAGTATACTGCAGACTTTGATTTGCTATGACAGTCAGTGAGAAGGGAGGATGGTAGCTGCACTTGGACCCACCCTAGGCACTCCAACCCTAGAGCAGCTGTAGACTGCCACAGCACAGTGTGCCATACCATTCACCTGTCCCTGCCTGTAAAAACTCATAATTTTCAGGATTAATAAGGAGGAGAGAAAACGTGGGTACACTGAAGCCATCTCCACTGTTCTACGTCGTCTGATCATATGTAAAACAAAACAAATAGGTGTGGTGTTGTTAGCTACAGTTGGATCACAAATTTATTGCTGCTTTTTCTGCTAAATTGTTCTGTTTCAGCACTCATTTTTAATGTATTTCAGACTTAATCCTTAGTGTAAATGTGATCCCTCTCATAGTATTAAATGTGAATACAAGTGCTAAAGAACAAACTGAAGGTGATTTCTGACTTAAATTTCCTAGCACTGTTTAAGGAGGAGATAAAAATCTTTGCTTCTGAAAAATTGTCAAGCCTCCATTTTCTATCATATTATGATTTAGCACACAACAGATCTTAGAATACACAAGTTTCTTTCTTTGCCCCCATGGGATTTGATTAACTTCTTCAGATACATCATTGAAAGTTGTCAGTTCTGTCTCCCTCTTCCACTTTGTGAGAAAACCCCAGAAATTCACTAATTAACTTAAGGCATGTCTGTTGAGAAGTGTAATTGGATCTATGGTATAAAATTTCATCATCATGGCTTGCAGTTGAACTCCGCATTTTGTCCTGTGTAGGAAAGCAGGGTACTACAACTAGCTAACTATTTTACTTTTCAGCCCATTCCTTACAGAAACCTTAAGCTTAACACCAAAAACAGTGAATACAAAAAGGAGAATGCTGAGGTAGTGCCAGGGGACAGAACAACATTCAGAAGGTCATAAGCAAGGTAGGCAATACAAAGAGTTAAGGAAGCCAGAAGATACCAAGAAAAGCCACTACTGTTCAGTCACACATCACTGCTTTGCATGGTCCTTGTCAAGAAGTAAAAAACTGGCTTCAGCTACAGACTCAATTTTTGCTCTCTGCACTGCTTTGCTCCTCATGATCCCATCTTCCTCATCATTGCTGGCAAGACATTTCCTCTTAGTCTTTCAGTAATTCCACCAGCATCACAATGCATTCTGCAATTTACTTGTAAGCAGCTGGCAAAAATCAAGAGTTTTTGAGGAATGCTGTACCAGAAGATGTAACTAAGCTTGCCTCACCAACCATAATTGCTGTTCTCTAGTTTTCATGCACTTGGCTTTGCAGTACAATGCTTTAACAGACTTTCTTCCCTAAAGCAGTTTTATCAACTCATTTTTTATTTAAGCTATATACTTAGCCATGCTGACTAAAATACAAACATTCATGTCAAGACTTACTTTCACTGCGTTTTTTTCCTCCAGCTGTCTTTTCCTACAACTCTCCCATACATTCAAACCAATGCCTGATCAAAGATCAAACAATTTTTCCAACGGATTTCACATTTCAGTACATAAGACAGCTCAGAACAGTATGTTTAATGCAATCCAAGTCTGGTTTTTGGGCCTTTGCTATAACTGTATGTCTCCTCAGTCTCCCAATGAGTCAACAGCACTAAACGCAAACACTAGAAGTAATCAGTAGACAGTGAGAACTCAGTTTTCTTACATTTCCAGGTCCTACCAAGTAATAAAATAGATAAAAACTGTAGAAAAGTAAGTAAATAAATCTGTCCTACCTACCTGTGTTTTTGTTTTTTGCTCAGAAGCAGCTGTGCCACAGAAGCACAGGTCTCTGCTTCTTTCACAGCATCTCTAAGCTTACGGAAGAGATCATTTTCTGGATATTTTCTGTCTTCAGCATCTTCCAACATCACTCTCAGCTCAATTACATCTGTAATAACAGCATATAGTTTGAATGTAGAAACAAAAGACATTTTAGACTGCTGCCAAACCTTTACATCAAGGTTCCAACAGGCTAGTTTAATTTCAAACGCACAAAGATGAGTTTCTCATTTCTTTTTTCACTAAACACTACAGAGTTTTGTCTCACTAAATCAGAGAGTAAGTAGGATGCCTTTCAGCTCCTTCAACAAAGAATGGAAGTCTAACCTTTTTTGTGGTTGAGGTTGGCAGACAGAGCCTCTGTAACTCTACTGACCCAAGTGTCATAAGACTGTGCTCTAACTTTCACTCCATACAGCAAAGATGGAAGGTCTTCTAGTGGATACCGGTACCTGGAGATATGAGAGAAAAATAAAGCAAGAGTATTAATGCTTACACAATACCCTAGGATACTGCTTACTGTTGAGGATTCCCAGTTAAAATAAGGTCAGGACAGAACACGTGTAATAACCTCTGCCTTGAACCCAAGAATCAAACAAAGAGGGTTAAAGGCACTCCTTAAATAAAGGAAGAGAGTGGCCAAATGTGATATTTGGCAATCAGTCTTCAAGACACTATTGATCTGGAAAGGGAAAAATAACTAACTACTGGCATACCTTAAACACTTGTTCTGCATGGGGCACGGACATAAATCAGATGGGTGGTATAGGCAGACCAAGCGCTCAGGATTACAGGAACATGTAAGAGCTGACAAGAAGCACGTTGTTCTGCAAGCTGTGCACTGACGTTCATCATCTGGAACCAATTCAAACACCTCTTCTTCAGACATTAACACTCCCTTTAAAAAGAAAATTGGACACCTGTTAAAAACTCTAGTCCAGGCAAAGCAGAGAGGAAAGGGGAGGGGAGCAAAATTTCTTTTGAGAGTAAAAGAGTTATCTTTCATTACTTACCATCTGTACAACAGTTTCCCTTAAGCGTGTTTCTTCCTCTATCATTAGTGTCATCTCCTTGCAGACCATGGCAGCCAGTCCAACATCTAAGCACTCCGGATCTGCAGCCATCTTAAAGATCAGTTCTTCATGGGAGAAAACGCAATGTCGCCCAAGCCTTCGGTAGTGACTCACACACTGACGTCCAATTGGAAGCTACAAAAATCATTGTCATTGATCATTTAGAGACAAAACATTTTGAGACAATCTCTCACCACCCACTTTCTTTCACAAAATCTGGGGAAAGACAGACTGAAAAACAGAAAAATTATGGGGAAGAAGTGAGACGCACTGCCATCTAGAAATAACCATGTTTGGACTGAAGTTAACCAAAGCCAGTATCAATCATTTTGTGTCTTCTAAAGCACACAAAGAAAGCATTACTCGACCAATTTTCTATGCACTTCCGAGTTACATTTTGCCTAGTGTAAGAATAGGAGTCTTCCCAGGGGCTACACACAGAATATATCATAAGCATAGAAGAAAAAAAAATCTGAGAAGTCCACAGACAATTTACCTCATAAATGAAGAAATTCTGGAAGTTAAACTACAGATGAGATCCTATCTTTCAACCATAAACTCTGAATAGTGCTAAGGCACACTTTTAACAACTTAGTGAGGAATCCATATAAGTTACGTTCTGGTGAGTCATGTCTATTAGAATATGGAGTAACACGATTAAAAAAATGCAGTGATCTGACACAAAAGGACAAGAGTTCTATGTCTAACTCCAAACTCAAATGACAACAGCTATTCAAAACAGTACAATAATCTATATGAAATCCAGGAAGATGCATTAGAGAAAAACTAGCTGAAGTACTGCAAGATCGATATTTGGAAAGGAAGACCACATGTGAAAGCTTCATTTTGAAGTTGTTTAAATTGTGTGGACACCAAAATCATTTTCAGCAATGGAAATTAACAACAGTCTCACAGTTGTTCCAGGAACTACAAACATAAAACACACTGTGAGACATAGAAGATTACACCAGATAAGAAATAAGTAACGTTCTCCTTGAAAAGGTCACCTAGTGGAGACATAGAAAACTTATATAAAAGAGCAGACCCAGTCAGCAGTGCAGAAGTTCACAGCTTCAGCAAAGTTGTATCCCTGGTTAAATCCAGAGTGATAGGCACGAGGGAAGGTCACGACAAACTCGCCAGCGCACTGATTGGTTCTGTACACCTAATACAAGTGAAGAGAAAGGGGAGTGGGGGGGGAGAAAAAAAGGCACTGAAAGACTTGCAACACAAGTTAGAATGTACAGAACATCCCTTGCATTACCTATACAACACCATAGTCAACATATCTAAGTAGCAAGGTTTGATTCCATCTCTTTAAAACAAATCCTCAGTTTATAGTGTTAATTCAAAAAAATAAAAGCTAGATATCTAATCCAGCAGTTTAAAATTCTCCTCATGAATTCCAAAAAAGGATTATTGACTATCATTATTTAACCCACCACACCACAACCTGTAAAAGCTTCTAGAAGCAGTTTATGGCTTGCTTTGCCAGACTGTTTGTCCACGAACCAATTTATCCTAACACAAAAAGCAATTCATAGTGACTGCTGCTTAAAGGTCTTCTGTCAGTAATGCTTGGTCAAAACAGTTTGTAAAGCTGAAACTTCTATAAAACATCAGTGTTTGACTGTCAAAAGATATTAAAACTAATTTACGGGCAAATACAGTAGAAGGGTTTTATCCATTAAAATGAACTGTAGCACAACATTCATTTATTCTACAAGACATTTTAAGTAAGAAGTTTGGCACACCCTCTTTCTGATGCAAGATAATTGAATTTCACGGTGAGGCTTGAAAAGGATTCAAAAAATAGGCTTTATAGCCACCTTGTAACTAATGAACTAGAGATGTAGGGGTCCACCATATAAATTCTTCAGAGTTACACAAATCTGGCACATAATGAAACTGAGTGGATAAAAAGCTTATGTACTACTCACTGGTACACCATGTTCCATCAGCACATTGGGGTTCATGATAGTGACCAATTGATGAAGGAGATCAGGCTGGGATTCAAATAGCTCAGGAGCCAGCTCCTTCATCACATCTTCCAGTTGCTCTGCTGCATGAGACGGCACACCATACCACGTCTTTGGCTCTCCCCTAACAAAAAAAAGACCACAAAAACAAGTGCATTACTTGAGGGAAACAAGTGATGGCACCCAACTGCAAAGTACATGACCAGTGATGATAAAAGCATAAGCCAGATATTTTTTGTGCGTAGACACAAAACCATATTTAACAGAAATAGGCTGTGGTACTCATGCACTCAATCAACCTTGGAGAAATCTTATGTCTAAAACAAAAGGCATATTATACCACATAAGCAGAAGTGAAAATGATCAAACACCTAAGTGATAATAAATCCTTCTAATAGACATAACCAGTTACTGAAAACCAATAGTTCACTGGATTCTGAAGACAGAAGATACCTAATCACATGTATTATGAGAACACAGAAAAAACGTGACAAACAGAGCAATAACAGAACAACTTCAGAACATCTTATTCTAGTCCTTCCAGTCTTGTCTTAACCAAAGTGAGCTGTAGTATAATGATCTAGAATGAATAATACAGACGGTTGTATTTTATTTAAGTACAAGTAATAGTCTGCTAAAATATATGAATCAATTTACTTGCTACGTTACAATATCAATTACCCCAACATTACTAGACAGCCCAAAAGTTAGATAAGAAATAATGCAATGTTCTCAATGATTCCTACAGGCTTTAGTGACACCTGCTGGTAAGACAGAACTAGCAAGTCCAAGGAAATAGTTTCTGTCTGAGCTGCTGGAATTCACCAGCAGACACAAGACCATCACACATTGACCCAGTCAACAGAATGAGGAGGGCCACAAGTGAACTCTAAACAAATGAAATACTCCCTCACAGCCTGTGGACCAGATCTTTCAGCAAACAGTTCTCCAAAAATGTGCAGTCACAATCCAAAGGCTATCAAACTCAGCAGACAACTAACTTCCTATTCTGAAGGAGTGCTTCCCACAGTCTCCTCTCATGAAGATTGACTGCAGCACAAGGAATTAATCTGTCACGATGATTCTTCTCAAATAAAAAACAAACACCAGAACAGTATTAGAAATGTCCTGGAAGTCAAAATTACTTTGAAATTTCAATTCTAAGTAGGAGTACTCTGTGTAAACATAAACCTGCTCATGAACTTTCAGTTTTGATGCCTGCATAAGCCACTAAACAGCAGCCTTCATTTCCAGCAGGGGCTTATCAACTTTGAAACACAAAGCACATTCCACACCAATGAACTGTAATTCGATTTAAAACAAACAAACAAAAAAGTTGTTAGAAAAGATGTGAGCCTCTAAAGAATAATTTTACAGTGGTACCAGATTGCTTGCAACACAAGAATATTCACAATTAGTTAATGAAAAACCCCAACACCGTTAAAGCACCATTTGTGTTCTCTTTTAACCAAGTTCAGCTAAGAAAATGGGCTACTTATCACATACAGATTTTTGGTTAAAACTCATCTACGTGAATAGATATTTTAAAGTAATATTACAAATTTATTAACAGTAAACAAGGCAGACTAACACAGATGTGCTAAGGAGAGCTCTTACCAATGCAGGTAGTTGATGGAATAACTCCAGTGGTCTTCGATATGCCAGCAAAATGAGGAGAAGCACATCCCCACATACAGCCAAGGTACCTTCATGCCAGAGATATCTGCATTAATGTGAGCAAGGACTGATTGTTCTAGAATTGGCATGTTATTCAAATTCCAGCCAGAGAGTGCATAATCCTGCAAAATAAAATAAAAAAAGGTGAGAATTCTGAGCAAATTAGAAGACCATAAGGACACCAAGTCTAGACAAGGTAAGTATTAAGAAATCAGCTTATCCATTCGTACCGCAGACAGTGCAGAGTATTCTGCAACACTGAAGCACGTAAAGTAGGGAATATTCAAAACTCTTTAGCCAGCATTTAACACAACTAACATTTAAGGCCAGTCCTAGTATTTCAACATACATAGACCATATGCTTCGGATGAGTGCCAAAAGACTTTGATCCCATCCTATGTCTAACTTTCATGCTTTTCTTATTGAGAAGAAAAAAATACCAGAAACATTAGCAAAAGAATAAAAGATAGAAGTCTTCCATAGAGCTGGATATGACTGCAAACATCAAAAGCTGAAATAATAATGAGATTTCTTGTGTGAGATTTGTTTTACTGCACTGTAGCTTAACTTGATCTCCATAAATTATTTTAGAAATCCCTCAGTAGAATAAATTCCTACGTTTACTTCACAGAAATCAGCACCACCAGTTAAGAAATTCATCCTTTCCCTCAAAATCCACTCAGTTTGTGTTAACAAAAAGTAAATTCAGATCGTCACTACTTTGTTTCATCAGCACTGACACAAAGACAACAGTGAGAGAGATGAACTGGTTAGAAAGATGTTGAGGTTGTTTTGGTTTTTTTAATTATTACTTTTATACAAAGAGATCAATGAGCGGTTCTCACTCAGCAAGCAGACAGACAATCCCTGCACCACCAAGACAAAAAGTGCAGACATGGATGGAAGACAATAGTGAGCAAAATAACATTTTCCAGGGATTGGTATGAACCAGTTTGATCCTGTGTAACCATAAAATCACACCCTTACTCTCCCCTTTTGTCAGAATTTGAACGCATATGTAGACAAAAAATGGATATTCTACGATAGGGTCCAAGGGAAAGTAGGCGATACACTCACCAGATGCTCTTTATCTAATTTTCCTGTAACAGATGTGATATCAAAGTTTTTTCACTCTTACAGTATGCACAGTCAGAGGGACAAGTTAAATCTCATTAGTCTGTTTTATCTATTACAAATCTCCTAAGGAGGTAAGTATTATGTTTCAGTAGTTAACTCCTCAAAACAAGAAAGGAAAATCTTATCAGATGTTTCCTTATACTTGGATATACTGTAACAATTTAATTATCTTTGCCTATTTAGTGCTACAAAACAGGTGTAACTTCAAACATTACAAACAGCTTAGCAATCAGAAACAAAGATCTGGAAAAAGAGCATAGATTATCAGATTAATGCTCTGCTCAAAAGGAATGTTAAGTGTGAGTCTTAATGCCTTCATGAAAAAAAATCCATGATGGTTTCAGACTTAAATCCTTACTGTGAAATCTCATGCAAAGAATGGGGTCAGCTTGCATATTCTATTACTCACCTCCTCCTCCGGCATCAGCTTCCGTCGGCCATCTTTCACTGGAAAGCCACTTCCAAAGTCCTTGGATGATATATCTGCTCCATATTCTACAATAACATCTTCTTCTATGCTGCTCACCAATCTCCAGAATTCCTTCTCTACCAGCTCAGTGGGAACCATCTGAAAGCAAGATGTTGTAAGGGTATGCACAGATAAGATCCAACCTGAACACTATCATTGAAACTATATACTGTTACTAATCTCCAGTATATCCTGAAATTCCAAAGACGCACTCTCTCAACTCCATCTCTTCACACAAGCAATAAAGCTCTCTTTTGATCAACGAAGAAGAGTGAAATGAAGTTGAAGCAAGACCAGATGCCAGAAAGTTATACCATTTGTTTACATGTTTGAAGTTTATTGTGCCTCTTCATAAAAACCTAAAATGCCTCAGCAAAGACCCAGGATCAGCTGAAACCTCTTTCTTTTTCCCCTATAAGGAACGACAGCAAAAGGCGAACTCACATGGACTGGCATGTTGAAATAATCAGACTTGAAGTTATCAGCCATTTCACCAAAGCTCTGGAGAGTATATTCCCTGACAGCTTGTTCAAATCCAAAGGCCTCCCGGGGTTTGTTGCATTCCTAAAAGATAGAACATAAAGAAATATTGTTCCCTACAGCAGATTATGACACACAGTTATACTTCTGGCAAAATTGAAGAAGAGGAAATAAAACAGTTGACCATCTGAGTCCTTACCAAACACAATAAGCTACCAGTTTTGAGTGCTTTTCTCAGCTGAGGAAGTCCTACCATAATGGAAACAGAACAGAATTAATTGTATGGAAGTTAATCTAATGCAGCAAACCCCAATACTACACACCTCTGCTTCCTGTACAAACTAAGTTTCACCATCTACTCTCATCAGCAGCAGAGTGAGACAAAGAAAATCTTAGCCTTAAAGGCATTTCTTAAACACACTGGATTCAAATACCTGCAGAATAAATGCACTGGACCAAATCCTGTTAGCGTTTCAGTCTTATCAACAGGACATATCATCAAATGATTTTGCGCAAGTGCATAGGAGGAAAGAGGAAAGGAAATTAAAACAATGCAGCACTTATACCGAAGTAGCTGACTAGTGATAGCTAACAGCACACAGTCCCTCTGACAAAACCTTCAAGTCTTCCATTGTTCTACCTACAATCATCCCAAGAATTGAAGACCAGCTCACATTCCTGCTACTGTCCCCACTTGTTTCTATGTCTTTTTCAGTCCCTGCTGACAAAGGGGCTGACCCAATTTTTAACATCTACAAGACATATTTGAGCACAAACATGCCAAAAAACAGTCAGCTGTTTAATGTCATAATGAAAAAGGTCTGAAGATGAGTGCAAGAGATCAGTAATTCCTTTCTCTTCAAGGGAAAATATCTTTAGACTATGACCAACATTTATCAAAGCTGCTCTTAAACGCGGCTGGCAAGAGAAAATGTTTAACATTTATAAACACTGTCAAGACAATGCTGGCCTCAATGCAAATAAAGAGTCCTTATACTGTCCTTCCTAGCTTCTGTTTTGGCACTCTGGTGTTAACATTACAGCAACCAACAGTGCACGCTTATCCTCTGAAGTAAAAAACTGAGACAACAAGTACTACTAATCATTTCAAACATCTCTATCATGTGTGTGTATATAAAGAGAGAGAGAGGGAGACAGATCTATATATATATATGTATATACACACACACTTTTCCCCTATCTCTCTTCCAGTGCATTCATGGAGTAACATAATGGAAAGTGCAACAATGTCAAAAGAACAACAAAATCCTTGGCCACAGCAAGGGATGATCCAACTAGACATAACAGCAACAGGCACAGAAATTAGGGAAGGAATCTGCTTGCCTTCAGAAGGACTGTAAGGTCCTCAGGTAGGCAGGGATCTCCAGAGAGATATCCACTCCTCCACTGCCAACCCAAATGAGGTCTGGGAAGGGGTGTATCCTGGCTCCACTATTCCAGTCACTCAGGTGCGCTGCATGTACCTGAGCTCCCCCGGGTTAGCCCTGCCTTCCCACCAGGAGCTCAATCACTGGTTCAAGCCATGACTTAGCATTTCCACTATACACAGTATTTTTCTAGTACTTTCTGGACCACAAACTTGCAACAATTGATTTGGCCATCTAACCGCTTATTTTTTCCCTGTATGTGATTTTCCCTTTAGAACATTTCTGTTTCTATTACAAGTAGTACTACTACTAAGCAAAGCTAAGACAACTCAGGAATTGTACAACCACTACTGAAGCTTCCTGTGGTTTTGCACATTCTTAAACCAAGTACAGTAGACATAATATTTACTATATTCTCTACATTACCTTTACATCACATTGCTCTACATTGCTAACGCTCCCTTATTGTTCTCTATTAATAGAAAGCATAACAAGAAGCTTAATCCATTACATGAGCAGCAGCCCAAAGGGTAAGTCAGCCTCCCTTGCCTGTAACTAGAGATTTCCACCTCAAAACAGCTTTAGCCTGAGTTCATCAGACAACCTAATCTCTCTTAAGGATCAGTTAGAGAGCAAAGAGCCACCTCATTATGTGGCAGAACAACTATTCATGCTATCATAAAGAAGATACCAGAAGGCCACAGCTGAGAAGCTTGTGGTGGATGGTGTGGGGGAAATGAGTATAGAAGTGCGCATATTACTGACCCTTCTCTCAAAATTAAGACTAAAAAACTTCTCTTTAAAGACTTAAAGCCAGTTACAAAGTTATAAATTTAGAAATGGCAAGCTTTATCAATCTGAATTCTAAATTTCCACATTTCCTGAGCTTGCAAATTTTTCTTGAGACAAATATCAAGCCAGTCAAATTATGTTTTCTAGCTTTATGCTGTTGATCAGTTCTCATTGAACACAATCACTCCAATTTTTTAAGCAATTAAATTCAAACTGGTTTTCATTTCTAAGTCTTTCCAGCTCCTTTCTCAGTCTAAAACAAAACTAATATAGCTACTCTTCAAATTAGTTCTCTCACTATCTGTAAAAAGCTATTCTGAACAATGTCATAATGACTTCTCAATAAAGAGAGCTCCCTGTTGTGCCCAAATTATGTGGTTCAATTACTTTGTTGGTCAGAAAGTGCCTCACTGTTATGTTTAAACACTTATCGCCACCTTAATTCTCACCTATTTTCCTGTTACTCACTCATCAGATTGAATTTCAGCTCAAGTTAAAGGCCACATAAATGTCTGAGTTTTAACTTTTACATGGCTATGTCTTAAACAAAGGTTATGCCCAAGCTCCAGGGGAAATATTTTTCCTACAGCTCATCAGCTGACAACAGCTGGAGATTCACAGCCCAAATCTTGACAAAATCCCAAACAATACTACATCTCCTAGTCAGACGGAACAGCAATGAGAGCTGAACTACAGCTCTTCTGCTCTTTTCTGGAGCACAGCTACACATACAAAAAAATTGAGTATTTCTTCAACTGTACCTCTGCAACACACTTTGGACACCTCCAGTCACCTTTAGGTACATCAGGTAAAGGAGGAATCAAGCAGAAAGTGTGATAGCTGTCATCACATCCATCACACAGCAGCAGTTTGTCTTCATTATTTCCTCTGCCACAGAATAAGCAAACATACAAATCAACCTGTGGAGAAAAAAAAAACAATATACGTTGTTATAAGTTCTAACAAGTTTCCCCATCCGGAACCTGCCTTCCTTTAAATAACAAAGAAAGGATGTAATCTTAAAACTCAATATAAACATGAACGCAATCTCCTCTGATTGTTGAGAAGCAATGCTAACAATCAATTGTGCTTCAACTGAGGCAGGGAAGTAACTGGAAATTACTGCTGGAAACAACTATTCCTTTCAGTTGGGTAATAATTATCCAGACTCCAACTCAAAGGAGCATCTCATTCACATTATCCTAAGGCAATAGAGGAGAATAAACTTCTTAGGATTTCATGCTCTCTCCATGAGCCTCGATATCTGAAAACAACTCAAAGTCTCTACGGGTAGTATGCAACTGAAGAATATCTTCAAGAAATGTTTCAGAAACATACGTGATATCACTTGCAACAGTACAGTGATTATGCTTATGATGGACAAGGAAGAATGACAAGAAAAATGACAAGTCTACATATTTCAATCAAATTCCAAGCGGAAGAGGAAGAAATTGTACATAAATGTACCAAATCCTTACTCATATTCTCCAAAATAAAGGACACGAATTCCAGGTGACAGGAGAAAAGTATTAAACTTGCAGAGATCTGCGATCACCTCTCACCAGGAACAACACTGACTGGGAAATGTATCTCATAGACATTATCAGGTTTCTAATTTTGTTTGCTACCGCATCTTGTACCATCCAAAGAACTTGTAACATAAACACTTAGTATTTAATACAGCACTGAAGATCTATAATGTAATCAAATGTAATCTAAAGGAAAAAAAATGTGCATTACTTTATCACAACTAAAAAAAATGTCTTCTATGTAACATATGATCTAAATTCTGCTACTACTGCCTTCAGTCATTGAGCAGCAACAATTCTGCACATTTCCCTCACAGAGCTAAAAACCCACCAGAAATGGTGGGTTTGATTTGGGTTGTTTTTTTGTTTGGGTGGGGTTTTCGCTATTCGATTGTCACAATAAATAAATGAGTATGCATACAATTAGCTTAAATACTTGAAATCAACCCCATCTTAGTTACAGCAGCCTAGTTAACCTACACAACTTCCTCGCTATGCAACAGCATACTTCTCAAGGGGAAGATTGCTCAGTAACTATCTTAAGAAATAATGTTGTTAAATGTTGCAGTTATATTACCAAACCCAGCTATTTCTTCTTTCTTTCTTTTTTCTTTTTAAGGCAAGACATAACAAGTAGGGCAGATCTAAAACTATTCACCAAGCTAGTTACTTTTTTTGCAAGTATTGAGGAATGAGAAAGGTTGCTTTAACAAACATCTCCAGCCTCTCTTCTGAAAACTAAAAAGTATTAAAGTAGCAATTACAACGCAAGGCTATTCTGTGATATTCATTAGTTATCTAGTAGTTATCTACTGCTGATAATACCTTCTTCTCTCCATATGAATATTCGTCAGACCAAGAGATGACTTGTTCAATAGAAAGACTGCACCACAAATACACTCACTAAATGTAGATCTGTGATTACATCGTAACCACAAATAAACCTCCTACCCACATAATTAAAACATGGTAGAACCATGACGATACATATTTGGGGGGAGGTGATAAAAAGGTGCACATTGTTTCACAGCACCTCACAAAAAAACATACATGAATCAGAAGAAATTATAAACAATACTGCAGCACAGTATTTTCCAGGTAGAAGTTACATAAGGGTAGTGTATCACCTTTTATGTACAGTAACAGAGACCAGTCCATATATTTTCCCATGAAAACGTTCTTAACAAAATGGTCAGGACACTCAAACAGCCAAAGAATACTGTATGCTTGGTAGTAACACAAAAAGAAATTCAAGTTACAAATTCTAACTTAGCTACAATAGCACAACGATCTGGTTTGATTGTTTGTTTAAACTGTCCAAGTTCTCCGACTTCTTTCTCCAGTAGGCATTTTCATGTAATTACTGGAGATTTTTGATTGCCTTGACCTTCTGTGGTTTAATTTAAAGTTAATTTTTCTGGGTGTTCTCAGGCTAAGAAAAAAGTTAAAGCTGAATTTGTAGTTAAGAGCCTATTGCTTGAAACATCAGAAGCATGCATCTTCTCTCACTGTTATATAAAAGGCCAAATTATGACATTTCAGAAGTGAAAAGTCACAGGTCATGAAAAAGAAAGAACAATAATACACCGCTTCTCCATGGTCAAACACCAGAATGCTAAACTTTTCGCTTCTCCCCTAAGAGTTGCTCTTCATTTGCTTTTGCATGGACTTACACGTGCCCAGGTAAACCTCATAAGGTTCAACAAATCCAACTGCAAGGCCCGCACCTGGGTTATGGCAGCCTCTACTATCACTGCAAGCTGGGGGATGTATGGATGCACAGCCCTGCAAAAAAGAACCTGGGGGTACTGCTGGATGGCAAACTGGGCATGATCCAGCAGTGTGCCCTCACAGCCCAGAAAACCAACTGTATCCTGAGCTGCATCAAAAGATGTTTGGCCAGCAGGGCAAGGGAGGTGTGATTGAACCCCTGCTCTGCACTGGTGAGACCTCACTTGGAGTACTGCATCCAGATGTGGAGATGTCAGTACAGGAGAGATGTGGGCCTGTTGGAATGCATACAGAGGACGGCCACAGAAATGATCCCATTGTGAAACACCTCACCTACAAGGACAGGCTGAGAGCTGGGACTGTTCATCCTGGAGAAAAGGAGACTTTGGGGAGACCTGATAGTGGCCTTTCAGTATACAAAGGGAGGCTGTAAGAAGGAAGAGGACAGACTCTTCAGCAGGGTCTGCGGTGACAGAACAAGGTTTCAAACTAAAAGAGGAAAGTTTAGCTTGGATGTAAGGAAGAATGTCAAAATGAGACACTGGGATGTATGCCCAGAAATGTGGTAGGTGTCTTATCCCTGGAGACACCCAAGGTCAGGCTGGACAGGGCTTTGAGCAACCTGATCTACCTGTGGATGACCCTGTTCACTGCAGGATCAGATGATCTTTAAGGGTTCCTTCCAATTCAATTTTATGATACAAAGAATAGTTTAAACTCCAAACAATGAGGATGAAGATGAAAGCTGATACTTCTATAATCAAAATGCTGAAGTACTGGAGCATCTCACATACATTTAAAAAAAGAGATGTAGTAGTATTGCGCCACAAAGAGAAGCTCAAATAGAAAGCAAGTCATTGAAGGCATGCAAGAAGTGCATGGCAAAGCAAGTCTTCAAATCTATAATCAGTTACCTTCACACTGTAACACCCTGCCTGCCTGAATTAAAAACTATGCATTATTTTATAAAATACTATTCATTCTTCTTTGTTTTGGGGGAAACAAAAACACACCTCAGTAAATCGATGAACTTCTTTTGGGATACAATAACAAGATAAACAAACTTACGAAGTTGACAGAAAGAGTTCCCTTGCGCTGCCTCATCTGCATTCCAAATGCTTCTGATCTGTTTCCCTTGCGTCTTCGTGTCACCTCATCTTTAAGGAAAATAAAGTTAATAACACATGAAGATAAGATGCAACTAGCAAAAACAACAAAGAGGTCCAGTTTGGTAAGCTGTCTTTTAACACCTGAAACTACCTGACCACTCAGGAAAAGGTAAAATGTCTTGCTGTACCCAATCATTTTAAAACAAACAGGAATTAGGAAAGTATATGTTGCATATTCTCACAGGTCATCCCAACTGCCTCACAGAACAGAGTGAATTAGCTCACTAGTTAGTAGGATCAGCTTCAGAATTGTCAAAAAAAAGTCCTGCTTTTCCTTCAGCCACACAATTCGTGCAACAACTGCTTAATTGTTATGGTTACAATATAGTACATAAAAAATTGAAACTATGCCAAATTATATGAAGCACCCTGAAAATCTCTCAGGAATTAAAATCTAAAATATTTACTTTCTATTTCCAGTTATAACACTTTACCTACTTCTTAACGTTGGCTCTAGAGATGTGCAGAAAGATTTAACAGCCTTGTTACTTTACAAAGCAATGCACCCACAATTTCATTACCCTCTTTATCCTTTGCTCCCAACGACAGACCCATCATCTTGGGTCCAGCTCCAAAGATCTGTAGCTTCTTTAGTTCGGTATTTCTACTCATTTCTCCTGCCTCCACCTAAGAATAAAAAGAAGACCAGATCAGCACAAACTAACAATACTTCTCCAACTCTCATCATCATTTATTTGCATTTCACTCTCCCATAATACCCAATGTCAGCTCATCAAAAGAAAGGAAACGGGGGGGAAAAAAACATGATTATAATTTCCTAGAGAATATTGGTTGTTAATATACAGATGGTAGCAAAGATGGTAACAAATGTACAGAAGTAATAAGCAAAGGGAAACTCACCAGTGGTGGTGCCTTAGCCAAAGAAGCTGGGGCAGTCCTCACTGAAGGGCAATCTCCAAGAGATGCTGCCTCAGTGGGAGTCAGCCCTTAAATGAGGTCTCAGAGGAGATGGAGTCGAGCTCCATCCCTTCAGAGAGTCCTGCAGTGTTCAGTTGTTTGCCAAAGCATTTTATTTCAGCAAACTTCTTCCCATTTCCCATTACTGACCTATCTCATTTCCCCACATCATAGCTGCTAACCTAACAGCAAAAAAAAACAACCAGGTTTGGTCTGTCATAGCTTCAATGCAACCATCTTTTATACCTTATGTTGCCTCTTTACACACTGAAAATCCTTTCTAACACTGGTACACAAAGTCATTATATTCCCACCATTCAGTCTTCCTCACTGATTTTAAGAGATCTCAGCAAGTACAGCAATTTAGAAGGCAGTTATCTAATTCTGAAGTGGTTACCTTCACATGATTATTGAGGATATTTCACCTGTTATCCACAGAATTATGCCCCGATACATAAGGTATGATATCAGTTCTCTCAGGAAAACATACAGTCACACTTTCTATTCAGTGAGGGAAAAAAAAACCACCAAAATAAATAAATAAATAAATAAATAATAAAATAAAAATCCTTAGAAATGTTTAAAAAACAGATATTCAAAGGCACTTCTAATCAAGCTAAAAGCTGATTATTTCCATTTATTCGACCTAAATCAGTTGTTTTTCTTCTTGCCAGAAGAACACCGTAAAAGACCTAATATCTCCTAGTTATTACTAGTCATGAATTTCTTAGTGATGTGAAGAGTCCCTGCTCTCACTGAGTTGCGTACAGTATGCTAAACTGCATCTTTGCAAAGCCATTTGTGTTGATACTCTAATTTCTAATGTTTATGAATTCTGTGATATGATTACTTTCAATTTAGACATGACACCAATTGTATAAGTTCAGTCTAAAACTGCATCCCAACTGGTGATCTTTTTTTCCTCCTGAGCTCTTCGCTTCAGGCTAACGAGCCACGAGGATCACCACCATATTTTTACTGAACAGGAAAGCTCACAACCTGGAGACTTCAGAGTCATTCCATTTCCATTTGAAACTCATTAAAAGTTTTTCCATTTTCTCAACTAACAAGTTGACAGAATCAACCCACATTACGCTTCCACGGGGTAATTTTCCATTACCTCAGTAACATTCATTAATGATCTCCACAGTTTCCCTCCTGCTATTGTGATTTAAAACAATTTTCTCAATAACACTTGAAAAATACTTTGACTACCATATTTACTAAACTAAATAACATGCAACAACCTCCCTTTGATTTTAGAGTTTTGTTTAAGAATGCATTCCCTAAATACGTTTTCATAACTCCATTGCTCATATTTATTTGGATTCAACTAAAACAAAATGGATATAACGTATTCACGCTCAGGCAAAAAAACAAACCAACCAGGTTCTATACTGAAATAGAAATGTATTTCTAAAAAAATCAGCTTTCTGTATAAAACTTACAAATAGTGCAAGGCTATCTGATTGTTTAAGATGTGAAAGAAAATCACTCAGAAACCTCAATGAGATTCTCTGGGGTATGCTCCAAAACAGCACATAAACACTAAACTCAAAAACACTGAAAGCATTCCTTGCCATTCTTTCCACAGCTAATAGGACAAAACACCACATTCTTACTTTTGTTTTGTTGCTTATGTAACAGAAAAAAGCAAAACCAAACTTGATTAAACTGAAATTCTATTCTTCTTCATGAAAGACATAGGAAGACCTTTGTTTTTTAACCTCTTCAACAGAAAGTACAACTCAAGGGCTTTCCTTGTGTAAGGGAAAATCAATGATAAGAAGCTCACATCCCTGCAGGCTCTCATGCCAGGCTGGATGGGGCCCTGGGCAGCTGAGCTGTTCAGTGGCAGCCCTGTCCACAGCAGGGATTTGGGGCTGGGTGGGCTTTAAGGTCCCTTCTAACTTAAGCCAGTCTATGATCTTATGATATAATATGACGAGAACAGTTATAATCAAGAGTTCAAGTATTTGTGCACATTGGGCATATCAGCATCTCCCAGAGTCCTATCATTTCACAGAACTATCGCTAGTCTTATTTTTTCAAATTAAAAAATGGAATTTTATTTTGTCAATTGCTGTTCTAAACCACCCATGTTTGTAACAGAATATTGAAAGCAGACATTACCCACAACTGTTTTCACTGTTAGGATGTAACCTCATTAGATAAATTTCCTTGTCAGTTAAAATACATCCTAAAAGACAATTTGCAAAGACATTCACTTTTTTTCTAACAAAGATTTTAACCGAACTTTAAAGATGATCTCTTTTTGTGACCTAAATTCATTCTGATTTTTGTTGTTCTCGCCCACCAGTATTTCAGTTACCCTTCTCTATTGTTTTTTATTTGATAGCTTTCTTCAGAAAAAAGGAATAGGAAATAAATCTTGACGGTTGTTTTTTTTTAAGGAGAATTTTTTTGTAACCGAACTATTCTCCTTCTTGGAAAAAAGTCCTTACTTCACAGAGGAGAATTCTCATCCCCTATTTTCCTTCATTTTTTATTTTTTGTTTTAAACTTTAAAAATTAAAACATTTGCTTTTCTAAAATCTGTCGGCCTCTTCTGAGGATCCTGGTTTACTTCAGTAACCTCCAGTTACCACCTTCATCATTTCTCATTTATCTCCCATTCTCAGGTAAGTCGCACGCAGAGATAAGATGCAGATCATTTTGGAAGAATACATTTAACTCTGGAAAACAATCTCCTGAGATGCAGCGTTCAGTGTAATTAGCAATGCCTACTAACCAGGCAAAGGACAACTCGGCAAACAATACAATCACTGAGATACAGCAGCTAGAGCAGAATGACATTTATTTAGCAGGTTGGGTTTATTTTTCTTCTTACATTATTTGCTTATTACCTGCGTTCTCCAGAACACCTAATTTTCTGGTACAATTCCAGATGTGTACTTCAAACAATAAGCAGAGTCCTATCTATAATAACAAGGTATTGAAATCTAGGACAATTTCTTAGCATTCTCAAGATCTTATACTTCTGCAGTTTGGGGATCATGAGGACAAATTTCTATTTCTAAACACAGTTCCAGATTTATACATAGCTTCCAACACAGCCTAGAAATACCTCTCCGGCTACGTGAGTAGGCTGAGTTCTTCCTTTACTGAAGAATTAAGTTCAGCTATTTTAATAACTAAATTACTTAAAAGATAATGTGAGTATGGGTCTTCTAGAAGGCATTTACATACATACACATTGACTTTTGACAGACCATTCAAGTAAAATCACCTCTCTCTTTTCAAAACTGCAGCACCTTTAGCTGAAATTAAGGAGCCATGTTGTGTAAAAAGTACCACAGAAGTGACTCTTCCAACGAGATATAAGAATTACTCTAAAGAAAGAAGCACCAGAAAAAAAATCCTACAGGATCTTAATAACACAGTGACACTTCTACACCATGCAGGAGGAAAGAGGTCACACTGACATATTAGTTTTAACTCGAGATTAGTTCAATGCAGAATTCCATACGGTGAATGACTGCTGCAGGAATTGCAGCATCCTTAGGGCATTTTTTGGACACCTCACTAATAACAGAATTGGAAAGCCAGGGACTGCTTGTGTGATTGATGCATTGCTATGTGGCTGCAATAAATAATGCCAAGTCAGCTTCTGTTAGTAAAGAGAATAGATTAAAAGGGACAATTTAGTCTGAATCAGTCATGGCATAAGAGACAAAGATGAGATTAAGTGTCCTTTATAAACCCAGTTAACAAGCAAAATGTATTGAGGAAAAAAAACAACAGAATTTCAACCACATCTGACAAAGCTTCACGATGTTTAAAGCAAGTATAGAATGATATGAAACAGTAAGAATTTGTTCTAAAGGTAAATCCACCTTTCACTCATGCTCCATCAAATGGCCAGCAGGGAGCCAGTAGAGCTGAACTGTTTAGTTTTCACAGTCTCTACCAAAGTACAATGGCTAAATATAAACAAACAAAAAACAGGTTTTAGAAGTTTTTAACTGAACATCTACCACAAGCATAGTCTCAGTGAGACACCTTTCTCTGGATTTTATTGAAGTAAAGATTTCTTTCTCATGGTGCTTTTGAGCAGGCTTCCACAAACAAAGGCGGCCACACTCCCAGTATTGCTTTGCTGGTACAAGGGATAAGGGTTCTCTGCAATAACCAAGAAATAAAGGTACCTGGGACTTGACACGTCTGGTTCTCTTCAGCACGACATTCATTCTCGAACCTTGCTTTGGTGAAGTCTGGGCATCTGAACTGAGGTCCTCAGCCTCCACTTTTTCCTTAAGGTTCAAGTTAGGCTTCTGGATGCCCTAGAAGGTCAGAGCACAGAACAGCAGTCAATCAATCAGGTAGTGCTGATCATTCTGTGGTCTGTAAACCAGCCTCTTTACTAAGAAATAAGCCAATGACTGAAGTCACACAGCGCTGTACATATGCCATTTGGACATTTAAATTAAATAGCAGGAAAATTTTCTTCACAACAAGGGTGGTGAAGTGCTAAAACAGGCTGCCTTGAGAAGCTGTGGACGCCTCATCTCTGGAAGTGCTGGATAGAGCTCTGGGCAACCTGACCTAGTGAAAGGTGTCCTTGCCTCATGGTGTTTTCCTTGATAGGGCTGATCTTGGTCTTATAAAGAAACTGCTGAGAAAAAAATATGACACAAGGTCACATTATAACTTCTGCTACTGTCCTGCCACAGGAAGTATTAGGGTAGGTATACATTCGTCTACACAGTTGCAGTTTCTAAAGGCACAGAACCTAAGTTCTACTTTTGCATGCAGCAACAAGCAGAGACACACAGTTTGGACCCTATCCTCAAATCCTGAAGGAGAAGTGTCTCACCATTAGGCTGACCCCAGATTGGAAAAGCTCATAGGGATATAAGATTCGTTCATAATGAGACTTCAGTAATGATCCTGTGCCTTTTCCCGGGAGGTAGCCAAGCCGACTTGCCACTTTAGACCATTTCTTCTCTTTAGTGACTACCTCAAAACCTCCTTTGCCAGCAACAATCTGAAATGCAAAGACACAAAAAAAAGTTAAGGTCTTTGAACTGCTGCTCTCACCACCTCATATAAACCATAAATTAACTTCAGCAATCAGACGCTAAAAGATTCTATTAAAGAATGGCAGAAACCCGAGTTTGCTTTTTGTTTCCTGAAGGACTAGTACTATAATTAAATACCTAACCTCACTCCTTATTATATTTATTATTACAACTTCCCTAGTAAACACAAACTGAGTACCGTTCTAGACAGGAGGAACTCAACAGTTAAGATTTTCTGACAAGCTGGAAAGAATACAAACCAACGATCAGAACAAACGGAAAAGTTAACTCTCACCAGACTTGCACTCTGATGCAAACCACAAGTCTGGCCAGCAGCAAAGCCAATTCTAACAGACCCCACATAGAAGGGAGTGTTGGACTCGGAGTTGCAAAAACTCTCAGAGAACCCCAAACAGCAGAGAGACTATTCAAAGAGAGGAAACTGAATTAACCTTCCATTTAACTCATTCACTTTTTACACCCAAATACAGTTGTTTTGAACCTAGCAATTCACATACAGGAACTGTCACTGTTACATGCGACAAAATAGAAAGAAAAACGACTATCTGCCTCATCTAAAACACTGGACACATTTCCACTGCCTCCACTCCCTTCATGTGGTTTCATTACAAAGTAGTTTAAAACCCAAACGGATTGTGATTTAATTCACATCATTATACGACTAATACCATTTCTACTACAGTACGGTTTTGCATTTCATGTCTTTACATGCAATGATCAAATTTCACGTTTAACATTTCATAGGCGGTTGAAAACCTCGAAGCAAAAAAACAACTGTTACTGGAGCGGAACTTACGGTCTATTCCTCAGGGTGCAGCAAGCTCAAAAGTCTAATTGTGACAGTGACAAATATATTAGTAAATTCTGTTTCTTCTCATAGTTAGAGAGAGCTGCACTCATAACACGATATTCTTGATCAGTATTTTTCCCATATTTACAGCAAGAACAAAATCTGTTTGAACAAAGACATTCTTACACTTCAATTTATTTTTTACATGCCTGTGAAGATATGATTGCTGAAGTTACCTTTATATGAACTGCATCTGGAGAAGCAAATAAGTTAACAAAATCAGCCCATATTTCCATATCTGGAGCATACCAAAACGTTCTAGCTCACAACAGTGACCTACACATTTCCAGAACCAGTATGATGGTTTAGAGTAGCCCAGCAAAGCACAGTACATACAAGAATAAAACACAAATACTGGAAGACGTTGTCAACTTTTGTTTGTGTGCTAGCAGGAATTTCAGACAGTTGAAAGAATTATGAATACATTTCATCTTTAAGAGAAGGTAAGTAAAAATGTTAAGATTTAAGTGAATGAAGCCTTGATAAGAGAATGGAAACAAATGCTTTAACACAAAAACATTAGTACTACCATACCTCAACTTTGTCACCTTGCCAAACAAATCTACCTATTTATATTAAGAGCCCTTCTTTAGGGGACAAGTTTATAACTATGTGCATTTTGCCAGTGGCAAACCCCAGCAGTTACGTGCATGAAAATTTGAAAAAACTATGCATCAGAGATTACTATAGCAGCATTAAATTTTAGCTAGCCCTGAGCACAGCCTGTACTGAAAACAGATTAAAATAATTACTCCAGAATGTGACAGTATAAACTCCCAAAGATGCATGTTTATGTCACATGGAAAACCTCTGAAGGGAGACAGGAGGGAGCAGTTACTGCAATCTATTACAGAATTACTAGGTGAAGAGCTGAAACGCATGCAAGTATGCCACTACCTTCTCAGAGAACATCTCAACTCCTGCAGCTCCGCCATGCATAAAAGAGGACAACTTGAATTCAAACAGCTAACATCAGGACGTTCAAGCAACTGATATGTGCTGGATATGACTCAACTAAAGCCAATTGAAGTAACTGTGACAGACACGTCTAACATAACCTTGCAATTTGTAAGGTTTTTTCCGCTCTGATTTTTTTTTTCCCCCCCATTTTCATTTAATTTCCATATTAATGAGACTGATGCAGTAAAACAAGCCCTCCCTGTTGCTCAGCTTCTCAAGCTTGAATGAAAAATGAGGTCTCTGCCTGACCGAGCACACCATATTTGCTTACTCACCTTGCTCAGACCATACAGATCCAGTATTTTTCTCTCCACCACAGGAATTTTTAAATTGGATCCTTGAAGTTCCCAAAATTTTGCTAACTGGTCCAAGAAATCCAGCTTCACTCTTGTCATTGCCTGCAAGCAATAAGAGAAGATGAATGCATACATCCCCAAAAAATTATGACAATAACCTGAGGAAAAACGCGACAAGCTTTATAGTGTTTATATTTTCAAAGCACAATTCAGCATGTAAGGTATTTCTCAGGTTAATATACATATATATGTATACATATATATATATATATAGGAATATGTAGAAAAAGGAAGATGTTTATAAGCATAAAATTGTATACGCTTTTGCTCTCGGCATTTAAAAATCCCATAAGCCAAAACTTTTACCTAAAAACTTCACATTTTCAGACCAAAATGTTCACTTTAAGTCAGAATACCAAGGAGAAATACAAGAGCAATTACTAAAATCTGCAGGGGGAAATGACAGGGATGGGTGGTTATAAACAGCTTTTCTATATCCTTAACCATGCAAAAGGAGCTCTTCCCTTGAGAATTTTTTGGAGTACTTAAATCACTTTCCATAGGGGGATCCATTTATAAGTCAAACGATGTATGACATTTTGGTATATGAACAGTGCAAGGCTTTGAGAAATGCTATAGGGAAAAGGAAAAGCCAGGACAGAATATTACTCACGCTGTTTTCAAGAAAGCTCCCATACATTTTTTGAAACATAAAATTAACCAACCATAACTAGTCTTATAAAATACAAAGAAGCTGCACTGAAATGCTTAAGAGGCATTATTGTGATAGCTGACTATAAGGTAACCAGAGGCTCCAGAACAGCAGTAAATACCTTAAGAAAAATAAATAAATCATGGCCTGCAGAGCTCTGAAGGCCAGACACTGGCTACTCTCACTATGCAACATGGCATTTGGCATTCATTTTAGACATTTCCAGTTGAACGTGAAAGACTCTTGTGGTTACTTTGGGTAATAAAATAAAACCAGACTTTTCTCAGAGCCACGGAGAGTTATTTTCTATGGAGTCTGCCACTGCCAAGTATAAACCACCAATGTGGTCTACAGGTTTCTAAAGTCTCCCCACACAGAAACCTGACAAGATGTAAATCTCAAGCAAGGAGACCTACAGCTTTCAGTGTAAACACAAAATTGTATCAACAGTGGAAAGGCTCACCTCCAGTTCATTCAGGCGCTGAATTCGTGGAGTGAAACGAAAACTTTGCACTTCACAGGCAAATGGAGGCTGCCAATCCTAAGGAGAGACAAAAAGACATTTCAGTGTTTCAAGGAACTTAACTAAAAAAAAAAACACACAGAAGACCTTCGTAACTTGGTCATTCAAACTCCTCCTAGTAAATGAGTTTCAGCAGGATTTCTAATATTTTCCATTTTTATGCTATTATTGTGCTTCTAAAATGTTCTCACAACATTTTCGTCAGACGAAAAGAGTCCTCACAAAGTTAGAAGCAAGAAGACAAGGCTTGATGAATTTCAGTATACCCCTTCTCATACTGGGCTCTCACTTGAGATTGTGCTGCTTGTTGGCATTTATTCAAAGAGAGAAAGTTCTGTATTTCCTGCACACTGCAAAACTGTCACTATCAACAGCGATAAACACCAAGTAACATATAATATTATGCATGTAACTCTTCCATGTTTGCCTACATTCATATTTCAATAGTCCAACACTTCAATGGAAATGCAGTTCTAAATAATGACTTTTTGAACAGTCAGTCCTTGGTTCAGTCACACACACCACCCAGTTTCATCTCCTCTCTCTCTAAACCGCATTATGGCATCAAAACAAATATAAATCAGCTTTTTAGTACCTCTTAAGAAATGTTAAAAATTACAGTAGGTGGTTTAGCAGGCAGTAAACACAACAAAGTAGGGACACAACATTACAGTTGGACAAAGAAAAGCAACACATTCGTTGTTTGAACGGCTGCAGCATCTGAAGGCCTCAAGCACAACTGCAAAATATTTACAGATTCTAGTAATGGAAAAGGATTGCAAATTAGCAAGGTTAGCACCAGGTGTCCGACTTAACCCTTTTTTGCAGGTCGCAAACCAACCTGATGCACACATCCAGCAAAGCCCTGCAACAACAGTAGTCAAACAATCGCAGAGAAACACTGCAGCCTTCAGTGGCTAGGAAAGTTCTAGGTGCTCTCAATGAATCGGATCTGGATCAGTTTCTCGTGGCCTCTCCCCCAATCTAAGCCATTCTGCGTATTTTAGAAAAGCCAGCCCCTTGGAGATCAAGCTTTCACCATAACATTAAACCACCTAAAAATATTCCAGTAACCCTGTGGATCAGGAAAGGAAGGATCACAGAATCTAACTGGCAGTCCCCTTAGCCAGGCAACTCTTAGTTAGGCTTTTTTTTCCCCACATTCTTTTCCTCTCTCCTTCGTTATTTTCCACTCTCCTATTTTATAGGTTAGTTTGTAGTTCATTATAAAGAAGGCTCTGAGCTCCTGCGTTGCTTGATGTCCTTGTCTGAATGGTCACACAACAAGGCATCATAAAACACTCCTTTCTGCACCAGGCCATTGGAGATGTTCAGCTCCTACTTTCTAACCTGCTAACACGAACACTTCACTCCTGCTCACAGCCAGGGTGGCCGCACTTCCACCAACAGTCTGAAGGCTGTTTACAAACAATGGCCCCCTTGCAAGGCACGTCCTTCCTCCTCCCTCCCCCCCCCCCCCCCCCCGCCCCCCCTTGCAGTGTAAATGCCTACTTTCAGCTACAGCGCACTGCAGCTTTCCGACACACAGTTTGCCGTTTTTTAAAGCAAGAAGAGCGTCAAGCCCGGGCCCTGGCCGTGCCTACAGGCTTCGCACCCGCTTCAAAACCACTTTTAAGTTCAAGGATGGCATAGGGTCTCTGCGTCCCCGACGCAGCCTAAGGAAGGGGACAAACGGAACCCCACTCGGTTGTGCCCCACAACTGGGGCACGGGAACTAACAGCCTCAGGGGGATCCCAACCGCAGCGAGTACGGCAAACTCGGCCGGAAACACTCGAGAAGCGGAGGAAGGGGCTCCCGACCCCTGGGGCCGCCCAGGGACAGAGCCCAGCCCGCTCCAGCCGCCCGCCGCGCCCCAGAGCCGCCGGCTTCCCCCGGCCCCGGCCGTATCCCGCCCTGCCCCCGCGCCAGGCGGGCGGTACCTTGGGGGGCCGGATCTTGCAGATGCCGGTTTTCTCGGCCAAGCCGCGGATGCGGCCGATGAAACCGAGCGGATCGCTGAACTCCTCCCAGCTGGGCTCAAACACGGGGCACTCGGGCGGGGGCACGAACTCGGCCGCGTAGCGCGACCCGCCGCCCCCCGCCATGGCTGAGGGGGGGGAAGGCGCTGCCGGCTGCGGGGCGCGGGAGGGGGGCGGGGAGCGCACCGAGGCACGGGCACAGAGGGGCGGCCCTCAGGGGCGGCCGGTGGGGCAGGGCCGGCGGCCGAGGCGCATCCTCCGGCGGCCGGAGCAAGGCAGAGGCAGGGCAGGGCCGGACAGAGCAGGGCAGGGGAAGCCGGGGCGGGGCGGCGGGGGCAGCGGGGGCGGCTCCTGCCGGGTGTCGTCGTCGCCCCGTCCCCCGGGGTTAGCTCCCCCCGCGCCGAGCCCCTCTGGCTCGCGTTCCAGCTCGTCCGGAAGTTACGCGGCCGCTTTCAGCCCTCCTCCGGAAGAGGGCGCAGTCGTTGTCTTCCGATCCGAAAAATAGTCCCTCCGCCCCACTCGTCTCCAGGCGGCTACCAGGAACGAGGGAAAGGCCGCCTGTTGTCTCCGCCCGCTGGAGAAGACGCTGCTCCGTGCGAAACCGAAAAGAAAAGCACTAAACCCGGCGCTTCGGGGAGAATCGTGCGGCGTGGAACCCGGAGCGGCCGGGGGGAGGGGAATTAGGATCGAGGGGGGGGTTGGGGGGAAGGGGCCGCCTCCACTTCCGGCGCGGAGGAATGTGCGACGCTATTGAGAGCCATTCGGTTCCGGTGCTGAAGGGCCGGTTCGCCCATTGTCTGAGCCGGACGTCAGGAGGAAGGCCGGGAGCTCCGCCTCCTCGCAGGCCCGGCCCATCGCCGGAGTTGGGCAGTCGGGCCCTCGGGCGGGGGAGGGGCGGACCCGTTTTCTCTCAGGTGGCTTAAAAACAGCCCATTGTTTTCCTTCCAGGCTGTTCAAAGGTCATTTCTGTGTTTTGGTGAGAAAAAGAATCCAAAAGAGGGACACAAAATGTGTCCTGGTATATCCCTTTTATGAGGAAAGGCTGAGGGATCTGGGACTCTCCAGCCTGGAGAAGACTGAGAGAGGATCTCATCACTGTTTATTATAAAGACATCTGAAGTGTGGGTATCAAATAGATGGAGCCGAACTCTTTTCAGTGGTGTTATTTTAAATAGTGACTCTTGTGACCGATTCCCAACTCCCGGCTGTCGTTCCGATCGTTTCCATAGGAGAATGGCAGCCGGAGCCCAGCTCCTCCAACCTCTGGAGGCTCCAACCTATGTAGGCCCCAACGCTCGCCACGCATGCGCAGTGCTCCCTCTCAAGACTACAACTCCCAGAGGCGCCAGCTGGGGACGCGTGCTGTTCGTGTCGCGAGTGCCGATTGGTAGAGGCGGACGGAGGCGGGTGGAAGGCTGCTCCTGATTGGCAGAAGCGGCGGGCGGCGGGTCTCTCCGCTGTTTGAGTGGCGGATGGTAACCGGCGGCGGTCTCCATGAGCGTTCCGGGCGGTTCGGCTGGGCGCTTCTCGCGCTCCAGAAGGTACCGTGGGGGCCGTTCTGTGTGGCTGTTGTTCTTGCAGTCGTGTAGTGGTTGCTACTTGTAGCTGCGAAACGAAAGCCTTTGTCTTCCTTCATCTCTCCTCCTTTTCTTACCACCTCCCCTTCCTTGCAAACTCACCTTTCCTAAGTGAGCCATAAGACCCCCCCTTCCTTGACAGCTTGTCCTTCTTCCTTTTCCATAAGTTTTCCCCATCTCCTGTGTCCTATGTCTGCCAACTGTCCTTTAAGGAATGAAGCTTTTGCTTTTCTTAAGTACTGTTTAGTTTCTTGATGGTTCTTGCAGGGCAAACAAACTAATGTGGTTGAAATTTTAGTAAGTTAAAAGCAAAAAAATATGCTATTTTTAGCTTAAAAAATGATTTATTGTCTGAAGCTTGCATGCAATTAGAAAACGTAAGGTAACCATTGAGTCACAACCTGAAACACTGACTGAGCACCTGGAGGAAGGACCCAGTGAGCCCTGGGAGCAAAGCTGAAGGCAATTCATCTGTGTGACCAGAAGGGGTGGAGCCTGGCTGCACCTCACTTAGGCTTCATTTAAGGGCTGACCACCACTGTGGAAGCCTCTCTGGTTAGAGTCCTCTCCCTCGTGGAGTTTTCTTTGCAAGCCTAAGTCTTTAGAGACAAGGGAACACCTTTTCTTTACCTTTCCCTTTGCCACTATACTCCTGTACTGCCTTTCCACTGCACTGACCTTTCTGATGTTCCTGTTCTGATGCTCCTGTGTTAGCCTTCTGCCACATTGATCTTTCTGATTGTAACAGAAAATATTTATGTCTAGGCTGGCAACCCCCCACAGCATATCCAGATCTCAGCCTCAGAGTAAAGGGGACTCCACTCCTCTCCCTTCCATCAATGAACGCCTGGCCTTTCTCCGCCCTTCCCGGGAGCTGCTGGAATACTACCGCAAGAGGATTGCTGACTTTGATGAGGAGCATGAGGATTTGGTAAAAAGGCTGGAGAGATATAAAGAAACATACGATGAGCAGGTTAGGAAAAGAGCTTTATTTGATTACAGACAAACAAACACCAAACCAACAAACAATTCCTGAACTTGAGAATCTTTTCAGTTGAGGAGAAAGGGCTTCCTTTAACTTTGGTATTCTCGTATACCTTAATAGCATATGTGTGTCTGTCTGTCATCTTTCTCGTTTTCATTAACCCTCTGGGAATAGAATGGTCACTTGTGAGGGAACTGTAGAGTCTACCCAAGTACTGAGGATGCCTGAAGTGGCCTGAAAGCCCTCAGATGTCCCAACTAATTTAATACATAGGGAAAAGAGAGGACAGGTTCTAAAATAGTGCCATCTATCCAATGGGAATAGTCTTCTGAAGGGCTTGCCAGTTTTCTGCACCAGGCAGAAAACTATTAATGAAACTTTGTAACTGACCACTATTAAGTTGCATAAAGCTTTTGATGTTTATCCTTCAGTAACTTCTTTAAAAGAATCTTATTACACAGGCTTTGCTAGGGTATTTGCTGAAGTCACTCCTCGTACCTACACTACTCTGCCTACTGATGCTGAAGTGCAACCATTAGAAATGGGATGCCCTAGCTGCCTCTTTACTGGAGTTGTAGGGTGATAGTGACATTGGGAACCTTGAGCTCCCTACCGAAACCTACTTAATGATTTCTCAATACTGTCCTCATCTGGTCAAATGTTGTAAGAGGAGAACATAGTTCACTCAAACTGACAGTTTAACATACTACTTATAGACTCAGGGTCTGGCCTATGCAGTGTGTTGTGTTGATTCTAACTGTTGCCCAGTGCTTGCTGAAAGTACCTCATTCTCTTTACCTAGCACAAACTGCAGTGGGAAGTACGTCAGCGAGAAGAGGAGATTGCAGAGTTGCAAAAGGCTTTGAGTGACATGCAAGTCTACCTCTTCCAAGAGAGGGAACAGGTACTCCGTCTTCACTCTGAGAACGACCGACTGAAAATCAGGTGCGCTGTCTGGATAGTGAGCTGAGACACTGACAGTAGAAGCTGCGTGCATCCTTTTAGTTCTCATCCAGATCTGAAGTATTCTGAGAAGCAGCAAAACCACACCTCCCAGGGTGGGGACTTTTCTATTAAAGCTTTAAGAAATTAAGTAAAAAAAAAAACAAAACAAAACAACAAAACCCCACAAAACTGTGTTGGTGTTCTTTGGCATCTCTCCAGAGCATGAGAGAAATCTGATACGACCCTCAATCTAGTTTAAGAAACAATGGGTACTTGCAATCCACTGAAGTATCTACAGGGTTTTTATATGCAGTTCATAACTTTGGAATGCAAATTCTTTACTACCGTGCATTATCAGGCTGATATTTGGAGAGAAGAGCACTCCTTCTTATGGTACATGCAACATCAGTGAGGTCTTAGGGAGCTTGTTAAAAAGGTATTCTCAAGCACTTGACAGTTTGGAAAGCTTGGAGATTTTAATGAGTAAGGTGGAAAGATAGTGTGTCACAATGTACTGATCCATTTCTTTACCTTCCAGGGAATTGGAGGATAGGAAAAAAATTCAACATCTCCTGGCTTTAGTGGGAACAGATGTAGGAGAAGTTACATATTTTCACAAGGAGCCACCACATAAGGCAAGTTCAGTTTTTCTGTGGAACTGTGTTTTTAGCTGTAACAGTTAAGATGTGTACTCAAAAGGCTGACCACAGACCAAATCTATCGCCCAAGTCAAAAGCTGCTAAATAAGCTCAAAAGGGGGAGGAATCTGTAGCTCTAATAGCAGTATCAGGCTTTAGAATAGCTACTGACAGATAAGTAGGAACAAGTGCACTGGAGCTAAGTCCTGTTAGCATTAATTCCTTCTACCTTCAAATTGTAACTCAAGATTAACCTCCTAAATGTCAGCTAGGAGTCTGAATCCATCTGGTAAGTGGTTATTGAGAAGCTGGAGAGAAGAGCACAAAGACAGAAGGAAGTGGAGAAAGTCAGTAGGTGCACTGTTCTGCAGATCAAGTATCTTGCAGTATCACAGTAAAGTAGTATTTGGGACCTCCATTAAGGGTATGGCAGTGTTAAGGTTGCTATTATGGTTTCCTGGGCAGGGGACTATGGAAGAACCTCCCTCTGTAGGCAGTGTTGCATTGTATATTACAGAAATAATGTCAAACTAATTATGTGACAATGCATATGAAAAGCAGTGTAGTGGAACTTACTTATCAAGACAGCCATGCATGATTCAGATATACAGAGTATGATGGAATGTTAGGATTTCCCTTTGTGTAAGGTGAGGGGGGAAAAGACTGGATCCCTGCATTCTTTGTGGTTGCTCTGCATTGTTAAAGCAGTGGAAAAACCTTGCAGTAGCTTTACAATTCCATAATACAGATATCTCTAAAACTAGGCCTATTATATATGTATGTTGCACTGAAAATAATGCCTTCTGTTTATTTCCATGGAAACTACAGCAGATACAAAGAGTACAATAACACTGTCATCCTGCCTCAAAAGACACTGCACATCACTTTACCTTATGAACTTTTTCCCTGATGGGGAATTCACATTGCTACTCTATGGATTGTCATTTTGACTCTAGCTTGTAGTGGTGACTGTACGTCTTGTCACCAAAAATGATGTGATCCAGGAAACTGTTACCTTCAGCCTTGTATTTGTTCAGTAAGTCCTGACAAACTTGGGTATCATGTTCTTTCTTTTCCCATGTGAGTATTCGTGAGTGCAAACTTTGTGGTTCTCTAATCTTGCCTGCATATTCTCCAGTGCTTTGCAGCCAATATTCGGCTCCAACACAGTCCTGGTTATAATTTGCCAGTTTGTGTGGATGAGCTGATTGAAGCACTCTTCATTTCATGATGTGACAGCCACACATGGCTGTCTAGGACATGACTTGTCTTTCATGGTGTTGTCACCGGTATTGTAACACCACCTGCTTTGTGTTCCTCACTGTGTGCCATTTTCTCCACGTGGAGAAATTCAGTGACACACCTTTGCTTCACATGTGCTTCTGTATCAGACGCCATTTTGCCAGACTGCCCCTCTGCTTCCATCTGTTGCACAGCAACAAAATGTGACAGAATGTTGTCGGGAAGGTTCAATCTCTACTGCTGTATCACAAACGTCTGCCTCTGATGTTGCGAGCCAACATATTAAAATAGGGGGCATTACTGTGTGAGCAGCCCTCATAATATCCGCCTTGAGATAAACATTGGGGTTATAACCTGTCCCCTTTTTGCCTCCTATTTTTAAGTGGCCTTCTGTTGAACAGATGGTTTGTGTTAATAGCTGTATGGGCCTTTATCCCAAGCTTGTTTAATAGCTTGAATGAATGTGCTGATAAATGGTTCTTCATGTTTGGGCTGCTAAGAGGAGAATGCGCAAAGAAAATAACATAGTTGTCATTTTCATATTCTTTATCATCTGCCACCAAAATGTGCTTTTTCGTGCTGAAGATGCTGACTTTTACCCCACTGAAGCCAGCAAAGGCAGGATTACTTTCCAGATGATTTGGAAAAAATAGAGGCTGAAATGACAAAATTCTGCTGTTTTAAAGGCACCTTCTTTTCAACGTAGGCATTATACTTGTGAATATCTTCCTTTTCTTGTGGTAGAGTTGAGGTATTGTTGTTGTCTTGGATATCTCAGTTGTCTCTTTAAGATTTGCTCTTTGTCATGGTAAATCAAGATGTTGAGCTATCTTATTTTGTTTCTATAGGTTACTGTTCTGCAAAGGCCAGCTAAATTCAGAGACTCACATGAAGGAAACGACAGTTCTAGAACAGGTACCATACCAAGATGATCTAACAGCAGCTCAGCAATTGATTATTGTTTCTCTGTGGTTTGTCCAATGTACAAAAATAATTATTTACTGTGAATACTTAGTTGTGCTTCCATTATGTTTCCTAATCGTATCCATATGTGCATCCTTATGCATATTCTACTCTAAGCTTCCTCCTTTAAAATAACCTGAGCTCTCATGCTTGCGATCTGCTTAGCTAAGGAAGAAGCTGGTATGACTGTGGAATGGCTGTTCTGGAACTGTGCAGGTAGCAACTGGACAGCCACCCATATCTGTTCCATAATGTGTTGCTCTGCATGCATTTAACGTAGGTGGTAGTTTGGATCAATGTGTCTGCTTGCAGATTTTCTATTTAGAATGAACTGCCATTTCCAAATTGACTGAAATAAGCTAACAAGCTAAAAACTTGTTCAAGATTTGACAAATGTGCAGCATTTTTTTTATATTTATTCATTGTTTGTTTAAGAAAATATGATACGTTTGCTTTCTGTATATGTCAAGAAAATCAGTATGTTGCCTAAATACCGACATGTGATAGTAGGAGACAAAGAAATACAATCACTACAAGCTCTGGAACATTTTTCTATCCAGTTATCTGTATATCAGTTATCAGGACTTATGGGAGGTAAGTCCTTAAGACTGTAGCAGCTGCAAGCGTTTTCCTGTTCTTGTAAGCCATCTGGCACATACACTGTTTTGTGTTTGGAAAGCTACTGCAGGTACGTTGGAGAAGACTTTTCCACTTCTTGATTTCTGCAAATAGGCACCAAGAGGAGCACTTCAAAACAAGCAGGAAAAGGAGACATACATGAAAGTCCTGAGAGATACCAGAGGGACAACCAAACACTTCTACTTCAGGTAAAACCATTTGTTAACTGGAGGACGTATTTCCTGCCTACCCAGGAAACTGAAGGACAAATATGCTGTCTGCCTACGTAAGATATACACACCAATTTTATTAATCCCCATCTCTTACTTCTGATTCCCACTTTCTATCAGCTATCAGTTTACCTGTTCCTTTGTGATGAACAGCTTAGATTTAAGAACTTGGGTGTGATTCTGGGAGCTTTACATAAGCAGATGTTCCAATAAAGCCTCCTTGCATGTAGTGCCTTTAAATACAGAATTTGCAACTTATGTTTTTTTCAGATATTACATAATTTTTCTTTCAATTACTTGTTCCAGTTTGTCTCCCTGACCACGGACACTCTTTGCATCCCTCTTCTTCACTCATCTTGTTTACACTTAATACTTCATTGAGCCATTTCTTTTTCTTCAAGATGTGTGGATTCATTGCCTTTCTAGAATTTGGGTTAATGATCACCGTTTCCTTTGAAGCTGATAGCAGAGAGGCAGAAGCCTGTTTGCATATTCCAAAGGATTTGTCACATCCGATGTGCAGTTGAAATCTTTCTGGTTTCTTCTATCTATTGCTGCTGTTTATAATTTCCCCATTTTGTTTATTTGCGTGATTTTTTTTTCCCCTTAAAATGTTACAGTTATTCAAAATAGTTAGCATTAAAATGAAAGCTAAAAATGAAAAATTAGAACTCTAAAGGTTACTATCAGGCAGAGTCTCTGACTCGAATTCTGGAATTTTAAAGAAGCTTTCAAGGTCAGGAGCACTGCCTGTTGTGAGATCTTCCTCAGTAATATCTTTGCCTGCCTATTTAGGTGGAGGCCCTGCAAGCTCAGATAGAAGAACAGACACAATTATCCAAGGAACAGCTTCAGGCATTACTGGAGGACAGGAGGATTCACATGGAAGAAGCCCAGGTCCAGCATCAGAGAGACCAGGACAAGATTAAAACTTTAACGGATAAGTGAGTGCGAGAGAGTGGCCGTGGTGTAATGGAGTCATGAGATGAGAAGAGGGGGAACAATAAAACCGTGTTGGTTTTCAATATGTGGCTTGCTGCAGCAAGCAGAAAAGCACATTATGCAGCCATTGGCTTTGACGGTATGTGGAAGTAGTCAACATATTAAAAAAAAACTGCTTTGTATAGTGTAGCTTTCATTAGATAAGAAGAGCCAAGTATGCTAGGAAAACGTTTATCTTTGTTCTCTGCTTTCTTCTGACTCGCAATGAAGACTGGGGCAATTAGGGTAGGAACTAGGGAGGAAACAATCTAAATCCTCTTGGATCCCTTTTTCTAGACTCAACAAGACTCAGAGTCTCTTATATGAAAGTACTCGTGACTTTCTCCAGCTGAAATCTGATGTTCGAGACAGTGAGAAAGCGTGGATGGTAGAGAAGGAAAACCTGCTGAGGAAGATTAACAAAGATTCGGATCAGCTTATCAGGAGGGAGGCAGAAAGAGGGAAGAAGCAGCGAGATACCAAGAAGGTGCTTCAAGCAGATCGTGAAGCTGGGAAACCCCACAGTAGAGAAGTAAAGGTAATTTATAGTTTTTTGGCCCAGGGAGGAGCCTTCCAGCAGTCTTTCCAAGATTGCAGGACTGGTTCTTGCCAAGTTAAGCAGTAAGTAATTGTTTCGAAGTTGTACTGGCTTGCTCTAGGTTGCATTGTTGCTGATACTAACGTGTTTAAAAATAATGAGTACCACAGCTCTCCTGCCTCACTGTTGTTTTTGAATTTCAGGTAAAATATATAGTTAGGAATTATCGTGGTGACTCACTATTAGTTTTTCTTATGCCCAATGCAGTTCTTTACTTCTGCAAATGACATTATGCACAGGCCAATAGTTCTTAACTTGCTTGTTGCACTTTTTTTGGTATAAATGGTTTCAGTTAATGGACTTAGAATGTGATGTCTGAGTTTGTCCATGTTGTCAGGAGAGAACAGTCCTTTCAATTGGTGTTCCTCAGCAGCTCTATTTTAGTAGTCTGGATCTTTCTTCCACTTCTAATATCCTTCCAGTGCACAGCTGAGACATCTGAAGCGGGCAAAGAAGCGATAAGAATGTAGACAATCGGCAGTAAGGAATTGTTTTCATCTATGCTGAATCCAGATTCTTCTGAAATGCAGTACTGGGCAAGTAGCTGTGAAAAGGAGAAGTGCAGTACTGTAATAGAATATTATGCTTAAGGGAAAGAGGAGAGAGTTCTTCAAACTGTCGTGCAGAACTGATTACCTCATTAAAAGGTATTGGCAATGAAGTGGCATTGTAGTATTGTGGAAGGAGTCCTAACCTAGTTACTTTGTTAGCCTTGGTTTCAGTTATTGTTATTTGCCTGCCAGGCTATCTACATGTCACACTTGTTTTTTTTCTAGAGCAGGGGAAACATTATGTGTACTGGCTTTTGAGTTGTTTCTGTTCCTTCTGTGTCTCAGACACTGCAAGAAGAACTCATGAAGGAGCAGCAGCTCTCAAACATGTACAGAGAACAGTGTATCACCCTGGAAAGTGAGCTGGCTAGGATTTGTGAAGAGAGAGATGCTGGCAGAGAACTCTTTGAGGTAATTAGTCTGTAATCATCTACTAGCTATGTGATGATCTTACAGCCTCTATTCTGTTACTCCATCAAGTTTTCATCTCTATAGAAACGCACAGAAAAGATGGGGAAGCGCCTGAAGCTGGTGACTCAGCGATACGAGGCCTTGGAAAAACGTCGTAATATGGAAGTGGAAGGCTTTAAGAATGACATTAAACAGCTTCGGCAGAAACTGAAAGATGTAGAGAAGCAGCTTTTTAAGGTAATAGCTCATTGCTAATCACTATGGGCTTACCCAAACGAGATGTAGTATCAGTATTTAAATTAATATTTCCCTAGAGTTAAAATAAATTTATTTCCTAAGTGGTTGTTTAGGTATTGATATTTGATAAAGCTTGCCCTGTTTTGTATATTATTAAGCCAAAAAGATTTGTCATCATTAATCAGTCAAGCATCGAGTTTGACAAGGAACAGTCCTGCTTATATATTAGCTATAAAGGTTCTCATAGAATCATCGAGTGGCCTGGGTTGAAAAGGGCCACAATGATCATCAAGTTTCAACCCCCTGCTAAGTGCAGGATTATCAACCGCCAGACCAGGCTGCCCAGAGCCACGTCCAGCCTGGCCTTGAATGCCTCCAGGGATGGGACATCCACAACCTCCTTGGGCAACCTGCTACAGTGCATCACCACCAAGTGTGAAAAACTTCCTCCTAATATCTAACCTAAACCTCTCCTGTCTCAGTTTCAAACCATTCCCCCTTGTTCCTATTACTATCCACCTTTGTAAACAGCCATTCCCCCTCTTCTTTATAAGGTCCTTTCAAATACTGGAAGGCCACAATGAGGTCTCCCAAGAGCCTTCTCTTCTCCTTCCACAATATTATAATGCCTTTATTATAACTTGTTATACCTTTGGCTCACTCAGCAGCCTCAAAATTGGAAGGCACTAAAGTGGACTGATACAGAAGGATGTTCTGCAAAGAATATGCTGTTTTGTTTTTTTTCCTGGATGCTATCGGGTTTGGTTTTGTTCCAGATAGAATATTGATGTAAATATTGTGAATATTGTTATTCTTTTGTAATTATATCATTTACAACAATGCAGAAATCACAGCAGAAACAATGACTGGAAGTTGAAACTGTGTAACTTTGAAATAAGATGCGTCTTCTAGATGTGCAAACATCTGTGCAGCTTAGAATGGAAGCCACAGACTTGGTGGTGTCTGTTGTCTGGAGTTTGAGTTATGATATCTAAGATATGATTCAGAGGATTGAGGCTTGGATTATTATTTTGTTTGACTACTGATTTACCTTTCCTTTTTTTAAGAGCTAAACTGCCCCCATACATGGGTGTGGGAGAGAGGAATTGCCTGTGATATCTTTACTGCAGACCTGTGTATTTTGTTACTGTGGGTATGCCCTTAGTCGTGTTCATCATCTCTTTACTCTTCGAACCACAAGAGGGCAGCGGAATAAAATGCTTGTTAGAAATCATCTCTGATCTTTAAATCCTTCTTATCACTTGAGGTCAAAGTGACTATAGATGACTGAATGTCCTAATCTGCATATTAAAATCTGTTAAAGATCTACATGGTGGCAATTAGACACCTTAAAATATTAAGAGAAAAGAGGGCTTTAAGATCAGTTTCCAAGTCTGTGCTGTTGCAATGTTGAATGTGACTGGGCTGGCTTGCTATCCAGTTCCAGGGTGACAGGAAATGTCAACCCTTTCTAGTTTGCCATCAGGAACTATGATTATCCAACAGCTTCATTTCAGCTCAGTATCAGCTGTATGCCCTGACCTGAGCTTCGGAGTTGTTCTTGAGCTACCCTTGAATTGTATGCAGTTCAGAAGGCAGCAAACTGGCCCACAATAGTTAGATCAAGTCTTCATAATAGGGTAAAAACGTACTGCCATGTAAGCATCAACAGATAAGTGTTTTAACTTGCCTCATTTTATTCCCTAAATAATGCAGGCAGTAAAAAGTAACCCAATGGGTTATAGTACACTTGATAATATTCTGTTTCAATTGCTTCCTCACCAGTACTGTAGCATCCTAATGAATAAAAGGCTTTGCTACTTTTTGGCTCTGGAAAACCTTTCTGTTGGTGATATGCATTAGCCTAGTGACACTAGCTGAAGCATCCTCTTTGCTAGATACAAAGGGTCTCTTTTAGAGTTCTCTTCCTCATATACTCATAGTACGCTTTCAGTTGCACTCTGTGCAATGACTTAATCTCTTTTCTTTTTCTTCTTAGGTGACTCTGAATATTGGACCAGAGCAAGATCTTGCAATTCTACGTGAGGTTCGTCAAGGAAACAGACTAACCCATAATATTCAAGAAGAATTAAAATACTTGAAAGCAAAAATCTATGGCTTAGAGAACGAACTACGAGTCTGCTGAAGCTCAAGTTTTAGTTGGCATCATCGTTTTAGGAATGGGACATTGCCTGTTTACTGGCATCCAGTAACAGAATGCTTGAAGAAATCTGCGGTTAGGAACGTCATAACATCTGTCAGTGATACACGAGCCATTTCTAACATGCCAAATTAGGTTGCTGTGTTTGTTGATAGGCACCTGATGAGTCTGCTACAGAAAGTACCAGAAGACTGATACATCGGGAATATTCTTATGACTTTTTCATACTTTCAAATCCGTGGCGTAGGGAGTGGTGTATACTGGTCTTAAACTTCATTTGGAGCATATTAGAAAGCAGAAATATATTATTAACAATCATTGAAGGATCTAGTTCAAGATCTGAATTGCTTGGCTCACCTTTTCCTATGTGAGAAAGAGCTTTTAAAGTGTCTTCAATGATGATTGTTTTGGTTCCTAGGCAATTCAGGATGGAACTTTCGTACTAAGATGTATTACATCCACCTCTACCTTTTACAATATTACTACATTTAAGTAGCTTCCCTTTGATTATTTCTAATCTAGGTGGGACAAACCTGACTGATTTTTTTAACATGATGGAAAAAGACAACATTTTATAGAACTCATCTGCAAGAATGAGCAATGTCTATTCTTGTTTCGAATAACTGGGGGGAGTGAGATGCCACACTATCAAGAATCATCTTCCCATCCCTTTTTTCTAGCCCCTCTTGACTCCTACAGGAAGTTCATAATAAAAGGCATATACTGTCTTCCTTAGTCACTGTATTATCTACCTTTGTAGCTTTGAACTATATGATGGTTATATACCAACAAGTCATGATCAGGTTTTGCTTCACAACTGTAACTGAAATTGGGGTTGAAGAGCAGGTGCCTGGTTGCTACGTGATGAATATAGCCATATAATCATTATCTTCATAGCAAGCATCAGGACATTGCAGTTGTAGAAAACAGATGAAATAATGAGGAATGCTACGGTGTGCTTCAGCCCAGTTTGTAATCACAAGGTATTTGTGCTTTCACTGTAGTGTCAGCAAAGCTTGTCCACCCGTGCTGGAAAAGCAATTTCAGGGCCTTCATTTTCTACTGGTACCTTTTCTACCTTGTTAAATGCGACAGAAGCAGCGTAATGTGTTTTTAAAGTATACACCTAAAGCGTGCCAGCTGTTTCTTCTCATTTAAAAAGCACTTGGCGTGATAGCTCACAGCTTCTTTTGGATGTGGTAGCGGCAATGGAGATCCTTATTCGGTGTTTAGGAGAGGTAGATACATAACAGAAGCTCTTGTGCTGTCAAAATTTGGAGCATTTTTTCTTATAGTACCAGCTAAAACAATGCAGTGGAGAAATTGCTTTGAAAAGTCAAGGCCTGCTTCAGTTTTGTACCCTATCTTGGAAATCTTGCTGTCCCTTCTGGTTCTACACTGTGGTTTTTCATTGGGCTCATGTATTCTTGAAGTCATATTCATCACAGACAGACTTCACTGTGGGTGGATCTGTATCTGGGTGCCCAGCGACTGCTAAAATAGGCTCTTTTAAAGTGTGTTATCACTGACTAGTTCAGCTGAAAAATGATGAACCAGTTCAGAAACCGATTCATGGGCAGCTTAGGTGCCAATACCACGTGGATAGCTGGGGGAAGTTAATAAACTATGCTGTCCGTAATTCAGTCTCACCCCCTAGCTGCTGAGTACTATCTCGGATAAGCCTAGCTAATTAAAGGAAGCTTGATGGTGAGATAATATTCTACCAGCATGAAGACAGAATATAAAAATCATTACAGGTCCTGAAAGGCAGCTTCTGAAAGAAATGCTATATAATAAAGTATTAGCCATTTAGCAAGATCCATCTGCTTAAATTCAATTAACGGGAAGCTGGCAAAAAGGTCTCTTGAACCAGTTAGTATAAATAAGTTTGTTTTCAGCTTTTCCAAGCTATGACTTGATGATGAGTTAAGTTTTCCTCATCTGAAAGCCATGCAGTGTGTTTGGATAAAGACTGTAGGCTCGAGTGTTCACATTCTTAGGATTAAGAAGTATTGGAGAAAGAAGGATGTAAATGTTTAAGTTCCTGTCTTCCTTACCAATATTGCTCATTACTTGAAAGACTGATCAGAATGAACTGGCAACGTTCCTCATATTTGCTGGCGCTTCTGCATCAAAGTAGATCTTGGACTTTATTCTTCAATTGTCTTTAGGTTATGAACCTGCCCTATGTGAGGTGGGTAGGAGAAGCAATTACAACAGTGCTGATCTGTAAATTCCTTTTACTTGGAGGTTGGGTGTTTGTCTGAGGGCAGGAAGCGCAGAGTATTGTGTGCGCTTTTTCTGCGTGACATCACGTGATTATGTGAAACGTTGCTTTTGTGTTGCCAAAACAAACCGGGGGGAGCCTTCAGGCCAAGAACTGCTTTAAAAAGTTAAGTACCTTCTGCTACCCATAACTACTTTTAAGGGCGTTTTTGGCATTTCCTAGAGGTTTCCTGAAAAAGGTTCTTGCCCAATTGATGTTAGTGTGCGATTTGTATCGTTTCAATACAACTAAGTGCCGTGTTATGTAGGCGCAAAGAATGTGTAACGTATCTCTAAAATGGCTGACTCTTGGAATACGGAGGCAGACCAAGGATTAAGGGTTGGAACTGGACAAACAAGCTTATTGGAGACTGGGGTGCAAAAGCGCTGTGCACAGGGGAAATGTGAGCAGAAGGTGAAAACAAGTTGTGTAGCATTACTTAGGAGTGCGTGCATTTTAGAAAGGGTGTTGAAATATTGGGCAAGGCACAGAACTGATGATGATTTAGCAGAGATGAAAAGGTTGTGTAAGAGCTCGTACTGTATTTCATTAGGGCTGATTAATATACACGTACAGCGACGAAGAACTACCAGAGGCCTCTTTATCTTAGCAGAGAGAGGCTGAGCGAGAACAAGTAGCTTGACCCTGGGGATTCAATGTAAAAAGAAAGAACACATTTGATCAGAAAGATGGCTCTTTTCTTTCATTGTGACTAACTGCTCCTGGAGGTAAGGACTTCTCTGCCTTCAAACCAAAAAGAACAGAGATTGCGCCTCTGGAAAAGATGACTTGTTTTAATAAGTTACTAGGCTTGACGTGTTAGACCGTAATGAAATATAATGATGTGAAATAACAGGAAATGATTTAATGGTCCCTTGTGCCTTTAGAGATAGGATTTGTATTTTTTTGTAGGCTGTACTGGTAGGAGTTCTTCAGCACTTGTTCCGCTGCTTTTATTATAGGGACGTGTACTGTGTCAGCTCACCTTACACAGCAAGGTTACAAAAGGTAGAGAAAAGAACAACCCACATAACGTCATGTTTTCCCTACACCATGTTTTGAGTATGATTATGATGCTGTTAGAGTGGACCTAAATAATAACGTATGCTCATGTGGAACTGCTTGCATTTCCGTTCAGAAAGGCACATTTTGCCACTATGGATGGACTCTCTGGGCACCTAATCTGGAACTGTAATCCCTCTGTATGTAGGCCAGGAAGTAATTCTTTAGCAAATAATGAGACGCTTGTTTTTGAGACTAGTTGGGAGCAACAACCCGTGTGCTTGGTTAGATCAGTTCATGGAAAACTCTGTTGGTCGGACTTTTAATTACAGCTCACAAGTCCATCTAGTTCAGCTATGCTGGAACGTATTCATGCCCGCTTAGTCAAAATCTTAGCAAAGATGTCCCTTTTGTCCCCATTCAAAGCAGTTTAACGGCTCATTAGCATGTAAGGGACACTTAAAGATATTTCTTTTTGCCATTTCTTTTTCTTTTTTTCTTTGCAGTATTTTGCTTTCACGTTCCTAACTTGTAATAAATGTTCACTTTGCTCCCCTTAAAGAGCTGTTCTTCAACTTGCAAGTCAAGCTGTAGAAGTACACTGTCAGCACGCGTACCAAAACACACTGGGATGCCCTTGTAGAAGGGACGAGAGCTGAAAGTGCAGCAATTCTTTCTGGTGGTTGCATTCATGGGATTTAGAGTAAGGAACAAAACCTGTTCCAGTCCTTAGGTAGCATCAAATCTTTCGGGTTTTCTTTGAAACGTGCCATTGAAGTAACTGGGATTTAACCTGCTTGGCGGGGAAATGCTTCTGGCATGACTGAGTATATGAGAGTAGTGGGGACAGAGTTGGGATGCTGCCCATGTAGTACCAAATTAACTACTTGCAGGAAGGATGCCTCTGAGCAGGAGTTAGTGTGGCTGTGCTTCAAGGAAGCTCCAAACGCAGCTTTGTTAATGAGGCCCTCGGTAGGGCTGAGCATTCACTTACACTGACTAAATTGCGTGCTTTATGAATTACGATGCTGCTGGATCATGGACAAATTACAAGTGTGTAAATAGGGATTACCTGCTTTTATTCAGAAAACCCACAGAGGCTTTCTACATACCAGCGTTTCAATGTCAAAGCAAGGAAATCTTAACTGCTTGGTCAGGAAGGGTTTAATTGCAGAAATGGGTTCAATTTGAATTCAAAGCTCTGGATTTACCCTGGTGAAGCGCATCCAGGATGTGCTGAATTCTCCTATATTGATTCAGGGATCAAATTGACGCTCTTTCAGTGTAAACATTTATCTCCGCAATGAGTCACACCCAGACTGCTCAGTAAAACGCATTTTCCCTTCAGTGCTAGCTTGGCTGGGGAGAGGTCTGGTCAACGTTGTCCCAGGGGAAGCTGTTTGGCTTTATGCTTAGTGGCGTCCATAATAAAGTGTTGTGGTATATCTTCATATGCTCCTTTGAAACCTAAGGGTGGATGAGCACGATCGCTTAAGCTGTAAAGCAAGTGCTGGTGTTTTTAAGGATGGAAAGTAAACTGTGTTGCAAAGCATCAGCAGGGATTTTTACTAGCGTAGCTCATCAGCAACCTGTATAGAGTCCAGTACCCAAAAGCCAAGAGGGGAAATAATGGGCAAGTTCTCTTCAGAACTGCCCCTTCTTTTGGAAGCACTTGAGCAGTTTCAGGTACAAATGTTGAGGTGAAGTCAGGGGTTGTGCTTGAGAGTGCGGCTATGGGCAGAAGGGAGACCCTGCAGTTACCAGGGTTAGCGATGGTAAGGGATGCTTGGGTGTACTCGCTGCGGGGCTGGTAATTGGTGTTAACATGGAAATGACACGAGAAGAAAAAAGGGAAGGAGCAAGAGGCAGATAATTGAACCTTTGGGGAGACTACAGATAAAGGATGTTGGCACAGTGCTAAAAGTAACTTACAGAACAGAGAAACAGCTGTTAGATAACCAAAGGCACGAGTGTAATAGAACAAGGCAGGGATGTGCAGACAGGAACAGGAGATGCGCGTCCTTAAGTGTTGTATTACTGTGGGGAAACACAACCCAAATGGACAATAAAACCCCAAGCAAAGCACAAAATATCCTGTTGGATTGGTGGCTGGTCAGTGAGAATGCCCAGTGTGAAGAGGGTGCTCTGGGTAGGCAGTCCTTTTGTTAGTGTAGCGTTTCCTTCCCCTCCATACAACTAGAGAACTGCATGCTTATTTATTTTAATACGCAAACAAGTTCCAACAGTGCAGTCGTGGGCAGGACAAGTGTCCCTCCCTAGTTCCTTTAGTCTTGCTTCTAACCACATCCCAGTGACCAAGTGGTGCCTGGTGTCACCTGCCCTGTCTGGAGATGAACAGATGGAGCTCTTTTTCTGAGCACAGAATCATTTGAGTTGGAAGGGACCCTTAAAGGCCATCTGGTCCAACCCCTAGCAGTGAACAGGGACACCCACAGGTAGATCAGGGCTCAGAGCCCTGTCCAGCCTGACCTTGAGTGTCTCCAGGGATGGGGCATCCACCACCTCTCTGGGCAACCTGCTCCAGTGCCTCACCACCCTGACCGTAAAAAGCTTCATTCTTATATCCAGTCTAAATCTCCCCTCTTTCAGTTTGAAACCATTTCCCCTTGTCCAGCCACAGCAGTCCCTGCTAAGGAGTCTGTCCCTTCTTTATTACAGCCCTTCCTTTAGATGCTTTCAGGTCTCTCTGGAGCCTTCATGCTGAACAGCCCAGCCCTCAGCCTGTCCTCATGTTAGGTGTTCCATCTCTGGGATCGTTCTGTGGCCCTTCTCTGGACGCGCACCAACAGGTTCCAGTCTGTCCTGAACCGAGGAGTCCACATCTGAACTCAGAACTCCAGCGCTGTCTCAGCAGCGCAGAGCAGAGAGGCAGGGTCAGGGTCTCCCAGAGGTGTCAGATATCTCCCCCCAGCTCCGTGCCGGAGGGTGCCGACCCTCCCGGGCGGACGGAACGACCCGAGGTCGGGGCAGCGTTGCGGGGTAGCGGGGAGGAGGCAGGTGCGGGGAGCGGCAGCAAGAGCCCGCCCGGGAGCTGCCCCCGCGGGGCCGCGGCGCCGCCCCGCACCTGGGCCCGCCCCGCGGAGGGGGGCCGATCCGAGCCGGTGCTGTGCGGAGCGGCCCGGCGGCGGGAGCATGGCCCGGGGCGGAGGGGGCCCGGCGCCCTGAGCGGCGCCATGCGGAGCCGGCTGCTGGCGCGGCTGCGGCGGCGGCGGCTATTGAAGCTGCTTCTGGCCCTGGGCGCGCTAGCGCTCGGGCTCTGGGCCGCCTACCTGGAGCTGCTGGCGGCGGCGGGACCCGGCGGCGGGGCCGGCGCGGACCGCGGTAAGTACCGCTCGTCCCGTTCCGTCCTCGTCTCTCTACCCGGTGCTGGGGTCGGAGCTCCGGTTTGTGCCGCGAGAGAGGGGCCGGCGTCGGGATTTCGCCTTCTTGCCGTCGGCTGTGTTCGGAGGGCTGTCACGACGCGGGACCCGGCCGGGTTTGCGGAGTCGGATGGGCGGGCTCGAATCCGGCGTTTTGAGTATCGCCTTAACGGGACAGCGGCGGTATGTTTGTATGTACGGGAGGAGGCAACGCTTGTCCGGGAGATGCGCACTGATGGCCTGGAAACGGTGCGCTTGGTGCGAACTTGGGGGAGTACAGCAGGGAGGAGATGGGCTGCGGGCAGATTCCTTTCCTTTTCCTTTCCTTTCCTTTCCTTTCCTTTCCTTTCCTTTCCTTTCCTTTCCTTTCCTTTCCTTTCCTTTCCTTTCCTTTCCTTTCCTTTTTCCTTTTCCTTTTCCTTTTCCTTTTCCTTTTCCTTTTCCTTTTCCTTTTCCTTTTCCTTTTCCCTTTCCTTTTTTCCCCCCTTTTCCTTTTCCCTTTTCCTCCGCATTTGAAAGGTCAGTCCGTGTTTTTATATAAGCAGGGTTATTCCATCCGTGCCGTATGGCTTTTCATGTTTGTCTGTTACACTCAAAAGGGACTTCTGAGTAGCCCGTGGTTATGGGTGTTGTTTCCTAAATACAGGCAGTGATTGGCACCGGTCCATGCAGTAGCAGTCTCCCCAGCACACCGAGCTGCCAATGCTGCTCAGCATCTTGGTGGCTTTGTCCAGTTCTCATTCCCGTGGGTCAGCCTTGGTGTCAGCATTCAGGTTTTCAGCTGCAGCTGTGCAGGGAGCTCCGTGGGTATCTGCTCCCACAAAGCGGCTACAGGACCAGCCCATCAGCTGGTCCATTTGTTCCCTGTTATCTGTGATCTGAAGGCTAAAACCACGTATTTATTGTTCCAACTGTGGCAGAGATCTGATTTTGGTGGCCGGAATGGATCCTATCACCTTTTTATGCATGGTGAAGTTAGTTGGGATGGGGAAGATAGGCTGCACCATGAGCCTATGATGCCATGTGGCATCTTCTGTGCCATGTAGCCAAACCTCCAGGTTGGATACTAGGAAAGAGTTCTCCAAAGGAGCGGTAATGCATTGGAATGGGCTGCCCAGGGAGGTGGTGCAGTCACCATCCCTGGAGGTATTCAGTAACCGTGTGGATGTGGCACTGAGGGATGTGGCCAGTGGGCATGGTGTGGTGGGTCTATGGTTGAACTTGATCATCTTCAAGATCTTTTCTAATGTGGTTCTGTGGTTCTGCCCCGACAGCATACTAGCCTGCCAACACACCCAAAGGTCCCCACAAACAAAACACCTGTAAATGGGAAGAGGTCTCCTGTGGTATAGAAAGGGAGAGAGGGAAGTTGTGAGGTGTAAAAGCAATGGTGATAGTGGGAAAGGGCTGGGTGTGTGCAGGCACACTGTGAAGGTTCTTGTACTGGTAGCAGTGCAAAGGGAGAGGGAGTGGGTGAAATGGGCTGGGAGGGAGGTGAGAATAGGAGGAATGCACACAAGCAAGGAAGTGCTGTTATGCTCTGGATTCTTCCTCTCTGCCTTTAGGCAGGAGCTACTCGTACGTCTTAGAACATTCATCCTGTTTCAAGACTGAAACTGGAAACAGTGACACGACTGCAGTCCCTACCAACTAAAACAGAAGACGAGGAAAACAACTGTATTATATTCAAGTTCAAATAAAAAGTTGCACTCTCTCTCAGCCCTCCATGGTTGCTGGTGGCACAAGGAGGGAAGGGTGCAGCCTCATCAGGATCCCTGCAGCACCAGTGCTGGGTATTGAGGTTGCATTCCCTGGCCTCCTGGGGAGCATCTCAGAAGCTGCCAGCAGAGCAGGGTTAATCCATGACCTTCCCCACCCTTCTTCTCACCCTGTACCTCCAGAAGCCTGCTTTGTTTGAAGAGAAATCTGGGGCTGGAATGAAAAACAACTGGTATTTGTTTTCTTCTGGTTGTTAGAACAAAACAGTGTTTTCTTCTCTTGGGACTGGGTTGGCTGTGTTTGTGACCCTGTGTGGTGGCTCTTTCCAGAGGTCCCGGAGAGCTGGTAGAGGAGGGGGTGATTCTCGGAGCAATTAATGCTTTTTTTTCCCTCTTGTTTTTGCATTGCTTTCCTTTGTGTGTCCCAGGTGGGAGCACTATGTAAGTCACAGCTGGGAACCAACCAAGAGCTGCCATCTCTAGTGACCTGATGCAACAGCCCCACCAGTTATTGCTGATAAAATACAAAGGCTGCTTACTAAATAATTTTTCCAGGTAAAAGGCTATAAGGCGCCTTCCATGGAGGGCAGAAAGCTGTTGATCTGTTGGGCTTGGATGGGAGCTATGGGAGATCTCTTTTTGTCTCCCATGTTTGTAATTTAACTCTGCTATGCAATGAGTTAAGCACATTAATGGTGGAATCAAAGAATCAGATCACTAAGGTCGAAAAAGACCACTAAGATCACCTAATCCAACCCCAACCCATCCCCACCATGCCCACTAACCATGTCCCTCAGTGACACATCCACACGGTTCTTGAATAGCTCCAGGGATGGTGACTCCACCACCTCCCTGGGCAGCATGTGCCACTGCAGCACCACTCCTAAGAATAAATGCTTCCTACTATCCAACCTGGACCTACCCTGGCACAATTTGAGGCCATTACCTCTTCTTCTGTTGCTGTTACTCAGGAGAAGAGGCCGACCCCCACCTCACCACAAGCTCCTTTTCAGGTCATTGTAGAGAGCACTGAGGTCTCCCCTAAGCCTCCTCTTCTTCAGACTGAACAATCTCAGCTCCCTCAGCTGCTCCCTATAAGGCCTGTGCACCAGATCCATCACAGCTTCATTGCCCTTCTCTGGACATGTTCCAGGGCCTGTGTGTCTCTCTTGTAATGAAGGACCCAAAAGTGAACACAGCACTCAAAGTGTGGCCTCACCAGCGGGCAGTACAGAGGGAAATAAATAACACTGGCTGGGAGAGAATAAAGGACCTCTACTGTAATAACTGGTACTCAGTGGTCATGTAGCATTGTATCGCTGTGCAGGGAGAGAGGCTCTGGCTGTGGGGTTCCTAGGGACAGACTGGGAAGGACTGGGAGAACGTGTGGGCCCTCAGGAGTGACACCTTCCTATGAAGGCAATACTGAAATGAGCAGCCAGTTTGGTTAAACAGAAAAGAATACCTTCAAATGTGACTGCATCAAGGTTTCCCTAAATATAAGAGTATGGAAGAAAGCTGTACTGGCAGGGCTGTTGTCTCCTGGGCAGGAGAGTGCTGCTGTTGTATAGTGGGAGGTGTGCTTGTTTCTTTTATTTTTCTTTCTTTTTTTTTTTTTTTTGGTTAATTGAGCATATTTGGCTGGCCTGCTGCTCCGAATGTATTTATAGGAATCTTAAATAAACATGTTTTCAGCTGAAGGAGGAAAACCAAGTAGGCTGATGTGAGCAGAAGATGGGCACAACTCTCCTCCCATGGGATGTGGCTTCTTGTCATCCGACACAAGTTGTAGCAGGCAGGATGCTGCCTCCCTGCCAAGGAACCTGGGCACTGGCAGCTTGCACTGGCTGCCTCGCGGCAGGCTCTGAGCAGAAGTGCTTTTCCCATCTCTGCTGGTTGCCACACAGCGAGTTTCACCCCACCAGTGAGTGCTGCAGGCAAGGATCTTCTTTATAGAACCATAGAATCATTTGGGATGGAAAGGATCCTTAAAGGCCATCTGGTCCAACCCCCCTGCTATGAACAGGGTTGCCCACCACTTGCTCAGAGCCCCGCCAGCCTGACTTTGAATGTCCCCAGGAACAGGGCATCCACCAAGGACTGGATGAGTGAATGAAGAGTTGGGAAGGGAGGAAGCAACACAGAAGCACAGAGCAGTAGGTCCGGAGTCTGAGTCCTGCACTCTGCTGCAGTGCTGTTGGCTTGGCAACACAGTCAGGGCAGTGGGTAAGGGCAGGGATAGATCTTGGGAGAAAACCACCCTTGATGTGGATAAGTGGGCTGGAGGGCTTGTACAGAACCCCTCTTTGCTTTAAAACTTAGTGTCGACATCGTAAAAGTGAATCCCTGAACAAGCTTAGAGACAAGGTCAGTCTCTAAGCTCTGCCGTCGAGTTTTTTTCTGCTATGAAGGCTGTACTATCCTGGGAGCCCCTAAGTCACTTGCACTGATTTCCTTTATTGCAGGTGAGTGACGCTGAGCCAGGTTAGAGCAGGGTGTGTGGGATTAGATGAAATTGCTGGGAGGTGCTGCTTGTAGAAGCAAGAGAGTAAGGGGCCCTGCTTTAACTTGAGCCTCCTGGCTGCTCCAACCCACCCCTGCTCCTCCACATTTCTGTGTTGTGTGTAAGCAGTGCTGGAAGTATATCTTCCCACTTGGGTTTGTGACAGTCCCATTTCTTGGGACTTGGGCTGCTGCTTTAATTCAGCAGCATGCAATTCCAGTGTCTGAAGTGGGAAACAGGAGGGACTCAGGAGTATCCAGGGAGATGTGCTTGTAAAATTCACTTATGACAAAACTTCCCCTCCCCAATACATGTGCCTTTAATGTCCTTTTCCAGCCCTAGAAAATTGGCTCCAGGTTAGTACGGAGCAGCATGAGCTACTTAAAACCCGTCTTGAATCCCAGCAGGTGCATGTCTGTGTGTTTGGAGGCAGCTGGTGAAACACTGAAGTTGCTCAGTGTAATTCATCCACTTCTATAACCTCATTGCACGTATGCATAAGGCTGTGCACACTCAGATATGCAGCTTTGTTCACGTGCGCACTGCCTGGCTTTTGAAATTGCTCACACTCACGCTTACTTGCCTGTGCATGCTCAGTATTGTTCTTTTGCATAGCTAATTGCACCGAAGGCTGCTGAGTGCCCACAATGAGAGGTTCAAGCACGTGGTGCTCCACGGGTGGCCAAACCTTTGCTGTTTCCCTGTAGTGGGAAAGTCAAGCTAGATACCTGCACCTCTGTTCTGCACTGGTGAGACCTCACTGGAGTACTGCATCCAGATGTGGAGTCATCAGTGTAGGAGACATGTGGGCCTGTTGGAGCACATCCAGAGAAGGGCCACAAAAATGATCCCAGGGATGGAGCAGTCCCCCTACCAGGACAGGCTGAGAGCTGGGACTGTTCATTTTGTACCTCTGAGGACAGAAATGAGACACTGGTTTGCAGTGACATGCACCAACATCATTCCTTGAGGCCCACCACAGTTTGGGAGAAGGCCGGCACTGCGGGCAGGGCAGGTTTTTGACTTGGAGGCACAGCAAGCAGCTTGTGAATATGGCTTTTTCCATTTCTCGACGCAAAGTCAGGTCAGGATCTGACTCGTATGTAACCTCTTTCTGGAGCTGCGCCCAACTCCTGGCTCCCTGTGTGCTGCATGAGAGCTGTGAGTGTTTGCTCTCTTGGAACCTGGCCCACCATCTGCAAGCGATTTGGGGACTTTCTGGGGCCAGGCAAAGACTGTGTATTATTATTAGAAAGAACCTCTTGCACCACCCCTCTGACCACATACGTTACCTGTGACAGGTTTGCGTAGAGGTGTGCCAGCACAATGCGTACTCCCTCACCACACCTTCCTGTCCTGTTGAATCAGGCTGTGACGATTACTCATATACCAGGGAGCTGTGCCTTCCTCTGTGTCCGCTGCTTTTTCTTGCTGTGCACTGATATTCCTTTCTTCAGACACTTCCCAACTTCCCAATTCAATGCTTCTTTTTTTCTTTGTTTCTTACTTTTTTCAAGCCTGCAGTAGTAGTTGAGAAGGGCTTTCCGGAAAAGGAAATAAGCTGTCTTATTTAATGTGGCGGGAGATCTAAGAAAGGCACATATATAATGCCTTGGGTGGGAACAGGTGTGAACTTGGTCCTTAGGTACTTCTACTGCTTATGATCTGAGACATTCGTAATCCATGTGTTTAATCAGCCAAGCCAAAATACACCTCCAGCTTTGGGTCTTTGCAGACTGAGCTCATCTCTTGTTCAGACTCCAAACTCATTTCTGAATGATTTCTGGAAGCTTCAAAGAAGAAGAAGAAGAAGAAAAAAAGAAGAAAAAAACACCCAACAAAACAACCCAATACATAGCATCCAAAGCAGAAGAACAAAAGAAATCTGGTCTGCTTCTACTGACTTTGGCCAGGTTTTGACTAGAGCTCCTCTGCGTCTCTACCCAAGAAACCCCCCCATGCCATTTCAGCATGAGGCTTTGGGATTTCTAGGCTGGAGAGAGCCCTCCGCACTTGGCGGTGTTAAGGTCATGTAGGGGACCACTGCTGTTAAGTCAATCAGCCCTCTCCAAAGACGTCACAAGAATCCGTGTTGGCATAAGAAATTCTTTACATTAGCTACAGTGAGCAACCAGATTCGGTTCGTTGCTGAGGTGTGGATCACTTCAGACAATACCAAGATTGCCAGGTGGACCTGTGAGTCTCTGTGAAGCATCAGTGCTACTCTCACAAGTTCACTAATTCTGGTTTTATTTCCTCAGACTTGGTTATTTTGGTGTTATTATGACTGTCCTGTTTGAGATGTATTTATTTGGAAGAAAAAGGAGTGAATGTGGCTTCTTCTCCCCTTTCTTTTTAGAATCTGGAGAAGCTGTTGTCTGTTACTCTATATTGTACATTTATACAGCAAAAGTATTGCATCTTGTGCTATTCTTGCTTCTCTGTGTCACTGTTTTCCATAGCAGATGCAAACTGTGTCTCAGGCCTTTGCATCATACATGGGTTGGTTTAGTGCTGCCTGGTTTCCATCTCATCTACAAGTCCCCAGTGACCTTGATTTCAGACAGACTAAATATTCCTGGGTTTTGTTTCCAACTGAGCAAAATATGAGCAGTTGACAGCCAGCACGACTCGGTAATATAAAAATGTTAAATACAGACCAGAGACTTCACTACAAGGTTTTCCATAACAGGCATCTTGTGTATTTTTAACTTTCTTTTCCACTAGCCCACTGGATTGTAGCTATCAGGAACTAGAAGGGTTATATGGAAGCCTGTTTTTCACTGAGATTTTGTCAATTCATGCATGTTAATCAGCAGTTCGCTGTCAGGTACCGTTTGATCTCATTTACCAGTAAAAACATTTGAGCCGTATCATCACCTGTTAGGCTGCAGAATTGCCTGGTAGAGCTTTCTTGGTAGGAGAATAATCTACATCCACAATATGTGTATTTTTTCCTGCCATTTTAAATAAATACGCTCCTGCCTTGCTTCAAGGGGCCACTTATTTCCATGTCATTAGTGTGGGCTGTTTGACTTGGCCCGTGTAACGTGGTGCTGGCAGCTCCAGCAGCTTCCTCAGCGCTGCTGTTTGTTTGAGCCTAGTTAAGCTGTCTCCAGCCCTTCTCGTAAATGCTTCACTTCCTAAATTAGTTTTATTTACATTATTTAATGTTGCTATCTGTAAAATTACGGTACTCGTGGCTGGTTGTTATTAACCCCATCTAGGATATAGAACAAAACTTACTGGGGGCTGAGAATATCCTGCCCAGACAGCCACGTACTAATAGGCTCCCTGACCTGCTGCAGCAACTCACTGCCAGCATCAGTGCTGGCTGCTGCAGCCTGTGGTTTGCTGTAAGCAGGCCAGCTGAGAGGCTTTAATTTGTTTTCAATCAAGACAGACTATCATATAATGTGATGCTGTACCTCTGTTGCCTGTGCTAGCAAGTGTCTGCGATCACTGTTATCTCTCTTAGGCTTTCACTCAGTCTGCAAAGTGGGCTTGTACTGCAAAAGCAACCAGTGTGTTAGCTGTGACTAGTGCTTATTCTCAGAATATTGAGTATTATTCATTTAGTTTCTATTTTTTTTAGTTGAAGCTCCAGCCCAATGCCTATAGGATGTTTTAGCGCAGCATCCCTGCTTGGAGCCAAGTGTTGGACTCGGTGACCCTCATATCCGCCTTCTAACTCGGGATATTCTAATAGTAGGCCACTTTTTCAAGCATTTATAATCTTTCCTTTCAATTTTTCTTCTTTTCTTTTCAGCCTGGCAGATCCAACTTTTACAGAGCCTTGGGTGATTCCTCTCTAGTATTGTCCCTTTACAGTAAATATCCCTATGGATTTAAGTTCATCAGATCGCCAAGCACAGCCCTAATGGCAGTTTGTGGAAAAAGCTTTTTCCCAGTTCACCTGTTTTCCAGACCACTCTGCAAGCACCTTGAGCATCAGAAATTCTTTGGTATAGGCCACAATTCTCCTTTCCCTTCACAGACAAAATGCTCTTTATAAAGTTGTTTAATTCTTCAGGGCCTACACAAGCACATGGCCTGGGGGAATTTGCTCTGTTGCCTCTTTCTGTGCTGCCACGACTCCCCAGGCTGTTGACTCCCAGGGCAGTTCTCAGTCCTGTTCTTTCACAGCCGCTTCCTTGGGGAAGGAAGAGCTTTTTCAGCGTGCAAGGTGAAGGACATTTGCATTGCTCTGTACTAAGCTATGCTGGGAACTTTTTTATCCTCTGATAGACATATTCTATTTCTGTCTTTGTTGTTTTGGTCTCCTGCCTCTTCAGGGAATGAGCTGTGCTTTGTGACACCAGGGTTTGACAGGCTGTAACCTTGGTAGTGGGTGTTCTCTTCCCCCCGCAGTTAATAGCTGCAGCCCTTCGTGTGTATTTACTTGTCTGTCAGTCACTTGCTCTGGCAGTGGAGCTGAAATGGCCATCACACAACCTGAATTTCATTTAATTTTGCTGCTCATGGCTTTCCAACCATGTTTCTCTGTTGCTGGCATGATGCTGCTCACCTGTGCTGCTGTGCACTACCTTCTTTATGTAATTGTTTTAATTAGGTATCACGCACAGACACACTGGGGAGGGGAAAGAAATGTTTCTGTGTCTTGCAGCTCATGTAGAAGTAGAGGAAGAAAGTAATCTGAAAGATGAGTGAAGTGGGAAAGACACAGCAGTATTTGGGAGTGCGGGCAAAGGGGATTATTTGAGAAAGAGGAAGCCAGAAATGGGGCACAATGAGGTGAGTGTTGAAGCAGGGTGGTCAGAATATGCTGGTGACCACCCAAAAGCAGTGGGTGACAAAGAACCGAAGTCTGAATTAGAGGTAAATGCTTGAGATTTCAGTGGAGCAGAGGCTGGGACTGCTGGTGTTGGATGCAGAGAGAGAGGAGATGAAGGAAAGGACTGGAGGGTACAGGCTAAACTGCTGACTCTGAGTTTTAAAAAGGAAAATGCAAGGGTAATAATTACAGAAGCTGAAGGGGGCTGTAAGCAATTCTACCTATGTGGCCAAGAGCATGCTTGGTATCACAGGGGTGTCTGATGCCTTGAAAATTGGTACCATGATGGCTTTTTACTGTGGTTGTGCATGCCAGGACATCTGGTTTCCCTGTACTGAGTATGGTGCGCTGTGCTGCACTGCTCTGCATCACTTACAGCATGTGGTTACCTGCTTCATCCTTGCAAATGCTCATAACTCTGTAAATATGTGTAACACATGGGATCCTGTCACGCATTTGGGATTTTTAGCCCTCTGGGCAGCAGGCAAGCTCCAGCAGCAGGTCTCTGGGGAGCTGTGATACAGCCTTGCTCTGTCCCCCCACCCGCCATGGGTTTATATTTAGCTGGCAGCATGCGGGCCGTTTGAAGACAGAATCTCCAGCCCTCACCTCGGTGCTGCCCAGCTTTCTGCAGCTCTCCAGCTGCCTGGGTGGAGAGCTAGAGGCTAAAATTAGCAGGGAGCTTTGCTCTTGCCAAATGCCGTGTCTGACCCAGCCAGGCCTGGCAGGGGGAGAGATGAGTGCAGCCCTGAATCACTCCGCTCTGAGCGGCAGGCCTGCTGCTGTCCTGGTGCCAGGCCTGGTGCCTCAGGGTGCCACCGTGTTAGGGGCTGGAGCGGCTGGGAGGAAATCCTTATTCCCGGAGCTCTGTTTCCTTCTCTGCCTCTCTTTGAATGTGTAAACAGGCTGGGAGGCCAGCTTCTGCTCCTGGATGACTCTCTGCTCAAGGAGAGGTTTTCTGGGCAGATGTGGGCTTTGGCTGCTGTAATAAAACTATTTCAGTGATCCCACCCTGCCAGAACAAGCTGCTGAGGAATTTGCTGCCCTCAGTAGCACCCACCATAAATGAGCACTTGTCTTCTTGTGGCTGCTGAGGGAGCTGTGGCCTGGTGGTTACAGGCCCAGTTTGGGGGAATGGGGTGCTGCTGACTAGCTGAAGCTCCAGGACAAGGCCCTTCAGTGGCCTGTACCTCTGTGATGCCAATGACAACAGTTACTTATCCTTTTGAAGCACTTGATCTCTGTGAAGGCAGAGATTGGGCTCCCACTGACTCCAGTGCAAGGGGAAAGCACATTCACGGAATCACAGAATCAGTAAGGTTGGAAAGACAGCTGAGATCATCTAGTCCAACCATCAGTCCATCACCATCCTGACCACTAAATCACATCACCCAGTGCAACACCTACCCCTTTTCTTGAAAACCTCCAGGGATGGTGACTACACCTGGGCAGCCTGTTCCAATGCACAACTTCTCTTCCCGAGAAGAAATTTTTCCTAGTATCCAGCTCAAACTTCCCCTGGAGCAACTTAAAGCCATCCCATCTCCTAACTCTGTTTTCTGAGATAAGAGGCCAATCCACACCTCACTTACAACCTCCTTTCAGGTAGTTGTAGAGACTGCCTTGTTTCACTACTGACCGTTAAGCTGGACCCAGCCAATCCTGCTGGTACAGTCCTGCTGGCTTAGATGCCCCAGGCATGCCTCACTTCAAAGGTTCTCACCTTTGACATTTCTCATTCACTGCCCTTGCAAAGAAATAGGTGGAAAGATGCAGCAGAGGTGGGAACTTGATCTCTAAGTGCATGTCGTGGAGCAACGTGAACATCCCAGACAGCCAAAATAAAACCCAACATACGCATAATCAAGGTTTGTATCGAGATAATTTTTTTCAGCAATGGGTTGGGTGCCAGGATGCAAGTGCTGGAGCAGAGCAAACACAGGTTTCATGGTGGACATGTGGAATCTGCTTGCTGTGCTCTGTGAAGGTCCTGTCTGCAAGAAGCTCTGTTTCTAGAACACCTCAGTGGCAAAGAGCTCAAGGAATGATGGCAGGCACTGCTCATGTAGAAAGCTAGACCAATGGCAGCAAGAAGTAAAAATCTATGATGGCACGTTCGTGGTCTGTCTGGTGACTTTTTTTCTGTTGAAAGGCAAATTAAACTCCCCTTTTACTCCCTTTCCTGCAAACGAGCAGATGGAATGGCTGCATCTCATGTGTCAACCAGATAATGTGCAAAGTGGCCTCTCCAGTTGAGTCTGGAGGTGTTACAGTGGGTGTGCCAGCCCTCTGCCAGGTCTCTGCTGCATTGGTTGCAGGGAAAGGAAGGGCCCTGGGGGCTAGAGGGCTGTCGGTGTCCCTGCACCTGCATCAGCCTCAGGTATAGGTGCCTGCCTCCTGTGACCACCATGGTATGTGTCTCATTACAGTGAAACAAGGGAAGCAAAACTTTCCTGTGGGTCCTTGGCTTCCCTTTTTCCCTGCCAGAGATGGAATGAGGAGACCATGAAGGCCACTGAGGTATTTTTATCATGAGTAAGAAAGGTGAAACATATGGTCTGAGGCAGCAGCAAAATGAATTACACACTCTGTCAAGTCCAGCTCAGGCGGATGTTTTTGCTGGTAAGGATTTGCCCCAAACCCAACAAAGTGAAGTATCAGTTAGAGACTTAGCTTGGAAGCTGGGAAAAGGAAGCTGTATTTTCCTCTTCCCCTTCTCACATCAATCTGGCCAATCCTCTGATGCAGTACTGCTTCCTCATTATCACACCTTGCTCTTGCAGGCAGTGTGCGTAGTGCTGGTTTTCTCCTGGATAGCACAGGTTTGTGCTGTGAGTGCATCTGCACAGTTGGAGGTGCATAGGCTACAATTCTCCTTTCGCACTTCTTGGATTTTACTTGCTGTGTTTGCTGTGGATGGTTGGGACTTGTCACTTTCCTGTATGACCAAAGTAAAAATGCTTTGCTTTGCATTCTTTGGTAATTTTTGTTCTTTTAAATACACATGTTAGTACTCTCTGGATCTGTAGCTTTGTAAAGAAATGTCTGTAACTACACTCTCCAGATGTGCACACTCAGATTCTAAAGGCATCTCCACGTGCAGCACTGCCCACACACAAGGGGTTTTGCTGTACTCCAGGTACTACCAAGTCAGTCCAAACTCCAGAAACTAGCAACTGGATCTCTCAAGAAATTAATGCCTAACCCAACTTTGGATTGTGCCATGCTCGAAAGGCACCTGGGCCCCTCCTGTTTGCTGAGCACACCTAACCAAACCTGTTTGCTCTGGGTTAAGAAGAACTTCCTGGCAGAAGAACTGCAGCTCCTGCACTTCACTTCGTCCTCTTCTCTGTGTCTCAGCAACTGGATGCCAGACAGTTGGATGAGTGCTACGATAATTTTACATGCGCTTGGTTGACCCAGGGTGGCCTGCATAGAGTTGCTCTGTAATGAACCCCTGCTTGCAACTCTTCCCTCTGAGCCTGAAATGGCCATGGAGAAATGGGTAGGTAGGTGAGGGTTTTAGCAGCCAAGTAGTGAGCTGCTAAACTCCCTTTAAGCTTCCTGTGGTACCTCATGCATTGCTTTGTAGGCCAGAAGCAAGTCTTCCATGCTAGCCTTTCTACATGTCTGTTCTGCATAATGGGCTCATCAGCTGCAGTGGTTTCCTTTGTATAAAGCCAAGGTGCGAGGCTCTTAATTTACACTCTACCTTGATGTTTTTACACTAGGGTTGATATTAAAGTTCATCTTAAGATTTATGAGATCACAGGTGTTGATGCCTTGTTAAAACACTGAATGATGAAGTCCGTGTTCGGCCCCTGTAGGCAATGGGAGGAGCAAACGATTCCAGTTACGGTCAATGAGCTTTTCCTCTAGTGTTGGTCCCTTGTCAGCACTGGGTTCCTCTTGATTTTCCTGTCACCCAGGGATCTTCTCCTTGTAGGATACTGATGCATCAAAGGCACCAGAGTTAAGAGACTTCAGTGAGTACTATTTCTCTGATGGGTGCTGCTGTCTTCTTGCCCAGAGAAAGTTGGCAGCGCCCAGATAACCCCAGCATACAGCAATACTTGCAACATGGGACTGCTGCTATACACTGCCTCATCTCCTACCATCTCCATCTGCATGATTATGGATGTGCACCTGCAAGCCATGCACTGTTCTGCTTCTCCCTGCCACATGTCGCTGGATTCTATGATTCTATGATTCTATGTCCCTCCTCCAGCCAAGGGACTCCATGTATCCCTTCCATCCACAGCTGCATGCTCCCCTGTGCTCTCAGGGTGTGCAGATGTACCCCTGTGTGCTCACACCCTGCATGGATACCTGTCTATCTCAGCATGCATGTGCCTGCGAGTTGCTGACCTCACCTAGCATTGCTCTTGCAGTGTTCCCCTTCATGTTTGCATCTCTCTCTGCTGCCAAGCTCCCCCCTGCACAACGTGTTCTGTTACACTTTTTTCCCTTGCTTTCTTAAGGGTTCAGAGCAATGGTTGTGAAGGCGGTAGGTTAGATCTCACATAAATAAGACATGCAGTGATCATGGTTCTTGCAGTTTTCCTTTCTAGAGTTGCAACCGTGTGTTTCCATTTCAAGTTCTGACCCCATCCTGTGCCGACCACTCACTGGGTTGGTCCATACAGCACAGCAGGGGACATCAGCAGCTCCAGCACTGCACTCCCTGTGTACCCTGATCCTGAGCAGCTATCTTTGCTTTTCGCACCTGCCTGCCTCCTCTTTCTCTGCACAGGCTATCCTCTTGTCCTTCCCTTCTCCAACTGTGCACAACACAGCCCAGTGATGTAGCTGCACACATACCTGTTTCAGTTGCAGTGAGCTCTACTGGCTGTAGCAGCAGAGCTGTGAGAGGCAGCATCTTTCTCCCAAAGGAGAGCATAGTGGGAGACAGATAATGTATTGGCAGTATACAGAGTCACTGCTGATTTCTGTGTGCCTCCCACACTCTGTGCAGCTTGTACAGCTTTCACACAGCTTTTCTTCATCTGGGCCTGTGGCAGTTCTTGCTCTTCCCATCTTAGGGTTTTCTGCACTGAACTATCATCCCGGCTCCTAATAAGAAAGCAGCTGAGCCAGTAACACGTACACCTCTTCAGATTTAGGGCTATAGCCAGAGACACATGTATATTTAGAGCTTTTAATTTATCAGGGAGTGTACCCATATTCGCTTTAGCATCCTGTTCCTCAGTTGCTTAACAAAGGCTTTCTTAATCTCCTTTTGCTTACTCAGAATTACACGATCCTCCTATTCCTCTCCTTGGATGTTTCTGTAGTTTTCCAGTGCTGGCAGGTACACAAGTACCTGAAGGTGCTGGGCACCTTCCTAGAGGAAACACAAAGAAGCCATTATGCAGAGCTGTTACAGCTAAGGGTTGTCACTTGGAGCTCACCAAGGTGAAATATATATATATATATATTTTAACAAGTCTAAAATTCTGAGAAATCATTCTTGAACTTTGAGAATCTTGTGTTCCTACAGCCAAAGTAACAGGCATTACTACTGGTTGTCAGTCACTTCTTAGTGCTTCACAGGGCAGCATGCAAACTGCCTGTAGGGATCTGAAGATTTCAGCCTTGTAACACGTCCTCCACATTTTTCTGTAAAATCATCACAACTGGATTGTGTCCTTCTATCTCACTGCTGCACACAAGAGGGCCAGGTTGGCCTTTTCCACATCTGAGGGAAGAGGGTCTCCTTGAAAGTCCACGTGCTCCATAGTGTTTGCCAGATTTTCTGTCCTGGCACGGCCCTTCAGTGCCACATTCAACAGCTCTCCATCAGAAGGGCTTTGACCTAAGTCAGATATATGGGGAACTGGTATCAATCATTTTGCGTTGCCTCCGCTCACTGGGAAAGGCTGCTCTGGTTTCCAAGAGTGGATGCCAGGGGGCAAGCTTCTGCCTTGTCTCAGTTCTAGCAGATAAGCCTACTCAGCCTCACCCTGAGAAATACAGTTAATGAATCCAGAATAAAAAGAAACAAGGATGCTCATGAATCAAATGCATAATGTCAGTCCTTTCCTGCCACTCAAGTGTGGTACCCCAGAGAAGTGTCAGATGAAGCTGATAGGTTATGGCCAAGGGAACTGACAATTAAGTAGGGGGCCATTGGCTAAGGACACATGGCTGTGAGATGTGGAGGTGGGAGAACCCAGGCAGGTGCAGGATGAGGGGCTGCTGTATCCCTGAAGAGCTACCTAGGTCTCCTAATGACTCGTAAGTGCCAGGAAATAATGGACCCTGTTCTGACAAGACTACTGTCATCTGCTTTTATCCAGTCCCTAATCCGATTCTGCCACTGTTCCCACCCAACTCATCCTCAATGAAGCTGGCTTCCAGGACAGCTCAACAGGAGCTGAGCTACTCCTGTCAAAAGTAGCAAAAGTGGGCAACACTACAGTGTAGGATGCTTTCTTTTGGCCATACACAAATAATGGCTTTCAACTGCCTACTCACTCCAAGAGCAGGTGTTGAGTCTATCAGGTGGTCTGGGCTGATTTGTTTTGGAAACTGCTCCTAGAAATCAGCCTTGCAGCCATGTACCTGGCCTGAGCAAATCATTTCCTGTGCCAGAATGCTACTAGTCAAAGGTCTGCAGGGACTCAGGCAACAATTCAAAGAGCTTTGCTTGGGAGACTACCAGTAAGAAACTGGTAGTCAGTAAGAACTTTTATAAGAACTGTCTGGTGCAGACAGTCTAAATTGGTTAGTGCTAAAATAGCAGAAAGTGTGATTACAGCTGGAGGAGGAACCAGCAAAAATGATGATATATGTGCATTTCCAGGCACCTATGTAAATCCTTCAGCAAAACAGCATAAGCCAAATAGTTTTCTCTTGGGGAATGGTAGTAAAACTCTTGTTGAGCTCAACTGGGTCAAGATGGAACTTAATGTGGCTGATTCTTTCATGCCTTGTGTGAAGGGGAAAGGGCTGGTAAAGCAAAGTGGAGCCCTTACCTTCCCTTGGCATACACTTGGCTGCTGCTAGCATAGTCTGAGAAACCTGCTAAAGTAATGTGTCCATGATGCAGGAGCATTTTAGTGCTGAATTTGAATGAGACCTGTGTTCAGGTGCTTTTCTGATGGCACTGGAGTTTCATGTGTGGGTGGAGGAAGATACAGGTGATGATACACATCTCATACAAGTGAAATTGCTGGCAGTGTTAGTGGGAAAGGCTTTGAGGAGAAGGCTGCTACTTTTGAACAGCATCATAGAGTGATAGAAATCACAGAAATCACAGAATAGCTTGGGTTGGAAGAGATGTCAAGAATCAAGTTCCAACTCCCCTGCCACAGGCAGAGTTGATAACTGCTAGATCAAACACTAGATCAGATTGCCCGGGGTCCCATCCAACCTGGCCTTGAACACCTCCAGGAATGGGGTGTCCACAGCCTCTCTGAGCAACTTGTGTCAGCACCTCACCAATTTCTCAAGCAAAAAACTTCCCTCGACATCTAAACTAAATCCCCTCTCCTTTAGTTTCAAACCATTCCCCTTTGTCCTATCACTATCTACCCTTGTAAAAAGTTGTTTTTCCTCATGTTTATAAACTCTATTTAAACACTGGAAGGCTGCAATGTCTTTCCCCAGCCCATCTCCTTTAGCCTGTCTTCATAGGAGAGGTGCTTCAACCCTTTGCTTATAACTGTGGCCCTCCTTTGGGCTCTCTCAAAAGCTCCACACCTTTCACATGTTTGAGACCCCAGACTTGTCTCCTGGAATGACTGTCTCTCCTTGTTCTCTGGTAACACAGGGAAGCCTGTGTTCAATGGCATACACTCAGCATATGCTAGGATTGGGTATACAGATAAGCATACAAGGCAGCAATCACAGAAGCAGTCGGGCTTGGTAGGTAATGGAAAAGACTAGGACAGTGACAGCTGGGTTTGAACTGTCAGAGACAGCAGGTCAACTCCATCCCCAAGGTGGATGAACTAATCCCTGGCACCCTTTTGTGATAGGAAGCTGATGAGGGAACCGTCTGCAAGCATGTTTGTACAAGTGTATTTCCTATACGAGTGGCCAAATGCCATTGGTTGCTTCCAAGAACCTCATGTAGTTTCCAAACGTTTAGCAGGCCCTTCCCTCAGCCAGACACAAGGACATGGCAGCAGCTGAGCAGCCCACACTGTTGTTAAGCCAAGCTAAAAAGTCATGATTTCCCCTGAGTTTATACCAGCTGCAGACATGGCTCTTAGCATTAGACAAGTCAGTCTTGTCCCAAAGCATTCAGTCAGGAAGAAAGTGTAGGATACTGTGGCAGAGTGCTGGCTGCAGCAAACTCCCTGCTTGGACAGTTGAACCTGCTGAACTTTGGGCACCTGGGTTTGAAATCATAGAATCATAGAGAGGCTTAGGTTGGAACGGACCTTAAAGATCACCTAGTTCCAACCTCCCTGTCATGGGCAGGGTTGCCCACTGCTAGATCAGGCTGTCCAGGAAAGCCAGGACCTGACACTTGTGTTTTCACCAGAGCTGCTCCCACAACCGCTTGCTGCTCAGTGCACTGAGGAAGAGCACTGAGAAGATCTTAATATTACAACAAGGCCTAAAATCTACTCTCAAAACTCAGGGGAATTGCTACAAATTGACCATGGCATTTCTGAAGTTACCATCAGGCCATGAGGCAGTAATCAATGTCATTCTCATTCTGGATAAATGGATCCCTCTGTGTTACCCAAGCTGTCTGGGGAGGCAGTCATAACAGTAGACAGCATTTTCTTGGATTTGAAAAAAATATGCGTAAATCTCTCAAAAATTGTATTGTAGGGGGAACATAGGAGCAGATGAGTGACCCCAGAATTGTTCGCTATACTGCACAGTAAAAACTGGCTGAGCAACAAAGCTGCCTGCCTCATTTGCTGCAGCTGGTGGAAGCATCAGTCGGTGAGGGCCCAGGGCTGGATCTAAGCCCACTGAAGCCAGCTAAAGGGCTCCCATTGAGCTGAAGTCAACATGAGCCAGAGCAGATTTATTTGATGAATGAAAGAGAGCTGGCAAAGGAGCAGCTGAGCCAAATACATCTCCGTGGTGTGTAGTGCACCTAACTCAGTGTGCCTCAGCATGTAGAGCATCGTGAAGTCTGAGAAGGCCCAAAGGGGAGGGATGGTAAAAGTGGTTGAGTCAGAAAAGGTTTATATGTGACAGGAGAATATAAGGTTTTAAAATTCTTTTTGCCATGAAAAGAGTTAAAGCTGGTCCTACAGCAGAATTCAAAGTGGCTCCAGAAGTGAAATCAGTCTCTTGGTTTCCTTCTGCTCCTTAGCATGAGGGCGTTGCTCCCTTAAATTAAAAAGCATTATGTATGAAATAACACCTATCGTGTACGTGCAGGATAATTTCAGTATTGTTAACTGAGTGCTGCGGGAGACTATGATGCAAATGGCGTGGCTGGCCTTTTTTTTTTTCCAAAGGTTGGATAATTTTATGACTAATAATAACACTTGCAATTACACACGGTAAGAAAAGAGTAATCTGAATTTGTGCTGCAGGGCATAAGCTGGCTGTTTGCATAGGTCATGTGGATGTGTTGTGTTTTTTTTTTCTCTTCCGTAAAGTAATACAGCTAAAGGTACTTTTGAAGGTTGTTTTCCTTCTTCCTTTTAAACATTAGATGTTGGCCACCGGTCAAAGTGAGATTATCTGATGGGATGAACCAGTGGACTGATCTGATCTGCTAATTACTAAATTCCTATGCAAGGCTTTTATTTCATGCACAGGGAGGTACTGTGCAGGCGCTGCGCCTTTTCAGACAGGAGTAACACAGAGTTAAAGAACCAGCTCTGGTCTCTAATTGAAACCAGCAAAGTTCAGTAAGTTTGGAGCACATCTGTGTGCTGAGTAGCCCTAGGCGGGCCTCTGTGGTTTTTCTTCTATGCACAGTAACTGTAGTTCTGGCAAGAAGCTCTTTGAGTTGAGTGAAGAAATGGCAATAAATAACCTAACATATTTATTTCACTTTCTGTGTGTGTTCGTGGAACTTCCAGGAGCAGATCAAACTCTCCTCAAATGTATTTGATGTTGTTTAGCAACAGTTCATTACATGGGCATTGCTTTTTTTTCCCCTTCTGGTTTGGCTAAGGCCAAACTCTTTGATGATCCATCCCTGTTGCCAGTTCTCATAAGAAGTGAATTAAAAATTGGCCCTCTCTTGAGTAAATAAAAGCATAGGTTGAAAATATGTTGGGGTTTATTCCTCCAGGGTGGTTCAGTCGCCCAGAAAACTGGGAGTAAGCTGCTCTAATTGCTGGGAAGATGAGTGGTAAAGAGAATCTCTTTAATGTAACTCTCTGTGGCAATTTGTTTGTGCTCTGTTCCTTCTGTCCTGTAGATGTACAACCCCATACAAATTGTAGGCAGCTGTATACACAAATACGCAGCTAGGCAGCTTTGACCATTGGTCAAGGCCCCTGTTGGTTTTTTTTTTTTTAAGGAGTAAAAAATAAACCGGCTTTTTTGTTTCACCTTGCAATTTGCAGCCCTATCTGTTAAGATCTTCCTTTTGATCTGAAAACTAGAACAAGCAACTCAAAAGAGAGAAAATATGGTATACTGAGATGCTGTCCTCTATTGCCTCTTTGTCTCTAATTGTGTTTTGTTTTCTTAAGGGATTTGATTAAATCCTGTACCTCCAGTTGCTGAGCAAATGTGCTCTGCTGCAGCTCCTCTCTTGCTTACAGTGTTGAAGCTGTCAGGGTTTCAACAGGAATTTAATCTTCATTCTCAGGTTCACAAGTACTGGCATCTCTCCATGTCCTGCTCCCACCAGTCTGTTTGAGTTCAGTGCTACCCCTTGTCTTACCAGAAAGGGAGAAGGACTTTGCTGTATCCAGCATGAGCCTACGCTGTAAGGACGTCAGTGCTAAAAGTTTTCCCTTGCCCTCGTAGCAGGCCAGCATGCAGCGAGGCTGTTTGATGTCCATCACACCCAGCCCTGGCCGTGGCTCTGCGATTCTGCAGGAAGGGTTTCACCAGTGCTTTTCTCCATCTGAGGTGCTGGCAGGAAACAAGGGCAGCTGAGGGGAGTAGCATCTTGTCTCACTCGCCATCCTGCTCAGATGGCAGCCTGTCCTGCAGTGGGTCCCATGGCTCAACGTGGCAGTGCTGGCCCAGGCAGGCACTTGCTTATTGCCTTGATAGCAAGCGGATCACTTACCGTCAGAGAAGAAGAGATGAAAGGAAATGGGGGTACAAGCTATCTTTTATTAATGTTGTCAGCTTGCATATCTTTCCAGCATTGTAAGACTGGGACAGGGCTAGAGGCAATTGATGAAAGAGAAGACAGAGCCCTTGGGGAAACATGAGAGGACTAGGAGGAGGAGTCCCAGGGGTATCACTGGGAGCATTTGAATGCTACCTCAAAACTATCAGAGTCTGGAAGTAACTAAGAGTGCAAGGGAATGCGAAGGGAGAAGTCAAATGAAAAACCTGGGCAGGCCAACTGAGAAGGGACAGGAGAAGATAGTCAGCTTGTTATTACAGAGTTGGTAGAATAAAAGCACATTTTCCTTCTGCGATCTCTTTCCTGTTCACTAATAATTTTAGGACAGTGTTTTGCTCAGATGTTTTTCCTGTCATTTGAGGTGTTGCTGGATGAGAACTTACTTCTATTAGTGCTGCACTAATATAAGCAGACTCCATTGTTATGAAGAAGACGTGCGAGAGTTTCTAGGTTTAGGTATGAGACTCAAATTTAGAAGCATCCTAACCATTTCTGTAAAGTTCAGTGGAAAATGATGCATGCTCTATGTGCTTATCATGACTGAAAAAAAATGGAGGAGAGCATGCTGGCATCCAGGAGATGCCCACATTTCACCAACTATGTGAACATGGCTTCATTCACGGACTAATACATTTCTCTTGGCAGTGAAGCAATAAAGGTTTGTACTCATTCTGTATCTACATTTCACAGTGTTTATCCTGGTACTTCATTGGTGATGCTGTTAGAATGACTGAATTTTCAAAAGCCAAGGTAGCTGCTTTTCAGGTGGAGTGAACTCCCTGTTTCTTGCAGCGATGAGATGTCAAAGTCAGTGCTGAACTAGCATTCTTAATACTCAGCATGGCAAAAAAAAAAAACCCAAACACGTGATAAAATACAGTCAGATAGTCCAAATCCTTAAAAACAGTTAAAAATCATGTTTGTGATCCACATGAGTATCATTCATGTTGTCAGCTAAAAGAGCAAATGCTTAAGAGTGACTTGTTGGGCCCTTCTGAACTCACGCCAACTCCATTTCTTGCAATAAGCCAGTTCCCCTTCCTGGTTTAACTGTTGCTTAGATCCAGGGTAGCAATAAAGAAATGAACCTGACAGGAGTGATTGATTTTATATTATTTTGCCAGGGTACGTGCTAGCATATTGCATCACCATGGGGAGGTTTTGGATGCATGGATGGGTAGATGGATAAGCTCCCAGACAATAGGCTGCTTAGAATCTAATTGCATCATTTTTGCATCAATCATCCAAGTAGAACAGTGTGTCTAACAGTAGCAACTGTGTGTATTACAAAATATAGTAGGCAAAGTCTTAATATCCTGTAGCAAACGGGATTTACATTCTGCTCCAAGTTTCCTAAATCCTGTGCAATGCTGATGCAGTAACCTCAATGTTATTCTGTGGTTGCTTTACTTAAATGAAAAATCAGTATCTCATGAATATAGCAATAAACATAAGTAATAAACATAGCTTACAAGACCTTTCATTATTCCTTGTATCATTTGATCTGTTCTCTTTTGTCCCTCTGTTCTCATTTTTTCAGTATCACAAAGCCTCCCCATCACAGATTTGAAACTTGCAATGGATAGGTGGATTTCCCGTGGGGAGGTGGAGTATCTGAGAGCACAGAAAGGAGAGGAAGGTTCACAGAGATCTTGGAAACTCTAAAGTAGTTAATTGTATTGCCATTTTAGGACAGGCTTTAAGAAAAGCACATGTGTGGCTTGGCTCAAATCCCAGCAGTTTCCATTGGGGCTTCTACTTTAAAGGTATTTACAGACAGAATTTTCAAAAGCATTTAAGTTGTAAACTTTTGGAGTGTGGAGTTATTGTTGAGTTAAGATGACTTGCTGGTTTAGAATTCCTTTTGCAGTTTTAAACAGGTGCTTTTTGCCTCATGTGGTGAACAGGTCAGAGTTAACTTGGAACTGGGCAAAGAGCAGGAGCATGACCTTAAATTGCTGGAGAGCAGACAGCCGTGCTCAGGGACCTGCCTCAGAGATTCCCATGGGAGACAGTCCTGTGGACAGGGCATCCAGGAAAACTGCATGGTTGTTCTTGGTCCTGCAAGATCAAAAAGGGTCCATCCCAACATGCAGGAAGTCAAGCAGTGGTGGTAGAAGGCCTGCACGAGTGGACAAGATACTCCCGAATAAGCTCAAACATAAAGAGAAAACATACAGGAGGTGACAGCAGGGTCTGGTCAGCTAGGAAAAAATCTAGAGATGCTGTCTCACTGTGTAGGGATGGATCTGGGAAAGCCAAAAGCCATCTGGAGGGAGATGTGAAGGGCAACAAGAAGGACTTCTACAGGTATATCAACAGCAAAAGTAAGACAAGGGAAAATGTGAGTCTTGTAAAACTGGCCTTGAGGAATGTCATGCCCGTGGGTCCAGAGGGAAAATTGAAAACAAAGAGGATGCACCCTTAATGGAAGGTATAGAAATGCTTAAATGGACTGGACAGACGCAGGGCTCTAGAACCTGATGAGCTGTACCCATGAGAGCTGACAAAGCTGGCCTATGCCACTGCAAGGTCAATCTAGATCATTCCTAAAAGGCTGCAACTGATAGAGGTTCATAAGGACTCTAAGAACACAAATGTCAAGTGATAAAAAACACAGCTGGGAACCAATCACTGGTGTGTGCCAGGGATTGACAGTGGCGCAAATACAATTTATGTCTTCTTTAGTTATCTGGATGATAAGACAAAGCACACCCTCAGCAAATTTCTAGATAGTATAAAACTAGAAGAAGGGGTTGGTAGACCAGATGCTTATGCTGCCAAATGGAAGGACCTAAACAAAGCTCTGGAGAAATGAGCTGAGAAAAACCTGATTAAGTTCAACAAAGGGACGTGCTAGTAATTCCTCTCTAAGAAGAATAACTTCATGCCCCAGTACAGGCTGGGGCCATCCAGCTGGAAAGCATCTTTGCAGGAAAGGACCTTGGGGTCCTGGCAGATGCCAAGTTGAATGTGAATCAGAGATGTGCCCCTGCAGCAAAGACCTACCTGATAGAAGAAGGTAAGAAATAAGGAGACAGACTGTTCTTACCGGTATCTAGGTGAAGGAAAGAAAGCAATGGATACAAACCATCCTTCTAGAAGTTTCCTTGTAAGGGTGGTCAGGCACTGAAGCAGGTTGCTCAAAGTAGTTTTGGAGTCTCTGTACTTGAAGGTATTCAAAACCTGACTGGATGTGGCCCTTAGTAACATGTTCTGTTGATCCTTCTCTGAGCAGGGTATTGGTCTAGATGTCTTCCAAATGAGCCTTCCACCCTCAGAAGTTCCATGTTCTTGTAATAGTATAGAATAGTCAGGAGTGAACTGCCCTGTACTATTTGTGGAGACTGGAAAGTCAAAGGCACATGCAGTCCTCATCACCATCCCTGGAGACAGCATTAGGATCTTTTCCCATAAAACAATACTTACCATATAAATCATACTGCAGTGTTTCAAGGTGCGGCAGCTGAGGTCTGATGCTCTCCCGGCAATGCGTAACCTGGTGCTTTGTGAGTTAGTGTGGTCAGAGGCACAAAGGACAAATGATTAACGGCCAGTCCTTTTGCTAAGTGCAGTAAAGAGGCCAGCTGCTTTCACTCATCTTCGGTTTTGGCAGAACACATTAGAAACGGGGATTTTGATATATGAAGTTAAGTTGTATAAGGTGGTACATTCATACCATCCTGGAACGGGATCAGCCAGAGTCAGTAGAGCTCAGTAGGAATCACACCAAGAGCCTGTGGAAAAGGTCAGTAAAGCTTAACGAAGAGACTGAGGACAGAGTTTGGATTAAACTCAGGTCAGGATGTAAATAACCAACGTCAGACCATATTTTCATTGGATATTCATTCTGGAACTAATGCAGGAATTACTGGGTGTATTTCCTGCACTGAGTTGCATAAGAGGGAGAATGGACAGTCATTACAGCTTCATTTATCCTTAGGTTCATGAGGCATTTGCTGGACTAGTGCTGGGCAGCAGGAACCCCTCTTCCTTGCCCTTTGGAAATTTCCAGAGCATCTGAAAGAAAGCAGTAATTTTGCACTCAGTCCTTGCAAGCCACCTTAAGAGTTGGCAGGGCAGTTTTATTACTCTGGTAGAAGCTGTAGCCTGGTTAAACATTCCACTGAAATAGGATAGCTCTGTAAGGAGGGCAGCTCACTATGAGGTGCCTAACCCGGCCATCCCCTCTGGGTATCAGAACAGCTCTAGAAGACCTCAGGAATGCTTGGGGTGCCTTATGGGGAGCAGGCCCCCCGGTAGCATTTGGCTGGGCCTCTGTAGCCTGTGCTTTGCAAACTTCAGCCTGGTCTCAGCCTTTGCATGTCCATGGGTTTGTTCCTCCCAGCCCCCACTTTCCCTGTGGTTTTTGTGAAGTGTGTGGCACAGGCTGGTTTGACACTAGGAGCAGGACTTGACGTGGGATTTAGAATAGGAAGAGAAGGAACGGTATTTCAGAGACTCTTTTTCAGATTTCTTGTGTTACTGAGTAGGAGCTCTTTCAAGACACTGTACACAACCCCATAGCAACCCCTGTTGTGTAAATAAAGCTAGTGGAGAAATAAGTGTCTGTGCCCTCAGGGAGGGCTAGCAGTGTGCTTTCTGCACAAGAGCTATACAGGATTCACCATAAAATGTCAAATTGTTAGTCCATCTTGAGTGTTTGGCCGCCCTTGGTTAGCAGTCAGTATCTGGTGATTCAGAGGAAAAGGACAGTGTTACAGGTGGCTCTTCTGCTACATAGGGGTGGTAGTGGTGGGTTCAGGGGCACAGAAGCAACAAATCCTTCACAAAGAGAGATGGAGCCTGGCATTTATGGCCAAATGAAGCTTTGGGCTTGGATTCGGTTTTGTCAGCATTGAAGAGAAATTTCAGACATTCCTGACGATTATCCCGAAATTCCAGTTGCTTTTTTACTGCTGTTTTAATCGACACTTGACCATATGTAAACCTAAACCAGGAGCTGGGGTTTTGAGGTTCGGGTCAGAATCAAGGAAGTTAACTTGCCCACAGGGATTGTATCCACGTTCCAGAGATTTTTGGAGTAGTTCTAGAGCCTCATCTAAAACCTGTTAACAGAAGGACTTCGGCTGACTCAAACTTCAAGCGTCAAATAGTTTCTAATTCAGTGTACCTAGAAGTCAATACCAAAACTCACCTCAACCTCTGCTCTGTCAGTTCCTCTTTATTTAGATGACTTGTTCACTATTAGAATGAGAATGAAATTAGGCATTATTGCAGAAAAAAAAAAAGTCTTGCTCTGTGCTGTGTTTCCTAATCCCCTAACTGTATTCTTGCTTTTTCTGGAGAACTGTTCTCATTTTGCCTGATGGGATGCTTTCTATTCTGCTATGGTTTCAGCACTGAGAGCTGAGCTCTTCTGCTGTGGGTGGCTGTGTGGGGCCTGGAGTATCCTTGAGGCCTGGAGGCCTACTATCAGTGCTGTAATGGTCATAACAGGCATTTCCAAACAGTCTTGTGAGAAATGTTTTGTCCTTTGTGTTGGCTGTGTTCCTGGGTCCCTTTATTGTTACAGGCTCCTCCCACTCCCATAAACTAGAGGTACGGTTCTCTCCCTTTTCCCCATATGAAGTAGTGTCTAGTTTGAATATATGGCCTAATTTCTATGGGTATGATGTTCATCAGTGTAGCTGCTTTCATTTCCTACTTAGCATAGCTGCCCCATAAATGTTGTATTGTCCCAGACTGGGAGGTCCCTCTGTCATCAGAGCTTTGTTTGGTATCAGGGCAGGGTGTCCCATGAAGAGCACTGGGAAGACCAGTCATTCAGATACCCACTATAGAGTAGGCAAATAAAAGTAAGCAAATTACGATTTAAGAATTTCTGGAATGACCTTCAGGAGGGCCACTTTAGCTCACTTCCTTGCCCTAAGGTCACGTCAGCCCTACCTGCAATATTCCTGGTGGTTGTTTGTCCAGCCTGTTCCTTATCTTTCGTTCTCTTTTCCTTTACTCTCATCCCTTGCCCCAGAGGTGATTGCCTCCAATCACTTCTGAACTGGGTTGTGTAGGACAACAGTTTTGTGGCAGTGCCTCCAGAGATCACAGAAGCAACACACTTGAGTAGAACTGAATCTTCAAGGTGAATCAGGAAGAAAATGGCTACAGCAATTTTGAGCAAAATGACAAATATAAATGGCAACAGAGAAATAAATATGTATATAATCTCATGGAAGTAGTGCACAACGTTTTCTACAGCACGGAGTTTCACAGATCTTGACTGGAAATCAAGCTGCAAGTGGATATTTTGGGAATGCTGCATCTACATGGAAACAACAATCTGTTGAGTCACTAGGAAAGTCCTCAGCCAGGATAGAAAAAGTAATGGGTTAGCTACATACTCTAAAGAAATTAAGGTTGACTTAAAGGATTCCCGCACTGTTGACGTCCAGCTTTGCATTCTAGGCAGATCTTGTATAAAAAAAGCCTTGGAAAGTTCTTTGAGAGGTCTTAAGGCACTGTGGTGTTTGGATCAGCAAGGAAATGTACTTAAAGCTTTCTGAAAGCTGCAGGAAGTACTTTGTTGAACTTTCCTGGGCACAGCCGTGTTGTGAAAAGAAAACCAGATGGCAAAAATGGCTAAGTGTAGGCTTGCCATTTTCTTTATTTTTTCAAGTACCTCCCCATGCTCAGAGGAGGGAAGCCTCATATGCATGTTGCTTCTTCTTCGTTGCATATATTCAGACACTTGGACTATCAAAACACCAAATCCACTGATGGCTGAAAGCGCTCAGAAACGTGCTTCTTTTTGCAAGAAGTCCTTACTGCTGCAAATGACAGTGCTGTACATGTGAATAAAAGTGGGCAGAGAGCCTCCCAGTTCTGTCTTCGTGTGCCATGAATACGATTTGCCTCACTGAGTTGGTAATATATGGAGGCAAACGCTAGCTTTAATTAGCTTGTTACCACAGTAGAACCAGCCTTTGTTGCCTCCCGTGACTCTAGTCTCTACAGGCATAGCTTCACTGGAGCCTGCCGATGAAGAGGAGAGTGCCAGGATTTGCACTTGCACTGATCATAACCAGGTGGAACATCTGCTTTTCATGCCAGTCCCCCTGAAGGCCAGAGAGGGATTTTTTTAAACTGTTGTTTTTGTAAAAGAAGGCAGTCTGTATGCAGAGCAGCAGAGTGTGAGTCAGCAGTTGAGGCTGTGGTCACTGGGAACAAGTTGGTAGAAACCCATGTAGATGTTCCAGGATTAAAGGTATTCTTGTTCCAAAACAGAGTCCATAAAGCGTAAAATTAGTTTGATCTTAAGAGCAGGAACAAAGATAAAACCTTACATGTATATGAAAATGCCTGATTTTATGCCCTTCTGTGAACCTGCTCGTTTTCACAAGCACTGCCAAACTACTGTAGCTCAAGCAAAGCAAACATCTTGATCTCCATCAGTAACCAACCGGTTTTGAAGCAAATCCCACATTTTAAATACAATGCGTGGCAAAAGCCCGTCTCAGGAAGTGCAATACTGTGATGTGAATTACACAAATACCCTTAATCTCGGTATGCCTGCGAGCTGCTCTTTTTAACACAGGCTGCGGCTGCTTTGAGAAATCAATTGCAGTGCATGAACAATGTAAAAAATGAAAGCCTGTAGGCTTTTGACAGCACTGTCTGACAAGGAGGTCGATAGGAAGTCAGCCTGTGCAGCAGGCATCTCGGGGTGCAGCAGGATAGCTGCCATGCACCTGGAGCTTGCCAGCAGTTTATGATTTTAACTGCGTCGCTATTACGGGCATTATGTTGATAACAAATTTTTATCATCTGGAAGGCTCTACATGTGTTTTGTGTGGTTAAGATGACCCATAGATTACTGCCACAAAGAAGTTCCCTCGGGCCCTGTCGCTGTCACACAGAGCAGAGATCAGCGCTGCCCCTCCGCTCCCTGTGAGGAGCTGCAGCCACCATCAGGCCTCCCCTCAGCTCCTCTGCTGGTCTGAGCAAAACCAGGATCCTCATCCGCTTCTTGCACACCTTTCCCTCCAGACCCAGCCACTGCTGATCAGTTCTTCCTTACTGTAGGAAATGCTCTTCCTATACCTAGAGGGCAACAGCAGCAACCTGGCAGGTGAGGCTGAAGGTGAGGCTGCAGGAGTGCCTTGGGTTATTCGAGCTGCTCATTTCCTCTTTTGTTTCTGTGGGCAGCACTCTGCCTTTTCCTCAGTCAGCCTTTCTGTACTCATTATATTCTGCATCCTCTTGCCAGAATTTGCAAACTCATGGACAGTAAAACCACGCACCTCCACAGAGCAGTGAAGAACAAAGGAGTAATTCCTGTCTGCACAAGCTGTCTCTAACTTGTGATTTATACCTGAAGAAAGTCAGCGGTTATATTTGCAGAATGCTGTGCTAACCAGAAATGGAAAGTTTTGCCCAGCTGCCTCTGTAACAACTGGTTTCTTAACTTCTTGAATCTCTTTAACTCCAGGAGTGCTGTTCTGATCATAATCTGAGGGCAAGGAGTTCATTGCCTATGACTTTGGCTGACTTCAATAAGTAACCAGAGAGAATCTTTCCTCCTGGCTCTACATTTGAGTCATAGCTTTTATTTTAGTAGTTTCCCCGACCTGATCTTCACTATGTACTGTGTTTTCTAGGCACCTAATGATGGTATTTGCGAGAATTGGATATGGCTCTCACCTGTCTTTTCATCCAGAAATGAAGCCAGGAAAGATCTCTAATAATTATATCCCTTGGGATGAGAGCAAGCGGGAAAAATCCAGACAGGAGGAGAAAGGAGAAATAAGTTCAAACATGAGAGGGTTAAAACCTCATGCTTTGCTGGGGGTTCACTGAACAGTGAGAGTAATGAAGAACAAAACCTGCCTCATGCCTGCCAGTTCCTTCTTGCCCTGTCCCTACAGCAGCAAAGGAGGAAGATGGTCTCAGAGGAGAAGGAAAATGCTTCCAAGCAAACCAGCCCATAGACCTGCTGCTTCTTCAGGCTGCCAAGTGAAATCATTTAGCCTGGCTACAATAAGGCAAGAGAGCATCTGGACATTAACAGCATTTGCAGCAATAGAACCATTAGTAACAACAGTAGAGTGATCAAATCTTATCCTTCAGAGGGAAAGCTGATCACCAGAGAGGGTCAGGGACTTCCCCCTTGCAGGGCTTTCAGATACAATCAGGGACTGATTGAAACTGAATGGAGCTGAGGGCAGGGCTGCAGCTGGATAGATCTAATCTCTGAACAGAGTAGCCCTAGCCATGCTCCTGCCCTAGGCTGGTAGTTCCTAGGGTTCTATTACCTCTGGCTGTGACTTTCTGCTTTGTCACGTTCCTGCCTTTCCAGTGGGGTGATCTCTGGGTGAACCACTGCCCTGTGTTCTTTGTGGCTGTGGGGATGTTTATGCCAGGGAGGGGCAGCAGGTGATAGGGGTCCAGCCTCCTCTTCTGGCAAGCTGCAGCTGCATCAATGTGACAGGGTTGCTTTTCATGGAGGCTTGTGGTGTGAAAAAAATAGCTTTGGTAAACAACAGCATGCTTCAGGAAGTGATGGGAGCTAAATGCCCAGAAGAGAGAAAAGCAGGATCTGGCTGTTGCATCTGTCTGACAGAGTAACCACTGCTGAGCCCAGCTGAATCTCTTCAGCTACCCACCTGGCTTCTGGAAAAGCTCTTCCTAAGCTTCTCATTCTTGCCTTGACATTTTTTTTTCCCTTCCCCCATCCTACCCAGAATCAATTTTGTAGAGGTACTGGAGCAAAACTATCAAAGCTAATAGTCCTGGCTTTTCCTCCTAGTAATACTTGAATGTTTTGCTGAGGTAAAATCCTGACTACTGCTTTCTTCCAGACATAGAATCATAGAATCATTTGAGTTGGTAGAGACACTTAAAAGCCATTTAGTTCAACTCCCCTGCAATAAGTAAGGACACCCACAGATAGATCAGGTTGCTCCAAGCCCTGTCCAGCCTGACCTTGAGTGCCTCCAGGGATGGGGCATCCATCACCTCTGTGGGCAACCTGTTCCAGTGCCTCTTTGCTCCTATCATAAAAAACTTTTCCCATGTACCCAGTCTAAATCTTCCCACCTTTAGGTTCTTGTTGACTTTAAACAGCCATCAAGAAGGTGCTCCAGCAACTGGTCTTCAGTGCAGTGCTCATGGAAGGCTCAAGGATGGGCTGAACCTGTCACAGACTGCATAGACCATCCTTCTCTGCTGCTCCCAAGACAGAGCAGTGGATGTAGCCACTCCGTTGTAAAACACTCTGCTTTCTGGTTCTCAGGAGGATACCGGCAAGGCAATGTCTTGAACCTTGTGCCGGGGAGAAGGCTGTCTCAGTGCCTTCAAGCAGCAGTTGGCATCAGCAGGTCTTCTGGTTGAAGGATACTGAAGGAGCTCAGTCTCTTCTCCTGACTTCTGTAGCTCCCCTCCCTCCTAGCAAGGAAAGCTGGGTTCTTCTCCAATGATGCCTCATGACAATCCCCAGGGAAAAGATGATCTTTCAAAGAACTGCAGCACTGGGAACTTTCTCTAAAGGGAGTGTTCAACTTATTATTTTCTGAAATTCATTTCCTTCCATATCAGTAAATTAGTCTGATCGAGTACAAATTACTCAGCAAGGAAATCACTACCTCCAGGTTAATTTCTAGCTGTTTTTCTCTTCCCTGTTTGGCTGATATAAGTGTTAGGTAAATATTTGTACAATGCAGAATTGCCTCCCTCTCTTCTCTTTTCCAAGGGTCAGAGAAATGTCAACTGTTGGCACTTGTATCGAGCCAGGCTTCTGTGCTTGCTCTGAGGTGGGCTCCATGCCAGTTGTGCTTAGGTGCTTGAGCACAGACAAGGCCAGGAGTGACTGCCATGGACCAGCCCAAAAGTCAGGCTGTGTTGGCCAGTGTCCTGCTTCCAGCAAGTTCTCTCTCCTGAAGAATAATGTGCTTCTCTCTCTCCCAGTGGAAATGAACCTTCAAAGCAGTAAGCACTGAATTTCACTTCAACTGCAAAGACTGTTTCAGCCCCATTGCAAGTGGACCTTATATTCAACTGCAGGGCATTCAGAAACAGTGGTTTCTGCCCCATCACTCTTAATGAGGTGGAAGCTCTCGTGTCATTTTTTGACAGCGCACAGAAAATTCTTCCTCTTTCCCATGACAGTCAACCTCTGAAGTATGACGTTTGTTTAACTGCATTCAGTTGATTACGCACCCAGAATGTCTGACTGAAGAACCTTATGCAGAAGGTCAAAACCCCATATCTTCAGACCAGAAAGTGATGATGGTAAGACCTTGATCAAACATTTGTGGCTGAACAGGATCTGAATCAAAACCACACACCTAAGTCAATACTTGTGTTGAGTGAGCAGGACGTCCAAGTTATTTGCAAGCCTTACCTCTACATTACATCTCTGACAGCTTACTTTCACATTTTCCACAACTGTTGCACCTGCTTCTCAGTAATTGTTCCATTTTTTCCCTACACAATAGGGGGCAGGATCAGTACCCATGCTTGCTAATTGCCTCTACCAGACACAGATTTGGAAGCAGCACACTGATTGGGAGCAAGTCGCAAGGATTTTACTTGTTTGTAGATTCAGTAACAGGCCAGAAGCTTAGCACAATTGGAAACAAAATCTGTCAAGGGGTTATTTGTGACTTCCAGCTCCTGAAATTGTTTTGTGTTTGCCCTGGTCTTGACAGAGTTGATCTCAACCATTTCACTTATAAATGCCTCCTCCAAAGCAAACTGATGAGGCATGCTCCTATTGAAGCCACAACACACCTCCCATGCTGGTTGGGTGGGCACAGTGAAGATGGGTATGCCAATGCTGAAACTGCAGTGGTTTCTCAGCAGTGGGCCATGCTGCTCCTTTAGAACACGTTTCTGCTACTGCTGTTGCTGGAGCAGCGCAGAGGACACAAATCTTTCATCTCCATTCAGTCTTGCTGCTTCACCTGATACCAAAACAAGATCCTGTCTCAAGTTGATTGTGGGGGGAGCTGTCAAATACAGCTGATCTGAACCTGGAAGCTGGCTTCACTTAAACAGGGACATTCTTAAGTGTGTCACTGCTAGTTCTTTATGCACTGCAATCAAATGTCCCATCAGGTGTGGTCTTTGCAGTTGTTTGGTATTGCACACAGGAGAAGATTAAAAGCTTTTATTGCACAAATAGGAGCATAATCAGAATAATATTCTTTTGATGATTAAACTAATTAGGAATCTGTTTATCATCATATGCTATTTTCTTTGGGGTTTCTGGTTTAAAACATTGGTCTTTATCTTTACTAATGTGATTATCTGAAGGATCTACAAAGAGGTTCTCAGTCCTGTGGCGATGAATGAAATCTCCAAAATGCGTTTTAGAACGATGACAAATCTTTAGTATAACAAATTAGTAAGAGTGAGGAAAGAGTTATGGAGTAAGAAAGGGCAATTTCTCTTTCTCTCCTTGTGTCAGTCTGCCAGCTCCAAATCACATAAACAACTCCTGTTCTCTGCTGGACTGTTCCAGAGTGTTGGAGGTCTCTCAGACCTGCAAGGGACAAGTTTATTCTGGTAAATGCTGCATCTTCTTTTTTTAGCCTGTACTCTGACATCTCTTTCTGTTCCCTCTGTGCAGGATATGAAAGCTGGAGGGAACTGGCTAAGGTTCGGGCAGACCCAAATGTCCCAGGTGGGGACCTGAGCCTCCCATATTACTCTTCCCAGAAGGTGGGACATCAGGTGAGGACACTTTGAATAGCTTCTAAATATTTGTGAGGGCAAATTTTCTGTTCAGACGTTGGTACCAAGAGACAGCTCTCTCTTCATGCAGAAAAGAGCGCATGCCAAAGAGCAAAATCTGAGCTGACTCACAGCAGTGCTAGCATACAATGACTCCACTGTAGTCGGTTGAGTTATTTTAGATGTACTCAGTTGTGGCGTTGGTGTGAAGAAGGCTGGGTATGCGGCACAGGAAGGGAGCACTGAATGAGATGGAAGCAGAAATGAAAGGTCACAAGAGAGGTTGTAGTGCTCCAGTGAAGTACAGCTTGTTTCTATTGCCTGGAGGAAGTGCCGTTGCTTGGACCTTTTGAAACAAGAACGGGCAAAAACACCAAAGGGATAATGACTTAAGTTTTAGCTCTGTGCTAGCAGCTGTTATAAACTGCTGGTACCCTTTCCCCTCAATGGCTCACTGTGAGAATCTGCTGTCAAGAGAACCAAGGAGCATTTTCAACCCCACTGTGCCTCCAATGGCCAGCCTCCCCTTGGGAGATGTTATGGAAAGTTGTTCTTTTTGTCACATACTCTTGCAACAAGACTTGAACCTTGTTGTGAAGGTGTCAAAGCCTGGCTACTTATCAGGTCACTTTGATTTTCTTCTATTTGTATTTCAGAGCCAAGAACATCAAAGAAGTGGGAGAAATAAATCGAATTATGCAGCTATGAACAACGCTGTCCCATGGATGCCAGAGGTTGGTGCCTTTCTCCAACGTTTTGCATGAGGAAACTGTAGGTAGAGACCCTTGAGATTGGAAGGGAATAGGAAGGAACCCTTTACTTGGAAATGCATTTGTTTTGTTCGCTATCATCCCCTCCTGGTTTAATGATACTTACAGACCCTAGTAATCATCTGGAAAGGGAGGAGTGTCCAGATTCCTGATAATCTGGCGTCTTCCCCAGCCACTGAGGCACCATACACCTTCCGTAATTCCCTGAGAGAAAGCAGCTTGCTATCCTCGAAAGGTGAGGTTTATTCAGGGCCAAGTATTCAGCAAGTAAATACTTGACTGTGGCACGCAGTGGTGTCATGCTATGCTCATGCTCTGGCATTTGCTTGTTACCCAATCCCTGCATATTGTACATAGAGGTCTCTCCACTTCACTGAAACTTCTGATGAACAGAGGCCTTCTCTGGTGACCCGTGAAGGCTGGGGTAAACGTTCTCTTTGTTTTCTGCATGCCTCATTTGTTCTTTCCTTCCCGTCCCTTTATCTCATCATTCCTCTTCAGATAAGGGAGCAATGCAGCCTACTGATAATCAGAGGGACACCAGCCAGGGGGCATTTGACTAATAGAGTCAGCTCACTAAATTCCTGGAGATGATTAGAGACCAGTACCAATTAGAAGGGGCTGCTTCCCAGATGAATGATGGCATGTTGAGTCCCATCAGCACCAAGGTTGCTGTGCACAGGGTTGATACTGTGCATTTGCCACTTCCCCATCCCGTGGCATTCCCACAGTTTCTTGGAAGCTTTGTCTGTTGTCTCTGATTTCCACCCCTCAGTGATTTTTCAGAAGTGTATTACAAGGTCAGAAGCACGCATGCATCAGTAAGATTCAGGGATGACCTGCTTGAAGAGAGCTCTGAGGAGAAGGACCTAGGGTCCTGGTGGACAACGGATTGACAAAGTACCAACTGTGTGCCTTTGCATTTCTGCTGCAAGAAGGCTTTTGAGTCCAGGACATACAGGCAGGGGAGTGAGTTTGGTTGATCTTGCCACACTCCCACTCTGGATTCACCGTTGCCATCGGCATGGGATAGAGAGGGATCTGCAGGCACAGCTCTGTTTGGAAATGCCTGTTGCCTGTGTAATCACCAGCTGAAATTTCTCCTGGCCTGGAGATTAGGTTTTCCTGTAACTTTGCCCGAATTAATTACCTGAGGTCTATGATCCCATTGTGTCTTCCTGGCAGCATCTCTAAGCACTTAATTGAAGCCTGATTCCTAGGGTGAGAGCAGGTGGTTCGCCTCCTACAGGTCATGGAGCTGGGCTTCATTTGAACAGAGGTATATTCCTGACAAACATGAATAATTAACAGGCGTGCAGGGTGTGCTGCAGCCAGCGTGGCCAAACAACAAGTCTCAATTTTCCTCTTTCAGTATCAGGAGATGAAACGTGTGGTTTGAATCTTCAGCTTTGGATACTGTAGCAGGAAAGTGCACAATGTGGGAAATCTCTAAAAATGTTATGTTTGCATGCAGGAGAAAGCAGAATTTAGAGGATCTCTTGCTGACTCATCTCAAGGTATCCCCACAGATGCCAGTGCATCAGAGCTTGCAGCAGGTCCAACTGCTGGCTGCTGAATGTCCCCTGCCCAGAGAACTGGCCCAGACAAGATGAGGGACTGCAGCAGCTCTGTGAAGACAGAAGAGACTTATGAACTCAGCTCTGGGAGTTTCAGTATGCAGCACAATGTTGCCTTTCTTCCCTGGCTCAGACTCACCCTCTCTGTGCCACATCATCCCCGGTGCTGCACATTTCCAGAATCGCACACCTCTCATATGCCAAGGCTGGCCAGGGTTAAATTAGGATAGACCTCTCTTCTCCATCCTGCTCCAGTGCAGCTGATTGTGCCCCTGCTGTTGCTTCTTCCTTCTTCCCTGGGGCTCCTGGCTGCAGAGGAACCTTTTGGTGTGTGGGGCCACCCCTCTGGGTGATCTTGAAATGATGGTGTTCAGGCTAGGAAGAGAGATCCTAGTATCGTAGAATTGTACAGTCAGAATTGTTTGAGTTAGAAGAGACCCTTAAAGGTAATTTAGTCCAACTTCCCTGCATTGAACAGGGACATCTACAGCTAGATCTGTGTATGTTTTCTGAGGAAAGGCTGGTAATCCAAAATTCCTACTAGAAGAAACTGGAAATACTGATGTCTCTTAATAACCCCAGAGCTCCAAACTGCTGTTTGTCCAACAGGAGGGCTCAGCAGCTGGGTCAGCAGCCCAGCATCACAAAGCTGCCTTGTCAGCCCCGGCTCTCAAATCCCTACAGTTAGTACAGCTCAGCTGTCCCTTCCCTTCTGCAACAACGTTTGCTGTGTGACCACAATACCATGCTCCAGGGGGCATCAGCTCTTGGGGACATGCCCGTGATGCACACACACTGTGATGATGTTGCCTTCGGTGCATGACATGTGGCTCATGTGGATCGCAGTTGAGTTCTTGAAGTGCCACTGTGTCATTGGGAAGGAGATGAACACCTGGGAGGTGGGGCTGGGAAGGAGGAACCCAAAGGTCAGAAAGAGTCTCTGTGGTGGTGTTATGTAGCACAGACCACATAATACCAGCTCCTGTTTATGGCCCAGACTCTTGGCCTCTATTCCTGGTTCTGGCCAAGTCAATCTATCCAAAATATCCTAAGCAAATGTTCTTAAAAAGAGAAGGAAAACTTAACTTGTTACTTACTGGGTCCTGGCTTTTCAGACCTCTTGAAAACCAGGGCCAGGTAGATCCAAGCTGGGAAGACAAACTTAGAAAGTCCACCAGCGTTTCTTAGGAGGACTGTGCATGAGTTGCGAATGATGGTGCCATTTATCTTTGCAATTGGGAACAAAAGCTCTAGGCAGATTATTTTCTCCCTGTTCCAGAGGAAACCTAAAAAGCAAGCAGAAGAATTTCTCAGCTGCTTCAATGGACAGCCATGAGTTGAGCTGGAGGGACAGAAGTGATAGGGTTTCAAAACAGCTGCTGCTCCAATGACTCCTGGGGGCCTAAAATTAAAGCTTAGCTCAGTTTTCACTCCCAGAGCTGCTTCGGGCAGCCAGCACATATCTGTCAATAACATTCTTCTTTTTCCCTTCAGAGGAAGCAGAAAGCAAAGTAGGCTGCTGTACCAAAGGAGAAAATATATTGCCTTAGAAAAGGCTCTGAAGCTACATACAAGAAATGCAAGTTATTTACCAGTTAATTATTTCTGATTGCTGTGAGAACAGGAAGGCAAAGTGACCGTGTTATCTGCTGCCAAAATCTCATCTCTGGTGGCTTTGTAGAGACTTTGGAAGTTGGAAATGCTGGCCTAGAAGTCTGAGGGCCCATCCCTTGACTGTTGGCAGAGCACTGAGCTCAATAAAGGCTTCCTTCATTTTAAGTAGGTTGTCCACTGCCTAATGCTGCCAGAACTCTGCAGCAAAGCATTGGTTCAGTTTTCCTCTGCAAATAACAAATCTGGCCACTCTCTGGGGAGTTCCCTAATACAGATCTGCTTTGGTGTTTGGGCTGCCCCCTGCCAAAGGCAACTTGGCTCTCTTGTAGTTCTGAGCATTGGGAGCACCTCCTGGGGTCTGCCTTTGCCAGGAAGGAGTGCAACCACAGCCTGCCCACAGTGTGGGAGTGTTGTGCCACGTGTGATTGAGATCCGAGGCTGCTGTCTGAAGCGTACACATGGTTCTCTCAGAAGGAAAACAGCGTCACTTCTGGACAGCAAGGGACAGACTACCAGAAGACTTGGTTCCTGACGAGCTGTCGGCCTGTCTTCTTCACCTCAGTTCATGTTCCACATAAAAAGTAATTGCCTTTGTTTGATTTGGCTGGGAAAGCAGTTTAAGACCCTCGGATGTGAACTGGGTGCATGGGACTGCCCAGCCACGAGGTTCCAACTCAGTGTTTGTCACACGTGCAGTGACTGATTTGTGATATAGCTCCCTGCAGAGCCCCAGGTTTCTCTTGGCTGCAGCCATAGCCCTGGGCCCTCTGTAATTCCTCCTGGGGAACGGTGTCTGCTTTATCTCGTTGCATTCCTTTTGAGCATCCAGACATCAGGCAAACCCTGTCAGTTCAGGGAGAGTGGGCTGACAAGAGACCACTCAAGAACAGCAGCAGTTGTGAATGTGTTTTGCCTGGCAGGCAGAGATGATTGTCACGTCCATGACTAAAGCCCACAGCTTACAAGGAGCATTACCACATAAGCTGGTGCCAGGCCAAGTCCGCTCCACGTCCTCCCTTCAAGCTCTGATTTATGACAAAACAAAACCCCAACTTGCTATCGTGGGAGAAATAACTCCATTAAATGGTTTCTCTGCCAGAAGTGCTTAAGGTGTCTAGGCCCTCCTCCACCACGCTGCTTCAGCCCGTCTCAAGACTTCCCCAGCCAAAACTAGGAGTCTGCTGCCATCTGTAGACATATGGGTGCAGCTGAGACATTCCCAGCCTCTGCTCACCCAACCTCAGCTGGGCTCTGTAGCTCCTTATATAGGCAAGACAGCTGTAGAAAACCTCCCCAGTCCCAAAGCAACCTATTTCTTTCTTCAGTGTTTCCCCATCTAAGGTTGCCTGTACAGTGTCCAGCTTATTTCTTCTCTGCTTTTGGATGCCAGCTCTGCGAGGAAGGCTTCAGCATCCGGCAGCAGTGTTACATGCAGAGAGCTTGGGCTATCTGGGAGGCAGCCAACTCTTCCTTTCTGGATGATTATGACAAAAGAAAGTCTGTTCCTCCAGGAGCAAGCCTTTCCTCACCATCTTCCCTGAGCCCCACCTAGCAGGCAGGGTTTGAGGACATCTGCCATCTCCCGTCCTCAGGGTGTCCCCTCTTCCGTGGGTTAGAAAAATAGCCCTGAAATGAAAAATAACTTTTTGAAGAGGGTCCTGATGTTAGAGTTTCACTGTTAGCTGGTGCCACACCACAGCACATCCCAGGCGTCGTGGTACCAGGCTCCAATTTAACATCTTTGTGATAGAGCAAATTGAGTGACTCCTAGCCATTTAGATAAGCTCTTCTGAGCATTATCACAGCTCACCGGTGCTGTTCAGGTGACACCTGGCCCAGTCCCAATGCTCAGCTGGTTAGATGTCGCTGCTGCAACAGCATCTTCCTTCTCTCTCACAAGCTTTCCAGTGCTGGTGGCCATGGCTGAGGCTGGAATACAGGGAGTAACATGGGAAGCACACAGCAATTCATGGTCCCTCTCTTCTGCCCCACAGTTCCAGGGCCAGGCCAACCTACATGTGTTTGAGGACTGGTGTGGCAGCTCCATTGAGCAGCTCAGAAGAAACCTCCACTTTCCCCTCTATCCCCACGTGAGTAAGACCCCAACAATGTCTGTCCCATGGTTCCTGTCTTTGCTCCCTTTGCATCCTGTCCCCACCCCTTTCCATCACCTCCTCTTTCTTCCTGCTCCTGAGAGAGCAGGAAGCTTTCACAAGGGTTCAGTGAACCTCTGGGAGGAAGCTCATTTTGCCCTTGCTGGCCTGCTAGAGCTTGGGCACACCAGTGTTTGGTGCTCTCCCTCCAAGTGCCCATCAAATGTCACATCCCATTCCCATCATCTCCAACATCCCCCATGCAGCTCTCCCTTCTGAGCAGTCCTTGCTACAGTTCTTCTCACAGCTCTTCTGCCCTTTCCCATTGCTTTCATTGCATGCCATGCCACATCCTTACAAAACAAATGTCATACTTCCTCTGCCCACCCATTGCAAGATTTTTGCTCCAAACTGCTCCTCCCTTCTCTTTTCCTATCCATCTAATTTTATTATTATTATTGCTATTATTTTATCTCCCACTTCAGACAAGAACAGTACTGAAGAAACTGGCCGTGTCCCCAAAATGGACCAACTATGGTCTCCGGATATTTGGCTACCTGCATCCTTTCACTGATGGTGAGGGCTCTGGGGCTGCTGTGGGGGTGCTCGTATCCCTTCTTATCTTGGGTGCACAGTCCTTCACGTAGAATGTCCAGCTGGCTGTATCCTTGGCATGGATAGAGCACATCTGCCTCTGTTGTAGGATAGAAAGAAATAGCACAGAATATAACAGTTGGAAGTGCTGGTTAAAAAACAATGCTGTAATGAATGCATCGCCCCATGGTATGCACGTGGACATGAGCAACCCTCCCCCCCCCTCACTCAAATAGGACTGTATATGACATTGTTTGTGTCCCTGCTGCTCCAGAGGTTAATGAATGCTTTTTGACACCAGCTGACATCTGCATCACCCAGCTACGTGCTTCTGCCCAGAGCAGCCTACTAACATGCACCCATCCGTGGCCCTCTGGCCCTCAGCTGCTATCTCTGTGACTCTGACTGGAGCAGCCAGACTCAAACACCTCTGTCTCCCTTCATGGCTCCACATGAACATTCCTTCATCCAAACACAATTTTTCACACAGAATGTTTACTCAGAGAGCAGAAACCAGGGAGACATGACACAGACTTCTTAGCTTTCCAGATTAGGTGTCAGGTGAAGTCAGTGTAGGGAACCAGCTGTAAGTGATGTTTGGTTTTCAATCACTGCAGAGTTTGAGAATTCAGAGAGGTTGAAAGGGTCATGGTTAATATCCAAAGGATGAATCAGGTATCGCCAGCAAAGAAGGCAAAGACAGCATTTTAGAGGAGCAGACTCCATTCTGTACACGAGTCCCTCACCCTAGAACCCTACTTACTGCCACCATCTCTTGACAGGAGAGTTTCAATTTGCCATTGCTGCAGATGACAATGCTGAGTTCTGGTTGAGTTCAGATGAAAAGACCTCTGGTCTCCAGCTGCTGGCCAGTGTGGGCAAGGTACAGTGCATTCTGCATAGCTTCTTCCATTAAAGCTGGGATGTTTCTGTGGGGATGGATACCCTCCTGTCTTCCACGCTTCCCTGGCCTAGCCAAGATTCTTTTCCCTCCCAACTACAGGCACCACCACCACAGATACCAGACAAGTATGACACAACATACCTTAAGCCAGATACATATCAGCACTGCAGCTGGCAGTCCCAGTTTTACGGTTAAGGAATTTAAATCTGTCCGGAGGCTGTCACACAGACAACTTACCAGGAGGAGCAGCTCAAATTTCTTTCTTCATTGTTCCAGCACTGTAACCAGGGAAACATTTCATCTTAACTGCAGCATCTTCTGTCTCTTCTCAGACAGGGAAGGAGTGGACAGCACCGGGGGAGTTTGGAAAATTTTGGAGCCAGCAGTCAAAGGTGGTGAGGTGAGCGAGCAGAGTCTCTCATTTCCAGCCACTTCTGTGCATGGTCAGGAAGTGACAGGGGAAAAGAAATAAAACTTGTTCTGAACAATTTAACAGTATAGAGATAGAAACTACTATGGGGTCTGCCAAAGCTCAAGTGACACTTCTGCATCTGTGCCAGTTGTTTTACAGGCTTACAGCAGAAATGCAATGCTGATTTTTACTTCCCTGGTGGAGAGTTATCAGCAGATCCAGACTCCTCTTTATGAGCTGTACTTCAAACTTCCTGCCTTAGAACTGCCCAGGTTTCCCGGAGGCCAAAACCTGGCAGACAGGGCTGAAAGGGATTTGTTCAGAATTATCTGAGAAGGGTCTGAAGTGCTCCGGACGCAGCAGGGAAGCCACCTATCTAGCTACTAGTATCTGAGTTTTCTCGGCAATCCCAGTCCTACTCACCCTGACAATTCGGTTCTTTAGTTCATGTGGTTGCTCTTCACTCATTGTCTGTTGACAAACTAAGAAGAAATATTCCTTAATGACGTTGGTGACAGACATGTTGTTCTTCACAGGTTGTCAGCTGCAAGCAGATACTATTTTGAGGTGCTGCACAAACAGGACGACAAAGGGACGGACCACGTGGAAGTAGCAGTGAGTCTATGCAAATGGCCATGCTGTACGCTATAAGCAAATGGATTGCGTTAAGTACAATAGATGTGTTTCTTGAATCTTGCGAATTAAGTTTATAGTCATTTCCCTCCAATCCCAGGCCTCCTATCCTCTTTGTATGAGATGAACATATCAAATCCCTTCCAGAGTCCTTCCTATTTCTATGAGGGACAACCTTGGCTGTGTTAGGACCATTATGCTTGGGACAGTACTGCTTGCTGGTTTTTGTTGCTTCACTTTGTCCTTTCCTGCTTTAAGTGAATCCAAGGGAGTTTTAGTTTATTCCCAGTCTTTTGCTGCTAGTTCGACTGTAGTAGTAAAGAGAAGCAGAAAGCTGTGGGCCCATCTAGTGAAAGAAAAGCCCCCTTGTATCTGTTCCTTTTGTTCAGGTTTGGTTAAATGCATAACAACATTGTTTTAATGCGTTTCTCTGTTCCAGTGGAAACTGAATGACCCAGATGCCACGTTCAAAGTCATTGACTCCCAATACCTCTCCCTTTTTGCTAGTAAGTATATTCACCACAAGTTTCTGTGAGCACCTCCCCATTATTCCAAAACTTCTCATCAGTGTTTTGCTGTGAATCACAGTCTATCTAGGCAAATAGTTTGTGTGCAGATCATTACAAGAAAGAAATGGAGACAGGTCAGAAAGACCTCTGAACAAGGGCGTGTGACTCATTATTAAATACAGGAGAACTGGAATTAGGATTAGATGATAGAGAAATGATAGAGAGTCTGTAGGAGTGAGGGAAACTGATATGCAAGAGTATCATGGGATGAACATTACTTGTGCAGAGAGCTAGGGAAGGATGGAAGAGCCCATAGTGTGCGAATGATTGGGATGTGCTGGCCCCTGGAGCATCTCCAGCAGATTTCTCTCAGGATGCTGGACACTGTTGAGTACATCTAGAGGCACTGCTGCTTTCTTCAACGCTTCCCTCAAGTCTCTTCAAGTTGCTTCCAGGTTGCAGCTAGCATGTCAGCCTAGTCCTCCTGTTTTGCAAACCCTTTTTAGCACATCATGTGGTGTCTTTATCAGTTAAGGAGCTCCTTAACTGTCTTTGCTTATCTACCTTTGTCAATATCACTTTCCACTGCTAGCACTCCCCCTTTCTGTACCTATTGCTGGTACCTTCCAACATCTCTGATATTTTTTCCTGTGCTAATGCTTTTGCCTATGGGAGACTCCATGATGTAATCTAGACATCTGTTTACAGTGTATTGGATTACAGCCTGCTGTTGCATTTCTGAGACTTGCCATTTGGCCAGGACAAGCTATTCAGTCAGATCTTCACCCCCTTTCTTTGGCCTTCTGTTCTTTTCTGCTTATTACTTGCTTGTAGGAGTGGCTTGAAGCCCAGAAGATCCCTTCATGGCTGGTGCAGTGCTGCAGTCTCCCATACAGTGTTCCTCTCTTCCACCTCAGCCTGGGGCTGTATTATACATTGTCCCATCCTTCTGAGATTTCCACGTTGTTCAGTACCCAGAAGCTGCTAACAGTAATCCCAGTGCCCTTGGCAGCACGATATTTATTATTTATGATATTTATTTGTTACATTTGCAGATATTTACTCAGTTCTGCTCACTTCAGAGTCAGATCCATGGAGACATGAAATCTTCTGGCAGCAGCACTCAAGAAAAGGCATAACCAACAGTCAGTCTTGAGTTTGTGCTTCCCATTGCTCCTGGCTTACCATGGGTTTCCATTACCCTGCTGGAGCACCATCCTCCTAGGCTACTGAAGGCCTCACCCCAGGGTCTTGCTCATTTTACAGCACAGGAGAAACCTCAGTTTCTCAGCTTTCTTCTCCTATTGAACATTTTCTGTCTACTTGTAAAAGAAATTTAATGCTGATAATTCAAACATGTCCACTAATTTCTTTCAGGCTGGGGTGTCTGCAGCACGCCACTGCTGGTGTGTCCTCTCATGAGGTCATTTCCTGCCATCACTCATCACTGTGTTTGTTGGCTTTCACTAATAGCTGTGTTCAGTATCTCCAGCTTTCCCAGTCAGAGTCTTTCCTTTCCTCAAGCAGTGATGAAAGTCTCAATGAATAACATGTAGGCATTGCTGTTGTGCAGTACCAGGGTTGGAAGGGCTGATGCTGGGGAAAAGCACTGCCTGGGACAAGGGATGAATGAACTCTTCCTCCCCCTTCTGTTCTCTCTCTGCTTTCTAGATGAGACACTGTTAAAGATGGATGAGGTTGGGCACATCCCACAGACTCTGGCCAGCCACAAGAGCCGGGCTGCTGATGGCACGGGCAGCAAGGCACACCCTGCTGACATGCTGAAGCCTGACCCCCGGGACACTCTTTACAAAGGTAAGACGTGCAAGAGAGTTGAGAAGGAAGCTGCAGCTTGTCCCAGCACATGCAGGTGAACAGCTGAGCAAGATTGTCCTCCTACACTGTAGTTATCAAATGCCACCCTCTTTATTCCACAGTGGAGCGGGGGCAGCATGCATCATCTGTCGCTGTAGGATATGAGACAAAGCACAAAGTAAACCCATCTCCTCTTTCTTGGGATTGAACTCATGCAGTATCTCCAGGCATGTTTTAGTGCAAGTGCTGTAGGGCAAGATGAATAGATGAACTGTAAAAGATGTTTCACTTTATGTATCAGAAGTAGTGTAGTCAGCAGGATCACCTCCCTGTACTTGCATTGGCGAGGCCTTATTTCAAGTACTCTGTTCAGTTTTGGGCCTTTCACTATAAGAACATCGAGGCCCTGGAGCATGACCAGAAAAAGGCAGCAGACCTGTGAGAGGTCTGGAGCATGGATCTTATGGTGATTGAGGGAACTGGTGTTGTTCAGTCTGGAGGAGTCTCGGAGGAAAACTTATTGCTCTCTACAGCTACCAGAAAAGAGCTTGTGGCAAGGTGGGGGTCGGCCTCTTGTCCCAGGTAACAGTGATAGGATGAGAGGGAATGGTCCCAAGTTGCCCCAGGGGATGTTCAGGTTGGATATTAGAGAAAAAAATATTCTCTGAAAAGAGTGGTGATGCACTGTAACAGGCTGAGCAGGGGAGGTGGTGGAGTCACCATCCCTGGGGGTGTTCAAAAATAACATGGATGTGGCACTGAGGGATATGGATAGCAAGCATGGTGGTGATGGGTTGGGGTTGGACCAGATGTGGTCTTTTTCCAAACTGAATGGTTCTGCAGTTCTATCTGATAACCTCTCATGCAGTTAAGCACAGGCCAGGCACAGAAGTAGCTAGACTGGTGCATCAGTTGCAGCAGGGCTCCTCCAGCAATGCTTGCCTATGTTTTTTTTCTTCTCAGTGCCTCTGCTCAACAAGTCACGCCTGCGCCGAGCCCTGCCAGACTGCCCATACAAGCCTAGCTACCTGGTGAATGGGTTCCCTCTGCAGCGCTACCAGGGCCTACAGTTTGTAAGTTTTATTCCTTGAGCCAGCACTTACCCAGGGGAATGCAAGGAGGAGTGAGAGAGACCTGATAATCCATCAGCCTCACCTCCTGTATGAAGCTCCTGGGGAGATGTGACTACTTGTTCTTCAGGTCTTCAGCAACCCAATACGTGCCAGAGGTTAACAGCAAGAGAAGGGAGATAAGTGCTACACACTGCTTGTTGATCTCACTGGCAGTCAAGTGTGTGTGTCTTACAAAGACCTCAAGCAAAAGCTCTGAGCTTGCCTTCACATGAATCCGTGTCATGGCTGAGGATTTCATTCCCTGGGGGGTGTAGTGTGCATGGACCAAGGCCCAGAAGAGTTTTCAAATTGGCCTTGAGGTAGGACCCACATTTGTGAACATGCAACATAGCAAGGTTCAATCCTTTTCATAGCAGAGCAGACTGGCTGAGGCCTGGCAGAGCCAGTGGGACTGGGGACAGGTCACCAGCCTGCTTTTCTATCCCTTCACACCAGTTTGAGTCTACACTAACAATGGGACTTGCATTCTGGGCAGCCATGGCTTCCTCAGCCTTGCCTGGGGCTGAACTCACACGCTTTCTAGGTTCCCATGTTCTCCTGCACCTCCTCAGTGGGACAATCCCATGTAGTTCTTGCCTTGTTAGAGGACTTCAACATACATTTGCAGAGATGGACAGACAGATGCCCATCACTCTTCCTTTTGTTTTCCATTTCCATAGTCTCTTCTCACAGCCTGATACTGGGTGCCTTTAAGAGGCACATACTGAGCAGTGCCTGCTCCTTCCCCAAAGGGCTGCTCACCTTGCAGCTGAGCCTGGGTCGCCTTATGAACGATGTCTGGCATTGATGGGGGTTTTTCCTTTATTTTTCTTCCCTTCTTCTCAGGTTCATTTATCCTTCGTTTACCCCAATGATTACAGCCGCCTGAGCCATATGGAGAAAGAAAACAAATGCTTCTATCAGGAAAACCCGTATTACTTGGAAAGGTAGGATGCTGCAAGTGGAGGTTTGCTAGCAGCGAGAAAAGGAGGAGGCAGTTTTAAGGCTGGAATTAGAGTGGAATTTCGTATTCATTTATTTGGGACTCTTTTTATTTAAACCTCCCTTAAGTCCTGTAAAACGTTAAAGCATTTATAGTTTCTTTCAATAGCCAGTGTTTCCTTTAAGTGAAATTGTGCTTAGGTCTCAAAGGAAAACTGCTGCTACTTTTCTTGCTCTATTAACCAGGAAGCTGGGTCAGAGTATATTTGTTCCAGTACATCAGGGAATGTATTTGCCAGCAAACTTTTCATGCCAGCAGCTGAAGCCGCCTAATGGCAGTCACTGCAGAAGCCAAGCCATACTCATAAGCTGGGGGGATGACAGCATGCAGCTCACCTTCACTAGTGTCCTGCTCCAGTGATGGCCCTGCAAGGAAACCACCATGTGCATGCTCCCTGCTTCACAGGGAAACAAACACCTTGTGTGAGAGGATTCTGTTCCTTTCAGGAGGACTTGTTTGCAGGATAAGGAGAGTTGCTTTTCCTGTGAGATAGCTGATGGTGGCCTCCTTGTGCTCATCTTCCTATTTTGAGGGCTGGAAAGACAGATTGTATTGTAGGTTTGGGAGGGATCTACTGGGCCTGGGGCTCATTGTGAAGGATGGTGAAGGTGGCTGTTGTGGGCCGGCATATGCACCTCAAGTTTTCTTGCTTGACAAATAGTTTGCATTGTAACGGCATTTGGGAAGTGGGAGCTTATTCTGCTTGTCATCAAGCACACATGGAAGGAAATGAGCCAAGGAGGGAAACCCCTCCCAAAAGCTTGAAGCACAAGCATACAACACACAAACCACAGTGGTGGCATGGGAGAAGAGAGGGCAGTTACCTGCCAGAACCTCTTCAGTAGCACAGTGACTTCAGTTTGTAAGTGCTACACTGGATCTGAGCTTAAGAAGTTGAAGGGAGGCTAAAGGAGCGTTTCAGTGTCCTTATGTTGGAATTTCCTCCTGTGCACACGGAGCATCATTCAAGAAAATGTCTGAGAAACTGGAATGATAATTCAGGAAAGCTGATGTTTTTGACAGTAAGATCTGACTGCCCCAAAGATTGGAAAGTTTGTGATGATGGTAGTTTATAACTTGCTATAAAAGGAGGGTCTAGAGGTGATGGGTAGATATAATCAAAGTAATTGACCATCTCCTCTGTAGAAGTGGCTGAAATTTAGTTGAAAAGGGCAAAATAACTTTGATCAAGCTGGTGTCCTTCCTTCTGCAGATTTGGGTTCTACAAGTACATAAAAATGGACCGGAGAGAGAAGAGCCTGGACTCTGAAGAAAAGACTGAGCAACCAGGTAGGGGCCCCTAATATCTGAACGTGGAGAAGCCTTTTATCCACTGTTAACTTTACATGGCAAGAAAGTCACATCCCTTCCCTGCCAGAGCACTACAACTTGAAGGAAATATTTGCTGCCACATTCATTTTTCTTAAGGGCAGTCTAGGAGGCCAAGCAGTTCACTCTAGGAGATAACATGATGAGCAATTTTCAGGCCTCTGACTTAGCTGAGATGCAACTCCAACAAAACTGTGGGCAGATGTGTCAGAGCCAGCTGTCCATGGAATGGCAGCCTATGCTTGCACCTGCCCTGCAAGGCTGTGCGCAGACCCATAGCTGAAAGCTTTGCTAGACCTCTCCACAGCTAATGGGTGTTGGGTTGCTAGAGTTAGGATGCAGACGGAGGATGCCAGAGGTGTAACTGTGATTATTCCTGCAGGCTTTCAGGAGGGGAACCTGGATGACCTGCAGTATGGGGAGCAGGATGTGGAGAGCACTGTCTCCCCAGCGCACCTTAAGATGCAGTGGGCAGAACCAGCAAGTGCTGTTCCTGGCACAGTGGTGGGCAGCGAACGTGTCTACGAGGATTATTCCCTCCGGGAGCATCGGCGGCTTCTCTCAGTCGGTGACACAGGGGAGGTGGCACAAAGGAGACGGACAAAAAAGTCTGGTGTCAAAACAGCCCTTCTGCCCCCTGCCAACCAAACCCTCAGTCGAGCTGACCCAGAGAGAAACCCAGTGACTAAAAGACCTCACTTAAAAGCAGGGGTCAAAGACAACTCCAGAAGCCCTCCGCAGCATGCCAGGGCCGCCCAGGGCAGAGCACCTGCCAAAAAAGAGAACCCTCCTTCTAGGAGCAGGTCTCATAGGGAGCAGCCTCTCAGCAGCCCCAAGGACTCAGGGATCAGGATTCCCAAAGGGCTGAGACCTCAAGGAGACCTCAGTGTGATGGAGGATGGCCTGCAGCCAGCAGGCACTGAGCAAGCTAGGAGAGCAGACCCAGCATCCAGCAAAGCCAGCAGGCACCTTGTGGATACTGCTGGCCCTGGCAAGGACCCGCCACGGCTGGAGCAGTGGCTGAACCAAGTGGAGGCCTACATGGCTGAGCAGAAGAGGGCCACTGGTGGGAACACAGGCAAGGGAGAGACACAAGTTGCATCTATTGCAAAGGGGAAGTCTAGGCCTGAGAAGGTGGCAGCAGAAGAGGAAGAAGAAGAGGCGGATGGGGAGCCAGAGGAGGAGGATGAGGAGGGTTTTGATTATGTACCAGTGTTTGACCAGCTGGTAAACTGGGAGCAGACTTTCAGCGCAAGCAACCTGGATTTCCATGTGCTGCGCACTGACTGGATTGACCTGAAGTGCAACACATCAGGAAACCTGCTGCTGAAAGAGAGGGAAGCCCTGGAAGTCACACGTGTCTTCCTCAAGAAGCTCAACCAAAGGATTAAAGGGTAAGGCAAAGTGTGAAAGCCTGGAGCTTGTGTACTTAATTGTTTGCAGCTAGAATGAATCAAAGGATAAGCTTGATGTGGAAAATAAAACTATGGGCAAGGATTCTATGCAAAAACCAGAAGATCTCTTTGAGATGAGAAATGGGAATGTTAGACACTAGATGATGTCCAGGGGTGACTATCACCTTCCAATAGCCAGTGGCTGTAAATGTGAGAGATTGGAGTTTTCAATTCAGCTGGCGTCACTGGTGCATGTTTTACTCCTTGCACTGTGTAAGAACTGAGAGCACGTAGAAGCATTTTGACACCTATAGATTAAGGAACCACAGTGATACAAATTAGGACTGGAGCTCCTCATGCTTGTGGTTTCATGCCTATTATCTCTCAGTCTGCGAACCCAGTACTGTTTAGGACATAGGACCAGAAGGGACCTGTCATATTGCAAATCAGCACCCTGACCTCACAACCAACCAAGTATTCTAACCTTTATCTGAACATATGCACCTCCATTGTAGAACTAACTATCTTGATTACCTTTCTGGCAAATGTACCACCTAAGAGCCTCTATAAACCTCCAGCTTTCCTCAAACCTTGTGATGAGCTGGCCTATATTTCCATGATTTTTCTGTATGCCCATTTCCATGCTGGTTTCAGTTTGGGTTAGTTATCCTGAACGGTATTCTGGGTATTACATAGAACGGTGTTATTAGTTCCCAGTTCCTGGAAATAGCTCTCATGCTTCATCTTTAGATTGTGTTTGGTTTTTTTTTTCAGGGTCACATCAGTCACAGTCACAGTGTAACTGATCAGGGCACTCAGGGTTTTCTCAGCACTTTTAACTGACCCGTTTCATATTACATGACAGGACATGATCTGGCATTTCATCCTATTTTGGCTCTTCTGGACCTACGGCTCATCCCAGTCTTTTCTGTATGATTGCTCAGTCTTACTCCTTGTTATCGTCTGATAAGCTGTCATCAGCCACCTTTCACCAACCCAACCATTCTTCTCGTGCCAAGATCTTTGACAGAGGTGTTGAGTACACTCTCTTATTACCAGCCCTACAGTCATTCAGACACATTTGTTGTTTTCAGTGTCACCTTTATTTCATTTCCCTTGCCAACTATTTTCTCTTGGCTGGGATCCCGGATCTAATCCCACATGCTTACAGATTTAGGAAACAGGTGCTAAGCCATCCCATGGGGGGAAGCTGGGGACAAAAAGAGTTGTGCTAGCCCAGGATTAAAGAGCCTGGCAGAGCGAATTGAGCCAAGCAGGGTGAAGGTGGGACAGTGGGCCATGCGCAGGGGACATACCCATCCTGGCTGAATCTCCTGCAGGCGGTTCCAGCTGCAGCGTATCGTGAATGTGGAGAAACGCCAGGACCGCATGCGAGGGAGCCGCTACCTGCTGGAGCTGGAGCTGCTGGAGCAGGGAGAGCGTCTGGTCCGCTTCTCCGAGTACGTCTTTGCACGTGGCTGGCAGGGCGTGGGCGGCGATGAGCAAGAGGAGAGGAACATGAGAAACCTGGCTTGGGGTCGCCGGCGGCACCTGATGGCTGCGGGAAAAGAGCCAGAGCTGTGCTGGCCCCAAGGCTTTTCCTGGAACCACCGTGCTGTGGTTCACTTTGTGGTGCCAGGTAAGGAGATCTGTCCCTCTGGGACTTGAAGGGACAGCGTGGCTGGCTCTTCCCTTGGGGGCAGACCTGTTAGGGACACTTCCAATTTCTTTTCTCTCCTAGCTAATTCTCCTCAGAAATATGACAGGGCCCAAGCCTACCATGGCTTGTAAGCCCAGAGAAAATCACTGACACGTTCTGGGAAAGAACCCACACCCGTTTCTGGGCCCTTTGGTCCAAGTTTTCAGCCTGGAACTATTTGAGCATCCCTTCAATGTTGGCAGGGTTTGAGAGGAGTCAAGAAGCCTTGCTTGCTGAAAGCCATGCCATCTTTGAAATCAGTTTTCCTTTGATTCTCTCCCTCTTGTGATACATCCAGTGAAAAACCAGGCACGCTGGGTGCTGCAGTTCATCTCTGACATGGAAGAGCTGTTCCGAGTCACTAAGGATCCGTACTTCAATGTCATCATCACAGACTACAGCAGTGATGACATGAATGTAGAGACTGCTCTGAAAAGGTCTAGCTTGCGCAGGTGAGAGTGCTGTCTGGTCACAAAATACTACTCAAGTATAATCCTGCAAATGTACAACATCTGCAAATCTCTTTGCATTGACCTCCCCAGCTTCTTGCAGCTAGAAACCCAAGGATGATATCCATCCACACCCTGCATGTGTATATTGTTATAATGTGCATGTATGTATGCTGCGTAGAATATAAAACTGTAAGACAATACCTATCACAGTCACCCATTCAGATGGGTGTCTTTTCTCTTGGCTTTCTTCAAGTTGGCAAGGGAGGATAGAAAGCAAGTGTCACAATGATGGGGGAGAGGGAAGCCAGAGAAGATGAGAAAGCTGTGAGAAATGAGTGTGGAGTTCTCTGGGGACTCCTCTTGCTGCAACAGCTGTCTTGCTTATTTTATTCTGACCTGAAACAGCCTTGGTTGGTCCTTTCCAGTGCTGGCGGTTCCAGAAATAGAGCTGGCAGGACTTCTGCTATTAACTGCCCTATACTTGCTGCATACGTGGCAGAACCTTCAGGGCACATTGGCACAGAGAGTAGTGCTGAGCTTGCATGCTCGCACAATGGCTTTCTTCCTCCTCTCAAGGGTGCACAGGGGCAAGAGGTGGCTCCTCAGCATGGTACTCACGGTGTGTTGTTGCTAGCAGTTTTCTGTCTCATCGGTATGCATGCACTGAACTTCTCTTTCTTATTTGGCCCCCAGCTATCGGTACTTGAAGTTGACAGGGAACTTTGAGCGTTCTGCTGGCCTGCAGGCAGGAATAGACCTCGTGACGGTAAGCCTGGGGGATGTGGGGTGGATAGGAGGGTGTCTGGTATATGTCCAGCACTGCCTCTTGCCTTTTATACTGGACATGCTGGCTTTTAAGAAAGGGAATAGTCCAACAGAACAGATAAAATGTGGATGTGTTTTTCGTCCCTCTGGAGTAAGAATCCTGTCCCTTTCTCCAAGGAGACCAGTCCCTGTAATCCATGCCATTCTTGACTTACCTGCTTGAACTATGAAACAGGAAGGAAATCAGGAGTAGCAGCTTTATGATATGGGGTCATTCAGATCACAGTCATAACATATCTATCATTGAAAAGGCAGCCAATGGCAGTTTTGCTATTCCCTAAGACTTCTGTTTCCAGTTTAGCAATGAATGTCTCTTTAATTCATTCCCATCTCTCTGTCATCCTGTCCCTCAAGAAAGACTTACTTAAAGTCACCCTATTTTTTTCCCAACCGGTGTGGTTGGCTCCAGGATCCACACAGCATAATTTTCCTTTGTGACCTCCACATCCACTTCCCAGTTGGAATCATTGACTCAATCCGGAAGCACTGCGTGGAAGGCAAGATGGCCTTCGCTCCCATGGTCATGAGGCTGCACTGCGGCATGTCCCCACAGTCACCTGATGGTAAGAGGGAGTAGAACTTCTTGGGCTCAGACCTCAAGGAATGGGGAAAGAAGGAATACGTCTGCATCCCCTAGATTTGGTGCTCAGTTGCTGTCAAGGTCTGGTGCTTCATGTGCTACCAGAGCCAACAGGTGGGAGTGCATTAGGCATAGAACTATGGCAGGTAGTTTCCGTTTGAGATCCGAGAGCTAGAAGAGCCCCTTATATGGTATTTCCTGGTCACCACTTCAAACTCCCAGTGGATCTTAGTGTCTCAGGAATCCCTCCTTTTACTCATTCCTATCTATCTCTCTCTTTTTTTAGAGGGCATAGTCTGGCCTCTTGAAAACGGCCGCTAGCCCAGGAGTGAGAGAAGGCAACACAAGTCAGGGGGAGAAAAGTGACAAAGATCAACCAAGCACAGGATTTCCATTAGACAAAGGTGGTCATCCTGAGGCCTCACAGAAGCAAATTACCCTTGAGTAGATATTTTCTAATCCTGGCACAGGGGTAACCACTTGAACCTGGGAAGGTCCACTTACATTAAGTATCATGCTGCCAGACAGAGAGAGGCTTTGCTAGGACAGCACATGCTGCCTGTAAGCCTTTCTGACTTCTTGAAGCTTTAAAGAGATGATTCTGCCTTGGTGATTTGGGTCTCTGGTATTGGCACTGTCCCAGCACTGACATGCCTCTTTTGTGCTGTCCTCAGGCTACTGGGAGGTGAATGGGTTTGGTCTCCTTGGCATATACAAGTCTGACCTGGACAAGATTGGAGGGATGAATACAAAAGAGTTTCGGGACCGCTGGGGAGGTGAAGACTGGGAACTTCTGGACAGGTAAGCATTCATTGTCATCATTCATGTGCTTAGAAAGGAAGGAATGGTGCTTAGACCCTGAAGGAACAGTAACTGGAAAGCATGAATCTAAGGAGATGAAGGTGTTAAAGACCACCATAAGCTTGGTTAGTGAGGGAGAGTCTTTGAGGATGTCTAGAGCTGAAGACCAGTACGTGAGTGTAGCCAAAATATACCACTACAGCCACTGATAAAGGAAAAGGGGAAGTATTTCCTGGTGTTTTCCAGCCATGCTGTCAGTTAACCATTGGCAGATGGAGGGCTGGTGATCCTGGTGACTTCATCTTCTTGAATCAGTGGATGGTGATCCCAGTTTTAGTCCCCCAAACTTTCCATACAACATACTGCAATCACTCAAAAGAGCATTTGCCGGAGAGACATTTCAGGATCATGAGGTTGCATTACAGTTTCAGAGAAGTATATGATGCCCTGCTGTACAAATTACAGGTTTCTGTGTTTGCAGCCCTGTTGTTTTGGGGCCTTTCTTTTCAGTCAGATCAAAGAGGAAAAGACTGGCATCCTGCGTAATCCCATCTCACCAGCTGTCTTTCCTCCTAGCCTGCCATCTGCAGCATGCCTGTACCTGTTCCCAACAAATCCTGCTCTCAAGGGCCTATGAACACTCAGCAAAGTGTCATCAGATGCCTACTTATGCATAAGAGATACCCTGAGCTGTCTTGGGCTCTTGAACTGGGTTGTGATATGTTGACAACAGGGCTGCTTAAAAGAGGTCCCCCATAGCCAAGCTCCCTGTTATTGCTGTCATCAAGATTTTCCTAAATGTACCCTTCTCCTTTCTGTTAGGATCTTACAGGCCGGGCTGGAAGTGGAGCGTCTGTCCCTGAGAAACTTTTTTCACTGGTTTCATTCAAAGAGGGGTATGTGGAACCGGCGCCAGGTGAAAACATTGTAGCCTTCAATCCCAGAGATGCTTGGCAGCACCATCCACCATCTTGCCTTGGTGTGCACTTTATCGAGGCACACAGCCAAGTGCACCACTGGGACAGCACAACAAGAGATGGGACCGTCGAGCTAGAGGAGCGGGATCATCTATTATGAACCATTGCATCCAAAGCATGGGATCCGTGTCCTGGTGGGATTCATCTGAGGGAGCTGTCATACAGTGAAGGATTCTTATTTCCTGCCATGCAGTTTGGTGGATGGTACAGTGGGAGAGGTGCCATATTTCCTGTTGAGTCTTGCATGGTACAAATCAAGCAGAAATCCCAGCTAAGCCCAGAATGATTTACAGGAACGCACCTTCTCTTCCAATACTTGAAGAAAAAAGAGGAAAAACAAACAAAAACCTCTCCTTCCTTCCCAACCCCTCCCCCATCTCTCTGGTATCAGTGCTTTTGGACAGGGGACCAAAATGTCTTCTCTGAACTGTGTTGTGTCCGTATGCCCGTGTGCTGACCCCAGAACATTCTGGATGAGGAGGTGCTGATAGGCACTTTACCCTGCTGGTGCTTAGGTGTTTCTCTGTGCTTTGCACTTCAGTCATTATGAGAAACCAGACTCGCTGAGTGTGGATGGAGACTGAAGTGCACTTCCCAGATGACAGCTACGTTTGCCTGCAGTGGAGCAAGGTGACAGGGGGTGATGTTTCAGCTCTACCTGAATTATTGATTCACTGCCTGAGGATAGTGGAGGGGTTATGCAGAGACACTTGGAGGGCATCTCAGGAGGAATTTTGCAGCCTTATCTGACAGACGTACATGTTTGTCCTAAAAATATCAGGGAAACCCTCACGGGGAAAAAGTGGCAATATTTTATTAATTGATATATTGAGATTTTGTCAGAAAAAAGAGGAGACAGATTTTTCTGTTCTCTAAATCCTGTACATTTATGCAGTATCTAAAGGTTAATTTAATAAATTAAGACCTCACAGTTTGGTCCTGTTATAGCTTGACTTTCACGTAAAGAGCAGACTTGTTTGTGTTGGCTGAGGAACTGGCACAACTGTTGGTGCTTCACTTTCGGAGCAGCCCTGGGAGCCCATCATGGAGAAGGTGGCTTCAGGCTTTGGCATTGGCACTGGTTGTAAGGAACAATGAGGGCAGAAGAGGTCCGGGTGAATAAAATGATGGTCAGACCCATGCCAGCACTGATGAGAGAGCTGTGGGAAGAGCTTGTGTCCACAGCCAGCCTGATGCTAGAGCAAATTCTTTGCTCTTGAAACTACCATTAATGCAAGGCAAGATTTTTTACCTCTAAAGCCATTTTACAGGTCTGCACACTGCAATGGAGATTCAGGGTCCCCATACAAAGCTGAAAAGGCTGCCACTGGTCTCATGCTTCTGTGGGGAGTATGACACTGGATGCTGCTCATGACTCTCAGCAATGAAGGGAGTTGTTGAATAGTGAGTGATGGAGGTGTGCAGCACACAAGCAATGGCTGACATAGTATGGAGCTGCTTGCTTTTAGGCTGATGGAGCAGATGCCAATTCAGAACAGATATTTGTTATTAATTCCATGGTGCTCAACAAGCCCATCAGGTTCCGCTGTTGTGGTAGAAAATGGAACACGTGAGTTCTGGCAAACAGAATACAAATCTTTTCAAATCATCTGGCTGCCTCAGTCTGGGTTTTGTCTCTGATGGAGTTAGCTGTATTTAAGGAAGTTTCAGTGCGCAGCGTACAGCTATGGTGAGAAGTATGAGAGAGTGATATGTCCATCTCTCCGTGCAGCCTCTGCCAGAATGCAGATACTGAATAGCTGAGACAGCCTCAGCCTTCTGCCCAAGCCAGAGCAGTCTTTTTAATGAGGGAAAGTACTTTTCCCATGTAGACAATGAGAATGAAATGCCGAGAATGGCATTATGTCCACTTTGCTGTGGGAGAGCTGGCAGATCTTTTGGTGGCCCTAATATCAGACAGAGGGAAGATGGGTGATTTCTCATCTGTGCATTCACATCTGGCTCAGGCATAATGTGTAATACCTAAAAGCAACAGCTTGCGTTCATCTGTAGACAGTGGTGAGAATGAAGTGCATCCAGGAGGTAATCCACAGTCCTTGGCTTCTGTGATACGAGTAACTCCTCTTCTTCACCAGAGATGATAACTATCAAAGACTGGACTAGAAAGTAGGGTACAACCCCGGCTCCAGCACTGCTGGCAGGTTTTGAGGATTTTGTATCTGTGCTTTAGCTGGCTGGGTAATTGCTCCTTCTGTCACACCTTTAGCCCAGAGCTGCCTATCTCATGTGAACTCCTTGGAGAGCATGTGAGGAGTTACTGTGCCTCAGACCAGTTTCCTAAAGGCCAGTGTTCCCACTGTAAAAGTTGCCATCACAACTGTTCTTCTGTTCTTAGCACAATGAGGACTCTTAGCTGCTGTTTAAGCATTGTGGTGGTAAACATGATTAACACTAATTGGCACTAGTTGGCAGCCTTTGTGTAGGAGCTTGGAGAAAGCTCAAGGGGACAGAGGCCGTCATCTAGTCCACAAGCTCAGAGACTGCTTTTGGTTGTTTGAAGAAGATGATGGGCTTCGTCCTTGCTGGCTTGATAGCCAGCAGGAAATCTTGTGGAAGCAGAGCCAGGTTTCACCCTTATGCTGCTGCCCCTCTTCCTAAACAACCTGTGGCTCTTTCCTCCCCCTCAAATGGAGGTATGACAAGCAGCAGGAGTGGGTGGTTCCACAGTCATACTGTGAGAGGACATGGCCATCCAGGGCAGTGGCCAGGTCACCACAATGCTAACTGTCCCCAGGTGGCCCACCAGTGTCACATACCACAGCACAGAAGGCTCATCCTGACCATCAGCAGATCCCAAAGCACAAAAGTGGGGAACCAGGTGTCACCAGAGCAGGGAAGCTGACTTCTGATTCTCATTTATGTCACAGGGAAGTTTCAAGAATCTTTGCCTGAGTTTGAGGTGAGGTATCCTGGCCATATCCTATCTCTGAGGCAGAAGGGAATGAGTTGCATGTCATTTCTTGTGTATCAACCACATGGGCTCCGGTGGGTTCCTGGCTGGGGGTGGAGGGAAAACCATGAGCCTCTGTGTAGAACAGAGTTTCCTTGCAGCAGGATGCAGCCAGGCAGGGGGCCCTGGTCCCCCATATAAAGGCTGCACTATGGGTTGCTGGCTCCATCAGCAGGACTTGTTCATTGCCAGTAAACTGTGAGCCTGGGGGATTGTTTTATGGTTCAGCAAAGCAAACAGTGAGGGGCCAGCTTTTATTCTGAGAAATACCTTGTGTTAAAACAATAACGTGACTTGTTTTGTCATCATTTTTAATATTTGCCTGGCATTAACATCTCTCCTCACTGCCTATGACTGTCTGAAGTTTTTCACTTTTGTATGTACCAATGCCTTGTGTTATAAATCTGGATTGTACCTTTGACTTATCTGCCTTAAAGTGGCTCTGTGCCTTCTAGACAACCCCTGGGCCACCTCTCTGTATGATCTGGGGGATATACTGGTTCTTCCACACATTTTATAAATATATGGTCTTCCTACAAGTGCTTCACTCTGTCTCCGTGTTACTTGCATTACCACACAGAAGGGGTTAGATACCTGATGTTACTCCCTGCTCTCATGTAGCTGAGGATGTAGGTACTACTGCAGAGCCAGGTCCTTCTGCCCAACAAGTAGGAGGAGGCTGGCTGGGAGCGAGGGTTGGCATCCAAACAGACTTTCATCCATCTCTTCTTGGTGATTGCTTTCTTTGGAGTCTTTGGTGCTTCCTTTTTGTTGGAAAGCGGTAAGTAATTCCTTCTTTATTACTGGATTGTGACTTCAATCTTTTGTAGGTGATGCTAAACTGCATTAAAGCAGCTATATTTACTATTGCCTTTCTCTACACTGGAGTACTACTGTAAAGCAGTAATGGCAGAGAGCTGAGTTGTCTGTCTTGCAAAGGTCTTGCAGAAGGCCGTAGCTGAGGGCCTAGACCTGAGTTGGCTCTTTAGTACTGCTTATGCCTTTGGGAATTCTTTCATGGCAACTGCTTGCCTGTATTAGAACTTAGCCCCTCTTTCCCTCAGTGATGTTGTAGTTAAGGTCTGGTAATGAATTTCCTCTTTCTGAGCCAAACCTCTATTTTTGTTACATTTGCCCATCAGTACTCCTTACTTTGCATCCATGAAGTAGTGAGCTACAGGATTTGAGGTTGTATAATGTTTTTTTTTACCTTCATGTAAACCCAGCTGGCTAGTAGTGGCCACAAGCCCTTGGCCCTTAGATAGTTTTCTATCAGCTGAAACCAGTTTTGCTGCTTCTTCCCAGAGGATAGCAGGGTAATAGAGGCTTCTTGGGTATGTTCACCTCCTTTTGCTGTTGCTGTCAGCAGAGTCTGAGGGCTGAGATGAGCAACAAGGACACTGTCACTCCAGACCTGTTGTCATTGCATATTTGACACTGGTGAGGCTGCACCTTGTGTTTAGTTCTGGGCTTTTTGCTGCTCAAAGGGCATCGAGGCCCTGGAGTGTGCCCAGGAAAGGACAGTGAGGCTGTGAGGGGTTTGGAGCACAGGTCTTATGGTGATTGACTGAGGGAACTGGGATTGTTCTGACTGGTTCAGGGGAGACCTTGTAACTCTCTACAGCTACCTGAGAGGAGGTTGTGGAGAGGTGGGGATCAGTTGCTTCCCCCAGGTAACAGTGATTGGATGAGGGGGAATGGCCACAAGTTGCACTGGAGAGATTCAAGTTGGGTATTAGGGAATGTTTCTCCTCAGAAGGAGTTGTGATGCATTGGAATAGGCTGCCCAGGGAGGTGGTGAAGTCACTGTCCCTGGATGTGTCCACGAAATGTGTGGATGTGGCTCTGAAGGAGGTGGTTAGTGGGCATCTTGGTGTTGGGTCTGTGGTTGGACTCAAAGAGCTTAGTGCTCTTTTCCAACCTGTATGGTTTTATGATCTCTAGGACAAAGTGGAAGAAGAGTATGTTACCTGGTACACAAAACAAATCCAAACTGCACTCAACTTCGTACTGATCAGAATTTAAATTAGCACACTTGCTTTCCACTCTACATTTTCTATGCAACTGTCACAGAGCCACTGTGGCAGGTCACAGCCTGACGTGGGCCTGTAGTCATACCCACGTGCTGTTGTTAGCAAGGTCATCTGCACTATTTCCAGAAATAAATCACCTCTTAAAGAGAAACTTAGTTCTTTGGAGACAAATGTAGAGTGTAAATGGAATCTACTTGTATCTATTTTTCAACGAGTCGGTCACTCTGAGTTGCTCCTAAAGACTCATGTGTGGATTTTCTCGAGACATTTCTTTCTCAGCTTTAGTAAGAACTGGCAAAATGAAATAGTCAGACTCATTCTGCTATAGAATGAAAAAAACCAACAACAACCCACCATTTAATAATCAGAAAAGCTTTTTGTTATTTAAGTAGGCTTACAGCAGGCTGTTAAAATCTCAATTACCGCGACTGCAGACTTGTAAAATCTAGGATCCAAAATGTTTACTACTTAAAGAAAAATCTTCAGTTCAGAGATTTATACTGGAAAGATCTTTCTTTAAGGAAATTGTTCCCGGCATTGTCAATGTGGAGATCACATATTTAAAACGTTGATGTTAGTGATAACACCTTAAATTAAAATGGTAACTTATGAATAAAGCAATACCCTACACATCTGTCATGTCTCATCGTGGCAATTAGCCCAGAGTGTCTCATGCGTAATGTTTTTCTCCTACCTTTTGATAGGCTGCTCAGGCAGCACTCCTGATAACACCCCTGTTGTTGACATCAGAATATGACATCTATTTCTCTCGTTAGCTTCCCAATACTGGAAATATCTGATTGTTTTCATAACTGTTTCTCATTTTGTTTTATTTTTAAACAATTAGGAATATATTTTGTCTCTCTTTCGCTGTGTTGACATGCGTACTTTTCTACTGTCACATGATAACTTCCTTTGGTTTGAGAGAGCCATTCCTCCATCTGAAAGGTAAACTACTAGTCAGCATTGTTATCTATATATAGATATAGCAAATCATACTTAAGACCAAAAAAGCTGTATGTTTTATATTTGTTTGTCCTACTAAGTATATTGTTCACTCTTCTCTACAAGTTGAGCCAATATTGACTACGTGAAGCAGACGGCTACAGTAAGAGAGGAGGCTTAGAGAACTGTGCTTTGAAATTATGTACCTGCTGCTGTTTCTGCAGCTTTCTCTAGAGATCGCTGCAAAGTCTGCTCTAGCATTGCTTTGAAAAGCAATGGAGATCTTCACCTCTGCAGAACTGCACAGGCATGATAGTAAAGAGGCAGGTATGCCTCAAAACATGTATAGTTTTGATAGTTTAACTTTGTTCTCTGGATTCTTTGCTGGGATCCTGCTGAGACCATTCAAAACACCGTCGAGAGCTTTCCCCACTGGTTGTGCTGTTCAGATCCTGTGGGAAAGACAAGGAATGACGGTTAGGTTGTGGCAGCCTTCTCCATGTTGCACAGGCAGAGAGAAGCATTCGGAGCATAGTGGGTCACTTGGTGCCATGGCCATACCACAGGTGGGGACTGCAGGTCCTCAGCATTCTCGCCCCTTTAGATCACAAGCCAGCAGTGTTTTACAGAGGCTTTTGGTCTTCACACTCAGTATCATGGGTCTCTCAAGTTGATTTTTTATTTTTTTTTTGCTTGCAGTTGCCCTGTTAGATTCTTCTTAAGCTATATTTACACGCTGCAGGACAAGTAAGCAAACAGGAGCTTTGCTTCTTGACTTAAAGCACCTTGATCTCATTTGACCTGATGTCTAAACCCAAGCATTTGGTTGGATCTCAGTCACAAGACACTCTTGAGTTAGCTTCTTAAAATGACCTCTGCCAACTGCACTGACCATTGCTAAGAGTCCTTTTCCCCTGCCCCCAAAGCACCTTCCCTTTCTTCTGCTCAGGTAGTGCTGCCATCTTCAGGTATCTCCCAACACGTTTTCTTTCCCAAATTTAGCTCCCAGTCACAATTGCTGTCACATCCACCTGAGATCAGCAGCCTTCTGGGACAAGAGCTGCTTGCTGGTGATGAATACCAGCAGTTGGGATGTTCGGTGTTCTTTCTTTATAGACCTAGAAAATCTTCCTTCTCTGAATTTGTTCAGTGACCTCACATGCCCACAAGACAGGCTCTGGAGAGCCTTTGTGAATTCATGCAGCATTGCCTTCTGCTTATTCTCCTTGCAATGATGTTTCAAAGGCTGAGAGCTCCTGCAGTGATGGGGCTCACCCTTTTCTTACCTGACTCTGCTTCCCTTGGCTTAATAAGGTCGAAAATTCCTGGTAGGGTAGAGGCCAGTCTTCTGCACCCCGAAGGCTGTGATGAAGATATTGATGATGACTGTGATGAAGATGAGAGCTGTTGCAGCATTGTTGAGTATATTTAGGCGGGGTTGTTTTGCCACATCATTCAGGTTCAAACGAGCTGTGTGATTCAGTGCAAAAAAAAAAGATCATTTGTGTCTTAATTCCATCAGCCCCTGCAAGCCCTCCCTTCCTGGCAAAAGTCCATGGTGCCCTTGGAAAGGCATGTGGAACGTAGGAAAGACCATACCTCTTTTGGGTATTTTGGGATTTCCTGTAGCCTCTGATCCCATGTCCCAGATAAAGAAAACATCTACAATGTACAGAAAAAGGTAGTGTCCTGCTCACTTTAGCACACATGTCTGAGGCTGAGGTGTAGGAACTTCTATTTCAGATAAAGCACTGGGCAAGCCTTTCTGATACACTTGTTAATGTACTGTTTATATGGTACGGGGAGAACTGTGTGGTTGTTTAAATGTCAGTGTAATATAGGGAAAATTTCTGCCTACATTTTTGTCAGGCCCCAGCTTGGGTGAGGTGAAAGCTGAAGCTAAAATGTGATATTTGCAGGAGCTGTACGAAGGGACATGCCTTGTGATGCTAAAAAGCATGGGTTAGTGATGGGTCTCAGTAGGTCAAGTAAAGTCTATATCAACCTAGGTGATTTGATGATACAGTAGTGCAGACCTACATCACCAGTTCTGAGCTGCTTCCAACCTTCCTATAGCGCTGGCTGCAGCCTGGAAAATGTTTTTGGGGCAAGGGTCTTCTCCCTCCCATCCCCATGTCAGCAGTACGTTGTAGTGACGTGCGTATTTCAGTGGTTGCCTTACCAGTGATGATGAGAAGGATCCCAATTACCACTTGGAAGAATAGGGAGATACTGATAAGCACAATGAGGGTGGTGTAATACTGGAAGGAAGTCCCCTGCTCCAGCACGGCTTTGAGCTGTGTGACATTTGCCATGAACAGTGCCACATCCAGCATACTCTCTGCCACGCTCTTCTTTGTTGCATAGTGGTTGATGTTCATCGGCCCACCAGTCCGCCGATGAGGGTTCATGCCCTGGGGAGGAGATAAGAAAAACTGCAAGACCTGATACAACCACTAAGCTGATGGGCCTGTCCATGTCAGGCAAGCTGCTGCATCCCTATGAGGGTTATCCAGTATGCTAGGAAAGAGTTAAAGCTTAGTGTTTTAAAGCCTGCCAATAGAACCCGGTTTTCTCTCACAGTCATCTCATGGTGTTAATAGGCACAAAACACTTGTGGTGATCAAGAGCTGAGCAAGGTTAGGAAAACAGTGTTTTTGTGGAAAGCAAGCTTGCCCAGAGTTGTGATAGTGTAGATTACCCAGGGCAAGGGATTTTATGAGCATTATTAAATTCTCTTCCTTCAGGGTACAGACAAGCCCCAGATTTCAGGGGGATTAGAGAGAAGTCTTCTTTCTGGGTCTGGTGCTCTAAGGACTGTCAGTGGCTAGGCTTTGTATTACAGAGTCACAACAGCAGGGGTTGGAAGGGACCAAGGATATCCAACCCCTTGTCAATGCAGGTTCCTTATAACAGGTCACAAAGGTAGGCGTTCAGACAAGTCTTGCCTCTCTGGGCAACCTGTTCCAGTGCTCCATCACCCTTACTGTGAAGAAGTTCTTTCACATGGTTGTATGGAACTTCCTATGTTCAAGTTTTAGGCCATGACTCCTTGTCGTATGTGGGATTCATCACACCTACCTTTAATCACTTGGGTATGCATCTTATCAGTGGAGGGAAAAGGGTATTTACAAGGTGTGGGTGGTCTCATTACAAGGCATAGGTCAGCTGTCTGCTTTTAGCCATTGGCTTTTTCTCTATCACCCTCAGACAAGAAAAGGTTCAGATCCATCTGCAAGCTGTGATCTTTCTCAAGAAGAATGAAAAACAACTTGTCCATGTAGTAGATAGGCTTCAGTATTGGCAATCAGCCTCCTCCCTGAGTGCTTCCTCCTCAGCTGTAACCCCCCTTACCAGTAGTGAGAAAGGGGACAGTTGCCTGTTCACCTGAGACAGAGCTGAGGGTATGGCAACAAAAACAGACTGCTTCTCCTGTTGCTTTTGGGCTGCTCTGCAGGACTGTTTTGTTAGCTTAAAGCACGTAATTCTTGTGTTTTCTGACACTAAGGCTGCTGTTATTAAAAGGCTCTTCTGTAAAGTCTGTTTCTTTTGTTGGTTAAGGCAAGAGGTAAAGGATGCTGGAAGGAAATGAAAGACTGAGGAGCCAGTAAGGATTCTAAGACAGAATGCGTGGGTTCAGGACTTATTAAACATTGCTGTCTGATGTCCCTGCTCACTGCAGGGGAGTTGGACTGGATGACCTTTAAGGGTTTCTTCCAACCCGGATGATCCAGTGATGTCTGGGACAGCAAAACAGAGGTATTTTATGTGTGGGACAAGGAGGCGAGCAGAAGGTTTGATCCTGGGGATGTCTTCAGGTCCTGGATTAAGGTGCTACACCCTCTCAGCTGGCTGACAATCACATTGCAGAGCACTACCTACCTATGTGCAAGGCTTGGAACCTGATCCCTTTTTGTGTACTCATTTCTGAAGTCAGCCTTCTGCCTGGCAGCGTTACAGTGCTGAGCATTGACAATTTATCTCTTTAATGAGGAATAGAGGATGTGAGAACAAGGACTCCCTACAAATCAGACAAAGGCTTTGTCAAACAAGTGACTGGCACGAGGAGGCTGAGGCATCTGCTCCTGGTTGCTTATGTAGAGATGAATCAAGTCAAGAGCTCCTGACTTGAATCAAACCTCTCCCTCCACTTGAGCCTCAACCCCCTTTACCTGCTGTGAGAAATGGGATAGAATTGCTTGGACAGTTTCCACTGAGCCTTTTTCAAAGCAGGGGGCAAAACCAGCAGATCTAACTGCAACTCTGTCGGCCTTTTGAGTCTTGTGGCCCCTGTCTTCAGGGGTGGGCAGGCTGGAAGAGACAGTAGGATGACATGGGGTTGAGATGCATGTGAATGATAATCCTCTTTGAGGCAATGTTTTGGTAATAGGAGATGTCTGAGGAGAAGGCCTTATTGCCCATCGGTTACAAAGGAAATGTTAGAGAATGACAAAGGAAGCAGAAGCCTGAATGCAGGCCGTGCATGCTGCAGGGACCACAGCTGATAAACAGCAGAACAGAGACACAAAAAGGGAAACAGGCACTAAGGGAAATCCAGGTTCACTGTCCAAGGTATTTTTCCACAGGATTTGTTGGTTGGTGGACTTCCAAGCACTATGTAAGCATTGGTTGCTGAAGGTTAAAGCACAAACTCATCCTCTCACAAAATAGGAGGGGTTCATAGTTTCCTTTCTACAGGCAGAATGTGAAGAGACGTCCTCAGCCAGCAATTCTGAGGGCATAGTTATTTGCTACTCCACTTGGTTTGTTCACCTCCTGTATCTCACTGCACACCCACATACGAGGCAGGTGGAGGGCTGATATGGGTGAAGTTGTGAATGTACAGTTGGTGAGGCTGTCAGCAGATAGGACAAGAGGAAAGGGCATCAAGTTGTTTAAGGGGAGGTTCAGGTAGGATATTAGGAAAAACTTCTCAGAAGGAGCGGTGCTGCAGTGGCACAGGATGACCAGGGAGGTGGTGGAGTCACTGTCCCTGGAGGTGTTCAAGAGCCATGTGGATGATGTGGCACTGAGGGACGTGGCTGTAGATGGATGCTTGGACTGGATGATCTTAGAGGTCTATTCCAACCTTAATGTTTCTATAATTCAGAGCCTCTCCTTTACCCAGCTCCAATGCTGGCATTGCATTTCTGCTACAACTCCACGCAGGAGCTGGGAGGCCAGCAGTGAAACCTAACTGGTGGCTGGCAACAGAGGAGAGGAGGAGGGGAATCACGAGGCAGCAGAGCCCCATGAGAGCCTGTCCCAGCCCTTGCCCTCCGGCTGACACAGCAGCAGGGCTGTGCCTCCTGCCTGGTTGCAGCACTCGCAGCCTGCAGAGACCTGCTTGTCGCATCAGGCACGTGTGTGTTGCTTTCTCTTCCAGCTCTCATCTCACTTCTCCTGGGGGACCCAAACTGTCTGCATCCTTCTGTTCTGCTCCTGTCCTCTCCCTCAATTTTCTTCTTTGCTGCTTCCCCACATTGTGCCTCTCTCCTTGTCTTTCATGTTTTTTTTTCACAGTTATCAGGCTCCTTTCCTTCACTTGGGGTGCTGTCTCCTTCCCCTCCTCCCCTTTTCTCCCTTTGGCACAGCTCTATGGTGAGTTCCTTGATTCTGCCACTGCCTGTGCTACAGGGCAGCATAAATCATGTACTGCACAAATAACTGTCTCACCAAACCTGTATTAAACTCCCTCGTTAAGTGTATTTATGATACTGAATTGAGGGGATCCAGGAATCAGCTGGCAGGCTGCAGGGCAGAGCTGGAATAGAAGACAAGTTTTCTTTTCCTGCCTGTTCCTCTGGCTATCTGGAAGGGCAAAGGCACTGGTAGAGGAGCCTTCATCTGTAGCTCAGGAGCAGTGCATGGGTTTGGGGGTCACAAACATTTTGTGGCACCAGCAACTATGCTGTGCTGATGCATAGTCCTTGGTTGCTGAACAGAAGCAATTGTGTGGGGGTGTGTAGTAGAGGGAGAAGTGTTCATTGAATGCATGCAGTATGATCAGCAGGAACAATCATTTCCAAAGCCAGGATATTGGTGCTGGAGCCTTTTCAAGTCACTTGTGTTTAGCATCCAGAGCAGATTCCTTCTGGTGTTTGGGAGGAGAAAAAGAGAAGGCAAGAGAAGGCTAAAAACAGCTTTACAGGAAGAGTGTGTGTGGGGGGGAAAGTAGGTTAACAGAGAAAATGAGTTTATAAAAAATGGAAGAGCAGCCGGGAGGCACAACAGTAACTACTGCATTGTGCTTACAAAGCTAAACATGTTAAGATGAATAAATCCCCAAGCTGGATGGCTTATGGCCTAAAATATTAAGAAAAGCTGGGCCAGATCTCAGTCCGCAGCCAGATCCAAAGAGCAAATGTGTTTGCATCAATCATTTTGATTCTTAAGCATTTCTAGAGGGAGGTCTAAAGTCTGAACTTCTTCCATGTCAGAGGGTGTCTGCATCCATTGCTGAGGGGTCAGGCTTATTTCTGAAACTGGGGGAACAGACTGACAGCTGTGCAGGGTCAGACCAAAGGGCCAGCTCCCCTCTGATTCTGGTTCCTAGCAGATGCCCAGAGGTAAAACTACTGGAATAGGACAAGCACGAAGCAAGGGTCTCTTGTGATCTGTTGGCCTGGTGACTTGCAACTTGGCTTTCAGAACCACGCCAGCGATGAGCCAATGCTAACATTCATGTGTGGAAAGCCTCTTCTATGCATCCCTGCCTTGCTGTATGGCTTAGGGCATTCTGTTTGTTTTCCCCCGGTCTTTGTTTCTCTGACTATAAAATAACAAGGGCCACCTCTGAGCAGTGCTCTCAGATATAGGGTCTGTTTTTTTTGTGGTCATGCTGTGTGGAGCCAGGAATTGGACTCAGTACTCCTTGGGGGGTCACTTCTATCTCAGGATGGTCTGTGAGCCCTTTCCCTGGAGATCACTTAAGTGAGCATCTACGTTAGGAGTGTGACATGCTCCTGTGATTGGTACATAATACATGAATTCAGTTCCTCATTAAGGTAAGCTAATGAAGTTGATTAAATCAGGGAGGTGATATTTTTTTACTCCCTGGAAGCTTTACTTAGTGTTTTACAGATAAACCTCCCTGTGAGCTCCTCTGGAGCTTGGGTTCATCTCCAGGTTTTGATGCAATCCTCTGGTCACCTTGAGTGCTCAGGGCTCTTCCAGGGGAATGGAGCTGTGATCATCTGGGTAGAAAGAGGGCTTCAACACAGCAGAGCTGATGAAATCATATCTATAAACAGTGCAGCTCAGGGGTTTTTGTCTCTCTATTATTTATAAGGCTTTTTCACCCACAAAGCATTTTTCCAGTTTCATGTGCTAACACATCTTTGTCCTTTGGGTCGGTGTCTCTGCCTCCTATTGCAGAGCTCCCCATGTCTCCAAACACTCCCTGCTGACTTGGTCTCACCTGGGTGCATACTATTCTCTTTCTTCAAAATCTGCCAGACGCAGCTTCCTTCTCTGCCAGGAAACTGAACCAATCTCTGAATTTAAAAGGGCTGAATCTGCAGATTTGGTGCAGAACTGGCACGTCGAGTTGTGTTCTAACTGAGGCCTTTTGCCCATCAGGAGGAAAAGAAATAAAAAAAGGTGCTGTTGCCAATCTAAACTTTCGTAACTTCTTAATCCTAATTGTTTGTATATGTTTGATTGTGGTTTTTTGTCAGTGCTGGCCAAACCAAGTACTGAATGCAGAAACTCGTGAGTTGGTACCTGGGTTGTAGGGATAGGTGCTTGTCTCCAGCAGTGGGCAGTGAGGGCTGCAGAGCAGCACTTCAGGTCTGCGCTTGGCTGTCACACGTAGAAATAACATCAGTTGTCTCCGGGAAGACTTTGAATTGCATTAGGGATGTTCCAGCAAAGGGCTGTTGCATTTTAACATGAGAAAATGAGAGGTGATGCGTGGCTCTGGCTGTTCAGATTCAATTAGCGTTAACGCCCTTCCATTAAGCTCTGGCTTGTGGAGTTGCCTCTTGCTGGGAACCTGCTGTGCCAAGGAAGACTGCTGCCTTGCCAGGGCTGCAGCTGTGGGTGACCTGGAGAGGACACAAGGTACTGTGCTGGGGCAGAACATGGCTGTGTGCTCACTGGTGTGCATAGGAGCACCTCAGAGCGCATCCATGGTATCTCACTGAGGCTGGCTGGAGAACTATTGTGGGTCTCAGCTATTGCATAATTATGGTTCTAGGCTCTTAGTTTTATCCATGTTTACCATTTCACTTCTCATATATTAAGAGCTCTCCAATACAAAAAAATTGCTTCTCTTTTAAGTACTGTGGCTAGCACAGTGGAGCTCTGGTCTCAGTCCGAGCCTCTCATTCTGACTCTACCAAAGATAAATAGGTAAGGAGCTTCTAGAATTTTAACCTTATTTTAAGGTTAACAGTTAACTTCTGCAAAGAATGTACACATGTTAATTACTAATAGATATTGGATGAAGCTATGTTTATCTGAACCAATGGAAAATCAGTTGAGGGTGAATTCTGTGCCAGAATCTGGTTGGTTGTTTTTTGGCAATGTGACAGAAATCTGAAGCACGCAGGACCCTGAGGTTGAATGGCCTTGAATCAGAAGGCACTAAAAAACCTCTCATCAGTAGGTTGTCATAAGAACAGCTTATTAATCTATAAGACTAAATCTAATAACTGGTGATCAAGGGCTGGAGCACCTCCCTATTGGGGGCGGAGGAGAGCTGGGGCTCTTCAGCCTGGAGAAGAGAAGGCTGTGAGGAGACCTTCTAACAGCCTTCCAGACTTGAAGGAGGCCTCCAGGAAAGCTGGGGAGGGGCTTTTTATAAGGGCAGGTAGCAACAGGATGTGGGGAAGAGAGTGGATTTAGACTAGATACTAAGAAGAAATTCTTCCTATGAGGGTGGTGAGACACTGGAACAGGCTGCCCAATGAGGCTGAGAATGCCCCCTCCTTGAAGGTGTTCAAGGGCTGGATGGGGCTTTGAGCAACCTGGTCTAGAGGGAGGTGTCCCTGCCTATAGCAGGGGGTTGGAATCAGATGATCTTAAAGGTCCCTTCCAACCCAAACAATTCTATTATTCTAAAAAAAAGGTAATTTTGAGATGAACCAAATGTCTTTGCAGGATGAATCCATTACTTCAGCCTTGGTTCCTCCCCCAGCTACTTCTCCAGACCCCTTGGTGTGCATTAAGTACAGAACTACACAAACCCAGTAGACCTGGGGATGCAACTGGTAGAGCCACCATAGGAGCCCTTCCTTTGTGAGGACCGAGGGAGAGATCCAACACAGCATCTTTCTAAACCCAGGGTAGTCAGCAAGAAAATCTGAGATCAGTGCTTCTAGTATCACGTTGCTTTAAATGGGTTTAATGACTTGAACTATCTGAGTTGGGAAACTTTGATTCTATTGTTCCTGTTAATAATTTAATTGAGAGTTGGACTGAGTTTGTGCCTTAGGATGAACAGTAAAGCCCAGGGAGGAGTTTTAAAGTGGTTATAGAACAGAAGATTTTCCTTAGTAATTAGAAATATGAAGTTTGGCTTTCATCAGAAAGACAAGGGAGGAATCTGAAGGATGGAGTCATACCGTTGTTTGGGATTGTATCTTGCTGTGTTGACAGAAGGATTCATAGGATGAGGCTGTTGTTTTTTTTTTTTCCTTTTAATCTTTCAGTGCAGCTTGATGGTGCTGTACCAGCTCGCCATGCTGAAGTCAGGCCAACTATATAGGATGCTATAAACCTGGCCATTAGTATATCAGTAATACTGCACGCAAACTCTGAATTGCTGCTAGGCAGAGGTCGGCATCAAAGCAGCCAGTGGCCACTAATATCTCCCTCTTCTGAAAAAGTAGTACTGAGACATCTCCATACAACTTCCACCGAGTTCATCAGAAGCTGAACAAATAAAACATTGATCTTCAGCCATCTCAGCTTAAGTTCACAAAGTTGGATTAAATTATTCTCCCTCAGTTTTGTTCCAAATATCAGTTCAAGTAAGGTCAGACAAAGTGGCAAAACTGAAGATGGGATCAGTAGTTTATTATTGGTTGCTCTTGTTGGTTTGCCCTCCCATCCCCCCAGCTAATATGCTAACTCTCCTTCACAACCCATATGAAGTATTTCATGATAGATCCCTTGGGTGGTCCCTAGGTCAGTGGCACTGCAAGAAACTCAGCCTCTAGGATTTCAACCATGGGGTGCTGGAGAGGGCAAAGCAGAGTCATGTGTTTCAAGGGAAGTCAATGAGAACCAGGTAAGTGCTCGACAGTGACAACAAAGGCACTGAGGAATTTGGGAGAAAGAAACAACCTCTCCTGTTCTTGTGGTTTTGTTTGTTTGTTTGTTTCTCTGGGAATTTGTTTTGTGTAGGTCTCTGAGACCAAGGAGCTGGTGCAGGGTGGAAGGCTATTGTCCTACTGCCCTCCATGTTATAGGACTGGAGATAATTTTCCCCCTTTGATGTCTGTTCCATCTGTGCCCTCACAGCTGCCTCCACCTTCCTTGCTGAATTCAGAAGCTCAGCTTTGAAATCTCTTGGTCCTGCCTTTCAGCCACCAGCCCCTTTCCCATCAGGTTGTCTTCCTAAAATCTAGGATCTGACTACAGCCTTTACTGGGAGGAGGGGCGTTGTGGGAGAGGTGGCTAAATTAAGTGAGACCCGAGGTAACCAGCAGGTGGTGCTCAGCTGTAAATGTGAGGCAATGCAATCAGCTGCCTTATGCTAGCAGTATTTTTCCAATGGTTTCTGAATTCAGATATGATGGTGACCGAAAGGGTTTATATGCTACCTAGATAGTGCAAGAGTGCACTACATCTCCTCATTTATGTCTACACAATATGGAAGCTTCTCTGACTAGCTGCAGTGTAGGGACTGAAGTCTGAGATCAAAGAGTTAAGAAAGCTGCAATTCTTTGGGCTTCAAAATGCCTATGTAATGCATTCAAGATATGATGCCATAGGAATCCACACAACGAGTGAAATATATGGGGACTACAGAGCAGAAGGAACATACAGAGCACTCTCCTCCTCCATCTACCAGTCATCTATTTTAGAATTCATTTTGTGCTTTTTTGCTTTGTACTAAAATTGTACATAAGAGCCTGGACTGAGTTGTAGCTGGAAGACTGTTGTGAGTAATGCGTACAACAAAGCCCAGGAGGGAAGCACTGTAAAAAGAACTACTCCAGAAGCTGGTCATGCATGTAAAATTGGCTCTTAATAGATTTGATTTATTTTTTTTAATGGTTTCTGTAGCCCTAGATTGTTTTCTTTGGAATATCAAATGTCAACCACCTGGCACACATTATCCCAATAAAATTTCTCGTCAGGTAAGACCGTCTCTCCTGCTTTAGCACTACATACTGAGTATCAATAGCAGCCTCCGGGAGTCTTAAGTTTCTCTTCCCTGCAGCACAGAAAGATGCTGCAGAAGATTTGGGTGAGTATTATGCTTTTGGGTTCAGTTCTTCATTCAGCTATGGCTGTGGTTCTTCAGTTTTAGGTTAAAGAAATACTAAAGGTCAGGTTAAAAAGTGTTTTAGAAATAAAACCAGCTGTAACTTAAATCCAGTGCAACTCTTGTGCAGAATACAAGCAAGCAGAAACTTCATCCTGCTGTTTCAGTTTTCAGAGCAATGATTCAGAACAGTCCTTCTCTGAAGTGAGTTTTCGCATATAGTCTTAAATAGTGAATGTCTACCAGTCTCAAACCTACCAAGAGCAGGAATATATAATGCATTGCCTTGCAACCCAAGGCACAGATGACAAAACTCAGATTGAGAGAGGAAAGAAAGGGAGCAGTATCTCAAAATAGATTAAGCATCCAGAGAATAGGGTTTTATGCCTCTAAAAGTGGTGCAGGCTTTCTAGATGATGAACCAGTACGCCATCATGAACAGCAGAGAAAGCTCATGTGGATGAAGCTTGTGAGAGTGCACATATGTGAGGTGGAGGGTCAGAATACCCATTCCTGTCTAGCTGGAGGAGCCAAGGTGTCCTGCTCAGGTCCATCTTGGCACATAGAATAAAGCTTTACTGCTGTTGCCCTCCCAGTCCAATATTCTGTCTGAGGCCCATGGAAGCAGTAACTTGACTTATAATTCCTTCACTTCAAAAATTAGCAGTAGTCTCTTCTAACTACAGAAGTACTATTTCTTTTAATGAGCTTAATAGGGCTGGAACATCTGGTATTACCAGTGGAAACTTTGCAGCTGCACCACTTGGCTTTAGCTGCTCTTCCAGGCAACAGGGCAGCAAAAGCATCATTTTGAGAGGGAAGCAGTCTGAGACCTTTATTTTCATCCACCTCCTAAGTGACAGAAACTCCGAGATTCATTATATGGATACACCTAGAGTGACACAAGAAGCGCTCTGAAGAAGCACTTAAGCAAATGGCTCTGGAATGGCCTGGCTGCAAACAGTGTCAGAGGAAAGCCTGTTTGACATGTATGTGCCTCCATGGCCAGCTGTGCTTCTACTGACAGCTGTAGGACAGAGAGCTTCTGCTAACCTCCCTTGGGGATGTAGGAGTGGGCATGCAGGGGGCAGTGCTGGGGTGTGCAGTGCTGTCCCAGGGCACTGAGTAAGAGCCCCTGTAGGCTTTGGGGGTTAGGCACATATTCAGCACTTCTTCAAGTCAGACTGGGTTTATGGAAGCAATCTTCTCTAACATAATTAAGATATATTCAATTGGACTGTAGAAATAAGAAAATACATGCCCAGTTCAGCTATAGCTGTGCTTGCTTTGAGAGTCAAAGCAACGCCTTTGAAACAGTTCATTGTGAATAAATCTCAGATTCCCTGTTAAATACCTTTCTGATAACAAAACTGTCATCTGGGGGATGTGTTGCCTCAATGCATGGGAGTGGGGGATGGAGGAAAGGAGAAGACTGAAATTAGGGATATCTGGAACTGTAACTTCATCTCTGGATAAACTGGTAGTTATGAAGCTTGGTGATGTCTAGGATTATAGCAGTGACTACAAGTGATTGAAGCTGAATAAAATTAGTGTCACTGATGAGCTGAGAGAACTCAGCTGTATATCTGGAGTTTTCAGAGGCTGCATCACTCAGATGCAACATACCTTAATGTGGGAAGTGAGGTGAGAAAAGCAAATCATATCCAGGAACAACTTTAGGAATGGTCATTGTCTCTGGCTGTGCTGTCAGATGCACTCCAGCTGCTGATATGACACTTGCACTTCTGAATCTGTATTATCTTATCAGTGACGTACTCGAGGGTTTGGCAGGTGATTTATGTATGCTGATTCACAATCCATGCCAGGTGAAGTTAGCAGGAAAAGATATGATCTCCAGTGTCATACACAGAGGTTGGGAAAAAATCCTGATCAGGTTCTTCCCTGGCACAATTTTCTTTGTGACTTTCAGAGTTATGATTAGCTCTGCTGCCTGTGAAGTTGGAATACAGGCTGTGTTCTGGCAGTTTACATACCACCAGCTCTCACTTATCTGTGGGTGGTTTATTCAGGTTATGGATTAACTGAGCAATCATTTAGCAACACCCTGCTCTCTGCTGCTTCCAGCCCAACTTGGTATTGGGGCTGTACAGACTTAGCTCAGCGCTAATTTAGGAATCTCACAGCATGTCATCTGCTGTGTTGCTGAGCTTTCTTTTCTCCTTTATACCTTTGATGCCTGTTCTCAATGCCTGGGCACAATAACAGCCAGCTACAGCAAAATATCAGTTAAGGCATTTACCTTGGAAAATAATAAGCTGAGCATATTGTCAAATAGTTTTGTTTTCTTTATACACTGATTACTTTGTGGGAAGCTTATCTAGGTCAGAAAATCCTCACAGTTTCTTGCTTTTCATAGAATCACTGAGGCTGAAGAAGACCTTCAAGTTCATCCAGTCCAAGTGTTCACCTACCACCAATACTGCCCACTAAACTAAGTCTCATGTTCAGTTCCTTTTGGTGCATCAGTGACTTCACAGGAAGAGGAGATGGCCAGAAATATTCACCTGTAAACCCAAAGCCTCCCAAGACCAAACCCAACAGCTTCTCCCACCAGTGTGCCATGCCAGCATAGTCATTGGTTTTGAAACACCAGCAAGAGCTGTACTGGATCACCCTCTCTATGGTTTTACAGAAACAGGAGTGAGGGCTGCAGACCTCTGCCTCCTGATCTCCTAAGGCAAGAAGATCTACACATCAAAAGCAGTAGGTTAGAACCTACTTTCCCCATACAAGCACATTGTCAGAGAAGTGGTATTGCCATCTGTTCTAAACCCTCAGCTGCTGTGGGTGTGGGAGAGTGGATATGGGACTCACGTATGAAGACTTGTGGCCCCAGCACTAATGGAATATGTAACTGATTTTTGTGGTGGAGTCAAAAGATGCACTCTGAAACCCTGTGAGCAAAAGAAGGTCTGGTAACTCAATGAGGTAGAATTCAGGTGCACACAATCCCGGAGCTCTCCAGCATGATCTGCTACTTTGCCAGACTAACTCACACTACCATTCTGAATGTTTAGTTCACAGTTAAAAAAGCCAATTTACTGATGGGGTAAAGAGGTACACTTCTCTCCAAAGGAACCAGTTTGGTCAGTCAGCCTGGGTGTTGACAAGAGATGGAAGGAAATCATTAGAAGAAACTATGTATGAGGTATGATAATTAGCCACATGGTTGGTACCAAACAGTAGAGGCTTTTGTGGAGTTGGAGAATGCAGAGAAATAATTCTACCTTACTAAACAGGAAGAAGGCATCCAGCTCTGCTTTCCTGCCTGGGAAGTAGGTCAAGAGGAAGTGCACTTTCAATTCATATTCATCTCATAATTATTTCACATACTGAAGAACAGCATTTCTGTCAAGGGGAAAAATGCTTCTGTGGCCAGTCTTATGGAAGAACTCAAAGCAACAGCGTGCATATTTGACGCTTTCAGCCTCAGCGCCCATCAGCATTGCTTTCCACATGAGCTCTCATTGCACTTCTGCTGCTAGTCCTGACCTTGCCTGTCTTCAGATGTACTCCACATAGCACCAGCAGTGTGAGAGTACACCATCTCACACTTGCCAATAGGACCCAAAATGCAATGTGGTCTTGTTCCTGTTACTAAAGCTGGTTGTCATTTTTCACTGTCACTATTAGAGGAGCAAGGGTCTTGACAGAATCACTTGTGTTGGGATATGCATATTAAATAGGAGACTTAAAAAATGTTCTTTTTTTTCATAAACATTCTCATAAGCATTTTATTTTTCCTACTTTAAAGAAAATATTTACTTATTCTTTCATATGCAAGAGAATAATGTGAACTAGAATGGCCTTTGGAGACCATGTGGTTTAAACCACTGCTCAAAGCGAGGCCAACAGTAGCACCTGGCTTTTTGGGGTCTTGTTGCAGAAGTATTAAATGGATGGAGCATCCAAAACCTCTCTGAGCAACATGTTGCAGTGTGTGACCCCTATGATAGTGATTACTTTTCCTTAGAGGTTTTAAAACTATGTCTTAGAGATGGATGTTGAAGGTTAAGTAAGGATAAATGTATATTAGTCTAGGTAGAGAACAAGTATGTGGTCATCTACGGTACCCATTATTTTGATATTTTTTTTAAAAGAGAGCCTTTCCCAGGGCCGGGGTTGAGGGTGTTGAACCAACCTGTATCTGATGTAAATTTTCCCATGATCTGAAAGAGTATGTAAAGCAGAGATGAAAAAGGAATAATAAAGCCGAGCAGCAGCGCCTCACAGAGAATGATGACAAGATGGTTCTAATTTAGCATTCAACTATAGAAAAACATAAACATTAAGCTAAGTCTGGGCACTTCAATTTGATAAGTCTGTTAGATGTTGGAAAAAAAAAACCCAACAAATTATGGAGAATGAGAAATAAACATAGCATTAAGAAGCATGTTGCTTTCAAGTTCCAATGTATAATCTCCACATATGCTCCTTATAAATGTTTCTTAAAAATGAAAAATGAAGTGACCTAATTTTCTTAGAAGAATTGCCTGTAGCATAGAAAATGACTGCATTGCCACATCAAATTGTGTAAGTTCCAGATCTTTTTCTATAGTATAATATTTAGTAGCTAGCTCTATTCTCTGTCCTCAGTTAAACCATTTTTCTGACAAAATTTCCTTGATTTCATCATAACTGTGGGAAAAGTTTCACTGTTATTTCAACATTATGCTCTCAAGATAACTAAGCTGACTGCAGTGAAAGTTGGGTCTAGTCGTTTAAGCTACTGGTCTCCTTAGCTGGCCAACACTGAACTCAGCATTTACTGAATCTTTCTTATTCGAGGTTATAAACGTAGAACTGAGTTAATACAAAGAGGCTGCATCTTACTCCTGCAATGGGATTACTTCCCCTGTAACATTTCATATAAAATATAAAAGTCACTCCATTGCAGCATTTATACTGTCTGAAGTAATTGCAGGCATGTCTGGGTTTAATCAGTATTTTCTTTAAAATGGTCATCTTCCATCTGACATATCTCTGATCTTTACATACATCAAAGCCATGATTTGCCCTCCACATATTCTTGAGTATTTCTTGTTGATGCCATTCATACTTGTTCCTGTTTTATTCATTTATAGCAGTGCTAAAATCAAGTGTGAAGCTACAATGTTATAGCAAAGGTTGTATAGCATTTATTAGACTATTTTCGCATTTTTCCCCCGCTTTCCTCCAGCTATTGCACTAGATATAATTGAATAACAAAGCTATGTAGGAACTGTGTACTTATGTGTATATTCACATGTGTATGTATACATATAGTTAGATACTCCTATTGTTCTGTTTTATCATACTTATCCAATAATGAAGCATATGAAGAATTAGCTGGGTGAAGCTGGACAGCTTTATATTCATGACACATCTTACCTAAATCAATTTTCAGCTATAAACAAGACCCTAATCTCATAATCATCAGCCTTTTCAGTCCTGGTAGACTTCTACTATATCATCAGGAATGTTTGCACCTTAGTTCCCCATGCTTCTCAAACAGCAGTACTTAACAGGAAGGAAAAGCATCAACTAGTCAAAATCATTTACCTGTTCTTAGTTTGCTGGAAATGCTACACATTCTGTTTTCTTCACTAATATACTAAAAATCATCAACAACAAAACCTCACAAAACATCTGTCAAAGGAATGTTTCATAGCTTAGCATTTTCCCTCTGGTCTTGTCAATCCAGCACAGTTCACTAAGAGCGCAATCTAATTATCTTTACTATTAATAACGTGCAAGCTTCTGAAAGGTTTAATATGGTTAAGTACCCAGTATTTTAGTGCATCTTTGAACTTCTGGTGTTTGTAATCTAATTTTCCCCATAGTTTTTCATTTCTCCAGTAATGATACCTAACAGATTCCCAGTAATTTCAAGCTGAGTGGAGTCAGTTAATTCCTAGAAAATAGGGTGCCATGACAAGCCTGGCAACTCCTGCTAGTATCTAAGTACTTAGACTAAATCAGAACAAGAATTGAATCCCGGTCCCAGCATTACAAATGTTTTGAGTGTCTCTAAATGATTTATTTTCCAAAGCATCCATGAAAAGGCTGAATGGAAGTGTTTGGGAAAAGAAATTTGGATAGATCTAAACAGGGAAATGGGAATGAAAACTGGAAATTATTCTAGAAAACTTTAGTCGATGCCTTATTCCCAATTATGAAATTGTGGTTAAAGACTGCTTTGGTTAGAGGCATTTCCTCACTAAGTGAGGAAGGAAAGGCAGCTATTAAAGCTATCAAATAAACATGGGTGAGGAGAAGAAAGAGGAAGGAGGCAGCAATTACATAAATTGGAGACCGTGGAAATATATGGAGGAGACCTGAGCAGGAGCAAAAGAAGCCCCTATCTCACAGCCTAAGGGCAGAAAGGCATTTTAAAGGATAACAGGAATAAAATGATTCCTGAAAATAGCATAGCCTGCTTGCTTGCAGATTGGGAAAGTCTTAATGATGCAGGAAAGACAGAAATATTCAGTAGTTCTCCTCTGCATTTAGAAGGAAACCAGCTGATGTAATCATGCCTCGTGGGAATAGAGAAGTACCTTCCAGCTTTCCCAAGTTGCTAAGAAAGATGTTAAGAAGTAATCATGAAGAACTGAAATAAAAACCAACCATGATGCCTACATACGCAAAAGAGAAGTATGTGAGATGAGTAGTCTTCTCTTTCTAGCTTGTAGCAAGCCATTATTCAATAAGGAAAACTCCAGATATTAAGGAGTGGTAATTAAAAAGCAAGGTAAGATAACTTGGGTAATCATGTCCCAGTTTGACAGTAGAGACAAATAATACAAAAGCTTGATAGAGAAATCAACTATTAAAGAAGGAAAAGGGAAACACTACATTGTACCAAGTATAATGTGAGGTTTGGTTTTCTGGGGCCTTGTAAAAAATTTCATAAGATGTTCAAAAACATCTATTGCTTTATATGTTTTCCTGCTCTAGTAGATTGCCTTCTAGGGACTTCTATCAATTCCAGTGGCATTTCCTGGTAGTTGGGATTAGTTGGTGATATAGCTGGACTTGGCGCACATGTTGAGTATTAGAGCTGGAACCATCCAGGCTAGGATCAACCTGTTGACAGCTGCTGAGAAACTTCAATCTTTTTGTCTGTGTCATTTATTCAGACCAAAGCTGGCTCAAATAGATGTTATAATAGAACTAAATGTGTGAGAGGTAGCCAGATACTGAAGGCATGTGTGCTATGAGGCTATCTACTATGGCTAAGGGAGTGTGTAAAGGATAATATTTTTTAACAAAAATGTGTCTATTTCTATTTGTGTGGATAGAGAAGGCAAAAGATCATTTAACTTTCTGTGTCACGAGGTGCAACTAGTTTCAGTTGATCCAATAAGGGTATCTTGATTCTAATCAACACACGTGCCAGGTAGATTTGTCAGGGAAATTTACATTGACTTGACTTCAAATGGTAGATATAAGTAATTGTAATCAGTTTCTTATCTGGTCTTCTTATTACTGGCTAAGTGCAATACAAGAGAAGTAAGATTTATGAGGATTAAGAACTATACAACTGAGAGGCAGTGATTCTGCACTGGATTTAAGGATCCCAATGGAAATAGAGCTGAATACAAGCTTGATGTAGGACATGGCAGTTCTGTAGTGATGAGCAAGGCCATGTTCAGAAGATTCATCAGCTTAATTCTGGAATAACTTGAGAATCAAGCCTTCGTGTCTTTTAGCTGAGAAATCCAGAAGATCTGGAGAGCACAAAGAAAAAGAGCCATACAAGTTATGAAAATACTAAAAAGAGTCTTCAAATGGGAAGCTCATCAAGATCTGATCCCTCTTCATTTTTAAGGAGCCAGTCTCCTTAAAGGAAGACTTAATTCAGTTTTAGTAAGTAGCAAAGTCTACCCTAAAGCAACTTTGCATTGTTTCTGGAGAATGCATATTTAAATCCTACAGCAGGAAGCAGCACCTACATAAGTTTAAATTAGAAATGAAGACTGTGAGGTAATTTGCCATGAGAGGGGGTAAATACTCCACCTCTTGAAACCTTCATATCAAGATGTGACACTTTATATGCTCTAGTCAAAGACCAGTTACTCTAAATCTGTGCAGAAAAAGCAAAATGATAGAGCATCAGCCTTACACAGGAGGGGTGACACTGAATAATTTAATGATCCCTTAGGACTCATGTCTGCTACTCTTCTTGAACTTTTGAAATGTATTACTGTACTGTGGCAAACTGCGGTCAGCTTTGGTGTTCATATAGCAACTGTTCTATCCATCCGTTACAATGGGGGTATAGTTAGATTACTTTGTTAAATTAAATGATTTACTGTATAATAAGCTCTCTTCAAACAACTCTGTGGGATCTGGATATTGATATTTTTAAAAAGCATGAGTTGAAGGGATTCCAGAACCAGGAAGGACCTTGCCACGTGACGATGGTAATGTATATTCTTGTTAGTACTGGATTAGTTAAAAGAAAAGAGGAAGGCATATTTTCCCTGAAGTGACTTTTCCTTTGCTTTTGCCTAGCTTCCTGTCAAAGAACAGCACACACTCTAGAACATCTCCAGCATATTCATATCTTTTATTATCTTTCTCTCTGTGAACGATCTAGAATGACTTGAAAAGAAAATAAACTACAAAGTTGACTAGGCAGTGAAGGCAGCATATCATTTGGATTTGGTCGTGTTCTGACATCAAAAGATTTTACTGGATTAATTCACCTAACTTCTACGAAATCCCAAAGATATAGATGGGGGGTGAGCAGGATTATGTATGGCTTAATGTCCCTTGAGAAAGGCTTTGATGCTGTACTAATGCTACTGTAATTGTATGACAGGCTAGCTGGGTTTTAAATGATAGGACAAGACATAAAAGCCTTAGCTTGTGCCAGGGGAAGTTATGTTGAATATCAAGAACAAAGTTTTCTCAGAAAGAGTGGTGATGCATTGGCACGGGCTGCCCAGAGAAGAGTGGAGTTGCTGTCCCTGGAGGCATTCAAGAATCTGGTAGATGTGGCACTGAGGGACATGGCTATTGGGCATAGTGGGGATAGGATGATGGTTGGACCAGGTGATCTTAGAGTTCCTTCCCAACCTTAATGATTCTTTGATTCTATGAACCACCTGAAGAATCTTCCCGTTTTTTCTTCCCTGTAATGGTTTCTTTGGCACCATGGAACTGTGGAACAGCACACGAAGGTGCTACACCCAGCTCTCAGCCTCAGCAATGTGTGACCTTCCTTTCAACTGTATGAATGATCAGGAGCACCAGAGGGCTGCATGTATGGTATGAGCGTAATAGCTTTTTGATAATTTAAAGACAGCGATGAGTTATGAAGATCTGAGTAATTACTTTAGAACTCATGGCATACCACTGCATATGGTGGGACATCTTTGTTTGGAGCACAAACTCTGGCATATAAAATCCATCTGACTGCTGTGCTGCAGCTCATCCTGGCATGCCAAACTGTAGATGACAAACACCTACAGAGACATCTGAATATTTGGAAGTTACACAAAAATTCAGCAGTGAGAGACACAGCTACTATCTGACCAGAACATTTATCTGCTTCACTCTTTCACACCAAAACTGTTTGAAGCAGTGCTTGTATCAGTTAACCTTTTGAGAACAGACTAGAAAGAAGTTGATTCTTGGTACATGCTGGAACTGTATGAGCACTAGCTGGTTTTGGCTTGTAAATTTCTAACTCTTTCTGGGGTTTGCCTGTAACAGCCTCAATTACCGGTTCTAACAACTATAATTGACTTTCCTGCAGCGTAGTTAAGATTATTGTATTTGGCTGGAGAAAATTTATATCTCAACCAATAGTTTTATATAATCAATAAATACATGGCAGGTAACTGACTGCTTTCTGTTCGTCCTCTCTGTTTCCAAGGTCAGGAAAATGAAACCTACTGAATGCAGAAAATCTCAGTTCTCTGTGCACGCTCAAAACCTGAAGTCTCCCATTTTATTAATGAGTGTATTACAGGTATAAAATATTTGTTCAAGATATCTTGCTGCAGAGTTTGGAATTTGCTCTGTATTTACTAAGACCACACACTCAGTGGGTTTTACAGCACTGGGATTACTAAATCCAGTGAGTACAGATAACCGTTGTGATGGCCAGTGCTGGCACTGAAATATTAACTCAAGAACATCCAAAGCTGAGTGTGCAGGTCCCTGTAGCCTCAGCCAAAGAGCCAAGTTTTTCAGCAGAAAGCTGTAACTGATCCAGATCCTGCGTGGCTCAGGCCCAGAGGAGAGTGCGTAATATGCACTGATTACTTGGTTACATTCAGTTTATTTTGTTCTGATCTGGAATGGTGGCAAAGCATTTCAAAACTGCCTGGGAAAGAAAAGTCTGAGGAGGTGGGGGATCCAACAAACTTTAAAACTGGGATATCTGTACTCTGTTGAGAGAATGTTTTAACTAATCTTGACAGTATTTTGTAACATAAAATACCAGGATGCTCAAATCCCAAAGAGACAGCTGTTTCAAAGCAAAAAGATGAAATGCTTCATTTTGAAACATTTCGGTGGAAAGCACATATATATGCTTTAGCTGAATCAACACAGCTTTGAAAATATTGACTAGAGCTGTCTTATTGCTCTAATAGAAAGTGATCCTGTACCAAGATTTTTTTTTTAATGTGAAACTTCTGGCCGAGATGTTATATTGCTCCAAGAAAACGAAGCTTGTTCAATATTTCATCATCAGTACTTTCAGAATACTGAGCTGCTCGGGGAGAAGAAACAAGAAAGAAGAAGAAACAAACAAAAAGCCAAACAAACAAAGCAAAATACAAAACAAACCAACCAAAATAAAAAAAAAAAAAAAAAACAAATAAAGAAAAAACCACCTCAAACCAACAAAGCCTTTCCTGTGAAATATATGTATGTCACACTCGAGTCAAGCTGGCAATAGCAACACCAGCACATACTTGGAAAGAGGGACAGTTTTTGTTTCTAGAGTATTGTTCATTCTAAAACAGTCTATAATATTGTTCCAGGGTAAATTTCCAAACCCTTAGAGAGGAAGAAATAACTGCCCAGTATGACTTGCTTTGTAATGAACCCAGACTGTGCATGTGTAGAGCTCCACTTGATAATATTTAGTGATTTACAGATCATAAACAAAAAAGAAAATGGAGAGTCATTGTTTGAATAGCAACCCAAGGGAATATTCATTAAGTTTAGTTCACTACTCAACAATGTGGTTCAGAAAACATAGTTGAGCAGTTGAAAACACATTGGAAATTGTTTATGTTTTTTCTGACTTTTCATCTTGGCAAATGTAGCCATAGGAAAAACAAAAAGCAACCTACTAGCCAGATGCATACAGGCATTGAATGCATGCCACTGCTGAATAGTACCATATATAGTTGATGCTGATTCCAAAAGAAATCTCAATCGGTGCTCAGCTATCATGTTTTATTCTGGCAAAAGCTCAAGTGATTAATGTCTTACAGTATGTGGGCAGATGATGTCAGCCTCTGTAGGCCATGCAGGCCCACACAATGAAGAATTAAGGACTTGCTATCAAAAAATACCTCGTTCCTGTGAATGTTAGGTCACTGGAATGTTAGCAGAGTCATTGCAGTGGGTTGGGGATTTTTCTTCCAGGGTAAGAGATGGCTACTACTGCTACAAGACAGATCATAAATGCTCTTTCACTTTGACAACTGCACTTATTCCCTTGGAGTGCATCTAGAAATGGAGAGAAAACCAGAGAAAGCACTTCTTCCATCAGCTATATATTTGACAGCTAAATGAACAAGGAGCCCTGGACTACCTGGTGTTTCTGGAAAGGCTGCAAGCCTGTGTACTCTGGAGCAGAGTGAGAAAGCACTGCGCTGTGGAAAAGAAATCTCCATATGAAAGAAATGATTGCCGCTACCTGGAAAATGTACAGAAAGGACTTTTCTGACAATTTGTTTTCCTTTAGGAATCCAGAATCCCTTAGAAAGAAGAAGTACGACCATAAAAAAATCTTGTAGTGGTGTCCAGTACAAATGGTTTTCATGCTGTTCACTTTCTTCCATTCCAAAGACAGCTAAATGGTTTCAGTCACTGCAGCATGGGGCTAAGCAAGCTGCATACCTTGCAGGCATCTTTGAACATCCCTGAGTAAGATAAGTAGATTCTGTCCCACCAACTCTACCTATCACAGTCACTATCGGAGTGAGCTTTAGGACAACACGCAATCACATCTTGACAGTGAAGAGTGAGAGTAGACTGCTCTAATGTGAACCTTTGCTGTGTATTGCAGGTGCCGCAGCTAGTTATTTAACTATCTACTTTCTGCATCCCTTCATCAAAGTCAATAGGAGGAAGGTCATGTGGAACTTCATCTTCCTCATTTACCTACATCTGCCCCAAGGCCTGCCCTTAGTCCTGCCCTACATGCTGTGCATGTGCTGCCTTCTGTCAGTGCCCCCAGGGTTATCACTCATCTCCTCTTACTCATATCCTTGTCCATGATGCTAATTATTGTTGAAAACTGATTTGTTCCAGCCTGTGTTTGTAATCCTTTCTTGTAACTCTGCAGCTACGTAGTGCTTACCAAAGGCTGGTAGAAAAAAAACAGGAGTGAACAAACTAGAAGATTTGAAAGAAACATCAAGGCTATTTATGCAAACAAGTCAGAGCGGGCATCATTTTTTTTTAATTCAAAAGTGCTATCAAATCCAGGCTCAAAGGAATCAAGAGTAGTCCTGTGTGCAGCCAGGAGCTGGACTGGATGATCCTTATGGGTTCCTTCCAACTCAGAATGTTCTGATTCTGTGAAAATCAAAACTTCGTACTTGGTGCTGATGGTGATGTTAATCCCATCTGTCTTAAAAAATATGTGGTCAGAAGAAATGTTGCTTTACTCACGCTAAGCTGAGCTCCCATTCCGTGATCCCAGCCGCTCAGAAGCACTATCAAAGTATTGGAGAAATTCAAGTTAAAACTTCACAAGCAGTGAACCTGCTTTGTACCATAGGAGGGGAGTCCCCCTTTTGCAGAGTGGTGGCTGGCTTTGAAGAGTTCCAGACGTCCTCTAGGTTATAGGTTGAGGTATTAAATGTAAATCTTGCCTTTCTTTCCAGCCTCTGTGGGTTTGGCTGAATCTGCTATGTCCTTGCTATTTCACACATCAGATAGTTAGAAGTGCTTCTCACACTGAGAGAAGTTTTAAATCAGCAATTTAAGAACATAAAAGAAGAAAGGCTAATACCCATGTTGTTCTTAATTAGCAAGCCACAGGTATTGTGTATAACCAAATAAGAGCCTGGAGTGTGAATTTTGCAGGAGTTACAAAGTGATGATTAATCCTTAAATGAGAATTGCTCTCCTTGTCAGCAGAGGAAAAAGCTTTGCTAAATTAAGTTTGCTGAATCCTACCGGCCAGGGAAGACAAAAGCTGTTGTGTTATTAATGCATCAAAATTAATTATGTGAGTATAACTGGTTATCTTTGGCAGGGATACAGGGCTCGAGGGACCAGTCATGGTGCTGCCCTGCTTGTTACCATCACTGGCAATTATGAAAGAACTGCAGATCTGGACTTGCATAACTCAAAAGCAGTTTGAGTAAATTTCCAGGTTAAGAGCAACAGAAATACTCCTTTCTCAAAAGCTGTAATTTAGGACCCAGAATGAATACGACCTACTTGCATGGAATAAAACAATTAAAAAATAGGGTTTAAAGAGATGTGATGAATGTTGTACAGATTAATGGGATTCCACAAACCACTCTAAAAATCTCACTTGTTGTGCACTTAGTCTGGTACAAGATGGTGAAAGCTGGCATGGCACCAGTATCTAAAGAGAGGCTGCAAGGAAGAAGGGGACAGACTCTTTAGCAGGGTCTGTTGTGATAGGACAAGGGGAAATGGTTTCAAACTAAAAGAGGGAAGATTTAGACTGGATACAAGGAAGAAGTTTTTTATGATGAGTGGTGAGGCACTGGAGCAGGTTGCCCAGAGAGGTGGTGGATGCCCCATCCCTGGAGACATGCAAGGTCAGGCTGAATGGAGCTCTGAGCAACCTGATCTACCTGTGGGTGTCCCTGTTCACTGCAGGGGGTTGGACCAGATGGCCCTTAAGGGTCCCTTCCAACTCAAATTATTCTTTGATTCTATGAACTGTGGTTTTGTCAAACTCTGCAGTTAGCTTAGAAATTGTGAATGCTTCTAATTTGCACAGGGTAGATAGCATCTCACATACAGAGACATCTTTTCCACTTCCCAGGAGTGAAAAGCGCCTCTCTCAATAATCCCATAGACGTACAGCTGCAGAAACTTCATTACGAAATGGTGAGCAACAACAGCCATCCTTGGTCCATGAAAATATCACTCAAATACTCAGTGAGGTTTTGTGTCTCCTGACCGGAAAGAAACATTTTCAGAGTTGTCTGCAAACCTGAAAGCAGTCCAGAAGTTGAAGCACATTTAAACAGCGTGCCAAGCAGTGTGCTCTCTGTGTGTAAGCAAGATGTAAGCAAGCTGTGATCTATGTATGCAAATGCTTTTGTGCAGGCATGCATGCTAGCTTAGCCAGAATTTTACTGTGAGGTTTTTTGAAAACTTGAATTCTGAGTTGCACTTTAAACATTGTTTGTTCTTTGGTATTGGAACAGGCTCTGCTTCTGAAAGGATACAGAGTGGAACGGAGGAGATAAAAGTTTGAGCTCAGTAAGGAATGGAGGTGAGTGCTGGTGAGTTATTTGCTGTGTTTAGAGGGCAGATGGCTGCATGAGAAATTCCACACCATTTTTTTAACACCTCAAATATATATATATATATATATTTCAAATATTTCAAATCTCTGACCATAACACCGGGGCTTTTCCAAACCAAAACCTGAAGATGAGAGAAGTTTCCTTTGTCAGAACTGAGCTTCCAAATGCAGCTGCTGTGATCAATTGTTAAACTTTTAACCCATGTCCAATGATAGCAATTACACACACACATCTTCTGTCACCTCTGAGCAGCAGCAGAGTGCTGAAAGGAGCACGCAAATACTCCAGGAGGGTGGCACTGAAGCTTATTTAAGGATTCTGACAAGGTGCCCTTCAGGACCAGGGCAAGAAAACTAGACAGAGAAAATGGACTGAATTCTGCAGTGAAGCATGGTGGTTGGTGTGCTTCTGTCTGCTTTCACTTACTGACAGACACCGCTCCCAGCCACAGGCAAGACATGTGGGTATATCTGATAGTGAGTAAAGCATTATACAGCTCCCAGCGGTGAGCCATTGCAGCATGATCAACCTGTAAAAGCTATTCCAGCCATGTGTCATCAGTTCTCATGGCCCCTCCTCATTCTTTAGTGGTATTGCAGGGTAAAGCTCGAGGAGTCCATTTGTAGCTGAACACAACTTCTGAATTACACCAATTATTCTGATAACCCCCCTTCTGATCTGAATAAATTCTCTCAGAAAGTATCTAGGGTCATCTATACAAAGGAAGTGAAACTACCATCAAGAAAGCACCTGCTGGAAGGTGCTGGGGGTTATACCTTGTAGCTATGCTGATCTAAGAGTTCAAAGCAAACTAGATCTGCTACAAGTCTTGTGCTCTCTTCACTCTGTCTTTCATAAGACCCTGTTCCGAGCCAATTCAGCTCATTAAGCCAAGCTAATTTAACAAAATTAAGCAAAAAATAAATTACTTCCTGCAACTCTAGTGTTCTGAATTGTTTGAGAGGGGTCTGTCCAGTGCCAGCACAAAGGGAAGGTGGGATGTGCCTGTGGGAGCAGGAGGTCAGGAGGGAGAAAGGGAGCTGTAGGCTGGAGAGTGGGACCTCCCCTTTTGGGGAGTAGCAGGCTATGAGATCATCCTGATAACTAATCTTTCTGCTTGTTAGTCATTGCCTTGGACTAGGGGTGTTACGACAAAACCTTTGTTGCTTTTGTAGTTAACCTTATGATGTAGAGGAAGCAAGTCTTGTTTCAGGTCATTTCCTTCATGTGTACAGCGACCACAAATTCCATGTCTCTGTATGTTAGGGGTCACAGCCAGTGACTTCTCAACAGTGTTTGCTGTCCAATGAGAGCACTGGGCTGGGAAGTTAAGGCAATGTGTACTGCCCAAATGACAACAAAGAGCAAGTAATCCTCATAGGAAATATGCACTGAGAGACTCTGAGAAGGGGAAAACATATCTCAAAATATGTTCTTCTCTTATGGTAATTTAGGTAAGATCAGTTCAGCAATATTTGAATGTATATTTGTGCTAAAAGCCATAAGCAATCAAATTTAGCACTAAAAGATGTCAGTGGTACTATTTGTATCTTCTGCACTGCTTATGTCATGATACTTTTCCCTTGTCAACTAAGCCTCTTCGATTGGCAGAAATTGTTTCCACTGGGAGTTTTGCTGACTGAAGTCCAGCAACACCTTTATGAAATACAGTCTGAGACCAGTAGCCCAGCATGAAGCAGCATCTTGTATTTTGTGAAAGCCAGCTGCACTGTGGAATGGCTTCCTAAAACAGAGCCCAATGCTGCAAAGTGTGGATTTGGATTCCAAACTTCTTGCACTTTGCAAATCATAGAATCACTGAATGGTTTGGGTTGGAAAAGATCTTTAAGATCATCCAGTTCCAACCCCCCTGCTGTATGCAGGAACATGTCACACTAGACCAGGTTGTTCAAAGCCCCCATCCAGCCTGGCCTTGAATGCCTCTAAGCAGGGAGTATGACATACATCAATCTTTTATTTCCAGTCCTTAACATTTCATGTACATGTGGTGGCTATAGTTATATCTTAAAGTCCCACAGTTGTCCCAGAAAACATGCAAAAAGCTGCCAAGCAGGAATTGTGATCACAATATATAGAATTTCACATTAGAGTCAAATAGGCATGCATGAATTCACCTAGCACTTTGTGTATTTGCACAGCGTAACTTTTGGTTACCTGGTTTGTGTACAGGTGCTCAGATGGTGTATGAGGAATGTCAGCAGTTGATTTAGTGAGAACGTTAAAAAATAGGTTACTGTGTCTTTGCAAGTTCTCTACTATGAATGCTCCACACTTGCCTATACACGTTAACTCTTTTCTTTCTCTACTCTCTAACACTCTGTACATGACAGCCCACCTTCTAAATCCATGAACCCGTGAAAATATCCACAGAGCATTACTTTCACTCACCCCTCCTGAAGGAGCTGATCTGCCATTCGCAGAAGCCTACAAAAGACCCTCAGATAAAACACTTCGTCTGCAGTAAAATATTATGATAGTTGTTGTTAGCCTTGTGCTTTCAGAGGGTTTGACTGGAACCTGATGTCCTGCCAAAAGTAACACCCTGAGAATCTTTCAGCAACTGTTCCTGGGTGTTCTGTATATTACTGCTGTTTTCTCATACAGTGTCCCTGGGAATTTCATTCTCAGATTAGAGAAACGACAGTTTTCTTCCTGCTGTGGAGGGGGGAAGAAAAAAAATTAGAGAGAGAGAAAAAAAACAAAAACAAAGCACAGTTGAGGTTTTATACTAAAATATTAGGCCAGTATTTTTTTCTAGTACCCATTATTCAGACTGTGCTTTTATTTTTCTTCTTGAATTCACTGCAAAAAAAAAGGTTAAAATCTTAAATGAGATCGACGTGAAAGATCTTGTAGGGTTACACAAACATTTTGCAGAGCTGTGGATGGCCACTTGAAGGAAAAATGGAGGCAAATTGGACCCAGACATTCAGTCAGCAACTTTCAGCCCGGCAGAGACAAAGAACCTTGAGGAGCTAACTTTATAATGAAGAGCTAAAGTACAGTACAGCAGAAATTAAAGAGAGGCCCAAATCCCCTTAGTGACAATTGTGTTTTTCACGGATCTCCTGGGTGGATGTTGCTTTGAGAGACCTCTGGAAAGGGGTGCAGCAAATGAGGGCTTCCTAGGAGACCATATCGGAGAAGTAAAAGCCTCTGGGCCCGAATAGGAATGGGAGGAGACTGAAGCAGAATAACAACTGAATGCCCAAATTCTGCAAATATAGTTATCTGAAAAGCACTCCCAATCGGCTGAGTACCAAAAGTACTTGTAAGTTTCTGCAGTGAGAAGCAAACTTGTGCAGTAACTGGTTTCTTACGGTTCCTTTGTTAACTGCTTCTGGTGTTTATCCTGTAGTTTCGCACTTCAAGATGGCTGAGGGACAAAATAAGTGGGAACCACGGATGCAGAACAAATGCCCTCAATTTCAATTGGGTTCACTCAGTCTGCATTTTGTACTGCAGTTGGATTCTTATAAGAAGGCAGCCAAAAAGCTGTGCCCAAATAAACTGCTGTATGTCAGAATGGAAGACTTAAGGAGAATAAAGCTGGGGAGAAGTAAGAAAAAAAACCCAAACAACTGGGCCATTTGTGATGGACTAGAACGGATGCTCGTGTTTGAGAGTTCCACAGTTGCTGTGATTGTCTTTACTTGATATGGGCTCAGAGAGCAGCTCATACTGGCTCCCAGTTATAGTTGTGTACTAAAACATTTACACGCATCTAGCACAGGGTAATGAAAGAGTATTGTCACTATAGTTCATTTGCATTTGATTCGAATCTTCCTTTCTTGGTTCCTGCCTCCTGCAGCAGAGCTCCATGTCATTGGATAAGAAGGGTTTTACTGATGGCACAGTGTGCAGTACCTCTGTAAAAGTGTTATGTGGTGCCCTTCTCTGTGCCTGCAACAGTCTGTTCCTCTGCAGAACTGAAATGGATGCCTCTTACTGCTTATTCAAAGCTACTTATGCCTTGTATGGGCAACCTGATATGATACCCTTTTTCATGCTGATGCTGAGATGATCAGAAAAGATGGGTGAAATAAACATCTTTCCATATATTACTACAATTATCACGATCAGGGACTCTTAACCTACATTTACCTGACAGGAAGGCAAATATTTAGAGTGAAATCATTACAGTTCTTCTCAGTTCTTGCCCTTGGCACCAAACATTCCTGTTTTTACTGGCCATTTTGCAGAGGTTTTACCTGGTAAACTACCTTCTGAAGAAAGACTGCCTCAGAGAATACCTTGTCAGTCTTCACCCTTGAAGGCTTCCACTCAGCTGCACCTATTACATTTGAATGTAGTTATGAAGCCTTTCCTCTCTTTCCCAGCCCTTCCTACCTTAATTTCACATATCCTCCTAATACCTTAGCTCCTGCAGCAGTTAAGCACAGAATGTGAATTTCCCTTTCCTCACAGGTAGCAACACGTTAGCGTTGACTCTATATGTAGTAGTACGGGTGCCTTGGGCAAAAAGTAGACCAAGTGCTGCTTGGTAACAGATGCAATATTCCCACAGTTTTGGGCCCACAGGTTATTATCTATAGTGCAGCCAAGAGGAATCACGAAGGCCTATCTACCCTTCACAATGCACTGGGAGGAAAAGCAGACCTTCAAAGGACATAGATCTTCCCATGCAAAGATTGTGATCAGTAAATCAAGCCTCCTCTTAGTCTCTGTATTTCACTAATCCTAAGACAAGCTTCCCACAGGTGCTGTTGCTCTTGTTTATGCTGAATCTGCCTTACAACTACACTCACTGGATGGATGATAACAAATGAAGAAGCACCTCGTTATGTGCGGGGCACTGATACAGCATGTCCATGGAAAGGACTCATATAGCAAGAACAGTTACTCAGCTAGTTGCCTCCCCCTTATTTCTCAGAGCAGGTAAGGAGAATGGGACTAGAGGCATTGTCTCCTGATGGAAGGATAGCAGAATGCCATCGGGAACAGTATTGTCTCAGATTGCACCAGCCAGGCCTGCAGCCACTTATATCCACAACCTGTTTCACAAAGGAATTTATGAAGTCCATGGACATACATGGTTAGTTGTACAGGGATTGTGGTAAGGCTGAAAAGACTTATCAGTGTCATTTGCACTTGCATTACTCTCTTGGGGTTTAGTTGGCCAAAATTTACTTTTTGTATGTCATTTGATTATTTATAAAATAAAATAATAATAATAATAATAATAATAAAAGGGAGAAGGCCCAAAGAGCTGTGTTAGGGACACCAAAAACAAGTTTTCATTAGATAGGAAAAAACAGAGAGGAGAGCAAAGGAAGGAAAGAATTGTTTTGGGATCACAATAAAGAAGACTGTAATGTTATCATTTGCTGCCACAAAGGGATGGATATATTTTTTAAGCTATTCTTTGCTGTCAGTGGCTATGGAGACACCTTTCCCTGCATCTGGCCAAGCATCTGACTCAGTTGCTCCCACAGGAGAGATAATGTCCCTGTTTGTACAATGTGCAAGCAAGGCAACAGGAAGCCCTTTAACATGACCCACTGGGCTCAGCCCCGGCCCAACCCTGGCTGTAAACACCTGAGTTCATCACACACTGGCCCAGGTTCGAATCCTCAGCCCATTCCATACTCAGGGATCCACAAGAGAACTGCCATCTTGCCATGACCAATGACCACCCTAAGCCCCAGATCAATAACTGAGGGTGGTGCTTGGAGGCTTGTGGCTCAGTGTAGTGCAGAGGGGGCTGGAAATGAATCAGAGGACTTCTTGGCTTGGCATTTCTAACCAAATCTTACCTAATTAGTAGCTGCCAAGAACTGTTGCCATCTCCTATGGAGTTGCCTGAGCCCCGTCCTGAGTTCAAATCTCTGCATACAGATACAGATCTGCAGCATGCCTGCAATGCCGTCCACATCAGAGCAGCCATTAGTTATCTGTTTTTTTTCCTCCATGGTCTCAGCGGAATAATTGAGTATTAGATAGGCTGAAATTAAACATTCCTCTTGCTATACTTAGTAGCTCAGGCTAGGATGAAGTGGGAAGCTACATTTTCTCTCATTTCTGGGGACACAGATTTTGAGATCTCTCAGTTCTCTCTAGCTTACTAGCATGCATAATCTGTCTTTTGTAGGCTCTGAGCTTTGGCTGAATTTTTACCTGTCTCCCCAGGAAGGAAATAGGCCTCTGAGTTCTTCATCAGTTTTCCTACTTTCTTCCCATGGTTATGCCAAGTTGTGCGCTTTGCAGGACCCTGGCCTTTCTTAAATCACAGGCATGAAAGAAGAAAAGTGATATCCTTGCACAACCAAAGCAACTCTAACCAAGACAAGCTCCAGCTTTTCCTGCTGTGCTGCCAAGCACCACACCCGGCTGGAGCTCTTTACTGGGCCAGCTCTCCTGGCTGCAGGGCAGGAGGAGGGGACTGGCCTCTCTAATCAAGGACAAGACTCACCTTATCCCTGATCTTTTTTCCCTCCTTCGTGATTTGCTGCTTACACTGAGGTTGTTTTTTTAAGTCTTCCTTCCTTCCTTCCTTCCTTCCTTCCTTCCTTCCTTCCTTCCTTCCTTCCTTCCTTCCTTCCTTCCTTCCTTCCTTCCTTCCTTCCTTCCTTCCTTCCTTCCTTCCTTCCTTCCTTCCTTCCTTCCTTCCTTCCTTCCTTCCTTCCTTCCTTCCTTCCTTCCTTCCTTCCTTCCTTCCTTCCTTCCTTCCTTCCTTCCTTCCTTCCTTCCTTCCTTCCTTCCTTCCTTCCTTCCTTCCTTCCTTCCTTCCTTCCTTCCTTCCTTCCTTCCTTCCTTCCTGTCTTTCCTAGAATGCTGAGTTTTTTGCCTCTGAGCATTTCTTAGATTTTTTATTTTCATAGTCCAATATCTCTTTCCCCTAGGATCTGTATAGCTGTGCCTAGGTTTGAGTAGTTTTCTCCCTTCAACTCTGTTACACTCTCATTTGAGGAGGATGGAAGAGGGGCTTTTATTGTGCTGATGAATTTTGCCCATCCCTCTCTGGATCTGAATAGGCCAGCATTATTTCACAAGTTCTAAATCCACTCACAATGGTTTTTAAGGCTGAGCTGCTGAGCCAGCTGAACAGCAAACACCAGAGGGGAAACCACATTTCGTGAGCACTTCAGATTCCTTCAGACTCTACGAGGCCATTAAGAGCAAAGTAAAAGCCCTTTGACACAACTCCCTTAGGCAACTTTTTCACAGCTACATGCCAAAAAATGGGGACTGGCTAAAGATTTGGTCCCGGATCAGCTCCCAAGAATCTAGTACAGGGAGATGAAAATGAAGTTCAAATCTGTTTCTATTAAAAGAAAGAAGCAACACATTATATTTCCTAGTGGCATATTAATTCTTTGCTCATTGTCTCTCTGATCACTGTGGATTGCTAGTCAAGGTACTGCCAAAGGCTAAAGATGAGGAAAAAAAAGGCACTTGTGTTGTGTAGGAGTGGTTTTGGTTGTATTTCTGTTTGTATCCTTTTTCCTTATTCTTTACTTCTAAGTCAGGAAGAACCTAGATTGTATATCTCATGATCTTCCCAAATCATCCCAGAATAACTAGACCTTCAGCTAAGATGACCAGCCAAGAAAAATCCAAGGATGGGAACAATTGTCCCATGGTAGTAATATGGATGAGGGCCTATGTAAAGGACCTACCATTTCTGTCTCTGTACAGACTCAAGACAACAGGGGACTTAGTTTTTCCATGGAAGAAGACATAATTGCATGTTCCCTAAACACGTTATTTCACAATGATGTGGATTATCTTAGATACTCAGTGATGGAGGTTTCCTAGCCCAGACGGTCTTGATAGAGTGATTACCTTGAACAGCTGTGCTGACAGAGCAATAATAATTGATGGTGGTAGTGAAGATTAATCTCCTGTCCTGTAGTTTCAGTCAGTTAAAAAAGGTAGCCACAGCCTGAAGTCACAAAGGGACATGAAGAAACATTTAATCTTTAAACAGCTGATAAGGGGTTCAAACTTAAAGTAGAATAGTGGTATCACGAACACGTGTGATCATCCTGAGTCATAATTTACGTTTAATTTAGCTTGCTTCACTTTTGCTTTGGTGCTTGCTTCCTACATCAACGTGGCTGAACATGACTCTAGCTCCACCAGAAAAGACATGCAAACACAGCTGTGTGCCTGGGCATTTGAAAGCCCATCAACAAAGACCGTTTCCAACTGATGTTGAAGTTGCATACAGCAGGGTGGGAATTGTGTTTGGTCTGTTATTGGCAGCTTCAATTAATGTTTTACTTTACATTGTGTGAAGTAACAGGGTGGTCTCTGATGGCTAAATACAGCAACTCTTAACAATTCCTTAAAAAAAATAGTGTGTATGAAGGCTTTAGCAAGTGAAAAGGAGAAATAGATCAACAGACCACTCTGCTGCACACCGGTTCACCTTTTCATTCAGGCAATCCGTTTTTCCTTCCTACTTCTGTCAGTTTCTGTATGTGTGCCCTTGGGTACACCAGAAGTCCCTCTGCTTTGATTTAGCAGTCCGTAAAATAGGCAAGAAAACACTTGTTTCTCCACGCACAGACTGGGAAGTTAAATCCGCTGAGACTTATAAAATGCCTGGAGAATGATGGGCAGTGAGCTTGGCTCCCACGTAACTTCTGTGGAATATTTCAGTGTTTATATTTTCTACAGATACATACTTTCAGTAAAAACATAGGTTACAGTTAAACGGCTGATTGCTTTTTGACTCTTTTCAGACTGGTGGGAGCAGTTATTTTCTTCATATAACTAACTCCTGTGGTGAACCTGGGTTTTTCTTCCTCCTTCCCCCCCAAAAAAATATTATTTTGAATTGTGTGGGTACAAAGTGGAAAGTTCTGCAAATATGCATAAATATTTGCAAAAATTATAAAGAAAAAGAAGAGAGCCCAAACAATCCACAAACCAGAACAGCACCTCATTTTTGTGTTCTCATTTCTCTAAAGTAGCTGGTAGGATTCCCCCAGAATTTCCAGCACTAGACGAACCTTGACCTAAGAAGCTTCATGAGAAATTTCTTCCCTGAGGGTTATTTTGGATTGAACGTTCTAAGATCCCAAGTAGAAAGGTTTTCACAGCTATAATTATAGAATCACACAGCTGATTCATGTAATTTGACAAGGAATTATAATTTGCCTTCTTCAAAGGTGCGTGTCAAGGTGTATTGTGCCTGGTGATGTGAATCTTGAAGCATCTGCAATTGGGCTCTTCCATCATTCTGGTGTCCAATTCAAGTTTCTGTTGCATGTTTACATACCCGAAGCAATCAAGATTTCAGTAGTGTTGAGTTTCTTGGAGCTGGTTTCTTCTACTCCCTTTTCTCACAGAGAGTTTTATAAACATTTGACTCACAAGCCAGTGATGGGGAAATGGCAGTGAAAATATCCACATGTCCTTTCATATTTGGAGAAGCTCATGCTTCTGTGTGGGTGTTACCATATACATGCAATGTCACCCGTTGCAGGCTGCCAGAAGAGAGACGTGACACATGAATATGGATTTCTCAGAAAGGGCTGAGAAATGGTAGCTTAGGCTGAAGGCTTCTATTTTTACTGGCTAAATGAGAGGAGGACCTGTACCTGTTTGCTAAATGAGGGTGAACAGAGAAGCAGAAGAATGATTCAGCTCTCAGCCGTGGGATGGAATGAGGCCAAACGAGGCAATTCTTTTATAAAAGACATGAAAATTGATTGGTTTAGCAGGGGCTTCACACTGTAGAGGGCTCCAACACACAAAGATGGTTCGGTGTGAGGCTTTGACATTGGCCAACAAGGAAAACCATGTGTTACGATGACCATAACCAGGACATGGATTAGCCACTAAATAAAACCCTCCACTCCCTGTGCACTCAAATCTACAGGTTGCAAATGTGGGGGATGCTTGTCTGTGTAAAACAGGTGGGGCCTTTAAAGGGCTGCTCATGGGGGAATGGTGGGATGAGAAGGAAGGGGGATAATCAGAGGTGGCTCCCATCCTCCAAATGGGGTGCATCAGTAATGATTCACTGTCACTCTAGGCAGAGCATAAGGTCTCTACCACACAAAGACTTGTGTGTCCCCTCAGCCTTTGGCACTATGCAGGTGCCATCCTGTCACCCTCTGAACAGCTTCATGTCCTTCCTGTACCCCCAGGAGGCCAACATCTCCAATGCCTGCTCTCTCTCTCTTACCATGCTTCAGCTGTATGACATTCATTAAGCAGACAGAAATCTACTATTTTTAATGTTCTTGTGTAGCAACTGACTTTCGAGGTCCCCTTCCTTTACGTCAGGGAGGTGGCAGCACTCCAGCCTATATGACCCCCTCCTTCCAACAGGGTGCTTTAATTTTTGTAAAACCCTCGATTTCTTCAGAACACTTTTTCCATACACAGAGGTAAAGTGCTGTGAGAAACCCTTCCAGACAGCAGGGTAAAATGTCCCAGAACTTATTATTATGGCAGCTCTGGCTCTGACTGAAACCCAAATGTCTAAAGCCTCAATCTGTAGACTGAGTGCTGGAAGAACGCTATGAAGACAAAATATGTCAGCAAGAGGATATATTATATTCATCCAATAGCACGCAGTACCAGAAGGTAATATTTTGGTTCCTTCTCCTTACTTTGTATTGTTTTCTTCTTTCACTGAAAGGTTTCTGAGCAAAGGCTACCACCACAGAACACAGCTGGGACCTCAGTGTGGGCCCAAAGCAGTATGAATGTGCAAACAACACGGCAAAGTTTTGTTGGGTTACTCTGAAATTCTTGCCACAACAGACATAAAAGACTCAAGTTTCTTCCTATGAGCCCCTCCAGGCTTCAGAGGTGTTCTGTCAAAGATGAATTTATCTCCCAGGAAGCTCTCTGGCATGTAGATTTGCCCTCAATCCATGTGCAACTGTAGACACAGCCTCTCACCAAGCCCTGGCTAGTAACTTTTTTAGATACATCAGGCAAAATCATCCTTCTAATGGCCTATCACTGCCTTCTTCTTTCTACCACAGTGCTACCTGAATCCTACCCTGGCCCTAAACACAGCGTAAGGACCCTTTTTAAAAGCAGCCTCTCGTAGTCTTCTGCAGGAGGCTTTTTCTTGCCTTTGTTTCTGTGATTGCAGACTTATTAAGTGGTCGATCAAGCTAATTTATTACGTGATATGTGTTCTGTTTAAATCCCTTGCCCTTCTCTACCTTTATGTTCGGAGTTTCAGTGTGGACATGGTTTGTTAGCATGGGATCAGACTAAGACACTGCTACTGGTCTTTTCCCCACCCCTTAGGAAGTTGGAGTGCCGGGGGTCAGGTCAGCCTCCAGTGGGTAAGGCCACTGATTTCTGTGGGATGACTCCAAGGACGTGTTTGACTCTGCACGTACCTCATTTTCACCAGGTACCCTGAAATCTGGGGTAAGTTCACCATCCCCATGTATGGGACAGGCATAAGTGAATGTTTTAGGTGGGTAGTCTGCATTCAGTTAGAGCTGGTGGGAGGAATGTACAGGGGAGAGGAGAAATGCTGCGTCTGGCTAGAGAATAAAGGACCTATTAGTACCAGCACCTTCTTAGTGTCCTGTCATCATGCTGCCTGTCCTCTAGGGTCAGAGTTACAAGTCTGTGGAATCAGCCCTGACTTTACAGGTCCCTGCCACTGTGGAATGAAGGGCATAGGATCATTCTCACTCCTAAGTATGATACTGTATTTCACACCTGCCTTCTGACTGACAAGGCATGTTGAATCTTCACCTTAGCCTCTAGCTAGCCCTATAAAGGCTTTAGTCTCAAGCAGCAATCTGAAATCTTGCAGTCTGAGTGACATCCACTAGTGAGAGCAATCACTGTTAGGGTTTGGACATTCCCTGCTCCTCCCTCAGGCTACACTTGGACCTTCAGCCAATTGATCCGAATCAAGAGGCAGCTTCTGCCGAGAGAAGAGAACCTGCTCCCTCCCTGTGCTCTCCCAGCCACACAGTCCTACCCCTGCTGAGTGTTGGCACTTGCCTGATCCTTCCAGGAACCCATTCAGCACAGAGGGACAGAAACCCTGGCAAAGAATGATGCATTTTCTCTGAGTTTTACCCTCTGAATTAACTTTACCAGGGTCAAATGAGTGACACAGGAGATAGAGCGCACCCTGGAAGTGGGGAGCAGGCTCCTGCTTGGGGGGCTGTGTCAGCCGGAGTAGTGCTGTTAAAACTGTGGTGAAGTAAGTTCTCAGATGCTCGATGACTGAGTTGCACACACTGCAGGAGTGAATCTTTCTGAAGCACTTGAGATTTTCTTTCTGAAAGGTGCTCTTTTACTGCACACTGTTATCCAAACACAAATCACACAGGTTGTCCCAGAACCCAAACAACACTACTGAAGTCCACTGGGGCAGGGACACTGTTTGGCTGGGGATGTTATATTGCCGTCATTCTAGGAAACTGCTAAATGAGGGTAAAGGTCCTCCAGCACTAGAAAGCACAAGCTGGCTGTTGCTGAAGAAGCAGACAAATAATGTGCCCCAGCCAGGAGCTTGTAAGCACGTCACAGCTTGGAGGCACATGCTAAAGCCACAAACAAAAATGCAAAACCAGAAGTCTAAGACACTCGCTGCTTTCCCTCATCAAGCCTAGGCTGAAAGTGGGATGTGAGAGATGGGTTTTACGGCGCTAAGTGGGACTTTCCAATTGTTTTGTGGGCATTTTGGAAAAGTCCCCACTATGGTCAGGCCTACAGCTAACTCTATTAATCCGTCTGTTCAAAATCTTCCTGCTGCTGACCCGGTCAAAAACTGAGCACTGGAATTATCCAAAGATTTAAAACATCCCCCCCCCCCCCCCCCAGCCCCCCTTTTTTTCCCCCTCTCATTTCAAGTTGCTTATAAACCTGTCTTTCTTTCTGCAGATGTACGGAGCATTCCAAAGTGTTCACCAAACAGCTTCTGCCAAAAACTTTCTGCACAGGGGCTCTTTCCCAGCATGATTATTTTATCTGTTTACTCTTTTTACTTTTGATGTATGAATGATTCCCTAAATGGTGATGTATTATTTCTGCTTCTCATCCCAGAGGATTGTCCGTTTTTTTTTTTTTAAACCGAGGAGTAAGGAACTATAAAAAGAAAGAAAGAAGTGGCGTGTGCGATGTAGTCCCTTTTGCAATGTGAATATGGATGGCATCCATCCAGTGCACATCCTTTAAACGCCCACTTGTCCAGAACACAGCATTCATTCATGAATTAGAAAATATTAAAATACAAACCTAACCAGACTCTGGAGCCGTTTAGAATCGGCCCCAGCCTTTGCTCCATTTTGCAGTATTCATCTGGGGCTCTGACAGAGGTAGCCGTGGCAGCAATGTGTGAGTGTTACTGACTTCAGCTGTCTGCAGACCTTCCCCTGGTTGCTGTTGTGGGAGGGGTAGAACGGATGTCGTCTCAGTTGCTCCCATTCAAAGTCTGGTACATTAGCTTAAATTACATGTGAAACAGGGTTGTGTTAAGATGCCAAATCGTGAACTGCAGCAGCTGAGACACACGGCTAAACAGATTGAATGGGCCTTTTGCTTCTGAAAAGAACAGACCTGTACAGCCCCCTCTTCCTCCCCGCTTCCCAAAGCCCCCCACCCTGCAAATCAGGGGAAGAGGTGGAAGTTAGGGGAAGTAAAATTGTGAAGAAGTGCAGATAAATCATCTGGAGTGTGACCATCAAAGCCAAGCTACTATTCAGGCTTGCAAACCTTTATTTCCTGAAGCAAAAAGAACCTCGTGATAGGACCTTGTGGGCTGTTTGTTTCTCTCCCAGATGTGTTTTTCTATCTCAGAACACACTGTTACATCTCATCACGTTACTGCTCCACCTGTATGCTTACTTGTCAGTGGCAGATGTTTAGTAGGGGAAGGTGAAACTTTTGCTTGGGAATCATAATAGAGATGTCTGGTAAGAAGAGTGTATTACTTAAATTGATTCACATTAAAGTCTTGTCTTTTAATAGGTGAACAAATCTTTTTAATTAAGAGGTTTTAATTTAAGTTTTGTCTTAGCATTTGGCTAGCTGGTGCAGATGAGGTAAGGCTGCTCTACCTTCATGTGCCTGTCTTTTTTCCTTTCTGCAAAGCTCTGTGTCATTTGCGGTTCTGTCAGTCCTCCTAGAAGTCAGAACTGGGAAAGAGACTCCTTTGAAACACACTGAACAAGAAAATGCTTTTTGTGAGAAAGTGGATTAATAGCAAACATTTCTTGCTGATAAAAATCTGCCCTACGTATCACCAATGGACAACTGGCATACATCTTCTCTAATACAAGGTATCTCTTGCAGTCTGGTCAGCAACTTGGTTATTGCCTGTAGGGAGTTGAAGAGAGTATTTGTTTTCCCATTGGTCATGGAAATTGAGAGAACCTTTTTTAACTCGCAGAACTGTGAATATTGTTACTGATCATGACATCCTCCTGACCTCTTCTCAATGCTTGCCCCAATATTTGGCTTTCTGACCTGCTCCAGGAGATGGCAAATTCCACAGGCTGAAACCACATTGCGGAGGTAGTATCTCTTGCCAGGGAAACTTTCAATTTTGCTGAGTGAGCTTCTGTTCTCATCTTTTAGGATCAACAAAAATGTGGGGAACCAATCGGTTGTCCTTAGTACCATCTAAAATCTTGATCATCTCTCCTAGCTCTTTCCTGTGCTGGGATAGAGGCTCATATTATTTCTATTCTCTTGTCACCTGACAAGCCTATTTGTCCAAATGCTTAATGCTAGGATCCTTTCCCTATAAGTACACAATCATGGTTCTGTGTTGTATCTCAGCCGTGTTCCTGGCTGTTCCTGCCACTCCATCCCAGAGCTCCCAGAGGAAGAACAAATCAGGAGTCACCACCCTACAGCATGCAGCACACATTCCTGCTGGTTCCTCATAAACCTCTCAGCTGGAAACATCCAGAAAGACATCTGCTCTACACTCAGTACTCAGAGCAGGGTCTCAACAAAGTCTTTTAAATGGACTTTCTACTAAAAGACTTCTTTTTACCCCCTCAACTAATCCCTTTATCTCACACATTAAATCACATCAGGACCCTCTGCCTGCCTCAGCAGTGCAGTTGTATGCAGTGTACTTTCCCTCCCTTGCCAGGACCGTGTATTTCCTGATAATAAGCACGCACTCTTCTCTGCTTGGTACTTTCTGGTGGCTTCATGAAATCTCTTCATGCTGTCACAAATCAAATCTCAGATTTTTGTTGTGGCATCCTGCTTAGGGAATGATAGAAACACTCATCGAATCAAGAGAATCACTGAAGTTGGAAAGACCACTAAAATGATCTAGTCCAGCTATCAGCCAATCTCCACCATGCCCACTGACAGCGTCCCTCAGTGCCACATCCACACTGTTCTTGACCACGTCCAGGAACAGTGACTCCCACCCTTGTCAACCTCTACCCCCTCCTGCTCTAGAATGGATGCTCCTCTCAATTTTGTAACTCAAGGAAACTTTCTCCTGCTGGCATTATTTACTTTTCTGTGTTGTAAAGACTACTTTTGGCTGCTGGTACTGCGAATCACTTTTGGCTCTTCATAACTTAAGATGGAAAAGTCTGTGGAAAAAAAAAATATCTAAAATCCAGATTTTTCAGTAGTTTCTGAGCATTTTGATCTGTGAAGTTGATTTTTTTCGTCTATGGACCGTGATGAAAATCCAGCATAGACCTGAAACTTTTCATCTATATTCTTCCCCAGGAAAGTTTATCCTCTCTCTTCCTGAATGCTAAACAGAATGTATTTTCACTAACTGCCAAAGCTACTTCTCCGTATTATTCAGTTATGGTGTCTGTATCTCTGAGCATAGCTGTTCCAAGGTTTTATAAAGCTGCTCTGCATCTCATACCTTTAGAGGAGGTCCTGCAGGACCAGAGAACTTCCACTGTTCTTTCCAGTCCACTGCTCCAGCTCTGGGATGATGGCCCTGATTATTCCCAAGGGCACATAGCTTACATTTTAGTCTCTTTGAGTGGACTTCCCTGCTTTTAATTCTGAGAACAGATAAGACTGTTACAGACAGAAAAATCAGTGGCAAAATTTGGACCCTGCTGCCAACCTGGAAGCTGCACCCCAGGCAGAACTTCATACTCTGCCCTTCTCCGTAGTCGTCCCAAGCACGGATCTGTGCTTGAACTTTAGATGGGTGTTTGTGATCTGGGGTTTTGATTCCATTTCATCTCTAAAGTTTCTTTTTCCAAACCCTTGGGCAGTTGCCCTTTCCTAGAACACACGCTGAGCGCAAGAAACACCCTTCTTAAAAAACACAAATACTCAGAAGAGGAACGTGGAGAACTGAAAGAGCTTTATCAAGAAGTGTTGTTTCTCTGCAAACCCCGCATAGGAAACCCTGGCCTCTGCACTCCCTCAGCATTTGCTGTATTTATTTCTTCTCTCCAGATTGGGAGCACTTTCTGCCAAACAGAACAAGGCTTTGTGAGATGAGGAACGGCTCAGAGTTTTGCAGCTTGTAAAGTATGTGCTGCCTCCTCCTGAAAGCTGAATGCTCCCTTCTGCCCCTGCTGCCCCCCAGAGTAGCCCTTCTTAGCAATTCCCCTCTTCTTACCCTCTTTTAGGAAAAAGCTCCTAGATCCTGGCAGAATGGGGACAGAGCTAGTTTCACTTTGAAGGAGAGCAGAGGCAAAAAGCAGCAAGTTAAATTGGCTGCCGGAACGGATGAGAGAGTGATAGAAGATAGATGTATCCCCCGAAGCGGGGATCTTCCCTCCTGCTTCTCCCTCCCCAGCTATTTCCCCAAGATGGACTCACTTGCAGGTTGATGCTCTCCCCTTCTGAGGCCATCCCGCTGCCCCCAGCTCCCTTCCCTGCAGACAGCACGAGGAGCGGGGCACTCTGCTCTCCCGGAGACTCTCTCCTTGCTGGACCAGGCCGTTCAGCTGCTGGAACAGACCCACTATTCATCGGCCGCGGCCGGCCGCCCGCCTTGGCATCAGCTGGGGGCTGAGAGAGGGGGTGGCAGCCAATGCTGCATTGTCCAGGCAGCGCGTGGAACAAGCGTTCCTCTTAGACTTTCCATGACAGTCGTGCTCATGACGTGTCTGTGCTACCTCTCAGAGCCCAGCTGAGCCTCATGAGCTCACTTGGGCTGGGACGCAGGGTTGCAGTTGGTGTACCAAGCGGTTCCTGGCATGGGTTGTGTGGCTGCAGCCGTGACCACCAGCTCGCCAGCACGCAGCTGAGAGTGCAGATGAAAAACTAACGGGTAAAGAGATTAGATCCAGAAAGTTATGCCTGCTAGCTGCTGCCACAGCAAAGATATTGTTACGACTGAAGTAAGATTTCCACTTTGCTCTGTTTATAGTCACTTCTTCTCATTTTTCTCTCTAGCCAAAATGCTCTTCCTTTTCCCTCCCCAACACTTATTTGAGCTTCAATTTGATATAGCTGGTCTTGGCTGAAATCAAATTCTGCTTTTTTGCACTCAAAAACAACTACAAATGACACTGGAATGGAAACGTATGCAGCCAGAATCAATTCACAGTGTAGGAAAATAAGTTATTATTATGTGGAACGCTTAGGCAGAAAAATCAGTGCAATTCTCTAGATTCCAGAGAAACTCTGCTATTTCGTACCACCTGCAGATCAGGTCGGCTTCCTTGGCTTTTTGAAGAACAATTTCTCTAGTCACAGTAGCATGAAAAATGTATGGTAAGTAATATATGCTGCTTAAACAGTTTAACCAAATGCATGTCCTAGTGCTCCAGCCTTATAAAAAGTGCTGACAACTCTGTCAGTAGACGATCCTGTTGCACTGACGCTTCCCAGCAAAAGGCCTGGTTTTGCAGTGATAATACCAGTGCTTAGTACTGCAAGTTCATTTCAGAGTGCTGATGAATTTAGTCCCCCTGCATTCCTCTCGAACAGCTTTCTTTTTTTCCTCGCAGATGGGCAAGCTGAAGCATGGAGATATATCCAGTGAGCAAGCTAATACCATGCAGGAAAGCAGGGTGAGGATATGCTTCCTCTGATCTTTAGGCTGTGGCTCTGCCACAGATGCTGCAGTCTTACCCAGCTCACCTTTCAGCTCCAGCTCACCCTTGGGCTGATATCAGGCAGCTGGGAGCTGACCCAGCCATAGACATACCTGGGGCAAGGGAAGGGGACGAGCCACATAGTTCACATGGAGAAAAGCTTCTGCTGCTGCCAGATTATCTTTCACTACATGACATGTCTAGATGGAGTCAATCACGCTTACTTTCACCAGGAAGCAGTTATTAATTTTGAGAGACCCTTCTCCTTTAAGTCTGTTGGGCCATGTGTACGGCTCACCTCCTTGGCTATTCTGACTTATAGTAAAAGATAGAGCAACAACAGCTCTTCTGCTGAAAAGATAAGACAGAATTGTCATTTGGGCCCAATCTGGGCCCCCATCCAGCAGCTAGACAATCTAAACCAACAGCTTTCCTTCTAGAGTGAACAACAGGCGCTACAAGAAACGGCTTCTGTATTCTTGCTTCCATTTGTTTTGATAACACAGTCAGCTTTTAGATTTGATTTTGTCTTCTGAAAGAGAACGGCGCAAAAAGACTTTGGTTTGCTTAAAAGATACAGTCCGTTTACATGAATTTAGGTGCAGCTGATTCTATAATCACAATGAAAGCCACCTTCATGGCTCCTATTCTTAAATGAGAGGCTATGACGTTGTTAGTGAAGAGCCTGTTTAAATGGAAAACAAAAGTGAGGGCTACTCCTTGATCCTTTTCAGCACCTGTTGGCTTTTTTTCTTTTCTTTACTGAAGAGAGCATTTAATCCAAAACCCAGCTAGCTATCTGCTGCTGTTGACTTGCTGTCCTTATGGGAGTCTGTATGTTAACTAAAAACTCACTGCAAGTACACTGTTGCAGGGAAGAAAATATAGACATTTACATGTTTTCATTTACTTCTCTTAGAGTAGTCTAAAAAAAAAAAATACTGTTGACCAGCTTATGAATAATGTATTGTTTATTAATAGATAATTTGCACTGGATGTGCATCCACTGTGTTTGTCGAGGCCACTCCTGGGAGTCACGAAGAGTTCATGCTGTGCAGGTTTTTTGTGAACACATCTCCAGCAAATGACCCGTGAAGTCTGGCTTAAGTTTTTGAGTCCTTATACATGTCATGGGCATAAAAAACAAGTCCAAAATAGCTTTTGGTGGTCAGACAGGAATGAAGTAGCCATCACTTTACTTGATAGATAAATAAAAATCACCAGTGAGCTAATTTTGGACAAGGCTACGTGATGTGTAAGAATGTACCTTTTTCAAGTGTTTTTCTTAGTACTGTATCTAAATGCTATGCTACTTTTTTTATTTCCTCTTGCTCTCCAGAGAGGTACTGCAAGAAAAATAATCTTGTGTAATGTCCTCAAACTACCTACAGAATCAGTCACAGCTTGCAGTAACTCTTGTGTCCTTCACTTCTGTCAAACTGGATTCCCGATTTACTCTCCCAAGATAGCATGAAGGAGTTTTCTGCAAAGCATGTTAGTAGTAATGGCTGTATCCACCGTCCTTGGAGCATCTGGAGCCAAACACATTAGAAAGGGAAGACTTCAAACAAAAACATTCTTCCTAGAAGTTATTTGTATATATCACTAACAGCAAAGCTCAGAACTGGAAAATGTGAAGAGATGGTAGGTTTATTTTAACACAGATTGTAATAGCATACTAAGAAAGAATGCCTCCATGAGTGCAGATATAACTAAGATTTTCTTGTTCCTAAATTTGATTACAAAGGATTAATTATCTTTCCAGTAATGGTTATGATGCCACAACACACCATCGTAATGGTTCAAAGATAAAAGTATAGAAAGTGCAACATGACTTCTAAAAGAGATTCTGACACGAGTGGCAGCACTCGCTAGTTTTAGGGTTAATGATCCCCTTTCTTAGACTCTGTGTTTATCCCACAAGATAAGTGAGAGAATTCCCACGCTGGTCTGTTTTTGATTTGGTTAGTCTTTTTGGTGACATATATAAGAGATGAATGGGGAAAGTGCAGTGTTCCTTGAAAGGAGGGTGGGGAGCATTTGGGGCATGATGAAGAAAAAGTATATGATTTCTCTTGCAAGATCAGCCCACACTAGCAGAGAGCAGAGGGGAGGCACTGCAGAACAGCCATGTTCCCTTGGGAGAAGCATTCATGGTAAAGATGATCATTTCTACGCCCATTATCTTCCCTCCCATCAGCCAGACTGGTTGTGCAGCCACCCAAGAAACAAGACAGAAGAACTTACTCCAGCTGGAAAAAAATATAAAAATCTGGCAATTTTTTCTGCTGGGATCAAATCTCTGACCTGGTTCTGTGCATATCTGCACAAATGATTATGCTGGCAATAGCAAGAGTGCCCAGCAGAGAATGGAAAATATTGCTGGGAGTGTAGAAGGGTGGAGATAAGCTGGTTCAAGCAGCATTGCTGCTGGAGGCGTAACCATGGCATAGCAGTGCTGGTGCCATCAGTGGGGCTGGCCAATGCAGAGGGGATGTGGGAAGAAGAGCTGCAGTTCCCAGGCCTCAGTACTGGCCTGCAGAGCCTGCTGGCAGCAGGAAGCCACACTGACCAAAGATTAATATGAGAATTGCTCTTCTACATTACTCTCAGATTTCTTGTGGTGCTTAGGAGAGAACCATAACCAAGACCACAAGAGTTCCTGTAGGACAACTAAACTCCTAACCAAGAAAATAACAGGCTACTTCGTAACCCTTCCCAGACCTTGTTCTTCTGTTGTAAAAGTGGCTGCATTTTGCCTTTGAGGCTACCACTCTCCAGTGTATAATTTTGGGCCTCCTCTTCACTGTATCAAGAAAGGAGGGTCCTCATGATCTGTTGTGAGTGCATATCCTCCAAGAAAGTATGAGAAGATTTGTTTAGCTTTATGGAATGAAAAACAAGGGAGATACTGATGCTGTCTTCTAAGATGGATAATATTAAGGAGATGGAAGCCTGGCATTAGCACAGGAACTAATTTATAAACTGTCCAAGAAAATATGCTAGGTTAGAAATTTTAAGAAGGCTCTTGTCTGCCTAAGTGAAGGTGTTCTGGAAAAGCCAGCCAGTGAGAGTAGGACAAGCAACTAAACCAGCCTGGAAGTGGAGATTACTTAGCCCACTGAGGGGATTACCTGGTATCATAGAACCACAGTCTGGCAAAGTGGTATTGCATGCCACAGCAAAAGTGAAGGCAAACAACTATACAGCCATTTTTTTCTAGCATATTAAGTACCATGAGTCCCTTTGTCTTTCAATGAATGGTAGGGTTCTAGCTCCTGGCTGTCAGGGTTAGCATCACCTTTCACAAGAAAGAACCACAGAGCACATTTAGAAAGGTAACAATTATAATGAAGGCTCTGGAGACTGAGAACACAAAGATGCAAGCATCTTTCAAAAATTCTCCCAAAGGGTAACAAATGAACATGTACTTATCCAAGGAATTATTAAATTATAAGAAAGCAAGGCTAGAAAGGATTTTGAATGGTCACAGATTGCTTCTCCCATAACAGCAGCTCAGTGGTGTTTGTCCCATTAGCACAGATGTTGACCCAGCCTGCTCCAAAATCGTTCCAGCTGTGGAGATTTCCAAGGCATCTCATCTGAGTTCTTCAGTATCACAACCCTTACAGCTAGAAAGGGCTTTGCTAGAGCCCAACTTATTAAATAAATAAATCAGCCTTGCTACAATTTTAGCCTGCTACTCTTATCCTCTCCATGTGGGAGAGAAAAGATTATTTCCTTCCTCTTTGCTGCGGTGGTTTACATTTTTGAGGACTGTTATCATGTCCTTTTTCAGCCTTCTCTATATTTAAGGAAACAAAAATTCTTTTGCCGTTTCCTCACAGATTGTATTTCATAGATCACCAAGTGTTCTTGTTGCTCTCTGAACTCTCTTCGGTTGAATAATTGGAGAGCTTTGAACTGTTGGCAGCCTGCATTCATTTAGCACAGGTGAAAGCAGTCGTAGCGATGCAAGGAAGAGAAATAATAGTGGAATAATCTTCTTTGTATTTGGTCTGACAATAGGAGTCTTGGGCACAGACTGAAACTTTTGAGGGATCCAACTAAGAGTGGATTTTCTGTCTGTAATTCCAGCTCGACAGACAGGATGCATGATAGACAAGGAAGATTCTTACAGTACTCTTCAAATTTTTCAAATGTTGTGGTAAGCCACATACAGAAAGGGAGAATAGACTGAAGGTGGATCGGGCTGCAGTGAGCCCAAAGTCACTTTCTGACTACCATCTGAAAGCCATGTAGTTAAGCAGCTAATGATAATTCCCAGAAATCCTAGCAGCTCAGGCTTGCTTTGGCTCTCAAATGAATAATTTGGAGGGGTGAAACCGTACTCAGTTTGGGGAAAAGTTCTTGAGGCCTCAATAGTGTCTCCTGGACGTGAGAGTGTTGGCATTTGTCTTCCTTAGATGAACACCTGCTATTGCAAAGGTAAGCTAAGATGGTTAAATAACCACAGGTCTCACAGAAGAAGGCAACACTCCAGAAGCTGGGAGTCCACTGAAGCTACAGCCTAACTGGTGCTTCCTTGGGACCCCAAATGGACAAAGATCTCCCATGTTGATCCTTATCTTATGCACTGGCTACGAGAGGTTGCAAAGGGTTTATGTGCACTCCAATATATACCCTCCCTTCAGTACCTCAGCCACAGCCTACAGAAATTATGGGTTGCTTCACACTTGCTTTTCATCTCATTAGCTCAAGACAGGCCAATCCCTAACACGTCCTCAGCAGCAGTGGGTCAGGAGGCATGCACGTGTGCCTGCACACACACAGAGGCACACACCCCTGTTACGTGATCATTGCTAACGTTGCGTGGTCCTTCACAGTCAGAACAAATTCTTTTTTTCTGAGTCCTCCCGTGATTACCTAACCACCTCCATGGATCCTCTGAACCAGAAATTTGCTGCTGTCTAAACTTCCCTGTGGATATTTCTACTGACTTCAGTACTTAACAGTCTTGATCCGTATCTGAGTTGGGCCCCAGAAGTGTTTCTCAGCCTTGCTGTGTCTAGCAGCTTTGAGAGCCATTTCCCAGCGTAAATTTTGGAAAGTTCAGCTAATTAAAACTCTTACTCATTGCTTTGCTTTTCTTCTGGAAGTCTCCTCTGAATCTTGCCCTTGGGAAATGGTCAAAATAGGGATTCTTTGCCCCTTTTGCCTCTTTCTTTATGGCACTCTTCCTCATGTTCCTCTCTACCTGAATGGAGCCTTTCCCAAATCTGGCCCTGGCAGCAGAGCTTGCCATGGACACATTTCATGCTCTGAGCAAATGCTGTAAAGCTCCCAGTGTGCCAGTAACGTGTCACTTGTATGCCATTTTCTCAAGGGCCTAGAATTTGAAACTCAAATTATTGCTTGTACAGAGTAATTCAGAACATCCAGATCACTCTCATTCACTTCAGCTGGAGCTAATATAGTACATTTAGCAGAAAGTGAACCAACTTCCTTCAATCAACTCCTCCACCTGACTCCTCCCAGTGCCCTGAGAACTGACCCAAGGATGAGTGAGGGGTAGGTCTGGAAATGACATGTTAATGGCATTCCTTTCTGCTTATTCCCACCTTAAAACCAACGCTGGCAATAAAAGAAATCCTCAGCCTTACTTACTGTCTCCCTTCCCCCATCCCTGTGCTGACAGAGTTCCCAAATAAACCTCGAAACCCACTATCAGTTGTAAAACCTCTAATCAATGAAAGACACAGGAGCCAGTAATATGAAACCCTTTGCCTCAAGATCTCAGTGCTTCTTGCTGAACATCAATCTTTGAGGTCAGGTATTTGAGCTGCTGTTTGGCTTGATGCTCGATGAATGCAAAGTCAAACAAGGGACAAGCCTGAGTGGGTTTACAAGGCAAGCAGCATCCTGACTCCCAGCAAAATGGACACTAAAAGGGCATAATTGGGTAGGAAAGCACCTGGGAGACTGACAGCAGGAAAAACTGGAGAGATTTTATATGGAGGGACCTGGAGCATTGGGCTGCTTTGCTCCCAGGTATTGATGAAAAACAGGCAGCTCCAAAAGCAATGACCGCAAGTAACAAAAGACACAATTTGCAATGAAGTGTTTTAGGAGCACAGCATGTGAAAGATAGCTAAAGATACGCATCCTACAAAGCCCCTCTAAGTCCACAGTATGTCCTCATGTCTAAGGTGAGCTTAAGAACAGGCCAGAAGGGAGAGAGCTGGGGAAGGGAGGAGGAATTCTGCTGATGTTTGAAACAGGAAAGAGGGGTTACTCAGAGAGGTAAAACAATAGCTGCAGTGGGATGGAATTAAACCAGCAGCACCTGGCTATTAAAGAAAAAGTGCCAAGGTTTCGGTGTCATGTCTTTGGGAAGAGAAAGATCCATATTTTTATGATGGCTCTAATTTGAAGTGATTTAGCTCTGGAAAATGCATTGCAGTGAAAGAAAATAACTGATTTCTTATGGTGGAAGGTGGGATTAGGAAACCTAACACCACTGTCATATCGGTGTTTTCTTCTGTGTCCTCTTGCTTTCTTGCTTCTGGGTTCCTGGGGAAAACAGAATTTTCCATCCCACAAATAATTTCTGTGGGGATATTTATGGTTACACTGTACCTCCTTGATAGGATCTTACCCGCAGCAAATGGAGATGAAGAGGTTTTAATGGCTGCTCTCTTCAAACAGTTTTATCAACAAACAGCTGAGAACTGTTTACATTTTAAAGACAGCCTATTTAGTTAAAATGCCATGTGTTCCAAGTACTGCTGTTACCACAATGCCTCAGGTCAAGTCCAGGAATACAAAGTGCAGCAATGTATATTATTCATAGGTCATGTTACTGGGGGGTGTTTGGAGACTCATCTAACCCACCCTGAAGTCAGCTTCCTTTGGCTCTAAAGGCTTAAGAGCAAGCATACACCAATTCAGGAACTAGGTGCAAAATATGTATTTATTTGCTGGCAAAATCCCTTCTTGGGCTGTAAATTGCAAATCAAAACCTCGTGCTTAATCTGATTTGACAAGTATTTTGTATTGCACGGAGCAGACACAAGAGCTGCTCAAACATTTTTGCTTTGGCTTTATCACTTCCACAGTGTTTGTGTGTAGCCCTTCTAGAAATCTTTTGCAGTAACACTTCCTGGTAGAATGGGAGAATTTCAGGCCTGAGAGTAAGTCCCGATGATCCCCAGCCTCTACAGTTTTCACTCTGAATCAGACACAAGTATATCACTGGTGTGGCTCCTAAAGGCTTTGCTGGAATCCCTCTGATTTACACCCATATGAGATCAGCGTAAGGCCTCAGTGTTTTCATTTTTCATTTGTTATTCTTGGCCTTACTGTCCTTTTACCACTGTTGAATACAATGTTCCTAAAACACCAGATGTGCCTGAGAGATGAGGGAATACTGTGAAAAAAAAATAAATAGATCGCGGGGATTCGCTAAACAAAGCGTTGTTTTCTTTTGCCCTACAGTCTTAATGCTGAGCTTTCACGCCAGTGTAACTGCTTTTATTTCTACAGGACTGTTTCTGATTACAGTTTAGAAGTGAAGTTTTAATCCTTTCTAGTATGAGGACTTCTGTTACAGCAGCTCCTTATCAGGGTCATTGTGCAGCACTAGCTTGTATAATGACTGATGCTTAAATGTATGACATTAGCCATGGACCGTGTACTATTTCTGGCTTTCTAGACACTTTCCTAATATTTCACTGGTATTACTTACTGGTTCTTTACTCATATGGGGTTGTTATTTCTCTTTCACTGCTGACTAAATGACTCATAACTCCCTTAGTGTGATACCAGCTAAATAGCAATACCTGATATCACATAGTTTATACCTGTTAAAACTGGTGGGAGATCCAAATCTGCCCCAGTACCCCTTGATGTAGGAGGAAGAGCAGGTTCAAATCTGCAGAGTGCTGACCACTCCAAACTGAAACAGAAAAGCATTGAGCAAAGTGCTGAGCTTTAGGTGAATGAGTAATATGACCGAACAACCTGGCTGCCTGAATTGCACAGCCAAGCCCTGTGTGAACACGGGGGCTAAGGCTGTGTGATCACCTGTAACATTTCATGCTCAAATCTGAGATCTAGTTGCTATAGCCAGCTCCTCAGTCATCTGTTTAAAGCTCTGAGCACCTTCACTTATTGTGGAAGTTACAAGGAGATGTTTTCTCCCACCTAAAGGTAAGTCATTCATTGTTGCCACTGAAGACCAGGCTGCAGGTAAGGGAAAAGAATGATTGAGGGGGGGGGAAAATAACAACCTGAGAGCATCAGCAATGATATTCTTCTGTGTATCCTGTCAGAAAGTAGTTTGCAAGGGTGAGCTGTTGCTGAAGAATTACTTATCTTTAATTAGTCTTTGGGGATGATAAATGGTTTGAAACATTTCTAATAGAACTCACAGTCCTGCAGGCAGCAACGGTAAAATTTGTACTTTAAAGTCACATTTTGCTCTCATTTATACTGCAGTACATTTGGAGATGATTGTTTATGTCAGAAATCTGTCTCAAATTAATGCTGGTGCAGATGATGACAGAGTCTACTCCATCTAGCATCCATTTTTTGCTGCTCCTACAAAACCACATTCAAATGAAGCAACAAGAGCAAGACCTAATGCTTTTCTACATGGGAGTGAGCAAGAGCATTGGTACCTCCAGATGACACCATGTCCATCCTGCTTGAGCTGTGAAGCAGGGGTCTGCCAAGAGGTGGAAAAGGTGCTCCCCTTATTCCAGCCTTGCTTCACAGACAGCCATGACCAACTTAGATCCTTCAGCAGGAAGCACAGACCATGTGGCAGAGGCCTACAGGTGGGACTGCATCTGGATGACTATTTATTACATTCACTTCTTCAGGCATATGCTCTTCTTATGAGGTACTGCAAATTCATATGGGTTTAGTTCCCCTCCTACTTAAAACAAACAAACAAAAAAACAAACTGTGAGCCAGTTTCCAGGACACAGTTTAGCAGGCAGGGTGGTTTGTGTTGTGGTGGCAGCTCTAGAACCAAGGATTTAACTAATTGAGTCAGTTAAAATCTCGTATCACTTTCTGGACTTTATCAAAATGTAAATCTCTCTTATTCTGATAACATTCATGATGGGTAATTGATTCATTTGTGCCTAATGTGCCCAGGAAAGTGGTGGAGTCACCATCCCTGGAGGTATTCAAAAACCCCGTGGATGTGGCACTGAGGGACACGGTGGGCATGGTGGAGAGGGGTTGGCAATTGGACTAGATGATCTGAGTTATTTGCAACTATATGCCTTGGAATTCTCAAACAATACTTAGTGTTTTCCATCCTGGAGGTGGCTGAATTACAGTGGTGAACAAAATGCTCTTTGTGTATGTGGTAAGCTGCTCAGTTTCATTGGGCACTTGGTAACCTTTGGATTGAGGATGCCCTATGTGTTGGTCACTCCTTGGTAGGAGTATTCATGGGCTCTGGATGATGGGTAAAATAAGAATTCCAGAGAACTGAACAACATAAGATGAAAGCTTATGATAAGTCATCCTTTCTCACACACATTTTTTTTTTTTTAAAGAAATCATTATATTTATTTGTTTTTGTTTTTGTTTTTTTTTTTTTCAATGTTATAAAAGAAATAGTGTCTAAAAAGGATTTTCTATTGCATAAGTAAAAGGTGTCAAAGTGATTCAAAAACTAAAATCTCCTCTCTATCCACAGCACAAGCCATAAAAATCTTCCCCTTCCTACTACCTTACCCAGTATATTTCATCTGGGATCCAAAGGAGCTGCTCAAGGACTTAGAAACAATGCTGTACCTGTATCCATGTTTGTAGAAGTCCGCTATGGTGACAGTTAGTCATATGGACCTGTTACAGGTGGCCACCTATTTGCACTCCAGGCATTCTGATGGTTTGACAAAAACACACTAAACATAATGAAAATATCTGTAATGTAGTCTGTAAACTTTTCATTCTTCTACCATGTTTGTGCAGTTTCAAATGATGCTGTACATCCTCCATTCCAGTAGCCCGACTGAGCATCAGAATTCAATTACAAGGTGATTAGGGTGCTACTTAAGCAATGCAAAAAATACATACAATTTGTTTTCCAGTCCACCATCCCATGCTTAGTTCTAAGTGAATTTCACGTCAAGTTGATGGCCCAGGCACAGGCATCCTCCTTTTATCTATAAGCACTTACTCCAGCGGCAGAACAAAAGCCCTTCTGCTCTGATCCTTAACAGTATATCTTCCTATAGAAGGGACTTCAGATGGCAGCCCCTCCAAGTCCTTGATCTCTCTGGCAGCCTCTGTAACAAAGGTGCAGATTTGTGATGGTGCTTTCTATGATGTGCTTCCCTAGCAGAAACTCAATGGGGAATTTCAACATGTCTCATAGAGATCATTGCTGTTGAACATTACTATCCACTGATGTTCTAAAAACAGTTGTGATTAGACTATAATAGATAGAAGCCCATAGAAACGGCCAAAAATGACAAGAGTTATTTTAGAATAAGCACTTGTTTTTCTTAATGAAAAGCATCACTATGCTAGGAAAAAAAAAAAGAAAATTGCTCCCAAAGGAAAATATTTTATTATTTTATATGCCTATTAACTACCATGAAGGGTATTGGTGATTTATTGTTATTTTTGTTGGTGGTGGTTTTGGATAGAAAAGCCTGGATTGCAGAAGCCAAGAAATATGGTAACAACAGCATTTCTCACAGACTTCACCCGTTTTGTGAAGTGTTGGCTGTGACACCTGATTATGTGACTGCCCATTGTGTAGGAGTTGCAAGGTCACCATGAACTAAACTAAGCAAAACTGTGATCTTTCCTAATGTACAGCCCACAGCAAACACAAGTGCGTAGGGAGTAATGAGTTTGCATGATAAGGTGACCATCTTGCTTGCCTGAAACAAGACTTCCAAAATCCACTGTTTATAATGATCAGATCTCATCCTTACCGCTTTCCCCCCTCCCCTCTTCAGAGCACAATCATTGTTTTGGGTGCCGTTGTCCTTGAAAACTGCTTTAGAAACTTTTCCCATCAGGCAGCATCAGCTGTGAATGAGAGCAGCCTCCTTAGAAACTGCTATTTTATTCTGCTCATCTGCAGACACAGGCTCTGAGCCTTTCAGTACCTGTTCTCCAACTTCAGACGTGACAGCCCGCCCAGGCTACTGGCAGCACACATACCTCCGTTGGTAAGGGTAAGAAGAAATTGGATTGGCTTTACTAGCAGTTTGAATGGAGTGATGCTGACAGATGAAAGTCTCTGTTCTTTACCACCACAGGCCTGTCTTGCCTCCCACCGGCTTATGATAATGAACACCATAAGCGCTTGCCTGAAAGCATCTCATTTTAGGCTTTTTCCCATAATAAATCAAAGGAAAACAACAATTCAACCCATCAAACAGGAAAAATCCCTACTGTATTTTATCCCCAGCAGAAATGCTGGATATCCTAAGGGAAAGGGCTGCCTTTGTGCTGGGACAGGTCTCTGTCCATCCCTGACTGAAACTGCATCCACTCCTTATTTGCATCTCTCATGTGGGACCTGTACCCTCGGGCAGATTCCCAGCACCTGTGCATGTTTCATTACAGAGCCAGACCAGCTGCTCCACCGGCTTCTCAAAGGACCAACATGCTCTGCTCCAAGCAGCCCCCTGGGGGAGAGTGGTGGAGTGCCCTTCTGACAGCCCCCACCCCAAAAAGGAAGATACCTTTTTGCCCATCGCTTGCCCTAAAGCAGAAATGAAAGGGACTTTAGTTACACTACCAGCAGTACTGGAGCCTGGTGGTGTGGGCATCAGGCTGTGTGCTACATCACGTGTGTGGCACGGTGTGACACCGATTACCTTCGGTTTGGAAGCGATGAGGAGAAAAAGGGAAATCCCATCCAAATCACAGGACTTTGGTCTGCTTTGTTTTTTCATTTTTACCCCTACATCTGACTGTTTGAGGTGCTCCTGTCTTCCAGAATAACAAGAGATCAAGTGGATAATAAAAACCACTGGAAAAGAACTCCGGGAAAAGAATGTGAAGGAGTGAAATAGAGCACAACTAAAAAAAATAAATTGTATTTTCCCAGAACTTTAATGGAATAGGCAAAAAGAACTGAATTACTATGACCCAATAGTAGTTGGGCTCTATAGGTGAATAATCACTGGTTTAACAGCGTGATGGCAAACAGCGGACAGACTTCAGGTTTTGAAAGTACTTCTTGTGAGTTCCCTACCCAGAGAGCTGCAAGGCTTTACTACAGAGGGTTGCACAAGCTCGAATGTCTCATGGGCTTTGGGCTCTCTGTACCAGTGTTCTGAAAACTTCTCCCGTTCGTTTCAGAGCTCTGTTTTCTTTGAAATTTTTATATACTTCAACTTTTTTGTACCTCTTCAGAGTTGTAGTACAAATTAGGACTGATTCCATGGGACTCATCTGTGCTCATCAGGAAGCCTGCCTCAGTGAAACAGTGTTTTTTAAATTAAAAAAATTAATAATAAAAAAAATTGTTTTCCCAGCAGCATGGGCATTTCCTCCTCCTCCCCACATCACCTCACCTTTTTTTCCAGTCATCTATTCTTTTGGCTATTATTTGAAGTACACCAGTAACAATATTGATGTAAGTTCAGTGCAGAGTGCTTAAAATAATAGAAAGCCACAGGCAAACCCTTTTGCTTCTTTTTGTACTCCGCGTGGAACTGTTAGCACAATAGCTGAGAGCTGATAATGAGCAATCCTGTTGCGAAGGATCCTGGAACAGTAAGCTGTTTTTGCAGGCCGGTGCAAAGTATAAAGAAGTTAATGGATGGCTTTATTCTTTGGGCTCCAAGGTTATGTGATGGTATCAGGTTTTCAAAGGATGTATAATAAGAGAATTGTTCAGCAGAGATAACAGCAATTTGTGGCTGGATGGGTATAATGTGCTATTCATTCTGAAATCTTTTAACATGCAGTAAAACAGGCAAATAGGTAAACTTGTTTGCCAAGGAATTTAGCTCAAGAGAAAAGTAATATTTTTGGAAGGGCTGTGTTCCTTGACTGGTGTATCCTACCTGCACATCTGACAGCAAATTTTGGCTATAGATGGGAAAAGTGCTTTCAATCAAGATAGCAGAACGTGCAGAATTACCAGAAAAGACAAAAACCTCATGAATGGTGTAAAAAAGAGAAGGAAACCATGCAACACAGCAAAAAGGATGAACCTATTCTCAATTACACATCCACAGCCCAATTGATGTCTACAAGGGCTGCATGATTCAGTGCACACGAGCAATATTTACCTCAAAAGGTCTAAACTAATTGGGAGGGAATTGCTGATGACTAACAGGGAAGTTCCAGTGAGAAGTACCAGGTTGTGCTTGAAAATGTAGAATGACTGAAAATGAAAGTAATTTGATAACCAAAGATGAAGAGAAGAAGGTCAGAAGTTGAAGACACCAATGGAAGCCAGGAGAGAAAGCATGAGAATTGGTCTTGTGTTCAGGCTAAAAGAGAGCTCCAGCTTCAGACCTAGAAGCCCGAGATAACAATCTTGTGCCAAGAAGCATGGCTCCATTATTATTCTCCCACTAATGCAAAGGATAATAGAATCAGGGTGATGCAGATCTGGAAGGGGCTGCAGTAAGGCCTTTAATTGGTTCCCTGCCAAAAGGCAGAATGCATGGTACTTATGCTATTTCTGGTAATTGTGCTTGGGCCGGTTCTTAAAGGCCTCCAATGATGGAGGCTTTGCTGACTCACAGAAAAGAGCAGGGAGTGGCGATGCACGATGTGGGCTAACAGGACAGAAAGGCAGGTAAGGGTGGGGAACCAGGAGGAACTGAGGGCAAGAGTGTGATAAAAAGAAGAAAAAGTGACAAATCCCAACTAAGATCTAGGGCAGATGGGGTGCTGAGGGGCATGGTTAGTTGGCACTGTGTTGACAGGATGATGACTGGACTAGATGATCTTAGAGATCTTTTCTAACCTTAATGATTCTTCAATCCAAAGAATGTGGGGCATAGAATAGGAAAGACAAAACTATTTGTCAGGAATTAGCTGAGGAAATGTGGTGTCCACACAGGAAGAAATTAGGTAAGGGAAAGAGGACTTTTGTAACAGGAAACGTGGGCTACATTGAATTCCCTGCATATTTGATTTTTGAAAACAGTATTCTTCTTGTTGCTTGACCAGTGATCACATGGACATTCATGCAACTTCCAACCTGACGTTTCTGTAGATAAACAGATCACGCATCATCACAAATTGTTGTGACCTAATGGTGGCTGTTGTAACAGCCAGAGCCATGTGTAAGGGGCTCAGAATCAGCACTTAAGCATTTTCATGTCAAGATGAGAGCACGGCACAGTGAAGTATGAAAATCCATCCAGTGACTTGAAGTTCTATCCTGGATCACAAATTCTGCATATACATTTCTACAAGCAATTCAAATCTACTGAAAAATAGGAGACCAGTACCACTCAAGGTAAGTAAGAGAAGGGAGGAGAAAATGGAGGCTGAGTACATCAGCTGGTGTGAATTATCTTGCTGTCTGCACTAGTCAACACAAGAACACTCGCTGAGGGATGGAGATAAATTGCACATGGGCATCCTCAGGACTTTGTTTAGATACTAAACACTAGTATGATTCCAATATAGTTTCAATAGTTAGGGATTTCATGGTAGAATATGTGTCATTCAAGAGCTCAGGCTAAATCAGATGTCCATTCAGACTACTGAATGATCACTTATGGCTTTTAAGTTTATGTATCCAAGAAGTGTCTGCAGCCAGCTGACAACCCCATTCGTGCTGGTCCATACCTGAAATGGAAATTTCCTGAGAAAAGCAGTGCTACTTCAAATACACACATCCCATCCAACCAGCACAGAGGTGTCTCTGAAGAGCCAGATAGCCTTCATTAGAATGGGAGGCAGATGGAAATCAAGAAGAGATTCAAATTCCCTTAAAAGAGCTGAAGTTACAGCACACGGTATGTGGCCATTCATTATCACTGCACATATTGTCTGGACACTGATTGCACACAGGGATGTAAATCTGTATAAGACTGGGTAAGTTAAACCAGGTTATACTTGCTAATATGATTTTTAAACACACATCTTGCACATCTTGGCAGAAAACAACTGCGAAGCTGCATTGTAGAGAAACTCCTCTCTGGATCTCTTAAAGGGACTGCACCTTGAACTGAACTACTATGTGTAGTAGTATGGTGCACTAAAGGTGTCCCAGGCTGGACAGTGATGACAGGAGCTTGATAGTAGTGCTTGTTTTACTTCTCAGTAAAGAACAACACTATACTACATCATCATATTCGGACCTAACTTCAGTGTCTAATCATGAAATGATATGAGGATTCAAGGCTGGAATGACACTCAGGAACTAACTGTAGGCACAAAAAGGATGCTCTTCAGCATCTCTGTGCAGGGTCTCACTGCCCTGCATGCAAGAGACTTCCTAGAAAATAGCTGTGCTCTGCATAGACAGAATAATAATGATTGCTTTGCAGGGGGTGGGTAATGCCATAGAAAGCCAGCCTCTGGCTCATATGTCAGATGTTGAATACATTATTCAAGTGTAGCAGAATTATGTGATTACTCAGGAGAACATCCCTGAAGTAATGAAAAGCTTTGAGGATGAGACAGGATCTCTAATTCAGATGAAAATATTACTTTCTGCCTCTTCTCAGTGCAGCAGTGAAATGTCACTGCAACATTGGCCAGCAGACAGCTGTGCCACCATAGCTCAGGACCTCCTGGCCCTTTCTTTCCTAGAAAGTTTTAAGTTAGCCAGCTGAAATGTACAATACATGAACTCTCATGAACCCAACCTAGGACAAAAACAGACAAAAGTGGTCATTCTGGCCACCACAAACAAGGGTGATAACTGTTTGCATAGCAGCCAGGGCGAACCTGCTGTCCCCACTCCTGAAACCCTGCCTGGATTCCACCCGCGTGACTTCACTCATGAGACGAATCCTGGTTGCATGTTTTGCTCCAAGGCCAAGTTTGAGGCAAGAGATTCCTTCTCTGTCTCCAGTGTTATTTTGGTATATTTTATTTGGCCCAGAATTTGGGAAAACAAGAGGGAAGTTTTCCATAGGGAGTGGAGTGAGGAGGCAGGAAGGGCTACCATATTTCTCCAGACGGAAACTCCTACAGTGTTAGAGTCCAGCACTGCTGCAAGTGTCAACAGATCAAATGTGATACTGAAGGCCCTTTGCCAACTCTTTGCTACTGCAGCAACAAACTGGGAGGAAAGCAGGATCTGATCTCCAGTACCACTGAGCTGGGTTCAGCCTGTGCTGCAGAGGGATGGAGCAGGCAGAAAGAGCTAACCATCCTCTTCTTCTCATACAATACAACATAGGCTGGCCCAGCACCCGCGGAAGGACAGGGCTAGCCTGCAGAGGCTCAGGCCATCTGCTGCATCAGACAAGGCATTAGATCCTCTGTGGTAGTGTCTTAACATAGGGACACATCACCCCAGTCGCTGCCTCCCAAGGAAGTCCCTGAAAACTAAATTGCCTCCAGAGCACCACACTGAACACTGTGCCCCTTCGTGTCAGCAGGTGTGATTCAGACCGATAGCTGCTGAGGGCAACAGACTGAGCAGTAATTAGCTGCTGTTAGTCATCCTCTTCCCAAGTACGAGTGGTAAAACATTTGATTATTTCAACACAGTTGGATGTGGGAGGGAAGGTAGGCCTGGAAACATCCTCCTGACAGCATTCTTCTTTGCTCTTTTAAAACACCTCTTGTGCCAACATTCAGTGCAGCATTTCAAATAAAATGCTATTTCCTCTTGTAGGGCATAGAGGAAAAAATGCTGTCACAGGTTTTGTAACAAACATTAGGTAAGCAATAACTGTATCCATTGTGCAATGTGGGATTCAGGTAGGAAAACAGTCCATAGATGGCTGAGAGGCACTGCATGTCTCAACAACCTGGAGAAGGTGAGATCAGCACAGAGAAGGGCCTGGGTTGAATGTGTTAGTGGGGCAATTTCATGCTGGTAAGCGTGAAGAACAAAAAGGGAGAGTTCTTAAGGATGAAGGTATTGAACTGAAGGAAACGTGGATTACTTGTGTTCAGCTATGCTCTTCTTGTTACCTTCTCCTAACACTGTGCAAGTGCTCAGTGGTCTGCCTTCAGCAAACTGCTGTTTTTCTGGTATACATCTCACCTACCATGCAATGTGAAGCCTGTTGTTAATGGTGGTGTTGGTTCATATTATTAAAAACATATCCTCTAAACAGGAAAGTGTAACAAAGCTTCTGTGAGGATTTCACTATGGTTTTTCTTTTTCCTTTTTTGTTCTTCCTGCCTAAATATATCACCTTTCTCCTGAATTCTCAATGACCCGGAATTCTGAGAGCTGCCTTTCTCTTACTTTTCTCTTGGGCAAACAAGTCCAAAATTCCTGTCCATCTTTTGCCATATCACCTGGAATACTGAACCTCTCTCTGAATGTCTTTGTGTTTGTTTTCACAAAATCCCAGAGACAGAAGAACAACCTTGGAAAGAAGAAACTTGTCTGGGGATATGAGATGTCAACAGTTCTTGAGCAACTAAAATGTCCTCAGAATCCAGAGTACATTTCTGAGGTGTTAAAAAGGTTTTAACGAAGAAATGTCCCATATATAATTATATTGGTCTTATTTCAGGAGGGCTTACAGAGAATCAAATGAAAAGTATTTGGGATTCTAGAGTTCCCATATCTGAACTAAGAGATACTGAACTGCTGAACTGCACAACCTGCACTGTTGTTTGATGTCTGTCTATGATCGGCTTTTTTACTGCAAAATGTTTCACTCTTACCAAGCAAACTTGGAAGAAAAAGGAATTTGGACACCAAGCTAAATATATGTTCTGAAATTGCTTAGTCTAGCACTTAGAGCATATTGTTGTAGGCTTGCATTTAAAAAAAAACACTCTGAACCAGCTGAGTGAGCTGAACTGGCAATGAGCAGATCAGAAACCACACCATAGTGGTGGTTACTTCCCCTTCTTGCACAAAGACCTCAGCAACATTGATAAAATGATATGAACCGCCTAATACGTTGGCATGGTGTACAGGTGCTACCAGTTTTGCAGGTGCTAAAAGGGTGTATATCTTGTTTTTAAACAGGAGGGTGGATGACCAAGAAAGTGCCCGTATTCCAGCTGTGAAAATGACAGATGTAAATTGACATGTTTTTTTTGTTGTTGTTGTTTTGTTTGTTTGTTTAAACCAATATTTGTAACAATACCATATACTGTCTATGGTGAACTCATTTCTCATAGAGCCGGGATGATGGATTTGGTGTGTAACAGTTTGCACAAATACTCAGTTTCATGTTCTAGCGTGTCTCCCATCACTGTTTTAACTCTATTTTGAGTGTTGTTTTGGGACTGTAACTGAAATAACGTCAAGTAATGCGGTATCAGCTCTATCTTACTGGGAGATTATTCTGTATTTAAACATATTCAAACTTTTCCATCTTTCCATTCCACTATTCACCCTGGTAGTTCTAATATTACTTTCCTGTATTACATTAACCTTCTCTGGGGTTTTATGCTTTAAATATTTATAAGCTGCTATAATGCCCAAATAATCACATTTCAAGTCCTGAAGAATAATTGTACAGTAAAACTACATTTAAACAGAACTTTAAGCCCATGAAGGAGGTAAAAAATTGCTTCGTGAAGAAGAAATCTTTGCAGCATTTTAGTTGACTTCCTCTTCTTGATAGTGTTACTTCAGAGCTGACTGTCAATACACGATAGATCTTGTGAGATGTTATATATATGGCACAGTGAGAGGACACAAAAAAATGCAGATTCAAGAAGCAACCATCATTTTTCTGATATGTCTGACAACATATAGAATGTTTGAATTTGGGCAAAGAAACAGAGCACTGACTGAGATTTTTTTTTTACAGTGAGGAGGAAAAGCTCCTGCAGATGCTGAGCACAGAATTTACACCAACCAAGACATTTGTGTGATTTGTGCCTCATGCTATCTTGGGCTGCAGCCAGAAGTGTAAGCTGCTCAGAGCCTGCTTGAGTCCCCTGACGTTACATATTCCCCGTAAAGCAAGATGTTTTTAAAAAGTAATTTACTTGCTGTGATATTAGAAGTTCTAATGAGTGGATCTATACTTCCTTCTGGGTCTTTTGCAAACCTCATAATAAATGTTGTGTAATCTCTGGCACTTGATTATAGATCTAATTTTAGGTACTGATGTTTGATTTGAGGATTTTTTTGTCCTTTAGGAAAGACCAGAATGATTTGCATTTCCATGACCTGCATTGTTTTGAATCTTAATTGCTGTCCCTTAATCACATAATCACTAGGAACCCGATCCTTCAGATACTTAATGTTGTTTGCACAGCAGGACTGTTGGTAGGGTTAAGGACTGTTTCCCATCTGAAGTGTTTGCAGATTTGCATCCTGTTTCCAGCCACAATGGAAAGGACAACGATTTGGGCAAAGGCTAGGGGAATAAACAGCTCATGGTTCAGGTTGCAGGCACGGGGAGGAGCTAAGCCCTGCATCCCAAACAGGGTGGCACCAACCAGAGGAAATGAGCCTGACTCATCAGTAAGCTTTAATAATTTGCCCTTTATACAGACATTCCTTGGGGCAATCTGCATACTCTGTCTTTGAGTGGCTGACAGTATCTACAGATACCTGAAGGTTTGTCCTGTCAACCTACAGAAGTTGAGAAAGCACAGAAATACATCATGGAATCTTTGGAGTTGGAAGGGACCTTCATCTAGTCCAGCTCCCCTGCAAGGATCACGGACACCACAGCTAGATCAGGTTGCCCAGGCGCTGATCCAACCTCACTTTGAAAGTCTCCAGGGACAGAGCATCAACCATATCTCTGGACAACCTGTTCCAGTGCCTTACTACTCTGACTGTAAAAGACTTCTTCCTTATATCCAACCTAAATCTCCTCTCTTTGAGCTTGAAGCCTCGCTCTTGCTGTTTTCACAGCCTGGTTTTCGGTGTGATGTTGCTTATATTCCCACAAGGCAAAACCTTTTCAGCTGTTGATGGCAGTTAATAGCTTGTGGAGGGATATGTGAGAAGAGATGTTTACAGGAGGAAAAAAAAAAAAAAGGAATAAAGTCTGAGGTTTTTAGACTGAAACAACCGAGAAAAAGGCATTGGAATATAGATGCCATATATATGGATGTGAAACATTTCTAAAAATGTGTCGCATCTCAAAGATGATCAAAATACAGACTTCAGTTCTGCTACATTTGAGGTTACTTGTTGAGCTCTGGTGCACACCATTAGTTCGGAGAGGTGGATGTTTTGTATTGGAATTACCAGTCAGCAGTTTGTGTCAGTCCTGCTGGGGCTGCCTGCATTTAGGTAGTCACATGGGGACAAAGGAAGCTGAGAACTTTCCTAGCTTATAGCAGTTTTCAAATCCACCTAAGTACTCTCTCCAGCAGGCTTCTCACCTGCAGCTTTAAGACATCCATCAGTCCCATGGGATCTCTGATAAACACCAAGTAGATTCCCTGGAGTACTTCATCAAGATCAAGTGAAGCAAAAGACTCAGTGCTGTCTCATTCTCTTCACAGCCTTGGGCACAGATTTGAGCAACATGAGAGCTGCTGTGACCCATGTCATCTGGCAGTGGTCCCCAAGAGCTTGTTTACACTGGATATTTTTTTCACGAGAATGTAATTACACTGCTGAAACTACATGAGCGTGAAAACTTTGCACGTGTAGCAGAGTTAAGCCAGGTAAGGAGTTTTGTTGTAAGCCGCATTTAATACCAGTGTGGTGTATCACCAATAACCACCTTTGCTACTGACAAACCTCACCTACGGGCCATGCACCAGCTGCAGATTGCCAGCATTATATTTCAGCTCTGTGCCTTCAATCCTGATCCCTGTAACCTGCGAGAGCCAACCAAGTGTACAGTTCCGCACCGTGCAGAGCCTACACGTGTTCTGCAAGGAAAAAGGCAATCTGAGGTTACTCCCCCTGTAGTTTGATATCTTCAGTCAAGTGACTACATTTCTTTTTTGTTTCTGTAGGACTTCTGCCTTAGCCAGGGCTTGATTCTGCAGGGTGCTGAGCCCAGTTGTAAGGCACCGACTGTCCCTTGTTCCCTGCCATCAGCAGCCCAGGAGAATAATCATTGTCCTTCAGGAATGCTTGACATCATTCAGAAATGCTGAGCACCTTCCAGAACTGGAGCTACTAGGATGAACAGGGCAGAAACAGGCTCATGCTTTGCATTTGGCCCAGAACGGGCTTTTAAAGGACATGAGGAAGTTCTTTATTCTGAACTATGAGCCTGCTCTTGCTTTGACTGAAGCAAATGGATTTTGTTTCTGTACTTTGATGTAGAGAGTAGAGAGATTGATTTTCATCAGTAAAGTAAGGCAGTCTGGCTGATCCACAGCATCACAGGCAGGCTCAGCCACAAACACAGCATCATCATTTTTTTCACACCTTACTCTGCTCACCTTCATCAAACAGCTCCTCTTCATTAAAGCAGTACCTCTGCTTTAGATGTGTTATGACACTGCTGTGAAGCACAGAATTCCCTGAAGCCTTAGAGAGAAATAGATAAATGAGACATCTTGAGCCATCACTACAGAGAGAGAAAAGGAGGACATGGTGCTGATTTCAGCAAACACCCTTGCTTCCACAACACTTACTCACTGTTAGGCTACTCCACAAACCTTTTATGTAAAGAAAATTTGCAAGAATAGCAACGAAGATGACATAATGAATGAAGTGAGCAGTTATTTTTGGCTGCCCCCAATTTGGGTGACATTGAGTTTGGCCACAGCACCTGCCACGATGGCTTGATAAGGTCTGAAATAGTGCATGAATAATAAATGAGGCTCACATCGGGTAAAATTCAGTGTTTGAGGTTTTTTTTCTTTAATGTCTTTTTATCATGTTCCCGTTGCTTGACTTTATCTGAAGGGATTATGTTTAGAGAGCGTACACAGACAAATAGATATGCTAATAAAAAATGCAATAGTTGATAAGGTACAGCAACAGGGAGCATTCAGTGCAGACTAAAGCCAGCTCCTGACTAAAAATGGTTACTAACGTAACTGAAATTTGTACTTTGGTCATTAAAAAACACAGATAACAAATGAGTAAATTATCCTTCTGACTGGTTTACTTTCAGGAGGCTATTTGTCAGTGTAGATCAAGTGAATGGTGAAAGAAGGGCAATAAAAGGAGTTATGCTTTCTATTCTAGTAACTAGAATGAGGGGTTGCGGGGGAAATGCAGGTTACAATCTGATAAATAAGTGCACGATACATGCCAGGCTTATGGTGGCATTGTTGCAGAGCAGGAGAGCTCGGGAGGGATGTGTATTTCTGAGTCCTGTGAGACTGGCAGTTCCCGCTCTTCATCCAGTTCCCATCTTCTCTGCTAGTGGAGAGAGCACCCACGTTCAGAGGCTTTGGCAGGACTTACCACCTGAAGGATCACCTATTACAGAGTATGAAGACTTTAAATCTGCCCAAGAATGGTTTCCAAAGCTACAAATGAATGATTTCATAGTCAGTGACCTGCCTTCCAGAGCTACTCGATAGTACAAAAGCTCATTAAAGATAAAAAGGCTAAAAGAAATGTAAGCTTTCTGAACAATTTTCCAATTAAAATAGACTTTTCTAGGGGGAAACAAACCAATGAAAACTGGTTATCTGGAAAGTTAACACTCTAATTTCTCAAATGCAAAATCCTGAAACACCTTGTCCCACCAACTTCCAGCAAGAAGCGGCATTAATGAACACTGTGGCAGAAGCCTGGATTCTAGAAAGATCATGGAAAAAGAAGAAACTGCAGTAGAAACATTTGGCTTGTCACAATTGTTATATAGCACCGTAGCTGCAACTTCATAATGTGCAATAAAACTGACATGACGAGCTTTCTTTTGAAAAGCACTTTGGTTCTGGAATAAAATCACATGCATCAAAAATATGGCATAGCCTTCTGTATTGCATAACGTATTGCATAAGAGAAAATAGAGAATAGCTGTTTCACATTAATGCTTTGTCACATGGGCAGGTGAGGCATGCCAATGGTGAGTGAAATTTCATCATGGAAAGCGAATGAGAAAAAGAGTTTCTGATTCAGTCAACTTCAAAATCACACTTCATTCACTGTAACGTTTTAAACTATTATAGTTCCAAGCATGATGACTGTAACTGAAAGAGGCTTGACAGAAGGAGGATATTTTTACCGTGTCAAGTGTCAGCCCTTTGGATTTAATCAGAAGATCACTTAAGTCTCATTGCCTGTAATTTCCCAAGCACAGTCAGAATCCTTATTTCGATGGATTTTTATATATTTTTTTTTTTCTTACAGCAACAGGAGAAAAAGACATTTCTTTAAATGGCTGAGGATTTCTGGCATTTAAACAATTTTAATTACTTGTTTCTAAACTTAGAACATGTATAGAATTTAAAGCTTTCTAAAATCTTGCTGAAATTCTGAGGTTTTCCATTGAGTCAAATCACATTTTAATGGACAAGGAAGGAAGGAAGGAAGGAAGGAAGGAAGGAAGGAAGGAAGGAAGGAAGGAAGGAAGGAGTAAAATTGAAGAGCAAGCAATCCGACACTGTTTATTACATTTGTCTTTTTTTAGATTGACAAAATGAAAACAACACCCACATCAAATGTAATTGCCAAAATCGTTCCATTTTATTTTATTTTATTTTATTTTATTTTATTTTATTTTATTTTATTTTATTTTATTTTATTTTATTTTATTTTATTTTGTGAGCCACAGAAGGCAAAATCCATCATTCCCACCTCAGCCTTTTCAATTATTATTTTCAGAGATGATTGTTATATCCACCTCTTCCCAGTAGAGGTGCCAGTGAGAAGAACTGGGTACTAGGGCCCTCGTACTCAACTCATTACGCAAGAATGAGTTTCAGGAGTACTGAGGAATGTGCTGGATCAGACACCTGGGAGGTGCTTCTTTACATAATTACCACAGTTTTCTAGTAGGAGACCGCCTCAGGCTCTCTGTGGCTCTGCACCGCGGGGCTTCAGGTCTCTCCTATAAAGATTTTGCTTAGTTAAGTAAGGGAAAATATATTTAAGGGCAGTGGGTGAAACAAACTTGTGTAAGAGAGCCTGCACGCAATGTTGCATTGTAACCACACGTAGACTAGTGGGAGGTGGTTCCCAGTTGCAGCCTCAGCACCTCTGCAGTGGATCATTTGGTAGGTAGAGGGCTGGGTGCGGGCCTGCGGGTTGCCTGCTGCTGATGTCTGATGCTGCAAGTGGAATTCACCAAGAAGGCTGTAGGCTTACACCACAAGCGATGATCTGTCACTGTGTTATTTTAGGTACGTGCTCATTATGTTGCAACAAGCATCAGGATGGAGTAAGGTCTACTCCTGAGTTTGCTACTTTTCCCACCCAAAGAGCTTGTAAAAATACAGCAGGCAATGGAGGAAAGCAGACTTTTGCTTGAATGGAGCTCTAGAAGGTAAGAGCAGCAGTGAAGATAGGATGGCACAGGTCACCTATAGGGCCTTGGCTGAAAGTCCTTGCCGGAGCTCTTCTACTGTGTCTTACTGCTCTTAATAGTATTCAGATGCACCACCTGATACCGCAAATGAATCTTCACTCCATTACGAAGGGATGCACAAATACCAGTAGTCAAGAGGTTAGTGAACTCAAACCCTGCTTGGTGTTAAAAACGTTGATGGTCAACTGCCGGTGCGGGTGGTGCAGTAAGGATGGAACAGATTGACTTATGAGTTTATCAGTTTTGATCCAGTCACAACTGCTAATCAAATCATGCCATTTAGCGCAGCGTCGTTCTGAAAAGTAATTACTCAGTTGTGTCAATGCAGTTCAAGCAGACCAAAAAGAATATGCTAACTCGAATCGACTTTTCCCATAAAGGTAGGATTGAGAAGGATTAAGCAACGCAGAAGTCTTTGCTGGAGAGCTGTACAACAAAGCACACTTTGTTCCTTTTGTGATGACTGTATCACTATGTCGTTTGTTGTTACAAAGAGAGGCTGATATAGAGAAGACAGCGCTATTCCAGTTAATGTGAAGAGTTAAATTGTTTAGAAGAGGAGTGCGAGCACACGACAACTGCTTGGCTTGGGGTTTTGTGGTTGGGGGTTTGCAGAGCTCTGCAAGGCCTCACATCAGCAACGCAACGCACAACTTCCTCTAAATTGCTTTAAAATGACTCTTAAAAAACCTTTAGGCTTTTTTAGCCTTTTTATTTAGGATTTAGGCTGTGTGCCCGCTAGGCCGCGGCACCAGGGCCTGCACCGCAACTACAACTACAACTCCCACGAGGCTCTGCGCGCGGCGCGGGGCACGACGGGAACGAGCCGCGGCCCCCCGAGAAACGACGGCCGGGGAGGGCTCGAGGGCGGGCGCGCGTGCGCGGCAGGAGGCGTGCCCGGCGGCTCCCCTCCCCCTCCCTGCTGTGTGTCGGTTTCGGGCGTCCGTCGCCATTTAGCGCGGAGACGGCCCCGAGGCGGCCGCTGCGCCTCCGCTCCCTCCTCCCCGCCGCGGCGCGGGGCGCCACCCGGACTCGCGCGGCCTCCGCTCCCGTTTCCCCGGTGTGAGGCGGCGGGCGGTCCCCGGTGAGGAGAGGCGGCGGGGGGCGGCAGCAGGAGGAGGAGGAGGGTTTCCGGCTTCCCGCGAGGCGGCGGTCGGCGGCGGCCGCCGCTTCTGCTGCTGAGGGAGCGCGGCCCGGCCCGGCCTCGCGCGGGCGGTGGCTGCCTGGCGGGAGGGGGAGGCCGCGGCCGCCATGGGCGTCCCTGCGAGGCGGGGCTGAGCCCCGCGGCCCCTTTCCCTGCCCTCGCGGCGGGCTGAGGGCGCCGGGCCCGCCCGCCGCGAGTGACTGAGCGCGGCGGCTGCTGCCTCCGCGGCCTGCCGCCCCTTCCCCTCCCCGCGGGCTTTCGCTCCGGGGGTTCTCGGGCCTGCCCCGGCCTTCTCTCGCCCTTCCTTCCCTCCCCTCCCCGCCCGGCCCCGCGCCCCGGCTCTCTCGCGGTGCTCCATGTCGGCCCCGCTGCCCGTTGCCCCGCTGCAGGATGGATGCAGACGCTAAGCGGGGAGCCGCCCCGCTGGCCCAGCCTCCCCAGCAGCCGCCTCCCAGCTCCGCCGCCGGGAGCCCTTGGGACCCTCCTGCCTCGCAGCTGCGGCTTCGGCCGCGGCCGGGCGCGCTCCCCGCGCAGTGAGCCTCCCCCCTCGCCTCCCCCAGCCCCTCCTCACCCCAGCGGCGCTTCCCCGGGCCGCGATGTCGGGGGGAGCCGCGGACGGTACATCCCCGGCTCCCCGCTTCCTGGCTCCCCCGCCGCCGCCCCCCAAGAACGGTTCCAGCTCGGACAGCTCCGTCGGGGAGAAGCTGGGAGCCGCCGAGCACGCAGCCTCCGGGACCGGCGGAGCGAGCGGTGGAGCGGGGAGCGGAGGCCGTAGCGAGGAGTACCGTCGCCGCCGCCACACCATGGACAAGGACAGCCGAGGGGCGGCAGCCACCGAGCACCGCTTCTTCCGCCGGAGCGTGATCTGCGACTCCAACGCGACGGCCTTGGAGCTGCCCAGCCTGCAGCCCGCCGCACCTTCAGCCCCCGTGTCGGGAGGCAGCGCTGCTCCCTTGGTCTCTCCTCCCGAGTGCATCCGCACGTCTTGCATCGCTGTCGGCGCCTCGCAGGCCCCCTCGCTGCTGCAGCAGCCCCCGCCGCCCGCCCCGCTCCCCCTAGAAGGACGCTCTGCGGAGGAGCCCCCTGCCACCAAGGATGCTGCCCCACTGCTGCCCAAAGAGGAGGAGGATGAGGCCACCACTCTGCCCCCCACCAGCACCGCTGGCAGCACGTCAGCTGCCAGCCGAGAGTTTGAGGAGCGGAGGGCACAGCAGGAGGACATAGAGGAGCTGGAGACCAAGGCGGTGGGCATCTCCCCCGATGGCCGCTTCCTGAAGTTTGACATCGAGATTGGAAGAGGCTCTTTCAAAACTGTATATAAAGGACTGGATACTGATACCACTGTGGAAGTCGCCTGGTGCGAGCTACAGGTAAAGCAAATAAAAATGAATTGCCAGAACATGGCTGGGCTCCTAGGTGCTTGGCTGCATGCTTGAGGGTGATTAAAAACCCATCCATTTGAGGTCTATGTAGACAGGGAACTGCAGACCTTACCCGGGTCACCCCCTTTGGAGAAAGGTGCAGCCTGGAGTCTGAATTATTATTCTTATTATTTTTTTATCTTAAGAGAACGTACTGCACTTCTGTTTCTTGTGCCATCTTGCATTTTACCACCAGCAGAAGGTAACTTGGAGGTCTGTAGAAGTACTCAAATGCAGTTCAGACAGGCCAAGGGAAAAATTGTCATGAATTAATGGCAGCAGCTTTTCAAAATTTGTTTTTAGGCGACTCTCTTAGAAAAATGTTAAAGTTCAATTTCACAGGTGCTTTGTATGTTTGTGGCACTGGGTTATTGCAGGCTTAGAGTATATCCTAAGTCATTTAGTGCATCATGCTGAGTTGTGCGAAGCTGTTTTTTATTCTAAGAGCTAGGGTTCTTGCTTGATACAGGTACAAGGATGAAATGAATCATATCCTTTATGAAGCTTTGAAAAGCCTCACGCTTAACCTTTGCAGATGACTGGTGGATAAAACTGAAGTGAGAATAGGGCCACAGTTCTCCCAAGCCTGATCTAATGATGGCAGAAACACCCTTAGTTCACACAAGTCGGAGCTTGTATAACTGAGAGACAGGTTGCTGTGCAACAGCTTTAAAAGAAGTGGGAAGAGCTGGGGTACCAGGAGCAAGTATCTGGTGTAGTATTTGGCTTTCAGTGCCTCAGTGTTAAATTAAAAAGATAGTGCTTACTTTTTAGTGTTGTTTCAGTACAGTCTACAGAGGGATTCGTATACTGTGGCTTCATTATTCTGTGTGTTCTGATGCAATTTAGGGCAGACAAAAGAGCATTGGGTCAAAATCCCAGGAGCTTTGGAGGAGGATCAGAGCAGATAGCTCCCTGCAGTACTATAGGGAGACTTTGTTCTCTTCAAAAGCAATTTTGTATCTCATCCTTCAACAGTACCTTTGTAGATTATGTTATTACCCTTGCTCTACGCTTAGTGGCTGTGGAAGTGAGCTTCCAGTTTTCTGAGACCTTTAAGCACGCATCTTTCCTACATGCTGTTCTTCTTGTGGAAGTCTTCTGAGTGTGAATTTTAAGTAGCGTTGGGCTCTGCTTAAGCAGAATGCAGTTTGAACTGAGATTAATCCTCCAAGAAGATGTGATTTCTATTTGAAATTTTAATCTTTGTAATTTTGGAGTTCATGTACGTTAACCTCAGAAATCCGTTTTAATCTTTACAGTGTACTTACTGATCAGAAACTAATGACAGCTCGGCATCAGTCACTTTCAGATAACATCGCCTCTGTTGAACAGTCTTAGTCATCTTCCATGCTATGTGAACAAATGGTCCAAAGAAGCATCTTCTTTGAAGCAATGTAATAAAAAAGCTCATTTATGAAGAGCGTGTTGCTGAACTTTCTGTTGTTTGAAGAATTCCATGCGTAGTTTCTAAAATGACAGTGAGACTGCAAATATTGGTTGGGGGAAAATGTTGCATGTTCTTCTTGAGGATACTGAAGGCAAGTGAAATTATTTTCAAGGCTGTAGCTTTCCTCTCATAAGGAGAGTGAATACAAAGTGATGCTTTTAAAACATAAACTTGGTTTTTGTAGCTTTTAGAAGTATTTCTTGAAGGAGCTACTCTGTATGGTGAGGGGTGTTAAGATAAGGTCTTGTTTTATTGCGTCTAGAAATAAAAGGAGGAACCTGGGAACTGTTGATTTGATGGCTACATACTCTTCTTTATCTAGGAAAACATAAATGTTGACAGGACAATGAAATTCTTTGTGCATGTTTTCTGTCAATGTCTGAATTCATGAAATGGTCAAGATTAGTGTCATCTTGGTTTTCTTGTTTGACTTGTGTTGAAGATTTACTCATCTTCAAAGCATCCTTATTTAATGGAATCGCGAGTCAGTTTCTTCCATGTTATATTATAGCAACCCTTACTAACTTGTGCTTGTTTTTAATTGCCTTGACATGTCATTTTACTGCTAAAAACCACTTTTTTTTATACCTCTGCTTATGCTAGCAAGTGTAGACATCCAAGGTGTCCCACCTCTCGAGAGTCTTCTCCACTGCCACTGTAGTGCTGCCACAATGAGGCCATGCAGGCTCAGTTGTTCATCTCTGCACTCTTATGGAGTTGATGAGGATGTATCGCAACTTGTTGGAATTACTTTCCTTTGGACTTTTCAACATGCTTTTGGTGTTTCAGTTTCTTAAAGTTCTGCTTGGAAGAAAGGAATATGCTGGCTGCTTTCAGTTCATTTGAATTAGTGTTTAAATGCTGAGCAGGAATTGTGTGGATCAAAGACATTGTGGAGGAATGTGTAATAGTTGCGTTGTCCATCATTGTGAAGTCACTCTGCCAGAGATCATCTAATTTTGATGTCCTCTGTAGAGACAAGAGGTAAAATCTGGGAATATCAGTTCCTTCTCAAAAGGAGTGTGGTTGCATTTTATCAAGTATGGCTCGGGTTCCCACGGTACTGATGATTCCTTGGAGCATATTATTCTGTATCCTTAAGAAGGTTTTCCAGCAGCATTGTAATTCTTTACGCTTGATGTATTGAATTGTAGTGGAAATAGGAGAAAGACATGATGTTCTATGGGTAACTTACTGCTGTGAGAACCTCTGGGTCCTGGAGAGGTCCTGGCCCAGTCTTAATTTTTCTTAATCTGAAGATGATGGAAAGGTCTGATTAGAAGGAACTGAGTATTTTAAGGTTGCTGATAGATAACTAACAAAAGTCTAAGGAGGGCATGGCTGATAGATAATCCTTGCTCCTACAAGCAGGCTACAAACTGTAACCGAACCTAGTTTAAATATTGGATGCAGGTATTTAAGCGTGAAGTAGCTGCCCTTCTGGGAGTATGGGGGAGATGGGAAGAGCTCAGCAGCAACTGCTTAGGGCCGCTACTCAGCTTCGCTTACTGCAAGGATGTTGTTCAATGTTAGCCTTCTAATTCTTTTATTCTCATTGTGTAGGTTCATCTTGGCTCTAGTTATTCTGAGTCAAGTGTGCCTCCTACTGTTGCCATAAGCGCATCTCATAGATTTAGTGAAGTAGTAGTTAGGGTTACTGCTTTAATAGTATTGAAGTAGGTAGAAGTTAGCAAAAGTGGTTTCTGCTGCTGTTTGCTATTGTAGTTAAATTGTCTCTTCCTGTATAACCATGTTACTGTTGAGACTTCTTAAGTTACATTGGAGCGGTGAGTCTTTTGTCACCTCTTTGTACAGCTCAGGTACTGTTATGGCAAAACTGTGATGTCTCTTCCTGTTAGGCCTCTTACACCTGGTAGATAAAGTTAATGCCAAAGGTAGTAAGAGTCAATTATGAAAGCCAAATCTTGGAGACTATGTGTCACCCTCTGAGTCCTTGTTTCAGTTTGAGTCACTTTTAAACAAGGTGCTTGTTAACCTGTGGTCTACAGAACAATACAGGCTGGTGAGGTCTATGCAAAACTTTGCGTGGAGTTATTGCTGTGGGTTCTGTTGCTCAAATAAGTGACTTCTGAAATATGGAAGGGAAGATTGAGCTGTCTTGAGCTGTGTATTTGTTGAGGATTTGGAGGCCTTCCTTCATTTGGGTAGCATCTTTCTTTTTTTAAAGGAAGAATGATTTAGAAACTGTAGCTAGAATGATATTTACATTAGCTGAAAGCACTTTGCTGGTAAACCACAAGCATGGGGAACTGTGTACCACATGCCTAGTATGTGCTGTATCAGTCCTTCACCTTCTATTTCCTTTCCAGAAAGGACAGGGCAGTCAGTTGTCAGTTACAGTTCATGAATGCATCTGGCTGATGTGTCACTGCCTTTCTTACTCTACCATCAGTGCAGTGCTGGTTTTATTACTGTGTGCAGTGCATGAGCTGCTGAGGGAGAAGGAGGCTGGGTGCTGTCTTCCAAGCAAGACAGAAGTTAAGCAGTGAGTTTAAAAGGCAAGCTGTTCAAGAACAATCTGTGCTAGTTACTGCTTGGAAGGGGGGCTGAATTGAATTTGGTTACCTGGAGTTATGACTCCTGTAGGTAATCCAGGATAGGTTACATAATGCACTTGATGTAGCCTGTAAGTGATACATCAAGTATAGCATATGAGATGCTGTGGTTTACCAATGGAGTTTTCCGTAGGCAGTAGCTATGAAAAACAGTTAAAAGCAAACAATAGGTGAATGTCAGCTATGAGATTCTGTAGTACAGTGAAATGATAATGCATCTGGTCATCAGTGTGTTTTTTTTATTACAGGTAGTAGTGATGAGCTGAATAGTATTTTCATGGGTCAGATTTCTATTTTTTTTTTTTTTTTTTTTTACTGTAACAACCTGTAAAAATTATCTGAGCAACTTTCTGACTTCTGACTTTTCAGTTGGGAGGTTCATCTTCACCTTTGTTGACGCTTCAGTTTTAATTCTATCTGTCTTGATATCTTAGCTGAAGCTCGGTTTAATACTGAGCTTTAGTTGCAGAGACAACAGCGAGCTATAGCTTCTGTGCTCTGGAGGGTACGCTGTGCTGCAGGCACACCATAATCATCAGCCTGCTGAAGCCAAAGTACAATTCTTATAAAATCTCTCAGCTTTCTGGACTAGCTGAGCTGGGAATGTTTCAGAAGTTGCTCGTTCAACTCTGACAACCAAAAAAGGTCTTGTATCACATAGCTGTGGCATCCTGTAGTCTTTTTTTTTTTTTTCTTTTAAAGCTGTTTGCATTTTGCTTTGCTGAGAGACCTGACTGCAGAGATACTGGCTCTGACGTGCCATCTTCTATCTGCATTAAAACAAAATGGAAAACCAGACGAAAACTTATGTGCAGCAAGAGCAAGCTGAGGGGTCTGGACCTAGAATTTGATTGACTGTTAACATGCTACTGGAAAACCATTACATCCTGCTGGTCCAGGGGGGATGTACAGTCGCATCTTGGAATAAATATACACTCTTAACAGTTATAACTGTGCTCTAATTCTGCATATGTTTTAAGGCTGTTGCAGTTTTAGATCAAAATTGAATCGAATTCATTGTGAGGATAGCCGTTGTCTACCTTGCGTTTCTGATCAGTGTTTAAAATAATGGCCTGTGAGCATAACTGTGTTATTAAAACTGCTGCAATGTCACTGTGTGTCTCCATCTTATTACTTGTTGTGGTAGATTCACAGTTATAGCAAATCCTCATAAATGAAGGTATGTGACAGCGTCTGTTATTGGGTCTTTATTGGATTTCCGTTCTCAACTCTACAAAGTCCAAAATACTGAAGACTGAAAGGTGTAAATCCATGAATGTCTGACACCTTCAGATCTCACTGGACTTCTTTAACTTTGCTCATACAGGGAGCCTGACATTTTTGGAGTCAAGTTTAAACTTACTTTCAGTTGCTTATTGATATTGGGGCACAAAACAGTTACTGGCTTCAGGTCTCAGATTTGAAAACACCTTTTGCTGAAGAGCAAAACGTAGCCATATTCTTGAGTGTTTGTGCTGTAATTGATACAATTGACAGCTTGATAAATGACATGGGGAAAGGAGCCAGACTAATTACCTGCAGAAGTATAAACAATGGTCTGATTCCTTCAGACTTTTACAAAGGTGACCCTGAAAGAGAGAAGGGAGCTTTAAAGTACATTCTGGAGCTTCAGCTGTTAGAAGACCTCTGCTTGGGAAAATAATCTTACCTCAAAGGGATGTCAGCTCCAGGGATGGCTGTGGTTCAATTTATAGCTGGCTGGTTGCAAGACAATAAATATAATTGGATAAGTACGTTTTGAAGATGCAGTGTTTTCTTATGGAAATAAATATGTTAGTTCAGGTGGGTTTGAGAATTGAAGAATCAGATCTCTTAAATGAGATTTGTTTTGGGTTCTTGTGGCTTAAAATAAAAACTCTTAGCTCTATAACTAAAATCTTGTGGGCAAATGGGAAAGTATCCTTCTTTGGAAGGGATCCCAATAGAAGTCTCTGGAGACATGCTGTGCAGGTCCTTAGAGAGCTGTCTGCTTGAGTAGTGCATATGACAGCAAGATATCGGTGGTTGTCTGTATGGATGCAGTGTGTGGTGTGGTGTAGTTTCAGTGCCTTTTGGTTAGTAACTTCCCTCAGGGCCATGCTATCCTCTTCCTTATTTTTTTTGTGTTGTTCTATTTCATGCCAGCAGCTTGTTAAACAGCACAGTTTCAACTGTCACCCAGGTTCTCCATACAGTGTGTGACAGTCTGTGCTAAGCAGTGGCAGCCTTGGTGCTTCCTGTCATGAATGTCTTCAGAAACTTTCACTTCCTGTCAAGTCCAGCAGCCTCTTTTAGAGATTGCTAACTGCATCTCCTGGCTCATGGTTGGGTTGTATGAAAAGCTGAGCACTTTTCTGTGCCAGCCTTTAGGTTCTTGTTTTCAGGCTTGTCTTGAGAGCTGTGAACTTCTGAATAATGGAAATGCAGGCATAATGGCTGTAATGTTTGGGCTTTAAGAGAAATACTAAATGCCATGCAAGTTTGCAGCTGGGCATAAGACTTTCTCTTGGCAGAGTGTGTGTTTTGTAATAGCAGATGGTACCAAGTTACTATTTTTGACTCTTAAACTTTAAATATTGATTCCATGGTTTTAGCTTGATCATGTGCCTGCACAATGACTGAAGAACATTCTCCTGGTGTACTTGGTGCACAATTCCTATTCTAAATTGCAGGAATTATAGTGTGAGGGGTGGGGGTGGGGGAGTGGGGATTTCGAGGGCTTTTGTCTAAACTGATACATCTACAGGTCTTCAAATATACTGTTAAAATTCTTGTCCTGACCAGTGGCACCCAACTTTTCATATGGGCCTTGGAAGTGTTGTTATGGAGGCTCTCTGTAGTCCCCAGGACTTCAAGCTCCTTTTGAGATAACTTCAACTTTGTACTGAACTTAATCAATGTTGGACTGTTTATGGATGATATTCTACAGATATCCTTCTTCCTACTTTCTATCCAACTTCCTCAGTGCATATAGAAATTGTTGAAGGTTTGCTAGTTTAGAACCTCAATTTTTTTAATGTGTGAGTTTTTTTTTCCTCCTCAGTATTCCCTTTGGGAGTGCTGGAGTAGGTGAAGAGGTTACTAGGATTGAATAGGCATCAGGCAATAAAGCACTTGAGGTCATCTTTGAAAAATGGAACTAGTTTGCTTCTGGTTTATGGCTTCAACCTGCAGATTACTCCTTAACTTCTGTTTACGAAGGGTAAATGTTGTGTTAATAATCTTCTGTGCTGTGTGATGCTATCCTCTTAACCTGAAAGGAGACTGTTGCAGCGGGCTAGTTACAGGTACTGCTAAATATGTTTTTTCTAATAAGCTGGAGTAGGATGGGATGTGATACAGTGACTGGAAGAACTCGGATTCGGTTCTCAGATGCACTCCTGAACTTATGTCACTCATCACCTTACTGTGATGTGCACCATATGTATTCAGATAGTTCCAAAGCACTTCCAGCAGTGCTGTGTTTTACTTTGTCTGAATCTCAGGCAATCTTCTGGCAAAGGATGTTTCAACTAGCTAAAAAATACTTGTGTTGGTATTTTCTTTGTCTTCCAGAAGCTGTTTAAGTATTAATGTCCACCTAAAGCAGTAAGCTCTCTTCACAAGCATAATGCATCATAAATCACTCAGAGTAACTTATTAACTTTTGATTTATCATTTTAGGCCTAAATAGAATCTTCAGGCCTGCTATATCCATGCTTATTCACAGCTTAGAAATCTTGCAAGAAGTTTGTACATGCTTGATGTCCACCTATGCTGTAGGCAAAATATCCGTGAGCTGTTATGTGATAAGTCAATGACTCTGAACATAGTTCTTTATGCAGATCTGTGTGTTTTAATGTAGGGATGCCGTTTATTTTGTACTCAGTATAACCAAGAATGTGGTACTGAAACCACCTTATCTATCTATTGGTAGTAGTCTGGGCAGGAGTTCTCTGATAGATCTGTTTTCTGGATGAGATTGTTATGGTGGTTTTTGTCTTCTCATTTCTGCAGTGATTGGCAGGATTTCCCCTGGTAAGATTAAAACAAAGGAGTGAAGGCTTTGGGGATGTGGATTCTGTGTTTTGAGCTGTATTCCAGAACAGTTTGGATCTTGTTACCTCTTGTTAATAAGCTTCATGGATAGAAATTTCTGTATGGCTAGCTAGTGCGCCACTTAGTTGGCTTTTAGGACAACAGAAGGTATTGAAAATAAGCTTTATTAGGCTCTTTGTATGAGGGAGAGGCTTAGTCCTTTCTGTTGAGCTATTCTGGATCATTTATTTCATCTGAATGGTTACAACCATTCCTGACTTAGTGGTGTCAGTGAAGGCAGTGAGTGCTGAAGGCAGATTCGAGGCTACTAAAAGAAAGTAAGCAACCACAAATGGAAGAGTGATTGAAGTAATTGAGGGTTTGTTGTTGTTTTTTAAAGCCACCATTTGAAAGGGGAAAAAAGAACAGGAATACTGATCTCTGATTTGGTTAAGTTTGAAAGAACTACTTAGGAGCTCTCTGCTAAACTGAAGGCAGTACAAAGCGATGCTAGCAATTAGGTACATTCTAACTGGTTTTGGCTATTTGATACAGTCTCCTGATGATTCAAGTCTGTCCTGCTGGTGATGTTACCCAGTTTTCTTGGATCTTTTCCTCTCCTAGAGTGTCCACGTGACCTTTTTCTGCTTTACTGACTTTCGCTGGCAAGTTTGTGACCCCAATATAAATGTATTTTGACTGCTATGGAAACAGCTTCTATCCTGGCAAAGATTAATGACACACAAACAATAGCCCACAAATATTTCTATTAAAAGCTTCAGCGGTCCAGGCTGATTATCTGAAGGATCTGCAAATCTGTGTGCACTTATGTAATATGCATCTGTTAATGGCAATTTCTGAACTGTTAGCAGGTTTTGCTGAAATGCTGCAAAATGTTATCACGTCTGTTTTTAAAATCTGCTCCTTTATCTTACTCTTAGAGATATTTTCCAACATTAAGCTATTCTTGATTTCAATCTGTCTTTATTCAGCTGCTTACACTATACTTTCATTCAGGAAATACAAGTTGTGTATTTCAAGTTGTGTGTAAAAAGGGCAAGATGATAACTTGATCTTCCTGTTAATGCTGTGACTGCTTTGGACTCGGAGCCTTTGAATTAAAGCAAAGTTATGGTAGGGAAGACTAAGCTAGAATTTCAGAGTTCTTGAAAAGCAGTCTATTTTAACAAGTCTTAGAATAAGAAATATTGGCTGAAAGGATTGAGGTATTTTGGTAATATCTGTGAATGTAGACCAGTGGAAGCTGTATGTAGAACGTTCTTTGAGGGCATAATCTTTATTTGCGTTTTCCCTGGTTTGGGGCCTAGTGAGCTGTTACATTTGCCAGGAACAGCATGCTGAAAATAGAGAAACTGCAGAAATGTGTGATACAGGAAGACTTAAAGTTCACTGTGCGCATGGTTTGTCTGTGGTTTCTGTACTTCCTTTGCATGCAGCTCGAGCTTCTTGACTGCAGATAGGCAGCATGCGTTTCAGATTGTCTGCAAATGGGGATGAACAACAGCAACAAAAAACCTTCCACATGGCACTTGAATTTGACTTTTTGTTGCCTGTTGATGGCAACTGTGAATCAGTACAGGTGGTGGCGTGATTTCTCATGTTCTTATTAAACAAGCCACAACCTATCTAAGAGGGTCAGTGTTTACTTTGGGCATCATAGAGAAAGGGGGGGAAAAAAGGGGAAGAGGCTCTGAGTTACTACTGAAGTCTTAAATGATGCAGTACATCAATAGGCTGCATGCATACCCAAAGATCTGCCTGTAAATAAATAAGTGTCTTTAATAGTCAGTTATTCCTCTAGGAAAACATTTTATTTTCCTGTGTTCTTTGGTTTTGTAGACTACATGCTTGGATCTGCTAAATTTTAGGTTGCTGATGAACCAGTTCAAAAGAATCTGTAGGAATTTTGGTAGCCCTTTCTGATGTGAATGCCAACACAAGTGATAGCAGTAATTGTCTCAGAACAGTGAAGCAAAGAAACGGCCCAGTTCTGTGAAGAAAATTCAAGCACCTTTTGATTACAGTGGAGTAAACGGAGAAAGTTTGCCTGAATCCATTCTGTAAGAGCAGCAAGCTGTACTTTGAATGTCACCAAATATCTCCAAATTCTTCTTGTGATAGCCTCCATTATTTACTCCATTATTACACTATTACAAGTTGTTGGTTTGTGTACCAATCTGTTCAAGTGAAGGTTTGCTTCACTAGACTTCTGTAGTGGTTTGACCTCTGTCAGAAAACAGTTGTGGCTTCTAATGTGGCAGCTTTTAAGACAGTTCTGAATTCAGAAATTAGGCTTGCATTCTGTGATTTTTATTCCTGTATCACATCCAAAAGCATATGTTGCTCAACATCTGATCCTTAACCCTTAGCTTTTTGCAACAACCCACATGGTTTGGGGAAACGTACACAATTTGAAGGGGTGCAGCTACTCTATGTAAAATCATTGATAATTACTAGGTAATGGCACAACTGATATGCATGTTAACAAGAGCGTGGGTGAGTGCAGTTAGAAACTGCAGACTGTGAGCGTAGTGATGTTTTAAGTATGTTTTGTCACTTTGGGAGTATGAAATCTGAGGAAGTTGGCACTGGAATTTAGAATGGAAAGAATGAGTTAGTTGATGATATACAGAAGTATTTTCCATTTGGCTTTTCTTCTTATCTCCTCTGGCAATAATATGCACGGAAATGGCTTCTTTTTTTTTCTTGTTCCTGTGTGTAGGAATGGTAATTGTTCTTGCTGCTTACCTGTTCAGGAAGTATTCTTATTCCCTTCTCCTACCTCTCCACCCTCCAAACAACACTGTATCAGTCATTGCTGTTGACACTTTTGCTGTTTCCTAGCTTCAGCCTTCCTGCATTGTCCTGTGATCACTGGATAAGCCATCTGGCAGAACATGGATTTTTATTTCCTTTGCACTCTGGGATAAAGGGATTTTCTACCTGTCTATGTTTAGGCTACTACATATGTATTTTACTTTATACTATATGTAAAGAATGATGAACAGAATTGAATCCCGCACCTAAATTTGACTGCTAGAGTTGCCTTCTTCCAACTGTAGACCTTTCCAGCTGGTAAATCAATCTTATCCATGGAAATGTGCTTACAGTTCTCTTGGGCATTTGCCTTCCACTCTTTCCTTCTCCCTTCTTAAGCCAAATCTCTTTCCAGGTAGGGGAAAAAAAAAAGAAGACCGTGGACTGGATTGAGCTTCAGCTGGGTAGCGTGTCTTATTTCGGATACACTTTCTGCTCCTTCTCAGATGACCAAAACATAAGCGACAGCTGAGTTGTCTGTTTGTGTCGTGGGTCAAGGGCAGACCAGCTCAGCAGTTTCCCTTTCCTCTTTCCCAAGTTTTGTTTGGAAGTGGCAGTTCTATATAGTCATCCTTCTGTCATGAAGACCAGGTGGAAATACGTCAGTTGTTACATGTATAAATACTCAGTCGAACAGCTGTGAGTTTATCAGGAGCCATGGAGATAGCAAGTTGGTGACCTAATTGTAGGCTTAGAGGTCTGTAAGCATTACTCCAACTTGAAATAAATAAAGCCTTACTGTGAATCTCATAAGAACAATTTTTGCAGTAGGCTCACTGAAAGGAGAAATGGAGTTGAACCATCTAAGTGAATTTCTTTTTCAGGAAGAGTTGAAAACTTTTTTCTAGAGTATTATACAAGTCCTTGTATAGTAATGATTTCAGCCACTAACACTGAGTTTTGCTGGTGCAGTTGGTGAAGTAGTTAAGAGATTTTTTCTGAAATGAAGCATCTTCTTCCCTTTTGTACTGTTGTTAGTTTGAAACATTTATCTGGCCTCTGGTCCTGTGCTCTTGTCCGTTATCCTTAGGTTGTGTTTCAACCTGGATGTCCAGCAAAAACTGAGGTACCTGATGTGGTCCCAGCTAACAATGAATCAAGCGTAACAAGATTCATAATAAATCTCGTGGATGCTGATAATTAAGGGAGGTTAACTTGACTTTGCAGATTGTAAAGAGTTTTTACTGCCATCCATGTGTGAATGAACCTTGATTTATTTCAGTAATATTGAGAAAGGGGAGATGGAAGTCTGCCAATGGCCATTGGCTATGTGGTTGCAAAATGCAATGTGTTGCATGGGCTACTGAGCATAATGTGAAACAAAGTGCCATGGAAAAAAAAAACCAACAACTTGAGTGCTGAGTACATGGCTGAAAAAAGCACTTTAATGGGAGAATAAGCTTGGTCATTAACTTAAAATAGCTTCTCTGTAGCACATTTCTGTAAATAAAGACCATAGCTTTCGACTAGTGAAGACTGCAGTGTATGTGAATGGAACTGAATTAGAAATAGAACAAAACCCTGCAATAACTATGATAATACCAAGAAACGTGGAAATCAGCTGTTTATTAGTTGAACTACTTGTTGCTCAAGCCTTCAGAGGAATTGTTGATTGCTTTAAAAAGCTTTCAGTTTCAAAGAGATACTTAAGGAATCCTGAAATATCTACGGTTAGTGCTTTTATAAGATGAAACAATAAATATCAGTGACCCTACTTGCTAGCTCTTAGTGACTGTTTGCAGCCCTCAGAAACGAACAAAAAAACACAACAACAAAAGTCAACAATACTCCAAGACAACCCCAACCAGACCAAGCCAATCCGAAACGTTGTGTAGTTGAATTGCTTTGTCTGCATGGTTCTCTCATGCATTAATGCTCTGTTTTCAGGAACAGTTTTCTGGCGGCTTGTGGAACTCAATAATGCTGTGTCTGTGTGATAGGAGCTCTTGCAGCCAGTAGGAAACAGACTTTCAGCTCTTAAGTTTAGGGGATCTAATAGAGCTTGGAAGGCCTAAGCTGTTCTACGCTCCTTTGATGAGAGTTTTTGGCCTTTGAACTGGAAATGTTCATCAGTGAAAACTTGTGTTGTTGAATCTGCATGACTGGTGTGGCTGATGGGAACAGTGTGTTTTTTGCTGTCACATTGATAGCGTTTATGGATGTACTGAAAGGTGGTTATACTTAGTGTGTAACTTCCATCAAGCTTCGTAATTATGAATGGACTTCAGTTCACACTGTTTTCTGCTTTCGTATGAGCTGATAAGGTGTCTGGGATAAGTCATTCTGATAAACGTCTGTTTTTTCAGCTGTATAGCATTGTATGATCTTTTGCTTTGGTGTCAAAGAACGAGAAGTCCCTTGACTCAAACCTCATCTGAGCAGCCATCTTCTAGCTTAGTGCCAGGTTTACAGTTTAAGCATCTGGGAACCATCAGTGCATGCTATGGAGATAGCAAGGATAGCTGTTAGCCTGTCTGGCTTTACTGGCTTTTGAACAGAGGCTGCAAAAGAGAAATAGTTTGATGGAGTTCTTTAGATGGAGTGACAAGAGGAGACTGTGCATACTTGTGTAGCCCCTCTGGGTGTTGCTGGCAAGAGTCCCACCACAACGATTTAGTGTTTGAATATTCAGAGCAAGACTTGGTGACAATTCTTAAAATGGTAGTTGAAATAATTAGTAAGCTATGTGTAATTGAAACTGTATTACCAGCCATCAGCTTGCATAGAATGCAAATCGATACTGATTTTGCTTCTTCTAAAAATATGAGAGCCTGTTTAATTGTGCTTATGATGGGCTGGTTTCCTCCTGTAAAGCCTGTGATGTTAGTCTAGAGACCACACGTATCTCATTGCAGATGAGCCCTACCCTCGTCAGTCATTGGAAGTATTCTTCAAATATTGTTTTTCTAATGCTGTAAAACCATTTGGTTTTAACCCAGGCTGTAGTGAAATGAAAAGTGTCTCTGTGTGAGAGCCCAGAACTGAGAAACCAGTTGCATATTCTTGCTGTAATATTTTGTTAGTGCAGTGCGTGTGATGCGTGTGCTTAATGTGAATGTCAATCAGGTCTTTTTTCCTCTAGCAGCATGAATGCAGCTCACTCATCCAGTGGTAGAAGCTGCTTCTTGAACTCCTTGGTTACTGCACTTTTTGGACTGCAGAAAGCAGTCAAGCAGATTTGAGAAGTGAGCTGTGTAGCATAAATGCTTGTAACTTTCCTGGAGTTTGGATTTGAAATGGTCTGCAATTTTGCAAGCTGACTTTGGAAGAAACATGTTACGAATACTTTATATTTATGTAATGGTCATTAGCTGTTCAGTTTTTATGACCAGCTGATGTGGGAATGATACATTAGGTAGCGCCACTTAAGTAAGATCATGATTCCAGTTGCCCAGCTGGTGTACCTTGGCTACTTGGGCTGTGAGTTTTCAATCTGAGTGTCTAGTTTCAAGCTTAGTTGTTTTAAGAAGCTTCAGACAAGGTGGTGCAAATACTGCTCTGTTATGTCCATTTCTTTCTTAAGCTTTGGTAGTTCAGAATGGTTCAGCAGAGACCTAAAAGCAGTGATGAAACGTTTGAGTTGCCTTTGTGCTGAGACTTGAACCACTATCTTTCTTCAAACCTTGAAGCCTTGATCTCTGTCTACCAGGAGTACATGTTAGTGTCCATATGATGCCTTCCGGAAGAGTTTTGCTTAGACAATGCAAAGTGATATTGTAAAAGAGTTATTTTTGTGTAGCATGTTCAAGTCAAGCTCTCAGTGTGGGAAATGCAGTATAGAAGGCTGTAGAACATAATTCAGTTCGTGTGTTTGTATTGCAGATGTTTAAGCTATTAAAGTTTGATATCCTCAGTGAAGGTGTTCTCCATCAGTACATAAGTTTCTCTGAGGAATAAGGACTGAAGTTCTCAAGCAGAAAATCTTTTAAGGAGCAGCAGCCTCCATTTCTGCAGAAGCAGCAGTCTTTGCAGCTATTAACCTTAGTGTTTAAATGATAAAAGTCTAGCTTTGGTTCCGGTGTGTTGTAGAAGGTCTGATGCAGACATCTGTGAAAAGATACTGCTCGAGTAGCTTTAATTATAGCAAATTCAAATCTTGCCAAATCATTTTCTTACTAGTTTAAAAGCAGATGCTCAAAATCCATCTGCTTTCCCACAAGCACCAGAGAATAATGTTATTGGATAAGCTGGAATATATTTTTAAAATAAATTTGGTGAATAGAATCTTTATCCTTTTCAGTCAAATGTATTTGTAAAATTAGGAAGTTTCCATGTTTGGAGCTGAGCCTTTTAAATACCTTTTGGATCTTTCCTGTTAAACTGAAATAGACTATGCAGGTTTTAAATGAAATAGGGCTGCTAGCAAGCAGTGCTTCAGCATGAGCTGCAGGTTTGTAGGGATGTTCTGATTTCTCTGTAGTGATAGCCACTGTGATTGCGTGGAGAAAAAACAGGCCAGAAAATGTATGTAAATGAGACAAGTGCAAGAAATCTAAACAGTCTATCCTAAACATAGGTATAATCAGAGTAGAGCTTGACTGCTTTTAGCTTTGTTGTAGTGTTTAGAATCTAGCACGCTGCAGGGAAATTCCTTTTTAATTAGCTCAGAGTCAGGTCTGTGCTGTGTCTAATGCTGTTTGACTCTTGGGAAGTGGATTCTGAAAGGTGCTTTGAGAAGAAGGGTTGGCAGGAGCCTGTGGTAGGGAAATGCAGTAGTTATCCCTTGAACCAGCTGGAAAGTGGTGCCTTCCATCTCTTACATAATTCTTGGTGTTTGCAGGCATGGTCTCTTCTGCTTTCTTCAGGTTCCATCCTGTCCTTAAAATACCATCTTGTTCCACTGTTTTAAGTAAGAACGTGAATTTTGGAGAAAAGCCTTCTGTTTTTACAAGGCTGATCACTGCCAGTAAGTTTCTTGGGAAGTCCTTATTTAGGTATGTGTTGTGAAATCAGCTGCGATAAGAAGGGTCCATTGTGGCACAAATGTCAGTTTCTAGCTTACAGCTTTATGTGTGTGACAAACTCTGAAATGGAGTCGCTTGGACTGAGTCAGCAATTCAGTATGTTGAAAGTGTTCAGGCAGTCTCAGTTTGGTTTGCGTACTGCATGTTGATTTGCTCTGCAGATGGGGATCCGAACTGATTGGTTGTGCAGACCTTCAGCTGAAGATGAGGGTGGACTGGGTCTGTCTGAGAGAGCATGCTTGGAAATGGCAAATTGTGAGAAAATGTTAGATTCAACACGTGTTGGGAGCATAGGAAAGATTAAAATAGCATCAAAAAGCGAGCAGCCTCTGCAGCCAAAGTGCTCAGGGCGAGAGCAAGCAGGGGTGGAACTGCAGTTCTTTGTTTGCAATGCAGTCTGGATTTTATTACTTGCAAAGAGAAATCACAAGGGGCAGTGTGTGTTTCTGGTGGACAGATATGTTGTGACTAATTTGGAAGAAGCCTGACCATTAATTTTTCAGCCTGCTAACAGCTTTAAAGGTAGGACTGTGACTCTTGAGGCTGTGATTAATCTGCCCAGCTCCTGCTTATTGGGCAGCTTCTTGGTTTTGTTCCCCTTTCACAATTGCCAGCCCTTAAGTATTGATACTGGTGCAGTTACCATAATCTTAGAGTTGTGAAACCTGCTACTGTGTACTCCAATATATTTATTGAAGTCTATTTCCAGTGTTAGAGGCACTGCAGCAGCAGGTGCTTATGCTGGGCCCTTGTTTTTTGTTAATCAGAGAAAACTAGAAGCACATGAAGTACTTATCCTTCCTATATTCCTCTTGTGTAAGATTTCAGTATTGTGGCCCAAGCTAAGAAAAAGATGCTCAAGCTACCTCCTGCTTTGTTGGAAGAAATGGGTATCACAGGTTCTGTGGAACAATATGGTACTTTCCCCCCTTAGTTGTGGATGCTGATAGGGTTGTTCCTAGTTATTCCCTGAGGGAGCAGTCACTGGTGGCAGCTAGTTTCCTGCTTTTTCTTGGGCTGTTCATAAGCAAGTTTAAGGACATGGAAATGCAAAGAGGACTTCTGGAGGGATCTCCAGCTTGCTTTTCTTATTATAGATCAACAGTCCTGATTAGAAACCAGTTTTCTTCAGGGCATCTCCTCATCTTCTTGAATCATTTGAAGTGTTACCTAGGACACTGACGCTTGAAGTTCCAAACATAAGAATGCTGTGGTGGCAATGACACAACTCTCCTAAGAATTTTCTGTTGTTTTGAGGAGGTAAAGCTATAATGTCGCTTCTACCTTTTAGTCCCCTTAGCAGAAGTGGTCTGAGAACTGTATTCCCAAGGGATTGTTTCCTGCAGCTGGCCATTGGGAGTACTGAGATCTCAGTTTAGGTCAGAACCGTCCTGTGGAAACCTTATGTATTGAAACGATATCTTGAGGAATAAGAACAAAACATTACCTGACACTGCTCCGGAAAGAATCCATGAGGTTCTTCTCGGCATCTCTAGGCGTTAAGTGTTCAAACACTGGGAATTTTGATGAGTAAGTTCATCTTGGCATTCAGGTTATTGCTTGAGTTAATTGAGGAAAATACAGGAGTATCAATGGGGAACAAGCAAAGAAAACTGATTTTGGGGTGTTTCCAGATGGTTGCTTATATGGTTGCTGTCCTGCTTTCACTTGCATCTTGTTGCCCAGTGGTTGGACACTAGGCTCTTGTTCTGGAAATTAAAATTGCCTATCTTGAGATCAATCTGGGTCTTGTTTCTGCCTGTAGGAAAGATGTTCTTGTGGAGCCTTGGTTGTCATAAGAGTGGGGGAAGATTCTTTTCTAGCAAGAGGAAAGCTGTGTATTGTTAAAGGAATAACTGGTGGATTTGAGACTAAAACTTCTGAATGCTTGCCATCTTTGGGATATGTTTTAGCTTAGTTAAAATGATTATTCTGGGGTGTTGTGTGTGGTGATGTAATAGGGGATGGAATGTAATTTAAAGGGAGATATGGGATGCCTCAAATCCTCTTGCCCTCTTACCACCTGTGCTATTGCCACTGAAGCAGTGGATGCTGTACTGGAGCACTTGTGCAGCTTTTCTGACAAAACACTTTGATTTGATTTCCTGCTTCTGTGGCTTCTTGTGTGCAGGTCTGCTAAATGCAGGGATGTCTTTCTGACAGAACTGTGGCTAAAAATGTTTTCAGATAACTTTTTGACTAAGGAACCTATTTCAGTGTTAAATGTGGTTAACAGTTAATTTTGGTGCGTGATGCACAGAACGTGAACATTTGAATATCTTCTATTTTGCTGTATCTGTGTGACTCCTAGAGGGACACAAAGAGAGGTCTAACAAGGAATGATCTCTCATGGAGTTTTCTAGCAGTTATGTAAGGGTTTTCTGTTGCCTGCCAGTACTTGGCCTACGCTTCATGTGTCGTAACTGGTAGTCATCCACAATTCTGTGAAGTAAATGAAGGATGCTTTTTGGATGTGTTTGCAGAAGCAGCAGTGGAACTGGGAGAGCTGTAATTAGTCTGCATATGCAGTATATATGCTCCTATCTTGTATATCATCTTGAAGCTAACGTGTATTATAGACTAATGTGAGTTAGTTTTACAAGTGGAAGAACATGAATATTTGAACCAGTTTGTTTGTTACCTGTAGTTATCATGCTGGAATTTTTGTAAGCTAACTCACCAGCGGCACAGGAGAATTAGGTTTGCATTTATCTCTGTCTGTGATCTTTACTGGTTTTGAACATTGCTAGTAAATCCTGGGAGCCATCTTTACACTTCTGCATGATTTCCAAGCAGCATACTAGTGCAACTTGTTTGTACCCTCTCCTCTGTATGTTGTTCAGTGCTTTTATGAAGTGTCTTACAATTCTTCATCCTAAAATATTTTTGGTTCTGTAAATAGACTTGTCTGTATCACAACTAGTGAAGAGTTCATCCCAGTGTTCTAGGCGTGTACCTACTCATAAAGTACTACAGAAATCTGTGTAATAAAAATAGAGCTACAGTTCCTCTTTTGGTATAGAACGTAAAGAGAATGGATTGTGGAAGAGACCTTATTGCAGTATTGGCACCCTGTAAATGGAAAATTAGTTTTTCATCATAAAATTAAACTGAGGTGTTTGAATGCATCTTCCATTTTGCTAACAAAGCAATCAGTTCAGTGCAAAATGAGAACTGACATGAGTTCCCAAAGTTTTAATGAGGCATTTGAACCAAGTGACAAGGTGATGTAGCTGGTTAATAGCTCATCAAGAATTCTGTTCAGCTAGCAGTCCAACTCGGTGATAAGCCCTCTGTATTAAGCATAAGCCTTACTGTGAATTGGTATCAGATAGCAAACTTACCCGTTTATCTTCCATGAATCAAATAGAAGTCTCGAAGTGAAGAGAGTTCCCTATCTGAGTACTGATTATTTTGGCATAGGACAGCATTTTGATTACTATCCCTTATGTTCACCCTCTAAGGCTGAACAAATTGCCTAAAACCTTCAGCAGTTTTTTTTTTCCAGACTTCTGTGTAAGGAAACACAAATGCTGCCTAGAGGAACCCTAGAATAGAAATGACCGAAGCCCAAACAGTTGTTTGCCATTCTTAGACCAGATTTTCAAGGACCTGAGAGATACCAGAGAAGGTCATGCCGAAGTCATAGGTTTTGTATCTACTGCTCAGCGTTTGTCTCTCCTATTGGTTATAGAGAGAGCAAAAGAAAAGTATGTAATGGACTTACAAAGTTTGAAAGGTTCATATACTTGTGAAGCTACTGTGTCTTTTTTATAGCTCTACTCCTTAAGAGTGTAAATGAAATATTTGATTTCCTGCAGGAAACCATGGGATTAGTTGGAATCATTGTTTTCTATGGAAGAAGAATTTGGTTCTCTCAGGGCAGTTCTTGCTTTGCCTGTAAGTGTTACTGCTGACATGGTGAAGTGGGGAGAGGAGTAGCTTGAACTTGTATTAACACATTTATTCACATACAGCCCATCTCCAGAACAAGCACACAGGGGGCATGGTTTTGATTTATTTTTATTATTTTTATTTTATTTTTCTTGGGTAAAGCTAGGTGCTTCATTGCCTGATATGTCATGCCCATATTAAGTGGAAAGCTAAGAAATCAGACAGCGTAAGTATCTTGGAAACTTGTCAGCCAGACTGTTCTAACCCTGTTGGAGTAGTGTAGGTTCTCTGCCATTATCTTTCCTAGATTGGCCTCCTTGTCCCAGTCTTCAGGCGACACTCACACCTGTGTGTCTCCAGTGGTCCAGGTACTGAGGTGTGCCTAGTGTACTACCTTAGGCACTGCTGGAAGTAACGATTCTCCTAGTGCTACTGCTCCAAAATGTGAACATTGGAAGTTGCGTTAAGATTTCTTGTAACCTTACATAAAGAGGAAATACTCTGATCTGCTGTTGTCCTGCAAAAGGACAAAAGGTTTTTGGTTGTTTTTTTTTTTTTTTTTCCTGCAGCTGTTTTCATGATACATGTTGTATTTCCATACTTCTTACAATTCTGATCCCACTTCTGCTCTTTGTTCAGTGAAAGGAAGTGAGGCAGAATGGCTTTGTATCTAGGCTAGCTGCTGAGATCATCTCTGATGAGCTGTTCCTAACTTCCTGTGCTTAAGCATCTTTGTTTTTTCATGTCCTAGTTCTTCCTTACTTCCAGCTTCCTGTGTGGCAGTGTTAGTACTGGATTTGTTCTGAATGTCCTTGTGTGAATTATGGGATCTTGGAACCTGAGGATTTTCCCAACTTTCTTCTTTCTAGCTCTGGAAGAAGGTTGCAACTGTGACTATGGGTCAGTTGTGTTCAACAGTGCTGGAACTTGTTGCAAACAAGCACATACCTGAGTGTTAATGCCCCATAATCAGGAACTTTCAGTGGTGGTGGCTCTTCAAGCACATTGCTGCCACCAGGTGTCCTAGATGCTGCTGCCACTGGGCGGCTGCTGCAGCATGTGTAACAGTGGGAAGAGAGACCACAACAGAGGAATGTAGTTAGTGGTGATATTCTCTTTCCCTTCTCCTGTGCTGATGAATCATAGCTTTGTCAAAGCAAACAAGCAATTGCAGTAAAAAATGGGGAGCATCACTGATATCTTTCAATCACGTACATAGGCTTCAGTTCTGGACACACTCTCTTTAATGTTAGATATAATTATAAGCTGAAGTATTGCCTCTTTCAGTTATGTATAATTGACTTCTGCAGACTGAATTCTTTTGAGGCCGGTAGTAAGTGTGTATGCAGAATGATGCTTGTTCTGATGTGTACGTTGAAAAGATCAAAGAAAAGAAAAAACATACTTTATTCTGTCTTCCAGTACGGAGTAAAAAGCTACTGATGCTTTGAGTGAATTACCAAACTGTTTTTAATCTTGGTTTTGATGTTTATAGGGTTCATCATCACGAAGCTTAGACAACACGCAGTGTAACTCTCTACTCCAGTTCCATCTGCTACACTGTAATGTTCAGTGTGACCAGGAAAGAGTTACCTTCATGTTGCACACTGCTTCTTACCTATGTGGTTTAATTTTTGCCAACTTAAATGTGTTTGTGTTATTTTTTTTTTCTTGAACAGGGTTGGTGCTTTTTTGGAAAGGTGAATGGAGGAGCCCTGTCAGCCCAAGCCCTGAATCACTAAGTTGTCACATTTATGAAATACAAATGAATAGGGAAAGCCTAGAGCTTTTTTCTTTCTTTTTTTTTCAGCTGGCCTATTTTCTCCATCTAAGCACAAGGATGCTTCAACTCTCAGGAAAAGTTTGTCAAAACTTCAAAGATTTGTCTGCTCCCTTTTTGATTACTAAGACTTGTATTTCCCTCCTCTACTTCCTCCCCTCCCTCCCCATCAGTCTATCCAGGTGTCATCTCCGTCAAGATTAGTATACTTTGTTGCTTTAATTCCCTCCTCTGAGGAGAAACACTAAGCTTGCATGTGTTATCTGCATCACTCACCTGTATCAGTGAGAAGTGATTGCTCATAAGTTTATGCACTGAAATGCTAGAAATGGGAATGCAGAAGAGAACATACAGGCCGTTGCTTTTATAGGAATCTGTAATGTGAATAATCCCATAAGCATCCAACTAAGATGATGAGTTTTGTATGTACTTGCCTAAAACTCACAGCACTCCTGAATACTTCTGCCTGAATAGGAAGAAATCTGCAGAAAAATATTTACCCTTAATCACAAAGCTGCAGAGGTGTAGTAGATAAATGACTGCTTTAACCCTACTCCTTTTAATTGTGTCAAATGTGAACAATATACTTCAGTGTAATCTTTCTCAATGTTATCTGCACACTCCACTGGAACTGCCTGTATCTTATATAAAATTGAGCTTTGCTGTGGAGGTTGTCCAGCCAGGAACATGAGGTGGTGCTTTCAGTAAGTGCTGCCTTTCATTCTACTATGTGTCCTGGCAGCTTTCTTTCATCCCCAAAGATGAGGAAGAAGGGGACTGGAATTACTGGTTAGTAGCATCCAGAATACAGGACAACAAAAATCCTCGTATTTGCTTTTCTATTAATTAATCCTTCTATACTGAAATGGCTACTGACCATTAGAAGTCTCTATTCTGAGACTCTGCAACCTAATGTCAAGATGAGGATATTTTTTCCTTTCAGAAAGCAATGTGATTTCAAACAAACACAGAAACTGATTTTGATTTCTAATTTCAATAAGCAAATCCTTTCTTCCTTAAAATCTTTGCAGAGCTGTTTATGGGGATGAGTGGCCCAGATTGATGGAGGGGTGGATAATTAAGGAGTTTGATGTCTGGGAGACGTCTGAGCTTCTGAATGCCTAGAGGATTTTGAGCACTGTGGTTTTATGGTGAGGAAGCCTGACTCTTAGTTTTGTCTTTCTTTGGAGAGTAGCTTTTTTGGTTTGGTTTATTCTTGGCTTGTCTTTTGGTTAATGAGTGTGTATGTTTTTGGCAGAAATAACATTTGACTTATCTAAAGAACAGTGTGTGTGTCTGTTTTAATATACTGTTCCACCTGTGCATGAACTGCAGCTTGGAAGCACTGACAGCTGTGTTCTGGCAACTCTTGATATGGTGACTTCTTGTGTACTAAACGTAGGCATCTTAATGTGGCATTGGCCTCAGTAGGCAGAATTCTAATGTATTGCTTATTCAGCAGCTGGCAACCTACCTTGGTTGCTAACGGTCTTCCCCATTGTGCTGAGAGCCCCCAGAGTATTACTAGACACATATTATGGAATCAACCATTATAGTCTTAGGTTGTAGAGGCTTGCTTGTACTACTAGAAGATAGGAGAGCTGTAGCAAGGAGAACGCATGAAGCAGGAGTTGCTTAGGTTTGCAGACCTGGTTCTCTGCTCTGTGCTTAGCTAAAGGTTTGTATAACTCTATAAACATTATACTATAAAATTTCATTCTCAAACCAGGCGCTCAGATGTTCTGAACGTTTGAGCAAGTGCATGCCAAACAAAAAAAAGAAAACAACCCTCTTGCATACTTCTGCAATAGCAGCTGTTTAGCTGCATTTAATCTACTATTCATGTTCAGTGGTTTGTAGAAAGGTACACAGGTAGAAGGATGTGTTGAGATCCTTGATCTCAATTTTCATGTCTGTTGGTGCATAGACATGCATTTTGAAGGATATCTTCTCATCTTGTTCTATCTTGTCTTATAATTTTAGAACTCTAATGTGGGTTTTGTTGACACAAAAATAGACAGTTCTTGTGCACTCAGACTCCCATTTCTAGGTATCAACTGCGTAATGCTGGCTGATCTTTAAGCTCAGTGAATTCTTTGTTGATATTTTGTTAATGTAGCTCAGTGGTCACTGTGCTCATTTTTCCTCTTAACTGCTAGATTTTTTCAGGATGAGAACACTGCAGTCCACAAAGCTGTGGTTCCATTAACAGCACTGAATATCAGAGCACTGTCTTGCTAGCTTCTCCTCTGATGACCCCTCATTAACCTTGCCTAAAAGGCTTCCAAAGCCTTTTCATATGCTGCAGAAATGCACACAGAAGAACGCTTGTCTGTTCTGTATCCTACTTTTTCTGAATAATAGGGTGGGAGCTGCAGTAACTTCCCTCTGATTTTCAGATATTTGGAAAGCTTGATAAAATGCTGCTTGGTGTAACCTCAGCAGAGCTGGATATTTTATTTACCTTGGTTATGATTCACTTTATCTATAATTCACCAGTACTTTGAAGTCTGCTATGGCTGTACGTTGTCAGAGCACATCAATTGAAGGAGATTCATTCCTACTAATTTATCTGGTGTTTTTCTAGTACGTCTCTTTTAGATAAAAGCTAGCTGGTGTTTCTCCAGTGTAGTTCAAAACCAAAAAGCAAAAACCCAAATCCTGTACTTTAGTGAGCATTATAGCAATGCAAAATTTCTGGATCCAGTAGTATAACGTGCAGAAAGCAAGGAAAACCTGTCTGTAAAAGGTAAAGCAATCAGTCTATTACTTTCTTCCTTGATATCTTCCTAATATGTGGAAGAAAGGGCTTCTCTTTAAGTTGTTTAGCAGATCACTCACTCAGCTGTTAAGTTGAATGTGTCAGTTCATTCTGTTAATGAAGTATTTGCCTGTAATTTCCCTAACAGGGCACCCTTGCTTTTAGTGACATCTGAAACTCAGTCTTTGACATGCAGTTCTGGAAGTCTGTTGTATTATAGCTTTGAAATGTTTTTCTTCTGTAATTCAGCTCAGGCCCCTTCAGTACTTTTTGGGGCTGCGTAGCAGAAATGCACAGTAAAGCAAAGCAGAGGGCGAGACCTTTTTTGAGTTCATGAGCACTGTGCCTCACAAGGGCCATTCCCAGGCTGCTCCTGAATCTGGTGTGCTGTGCAGTCCTTGTCACAGTGCTTTGGGACAACACCTGGAAGGACCGCAGGAAGTCAGGAAGAAGAACACATGGAAAAAAGGTTGAGTAGAACCTATTAACTGGTGTACGAGCAGCCCAGTTGAAACTTAAGATTAATCTAAATGTCAGAAATGTATTTCCTTCCGTCTTTCAGAAGGATGCTGAACAGACATTAAGCTTTGACTGGAAAAAATACCACTGAGGGATTATAGATAACTTTTGCTGATGTGCTTCACTTTCTGTGGCTTGGCAGAAAAGCTGACCTGTGAAGATGCTGGTTTTATTTGTCTTTATTTCTTCCTTTACATAAGGTATCTAGGCACAGGAATAGAAGGCAGGCTGTAACAGTTCTGGGTTACTCACGCTTTTCCAGATTAAATGCATCAGCAAAAGGGTCAGCCTATATACCTGGTATGTTGTAACTGACTAAGATTCCTGTCTTACGTTGAATGATGCAAATAGCTCTGATAGCTGTTTCCTGACCAAAAGAAGTCAGAAGGGAAGCATGTGGATAAATGAAAGCTGCCAAGAAAAGATTATTGAATGGTATTGAGCTGAACAATTGTTTCACTTAGTGCCTCTCGCTATTCAGACCTCTGGCACTGCAGAACCATGGGTCACGTGCTGGGAAGCCTTGCTGTTTGTCCTGGCTTGTCAAAACAATTTAATGTAGGTGGAAAGGAATGAATGAAATGAACGAAGTGGGCTCGATGCATCTGTTTCAATTTGTTGGAAGGGCAGCCCAGCGATGGTGACACTTCAGTCCTTCAGGAAAGCTATTGGTTCACAGAGAACAATGCTGTCCAAATTATGAGGTAGTTAAGTCCATTTTAGGAAGCAAGTTCTCTTCAAGTTTGACAGCTTGTGTATTTTTAAATATTTAGGCTCTATCAGCTCAGCACTTGCTGTAACTGAGATGCAAGAATGTGATTTTCAAACAGCGAGACTTAGGAGCTTGTCTTGCCTGCCTGGTGTTGCTACATTATATGGTCAAAATGAATGTTTGGGGGAGGAAGGAGGGTCAAACTTTTTAAATTATTATTTTTAGTTGAAATTCCAAAACAAATTGGTCTTTGAAGGATAGGATATCAAGTCATATATTATTAACAGTTATTAAAGAAGAAGTGACTTCTATATTTTGCTTTGTTTCTCATTGTTTGATTTAAAAAATGAAAATAAAAGAGAACACTGCAGTCTTGTGCTTTGTGATACTGGAATGTCAAGCTGTGAGGAAACTTATCTGCTGTTTCCAGCAAGCACATGCTGATGTCTTCCATCTTCATGCCTACTTAGAGCCCAAGCTGTGAGGGGGAAAAAGGCTACAGGAGATATGGATCTTATTTGATTCACTTTTGATATAATTTAATCAGAGATCATAGCCTGACACTCAAAATGAGCTATGATACTTTTTGCTGTTTCTTTGGAGGTGGGGATGGAACTGGAGCAAGGGTGGCTTTTACATTCCTTGCATATAGCCTGTAGGTTGTTTGCAGGCTGTGTTGGAAGGTAGCTTATCCAAGTGTAACCACCAATCATTGTATATACAGATGAATTTTGTTGGTGTCATTTTATGTGAGGTCTAATATGTCGAGTGCTGGTTTTCATTTTCCAAGTACATTCGCTGTTTTCTGCTACCTAGCATTAGTGTTCCTTTAAGGGAAGATACATAAATACCTGTTATAGATAAGCATATGGTCCAAGGAAATAGGATACTTAAAGGTCATATGCATTGCTTGTCTTATGAAACAAGTGGTTTCTATCCTTTTCTTAGAGCTCTGTTCAGCATTAACTTTGGCTGCTGCAGTATGCTACCGAAAGGTGTGATGTTTCCTTGGTTGCAGAAATATTGCTGTTTTCTCTGGTTGGAATTTGTGTTCCTTGGCCTCTGTTTGCATCTAAACTCATCTGAGATCATTAGGGCACTGTGGCTTCCAGAGAAGCGTTGTGTTAATATACTGTCATTGTCTGGAAAGAGAGATGAGTCAAAATACACATGCCTATTAGGAGTCTGCTCCTCGATATGAGTGGCCCTTGAAAGTGAGATCAGTCACACTTGGGCTTAGATGAGAACTTAATGTCAAGTGGAGTCTAAAACTGGTTAGTAACATCTGTTAGTTCACAGAATACAGGAAACTTAATCCAAGTGTATATCTGGGTTCTGGTTTTTGGACAAAAATAAATACAGGTACTTGTTACATTGCTTAAATTTAGCTTTGTAATATGAACAATTGTTACAGCCTGTCTTTTATAGTTACCATAAATAGTAATTGGATGTAGGGCTAAACAGATGAATTATACGGACAAAGAGCAGAGGCTGGGAATAATCTGCTTCATTTTCTTTGTGAGAGTGATTATTGTGATTGTGTGTTCTGTTCAAAGTATTGAGATCCTTTAAGCACGTGTGTATGATCTTTTGATCGATGTGCTGATAGCAGCTCACTGCTTTTCGGCATCACAACTGCTTGTAACAGTCAAGATTAAATTGGTCTTGGACAGAACTTGTGCTGCTATATACTGTAACGAAAGGAAAGTTATTAGCTGTGTAAGACAGCTCAAATGGGAATGCTACTTGTGTGTTGGAGTAACCCAATAAAAACCAAAACAACCAACCAAAAAACTTCACCAGATCTCAGCAGAAGTGAATACTGACATGTTTTCTTAGTGTTTCTGCATGCACATTCTATCAAAACTGACGTTTGTGCAAGTATGCTTTCTAAAGGAGTGAGGGGAAGTGGTAGCACTAATTTCTGCAGGGGGAAATAGTTGCGGGAGTGAATGCTTTCGAAATCTATTGATTAATTTGTGGCACTGAGGAATTTGGTGTTTTCTTAACCATAAATATATGGTAAAAGATAGACACTTAAAAGCACTGATATCTGAAGTAATTTCAGACCTATTCTTCTGTTTGATCTGGGAGACTCCTATGCTTCTGAAAATGGGAGCTTCGTCTGGAAATGAGATAGTCCTTGCTTCCTAGGAAAAGTCAATAATTCATGTGAACAGAGGGTGGTTTAGATATTAACATGGCTGAATTGTATTGAGAAAACACATTATCTGTTAACAAAAGAAGAGGAATTACAGACTAGTGGATGATTGTGAATGGTTGGAGTAGACCCTGTGTGCTTATTCTACTGCCCTGTAGCTGAAATGTTTGTGTGCAATGGCGTGACTTAAAATTATTGCTCAGATTTGACAGAGGGCACTGATTATTCGTAATTAGCTGGTAGAAACACTGATTGTAAAAATCTGGGCTTTGACTGTATCTTGAAATGGTCTTAATGCATATGGATCTGATTTATGTCAGTTGATCAGCCAGACTAGTGCGATCATGCATCTGTAAACTGACAGCTGAAAGATGCAAGGAGGCTTTTCATGTTTGCAACTTATTCCTGGTCAGCTGGTCAGGATCTTGAAGATATTAAAATAGTCAGTTGTTGGTAGATGATACAGCAATATTGTCCAGGAAAGCTTTTTCATGACTTGTCTCTGGCCAGAAGCTTGCTGTCTCTCTAGTGTGAATTATGTCTTTGTTTTCCTTGATGCTCGATTACAGGGAACTTGCTCAATCATGAGATCATGCCTTTAATAATAGTAATGAAAAAATCAAACCCAAACTTATTTGTCTTCCATTATGAATGCTTCCTATATGTTAGGTTTTCTGCTCTATCATCTATATGGAGAATTAATCCAGTCTGTTACCAATGGTGTGGATACTAGGCATGAAGGAATTACTAAAGATTATAGGTGTTTGTAATTTGGGATATGTGCTTTAAATTGTCCTTTTTTTTAACCTGTCCTTGAATACATGAGTATCATAGGACATTGTTGCCTTTCTGCTTCAAGTCAAACAATCCCTTTGGAGTAAGGATAGAAGAAATAGCTCTAGGAGATGATCCCCAATGATACTGTAAAGAAAACTATGATTTAAAAATAAATAAATAAAAAGCTATGATAGAATGTCTTCTAAATAGAGAAGTTACTGCATGAGTAACTGCAAACAAAATGGCATTTAAAAGGTGCTGATTCTTGTTCAATGATTGTACACAACCTGTTTTTCAATTTGCTGTTTCTCTAAGAAATAAAACAAAGCTTTATTTTCTTTTTCATTAGGATCGGAAACTATCCAAGTCAGAGCGGCAAAGATTTAAAGAGGAAGCTGGGATGCTGAAAGGGCTTCAGCATCCCAATATTGTCAGGTTCTATGATTCCTGGGAGTCCACAGTCAAAGGAAAAAAATGTATTGTCCTTGTCACGGAACTCATGACATCTGGAACATTAAAAACGTAAGTAAATTCTAGTGTGTCAAAGCACTTGATCATCATCACAAAATTAGAGCACTTTTGAAGTAGGTGGTAATTCAAAATAGGTAAGAGTAGAGACCTATTACTGAGGGATAGACTGCTGCAGGGGAATTCTTTAAGAAGAGTTTTATTGGCACTGTGGGGTGCAATGGGCCATTCTTTGTTAGCAAACTTGTCGGATTCTTCATTGTGATGTCCTAGTAAGTACGTGCAGGAAAACTCTGATTTTGTGAGCTCAGTAAGTATGCTGCTTTTCTGCACCTTTTGTTTTCCTCCTGAGTGCTCTCCCATTTGGCATGAGGTATTTTGTATAGAGTTCAAAGCACTGATTGATTCACCTTGTTTGGTCATTAGGTGTTACTGCAGTAACAGTAAAAAGAAGGAAAAAAAGCCACCCCAAAATACATCTTTTTAGTTAAAATTTCAAGGTAGTACCTTAGAGAAGCTTGAAAGCATTTACAGTTTTGACCTGCTAAGTAATTGAATGCAGCTAGATGTGTTTTTAAGCCAGTTGGAATCTAGTGATTCAAACTGCTGTGAGGGCCCTCTAGTGGTACATAAAGCTGAGGGAGTTGAACTGAAATTGTGCTATTGCCTTATGCTGTCTATTGCCTTACACTGTAAATCTTGCAGAATGTGCATTTCTTCAGGAGCATCCAGTTACTAAGCTACTGGAATTAAAACTGCTGAGATGTAATATTTGTGAGTTGTCATCTGAATTTGGTGCCCATTTAAGTCCTAAATGTGTGAATAGACTGTAGGAACTTTGGTTAAAATAGGTTGTGAACTACTTGTGTGTTTTTCTTCTTTCTTTTTGCAATGTTTGTCCACAGATGGACATGTTTAAAACAGGGAAAATATACTTTTGGGTGTCTGAACTGTAATTATGGGGATGTGTTTTTTTCCTTGAAATAGGGCTGGTGGGTTAAAGAAGTTATAACTTTATCTGTGTGTCCATGCGGGGCTTTTCTGAGGTTGTTTAAGGTATATCAGATAAAGCAAGAGGTCAGTTACGTCATGTCCTGTGCTTAGAACAGTATGAAGGTTTTACAGCTTTGTACAGATGCTTTTATTTGCAGGTATTTATTTTCATAGTAGTGAGCATAGGGTTGGATATAACTCTTCCTCTCTTTCTTACTCTGTTCTTTCCCTCATAGATTTAATGTTTGGATTGCTCTGCTGTGCTGTAGCATAGCAAGATAAAGTAAAAGCAGATGACTGTAAGATAATATTTTGATAGGAAGAAATACTTAAGATTTACTATCCATAAGATTGTTTTGTACTCTGAAGTGTGGGGTTTTTTTTTTATCTGGAAAAGAACTTAATATTCTTTTTAATTGGCTATCATTTAAATAATGTTTTTTTCCACTGTTGTGTACTTTGTAATTTAGTTTAGTTTTGTGCCCTTCACTGGATACATGACAGGTAAACTACATGAGAAATTTCTGAAATACCAAGTTTAGTATCTATGTGTTTCATTTATATTCTACTCCCATGCTGCTCACTTATTGTTAGCATACAGAGTTTGAATGAGTATTACTTCCATATTTACCCAGTGTCTTTATACTACCTGCTTATAAAACAAGTCTTCCTTAGTCTGAGACATAGCCATTGTTGCCACTTGATATTAAAAACAAACGAGCAAAACATGAGATGGATGTATAATGTTATCCCAAAGTATCTTTTCATGATATTCTATTGTGTTTGTGTATGCAATATTGTGAACTCATCCTTTTAAGATGCCGCTTGGGAACTTCTTCATACCAATGGAAGAGTTTTACAACTCAATTATTGTAAGAATTTGCTTTCTAACATTATATATAACAGAATTAAATTGTCTATTTTAAGTCTTAATTACTCTGTTAATGATGATGGCAGTTTAATTATTTTGACTTAAGTCTCAGCCTCTAGTTTTGTCTCCAGAGGCCATTGTAGTTTGTGTTCCTGATCTACTTCAAGCGAAAGTATTAAAGATCATGTGCCTTCATAACTGCTTCTGCTAACTTAGTAGGATTTCTTCTAGCTCCTTCAGATAAGATGCTGTGATAGTTTGTGAGCCTTCCTGGTTTAAAAAAAAACAAACAACAACACACAACAAACAAACATAAAATTGCAAGACAAGAAGTCAAACTCTAGTTTCTACTTATCTCTTTCTGTTGCAGATAACTATTAGGAAAGCCTTGTTTTCTCATCTTTGCTTGGATTCTGTGCTAAGATCAAGCACCTATCTTTAATTGACAACTACCCTGCTAAATGGAGAAGAATGGTGTTGATCTGCCAGGAGCAAGTTCAGTGGAGGTCATCAAGATGTTAAGGGTTGGAGCACCTGCTGTGTGACTATGAGCTAAGGAAGGGAAACTTTTAGGAGTGACCTAACAGCAGTCTTCCAGTGTCTATGAAGAAGTCATAGACTCTTTCTGCTGGTGCTTGGTGGGTAGGAGGATTAGAGGTATCAGGCCTAAACTGAAACTAAGGATCTTCATACTTGAGTGTAATAAGAAACTTCTTGACAGTGGGGACAATCAGGCAGTGGTACAAGTTGCCCCAAGTGGCTATGCTGTCACCTTCCTTGGAGAACCTCAAGACATGACAGGATATAGCCCAATTTAACCTCATCTGGCTTCCTGGTTGACCCTATGTGGAAAGGAAGCTTAGCCTGGAGACCTCTTGATGTCATCTCAAACCTGAATTGTTGTATGTATAATACTTGGAAAATTAAAACCTGATAGGCTAATAGGGCTGTCTATGTATTTTTAAGTATTTACATATTTTTCCATTTTAAACTACTTTCTACCTTAAGCGACACGTGACTTAGTTTATGACAGTGTTATGGAAAAATTACAGCAACACTGCAGGATGCTGGGTGATGGTTGGACCAAGATCCTTTAACAGTGAGAAGCTGGCAGTAGACTAGCATATTTGAAACCAAGAATGTAATTAGGGATTCCAGATGCTGAACTGAAGTGCCCCTACCATGTGATCTTTGGAACAGACTCAAGAGTGATGAATGAGGATTGTGTCAATAGCAAGAATTCAAGTGGTAGCTGATGTGATCCAGATCTTCCTTCAGCTTGTATCCTTCCTTGGGTTGGCTTTTTCCCTGTCTGTCTTTATATTCTGTTTCAAGACTCCTTCTGGAACTAGGTCCTGAGTGCTTTTACAGTTTGTTTTCATAGCAGAATTATTGCTAGCAATTTGTTTTCCAGATCTTCCTCTGGAGTGGAGAAATTAAAGTAACAGGAGTTTAATTATGGAGTTTTTATACTGGTGTTGAAGCAAGTAATTTTATGGGTATTCAGAAGACTGAACACTGCCACTGAATAATTGAACCTGACTTGATTTTAGGTTTGTAGCTTCTGAACTCCATTCTGGTCATAGAATTTACCACTGGTCTTGTGGCAGTATAAAACTTGTCTGACTTTTCCTGAGTAACCTTGGCTACATAAGAATAAAATTAGTGCTGTACACAGCGTACCATTTAACAGTTCCTTCTCTAAATACATTTCAGCTCTTTATTTTTAAGAAGGAAGAAAAGAACTCTTTCTTCAAACTGACACTTCTACCTGAAGAGATGTGTGTGAGAATACACAGCTGGAAAGCACTTGAATAGGTCATAGTTCATTCACCTTGTGACATCTTTAATCTATCAAAGTTTAGTAGAATAAGATCATACTCTTGTGTCATAAAGGCTGAAAAACAATTTTTTGTGTGAATTTTCTCATGACGTTCAGAAAGCAGCAATATTAGAACAGTTAAGACTGGGTCATGTTTTGCCTGCAAAGGGGTGCTGATGTAGCGTATATACTTTCCACATCGATCTGTTAGCATAATCATTTTAAAGATCTTTTCCTCTCTGTAGATTTGAAGTGCTGAGTATTAACCGATCAGATTCAGACAGTCACATCCTATATGGGACAGCACCAGGGAAGTGATCTCAGAGTTTTTGATTTGCTTGTCATCGAGTAAATTGATGTAGGTTCAAAGTGTAATCTGGAATCCTTGATCAAAGTGGTAGGAATAACATTGATAATTAAGGTAGAGTGACTTTGTAACTCTTGCATGGTTTGCAGAGGCTATGTACTTGGCTGTTCTTTATTAGCATCTTTGGCTTTACTGCTCTCTTCCTAATAGTTCACCAAGGAAAAGATTTCAGCTATTTAAGCAATGATAGGATAAAATGCAGGGGGAGGTAATCCTCTTAGATAAGTAGATAAGGAGTTGTAATGCATAAGTTTTTAACTGTTTGTTGTGGAAACAGTGCCTTGAAACTTAGCAAGCTGAGTGCTTAATTATCTTCAGGTTGACTTGGTATGCAAATTATTTTTAAAGTATTTTGTTAATTCAGTAATTTAATAATCTTAATGATTCTTTTTTTTAATTATTTTTTATTTATTTATTTTACTTTAAGCACTATGGTCTTGCGGTTAGAAGGAAGTAGGTAGAAATTTTCTATAGGGCAGTTTTTCTTTCTGGGAGGGGGATCCATCTTCAGCTCTTTGATTTTTAAGCTGCATGGGTATTTTTTTTAAATAGATGCAATTAAAATTTCTCAAGTCTCTTTAGCTTTCTCTCTTTAGAACAGCAAATGGTACAGCATGATCTGCTACTTGGTAGCAGAACTTAATTTTGAAATACAAGTGGCTGATGCTAGAGCCTGTTTAATGTACTGTTATCTTTTCACTAGGTATCTAAAAAGATTTAAAGTGATGAAAATCAAAGTACTACGAAGCTGGTGTCGTCAGATACTAAAAGGCTTACAGTTTCTACACACACGCACTCCTCCCATTATTCACAGAGACTTAAAATGTGACAACATCTTCATTACTGGCCCCACTGGTTCAGTCAAGATTGGAGACCTTGGACTGGCAACCCTGAAGAGAGCTTCTTTTGCCAAAAGTGTGATAGGTAAGTCTCTACTGTTTAGAAGGCTGATGAGCCGGTCTATTTACTTGGGTATGAGCCTTAAGAGCTTTCCTTTAAAATATGGTTTCAAAGGTACACAATCTAAACCTGAAGGTGTGTAGTCTTGATTTCTTGGCTTTTGAGATCAGTTGGAGTTCCTGAAGATATGACATAATGAAACTTTTCACATGTTTTATATTTGTACAGTAACTTAAAGCATTTCTGAATATAGATTTATTGCCTCGCCCAACAGTTTTGTGCAACAATGTTGATAAAACCATTCTTAACTACATATATGAAAGGTGAGAATTGTGTCTCTTCAAGAAACATGCAATTGAGTTTTGGTAACTATCAAACATCTTGATGTTTAGTTACGCATTAATTTATACCAATTTTTTTCAGTTGTCACCAGGTGTTAATATTAAATCTCTTACACTTGGCAAATAAAAACTAAAATGTATTAAAGTCAAAATATATCGCAGTTGGGCCAGGATAAAACGTTTTAATCAGACAGTCTCTGGACTTGCAGGTTAATGTTAAGTTGGGAGGGTGTACTAGGGAAGTATTGTCTCGTACTTGCTCTATTCTTGTGTGTCCACTAATGACCATTTTCAGGAAATAAGCTACTGGATTGATAGGTCTAGTACTGTTTTTCTTGTAAATTCTTTAAAGAAATGGTTTTATCAGCTTTGTTCTTATAGTTGGACAAGCAGGCTTCAAGGAATGAAATTGCTTTTATTTCCGGTGTCTAAGCTTGCTAAAGTGTAATATTGCTCAACAGTCCTATATTAGATACCCAAATGGGATCAAAAATGCATACCTGTGAACTCTCTTGAAAGTGATTGCTGAAATATTTCCTGCTTCTTAACCAGGTCAAAATAATAGAAGGAATGGAAAAAGTACATTTTGTCCAGAAAAAAAAAAGGTTTTTTCCTTAAATGTGCTACCCTTTTCTTCAAATTTGTTATTACAGAATTATCATTTTGTATGTTAATGGCTTCCCTTTGGATAAATGGCTATGATGGCATTCTCTTTTTTTCATTTTTTGTGGTGAAAAGTGATTGTTCATTGATCTATAAAACGATCTTGAATCTGGTATCTGCAGGAAATAATTCTGTGCTGAAATTGACAGAATCAAACTGATGTCTTTGATCATACAGTGCAGTCCCTTTGATTACAGAAGGGATGCTGTGATGCTTCTCTGAGCAAAAATTTTCTGCGAACTATTGAAATGGGACTTGTTGAATCTCACGCTCTATGCTTGTAACTCAATCTCTCTGTATTTCTAAGTATTTTTGACTGTAGGATGTTCCTCACTAATGCCTGTATCTGCATCTGCAGTAGGCCTATAAATATACTGCAGGTGAGGAGGTAAGTATATGAAGAAGAGGGCTCCGGTGAGTGGCCTTTGCAGAAAATTACTTTTCATTTTCCATCATGAAGATTTATATTTTTTTAACAAAAAGAGTTTTTCATTGCAAGGCCTTTCCTGAACCATTCTACTTCAAAAAGTAGGTGGAGAGCACTAGGACAGAGACTAGCTGTGGGCTCTTACCAGTACTACCTTCTTTTGCAGCAGTGGGCGGTCAGGTAATTCTTGAAACCAGGTTTAATGTGCCTCCTTTTTCTTACAGGGAGAAAAGGTAAGTGTCTTAACTCTCCTCAGTATTTGGTTTGCAGCCTATGGCTAGTCTGTTTTCCCTTCTCCTTAATCCCCTTTCCCTCCATTTGATGCCTGATTCAATCTGTTTTGGTACTCGCACTAACATGCATAAAATGAGAACTACATCAGCCCTTCATACCATTCTTATTCCATAAAGACCTTGCAATGGAAGACTCGCAAAGTGGTTTGATAAAACAGTGACTAAGGGTTTCCTCCCTCTTCTTTTTGCCTCCACTTTCTTTTGTCTCACAGGTCTGCCCATCCACTTCCTCCTGCGGTGAGTAACGCCAGCAGCCTCTGCTCGCTTTGAGACATTTAGAGTCTGAATCGTTCTTTTAATTTAAGGTACCCCAGAGTTCATGGCCCCCGAGATGTATGAGGAGAAATATGATGAATCCGTTGATGTATATGCTTTTGGGATGTGTATGCTAGAGATGGCAACGTCTGAGTATCCTTATTCTGAGTGCCAAAATGCCGCGCAGATCTACCGTCGAGTGACCAGTGTAAGTTCCTCCCCACTACTGGTTCTAAGGCTGTAAGTCTAGCAAATGAGTAAAGCTGGATGGCACAACTTTGAGCAAGTGTTTGCGGGGTAGAAGAGAAGATAACAGGAGTGTTTAGGGGTATGGATGGAAGTGAATAAAAAACAATTCAACTTACCCCAAATGGTTGGTCAGAAGCTTATAAAATATGTGAATGGAAATGAAATGTTGCATTTAATGACAAGCAATTTGCTTAGGTCTAGAAAAATAAAAGCTTATTCCTGATGCCTCATGCTGTAAGAGGCAGATATAATTGCTGACTGCAAATGGGGAAGAAAGGGTCTTTATGTTAGTCGGAATGAGTTGTGAAGGAAGGCTTGGTGAAATAGAAGATGATCCCTTTTTTGAAGGAGAATGGGAGGGAGGTGGAGGAGGAGGAAGAAAAAAGAGGAAAAATAGCCTCTTTTTTTTTTTTTTTAACAGCAACTAGAGTAAGTTCTTAATGTATGTTTTGCTTGACATGTTGGTTAACCTAACTGTAATCTTGTAAATCAAAAGGAACAAGAGTAAAATCTAGTTGATTAACTGCACATTCTGATCTGCTGGCTACCTGGATCAGGGAAAGGAAACAAAGTAGCTTATGAAAACAGTTTTAGTAGTATCCTTTGCAATGCTTGTGTGTGTTGCCTAGAGCCAGAGGAACATAGTTTCAATATAGATGGGTATTTTATATCAGAACAAACACCTGATGCAACTACCCTGCCTTAAAATGTGCTAGGGCCAAGCCCTAGCCAACTGGGCCAAGGTGAGGAAAGTTAATTTTTGAAATAGATTGTTTCAGGCTTGGAAATCACAGAATCACAAATCTCCGGGAACATCCTTTCCCTGGTCTACAAAGTACTTAATAATTAGAAACTTAATTACAGACTTACTGGGGTTCTACTTACCACTTATTCATTGTAGTTCATTTATTCACTTACTCATTCATTCTTTGAGAAACTTGAATACTTCTCTCTCCCAATGCTCTTTTTGGTTGACTGTTGAACTTCTAAGTGGATGAGAAACATCGGATGGTAACATTTTGCTCAGTCCAGTACATCTTTTACTGCACTTTGCTGCTGATGTTTCACAAATTGAATTTCATTGTTGAGTTTTTTATGCTGTTTCATCTACTGTTTGACACCACTAAAATGCATTGTGATAAAAAATAAAAGATTTCCTTCATCACAAAAGGAGCAAAGAACTGGAAAGTAAACAAAATGGAATGTACGTGTCTCTGCTTCTAGGCAGAGAATGAAAGACTATCTTGATAAATTGTTTTTTTTTTATTGTATGACAGCCACAAGGCAGTGTGTTTAAAAACAAAGCCACGAAACTGAAAACAGACACTTGAATAGTTTTCAAGGAAGACTTTCAATGAAAAGACAACATTATCTAGAAATAAAGCATAAACCTTTTTTAACTGACAGTGGAGAATGCACTGTTTTTTTTTTTTTTTTTTTGTTTTTTTCTTTAATGTGAGTAGCACAGTGATGTCATGAAATAAAATGCACTTTATATTCTTTTTACCAACATGGAAAGAGCCCTACAGTTTTCTACTCTTGTCCTCTTAATATTTTTACTTTCATTTTGAAGGATACTTCAGGAATTTTTTCAGTATCTATATTTGTGGACAAGGGGTTGGACCAGTTGAGAAATTCAGTACTTTTAGTAGGTTGGTGTGTGAACTGTTAACTATAGAATGGAGCTGGAGGACTTTCTGTATGAGTGCATCCAGCAGTACTTACCAACACATTTCCTTTTAACTTAGGTTAGAAGGTGATTGTGGTTTGTGGTAGATGTTTAGTGTTTCCAATTCAGCCCTCTAGTTTGCTACTTTCCTAGGAACATTTAGGAACATTCTGAGGTAGGAGCTGTAGTCTTGCTGTGCCTTAAATGATAGGATGATTTTATATAGCTGCGTGCACAAAGACCAGAAGTAAAGACAGTAGTGGAAGTTTGTCATTGAAAGATTATGGATGTGAAAGCATAAAATTCACTGAAACTTTTAAAAGCAGCGAGATAAAAACCATGCAGCCACTCAATGTGGGAGATATGTATTTAAATGAATTGATTTCCTTCAACCCCTTTCTAGCTACTGGTGTGCTTAGTAAAACACACAGCTAGTCTATTAGCTTAGACCCTGGCTGCTGTGTAGGACAGAAACATGTAGATGTCTTAATGTCCAGGATGCCATGTCCTGTCAGGAATGGCTTGCATTTTTCTCTCCTGTCGAGACTATTATGTTGTTTTTTCTTCTAGCATAGCCTGACTCTGCATTGCTTATTCTTTTGTGATTAAGACTGCTTTAGCTGATGCCCAGACACTGCAGCAACTATTTGCCAGAATTGCTCAGCACACTTAGTTGTGTTCTTCCTCAGCTGTTTACGGTCTTTTTTTCTGGAAGCAGTTTTCTGATGCAATAATGTAGCTAGGTAAGCAAAGATGTAGATAGCAAGTCTATCTGAAGTTTGCCCTTGTGATGAGAAGCTATTTGGCCAGCCATTTATTATTGCTTCACATCTTGAAAAACAGTGCTGCTGGATGAGACTGGTGTTTCCAGGATGTTTGTCTATCCTGTCTGTATTCTCACTGAGTAATTTCTATCCCAACGCTTTTTATTGGGGAAAAAAGTTCCCAAATATTCCCTGGCACAAGAAATAAGTGCGAGGTTTTAAACTGGTTTTTTGTTTTAGTTTGATTAGAAGATTTCTTTCAGTAAAAAATGAGTAAAAGCTCCATTTAAAACCTCTACAATTTTTAGAGTTTAGCTTTGTTTTACCATTCTGGTAAAGAAGCTGAGAGAAGTTTGACACAGCATATTTACATTTTTGTATTTACACCTTCCAGCAAACTCCATCCAGACCCTTTTACTAACAGTTTCTTTAGAAAGTATCTGTGTGGTTTGTTGCTTATGTGTAGGGAGTCTAGCCGCCCTCCCTATCAAAACGTAATGTGGCAACTCGGTCTCTACAAAGAACACGTTTTCTTCTTTGAAGCTATATAGCGTTCTTTGGAAATAGTTCTAAATAAATGAGTAGCTACTACTTAAAAACCACAGGAACTGCAATGTCTTTATCTTCTTTAGAAAGAGAAAATGAACACAAGAACTCCACTGTGATTTAGGCAGTAAGTCTCTTCAGCTGGGGCACACACCACTGCTTACTTGGCCTAAGGAAAAAAAACACCTAAGCCTTTAATTGAAAATAAATTGCACTGTTAAGGTAGTTTTGCCTGCTCCTGCTGTGGTGGTGGTGATGATTATTCATTATTATTTATTTCAGTGTCCAAACCCTATAAAGCGGTACAGGTAGTTGAATATAAAATGTGATCAAGATACTTAATTCTGTTACTTGATTGTTTGCACAAGTGTGGCATACAATCTTGGTAAAATTCAGACTTTTCTGTCTGACATTTATCCTGGCTCTCAACTGGTATTCTTTCTTTGGCTTCTGACAAGTTATTGAAATATGCATTAAACAAGAAATATTTGAAATGAGCTATCTGTGTATTTAAATGAATACAGGTATTTGTAGAATAAACATCTTAAGTATGATTTCTTAATTTAGACTGTTTGTGAAAGCAGTGCAATGAAGACATGACTGCGCTAGCTTCTCAGCCTCTGGTGTGACTGATGTAATCCATATGGTTCAAAAGCTGGCTTGTCTTTTTTGGCTTTTTTTGCTACGTTTACTCTCAACTCACAGAAGTTATCAATGTCTGTCTACACTGTATTCCCTTCACACTTACTTTTCTCAACACAGGAACTATTTTCATAAATGCATATTTGCTCAATCTCTAGTACCTTGATATCGAAGACTCAGATTTTCTAAGTGACTGACTAGTCTCAGAACAGGTAAAATAACAGTTAACGGTGTTTATTATGCAGCTTCATCTCATTCATGCACATATACCAAAACCAAAAAAGCAGCAAACATTCTCATTCCAAACAAATTAAGCCTGTCCTGGTTTTAAATGTACTGAAAGTCTTCTGCTGCCCCCCTCCCATTACATAAGCTTACTTACCTTTTAAGTTTTCCTGATAGAGTCTTGTTTTCTATAATTAACTTTCTCTACTTCTACTTGGACAGAGTGAAGTTGTGGACTTACCTTTTCCTTCACCAGAAGTCCAGTCTCTTCTCTAAACAAATGTTTGTTACCTGAGCCCTTAGCATGAGAACAAAAAAAAAAAAAAGCCAACAAAAACATTTTGCATTTTGACTTGAGAAACAAAACACAATGTTCTGTACTGAAATGTTCCACAGAATGTGCACAACTTTTCTCATCTCAGTTGTACCGAGCTTAAAAAAAACACCTGAGGGAACAAGGTACATAATGAGTAACCAGACCAGGCAGTGTCTAACTGGTTTAAAAATCCCTAACTTGTGGGAGCTAAAGCTTACTGGTTAGAGTGAAGGTCATTCTCTTGGCTGGAAACCAGTCACTCACTAAATGCTGCAGTTTGGTTGCTTGAGTTTAGATTAGTGGCTTCTGTGACTTAAAAGTTAGGCATCATAACTGCCAAACTCAGTCAACTGAATTGTCCTTATTTTCACTGGAGATGAAATGGGCAAGTTGTCCCCTCTGTCTTCTCTTTTGTTTCCCTAAAGAGGATAGCAAATATAAGCATTTAACCTTTAGTCTTGTGATCAATTTTACTTGAGTCTCATGAGTATTTATGAATATCCTGTTTTACTTTCTAGAAGCAATAAGCAAATTGCTAAATATACATAAAGCTTGGTTTCTTGGCATTGTTTGTATAGACGGACACCCTTTCTGCCAAGTTCTTGAATGGGAAAGGCAGTGGAAAAGTTGGGAGAGGGAGCCCACAAATAAGTCAAACAACCTTTTGTTAGGGTACATATTGAAAATCCATGAATCTCCAATCAAACGCAGTAAACAGTAAGAAAAGGAAAATTCTTGTAACTGTGTTGACTGAAGGAAGAAAATTCAGGCAGTTGAGCATCAAGTAGGGAAAAAGTAGAAACACAAAATCCATGATTTTTGTACCAGATGTTGCTCCTCAGTATCACGCTAAATGGATTAAACAGTATGTAAGCTTCTACCTCTTGTTTCCCATAGCTGTTCATCTCAGCTGCAAGCATTCTGAACAGCACTCTTAAAGAGTGAAAAATCTTCCTGGGTAGCAGTGCAGTCACTGACTCATCAGTTCAGAAATACGTAGACTTAAAAATGGAAGAGGGATGAAGCAGGAATATGAAGTCTCAAAGCATTAATATCTTAAGAAGCTGTTAGTTTATAGTCATCTTTTAAAAGGAATAATGATCTAAGTGAGAAACAGCAGGGATCAGCTGAAATACTGAGATGTAGCATGCTATACAGTATACAGCGCTAGGGAGGATATCTGAAGTTGGGAGAAAAAAAGACTCATTCAACTGAATTTCTTTCTAAAAGGAGATCGCTTTTACAAGTATTTTAAAACAACAAGAAATTAAAATGGGGGAGAAGCTGTGGGCTGAGGTGCAGAAAGTGTAGATCAAATGTATTTTTTTAATGTGGAGTTCTAAGATTTGGTTGTATTACAGGCTTTGGAAATGTAGGCTTATTTGGCTTTCTGAAAACACTGATATACTCAGTAAACAATGTATATTAAAGAAAAAAGAAATTCAGTAACTCCAAATGATCAACTCTTGTAAAATTGTGTTGCTTATATGTAACATTGTCCTCTGTGGGCATCTATGTAGCTCTGACATTAACTGAGATAAATGTAATATAACAAGCGGTGGGAAAGTGCCTCTTCTGTTAGGAACAGAGAGGTGTTACCGTGGGGAGTCTGGTACCTTCATGTTATTTATCAACATTGTGCCACTGGTTGAAAGTGCTGATGTTAAAAATGGGTTTGCTGCTATTTCTTGTCCTATCAGCTGTATTCCTATAGTTGCACTGGCATGGAAGTGTGATGAGTTCAGGAAAGTTTTTGTCTTGTGGAAGCTGACGGGGGAGTAAGTTTAAAAATAGGAGGAAAAAAAAAAGAGAGAAAAAAATTATTTAGAGATATTATGTGATTCATAAGCCAGAACTCCACCAAATTCATAGAGAAACCCTATATATAGTTATCTCCAAGTTTCTGAAAGCTGCTTCCAGAACAGGCTGTGACATGCAAGCATGTATGCCTACTTGAATGCTTTTGTTTGTTCCCATATTAGAACAGTGTGAGTTACTGAAACTGAATGAAGTTTTACAGTAGTTAATTCCCCAAAATAGAGAATCATTGAATCATCTAAGTTGGAAAAAAATCTTCAAGATTATTCAGTCCTACCATCAGCCTTGTCTACCATCCTGTCACTAAACCATGTCCCTTAATACCATGTCCACATGATTCTTAAACATCTACAGAGGTGGGGATTCTACTCTTTCCTGGACAGTCTGTTCCAGTGCCTGACCACAGTTTTTGTGGAGGAGTCGCCATCCCTGACAGTGTTCAAGAGGCGTCTAGATGAGAAGCTCTTGAGATGTGGTTTAGTGGTTTGCTGTAGCTACTGTAACGGGAGGACAGTTGGACTAGATGATCTTGTAGGTCCCTTCCAACCTTGTGATTCTGTGCAGAAATTGTGCCTAATGTGCAGTCTAAATCTTCCCTGTGTCTTCTCGCTTATCACCTGAGGAGAGTAGGTCACTGTTTTCCTAGCTTACAGACTCCTATCAGGAAATGGTGGAATTGTATAGAGGAATGAGGTCTCCCCTCAGCCACCTCCAGACTGAACAAACCCGGTTCCCTTAGTCTCTTCTTGTAACTCCTTCAACAGCTTCATTGTTCTATGCACCCACTCAAGCAACTCCATACCCTTGTAGCAATGGGCCCAAAACTGAACACAATATTGAAGGTGCAGTCTCATCTCACCTCTGTGCTGTGCACATGGGACAGTCACTTTTTTAGTCCTCCAGGACAGTGTTTCTGATGAGAGAAACACCAAGCTTAAACGTTTGTGTGAGAAGCTCTGTTGCTTATTGTGCATTATGTTTTTATTCTAAAGGGTTACAAGACTGTTGTTTCTCTGTCCAGTGAAGGTATTTTGAGCTTCCTAGTACTGAGCTTTTGTCTTATTAAGGTAAATATCTTTCAGAGATGTTTCTACCATACCACCTATTACCACTATCAGATTTCTGTGCATAGCAGAAATATTTTTTAGGGCACTCATCTGAAACTGTATCTTTTGGTACGTGAATAGAAGTCTTTAACTTCTATTCTGGTAAGTCAGAAAATAAAAGAGATGGTTACTTTTGTTGCATTGTGCACTATTTTTGCAGTTTGCAACATTATCCTTGGCCAAAAACACAGGTTATGTTCATTTAGTAGGTATTTTCTGAGTGTTCATTTTGGTAGCAAATGTGGTTTTCTGTCCCATGAAAAAGGCGTAATGCTGGATTGTTCTTTTTAATTCAGTTCCAAGTTCACTAGACTTAATCTGTGGATTTAGAATTATTACTGCTGTACTCAGATTTTAGAATGAGTGTTAGATGATGTTTATCTGTCAGATCGGTAGCTAATTAAAGCAGAGAATGCAACTAAATATGATACGATTTTTTTCAAAAATACATTTTCCATACTGAAAATAGAAGAGACGTTTTTGTTTTTAATATTGTGTCACTGTGGTATTTCTATATTTATAGCACTGAGATGTGCGTCTAGGCATGTTTCCATTCTCCTGAAAGCCATTTCTGAGCTGAAATCCCAACAAAACAACGGGCCGCTCAGCCAGCTTGAAATGCTCACCACTGCATGGTCTTTTTCAGTTGACAAAGGCAGTACTCCTGCTTCAAAGTATTAGGGAAGTGATGTAGTTACTGTTCCTGAAGGCTTTCAAGAAGAGGTTAGATGTGGTACTGAAGGCCATGGTTAGTGGGCATGGCAGTGATAGGCTGACAGCTGGACTAGATGATCTTAGTGGTCTCTTCCAACCTTAATGATTCCGTGATTCTACCTGTGCCTAGCCTTCTTGTCTACTCAGACTTTACTGATGTTTCACTTGTATCATCATTGTATGTATTTCTTAATAAGGCCCATTTTACCATGCAGCTATATTGTATGACAGCTATGCAGTAAGGAATTGCATTCTGTCTTTTGATTACTAAGTCGCCTCTTCTAAGGATTGCGTAATTTCTTCTGTTCCTTAGAGAGGAATGCTGCAATTACAGGAGCTGCTATGAATAGTTCATGTGCTTTTAAATTGAAAACGCGTTCAGCTCCATATTCCTCTGACTTTTGAAATAAGTTGATGTTCCTTCATACCTGGAGGCACTAATAAGCAGAGAACTTGCACATCTGGAAAAAATCCATGAAGCACGTTGTGTGATATAGGCCAGGAAACCAGTTAGCATGGTGGTGATTATAAGGAAGTGTAAGGTACACTTCATTATTATCACAAATAGGATGGTTTTGGAAAAGAACACAGGCAGTGATTTCTCTAGGGTACGCTTGGTTAATGGGATAGGCTTCACATGCATAGAGTTGTAAAGTTTTAATGCTAAATTCCTTGGCTTTAAGTAAAAACTCAACACTGAGGCTCTGGCAGCTTTGGAGATTAATTGTGGATGAATGTAGAGATGACAACAAGAAGTGATAAACCACCAAATGAGGAATACCTTTTGTCCTTTGTAATAAGGATCCCCTCATGCTAATAACTAGACATTTCTCTTAAGCAACCTCAGTTCAAGGTTTCTCATTATTTGAGAGTGCATGGTGAAGAAGAAAATAATGTCCAAACTGGTCAGTCAGGTTGCAGCCATCGAGCCTGTATAAACACTGCATTGCCTCCATTGTCTTCATAACTGAGTGTGAAATCTGGGTGTGCGCATTTATCAGTAGCAAGTGTTGAAGACAGCTGATTCAGAGAAATTTAAGAATCACGAGACTTAAATTACTTGCACACCAGTATAATAGGAGATGGATGTCATATCTCTAGCTTCTAGTGACTGCAGACAGACTGGTTGAGCTATTTCAGTGATGTAGAGCTTTCTTAAATAGTTGAAAGAGGAATTTTGGTCTGGGTGGTGGTAGATTAGTCAAGTTCAAAAGGTATTGGGTTCAAAATGTGCAGTCATTGCTTTTCTTCATAAGAGAGCACAACTGTCCTGAGACAGTGGTCTAAATAGTGCCTTGTGAGCTAATTCTAGCCTGCTGAAAGCCATTGTCTACTCCTATTGTTTGTGTTATTGCTTGTATTGAAGTAATGCTATTTGCTCTGCTAGGATATTGATCTTGTGCAGAGCTTATCGTGTTGGATTTACAGATTTCATTCTTGGCAGAATTATCAATTGTCCAGAATTAATTACTATGGAAATACCATCATCAGAAGCTCAATTTTCACTTCAGTTAACTGTGCAGTATCAGTTTAATTTTTTTTCTGCTGTCTCAAGTTTTATAACTTCTCTTTTAATAAGAACAGTAAAATATTGCTTCTGTAGGCAACCCATATCTCTTTTACCTGAGTAAATGCAGAGTGGGATCTTCCTTTTCCTAATAGATATGTAAGTATTCATTTGTGCTAGGATGAGAATTAGGATATAGGTGTACTCTGTGTGAAGTAAGGAAAGAACTAAATCTGAAAGAGTATTTCTAGAAAACAGGATTAGCATAAGACATGGAAAAGGGGGTGAAATAGTTAAATTTGTAGGTTTTAAAGGCTGGGTGAGTAACTAATAGCAAGTGGTGACCTTTAGAAGAACATGGGGTAAACCAGTTTAAATGCTGTATAAGCTATTGCCTGGAGGCTTCTCAGAGACCATGGAAGGAGGTAGGATTCCTGGATTGTTTTCCACTGGAATCATATGCTCCATCTAGTTTCATAGAATTAATGGTTTGTGGCAGCTTGGGTCTGGCTCAAACTAGCATAGTAACAACTTAGCAGAAGGAAAATGTGGAGACTGTAATTACTTTGTTTGTGAGATTTGACTTTGCTACTGATTGTATTAGCCTCTGGACTGCAAAGTTTGAACATTTTATTTGAGACGATTAATCATTTACGGTAGAATTCCTCCGGAGGTCTGCAGTTAAAGCACTGCTGCAAAGAGTCAAGCCAACATGGTTATACTGAGGCATGTACACTGTGTGCATAGTAAAAGTTGAAGCACTTGCAATATTCTTTATATATTATGCAGTACACCTCAGAAAAGTGCAGTGCAGCCTTAATCAGGTGTGCTTAACGTTAGGTGCTATTCCTGGAAAGGACATTGCTGCACAGTGTCTGCTGGGTTTGAGTGGAACTGTAATGATAACACAAAATAAGCCATGGCAAGTGAAATGCCAACTTGCTTTATTGAAAATACCAGTAAGTGGTTAAAACTGAGGTGATCAACAGTGAGTTGATGTGGGGGTATAAAATTTCTAGCTAAGCAGTTGGAAGGCCATTCAGCATACCAGTATCTCTGAGGACTTCTTGTCCCTTGACACCTCTCAGGTTTCTGTACTGCTAGTGGAAGGGATTTTTAAAATGCCCAATGAGGGGTCAAAAAGTGTTACTTTACAGTGTTGGCATTGCTGGGTATAACAACATTGATATAATTTTGGTGTACTTGAGGAACTCAGTCTGCTATTTTGAGGGACTGAAAAGCGTTCTTGATGAACTGTAATAAAATTCAATTTAAAATTTTCCTCATTAGTAGATTAAGATTTGTTTGTTCGCTTTGCATTTGAAGGCTCTGTATGAGCTTTCTCACCTTTACTCCATATGTCCTTCCAAAAAAACTCAGAGCAACTCATTTTATTAGTAAGCAAGTTCCACAATAGCTGTTTAGAATCAGATATCAAGGGGAAAAAAAAAAAAAGACTTATGACTTATGTTAGGTTTGGGGTATAGCAAGGATGGGTAGGAAATACCAGTGCATACTGTATTCATGCAAGTGATGTAAAAGGAGCAACGATGCAGCTTTCTAACTTTATCCAGCAGATCGAACATCACCTTCAATACCTATTCCCACTAACAAAAAAGTTGATAATGCCACCAATGGTCGCAGAGTTGGACTGAGGAAATGGTCTATTCTGTGTTATCCTTGTGCAGGTTTGTGCTCTTGTAGGATTAAATCAGAGTTAATAGGTGTAATTATACTTGGTCAGCTCCATGGAAAGAAGAGGAGAAACAGCAGCTGTCTCCACAGTACAAAAGCAGTGCTAGCAATGTTAGGTGAGAACAACCTACTGATCAACCCATTCCACAGCTGGGGAGGAACTGGATGATGTTCCTGCCTGCAGCCTTAAACTATGGCAAAAAACAGGTGGAGAATAGGCAGAGCAACTCAACAGAGAGGCGGAGACAAGAAGAAATAAAGGCTCCCTGTGCTGCCTTCTCTTCCTCCTTCTTGCAACCAACTGGGCAGGCTGGAAATGACAAGCTCACCTCTTGCTTATAGTCATTCTTTCTATTCAGAATTTGAGTGACAAAAGCAGATATTAAGCTTGAATCTCTGCAGCCTCATGAACTGCACTTGGAAGAGTACAGGAGGCGTCAAAGAAAAAACAATGCTCCCTTCTAACTTTGATGTCTGCTTTCCTTCTGCTGTGCGTTAAGTCCACAGCTTGAGGGATTCCCATCGGAAAACAGCACCAGACTAACTCTGGTGTGCAGGTCTCTCTTTTCCTGATGGATTTTACAAAAAGAGAGGTCGGTCCCGTATTTGTAATTGTTAATTCCCACTGTTGCTGCTGCTCTCACAAGGATTGCGCTAAAGAGGTAGGTGAGAACATCGACTCTAGAATAATTGCATAGTAACAGTAAAGGATTTGGGGGTAGTGAATCAGATTTATTAACGAATGTGAGCTGCTTTGTATTTGCATAGAATGTTAGATTTTAAACTTGATTTTACTTTTCCTTCCACTTCCTAATGCACGTTCAAATCCTAATCAGAGAAGCTAGAGCGCTTAGCTCCTGTTATTGCCTATCTGTGTTGTCTTCATCAAACTATTTAAAAAAAATAAAAAACTTCACTATTTCCTTGGTATAAAAGCACCGATTCTACCTTCTCTTGCAATATTTTCAGTGTATTTTGAATTAGAGTGAAATGATAAACTTCTTATCCATTTACTTGGTGTGCTAACTCATGTAAAATACTACTGCATATTTCTAGGCTAAAGTTGTTAAGAGAAGCTCTCTTGTTTAAAAGCTAGAAAATGTATAATTTTCTAAGAGTACAGAACTTGCTTTTAGTGGATCATATAACTGTACAAACGTGGGTATTGCAATTTTTGAATTCAGTTGTTTTTAAAACCTGATAAAATCACAGACATCTTACATTTCACTTGTCTTGTTTGTAATAATCTCCTGTACTTAAGATGAAAACTAAGTTAAGTATTAAGAAGTGTTCGGTTTTGCATAAGTTGCGTTTTGTGCTGCCTGTATATACACCAACACTGTAAAGGCTCGGATGCTTTCTCCAAATGTGTTTGGCGGGTTCTACTATGTTGGCACTGTTTTCAAGAGACACGGTTGTGCTCACATTAGCTGCAGCACTAGTCCTCCATGTGCAAGTGTTGGAGCTAGTGCAACAGTGCAGCAAACCAGGCGGGGGATCTTGGTCTCACTGGAAACCACTGCAGGCTTTTTTTGGCTGAGTTTGTTTCAAGTCTGCTGAACACCACAATCTTGTTCATTATTCAGCTGTGTAAATGCTTATGCCAGCCCTAGGGAGGAAATGACATACATATAGGAATGGAAGATGGAGAAACAGGAGAGTGCTGCTTTCAGCAGCCATGTCAGTTTATGATGTTGTAGATAACAGCTTGAGAAAATGTACCTGTTATACCTATTTACAAGCTTTAGTCTGCAAGAGCCCTTCCTTTCACTTCCTTAACAAATTTGGAATTTACAATTTATAGTATTTGGGTGTTTACCTCTGATTAAATTTCCATTGGACAATGGGAGAAATAGATTTAAAAAAAAATCCTATGATTTCTCTAAGCATTTTGAGGACTGGGGGGGGGTAAATGGGGAGAGATGGGCGAATGAGACTGTCTTGCAGCAAGTGTGCAGTGTTAAAACCGGGAAACAGTGAGGACTACAGTGCCTTTGGGTTCAGAATCTAATGAAAGTATGCTTGGCTGCACAGCCCATGAGCTTTTAAGGACGCATCAAGGTTATTTGAATTACAGGGTCCCCCTCTGGTTTCTTTGTGATGGCATGATTACAAAGGAAGGACATCTGTGGGTAGAAAGGGGTCACTGATTTATTGATTATCATTAAGACTATCTTTCTTCTGTCTTGTTATGTGAAGCGGTCTTTCACTCTTGGCACTTGAAAGGAAAAAACGATTTTCACAGCTGAGCATAGTCTGAGCTTTGGCATAAGGGGTTTGTGGGGCAGTTAGGCAGTTCTTACTGACTGTGGAAGAAGCTGAGAAAGGCAGCTGCTTGAACACCCAATCCTGTATTAGCTTTAGGTCCCAGTGTGAGTGTCTCTGAGATTTTTCTGAGGGAAACCTCAGAATTATGGAAGCTACAGCGGAGGAAGACTTGGCTGGGGAGAGCTTTTTTATTAACCTTTTTTATTTCATTTTGTTTTTATTCACAAAATGGAGTACTATAAGGTGGCCCTCATGGAAGTACCCAAAGATTTTGGACGCTTTTTAACATCTTTCAGGACAGAGAGATACAGGGTAGCAGACTGAATCACTGATTTGAAAACGTTTAGTTAGCTACTACTCTTCTTCAGGCTTCGTGCAAGAAGAGAGCAAGAAGGGAAGGCTCGTGTCCTGGTTTTCCTATGTTAATACTTTTTTTTTTTCTTATATTCATCTTAGTTTTTAGGCTTTCTAAAATGAGATAGTGCCATAGATCTGACACCTTCCTTCTGCTGCCACAGTATAAATGAATGTGCAGGTGGGCAGCTGCTATGGCTGGAACTTGGGCTATTTAGGAGTATTAGGTATGTTAAATTTTAGGCAATTTCTCTGTTAAATTTAGATGCAAGTCTATACAACAGGCAGGCAAATAACTATTGCACGGATTATCTGCATATATATGAATGTAGTTGAGCATTTTATTCTGTACACATATGAACCTGAATTCCTGGGACTATTTTAAGCTCAGCCACATAGTAAAAGATGGGTATATCTGCCATGTGAGTAGACGAATACATAGGCATCCAATGCAAGTAGTAAATGCTAAAAGTAGTTTTATAAAATTCTTTGAGTGTGTTGTTTTTTGACATCCTGCTGGAAAGTGGGAGATTTGTGGTATCACCTGGTTATATAATAATATATGGCAATAGTATATAATACATAGTAATACCAGGTATTAAATGTACTCAGGCAAACTTGCTCTGGTGCCTTATCAGCTGAGGCATTGATCTCCAGAAGTCTTACTTTTACTGATTGTTTTTAGCGTTACATTAATGTTCACTTAGAGGCTGTGTTTCAGGGCTTAGTCTTGTCACAGTACGCTCCTCAATTCTGTAATCTCAAATTGCTGAGATGTCATAGAGGCAAATTTTAGAGCTTCTAAGTAGAAAATTGAGAGGTTTTTACTAAGGGAAAGATCTGTGTCTTTCTATAAGTCCTTCTCTGTTCTTTCAGTGTGATCAGTACATTTCAGCTGTGGTCACAACACTTGCACAATGACAAATAGTGCTGTTGTTCACTGCAAGACTGGATGCTTGTGCTCCCCCAGTCTTGTTTTTGCATCTGTTTGAAGTAAACTGCCCTCTCGTGGGAGAGCATGGTAGGGAATGTATTAGGTAGTGAACACATGAAGTCAATACACTGCCATGTTTGGCCAAGAAAAACAATATCTTAATGTAGATAAAAATTGCTATTGCATTAAGTCAGTGTTCAGATTAATTAAAGTCTGCAGCTGCAAATGCTTTTGTTGAGAGGCTTGACCCTTTACATTTCATGGCTTCCTTTATGCTGACGGTAGAGAGAAGTGCCGTATTTTCATGTTCCAGTTGTGTGAGAAGGGGTATCTAATGGTACACTGAGAGAAATACTTCCCTGTTAAAACATAGATCATGCTGTCTGTATTATTTATTCATTTCTATCTGTACTTGAGTCTGTGTTTTTCTTTTCTTTTTTTTTTTTTTTACTTGTTATTCACCAGCTACACAGGGTCAGATGTGTCCAGTGTATGTGGTAAAATTAGTATTATATGTTGCTATATTAGTACTATCTGTTACTGTGCATCAAGTTATACTGATTCCAGGATTGTTTGGCTTGAAAGCTTGGGCACATCACATAACAGCATTTTAACAAGGTGGCTCCATCCTTGCTTAATTTCGTCCACAAATACAGAATTTGAAGCTAAAGGCTGAATCAAGTAAAAACTGAGTGCCAAGTTTTGTTGGTTTGGACAATTGCCTCTGAAAAAGAGCTCTTGGCCATGATTCAGTGATGGAGTTTGGCTTTCTGTGTCTGCAGCATTCTGCAGAATTCCCAACTGGTGATAGCTCGTGGTCTGTTTACTTGACTGAAATGAGTAGTTGCTTGCACTTAGATTTTGTTTCTATCTGTCCCCGATGTCTTTAACATGTATTGAAGAAAGAATCATCATGCGTTGTTGAAGGGCTTTTGGAAAGGTGTGTATTGTGAAGCTCGCTTTCCTGCACTCACAACAGCAATCATACAAGAGTGTGGTTTGAGATTATTAGATTTGAGAAGAGCTAAGATATAAGGAATCTTTTTTTCCCTTCCCATTCTTCTTTTTTAAACACTATTCATGTTATATAATGATCCAGTCAGTTCATTCTGGGCTATTGTTTTTCCCATAAAATCATTTTGCCAAAATTACTTCATCTAATGGCATGCTAGGAACATTCTGGAAACAGCAGAATCCTTTGAAGACAAAGTCAGTCTTGTGGGTTCTTGCGTTAGTGTTAAATAGGAAACATTTTCTCCTCTAATGGTCGTACCTTCTGTAGAAAAAAATGAAATGGTAAGCTTATGCTTATCATAGCCTGGCACCTAACTGATGAAGCCTCCTGTCATGGAAGTCTGATCAAGAAATGCTAGAAAAAAATCCGTGTTTGAAAAAGTCACTAGCAAACAGATGAACAATAATATTGGGAACAGATTTCCTTACAGCCTCCACTAGTGGGGAATTCTGCCCCACTAGTCACATGTTGAATAAAAACAGTTGGTTTGTAAGTGAATTTTTACACAATCAAAACATAAGTCAAGTGGACCTTCCAGATTTTTCTTGTCATTTGTATGTTCCAGGGTGTCAAGCCCGCCAGCTTTGATAAAGTAGCAATCCCTGAAGTGAAGGAGATTATTGAGGGATGTATTCGGCAAAACAAAGGAGAAAGGTAAGCTTTCTTTCCAGTACTCGTAGAGATATTACTTCTGTCTGCATCTGTAACTTGTTAATACCGGGTACAGTTAATTACTAGGGTCTGATGCAAGTTAGAAAGTGAATATTACTTCAACAGGTTCTGTTCTCTGGTATTTAATGGATGTTTCACAGCATTAGTGTAAGGAAAAGTGCAAGTGCTGTAGTAACCATCCATGTAAGTTTATTCAGAAATTCTACTGTTCTTACTAAAATTTTGATCTACGCAGTAAAATAGCCTATGATGATCTTTCCAAGTTACCACTTAATGAGATTAAATGGTTGGTTCCCCATTCTGTAGTCCTGTTCTATTTTGTTTTGTTTTTCCTTTTCTGTCCCTTTGATTCTATTGGCATTTATAGCTAGTTATTTTGAGGGCTCTTTTATTTTATAAGTTATTGATGATTGTTTTCATTTAAATTTTTTGCAAGATTATTTTGGCTTGAAGAGATTAGCTTAGACCATTGCAGAAAATCTGTAGCTGTTCTAATGGTTTATTAATGGTTTTTGGTTTTTCTTCTGGTTTTATTTATTTGCTTACTTATTGTTGGGTTTAAGAATGCTTCAATATTCTGTCTTTTTCTAGCTCTTATCACTATTCTATCCTGAGCCTGTTCTGTTGGTGTAGAGTTGCCTTCTATTAATTCTTGGAGTTTTAAATCTAATGGTGTTGCTGTTTACTTTTAACTTCAGTTCTTAAACGTTTAAAGCAATTATGTATTTTTTTCCAATTCTAAGCTAATTTTCTCAGTGCTTGGCACTTGTTCCTTGCCTTTTATCTTAACCAGTTAGCTTTCGGACTACTGTTAATACTCTTTGAATATAGGAATATATTACTAATGTTTTTGTACTTTCTGAACAAAGATAACTGTGCAAAACAGAGCAAGGTGAAATGGTTGAAAACAATACAAATATGAAAGGTGCTTAACCAGTGCTGAATTTACTAGATGAGACTTTTGTCAATATCTTCAAGTAACTGAAATAACATGTTTCATGACTGCTGAACTGATCTGGGGACTGAGTTGTTTGTCGGATCTTAATCTTCAGTAAAACCAAACTGTTCCTTCAAAGGCTCATAACTGTAGACAATGGGCACTGCTGATCAGTGTGTGACTTTTTCTTTTTTCCTGAATCTTTAGAGCTGTTGCGTTTTATTCCTTCATCATACTTTCAGATAGAAATTTGCATGATGATGTGTCGAGTGTTTAATGGAAGGAAACATGAAATGTAGACAATAAATTTGGGAGTTGTCAGATATCAAAGATAGTTGATGAAAACCTAACAGTGTCTGTGCTCTCTACATTGTTTCTCAATCTGCTAGATATGCTATTAAGGACCTTTTGAATCATGCTTTCTTCCAAGAAGAGACTGGAGTACGGGTAGAACTAGCAGAGGAAGATGATGGAGAAAAAATTGCCATTAAACTCTGGCTGCGAATTGAAGACATCAAAAAACTTAAGGGCAAATATAAAGATAATGAGGCAATAGAGTTTTCCTTTGACTTGGAGAGAGATGTTCCAGAGGATGTAGCACAGGAAATGGTAAGTGGTGACAGTCTTGCAAAACATTGAAGGTAATGGCATTCTTTGACAGTCAGATGTCATCTATCAGCCTCTGCATTTACTGTTTCTGTCTAGAAATAAAACTGCTTCAGAAGTCTGTGAATGAGTACTTAGTGCGAGACAGTGATAGCTTGTATTGTAGCACTACAGTAGTGGCTGTCTATGACAGTCTGAATTCTGTGAATATATCCTCCTTCAGGTGGAATCTGGCTATGTCTGTGAAGGGGATCACAAGACAATGGCGAAAGCTATCAAGGACAGGGTATCTTTGATTAAGCGAAAGCGAGAGCAGCGTCAGTTGGTGCGAGAAGAACAGGAGAAGAAGCTTCAGGAAGAAGGTAGTCAGAAGCAGCTGCAGCTGGAGCAACAGCAACCCTCAAGTACTTCCCATGCAGGGTCAAAGCATCCTGTATCTGTCAGTGGTACTACTCCTGTCCCCACTACTTCAGCATCTGTTTCTACTCAAGTGGAGCCTGAAGAACCAGAAGCTGATCAACACCAACAACTGCAGTTCCAGCAACCCAGTATATCTATTCTTTGTAAGTGTGTCAGTTGATTTCTTAAGGAACTCTTGCACTTACACTATTTCACCTGCCCTTAGGGAGTCTGGAATCTGAATCCTTGTTAATATTTCTAAAGCAAGAATGATGCAGGTAGTTCAGATCGTGGTTCTGTTTCTGAAAAAAAACAAAACACATTGCCTGTTCTACATACTAAACATGAGTAGATAAGTTAACACTCCTAACTCTTCCTCTTCTGCCATCCCAATGTAAGAATCAGTATCTGAATAATGATATTAAATGAGAAGTTCCATACCAGAATTTAGCAAGCAAATTATTATCTGTTCTAAGGTAGTAGAAGTAGAAATTTTAAGTTCTGTTATGCTTATTTAGTTGCGTCCGCCAGCAATTGACAATTGACTTGTTTTATACTTCTATGAAAAATAAAATAAAAGTGAAAGGCAAACAAAACAATAAGCAAACCTGGACCATCATTCATGACAACGCAGAATTTAGGTTTTTATTTCTAGTTCAACATTTAATAGGGAGGATAATTTACTGGCAAGTATATTTCCAAAGAACTCTTGAAATGGCTGATTGATTTTCAGAAGCTAGGGGAAGGCTTACTGGTAGGCAGTCGCTTAGTGTATTGGAGAAGAAAACTCACGGGTTTTGTACCACTGTAAATATCAGAAGAGGTAAAATGCTTCTAAGGTTGTTATGATGTGACACAAATGCAATCTAATATTTGATAGTAATACTTGAATTATGAATCCAGTCTGCAGTTCTTGAAATGCAAATTTTTATCTTTATTTTCTGTAGCTGATGGAGCAGTTGACAGTGGCCAAGGGTCATCTGTATATACTGAATCGTGTGTGAGCAGTCAACAGACTGTGTCATATGGTTCCCAGCATGACCAGCCAATCTCAACAGCTGCAGTCCAGGGGTATGCAGCTTCAGTTGGCCAAGTGCAGTCACAGCAGCATGGAGGATATCAGCCACCTGCAGTGGTAAGCCAGAACCTGAAAGTATTGCAAATGCATGGAATTATTTAGTTGTGAGGGTTTTTCTTGTTGTTTGTTTTCTTTCTCTGAAGGTGAGAAGAAAGTCTGCTAGGCTTTCTTTCATGTGTGCTTTGCATGCAATACAAATTCTGCATGAGAGCATTAAAATTCCTATTTCTGCCAGGTGACTGAAAGTAGTTCAATATAATACAAGGAAATATTTTTCTTTAAAATAAAGTTTTTATTAAATCTTGAGTACACTTAAGCAGAATGTCAGGTTAGGATTTGTTATGGATGTAACATCCTCAGTACAAGGCTATCTCATGAAAATGAGCATTTCATCTCACTTGGGAAGGTGTTTTGTATATATGTGAAGTTACCAAATATTTAGCTACTGCTTTGATTTGAAGAAAGGATTAGAATAATTTAAGCTGCTGTTTTTAAGTATGAAATTGCTACATATGTTCTGTGAGGCTTTGATTTACAGATTCTGCAGGTAAGTTCTTTTTAACTGTTATAGAATGCTGCATGTGAGTACTCCAGACTGAGAGGACCCCACATCCTTGTTCCCAATATTATTTCTAGCTTGTGTTGATTTGCTCATCAGTTGCCATGCGTATTCCTTGTCCCTGGAAAGTCTGCACTGGGCACAAATACTTCTCCTACTATGTTCATTTGTGTGGCCCTTTTATTTTGGTATGTTCTTCCCTTGGTATGTTTTAAATCAGAGTACAAGAACATTCAGAAGTCTATTCCAGCACTGGAGTAGAACTTCTGCTATTCTTATATTGTCTTCAGTGGTTCCCTTGTTGTTTTGTTTTTGTTTTTCTAAACAAAAATCTAAACCTAAGGCAGAGATACCTTATAGAGGGCTAACGCCATTCAGGGAGATAATGTGACAGTCAGGACTTAAGAGTCCTCACTTTTTTGCTGCCTGTGCTTGTGGACTTGATTACAAAATCGGCGTTCCTAACTTTTTGGAAAACATGCTGGTTTCAGTCATAACCTGTAGTTTTGTGGTACTGCTGGTCCTTGGGCAAATGAGTTTGCAAGCCCTCAAAATAAGTTCCTGTGCTGGTTAAGCCATATTTTGATGTGTGAGTATGTCTTGGACTAGAAACGGTTTACTTCCTTGGGATGGCTAGCTTCCAGGTTGAAAGACCATAACCTTTTGAGAGAGGTTGGGAAAACAAGCACACTACAAATGTGTAGTCAAGCTGTTCAGTTAAATCCTAAGATGTGCTTATGCTCTGATGACAACAGCGGTACCAGAAGGTTAACAGAATGGAATAGAACACTACAAGAACTACTAAGAGTTTGTTGGGAAGACAGGATGACAAGTCAAAATGAAAATGACAACTGGAGAAATGACCTTTAAAAGAAGTAGAATGCATTTCAATCAGGATGAGAGCAAGTTTCATGCCTAAGCAGGAAAAATCAGCTACACAAGTACAGGATGAGCAACAACTCACTAGGCAGCAATTCCACCACTAAAAGAAAGGGTCAGGGATTATACTGGACCACAAGCTGGACATGGTCAAAAACATCATGCTGTTGTGAAAAAGACAAACATCATGTTCCCTGAAGTAGTTCTGCTCTTGTTGGCCATTGTTAAGTCTATTCTTGACACCCTGTCTGATGAAGGAAATTGGGAGTGAATGGGGAGAGAATTCAGAGGCAAGTGACAAAAAACACCAAGAATACAGAAAACATGGTTTATGTGGAAAGACTGAAGGAGCTGAGTCTGTGGAAGATGAGCTTGAGGACAGAGAAAGATGTAAAGGCCACCATAAAATATGTAGAGGCTAATCAGATCACAACATTGTTGTCAGGTATAACAAAAACAAAAAGCTTAAATTGCAGCAAGGAATTCTTGTTTAGAAAATGATTTTTTTCTAATCGGAAAGGACAGTTGCATATTGTAGAGTCTGTCACTGGAGCTGTTTCTGAACAAGCTTGATAATCCTGTCAGGAACAACATGTATAACCAGTCCTGAGTCAGACCAAGTGAAGAATGAGGGTAAATTGTTTAACCCTTTGAGGTTCCTGATGTCTTTCCTTCAAAATACTGAGCAGTCTAGCAAGATTCCTCATATTAGAAATGCTTTAAATTAGATCTCTACTCGATATCTTGACTTTGTTTTTTTCTCAGTTATGTATTTGATTTCTATTATCTTTAGAAATTACATCCAAAAGAGGGGCATATATTTTTATAGAAGGAAATGGTTCAGTTAAAAGCTGCCCCTCTAAAACGTATTTTCCCCAATCATTCTGCAAACAAACAAACAAAAATACCCCGAACCAGACAGAAAGCTAATTCTGATTCTGTCAGTTGGGTTGAATTTTGACCTGTGGCTTTCTGTCTTGAGGCAAGATTACAGTATCCTTGATACTTTTATTGGCCCAGTGTCTGAAAAATGCTTCTCTAAGACTAATATGACTAAATCTTCCATGTATTCAAACGGCTTTTTCTACAACTCTTTTGTAGACTGTGTAATGCTAAAATTAATGTAATATTTCAGTTAATAAAGAACCTGCTGAAAACTCTTTAGTTCACTTGATTCAGGGAGTTGCCAAAGCAGGAAGACTGGTGAGGCGATAGGTGTAAGCACACGGGCACCATTAAACTAAGAATGAATGAAAGGCCATCAATAACGTAAGGTTTTTATTTGTCACATTATTAAATGTAGTGAATCCACATACTATGGTGGTCCCAAAGAAAATATTCTTTCTTATCTGTTCTGCCTTCCACATGCTTCTTATAAGGGCACTAGGAAACTTCACTTACTGTTCAGTAACCAAAAACAACTTAAATCCTCAGAGGTGCACATATCCTGTTCTTGGTGTATGTCAACATTCATCTGGCATTCTCATATCTTCTTGCACACATAGTAGTCAGTATTGGGCCTATCATTGTGTGTCTGCATTTCTTTTCTACCATTACAATTTTTGCTGGTTTTGTTTTTAATTTTTTTGAGGTGTTCAATTTTTAACTTTTGTTTTCCTCCTTTAGCCTCAACGTGGTCGTAGCATGTCAGTTTGTGTTCCCCACCTTCCTGCTCTTCCCTCTATGTCCTGCATCCCTCTCAGTGCTCCTTGCACCCCACCACCAGCGCTGTCTGCACCTCTCTCTCCTTTCTACCTTCGGACTGTCCCTGAAGAAACCTTTGCAGAAAAGCTTTCTAAAGCCTTGGAAAGTGTCCTGCCCATGCACTCTGCCTCTCCACGCAAGCATCGACGCTCCAGCCTGCCCTCCCTCTCTGTCAGTCCTGTATGTGTTACCATTTGCCTCCCAGCACAGTAAGATAAGTTATCATTAAATACATCCTGGGCATCAGGCATCTATAAATTGAGAAAAGGAAAAGATGATTCTTCCTCATTTCTGGGCTGTTAGCTTGTTGTTGTTGTTTTTCTGTTATTGTGTATTGAGAAGCAGTACACTTAAAAACATGATCAGTGTTTGACCACATATTTTGTATTTTAGGAAAGTGTAAATGAAAATCATTCAGCTATAGCACAGAAGTTAAAGGGAAGGCTAGTTCTTATCCCCTGAAGTCAAAAGACTGTTTTTCATTTTCCAACTTCTAAGCATTGAATGTTAATTAAGCCCTGCACAAAACAGCAAGCTTTTAAGGCTTAGTTGTTGTGGCTGGTTTTTCAGAAGCTTTATCTTGCTATGGAAGTGATAGTAGAAATTCAGAATATGATCACTTTTGAGGAGTCTTACGTTTTAATCATCGCCACTTTAGCTGCTGCTTGGTGGGAAGGAGCCATATTTTCATGTGTTTCAAAAAGTCACTTACATGACAGCTTGCAAGATAGGAGGTAGCCTGTTTACAGTTTTTGGCTTTTATTTATGTAAAATAAGCTTTGGGAAACTTTTATCTGCAATTGAAGTATATAGAACTAACTTTCATAACGTAGGAAGAGTTCTTTAGGAGTACTGGAGTGGGACCTTCTTCTTAGTATTGGTCAGTATGGAAATTTGCTGCTGCTTTTCCGGAAGAGGAGAAAGAAATAGAACAATGTGCAAAAGGCAATTTAAAGAAGTTGAAAGTAGCTTTTGTCTTCAAGACAGTACATTTGCTGCTGACTCTTACAATTTTTCCTTTAGTGTCAACAATACTTTCTTTTAGTATACTGTATATAGACAAAGATGAAAAAGATGCAGCATTGCTAAATTGTTCAGTATTCAGTAGAACTCTTATTAGTGAAATTTTCCCCAGCAATCTTAAGATGAGCCTAATCAGTAGTAATGCATCATAAGAAGTGGAACCGCTTGAGGTCTTTGTTGACAAACCTGTGAATGTTTTGTTGTCCAGGAAAAAATAAAGTTGATTTGTTTCAGTGACTGCTAATTTCTTATGTGGAAGGGTATGATACAAAGGGATCAAAATGATCAGAAGGGATGACTGAATTTGATGGAATCTGAAGACACTGCATTTTTATCAGATTTCTTTTCATTATTTTTTCATGTGTAGGCTGGTATGGTTCAGTCTTGTCTAGCTCTCTGGATACTGTACAGAGCACCCTCCTGACATGACACCAGCACCGTGTTTTTTACATTAGATAGCATTAAGTTTTCATACCATTTTAATCTTCCAGATGTGAATTAGAGCCCTTGCGTTGTTACTGCTATCAAGTTCTGAATATTTATATGCCCATATGGCAGTAACATCTGGAGTTAGATTGGATTTCAAGCAATGACTGCAGCGAATAGCCCATGACGATAAATTTCATTCCATTGTCAGGAGCAAAACTGATATTCACATTTACTGAGTGGTTGGAGTTGGACTGGAAAAGCAGCTTTAACACAAGCAAATGTTTCCATTTGTAGTCATGCCTGCCGTGGATGTATTTAATGGATATTTACAACTCATCTAATTTTCCTAAGTACTGTATGTTTTTGACCATGAATTGAGTAGTCATTCTATAAAGTTACTTCACAGAACTGCCTAGTGAACTGTGCATGTTAATGTGCTTTCACTTTTAATGTATGAATTACTTGTCTTGTTCATGTCAATACAGCCTCAGCATCCACGTGGGGGAACACCAACGTTCCCAGATTCACAGATATTTTTCCCAACCGTTCATGAACGGCCGGTGTCTTTCTCACCACCACCTGTCTGCCCGCCGAAGGTGGCAGTTGCTCAGCGCCGCAAGAGCACTTCATTTTTGGAAGCCCAAACTTGCCACTTCCAGCCATTGCTGAAGACTGGCCAGAGTTTAGTTCCACCTGGTGGTAGTCCCACCAATTGGACACCAGAGGCATTGGTTATGCTGGGCACAACATCTCATAGAGTCGCTGGAGAGCCTCTGCATGTGCAAGTTAACCCTGTGTTTGAGCCAGCTCCTGTACACAGTGACTATAGATCTGGACCAACACCTCCAGAGGATGCTCACTACAGAATGCATCCAGAAGCTGTATATTTGGTGGGCATGCACTATCCGTCACAGGTATCGGAGCAGTATGATCAAGTAGCTTATAACTCACACGTGACTGAACAACATTTGAAGCAGGTCTCTGAGTCAAAGCATGTGCAAGGTGGTCCTCCACAAAGCTCTGTGTTTGACTATCAATCGGGGCAAGCATTCCTGGCAAGACATGTTCAGAACCTGAGGCTGGATGCTGGGTTGAGTCCCCTTTCTCCATTATCCAGTGTTTCAGCTCCTCTGAGTGCAGATCCTGCTCAGATGACGTTCCATCAGGTATTTGTTCCTCACTCTGCCCCAGCTGTGCTCTCTCACAGCGGTGATGGCAGAACAAGCTGTGTTTTTGAGTTCCATGTGCACACACCGAGTTCTGCTCCAGCAGAAGGGGCAGCTTTACCCCAGCGGGTCTACAGAAGTCGCCGGGGCTCAATGGAGACCAGTCAAGAGGAATCCACTCAAGGCATAGGGTTGCATGGTCGGCTTCAGCCCGTGACAGAGGAACATTATAACTATCTTGGTCCTGATTTAGCAGGTCCCAGAGGGGGCTCTGCTAGTCGGAGCTGGCCAGAAGGAAGCCCAGAATACTCCAGTGATTCCTCACAGCTGACTTCCTCTGATACTGGCGATTTCCAGTCTCCTCCCCCTACAGGGGGGCCATCTGCTTTTGGTTCAGACTTCTCATTGCCCATTGTTCAGTTGCCTCAGAAGGTACTGCAAGAGTCGCAGCTCTTCATCTGCTTCCCACAGGGAGCCTCAACTCAGCAGGCCTTGTCCACCTCGCTTTCATCAGGACCACCTGCACACTATCCTCAGGTTACAGGAGCAAACCCTTCCAGAATTTCTCTGCTTTTTATAAATCATACTTTGCACTTAAAGAGGAGCCTTGCTCTTATTTAGAACCACATGGAGCAAGTATCTTAGCATTCATGGGGGAGTCTTTACATTAAGTCAGTGGTCTACTAGGATCTCTTTTAACAGGTTGCAATTAAAGGATGAGACATCAGCAACCCCTCAGTCTGTGCTCAGCTTTGGGTGATGTGTTGGTATGGCTTCTGTGTTAAGAATAACAAATGGGCAGTGTTCTTTTGGATTAGATACTGTTTTGGAAAGAGATAGTTGAAGTACCAAATTGGCTTTTCAACAATGGGTTTAATGAAATGCATCTTCCATGCAGTTTGTATTGGTAATGATACTAAAACCTGCTTTGTATTTCAATTCCTGCTCCTCAGCTGTTTGATGAGAATGTTTTGAAGCCGAACATTTGTATGAATAATGTTTCATTGGACAACAAGTTAACTTGGTGACTCTTGAAAGCTGAAAGAGCTTTTACTAAGCTTGGCTGAAGGAAGTGGGAAGAGAGGAATCAAGGGCAGTGTATATACACGTAAACGGATAAGTGCCCTTGCAGGATTAATCAAAGAAACTGAACAAGCTGAGTAGTTAACTAGTGGCAAAAATGATTCTTAAGGATTTGCTTCCTTATAAGCCTAGAATATGGTATCTTTTTTAGAAAGGAAAATCTGAGGTGTGAAGTTTAGCTGGAGATATGTTCTGTTTGTGTATGGTAAATGCCAATGCAGTTGTCATTGCAGTGTCCTTCAGTAATGCATTTGTACACCACAGAGTGTCTGTACTTGTATTCTGAAACTCATGAGAAGATGGTTCTCTTGGTTTTTTTTAAGTGGAAAGAGAGGCTTTACTTTAAGTAAACATCTCTTACTCCTTCTGTTTTTGAAATTAAGGATTCTAATACTCTAGCTATTAAGCTATAAGCAACGTTGTGATTCCTCTAGAAGAAAGAGAGCCTTTTTGTGCTTTATTGTGGTAAGATAAAGAATTAAGTACTTAAATCTTTCTGTATGGGATGCTGGTTTTTGGGTTTGTTTGTTGTTTTTTTTTTTCCTTCTCTCTCTTTTTTTTTTTTTTTTTAATAAGCTGAAACAGCTTAATCATTAATGCAATAGGTAGTGATTTCTGTTGTTTAGGAGAACTTGGGGAGTGAAACTGCTATGCAGGAAGTTTGAAACACTTCAAGTGATTTGTAATGGGTGAAAAATACATCTGGCAATCATAATAAGGGATTCAGATTCATTTTACAGAATGTAAGTTCCAGAAGCACTTATCTAATTCATTGGAAGATCAGAAGGTAAAGGATCAAACTGAATCAATATGAAGAGAGATTATTTCAATGGGATATAGGACATGTTTATATTCTAACCAACGAGGGCCTCAAAACTTCTGAACAAAGAAAAAAAATGGTTCTTTTCATTGACAGCGTTCTTTTCTTGAAGTTTTTGTAATTAAAAGAATACATTTTAGATATATATATATTTTTCCTAGTAAGCTTCTGCAAGCTGAATATTCAATCCATTCAGAAGTTTTAGTAGATATTCCTGATATGATACCTATGCACCAGATGTTTCTTAGGAAGGCAATTAGTTTACAGGTGGTGCATGCTTAGGAAGCTTAGTGGAGATCTTTGTCCAACTGTCTCCAAGATCTAGCCAAAGAATGTTAGTCACAAAAACAGTGGTGAAAATCAATTCCATTTTCCTTTGCATCTTTCACAATCATTGATATGCCACTCATCCATTTTTTTTTGTTGCTTATTCATTCAGATCTCTGTCTTAGGTAGAATGCGGTCCCCACATTCTTCTGTATCTAATTCTTAGCTGATAGCTGGTCTGGAAATGATTTTTAATTTGGATTTTGATAGGCCTCTCTAAAGAAACAGATTAAATGTACATGTATTGAGTTCTATTATTGGTATGTATATTTTTGACCTTTATAATCAGCTTTGTTTTTTTCTAGCTTCTCTTATCCTTTTCACTTAACTGTGTTCAGAGCAGTTGTAAAGGTAAATTTTAATGCCTGTATTTCCAGTTACCATACATACCAAAGCATCCTGTTCTTAACGTGTCATCAGTAGAGGAAGAAGCCGGTAGGCTGATCTGTCTTGTTTTGAGGGGCATCGGGGATGCAAAGACTTTGTTTTCGTGAAAGAATTAAAATAGAGTCTGGTGCTTTTCCAGCTTGCACTACTTTGCTCTGGTTTTTTGTAGTGGAATGTGGCCAAACAAACTGCTAGTCTAAAAAGAACAGCTAGAAACCTATTACAAGCAGATCACTCCAGGCAGAATTTACTTTGCCTGCTGCAGAAGCCATGTGGTTTTGTATTTTTCTTTAAAAGATGACACTTGGTCCTTTTTTTCCTTATAGACACAAGTACAAGGCCAGTCATCTTCAAGTAGTACATCGGTACCGTCTCAGCCTACCCAACACACGCAGCAGGTATGATCATTTGTTAAACTTGGGAGTAAAACATTTTCAGCATAGGAATTTGATGACTTCTTAAAGAGCAACTACCTGTCCCTGTCCACTCTTCAGTCCATAGTTTTAGAGAAAAGAGGAACCGTCTGTTTCTCACCTAGTCTAACATGCTATGAGATTAATTTTAACTTTTGGAAATTTATTCTTAGGGTAATGTTAATGCTACTTATGTGACTGTCTTCCCAGCCCCCACCTAAGTTTGCATTGGAGGTGCCATTCAAGGAAAGACATGTCAGGATTTGTGAGTTAGACTGTCTAGACAGGCAGACCCCATTCTGATGAGTTCTTCTAACTTGAAATAGTATCTTCTGCAGCGTCCTCTTCTCTTAATTGCCTGTGGTCCCTGTGTGGAGTCTGTATTCTTGTTTTCCCTGTTGAAACTAAAATCCTGTTTCAGTACTTTGTGCTGATAGTGGAGCTGTGTTAGTAATACTAAGAAGTAATTACTAAAGATTAATTGACTCAGTATGTTCAGAAGATCCACTGATGACACTTAGAATAAAAGTTGAAACTTAAATAGATAGGCTTTTAAAACTTCCTCTGTGGGGCATTAAAAATAGCTTCTGCATCTATTCCCTACTGTAGAATGCACAGCAGCCAGCCTCTTCTCAACAACCCGGACAATACCAGCTGCAGCAGCCATCAGTTTCTACTGGTGCCACTCCCACACAAACTGTCTCTCAAACTCAGACTTCACAGGTTATGCCAATGCCTCAGGCAGCAGGAGGGACACAGGTAAGCAATATTTTTCTTACCAATACAAGATCCTCCACACCTGGCAAATTCAGTATGCTGCTACTTTCACTTTTGTCATCTTTTCTGATGGTTCCAAAACATTTCATCCATATAGTAGTATTCTTGGGATACTGTAACTGTCACTTTTGCTGGAAAATATGTATTGGAAACACTTTCTTTCACGCATGGCAGTCATGAGTAATTTGTTTGAGGGAAGGATGGCATTACATTCTGTAAGGTCTTTAAACAGTCAAAAGTATCACGAAGCATATTGATGAATGGATTGCTATGAATGCGTTTTCAGGAACTTGTCATTTCTCTGCTTCCCATAGAATGTACATCTTCTGCACCATTGTGTGTAAAACACATGTTCACGTATTTAGGTAGTGAACCATAAGGACTGCCTTCTCCACTCTTATCATCTCTCTTACTCAGCTCTTCTCCTTTACTGCCTGATCAAGAAGCTTCTGTTACTGAGTATTACTTCATTTTGGCTCATATCTCTATCTTGAACATGCGAGCCTTGTTTTTGTTTTTAAAATTGTTTTTTGTTGCTTGTTCATCTTAACTGTCTCTCCAATTGCATCATTTGCTGGCTTTAATTGACATATCCCCTGCCATTCTCTGAATACTGGCACAGTGGCTTTTCATTCTCCATTCCTTAGTCCCCATACCCAACGCTGACAGATTTGTTGAAACATTTGCACTTCTTTCTTGTAAGAAGGCAGGCTTGGCTCTGGGGACAGAACTGAGGGGAATTGGATTCTGTTTGTGTACAAGTCAGTGCTTCAGGGTATTCTGATGTTGCTCTTTCACCCTCCGTGGGGGTCTATTTCAAGAGCTTGTGAAGCTCTTCAGGGGAAGTGTTGCGAAGTGAGGACCTTTTGGAACTCCAGCCAACTTCCCAGCCACTCTGCCAACTGTGCTCCCCACCCACTTTAACAGAGTGCTATAACTTGAATAATTCTTTCTTTGACTAATGCATAAAAATTCTGCTTTCTGCAACCCTGCTTAAAAACCGAAAAATCTATCTCTATTTTCTTTACCTCCCCAGCTTCCTGTTTCCCAACCAGTGTCGATCATCCAAGGCGAACCTCAATTACCTGTTGCAGCACCTTCTGTCCCTCAACCTTCAGTTGCCCCATCAGTCCCTATTGGTTCTCACTTTCTGCCCGTGGGACAACCCTTGCCAACTTCCATTGTTCCCCAGTTCTCAGTCTCTCAGTTGCCCGTCGCAGCTCCTCATGTATCAGTGGCTCAGCCAGGTTTCCAGTCACTGCCAATTTCAATGGCAGGCGGCATGAATCAGCCATTGCTCACGCTGGCAACATCTGCTGCGGCAACCGCTGTCCCTGTAGGATCAACTGTTGTCCCTAGCCAGCTTCCCACGCTGATGCAGCCTGTGGCTCAGTTGCCCAGCCAGGTTCTCCCGCAGCTCCTGCAGCCGGCTGTCCAGTCCATGGGATTGCCAGTCAGCATTGGACAAGCTGCTGATGCATCACTTCCTGCTGGAGATGCTCTTTACCAGGTATTGTTGCAAGCCAGCAGAGCTCTTCCCCTCCGACTTTCACCTCTTCCTTTAAGGTACCAGCACAGAACTGTGTGCCTGGGCCAACTTCTCATAAGAGAGCCACAAAGCCATGGAGATTAATTCTGTTTTGTGGTAAAAGTCCTTTTTAAGGAGGGAGGAGAAAAAGTGTCCTTCAATCACCCTGTGATTTTTTTTTTTTTTTTCCCCCACATTTGGCAGCAGAGTTTGTCTAAAATGACCAATGTAGTGCAGGACTCTGGTCAGCTGCTGTGTAAAGGAGGATAGCTATATATCCAAGAGATCTTCCAACTTGAATTAAATTAAAAGTATGTCCCAAAACATTGTGATTTAAAAAATGCACACAGGTTGTGTGTGGGAAAGATAATCTGTGGCAGCATATTCAGCAATGTCAGTATTGCATTCCAAGCTGGGGAAGGGAAGTGGGGAGGTGTGGACTTTGATTTTCTGGAAATAAGTCGGGCAACATGGATATTGAACAAGAAGTAAGTATCTGATGCAAGTTCTAAAATGCCAGACTGATCGGCAAGGATTGCTTTGGCTCCTTTGTGCATTGTAATGGCAATATGAGTAGTGAAAAAAAAGAAACTTGGCATAAAGTTGTTCTTCTAAAGTAAATTTATGTCCATGTAAAAATATCTACACTGACATAATATAGAATGCAGAATAGAATCTGTGTAGGAATGCATGCGTCTTGGTTCCTGGGTTGGTTCATCGTGAGAGGACAGGAGAAACACAAGGTGTTTACTCGTCCTGAGAATCAGCAACAAATGTATCATATGTTCTGAGCAGTTCAGCATAAAAATCCTTCAAACTCATTTCAAGCCTCAGGTCTTAAAATTTTAAGTCCAATAAGCAACTGGGGAGAGTTGGGAGGTGAAAATTGTTTTGCCTAAGGCTTGAAATTTTGGGTAGGAATTTGCTTATTGAAGCATAGTTACTTGCAAGCTGAACTTTGGCTTCTTAATCAACAACTGTTCTGTGGGAAGATGGTCTTTGGAAGCGCGTGAATAAGTACAGAAGGGAAAGGAAAGCAGTTAGAAGTTGCCCCTGAAACTGATATACATTTTTTTGTTTTGTTTTCTTACCAGCTCCGGAATTCACTAACTTGACTCCCTCATTTCTGTTACAGGGCTTCCCGTCTCGGCTGCCACCTCAGTACCCAGGGGACTCAAGTGTTGCACCTTCCTCTGCTGTGGCTTCTGTTAGCATTCCTTCTGCCATACTGTCCCCTCCCTTACCCACAGATGTAATGACTCAGCCAGGCTATATTGCCCCTGTTGTGCAGCCGTATGTGGAGCAGAATGTTTTAGTTCCTATGGGCAGCGTAGGAGGACAGGTTCAAGTGCCCCAGCCTACAGTGAGTTTAGCACAACAGGCCTCATCAGCCTCCTCGCAGCAGGCGGTTGTGGAGGTAACTATGTTGAATATAATGATACATTTAGAGTCTTTGAATTACACGACAGTGAATGTGTGTGGGGAACTAATCCCTTCCATGCTTGTCTTCAGATGGAAATTAATGTTTGAAATAACCTTTTTCTTACAGCAGAATGTCATGCCAATGTGGGGACCTTGTTGCCACTGGCTGTTCTGTTGGGAAGTGAGTGTACCTCTTACAGGCAAAAAACCTGTTAACACTTCACTTCTTGCTAGTACTGTAGAATATTTTGCCATATCAATGAAAAACTGCAACTGATAGCCTTTGAGATTCTCTCATTTTACCCATTCCCCGCAGCACGGATGTTGCTAGGGAGAATTTGAATTGTCTTTGTGTTCTGCATTGGCTTGCCTTTTGCACATTCTGTTAGTAAGACTGTGGCTGCATGGCAAACTGTAGCAATGTGCATCAGTAGAAAGGATGGCTGATTTTCTGCCCCACCCCTCCCCAGGATGATGATTTGCTTCACTGCAGTTTGCTCTTGAGCCTTGTAAATTGAAGCTCTCTAGATGCTAGCTAGCTGTTCAGAGTTCTAAAAAAAACACTAGTGCTTTTAGCTTTATAACTGATTTGAGTGGAATGATTGAAGACTAATGGGTGATTTTGAAAGGAATGGAGTTCTTTAGAGTTCTTGATGTAGGTTTCTATCCATAGGGTACTCAGGGAGCCTCACAGACTGCTCCTTCAGAGTCTCTGCCATCAACGCAACCTGCTCAGTCTACCCCTTTGGCTTCCTCTATGGATAGGTAAGCTTGGTTTTCTTTTCACCAATCTGAATTTTAATTTCATGCCATAGACATAAAACTAGTAGAGGGCATCTGGAGGAGGGCTGTGAAAGTAGAGATGGGTCTGGAGGGGAAGACATGTGAGGAATACCTGAGGTCCCTTGGTTTGTTCAACCTGGAGAAGAAGAGACTCAGGAGGCCTTAAGGCAGCTGCAGCTCCTCACAGGGAGCAGAGGGGCAGTGCTGATCTCTGCTCTTTATGACAAGGACAGGGCCTGAGGAAGCTGTGTAAAGGGAGGGGCAGGTTGGGTGTTAGGAAAAGGTTCTTTACCAGAGGGTGGTGGGTGTGGAACATATGCACTGGGCAGTGGGCACAGCCCCGAGTGCTGGAGTTCAAGGAGCATTTGGATAGTGCTCTCAGACATAGGGTTTGGATTTTGGGTGGTGCTCTGTGGAGCCAGGATTCAGTGATCCTGATGAGTCTCTTCCAACTCAGAATGTTCTGTGTTTATCATTTGACAGGATTCTTCTCCCCTACTCTGTGATTAACAGGCATCCACTGCTGTCCTGAAGAGAATGGTATCGGTAGGGTAAACCATATTGTTGCAGATATAGAATGCATGAGTACTAATATAAAGTTGTTTTCATTTTTAGTGCACATTCTGATGTTGCTTCAGGAATGAGTGATGGCAATGAGAATGTTCCAGCTTCTAGTGGGAGGCATGAAGGGAGGACTACCAAGCGTCATATGCGGAGGTCTGTCCGCAGTCGCTCTCGCCATGAGAAGACTGCTAGGCCGAAACTGAGAATTCTAAATGTGAGTTATTTTGTTTTGTTTTAATTTTAGTGACTGTTTAGTACTGTTGCCACTCTGAGCATGCAGTCTGACAGTTGTATTTCTTCTGCTTCTAGTGTTAGTATTCCAAAAGTCATAATTAAGAGCTTTTCAGAACATTTCAGTTGGCAAAATTAGCTTGCTTGGCCTCTAGTGATTCCACATACAATTTCTGAATGTTTTCTTTAATCTTATTGGTAAAGCTAAGCTAGTGACATATAAACTAGAAAGGAACAAGGGAGCATTTGGACTCCTAGCAAAAAGTGAGGGCAGGGTAAGCTTGGTCAAATGAGTAATTGGCAAATCCTCAGAAAATGTTGCCGTACCCTTTAGTGGTTTAGAAAAAGAGAATGTGTTTGTCTTAGAGCAGTACTGTTGGTCTTTCTCTGTGGGCTTTAAAGTACAAACGTTATATTTGTATGCTTTTAACTATTGTTTTCTTTGCTTTAGGTTTCAAATAAAGGTGACCGGGTAGTGGAATGCCAGCTAGAGACACACAATCGGAAAATGGTCACATTCAAATTTGATTTGGATGGTGACAACCCTGAGGAAATAGCTTCAATTATGGTAAGATGGATTTCATAGATGGAAAAGTGAATCCGGTCTTAATCACAGTCGTCATACAAGGAGTCTTATTTTCTCACTTGCTTCCTTCTGTGTAACATGGCCTGCCTTCTCTTTTTCTGCGCTCACTTAATTGGTATGTAAGCACATCTAGAGACTGTCTGCACAGAGTATTATACAAAATTGACTCTTAATATTACATGCTCAGCTCACACAGATCACTTGAGTCAGTTGTATGTCCTGAAATTTCTTTTTTTATCAAGTATATCTGCTTTTGGTTTTTCACAGTCTAAATTTCAGAAAAACTGCAGACAACTTTCTGAAAGCACCATGTAAAATTGTTTGCTTTTTTTTTCTTTTAAGGCCAAAACATTGTTAAGTCTTTACAATTCTGCTTAAGTATTGAGTTTTTGCTGCTGTTCACAACTGAAACAGCAAGATTTCCCCTTGAGAGAACTTCTCTCTGATTTCTGGAAGTCAGTAATGACTGCTGCTTTTGAATAAGATGGCCAGAGCATCTCAAAGGAAAATGAACAAGGGAACCTCTCCATTCAACAGATAATGGTCAGAAAACAGAAAATAACTGTCATATATAGATATGTTTAAATGCAAGTAACATTAAGTGTGGAATAGCACCTCCCACCATTTTTTTTTTTTTTAAATTTATAATATATTTAAAATTATATTCCTGAGCTGCTACAATCTGAGTGAAAATGAGATCACTTTGGTGTTGCTGAAGTGGGGCGGAGAGTGGATTGGAAGTTTGTTATGACAGAAAGCAGTATCTTTTCCCCAGCTTCTTGGGTGCCTGCGTGGCGGTATTTATCTTTTAGCTTGGAGATGGAATAGATAGCAGAATAATAGGTGGTGTGTGCTGGGTTCATACTTTTTCAGAAGTAAACAAATTAGTAACACAGGAAGACCTTCTCATAGAAGAGGAAGAATTTGGTTCTTGGCTATGGATTGACAGATGTCAAATAAATTGTCTAGAAATAGAAAATACAGATCTAACATTTCCTCATATATAAATTGATCCTATGGAGAAATAAAACAGTATCGGAATTCAGTCAGAATTCAGGAATATCAGTCTGATAAAAGTGATACCAAATGCTGTTCCACTGCTAAGAGCAAAACAGGACAAATTTTTCAGTGCTGGAGATAACTTCAGAAACAAATGTTTTTTCTCCAGGATGTCATGAACTTATGCATATGAACAATGAAAGGAGGACAAACATAAACAGAAGTTATATAATGGTTACTCAGTATTCAATACATAGTTTTGAAATACTTTGTCATAAGTAAAAATCTTGTTGCTTTATTCTCTTTACAGGTGCAGAATGAGTTTATTTTAGCATCTGAGAGAGACTCATTTGTAGAACAGGTACGAGAGATCATTGAGAAGGCTGATGAAATGCTGAGTGAGGATGTAAGTGTGGAGCCAGAAGGTGATCAGGGTTTGGAGAGCATGCAGACAAAAGACGATGGCTTCATTCCAGGGTCACAGGTATGTAGAAGACGAATGGCCTTAGCTAATCATATTTTCAGTTTTGGGTGGTATGGTTTTGTGTAGTGCTAGCAAGAAACTGAAACTTTCTTACATGAGAAATACCAAAGCTTAAAACAAAATTAACAGCCAGAGCTTCAGATCAGGATGAAAGCAAAAAATAAAAAATAAAAAAAATAAAAAAAAAATCATTTAGAAAACTAAATAACTTAAGCCATTGCTTTTTGTCATGTTCTGACACTGTTAAAGCTGATGAATCTCCTAACAGAGCACTAGGCAGACAGTCTTAAATGCTCAGGCTTTTTGGGTTTGAAGTTGTGAGGCAGGACACTAAAATCCCTAATCCTTCATCACTGACTAAACCCCAAGAGACTGGACTCCATGCCCTCTACTCAATGAGCCACTAGAATTGGATGCATCAGTTAGAAAACAAAGGTTTTCAAGCTGGTTGCTGGGAATCATAAGGGGTGACATTTCAGGGATCTCTGCCTTATTTCTACCAAAAAGTACTCCAAAACATCCATCGTCCATTTGCTTGTCTGTGGGATATTTAAGGAAATGGGCTGCACTGTTTGTTAAGTAAAAGATGCTTAGATCCACTGATGGATTAGTTACACTGGTGGCCACTGAACTGATAATCTATAAAACACTATAGCTGACATTTGCCTAGGCAGAATTTCACTGCTATGATAATGGTGCTTGAGTCCATGGCACTGCTTAACTTAAATGCCCACATTTCAATAAGCTAGCGTTTTAATAACTATCATGTGGGTTTCTGTTTCAGAATAGAACTTTAAATTTTATCTTACTTTACAGAAATTAGAGTTCAAACAGCCAGATCCTACATCTTCCATGCCACAAAGAATAGGTAAGTCTTTTGTGATTTTTTTTTTTCAACAGTTACCTTTTTCTATTTCAGCGGATGGGTGCTGCCAGGTTTTTATTTTATATGATGGAGTTCACATTCCATATTGCAGGTTATGTATTTTGTTGCAGCTATGTATCACTAAATATCCAACTTCTTTCTGTTTAGGGGTTCCTCCTAGCTCCTTTACCCAGGTTGTCCATTCTGCGGGAAGACGGTTTATTGTCAGCCCTGTCCCTGAAAGTCGGTTAAAAGAACAGGGCTTTTTCACCTCTCCTATTCCTGGAGGAAAAGAAACTTCAGATGTGGGTAAGTTATCTAGACTCTTAAATTCTGAAGGCTAAGAAATATTACTCAAAACTGAAATTAGTTTACCAGAATGACAAGCTCCTAAGCACCCTTTAAGTACCCAGAAGTAGGGAAATGACTGTGCTGATAAGAAGTGCTGATAATCTGGGTGATACTGTGTAGAATTATTGCAGGAAAAAATGCTGATGGCCTGTCTGCAAAACTTTTGAAACCTAATTCCGTATTTACAGTGTGTGCCTGGATTTATCGTTATTTTATTTTTCTTTTAATTATGCTGGAAAGTTAACTTCATCTAAGTCTATCAATAGGAGGTAGTACTATAATGAAATTTCCAAGATGGAATGATATTTTTATGTTCTTTCAGTTGCTGCATCTCCACTACATGGTCCTGGAATGAATCTCTCTCACTCTGCATCATCACTGAGCTTACAACAAGCTTTCTCTGAGATTGGACATGGTCAAATGACAGAAGGACCTAGTACAGCTCCTCCAGTGTTTAATCAAACAATACCACCATTTCCACCTGCGCTTTCTACCATGGCAAGCAGTGGTGCACCTTCTGCATCTGTAGCTGCTCCTTCAATATCTGTTCCCTCTAGCACAGGTGTTTCTCTTCCAAGTTCTGTTACTTTGCCTTCAGAAAATGCAGTTGTTGGAGTTGCACCAAGTGCAAGTGTGCCAAGCTCTGTTTCTCCACCTCTGGTCTCACAATCTGGACAGCAGCTGTCTGGTGGTGTGGCTTCCAGTGTGAGCGCCCCTGCTTCTTTCTCCTTAACTATCACATCCCAGCCTGCTCAGCCAGTAACTGGAGACATTGCCCCTAGCATCAGCACACCAGCTTCTTTGGCACTGCCTGCTACCCAGGTTCCTGGTGTCTCTGGTCTCGGTGTTGTTGCACCAGCTGTGACATCTCAATCTACTCCTCAAATTGTAAGTAGTTTGGCAGCACCACAGACATCTGTTGCCCTATCCCAGGCTCAGAATGTGGCTTTGCAGCTTCCTCAGCTTACGAGTAGTGGCTCTGTCTCCAGTCTGGCAGAAACAACAGTTGTAAGTGCACCACAATCACTACCTGAGAGTGGGCAGTCCTCAGATAAATCACAGCCCTCCAGTGCAGCTGGCTTATCGCTACCAATCTCTGCACCTTTATCATCCTCTGTAGCAACAAGCTTATGTGGTTCAGTCACTCAGCCAGTGATACATCCCTTATTCATCCCATCAGCAATTACATCAACACCTGTCCTGTCCCAGATTCCAGGTGCAACACCTGTGTTGCCCCAGGTTCCCCTTCCCGGTGTCTTACCGCAGCCAGTTACTAACTTGCCTGCAGTACAGCAGACATTGATACACAGCCAGCCCCAGCCAGCTCCATTACCCAATCAACCTCATATTCACTGTCTGGAGGCCGATGCTGATGCTCAGTCCAAAGCACCTGGCATCGATGATATAAAGACCCTGGAAGAAAAGCTGCGGTCTCTCTTCAGTGAACATGGTAACACGGGAGCAGCTCATCCATCAGTATCTCTGGAGACGTCATTGATCATGGAAACTACTGTTATTCCTGGGATCCCAACCACTGTTGTTGCACCAACTAAACCCCTGACATCCGTTAGCACTTGTATACCTCCGAGTAGTTTGCCTCTTGGACCAGCTGGCTTGCCAGTACTGACACCAGTCGCCACGCCTGGGCAAGTGATCACCCCAGTAAGCTATATCTCAGCACCAAGCGGCGTTGCAACAGCGGTAGTGAAACCAGGGACCTCTCCTTCGAAGCCCCCTCTTAGCAGGGTACCGGTAAGTAATGCAGTGTTTATGTGGATATTCAAATGTTGTAGAGAACAGACTCTTGAACAGAATCCTTTTTTTCTTTTTTTAAAGCAAAAATATTCAGACAAAGGTGTCTTTGATTATAATATTGGAAGGAAACGTTTATCTTCTGGGTTGTTTTTTTGTTTGTTTGTTTCAAGAGGGTTTTTCTTTTGTCCATACAGAAACAAACGTCCAATTCTATACTGTGTGTCCGAGAACTCTCTAGTGTCATTGCTCTTTCTTCATACTCTTAAACTACAAAGAGTGAAGCAATGGTGTTTTCCCTTTACTAGTGTTTTTTTTTGTTTGTTTTTGTTTTTTTAATAGAAGTTTGGAAAGCTTGCTTAAAATAGCTTTTTATTTTATCCATAATTGTTAAAATGAGCCAGAACCATTTTAAGTTTCAGAAAGTAGTCGTGATTTGCCTAGTTTTGCTTTTTCTCATTAGCCCGTTCCTTGACAGCAGGGATGAACTAAACGGAATGTTTTTCAGATCCCTCAGATTACATGGTGCCTCTGTTCGGGGAAACAAGGCTAATGGAGAAAAAAATATAAGTAAAACTTAAGGCTTCTTACCTTGCCCAAGGGTGAATAAATTAAGAATTTCCAAGAATCAGAACTCTAACGTGTGCCTCCATGAGCCAGACTCATGTTGTTACTTTCCCAATTCTTTTCCCAGAAGCAAAGAGATAGGTGGGGTATAACTATGGTACCATTCCTGTGTGTAGATGTTTTTCTTAAATCAGACCAGATATGACCACTGCAAGAGAACTGGTAGAATAATTTCATCAATATGACATACAATGAGGAGGTTTACAGCTAATTGGAAAAACATGTTGTTAGACTAATACAAAGCTTGAGGCCTGAGGGAATGTCATAGCTGCCATAGTCATAACTTTTGAGGATTTCCCCAGCCTCTGCAGATTTCTCCTTATTTCACTTGTTCTTATAGTTTTCTAGGAATTCCTTCCCATTTGTTCTGTTCTCAGCTATGCTATTCTCAGCTGTATTTGTATTGCTTCCCTACTTTGGGTTTTCTTCCCTGAAGGTTAAGTAAAACATGCTGATGCTACTGAGTGTATAAATCTATCTCTCGTCTTACACATTGACCTCTAAATCTAACAAGACCACACTGAAGTAAGGTTAATGGGGAGAAAAAAGATAGAGACATAAAAGGGAATGAATAGAGAAAAGATTCTGAAGATTCTTATCTGTTTTTTCATCCTAACCCCAAGTCGATATTGTAAATGATATCCTTTCCTCTCATGTAGCATGCAGCACTAGAATTGTAAGTAATTCACCAACTTGGACTAAGCAGTTACTTTTTAAGCCCAGTGGGGCACTTCTTTCAGTTTTAGGTTGTATTCAATTGCAAAGTAGAAAATTTCTGCCATTTCAGCAGGGACACGTGTCAAGGAAGTTGGGGAGGAAACCTGGATACAGAGATTTAAATGGAATAGATGTTCAGGATTTTCGATGTCTGCCGTAGGGGAAAAAAAATCTCCTTTCTGAATTCTTCACTTCTAAATTATTTTGTGTGTGTGTTTTTTGTTTGTTTGTTTTTGTTTTTTTTCAGACTTCATTTTGTGTTGTTTTTGAGCTTATAGAGTTTAATGCTTCAGTTTTCTGGGGTTTCCTCAATTGTGGGGGAAGGAGATGTTTTGTTTGCAAACAGCTTGTTAACCTGAACGCTTTTGACTTGTCTTATGAACATATTTAAAGTGTATTTTGCCTCTTATTTATAAACTAAAGGATTAATGTACCACAGCTTAACAAATCACCAGGCAACACAACTGGTAATGTCTATGTATATGATCTTGGTACACAGAAAAGCTGCAGTAATGCAACTTGGCTTAGTTCCTGCTGAAACATTTTGGGGAGAACAGATAACTGTGTCCTGTATGTTCCCTGGTCAGTTACTACTGCAATCTGAACTATTAGTTAAGCTGTGATAACATGATAGCCAGCTAGAACTGGTTCTGCTTGTTGAAGACCACAGTAGATTTTGGGCCTATTACACACATCCAGCAGTGGTCACTGTCATAAAGGGAAGCCAGCTGACCAACACTGTAACTCATAGGACTGTCCTTTGTTTCTGAAACTTCAAAGTCGTGGTCAAGCCTCAGGGCTACAACTGAGAATAAGAATTGCAAATTGTGTAATTGGTCACTTAGTTCCTAGGAGTTCCCACTTCCCTAACAATGGAAATAACTAACTGGAATGTACTGTCTGACCTTGCTGGGAGGCTTTGATCCCTCATTCTAACCTTTCCAGTTTCTCTAACTCCTACCATATAACCTGGATGACCCGCCCCTATCTGATTGCATGGCCTAGTCATCTTCTGTGGGTGCGCAATGCCCTTCAGGATAATTAAAAAATAATAATACCTCTAGAAATTAGTGTAAGAATTTGATAAATATGCTTTTCAACAAATGGAGACATCCTCAGGCATGATATTCTCTGTTCAAGTCATTGCTTGGAACTGTTTGCTGGAGGCACATGGCCTGGTATAGTTAATGAGCCATTAAAATAGATCTGTTGTGAGGAGGTTGAGTGCATTCTTGCACTCTTTTATAAATGAAGCCTCTTGGAAATGTAGCTTTTTTCTTTCTTTTTTTTTTTTTTTTTTTTTTTTTTTTTTAAGAAAATATTGTTGTGGCATTTCTTTCAGACTTGAAAATAAAGTAACCAAGTTGCTGTGCTCACAGACAGAACAGCTTGCTTAAAATGGAAATTGTGACTACTCAATCTGGAGCAGAACAATAAAAGCAAAAAAAAACCCAACCAAACAGAACTAAAACAAAATAAGCGAAACAAAACTAATCAACCAACCAAATAAAACCTCCACAGAACAGCAACAAAACAACTGAAAAACAGCCAACTACTTTAATTGTTGCTGAACTCAGCAAGGATTCCATGCTGACTTTCCAGGAAGGAAGTCTCCACAGAACAAACATAGAGGCCTCTGTCATAGGGCATGACTGACAGTAGCTTGTATCTGATCCTTCAGTTGTTCCGTGTCTGATGGACTCGCGTTTCCTCTTGGTTATCCGTAGGTGCTACCAGTAGGTTCTGAACTTCCAGCTGGCACTCCGTCCAGTGAGCCGCTGCCACCTTTTCCAGGACCTTCACTAACTCAGGTGCTACACGACTCAGCAGATTTTATCTGCCTCTTTTTCTGTCAAAGGGCATGTTTCGATTAAACTCTCCATTGCATGTTATTAATGTCTGTTTTTCTTGTCTTTTGGCATAGTAACCCCTTTTGTGTAAATGTAGCAGTGGGCAGAGTTGCTTCAGCACTGTAGATTTAGCTTGTCTTTTGGGCTGCTCTACTCAGTGTCAGAAATACAGAAACAATAATTCAGGCTTCAAGTAGTTTCGTGTTTTTATCTGAACCTTAGAAGTTTTTGTAAAAAACAAAAAAACAAACACGTAACACAGGTGAGTTTTCTTAATACAATGAAAAGCTCCAGTAGCAAAACAGCTCTTTGTAGAAGCAGTATATACCACAATTAATTGTTAACGCTAATACAGAATTACTAGCTTTCAGAGTTCTTGGTTAATTTTTTTCCTTTGGTTACTACTAGGCTCCTAGTATTTAATTCAACAGATTCTCAGTTTTGTAAAAGCTCTGTGATGCTCCCAATCCTTAACAGGAGTTGAAATACAACAGTGGCTTAAACTTGTTCAGTTTTTATTGTTGTGTGCAGCAGTTAGCTTGGATGTTTTCTGTGTGAATTGGACAGGTGATCAGTTCAGGATCATAAAGGTTAAAAATGTCTTCACTTCACAGCTCCGGTATGAAGACTTGTACAGTACTTTCTAGCATCGTGACTGGACTTCTTTTGGCTTTTTGACCACTGGGAATTTTAGTGCAGACTGTGAGCTAACCTTGATAAAGTCCTGCTCCTTGACACTCTGGTAGCAGTCTCGCTTTCATCTCTTGAAACAGAGCTCTTGAATTCAAGTTTCACCTATGGAAGTGAAGTTAAAATTACCTGTAAAGGTTGTTTTATTCTTTGCAAGCTGTTCCTTTGTTGGGCTTTACAATAGCCTGCGAGAACTTTTCAGTCTGAAAGGATTTAAATTGACTGTTGCACAAAGGGATAGTGGAAGAAAATTGTAAATAATTTAAACTGTGCTAAGGCAAATTTGCTTAATGAGCTGTCACGACTTCCATTAATTCTACAGCTGAAACTGTAAAAACAGAATTATATGTATTAGGATACTAATCTTCTAAGATCCTTTCTGAACAGGATTTCTGTTTGTCTCTCAAATGTGAGGAATGTTAGTAATACCTGGTTCCAAAGGCATGAAAAGAGTAAAGCAGTAAGGCGTGTTAGCAGCTTTTATGTTGGTTATGACATTAATAGACCCTCTTTTCATTTTACAGTATTTTATCCTCTAATACTGTCTGAGCAGAAGCCATCTGTATTCAGTAATTTCTCTGGTTACCCCAGTAGATGTCATTTTTCTAGGGAACCTCTCAGACAAGTTTGCAGAGGATCTAGAAAAGAGGTTAGAATGGAAACAGTCTAATAAGCCAGAATTATAAGATGCTGAAAGTTGACATCCTGACTGTTCCTATTCTACTACCTTCTCAGTCCTCCTGATGGAACAAATGCAAGTTAGTAATAGTAATACATCCAGACTCAGTCAGTGAGTCCTTGCAGAATATGCAGTGTGAAAAGGCAGAAATTTGTGCTCTGTGTGTGAGAAAACAGAGTCAGGGTATTGCTCATTAAATGTGTCATGGAAAGGAGAATGCCTCTGAATTTGGGTTTACTAGCTGCTTTCTGGCAGGCTGAACATGATTCCTTCGGAATGGATACGTTCTGGCTCCAAACTGAGAAAGAAGTTGGTTGTATTATGTGGAGTTGTGAGACAGTGTTAGCAAGCAGAATCATTTCCTCCAGCTGTTGGAACCAGAAGCCTTTTAAAATACCATTCAGCCAGTTCTTTTGAAATACGATTTTCTTGAAGAGGCAAGAGATGCCAATTTGGTGCTAATTCATCTGTGTTCACAAACAGTGGTAGCAAATGGGTCTGGAAACAATTAAAATAAGTCATGTTAAGTACATACTACTTCAGGTCATTGCTTGGAGCCGGTTATCTTGGTAATCATTTCCCCCAAACACAATGCAGCAGTAACCACTACTGTGGTTCATCCTACGGTACTACTGCTAAAGGCTTTCTTCTGTTTACCGCAGATGTTTCTATGAGGATTTGTGGTATAGAAAAGGCAAAAATACAGCTTTCTTGTTTGTCGCTTGCAAACAGCATACCTATTTTCATCTCTCATTTGAACTCTAAAATCTGCCTTGGAGTGTGAGACAAAATTGGAGAAGACTAATTGGATCAAATCTAGATGACTGCTAAGAACCTCTGCTGCTGTCGCATAGTATGGACTGGAAAAGTATTGGCTTGTCTTAGAATAGATAGGTTTGTCTTCCTTACTGATTCTGTCAGTAGCTCATTAAACAATAATTTGTCCTTAGTACCAGTTTCATAATTAGCAGTCTGAGTGCATGTCATCCCAAGACCAGTTTTGGACAATTTGTTCCTCAGTTTTTGAAAGTATGGGCATTTTTTTGTGAGTTTTTTTTAGTGACATTCATAAAGAATTTGTGTAATCCTTGTAGACCAAAGAGTGTAGAACCTGAGGACTTAGACTGTCTTTACACAATTCTTAAGGGTGGGAATGTAAACTTTGTGAAAAACAGGGGCTTTGGTTAATGTTTCTTTTCTGCTTTTCCCAATGTGTTGCTTAAATTGTTTGCCATCTTACTGTGTTGTACATGTTAAATGTAAGCATGTAGCAAGGGAAAGATAGAAATATCAAAACCGTGCTGACTGCTTTAAATTTTAATATTAAATGTGGCTGCACTTTCAGAAATATGTATGTATTTTTCTTGAGCTGGGGCAGCTGTTTACTGTTTCCTCTCTCATCAGTCCCAGCAGCCACTGGAAGATCTGGATGCTAAGCTGAGGAGAACCCTTAGTCCAGAGACTGTTCCAGTGACATCAGCTCCTGCCTGTGTACGTTTGCAATATCGATGTAGTCTCGAGTAAACAGTGTTTTCTCAAGTTCTTGCACTTAAATCACTGCCTTTAATATCACTACATACGTCCATAGGCTTCTAAAGTAAAAACAGAGTCATCTTTCAGTGTGTAGGACCGAGCCAAGCAAGATGGAGAAAATATGTAGGTTGCAATAGACACTGTATTTCCCGAGGCTGGCTCTGGGATTAGTTCTTTGCCCATCTTCTTTGGCAAAGCCATTAATATCACAGAACTAAAATGGGAAGTGACTGGGAAACAAGGGAAAAGAGGGTGCTAAACTAGCAGTATGTGGGAAGTCAGTTATAATTTAGAAGAGATTTTTTAAAGCGTAGGTTTCAATTCTTAAGACTATGTTAAAATATCGATATAAAAGGATGACAGTGATTAACACTGATCTCTAAGTGACTAGTCATGTGTTATTTCTGCAGAGTAAAGGGGGAGGTTCTGCTGGTAGCCTTGGGTTGCAGGGCATGCAAAATCTGTTGCTGATGTTTCTTGCTTTGGAGATGAAAAGATCCTGTGTTAGTCCTGTGATGGGTCATCCTTTAGACCTGATAGTAACATGCATTATGGTAGATTATTTGGAGTTGAATCAAACTATTGATTCTGATTAATTTTATTTTATTTCCCTTCTGAACTTCTAGTCTGTGCCCTCAGTAGCATCTACAGCAGTTACTGGTCTGGTGTCCACAGCAGCGCAGTCTCTGAAAGATGGTAAGAGAGCCTTTGTTATTTCAGATGATTTCTTAGCACAGAGATTTAATGCAAAACTGAAACAAAACTTTACAAAAGTATTGTAAAGTAATAGCCTCTTCTAATAAGTCATACAGTGACGATTCCTTAAGAATTGTTTTAGTTTTTAGCAACTACACTGACATTTTCCACTGTAGACCAAGAGAACAGAGTGGAACGTGCATACTGTGGTAATTCTGTATTTAAAGCTGACTAAAATGATAAATTAAACCTTGCAAAGAATCTTCAGTATGCTTCTAAGTTACAGCTTAACAATTTGAAAGGACTGCTTCCTATCTCTTGTGATATTCTTGACAGCAATTGCAAAACCTTTCCATTTAGTGTTGCCATGCTGCATTCTGTATTTAGGATATCTCCCTTTAACTGGAGTATTTAATTTCTATTTGGAGAAAAGAAAGGTGGGGGCTAAACTTAAGTAAAGAAACAGGAAGAAAAAAGGACTGTTTCTTGAACAGTGGGGGGGTGACTAGATGACTGAAACCTGAATGATAAATAGCTTTCAAAACTTGTTTAATTGGTAGGGGTGCAACCAAACAACCCACGCTTCAAGAATAGCCTGAGACTTACCAATCAGTATTCCCCCACTCATTGCAATTTAAAAAACTCTTCATTTTTTTTTAAAAAAGTAACTGTTAATTTGCTTTTAAAATTACTTCTAATTTATTTAGTGAACAACATTCAGTTTTCAAGTTCAATGTCAAAACTTTAAAAGCTAATAAAACTAACAGGAAAATAAAACAGTCCCTTTCTGGTACGCTTGATAGATAACTCTACTGTTAAGCTCACTCTCCTACTAGAAAATGAGTTCCTTTGCCTGTTGATTTAAGGTCATAAAAGTATGCAAAGTGGAGAGTTGCTGAATAAACCCAACAAGCTGTCCAACAGAATTGGTTTAAAAATAGAATGTTATTTCACAGCTTTGTAACCTTATACTGCTAGGGCATACAACAATAAAATTAGGAGCTACCATCTAAGGATCCAGCTCTGAAGGCCTCACACTGCCTTGAGTAAATGTTTATACCATTTCTTAAATGTACCGAATTTGTACTGAAATTTATATAGTCACCATGAGTATGGAACTGAGATATGTCATTTCTTGTATAAATTGCATTGTTTTTTATTATTATTTTTGCTATTTCACATCCCTGCTTGCAATCAAAGTGTACTTTTTGTTTTTATATCACAGTGTAAAAGTGCACTTCTGGCAGGTGTACTGCACAATGGAACTTTATGGAAAAATAATTAATTTTAAAGTTTTAGTTTGATATTCTACATGGCAAAGCTGAGAAAGGAGATCAGGTTCCATGAATCCAGAAGCCTGCTTATTTTCTTCTCAATCCCATTCTCCTTTATTTATTCATTTTTTCTATCTTCAGCATCATGTGGTGGAGAAAGCAGTGGTACGGCTTCCACAACAGGGGCTGGTGTTCTTAAGATGGGACGGTTTCAGGTAGGCTCCAAGGAGATCTTATAGCAGCCTTCCAGAACCTGAAGGGGCCTACGGGAAAGCTGACTTTTTATAAGGGCAGGTAGCAACAGGACGATGGGAAATGGTTTTGAACTGGAAGAGGGTGGATTTAGACTAGATATTAGGAATAAATTCTTTGCTGTGAGGGTGGTTAGACACCAGCACAGGTTGCTCAATGAGGTTGTGGATGCCCTCTCTGTGTAAGCATTCAAGCCAGGCTGGATGGGGCTTTGAGCAACCTGGTCTAGAGGGAAGTGTCCCTGCCTGTAGCACGGGGGTTGGAACTGCATGATCTTAAAGGTCCCTTCCAACCCAAACCATTCTGTGATTCTATGTTAAACTGATTTGGTTGTTCATAGAGAATCCTCACCAAGCAGTTACTGCCTCGTGCCAGCTCAGTGCGCCTCTTGGAAGGTGTTCTTGATGAAAGAAAATATCCATAGTGAAGTTGTGGCTGCAGGATTTTGTGCAGAAACTGTTATTTGTTCTCATTCACAGGAGGGATTGAGCTAGATTATACAAGGTCTAGTTTATGAATACAGCATTTCATCTTGTCAGACCTTAGCTGTTGAACTGTTTGCCTTTGTCTTTAATCAGTTGCTCTTTGGCTGACTTTGCTGGGACATTCACTTTATTATGTACTGTTCTTGAAAGAAGTCCCCTCTCAGTCTGCTATGTATTTGGAGTTAATTATTAAGTTTATTTTGAACTGTTATTTTATGTGGAGGGAAGCTTGTAGCATTTCAGGGAAATTAGTTATTTCCTCCTCCGCACATGCTTCTGCTATGTAATGTAAGTAAGTGCATCATGTTAAGGAAGAACTTAGAAGGTCTACATGATTGCATTTCTATTGTAGGTGTCTGTGGCAGTGGATGATGTGCTGAAAGAGAGTGACAAACCTGAGACTAAGCCTCTGCAATTTGAAACCACCTCCTCTGATTCCTCCCCTCTTTCTGGCAGCAGTCCAGAGAGTACCCTGGTAAAGCAGGCTGGCGGGCGGAAAAGTGATGCTGTGGCACATGGTATTCCTCAGCCAGTTCCTGTGCTGCAGTTGCCAGTAGATGATGGTCAGCCTACTAAGGTTGGACGCTTTCAGGTAACAACAACAACAGATCAAGTGGGGCGCTTTTCAGTGTCAAAGACTCAGGATGAGGTCACCTGTGCAGAGAGAGAGCCAATGACTCTCCCTCTCTCTGTGGACTTGGAACAAGTTGCTTCTTCAGCTGCAGCCCCTAGGAAAGAGTTGGAGTCGAGGCAGTCCCCACATATGAACGGTCCGTCCTCTGAACCAGAGGCTGCTTTCTTGAGCGGTATGGCTAAGGATCTGGATGATGGCTCAGCGAGCCCAGACTCCCTCCAGGCCACAACATCGAAAATCAGCCTCCCTGTTCAAAGCCTTAGCAACTCGTTCAATTCTTCCTACATGAGCAGTGACAACGAGTCAGATATTGAAGATGAAGACTTGAAGTTGGAACTCCGTCGACTACGGGAGAAGTAAGGCTTTTTCCTTCCCTTTTGCATGTGTGAAATGTTCAGCAAAGGCTTAATATGAATTTAATTTCCTCTGGACTTCACTTTTCACAAGGGAAAAAAGCTAGCCTTCTTTAAGAAAAACTAAAACTTTGTTAAGTATCAGGACCCACTGTCAGTGTTTACATGGGTAGTAAAATTCTTCAGTGGAAAAATAATACATAATGATTCCAAGCAACAGGTATATGCCCTTGTTATGTTAATTTTCTAACCTGTAAAATTGCTGTGTGCGCCCATATACAGATTGCCACGCTGTGGATAAATCTGTGCAGATGTACAGAAGTTCATATGTATCTGAAATTCAGTAGATAGTGGAAGTATTGTTGTCTGTCTTGAAAATGACACTCAACTTTGTGTTTCTAGTAAGCAGTTCTGGTGCTCTCCACTTCTTGGAGAATCCCTGTTGATTTAGAAGAAAATTGAGAAGTCAAAGAATCTGACTTAATATTGAATTTATATTGAAAGCTGACTTTTTAGGACAGCTGGCAACTACTCTGAGAACAATGCTCCAGTACAAATGTTGAAGCCTCCAAGGCTGTGTGCTTCACAAAATGAGTGTTGTAACAATTCCTTTAGCATTTATGGTGAATGATTTGATTGATACGTTTGCTGTGTGTTCTTGTTTATATGCATGTTCATTCTGGTTTTGCGATTACAGCACTGGAAACTTTGTATTGGAATTTCTAGTCACTGTTAGACAAAATGGAAAAAAACAATCATTCTGCCATGTGTATTTAGTGGTTATTTGTGGAAGGGATTTATTTCATCTGCGCTTAAATGTCTGTGGGAGTTTGACCAAACAAGCTGGTCAAGCTTGACTGGAAGGGAGGGATTGTATTCATACAGGTAGGTGCACACAGTTTTTTGAGTAATGCTCTTGTAACTTTTTAGGCACCTTAAAGAGATCCAGGAGCTGCAGAGCCGCCAGAAGCAGGAGATTGAATCACTATACACAAAACTAGGAAAGGTCCCACCTGCAGTCATTATTCCCCCCGCTGCACCCCTTTCAGGAAGGAGGAGACGACCCACTAAAGGAAAAAGCAGCAAATCCAGTCGTAGCAGCTCCCAGGGAAATAAGAGCCCTCAGCTGTCAGGTAAGGCTTTCTCAATTTGAATTTATTTATTAAATATGATCAAACTGACAGGGTGCTACCGGTCCCTTCCAGACTGATGTGGTTCTTCTGCTACATCCTATTTTCCTGCTCTCCCCTCTCCACTGCCTGGACTACTTAGTCATTTAAGTTGCTTTTGCTAGTCGATAGTCTTGCTTGTGGCTTCTGCAATTTACTCAATCTATATTACATTGTTTTGTAAGAGCAGTTTCAAATTGTGGGTATGGGGGTTTTTTTTGGTTTTTTGTTTTTTTTTTTTGTTTTTTTGAGGTTGTTTTTGTTTCTGTTTTTTGTTTTGTTTTGGGTTTGTTTGGTGTTATTTTATTTTAGATTCACAATAGGGCTATAAGAGCACTGGGAACCTCTGCAGAGTGAAAAGTATAAATTTACAGAGGGATTTTTATTTTTTTCATATTATTCTTAGAGTTGAAAGGGACCTCTAAAGGCCATCTGGTCCAACTCCCCTGCAGTGAACAGGGACACCACAGGTAGATCGGATTGCCCAGGGCCTGATCCAGCCTCACCTCGAAAGTCTCCAGGAACGGGGCATCAACTGTTCTTGTTTTCTCCTGAAAGTGATTAAATTGAATGAGGATGGTATATTCATTGATCTTCCAAAATGATTTTTCATACTTAATAGCACTTAAGCATGATATTGCCAGAAACCAAAGTCACAGCTGATGGATGTTAAAGTAGTGAATTTTTAGGGAGTGGCAGTTCTTTGTACTTAGCAAATTGAGAAGACTTCAGTTATCAAGGCTTTATTTCTCACTAAGACAATTTTTATAATGAATTGAAAAATAGTTCTGTGACTGACAGACGTGGATGTCAGATCCTTGTTATGTATCTGTAATGTCACTCAAATCCTGCCTGTGAGCAGAAATATTTGTTACTACACACTGACTTTGGCAGCTCCATGTCATGTAGCAGGGTCTGTATCCAGTTGCAGTGTGCTCACTTCTGGTTTATTATATGATAGAGGAGCTCTGTGTGAGCATGTGACAGTGAACTAGCACTGAGTTCCCTTAAGACTGGGGTAAAGTAAAATAATTTTAGCCTTGCTATTCTCTAACAAGCTGGTACAGTCCTTCCCCTGCCTCTCTCTCACCTGAAGTTGTCAAGTCCAGGGGACAGATATAATTCCCCCACCCCTGCATTTTTTCATTACTAGCATAATAACTCATACGTTCTGCTGTTTTTCATCCTCTCCCTTGGGTGTGCTGAAAAAAAGCTTAGAAAATGACATGGGGAAGCTGAAACATTCCATGTGTTTTGCCTTCATTCTTCCACCAGGCAATTTGTCAGCTCAGAGTGCACCATCAGTCTTGCCCCCACAGCAGACTCTTCATCCTCCTGGTAGTGTGCCAGAGACTGGACAGAACCATTTGTTACAGCCCCTCAAACCTTCACCTTCCAGCGAAAACCTCTACTCTGCCTTTACCAGTGATGGTGCCCTTTCAGTACCAAGCCTTTCTGCGCCAGGCCAAGGTAAGACTTCAGGCAGATTTAGCATCAAGTCTTGCATTTTTACTGCTGGTGAAAGAATGCTCTACTTGATGCCACTTGATGTTTAATACACATCATAAAGTAAACAGGAAATTCGACCCCAGTGCATGCAAACTGATAAGGACGTACGCTTTGCAACTACATTTCTAGGTTCTCACATAAACAGAACACGCTAAGATTGTTAAAGTAATTAATATATACCATGTGGCCCTGTCTGCTATAATGAAAACACCAAGGAGAACACAAGAGAATGCAGTGTGGTGGCAGCAAGCAATATTCTTCTGACCTGAGAGGAGAAGGCATTGGCTAAAAGGGTGAGGAGATGAAGGAGAGAGCTAGAGGAAAGGTGGGTTCTGATGTGAGATTAAGGAAGAGGCAGAACAGTTTTTGTTGGTAGTAAGTAATTGAAAAGGTAGGAAAATTTCCAAAGACTTCTTTTAGAACTTGAAACTGCTGTGGCTGATTCTGACTCTAGTGACAGTTCAATTCTTTTGCTTCTATGAACATAGTTGCTTCAGTTTTTTATTCGTTAGCATCTTGTCAAAAAGCTTTACCAGAGTTTAATTACATGCATCAAATCAAACAAATATTATTGCTGCATTTGTAGAAGTCCAAATGGAAAACAGAAATTGACTTTTGGAAAGAATTTTGGCAAGAATTTTCTGTAGAGATTTTTGTGTTGGATTGTTGGAGTATTTTTGGAGCTACTTGCTGCTCCCTGTACGTAGTGCTGTACGGTATCTTCTACAATTAGATGCTTTTGCTGGCATTTGGCTTTCCTACCAATGGAAACCCCATTGCTGGGTTATAAACTGGAGGTTAACACAGCAAACTTGGCCTCGTGTCCGCTGTACTGAAGGCGAGTCTCTTCACTCCGTATGTTGTCTGCATACTCTTTGGTCCACTCTTGAAGCTTACTCTTGTGTGCCATGTTAATGCATTTCACCCTTCCAACCTCAAGTTGCTAACATCTTGTAGTGGTGTTCTGTCTCTTCTCCTCTCCTTTCTCTGTTCTACCCGTTTTTGTTTTCTCACAGGCTGTGCGAAGTTTAACTGTGCATCTGAGAGAGTGACGTTCAAGCCTGGTGGCAGGAGGACCCGATTTCTGAGTACGCCCTGCTTGGCTCTTTGTGTGTAACACCTTTACTCCTTCCTTGTCTTTTTTTGTTTTGTTTTGTCTTTTTGTTTTCTTCTGCTGCTTGGATCTGTTTCATGCGGCCCATCCTCATCTGCCACCTTGTATTCCCTCCCATTCCATGGCTAGGCTGAGTTGCTCTTAGTGCACCTTTAGAAGTTTGGGTTCTCGTGTTAGGTACTCTGTTTTTAAACTGTTTTAGCACTGATTTCTCTAAGCTTTTGATGGAAACTTCTCTGGGCAGGTCAGTGAAATGGCAGAAATTGAGGTTGGCTTGCCAGATGTGGTATACCAGGCCTTTTCTTTTGGCCTGCTTATTAATTACACTTCAGTACATATTAGCTGCCATGAGACTTGCAGGGGAACTGTTTTTTCCTAGGGAAACAGTGAGGAAGATTTGTTTCCCAAATTATTCCTTTGTTTGGGGCACTGTTGTAACTGATGGTGGAGTGGTTGTGTTGCTTCCTTCCAGCATTGTGCTTGCTGTGCAAGTTGGGTGTTTATGCATGCTGCCAGCACCAGTGCTGATCACAATGCAGAGCATTGATGCCACCTGTAGGCAGTTAACATCGACTTCTTGTGTTCATTAGCAGATGGAGATTAAAAAATCAAAACTTAAAAATAGTTATAGAATATTTTCATGTTAGCTCAACTGGGCCACAGATTTAGAAGCTCTTAATGTGAATCAGAGACAGACTAAATACAATGCACATAGCAGTACAGGTGGGGAAATGGCCATCTTCAGACATTCTGTCAACCCTTGCGAGTTACCTTGCAGCCTTTCTCAACATCCTTTCACTGGTGCTTACATTACACCAGATTCAAAAGAGAGCCTCAAACTTCTGATGTGATTGCCTGAACTAACGATGTGCTTGAGCTGAGGCTGCTGCTGCAATGCTTTTTTTTTTGGGGGGGGGAGTGCTGCGACATCTCCCACGCTGCTGCTGCAGGCTGGACCCTTTGAATGCTCTGACATTTGTTTCCCAGACTCCAGAATGACTTGATATGAGCGTTCCGAGTGCTGAAAAGAGACCTTCAGTTGCTGCACTGCCTAATGTACCACGCGTCTGTAGCATCTGTCTTGCTGCAGTTGGCAGCCAGAGAATTGTGTGCAGGAATGAGACCGGGCCTTCTGCAGAGACAGCTGCAATGCAACCAGCACGATCCTCCAAGGCAGCGGAGTCAGAAAGGAGAAGCATATTTGTGGCTGCTGAATTTTGCAATGCTACCTCATTGGATTTTAGATATATTACTGTGCGGATGTACAGTAACAAACATCTGCAGTTCAAAGACTTTTAACAACTCCTTTCTTGGAAATACTTACATGCTTACCAAAGCAAACTCTTCAAAATCTTCTCGTCTGCCCCATCCCATCCTTTTTTGGGGTAGAGAGTATAATGAACAACTATTCTGCTTCTGGAATTGACAGTGAACTGAGTATGAGAGTGTCATGTATTTCTAAGGCTCTGGCTTGCTGCAAATTGTATGCCATCTGGCTCTAGGAGTACATGTATATCCTTTGCCTGTGGGGCTGATGCTAAGAGAAACGGATTCTTTTTGAAACGTGTGTTGTAGCTGTCCTGCGAAAGCAGGTCATACTCATAAAGACATGGCACAGCTTGGCCTGGCACTCAGCTCATTACAGGCTGCTTGCTTCCTGGAGTCTTGTCCTTCAAGTGATATTGCAGACTGTTATGGAGAGTGACAACTGGGAAAGATGCTGGGTTCGAATCAGCAGCGTTGAGGAAACAGTGCAGTAATTGATGCTTGTAACTGTGCAGTGGGAGAAATAGAGTGGTACAGCCTGGCGGGGAAGGTCTGTCCCACAGATCTGAGAAGGCCTGAGAGAACAAGGTGACAAACCATGAGAGCATTTGGCTTATCAAATTCTTCTCACTTTGTGGCAGTCAAACTTGATAGCTGTAAAGCACTTTTCCAAGCCCTGACAAAAATGCAAGATGTGTTTGCTTTGTTTATGTAGTAACAGCCAATTGAAACCGTAATGTTTCCTGCCATTCTGCACTACAGTTTGGGAAATCTGGAATACCAAAAAATAAACGCAGAAGGTCAAACCATTTCTTTTTCTGAAAATTCAGCTCATGGAACTGTCAGGGAAATCTCAGGCTTTTTCATAGAACATACCAGAACTTTCAAGAGCCCTGCTGTGCCATGCCCTCTGTTTCTCACTAAGCTTTTCGTACTGTTTGCTGATACTAAACTTTTCTCACTGTTTCTCTTTATCTTTAACAAATGACTCTCTCTTTGTGCTTCAGGGAAGATGGTGAAAAAAGTCTGTCCTTGCAACCAGCTCTGTAGTAATTATCTTATTTCTGTTATCTCCAACTCCTGACTGTAAAGCTATTCATTGGCTTTTTCTGGTCACCGAAGCCTTGCCTCCCTGACTCTGTCTCCAGCACAGCATCTGTCTGTCTCCGTTATGCCCTCTAATGTGTACTCTGTTGTTAGCATATCTGCATAGCGTGGCTATTACCTTTGCAGAAAAGTGGAGGCAGAGCCTCACTTTCCCTGAGCGACTCCTTGCTCACTGCTAATGACAGTGAACTGAGCATCGAGGACAGCTGCTCACTGCGATGCGCTAACGCTGTACCTTTGAGCAGCTGGTTTCTTTATGTATCTGACGGGTTCTGCCACCTCAGTGACAGCTCCAATGGCAGAGTCTCCTTCAGCATTGCAAGAGTAAGCCATCTGATCTCAATCCATGTCCTTTTTAAGAGATGTGTAGGAAAGCCAGTGTATGTCCTTCATGTCCTTGAAGACTTTTTAAAGGTGCCTTTTGACTGTTGGCTCATGGTGAGATTTAAAAATTTAAAATTAAAAAGAAAAAAGGCTGGGTGTGAAATGAAGGCAATGTGGGTGGCAGGCTGGAGAAAGGAGAAGCCTGTTTCACTTCAGGTCCCTCATGTCAGAGCAGGACTGGGGATGGCTGCTGTGACCAAGCAGGAATGCGGGGGTTTGTTTCCATTAAAAGCCACAAATTGAAACACTTCTTTCTCATACTCTTCTGGATGGCAGCTGTAGGAGGTGGCAACTACACCAGGGTTAAAATGTGAAGTTCCTAAGAAGTCAGTTTTTACACTGACGCTATGGGAGCTCCAGCAATTTTACAGCTCACCTCTTCTAACCTAGGCTGGTCTGCCTCAGGTCGTCTATGACCTGAGATAGGAGCTCCACAGTAGAATCACCTTGCAGACAAAGCTCTTTGCCCCCCACCTTTCCTGTCTAGCTTAAACCCTGGACTAAACCCTGAGCCAGTCCTCTTCAGAACACTTCAGCTTTTCTAAACAGTTTTTTCACATCTTTGGATGAATGCACTGTAGTATTTCATGATTAACTCACTCCATTGCATGGCCTGAAGAGGCTCTTCAGCATAGAGCCACGATCCCAGGTTGCCAGCAGTGCACTTGGTGATTAACATAGAAATATGAGACATGAGAACTAGATATCAGCCATCATGAAGAGTATGAGAGTGAGTGTGTCAATCCCTGCATGAGCCCTCATGGTGGAATGTGGTTGTTACTCGTTTTGACACCTCGTCTTGAGTGCCTCTGTTGTTTTTGCCTGTTTTGTCTTTAATTTCACCTTCTTTTTCTCAGTCACTGTTGTTATTAAATAAGATGTGGTGCATGCTTAAACTTTTCATTATTTTATAGTAGATTTTTCCTTGCCACCTTACGGTATGTTCTGTTAGCGTTCATCTGAGCTGCAGCTGCACTCCCTGGTCAGGGAACCCTATTCTCTCCTTCCCTGTGCACTGTTGCATGCCTCTGCCTGCCTGTAACAGCTGCTGCCCCTCTGGTGAGCATCCTCACTGGGAGCCATCTCCATGCTTGAGCTGGAACTGGTGGGAGGGAGGTGTGTCCTTCCCTCTTCAGCACTACTAGAGGCGGTAACACTTTGCTTATTTGTCCCGTGTAGTAAGTATGTCACCTTCCTTCCTAATTCACTCCTTAATGTAAAGCATTCCTGCAGGGGTTTGAAGCCAATTTGTTTGTTTTTTGATGCCATGGTTGCAAGGAGTGTGGCTGCTAGCCAGGGAGGGTAGCACAGAGGAGTTAGAATCGCAGAATCATTAAGGTTGGAGAAGACCTCTAAGATCTTCCAGTCCAACCAGCCCAACACCACCGTGCCCACTGACCACATCCCTCAGTGCCACATCCACACGGTTACTGAGCACCTCCAAGGACGGTGACTCCACCACCTCCCTGAGCAGCCTGTGCCAATGCACCACCGCTCCTTCTGAGAAATAAGCTGTCAGGCAGGAGCCAGTGACTGTCATTTGGCCTTGGCAATGGAGATGACTGTCTTCGCTAGGAATTTTGATGCTCAACTTTTAATTAGTTTTCTGCAGAAATTCTGCCATACACTCAGGTTTTCTGGGCTTCCCAATTACAGCCTTCAGAGCAAGCAGGTAAAATATTTGAGGATATTTGAAAACCAGTTAGGTGAAGATGCTTGCAGTGAATGCAGGGCTTAGCTCTATACTGACGAGGAACTTATTATGTTTAATTTGTTTTCAGTTAAATGGATTTGAGAATAGCAGATTCGTTCTGCCTTCCCCATGGCCCTACTGGGTCCCATATCTGGAAATGAAGATACTTCTGGGATGTATTCATTCCACATCTGGAATGAAGATATTGCTGGGAATTTAGAAAGCTTACCTGACAATGAACAGCTTTGGCTACTGCTAGGATATCTGTCATGTGAAGAGCTTCATCTTGAGTGAAGCTTCTTGCTTACAAGGGTGAGGCAGTGAGCTAGACTATTGAACACAAACTTCTGGATGCTTTCTGCAGGGTGCTGTTCGGCAAACTTTCCAGAAGAACCAAATCCTCAGTATTCACGTGAAGGCTTTTTGTTCTTGTGGTCAACCCAGTGAACAGAAAATCATGTCAGAGCGCATCCAAGGAACTGGACTCATTTTTGCCTTCTTTAAGCTGTATTAGTTATTTGCATCTGAAGTGCTGATTCTTCTGGCTAGGAAATCTGAACATAATGGCAAAAAAAAAAGTCCTTTCAGAGGGAAAAAGCAAGATTTAACATCGTGCAGGCTTCCCCTGCTGATCTCCGCTCTGTAGTGGATGAAGACAATCCCGTCTGGTTATCCTCAAGTATGGCAGCTATTGGAAACAACAGTTGCTGTTTCTCACTGTGGCTTTTTGTGTAATCTGAGTGAATTTTTCCCCTTTGTTTTATGAAGTGGAGATAATTTTCTACAGAGCAGCTGGCCGTGCTGTTTGTAGTACTCCATATTCAGCATCCAGCATTGTCCTCTGAGGCAGAATTGACTTGTGCTGGTAGTGGTTGCTACTAAATGCTATAGGATGAAAGAATGACACGGCTACTGTCATTTGGTGCTGAAATCTAATCTCCTTTTTCTTCTACAAAGACCTGTAGGCTGCTGCCGTTCCCCTGTCAAGATGACTACTTGCAGGACTTCTTGAAGGAAACATCTATGAAATATTAATAATCTGAGAAAATGCCTGTAGGAGTCCTCGTAGTTCCTACTTCAGCTTGTCTTGGAATTGAAACGTAGACTTAAACTGCATGGCATTTTAATTGGCTATCGTTGTACCATTGCCACGGTTATTACATTCAGTGAAGGAAGCTGAACTCGACCCCAAATTTTGACTCCCATTTCTTGTGTTTTTAGGGACCAGTAGCACTAATGCAGTCGGGGCTACAGTGAACAGCCAAGCACCCCAGTCTCAGCCTACTGCTATTGCCTCCAGCCGAAAAGGGACTTTCACAGATGACCTGCACAAGCTGGTAGATAACTGGGCCCGAGATGCCATGAACCTGTCTGGCAAGAAAGTTGGCAAAGGGCATAGCAACTATGAGGTAAGATTTAACCCATGAATGTTTACGGTAAGAAGCTGTCAGGTTTCATTGCCTATCTCAATCCAGGTATCCTGGCCAACTGCGCTACAGAAATATTGGGTAAACCTTGTGTGTGCAGTATTATATTGCTGCTCTGGAAGAGAAGAGGGATAACTGAAGAGTGCGGCCGTGGTGTGTTCTTGGAGACAGCCATTTGGAACGGCCTGTGGGCCAAGGGGATAGCCGGTGGTTTGTAAGAACGGCTGTTTAACTTGGAGGTTGGATTTTCTTTCAGGGCCCTGGAATGGCAAGAAAATTCTCAGCACCAGGTCAGCTCTGTATCTCTATGACATCTTCCCTGGGTGCTACGCCCATCTCTGCAGCATCAGCTACCTCTTTAGGTCCCTTCACAAAGGCCATGTGCCCTCCGCAGCAGTACAGTTACCCAGTGGCATCTTTTGCCGCTCCGTGGAGTGGGACGAGCGGTCCAGCACAGCAACCGCTTGGCCAGTTCCAGCCTGTAGGTGCCACGTCTTTGCAAAGCTTCAACATCACGGGTTTGCAGAAGTCCATCAGCAACCCTCCAGGCTCCAACCTGCGGACCACTTAGCCCTGCCCAGAGAGCGTGCTGGCTAGACCTCGGGACAGGACGTGGGGAGGGAGATGGGGCCCTTTGTCAACTCCTAGTGCTGCAATGAACTGGTTTGCTTGCCAGACTGGGAATGAATTTCTCTTTTCCACCCGTTGCTGTTATCCTTCTGTAAAGGGGGCTTCCCCACATGCTTTCAAGGGGGAGGAGGATGATCGGCATCCTTAGGATGGGACAGTTCTTTTGACTCGAGGGCTCCCGCTCGTGTGTGAAGCGAGAGCCGTGAAGATCAGTCACGGGGCAGTTAACACAGTCTTGCTGTAAAATTTCTCTGGTTTGAGGCCGAATCCGCGTATGTCAAGATGGGAGAGGTGAATCCTAGCATGAGGCTTTAGCGCACTTCTCTCCCTGAAGATCCGAGACCAGCTGTCCAAATCCCCCTCCTCTCCCTCTCCCCACTCAATCGTTATTTGGCTCCAGAACGATGGGGCGCCCGAATGGACTTGCAGTGCAGCCCGTGCTTGATAGGTCATTACTGCTTTAAGTAAGATATTAACAGCTTTGACTGCAGCATTAGAGCAATTTAAATTGTTTAAAGATTTTTTAAAAGTTCCCTGCGGACATGTACTTACCATCAGTTTTGATGTGGAAACACTGTGATATATAAATGTTGTTGGACAACAGTAGTTTAAAAATGAGTGGAATATAGAGGGTTAAAAAAGTTAAAAAGTAAAAAAAAAAAATGGGAAAAAAAAAGCTAGCTATATCCTTATACTTATTGGAGACACTTTAACTTTTTCCTTTGTATTTTCATTGTATTAGATAAATAAATGTGAATGTAAAATTGTATAAATTAATGTACTTGAATACTTGTCTGTTCTCCCAGTATGCTTGCTGGATATTTTAGTGCCTTGGACTTCTATTGCTTCTGCAGTTAGCGTTGTCTTCCCAGCAGACCCCAGGTGGACGGAGGGGCAAGTTCAGAGAAGGCTGCGTTGGTGGTACCTGTGGAGGGGGGCCTCACCGCCGGCACAGATACCGATACCGAGCAGAGCAGGTGCAGTGGGTTGGAACTGAGCTCCAAGTGATGGGAAACTTGTCCGAGGGCGTGATCCAATGTTGCTGGCGTGATGAGGGCCAGGTGGGGCGGGACGGAGGGCTGTGCGTGAAGCCAGAATGAGACGAACCGCCGTTGTGTAGAGGCAGGAGGTCTGGATCAGGAATGGAGAGGATGGGAAGAAGGTGTGTCTGTGGGAAGGGTCCGACTTGAGACGCTGTGTGACCCCACCTGTGAAGTGGTGAAGGTGTTTGGTCAGGATGTGACTTGAGGGAGAGGTGCCATTGCTCGTTGGCATGGGCTCGTCTGCTGGGATCGCTTTTCTTTCTTTGTTTTGTTGTGGATTTTTGGTTGGTTGTGTTTGGTTGTTTTTTTTTTTAGCCATTGCCGCCAGGAATAGTCTTGACCTGGCACAATGTCCATTGCCGGCAATGGATGCACTTGAAACGGCCGGCATCAAGAAACTTCCTCAGTCTTATATGGAGGATTTATTTACGCTTTAGTTCACTCTTATCAGATTTTCAGCTGGTACCAGGCCTGTAGCCATCACCTCTGAGTTAGCCGTACTGTACCTTTGCTGTGTTCATCCTCCCTTTTCCTATTTAAGAATACTGGTTTCCTCCACAACGTTAAAATAATACCAGCCAGTATTTACAGAGTGCTGCAAAGAGCCGTGAGGGGTCGGTGCCGCTTCCCGGCGCTGGGGTGGCTCGTGGCTGTCTGGAGGTTGGAGCACGCAGGAGATTGTCCCTTGCCCAGGTTGTTTATTCCCCTGAGTGTGCTGTTCCCCTGTGGAGCTTTAACAGGGAGCTTTTCTGTCTGTGAGTGTCCTCACCATCATTTTGTTTGCAAAGAGATGTGCGGGATCCATTCCTTTCCTCTTACTTTTTTGATTGTTTGTTCTTTATTTTCTTTTCTCCAGCATTTTTGGCAGCAAGGGAATGTACCGGGTGGAGAGAGAGAGAGAGAGAGATGCCAGAAGAGGGCAAAAGCCAGCAGCAGATAGTCTGGGCTCCGAGATCCTTAGGTTTGAGGGCTCGTTCTTTGTGACCTCAGCGCGGAGTGGAGCTGTGGGAGAGGGGAGAGGTCCGTGGTGGGAAGGGGCAGAAGCGGGGTGGGGGGAGAAGGCCCGCTGCTCTGCTCTTTGCTCTGGATGGTGCGGAGGTTTCCCAGATAGGCCTGGTGGGAAGTGAGAGGTGCACCCGGGGTTAAAGGAAGCGGTTGCTGGCCCCAGGTGGTGCTGACACACGAGAGGGGGATGCTTGCGACAGGGGAACTGATGAAGCTGAGCGCAGCACGTGGTTATTTAATTTTGATCTAATACGTTTGAGGTTGTTTTCACTTAATGTTATGCAAGAGCTGGTTTTATTTACCATTGATCTCCCCCCTCCCTCCCCCCTCCCCCTTCCTGTGGATGAATAACTGAAGTCTAGAGGAATAAACTAATGCTACTGAACTGTTAAATTATTTTGTTTAATATTACACTTTGAGTATCTTTTTTTCCACATAAAATCTGTTTCTGAATTACAAGCGTTTTCTTTACATTATTTAACAATGTACACTGTAAAAAAAAAATAAAAATAAAATAAAAAATAAATAAAAAATAAAATTAAAAAAAATAATAATAATAATAAAAAAAAGTTGCAACTTTCGGGCTTTCCCTGGCCACAAGTCAGTCGTGTGTTTGGCAGCGTCACCCCGGCTGCTCTCCCTTCTATGGTTGCGCTTCGTGCTGCAGTTTGTCACCTCTGCAGGATGTTGCAGGAAAGAAACCAAACGTGCTTGGCCGGGCACTGGGGTTTTTTTTGGCCTCTCCTCTCTGCTCCCGCAGTGATGTAAAGGCTGCGCTGTTGATAAGGGTTACTGGGCTGCTGCTGGGTCAGTCCTTCTCTGGGTCAGAAGGGAGCAGCAGTGCTGGGCGCTGCCTCTGGATCCAACCTCAATTCCACCCCCCAAACTTGCAACTCTACCAGCGCAGTGTAAGAGGGGAACTACACAGAGCTGTTCTCAAGCAGCCGTCGGCGCGCAGGAATCATTTGGTATTTCTAAACACTACTTACTGCTGCATTTCTTTCCATTTTAAGAATGGCTTCTGTTATGAGTCACGCTGCTCCAGTCCTTAAAGGAAAAGCCCCGTATGTGAACATTACTGCTTCATTTTACAAGGGAGCGATCTGAGAGGCATTCGGCGGTGCTCCCCCTGCAGGAAGCATCTCCCTCTTTGCACCGTCCAGCTGTCAAGAAAGCTGGTGTTGTTGGAGACCTTCAGGTTTTTCTGTCCTAAGAGCTGGGAGGGGCTTTGCTGAACACAGCAATGGTGCATCTGCACATTCCCTTCTGCACATTCCCTTCCTTACAGGTGTCTTATTTCACCACTGGGTGCGTGACTCAGACGTGCGGGTTGGTATTTCTTTCCTGAGCTGCCGTGAGCTCACTCAGCACTGAGTTGGAGAGAAACCAATATTGCTGGGGTCTGAAACCGTTTCCTTGGTAGGATCTGTGACAGTTCATTTCATCTGTCCTGTCTTTTGGTTAGCGACATCTGTCCTTGTTTGTCCTGTTTGAGAGGTGAGTGGATAATAGCGGCTGCTTAAGAAAAAAGGACTGATAAGTGGAGAAGGTAGAGTAGGAGCGACAGGAATAAATGCTTCATAGCTCCTGTGTGATGTTTAGATTGCTTTATGAAACTCATCTGGATAATAGACCAGTAATGGCAAAGCACAGGAATAAGGTCCTGTTTCAAGTCTGACATCAGTTGGATTAGTCAAAATTGATGTCAGTTTTCCTGGTTTCAGCTCCCCCTTCCAGCCATGCTGCACCATCCTGCTGCTGCTACATAACACAGAACCAGCTTCCCCTCTCCAGCCCTGCACGGCTCAGGCTGCTTCAGGCATGGAGGGCGCTGCCACCGCTCTGCTGGTGGTGCCCAGTGCCTGCATGAGGCAGCAGGGGCTGCAAAGGAAGGTCTTGGAAGCTCTTCCTTTGAGCTTATTACTACGAGGAACAGCTGTTGCTTTGCTCTGAGCTCGTGGAAGTGAATAGGAAGAAGGCACAAATAACAAGTGGTTTGCCTGTCCAAATTTAGTGTTTATTCTTGTGCTAAAAAGGAGTAAAAGCTTATTTAAAACACTACATGTACAAAACTGCGGCTCTCATTCATTTCACAAAGGGTCCAAACAAGTGCTGAGATGCTGTATGTACTCCTCAGTAGACAGTCCCTGTGTGTTCCTGCCCCTGTGCTGCGTAGGCTTGAGGGGTGAGCTGAGGCAGAGCTGTGTCAGGGCGATGCTCTGCCCCTCCTTGTGCAGCCTCTGGGCAGGCAGCTGGGCTGCATGTGAGAGGCAGAGGCTGCCACAGCTGCAAACAGCCCGAGGGAATGGGAGACAGCAGTCGGTTGCTTTCCTGGTCCCAGAGCCCACCCTGTCCTTGTTTTATTGGGGAAAACTTTTCTGCGTGCCAAAATGCGACGCTGAGCAGGAAAGCAGCTGTGGCATCTCATTGGAAGGTTTACTTCTGCTATAATTTTCAGGCAAATTCTTAGCAAAACAGCCACGGGTTGTGCAGGGGCACAAATGATTGTGTGTTTATAGAAAAAAAAAAAGTCTGGACATTATAATAACCCCAAAGCACACGCAGTTCTTGCTGGCTGTGTCTCTCTGGCTATTCTGTGTTGCTTCAGGACAATCTATTAATAGATGCAGCTTCCTCACGTACTTTGAGCAGCCAACTGCAGTCTTATGATGTAATCCAGCATGTAGGTAATGATGCCACTGGGTGTCCTATGTAGGTTCCAGCCTCCGTTTCTTCCAGCTTTGACTTCTCCTGTGAGGGCTGTGCTCTGCGGCACAGGGAGACAGAGAGTGAGAAAGGGAAGCTTCTTAAAGCTTGCCTTTGGAAGGGTGGATAACAGCAAGACAAGGGGTAATGGTTTTAAGTTGAAGGAGGGAAGATCTTTACTGTGAGAGTGGTGAGGTGCTGGAACAGCTGCCCCAGAGAGCTTGTGGATGCCCCATTCCTGGTGGTGTTCAAGGCCAGGTTGGATGGGGCCCTGGGCAGCCTGCTCTAGTATTACATGTGGAGGTTGGTGGCCCTGCCTGCAGCAGGGTGGGCTGGAGATTCGTGATCCTTGATGTCCCTTCCAACCCAGGCCATTCTGCGATTTGCTTCTAAAAGTACTCATTGATTTATGTTTTAGCTCTTCCCTGAGGAGACAGTTGGATGGAAAGAGTTGTCCCAGCCCGCTATCACAGCGCTCCACACAAAAGAGAGACGTTTCTCCCCACTCCAGATTACTAATCTGACAGCAAAGCTCTCCAAGCCAAGAGCCGCTGTTGAGACAGAAAGAACTCATTTATCACAGCACATACCTGGTGTGTGTTGGTTGGCACCGTGGCTGTTGCTCGTGAGAGCAGCAGATGGCTGCAACTGTGCAAACCTGACAGAAGGTTTGTGATGATGCATTCTCTGAGGCGTCCTGTTACGAGTTGTCATCTGGTGACATCCGCGAGGCGTCTCGGGGGGCTGCTGTGCCGCTGCTGGGCCTGCTGCTTTGTGACACATCAACTTGTTAAGGTCGGTTGTCTCCAAGGAAATGTCCCAAAGTTCAAGATCATCTAGAACGGACAAAAAGATGATGGAACCAAGAGTAACTCTGGGACCAGCCCAACCTTTTCCTACAGCGGTGGCCACTATAGGAGTTAAACTGTATCTTTCATGTCAGTGCACAAACAGAAAAAGTCAGTACTGCTAAGGTCAGACTCCCACTTTTACTCCAGCCTCTTCGCAACTTTTACCATTACACGTTGAAGAATTAATCTAAATACCAACGATTTAACGCGCTGCTGTTCATTGCTCTTGGCTGACCTGCAAAGAACTCTTCTTCGATTGCCAGCTCCTGTTGTACTGCTGCCGGAGTGCTGTGCTTTACGGGAGGATTGGCTGTTGCTGCACAGAGGTAACACAAGAAGAGATTAAAGTCTGAAATACAGAAGAACTTTTCTGTTCCTGCTTAGCAGACAGACCACGAGACTGAAGTGATTGCTCCCAGGTACCCCATTTTCCCACAGCTGCTTAGATTTTGGAAGCAGTATATACAATAGTATGGATGCTGCTGACGACTAGCGAGAGCAATTGCAATACTATCGATGCTTTTACCCCAGCACCACGTTCCTGCTTACCACACATCTGTCCAGACTAACCCACAAGTGAAAAGTAACCTACCAGCAGCTCATGCAACGTCTGCTTGCCTGCAGCCACTTCAGTGAAGCACTGCAGCCTCAGCTCTGATGCAGCACAGTAATGGTACAGGTGGCTGCACTGCACAAAGCTTTGGCGTGGTTGGAAAGCTGCAGTTTTAATGACGTGGTTTTAGAGCCGCTTTAAGAATGTAGGGACAGGAGTATGAGGATCTTCCTTTCTTCGATCTCAAAGGAGTTTAATAGCACAGTATAAAACAAAAGAAACTGATCAGGCTCCTGTACTGAGAGTAACACTTGTCTGCCAGCAGCTATCATTAAAACTGTCAGCTTCGAATGGCCCATCTTACCCTGTTTGCTGCTGGGAGTAACGTCTGCAACCTGACATCTCTTCTCCATCTGTTCCCGGAACTGTTGCTGCAGCTGCTTTTGTCGCAGTTTCCGCTGGTACGTGGCATCACGTTCAACAGCCGGGGAATCCGTATTTCTGCCCCACCCCCGGGTAAAGACAGAGTTAAAACAGGAGTTCAGCAACTCTATTTTATGAAGAAACATTCATACTATAATATAATAACTGCAAGAGAAATCCTCTAAACCAATACTGTATTTGGTACTGTTCACGTGCTTCAAAGGGGATAGTAACTTCTAATTTCCTCAAGTACTGAGCTCAGTTTTGGGCACCTCAGTACAGAAAGGGCATGGAGGTGCTGGAGCAGGTTTGAAGAAGGGCAACAAAGCTTTTGAAGGGCTTGGAGAATATGGCCTATGAGGAGAGGCTGAGGGAGCTGGGGCTGTTTAGTTTAGGGAGGCTGAGGGGAGACCTTATTGCTTGCTTCCAGTATCTGAAAGGTGCGTACAGCAAGAGCAGGGTTGGTCTCTTCTCATTGGTGACAGGTGACAGGACGAGGGGAAATGGCCTCAAGTTGCACCATGGTAAGTTTAGGTTGGATATCAGGAAGAACTTCTTTACAGAAAGGGTGGTTAGGTACTGGAATAGGCTCCCCAGGGAGGTGGTTGAGTCACCATCCCTGGATGTGTTTAAGAGCCGTTTGGATGTGGTGCTCAGGGACATCATTTAGCGGAGGGTTGTTAGTTAGGGTAGTACGGTTACGTTGTGGTTGGACTTGATAATCTTTGAGGTCTTTTTCAACCTGAGTGATTCTATGATTCTGTGAACAGACCCAGAACTGCTTGGCTGCTTCTGATCTTCTGTCACTCCAGAAGTCTCTGTGTGACCGGGCTTGCAAGTTGGTGCCATTTCATACTGTTGTCTCCATCCTGGGTTCTGCCTTTCCAAACAGCCATCATACCTTGCTTTCTCTATTTCAGGCTCATAGTCCTGTCTTTTAGTTTTCACCAAATCTAACCCAGGGGGCACCTGGTAAGGGAAAAAAGAAATCACATTGAGAAATTTCCTTCATGAAATATGCAGAGATCTTTCCTATACGGTTCTGTTAGAAAACCTTGTTTGTTTGCTCTAAGCAGAGAAGTTTAGAAACTAAAATGAATTTTAGTTTATCTAGTTCATCACTTTGTGTCAGTTCAGTAGTTGTGTTCTTTAGGGAAGATATCCTGTGTCTCTCCATACTGTGCTCTGTGATTTTATATATGGCAGCGCCTCCAATAGATGACCCTGGCAAGGCAGAGATCTCTGTCATCTTGACTTGGTGAGGTGCCCTTTGGAACAGTTCCTCCCTCCAAGCTAGTTAGCTACCCAGCACCATGGTAGAGCTCCACGCTGACTAGCAGAGTTGAGTAAATCCTGGTATGACAAAGGCAACCTTCCTGTGGAACAACATGGAGCAGCATCAGTAAAAGGCTCCCTTTTTCCTCAGTGTGTGAGGTAGGTTACTTACTGCCTAGCAGCCTACTGCCCCCAGCTGGCACTCATCAGGAGCTAACAAGATTAATGCTGACCAACAGCCTGGGCACCTTTAATACTACGAAGACTGCTGTGTTACATCAAAGCCTACTTTGCGATAGCTCTGAAAGAACAGGCTTACAGTGCGGTTGTTAGCAGTGGGATGTGAAGCACAATTTCTTGTCTTTTTCTGGACCAGAGACCTCCGAAAGAGACATTTCTTCACAGTGCTTGTTAACTCTGAAGGTTCACTGTTTGAACCTGGGACTTCAGAGGGAAAAGTAACTGCAGCTCTCCCTTGTACGGTGGAACCTAAAGCTAAGTCTAAAGGAGCCTGAGAAGCAAGGCAAGGAGTAACACAGCCTATTTCTGTTCAGTAATCAAAAGAAACACAGTGATGGCAGGGAAAGTGTTCAAGTACACATCAGCTGTACAAACTAACTCTTCCTATACTCAAGAGCCACTATTTGCTACACAGTGGACTATCAAGTGTTTAAAACAAATAAAGTGTAGATTTTGCTAAATGCATTCCCTCCAGCAGCCAAGTCTAACACATCCTGCTCTCATCACACAGTTGCAAATTTCAGGTACCAACACATTTTGAAGCCAAGCAGAGGATGTTTGCAGGTCCTCCTGGAGGCTCCTAACGTAGCAAGCAAACCAAATGCCATTTACCTCTTTTGCCTTTCTAGGGGGGACTGGCAACAGCCATAACTTTTTTGGGTTTGATCCAAAAGCTTGGATTCCTCCTTTGTAATACAGATGCATCTCATACACTGCAGTGTTCTTTTGGGAAGGAGTGGCTTAATTGAAAGCTGAGATCACCTTTTGAACTTAACTTTTCTTTAGACCTCAGTACAAAAACATTGCTATAAAATACCTACTCAGTATCGTATCTATTCTAAAAAGAGCAATGGACAGACATCCAAGGGGTGAAATAAGAGGAACAATGCAAACCTTATTAGAATGACCAGGCTGAGAATAGTATCGCTGGTGATGTGGCTGGGGCTTTGTAAAGTTTGAATGCTGATTTCAGTAAAAGGACAAAGCAACTATCAAAGCACGCACTGATGTTGTCACTGTATGGATTTTGCTTATTCTTAAGCTTTAACTACAACAGACAGCTTTGGGATGTGATCCATCTGGTACTGTTTCCAGGACTTGCTGGGCTATGCATGTTAAACTTTATTGGAAGAAGTTTCTCACTGAAAAACACCTTGTTTTCTGCTAAAGCTCCCTAAAATCTAGAGGAGCTTCCTCCTGCTGCCCAGTATGCCCAGTCTTGGCTTCCAGCTTGAGAGTCTTCGGGATTAAATGAAATGCTCCTGGTTTCACAGAATGTATAGAAAACAGCACCTACTAAAAGCTAGTTTAAACAGCTAATCTTCCTGGGATAGCATTTAACCTCTTATGAGCACAGATGTAACTGTACACATCGCTGGCACTGAATAGAAAGACTTGGCATGAAACTAAATGTCACACAGCATCTTGAGTAGAATACTGTTTCTTCAGCTGTCTCACCATAGTAAGCTTGCTTACTGAAAACAGTTAAACTTCAGAATAGTTGTAGCAAAGTGCTGGCAAAGAACTCAGTAACGGACAGCTCGTGCAATCAAACCAGCAGGCAAATGCTACAGGTCTGATAGCAGGAAATATTTGGGGCTAAGATAAATTTGTATCATTATTTACATTCCTTTTAACATGAAGGACCAGGAACAATCAACATCTAGCAGTCCCTGCTCTGAAACACCACGTACTGTACCTGACGTGGAAGCTTATTAACTGCTTGTAGGTAGTCTTTGTCTAGGATGCAGTTCCCAAGAGCATTCCCAAAGCACCTGAGAAACAAGGAGAGCTCGTTGTGACTGAAAATAACAGCTCCCAATTCACTTCTGAGAATGTACAGGTACCGATCTTCACGCAAATACTCATCTTCACTTACTTGAGTGCCCTCTTCAGTCCATCTGTCACTGCCTCCTTTCTTGCCTTTTCTAAGGACAAGGCCTTGGACTTCAAGCCTTCACTGACTCCATAGCCCACATCTTCATGGTAAGAGCCATCCTGCAGTAAGATTTTAAAAGCATTAAGTAAAATGGAGATTCTGCACATAAAGCATTCCTTGCGAGATGCTGCGCTTTCCTAATCCCGTTAACTCGCCCTTAGCTGGATGCTTTGTAGCAAGGTCAATGTTTTAGATTCCGCTATGTTCTCTGGTGTAGTGCATTACTCCTGAGAACCACAGTCTGGCCTATGTACTTTCATTCCCAGCTTTATGCAATTGCTCAGCTACAGACAGAGCAAACCAAAAAACCACTTACCTTAAGCTGGACTTTCACAAACGCACAGACCCCCACATAGAACCTGCCGTTGTTGAGATCAACAAAGTCTGAGGGGATAAAATGGAGCATCCTAAATAACACAGAAGACTTCTGATCCACTCATAGATCTCAGTTCAGTTCCTTTGGATATTCATAAACGTGTGGTGTAGTTGCTGAATGGGCCCAATGCACTTTCACTGTACTTTCTTCAAGCATGACTTATAAAATATTACCTGTCATCCAAGAATAATGTACTTGTACGTATGCTCTGGGTATGTTATCAGTGTGTGGGTCTGCCAAACACTTGCACTCTGGTATCATGTGTATAAACACAGATTAAATATATGTTTACATCTGTTTTTTTCTTATCTATGAAAGAAATTTGATTCGTAAACATTACTCCTCATTCAGATACACATCTTAGATGTGTTTAAAGAGTAACAATTCTTTTTCAGCTGGAAGTAAAGATTTAAACTATCAGTTTATAGAAACAGCGATGGAAAAGAACCTTAACTGGCTATAAAAGCAATTTATTTCCTATTATCTATCAGAAGCCCCTGATTTGGGAAACATTGCACAAGGCTTAAACCATGACTCTCAGTCCGGAACCATTTTGAGAAACTTTTCCTTCAGGTCATCATAGTGAAAAATGTGGATAGACTTATTTTATGCCAATCAGAGACTTACCAACATTCTGTTGAGTGACTGAATGAGCCCAGCCATTGAAGCCAAACATCTCATTGGCCAGACTGATAACCTTGTGACCTTCAATGTAGCAGACCTGAGAAGAGAAATATACTCTTTACTTTAAAGATTACATAGATTATCTTGCTCTGAGGAAACCTGGCTAAATTCAAGTTAATTGAATGATGATCCAGATTTAGGTCCACCATCTGCTGGTAACTGTGATGGGGGTAACTGAAGGAATATGCCAGAATTAAGGGGAGCAGAGCTAGCAGGCACTAAAGAAGTAAAACTGCAGCTAGTGTCACATCATGATTCATATACTCCAGTTCTAGAAAAAAAAGACAAACTTCTCAATGTTCCACAAGTAGAATGAACCACTGAAAAGTCAAGTGGCTTTTCCATAAGAATGTAAGGATTCTGTGGCTAAGATAAAGCCAGAATACACGCTAGCTTAATTTTCCTTTCATATTTGCTGATTACACCTCGGTGGGACATTTTCAAAAATAAGGATTATTATTATTTCAATAATAACTCTCTTGAGGGGAAAAAAATGCAAGTTAAAACATCTATGCATGTTTATTCATACCTTTTGTCCTCCTCCAGCTTGCCGACTGCTGATATATTCTGGGCCCAGTTTCTGACGAAGAGCATGCTGGATGGCTTGATATTCATTTGCTGTATATTGATACTTGAAGGAAACAAAGTCAGACAAAATTTCTCATTCTTTCCATATTAGCTATCCCTCCTTTCCTAATATTACTTCAGAAACCCATTTTCCCTGTCCTTTCCTTGTCCTTTCAAGGGATGCATGGTCCATTTTTAGAATCAGGATGTAACTAAGAGAGACCTTGGGGCACCTGTACACAATCTGTGCACTACACTGTTTCTTTCCATACTTTTGAGATCATATATATATACAGATCATCTTTAGTGTGATAACATGGCATGTGTGGGACAACCAGGCTATCAGGCCCAGATAGTGTGAGTTTATGAGAGGCAGGTCCTGCCTGACCAACCTCATCTCCTTCTATGAACAGGTGACCCACTTGGTGGATGAGGGAAAGAATGTTGACACAGTCAAGCCTTGGACAAGGTCTCCCATGGTATTCTCCTGAAGAAGGTGTCAGTCCATGGCTTGGACAGGTACAACTTTGATGGGTAAAAATTGAATGGTCGAGGTTAGAGAATGGTGGCAAATGAAGTTAAATCCTGCTGACAACTGGTTCATCTTGTTTAAAATCTTTATTGATGATTTGGATGAGAGAACTGAATGTACCTTCACTAAGTATGCAGACGACACCAAGTTAGGGAGAAGTGTCAATCTGCCTGAGGTTAGGAAAGCCCTAAAGAGAGATCTGAATAAGTTGGATCAATGGGCTGAGGCTAATGGGGTGACATTCAACAAGACCAAGTGTTGAGGCCTGCACTTTGGTCACAACAACCCCACACAATGCTACAGGTTGGGGCAGAGCGGATGGAATGCTGCATGGAGGAAAAGGATGTGGGGGGGTTGGTTGACACTCAGCTGAACGTGAGCCAGCAGTGTGTGCCCAGGTGGCCAAGAAGGCCAGCGGCATCCTGGCTTGCATCAGAAATAGTGCAGCGAAGCAGAAGCAGTGAAGTAAGTGATCACTTTTCTGTACTCAGCACTGGTGTTCAGTTTTGGGCCCCTCCCGACAAGAAGGACACTGAGGCCCTGGAGTGTGTCCAGACAAGGACAGCAAAGTTGGTGAAGGGTCTGGAGCACAGGTCTTATGGGGAGAGGCTGAAGAAACTGGGATTGTTCAGACTGGAGAAAAGCAGGCTGAGAGGAGACCTTATCACTCTCTGCAACTGCCTGAAAGGAGGTGATGGCGAGGTGAGTGTCAGCCTCTTCTCCCAGGTAACAACAATAAGATGAGAGGGAATGGCATCAGGTTGCACCAGGAGAGGTTCAAACTGGGTATTAGGAAGAATTTCTTCTCAGAAGGAGAGGTGATGCATTGGCACAGGCTGCCCAGAGAGGTGGCAGAGTAACCATCCCTGGAAGTGTTTAAGGAAAGGGTAGATGTAGTACTTAGGGACATTGTTTAGCGGGAGACATTGGTGACTGGTGGATGGTTGGACTAGCTGATCCTAGAGGTCTTTTCCAACCAATTATGATTCTATTAATCATTAAGCTCTAGAAAATGTTTTCCATTTCTCATAACCATCATTTACATAGAAGAAGTTAAACGAGGCAGGTCTGTTAGTATCCTACTGAAATCTTAATGCAATCATAATCCTAGTCAAACATGCCAGGAATACACATTCACATTTATATCTGATCTCTCAAAACTAATATGTAATATTTCACAAGAAAAGTCTTTAAAAACTCAAACAAAACCAAAGTTTATCACCACATTCCATCAGGACAACAGCCAGGGTGATGAATCAGATTAGAAAATTACTGAGGAGTACACAGCATATTCCCCTGCTGCAGGGAAGGTCCTTCAGATAACTCCAGTATCACATCACTAGTATCATTAGGAAGCGCAGCATTGTAACTCATACTCATTGTAACTGCACAGGTTAGAGAGGCCTAACAGCATTTTTAAGGATTTGCATGTTTCTGGATTCAAGCACTAAAAAGCTTGTGTTGCTGTGCTGTTATGTGTGGACTGAATAGGATTTGACCAACTGCATCATCATGTTTTAGTGCCTGCCAAACCTCTCACATTTATCCTTGGTTGCGTTTAGGCTTAAAGGAATAGCTTTCTTTTTCTGATACTAGAAGTAAGCCTGTATAATGCAAGTCTGTAACAAACGATGTAAGGAGAAAGGGAGCGTGCAATGCCATGGCTATCATGGAAGAAAACATAATGCAAGTTTAGGTGCAGAATAGTTAGCATAGTGGAAATGACTCTAGCCTAACTGTATCCATCTTTAAAATGAGCAAATACGCAGAGGACATTTCCAGTAGTTCAAGAACGGAACTTCTATTTCTCAGGCAAAGGGAACTGACCTGTCCGAAACAAGCAACTGAATTGCTGCTGCTGGTACTGCTGCTGCTGATGTGGCTTTCGCTGTCCTTTCCTTGCCTTGCAGGCATCCCTAAAGACCAAAGAAAATATGATTATTGAAAATAAGAGTCAACTATCCATAAGAAAACACATCACAAAAGCCCACTGCACACTATGCATAACAATATACTGCAACATATTGGACAATACAGTAATACCAGTCACACTTCTGTGCGTACGTCTGTGGAACTGCTGCAGGACCTGTTGGAAAATTGTTTTCTGATGCTGTTTTACAGCAGCTCAGATTCTTCTTAAAAACATTATACTGTGCAATAGACAGAAATAGGCAGAAATGACCAGTTTCATCCCAAAGGCAGATGTGCTGTTCTGCTCTTGTATAAGAACAGAAACTAGAACAACAACAAAAAAAGTTGTAAGTCGTTATTCTAAATACTGAACGGGAAAAAATGATGTATTTTTATTCCTTTTAGATAACCATGAATGCATTGTACCGTTTTAGGTAAGAAAAGAAACACCTCAGTTTTTCAGATTCTGTCTTCCCACATCAGCTTCAAAATCCATTAATGCTTTGAGAAAAAGCAGAAGGAAATTTCTAAGCCTGTACTTGTCTATAACCTGACTTGCCGACGTTCACTTCAGGTTATCGACTGTAATCACTGACTGCCTTGGGTCAGGATGGCATCCCACAAACCGCCAGCAGCTGGAAAACATACAGAACCTCTAACAACGTGAAGAAGTTGTGCCAATAATTCAGTAGGTGGCACCCTTTTCTAAGTCAGTGCCCAACAAGTACCCGATGGTAACTTGCACTACCACTCTGCTGTGCTGCTGGAGAAGTGGTTGTCCTGTTGAGAGCCTACGCAACAGGAGCACAAAGGAACTGCAGCAGTGCTTCTACACAAGCCCACAGAAGCAATCTTTTACTGTATGTTCAGATCTCTTGGAAGTTGTTTTTCTAGTCTCTAAACAAGAAAGTCAAAGTGTTACTAAGGACTTGCTCAACACCTCTCAGAAAAGGGATACCAGCTGTAGCTTTGTCAAGTACAAACACTGATCATTACGTTAGGTGTAGCTAGAAGGCTGAGGGAATTGAGATGGTTTAGCTTGGAGAAGGCTCTGGGGAGACCTCATTGTGGCCTTCCAGTACTTGAAGGGAGCGTATAAACAGGAGTGGGAATGGCTGTTTACAAGGGCGGATAGTGACAGGACGAGGGGGAATGGTCTGAAACAAACAGGGAAGGTTTAGTTTAGGGCAGCGCCAGGGCAGTGCGTGACAAATTAGCAATAAAAGCGCCCTGCTCTCAAACTACCTTTAAACGCTAAAAGGAACGAGCCCGTTCCCCTCTCCCGCCAACGGTCGCCCAGCGCGCAGCCCCACCGTCCGGGGCTGAGGCCGTACCTGGCTGTGCCCGGGCCGCCCGCCTTCCTCCGCCGCCGTTCGCAGCTCCCGCGCAGGCAGAAGGGGCGGCGGGGGCGGGCACAGCTACGGCGAGAGAGAGGGGACAAACTTCCCGCGGGCGGAGACGGAGGGGAGGGCAGGGAAGGCCGGCTGGCGGAGGCGGGGCGCCGCGCGGCCGTGAGGGGACGCGGCGGGGAGGGAGAGGCGGAGGCGACCGAGCTCGTCGCGGCGCTGACGGGCAGGTGAGGGGCCCCGCTGGGCGCGGGGGGCCGCGGGAGGGGACGGCGCTGCTCGCCGGCCGCTGGGGGGAGCCAGGAGCGGGGCGGGGCCTGCGGGAGCCGGTAGCTGCGGGCGGCCGCCGGGCTGGGCAGGGGCTGCGGCGGGGCCTGGTGGCCGGCGGGCGCCGCTCAGGTGGGTCCGGTTCCCTCCCGGGGGGCTGCGGGGCGTCAGGGCCGGGAGGAAGGCCGGGGGGGCGGCTGAGGGGTGCGGGGCCTCGCCGCTCCGTGGGCCTCGAACGCGCTGTCACCGCCCGGGGCTGTGCTGTGCTGTGCTATGCTGGGCTGTGCCTTGCTGGGTTGGGCGGCGGCACCCCCGGGCCCGGCTGCCCCCGCTGCCCGGCCCGGTCGGAGGGGAGTGGGGCGCGTCCCGCCGGGCGGCGGTAGGCATGCGGTGGTGCTCAGGGAGGGGGTTGGTTCTGGGGCGGCCGTGGGGCTCCGCTTCTCTTCCTTGCGATCGCGTTCGTCCGCCCCTACTTGGTCAGTGTGCCCTCGCCAAGCGTCCGCCTTCATTGTCTCGGTGCCATCAGCAAGGTAATGGTGCCGGCCGCCTTTCTGCCCCGAGCAAGCCTAGCTGTGATTTCCGCCCCACCTCTGGGCATGCCGCGTTCATCCCACGGAACCTACTACATACAGCGCGAGTGTCAGTTGACATCATGCTTTGTTTCTGCATCTGCAGCCATCCTGAAGCGCGTGTCGGGAGCTGCTGTCTTTCCACATCTGTCTCGTTCCTGACGCGAACCCTAAACCTCAGCAATGAAGGCGCACAATGCCTTTTGCTTGGAGCGTTACGTGCGAGTTGGAAGCCCTTGTTGTAGTTCGTGCTGATGGGGTGTGAAATGTTCTAGGTAAAACCCTGATGGAAATGGGGGTGTTTAAGAGACAGGAAAGCAGAAAGAAATGTCTGCGGAGCTAAAGGAGGAGCAGAAGCATAAAAGCTGAGAGAATAAAAGCAGATTCCTAGAAATAGAATGGGTGGGGAGAACAGTGTCTGTTTTACATCTTATTGAAGCTCGTTCCGGGGCAGGGGGGGGCATGTAAAGATAGGTGGGGTGATTGTTGCTGAATAATACGTTGCCTCAAAACCAACAGGTTGTAACTGGAAAAAGTTGTCCAGTTTGACTGCAGGGTTCTGATTCTAATAAGATGGCCAACCCGGCTAGGATGTCTGAACAGTAACCTCCACCATCTGCCTGCCCTCCTTTTCTCCCAGAGGGAACTGCATCAACAGCAGGAGGTGGCTGAACGTACATCTTCTCCTGAGTTCCTGCAGCCCACATCCTGACAGATCACTGTGAAGGTGTTGGTATTTTGTGTTCAAGACTGATAAAGCTGAGATTTGTGCCCCAGTTCAGGGTCACATATGAGTCAGCACCCTTACAGCCACATCAAACAAGATTAGAAGAGAAAAATTGTCACCTTGCCTTGCACTGTTGTGAGCAGAGTTGATAAAGCAATAATCATTTTTTATCGATAATGAGGTTTTGGGATTAAACCACTAATTATTAAGTAAATGAGATAGCTGTACTGACTGTATTTCAGTTCTGGAAACTGAACTTCAGTACTTCAGCACAGAACAGCAGTTCCCTGAATAGTCAGGTTTCTGATTTCACTCCATCACCCAGAAATACAGAATTGTCTCAGTCCATCAAGCTGTAAGGGGAGCTGCAGCTAGAAACAGGTCGGGATCTGCTGGCTAAAACATGAGTTTGTCATAATATTTGATATAGTTTGAACTTTTCCACGTCGCCCAGCAAACCAATGGAGCTGTAATGAAATCACTCTTAAGGCTGTTAGCGGTTTTTCCTGTTTGGCTTTGTGTTATCTGGGTGATAACACAAAAACACTTTTTGTCCCCTCACCCTTCCCTGTTATCAAACTGTTTTGAATGCGTTCTCCAAAATGCATCTGTTGCATTGTTTGCTACGTTGGCGAAGCCCTTTGAAAACTGCTGATAGGTCTACAAGTCTGGCTTGTTTTGTCTGAGCACGGTATGCCTGGAGCTGTATGGATGCATGAATGCAGCTGTTGAAATAGACAGATCAGTTGCTGGAATTAAGGAAGAGTAATGTATTCTTGACCCTTGCTGGTTATCCTACTGTAAGAGCACTCAGGTGAGGAGCACCTGGTTCAAGAAAGGGGATGTTTGCTACATCCAGTGAAGGAGCACACCACATCAGGCAGCGATGTTACCTGTGGTGAGCTGAGGCTGTCTGCCTGAGCAGGTTCCTTAGTGTTTCTATGTACTTCTGGGCTTCTGAAGCACCTTTATCACTCTTAGGGTTGTGTATCTTACTGATTGTGCTACTGGGAAGTGGGTTGTTGGTCACATGCTGCCTGGGGGAAAGGGAGAAATGGCTCTATGTACACTAAGCACACAGCATTTATATACCGTACTCTAAAAATCAGGCCACAAAGTCTTCAGCCGTTCATTGACAGCCAATTGATGTCTGCAGGTCTTCAACCTTCTGTGTGATTTGAAGAGCAGGAGTTATTTTAATGGGAGCTATTCTGTCACTAGCAAATTTATGTGCATGTTGTGACTTCTGCTGCTTTTGTTTGCGTCTTTTTTTGAAAAGGAAAAGAACACCAAGTGCCAAATGTTGTTGGTTCGGTCTTGTGTTTGCTTTCCATTTGGAGGCTTACAGTCAGCTCCCATTCATTGCCCAATGCAAATCCTGATGTGCCCACCAAGCCCGTGTGTGTGTATCAGTGGACTGGAAGGAACCCTTGGGTCCCACCTACCTCTGATAAACCCAAATGGTTGATGATTTGAGGCTGCAGTTAAGGATGATTCACGATGTTTCCATGTGCCTGCCACCTTCTAACGAAGTCAGTGCTGCTGGTGGAAGGCTGAGAGCTCTACCAGAGAATTGGTGCTTCAGCACTGTCCAACACTTGGGCTGAGCTTGTGAAACCACGAAGTGCGGTGTCCGGATAGTCTTAAGAAACATGTGCCCCATTCCTCCATGGAAACCAAAACATTTCTATGGTGCACAACAACCTGACAAGGGAAGAACTTGTTCACGCACCCAAATTTATTGACAGATTAATTCTTAGCGTGTTGTAGTCTGGAAATTGAGGTGGCCATAAGAAATATCAGTAACACCCTGCAGCATTCCCTTTCTAGCAGAGGCTAAACACTGGAGCTTTAGGAAAACACCCTTATAAGCAAGACTTGGCAAAATATACACATCCTTTTAAAAATAGTGAGCTTTTTTTTTCTTTTTGTGCGCACCATTTTTAGAAAAAATGATATAAAGGAATGAAACTGTGGTGGTGAAAACATCCCCCTTTGTGCATTTACTATGTCCAATAATTATTGGAATTATAAGAAACAAAACCTGATGTCAGTTGAAACCTCTTTTGCAAACAAGCTGCTATGGAGTAGAGCATGATTTGTCATTCTACTCCTATCTTGCTTGGGGAGCAAGTAGATCTCGTGCAAGGAGTTTTATGCTTGAGAGAGGCTTAAGTATCCTAGGAAGCTGGTGAGTAGTTCTGGTTTGTGTTTAATCTGTTACATCTTCGAAGAATGCAGGAGAAGAATGGGAAACAGAACGAAATCTAAAAAGGACGGATGATCAGAATGCGTCCGTGTTGTGTGGTGTTTTAAAGTGCATGCATACCACTTATGCTAACTGTCCAAATTTGGAAAGCTTGGAACAGGAGTGTCAATTTATGTTTAGAAATAAAACCCTTCTTTAATAAATGACTGTTGAGATTTTTCCTTAGAATGCCAGGGTCAGGGTTGAGGGATGCCTGCTTTTTATATGACACAGCTTTCAAAATGTCACATCCACATTCTCAGTGACTTTTGAGGTTTCTTTCTCTCAGGAAGACTTCTCTGTCTACAGAGAGGTGGGGGATAAAGCATCCATCTTATGTTCATCGGGACAGGACAAGGGCAGTGTTAACTTCAGTCAACTTGACAGGTGTTCAAGTTAGTAAACTTAACAAATAAATATAAACAGACATGGACATAAACAGATGTTGGTGCTTTGACATCCACTATCTAGGAATGAGAGTCAAACATAACATGAACAGTTGCTTTTTTTGGTCTTCTTTCTGTCTTAGTTTCATTAATTGCTTTTGCTTTCTTACTGTCCAGGCCGTGAGGATAAAGATTATTTTATATGGATAAACAAGTCTGAATTCCATGGGTTCATTACTGTGTATTCAGCATTGAGTGGCTTGAAAACAATTTCCAAGATAAACTTTCTTCTGCCCTTTTTCTGTGTAGTAGTCACTAATTTGCCTTGAAAACTGGTGAGCTTTTTAACCTCCCAAAGCTAAAAGTCAAATGTAGCAGACAGATAAAACTAATACCTTCCAGGCCTGTGAGTCAAACAAGATGACAGATACTCCACATTCTTTATAGAAAGTCATTTCAGCCCTGGCATTTGTACAAGAAAGTCCAGGTCCCTCTGCATAATCCAGTCAGTCGTGATTAACTATTAGGATATGAATTATGAAAAATGAATACCTTTGTAAATGAAGCTCAATGTTTCTGCTACGCTGCAGTATCAGGTGAAGACTGCTCTTGTAAGGACTGATTTTGTTGCTGTTGTAGAGCTGATGTTCAAAGCTCTTCTAATGCAGACATGGATCGGTGCTACCAGGCAGTTCATTTTTCTGGACTAAGCGCATGACTGCTGGGAGACACGGGAGGCGTCACTGTGCTTTAAGATGGCTTTCTTTGCCTATTTCATGCTTCCTTCTTAAGTATTCGGGGAAGTGGTGCTCTTGAAGAAGCTAGCTATGTAAATGCTTGTGTCCATCAGCTTGTCCTGAGCAGAAACTGCAGCTGAGAAGTTCAGAGCAGGTGATGCGTACTGAAGGCTGCAAAGGTTATCCCTGGATTCTTTTCTGTTCTAGCAAATATAAGCAAGGATATCCCTGTATTTAGGCAATATGTTTTTCTGTATTTCTCTAATTACTGTGGTGTGACTGTTTTTCCTGGAGTTTGGAGAGGGGGAGGAGGGAGTACAAGATATATAAACGATTATAAACATAGAAAAGACCTTCTGGAGGTGAAGAAAAATTCATGTAAAAGATGCTTCAGTATTCTGACCGGTGTAGCCAGGAATTTCTGCTCTGTGAGCTCCTTCGGGATTTTTTTCCAGCTGTATTCATCACTGGCCTTTTCATTTTAGTGCTGTTAGGAATCCAGCAGCAGAAGCAGATATTAAGACAATTCACTCTAGGAAAAACCATCTTTCATCCTGGAAATAGCAAAGTGAAACAAGTGACAGAAATGTCTCTTCTTGTCTTCAATCAGCAAGATGAAAGTTCTAACTTCTTTCCAGTAATGCAAGCAGAATTACATGGAAGACATCTTTCATATAGCAGCATAAGCAGAAAAGCTACAGTTGTTCAGTATTCCGAGCCACACACTAACATTTTGCTACGAGTCTCAGAAGTGCAGCTTCTTATCTTCCCAAAGTCCAAAATAACTCTATTTATTTTTTTCCTCCGCTATGATTCTAAATTTACTCACAGCTAAACCGTCTCTTTACCTTATGGGACAGTTGAAACCACAGGGAACAGTGTCAAACTGTGACCTGAACGCACTGACCATTCTGGCTTTGCAAATTCCCCTATTGGTTTTAAAAACCTTCTGTCTCCTCTGTCAATACAAGAAGCTTATGATTATGAGGAAAAATTATAAGCTGTAGGTGTTTAAAGAATTAATAATAAACCTGCTGAGGTCAGCACTAAACAATTCTTCTTCAGTGTGTGGTATGAGGCGTACTTTCACATCCATGAAACAAAAGTCTTTTATTCCCTGAGAGAACAAAACTTCCAAAGAGCATCATATCTGTAACCCAAATAAAATCCATCCTAACAAAATCAGCAGGCACATTAAAAACTTCATACATGTATCTTGAGATTGGCTCAGCAGCTTTGCCAAAAGAGATATACAATCTTTAATACTTTAGTATCATTTGAAAATGCCATCTAGTGATAACAAAGGAAACAAATGCCATGAACTGCCGGAAAAACATTTACAGTCTGACAGTAAGCATTTGAACGTAGTATGGTGAATGTAGTATTGCCCAGAGAGGCTGTGGATGTCCCATCCCTGGAGGTGTTCAAGACCATGTTGGATGGGGCCCAGGGCAGCCCGCTCTAGTACCAGATCTGGAGGTTGGTGGCCCTGCCTGTGGTTGAGGGCCTGGAACTCAATGATCCTCGTGACTTTTTCCCTTGAACTGTGACAGACTTCTGAGTCGGTGAAAATACTGAAACTGGCTGCGTGATTGGGAAGGTGTATTCAGTTAGTATTTGGAATCTGCACAGTTTTCAGGCCTGTCATTAAAGTTCTCGGCTCAAGAGAAATAGCGTGAGGTTGAGTTTTCTTGTTTCCAGAGACCTTTTCTGAAAGTACAATTTTCATTTGTTGTTTCTACTTTGAAAAGCGAGAGCCATGTGATGCATGGGATTGATGTCACATGCCCACTCTAAGAAATCTAATGATCTTCTGACCCAGTAGCTAATTCGAGCTTGAATTACTTGATATTTTTTTTCCTGAGCAATAGAGAGGGTGGCACCTATCTGTGAAACAGAGGTGAGAGATGAATTAGCACAGAACTGGCATTTTTCTTGCAGCAGAACAGGGTTAATGTGTCTGCCTGCTGTATGGAGCATCACAACAGTACGGCACGCTGTGTGCTGTCGACTACATCCAGTTGCGTGGGAAGCTGCTTTTCTATCGAGGACACTGGTCACTTTCATTCATTCAAAAGCTACCAGTAGTTTGGCAGAATGCTACCTAAAGCAAAGAGAAAGCGATTTTGTGAGTTTACTTCCCCCCATGCTCCCCTTTTCAGGTGTGATTAACTCATTAGCAATGACCTAACCTCTTTTGTGTGCTTCTTGCTTGTCATTAAGCACTTACTAGGTGATACTTCTGCATGCAGCCTTATTGTGTTCCCGTTTAAACTTAATGCTTTTGGAGGGGAAAGTGCTTTAACTAAATGGAATAAAATGTGTAATCTTTTGTTTTGAGTTAAAACTTACTGAAAGCTGTTGAAGCGAATGAGTGTTGGCAGTGATTTATTGAGGTGAGTTTCTGGCAGATGAGTTAAGTGTTTTGATTTGGGTTAATTCTCGTGAGAATCCTTGTGAATGCAAGCTCTCAGTTGAATAGAATTTACGTAGTGTCTCGGAAATGTCTAATTGTGCTGAGTTCTCAATGGGTGCCACAGCAGCATTTTTAGCATTTTGGTGTTTAAACCCCTGAGATTGGTCTGAAATAGCTTTTCTCTTTGGAAAAAAAAGAAGTGTTTTTCTTCTAGACTGGAGCACAGCTTCTTGGATATTGAAGTTACTCCGCTGAAACACTGCAGACTTTGTTGAGTAGTTTATACTTCTGTGCTGTTTTGCATGTGGTTGGCATAGAAAACACTTCCTATCTGAAACTTGTATTTTAAAAAATCAACCTGTAGATAGTGTTTTGGGAGCTGACTGCAGTTATTAATCGCACTGGCTGCCTGTCATTGATCTTTTTTTCCTTTCTGTGTGTGTGTAAAATATTCCATAGCAAAGTTGTCACCAGACTGAGCGGAGTAGCTATGGCTGTCATTTCAAAAAAGTAAAGATTATAAGAGAGTGAGCACTTGAACTTCTTGAGCACTGCTCATCAAGCACAGTTGCATCTTCCATAGGCACCATAAAATTACTTGTGCTGTTGTATCTTCTATGACGTAGCGTGTAAATGGAAAACTACTCTGTTCTGTTTGTGATTTAAAACCCATAGAGTCGCAGAATGGTTTGAGTTGGAAGGGACCTTTAAGATCATCTAGTTCCAACCCTCCTGCTATAGGCAGGGACACCTCCTTCTAGACCAGGTTGCTCAAAGCCCCATCCAGCCTGACCGTGAATGTTTCCAGTGAGGGGGCATCCACATCCCCTCTGGGCAACCAGTACCAGTGTCTCACCACTCTCACTGTAAATGATTTCTTCTTGTTATCTGGTCTAAATCTACCTTCTTCCAGTTTAAATCCATTTCCCCTTGTCCTGTCACTACCTGCCGTTATAAAAGTTCCTTCCCGAGCTTTCCTTTAGGCTCCCTTCAGGTACTGGAAGGCCACTATAAAGTCCCCTTAAAGCCTTCTCTTCTCCAGGCTGAAAAGCCCCAGCTCTCTTCAGCCTTTTCTCATAGGAGAGGTGCTCCAGCCCCCTGATGATCTTTGTGGCCCTCCTCTGGACCTGCTCCAACAGCCCCATGTCCTTCCTGTGTTGGGGGCCCCACAACTGGTCACGGTACTCCGGACAGGGTCTCATGAAAGCAGGGCAGAAGGGCAGAATCACCTCCCTTGACCTGATGGTCACATTTCTCTTGATGCATTTCAGTCTAGTTCTAGTTTTGACTTTAGTTGAGCTCAACTGTGGTTTTGGAATGTTTATAATGGAAAAAATGAGTTAAAAACAAGAGAGAACAGAGTAGTGCAGTAGCTCAGTAACAAGAGTGGATTTCATCCTTGTCTCTTTATCCTCTGATTGCTACTCACTATGTGTGGTCTCAACTCAATGTTTCTGTACTAAGGAGGTACCTGCTAGTGAACGTACAGAACAGCAAAATGTAACATTGCAAAAATAAGGAATTTTACTGCATATCCATATATAGAGGAGAGGGGAGGGGTACTGCAACGTGATGTCATACTGTTCTGTTTTTGGAGAAATCCCTGCTGTTGGGATGGTAGTATTTAGTGGAATTACTCTGAGCTGATAAACGAGAAACATATTTTGACTGAAATTTTAACCTGAGTAAAGACCAAGTCATGTTTACTGCTGTTTATGAGTGGGAATCAGAAAATGCTGGAGAAATACAGTGGTGGTAGAACATGCTTTTATTTAAATATGGGACAGAATATTTTGGAATTAACTAGATTGTTAATATGTTATTTTTCTTGATACAGATGTGGTCCTGGACATTGAGCATGTGACTTCAAAGATGGACAACTGGATCTGTTATAAATTCTGATTGGCCTTAAGCTGACTTACTAGCACTGAAGAGCTTCACAGGATTTCTCTCATTCCTGATTTATGCCTGTCTAATTGCCTCACACCACCAGCTTAATCATGTATGGAAGTGCTCGGTCAGTTGGCAAGGCTGAGCCAAGCAACCAGAGTCCAGGGCGTTCACCGAGGCTGCCACGGTCACCACGCTTGGGCCATCGTCGAACCAACAGCACTGGAGGCAGTTCTGGCAGTAGTACTGGGGGTGGCAGTGGGAAAACCCTTTCTATGGAAAATATCCAATCCTTAAATGCTGCCTATGCTACGTCTGGCCCTATGTATCTGAGTGACCATGAGAACGTCGGTGCAGACACCCCAAAAAGCACCATGACTTTGGGCCGGTCTGGGGGGCGGCTGCCTTACGGTGTTAGGATGACTGCAATGGGTAGCAGCCCTAACATTGCCAGTAGTGGAGTTGCCAGTGATACCATCGCGTTTGGAGAGCACCATCTCCCTCCAGTGAGTATGGCATCCACTGTGCCTCACTCACTTCGCCAGGCCAGGGATAACACAATCATGGATCTGCAGACGCAACTCAAAGAAGTACTGAGGGAAAATGATCTGCTTCGCAAGGATGTGGAGGTGAAAGAAAGCAAGCTGAGTTCTTCCATGAACAGCATCAAGACCTTCTGGAGTCCTGAGCTAAAAAAAGAAAGAGCTCTGAGGAAGGATGAAGCTTCGAAAATCACCATTTGGAAGGAACAGTATAGAGTTTTGCAAGAAGAAAACCAGGTTTGTTATCTGATGTTACTGTTGTGTTAGTGCAGTAGTGTGATTAAATGAGTTTAATAAGCTTGCGTATCGCACTTAGTTAAATTATTTTAGTCCTTTTCCCAGGTAATTGGTATGAATAAGAAGTTTTCATCTTGCAAGAGTTTTAAGTGTTTCTTATCAGACTTGTAAGGGTGTGTGTTTTTCCTTGTGGCTTTTTAGAATTTTCTGTTCTTTTGTTTATTTTCTGGGACTGTTGTTCACCACTCTATTCCAATGTGCAGCTCTTTTATGCAGCTCATGATCATGCTTTGCATAGTGCTTAACTCCAGAAACATTCTGTTGAGAATAGAATGTAATAACTGCTGACCCCAAATACCACTGGACTGCTGCTGGTTGTTAATGGAATGCCAGTAAAACAAAGTTCACACGGCACTGGTCCTAGTTTAGAGCTCTAGTTAAATCCTCCAGACCTGCAACTTACACAAACATGTAGCCAAGAACACGGTTTACATGTAAGTAGTTCTGTCTAATACCCGCTCATCTTTTCTTTTGTCAAAAGCAACACTTATGTTCTTATACAACTACCATAAAGCACTCGTATATAGTGATACGCTGCTACACTGAAGCAGTGTTGAGACATTCTTTTCACCTTCTTAAGAACTTAGTAAAGTAGTAATGAGATAAGTTGCTTTTTTGGAACTAGCATGAAATAGTTTAATCAACTTTCTCAGTTTTATAGTTGTATTCTTACTGAGTGGTGGTGTTGCAACATGGGATTTGACAATGTACGGTATTTTTTCAAGTCTGTTCAAAGTAAAAAAGCTGAAAGTGAAATCATTTTATGACAAGAGTAGTGTTTCCTTAGAAGGGGTATTCCACTGACAATTTTAGCTATGCTGATTGTTATGGTTTAATCTGGCGAGCAGATAAATACCATTCAGCTGTTTGCTGACTTCCCCTTCAGTGGGCTGGGGGAAGAATTGAAAAAGGTGAAAGTGTGAGAACGTGTAGGTTGATACAAAGATGCTTTTTAATAAGAAATAAAGAAACGGGGTGTGGGGGGGTGGAGGAGGAAAAGAAGAAAAGGAACAAACAACAACAACAAAAACCAAAAGGTGCATAGCACATTTGCTCACCACTCACTGTTCAATGCCCAGCCAGGGGCTGAGCAGCAGTTGCCCCCCTCCATTCAACTCCTCACCTTTTTATTGTTCAGCATGACACCATATTGTACGCGATATCCTTTTGACCACTTTAGGTCTGCTCACCTCGATCTGTGTTCTCTCAGCTTCTTGTGCATCCCCAGCCTTCTTGCTGGCAGGGCAGCCCAAGGAGCTTGTAAGTCATGGACTTCATGTAAACACTGCTCAGTTACAAGTAAAACATGGGCGTAACATCACTTTTTTTCATCCTTAATTCAAAACACAGCATCGTACCAGCTACTATGAGGAAAATTAACTCTATCCCAGTCCAAACCAAGACACTGGTACAGTGCTAGTATAACAAAAACACAAAGTGCCATTCACTCAGCGTTTTGGTGCTGTTTATTTTTCTGCAGATGGTAAGTAAATTGCCCGGTTCTCTTCTTGTGCTTTTTAAGTTCTGTTTTCATACGGAAGGGAAGGAGAATGTTTTCAAATGTCAAAATTCGCAAAAATATTGTCACATCTGAGGATGCTGTGGAACTCTGGGAGCAGAAATACAATGAACGTGTGGTTTAGAATGGAGTAAGTGGTTACTGAATATGTATAGATTTGAGAACAGTGATTTCTTTATCTGAGAGTTTTTTGTGTGTGTGTCTTTCCTTTATCCCCTAATTAAACATTTACAGATATTTCCAGGCTGCTGTTTTCTAGGCAATCACTATAATTACCACCACACTGGTAGAATTGTATAACTTCAACCCAAAAAAAGAAGGGTGCAATTTAAAAGTAAAAGGGTATTATTGCAATGAGTGGTAAAAACTAAGAATGTTAATTAATAGATTACGGTTAGCTAACAGTGTGTCCTAATTAAACCTTGAATTCATTATGTCTTCTATAGCCTGTTGGAATTGGTCACTTCAGTCTTTATAATGAAGATCAGTTTAATAGGATTTGCAGTAATCAAACGGACTTCTCTGTTTAGGCACTGAACAAGGGACTTCTCTGATCTGTTGGTGGACCTGAAGTATCTTCATTACCCTCCCCCTACCCTTTTCTAAAATGAGTTTAATGTATTCCTACTACATGGTCTTTCAGCATACTTGCAGGAACTGGTATTTCAGATCTCAATACCGGTATTTCAGCACAATCACTTTAATAAAAGCCTTCTGGCATGGGCAAGACTTGTGCTGTAGATTAAGTTTAGCTAAAGCCAAATGCATTGTTTAGAATTGACTGGATTCATGGAGCCGAGGTGCTGGCTGACTCATCCCATTATCTGACAGTCATTTTAACCTCTTTCCTGTGATCTAGGCTCTTTATTCCTCCTTGCATGCTTGATTGTCCCTGATTGGATTTGTTTGTTTGTTTTACTATTCTTGTCACCTCAACTTTGGCTGAATTGTCTCTAAGTTCTGGAAGTTGTTAAAAATACATGAAAACCTGAGCTCTGGTTGATCAGTACCTCAGTCTCCTGTGCAATGTGCTTTGGTGTCCTTGAGTTTCCTTACCTATGCCTTGGGAACGTGTGCAAATAGATGCTGATTACTGGAGCATTGCCTGCTGATTTCCATGAAATCTTCCAGGCTGAATAAAGAAGAGATCTCCTTTTGGAGGGAAACAAACAAACAAACACCAAAACAAAGCCAAAAAGAAAGAGCAGAGAGAGTACACTATGTGTCCTGTTGCAGTTACATTTGTTTATTTTGGTGCACATAGTTAGCAGGGTTATCTTGGATATAATATTGAAAATGTAGTGCACGTGCATCTAGGAGTAAATAGCTCTTGCTTGAGTTGGGAAGGCTTTTAGCCTTGCTCAGCAGTGATGCAGTAATACAGCTGTGATGCAGTCCAGCTGTATTCATCAGCTACTCTGTGCAAGTATTAACAGCTGTGGAGTGTAACATTAGCTGCATTTTTCTTCATCCTTTGATAGTTTGTTGCTGAAGTGCCAGAAAATCCTTTTTTTTTTTTTTTGGTAAATGGGGAATGTCCTCCTCATCTCATCATCTCATTTTGAACAGCTCAGAACTGAAAGTGGAAAGTATTCCTGTTGTTAACATAGAGCCATGGAAAAATGGAGTAGTTTGCAGTGTGGTGTGGATTAGTTACCCAATTACACTTAGCAAGAAGGCAGAAGCAGAGCGCAGATGATTCCTCAAAGATTAACAAGCGCATGCAAGAGGAACTGATGGAATCAATAAGCAGGAGTTTGGTTTTGGCACAGAGTTCTTCTCCTTGGCATGCTTTAGTAAGTACATTTCTCTGACTGGAATAGAAGATTTTCCTGCTTTTGGTGTGAATGGGGTTTAAAGTTTACCTGAAAATATCATCTTTAGAAGCCAGAAGAATGAAGGAAAGACGGTGAATACTTTTGGCTGATAGTTCTATTAAAAACTGGACCATGCTGGACTGCATGGAGCTAGAGAGAAAAAAGGAACTCCTGTCAGTTGAAACTTTGCTTATGCCAAGGTGATTGTCCCTCAAAATAATGAGTGCAATGCAAATTGGATATCTGCCACCCTGCGCTGAGATTAACCGCACTGTCTGATCTGGGTCTGAAATCTGAATTATGTTTTGGCTGAAATAGTGTGGTACTGCTGAAAACATCTTTGATGTATTTTTGTGGCCTCTTTGTGGTTAGAGGTTTTGAATGTCTGAGTAGGGGTTGAGTTTAACCAAGAAAATATTTCTGAATAGTATTTCACCTTACTTGGGGTAAGTGCTTGAAGATGTTCTGCGTTATTGTGATGGAAGAGTGTGGCTGGTGTCCTCCAGCAGTTCATCAGCACTCTTCTCCAGACCTCTGTGATTATGTACTCATAGTCAGAAGTAATTTTCATTTCGCAGTAGTGTGGAATGAGCATTTCACTTATTATAATGTAGTTGTCTGTGTATTAGCCTCTTAAATGTGTTGGGTGCTGCTGCTGTGAGACTGGAAGAACTCCTAAAGAGTGTAATCTTTACCTGAATATCATATTCGTTCTTCCATCTCCACTGATTTCTGCTTTAATTTTATATATATATATATTTAAATGGGTTGTCCTAATACTTTATTCTAATAGCAGTATCACTCTTGAGTTATTTATAAGCTAGACTTTCTCCCCTTTAGTGGATCTCTATTTGTATCATATGCAATTCCATGGCCATTGCTAAAATTCATTCTCTGTATCCTACACTGTTACACATTGAAGCTTTTTTTTCTATTGCAGATCTGTCAGTTCTCTACAACACTGCCAGCTTTAAGGCTTGCTCTTGTCTTTCTCTGGTTGAATCATGACATAATAACTTATTTCTTTTTTTTAGAGTAACTCAAAGCTATCTCCTGAGGAGAGCTTAGTATCTGAGGCATTTATCAAGCTGCAGCACTGAGTAGTGACTTCAGAAATTGACATGCTATCTCCCAGGAGATGGACCTTCTGTGTTCTGCCTCTTTGCAATTCTGTAAGGAAAGAAAATAAGACTTCTGCTGCTTATCAAAGCTCCTTCATGCTCCTTTTCTCTTGCGTCTTATTGAGGTAGAATCTCTCTTGAGTTGCTTTCAACTGTAGCATAAGCTGAACAGTTGGTCCCTATTTGATCCATTAAGCAGACAAGGGGAACGCTACCAACTTAAAAGAAGCCTTTATTGAAATGGGTTGCATCTCTGGTAATGGTGAGTTTCTTAGTAGTTTCACTGCGCTTTTTGCTACTGAGCTGGGAGAGGGATTGCTTTATGTTCCACATAGCAAACTGTTCTGCTCTTTGCTTTGAAATTCTTTATCTGCTGTGTAACGAGGCTGTTCAGACATTGCTCCCTAACTAGATTTCCAGCATGTTATTCCACTGTTCAGTATGTATGACTGAATGACTGAATTTATTTAGGAGCCATTGTCTTTTCTTGGTATTATGTCACTTCTGGTATTTTAGTTGTTCATTTTTCCTTAGGTGCTCTTTCTAAAATATGAGCTGTATAACTTGAAACTGTGCAAGGCTCTGGTTTAGAGCAGATCAAGCTTTCTACTAGTCACTTGTTGAGCAGTGGAACAGTAGGAGGAGTAGCTCTGTGCTTTTGCTGCATTACATATATTTCATTTTAGTAGAGGTCTTGCACTGCTGTTACAGCTTCCTAATACTAACTCTAATATTCTTGTGTGTCTATCTTTTACAACATGGTGTTGATTGAAGTAGAAAGGAGAGAAATGCTTCTAATGGAACTTCTAGTCCATGGAAAAAAGAGTTTTAGTGCTACTAAGAATCCAGAGGCCAGTCTTCATGTATGCCTCCAAGGCCAAAAATCTAAGTTGAGCTTTTTTTTCTCTTTCTCCCCTAATTGGTGATACTAGGAAGTCGTACACGTTTGAGGATGACTGCTGAGCGAGCCTCCTTTGATAAACTTTCAGATAAAAGGAATGTTGTGTTTGTGGTTTTTTTTCCCCATCAAAGTGGGTATCTAGATCCTATTAGCAATTGGTGCAGTACTTGAGACATTGAGAAGACAGAGAAGTTTGTTTTGTGTTTTGGATAAATACATCAATCATATATACAATCTGAGACATAGGCTAGAGAGCAAAAGAGTTTAGCAGTAACATTTCTGTACTCCAAAAGTGATTACTGTATTGGATAAATTATCAAGGTATCAACTAACAGCCATGAGAGGTAGGTAGCAACATAGAGATTTGTGAAACTCTAATATAGAGTTAAGGAATTCATGCCAAGTCACCAAAAAAGACATTTGAGATAGTAAATTTTCCTCTTTGTTGACAAAATGCTTCACAGCTCAACCATACTCACGCTGTATTGCTCTGTGCAGTCACTTCTGCTTTTAAAGGCTTGGTCTGTTATCTTCATCTGTCCGTAGGAATTACAGCATTATTTTCTTGTTATAACCTTCGAGCACTGAGCACCAAAACCTTTTGACCTGATTGAGAGAAACTGAAGCGTATCACTTTGGTTTGCAACTGCAGTGTGGTGGTTACATTTAAATCATAAAGAAAAGGAAAGTATACATGGAAGGGTTCATTATCAATGTCTAGATCAGTGTTTGAAGGATTTTGATGATGTTTTGAATTTATTTATTTATTTTTATTGATATCCATTGAGATTCAGAGGCTTTTAATTATTTTAATAATAAAATGTTAAATATTTAATAATAGATAAACAGAATTGAATGCATAATATACTCCTCTTACTGTGTATGTGCACATTGAAACCAGCTTCATCACGTGCAGAAATACTGGCTCAGAACACCCGCTGAAAGTGTTTCCAGTGAGAACTCAGAGCAATGTTAACAGCTACAGTAGAAAATACTACGTGATTGTCTTTAGTTTAATTTTAGCAGCTTCTTTGGTGAACTGGAATGCCAAGCAATATACTGTCACTGGAAACCTAAGCTTTTCGGTAGCTTTTTCTTGTGTTAAAAATTCTAACTCATCCATATACAAGCTTACCTATGTATGTCATGGACTTCTTTGGTCCTCCTCTGTGCAGGGGCTGCTGGTCAGGAATTTCATTGAAACACAGGAAAATGAGTGAGCCTTTGTTCTTTGCTGCCTGCGTCTCTGTGTGGTTTTCTTTTGAGATTCAGTGATTGTTGTCAGTGTTCTGGAAAATAAGTATTATATGTGAACAAGGGATAAGTAACTGTTCAGAGGTATTTGGGTTCTTCCAGAACTTGATTCCACAACATCAAAGGCAACTTAAAAGCGATACGTAGTTTCTCAGCATTCTCAGGCAACTCATTGCAAGTATGCAAAGAATGGTTTGTAGGGATGATGATTATTCTAATCTTGTATATAATACAATGAGGGCACCGTTTTGGAGGTAGAGTGTTCAATCTTTGTCAGTGCTTTACAAGTATAGCAGAGACATTTACTCTCAGCTCCATTTTTCTAAAAAGGTGCTTTGTTGATGCCTGTTGCTGTATATTTGCATTGTTCTGAGGTTCCATAGCATGTTGGTATCCCTTTGTTTTTCTACAGCGCGGTCTTTTCCTGCTTCATCCCTTCTTTTTCTGCCCCTTGCAACCCTGCCTCATTTGAAGCAGGAAGGCAGCCTTAGCTTTGGGAAAACAAGCAAGTAATGAATGGTTGTCCAAGAATAACTATGCCTCACTGGTATCTGAATTGAAACTGAATACGGCTACGTTCTTTCATGGCTATTAAATACTTTGTCTTCATGTTCTTATGAGAGGCTCTATGAAGAAGTAGGCACATCACTAAATACTCATTTGCCATCTGAACATCTTACAGATTTTGTTTTGTTTTTATGTGGGTTTCCTTACAGATTTCTCCATGAGGAAGCAATGCTTGATGTTAATTGTATAGGTTTTTGATCCTTTTTGTCAGATGGTCAGGGTTGGTGACTTTTGAGAGAGTCTTCTAAGTACATCCTGATATGGATTTTGAGGAGTAAAGGGCCATGCATTTCTGCTCTTTTTGGTCACTTCTGTCTGAGATTAAGCCAGCACTGTTCAAAAACGGATTTTTTTTCTCCAGGTACAGTATACAGGATCTATTTCTTCCCTAGTTTGTTTCTCCTGGTGTTTAAGGAGGGGATGTGGGATGGTGGTGGGAGGCCAAGTCCTATGTTCTGTAACAGTGTGGTGAGGCTTATATACTCTTTTCCCTTGGAAGACTCTTGATTGATGGGTTGCTTTGGCTTTCTTTTCAGTAGAACGATGCCCCAAATGTCAGATGCTTGTTTTTGACTGCAGAGGAGGAAAAGCTTTTAAAACAAATGTTTGTGTTATATCATATTGTCTTCAAAGACCTGTACTGACAAGAGTTGTCATCTCGGGTTTAGCAAGACCTGTTATAGGAGGTGACCATGACCCCATAGTAAATATATGAGTGATTATGTATTATCTTTTCATATTAAAACTTCACATGGGTTTTCCATTACGATAGCCTCATGCTTTCCTCCTGCTTCAGTAACATTGGATGTTGCTGTAGCATATGAAGGATGCTGCACATGTAGAAGAAAATGCATGTTTGTACTCCTTGTTTTTTTGATGGCTATTGTGCAGCTACTGAGTTACTGTAATGGACATTAGGAAAAGAGGCGTTCAGAATCAGTTTTGTCTAAAGAATCCATGAACAGATGAATTTGTCTGCAAAATGTAATGAAATGTTTCACAGAAGCATCTAACATCACATACCTTGATATGTACATACTTCTCACTGTGGAAAAAGAAAGCATATATATAATCATGCCAAAATAATGACACGTGCATGATGCACACAATTATTTTACAGATTAGATTAGATTTTCCACAGTATAACTGAATACCAGTTCTCAGATCAACAGAAGCAAACCTTGAATCAGCTTAAGTAACTCAAGAATACAGAAGCTTTTCTCATTAGTGAGACAAGATAGCCATGCAGCCTGTTCCAGCATGGAGTCCCACAGCTGTAAGCCCTCATGAGGTCTATTCTTATGGCTGCATATTTTTTTGAGAAACTGAAACATGTAATGCTAAACATTTGATTTGCTAAAGGATTTGGAGGATTGTACCAAGCTCTTAAGATTTTACTAGCAGTGTTAGAAATGTCAAAAGCAGCAGAGTTAAGAAATTCCAACCTGTCTGGAAAATATTGTAGATGGTGCCAGGTTTTGGTAGCCATTGCATGGCTTGGATCTGGTCTAAGGAGGCAGTAGGTTGATGACAAGAAAAGCAGTCTTCAAGAATGATCGTATTTCTGTAGGCTGGGCTAGAACCTTTCACTGGGCTTATGATAGTTTTTTATGATAGGAGGTTTCTATATCATGCCTCTGCTCAGCCCTATCTTGACAGAGGCTACAAAATGAAATGACTTTTTCTCCTTTTCAAAGATACATCTCCTGTAAACAAATGGAAAGGGACCTGGAGTATTTCTCTTCTACAGAAGAAAACTTTGTGTTATAGGCAAAGAGTGAATGAGCGTTTAGATGATTAGTTCCTCTTTTCTAAGGTTAGAGTCCACTTTGTGGAAGTCCTCTGGGACTTTGTTTGATCCACAAGAAATCCCTCAGTTTACATTAAGACTTAAATACTGATTTTCATTCTGCTTCAACTGAAAATGTACACATAAAATCCCTAAAAGTGGTTTATGGCTTGTATGCGAATAGTTTCAGCATTTGTTGACTGAGAGGAACTCATCCATGCTGAGGATAGCAGAAGCTTTAAGCTGAGGATGAGTGCTTTTTGGTGAAATGATGAATCCCAGAAGTCTCCTAGAAAAAGGAGTTGGGTACAAATAAAAACAGCCTAATAGTAAAAGCTTTTAATTAGGTCATTGTTAGGAAATGCTATGCCCTGGGCTGGAATCCTAGGAATTAACTGGCTTATCTCTTTTGTATGAATAAATGTGGAGAATATGATTGTTTGAAGATTTATTATTTGACCGTGTTTAGTTTAAGAGTGCTAATAACTTTGTTGTGTGTTTACTAGGTACAGCACAGTAATAGATTAGAACATAGTTTCTAGCTTTTGGTTCTCATACTACTGCTAATTACCCTGATGAAGAAGGAGACAAGAATTCTGGGAGAAAGCATTGGTAAAAATTGTGAAAACTCTTTATATCAACCAAGTATGGCAGTCTTTGTGTGTTTTACATTAGTATAACAATGAAAGAGCTCTCTTTGAAAGAGCTGACAATAGCAGGACTAGGGGAAATGGATCCAAGTTGAAGGAGGAAAGATTTAGGTTGGATGTTAGGGGGAAGTTCTTTACTAGTAGAGTGGTTAGGCCCTGGAACAGGCTGCCCAGGGAGGTTGTGGATGCCCCATCCTTGGAGGTGTTCAAGGCCAGGTTGGACGGGGCCCTGGACAACCTGATCTAGTAAAGGTGTATGTTTGGTGGCCCTGCTAGGCAGGGGGGTTGGAACTGCGTGATCCTTGAGATCCCTTCCAACCCAGGTCATTCTATGATTCTGTGATTCTATGAACAAAGATACATGCATTTATGAAGTCTCTCATTTGTGCGTTAGAATTAATTGATATATTTGCTTCTGGGAATTAACAGTTAATCCAGAGTAGCTGTACGTAGGTAACTCTGAATGTGATGCCTCCCATTTATTTCTGTGGAAATGATAATGGATACAAGAAACACAGTAACAGTATCTCATAGAGCAATTTCTCATCTGCAAAACAGTTATTCAACATTGTCGCCACCATCAGCTATGCATTTTCTCCAGCAATGAACAAGAGACTGCATGCTGTGCTCATAAATAAATAGAAAAAATCCTCACCAGCAGAGGTGGCCTGCTGTCACCCCTGCTGAAAATGTACCACCCACCACCTCACTGTGCTCATATCCACTGCTTGGTCTCCATGTACGTTCAGCAAGCATCAATGAATGTCAATTGATGCTGTTTTTTCCTTATGAAGGACTTCAGTTCTACAGCTCTGCTTCATACGTACTTCCATGTCAGTCTCCATTCTGTCAGGCTGCCTCTCTGCTGCTATCTGTCACACGGCAACAGCATGTAATGGAATACTGGTGGGAAGTTTCAACCTCTACTGCCATACCACCAACATCCACCTCTAACGTCATGGCATTACTTTCAAAGCAGCCCTCATACAAATGGGAGCCCACGAGGTTATTTCAGAATAGGGGGATTTCCCAGTTTTTTAGCCTGTGGGTCAGCTGCGTAAAATCAAACTATCATTATGCTTTTATTTGGAGGACAATTTTAAGGCTTTCTCCTTCAGGTGGTATCTGATGGGTCAGGTTTGGCAATATGGTTGTGAGCCTGTTAATGTGTAACCGTTTTAATAGATCTGTAATCCTAGTTACTCAGAGGATGGATCTTTCTAAGGAAGCGTAGGTATACTTTCATATTGGAAAGTAAATAGTGTGTTATTTATGTGCAGTCAACACTGTTTCTTATGAGAGTAGAGAAATGAAGCACTCAACCATTTGGTGATCCTCTCTACAGAGAGTTTTTGGACCTGCTCCCCTCATTCACCACATGGAAGGATTCAAAAAACAGAATTATCCTCAGTGCTGTATTGTGGAAGAAAAGAAATAAATTAAAAAAATTACCTTTGCAGTAAAATGAATTGGTTCAAACATTTTGTAACAGTGAATTAATTTTTGAGTTAGCACATAGTTTTGAAAAACAGTAAGAAAAAATTTACTAAGTGTTCTTTGGTCACGATTCACGTTCTGTGTATATACTTGACCAGAGAGTTGAAATGAGTGCGGGTGCTGCTGTGTGCTCAGGCTGTGGTCTGTATGTGATACCAGGGGTCCCTGCTCTTTGCAGTTGTGTAACATAGCAGCAAGATTGTACTGGTTGTTCCGCAATTAATGCTTTATGAGCCATTATAGTTGGAAATGAGCACGTCTTCTAATTACCCTTACAAAACCTGACTTATTTTTTGATCTTTCTGGTTTAAATCACTGAGGTCTTTACAATTTAGTTTCAAAGTGGAACTTTGCACTTAACACGTAATACTTGAACAGGCTTGATGATCGTGCTCTCATTGCATTCTGTCTCCCAGTTCTCCTACAAATAAGATTCAAAATCCAGTGTTTGCTATTTAAGGAAGGTTCTAAGTTAGTGTTTCTATCCAGCAAAAGCTTTTACTTTTTGGTAAGGCTGGGGAGGCATTCAAGACTGACCTTTCAGAACCACATAAATTAATTAAGTGGGTGCTTATTCAGGAATGATTCCTTTCCATTTGGCTGAATAAGCTCAATCTGTATATGTTTTAGGTCTGTTTCTGTGGGAGAATTGTCATGAATTCATACTTAACCCCACTTTTTTGTTAATTAACTCTTCATGGTGTTTCGTGTCAGACTTTAATGTGAAAGACTGGGAACCTCTGGAAGAAATCTTTAATTCACATTCATTTACAGCTGATACGCATGTTAATATTTCTTTGTGAATTATTGTGTTCTAGACAGCCTTTGAAGACTGACCTGGAAAAAGTAGATCTGTACTTCACAGATTGAATGTTAATGCAGTTATTTGGTGCAGTAAGGCATTATTATGGATAGACAGTGGCTGGTACTGGGACCCCTTTTGTATACGCGTTATTTAAGCTCCTTACTTGCCCAATTGAACCAGGTGTTCCACCTGCACATCTGCTTTTGTGCTATCCAAAGGAAAGATACACAGTTCATTTTGGCGTTGGGAATTAGCGTGCACTTGTGCATCTTGAGCAGAGCTGCTCTTTTAGTTTCCTCTGATATATATTCATCTTATATAAACTGAAACTGTTGTGTGAAATCGACCAACACATGACAAGTAGGGACTTTCTGAGGATCTTTTAGACAACGCCTCTGCTGCAAAATAGAAGTCTGTTGTGGATATAATCACATTTGGACAATATCTAATACTTGAGCTTCTGAAGGAACTTAAATGCTGATGAATTAAACATTTCAGCACTCAGAAAGATGTGTGTTATTTATGTCAGTAAATGCAGGTTATAAAATATTTCCAAACCATTAAATTGAGTTAGATATAACATGATTATTAAAAATCATGCAGTTAGTGGTTGCTGTAGTTGAGATATGGGAGAATCTTTGTTCTCTGTGCTAACAATTAGAAAGCAAAACCACCTCCTTCTTCATAAGGCACCTGGATATATTAGCTGTCATCTCTTCAGACTTGTGTTTATAGCAGTTCAGTCATATTCTTAGCTTAGATTTGAACAAATACATCCTTTATTTTTCCTACCTTTTCTTGAAAGTGTTGACCTTTGTCTGTGCTGCACAGTTAACGTATATTTCTTAGTGATCAAGCAACAGGAAGAGTTAATTTTGTTAATCAAATATAAGAGAAGATGTTAATTTTTAGTAGCATATCAATAACAGAATGGGTCCCTATGCAATATAGGCTTATATGTAATTGAAAGGATGAGATTTTACTACTGAACCTTAATTTTGTTATTTGGTTTTCATGTCTGATTGGATGCTGAGTGTTTCATTAATAGCAGACGGCAAAAATGCAGAGGTAGTGTTTAGTCCACAGAAATGGTTCATATTAATGCAACGTGTTTGTATTTTCCTCTTCTTTTTTATTTTGAGAGTGAATATACTATATGTTTTTTTAAACGCTGTTGTCAATTTTGGCAGTGAAAATGAGAGAAGGCAGTGAGGTATTTTGTAGTTAAAAAGGTAGAACACCACTACTTGATTTTGGTGGCTTATGTTTTTATTAATCCTAAAGTAAGTGGGAGAGGTTCTGCCTGGTGTATATACTTTGCAAACTTATAATTTGCATCCTTTGTACAGAAACTTATTAACCAGAAATACGAGTAATTAGCAACGCTGTATTAGTATTTCTTCAAGTTACAAAACTGCTATTACCATCATAAGTTGATTTCAGTTCCTGTTAGGAAGCTTCTTTCTTTCTAACCTCTATTAATGTGTTCTGAATTAACTTATCAGTTGAGTTTACAATTTCTGCCTGTCACATCACTTTCCATCATTGAAAGGTAACATTAAGCACTGCAACATTAAAACAAGAGAACAGAAAGCTATGGAAAATGTTAAGTACAATGCATGGGAGGTGTACACTTACATGAAGTGGTAATTATTAACCATGGCCTCATGTACAATACAGCTAAAATTGATTTTCCTTTTTTTAGTTCATGGAGTTCTTTATATCTTGATTTGTGATCTTTTGGGATGGCTTCTTGTTTCTTAAGCACAATTTCATTCTTTTTTTCCCTTAGCGTTCAGCTAGCTGTTGGGAGATGAGTAACATAGAAGTTCTTATTTCACTTTTGACATTGGAACCATCTAAATTGCGCAAGTTCAGGTATTTTTTCTTTTTGCAACAGATTATGCCCCAAGGCACACACACACACACATGTATCCAAGCTACAGATGTAAATGACCAACATGGAAACAAGAGCCGCATTTTTTCATGGAGATTTTTACAATGCATCATATTCAAGGCACAGTTTATGTTAACTTTATAGTTGCAAATGATTTACACATTTTCTGAATGGCTCTCAATCAGGTCTGCAGCTGTAGAACACAAACTGTAAATTGTAGGGAAATATTTCACCACTTTGACAATCAACTCCATGGGGGAAAAAAAGCCCATCAAAACTACAAAACCAGCAATGAAAGAACACATAACTGTTCCCGTAATAGTATTTTCCCACTAATCACCATTTTCTGCTTGTTCTTGCTGCATCTTTGATTTCCACATCCCATGGATAGCACCGGTAGGTACCGTTACTATGATTTTAGTCCCCTTATTAGCACCATTCAGTCTCTACAACAAACAAGGAACAGTTGGTATTGCAATAATGTGAGCAAACTTTCAAGATATGCAGAATAAAGCAGAGTCAATTCAGTATGAAACCACTCAATTATTAGGAAGTCCTGAACTTAGTGCATATTTTTAATGTAATTCTTGGATGGAATTTGATTTTTAAAAGTGCTACGTTTCCACTCATTAATCTTATGTAACTTGGCATTCGCTGTCCCCTCTTGCTGGTACTGGTTTTATACAGCTTCATAGGAACTGTTCTGGTTAGAGTGATTTACCAAGATGATTAATGAATGTGTTCTTTAAACAACAGGACTGAGCGAAATAAGGTCAGGGTATAACCTGAAAACTATAAAGATGTTTTTATGACTGTAAAACAGGTTTTGTAATGATCTCTAGAATAAAAGAAATCTTACTTCTGTTAACAATAAATCATTTATTTCATGCTTAAAATGTCTCTGTCCAGGACAGAGTCTGGAAAGAAGTAAGAGATCATGACTGAATTTTCTTTTCAATTTTATAAGCTGGCTGAAAATATGCTTCAGTTTCTGAAAATTTACATGCTTGAGTGAGCGCTGAGGGGAATAAGGAAGGCTTTCCTCAAATCCTGCTTGTGGAACTGCAGGATTTATTTGTTCAGGAACTTTTAATGTGAAATGTAGATTAGTGTTGATCTCTTAGACAGATTACTCAATATTTTTCAGCCTTCCCACTTGGCTTTCTACATTCTCCCACACTATGCAAATAGAGAGATAATACATCTGAACAAAGCATTGCATCTTTCTATGCTGTGCCAGTCTGCTGAGGTACTCAAGAAGATCCTGCAGGCCTTTGTATTGAGAACCAGGCTTCATGGAGAACATGAGCAAGAAGTGTGCCAAGGTGGCCAAGAAGGCCAATGGCATCCTGGCTTGTATCAGAAATAGTACAGGCAGCAGGAGCATGGGGTGATCGTCACTCTGTACTCAGTACTGATGGAGCTGTGCCTTGAGAACTCCTGTTCTGAACCCCTCACTACAAATATACAAATATATTGATGCCCTAAAGTTTGTCCAGAGAAGGCCAACAAAGTTAATGCAGAGTCTAGAGCATGAGACTTCTGAGGAGTGGCTGAGGGAGCTGGGATTGTTCAGTATGGAGAAGGCTCAGGGGTAACCTTGTTACTCTCTAGAATGACCTGAAAGGAGGTTGTGGTGAGGTGGGGGTTGGCCTCTTCTCCTGGGTAATCAGCAAAAGGGCAAAAAGCAATGTCCTCCGGTTGTGCTAAGGGAGATTCAGGTTAGATATTAGGAAGAATCTCTTCTTAGAAGGAGTGGTGATCCATTGGTACAGGCTGCCCAGGGAGGTAGTGTCTCTGGTAGAGTCACTGTCACTGGAGGTGTTCAAGAAAAGGGCAGATATGGCACTGATGGACATGTTTAGTGGGCATGTTTAGTACAGGGATGGGTTGACTTTACAGATCTTATCAAGCCTTTATGATTCTATGTGCGCTACGAGCGGTGAATTGGATGAGCAGCAAATCAGGGATTACTTGAAAGACTTCAGTCTGTACAAGACCACAGTATGAATCTGAGGGTGATGAGATTGCTGGCTGATACCACTGGGAGTTTCATTCCTTTCTTCTTTAGAAGACTGTGGAAAGTGGGAAGGAGGCTGAGAGAATGGGCCTTCCTTACCCTGGAGAAGAAGAGGCTTTGGAGTGACCTAATAGCAGCCTTTCTGAACTGTGAGGAGGTTATTGAGATGATGGAAATAGGCTCTTCATAGTGGTGCATAGTGGGAGGGTGAGAAACAATCAAAATAAAGGTTCTGGTCAAATGTATGGAATACCTTGGAGGCTTTCAAGATCTGGATAAACTTCTGAGAAATGTAATATAATCTCATAACTGACTCTGCCTTGAGCAGGAGGTTAAATGCCCTGCTGTCCTTTCCAATGTGAATTAGGCTATCATAATTCTGTTTCAAAATACTCATTTGTATGGTGCATTATGTATGCTTATGTTTCTAGTCCAAATCATAAACGAACGTAACTTTCTGTATTCAACTTATTTCATAATGACGTGGAAAGGGTACGGTATGTATACATTGTCTGCCGCTGTCAAGTTATCTGTAATTGTCAGTACACTAAAGTAACAGACATTGGAAACTCACCATAATCTTATTCAGTTATATCTTCTAATAGGCATAGTGACAGTCACTAGCATATTTACTTAAAAAATAAATATGAACACATCCAGTAAATGCATTTTCTACAAGCCTTTTTCTAAATGGTAACAAAACTTGTGATTGTTTTCGGAAGACATCTTTGCTTTTAGTTTTTGAATAAGCCTAGGTCGGGACTGAAGGGGAAGTATACGGCTCCCACCTAGCAGTGCTTTTATCTCTTTTGTTCACCTTCTTGGAATGACGGGGTGAAAAAGGGTTATAAAATCTTTGGTGAAAGAAGATATTATTCTTAGTCTGTGAGGCAGTTGCTGTTATGAGATAAGTGTTCAAGTTGTCATGGTCTTCAGAATAACACTAGATCGTTTGTTCTTCCATAGCAGTTGAGCTTCCCATATCTCAGTTTAGCTGGAAAAACACTCCATGTTATACAGTAGTACTAAGTGAACTTTCAGACAGCGACAGTGTTGCATCCCAAAACTGTACTGAGTTCATTGGTACCAGTGAGACTGGAACCTTCTTGAATTTGTTTTCAGTTTTACTGATGTGATCTTGCTGGACATGCTGGTGCCAGGAGAATATCATCTACCCAGGCTTTGCTGCAGACTCATGCCAGCAACTGGAGCATTCTCTTCTGGTCTGACAGCCAAGGGCATCCATACTTTGCTTGTTATAAGCAAAATGAAAGCACGTCAGGTATGACAATTGCTATTGAACTATTGCGAGCACTGTGTTCATTTTCTTCATCAATCACATTGACTTTCCTGTGAGGAATCTTAATCCAGGTGTATAGACTGGTTTCACGGCTTAGCATTTGACAGTATTCCAAAAAATACAAGGTTATTTATAAAAAAGAATAATTCATACCTTTCCAAATCCTTCATTAAGATCATTTTGATTTTGTTTTGTCTTCCAGCTCTTTATTCATTTTATAAATATAGTGTAGTGTCTTCAGGAGGTGCATTTTTTTCCCTCAGAATCTTTATGATTTTGGTGTTAACACCTACATGAAAAAGCTCGTGTTTCAAAGCACTGAACAAATGCTTGTGACTGTCATTTATTTTTAAATACGTGTCTGAAGGAGGAAGTTATTCTGAAGGTACAGAGTATGTACAGTACATTTAAATTATTAGTCAACATGTAGACATATCTGTATGAGTGTGTTGAGCCTTGTGCTGTCACTTGATCTTTGGTTTATTGTTGTGTTTTTTTCTTCACTTGGAGATACGTGTTCACTCTGCATGGCAGTTCTATAGCTGCTCTGCCTCTGGCTTACTGTTCAGTTTCAATTCAGGTCAGACCATCTTCATGTTAGCTTTTTCGGTAGTGTTGCCTTCCAAGTTTCCTAAGGGTTTTCTGTAGGACAAACTTACAGTTAATTTTTCAGAGTACAGTTGATCTAAGTTTTGTAGTCCTTCAATTGCTATAAGTTTAGACAATTTACCAAATGCGTGTCTTTGTTCATATCTTAAATGTTGAAAACATGGATTTTTAAAACTTTTTTTTTTTTTTTTTATAACAAATGTGTTTAAAATGTGTTTAAAAATAAGATAACATTTAATAAAGATCTAATTTTAACTCATTTGATTTTTGTAGTAAGCTGATTTGTCTGAATTATCACCACATTTAATTTCTAGACGTTGGAGAAGAAGTCTTTATCATTGCCCCTGAATGTACACAATATGTCTGAGATGTCAGCTTGCCCCACATCAGTGTTACCCTTTAGATTTGCTTTTGTCTAGATAATGTGATTTACTCACTTATTTTCAGTGGACTTTGTCTCTGTCTTCCTAATTTCACAACCTTCCCATTCCAAATTTTGGTCACCTTCATGATTTTTAGCATGTGAGCAGCATAGAAGGAACAAACTGTGCTTCATTTATTGCAAGTGGGATAAATTGCGTTTACCTTTATATATACATATATAGCCAATTTTCTTATTTTCTCCTCATGCTGCTATAAGAAGGATAGCTAAAGGTGCTTTTTTTCATGACCTCTTGGGGTGAGCTAATTGGTTGGCTGCCAGATGCTTACTGAGCCACACCGTAACCGCCTCTCCACAACAGGAGGGGGAGAAAATGAGATGAAAGCTCATGGGTTGAAATAAGGGCAAGGAGATCATTCACCAATTTATCTCATGGGCAGAACAGACTCAGACTGGGGAAAAATAATTTGATTTGTTGCCAATTAAAAATAGAGTAGGATGGTGTGAAGCATTCAGAGCTAAAAAACACCTTCCATCTATCCACAGCTTGTTTCCAGGCTCGAATTCCTTCCTTCCTGACTCTCTTACTTCCCCTGTTAAGTGGTGCAGAGTGATAATGAAGGGTGCAGTCAGTCCATAATGCTTCATCTTTGTTGCTTCATCCTCTTCACACTTCTCCCCTGCTCCAGCATGGGGTCTGTTCCTCAGGGTGCAGTCCTACATTAATTGCTCTGACTTGGATCCTTCCCATAGGCTGCAGTTCTTCAGGAACAGTTTCAGCATGAATCATTCCCATGGAGTACAGTCCTTCAGGAACAGATTGTTCCAGCCCTGGGGCCCATGTGGGCTGCATTTCCTACCAGAAAACCTACTCCACCATGGGCTCAACTCCACAGGCTACGGTTCCTAGCAGGCACCTGGTCCTGTGTGGGCTGCAGCTTCATTCAGGGCGCATCCACCTGCTGTGGCGTGGGATAAGCACAACATAAGCTATGTTGTGGATGTCTGCTCTGGCTCTGTCCTCTGCACAGGCTGCAGGGATACAGCCTGCTCTGCCATTGGCCTCTCCTGGGCTGCAGGGAACTTCTGCTCTATGCCTGGAGCAACTCCTGCCCTTCTTCTGCACTGACCTTGGTGACTGCAAGGCTGTTTTTCTCACTCCCGTCTCTCACAGCTGCTGCACAGTGTATTCACACTGTCAGAAACGCTTTTCAAGTTTATGAAGTAGATACACAACAATCAATCTGATTTTTGCGTCTTTTACTAGTCATTTTGAATGTGTATTGAGTCGGTTTCCTTATTATGACTGTCTCATAAAAATAGTAGTTTGCATATGTACCTTGCAAGTGCTGTGTCTTATGCTTCTTCTTTCCAGATATAACCTTCAGTTTGATTTTAGGAATCTTGATGTCGATCAGGAATTGCTGTCCTTATAATGTTATTGTTGTGGTATTTTTCTACTTCTTTTTCTTCTTTTTCTTCTTTTTTCTTTCTCTTTTATTTTTAGACCTTGAAGTCATTCTCTGCTTCTTAATTTCCTTTGTGAGAGTTGCTCTCAAAATTTGACATTGTTTATTTTCTATTGAGTATGTATATATGGGTGTGTGTATATGTATGTATATATATACATGCATGCATTTATGTGAATATTTTAAAATATTATATTGTTTTAAAATATTTAAAATCTATGACCATACTAAAATCTATTTTGCTTTTCTCACTGTTAAATCAGCTGTATTTTTCCATCCCTGCCTGTCTTGTTCTCTTTTAGGTTTCACAGTATCCTGGTGAAATTGGTTTGTAGGTAGGCAGTTTCGGTTCCTTTACCCAGCTTGTTCGTACAAGTTTTGTTGTTCTCTCTTGCGCTTCTGAATTCCTCTTGCGTTCATAGGCTTTAATTTGTTCAAGTGGTAGCTCAGTGTTGCATTGCAAATGTTCTCCTACCACCAGCACCCAAATACAAATACGCTCTTGCAGTCCCACCCCATTCTGCCTATTGCTTGTTTGCACCTGCTTAAGTATTTGTCTCTGAGATCTGCTCAGCAGCTCAGCTTAGTGAATCTGTTTGAAGAGCCTACTTTGTTCCTTCCCTGTAGTACTGAGACCGTACCTCTTATTGACAATGAGGGTATCTTTACTGTTGTTTATTGTTGTTGAGAGCTTCATTTTTAATGCCAGAAATGCTCAGTCTTCTGAACTTTCCATATTAAAGGAGTTTCATGTCTCCAAGATGTATGCATCTTTCCCCACTTATTTATTTTCATTTATAATCCTTGTTTAGGAAGCAGACTATTTCAATAAAATAAACTACGGTTGTAAACAGTGTGAGCAGTAACAGAAGCATGTTTATAAATATTTAAAGTTACTTTTAAGTTTTAGACCCTTCAGTTATCCACCCTCAGGGACCTCATTCAAGAGATGGGATTTGAAAGCTTTTGCTCAGCTATTGCTTGAGAAATTAAAACATATTGCTCTGGAACTGTTCCAGGAGACCGGGCATTTATGATGTTTTCAAATACCAGAAAGAAGATCCAATATATAGATTTCTGTCCCTGTTCTAAGAGGTCTGAGTATCTCTCACTTGAAATTCAAGCACAGGATGATGATATTGCTAATGATGCTGAAACCCCTCCAACGGATGGATTCATTTATTCATTCATTCATCTCTCTCAACTTGCGGGATGTTTATTCCTGTAAAGCAATTAAAGTTATGCTAATACCATTGTTCAAGGTTGCTACTTATCAATTCAGAGTGTTTCCTTCCAGCTACTATGTAGCACTAAGTATTTTTAGTGGGATTCTTTAATTGCCAACCTGTCTTTGAAGAGGATGATACCCTTTGTGAGCAGACTTACTGAAAGGGATACTGCTGATTGTATTTCCTTGCTATTGTTTGGTTCTCCAGGGTCTTGCAGTCTTAGTGGCTTAGTAGCAGTAGTCTTTTGCAAAGCTAGGTATGCACATTGTTGTTCCAGGACTGATGTTAGGTGTAGATACCGCTGCCCCTATGTTTCATGTCGAGAAATAAAGTGTAGAATCCCCATCTTCGGAGATGGTCAGTATTAAAAGTTGTGCATCTAATGCCAAATTTATCAGCTGTCTACCTGCCAAGAGTGCCTTATCTGATTAGTTTCGTTCTGCATGAAAGTGTCAGTGCTGCATGAGAGGCTTGTACACACTAGTGGATATTTTGACATCACAGAGTCACAGAATTGTAGGGGTTGGAAGGGACCTCCAGAGGAGTTGTATTCCAGATGAGGCCTCACCAGGGCAGAGTAGAGGGAAAGGATCACCTCCCTCGACCTGCTGGCCACTCTCTTTTTAATGCACCCCAGAATGCCATTGGCTTTTTTGGCTACAAAGGCACATTGCTGGCTCATGGCCAACCTGTCGTCCACCAGAACACCCAGGTCCCTCTCTGCAGAGCTCCTCTCTAGCGGGTCATCCCCCAACGTGTACTGGTACATGCAGTTATTCCTCCATAGGTGTAAGACTCTATGCTTGCTTTTGTTAAACCTCATCTGGTTTCTTACTTCCCAGCTCTCCAGCCTGTCCAGGTCTGCTGAATGGCAGCACAGTCTTCAGGTGTGTCAGCCAATCTTCTTAACTTTGTATCATCAGCAAACCACTATCCCCTTGTTAAGGTCATTGATGATGATGTTGAACAAAACCGGACCCAGCACCGACCCCTGGGAACACCACTAGTTACAGGTCTCCAACCAGACTCTTCACTGCCAGATGTTTATTTAATCAGTGTCAATGAATGCAGAAGGGAGATTCACTCATCTGTAAGTGGATGCCATATGTATGTAAGCATTCACTTCCCCCTTGCTTGAGGTCCTTAAAATTGTGAGATTTGGAATTGAGGAGTGTGTAAGTTGTCCTTACATACAGGACTTGCTAAATATCTTTATCTTATTTGCATACATGTATCATATCCAACTTTATGTCACAATCACCCTTTTTTTTTTTCCTGTAAAAAGGCAAACGCCGTGTCCATCCTCAAGATGAGAAAGAAAGAGGATACAGGAAACTGTAAAAAAGTTACGTAACAGATTCTTTTAGAAGCCACATATAAACATGCGAAGGACAAGATGGTGATTGAGAGCTGTTTAGTTTTACTAACCGGATGAAGGCAATGCAGTGGATGTTTACCTGGACTTGAGCAAGGTCTCTGATACTGTCTTCCATTGTATCCCTATTGTCCATTTGGCTAAGTATGCACTGAATACATGCACTTATATGGCTAGATTGCCAGGCATAAAGTGTGGTCATCAGCAGCAGCACAAAATCTAACTGATGTCTGGTTAATAGCAGTGAGCCATGCTCGGGTCAGCACTGTTTAGTGTTTGTATTAATGAGCTGGGTAATGGGATGCCACACATTTGCATATGCCACATTATGGGTAGCACTTGGTATGCCAATGAGCAGGATTGGTCTTTGGAAGGACCTTAAAAGGCAGGAAAAAAATTGAGAAAATCTACACAAAGTTTGGTAAAGGCTAGTGCAAAATCCTGCACATGAAATCAGAGAACTCCATACGCTCGGGTAACCTGAAGTTGACAGGCTGCAAAGCAGTTTTATATTGAAGGACCTATGAGTCCAAGTGAACATTAAAATGAACTTGAATCAGCACTGAGCCCTTGTGATGAAGAAGGACAACTTTATACTGTTGTTTATTAGTGAGAGTGTAATATCTGATACAAGGAAACAATTATTACATCTTTTCAGCACTTGAGACCGTATCTGGAGTACCATATCCAGGTTTCAGCTTTGTGGAACGAGATGGTGATATTCCAGAGTGAGACAAGCAGACAGTCAAGGTGATTGGGGAGCTGTAGCATGCAGTATATGAGGGGAGCATGGAGGAACTGGTTTTGCTCAATGTGGAGAAAAAAAAAGACTCAGGGCATCTTATTGTGTTCTTCAACTATGTAATGGGAAGGTGTAAAGAAGATAGAGGCAGAATTCTCAGATAGGTATAGCTGAAAAGAAACAGCATTTTCACCACTAGAATAACTAAACATTCTAAGAGTCTCTCCAGCACCTCTGATTTTGGAGACATTCAGAGGTTGATTGTGCAAGCTGCTGTGCAAACTGATTTCATTGCCTTGCTTTTAGCAGGTCACTGGATTAGGTACATCTTAGATGTGCCTTCCAGCCCCTACTACTTTATGGCTCTGTGTATCAGTACTTGCAAAATGTTTGTGTGTGCTTTTGAGACACTATCTGATCACATTTTTAACTTCCAGTTTGAATGGTGTGTGCATTCCCACGGTGTGACTGTGCAGGAAGATCACTTCTCTTGAAAAGAAATTGTAGGTTATGTAAGAGTTACATTCATCCTTCTGTTCATAGTGTTCCCTGTAGACATCAAACAGGCAAAACTTAAGTGCTGGCATTTTGCTCTGCCTTGTTTATGGCTTCTTATTTCACAAACTATAAAGCTATTAAAGAAAATTCGGAAATAGTTCTTTATGATTTTGTTGCTGGCTTGTGCCTATGTCAGCCTGGTGGAAATAGAAAGCTGCCTAATTGCTGTTGGTTACTTTCTCTAACCAGTCAGTTTATGGAGGTTTGTTCACTAGTAGGTGTCTTGAATGTTTGTCATAAGCAATTTTCCACATACATACCTTTTCTCTGCAGCTTATGCTGTGTGTTAACTATGAAGAAATTAGAATTTATATCTTCAGGCCTCTCGTAGTCACAGCTTGGGGAAATAAAAGATTTCTCAGTCTTGAGGCAAAGTCTGCCTGTTTATGTGGTACTGGTTTCCCCACTGAAGTACATCTCTTAGTAGAAGTACTTCTGATAATAAATTAACTGGGATTTAGGGGTGGTAAGTTTCACCATGTGAAACTTGGCTGAAAGGTTAAAGTGCTACTCTGGCATTGTATCATGATCAGATTGCAGTGTCACTGTGATGGGTTGGCTCCAGTGGGATGGGGAGGAAACAGGGAGACAAGGAGCGAACAAGCTTGCTGGTTGAAATAAAGGCTGGAAAATCACTCACCAATTATTGTCGCTGGTAAAACGGTCTAGACACGGGGAGTTTAACTTAATTTAGTGCAAATTAACATAAAGATTTAATTACTGGGGAACAAAAAAAAAAGGCAAATTTTAAAAGTACTTGGGGAAAGACATCTGTCTTCCTTTCCCAGGCTTTGCTTCCCTCCAGATAAAGCTCTCCTCCCCCCTTTCTGGACTCCATTTCACTCCATGACACCCCCTGGACACCTCTCCTTCCCCCTCGGTAGCACCACAGGCTGCATTCAGTCCATTCAGTGAGGCATCAAGTTGTGCAGGAGTTAAAGGCAGGACAGAGCAGTTTTTCTCTACCACTCCTTTCTCCCTGCTATTTTCCTATGTCCCAGTGTGGGTCCTTGACAGGCTCTGACCTGGCTACCGTCTCACTTCTCTGTTGTTCCCTTCTCACTTCTCTCCCTGTGAGTTTCTGCCCTTTGCTATACGTGTCTTCACCAAGGTGCCCGTGTGACTGTTGGGCTCCTCCATGGGCATGCTGTGGAACCACCAGAACCACCAGTGTCTGGCACATGGCAGCCCTGGCTTGCACCCCTGCCCACACCTGCATGCTTACACATTCTGCAGCTGGCACTGGCAGATTCAGGAAATGCACATAAGGGAATGATGGGCTAAATGTTATAAATAACTGATGATAATTTAAAAGGTCATTATTAGATGTTAATGTTGTCTTTAGCTTTCTTGCACTTCATATAAGTCTAGCTTGCATCCTCACTCTGATGTGTTTTTGAAGAATTGTTTTGTGGCTGAACTCCTGGAGGTTCTGTTTCTAACCTACTTTTACAGTGCTTTTTGTCTGCCTGACTAATGCTGCATAGGAGTGGTTTTCCTGCCAACAATCATGGTGATGAAATCATGGAATATGGTGATAGGATCAAACAAATGTGGAATTTGGAACTGTGTAAACAATAATGAACTAGACTCTCAAAGCATCCTAGTGCCTCCCCCACCTGGAAAACAAACTGGTAATTAGCTTATTAACAACAAATTCAATAGAGAATTTTATACATATATATATATTTTAATTAAAGATGGAGATAGGTGAGACGTGTTAAGTCTGATCTGGATTTCTTTGTACCTTTCATGTTCATGCGTAATGAATCCTTTGATGCTTTCATAAGAAATTAAATAATGGGTTTCTGATCAAACAAGTAATACTCCTATTTTTATTTTTTTTTCTATTCATGTCTTGTGTAGTTGAATTTATAATCTTGGCCATATTCCAACAGCTGAGCTATGTTAAACCACTGTTATTGCTATTCTTTTTCTTCTAATATGCTGATAAACATTGTGATCCATTATGATTTTTATATATATTTATACACACATTAAATAGTCAGGCTAGCAGGTACTACCTATATACTAAAGTCATTTTATCTTAGAAAATATTGTTCTCTTATTACTTGTGTAGCACAGAGTCATCCTCAGCCATAGGAATAAATATACGTAGCTTTAAAAGTCTACCTTTTAATCTTCTCTTTATATATTTTGTTCCTAGTTAAGTATTGTTATTGCTGGTTGCCGAGAATGAACTTGTGTAAGCTTGTAATATCTTGTGACAGTGTACACCACAGTTATTATTTAATCTCATTCGTTCTGTTTTCTAACCTGCTCACTATTAATTTTATAAGACATTTATTGTTTCTCGTATTGCAAAACCAACTTAACAGTTTTTCCTATTTATTCACATTCTACATGCTATTTGTAACTTTATTTAGAAGCTGTAGAAGATTTCAGAAGCTTTTGCAGAATCTAGTTGGTAAATGAACACTATCCTCAAGCAAAGCATTTATTTTGTTAGCTATTAATTGACTTATTTGCACCTGAGCAAAATGATGCCTTTTTTAGAGGTGGGAGAAATAGCTGGCACTTACATTGAGAAACTCTTGAACAGTATCTTGTGATCTAGGTGTTATACTCAAGAGTGACAGTAATTTTATTGTAATTACTTTTATTTTTGAGAATGTTATCAGTGCTAAGAGGATGTCATTATATGCTACGTTTAGCTAGGCTGGGCAGCTTTTTGGCTTGAATTTAGAGAGACCTCTAAATTAAATAAATCTGGGTAGAAATTGACTGTGTTAAAAATAAGCTACTGAATATGACTCTGGATTTAAAAAAAAAATATTGTAAGAAAAAACTTATTTAACAAATCATTTTTAAATGTTATTTTAATTCTCAAACACGGAGAGCACTAAAAGTTCATTGTTTAATCTCCCTGAGGAAAATACAAGAGCTTAAAAAATGCCAGCATTGCTTTCCAATTTAGTAAATGTTTTCAAGCATTCACGTTCCTGATTAAAAACTTGTAGCTAAAAGGATATTCTCTGCTCTGTTTGGAACATCCTTCAAATACCTTTAAAGGAAGACAGTCTCAGGCAACTGTGCGTATACACACTTCAATTCCTATTACAGTAATAACCATTCAGCAAAACATACAGCATTTTAGCTGTTACCTTTTCTCTGCTAAGTTAGACATAAACTCACCACATGTTGAAGATTAGCTGCTTATGGGCAAGTGATCAAAGGCTTTCCTTCCTATCCTGATTCTTGTCTGTAACCCAGTTAGGCAACAGAAAAGAAACAGAGATGTGTATTGGGTTGTGTGGCTTTTGAATGAGGTGTTTAGGGCATGAGATCTCCACTGATTATGTGTGATTTGTCTATGACTGGCATTTTTCATTCATGAACAAATTAATGTTTGTTCTGCTTTTTTTTATGCGCAGGCATTTTGCTAATCTACCACTGAAGTGGTAGTCTGAGTGGTAGGCTCTTCAGCTGGCACCTGCAACACCAGACAGCCTCAGTATCTGTACGTTTCAAACAATATGCGAGGAAACTGGTAATGTTCTTTTTTGGTGTTTGTAAGAGTATGCAGCTGCTGAAATTCAGGCTGGCTTGTTGGAGTTAGAATTTAAGATATGAGTTTATTACAATAAAAAATCCTGTCAGCCAAATGCTTAATCTCATAGAATCAGCTTGACTTAAAAATACCACGGGCAGTAATACCAAGTTAGTGCTTATCAACAAATGAGTCCCAACAAAGTCCACTTGTCATTCTGTTGGTGGAAAAAAAGATGAGCATTTCTTTAACTTCTACTTCTTTTGCATAAGCTGCAGGAGAGATAAAGCTTTGTGCTTAGTGAAAGAAGTTGGGAGAAACTAAGGTGCTTGATTTTTCTCTAGACTCCAAAAATACCTGAGGTATACCTGCCTAATAAAAGGGCTGGAAATTTAACATGCTGTGGAACGTCATTTTCTTGGAAATAAAAGCTTATTGCAATATCTTCTGTCTGCATTTTTCTTCACAGATATATGTGAATTTTGTTTATTCTTGTACACATGGATGAGAAACAATTCAAGAGCTTTCAGAAGGAGCATTGTAGGAAAAGCAACAGAAGAGAAAAAGAGAAAGAGAGCAGTACCAAATGCTGTATCTGTGTGACATTACTAATAGCCTTGACTGCTATGAATTTGCAGTCATGCAGGAAGCTGGATATATGTCAGCTTCCAAGGGTACAGAGTGTCTCATAGAAGAAATGTTCTGAACTACTTAAAAGCGATGTCTTGAGGGTCACGGTGGTGGCAGAGTTAGATGCTTTTCAGGATGGGATGATATTTTGTATGGGTTTTTAATTGCTCATTGCTTACTAATTAAGTGGCTCCTGATGGCAGTTATGCAAAGAGAATACTGACCCTTGATTAGTGAGCAGCTGTTTTCAGACCGTTTTTGTTACATTTGCACATAGTCTGAGTTGCCAGATATCTAAAAAAGCTAATAATCTGAGAAAAGCTCTCCTAAATAGCTGTTGCAAATAACAGTGTATATAGTTGGCCTGCTAGATTTCATATAAATTAACATAGTGCACCACAATACAAACTCAGTTTGATCACTTGCCATATGAAAACATTCTGGATAAAGAGCAATTTGTGAGCGGAGGGAACAAGGTCTTCAACACATTACATTAATCTGTAACAAGAAACCTTAAACATTAGTTGAAGGAAAGCAAAGATCTTCTCTGATGTCATTAAGAATGATTTGAAGTTTGTGTAACTTTCCTTTCATGCTGTCTTATTTGCGTGCCCATACAGTTCTACAAATCCCAGCATTGCTGACCATTATTTCATTAAAGTAATGATTTTCCTTCCAGCTGTTGCCTGTTAGGTTGGTTAAACCCATCTTTTGCTGAGCTGGTTTCTGTTTTCCCTTGCATAGAAGTTGGCCAGTGTTCCAAACAGATAAATAGAAAAGGAAATGAGGTTGCCTGAGGGAGTGCAGAGGCCTTTACAGAAAGCAGGAGACGATGCATTGGAAGATGTGGTATTATCGATCTTGAGTGAAAAGTGCAGCACCGTGTTATCTTCACTGCTTATTTTTTTCCCTTCACGTTGTTTTAATTCTCATTGGAGTTAATTGTGAAAAATACCGAGGTAGGAGAGTAACTGAGCCTCTGCGTTGGAATACTCAACATTCTCAAGTTTTGCTATTTCCATACTCTCAGTGATCTCTGAGAATTTGTGTTGTTCTTTTTTAACACGGAGGCAGCTCTGTTATGCTATATGCCTTTTTAATACAAGACTGTGGAATAAGGCTTAAATTTATTACATTGACCTTGAATAGTTTTTTACTGAACAGAGGTAAAGCATGACAATGATTATTTATTACTTGTGCAGTACATAGAGAATTCTGAATTCTGTCTTGAAATACTATGTGTGTATATGAGTAAGGCTGAGATTCTTCTCTGCTCTTGCACAAATGCCTTACAAATTACTTTCTATTTAAACAAACTAAAAGCAATATTCTATTGGCATATGTCAATAGAGATATTCATGAGATTGCTCATTTGTGGCTCATTGCACAATCTATTAATAATGACAAGCGCTTAAGAGGAGCCAGCCGATCTAGTGTTGCTACAAACTAAGTGGAAAGTGGGATTAGGTTCTGACCAATTTATCTGTGGATCTCTGAGGTTTAGAAGAAATAGCGCACCTCTGAAGCTTGCAGCTGACACAGTGTCTTTAGTGACACAAGGCTGACCAACAGCTTGCATCCCATAGACTGTGCTTTTGTACCTCGTAGCTGTTTTTAAGTCATTTTTTCTCTTTGCTTCCCTGTGCACTCTAGTTACCTTAAAGTGTGTGCTGAAATCTGCCTTCTTCCTCCCCATTGTGTTCTGACAGATACTCTGCATACTTGTTCTAATTGTGCCTTAGCAGACAAACTGACCATATTGAAACCGACTTTTTCCTTGTGGGATATTTTGCCTCCATATGGTCTTGAGTGGATCAGCATGATTAAATCCTGACATTGAAGCACATTTTTCACATCTGCCCTTGAATTCTTTTGTTGCAGTGGTGAAATCAGAGGGGTTTCACTAGGTTTACAAGTCTGTCAGGATGAATTGTAAGAGACGCAATATGTTAAGGGTGGAGGGGGAAACTGTTCTTCTAAAATTATCCTGTGTAGGATCCTAACACATGAAGCTGTTCATGCTCTTTATGCTCACTTTTAATTGGGTCGACTCAAAGTACCTCTGGATGATACACCTGGTGGGAAAGCTCCTCATGTATAGATCCATGCTGAAGGCTTGTTCTAGATGGGGCAGATATCACTGTGCAGCCTACTCCATAGAGAAGACAACTTTGTCTCCCAGTTAACCCTCTTAAAAGTTTGGCAGGCATTGCAGTACATCTAAACGCCATCTTTTGGTGATTTTATATAGAGTCCCAGTTCTAGCTTAGTTTGTGTTCTCTCATTGGCATGTTTTGAGTGTTCATAGAGCAGCATATGACTCATTTTGCCTCAATCTCTGTCCCCCATTAGTAGTCATTTTTGGTTAGTCATGTGTCTGGCTGAAAAGCCTGTTTCTTGGATTCCTGTTTGCTGGATACTGAGAGTCATGTGTATTATATTATGCTGCTTTTTCACCCTCCCTTTTAATGGACCCATTCTATACATACAGTCTGAATCACGTTGTATGAAGGATGCTATTTTTAACTGATGTCAAAGAAGCAGGCAATTAGACCTCCTGCTAGGTTAAGTCATATTACATGGCGCTAAAAATGCTTCTCTTGCATAAATGTTCTTAAGGCACGGGGAATGTGGGAAACATGCCAGAGGTTTCTCTCTGTCATAAGGCATCATTTGCAGGTGATGGCTAAAACATTTTCAGTAGATTATAGAAGTTCAAATTCCCTCTCTTAACAACGCTTATGGATTTTGGAGGTTCACTAGTTTCTCATGCATTAGAAATTGGAACTAGGTGTTGTCAGTCTTCTTGTAGAAGCACCCTGTGGTACAAGGAGACATTCTGAGTGATACATAATGACCAGTGCCTTTAATTGAATGATGTTTTTTTTCCATTTGGTAACTAGAAGTTGAGATCAGCCTTTTTGAGATTCAGGAAGACAATGTTCTTTTGCTTTCGGGAAGTCTGTTTCCAGGATTGTCTTGAGTTCATCTCTGTTCTTTGGGTCTCACCACCTAATTTACCTCTCTTCTGCAAGCCCCGGGGTGTTGCAGAAGGTAATACAGGTTGCATCCAATGTGATTTCTGCTGTACTGGTGTGACTGAAGTACAAATGGATTTGAAGCTTCCATCTGTTGGTACAGATGTGTTGGCTAATGCTTTTATGAGCGTCGTTCCTTTTCAGGAATTTGCAGTGTGGGAAATCTGGCCAAAGGTGGAATACCTGCATCTCCTGGTATGTTTACTCAAGATTATAGTAGGATTGCCACAAAACGCCAGAGATGCTCCTTGTCGGAATCCTCATGAATGATAGGAAAGCATACATATATCAGTGGTAATATGAAATGGAGAAGTTTTCTTTGGGTTTCTGGGCATGTGTGTTAATCAGGAAGTAATTCTCTGTATGATTTTAAAATAGACTTCAAGAACATAGGTCTGTTAGCTTCATCTAAGCAGCTGTTTCAGGACTGCATTATTCTTTCATTCTTGTGTAAAGATCTTTTTTCCACAACCTATCTGAGCAGCTCTTGGGAAATTTTAGTGTATATTTAGCAAAGATCTTCAGTGCTGTGTTCTAGGCTGGAAAGATCTTGCTGCTGTCACTGGTTGGAAGATGTTTCTTCCTGCTCTTAACCTAGTTCATGCACGTTGTCTTCAGAGTAGCGTGCTAAAAGCTGAACTCTACTAAAATTCCTGTACAATGTTCTTTTGACAAACTTATTACAGCCTTGGTGTTAGGAATGACCTATAACTAAGATATCTTAAAGGCATCCTTCCAAAAGGCTTGATTAAAAGTAAATGAATGCTGTGAATAAAAATGTGAGAACACCATTACAAATAGAGCAGAACACAGAAATGGAAGAGAAACATTTATAATCTCTGCCAAAGTTAAATTTCAAACTTCTTCCATCCCACACCTCCTTCTATAGGCATCCAGCACATACACTGAATACCTACACCTACCCCTCTGTGAGACAAGCCTTGTGTCTGCTTATCTGATGCCTCTATTTGAATGCACTAAAGAGAAACTTATCTTGGTGTAGCATTCATTTTTTAAACTTTTGTTCTAAATGTTATCTGCTCTTCAGAGAAATTGAACTTTTCCCCTTGCTCATTGTTTCCTTCTGAAATTTCTTCAGAACTTTTGGAGAAGTTCTGCTCCACTGACTAAAATAAGCACTATTCATTTTCCTGAGGGTATAAGTGTTGCTTTTTAGACCAGATGTCTGCATTGGTTGATCAACTGGTTTGACTCACTAAGAGATACTCCTCCCTACATTTATTTTGGAGATTTAGCACCTGGTAAATGTCTCCATGCCCAGAACTTTATTTTTGTATTCAATCTATTCATAAATGAGCACATTCAATACAAATATCTGAATGTCTAAACATCTAAATGAATGTAGCTGATTACTGACTCTTGATGACTATCCAGACAGAATTCAGCTATGGAATAACAATAGGCTTGGAGCAAGTAACCTCGGATATTTTCCATTCTAAAGGAAGTCTTTTGGGGCTGTTCATTTGTAGATACCACAAGTCAGTAACGCAAACCCACAACAGAACATGAGACAGGTAGTAACTTTAGGCTAACCATTTGAGGTTGTGATCTTCCTCTCTTCATCTTTCCACAGGAATGGATTTCTTAACAGCTGTTATCTCAGCATTCAGAAGTGCAGAAATTCGGGCATTTGAGAACTGATTCTCTACTTCCTGCTGTCTTGTTCCTTCAGTACACAGCTGAGCTTTGTATGTATTTAAAGCCTTTAGCCCATGTGGTTTGAGCTGCAATTTTAGGGCAGAATCATCTTCTGCCTGTTTTCAAATTAGCCCATTCATCCTTAGCAGAGACAGCACTGCAGAGGCTACCTTCTAATGGGCTTCAACATCTTGTTTATATAGATATTGACATTTTTGAGAACATGTATTTGATGTTTCCTAGATGGAAGGAATTTAGATTTGACAGTTTCTCCTCAGAGACTGTTCTTCTGGGCTGCTATTTTAGAGCAACAACAGAGGTAAAAATTCCTACTTTGAGGACAAACTGTGACCAAGAACTCCCAGAAATTATCCTTTGGGAGGCCCACAGAGCTGCAACTTTACTTCTGGTCATATGTCTGTTTAGCATGACACTAAGTGAAGCACCTAGAGAACAAAAAGGCTTTAGCCATAGTCCTTGAGTTTCTGATAATCTGTTCAGTGTGCAGGTGCTGCATGCAATCATCTGTAATGTAATGATATATAGACTATCATTTAAAAAGCAGGAACATTACAAATGCAGATTATTTGAACGTCTGGGTTGATGCTGACCTCCTGTATGTATTACCTGCTTCTGTGGAGCCCTACTTTTTAAGATCTCTCTTTTTGGAATAGAATGATAGAATCATAGAATTGTTTGAGCTGGAGAGGAGCTTTAAAGGTCACCCAGTCCAACCCTCCTGCAATGAACAGGGACACACACAGTTAGATCAGGGTGCTCAGAGCTCCATCTAGCCTGATCTTGAGTGTCTCCTAAGACTTACAGGACAGTCAGTGTATCCCCATGGTTGAGGAGATACGTGTGGCAGGAAGAGGTGAGGAGATCATCTATAAAATGTGTGCTGGAAATGGAGTGACTGGACATGTACTTCTGAGGTACTGTTAGAGCTAACAGACTCAGCTTTGAGTGCTTTAGACAGTGCTTCAGTACAGAAAGTTGTTAATAGCGATTAGTCATCTCTTAAAATTTACATGCAGAGCTATGTTGGCATGAAGCGTGAGTAAGTTCTCACTAGTAAAAGGCACAACTGTTCAATAAGAGAATGATATTCATGCAGTTTTCCAGGTGTGGAGCAGCAGGGAATTTAGCTTTTACTTCTCCCCTGTAAAAAGAAACAAAAACCCACAACAAAGTCAGGTAGAGGAACTTTTAACTCATCATTTCTCTACTTATCAACATATAACAGGGGGTTCACATGAGATTATGATGTCTTTTTTTACTGAAACCACCTCTCAGCAGTTTTCTCTGATCATTCTTCTGTAAGCAGGTGGAAGCACACAACCTGGCTCTTTCAGTTCTTACTGACTGATAGCTGCTAGTCCCTGTACTTAGAAGCAGAGCTAATGGAATCTCTTGTGCACAAGTGGCAGGGGCTAAACTAAGGTTGAGATTTCTTCAGGAAAGCTTGTATACCACCCATTATTGAGGGAGTCTAGTAGGATGCTAATGGGTTTTGTTGATGATTTTTCTTTCCCCCCCACCCCAGCAAAATCAAGCTCCTGGACAAGGGAGAGAAATCTGTTGGAAGTGCAGTTTTCACCTTTTCTAGAACAACAGAGAAACTTCTTCCTGTAAGAAAAAGCTCTAGTTGCTCAAGTAGCTTCATCTCTGCTTTCTAGAGTTGATGTTGTAACTTGTATCAAGAATACTAGCTTTCAACATTTGGCTTTTTCTCTCTGCTTTTTTTGTTCCTTTGAATTACAGCTTGCCTTGCCACTGAGGAGTACATGGACAAATGAATTTCTATTACAAATGCTTCTAAAGAAAGTGATAAGGCTGAAGCATTCACAGTGTGAAACACTGTAATTCAGGGAACCAGGAAATAGATTCTTGTTTAACACACTACTTCAGAAGTCTCCCATGTCTGTCAAAAGCATCCTTCACATTTTATGATTTTTTAAATTTTAATTTGTTAAATACATAATCATTCTTTACCAATGCAATTTATAGGGAACAGCTTTATTTCAACAGTATTTATTACGTATGTGTTCTTGGGGAAGGAAAAGCTTCTTTCATGAATGTTAGCATTTCCTTCTGAACACTGTTGTGAGGTGTGCAGATAGATTCAGTGGATCAATCCTTCACCTTTGGTTTCGTTACTCATCAGCTACCTATTAATTTTCCATAACATAAAGCTAATATACATAGTAACCATCTGCTGGTTGCAAGGAACGTCTGGAAATCCACACTTTTGTGTTATTCTTCCCAAAGAAATCAGTAGAATTTTTCTGTCAGGCTAATTTTGGATAATTATATCTTTCTCCTCCTGCATTCACCTATTGGGAGTACTTTTTGCATTAAGATGTTCAAGTGCAGTTGTTTATTTGAATGCCTGATTGTTTGTGTTGTTTTCTTTCTCATTTAAAATCTTAAATGCAGCCAGATAAGAAAAATGATTATCTTTTGAGCTTGGTCTTTATTCTGGACCTCGGGGAAGAAAAAGAATCTATAATGGTCTTATCTTTTTAAAGACTTGAATCACATTTTATTTAAGAATGTAGCCAAAGCTTCTGTTTGAGTTGAATAAATACAGGTGCTTTTCTATAATAGAGGCAAGATGTGTGGCATCATCTTGCTCTGGCTCTCAACACCTGGTTCTGGGTGCTGGATGCGTTAAACTGAGAGTAAGCGAGGCTACTGAAGGACTGGTGCACACAGACTCCTGCATCACAGGAAATCTTGGCCTGAGTGAAGTACTGGTGAATCATCACCAGTCATAGCACTGGGAAGCACAGGAAGGTTATTGTGTTGTGCCATGGGCTGGTGTCAGCAGTGAGTCACAGGCATTTCAGTTACAAGGCAAATGATGCAAATAGATTTCAAGGGTTAAAATTTTCCTCAATATAAGCTAAAAAATGCCCTGTAAGTCTATCTGATGGCCTTCCAGAAAAATGAAGGTATGTTTAGCATTTAGGTGTCATTATGCCCAAGTTTTACTTTATTTTGATACTCTTGATTCACAGACTTTTTCCCAGGAAATTTCTTTTCAGAAGAGAAGTTTGGAACCTCATATTTATTACAGGTCATATATACTTTAAAATAGATACTAGAGATTGTCATTAAGTTGTGCCATTCATATCTGTGTTACCTGAGTAAAATTTGTTTAGGGCTAAAATGAGATGCTCTGAATATCTGTGTAACAGCACCTTCACCTTTTTCTTGGGGGGGCGTGGGAGGGGAGAGTGGTGCCTGTAAAGGCTAAATAGAATAAGAGCAGAGTTTGGGGCTCAAAATTCCTCTTTTATGGGAGGACGACCAGAAGCAACAACTTTCAAGTAAGAACGAATTGAGAAACTTCACTCTTGAGTCATGTTTCTCAGTTTCAGTAGGAAAAAAGTCTGGGTGGTGGTTGTAGATGAATTCCATCATATCCCCTCCGAATTACAGTAATGAGTTCATGTGAGTTAGAGGGAGAAGGGATAGTGTGAGATAGTGATGAGGCAGCTGTGGGCATGGCATGGAAAGAATGAACACTGCAATAAAACACTACTAAGTTGTAAAAATCATGGTCTAGATAAGAAGTTTTCTGTTTACTCATATATAATTTCAAAGATTTAATACCAAAGCAACAAAACCTTAAAAAGACCTCATGTGCTGAAAGCTGGTTTTGGTTCACCAGCCGGTGGAGTTATTACCTCTGTATACGAATCTTGTCTCCTAGATGGTGAAAACTGTCATGTTTTAGTGAAAGCCTTTACTCATTCATTATTTATTGTTCCCTGTCCTTTTCACTGTAACACTTCAATTCGCTGTTTATATTGTGATGGTGTTTAATGGCTGGGGTTGCATTGCTCTCGTTGTTATACAAGCACATACATCAAAGTGACACTCAGTGCCTGAAGGACTGATAAAATAGGATCAAGGAAAGCAATGGTGGTGAGGTGATACAACCACAATTTCTGGCAAATACAGATGTGATTGCATCATTTGTTTAGTTGTTCTCCATAAATGCTTTGTTTTACTTATTTATGTAATGTATTGACTAAAGAAAGGTTACGCTTCTATGGTTTTATTCCCCCCCATATATTCCCCTCTCCTGACAGTTGCTGTGGTGTGAGGCGATGAATCATTCTTCACTAATTCAAGTAGGGATTTTTAAAGATAGCATTTTTCTTTTCACCTATTCTGCATAATATACAATTCAAAGCCACTTAGTAAGTGTTTCAGTTTTCTCAACTGTTACCACTTAAATTAGTCACTGTCTTCAGGTTAATTTGATGCCGATTTCTTTCTTTATTTAACGATCACAGTGGATTTGTCAAGAGGAGCCCTTCTGCCCTTTAATTGTAAAACTGAACAAATAACAAGGTTTTATTTTTGGAGTGGTGTATCATGGTACCATTTGCATTTATTGAATGTTGTGTATCAGAGTTTCTTATGAGGTTTTTATCAGAAAACAAAATTGGAATAAAAAATAAATAGATTACCAAGCATGGCTAAAAAAAGCTGGAAGCAGATGGAGCTGTATGACGATTTGCTGCTTTCCATTTACTCAAGTGTGTACTGCACTTTGCAAAGGCATTTCCATCCCACTTTACAGGGCCTACCTGTGTGTAATAGCTTGGGTGTGATCAGAAGGATTCTAAAACTGCACTGATTAGCTTTTAGCCATGCTAAAATGCTTTAGATGTTAACTGTTCTGCATACAAGTTACCCATTTAGGTAGATATTCTAAAAAGTTTTGCTTGGGAATGCAAATGTAAACAGCAATTAGTCTGTGGCAGAGCAAGCTGGCAAATGGCTGTCTACTTTCAGTAGCAAAGGGCATAAAGAAAACAGAAGCTTGTTTTCTCATATCTTGTTCCCCAAGAACAGTGTGTTTGTATACAGAAGTTTCTAAGAAGAGCAAACCAAAATAATATAAAAGCCCGTTTTCCTCTAACACTGAATCCAAATAACCCTGAAAGCTTAGGTGTGCTTGCCTAGTTGTGCTCATTACTTAGAAATATTTGAGCACAGACCTATAATTTCCAGCTGTATTAACTGAGTTATATTCTGTTAGGAGATCTGATTAGAAGGGAGAAATGTGTACAAATGGTCGGGAATTTGGGATACTTCGTTTCCATCCTGAGTCTGTGGATTGTCTTCTGACAATCTCTGTGCAAGGGTGTGTCCGAGCAGTGTTACCTGTGGGAGCGCTGTGATGATGAACAAAACATGCTGATGGTAGATGGGATCTAAAAGGAGCACAAGCATTATGAAATTCAGCTTTGTGGAGTGGCTTCATAGAAATACGTTCAGAGTTTCTGTGTTGATTAAGACGTGCAAGTCTTCTGTCCACAAAACTTATCTTGGCATCTGTTTTGTCTGAGTAAAAGAAGAAAAGGAATTAAGTCAGCAAAGACCAAGAGAAGGTGCAAGGGGGAGAACATGGGATTATTATTCAGGGAAAGGTCAGTGAGTTTCTCTGTAGCGTGCCTTGAACTTAAAATAAATATCACCACTGTTCCTTCAATCCTGCAGTGAGATAGATTGGAAAGATGGAATTCATTCCTTATTTCTTATTAAGTCCCAGGATATGCTCAAGAGATGAGAATGCCTTGCTATGTCTCTGTGAAGTCAAATTCATAACACTGTACAAGTGAGTTCTTCAAATTTTCAGTGTTCCAAGCTCTCCTCAGTCTTCTTCACAGCTCTGAATTAACAGACTGTTGTGAAACATCTAGCTCTACGATCAGTATTGTTGTTCAGATGCTTGTGCCCTGCTTGAGGTCTTGCTTGAGTTGGTGGATTGACACCTCGAGCTCACAGCAGGGAATTCCATTCTCCCGTCTGTCTTTACAGTTGATCATAGAGTTGTACCAACAGATTAAGATGCTTCTCTGAATCATTTCTAAATGCAGAGCATTTGGATACAGGATAATGTGCACAAATGTATTTGAACCAGACCCACATGACTATTTATGTACAGCATTTCTATTCATTTTATCTCTATTTTTGCAGATCTTGAATAATGATGTATTCTGAGTCTGGTATAGAAAGAAGCAAGGGGGTTCAGTCATTGCTCTGTGTGAAGCCTAATAGCGTTGCAAGATACTGCTTGAATGGTCATTCAGGAATTATTCATGAGCACACAGTTCTTCAAAAATTTATTAAGAGACAGTATTCATTTGGTGAAAGAATTACCCTATATGATATTTTCAACACATTCTACACCATTTCTGCCTATGGAAAATGCAAGATTGTTCTCAGTGTTAAATAGTTCTGTATTCTCTACGGTGAACCATCTTTTTGTTCTTCTATCCGTTCCCTTGATTCCTAGACTGGTATGCAAGTTTACACAGGACAGTATTAAAGCATTTCACTGACAAAAGTCATTCTAGCTGTCAGTCCTACTGCAGAAGTTTGTTTTAGTTTGTCTTATTCACATTCTGAACAGATGCATTTTTGATGCTTCCTGAGAGCCCAGCTTACTGCACCTGACAGCTTGAGTGCTGGGTGATGGTGTGCTGCTGCCAGAGGGAATTGCCTCTTGCTTTGAAAATTCTCAGACCTAGCAGAACAGTGTCCACGAGGAAGAACCTCTCTTCTGAATGGAAAAGCTTTTCTACTTGGGTATTTTCATCACAGATGAAAACATCCAATAAAGATTTCTGTGATGAAACTCCTTGACTCTGCTTCCACAGCAGTATGTGAGTCTAGCATCTATCCCCGGTGGCGCACGGTGTTAGAACCGCCGCTTGCAACACCAGAGGGCCTGGGTTCGAATCCCCCTTGTGGCGCAAGGGGTAAATCTGCCGCTCTGCTACACTAGAGGGCTCGAATCCCAGGAGTTGGACTCGATGATCTCTAAGGTCCCTTCCAACTCGCACGATACTATGATACTATCAGAGTACATGTTGCAAGAGTTTGAATGCCTTTCTTTCCAGTAGGTTGTGCTACATCTTCTAGTATCTGGAGATATTCAGGCTCCTTTTCATGCTTTCCTGACAGTTATTGCTTGAACTCATTCAAGGGGATACTGCATTGCCTCTTAAAGGTCACAGAAAGCACTTTTGGAACTTGCTGCAATGTGCTGCGTTCTGCTTTGCCCTCCAAGGTGCTGCTGTCATTTCAGCAGGAGGGTAAGTGCCAGAACACTGAGATCAGTGTTTTTTTATATGTTCTTTCACAGGGACAATGATTGCTACAACCATATCCTAAATTTATCCTAAAATTCCAGTAACACATTTGATCTGCCTGTCTTCCCAAAACTGCACTCAGTAGAAGAGGCTTGATATGCCCAGAATAAACATCATCAAGTCTCTTCCTTTGGGTGTGTAGCCAGTATTTCATGGCAGAGAGCTGAGAAGATAATGTGATATAGTATCAGAAAGCCTCAGACTGGAAAAGGCTTAATTGAATCTCACAGATCGTTACTTTTATTGTAATTTTATTACAAATAATAGGTTTCTGTTTTCTTCCTCCATGCATTTTGAAGAAAACAAGAAAAGTTATGAAGATGGAAAGGATGGATACCTCCAATTTGGCACGAGATTGACTTTATTGTGACAGCTTCAGGCCCTTATCTTTCAGGATAGATTTAAAGTGATTGCTACCATTGTGGCTTACTGTTCTGCATTGATAACTCTAAAAAAAGCCCGTATATGTTTCCTGTTTCCAGAAGGCAGGGTGACTGAGGGTTTTTTTGGGGGTAGTTCTTCCCTTTTATTTTATTATTATTATTATTATTTGATATAGCAGTGTACAAATTAAAGTACTCTGCTTTGGCAGATGATGTACCTGGCCAGTGCTCTTGTTCCAGCTATAATTTTGGGCCTATTGAGTGTGGAAGTCTGTAATTATTTCTTATTGTGGCTTAAAATAAAATAAATAAAAATAGTCAGTACCCACTCAAATGACTTTTTTGGGAACTTGCTTTCTTTTCTCTGAAGAACGGATGGGATGGCAAATGTGAGAAGATGCAACGTTTACAGTTACATATAGGATGCAAGGCAGTCAGAGAAGGAGGTGTATTTGAGAGGCCGTGAGGAGATAAAGCAAGAATGGGTGTTTTATCATGACACAGTCAAACTGGTTCCATCTTCTGAAACAGTGGAACAGTGCACTGGGCATACAGAATTTCACCGTTCTGTGGTTAGCTCCCTCAGCTAACTTTTTCCTTACAACACTACTATCTAATAGACACAAGAAAAAATATAAGCAGCAAATGTCCTGATTTCTACTGTCCATCCCTTATGCTTTCCCTCCTCCCTACTCCCTATTTCAGCTCCTAGCTGTGAAATGAATGCTGCTTGCTCAGGGCCTGTGCGGCTGTGGGGCAGCAGCTCTTTTGTGCCATTTGTCCTGAGCTGTCTTGATTGAACACTGGGTAAAGTCTCCTCTGGCAAGAGCTTTCTACATTCCTTATTTTCAACGCAGCACAAGCTGTGTGCTGTTTGTGAGATCATAACGTGTTCTGTTATTTGACAAGATCAAGTCCTTTGTGCAGTCTTCTCACATTTATGACTGTATCTAATAATTTGCTGCTTTTCTTGGTCAAGAAAACTTCTTAAAAAAAACAAACACACTCTAAATTTCAATGTGTTCAGAGTGTTGGTGAGCCTCTATCATGGTCTTATGATTCATTCTGGCAAGGCGAGTGAATCTTGCTTTACTTCAACTGGGCAGCTGGGTGGTGGGCTCTTGATATTTCATCAGGTCAAGAGCTCAGTTTCTGCAAAGCAATAGTTTTTATTAAACCAGCATAGTTTCAAAACTCCCTTTTCATGTCATCTAGAGAGAACATTTCCTAAACCACCAGAAACACCACAAGTCTGACAAGAATACTGCTGTGATCACTTGTCTGTAGTCACGAGCATCGGATAGCTCATGGGATCTTCCAGTGCTGCTTACAGCTGTTGGATGTCACTGTGCTGTGTTCCAGATTGGCAGGAAGAATGAAGTATTGTATTTGCCTACAGTGACTCGCTTACAATGTATTGCTGTGTGGGGGAGCAAAGAGAAAGTGAAAAGCTTATTGTTTGATATTAAAATTGATTTTTTGAAATATTATCAATTTATGTCTAACAGCCTTCCTTGGGATTGTTGCGTCAATCCTAGGGATCACGAGGTTGAAATATTTAAGAAGCTTTAAAAGATCGGGGTTACTGTGTGTTTTATACCATTGCTTGAGAAGAATAGGGTTTATGCATACAGATTGAGTTACTCAAAATGTTTTGATTTTATATTTGTGGGACTCGTGCACAACTGTATTGATACTTATAAGGTAACCCCTCCAAATCACCTAGAATAAAAGGTTTTAAAACTGGGAGGTGATGCAGATAAAGCAGTCAACAGCTTTTCTGTGCATTGATTTTTCATATATTCCTCTTTTGTTATCAATCATTGGCTCTTTTTCCTTTTTAAAGCTTAGAGTTGATGTGTGCTCCACAAGATCAAAGGTTCTATAGCAGAGCACCTTTTATCTTGCATTGATTCCTTGCATCAGCTAATGGAAAGATAAATTTGCTGACCTCCCTAATAGAGTTAGCTAATAAGAATATGTTTTCGCAGAAGAGCTCCCGGTCTGGTAGCAAAATGAGTCATATTTCATATGGAGGCTATTGATTTGAAAATATTAGACACTTCTACATATGTAAATGTTAATGGTCCCACTTCCTCAAGTACTGCATTTCTAACTCGTTTCATGGGTTGAGAGGTTCACAAGATCCACGCTTGGCATTTAAGCACCTATTACAACTATTCCATACATACAAGGTTTAGAAGGAATTTATGCTGTGGGTAAAGTAGAGTTCTAGTGTACTTTGTAATCATGCAAAACAGTATAAGATAGAGTTTTACAGGATCTCTCACTGCTGGCCTGAGTCTGGATCAGTCAGATGTGCACATGTTGGTGGGTCTTTTTGTTTTCTTTTGCTTTTCTACACTTCTTACATTATGATCCATTTTATCAACACAGTTTGTGACAAAGGAAGCTGGTGCTTGCCAAATAAAGGAGACAGAATTTACAGTGAATTATCTTATTACACTGAGGAGGCTCCTGGGGATTCTTCTCAGTGTCTTTAAATACCTGAAGGGAGGATGTAAAGAGAGAACCAGGCTCTTTTCAGTGGTGCTCAGTGCCAAAACAAGAGGCAGAGAGCACAAACTGGAATACAGAAGGCTGTCTGACCATCAGGAGGCACTTCTGTGATGTGTAGATAATGGAGCACTGGCACAGTCTGCTGGGTTTGTGGAGTGCCCTCAGAGATCTTCAGAAAGCACCTTGATGTGGTCCTGGGCCCCCTGCTCTGGGTGTCCTTGCTTGAGCAGGGCTTGGAGCAGATGTAGCCAGAGAGCTCTGCCCACCCCAACCATCCTGTGATTCTGCAATAAATATGAAACTTCAAATACACAAGGGCTTTGTTCCTTTATCAGCATAGGAGCAAATCATCAAAGCTCGTATTTGTATATAAATAAAAGATGATATTTAAATAGTGTAGTACTAACCCAATTTGGATAGTCTCTTAGGAAATTATATGAGGTTAAAATCAGTACAGAATATATCAGTGTTGCTCATTTGTAGAGCATGTCTTTTATTTTTTCCCTTAAGGACAGTTAATTCACAAGACAATGGCTTTTTGTTTCAATAATTGAACACATTTATTTTTAAACTTGACTGAGGTGATTTTTTCCTTCTGCTATGCAAACACTGGCATACCATCAAGGTAGCTTCTTGGTACAGCAGGTTTCGTTTTCCAGTCTTTATCCTAGTGAAAATCATTGCAGTGGTGAAACTAGTTTCATTTACTTATTTATTTATTTTTATTTCCCCTTTTGTCACAGAAATATTGGCTCAGATTTAGGAAATCCCTCAGCTGCAGATGCTGGAAAAGAAATATGCTTACCCTCATTTTTCCTTAGGTATTCTGCTTTGGCACTTTTAGAGGTAGTATACAGGACAAGATTGAATCGATGGGGTTTACATCCCTTTGTTTTACATCAGTCAGTATGATGAGAGGTTATTTTTCTTGTCCATCCGAGACAGCTTATGGCCCTGAAAAAGCATTTCCTGGCCCCAGACTGCGTGAGAAGGCAATAAGAAATCCATACACACTAATTTTAGTAGTCTTGATTGTTTGTTTGTCTTATCTCCTATTGGTCCTTTTTTACAGCAAAACTACAACTGCCCAAGTGGATAGCTAATGGTTCTCTCTTTACCTTCCTTACTTATTTGCTTTAGATGCCTTAATCCTAGCAATCAGAACAAGTAAATGTATCCTAGGTAGGGATTTTCTCAGCAGTAACTGACATATTTAATGGGTGTCACTCCTATGTTTGCCAGAGTACTTTATCTACTAAGCTTCCTGGCTTGTTTGTGCTGTTGTTCACAGCTTGTTCATTCTTTTTGTCTTCCTTTCCCTTCCCTGTCACAGAAGAATGAAGGAAATCACAAGCCAGGATGGGATGAACTCTTTTCCTTTTGTAGGACTAGGAATTAAGGCTATTGCAATCTCCCGAGGTTCTGGGCAGTGATAAACAGATGGTAGAAATAAATGTTTGAGACAACACATCTAGGAATTGTTTTTCTCAGGCCTGTTTTATTAACCACACAGTTGCTTTTCTCTAGTCTTTGGATCTAATTTGTCTTCGTGTTACATGGTAAGAAATCGAGTTTGTGATTATGTGGAGAACTGCTGTTAAAGACTTTCTGAATCAAAATGTCATTAAAAACATTATTGTGAAATGGGAAAAATACATTCAATGCTAATTTATGTTTTTCAGTACTTTTTGTTAACTATGTGTTAGTAAGGCTTTTGCAGGAAAGGGTAGAGATAGAACTTAACACCTAATTCTCCTGTATGAACATATATTCTTGGCTTTTGTAGTCATCTATATTAAAAGCACATGAGAAAGCACACAGTTACTGAGCTACTTCCCCTCTTTCACACCCAAGATTGTAGGCTTCTGAAGCTGAACCTGGGCAGAGTCTTGTCAATCAAGGACATGCAGTCAAGTCCCATGCAGCCAAGAACTGAATGCATTTTCAGAACCTAGAAATTTTTGGCTAGTATGATAGTAACAGTAGTCAGAAAAATAATCCCTTTCTTGGGATGATCCTTGCAGCAGCATAAATCTGCTTTGCAGATATCTCTTGATTGTGATCATACCTGTGATTTACACCTGTGGCTATATAGAACGTGTTGACATGCCTAGAAAAAAAATGGAATGGAAATTCTGCTGATGTCTACACCTTGCGTATTTAAGCAATCTTTTTACTCGTTCTTCATTGAATAAGATTTTGTGAAAAGATTTGCATTGTGATTTATTTCTAGGTACAGATCAAGAACCTTGTAGCATGGCTTATCAAAATCTTCATCATCTGGTAGCTGCACCATGTTGTTAATGAATTCTTGTGCTTTTGGAGGGACGTGTGTCTTTATTGGTGGTTCTGTCATTTTCAGAACCTGAAAAAGATGGATTTGGGTTAAATCAGTCATTGCAGCCAGGTGCATTCATGTTTCTGCCATCCATCACAAATCATTGCTATTTTTAATTGTTATCAATTATTCTTTTACAATATATTCAGTTCCAACAGAGCAATCATAATCTACAGAGATCAGAGCTCCGTAGTCTTGACAAGTTTCTTAAAGCATGAAGGAAAATAAAATTTCCTTATGTGGAGGTCCAGCAACTCCTAGCTGCAAATCCAACTTTGAAGACTGTGGCTTCAAAACCACTTTCATGCACTCAAATTCCGAACACGGGACAGTAATTTTTATGTCTACCCAATGCGTTGTAACTGTTTGTCCTCTTCCAAGGCACAGTTTTCTATCCTTATTATCAGTCCCTCTTCACATATTGCTAGAACATTTGCTTTCTCCTCCAATGACTCTGTGCAGCTCATGAAATGGAGGGAAATCTGTTTCTGTTGGTGGTCACACATCCTCCTACAGGCTCTTTTTGAGGTGTGTTTGCCTCGTACGTTTCAAGTTAAGACTGGGATATGCTCACAGAAGGTGTATGCTGTAAGCATTCTTCTGTACCCAAAAGAAAGCAGAAAAAAAAACCCAAGCCAACGTAAACAGTTAACTGATGGTTCTTAATTTCTTGCCATCTGTGGCTTTGAGCTCTCAGTGGTACCCTGAAGCTTGCTATTCTCCATTTAATAATTTATTGTTAAGAGCTCTCATTATAGCTTGCTAATGGGAGTTTTTACCTACCTCAGTGCTGTCCACAGTGTGGTTCATTTGCAGCCTTCACAAAGACTGTCCCACTTTTATCTTCAGACTGAGGAGTGGGCAATGCTTCCCATGCAGGTTGTCAAGATGTAAGCCTTTTCCTTTTACTTTCGTCCAGTTATTTGACAGCAGGTTTATAATAATCTATAGATTTGTCTGAAGAAATGAGGAATGAATTCTCATCCGTTCCCAGCCACAGCCCTCAATCTTTTTTTACTGTCATTTATTCTATGACATATTTCTCCTGTTCCTTAAAAGGAAACACAGGATCTCCTGAGAAATTCTAAAATTAAAAAATTGTCAAAATACCAGAAGAAAGATATGGGGCACTTCATGCAATTTCTGCACTGCAGAATCAGCGTGCCAGCGCTCCAAGGACATAAAATGATGCTAGGAAGATCTGCATGAGCAAAAGCTCTTTGAAGCACGCTAAAATACTAATATAGTTATACCTTTGGAAACTTAGGCACACAATTGGTGGGCTTAACTAGTAAGACCTCAGATACTTTTCCTCTGAACTCTATTTTTTACTAGGCCATTGATAGTATCTGCCACAGAGGTCAAATTGATTCATCTCATAAGATGCTAGACAACTGTCAGAATTATACTTATTGCCCAAGCACTGATAAACTGTTATTTCAAAAGTTTAGTAGGTTTCTCTATGCTTAGTCAGAATTTATATTCCTATCACACAAGTGTACTCACAAATTTATTCAAAATAGACTACCTGCCTCAGGTATATTATTGAATATATAGAATATAATATATATATATATATATATCTGTGCTTTTCTCCTTGAAAATGATTTTCCTTTTTTCTTTGTAAGATATTCTCCTTTACCACAGGTGAACATTTTTCTTGTTGGCATTTGACACTGAGTATCTGATATACTCTATTTCTTTACCTTGCATCCTTTATTATTCATCTACCTGTACACTTAATTTGCAGTTATTGAATTGCACTTTTAGTTCTTCTGTGGCTACAAATCTACTAGCTTGTTTCTGATCTGTTTGCTTTTGGAGTTTAAACTCACTTCTGCTGGTGCGTGTGTGTTGAGTTTTTTGGTACAGACAACAGAGAAGGAATTAGGCTGCTGCACCCTCGCCCCTTAAGCCAAATGAGTCACTTTGTGTGAGTTTAGTTTAGCTGAAAAATGCATTACTGACAACTTAAGCTCTTTATCTATGGCACTTTTTTATTATCTTGCCCTTCTGCTGTCTCAGAGGTAATTCTGTGGTGTTCTTTAAAATACAAGTCTGCTTCTTTAACTCTCAGAGATTAAATCCTACCACAGTCATAGCTGTATTTTCTATCTAAGCTAAACGTTATAAAAATCACCCATTCATTTCCATTCAAATAAGGGTTTTGAAGCCCCTGATCCACCTTATGGGGAATATGCAGCGTTTCTGGAATCAGCAAGTTCTGTTTGATGCCAGCCCTGCTGGACACCTGACATGAGCCCTTTTTTCAGCTTCTTTGCGTGGGCTGCAGCTGAATGTCAGCAGGGACTCCCTCAGACAGCCAGGCCTTTGCTTCCACTGTGCATTCAGCAGAATGTATTTCCCAGAAACGCTGCCAAAACATTAACTCTTTGAGAATGGGAGAGAAGGATCTCCCATAGTGACCAAACTATTCTAGCATTTGGCATGTGATCCCTTTGGAGCTTAAGGCAGTTCATCCTCTTGCAAAAGTTTGAGATGCCTCTTTTGTGAAGAACGCTGAAGGAATCGTCACAATGCAAAACTCTGTGATTGTGCTTGCAGATTTGCTGGCAAGAAAAGCACAGTTATGGACTCCTGTAGGTTCTGCCATTTTCTGGTACTGCACATTTGAGGGCGGACCTTACTGAATTGTCCTTCAGATGTAAAAGATACTGTAATTACTGTTTCTGTCATTCTCAGAGTGGTAGCAATGTAAAAGTAATGAAGGAAAAAGTAATGAAGGTTTTGTAGGTGTGTCTATTTCAGACCTTGAAGGGTGTTTATTCCTGTAAGCTTGTCTCTTTTTTTTTTCCCAGCAGTAAACATAGTTGGCTGAATGAAAGAGATTACCTATAAACTGGCAACATCAAAAACTCGTTTTTTGGTCAATTAGCACATTACATCTATCTCTTTGTTTTCTTTTTTTCCTCCTCCCTGGGGTTGTACTTGAATATGTGACATAACAAATGCAAACCTGTCCTGTGTCTTTCCAAGCACTTACTATTTACTAATGAAGAACAGCTTGATCGCTGAGCAGATTTGCAGAAAACTGCCAAATACGTGCGCATCATAAAGCTGTCATTCAGTACAGGATGTCCTGGCTTACAGTTGAAGTAGTCAGGAAATTTTCAGTAGCTAAGTTTGTCAATAATATTTTTAATGAGAAAAATTATTGCATCTGCCAATTTCAGCAACGCTTTTGTTAGGAATAAAATTTCTTCCCTCTGGAGTGGAATTTCTGATTAAAAATTAACGAAGAGTGAGATGAGATCAGCCCTTGAGCAGGAAATAGACTTGTTCAGCAATGCACACTGGAGTATGGGAGATCCTTAGTGGCGTCTGGGCTAATTCAAGGACCTTGTGCTGAGGCTCAGCTTCCCTTTAAGACACTGGGATGTGATAGACGTATGTTCGAATACCTAAGCAAGTCACTGGTCAAAAGTTTATACAAACTAGAATCTCTCAGTGCCTTCTATAGGAATGACTTGTTAGAGATCCACTTGAAACGAGTTTATTGTCTGCTGACTGGAGCCTTGTATGGGATGCATAAGGATGGCATGTAAGAACTTGAATCATTATCTCCCAGACTGAAGCTGTTCTAAGAAACACTGCACAATGTATGCTTGTGGAACGTATCTTTCTTTCCATTCCTTTTCATCACTCCACATTCTCTTGCTCATTAATATGAGAGAGTTCTAACACTCGGCCTTCTTGAATAAAACAATGGGATGAGTTACGTATCTTGTTAAGGTAGTTACAAAGACAGTGTCTGCAGTGCAAATAACCTAAACCAGGCAATTAAGAACAAGCACATAAATGCTTGCTGGAATCTGAAATATCCTAGCTTGGGAGGTCAAGCTCTGTCTTGCAAAGATGAATATGGAAATCCTTTATTTTAAAAGTATGTCACAATGTAATTATTCTGTTCGAAATCATGCTGCTAGCAATGCTTGCCTCCTTTTGATCTACAATTTAGGGTTAGAATGGAGGTCTTGGCTATAAAGTATCAACTAAATTCTCTTTTCTGTCTCATTGTATTAAAATCCATGTCTCTCACTTGCTTTGGAATGGTAAGACGATGACAAACATTTAAATTAATTGGAAGAATTGCACTTCAGGTCTTTCTACTCTTGTGAGTGCTACCAATTAGAATACGAAATTGTGCTCTCTGTAGTATTTTCTGTCAGGCCTACTGGATCTTTAAATATTTCATGCAAAATGGAAAAGTTTCAACAAGGAGAGATGAAAAGAGCTGCCTGCAGCAAGGTTCCCAAATTCAACAGGATAGCAAGAAGTGTGTTACATTGCCCTGAGACTGCAACAGTGGGGTTCTTAGTGAACCGGATAGGAGGAACTTCTGTGTCATTGGTTGTGTTTATACTGTAGGTTGGAAAGTCAACTAACCAATATGCCAAGGTGTGGGAAATGTGAATTCGAAACCTGTAAGGCAGAGAAGGAGACTGAATCATGTTCTACTGCTTACTGATGTAAATTTTGTGCTACCGGATGAAAGGCAGCCCCTATTCCTGTGCTAATTAGCAATCCTGAAGTTGCTCTATGGAGGTAATAGAGGCAGTGTAACACCTTGTAAGAAATTATGCTTGCACCTTGAATGTTTTAAGATTTACACGTTTCAGATGGTCCTAGTAGTGCACAGTACTAAGATGAAAGTACACTAGCCAGAAATAGCCCTACTAGGGAGCTATGCTTACAAAAATACCTTTATAATTTGCAGATGTAGTTGTAATTTGTAGTGAGGCTTGAAGACCAACTTTCCTTACTGGAAAAAAAAACAGCGACTCATCACAGTCTGAAATAAGAGCAATATGCTTCCAGTAAAGAATAGGTTGAACATAATTGCTTTGACTTTAAATACATTATCTTTATTAGACTACGATTGGTACTTTATCCAGTAGAGTAGGATGTAACCAAGCTTAATGGTAGTAATGGTATTTTTAATTGTCTGTTGCTAGATGGGATCATTTCAGCTGTATTTTTCAGGTTTGATAGAGGTCTCCAGTAAGTTCCTAGAAATAGGATTAAGTGGCTAATGTGACATAGACTTGGAAAAGATTTTTGCCTTTCTGGGACAGTCACTGATTTAATGAAGCTTGAGAAACAGATGAGAAGCTAAGGCTTGTCTGCTCCTTCACAGGGAAAAGGATGTTTTCTTTGAACAGTTGTGGAAGAAAGAGCCATAACATCTGAAAAACTGATTTATTTATGATGTCAACTAATAAAGAACATTGTTCCATTATTCTGAAAAACATTTAAAAAAAAAAAAAAAAGGAAAAAAAAAAGTTGGAAAGCAGAGAAAAGAACTCATTTTGCATACCTCTTTCATGTTGGAAAGGAGTGGGTGTCAGAGGCATAGAATAATTTTCTGTGACTTATTTTCCCACCACCTTGCACATAATGAAATTTCTTCTTAGCTGAGCAGCTCAAAGAACAGTGATAGGGATTTGCAGTGTCAATGCTAACCCCTCCTGTTCCCTAATCCTTTATTTTTCCTTGAAAACTGCATCCAAGGCCATGGCCTATCAGTTACATTGAGTGTTCCTTAACTCTCTTGTCATTGCTTAAGACTGATGGATTCTCATAAGGGCTGTTTGTCACTGGTACTAAATTTTATTTCACATCTAATTATTGAATAATACAGCAGATTTTGGTGTTGGTTTTTTTTGTTGTTGTTGTTTGGTTTTTGATCCAGATGTTATAATAGGTGCTTCCCCAGCTTTGGGGGACATAATATTGTGGGTCTATGAGACATAACATTAGCCTATGTAAGCCAAATTAAGATTTCCAAGCAGATCAGCTGATTGCAGTTCTAATGCAGGAATGTTGTTGTGGTGATTAAGTCCACTGATGTTTATAAATAATCCAAGCTTGATTCTGAGACAGCACAGAGTAGAGGAAGTCGTTTCATTTAGTAGATGATGTGGTTGCTCAGAAGCTCTTTTCCCACTCCTAAGAAAGGAAACGCTGAAGAGGCAGTATGTGGAGAGGCAGGTGGAAGCTTGTAGGAGCTTGTTTGTTATCTCCAGAGCAACACACAGCTGGGTTCTGGATAAGCAGAGCTTTTCAAAGCCCTGTTTACAGATGGAATTAACTTATGTGGAATTGTTAAGTTCTGTCTGGTGAGTTTATCTATTTTTAAGTTTTAGGAAGTTTAAGGATGTTTTCTCACTGCTGATATTGTAGTCCTACTGACTGTTGGTGTCGTATAGGTACAGATCAGGCCAACTTTTCATGAGCACAGTATAGTTTTATCTCACAGCTTGATCAATGTATGTTAATTGAACAGATTGTGGTAGCTCTGATTGCCTACCTGTGTGCTGGCACATTTGCAGCGGTGCCTCAGTTTTTAAGCTTGAAGGTCTTCTGACATTCTTACTCTGACTGTGTTTTGGAGAAATGACAAGAAATGAAATTGAAAATCTCTATTTAAAAAAAAAACAAACAAAACACCCAAAAAATAGGTAAAAAGGTTTTCCAAATTCAGATTGATTCCCTTGAGATGTTTCTTTTCTTTTCTATTACTGAGGCTGGTTTGAAGCTAAATCTTAGCACCCACCAATATTTAAACTCAATGCATACTTAATAAAGGTAATCAATTATTCCCTAGCATAATAAACCTGTGCTTAGTTATCACATGTTCTATAACCTATTGTTTTAAGTTAATAACAGCATGACTATCTGCCAAGTGCTGTTGAAGAAAAGATAATTGCAGCACCTCAAAACATTTGTGAAGCTACACTTTCAAGCTGATTTCATCTTAGGATGATAGCATAAAAAATGGTTCCTACGTTGAGCCAGGATCAGTGTTGGTGTGGTCACACTATCAGCTGGATTGGAAAGCTGGCTGAAGAGTCTTTGTTTTGGTGGGGCCAGTTTCTAGCTAGGTGAAGATATTTCTAAAGCAGTTTAAAGCTAGATATGTTTACTGCAAATGATGTTTTCTGCTGTGTTTTCATAGTATCACAGTGTACCTTCTGCATTGTTTGATAACAGTTGGTAATACTAATACTTCACTTGTGAATACTGGAAGTAACTATTGCAGATGTTGGATTTTTTGTAATGTGAAGGTAGACCCTAGAGATCAGTCCATCTGACTTGCTCATGTTCAAACAAGGTTGTAAGCATGTCTGCCACATGAGAAGAAATGGGTAAAGATATGTTACTCTGCGGGTATCTCATCTTTGGTAATTAGGTCTTTGTTCACTGTCTTAGTACTTCTCTCTTACTAACTTAATACCTCTGTCTTACAAAGAAGAATACAAATGTTTACCAAAATATAAAGTCAGGACTTCTTCCCATGCAAGCTGTGCTTCTCCTGTTTTATCCCAGTATATTATACTACTGTATGCACAGTCACTGAGATAGGATTTATTGTCTTGCACAACCATAAATGTCTGCTGATCATTTGATGGATTGCATGTTGCTCTTTGTAAGGCAATAGTTTGTTCTTGTTCTTGTTACTAAGGTCCTCATAGATAAAATTGTATGCACCATAGTCAGCATGTATCCATTTCTCTGTAGTTGTGTTTCTTTTTGACATGATATAATCTCATGTGTAAGTCAGCTTGGGGAGTTCTGTGCTAGGTGTAGTTTTGGTACTATAGACCTAAGGAGCTTTCATGGCTGATTACGTTTTATTAGCTGGTCCATATATTTTTATGGTTAAATGTCTCTTTGCTTTGCCAAGACAGTAATTCTCATCTGGATCTTGCCAGTGCTGCAGTTTTCTTTTTGTTGGTAGTCGAGGAAGACTGAAGTGGTCTATATTGTTCTCCTTATTTCTCAGTGGAGGGAATCCTCTGATTTTCTTTCTTTCTTCTTTTAGCATATGCAGATGACTATCCAGGCTCTTCAAGATGAACTTCGGATCCAGCGGGACCTGAACCAACTGTTCCAGCAGGACAGCAGCTCTAGAACCAGCGAGCCCTTTGTGGCAGAGTTGACAGAGGAAAACTTTCAGCGTCTTCACACAGAGCATGAGCGCCAGGCCAAGGAACTCTTCCTCCTACGTAAAACCTTAGAAGAGATGGAACTGCGTATTGAGACTCAGAAACAGACCTTAAATGCACGTGATGAATCCATCAAAAAGCTGCTGGAGATGCTGCAGAGTAAAGGTCTGTCAGCAAAAGCTACTGAGGAAGATCACGAGAGAACAAGACGGTTGGCTGAGGCAGAGATGCACGTACACCACTTGGAGAGCCTTCTCGAACAGAAGGAAAAAGAAAACAACATGCTGAGAGAGGTATGTGACCAAGCTCTGGGTTCAACTCTGATCCTTGATCTTGAAATCTCTGATTTCATATTTACAAGGAAAGACTTTTCCATCCTTCTACAAGCTGTGTTTTACATGGCAGATTTAACAGAGTTTGTCCCTTTCTTAAAATTTCTTTGCCTTTCTTGCATGTGGTTTCTGGGGTGTTTTACCTTGTGTCCCACTTTCCCCATCACCCTGGTGTTACACTCTGGAGATGAACTGTTACATGGTCTGTAAAATGTATTCCTCCATTCTGTTTTGATTTGAGAGAAAGTAGCTACCTGTATTTAGGAGAGAGCTGAGAGAAATCTTTGCAGGAGTAATGGATGATTGCTCTACGGTTTCCATGGAAACAGTCATCTTGCTGAGAAGGGTATTTGATAAAACTATTAGCTGCCCTGGATGCACAGCCAAAAAAAAGATTACTTAAAGGGACACTGCAGCAAACACTGCAAACCTTTTCCCCACTCCTCTGAAAAGAGAAAAGATGTTATATCTGTTTCATAGCATAGGACTATGAGGGCAGGCATTCCACACAACTAGCTATCCAAAATTAATTACTACAAATTTTAGGCTACAGGTAATATGAGTATCTTGGAAAAATAAAGGAAAATAAATGAGTTGTGTGGTAGACAGCGCCTTTAATTTCCTTGACATTAAGTGCATTTTCTAATTCTAGTCAACTGACCTTCTAAAGTATTCCAATATTAACTTCTAAATAACGAGTAATTCAGTATGCTTTGTATATGTATTCATTAATGGTAAGATTTTCTGTTAAGGTTATTTAATGTCCGTTTCTGGATTGAATGTGTGAATTGATAACTGTATGTGTATGTGTAACGTTTGTGTGAAACTAATGTCTTATTTTATGCATTGTATGTCTACTACATGATTCAACATTGTTTTGAAGCTGGACATACTAAAACTTAAGCCCCCTCTCAAAAAAAAAACAACAAGAAGGAAGTGAGGTCTTGCAAAGAGATTTTGGAAATGAGCATTTGCAGCAAATAAATACCTCCTCGTACCTCTTACTTATGTTTTCTGTTGCCCAACCCATTGTACTTGTGCTCTTGTAAACATTTATATAAGAAAACAAGAGCCCATTGCATTTCTGAGCCAGATTTAGGCCAGATTTATTTTTTTTAGAGCAGTAATCTCTTGAGTGTCTGAAGTGAAGATAATATGATTCCAGAGTTTCTACACTACGATTTTTCCTTTATTTAGCGACCAATGATAATTCTGTTCCAATTCTTGTATCTATTTCAGGAAGAGCCCCAAATGGCCACATTTATTTCTGTTTTAAGTCCGGCGACTTAAATGAGAAGCTGGCAGGAACTGTGTAATTTTTTAGGAATGCAATTTCTTTTGTTTCTGTGTAATGATGAGTAGGTGTTGAGCAAGAAGAATTCTTGCTTCATTTTCAAATGTCTGGAAATCATCAATCATTTAAATCTTAGCATTTACACTAAAATTACACTTCTTGTGGAAGGTAGAGATTACTATTGATTTTTGAAAGTGCAAATGCTGTTTATCTATTGTATTTTAAAACTAATTGCTCTTTGCTGTCTCCTTCTAATGCACTGAGTAGGATAAAGTGGGTATGCTGTGACTAGTAGCTCAAGCTGCTGATACAGTGTGGAATTCAGCCTTGAAGCTGAGCACCCCAGTAGCCTCGGAGACATGATGTCATGTGAGAGATGCCAAATAATCTCTGTGTGGAATTGACCATGCTGACTAAACTCAAGCTTGTTAGTACAAGAATACAGTCTCATGCACGGGTGTCCAGAAGGCTGGAGAAAATCAGGGGATATTGCAAAACTATAGCCGACTGCAGCTGAACCAAGATTATTAACTCAGGCCAGTAAAATCGGGCAAGTAAATTTAAAGAGTTCTTAGGCACAGAGTTGCTCTGCCCTATAGGATCTCGTTCACTGTCATAGAATCCTAGAAATCGTAGTGTTGGAAGGGACTCATAAAGGTCATTTTGTCCAACTCCCCTGCAACGAACAGAGACATTCACAGCTAAATCAGGTTGCTCAGAGCCTGATCCAGCCTTGCCTTGAATGACTTCAGGGACAGAGCTTCTACCACATCTCTGGGCAACCTGTTCCAGTGCCATACCTCCTTGTAAAAGACTTCGTCCTTATATCCAACCTAAATCCATTCTTTTTTAATTTAAAACCATTTCCCTTTATCCTGTCATTGCAGACCTCGCTGAAGTGTCTGTCCCCTTCTTTCTTGTAGCTTCTCTTTAGATACTTGAAAGGGTGCTGTCAGGTCACCTTGGAGCCTTCTCTTCTCCAGGATGGACAGCCCCAGCTCTCTCAGCCTGTCCTCATAGGGAAGGTGTTTTATCTCTGAACATGCTCTCTCAGTAGGTCCATGACTTTCCTGTACTGAGGGCTGCACATCCAGATGCAGTGCTCCAGGTGAGTCCTCACCAGTGCACAGCAGGGAATCACCTCTGTCATCCTACTGGCCATGTGTCTTTGGGTGCAGATCACAATACAACTGGCTTTCTGGGCTGCAAGGGCACATTGCTGGCTCATATCCAGCTTCCCATCCACCAGTACCTCCAGGTCCTTTTTGGCAGGGTTGTGCTCCATCCTTTCATTCCCCAGCTTGTGCTGGTAATGGGAATTGCCATGACCCAGGTGCTAGACCTCTCAGTTGACTTTGTTCAACCTCATGAGCTACTCCTGGGCCCACTGCTCAAGCCTGTCTGGGGCCTGCATCCCTTCTCTCAGGTGTATCCGCACATATTGGTTTCATCTGCAAACTTGCTGAGGGTGCACTCAATCTTACTGTCAATGTCATCAATGAAGATATTAAAGAGTATCGGTCCCAGCACTGACCCCTGAGGGGACACCACATGTTACTGATCTCCATCCAGACAATGAAGCCTTTGACCGCTGTTCTCTGGGTTCAGTCCTGCAGTCAGTTCCTCATTCATCGAACAGCGCACCCATCAAATCCACATCCTTCCAATTTGGAGAGAAGGATATTTGGGGTACCATGATAAAGGCCTTACTGAAGTCCAGGTAGAGGACATCAGTAGCTTTTCACTTGTCTGTTGCTGCAGTGACATCATCAGAGAAGGCCACTAAGTTGGTCAAGCAGGATTTCCCCTTGGTGAAGCTACTCTCGTTCTCCCGTATTACCTCCCTGTCTTTCATGTGCCTTAGCACAGCTTCCAGGAGGATCTGCTCCATGATCTTTCCCAGCACAGATGTGAGACTGACAGGTTGGTAGTTCCTGGGTCATCCTTTTTACTCTTCTTAAAAATGGGTGTGATGTTGTCTTTTTTCCAGTCACCAGGGACTACACCTGACTGCCATGGCTTTTCAAATGTCAGTCACTGTGCCACACTTGTGTGGGAAAGGGTCCCTGTGCAAATCCTTTAAGGTGTGTCCATATCACCCTCCTTACCTAATCTTCTGTTACGTGTTTATCCGTGTTTCTACATTATTAGCTTAGTTTAGCCCTTGGCTACTCCAAATACTAACTACACAATTTTTTGAGTTGCCTTGAAGAAAGCTATCTATTTAATTGGTTGTTCTACAGCTGGTATACCCAGTATCTGGAGACTTGCTAAACTCTTCTTAAAGCTCTTAAAGGAGACAGTAAAATTGCAAATGGATTTTCATGAGATTTGAGGATACTTCATACTCTTAACACATCAGAAAAACTGAGAGAAGCTTCGGTAGAAGTTTTTGGCCATATTAACCAAAGCGTGTTCTGAGATGTCAGAATCCATGGTTGCTATTTCTAAGTATATTAAACTTTTGTTTAAAGTATTTGCTAGGAATAATAATAAAAACCTATATTTGTAAGGAAAATATATTCCTCTATTTTTCAGCTTTGAAGCTTACTTGTAACACTTACTTTGTTCAAGGAAAGACTGGATGTTATGTTGAGGGACATGGTTTAGTGGGAGCTATTGGTAATAGGTGAACGGTTGGATTGGATTATCTTTTAGGTCTTTTCTGACCTTGGTGATTCTATGATTCTAATGCAGAAGATGATGTTGAGACTGAAGGACATCAGATGGTGTCTCAGGTGGTGCAGGTGCTGTGGCCAGCAGTCTGACCTTAAAAAGTAATCATAAATTAATTAGTTTCTTGTGTTACTGAGATTGAACTAAAGATTGCACTGATTTCCAAAGAAAGGTTAGTTCTTAACAGAATCACAAGTCTGAGATCTCCACATTTATAACTAGAGAAAAGCTTACTGGATATCCCTTTCATTCAGTATTCTGTTTCAAATAGCAGCCATACACAGGCACCTGGGAAAGGATAAGAACAGGGCAAACATGGTACTTCCCTGTAATACTGCCCTATATTCCAAATTATATACAACTCAGGAATTTCCTGATCTTCTTGTGATTTGTCAATTTAGTAATTTCCATGAATCTACCATCCAAGTACTTTGTCAGGGTCTTGTCCAGCCCATGTAAATTTCTGCACCTGTGGCATCATCTTGTTAGTGGTTCTACAGGCCTGTTGTCTGCAACAGGAAGAACATGCCTCTTTTCTTTTTGGTTTGAACCTACGTCCCAGTATCTCATTTGATTCTTGCTCCAGAAAACAGTGAACAGGTGATCACTACTGGTACTATTGTGCCAACTGTGATTTTAGATCATATCCTTTCCATGTTCTCTCCTTTTGCAGGCTGAAAAGTCATTTGCTTCTTAGGTGTGCCTCATATGGAAGATATTGCATATCTTTGATAATATCCCAGGGCACTGTCTCAGTTTATTGAAAGGTTATGAAATTGATTTTCCTCTAGGTAGTGTGATTGATGTGTCTCTATCAATTTGACCCTGTTGGACTTTCCCCAGATGTTTTCCTGAATTGTGGGCAATTCAAATAATCTTTCTGTACTTCTTCATAGGAAAGATCTGGTATCCAGCATAAAGTAGGATGTGTTTGGCAATGCACTGATAGAGAGGGCAATCCCTTATGAGCACAAAAAATGAAAAATGTCTTATTGAACATCTGGGCACAGACATGGATCTGCATGCAGTGGCTTCAGCAGATGACAGTGTGATTGCATTGCATTCCATATTCCTCCACTGCAGAAAACAAGCTTAAGCTTCAGAGCATATAAAAAGAAGTCTATTTTGAATACCCCTTCTTAAGTCTTAGTGAAAATTCTTCATATTACTGTTGGTATTCTAGACCAAACTTTCAGATATGGGATTATTATCATACCAGCAAAAAATACTTGATGAAATCCAGCAGCTAGACTTACAACTTCCAGAATAACTCATGAGTGACATTAACTGCCATTTCATTGTTCCACACTCACCTGCTGCGGAATTATCAGTGGTGGCAGTGACAGCACATAGCTCTAAAGATAACAAGACTTGCTGTGCTCTTTTTGACATCCCCCCCTCTCCTTCCAAAATGTTAGATGAACTGGGTGGAAATATATTTTTCTCTACTATGCACAGTAATAGGTGCACAAAACATTAGCATGGCTGTCATTGCATCCATGCCTGGTGTTAGAGTACTGTGGTCAAGCTACTTGATAAGGACAGTCCATCATCATCACACCAACTTAATTAATCCTTTCTCTTTTGAATTCTTCTTTACCATCTGTCTTTAAGAATATGCATATCTGAACAAAGGCCTGAGATTATGCACTAATGATGTCATATTCAATAAAGAGGTAACTTCTTGAGTTTTTGGAGAAGGAAAAAAAAAAAAATAGGCCAAATTTCCCATCTGCCTTGAAGTAAGGATAAAAACAGAACCATCTGTATTTGTTCTACCCAGGGGGAACAAAAATAAGCTGCTCAGTGTATATTATTGTCAGATACAGTAAACTTCAGCGATGTTGTCCCATTTTCTTACTTTTTCACTGGGGATATCAACACCAACCTTTCAACAGTGGTTAATCTGATAACTGTTCATCTCTGGATTGATACTGGGCATGTATATACTACAAGCCAAATATATCTTTGTGATGGCATATGCTAACTGGAATCTCCAAAATGTACTGACATGTCACTGTATTCCTTATGCCCAGACAGTGATACCTTTAGATGATGTCTTCTCTCCTGAGAACTGAGGAGGATGTATGAAGGAAAGTTCCCCAAGATTCTCTTTCCATTGGTCACTGTGCTTGTTGGTATCTATCTGTTACTCCTCTGAAGGCTTTGAGCCTATAATGTTTTGTATAACATGCATTCAGAGTCCTGATAGCACATTCCCCTGACCTTTGGCTTATCCTGAGAAGATGCAGAAGTTGTGTACAGTGCTAGTTTCTCTTCCTCTGTGAAAATTCTAGCACATACTTACAATGAAGGATATGCATGCCCTACAAATGACTTGGATCAGATTAATTTGCTGTCCAAGAGGCTGCGTAGAATCATAGAATGGCCTGGGTTGTCCTATCACTGTCCACCCTCATAAACAGGTGTTCCCTCTCCTGTTTATACGCTCCCTTCAAGTACTGGAAGACCGCAGTGACATCTCTAAGCTAAACAAGTCCAGTTCCCTCAACCTTTCCTCATAGGAGAAGTGCTCCAGCCCTCTGATCATTTATCTTAGTGGCCCTCCTTTGGACCCACTCCAAGAACTCCATATCCTTCCTGTATTGGGGACCCCAGACCTGGCCGCAGTACTGCAGATGGGGCCTCACAAGTGTACGTTTCTCCCTTTTCCCTCAGTTTAAGCTGCAGGTCCTTGCTCCTTGAAGTTAAATGGTGATGGAATTGGTATTCTCCTGTGGGAAGGGAGTGGTTGGCTCAAATTTTGAGGCCAAGTGGACATTGAATGTGAGGCAGGGTGGTGTTCTTTGAGATGTCAGCATAAGGATGAGAGTGACAACATAAGGCATCATACAGAAGGAAACAGCTTCACTCGACAAACAAAAATTAGAAAATGTAGGAAAAATCTGAACTGTTATTCCCGTCCTGTTCTTCTAATACAACCAAGTTCAGAACTGAATTGAGGAGTTAGGAATATAGTGCTTAACAGATAAAGGGTGGTTTTGTATATAAAGCAATCACTGAAATGGATTGTTCATAGGGGCACTCATTTAAAAGGAGCTTAAGGAAAGAGGTTATGGCAGAAAAAAGCTATTATTTGTTTTCATCTTTACTGTGTATTGAAATGGCAAGCAAACAAAGTCCTGTTTGTGAAGTGTATAACAGTTATCTAGCATGGCCTTATTACAAGGACTGATCCTTATTTGTGGCTATTTTGAATCAAACAGTGCTTACTTTATTATGGGAACGAACACAAAATTTCTGTGACTACCCATTCTTGGCATCTCCACTGCTCCAGAAAGCAGAGGCATAAGGCTATAATATAGCTGTAGTTGACTTGGCTTTGTATTACCTAACCTGATACTGACACAGCAAAACGGGAGCAGCATGAAGCTCTGGGAGGAGGGTAAGCTATGCCATCTAAACATGCCATTGGAGTACTGCTGAAGAGTGATGTTGCCATTTTATAGTGCTTCATGAAAAGACAGGTTGTTTGCCTTAGCTGACCAGATTTTAATTAAGTGTGACAAGTTTTGCAAAGAAGTTCTTTTTCCACGCAAGTGTTGCAGTTCTTACTCTTTTCTGCTCCAGACTTGAAGAAGGATTTAGAAATTTTAATTAGAGCAATTAGAGTGATCTCAAAGAACACTTCTATCCCCGTTCCAGGATTTTGCAACATAAATAAGACGTGCTTCTTGAGAATTGGTTGCCATTGTAGTGTGGGACATCTTTCTAATTAGTTAAGTAAAATTCCTGCTTTGTTCAGCAATTATTTTATTATGGATAGGTTTTAAGCGAATAGCAAAAGCAGAGCTACAGTCATCTATGAGAGTGTCTGGTTGGTGGTATATTTTTCTGTGTAATAGTTGTGATCTCATCAATGCAAAATAATCCACAAAAATTCAGCTTCAATAAGTTTTATTGGGTATTTTTTGTACTTAAACAAGGCAAAAGTTGTAACTAAGTTCACTTCAGTACTTCTGTCCCCTTGAAGTGAGATTTTAAAAGCCATCTAAAACAGTTGCAGTGACGGAAACCTGGCTGGGGTTAATAAGTTTAAATAATTAAGGTTTGATGTCTTTTGATATTTTGTTCAATTTGAAGGTCTTGCTGGTCAATATGTCTTACATAACGTTATTGACCAATTACATCTTCAAGTATGTTTTCTTTGTCTGCGTTAACGTTATCCCTCACCTTTCTTCAGCAGGGGTGATATTTGTGGAGCTTTGTATCTGAAAACTTGAAGCTTTGTAGCATCAGAAAGTATAAAAGCAGAATTTGAAAAATGCCACTTAAATTTGGAAGCTAATTTAGGAAACAAATAGAAAATATATGCTTGTTGCTCCTAAAATAAAAGGAATAAAAGGAATGAATTAAGTATTCTTAGCACATAAGTAAATAATATTCTGAACAAACAGGATTTCAATTTTTAATCAACTTTTGCTTTGCTTTTGGAATTCACACTTCTCTTGTCAGATTTCGACATATTGAACTAATAAGTTAGTTTGAATTGGTCTCTCTCATTTTTAATCTTATGCTGGAGTTTTATGGGATTTTGCTTTTAATTCCTGCTGATCTGATCATAGAGATGAACGAGGATGCGTGGTTCAGTTTTCAGTTCATATGATGCCTTTGTAAAGAAATCTTCTGTGTCCTAATGCTTGAGTTCTTGGTTGGATTTTGGAATCACTGGTTGAACTGTCATAGAATTGCAAAGCGTGGAGATGAATAACTAGGAGTAACTGAGCTTCAAAGCAGCTGGCACCATCTGTTACTCATCTGTGTAGAATTTCCAGCACATCTTTCAAATTTATGCTCATTATTAATATGATCGATTTATGTCTCAGGGAATTACATTGATTATGTTCACAAATACAGGAAGTGAGACAAATTGGAAATGGGGAAGCAAGGAAGGAGCTAGCATGATTATTATAGATTCTAGATTTCTGTAACTGTATTTTTAGTAAGAGAACTTGGACAGTAATCAGATGTGTTATAGATGATTTTTGTTCCATATTATGTTGGTTTGTTGTTTTGTTTTTTTTTTTAATTCAATTTTATGTGTTGCTAAAGTAAGCGTTAATGTTACAGTTTTTGATGAGTTTCTGAAAAATATTCATAAAAATCCTGAATGTAAACAACTTTGATACTTCAATCAGTGTCTGGTCCCAGTTAGTAGAAATATTTGTATTCTGCACAGTTACAGAGTCAAGCAGATTGAAAGAGTTCTTGAGAAGTCACTTCATGCAACCTCAGTGTCGCATGCAATGCTCAATTTTGGCCTCTAAACTAATGGGGATTCCACAGCCTCTCTGGGCTTCTCTTCCAGTGTGTGATTGCTCTTCTAATTTATGTTTTTCCATTTTGTAAGTCAGAACTTATTCTGCTGCATCTCTTGCTGTTGGCTCTCATACTTCTGCTGCACACTTCCGTAAAGAATTTTTCTTTGTCTTCTCTGCAGTGTCCAATTAGATAGCTTTAGACAGCACTAAGATTCCCCCCAAGCCTTTTCTCTGCAGCTGAACAAACCCTGTATTCTCATCCTATCCTCTGACATCATGTACTCTAGACACTGTCCATCTTGGTGACTGTCTGTTGGACTCTCCTCAGCTTTTCAATGTCTTCCTTGCACTGGGGTGGCCAAGATTGGGTACAGTGGTCCAGGAGAGATCTCATAAGAGCCATTTAGTGAAATAATTCCTTGCCTTCTCCTGGTGTGTATAGTCTTATACAGCCCAGGATGCAATTGCCATCAGCAACCAATTCATGACTTCTGCAAATGTCACATAATCTACAAACCTTCTGAAAGAGCAATCTGTTCCATACCCTGGATTGTTAATAGAGGCACTGAGTGGTATCAGCCATGGTACTGGCCTCTGAAGGTTACTGGGAGTAAGCAGCTACCCACTGGACTTACTGTTGCTGATAACTACACTCTCAGTTTGTCAGTCCAGATGCTTTTCCGTGTTCCTTATGAAACACATATCCAAACTGTTTCTGATTTGGCTACAAGGATCTTTGGAGGCCATGTCAAAGACCTCAGTGCAATCAAGATACACAACATCTACCGCTCACTGCTTGCCCACACAGTCAGCCATCTCGTTGTGGAGGAAAATCAAGTTAGTCAGGTGTAATTTGCCTTTGTACAGAATTATAGATCCATTTGTAACATTAAATCACTTCTTAATTTAACAATTCTTCCTTATGCTAATACTGAAGTATGCTCATGGAAAATATTCTTTGTTTTATAACATTTGCATTTCACTGTAATTAGTAGGTACTGGGTTGCTGAATTCTTTCAAAGACTTAGAAATGAAAGGTTGACAGAAAAGCTACCTGAGGAACGAAGCTTTAAGTACAAAAGGTATCATGTTCTCAGAGTTAGGCCTGGACTACAGATTGAAGAATAAAAACAAGTGTCTTGTCCACTGAATAATGCAAAGATCCTGTAGAGAAAATAAATTAATATCAAGTAATGACTAGGCCAGTTAAGATTGAAAAGTACAAGTTATTTCCCGAGCGATCAGCTAAGTTTTTAACTGTAATCACATTGTTTATATCACTCTTTAAGAAGAAATTTATGTACAAAAGAGAGTCTACTTCAAAAAAATTTTCTCCTTCATTATCCATATGATATGCTGTCTGATAAGTAGATTCTGCAGGAAATAGAAGATGTTCTCCTCTGCATTTGGGAAGTGCTTGTCTTGTGATGCTACTAGAAGATAAGTTGTGTTTTTAAGCATAAAACCGACTCTCTTAAAATTCGTTTTAAGTGCACCTTTGTGCTTCTTCCAAAACCACTGCAAAATCAGATACGGAACTGAGGGAGTTGCCATGAATGATACGATCATGTAATTCAGGAAGAAAAGGTTGTGATTAAATTCCTTCCTTTGTTAATATGCATGTGTCTATACTAATAGTTTTTAGGCGTGGTGCTGATACTACCCAGTATTGAGGACTTCCTCAATTCTTAACTCTGATATTTGATTTCCAATTATTTTGGCACTTTTTTGTCAGGAAAAAATAATAGAAAAAAAGATAATTTGCCAATATTTAAGATGCATGGAATTTACTTCATCACAAATATACTTTACATATCTAATGTTCTTAGGACAGTTGATATGCAGTTGTATGTAATTATGCTGGATAGAAAGTTATGGTATTGTTTCTCACAGATAGAGTGCTACATTGCAGACCTACTTGGCAAATGCAAGGCAAAAAGGTACATACCTTTCACTTCTGTCTTGTTTGAAGTAGACTGTTTTCAAAGGAAAATAGCTATTCTTAATTAAAAATTGATAATGTTGAAGTGCTAAACTCAGATGTGGTTATGACAGCTACATTGTTTAAACCTTCTGATTATTTCTAGCCTTCAGTTTCCAGCTGTTGAATCTCATAGTTTGGCCAGAATTATCCATTTTGAATCTTTGTTGCCTTTGTAGTCATTTTCAAGTTTGTGAGCAAGTTGCATCATAATTAGTTTTGTTTTTATTTTTTTCTGAAGACAGATTATGTTCTTGCAGTCATTCTTTGGACTCTCTTCATTATAACAACATCCTTCTTAAGATGTAGACACACGAAGTTGGCGCACACCTGTAGAGGTAGCGTTAGTGCCAGAAGGGTAATAAGGTATCACTCCAAATAAATCTTTTTTCTGTTCATGTAAAACAATTTACTCCATTATCTTGTAATAACGTGGTATTAAACAAAAAACTTGGAACAAATTTGAAAATCCAGCATTCTTCAATTTTCTTGACAACACAGTCATAATAACTGGCGGCTAGGTTTTCCCGTTGGCTAATTGAAAAAGAATCACAGTGTATATTTGAACCATAACAGTAAGTAACAGTGAGAGGCATGCATATGTCAGGTGACGTGGGAACAAGTAGCTTATTTTTTATTTTCTTTTTGTTTTAATGTTGGATTTTTGATTTGTTTTGTTTTGCTATTTATTTGTTTTTTTAATAAAGAAATCCTTGGACATGCAAAATATTAAAAATATATACCCCTTGTTATAGTATAAGTTTGATTTGGAAGCAGAAGAAAGAAAGAGTGTTTAATTACTTATCAGAACAGATAACTCACAAGGAGTGAAGGATTGGTTGGAAGGATTGTATTTTTCTGATCACAATATCTGGGCATTGCCCTGTGATTGAATTACTATGTAGAGTCCTGTTATGAAGATTAAAGTACTAATTATCAACCATCTATGAGGTGTGTGTCCATAATAGCACCTGAATGTCAGTGATATGTTAATATCACTGTGTTCTGCCACACAGATAAGTGCAAAATCTACATTTCACAATTAAAGATGTTTCTGCACAATGTTCCTCCAGCAGCCGCACTTAGATTTCTGTTCTAGGGAGGTTTGGTGTGACTGTAGCCCTGTTTTCAGACCCTTCAGAATCATAGGCATGCTTCCAAAGTCATGTCCTTATTGTGCGGTTGAGAGGTGTTGTTTTTTAGCAGGTTATAATTCACCCAAATCACAGTGGAGTTATTAAAGATGATAGAAGTAGGACGTTTCCTTTGTTGAAGCGCAAAGCATTACTTCAGACGGTGGAGATACAGGATTTTCTAATGAAAAAGCTTAGAAGAAGGGTTTTCTGTTTGGGAAATTACCATGCAATGTGGGAAGGAGACAGTCTTGTTTCAGCATGCCTTTAGAAACACGCTGTTCAGGTGTTGGTGTTCCACCTATTGCATTCCCACAGTACTAGCTCCTTGTTTATTCCCAGGTGACTTCACAACTGGAAACCATTTAGTGTACAAATGCACTGCTAAAAAGTATATTATTCAAAACAGATTTTTGGCATATTATTATTTTTTTTTCTTTTTTATTTCTCATTTCCTAAAAGTCCAGAGGAATTGTTTGTATTTCTGTTCTATTATCAACCTTTTATATTTTCTTCTACAGTAAGTGTTTTGATGGTTGTTCAACTAATGTTTCAAGGAGACAAAACTTTCTGAATTCAGTGAATGTTCTTGCAATTCAGAATGAGATCCTTTTTTTTCAAGCTCAGAAGGGTGAAGAAGGGTATCCATCTTGAGTGTAGGCCTCAGAGTTGGTGTGTCTTTTCTTAGATACTCTCTAGGCTATCTATTTACAGGTATACTTGTACTATTCCAACGATATGTAACTATACTTGTATTATTCCAGCTATATGTGGGGAGCATGTGAGTCTCTTCTGAGGAATAGTTAGAGGTCATTTTCTTTCTTGTTCAAGTGTTGCTGCTCACTTTAAGGACAGACATAGTGAACTTGAGAGTTAATCAGAAACTACAAGACTGTTGTTGCAGAGCAGTAAAGTATCTGAATATTTCTTCAACAATACACTGTTTGGTGAATGTGTGAACTCTTATATACTCTTAATTCATATAATACATTCTAAATGTATTAATGTGCCTACATTTAATATTAGTGTTGATGTAAGAATAATATTTTGACAAAACAATGAAGTAGTATTTATTGTTTCTCCTGTATTTGCACTTGTTTGGTTTGAAATATGTACCTACTTTATATGAGAGAAAAAGCTATTTTAGCTTTTTAGTATTTTTCCATTTTATTCCTTTGAGAGCTCTCTGAAACATGCTAGTTCTATAAATTCTCATAAATGGAAATATCCCATGGACATTTCTAACCTCCTGTTTGCGTGCTCCGATCTTCTAGATCAAGATGATATTCAGTTTTGTGCTTTAAGCTATGTTCTAGCTCCAGTGGAGAAAGATTTTCATCATACATCATTAAATGTTGCTGCTACGGGGTAAAAAGGTTTTAAAAGTTACCAGCTACACTCTATAGCTTGTTGAAACTGCAGCATTATTGTTTTCAGTATACACCTAGTTAAATAATTGACATGTATGCCTTCTGTGAGAATATACAAATAGTTTAGATTAATTCAACAACAGTTAACTTAATAGTAACAGTTTAGATTACCAAGCAAATGATAGCTTTATTTTAGTATATTCAGCTACCTTTTCCTCAGTTTATTTTGAGGAAGCGGATGGTCAAATATGCAGTTTCTTTTGTGTCTATTCCATTGAGATGGTGTTTCTATCGAAAGAGCTTTTGTATATCCTTTTCTTTTCATGTAAGAGATCATAAAACAAAATATACGAACTAGTAACTTCAGGAAGCTGCTAAATTATGCCGCATGTTACAAAGAGAAGGTTGTACTAATTTTGTTTGTATTTGATAAATGGGGCTAAATACCTTTAGGCTAACTTTTTCTTTGTTTTCTCCTCACATAGGAGATGCATCGACGGTTTGAAAATGCTCCTGACTCAGCCAAGACAAAGGCTCTGCAAACTGTTATTGAGATGAAGGTAAACATTGCATATAGCCAGCAGGAGAGAATATTCTTTGTGAAATGGGTTTTTGTACAAAAATAGACTGCTCCAAATGCCTTATTCTTCTGTCAATCTCCTAATTAAAAAATAACCACAAACAACGTGTGTGTGTGTGTACGTGTGTGTATATATATATTCCTTTCAGTTAGTCTGAGTCCATTGTATTTACAAGAATGGTATGATGGATTGTTAGGTCTTTGTGATGATATGGGTTGCTTTCTTTTTGAAGTATCAACCTTTGAAATGCCACTTTTTTTGCTTTTTGTCTATCAACGATGTTAGCAATTTCCAACCGCAGCATCCACTTAAAGAGCAGCTTGTATAACTGGAGAGGTGTCTGTATGCCATCCTAAACCTAACTTTCCTGGATGAATTTGTGATTGAATTCTTCAGCTATTAATTCAGGTATCTAATGGAGCAGTGGCTATTTGCCAAAAGCTCAGCTGCAAGTGGACTGTGTAATTGTATTTCTTATTGGATCATCCATAAAGTACATCAAACACAAGGTCTGGGCAAATGCAGTTAAAAATTGGACGCTGTCTTTGCAAACTGTTCTCTTCCATTATCATGCCCTCCTTTTCTCCCTCCTTCTCTATCTGTCCCTTTTTCTGTTCTTGTTGTTTTCTATCCTTTTTTTCCCTTCCAACTCATTCTGTTCCATCTCAGTATTTTCTGTAGTCATTTCTCATCTTTTTACTCTGGAGCCTTTCTTCTACTGTCTTCCTTTTGTTATTCTTCTTTATGGTCCACAGCAATGAAAACTAACTGACCATCTGGTAATAATAAGCAGTCTTATGATCTAAAAGGAAACACAGGTATTTCTTGGAAATGACGTGAGGGCTGAAATTGAATACTGTTGTAAATTATAACATAGTGCTGTATGGTTTTTTTTGTTGTGAAAGTCTGCTTTACCAATTTTAACTTAAGCATCAAAAATTAAGCAGGAGATCAAACTACATCTTTATAGTGGTCTGTTAGAACAATGTTAACTCATAGATAAAAACTTACATATAAAGGACTTTCATGCTTTTATTCTGCTGTATTTTGATTATCAAAAAATATGATGAAGAATTGGTCTGTAGGGAAAAAATGGAGAATAACTTCAAATTCAATCAGTATTTCAAGGAAAACGAAATATTTTGGAAAACCAAATATAAATATATATGTATATAAAGAAAAAAGGAAGAAAAGGGAAGACTGCTCTAAAGATAGCATTTCATAAATGCACACACATGTAAAAAGTATGCATGGAGCTCTTTGTCCTGAATTGATCTATTTCAGCTTTCCTAACACATAATACTTCTAAAGAGATAATAAAGAAAGTAGATTGAAAATTTCTGTTGATTCTTTAAAACCATGAGGATAATGTTAGGTAAACTTTCCCATTGTTCCAGGTGTATATATTTTAGCAATGGAAATATTTTATATTTTGTGTGTTTTATCCAGAACACTTCAAGAATCTCTGCTACTTTATCACTCAGAATTAGATTGTTGCTGCTCTGCCTTGCTTAAGATGCTTTTTTTGTACTCTGTTTATGACCTCACTCAAGTTACTAGTAGCACAAACTATTTTTTTCCTGCCATATTTGCAGTCATGTTTTGCTGCTCATTCAGTTAGAATTAAATTTCTCTGTTTTATGCTGGACTTAGCATTACAAGGCAACCTTTTCTCATAGTCCTTTATTTATTCTTTGTATGCTGTGTCCCTGCCCCTAGCCATGTTCCCTTCCAGTACTAAACTCTTGCTTTCCTTGAAAGGTATTAAAAAAATATTGAAAAATGAGTCTTTGTGCGCCCAGCCAGGTGCCATGCAAATATATAGATCTATATATAGATAAATATAGATTGATTTATGTGAGGACTTGAGAAAATTTCAAGGATGGATACATGTCCAACAGATTGTTTCATTTATTGCTCTTGTGGTATATTACCAAAACATCTAACTGTGTATTACTATCTGTCTCTTCTAATCCTTTTCAGGATTCAAAAATATCTTCCATGGAGCGTGGCCTCCGGGATTTGGAAGAGGAGATTCAGATGTTGAAGTCAAATGGAGCTCTGAGCACAGAGGAGCGTGAAGAAGAAATGAAGCAAATGGAGGTGTACCGTAGTCATTCCAAATTCATGAAAAATAAGGTATTGAATAAGCAGTGGCAGTAGTAACATAAAATGAGCCATAGTGAAGAAATGAGATAAATCTTCATATTCACTTATGGAAATTACTTAGGATATTGGTTCCCATTCTAGCGCTGGCAAATAGAGTTTATATGTCTATTACTCTGTAGACACTAAAATAACTTAAATATTAAGAAGAATTTAAAATTCCAATTTGAATATAGTGGTTCAATAGAGACAGTGACCCAAATTCTACATTTACTGCTGCATTTGTAACTTCCTTTTATACCGGAAGTATTTTGTGTTCATCTATAGAATGTTGATGATCCATCATAGTTACAGGTTTTATCCTTTAAAATGTAGCCTACTGAAAAAAGTATGCTTCTTTTTGTCACCCCTTGAGTATATTATGGTTTATTACACCAAGACTAAGAACATCAAGTCAGTATAATCACTTTCCATTACACTCCCCTTCTACTAGTGGAGACAGTGTGAGTAGATTCTACGACAGTGGTCATATCAACATTAATTTATATACTTGGGGTTATTTGTGTCTCAGGACAAATATGCCAGTGAGATATGTTGGTCCTCAGGCAAAAAAACAAATACAGACTTAGTGTATTGTCAGTGTACAGCTGAAATTGTACAATAGGCAGATGTCATGTCCTTCTTTGTTTCTCTCAAAGTGTTTATTAGTGAAGCCTAACATCTAGGCCATCTAGTACAGTAAATGTAGGTATGTTTCCAGTAGTTCTGCTTTCCTTAGTTACCTTGTGCATACTTTGTAAAAGCAGTGCGCAAGACTCTGAAACAGGAAGCTGAAATTTTCTCCACATCATGAGTGATTCTAATCTATTGGATTTGTCCTGCTTGAAGTTACTTATCTCAAAAAAGAATGCTGGAGGAAGTTTCTTGAAAAAGTATTATTTGACCTAAAATAGAAGCATGTACTAAGTATGTGTTTCTGCCACTTGCTGGTTTCTTTAAAAATAGCCACATCCGTTCTTGTACACTTAGTTTTTTTTTATCCCACTGCGTTGCCTCTAGGAACTGAAGGGTTGCTAGTTCCAAATTGGGAATGGAGAGACAGTTTTCTTTCTATCCCTTTTTTCTTTCTTTCTTTCCTTCTTTCTTTCCTTTATTCTTCCATGGTTAGCAATACTCGTATTTCTCCTTCTCCTCTCCATCTGCTCCTGTATATTTATCAGCTACTCTGATATTTTCTGGGTCTCTTCTGTTTACTGTGCCTGAACATCTTGTCCAGCTCTGTTTTCTAAGTGTACAAAATTTATGTTTTTCTTTCTTTTTTTTCTTACCAATACTGTATTTTATACTCAACTGTGAGTGTATATTGACCATTAATTTTTTTTCTCCTATATTGCAAAATCTCCCTTTACCTTTCCACATGTTTTCGAGTTTGAAAACTGTTGGGTGAAGTACCCAATATTTGACCTATATAAACATAACCGTAACTATGCATTTTTTGTTTCATAATCAAATGTTTGTCTGGCAGCCTACATGAAATCACAGAGACATAGAACATTTAGAAGGTTTAATGAAGAGTGGAAGAGAAAATGAGTGACCAGAGTTGATGCTTTTTTTCAGTTCTTTGTCACTTTTAGTTACTTGGTTGCAAGAGGCTAAGCAGAAGATGGTAAATGATAAATATTTAAAAGCACAACAATGTCGTGACAGGTAGAGCAACTGAAGGAAGAGCTAAGTGCCAAAGAGGTTCAAGGGGAGGACCTGAAAAAAAGAGTGGCTGGTCTCCAGGCCGAGGTCTCTGCCGTAAGATTTATCTTTTGTGTGCAGTGGCCATGCACTGGGGCTTTCTAGCTCTCTTGCTTTTGGGGTAACTTTTCTTCTCTTACCTTCTTTACAACTTTGTATAACCATAGAACTAACAGCCTGCTCGACCCTATAGCTGCCTTTGGTTCACATGGGTCTGGTGTCCATAACATCACTCTTCAAGTGAATGTTTATGGTTTTTTTCTTACTTTCTTTGTAATGGTATGATTAATTCTTAGCAGTAAGATATCCTCCTCTTTGTAGCAGATTTTATAAGTATTCAGCATCCATTGTGGTGCCAGACTTTCAAAGAGACTTACTTTCCCTAGTAGGATAAAAATAATTTGATAATGTCTCAAAATCATGTGCTGAACCTTCCTAACGTTTTTTTCACAGGAAAATGGAAGTCAGAAGCTGAACAATTCCTAAAAACTGATTGTTTTATTTTAGCAGCATGAATTTATCTTTGCACTAATTTTACTGTCAAAATAGTGCATTTGCTGAGTGGTCGTGTTGTCACAAGGAGAAGAGAGATGTGAGCTCTTAATGCTGCCTAAACTTCCTTTGCAACTTGGATTGTATTCCACTGCATTCTTTCTAGAGAGCTTGAGCACATTGGCAGTGTGAATTTACTTCTCTGAAATAGCTTTCTAAAAAGAATTACCTGGCCGTATTATCTGGGATTTTTAATGTAAAGGAATGTGGTTTGGTTCAGATTAGGAAATTCTGTCAAAACACTAGTAGTTAGGGTAAACATCTCTTCTAAGATGGCCCATCCCACAGAGAGATTGTTCTTTTAAAGGAGGAGCAAACTGGCTTAAAGATATAATTTGTGCTACCTAGTAATTGAAAAAGTGTGTGTCATCTAAAGTTTATAAGGTTTCTCTGATAAAATTAAAATATATATCCATAGTTAACAGTAAGCAGTTTACATCATCCCAGTTATTCTGCAGTACCTAGGAGTACTGCACCGCTGGTTGCATTGGTCAGTAGCTGATGGCAGAAATAGCCCTGCTACCGCCAATAGTTTTGTATCTTGTTTAAATGAATGTTGAATTCATTCTGTGGGCATATTTGCTTTTAGTAAAAAGTATGAAAAAAAATCTTGTTACGTCTGAATTAAGTGAAAGGTAAGCTACCTAGCAGTTCTCTAAACTAATTCTCCTTATTCCTTCTACCTCCCTCCTGCTTCCATATTCCATTTCACAGCAGAACACACTATAGTCCTTGATGAAATCTTTTCATACCCTTTTATTAGTCTTTGCTGAAGAATGTAGCCCATTACTAATACAGTGTTGTCAAGATAAAAACACGTTTACCCAAGACTTCTAATTATTCTGATTATTTGTAGCTTATGTTAGTTTAATTATGTTCTTGACACATTCCCCAAAATTGTTAATGACTTGGACAGTATTTTTTTGGTTTATGACATTTATAGCATTGAACATTAACGCTTTTGGGATTAGTGTGCTGTAATTCTTTAGTGTCACAAAGGTGTTGAAGTTAAAAAGTGGAAAAACTGTAGTTTTTTGGAGAGATGTCCATCTTTGCTATATAATATACAAGAGAAGCCTCTAGATATCTCTTCTGATACCTACAGGGTAGGAATACATTCCTGGTACGGTTTTTCTTCATGAAGTTAAAAACTCCCTGCTAACTGATTTGGGTCAGTACTTTGAAAAATGATTAAGATTGATTTTGTTGAAATGAATCTTTCTTAACTGTTAATGTTATCACTCCCCCTGTTTTTCCTTGTACCTTCTGCTTATGACACAAATTTTTGCTGGCCTTCCGTTTAAGATAACTGAAGGCTTTAAAATTCTGAGGGTATCCTGCTGTTTGTTGTTAGTTACGGAAATTTATCTTTTTGTTGTTGCAAAGGTAAAAATTGTTGATTATCTTTTCCTTTCTGCATCTTTTCTTTCTTTTTCAGATTGGTCAGGTGAAACAGGAGCTGTCACGCAAAGACACAGAGTTGCTAGCCTTGCAGACAAAGCTGGAGACCCTCACGAATCAGTTCTCTGACAGCAAGCAACATATTGAAGTTCTGAAAGAGTCTCTTACAGCTAAAGAGCAGAGAGCTGCCATTCTGCAGACAGAGGTAAAACAGGCAGTTGTGCACTTAATGACTTTCCATACAGCAAGAGATAAAAAGCATAATTTTTTTTCTCTTCCTGTTTCAATTATACAATCCCATAATGGTTTGCTATTGCTTGCTCTGTGCACACTGGGTTTTTTGCTTGTATGCTTAGTTTCTCTTGGACAAGAACTGAGGGTAAAGAAACGTGTGTAAGTGCACACACGTTTCTAGGGATAAATACACATTTGTACAACATAATTCAGTAATATTGTTCGTATGTACATCTGAATTGGAAGCCTGAGCAAGGGGGATTTATTTTCAATGACTTTGTAGGTAGAAAAGAGGAAAAAAACTGAATGCAGCTTGCTGTGGCTTTACTACTACTGTCAGCGTGTACAGGAATTCTTGCACATAAGCCTGCACTTACACCTGAGATGGTGGGCATTTTCCTGTTTCATTGCATATGCCAAGAAAAAGGAAAAATGTTTTCAAAACTGTTATAACAAATGGTTAATAAATTTGCATATTATGTAAGACATAGCTATATTTTTGTGTATCGAATGGACAATAAGTTTAGCATATGCATTTATTGCTACTGGATATTCTTGACGAACAAGTTTGATGTGTGTGAAGACTGCATTTCTGTCTTCTGCCATGGGAAACTGTAGTGTTAGGAGGAGCCCAAAAGATGGCAGTCATGCATCAAAAAACAATCTGAATTGCTACAGCTAAACAAGCAAAAAGACAAACTATAAAATAAGCACACAGAAAGTTTGTGGCTGACACTGGTAGAAAGATTCCATGTTAGAGAATGTGAGAGAATTTATTTGAATCTTTTACCCTTGTTCAGATTTCCTTCGGCCATGTTCAGTGACTGTGAGAGTGTACATGGCCTTAACCACCTACAGAAATCAAATTACACAGAAAATACCTTGTGATGTAAGAACACTTTTCTGATTGTTCTCAGATTTAGGTAGAGACTGAAATGACATCTCCTTTAATGCAGTAGGGGTGTAGGCATAACCATGGAAGACCAAGTGAAGTAAGGCTTACAGGGAGAGAGAGTATATTTAGCTATTAAACATAATTGAATTAGGGAACCAATGCAGAGAGGATCCGCAGGGTCATCTCCAGATCAGAAGCAAAGGCAGTGATATTACAGTTTAAGCACAAGTTGAAAATGAAAACTGTGTTTAAGCTTGGTTATATTAACAGACACTGTGAGACAGGCAAATAATTTGGGATGACCGAATGTGGAAGTAGATATTAGGTTAAAAAAAGTAATTAAAAATTGCAGCTTTTCATCCGTTAAATTGATTGCAAGTAATATGGAAGTATTAAATCAGTATTGTGACAAACTTACAAAGCTAGAAACACACTGTGTAATTTAAACAAAACATTTAAAAACAAAAAGACATTGTTAGATAACCTTGGGATTTTCTCTTGATAGCTATTCAAGACGTTTTGATTTTTCTTTAGCTGAAGGGCATGGTAGCTGTTTCTTTTTAATGTAAAAATCATTTCATGCTATTCTCTGATTTGTAATATTAACTAAACAATCACTGAAAATATTTGCTGATTTCTTCCAAGTGAGATTATCATTGCAAAAGCAAATCATTTCACTCTATTTCTGAAACATGACATGTCTCTCTTAATAATACAATGTGCCTGAAAGGAGAGACAGTGAGGTTTTCTACTTTTTTACTGTTAGGTTATTCATATTGTTTCCTTCCAGATATTATAACTGTAACACAACATCTACACTAACAGGGAAAGATAATTTTTGGTCTGTCTTCCTGTCTTTGTCTTTCAGTAAATAGTTGCTATGGAGTTAAAACATTAACAAAACTGTTTCAGCATGATGCTTCTCTGATAGATTAAGTGGATTATAGAGCTATGAATGGTGTATTTTCTCTGGAAAAGTAGTTCAAATACAGTCCAGTGCATTTTCCATAGTGAAATGTAGCAACACATACAAACACATACAAAGTGCCTTTGATTCATCAGGGTATTTCATTGTATCAGAGTGAAGCTGAATATTTAGAATTACCTATTTGTGCTTCTGAGAATTTTTATGTAATTCCAACAAGATATTTATGCTTTTTGGAAGACAATCACATCTTTTTCATACTTGGATATTCTTGACAGAAAACTCGACAATTTAATCATAGAATCATAGAATCATAGAATCATAGAATTACCCAGGTTGGAAAAGACCTTGAAGATCATCAAGTCCAACAACAGCCTAACCAGTACCCCATCTCTAAAAAACCTCTGCTAAATCATATCCCTGAGTACCACATCCAAACGGCTCTTAAACACATCCAGGGATGGCGATTCAACCACCTCCCTGGGGAGCCTATTCCAGTACCTAACCACCCTTTCGGTAAAGAAATTCTTCCTAATATCCAACCTCATCATCTTACTCACTTACCTTTCTTACGTCTCCACAAGTGACCCTCTCAAGCATAAGTTGGAAATATAGTCATAAGCTGCATCATTAAGATGCTTGTTGGATCCTGTGGGACAATTCTTTCTTAAAGCAATGCTTATCTTTCTATAGAATATTTTTTGCTAGAAATAGGATAGGAGCATGAGATCTTGCTTGATCTCACTCTATCTTGACGACACTGGCTGGTGTTAAAATATCTCCAGAGCTTCTCTCTAGATGCCTGGAGAATGTTGGAAGGAATAAAAGAGATACATTTTCTTCCATGTATTGTCAGAGATCTTCATAAGGGAGGGATATTTTACAGTCATTTTAAGATATACTTTTTGAGAGAAAAGTGCATGGTTTCATAAGCCTTTTTGTTTTTCCTTTAATAAAGCACCAAAAAGGTAGGCATTTCCATGCCTACCCACAGCAAGTGTATCAAAAATGGATCTGACACCTGCCATTACCACAACTACAAAAAACAGCATCTTATTTGTGAAATGTTTATCTTTAGGGCTATTGGGTGGGGAGGATATTGTGGTTAACTTTTCAATTTGTGAGGGAAACTTGAAAAATAGCTCTAAATGTGTGCAATCCTTTTGTAAATAAAACAATCAAATATTTATTTTGATGTTTTTCCATATGAAGTTTGCATTATGCCTACGTGAGCTCTTCTGCTTATTTCAGTGCTGTCTGGTACGTGGCTTCAGTGAGTGGTTAGATTCAACAGTGAGAATTTTCTGTTTTATATGCTGCTCGCCATGATACTGTAATTGGTCTATTTGATATGGTAAATTCAGGTTTATATTCAGTAAACAAACAAACAAACAAACATTAAGTTATCAGGAACAATGTTATTTTCTTTGAATGTTTTATTAGAATACAAAATGCACTATATACCTTTCTTTCCTGGGGCTTTTACTGGCATTTAGAAACTATAGTAACTCCCAAACCACGGAGGAGCATATTAATGGGAGTTGGGTGTCTCTAACAAGATCTCTTTTGACACCTGCAAACTTTCTCAGTTCACAAAACTGAGCTGTCTGTGTTTAAGTATTTAATACCCTACACTGTTTTTAACTATTGACCATGCTATCAGGGAAACAACTCAATTTGTGTTTCTAATTTGTCACAGTCATAGGATGTCACAGAAATTATTCTTTTTAAAATGTGGTTCCAGGTTTTTGATACTTCACACAGCGATATTTACAGTAACATAAAAGTACCATTTCACCCCACACACTAAACGCAGTTTCCATCATCTCCTGTGCATTTCTTAATTATTTCTGTATTCACTTTAACATCTGTCTTAAAAATAGCTGACCCTTGTTGGAACTCATAGCAAGCTCTTAGCATGTTTCACAGCTGATATTGTCTGTTCTTTTTGCTGGCAGTAGTGTAGAGGTAGCAACAGAGAATAAATAAGTGTTTTGCCACTAGGGAGAAATCAGGCTCTGGATAAAAGGTATGGAAGATTGTACCTTCTGATCTGTGTGAACAGAGCATGGTGTTGTTTGTGGATCTAAACAAATGGTTATGACATTGTTTGTGCAGGTGACTCAAACTAGACAGAAAAATCAATCAATCTTGGGAATAAAGTATTGTTTTTTTCTAGACATTACTGACAATATCATAAACCTTACTGCTAATTATCATTATCATAATAATAGCCTGATTGCTACAGCACGCTAGAGATGATGGTTAAAATGAGGAAAAAATATATGTGGAACCTAAGCCCTGTCATCTCAAGCTCATCAGTGAATTCTGAAACTCACTGTGGACCTCTTGAAGGTTTTAATGATGTCCCTAAGCTATTAACTGGTAATGTTTTAGAGGGCTTAAGAATAAATGTAGTTTAAATATTATATCATTACTTATGCTAACTGTGGTAGTTATTGGGGTTATTGATGTTCTGTTTTTTCTTGGAAATTCAGAATTCCCTATGCTGAGTGTATGGCTGTATAGATTAGGAACAGTTACAGAGTATAATTTACCGCTACTGGTAAATTCTGTGAAGGCAGATCAGTGATTCACAACACGATTTTTCATACATACTTGTTACAGTGAAGAAATTGAAAAATCTTATGTATGGTACCTGGATGAGAAGAGCTACCTGTTGTTCCTAGAAAGGCTGTTGTGTTGAAGGTGGTAACTGATGTGCTTGTTTTACTAAAGCTTCATGAGAAATGGGGTGGTATGTGCAGGCAAAGTTAGCAAGCATATTGTTAAGTGAAGGACTAGCAGATGTATTAGCTTTGCTGTGAGACTTTGGTGCCATGCATAAAGGCATGGCACACCATTACTGTGAAAGCAATTAGGTTAACCCTATGTTAAGGCAATGCCATCCAAGACACAGAAGTCAGGAGAAGGTGCATCAGCACCTCAGTAGCTGTTTGCCCAGTTGTTTCCAAGCGCAGAGAAAATCTTAAGCTGACTTTGTTGAAATTGGCATCACCTGACTCCAAGAGCCCTCAATTCTTGTCATTGTGGGAGGATGCCATACATAAACTGAGTTGACATGAATAAACAAGTGCAGTGTTCTGCCAGGAAGAGTGTTAAGGTAATGACTGTGTGTCCTGCCAGCCTTTGAAAATATTCCAGAAAGTGTTTTCTGTGGTTTCCTAGGCAGAGACCTCACACAAATAAAGCCAGGAATGCAATTTGCTCCAAACCGTAAGCTAATATAGAGTTCAAAGAGAATAATCAATCAGAAAATGGAAAGCTTTTGTGGATAAACTTCTGTTTGCTGATGTTCTGTGTTCTCTTAATACTGCAGGCATCTGGAGTATCTTGAATATTTTGTAATGCAAGTGCTGAGACTCTGTGGATTTGTCTGTGAGAGAGATTTTCAGTTTCCCTTCAAGTATGAATGAAAATGATTATTGGCTTTACTATTAATCATGTACAGAGGAGGACATACCTAATCAGTCTCTAAGTCTGTGTTAAAGAAAACAAAGCCAGCTCTACCCGCTAAACTTCTTGTTACAAACACTGTCAATTCTACAGATCATATTTGGGTACTACTTGTTTCTCTAATATCACTACAAAATGTACTCCACGCACTGTTTGCTAGGGGAGAGGTTAGGAACATGCTTTTAATAATGCATGTGTAAGTGGGAAAGCTCCAGACATCAAGGTGGCAGCAGGACTGCGGTGTCGCTCAGAAGAACAGGGCAGGTCTTTTCCCCTGCGGCAAGGACTTACTGCTCCGTGTAAAAGGAATCAAACAAAACAACAGTGGCTTTTGTGAGCATAACATGCTGTAAATGAAGAGCCTTAGAGGCAAGTTTTCCATTAGTAAATTGAAATAAAGTGGAATTAGAATATCGCATTAAAACTAAATGTTGCTCAAAACGCCATAAGCAAAGTGGCTACCTAAACTCTCTAGCTGGAGTTGTCCGCATCATCTTTTCAGTTCTTGTCTATGCTATGTAGAAGGACCAAGAAATTCAGTGATCACCCTGTTTACTTTGTGTGACTGATATCCTGTAATGGCTTCAGCTAACAGGAACCAAATCTGGTACTGTCAAATAAGATTAGCAGCCAGGCTGGCAGGTTTCAGCTCTGTCTGAATGCTGAGTGGATAAGGGTCAGTGGGTTTCTTTTGGTCTCTTGAGCTGGTTGCTGGTGTTGGATTTCGTGTACCACAATGATCTTTGCGATTAGTCTGTGCTCTGTGGTGACCTTTTTCTTCTCATCAAATTTATATTCAGATAGCTCCGAGTTCTTCTCCCGTTTCTTTTGTGTTGTGGACTGTGTTTTGTTTGTGCAAGCGAGTGTAGAAGGAAAAGGTAAAGCTTCCCAGTGTGCAGGTTTGAAGTTTGAGGATACCACAGAATTATCAGTCTTTGAAAGGCTGTTGAGACTATAGGAGTTCCACGTACATTTCTCTGTCCAAACTGCACCCACGATACCCTGTTGTATGTCATTTGTTCCATCTTATCTATAACACAATGCTGCATCCTACAGGAAAAGAAAAAAAAAAAAAAGCACCTTACATTTAAACTAATTTGTTGCCATTTAAGTGAAAATACTCTTAGCTTTTGTAAAGCAATCTCCTTTCCATATTTGGATCTGAAGTGACCTCTTTCATTGTGTCCAGGCTGAGTTAAGACTCTCAATAAATCTGGAATATAATATAAAGTGACTATGAGGTACTAATGTTGAAAATGTGAATCTCTTAACGTTAGTAACATTTCAAATGAAAGAGCCAATTTTCCTACATGTAAGAGAACCTCTGCTGTTATTGTGCTGGCTTCTACTCTGAAAGGGAAAAGTACGAAACTTGTATTGCATAAGACTGAACTATGTCAGAAGTACAGTTTTGGATATAATTTAAGGGAAAAAAACAGCTGATTATTTTCATCATTTGGTCTCCTACTTTATATAACAACTGTTTTATTGCAAACTGAAGTACACTGAAGTCTCAGATTGATGTTAGTTTTCAGAATCCCTTTGTAATTTGACAGTACATGCTTCCTTGTGGAAGTGCAGTTTATCATTTTAGCAGTTCTCTCCTTCAGTGCTAAACAAATTATGTTTCTGCATGTCTGCATCTAGGTGGATGCTCTGCGTTTACGTCTGGAGGAGAAAGAGACCATGCTGAATAAGAAGACAAAGCAGATTCAGGAGATTGCGGAGGAGAAAGGCACTCAAGCAGGAGAGATCCACGATCTCAAGGATATGTTAGAGGTGAAGGAACGCAAAGTTAACGTTCTTCAGAAGAAGGTAAGATTGTAGAGCTCTAAGTTAGATCCTTATCTTTGACACATCCTGATTCCTAAGCATGTCAAGAATTTACTTTTTCTTTGTTCATGAGTCAGTCCGTTCATGCCATGGGAAGATGGTGAATGATGAGGATCTGTTTAAAATTCTGAATAAAAAATAAGAAAAAAAAATTCAAAGTGAATATTGTTGCCTTGCAGTGTTCCAGATGTTGCTTTTGGTTCCACTTCACTATTAACGCTGACTGAAGTAATTGTAGAAGAGCGCATCTTAAGGAAAATCAATCCTTTCACACCAACAACCTTAAAGCCACCAAATGCTGATTTGAAGCATCGGGCAGCGGGTGATCCTGATATCAATATGTATTTAGTGGGGACTTATAGCAATAGAACCAAATGAAATTGTTCCTCTGTAACTTTCTGAGAATAGTTAAGAATTCAGTAGATATAACTTTCATTTGGAATGCTGTTTTATCAACCTTAAATTTTCTCAGGAACTACCAGAAAAGGATAATCAGATTTCAGACCAACCTACCCATCTTTCTGGATAAGAGCACAGAGACCTTGTCAGTGTAATCAGGGAGGTCTGAATAAGAAAATGTAGACTCTGTCAGAAATTGGAGAGATTTTCCATGGGATATTGAACCTTAAGGCAATGAATGATCATTTGCAAGTCACACACAGTATTTCCCAAACAACTGCTTTGGTGTTTTGTTTTGTTTTTTAAATTATGAATTATTTTTTTCCCATGTTCTAACAGAAACTGCTCTTGAATCTTGTGTTCTATATGTTAGGCTGTGAATGTGCATTTTCTTTTTTCTTTTTCCTCTTTTATGTATTTTTTTTTCCCTGTGCTCTTTAGCAATTCTGTGAAATTATTGTCATTGTAATAGTTCAGAATATTAATTAATTTTGTGTGTCTGACCCATGCCTTTCCTTCTACTATGTAGCTATAAATCATGATGGTTTAGGTCATGTTCAGATCCATTACAGCAAACTTCACGTGGGAATGAACGTTCAGCTATGAAGCTTAGCCATAAACCAGTCATTAATAATTCTAGATCAGTCTTATTCCCTCTCTGAACAGTGTCAATTTTTGGCTTTTTTTCTTTTTAGGAACACTTACAGACTCCTAATTTTTGTACTGTGCTATTGCTTTGTTTTCAAAATTGGTCATGCACACTCCAAAGATTGATTGAGATCCCAGCTGAATACTTAACCAAAATGTAGGGAATCTGGCCTTAATGTAAATGTTAAATGTCAGTGAGGTTGTTTTATTCCATTGACTCTTACATTGGTGTTTTTTTTTTTTGGTGTTTTTTTTTTTTTTTTCATGTTTTCTTATTTACTCTGCTTAACTCTTTAGAGTGGTCTTTCAGTGGTTCATTTAGTAGTGCTGAAAGTTCTGTTTCTGCTGGGGTTTTTTTGCTACTTGTTTTACTTTCTGAAAGCCCTCCAACCCATACTAAGGAGGTTTCATCTTTTCATATGACTAGCCTATTTTTGAGATTTGTTTCTTGCTGAAGAGTCATTAACGTGCTTAATATCAATTTATGAAAAGCTGTTTCCTGTTAAAATTTAGGTAGATCATCTCTACTAGCAATATAGTCAAATGATATATGGCTATACTCAGCATTTGGACTTTAGTTCTTGATTTCTGTGTTTTCTGACACAGACGAAGATGATGAGCGACAAAGATCTGAAAAACTAACATAAAAATTGACACCACTGCTGATACCCAATAGGCACTAAAATACATATTCTATAATCAAAGCATTTTAGACAAAAATCATTTGGGAGAAAAGGTAGGTAACAGTTAACCTGAAAGAAAACCAAAAATAGCAGGAAAAAAAGCAAGAAAAAAGCAGTGAATCATTGACCTCTTGCTTGGTGGAGTCGTGTTTTGTCCTTGGGGTGGGGTTAACACACCCTCCATTGTACAGTGCAGTGTCAGGCATATAAAATAGAAGTTTTCCTCTCAGTACATAGGGGTGTATTCAGCAGTTCCCTTCACACAATGTGATAACTGACTGATGATAAAGTAGAGAAGGAGTGCAGATTATTTTCTGTTTGTGGCTGTGCTGATACTGGTTGTTTAGCCAGCATTTGGGAAGACTCTAGATGCAATCTTCCTACTCTTTTGAATAAGAAACATTATCTCTCTGCAGATGAAAACTAATGTCCTCTGCTTTTCAAAATGCTTAGAAATCAAAATAAATATTTGTGTTTAATGATAAGAAATATTGTATAGCAAGGAGAGAGGGACTGCAAATTGAATGTACAACTTAGTTGTTTTGAATCAATAGTGATGGCAGTTACTGCAAGAGTGGTGTTGATTTAGTTTTCATAACTTTTAAAGTTTATTGTTTGGACTTTGAGGGTGCTTTTATTCCATTCTCTTGTCCAGTTAAGTAGATTTAACTCCTCAGGCAGCTCTTCTGATCCAACTTTGAAAAGAAAAGAGAGATTGCAGGGAAGAGTGTGAGGTGGTAGCACAGGGTGCCTATGGAAGTTGTAGATGTCCCATACCTGGAGATGAACAAGGATGGAGCCCTAGGCAGCCTGATCTGGTGGCAGGCGGTTGGAACTGGAAGGTCTTTAAGGCCCCTTCCAACCAAACCTATTACATGATTCTATGATGGAACTACATTATCAAGCTTTAACTCAGTTTAAAGTAGTTTCATCTTCCCTGTTGTAGCCTTTACGTTGCCTCCTAAATTAATAAATATATGGTTTTCTAAGATTTAATAAAATGTAGATAGGAATTTTAGATTTCCCTTTGAGACTTTCTAAGATAACAAATTGGGCTTAAAAATCCTGTGTGCCTAACACTGGAAATGATGACTTGTTCAAACCTGCAGCATGTATCTGAGTGTCAGACTGTGCAAATTATACAGGAAAGAGGAACGTGAGAATGTCCTTTCAAAGATGTGTATTTAGGGTGAGTAAGCATATGCCCTCTCATTTAAGGCCAGATAATTTTTTACCTAGGTAAAACAACTGTGAACAAGCTTATTGTCTGCTTTTTACATTATTGAATTGTGAACACTTAAGGAGGAGAACTTTATGCTCCTTCATGATCATGAAAGACTGTTAATCAGCCCAGGGAGGCTGTGTTCTCTGCTCTGATAAGACTGATGAAATAGCAACTTCTTTTCAGAAGCTGTGTCTTAATAAGCAGGGATTGGTAGTATTTCTGTAAATATCAGTTAAAAACAAACAAAAATTCTTCAACACCTTTTATAACATTAAACTTGATCCAAACCCAATTTAGAGATTTCAAATACCACAAAACAGATGTGAAGTTCTCACAGGCTTGTGCCAGCTTCTTTATTAAAATTGACAGCCATGACTTCAAATATATGTCATGGAGGACCTTACCCTCTGTGTCCCTGAAGGGATTTCAGATCTCTGTTGCTGCCATTTCCTTCATTCAGAACCTTATTTTACAGGCTGGCTGATCATCACTGAGTATGACATCATCCAAGTTGAAATAGATGGTTTTCAGGAAACTCCAAGAGCTGTTCTGTCCAGGTTGCTACTCTGTCTCAAGGATGCTACTTTGCTTTTCAGGAATTAAAGAATCACAGAATTATAGAGGTTGGAAATGACCTTTGGAAGTCATCTAGTGCAGCCACTTTCTAAAGCAACTTCCCAACAGTATGATGCATGGGAAAATGTCCAGGAGGGTTTTGAATGTCTCCACAGAGGACTCCACAACCTCTCTGGGCAGCCTGTTCCAGTATTCTGTCACTTACTCTTCTGCTTTGACTTTCTACTTCTCAGAATCTGTTAAGAACAATTCAGTCCAGCTCAAATAATGTATTGTCTTTTTTTTTTTTTTTTTTTTTTTCTCCTTTCTTTCTTTCTTTTTTTCTCTAAATTTACAGCTAGTAAGACATTTTTAGAGTAGGAGTCATAATTTTGGGTGATTCAAAACTTGGAGGAATGGCTGACACATTAGAAGGCTGTGCTACCATTCATCAAGACCTGGACAGAGAGTTGGGCAGAGAGGGACCTGATGGGGTTCAACAGGGAGAAGAATGGAGTCTTGCAGCTGGGGAGAAATAACTCTATGCATCAGTACATATTAAGGGCTGATCTGCTGGAAAGGAGCTGTGCGGCAAAATACGTGGCGGCCAACATATTGGCCATGAACTAGGAGTGTGCCCTTGTGGCCACGAAGGCCAGTGGTATACTGTGGTGCATTCAAATGGTATGGTCAGCAGGTGGAAGGAGGATATCCTCTCTCGTTCTCTGCCCTGATAAGGCTGCATCTGGAAAACTGTGTCCAGTTCTGGGGTATTCAGTTGAAAAGGAGACAGGGATCTCTTAGCCTTCAGCGGTGTGTGACAGAGATGATTCAGGGCCTAAGGACTTCTCCTAGAGTAAAGGCTTTGGGATTCTTCATTCTGGAGAAGACTTGAGAGGAGATCTCGTCACTGTTAATAAACATCCAAAGCGTAGGAGTCGAGTCAACTCGTGGTAGGAAACAGTAGATCAAGGGGCACTGGGCAGAAATTGGAATATAGCAAGTTCCATGCTAATGCAAAGAAGAACTTCTTCACTGCCAGGACTGACAGAGCACTGGAACAGGCTACCCAGAGAGGTGGTAGATTTTCCTTTTCTGGAGATGAATTCAAGACCTATCTGGTTGCCTTTTTGTGTGACCTGCTGTAGGGAACCTGCTTGATGCTCTCTAGAGATCCCTTTCAACCCTTTCAACTCTGTGATTCTTTTAGTCCGTTTCTTCATACTATCTTCATGAGATTTAATCTGTTTTGGTCGTTTTTGAACCATACGACAATATTTGTCCTAATAAATCCAAAAGCTTGGCTTCTAACAGACTTTTCAATGGCAGATATCCTTACTTTACAGGTGTTGGTAGAGGTGACAGTCCTGATGCACTTGCACAAGGAATATATTTTTGATCTTTTTTACTCCATCTAGATTAGTTGTGGCAGATACCGTACCGTGCTGTAGCTGGAGGTACAGCATTCTCGTTTGTGATTTCCAATGAACAGATGTTTTACAGATAAGTCGAGTGACATGGACACAATGCTCCTTGTATGGCCTTACCTGTGCTAAGTGGAGGCAAGTGTCATCTTCCTTCACCTGCCAGCAGTATTCTTCCGTTATGCCTTTTCTTGTCATTTCATTAGGAAAGTGTTAACAATCTGAACATGGTTTAGTTGTAATGAAAGGATTGCCTTGGTATGTTGTCCAGCTACTTTCTCCCTCTTTCCAGACTTACAAAAACTTAGCACACTCTGGCACCTTGCCATGTTGTATTTGTGTGGGTGTTAGTAGCTTTGTCAATGGAACACGCTTCTCTTGTAAGAAAAGTCTTGTTTAAACAACATGATGATACACGACTCATTGGCCAAGTTCCTGTCTCAGTGTTTCCAGAGATGCATGTTGAATCCTTCCTGCTATTCCTCTGACATTTCATTATGTCCTTGGGGTAGCAGACTGTACTCTGCAGAATGTATCTGTTCTTCCTAGAATCCCCAAGGTGTCTGGTTTTCCCTTCTACTTGAGAGATAAATTTTGTGTTTGGGATATTTGTGCATCCATTCTTTGAGTCACTAACATCTAGTTCCTTGTTTTATCAGAGTGCAGATCAAGATTTTGTCATGCAGGAAAGTGGGAGAAAGTTGGAGTGTATTCAGTTTCTTTTTTGAATGTGATCTCTGTAGTCTCAGTGGAGATCTTTCTGCATACAATTTCTAGGCTGTATATGTTAGTAGTGTAGTATTAGTACATTAGTAATATTAAATTAATTTTTATTCTGGGTTTGTTTTTTTCATATCAATTACAGTGAAACATTCTGTAATTCTACAACGTGCCAGAAATACTGTATTTGGATATCAAACAATTATTCATGAACACCTAAGCTTCCAGTAGAATATTTTGAAGATTTAAAGGGCATTAATTAATGTTTCTCTCTTCATTTAGTTAGATTACACTAAATTATCTGTTCTTTTTCTGATTCACTGTGCAATTATTTGGAAAAACACTGTCCTTTAAATCTAAAAAGTTCTTATTACTAGTCACCTAACATTTAAGATACATGGAGAAGCCCAAATATATACTGCATGGATTTGAAAATAACCCCAAAAAGAAGTAGTTTTTAAGTGTATATTTTAAAAGTAAATCTTAAGGTTGCATAAAACTCACTTTTATTAAACTTCAGTGCGGTGAAATCTGTAAGAGAATTTACTTGTATACGTTTTAATGTGCACTTTGAAAATTTGTTTAGTAATGTATATGGAAAATAAGATTTAGTGGAGAAAACAAACTTTAAATTTGAATGATTGATATTGTTGCCCGTTTTATATTATTACAGTGTGGTACTAGTACAGTAACTGTGTTAGGAGAACCTACTGGGTTCAAAATAAATGCTATGCCTGGATATATTATAAATTGGAATTTGTATTTGGAGCATGCGCTCTTTTCTTTTTATATAACCCCTTCTTTTTCATATGCACATCTGGATCGTATGTAACATATGTACCTGTAGTCCCAGAAGAGTAATATTCTATTCAAAAATTAAGTGTTCTGATGTGTAGGAAAGACAGCAAGACAGCTTCTTGACATCTAGTAATGTACAGAACCTTCTCGTATCTTATGCTGATTCTACTAAAGATTCTTTCCTGTTGTCTCTAGTAACTTCAGAACTTGATTTCTAACTTTTCTTTTTTTAATGAATATCAACATCCATTCATTTTAGATAAGTAATTTCAAACTGAAAAGGAGACAGGACCATTGGGTTAATGATTTCAGTTCTGCAGTTCAGCTGATGTAGCATGCTAATATAGGGTTATTCAACTGTACATGTTGCTGTAATCATGTTACATAAGATGGATAGCACCAGCAACATTGCAAGAAAACTCCATGGAGTTTCTGGTAGTATCTGTTTTCCCAGTGTTCCAAAAAAACAAAGTCTGAACCACAATTCAGCAAATCTGTTAAGTATGGAAGGAATCTTTCTTTTCTCCCTCGAAGAGGAACAGTCATTTTTTAATTTTTTGTTATGTCCTTCTTTGTGCCTTGAGATAACCTCTTGATTGGCAAGACAGAACGTTACTCATAGGTAGTGGGACTGACAAATTCTGGTTCTTAAAGGGATCTGGGAAAAGATCCAACTTTGGGGCCTCTTGGTTTCATTATAAATTAAACATGTAGTTTTTCTGGCAAGATAAAGCTAATAAGCTTTGTTGGTGTGTTCACTGTCATGCTAGACAAATACAAACTTCCCTATGATTGAAGAGGCAGGAAAAGCAAGGGCGTATGCTTTTGAGGTTACTTCCATCAGTCTTCCTCACATAGCTTTTCATTGCTCTCTAGGTTGCAAGACTTAAAGAGTTTCCAACATTTTAGTCGCCACTAAATTGCTGTCCAGGCTTTTTCTGCTCCTCAGGGGATTGTCTGAGCTGTGTCTGGAACAGACATTACTGATAGACCTAGTGAGCTTAGTGATCTTCAGTATAAATCAATATTTTCCTGTTTTCAAGAGTGGATTTTGAATCCACAAGGCTATGAAATGTTCTGAGGTAGGGTTCCGCTCAATATTTGTGCAGTCATTAGGACTGTTTTAAGGCACAAGTATATAAATAGCATTCAAGCTTGTGATTTCACTTGTGCAAAGGATAAGGAAACTTAATTCCAGTATGGAGTAGTGTCACCAAGGGCAACTAAGTTTGCCTTGTCCTAAAACAGGACAAATTTGATAACTGAAATGCTCCTTAGCATTATGAAGGGCTTGCTTACCTTCAGGCAAAGATGAGTGAAGGATAGTTTTGAACACAGAACCACTCTTCCATTCTTAATATGCAGTAGAGTTTGAACTGATGGTTTACCTAAAGCAATCCGTGGTATAAAATGGGAAAGAATATGATCAAATGATGGTATTAATTTAAAATATTGGATTCTTAGGCTCATGCATTTTTTGGAGCACAGATCATGAATTTTATTAGTGAGTTTGGTATTTTTGTCAGCTATTGTTGGACATGTTCTGAACTAATTCTGTAAAAGAAATAATAGCTAAATACTCAAGAATATATATCTACACTCTTGTGCTTAGCATTTAGAATAATACCTTACTCCTCCCTTCCTATTCATCATTCATTGTCCTTGAAAGGAGAATGAAACAGTAAATAACAGTTGTTTGGACATGTTTTACACTGGGATTAAGAAAATCTCTTATTTCTGGTGCACTCCCCTCTGGTTTACCTTACATTATTTCTTTGATCATTTTATTAAATCAGTGTTTTGGACAGTGTAATACAGTATCTAAATCTAAATTTCATTTACAGTCTTTGTTCAAGTTGCATAGCTGTCTTGCTTGAATGATCCTAAATGGTGATGTAAATGAAAATGAAATGTAGTTTGCTGTGAGGATTTCCTTTTAGTCAATGGTAAATCTCATGTTCCCATCCTTTCTGTTGGCCTGTGTTTGATCTTCTTTGCTCCCTGATTTCCATTCTTTGCTATTGCAATGTTGGGACAAGTTAATCCTTTATCCGTTATTTGTGACTTCTCATCAGCCATTTTTTCTGTTTTTTTTTTTTGTTTTTTTTTTTCTGTTGGTAGCACCGTACTGCTAAGTGGAGGTATGTCACTAGTTACGGTATCCTCACTCAGTGTAGAACCAAAATCAGAATCTAAAACAAGTCAGAAAAATAGCTTAAGTAATCCTGAGTATGAGACACTAAATTGCCATAGAGTATTTGGCAGTAATAATCAATGGAATACTGTACTTGAGGTTTAGCTAAGTGAAGAAATTTGATTCATAATTAATAAGTTTTTCACTTGACATGTTTTAAACATTATGCAGTCTTGTAAAACTTGACCTACTCCTAAAGGAATGTCACAATTTCTTAGTTTTACTTTGCTTCCTAGAAAATAGCAGATCTAAGCTAGCATTTCCTAGTTCCAAATTTTCTTTGCTTTATCAGCCCTTTATAAGAAAGGGAGAGATGCTTCCGCAGCGAAGCAGATTGGGTTTCTCCCAAAAAATGTGAATTTGGAATCATTTACCAACTCAAGAATCAGTCTGTGGGTTCTCTTTTAAGTCTTTTTCTTGAAACTACAAACTATGTGAGATTTGCCTTAGAAGCTAGTAAGGAAAATACCTTTCAGCATCAGTTTTTAGTAACAGATACCTTCAGTGATAGAATTGCTTTAGAAGGTTTGAAGGAAATTCAGGCTGTTTACTAGTAAGACAGGGAGACTGCAAACATGATAGCGATCTTCGGAGAATATAATTTGGAACATCTGGTTTAAATGCTGTCTAATGTTGAGAATGCAACAATACAGAAGAAGAAATTACTGCTCAGAAGTTACTGCTGTAACTAATTGTCATTCGGCTTATTACACCAATTCTTGTTAGTTCTCTTTTATAGTTTGTCAGCAAACTAGTGCTACCAGAGAAAGATTAAATATGCAAAGGAACATCAGAAAACAAAGAGGTGGAAGTGACCTTAGTGATTATTTCTATGTAACCGTAGCTGAGTATTTTCTTGTTGATCCCAATCTGCTTGCAAAGCATTTATTGGGGGGAAAAAAAGCACTGAAAAGAGAATAGTCTGTTGGATAAGTGTCAATAGTTTGTGGCTTCTTCCCTGTGGGAACAAAATAATTAACTACCTATACAAATTATTATGTCAGGCTTTGTTGTAGCGGCTCTTATTTCTCCAGAGTTTGTTTTGTTTTCTCAAGTCCCACACAAATGTGAATGCAAAGTGAGGTCAAGAATAACCCATTGATTCTGTTAGGTGTCTTGCAATTTTTCCCATTTTTATAAGCTTTCTTTTCACTTTGTAACCATTTCTTCCTTTTGAACCTGAAGCAATATGCCTGTTCATAGTCCATGCATGCATTTATTTGACATTAAGTTGTTTTTTAAAATTGAAATCATATTAGATTTTTTAAGCCTTCTAAGCCGCATAGCCACAAAATATTTTACTTAGAATCATAGAGTCACCAGGGTTGGAAAAGACCTTAAAGATCATCCAGTCCAGCTGTTCACACATTACCAATAGCTCCCAAACTTGTAACGCTAAGCAGTGTAAGAACTTGCTAATTTCAAAGGATTTTTGTCAGATCTTGAGAGTAAGAAATGCAAAAGAAATGCAAAAAGTTTTCGTCTTCCTAAAGAGCAAGCTTTCTGTTTTGTTTTTGGTTTTGTTTTCTCCTTTGGAAGCTATTCTGAACTATAAATGGATTTGGGTAGCACTCAGTAAGATTATACTGTGTATGATGTACCACTATGCTGGAGTTTCCCAGATTCATGTTCTCTTTCAGTCATGTCCTCCTCCATGCTCTTCCCACATTCTTTAGCCTCTTTTTCTTCCTTAAGTCATTCTGCATCAAAGTGTAGCAGAATCCCAGTATTGATACAGCAGTGATACTCTGATGTGATGGTGCAAAGAATCCAGGAGAATCACTGGAGAATTCATAGTTTAGCTTTTATTTGTTACTTTGTTAGTTTGGGCACATCAGTTGATCTAGTTTTCTGTGATTTAAAGGCATATCCTTGTTAGGGACCATCAGTTATCCTGTCCTGCAAAAAGCACAGCTGTAAGTAACTGTTTTTTGTTTGGTTTGTTGGATTTTTTTATTATTTTATTAATAGTTCTTCTTTGTTAGTGTGACTTGAACAGTTTTGTGTATCTATTTTTGTATATCTGATGGATAAAGAAAGAAAACATTCATTACTTCAGACTCCAAAGCATGAAAGAATAGACAAATTCACCCTTTTACACAGAGCATTTTTTTGTGTACCAGAGAATGCTGTTGAAATGGGAGGGTGCTTCAGTTATAGGCATTATAGCTGTCATTTTTCTCATCATGGTCAGTAGTGTTACTGAAACGTAAATGCCTGCCTTGCTTATGCAAATGCTTGTGCCGCTTTGGTAAGTATCTTCCATGTGCTGGCTCTGAATTATTTAGCTGTCTCTTGTGTACAGTTTGGTCACAACAGAAAGTCACTTAGTCCCCTCTCCAGCCGCTTGGAGCCTTTGCTGGAGTTTTTCGCCTCCAGAAGTAAACAGAAGTCTAAGAATAGCTCACACTTCTTTGTAGTATATTTTCATGGTTGGCTGTCTAAACAGCCAGGCTGTCTAGACAGCTGACGACACTCAAAGCTCCTACGGTCAAATGCAGCCACGTAGGCTGCTCTTGGGGATGTTACCTCGTTGATGTCTGCATCTGTGGGCGCCAGTAGAGCTTCTCATTCAGAACGGCTGAGCTCTCTCTGAAGCTCCCTGTGCTCCAAATGTATGCTAATAAGGTGTTAAATAGTACACATGTTTAAAACATAGCAGGAATTTTTGCTTATTGCAGTTATTTCAGAATCTGCTTTTTTAGGTGCTCTTCAGAATTTTCCTTACGGTGTTATTTGTACTGTGCTCAGTCTCAAACTTTGAGAAAAGCTTGGAGGCCTAATGCTTTTCCTCTATGAGAAAATAATGAGGAACATAAACTAAAATCAGTTTTAGTTAATTCCTTAAGAATTGAAATAAGTTAATAAATAAATTTATACACAGTTCTACTGCTATCAATGAAACACAGATGTTGTACAAAGCTGGATCATAAGTTTACATGTGCTTGCATAAGAGAAACAAAAAATACCAACCTTGATATAGGGAATGTTCTACCAGGAGGCTCCTTCAGAGGACCATTAGGAAGGGTTTCCCTGGATTAGCAGGTGGTTCTTTTCTCCTAGCTTCCCTTCATAATGCATCTACCATTTTTTGTGGCTGGGTGTCCATCCTCCTATGAAATATTTTAAATGTATCTTTACGTATCTGAACTATTTTCTAAACCACTGGTCCAGATGTGATTGTAATAGGGAGCAGAGTAGTATCTGATGGTTCTAAATAACTGTTTGCTCTGTAATCACAGCAGCTCAGTCCTTCTAGGGTCAAGAGTAAGAAGTGGGAGTATTCAATGACCTTCTAACTGCTGTTAGACAGGTGAGGCAGAAATGCTGGTAATGCTTTCAGAAAGGTTCCTAAATACTGGGGATCCCCTTGGGGATGTCTTTTTGCATAAATTGATTTAGAAGAATATTTTGCTACAAGTGTTTGGAAGATTGGTACCCTAGATGCCACATGTCATTCTCCAGCATACAATATATGTTTGCTGATGCGAGATGAATATGTCAGTAGCAACAACTGAAGGAAAACTCCGTACCCAGTTTAATCTTGTGCCCATGAATTGTTTTCTACAGATGGTTAGCATGTAGTAATGTGTCTGTTCCTTGAGACATATGCATATGCATAATAGGAGTTTAGCACTTGGTCTTCTTGATCTGTGAAAAGATATATTCAGAATGTTTTGGTAGATTGAATTGTGCAACTGCAGAAAACAAACCCTATGTATTTTCTGTCCTAATAATGATGTCTTTTGTTAGTACGCCATATAGCAAAACACTGTGTAAGATGAGAAGGCTCCAAGGTGACCTGATGGCCACCTTTCAGTATTTAAACAGAAGCTACAGGAAAGAAAGGGACAGACTCATTAGCAAGATCTGTGGTTATAGAGCAAGGAGAAATTGTTTCATACTTAAAGAGAGGAGATTTAGCTTGGATAGAAGGAAGAAGTATTTTACAATCAGGGTGGTGAGGCACTGGAATAGGTTGCCCAGAGAGATGGTGGATGCCCCCATCCCTGGAGACATGCAGGGTCAGACTGGATGGGGCTCTGAGCAACCTGATGTCCCTGTGGGTGTCCCTGTTCATTGCAGAGACCTTTAAGGGTCCCTTCAAACTCCAAGGATTCTATGAAAAATAACAGTGGAGAATGTGTTGGTAGCAAGGGAAATAGTTAGGAGAATACTACTTCACAAATTCACGAGAGCCTTTTTTTGTTTATATCTGTAGTAATGTTTTTTTGTTTGTTATGTTTTGAACTTTTACCCTTTTATATTGTTATTACATCAGCACTTTCTCCTAAATATCAAATGTAATTGTTTCCTTCAGTCACACAGTGCCTGCCATAATCAGAAATCAGGAATATTCTTTGATTGATTGATTGATTTTCTTGGTGACTATTTTGTCTTACTCTGAGTTCTTTTCCAGTTGCTGAAAATGTTGCTGGTCCTTTATTATACTTGATGATTATGGTTGCATTACGTGATGTTTCCATGTAGGATTACAGGAATGACGCTCTTACCTGTTTTCTTTGTTTTGAGAACATTTTAAAGTTTTGTGCACTTCTAAGAGCATTTGGATGAAACTGATCACCGTTTTCTCAAAATATACTGTTCTTCTTTAAGATTGAAAATCTTCAAGAGCAGCTAAGAGACAAGGAAAAGCAAATGAGCAGTTTAAAGGATCGAGTGAAATCCTTGCAGGCTGACACCACCAATACTGACACTGCCTTGACCACTCTGGAAGAAGCACTTGCAGAAAAAGTGAGTATGGCAAGCCACAGTCTCTTAGTGCTGAAGGTCCTTCTGCTCACAACCTCTCTACAGTCAGCTTTTCTGTGTGCTGATTGGACTCTGCATAAAAGAAATCCTTAATGCAGCATCAGGTCCTTTGTCTGTAAGAGGCATCAGTGTGATGCTGCTGCTGAGAGGCATCTCTCACAAGAGGGCACTGTAGGATATTCTGAGCACAACCTGCGCTGCCGTACTGTGTGGTATTGCACAGCATGGGCAAAATGCTCCGGAAAGGCTGGAGGGGGAGCTGAGCAATGAGCCAGTTCTCCATAGCCATTAGATACTTACCATCATCTTGTGTGAAACAAAACTGTGTTCTTTGTCTTATCTCAGTCTGTATGGGTGCTGCTTGTGCTGTCATTTATTTGCATGGTACATCTTTGGTACTGTTGTAGATGTCTGCATTTCAGTCTCACTTTATTTGCATCTTTATCATTCTTAATGCATTTTGTTTTCTGCTTGCGCAGTTCTCAGGAGATAGCTGACTGAGGGAGCAGCCTTTTTAGGATTGTTATATTTTTTCTTGATTCTTAGAGAACCAGGGTTATGGTGCCGTTAGTCTGTCAGATTCTATCAATGTAATGCTGTGGTAAAGCTTTGCTGAGGTTTGGGAGTTCACTGCACACCTTCAGCTTTCTGAATAAGGAAGGCTCCACTGATATTTGGTGTACTAAATGGTTGTTTAATTGCCTGCCTCATATTGATTGTGGTCTCATAAATGCACTACCCCCTTCTTCTCTAAAAGGCCTATATGCTTCAAAATAATAAGATTTAAATATGTAAGGAAGTAATATATAATGTATCTTCTGGGTTAATTCTGGTTATCAGAACCAGATAAATTTTGTACTGTGAACTTTCAATGGTAAAGAAAGCCTGATATTTCTTAGCAATGAATGCACAGATTTTTCAAGTCACGTGTTTTCCTTCTTGAGGATCTCTTATACAGCAGTAAGGAGAAGAAAATGTCAATATCCAACAAATACCAGTGGGTAAGAAATGTTGAATTTCATTAGAAGTTGAAAGAATATGAGGGATTGTCCTCACAGAATACTTTCCTTTGTCAGGAAAGGACCATTGAGCGCCTAAAGGAGCAACGGGACAGAGATGAACGAGAAAAACAGGAAGAGATTGACACCTACAAAAAAGACATTAAGGACCTGAAAGAGAAAGTTGGCATTTTACAAGGAGATCTCACAGAGAAAGAGGTTGACCAGCAAAATAAATCTGTTGTATTACAGTTGGTTGTTGTATATATTATATTTTAGATGAAGAGAACACTTCCTTATCTAGTAAAATACATTGTTTGAGAATTTCTCAAAGCATAAATATTTCAGAACCATCTTTTTCATGGATAGCACAGTCCCATTATTAGCAGCAGTTAAGCATGTTGTCAGTGGTGAGTTTACTGGAGCTATACTTATAGAAGGTGAGAACGAGCTTGTTCATGTCTAAATATAGGAAGGGCATAACAGGTAGATTGAAGCTGCACGTTGGTCAATGAATGCATACAGACAGTGGAGAGTGTTCATGTGTTTGTGTAAACAATATAAGTTATTCATTTTTACTATCAATAGTCCATTTTTAGTAATTAAGTTGGTTGTTTATAAAGAAACAACTGGCTAGAGAAGTCAATCTTGTTGTATCAGAGAAATACTCAAGTTCTGTGTTTCTCTCTTGGAATTCTAACATTCATTTCTTCTTCAGTCTTCTTTCACAACTCAATCAAATCAAAAGGATAAAAAGAAGGTAGCTAGGAAGTGTGAAGATTTTTGTGCACATAAAAGTAAAAAACAGAAAAAAGAAAACAAACAAACAACAAAAACAGTTCAGAAAATAAGAAGTTGAGATGTCTTTTGGTGCAAATCAGTTTCACGCCCTAACAGCTATGTGGAAAAAAAACTTTCTGCAGTCTCTGTTTTACATACCGTGACCAAATCTGCTAAACGTGTATGATTTTTAAAGGTGGTTTTACTTAAAAACAAGTTTTTTTCTTACACATGGCTATCACTGAAGAACTAGTTATAGTTTGCAGGATGTTCTGTCTTTAAAAATAACTTCGAAATGGGTTTAGACAAGATTTTATTTTGAGATCCTGAATTAAATCAAGCTGTCTTAAGCCAGCTCTATGAACATCCAGTAAGTGTTCTAACAAAATATGTTATTCTAAGTTGGGTCCTCAACATCATGTTAAGGGATAAGAGGAAAATGATGGCCAAAAAACAAACAAACAAACAAAAACCCTACCAAAACCTAGCTATTGCACATGTGGAGTATTTATTTGTTAGTTATTTTACATCTTTTATTTTAGTCATCCTTACTGGATCTGAAGGAGCATGCTTCATCCTTAGCTTCATCAGGACTGAAGAAAGATTCAAGGCTCAAGACACTGGAAATTGCATTGGAACAGAAAAAGGAAGAGTGTTTGAAAATGGAAACTCAATTGAAGAAGGTAATCTTACTTCATATTTATATATGCAAGGTAAACATCCAGCACTACATGGATTGGATACATTTACACAGAAAAACTTGGGTTTGTGGATTACTTTTCAGTAAGTACTCTGAAACTGTGTCCGTACAAACAATATTACAAGCCAAGCCTATCAGAAAGTAACCTTCAGACACTGGTGCTAATTTTGAACTTCATTTGCATGCAATGACAATGCTATTGACTATGTATATTTTAGCAGGTGCAAGAAATCAGAAAGTTAGTCTGCTTCAATACAGTCTCCACTAGTAATTATCCTATTAAACAGGTGTAATAACTAGAATTTTAGCAGCTTTTGCTGTTAAAAATTACAGTTTTGCACGTAAATTATCAGTGTATGTTGGTGATAATGTGATAATTGCAGGTGCATGACTGGCATGTGGGAATGTGTAATAACAAATGAGTATGTCACCAGTGAAGTGTCTGATCCCTTATTTTAATCTCACTGTGAGTCACAGATAGTGGGTTTGTAGGAGTGTGTAGTTTAGCAGAGTGGGACATTTACAAGCAAGCCAATTTACTTGAATGTTATCTTGCAAGCTTTCTGTAGCTCAGATTTGAGTAGCCCATATATTGCACCTTTAGAGGAGTATTGATTTAACTTGAAAGAGCACAAAGCACATTAACTGAAATATTGATAATACTTGGACTTATAAAATTAGAATAAGACAACATATAGCATTTTAAAGAAATTTAAGTCTTGGGTCATATCTATTTCTTTACGTCTAGCCAGGAAATTGAGGTGTGTCTGTGCTCTCTCTGGTCTGGAACTCTGTCCTCATTCCTCGGATGAATATGAACTTAAGTATAGAGGCAGCAGTTAAGTGCTGCTTAGCAATTCTGTTGAGTAGATTTTAATGCACTTGAGAATTCTACGGATATGCATATCTACATCTATAGTTTCCCTGTTTAATTCTGCTGCACAAATTAAACTGTTCTGTTGTTCAGTAAATCAAGAATGAATAGTTGTGCACATTTGATCAATCTCTCAGGTTATTTTCAATGTGAGTGAATTAGTATCTAATAAGTCCTGAAGGACACTTTCCTTTGAATTGCCATTTCACCCATTGTCAGTTTCTTAATAGTAATGAGTTGAGTAATATATTGTAGCAAAGATTTACTGGAGGTTGCTGTAGCAGCTGGATAATAGTAATAATTTGTAGATATGCACATGTAGTTATAATTACTTATAATTGTATATACGTAGTATTAACTGAGAGAGTATGTAGCAAATGAAATTAAGGAAAAATAGTTGTGGAAATTCAGTTATTTAGGGAATGTGGTTTTATATTGCATGTTTGTGAATGTACTGCTTTTTATGGCTTTTTCCAGAAATCACTTTTTTTTTACTATATGCACTAAGCATCTCAGTAGCATAAGCTGGTGAGGAGCATGATCAAAATCTGTTGAAGCACTGCTAGATAGAAGAATATGAGCTTAATTTACACTGCAATGACAGCTCTTCGTTGTAATTTCTTTAGGTCTACCTCTGCTCATTTCATTTTGGAGGAGTTTGTGTTTAATAACTGGTATCTAGGAACTTTACTTAAGGACACTGTGCCAGTTCGTGAAAACATACCTTTTTATGATCTATTCCTTTTGTTTCAGGAAGTAATTAGGAGGATGAAATACTCTCCTGTGATCCTTTTCCAGAGGCTTAAAATATAAAAATGATTCTTAACTGGGCTGGGCAGCTATGGTACAAACAATTGCACTCTTTATTTGTTTCTGAGAAAAATAACAACTACCTATTCACTATATTGTAAACACAAATAGCTTCTCATCTTACATCCTACAGAAAGATACCTAATCTCATTCATTCAGAATTGTTTCAGTTCTACAAGCTAAGAAAATTCATAACCTACCATTACCTATGTTCATGCCAAATCTCTACCATTAGTACTCTGGACACTCTCCTCTGCTTCAGGCATTGCTGCCTGCTGGGACATTAGGCAATTATTTCCTATGCAGAGAGCCTGAAGTACTTTCTGAAGTCTTTCAGAGACAAAATCCCTCATGAAAAATATTCCATTGTGTTGAGCTTCTGCATCTTTCTCATTCAAAAAAACACAGATTTGCATGAAAGATTTTTTGGTGATAGCAAGTCAGGCCAGTCTGGCTTTTTAGAAAGAAATTACAGCCATAGGATCTTGTGTGCTTTCATGTAATTAACTGTCACTCACTTTCCTCATGTTGTACGAAACATCCCACTTCTACCATTGACCGTCCCTGCTTTCTTAAACCAAGTCACAATTTCTCTTTGTTACAGAAGAAAATATAGTTAACAACAACTTGGATATATTTTATAGTTATGAATAAGCTTAGGTATTTCTTTAATAACCTTTTCCCATCTGTTTTTAATTTGCCAATTTATTTTATTTTTTATTTTGTCATTTGCAGAGAAGTAGAAAAATATTTTTTACAGCATTTCTCTCCTTAAATGTGTTGCAGCTAACTGGTCAGGCAGTTTGGCATTTGCAAGATGGGTTACTTGTCATCCTTGAAACAATTATATGATGGATAATCCAGCTCCAATTTAAAGCTTTTAAAAACCCAGTTTTACACATCTGCATTGCTAACCATTGCAAATAACTGTCATAATTACCCTTAAAACTAATGGCTACATAATGGCAGTTGGTTTGAAAATGAGTTTAAAATGACCTGAAGAATTTTGGTACGTTAAGTTTAATTATATTATCTTAGTGGGTTCTTTTAGTACGTAATATGTGAATGAGGTATTCCCTTTTGTAGCTCTTAACAGCAAATAGCAAGAAGCTTTTCCTTCTAGGTTCTTTCCCTTATGGTTTGAGTGCCTAACTTTACACATTGATCTTGTTCCTTTTGCTTCTTTTTTATATTGGGCAATTTATTTACTTTCAGTTAAATTTTATCCTTAGAAGTTCAGAAGTGGTGGCCCTGGAGCCCTGTTAAACCATTAGATAATTAAATAATAAGGATCCTTGGAAAAGAAACTCTTGCTAATCTGTAAAGAGTGAGTCTTGAAGAAATCGTGAGCAGTGCAAGCTTCCACTTCTGTAAAAGGCATTTGGCATTACACTGAAGTGAAACATCATTAACCAAGTAATGTGTAGGGGTGCTGAAAAGTTGCTCTTTTTTTTTTTTTCTTTCCATGTCGGCAGAATTTGTTTTCTGATTGTGTCCATCCAGTTCTCGTTGTTACTGTTCTTTTGCCTACTAATGACTATTTTTTTGGTAGCTAATAGATCTTCAGTGTTTTTTGCATTTCTGGGTTGCACCAGGGAATCGGTGTTTAGTTTTTTAATAATACTATGTTTATGGAAATCTGTGTGCTAAATGTTCTAATGATTCTACTGCCCCTGCTTCTCTGCACAGCTGTCACCCTACCACGAGGACATACGGAATATGAAAGAAAGTCGTAACTCACTGTTGTGTATATACGGCCTGGTGTCATGCCTTAAATAGTCTCCTTTTATGCTGAAGTAGAGTTGTTAGAGGGAAATCACACACAGGTGTTCTCTCCAAGCATTTCTCCGTAAGATGTTTTTTATGCGAGTGCAGTGGTAGAACTTTTCAAGTGAAAAAGTTTCCTTCTAGTTATTTTAAGGACAGCCCCATCCTACCCTTTTGTGTCTGATCTTTCTCAGGCAGCGTGCTTTGTTTCATTTTGGTTTTCTAATGCGGAAGAGACCTACTAGCATTAGAATCTGTTCCAGCAAAGATGAGCAGGTCATTGTCTGTTCCAACTTCCCTTTAGTGTAGTTCTGGAGACTTTACATAAAAGAAATTTTAACAGTGATTCCTTGCCAGGAAAATATCTCTAGATTCATTGGGCTCACATACAAGGGTTTTTTGTTGGTTTTGTTTAGTTGTTTAGGTGTTTTTTTTCTGCTGTGGTCTTTTACTTTCAAATTAAAGAGGATAATATATTTTAGAAGACAGGAAAAGATACCTGAATGAAGTGTTGATCCAATGTGCATGTTTTCAAAGGTTTGGCTTGGTTAGTCTTATACAGGCTCTTATGTTCTTTTATTTTGTGAATAAGGATTCCCTGTCACAACTGGAAGTATTACTGGTACATTAGTAGATAGGCTAGAAGTGATAAAACTTTATTCACATGTTCACAGTTGGTTATGAATTTTTATATTTTTTTCTTTAAGGGTGTTAAATGCGTTTTCAGTGTAGCAACCTTGAATGAAAAAGGCTACCAGGGAAATAGGGTTCTCTATTAAAAACAAAAGTAAAAACCCAGCAATTGGTTTTGGTGTTCAAGTAGTGTCAGTTGCTGAAGTATTTTCCCAGACTATTTAGTGGTCTTGTGATTGACACAAGTGAAACTCTAGAAATTAATGTCCTGCCTGCTGTAAAACTGTCACCTAAACTCGGACACAGGGCTACAATAAGTATTTGAGGATTCAGTGAAACTGTTACGGTAAGAAATTAAGACCAAGTTTAGAACTTGTACAGTGGTAACTTTCAACATTTCTCTTGTTTTGGAAGCTGCTCAGTAATGCATGCTAACTCACACATTGAGATTGTCTTCCTATTAAATACAAGATGTAGCTATTTTAAAAATTCTTTTCTTGTTGCAACTTTTCTTTCTTCTCTCACACTCCTGTTTCCTATTCCCAATTCTCCCCATCTTCTCCTATCCTCTTTCCCCATTTAGCACCCTGAAGTTTTATTGAGTCATCCATCCAAGCCAGTAAGTTCCCTGGCAAAATTAGAGGCCATTGACAACCTCGTATAATTTTCTTATGTTGCATGTGTATTCACCTGTGCTTTATGTTTGAGCTAACACAAAGCATGGTGAATTACTTTAGTGTAGTGTGTGTGAATACCAAGTGCAGTGGTGCATCTGACTAGTGCTAGTTATGTTCAAAAAAAGCCTTCTTAGATGCTTTTACTTTTTGTCTGTGTTAGTAACTTCACTTTTGTTTGGACAGCTTAGTGTTGTGCCAGTGTTTTTGTTTCCCTTGGCTGCTTTTCTTTCATTTCCATTGTCAGCGCATTTTTTAGACCAAGGACATTGTAGAATTTCCATGCAAATCAAGCTTTTTGTGTGAAAGTATTCTGTAACACCATGTAGAGCAGCACATTAGAAATAATAAATAAATACAAGATTGCCCAAAAACTTGTCTAGCTGTTAATAAGCTGACAGGTACTGTGTCAGTTTAATTTTGGAACATTTTGACCAACCTGCTGTTTGACATCAAAGAGCACTCCTTTCAAGGAGTGTTTGTATATTAATATCTTGGCACTGTAAATTATATAATCCAAGGTGGGTTTAATCAGAGCCTTCTTTTGTGACTGCATGCATTAAAAAATTGTGTTACAAAACTTTCAGGAATTTGATATCTGTGCTACATTTGACAATGTTCAGGGTAAATGTAGCTGTCTGTCCTTACTACAGTTGTCTGAACATTGGAAAATTCCTGGTGCTTTTCATTTTTTTGTGACGTTCTGTGTTAAAAATTGTTATATGAGAGTGGTTTCTACAATGCCTTTATCTTACTAGATTTAGAAAAAGCATTCTCTGTGTGACAGGGTGAAGTATTTTGTTATTGCTCTCAAAAACAATAACAAAGAGTCAATCAGGGCATAAAAACTACTATACTGCACTTTGTTAGGTTTGTGGGGTTTTTTGCATGTAAAAAAGTCATAGATATGTACTGTATGGTATTTGGTACACGAAGTTTAGAAAAAGAGGAATAACTTTTTCTTTAAAGACATAAGGTTAGTGTGTAGGGCATTTGAGTGATTACATTATTTAATATTTTACGGCAGAGAATATTTTTTCCCCAAATGGTTGTGTGTTCACGTATGTAAAGCAGATGGCAGGACTTTGGTGGTAAATTCATCCATTTCTCCTCTTTCAAGTAGTACGCTGGCCTCTTCTCCTAGAGATCGGTGCCATCTATTACTCAGATCACTTAATGGACCATTTTCAATATATTCTGTTATTAATTTTATGATGGTTTTTAAAAGCTTTCTAGTTTTGCAAGATCTTTTAGTTGAAAATTTTTTATGTTGTTTGATCTGCTTGAATTTCATTTTTGCATCGTTAAAGAAGCTCTCAGCTGTAACAGTTCAGCGTTTGCAAGAACAAAATATGAAAATATATTGATTTTATTTTTTTTTAATCTTTCTTTATTGGACTAGAATTTTTTTAATGGAAAGATGTGATTCTCCCCCCTCCCTACAGCTAACAGTTAATTTCCTCGCCTATTTGCACATGCTCAGTAGCAATATGAACTTAGAAATATAGCTTACAAATGTTCTCTATGCACTGATCATACCCCAGTCTGGAGAGGGAGGAAGAACTTACTGTTTTCCCTCTGTTGTAACAGTACCTTCAAGGTATGGTCTAATGGAGAGGCAGAAACCTCTTCAAGAAATGCTTTATTATTAGTTCCAAGACACAGGACAACAGGTGTTGGTGGATTGAACCAATTCTGTGAATAAAAAAGTTCCCAAACCTGAAAAAAAGTGGGAGGAGGTGGAGGATGAAGACATCTGGTTGATAGTTGAATCTGCCTGTAAGAGGAGTGGAATTTAAACCTGGCTAAATAATGTTAACAAAAGTTAGGGGAAAGGAATTATGCTTCCTGAGGATTGTGCTTGATGCAAATATGAAGGAGGATTTGTGTTCAGAAGAGCATATTCTCTGTGAAATCTTTATTGACACAAAACGTTTTGTGTGTACTTATTGCTCTGAAGTCAGAAAATGTAAAATACGGGAACAGAGAATGTGTTTAATTCCCCTCTATGATATAGTCAATAAAGAGGCTAAGGTACAAGTGCTGCATTACCTTAAGAGAATTTGCAGAGGCTGTGTGGTGATCCTTAAAGTTCATGACTTATTCGTGGTTCATCATAATGTTAACATCATCTCATGTAATTGGAAGCTGGGGGGTGAAAGTTCCAGCTGGAATTTCCTTGTGTTTCAGCTTGAGGAGGCGTGCATAAGGGTGTTGAAGCGTGCTTGCAGAGACAACCATAATCTGGGCATTTTCTTTCTGCTTTTGCTTTTTGTGGTGGTGGAATTTCCAAACCGCAAATTATTAATGTTTAGTAACAGCTATGGGAACTTTTATCTTTCTGATCTTTTCAGAGAGATACAAAAGCAATATGTCTTCAGAAAGAGAGGAGTTCATGTAGTCATTAATTATTTTGTGTAATCGGTTCTCCTGAGAGATGTTCCTCTCATTTAGAATTTCAGCCTTCTTCATTAAAAGTTTCCAACCAAATACTTGCTTTTTCAGTGTCAGAAATTTACAGTCCCATTACCAAAGATCATACATTTTCTGGAAGGGATTTTTACAGATTCTGTTAATAATAAGCTAACAAACAGCTCCTTGTGACAGACTCAAGTTCTTCTGGTACAAAGTATATCAGAGAGCTCACCAAGCCTTTAATTTCTAGCACGTCCCTTCAAAAACTATCATGATACCTGACAGTTTAGAGCATTGGACATGTTTTTTGAGCACTGGAGCTGAAGGAGGAGTAAGTCTGCTTGTTTTCAAAACAGATAATTTTGTTGGAGTTAATATGAGCACAAGAGAAGGCAGTACAAATGTTTTATCATTGGAAATGCTGCCTCCCTCCCAGGAAAAAATAAAGTAGTTGTATGTGTTTGTCTTTTGCAATAAATTGTAATGATATATTTTTGAATTTGTACGTGCATTTATTGTTTTTAGGAGATGTGAGTTAGACTCAGAGGTAGTAGTGTGGATTAAAAAGCAATCTCGTATTCTCGGGAACTTCTACTTTGTGTCCAAAGGTACTTGGCAGCATTTGAATGTGAAACGTTAAACTGAATTTACTGTCTAAAATTCATAGGTAAAAGTAGAAAGTGTTTGCTGTGAATTATTTGCTGTTCGATTTAGTTAGCCTTTTAGGAATATTGGTTTAGAATCTTAGTCATAATGTTTGGAATTTTTATTTACATTTTACAACTTTTAAATTAGATCTGAGCTGTTGTTTTCTTCTCTGCCTCTGACATACTTTAAGCTGCGTAAGATCACCTTGCCTCTTTGTTAAGAGATTTTTGGCATGAGAAATACTAGCTTACAAAATTCTTTTTCAATGTGTTTGGCCTTCCTCTCCATCTGTAAATAGTGCTTATTTCTGTGCAACGTTGTTCATCTTTGCTAGAGTTGTAGAAGTTGGCTTTGTCAGCTGATTTTCTGTGGAAGCAATAGAAGCTATAGTACATTTATTTGTGGAACAATTGCTCTTTCTTTTATTCTGTAGGTACCTGAAGTGCTCACCCCATCACTTACCACATTCCAGATGGGAAATGATGGCCAGGAGCAGAAAAGCAGAAAGCTGTTAAACCTACTCTTAGTTTATAGTCACTCTTAAGAACTTTGAGAGCAAATCCAGTGTTAAACTTAACTATTCTCAGTCCTGAACTGCACTGAATTTGAAGAGATGAAAACTGCTCAGATGAGTTAATCAAAACATAGTTTAAGAAGGTGCCACTTTCTGGCTGAAGTGTGATCGTGGGTTTCTCAGTGCAGAATAAATGAGAAAGTTGAAAACACTCTTGAACGTAGCTTGAATTCATCTATTTGACTCCATACTGAAGTAGAGGTGAGGAGGAAATGACAAGATCATTAGAACTAGTAACAGTTAAGAGGCTTAACAGAGCATGTAAAATCACCGGTAATCAGTAAGCTCACTGGCCTGTATAGACACATCCCAACTGCTACATACATCACCTGTCAGAGGTGGAAATGCAATGTTCCCTTCACCCTAAGCAAGTTGCTTTTTTTCAATTTATTTAATTTTTTATCATACGTTTATACCTTTTTTTATATGTTCATTCTGATTTCAAAATGGCTTCTTTTGGAATTTTTCTACCTGTGGTGGGCAGGGAAAGTTTTATGAGGAGGTTTTTCTTTTTGTTTTGCTTTTTTTTTATATACTATGAATATAAGAATTTGTTATTTGTGTTCAACCTTTTTTTTTTTTTTTCTTCCCAATTTTCTCTCTCTTTTTTTTTTTTTTTTTTTTTTTTTTTTTTTTTAAATATACTGCTGAATTATTTTGCACAATGTTACATTGGGAAGGTTGCCAGTATCATCTGTTCCAGATCTTGATGTGAGTTTGTGGGAAACCTCTAAATGCATTGGTTTTCTCTCCCATACAATAAATGAATCCTGTAGGATTTTAGATATGATCATGTAACACGTATTTTGTACATAACCTACAAACTAGTCCAAAGTCCCTCAGTCAATAACTCAGGAAGTGGTCTCCAGTTTACACCATATCATGTAACATTCTCTTTGTGTTAGGTGAAAGTATCCATAATTATGTGCATTATATACAAATAACACGTGTTACATGTCTTAAGCAATAATTTATGTTGTGTAAGTAGCTCTTTCATTCTATAAGAACCAGGCTCACTGAGTTGTTGGCTAATTTTCTTAAAAAATAAAATTGATTTCTTCTTCTCAGTAGTGTCTCTTGGGTTATTGTGGAGATGCTTTTATTAGCACAGAGTAATATAAATCAGAAGTGTTCTGGCTGTAGAATTACATTAGGTCTTGTAACTTACTTGGAATTAGAGAACTCACTAATCCAGGCTAACAGTTTAGCTTTGCTTTTGTATTAGAGATGAAGTTTCTTGACTATCTGATTATATGTTTTGGATGACATTGAAGGGCCCGGAGGAGTACTTGTTAAAACAAACAATTTCAGATGTTGGAAACATACCCAAATCTAGTACAAAAGAATTCAGACCGTGTCTGGTTTAAAAACAGACTCTATACATAGTGTCTCTTAGGAGAAAACAGATACCTCCAATTGATTTAGAAATGCCCCTGAAAAATAGTATTTCCAGTTCCTGCAAAACAACAGGTGGGAGGGAAGGATGGAGTTTACATTTGAAATTTAGATATAGCTGAAAAGGAAATAGAATAAAATATTTCAGATTTCTTACAGTCTGGAAATTCTGATAAGGCATTTCAGGAGCAACCAGTGTTGCTCTTTCAAAAGCAAAATACATTCCCTGATGCCTATGACTGCTCAGTGAAACTGATGCACTTGTCTGTCTCATGGCTAGAAGTTCCTCCCAACATCTACACTGTGTTGGCAACATGTTATTTAGGCTAATGCTTTCCTTTTAAACCCTTGAATTAGGCTCTCTAGTTCAAAGTGTTTATTTGGCATGTGAAGCCATAGGTGATCCTAACACCAAAAGGTTTCATGAAGTTCTCCAGCTCAGGGGTGTAGCTGGAGCTGGGTAAGTAGCTCAGAAGCAGGATTTTCAATCTTACAGTTCAGCAGCAGAGGTTCTGAGGGAGTTTTGACATGGAAGTCTCTCAGAAGTGGGGAGCTTAAACACATAACCTCCAGAAAGGGCTCTGCTCTTCTGGGACCTGTGGTTGGTGGACGCTTCTGTGGAGAGACCTGCTTAGGAGACCTGGAGGGTCCGAGGTATCTTGTTTCAGGATAAAATACTGTCCAGTTTATCAAGGTCTTTGCTTCAAATAAAACTTCTAAAACTGTGTAGCATAGACCCTAAAGCAGGCTGCTGCAGTGCTGAGGCTCTGGAACATGATGTGTTACAGTATTTGATCAACCCAGATCTGTACAAGTCTCATAGTCCCAGTAAAGAAAGGCATCTAGGCATCCTTCAGTTCTAGAACATTCTGCTCTGAGATTCTGTAGAGGTTCACTAGAACAGGGCCTTGCCTTTCACAGAGTTAATAAAAAAACCCAGCAGAATCCAAGGTTAAAACTTTGGGGCATTTTCCTCTAGTCTTATTTTGCCAAATATCTGAAATGTTTTCTCCAAATGTCTTTGCCTTTGGATGATTCTTTGGAAGCACCAGTTTCTAACCCAGAGGTTTATGCTGCTTCAATTCTGTCCAATTACCTTTAAAAGTAACAGAGTTCTATACTGTCAGTCTTACTGCGCTTAGGAACAGAGTATTGGCATCTCATAAAAAAGCACAGATGCACAAAGGGTGAAAGAAGGAAAAGAGTGTTATGTTCTGTTGTAGGCTTATTCCAAAGAAGAGAAAGACTTTGAGTCTACAGGCAGAAACTTGCTTGGCAGATTAGATCCACCAGACCTGCTATTCACTGCACCAAATTTGAGTGGTCATGACATAGCATTAATTGATAACAAATAGCAATTCAAGTTCTATGGACAGAGGGAAAAGGGGGAAATGTCTTCTGAAGGGAAGGTTTGCCCATTTCTCCTGATGCAAGCTAATAACTACCCTTTGGACCCTGAAAATATAGTCCCCATTCTGCTCATTTAAACTTCAGCATAAATACTGCCTTTTCTTTGCATTCCTATGTGTGGGAACCATTGAGTTCATTTTACTAATAAATCAGAATATTTTTCAACAAACCAGACCATTTAAAAATAAATGAAATGGAAACGTATTTGTTGGAGTTATTTAAATCTCAGATTTCTGATGCTTCTTGTCCACGTAGCCTGATTTCGAAAGATATTTCCTAATTAACTAGTCAAAGATAATTTCAGTCTGTAGCCACATTCATATTAGTCCCAGTCTATGTACCTGTGAATCCATCTGACACTGCCTATACTGATCTAATTATTGAAGGCTATTAACGTATGATTTGGTTTTCTAGATTGCCCAGGTTACAAGTGTCAGGTAACTAAATCTAGAGTTAACCACTCATTTAGGAGTGATTTGTAGGAATTTTCATGAGCGCTCTCACTTTTTCCTTCCTTTCAAAAGGATGTCACTTTTTGCATATTTTTATCTCTTTTCTCCTGTCAGTTCTGCTTCAGTTTTTTAAAAAATGACTTAAGTTTTATTTAGACTGAATGGATTTTTATATCATTTATGAATTTTTCTCTTCCTAGAAAGTATTTTTCTATAATTAAAAGTATCGTATGCACAGTATGCACAGTATGCACATTTCTATTTAATAATTAGTCTCGCTGTTTTGTTGTAAGTATAGCTTTGCAGTCATTATAGTATCTGTAAAGTGTATGTGTGTGAGTGAAGCATTTTCCTGACTCTTTTTCTTACAGGCCCATGAGGCAACTCTTGAGGCTAGGGCCAGCCCAGAGCTGAGTGATCGCATGCAGCAGCTGGAGCGGGAGGTAACGAGGTACCGGGAAGAGTCAAGTAAGGCTCAAGCTGAAGTGGATCGTCTTCTGGAAATCTTGAAGGAGATGGAAAATGAGAAGAATGATAAGGATAAGAAAATTGCAGAACTGGAGAGGTAAGGATGATATAAAGTTACTGAAGTTACAAAAGTTCTTCCTGAAGTTAGAGATGGCATATTGCATTTTTCTCATCTTAGGAACCTCAGAATGTCTATTTTGGGAAAGTTTGGTGTTTTTCTGCTTCAGAATTTAGTTTTAGTTGAATGTAAGCATGAAAGTGTGTTACTGTCTGCTTTCTCTACCAGGTGAAAAGCAGAGCTCACATAGATAGAACTTGAAGGTTAGAGCTGTAAGGGGAATGGAGGTGGTAGGAGAAACTGCCAACACTAATGTGTTCGGACAACAGTTTGTTGTTTTTGTCTAGTAAATATCTCAGGTATGGTTATCCCAAAAAAATCAAACATCAGATTTCAAGAACTTTTGATACATGTTACTCAGGTTCTTCTGATAAATAGCACTGACATTCTCTGTAGTGGTATAGACATAGGTAAACTTTGTCTAATGAGAAGCTGAAGGAATAGGTTTGCTTTTCTCCAAACCAATTGTGATTCTGTTTTCCATCTTTTTGTTGGATCCAGGGTGTTTGGCTATTTTTCTAGACTTCAGTGTCCCAGACAAGACAAGAATGGCTGTCTCTAACAATCCCACATTTATATCACAATCTAAAATTACTGATCTTAGGAAAGACCTGAAATAGATTCTGTAATCTGATACTTCACTGTGGTCAAATAAGGAGTTTCTAAGCACAAGTATCTGGTTTTTTGTTTGTTTGTTTAGTGTTCGTGATAAAGAATCATTTAGAAAAGTAAAAGAGAATAATTTAATTATTCCCATTTGCCTTGTGCTTGTATAGGCTTTCTCATTTTTCTATTCTGTTGCTGCTTGACTACTCTGCATTTAGTGTCAGAGATGAGGGGAACTGAGTTGAGGATATTTCAGATTCTTTATTATAGCAGTGGTGATCATTCACTGACTTAACTGCAAACTCCTCTGAATTATTTTAAAAGTTATTTTCTAAGTTGTGGTTACAGAAAATCCACCCTTAGACATCTGATTTTGTTTTCACTGTGTTCAGAGAAAGAATAATCAAAGAGGTCTGGACACATCTTTTATTTTCAGCAGCATCTGCTGCACTTCTTCATTTTTCTTTCTGAATCATCTGCAAGAAAATCTCAATGATAAATCCTTCAGAAAAAAAATATTCTCTGAATTTGATGACTAACTTCATAGAAATAGCTTGAGCTGTGATGAAACTACTGTACTGAATGGCTTTACTCGTCTGTGCCTTTTGGTAGAATGAATTATTGTTTTCTTGAAAGTGACAGAGCAGTTCAACTTGTCAGCTAGATTTCTTCTCTTCTAGAGGCTGTAAGCAGCATCCTTTTAGTTTTGAGTTGTTATTTTGTTTAAACAAACTTCTCTACACCTGTGGTATAAGCCAAGTGAATATGAATATACTGGCCTCTCTTGCAATCTTACTTTTTTTCTGAGTAGTGCAACTTTAATCACATACCAAACATCGTGTACTCAGTAGATCATTTGGACAATAGATTGATAGAGAAGATGCATTGGATATAGACTTGAGGAAAGCTAAATAGTGTCTCCAAGTCTTATTTTTCTGAAGGATTTTGTAAGCCTTTACAAATACTCATCTCAAATGTGGAGTTCATCATCATATTAGGACAAAGCAACTAAGAGGTCAAACCAGCAAGCTTCTAATAAAATAAAGACATCCCTAATGCCCTATGAAGAGATCACTGTCTAGGAAAAGCAAGTTAATATTAATCATTCATGAGAATGGAATGGCAGGAATGTTCTTGTTCACATTTTGAATGTGTGTTAATTTTTAAAGTTACATTAGCATTCAGAAATTCCAGTTGAGATTGGGGCTTGCAGTGTTTAACTCTGAATAAACACATATAAATGGCCTATAGTAAAAACCGACAGTGTTTCCTATAGTCTACGATGATAAAAAAAAATGAAGAGAAATGAAGATGGACCTTTTTCTCATTTACGGATAAAAATCACTGGCACCCAACCTTCAAAAAGTTAGGAACTTTTTCTTTGAAAAGATGAAATTCTGAAGATCGTCAAAGCAATCATTGATTTTTCCATATTGCAGTGGTAATTTCTTTCTGTTTATCAGTTATAGGCCAAATTTTACATACATCAATGACAGCGTAAACTGGAAATTGATTCCTAACAACTTGATGGAATACTTTTACTATTCAGTTCTACCCATTCCTTCTAACCAATTGATCTTTGCTCTTATTAAAAAAGTAGCACAAGTGTCTATCTTTTTTTAGCTCATTTTCCTTTCTGCCAGTACTGAGATAGAATAGAATATTAATTTTGCTTCTAGTAATTCAGATAGGTCTTTCATCTGTGTCAAAGAGGAGACTACGTTTGTTACTGTGTGATTTATTGCAGTCAAGTAGATAAAAAAATAAAAGCATCTGAGAATACTCATGTTCTTTAATCAATAGAAGAGGGAATGGAAAATGTTCTCAGATCTAGAGACCTAAAGTGAATAGCTTGGCAAAATAACAATACCTGATATTATTTGTCAGGTAGAACTGCAGTGTGATCTTAATGCCAGACAAATGATTCAAGATTTCAGATACTTCAGAATGATTTCTCATTTTCTCAATAATTACTGAAATTTCTACTCTTCCACAGTTCTCTTCAGCTGCTCCCACACACCACTGTTTTCAGAAAGTTTACTTTCACCTTCTCGATTTTCACTCAAAGCAGAAGTTTCAATATGCCTGTTAAATCAATAGGTTGGTCCGGGTTTTATTTATCTTACTTGTTTATAAAGCATTCTTTCATGCCAACCGGATCCATCCAGGCCTGTTCTATAGCTGCAGTCTTGGTTTCTTGAAAATACAGATAACATTGCCTTGTAAGAACTCTTCCTAATGTGTGGTTTATACATACTAAGCTAGAAATCATCTTGACTTCTGATACTTCTACAGCTATTCAAACTCTTCCATGTGAAAAAGATCCTAAACCTAAATGCTTGTGGAAACATCTGTCAGGAAGCTAAAATTAATGTAGTTGTGTCTGTTAGGGACTGTTACTTTACCATGTAAAGTAAAATAAGAAATTAGTCACATTCAGAGACAAACTGTACTAACAAAAATGAGATTTTTCAAATGAGAGTGTTTCTCTTTGTGCTATTTATGTGTGACAATTAGAATAGGATGTTAAGAGAAATAGTAGCATGCTTTTGTTCATGGAAGAGAAGTAATGAGTCACCTATTAGAAAGGTGTGTACATTGAAACAGAAGGAGGAAAGATAGGAATAAAGGAAGATGAGAAGGAAAGCAGAAAACCAGTTGTAAACCTTTTCAATCTGCCTTTAGTTTAGATTAAAGAGAGAGAGAAAGAGAAATGCCTTCCTCGTTTGCTGTGTAGTGGGTGGGAGACATTGTTTTTCAGCTGTGAGTGGGAGGAAAGATTTCCAAAAATAATGTATGAAATTTGGTGCATGCTGTGCAAAAGTTTGAAAAATATTCTTGAGTCAACATCATATTTAGAGCACGAGTTCATTCATTTATATTCTCTGTGGTCAGGATTTGACTTTTTTTTATGGGGAGGTGGGCCATAAATTCCCTTTTCTTCTGTGGGTGAACAGTCCTAAAAGTTTTGGTTTTGTCCCAGTTGTGGTGGTGTAAAGGTTTTGTAGCTTGTCTGGTTATTCGCTTTCTTTCTAATTAACTGTTTGCTTTTTTATTGCCATTCCATAGTCTCCCGTTTCTCTGTAACTTTTCATTTTGTGTCCTTTTTTTTTTTTTCCTTCCTCACTTTTTCTTTCCGTTCACACCGTCACGTCGTGGTTCCATGAGTTGTTTTGTTTTGTCCGTGCGGGGTTTTTCTTTTGACTATGCCTTTTCTCAGAAAGCACGCCTCCCGCAAATTGCACCCTCCCTACCAGGTGTCGGTCCCCACACCGCAACACGTAGGGGGGTTTGTGTGGGACTTCCTGGGAAAGTGAGTGCTCTGTAAGGCTACTGTTTGTACAGGGTGGAATGTCACTGCTGGCTGCTGCTGCTGCTGTCTGGGGCTGCTGCAATTATGCTTTTTTTTTCTTCTTAGATTAAACAGGAACTAGTTATGTCAAGTACAAGCTCTAACAGTCTCTGTGTTCAAGTCCTGCCGTGGTGGTTATGACCACAGACCGAAGCAGGGCTGCTGCTCTTATCCCTGATTTAAATTCGGCAGAAGCTGGTGCTTTTCAGTCTGCTATGTTTTGTCTATGGTTCGAATCTCTGTTATCAGTTCTGCCAACTGAAACTCAAGTGCTCTAAAACATGCCATTGATAGAGGTCAGTATTGCCTCATTCTTGGGTTTTGTTGCAACTGCTATCCTGAAGAGAGAGGGAAAAAAAAGAGGGAGAAATAAAAAAAACTGCTCTAATCATTTGGGATACGAGCATCACAGCCTTTAGATGTGTAATTTACACACGTGTATTTGCGTGTGTATACAGTTCTACAACTAAGAATTGGCTGAATGTACTTGAGAGATAACAGTAAACACGTATGTTTGTGTTGTTTCGGAAATGAGCATTGAGGGAGTATATATGAAAGTCCTTATGTCAGTTACAGACTTCAGATTGTTTTTAATTTGGCATTCTTGCTGTATTGGATAAGTACTCCGTGTATGCACATAGGGCTCTACCATTTTTGTCCTGAAGGAAATTATTTGACTGAAGATTAAAGTGCCTAGCTCTGGTATTTCAGCAGTCCTGTTAATGACGGCTGGAGATGTTGACTTCTAAGGGGCAGATTTTTGTAAGTTTTTCTAGAAAGAATTAAAGGATGCCCTATTCAAGGGGAAACCTTCTAACTTTTGATGTGTAGCTGCCAAAGGGTATTCCTCATCTTGTTTATTTTTACTCAACAGAGAATAAAATGTTTAAAAATTTAGGATGATCCAGAAGATACGATGAAAAATGTGAACAGTAGAAGGAAGTATCTTTATCTATATGACAGCAAAGTGTAGGAGTTTGTGGAAGGTAGAGAGGGAAGAAGTTAGCTTCATGTTACATCAACTCTGTGGTTTTCTAGACTTGTACCAAGGAAACTATACTATCAAGTTGTGCAATAAGCTCACCTCAAGTCAACAATTTGAAGTTGGAATGCAATTTTCAAATCAATGCTCATATCTTGTAGTAATTCTCCTTGCTTTTCAAGCTGGATGTGTGCAATTTTAAAGAATTTTAAAAGCAAATTAGTAAGTAAGAAACACACCAGGGCACTTAAGTAATTTCAAATGAAAAAGATGTCAAACTGAAGAACAAAAAGGTATTTAGGAAGTCATATTCATCACAGTTAACTTTAAACTTGAGAGATTATGTGACTATAATTCTATATTACGACATGGGAAAACTCAGTGCAAGTCCTTCAAAAATAACGATTTTTGATTCAGGCTAAGAAAACTGTGATAATTAAATATCACTTTAAAATATTATAATCCATTTGGTACCTTAAATTGTAAAAGCGAATTGAGCATTCTTATATTGTAATTGCATACTACGAATTTAAGACAGAATTTTCTGTTGTTTATATTTTTAGATGCATGTATATGCAGCTAGATTTTTTTTTTCCTCAATTTTTTCACTCTTACTCCACCTCCTTCAAAATACAAATACTTTTAGCTGTTTCTCTTCTGAAAAACCCTGGATTAAGTGGATTTTAAGATCCCAAGTTTAACCACTTAAAATGTAGGACATTTCAATTTGAGTATTGCCATATAATGTTACTTCACGTCTTTGGTGTGCATCAGACTAAAGTGATACAGTCTTTAATAACACAAACACATTTTTTCCCCCTGGAATGCTGCTCTTCGTGTGTGAAGTACATAGCTGAAAATGTCCCTCCAAAAAACAGGATGAGGTTGACACCTGTCATGGGAAATTTCAGCAGTGTCTGTTAATATTTGGCAAGCAACTGAGAACAAGTTCTTGTAATGGAAAGAAGTGGTTAAGCAAATAAATCGTCTCACTCCATCAGGGAGCACACAAATCTTGTGAATGTAAAGATTCATATCATTTCCATGTTTGGAAATGAAGAAGTCATTTCTTTTTAGTCTTGTTTTGTCTTCATACAAAAAGAACATTAGATCTGAAGTCTCATGTGGAGTTTCACTGGGGGAAAAAAAGTAATTCCTTTTATGTCATCCTAATGCTCTAAATATATAAGAATATAAGTCATAGGCACTTTTACTCATAGGTACTTAACTTCAGACATTTGAAAGTATTCTGTTTTTCTGAAGGCAATTGTCTGCTTTCTGAAAGTCAACCTTTGTTAAGGTGCCTGAAGATCAATGCTGAAACTCTCTAATCACTTTTGAAACCTACTTCTAAGAAAAGGCAAGTGACACACTGCCAGTAACTGCAAATCCATCTGTAGAGAGAGTCAGATAAAAAGACCATCAAAATGATTTTATGGGGACTCCTCAAGCCATCCTCACATTTTTTCATGTAGCAGATATTCTGTTCTCCATTTGTTCTTTATTTAGTTGTCCTTTATTTTCCATGCAGTTTTAGGAGAAACTGAAACCTTGTGTTATGGCAGAAACAGTTTTTTTATTAAACATGATCACAGAACCCTGAATAGTTTAGCTTTTGGCATGTGATGGTCAGGACTGGTGCAAGCTGTGGCTGAATGACATTGCTGAAGTACCCCATCACTTAGCCTCCTAGGTACTTGACCCAGTGTTACCCAATGCTATGGTTAAGTAGCCAGGAGTGACACTTTTCAGCAGAGTGATTTGTTTCCGTAGAACTCATTACAGACCATATCCTCTGTTACATTCAGCAGTGGACTGAATTATCTGCTTTATCTGCTCTTCCAATACTAAGGATCTTATCATGAATCCTTCAAGAAGGACACTGCATTAGATCATAGAAGGTTGATCATAAGGTTGGAAAGACCAGTAAGGTCATCTAGTCCAACCTTCAGCCCATGCCTGTGTTTGCTCTGGACCACGTCATTCAGTGCGACATCTACCCTCTCCTTGAACACCTCCAGGGATGGTGACTCAGCCACCTCCCTGGGCAGCCCATTTCAAAACCTCACCACTCTTTCTGAGAATAAATTGTTTCTAATATCCAAGCTGAACCTCCACAGTGCAGCTTGAGGTCATTATCTCTCATCATATTGCTAGCTACATGGGAAAGGAGGCCAACCCCTACCTCGCCACAACCTCCTTTTCAGGTCACTATAGTGAGCGATAAGGTCTCCCCCGAGATGCTCTTCTCCAGACTGAACAATCCCAGCTCCCTCAGCCGCTCCCTCAGCCACTCCCTGTAAGATGCCCACTCCAGACCCTTCACAGCTCTGTTTCCCTTCTACGGCCACACTTGAGTTCTTCAGTGTAACGTGGGGCCCAAAACTGAACAGTTCTTCAGGTGTGTCCCCACCAGTGCTGAGTACAGAGTTACAATCACCTTTCTGCTCCTGCTGGCTGCACTATTTCTGATCCAAGCCAGGATGCTGTTGGCCTACTTGGCCACCTGGGCACACTGCTGGCTCATGTTTAGCCAGCTGTCAACTAGCACCCCCAGATTCTTTTCCTCATACAGCTTTCCATCCACGCTGCCCCATCCTGTAGCATTACATGGAGTTGTTGTGACCAAAGTGCAGGACTCAGAACTCGGTCTTGTTAAAACTCACACAGTTGAACTTAAGAGAAATACTTACGAGTAGTGAGAAGCACCCGTTGTGAGCTGGCTTCTTTTTTACAGCTTTCCTGTAGCATTAAAGTTCTGTTTGCTTTTATCATTGTGTCATGACAGTTATCAAGCATTCCCTCTCCTGCCCAAAGCTGTAATGAATATATGAGTTGTCATCTAATGATTTATACTCTGCCTGCATTAAACCAACGATGGGTCTAATTTAGCAAATATCTCCTGACACAACTGCTAGATCAGTGGAGTGTAAGAACTGTGATATAAGTAAAATAAATACAAAATCAAAGGAGAGAAGACTTATGGAAATAATGACCCTTATTTGCATATCAGGGTTTAATTTCTTACCTAACTTGGCTCTACCTCTTTAAAAACTGCCTTGCATTGTTTCAGTCAAGATCTTTAAGCAACATGGGGGGTACCCATACTCACAATACTATTATGTCAAGAGGGGAAAAAAGTAAGAAATCTTTTTTGTTACAATAGAAGTGTTAGATCCTAACGTTGTCTTGGAGTACAGTAAGAACAAAAAGGACATCACCACTATGTCAGTGAGATAATATTAGTGTCCTGTTAGATCACATTTGTGCTCTCGAACCCAGACACAAACCTTCTCTCTGTCTCATCCCAATTCACCTAAGTATCTGCTGAAAAGAAGTGATAAGACCAGCCATCATTCTTCTCTACAAAGGAAAGCTTTCAGAAGTGGTGAAACGTAAATGGCTTTTCTATTTCCAAACCAACACTAGGAAAGTCAGGTGTATATTCTTTGCTGTCAGACTATTTTGAAGGAAAAACAAAATAGTAATCACTCACTGCCAAGCAAATGGAATTCAAAGATTGACTGGAAATCATGACATTAATGTCTTCCCAAGGGTTTGTGAGATTAATGTAGCAGTTCTCTCTATAATATACAAGCACGAGGAAAAAATATAGCTGGAATAATCAACAGCTTTTCAAATATATATATTAATTTAAATACTGAAGTATTCACGCCTCACCACCTTCTGGTCTGCACCTAGAGATAAGATTTTAATTGGCTATACTGTTAGAATTAATCAGGTAGCATCTTAAAGGAAAATGGTTTTCCCCATAACTACCATTAGATGTTACAGCTCTGTTGTCTCCCTTTGTGGTGGTTGCATCAGAGTACTCAGTTAATGGGGCTGGGCAGAAGAGCTGCTGCTGGATCTTGTAAGGAATGCTGCGAGTGTGTGTTCCTGCTTGGAGAGAAATAGTGCCAACTGAAAGTGTTACTTTGCTGTGTCATGAACGTGGCCTACTCTGCCTCGGGTCCTGCTTGCTTGGGCTGCTTCCGTGGGGCAGGCACCTGCTATGCTGATCAATTTCACTGATTCGGCCCCTGCTTGGGGGATGCTGCATCTGGTCTGCAGCAGATCACCCTTCACTTTCCCAATAGATTGCTGGCATATGCAGCTGTCTGCATCATTTTGAGTGACAGCGCCCATCCAGATTTTTTCTAGTTGTGCTTTCAAATGCAACTGTCATATTCCTCATTTCTGTTGGGACGCATATTGCGATTCTCCTAAAATCCCAAATTTCATGTTTTGGGCCTTTATAAAAGAGCATGAAAAAGGGACTAGTGGTTGGACAAAGGGGAATTTTTTTTTCTCAGAAACAATTTATTCCATAGCAAAATGAAGATGTAGCAGTAATTATTCTCCATCAAATCCTGTGCAGCTGGCTAAATAATATACCTTTACAATAGAGAAGGTTGCATGTGACCTCAGCACAGCTTTTTACATGCTGGTTTGCCTTCATCTTATGCCAACAAGACTTTACCTTTTAATGCCAGTTGAAGGAACAGTATGGTTCATTGAAATACTGTAGAGCTATCCTGAATTTTATCCTGTACCTTTTTTCCACTGATATTTTGAAGAAACAATATGGTAATATCATCACAATGTAAAAAAGGATCCCTGAAACACAATGTAAGGGTTTTTAAACTTTCATAATCTGGATTCAATAACAGCTATAGAAAGAGACAATGAAACCTTTTTTTCCTTCCCTCTTTAGTCCCACGTGTAGCCAAGCCATTTTATTCTCATTTTTGTTCCTTTTTGTTGAGTTTACTTGAGCAGCCATAATTCTGCAACTCAGCTTAAAGAGCATAATCTTGGATTTCCGTCAGAATTGTTACAGTTATACCGTGTTCTATATGAATTGACTGAGGCTTTTGGAACAGAATGGCTTACTTCAAGATCAAACATCGAGTATGTGGCATTTGGCAGTTTGCAAGTCTCATCTTTCCTGAAATCTCCCAATAGCACAGCCTTTTCAACCAACGACCCTGGGAGAACCTGATTTGAGAATATGAATTTAAAAGCCAAAGAAATGTATCTTTACAACAGCTTATTTGTTATAGACTAACAATACGCTTTTCTGCTCTACCTCGCTTTGAAACTGCTGCCTGTACAAATTCAATGCGCTGCATTACTGTTTGTTAAATTTATGCCAGAGGTAAGAGCTTTAAATCTCCTTTATGTGGTTCCTTAATAACAAGAGTAGTAAGGTATATAGCAGTTAGACTGCATTATCAAAGTATTTTTTCTAGATAATGACCTATCTTTAGGCCTCTATAGGACATAATCTTGCCATGGATGTAGTACAACATGTGTTGTAGGAGATGAATTGAAATTTTGAGCAACAGGACATTTGCTTTTCCTTATGTAGACTGAAAATGAATAAAATTTGGAAAAAAAAAAAAAATTGCATAAAAAACAGAAAAGACCTGTATGGCTCTTTATTGAGCTACGTTGCTGTTATCAGTGAAATTGACAGCAGATGCTATCAAATGATATTGAAAATATATGAAAAGATGCAATAATGAACCTATGGGACCTCATGCTGTACAGGGAACTCCAGCATTTTGCTTTGGTCCGTCCTGCTATTGAACAATGTTGGAGAGAACTGTCAAAGATATGTCTGTTTGGTCATTATTGTTTTTAGATTGCACCATATGTGAGAGAGTTAAAACTGAGCACTGTAGGAATAAGAGGCAGATGTGGGGGTTTTATGTTCTTGCTTTTGCTTTTGGAAAGGCAACTCAAATGTCAAAATTAAGAAAGATGAATTCTTAGCATTGACGAGTCTTCAGGACTTGAAGATTTTTATTGTTGTGATTTCTGTTCCTTTTTGACACATTTAGGTCATCAGCAGTAAAAATGAAAGAAGTGTGTTTTGCTCGTTGAGAGAAAATAATCCCCTATAAGCAGATGGCATTAAGGAACAGCATAGCGCTCACTTCAGATAGTCAGCCTGCACGTTTTTGAGAAGTTAGCTAGAATGCTGGATTAAGAAACCTGCTAGTGATCTTGACACACAGAGTTTTCTATAGTTGGTTTATTCTCCTTTTCCAAGAACTGCTCTATCTAGAGACTATTTCCTCTACAGAAGTTGCCTCTAAGTAAAATGGTGTAATCTAAGTGTCCTTTTATCTTTTTTTCCTCTTTTTTTCCTCTTTTTTTTTTTTTTTTTTTTTTTTTTTTTTAAATTATGTGTCTATAAGACATGCTTCTCTTTGTGTTTGTGAAAGATTGTGTGTTCTGTGTGTCATTACCTGATATAGATCTGCTTGTTTGGTCCTGTATTCTTGAACTGCCTGATCTCTGGACACTGTTTTCACAAACTCTAACTCTTTTTCTTTCGCATCTCTTTCCTGGATTTGCTGCTTCCTTCAGTCTCACGTCAAGGTCAGTATTCATTTTAATAAGGGTGTTTATCGTGGTGATGTCTATTAAGCTAATGCTGAGGTCTCACAGACGATTGCACATCAAATTGCATGATCCACAAAGTAAAGGATCAGAGATTTGGTCAAGTCTGTGTAGGAGCATGGGTGGGAATGAAATGTGTTTAGAAGAAATCTGTACTTAAAGGAAGAATTTGTAAAAAATCTTTTTGTAAGAATAAATCAATGTTGTTGTGCACTGTGAAGAATGGGGGGAAAAGGCAAGATGATTTAAATATCTTTGTCTGAGGTTTCAAGAAGGAAAACTTGAACTTCAGCCTTATTCTCTCATATATGTTGTCAAGTGCAAAACTGGCTGCCTTAAAATACTAGTCACCCTAGTTTCTTAATTGCTGAATTTTTTCATTGTGTCTGTGTCCGAAACCGTGTGTTGATGTTGTAGAAGCTAACAAGAGATGATATGTTTTGGAATCTTGTAGCCATGGCTTAATTGTTTACTTTGTCTTTTCAAAGCAGTTGTGGAAGGTAGACTCAGAATTTCAGTAGAGAAATAGCTAGAAATGGACTTCTATGACACATGTAATCTAACAAGTCGAAGTGCATGATCTAACAGCCCTCAGTTACCTAAAAACACTTGGAAAACATTGTGAACTCTTGTCTTTGCTGATAAAGTCAGTTTGGTAGCAAGCATCCGTGACTTTTGAGGAAATGATTATAATTGTTTCAGGCAGTGCCTTTACCCAGAAAGCTTCTGTTTTAATGACTAAAGTTCTGAGTTATTGACCAACATCCGGTTTTTCTATTCCTGATCAACACTGTGAAAAATGTGGTGGTCAATGGAATCCCACGATGGCGTGATGCTGCTGACGCCTTTAAATTGTGTTGGTGTTCTGACCTTGGCTTGGCACAGACATTATGCCTGTGGCCTTGGCTGTATGTTTTCCTTCCTCCCACAGACTGGAAAAAGATTGGAAGTTAATCATGCTGTCCATCAATACCTTCTGTATTCAGTGTGTTGTTCTTGCATACTTGTAACTTCTGATGAAAGGAGGACTGTCCTTGAATGACCGTCTTCTTGCAGTTCCCCAGGAACAGGACTGCCAGGAAGCCTTTTTGCCCTGTGAGCATTCTCATCTGAAATACTTAGAATGTTTTTTGTTGTTGTTTTGGATGGGGTTTTTTTGTTTGTTTGTTTTTTGCCTTAGTGCTATTTATATTGGGTAGTCTGTTTTTGCTGGTTGCCACCATGTATGAAGTTCGATATCCTTTGTTTGGCTGTTGAAGGCCTAAATGTTATGAAATCCATCTGTTGGAGGTATTTCAGCTTCAACCCATATGGCTTTTATCAATCAATATCTGCACCTATGCTGGAATGTGTGCCTCTGGTGGCGCAGTGGTATAAGGTGCTGCTTGCAACACCAGAGGCCCGGGGTTCAAATCCCCCTGTGGCGCAAGTGGTACAAGTGCTGCTCTGCTACACAGAAAGGCTCGAATCCTGGGAGTTGGACTCGATGATCTCTAAGGTCCCTTCCAACTCGCACAATACTGTGATACTGTGAATTCATAATAAACAAGAGAGGGGTCTGGCTTTAGGGTGCTGTTTGGGGGATTTATTTTATTATTATTATTTTTTTAATGAATAAATAGCTATTCCATAAAGTTTTGTTCTGCTTTGGAAGCTACAACTTTATTTCTCTGTTAATGGTGTTACAGCAGTTAGTTTTTTCAGACATCAAAGCAAGTGCAACTTCCCGAAAAAGAACTGAGTATATGCAAAATCACATTAGGTATGTCTGTCTTGTAGAAACAGGAAAATACTTCAAATGTTATCTGCTCTCATTAGCAACAGCTATGCTTACCGTAATCAGTGCAAAACCTTTGAATTTTCTGATCTGACTAATAAGTTTCCATCATCTCTATCCTGTTGGTAAACTCAATGAACCAGAACATGAAAATGCAATCTACATCACTTTTGTGTTGTGGCACGTACTAACTGTTTACAAGTCTGAAAGCCTAAAGTGGCTACTGTAATGGTTCAGAATAAATCAAATAGACTTGAAAGGTGGGATGAAATCACTTTTCCATACAGATTTTTTTCTAAGCCATCTCTGTTGATGGAAGTTTTACATAGAGAACTATCTAATGCTGAGTTCCAGAGAGTAATAAAACCAGTACCACTACTCTGATGTCATTTGCTTCATCAGTGAAAAAATTAGAGAAATGCCATGAAGGCATAGTCTACAATTCTTTTAAGCAGTTCTGATGTATACATGTCACGAACGTTGAGATGTTATTACTATAAAATAGAAAAATTTATCAAAGATATCCTGAAGTTTTCTGGACTCTTTGTTATTCCAAAGAAAATTTGAAGCAATAGGAAGTAATAAAAAAATACTGTAAGCCTTGTTTCCACACAGCAAAGTGGCTTGGTGATTCAATGAGTAAAGGCTGGTGGCATCAATCCAGATAAAAGTCCATGTAAAATAAAATGCCAGAAAACAACTTGAGAATATAACAGCCTCATAAAGTCAAAGTAAAAACAGAACACTAAATCTGGGGAAACTGTCTCATTCCTTTTTCCAGAGTCCCAAATTTCTGCTACACATCTAATGACCAGGGAAATATTTAAAACACGGTGTCCTTCTGTAAGAAAAATGATAGATAATATTTCTTAGAAAGTTAAGCATCTTTAGAAAATTCAGTATACTATTAAGTAGCAACAGTAGGATGGTTCTACTCGGAAAACAGAAATCAGGGGATGGAGCTGAACCTGCTGGCTAGGTAAGGCTTTCTGTTCTTTGTTTCTATTTTATTTGGTATTTAAGTGCATACTTGTGTAGATGATAGGATCAGACACGGGCAGTGTCAGCCATCTTTCTTGTAATAAACTTGTGCTTCTACTCCATGTGGACCTCAGGAAACATATTTTTTCTGTACAAGTGATGGAGCCTGGGCACAGGTTGCCCAGTGAGTTTGTGGTGTCTCCTCCTTGGAGGTGTTCAAAAACCAGTGGACAACCTGCTTGAGCAGGGGCTGGTCCAGACTGACCCACTGGGCCCTCCTAACCACTCTAAAGTTCCATATTAATTGCAATAAATAAGAAAATAAATAAATGTGGTGTGGTAAGTTACAGGCATATAGTTGAATTATTGTCTATGGCACTATGGATTTTTCATTGCTATGAAAATAACCTTCAGTATACTGTGCCATGCACTGTATCTCTAAGAAGCTGTGTTTCTGAGTACTGAGAAAGTGCCTGGACCAATTTCAGTGCAAGTGTGGCTGGCTCTCTAATTTCATACCTTCGGGGGACTCACTTTAGCCTTCCTTTTACCAGCATGCTGATCATTTACCACCTCAGGAAGTGATAAAAATGTCGAATATGTGAGTCAGCAGTGGTTAGTTCTGGGCAGTGGAGCCAGATACGTTGGTTTCAAAAGAGTTTCCATTTATATGTCCTTCATCTCTAAAAAGTAATGTCCTCTAATAATTGTTTTCTACTTAATGTTTTTCCCTTTAATTTTACTTAAATTTAAAAAAAAAAAGGTTCTATGGGATTCTTTACATTTAAAAAAGCACTTTTTTCTTGTAGGAGTTATCCATTCCTTGTGAATGAGGAAAAGAAGTAAAACATCTGTAAGATGATAGTGGGAAACAAAAGATTGAAGAAGTCAGACTTCTTGGTTGTTAAGGCTGGATAGCAATAAGTAGAGCACAAACACCGTGTTTTTTGTTAAAATAGGTCACTGGCAAATTCTTTAGGATTTGCTTTAGGAATAGAGATTTCTTTATCCATTTGAAGTGGAATCTGTAGCTTTTCTGTCAAAGGTCGTTTTTTCTTGCCTTGTTTCACTGCATCTTAACAAAGCAGTTATTCACAGCTGTACATCATCTCAGAATTCTCATTTTCCCTCAGTCTTGTATGATCTGATTTCTTTCCTGCTACCTGCTGAAAATAACTTGACTGATGAGCTGTTTCTCTTTTTATGTTATTGCTCTATTTTCAGTACACATAATCGCAAAGCATACAGCTTTCCTGTGGGAATTAGAATGGAGAGGCACATGGGGGGCTGTTTATATGTCAGCAGTACACTGTGAATTCGGAGTTCTGAATCCCTCACAGCTTTCCTTTTCTGGATATAAGTGAAAGCAAAGCATCTTACCATGCTGTTTGGAAAATCAAAACAAAACATTACATAGAACACATTTTATTAAATGTCTTTATGTTAATTACAAAGTTAATAAGTTATCTAGCATGTCATCAGAAAATTATCTGAAATTATCATTCAAACTTAATGCAGCGTTAAACATTTTGACTAACCCGTATGTGTCACATCACATTTAGTCAAATGAATAAAATCTGAACGTTATTTTTCTTCTTTAATGGCTAACTTCTATGCAAAATGTACCCCTCAAACGGCTAGACTTTTAGTTCTGTCAAAACTCTAAAAGCCAGATAGGGTATGGACAGATAGTGAATTTGTGGTTTGAATGAACCTTGGTATAAGTGTTTTCCTAACTGTCTACCAAAATATAACTTCTTGTTCTGATAATTTTACTGATAATGACTGCTTTCAGATTTCCTATCTCCTTGAGCTTAGTGGCAGAGTCTGCAGGAGTGAAACATTACCCACAGAAGTGTAAGAGCAAGTTATAGACTATTTAAGCAAATTAGGAATATGCAGGTTGATGGAATCAGATCAGATATGTACAAGATTGTTGAGGGAGCCAGCTGATGTCATTGCAAGGACTTTTTCTATCATCTTCAAAAGCTCATGGCTGTCAGGGAACATTCCTGATGACTGGCAAACATCATGCCCACTTTTAAGAAGGATGAGATAGAGAGTCCAAGGAATTCTTTGGAGCAGATCCTCCTGAAGGCCATGTTCATGCATCTGAAGAACAAGAAGCTGATAGGGAACAACCACTACCATGCAAGGTGACCTCCTTGCCTTAGATGAGAGCCATTGGAACTGGTGTGTTTTAGATGTGACTTAATACTTTGCTTTTTGACAAAGAACATTTCTTACTATTGCTGTTTGCTTTCAGTCGTGAATGACCAACATGCCCCCGTCTCTTAGGTAACTCAGCATGCTCAGTGCAAAGCAAAGGGCTTTTTACATGGAATGTTATTATGTTATCAATTCCTTTACAGCACAGAACAGCTTTGGTGAAAATTGGGATGGAGTTTGATGGTAGTTTTGGGATGACAGTCGGTTTTCAGCAATTCATTTCTAGAGTCATCCTTTCAAACATTTCATAATGAAGTTGATCACTTGAAGTGCCCTATCTCCTTCTCTAAAAACCAAGAGTGAGAGAACATTATAAATCTGAGGTGTAAAACAGTCTGTATAGATAGACCAGAAGTGCCTAATTTAGTCCTAGAAAATTACAGCTGCCAACAGTTGGCAGTTGCCAAGCCATTGGTGCCAGCCTTGACAGAAGATTGCAGAAGGCCCCAAACCAATGTAAAACTCATGTGAGGCCACTTTCCTTTTAGTTCCTATACTCCTTTGTTGCTCAACTCCCTCCTAGTGTGGCATGTGAACTTGTGACTTCCCAATGCCATTCATTTACTGTAGATCACCAGATGGTAGCTCTAAAAAACATATGTTGTCTTCCTTAGCTTCCACATCATTGCAGCTTGGTCTTTATCAATCCCACTGGCACTAACAGCGCTGACAGTGTCACATAAAGAGCTGAGTAATCAGCTAAGAAATAGTTTTAGTACTATTTCCTTGTAACAATATATATGTAAAAAACATAAAAACAAACATTTCTTCATTATTTGTGATGTCAGTGTTTTAAAGTATTGATATCCTTTTAGTTAGAATAAGATGTATTTTTCCTTCAGCATCACTTGCTGTTTGTTCCCTTGCACTTTGCACTTTGCCCGGATCTTTTTTTTTCACTTTTTCATCATTACTTCAGAATGAATAGTGCTAAGGCAAAACATAGGCTTCACTAAAAATCAGTTTCACTTCAAATCCATAGCAAAACCATACTACTACTATTCCTCAGTCTCTTTATGCACACTTATCATTACCAAATATTTCCTTAGTGTCTCTGATGTTAAAGGTTAACACCACTAGTGAAGGTTTCTTGACATTCTTGCATCCTTGCTCTGGGAAGCTGCTCAGGGTATCAGCACTAAAAACACAGGATTTTATGCAATTTACTGGTCTTAATGACACATCTTGTGCATAGTTTTTTATTGCTTAAGGCTTGACTTACATGGAAGTTGGATATTTTGCAAGTACATTTCTCTCTGAGAGTTAATTATCTTCCTTGTGAATGAAGAATTTAAAAGGTTTAAGTGATTTTATTTTAAAGTCTCCTTGTTTTTACTGTAGAAAAGCATTTCAGGGGTATGTTTTTGGCAGATCAGCAGATTTGTTTTATCCCCTTTGGAGGGTGGGAAACAGTTTCAGAAGCACGTATGAATTGCTGATACTGCTCAGATACAGGCATAATCTTCCCCAGATACATTTTTATCTTTTTTTTTTTTTTTTAGTTGATTTCTTAAGTTTCTAGAGAGAAAGGAATAAATTTTCTTCCACATCTTGGAATAGCAGAGAAGTTTTTTGAATTACAGTTAGAGAAATTCTTGGCTTTATTGTGATGGAGAAAGGAACTAGACGTCTTTCTGTATCGTATTTTGACTACAGCCTCTATAATTTTTAATGAGATTTTTAATACTGGTTAAAATCTTAACCTGTAACTTATATCTTCGTATACAGAGACAGTTAATCTGTAGAAAACATATGAGATTTGTATTAGAAATATTCTTCTTGACAGTAAAGTCTGTTGTTTCTTTATCTGTCCTAAAGATTATGAACTTTCACCAGTTGCATAGAAGGTTAATTCATTGAAATAGAGAAAAGATTTGTACCTACTTGTATCACAGTTTTAGGCTGCATCAAATCATTTGTGTTGGTAAAGCGATCAAATCCAATCAATTCAAATCTGAATTTTGCCTCACTTGTCTCAAGGTAACCAAGTAAAAAATAGTTCACTGGAGTAGTAGATAAAGAGTAAATAAAGAGTAGATAAAAATGTATCTTCCTCTGTAGATACTCCAAACTAGAGAGTATGTAATTAGTGAACTTCATAATCACTAGGGATGTCAGTGACTGACATCAGATGTCTGGAGCATGGGGGTCTTGTGCCTGTGGATGGATTTCAGCAGGTTTTGTTAGTTTTTTTTCCCATCCTCCTGCAGAAGATGTCCAAAAGAATCAGTTTACCCGTGACACTCACAGACATACTTATTCTGTAGAAGATCCATTCAGTGTGAAATGGTGGAATTCTCTCCTGAAAAGCATAAGCCATTAACCTTGTCCATACACATTACCAAGGCTATAAACCAAGACAGGAACCTCTGGTGAAGAAAGGCTCTCAGATGTTGCTTGCAACATAAATTCTGTACTCAGAAAGTTTTCCACAAACCCTATGGCATTCATTTGGTTTGTGAAGCTCTCCTGTTTACACTCCAGAGACCTCCAGCTGACAGACTGAGAAGGCAGTACTATAGCTATATCAGAGATGCAAGAACCAAGCCATCTGCACTATTTTGGTTGGCTATTCAGCTCTGTGTGGTATACTTACTACAAATAATGCTGCTGTTCCCCACTTTCCAAGCAGTCAAAAGTCCGTAACAAATCATTTCAGTAGGCACTCCTCAGCTTAACCTGTTGTGAGCTGTCAAAGCCAGTGCTCTTATGTCTTTCATAAGAGGAGTTACCTCTTAATAAATCTCCTTGCTAAGCACCAGAAATATGCCAAGCACGCAATTCTGGGAGACACAGTTGTCTGTATTCTGTACTATAAACTGGTCTCTCCAAGTGGATGCCAAAATAGAACTGTATATTCCTCATCTCAGATTCTGATGTTAATGAAGATGCAGTAGCAAAATATAGTTTGGTTATCACGATGACATTGCTTTTCCATCAACCCCATCATTTGTCATTCTTTTCCCAGCATTATCGCTGGGCATTACTGAGTTTAATCTTGTCAGAAGGCTCAGGCTTGGAACTACTTCTTGCCATAGCTAGAAGCACAAGCACTTATACTTTTAAGTCTATATAGCGAATCTGCTAGGAAGACTCTTCATGAAAACAATTTGGTCCTTAAGTAGACAAAACAAATAATGTATGGTTTTGATACGGGCATACCAGCAATGTAAAAATCATCAGGCTTTTAGTCCTGAAACAGACCGTTTTATAGTCTTATAAAAGATCCTGTTAGCATCTCTGTCCTCACGTCATTTCCTTGGAGCCACTGTGCCCTTTTTCTCTTCTCTAACAAGACAAGATCCTGAATGTTCTCATACGTGGTTTTTGTTGTTGTTTTTTGATATAATAAGTCTTCCTCCACTGAGTTGGTGTGAGGGCTGCTCCAAAAGTAATGCCTCCTATTTTATTGTGTTGGCCCATGATGTCAGAAGCAGATGTTGATGATACAGCAGTAAAGGTTGAACCTCCCCACCAATATCTGATTTCATTTTGTTGACTTGTGACAGATAGCAGCAGAGGGGCAATCTGACCAAAGGCTGTCTGACATGCATGTGAGTATGAGGCAAAGGTGTGTCACTGACTTCTTCCATTCAAAAAAATGTACCCATTGGCACTTGTTATTACTTACCAAACGTTTATGGAGACCTAACTGTGGATGTGAGCACAGTAAGGCAGTGGGTGGTGCATTTTAGGAGTGGCAACAGCCATGTGAAAGACAAGCCACATTCTGGATGGCCATTCATGGCTCTCACACTATGAAGAACCTTTCAGACCATTGGATCATTTGTACAGATAATTGGCTAATGGTGGTGGCTGCGTTGAAGAAACAGTGCTTTGTAGTTGAGAATTTACTCTATCAAACAATGTTGTGTTCTTTCATCTGTTGTAGTCTCCATGGAAATAAATAGGAGGCATTGCTTTCAGAGTAACCTACGTACATTCATTGTGCTTTCTGCTTTAGTAACTGTTTGTTTTAATACCTTTTATTGAAAACTGTGTTTTCAGTAGATGTCACCTTGAAACACATTGATTCTTCAACATTAATTCTTTCAGAAGAACAGGATAATTTGCAACCCTTATCTCGAACTTGTGAAAAACTTCAGAACAGGACTTGTCTTTATTGATATTTGGTCCAATATTTGCTGTAAAGTAACCATAAGCTACTCTAGCATAGTTTTTAAATGATTTGCTTTTAAAGTGTTATTTCCCCTGCTTTATATCTAGCTTTTGTGTTTGTTTTTGTTTCAATGGCTGATTTCCATTCCATTTTTTTTAATTATTGTATGTATCAAGTATTATTCTAGAAGGAATGAAAAGATTGCGTACTCTTATGAAAGAAAACAACTGCTATATTTTGATTTGTTTTCTTTTCTGGCTGGTGGGACTGCAGTGAAAAGAGACGTGTGTGATCTTATATCACAAAAATACCCTCTGAAACCTCAATAAAATGCCATTCATGAGGAAGATTTTATTGCTGCTTAGAAAATACTTTTTTCAGCCAAATCATGCAGGTCTCTTGAGCAGAGTGACTGGCTGTGTGTGATCTGTTCATAGGGTGGTTGGCTCATGCATTGGAATTGAAGGTAAAAAGAACAGCCCTTCTGGGAGCTCTTCCCACACTGCTAGGGCCAAATTCAACTAACTCAGCATGTAGCTAGGAGAAGGAATCCACGCTGAGGCCTCATCAGTCTTATTGATAATGTCATTTTTGGCTTTGCATCTATTTACTCAATTAACAAAAGCAGCAGAAGAAAATACAATAAAACAAACTTATTTGTTGAACTACTGAATATTGTTATTAAGGTCCTCAAAGCATTTTTATTTTTCCTAACAAAGAAGCACACGTATCATCATCGTACAGCATTATTTTAGGGTTCACCTTGAATTTGTGTTTTTAATGCTCTCAAATTTAATAAAAATGAAGAATATAAAACTTGACGTGTAATTAATTTGATATTTAATCTCTGAAACCTGATTTCAAATTTGACATCAATTATGAAATTATGGCATGCATTATTTTTATCACATTTATTTTCTACTGAGTAGATACTGAGAGGTTAAATAGTTGAGAAACTGCACTTTAGTTTTTAAATGAAGTAGGGAGTGAGAAATGGAATTAGATTTTGCTGGAAACATGGTGCTGGGGATGTGTAACTGAAGGTTTTTTGCTTTGCTCTTTTTTTTTAGCAGATTGTGTCTGACCCTGTCTGAAATTGAACCTCAGCTTTGCTTAATTTACTATGGACTTACTGGACTAAAATGAAGACTCTCCTGTTAATCTCTGTTGTTAATCCCTCAACTGTAGTCAGTTTGTTAAAGATCTTGTTCTTTTCTTCCAGTTACTTTGAGAATACTAAAACAGCACTCCAACGCTGTTTGTGTGTAATTGGCTACTACTGTTCTCTCGACTGGAGAACAGCTGACTTTATTACGTTTTTTTCAATCAAGAGACTGAAGACAAAAATCTACTTTCCCTGAAAAATGTTAGCTTGATAGCACTTAGAGTATGCATTTGAGATGCTTGTGCTTCTCATCTTTTGTAAGGTTTATATTTCTGTACATGTGTTTATTATGTATCTTTCTCTAAATTCTCTGACTGTATTAATAACTCGTGCCATTTCACTATTTGAAATGAGCTATGTATAAGCTTTATGTGGTGCTCATATGTCAGGTGATGGGTTTCTGTTAGAGGAGGATTTTAGGCTATTTTCTGACTTGGAGTATTTAGTCTGTGCTTAATTTATATACTTTATATTTTCCTGTATTTTTGTATTTTCCCATCAGCTGTTTCTGGAAGAAGAAGGGTTTTTTTAGCTGGAATCAGAGATGGGCTTACTGCACCAGAACTCATGAATCAATACTGGCAGCTAATTCTTAACACTGAGGAAAGAAAACCAGTGTAGAGTTGAGATTTGCATCTAGCCTTTGACATTCACACTTGGTGATTCAGATGCTGTTAGGACCCTGTCCTGAAAATTTGAGGCAAGCTGGTTTCCCCATAGTCTTCTGCATCTTCATCCCTTGCCCACTCCGGCGATCACCGAACACACTCTTTGTTTTATAAACCAAGGTTTCCTGGGTTCAGAAAATGTGGTTCACCCTCCCCATCTCTTAAAGCCACTGTGGGACTTCTTGTCTCACATGCAACAGACCAGTTAAATTCTGAGAATCTGTTAGTATTTTCATTGTCATGTGTTACCTTGTCATATATCAGAACAGCAAAGAGCAACATAACAAAATGATGAGAGGTTGTTGGGGGAGACTCACAAGCAGAAAAGGTGGCTGAATTCTGGAATTGGTCAGCTGTACATATGGAAGAAGCTCGATGAATATGTGTTATCCATTTTTTTTATCTCATACACAAAGTAGAACAGAGGTGATGGTACTAGACCAGGATGTTTGAAAAGCATAGTTAAATTATTTTGTGTTTTTTTGAAGTTAGTAACTGAATTCACAATTTCTTTAACAGTAATATAACAACTTAAGAAGCAGTAATTGCTTTCTAGAACCCAACATAGCGAAGGAGCAGCCTCAGATAATGCTCATGCTCTAAAAAATAGTAATCTGGGCATACGAAATTGTATAGTGAGCTTCAGCAGCATGTGACTTTCTTGACCCTAATTATTCAATGAGTAAGATAGGGAGCTTTGTTCAGTCTTTGGCAGTTTTGATTTGACTGTCAATCAGACACACAGTTGTGGTGATGGGACTATGTGATGTGGTCAGTCCTGTTTCCTACATCACTTATTTCACTTACTTTCATTATTTTCTTTTTTTTTTCTTGAGGTTAAGGAATTAGGCTTTCCAAATACTGTCATTATTCTCTATGGCTGGGTGATCAACTACCAGTAAGTTAAATTAAGCTTTAAGCAACTAAAGACTAAAGCAAAACCTTTTTAAAAGGATTTTTATTTTCTTATTTTCAATGTGAAGTGGCATTCTTAACAAGAGTTCCTCACTGTCTTCCTTCTACTAAACTTCCCAAAAGGTAAATGTTTTTCTTTGCGCACCAAAACACTCTCAAAAAAAAAAAAGGAAAATTAAAAATAATTCCTTACCTCATGTCACCATGCTTATGATCTTTAGATTCTTAAGTTAAGGTGAAGGTTATGGCCATATGACCTTTAAAACAAAGAAGTGATGAAGGAAATGGTGCTGGAAATACAGCAAGTTGGACGCTTCCCTTTGAGTTTTGAATCATTCTAGCTCAGATCACTAACATCCCTTTCAGTTGATGTTGACTTCTTTGCAGTAAAAAAACTTGTGTTTTTTTTTTTAAAACCCATCTAATCACTAATCAAAAGACTCCTAATAAAGATCTGGCCAATGTAGTTTATTGTTTTCTGCCTTCTAGGATTACTTTCTGGAATTTTGCTAGTTATATTGTGTTTTGTTCTTCGACTTAAGTTGCTGTCAGCATTAGGCTCTTTTATATGGCATCTGCGTTTCATTCCACAAGTGAATAAATGTACTGATCAGTGTTTCTCAGGACTTCAAAGTGTTTTGAGGCCCTATTAGCGATTTGTGCATTGTAGAATTCAGTGTTTCATAATATAATATTCATTGGCAATTTCAAACTAAATAATATTGTGCATACTTTTTTCTTTTCTTTTTGCCTTTTTGCAATAAATTTCACTGTGTATGTATTGCATCCGTTTAGTTATGTTGAGAAGCAGTGTGCTTTAGAGCTGGTGAAGTTCCTCTGTCCATCAGGATTGGTAGCTGCAGCAACAGTGCACTGTCCTGTGGGTGGTGGTAATGCTACGTTAATGAAGGCTGTTGCTGAGTGCATTCTTTCTGACATGGCTGACTGACAGTGTGCCTACTTTGTAAGGTAAAAATAATTTCCAGGAACCTAAGTCAGATAAATAGAACAGGCGGTTTCTTTAGCTGTGAACAAAATGAGTGTGTTTTTTCCTAGAACACGTAGTTGTCATTTGAAATATAATCAAGTACACATTTTTTTCTTGAAGATAAATTTCTGTAGTGACTCGAATACACTGCAAATGTGCACTTATCCTTGGATCATTAGGAAATCTCCGTTGTGTTTTGGGTGCGTAACTTTGGGGAAAAAAAACATTGAAACGATAGTAGAAAGTTCAAATTAAATTCTGCATATTTTTGCTTATCTTTTTGTCACCTATTTTACAAGAATTTACCTGTAATTACCTCAGAAAAGATCATCAGATTAGGGTAATAAATAACGATATGTCAACATGTAGCATAAAAATCCATAGAAGAAAGGAATTAGCAGCTATCTGTGCTGATGTGCATAACTGTAAAAGATAATTAGGATTAAAATGAAAAATTATTTAGGGTAGTATGGAATAATTTAATTTAATTTAAGCCTTAATACAATTAATATTATTAGGAATGAAAAGTCTTCCAAAGGACTTGCAGGTAACAAACTGAATTGGATCAGTCTTTTTACCGCTTTTCAGGAATACCTGATGATAGATGGGTTTTCTGTTGTTCTCACAGGCAAAGTCTTTGATAGATTCAAATTGGCAGTGAATAGTGAAATAGTAGCAGTACTTGATGTGACATGGCAAAATGGATAAAGGTTTTTAGCATTGGAAAAGATTTTTTACATTTGAGTGCTAACTCTTTTTAGGAACTATACCTCCAGAGCTGTCATTATCCAAAGGTTTGGTCCTACCAATGACACAATTACCCAGCAGAGAGGTAATGCTGTAAGAACCTGTATTATCTCAAAGGTTTGTTGTCCAACTTTTTGTTGCTTTTTGACGAAGATACAGAGTAGCTGTTTTATCCTGCATAGGAGTTTAAGTTTCCAGACCTTATGACAATTACAAACAGAAGTCTGAGTAATACTCTGTAATTTTAAGACTACATCTATTAAACTGCTTCAAGAATTAGAGTATCTACTTAACTGTTTGGAAGGGTTCAGTTTCACACCAAACATGAGAAAGTATACATTATACAAGCACAGAAGCACAGACCCTTATAAATACTCCTTTATTTGAAGAGTTTGTTTTTTTTTTTCTTTAAAGAGATCTTGGAATGTGCAGGGAAAGATCTTCCTTATACATACTTTGATCAGGGTTTTGGTTTTATTAGTATTGTTGTCTCTTATCTAAACAGCAGATAACAGTAACGAATACCACTTTCCCAGCAGGTGAACCTCAGTTTGCCAGTTTATAAAAAATAATTAATTCCCCTACTTTCATTCTAGAAGTTGAATAAGAATCCTCATGTGGAGCTGAATGTGTTGGACTTGCATATTTTCATTTTATGTGTTAACTTAGCTGTACTTTCTCTGTTTATTTTGTAGGACAGCTAGAACCATGTATTGTACAAACTGAGTTGGTGCCAACATAATATATCCAATATGTTGTTTAATCACTGAGCAAGTCTGCTTTCAAACCGGGCAGCACGCCCATTACCAATGAGCAGCACTGGGTTAGAGCAACTTAACAATTACACCGGTTGTGTTTTAAAAGCATTCTGACTCAAATCAGCTGTAACTGTTGGAAAGGGTATTTAAATACGCCAATAACTTTTTAACATCATCAGAAAAGGACTTTTCTTTTATTCTCAGTCTCTGGAGGATGTCAGCACTTTTTCTCACTAATAGAAGTTTGTTTAGCACCAAGGAAAATTTGCTATCTTTGCAACTTTTCCAGCACCAGTTGGCTTACATTGCAAAAAGTATAGCTCAGTGTTGAACCTACATTTTTGGAAGAGCTCAAAGCACCATCTAGGCCTATGCCACATAATTTGGACATATATATCGCAAAGAGGTATTTTCTTCACAACACTGTTGTTACTAGTTCTGAAGAAAATATTAAAGCAGAGTTGTTTGTGATCTATTCTAAAAAGTATTTCTGAAATACAGAAGAAACATTCTTCCTTCTCTGTGTGGATAACATAGAAGATAGGAAGCTAGTATATCATTCTGCTTTCTAAACAGTAAATTAAAGAGCTGTCTCTACTACTTGCATGATGTTTGGGGGAGATCTTGCAACCAAAGAATTCATCTTTTATTCCAAAATCCAAACTCCAGATATAATTATGGAGAAAAGGGCTGAGGAAGCAAAGCTAGCCTGTTTTGTTTTGATTGGACTAAAAGTTTAGACTTAAGTTCTCTGTGGTCAGGAGGCTGAGATTAAAGGGTCTGTAATTAGATTCAATACTCCATGTGTCTTAATGCCCAGAAAGGCCAAACCCTGTCTGCAAGCAGTGGTAGTTGCCAGGATCATCAAAAATAATTCATAGATACAAGTGAAAAGGAAATTATGCATGCTTTCTGAAATAGTTTGTTCTTGCTTGCTCCTTTCTGTGAAAAGAAAGGATAGGAAATTCCTCAAAATATCTAGTAAAGAAAAATAACTTGATTTTTTAAAGAAATAGTTTTGGAAACAGATCGCCTAGAAATTGCAGGTAGTCTTCTATGTTCAGGTCACACTGCAGCAGTTTTTCTTTCGATTCTCTTGTTGTGCTTATGTTAGATATAGTGGTACTCAAAGCAAAATGGATTATTTGCATGCATTTTTTCTATGTCCGTGTCTGTATGAGCAGAGAAAAGGTTTCTTTGTAATACATACCTCAGTCATGAGGACAAATATCTCTCTTGATTAATAGCTTATATTAAATAGTTACTTCAAGGTTTTTGTTTCAGAAATTTCCATGTTTTAGCTAATAGTAATGAGTAAAATGGTGTGTTCATTAGATTGACTTAACATTTGATGGTAACACTAGAAGATAAATCAGTTTTGCCATGTGCAGAGTGACTGTATTTGAGGGCACCAGTGCTTGCCAGTCCAGCTCACAAGCATGAGGCCTGACCAGAAGCTGGACTGCATTCTGAATGCTCTTCTCTCTTACAGGCAAGTTAAAGATCAAAATAAGAAAGTAGCAAATCTGAAGCACAAAGAGCAAGTGGAGAAGAAGAAGAGTGCACAAATGCTGGAGGAGGCCAGGAGGCGAGAGGATAATCTTAACGACAGCTCCCAGCAGCTTCAGGTAACATGAGAATTGGATAAAAGTAATTCGGCAAGTGCATCATTGAAATAATTTGATCACTGCAACGTTCAGATTGGTGCGGCATTTCCTCCTCTGCTAATCATCTAACCTTAATAATCTTTATTCTTTAGCTGTTTTGCATGTTTTCTTAGCTGATTTTACCTTATATTGTTCCTCTTCTTCAGCAAGTGAAAGATAACCAAGTAAGTATTGTTATAGTAAATTGAAATTTTTGTAGGGCAACTGAAAGGTCTTGTTTTCTGTGTTTACTCGGCCTTACTTGACAAGAACCTGCTCTACCTCATGAACTCTCAGTATGCTTTCTAGACAGTTTGCATTACTGTAGAAATCATAACATGCTGCTGCCACCCCGAATTCTGGTTATCTCAAATCTGTCCAGGCATACCAAATCACCGGTATGAAACCAACTGAAATACTTTTTAGTCTGCTCTAGGTTGGTAACAGCTGTAGATGGTTTATCAAACAGTTCAGTTTTCAAGTGCTGTCATAGAAACGTTAAACTGTTGCCATGAATTAGAATGAAGGCTGCATGGTACCGAGAGAAGGTAATAAATATTTTTCCTGTGATTTCTTAAATTTACAAAAGCAGCTTTCCTTTTGGTGAGTGAAAATAAACATGGGAATCAAAATCTACCCTTGAGATCTGATAAAATTCTTCTTAAAATCTTTAGAGAGCGTGCTTTCTCAGAGCTGTTTTCTTTGTTATCCTAGGTTAAATCCTGGTTCTTGGTACCAGCTGTGTTTGCCACTAAAACTACAATAAAGACATAGAATAAATCCTAATAGCTCACAAGCAAAGACAAATCCCCTCCTTAATTTAAACAGATACTTCTTTACTCTGTTCTGTGGAATTCCAGTGGGATGGTTTCAACCCTTTAAGAACTTTTGAAAGAACCACAGAAACATGTCCACGCGGAATGCTCTCAGATGCACCATTTTGTGGTTTTCCCCTTAGTTCAAGTCCTGCGTGTGTATCGCACTGAAATAGTTAAGTTCCAAGTGTATTAAAATGATTTTGTAACTACACTCTTTTTTAAAAGACGGGGATGTGGGTTTTCTACATCTGCTAATGGGTTTTGTGGCTGTAATGCCATGGCAATGCACAAGGCTCTTGTTATGTGTCAGCTGAAGTTCAAATAACACAATCCTCCTTTATTAGTGAACTATCTTTTAAAATTCCTAAAAAAATAATCTAATATATGGTTAGACTCATAATCTGCAATTTGCATAAATCTGTATTTTAAGTTTGGAAAGGTAAGTAGTACTTGAAATCTGTTGTTCAACTGTTAGCGTGTTGTACTTATCAACTATCACACGTGTTCATCTTTGTTTTATTTCTCTTAAAGCATGGCTTACCCTACTGGCTTTTTTCCTTGACGTTATTCTTTCACTTTTTGTTTTTCTTTCTGTTACACAAATGGAATGAACTGAAAAAAAGCCTGACAGTTGTTCTCTCCCAGCTCCTGTTAGCATACTAAAGCTACTCTTTTTTTAGAAGCAATAATTTACGTAATGTGTTTGTACAGCTACGCTTAGCAATGAACGGACAGTGATATTCCGGTTATTGATAACTTTAACTCCTATTAAAATTAGTTTAGTTTCTGATATTTCAAAGAGATTCTATAGCTTTGTGGGCAGCAGTGAGACAGCTTCCCCTCAGAAACTGACAAGTTAAAAGAATGGTGATGGTTTGTATTGTTTGTAAGTGTTGTAGTGGTAGAGATATTATAAATATAGGGCTAGGAATAGCATACTTAGGATAATTGTACAGTAAGTATTTTCTCTTATTTATTTATTTTTACAATAAATAGCTTACATCTGGGGACTAGAAAAAATTAAAGTTGTTTCTTTTGAGGAAGCCAAATTATTTGATGTTTTTTCTCATTTTCTCTAGTGTTATTTTGTCGTGTCTTCAGTAGTTCTGCCGCTTTCCTTATAATGATATGCAAGTATTTCTGAGATAAATATAGATACTAACAAATGCATGTGAGAACTTAAGACTGAAGTTGCATGTGATACTTAACATTAAAGTGTGTAAGTTACCACAGTGCTAGTATTACTTGACTCTCCCTGGTTCATTCTCTGCTTTTGTGAATCTAACTGTCCTGTTTGGGTGGGCTCCATGTTAAAGAGTCTTTCCTCATATTCAACACAAGGCTGAAGGGAATGCTTTCATTCACGGATGAAAAAGGTCTGTATGCCCTAATGAAAATATCAAGCTATGGTAAAATATGGAGTGTTTAATGACAAGTGACAGGCTCAATAAAAACTCCTTCCCTTAGAAGAGCCCTCTGCTTATAGCCTCTCTCTCTCAAGGATTTCAACATTTTGATTTCCTGAAAGTAAAATTTACCCAGGACCACATTTGAGTTTGTTAGCTATGGAGACCTGTCTTCTGTAGAGGCTCTAAATGGCACTGCCTTTTAATTGATTAAACAAAATATTAAACTTGAGAGGAACATAGATTATTTTATTTTATTTTTTTTATGCAACCATTGTTGGCTTTGGGGTCAGGACACAGAAGCACCAATTTCAGATAATTTTGGTCTTGGTGGTTTGGGCTGGAATTAATAATATGACATTATGAAATGCTTAAAAATATATGATCTGCATGTTCTTCGGTTGACCGTCTGCAATCCAGTCAAATAAACACGCTCCCAAGCACATATTCCACTCCTCCTCTCTCTGTCCCTAACAGGCATGTGGTTTTTTTCTTCCTGAGTCCAGTAACAAAATGTTCGTTTATTCAGAAAGCTCTGATGATGGAAATTTGGTATTTTGGGGAGTGGGGGAAGAATGAAAACCATAATGTCTCAATTCTAGTGAGTTGGATAAATGGCTTTCCAAATTTGTCTTTTCCTCCTGAGTTCCTTTAAACCTCAACTCTCTAGAGATCTGAGAGGTTAACGAGTGTCTGGTCTATAAACAGTATGAAAAAAGAGGGTCTTGGACTGGAGTAGAACATTTTTTTTCTTTAAAGAAAAGAAAAAAAAATAGCTTGGCTATTGTGAATAGGAAGTGATATGCTGTCTTGTCCCAGGAATGTAACGCTTACTGAAATTTCAAGGAATATGAATGAGTTAGTATGTATATTCTTTTGTCTTTTCCCTCCAGTATCTGTTCCAGAGTTTTCAGGTGGAGTTTTCAGAATATTTTGTGGCACAGAGTTGTCTAATGTTGTTTCTGTGTTGCAGCAATTATCCAGCAAATTGCTGCTGAAAAACTGTGTATCCAGAAGTTGCGTAAAATACATTTGAATGCTTTAATTAGAATCTGTAAATTTAGTAAATTTTTTTCCACATTCAAACTTGAATAATTTCACCTATAGTTCCTGATCCATGAATTATATGCAAGCAGACAAGTATGTGTTGTTTTTTAACTTGCGACTAAATAGTGCCTCTATCTACTTAGTATTCAATAGGCAAAATATCCTTATATTAGAAAGAACTGAATTTCATTTTAAAAAAACTTGCAGGTTGTGGGGGGCAGGGAAACTTATGTTCAGTTATGACTTTACTGGGATCAAGATCAAGCTGGATGGATAAGTAACAAAATACCTTCTTATCAAATGAGCCTTCTGAATTATTCACATATCGGAAACTATTTCTAATGAAGCACGATGGCATCTTCACAAAGTCAGTATCAACATTCAAAAATCTGAAAACATGAGTAAAACTTAATGATTTGCAGCAAGTACTGGAGAATTTCATCCTGATTAGACTTTGAGGGTAAGGTAGCTGAAGTGTTTTAGTCTGATCTGTTGATGTTTGTGTCATGCTATGAAGCAGAATATGGGTTACCTTATTTCAGCTGTTAGTACAGAGAGAACATACTGCCCTAATTAATCTCTGATTAACCTGTAATTAATTTTATCTGTGACTTTTGTACAGTACACACAGAGCTCCTAAAGAAACAGGCATAAAGAGCTCTAAACTTGAAGATCGAGATTTCCTCCACAGCTTACTAGGCATCATCAGCTTTGAAGCAAATTGGTTATGCTAGGTAAAATGGTGTTACACATTTTTGGGGGGATAAGTGAATTTCACATGCCAAGTTCCAGGGCAATTCCTCTTCCATGTAGACCACTGACACATCCATCCTATCCTGCCAACTGAGTGGAATGTACTCTTTTTTTTGTTATCTCCTAGATAGCACAGCTCGACATGTTAAGGCCCACAAAGCTGTCAGATACCAAATTTTAGCATGGTAGAATCCATTTTTTATGCCATCTTCCATCTGCAGGTTTTATTACGGAAAACACAATATATCAGATTTTTTTTCTCACTTAGTTCAGATCTATCTCCTAAAATTATTTGAACTGTTCTTTCTCTCTTCATCTCTCAGTACTTTTCAGGTACTACGATGGGAAGGAGTTAGGCCCTTCCTGTTGCTGTATAATTCTGAGTGCCACCCAGCCTTGAAAATGTTTTTTTCTTGCCTGAGTCTGACTGGGTGTCATTGTCAGCAACTCATGTGGCTCTAAATTTATTAAATGATATATTCTATCCTAGGCGTTCTTCTTTCCGTCCTCTAGGACAGAACGTCAGGATATGAAGCACAGAAAGAATGTGAATTGTCTTTGCAATTCAGTTTTGAACTTAGCATTGTTATAAGATTTTGGTAATTAAGCAAAAACATAATTGTAATTCACACATTATATAAATCATGTCTTTACTGCCTGTTTCCCAGAATGGCACAGAACTTTTGTTAATAAAAACACAGCAGTTATGTACAAATGCAGAATTTAAAGGACAATTGTGCCTCATAAAAATCTTAATGGAATGAATGTATGCAAAATATGCCTCCTTTTAGATTTGAACTATGCAGTAGTAGCCAGTAAATAGTTATGGGATTAACTGACCCCCCAGCCCTTTATCTGAGACATTCTGTGACAGCTGGCTGTGCATTAAAAAGCAGGATATACATATGCAGTAGTCACTTCAGTATGCATCCTGATTTGTTAATGATGCACTTCCACCATCTTTTACAATATGTAGCTCTCTCTGAAAGCAGTGCCGCCTATTTATTTCCATGGAAACTGTGAAAGATACAAAGAGCACAATAACACAATTTGATTTTGAGAGTGATGAACAAGACCCTGCACACTGCGCTTATAAACATCTGCACCAGCAGAGGTTACCTGCTGTTTCACAGCTGGTACAGTTGCCCACATAGTCCAACTCTCACTGTGTTTGCATCCACTGCTTGGTCCCCATAAATGCTCATCAAGCAATAATGAATGTCAATGAATACCATTTTTTCTGCACAGAGGAATTCAGTTCCACACCTTTGCTTCATACGCATTTCCATGTCAGATGCCGTTCTGTCAGACTGCCTCTCTGCTCCCATCTGTCACGCAGCAACAAAAAATAACATAATATTGGTGGGAAGGTTTAACCTCTACTGCCATAACACCAACATCCACATCTGATGCTGAGGGCCAACATAATAAAATTGGAGGCAGTATTTTCAGAGCAGCCCTCAGTACAGAAAATAGCATTCCATAAACATTACATTCTGTGCTTCTTTGGAGGGTTGTAATTTTCAGCACAGTGTGTGCAGTTACTGTAGATACAGCAAACATTTTACTGTGGCAGATGCCTGGAGAAAAACTAGTTCTTGTTCTTATCATGTCATAACTCTCCCTGTCAAGAGAGCTTTTCCTAACTTCCCTGGATGTCTGGGAGGAGTTCCAAGAATGATGACCTTATAGCTAGGTTTTTGGTGACTTATACTGAAGTTTCTGTGTGGGGATTACTTTGAATGTTAGCCTATTTTCAGGTGTTAAAAGATCATAATTAGGCATGCCTGAATTTCTATCTCAACAAGGCAGCAGTGCATGCAAAAGTTCCTCCATTTTCTCTGTTGAAATAACAGTGCAGCTTTATTTCAAGGAAGATAATGAAGGCTTGCTAACAGATTGTAGGAAAGTAAACAGGAGAAGGTAGGAAGAACTTCTCAATAAACAAGAAGAGATGAAGTCAAGTCCTGCAGTATCTGCTCATATGAGGTTCTGTTATTGGGAATTTTAGTCATATTCATGCCTTATCTCAAGTTTTAGTTGAAGCCATTTTTTCTGATATGCACTTGCAAGCTCTAAGCAACTTCATTGCTGCTTCCCATTGCTGCTTCCATTGCTGCTTGGAGGTGTTCAAGACCAGGTTGGACAGGGCTCTGGGCAACCTGATCTAGTAAAGGCGATGTTTGGTGGCCCTGCTAGGCAGGGGGGTTGGAACTACATGATCCTTGAGGTCCCTTCCAACCCGGGTCATTCTGTGATTCTGTGATTCCCTGTGTATCGTTGCATATTGATACCACAACAATAGTAATACGCTTTTGAACAGATAATTATTTGTCTCAGAAACACATTTGTCACAGTATGAATTGTTCAGCTGTGTTGAGGGAGGTGTATGTTTTTCTTCCCACTGAAGTCTAATACACATTTTTGAGCATCAGAATAAATACACAGTCCCGTTCTTTAATTTGACTTGGCAGTTCTTATAGAGACAGAATCTGTAGTTTCTATGTAATAGAAGTTTATACCATGAAGGAATTGTTAAGGAATTGCCTTCTATATTTGACCAGGTGAGAGCAGTCCTTACAGAGTGTTTGTTACCATAACATTCACAAAAACTAAGCATGAGAACTGAGAACAGACTTGATGTTTAGAATGGATCAGTGTCTCTCTGGACAGATGCTTAGCCATCTGTTTTCATGCTCTGTTTTCCCTTTACAGTAGAGTTTACCAGGCATGTACTAGGTTCAAGCTGGACATAACACCATGCCTTCCCTTCTTTTAAAAAGATGAACCGTGTTCTCTCTGTTCTTATATAATGTAAAAATGCCCTGCAGCTTTGAATGGACAGCTGGAAAAAGATTCCTGAAAGTCACTACATACAAACTGGAATTAAGCAGTCTCCCAATTATCCTGATGTTTCCTTATTTCCAAGCTGAGATTTGTAGTGAGAGAGTGCTATTATAAAGCTTGAGAGTTCTTCATAGAGGAAAGAAGACTCCCTGCGTCCTTACATTTCTCTGTGATCCATAAGGAATATTATTCTCCAGACAGCCTTTCACCCAATTGTTACTGCAGAAACATTAGGTGTCAGTGGAAGAAGAAACCTGCTATTTGTTTTCTGTTTGGCAAAGAGCAGTTTTGGTACCCTTTATGATATGCCAGAAACTAAAGACTGTGAAGACTGGGCTGCTGAGTGTGTGCCAGCGACCTTAACCACTGGATGTTTTTTGCAAGGGTTTTGTGTTTTTTTTTTCTCCAAGATTAGTATCTGAGTTCAAACTCCTTTCCTAAAAACTGTCAGAGAGATTAATGTAACTGTTGACAACATGGTGTGGTTCCTGTGAGGAGGTCTCTCCTGAGAGCAGAAAACATTTGAGGGCCAGATTTAAGCAAAACAATAGGAATATATTCAAGGGGAAAAACAGCTCTCTTTTCACTTTAGTGTTTGATTTCATGAGCCTGAGAAATGGCAATAAATTCGCATTTTTCCATCTCTGTTTTTTTCTTTCTCCCTTAAACTTGTCTTGTTTTTACTTGCTGTGTTGAAAATTGTTTCTAACTCTTCCCTCCCCAGGAATAAAAATGTCCAGTTGCCACAGCTCATTTCATAGTTTCATTGCTTAGTAAAGTTGCTCTTCTGCCTTTTCCTTCTTTTGAGCAACAAAATAAGAAGATGAGGTGATGCTGGGCACCTGAAGACAATGTGACAAGTGCTTCAGTATTTGCTTTATAAATATTCATGTGATTAATCTCATATTAGTAATAAACCTAACTCAGTTCTAATTCAGTATTATTGCTATTCGTAGTATTAATCTTGCTTAGCAAGGCATACAAATTATCCTTAAGCTACTGTTCTTTTTCTGTAGAAACAGGCCTATCCTTCCTTTAATTAGCGCTTTCCCTGTTAAATTTTTCTCTTTAGCTAAAGTTCACACGCTCTTCACGTGTAACAGAACAACTACTCTTACTGTGATGCGTAAGTATTAGCTGGCATTGAGGCTTAGGCTACAAGTCATGTATTCATAACTGATAGAGGGCTGTAAAATAATTAGCATCATTCATTTCATCTGTTGCATTTTGTTTGAGGTACTCTAGGATCTGAATACAGGTGGTGGAAAAACTATGTATCACCTGTTCTCTTACTGATGATTAAAGGATTATCTTCTTAACATTCTAGAAACTGTTATTTAGTTAAAATTCACTAGCAAATTCAGTTTAGGACATTGTGCTGTTCTCTGATAGAATCATTTCATAAAATCATTTTGTTTGGAAGTCAATAATCAATCAGATACTATCAAGTCCACTATTAAACCATGTCCCTAAGTACCACATCCACACATCTCTTAAATACCTCAAGGCTTCCTTCCTGACATCCAGCCTAAGGCTCCACTGGCACAACTTGAGGCTTATAACCTCAGGAAAGAGAGCAACACCCTCCTTGCTGCAGCCTCCTTTCAGGTACATATAGAGGATAATGAAATCTTCCCCAAGCCTTCTCTATACTAAACAATCCCAGTTCCTTCATTCACTCCCCATAACTCTTTTCTGGCCCTTCACCAGCCTCATTGCTCTTCTCTGAATGCTTCCAGCCATTCAACATCTTCTGTTGCTGATGCCTGAATTCTAAGTCTTGGTATCTTTAAGGTCAGATGATATTTCAAGGCCTCTTTTGGAAAGAGAGGGAATAAAAATTAATGGAATTCAATGTACTAAAGCGCATTCATGCCTTTCTGATGTACAGTTTTCTATGCCAGTCACCATTCATGTTCTTTTCCCTCACTCTTTTTAAAGAATCATTGGGTACTCTTAACCTGTAAATGGTTTTTGCATTATAAGTGCCTATGTCTGCTGGTGCTATGGTAGTGGGTATTGCTTTATATGGAGACAATGTTCCTGGTCATACATGGCACATGTAATATTTTCTTTAAATTTATCAGTTTATTGAGGATACTCAGCATCCATTTTGGGACAGTATTATTCATGCTATTGAATTACTAGTTATACATAATGCTGGCTATGTAATAAACAATTATCGGGTTAAGGTATATGACAGGGTTGGGTTTTTTTGATACGTGAACAAAAGAAAAGTAGATCTTACAGCTGCTGTGATGTATTAGTACAATAATGTTGACAGGACTAATGTTGCAAAGGAGAGTTTAGCAGAACAGAGGTATACCAAGGGAATAGCTTATGGTTTCAAACTTAATAGTGCAGTTTAAACTGTCACTGTTTTTTGTTGTAATCCCATATGAACCTAGGTGTCTTGAGTCATAGTCTTGATTTGTGTGTGAAGAAGAAATGTTTTTACAGTAGTATTTCCCTGATTAACCTCTCACAGAGAAATAAAATACAGTGAGAAACCTCTTGCTTTGCTCACATTTTCACAGCTATATTGTCAGCCTTAGGTCTCATTCCAATCACCAGTGCAGCGACCACTATGGTTACATAGACGGATAGTCCCTGTAGCTATTAAAATCATCAGTGTGGTAATTTGCAACAGATGAAGCAGAATTTTAACGCTATTGGCACCCTATGCAAGCTGCTAAATGGTAAATCTGGTTGTTAATATTGGCAAGGTGCATTGGCCTGTCTCAGTTGTTACTAATGAGAAGTGCATATACAAAATGAGCATACCTATCTGATTGCTGCATTTGGCATGCCTAGCTTGGAATAAGAGGAAGAATAAGAGAAAGTATAAAAAACAGGGAGCTATCAGTAAGAGAAGTTGCCAGTTCCTTATCTATTTATTCTGTTCTGCCATTCCCTTTTAGGCCTCTCTGTGTCATACTGTCATTAAATGCTGATCCTTTTCTTCTCCATCCTCTCCATCCTCCTTCAAGCAGTGTATAAGTGTATAATTAATCCATATCTCAGAGAAATTCCACTTAAGTTTGTACTTTGAAATACAGAGCTTTGTGATGGACACTGTATTCAACTGGTATTGATTAGTATCCTTTCCTACTGCTACCTACAAGCTCTGTGTATCTCACATTGCTGCTAATGTTGTATGTTTTGGGAACGGTTTTGAAAGTAACGCAGCTGTGAGTGGTAGCTTATAAAATATCTTGGAAGAAAAAAATCTGAATGGCTGGCACTGTTCTCATATTTTATAGACACATTGGATAATGTTCGGAAACATTTCTAGGTGGTATTTCAGGTAATAGTAGCAGTATACAGGAATTTTGTTAAGGTCTTTCTGTGTGTTCAAGAAACAGATGTTATCAGAAATCGTTTCTCTGTGCTAAGATTTTTTTCCTCAACTTTTATTTCCTCTTCATTTCAAGTGGATCTATTAATAGCAAAGTGTGCGTATTTAGGTAATATCTGTTATGCTGTGCCTTTACCGCTAATATATTTTGTGGCTTTTCATGATGGTTTTTTTCTTCCATGTAAATGTGTTTTAGGGAAAAGTGCATGCACGTTTTGCCTTTACGGTTATATATGCGTGACAAGCAGAATGCTATTTACATCCTGATATACTTCAAAATTATTACTTTCAGTTATATCTATGTTCTAATGCTATTGCTATCGTATAGCACTGTCACCTCTGTGTTTGCTTTACTGCTTCTTTGTGACCTATATGTTTGAGAACAGAAGTGAGTTCACATAACGTCTGATGGATTAATTAGCACCATATTTATTTTCTTTGCATGGAGAGGAGAGCATGCTTTTTTTTTTTTACAGATGCTTAACGCTTCAGTCAGCTTCTATGTAAGTAATCTTGACACTCAACTAATTTCCCATCATAAACTTGTCACGATGTCTTACAGACATATTTTACTATCTGGATGTTGGTTTTTTTCTTTACTCCTTAGTAGCCATAAAGGCTTACTTAATAGTGAGAAAACCATGAGCTACATGGCTTTTCATTTTCCTTACTGTGCTTGTTAGTTACTTCTCTACATGAGTACATTTTATAATTTTCTCAAGTCAATGTAACATTTACATTGTGCAATTATCTCATGTACAAGAACAGATATTACTGTGAACAGCATTGTTTATAGCTCACTTATACCTACAGGCCTCTGCTGTCCCAAACACCACTCCGTTTTTCTGCTACTTTTCTCCTTCAAAACAGAAATTCACTGGCTATTTCTCATAAACTATTGGCCTTGTTATGCTTTTTTTTTTTGTCTTTTTTTTTTATTATTATTATTATTGTTAATATACCAATTCAATCATATTTCTCTTACGTCTGAGAAACAGACGTAAAATTTATTTAAACACTTCTCTTTTTACTAGAAATATTTTTTGTTGTTTTTTTTTTCTGCAGCTGATGATCCACAAGTGCACATACATTCTGGATGTGCTCATCTTCTATTTTTTTGTTATGGCATTCTCAGGCGAATGTGTTCAACTCCTTCTGCAGTCCCTCATGTTTTCAAAGCAATGCTGTGGCCGGCTTCATCTCACTTCCCTCTCAATCCCTAATGGAATGAAATTCTTCTATTGCAATTTTTCTCCTATTGTCTCCTAAAGTTATTTTTCTTCATTTATGTGACTTGTCAGGCTAGAATTCCAATTCATGTGTCTTATTTGGCAGACACAGTTTTCCAGATGTTGACATATGTTGTCCTAATGAGTTGTCATCATGTATCTCAGTCTTTGAGCTTGCCAAAGATATAGAAACATTAGTTGAGGATCTCCTACTTGGCAATTCATTCAGCTCTCAGACTGTTCCTTTCATTCAGGAACTTATGGTAATTACATGTGGTGTTTCTGTACTTAGGAAGAAGCCCTTTTTGTCTCACTCTGTGAGAGACAGAGATGTCATATAAATTTAATATTTCTACTTACCCAACTTTTGCCCAGACAGACAGAGGTTTCACCATCACAAGCCGACTCTGCACTTCAATTCTTTCACCATTTGAGCATGTCAAGGCATCTGTATGCAACACCCATGATAGTAGCTTTAACACTGCCAGTTATAATTCTTTCAGCTCCACTGCTTGCTCATGCCCCTCAATATATATGGTACCAAATATTACACAAGTGATTACCTCTGCTACTTTGTTTTCAGAATCACTAATATTGGATCCATGTTTACATACATCTTGGCCCCAAGTTATGAACTACCCTACAGATATTTCCCCCTTTAGGAATTAATAGTCTTTTTTTATATTTAGCTCTTCAAGCACTCTTCGAGACAGCATATGTATTTTTTCTTTTATTGCCATCTTCTTCAGCAAATCACAGAATCATCAGAGAATCACAGAATGGTTTTGGTTAGATGGGACCTCAAGGATCATCAAATTCCAACTCCCATGCCACAATATTTACCCTGTACACACACACACATATATATGTATTTGAAAATCCAGTAAGTCCAAATAATCTCATCAGTGAAAGAGAGATTTCTCCATTTATGAGTGACAATATTTCATACTTCTCTTGTCCAGAGATTTCTGCGGGTAGTTAAGCAGCATGTGGAACCAAGTGAAGGAGATCCACCATGCTCACTAGAGTTTTAAGTGACTCTTATTATTTGCTTCTGAAATAAAATTAGATATTAATTCCACCTTTTGATACCACAACATTGAGTATTCACTTAAAGCTTCAGGACTTTCTTAAAAAGGCTTTCAGGTTTTTACAATTATTTTTCAGAGGAAAGAACAGCAAAAATTCATGAACAACTTGATTTATATTCATCAGTTCCTCTCTTCTTAAGTTTAGATTTCTGATTTTGTCATAGCATCTTTCTTTCTGGGCTTAGCAGTGCAATCAACACTGCAGTAAAGTGCTCTTCCTTTCTCATCTATGGAAGTATGAAGGGCAAAGTGTGCTTAATTACATTAATTATGGGGTTATATGAAAGTGGTATTTTCCTACCTAGGTGATTGGTTAGTTCTAGGAATCCTTGTAACAGTCACAAGAAGCAGTTAATTGCCCTCTCAGACTATTAAATAATCTTTCCCAAGAGGTAACCAGAGAAATCCATCTAAATTTCAGTTCCAATAGTAAAATTAAGCCATAAAGATGCAGTTACATAGAAGTTTGCCAGGATACCTCAGGTTTAATTGAACCTAAATGCCTTGGTGAAAACTTGCATCCTATTTCATGTGTTTTCACAGAACTTCATGGCAGATAACGCATTACACGAAAGCAGGAAAGATTAAATTGATACATCCTTTTAACATGCAACACTTGGACATCCTACCACTTCCTTCCTGAAGTGAAATAAAGGCAAGCCCAGAAATGTGTGTCAGTCACACCTCCTTTTCCTTTCAGTCTTTAAGACAGGCATATATTGGAATGGGTTTTGCATACGAATCAGCTGCAGGATCACAGTGTTTGTAGAAAAAAATCATATTGTGCCTGAACTCCTGGCACTCCCACAGTGTCGACTGGGTTTTTCATTTTCATTGTGGTGTCACCAGTGAGCATAAAGGCAGAGCTATCTCCCTGTCCCTGTTTAATTCCCTCTCTGCCACTGAATCTCACACATGCGGGACTTGGGCGCAGAGCTGAGTGAGGGACACAGAGGCGTTTGGGTAGGTAATGCATCTCAAAGAATCCAGTTACTGCACAGGTAAGTAACACTTCCTTTTTCTTTCCGTATAGTCGTGTATAAGATTCATGAAAGGAAATTGCAATGGTCTGTCACTCTGCAGTTTCATCAGAATACCCGATGCACTCTGTGTCACATTCTAATATATGTAGGAGGTGATGCAAGTAGTCCCCTACTTAAGAGGATAAATACATTTCACTGTTGGGGTTACCTGCTTCAGCAGTATATGACAAAATTGGGAGATAGCAGTTTTCTTTTTCCTGCAGTAAAGTACCTGTATTGTCACAGCCTCCTCATCTCCAAAGGGCATGTTTGTATTCTGTTCATGTTGAAAGGTTTCTGATTTCCTTTCTAAAATTCTTATTTTCTTCCTACTTGGTAGATTGTGGTTTACTTTAGCTTAGTTTTAATTTTCCAGAGCAATTTGTAGAATTGAAAGTCAAAATATTCTATTTCTGTAGAAAACTCCTTACATAATAGGTAATGGTAGTTATGATTTATACAGTGCTTTCTTATAGCGTACTGCTTCTCATAATAGCGATAAAATATTTCATGTAATTAAAAAGAGGAAAGCCATGGGAGTAGCATGGGTTGAAGTTCAACATGAGCCTATCGTGTTTCGAACTGTTGAGCCAAACAATTGGGAAAACATTGGTGGTATGTTAAAAGGCAAATGCTGGTTTGGCTTCATTTACTTTTCTCTCTATCGGAGTGTTGTGGTTGAAACAGCAGCGTGTGTTTAAAAAGAAAAACAAAACTCAAATACGGATCATTTCGTGATGGAAAAAGAAGGGGTGGAAACAAAACATTTATTTAAAAGTCTCCTGAAATTATCCTCCACTTTGGAGTGCTGCTGGTGTCTGACTGTGCAGCAGTCCGCTGCTCTTCCAGGCATAGATGTCATTTTGTAAGGTGGGTGGACACACTGTGATACTGTTAAGAGGAAGCAAGAAGCTATTGCAGCTCTTTGAACTGTTTGTTTGAGACAGAAGATGGATGTTTGCAACCAATCTTACTATTAGATGGGCAGGTGACATTTGACAAAAGTTTAAAATCATCATTTGTAGGCAATTGTGTTTTTTCTAGCACTGTTGTCTTATTTTAAACTTGCAACTCTTCAGTCTATATATAAAAGTTCACATATTATTTTAGAATAAATATATATTATGTAATCATAGACCTTTGAAGTGCAGGTGGTGTGGTACTGTATTGCACAGTTTTCATACTATGAGCTACTCTTTTCCCTGTCTCTCAAGGATTCACCTGTCTGAACAAAGCACTTTGCTATGTTGAATTAACCTCTTAAATGTTGGCCTATGACGATGAACAGTGGGCATACAATACATTTTACAGTGCTCCATTCTACACTCTTATTTTAAACCAGTTTCAATTTTACGTGCAGCTGTTCAAATGCACCATTTCCACTTCTGTTGTTTGAAATGGAGAGTCACACATCCTTGGCTATCCACGAATAATATCAAGTACAGTTGTTGTTCCCCACAGAATGCAGACTGGCAAGTAGATAGTTTTCAAGTCTGCACAGAATTTCTTGTAAACTTTTTTGAATCTTCAGTTAGACAAATCATAACTATGAAGTAGTTTTGGAAGACTTAATCAGTATTTCAGTAGGCTTTAGAAAGGATTAAAACATGCTCTGCACCAACTCTGATTTTTTAAATGAACATCTCTCCAATCGTTTCTTTAGAAATCAGTGGTTACTTGCCTTGTGAATCTGCTTTGGAAAGTAACCAACAGCAGAAAGCTCATCCATCTGCAAAACCTGAAAAATGTCATTGCCTTTTGCTAGTGGTTGAACTAGCCTTTCTCTATGTAAGAGCAATGGAGCCAGGGGTCTTGTCCTGTTTGGATCTAAAGCCTTGCATCTCTGTTGGGAAGTTCTCTTGAGAAGTGATGAGACTGCCAGAACTGGTGTTCATACGGCACTATCCTTGGTGATGTACTGAAAGTCTTGGGGAGCAGCAGTTAAGGAATAAGGTTAATTCTTTAGAACTCCAGTGATTCATTTTAGCATTACAAAGTTTTTGTTGTTTTTTTCTGTTTGGTTTTTTTTTTTCCAAATAAGTGTCTTTATCCTTAATCTTTATATGGCATGAAGCACAGAGAGACAAAGGAGTAAATATGATACAAAGGGAAGTGCAAAAACCAAAGGGAAAAAATGTTTGATTCTTCCACTACTGCTGAGCTGTCTAAAAAGCCTTTGCGTTAATTTAAACGTGCTAATATCTGATCTGAACCATATGATCTAAACTGATCTGCAAACTGAAAAATGCAGAAATCTTCCATCAAGCTGGTCATTTCTGATGGATTCGTTAAGCAGCGATGCTCCAAGACATTTACATCTATCCTGGGGACAGCCTGGTGTGCAGTCTTTTGTCCAAGCCACTACAGCAGAACTACATCAGAGGCAGAAGACACAGATTTATTTTCCTAGTGATATTAAGAAAATATGGGTCTTCTATGCAAATAAGAATGTCATTCATGTTGAATATCATTTCTTAAATTATATTATTACCAGTTAAACCGTATTCTTTCTGAGGAGAGTTTCCTTCTGTGGTCTTTGACTGTAGGTGGGACTTCTGAACCTGCAACTGTGAAGATGTTCTTAATTGAAGAATGTATTTTCAGATAATCTTGATATGTAGCTGTCTGAGGTTTAAACTGCCATTCTTAATTCTTAGACAGTTGTTGAAAAAACTTCCTTTAAGTCTTACCTGAGCAACAGAAAACTCTGTTTGGTTGATGTTTGCTTTTCTCCCCCTTAACCTGAAAATAGCAAGTTGCAAGACTGCAGTGCTTTGTTTTCCATTTTACCGTGCCTGCTGGTGAATGTGTGAGCAAATGGACAATTCTGCGTGCCTGCTTTCCCACCAATTCTGGCTACTCTCTTCCTTTGGAACTGCTTACTAATCTTCATTCACAAGAAAACCTTGCTTAGCTATTCTGTTTAATCTGACAAGACTGATGATGTGCCTGATGCAGAGGACAAACCCTCTTGCTCTGCCATCCTACTTTGCTGGCTTTTTCCTTCTCTTTACTGTGATCTTCTTCCTATTCTTGCATCGCTTCATCTTTCTTTCACTTGCGTGAAGCTGATTTGCCTGCATTTGCACCTTGGTAGGGAGAAGCACATTTTGCTTGGCATAGAGCTTGGTTGATTGAAAGGCTGTAGATCCAAACAAGTCTTCTTCACCTAGTCTTCCGTCATTTTCCAGGACAATCTGCGTAAAAAGGATGATCGAATTGAAGAATTGGAAGAGGCACTCAGAGAAAGTGTTCAGATAACTGCAGAGCGGGAAATGGTGCTAGCACAAGAGGAGTCAGCCAGGATCAATGCTGAGAAACAGGTCTGAAATCTTATAAAGTCACCGGTAGTCCTCTTAGGAAACAGTAAAGTACTGTTTCCATTGCTTTACTGTGAAACATAGATGGTTTTGTTTGATCAGCTATCTCTGTTCGAGTTTAGGTAACTAAACCCATAAAATCTGCTAAGCCTTGTTTTTCACAGGTGATATTTTCTTGGGGGGGGTGCTTCGGGGAGGGGGAAAGGAAAGAATGAAAGAAATACAAGGTATCCTATGCTTTAAAGTATTATTTTATATAATAATTCTTCTGACTAATCTTACCTATCTATCAAAGCTATCCTTTTGTATGTAAACGTGCTTACACTCGCTGTGTTGTTCATTGTGCACGTTTAAAGACGGTGAATTTTATTAGCATGGTCATCTGTATGGGCCACAGTCTCATTTAATTTGCAGTCTCTCAACTGCTGGATAGAAAGACAAGCATACGCAAACTTACACACAGAAAATACACACTCATGTTGGAATCACAGGTGTAAACTTCTGTCTGAATTTATTCAATGCCACTGGTCAGATACTCTGAAGAATCGCGTGTGGACCAGATTTTGACTTCCATAATTAATCACTAAGAAAACATACCATATGTAATGAATAAACTTCCTTTAGATTTTGATGCTTTGAAGTATAAGGAGCTGAGCCTGGCATTCCTAGTGTGCTTTTTGTGAACCTCTTCAGTGTTTTTCCAGTTTGTCTGTTCCTCTCCCGACCGTAATAAGCAAACAGGGGCATTTGGTCAGTTACACTGCAATGATGTGTTCTTTTTCTGTTAATTAAATGAAAAAGATTTGATGAACTGCACTTTAAAACATTTTAAAAGGGTGGTTGTTTTTTTTCAATGTGTATATCTTATAGAAATGTTACCTTGGTAGTGAATACCATGTAAAAGAGTAGATCTCCTCCTCAGAAATATATATGCATCTCATAAAAGAGCAAGTTCTATGCTGAGGTGCACAGGTCAACAAAATAACATGCAATTCTTACCTATGTTGTCTTAATGGTTTAATTTCTATGTTAGAGGACTGTGACAGTTGTGTTCTTCGAGTGCAGAGAAGCCCATGGAATTCAACATTTTGTGTGGCTATGCTCTAAACACAATATGCATAAGGTTTAGTGAGTCTTTGAAGGACAGCTTTGAAGAATGTGAATTTTATAATTATTACGTTGATGTGAATGTCTTATGTTAGGAAATAAGTATGAAGGTGAACGTAACCAGTACATTTACACAAATACAAGTATGAAGTAGGCTTGTTCTAGAGGCTGATCACAGGTCACCTCAGTATTTAAGGTGAAAGGTGAGTGGAGCACAGTTTGCAGATGGTTAGTAGCCTGTATTTGATTTGCTGGCTAAGAAACATGCTGATAACATTAACACAAACAAAGTTACAGAGGAGTTTCCTGCACAAATTGTCACAATCTGCAGAAGGAAGATTTCTGCACATTGAGACTCAAAATAAACCTGGCCAAAGAACTTTTAGCATTAGTGGCATGATCAGAAATGTCTTCCATTAGAGATATTCCATAGAAGAATTTGTGCAAATGTTTCAAAACAACCCTTGCAGAAGGAGTAGAAGGACATCTGAGTCAAAGCTACTGTCAAGATTAACAAAAATATGAAGGTTCTGTCTTAGATTAAAAGAAATGAAATAGCAAGGAAAGTTTCAGTTGCAGGATGGGAAGGATTTGTTCTCAGCCCACTAGCATGAGGTCCTTGTGGTTGTAAGTTTATTATGCAGAGGACAGGAGTTAAGTCTGGATTAGTAAAATAGGAAAGCATTACAGAAGTGGAATCTTATTTATACCTGAGACATCCTAAAACTAAAATATGGAAGGTGATTAGTGCTTAGGGAATACCTACAAATATCCATTATGGTTTTTGAAAACATTCACCAGCGAAGCCTCATAAGAGAGGCAAACAATGATCATAATGGTAAGAGATTGATGAAAAGGGAGAATAACTGGCATATAGATTGAATGGCTGTACAATCTGTATGATGAAGCAAGGTAATGCAAACGTGGTGCCTGAGGGTCAATAAGCTGTAAGAATCACTGAGAGAGATTGAGAGGAGAGGATGAGAGCCAAGAAAAGTATGAGCTGTGGGAAAAGATTTCTGGAATACAGTGGGCAACAGCATCTTAAACAGGAAATGGACTTGGATGTAGTAGTTTGTATGGAAGTGAGGAGAAAGAAGGATTTGAAACCACTGGGATCAAAAGAGGAAGACCTCTAGTTTACATCATCACTGATTATGACAGCTGTGTCTTAGTCCAGCAGAATAACTAAACTGCCCTCTGTGGCACATCATACTTTATACAGTGTGATGAACAATACACATCACAAGAAAAGCAACCAGAGAGTCTTGTGCCAGGTACAGGATAGCTGCTTTGCTCCCTTGTGCCAAATAGTTTGCCCAGTTGTTCTTTATTAGATATAGTCAAGTCATGGAGTGATAGCAAGTGGTTGTTTTTCACCGCAAATGTGAGGGGGATACGTTCCTTCAAATGTTTTCCATTTCTTCAATTACTTAAGAGAATGCCTGCCTTGCTCTATATTCTGTAGAGTTATGACAGAAACCCTTAGGTAGCTTTGCAGTTCTACAAATACAAGGCTTTGTTTTTGTGTTAGGATATTACTCTTTTGATCTTTACAGATGATTATATCATTCTTAGTCCAAATACAGATTGTATGTGTGAGTTGGAAATTTTAATATTGTCCAAAATGATTATAATGTTCTTATAATTGCATGCTTTTTATTTCCTCTCTTCTGTTTATCTTGTTCTTTACTATTCTGCCACTTCACTGCCTGTCTGAAGCTGTTTAATGAATCAGTGCATGAGGTCAACCATTTTGGCTTTAAGTGGTTCAAGGTATGAGGACATCTCATCTGTGTGTTCCTCTGCCCCACTGTGTATTGTTGTTTTTGTAGCCCTGTGTTGTGTAATCCTACCCTCCATCACCTCATGATAATGTGGTTTGCTGCTGTTTAACAAGCTTCACATTTGAATTACACTGTCCATGAAGCTACTTAGGCTTTCATGGTTCTCAGATACCCATTTCAGACTAAAACTTTGCTCTGTTTAATCCAGTGTTTGATAATATCTTGGCAATATGTGTTAACTATGGCTGTGTGTTAACACTCATTTTATAAATTGCAAGATTTCTCCAGCTGATAAATCTTCTTACATATAATGACTTGCATGTTCTTCAACAAGTTCTTTATTTCCAACATACTCAACTGGTTTTGTTGTTCCACACGTTGACTCCTGTATGTAAATATTACAGTAAATCACAGCAATGGACTGTGGCGGAATCCATTAGTTCAACACATTAGATTGTACAGCTGAAAGTATGTGGAGACCTCTATATTTATTTATTTGTTTTATAAATTCTTTCTGGAAGGTTGTAGTAGAACATGGGAGTTTAACTTATGTATCAATTTAATCACAATGGGGACCATTCCAGGAACAATGCTTGAGAAGATTTTCTTCATGAAAGAATATGGCCCATTCTCTGGGGTAAAGTCAAACAGAAGAGTTTATTATTATTATTATTATTATTATTATTATTATTATTATTATTATTATTTCTTTTTTTCTTTTTTTTTTTTTTGAATGATTATTTTCATATGAACCAATCTGAACCAATGGATCTATGCTGATCTGGTTCATGTCCCCCAGCACAGAACAAAGGTGCACCAGAGGAATGAATCATGGAACTGTGGGAGCAGGACACAGGAAATTCTTACTATTATTTTCTACCAAGATTGTATTAGTATTGGTTTTACCTAAAGCTGTTGTTGTATTCTGGTTTTTACAATAGGCTGTTATTTCTAAGGGCGTGATGGTGCAAAGCCTGACTGCAATGTGTTATTCTCTATCTTCAGTTTCCTTCAAATTTTCAGAGCAGTAGTCTCAGAGTTTTAGGTAGTATTTTTTGCTGATAACAGTGTAACTAACTCTGTTCTCTCGTTAATATCAACTCCTGCTTAAGTGCAGCCTCAATCTATAAAGCATCAGCTAACATCTAATTCCTTATCCTAAATCACTATGGCAGATACACGAATGAAAGACTAGTCACAATTCTTTAAGTAGCTACTTCAACTGAAATTTCTGAGTTAGTGGTCTGATTTTTACACTTTCCATCAGCTTTTTTGGAAGTTATGGTTCTCGGTGGGAAATTTTAATTTACATTAAGTGTATAAACCAACACCTATAAATGTCTGTATCTATGCTCATACAGTTTATCTTTTTATGGCAGGCATGTCTGCCTTGCCTTTTGAGAAGAAATAAGATACCAAATATTGTAATGGTAACATACTGTTTAAATATGCTGTCATACGCTGCTTTGTTCTTCCCAGTATTTTTATAAACTATTTCAGCAGGATTAAGTCTTACTTCATGCATATATGACATGTAAAAAGTATTTGCAGCAAGGCTCCTGAAATTCTCTGTCATGTATGCACAATTCAGATACCATGTCTGTTTGATAAGGAAAAGTAGGAAATTCATAAATAGCTTAAGCCTTCGTACCGGTTGTCTCTTTTTTTTCCCATCTCCTGTTCATCAGGATTTCAGTATTGTAAGAACAACGGCTGCAGAGATGCGAATATTGAGTACAGCCTCAGAGAGCCTTTTCTGCTTATCTGTAAGTTGCTATACAGAAAGTCTAGCCAAGTTTTGGGTGATACTTCTCTTCATTCTTTATTTGCCGTAAATCTGCCATTCTGGTTCTTTTATCTTCCTAAAAACATATTACTTTGACTACCTTTTCTCATAAAAATAGAAAATGTTCTGTTACTGGAACAGGTCTGAAATATTTTCTGAAACGCACTTGGAGTTATTTCACAGCACAAAGTCTCACACATCAGTTACTTTCTATAGATCCTTGTACGTGGGCGATATGAAGCGGAATTTCTCATGAACCACCCGCTCAGAGCTTTCTGAGCACTGTAGTTTTTTGAGCACCGCTGTCAGAACTTTGACTTTTCTGTAACACATGACAGACAGTTTGCTTTTAGCACATGTTTTTTTCTGTCTTTCTTTATTTCTAACTGGGAGATTTGGTGAACCACGTGATTGGAAATCAAGGCAGTATTCCAAGCCATGTTTTGGGGGTGAAGCTGCTGGCATTGCTTCCCACTGATTTCTCTAAGCAGTCTACGTTCTCTTTGGCTGAAATTCTCTTGAATACTTTCTGCAAAACTCAGTCTGGTTTTTGAGTGTATGTATATACATATAAGTCATATGTGTATTTAAGTCATATTAAGTAACAGAAATCTCTGCTAGAAACTGAGACTTGAATTCTTCCTCTGATATACATAGTTTTAAGAGCTTTTAATCTCAGTGGTCAGCCTGACATATACTCTTGCCATTTTTCAAAATCTGGATTTTTTTTCCCCTCCTTTTGTGTATTTTGGTTTTGGCGAGGTAAGGTGGCCATGCACCGTGTCCATGGTAACAAAGCTGTTGGCAATCATTTCAGAAGGGCTGCCTCTCCTTAAACTTACTTCTCCCCAGAGTATTTTGATGGATTGTGTAGCCTCTTCCTTTAAAAATATCCAGTTTTATGTCAAGTCGCACCCTTTACATGGAAAGGTTGATTCAGTATGTCAGGGATAACATGGAATTCCTTCTGTATTCGGTAATACACTTTCTAAGGGGTGAAACTGTACGATTTTTGTTCTGGTCTTAGTTGTGTTCAGCTGTACCTGTGTGAGGGGCTTGAAGGATTTTCTTCCCCAGTGGAGAAGAATGAAGAGAAAATAGCAGTGAATAGAAAATCATAACCAAAGATGACTTTGGGACAGAGATCTTTTTCTAACATTACAGGCGAAAATACTTCTAAGGAACTCAGAATCCTTTAATTTTGGTTAACCTGTTTCACAAAGTTGAAAGGCGGGCAAAATTTGATAACTTTTAGGAGAACTGGGCACTCTGAAAGGATAAGGATAATTCTGTTCAAAATATATAGTGAGCATTTCTCAATGTAGATCATATTTTTAATGAAAGGAGAAAGGGGAGCTGTTGGGGGAAATGGTTGCATGGAAATTCGGTGAAAATGCTGATCTTACACGGGTTTTGTTTTGATTTTTTTCATTTTTATTTTTAATAGATAAATATCAATTTCAAGTAATCTATTCCAGAGAAAGCCCCATCTTCACACCTCTGTACCTGGTATATTGTTTTCTCAAGTGCCTACTTCTAGGTGGTATTTTATCTGGTTTGGCTCATATAAGTCTTGAGTTGCCTTCAAATCTGTTTTGAAAGAGGAAATCATGCATATTTTACATTAATTCTTTCTTGTAAGGACCCAAGCAAATACTTTAACATGTACTTAAAGCTAAGCTTGTACATTTTCCATTTGGAACATCTTTTCCATGTTCCCGTTGTGATCTTAAATTGTGGCCATAGGTGCAAGTGTAATACAAGAATGTGTAGATTAAAGCTTTAGAAAACCTCATTAGACTTGTTTATTGAATGCAGAAATTAGAAAAATATACTTTTTTTTTTTTTCCTGGCAACTGATTCTTCATGAAAATACATGAAGTGTAACAAAAAAAATTGTATTCCCTTCCCGACTGTTCTTTTTTACAGCAAAGTACAGAAGAGTGACAGATTTCAGATTAATTAAATTGAAGAAGATTCTTTGTGAAACATTTCCTATTGACGCAAAAGCTTCTAGACATGGCTGTACTGCTGTTTATCATCAGATTCCTTCAAAGCCTTCATTGAATTTCAGCCTTAGTTTAGTTGGCTCAGAACAGTGGGAATACTTTGCGGTTGTGGCTGGATTCTGCTCATTGCTGTCTATTAGCTACAATGCTAAAGATTTGCTTCCGCGAGTTAGAATAGGTGGAAACTTTCCCAAGCTTGCCAACAAGACTGTACTTCTTCAGTTTTACTTTAGCCACATGTGCAACCTTCATGTACACGGATGGGCTTTCACATAGTAACTGTTCCTGATCCTTGACATCTTTTGAGAAGAATGTTAAAGTTGAATGTGGAATTAGCATACTATATTTTTTGCACTAAGTTGTAGTGAGTTAATATGACACCCCAGAACTTGTTTCTTTGGAGAATGAATCTGTAACTATCTAAACTGACAGTCTATGAAATGTAGCACAGCATTAAATATTCACTTCCGAATAATATTTGTTATGTCTAAACTTCAGTCTGCCACAGTAACATCCTAGGTAATATGAAACAATTGTCCTAAACTATTATTATTATTAAGAATTAATTTTTTTTTTGTATTTATTTTAATTGTTATTATCCTAAATAATATGAAAGATAAATGTGTTTAAAAACCATTTGGATGTGGTGCTCATGGACATGATTTAGTGGAGGTTTGTTAGTTAGGGTAGTACAGTTGGGTTGTGGTTGGACTCGATGATCTTCAGGGTCTTTTCCAACCTGAGTGATTCTATGATTCTGTGATTCTATGGAGCTTCTAAAAGGCAGCAATGTTAAAACCAGTGTGCTTTGCAGAATCCCTGCGAAAATCTGCTTACATCCTTGGATAATTAGTCTGAGCTGATTTGACTCTGTTACTGCTGTTACCTTAGCAGCAGTTGACAGATTAGATGTAACCAAGTATAGGTCAAGTTATTTTGAAGAGGTTCAAAGCTGTGGGTGCAGTGTCATGCATTAGCCACTTTTCTAAAGAGGTTGTTTGGATCTCAGTATTGTGGAGTGGCTTAGGTTGGAAGGGACCTCAAAACCCACTAAGTCCCAACCCCCCCCTGCTGTGGGCAGGGGCTCAGGCTGCCCAGTGCCCCATCTAACCTGGCACTGAGCATCTCCAGAGGTGGAACACCCATGCCTCTCTGAGCAGCTGTGCCAGCACCTCAGTGCCTTCTGAGTAAAAAACTTCTGCCTAGCATCTAACCAAAATCTACCCTGTTTTAGATTAAAGCCATTTCCCCTTCTTGTATCACTATCAGACCATGTAAAAAGTCAATTATCTTCCTGTTTATAAGCTCCCTTCAAGTACTAGAAAACTGCAATGAGGTCTCCCCAGAGCCTTCTCTTCTGTAATAGATCATGCTAAATGCTTGTGCAGAATTGCACAGAATGTGCTAAGTATGCTAAATTCTACTGTCTGTAACTTGGTCTTTTTAAATGAGGATGAAAATTCAATTTTTTGCAATACTGTATGTTATTTCTAGACATAGTGATTGCTTCTGTGTCCCCAAGGGGCTAGAGGCTTCACTGGTAGTTACAGAAGATAAGCACAAGACATATTCCTATGATTGTAGATTCACATAAATCCACAAATATTGGTTGCTCTGAAAGTAATGCTTCCTATTTATTTCTGTGAAAACTACAACATATAGAAAAAACACAATAACACTATTTTGATAGAACAAATTCTCAGCTACAAAACACTGTTGTTCAGAATAGCCACCACCATTAGCTGTGCGTTTTCATCAGTGAGGAACAAGACCATGTGTGCTGCACTCCTCAAAACCTGCACCGGTGAAGGCGACCCACTCTCAGTGACACCGCTGCTGGAATGTACCATCTGCTGCCTCTCTGTGCTCACATCCACTGTTTGATCAATGGATGTCAATGGGTGCTATATTTTCTCTGCATGGAGGAATTCAGTGACACACCTTCATATTCACTTCCATGTCAGACTGCTCCTCTACTGCCATCTGTCTCTTGACAACAAAATGTAACAGAATACTGGTAAGAAGGTTCAACCTTTTCTGCCATGCCACCAGCATCCACCCCTGATGTCATGGGTTCATGTAATAAAATAGGAGGCATTACTTTCGGGGCAGCCCTCATAGATCCTTTGATTTGTTTGCAAGGGTTAAAATGCATAAGGATTCTTTGTTGGATAAATGTTCCAGCTGAGGAAAATAGAGAAGTAAAACCTTAACTTGCTATAGCCTTCAGATATCAACAACTGTGACTGGTTTCTATCCTTAATAGAAATTAGTCTTTCACTTATTTTCTTTCCCTGGCCTGACTCAGTCTGTGTGTATGTGTGTAAAGCAGAGATGATTATTGCTTTTTTCTTAAGGGCTCTTGTCCCAGCAGCAAGCCATTGCTTATTTATATGGCTTATGGCCTTTGTTCAGGAGATACAACTGTCACGGATACCTCCAAAGATCCTAACGGGACACAGCTGTGACTTCTTTAGGCCTGAGGTCTGGCAGCTCAAAAGACTTTTCTCTTTTCCAAACATCTGTGAGTTTTTGATTCCTCCTCCTTCATACCACAAGCACAGTGCTCTCAGAATATGAGCAGAATTCATTCTGGATGGTGCTCTAGGAGTGTATTCTTTGACAAAGACTCCATGTTTCTGCTTCTGTGGGTTTGCAGGGGTAAGTTTTTAATGTCAGATATATTCTGGTCAGTCTAATTACTAGTATTTTTCCTTGCCTGGAGTCATCACTGACCTAAAGATTTAAGAATACTGCACACTAATGTCAGGAAACACACAGTTCATCCCTAAAATTCTTCATATATAGTTTATCCCTAAACTTTTCGCTCTGTATTACAGTTAATCAGAAGATCGTGCCTTGTCCTTAGGCAACTGATGACTTACCAGCCACTGTCCCAGTTTTGATGCTAACCTCTCTCTGTATTATGAGCAAAGGAAAACGCCCACCCTTCATGTGTAAAGTCTGCTGCAGCCCTCTCGTGTTGTGCACTGTTGGCCTTGGCAAAAGGGGTGCTGCATATCTGGCATCCTCCCTGGAGTGGACATAAATATGGTGTGTAGAAACACCATAACTGTTGCACAACATCCTGCTGTGTTTATTTCCAAGTTTCTTTAGGCAGGATTTCAGCTGAGGAAATCTGGTGTTCAACAAACTTCTTTTTTTTTTGTCTTGTCTGTGTAGAATCTCATGGCAACATTCGTTAGCAGTGACCATGCAGAACAAGTGGAGCAGCTGTATAGGGGAGATACATGCAGCATAGGGATAAACGCGCTCTTTAGATGATGAGCATCTGTTCACCTTATGGTATCTTTATAGTGCCAACAGAATAAAAGTGAAGGTAAAGCATCTTAACCCCTTGTGTATGGCAATGAAAGGATTAGTGACAATGTGACTACATCATCATAAAAGAGAAACCAGTAGCCTTTCCTCTGTGCACCTTCCAGCACATACATGCTCATGCACTGGGAGTGAATATGAGGAGCCTGACACAGAGCCAAAGCTGCTGCGCATGTGGTAAGGGCAGAGTCACTGCTGGCAGCATGGCAGTGCTGTCAACATATCTTTCAGTTGAGGGCTATCCTTACCTTACAAACCAGAAATTATGTTCTAATCTTATTGAAAAGTAAGATATTTCCTGCTACTGCATACTTATTTCTCTCATTCTTCTCTGATATTTTTAGCCTTCAAAAAGCTACGCCCATAAGGTTTCCCAATATCTATAAGAATTTGGAAGTTGTTCCCCTAGTTCAGAAGAGCCAAGAAGTGTCTTGGATATAGTTAAGTGTCTTGGATATAGTCTTCAGGAGTACCTAAAGCCACCCTACTGCTTTAGCAAAAATGGGGCTGTGATGAAACAATAATTCATTTCCTTCTTATTTTGTGTAAAGGTTTATTAGCTTGTGATTTAAGCAAACCATCTGGTCTTGCTGGCATTCCAGGTTATGTCAGACTCAATGCTTTCTCCCTGTAATATGTTACTTGAGGCAGTTAAATTACATACTTAAGTCCCAAGCCTGGCCTGTGCTTTTTCCATGTCTTAACATCTGTTCTGGGAAAGTTTTCTGGGATCCAAACAAATTTACATGGAGCCAGAACTTGTCTTTGTCTTTTTTTTGTGTGTGTGTAGGTCTGTTTCTTTCTCTTCTCTCTGTCCTGCGTTTTAATTGGTTCAGTAAAAGATAATGCAGAGATTTGCACCCTTTCATTATTTCACCAGCAGTGAAATGAAGAATAGTTTAAAAACTCAGGATCTGAAAAAAAAAGAGTCCCCTGAGAGATTGAGTACCACATGATGGGAAATGTCAGTTCTGTGGGTTATTTACAGTACTTGTAGTATTCTTAATACTGAATTGTAATTTCGAGACCTTTAGTTTTGGTTTAATTCATTTTGGACAGAAGAACAGATTTCTAGCACGTTTTATCTCATAATGCTAATCTGTTGTTTATACAAGGAAGAACTATGTTCAGAAAGCCGATAATTTTAAATAGAAGTTAGCTTGCTGAGGTGATTTTGAAGATAAGATCTCTAGTGATCAATTTATCCGACGCCCACTGAAAATAAATTGCTCATGCGGGTACTTGTATCTTTACTCTCTAGAATTCCATCCTTTTGTATTCTGCCTGGAACGTTTAAGTTGCAGCCATGAATACAAAGAGATTATCCCATAAACCACAGTGCCTGTATGTGTATTGAAAGTAATATAATTTCTTTAAGTTAGGAAGATGAAAATGGGACTGTTTTTGGTAACTAAGCATTAAAACATAAATTTCCCATGTATCTCTGCAACTGAAAGTACTATATCTGCAGTTTAGGAGTGTGCGTGAGTCTTTGTGTGGCACTGTCTGCCATGCCCTTTGAAACCTTTAATTATGGCCTGGTGTGCGACCTTTTTCATTTAGTCATAAAAGCATTCAAATACTTGATAGAAACAAAACAAACAAACAAATAAACAACAACAATAAAAAATAATGAAAGAGAAATACCAAGACTAACAGATAGCTTGGAACATCTGCACGATTGAAGCTCCATATACATTTGAACTGTTCATTCATGTTGTGTTATTTAAGACTGGAAAATTTTCCTTTGCAGTTTCTATGAGGACATTCTTCAGCTTTTTCCTCTTTATTTGTATGTGCACAGCATACAAAAGTGGAATGTGAGGGTTCCAATGAAGTTCTTTTATCTTACTATACAGAGAGAGATCCTCTGATACTGCAGATGTTTTTCCAGTGCGTAGCATTTTGCTCTTTGTTTGCCATATTGCTGATTCTGCCTTTATACTGCCATTTAAGGAAAAAGAAATGAGTAACAAAAGTGCATTCTGTGCAATCTGAACTGAATTCTTTCTAGTGATAGGGTACAAACTCAACTTGAGTTAAACTGAAAATCATAGAATATTCCGAGTTGGGAAGAAACCATAACGATCATGGAATCCAACTCCTGGCTCCACACAGCACCACTCAAAAATTAGGCCCTATGTCTGAGAGTGGTGTTCCAACATCCCCTGAACACACCTTGTCCTCCAGACTCTTCTTTGTAGCCATAAAGTCAACAGCATGTCTCAGGAAATTCTGGTTCATGGCAAATACTTTTTGTTATATAATTAGCTGCACTCAGAGCAAAAAATAAAAGGTAGATTTGGAGTTTCTCATGTCGGCTAAATCAACCACGTATTGCAAAGACATCAATTGCAAGGAATTTGCTTCCAGTGAATATTTCTGTATTTATTCTAGGACTGCTTACAGAGAAATATAGATAGGCCTGCTCTAAGATTCCTAGCTTGACACATAAAGTGTTTTGTTTTGTACATGTTTAATGGAAGTATTCCTTGGAATACCTATAGCTTGATGAATCCAAGCAATAAAGTCTTTACTGTGAGTATGAGCAATGCTACTTCCATTAATTTCTGTCTTCGATACACGGTGCCTTGTAGACAGAATGGAAAACCGCAGTGCTTCAGATGACTACATGTTGGTGTCATGTAAAAGCCATTCACATTCTCTCTATTCCCTATATATGATTAGATCATTTTTCTCTTAACCTTCAGAAACATAGTCAGGAGCCTTACAATATAATTCTTTACTGCATAGTGTAATCTTGCAACCCAGCAGTGACAGCCTTGCCCCAGCTATCAGCCCCCAGCCTCCTTGTGTCGTAATGGCACAGAGCTGTTACACTACAGATCTGTATCAAGCAAATCAATCCTTTGTTATTAGTATCGCAGATTTTGATGGCTGGGAATAGAATGATGGACAGAAGAAATCTTTCAGACTTCATCATGGAAAAGTTGCTTCAAAGACTGTTTTATCTTGGCAACTGACAAATTGACACAAGCCTTTTAGATTGTTGCAGTTGGCCGAGGACTTGTTTGTTTGAGGTTGTTTTTTTTCTTAGAAGCAGAAGATTTTGCAGTTGGCGTGCCTCTTTTCTCCCTGATATAAGGAAAAATGTTTATGTATGGTCCAGCCAAAGGAAGTAGAGGCTGATATTCTGGTACATATTCACTTGCCTAATGTATTGCTATTTTTTTCTTTCTAGGTATCAGTTTTCTTCCTAGAAGTATATTTGCTGTTTATTATTTCTGCAGTTTTTCTCTACATTCTTTTCTGACTTTTCTCTGTTTTCTTCTATGGAGATTTTTCTTTGTTTATTTTAAAAACTGACAGAGGTTCTAGTCTTATTTTGTACACTAATGCGACAGGAAAAGCTTGGTTATTTTACACATGCTAGCCAGTTTGGACTATGTGTCACTGAAACTCTGCTTTGCTCTGTTGGTTGCTGGATGAATTGTTGACTGTACATTTTGAATAGCTTTTGATAATCACATATCTTAAATTGTTCTTAATTTGCTGGGTACAAGGAGAACTTTCCTTGTCAGCTGCATTTGAATGGAAATAGGCATTATGCAGGAAGCACTGCACAGTGACTATGGTAGATTTTATAAATTCATGTTTCTGAATTGCAACATTTCTTGCTATATCAATTACTGAGGGTGAAAAACAGTCTTGTTATCCATGTTAGTCCTGAGCTAATAGCTCTACCTCTCAGCATACTTGACTTACTAAAGCAAGTGATGATATGTTCCACACCTTACATCATCTAGCACCTGTACAGTAAGTGATGCACCATGCATACAGCTATAGTTATACTGACGTATCTATTGTGGTTTTGCAAGTTTAATTGGCAAATTCTATCAGAGACAAAACCCACTCCTAGTACAGAACCAAATGTGACTAGATTCATTTGTGCATCATATATTCTAGAATTTACAGTCACGTTAATTCTGAACCTTTCCCATTTTGTAGTAGCCTAGAGATATAAGTAGTACTCGTCTATAACTGTCTACCGTAAACAACTCTTTGAAGGTGTTTTGTTTCTGAATCACCAAATATGGGTATAGGCATTGTTCAACCTTACTTACATTTTCATGGAAATCCAGTCCTCTCTTTGCTTCAGAAATATTCTTACCTTCATTCTTAAAGTAAATATGTAGCTTCTCATCAGAGAAGAAGTTTTTATGCTTATGTTAAATTATTGATGTGCTCTACCTATTACTTAGCATTTTCCTAAGATAATTTAATGCCTATTGACCATCTATTTTTCCTTGTGTTACATTCTCTAAAATAGAAATATTGAAAAGTTAAATATTTGTAGTTTGGTATTTCAACAGTAATGTTACAGTGACCAGACCATATTAATTCACAGTCTATAACACTGCTTCCACAGTGTGTAGATGTACTTTACACAACATAGAAGGATTCTTTGTCTGGTCTACATTGTTATGCAGTGTACATGCACTGGTAATCTTTGTACTCTAATTTTGTTGGGACCTTTAGTAACTTCCATCCAGTCACATTGTAGTATTTTTCTTTCCTTCTGCCTTCCTCAAAAATGTTTTAGGTAGAAGAGCTGATGATGGCCATGGAGAAGGTTAAGCAGGAGCTGGAGTCAATGAAAGCAAAATTGTCTTCTACACAACAGTCTTTGGCTGAGAAGGAGACCCATTTGACCAACCTACGAGCAGAAAGAAGAAAACATTTGGAGGAAGTCCTGGAGATGAAGTAAGTGCTTCTTTCCATTGTTTGTAGCCACGCTTTATTTATATTTATGAATTCTTCTCTGATCTCTGATGACTTAAAGACAACTATTAATACGCCTCTGTAGATACATATCTATATAATCAGTCAGGTCTTCAAAAGTGACTTTTGACTAGGGATTGTCTGTGTTGCTTTCATACTTATATTAGGGCTGAAAAACATTTCCTGATCATTTGCAGTATCATTTCAAAATAGCATCTTCAAAGTCCATAAACAATTATTGGGACCTGATTATTTTGTGTCTTATGAATGTGCCGTCTTACCTTGAATTTCTTGTTATCCACAGCAAGGCACCAGTCGGTGTAACAAATGTCAAAAAGGAGAGAGGGATGAGGTAAACTTAGTTCCAAATAGTTGTAATGCTGAAATAAGACTGCAGATGTCTGGTCTGTTAAGGTAGTTTTCAGACTCGTGTGAATGATTCATTAGCACTGGAACTGAGATTTAATTTCTCTATCAGGCTTCTCTTGTCATCTTTACATAAGGGGATCTGAATAAAACCAAGCACTGAGGTGGGGAAAAGTGAGGAAATAGACTTCTAAGGCTTAAATACTTCCTAATTTCTGACTGTGCATTATAGATGAATAGTTATCCTTAGTTCAGGGAGACGGGAATCCGTTTAGTGCAATGATGGATAGTGCTGCCAGCAGTTCATTAGAAACACTTTCAGTTGTTTAGCCAGCCCTGAAGAGAAGGAACGTTTTTATTGGCAGGACCAGCAGTGGTTCCTCCACTGTGGTTTTGTGAGCCATTATTTATTTATTTAACTTTTCTGTGCTATCTTCTTTCCTTTCCTTTTCTTTTCTTCATTTTTTTTTCTTTTTTCAGTGAAACGATAGAGGAACAGCTGTTATGAAATGAAAAGAGATGTGGCTTAAGTCTTGAAACTGTTAAATTAGGAGTGCTCTGCAAAGTGGGCCAAGCTTCTCCAGCTTCATACTAAGCTACTACACTCTGATCTAGGCCTGGCACTGAGACATTGGAAGACTGCAGTACTTAAAAGGCACATTTTTTATTTTTAATAAAAAAAATTTATTGAGCTATAAATTTGACTGGCTTGAGTGCTGGTGTATTGGGGGATGGGAACAATAGCTCTTTAGGTGATATGGGAATCCAAACCAACTGGAGATATATCCCATATCCAATCACTTGGCAGTACGTTCCTCTGCCAAACCTTCTCATTAAAATATGCACGTATTGTACAATATATCCTGAAACGCATTTTGAGTTGTGAGGCTTTCGCACTTTCAGTATAACTATTCACTTCTTTTAAATGACGACCTCTTTTAGCTAAGTAAGTTATTGTTGGAAAGCCATTGTATTGAAATTAAGTATCGGGAGCTGCATTAACTGGTAGATCCATTGTGCCAAAGAAGGAAGAAGAACACTGGAGAGAATGGTAATGCTGTCAGCACATGGAGAGAAAGATGGAAAAAACATTACGTTTGTATAGTTAACTGGCTGAACGTGTTTTAGACGTAGCTGGGCTGTCTGAAAGTTCTATAAAGCTGCCAAATGCATCCAAACTTCAAAAACTCACCCTCGCCATGAGTCTTTGCTGCAAACATGTCTCTACTGAGGACTCCCAGTCAATTAAATATCGTATTTGAAAAAGCTCCAGGATATTCTTCGTTGCGCTCTTTCCCAGCCCCTGCCTTTTTTGAAAAGTACTCTTCTCAGATGTTTTCTAGTTTTTGCAGAATTTTCTAGCGCTTCTAAAATGTTTTCTACTGTTTCAATCCAAAAATAACACAAACTGAATGTTTAGTAAATTTTTTGAAGCAGCCGAGCTGGGTTTATTGTTTTATCAAAAAACAATAGTTGTACAGCTACAGTTCATTGACACGGTAAAGCAACATTGTTTCCCAGATTGTAGGACATGCTTCTATGTGAAAGCTTTCAGATGTTCAAAATCAGCAGTGCTTAAATTTGCTGTTTGATAGAGGCTTACATTTAATAGCCTGGGCCCTACAGGTAGCTAACAGGGCAGGGGGGAATGGCAGGAATATACAGAAAAACGCTTAGGAAATGCTGCCTTAGGAGATTCTAGATATGGGCTGAAAGAAGGTGTGAAAACAGGAGGACTCCATAAAACTACCTTGGAGTTGTTGTAGGAAGTTGTTAGACATTTTCTTTGTGATATGTATTTAAAATAGCATTTCTTGGAGTAGAGCTCGTGTTTGCTACTGACTCTGTAATGATGAGAAGATCATTTCACACTCTTTAGGGAATACTGTGGCACTAGAACGGCAGAAATGTGAATTATTCCAAGGAGGGAATTTCACTCCTTAAAGCAGTACTACGTATTTTGAGCCTCTCTGCCTTTTCACTGGAATATTTTCATTTTCTTTAAGAAATATCTTACTTGTAAATAATTATGGGAGATAATAGTCTCTTCATTTGTTTCAACAAACATGATCTACTGTAAAAAAAAAAAAAAAAAGAGAGAGAGAAAAAGAAAAAAAAAAAGCTAGCTAAAAACTGCTAGAATTTTTGTTTTGTTATGTTTTCTTTAAGAAGTTCTAATGTTTCCATCATTCACAGCAAATATTTCAAATTAGGCAGGAATAAAGTGCTGTCTACAGAGAAATCTCTGTTCTTTGTCCCATAAAAACCTGCTTAGGCTGAGCTGAGTTATAAACTGTTGAAAATCACCAGTTTTCCTTCCCCTTTTTTCTCCTGGTGTTGTCAGCAAATTTTGGCAGTGTGTGAAAATAACCGAGTACAAACATTCTAATCTGTGGCCGAGTTCATGCAATTGCCAAAACTGCAGCAGCAGACACTGCACTTACAGGGAAGGGGAACAGACACTGTGTCTGCCTATAGAGAAGAGGCTTTTTTTTTTTCCTCTGGGCAGGCTTTTTGTTATGGGCAGAAGGACCAGAAGATTCTCCAAAGTCATCTACTTCACTGTTGATGAGTTCCAGTTGGAGCATTTTTCAACCTGTTCCTTTAGACCCAGGAACTTGTCTAACAGATCTTTCCTAAATTAAGCCTTTTCTTGCTCATTGAAGTTACTGCTAACTCCGTAATGGAGGTATTGCAGACTTACACAATGTAGTTGGCGTTTGACATTTGAATCCTCGATCCTGCTGGCACACAACAGAAAGATTATCACTTGTCCAAGAATAATTCATTATAATTGTTCGTTTTTTTATTTTTCTTTAAAAATAGTTGAGCATATGATGAAAGGATTGTTACAATAGAACATATTTATTTCAAAATTAAGCCCTAAAAAAAGTCTTGATTACTCATGTGACTTTAAGTGGTCTTTTGAGGATTTATTACAGTAGTATTTACTTACATGAATACATCCCATTTTTCCAGCAGATAGTGTTTGATGCGATAGAGAGCGTAGGTGGTGATCAGAGATGACCCAGGCGGTTTAGCTTCATTATACTGTTTATTGCATTCCTTTTTTATTTCATATATGAGCTGGAAAGTCTGCAGAGAGCTACATGCGGGGCTACTATTGAAAACAAGGTGCCAACCTAGGCAATGCAGTGTTAACCCTTATCGGCTGCAGTTTTCCCACACAGTGTGCAAACCACTTGAAATAATGGGTAGATGGTTGATAAGTCCACATGTTCATATTCTGCTTCTCAGATAAGAAAAATAGACACACATGAACACTCTAAAGTGAAAATTAAGTCAGCAAAAGCCGAGGTTGTTTATCTTCTAAAAAGTTCATCCTCCCAGCAGAAAGACATACTGTCAGGAGGTATGAGTAGGAGGTTGAAATTGAAAGTGATCCAAAAGAAACTGATTAATTGGTATAGAGTTTATTTCTTGGTTCAAGATGAGGCATAAAGTAATTCAAACACAGCAAATAGTTTCACCAAACCATTGTGTGTGTGTGTGTGTGTGTTACGTGTACCCATGATGAGCAGAGCCAGCAAAAAAAATCCAAATCCAAACAGTGTCGGTGTCCTCAGTGTCCACCCACCTCATAGCAAAATGTGTTCTTGGAAATGAAATAAATATTTGTCTGAGTCATTATAGAAATCTTATGTTACGTCAATGGACTAATGACAGTTCTCCAGAGGAGAAGAAGGATTTGTAGTTTCAGAGGTATATACATAGAAACAGTTCTCATTGTAGTTGGAAACAAGTTCTTATTGGTCAGCTATGCTACAAAGCAGTAGTAGCTTAGCCTTGCACCTGGCTATCTAGGTCCTGTTCAAAACTCCTCAGCATTTTTAGCTGGTCTTTGTGGTCTGTGGGCCACGTGGTGTATCAGGCCATCGGGCAATTGCAACAGTGCTGGCAGCGTTCTTCCTGTAATTACTTTTGAGGTTTTAAATATGCTCCAATCCCACAGAGGACACTCAATTTCTGTAGCATTTACTGTTTGGGGCAACACTGAACAAATGCATTCCTTTTTTCCTCTGTAAGCCCAGTTGTTTTTTGTTTTGTTTTGTTTTTCATTAAAATGTCTTTTTTTAGATGAGGACAAAAAGTGAAAATGAAGATAAAAAATGTCCTCTTCCATCATTTTGTCCTTCTTCATATTTCAGCATCAAATATACGTTTGTTTAAATTAGATATACTCAGTAAGATATTGATACTTAAGCTGTAGAAAGTTCAGTGTCAGCGAGTCTGGCATGTGAAAGAATACCTATTTCTAATAACTGAAGAACAGAGATATTAAGACTGAGTGACTGCAAAAAAAAACTGACTGTTAACTGCTGTTAATCTCAAAGTGATTCTCACTGAAGCCAATAGGGAAGTTGAAATATGTCTTCTAAAGCTAACAGTTATTGCGTCACTGTTCGCCTTACTATAATGAGCCATTAAGCTTTACATAAATGTGAGTGTAGATCTTGGTTACCTTGAAGTTTGCTATAATTATTTCATTCATTCGGATTCTTGATAGAAAACGTAACCTTTTATGCACTTTTCCTCTTTTGGCAACTAAGTATTTGGAGTCTGTTATTCTTTGTGTCCTGCTGCATCGTCAGTAAGACTTCAAGCCCCCTTAGTGACACATTAGAGGTGTCCTGCCCTCTTTGTTTTCAGTGAAACTGATGAGGGAATTATTCGAAGCCTGGAAAGAAGTAGAGGAGCTTAACCCATTTATGAGCAGCGGTAGTACAAAATTCTGGTCACAATTCGCATAGGTGAGAGAACTGTTAAATTTTAGTCTTAAAGTTTAGCAAAGCAGAAAGAAGTGGGACCTCTAGTGACGCTTATGTAAACAAGGTGCCCCATATGAGAGCATAGGCAGAATTAGATTGTTGTGGTTTCTTCTGTTTCTTTAACAATGGGAAAGTTATGTATGCTTTTTGTAGCTGGTTTGTTTTCACTCTTCACCTTCCTTGAAAAACTTTTCCTTCTGTGGCTTTCTGAGATAGCAAAATCTTGGCACAGGCTGTCATAGTCCCTTACTGTCTTATGATAAAACCTCCATATCTCATTTTATCTTGAACTCTGTGGTCCCCAAGAACAGCCTTGCAGAGAGAAAGTACTGTACTATCTTAATGAGGCATGACAGGCCTGGGAGCAGGACCAACTGCTGAAAAGTACACCAGGTGGTGTTCAAGGGGTTTGTTCCACTCAGTAATTGCTGCGACCATTACTGTTATATGGAAGAGTTTGGAAAAGGAGGTCCAGTCATTAAACTCCTGAGAATGTAGTAACATTATGCTTTTGTTTCCTTGCCTTTCCACTGGAGATATTTTTTCTTCTGGTTGTTTTCCGGGGTCTGAGTTTAGTGTGACTGATTGCTTCAGTAGTTCTTGGAATGTAACTTCTAGATGGTGCCATGAAATCACACACGTTCTTTTCAAGAAAGCATGCAAAAAGCATTACATATAGCCTCAATGTAAGGAATGCACAGGCTTTATCAATTTTTCCCTTTCTATCAATAGTTTATAGCATTACTACAGAAATTACCACAAGAAATCTCATCTGTAGAGATTCTTTGCATACATGCAGACTAATGAAATGTGCAGTGCTTCAGGCTAACACAATCCTAGCGTGGGCAAATGAGCACCTTTCCTGTATATTCTTAGTTCACTAATTCATTATTGCAAACAAACCAAGAGCCGGTGCAGCACAAGGCAACATCTTAAAAGCCTTAAGTGCCTGTGTCCTTTACTGCCCAATTGGCATTACTTTGGGAAAAGTAATGCATAACCTGCGTATTGTACAGATCATTGTATTTAGAAGAATAAGAAGAACAATGCTTTTTTTCCTAGATACATGTACTCAGCTTACTCAGTGTTTTATTTTTAAAGGAATGGAGTGTGTGACTGTTTTGTTTTGGCTAATGTATAAAGCAGATTGCTTGTAGGACAGCTGTGAGGGCACCAATATACCATCTTCTGCTAAGTAATTCTGCTCTCCTTTTTCAGTACAGAGCATTGTTTCTTGTTCTATATTCTTCTGCATACCCTTTCAGTAATTAAAAACAATCAGAAACTATCTTAGAACTTAAAGTTTATCTGTTCAGGAGAATCTGTGTAATTTTCCCTTGTGTGTGTGAATTCTTTACTCCGATTATTTCTAGAATAACACTGGCAGAAATTGACTTCCTTCTTTTCAGCATGCCATGTTATTGTTTCTATGTACTTCTGTGCACAACAAACATAGATGTGATTTTAAAACAGAGGTTTTAAAATTGCAATATGCAGTAGCGTTTTGGTGCAGGTTTGGTAGCAATAATACATTTCCTATAGTAGCTCTTTTCAGCTACACCAATGGTTCCTGTTGCCGTTCCTAATCCAACTATAAGATTTTGGGGCTTCCAGGGGTGTTACTGAGCTAAACCAAATCAGGCACTATTTACTTACTGTTAAAGTCAAAACAACCTTGAGTTCCTTAGGGTGCTTTTTCCTCTCTTATAAACGTGCACTGTAAATAGTGATGCATATAAATCAACTCTGTGAGCACTACATATTTCATTAAATACAGCTAAGTTGTGGGCTAATAGAAGTTCCAAGTGAAAATATTATGGTATCTCATGGTGTATATTGTAGATTTAATGTAGTGTGAACAATAGTAGCTTTGAGCCATTGTAAATCCCATCCAGACATCGTCAACATAGTTCAGAAATACAGAGAGGGAAATCTCAATAGGTTAGATGTGCTCATAAGGCTAGTCTGCATGTATAAGTCATTCTTTCATTGTTTTTAAAATAGCATAGCTCTGCTATATATAGCTAAGACAAAGCCTAATTTGATGTTATTTTCTGTAGTTGACCAGAAATTTCTTTTTCAAGAGAACTCAGGTCAACTTGCTTTAATTACAGAAATAACCTCTGAAGCAAGTAACTGTTTCCCTACATTCCTGGAAGACAGTCTGACAAGTGGGAGTCATATAAGAAATGCTGGAAAATGAGTCAAATTATTGGCAGTTCCTATAATCTTTGAAATGATTCTCTATGTGAATATTTGGTTCTTTTTGTTTGTTTTTTGGTTTTGGTTTCCTCCCATACAATAAAATATACATATGTATATTTATTTTATTTTAGTTTGCTAAGGCAAAATAAAAATCCATCTGCAAGTCTGTGGAATCTCTGAGATAATTCCATAGTGACAGGGTTTGGGAGCTTGATGTCTGATAGTGTCTTGTGTGCAGCGCATGTGACTATTAGAAGAGGAGCAAAAAATATGGAAATTTACCAGAACTATCTTTAAAAATCTTCAGAGAAAACTCTGGGCACTTTAAAAGTCTCTTTCTTTAAGGTATAATGTTGCTGTTGCTTTAGAGGCACTTATCCCCAGTTCGATACATGGTGTTATAGTTTATGCAGATTACAGGACAGAGAGAGCTATCTTTCTTAGTACTAGGAAACAGAATGTACAGAATGGTAGGGAAGAGTGAAACATTCGACATAATACTGTATTTGGTGTTCTCTAAATCCCTTTTTATAGCCCTTCCTCAAACACAAAGAAGATAATACTATATATTTCCATAAGCCAACATTTCTTTTTCGGTCTGCTGGCAGTTTACGTCTTCAGTTTGTCTATTTAAAATTGATGTCTAGAAAGCACTGGAAACAGAAAAAAATCACTTGTTTATTTCCAGTTGTTATGATTTAACCCCGCAGGTGGCTGAGCATCACAGTTTTTTGCTCACTTCCCTCCTTTCCCAGTGGGATGGGGGAGAGAATCAGAAAAAAGCGTAAAGTTGAACTCGTGGGTTGGGATAAAACTATTTACTGAGACAGAGAAAATGAAAATGATATTAGTTATGGCAATATATGTATGTATGAATATGTATAACAACTGACACATAAGCAATTGCTCACCATAATACAGAGAGGTGAATCCCCACCCCCTTTAAAACTCTCCTTCCACATGATGTCATATGGTATGGAATATCTCTTTGTCCAGCTTAAGTCAGCTGTCCTGATTCTGTCCCCTTCCAGCCCTTTGTTAGTATGAGTTGAGAAACTGGAACAGCCTTGGTCTGTACAACACTGCTTAGCAATTTATATAAACATCAGTGTGCTATCAGCAATGTTTTTCTCCTAGAACCAAAACATAGAATCACACCAGATGCTCTGAAGAAAACATTTTCATCTCAGCTGAATCTAAAATACCACTATGTAATTTAGGAATCAAGTTTTATATGTTGTTTTAAACAAAGTGTTAAAACTGGCATTCACTAAATAATGACAAATAGGTTAGATATGGCTGAACGTGATTTGAAAGTAGGCTATACAATATTGAGTAAATAGAGATATTATCTTACAGTTCTTGTGATTCTTTACCTCAGCTCATTACTACCCTAAGTTATTGTCTTTAAGAACTTGTAAAGATATGTGTTATATAGATGAGCTTGTTTTACATATTATGCTGTGGGCTAGGTTGTCTATTAATACTATCTTTGGTTTGCAGATGTGATTTCTGAAGAGAAATTTTGGTCTTCTGTGTAATCAATTTTGAATATTATTTATGTGAGGAGAATCACATTTTAGATCATTCAGGTTACTGGTTAAAGATAGCTAAAAAAATATTTTTACCTTTTAAGCCCTCAGTAGGCAGGAAATGAGAAAATATTAATAACAGAAACACAGAATCGCATGAAGTCCAACCCCCCTGCTAAAGCAGGTGCTCTACAGTGGGTCACATAGGTAGGCATCCATACGGGTCTTGAATTTCTCCATAAAGGAGTCTCCACAGCCTCTCTGGGCAACCTGTTCCAGTACTCTGTCACCCTACCATAAAGCTCTTCCACATGTTAGTACGGAACTTCCTATGTTCATGTTTTAGGCCATTACTCCTAGTCCTATTGCTATGTACCACCAATAAATGGCTGGCCTCATCCATTTGCCTCTTGCCTCCCTTTAGATATTTATAAACATTTATCAGATCCCCCATCAGTCTTTTTTTCCTCAAGCTGGTTTTGCCTTTCCTCATATGGAAGATGCTTCAGGCCCTGAATCATCTTTGTGGCCCTCTGCTGGACTCCTTCTAGGAGATCCCTGTCTTTTTTAAACTGGGGACCCCAAAAATGGATACAGTATTCTAAATGTGACCTTGCCAGGGCAGAGTAGATGGGGGGATCACCTCCCTTGATCTGCTGACTACGCTTTTTCTAATACACCTCAGGATACCATTGGTCTTCTTGGGAACAAGGACACACTGCTGGCTCATGGTCAACATGTTGTCCACCAAGATCCCCAGGTCCTTCTTGACAGAGCTCATCTCCAGCAGATCCAGCAGATTAGGAAAACTCGATGAATTTAGCAAGGAGATGTCAATTTAAAACAAAAGCGTACATTTCTGCCTTGTCTTGAAAAATATGAAGCTGACTTTGGACTACAATTTCATAGATTTTGTGACAAATGAGGCATGAAACAAATTGGCAAACTTGTTATGTCCAAAGTACAGTGGTACAGTGTGCTCTCTTATTCTCAGCCCTAGAGATCTCAGCAAAGGTTGCAAATTAAACGAAGTCAAAATTAATCAAGTCTACGATCAAAATAGAATCATTAAGGCTTTCATTTACTACAAAGAAGCATTTGTGAAATAGGCACCGGAGCAAGTTCTTTTGTGCAGCAAGGGAAAATCAACAGCAAGGTGTCAAACAGAAAAATGAAACCCTGCAGGTGAAGCTGTCTTTGGAGCCAAAAGAAACCAGCACTTACGCAGAAACGCAAGTAAACTGTTGGAGAATGGAAAGGGTGTTTGGTGCTGAGTTGCAGAGTGTGTCAGAATTGCATTTGGCCCAAACAGAAAGAGTCAGTGTTAGTCAAACAACTATGTCATCATGCACAACCACTTCAAGCGATCTCATACCAAGTCTTCACTCCAGTGTTTTCAGCTGCTGGAGTTTTGTTGTGGAGGAGTTTACAGCGGGAGTAACACTTCCGCTGTATGAGAAGGTGAAAGAACAGAAGATACCTGGAGAAACCCTACCTGATGACCTATTTCTACATTTCTTCATAGTCTTTGCACCCAGATTTGAGGGAAAGAGTGTTCCAGGTGATTTGTATAGATGCATCTCCATTACACATAGTGCATTATTTATACGAGTACTGTATTTCTTGTTCAGTTTTATGGACAGATATTCTTTCAATGCAAATTGAGCATAACAAAGGGTAAAAAATTCTTCTTTTGTTTCTGTTTTCTGTTTCTGACGTGGAACTTTCAGATTTTTAATAAGGATAGTAAAATAAAGTTTTAGAGTGACAAAAATTACCCGGGGAATAATCTGGTTCTCACTTCTGTGCTAAGAATAACAAAAATTTTAGTTCCCATGTATGGGAGATGAATTATCTTTCAATAGATCTCCATTCTGGTTTCTTTTCTTTTTTTTTTTTTTCCTTTCTTTCTTTCTTTCTTTCTTTCTTTCTTTCTTTCTTTCTTTCTTTCTTTCTTTCTTTCTTTCTTTCTTTCTTTCTTTCTTTCTTTCTTTCTTTCTTTCTTTCTTTCTTTCTTTCTTTCTTTCTTTCTTTCTTTCTTTCTTTCTTTCTTTCTTTCTTTCTTTCTTTCTTTCTTTCTTTCTTTCTTTCTTTCTTTCTTTCTTTCTTTCTTTCTTTCTTTCTTTCTTTCTTTCTTTCTTTCTTTCTTTCTTTCTTTCTTTCTTTCTTTCTTTCTTTCTTCTTTCTTTCTTTCTTTCTTTCTTTCTTTCTTTCTTTCTTTCTTTCTTTCTTTCTTTCTTTCTTTCTTTCTTTCTTTCTTTCTTTCTTTCTTTCTTCCCTCCTTCCTTTCTTTCTTTCTTCCCTCCTTCCTTTCTTTCTTTCTTCCCTCCTTCCTTTCTTTCTTTCTTCCCTCCTTCCTTTCTTTCTTTCTTCCCTCCTTCCTTTCTTTCTTTCTGCCTGCCTGCCTGCCTGCCTTCCTGCCTTTCTTTCTTCCTTCCTTTCTTCCTTTCTTCCTTCCTTTCTTTTTCCCCCCAATCTAATAAAAAATTAGCAATGTGGAATTAATATGTGGACAGTAGAATAAGATGTATTTTATTCACACCAATGAGTCCCAATTATGAACTGTGTTTTTTATAGGTAATGCTTAGCTTAGTCCAGTTGCTGTTCTACTTTATCCTAATACAGAAACCCAACTGTAAGTGATGTACATGCATCACTTGTTTTGAGTCTAGAGTTGTTTTTACTTTAGAAATGAGAACAGTTAATTTGCTGTAGATTCTGATAACTTTGCTAGCGGATGAGTAATTTAATGATAATTTAATGTGTTTGTGGCGTAGGAACACTTGCTTAATAACTGTTAGATGATTGAATGAGGCATAGAATAAAACCTTCAGTTGTTCTGTCAGAGTTGCTTTATGCCCTTTTCATGATGTCAAGTCATTCACATTTTTGAAGCTGTTGTACCTTAATCATCAGAACTTTTGTCTCATAACTTTGTCAAGTGAGGCCTGCTTGGAGAAGATGGAGAATTTGACTCCTCATGACCAGTTGCAGATTTTCAGTTAAATTCTAATTCCCATTTATACACTGATATTGCTGGTTAATAACATGTGTTGTAAAAGACAAAGTCAATCTGTTTTGTTTCTCTACTCCCAAGGAAATCCTGCAAGTCTTAGAAAAATTCTTTTAAAAATATTAACAAGCAACAACAGCAAAAAAATCACAGGAGCTCATGCACTGTATTTGCATGTTTCTCTAGTTTATGTCTTAACTGTATGCTTTGCTTAGAGGTATAAGCAGGTATCTCTAGGCTGGGATTGTTCAGTCTGGAGAACAGACTCAGGGGAGACTTTATTGCTCTCTATAACTACCTGAAGGGAAGTTGTTGTGAGCTGGGGGTCAGCCTCTTCTCTCGTGTAACTGGTGATAGGACTAGAGGGAATGGCTTCAAGTTGTACCAGGGGAGGTTCAGGCTGGACGTTATGAAATACTACTTCTCTGAAAGAGTGGTCAGGCAGTGGAATGGGTTGCCCAAGGAGATGGTGGAGTCACCAACCCTGCGGGTGTTCAAGGAACGTTTGGACATGGTTAAGTGAGAACTATCAGTGATGGGTGAATGGTTAGACTGGGTGATTGTGTGTGTCTTTTCCAACCTTGGTGATTCTGTGATTCAATGATTCTATAAGTAAGGATAATCTAGTTGAAGTATTCCCTTACCTAACTTCTCAGCTTATATAGATGAACTTGGTGGCAGCCTACTGGGACTTTGAAATGTGCACCTAAACTTTTAATGAAGAGGACATTGATGACCAAAATAGGATAGTATAAATTGCTTCCTTGTGATCATAAAATGCCTCTAGGAATTGAATTATCAGTTTTTAAACTTTGCCATCGTGTATAATTTTGATGTATGTTACGATACTTTCCATCCAGTAATCTTAAAGTAGTTAGAAATGCCATGTTAATTCTCCAGGTACTCTGAAAAAAGATATCAGTATTGTTTATCTCATTATGGATAAGGAAAACTTGGCATGGGAAAAAAAAAATGGCGCAGAAAATCATTTGGGCTGTTTTTTGTAGAGTAACCTTCAAATTGCAGTAAAGACCTTTAACTATATATCAAAAGGCCATTTGCCCTGCAGTTTAAAAATTCATTCACTAGCAAGTAAGATTTTTTTTTTTTAGCCATAAATATGGTTTGTATCCCAATGCTAGTAAAGAAAGGAATGTTACTGAAGTAATATTCATGATTAATATTTTTTGAATAGGATAAAGGCCAAGAGATATACACCTGTGTCATTTCCCGTCTTCTCTTTTCCTCAGTTTGTTACTTTATCTTCTTTGGTTAGTTGCCCTTCAGAATGTTGCTTCTTTGTCTACCTATCAATGTGACTACTTTCCAAGAAAGATTTTTCAAGACTTCTACCACTCTACACAAAAGAGATAAAAAAAGAAAAAATCTCATTTCTGTCTGTGGGACACCCGTTAATAACTTAATTATTGGTTCTGTGGAGAACAAATCCTTTGTTGAAACCTAAGAGTCTGTTGCCACTTCAGACACCCCAGAATATCCCACAACCTCCAAGTGCTGCTTCAGAAACGCATGGATCCTCCGGATCTTGTGTGTCACATTACTGGCCTCTTGTGAATGTCTCACATGTCCTAGGACAGCTAATATAATCAATAACATTAAATAACATTGTTTGGGTAACTGGATCCCAAAAAAGGTACCAGGAATGACTGAATCATCTTAATTCCTGTCAATACGAGTTAGAGAGACGAAATTACAGCCTGGTCAGACAGCTTCCCAGCACTAACAGAGGTTATCCTGAAGTGATAGAAAATGTATTAATACCCTCAAACTTAATATTATATGCTCTTTGCTGCAAGACCAGGTTCAGTTGATCTTCTATCACTGCTGTAAGGAATTGTGTTCTCAGTGAAGGTCCTTCACTTGCTATTCAGGAAAATTTTTCTCCCTTGTCAGGAGCAGGAGTCATTGTACTCACAACATTTCAGACCTCATACTTTCTCAAAAACTTTGGAATAATTAGTTACAAAAGTCTTAGAGTCAAGCTACTTTCACACCGTATCTGAATCATAACCACTGCATCTGGAAGAGTCTTTCGAAGGAGTTGTTTCATATTCTGGAAGAAGTAAATTTTTCTAAAACCTTGCTAGTAGCTCTGTCTTATCTTTCACTTTTCACATTGAGAATGATTCAATTATATATTTGTTAGCTCTTTCCATGAATAAACTATATATAGATATGTATGTGTATATGTTGATATACATATAAGCAAAACAAAAAAAGTTACCCTTTTTATGAAGGTGTTTTTTCATGAAATGGCAGCCCGTGGTCACGTAAGTCTGAGATGATGCAAGGCCTGACTGGTAAACTTACATCTTGTATCCTGGGGAAAGAAAGGCCTGTGACAGCAAGCTGCTAAACTGCTTGAAGTGCAATTTCAGTTACAGAACCAGAAACTGGAATTGCATGGAGCAGATGCCTCCTGGTCTTCCTTCTTTCATGGCTTTCTTGTGATGAGATCTTAATGTTTAATAATCTCATTCTGCATAATCCCTTGCCCTACTGTTTTCCCCTCTTCACCAAAAGATCTGTCTGACTCTTGACTCAGTAGGCCTGATGCCTTTGGCCGGCTGTCTCCCTTACCAGTGGTGCATTAGAGATGGAGTGTTGCTCTCTGTGCTGGAACTGAGCTGCAACAGGTCAATCCATTCGTCATTCAACATGTGCCAGTCATTCCTTGTTCTGAGTTCAGTGGATTGATTAGAATTATTAAAGTAGGTGTCTGTATTGCGAGGGTTAAAGAGCATCCATCTGTTCTGGATTTACCACTGCTTCAGTGGAGGCAGGAAAGCCAGGAATTAGTGAGTGGCTTAGTCTTTTCTCACTGTTGGCAGCTGACAGGAGCACTGATGAGGTGATAATGAACTAAAAAGTCTGCCCTGTTGACTGGGTGGGAAAGGGACCCAGACAGTGGGCAAGTCTCACCCCAGCTCTTGCCAAGATTTTCACGTTTTAATAGAATCCATCTAAAGCAAAATTAACAGGTATACTTTCCTGGATGAGTTTCAGTAATGTAACTTATCACCAACGGATAGTAAAGAAATATATATCGTGTTACTTGCAGCATGGCAGCTCTGTAGGGTTCAGGCAGTAGGCAGCCAATCAAATAAGAGCTATTCTGAAAATGGCTGGAATGTTTATCAAACGCAAAATACGAGGGTTGCTTCAAAAGTAATGCCTGCTGTTTTACTATGTGGGCCCACAGTACCAAAGAGGAATGTTGGAGCTATGGCAGTAAAAATTGGACCTTCCCACAAATATTCTGTTACATTTTGTTGCCACACAGGTGGCAGCAGAGGGGCAGTCTGACAGAATGGCATCTGACATGGAATTACGTATGAAGCAAAGGTGTGTCATTGAATTCTTCCATGCATAAAAAAAATGGCACTCATTGATGTTCATTGGCACTTTTTGAATGTTTGTGGAGATCATACAGTGGATGTCAGCACTGCAAAAGTTGGACTGCATGGGCAGCATTTTCCTTGCAATAACACCATCATAGTAGCTGTGAAACGATGGGTCAGTCTCCACCAGTGTAGGTTTTTACAAGCACAAAATGCATGCTCTTGTTCATTGCTGGCCAAAAGGCAGTGGTGACTACACTGAGAAATAGTGTTTTGTAGCTGAGAATTTGCTCTGTCAAATCATGCTGTTGTGCCCTTTGTATCTGTTGTAGTTTCCATGTAAATAAATAGGAGGCATTTTGCTTTTGAAGTGACCTACATAATATCTAGCTTCTTTTAAAATAGTTTCTGAAGTTCCTCAGGAAGTAGCTGTTTCATTTTAGTTTGGACTTATGGTGAGTCTTTATTAGCATTTCTTGACCCTAACTTTTAATCTTCAAAGTATTAAAATCAGCATTTGCAGATACATCCACAACACATTGTTTTGTGCTTAGAGTCATTGTTTTAAGGTAGTAAAAAAAGTGTTATTTTTTTAACTTGTTCTTTAAACTCATGTCTTCCATCAGACCATATTCCAGTTTACCTGTAGCCTCACAGTATTTCACTTTTGATACAAGTCCAGCTGATGCCAAGCATGAGTATTCACTATATGTATACAACAATGGGTATGAATATTATAGGGTATCAAGATGTAAGAACTTCAAGCGTGTCAGATAGCAGTGTGCACACTCAATGGACTTCTTAAATTAACACAAATTGTTAATTTATAATTATGTTCTTCCCAACTCACACGCTACTGACAGATAAAAGAAAGTTTCAAGATATTACAGATCTTTAGTTTGTGAAGAGTCTGTAGAGAGTATGAAGATGAAATCTTACATTATGGCTTTGTGTTCTTCTAAGAAAACAGTGCTAAGGGTTTTGCAGTCTGGTTAGAAACTGTTTACTCTGTAGTGAAAGTGATTGGAAGGCAAATTCATGCTTACAGGGTAAACCTCTGTGACCTTTGTACAGAACATTGAGGGGCTTACATACAGGGAAGATCATGACCTCAGAGTCTCCAGTGGCTGTTGATTGAAACCTTGTGTTTCAAGAAATAAATGTTTAAGAACGTTTCCTTATAAGACTTGAGTTGCATACACAGACTTTTTTTTAATAGCATTTTAACTCTTTAGTAAAAGGTTTTTTTCCCTGCCCCCCCTTCTGGCCTTAACAGAACAGCCTTCTGATTGGGAAGAGGAAGAAACAATCTTTAACCTGATACTTTGGAAGAGGTAGCAGGAATAGCATCAGAGACTACTGTTTATAACAAAAAAAAGCCCATCTTTTTTACACACATAATGGTTGTTCCTAGTTTTCAAATTTAGACAACAGTGCGTATATTTGTTTTCTCATTCTTTTGATTTGAAGTTTATTTATTCAGAAACTACTCCATTAACCCAGTAGTGAGTCCCTAGAAGAAGTCTGCCCTCTTGCAACTCTTTCTTGAGAGCCTCCTTCATATTTAGCCAGCAGTAGCATTGGTGAGGCCTCACCAATGTACTGTGTTCAGTTTTGGGTACCTCAGTACAAACAGGACATGGAGGTACTCGAGCAGGTCCAGAAAAGGGCAGCGAGGCCATTTGGATGTGGTGCTCAGAGATATGATTTAGCAGAGGGTTGTTAGAGTTAGGGTACTATGGTTAGGCTGCGGTTGCACTTGATGATCTTTGAGGTCTTTTCCAACCTGAGTTATTCTATGATTCCATGATAAACTTGGGCTGCACTGTTTCCTTGGTTTATCTTCATGAGTCTTATTTTCTCCTTCCCCTCCATCGGCACGGGGTCTGTGGGAATCACTGGGAACTGGAGACAATGCATAAGTAGTCAAAATTCAACTCCATGTTTCTTCTCTTCTACGTAGGGCTCTAACAGAAAAGCAATGAGCTGTCTAATCTGCCTTTCACTTTTTGTTATTTTGTGGATTTATAGACTACAGATAACATTTTTTAACTCCTGGGAGAATTAGGAGATTTATATAACAAAAAAATAATAAGTAGAAAAACAGATATATCTTGATTGAAAGTATTCCTTAGTGCTCAGGGAAGGAAGGATCCTATATTAATGAATATCTCCAAGCTTTCATACTCCATTCATATTCAGTTTCCTATCTTTTTTCTCTCTAGGAAACCAGAACATGCTGGTTTTAAACTTGATCATGGGTTAGAAAATACTAAGTAATTATCTGCCCCGAAATAATTTTGTTCTCACTACTTTTTATTATTCTTTTTTTCTGATCCTCACCTAACTATACTCAGGAACAGTAGTGCATCAGAGTTGTTGATCCTGCCCAGTGACCATCCTTGTCTGTCATAGTTTCCTACTATTGCTTGGGGACTGTTTCTTTTCTTCTGGAAGATTGTCCTCAGGAAGCAAGGCACTTGCTCATCCACAGAAAGTATGCATATGGTCAGAGGTGGTATTTCATCAAACTGCATACAGCTAAAGAGAAGCAATTTAGTGTAGGGAATATTTCCTTTTTGAGTGTCTATACAGAGACTTCAGCTTCTTTCAGGACTTAATTGACATTGCTGCCATTGTGATTAAGTTTCTTGGTATCACTGATTATATTAATGGCGTAGAGCCAAAATCACTGTTGCTTTTGGCTGCATGGAATGATGGTTTTTGGCAAAAACTGGAAAGCTGATTGTCGTACCTTCTGTATCGTATTAGAAATGAAGCTATTTTTTTACACTGTAATTTTTAGTATATTTTATGTAGAGGTGCTGGGTAAGGCAGCATTTAAAAGACAAAATCTCCTTGGTGAATACATAGCGAGGGCATTTCCCTCCTGTGGTTCATTACCTTTTGGGAGCTCCATTTTGGTAGAGCAGGTGCCCCTGTTCTTTCCTCCCAGTTCACCTACATCTAGCTTGATTCAATGCAGGTTGTTGTTTTTTTCTGTAGCAGTGTGCATAGTGACTATTCTTATGTTTCTTCATGTTCTGTAGGTGATTCTCTGCATAAAAGAAGAGCTTGTTAGACTATAGGAAAGGTGTGTGTGTCTTTTCAAGGATTTCAGCCTTCTTATGCCTTGTATTTGCTATGATACTTGAGGTTGATTTTAATTCCACTTCTTATGATTATTTCAGGTTTTGCAATTATCTTATTTGTCCTTTATTTTTATGAGTGAGTCATGCCTGTAATGCTTGTTGTTTTGCATTTAACCAGCATTTATATTTTGCATATAAACTGCACAGCCAAGTTTGTGTAGATTTCACAGTGGTATTACAGAGTAAATGATGTCATTTCCTTCAGGACATTAACAATAAGATAAGTGTGTTTTTTTCCCTCAGCTATTTCTCTTTCCAGAAGCTACACAAATCTGTTCTCTTAGTGGGAAATGAGGTATGAAATTACGGTCTTTTGTAAAGCAATCAAAATTACTAGATTATTTTCCAAATTATTTTCCAGTTACCGAGGTTAAGAAGGTATTTATAATCCCTATATTGGTTATAGGCAAATCAAGGATAAACAAAATGAATTTAAGTGACTTTATCATTGTGTTTCACATGTATAGCATGTATATCTCTAATCTGCTCTGAAAACCTGAATAAGGTTTCCATATTTGAGGGCAAGGTTATCAAGAACAAGACAGTGATACCTTTTTTCTTCTACATAAAACCTTTGGATGACTTCAGTATTGCGACATTCCTGATCTCCACACATAGGTGAGGATGCAAAGCATTCAAAAAGATGTAGAGGGGACAGAGGGAGAAGTTGCTTTATGAGAAGAAACTGCAAAGATTATGATGTTTTAGTTTTGAATCAAAAAGATTGGATAGAGGACAGTAGGATCATGGCTTACGAGCTTATGGAATCTGCAGATGAGCTCTACACAAGACTGTTAAAAAGCAAGTTTTGCAACAGAATGGGACTTTCCTCAGTGAAAAGAAAGTTTGGTTGAAAACATGTAGAAGCATTTATTTATGCATCAAATAGTGAGGTTTTGTGGTCACAGAATGCTGTAGGGATAACGCTGTCAGGCTCAAACACTGTTTAGGCAGATTCATGGGCGGCAAGTCCGTAAGTGGATACTAGAATGAGATTAGACAGGGATGTGCCCTCTAATATCCATAATACTGTAATCCCGAACATTGGCAGAATATGAGGTGAGCAGGCAACAGAAAATAATTAGCTCTCTCCCTTAACAGCAGCTGGGTTGATTCTTTCAGTGATGAAGTATTACACTAGATGGATAATTCATCTGTCCTATTATGACACTTCTCACATTGGTATGTTCTCATAAGCAATAACATTTTATTAACATATAACAATAGAATTCAGACTTACATCACTGAATGTACTAGGAATAAAATCTTAATTCAAACGGCAGAACTTCAAAATCAGATCTCTCAACTGATGGTAATAGCAGTACTATCAGCAAATGGCTGTCACTGTCCTGTTGAAAATGAAAACTGATATTAAAGCTCTAGTCCGAAGTAGTACAAGCAGACAAATGTATACACGTTATGCTACCTTACAGACTTCTTTAGAATTGAAAAAAAAGGCAAACAAAAAGAAATCACAACAGTGATTGCCACCGTAATCTGAAAGGTGGAAATTGTAAAAACATTATGGAGAACACTGAGGTAGTTGCAAATATTGTACAAAAAAAGTCACAGTAAAACACTGTGTTTCCATTTTGGTGCCCAGATTAGCTAATGCTAATATAAAGAAAGCCAAAAATGAGTTTAACAAATGGAAAGAGAAACTAAGATACAGGCAACAAAGGAATATTAGTTCATTTAAGGAGCAGGAAATGAATAATAGAGCAATAGTAGTGGACTGTGAAAGAGAAGTTCACGCTCAATAATGTGAAACTGAGAAATAGAATTACACCAAATTCACAGGGAAACTGAAATAGATCCATAGAGGTATTGAAATGAATGAGATAGCTTAGAGTCAAGTGCATTTTGAATCACTGGCATACTTGAAGGAAGACACTAAGGACATTGTGTTTTACACTGCAGCAGAAGTCTCTTTCCTCTGTAAGTAGGTAAGGGATAATATTAAAAATCTGCATATCTTTTTATCACATGGTTTTAACCTTGTTTCTTATAAGAATACTCCTTCATGCAGTGTGTCTGTGTATTATTAAGTGTCAAGGTGAATCCGATGTTAGTTTTAGTTGGATTTGAGATCGTTTCAATTACCCTGGCCATCAGTAATAATAATAGTAATAATAACTAACTTAAAAATGAAAAGTAAGAATCAGTGGGAGGAAGCAGATTTGGAGCTTCTTCAGAAGTACTTATGTGTAGTTTTTAAGCAGTTTGATCACACAGCGTTTCTTTTCAACCTGAAATTGATGTTTGCTTTAGGTTTCCCTGCAGTGGAAATATCTGATTCCCTTTTGCTACAACTGTGATCACTGATTGCATTCCTCCTTATTGTAACTTTATCTTACTTTACCTCAGATTTTTCCATTAATTTCAGGAAATAAGAGCCTGACATTGTAATGCTTGTGAGTGAAGTCTGGTCCTTGGCATCCTGATGTTTGAACTTCATGGATTAAAATTGTTGACTCCCAGCAATTAAGCACACTCTTGTTGTGTCTGACAGGGAATAGAGTGGACTAAGCCAAAACCAGAACCCCCAGAGTAAGCACATTAGCCCTGTCTTTTCCAAACTGAATGGTTTTCCTTCTAAACAGACTCTGGAAAAAAGCTTAGTAATTCCTTAGGGAGGCAAGTTATAAAACTTGAGATGCAGATATTTAAATCCTATGAGCCAGCCAGCAGTAGTGGAATTGGCCGTCAGAACTTGTAAAAATCTCAACCAATCTCTTTTATTGTCTTGTGGCTGCAGCAGTGAGACATCTCAGTTTTTGCAGGGTGAACTTTCCCCACTGTATCCTGCCTGCTACTGTTTATTTATAAGCAAAAAGTGACATGAGTTGTATTTTAAAAAACGTTCTTGAGAGTGGAAAAGGTTATCGCAGAGGGCCTTTCATGTGTTGAAGTGTAAGAACATGAGAATTTACATCCGTCATCCTGGAAGAGCTACAGAATTGACTGTATCCCTAGATCTATTCAATTTAATGCTTAAAATAAGCAGTGCTGCGGGTAATATTTCAGATTGGTGCACACAGTCTTTCAAGCTGTGTAATTTTCATTGTAACTTGTCGAGCACATGGAGGATTTGCCATATAAATGCCAGCTGAGAGATCTGAAAGTACTTACCTCTCTGCTGGCATACAAATCTCCTACCTACTGTTCATCTTTTATATATGACTCTACCACAGCTTGCAGTGTAATGTGACTTTGACAGAAGCATCTTTGGTAACCATAAATTGAAGAATAATCTTGAATTATAAGCCTCTCCATTTTGTACGTGGGAAATATTCTCATGTGAAAGCTGTGGATCTCCGTGTGGTTGTAGCTGGAATTCTGTTCCCTTAAACAGCAGACTGATGACATTTCTGGAAGTCTACTGATAGCCATAGTGGGTTGGGGAGAAAATTTAACTGCATTTTGAAGTGATTATATAGTACGACTGTCTGTAATGGTAAGGGATTGAACTTGGTGAACTTACTAAAACAGGAATAGACAAAAAAAATCTAAGTGAGCACCAGCCGCTTAAATGATAAGACTTTAATTTCATCACATGGTCCTTGTTTTTATGCACTAACCTGTGATTTAGAGAAAGGATGTCAGTAGAAAGCCACATGAAGTGTCCATTATTATTATTTTTTGGAGAGACATAAAAATCATGACTACTCTGATCTTGGCATGTCACAAAAGGTCTTGATATAACACACATATAGTCTGCATTGTATAAGTGTATTTCATTGTGGGACAACGATGCTACCTAGGTTTTTTTCTGTTAACTTAGAGGTTCAAACTTGTGTAGTCGACAGAACCTTCTGTCCTGTTACAAAACTGCTCTTCGTCATTTTTGACATCGCTGCAGAAGCTCAAAACTTGAGTACCCTTCAGATCTTCCATCTTTTTACCTGCACTGGCTCCAGTTTTTTTTGGTTTCCTTATTTATAATGCATTTGTTTTCAGAGTGCAGAGGACTGACTTTCACCTTTGGTTGGATGTACAAAGGAGGTTTTGTAGAACTTCCACAGAGTGCATCTGTTCTTTTACCATTCTTAAATACAGAACTGTCTTCTACACCTTTTAAGAGAGCATTATGCCTACCTGTTACAACTTTGTTTAAGAGCATATAAATCACAAATGCACAAGAAAAGCAATAAAAATCTGAAATACTGTTTATGATAGTTTAATGTGAATTGAGGAAGTTTGTTGTGTATTGCCAGCAAAGATTGCAAGTTTTGTGTTTTCTTCTGCATGAAGTGGTCACATACCACATAGCCCGGTTACTCCAGCAGCTGTTCTCTTGTGTGGGTTTGGACTTTCTGAGACTGAGGAGAAACTAATGTGAGTTCACAGTGCCTGAGCAGTGTTACAAAAATGGATTGGTGTAGATAAAGTGGCCACTGCCACGTCGTTCCCCTGCCACCATTCCATTCTCACATATACGCTGTAAAAGAAGTTGATCCAGTTGGTTGTGCGCAAATGTATGTCTCAGATTTGTATCCTCAGGTGGGTTCATGGATCCCCTTTTGCAGATAGACCCCCTTACGGCAATAGCTTTCACTCCTAAAGGAATGAAACAAGTCCTAGATCTCTCTCCTGTTGATTGAAGTGTTCACCATTTTGTTGCATGTCATGAGTCCCACTTTGAGGAGCCTGACATCCTTACCTGCATAGGAAACCTGGATGGTGAATTCTACTTTTGGAAGAAGAGCCTGATTTGAGGCACTGCAATGCTGAGAGACATAGCATAAGAAATGCTTTTTTAAGAGGGTCGGAGAACTTTCTGAAGGCCTTTGACATGATGTCTGTTTCATGGGTGCATTCTGAGAGTGCTGGAAATGACCACAAGAATGAAAAAATCCAGTACTAATATTAGCCTATTGCTTCTTAAGATGCTGTTAAAAAAATGTTAAATTATTTAGTACTAAATCAGTCCATTGAACTGTTTTATTTTTTATTAACATTATTGCAATTGTTAAGCATAGTTGGCTCTACAGTATTTCCTTCTAAATAATCATAAAACGTTGTTACTTATTCTCTATACTCTTAGTGCTACCATTTTAATTACCCATTGTCGTGCCCTCTGTAGTCATTCAACGTACAAATTATTGCTAAAATAAGGAGGTGCACACTGGTAAGAACAAATGCTGCACTGCATTTAACAAGATGTTTGTTTTTAATTAAAAGTTATTAATTGCATTTTGAGACTTTACAGTTAACCTTTGTCAAGTATAGTAACAATTGAAGGCATTTCTAGTTTGAGAAAAGCAAATTGTAAATGTTTGCAGAAGCTTTTTTAAAAATAATAATAATAATCTAGTATTGAACTGCTTGGGAAATGAGGAGGGGCTCAACCCTAATTTGCCACATTTCAGACTGGAGTGAATTTTTATGGCTAAAGTCCAAACCCCTAAAACCCTGGGACTTCAAGTAAGTGTTGACATTGATGTAACCTGAGCAGTACAAATGAAGTTGCTTTAATACTGTGGATGGTCAGGAGCAATGATTTCTGATGGAAAATACAGAACTGCAGATAATGTACAGGAAGAGCCATTATGAACTGGCTTCACCAAGTCTTTCCTAAAGAGGCTACTATGGCTTTAGATGACTTACATGTGTTGCCTTTCTTAGCCATGCTGTACAGATAGGAAGTTGTAAGTCACAGCTGAAATGCACGAATAATGCCTTCTGCCACTTTAAGGGCCTGTAAAGAGTTTCTTTAATTGCAAAAGATGCCTGAAGTCTCACTCTGTTATGTACTCCTAATTTCCTTCCTTGTTCCCTAGTGCCAACTCCGCCTACTATCCCCCTCTCCCAGCCCGAACATTTCTGTGTGAGGCTTCGTGCGAGAAGTGTTTTTTATAGAGTTCACATACTCAGGTGTCTGGAACCTGCACAGGCTCAGCCTGTTTAAAAATCCTGTAGATGATCTCATTATGTGGTTTGAATAGGCTCTGTGTGGTCAGCATTGCTGCCAGCACCTGAGGGAGCCAGATCTGTCTCTCCCCATTACAAACACGTAACAAGCTGGATTCGAAATAGGTTTAGTGTGAAGATGGAGGTTGTCAAAGCTGTTGTGTGTAGGTCTCTGGAATTCCCCAAGAAGAAGTTTTTTTTGTGCTGAATGCAATATACTGAAAGTGAGTTGTCTCAGCAGCCGTGTTTCACTGTGTGAACGCTGTGCAGTGGAGCTGTTTTCATTATGGATAGCACTTCGATCTGTTTGGTTCTTGGACTGATTCATGTTTCTTACATTGGATGTTATTAGCAGTAATTCCTTTCTACAGCCTCCTTCCCTTCCCTTCAGAGGGCAAGAATTCTCTTTTTACTGAGAAATTAAACGCTCTCTGGAGTGTTTTAATGAAATCAAGGTTTTGTCTCTGCAATTATCTTCCTTATACTCCTCCCTAGAAAACCCCAAACTAATGAACTTAGCATTGGGCATTCTGAAATGTTTGCTGAGAAAACAGCTCTGTTTTGACAGACAGCAATTATAGCACCTGGGCTATAGGCAGACTTTATTGCTCTTCTGGGGATCTCTTATGAATAGTCACCATGAGGCCAGCACAGCCCTGTGCAAACATGCTTTGTACCAAATTGAGCTGAAAAATCCCCCTTCTTCTTTGCCCACACCCTCTCCTCCCGAAATTGCTGAGTAGCCTGGATGTTCCTCTTTTTGCCTATTCTGATTCTGGAGAAGTTCTCAGAATTTATAAGAAAATGCTGTTTAGAATTATGGAGAGTTACCATCTCATGGAGATGTGCTTATTTGAAGTCCCATATGTGTGTGGGGGGTTGTTTTATACTCACAGGGTATTGGATCCATTCATTTTATGTTGATGGATTTGATTAGATTTTTCATGATTGTGCTAACGCCACAGAACTGTGAGAGCCTTTAGTCATTCAGCTGCATGGAAAATTAAAGAGAGGATGTCAATTAATATAAACACCACTTTTGACTGTGTCCTTTGGGGAGGCAAATTGTCTGATCTTGTTTCTCATGGTTGAATCGCTCATTGCTCACAAATAGCTTTTTTTTTTGTTACTATTTTTGAGAGGAAGAAATGCACTGTCTGAGGTCCCACAGTCCTCAGCCACCCATTCCCATTGCACTTGGAGAACGTGGGACCTCTTCTCAACTCCTGTTTTCTTCTGCCAGTGCTTTGCTTTATGGTTCCAGCACTCCTCACTGCGGAGGGCTTAATAAGGACTATAAATTCTCCTGTAGGTAGCATTCTTTTGCTGCTTTCAGTTGTCTGTGCTAGAGGAAAAGGAATAAAAAGATCTACACTTAGGAAGCTAACTCGAGACATCAAAAGGTTGTAAAATGCTAATTTAAACAAAATAATATTGACTAGCCATATTAATGAAAAGCTGCCATTAACTTTAATGTTGTAAAACAGCTACAGCATGATAGCCTTCTTGTTCTAAAACACACTTTTTCCTAGAGTGTCTTTTGGGCCACTGGGCCACAAAGCAGTATTTTCTAGTAGTCTGGCATAGGTTATATTTAGTGCATGTATTTTATTTCTGCTTCAAGAGCAGGCTCCGTGCACTATTTTTAAATGAACTGCTTCAGAATCTTTTGCAGTGAGGTGTACAAGACTGAAAGCATGAATGACTGACTTTTCTGTGAAGAGGGTGTCTGTTCCATCCCGGTTGTTTTTGCTTTCCTCCCCTCGATGTGACCTCTGCTATGAACATGCGCTGGCCTCTGTCAGCATCTTGATGGGGAAGAGGAGCTTTCATACGCCCCCTGAGCACACAGTTCCCTTTGCAGTGAGACGAAAAGGCGCTGAGCTCTCCGAGGAGTGCAGGAACAGCTCTGGAACCACATGAAAGCTCTCCGTGTTAATCCCCTTGCTATGGCTTGTGGTAAACTTTGGTTGCCACACCACGGGTAGAGCTTTCAGAGGACATGCTCATCTGGAGAAAAAAAAAGTAGTATTTGCTGTAACCTAAGAAATACTACCAGGAAAAACCTAATGAATTTGGTGTGATCCAAGCATTTCACAGTATCTCTGACATGCATGCTGCTGCTACACAGCTGAGCTTTCAGATATAAGCAGCATAAACAAGTATTTTGAAACAGATGTAATAGTTTACATTTGAATAGAAGACTACATAGAGTACCGCCATAAAATGGAAAGGACAGAGGAAGAACTTCTCATTTCTACTAATTATTCTACTTAGTTATCTTTTGTCCTTAAAACATCAGTAATTAGAAAAGCAAGGCATATTCGGAAAAAAATATATAGATTATATTTCCTATTTCCTTTCTCTTTGTTATCCATTGAAATCAAGTTGACAATAGAATATTACCTGGCAGAGCAATCAAAAAACAGAATTGAGGATTACACCATTTTAGATAAAACCTAAAAATAAAAACTTGCTTTTTCACTCCACCCTAGAAGCCATTCTGTATGTCGCAACTAAAATGTTGCTGCAAATGATTAGCTAGAAAACTCCTAGGGATCTGCCAGTGCTGATTTCTGTTCCATCTGAAGATGATTTTGTTAAGCATCTTAAGGTGTTCTCCTGCCACAGTCACTGATCATATTACTATTCTGATAACTAAGCTTGTCAATGTAAAATGATGTACAGGTTCTTGGTCAAACCTATGTGTTCACTTGATAAATGGCAAAAAAAAAACACCTAAAACATACCTACAGTTAGCTAACATCATGATTTCATTTCTCAATCACTGCAAATTTCACTTTAGAGTGCATGAGGGTTTTGTTAAGTATGATATTATGTGTGTTTTTAAATAGATAAATGTGATGATGAAAATTCTTCATTAAAATTTAGTGAATACTTAAAGCCATCTAGAATGCTAAGAGAATCCTTCTCCTTCATGCAGCTCTTTGTAAATGAAGTCAATGAGAATAGTGCCATTGGTTTCAGGGAGAACACTGTTCAGATTTGCAGCAGTGAAGAAATGACCAACCTTTTTTTTGATTCCAGCATTCAAATTATTAAAAACCTACATAATTTTAAAACTTTGCTGGGCTTGGTTGGTATTAAAACAGCCAGTTTAATTAATGTTGTTGGAAAAACAAAGTCAAGACAGATGCTCAGTTCCATTTATTCACTAAGTTCTCTGAAGCATTTGCAGTATGTCTAAATTATTACTTGACATTATAACATCTTTTCTTATTTGTATGGATCACATGTGAATTGGACAGAAATGTTTTTGACTTTCTTCTTAGAAAGGCACTGTGGCATTTCATATCTCTTTATATACAATATAAGAAACTGCTGAAGATATTATACATGTGTTAGGGATGTCAGGCCAAAAATTTTGGCATCTAAGAACCCTAAACAGAACTGGCTGGAGGGAGTTTTGGCTTCTTGCAAGTTTAATAAATACTGGAATTCTGGTGAAATTCTAGAAGCTAAGGAAATACTAATGTGGAAGTGTTGCAGAATCGCAGGCAGGATGACTAACTAGCTATGAGTTGATTAATTATTACAATTTGTGAGACAAATAATGAATAAGCTGATAAAGATTTCTGATGCTGTAAAGAAACAATTAGACATTTAATACCAGTCAGCTTGATTTGTTTAAGATATGTCATGTAAATGTAATGTCTCTTTCAAAAGCATGTTCCTTACAAAAACATATAACGTTCCTTTCTTTTCTCCAAAAAACACTTGTTTAATAGAAATAACTTTTGGCTTTAAATTTAATTAGGCTTTCTCTAAATGGCAGGTTCCCAACATCATGCTATTAAGTCTGGTTAGACAACGTGCTCATAGTGAGCATTATCTGTCAGCATTTACCACTTACAGTTGCGGAGTTGTTTATGTTTGAGCTTCATCAGTTTTGGTACTACACTGGATGCTAATAATCGTTTTATCAGAGACCTGGAAATAAGTATAGAATGATAAAGTAGAATCTCCAGATGATAAAGAAAACATTGTAGCACTACCTAATCATGAGAACAGCCATGTACAGCAATCAGAATTGCTTCTTAATGTGAATATTTTTACACAAAGTGCATCTGAACACTACAAATACAAATTACAACAATGTGGAGACTATTATACACGGTTTAAAAAGGAATGACTTGGAAAAGATGTAGGGACGTTATGGAAAAATGTAGTGTGATGCTGGCAGCAAAAATAACTTGGCTGCATAAAAGCAGGATTAATGACTAGTAATAGAATGAGAAATTTACTTCAACTTTATGGTAAGTTGTTATTAATCACAATATTCTATATAGCTGTAATGTCTAAAAAGGAAAAGTGGTATTAAAATACTGTTTATTCCAGATGGTAAAAACAAAGATTGTTATCTAGCAAATGAAGCCAGAAAAATAGGATTAGAAAGAGACCTGACTTTTAGACAGTGGCAATGACTAACCACTGGGATGAATTCACAGGGATAACAGCTAATTCTTCATGGTTTTTAATCACATGTGGATGTCTTCCTGAGATTTTCTTATCCTGCAGAACAAGTTACTGGAGTAACTGGATACGATATAAGTTCTTGCTCTGTATAGAAAATCAGATGGGATAAAATCTATGAATAAGCCTTGATTCTGCCTGTTCTATGCTCTGAAACAACCTACAACAGTGAAGGACACCCTTTAAGTAAAATAAAATAAGCAGGTGGTGGAAGCAGTTTTCTTCCTTACTGGTTTTCACTTATAGGAAAAGTAATCGTGAAACAAATAGCTACAGGAGGGCTTGGTCTTGGTCAAATTTGATAGGTTTGGTATTACTTACTTCTGCTTTATTGGTAATTTTGACCAGTTCAATAGCATTCGTTGCCCTCTGTGTTGGAATTCTCCCCTAAATTTCCCTAAAACTCTCTCTTCCCTACCACTTTCTGCCACATTATCATTCTCAGCAAGTGTTCAGGTCTTTCAGGTATGTCTCAGCATGTGTAAGCTTGCTTATTCCTGGCTTTTTTACAAGAAGCAGCATCTCAGGAAATGCTACCTTGTTATATCTGTGATTTTAATATTTGAAGGAACTTTGAAGAGTGAAGGTAATTCTAAGGTCTATTCCACCATTTGCAGAGTGGGTGTAGAGAATAAAGTCTTACCTTTTGCCACTGAAGCACTGAAGGGAAGCTCTCCTCCCTTATTCATGCTCCTCATCGAATGACATACTGAATATCCCCAAGTCAAACTTTTGTTCATATGATCTATTATGAATTTGAAGGAGGCAAATGAAGTTTTTTTTTTTCAATACAGCTTTAGTTGTCACAGTTTGTGTGAACATGGGAAACCTCCATCTGCAATGCTTCCTGTTGTTTCCAAGGGGAAACAGCAAAAATACAACAAGTACATGCCTAACCTTTGTACAAGGGGCTATGAGAATACAAAGCAGGTCAATGGCAGCCTGCTCCTCTACAGCCTGGCAGGTCTATGCAGTTTCAGTGTCTAGAGAATGTTTAGAATATTTAGATCAGAACATACCTAGTGCTTTATTTCTTGGTTTAAAATGAGTTCTCTGTTATTTTTTTCGACTGAAAACATTACCTGTGCCATAAGAGCAACATTATCATGTTGCTTAGCATTACTGTTAGCTGAAACTGAGAGTTTTCAGGAGACTAACAATACCATAATCTCTGTCACTGCTGTTTCGCAGGTGCCAAAACCAGAAGTCAGATCAGAGCCCTCGATTGCAGTGAGAACATCCATGTTACAAATGAAATTGCACAGCAGGTTCTTCAGCTTGGGGGGGAAAAAAAAAGAAAGAAAGAAGAGAAAGAAGAAAGCTCTAGGTGAAGGATCTGCTTACTAATAGAGAAACCAGAAGTTACATTGCAGTTCCTTTGGTGCTTTAGCGTTTTGAGTCAAATTCTGACAGTGCAGAAGATGAGCAAAAGCTCACGTGGAAGGAAAACCAAGAGGGAGAGTATTTATGTCTTGGCTGGGGGCTGTAGCTGCAGAACAGGATGATATCAGTGGGTTTTCACTGCACAACCTCATCCCGCAGCGATGTGTTGCAGCAGGGGGCGATGCCAGAGGCGGCAGTCAGTGCTGAGCGGTCCAGGCCCACAGCGGGCGCAGGCCGCGGTGGTGGGGCCGAGGCCTATTGTTTCTTTAAGTGGTTACAGGGCTGTCCAGGTGTCCTGATTTAAAGGCTGCTCCTTGAGACAGGAAATTGTATCTTGTTCTGAGGTTTACTGTAATAAAGTACATAGTCCTAGGGGAATGTGCTGCTGGGTCCATGAATCACTTTATGGGCTGGCTGTTCTGACCTCAGCCCTGTGATTTATTCATGCCATACCGCAGCAGGAATGGCAAAAATGTAACCAGCACATGGTTGTCCTGGCTCCCCCCGTCCAACCCAGATGGGCCTTTAACTAGAGGCTGCCATAAATCCATAAAGCAGGCTTGCTGGGAGCGGGCAGTTCCACTTGTCTTGCTTGGGAGCTCTGTGCTGTGTCTGCTTGGGGCTGGTGGTAGGGAATCCTCCCCAGGAGTAACTTTGGTGCTTCAGGGTGCATGGCTCCTTCAGTTTCTTGCGTGAAAAAGTGAAGGTCTGGGTGCAGTCACGGCACCCACAGCAAAACCGAAGCAGCTTTATATATGCATGATTTTGATTATCCCTTTTTTGCCTTTATGCTAGAAGTAAATATATATATATATTTTAAAAAGACTCTCAGCTCAGGACATCACTGTATGTGTATTTAGAGAGGCAGTTGGGTGATGTGCTCTTTGTCAGACCACCAGCAGTAGACACGAAGAACAGCTCCAGTGCTGTTTTAAATACTAAGCCGTGTTTCTGCTCCGACTCACTGTTTGTTTATGTGTTCTGCAGTTAACAGTTGTTTGTTCTGAAAATCTCACACCTTTCTGTGTTGGTGGTCTTTCCATATCAGTTTTTAAAAGATTTATTCTGCATAAAGCAACTTCATGCTTTCTTGTATGTTCATTTGTGCATGCGTTTCTGAAAATGCTCAGAAATTTCTGCAGAATGCTCAATGTTTTAGGATAGTCTCATGATTAAAAGTTATCCAGTTCACTCACAGTCATCCTGCTTTTCATTTTTTCCACGTTTTTCCTTAACATTTTTATCTTGAAATCAGCCTTGGAAAATATGCTGCCTTTCCGTAAAGTAGATAGAATTTAAGTATCTTGAAATTTAGCAGTGCATTTTATTACATGAAATTAAACTAACCACAAATCTCAGTACCTGCGTACAAGGCCTGCTCCAAAACTAATGCCTCCAATTTTGTTCCATTGGATCATGAGATCAGAGGCAGATGGTGGTGGTATGACGGTAGAGACTGAATCTTCCTATCAATATCCTATTACCGTGCAAGAAGGGCAGTCTGATGTGAAAGTGTGTATGAGGCAAAGGTGTGTCACTGAATTACTCCATGTGGAAAAAAATTCACCCATTGACATACGGCAACACACGCTGAGTGTTTATGGGGACCAAACAGTGGATGTGAGCACAACGAGGCAGCAGGTGGTTCATTTCAGCAGTAGCAACAGCAATGTGAAAGACAAGCTACATTCTAGACAAGCCATGAAGATCTTTATGAGTGCAGCATGCAGGCTCTTGTTCATTGCTGGCAAAAATGCAGAGCTGATGGTGGTAACTGTTGTTAAAAAACAGTGTTTTGTAGTTGAGGATTTGCTCTATCAAATAGCATTATTGTGCTCTTTGTTGTAGTTTCTGTGGAAATAAGTAGGAAGCATTACTTTCAGATTGAAATATATTTGCCAAATTATACTTCTTAGTAATGATACAACCAATTAAAGGATTTGATATAAAACTATATCAAAACAGGCAAGAACGAAGCTAATGAAAGCTTCCATGCTTTATTGTATGCATAGTGTAGACAAAATGTCATGACAGCCAGTCTCTGCATGTTAGCAAGCTGTTTTATTTCAAGGTAATAATATTCCTTTCTATTTCCTGTGCTTGAAATTTGAGTTTTTAACTTTTTCTAAGACTCTAGAATTCCAACTGTAAATTTACATGTGATAAAGTTCCCTCAATGCAGCGATTTTCATGGGAGTTTCCATGTAATTTTAAACTACAGGGTAAACACAACTTCAAATTTGTTCAGTAGAAGAGGTGTCAGAAGCTGGAACGTATGTTGAAATATATATTTTTTCAAATTCCCTCACACATGAATGACTTGCTTTCTCGCTTTCAACATATTGCTTAAGTTTCATGTACTTGTGTCCCATTATAAAGCACAGACAATGACAGCTTACTTTGAGATTGTTGATCTTCATTATTTTTTTTGTTTAGGAATTTTAAACCTGAAGAAAAGCTCTGTACAACATCACGTGTCATTGTGATTAGCAGGAATCTGATAATAAAGGGTTTTCAAGAGTCTATTTTCATGGTTTAGATCAGGATTAGCTGCGCTTGTTCTGGAACAGAGTATGTATGCTGGATATCCTAGACTGTTTTTACAGCATGTAGTTGCATTATTTTCTCATTCTTCACATTAAGAACAGGGAATGGACAGAGATAAAAAGAGGGAAGATGAGAGTAGGATGCTTCCTATTTACTGTTAAATGCCAGTTGCTTTAGACTGTATATATACTTTATACATGCACATATATATTTTGTATATATATATACACATATACCCAAACTTTGTCCCTATATATATATACACACATACATGTGTATATATGTGTACATATATACACATTGTAAGGGAAACTGTTGATCACAGCCCAAACCTCTGATTAACCACCTGAGGCAAGCAATGAGTCAGCTGTAGGAGCACAGGTGAAGGTAATTCAGCTGTGCTTCCCGAAGTGGTGGAGCTTGACTCCACCTCTCCTAGATCCCATTTAAGGGCTGACCACCACTAAGGTAGCATCTTTTCCTGGAGATTGTTTCTTTGTGGAGTTCTTGTGGTGTGTTTCAGTGTTGAGCACCTACCTTGAAGGCCTCAGGGTTGGTGAGTCCTTCTCCTTAGTTACCCTCTGGCTGTTTTTTCTGATTATGTTTGTACTATTCCAATTGTATGTTATACTTGTATTATTTCAACTGTACAATATCATACTTGTATTATTTCCACTGTACACACCACACATATACCCAAATTTTGCCTGTTGCAATTAACATGTGCTCCATTCCTGTGCTCCAGCCTTTCAACAACATCTTTTTGCTTAGAAACATGTTTTTATCATTATTTACATGACAGTCATATAAACTTCTAGGAGCAGGAAGCAAAATGATGCTTCAGTACTGAATGGTACTGCTTCTATCATCTTTTTCATCTGATGCTACTATTCTTAGCCTTATCTTGACACCTTGTAGTTCTTGTGCTCTCTTTTTCTGTTCCTGGGCAGCAGGAGCCAGGAGATAGCAGGGGGGCTGGAACTAGATGATCTTATAGGTTCCATCCAACCCAAAACATTGTATGATACTGAAGCACAGGTAGTAAGTGTTAGAATTAGGATGGAAAGCTGTTCACACTAATGCTATAATAGTTACTATCACCGAATGCTAAGACATCTTTTGTTAATGTAAACAGTCCCATATAGTGGCTGACCTTCAAGAAAATATATCTTTCAGAGATGAAAGAAAGTGAATCTGGAAGAAAGGCTTCCACAAGCATACTGTGAACTTTCAGAGAGCGAGAAGGAAGTTAGGAATGATGCAAGTGAGCTGGTCATCAAGTAGATAATGAAAGCTATCTCTAACTGCTTTCTTTCTGGCAAGACAATTTGTCAAAAGTCAGAGGAAAATTGAGTTGTTTGTTGTTTGTTGCAATAAAGTGAAGTAGCTCCACATATCTAGTATGTAAGGTTAAACTAGATATCACCAGGGTAACTGGCAATTAATGCATATTAGGATAATACACACACCTGGAATCTGAGCACAAGTTGTTTAGGAAAGCTAGAAATGGAAGAACATTAATGATACAGGAGATTCTGAGGAAAGAGAGTGACAGGATGAGTGAAATAACATTATTTTGAGCCAAAACAACCTAAGAACCATAAAAGTTATACAAACAGGGTGTAGAATAGCCTGCCGGACTTCTGGCACAGAGGTAAATAACAGTGGAAAAATGATTTGTTTGTTTGTTTTTCTGAGATACTTCTGTTTATTGAATACAAATTGGAGAAATAACTGTACTTCTTGATACAATATGGACTGGATCACCAAGAAGTAATGTGGTTTTAAGACTTCAGGATTGCAGTAGGCATTGTTGATGCCAATGGAAAGAAAAAAGCCACCAAAGCCAACTTCATCTGGAGTAACCATGAACCGAATGTACTGTCATAGAAACTTTTAAAAGCTACACAAAATAAGTAAAAAGGAAAATAACTAAAGATTGCAATTTCAAAGCAGTAAGCTGAAAAATTATGAGTATTAGTTAACAGGTCAATTTAAAAATAGAAGAACTTGAGGATTTGAATGTAGAAGAAAAGGGGAATATAACCAACTGAAAAATACAAAAACTGTGAGGTCTTTGCACCCCAAGCAAAGGGAAAGGAATTTAAGGAGGGGTTCCAAACCTAGCTGTCTGTCTGCATCCAGAAGGAAAGTAGGGGTATGCAACAGTCTGTACATCGTCTTAAAAGTTGAACAAGAGAGTTGTATTTTGAAGTCAGATATTACAAGAATACAGTGAGCACTGACAAAACTCATGCTGTATTAAATCTTCCAAAGGAAATTAAAACCAATACTTACTTATTCTATATCCACAGAAATAAAAAAATCTGGAAAAGAAATGGAACCACAATGCACTTAGGACAGGGCTAGGATTAGCAATAGTATGTACAATGACACAAAATTAAGTGAATACCTTTGCCTTCATTTCCAGTGAGCAAGCTAGTAGAATACAAAGAATGGAAGGTATGGATCAGAGTGAGTATATTAATTATGGAAAGAAAGCAGAGACAAAAAGAAGTGATCATTACAGTTACTAGAGATTGTATCGGTGATAATCATTTGGGAAGGAGGTGAATTCTCTATATAAGTAAAAAGCTTTGATTCAAGTCTATAGGTTGGATAGTTTTCTCAAAACAGCTATATTGTAAGCCATAGCTTGGCCTTTTGCTTTATCAGAAACCACACTAAGACTGCAGTACTGTAGTCATTATCTGACTGTCAGACCTGAAATTCCCTTCTACTAGCTTTCACCTGGAGCCTGACTCACACAGACATAATTTAAGAACTGTTGTTTTCACAGTTTTTTGATGGGTTATAATCAATGTGAATGCCATGATTTACTTTTCATTCTTAAGTTTTGGCAGCACTGGCTTTGGCAGCTAAGTGTTTTGACAGTGTAACAGTGTCTTGAAGAACTACAGTTCCTCTAGGGATGTGGAACTTGTGGTCAGATTTGAGTTTCTCCTGTTGGTGAGGGTCTAACTGGATCTACAAGCATCAAGATACACTAGGGAGGGGGCAGGAACCTAGAAATGCAGGGACAGAGCCATTTCTTTCAGTAAGAGCCCTGTCTTATATTGTCTTATGCTGATTGTGAAACCACATGCTAAGCCAGAGCTCAACCTGTACTTGACCATTTTACTGGAAAAGAAACAAGTGCTGACTTTCTCGTAAGGTCATTTCTCAAAATCTAGTGGATGTATTCTGGTAGCCTGTATTGCCTGAATGGAAGTTATACCTTAATTCACGCTCCTCTTGCACTGCTGCTAAGATGCAGAAGAAAGGGCAAGTTTCAGGAATTCCTCCTCAGAAAAGCCAGCTCTGTGGAACCTTGAAGACTTGTGAGCACTCCTGCCACTCCTCTAGTTTTTACACCAAAGACTGGCCACACAGGGATAATTTTCTGAAAGCAATCCTACCCTATATAAGAACAAATCACCTATGACATTAAGCACCAGCACTGAAACTTCTCTCTAGACTGTGCCATCTTCAGAAGCTGCCATTTTTCAGAGACAACTATGTAGGGCTCGTACTCTGTCAGTGTAGCAGCTGTGATGTGCAGTAGCCTTCCTATCACTGGAAGAATTAATCAGTAAAAAGCTTCACAAATTAGGAGTCGATTGGAAAGCCCTTCTGTGGAGGCTTTAGATTCTGTTGGAGTCTCTGACAGACACAGTCTAGAACTGCACTGAAATTCTGAATGCTCAGACATGACCAATTTCAGTGATGGCTCTGAAAAGAGCAGTGAAAAGGTATAATTTCAGGATGTTTCAAGCTGACAGTTTTCTTCTGTTTGTCTGAATATGCAGTTCTTTCTTACACAATGTGGTTCTTATTGTAATGACGATTTGCCATTATTATCAGCATTAAAAGCTTGATCAGCATTTTCTGTGAGCTTTGAGTAAATATGGCAGCTGTGAGGGTTTAAATCACGGAGCTGAGAAGCTGCTGAAAGGCCATTCAGACAAGACAAAGGTAACTTTTTGATTCAGGAAGCAAGTACAGGAGTGGAAGGAATAGTATTATGCCTCTTGAGTGAGGGTGTAAGTCTGTGTTTGGGAAATTAATTTGCAGCTTGAGGTTCAATTGCTGCCAGCTGTAATTAAAAGAGCAGGTATTACTTATTGCCAAGTTAGATTTTTTTCCCACCTCTTTGCAGAAAGATGTTGCTACTGTTTCTCTTGGACAAATGTTTCACTTGCTGTGGGATTATACTTTGTACTTTTCATAGCTGCATCTTAAATACTGCAGAAACTGTAGATGGTGCAGTATTTGGCAACTTGCTTCAAATAAGGCACTGATCTATTAGCGTGTTAAAATGGTGTTCTCTGGTCTGCCTGCCTGTATCTTTTCCAAGTTATTTAAGAACCTAATTTTAGTATCTAGAACCTTGAGTGAACTGCCTCCTTCCTCATGAGCTGCTGCAGTTGCAGGAATTGTGTGTGTTGACAGAGTGGTATGAGAAGGATGCTAGTCCTAGGATAACTACCCATTGGCTCAGCTGCTTGGTGTGCTATTTTATTAATTACTTTTTAATAGTTTATCATGTGTGACCCAACCAACCAGTGTTATTCTACCAAGCTTGTGAAATCACTAAATGCCATGTCCTACCACTTTTATTTTCTTAGCTGCCACCTAATTGTCTATCTAAATGTCATAATTTGCCTGGATTGTTTTTTATGTTGTCATCAGTTTATGGGAGGTGTTTTGTTTTCTTTTTAAGTCATATGAAAACAATACCATTCTTATTTTAATGTTGATTTGACATTTTTAAGCCTTATGAACGTCTGCTATAGAAGAGAATTAGAAGCTTGATGGGTATTTTCTGTAGGCTCTAAGTGAATAGTGATTGCAGTGGACTAAAATCAGACGACTGATACGAGTACTGTCCAACTAACAGTTCTTTCCTTCTGTGGCAGCTGATGCCTGTATAGCTGGAGACTAAACAGTTTATGAATTAGCAGAACCTTTCCACTTCCAAGCCTTGTGCATTAAAGGCATGCCAGGCATAATTACAGTTTATTTTAATATACCAAGTCAAGAACTATGGAGGTCGTTCATTTCTCAGAGAAGAGCAGCAGCATTTACTGAAGGAGCTGACTAGATTGCAGTGAGCTTGTGCCTACCTACAGATTTGATCTCCATAATGAAACCAGACCTAATTGAATTAGCCCAGTTCCTCAGTGACATTAAAGTCAGTGCCACTGCTAATCTCAACACTGCTTTTATATTATCTCATTTTCACTTGAGAAATACCCCACATAGGAACAGGTCACATGATTTTTAATGATATAGAACAGTGTGTTTTTAATGCTTCTAATTGGAATTTGTGTTATTCACTGAAATACTATGTTTACATATTTCAAGTAGATTTAAAATAGTTACACTTTGAAGCATAATTAATTCAGTGCACACTGCAGCCTGTTACTCCTCCAAATGATAGAGCTGATAAATATTTGTGTATTGAAATCCTCTGAACTGTGCTGTATAGTCTAAAACTGATTTTTAAAGTCACTTTGTCATAGTTTTTATCAAAATAATTCCTCTTTACTTGGAAAGAACTGTGAAGAACTTGCGAGGTCTTCTGAAACCAAGTGCTATAAAGGCACTGTTTATACATCTCAATTGTATTGTTTCTATGCCAGAGGACAAACTTGGCTATTCTAGTAGTTATAACACTTAAGATGTTGTAGATGAACATTTTTTATTTCTTCTTATTGGACTCATCCTGATACAGCTCGTTATCCAGCAATATAGCACACTGGTCCTGCATTGCTGAGAGTTTGAGTAGTTAGAAAGTAAAATATGCTGTGGCTCACTGAAGAGGAAAAAGAGGAATTAAACAAGACTAGTGTCTCCAGTATTCCAAGGTGATGTGTAAGGAGATATGACTACATTGCACACTGGGTTGATTTGGTGATAATAGTACTTGGTAACTGAATCTACATGAACTGCAGTTTCTCATTTTCCAGCCTCATTCAAATACTTGGTCACTCAAGCAGTAGATCGCTTATTTATCCTCATCCAAGTCCATACAGAAAATCTCATATGTTCTGCATTTGTCTTTTTCTGGGGCTTCTGTAAACATGTATGTGAGTTACTGGCACCTGCCATTTGTACTAAAGGCTGTGCAGCTGAACTGTTCATTAAGAATAATATTGTTCAGCATGTTTACGACTTTAAGCCCCTTATTCTGTGCCACAGAGAGGTGTAGAAAATACTGCTTTGCTGAATGCCTTTTATTTCTACAATTTGAAGTGTTTAGGAACCCATAATTCTTAAAAGGAAAAAAAAAAAGTACATTTTAAAGCTTTCATTTCAAAATAAATAAATGAAATCATTTGATTAAGGGACATTCTTAAAGCTTTGTTGTGAAAACCTAACTGAAATTTAAACTCTTGCCTTTTTGTCCTGTTATCTTCCTATAGTCAGTCATTTGCATTCTGGGTCTGAAAACGTTGTGTCTTTGCTTACTGTCTGTTATTGTGTCACAACAAAAGCATTAGGATGGCCAGAAGATGCTACTAGACAACTTCCTCAGGAGTGCTTCATGGGCATACAATATTTGTCATCAGAAGAATTCAGTCATGGCAATTTTCAGTGACTTTTCTGCTCTGCAGTCATCATTGCCTTCCATGTAGTATTTCAGTCTGTTGAATCCATCTATATCTTAGAGTTGGAATCGTTTGTTGGTATCATTGCATCTTTGGTATCAACTGTAAGAAAGAAATCTCAAACCTGTACTTTTGAGAAAATGGAGACTGGGGGTGAGTCAGAAGTACCCCAAAGGACAGCTGTACTGCCATCTTGATTTTTAGAATACATCCAGCACCATCTCTTAAGAACTCAACTTGGTCTTGGTACCACTCCAGTCTGTGGTGATCGTGATTCTCTCAATGAAAGGCTTCAGCATAAATAGGGGAAAAACAATCCCACTTCTCTGTAGTGAGCTTATTTTTGTTCAGCAGTAATCCTAATTCTCTTTTTGCTATATTTTCTTCTTCTGTTAATATTGAAACCACCTTAATGCCTCCTTACATCTTGTGAGCTGTGATACAGCTCAGAACAGGCTACAGAGTCTGCTGAAATAAACTGAGAGATAAATAGAATTATAGAATAATTTAGGTTGAAAAAGACCCATAAAATCATCAGGCCTAACCATCCACCTAAAGCCATCAAGTGCACTGCTAGATCACGTCCCTAAGTGTAACATCCACACATCTATTAAATACCTGCAGTGGTGGGAACTCCACACTTCTCTGGGCCTATTCCAATGCCTGCGCACCCTTTTCATCAAGTCTTCTTGATATCCAACTTAAACCTGACCTGGAGCAAATTGAAACTGTTTTCTTGCATTCTACAGACAGTGCTCCCCCTGTTGAGTTATAATTGGCACAGAAACACCCCACCTTACATATATGGGTTGTGTTTATACAAGCTGTAGTGACTCTGGTGTTACACAACATTTTAAAAAATCAACATCTCGGTTTTTGCAGCAAGCACTATCTTTGTCTTCCTTCAGTTCCAGAAAACATTCAGAAAGACGCAACTCCTTTCACATCATTTCTTGACCAACAGCCACTTTTCACAGATAATACAGCACTGAAGTTTTGAACGGTAGGATGTTTTTTTCTGAGCCGTTGTAGTGAAGTTTACACGGCAATAAATATGTGACAGATTGATACCCATTATCTCACTGTCCTGGAATTTTCATTTAAGTAGAGATGAGCAACAAAACATTTGATTGTAGAAGGTAAGCCTTACATGCTCTTTGAGGCACCTCAGATTTCCATACCGGAGTAAAGGCTACATAGATACTATTACAGAGATATTCTTGGCTCCGGTCCTGAATCATCAGCGAGGATTGTGGATTTACTATTAAAAGAATAAGTGTTTCTTTAGAATCAAAACAGATTACTCTAAAGAAAGTGAAAATTACCAGAACACCAAACCAGTCTGTCTTTCCCAGGATACCGATAGCTAGAAAAAGCAGAGGTCGTGTATCATATTTTGTCACTTCATTCTATTGATATTTTTCATGTTTCAGGCAGACATCCAAAGTTGGATACTTTTCCATAAAGGAAAGGCAACAAAAACAAAGCTGCAGTAATCGTGCAGCCATTATCAGTTGTTCCCACACCTACAAGTTGATTCTGCAACTGGGAATCTGATACACACCTTTTCCTTTCTTCATGGAATAAATGTATTTAGAGTATCTTTCCATTATTTTAAAGCATCTAAAAATGCCTGACTTTATGGTAACATGTCATGAAGTACAAGGAATAAATTGAAGTGCTGATTTTTCTGTAGTCTGGGTACTATGTAACATAGGCAAGATTTAGGCACCGGATCTGTCATTTTTGATGTATTGTTAGTCCACCTAAAGCAAGCTTACTCTGTTTGCATGCAGAAGAAACACATAAATCCAGAGAGGAATTCCATCCACAGAAAGTCCATTGTGTAAGTCTATTCTGCTGTCAGATGCTGAAAAAAAATTGGTCTGTTGAAACACGTTCTTGTCTTTTTCTTGGAATACTCAGTTCTTTTACTCTTTTTTTTTTTTTTTTTTCTTTTTTTTACTTTGTAAAAATAGATGTATACGAGATATATGGCTTCAGTTGAAATTCTTATAGTAAGAAACATCTGTATATGGGTAGTAATCAATGGAGCAAAAAAGGGGACAAACAGAGATCGCATCTTAGCGGTGAGGCTTTTATATGCTCTAGTTTGTTCTGCCTGTGCAGTGATAGAGGTCTTCAGCTTAAACTGGCATAAATATTTCTTATGAGCATGCTCACAATCTGGGATCAGAAGGAAGGCAGGTTCTTCATCCTTCATCATCCTCAGATGCCTAGATCTGTAATCCATAAGAAAAAGTTGTTATTCCATTCCCAGCTATCACGTGTGAAAACAGACATGGATTTTCTTATCAGTGAATCATGTCAGTTCAGCCATTGTCTTAGAAAAACTCCACACCTTTCAAGTGAGAGCTATGTTGTGGTGGTGTTGTTGTTTTTTCACCTGTAAAAATAACAAGAGGTTTTTTAAATGCTATGTCCATCCACACAGTTCTCAGAGAGAAGTTGCTTATGAAACTAGTGGCTTCTACTCTAGTGCTGTGGAGTTCATGTGCCTTTCACAAAACTTTTCTTAATCTGTGGTCTGAAGTGCTGGGCTGGCTACTGCCTTGCTGGTTTAAGGGGTTACAGTCCTGAGCTGCTCAGAAGCTACTGTCTTCTCAGATGTATCAGCATAACTGCACATGCAGTCAGTTCCTGGTCCCATTCTATTAAAATGATGTATATTGGGCTTTTTAAGTGGAAAAACTATTGTTCAGACTTCTTGGAATAGCAAGGTCAAGAAGTGAATATATGTGCCATTGTTAATACAGTTTGGATGAGGGATTAGTATGTATCCAGGACAATAAATTCTTCATCAAGCTCAGCTGCAGCCAATGCAAACTATACAACTACTTCCTACTTATTTAGGAATGCGTCTCCCTACACTCTTGATTTAAGCCCTGAAGTCTCTGATGGAATTATTTCACTCTCCATTTTCAGAAGCACTGCAGTAATGGATGCATCTTTCCATGCTCAGTAACATCAAGAAATCTGTGAAGTTTTCAGCATCTAACATAAAAATTTCCGTATTCAAGTAGTACCAATCATTTCCCTTTCCAAGCCATGGGCTTAGAATTCCATTGTGTTAGATACATATGTTTAAAACATCAAAATTAAATGATAGTGGAATTCAATGAGTACTTTTTGCAGCAAGTATTTTTGTTTTATCCACGCTTAAGTTGTTTAAAAGGAAGATACAGAAGGAAAATGAGAAAACTGGTTTATTCTCATCAAGGTGTAGAAATAGATTAATTAGAACAAGAAGATTTAATGTCATTACTATCTTTAGCAGTCTGTCATCGGGATCCTAAGTCAGCAGGTTGTGAATGGGTCTTGATTATAAAAAGATCTTGACAACAAATGGATGTATTGGTATAATTAACATCAATCTTAATTGTTTACACTGAGCTTCTTCAACATATCTTATATTTTTAATAAAAAACTGTTATGGCACTGTCATTATTATCATAATTGCTATTGACATGATTAGCAGAATAATTTTAGTGCCCCTTTTTGTTCTTGAAAATTATTTTTTCTGAAATTACTAACATTGCTGTGACCTTTAGAATTAGGTCAAAATTTGGATTGTTTGGGAATTTGGAACCTTTACTTCTATGACTCCATTTACAACTAAATTTTTAGATTAAAGGAACATAGGAAATCTCTAATATTCCAACTCCCTCTTTCTTCATCACTCCTACATAGTAATGTCTTTCACACCATGGTTAGGAAGGACCTCTGTTCTACTTCTTCATGAAGTGGAACAGTACGTCTCTTTGCTGACTTGTTGGACAAGTTTTCCTTTATGTTCTTTTGCATATCCTGACTCGGCCACAGCAATCAGAAATGAGAATTATGGTCAGAAACAGTTGCTTTCCCTAGCGTATAGCAGCCCTTTGAGTTCAAGAACTGCTGTTTTTTTTGACAGGGTTATTGTCTTCGCCTCCCTTCTTTCCAGTACCTACAAAACGTTTCAGATAACACTGGGATGTTTGTGAGAGTTTTTTGCTGTTGGTAAGGTGGTGTTTCTATATCTGGTTATTACGCAGCTATGGAACGTTCTTGTTTAAAATGTTTCTTCAAAGCTGCATAAGGTCTGTGATTGTTGTTTTAATTACTCAAGACATACATCAAAAAGCCCATTATTATATTGGCTACTTGCAAACAAAAGTCAGAGAATAGCTCAAGCATGCTTAAGGGCATCTATTTCAACATCTGTCTTGTAGGACAAAAGTGTCCGTGTCATCATATGCTTCTGGGAATGCTCTGTATTGTTCAAGTGATTTCAATAAACTTGTCGCATGCCACCTCCCTTCTAAAATAGCTACATGAATAGCAGTGTAACCTAATGTAATTTAATACAGAAGTCTTACGATTAGTCAAGTATTTTTGTGTGCACTCTCAAACTCCGTTCTGGAAATGTAAACCAGTATAAGGAATGAAAGTCTTCAGCGGAAGAAGCAATAAATGGTAGTTATTAAAAATAGAGCGGCTAAGTGCAGAATAATAACATATGTTTTTCTTGTCTTATAAGCAAGTGGTATCAGCACTGTCATCTTGGGAGCTGGGGGCAGGTAGGTCCCGACTTCCTGCTCCATGGATGGATGTATAACCACAATAACCATGTTTATTTCTGCTCAGTGGAGTTGCGTGCTGCTACAGTGTTTATGGTATATTGGAGCCTCTCAGTTTCACAGCATGATCGTGTACCTACTTGTGTTTTTCAGACAAGAAGCCCTTCTTGCTGCCATTAGTGAAAAAGATGCCAATATTGCTCTGCTAGAACTTTCATCCTCTAAGAAGAAGACTCAAGATGAAGTGGCTGCCCTCAAACGAGAGAAGGACCGCCTTGTGCAACAGCTCAAGCAGCAGGTCAGTAGAGGAAGGACAGGAAAGAAACCAGTTAATAATTTAATGTGCAGTTATTATCTTCATTTTTGGAACTAATAGTACATAGACATAATCTCTTCATCTATTGGGACAAAAAGTACATGAATGCTGACTTCAAACTAGCTACTGACCATGATCTCTGTAAAACATGGTGGGAATGAAACAGTCTTAATTATAAGGGAAGTTTCTTTGTGTCCCTGCCTCATTAGTAAATGTATGGTACAATATATAGGATGCTGATTTAAAAAGACGTTTCTCTTTAACTTCCAGAGGCTCAGGGAAGTGCAGTGATACAACTTTTGGTGACCTGTATATTTTCTTGTCAGTCAGGAAGCATAGACTGAAGAAAATTCTTGCTGTAAAGGTCAAATGCATCTGTTACACTACACAGTCTCTGCTGTGGTTCCTAATCTATGACAGAAGCTCTATAAAGGAATGGCAGCTACTTGAGTGGAGTCTGGGAGGTCTCATGCTAGGGAAGAGATTGGTCCCTTTCTATTTCTGTTCCTTTTCTCTTTCCAAGTTCTTTATGTTTAAGCAAAGTGATCAGAAAATTTATATTTCTATTCAAGCTTTTAAAATTATGTTTTGATATTAAATACAAAGTGAAAAATACAGTGCCAATGAAAGAATGAGGAAGCAGAAGGCAGTTCTGTCAATAGGAGATCCAGAATGTGTGTAGATTTTTCTCTTCAACACTTCTAGTGGGTCATGCTATGTTCTTCCCAGGTCACATTCCCTGAAAGCATATATAATATTGCTGTTAATCCAGTATCAACTTCTTCAGTGTCAGTGATTTCATCTTCATTGAGTTTTACGTGTATTTCATTTGTCAAATGTTATTTTTCTTGCTGTCAAAATCTAAGACAAAATCACGTCTGGTCCCTAATAAGGGATTTCTCTGCTTCTTCCTTAGCAAGTACAAGTAGGTTACTGGTCATGTATTTTTACATACGAGGCTCATGAAGGGCTTGGAGAATCAGCCCTACGAGGAGAGGCTAAGGAAGCTGGGGCTGTTTAGTCTGGGGAAAAGGAGGCTGAGGGGAGACCTTATCGCCCTCTTCCAGTATCTGAAAGGCGCTTACAGTGAAAGTGGGGCAGGTCTCTTCTCACTAGTGACATGTGACAGGATGAGGGGAAATGGCCTCAAGTTGCACCAGGGCAAGTTTAGGTTGGATATTAGGAAGAACTTCTTTACAGAAAGGGTGGTTAGGTACTGGAATAGGCTCCTCAGGGAGATGGTTGAATCACCATCCCTGGATGTGTTTAAGAGCCGTTTGGATGTGGTGCTCAGGGATATGATTTAGTGGAGGGCTTTTAGAGTTAGGGTACTGGTTAGGCTGCGGTTGGACTTGATGATCTTCGAGGTCTTTTCCAACCTGGGTAATTCTATGATTCTATGATTTTAAGATGATAATTATCTACTGTTTAATTGTGTAACAGGAGTTATACATTTTTATGCTAGCATTATGGCAAGTAGAAAATATCATTTATTCATTTACTTTTGAGCAGCGGTTGTAGTTACTTTCTCTCATTATCCAGATGCCCTCCTAGTAGGATACGTTTCTGAAGCGTTGAAATCAACTGTATTTATTTTCTTAGAGTAATTGTCTGTAGGTGTAACTGCCCTAATATATGTTACTGCTCAGTTTAAGAGAAATTGGCTTTTTTTTTTTTTTTTTATGTAGCAGTTCTTGTCTCAAGGTACAATACAGCTCCTTCATGCATGTTGTCCATTCTCATTTCCTTCTTGTTATCTTTGGTTGGTATAGAGAATGATCCTTAGGGCTGAGTTTTGTGTTGGCTTTTTTCCTACATTTTGTGTTGGTTTTTTTCCTACATTTTGTGTTGTTTTTTTTTCCTTGTGTATATGCAGTTTGTGTATTAACATTGTGATTTCCTATAGTGTCTTAAGTTTCACTTAGATGATTTTTGGAATGTTGTAGTTCATTTTACCAGTTTTCAGTGCTGAAAAGTCGCATAATATCATATATTGTTGCTTCAGAGGCATTTCTGTGAAGGATGCCCATTCTAAGTGCTTTTATACACAGGTGCAGCATACTTAATTTTCAGAATAAAAAATGCACAAGAGATTAACTTGAAATTTTTCTTGCTGTGACCCATATGACCCATATGAATTGAGGCAATTTATGGACTTACATGTTGTTTGTCTTTTGGATCAGTAGCCCTTTTTAAAAGAAATCATTGGGATAGCCAAATGCTTCTGAAGTTTCTGAATCCAAAATTGCCCTTATCAAGACTCATAATTGTTCCCCCTCTTAAAAGAACCTTGATAAAAGCGTACAGTAAATCATAGTCTCCTCAAACCATCTCTGCTATGAACACTGTGTATAAATAGTATATGAGCTGTATAAGTACAAATATAAAATCATAGCAGGACTACAAGGTACTGTCCAGTGTATCCCTGGTATCTAAAGCAAAATATATGTTTATAGATAAGCAATTTAAACTCTATTAAAGCTGTACTTGACATATGCTTATTTGATGTAACAAAGATTGACAGAATCTATCCTGTGTTATAAGAGTATATCATCTTTTGTCCTTTTTTGTGTGCCACCTTCAGTACTGTTGAAAGAAAAGCTCTTCAGAGTTATTTATCATGGACAGTAATTCTATCAACAGACAATTCACCAACTCCATAAGTACAGGGGGCCTGACATCACATTTATTTCTTCAGTACGAGTAGCTTTAATATGTACATTTCTACATTGAAGTCACCAACTCAAATCACCAGCTTCAGCAGCTCTAGACACAGGAGATGGGGCAGAAGAAATGGCTATAAAAAGGCTATGATATTTTCCACTATCGTCATTACAAATACAGTCAAAAGGAAAATCATTTTTCCATGTGCTTTGCAAATAATCTGTTTGTTTTCCCCTTGTGGTCCTCTTTGGTTATTACAGGTCACCCAGCTCAGCAACCTTGTGTTTTCAGGAAAAGTCACAATGCCTCTTCATCAGTTTAAACTTTCTCCTCACATATCCTACTCTACATCTCAAACAAAGGCCCATCTCTGTTAGCAGTTCCAGGGGACTGTATCACAATTCAGGAATGTCATAGAAGTTTAGCTGCAGTTCCTAAAATTCCAGTAGAAATCATGAGTGAAAAATCAAATTTAAACACTGTTCAAGAAAAACAAGCAATGTTGGTTCATTGAGATCTTCTGGAAGACTCTGAAAAGCAATTCTGGATTTTAGAAAGTTTATTCATCCCTTCAGATTCAGAGCTGGGATCCTGAACTCGGTATTTCCTTCCTTGTGTCTTTAATACTATTTTAGGGCTGTTGAGATCCCTGATAAGTATGTTGTACTTCAGTCCATCCCATTTCTTGGAAACACTTACAGTTTACTGTGGGTAGGCAGTTCTTTCAGTTGGCTAGTGAGCGCTGTTGACTAAGAGGTTCCAGTTTCCATGTACGTAGGATGCAAACAGAAGTGCTGAGCAATATCGGAAGGAGGTGGTTTGTGTGAAGAGTTATGCATACTGCGGTACGCACCATGGGCCTGATTTCTGAACCTGACAGCAAGCTAGAACAGAGCTTCTGACACAGATAACACATTAGAAAAGCAGTTTTCTGATCACACTATATTGAACGTGAATGGATCTAATTGTTGTCTATGTTTGGGGTTCAGATTATGCAGTTTCATGGCTTGTGTTGGTTATCACTGAGCGGCTATGATAGCTTCTGTTGTTAGCAGACTGACTCACCGTTAATTGACTTTTGTTACAGTATATAAAGATGCAACTCTTTCCTAAAACAAAAGCAGTCTATCATTAAGTCCCATTCTACATCTTAAGAAACAATTTCCATATTCTTCTGCCCTACAATTTCAAATGATTTTTTCTTATTTAAAACTATTTGTGAAGACTGTTTGTCAGTGGAAGGTCATATTGATACTTGAAGATTCTGTGATTATTCTTTCCTCTGTCTCTTCCCAATATTGTGTCATATTCCAAGCTGCTCGCCTGGGAAGGGTATTACTATGAAAGAGAAGGAAGGAGCGCTGCCAAAGACATTTTGGTTCTTTAATATACATATTTAAAGAAATTAAAGTTTGGATGAAGAGAGGCATTTCGGAAAGAGGATATGGCATGAATGTTGTTTTAATTTAGAATTTCTAGGCTCTGAATTGCAGGAATGTGCCTCAATATAGAGACCATTTCCTAATGAGGCACTCAGCATTGACCAGGCTTTCCAGTAAATGGAGCTGCCTGTTTCATATTGGTTGTCAGTTTGCATGAGGGATTTCCTCTATCATTGGAAAGGGAGGCCAATTGCAGGGCGAGGGTCACCAGCTAATGTGGTCCCAATTTACTTCCTCCCAAAGTACTTTGTCTCCTTGACTGGTTCATGGCGAAAAAGTGGTTGGGAAGCTGCCTCACATGAGGGGGCCAGGGCTGATGCAAGAATACAGAGCTGACGGTTGCCTAACACAGTCCAGATGTAGTGTGGCGAGCGCCAGCCACTGTGCTCAGTTTATATGCCATACAGAAGTCCCTGCAATGCGAGTCATGCTGGAATTGAAAGAGACCTGAGGAGCTTTGTGGCAGCATGTCCACCACTTTCCTGTTAGAAAAGAGCCTACTACCATTTATGCATTTTCTTGTCAAACAGAGTTTTAAAAATCAGGATATATTTGTTGTAGCTGTGTGAAATCCTGCTTTGTAGCTTTGAGTTGTAAATGGAAGGCATACATGAATGGGCTGAGGTTTTCCTGTCTGTGGGCTTTGAGTCTCAAATGTTTGGGGTTTTCTACTAGGAGCTATTTGGAGCACAGATTGTCATTCTCTGTGTTTATACAATGTCTAGCACAGTGGGGGCTTAACTTGACCAATATCTCTAAGCATTACAATGCCATAAATGTCAAGTCATAGTAATGAAATTGTTAGGAGGCTCTGAACTTGTATCTGTGTCTGTCTTCTGAGCTTGGATTGTTTTCAATTGAATTGTTTGTAAATCACCCTCCTCATATTATTGTATGATTCACAATACTCACTTGAATTATTATATAAATGTTTCATAATTATTCTCACTATTTCAATATACTATTTCAGAAATTACCAAAAACTAGCTTGGTTCAGTGGTACTGATGATGGAATCTCGAAATTTTCATTTTAGATGGTGTGATGCCATGTGGCACTTCATATTGGGTTGCTGAGTGCATTTGTATTTTGCTGCCTTTTCTTCCATAAATGTTCCCTCATCTATGGAACCAGCTGAATAATCTTTTTTAAAGCATTTACAGTTTTGGACCTGTACTTTAGCTTAGCTTCCTCCTTCACAGTTCATAAACATAAAGTTTACACTATCATGCAGGTTGTTAATGAAAATAGTACTGAATAGTGCTGAGCTCAGGACAGATCTCCATGAAACACACCTGATTTATTTATCTATTAAGTTACAGAACAATTGTTACTTTACTGTGGAGTATAATTTCCCAAAAAGTTTGATGTCCACATTTTTGTATTTTAATCATAGAAAAAGCGTCTCACCTTCAAGCAGAACCAGTTATACCTGTATTCTATCCCTATAAAGTCTTAGTGGAAACCCTCGATCTTGAAAAGTCTTTTCTATGGCTCATCTGTCTTTATCATTATAATGCTATTGTTCATACATAATTTCCCTTACGGCAATTTAAGCTCATTACTAGTTTTTCTATTTGTTATGGGCATGGGAAAAAGAGATTGTTTCTTAGATCTTTTTAGCAGCTGTTTTTGTTTACATAGTATCTCCTCTGTGAGGAATTGGACAGTTTCAGCTCTTCCAGTTTTCAAGTGTCTTTTTTTTTTTTTTTTCTGGATATCTGATCACTCTTGTTGGTCTTTATCAGATTTTATTTGATTTGTCTATTTCCTTCTGCAAGCGTGGTAGCCAGAACTGGACAACACTGAACGTGAGGCATTTACTTAACTGAACTTGTTTGTGAATGTGCCATGTGAGACAGCGTCAGAAACCTTAATGGAATCTTCCAAAACCTCACCAGTCCCCACAGGTTCCCAAAAATAACTGCCAATACCTTCTGTTATAGTTGATTATACCATACTATAATAAGAAAGAGTGTATCGGGGTTTGTAAATTTGAGGACGAGATTTTTCTGAGAACCATCTCATTATTATTTTCTGTCCTAAAATGGTGTTCTCTGGGCCTTGAAACTAGTTTTGTTACTCGTCTGTCTTATTGATGATAGACACACAAAAGAAATGCGCAGTTTGATCTTCTTGGTTTTATTTTTTGATAGCTTTCATTTTGAACAGAGTAGGCTGTCAAGAATTGTCTTTGGCTCCTTTATGCTAATGTTCATCTGCACTGTCTACTTCTTCTCCCTTAGTGATTTCCATTTCATCTGATACTTTGACTTTTGTTCTTGTCCAGAATACACTCTTGCTGTTCAGTTACTCTAAACTTGTTGAAATAGTGCTTCTTTCTATCTTAGTTAAGGGAGATAAGAAATCTCTTGCTATTGAGAATGCAGGTTATGTAGTCAATTTGCTTGCCATTAACAGGAATTTTTAATACGTTCTCTTGTGCCACTGTCTCCTCATCATAGTCATTCCTTCCTCTGTAGGCCAAAATGAATTGAGAGGCTGTTGTTTGCCATTCTGAAACATTGAGCAAAATTATTTGACAATGACTAGTACTGCTGGTATTTAGTATTTATGCAATATTCAATACATACTTCATCTAGCATTGCAAGTCCCAAACTGTTTTCTCTGTGCTTCTTCCCTGCAGATTTTGGCTGACATTCCTTATGAATCCATGTTACTGTAAGGATTTGTTTCCCAAGTAAATGTGGTTCATGGGATCATGAGGAAAAGGAAAGAATTTTAAATTCCAGAATAGCCTCTCCTCCCTGAAAATACTGGCTTTCCACTGTTACTTGTCTCCTTGGAAACACAGCACACTGACACTTGACACTCTTTTGCCGTGAACTTTTCCAAAGTGAAGTTCCGCTGGTTGGAGTGATTTTTCTTTGTAACAGGAGAATGTAAAATGGTTCAGAGGAGACTGACAGGCCAGCTTTTTCCTCTTGCTGCCATGGAGTTGTATCAGAATTACCCCACTTCTAGCAGGCTTTTGTTGCCACCCTGCCAGATGAAATACTGCGGATTCTGTAAATAATGCAGTTGGTTTTTTTCTTTGCCTTAACTACACTGATTTGAAACAACATCTGATGAGTACACTTACACAAGCAGCAAAATAGCTTCATTTTCATGTGATACGTATTTAATCCCTACAGGTAATTGCTAAACATACCTGTTTCTGTGACAGAACTACCATTGTCTTCCAAGAGCATCTGAGAGTTCCTGGTAGTGCAGTGGTGCCCACTGAGTTTAGTGAGTGGAAGCACCTCTCAAAACATGACACTGTCAGAAGCTGTATTTTAGTTGTCTGGGTGTGGTGATGGGGGATTCTTCATAGCTGAGAAAGCAAGGTAAATGTTTAAATAAGTGATGTCATTCAGGGAAGTTGGATCTGTCTTCCTTTATTGATCCTTTTGCTACAGTATCTGTGTTTGCACTAGCAAGAGTGGAAATAGATGAAAAAGTGGGGAAAGAAAATCTGCGTGATAAGAAAGCTGAGGACATAAGAGTTTGAAGGGGACTTGGATGTCAGAGGTGTATGCGTGCATTGGGCCAAACAGAACTTCTCTGAATGCTGGTATTCTCTAAGTTTTGGGTTAACCTATTTGAAAAAGCAATAGAGAAATTAACCTGCTGTGCCAGGAAATTTTAAAGAAATAGTGAAGCTTTTTGAGAAATACTGCCAGATATGGTGGACTTGTTACCTTAAAAGTACAATCACAGCTTCATTTACACAGTCTAGGTTCATGTAGAGTCATAGCAAAGTGATGTTTTTTAAGGTTGTTGTACCACTGCTGTTTGAAGGTTGAAATGCAACTCTACAAAACTTGAGTCTACTGTTTCATATATATATATATATATATATATATATATATATATATATATATATATATATATATATATATATATATATATATATATATAGGTATTGAAATATGTTGTTCTTACAGTCTGGTTTTAGCTGTTCTGACAATGTAGCTGGCATGCAGGTGAGCAGGTAGAAGTGAGGGAAAGCACTCGTGCACATCCTAGTCAGGAAGCTGTTTGACTAGAAACTGAAGAGACTTCTGGCTGAAGTGAACATATATCCACTAATTGGCTCCCATCGAGCATTGCCAGCTGTCAAAGTCAAACATTTTGGCTTTTGTCGAAGGCCTGTAATCCACCCAGATTATCAGTCACGGTGCCACTCACTTTGCCAGTTGTTGCTCCTCTGTAATTATTTCTGTCAGATGGAGAGTTCTGCCAGGAGCAGGCCCAAATAACCTGACATTCACTGAGCACGCAAAGAAAATGAGGCTCCATCATGCCCTTGAACACAACCTTGAAGTGCAAAATAAAGAAAGTACCTTCTCCTTGCCATGCATTCCAGACTTTTTTCCCATCATTTTTAATCATTAGTTACCACAGTAACGGCATTCAGTGCAGTGACAGCAGTCTTCTGTGACAGCATTTCATCTTTCTGTTATATTACATATAGTCTCCTTCCTTTCTCCTTCCTCTTTTTACCTCTGCTTCTTGTATTACTAAATAATGATGTACATTCAAACAAGTGCTGTGCTGTAGATGTCCTCATGATGCCAGAGAAATAAACTCTCTTTTGGCCCTACTGTAAAGAGCCATATCTGTTTTCTGCTTGTACCTTGACTATGGTAGTTTTTAGGCCCTTTCAATGATGGATCTGTATGCTTGCTTGGAGAGGAAGGTTTGCTTCCCCATTGAGAGACAGACATAAAATTACTTTGGAAGAAAGATGACAAAGCAGCACTTGCTACCTTTTCCATACAGATGTTTGTAATATTATGAAAATAATCTATGGACTCTGCCCTGGTTCAATCTCAGTTTTCAAAAAACTTTCAGCCTATTAGAATTATTCATCCATTTTATTGATTGCATTATCAAGATCATCATGTTATGGTTATACGGCTTTTTAATTCCTTTGAACTTAGCATAAATAAATGTAAATTAATAGGACAGTAGTTAAAAGCATCCACTGCCATATTTAGTTTCCCTCATTCAAAGATTACAAAGTCCTGTCCTAAATTACTAAAGCATTTTTGTTCATTGCTAGAAAATCAGGATTGCATAATGTACATTAGTGGTTGAGACACCCTGCATCCCATTGGTGTGCCTTTTCTATTTACTGGCAACCAGTCCACTGGTGCTTGGTATTAGCTAGAGCACCTCCCCTACGAGGACGGGCTGAAACAGCTGTAGCCTGCAGAAGAGATGGCACCACGGAAACCTTATAGTGGCCTGCCAGTACCTAAAGGGGGCCTACAGGAAATCTGGGGAGGGACTTTTTATAAGGGCATGTAGTGACAGGACATGGGGAAATGGCTTTAAACTGGAAGAGGGTAGATTTAGACTAGATATTAGGAAGAAATTCTTTAAATTGAGGGTGATGAGACACTGGCACAGGCTGTCCAATAAGGTTGAGAATGCACACTCCCTGCAAGCATTCAAGGCCAGAATGGATGTCTGTGAGCAACCTGGTCTAGAATGAGGTGTCCCTGCCTGTAGCAGGGGGGGTTAGAACTGGATGATCTTAAAGGTCCCTTCCAACCCAGTCCATTCTGTGATTCTATGATGGATAAGCCTGCACTGGGAAGAACTTGTGTGAGTGTTAATGAGTTAAGAATACTGCATGAGCTTGGTGGAATGGTGTAAATACAGTTGTCATTTCACATAATTATAGTATATGGTGATTATCTATGGTTGTTGTGCCACAAACCACTGATCTGATAGGCATTATTTTGCTGTTAAATAGGAAGTGTTGAAGCAGATCTTTTTAATAAAGGCATCAAGCAGATCAAATTTATTAATTTTTATGCGACTTCTGTACTCTGAATTTAATGTTGAGAGCAGTAATCTGTCAGTTTCTGACAGTCTTTCTGTTAGCTGACAGATTTGTGAGATTCAGAACCAGCAGTTTAGGAGAGCTCAAGACTGCCAGTAGTCATTAACTCAAGGAATAAAGCTATCGGTGCATTTTCTTTTGCTTAAAAGTTACAGCTTGTGTGGTAGTTGGGAAGGGTCCATGCACAGCAACTTCCTGTTTGCTGTCCAGTGGCAGGATGTGCCTCAGGGCAAAAATATTTGAGACTTTCCAACAACTGGTTCTTGTGGCCAGGCTGGTTTGGCATCACTGTTTTGGTATTTGGGTTGATGATGTTTGAGTGGTGACCGGAAAAACAGAGAGTTTGTGATTACATTTAAATCTTGTCATTTAGACGAACTGTTTACTGAACTCTGAACTTTTGGTGACAGAGAAGATGAGATCAGATCTCATCCTGATGAAGTAATCCCAGGCATATATTGTGTGTGAAGAAAAATGGATTAGACACTGAAATTTCAGTTATCATACAGGAAGATATGGAATGACTTCTTGTAGCACAGTAGAAGTATAGTGATTTTCCAAGATGACTGTGTGGTCATCCTGTATTTCATTGTTTGATGCACCTTCATAGAATCATAGAATTGCTTGGATTGAAAAGGACCACAATGATCATCCAGTTCCAACCCCCTGCTACGTGCAGGGTCACCAACCACCAGACCAGACTGCCCAGAGCCACATCCAGCCTGGCCTTGAATGCCTCCAGGGATGGGGCATCCATAACGTCCTTGGGCAACCTGTTCCAGTGCATCACCATCCTCTGTGTTACAAACTTCCTCCTAATATGTAACCTGAACGTCCCCTGTCTCAGTTTCAAACCATTCGCCCTTGTCCTATCACTGTTTACCTTTTTTCTATAATAATAATTCTCATCAATTAAAGCTGTTTTACGTGGCATTGGCAGTTGTCTAGAAGACACTTATGTCCCATTAACCTTACCTACAGTCAAAATGTGCCAACTTGGTATATAATGATTATCTGTTCCTATGTTTGCTGGTACTGTTCCACAGGGAAGACACAATATACTGCTCAGTTTCATGCTCAAACTTTAAAGCAAGGTTTTGTTTCTGATTACTTCTCTTTGGACGAAGAGCCTAGCAAAAGTGTGGTTTCATGTTCTCTCATATACGTGGCAATTCAGTCTTTTATTGACTTTCCTGAGGATATTCCATAAGAAGGGGTTTTCAATCTGTTTGCTATGACAGATGCCATTGAACAGCTGATATCCAATTCACACATTAATAGTAGAAAACAGAGACAGCAACTTAAAACCATTTCACCAGCATTACTACTGGTTTTAATTTGTGTTTGATCTGTAACAGTTAAGGTGATAAATGCAACAAGTATGTAAGGAGAAGGTGAAGTCAGAGATATGTGGTGATTGGTAGAAGATTTCAAGTAGATTTCAGGTTTACAGTTGTGCAACTTGTAATATGCTTTTTACTTGAAGGAGGAAGGGTAGATAGAATTGTGTGCCAGAAAATTAGTGATGGTGTATGTTGCATATTTGGGTTTTTAACCTGGGGAACAACACAATAAATCAACACTCTTTGGTTGCAAAAGGAAAATAGAGAATTATAATTTTTACCTTCTCAAAAACAGGTAATGAAACGCTAAGTCTTAGTACACAGTGCACTTTGGCTTCAGTAAATAGTGAGCTGTTGATGAACAGCAGTCTCAGGTATTTTTCAGCTTATGCCCTGGAATATTTCTGTCTACAGGTTTTTCATTGTGCTCCATCAAATTCTGAAAATAATTCCTTTTTCTGTATCAATCTGATTGAGCCTAGTCCGGTACACCATTTCTCAGGCTAGTGAACAGATAATGCAGAGAAAAATAAAAGTTTCATGTTGCAGTTGGAAAACTGAGATATATGCTTGCAATTAGGCCTAAGTTTCTTGATTCTAATCCTTCGCTAATTTGCATACTAAATTGTGGAAATTGGTAGGATAGCGTATCAAGTTTATCAAGAGCAGTCATAGATTTATGAAATTAGGTATCGGTTTCTTATGATAGCATCTGCAAATGGACTGGTGCTGATGGCTGCAGACTCCCTTCAGTTCTATTAAATTCATGGTATTATGTTCTAAAGAATCCAAGTCCTAAAAAAAAAAAAAAGAAGAAGAAAAAAAAAAGAAAAAAAAGAAAGAAAAACTAAAAAGAACCCTTCAGGTTTTGGTGCTGAATAGAAACATGCATTTTGCATTCCCTAACAAGTATATCTCTATACTTTTTTCTCTGAGGTAAGTACTCATGGCCAAAGAAAAGGTGTGTAGATTTTCTGTAGAGGTAATGTTTTTGCCACTTGACATTTGTGAATATGTATAAAAAGAGGATAGAGATTTTTTTATTCCTTTCTGGGTTGGGAAGCTGTGAGTGTTCTGTTAGCAGCTGCCAACTCTGTAAGATAAGGATGAGAAAGTTGATACTGATGGAGATCCTGCTTCCAGTCCCTCCCACAAATGGGAGACTGCAGACAATGCTGTCAAATGTACAAGGTTGAAGTTTCGACAGACGGTCTTTAGAGCAGTTGTGTTCTACTGTATCTAAGTGAACCTCTATTGAACAAAAATAAATAAGGAATGGCCTCTGTCCTGCCCTTCTTTGCTTTAAATGTGGCACCAAAAGTTTGAGTCTTTTCAATGCCAAGAAATGCTGTTAGGAACTGTGCATAAAGGCAAAATAAGTTTCAAACTCAGTTATCTGATTGCTGTCTGAATTTACATGACGTAATCACATTTATCATATAGATATAAGATCAGTGAGGCACCTGAGCACCCTCAGTTTCAAGTGTGAGTACGTTTACTTTTAGAATAACATCTCACAAATTTAGGTTATTGGCAGGTGATAATCAGTTTCTCAGCTCCCATAGTACCTTACTCTCCAAATACGTATTAGGTCTGATCATTGTACTGCTGTGGAGGGGAAGTAATGGTCTTTGATTTTGAATACAACCCTGGTTAAGGGATAGCCATTTTATTAGGGGTATTGTTCTCTTCGTTTGATTTTAACTTTACAGTCAGAGCACTGAGTCTTTTGTTCCCTCTCTTTCTATTTACCACCAATTCCTGTCTTAGAGTAAATACAAATGTTTCCTGTAGGTGAGCAAACAAAAAGCAAATGGAGCTCACAGTTAACTCTGGCCAAGTTTTTCATAGTAATCGAACAAGCTCTTGTTTTTACAGTGAGATTCTTATTTAGGAGGGAACTTTAATATTTTAAACACTCGGTTTCCCTATTGTATTATACTTAATCCTTTTAATAGTTTGAGAAATGAACCTTTCCACTTTTTTCGCATTAAGCTGAAACTTAACTGCAGTTTCTGACACCATGCCAATGTGCCCTCCTTCTCCAAAACACCAGCAGATAAACCTTGGCTTTGCCTCCTGTATTTCAGCTAGCAACCCAAACTGCTGCCAACTGCTGACACTAATGTTGTTGGAAAAAAAAAAAAAAACAACTCCTAAAAGCAATATAGGGATCCTTAAGAAAACACTAGTGCATAAGTTGTTTAATACTTGAAAGACTGTATGAGTTTATTTGTTCTGTGGAAGTAATAAGTACTGTACTTTCCCATTCTAGGATTTTTTTTTCCTTCTTCTTTCTGAGGGGACATATATTTATTTGTGTAGACAAATCTTCATTTTGTGCACTTTTCAAGTCTCATACTTATCTCACAAAGCAACAAGCAAGCTATCAGTGTGTGCTCCTGGACTGGAGAAAGAAGGATGCACAGACTGGGGGATGTGTTTAAGCACAAGCTAATTCTAGATCCTTGTTGTCCATTTCTATCTTTTTCATCATTCAGATGATAAAAAAGACTTCTTGATTTCTCTATCTCCTCTCCTACCCCATTCCAAATTATTGGAGTAAGATAGTCCTTCTCCATTGTTTCCCAGCAACCTTTTTATGATACACACATGACTTCAGCAATATGAAGACCTCCTTTTCTCCTTCTAGTGGCGAATAAATCATTTCAGGTCGCCCTTGACCTTCTGTTCATCTCTGCTTCTTCCTCTGCTTTGTCAGGACTCTTTCACACATGGCATCTTTTCTAAGTTTAATGACTTTGCATCAAAATCATTGTCAAGAAAAAATCACCACAGGCATGACTGGCTGAACTCTTCATCTTCTCCCCCAAACCTTTCCTTTTGGTGGTTCTGTAGCTGAGACAGAATTTTCTAGTATTTTTCTAAGCTTTACAGCGTGCTTTATGGTGCTCAGTGGATGAACCAATACTGATACATATATATATATATATATATATATGTCATAACATAATGTAAATCACAGAAAGGCAACAGATTAGAAATAGAGAAGGCAATGACAAGAATAGTGTATGAAATGTAGACACCTTAGAGAAGTCATCTGACAAAACTGGCCTGAACTACTTATTGTGTGTCATGAATTTCACGGAAAGAAAGGAAACTTCTTCTGTTTGATAATTTTGGCACAAATGCAGCAGAAAATGTGAATGTTTCTTCAGTCTTTCCAACTAATATTATTATCTAAGCACTGATGCAGACTTTAAAAAGTGACCTTTGCAGAGGAAAAGAAAAAAGTACTTATGGTGATTCCCTTGCCTTGTATACTGCGTGCAAGAGCAAAGCAGATGGAGAAGAATCATCTGTGCAGCCCTTTATTGCACATGTGCTGCTATGTGCTTGGGCAGGAATCTTGCCTCTGTGGACCAAACACAAGGACAGTGTAGATGGACAGGAATTCTGTGTCTGCAGACCACACGCACAGATGGTGCGGACAGACAGGAATGTAATGTCTGTATGTTTGTATGAATCTTACGAGGCAGGGCTGTTCTGTGTGGATGTCAGCCCTAATAATTAGCTGTACAAAGAAAATTCTTAGCATTAATTTAGTTCAGAGTAGCAGTGCCCTGTTGGCTGTCAAAGGAAATGCCCTTTCAACTCTTCCCTCCATGATATGGGGAATTTTGCCTAGATTGAAAGACGAAAGTGAGACGAAAAAGATAGCATTGTTGTTTTTTTCTTCTCTCTTCTGTAGGCAACTGCTTTTTAAATTCATTTCTAAGTTTTTTTCTAAGATTTACATCTTTTTTTTTTTCTTTTCTTTCTTTTTTTCATAAATGTTTCTATCAACTCTGTTTATATCATGCAGACACAGACACATTCATGTATATACCCGGGGCTGGATTCCGGGCTGTTACAGACGGTCTGTGTTGAGGTGATACTGAGCAGCTCACATCAGTTTAGAATCTAGGAATTTGTATCTGTACATAACTACTTTTTTTGCCAAGAACAGCATGCAGAAGGGGGGGGGGGGAAGTTTCTATTAACAACTCTTTGAAGCTGCAGGCAAATGCAGTTGAAGTGATGAGTCATATAACAATGAAAATATGTAAGGCTAAAACAGCTGTTGTTAAAACTCTGTTAAATACCTTCAAAAATAAAAATATCTGGAGAAGGGAGTGCTTTTACTATACTTACTGTTAGGATGCAGACAACAAAGATTTGAAAACTTTCAAATGATGGAAAGATATACGTACACATACATGAGCAGATGTCCTACACATGATTTTATCAAAGCAGGAATAATTACTAGGTTTCGAAATTTTACAGTAAGATGCATCTTTCATATAAATTCCTAGGTCAAATTTTGTCAATCAGTTTTTACAGTATTGCTGGACTGAGAAGTTTTCTGAATGCAGACTAGATGAAGGGCTATGACAGAAGCACAGCAAGTAAGGTATTTGAGGTTATACAGACAGCTTTGTTAAGCTGAGCATAAGCACATGGGTTTACTTTGGAAAGGAGAGCCAAAGAGAAAAAATAATGAAGGGGAGAGGAGCAGAGTAAGGTAGAAGAGAGTAAGATGAGCGGGGTGTGGAGTGAAGCTCAAGTGAAAAGGAAAGGAGAAATTTCGAGTCATAAGAAAACAGAAAGTCCCATCAACTGTGTCAAACAAAGCTTTTTCTGTTTCTAACAGAAATACTTTTCTGTTCTATGGGATTCTACGTAGATAATTTAGAGGTTTTTCCTTCGGATATTTATAGATTTTGTAAGGCCAACTTATCTGGTTTTTAACTTTGGTGCTTAAACTGCCCAGTTTTAAAAGAATCACGATTCTTTGTAATGCTACAAAGTATTTCCAACCTTAGCGTAACAGAGGGCTTACTTTTTAATTTATTTATTTATTTTACATTTTACTTCGTAAAATACATCTATCACCAACAGTTTATAGGAATGCTTATGCTCCACATTGCGTTGTATCTTATTATTCTCAGTGCTTTTTTGTCTTTGATTTTCTCTCAAGGGATGAAATATAAAATGTAATTTTTAGCCTGGGCCCACAAACACACAGGGGAGAAATGAGCAGAGGAAGAAGTACAAGCAGGAGTTTTCAGCAGTCTGAATAATGAGGACCGTGACAAAGACTAGTATTTCCTTTCACGTTATTGCAGAAAGTAGCATTTCACTTTTTGTTGTCTTTAATGGTGCGCATCAAAGTAAGCTGAAGAGACTGAGTAAACTGTATATATTAAACATACGGCAGACGCATGAACTAAACATAAGAGGTTCACTGCTGTTCAGCTGAGAGTTTGTAGAAGCTCATCCTCCCAGAGTCTCAAAGAAAGGCATAGAGCGTGTGTAGTATTAGAGAACTGCAGAATATCTTTAGAGAACACATCTAAACTTGTACAGCTTGGACAAAGCATACTAGTTTGGACCGGCTTTTATCTTAAACGCTCCGAAGTAGACTTTAAATGACAGCACTATCCATCTGTTTATCTGAGTAGTCCCCACCAAGTAGCATTTGATGGAGGGAAAGAAGTCTCAAAGATCATGAAACTCACAGGAACTTAATTAACATCCACAGCTGGGTAGAGGAGAATAAAGCCCAAAGTAGCGCTCCCACACAGGGAAAAACAAGAAGAATTGAACCATGATGTATTTTGTTTGGCTGTAGCATATGCGTATGGCTGGGCATTCAGAACATAACATACTTTCACATTAGTCCCAGCTGACTCTTGCCTGGAGACAATGTGGAGGAGGAGGACTGGAGAAAGAGATTATTATAGGGTTGAAGGCCATGCTTGCGAGATGTAGGATGCAAATCCAAAGCACTCAGATTTCATTAGCCAGCATAAAATGGATAATAAAGTAGGCTCCTATGCTCTTCAAGGGTAGCTATGCTGTCTGCAAAAGAAATCAGTTCTTAACTGATGAAAGAAGTAATGAAGACTGTACAGTGGAGAATGGATGTAGCAGTGCAATTTGGCAACAAGCTGCAGTTAAACCAATTTATATGTGAGTCTTTTTTGCTTTCGGGGCATAGAGCAACAAAGGCTACTGCTCAGGCTTTCCTAACAGGAGATGCCCAGTAAAGCTCTTCTGTTCTGTTCCTGCGTGGAGCTGAGATCAGTTTTGCCTGAACAGACTGTACCATAGGGCAGGCTTGTAAAAAGTACTTCCTTTAAGCCTAGATTGTAAAGTTTGTGAATGCTTACTGCTGGAAGGTAGATAGAACCACTTCTGTGATTTTATCCTAGGCAATAAAATGACTGTTCATTCTGCTTGCTGTTGCTGTCTACAAGTCTTTTCCAGTGAATAATTCTGGGGTGATTGTGTAGTACAAGGGATCCAGGATTCTTTGAGGATGTTGTCACAGAATACCATAGGTCCCGCTTTTGATGCATAGGCCACCCAGTCAGTATGAATTGAGTTTACAATATGGTGATAGGCGTTCTTAGACTTCAGCCCTTGTTGAGACATTTTTGAGATAGAGGGAAACGCACCTTACTGATCTTTCTGCCTAAGGTCCTTATATGTGGTGGAAAAATGCCAAAGAACTGAATTATTTGGTTTGATGGTAGTTTGCCATGAGAGAAAGAGGGATTTATTTTAAATTTTTTCTTTGATTTTTTTTTATTTTTTTTTTACCTTTTAAATCTGGGCCTGGGCAGATTCCAGCTCTTGTGAAACAAGTGGGGGAGAGATTATATTACCACTATTCAGTCAGACATAAGCACAGCTTTAGGTATGTCTTAAAGAGAATACAAGAGAGCTAAATTAACACACAGAGTAGTGTTCGTATGGGTATAACACAGAAAGGAATCCTAAGCACAAGGCCTTATTTAGGTTGTCGGCTGTACCGCTATTTTTCTGTATATGGGATCCAGAGCAGTAGACTTCAATAAAGTCTGTTAGCCAGCAGACCCAAAGTTATTTATTTGTTCATCTCCTAAGGAACTAATAAAGAAACACATTCCTGTGCAAGGAAGATTTCAGTTCAAAGTTTAGTTTTTAAATCCATCCACATATATCTAATCTACATATGTCAAACCTCAGAGAGAAATTCATATCTGAGTGATCTCCTTTGGTTTAGTTCAAAGGTTTGTGAATGTGTGTTCTGCAGAATGAAGTTTCTCTGTAATTACCACATGTGGGGAGATGAACAGAAAAATGAAATAATTAAATGCAGAAATGAACTAGGCTGATAAAGTCTTTCACTTTATAATCTTAGATTGTTGTAACATTGCCAATAGTTGATGGAGAAGCCTTTGTCTCAGGTAGGATCTGTGTTAAATCCTGCAGGCTTTGAAAAACTGCAGCAGCTGCATGCAGCATATGCTCTTTGTTGGTGTCAACAAAACACAGTACTCTGGGATATACCCAAACTGTATAACAAGAAGGTTTTCCATTTGTATTCAGCTGTGCATTGTGTTTGTTTGCTGCTGATAGTAGGATCTCAGTTGCTAACACTAAACATAGCCAAAAGGGAAGCCAAACCTCACTAATGACGTGTCTCTTAAACCCTGCAACTAAAAGTGACAACTCAACACGTACCATGTCTTTAAAATTCAAAAAAATGCCTCCTGGGTCATTAAATATTAGAAATGGGAAGGGCACATACATTAAAATACTTGATGCAGACTCTCAGAGACCCCATACTCAAGATGAATATATGCCGAAGGTAGTTACACAGGGCGTCATAATCTAATGACAAGTGGGGAAGGTTTATTCTCTTGTTTCTGGCAGCCAGGTTCCAGCAGGAAGATGGTTAGGTATTTACAGAGGGTATGGCTTGCCACATGTTCTCAAAGTAGAGAAGGACTACCTGAACATAAGAATATAATTTTTCAGATATTCTGGATTTAGCTAATGACTTCCAAAAAAGAGCTTCTCCATTGTATTTCTCCATTATTAGTGGACAGAAGGTTTCTAGAATGATTCAGCTGTACGTGTGCCCTCGGTGAAACATTCAAGTCTGAGAGAAATGGGATGGTTCCTTTAACTCACACACGATCTCCACCACATATCCATTTGTCACAAGTACAGTCATTATATTAACATTTACTTAATGCGTTGGGTTTTTTAAACTTTACATGAAAGGAATAATAAAGCTTGTTTAGGCTGGTTAGCAAAGCCAGAAATGACTCTACTCAAGTATTTCACAGGGAAAAAAAAATGGGAAAGTAGTCACTGATGTCATGGTTTCCACTGTGTGCCACAGTGGAGAAACAGATTTGATGAGGATTCTCTAAGTTAATGCGCCGTATGAAGCTGCCTAGATTAATGTAGTGGATTCATAGCTTATGAGTTAGTATCTGCTGTTTATTAGAAGTCATGTCTAGAGATACAGGTGTACTATTCCTACAAATAAAATTCAGTTTTGAAACTTCACCAGTGTGATGGTGACCAGAACACCAGCTCGCCTGCTGAGATGCTTAAGGAAGCTATGTGTTCTCATTATAACATACAACATAGTGCAAGCTTTCAAATAAAAATATTCTGTAAAATATAAATGATGTCTGTTGTTACATCTGTGGTTTTCAAACTTATATGTGGAATTCCACTAGAAAGAGATGTTGGACTCTGCTAGGTTTTATCAGCAGGGTATGTCGCCGTTCTTCCCCTACACTTTGTGGATCAGCTTCTTGTCCCATTTTTTTTCACTTATAATAATTTAGATGTGATAAAATCTATCCATTTGGTCTTTAGGATGTAGGTGTACAAACAAAGGACCAGCATAGCCTGCAGTGAGCTTACCCTTACGATATCCAGGTGAGTTTGCCTTGAAGCTGTTCATCCATGAGGTGGGAACATGGTGAGATTTAAATAACATTCACCATGGCTACAATTTTGGCAGTAAAATATTACACAAATGCTGTTCACAACAAAGGTTTTCAGGTGTTGGCTGCATCAGAACCTGTCTACTCCATGGTAATTTCCTTGCTTACCCAAACTTTTTTTCAATATAAAACGAAGGCAGAAGTAAACTATAAGATAATCAGAAGAATATACAGTTTCAGTATATGTGAAATCACAAAACGACAGAAGAGCATGTTTAAAAGCAGTGCTGAAGCTGGCCATTCACATTTGTGATTAAAAACAAGTTTGTGTCATATTTTCTCATGGTACTTTTATTATACCCACCTGCTGTTGTAAGGGACGGGACAAAGGCTGAGGTTAAATAATGAGTGATTGTTAGGAATACATCAGATGTATCAGAGGGGCAAAAAAAAGGTGATTGCAGAAATGCTGCTGAAAAAGAGTGGCATGCAGGATCTGATTCTGCTCAAGCGTTGTCACATACAGACAGGGAAAGCTATTTTCAAATATTATGCCCTGGACCTGAGGTTCACAGCCTCTGGTCTGCAGACCTCTCCAGGCAAGCTCTCTGGATTTCTGTTAGCAACCTGAAAGCGTGCATTGGCTCTTCAGTAGCTTTGAGGATTGGCACCAGAGTAACGGCTTGTTGGACAGTTCTTTTGTACAGCGTTTGTTGGTAGACTTGGAGAGAGTTACCGCAGGCTTGGCAAGGCGGATGTATGCTGTACGCATTTGTTGTTTGCTTTTTGGTGCATTGTTTTGTTGGTTGGTGTCTGGGCTTTTGTTGTTTTGTTTTGTTTTGTTTTTTATGATTGGAAGACAAATGTAGGAAATCTGTCAAAAAAGAAAGGAAGGAAAGAAACCTGGAAAAGGAAGGAAGAAACCTTTTGAGTTATGGGATCCTGTCTTTTTTGTTTGTTTGTTTCAGTTTAGTGATTTATCTGCATGTGGGTGAAGAAAGAACCTGTAATGTCAAAAGGTATTTTTTGAGTAATATTTGGATCTGACATCCAGTTCTTATCATCACCAGTTCTGACTGCAAGCTCTGTAGGTTGAGACAAAAGCACTCCTGACACAACTGATTTGTCTGCATTGCTCATTTATTTTCTCACAGGACACTGTGGTTAAACCACTTTGTTGTTCATATTTTTTACAGTGATGTAGATGTGTTTGCCTTAGGATCTGAGCCATAACCTCATAAGGTGGGAGAGGATTGTATAAAAGCACAATGACAACGTGCTTTAGGACTGCAGGATGTTGAAGTGGTTCCCCACAGTCAAGTAAATGGTTTGTTTTTAAACCATTCCAACAGCCATATGCCAGTACTCTAGAAGTTTCCATCCTTTTAAATATTTCCTTTCTCTGGAAAGGAGCAATAGATAAAAAACTCTGTTTACGTATTTCCAGTTGTTTTGAAAATTCTCAGTTAGAAGTTCTTCATTTAGCACTCAGGCCAAAAGCAGAATCAATATATATTTACATATTTGACATAGAGAATTAAAACATAACAAGACATTTGTCTATTATGATAGAAATAGGTCTGCAGCACTGCTTGGAACATTAATATTGAAAAACACATTAGTGGCATACACCAGGAAATAAACTACTTTTCTTCCATCTCTTAATTTTTGCCTCATTCTGAGGATAAAATTGTGTGAGTACCAAATTTGGTGCTTTCTTGACAAGACCTGTATATCAGAAACATGCACTCTTAGAATAACAGCAAAAACAGTGGAAGGTCTGGCTGGATTAAAAGGGCAATACAAAAAACATCTTCCTGGTGAACTGATTTGGTATGTTTGTCATCACTGGGATGCTGGGGATGTTCTTCTGGGTTTAATATTCAAAGGGCTGTAATGGAGCTAATCAGCTAAATCATATTTATCCAGCTGAGTTTTGAGTATCTCCAAGGATATAGATGGCCACAACCTCTTGGCAGCCTGTTCTAGTGTTTGATAATTCCAGTTATGAAAAGGTTTTTCCTGATTTCTGACAAGAACTTTCTGTTTTCCAGTTTGTATCTGCTGTCTCCTGTCCAGTTCCATCCAGGAACTGGATGGAACTAGCTTCATCTTCTCTATTTCCTCCTATCAAAATAATTAAAGACTCCTCTTTTTCAGATTAAGCCAGCCCAATCTTCTTAGCCTCTTCCCATGCCTCCTGCTAACTATTAATAGTAGGATATGCTACTTGAAGTCAAGAGATAGATGCATGCAACCTCTTCCATTCCACTTCAGAATTTTCTGCGAGAGATGATTCAAATGATTAAATCTTTATATTGTTCTGTTCCTATTTTGGAACTAATACAGAGTTTTTTACATGCAGTAGCATAAAGCATGCAGGATGGCTACTTTCTCTTCTCAGAAAAGTTAATAGTTTGTACTAATATTCTGCTATAATTCTTTTTTTACAAATCCATTCACATACAAATTGAAATTCACATGAAAGATCATTACAAAAGCCAACACTTTCCAAGAAATCAGTAGGTCTTACTGCTAAGAAGAAATGATTGAAGATCCAGTCTTACATTTAATAAAATAATAAATATGGAGAAAGCATCTTTACAATGAAATGGTTGTTTGAGTATTAATGTAGCACATTTCAAGTAGTGATTTATGAATGATGAGTCAGACTTGGAATTCAAACCTTGTTCAACAAAACAGAACAATATGAAGATTAAATTGCTTATTGCTTAAGCTCAATTTACAATTAGCTTTTGTTAAATTAATCCAAACTAAAATCAATTCCAGATTCAAGCCCTGGACCGTCTCTATAATGATCTGAATACAGGCAGTTCAAATCTACATTCTCTAGCATTGAGAATCTCATTAGAACAATAGTTTACAGTGAGAAATCATTCAGTTATGAAGGGATTGAATCAACAACTGGCATTTTTACAGTGAGCTTTGAGTTTTCCTTGAAGACATTTAGTTTTAGTAAATCTTTGATCATTTTAATATGTCTAGTACATAATTCACTGTGTATCATATGTAATACAGGTCCGTCTAGCCATTTTTTGAACTATTATTTATTTATTTTCTTTTTTTTTTTTTTTAATACAAGAATTTTACAAAGCTTAAAATAAGGCTTTGCCTACCTTATAAGCTGAAAAAAGCCATCTTTCTATTTTGGTTCTGCTCCCAAAATACGTGCCTACTGACAGTGGCACCCAAATGCCCTCTGTTGAAGTGGCTGACACGGCTCACATTGCAAGATCCAAGATGCGTCTCTCCTGTGTAGTCTCCTTTATGCCACCTAATGAGTGTCAGTGCCATTTGAATAGTCTTTGTAGCTCTACTGGGAAAGTGAGACATTTTGCCTGTGTGGATTATTTCTTCTGCTCACGTATTTGCGTTTGTAGTCATTTAGGAACCTCCCTTCAGGATAGTTGTTTGTTAACAGGGCTTCATGTCACTAACATTTTCCTTTGCAGACACAACCATGTAGTATATTTTTAAAATAACTTTAAGTTCCACGCAATTGCTGAATTGAATGGTAATGTTAAGGCAGAATTCAATTTATTTTTTATCTGTCGTTTTAAACAATTTGTTGTCTGGAACTGAGGAGAACAGGAGAACCTCGTGTTTAGTTAGCTGTCCTTGTACAAGCTCAAAGTGCCCCTTGGATTTTCGTTTGTGTTTAAACTTAGTTGAAAAATGACCTTCGATATATCCGGTAGTCTACAATTACACATGCATTTTATATTTTCTGCTTAAACCTTTGAAACTTGACATTTCCTGAGAAGTTGAAGAAAATCTAAGAAAAGCCAAGAAATTTGTTTTATATTTTGTCAATTCTTTGGTTGACTGTATATAGTTTGTAATTTTACACATCTCTATTATGTCGCCTCTTCTTCCCACAGAAAAATTTATTAACTTTGTAATTTCTTCACAGGAAAGGGTTTCTGTTATTCAGATTTTCCTGACCAGTCTGAGGATTTTTGGACTCTTTGTGATATCAGTGTAGAACTGATTTGCGTATTTACACTAAATGTGGGTTATTTTTGTTGTTTTTAATAATCAATATTCAGCGTTCCTACTATTATCATTTACACTTCTCTTAAAAACAGATTTCTTTCTTTAAAATTACTTAAGCAAATCTAACTGATGTTTTCATTGAATCATTCTCCAAATTGGTACTTGAATCTTAACCTCAAGGTTCTTTCACAAGAAATTAGCTTCTTCCTTCACATATGTACGGCACCAGATTTAGTGGGTACAGGCCAGATGAGCCAGTTAACTGCAAAATTAATGTAGCTTCGCAGCGTAGTAATTTTAATGTGTCTTCATGTTTCTGTAGTAATACCTATGTATGTTTAATGTGCATACCTTAATTTTTTTCCAAGAATGGATTTTGGATATACTGAATAGCACAAATAGCCTATTCTCTTTAGTCCCTATGGCCACTTTAAAATTAGTCAGAAATTCTTCTTTTCTTGAATAGACACAGAACCGTATGAAGCTGATGGCTGACAACTATGAGGATGATCACCTCAAATCCTCGTCCCATTCCAATCAAACCAACCACAAGCCCTCCCCAGACCAGGTAAAGTCTCTCATTTTTTCTCTTGTAAAGTAATTTGACAATGGAGGCTGATTGTTTTGAGTTGTATGTTATTTTCCCGGACATGCTTGCAGAACCTTAGAAAAAAAACAGCATTCCACAATGCAGTTATAAAACAGAAGTTGATGTTGCTGTTGTGTCACCTTCCTTGAAAACTCCCAAAATGTGAACAAACAGTTCTGGTACCAAGCTGTTATTAAGTGGGTGGAGAAGTGGGGGCAGCAAGAAATTTTGTTTGCCTTAAAATGCAAGACTAGAGTCCTGTGTAGCATGTTCACGTTTTAGTAACTTGTGGTTTGCTGCTTGAATGTGTGGAGTCCAAGAACTGTTCCTTGTCTTCAGTAGCAGGAAATCATGCTCTTGGATCAGCTTTCTGATCTACGCGTTGCATATGAGCAGTTCCCTTCACTTCCCATGAGGAAATCCTGGCCTGTGTGCCAAATGAGCATAGGCCGCTCCTTCACAAACTCAATGGGCCATGAACTGGAGGAAAATCAATTTACCATCTCCAAGGCAGCGAGGAGCCTCTTGTGTCACTTACAAAGCACAGCTGTGTGTTTGATAACTATCAGAAAGATTACCTGTCCCACGGGTAACACAGAAAATGCCAACGTAATTGCATATCCCTTGTTGTAATCTCATCCATTCCAATTTAATTAAAATATTAGTGATCATTAATCACTGCCTTGACAAAGTGAAAGAATGTTTGGCACTCCTCTTCACCCTCTGGCTGATCTAGAAATTATTGAGATCTGAGGGGAGGCATCTCACTCTAGACCTTTAAGCACCAACCTCGTGAAATACAGAAATTGAGTAACGTACATGAGGAAAATGAGAAAGCAAACAAAAAGCACAATATTCACCTTGAAAAAATAAGTAATTATTTTTTGTCTCTGTCTCTATTAGAAAATAACAAGGGATATAGTCAAAGGGATGATCAGAAAAATTCTCATTTTCAAAGCAGCTTCCTTCTGCATCTCGTTTTAATACCATTCTCCAGATTGTAAGGAAAGAACTGTGAACTGAATGTCTTTAATTTCCTGGTGTGCTTTTGGAAAATGTTGGTTTTAGCTTCTTCAGGAGAGCACAGTTGTTAATGCTGCGTATTAAATTGCCTTTCCAAATTTATTTTCGAGGAAATGTTAGAATATCTGTCATATCTGCATTGCAAGTATGTAGTAAAATGAAGCCATTTCTACAGTGTAATTGTAGTACATTTGTGACTGAATGCAGTGTAGTATTCACAGATGAAATGAAAAGATAAAATGTAAATATTTAAGGATCTTCTTGCAAAGAGCTCAACGGGAGGGTGGCAGGGAGAAGGCAGGAGGAGAGTCCAACTGCACCTTCCCTTTGTGGAAGGGCATTTTAGAAGCTAGCAAAGCCTACAAGAGAGCAAAGCAAGCTGTACCTCAAGGTAACCCTGAGTATTCCATAAGGAATGAAAACCACACTTTTTGCTACTGTTTGTACTTATGTATGTGCTTTAAATACTAACCAACTCTTTATTTCATTCCCATGCTGCTCTGGGGCTTTTCTCCCATTGCCACCTGTGCACCACTAGGATGAGGAGGAGGGTATTTGGGCATAACCAGTCAGATGCTCTTAGCTCAGCCATTTTGTTCAGAACGGTGAGAATCAACTTCTCTTGCCATTAGAAAAGTCTCCGACAGTCACTCTCCCCTCTCACTGCTGTGTGCATTGTGAAACCGGGGCACACCCCTTCTCCCTTGCTTGCATAGTCTCTGCATGTTGGTGTTTCGTGTGTGCCTATTTGTCGTTGGTGATTTTCTTCTAATCATAATCATGTCATTGTTTCACGATGTTGTGGGGAGAACTTTCCAAGGCATGTAATTGAGTTTATATGCAAAGCAAAGACCTAGCGCGTACAAGAGAACAGGAAATGTCTTTCACAATTTATCATTAATTTCATGAAGGAAATGCTTTCAGTAAGATTCTTTTTCCAAGTAGTTTGCGCTGTAGCCAAATCTACGTATGCTTTTTCGATTCTGGTTAGTAAAAAACTTGCTCGGAGATAGTGTTCCTCCTGCAGATAATGTTTCTGCTAAAGGTTTCGAGCATGTTGAGATCTGTGAGATGGCTGCCATGCAGGCTGACCTGAATGCTCACAAATATTTATCAGCTCTGAGCAGATGATTCTTGATCCCGACTCAAAATATCAATTTTCTGTAAATTTGAAGGCAAGAGAATAAAATCCCCTTAAGCTTTCCCTCTGCCTTCCATCTACCTCATTCTCTCTCAAAAAAAAAAAAAAAAAGAGGGTGGGGTGGAGGTGGGCAGGAAAAATTGGTAGCTTTTTGTCATTTAAACAACATTTTGTTTCTCTATATCTGCCCCATGCTTTTATCTTTCCTGCTCTCTGTCTCTGCAACAACTCTCATTTCCACAACAGAAGGCAGAGCACAGGGCAGAGTCATTGTCTAGCAAAGAAGAAAACATCCTTTACTAACCAGGAGCCTTGATATGGAGCCACACAGATTGAATATGGATTAGAAGGCTACAGTGCATAGAATTCATTTTCAAAGTTTTAAAGTAAATTTATTTAAACACTACAAATATTATAAAGGATTGAGCTGTGATGATGATAGTTTAAGAATGTATATGGACATTTTTCACATACCCTTTATTAAAAATATTTCACATGCATTACTTTGCAGCTTTTCCCAGAACTTGATTTTTCTATATCAATCATTTTAAAAGAAAGCTCTCCTGAGAAACTGTGGAGATCTTGGAATTTGGCAATTGTGAAAATTACTGCTTCATTTGTAAAAAAAAGAACAAATCGCTCTCATCTCTTCACCCTCGCTCAGTTAAACTGGGGGGTACATTTCTGTCTGACTACTGATCAGATCCCTCTTTTCAAGTCAACCATCTAAAAAATGTAATCCAACTGTGACAATGTCAAACTTGAATTTCATGCCGTGGGATTTGAGCTGGGAAAACCTCTTCAGTGGGAAAGCTGGTAAAGTGCTTCATTAATTTGCACTCGTTGATTTCACGTTCTTCTCGAATCACTGTTCTTGCAATGGCTCTGTTTGGTTAGTATGTGATGCTAAAGGTTTTAGAGAGAATGCTTGTTAAGTTTTGTGGAAGCATGGTAATTAAACAGGAATGATCAGGTAAGTAAACGATGAAAAGGAAGACAACGCTCGCTATAAAGGTAGGAATAGTTCTGATATTCATTGCTGTGCGAAAATGAAGGTTGTATAGTGGATATTGATGGAAAAATCTCTTTTCTTCTCCCATTTGCTGATCTGTCTATGAATGAAACTGTGTCAAGAATATGTTTTATTATTTTACTGAATTAATAGGTACTCCACATACCAATTAAATACAGTAAATGCCTCTACTTGGTACTTGAGGCATTTTTCTCAGCTTCCACACTATGGCAGCAGAACAAGGAAAGCATGTTGCAGAATATCCTAGTCAAAATAATGAGGCAGCCAGCATCCTCACCTAACAGGCAGCCCATCTGAGAAACATGTCAGTCTCAAGTCTGTCTTCCATACATCAACAAGGAAAAACACAGAGATGACTGATGCTTCCAGAGCCATTTATTCCTAACAAAGTCCATTTTTACCATGGCATTCCATGTACATTCAAAAAACAAACAAACAACAACAAAAAAAACAACAACAAATAAACAAGTTCTCGATCTTTTTGTAAAAGAAAAAGATTTAAAACCACTGAGTACTTAACCTGCATGTGCTAAATAAAGTGCATGTGTTAAAATGATTTTTAGAAAGTAGCCAGATAGTGTAGGACTTGAACATCATTCTTCAAGGTTACTTTAGGTCCTTGAGGATGTGATTTTCTCTGGCCTATACTGAAGGTACAGTGAAGAATATCGAAATACACACAGTAACAAACTATATTATGTTTCCCCTGCAGAATTGTGGAATTGATGGAAAATGTTAATATTATGTCAATTCTGTACATGACAGCACTGTCAGATATAATTCCCCTGAAATGGAGCATGCTCCCTTCCTTTAGTTTCAGAGAATGGTAGTTTGCAGTTCCATCTAAATACCAACCTTTATCTCTAGGAATGACTCTCTCAGTTCCTTGCTGTCTGAATTTCTCACAACTCTTTTTATTTCCCAGACGGAGCTCTCTGTCTTCTCAGTATCTAATTCTGATGTCCTTTCTAATGAGGATACCCCTTTTGTCTTTCTCAGATCCTAATATGGTCTGACCAATGGCTTAATTAGTTATTCACTTTTATCCAGAAATAATAGGAATTTACACTTCATGGTATCTAATATGTATTACATGACATGTGTACATGTGCATATTCTTGGAAATGCATTCCGTGCATTATATGTAGAAAAGAAGAAAGCTGCCATGCTTAAAATTCTCAGGTTGCTCAATTCATGCAGTTTTCTTGTTAAGTACAGCATTATTATCCACTGTGTGAGAAAGAAGTGTGAGCATAGTTCTGAAGTCTGCTTGTCTTATCTCTGCCAATCGAATATGAGAAGAACTAACTTTGTTGAATGGATTTAGGGAGCATATGATCATAAATAAACTGAAAGGCAATGAAACTGAAGGACATATGGAAAAGCAACAGTAAAGTGAAAGTGCGACGGGCAAAAATAGAGGATAGAGCAAAGTGAAACTGTGACAACTGAGACTTATACCCCAGTATATAATTTATACATACTTTGTGCGTGTTTTTAAGCGTGCATGCCGTTGTACCGCATTCCTCTTCCCATATTCCATTGCTCTGGCTTGCAGTAGGAATTGGAACTTAGGAGATGCCATCACCATATGATTTTTGAACTCATTCTGTGGAATTATTTTCTATTAATGATTGCCAAAAAAAATCTGAAGTCATGGATATGCCTGCTAAGAAGCGAAGTATTTGGCCTTGCTGTGTTTGAATTCCAGGAACAAAATCTGAAAATGAATTTTGCACTCATTAGAGTAACAGCAGAATGGCCTAAGAGCTACCATTGAACTGGAGCACATTAGAAGGAAAAAAAAAAAGAGTTAACAATGATGAAAATATCAGCACATTCCTACTACTGTAAAAACTTTGCCAGACAAAATGTCTCTTTCTGTCACCTTTTTTACCATTGAATTTTGTCAAATTCGAGTATAAACTGAAAGCACTGTGAGTCGGTTGCTGAGGACATTAGCGTAATTTCAGACACCTCTTAGGATTTCACGGGTGATGTTTGTGATGGAAGAGGACTTAAGTCATAACCAGAAAATATTTTGAGTCATTTTCATTATCTGACAGTCAACTCAAGTAAATTTCATAGACTTCTTGTCAAAAAGTGTAAATTATAATTTCATCAGCTTACACCTGTATTATTCAAGAGCAGTGTAGTTTGAATGACATTTTGACATTTCTATATTATTATGACAAAGTTGTTAAAAAGGATAATAGTAAGAATAGAAATAGTTAAGCTCGCAGAGAATTTGATGCTACCAAACACAGGCAAAAGGCAACTGAATGATCAGTCTGTAAGCCATGTGTTCTGGGTGTTCACAGAACAGTTTGGTTTCACCCCTAGGAATGCTGAGGATGAAGAGTCAGAATTTTCCTTTTGTTTGTTTTTGAGGGGGTATTTATTTATTTCCATTTTACAGCTGGAAAGAAATGCCCAGCAAATGGAAACCTCATCAGTCAGCACGCCTAGTTATTCAAAGAGAAGAGCGACAGAAGTAGGTGACAGATGATACAGCCTGAAGAACTGTGGCTACTGTCCTGGTAGAGTAAGAGGGACAGAAGTAGTAACATTGAGGGAAGGCATCTCAGGACATAATGCAACCTTTGCCACAGCTGCCAACCTCCATGAACTGTTCATTAAGATCACTACAGAAATAAAAGCGTCTGTGCTTTGGAAAGTTTGAGAAGAACATTCTTTTCTTAAAAGCTGTTCAGTGCTTGGATAAATATACTGATCTCCTTCAGCAAAGTAGGTATCTTATTTGTGATGAGATCCATTTTCAAATGATAACACAGGCATTCACTAAGTGCATAAATGTGATCTTTTTCTCAACGTGAAGCACATTTTAAGTTTGCAGCATGCAGAGAGCTGCTTGTCTTATTGTCACACTTCTTCTAGGTTCTCAGTCTTGTCACTTTTTACACTGTGACCTGATAAGCTTCTCTGTGGATGCTTTTCAAATAGATTCATTTTCAGCATGGTCTTTTTAATTGCTAGATCATGCAGAATGGTCAAAAACTCCAAGCTTTCATGCCTGACTCATATTACAGTATACTTTACTGGATGCAGTACTAGACCAGGATTCAGAAGATAAATTCTTTCCTGGCATTGTCTCCCACCACTTGCTTGTTCTCTTTCTTTCTGTCTCAAATTCTCTAATCGTAAAATGAGCTCAAGTTTTTGTGAAGTGTAAGTTCTGCTTGGGAAAAGTGCTATATAAGTGCTAGGTAATATTATTACACAATACCCTCAAACCGTGTTGTTACAGTGATATAATGGTGATTACAATACCTCATTTTGAATTTGTTCCCAAAATTGTGTTGGATTTGTGTTCAGCTTGATTTATTAATATTTCTTATTTTTCTTTCCAAGATCTTATTCCATCCCCAGAAAGGGAAAATAAGTATTTCAAGGAGCTGCCATTCTAGCACACTGAACTAAGCTCTTGGACTGCTGTCTTTTCTGTCTTCCAAAGAGTCATCCCTTCTTCTATAAAATCCGCAGATGAGTTGTGTGTCCGTTACAGTTCATCTTTCATACATGTATAATCACTGTGAAAGCGTGCACCTTATCCTTGCCTTAAAGACATATCCTGTGCAAAACGTGAAGGCAACTACATGAAATCGTCTAATTTTATTTCAACGTTATCACTTGTCTGACTGAGAGATAAGCAGCCAGATTCGTTTTGTCATGCTATGACAGTCATGACTTCTTACTCCCACTTTCCAGATGGGCAAAACTTACAGTAGTAAGAACGAAGAACCCAGGTGGGACGCACACAGATAAGATAATGTAACTAATTGTTACTTTTAATACCGTTGTCCTGCTTAATCACAGGATCTGCCTTCCATCCTTGCTCTTCTGGAGTCCTGCTTGTGTGGGTGTCATCATTAATGATGAACCTGGAAGACTCCAGTGCCTGAAAGACACAGGAGCAAGAAGGCACAAGAAGAGTGTGTGGATTGACAGCTCCTGCAGTCAGGAAGCAAAGTTCAAAATCCCGACTTAGCCATCAAATGAGTATCTATTCTTTTCAAGCCTATCCAAACATTTCCTTTCTTCAGAAAATAACCTTTCCTCCTTTGACTGTAATGACTCTAAATAATGAAAGACCTTTTGTAGTGGCTTTCTTATTTTAGTCTAAGCCACAGTCTCATTATGGTGGAGTGACCAACTGAAGTGATACTGATCTCAAGCTTAATATCTTGCTCAATGATTAATGTTCTATCATTCAGTTTGGAAACCACTCCTTTCCACCCTTATTCTGTTCCTTGCTGTAATCTTTTAGCCAATAAGTAAAGAGCATTGTTAAACTAGAATGGACCGGTTTGGAGAAGAATGCTATCCTTAAAATGACGTTAACTTCTGTCTTTTCCCTGTTTCTGGGAACAGTTCTTTTGCCAGCTTGTTTCTTTAACTATAGTGCTTTGCTATCTTAATAACTATTTTATGCTGGCAGAATATACTCTCTGTCCAAGAATGTTTTATCTACCAGCACAAAAGAACTGATCTTGATACACTGTTAGTCTTCTTTCTGATCCCAGAAAGATAAGACTAAGATTTCCAGATGGAATTTTGTAATCTGCAGTTCTGGGATGAATTAAGCACTCACAACAGAGGTGTAACTGGATTGTATCACTGTCTTCCTATTATTCTTAGAGATCAAAGAAGAACACAAATAGATACTTATATTCTAAAACATTCAAAACAGATGGCTGGTTTCTTTTTGTAGAGATTTGAGCTTTTCAGCAAAACAATCGCAAAGAGGCTATCATTCATTTCTACCAAGTGAGATTATTCCAGGTCTGTATCTTATTTTCTTTGATGATTTACAGCTCAATATGTTCTTCTTCTCTCTGCTAGTTCTTTGTAGTAACTAAGAATTCTGTATTTATTTATTTTTTTCTTTTTCTGTAAGTTGTCACTTGGAGATTGTGCAATAGCCTGTACTATCTCCCAATTACTCAGTCGTTTAGGTCTCTTATGGCCTTCATCCACATGCCAGGATGCAACCACAGAAGAAGCTTCTGCACACTGTGAATGCGCCGTTGGCAGTGTAAGGGAGAGTTGAGCTGAATTCTGGCACTCCAACAGGACAGGGACAGGAGTGGGGTAGCTGCAGCCAGGCTGGGGCTGTCATTGCCAGTGCCTTTTAATTGTAAGTTAAGGGGAAAGAAACTGGGAAGGATGAATGATGTTAGGGTAGAGAAAGAATCAAGCCCAAACCTGCTTTCCACTATATTAACTATGAAAACAAGCTTGAGAGAAATATGACTGAAATAAAAGCCGATGAGGGCACGTAGCCAATCTAGACGCTATATTTTCCTGGCTGATGAAGTTCGTAATTACTGACAGAGATGCCAGGTTCCAACTCATAGTATTCTCACCACAGGCAATCCAACTACATCTGTTTGTTTAATGCAGCTTATAGATAAGAATTATATATGTGCGTGTATGTATATAAACGTGTTTGTTAATGGGATTTTGCATTTGAATGTAAAGCGAAGAGCTGCCAAAAGAATTCGTGACAACAGATAAACCAGTAAACCAGACAGACTGTGGCTCCATGTGGCTTTGCTTTGAAAGTGTCTTGTAGTAGGTGGGGAGCTAGAACAACGGAAGGAAGGCTCAGTGTTAGAGAGGGACGAGGCAAAGCTTCGTATCGTGGACAGGGAGGTTATAGTTCATCTGAACAGGAAGAGCACTGATTGTGTTCTCTGGTAGACTACTTAAGAAATACCTTCTGTTTTCCATTAGCAATGTATCAGGCAGTAGGGAGACGAAAGAATGCAGTCCTTGGTACATAAGCGTTCACATGGATAGATTCTCCCAGTATATGTGATACAATTTTCTGGTTTCATACAAAAGTATATTAGCTGCTGTTTCCTTCTATGCGCTGTAATAGGAAGAAGCAATAGGAAAACTACAGTACAGCAAGGAGTACTTGTGCTTTCTTGTTCACTTTTATTTAGAGAATGAGCACTAGAAAGCTCAAATAGATCAAAAATAGAAGCAAGTTATTGTTTCTTATTCTTAAGCTGCTGTATTCTTGTAATTAAGGAATCAGCATGAAATGGATTCTGTAAAATCAAAACTTCCATTGGCTTAATTACATCCACAGAAGCTTCATCAGGTGGATGCTATGTAAATCTTTGGTGTTGTACCAGCTGCAAGCACTTTGCATTTTACTCACTGAACCATTTTCATTTGCTACAGGAATCCCTTTCTTTTTTCTTGATGATATTGTAATTTTCAGTATCACAAGTCTGATTATCCAGCTTCGCAGCTCTCTGTAGTTGAATTTATTACTGAATCTGGTAACTGACACAACATATAAGAAAGATTCTCAAATGAGAGCTATGTTAATATGTTAAAGAGCAGTGGAAGGTGTTAAATCCTTTGCGGACCTTGCTTTATTTTAACCCATCTGCTTTTCAGAAAACTAAGTTGCTGGGTTGCCAGATTCCCAAGAGACTTTTGAAAGCAAAAGACAAACAGAACAACGTTTGAGCAGGTATTTTCTGATCATCTTGCAGTTAAGTCACAAATCGCATTCCTTTGCCTCAGCTAGAAAAGTGCCATATGGACTGTTACAGAGGAATGAGATGCAAAGCTTGCATTGTGCAATTAGTTATATTTAGGAGGTGAGGATTTGGGCAAATGCTTTTGCTTTTGAAAGCAGCAGACTGATGAAACATACAAGATTCAAGCTGGGTTTGCTGTATGTAGAGAACCCCTTCAGCTCTCCCCAAGTACCTCACTGCTGGACTTTAGTATTCCCCAGTGTGCCAATTATAAGCTTCACACAGTCCTGCCAGTGTGTTTCAGCTCTGATCTGCAGTAGTCCCTGCTATTCCCCACAAAACTGTACTCTGCAGCCCATGTAAGCAAAAGTTGTCAGTGTCATGAAAAAGCACTTCTGGATTTGTTATGTAGAGAAATATATTTGAACTATTCTCTCACTTTGGGTGCCTTAGGAATCCAACCAATCCACTGCAATTATTTGATTCACCTACACGATGGGGAAAAGATTTTTCTTAAATGAAGGAACTTAATAAAAAAATGATTCTCCCCTTTTTGTACTTTTTCTAGTCGTCTGGTCTGGATTTTTTCCCAAGACGAAGGGAGCGAACTCTGGAAATCATTAATCCATGGGATTTGTTCATGGTGTATAAAAATCTCAAAAATAATTTGCTTTATAAAAATGATTTCCTAATTGATTCTGTCAGAAATGAACTGAGTGAGACAGCTCTGTCAAAATAGCCGGAATCTCTTTCAGCTCCTCGCGCATGTTGTTTTGTTTTGTTTTATGAGGAGAAAATGATGAAGGTTAGATTTAAATCCATTTTTGTCCTTAAAACAAATCTGGAGAAAACTGAGCCTGTCCTTGGGCTTTTGTGTTGTGGTCTCCTGAAGAAACCAAGTATCTGCGCAGCAGTGAACTGAGCTGAACTGAACCGAGGTCAGGCAGCGTCTTTTTGAGAACTTTCTTCTGTTTCCATTTAAAATAATGAAGGGAAGACATCAGTGATAAATTGTTCTGAATTTGGGAAAGCTTTGCGCTTTCTGAGCCAAATTCATGCCTCATAAAACTCCGCTGCATTCAATGGTTGCACGATGATCGTAGTTGAACCCTTACATTTGTTGCCAAACAAACACAAATGGTTTGAGCAGGGAAAAGGCGTAATTCAATTTACCATGCAAATATTTCCAGACTGTATCATTCTGTTTCTTGGTTTATTTCCGTATCTCACAGTACAAGAAATTTTGCTATGTAGGCAAAATTTTCTTTTCTGATGATATCTATAACAAAACCCAGATACAGGAGAGCTGTTTTCCTTTTGGCATCTGAGGACCCACTGTGATCCATTCCATCTTTTGTTAGATTTTTCAGGTCCTCCTCGGAATAATTTCTTTTTAATAAATGTCTCCATGTACCCAGACTTCAGGCCCATCTTCTGCTGTGTAACTGTAGTTTGGGAAATAAGTTTTGTTGGGCAGCATCTGGAGGCCACAGAGTTTGAAAACTGGAGTAACAAATAATTTGCCATGTTTGCTTGAAATGTGCTTGATAGGAGATAAAGTGCCATCTGATTTAACGTGATTGTTTTCAAAGCCTATTTGCCACATCCAGACTAAGGTTTTGAAGGCATCCTTGTTGCTGTTGTTGTTTTTGTGCCTTTGCAGCTTCTACAGCCAAGGTCCATAGACCAGGCCAGCAAGCTAGAGTGTTTCTCAAACTGGTGAATTCCTTGTAAACTTCCTTATTCCTTCTCTGGACACTTTTTCCAAACACTTGTAAAACCAGTTATATCTTAACCTCTCTTTAGTTACTTTGACTGTGAGATAACCTATCAGATCCATTTTATTTTCGTAGAAAAATAGAATAGGTAAGGTTGGAAAAGACCTCTGTGATTTATGAGTAAGTGGCAAAATGTTTGCTGAATTACTTGGTTGCAAAATGAAGACCTTAAAGTCTGCATTACTTATGTGGTAATATGCGTATCTGCTTTACTGTGCCGTGTTGTGTTCTGTAGTGAATAAAATACACATAACACATGTACAAAGCTAGTGACAGCAATCGTGCCAGTGCCAAGAGTGTTGGTGCCACAGTGTCAGTATGAAGTTATTTTCTCTTTTTTATTTGCCCAGAGAATTCATATATATATTTCTGTAAGAAAAAGACGACTGTTGTTGATCCACATGCATAATTCTGAGTAAGGAAGTTTTGGAAGCAGGTAACTTCTTCTAGATCAATTGATGTAAGTGGAAAAACAGGCAAGCTCTTCTGAGTGCCTGTAAAACTTTCTTTGGCTCCGAAGTGGGAGCTGCAGATTTATCAGTGTGTAGAAATGTAGAACATATTCTCTGCAATTAATTAAATGAAGTTAGTTAATTACTTAGTTCTGGAAAAGTGGTTGCTTCCTTTGGAGAAGAAGGGAATGTTAGCAAGGAGAAAGGTGCTTGGGTCATTAGTCCTTTTGCCTGGAGAAGTAATAATTTAAAGCTAGTGGTTGTGGTAACTGAGTTCTATTACACGTTGATTAAAACCATACTTTACTCTGCAGACATTTATGGATAGTCAGTGTTGCATTTGTCTCAGTTCAACACTGCTGCACTTACACCACCCATTCATTGCCCTTCTTCTCCATATTACCGCCTGGTTGGTTGTTTTTGCATCTGCATTACGTGCTGTTCAGACAAACTTTTAGACACCATAGGCTCTGTATCTGAGGTGTATTCATCTTTCACGGTAGGAGAGACCAAACATTTAGATAGCTCTATCCAGCCAGATCCACTTACAAGTACCTTATCTATGCTGCGCATTTAAATGCAGACTTCTGTCATAAAAAAAAAAACTCTCAAATGCAGTTACTCATATGTAAGCTGACCGTAGTACAGCACCAGCAAGGCTGCAGTCGAACAAGCAGGATTAATTTCCTTCTGAAGCATATCTTAGTCCTGATGGGCTTGCAAACTTACAATTAGATCCACATTTGTCATGCTTGATGTTAATCTTTTTTCTTTTTTCTCCTCAGAAAAACCAAGCACATTGTTTCCATGCTGAATTTGTTTTGATATACCTTTCCAAGTGCCTTTATCGGTTGGTAGAGATGCTTTGGTTTTGTATTAGAGATTTCATGTCTCAACTACAGCAATGTAGCAATTGCCTTTTTTTTCCCCTTCAAATGTCACTGGTCATTAGCAATATTCTGAACAAGAGGGTACATTAAGCATGTACTCATTCCATGCTTTGATGGGGATGGCCCAAACGTAACAGTGTGCTTCATGAAGATTGGCTGCTTTAGAAGATGCTCCCGGGTTTCGTCCATTTATCCATTGTTTTCCTAGAAAGCTCTACTACACTGAGCTGATCATGAGAACGCGCTGTGGTTTATGCATCCAATACTGCCCTGCCTTCCCACTTAGCAAATGCTCTTACACCCTCTTGAGATAAGGCAGTGGCAGCTCAGCTGTGTGGGAAGCAGAGTGCCTTTTGCTAATTGTGTTGTTCAAATTAGATATGGCAGGAACGCAGATAGAAGGGCATTTCCTTCTTGACTGGCAGGCTTTAATGGATCCCAAGTGAGAGAAATCACTGCTCTGTGAACAGCTTTGGGAGTGCTGCTAGTTAAGAACTTTCACACGCCTCATTTGGCCTGTTTCCAGAGAGGGAGGAACATGCTGCTCAAGGTAAGGGGGCAGAGAGAACATCCCTGAGCAGTCAGATTCAGCTTTTCTATTAAAGTCTTCCATCACTACTTGCTAGAAAGCTGTGCTTTCTCTTTGTCACAGCCGGGAATGTTGGCAAGTCTTGCTCTTTCCAGATCTGATGGATCTGCACATCTGATGGATGTTGAGCAGACTGTGGTACCTGAAAGAGAATAGAAGGCAGCTGCTGTTTTGGTTGGACAGCTAGTTATCAGACACTGACTACTTCATTTTCACATTTTAGTAAGAACAGACATTTCTCAGGATATTCCGTCATTCTCCCCTCTGCGGGCAAACCCATTAGTATAGGATGGGAAACACACCAGGTAAATTAGAAACGTCATGTATTTTTAAACGTGTGCAGCCAGTGCTTTTCAGAGCACAATCTCAGTGATCTTAATTATAAGAAATTGGGGCAGGTAGTGCAAATTCACCAAACTACTGAGGTTGATAGGTGCAATTGGTTAAAGACAGGTGTACCAGGTGATGGAAGTGAAACGTGGCTGTGTTGATGCTACTGAAATATCCCTTCCCATTGTCCTGTACAAGAGAGCAGCATCCTGCCCTGCTGCAATTTGTGGGCTTGCTGCATCAGACTGTATTTTAACACTTGCACATAACTGCAAACAGAGCCTGCCCTGAGGCCACACATAGCAGTAGGGTTTATAATAAGCAAGTGAGCTTACTCTCTCTGCAGGTCTCTTGTCCATCCCCTCTGCCCCAGCACTGTCTCAGCGGTGTCTCCAGCGCAGGCTGCCAAGCGCAGCTGGCTCGCTGTGGGACAAGCAGTTTGACATTAGTTAGCTGCTTAGCCACTGCTCTCAGATCCTCTCTCTCTACAGAAATTAATCCATGTAGAACAGCGTTAGAAACAAAATAAGTGAGCCCTGACAGCCTTATTAAAAGGGCTCGAAGCCAGAGGCTTTGTTGAAAGTGGTGCCAGCACCCTGTTTCTGTTGACTCAGAGATTATCTCACTCCTTATTCATTAGCGGGGTCAGAGGTGTCCTATTGAAAAGATATCCCCGGCCGCTAGCAGAGAGCAGGTGCAGCCCCTGTCTGAGAGCACAAAGCCAGGCTGCCAGCGCTGTGACCAGGCTCTCCAGCTCTCAGAGCTGGGGCACATCACTGCATGTAGCTTCAGTGCCTTGTCTGGTGGAGTGGAGGCCCAAAGCTTTATTCTCTGATCCGTTGCGAACCTTAAAGACAAAGTTTTGCATTCTGCACTTTGGAATATGCATCTCTTTTCGTGGGCGTAAGACCATGAAATATGAAAGTGCATTCCTTTGGGCAGGGATATAGCAAGGGTTTCCACGTACTTGTTTATCTACTCGGGTCCTATTTTTTGGTAGAACAAATGAAAAATGACTCTTCTGATTGTTTTTGTGGGAACTGGATGGTTGCAGGGATTGCAGTGAGGAAGAAAAAGAGTAGATAGATTCAGATTAGGTAATGTAAAATGAAATAGAATAGTACTTAATTAGAGTTCTTTGATTTTATTTTTTATCGTGTTGTATAGAATCTGGCTTGCGTAAGATCCATTGCCTTTTCAAAACTGTAGAAGAGTTTCTGGTTCAGATACTTCTTGTGGTTTCTTATGGTTACTTATGGCAGAGTGATGTTCATCTTAGAAACAAGCAACTTTACATCATTAGGAATTTCTTTCTTTGAAATGTGTTTAATGCATACATATGTAACAAACGTAAGTAAAATGAGGTAGAATCTATGTTGCTATTGCCAGTCTCCTTTTATCAGCAGAATAAATTATCTTTAAAGGAGGGATTTGAGATAGATGACTGAAGTCCTCCTGGGTCATCAATAGACTTAATCCATTTAATTAATACCGCTTCATTTTTCACCCCATATCGTCGTTATTTCAGATATCAGTAAGATGGCTGTCATCACCATATCCCCTTTACCTGATGAACTTCCATTTCTGTCTGTCTCTGTGCTGTATGGTTGCAGGGCCATACAATAGGAATACTGCAGGGAGGGAGGGTGTTTTGTGTTTCTTGAAGCTGAACAAGACTGTAAGCTAGTCACTGATCTTCACCTTCACCATTGCTTGTGTCTCAGTCATCTCAAAACGTTCCTAACTATTTCTGTTCTCTTATTTCAGATAATTCAGCCCCTCTTAGAACTTGATCAGAATCGCAGCAAGTTGAAGCTGTACATTGGACATCTGACAGCCCTCTGCCATGACCGTGACCCCTTAATTCTGCGTGGACTCACCCCACCTGCTTCCTACCACTTGGATGATGACCGGGCAGCTTGGGAGAAAGAGCTGCAGAAGATGACCCAGGAGCAGGTGAGTTTGTGGTCTGAAGCTCTGAGCAAGGGCCTGAAATGTTTATATAGGTCATAATGATCTGCCACGCCAAAATGTTGTGAAATGTTGCTGTAAGTGGTGAAAACAGCCAGCAAAGATCCACAATTCAGCTGATGGAAGAAGTCAATACTTCTTGACATTGGGATCTTAAATCTTTTTCTAATGACACAAATCATTTACATTTTAATTGGCATATTTTTGTTAGTCACTCACTTTATGTAAATGTGTGCAGTGTCTTTATCATTTGCAACAGTGTGTTCTGCCAGTACTTCCTTCTGCTTTTTGTATCATTACCTTACCCAGATAAGTCACTTGAGATTTGACCCTTGGCATTACATGCCATATATCCATGTACACGTGCATACACACACACACACATACACACATACACACACACGAGTGGTTTCAGAAGTCCAACAGTGTATTTCCAAGAGTTTTAGAATGCAGAACTGAAGGGGCTTAATAATGGCCAGTCTGATGAAGTCATTACAGAGACTGTCAATCTAACTGTAATTCAACTACAGAAATAATCTTTCTTTCTCCCAACTCCAGTGATGCCTTGCCTTCCTTGATCCTTTCCCTGGCAGTTTTTATCTCCTGTTTCATACTATAATTGACCACTTCACACAACCTCTATTTTTCTCATTCCTTCCTCTTTCAACCCTTTAATTCTTGTTTTACTTCTGTATTACAGATAGAATAGATGAACTCATATACAGCATATATGGCTACTTTTGTTCTTTTGAACCTTTGGATTGTAATGCCAGTTCTTTTACTAAATTTTTCACTACTGTATGTATACAGCGAACTCTACCCAGTATATACAGAAGCTAGTGTAAGGCCTATATAATTAAAAGGGGTTTTGCAGGTCAGTGAACACTATGTTGAGTCTTACCTGAATGCTTCAGTTCTGGTGTTTTTCTTTTTAATGATGCTCATTTGATCCAAAAATTTGAGACAGCAGCTGAGAAACTAAATTACAGGAAGCCAACAGAAGCATATCTAACAATTTAGAAAGAAGACCAGACCTCTAATGATAAATATGCCTGTAACAGGATTTAGATGGTACAAGACAGTCTCTGTCTTTCTACCTATCTTCATTCATTTACTTGATTCAGCATGTGCTCTATGCCTTGCCCGATATCTACACTTGTCTCTATAGGCTTGGCACATTCTTTTTTTCCTGCAGAGCCTTCTATCCCCTACGCACTACATCAGCATTTTTTTTTGCCTCTGGAATTCTGTACTCGCTGATCCAGGATTAAAAGTTTTTCAGTAGAATGCATGCCATCATTTTGAACCATGTTGTCTGTTAGGGTGGGATGCAGCAATGGTTGGCAAATCCTGGAGCATGTATGGGGGGCCATCTCTGAAAAAGAAAAGAAAAAAAAAAATGATAAAGGCTGAGTGTGGGCAGGATTTGGATGTCCCTGAAAGAAATGGCCTAGTCTGATATAGCCACTGTGGTCTTTGAATATAATCAGGATCTGTGGTCCCAAGTAGGAAGGTCCTACAGCAGAATCTGGACAGGCTAGAAGGCTGGACTGAGGACAGTGGGGTGCCCTTTAGTCACAGCAACCCCAGGCAATGCTATGGCCTTCAAGCAGATTGGCTAGAAGACTGTGCAGAGGAAAAGGACCTTGGGGTGTTGGGTTGCTTGGCTGAACACAAGCCAGCAGTGTGCCCAGGTGGCTAAGGAGGCCACTGACATCCAGGCTTGTATCAGAAATAGTACTTCCAGCAGGAGCAAGGAGGTGATTGTTCATCTGTACTTGGCACTGGTAGGGCTGTATCTCAAGTACTGTGTTCAGTTTGTGGCCCCTCAATACAAAAAAGACACTGAGGCCCTAGAGCATGTCCAGAGAAGGGCAACAGAGCTGTGAAGGGTCTGGAGCAAAAGTCATGTGAGGAGCAGCTGAGGGAACTGAGATTCTTCACTTTTTACAGTAACCTAAAAGGAGGTTGTGACAAGGTCTGGGCTGGCTCCTCTCCCAGGTAACAGTGACAGGATGAGAGAGAATGGCCTCAAGTTGCACCAGGGGAAGATCAGGTGGGATATTAGAAAAAACTTATTTTCAGAAAGAAAGAGTGATGAGGCATTGGAATGGGGTGCCAAGGAAAGTGCTTGAGTCACTGTCCCTGGAGGTGTTCAGGAACCATACAGATACTGTACTACAGAACATGGTTTAGTGGGCAACTTTGGTGGTAGGTGGATGGTTGGACTAGATGATCTCAGAGATCTTTCCGAACCTTGATGATTCTGTGATTCTATGATCTATGAGGAGCTGGGTCAGTGAACCTTGTGTGTCCCTTCCAACTTGAGATTTTCTATGATTATATATTCAAGAGACATAGGTAAAGAAAATAGGAAAGGCTTTCTTTCTCAAGTCCTTCTGGGTAGACTGTCTACTGAAACAGCATATGTTCTTTCTAGTTCTTTGTACTGGTCTCATAAAACTTTGCCAGCCCATTGGTAACATTTATGTGTTACACACTGAAGAAAGTGTTCCAGTGTAAATGGTGAGAAAATAATTTATCAGTGTTGCCTTAGAGAAGAGAAAAAATACATTTTTCCATCCCCTCTCATTATTGTCTTACTTCTGCATTACCGTCCCCTCATTTTATTAGAAGTAGTTCCTCCATTCATGATTCCCAATGCTCAATTAACGTTTGCTAAAATGTAGCAGCCCCCTTAGCTGAAAAATACAAACTCATGGTATATTTCAATTTACAAAGCACATTTTTCCATTTATGTCTGCAGAGCGTTTCTGTTCCTGACCGCAGAATTCCCTTTGTGTTTAAAGGATTCCCATGGGGGGAGAAATCAGTTCTCCAGATTGGCAGAAGCCCGTGACAGAATGCCCGTTTTGCATCTTTGGAATTTTAATGAGTTTTGTAAATTACTTCAAATCCAGTGCATTAAATTCACTCCTGTCCCTTCTAATATGATCCTTTGTAGATAATGCTTCACAAGCCTCAGTGGGAAAAAATTAATCCTCTTGAATGTTAAGAAGTGTTAACATTGTTAGGGAGGATACATTTAACCAAAGACCAATGATATTTAAAGGATGATGCCAACATATCCACTTCTCACCAATGAGATGGTTTGGGGTGGGTTTTTGTGTGTGTGTGTGTGCGTGTTTGTTTGGCTGGTTTGTTTGCAATCTTGTTTTGTTTTATTTTAATAAATAATGGAGAATTTATTTTTTATACAGTTGGTTTTGGAGCTGTGAACTCCCACTCTGGCAACTATTAATGGTGAAGTGTCATATTGTGTTTTGGTATTCTGCAGTTCTTTCATGCCTGCTGGAGAGGCGCAGGTGCAAATAGAAATAGGTTTTTATGACTTCTTTTCATAGGTAAAGCTAGTGTACAAAGTAGATATGAACTTTATGTTCTTCTGGCACATCCACAGTGACCCACAGAAACTCATGTGCAAGTCATTGTTGGAAAAGCATCTGCCATGGTTCTCAAGAGAGTATGCTGCCAGATTAATAATTTCATGGACTCTAAAAATTTGATTGATAATTGGTACCTCTCATGTATAAAAGTTTCTGTATGCTGCCATTGAGTTGTATTCCTTAGTGGCTTCAATTGATTTTAATCAGAATACGTGGCCAGAATGCTATGTAGTTCTTCGTTGTTGGCATTTTTTCAAAGGCATTTTGCAAAGTTGCGTTACTGTAGTAAAATTTTGGTCCATCTTTACTGAAGGCCTGAAGGCAATACTTTATGAATACACGATATCCCAAAAACTAATGTAAACAGGGTATACTAAGTTGTGGACGGTGGGGAATCTACAGTGCTTGGAACCATGTCATTAAGTTATTAATTTGGTGGAAAATATTGCTTTGAGTCAGTTCTGTCCCAATCATTCCCAAACATTTCAGTCTGTTTCTGGAACTGTCCTCCTTCAACCGGTTCATGTCCTCTTAAACATTTTTCTTATTATAAAATTGGAGTTACCAGAAGGAAGGACGAATGTTCCAAATCTTGACACTGAGAAATAAAAAAATCCATTCATTTACTGTAAATAATTGCATTATCCCAGCAATTGCTATTAAATACAGTATTTTCTTTCACTTTGTCTTAAGCATATCATTATGTTAATATTGGGCTCTGTAGAATTTCTGCTACGTTCCGCATTTCAGATGGTTGTCCTGGAGTGAGGGATTTTGTTCCTTATGAAAGGAAATAGCATTAAGAACATAATGATACGTTCCACATTTTTATTTACAGTTCAGTTCTTGTTTTTCTTATCTTTACAAAAGGAAAGAGTGGAGAAGAAGCAGGGACTTGATGAAAACCACCATTTATATGCTTTGGTGGTGGTGTGCTGCGCTGTGGCTGGAGGGCAGCAGTGTGAGAAAGTAAAAAGACAACCAAATAGAGCAACCAGATATTAGGAACAGGCGACAGTGCTTATTCCGTTAATAGCTTAACCAGCGTTATAAATGTTTCTCATAACTTCAAAACCAGCTCTCTCTATTTTGGAGAGATTCTTTTATTTTCAGCAGATCCTACAGTGAAGGACATTCTAAGAGAATACTTCCTTTGGCAGAAAAAGACTTATCTGATAAAATAAACATCCTTGCCCCTGGGACTAGGAGGAGGCAGTGTTTTACTCTCTAGCTTCTAGCCATTGGAGGCTCTTTCCAGCCACCTTTGACATGTCCAGGCTTCATCCTGGATGTTTCCATCAGCCCCCAGGCACAATTTTTTCTGCACAATTGACCTCTTCCCAGAGGTGTTTCTGACACCATTTGTGTTGTGACCTGGGCACCAACAGCAGCCTGTAGGAGCTGAGCAGGTTTATTTCCATAAGATACTCTGTCAGAAAGAGCTTGTGATGGAAGGCTGTCCCACACCACTACTGACATCGTGTTGTACCTGTGACTGCTTCAGCAATGAGTTGAGAGGTGCTTTTGAAAAGCCTTTATTGTCATAGAAGAGCCGTTGTAGTGAAGCAACATTTTCCCTTCTCCCGGCCTACTGGCTCCAATCAAAGCACACACCATCTAAGGATTCCTACTTACTAACCCTCTTCTAAGAAGTCAGGAGTTTCTCTTCTGCTCAGCTGCTCAAAGCAGGAGACAGGTGATGATGACGTGGCTTCCCTGTATCAGCCACAACCTGCTGCATCAGCTAACGAGTCATGACGCTGTACTTCATTCACATCACACTCTCAGCCAAGCTAACGTTAAGTTAACGTAATACCAGACTGCAGGCAGGTAGCTTTAAAATTCAGTTTTGAAATTGCACATATGCCTGGTGAATTTTAAAAGTATCCGACACATTTTGTCACACAAACTATTCCAAGTGGGGGTAAACTTAGCTCTAAATTACAAATTGCTGTTTGATGTACTTCCTGTATACTTCTTTGTTTACAGTCCTTTTGTGTCCCTACTTCTGTATCATCTGCGAGAAATTACTCAGCTTATTTAGTTTCTGTAAAGAAATTGCTTTGCGGTTTGGCATTTAGCAATTCTGAATTACTACGTTGCTTCAGAGTTTACCCTGTCTTTCCTCTCGGGCTGCTCTTCCATTAGCTTGTTATCTCCCCCACCTGATTTATGTCATTTATTTTTCATTTGTAATCTTATGGGAATGCATTATGCATTTTAAAATTAAGCAGCCCACTTCTGGTCTCTGTTAGAAATTAGAGGTAAGAATTGCAACCATTTATACTTCTTTATGTAAAAATGTGTTTGCTGACTTGGTCTGGGAAAATAACGTATGCAGGAGCTCTGTAAAATTATTACACTGTAGAGCATTTCAAGCCTTCATATTAAATCAGTGTTTTGGGTGAGGGTGAGAACTTGGTATCGATGTCACAATTGTTAAGCACTGATGGAAGTCACAGACACTATCCATTTGCAGATTCTGCCATAACAGCATCCATTTGTATTTGTGCATTGAAGTGCTAGCATTAATTTTAATTAAAATGATTACTCTCAGTCAATAACGCTAATTAGTCTTGTCTTGGAAAGAGATACAAAGGGAAAAACACTGCTTTCAGGATCAGGCCAGGTGTTCGGTGGGGGAATGCCTAAAATTTACTGTAGTCTCTTTTCAAGCGGTCTCTACAAGCAGATGGTGCACCAGCCTGAGCCATTACCTCATTTTTTCAAGGGCAGCTCACCTCTCCATTCTTATTATTCACAAGTTCTGTTATTCTCTGCCTTGCTCGGATGCTGCAGTCCTCATGCAGGTCTTCTGCAGAATCTCATGGCATGAGACGTGGCTATGGATTGTGGCTGGTTGTGCAGAGGGATGCTGGGAGGCCTCTGGGGAAGTCCGTCATGCGCACAGGGAACCACATGCAGGAGCAGCTGGGTCCTTGTGTTGTCTGTCAGCCTCAGTGTGTTGTACAAAAACAAAATATTCCACAGAATTTTCTTTCTTGGAATATCTGTCAGAAATTTTGGGGCTAACAGGAACCCTCCATCGCTTCGCAATAAACAAAATCCGAGATCCTAGACTTCCTCTTAGAGAGAAGTAAATAATGTGAAAAGAGTAGGGAAAGCTCAGTCCATGATCCTGAAATAAATGGATGCATATAACTTAATAATTTGATTCACTTCTTGCAGCTTTGTCCTATCTTCTGTGTTTCACAAAGCTGTAACTGGACTCCCAGCCCTTGCTTCTCATAAGATATGACTTACAAGAGAGTTTTTTTCAGATTAGTCAAGTCTTCCCTGTCATGAGACAGTTATCAGTCACTGCCTTGAGTAAATGAGCGGAGTCCCTGTGGAGCACTGCAGCCTCATTCACCAGCAGAGGAGCAAAGGGGCGAGGTAGAGATGCAGAATGAAGTGGCATTGCAGGGTAATTGCACTGCCTCGTCATCTTGCTTTCCGAGAGTAAGATGACTTACAGGGTAATGTTTAACAACTGAGCCAGTGGACATAGCTGCCTGACTCCTTTTCAGCCCCTGTAAGATGCGGAATGGTGAGCTGCTCAGGATGAGGGCTGTGGGGTCTGCCTATCCCAGGTATGTGCAGTTCGCAGGTAGCTCTGTGATATGGGCAAACATTATTCTTTGTCCTCCTTAGCCACAGAGTAGCAGCGTTCATTTTCAGCGTCGTGCTCTAGAATTTATATGAACAGAGCATTCTCCTCCAGTGGTGGAGTGACCGCTGTTGATGAAGGATGTTCTCTGCAAGTGCAGGGTTTGCAGGCAAACTTCTCCATCCAAAGCGATGTATAAGTTACAGATAATTATTTAATGCCTTCTTTCCCTTTATATCCTTTCGAAACTCATGTACCACCAAAGAAGCAGTAACTTTTCTGCTCTTAGCAAAGCGTAGAGATGCTCAGGAATGCAGGATAGACCACCTGTGTATCATGTGCATGGTTAGGCTGTGGTTGGACTTGATGATCTTTGAGGTCTTTTCCAACTTAATTCTCTGATTCTCTGATTTTTCAGATACATACTGCAGCAGGCCTCAACAGGTTGGTAAGGGTGTTCTTCTCAAAGCTGGTTGGGAAATGTATCTGAGTGCCTTTAGATATATTTAAAACACATTTGTCATGCTTACGTTACTTTAAAAAGGCAAGTCAGAATGCTTGATTTAAAACCTTGGATTCATATTTTTTTAATATTTGATAAAAGGTAGGAGAAAGAGTTATAGGAAAAGCAGAAAGATTTAGTGGTCTGATTTAAATATATCCATATATATTTAATGTACTTTAAAAGAAAAGATTGGCAGACCAAGATTTCCACATTCCCAGCCCATTCTTTTGTCCCTTTTGCAAGTCTAATAGAGCTGAAAAATAAAGGATTGTGTGTAATTGGCCCTCATTACTTCAAACGTACATATTTAGACTGGTATGTCTGGGAAGACGCAAAAGCTGCTCACCATTTGCCTGAGGTACACCATGGTTTAACTTATTTTCAGATGGAGCAGAGGCTAAGATTAAATCAGTTAAATTTCTTTTTCTTGCTTATTTCTGTTATTTTAAGCTCTAAATGTATTTTTCAGACTAGCCACAGTCTGATCCAGAAGCACCTGAATTGTAGGGGAAGCATAATTACAGATCCCGGCATTGCAGCCCTATGGAAGTCTGGCAGTCAACTTGCCTTTTGTGTGGCTCAGCAAGCACTTCATAACCTACATCCAGTTTTACTGTCCATCGACAGAACTCATCTGTACGAATGAGACACGGCTTCATTTTTATTTACTTTTATTTTTCTTCTTCAGCAGCAGAATTATTGCTTTGCATAGGGAACTGCTTCCATATCAAGACATTTAGAAGATTCTTAGCTTAACGATGCCCCGTATACATTATGGGATAAGCAAAGGCCACTGAGATTCTGCAAAGCAACGCTGTGGTTCACCTAGTAAAATCACAGCTTTGCATTTCTTGACTAGGAATGTATGTTCTTTCCAAATGTCAATTAATCTTTAAATAACTTCTGGAATATCTCGGGTCAGAGAAGTACTAATGCAAGGAAAATTCACGTTTAATTATTATTACTATTCACTAATGGAGTTTAAATATGAGTGGCAATGTATTCCAATCATGACTTGCTCTAAACCCAGGAAGGCAGCCGTGGTGAACGGTGTCTGAATCTATTGCAGGTTATGTGCAAGTGTAGATTCCCCTGAGACACCAAAGGTCTTTTCTGTTCTTGTATCCCTAGATAAAGTGTAAATACCGTGAGGCACTTCGAGAGTCCTTTCTGTCCCTTTCTTTCCGAGCTGTCTGCTTTTACTTGTCATCAGCTAGGCATATGAACATACCTGGCCTTGTCTTCTCTTTTTTCTGACATATCTGTGAGGCAAGTGGATGAGACTTACAGTATCCTGAGCTCAAAATGCCAACTGAAAACACCGAAAAATGACATGGGGAAGATAGTACTGTTTCCAGTTGCATTCACAGCATTCTGTGAAACAAGGAGCAGTACTGATAGTGGTAACTTTAAATAAATTCCCTAACTTTTGGACTGACAGGCATCTAGGTGGATCGATTTATACCAGTGAGAACTGGATGTTCTTCATTAAGAAGCCTGTCTGGATGAGGAGTGACGTATGCTGCTCACAGCTGTTTCTGAGAGGAATGATGTAAACAGAGATGACACAGATGATGCAGAAATGCTGTAACCAGCCACACAGTCAATTAAGATGGCTTTGTTTAACTAGAAATCCCATCGTTAAACTTAGATGTACTGAAACTAGCAAACTCAATGCAAGGCTATCATTGCTGCTTTTTTCAAATGTTTCATCGCAAACATCTGCCAGACAGCTGCACAGACTCTCTGTCTGTGCTCATTTACAAAGCATTATTGCTTGCCTTCAACATACAGAGCAGTCTCCTCTTGATGGCCCGAAACTTATTTTTTGGAAATAATTTCTCCATCTGGTTAAGTTTGTTACTTTTGTTTGATTACATTTGACTTACTTCAGCTTTGGTGTAGGCTTACGTTGTTGATCTTCTCTTGATTTTATAAAGAAACGTTGTAGTACACATGCTTTCACAGAAATTAATGGCACAGCAAGAAACTGAGTCGCTGGCTTTGCAGTGTTACTTGGCTGAAGACAGCAGCCTGCAGGATTCTCCCTTGGCCACCAACCTCCCTTCACTTCTGGAGGTTAATCTCCTTGAGGTGCTTTGGTATTCTGCTGGTTTTTAAAAGCACTTTTGTCTTTTTCTGGGGCTTTACCTATGAGACTTGGCTGGGCTACCTGAAGGACAGCTCTGCTCAGGGTGGCGGAGCAAGGCCGGAGGGGCCAGACCCATGTCAGCCAGACCCTGTTTCCCTGCTAACAGTGCCCTCTCCTGGTCCTCTACTTGTGGCTTGAGAGCCCAGAATGGACTCCTATGTGCAGACTGATTAAGAAAATCACAATTACATTAATTGCTTATTCTCCCATTGCTCCAAGTCTTTCCTAGCCTCCACAACCTTCCACCTTACTGCTGAATGGCACCATCAAATCATTGCTCTGGCCCAAAAAGCCAAGGAGGCCTTGCCTCAGAGTTCAGCATTAAAACCAGCTCCATGAGTTTCCCAGCAGTTGGTGGCTTGGGGCCATGTGAATTGCTGGAGTTTTACTAGCTTGACAACCAGAGACCTGGGACATAGCTCCTTAGACCACATCTCCTGGTTTTCAGTCTGCGGCACTGCTCCTGGCTGCCTGTGTCTTTCATTCCCGCTTGCTGACTGGACCTCTCCTAGACTTATCCATCCTCTGCAAATTTCCATCTAATTGCTCTGCCAGGCTGCTGGAACCAAGCTAATCGCAGACCTGCAGAGTGCCCTTCCTGAGCCATGATGGGTTACTGCTGAATTCCCTCCCTGCACCCCTGAGACCTCTCACAGCCCCATGTACTCCCCTCCAGCTCGTTTCCCCCTTCCCCAGTTCATGTCGTTCTGCCGAGCAGGATCAGGTTGCTTTTGCATTGTGATTCTTGGCATCAGCCCCTCTCAGATTCATATAGCTGAGCTGTGAGCACACCAGCCAGTAGGAACAAAGCACATAAGAGCACATTAAACTAACATTCAGCTCGCAAAGCCCAAATAATTTACTATATGCTACCCTGCCTAGTAAAGGGAGTAGTGGAGCTGGCTTACCCTTTTAATTTCCTTTCTCTCACTTTTGTCTACAGAAATCTATACCATAACTTCTTGAAAAGCATTAGTGTTTATTCTGTAGTCACTCTTAGCCTGTTTGTTTCTATGCAGTATTTCTTGCTGTACACTGTAGCAGTCTCCCATGTTTTGCTCGATGCCATCACTGAGCACAGACATCCTATCTGATTAGAATTTTAATTGTAGGAGTGTAACTTTTCCCTCTGATCGTGCTCTTGCTGAGGTAAACTGATCTCTGTTGTCCTGCTGCCCGACAGCTGTCCCTTTGTAACACTTACAGCAAGCAGCATTACAAAGGTACAAAACACAGATCAAGAGCTGGGTATGCCGGTGCCCAGGTATCCCTTCACAGATGACAAATCCCACTGTGACTTTCTTTCCGTGTCACATATGAACACAATAGAGTTCCAATAAAAATATTAATAACTCGAGAATAAGAAATGTTACAAGACTGCCAGGTAATATTAGAAACTCAACAAATCAAACTTAAAGGAAGGTTCAGGAATAGTTAAGCTGGTTGCTACAGGTGCTTAAGTTAACAAAACTTTAAATGCTAAAGCTTGCAGTGAAATTCAGACCTGTTTAAGAAGTGTATGTACTCGCTACAAATATGCTTGTCTTATATTCGGAAGGAATGAATTAGAAGAAACATTATCACTGATAAAACAAAGCAGGCTTTTTGCTGTATAGTGTGTGATAAAGCTGTATGCTTGAAAGCTTATCCAATCTATTTAACTATGTCATCTGGTCTGGTAAGAGATGCTGCTTCTCCTTGTTGTTAGATCCTTAGATTGTTGTGACTACAGTAATCCCTTAATGCTTCCACAAATTACAACCTTACTTGGGATTCTCCTGAGCAGTTCACAGGCTAGCATGGGATTTATCAATTCTGTGTTGGGTAAACAGGTTACTGAAGGCAGATGTTTCCTGCTCTTCACTAAGACACTGGGCCCCTCCTTATGGCAGTGCCATTAGATTCAGAGCTAAAAGCCATGTTCACTTATACTCCATTGTGTTGTGTGCTGCGGTTTGTTACTCTGTCTGTTGGACAAACAGCTTGTGGACAATACAAAGTATGAATAAGGAAACGTTTTCAAGTTTCATGTCTCATTCTGAGCCAATTACTCTGAACAAATAATCCAGAAGGAAATGTATAATTTTCTTAGTAAACAAAAAGTATGTATGCTCCACCACAATTCTGTGTGGCAATCTTATGACTGAGTTAAGAAGCACCGTGTCTGAAAGTTACTTTTTCCACAGACAAACCAGAATGCTATTTGACACTGAGTGTATTAGGTAGGAGTCTGTAAAGTTTCTACTGATTTCATATAGAAAGCAATTCTGAAGTAAATATGTCCTGTTATCCATTAATAAAAGTCAAGTTAATTGATATGCTAGCAAAATAATGTCTTTATTTCTGGAGTACAGTCGCTTTCAGAGAAACATTCTACAAAGGAAGCGTTGCAGATATTAATCATAAAACAATCTATTGAGTAGTAGTTAAGGCACTTAAGTTTTCCCATGGTGACATGGCTTCAACTGGGAGCAAGCCCTGCATGGTGCGGTCTGCTAGCTGCCTTACTAAAGCTGGTGTTTTAGCCTGGAGCTGGTGTTTTAGCCTGTCTCCTAGGCAGAACTCATTGAATTGTGAACATGCGTCACAGCAAAGAATGACTGTAGTTGTGTGTGTTTCTTGCAGCTTCGTGACGAGTTAGAAAAGGGCGAGAAGGAAAGCGCAGAGCTGCAAGAGTTTGCCAACGCCATCTTACAGCAGATAGCGGATCACTGCCCTGACATCCTGGAGCAAGTCGTCAATGCACTCGAGGAGTCATCATGACCTCGGCCGCTAGCCCCGCTGGAGCAGCACACCAACAGCCGAGCCCAGTCAGCCCAGGAGCCACGAGAGTGGAGAGGAATGTGAAAGACAGAAAATGGAACAGAAACTTCTGGTGCACTTTTTGCAAGGAAAACAAAAACAAACAAAAAAAAACCCTCTAAAAACTAAACGCTCTCTAGGTTCTTCCAGTCTATGATTAACCAATCACGCTTATGTTCATCTTCTCACTGCCTTTCTACTTTAGCATCCAATTGCCCGCTGACTTGTTGATGGTATTGGACTTTTGGATACAGCTAAGCAGAGCTCTTCCGAGTCTCCTAATCAAAAAGGGGATCCAATGAATGCAAGAAGTTCTAGTTCTTTATGAGGTTGCAGATGGGTAGCCCTTGCCTTTCACTCATGTATTGTTTTGTTGGGTTTTTTACCTCATAAAAGCTAGAAGTTTCTATTTCATAGTGCTAAAACCTAAGCTTGAGTATGCTCTGATTATGGCTCACAGATGGCCAGCATCAGCTAGCTAGCTCAGGTCACTCAGCTCACTGCCTGTCTCAATGTTTCTTATGTTCGTAAGTAACATAGAGAGGAAAGGAAGGTTTCCTAATTATGTTCTTTTAGCAGCTTAATCTAGCAGCTGGGAAACAAGGTAGGCATGCCAGTACTTTCTGTTTACTTAACATTAATTTTATCGTTCACTGATTTGACTCTGAAGTGCTGAGTGAGGCGTATTTTCAGATAACCGTTTTTGTCTGTTGGCTCCTCATTTTATTAGCTGAGGTTGCTCTTCATAGCTCTGTATCACCTAAATTCTCATTTTATAGAGAGATCTCCCCCTTCATACAGGTGTGATCAACAAGTCAGCTCCCAGGTTTAACTTGTATAGTTTGCCCATTGCTAATCTTTCAGGCTGTAGGCTTGTAAACACCGGCTGCCTTCAGAATAGTCTTAGGCATCTTGTACATGAGCAAATCGCATCATTTAGCTTAAAAATATAATTTTAAAACTAATTTAGGTAAATTAGCCACGCAGTTCTTACTATAATTATAAATTAATTTATTTTGGGTTAGTTTAGGTTAACAAGTAAATAGTTTGAGTTCAGAGCAAGAACCTGTTCTTATAAAGAGGAGCGTCTCTGCTGGAGTTGGCACCCAGCTGAGTAGATAGGTATAAAGTCACAGCTTTAGCTAAACCAGTGCAATTCTTGTATTTATATGAGAGGCCTTCATCTTGTTCCCATCCATCTTTGTTGCTCATTAAAGCCCCTGCTGATAGGTAATATGACCTGAAATAGCAGGTCGGTTTGTCATGGTAGCAATTCAGAATCCTATTTTATGAGTAGGACTTGGGTGTTCATTCTTGGGCTCTGCTTTAAAGAGGACACTTTTTTTTTTCCTGGCTACCAATGGTTATATGCATCTGGGGGCATCTGCAGGACAGAACTGTTTAACGTGTCCCCATGTACTCCTTAAAGGAGTTTTTCCCCTTTAGCTTTCTCGTATTACCTAAGAAAACAGGGGGAGGGGAAAAAGAGACCAAATAGCAACACAGCAGGCGATGAAATCTTGGTCTTCTATTCACCGGCTAATTATGAACCCTCTGACTCCTGCAGCCATTGCTGTAACTCTGGTTTTACAACTTGTGGAAACTTCAGCTGATTGCAGCGTCCATCCATCGTCTGCCTCTCAGTTAACTTCCCATTCAGAGCCTCCCATTCAGAGTTTGATTCCACCTGACTTAGTACATTTTGAGCTTAATCACTAAAACTGTTAACGCTAAATAAAATGTTTCAAACCCCTTCGGAAGAACTGAATTTCCTGCATCTTTCAGATTTGTAGCATAACTCCCCTGTAGGTCTTCCACACCTTATCTTTACACTTTGAAATGACCGATGAATCATACCCTAACTCATTCTACTGTAATGATTCAGAAGAAGCAACTGTATCTGTAGCCGCGTTGTTTGCTGGGTAGAAGTACCTAGGTCTCCAAAGAAGCGATGGCTTGCACCTTCTCCATCTTTTGAACTGACAGTGCTTTACAAATCAGGAAATGTAACTTTATTTCTCAGTATAGTATTCGCCTGTGTCCAAAGAGTTTTGTTTGTTTGTTTTTTCCCTCGTGTAAGAGGAGAGTAATGGGAACCTGAATGTTTGCGAGGGGGAAGTACCGGAAGGCATGTAGACAGTGACTGTACATACCACTGAGCCATGCCTCATACCAGAACCACCCCTTTGGTCCTATTATTTGAGTCAGCACGTTTTGATAGGAGCTGTTGTTTTGAAATCTTTCCTCTTGCTTTTTCTTCATCACCCCTAATTACTCACTCAAGGAATTTAATGCTGCCTGTAAAACCATCAGGGCCATCAGCCTAACATCATCACACTGCCACCACCACTCCTGACTATCTCATTAACTTATATGGTCAAATCTCCAGCTGCCCTGGTTCCCTGCTGTAAAACAATCCCTCTTCTGTGAGAAGCTGTGGAATTTCCCTTATCGATGGTTCAGATGACTCCTGCTTGTAAACCTCTTACTGAGATGTTCCTTGATAGTGTTCCTGCTGCAGGGGAAGGGGGAGGGATGGGAACAAGGGGTGGTCATTTCTGGCTGTTATTTCAATTCTGTTTGTGTGCTGCGTTGCCCATACATCACAGGAAAGCTCTGAGCTTCAGCACTGGTTCTTTTGCATCTTTAACTCAGCTGCCAGCCTGAGACTGTGTTTCTTGATTGCAAAGTGCCTCAGCAAAGGCACATTGCTGTCTGCGGGACCCATGCATGTGAAACCAGGTGAATCTCACCACTGATGCATCTCCTGGTGTCTTCCTTGAAAGGGTTTATCAAGCCCGGCCAGTTTTCACAACAGCCATTTGGTCTTTTATCTGCAAGCCACACACTTGATGTTCTTCACAGCAGGATTATTGGGCCTTTGCAAGTGTTCTTAACTACTGTTATCTTCTTGGGCCTCTAGACTTGCAACTTAAACATTGATCTTAGACCTCAGTAAAGTACTTTCAGGGAGAGTGCAGATCTCAGTTGGGAACAGACTTGATCCAACTTGATCTATTGAACTATTTCAAATAATCTCTCTGATCCTGTGTAGATATAGATCTTGTCATGGCAAATAGTTTGAGGATCTGTGAGATCTGGGAAATGCTGCTGGCTGTGATTTAATGCTGAGTGTTACCAGAGAAAGCTTTTCTTCTTGTTTGTATGGAGTGCCACAACATTTGCCTTGGGGTAATCAATGGATTTGGTGATCATTATCCATCAAGAAACCGCCTATCAGGCACATGGCAGAAAATTCATACACGTGTACTTGCCATGATGCTCATCCAGCTGCCTAACCTTCTCCAATTGCTCTGATATCTTATATCCAGGTGTCAGCAGCCAGGAAAATGCAGTTTCCTAGCACAACAGTCGTACAGTACAGCACTTCAGGGCCCCCTCCTAGCCTCCTGTCCAGATCCCAGTGAGCCAGGGGAAACTTACTTGTTCTTCTTCTCCTCTTTAATGAAGTTCTATTTGCTGTGGGACTTGTGAAAGTCTTGCCTACTTCATTGTTTTTGTTTGTTTTCTTCCTATCTGTCATTTGTAGAGAACCTGGTAGATGTAAGGACCTGAGGATCTGCCTGTAGAAAATTAAATAGATAATTTTCGCTGGGTTTGAGCTGAAAAACAGCTCAAGCCTGTAGTCCAGGCGTAGTGTAAAAGCTGGCATCACACCCATGCTTGCTGATGATATCCATGAGTCCAAGTACATATTTTTTTCCTCTGAATCAAGCCTCATTTAAAACACTAAAAGGACATTAAAACACTAGAGGAGTTGCAGTGTGAGACCATTAGCACTAGTTGCGATTGGAAGAAGATTTGGCTGGAGTGCTCCCAAACAAAGCTCTAAGCTCCTGCAATTATCTCTCACTTTGTCTGCCTTTAACTAGCTTTCCCTCTGAAAATGCCAAGCTCTTTTTGGAGCATCCAGTTTTTGCCAAGTCCAGTGGCAGAGGTCACACAATGCGCAGAACTGTATGTGCTGTTTCCAGTTGCACCGCTGGGATGTACCTCCCTCTATCAGATTTGCTGGTACCTTGTGGGTCTCAGTATTTTATACAAGGGAGCACTGATGTCATCATTCTTATAGGCTGTTTTCTGAACCAAAGGGGCCCCTATTTTTGTTTGTCCTTTAATTCCCACCCATTCTGCTGCTAACACTCAGTTTTTTGGGAAATTCCTACAACTGATAACAGGTTAACAGGGTTGAGTCCCCCACTCCTGGACTCGTTGCCAATCGTTGCCACTGAAAGGCTCTTCACTAAGGCATGTAGAGAGCCACGCACCGGTATCATTGCAAAACAGATATTTCACTATATAAGTCACACACGCATCTCTCAATGACATCGATAAAATAAAAAGGGAAGTAGCACAATCAAGGCATCTGATGTTAAAAGCTCTACTCAGCTCAACGTCTGCACTGGAACGGGGAAATGGGGAGGAAGCAGAAGGCAATGGATAACTAACACTGCCCCAGTGAAGCTGGTGGGGTGGAAGGGTCAGGCAGAGGGTGTCCGGCACTGCTGGCGAGAGCACCCTGCCAATCAATCTCGTCAGCACAGCAAAGAGAATGAGTGTCGGAGGGGATTTTTAAGCAAAACTAGGTTTTTAATTGTTTCTTCCGCACGAACGGGAGGAACCTTTTACAACGGCAAATCCTTCTGAACAAAATGGCTGCGTCCGCTGACTTTTTTTTAAAAGAGAAAAACTGTTTCAAAACTTTTTAGTGTCAAAAGCATAAACACAGAAATCCTGACTTTTTCCAGTGTGTGTGGTGAGTGCTGTAACCCTGTCATCAGTATCTCTCCTGACTTTTTCAGGGGCGTTGTTTTTTTTTTTCCCCTGTTTTGTTTTCTGCTTGTTGATATTGTCTGTGTGGTCTTAAGGCTGGGGCAGTTACCAACAATGTGTGTCTGTTGTCGGATTAAAAAATAATAATAATAATAAAAAAATAAAAAAAAGATAGTAGTAGAACTGAAAAAGATGTGTTTTAAAAATATATAAAAATTAAGTTTCATCAAAAGGAATTCAAGTAACGAAACAACAAAGCCGTGACTCTTCCTCTCAGGACTGTACGGAAAAGGATTTGTGGGCTTATAATTACAACCAGTTGCCCTTCATAGGGTTTTGAGGTCCAGGAGGCTTGGCCTCGTTGGAAATGTTATGAACTATGTGTCGTAAATTTGTGCTTCCCCAGTTTTAGGCTGTACGTGCCTCATGTAGGATGGAAATGGGCAGAAAGAAAGGGGATTTTGGAGATCGGTCTTCTCTGGTATCATCGAGTGTCCCCCACAATGTGAACCATTGATGTAAATGGACCAGATGGTTTGGCCAACATGCAAAGGCCACATGCAAATGTAGTTTGGCTGTAGGCATGTGGGTCCATTTTAGAAGCAGCAATGTGAGGATAAAAAGGCATGTAACATAAAATAAAGCCCACGCATTTTGCTTTACCTGTGATACTGGGTAAAGAACGTCATTAAGTGAATGTATTTTTTCTTTTGAAGTTAATTAGCATGTGTTATTTATCCTCATTTTGCACTTCCTGTTTGGATCTTAATGAAGTAAACCAATTTTGCTTTTAAATAGATATATCCGCCTTGGTTTCTCAGTACTTTGGTGGGTTTGTTGGTCAAAACATTATTTTTTTTCAATTTGGGCTGACAAAAACAAAAAAAGGATCTCTTCACCAGTCGTATGTAGTCTCTTTTATTATCAAACATGGTCATCATCTAAAATCCAAATCTGAAGTTAAATTGTACAAGTAGGCATCTTTCCTTCAATCTTTGTGGGCACGACCAGGCTTCAGTCCCCGTGACATACAGGTTGCCCTCAGCCTTCAGTCCGCAGCACGTGGCAGCAGCCTGGCTCAGGGTGCCTGCACCAGGCTGGTCCTGAAATGCTTATCACAGTACATCTGGGGAAGTTCTGGTGGCAAATGCCTTTATCTGTTCAGATTCTGAAGGAGGATGAAAAATGGGACCATGAATGGGGAAATAACTTCTGTGCTAGTCTAACGTGCTGCTCTGAGCTCACTAGAATAGCACACTGCTGTTTCCCTCCAAGTCAGTACATAAATGAGGGCCCCACTCCAGGTTCTGGCTCACCAAGTGTTTGGGGGCGATCCAGAGGATCGCTCTAAGGGTTAAAAATGCTGCGGGATGGGATACTCCATCCGCTCTGCAGACATGGATCCCTCATTTGCTTTGGAAGAGATGTGTTGCACTTTAGTGGAGGGGGAGACAGGCTTTGGGTATGGGATCTGGTGTACTTGGATTCCTTTTGGAAATAACAGCAGCGGGAGACATTGATGTCCGTGATGCAAGTGCGCACGCTGCCTTCAACTTGTATGTGTTTTTATTGCTGGAGTCATGTTACTGACAGGATAATGAAATTGCAAAGAAAATGTGTTATATTCAACTTTGCCTTGATAATATAAACACTTTGTTCATTTTTTTTTTGTTGTTTTTTTTTCTTCTTTTTTTATTCACAGACTAAGTTCATCAGGAAATTATAAAATTATTTAAAAATTCTGTGCCGTTGTATTCATTTTCAGCGAATCCGGATGTGTCTCAATGATCTCACTACACACAATCAAGTCGGAGGACCAGGCGGCTGCCTCGAGACCAGGCTTGGGGTCAGACCCACTGCCCCTCCATTCTTTTGGGGGCTGCTCTGTGCCCCTGGCAGGGTGGGTGGGCACAGGTCAGGTTGCAGGTCCCTCATGCCCTGGGATCACACCAGCCAGGTTAAGTGGAGATGAAGCAACTGTGTTTACAGTGAGCCGTTCCCTTTGTCTCTCTCTCACCTGTTTTTCCAATAAACACGACTCCAAGGTTGCTAATGAGTGATTGAATCCCAAATGCACATTCAGCATTGAGTCTATTTCAGGATCAAGTCGTACGGACTTGGAAAGACTTGAGGTGCAAAGGCCAGCAAGGCTGCCTTACACAGCACACACTCTGTGAGTCCTGAGCACAAGTCCTGTCCCCACAGCACCATCAGCCACTGCAGAGCTGCAGCTTTGTCACCAGGGGTGGCCTGTGCCCCCTGCAGCACTGGAGGAAACGGGTTCAACCCGGTGTTCTGCTTCCAGCTGCATTTTGAGGACGCAGGAGATCGCCTGAGTAATGTCACTATAAAATCTCATTTTTCTCGCATTTCTCAACTGCTCTAAAAGAGAATAGCGTTGCAAAACCAGGTCCCAGTGGTAGAACAATGTCCATTTTCAACGCACTCCACCAGATTCTCTGCAGCTATCCCAAAGCCCTGGGAGATGACTTCCCCACATCAGGACAATTCCTAATGAATTTCACTTGTAAAGCCTCTCCGTTTCTTCCCTCTTTTGTCTGTCCACACAGCAGATTTTTTCTTTGGGATGTTCTGCTGGCCACGTCCTTCCTGCTCGCTGTAGATTTATCATTTTGAGGGGGCCCTTCAGATCCCAACTGTTTCTGTGGGGATGACCTCACACACTACAGCAAAAAACCCCCCGGGTCTCAGGGCCTGCAGAGTCCCTTCACTCTGCTAATTGGATCCCTATCACTTGGTCTTCAATCAAATGCATAAAGCTGCATGTGGAAAAAGGATACACGGGGATTAAGGGTCTCAGGAGCTTTGAGAGGAAGAACCCGTTGGCCTTTCGGTGCCTAGTCTGCTTTGTGTTCGGGTGAGTGTCTGGCCAGGAAAGGCCTTCACGATTCCAATCAGGCCAGGGTGTGCCTGGCTTACAGGGGAGCCCAAATGAGCTGAATGAAAACACATGCCACATAAATTTAACTGATTGCTGTACAATGATGGGCTGGTGAGTGGTCCCAACGTCCCATCTCAGGACAAGCACAGGGCAAGGAGGTGTAGCAGCAGGGCTCTGGGCCTGCAGGGCCCAGCTGGGCCTGGCTGCTCTGCGAGCTGCTCGCCGTGTCCCCGCAGGCAGGCTCCTATTTGGGATGGCCCCTAACAATAACACGGTTTGTGCCACAAAGCAAAGATGCCAAATCCCTTTTGTGCATTAGTGCTTCAGGTTACATTTCATGGGTTGTGCAGTAAAACACAACAAGGCATCTAAATAGAATTGTCCGTGTTGACTGCAGTTAGCGAGACAAAAAACAGGCGAGGCCACAGTGGAGATGGAAAATGATCAGCCCTGTGATCATACACACACAGAATGTTTTACAGTGTTTTCCTCTCTCACTTGGTGTGCATTGCAAAGGTGGGTTAGAGTGCAAGGGGCCTCACGGAACAGCCTCGTGTCCCCATGCATCTTTCTGAGGAGTGTCACACTTGCCCCTGTCTCATCTCTAAATTAAACCAGTCAGGGAAATTGCTGAAACCACCTCAGAGAGTCACTGAGACGAGCAATGTATTTTGGAGCTCCTGTTTCCAACAGCATTTCTGCTGCCCTGGTTCCTTTTGCTTATGCAGATTGATGCTATAGGGACACATCAGCTGCACTGCGCGTGTGCAGGATAAACCAAAACAGTCATGGCAAACTAATTGCCTGAGCTAATGAGGTGATCTGCATATGGCTAATGACCTTTAGGCTGGGGCTTTGAGATGTCGAGTAGACATTCTTCTCACTGGGCTTCAGGATGTTTAAAAGTCATGGGCCAATGGCCAAAATCTGCCTTTTGCTGTTTCAAAAGGCCCTAAAACTAAAGAAAGGGAGCACGCCTCAAGAAAGCAAATGCATTGTAGCTACACATTATGAAAACAGTTGTTAAAAAAAATTCCCTGTCAAGCAGACAGAGCCAAACATCTTCTGAATACACTGATGATCCATCTGGTCAGCGAGCCAGCTGGGCCCTGCAAGGCTGAAGCAGCAGGGCTACAGCCAGTGGTTCTGTGAGTGTGAGCTTAAAATCTGTGTGCTTATAAGCGTGTGATCAGTTACATTTGCCAAAGAGTTACAACTGCTAACTCTAGGATGGTCCTGGATGAGTCACCAAGAAGTTACATATTAGGCCCAGGATCCGCAGTCCTTTTGCATGTCACTCCATCCGTGGGAACTCAGCTCCTGAAATGTCTGCGGATGCAAACCTCGTGACACAGCAAGTTACATCACTTGGTTTCCTTCTGTGTTGGGAAAAAGGAAGGGCTGCTGACCCAGCTCGGAGCCCCTCCTAAAAAGATTTTTGTTCAGCTGGAGTAAACCCTTCATTTTCTGTAATGGCTCACCGTTTGGAGAACCACAAGCCTTGGAATGTATACGAATGCTCTTAAACTCTGTTATATAACACATGGAAACTGTGTTTAGCTCCAGACAATGGAGCCCAACACACTGCCGCACAAGTGTGTGTGTATCTCTGTGCATCTGTGTACATCTGTGCAATAGAATATGTTTGTATATACATACAGCTGCACAATGGAAACCATGTTTAAAGGATACTAAGCTTGCAGTGCCAAAAGTCTGGAAACTGGAAAGTACAAAACTCCATGCCTGATGGGTCTATGATGCAATTTTTGGTTATGCATTTACACAACCAAATTTTAAAGAATGATATAATCAGAATCGTTTGAGTTGGAAGGGACCCTAAAAGGCCATCTGGTCCAAACCCCCGCAGGGAACAGGGACGCCCACAGCGAGATCAGATTGCTCAGAGCTCCATCCAGTTTGAGTGTCTCCAGGGATGAGACATCCATCCATTATTTTTTTTCCTGGACCTTTCCTTCACTATATGTGCAGGATGAACTGATTTCTTCAAAACAGCAATTACATAAGCCTCAGCACTGAGGTTATCCGTGCTTTTCTCAAGGCCACCAGATCTGGATTGCAAACCTCTCGTTACTTTGATTCTGTAAATTGTCCCTCACATCAGTGACCTACAATACCAAAAGGCTGCCCCTATAAAGAAAGAATTGCCTCAGAGAAAGAATTGCCATATTTTTCAGGAGACGTAAATTCAAATCTGCTTTGTCTTGAGTCTTAAATGAATCAGATCCTGACATTTGGGAAGACCCAGACTTCAAATTCCACAGCTCACAAGTGCCTAGAGCAGGGATTTAGTCTGGCAGAGCATACAAAAATATATCATCCAGATCCAGAGCTAAAATGGGGATCATTTCTCTGTTTCTTTGCTTAGGTCAGTGGGAAAAATCTATTCTGGGGCTATATGCATCAAGCACCTACTTGGGTGCTTTATGCAGCTTAGTTTTGCAAATGTAAAAATGTGATCTAATTCCCTTTAGCCACACACCTGTACCTGCCCAAGCCTTCAGCCTACGTTGGCGCTTGTCTCCGGCTCATGGCTGAGCTGTCTGACCCTCCTCCACCAAACAGGTGCCAGGGATGTGCAAGGCCACAAAGCCCCCAAAGCTCAGCAGCTCACAATGTAAGTGCCCCTGATCCTACCCCACACTTGGGCTGAGGACAGCCTGCACGTAGGCACCTCCCCACGCTCAGGTCTTTGAACCTGAACTGCCTCCACCTGGTTTCTATTACCAGAACCCTCTCCTATAGCAGGTTGCTCATCTGAGGTTGTGAGGGAACTAAAGACTTAGCAGGGCAGGGGGGAGATACGGTTTGATGTTAATGTGGAGCATTAGTGATGGTCTTCCTCTGCTCTCCCTGTCTCTGGGGGCGACTGTTAAAGTTTGAGCAAAGGCGTGCCTATCAAGGATATTCTGAATTACTGCTCCTGAGCTCAGGGTACACACTGACACCTCTCACTGCAGCCAAGGAGCACAGCATGGCCTCAGGGCTGTTTGCTGTCCAAGCTGCAGCCAGGCCACGGCAATGCCTACTCAAGCCAGCATGCTGTTTGCAGGAGGGCACTTTGTGCATTGCTTACTAAGGAACAGATCAAATACACAAGCCCAAGAACTCCACCTTGGCCAAGCAGCCTGCAGCCTGGGCATTTCCAGAAGTCACTTGATGTTAGATACGAAACCCTCCCTAAGTTGCTTCCAGCAGCAAATCCCACTCTGTTCTTAGGAAACAGCATTGTGTTGGGTTATTGTGAGTGGGGATGAATGCAAGGCTCTGGCCAAAGCGTGCCACTTGCAGCTGGCTCTGCCTGTCCTGGGCAGTGCACAGCTGGGGCAGACCAACTTCCTTAGAGGTGCCCAGCAGAAGACAGGAATCTCCCACTGAAGATAGCAGTGAGATTGTTTGGCCCTCCTTTACTTTCCTTCTTTGTTGTTCTTGCTGCTTTTTTGTTTAATGCTTTCTAGTAGCTTGCAGCTGAGGTGGTAGCAGAGGTATTAATGGGCCTGTGGGGAGCTTGGCCCCGTTCCCAAGATGTCCCTTTTGTCCACGGTGAATACTCATGTTTTTGCAATCTCAGGGCTCAGAGGAGTAAAATGGGCCAGAAGAAGTGAGGAGCCTTTTGCTATTTTGATTCTCTGAATAGGAGTAGGCCTTCCAACAGAGAAACGTATGGACAAATGGGAATTTCAACTTCAGATGATATACAGCCATGGCAAGGCCTTCCTGCTTGGAAGCTAACTCACTTCCAGTTTTTTAGTACTGTCAGTTTTCGATGTATCTCAGAAAACAGTGCCTATTTTTTTTCCCTTACGCTTAACAGTTCTGGATTTCAATAAGGTGGTTTGCTGGTTACTTTTGTTGGCTCACAAAGTTATCATCAGATGGATGTGGCAAATGGAGGAGGTGCAGGCCAGAGAAAGGGGTGTTGCTGGTCCTCAAGAAGGGAACCAAACTGCTCTGCCCACTCTGGCTTCTGCACGCTTTGGGATTGCTTCCCGTCATACAGTGCTGTGAGGTCACCAGGGTTTTTTGCAATGATTTGAGGCTGAGCTGGGCACAGTGACTTCAAGGTGACAGTGGAAGGCTGCTCTGGGCACTTACGGCTGGAGGCTTTCATTTGATCCCACTGTGAGTAAAGCAATGACTCCTAAAAACAACAGCAGCAGCACAATTATTTATGTTCAGCTGTCAGAAGAGTAGATCAAAGCTATCTATAGAGCTGCAGACAACATCACCGCGGATGACCGAGAGGCTCCCTTTGTGTGAGGTGACAGACTGGAGCATGACTTCATTGGGAAACCAGTCTAAGGCCCACACAGCAAAGTCATCCCAGCTAACGCTGACCCAGAGCTTTTCTTTGCGTTTGCTTACAGCTGAGCAGTGACAGGGGTTAGGGAGGATGACGCCAACTTTCCCTGTTTTTGTTTTTCTGGTAGGAGACCTTGTTCAGCACAACAGTATCACTTGTGTTCATCATTACGTGCGCAGCCTTCAGATGCTATCTCAGCAAGTTCAGACGTGATGGAGACCTTTGAGCTGCGTGGCTGCAGGGTGTGTTGCAGCCTGGTGTTGTGCGGGATCATTTGGGAACCCCATGGCTGTGTGAGGAGTCAGGGAGGCAGCAATGGCTTCTTTCCCAATTCAGAGCCAGATCCAAAGCTCTTCCTGCTGCTCTGGTGTTTCAAAGCATATCCTCACTGAAGTGCTGACACCATCATTTGCCAACGGGGAAAAGCTAAGGACCTTTAAGAAAAGGTAAAAGGGCAAACTAACAAAACAAACTAACAATTAGAGCTCATCTCCTCCCTTGCCCTCACCGGGTCTCTGTCCACACCACCACCTTCAGCTCAGTTCAGCAGCTCAGTCCAATAAAAAGGGCAAGAGCAGCCTGCAAGCTTAGCTGCTGTGTGCTTGGGAAGGTTCCTGTAGCTCTCTGACAAAGAATGATGTGGTCACCCCTAACGCACAACTACATGTATTCCTTAAGTACCAGCAGAGATAGGTCAGAGCTCTTTGCACCCAACAGTTCACTCGTTCTCTGCAGATCTCTGTGCGCAGGTTATTCACACTTCTACAGAATGGATTACAGACCAACCACATCCTGAAGGTGTTAAACAAGACATTATAATCTTTCATGATGTTTGGTTCTTCAAATCACAGCTCCTGAAGTCTTGCAATGGAAACAACACTCGCACTTTTGTACAATTCCATGTACAAAAATAAAAAAGCCAGAAGCCTCCTAAATGAAAACAAGGCCTTGTGCGTGAGAGCAAATATCATGTTTGGGAGCATGAATCATGGGGTTTGGGGATTTTTTTTCTTTGCAGGTGTGTGTGACTACAGTCTCAGGATCTGCTGAAGCATTTCGTGAGTTTTGGCTTAACTTTCAGATGCTGTGACCAGTGTCAAGCAGTGGGCGTTTTGTGTATCCTGGAGGATTTGTATCTCAAGCAGCAAATTCAGCCGTGATTTCTTAAGGAAGATGACCAGTGAGAATACAGAGCACAAAAGCAATATAACTTAAACCAAACAGGAAAACTCTGTCCTTGATTTTACCTTTACAAGCAAAAATGACTGCAATCTGAACTAAAACTTACTGCTTTATATGTCTTCAGCTCCATATGCGCATTAATTCATGCACGGGTACCTTTTCCGAACTGATCCCTTGAAATGTGCCAAAGGAACAGCAGTATCTGTGTGCAGCCTTTTGCCTGGTGCCTCAACTCTCCGACCATGTTCAACACAATATCTGAGTGTCTATGAAAAGAACCATCCTCTGCCACGTGCTATCTTCCCCTTTCGTACCTTGTGGTTGTGCTGGCACTTCAGTTATTATAGTTTCCTTTTCTGCCTATTTTATGTGCTTTAATGCTGATATTTATGTAAGCCAATATATTACCCATGCTAAGTATGTTTGTTTAAAAGCCACAGTGTCTAAGAATTGTATTTATATTCCCTTTGGGCTTACACTGTGAAGGTAAGACTACTAACCAAAGAGATTTGTCATCAAAGGATGCTTTGCAGGCAACAAAATGTGATGGCTTTCACACAGAGGCTTTCTTGTCATATGGTTTGTGAGCAGCAAAGCCAGCACGGAAGCCATCCCAAGCCTGGCTTAAGCTCTGTAGTTCATCTCTGGGCTTTGTGGGATCCAGAAGTAAATCACAAATAATATAATGTAATCACAAAGGTTGGAAAAGACCTCTAAGACCACCTAGTCCAACTGCTGACCCGTCATCCCCATGCCCACTTACTCATGTCCCTCAGTGTCATACCTATCCTTTCCACGACCACCTCCAGGGACAGTGACTCCACCACTTTTCTGAGGCAGGAAGCACCCTCCTGTACTTCTGCCCCTATTCAGCACTCATCCCAGGGCTGGATGAGCTCTGTCCACTGCAGCTGCACACCCAGCAGGCATGCAGGGCATCCCTCTGTGCTGTGCCACCCTCCCTGTCCAGGCTCTGCCCGCTTCCCAAGCACCTCAGGGGGAACCGGTCGCACCCTCCCAGCTTGGTGTTGTCAGCACATTCCCTGTCACCTGTCCCACCAGCAGCATGTCACCCGCCCCAGAAACCAGCTTGCATCACCCTGTGCCAGTAGCAATGTGGAGAAGCAAAGGAGAGGCTGGGGAGGACAGTCATTTCCATCATGCAGGTGGGAGATCCCTATGGAATGGAAATGTTCCTGCAGAGTCAGGGTGGTAAACCCAGGGATGGGGCTGCAAACAGCCACCACAGGCTGTGAGATGGGTCCTAGAGCCAGGCAGGGAGAGGGGCTGCCTCCACTAGCCCCAACCTCAGCCTCCTCCCATCGGTGTAAGCCCACTTGCTCTGCATGGTCCATGTGAAAACAGACACAACGTGCAGGCAGTGTGCTTCCTTCTCAATCTGTAGTTACTCTGCAGCATTATTCCTGGTGGTTATCAGGGGACTAGTGCACTTTCTCATTCCTGGTGAAGGAGAGAGGCCTGCCTTGCTTTCAGAGATAGAAATTATTGAAGAAAGTAGTTAAACACGAGGGGACAAAGAAACTGTGAAGGGAGGGGGCTGCTGCTGTGCCAGTAGCAAGTGGTGAAGCGCGGAGGGGTGCATAACAACCAAGGGAAGCTGTGGAGCCCCATTTGCCTTTGGCAGAGCCTCACGGGACATCTCACTGGATCTGCAGGACTTCAGCATCACAACACTGATCTTGACGGAGGACCCAGTGGGGAGGCAAACACTGCTGCCCCTGCTGAAGCCAGTGGTGCAGTTGCTATCACAGACCATGTTTAATTATGCTGCGGAGCTCATTACCACAGGAAGCAGCTGAGGCCAAGTATTAAGTAAGGCTTGAGGAAGGGATCAGCCATTTCAACAGACGAGAATATCCAGAGTTGTCATAACTCATGCCGATAACAATTTTGGAGAGGATGTACAACTCTTCACCTTGGAGTCTAAGCCAAGCAGAAGAGACTGAGGGCCTTGGTGTGAGAGGAGCGGGACCGGGGCAGATTACCTCACCGTCTGACTATGGCCGGGGGCCTGAGCCCCCACTAACCACGTAGCCCTGAGACTGCAAGGGACATCTCCCATCTTCCTGGCTTAGGGACAGCATCCACCTGGCCAACAGGAAAGAGGGATAGGGTAAAACTTGACGTGGTCCTGGTCACCTCTCAAGGTATCACAAGGACCCTCTCCCAGTGCCAAAGGGCTGGGCCTGCCCTATATCCCTGCCAAGCAGCACTGGGAGCTGATGGGACTCATGTGGAAGGCCAGTCCTGCTGGCAGGAGCTACTGGCTGGGGGCCACCGAGGAGGGCAGTTACACTTTAACTCACCGAGTCCCTGGAGCCCGCTGCTGGGAGCGCCGGTGTAATGATTAAAGCACTGACCGAGGCGGCATGAACTCTGCATGCTCTCCTGGCCTAGCTGCTGGGTTATGTGGTGGCAGCAAGTCACGGCGTCACACACTGCAGCCACCAGGTCCACTTTGATATGACTGTCCTTCAAATCCCTGTGGCTCGCGGAGAGGGTCTCACTATTTGATTTCTAGGTATCTAAGACCTAAAGATGGCTCAGCTCAGCCCTTCATTCAAGGACAAGAGGAAGAAGAGAAAGGAGCTGAAAGGAGGAGGGCTGTGATAGAAGAAGTCCTGGAGCTCTGCCCTGCCCTCCAGCCTGTGGAACTCAGCATCCAGAAATGCAGCTCCAGACCCTCAGTCCTGCTATGGGTGCCTGACAGGCCCAGCACAGCTGCACTTCCCAGAGCAGGGGCAAAGTGGGCAGAGGATGGCCCAGTAGCAGTGTAGCAGCGCCTGTGCAGGAGCCGCATGCCACCGCACAAGGTTGGCACGCCAATGAGCATTGCTGGCTGTCTCTGACCTCAGACACATGCAGCCACCAGCACCACCAGATGCAGGAATTAGTTTCAGGGATACTGAAACACATCACCAAGTAAGGAAAGGAGAACACACATTGTGCAGTTGCTGCATCACCTTGTGCCAGTGCGGGGGAAGAGCGTGCTTGGGGCACCGTCTATGATGGCAGCAGCTTCTGTTCATGCTGTGGACTTCCTGCTTGGCTCCCACCTCTGGTCAGTGTGGGGTGTCCCTGAGTCCAGGATGGATTTGAGTTGGTGATGTCAGACCAGATGAATCCTGGTTTAATTGACCATGGGTGAAATCGCGCTCTGATGGTTAATGTTATACTTGGGGCTGGGAAAACTACTGCACAATCATAGCAATTAGAGCTGGAAATGATTCAAGTCATCTAATTTATTTCCTCTCTCCCCCCCGCATTGTCTCTCCCAGGGATGGGGCAGTATGGTTCCCAACTACGTGTATCCCCGTGCTCAGTCCCATCCTGTCTCACTGACTCAAGGAGTGGAGCATCCACGTGTCTCTGGGGCAGACAATTCCATAGCTTGAAAGACGTCAACGTGAGAAAATGTTTCAGAAGTTTAGTCTATATTTCCTTTTGTGGAGTGCCACAAATTCTCAGGTCATGAGCTTTACGCCTCGAGGAAACTGGCTGCTTCCCACGAGGGCAGTGGCTGGGAATAAGGTAGTGGTTTCCTTTGGGGTTTGCAGGGGCAGGTAGGGAACAATGGTGTAGGTCAGTGAAGGTTTTCACACCTGCAAGGCAGGTCAGATCAGGTAACCTGTCTGGAATGAACCCTGCTTTGGCACAAGCTGGAGATATCTATTTTTTTTTTCTATTTCCAGATGTGTATTCCATGAATTCCACCTTGACTCATGAAAGTCTCACTGCTGGAAATTCATTCAGCTCCTCCAAACAAATTCACCCCCTTCAGCTTGCTCCTACCACTGCCACTAAAACCACCACAGGAGTGTGGAGCTAATTAAAGGACAAAAAGCATCCATTCTGATGGAAGGAGTAGCAGAAACTCCTTGAAAGCTGACACGGATTGGGCGTGGGGTTGGACTCCACTGCATGCAGAGAAGACTATGGGGAAGTTTATTGTGCAGAGGCAATGGGGACAGAACCATAAAATTATTAAGGCTGGAAAGGACCTCTGATCTCATCCAGTCCAACTGCCAGCCCATCCCCACCATGCCCACTTACCATGTCCCTCAGTGCCAAATCCACATGGCTTTTAAACACCTCCAGGAACAGTGACTCCACCACCTCCCTGGGCAGCCTGTGCCAATGCATCACCACTCATCCGGGTAAGTTTTTCCTAACATCCAACCTGAACCTCCCCTAGTACAACTTCAGGCCAGAAGGAACACACAAAGGGATAAGGGCTTAAGAGCACAACAAAAGCTAGACTGGGACAGTGTCTACATTATGAAAAGTCGGAGCCATGTTACTTTCTGATGATAAGGTCTCCTGCTTCTTAAGAGAGCCCAACAACACCACTACTGTGGTAAAAAGGAAGGAGCAGAATGAAGATGACTGGAGCCATAGAAGTGCCTGTGGGGTCAGGGAGCCGCATGAAGCCATTTTTCACAATTGATCAGATGTTGCAGCTTCCTTGGTGTGCCGTGACACTGCCTCCCACCAACATTAGTCACAGCTGAGACTCTGACTGCAAAGTTCAAACCACAACCAGTTCCAGTTGTGGACACAAGTCATTATTAAATCAATGAGTCTTAATCACATCACGACATCTTGCAAAGAACATCTGGACAACTGATGCTACACAGGAGCCCCTCCTGCCGGCAGCTGTTGCCCCTGGTGCCCAGTGAGGAGCAGCCCTGGCCACATCTACATGACTCTTCCACCTTCCCGTGATGACCTGCGGTGGGTTGGTGTTCTGGATAGAGCACACTCTGTGGGGAAACTAGATGAAATGAAGGCAACCAACCACTATCCTTGAAGGAAAAATATTACAGGTATTTCAGCAGAGAAGACAACGTAAAGACATAGGTGGTCTGCTCTCCTCACCCAGCCCCGCAAGGACCTGTGACCAACTCACCCATGGAAGGCCGATCTTCCTCAGGGATTACACCAAAACCAGCATGGGAATTCAATAAGCCAAGATCTTTCTGAGTAAGCTTTTAAGGAACACACATACCCATTTCCACTTCTCTGTCCCTGCTGCTGGTTCTGCAGTGGTTCTGTTGTCCCCTCCTATCATCCCTGAGGCATCATATGACATGGAGCAGCCCCAGCACTCCAGTGGCATCGTATTAGAGGCACCGATGAGCACCCCAGGCCTTCTGACCCACCATGGCCAGTTGCCCCTTGTCACACCACAGTGGAAAAGCATGTCTCTCAACAGAGCAAGCCACCTGCCGCCATGCCCCAGGTTGTGATGCTCCTCCTCACACCTACAGTTGCCCAAAGGGGACTCCACAATTCAGTGGCTCCTCAGGCAGCACCCCACCACATCTGCTCTGTGAAGCCTGAACGTACAAAACTGAAAGTCTGTCAGAGGAGCACCATTAAGCAGCTCCACCTTTGGAGGGATAAAAGCTGGTACCCAACATTTCCTGCAGCCAGCTGCAATTTCAGGGCAGCATTTCCCCTCTAATTAGTTGGTATGTGCTGTCCCAGCTATTATCTTCCTGGTTACGTAGCACTGGGGACAATGGGTCCTTATTTCCTGCCACCAGGTTACTGTTTACCTCCAGCTGCACCTCTTCTACCCCCCCGCTCACATTAAAAGAAAGTATCTCTAATGACGGCTGTGATGGGAATGGCTGGTTGTAAATTAAGACATGGAGAGCCTGCAATTAGCAGCACTGTGCATCCTGTACCCCAGCCCTCACCTGCTCTTCTCCAAATGCTCATGTGAGCGTTCCCACTGGGAACACACACAGATCCTTGGGGCTGTTTGCAAACAGATGCTCATGCACAGGTACGTGGCTGGAGCAGCATGATCCAAGCAAGGGCCAGGTGCCTCCCCAGTGTGACTCCATCCTGATGTCCACCTGCATGTGGCTGTGAGAAGCATGGGCTTGCCTGTTCCTTGTGCTTTGTGCCAGGCTCTATAGCTCCCGCTGCACAGAGAAACTCTGGATTGCAGACATCATGGGGCCCTGAGATAGGGATCCCAATGCAACAAGTGTAAATCCTGGCTTTGTGCAGCCATTGGGCTGCCACCCAGCTCGGAGGCCAGGCAAATAACTCTGTGCACGTTCACATCCCAGCCATGGCAAGGGCAGGGCATCATGCTCAGCGATCCCCATGTCAAGACGTGGTGATCCTGCAGAAGCTCCTTGGCCAACCCCTGCTCCTACAAAGGCAAGCCAAAATCTGGCAGTGAATCTATCGAATGTAACGGGTGCAGAGACAGGGTAGAGTCCCTCGACGTGATGCCAGCGATGTGGGCACAGGGTGGCTTTTTGTCCCCCCGACAGCTCCACACCACCCCTGGCTCCTGCTAGGTGCCCCCCGGACGGCTGTTCGCGCCCCACGGCAAAAGCTGCGGCGGCAGCGACCCGCGGGCGGCTCGGTGCCCGGGGAGAGTCACCCCGTCCCACTTCACCGGGCCGTCAGCGCGCAGCTCCCCGCTGGCGGCGCCCCGGGCCGGCCCCAGCCCGCCGCCCGTCCCCTTCCCGCCAGCGGCGGCGGCGGCGGTGCCCGCGGCGGGGCGGGCGCAGGGGGCGGGCGCGGGGCGGGGGGAGGCGGGGCGGAGGCGGCCGGAGCCCCCGGGATCCGCCGGCACCTCCCGGGCCCGGCACTCGCCGCCACCAACTTCGGCCGGGAGTCGCCCTCGGAGCCGCCGATCTCGCAGCCCAGCGCCGCCGAGGAGGGCAGCGCCGGGAGCCGCCCCCCGCTCCCCTCTCGCCGCCGGCGGGGGCTCAGCGCGGCGCGGGGGCCGCGGCCCCCGGGGCAGGTGCGTCCCCAAGCGGTCTCCGGCCGCCGCGGCGGGGGGCGCGGGGCCCCGATCCCGCCGTGGGCACCCGCTCACCTGCCGCCGCCGCTCGGGGACACGGCGCCTGGGAGATGCAGGTAGGAGGCGGCCCCGGCCGGCGGCGGGGCAGGGAGGAGGAGGAGGAGGAGGAGGAGGGCGGGGAGGGAGGCGTCCCGCTGCCGGGCGGCGCGGCTCCGCGGGCCGCTCCCGTCCCGTCCACGGCGAGAGGCGGCGCCGGGGGTCGCCGCGCTCCGGCAGCCCCGAGCGCGGCAGCCCCGAGCGCGGCCTCCCGCCCTGGGCAGCCCCGCACAACCCCCCCACCCTCGGACGGGCGCCGCTCCGCGCTGCTCCGGCGGCGGGAAGGGGGCCGTCGGGGGGCGCCGAGCGGGGCGCGGGCTGGGGTCGGACGGGGTCCTTCGGCTCCCTTCGGTGCGGCGCGGAGGGTCGGGGGAAAGGGCCGGGGCCGCGGCCGGACGCTCCTCGGTGATGCGACGGGCGGGAGTGGCAAAGCAGGTGTACCCCGGTAAGGCGGGCGGTACGCCCAGAGGAGAAGGGGTGTTCCTCTGGGACGAGGTCCCGTGCCCTCCTGCGAGCCCCGTGCCCCCGTGCTGTCGCTCTGGCCCTCGTGCCTTCAGTGCGGCAGCGGCCTCGAGGAGGGCAGCAGTGCGGGAGATGGTGCTCATGCCCTGGAAACACGCTCAAGTAGCGATGGGGAGAGTCTCGTGTCACAGCACCGGGGTGCCAGCAGCACAGCTGTGCCTGGAACAAGCACGCTGTACTATGAAACTTGCCTTTTCTGAGAATCGTGGTGCAGTGCTTCTCTCATAGTGGTACAGGTAGAAGAACTTCCCCAAATATATTCTTGTGTGCTGCGGTGTGTTTTGCTGCCCCATGTTCTCTGCATTTTTCTTCTGCCACCAGTTGAACATCCTTGTCATGCTCCCTGTGCAACTTTTTCCTGTCTCCTAATGCTCTCCAGCAAGTGTTCACCATCACCCTTGCTCTTCTGTCTGCACCCACCTACTCACGTGTTGGTCTCCTTTTTGCGACAGAACAGTGCTTTTGCTCACACATGAACCAGTGTTTATGTCCTTGCTTCATTTTCTTTGTAGCCAGGAACCTGGTACACATCCATCAGGCTCAAGCGCGTGTTTCTGACATTGTGCCCTACCACACTTCAGTGGTGCACAGGGGCTGCCTTTTTGCCCAGTACCTCCTTTCCTGACTGCTACACACTGAATGTTCTTTCCTGCTGAGGGCTTTCTCAGAGATCGCAGGAGGGACAAACTCCTCTTATTAAACCAGTATCCCGTCCATGAACGCATGGATCTGTACAAAGTGAAGGTTGGGCGCTGAAGGAGTTCAGGTGGAGTTTTCTTCTCGCATCCAGAATGTGGAATAAGCCACCATGTGTGGCAGCAAAGCTAGCACTCTCTCTCTTCTTTTTTTTTCCTCCTTTCATGAAATCAGCCAAGTATATGAGGGGAAAAGCAAAAGGTTTGCCTGCCAGCTGAGGGTAGGAGGCAGAGTTGGACAGGAGAGCTGGCCATAGCCCAGCCGTGGATTTCCTGAGCTCCCAGGCTCCATCGCTCACTCACACTCCGTGCCCAGGAGCATCAGCAAGGGATTCCTTCCTTTTGGAAGTGAGTTTCCTCACAGCTCATTCGGTGACACGGTGATTGGTTCACCTTTGCCCAGTCTCTATTGTATGCAAAGCCTGAATGTCCTTGTGTGTGTTTCTAGCTTCTTTTTGGGGTACACTGAAGCTGAAATGGTTGCTGCTGGCTTCCACCACTGAGAGTCTTCTCTTCCAGCCCCTTCCCTTCCAGTCTGCAGATATTCATGAGATCAGTTGAACAAATCAAAGTCTTGAAAGTGCTCTAAAAAGTTGGTTTTTCTTACAGGTGGTAAGTCATAGAAAAGACTTTTCAAGACTTTTTCTTCCAAGACCAGAAACAGCTTTTTAAAGAAAAAATCACATTTGTGTATACTGAAGTTTCCAGGAGTTTGGGTGCTTAGCAGCCAATCATAGGTTGTGAAATGTAGAAACCCAAACAGATCAGTGGGATCATTGTTCTGTTTCTTGTCTGGAACTGTTCTTTTTCTAGTCCAGTAGGCCTCTGTGTTCCCGGACTGCTTTAGATCTTGAGTCTTTTGTCCCAGAGTTGTTGGGCTTGGGATTGGAGGCGTGCAGGGAAACCAAGTCTTTACTGAAAACTGCACTGTTGCTCAGTTAAATGAATATAAATTGTTTCTGTTCAGAAGAACTTTTTTTCCTAATGGCTGATCAAAGTTCTGGTGAAAACCATTTCATCATTTAAAAATTAGTTGGACATGCACGCAAGAAGTGTTTCAGAAAGACTTTTAAGCACAGTACTTCTTAAATCAGGACGTGGATAGCCAAGGCACGTTGTCACGTAGGACTGCCCAGTCTGTGATATACTTCCATTTCTTTTACAGAGGAAGGGATGCTGGGTTGCTGGAAAGGGGATATAACTTCATTAACATTGAAGGTGGTGCAAAAGGAAGTCATGGGAGTTGTTCCTGGACTGGAAACAATCCTTTCTAACGGAAGATTTAAGGAATGTAAACCTAAGTAGCATTTCAGAAAGAGGACTGGGAGATAGGTTGGTGTGATACCTGAATGTGTTCAGTGGTAGGAATTGGCTGGTACTCAGAGAGCTTTTTGACTCAAGGAGGGAGCTGTGCACAACAGTGCATGGATGGATGTCTTTTGGCTACGTGCATTCGCGTTAGCACTAGGCAACGTGTTTGACAGCCGGCTGATGAGCCATCGGAACAAAGTGCCAAAGGAAATGTTAGCTCTTAAAATCCTCAAATAAAGACCGACTATCTTTTTGGACGATGCATTTCATTTCACGAGTGATGGGGCTGGCTGCAGAGATAGCTGGATGGAAGTATACGTACAGAATCGTGGCAGGACCGGGCCGTGCGATCCATGCCCCTTCAAGCCTTGGTGTGCAGATTGACAAAGCTTACACAAATCTTCCTCTGCTGAGAGGGAGGCAGAGCAGCAGGGTCATTGAAAGCAGATTGCTGCTTCTCAGTGCAGCTGTCTCGCAAAGTAGGGATGCTCTCACGTCCCTTGTAATTACGCAGCCTTTCTTCGCAGAAGCGCTTTGCAAGCCGAGACGGCTGTACGCTTCAGCCTGCTCGTCTGTGGGGATCCTTCACTTGTCCTTGGACGCTGTGAAACACGCTGTGGAGTTTGATGACTTGCAGTGAGGCTGCAGACAGCTGGAGGAAGGCAGTGCTGTGTATCCCCTCGAGTCCTCTGGGCCGGGAAGACTCAAGTTAAAATTTGGCTGAGTTTGCAAGACTTTAACTCCTTCTTCTTTCATTAAGTGTCACAAGCAATCACCGTGCCTCTTCCTTCACACCCTTTTCCCTCAGCATGGTTGCTCAGCAGGGCTCTGGCACCACACCATCTCAGTGGTCTTTTTGCATTTTCTCTGGTACCTTCTGTCTGCGCACAGCTTCACATCCATCAGAGCCCAGCTGGTGGGACTGCAACCCACGCACACCTCCCTGGGGGACACGGCTCTGCAGGCCTTCAGACCTACATGGAGGCACCCCCACCTGTGGTTGCACCCTGCACATTTATTGGGGTGTCCTCCCCAGGCCTGGGCACAGGCAGGCGGCAGGAGCTGTGTGAACCCTGTCTTTCCCCCTTGCTCTGTTTACCTGTCTATATTTAACTCTCTGGCTGGCTTCATCCTTCCAAAGCCAACCTGCTCTCTTGTGGCTGAGCTGCGGGTCTGGCTCGTGCTGCAGTGTTTCCTGGCGGCCTCAGGCCCGTGGTTTGCTGCTCAGTACTTCTCTCCGGCAGGCACTGGTTCTTTCTAGGTCCTGGGCAGCTCATCCTCCCCACTTCTGGCTTTATTTTTAAACCTGACTGTGCAAAAAAGGGACCTCATAGCCCTCAGGCTGGAGGGTCTCTGTCATCTCCAGATGTTCTTTCTTGCCCTGTGTATGCTGCAGTGGGCTTTGTGACATCTCCCCTTGTCCCTTACATCCCATAGTTGTTTTCATTCTGGCTGTGATCAATCCCAGAGGGATTCCCAACACGCTGAAGAGCTCCATGGCTGTCTTTAAAGGGTCTGTGCCTCTTGCAGCCCTGCTGGACCCGGCATTGGTCTGTAGGTCTTTCCTGATGGATGTGTCTTCCTTACTCTGCTTTGTATGGAACTGGGCTTCCCTGGACTGGCGCTGGTCCCAGTTTGTTTGAGAGCCTACCGATGTGCTCCTCTGCTTCAAAATAGCTGGCAAGAGGGCAAAGCCAAGGAGAGGAAGCATTCCTATTTCTGTTGGGCTGGGCAGAATTAACTTTCTGTAGAGTTTCAGAATCTGGTACAGTAAATATGGCCTAGCCTGGCCTTCTTATTCATCTTCATAAAAACAGGAGGATCAGACCAGTAGTGTCCCGCATATCCCTGCAAGAGACCCTTAATTGATCTCTGCTTTTCTGGGCATGCCTGGTTGTCGTGTAGTTAATGCTGTGGTCTACCACATGAGAGAGATGGTTTGAATCCTGGCCTCCTCTGTCACTCTTTGAGCTAAGCCGGTGGCCTTCTGTTTAATGCCCTTGTATTCAGAGGAAGGGTATCGAAGGCCAAGGTTTTTAGCAGAGACTAGTGATTTGGGGCATCCAGCTTGAAACGCTGTCAAAGGTCTTGATATATATATATATTTTCCATGGTTCGGCTCATTCTGACACTTGGGCAGGCTTAAACAGTCTGGAATTGATTACTCAAAGTGACGAGTCAGTTTTGAAAGACTTTGTCTCAGGAGCTGGAACGGCATTAGGAAAAATGAAATCAGATAAAAATAATGCATTCTGTAGGTCTCTAATAGGGATGCTCCAATAGGGTAAATCTTGCTTGAGTGGGCATCTGTTGTGGGCAGAGAACTTGTGGCACTGTTGCATGCAGGGACTCGAAAAAAGGGTATGGGTGTAATTTTTGTTTTTCATTAGGTCATAAAAATGCTTGAAGGGTTCGATAGCTTTTCTCTTAGGAAAAGAAAAGGAGAGCAGCGTTGTGTCATGTACGTATATGTTTCTATACCCAGTTTATATGTTAAGCTTTCTTATATATAAAGCTTAAGTTGTAGTTTTATTTTGAAGGATTTGGGGAGAGTAGAGTGTAGTTTTTTATGCTTTAGAGGTGAAGGAGACTGAAGTTGTTGAGCAGAGCATGTGTTTAGGCTATTTCTTTAAACATTGCTAAGGGCAAAGGATTAATAACAGCCATACCAATACTGATACTAAAGTGTTCTCTCCAGATTTATCTTGCAATTGTTCTCTTGGCTGTTTCTTGGCTGTCTCAGTATCATTGTTCCACAGAGTCCTGGAGCACCGGAGCACCTCTGTTACGTGTAAGTCAGTTCTAAAGCAAATAAACCGAGCGTATCCTTGCTTAGCTGTTAAAACCTCTCTGAGCTTTGTTACACATCAAAGAATGACGAGAAAAACGTGTGAGCCCATGTACGCCATTAATAGGACATTTTTTCAGAAAATGTCATTTTGTGGCTGTCAGCTTCATTGGTCTCTGGGGCGTTCCAAAGTACTCCAGAGTTGGCTGCAGTCATAAAAAACTGATACCGTGTAGAAGAAAATGAAGTGCCTTTTCTGCCTCTCTTTTTACAGATAGAGCAGCTCAGAGGTTTCCAGGTTATGTTGAGCAGTACGGACTTGCTATAATTACCATAAATATTGGATGTAGCAGAATGTCGGGGCTTTGTTTAGTAAATACATTGCCGTTATCATTTCTGTGTCACAGCTGGGATGCTTTGGGTACCCCGTGGCTGTCATCACCATTGATTCTGCCCAGCCACATGTTCTAAAAAACGAACTGGAATTTTACAGTCCTGCCTTGAGGGGATCAGGTATTCATGGGATAGCCCCATTACCCTGCATTCTGTAGGGGAGACCTCTGGTTTTGAACCAGGATATCACTTTTTGTTCCAGCACAAAGCGTGCACAAACCAGATTTCCCACTGACATCTGCCGCCATGTGTGTGACTGCAGCTGTTGTTCCACCTGTGGAGCTTCACGGCCTGCCATGCAGGTAGAGCCGAGTTAGCGCTCGTGTGAATTACAACCAATTCCCTGTCACAATTTCTCCTCTGTTTTTATAACTATTCCCCATTTCCATCTATTCTTAGCAAGCTGTTTGGGAGTTTTGCCAAAGGACAAAATGAACTTCTAATAATTTTTTATTAATGGCGAGAAAGTTTTCAGCTGGGTGAGCTCAGTGAGCGCAGCGCTGTTTATGTGCAGTATTTATTGTAGCTGCTCAGGCTCTTTCAGTATCTCTGCTGCTTTTCAAGGCAATCCTGTGCAATCCTGAAGAGAGTCAGTTGTTTTCTGCACAACTCGCTCAGTTGATCTACCAGTCTGCATAACTACAGTGGCACTCCAAAAGCATGAGAACCTACTGCACATAACAACCACGAGTTTTTGTCCACTAGGCTTGTAAAACTTATGCATTTTCAAGGAAAATGGTGCCATTTTAGGTCAGACTTGTCTATAGGGAACAGTTGACTCCCGTCAGCCTCTGTCTGCACTCAACTGCTCTTGTTAAATCCCATCCATGGCAGAGCAGCACTGGCACTGCCTGCCTGTTTGTGACACCTTCCAGGAGCATGAATGGGAGCAGCAACAGCTCCCATTGGGATCAGTAGCAGCACAATAGTGTTTACTGGGGTGCTTGATTTTTTTTTCACTCCACAAACTATCAAAGTTTTGTGGGGTATACTTGATAATAATCTGGACCAGGCCTTAGTGAGGAACAAGGTGATGCTTGAAGTCAAGCATAAAACCAAACTGCAAGCAATAGGAAGACTGGTAATGTTTAGACAGAGTTAGTTTGTTTTAATGAAGCCTGACTTTGGCTTATGGTCAAAGCCAAATTAGGAAATGTATTTTAAAGACGTTAGAGATAAGGCTCTGTCAGTTCCTTGCCACTTTCTGTCAACCTGTGTGAGATCTGGGTTGGTGAACCTCACTGTTCATGCAGTCAGCTCCAAGCTGAGCAGATGGAAGGTGACTGAATACCACTCATCATGGAGGGATGAAGCACTTTGCCTCTCACCTATGCAGGCTCCATATTTACACAGACCCATTTTTCTCCTGGTAAAAGAAGTGTCGATTTCACTGAGCCCCAATCCCTCTTTGGATTATCCATCAAGTCTTTGTGCAAGAGGACATGTGGAGGGATGAGGGAGGCCCAGGAGGAGGATCCCCTGTGGGACTCAAAGAGCCCCCAAGCGATACCCATTCTCAAGTCATGGACTGTCACTCAGCAGGTCTCTCAGCGGAGCAGGCCTGGTCTGGTGTTGAAAGCTGTGGAATCACTTTCACAAAATCCAGTCCCCATTTGGATCTCAGGCAGATGTCGCTGCCCTGCTGAGTGCTGTTGTCATTGAAATCTTTCTCACTGAGTTTTGCTTATCCCCTCATCTCCTCTGCCCAAGCAGGCAGGAGCCTTTGACTTTCAGTCCAAGAGTCTTAAATGTATCAGTTGATCCTCTTTTCCTTGGTAGTGCTTTCTCTCAGTACACCTCAGCATGTACTAGCGTTCTTCCAGACCACTTTGCTGACTTATAACTTGAGGTCCTGTGCATGTAACTAGTTGCCATAGATCGACTCGCTGTGTGGTGTTAATGCAGTGCAGACTTGCAGGCTCATGCTCCTCGTCCCATTTGTCAGGAAAACCAGACATTAGTGGCGTGGGTGCCTTTTTGGTTGAACTTCACAACCCCGTGTTTATGCTACACTGCTTTCTCTCGTTGTCCCCCTTCAGAAAACAGTGGTTATTTCTGTGCAGAGATTGCTGTTGATTTTATGACTGCTTAAAGATATCTTAAGAAATGTTGAGGGTTCGTACAGTTTCAGTACAGACCGTGTTTTGGTTTTTGTTGTTGTTTTTTTTTCTGTCTGTAAAGAATCAATACTTAATAAGTAACAAGTGTTAAGAGGTGATATAATGTTTCCAGAGTCCCATTTGCCTTGTCCTTTCCAAGATTTTGCAAAGCAGACCATGGGAAAGAGTTCTGTAATCAAGCGTGCTAAGTAAGAAATGCTGCTCTGTGGGGCTTTTAGGGCTATCTCCAGATCTTCCCCATCATCTGTGTGTAAAAGTGGGGTTCTGTTTGTCCAGAGCTCATCTGACACTACAGACCCTTTCCTTGATGTTAAAATCAGTAAGTACTCTGTAGTGTATCAGAATAGGATATGACAGAGCCTAGAATCACAGAATTACCGAATCACCAAGGTTGGAAAAGGCCTACTAGATCACGCAGTCCGACCATCCACCCATAACCAATAGTTCTCACTAAGCCATGTCCTTCAACACAACGTCCAAACATTCCTTGAACACCTCCAGGGTTGGTGACTCCACCACCTCCCTGGGCAGCCCATTCCACTGCCTGACCACTCTTTCAGAGAAGTAGTAGGGTCCAGCCTGAACCTCCCCTGGCATAGCTGGAAGCCAGTGTGTAAGTGTATGTGATGGCATACTGATTCCTCACAGAGGCCAACCGCACCTAGCTCCTGATGTGTCCCAGTGGGCATACTGACGCCGGGGACATCCATATCCTTGGAGCACATGCCCACTCCTCGAGCAGGCAACAGGAACAAACATGGAGCTGGTAAAATAATAGGTTCTGACTAGAAGACATGCTTTGGTCTACAATGACGTTTTCAGAAGGAAAATGTGTTTTTTTCATTGTGATGTTTCAAAACCTAATGATTTCTGTTTCCAATTGCCATTCAGTGTCATTTGAAGTTGAAACCTGAAACAGGAGTTTAAATTTCAGATCAACATACTGAATTCTTTTGTTTTGCATTGGTGTTTTGTGTAGAGTATTTTATTCCTACCAATACCTTGTTTTTTTTTCCCTGCATTTACAAATCAAAAGCATTTGGGATTGTTTGTGGCATGAAATAGTATAATAGTTTGACCTTTCATCCTTCCTTGGGATGAAGGCAAATGCTGAAATCCCAGACCTTCTTGGGGAACAGAGATTCCATTCTCCGACCAGATCCACAAAAGTATATTTCCACTGGTTTTGCTGGCTGGCTACTCCAATACTTTGTGTGTGATGACTTGTAATTCACTGCAGATTGAATCTGTGGCGCGTCCACATGGCTGGTCTGGAGAGGCTGAGGGCAGTTAATCTTCCTTACTCTGTGTTGTGTTTTCAAATTAATATCCAGATTTCTTGCCCAAGATAAATCTTCCTTTGTAACCAGTGTTTGGTGGTCCACTGCACGGCTTCCTGATACAGAATCCATGCACAAAGCAGAACTCTGATGCTCTCTTGGCATAGCTACAAGCTCTTATGTGACATCAGGACGTTTGAAAACGTGAGACAGCTGCTTGGTTGTCTGTTGCTCAATACCCTGCAAGCTGCCATATATCTTCCTGCTCAGAAGTTACTTCTTCCCCCTTCCCACTGTGGTGGGGAATGTTTGCCGGGCTCTGCATGCTGTCTCTGAAGCAGTTGCATGGTGTTCCCCAGAAACGTGCTTTTGTAAAGTTGCCTCGAAGTGTAATGCAGAGAAAGTCTCTGAACCAAGAAATGCCTTTTTCTGTTTGGCTTTGAGGTGTTATCTCCACTCTTCCAAAATGCGACTGGCTCCATCTATGTCCCTAAGCTGTTTTGTTTGGAGCCGAAAGAGCTGAGAAAATCAAGGGAGGCCACACACATAAACAACTGTGTGTGAAATCAATTAGTCTAAACGAGCAGGAGGCATGTTCTTGAAGGGGAAGAGAGTGGTTCTCACAGCAGCTTCCCCTGTGGATTGCTTTGGCGGGCCTGCTACAAACATTACATCACGGGAAGGATGATGAGCCAGGTGAATGTTTTAACTTTTCTTCTAATTTCAGCCAGTATTTAAAGTGGCATTTGACCGTGAAGACTCTTCTGTGCTCTTTGTGAATATTCTGACACGGGAATTTAATAACAGAAATGCTCATACCGATAGCAGGTGCTATTGGTACAAAGGGACCTGCATTTTGACATCTTCACTTTGAATATTTGCATCCTGAATTTATTTCTAGGGATTATACTCATCCACTCAGGGATAAGAATCCTCGTCTGTTACCGTGGTGTGTTCAGGTATCAGATTTTCAGCAACGTGTACAGAAACAGTCTACAGGACAGGAAGTATTTGCAGTTCTTACAAACAATGACGTATCTCAAATCAGAGAAGGATCTTGCTGCTTTTCAAAAACCTGAGGAGAAAAAGAGGTTTCCTCAAGTTGTGTGCTGCAAGCTATTATTCCTCTCTGTGGTTGTGTGTCGATGAAACAGGACACTGATGTGCACAAGGACTTCTAAACCTGGTTAACTCTTGGATCGTTGTCAGGTATGGCCAGAGTGCCCAGCCTTCCCCGCAGGAGCGGTGTTATTCATGTCTCAGCACATTGTGGTCCTGGGCTGTAAGATACCCCAGGGTCAGTGATTAAGATCACATCCCAGTTCCTCTCTGCACCTCTTTAAATAATGGTATCCTTTCTTTGTAGGCTGGCCTGGGGCACCAGTGATGTTCTGGGAGCAAAAAGCTGTGTTTGGGGCATTGGTGGATGAAGGAAGACCACAGAAAGGAGGCTGAGAGAGTGAGAGCACTGTTCAGGGGAAAGGAAGAAAGACTGGGCAATCTGGGAGGCAGCTACTCAGCTCAACCTCCTAAATTGCTGCAGGAGAATGAAGCAGTGCAGCTCTGAGAAATCTTTTTGTGCTTGTGGTACCATTCAGACGTTAAAGTCTTTTCATGGCCATGAACCTTCCCTGGCCCCATCCAACCTCCTCCCATCTGGGGATGAGGGAAACAATAAGGGAAATTGCTTTGTGCTTTGCACTGAGGTCTGCCTAATGAATCGCACTCTGCTTAGCCTAGCTCTGAACGGAAAGTTCCTCTTTCAACACAAAAGGTTCCCAAAGGCTTACAGAAGAATCACCTTTGTTAGGGAAAGCTGTGGGATAAGGGTATTGTCTAGATTCTCCTGTTTGTGCAACCTTGTGGTTAGCCTTTGGCTTGATTTCTTGGTTAATTTCTAATCTGCAATAATGTATTATTCCATCTTCCTCAGGTGCTTTTACACATAGCCAAAGCAGCCAGCGTGCTTCTTTATGCACCTAAATATTGCTAGTAATGCCAGTGGCCCCTTGGTTTTACACCTCTGAAAGGGGAGTCCCAGCATGTTTATTCTTCCGTGATGCTCACATAACGCTGCCTCCCTTTCCTCTTGCAGCACACCCGAGAAGCGTGCGTTCTCTACGTTCCCTTCCTGGGCTTGGAGGGAAACACAAAGGACATTTGACAGCGCCAATAAATTAAACCTCTACTTTCCAGAACCTAATTATGGTTCCTGGGTTTGCAGCCTGACCTGAAAATAAAACTCCACTCGTGAAGTTCTTTTGTTTTTGTTGGTGGCGGTTTTGTTATGTTTTGTTTTGTTGCAGCAAAGCAAAGATACAAAAGCCACACTACCCGTGCGTAGAATGGTTTGCTGGGCTCGTTTTCCCGTGTTTCTGTCTGGGTTCTGCTCGGCCAGTTGTGCCCCAAGCTGCGCTTTGGGAGGGGCATCCTACACTAAATATATCTGCAGTGTCTGTGAAATGCAGTATGGGGCACTGCGTCATTTGGTGCAGTTTACTTGGAAACTACGGTGGGAAGCCAGCTTTTATTTTCAGCCTAGGGTCAGATGCATTTGGGCAGTTGTCTCACCCAGAATTTTAGTCTCGATCAGGAGCTTGTCCTTGAAAACTGAGACGTAAAACCTTCTCTCTGAGATAATAAAAAAAACCGTGCTAACTGCAGCAACAAAATAACGCTGGAGCACCATCATTTTCTTGTTCAGCAGCCAGGTTTAAGATCCAAGAGCTTCTTTGGATAGGATGCCTTGAAAAGTGAATAAAAAACATATCTTGCTCAAGTATCGTGGCTTACTGAATAGAGGAGCTGGTGTGACACTGAGTGCTCTAAATATATCAGGGGGAACTCCAGCTCTGGCAGCACATTGACAACTGCAGTCCTTGGGCTTTTGGATATACCAGGACAGAAGGGTATACCTCCAAGAAAGGCATGGTGATCAGACACAACCTAATGCCTAGAGGAGGTTTAGATTTACAGCTTCTAGCCCTGATTTGAGGCTTGTCTTCCTTCTGCATTTCCAGAGCATAGAGATGTTGAGGTGCAGCACATGAGCTAGCCTGGATCTCTAGCTCAGCAGACCCAGTGTGGCTGCACTGGTAGCACAGAGCTGGAACCTCCTGGGGAACTCACCCTGACAAATAGGTGGTGAAGGCATTGTCTGCCCAGAGCAAGCCAGCAGCTCCTGCCTGCATGTCTGACACCCAGCAGTCACATCTCTGGCTGCCGAATGTGTTTTTCTTTCTCCTTTTCTAGAAGTGAGAGGAATGCCTGTGCCAATGGCAGTCTTACTAAGCTGGGAGATAAGGAGGCTGTTCAGAGTAAGGTCTAACATTTATTCAGAGATAATGAAGTAACTCCTGCCTTCTGTTTCATGGCTCCAGACAAACCTGGCCCACACTACAGACCAAGGCCATCACATTCCTCTTGTGTGGTGTACTGGACACACCAAGAGCCTGACCCACAGTCCCTGAACCACCTGATGTGCACATCATACCACCCACAATGAAATACTCCATATGTATTTGGGAGGATTCAAATATGAGGATGAGGGCTGAAATCTCTGGCTTTGTGACTGCTGGCAAGGTGGAGCAATGCCTTCTCTTCATGGGCTTCACCTAGCACTGAGGATGCAAGCAGCTGGGAGGGCAGATGACTGTCATTACCATCTGAGCCTGTCAGGTGTAGTTTGTCGTCTCTGTAACATCAGAGTGTTAGGAAAATAGAAATACTTCAGCTTTTGTCACAGGCTCTGTGTCTGTCCTGCTCTTTTGGTTGCCCGGTGATTCCTAGGAAGGTGGTAGGTGCGTGAACATTCCTAGCAGATATTTTGGCAGGCATTTGACAGCTTTGTATTTCTGTTTTTCCTGTGCTTTCTTCAAGTGGGCTCTGCTGCTGTGGCTTGAGTTGCCTTGCTGTTCTGTGAATGGCAGAGCTGGGGGCAGAGGGTATCCCAACCTAGGTGGGCAGAAGGCACAACCATGGCCATGTGTTCCACCTACTGCTCAGCACGGTTGGATGCTCATGGGTTTTGTTCAGCAGTAGCGCAGAAAGCCATCCTGTGTGCGCTACATGCCATGAAGGTACCTTTATTTGGTGAGGAGGTACCAGGTGGATGGTGCCTGTCCATCTCAGGTCATTAACTAAGCCATGATAATGTGTTTGATTAACCCTTCAAAAGTAAGCACTGCTCTTATATGCAGCTTGCTCTCCTTCTTTCTCCCTCAGACCCCTCTCCCTGCCCCTGCTACCACTCAGGATACCTCCTGACAGGTGTGTTAGTGCTTCCCCATACCCTACGGCCTGGGACTCCAGGGCAAGAAACATCCTGCAGAGAACAGCAAGTCTTGAGATTTTGTTTTCCCAAACTGCAGGGTTCTGGTCTGCCAGAGGACTTCACTGGGAGGAGAAACTTAGACCTGCTGCTCCTCACCAGTCCTGCTGCCCATTGCAAGCATGAACATAGAGTGGTGAATAGACCCTAGCAGCTCTTTGCCTTCTATTTGGCTCTTGCTTTTTGGTTGTCATTGAAAGAACAGCTGACAAATTGGGGCTGCGGTTTTTGGGAGCGGTCTGTCTTTAAAGCAGCAATTCATTCAGCTGTGCCAACGGGAGTGGCCATGAACTTCCCCTCAGTTTGCAGGTATTGAGTGCAGGAGGATGAGGAGGGGGATGAAGAAGGGAAAGAACAGGGACAGAGGAGGAAATGGGCTAGGAGAGGGGAGATAGTAACCCTGCTGGGATGTAGTGCATAGGAAGAAGGGTGCAGGTCTGTTCATCCATCTCCCAGTGTCTACGCTGTGATGGTGACCCCAGCACAAAGTCACAAAGGACTGAGGAGCAACACGTGTATGGGGAAGGAGGGAATGTGATAAGGCAGAAGGTTAATCCTGCTGCTGCAAGCTCTTTTCTATTTGCAGCCATCTCCTATTCTGCATATTCTCATCCATGTTTAGATGAAGGCTGTTGTCTCCTAAATAAAGCCAGGACTTTATTCATACTCTGTAACAAAGCCACAAAGAAACCCCAAGGCAGCAGAAGGCCGAGTAGGAGATTTATTTAATTTAATATTTCCCCTCATAAGTGCTGTACCAGTGCTGCAGGGATAAAAAAAAACATAAAATCGGGTGTTGTGTCACAGGAGAGATGGTCTTATTGGGGGGATATAAAACTGCGTGTGACTGGCAGGGGTCTCCTGGCACTCCTGCTAATCCTCCCAGGTCTTGCTGTGGAGCACGTGATGTAGAACGCACAATAATTCCCTTCTGTAATTTTGGTAGGAGTGTTTTGTTTCCTGAGCTGGTGCTCTGTGTTGCCGCGTCCTTCTAAGCCGCTGCTGTGTCCCTCTCCAGCAGCCCTACCTTAACAGCTTGGCTGGTTTGCTGGGTGGTTGGGAGCCTTTTGATGGAAGGCGCTATTTAATTATCAGCGGTGTTATGTTCCCGGAGCTCGCTACATGAAAGCAAAATACCAGCAGTCTGTAATTAATCTAAGCTAATGTGCCACTGTTTACACTCCATCTCCCAAACCAGACAGATGTAAGAAGACACCCAGCCTTCATCTGGGATCCTCCCAGGTTATTTCTGAGCTATCTTTGGAGAACTGCCGTGAACGTATCTGCCCACCCCACAAGTCCCTCAGAAATGAGTACCTTTAACTTTCTGAAGGAATGAGTGGGAGACTTTGTTCTCTGTAAGGGAACGGGGTTTCATGCCTTTTCGTCTGCGTTACCACAGCTGACGTTGGCTGGCATGGCGCTGGAGAGCAGAACCGCTCCAGCAGTCGTGAATTTTGCGCTGTCGCTTCCTCCACCGCTCGAGGTGACTATAGAAGGCTGCTGCGCATGGAGCTGGCTGCGCTGGCTCCCTTTGGGTGGAAGATGTACGATTCTCTGCCTGGCCTGGACGCCACTTTTTAAAGATAAAATATCATACGCATTCATTTCCGGTCACTCTGCTACAAATATTTAGCAGAAAAAGGTGATGAAAATGCTTAGCGCTGTGGGGAGACTTGAAAAGATTATGCGTCTGTAGTTAGAGTGAAGAGTAATAAAAAGGAACGTGACAGAAGTATATAAACGTAGAGGCACAGAGAAGTAAACCAGGCATTCCTGTGTGTACTTTTACGTAGTACAAGGTTTCCAATTGAAACAAAACATCTGACATAGGTGAAACTTACTTTTTCTTGCAGCACATAAATAATTGGGACCAAGAATTTAGGAGAATTCAGAAAGGATTAGATATTTATATGGATAAAACTCTTACGATTTATGGATTTTATTCTGGCTGTTTCAGGAGGTATTGGGCCTCCTGCTCCCGGACAGCCTTCCATCTGCAGCTGGTTAAGCTGGCCCCATGAACGCGTAGTGCCTTCCTTTGGAACACCTGGGGATGGATGCTGTGTTAGAGCCTCATGTTCCCAAGTACCTCTGCATCAAGAGCTTTCTGTAAACATGGCTGGAGTCAGAGGTGACCAGGAGCTTTTAATCACTGATGGGTTGATGTGTGGCAAGTGTGGCCATCGTCCTGTCTGACCATCTGACCATAGATCTGAGATGATGACCGCGCCATGTGCACTGTGGCAGGTAGATGGGCTCTTCAAGCTCTCATGAGGCCCATCGGGAAATGTGGCAGCATTGGAGCCCATATGGTTCCCCTCCTCATAGGGAGCAATGCAGCAGGATACAGGGGAACCATGCAAAGTGGGCTTCCTGGGGATGCTCAGGCCCCTGCCTTCAACCCCCAGTTTCTTGCTATTTGGCCAAGGTAGTGTGCTAGCAAAGCCAGCCTGGATGGAAGAAAGCCTGGTGATATCCAGCAGAGGGTGCTCATAAACAGACAGCCTGAGGAACTGGGTACTGCTGGTATCCTGCACTCTGGTTCGTGTGCAGCCAAGCCCCGGTTTCAGGGGGCTGTGCCAGTGCTGACAGATAGAAGGGCTGGAGGGTGAATCAGTGGGTGCTGAAGACATCCACATAACAGCGTGGTGGGAGCTCCTGTCTAGGTCTGGCTCTGATTAGGTCCTACGACATAAAAGAGTGTGAGGTGTCTTCCTCGGGCATGTTGGCCTGTTCAGTTTGAGCCAAAAGGAATCAATTCTGCCAGCTCAAAGGCTGCTCCAAGTTGCAGACAAGCACACGGACAGCAGGAATGATGGGAGATTTGCTTTGAAATGAGTCCTGGTTTGAACTGCACGGCTGGCATGCTCCTGGCTGTTGGTAGTGGTCAGGCTGGCTGTCAGGTCTCTGCCACCAGAGTCAGGTCGATCCTTTCTGAAATCCCGGTGACTGCAGATGCTCCATCTGTTCTCGTTCAGGGCAGATTGCAGTCCCTGAGTTTGGAACCAAGTTTATGACTGAGAGCATGAACTCGTAACTCTCCAAGTGCATCTTGGTCAAAGCTTCGGAGTGCAATCAGATCTCTTTGTTTGAGTCACAAAGTGTGGTGCAAAACTGTAACTTGGTCCCAGCTGTGCTCATAAGGGCCACAAACCTTCCAGTGAACCTGGGCTGAGTTTGTGCCAAATCCCAGAACCAGGTGTATTTTTCATGTGCTTTTAGGACTTTGTGTTGTAAATGTTACATGGTTCTGAAGCTTAGTCCACAGAGCAAACACAGCATGTCAGCAGGGTACTGGAATTAGGGAAGTAGAGAAGGGATTTTTCTTCAGATAATTATAGGCAGCTGAGCTGCTTATGGACAAGAATCCTGCTAGCGCTCAGCACCTTTGGAGTGCTTACTTGCCTCGTAGTTCAGGCATCCCTGCACTCCTGTACATCAAAGGGTGTAATACCTGTCTGGTCTGTAATTCAGCACATCTTGCATTACACAAAGACCATAGGTCACAATTATATCAGATGCAGGAAACTTTGCTGCTGTCTTTAGAAGTCTCTCTTAAGTTTCCCTAATACTTTTTTCTACTGGAAAAAAAATAATCCTAGATTGTTTAATAAATGTATCAAATTAACAACACCATCTCGCATAACTCATCCTTATGGTGATCTCTTAGGTGGTGTTTTCCATCAGTAGCTCGAAGCACTTTACAGAAGAGATTCTTCTCACAATCCTAGTGGGGAAACCGAGGTAGAGGAAGAAGGTAGAAGGGACATGCTCAAGGTTATGTGGCCAGCCAGAGGTGGGGGCTGCAATAAAATTTGAGGCTTTTAGTTTTGCGCTCTGCTACAGTTGCTTCTCCAACCTCTGAAGTGCCTTTAGGTCTGAGTGAAACACAGCAGCTATTGACACAATTCGGGGCATAAAGCGGAGGGGAGGCAGAAGTGTAATTACGCACATAGGAGCGGTCACGTAGCCAAATGCCAATGTTTGTGTAAAGCAACATGTTGTCTTTAATAACCACAAGTGTGGTCAGGCACCCATTAATTTCCTCTGAAAGACAACCCGCCGTGCGGGTCAGCACCCTCCAGCATTGCAGTGAAACACTGGGTCGGTGTTGACTCAGAGGAAAGAGTGACACTGACTGAGTCACCGCATCGCTTCCTGTGGGACCCTGGGTTTTCCTGGGGGTATCAGCAGGACCCAGCCCTACTGTCAGGGTGAGATCAGATGAGCTCGTGACCTGAGGTGGTCTGGCTGCAGTTAAGTATAAGGAAGTACTGAAAAGAAACACAGCTCGTTGTAAGGGATAGAAGAGTGTTGGGTTTTTTCTCTGATGATTTCATCTTGAATTGCAGAACTTAACAAAAAACAACAGAAAAGTCTTCTTTAACTAACTTGGTAATAATAGTATGGTTTTAAATGTACTTGTTTAGCCCATGCTGACTATATGCTTACACAGCTACCTCTGGCCTGGGAAAGATGGAAACCACAATGGCTAAGTATAGAGGCCTCTAAAATATCTTCATGTATGCAGTGCCTGAATACACAAACAGAACTGGTCTCTTCTGTCTACAGGAGCAATATTTTCCATAGGATTTGTATTGACAGAGGTTTCCCCCAGAGTTATGCTTATTTATTAGAACAAGAATCCTCCAGAACTACATCCATGCGCTGAACCCCATTTCATGACCGCCTTCAGCCTGGTACAAGAAATGTAATCTCTTCCTGAAGAAAAGTAAGCACTTCTTTCATTCTGTGGTGGAACAGGCTCCTAACTAGGGATTGCTTTTTTTCTTTCTCTTTAAGTTGTTTTTTTCTTGTTTAGCTTTTGGAGTGGGGAGCTATTGCTTGGATTTCAGCTTTGACTCCTGAGAACAGCTGGTGCACAGAGAAGAAATTCTCCTGTCCTGAATGGTGCAAGGATCTGCGTGCTGAGCAAACAGGCTGCACTGCTGCTGGGTGTATGGAGTTAGTGCTTTGCAGGCTCTTTTGGAGCCTCACCCCAGGCTCCTCTGTGCACCTCCCTTCAAGTCTTTGGCTTAACCTGCCACGGTTGTTTTTGGGCAGCTGTGGGCAAAGCAGCTTTCTGTCCCTCCTATACCTCAAATATGTTCCTGCTGATTCCCAGCTGTGGTCTACTTTTATACTGACACAACATATTCTTGTGTAAATGACAGATTTCTCTGAAGTGGGGTTAGCGGCGCTGGGGTTACACGTAGCTGTAGGCAGTGCATGACATTGTTCTGGTGGGAGTGACATCCCATCCGAGGCAGGAGGTGCTAGGAGTGGCATGCTGAATGCATGCCCGAATTATGTGCTCCAGGGAGTAACACCTGGTTTATGAGACATGTGCAGATGTTGCGTAGGTGGCCTGCAGAATGCTTGTAGATTTTCCTATCGTTTCTCCCGTGGTTATCTTTTCTGGCACTGGATCATTTGCTGGCACACCAGCAACCCTGGAAACCCCCCAGCTTTCATAATAGTAAGAACTCGTCCTTCCTTTTTGGATAAAGCAGCTTCTTTACATGTTTGCAGCAATATGCAGCTGAATACATAGACAGTTCCTTCAACACAAAAACCCCACGTGACACAATTTGTCTGCAGTTACAGACTCAAGCTGTGTTTTGAAATACTTCCAAATACTTATTTCTACAAGGACTGTTCTTCGGGGAAGCAGTATGGAAGCAGGCAGAAAGGGACACGCTCCAGGACCTCCTCCGTAGTTGATGGGAGGCTCTGACATCTTCATGATGCTGTGCCTCGGGCACGGGGATATCTGGGATTATATTTGAGATGTCTGTGATGGCTTCCTTGCAAACGTCTCAAGTACTTTTTTGAACTTCCACAGATTAGCTTTTCATTCTCATAGATAGGTGATACCGCTCTCCATCTGTGCATGAAGCAGCTGAGGTACAGCTGAGTGGCAGGACTTACCTGCTGGGCTGATGGTTGGACTGGATGATCCTAGTGGTCCTTTCAGGCTGTGACGATTCTGTGCTGTCATGCAGTGAGCTTGAAGCAGAATCTATTCTCTTATTTTCCTCAAAGGTGCAACTCACCAGAAACATAGAATCACCAAGGTTAGAAAATACTTCCAAGACCATCTAGTCCAACTGTCTGTGTACCACCAATATTTCCACACTAAACATGTCCCTCAGTACAATATCTAAATATTGGCCTATATAGGCCTCTCCACTTACTGCTGCTGATGTCCATGAGTGCAGTACAGTGAGTGAGACTGTGTAAGACACAGAGTTATAAGTTCCTGGGTGAGCAACATCCTGTCTGTGCTGTGTGGTAGCTCGACACTTCTTTATAGCATCTTTATAATAATATTGTAACACATGAAATCTTGTAACATCCCTATGCAGGAGTCCTTTTACATTGTTGGGATTCTGGATTGAAGCCTTGCAGTCTGCAGATGTTTGGGAGGATTGTAATGGTTCACAGGCATGTTTATCAGACATCGAAAAATCCACCTGTATGGTGTAGCATTATAACCGGGTTCCTCACAAAGCAAATCCAGCACAGAGATGAAGCATGCTGCATTTCCAGCTGTGGAAAGTACTTGGGGACAGGGCGGGAGGGGGAGGAGAAGCTTAATTCACAGGAAATATGGGAGATTTTAGGTGGATATGGAGAAAAAATATTATAAAAAAACTGGACGTGGTTAGATAGGGAACAGCAGGCTATGCCCTTGAGAGGAGAGTTTTGGGAATGGATGAGATAAGCCTTGTGAGGAATGATCCAAGTATACTTGAGCCTGCCTCCATGCAGGATGTTGGGCAGGGATCTGTGGAAGTCCACTGTGTTTCAGTGATACTGTAAGGAGGGCTCTTGAAGGTTATCCGTGGATGGCAAGCTATGTAAAAATAGACTGGGAACTCCAGGAGGGAGGCTTGCCTGCAGCAACTGGGGGTAGATGGCTGGGTGAAAGATTCACTTTTTAGGCAGGATGGCTTTCCTGTGGGTTTATGGCTCACATTCAGTTGACTGGAGTGAGAAAGTGGAAGCAGAGCTGACTCTTCCCCGACCTTACGTTTGTAGCGACACTAATGAATCATACAGGTCACATACAGTGCTGCCGGTTACTGGCGATTCTGAGTCCCTTATCTTTGGATGCTGAAGCTCTCCAGTCTTGGAGAACAGACTCATCCGTCTCCTGAAAGGTAGACACACACACAGCGTATCTCAAAGCACATCAGCCTTAATGAGCAGTTTTGAAAATGCTGGGCCATCCGCCTTTATATCTTACCATCTTAGAACTGTTTGCAAAAGCACTGTGTGCGTAGATGGAGAGAGTGGGGAAGAGAGAGGTAAGAAACCTGATAAAAAACAACAACAACAACAAAGCACAACAAATGACATTTTAGGCAGCATTCAAAACTGCCAAATGAAAATCCCCACCTTAGGCACCACCTAGCTCCTGGGGGCATCTGAATTCCACAAATGCCTCATTTGCCTTTTCCTCCTTGTTTTTGTTTGTCTGGTTTTTATTTTAACACCCCTCGGGTGCTGAGTGCTGTACTTGCGTGCCTGCCTGCCCCAAATTGCTCCAGTCTGATCGTGATCCAGAAGGAGAACGCCCTGGCCCCTCAGCCTCCCCAGGTGTTTTCTGAGCACACCTAGCACACGTGGATGCGGTAAGATCCAAAAGGCAATGGCAGCCGCCGCTTTCTTTTGAAACATCTTCTGTACCAACCATATGGTTGGCAGGCTCAGGGGTCGGAGCCTATTTCTGTGCTTTACTCAACAGCTGTTGTATGGAATGAATGTGCAGAAAGCTTTCCAGAAGTAAAGACGGACCATGAGAGTAAATGCTGGTGATGTGCAGTCATTCTTTTCTTTGTGTGCCCTTCTTGCCACAACTCTGAAACGAGCAGTGTGGCTCAATAGAAAAGGGGAATAGTGGCCCTTTCTCCAGGCCCTCACCTGAGGGCTCATGCTAAGTGCCTGGTCTGGGAGCTGTAGGTTTGGGGTGCTGCAAAGGGAGGAAGGAATTAAACATGTCTTCCTTTGTCTGCTGTTGAGAAGCGAGGCATGCTGCTGCTTCCTCCAGGTCTGGTATGGCTTGTTTGGACACAGGTGCAAGCACAGCAATTTGACAATAGAGGAGCAGCGCCTAATTGGATGGTTTGGATGGCTTGGATGGCGTGTGAGCTCAGGCACTTCCTAGTAGCTCTGATCAAGGTATGTGGCTCCTCAGGCAGGAGAGCCAGCAGCGCTGACAACATGTGGCTCCCTGCCCAGCAAGGAGTTGTTCTAGAGCCTCTGAAGTGTCTGACTTGTGTGTCGGCTGTGAAAGCAACACGGACTCCAACCTGGGTCCCACCCTTGGCGCGAGGCTCTGGAAAGCTGGGTGTTGCAGTGCACACAGCTTCACTGCCAAGGCTTTTTGGAACTTGCTGTAAGTGACTTGAGCAAGACCTCCTGCATAATGGCTTTGCAGAGCCAAAGCTCAGCCTTGTGGCCTGTCCAGAGGACCATAGCCCTATCTGATTTTTGGGTTTTGTGTTGTTGGGTTTTTTTGTCCAGTTCAGCAAGGCTTACGGGACTGGAATCAGTTGCTTTTTCTTGATTGATTACTAACAAGGACTTGTAGAGTGCAGTGTTGCTCCTGTTGTAGGTGTGCAGTGCAGCAGTAGGGCTCAAAGCCCGGGGGCCTGGCTGTAAGGCTGGGAGGAGGCTTGCTGCAGAGATGCGTGCTGGTGGTTTCTCTGGATCCAGCTGCAGTGGTTTAGGTTTCTGGCTGAGCCTGTCTGAAAGCGGTGCGAACCAAAACACAAAGAGAGGGAGGGTCGTAAGTACCCCCATTCTCTCCTGATAATCCCTTAAAAAATAATTGCAGGCCTAAACCTCTGGCCTCCAGCAAATTTTCCACTCGATTAGAGGCTTTTGTGAAGCTGGGGAAAGGGACACGCAGACTTGCACATTGTGCTGCTGCCTGAAACTTCCAGCTGGGATTTTTTCCATCAAAAGGGGATTTTAGTAAAACCATTATAAGGGGCTTAGTCACAGAAAAGCAGTTGAGCTGAGACAGGGGTAGATTAGCTCTAACATGCTTGTTTTTGGCACCAGGGACAGGGTGGAAGTTACACCCAGCCGCTCACATGCAGCCTCCCCGTGTCTGTCTGCGCTCCTGGCAGGTGTGCAGGGAGGTGTCATCCCAGCACGCCGTATCCAAAGCAGCCCAAGATACAGGGAAGAAGCCAGCAGCCCAAACACAGCTCTCCAGGACTGTGGTCTGGATCTCTAAACTGAAAGCCGCTGCCGTCCCACTGGTCTTTGGTGCGATCTGTGTGAATTTTGCTAATGGACAGGTGCCCCTAGGGATGGAAAATCGTGATGGGCAGTGCCGTTTGTGGCCTTAAGGACCATGTCCTGCCCGCGCCTTTGATCCACACGGGTGGTCTCTTCGAGTCACTGCAGAGAGGGTCCTGGTGAAGATGTAGATAGAGCAGCTGGTGCAATCTGAGCCGTACCTGTTGTGACTAGACGACTGCCTCCAGGACTGTGGAGGCACTGCTGTGTGTCAGTTCTGCCTTTGTTTTCGAGGCTTGCCCTGCTTGAAACAAAGGCTGCAATAGCTGAAGAATCTGGAGAGTGGGGGATGACTTGCTGGAGTAGTCACTGTTGCTTGGAGCTTTCTTACAACCTGTGCTCATACATCAGCACTTCCAGGGGTTCTGGATGGCAGACCCTGCTGTGAGGATAATAGGAAGATGGCCCCACACTTGGTGTTCTCTGCTCCAGTCCCCCCTTTCAAGGCAATGTGAGGCTGGAAAGCTCATTTAGGCTTTGCTACTCCAGGTGCTGGCAGCCAGGAGAACTGTAGAGGCAGGAGGGGTGGACGTAATGTGAGTTGCTTCCACCTCTTTCCCCACCAGTGATCATACTTCCCTTTCTGATGCCTGTGCATGTAATGAGCCATGCATAAGCTAATTACTGATTCTAGGAAGTTATTGGGTACAGCTGTTTCTGAAAAAAGACACTATAACTGTGTTTGTAGCAGCAGCGTTAGAAGTCAGAGGGAGGAAAAACACATTCAGGTTTAGGTGCTACAAAGGACATGTGCATACAGCCCTTGGTACTTTAATCACCACGGAGGTATCCCACTGAGCAGCTGCCAGCAACGTAACCAAGCCCTGTGCAACAGAATGGAACTAAAATAATCCAAGCATTAATCTGTTTTATCCCACTCTGTTCACATTATCATACTTGTGCACTTTTAAAATCATGATGTTCTTGGTGTGAAGCTGCAAAGGCTGAGATGCAGACTGCCTTGGGTGCTGCTCTGGGTAGCAGCACTAAGCCTGGAGCCAGTGAAGAGGCTTGCTGCTGGTGTTCCTGTGGCAGAGCCTCAGCCTGGCTCTGGTGTGGCAGGGGTGAGGAGGTGCTGGCTCTAAACCAGGGGGAGATTGATAGATCTTATACAATCACGGAATCATAGGAACAGCTTGTGTTGGAAGGGACCTTTAAGCTCACCCAGCCCCAACTCCCTGCCATGGGCAGGGCTGCCACCCAGCAGCTCAGCTGCCCAGGACCCCATCCAACGTGGCCCTGAGTGCCTCCAGGGATGGGGCAATACAGCTTCTCTGGGCAGCTGTGCCAGGGCTTCCAAGGGAAGCCATCTCACCCAGGGTACTTGTCCATGGCTGGACTAGATGATCTTAGTGGTCTTTCCAACCGTAATGATTCTCCGATTCTATGTCCGCATAGAATCTCTCCCATCTCCTTGCAGCCTTTCTGCCCCTTTTCCTGCCAGCGCCGCAGGTGACCCCGAGGTGACAACACATCCCCGCCGGCCTCGCCCTGCCGTGCTCACACGCGGCGTTGCCTGCGCTCTGCACTCCACCTGCGCTGCGGAGCGCGTTTCCCAGCGAGCGCTAATTAATTAATTAGGCGGTGAAGCTGGCGGAGCCGGGGTCCCCGTCCGCCTCCCCAGCGGCTGAGCGCCGCTCCCGGGGCTGAGGGCAGCCGGGGCCGAGCCCGCTGCGGAGGCTCCCCGGGGCGGGCGGCGGCACTCGGCGGGCAATGCTGCCGCCTGGCGGCGCGGCGCGGGGCTGCGGCGGGGGCTGCCCTCGGACGGCGGCCCGGTGTCCCCGTGTCCCTCCCTGCCCTTGGGCCTAGGAGCCGTCCAGGTAGGGCAGCCTGAGGCGCTAGAATCGAGGTTAGGAAAACGACAACGAGTTGTCTATATGTGCGCATTTCTGTTCCTGTAGCAGAACAGCAGCTTGGCTCATGTTTCCATAAGCTCCTGTGGAAATGCTTGCTTGGGGCATACGTCCCCACTATGAAACTGGTGGCACCCCTTCCGAAGCACACCCCAGGTTTTAGGGGGCCGTTTTAGGAGAATCTTTCTGTTCATCATTCTGTCACAAGAGCAGGTCGCGTTTGGATCTTGACAACACCGTTTTCAGGTTGGACTGGCACGTTAGCTAATGCATTTGGTAGATTTAATTAAAGACGAGGGACAAGCACTCAGTGTCACTGCCAAACGTGGCTGGAATCTGAGCTCTGGCAAAGGAACCCACGAGCCCTCTCCAGCTCTGGGCTGGGGAATCCAGCGGCCAGGCAGGGAGCGTTACGCAATGCGGCCAGCAGCTCTGGCATGGGGCCTCGCTGCTGTCCTTAGGGGTCCTTGGATGGGCCACAGCCACCCCGATGGGTGTATGGATTATTTTTCCTCCACGGAAGGCACTATTAAATCGCTGCTGGCTGAAGTAATGGGGTTTTAGGTAGAGGATTGAAAAAGAGAAGGCAAAGAATTCACTTTGCTTGAAGCAGCCCATTCACGTACGAAGCGAGGCTGCCAGACCCCAGAGGTATCTACCTACCTTTAAGCTGTTAAGGACAGCTTGTGCTGGCTTCTGCCTTTGGATCTGAGAAGCCTGGGTGACTTGGCCACCCTGCTCTCGTTTTGGCTCTTCCACTTCATCAGAGGACATGTTCAGTAGCTGTATTTTCATGGGGACAACCTCTCATCCTAGCACAGACCCAGGCAGTTTGCATTACACCTGTCCCCAGACCCTCATGATTTATTAACAGGGAAACAAACGAGCCCAAAATCTCTGTGACAAATGGATTCAGCCAAAACTGCAGCAGCACAGGGTGGGAGCGTATAAAATGTATAAATTTCCATGTGCCATTCTCCCATATGCTGCTCCAAGGGCAGTAGGACCCAGGTGGAACCTCCCTTTCCTCCCGTCTCCCCCTCCCCACATGTGCTTTTGGAGGACGGTCGGGAGAGAAGCCAGCCACAGGCTGTGGCCAGGGACGCAGCTGCTGGAGCAGCCAGGGACCTGCACACTCGGCTGCTTCGCTGCAGCTTGTGAGCTGCCATCATTTGCTGCCCATCCCTTTATCAACGCTTTGTGTCACACCTGCTCTGCTCCGCTCTTCTGGGCAAGGACTGCCTCAGCCAGCCAGGCTGGTGGTGCTTTCGCTGGGCTGGGGCAGGCAGTGCAGAGCCTTTACTGCTTTGGTGCGGCTCTGAGGAGTGTGGGGACACAGACTGGAGATTTCCAGCCCTCTTCCAAACGGTGCTTTTATGGCTTTCTACCTTGGCTGCCAACTGAGTCATGTTCAAAAATGCAAGAGCGGCTGGAGAGTGAAAATTAACTTTCCTTGTTACCCTGAGGAGTCACGTGGTAATTGGTCTATGGTTGTTGGCAATGGGTTATTTATTTGGAGAAACCCTTCTCTTTACTAGTGAAAACATGCATTCTTCTCACTCTGGCTTCACAGTACAGTAAGGCTGTGCCCAAGGAGCTGTCGTTCCCAGGCAATTGATGAGGAGCACTGGCTTCTGCAGTGGGAACAGGCCCTGGTGTCTCAGGAAGCTTTGGTTTCAGCAGCGTCCTTAGGCTTGGCTTCCATTTAAACAGCATGCTGGGCTATGGGGCGATGGTTTTGGCTTTGTTTTTGTTTTCCCCTAGTAGGCAAAGGAAGCTTGGTTGTTTTGGTTTTCTGTTTTGGGGGCTTTTTGTTGTTGTTGCTTAGGAGAAAAAGCCTGTCCTATTTCTGATGACAGAACTGAAGAGCGCACACATTCTACTCCTTTAGACACAGATAACCAAGCGTTATCCGTTCAAACGTGGCCCTCAATAGGGAGACACCATTTTTAGTCAGATCCAAAGGAAACAAGCTTTTTGGGGTTGTTTCTATCGTGCGAGGTCTGTCACTCCTCATCCCTTGCTAGAACTGCTGGCTGCCCTGGGACCACTTTACGTTTCAGAGGTAACGGGAACCTGATCTGGAATTCCTGTCACTTACAGCACTCGTACATTGTCTTTTCAGTCAGGAAGTTACTGTAGACCTTTCTCTTCGTGCAGGAAAGAAAGACCCCACACCTCCCTCCAAGTAAAGGAAGATGGATATAGTGTCAGGCTCAATTAGATCCAATTGTGGTGGCTTTCCCCAGTGCGAACAATGCAGCTTTTGTGATGAACTCCCAGCAGAAAGCGTGGAAGTCTTAGGGAGGGAAAGAAGACAACGCAGAGCCCAAAGTCCCAGGATGGAGGTGCCCGCTTTTCTCCTTAGGGTGGGGATGAGGTGATGCGCAACCGCAGCCCTCTTGAAATGTGATTTTCCTTTTTGAAATGCGGCACCGAGATGAAAGGGTGCTTAGGGCTGGGAACAAAGAGCCGTGCGTTGTCCAGCCTCGGCCGAAAGCATCCCGGAGGCAGAGGTGAGCAAGGGGGCCAGGCCCCGCAGCTCCTCGGTTGGGCGGCCCAGCAGCCGGGGCAGCGCCCGGTGAGCGCGGTGCCGGAGCGGGATAGCGCACGGGGAACAAAGTGGCCCGCTCAGTGCTGGAAGTGCTTAAAATGCAAATGTACAGGAACTTCAGACCATCCCCCTCCCTCCTCGGCACGGAGGAAAAGCAGCTTAAATACAGCCAGGCCTGGAGAGGAATGTTAAAAAGAGGGGAAGAATCACCCTCCTCCTTTCCATAGGGACCCTCACACGGCGAGATTCAGTATGCATGACTGAACAAGCAAGCAAGGACAGCTCCTCTTTTAACTTTCCTGAACAATGGCTCTGGCTTCTTCCACCATTTCGCATTCTCTCTACCCCAACCCCTCCTTTAAGAAAGGAAAAGGGGCAGCGGGGGAGAGAAAGCCCTGCCGCAGGACTTAGAGGGAGAAAAGCTTTGTTTCGTGCCCTATAAACACCGCTTAAGCTCCATCTCAAACAACAATAAAAAACCCACACCGTGCAAGTCTAAAAGGGACCCTGTCAGGTTAAAAGTCATACATTAAAGAGAAAGATTACGGTGTAGTACAAAGGACACCTTCGATTATTCAAACTTCTTTCCCCCCCCCCCCCCCCCCCCCCCTTACATTCCCGCTTTACTTCCTCTTTCCTTTCATCTTCGCTTGGGCAATGGAAACCAGCGGAGCCATGTCAGATGTCCCAGCTTCTCGTGTGCTTGCACGGCTTTGCTGGGAAATGTTTATAGATCTGATGGGTGTTCCATAGGGAGCGGGGAGGGTGGGCCTCAAGTTAGGCACGGACTCCCTCTACCATCTACTTGGGACTGTGAAAATCAAACAGCTCGGTCCTTACGCTCTCGCTCTTACATCAGCTTTCCCCTGCTACACGATACCAAATTCACGTGGTAAGAAGCAGCCTCCTCACACCAAGGAGCTTCTCAACACCACTTCACTCCATTGACACCGAGAGCTCCCTCAGCCAGTTCTGCTCCAACCAAACCATCCCTAGAACCTTTGAATGCCGATGTTACCCGGCGTCCTGCACTGAGGGACCAGACCCTATTTCCTTCCCCTCAGCAGCCGTGGAAACGAGCGGCCCCAACCCCTCAGCACCACGAGCACAGCAGGACGGGCAGGCAGCTCTTGTCAAGAAGCACAGACAACACAGATACAGCTTTTTTTTGTTGTTGTTGTTGTCGTTGTTGTTGATTTTTTGGTTTTTTTTTTTTTTTCAAAAACATACTTCATATTTTCCTCTTTTATTATATAAATATCAGTTTCACCTTTTACCGTAAGAATATAAAATGTTTTAAGAGGATCTTTGTTATTTTTTTATACAAATTCACAAACAGTACAATTAATCCATAGGGGTCTCTGGGTTTGCGTTAACTCCGTGGTCTGGCCTGTTACTGTGGAGGGTTTGAGATTCTGAACACGTTGAGAAAGGAAAAGAAAAAAAAAAAGAAAAAAAAAGAAAAGCCAAGATCGTTAAAAAACAAACAAACCCAACAATCCTTAAGTCTTCCTCTTTCAAATAATAATATTAAAAAAAAAAATAATAATAATCTAAAGAACCAGCTCCATTTTATTGACAGAACAGAGATAAGACAGATGAACTTCAGTCTCCTCCCCTCGCGCTGCAGCCTCGGGGCCTGCAGGCTGCTCGCTCCTCGCCCACAAACAGGAAGCCTCGCACAGTGACCTTTTGTAGGTGATTGGAGAGGGGAGGGGGAAAGGATTTGCATATATCTCTATATAATATTTTCTAAAACAAAAAACGAACTTGCATTGTACACGTGTGTGTCGCAGCGACAGCCCAGTCCTCAGCACGGATTCTCACGTTACACGTTTGTGCTACAAGAGGCAAAATGCAGAAGCACAGTTTGGGGTCCCCGATCCCCAACGAAAGAGGGGAGGGAGGAGGCACAACCAGAATGTGAAGGTGGGACACAGCGGGGTAAGCTCAAAAGCAAACAGGGGTTTTAAAAAAGAAGGGAAAAAAAGAAGAAAATAATAAAAAATAAGGGGGGGGGGGGGGGATGGGGGGAAGGAAGGGAAGAAAATGATAGAACAAACCCAAGGAAAGGGGGCTTTATTCCAGTCTAGGCACAAAAATGTTTCAGTCTCAAAATCTCTTTCCTGTAAGAATTCCAGGGCTTTGGAAAAGGAGGGGGGAAAAAAATAAAACAGGAAAAAAGAAAAAAAAGGTAACAAATTAAAACGAGGTAGCCAGACATCATATATATATTTATATATATAGAATATATTCAGCAGAAAAAAAATGTACTTAAAAATCCACAAGAACAGCAACTCCAAATGCCTTTAAAAATAAAAAACCATGTAGGAAAATGAATACTGTAAAGAGGAGAATGAATGAGGGAAACTGGGACTGGTTACAGGATGTAAGCGAGGGATGGATGGGAGAGTAAGAGGCTGTTTTTGTAGCAGTCATTTTTTTTATGCGTTTCAAAATAAAAAAAAACAGGTCACAGTATCTCAAATGAAGCAGAAATGAAGCTGGAGATTCTTCCTTAAGTCCCCCAGGCCGAGGGGAGCTGGCCACCCCTTCTACCCACTCAGCCCCCATCATCCATGAGGAATGGATATGTAGCTGGATATGTCTATCCCTGGCGCCAAGAAGAGGGAGGGGAGGAGAAGGGTGAAGGGGTGTCTCTCAGCAACTCTGTGGCCCCCAGTGCAAGGGAAGGTCTAAGAGACCAGGGTCCACGTCCAGGCTCTACAGAAACGGGGTAGGAGGAAATGGTATCTTCATCTCCAGTACAGAGATGGGGAGAAAGAACAGAGTGCCTGGGCTTTTCCTTTAGCCACAGTGCAGGATGACGTGGAAACACGCTGACAAAAGGTTGTAGCTGTCCCTATTCTCAGTGCAGAGGAGAACTGGAGTAGTGGGAGAATGCATCTACCCACAGCAGAGAGCAAACATGGAACTGGAGACTGAAAACAGACCTTAAAAAACAAAAAAACAAAACAAAACAAAAAAAGGTAAAAACCAAATCCATGTACCTAGGGAGCTGTATTTCTGTCACAATTCCCAGCTGACTGGGGAGGGGCAGGCGCAGAGGTGGAATGGTTAGGGTTTGTTTTTCAGAGCTTTTATTTTCTTCTTTTCAACCAAAAGCTGTGTCTGTGCCCAGTGCGGGATGACTGGGTGGCCAGGTACATTAAGTGTAGCTAGGAAGCCTTTCCTGCTGTTGTAATTGTTTGTTCCCATTTCCATTCCCACTCTCCTTTATATAAATCAAAAATAATCTATTCTCAATGCATGGCAGAGCAAGGGTCTCGATCTTTATCCATCCTTAGTGCAGGAGGGGATGGAATCGGGGAGCGGGGATAAAGAGGGGTGTCTCTAGCCCCAGTGCATAAGAGTGGGCTTCTACCTCTTCTGTAGGGGGCGGGGAGGATGCTGGGGTAGGGATGCAGAGAGCACTGTTTCCCCAGTGTGTGGAGCTGGAGGCACGACCTGGAAAAAGGGTGGGTTCTTTCTCTCTTTCCTCCTGCCCCCCCCTCCCCACCCCGCCCTTTCCTCCTCCTCCTCCTCCTCCAGAGTGAGGACAGGTAGGCAGCACACAGGGGTCAAGGATACTCGCTCGCTCTGTTCTTCCCTCCAGTGCCAGGGTGCGTGGGTAGCATGGCTGCGCGCGTGCCCCTCTCTCCTCTCCTCTGTTGCAGCAGTCAGTCAGTCCTTCAGTCTGTGAGTTCCTCCAGAGGAGACGGAGGTCTCGGGGCACCCCCTCCTCTCACCTGACCTTCTCGCTCTCAGTCATTTCCCACAGTCCCAGGTTGAGCACCTTGAGGCAGGGCAGCTGGGTGATGCGCTCCAGGCCCCGCTTGGTGATGCGGGTGCAGCCGTAGAGGTCAATGCCCGTCAGCTGGCTGAGGTGTTCAGCGATGAGCTCCAGGCCCTTGTCGGTAATGCGGACGCACTGGCCGATGTTGAGGGTGCGCAGCCCGTGCATCTGCCGCACCATGCGGTTGATGCCCTCGTCGCTGATGTGGCAGGAGCAGAGGGAGAGGGAGCGCAGCCCATCCAGTCCCTGCGCGATGTAGGCCAGGCTCTGGTCCCCCACTTTGTCGCAGAAGGAGACGTCGAGGCCGGAGAGCCGCAGGCTGCCCATGGCCAGGTGCATGATGCCCGTGTCGCTGATGTTGTCGCAGGAGCGCAGGTTGAGGCTGCGCAGGCTGCTCATGTGCGACAGGTGCAGCAGCCCCGCGTCCGAGATGCCCCCGCAGAAGCTGAGGTTGAGCTGGCGGAGGCGGCCCAGCCCGCGGGCCAGGTGCTTGAGCGAGAGGTCGCTGAGCTTCTGGCAGTCCTGCAGCGTGAGCTGCTCCAGACCCAGGCAGCCCTCAGCCGCGCTGCGCGTCATGCCCGCCAGGTGCCCGATGCCCACGTCGGAGAGGTGCCGGCAGGAGCGCAGGTTGAGGCTCTTGAGGCGCTGCAGGCCCCAGGCGATGAGCAGCAGCCCCGTGTTGGTGATGTTGCTGCAGCCCCCCAGCTCCAGCACCTCCAGCCCCTTCAGGTACTGGGCGATGCGGCCCAGGCTGCTGTCCGTGATCTGCTTGCAGAGGCTGAGATTGAGCGAGCGCAGGGAGCTGATCTCCGCCACGAAGGCGTGGCCCAGCCCGTTGTCGGTGAGGTTGTAGCAGCCGCTGAGGTTGAGGCTCTCGATGTCCGCCATGCCCTGGATCACGTAGCTCAGGCTGCGCCGCAGCGACAGGATCTGCACCCGCCGGATGCCCCGCGCCGCCAGGCTGGGGAAGAGCGAGGGGTTGGCGCGGCGCAGGTGCAGCTTCGCCTCCACGCCCCGCCACACGGAGCGGTGGTAGGCGGCGTCCCGCCAGGCCGTGCACACCTGCGCCGCGCGGCCCTTGTCGCGCACCTCCAGGTACCCGAAGATCATGGCCAGCAGCTCCGGGAACAGGCACGAGATGTGCGTTTCCATCGCCCGCCCGCGCCCGGCCGCCCCCGCCGGCGCCGCGCTCCGCCGCCGGGCCCGGCCCGCTTCCGCTCGGGGCCCGCCCGCCTTCCGCTCCGCGCTCCGCGCCGCGCCGCGCTCCTCCCGCCCGCCGCCGCCGCCGCCTCCCCTCACATCGCCGGCCCGGGCGGCGCGGCCCGGCCCGCGGGAGACGCTGCTGCCGCGCGAGCGGCCCGGCCCGGCCCCGCGCCCCGCGGCCGCCGCCTCTACCGCCGCGCCGGGCGGGCCGCGCCGCTGCCGCCGCGCTGCTGCCGCCGCGCCGCGCCGTGCCGCATCGTGCCGCCTCCCGGCGGGCGGGTGCGCTCCGGCGGCGGCGGCCCCCCGCGCTCCGGCCCCGGCCGCCGGGCCCCGCCGCCTCCCTTTGTCTCCGCGCTGCCGCCGCCGCCGCTCACAGCCCGCGGCCCCGGGCCGCCCGCATCCCGCGGCGGCGGCGAGAGGGCAGCGAGCGAGGCAGGGGGGGTCGCGCCGGCACGGCCCGGCCCGGCCCGGCCCGCCCCGCCGCCGGTACCGACTCCGCCGCTCCGGGCCCGGCCGCCGCCGGCCGCCTGCTCCGCTCCGCCGCGCGCCGCTCGCTGCTGGGCCCCGGCGCCGCGCTCCGGCCGGGCGGGAGGAGGGGGAGGAGGCGCGGCGAGGCGGGCGGGGAGGGAGCGCAGGAGGAGGAGGAAGAGGCTGGATGGGATGGGCTGGGCCGGCGGCGGCGCTGCTGCTGCTGCTGGCGCTCCCCTCGCCCTTGCGCAATGGTACGAGCCGGAACACTCCGAGCCGTCGCCCCGGCAACAGCGCGGCCCGTTCGCTGCGTCCCGCCGTTAACCGTTGCCGTGCCGCCGGCGGGGCCGGGCCGGGCCGGGCCGGACGCAGCCCCCAGCGGGGCCGGCGGGACTTCCCGGCTGCGGGTCCCGAGGGGAGGAAGCGGAGGAGCCGATGCGGAACGGGGGGGTGCGGGCCCGGCTGCTGCGCGGGGCAACTTGTGCCCGGCTGTAGGGACGCTACCAGGGCTGCCGTTGTAGGGCCAGGCCGCGGAAGAACTTTCGGCTCGGAAACGGTGCGAGCGCTCCCGTAAGCTGGGCGACTTCCATCCGTGTCGGGAAGGAGGGTTGGAAATCCGCGTTTCCTGCGTGTCTGTACCGACGCGTGGGGGTAACCGAGGGGCTCGGGCCCAGCGCCCTCACTGGGTGCTTAGAACAGACGAAGTGGTGATGTGGAGCAGGTAAGGCTTCTCGGAATGCCTCCAAAGGTGACGAGCTGGTCTTCCCTGCCAAAGCGCTGTAAAGCAAAAATAAAGCTCGTATTCGTTCAACACGGTGGGGTGCATTCTTAACGCTGCTTGGATTGCTAAAGTGATACTGAAACTAGCCTGGCTCTGATGTTTGTTACAGTGAGACTTGCAACAGCCTGGAGGAATGGGCTCAACTTTAATCAGCTGTCTGCTGCATCCTCACACACGTTAGTGGATTCATCAGAGGTTAAGTGCACGGTTTTCGTTCTGCCTTTTCCCTTCTGCTCCAAGTCAGGGGCAGTGACAGCTGATGGACTCGCAGGCCCCGGTGCTGCCATGAGATCCCGGTGCACACATGCACCTCTACCGACAAGCGGCTGTAGTGTGACAGCACACGGAGCCCAGCAGTACAACTCCCAGGCCATGCAATGGGACGCGCTGACCTGCTGCTCATTCACTCTGCCTGCTTGAGTCAGCCCGCAGCGCTCCTGACAGGTTAACTTTTTATGAGCAGACTTTCTGCCGGCTCAGGTATCGCCGAGCACAGCCCCAGCTGGATCGGGTATCGTCTGCACCCCTGCAGCTGGCGCAAAGCCAGTGTTGGCTCCTGCTCTGCACTGTGTGCTCTGCCTCGTTGAGCAGGAGCGTGCTCTATGCCTTGGCCTGATCCCGATCAAATCTGTGCTCCTGGGTGATCCGGCGCAGGGTATGACTGGTTTTAATCACCGTGGATGCCAAGCCAGGTGTCACCTGGTGAAAACTGAGCTTCGCATTATGATTTGGCTCTTTTTTGTGGTGCTAAGGGTGATGGTTAACCAGCGGGTTAACTGGAACGTGATCAGCTGAATGGTGCTGAGCAGCAGCACTACACATCTTGAACCTTGCAGCCAAAGGGGAAGGTCGAGATGAAGTGAGGAGCAGGTGAAAGATGCATGGAAGATGTGCGAGGAGCGGCTGAGGTCACTTGGTTTGCTCAGCTTGGAGAAGAATGGAAGTTCAGCTGAAGAAGGACCGCTCGGAAGCAGGATGGGTCCGGCAGGGATCCGGCAGCACGTGGAAGTGAAGTGGCACAGAGGTGGTGTTGGGATCTCCTGGTGATTGTTGCATTACTCATAACTGGCAAAGCACGAGCAAGTTACACAAGTCATTCTGAGAGTGCGCTAATGAAGGCTGCCGCCGTGCTATCCCAAATTTGGTTGCAGAATCTTACCGTGGAAGTAATGCTGCACTTCCTATCCCTTGGCCTTTCCTTTAAAATCACATCTGGGGGAAGCGGGGAAAGGCATGTTTTAAGGCATAAAAGTTCACCCCAAATATTGTTTTATTATATCATCATTTTTTGGAGATCTCCGAGTTCTCCTTCTCACACGTTACACTTCAGCTGCCTCATTGCAAACAGTTCAGATGTAGGTGCTAAATGGAACAGCCCTGGAGCTTGGACTCTTCTTTATGGGGGAAGATAAGAAGTATATTCCCGGTAGGTTTTTGTTGTCTGCTCTATCTAAGCGACAGATGTTTGGGAACAGAGGTTTAGAAACAAAAGTAAAAGCACCCGAAAAAGGGCAGTTTATCTCATGGCTGTCCAGCTGACTTTCAGTTTCCAGGAGTAAAGAAATATGTGCCGTGTTTATCGTGATCTCACGGTACAAATAAGAGGCGGTAATCGCCATGTGATAAACTGAGTTTTATTAAAAATCTCTGCCTGCCTCTGCGCGTTCTGACGGCTAATCTGTCCCGCTGGAGCCGTGTCTGACATTCCAGCCCCTTGAGCAGCTCCCAACAGCCGCTTTCTCTTTTTGAAAGCACTTGCCAGATAAATGTTTCATTCTTTTTTTCCCCCGGTTATACCAGTGTTCAGCAGAAGCCGGACAGTTTAGCTTGGCGGTGGTTCAGGAGGATCTGCATAACTCACTCACGGCTTCAGTGACTGGGAGCAGTTCTTCTGTCGTGCATCTCTTACTGCGTGGTTGGGCGTAGCATCCGCCAGGTCTTTTGCAGTTTCCATCTCAGTCTCTTCCTGCTTGTTTCATTTGCTTCTCGGCTTGCAGGACAGCATTTAGTTCTGTTCCATGCCTGGCTCCAGTCGATCATTTAAGAGATAACAAGCGCAGATTCATTCCCTCTCCTTTCTTTACTTCTGCCACTCTGTTCCACGTGCTTTCTGTGTTTTTACAGCTTCCTGCAATGGAAAACTCATGAATTTGCCCTCAGGAATCTTCTCGGCTTCTGGCTTTTTCTTACCAATAGGTGGTGGCCACTAGGGCTGCAGGAGAGATGTGGCACAAAACCGCTTCAACAGTGCAGCCCAAGCCTTTGTCGTCTTTTAATGCAGATGGCTCTGGAGATCCAGGCTGGTATTCTAAGCACTGGAGCTTCCCTTCCCACCCTTGGAAAGAAAACAAGGCATGGATGTCGGCCGCTGGCTTTTGGTGCAGAGGTCGCAGGCCCGTGCTGTTTGGGTGTAGCCTGATAAATCCCATTAGCTAATTTCCTGTGGCTGGCTGGTGCTGCGTTTTTCAATCCTTTTGTCCAGCCCACCACTGCGCTGCTTCTCAGTTTAAAGCGTTTCTCCACAGCCCAGGCTGCAGTGGGGAAATTTCTTCTGCCTAAAAAAAGGAAAGAAAAGAAAATGTAACTGGCTTAAGGAGGAGTTCAGCTAACGCTGCTTTGGAATTTAGGTTCTGGTGTCCGCCTCGCTCTAGGTGGCTGCAGTTGTCCTTCCCAAATTGGTCTCCAGACCTTGTCCATCAGATCTGCAGCATGCCCACAAAACTCAGCTTGGCCCGAGGCAGCCCATTGGCTTAAACTGGTTCCAGTTGGCTTTGTGGAAGGAACTTCTTGAGAGTTCGTTTGGGAAATGGCTTTGTTGTATGGAGGAGACCAAAGCGGTGCTTTAGCAGTGCTGATACCCAAATTGCCGTACTCTGGCTCAGCACAGTGAGGGTGCCGGCTTGCTGCAGACAGAATACGCGACATCAGCATTACACGTGAGGCGGGGTGCTGCTGCTGGGCTTTGCAGCACTTAGCAGGGTGTCAGGGAGCAGCGACAGCGTGAGTCACGTGGTGCTTTCTTTGCTTAAGCGCAAAGAAAAAATGATCCCCTACAACTCTTTTGTGAATGCAACCAGTAATTACCGACAAAGATCTCTATTAAGATCGAGTACATTTAAGTGTAGGCAGAACATGTGTCATGTGCATATTTTAGATGTGTAAGTATATATGCATTTATTATTGTACTCGTATGCGCCTCTGTAAATCAAGATGGAGCTGCTAAGTGAATGGACTCCCTGTGGAATTAGGACCGGTTGTGATCACTTTGTGACACGACCTTATCGAGGAAGTGTAATTAGTTACTGTGTTACTTAGACATTGTAACATTGGGATCCTTGGGCGTTGCAGAGCTTTGCTGGGAAGCTTAGATCACAACAAAACATTCCTTAAAAATAATGTAAGAAATGGTGTTTTTTAAATGGCAGGTGTTGTGTCTCTGAAGGTGGGGTGCTGTGTGAGTCTGTGTGTTGGGATGACACGGTTCCTCCTGCACCAAGTGATTCTGCTCTGCTGTGTACTGTGTGACACTGGGGGTGTCTCATCCAAACTGTAGTGCACTGTAGTGAAATTCAGCGCTGATGTCTCAGTGCAAACACCAACTCTGAACTGGAGCCTGTGGGATTAGAGGTTTTTATCCAGGTTTTGATTTTATTTCTCAGTCAATAACTGCCAAGAATATAACTGCTTATATGGGGAAGAATGGCCAGGGGATATAAAGCATGGGATTTGTGGATTATATTCCCCATTTTGCCATTAAAGTGGCCACTGACTGTCACTGCTGTAGCAGATTGAAGCAAGTCCAAATGAAAGGATTACTGGGAGAACCAAAATGATTAAGGTCCAGGCAGTTGTGCTTGGATGTCATATACCTATCACCTATCATCTGCTTCTGTGTGACTGGTCTGTCTGGGACTGAGATAAGTGGCTGGGGCCCTGGCCACAGCTCCACCATGCATGTCACACCCGTTGTAGCTTGTATGCACCTCAGCACCCAATGGCTAAAATCATCAAAGAGAAAGTGTTCTGGGAGGGCAGGATGTAAAATCCCAAACCTCAACGCTTGCATTTCATTGTACTGGGTGCTATTTTAAGTGCTGTGCTTTGTCTGTCCTTTATTAGAAGTACCAAAGACGATCAAGATGGTGGGAAGTTATCCGATGTAATCATTATTATTAAAAACAGTGGCAGAAAAACAAAGAGGCCTTTCAGGTAGTGCTTGCTTTCCTAAGCCATTCCTGAGGATTGAACTCTGAGACCTCTACAAGCTGAGCTGAAGCAGGCAGCCCTGCAGCTCCAGTGTGGACATGTGTGCCCGACATGCCATGTGGTACTGTCACAGCAGCATGCTGAGAAGGCTGCCTCCAGCAGCTGCACGGGCCAAAGCCCAGCAGGGAAGGGCGAATGCTGTTACATTCAGCTGGAACAAGAGGGAATGTTCCTGGCTGAGACAGGAGAAAAGTAGGTGCCAGAAGGGTAGATGTAGCAGCGCAGGCCAGCTTGTGAGCAAGGGTTATTTGGCCATTAAGGTAGGACTGCCAACAATCCCTTCCATCAGAAGCTCCAAGGATGGGGAAGCATCCACACCTGCACAGGTCCTGCTCTAGGGGCACTTGGCAGCGAGGTCTGTGGGAGGGTAACTCATAAGCTCTTCAGTACAGTCAGAGGTAACCTCACAAGAAGGTAAGCTCAGCCCGAGGTACGGATGTAGCCATATGGTTCTTAAAACACAGTATTTCTGTACCCAAGGATTACTGCAGTGTTGGTTTTAACTGTTAACTCCTCCCTCCCTGGACCCCAGCCACCGGCACATTTTCAGGTAGTAAATAGCCTTCTAAAATTGGCAGTTCAGTAGAACTGGATGGAGTTATGTCACCTGCCCTATGAACATTGGCTCCAATTAAGATTTTAGAGGAAAACTGAAAAATAAGGTAGTAGTGTTTTGGAAAAATGCTGTGAAGGAGCACAGTGTGAAGGAAAAGAAACTGCAGGTGGGAGTTACAAAATATAATTTCATACAGAATGTAGGGAGAAAAAAAAGCAAAACTGTGTTTCATAGAATGGGAGATTTGTATTGGTTCTGGTCAAAGAAAAGTCACCTTAGCATCAAGGGGGAGATTCAGATTGGAAATAAGGAAGAAGTTTTATACACTTAAGGTGGTGAGGCTCTGGAATGGGTTGCCCAGAGAGGTGGTGGATGCCCCATCCCTGGAGACACCCAAGGTCAGGCTGGACGGGGCTCTGAGCAACCTGATGTACCTGTGGGTGTCCCTGTTCACTGCAGGGGGGTTGGACCAGATGGCCTTTAAGGGTCCCTTCCAACTCAAATGATTCTGTGATTCTGTGTTACTAGAAGTAATAGTTCAGAAAGTGTCATTGCCAGGTTTGCTTGATTTCCTGAAAGTTTGTTGTTGTTGTTGTTTTTCTTTTTTTCTTTGTCTGCAATTGTAATAGATGCATAGAGAAGTGGTGACAGTTATAGCTTCTGCTCTTGGGCATGTACAGACGCTCTAAAACCTCATTCAAACTGCTAAATTGACCTAAATGGCAGGACGTGACAAAAAAAAACCTTGAAAGTCTCTGAAAACATGAGGGTGAAACAAAGGGCAGATCTGAGCAGAGCGAGCGAAAGTGTGGAGATCATAGTGTTGGGAGTGGAAATTCGATGGTTAAAACAAAGTCGGTGTTTTATGCTGTTTCTTTCAACTTGTTTCAGAAAAAGGCACCCTTGGCCTGCCACATATTTGTTAATCTTCCATGTAGCCATGTAGCCAGACCCTGTCATGTGCAATCAGAACACAACTTTCTTTAATCAAGATGGTTCGGATATGCATAGGAGAATGCAAGATAGAAATATTGCTTTTAGTCCTTCTATTTTCTTTTTTTTTTCTTTCCCCAGCATACAGGCTGACTAAGTTGCATGGAAAAGCAGCTCTCTTTCCACTGTTTCACCCCTGAGATCTGCTATTTTCCTAGTCTTGTTGGTGTTGTTGTTCCGTGCTTTTTGCCAGCAAACGCAGGCTGTATTCTTTATGTTCCTCTTGGAACAGCGAATCCTTTCGTCTGAAGATTATTCTTGATGCCTTGAAGCAGGAAACATAAGCAAAAAAACATTTAGATATATAGAAACCTCTGGAAATATTCATGGAATGGCAACAGCTGCCAGGACGTGGGAAGCGGCAGGTAACTAAATAATACTCCTCTGCGTCTGCAGTGCGTGTCGTTTGGCAGAGTCAAGAGCTCTATGTAAGCGATTATACCATGAGCCGTGCAGAGGTTCTGGTTGCTCCGAGGGAGTTCTAGCCCTCTTTCATCAATGGCAAAACCTGGATCCAAAGGCCTGGTGAGAGGTGTGCTGCTGCCTCGTTAGGTGCTTGTGTTTCTGCTGCCTGACGTGCGGTACCCAGCAGTCCAGGCCCCAGTGCTTCCCAGCTCCTGTTGGGCCCAGGCCTCAGGCCCAGGCCTGCTGCGGGACACTGCCTTGCTGGGTTTCATTGGATCCTAGAGAGCATTGGCTTTTTAGCAAGTCAGCTGGCAGCCCCGCCGTGTTTTGTTTCGCGTGGTTCACATTCTTCCATCTAATTCCCACACTGAAAATTTCCAGCTTCCTATTTTCCCCTAGCTGTCCCAGCAAGACGTATTGAATATGCAGATGTGATGGCACACGCTCACACACGTGCTTTTCCTGAAGCAACCCCTCAAAGTTTGTTCTGTGTGTTTGTTTTACTCCTTATTCTCTAATCCCCAAAGTGACATTAAACAGATTTTTTTGTTTAACCTTTGTATGAAATGCTCTTATTTGCAAGGATATGCGAGTTTAGTTGCATTCTGTTATACTCCCTTGTGTGTGGAGGAGACACTGAATAAATGAAAACATATTATAATTGCTATGCACCACGCACAAATTCCTTTTCAGACATCTTGTATGCATGCCTTCTCTAGGACGTATTTGTGAATGTGAACACCGCTGTATTTTCAGACACATCCATGTCGTAAATGACAGTGCTTTTGCTCTTTGTTTAGCAGTATGAGGGCCACTCGTGTAAAGCTTTCAAAATAGGCTATGAGAGGCAGTGAGTACTGGAAAAACAAGGGCTGGTGGAAGAGGAGCTGGGAGTGCTGATGATTGTCTGCTGGTGATGAGTCTCCTGGTACAGCATGGCACCAGGCCTGACCGAAGAGCTGTGCACACCCTGTCAGCACTAGTGATGGAAAGACAATCAGAGATCTGGCTTCTGCTCCAAGTGAGGAAGTTATTTTGCTGCAACAGCATAAATCCTTACCAGGATCTCTTGCTTTCCCTGCAAAATAGAGACTTGGACAATTCCTTCCCTCCTCCTACACAGTGCCCACCCCAGGGGTGGGTGCCTATATCCTCACTCACCGGCTTTTTGTGCTCTACAGAAACAAACAAGCATACAAGGCAGCATTCATAGCACCCTCCTATGCAACACAACGTGCTTTCCTCACCTGCAAGGCAAGCAGTCCTCGCTTTCCCTACAATTACAGTATTTTTGCAGGACACGCTTCACTAAATGGCTGAAATTTGTTCGTCAAAGCTGAGATCATAGAATCATGAATCATAGAATCACTAAGGTTGGAGAAGTCCTCTAAGGGCATTTAGTCCCACCCCAACCCAACACCACCATGTCCACTGACCACATCCCTCAGTGCCACATCCACGCATTTCCAGTACTGCCAATATCCTTTTGCATGGCAGCATCGGATAGGAAGTTTTAATTTTCTCTATTTGAGTGGCAATTAGAAGGCCTAACCTCACTTAAAAGGGTACATGATTTTCCATTAGCTTCAAGGGAAGAACAAACACGTCTCTTTCTTTGGAAAAAGCTGTCACCTATGGACTGTCTTCTTGCATTGGGTCACTCTGCCTGAGGTGTCACTGTGAATATGGAGTTAATAACTGTACACAGCGTCACTGAGGAATCTGTAAAGGAACTGGAGCCTGCAAAGGCTCTATCATGGCATCCACAGGCAATGTCACGATACTGGTCCTGAAATTAATTGGGTGAATAAAGAGACTAAATTCCAGTCTCCCAGATAGTTAGAACCCAAATGAGGTGGCAGAGCAAATCAGCAGCTGTGCCAGCCAAACAAGGTCCTGACCCAACACTTGCTGTAGTCACCAGACAGAAGGTCACAGCCTCGGCTCACTCCAGATGGAGACACCATGGCCAGGGCTGTGTGCCCAGGCTCCCTGCTGGAAATGCCACTGCGGTGCACATTAAGTGCCAAAAACACAGACAGCATAAAGGTGTGGTGCAGAGTGTGACCAGGGAGGGGAGTCCTGTGCCCAGGGTAAGGTTTGGTCATGCAAGAGGACTTGAGCCTCCTTCCCAGCCATGGCTGCTTCTGAAGACCCATACTAGGGCAAGCCCCCTGCCCTCTGATAGATTGCTGCATAGCTATATACACGTGTGGATTTTGACCATGAATGAGAACTTGTCCATAGTTAGTTTCCTTTTACCATTACGATCCCTAGAGCTGGTGACAGTAACACACCATCTGATGCTGCAGTTGTGTCATCGCTCACGGTTGACATCAACCCACACTGTGTCTAAAGAAGTGGTCCAGCCCTCCTTCATCTCTGGCTGAAGGCCAGGTTGCCCACTGCACGCTGCATACATCGGGCTCGAGCAGCACTTTCTGAGCAGATGTGTTAGATAAGCACCTACATTTTCCAGATGATTAAACCCTTGGAGTTTTGATTGTGATGGTTACATTCTATTGTATTTAGTTTTTGAGGGAGAGAGGGGGACACAAAAGCAGGAAAGGGGAAGCTTGGCTGCTGGCAGGATAGAGCCCCCCCAGTGCAATGCAGGATGTGCAACGGGCAGGGTGTGCTCTGCAGCCCTCAGGGTGAGTGGAGAGCAGCCCGTGGAACCTTGCACTGCCTCTCCAGATGCAAAGCAAGTTGTTGCTTTCATTAGTCCTGCTGGGCTGGCAGAGCTGCGGGAGGAGAGATGGAGCTCCACTCTAATAGTGCCTGCACCATCAGCAAGCAGCCACATTGCAGTTTGTGGTGAGGAGAGAGGCAGAAAAAGAGCTTTTCTTGGAATCGCTTTTGGATCACACCAGTGACCTGGGGATCTTTCCAGTTCTGCTTTATTTCTGCTGAGAGACAGGGCAAGCTTGCAGAACTGGGGAGGCGAGAGCGTGGGACTGGATCTGTGTGTATCGGTGTCGATGTGCTGACTTCTGCTTACATCATCACCTTGGAAAGGCAATGTCCTGCAGCATAGGGCTGCTATGAGCTCCTAGGGTGGGAGGCAGAGGTATGCGTGGCCCCCGTTGCTGGCTGCAGCCTCAGGCTTGGCGTGCAGGGCTTTAAGGGATGAGCTGGCAACACAACCAAATGGGTGTGAGCTGACCGCGAACACTTTTAGTCTGGAAATTAGAGAAAGAGTCACAGCTTTTTGCCCAGTGAGTTTGCAGACAGTGTAGGGACCCAAATAAAGCAAACAGCTTTTAGGATGCTTGGAAAATGTATTCATAAGATTGTATGGTTCATCCCTGAAATGTCACACAGCCCCTTCTTCCTATTACCTAATTAAAGGAAAAGAAAGTAAATGAACGATTAAGTTGCACTGTTCAGTTAAATCAGATCTTAACTTTGAAGATGCAGATCTTAACTTTGAAGGCTTTGCTTTTGGTTTAAGGGATGACTAACCTGCACAACACCAACATACTGATAGAGCTCTTTCAGATTAAGTTTGGACAAGCAGCATTCTGCTGAAAGTTTGTATCTGGAAACTGTATTAAAGACCATAAGGAATGTTAGAATAGCATTTTATAAGTGATCTTAAGCACAACACTTTTTTTCTCCTGGAGTTAGAATTGTACATGTTATTGGTGCTAAAATAGAGGTGAGATGTAACACCGTCTTTTTGTTACAAATGTATATGCAGTCTATTTCCAAACAGTCTGAACAGGTTTAGCTTAAATCTGTTGTGTGAAGCATTAATAGGATATTGTTACACTGAATAGAAACGTGGTGGTACAGGAGATAAATCAGTTCTGGAATTGGTTCAGTCAGTGTAATCTGATGTCGACAGGACTTTTTATATATAGCTTCAGCTTTTTCTGTGCTTTGTTGTTGTTTTAATACTGCTGCCCAGGGAGGCTGGGGGAGTCACTGTCCCTGGAGGTGTCCAAGAACCATGTGGATGTGGTACTGAGGGATGTGGTCAGCGGGCATGGTGGGGGTGAGTCTACGGTTGGATCTGATGACCTTCATGGTCATTTCCAGCCTTCATGATTCTGTGATTCTAAGGGTGCCTTGTGCTTTGCAAGGTGAGAGTGAGAAGGGAAATACTTAAAGTCACCTCACCACTGCCTTCCCCTGGCCTGTTCTGCAGCCTCTGTGGAGTGGTAGCCTCAAACTGGCCTGCCATCTGTACCACCTTGCCGGTGCCACCAGAAGACTTTGCCATGCTGTCCTGCCAGGCCTGAGATACCTGCTCACATACCTACTTGTGGATGCTCAGTCCCACCAGGGAGGTGAGGTGGGCTGCCCATCATAAACACGGATGGTTTCCAGGCAGGCGTGTACCTGCAGGGACAGCTATTTGCTGCTGCCTCTATTAAGTGTCAGGGTGCTTAGCCACGAGTTTAGGAGATCGAGATTTCTTTTAATGTCTGGCCTTTTTTGTTCTCTTCAGTACTTCTCCTTTCCTCGCTGTGTTCCTTCATTCTTGCTCTCCATGGGACAGCTGTCACCGTGCTGCTGAGGCTGGCAGCTATGTCTTGGCAATGAGCATGACACGGCCTGGTGACAGTGAGGCCAAGTGCCCTTGGCCAGGGCAGCCATGGAAAAATGAAAGAGCAAGGTAGCGGTGAAAGGAAATCTGGATCTGTCAGCGGGGTGGCAGGTGATGAGATGCAGGAAAAGGTAGCGCACGAGCATGTCAGGAGATCAAACTGAGCGCAGAAGTACCAAAGAAACGAGCGGAGCATAAACAGAAATAATACACCCTTCCAGCAGACAGAGATGATGTGTGCCAAGTCGCAAGGGCAAGGCAATGGCACGGGGAGAGAGATGGGCACTGGGGTGCTACACCTGTTGTAAGATGGACCTGTGGAGTGACTGCTGCAGGTGAAGTAATAACCAGAATACGTATAAAATTGCACGTCTAGGTCGGGTAATGTGGGCACCAGTGTGGCACCACAGTGGCACAGTGCTGAGGGAGGGACTGCAAGGAGCAGCAGAATCGCAGACAGGTATGGGCTGCAAGAAGATGAGAGAAGATGATGCCATTTCTGGGTGAAAGCTGCAAGGGACCAATCTGTATTCTATGCAAAACTGATGGAGTGGAATGGGCAGATATGCAACTTCGATGAGATTTCTGAAGCCTCGCTAAGAGCTGTGGTTAAAAACAAGCCTGGCTGCTGGAAGTGAAGGTAGAGTAATGTGGTATGGTATGGTATGGTATGGTATGGTATGGTATGGTATGGTATGGTATGGTATGGTATGGTATGGTATGGTATGGTATGGTATGGTATGGTATGGTATGGTATGGTATGGTATGGTACATCTTTTGATGCTTCCCACAGCACAGATTTACACATGGAAACCCTCCTTCCCAAGAATGGAGCCCTGTGTCTTTCTGCTGGCTCCTTGAATAGAGGAGACTCTGCTTAAGTGAATATTTTTTCCCATCTCAAGTAAGTGTCTCATGTCAGTCCAGAGGGAGAGAGCAGTGAATGTTTCTGGATGCGCTGGATACTGCAAGGCATTAGAAACACACATTGAACCACGGTCAAGTCTCAGAAATAAACAGGAACTTGAAAAAGGCTCGTGATCGCAGCAGGAAAAATGCACGACCAGTCCTCTGCAGACTGGGAGAAGCTGGACCAGATGCAGGAATGGTGATCATTTAAGTCATGCGGAAGGAGACGCTTTCTTTCAGCTCTGCTTATAGCACTCAGTAAAGATCTGTGTCACGCTTGGGGACATCCCAAATGGAAAGCAGTCACTATAGGACAAGGAGTTTGCTTAAGTAGCTCTCCTTTTCCAACTTATCAGGGCTGTCTTCCAGCCGGGGCTCAACTTTTTCACCTCCTGCCAAATCTTTGGGAATGATCTCATGGACACCACCTCCCCTTCTTTCTCGGAACCTCACATCTTTGCTGTAGTGCACGTGGCAGGAAAAGCATCAGGAAAGGGCTCTTCCAGCATGACTTCCAACACTTGGCATGCAAACTCGTGCTTCAGGTGCAGTTGTCACCTTTGAACACTGAACAAAAGCAAGCAGGTACTAATTCTAGGCAGCTGCCTAGGGCAGCAGAAGCTTGAGAGCATTAACCCAAGCTTTTCATTTACTGAAACAAAAGCTCCTTTTAAAGACCTGTACGGTGAGTAGCAACAGATAGCAGCAAGGAAGGGGAACTGGTGGTGTTCTTCACGCCGCCAGCCAAACACTCTGCAGCTTTTGATGTGGAAGCTGCTGGTACCTCCACCATCCACAGCCGCTTGTGCCAGCGGCAGCCTTGTGCTGCAGTTCAGCATCAGCTTCCTCAGCACCCACAAGGAGACGCGGTGAGGGCAAAGTGCAGAGATGCACCTCTCCCTGTGCATCATTTATACCGTGTGTGTGTGTGTGTGTGTGAAACACACAGGGCTTTTTAAATCTTTTTATAATTATTATTTTTAATTTTTGCCATCGTTCTTATATTTCTATATGGTCCCACTGGTTGTATAGAAATGGAAAGGTGGCACGCGCTCTTCCATAAGGATTTTCTATATCTGAAGCCAGCTTGGAAATTCTTGGGGTGACATCACACCGTGTCTGTGCAGCCTCATTGTTTGTCATGGAAAAGCCATTCATCCATACACGACTTCCTTCCTCCCCAGACTCCCAGAGATAAACTTTCCATTCTGTCTATTCCTTATAGAAGCAGCCCCCAGCCGTGGCTCTGCGCACAGCCCTCGCCATCCCTACATCGTTCTCGGGGCCGTGGGAGCAGGGAAAGGAAGGGTATGAAAGTGTGAATAGTCACCCAGCGGATCCCGCTGTGCCGGGGCAGGCAGAGCGCAGGCTGTGGGTCACACAAGGCTTTTCTGTCTTGAAGCTGATTCCGGCTCTGGCGGCCACACATCTGCCTGCCAGGTGAGGTGGGCCACCAGCTGTAGGTAGAGCACATCTGGACAGGGCAGGAAGCGGAGCGTGCCACAAACAAACACAGCAATTGCACCGTGAGGAATTTGATATAAGATATACTTCAGTGAGGCTGAGCCGCTGGGTCCGGTGATTTCATGGCTTGGGACACGCTTACGTGAGGCAGAACAAAAGGCCGGGTCCTCTTGGCACAGCTTGGGCCTGGCTGGGGACAGCAGGAGGGGATGGCCAGGGATGCCCAGGCCATTTCTGTCTGTGGTGTGTGGCTCGGGGTCGGGTGGGGTGGTGAGGATGGAGCGAGCCGTGATGCGGGTTTCCATTTGGCATAAGGAGCGTTATTAAGTTGGTACCCACGTGGGTCCGGGTGCTTTCTGCCGGGGTTGAAGGCGGTACACTGAGGGGCTGCCGGGTTGCCCCCGTTGGGCTGTTGGGACCCTTGGACCTTTAGAGCTCTCTCATCTCTCACCACCTCCCGACCCGCCTTCCCTCTTCCTGCCCATAAAGCGCCCCGGCGCCGGTGCCGGCCCGGCCCGTAGCGCCGCGGAGCCTCCCCCTGCCCGGGGCCGCGTTTGAAGGCCGTTTCGGGGAGGCGGAGAGGAGGGGGAACATTTCCGAGCCGGCCCCCGCATTACAAAGGCGGCGGGGCGAGCGCGGCTCTTTGAAGCTCCCCGACGGCTCCCGCACACCTGCCGCCGCGGGGCTGCGGGCACCGGCCCGTCCGGGAGGCACCGGCGGACCACCGGCGCAGGGGCGGGGGGAGACGCTTCAAAGAGGGCTCTGAGGCTGCGGGGGGAGGACGGCAGGGAGGACGGAGGCGGGGGTGGAGGGGGCTCCCCGCTGCCGTCGGGGGCGGGGGGGGCGCGGCCGGGGGAGGGTCCGTGGGGTGGGCGGGGGCCGGGGGCCGCGCTGGCCGCGCCCCGCAGCACGCAGACCCCGCCGTAGGGCTCAGCTCCTCTTCTCCTCCTCCGCAGGGCGCCCCGTGCCGGCGGCCGCCTCCGCGGGGGCTGCCCCAGCGCCGCCGCCGCCCGCAGCCCACCATGACGGGGCCGAGGCTGGCGCTCGCCGCCGCGCTTCTCTGCAGCTGCACCTCGCCGGTGGCCGACGCCAACTCCTGGTGGTGAGTGAGTGAGTGAGCGAGTGGGGCGCGGGGCTGCGAGCGGAGCCTTTGTCCGGGGCCGGGGGCGTCCCGGGGCGGGCGGAGCGCGGCGGCGGCGGCGAAGTGCCTCATCGCGGGGTGCTCTCGCTGCAAAACTCCCCGGTTCTGGGGAAGTGGGATGCCGGCGGCCTGGGAGGCTTCAGTGCGGGGTCGGGCTTTGCATGAAGGAGAGATGGGGGAGAGGCGGGTGATGTCTCCTGTCCGAAACCGAAGGAGCCCCTTCTCCGGAGCTGCGGGCGCAGCCCGGCCCGAGGGCACCGCTGCCGGAGTGCTGTGCGAAGCTGCTCCCGCTCCGCTCCCGCAGAGAAAGTGCCGAGCTCCGTACCCCCTTCCCATGCCGGGTTCCTACCGCTCGAGCCCTGGGACGGACTCACATCTGGCAGCGTGGGGAGGGGAAGGCGAAAAGCGCATCCAGCCTTCGGGGCTGGCAGCGCTTGTGGGACCGCAACCTCTGTGGGACGTTTCTCCGTGCAGGTCGTTGGCCATGAACCCCATCCAGAGGCCGGAGATGTACATCATTGGCGCACAGCCCGTGTGCAGCCAGCTGCCGGGGCTGTCCCCGGGGCAGCGCAAGCTGTGCCAGCTGTACCAGGAGCACATGGTGTTCATCGGCGAGGGGGCCCGCAGCGCCATCAAGGAATGCCAGTACCAGTTCCGGCAGCGCAGGTGGAACTGCAGCACGGTGGACAACACCTCCGTCTTCGGCCGGGTCATGAAAATAGGTAGGAGCTGCGTTCTGCTTTAAAAACATGCATGGAAGCGATGTGCCCTGGTGGGATGCCCTTAGCTTGTCCATTCCCCCGTGCGCAGGTGCTGCTCACGCTGAGCCACCGCTGGAGCCAGGGAGGTGGGACACGGGCTGCTTTTGTTTGTGCGCTGGTTTGGAGCTGGGAACAATGGACCTACATTATCATTCGCAGCATCTGGAGTGCCCTTGGACAGGGAGTGTGGCCCTGAGATGCGGGAAATACGGGCTCCCCCCCCTTTGGGATCGGCCCCCTCCTCCCTTCTCTGCTGTTTTCTGTGTAAACCGAAGGGATTTTTATAATTCCTGCCCCTGCTGGCTGTGCGGGGCGCATTGGCAGGCCATCGCTGCACTTGAATTGAGGTGTGACCTGGCTGCATTGTCCCGGCTCCTTTTGAAATGCAATCATCTGATGGCAAGAAACTGAGAAATCCGGGCTGGGTTTGATGTGTCCGACAGTCAGGACAATAAAGAAAAGGTGTTAAAACAGCCTCTCACACACACTCACACACATGCACATACTCAAGCCTCTGTGAGGAGGGGTTCTGTGTCCCACCCGCACAGCTGACGCTGAAGAATCCAGGGCCAGCTACTTCTCAGCTCTAGGGTCAGGGAGAGCACTTAATAAGGGAGGGAGAACGGTTTCCTGCAGCCTTGGCTGCCCCCAGCATCTCTTAATGCCATGACATAGGCTCGCTCAGAAAGCTTCAGAGCTTTAATGTCAAGGCAAAAGGGGCGCTGGGGTGATCGCTTCCATTCAATCCTGAAATTCTTATGTGTCTCTCTGGAGAATTTCAGGGATTTTCCTCCATGTCAGTCCCTAACCCAGCCCATTAGAGCCATTCCCAAGCCCAGCCTTGCTGCCCATCTGTCCCGCTCACACCCCAACAAATCCCCTCTTCCCCAGGATGCGCCTTTGGGAAACGCCGTTTCCTGACACATACTTTCAACTGCTGACACGCATCCAAGGCATCTGTGCATCCTTCATCAATCGCTGTTTGATAGCAAGGGTGGTGTCCAGATGAGGCAGTGTGCAATCCCAGGTTGTCAGTAGGGCTTGTGCTTCGGGGTATGAAAACTGCAACTCAGCCAGAGGGAATGGACAGCAAATACCCGTCTGGTGTCCCTCCCTCCCGTGTAATTTAATGTCCCAGAGAATGAGGAAACATGCAGGTTCCCAGAGAGATCCTAATGACCCCACAAGGGTGTATGGAAAGAGGTTAAAGTGGGAGTGGTTTTGATGAGGACAGAGGTGGTGTGAGTATGCACTGCTTGTGTCCCGTGGTCCCGCTGCTGTTTGGTTTGTGCTGGGGAATGTCCAGGAGGGACCAGCTGGTGTCTGTAGCTGCCCACCATTTAAGAGCCTGTCCAAGCAGAGACCTCTTCTATCCTTTAGATCCCTGTTCTAAGGGAGTGTGTTCAGCAGTGGTGTTGGTTCTCCACAGCAAGGAGATGGACACCAGAGGCAGTCTGGAGGGTTTCTGAAGAATCATAGCTGATGTCTATGTGTGTGATAAGTTGCTGTGGAGAGGGATGCTGCCTCTCCTCCTCCCTCTTGGCTCTACCTTCTGATTTTACTTCTGCTGACTTTATAGTGAGATGCTAAGATAAGAAAACAAACCCCTTAATCTCACAGGTCACGTCAACTATAAAGCCATTCTTCCCCAGGTTCATGCTGTGTGCCTGTCTCCTGTTCTCAGCCCCTAAACCCAATCCTGGACCACAGCCCTATCCCTGCACGTGGTGCCAATGGAATGAGAAGGGTCTGGAGACTGGAATATCTGCAGAGGCATGCCAGGGAGATGTGGAGAGGGGGAAGGAGATAAGGAGGGCCCAGAAGGTGTGCGGTGTGCCAGCAACCCGAGGCTGCCCACCCACCGCTGCAGGCATGGCATATGCTACGTGACTTCCTGAGCTGCCTTAGATTATTTGAGGGGAGGAGAACCTACCCTGGCCAAATCCAAAGCCTGGGGGAAATTCAGGAGAGCGTTCACTCAGAAACCTGGAAGGTTGGTTTGCTTCTCGCCTCGCAGCGCTTGGCTCAGCGCAGGAGTGGGAGAGCCGCTTGGTCTGTGTTCAGTCGCTGTGCCTTCATTCTGTGTGTGCTAGCAAGGCAGTGCAGCTCAGCAAGACAGGGATTTGCAGGGGAATCGGTAGCACTGAAGTCGTTTTAATGTTGATTCTTCCTAGTGTTTCTGTTATCGTGAGAATCACCCTTAGCTTCTGAATGTAATTCCTGGCTTGTTCAGCAACTGTATCTGCTGACGTACAAAATTCATCCTTCTGAAGATGCCTCTTGTCCTGTCAAGAGAGATTTTAGATGGCATGTGTACGTACTCATACCTTATATACAGATATATTCCTTATTTCGGTGTTTATGTAGAAGAGAGCAGAGCACCCAAGAAGTCCATGTTGGCATTTCCCTGGGGGAGGAAGGAATACACAGCCTGTCATCTCCCGCAGAGAAAACAGCAATGGGTGAGGGGGACTTCCAGGACAGTCAGTCCTCTTTGGAGCCATAGATCTTATCTCTTCTGCCTTTTCAAATGCAAAAAGGAGAAAAGGAGTCATAAAAAGACAAGAACAAAGAGAAATACTTTTCCCAGAGACAGGAACACTTCAGAGAAATGCTTTTTTTTTTTTTTTTTTTTTTCCCTTTAGTCTTTTGAAGCTCCAGCTTTTCCATTAGAAAAAGTCAGAGTAACACACTTCCTTCTCTTTTGCTTCATTCTCCCGGCTGGGGTCGGTTCTCCTGTTTCCCTCTTTCAGCTCCGGGAGGCCTGATGCCCAGCAGGCAAAGTCGGGCTGGGGGGGTAGGGCCCACACAGCCCCAGAATGTCAACAGCAGAATGACAGGCACCCACCCGCAGGACACGGGTTTAGGGACGAACCCAGCACTGAGGTGATGCTGTAGTATGTAGTGAGGACTCAGGTAGGTTCAGAGAAGATGGGCTGACATCCTGATGTTTTCTCAAGTCTGGAAGCATGTTAGAAGAGCAGAAATAGGAGACCAATCGAAGGTTGTGTAAGCTCACAGCTACCGGCTATCAATTTGCTTTCTGTTAGCAAGGGGTTTCATGCACACATCTGATTCTGCCTCCCAAATCTAACTTGCATCAGTTTAGCACCATGGTTTGTTCTGCTTCACGTACAGCCAGGAAGAAAAACTCTTGCTGCTTGTTGCAAACTCTCCCATCACCATCCCAAACTTCTTGTGCAGATCCAGGAACTGCCACTATCCTGGGCTCCTTTTGCGGATGTGAGAACTGCACACGAGTTGAGTGCCGCTCCATCTGAAACGCGTGGGTGCTTAAACAGGGACAGTGAAAGTGCAAAGCCAGCCTGCCACACCGCAGGAACTGCAGCCAGCCTTCGGGATCCTAAGCACCCGCAGTCATGCGGCCACTGCTGAGCAAGCTGCAGCCCCAGGAGGTCCTGTCCCCGTGTGTGTTTCCATCGCTCCCAGTACCAGGAGTGTGGCTCCCACAGGGCACTGAACAGGAAGGCTGCTCTGTCTGCAGGGCTCCCACCACACGGGCACAGTGGTAAAGCTGCACAGTGGACCATTGCTTTAAAACTAGCCATGCCATGTAAAAAGCTGGATTAGTTACTGCAAAAGGACCACAACTGCCCTACGGGCTGGTGTCAGCTGAATTACCTTGACTGGGAGTCACTCCTCTTTGCCTCTCAGTCTGGGAAAGTTCTTGGGGCATAGTCCTCTTCCTTATGACTCCCTTGCATGCTGAATCCTGCAGCATTTTATCATTCTTTGTGCATATGGCAGGAGCCCTTAGTGAACAGCCTTCATTTAGTGGGAAAAAGAAAATGAATCCCAAGTTGCTCTACAAGGTGGGTGCCATTCACAGCCTCGCCTTTGTCTTGGGTCATTACCACTAAGCTGGTGATAAGCCGCTATTAATTGCAGAGTGTTGGCACATGCAAATTGGAACAAGAGCATACCAAAGGCATCGGCTGGGTCCTGCTGAGGGAGCTGGCGCTGAGCATGGTGACAAACTGCTCCTGGGGCACCTGCCCTGTGGGAACATACTAATTTATTGGGGAGCATCTGAAGGTCAGCTCTTGCTGGGGTGCACCATTTATGGCCCACCAGCATCAGACTGCTTATTCCATGATAGCACAGGTGTGGATTCCCCCCCGCCACCACCTTACAGAGCCATGGCAATTCACAACATTTGGCCCATGCTGCAGTGTTATGGCTGCACTGGTGCCTGGCTCTGGCTGCAGTGAACCTGTGCCAGTAGCAGAGAGCAGGAGATCTGGAGCAGCTGCTGGGATGCATCCTGAGCAGGGCTGTCTCATGAGTGTGCAAGCAGAAAGGCATAGAATCATAGAATCATTTGCATTGGAAGGGACACTTAAAGGCTACCTGTTCCAACTCCCCTGCAGTGAACAGGGACACCCACAGGTAGATCAGGTTGCTCAGAGACCTGTTCAGCATGACCTTGATTATCTCCAGGGATGGGGCATCCACCAGCTCTCTGGGCTTTACTGAATCTTTTTGTTTATTGTTGTGGAAAAATGGTTTCCTACAGTTTATCTTGAACCAAGTCTCAGCTGACCACATTTAACCAAAATGAAATTGGTTGTGCTCCTTAAATACACTTGTCCCAGTTGAAGTGGAGCACTTCTAGACTGGTATCTGGTGATACGAAGTGCTCCCCTTGCACAGCCCCAGCCTCGCTGGTTGTTCTCAATGGCTTTTGGCAGGTTGGTGGCATCAGCTGTATTTTCAGCAAATAAATAACCTGGTTCCTCCAGGTTAAAAACAGAGCATCAAGGGCCATAGAAATGATCCCAGGGACGGAACACTTCCCTTCCAAGGACAGGCTGAGAGAGCTGGGGCTGTTCAGCCTGCAGAACAGGAGACTGCAAGGTGACCTGAGAGTGGCCTTTTTCATATCTGAAGGGGTCTATAAGAAAGAAAGGACCAACTCTTCAGCAGAATCTGTTCTGACAGGACGAGGGGAAATGGTTTCTGCCTAAAAGAGGGAAGATTTAGATTGGATATAAGGAAGAAGTATTTTACACTAAGGGTGATGAGGCACTGGAGCAGGTTGTCCAGAGAGGTGGTGGATGCCCCATCCCTGGAGACACCCAAGGTCAGGCTGGGTGGGGCTCTGAGCAACCTGATGTACCTGTGGGTGTCCCTGTTCACTGCAGGGGGGTTGGACCAGATGGCCTTTAAAGGTCCCTTCCAACTCAAAATGATTCTAAGGGTTGACCTAAAGTAGAGAGGGAAAGAAGGCTGAGCAGCCCCTGCCTGTGGCGTTTCTGTTTCTTTTGGGTAAGGTTTAGCATTTCCAGAGCTCTTAACTGGGCAAACATAAGAGTAATAAAAATAATAGACCCTGTGGAACAGCACTACATACTCATGACAGACACTTTCTTCCAGGCTGTATCAGAAATCTCAGCCCCTTTCTTGGTGAGTGTCAGACTCAGGTTTGGTTTTGCTCCCGGTCACACAGAAACTGCCAGCACTGGGCAGGCAATTATTTGGGGCTGTTACTGTGGAGAGAAAACACTAAAGGGATGCCAGCCTGTGTTAGGGCATTTCTCCCTTCACCAGAGCAAGCCGGTTCTTTTACACTTGACCAAACAGTTAATTCTGTACACTGTTTGATAAAAGAGCTTCATCTGTCATTAATTTGCTTCTCGCATTCTCCTGCAGGTAGCCGAGAGACTGCTTTCACCTATGCCGTCAGCGCCGCTGGGGTGGTGAACGCCATCAGCCGTGCCTGCCGCGAAGGAGAGCTGTCCAGCTGTGGCTGCAGCCGCACAGCCAGGCCCAAGGACTTGCCTCGAGACTGGCTGTGGGGCGGCTGTGGGGATAACGTGGAGTATGGGTACCGTTTTGCCAAGGAGTTTGTGGATGCCAAGGAGAGGGAGAAGAACTACGTGAGAGGTTCCGAGGAGCAGGCTCGCATGCTGATGAACCTGCAGAACAACGAGGCTGGGCGCAGGGTAAGAGGAACACTGACACTTTCCAGCTGAGAGCTCTGGGACTCAGTGGGTTTTTGTTTGAGTTGTTTTGCTTTAAATTTTCATTTGTTTTGCTTGGGAGGGTGGAGAATCTGCATCTACTTAGAAAGGACAAGCATCCCTCATGGAATAGCGATGTAAAAGTGACGTCTTCACTGCATTACATAGTTTGAACATCTTGTATGTCTGGAGTCACAAATTTGGATTACTACAAATAAGAGTCCTTTGTATAACAGGGAGTGTATGTTACCAGCCTTTTTAACAGCTTGTCCTGTTGCCTTGAGAGAACCAGGGATAGAAAATGGTCGTTTGAGGGATGGCTGAGCTTCAGTAACATCTGAATTCGAAGATCAAGTTAAAAGACAGTTTGCAGCGTGGCTAAAACATCACCACGACTTACTATTGCTGTTGCATGTGATGCATGTTGCATCAAAACTGAGTTGCGATTTCGAATGATGGCATGGTTTTTGATGGAGGAAATTTGTGTCTTCCTTAGGGATACAGCTAAAACCAGTTCTGTGCTTCCTACTACAAGTGCACTAAGTTGTTTGAACTGTGCTTGGAGTGCTGCAGTGCTTGCTCTTCTGCAGACAAGACCCCCGAGGCAATTTCTTTGTCTCCAGTTAGCTCAGGACTTAGACAAAAGCTTTCCTGAGGGCCCGGCAAAAGACAATGTTATTTCAAGGTTGTTTCTGGTAGACTCTGTAGAACAGATGGCCACAGAAAATAACCTTAGATTAGGTGAACACAAGTCGTTTAGATTAAATTGAATGGAAGTATAAACCGGTGTGTAATTAAGTTCGTGGATTTCAAAGAACAAACTGATAAAGTAAGGGAGCCAGTTAGTAAACTCAGCCGAGGAACTTGGTGTGGAGGAGGTCTGGAACTTTTTCAAGTCAAAGATGCTAAAGCCATTACAGTTCTGCATGCCAAGCAAGAGGAAAAAGCTTGTAGGAAGAATATCCAGACCTCACTGAATGAATTACTACCAGAAAGAAGCTGTTAGGAATAGACCGAGAGCCTACGAAGAATGGAAAAAAAGAACTGATAGCAAATAAATAACAAAAAACTCTGTCTTAGAGGTCAAGAAGTGTAAAGATGAACTGTGAGAACAGTGAAAAGTCAAGCTGAGTCAGACCTTGCAAACGGTAGTAACAGAAACAGCATAAGTTACTCTTTTTTTTTTTTTGAATCTTAGTAGATTGAAAGAGATTGGAAGAAAGGAGCTGCTGTTTAGTGAGGATGGGGCTGAGTTTAAAGACAGAGTAGTTTTGCTCCCCAGAGTAAGTGAGTGTTTTACCTGGAGCTTTGAGTCAGAACGAGGCATTGCTCTTGGTAAGGGCTACTGTATGTCTGCTGCATGACAGAGAGGTCTTTTTCTGTCCTCAGTACTTCTGCCTAGAGAAGTCAGTGTTCTCAATGTAGAATTGTAAATCCTCCTGAGACTGTGCTTTCTGGGGGCAGCCAGGCAGAGTGCCCTGGGGAAAGGCATTGGCGATGCTCCTGGCACCCCATAGAAGTGAGAAAGGCAGGAGGAGGCAGCTCTTCTCAGATAGGCAGGGGAAGAGGGGCTGAACGGCAAGTACTGACATTCAGAGCCAGCAGACTCAGGATGGGTGGGATTGTTCAGGAGGCTGCTGACAGAGAGGTGTTTGGGATTGGGTTGAATGGGCTGGATGATCTCCAGAGGTCTTTTCCAACCCCTAAGATTCTGTGATTCACATGGGAGTCAAGCAGTAGTAGCAAAGGGCTGGGAGAATGGAGGGCTTTAGAGTAAATGGGACTGGAGTGTCAGGGTGGATTGGATAGATGAAGGGGTAGTGAGGAGTGTAGATGCTGGGATCAGGAAAGGAGGTGAATATGAATGGATCTAGCCTGAGCTAACTCTGAAGTGACTTTGCTATGAGTTTTGGTGTTGTCTGGCCAGTACAAGGCAGCCTTTCCTCACAGGTCTTGGAAATGTTAACATGTTGAAGTGGCAGCAAAGGGAACCAAAAGTGATCACTACCAAAGTGGAAGCAAAAATTGGGAAACTTAAGGCCCTCAAGACACATGGAGAGTCCTTTTAGTGCCCTGGCATTCTGAAAGAGCTGGCACCTGGTAGCACAGGCAGAGTGACCTTGGTAGTGTTTACAGGAGGACATCTCACATTTCTTGAATATTGATCATGCAGTCATTTAGAATATCATTGATTTACTGAAAGGCAAAATAGATTCAATAGGTAAATGATAGCTAAATGACTTAGCTAAACTTCTGTGACATAATTCATATATTTCCCACATGAAAACACTTGGTTAGATTGGAAAAGATAAAGGATACAGTGACTGTGAGATGGATAAGAAACTGATTCAAGACAGGGTGTCAGTAAGTTGTGAGAAAAGATGCATATTGATCTTGGGAAGGCTTAATTAGCAGACTTCTTCAAGGACTTGCCTCAAGACCAACACTTAATATTTCGCTTCTTAACCTTGGCACAAGAGTTAGGAGTGGGGTGATGAAATTTGCTGATTATGCAGAGGTGGCAGATATTACGAATACGGAGAAGAAACTAATTTCACATTGAACAAAACTGCATTGAAACAACCATTTCAAGGTCCTGCATGAAAAACATTTTTGCTCATTAGGAAACTAGAAAGGAGTTGTGTGCAGCTGTCAGCTGTAGGTGACAGCAGATGCAGTGTGTCTCCTAAGGTGGCAAGTACCCTGCAACATAAGAAGGAAAGTCTTTTTGTAAAACATGGGGGAATAGTAATGCCATTGTATTAAGCTCTTGTAAGGCCCCAAAATATTGTGTGCTCTCATATTCCCAAGTAAAATGACCCCAGACTAGAGAAGGGTTGTTGTGCTTGACCCATGGGATAGGAATCTTTTCTTAAGAAAGCAGGCTGGAACAGCTTGCCATGTTTAGCCTAGCAGAGTGAAAGCTGAGAGAGGATATGACTGATGTCTACGTTAGTGGGAGAAATAATAGCGAAGGAAAAGTACTTTTTAAGCAAAAGGCCAATTTGGCACAAGAGCAAATGGGCATAAAGTGAATACGCTTAGGCTGGAAATTAGAAAAAGATATTTTATCATTGGAATAGTGATCAGAATAATGGTGCCTGAAAACCTAATGGCTTTAAAAAGGGCACTCAATACATTTAAGAAAAGCGTTACTTGAAGTAGTGCCTACAATAGCAAGAGATTGTACTTAATAACCAAGGAGGTCCCAGCTAGTCCTGCATTCCTGAATGTTTTCACTTCTGAGATTCTGGTTTTGCAAAGAAGAAGGTGCATATGTAACTCCATATTCCTGAAAATGCTGCTGCAGGAAAGGAGTAGTGGAAGGGGATGTGGCGGTGAGCACTGCTAAGTGACCACCAACTGCTGTCCCTTGTGCAGCCTTGCTCCCGCTTCCCAGCCTGTGTTTGAATGGATGATGTTTCTGATTTCCAGGCAGGTTTTTGGCAGGTGTTCCCACTCAGTTTCTTCTAGGTGAGACTGTCTTCTAATACCCTGTGGAGCTCTGAGGGCAGGAGGGAGGATTGTCCCTGCTCTCAGCACTTCTCATGAGGAGCTGAAGGGGCCAGGAAGGAAGCAGAGTCCTTTTATCTTTCAAGGCACTTCTGACCCCATCACCCCTTCACTCCACGTCACAGTCCGTGTGGTAATGCTCCTGGCTTTATTGCCCTTGTTTGTTTGTCTTTGGCTGTTATCTCAATATGCTCTTTCCTTCCATCTGTCTCTTTTTTCCAGTTGGTCTCCATTACCCTCTCTTCTTTCTCCCATTCCTTATCTGTCGCCCTTGTCTGGCGGGCTGTAGTGGTCAGTCCTTCTGCACTATTTACCCAGTCGGCATATGGCAGGCCTCAGTCATCAGTCACTCAAGCCAGTGCCAGGAGAGCCTGGAAGGGGGTCTGGCTAATTGACCACATAGGAATTCCCCATTAATTCTCTTCCTGTTCCCATTCTTGCAAGAAAAGAATTGGAAGAGAACTTGGGCTTATGGGAAGGGGCCTTAAGCCTTTCCATTAAACACGTTTTCAACCTGCTTAAGTGGTGTGGCCATCAATCAGACCCTGCTTTCAGAAGTGTACATGGGGTCTGTTATTCTTTACCTTGACCCTCGCCCAGTCAGAAAGGAGCCCTCCAATTTCCTCTATGTTCTCCCCATCCAGGCAGCCAAGGGGAAAGGGGAGTTAGAGGCTGAAGCCGGGGTTACCTCAGCAGGATGTCGCTGGTGGGGGCTGAGCGGCGCCATGCTTACCTGTGGTAACTGGTAGCGCTCACATTCCCCCCGCATGGCCATCACCCACACGGGCCAGATGTTTTGAGCATCAGTTGCTTAAAGCCAAGTCGGAGTGAACTCAGCCCCATGACATTCGCTGAGAGAGATCGGGTTGCAGTGTTTTTCTAAAGGAACAAAGCCTAGGATTAGGAAGAATCATAATACTTTATAAAAACGTATGCAAGGGCAAAGGAGGCACGAGTGGCCTGGGATTTGGCGGAACCATAACCAAAAAGTGCTAACTAAAGCTCATAATGAGCAGAACTGGCAATGTAGTGAGGATATAGTAAGTGTTTGGAGCTTGGAAAATTCAGCTGTAGCTCTGTCTGGTTGTTGTGCAGCAGGAGTCCTTAAGTAGCAGTGTGGTTGGTCCTCTACACTTACCCTTCAAGCCAAGACGACCGCTTAACTCCCAGCCTGTAGCTGGTACCCTGCACTGTGAGCACTCGCCTCCACAAATTGAGCTCCAAGGAGCAGAACTAAAGCTCCTCTGTTTTCAGGACTCAGCCCATTGATTTCTTGGGAGCTGAGTTGGCCTCCGTGTGATTTAGCCATTAAACCCAATTGAATCTTTGCTAGCTGTGAGAAGCACTAGGTGTTTGTTAGAGCAGGAGCCGACACTTGCTTTAGGAGAACTCTGACCTCTCCCTGCTAGTCCGCAGTGCAGTCATACGCAGAAGGCTTTGTTTGCTGGATCGCCTTAATCGCTTGTTTCTTGGCAAGCGAATGTGGAGAGCTGAGAAACTTTCTTTGTCAATGAGTGAGGCAGGAAAGGAACCTCAGACTTGGTCTGCTTTCTTCAGCAGAAAGCCTGTCTGGAAGATGTATCGCTGACTTCTTCAAAACATCCTATTTTTTCTCACGTTCCTTGATCTCCCCACCCCAGCTGCAGCTGGTGGTAATTCTGCAGCCGATGCCAAATAGCTCTGTTTGGCATGTGGGATTTGGCAGAGGCAATGCCTTGCGAACGTGCAAGAGGCAAGATGGCCATGAGAGAGCAGATGTCAGCCTCATATGTAAAACGCAAAGAGCTCTGCAAGTCAAATGCTGTACACTTGGTAGCTCTGACTGAACGCGGATGCCAGCCCTTCACTTTGTAAACTCTGAGTTCCTGTTAGCGCTGACAGGGTCTCACATAGCCAGCAGTTTGGTACCTGCATCTGAAATTAATGGAAAGAACAAACCCGACCTGCACTTGAAGGCTTGTTTTTGTCTTGTTTTGTTTTCATTGGTTTTGAGCTATGTTATTCTAAAATGTTGTTCAGTTTCTCTCTCTCCTCCCAGCTAGTGCAGGGAGGAGGAGAGTGAGGGCTGTACTTGCTCTATTGAGGGTTTTACACCCATTGGCATACATTCTCCTGACCATTTGTTCATTTTGGTGTCCTTCCTTGCAGTACAAGGTGCTGTACTTTCAGGGACGTGATGCAACTTAAGCCTCTCTTAGACTTCTGAAAAGGGAACTCAGTATCTCAGAGAAGACAATACTAGAAAGCGTGTTTGCTTTTTGAAGCGTATGTCCTTCTGCTTTGCGCCAGTGATTTTAGTGCAGTGGAGTATATGGACACGAGATGGCGCAAATTTGCAGCTAGGGCTTACTTATCTGCTGTTCTGGGAGACTGGTAATGCATGGAAGAGATGTGGACGGCTCTGACAGTTTGAAGGTGTTCACCTTCCACACCGTGGCTACCATCTCCGCTCCTTGTTCTCTGAGATCCCTCTGGAGACTGCAGGGAACGAGATCCTCGGCAGAGAGAGAAGGGAAAGGCATGGGTTCATATATTTATTCCAAAAGGACGCAGGTCTATTCCTAGAGCGATAGCATCAGTTCCTGTTTTAGTTGGCAGGAAATGAGCAGGTTTCCAGGTGTTCCCTTGTATCAACTGTGAAGGGAAAAATATGCAGTAGGGTGGTCCATGGGGCATGGGGAATTTCCAGAAGTACAAGGATAGGGCTCTTCCTCATGGTCTTTCTTGTTCCTGACCGTGCCATCAAGTCAGCAGCCTGCTGGAGGAAAAGAAGGTGGGGTGAGGGAAGCCATGCTTAGCAGCAGTGTGACCAGAAATATTTAGGGAATCGGCTTGCAGTTGGAAGAAGAGGAGATTTTTATCTGTTCTGAAGGATGAAACAGCAGAAAAGGGGGTATGATCAAAGCTGTTACGAAAATGTGGTTGTGGATTCATTATACCAAATGCCAGCTGCTGGGTTAGTGAGAATGCTGCATTGCTGACCATGCTCCTTTCCCCGCAGGCCGTGTACAAGCTGGCGGATGTGGCCTGCAAGTGCCACGGCGTGTCAGGCTCCTGCAGCCTCAAGACGTGCTGGCTGCAGCTGGCAGACTTCCGTAAGGTGGGCGACCTGCTGAAGGAGAAGTACGACAGCGCGGCCGCCATGCGGATCAGTCGCAAAGGCAAGCTGGAGCTTGTGAACAACCGCTTCAACATGCCCACACAGGAGGACCTGGTCTACGTCGACCCCAGCCCGGACTATTGCCTGCGCAATGAGACCACCGGCTCGCTGGGCACACAGGGCCGCCTGTGCAACAAGACCTCAGAGGGCATGGATGGGTGTGAGCTGATGTGCTGTGGACGGGGCTACGACCAGTTCAAGAGCGTTCAGGTGGAGCGTTGCCACTGCAAGTTCCATTGGTGCTGTTACGTCAAGTGTAAAAAGTGCACAGAGATCGTTGACCAGTACGTCTGTAAATGAAAAAGAGCCGCCAAAGCAACAAATCTATATTATATAAATCTATATAAATATATTTTATATTTGTATAAATAAACAGATGATGATAATAATTAAAGAAGCTTATTTAAGAGACATTTTGGTTTTGAGATTTCCCCCGTCAAGCTGGCTGCATTGTCATCTCTCCCCTTCTGCCGGGGAGTTTGTGTGTGCATCTCCCCTCGGAGGCTCCACGCAGGGTGAAGATGCCACAGAGGTGCTGACAGAGTGAACCCCCCGCACGCACACACGCACATACACACACCCACACACATAGACCATTTCACAACAGAAACCGAATCGGCAGCAAGGAGAAGGGTAGGTGCTCCCTTCTGTTTCAGCATTGCATCTCAGCGTTTTGCATTGTTCCTGGACATCTGAAATCACAGCCAGGCGTGGCAGAGTCCTGGTTGTCCCAAGTGTCAAGCCCTGTCACCCCACTAAACACCAGTGGGGATTTTGGAACCAAATCTTGATCTCTCTAAAGGGTTTTGTCACACGAAAGGGAAAGTTACCAAGGCTCGTGCACAAGAACACAGCTTAAACTCCACAGTCGTGTAAAGCGTTCCTGGATGCTGCAAAGCCCACAGCATGACAGCGGAAGGTCTGCATGCCGCTGTGAGGAGGGAAAGTGAGACCTGTGGCTGGGAGTCCAAGTGAAGCCAGCACCCAGCTCCTCCGTGCCGCCAGGACACAGGGGAAGGCTGTCCAGCTCAGTCTACGTGGCAGCATACAAGAGAGAGAAGAACTTCTCCTTTTAATCCCATGCTGAAACTTGTCATTGTAGAAGAAAAGTTGCCAATGCCAGGGACGTTTGCAAAGGAGACATACTTCATATTCTGCCAGAAGTTTTGCGTACACCACTGCATAAGCGCTCCTGATGCTGCTGCCATCTTTCCTCTTTGGAGTGGGTGCAGGTGGTCACCTTGCTTGGCTCTGTTGAATCCTCCTCACCACCGTCTCAGATGTATAGTTTCTCTTTAATATTAAACACCCCTCAATTAAATCTCTTTCCCTCTGTTGCTTGTGTATATGTGTGGTTTTGTTTTATTACATTTTGGGGCTCTTTATTTTGCTACTTTGTATTTCACAGACTGGGGGCCTTGCTCTTCCCCAGCATAAGCTAAACACAGGTAAGTCTGCTCCCAGACTTTGTTCTCCGCTCAAAATTTTTTGTGCACTTTTTATTGTTATATAAGCATATAATAAAATTATACCAGGGCAGAAGCAGTCACCGATGCCTGCTACCCAGTCTTACCGCTTTGGAGTCCAATTCATAAAGCAGGGAACAAATGCCGTTTCTAGCACAAGACGTTTCCTGTGCCTCCTGGCATCTGCAGAGCTCGTTTGCAGTCAGAGAACAATCAGGAGAGGCCAGTCCCGAAAATACAAGGCTTTGTTAATATACATCCTCTTTCTTACAGGCATTCCAAGGGGGTTTTTAACTTGTATATTTAAAAAAATGCACAAAATATGCCAATAAACAAAGAGGCAGTCGCGAAGATTATTGTTGTTTTTTTATTAAACCTCTGTTTCTTATAAAGCATTGCACTTTTACAGATCCCGCCATTTCAACCACCAGAGAAGAATTTCTATGTACCTTTCATACTTCAAATATTTGAGGACTCCAGAAAAGCAGAAGGAAGAAAAATTATGTTTCATAATTAGGAGCCGTTGTTTTTTTAAACCAACGTGTCCAGTTTTTAATTTTATTTTTTTTACTCCGACAGGCCATATATTTGCTGGCATCCCAGAATGCAGTTTCTTGGAATATAAACAGTGGCCTAGATTTATTTTATTATATAAAATCCAAAGCCAGTGGTATTGTGATTCAAAGTAACGGAAATAGTTTTCCATGCATGGAAAAAATGTGAGTGCAATGGCCTGATCCAACTCCCATTAAACTTCAGTGGGAGCTGGACTGAGCCCAAGATCAGATCAAATGTGTGAGCTATTCACTCCTGGGATACTATATGTTTCTAGCCCAGTAATAAAACTTGTTCTACCTTGGATACATCTAAAAAGACCATTCCTCCCACCGTCCTCACTTCGTGTTCTTGTCCATCCTCATTGCATCAGTCCTTGAAGGTGTCAGCTATTTGTATACGGCACCCTCAGGCATTGTTAACATGTCTAATAATTCCAAATGATTTCACTTGGCCTTCCCAATAAAGACCACACATTTAAGGGAGTCCCAGCTCTCCTCGCCGTTTGGCACCACAGTTAATTCTGTGGGTGTAAACAACTTCAGGAGAGGAAAAGTTGGCATTGTTAGGGGCTGCTATTCATTTAGGTGTCCCTGGGTACATCCTTCTCTTTCCACCCAAAATTTTGTCTGGATGGAAATACGATGATTTTGGCTATTTGTCCCAGAACTCTGGACAGCCTGCGTGGAGCCAGTAGTTCCTACTGGACTGGACTGGGACCATAGAGATGGGAGAGAAGTGACTATTCTTTCCCTCCCTCTTTATTCTTCTCTTTTTTTTTTTACCAGACTAGGTTTCAGCCTTCTCATCTATATGATAGTTTTGTGTCCAAAAATGTGACTCCACTATGCACTAGCTTAAAACTTCATGTCTATGGTGCCCACACATCAGAGAACCAGCCCCCTCAGTGTGACATTAATTATAAAATAAGTCGGAACGTGGCAAGTTCAGTTTGATGCAAAGCCAAAGAAAAACAGTAAAGTAGCAGAACTGCTTCTTCACTGTGAAAGTTCAAAAATGATGTATTTAAAGCTGTGTCTTGTTAGGTACACAAAGTTGTAGAGGCATGTGGGGAAAGGGAGCTGAGCTTCATTCTGAGCTCTGCCAATGACCTGTTCTTCAGCCTTCAAGTTACTTCATTGTAATCTCCAGTCTCCTACATAAAACAAAGAACAGAATACCTCCTTTTTCTGACAAATAGTGGTGGTTTGGGGGCACAGCAGGAGCCTGGATGAGGAAAGGCTGTTCTACAAAACAGAGGTAAAACATAGAACTTGTTTTTGTGGCCATTGAATATCATGTGTAGTGAGAGTAAGGCTGAGGGGTAGTAGCCTGGTTTCTGAATCAAATACCTGCCCACTTTAATTCTGTTTGCAGTTTCATATGGATAAGATATTCACACAATGCGCTATTTTATAGCATGTGCTGGTTAACTGACTGCCACATTCCAACCCTGAAGTTGCTGCACTTCAAAGCTGATAGAAATGACCACCCGTAAGTCATGTAAAACTAAAATATTTTGGAGTTAAAGGCACTACGCAAACACGCGGTTATTGCAAGTCACTGAACATCAGCTCCTAAACGGAGCAGAACAGGATGCTAATCTGTCATCATTTTCCAACTGGTTGGTAATATATAAGTTATAAAGTGAATGAATGAGGCCTTAGTACACTCTGCTGCAAAGTAAGCTAAGCAACTGCTGACACCGGAACAAACCGAAACTTTGATAGTAATTACAATAAAAAAGGTAATGGCAGGGTTATGGGGAAAAATTAACAAACCTTTTAATGCCGCTGGAGTCTCAGCCACTTGCATTGTTTGGAGGTTCCTATTCTTTGTCTCCAAGAAGTCTGCGCCTACCCAAAGTTCACTGTAACTGAGAGAATGCTGCCTTTTGCAATTCAGGAAACAGCAACGTGGAACCTGACTTGTAGTTTAAGTTCACTTTATGCTGTCTACACAGACCCAAGTTTTATAGCCCTGATAAAGCACAAATGAAGCAGATCTTGTTCAGTCATATACAATCAAACATGCAAAGGTCTCTCTCTGCTCACTTGACCTGTCCTGGGAGAAACCTGGTAGGTTTGAATTACACAGCAGGAGCAATTCCTAATCACCTGTGGCTACAGAAATACAGGCAGGATTTTCATCAGCTGACACAAACGCAGAACATCTCAAGGAAAAATACCTTCCAGCAACTAAAGGGCATTTCTCAAGTATCTGTCACAAGGTTGTCCAGAACCAGCTGCTTATATGGACATTCACTTCCATTCAGCTTTTGTTTAACTACATTAACTACAGTCAGATGAAGTAGTTTCTAGAAGAAACTGTGAAATAAAGTTCACTGGATGTCATGCTCTGAAAAACCTCTTGTGCAGCAGACAGTGGGCAGATGTTACTATAATATTGCTCCCATCAAAGGGAACTCCCCTCCTCGAAGTTATACTTTAGCTACATCTAAACCATAGGTCCCAGATGTGCATGAACTTTGGTCCACAAATGTATCTTGGCCATGCCCTGACTCCTTGCCAGGGCGGTGTAGGCACTTCTTATACCCCACACAAAGGACTGATGGATGCACAGACCATCAAGCATGCAGTCTGTCTCAGCCCCAGTTGCAGTGCAGAAAGCAGGTGGCTTTGGGACTGGGCCATGTCATGAGCATGCCAGCTCTGAAGTCTAAATATAACCAGCCTCAAAGATAAGCAAAACAGATTTCTGTGGCCAACAGGACACCTACCGGAAGGGACAAAAAGAATCATGATCAGCCATTGTAAATCCCAGAATAACAGTGATAAAAACCCATTGTATAATACAATGATCACAGCATGCTCGTGCCTTCCTGTCGAATTACCCACTGTCAGACCTCTCCTGCAGGGTTACCATTCCCTCTTCTTTCTTAGCTCTGCTTAAACGACTGTTGAAATCTATTTTTTGCACTAGGATACAAAAGGTCATAACCTGTTCACAGCATTCCTTAAAGAAAGAACAGGGGAACAAACAGTAGAGTCAGGAATTCAGCCTCTATGAGCTGGGAGAAGGAGTTTCTTTATTTCTTTATTTCTTCCTAACACAGGTAAGCAGCCATAAAATGGAAACCAAAGCAAGGTTAAAGCTAGTAGAACTAGGGCTCAGTCTTCACTTGAATGAGCAGACTCTGGAAAATTTAACTGTGAATAGCCAGAATTTGCATGCCTCCACAGTGAGTCACATGGAGAAAGGGTTCGTGGGCTCTTGCCTTGTGATAAAAAAGTCCTCCTCCCTTTTCCAGAGAAAACTATCAATGTATTTAACCGCTAGATATTGTGTAAAAGCCTGGAAAAGTGGCTGGAGTGTACAGGGGACATGTGCCAAGAAAGTTATTTGGTTTTATTTCATTTGTTTGCCATCATAATGCTTTCTGTCTGTTTGTTAATTCAGACTGTGCCACCTGTCTTCTATAAAGAGCCAGTGTTTCCTTCTAAGTGGGAAAGCCAGAGCATTCTTTCCATTTCCACATGAGTAGATGTAACACTGCAGACACCATAACCACCCCTAGAAGAAACACACCCTACTTAAGCACTGATCTCTGAGCATTGCCTCAGCTCTGAGAAGCACAACGATAGTGCCCGCAGCTCTCCTTTGATGTGATGCCTTGTGATGGGAGGCCAGTTCCTCCCAAGTGCAGTTTCAGCTTGCAATGCCAGAGTCACTTAGACCAGGGCCTTTTGACCCGTGAGAAGGGCTGTGAATCTGCTGGGCAGCATAGGCATGAAGACACAAGTCCTCCAGGTGTAGTGGTGCCAGTTCTGTTGTGCACTGGCAGAGAACAGGGTTGCCTACTGGCACACCCATGGCAACACGTCTGCATAGCACATATAAAAAGAGATGCTACCAAAATGTTTCCTTGCTTCTATTATTATGTAATATTTTGGGAGAACATTAAAGCTAGGCTTACCTTTTAAAGTGATTTGTTTTTTACGCTTAAGAGAGAGCCTTGTTTTGATTTTTCCTTCCCAATAGACCGTATGTGTTGGGAGCTCTTCAGCAGTGGACAGGAAGGTACTAGGAAGCCTCTAAGACATCATACAGTTTTCTTGTGGAATCCCATTAATAGTTGGGGCTGTTCTGTCTTTACAGGAAGATATCGCTTCTGTCACCGCCTTTCATCCTCACTGCTCTGCCACTCTTGCTTCTTTCCTTGTGTCTTCCGCACTGAGGGAGTTTACAATTTGGGCCAGAGCTCGTTAATTTCTGCCTCTCTATTCTTTGTATTTCATTTATTCTTCTCACAGGGGCTGGGACTGGCAGGCTGGACCTGGGTCATGTTCAGACAACAGCCTGCCCCTGAGATGTCCTGGCAGTGACTTAGGGACCATATTGCCCAGAAGGGAGAAACATGACAATCATGTTGTTTGCCTGAATGCCACAGTTACCTCCCCACACTGTGTGTTCAGGGGGAGCCGGGTTTGATCACCCCATGGCACTGCTGTCAGCCGTCATGCTGGCTGCAGCAGTGAGCACCACCCCTCGGCATGCTGCCAGAGCACGAGATGAGCATGAGATAGGGAAGACTGCTGTAAGGAAATGCAAACAGAATGAGCAGGCAAAGGTTCACTGGAGGCCAGGGAAATAGTCAATCCCCTGCCCCCAGGCCCTGCATAGCGCTGGTGTCATAGGGTGGCAGCCATTCTGGGAAGCACAGAAGGCAGCAGCTGTTTTTGCCAGTGGAGATGAAGCAGTTTAAAGGCTTGCTGAAATGAGGCATATCATGTAAGAAAAATGTACAGGCCCTTCCTTACCCTAGGATAGTTTTATTCTGAATCACCATTTGTCTTTTGGCTGTTCCTAGAGTGCCATGTAGTTGTGTCAGTCTTTTGCAAGATTGCCGGAGCATCGTGACCAGTGCAGGAAAAGCAGGATGAGGCATTACACATTACAATGATGCCTTTCAGGGAAAACAACAACAACAAACCCAAAGCAAACAGATGTGGAGTAAAGCCAGTGTCACACGGAAAGTCACAGGCACTGTGCTGCAGCTGACTGTAGCCCAGCTTTGCTCTTGGACAGCATCAGTGTTCAGCCAGTCCCCTTCTCTGGCTGAGAAAACATCAGCTGAGGGCTTTAGAGTGGCAGCGGCTTTGCAATTCACTGTCATTATTCTGAGTCTCAATTACCGCAAGCAAATTTGCTCTCTCTTGCTCAGGAACAATAAGAGAGTTAACTAATGAGCTGCCTACTTGCACAAAGCGCAGGCCTGTATTTAGAACAAAAGCATTCGGAGAAGGAATTAAGGCAATGAATACGATATATTAATGCTCTGAACTCCAGGAATTACCTAAAAATGCCCAAGAAGTACATAACTCAATGTATATATATATATTTAAAATGAGTTGTTTGTTTAGTATGGCAGAGCACAGCTTTGCCTTTCTCTTGTTGCTGTTTTGCTTTCCAGGCTCTTGAACCAGAATAAACCACTTTAATCCCGTTTATTTAATATTTAATGAAACAGTGCTCCTGGTTTGATTTCCCTCCCCATCGGCTGAGTCCGCATCAAGTTACAGAGACAGGAAATGACAGATGAAAATGACATGTCGTTTTACCAGGCCTTTTTTGTTTGTTTACTCAAAAAGTATCTCAAATTCATTAGCTCCATTTTAGAGATGCAATACTGAAACACAGGGCAGGAAACGTTTCATCTGCCAAGCAGGGTGGAGCCGGGAGCGGGGCCTGGGTGCCATCAGCCCCAGCCGCCGCCATCCGCCCGAGCCATGGTAACAGCGCCGGCCGAGGACAAAAGCCCGCCGAAACGTCACGGCCAATCAGAGGCGGCTCCCGGCGGCGAGGGGGCGCCCCCGCCTCTCCCTACCCCGATAGGGGCCGCCTGCATCCCCCAAGAAGCATCGGGGCTGCCGGGCCGCCCCTCCTTCCGGTGCGCGGCGCGCAGGCGTGGGGGGGAGACGCCGATTGGCGGCCGCGGCCTCGTGCGATGATGACGCGTTAGGACCGGGAGGCGGTAGCGATTGCGGCAGGAGGGGGGGCGGCGCGGGGCGGCGGCGGCACCTCGCGGGCGCCAGGGCGGGCGCCGGCCGTTGCCAGGGCGCGCGTTGCCAGGTGAGCGGAGGGACCGCGGGGCTTCGGAGCGTTCTCCGCCGCGGGGTCGGGTAGGGCGCGAGGTGGGGGTGGGGAGCGGGCCTGCGGCGGGGGGCGCCGGGTCGGCGGTCGGAGCGCTGCGGGGCGGCGCTCGGAGGGGCTGAGGGAGTAGGCCTGCGGCCGCCGAGTGGGTCGGGAGTGGGGGAGCGCGTCCAGCGCTCGGCTTCAAGGAACTTGTTGCTAGTCGGGGCGGGGAGGTGGGTTCGGGCCCTGGGGTCCTCGGGTGGAGGGGGGAGAAGCATAGCGTGGTGCGTGGGGGCCCGGCCCTGCCCGCACGATGTGTGTATGGATATAAACACCGCGGCTCTCAGCAATAGGGAGCGCAGGAAATGGGCGACAGCGCGACCGCAATTCTCGTATTCCCGAGTGAGAGTTTATTCCATTAACTTTTTTACAAGTTGTTTTTCTCCGGAGGGGTGATCAGGCGCCCGTCCCCTGTGCGTTGGGGGTGATAAGAAAGATGGTGAAAGATAGTGATCAGCTGGAGGCCAAAGCTCGGTGACAGCTGCTGCTCCCAGGGAGCTCCTCAAGCAGCCTGTGGGCTTTTTTTTATCTGCTTTAACCTCCTAAGTCAGTTGATTTAGTGGCTTTAGTGGGTTAGCGTGTGTATGAGAAAGCCCTTAAAGAGAAATTGGAACTTCTTTGGTGCTAGGGCTTTGTTGCTCTGTGTATGTAGACATGTAAACATGCAGCTGCCACAGTGGAAAAGCCATAGATGTTATTCCTTATTTAAAGATCCTTCTGAGTCTTAGTCCTGGGCTGAATTCTTCAGGTGCTTGAGCTGTCCTATTGCTAACTGTGTATTCCTTAAACCTTAATGTCAGCTGTGTCCTCTGGTCACACTGTGCTGGACATGAGCTGGCGAGGTCCCAGAGCGTAACTTAAGCTCTGTGTTTGCTGCCTGGCTGCAGTCGGTGTCCAGGAGCATTGAATTCCAGGTTGTGCTTTGCCTGTGCTCTATATGGCTCTGTCCCAGAATCACCGCAGAGTCCTCTGCACAGTCCTTTTGGAGCTCCTGCTTAACGAGGCTGTTTCAAAAATGACTGACAGTCTGATGTATGTCATGGAGCAATGGGTGCAGCCGGTCGTAAAGCACTGCCTGTTCTCTTTTAATCTTTAAAAAGATGAAAATTGAATCGGTTTTTGCCTATGCAGAAGGGGAAGTGATTGTGTTTTAGGTTTTTTTTCCCTTCCTGTAGGGGTACCAGCCAGTTCTGGTTACAACTATTTTCTGCTGTTGCTCTCGCTTCATGGAGAGAATGTGTCATGTGTCATTTTCAGCTGTCCCGTGACACTTCATCCTGTGTGAACGCTGTGTGTGTTAGGGGGCAGTTTGCAGGAAGCTCGCTGTTGCGTTGGACTTGTAAAGTCGGTTGCTTAAAACAGCAGTGACTCCCTGCTCTGAGCTGACTACTAAATATTTTGAAGTAAATCTCCTGGTAAGGCTGTTGGCAGCTTCATTGTGAAAACCCTGGAGAACGGTTGCTAGTGCTGAATCAGAATGGGCAGTGGCAGAGCTAGAAGCTGCAGCCCAACTTTGGTTTGTCAAAAGAGTGCTGTAAAATGGGATGGGTGTAGGAACTTAAACTTCATGAGGCCTTCAGCCGAGCTGGACACAGGGCTTGGTGCCACCACTCCTATATGTGACATGTTGCTGGAGTAGTATTGCTGCTGCTGAACTGGTGGCCCTCTTGTATGATTGCCCAAGTGGGCAGGGAGTGGTATTTGGGGCAGCCGTGGGTGAGAGTCGGACCTGAGCCCCACTCCTGGATACAGGGTGAAAAGGCCAGGCTTGGGAAAGCTTGCACTTGCTCGAGGCGAGAGTTTGTGTTGATTTGTCATGAAGGGAAAATTAATGGGAATTGGCAGGGCATGTAATGTCAGTGATTGTAATGCTTGGGTCTCTGTTAGTATCTTTTGCTTTCTGTTGAGTATCCAAGGAGCTGTGTCAAGCTTTCCTGTAGAAAGATTCTCAACGTTAGGCTGTTCGAGTGTGAGTTTTGCAGGTTTCTGGTTGTGTAACTGTATTATCCAAGACACTGTGCTGAGAAACAAGGCTTGCATTCATTAGCCTCTGTGCATGAGGAAAATCTTGATAAGGAAACTTCGGGTGGCTGTTGGATTGTTTTGCTGTTGTGCCATCAGCGATTCAAATGCTTAAATAGAAGTAGTTCTGAAATGGAAATAGCAAATCTGAGTATTTATGATCTGAACGTCTGTCTGAGTCATTCAGTGAATTTTCTGGCAGACAGTGTGGGTAGATTTGAAAAGATGTTCTTGCACAAGATCTTGGTAGTGATGGCAGAAATGTACTTGGGACAGTGTTTAAGGGGAAGGCTGTTGCTCTGAGTTGTACCGTCCTCTAATAAAGCTCTTAGTTCTTCCTGCAAGACGTTCTATTGCAGCTGCTTGTACCTGCTGTAGTGACCGCCTGTCTTTGCTTTTTGAACTAATAGGTTTGTCAAGGCAAGTTCAACCAAGAAATCCTTTCTTATTTTTTTAAAGAATATTTATAAGAATATATAAAACCGATGCCAACAAACTTGGCACTGGCTTTGCTTCTTCAGAGAAAAGGTTTCTAAAAACATGTTTAGCTTGTTTATGTGCATACGTTCCAACCACCAGAACGCTTTCTTTTTGAAGTAAAACATTATGGATCAGGATGTAAATTGGTGAGAAGCAGAAGTTATTTCCACATAGCTCCTAGTGCAGAGCTCTGAGAAGAACAACCTCCTGCCTTCCATCTGGCTACAGCTCAGTAAGACTCAGGCTTTTATCATTAGGTAACTGTAAACCTGAGTTGCTCGGTGAGTACATATATTTTCTGGAAAGTTCTTCTCAATGGTGTGATGCAAAACTAAATATTTGTTTTAGTCCAGTCTGAAGACAAACATCAAGGTTTACTTTCAGGGCACAGTGACAGTCATTCTGAATGCAGCAGCTACTCGTCATGTCACAGCATGGCAGTTGTGGTGGCAGTAAGCAGCTGGCCTCTCCGGAAGGGATGTGCAGCAGCTTTTACCACTGCTGTTGCAGTTGGGCTGTAGCAAAACTGCCAGTGTGGTTCAGCTAGTTTTCAGCAGCTGTGAAAGTGCAATGGAGTCTGCTGCTGGGGTGTGCCAGCTGCTGTTGCTATGAACAGGGCTAATTATGCTCTTGTGAGAACAGAAAATAGGCGCTATTTACAGGAAGACAGTGTTGGAATAGGCAGTGCTGTAATCATTGGCTCTGAGATGCCTTTGGATAACAGCAAATGGGAGCAGACAATATACTTGTGAGGTAGATTGGATGTCCGTTCCAAAATACTTAAAATGAGCATTGCCAACAGAACGCTGCATTACAAACTTCCGTGGGGATCTGCTGTGGGAAAGACCCTGAGGGACCCTGAGGATCATGGAGTTAGTAGTGTAGTTGCAACCCCCCCACCACAACAGGCAGGGGCACCAACCTGCAAATCTGGTACTAGACTGGGTTCCCCAGGGCCCCCATTCAACATGGTCTTGAACACCTGCAGGGATGGGGCATCCACTGCTTCTCTGGGCAGCTGTGTCAATACCTCACCACTCTCTGAATTGTAGAACAGTCTGAAACGCAGTTCTGGTCATCTGCTTATTTCAAGGTATACTCAGATTGATTTATAGGTACATGAAAGCTGTTTTTCCGCACCTTTTCACCTCATTTCCTTCCATATCAACCAAATTAAACATCGTTTTCCTCAACCTGTTTGGTCCCGCTTGATCAGAGGATTGCAGAGACTGCTATTCCTTATTTAAAGCCAAGATCAGTTGTGCCGCCCTGTTTAGGACTAGAGGGTGACAGCTTATATGCCACGGCTTTGGCTGGGGGGATCACTGGGTATGCTAAGCAGTTCTCCTGGGTGGTTTTGCTGGTGAGAGTCCTTTGTGGGCTTCTCTTTTTTGTAATGATGGCATTCTGGTGAGGCTGCTGTTTAGCTCCGTATTTGTGCCATGTTTGCTGCTTGACTAGTCTGATCTCCTCAAAATGTTGCTGCGTGGTTTAGTAAATGGGATGTTCCTAGGATGGAACGTGCCACAGACCTTCTTGATGTATGGAACTTTTTCTTCCTGTGGTTCTGCAGCCTGATTTCTTGTACAGAGCACTTGGTGGGTGACGTGTCCTGGGGCCTGCTGCTGTAATAAGGGCACCAAGCCAACGTGTCTGTGCGTGGCTCCTGAGTGAGAAAGGAGAACTTGTGATGGAAATGGAATAACCAAATACAGGCAGTAGAAGTTGTCTTCTGAAAGCGAATGACGCCTCTGGCTCGAAGAAGATTTAATCTGAAGAATAAAATTCCTGCCTGCAGTAGAAACGCTTAGATCTGTCTCCCACTATGCAGGGGGAGCTGTTTTAAAGACCCATGCGGTGCGAACAATAGCCAAGACCAGTTATCAGTCTTGAGAGTATTGGCAAACTTTTACCTTCAGGGAAAGTTATTTTAGCCTTTGGAACGAGGAAGCTGATAGCTTGTAGGACCTGACCTGAAGCACTGCTGAATGTGCACTTCAGTTTCTCTCAGCTGACAGTTTGGGCATGCTTTTGTGATGAAGAATTACCCTCATTGCTGTGTTTTCTGGTGGGCTACTCTGCATGATTTAGGGCTGCTTTTGCCTGGGGTAAACTGGAGGATGCTTTAAGCCTTGCTGTTGTCTGGCGTTATGGGTCGTGACCGGACTCCTTTGCATGCAACAAACCACGTGCTTTGCAAGCGGAGGCCTTATTTGCTTTAGTTTAAGTGATTGTTTATGCCTCCTTATATATTTTCTAGAACAGCATTATCGCATTGCAAGGTTGATAACAGCAATATTCTGCTGTTCTTAGCATCATTCTCCCAGGCAAAAAGAAAAAAGAAAATTTAATGGAATGTGACCAGAAATATAAAGAAGGGCCTATTAATAATTATTGTTAAAGTAGCTATGTGAGAGAGTGCCAACCATTGGCTTTCTGCCCGCTGTACTTTCAGCAGGGAACAAAAGGGATTATTTTTTGAGGTGGATGTGCTGAGAGTTGAGAAAAACATGAAGTCACCCAAAGCTTTACTTAGTGGAGTCGTGACCCTTGTGGTCCAAGCTTAGAGGAGAATGCTTGCGTCCTGATAACCTTAATGTCTGTGCTTAAGTGCAAATACTCTTTGACTTCCCACTGTGACCTTTTTAATAATTGGCAACCTTACTCATTCTGCAGCATTATTAAAACAGTTTAATAAAGAATGTGTTCTAAAAATCCTTTTTGTTTTTTTTTTTTCTGGGCTTCACTACTGCAGCAAAGGAAGTTGCTAGGTAGCTTAAATGTGATTTGTAAGGTATCTAAGGGGCAGCTTCCAAATGTATTTTTGGTATAAAAGAGGAATGCTAAATTTCTCTGACTACTTGGGGATTATGCTCAGTTCACTCCTGTCAGAGGCAGAAAGAGGTGGGTAGTTTGCTTGGTTCTCTTTGCAGATCGTCCTCCAGGAGGGGTGTAATTCTTCATGGCTTCCTTGGCATTCTTACATCAACCGGGACTGCAAACAAGGAAGATCAATAATTAAACCTTCCATTTTTGGAAGCTGGAAGTTAATGGTTGATTCATTAAGCAGAGCCATCTTGCCAAAATAGAGTTTTCTGTTGGTTTTAGCTAGTCTAGCTTAAAAACCCTCCTCAAATTTGGACTTGCTTCCTTAGTGTGATGTGTACGGGTAGGATATTTCCCGTCATTAAGGCAAACTTAGAATTTCAGGTTAAACTCCTCCTTGATATGGAGTGTGAGAGAGGCTGAGCGAGTTTCACAGCAGTTGCAGAATGTTTCTGTCCAACATATCTAGCTAGCGCGTGATGCTGTTGAAAATGCCAGTTATGTCAACTGATTTGGAAGGACTCCAGTGTGCGGTCAGCGTAGGGAAAAGGAGATGATATGTAAGACTGTCTGGGGCAATAGTGAAAAACAAATCTTAAAACAAAACAAAGCCAAAACCATCCAACTTGGATAAGGTCAGCTGACGTAACTGTACAGCTCTGTGTGATGGTAAGCAACTTTGGTCTGCTTTGGATTTTGAGCAGCAGAGTCTTAAAATGCTACAGGACACAAGTGGCGCAAGATGTTTGCAGGAGAGCATTAGTTTCTCGTTTTTCAATACAAGCCCTCTGCAGCTGACTTTTTCTGTACCATTTAAGCGGTTCAAAGCAGCCCCTTGTTACACATCACAGTAAAGTCATTGTGAGAAACAAAGCGTGATCACAGAACCCATGACTGTTTTCCTCTGAAAACTAATGTCTTGGCTCCATTTCAATAGTTCATTATTATGTAAGTGCCTGAGGGCTTATGTGCATGCAAGACTCACATGAGTGTTTTGTGCAGGCTGTGGTCATCCTTGACGAGGTACAATTCCACATTCCTGTTCCTTTAGCAGTACATACGGTGCATACAGCAGTAAGGTTCAGGTGGGACTAAAATGCCTTCTGAGAGGCTTTGTATTATGTGGGGATTGGAGCTCCTTTAGAACTGGGTACTCACTCCTTGCACTCACTGTTCTGAGGTAACAGGATATTCTGAACGCTTTCTCATTTAAAGCCAAAGGGACTCCAGAATTAGATGGTAATTTAACTTATGTCTTCGTTATAAATGAACAGTTTGTAAGCACATTATTTGTTACAACATTCAAAGTGGCAGGTGATGGTGGTGTTTGGGGTTGACCAAAGCCTTGCTGCGCAATTCCTACCATAGGATGGCATTTAGTCATGCTAATGATGGAGTAATTGGGAATTACTGGCACTTAAAGTTAATTACTAGGCAGACATAAAAAGGAAAGGTGCAGGAGATATGCCTTACTGCTGCTTGCATTTGGGATTGCCTCTTCAGGGGATGTGACAGGTAATGATAGAGCTGCATGGGTGTGTTGTGTGGGGCTATCCAGTCACTGACATGCGTGTTGTGTGCTAAGGCTGCTTGTCCTCAGCCACTCTTTGCCTTTGAGTTTAGGGTTGGATTGTGCTGGCAGCGTTCAGTCGCCTGGTAAGTAGTCTGGAGAGTTGACTGTAGTAGGAAACAAGTGGTCTGTAGTGAGAACCAATCCTGCTTTTTGTGACAGCTTTAAACAACCGTTGAGTATTCAGCTTTGTACAGGAATATACAAAGCACTTACTGGATGTACTGCAGTAAGCGTAATGTTTGAGCTCGCTTTTCTGCTTTGTGTACTAAGTGAAGTATGGGTGAAGTGGGCTGTATGAAGTCAGAAACATTTTCACCACCACTGGGGTGCAATGAATGTCAGCTTGGAGCCGGATTTTGAGTGCTGTGTGTTTTACAACTCCACTGACACAAGATCTTAAGATAAACACAGACTTCATTTAGTGGTTTTGAGAGTCTAACAACATGCCATCAAACAGCGCAGAGAAAATGGCAATGAATCATAGGAAAAGTCTTAAGCATTCTTTGCAGTTTTCATGCAGCAATATTTGTCATAGATGATCACTCTGAATTTCAGACTCCCGGGTGAACCAAAAGCAGCACTGTATGTGGCTTGATAAAACTCCTTTCCGACTGTATCTGTAACTTGAGGCAGATTAACATGCGGGTTAATGTATTTGACAGTAATAAATCAGTTTTAAAAAGTACTTGTTTAACTGAGAGCTTGCCTAAAATATGATATCTGGGGTTACACTCAGCATTTTATAGGGAGTGCTCAAGCTGAGATGGTGAAAAAATTCTCACTTCTCCTGGTCTTGTGCTGATACACCTTTATACTTATTCAGAGGCAACTGGCCACAGTTTCACTGAAGTCAATGCTGTTTTCTTGGGGGAGGAATTGAGGGATTCTAAGTTAAATGGCACGTGCATTTTGTTAACAACTGTAGGCGTTTGATAGCTGCTCTACAATGCTGAGCATCTTTTCCTTTCTGTGTAAACTTTTGTCTGGTTTTAAGTGGATAAAAAAGCTATTACGTTGCTTCCACATCTTTCTTACAGGAATTTTGGACAGTAACGTCCTAAACATGAACGCAAAGCCCAAGAACAAGTGAGGAAGGAAAGGTGAGAAAGTGACCAGTAACAGCTGTTTGTCAGACAGCAGTAAGAAATCAGAGGTTAGGAATACTGGGTGTTAGGCTTGATTTTTGGGGCATGTGTATTTAATGACTAAACACAACTACTGCTGTGTGTTACTCCACAGAGAAGGTTCAAGAGCTTTTTCTTTTGTTGTTCTAAGCTGTGTTTATCAGGACTGAGGCTTATAAGTGTTTTCTGAAATGAGATGGCAAGCTTGGCTTCTAAATTGGAGTCGATAGTTGATGTGTATGGAAGTGTAAAATTGATACGACTCAAACTATAGTCACTCTTTTCCACTTCAGAAGGGAAACTGCAGTGGCGTGTTAGATATTTGGTGGGGTGTTGAGGTGTTCTGTTTCTTCCTTTTTTTGCCTTAAACCATTGCTCACTTTGAGAGGCAGTAGAAATCCGTGGCATTGAAATGCTGTGTGACAGCCTGAGCAGCTATTCACTGAAGATGCTGGAAATCCTAATGGGTTAACTGACTGTCTAATCTGCATTGAATAGTCAAAACTGAGGCAAATTGAGTGTTTTGGTTTGAGTCTCTGGAAGGAGGTGAGTCATTCCAACTTGCCAGCAGGCACTGCCCTGATGACTCCTTGGGTGCCTTTGGGGAGCACTGCTGTTTAGGGACTTCTAGAGCTAGTGGTGATTTCTGGTGCTTAACATCCCTTAATAGGTTTATCCCTTGTTCCCTATGAATCCTCATTCAGAGCAAGGATTTGTAAGGTTGGCTATTTGCCGCATCAGATACAGCGTCCTTCTGTGTTTGAGGTTGCTGTCTAACTGTGACCTTTGCTTGGCTAACAGAAAACGTTGTGTGTTGTTGCATTGTTGTTTTGGGTGGTGTTTTGTTGTTGTAGATATGAAGATTGAGAAACCTTGTGCTATGTTGAAATCTTAATGGGATTTTGAGTGGTCGACACTGGTTTAAAACAGAACTTCACTACTGTAAAGCAAATCCTCTACTAAATGCAAAATCATGAGCAGACCACTTACTGAATGTACAAAATGCGATGTAAAAGATTTGAACAATGTTGATTGCCTAGCACGCAGTAAAAGTAGTCTTCAGGTTTGGTATTTCATACGTGCAAGGCTTGTGCCGTTTCATAATGTTGTTTCCCTAGCTACAGTTGCTTCTCTTCATAGGTCAGAGCGTGACTGTATCTCTGGGCAGGTCAGCTGTCATCCAAGATTTTATTTCTCTCTTAATGTTAATGAATTCACACATGGTTTACCGACTGTTTTCTTGGGAATTACACCTCTGTTTCTGTATGTTTGTTTCCCTGAATGCATCCGTGCCATTACTATCAATGCTGTCAATACAGTAAGAATGTTTCATACCTTTCACAGCAGTATATCTGGCAGTGTTTATGTTCTCTTTACACCTAACCCCCCCATATAGAATTCTTGGCTGCATTTCCATGTACATCCCTGGCACACAGATGAGTCTTTGGCATCTCTGTGCAGCGCTGAGTCTCTGCTGGGAAGCTTGGTCTGCCTTCTCTCCATACTGATGGTGGCTGGCTGGCTGTACATGGCAGATGAATCTGAAGAGCTGCTTTGCCTCTCAGTCACAGCTGTGGATGCAGTAGTCAGTATCTGCATCAAAATCGTTCTGTTATGAGGCGATAACAAGCTTGTTCTGGAATGTGATCTCTTTTCTTTAGGTGTTGTGTCAGTACAAGGCATTTTTTCCTCTTTTCCAAACAGATTATGTGAATAGTTCTGCATGTATTAACATTCCTTGCAGATGCAGTTGGGCTAGGATAAGAGTACCTTCAATGAGTATTTTAGAAACTAGGACAAATAACTATTCAGTAGTTTGACCCAGTTCTTGCTCTCTGCTCGTGTTCCTCCTGTCTGGGCCCGTGTCCAGGAAATCAACCCAAATTCCTACCCTTCCTACTCCTAAGAGTGTGGATGCTTATTGACTTGGCCATGCTTCCTTCCTTTTCATAGGGTTTCTTAAAGAAATCAGCGGTCTTCTGTGATGCCTGAATTTCTTTCTGAAAATAGAAAACAAGCAGTGACTGCTTAGCTGACTGGTTTTTTTTTGTACTTAGATGCTGTCATAGGAATACATGTAAATAAGTGGAAGGCACTTTGGTACAAAACAATGTTGACTGGGTCACCCTGTAAAACAAGGGTTTCTCTCTGTGGAAGGAGTATTACAAGTTCAGATGGCCCACTTGGTTGCTTTACCTGGGTCTGTTTCAGAGTTTGTTATTCTATTGTAATTTTCCTGTAGTGCTTTAAAGACTAATAATCTTTCCAGAATTGCAAAATGGGGGAAGAAATTGAGGCCTCCGCCCACACTGGTTCATTCTTGTTTATGGGCGAAGAGGAAGTACTCTGTGTGTTTGCGTGTGAAAATAACGTATGTGTAAGCGAAGCCAATGATATGTTATTAGTTTAATAAAAATCTAAGCTGTCAAGCTCAAGATTCGTTAGTCTAGATTTAGGTATTCAAGAAAAAAGAAGGGGCTATTAAAACGCAGTTGGAATACTTACCTACAGGGGGAGGGAAATATATGTAATGTCACTAAAATGCTCTCATGCTCTGATTTCTGGCCCTTCTTTCAGTGACGCTCACCATTCCACTGCTGCTTTGAGTCTTTATATCAGCAGCTTTGTGCTGCTGGGGAGGATACCACTGTGAGGTCACCTTCTGGTGTCCTCTGTTGGGAGGAATATGATAGCCGTGTTGCCCGCTACTTCTTTCTACCTCTAAGATCCACTTAGGGATATATTTTTTTTGTATGTTTACTAGCTCTTATACATTTTTCTTCATTGATCTACAGCTCCAGGTTGCATCTGACAACAATAGATTTACTGTCTATTGTGCATTTGTTATGCATCAGTTCACATTTCTTCGCTGTTCCTAAAGCCAGTTTTGTCCAGTTCCAGGTCTGTCTTGTTTCCTTACCAGACCCTTAGTAGGTAGTTTATAGGCACAGGGTCTCTGGGGGCCTGAGTGTCCCATCTCTGTCCTGTGCCTGTACTCCTCTGCACTGTGTCCCGTCTGTCCTCAAGGCCACTGCTGTCATACCAGTCCTGTGTTTCTCTACATCTTTGTAAATAACTTTCTACAGAGAAAAAGCTACTTGTCACTGACATCTGTTTAAAACTGTGATTTTTGTCATGCAAAGGTGATGAAAAGTAAAATAAATAAGCCATGGTCAATCAGTCAAGATGCTGTCCCAGCTAAACGAAGTAAAACGGAGCTCTGGGGCAGTTAAGGGAGACTTGGCAGAGCAGGCCTGCCCAGCCACAGTCCCTTAGGGCCAGTACAAGCAGTGGCCATGCTTTGTTACAGGGCTGCACAGCTGCTCATCCCCCTGTCACTGTTAATACCATTGCTTTGCAACGTCTAACATATCTGCTCCCCAAATGCTTCATAGTTACCTCAAAATTAGCATGGAGCATGTTTATGGCCTTAAGATATTTCAAACTTAATGTTTATAATGTAGCTATGCTGATTAGACTGCAGACCACAGCTATATTACCAATAAAAAAAAATAATCTCTGTTGGGAAAGCAATCATGCCAGCAGAAATTTTTATGCCAAGATGGTAAAACAAGCTGCAGCAAGATGACTTCTTGTGAGAGTGCCTTGGTTTAGCTAGAGACCGTAGATGTGTTTTGAGTTTAGGCTCTATCTCTAAGGGTTTGCATGCATGCAGGCGTCAGTTTGGGTTCTTAGTGTTTCAGCAATGCTCTGAGTATCGTAAGTAGATAGGGGGTATTTTTGCTCTCTCCTTTGTTACAAGGCAGTCATTTTAGATTATATCAGTGACCTTGGTCTTGTTTCCAAATTGGAGATGTCCTGTGTTCCTTTCCAGATGGTGCTGCTTCTCTGGAAGAGCAGTGCTAGGTGTCAGCAGGTACTAAAGGTTTGCTTAGGCTTCTTAACTCTCAGCTATGATAACCTGTTCAGAAAACAGGATACGTTCGCTGCCTTTTGCATTAAGGCTATTAAGGTACACATCATAAAAGGAACTCCCTGGCCTTGTTTAGAATGTCACCCATTTGACTAAATAGGTTTCTTACTAATACAAGTTACATCCAGTCTTATTACAGCAGATGTTTTTAATATATATATATATATTTATTGATTGGGGTCCTGGTGATTAAGAAAGTATCAGCAAAAAATGCATTCAAATTAGGAGTCTCGGTTAAATGTTTGGTTTGCTAGGCCAGGTGTGGTCTGCAGCTGGTTAGTATGTCTCAGGAAAGATCGTGGCATGTGTGTAGGTGACAGCTCAATGATTTGGTCAATGGAGAGCTGTCAGTATGTAAGAAGTAAAGAAAATACTGCCTATAAAACAGAGAAGGATTTAAAATCTGAAGTGTGTGGTCCAACTGTGTGTCACACTGCCCCTCCTGCTTATCCAGTGGTGTACCAAGCCAGTCCAACTTGCCAGTTTGATAGAGAATGGTTATCTCATTATCAGTCCTGGGCCAGCATTTCTCCATACAGCCCTGGGATGGCTTATGACAAGTGGCTGGTGCTGGGGGTGGATGGGCAGCAATGGGGCTCCCTGCACTTGAGAGCAGCCAGCCCTCCCATCTACATTGTTGCAACATCTGCTAAACCAGCCATTCAGGCAAGCCATAGAGCTGCTGAAACAACTGTTTTCAATACATCTTGCTTAAATTCAGCAGCCTGGAGCGTGTATTCCTCTTGGCTTTTAACAAGAAGGCAGAGGTAGTTGTTTTTGTACAGTTGCTCCAGGTGTTAGAGTATTTGCCTGCATTGTAAAGGATCTCACTTCCATTTCTAGAAATGGAAACCCTCACTTGCTGGGAGGAGAGTGCTTGTACCTGCCAGCACAGAGGAATGTTTGCTCTCTGGATCGCAGCTGCTGTTGATCTGGTGCCATTTACGTTCTCCTGCAAAGATTCTCTGTAGAGGGGAAAAGTGAGTGCTCTCTCAGCTTCCTAGTGCAGCAATGGACTTCGGTGCCTGCTCCAAAGACTGTTTTTCATAGTCACCCAGCACCTCTTCTTTGGATTGAGTGTCTTTGAGTCAGGAGTTCAAAGGCTGTATTCTAAAAATCTCGGTTAAGATGAATAGTGATGGCTGATTTCAGTCTCTCACCTTCAGACAATCTGCAATCTGAAGTGTTACTAACGAAAACCAACTGCATCTTTTCTTTTTTTGGGCAACCGTGAAGCTAGTTGGTGCGAGTTAGTAAGATGCTGTAGAAATAAAATCATAGATGGGCATGAAGATGGGACACGTTGTGCTTGGAGAACCCAAGCTATTGGATGAAAAATGAACCAAAGCTTTCCAGGTCTGGGATGTGGCTTGTTGTGGAATGTGATGTGAAAAGAACTTGAACTTCTGTTCCTCATTTTATATGGCTTTGGTGACAATTCTCTTGGCTTCGGTTTATTGAAGAGTAAAACTGATTTACAGCAGCCATCCAGTCTGTAAGAGCCGAACGGACGTGGGGCGCTGGGGGTGGGCCAACCTGTGACACAGTGCCTTCACCCAGTTACAAAACTGGGGTCCAATTTGCAGTACAAATTGGACAAATGTTGTAACAATGTAACGGGATCCTGTGAAATGGATGCATTCAGTTAATGTAGGCAGGCTCTTGGCTAGTTCCCTTTCTTTGGATCCAAACGCATCAGAATGTGCCTGATTGTTTGCCTCTGCAGCCTGCTGTGAAATAGCTTAGGCTGAAGTGTCCGGTGACAGTTTACAAGTTACAAAGACAGCTTTTTGGCTGCTGACCCTCGGCGGGAGCCTAATCTTTGTTTGGTAGGTGTCTCTTTGTCTAGGGAAATTGCATCTAAGAGGAGAGGTGCTGCATTGCTGCCTCATTGTTCCTCCTGTTTTAACTATGACCGCCACCCCCCAAAGAATTTTTATAGCCTAGTTAGTAAGTTTCCTTCAGGGTACGTTGAGAAAACAAGGTTTTCTATCATCATCTTCCTTTCCCTGTATCGTAGGCACCCTTGTGTTATCTTAGAGCGTGTAGTTCAGAATACTTGGCAGACTGCAAGAAATGGCATAGTGCTGTCACCAAAAGGCTCATTTACTTTTTTAAAGGGGGGAATAAGAATCCCTTATTTCAGGCTATGCTTTTGGATCTTTTGATATTATTGTTTTGTTAACTTTCCCGCTGTGATCTTTCAGCTTGGGGGTTTGAAATGTATGGAACATGTATCTCTTCTGCATTGCTCTATGTGCAACAACGAAAGCAGCCAATCAGTGGATAACCCATCCAGTTAATAAGTGACTCAGCATGGATTAGCAGGGCCACATCTACCGGTGAAGCTCAGCACCCATCTAATTCATGTGACTTCCTCTCCCCCTTACCCAGTGTATATGCTTCCACTTCTTGTCTGTATGGGCACATGTGCTGGCCTTGTTTCCCCAGTGAATGGACCACGGTACTACACAGGCAGAAAGCTGAGGAATCATCATCCTACCACCACAAAAAGAACACCAAAACAAATCAACCAAAAAAGCCCAACCCAAAATAACCTGCCAGCATTTTACAATTGATAAACTCATATGAGGATTGAGTAGTGGCTCTGGGGAACAAGGGAACATGATGTATGATTTGGGCAAAAGGACGATGCCAGCATCACCTGATATAATTTGTTGTATGACATTACTGAATAGCGCTATTGTTACTCTATCTTTGGGGAGGGACTGATTATACAGGACCTCTCTAGCAGAAGTTTGCAGGTTGAAATATCTCTCTAAGGAAGCCTTTTGTGCACTTAAGCCCTTCTTTATACATTAATGAATGTTGTGAGAAATGATGTTAGCCTGAAATTTTCATGACCTTTTGTTCTTTTGATAACAAAGCTCTGTTGGGGATAATGAACTAATATTATGAAGGTTAGTGTTCTCTACTGCTTATTTAATAATGCTCATACTAGACTGAGAGAGAGTTTGAGGAGGATGAGCAAGGAAAAAACATAGCAGATGCCACTGCTTTTCTAAACAGATGAAGTACTGAGACCTGAACTAAAGGCATCTTACCAAAGTTGACATCTAGATGAATCTCACAGCCCAGCCTTGTATCATTGGTATCTGATCAATAGTAAAATATGTATGGTCATTAACAAAATATGTATCTTGAACAAAACATCTCATTAGCAAGAGATATAGCTTAGATAAAGCATTGTGTATTAATGTTTCCTTGTTAACCTTTCCTTGTTCAGAAGCATAGTGTCAAGACCTACTAGGTCACGGACTTCCTTGGTTCCTCCTTGAGCCCTGACCAGTCTTGAGGTGGAATCCAAAGGGAGAATGAAACTAAATGTTTCCGCCTCATTATCATGTAAGCTTGTTTATTCAACAATATAAAAGCTGGACCCTCTTGTAACGAAATTGGATGCACTGTGTAGGGCCTCCCAGTTATTGGAAAAGGCTCTCCAAATCCTTGCTGCAACTGGGGCTCCCCAGTGACTGCTGATCTGGACAGTGGTTATCAAGCGTGAGGGCAACTGGTGATGTATCTTAATCACTATTGCTATCTTCACACAGTAACTGTTACGCATGTTGCCTAATTCTGTTTTCTGTATTGTTTCACTTATTACCTCATTTCTTTAAACTTAAGAGAATCAGACTTCTTTAACTTGGTGTCTCTGACCCTGTCCACTGGCAAAACAGCCAGAGTGTTTCTATCAGGCTGTTGACAAATGAGAGGAGTGTGGGGAGAGGTGACATTTTCATTCTTCTTTGAAATACCAATTGTGAACAGAATGAAATAGGTCTTATGGGATTGTTGCACTGCTGATAGGAGGGACATGCTGGGAAGGGCTGAGTGCCGGAGAGATGGCTTTGCATGGGTGGTAGGAAGTAATGTGACCATCTGGGATCTGTTCTATCACAAATAAGGGAGTTACAAATCTCTCAAATTTGTCTGCAAGTGTTACCCTTAGAGTGCTTTCTTTGCTTTGCCACCAGGATACATTGTTAACTTAAGGCAGAAAGCCCGTCTTCATGCCGGCAAGTTCAGAAAGCTTAGGTGGTCTGTATGACTTACTGGGGAAGGTTATTAAGCTCTCATAGTCTTTTCTCTTGAGAATAGCAATGAAGGTCTTACAAAGAACAGCATCATCATCCTGTGGTGCTTAGGCTTGTGTAACTACTCTTGCCTTGTCATCTAGGGGATGACACCTGGGGGATATTTGGTGTCCTACATATGCTCAGTAACTGTGGATGTTGACTCCTCTGCTGTTGCACAATTTCTGTGAACTGCTGAAATAGTTCTGAATTTGTTCTCAGAAAGAGAAGTTCATCTCCAGCCATAGAGAGATGCTGACTGTCCTTGCTGTGAGGCTGACCTCTTCTGAACTGGGTGGAGTGAGCCGTTGGGAGAGAGGAACACTTGGGCTATTGCAGCTTGTGGTGGCAGCTGCATATTGAGTCAACAGATGGACAGAGTGCTGGGGTTTTGCTTCTAGAACTTACAGTTATACTTCGTTGAGTGTTTTAGCTGCCATCTTTTGGCTAGATGTTACTGGCCACACTTAGACTGTACCCCGTAAGAGTGGGTGTATTCAGCACGGAAATAGTGCTGCATGAAGGACAACATGGAAACATCTTAGTCCATTGAGCAGTTCTGCTGTGATTTCAAGACACAATGCATTCTATTTTTATGACACTCAGAAGTTCACCTCTGCTGCTAAATGCAAATCTGACTGGCAGGAGGTAAAATGCCTCTTTTATTTTTAACCCCAGTGATTGCTTGGCAGAGAGTGCTGGCTAAGTAAATCTTCAAGGCCTGATTTCAGAAGTCTCTTGGCATTCTTACATCTTCTCATATTAGCAGAACCTTTCGCAAATGCATTGGCCAAATGTGGCCAAGCCTGTTGTGTGGGTACTGAGCCTCTTTGTCTTTGAGCTGCTCCCACAATGTCATAGAGGTGCGGGGTGATGTAAGGACATGCTATGAGGCAACATAGCAGGCAGTGCAGCAGACAGTGCAGCACACAGTAGCAGTCCTATTGCTTAAAGCTTGTGGAAGGAAAAAAATAGTAAAACCTGCTGTTTACTTGGTAAGCAGATGTGGCCATTTGAGGTGCTACTTCTCTGATGGAGGTTACTGATCCTGTAGTGGCACGCTAACAGAAAGGTGCACATGCCATCTGCTCTGCTGTTGTGCTGTAATTGTACCTTCCTGGGTGATGAAGGCAGCGTGCCATGCTGAGCTCAGACAGCTGAGGTGTGCACAGGCTCCTCAGTCTGGTACCTGCTCATGAGCAGCTCTCTTCCCTGGTGACTGCCAGGCAGCTGAGGGGAGGTAATGTTACAAACTGCTACAGCAAAATTAACTTTAGCGCATTTGTCAGAGCTGAGGATCATCTTGCAGTGTTCATATATAAATGAGATTAATCCCTTACAGGAAGGGGTAACTTTATTTGTTGGCCTTTTGGAGGTGACATTTTATTGCGAGACTGCCAATATCAAACCCTCGTCTTATATTTTTAATTTGCCCTCTTACATTATGACAAAGTTTGGCATCTTTTACTGGGTTCTAAAATTCCAGCCTAATTATGCACTCTGGCAAGTTAAGACTTGTTAGATGTTATCTTCATGTTACACATTAGTCACATCTAAGTACTTAAATGCTGCAGGAACAGAATCAGACCGAGTGATTGTTGGTATGAGACCAGTGGGTTCTCATTCAGAGTGACTCTGCAGTGTCAGTTAAGCACTAATTCATTCTTCTGGTTCATGGCACTCGGAGCTCAAAATGCCTCGGTTTTGTGCTTCCCAAGACAAGTGGTGCCAGATGGGTATCTCTCAGCTTCCTGTCCCAGTGACTGCTGGGTACTGGTGTACAAGATAAATAGGTAACCAGTAGTACTCTTGGATAAAAAGCTGATTAACAAGCTGTCATCAGGTAGTATTTGGATGTTTAATTAATCTTTGGCATCTTGAGTTAAATTTGCCCCACATCCACTTTGTGTTGTTGTAAGTGTAAAGTTACTTTTCTATGTGGATAGCTTGGCGTATAGTTTTCTATGGGAATGATCAATTTTCAGTTGTTGGGATGGAATGAATGGCATCTAAAGCTGTTTAGTCTACCTCGTTTTGTGAGTTATGGTACAAACCCACTGCTAGCAGTAATAGTGTGCTAACTTAAGCAGTGGAAACATGATTGCTGTGTGTACTGCTACCCCACTTTCATTCCGCCTAGAGCTAGCTGCTGCTGGTGCTCTGTCTGCTTGCTGCCATCCATGCATCTGTATCAGTGCTTAATGTTCTAGTTTTAGTGGAGCCCAGGCAATTTGAAATGAGTCTCATACCCACAAAGCTGATAGCTTTAGAATGCATGTGACAGGTACTTTAGTTATGACTAGTATCAGCAGCCCAGCATTTCTACTTTGTAAGAATATAAAAGATCAGTCAGAACACAATTGTGCTTCTGTAAATGTACTGTGAATTTCTGGGATGCATTTTCTGTCATCTTTCAAAGATATGCTTAATTTGTGTTAGAACACAAGTGTTTAGTGGTCACAAGATAAGAATTCACTGTCCAGCAGTATAAAATTCTATAGAGATGATTATGTGGAAATGTAGGCCTGTGTGAAAGCAATCATCATAGCTGTCTAGCAGCTTTTAGGCACGTTTTTCTTCCAGCCAATTCTTACGCTGATCATTTTAACGTCAGTTTAGTTACACAAATTCTGTCTTTCAGAGCCAACGCGTAATCAGCCAAACCGGATCAAGAGGAAGCAGAATATTTGGGAAGGCTCCCAGCATCTCATGAATGAACTAACGGAACTCGATAATGCTGGTTCTCCAGAGCCAGGTCTACGGCTCAGAAAAGGACACATGTCTGACACTGCAACAACACAGACAGCCTTTGAAGAGGACAACTCTGAGCAGAGTCTTCTTTTAGTGGAGCCACCTCTGTCTTCTAATCAGGAAAATGTAAGTTATATGATTATCTGTTAGAGTGGCTGAGTTAAATGAGTTTTTCTGCGCGTGTTTCATTCACTGGTTGAAATAAATTCAGATCTATGAACTGAGATTCTGCAACCATGTTATGCCTGTTAAATAACTGTAATAAAACCAGGAAGATACCAGAAATACTCAGCTGAATTTATGAGAGCATCATAGAATATCCCAACTTGGAAGGGACTCATAAGAATCACTGAATCCAACTCCTCCTTCCACACAGGACCACCCAAAAATCAGACCATGTGATTGAGAGCATTGTCTAGATGCTTCTGGAACTCCAGTGAACTTGGTGCCATGCCCACTGCCCTGGGGAGCCTGTTCTTCTGCTTGAAGAACTTCTTCCTGATATCCATTCTGGCCTTCACACAGATCCATGTCAATCTGTTGGTGTCACTAGGGACCAGAGATCAACTCCTGCCCCTGCACTCCCCTTCTGAGGCAGCTTTAGCCTGTGATGAGGCCTTTTCTCTGTCTCCTCTTCTCTGGGCTGAACAAACCAAGGGACTTCAGCTTCTTCTCATGTGTCTTTCCCTAGTTAAGACTAGGCTTTAGTGACAGGACAAGGAGGAACAGTTTAAAACTGAAAGAAGGGGTGATTTAGGTTTGATACTAGGAGAAAATTGTTTACTCAGAAGGTGGTGAGGCCCTGGCACAGCTACTCAGAGAAGCTGTGGGTGCCCCATCCTTGGAGGCGTTTGGGGCCTGGGTGGATGGGGCTCTGGGCAGTGTGAACTGCTGGGTAGCAGCCCTGCCCAAAGCAGGGGTGTTAAAGCTGGATGATCTTCAGGGTCCCTTCTAACACAGGACATGTTATGATTCTGTGGGAAGCATAAGTTTAGCAGTTTTGTTTTTGTATTCCTACCTTAAAGAATAGGGCTTGAAATAGTTTGTTCCCTGCTGAGATGTTGCTGAGGTCAAAAGATTTCTGTTCTGCAAGTGACGGTTACAAGTAAAAGAAGATACATTTACTCTAGCTTTATATAATCTGGACCTTGGCTGATTGCTATTGTCTTGGATATTAGGACAGAAAAGCGATTGCAAGCATTTTTGCTGGAAGAACAGCCATCTGGGTTAGACCAAAACTGCAGTACTCAGTATCCTGTTGCCAGCAGTAGACTTGTAAGGAAGAGTACAAGGATGGGGAACCATGTTATTATGCTGGCTTTTAGCAGTTGGTGGTTTGCACATCTCCTGAGATAGTGGCAATGTTCTTGAATTTTTGGCATGTGAGTCTTTGTGGAATTTAGCAGCCACAACATCCTGTAGAAAGGCGTTCCACAACTTAATTAAGTGTTGTACAAAGGTAACGTCCAAGCACTGGGCAAAAGTACCTTCTGGTTAGGGAGTTTCAGAACTGTAATTAGTGCTTCTCTCAGGACATATGCAGCTGAATATCAGGACAGTTAAGTGGAAGAAGCATTCATCTTAGGCTCACTATTACATTTATAATGATTTTACGAGTGTACTGCATCATTTCAATTATGACAGCTGTATGTTTTTTTTCTTTTTAGACAGCAGTAAAAACATGCTGATACTGCATAACATAGCCTTTAATGCAGAAGGGATGCGCTGTTGCTGTAATTGCATTTGCCACAGATTTTGGTTGCGTGTATGGACCACAGTAATGGTTTGGATGACGTGATAGCTTGTATTAGTCTGTCTTAACTTTATTACTGTGAGCACTTATGCATTTAGCTTAAGATGTTCTGACTGACTTTAATTATGAGGACAAATACTGATGACCGAGAAGCCAAATCAATGATTATATGGTGCAATAACTTCTACAAGCTGTTCTCAGAATCATGATAAAAGCAAATAAATGCAGTCATCTTGATATTGTGTAGGTAGTAATGAAAAAGTTTATACATGTGATAGCCAATAGCTGAATTTGCTTAGGGTAAGAAAAAAAATAGGTTGAATTGTACTAACAGATATTTGGAACAGATCTAATTTATTTGACTCTTAAGTTTGGTGTCAACTTGTGTAGGGTTGTTTTCATTCTTGTCTTGACTTTCTGATTGAATAATGTGAGTTACTTGAGGATGGAGCAGTCAAAAGTAAAAGCCCAGAACTGATCATGGTTTGTAATTCTTTTTGTACATGTGCTTAGTGAAATAGAAAGCACGTATAGAGTATTTTGATGAGTATATTTTGAATATGCCCTTGTTTAGCTAACAGTGCATTAAGTTTACTGCTCTTCTGTAGATGGCCATAATGCCCAGACACACAAACTAAACAAACTTTATAGAAGAACTCAAGTGATGCCTACACTATTAGTATTTTATTGGCTAAATACTTTCTGCTTCAATGTAGTTGCAAAAATCTAGGATATCCTATGCTGATAATGAGTGGATGAGAGCTGTATAGGGAGGGTGTACATGCCTAAGAACATCCACTGTGCTTTCCTATGCTTTTCAATTGATCTATTGTGACAAACTAATGTTTTACCAGACAGGTGTCTCCTAACAGTTAGACTATTTCCCTAAAATTTATTGGGAATAAGACTTGAGACATTAGTGTAAAAATTCTTACATTTTTGTCCTGTTATGGAACTACACTGTTTTTCTTATGCCTGCATGCTAGTTGTTGATCCTATTAGCCTTATTATCTCACTGCAGTTCTGTTTGTAATAAATCTGCCTCAAGCTCTCCTCTGCAAGAATCCCTTTCCTCTGCCTACTTGCGTGTTTGCTTCCTGCATAGGAGGAGACTGGCTGAGCCATGGTACCACAAGAGGTACTAGTTAGTTGCCTTAATGATTATTTTAGTTGCCTTTCCTGGGAGGTAATTGGGTATTATTCAGAATACTTCACCATGCTTCCTGTATGCCTCTACCAGTGCTATCATCTGCCAGTTATGTAGTGATACTTGCAAGAAGGTATGGTTCGTATAAAACTAATACCCATTGTATGTTGAACCTCTTTGTCTTTGATCGTGTAATTCTGTTCTTTCCTGGAGTGTATATATGTTGATACGTCTCACTGCCTGCATAATTCCAGCAGTGATCGCTTCTGAAGAAATCCCTCTTGCTGTGGCTTTCTTAAGCCCATGCAGTCAGATGAGTGACTATTGTAACCTGGTGAATGAGCTCTTTATGCAGCCCTAAAAACCTGTGTTTGACTTTCTCCTTTTTCAGCTTTAATCCGTCAGTGATAGGAGGTGAACGGGAAAACCATTTTATCTGCCCTTATTCCAGCCATGAGGTTTTTATATTCCTGGCTGTGATGCTTCCTTTTGTACAGTTGAGCCACCTCGTGTGGTTGCACTGTGTGGCGCTGAGATGGACATGTGAATTGGGGGCATACTGCTCTAAAGTGTTTGGTAACAAGTAGTAAGGGTTTGGGAGGAGTTCAACGTAGCTCTGAAGTCATCTAAATGGGTAGAAGAAGGCTGGGCAGTGGAAAAGTCCCAGGAAGTCTTGTAGGTCAACCCTACACATGGGGGTTTTAAGAGTAGTCTTTCTAGAACTGATATTTTTACATCCTGACTGCTTGAAATTCTTTCTTCTTTGCAGGTTTCTTGATCTGTTTGATTCCATTTAGCTTTAGTTTCCACCTAGCTTTTTCCTATTGGGACTTGGGGTTGCTATTAAAAACTTGGCAACTGCTTCTGTGTTTTCTTGCTTTCTGCTTTGTGTTCCTGGTTTTGTTGTTACAGATTGTCATCTGAGTGTATGGGAGAGGCTTGGCATAATAGAATTTAAGATCCTACTAAAACATGTTTGTTTTGAAGCACGTTATGTTCAAAATCTGCCATTCCGTGTATTTCTTTGACCTCTTGCATCCCTCCACTTTTGCAGCTCTTGGGAAAGAATGTTACTTCTTTGAAAGCAGATGAATTGGTGTTTTACTTCAGGTCAGAGATTTTAGCATCTGAATTTCTCCTTCAGTTGCTGTTCTAGGCACTGGAATTAATGCGTATCTTACTCAGACTGCCAGTCAGTGAAGCAAGTAGTTGAATCTCGTGTCTGTCCCTACAAAATGCCCTCTTTTGTGCAGCAAAACACTCTTGCAGATACTCTGCTCTGTATATCCAAGTGTTCCAGTTTAAGCAATCTGAAGACATCTGATGTATCTCTGGAGATGGTTTCCAGGCTCCACTGGTTGGAATTGGTCAGATGCCGATGTGTCCTTCACTGACAGTTACTAATGCGCCTGGATGTTAACAGGCTTTTAGGGCTTGAATGTCTGCAGGGGGGAAAAAAAAATACTGTTGACCTAGTCAGCCATGAGAAGACAGTCTTCTGCCCAGAAGGCTGGTAACATGGGGAACTGCCATGTCTGTGCATCTGCCCCCTTCTCCCAGAAAGCTTCCATATGAGTTACTGAGAAAGTTATGCTAGGTTACAGCTGGGTTCAGCTGTCTCCTTTCAGTCTGGAGAGCTTTAGCTTTTTGTGCAGGGAAGTGCTGGTGCTCTGCTGGGCTTGCTGCCTGTCTGCTGGTTTTATGGCCATTGCTTGCTGTGTTGCATGTTGCAGTGAGGCGAGGGAGGGAAGTGGTTTTGTTTGTAGCTCGCTGGTACGTCTGTTTTCCTAGGGAAAGGTTAGATTCCACAGCTTTTGCCTCAGTTCTCATGGAGATCTTATCTGGTTGACCTGGGCAGTAATGAGGGATGCAGCAGCCCTTCAGAGCAATATGGAGAAATTAGTACAGTACTGATGAGTTAGCCTGCATCTTCTGCTGACTGCTTTAAATTGCCTGACTTTGCTCTTCTGTTAAGTTCAGCAATGTGCTTCCAATAGTTCTTTTTCCTGAGCGCTCTTTTCCATAAACCCACTGTCATTTATTTATTTACTTTTTCTTCTTTTCTGCTGCCAGGATTGATAATGGTAAAGGAGCGGAATACGGCATGTGAGAACCCTCTGCAGCAGATGAGGTTTTTTTTGCTGGCTTTTCTGGGAAGCGCACTGATAAGAATGCGTGGGCACTGGGGTCCTTGGTCTGTTGTACTGAGCGCTGACAGAAAGTCAGTAGTTGCTACTGCGCCTAGGTGTAATGAGCCCTATTCGTCTCAAGATGTTTAATGAGGGAGCTCGTTCTAATAAGAGTGTACTTACTAAAGCCAACGTGTTTTTTTTTCTTTTTTGGTCCTAGGACTGTTTGCTAAACAAGTGTTAAATGTTAGCGCTTGTTTTTAATGAGTACCAGCAAGCGGTCACCCATGACGAGTTGTGTAAAACTGTTTCCAAGTGCCGTATTAAATGGAGTGTAGCTTTTATAGGAAGGTGACCTACAAAGGAAAAATACTGAGCTGCAGGAACCCACAAGTACTTAACATTTTGACCAATAGGCTGTAAGGGTCTTTGGCACAGAGCTAGTGAAAGACGTTTTTGGTTCCGTGACAGCAAAAACAGCTCTGCACACCCTGCATGGTGGGTTAGTTAGCCTTGTGGAAACTCTGGTGTGTACATGTTTATGACCTTGCCAGATTAAGAGAATGTGAACTCTAAATGACAAAACTGTTTTAAAAGAACCCACTACGTACAGAAGTTAAGGGAAGGCCAGGAGAGAAAGCTCTGCTTTTCCAGTTAATGACCTATAATCTAAAGGATGTAAGCTGATGAAATTCTGAAAAACATGTAACAGGCTTTTGGTAGAAAGAGTGTAGTTCCACCTATCACTCCTTTCTCTTTGCATTTTTATATTACAGCCTTCAACATATCTTGATTATACTCCATGCTCTCGAGTTACCGAATCTGGCACGTTGCCCCAAGAAACATTAAATTACTTGAATGTCATGTTAAACACTATTAATCATTCATCTGATGAGATCAAGATAAACAAGAGCAAGAGGGCTCAAAGTTCACGTCTAGACTTTGTGACTTCAATTTTAATATAGTGGATAACGGTGGTATTGTGAATGAGGCGATGTACGTCTTCTAACTTGTATCTTAGGAAGAGAATTGTACACAAGTACAGGGTTGTATAATGTCCTGTGACTTAGTGTTAATCAAGACGTTTGATTTTTCTCAATTACCATGCCTATGGCACAATGATGTGTTCATATTGAGGCAGAGTTCTGTCTGGATGCGGGTCAAGGAGAGAACGGAACAGAGGAACATCTGCTGTCAGCTGAAGGAAGCAACAAGAACTTTAAAACACATTCAGACAGAATCATATTTAGGATATTCCTGTGATAGTAGTTTCAAGTCACCAGCAACATGTCAACAGTGAATTGAAATCAGAAACAACTGAGCCTTGACTCTTGGGTTTTTATAAGCTCCCTGTCTTAATACTACATAGGTATGCATGTGGCCCTCAAGTAAGTGAGCAGTGAGCGTCCAAAAGGAAACCCTGACACAAGAAAGTTGTGTCCCTATAAGGGTTTAGGTGACATGTATTGCAGTTACTGGTGTTGCTGGTTAATACATGTGCTTCTGTGCACTTCTGCATCAAATTCTGTGGGTGTAACCAGTGAAAACAACTGTACTTCTGAATGTGTAGTCCTGAAAACTGCTGGAAGATTGGAGAATACAGCAGCCTGAGGAAGCAGACATCAGTTACACGTAGGTTACAGAAGGCTACACTAAGTCCTTATGTTCCTTTCTAGATGGATAACAATATGGAAGAAGGGACTGGAAATAATCTGGTGTGTAACTGATACGTATTGAACTGAACTTTGCCCCAAGATGTGTTCTACATGAGGTATTCTGTAGTGGACTTTGGTGAAAATGGGAGCCAGTGCTCCCGATGTTGCCATTGCACTAATTTGAGCTCCTTAAATCTTGTTTATATGAAGCAACTTGATTATCTAGTGGTTTGCGTAACAAAACTGTGAGCAACTTCTGCTGGATTACCATTGGATCTGCTAATCAACCCAAGGGTCAGAGAAATGCCAGAAGCACTTTACTGAAAGATTGAGGAGAAGAGGATCACTTCTGATAAAATAAGCTTTTAAGGTTGATTCAAGTCTGACTTGCTTCATTTTGCGCCTTCTAATGAGCAGATAGCATATTTTTTCTAGCAAAATTGTAGTCTACGAGTGAAAAAAAGCTTGCTTGTCACCTGGGTGACATAGTAGTCACACAAATTGTCAAGCTTTCAGTAAGTCTTTCAACTGATGTTAAGAAACTACTGATCTCAATAAGCTGTACTTCTGTTATTTGCGGTCTGCAGAACCCTTCTTTCTCAAAAGCAGGTAAGGAGGTTTTTGGAATATTCTGCTGTTGGAGCTGAACTTCTGGCAGGCTTTCCTGTAGGGAGTGTATCGACAAATAGGGCATCTGTCTCGAGGTGAGGCATGATCAGCCCTGGGCAACCTAGCTGTGGTGCTGCTGGCCATTGCAGGGGAGTTGGACTAGATGGCCTTTAAAGGTGCCTTCTAACTCTTCTAACTCTTAAGCGTTCTGTGATCTGCTGACAGAAACAAAGGGGGCAGTATAAAAATTGTTATCCCTTCTATGAGAAGGGTGAGCTGTAGTAGCCAATAAGTGTATTGATTTTGCCAGAGCAGGTTTTGCTGTTTTTGTCTGTAGCGAGGTCTTCGGCTATGTGACCTAATGGGTTTTTTTCCCTCTTTTTGGATGGTGTTCAGACAACATATTCTTCATGTAAACTTTCTTGAAAGTTCTGTGCCATTGCTATAGAATGACAAGATTTAATGTTAAGATAAACTTCATGAGGGCATTTGGTCTCTGAGAGGTTTTTTGCTCTTATTTGCTCATATACTAAGTCTTGGTTTCGGCATTAAGCTTTTTCCCATCCTTACCAAAATTGACTCTGCAATTCTTGTTTTGAAGATGGTCTGTCTCTGGATGTGTGTTGACCAGAGCTCCATACAAAGTGATATAATCAAATTCCAGTTTTCACCTTTCTTTTCCCTTCTCATCTGTCACTGCTATCACGAAAGAAGCTGGAAGACTTCCCAAAATGAAATGCACGTGGATAAACCAGTGAAACCTTTTTTCTTCCACCCATTGTCACCTGTCCCTTTGGGTTTAGTTTATTCTCTGGTACAGTTTAATCAACTCAGGATGCATTTATACTTCTGTTACATAATTGATGTAACACTGGGCACTATGTTTGCCTGTAGCTTTAACCCTTTATGAATTTGCAAATGAGATACATTTTAAAATTGGAAAGATTGTTGGGCATTTCCATAGACGTAAATGTCCAGGTGCTTAAGTGTAGTGTGAAGTCTGAGTACTCAGAAGCCATGATTTCTGGTTTGCGTGAAAGATTAATTCTAGGCATTGCTGCCTGTGTATAGCAGAAGAGTGACAGCTGGCCATTGCGACAAGTTTGTTTGTTACAAGTGTTTGAGGAGGGTTTTCTTTTTTTCCAAAATCAAACATTTCCAAATGCTTTATAGAGTTCAGAGTTTCAGTGTTGAAAACTTGAGAACGCTCTTGCAAGAAAGAAGTCGGATGAGTTAGGCAATGCAAAATAAACAAGAACATCTGCAGTGTTAGTCAAATAGAAATCTTCTTAGCCAGTAATCTGGAAAGTACAAAGGCAAAACCAGTACTGGACGTACTTGGTTTGGGATGGTACCCAGTTTCACTTGCACCTCTTGTTTTTGCACGGTGTTGAGCAAGAAAACCCACTGTTTTCTTCAGTTTTAAAATGTGATTCTGTGGCAGAATTTGGAAACAGTGGAAAACGAGTTCTAAAGTGCATACTTGCTTATGCTGTAGAAGCGTTTTTGATATGGTCAGCCAAAGAAGAGAAAATCTTGGAATCTTAAGATACGAAGGAGCTTGTCACATTGGATGTTTTACAGGGTGCTTCTGAACAGAAAGGTGTTTTTTGTTCAGTCATTATCTGAAGAATTGAAGGTCAGTAGTCTCCTATGGATATCCAAATGAAAAGTAGTGTTGGTATTGCACTCCAGATATACGTTTCTAGCTTCCAAAAAGCAGTTTACTGTCCTTTCTAATAGGACATGGGGGGAAGGAGTTGAAAGAGGAGAGATGTTCCAGAGCAAACCTCGTTTTTCCTCCTTATGGAAAAAAGGACTAAGAAGCTGAGCTTTAGTTCTTTATTTCCTTGAATTTTGCAGCTTAATGGCAGGAAGGAGATAGTAAAATCAATTCCATTTTCTGGCAGTAATCTGGACTCTGTGTGTGTTGTGTATATGTATGATATGAATTCCTTTTTATCACTATAAAGCTCACTAATGATTTGTTTGTAGGCATGTTGCCAAAATGCAAAGATTTTGGACTGGTTCATAAATAACTGTGCTCTTCGAGCTTTACAGTCTGTTCAAATTAAGCCTTCCCATCATTCTAGAAATGGAAGTATGAGGAGAGGGGGAAATGAACTTCTTTTGGCTTTGAGTCGCTGGACAGATTGCAGTGGATACGGGCTTTGATTCAGTAAGGGAAGGGACCCTTTTTCCTTCAGTCTACCTGTTTTTGTAAACTGGTCATTGCTAACTTGATCACCCTGTTCCAACTGGTCCTTACGTATTACTGGGGGAGAGAACTGTAGGGTAGTTAAAGGTGTAGTAGTACTTCTTGCATATCAGCCTTGCTTTTCTTGTAAGGCACATTCTTGGAACCCAAAGATTTCTTTGGTTTCATAGAATCACAAAATGGTTTGGGTTGGAAGGGACCTTTAAGATCATCCAGTTCCAGCCCCCTGCTATAGGAAGGGATGCCTCCCTCTAGACCAGGTTGCTCAAAGCACCAGTCAGCCTGGTCTTGAATGCTTCCAGGTTGGGTGTATCTGGGCAACCTGTCCCATTGTCTCGTCACCCTCACAGTAAACAATTTCTTCCTAATATCTAGTCTAAATCTACCTTCTAGTTTAAAGCCATTTCCCCTCATCCTGTCACTATCTGCCCTTATAAAAATTCCCTCCCCAGCTTTTCTGCAGGCCCCCTTCATATAATGGAAGGCTGCTATAAGGTCTTCTTGGAACTTTCCCTTCCCTAGTCTAAAGAGTCCTAGAATTTTCTAAGGTAGTTTCTAAGATTGTGCAGACTGTCATATCGAGCATCTCTTCTAGACCTTGAGTGCATTATTTATAATATTGAAAATTGAGAAGCCTAACAGGAGAGATCCATTAGCAGAGGTCAGTAAAACTAAGTGTGGGAAGTATGTCTGAATTTTGTTGAGTCAGAATGAAACATTTATTATTATTATTATTATTATTGCACTTTCTAGACCAACAGAACACATGCCTATTTTGGAATAATCTTAAACCTATTTAGAGTTATGTTGCCTGAAGCTTTTCCCTTTGGAATTAATGGGGTAATTGAGGCTGTGAGAGTGTATCTAATGCTCACCTAAGATTTGCCTATAGGAAATCAATAGTTGTATCAAACATTTGATATAAAATAAGCAGTTGCTATCCGGACTTGTTCAGAGGCGCTGTAGACTGGAATGGTAAACGTGGGTGAGTAGACCGTACAAGTGATACGAGTTATGTGAGACGATGATTTTAGTCAATTGAATTGTTCTACTGTGGATAAATGTGAGGTCATACATAGCGTACAAAGGATATACATTGCATATTGGATAGCCAAGAACTGTACTGTGGGTGAACCAAATTGGGTTAAGAATGGTATGGTGGGGGGACCTCTTGGAGAAGAGCCAGCTTCTATTGGCAACTGCATGCACTGGGTGAATGAACAAGCACTAACACATCATTCCTCTCTTGGGGGCAGGAGGGAAATAAGGTTGAAGAATCTAGATGAGTGTTCTTCAAATCTATAAAATCTCCTTCTGTTTATTAAAAAAGGAAATGTTTAAGCAACTTATTCAGTTTACTTGTTGATGGAAATAATTAAGAAGGCCTTACTTGAAGGAGAGTTGTAATGCATGACCTGCACAGCAAGATATTCCCTCTTTTCTCAAAGTCCAGGGCACTGACTTGAACATTACTGGTACTAATTCATGAATAAGTTACAGAAAGTTATATGCTAGGTTCCCAGTTGCTTTAGACTAAATTAGTGATAACTAAATGTTGATCTTAGTATGGGAATAGGAATGAGAATGTGTTGTAGCTTGTGGTATTGAGGAAGCCAGTCATCATCCTGGTTTTCTTGTGGGGTTTTTCTTGACTTGGTCATGAGATGTGGCAGCTTCCTACGTCAAGCTTGAGCAGTACAGAAGGCTCATTCTCCCCTTTTTAGCTTTCTCAGACTTGTTTATCTTGGAATCTAGAGTATTGAATGGAGTCTCTGATGGGCTGTGAGCATTGTAGTGAGTAAACAAACATGTAAAGCTCTTTCTGTTTCTCCCTCTGCCCCCTTTTTTTCCCCTAAAATGGAAAACTATAGTGCACTATGACATGGAGATTGTATGATGAGTGAGCATAGGGTAGAAAACTACCAAACCTGCTGACTCTTTCCTATGTATTTGTTTCAAGTATCAACTGAATACCCAGGCTCAGTTGTTTTGGTCTTCTGTTGGGGGTTTGGATGATGAATATTTGTCTCTTAATTTTGCTTAAGACTTTGATCACAGTTACTGCTTTCATTTGATTAATGTGCTTTTGTCCAAATAAAAGAAGTTGCGTACTAGTTTTTGGAATACGTTGAACTTTCAGCCAATGAGTAAATGACCTTTCAACAGAATAGATCTTCAGAATCAAACTAAAAATTGAAGCTTCTAACAGGGTGAATGGATTTCTTTCCCTGTATTGCTTTTATTTAATTAAAGATGTTACATATGTTATAGTGATGTTAAGGCATACATGGTGGCACTGAATCATAAAACAGGTAGTGATTCTTTCCTAGAGGAGAGTAGACTGTGAGCCTCAGGCTCCATATATGGACTTCAATGAAGCATAACTTAAAGAGGAGCACTTCTTTCTTCCAAACCTGGTGAAAGCATGTGCAAAATGAGCCAGGTATGTTAGTTGTTCTCAGATATCTGTGAATGTAATAATTTTTTGGCTGATTGTTTTGAATTCCCTCCTCAGTACAGTACAAGGACAGAAGACTGCTTATTTGTCGACTCTTCAAATAATCAGAGTTTTGTATGGAAAGCAACAACTCCTTTCTCTGTGCATCTTCTTACGAAACTTTTTTTTCTCTCCAACCCAGAGTTCTGAGGATAATAACCACAATGATGAATCACCTCAAGAAGACGAAGGGTTTATGGGTATGTCACCTCTTCTACAAGCCCATCATGCCATGGAAAGAATGGAAGAATTTGTGTGTAAGGTAAGAGCATGTGGAAACTGCCAAAGTAGTTTCCTTCTTCAGGAAGTTCCATTGGACAACAGACTATACTTGTAGGAAGAGGAGTAGCAGGTACATACCATCCCTGAATGGGTGTCTCTTGTTATAACTATTAACGATACAGCTTCTTGGGATCTCAGTCTGTCATAAATTAAAAATGGTGAAGTATGGAACAGTAGGGATTATAAAGGACTCAAAAGATGATCAAGCAACTGAGAAGCCTTTTTTGAGAAGTGCTTGTGTGTCCGAAGCAGAATAAAAGCCTTCTGCTTCTAGTGTTTCTCCTTTTAAGGCACTTTCATTTACAAGGTCACTTTTATTTTTTCAGACTCACAGATACTTTGCTTTCCTGACACCCTTTGCATACACTGTAGAACAGGCTTTGTCCCTGACTTAAGTAGAAAACAAGAGTGTATTAATATTAAAAGTTATCCAACTAAATCCATTGTAGCTTTTGTAATTGCTGACCTTGGCTCAATTTCTGTTATTTTTTAAGCCACGGCGTGTGGACAGTATCAGTCTTGGACCCCTTTTCTTGGGCGAGACACATGCTGTCCCTCTGTATGTTTGTTCCTGCTGGTTTTATGAACTATTCCTTGTTATCTTTACAAAGGGACCTGAATTGCCTGTGGTTGTTTTTTTCTTTTCTTTTTTTTTTTTTTGCAACGCATCTTTTCTACTTTTTAGATACTTTGTAAGGTGAATTCTCTAAGATCTTGTTCCTACCTTGACTGAAACCTTTGTTTCATTAACTAAAGAAGTTAATTTATATATAAATATGTTTAAGCACCTCGTCTTTAACTGGGATGGTTATTCTGTTTATTATAGTTTTCCTTTTGTGGAGGAGCAAGGAGAATGAATTTAAGAAACTTTTGCTGTTGAAACTGAAATAAGAATGTAGCTTTTTAAACTTAGTGTTGCAGGATTCTCCGGTTTCGCTCCCGTATTGCTAAGCAGACGTCAAAACCAACCAACACTGCAGAAACAACCCCGGTACATAATGCACTTCCTTGATACCCCTCTGCTTGGCAGTGCTGCTTTTGAAGCTAAGCTGAAGATGACCTGTATCTTGCGACACTGAAGCGCTGCTAAGATCAGCTATATGTGTTTTTTTTTTTCATTGGGAACCAGCTTCAAGAGTGGCTTCTTTAAAGAAGAAATCTAATGGTGTTGACAGTCATGGATCTGTTGGCCTAACAAATCAATCACCGTTTGTTCTGGGAGTGTGGGAGATCTTTTTTCAGTCTGAATAGGGGCTTGAATACTTCTTACTGGACTCTTGCCACTTCATGTTTTCTAGCCTATTGTAGTGCTGATGAGCAGCCTTTTTACTAGACTGCCCCCAAATGCTAGCAGATGTTATAGTCAGGTTGTCTTGTGGTTGGCAGAAAGGGTTTTTACTGGTATTTATTTGTTAGAGAGAACAAGTTGCCTTCAATTAAATAGGAAAGATCTGTGAAAATCTGCTGCATAAACAAACATGGAAATGAATTTAATGCTCTCCCTTAATTAGCAGTAAAACAAAGAAAAAGTCCAGTATATTTCTTGTGTAATGAAATATTGAAGTATTCATTTTTCTGGTGAGGCAGCTAAACTTCATAATGATAATGTTTTGAATAGGGAAGAGTGACTTAAGCATTGTATTTCAAGAGTGTGTCTTTTCCCCAGGGACATCCCATCAAACCCTTTTCTATATTTTACACTCGTACATTAACACTTTCACTTATAAGGGTTTTCTGATGTTTGCCATTCCTTATTGGAGCTGAGTTTCCTGTACTTAATCAAAACCTTCTAACTTCTAGGTATGGGAGGGCCGATGGAGAGTCATTCCCCATGATGTTCTACCTGACTGGCTAAAGGACAACGACTACCTGTTGCATGGACACAGACCACCCATGCCTTCCTTCCGGGCTTGTTTCAAAAGTATCTTCAGAATACACACAGAGACTGGCAACATCTGGACACATCTTCTAGGTATGTTCAGTTTGCTCTGATGCTGGTTGGTTTTGTTGCTTTCTTTATTTGAGACCAAGATAGAAGCTGATGTGGAGTGGTCAGCATAATCATTCCAATGGTGACCTGTTGAGTTAGCTTGGTGTCCCTCTCCTTATTTTCTCCCGCTGAGGTTGGGTTGGGATGTCCTTAATTATGGCACTCAACTACACGAGTTAATAATTTCCTAATCATTAATAAATTACCAGTAAATATTCATTATTCCCAGGTTTTCAGCTTGCAAGCTCTTTGAACTATACTCTCTTCATTTATATTCTATACAGACTTTTTTGTTGTTGAGAAATGTGCAAGTAGTTGTCAGAATTCTTGCAAAATGATTAAAAATACAGAGTCTGTGCAAGTCTGAATTGCTTCAGCCTGAAACAGAAACCTTGTTGGAGGGAGTAACTGAAGTATGGAAGAACTTTATTATTCTGCATGTGTGCAACTAGTTACCATGCAATTCTGCTTACTACTACGCCTGCCCATTAAAGCCATGTGTTTTGAAAGAAAAACTTCCAGTTAGCACAAAACTGACACCTTTCTTCTTCATTGTTTTGTCAGGATGCGTGTTCTTCCTGTGTCTGGGAATCTTCTACATGTTCCGGCCAAACATGTCCTTTGTAGCACCTGTGCAGGAGAAAGTGGTTGTTGGATTGTTCTTCTTGGGAGCTATACTCTGCCTCTCCTTCTCATGGCTCTTCCACACAGTTTATTGCCACTCGGAAGGTGTTTCCCGGCTCTTCTCCAAGTAAGTGCCTGGAGGGCAGGGTAAGCCAAATAGGAAACAGTTGGGAAAACAGGACTGGAATTCATGCCTGGCGCCCCAGTGTAGGAGTGGTTCACTGCATGTGTGCTGTGTATATTTTGGAACAGAACTGAGCAGAGATTTGATTCACTGCAGCTTCTTCTAATCTAATTGTTTGTTTTGTCATGGGCTTTTGTATTGCTTTAGACTTAGAACTGTTTCCTTTTATGTTGTCCGGCAGGTGTGTGAGTGCATCTTGTTTATGCAAGTAATATACCTAGATCTTAGTTGTAGAACTTCTTTTAAATGCTGCTGTCACAACTTGTTCTGGGTAACTGAATCTCATGCAAGACAGCTTTGTGCATCAAATTTGGTTTTGCTACACGTCCTTTTGTTGGCTGGCTGCTAAGCATCTCATGTTGCATCTCATGTTTCTTGAGATTACTCAACCTGGGATTATGTAATCTGCAAGGCCACCTTTAGAGTAACTCAGCAATTAAAATTCCCTAGCAAAGAATTAACTCCATCTTCTCTGGTAGGAGCATTTTGTCAGGGTGTGGTGAAGAGCAGTGGCTGTGGGAATTCCTTTCTTCATTGGTGTCTAGAAAAACAGCTTGGCTGCAAAATTACGACGCTATTCCCCAGTGGTTGCTTAGCTGATGCCTAACTCATACTTGTCAGATTCTGAAGAGTTTGTGTTGGCTGTGCTCTCCCAACATGCTGTGTGCCCTTCTTTGTGTTCATAGTGCTTTGCACTGCTTTTTTCCTCATCCAAAGCTTAAATCTTGAGTTTCCTTCAAAAGACCTTGATCTAAAGGCTGCTCAATATGTTGCTGATGACTGTCCAGAACTGGCCTTGTGTGCTATGAAGATATTACATTACTATAAGAATGCACTGCTGGAGGAGCTGTGGGCAGAAAGTAAGTTGTAGTAGTGAGGAAAGACTTCATCTTCAGTGAGAAGTAGTCTGGTGGTCTGCCTGAGAAGAGTATTAATGTGAAAACGCCTAAAGGTTTGCATTTCCCATCCAACTGATTTTTGTTTCCTTCCAGGCTGGATTATTCTGGTATTGCACTTCTCATAATGGGCAGCTTTGTACCATGGCTGTACTACTCGTTCTACTGCAACCCTCAGCCTTGCTTCATCTACTTGATTGTGATTTGTGTCCTGGGCATCGCAGCCATAATTGTCTCACAGTGGGACATGTTTGCAACCCCTCAATACCGGGGTGTAAGGGCAGGTAAGACTTGAAATCAACTGTTTTGCTCCTTGTCTACCTTCCTTCCTGTCATTTGAAGGAGCAGTCTTGAAGAAGTGTAGAGAGAGCACAATTTTAGAGAAAGCTAATAGTCTTGGACCGCAAACTTGATGGGTTTTCTTTCAGCATTGCTTACAGCCTGCTGGATGCACAGATGAGGGCTGGTGCAAGTTGTGGAAGTATATTCCTGAAATGGACATTAACACATGCCATAAGAATGGCAGTACAAAGTATCTCTAGCTGTACCTACCAATTTTGCTCAAAATGGCTGGCTGCTTGGTGTGTGTATGTTTTATTTTCCTTCTGCTTTTTGTTTTGTCACCAGGCTAGCAAATCAGTGCATGACTGAATTAATCTGAATGATTTGCCTAGATAAAATACTTCTTTAAGGCAAAGAGCCTAGTTGTTCTTTTCACAAGATTGAAGGAATGAAAACGAGCTTGGTTTTGTGTTCTGAGGTAGAAAGTAAAAGAGACCTGCAGTGGGCAGCTATGGAGTATGAATACAGCTGGGGTGAATGTTAGTACTTCTTGTTACTTAACCTGAGCGTGCCATCTATAGTAAATCCAGATTTCCTGGACAGGCTACCAATGTACCTTCAGAGAGTCCAGCATTCCAAACTTAAAATCAATGGATAGGATGTGATTTCTCTGTATCCTCCCCACATTTTTTTCCCCCCCAAGATTTCAGTACTTCTGAAATCTGAGTAAACCACCACTTTCTCATGTGTGGCAGATGAGCCTCAGATGTTACATTTCTGTTTCCTAGGATTACTTGCACCGAATATGATAAATGTCTTTGTTGTTTCTCCTTGTTGCCCTGCTCTTGAGAGACTGTGGTACAGCGTGACATAATCCACGTAGTCTCAGTGCCCTCTACAGTCCCAGATGAGTAACTGGTGTAATGTACACTAAAGCTGGCAGACAGCTTTCGCTATCTGCTGGAACATGCTATTAAGTAGCTTCTGTTAGGTGAAGGAAACCTGTGTCTTATTTCATGTCCCCCCCCCGCCCGCCCATTAAAGTTACCCTGGGACCTCCAGCTTCAAGAGTTGTCACCTTTCTGCTGCTTTGGCGAATACTGAGTTTGCCTTCCATTGTTTTTGGTTTTTCTTTGTTGTTCTTGTCTCCCTTTTCTGCCAGTGTGTTCAAATCTGACTCTCCCACATTTTCTTTACCTCCCAGGAGTATTTCTAGGTCTGGGTCTTAGTGGGGTTATTCCCACCCTGCACTTTGTCATCTCTGAGGGGCTCCTGAAAGCAGCCACAATGGGGCAGATAGGCTGGCTGGCACTCATGGCATGCCTGTACATCACTGGTGCTGCACTATATGCTGCCCGCATCCCGGAGAGATTCTTCCCTGGCAAGTGTGACATCTGGGTGAGTCTACAGAATGGCTGGATGAAGAGACCAACATGAAAGCTGGTTTCCCTTGAGGCTGGAGGATGTTGTGTCAATGTTTTTTACTACAAATACTAAAACGCTGAATCAGACCTGTATCTCTTAAGGGGCCAGACGGCTGTGGGCTCTCTGAGCCCAGCTTGCCTTGTGCCTTTCTTGCTGAGTTATCACAGTTTAGCTGATCTGACATATCTGCTGGTGTGCTAATTCACCCCGGCATGTGTACTAGGCAGCTTTAATAGGTAGGTAAGAAACTTTGCAACTCTTTCTTTCATATCTTCACCATGTCTGCCTTCTTATCTTGTGAGGCCAGTGGAAACACTGGATAGAATTGATAGACTTTGGAGGGATCCCTAGCCCAGAAGAAGGAAAGGTGATGGTGGGCAAGTGGGTAGGGTGGAAACTTTGGGTGAGGATCACAAAAACTTGTGGAGTAAGAGATCTGTGGGGAAGATGCAGGGGAAAAAACTGGTTCAAGAGTAGAGATTAGAGGGAGATGGACCTCTGGGGAGAGATGCAAGGCCGCTGTACTTCCATTAAAGTGGTTTAATACTCCTAAAGAGGATTAGAAGTGAGGGTCAGGCCTGGGTTGTCTGAATGGCTTTTGCACAGCACCAGTTTGCTAGGTGTAAACATCAGAGACATAGCATTGTTTACGTCACCAAGCTAAACTTTGCTATAATAATGAGAGAGGCTCCAGAAGCGTTGGTGTACTGCCAGCTCCTTTCCAAGCTTCATGTGGAGCCCACAAATACGCAATTATAGACTTTTTCATGAGCATCACCCGTATTGGTATGGCTTCCCAAAACAAGGCCATGCTTTGTCATGTATCCGCCTCCTGGTTTTCATTCTGTTGTACTGTAATCAATAGCATCCTGAGTGTTCATTGAGAACATCTGGTTGTCTCGGCGTTTTAACGTAGTGTTTTTTTTTTTTCCTGCTCTGTTTCTTTGTGACAGAGAAATTAAATGGCTACATTCTGAAAAATCTACTCAGTAAAACTTATACCTGTAACCAGAGCAGAGATCTGTAGCCACCAGCTGCATGAGATAGTTGTGTTCCGTCAATAAACAACCAGTGTGTGTGTGGTTGAGGACCCAATTTTAAGTATTTTCAAACCTTTTGCCCTGGACTCTGAAATTGTCCCTTAACAGAGATAATATTTATGGCATTTATGTCGTGTGCGTGTAGATCGATCAGCTGGTTCACATGACTGGAGGACAGGGCGGGGGGTTGCACATGCAGAGAACTTGCTCTTTGCTAACGGTAGCAGTGGGATGGGCTTAATACACAACTTAACTTTGCAGCTTGCAGTTTGAGGTACTGCTCCATGTCACTGTGTACTTCAGCTGACTGTATGGCTTTTTGTTGGGTCCCTGCAACCCCAAGTACCCAGCTGAACGCACGTGTTTTGTCTTCACAGTTCCACTCCCATCAGCTGTTCCACGTCTTTGTAGTGGCTGGCGCTTTTGTGCATTTCCACGGGGTTTCCAACCTCCAGGAGTTCCGCTTCACAGTAGGAGGAGGCTGCACAGAAGAAGAGGGGATGCAGTAAGACCAGGCTTCAGTCTGAGGTCGTAACCAAAACAGTGCCACAGGGGTGGCTGAAGCTTATAGGCTAGCGAAACGAATACCTAAGAAGAATCCAAGTTTCAGCTGATGGAGCATGGAGCTTCACGGGGATTCTGACTAACCGAGATAAATTCTATACCTCAAGCGATGGAATGAATCAATTTGAAGACCAGGAAATTCTGAAACCCTAATTTATTCTTGGGATCTACAGATTGAGCTACAGAGGACCCTTTCCAAATCGGCTTCTGTTCAATGCCATATATTTATTTGTAGGTGCGGGGAGGGCTGGCTTAGCGGTTTCCTTTATATATAAAAAAAAAAAAAAGAAAAAAAAAAGATTGAAAAAAAAAATTATGGAGGTGAAATTTCTATCCTCTTGGAGGGGTTGGGAATTGATTTTAGATGCTCTTTTGGGAGAAAAACAAAACCAACACAACAAATAATTGTAAATAAGATTTCTAACTTTCTGTTTAAATAAAATTTATATAAATGTTTTAAACAACGGGTTGGGGGGGGAGGGGAGGGGAAGAGGGTTTTGTAAAGAATGCAACATGCAAGTACCACACACTGTTTCAATTTTGCACAAAGATAAATGATTGCAGAAGGACCAGGTAAAACTCCCAGGAGTGAATCATGGTGGCCGTGCAGCTTTTCCTGATGGCCATCCTGCCCTGGGCAATGCGGGGTCCTGGCCAGCGATTGGGGCAGGTTCAGTACGTGTTCACAAAGTGGTGGGAAGGCTATGGTCGTTGAGCTGACATCCAGGTCACAGTGTTAGTGAGTTCCACTCATGTAGTTCGAAAGCACGTGGGACCTTCCAAGCTTGTGTGGCTTTGGATCTCACAGTGAGCTGTTTGGGGTCTCGGCATCTGAATTGGAGCGGGGTGGGATTACTGCACGTCAACTGGCAAAAGGTCTGACCCCATCAGTGCCTGCCTATACCCAGGGCCCCCTGTTGAGTTGCCAGGTGCTCTTGCACTGTTTTGTCTGAGCAAAGGGTGGTAATGCACTTGTCAAAAGGTAGTTGAGCATGTGAGGGGAAACAGAGATGGGGCTAAGGTAGACTGGAAAGAGGAAGTTGTGTGTTCCAGGGCTTGGAGTTAACAGTTCCTGCAGACCTCCAGCACGTTACCTTCTCCTGTGTCAGGCTTCATACACCAAGGGGGGGGTTGCAGGTTTTTCTTCTTAGGAGGAAAAAAATCCCAATGCAGCTCCTTTTTTTTTTCTTTAGGTCTGCTTCCCATCTGTGCTTTAGCAATGGGACTGCTGGTATTTCTTAAACCTGAAACGCAAAGTTCAGCCGAACTTTGGAGCAGACACAGCTCCTGTATAAAGGGAGGTATATACCCTTCTCTTGCTTAATTAATGTAGCTTGATCTCTGAGGCCCAGTCAGAAGCCAGACTGGAGGAGAATCTTTGGAGTTGTAAGACGAAACCTGAACGCTTTGTTTGTTATGGCACAGGCGTTGCTTGAGAGCGTTTAGTTGGAAATTCGGAGCAATTACCTCCAACAGATGAGTTCAGCAGCTCACAGAATGCTGTAGTTCACAAGGAAGGAAGGTAGAAGGTTGCTTTCATGGGCTTTGTATTATTCTTATTTGGGGTTTGTTTGGGTGTTTGTTTTTTGTTTGTTTGCTTCTGCAAGTTTTAATTTTCATCCTTCAAGGGATTAAAAGGAAACAAATGTGGATCGCAAAGATCTTGCTGGGTGTCACCAAGTGTGATTTGGGACGTTGCTTTGTCTGCTGGAGTCCAATGAAAGCAGAGCTCCTTCCTACAGCTGGCTGGGTAGTGAGGCTTCACCCCTGGGCTGGCGCCTTTGTCAAGCCGCTGGGAGCAGGGCCAGCTGCAGGAAGAGGTGCTGCAGCCCTCTGTGGGCATACAGGGGTGTGTTCTCAGTGGGGTCGCTGTGCTGAATGCCAGTGGGCCCAGAGGAAGGTTGTATGGGGCTGTGCGGCACTGAAATGGAACAAAGCAGTATTAAGTGAGCGTAAGGGCTTTGCAGCACCGGCACCCCGACAAAGAGGTGCCCGGCAGGAAATAGGCTGGTGGCTAAGGAAAGCATAGAACATATCAGCATCAGATTTATCTGAAGGGTGCTTTGGGATGCCTCTGTACCAGTACCAGCAGGAGTGGCAGTCTCCATCCTGCATCATCCCGCGTTCGCTCCTTGAAGGGTGATTGTAACCTGGTCCTACACAGCACAGAACTACTACAGAAACACAGTACTCACCTGCTATTCTTACCCAGTCAGTCTCTCCCTTCAAGAAGTTTGTGTGTTCCAATAAAAGCAACCTAGCTGTGCACTTTTCTGTAGCTCTTGCTGAGAACTCTTCCCAGGTTGGCACCTGAATGCCTTACTCTCAGCAGTCGGAGGCTTGCTTGCTCTGTGTGCAGGTTATTGCCATAGAATAGTTAGGACCTACAGCTTCTTTCCTTCCCCATTAAATAGTGGCCTTGTTCAGTATATTTCTTTTTAAAAATTGCTTACTGTTGAAAGCAATGAAGCACATTCTAGGGGTTTGATGGTTGGGGACTCTGGTGATGGTTCCATATAAGATGGGATCTTACTACTTGCTGTATTCTTAACTTCTGCTAATAAAAGAACCAAATGGAAGGTTGTCTGGCTGGCTTGGCTCATTCTGGGCTGGGTGTGATTCTTCAGAGTCTCTACGGCTTTCTTCCCAACCCCCTTCCATCGCTCCGTGCCCCTTTACCTGGCAGACAAGGGACTGGAACAAACTGGCCAAGAACCAAACTGGGTGGAGGGAGCGGGGTTGGTGGTTGAAGGTGGTGAGAGCTTATGGGAAGGAAAAGGGGTGGGAGGGATGGGGAGCCAGAAGAAGGGCAGTTGGGCAGGAGGATGGGTGCTGGAGCCCTTGCCTGCTGTGAGCTTTTCAACTTGGAAGGGTTCTCTAGGAAGGCTGGGCTGAAATTACTGTTGTGGAGGAAATGCTTCCCAGCTCAGCCATACAGGGGATGGGTGTCTCCTGCAAAGCAGACATGGGCCGGTGGGACGGGATGGAGCCACGTTAAGCTGGGGAGGGAGCGGGGCTGCTGCCCACCAGAGCAGCTCCGTGCCTGGAACAGAGCCTGCTGCTCCTTCATCTCTGCTGCGCAGCTGTCAGCAAACATCTGTGAGCCGCCTCACTGAGATGCGCCTCCTCCCGTGTTGGTTCAGACTCAGTCTGGGCACCTACAGCTGTGCTGTGTATCAGTTCCCGTTCTTCAGATACACGCTTTGTAAGAGAGCCAGCGCCAGTAAATAACCCGTATCAGCTAGATGGCTCAGGATGGATTCTTTGTTTCGAATGCAAAGCAAATTCAGGGATCACAGAAAACTTCGGCATTAGATTACACAAGTTACACCGAAAATACCCCATGCGAATGTGAATTGGCTTTATTGTGTTTCAAGATACCAGAATGACACTTAAAAGCTGCCTGGGCAGTCTGAAGCTTTGCACCCTGCTGCCTCTACACGTGGCTGGGGCAGCGCTTGGTCCTCCCTCTGATATCACTTCGTTCTTTGCCAAGGCTGCCAAGGTCGCGGGTACAGATTGAAGTGCTGCAATCAAGGTGAGCCTCTGGGGCCACTGCTGAACTTCTTAAGGGCAGCTGGAAACAAAATCTGGTGTGTGATTAGCGCGGAGGAGCCGAGTTTGTTTTGGTTGAAGCTATTAGCGAAGCTGAGCTCCCTCTCTTTTTTTGCCTTGCCTGCTGTGTGCCATCAAGCACTGAGCCAACCTCTCCTGCTGGTTGGCACTTTGAGTGCTCCAGCCTCACTTCTCAAGGCTGATTTCCAGAAGTGCTGAGCAGAGGCTGATAGTCTTTCAGACAGCCCCTTAAAAAAGCAGCTCCTTGGAGAAGATCCCAAGGTGCAAGCTGCTATATTCGGGGGAGGCGTAGCAGCCTTGTGGCATCATTAGAGTTTGTCACTGTGGTCATCCTCGAGTGCTACAGCAGCACAGAAAGCATTCCCTCGTGTTGCCACAAGGCTGCTATGCCTCTCGCTCTGCCCAGCATCACCTGGTGACCTTGTTCTCCCCCAGGAACAAGGAACACAGGCCTGGGATCTGTGAGCGAGCGCTTACCAGGCTATCCTATGTGCACCTGGAGGACTGCGCCTGCTCAGCTCAGTTCTGGCACTCCAGAGCCACCTTAGACAGCTTCGCTTTGCCGTTCTCTCCTCTGGTAACACTTGTAGTGGAACACCGGAGCTGCTGCTGCCTCTGAGCTCAGAGATGTTTGCAGCAGCGTTTCAAGCTGATCACATTTTTTTTAGCAGCTTCAGCTCTGGCACAGAACAACTGGGCACGGAGGCTCTTAGCAGCTGGCATCAAAGCTGAGCTGCTCCAGTTGCAAATGAGATGAGAAAATCATATGCCTGGCTGGGTTCCCAGAGCACTGATGTGTTTCCCTAACAGAGGCAAATTACACCCAAACCAGACCCGGGAGATACCGTCTGTGTTTGTCTGCAGCCTTGCTGAACCTGCACACAGCTCTGGAGGTTGGTCTCTTGGCTGGCTGGGGCTGGGCTCTGTTGGGTCAAGCCCATCATCCCTGTGAGGTGAGCCCCTGTGGGACAGCTGGGGCTCTGCGTGGGCTCTCTCCCAACCGCAAGCAGCTGATGTTCTGTTGGGCTGATTTTCCTGTTTTTGTGTGTATGAAATCACCCCTGCCTGGCTGCACCTGATGGCCCACAGCAGTGTGACCCAAGCTGCGGTGTCAGCCACAGCATCCAGAGGTGGTCAGGGCATTCGCTGGGACTTTTCTCCTTTTGAATTTGAATTTGAAAGAGCCCAGTGCCTGCGGTTTGCTTACAGGGGCAGACAGGACCTTGGAGGATCCGCAACCGTGAGTTGAGCCAGGTCAGTGTGGTGCTGCTCAGCTGCCGGTAAGCCTCTGTCCTCAGCTCTCCTTGCTGCTGCCAGCTGGTGGCCGAAGGGCTGCGGAGCTGGACATAATTACTCCTCCAGTACAGGTCTGTTCATGAGAGTGTGTTCGTTGTGGATTTAATGCACTGGAAATCAGCCATGGCAGGCAGTGTGTGTGCACACATCTTCTCCAAGCGGAATGGCGCTGGGGCCATTAATCACTTCTGACAGCGAGGGCAGCCGTGCTGGGGGCAGCAGCTCTGAGCCCTGGGGCTGCCTGAGCTCTGCATCCTGACAGAGCCCCTTTTTCCCTCTGCATTCACTTTACCTTCCTTGGCTGTGCCCGACTCTGATAAGGTCACCAGATCTGCAGAAGTGGAAACGTATCCACCTCCAGCGGTTGATCCACTCCCAGTGAGCAATCCTCTCCCCTTTATTTACTGCCTCCGGTGAAGCAAACCCAGCTACCGTGTCCCCAGAAGGACCCAGAGCTATGAGGGGCAGCACCCCCTGACCCCAGCACTCCCTGGAGCACACCTGTGGGCCTCTGGGCACGCAGCCCCCTTCCCACGGCCTCTACCTGTGCCCGTCCCCATGGGTTTGGTAGGGAGAGGGCTTTCTGTAGGGCTACGATGAGCACCAAACATGACACGGTAAAGCTTAAATATCTATTTAAAATATGCTGTATATATTCTTTTTAATGAGATGGTACGGAGCAGTTCATACAAAAAGAGAGGAAAGATGGATGCTCCCCACCCCTTGTTCATAAAGCTCTGTGAGAAGCTGCCTGTGCCTGCTGGCCAGGCTCAGGCTCAGGGCTCCGGGACAGCCACAGGCAGCCTCAGGGCAGCACTGCCCCAAGGGAAGGAGCCTCTCCTTGGTGGGCAGCACACAGCCCTTCCTGCATGCACTCCTGCACCTGGACATACATCTGCGCATTGTGCTGGCAGTGCTCGGAGCAGGTTCTCTGCAAGGTGCAGCCGCCTGGCAAAGCTGCGCTGCTTACTGTGGTCTGCCTGCGGGCAGTCAGTGCAATTCAGGGCCAGAGCCATGTCCTGAGCCCAGGGTCCTGGCTGATGACCATCCCAAGACCAGGAGAAATTGCTTCACTACTGAGGATCCCAAAGGTCCTGTACTGGCTCAAAACCCCAGCCTCTGTTACAAGGCAGGGTCTCCCACGTGCCCACTCTCCTAAGGCAAGATCTGCCTGGCAGAGCCTTCCCACGGCACACTGCCATCCCCGCTGTCACCAGGATGTCCCCACAGGAGTTTGTCCCTCGCCCTGTCTCCACCGAGGGCAGTGTCACCGCAGGAGCAGCGCTGGGGGCAGGAGGAGCAGCATGGGGGAGACAGAGAGCTCAGCAGCACCACCACAGTCCTGGGCGTTCTCCTGGAGGATGAAGAGAAGCGTCAGAGGGCCCTGCTGGCACTGGGGGAGGACAGGGAGCCCATTCCCAGCGTGTTCTCTCCCCATGAAGAAGCCCTCTGGGAAGCCACAGCCAGTGAGATGCACAAAGCCCACCCTCAGGGTAGAAAGGCCTTATAGAGGGATCTGAATGATCCTAGTGTTCTTTTCCAACCCTGATTCTATTATTCCATATCCCAGCCGATGCGTGTGGGAGCAGCGGCTGTGTGTACCATGTGCGCAGGGCGTGGGGCTCCCCACTGCAATGCCCACAGCCATACCTCGGGGTGAAATGCGTGGCACGTGTCTGGTCGCCGCCTCAGCTTCTGGGAGCGCATGCGGTCACACTTCACTGACGCATTGTGTGCAGGGCTGTTAAGGACACCGGCAGGGAGACGAGGCACAATTGCAGCACACAGCAACAGGGTGCAAACCTACTGGTGCTTCTGCACAGCCTTGGGTCAGAGCAGGGTAGGACAGGGAAGGGATGTGGGCTGGGAGGCCTCCAGGAGCTAAAAGAAGGCAAGGAATGACCTGGGAATGGCAGAAATGCATGCAGGGGGCCCAGCAGCAGCACTGTTTACCTCCTCTCCCCCACACTGTTCCGTTTCCCTGCCTCCTGCTATCCCACAGGCAGGCTGTGCCCTCCACACTTTTCCCCATGGGAACTGCCAGTGGAACAGGTTTTTCACCCTCAGCAGCCCGAAGGCACGCAGCAGAAGGATATATTTGACTTCTTTTGCATCCAGCAGGACAGGTGGGAAGATGCTGCAGTCGCAGGTGGCATCTGTGACAAGAAGCAGCAGGTTGCTGCTGGCAATCTGCTGGGCCACAAACATCCTGCGAAGAAAAGAGAGTGATGGAGAAATGGCAGCCAGACCCTGCACGGCACCACCACTGCCTGGTACAAAGAAACCCAAAGGAAAGCAAACAGCTCTGGAAGGAGTGTCAGCAGAAGGCAGTGGAGGAGTGAGGAGTACACCTTGCTATGGAGAAGTGCCCAGCTTCATCATCCTGCAGTTTTCAGTCTGTCTGTCCCTTCCCCTCCCTGAGGGATGAGCAGAGAGGTCCAGGGGTGAGCATGGGCGCATGCAAGTGGGGATGAGCCCAGATGCAAGCCTTTGCCTGAGGACACCCACGTGAGTACCTGCATGAGGGAGTGTGGGCTGTGCAGGAGCTGGAGGACTGCTGTGGGCAGGGCACACACGTGTGTGTGACTGTGCATGAGTGTGCACACACGTGTGCATGCCTGTGCAGCTCAGGCATGGCTCTGCACGCAGGAGGCTGCATGTGCCTGTGGCTGCATGGTGGCACTTATCAACTTGCATCACCTCCCGCCCCGTGCCTCATCTGTGCCACTCCTGTTCCTGCTCTTGGCTGAGGCAGAGGTGCCTCTGGGTCGGGCTGTGGACATACAGGTTTGTGAGGATGCCCTGATCGACTCAGCTGCTTTGAAGAACCAATTTCCCTGACAGCTCACTGCCCAGTGTCTGCTTCTTGCCTCCAGGGATCTTTATATTTGCTTCTAGAGGTGCTGAATGTCACACGCTGCCACTCGCTGAGGCTGTTTCATTCCTTCCTGAGTGATGACTGCTCCAGGAGGTCGGACAGGCAGATTTTAACCCTGTCATCACAATGGAGGTGCCCAGAATGAAGCAATGCCCAGCTTCTCCCTGCACTGGGAACCATCTGCAGTTTCTAAAGGGCACCGGGAAACCCTGTGTGCCTGAGCAGGTCATCAGCTAACACTGCACAGAGCCCACGTTGGGGCTCTCATTCCCCTTAAATATCTGCATGAAAGGTGCAAGAGATACACCCAGCTCCAGGGCTGTGACCCCAGCCCACCCCTCTAGCTACACAAGGAGCGGAGCAGACCCTGGCTTGCTGCTGCAGTGGTGAGCATCAGGCTAGGCACGCTGCATCCCCATGGGGCAAGGAGCTGGTCTGTGCCTCGCAGAACTCCCCCTACAGCCTTTGTCAGCAAATCCATGCTCTGAGCTCAGGCAATGCGTGGCACGGCCTGTTCTTCATCAAGCAGTGCTGACTAGCACAGGCTGTTTTCCTGACCTTTAATTCTTTCCTGCAGCCAGTCCAAGACTGAAGTCAGAGCAGGTAGGGCTTTGCTTTGCTTTATGAGGGATTCCAGGCAGATCTCTTTGGCCTCTGTGTGTGTCTGTGCAGCAGCACGTTAGGAAAAGCCAAGCCAGTGGAAATTCATCCTCTCTTCACCTTTCCACACGTGAGTGCTGAGGGTGCCATGCGACTGCTGAAAATGGCTCTTCTCACAATTGCCTTTCTGTTATGTTTGACTGCTCATTCTCTTCAAATGAAAACAGAAAGTAAAAAGGCGCACCCGCGCTTTGCTTGCTTTTGGTTTAACACTTCTCTCTTTTTTGGGGGGGTAGAAAAACAGAAAGAAAAAAAGAAAGGAGAATAAAAAGTGTCAAGGAAAGCTGACAGCACTGCAAAAAGGAACATTTGAAGGAGAAAACACGTGCCAGAAACGTGAGAAAACAGAAAGGGCTCCTTTCCGAAATCTGCAGAATGGAAAGAGACCCTTCTGTAAATGCTCCCTCCCTCCTCCTCCTGCCACCTCTGCTTATTAACACGTGGCTCTGATCCTTCCCTGTATCAAGAAGTTGCAGCGGGACCGTTCCCCTCTCTGCGGATGCTCTCGCTGCACACACAGCCTGGGACGTGTGTTGGGCATGGCGGCAACTGGCTCTTCTCACAGCCACCAGGCTCCAGTGCTGGCACTGCTTGGGTGCTGTGATTCCCGCTAAGAGAAGGGCAGCTGTAGTTCTTACTTTTGGCAGTCCCCGCACTCGATCAGCCCGTTGGTCTCCTTGATGGCCGGCTCGTACACAAAGACGGGGTACTCTGTGTCACAGGGCTGCAGCGTGTCGTGCTTCTTGTGCCTGTGGGCTGCGTGGGGAGGAGGGAGAAGAGAATAGACACGGTCAGAGGACCACAAAGGAGAGGTTTGCATTGAGGTATGAGGTGCAGCCTGCACCTCAAGTACGAGCGAGGCCCCTCTTTGTAAGAAGGGCACTGAGGGCCTTCAGTGTGACCTGAGGAGGGCATGAGGGCTGCGAGGGGTCAGGAGCACAGGGCTTATGGGGAGTGGCTGAGGGAGCCGGGATTGCTCAGTCTGGAGAAGAGGAGGCTCAGGGGAGACCTTATTGCTCTCTAAAATGACCCGAAAGGAGGTTGTGGTGAGGTGGGGGGGGTTGGCTCCTTTTCCCAGTTAACAATGATAGGACAAGAGGGAATGGCCTCAGGTAGTGCCAGGGAAGGCTCAGGCTGGATACTGGGAAGCAGTGGGCATGGCGGGGATGGGCTGATGGTTGGACCGGATGATCTTAGGGTTCTTTTGTAACCCTAAGTCTGCAGCAACGCCTGTTCCCCTGTGACCATGGCCTACCCAGTGCTTGGGCCGAGGAGCAGCGGCGGAGCACTGCAGCCATCCCGGCTCCCACTAGGTGGTGCGGGAAAACCAGCATACACCGACTGGTCCTGCGCAGAGCAGGGCGAGAGGGGCCTGGCAGCCTGCTGCCCTCACTGAGGCCCGGGGCGTGCAGCATTGTACGCAAGGCTCCGAGCAGGGGTCCGAGCATCCCAGTCTTTGGTGTCCATGTTTGTGGGCCCCATGAGCCGCCTCACTCAATCAGGCCAGCCTAGCAATTGTTTTCTACAGCCAGCAGTGGGAAAGCCAGCTCTTGCCTCTATGGCACACAGGGGGATGTCTCTGATGAAAGTGTGAGGCTTTGTTGCAGGGGAGGAGAGGCTGTGGCTCAGCCAACAACAAGCATAGGAGATGGTTCCCGCACCAGCTCGAGCTGGGCACAGAGTACTCACATCACGTCCCCAAACCCAGAACCTCTTGACCAGCTCATCCCTTGTAGCTGTTGCACAGAGGGTTTATAGGAGGAAGCTGCAGCCTCTCCTCTATTAGCCTCCCCAGGTGAATGCAACAAAGATTTCAATGCCTCCCTGCAACACAGAGCCCCCACAGCTGCACCTCGTGCTTTTCCCCTGACCTCTCTAAAAATGCCTCACCTCCTGTCCGAACTGTGGGTATCAAATCTGGGTTCCTTATTTGTTTGCAGATCCAGAAGCAGACAGGACTGGAATTCAGTATCAGTGTTCAGCACTCCTGATAATATCTCCACTCATGCTTTGCTGACAAAAGCCACTAGCACTTTCCAGCTCAGAGCAGCTACAGAGCAGGTGACCATAAACTAGCTAGTGAAATCCCTGATGGACTAAAGGAGAGGCAAGAATGGAGCAAGAACTGTTTCCTTTAGACTTAATTTGCCATACTAGTGGCTTGGAAAAGATCTAATTCCATAACCTGTGGCCAGACTCTCACAGGCACACACCTCTTTGGGAACATATGTGCCTGGACCCCACAACTGTGACAGCTTCCCTGGTCAGCCTGTTCCATGCCCACTGTCCTCTGGTGAAGAACCTGTCCCTTAGCCCCAAGCTGCTCCTCACACACCTTGCCCTCCAGACCCCTCACCATCTTCACAGTTCTCCTTTGGGTACTCTTGTAGTTTTATGCCCTTCTTATGTTGTGGCACCCAAACCTGCACGCAGAGCTCAAGGTGAGGCTGCATACACAGAGCAGAGGGAGACAGCCTCTTCCCTTGCCCAGGTGCAGGGCTGGCCCTGATGCACCCCAGGATACAGTTGTCCCTTTGGGCTGCCAGGGCTCACTGCTGACTCATGTTCAACTTGCCATCAATCAGAACCCCCAGATCCCTTTCAGCAGGGCTGCTCTCCTACTTCTCATCCCCCACTCTGTACATATATCCAGGGGTTGATTCCAGTACTTGCTCTCATTAAACTTCATGCAGTTGTTAATTTCCCAGCCCTTTAATTCGTCAGGATCTCTCTGCAAGTCCTCGCTGTCCTCGAGGGAGTCAACAGCTCCTCCCTATTTAGAGCTGTCTGCAAACTTACTTAGTATACCTTCAAGTCCTGCACCCCTGTAATTTATGGAAACATTAAAGAAGACTGGCCTGACCCCTCAGCCCCACAGGTGTTGCACAACTGCCTGCAAGAATTTATCATGCTGCTCATGTCGTGGTCCTGACAAAACAGAGATTTTATCCAGGTCCTCATTTTTCCCCACATCCCCAGCAAAGCAATTCATTCTCCATTAGCTTCAGCTTGTCGGCGCAGTGTCATTAAAGTGGATGGAGTTAAAGCAACACAGAAACAGTGGTGTGAAGGATGGAGCACAGGTAGGGGGTGAATCAGACCCAGGCTTGCAAAATACAGGATGGAAGTAGTGATGCATAATCAGGGTTGTTGTGCTGGACTTTGTGGGTTTGGAGAACAGGGCCTTACTGGGAAAGGCAGCTAAAGGTGTCCAACCCACACTCAGAACACACCTGGAGCCTCAGCCAGCACAGCATTGCTTATGAGCTGGATCTGCACGTGTCTACCCCAGCTCTACTGCGGCTCCGACACCAGACTAGAGGTAAGTGATGGAGAGCACTGCAGGACTGGCCCTTGCAAGAGCAATTCAGCCCTGGCAGCTGTGCACAACCTTTCATGGGCATCTACTTGCTCTGGGTTGACCTCATCACATGCACTAAGATGTACCGTAAAGCTGTGTTAAATAGGCGCACAGCTCTTGCACAGGCCATCATAAATCAGCCTCTTGGCACAGGCTAAATGAAAACAAGCCACTTTACAATCTCTGACTTCTGAACCAAGACAAGACCTGAGACAGAGATTATGCTTAAGCTTACTGCCACTTAATTTGCCTGGAAGCAACGCAGCCGCAGCAGTGTTCTGAATCTCAGAGGGCCCAGCAGCATGTGCAGCATCAGCAGCGCACTGGGGCAGCACACTGGGACTGAGCCTCTGCATGCACACACTGAACATCAAAACATTATCAGCAGCTCTGAGAGTCCGGTGGTCAGGGCTTAGGAAACAGTTGGAGGAGCTGATAACAAATTGCAAACTTTATAGCAAAGCGTGAGTTAATTCCCGCCTGTCATTGCTGCCATCTGCACTTCCAGAAAGACTTTGTCAGACAGTTGGCAACCAATCCTTCTGAATAGCAAAGGCTGCCCTGCTCCTTGCTGCGAATTGTACAGCCCAGATTGCGAGCCCTTTGCCACCAGCATACATCACGAATATCTGCACCCATGACAGTGGATTTACTCTGGTACGAATGAAACAAAATCTGCTGCTTAGATACAAATACAAAACACAGGACTGAATTGATGAGCTTGTAAAATATCCTCCGAGTACAGAGTCAGAAAGGAACTTTTCTGAGCTCCAGGATTCTAGCAGTATCTCTGGTTTAATTAAGGGCCTTCAGATCTGCGGTGATGTCCATAAAAGCAGAAGCTCTTACAGACACAGAGGGGAGGGAGATGCTGAGAGCAATCTATGGAAGCAAACATGTCTTCTCACCATCTCTGGGAAGCAGATTTGCACAAGGAGTGCAGTCTGAATCAATGGCGCCCATACTCCAGCAGCAAGCCTTGCCCTCCCAGAAAGCACCAGCATTTGGGAAGCAGAAATGGGATCAGTGCACACTGAGCGGGGGCGAGCATTAGATCCCCTAACATTAACTCCTCGGTACGTATCCCTCAATTCACATGTATTCAGTTTGTTTCCCACAACGTCTCCTTCTCTCCATAGGCTTTGCATTCACCAGCTTTGGCAGGCAGTCAAAAAAATGTTAACATCCCTAGCAGAAAACTTCAGCCTGTTCCTAACAACATGTGCAACCCATTCCTTCCAGCTCCAGTGGTTTCCTTTCACCCTGCCACTCCCTCCCCCTGTGCACGGACCCTCAGTTTTTCATCAGCCACGCTCCCCTCCTCTTCCTCTTCTTCACGCAGGAGGCACATTCCAACTGTCTCTATTTCTCTGTCTCACACATACGTCTTGCTGGGCAGAGCGCAAACAGGCAAATATGAGCTAGGTATGGAAGCAGCGGGATACAAACACAGCCACAGTCTGGACTCTGTCTGGAGGGATTTCTAGCTTTCCTGCAGGAGTGGATTTACGAGCTAGAGCGTATACTTATCAGTTAAACAGCTTGAAAGTAATTCTGCATTACCCTGGGGCTGGGCTGGTATTCATCAGAAGGAGCTAAACCATGGGGTGTGGAAAAGGAGACTTGAATGGCCTCTTAATATCTGAAGGCTGTGGGACCCGCAGAAACTGTCCTGCAAGAAGGCACGGGACAGCTCTGATTTTGGTGTAACACCTGATAAGACAGGGGCTGCCGGGAGCCAGAGTGAGGAACAAACCACGTCACAGCAGCTAAGGTCCCATCTGTTCTACCGTCACTGATGGTAGATGAATGAAATGAAGGTTTCATTTGTGCCTGCAGTCGCAGAGGAGGCTGGCATGGCCCTTCCCAGCTCATCCAGCTAAACCAGCAGTGCAGGGAAACAGGCAGGCACTGCCACGACAACGTGACATCCTTCTGCAAATTCCCTGTTGTCCAAAAAGGGCAAAATTGTCATTCCTAGCCTGGGACTTCTAGCTAGATCCTCCTCTTTTTTGCTACTCGCTGGTTCTACTTACAGTGATGGAAGACAGCCTTGGCTGGAAGAGTGGCACACACGTAAACAATGAAGATGGAGCCATGAGACAGGTTCACATGATGGCAGCACAGTGGAGATGAATTTGCACACAGCAGGCATGGAGATGATACGGGAGAGTTGAAGGAAGCACAAAATGAAAGAGCGATGAGTAGTGCAGCAGTAAGAACCCTCCCCCTTGCCCATCACACATCCTCAAACAAAAATTAAACAAAATTGCAGCCATTTACCATTCATAATGTCACTATCGGAAATCTTGTACTTGCTCATCTGACTTTTTCTCACTGATTTCTGCAGGGGGACACTCCATGCAAGTTAAACAGCATCCATCAGTGCCTCACAAAGGAAAGCTGTAACTTCTACTGCTGTGTCTGGAGATCCCCTTTGGAGGAAGTAAGTGGGACTGACAGCACCCAGAGGTCCTCTGGGCTGGTTCTCTGACTAGAAGAACACTTTGCTCCCTGAAAGTGAGTGTTGTTTCCTTGTTAAGACCAGGAAACGCCCACAGTTAGAAGGGAAGGTTCCTCTGTCATCACCCATAGCACCACTAGTGCTGATAGTTTGTAAGGAAGCAGTGATGGCATCTACATTGCTGTGTATAGCACATCTTGCCTGTCCCTTAGGGCTGCCTTGGGGCCACTGACAACCCCTGCCTGCAGGGATGGGACCACAGAGGCTTTCAGAACACTCTGAGGGGGCAGCACAGTAGCTACAGGGCAGGTCACTAGCTTTCATCCTCAACCTCTAACCCACACCCTTCTGCTTCTTCTTCTGCACATAGCTGCTATGTGGTGCCAGTGGGAAAGCAAAGACCCTCAACACGTTGTTTGATCCATTCAGTGTGACTCAACAGAGAATCCCACCGCATGGCTGAATCAAAGGATGCAAAGAAGCTGTTCTTGGTTGAATCTTAGAGGCTATCCAGCTAATTCCACAGAGCCTGCTGATGCAGCATCACTGTGTCCCATCCTGTGAGCCACCACCATGAAAGACAGGAAACCCTTCTAACTGGAGGACTTTTTGGCTGATACACATGCATGTGGGGTGGGCTGCTTGGAAAGAAAAACCTTCCCTGCTCCTTGAATAACACTGAGGAAAGAAAGCCGTGACCTGCACAGACTTCTTGAAAGTTCTGGAGCTTGGGCAGGCTGAGGTGGGGGTGGGAGGGCAACAAGGTGGTGCTGGGACTTAGAAGCTGACTTCCAGTGTCTGCAGAGGGAGATGTGATGGGATGGCGTGTTCTTCCAGGAGGCTTGACTTCTCCATACAGCTTCTGCTGCCACCGGCATTGGTGACACTCACTTGCTATGGGGTGGCTGGACTGCCGCATACTCACCGTCTGCCACGTTGTCGGAGTGCCAGAAGCTACTCATGTTAAACTCCAACAGGAAGCTGTCGAAAGAGCAAGAACAGGGGATGCTTTCTCAGCAGCCTGGAAGGATGCAAAGTGTCAGCGAGATGGCCCTGCGGCCCAGCGAGTATCACCTCTAACAAGTGTACTGCGGGTTTCCTGGCAGTGCAGGTCTGAATCTGTAATTGGTTTGTTAGGTTTATTTGTTTATTTATTTTTGGTGTATAGATCTGCACTGTGGGATCTCACTGATGAAGGGCTGAAGGTGGCAGCCCCAAGAGTGGCACAAGTGGCTTGTGGGGATCCAGCACTGTGGTGACACTGACTTTAGCCACAAGCCACGTTGAACTGTGCTGTGCCAACAGGGTCAAAGCCCAGCACCTGGATCTTTCACAGTCATTGTTTCAGCCTGGGCCCAGAAAGCTGAGCAGTTCTGGTCCTAATCTGAGCTTGATCCTGATTTGAGCTTTAATTTTTATTCCTTTTGTGGTGTGAAGTACTCCTGATCCAGAGCTTGACGCAAGGCCCTCTCTTCTCCCTCACCTGCCACTCAGATTGGAGCTTCCTGCCTTCCTTCTGGCCTCCCTCACCCTGCGGGGGAATCACTTATCATAGGAGAATGAGACAGGGAGGAGGATTTAGCATCAAGGACCTGCAGGGCCTCCAGAGATCCGAGTCCTATTTCTGACTCTGCTGCTTTGTACTGAGTGACTTCAGGTAAATCCCAGACCTGCTCAGGGCCTCTGCCTCTGTGAAATGGGAATAGTAATAGCTTTCTGCCTCCCGGGAGCAATGCACCAGGCTGAATGTCACAAAAAGGCTGACAGCAATGTCCTATGCGGAGCCTCCGCTCACAGTCCTCTCAGCTCTCACCCCGGCTAGTCTGAGCCTCCCAAATACTCATATCTTTTTATACTCACATGAGGAAATCACTTATCAGCCATTTCAGTGCAGCTAGAAAGGCATAAATTGGCTGGAGAACAAAGAAGAAATGAGACACACCATGAGTATCTGGTCAGAGAGTGCACAGTTGTTACGTGGGACCCCATGTTTCACACCAACTCCCTCCACTGCTCAGAGCTCCTGAAGGTTGGCAATTTGAGGTCTGGGCATCACTGGAAAACACTGAAATACATCAGAAGCAGCAGCTGCCTTGCTGCTAATAATATCTTCTCACCCCTCCCAGTCAGGGTCAGGGAGTTTATCACAAATGTGTGAAGGACTTTGAAGATGTAATTGCTTGATGATTTCTCTCCAGTATGGATGACCTTGAGAGCTCAGAGCAGGAAAGAAATACAGATAAATGGGGCACCACCAGTCTAGGAAGCTTTTATATTCCAATTGCAAGTGGTGTTTCTGGGACAAGCTACAGCATTGTCTAGGAGTTGGTATTATCTGCTATCGATTGATTAAGTTTAACTGTGATTTCGTGCAGCCTTTCCTCAACATGGCATGACTTCTATCATCTTCCATCTGTTCTGCTACAAACTGGAAATCCAGCATCATCCCAGGGCCAATTACTCTGCAGGAGATCCTGCTGGTTCTTCACTTCAGGGTAAGTAACTGTGTTTATGCTTCATCTCTCCCTCTCCAACTCACACTCATGTCCTGGAACCCCAAACATGCAGCAGTCATAGGACACAAGAGAATGTTTAATTACTGCTAATTGGTTTATCTTCAAGCCAGCAAGTAGTAAAATGAGAGGAGATTTGACTGACTCTTTTCCTTTGAGCAAAGTGTATATATAAATGGACCTTTCCTTCTTCCTTCCTGAGGATATTAGTAAGGGGACAAAGAGAGAGATGAAATTTGGAGGTTCATTCTTTTGGTCTCTTCTCAATTCACTTATTTTTGGCATCTGATATGATTCAGTTCTTGATCAAGCAAATATTTTCTCTATAATCACAATATTTTATCTAGGCAGCTTCAGTGCAACCATTAAAAAGGAATATTTTGTTGAAAATTATTTTACTAGGAACAAAAACTGGCAACGTCGTGCCATTAGATGTACTTCCAATGCACCACACTTTCAAGAGTCAAATCGTAATAATAATAAATACATCTCTGTTTAGGGTTGCTTTAACTGGTTTGAATTGGACTGAGTATTGATTAATGACTTAGTTCTGCCTGGTCAAGGCTGCTAGAAAGGTAGAGAGGGATTACATTATCCGTTGTATCAGACTAAAGAGAGGTTGCATTTGGGTGCTGGCAAAACACCAGCACCCAGGCGCAACCTCTGATAGTTCATTCTCTGGGCTTGTCAGCTCTTCTCAGCAGCTTTGACCCTTCTTTCTCTTACTCCCAGCCCACTTACGCTTCCCTGAAAGGCTGACAACTTTGTCTCAGATGCTCTGTACACTGTCAGGGCAACTCTCCCTTTGGGACTGCTGAGTGAAAGCATGTCCCATGAAAGCATTTCTGCTAATTTCAGCTGCAAGCTGGTGTTGCAGATTCCAATTGTCAGTGGGATCCTACATGCCAATAAAGAGTCAAATTAGAAACCACTGTCAGTGGCCATTACCACCTCAGAAACCGGTCTCAGATGGGTCTGGACATAACCAGTGCTTGGAAGAAAATGGCTCTTAAACTCCTCTGGGGAATGTGCTATACACTGCATGCACTACAACACTTTGTTGGAGATGCCCGAGAGAAAAGCCTCCACAGACAATCCCTGTGTGCAATGAGATACGTACACTGAGCAGCGGCCGGGCACCACTGTGGTGGTGGTAGGGCACCTTGCACATTGCTTGGTAATCATACATTGTCACCCTGCAATTAAAACAAAACAGGAAGACAGTCAAAAGCAAGCAACACAACTGACTGTGGGCCAGTCATGCCAGCCTACACTGCTTTGTCCTACCTGGGCCCCATTCTACAAAAAAAAGCTTCTGTGCGGAAGAATTAAAGCAGCGGCCTGCTTAAAGATATCTTTGCTGTTAGGCCTGTGCTGGACTTTGAAAAGGGAGAAATACAGGCCTCAGATTAATGTAACAGGGTCAGTATGGGAGGCAATGTATCCCTAATTACAGGTGACGAGTAAAGCAGAATCTAAAGCTGGGGAATTATTATTGTATCTTCCATAAGTTCCCCTAGTTCCTGCTTTTGTGTTGCTGAATATCTGAATTCTCTTTTGAAATGTGCTGGGAGAATGGAGAGAGGTGACCAGAGAGATTTTGTAAGCGATTTTATAAGAGAAGGAATGTTCTCTGACAAGTGCAATGCCACCTCTGGAACCTCTCAGGTAGCCTCTCATGGAAAGGCCTTCCATGTGGCAGGAGGAAATGCTTTCACTTCAAATGCCAGGAGGCAATTTCCATAGTACTGTGCCCTGAAAAAGGCAAGGGAGCAGCTGTTCTCTGGCAGCTCTAAGACTGGAGTTGGACATCTCGGTGAGTCAAGTCGCTGGAGGAACAGAGAAGAGGAGACACACGCTGTGGGGTGATGATGGCTGAGTCTGTCAGGGGAGGATGTGGGCAGCTAAGTTTCTCTGGTAGCAAAGCAAGAGCCACAGATGCCTGTTCAGGCATCCTGTACTGCTCAGTAGGACTGCTTGCAGACCCTGACGTGCTCTGCCCCACACACCAGCTGAGCAAGGATAAGCATGAAGCAGGGACCCCTGCTTACCGCCTGAACATGCCCATGTTCAGTAGCTGGGTCATTACTGAGCCATCCACTGCACCAAGAAATTTTCCAGTCTGCAACCACAAGAAAGGACAAAACAGAAACAAAAACAAAAACATGGCATAAGCTATTGAGAGTAAAATTTCCATGTCTGGACTAATGTCAATTTCTTTCCTGCTCCAGCTAACCTAGACTGTCTGGAGGGTTAGGGTTAGGGTTAGGGTTAGGGTTAGGGTTAGGGTTAGGGTTAGGGTTAGGGTTAGGGTTAGGGTTAGGGTTAGTGCACTACATACCACACATGCTCTGTGAGGAGGCAGCACTTAGCTTTGTCCTTCAGCTGACTAGCAGGACTTCTACCACCAGCCTGGTCAATAGCCCCCACGTCCCACTGTCATGTGTGGATTAAATGTGGACTTTGAGGTCTTCGGGTCCCATTTATGTTTTGATGTCAGTGACCTCAAATATCTCAGCCCCAGACCTGAGCACCACTGCTGTAGAGACCTCAAACAAACAACAGTTTTGGCTTTCTTGATTACTAAATCATGAGAAATCCATTCAAAAAGTGCTCAGAATCTGCCAGGTCCACCACTTTGTTTGCAAGCAAGAAAATAAAACACTCATAACAATAATAATGAAGAAATGAGCTGTTCTCTGTCTCTTCTTGACTCGTGGAGTTTGACATAACAAGTAGCTCCCAACTACGATGGGGCCATCCATGCAGTTTAGGGGGACATCTTACTTTTCCTCTTGCTTTCCCTTTGATAGATCCCTAGTTATTTAGAAAGCACTAGCAGATGACAGGGGAGTTAATTTTGTTTGAGTGGGGCATTTCCAAAAACAAACAAACAAATCTAGAATAGATTTACCTAAGATCATATGATGATCATCTGCATGGTTCGTGCATCTTCCCAACAAGCTTTCAAAGATGTTTCACCATACAAATGGGTGTGGAACATCAACTCCCCTTTGAGCACTTGGATTTTAATTGTCCCAGATGTCACTGAAAGTGTCCGAGCATGAAAGAGCTTTTCTCACTCTTTGCTGTGACAAGGGCAGAGGGCCACTGCAGGACCACAGATGGGGCTCTCCCAAAAGTCCCTCTGCCATGTTTGCCCTTATTCCCAGCTGTGGGCAGGTTTTCACATGTCCTGGCAATTTCAGAGGTTCACAGCACAAAAAGTAACCTCTGATATCTATTTTCTGTGGTCTGGCTATAGATAAGCTCCAGGCAGAGGTTACAGAAGCCCAAAGGATCTCCACAGGGCATGGTGTGGGATGGGACAGGGGAGGCTGCAGCGCACCAACTGAGCATCATTCAGTTAGCAAGGCTGCGAAGCACAGACTACTGATTTAATGCTGCTGCTGTCTTGAATTCTCTTTGGTGTTTAAGAGTGTGGACACTCATGGTTCTGCTGGGAAACAAGCGTGGTAACTGGAACAAGATAAAGAAGTCATCTGGGAAGAAAAAGTTGTGGTGAACCCTCAAGGTTAGAGGAGAAGATGACATTCACTGTGCCAGGTATGTCACTGTCCTGACAGAAAAGAGGTTGGTTTTTCCCTGCAGTGTGCCCTCTTTATAATCTCTCTGTCTGTCTGTATCATCCCCCGGTGCTACCATGGTGCAGATTCACTTTGCTTTGTGAGTCCCAGCAGTCCTCATTTTGGCTTCTTTGAAATTACTGTGTATTGCCTGCTGGATTCACAATCTCACTTTTTTCTTTTGCCAGCCTATTATAAGTGCGGTAACCAAGGTGAGACCTGATGGAAAATTATGGGACACATACATATTTTCATTACCAAAATCCTGTTTTATTCCTCTTTTTTTTCTTTTCTGTCCCAGCTGCTTTGAGATGAATGACTCTACCTCATGCTCCACTTTTAAGCTACAACTTCTTGAACAGCCTCTTATGAGATACTCTGCTACAGGCTTTTTGAAAACCTGAAATACAGTCTGCCATTCATTCTCTCCTATCTACTGTTTTGCCAACACTTAGAAAGAACTAGAGCTGCTAAGACAGATTTACTTCCATTACAGATGTATCGTTTGTCCCAGTCACATCCACAGGAGAAAAGCAAACAAAAGGATGATGTGACCGGTTCCTTCCTTAACATCACAAACTCCTGCCCTACCCTAGGGTGCGTTGTCCCCTCACCACACAGCTGAGTGTCACCACAACCTGGTCATCTCTGTAACACGGATGGGCTTCACTGGTATTTGGTGAACACACTATGCACCCTCCCCTTCTTCTCTTGTGTACTCTTACCTCTGGAGGTCTTTTGGAAACGAGGATAAAGCCATTATTATCAATGAGGAAGCAATTCAGAAGCTGTGGAGATGAAAGAGAAGTGACATCAGAGACAGTGCTGTGCTGGCTTCTGCAGAGTGAAGCGTGTGGGCTCAGCTCCAACACTGCCATGCCTTGCCCCATTCTGCAGCTAACACAGGCTTCAGAGCACTGACTTCACTCTGCTTCCCCTTTTTGAGGTATTCAGATTGCAAAAAAGATGCCGTCATGCTATGGCTGTATGTAGGACTAACACAGTTTTAACATGCTTAAAGAGATGATACATCCTGTAGGCACTGACAGGATATTTGCAGGGTATCCCTCTGCTTCTGTTTTCTATCTCCAGAATTCATATTTTTATACCCACTCATTAAATCACCCTCTTCTTACCTCTGAGTACCTGTGCTGCTTTTATCACTTTTTATTTTGCAAAGCAGGAAATGGAGGCACGGAGCTCAGATGAAAATCTGCATGTCTGATGGAAAAAACATGGTCCTAGATGAACACGGGAGGATAACTGTGGTGATTCCACTCTCCAGGGCACAATATCTTGTCCTCAATAAGCCTCACATGCAGAGTAGTGGCATAAATGCAAAGAGAACGTCCAGCACATGTTGTTCTGCTAACCTCTCTCTCTGGCAGGCTGGATGGGCTGTCTGGAGACCACATGTCCCTGGTGGGCTCCGCTGGAATAGAATCATAGCATGGCCTAGCCTGGAATGGACCTTAAAGATCATCTAGTTCCAACCCATTGCCGTGAGCAGGGCTGACAGCTCTCTGCTGATGTCACTAATAAGAGAATATCTAAGCTAGGGGAACATCTATCTAAGCTGTCCTACCCTTAGCTGTGCAACCTCTTGTGAGATGGCAGGCAGCACCTGATTTCTGAAGAGACAGTGAGCTCCATGGCCGTCAGCAGTTCCCATTACAGATACAGAGAAGAAATGCAGGCAACTTACGTCGTCCTGACAGCTGAGTGGACAGGCACCATCGAAGGCACTGCACTGGAAAGGAAAAGCAGGAATTACAACACGGCACGACCTCATCTTCCAGCCTCCCCCTTTGGACTGCTAGGCACAAGATCTCCAGCATCCCATAAAACTCTGCAGGTCAGCTGGCATTTAGAACAAGACAAGGAGCACCCTCAGTCCAGTCCATGGCCACATGCAGTTCCTGTGCTGCGCCTCCCCACTGGGCAATGTCGCTGCTCCAGCACACTCAGCAGAACCCTGTGCCCAGAGCAGAGCCAGGGCTGCTAAGGGAAAGGGGCAGCAGCCAGCTCTGCTGTGCTAGCAGAGGCTGCTGTGTGCTGGCAAGGAAACAGCACGCATTTCAGCATCTGCTGGGAAATACATGGCGTGGTATTTTAGATCAGGATTATTCTCAGGCGGGGATTTTTGTTGTTGTTGTTGTTGCTGTTGGTTTCTTTATTCCCAGGACAGCTAATGATAAAATAGGATGTGAATGGTGGTTGTGTAGCCCCGGGCACCATCCATTTGTTTCATTTAGGATTTCTGTGTACTGGATTTGACATGTGTTTCACAACACTGAACTGGGGGGAGGGGGGACAGACGGACGCGAGGGGTTAAGTGACGAATAGCAAAGCCCTTCAGGTGCTTATTGATTCTGTAATTGTTTGGAGTTGGTGGTGGCTGCCTGTGTCTGTCTCTTTGTGTTATTTTTCAGCACCATTCACGCCAGCAGCTGAGAAAGGGAAGCTGACACGGCATTGCCATTTCTGTACATGGGGTCCCCTTCCTGCCAGAGGTCTTTCAGGGCCAGGGGAGGATGCTGACGCGTTGCAGCCCGCCTGCTCCTCCCCCCTCCCCCACTGCCCTTTCTCTCTGCAAAGACCTTATTATGCAGAAGCCCCAGCCTCTTTCTGGATGATTCTCAATACCAAGAAGCAAATTTCAAAGTACCACCAAGCCATTACTCTAAGGTAGGATTCGTTTCTCATCCTGAGTTTAGCAGAACAAACTCACTATTTCCAGGTTTCCATCCCTCTGCTCGGTTTCGAGGGAGGGTCGGTGATGGTCACACTGTCTGCAGTACAGTTCCAGGTGGGGAAGATGGCTTCACCCACAGATGCAAGCACAGCCTCACCACTGCCTTTACTCAGCACAGCAGAGAAATGCAGCCATAAGGAGCCAGCATGACCACCTGGGGGTCCCACATGTGGGGCACACAGGCTGGGGCTGTCTCCCTTGACTGCAGGCCCCAGGAAGTCATGATCCTCAGACCCCCTGCAGACCATGACATCCATGCATTGGCACCCATTGTACTCAGTGGTGCCACCCAGTGCCTACTTACATCGGTGTCATTGGGCTGGGGGCAGCCGGTGCAGAGCATCCAGGGCAGCAGGAGAGAGGAAACAGAGCTGTTAGTGCTGTCCCTGCCAGACTTCGTCCACAGGAAGCCTGGCAGGGTTTTTCCTACAAGCAGTGTGTACAGGTGCTTGGCACACAACCCTCCTTTCAGCTTCTATCATAAGCACCCCTACTTTCAATCAACACCTGAAATGGGCTTGCGCCCTCGTTTGCATTTGAGCCACCAGGGTATGGCCCACAAGAGATGGGATGCCACTGCCTTCTGCTGCCCAGCCCCTTGAGTACCTTCCCAGCCTCATGTTTCCACAGCCCTCACCTTCTGGCTCTTCCCTGCTGACCACCAAGATCCATGTCTGCTGCTCACTGCTCCAGCCCCAGGTCTGTCCCCCATCAAAAGGCAGAACCCATCGGGAAAGCCCCCCAGTGCTCATAGGATGGTGTTTCCCCACTCCTGCCCCTCAGAAGAGGACAGCTTCAGTAATTCCTCATGGCGCAGCAGGGGTTCAGAATTAGCACAACAGTGAAAGTTTATCCCTGAAGCAAATCATTTGTATTTTGGCAAGCTCGTAGCATTTTGTTACCATCATCAAGATGATAAAAGAGGGCAGAAGATTGTTTTTTTTCCCCCCCACGTTCCTGAAATTTCAGATTTCCATGAGGTTTCTGAAAGGCAGGATGAGCAGAGACATAGTTTTACAATTAGATGTCGTGTGCAGCAGAGCTAATGCTGGGCTGAGATGCTGACACCATCACCATAGTGTTTGTGGAGCAGACCCGGCGCTCAGGCGGCATTAGTGCTGTCAGAGGATTAGGGAAACGTGTGACTTCCAACTAATCTACTTCCAAAATCTTTTAATATGAATCTCACTGCAGCCTTTATGAAAATGCCACCACTGTGCATGACGCATTGCAGACCTGCCCCAGCTGACCAAGAGCACTGCGTTGCCTGCACGCTCAGTGGTGCTCCTACCTGCTGCATGGCCATCCAGAACTTGCGTTGCAGTAACTCCAGCTTGATTTGCACGCCCACCGCTACGGGAATAAGGGAGGAGGAAAAGAGGAACATGTGAGAGAGAGAGAAAGACAAAGTTAGGAGAGGAGGGATAAACAGACTGCAGTTGAGAGTCGAGGCTTTAACAAGGTAGGGCCGAGGGGGATGCTGGCTGCTGCACTGAGGCACTGACACCTCCCTCCCACTGAACAGGGCCGACCTACAAACTGAGGACACCACCACTGAAACAACATCCCCACTCCAAAAAAACAACAGCAGAGAGAGCCTGTGTGCTTTCATCTCTGCCCTTTGTGGGTTTGTCCAGCCGGAATGGACTGCTCTGATCCTCCCCATCTCTTCTCCTCACAACCCAGTATCAATCAGCAAAAAGTAGGGCAGCGTGAGGAAGGGATGCAAACCTCCCCCTTCTCAAGGGGAAACAACAGTGATTGAAATTGCTTTTAAGCCACCTCAGAAGCACAAAACCACTAATGCCCCTTGATGAGAACATGTGGGGTAGTATTGCATTGTTACCCCAGCCCAGCCCAATGCACACTCCAAGAAGAAGCATGTGTGTTTCTTGATCAAGTGTGCCCTAATTTCTCAGTTTAATTGCTTTCCTATTCCCAGCATCATGTTCTTGAAGGAAGGCACAGCCCCACGCTGGAAGAAGCCGGACAGGTTCTCCCTGACAGAACAACACAGCTGTTCTGATGCTGAGATCTGGTGCTCTCATTTGGATGGCTGTGAATTAAAATCAAGAGTATTGCACAAAGCCTGGCACCAGCTGGGGTCACAGCCGTGTCATGGCAGCTCTGCCTTCTGTAGCAGTGTCAGAGCCCTTCCTGTCACAGTCCCATTGCTCACACAGCTTATGGGATCCCATTCACGGGTATGCCCCTTACCCAGCCCTGCCCCTTACCCAGCCCTGCCTGCTGCAGAACAGCTCTGACTGCCAGTGACTGTGGGAAAAGAGTCATTCTGTACAGCTGCCCTAAGCCCTAAGTCCCACACTGCACAAAACCAGACAAGACACGGCACTCACTTGAGATTCCTCGTTATCTTTCATAGCATCTGAGGAAACAGCTATTCCCCTTATCACAGCAGATCACATCAGTGCCACCGAGCATTATCCAGGCCTTATAGTTTTTATGAGACCGAGAGAGGAGTTGACACTAACACAGCTAACCTTGCATGGCACAGACAAACTGAGTGGCTCATGCTTTTGCCGGTGGGAACATCTATCCCCAGAGTGTTCTTCTGAGGGACCTCAGCCCCTGGTTGCCATCCCTGCCTCTGCCCAGCAGGCAGGAGCAGCACATCCTGAGCCTGGGCAGAGCTGCAAGGTCTGTCCCCTTCTAGACTTGCAGTCAGGTTTGTCTGTCTGCATAGCACCCATCAAAGGAAGCCGTGGTGGAAGGACTGCCTCATGCTCCTGCCTGGTACCACTGCTCCTCATCACCTCAGTGTGGATGGACAGACAGCTCAGCTGAGAGGGAGAGGACTGGAAAAAGACCTTCTTCTTTCACTGAAGTGTAACTGATTGCTAAGGGCCCTTTTTGCTCTGGTTGCAGGGTGTGCTGCGGGAGTGGAAGATCCAAGGCCATGAAATTGGGCCCTGTGTGCTGCACAGCAGCAGCCGTGAAGTCCTTGGAGGGACCGTGGCAAATCGTTTTATTCCAACCAATGTACAAATAACTTGGGCACCTCCAGCTTCCCAGCAATGAAACAAAACCAAGCCATGCCGCATGCTTGCATATCAAGCTGCCTCTACATCATGCTGAGGAGCTACCTAGCAGCAGGCAGCTTCCCACCTACAGGCCCAGCCAGCACCCGCTGCTACCAGCTTCTTGGTTCAGTGCAGAGAAAACAGCCTCCCCTCCACCTGCTCCTTCCTTCGCCGAGCATGTCTGCCTCATTAGCTCATCCTCTGCCGTCTCTCGTTCTGTCTGCCTTCTCCAGCCTGTCTCTTTGATTATCCATATGCTGCTCTCATAAGGAGCTTTTCTCAAGGTTTAATTCTCTGGCCTGCCACATCACAAAGAGGCACCACAAAGAGTTGTGAGATTACATCCCGGGGACCGCTTATCAAGATGTACCTTGCCATTCAGAACTTGTTTTCATGGTGGCTGCTCTGATGCTTAAATGAAAACTGTGCTTCCAATGAAAGAATGTGCCTGGGCAGCCTTTATTTCCCACTGTATTCCCCTCTCCCTATCTCTGAAATAATCCCATTCTCCACCTCCAAGTCAGCAGTGGGGCTGCCCCATTAGTTCTGAGAAAACCTGCTAAAAAAATCGTGTAAAAAATAACTTCAAGACACATTGAAAATAGCAAAAAGCCAGAATCGCACAGAAGTGGATCAGCAAAGCCTGGCAAATATTAGCTGCTGGAGCTCCCAGCAAGGAGGGGTTGGCTTTTGCAGGATGGGTGTAGGAGCACAGTGGGATGCCTGGGACAGGCAGGGGATTGGGTTTGGGTCCCTCCCACGCACCTTCACCTTCATGCAGGCTGTGGCATGGTGGGCAGGGGAAAGCACAACTTAGAATCATAGAATGAACCACAGAACAGCTTGGATTGGAAGGAAGGGACCTTGAGCCCATCCAAGTCCCAGCCCCGTGCCTTGGGCAGGGCTGCCACCCACTAGAAGCGGAGTGCCATCCTGTCTGACCTGCACTCCCCACCACTCCCCAAAGCCAGGGGAGCACACTGTGGGTGTCACTGCTCCCCTCTCTCACCATTCCCCTCACTACAACCATACTCTGTCCCCCTGTCAAGTTTCCCTAACCCCCCTGGGAAGCAGAGGCCGAGACGTGCTCCATCCCAGGACAGAAGGGTGACAGTGGCTGGGATGCGCCCAGCCGTGCCTGGTGAAGTCCCTGGATCACACACCCTGCCTTCCGCAGTACAGAGGGAAGGGGGTCTCCCTCCGAGCCCCTTGGTGCCCCCCCTCATTAGGTGTCTCATCCCCACAGGGTGTGCAGCCAGCACAGCGGGTGTCCCTTCGCCTGCCTTTCTCCCGGCTCATTGTGATCAGCCATCATCACATCGAGAGGAGGCGGGGAAGAGGCAGCCCGGCTCAGAGCTCCTTTTGCAGCCTCTCGACTCGCATCAATCTGCCTCACCCCCAAGCTGGCACCTCCTTGCCCCCTTCGGCCCTTTGTATTGGGAGTGGGAAAGGAGCGAGGGGGCAGGAGGAAGAAAGGTGAGGCTGAAGGCGAGAGACGGCCCCAGGATAGGCTGAGAGAGATGGAAAGCCCCCCGTGTCCCTTCCTCCAGCTGATCCGGATCGGACCCTGCCCAGCGGCTGGGTGATGCCTCGGCACCACGGGTGCGCGTCCCCGTGCTGTCGCTGCCGATGTGCCCTCAGCCCTGCGCTCAGCCTCTCTCGCCTCCCGCTCGCTCTCTCTCCCTCTATTTATTACTCGCGGGGGATTACGGCTCGTTCCCCACGCTGCCCGCTGAGTGCGCGGCTCCTCAGCCCCACGTGTGGTGCGGCCAGCCGGCCTGCTGGCCACCGAGTCCGTGCCAGCTAGAGCCCTCCGAGCGACTGCTGGGTGACAAGGCTGCTGGATTTGCTTTGGGATTGCCCAGGGTGCGCTGGAAAAGCCCGTTGTCTCAGAGGAGCGTCCGTCCGCGTAAGTAGAGCCGCCTCCCCGCCGCGCTTCCTCCCCAGCCTATGTGAGATCGGTGGGGCTGCCTCTCGTAACCGACCTCCTTCGGGAGGGCCGCGGAGTCGTTAACGTGAGGCTGAAGGGTAGCGGTGCTGGTTTTAGCCCAGTACAGTGCAGGCAGCTGGACGCACCTTCTCCTAGACCGGCACTGGGCAGGGGACAGGTTCAGCTTCGGGATGCTGTGCATACATGTGTATGTGTGTGTGTGCATGTACAAGTCCACAGGCAGAGCTCAGGGACATGCCTGCTGACACGAGGTGGAGGCTGCCCTACCACCAGTGTACCCCAACAGTGAGTGCCAAGCTGTGTCAGGCTGAGCCTGTGATTCTAAACTTAAAGGAGAAAAGGACAAAAATACAGCATGGGGGGACTTTACAGCCTTTTCCAGTGTTGCCTCCGAGGGCAGCTCTGCCTGAGAGAAAAGGGGGGAGAATTGAGTCTAAAATGAGCTGAAGCCCCCAACAGATTTTGCTTGTGGTGGGAAGAATGTGTGTGAGCGGTAGAGTGCATGTATGTGTGCATATGGACACGTGCACACACACATGGTGCACAGAGCATCCTGCCCCCTCCTCCCACTGCCTGCCCAGCACATTGCTGCCACCACCTCTCACCCTAAGCAAGAGAGACGTGTGAGCTCAGGCCTTTGCTGCGTTGGACAGGGGCTGCGGCCAAAGAGCTATGCTTTGGGACCACAATTGGTATCATCAGGGGGGACCAAATGTGCTGGCCCCAAGCACATCACAGGCGCAGGCAGGTAGAATTTGAAGTGCGGATCTGCCGGAGGATGGCAGGAAGAAGGAAGAGCTGTAGTGGTAGGAGTGGGGCACCACGCAGGGAAGGGAACCCTGGAAGATAGCCCTGGGAGGCTCAGAGGGAACTGTCACAGAGCAGGGGATGTTCTGGCAGGGAGGAGGCGGGGTGCCGTTCCGGGATCACAGACCATTTTTCTTCTGAGCTTTGTCACTTGGGCCCGTTTCAGGGGGAGGATCTCTCTCTCACTGCTGTGGGCAAACAACATTTGCGAGGGAATTATTCCACATGAGCAAAAGGCTTGAGGGAGTTGTCTCCCCAGCAGACATCAGCGCAGGCTCTGTTGCCGTATCTTGTCCACTCGGAGGAATTATGGTAAATTCTCAGCAGAGGGGCAGTTTGCAAGGAGAAGGGGGGAAGTCCTCTTACATAATTTTTATACTGGATTATGGCTTTAACCTTGCCTCCATCAAAGTGAATGCCACATGCTAGCAAGGTGCACTCAGTCCGGGTATCTCCAGCTTCCTCCCCCTCTTCTGGCTCCTCCAGCCCCAATGCAAAGGATTTGCCGAGCTCTCCAGAAGGCAGAAGGATGATTTCAGCACAGCAGGGAGGGCAGCAGCAGCATCAGAAGGTCAAGAAGAGACCTGGAGCTGAGAGTGGGGCAGCACAGGGACAGGCTTAAGGCTGTGGCAGGGTATTTCTGGGCAGGTCTGCAGTGACCCGCCTGTTGCTGATTGAGTTTTCCTCACTTGCCATGTTTGGTTACAAGCAGCTGCTCACAGTGCTTGACATCTGTCCCAGCCTTGGGTGGCTCAAGCAGTAATTCAGATGACCATACTGGGATGCTCCTGGCAGCTGGGTAATGCTCCGAAGTGCCACACTACTACATGTGCTCTGGCTGTCAGAAAGGAAGGAACTGGGGTCAGCATCCCAGGCTGCTCCTGTCCTTGCTGCAACAAACACCTCCCAACACACACCTGATTCCTGCTGTGGCTGTACAGAAGTGCTGGCTAGCAAGAATGCTCTGTGTATCTTAGGGGACACTAAAACCAACATGTATTTCTATATACCAGTTCAAATGCGTGTCGGATAGACCAAAGGGAAGGCTGCTTCACCTGCGAGCTGTGGGTTTACGTGAAATATAGTTTTATTCACATTGCTGAAACAAGCGCTTGAAAGCTAGGAGATGTCAGTGTCTGGAGAAGCATGTTGTCTATGCTGGGCTGCAGCCCCTGGTACCATCTCCTTGCATGCTCACAAGGCTGCCTTGCTCAAGAGCTGGACCTGTAGTGCTTGAGGAGGGAAGCAGGAGACTGTTCTTTTTTCTTGGTACAGCTAAACATGTGCCTCTTTTGTTTGTTTGCTGCCCGACATCCCAGCCTTTCAGGCGATACATCATCGTGCATCGTCATGTGGTGTTCTGAAGACTTGCTCTGCTCTGTAGCTGCCTCACTGATGATAAGAGAATTCAAGCTGCTGATGAGGCATGAGAGTGGTTATTTGCTTGCTGTCGAAAGAGAGAGGGACGTTTCCCCTTAGCTAGGCAGGGAAGGAGCAGCAGGTGCAGGACTGGATCCTGGGGCGCCTTGGCTCCCAGTGCCATTAATTCCTTCAGACCGTACCAGTTTGCCGGCTACGCTGCCAGCAGTTTGGAAAACAGCTGTGAGTACTCAGCAGTTCTGCAAAATGGCCCCTAGGGTCTCGTGTGGGGTACCCACAAAAATAGGAGCCTACAGACTGTGGCCAGTTGCCAAAACTGCAGTTTAATATCTCGAGCTGTCCGTATAAAAATAGCCTTGTTTATTACAACATCTTCATTGTCAGCCTGAGCATCGTGTGCTGTTTGCACTGAGTTTGGCACGGAGCCCTGTGAAAAAATAGAAGGAGTACCTGCTGGGGTGGGCAAAGGCCATGTTGTGGTGCATATTTGGATGAGTGGCTGAATTAAGGCTGTGCAGATAATTAACTCATTTAGGTGCTGCCTTTGCAAAGCATGTGGCATATTCTTTCATATGGACTTTTTTTGTTTTGTTTTGTTTTATGAAAGTAAGTTTCCTGACTTTTTTAATGAATAGGAAAACAAGACATATATAATGATATAGATACACTGAATCACAGAATCATTCAGGCTATAAAAACCTAATCTCATCTAGTCCAACTGCCAGCCCACTGACTGCGTCCCTCAGTGCCACATCCACACGGTTCTTCAATACCTCCAGGGACGGTGACTCCACCACCTCCCTGTGCAGCCTGTGCCACTGCAGCACCACTCCTTCAGAGAAGAAACGTTTCCTAATATGCAGCCTGAGGCCCCCCTGGTGTAACTTCAGGCCGTTCCCTCTCGTCTTATCGCTGTTACCTGCAAAAGCCTGAACTGCAGGCAAAAGCTGCAGCCTGAGGTCAGGCTCTGCTGCCGTGCCCATTGTTGCTGCAAGGAAGCTGGGAAGCTCCCTTTGGCCACTCTGCAAAGCTGAGGTTTTGCCGTGAGGTGCCCATGTGAAGACAGAGGGTCTGAGATGGGCCCTACTCTGCATCCAATGGTTTGGATGGGATGTGAATGTTGCTGTGCCCATATCTGTTCTGTAGCTGCAGATCCTTCGGAAAGCCTCAGATATGAGGCATCCTCCAGCCCCAGAAGGCCCTGCAGCATGGGGCTCTGCTGCGTGCGCAGGCCCATATGCATACAAGGAGGTGGAACCCTGGGCTCTGATAGCTGTCACCATGTCTTCTTGAGCTGTGGGCAATGCTCCCACCTCATAAAGAGTGTAAGCGTGTCTCAGTGATCCTCAAGTATCCTCAGACCCTGTGCAGTTTGTGATGGCTTAGCAGTGACATCCCTCCTGGATGCCCTGGGAGGGTGATGGAGGATGATGGGGAAGAAGAGTTCCAGGCCACTCTAACAGGCAGCACTGCAGTACTGAGGCCACGGTGGCAACCAAGTGAAACAGATCCATGCAGCTCACTAAGGCAGAAAAAGAAATCAGCAAAAGGTCTCCTTCAGAGTTCAGTATAAATGCATCATGTGTGAACAATGAGAACCAGCCGTTCCTTGGGAGGTTTGCCAGGAGCTGTGTGTGTGCTGGGTCGCCGATCCCCTTACAGTAAGAGCAGAGAGTATTTTTACTGCTGGCATCTCATTCTCTGCCCCACCACTGATCATCATGCTTTAATGGTCACTGCCCCTAGGAATATGCCAGGGGCACAAGCTTGTGAAGTGAGACAGCAGAGGACTCCTTCCCTCACCCCACTCACTGACTTTGCTGCCCCCTCTCCCTCCTCCTGCTCCAAGCACTGAGCAGGAAGAGACTGTCCTTGCAGCTGACGGACTGACTCTGAAGGACTGTAGCCAGGGACATGCAGGCAGGGTGCTACGGGAGGAAAAGTGGGAGTGACACTCAGCAGCTTGGGTGGCAGCGATCCTCCGTCACTCTGGCTTCTTCACCACGTGGCATCTCAGCTCCCAGAAGCAAAAGTAGTGAGCCAAGCGCTAGGAAGGCTAGTGAGCTGGGGGCCTGACCAGTTTCAGCATGCAGACTATGAAAAAAAGGCAAAAGCAGCTTCTGGGTACTGCAGATAACAGTGGTTGTAGATAAGGAGGTGTGGGATGCTCTGTATGTATGGCATCACCCAGGCTTGTCAAGCCTCATCTGACTGTACTAACTGGGAAGCACAGGGAGAAAGGCTTATGACTGATGCACCTTGATCCAGATAAGATGTAACAGGCTTCTTGGAACTGATCTGGAGACCCCTCCGACTTGGCTATCTGGCTGTACTATTTGACAGATGTCTATCTGCCCAGAGACAGTGCTGTGAATGGTTGATACTGAAGCTTGCATTTTCCTATCTGGCTGCTAAATTGATGCACCTCCATTTCGTACTCTGAGCATGTAAATACATCTTTCATCTCAGACAGGCTGGCACCTTCCCTGGTCCAGACTCACTGCATCCTTTGTCCCTAGTGAGAGACCTAAGGAAAGGACTGGGTCATACTGAGATTCCTGAGCCCCCTGAGAACCCTTCTCAAACACGGGCCCATATTCTTTTTCTTGAACACAAGCAGAATAAAACCAAGAAAGGATTAATTTTGATTTCAGAGTACCATCCAAGTGAGAAATGTGGAAGGTATCTGTGTGTGGGGTGGGGTGGGGAGGGAGATGAACAGCACAGCACTGGGATTCTCCCACCGAGCCGCCTTCTCTCCTGGAGGCTCTCTGTGGGGTAAGCCACCCACCCACCACCCATCCTCAGGCTTGGCAGGAAGGGAGTGCAGTGCTCTAAATGCCAGCAAGATGAAGGACACCTGCGAGGTACAGAAATGGAACCGGGAGCCAAACTGGGCCTCCCTCCGATCTGCTGAGCTGGGAGAGGCTGCAGTCCTTCTGCCGAGGGCTGAGTGGGAGGATTAGGGGTCTGAGCTATTACTGACCACGGGATTAACCCGTGCAGGAAATTAAAGTTGTAGAGAACGCTCTTCACAGCTGAGAGAAAAACTGGGATCTGGATTAGAACTGGCAGAGCTGGTGACAAGCCACCACCCACAGCCAACTGTTCCCAGCTGGATCAGAAAATGTTATCTCAGTCTTCAGGCAGAACCCCCCCCTTCCTCCACATCTCACTTGGTTATCAATTTTTGCCAACAGCGCGAGAAGAACAAAAAACATTGCTTTAAAGCAAAAAAAAGAAAGAAAAAAAAAGAGGAGGAAACTGTGTAGCCAGCTCACGTGTCTCCCTGCTGAGCCCCTCTCCCACTCCTCACCCGCTTCCCTGCTCATCGCCCGCACTCTGCTGAAGGAAGCATGCACGTGGTGTGTCGCACTCGGAGAAGATGCTGGCACACACATGGCTGGATTTCTTCCTGCCAGCTGCCCCCTCAGCTCTCCTCCTCCTGCTGCTCCGGGCCTCCTCCATATGCCACACTCTTGCTGTGCTGGGACTTTCCTGTCACTCTTGTGTTGGATATCCCGGTCTCCCCACCTGCTTCCACAGATTCCCAAGGAATCCCACTTCTTCACCACAGCCTGGGTCTTCCCCCACTGGTGCTGCCCCCTGGCTCCCCTCAGGATGCTCTGTGCTTTCTCACAGGGTTCAATAAGGCTTGGTGCCCTGGGTCCAGCCCCTCTGGCCCTCCTCAGTCTCCTTGTTGTTCATTGATCAGGAAGACTTGGGATGCAAATAATGTCTCCTGGTTAAGGTATGGGATGATGGATCAAGACACCTGGCTCCTCTCCTGATTCTGGCACAAGCTTGTCAGGTAACTATGGGAAAGCTCCATCAAAACTCCGTTATTCTGTGTAACTTTGATAAGCCCCACAGATTCCTGCAGTGCAGAAGAGCATTCACAAGCCCATGCAACTCTGAGCAATCACTACACTTGGCAGCTTTGAAAATCCCGAGCTGGGAATTGATGTGGGCTCATGACAAAGTACCAAGATCTGGGCAGCTAAATTCCAGCAGCCAAACTCAACAGCCACTGTAACCTGTAAGATGGTTTTCCCCTTCATAAAATGGGAATAAAGCTGACCTTCCTTGGCAGGTTTAACACCAATCCCATCTGCATTTGAGAGGTGCCTACACACTGTCAACTCAAAGATCAGAAGATCTCTGACCTCATCACATCCCAGTGAATAGGGTGAGGTTTATTCACACCAAGTCAGGAATGTGGCAGATTCTCTTACAACGCTGAGTGGGTTTTTGCATGCTTTCTACTTGCTTTACAGTTTTCTGTATGAGGTGTTTTGCTGTGCTGTGATCGATTGCTGCAAGTCAGATGGCACCGTTTCTTGTGCAGCTGGGTTTCTAGTGTGAATTTAAAATGTGCTTTCCATCGATTGTGACAGCGCAACACTAATGAATCCTGAACACTTGTGTTAATAAATCAGCAAGTGTTGGAAATGAAGCCTCCAGCTATTTAGCTTATAGGCACACTGGGGCAGTGACACACTGTATGTTTCTGTAGTGGTGCTGAGCTTGGCTGCCAAGTCTGGGTGCTTTTGCAATCCAAATAAACATTAAACGAGGAGCTGCTGCTAAGACAATGGGTTTCAGTGTGATCTCACTGCTGAACTGAGCCGGGTCTGTTGAGGGATCAAGAATAGGCATAGTGCACAGTACATCTGAAACTCACTTGTACTGCAGAAGAACTCAGCTCCCCACTAAGACTCATCAGCCAGGTTGCTTAATGAACTTTCAGTTGCTGCAATCAGATGACATGGCTGACGTGTCTCCCTTCCTTCTGTATACAGACTCTCATCCTCCAAGCACTGATGGAGGAAGAGACACAGGACAGCATGCTTTAATCATTGGGCTCTGGGGTACCACTGTTCCCCTTCATTATGGGCAACGGTAATAAAACACGAAACCTAAAAGCAACAGGAAAAGGGGAGGGGAGGAGATAATCTTCTTTAAGTGTCCCCCATGCCCTCCCTTGCCCTGCTGCTTTTTCTGATAAAGGCTAAAGCAATTCAGCACTGGGAAGGGACTTTGCCATCATTCATCAGGGAGAGCGTGGGGGAGGGATGAACGTCTGCTTGCACTCTGGTAATTTATCACCAGCATCTGTCGTAGCCTCTGTTACCTACCCTTTTATAATATAGGTCACCCACATGCCCTGCCAGTGCTAGTAAGCCAGTCTGTTAGAGGAGTCTGATCCCCGAGCCATGGGCCAAGCTTTGGTTAGTACGAAGGATGGGGAGGTAGAATCAGAGACAGAGGACAGACTACTTGTCTCTATAGCCTCCACGTCCCTGCAGGAAGATGGGTAATTCTGTCCACCTACCTACTGGCTCTGGCCACAGCTTTGTCTCTGGGGTTCATTAAGTACAAATTAACAGCAACAATACCTACTATCATGCTGAAAGTCATTCGTGAAGCTGAACTGGGAAGATACTAGAGCAGTATCTGGATCCAGTCAACAGAAGCCCTAGTCACCATCACAGCGTGCTCCTTAGGATCCTGCTTAGCAAAGCCAAGGCTTTGGAGTGATACTGCAAGCATGACTGGTATCTGGGCAGGGAGAAAGGAGCACCAGACAGTGACAGTTCCTGCTGTACCTTTCATGCCCTGGCAAACACTGGAGAGTCATTACAAATGTCCCCAGCATCCCCCCAGCAGTAAAGTTCCCTGGTTAAGCTAATTAGGGGAATCCTCATTAGAGTCCTCTGGGAAGTCTGACAGCAGGCCAAATGTCCAAGTGGCACTTCAGCTCAGTGTATTTTTGGCCTCTGGAGCCCACGGCAAGAAATGGATGATTTCATTCTGCTGCTTTGGGCTGAAACTAAAAAAAGTTGCACTTTACTCTCCTACACCAAATGGCAAGAAGCAAAGGTCATCAGCCCTGCAGGCTCTGCTGTTCATTCCTCCAGAATCTGGAGAAGAGATTCAGCTCCAAGCGCGTGGAAGGAAGCTCTGGACGCTGTGTCCCATGGAGCAGAGGGGAATTGGCTGACAGGTTGTTCCAGGGTGAAGGACTCATCTAGTAATCCTGGGAGAAAGATTAACGTTGGGTTTGTAGAGCCTTTGGGTGTCTTCAGAGCGTTCGGAGCTGCAGCCATGTATACCATCACTAAGCTCCCAGTCAGTCCTGGGTCAGTTCAGAATGGATGGCACTGTGCCTCTCCTCGTGGGCTGGGGCACTCCTGGCTCTGGCATAATCCTCACTGCTGGACAAGTCCCTGGCTGTAATGCTGATAGCAGTCAGACAGCTCTGGTGATGCCCTGGGGAGCCCAGAGGTGTGGGCAGGTCCAAGGCTGTTCCAGGACTGTGAAGTTCCCAGTGCTGCATTTACCATAGACATTTGACTTCAAAGGAGAAATGCGGAAGCTCATTGGCCCTCTCAGTTCAGCATTCAGGAACCCCTACCTATTCCAAATCTCATGCTCTGCCCCCTGAACAGATGCTATGCTGGGAGAAATAGGCAGTTTCGTGCAAGACACGGATGACATGAATATGGGTCACGGAAGAGTCCCAAGTACACGTGCAAGCCCAACTCTATGGACATATTTGTAAATGCAAGCTAGATTAGCAACTATGTCTGCATATGCATATGATGGTATTTGCTTTTAAATCTTAGAAACGTGTACGAAGGCACGAAGGCGCAGATGTTATCTGTAGGGCAGGGAGTACTGTGTTTATGTGACATGCTTTGAAAATAATCACGGCTTTATCGAGGTACCTCCATCTTTGTGCATGTGGCAGCACAGGAGACAGCATTAAAGCCTGAACAGGTGTTAATCACTATGCACTGCAATAAATTCTAAACATAGGGAGAGGGCTTATTTATACACTGCTGCTCCTCCCACCCTGCACTCGGTGCTCGAGCCCTGGCACTGTCTCATAGGAAGAGGCGCCTGTGAGGTACCTGGGATGGGAGTGGGAGCTGGACATTGCCATCCAGAGCAGAAGGGACCAGGGGTACAAGCCCTGACTACGTCGCCTATCTTGGGTACGCAGTGCTGCTATCAGTCCCTTGGTATCGCCTGGGGTCAGCGTGGTGAAATGGAGCAGCAGGCGGGGGGAAACCCCAGCCCTGGGATGGAGAGGGGGCCTGGGCTGAGGGGGATCACGGTGTCATGAAGCATCCAAGCAAGCTGGTTTTGTTGTTTTTTTTCCCCCCAAAGCTTAGCCCCCCTGCTTGGAGCTAAGCCAGCTGATACAGATGGGGTGTTACAAAACAGAGCCAAAAGGCAAGAGCGCAAGGAACAGAGCTATCTATAACCCAGACAAAGTTAGATGGAGTGAAGGTGGAGAAGAGGGAAAGACAGAGCGTGGCAGGCAGCCCCTGAAAGATGCTGAAAGCAAGGACGCAATCAGTCGGCAACAGGATTTGGAAGTGAGCGGCTCCCACTATCCGGCAGCCAGATAAGGCTCTGTGGCTGTCAGCTTAACTCTGCCGTTTATTCCTGTGCTGTAGGGAGTTAAATAGAGCACACGGAAAGCCTGCTGCCGGGAGTGAAAGTCACAGAGGGAGAGGGAAGGAAGCGACAGCATCCGTGCGGTGCCCAGGGATCCAGGTGGAAGTGGCTGTGGGCAAAGCCCCTCCAGGTAAGTGCTGGCGGCTTTTCATCGTCCTCACTGCTCCTGGAGACGGGAAGCTTTGGGGTGGCATTCAGGACACAGCCATCGGCATGGGGGAGGCTGGAAGCCTCCTTGTTGAGGCTTCTCCTCCAGCAGGGATTGCAGGAAGGCAACTCTGGCTCTGCGGGGTGCTGGGGGGCTGCGGTGGGCTGGAGTGGGTCGGTTTTGGTGTTTCAAGAGGTCTGCGTCTAGCTGGCATATTCGGTAAATGAGCAGAACAGCCTTGCAACATGCATGAGACCAGGCACTGAGCCTGCTTGTCTTTCTCACCAAGATGCTGATTTAAATGTTTCCCGGTGGTTTACACCCCTGTACAGAATAAATCCATCACAGGAGTGTGAGGGAGGGCACGTGCATGGGGGAGAGTGTCCCAGAGGGAGCACGGCACCCAGCAGAAAGATGGCTATGGAGGCTGTCAGAGCCTCTCAGGGGCATGGGGGGGTGATTTGCTCTGCACCCTGGTAGAAATGCACCCATTTGAGTGCTGCTGCAACTGCAGGGGGCATGTCGGAGAGTACCTGGAGTCGGGGGGGGTCTGCAGTATTCCCCTCGTTCCTGCCCACAGCTATCCAAGAGGGAAGCAGAAGGGAAGGGGGGACCTGTTGTCAGTCACTATCGTCAGGGGAGAGTTTATGGTCTTTGGGTTTCTAATTAGACTGAGCATTTTTCCTTCTTCTAATTAAGCCGTAATACCGCTCTTTTCAACACTCCCACTCAGTCTCCCCCGCCCCAGGCCCTCTCTCCCCCTCGGAGGCTCCTCAGCTCCCACAGTTGCTGCAGTGAGATCCTCACACTGCCCAGCCCTGCTCTAGGCACCACATCCATTTTACCTTGAAACAGAAAGGACGCGCTGGTGAGGAAGACGGCGGCGGGGGGAAAGAGGGGGGGCGGGAGGGGGAGAAGCTGTTTAGCTGCCGATCGGCAGCTCTGTGAGCCCAAGCGTGCGCTGGGGATGCACAGGTGGCTGCAGCCAGCATGGCAGCAAGTGGCGGGGAGCTGTCCTGGCAGAGTCACCTCAGCCATGCATCAGGATGACCTTGAATGTCGGGCTCACGGAGCTGCCGCAGCAGGCTGCTCGAGCACAGGCTTGTCTCTTTGGCACCCACGAGAATCAGGCTTTATTTCTGTAGAGCGAGGGTAAAGGTGGATTCTTGTCACGCCCTCATCATGCCGCGTCTCTGGCAGCATCCTCCATCTCTCCTCTGAAATGGGGCTGGTGCCCGAAAGGCAAAACTCTAGCTAGGGAGGGGAAAGAAGAGTAGTAAGTCCAGCCCCATGTCCTGTGGCCAGGAACTGAATCCCACCCACTCTGCTCTGCTCTCCCCACCAGGAGCAGGTGGGCAGACTTGGAGGTCACTCCGCACCCCGGGGCTGAGCGCTGGGCTGACCAGTGGATGTGAAGGTGTGCTGGAGAGGACAAAGATGCTGCCTATGAGTGCCGGCCACCGATGGAGGAGCAGGTCCCTCATGAGGTGGCAGGAGGCTTGCCGTAAGTAATGCCTACTCAGGTACTCAGTACAATGATCCTCTTTGTCAAGGGAGCGGGAAGAAAATAGGTCGCAGCAGGGTTAAGAATAGGGGAGAGGGACAGCTAAGAATGGAGGTGTTTGAACTAATTCCTGATTCCTTTAGAGGCCAGGCTAGCTGGGAGGGAGAACGAGACTCTAAAGCTGAAGATGGGCTTAAAGTGGGACAGTGTGTGATGATTGCTTCTGAATTCCAGTGGGCCTGACAGGTGAGAAACAGCAAGACAGATACCACCGCACACAGATCCACCTGAATGCTCCTCAGATCAGCATCCTGTAAGCTGCAGCCTCCTCACTGTGGCTGGGCTTTGTATGTAGGCTGCTGAACACGGCTCCCAACTCCCCATGGCAGAAGTCATGACAGAATTTAGAAGGGAATATGGGATGCAAATGCAGAATTCTCCTACTGGGCACTGCCAGATGCAGTGAAAATCAAAGAATAAATAAAGAAAATATCTTTCAAATTGAATTGTAAAAGTTCAGCATCTGCATCTTCCCAGTGGACAGAGGCATCTGCTGCAGCATCCCTGAGTGCACAGCAGAACTGTCAGAGTGATGTGGGGCTTCAAGGGCTGTTCCCACGTTGCAGAGAAGCTCCTGGGGACATTAGGGAGTGCCTATCACTGTTGCATGCCCAGGCCTTTGGTTTCCCTCCTGTCTGCTCTCCTGATTGAATTTGGGGCAGCCACTGTAAAATGCTGAGGGAATTATTTCCTTCTCCAAAAAAACAGGCATTTTTGTAATCCATCCTCACAGACCAGAATGCCGCATGAATTATTTACAATGAATACTACTGAATCTTGACTTAATCTGATATTCCTGGATCAGCTTTCTGCCACCTACACGAGTCACCAAACACCTCACAAAGTAACTTCATCTTCACCTAACACAAAAACACATGCTGCTCATCCTACTGCAGGGCTGGAAGAGAGTTTCAGGTTCTGCCTATTGCTTCCCTCCTCAATTCCCTGTAAAGCTGCATTGTAGCCAGTGGGATGAATTTCTTGGTCTCTGCTCACATCCTAGTGGATGCATCTCTTGCAAGAACTGAAAATGAAGTCAGACTTTCTCCTCTCTATGATTTTAGTGCAATGTTTCCAAGGAAATGATGACACCAGGCTGAGTGATACACGTGATACAACAGAAGGAAGGGATGCTATCTGAAGAGACATGGTCAGGCTTGAAAAGCGGGCCCACCTGAGGGTTCTCAGTTCACACTGACCCAGCAGTGTGCACTCATAGCCTGGAAGACCAACAGTATGCTGGGCTGCATCAACAGAGGGGTGGCCACCAAGGAATGGGAGGGATTGTGGCCCCTCAGCTCTGCCCTCATGAGGTCTCATCTGCAGTACTGCATCCAGACCTGCAGCCTCCAGCACAAAAAAACGTGGAGCTTGATGGGTCCATGAAGATGCTGAGAGGGCTGGAACACCTCTCCTATGAAAAAAAAAAGTTGAGGGAATTGGTCTTTTTTAGTAGGTTGGGGAAGGCTCCAGGGAGACCTCACCGCAGCCTTCCAGTGCTTGAAGGAAGGGAGACCAACTTGTTATACTGTCTAATAGAGATAGAACAAGTGGGAAGGGTTTTGAACTAAAAGAGGGAAAAATTGGATTAGATATTAGGAGGAAATTGTTTACTCAGAGGGCAGTGAGGCCCTGGCACAGCTGCCAAGAGAAGCTGTGGGTGCTCCATCCCTGGAGGCACTCAGGACCAAGTTGGATAGGACCTTGGACAGGCTGAGCTGCTGGGTGGCAGCCCTGCCGACGGCAGGAATGTTGGGACAAAGCAGAATATGGATAATAACAGACATTTTTGGCACATCCTATATGGCTGCAGAAACTCAGCATAAGTGCATTTCCTGAACAACCACAGTCAGCTGCCTGAGACTAACCACCACTGGCAGCACCCCACAGGCAAGCAGTTGGGGGCCAGTGGTGGGTAGGTGTTTGGGAAGATAAGCCCCAAACAGAAGGCTACCTGTATAGCATTACACAGTCTGCTCTTGCCTTTCTCAGTACACAAAGAAGCTAAGTGTTATCATCACAGCTGTCAATCTATTATTAATAGTGTACTTTTGTTAAGCATCCAGGAAAAGACAGGGTCACTCAAGTGACTCATGGCTCTTTCCCTTCCTCACTCTAGTTCTCATTCTTTTAATTCTCTTCCTACAACAAGAGAGCGATGTATTCTGAATGGAATTAAATATCACCCAGCCAGGCAGTACCTGCACTGAGCCAGTTCACAGGCTATGATCTGCTTTCATGTCAATATCTGCTGTTGACCCCAACCACTGCATGACAGGAAAGCACAGGGGAGCTCAGGGTAGAGATCTCGCCTATATCTCACTGTAATGTTCTATAATTATCATTAAAAGAGCAGACTGGCATGGCTTGGGATGATGTACATCCGAGATCTCAATTGTAGAGCAAAAAGAAAAATATGGGAAGGAATTGTGAAAAGACGGATTAAAAACAAAAATAATAATAAGAAAAAAGAGAAGGGAGATTCTGTCTGAACACTTATCCCTTGGTCCTTAATAAAGTTATATAGCTTAGCATCCAAATCGTGCATTTCTCCTCAGGCTGTCAGTCCAAAAATATGCCAGTTCTTGCAAGGATCACCAGGAACACAAAAACAACTGACACAGGATGACAGGACTCAAGTATGAAGGCAGCATCACTGATAGAAGCCAAGCTGATAGAAAAAATGGGCAATGGGGGCTGACTAAACTCCAGAAATAGTGGCATGATGGGAGAGAGGAGAAGCACACCTGTCTGCTGACCTGTCCCAGCCAGAGCTTCTTCTCAACCTGGGTGTCCACCAGCTACCTCTCCTGTGACAGTCTTTTCCCTTGAGACACAAAATGCAATGCTTGCTGGTTGTTTGATGAAAAAGAACAGCAAAACAACAAATGCATCCATCTCTGCTACCATTCATTGCTAAAGAGCGCCAGGCCCAAGTGACTTCTCTGAAGCAAAGTGATAGGGCATGACGTAGGGACAAACTTATTTCAGTTTTAGTCAAATGCTCAAACTCATCACCTTAAAAAAAGCGAGGGAGCTGAATTTGCTTCCCACACTGAAGCAATTAATCTCAACTCTACAAAAGGAATTGGGATGAAGGATGCAAATGTTTTACACAGTCTGCTTAAACATAACTCCCACTCCTCTAACGACAGGAGGCACAAAGCTTGCTTTCCTGTTGCTGATGCTTCCTTGTCACAGAAATGAGAGTTTTAAAAGCCGCTGGCTCCCAGGAAGGGGTGACAGCTACAGACCTGACACTTCTCACAGGATCTGAATCCATTACTGGAACAGTGATCCAGAACAGCTCTAAAAAACGCTGTCTTGTGGAATATCCAACCCTACCTTTGAGTAGAAAGAGTGTGTGCTAATCCCGTTTTTTTTCCTAGCACCCTTTCTTCAATTACAAGACTGGAATTTGTTCTTCACCTCTCCTTTGCTATGGGTAATTTTGGTTACAGAAGATGCTTGTGGGGCTGTTGCGTGAGACTCAGAAACTATTTTGAGAGCAATGGCACATACAAAGTGTCTGGTGGCTTAGTGTCTCATTGTTACTTGCTAATAGCTTTCTTTGGTCATCCCTTTATAAGTTAATCTAATTCATAAGAAAGTCTTTTTCCACAAGGCCTGCACAATATGCTGTAGATACGGAGAGCAAATGATAACCTGAGTTAGAGACTAACTTGAACTTGAGTCTGACGTCACAAAGACCATGACCCAAACTGCAGGAGCAAAAATGAGATGTAGGTTGTTTTGTTTTGATTTTCCTTACAAACTTTTCATTAACACGCTTACTTCTTTAAAAAATAGAGCTTCTTAAATATATTCCACTGACTTCCCTCTCTCAGCTCTGACATTTCAAAATAGCTGTCCTTTATCAGAGGTAACCTCTCCTACAGCACTCTGTTCCATTCTCTTCTGGCTTCTCTGGCAGCAAACTCATCTGGGATCACTGGGGATTGGACTCGTTGATCTCCAGAGGTCCCTTCCAACCCTACAATTCTGTGACACAATGTCCTGTGGAACTGGAAGGATATTTATTTGCTTGCTAATTAAAAAAAGGCTCACAAGAAACTCATGCTAGCAGGGAACAGGTCAGCAGTAGGAGGATCTGTCTGTGAGGAAGCTCCTTTTGTTTGGGGCATTGTGGTGTGAGTACCCCTGTGAGGGCCATACTGTGGCTGTAGCTGTTTGCAGAGTGGTTCTGTCTGAGGATGGGAAAGCACTGTTCTAACACATGCATTTTCTCTTCCCTCTCCCCTGCTCTCCACCTCCCAGTGCTCGGCTGCTGGTTGTCGCTGTGTGCTGCAGAGTCCTTCTTTGCTTGCCCTTCCTCCTGCAAGTGTAACAGTGGTATCCTGGAAGTGGACTGTAGTGGCTTGGGCCTCTCTTCCATCCCCTCAGACATCCCCAAAAACACCAGGACCTTCCTCTTTCTCAACAACAAACTCAGCATCCTGCCGGGACCAGTGTTTTCCAATCTCTCTGCCCTGCAGAGGCTGGATCTATCCAACAACTTCTTGGATCAGCTCCCACAGAACATCTTCAGCGACCTAGGGAACCTCACAGAGCTTCAGCTGAGGAACAACAGCATCCGGGCCTTGGACAAGGACCTTCTCCAGCACACGGCCCTGCTGCGCCAACTGGATCTCTCCATCAATGGCCTGGCCCAGATACCCTCGGGCATCTTTGACGACCTGCCTGCTCTCCGTTCCCTCTCGCTCAGGTCGAACCGCTTGCAGAGCCTGGACAGGGTGACCTTTGAGCCGCTAACCAGCCTGCAGCAGCTCCAGGTTGGGGACAACCCCTGGGAATGCGACTGCAACCTGCGGGATTTCAAGCACTGGATGGAGTGGTTCTCCTACCGAGGTAGGTGCTTGCTCAGAGGGAGTGGAGCAGGCAGGTGTTAGTTTGCCATGGGAAGGGAGGAAAAGCAAGCAGACACAGCTGGCAGATCAGAATGACCTAAATTCTGGATCTTAGCCAAGGAGCAAGAGTACAGTGCTATAAAGCTGACTGACAGCATAACAGTGCCGCACCTTCATAAAGTAATGCTGCCAGCCTTAAGAATCCTCTGCAGCCTCAGGCTCCCCAATTCCTCATTTTGTTTTGCATCCCAATGATGACTCTTTTTTTTTTCTTTGAGTTGAAAATACTTTCCTCAAATAACTTCAAAACTTGAGGTTTATAAGTTCCCCTAACTCTTCGTGCCTAAAGAGAAGAAATGCCTTTCAAACCTGGAAACGACTGTCCAGGTCTTTTCCTTAGGCTGGGAGAACTATAGGCTGGATTTGGCTGTGAAGCACTGGGTCTGCTTTCAGCAAAAGAACCATAGGAACAGTATTGCTTTGGAAAATATTACAACTTATACTGGCGAATCCAAAAGCTCAAATTAATAAGTCAGTCCCTAAATCAATATTTCAAAATGAGTATTCTTTGACAAGTTTGTATTTACAGCTTATCCTTGGAGGCTAGAAAGGTCTAGAAAGGAATTCTGATGGATCATTTCAGGACCTGAGACTCACAGCAAAATGGCACGTCTTATAGGAATGACGACTGAAGGCATGACCTTCTGTCACCGCAGCCAATGAGCAGGAAAGGGTCTCAAATCATGTGGATAGCAGCAGTCAGCTGTCACATCCCTGCTGATCACAGCCATGCTGCAAAGAGATTACCTACGCCTATGGCTAGACTGCAGCCTGAAATATGCATTTGTGTGAGCAGAATCAAACAAGCATATGAGCGTCACTTTTTTCTGTTGTGGTTGTTTGGTTTGACTCTCATATCACACAATCCATAAAAAGCATTCAGAGGTTTCTGTTTGTTTGTATGTTTGTTGTTGGTTTTGTCGTCCCCCCCCCCCCCACCCACCCACCCAAAAGAAATTGACCAAACTCACTCAAGCATTTGTTTCAACATCTGTCACTATTTCCGTAATGGGGGGATGGATTAGTTGTTAGAAGATGGTACTGTGTATCTGTTGTTATTTTGAGAAGATAGAGCCTGGCCCTATCTTTTTCTTTCATTTCCCCCTTTCTAAAATGATTCTGCTGACACTTATATAACTCAGTAAAAAGCATGAGACTGACTTAATAGATGGTTTCAGAGGGCTTTCACATCTTGGTCTTAAAGATGCCTATATAGATATCAAGCATCATGAGCTCTACTGTCAAATTTCATCTAGGTAGAAGTATCCTAGCCAGCTGCCTGGTTCAAGCCATTCCCTTGATGGAGGCCTAAGGCATGCATAACATCTCTAAATCAAGCAGAACAATCATTTTAAAGGATATCATGTGCACACCTGCCTGGTACATGGAGGTACAGCCATTCCTCCTGCTCTCCACCCTTCAGGAGGGCTGCAGATCTGGTAGCATTTGGAAGCCTGCAGTACATCTTGACTTCAGTCTTACCCCTGAACTCTAGATACAGACTGTGTAAGGCTGCATTTTGGGGCAAGGTGAAAATCTCTGCATATTCTGTCTACTCATAATGCGTTCACACAAGAGGGACTGGATTATTTTTAAGAGGTACTGGCCTTAAGTTGGGCCAGGAGAGGTACAGGTTGAACAGTAGGAAAAATTTATTCTCAAAAAGAGTGGTGAGGGATTGGAACAGGCTGCCCAGGGAGGTGGTGCAATCATTGCCCCTGGAGCTATTCAAGAACCGTGTGGATGTGGCACAGAAGGACATGGTCAGTGGGCATAGTTAGGATGGGCCAATGGTTGGACTAGGTGATCTCAGTGGTCTTTTCCAACCTTAGTGATTCTGTGATTCTTTATGGCCTCAGAGCTATACTGAAGCAGTCCTCCACTAGAAATCTATCATGCTGCTGCACTTGACTTCTGCAGGATAAATCCTTGCCAGGTGTGAATGGAGACATAGGAACTTTATCTCACCCGAGGATCTAGTTCCGTTGTCCTTAAATGCTATGCCATAGCTCTGCATCAGGATGAAGCTGTGGTTCACTCCTATTATCTCTGTTGGGACAGGTGGGAAAATCGACCAGCTGGCATGCACCCTGCCCAAGGAGCTGAAAGGGAAGGATATGCGAATGGTGCCCATGGAGATGTTTAACTACTGCTCACAGCTGGATGATGAGAACAGCTCCACTGTGCTGGACAATACTGGCCCACCCTGCACAAAAGGAAGCCCGACTCCCTCCAAAACTAAATCGGGCCCAGAACCAGAAGTGGAGCCCAGTGTGGGATGCCCTCAGAAACAGCGATACCGGCCTGTGAGTGTGCGCCGGGCTATTGGCACTGTGATCATCGCAGGGGTGGTTTGCGGCATTGTTTGCATCATGATGGTGGTGGCGGCTGCTTATGGCTGCATCTATGCCTCCCTCATGGCCAAATATCACCGGGAGCTGAAGAAGAGACAACCGCTCATGGGTGACACAGAGGGGGAACATGAAGAGCAAAAACAAATCTCTTCTGTGGCATGAGACTCTTCTAGGAAGGAAGGGACAGCAATGAACAAAGGTACCTGAGAGCAGTCAAGCAAGCATGGGGTCCTCCCAAAATACATCTTCCCAGACAGAAAGACAGACTGTGCTATTGCTCCACTCACCCAAGCAGTGCAACATGCTTCTGGGGAGTCAGGGCATCTGACTCTAATTTCTGTTCCTCTACCCCAGGCCCATTTGTGCCCTTTCACCCTTGGGCCCAGACAAATAAAGTAGAGTCAGACCTCGAGTGCTTGCTGTGCCTCATGCCCACGCACAGAGCTTCCCTCGCATGCCTGCTGTGGAGGCAGCTGGCACCTTCTGGGAACCTGTGTCATCCTCTCAGCCTCAGTCCTGAGTTGTCTTGTATCCCATCAAGAGCTGTCTGGAAACAGAGAGAGCAGCTCTATGAAAGCCTGCATGAGGAGCAGGACCAGAAGTGTCCACACCCCACTGGAAGGGTCACTGCTGCTGTGTGACTGTAACTTGCTGCCCATGGTGTGCCCAAGAGCGCATCTGAAGGGATGGAGGGTCCCCTGGGGTGACAACAGTCAGAGAGAGGTTTCTCTTCTCACTTTTAAAGGTGAAAAGATACCTGCATCACTCTAACATGCTGCCAGAGAGCACAAAGCCCCTCTTCTTCCTCCCAGCCAGCACCAAATCTGCCAGTTGCCTCATCATCCATTATAGGTGCACAAAGAGCCATCCCCCTGCACATGCTTCCTGACTCACTCTGATCTGAACGCACACAGTCTGTTCAGCTCCATACAAGCAGATACTATGTCTGCATACGCAGAGCCACATTTGCACACACTGATCTGCCCTGTGCATGCAGCCATGAATCCATCTAGCCACTGCAGCTTACTCTTATTGTAGCAGTGTGTAGTACCTTCTGCTTTGGACAAAATACATGAATTCTTGCCACCAAGGAGCTAACACAAACTTCTCAGCCACAGTAGGGAGCTGGTGAAAATGGGGAGGACAAGGAGAGGCAGAGTTATTAAGGTTACAGCATGAGTTGGTGGAAACAAATGCAGAGCATGAAAAATAAGGAGGTTCTGTTATTCATTTTATGTATTTTCTGATAGGTGAAGAAAGAAAAGATCTGAAACCTCCATTTGGAAATGTCTGGTAGACTGAGCAAATGTGGGCCATCAGGAGGGCACTGAGGAGAACGTGGCTTGCCAGTCCAGGCAGTTTGATTGCTGCTATGGGGTCATGTGGGCTGAAGGGGAGAAAAAGAAACAACCCATGAGCTGACACTGCTAGCAGAGGGGAGAACATAGTGTGTGAAGCAAGGCAATGTGGCTGGGCAACTGGAGAGAGGAGTACAACTTTGGAGGGTCTTAAGGTAAAGGTTGAATTCTAGACCATAGTGTAGCATGGGTGGGAGAGCCTGAAAAGGAGTTGGCATGGTGTACATCACGGCACATACGTTCACCTCACCATCACCATTGTGCTCACTGCCAGCCACAGCTGCATGAGCATGCCCATATACAACTGCACACTGCTGTTCTCATGCAGAGTGTCTTCCCTCAACCAGATTTTAAAGCCCTCAGACTGCAGTGCCTCTTATTAGTCTCAGCTCTTTTCAACCTGACAGGAAAATAAAATAAAAAAAATAAAAAAATAAAAAAAAAAAAAGAAGTGAGATAGGAAAAAATGAAGGAAACTCAACATAAGGACTCATTTTGTATTGCTGGAAGTGGATAAAATGTTGTCTCCAGGGGAGAGCGCACATTGCCATGGTAACCTGCTCTAACCCATTACAGTGGGTATTCCTGGGCTAGGAAGATGACACCGGAGGTCGTGCATCCACAGTGCCTGTGGATGGTGTGATCCTTGCCATGAGGAAACAAGCTGGCAGTGAGCCCAGCTCGGCTTTGCGAGTCACCCGTGTTCAGAGGCCAGCAGGCATTACAGGTGGCACTGCCAGGGCACCTCACCTCTCTCTCCTGCTTCAGCTGGATCCCGAAGCCCTTGGACATCTCACAGCCCTCCTGCTCACTGCTGCTGGATCCCCGTGGGAGTGATGCACACCAGATCCTCATCCCCTCCTGATCCCAGACAAGTTATTGTACTGACCCATGGGCACGCAATGACGAGTCTTCAGTCAAAGCCTGGAGTTGCAAAATTCCTCCTGATCTACCCAGGGCCACCAGAGGCAAAGAGACAGGATGCTCTGGACTGTGTCAAGCATGACACAGGGCTGCATGGGACGGACGGGTATGTTCTCCAGGAAGCAGAAGACCAGGCTACCCTGGAAGAAGGACTGGGAGAAAACTGTCCACCCACCAGCGTGGGCACACATTACACTCCCACTTCTCAGCATTCTGCTTGTGAGGAAGATGTGGAGGAGGAAGAGGGCTGTCAAAATGTGAGGAGGAAGGACTTTTCTACCATGCACACTGTACAGCCACACAAACCATCCCATCTGCCGCAGCCATAGCCTGCTCTGAAGGGCAGAACTGGTGCACTGCAGACTACTTATGTGTGTTACTGCTGCTCCACATTCCCAGCAAGCCAGGACTAGACTCTGCCTGCTGGATCCAAATCCCCCCCAACCTCCCTCTCAGGGGAACTTCTCCCTTTACCATACTGGACTCCGCAATCATACTTGAAATGGGACTTGAGTCAGAGCGGTATATTTATAGATCTATATTTTACTTGCATCAAATAATGGTGAAACATTGCACAAAACCAATGGGATCTATATATGTGTGTGTGTGTGTGTGTGAGTGAGTGAGCAAGAGAGAGAGTGAAACTGTTTTTAGACGGATAGACTAGAGGCAAAATGAGTAGGAGGGAGGCAGGGGCTGGGGAGGGGGGAAATCCTTCTTTCTCTGCACCTTCCCTGTGACCTCCTCCTGTCCCAACAGATTTTAATTTGTTGCTAATAACATTTTCTATATTTCATGTTGTGGGGCTGACGGTGACCTCGCCCATCCTTTCCTTTTGGTTTTCATTTATAAGGCAGAAACTCTGGATTCATCTCAACCCTACACAAGGGGCTGCTAAGTTTAGAAATCCGTGGAGGAAAGGAGAAAGACAGGAAAGGGGAGAAAGGAATGTTGCCGAGATGCATGAAGGCTGGATGCTGTGGGGAGTTCCATTGGAAAGCAAATACTGTACTTGGAAGGACAAGGACCTGTCCTTTTTCATGCAAAGCAGAGTAATGGGGTTCACTGGGAAATTGCCTCCTTGTACCACTGGCAAACAGGCTCTTACTCTTTCCAAGCACACCTGGAAAGACACTGTGCTGTCAGAAAGCATCTTTAGGGAACACAGTGTCTGACAGGGTCAGAAATTATGCTCTCCTGCAGGATGCCAGGCACAGAATGAGCCCCAGGCAGTGTGTTCCTCTGGTGTGTGGGGTGGGGGCTCCCGGTTCCCCTGCAGGCATGGGGGAACAGCAGTAAATGCACCTTTTGCTGCAGGCAGGAGGACCAATGCCAAGAGCAGGCACCTGCCTTCAGGGAATGGTCTTCTGGGGCAGGCAGGTCCAACCATCAGGCCAGGGCCATGCTTTCCTTATGGGCTGACAGACCCACCAAAAAACACCACCACCCCCCACAACCCTGCTCCCCGCTGCCCCCTGGCCTCACACACCCACCTGTGGTACAGGCAGGCGCATTTCTTGCAGGGAACAGATGGCACTTGTAATTTCTTTTTCTTTTTGTTACTGTTTGAGGGAGAGCAACAAGATTTTCTAAAACGACTGAATGGAGGTTTCTTTGGCATGAGACAGAAAATTTTTAAAGGTATATTATATTTCTGGCTTGTTGTTACAGAAGAATAATAAAGAATGTATTTTCCTATGTTTGTTCTTGTTTAAATGAGATCTCTGATAGTAACTTTCCCCCCTCCTCTATTCACCGATAAAGCAAACACTGCAGGGATACAACCAGCTGAACAAAAAAGCCTCTGAGTTTCCCTATACATGCTGGATTTCCCTATCTGCATACGCTTCCCTATACATGCTGTTTGAACTTGGAGTGATCATGCACATGCATGTACATATGCAAATGTTATGAGCACAAGCCCTCGGCAAGCATCTGCCGGCAGTCAGGGTGAGGCTGGAGGACTGAATACTCAGGCAGTCAAGGTGAGACCCTGGATCTGGAAACAAACAGAGGCAGCTCCAGGGACACAGCCAGGCAAGGACGATTGTGTAACAAGGATAAGATACTGTGGCAATCAGCTCATTACATAAAAGTAGAAAGGGCCAAATTAATCCCTAGTGTAAGAATGCAGAAGCCAATGGAGTTATATTCAGGTCAAATTTGATTCCAAAAGCTTTTCTTTTTTTTTTTTTTTTTTTAAATTAGAGCATAACATTGAATGAAACTTACTGTAACAAACAGTGAGCTATGGGGTTGCCGCATCTCCAGATTTCTGCCTCTCCTGATCAAGGTTATTTTAAAATGAATGGAAATCTCTATCTAATCCTACTGCACCCCCAAGTACACAAGCTGTCACCCTCGGAGCTAGATGAGTCTCTCCACCAGCTGTTCACTAGTGAGGTTTATCACACACAGCTAAGATGTTTAAATTCCCTACTTCTCCCCTCCCATACGTATACACAGTTCATCACACACTCTCCCTGTGAGAAAAAGCTAATTGTGTGGCATGTGGAATCACAAGAAGTGTTAAACCCTGCACAAGCGAACCCTTGTGCCACCACCCTCACACTGCTGTACTCAATCACACTGTTAGGCTCAGCCCGACCTTCAGAGAGAAACTGGAAGTAGAATCCAGATAACAGCCAAGGCGTCTCTTCTGTTGAAAAGGTATGCGCTGTGAGCGAATCACCACTGTTGTTCAACACTGTTGTGTCCATGACGCATTGTTTAATCTAATTTTACCGTGTAGGTACTGGAGCACACAGAGGTACTACTAAGCAGTTCATATAATAATCAGAAATGTAGAGCTGAAAATAAAGCAAAGCCAACACACTCATCTGATGACTCTTGGCTCTTTTGGTTCACAGATCACATGGGAGCAGCCTATGATTTTCTGCTATTTGATTTTCTTTTGTTTGGCAACTGTATTTGCTCCCTATACGTACCTACTCGCACAGACATATAATTCTCTATATATTAACATGCAATTATGCATATGCCTATATAAAATACGGTGCCTCCTTGGTATCTTGTTCATGGGCAGATCGCTCTACAGCCTTTCAGAGTGCTTGTTGGTACTGGCAGGGAGCACAGGGCATAGGATCACTTTCCGTGTTCTTATGAGATAGGTGCAAGTCCTAGCATGGTATTTCTGAGCACCAAAAAGCCCTCTCTCTGAGAATACTGTGTGATACAGACAAGGAGTAAGCATTCCCTAAAGAGTACAGTTACAGAATGGGGTGAAAGTAAACAAAAGATTTCCTGTGTCATTCTGGGGAGCTTCCAACAACAGTAGCAGAAAGCAGTAGCCCCCTAGAAAGGCGGGGGCAAAACAGCATCCTCACAGCTTTTCTCCTTTTAGAGGGTGGGAGAGAAGCAACCAAGGGGCCAGACCTCTCCTTCCTACAGTGGCACTGTGCTGCAGCCAGGCAGAGGCCATGCGTAGGGCACATGGAGCAAAGGAGAAAGCAAAGCATGATGCTAAGAATAACAACCTGTCTTGTCTTGGAGCTTCTGAGCCAGAACAACGATGTGCTGCTCTTTGCTTGGGGCGCAAGGTCAAGATCTGGACCTTCATGCTTGTTTTCCCTCTGTTCTAACTCAGGAATAGACTTGCTCGTTAAGAACATCTGCAGAAAGTGAACATGTAAAGGGCACAGAAAGAGTGGCAAATGCAGGTATTTCCTTTGAGAAAAAACGCATGGACTATACACTGAGATATTCACCCAGCCCTGCATAAAGCTCAAGGGAAATATCCAGAGTAACAACAATGCTTTGCATTTCTATAGTGCTTGCCTTTGGCAGATCTCTGGGAGCTTGCAAGCATTAATGAATTCACAGAGGCAGAGATTCAGAGAGTATAAAGGCCAGAAAGGACTTTAGATCATCCAGTCTGACCTTCTGCGCATTGCACGCTATGGGAAAGTGTGCAGGAAAGAAACACAAACGTAATTTGAAGGTGACAGAAAATGCCTTGCTGTGAAAGGCTTAAAGAGCTCAATCTGTTTAGCTTATGAAACAAAAAATAGAGAAGTTATTCTGTAGAAAGTCTAACGGTTTGTTTGCATGCAGTTAAGGCGAATTTTCCAGAAAGGCAAACCTTTGATTTGAAAATATTCAAGAGATGACAAAATCTCCTTGCTTCCCTTACTACAGGAACTATTCACGCTCACTGTTAGCATTTATACTTAGTATCATATTTGAATCTGCTTGAATTCAGTTCCCGTCATAGTTTTTTTGTTATGCTTCTCCCTGGTAGATCAAAAATCAAACTTTTTGTCACCAGCATCTCTTACGTTGAAGATACTTTATACACTTATCAAATCATCTCTCAGTCTTCTTTTTGCTGTAAGACAAGCAGATTTTCATTACGTTCATTCTTGCTATAAAGCATTTCCTCTGATTTGTAACAATACCACAGGCATTGTTGCGTTCTTTTCCATTTTTCCTCCCTACAGAAGCACACTCCTTAGCCATCAAAATCTGTGCCCTGCACTGTTGGCAATGCCTAGCTTTTGCCATTCAATAGTAAATATCACCTTTCCTTACATCCACCCACATCTCACAATACGCTTGCTAGGCTATGAGAGCATTATTCTTACTTAGAGATGCAGGCAGATGGAAAAGATACTGCAAAACCCTATAAACCATTTTGAGGGAGTTGGTTAACAGGAGACTGGTTCTGATCCCCTCTACAACCACTTTTACTGTAGCACTGCTTCCCCAGATTTCAGACAAGATTTTCCACACTGAAGTGATTCCTGGTAAGAGAAAGTCCTTTACTTAAATCTGATGGTGCCCCTCCAGCAGTTGCCACTTTCTAATTCGCTTCTGGTCTCATACGGTATCTTTCAGATCTCTCCCCAGGACATAATGCCTTTGATTCCTGTCACTCCTCCTCTTTCTCCCGATTTTCACTCTCTTCTCACTGATAATCCCCTTTCAGCGACTGCCTCTGACCAGCTGCTTTTCAGATCCTCCCTTCTCTGATCTCCTCAACTGTCACTTCTCAGTTGCCACAAGTATGCCAGCCCCCACATCCCCATCTGCTTTTTAAAGGCTCATTATCATAAGCAGGGGCTTCTCTGCTCACTCCTCTTTACTCCACAAATACCCAAATCAATCCAGAGAAACCATCACTTTGCCAAAGGCTGAGGGAGGGCTTTAGGCTGGCCTTGCTCGGCCTGCGGTCTTCCAGGTACACCACCACCTTCTGGCAGACTTTTCAAACTTCAGCTTAAAACCACAGGACTTTTTACCTCAGATTATGGCTGGAAAGCTGTTCTAAAGATGCATGAGTCTAATGCCTAGAAAACCTCCTTTCATATTCCACCCTAAATATCTTCATGGCCTCTCTATACTATGTTGTTTTCATACTAGCAACGTTCTTTACTTTGTTTCCCCCAGGATGCACTTATTACAGCAGTCCTATCAGCTGAAGTCATGACCCTTTCAATTCTCTCAGGATATGTTAATCAACTCTTTCCAAATCGTAGAACCACAGAATTGTTTGATTTGGAAGGGACCCATAAAAACCATCTGGTCCAAACCCCTGCAGTGAACAGGGACACCCACAGGTAGATCAGGCTGCTCAGAGCCCCATCCAGCCTGACCCTGAGTGCCTCCAGGGATGGGGCATCCACCACCTCTCTGGGCAACCCGCTCCAGTGCCTCACCACCCTTAGTGTAAAAAACTTGCATCCAATCTAAATTTCCCACCCCCAATGTCTGAAACCATTTCCCCTTGTCCTGTCACAAAAGATCCTACCAAAGTCTGTTCCCTTCCTTCTTATAGACCCCTTTAGATACTAAAAGGAAGAATTAAAAATAAAAATATATACTTAATTTGATAAACAGATCCTGAGAACTTTTGAGAGCTAAAGATTGATGAAGAATGGGGTGGAGCAGAGGAGGATGTGGCTGAGGCATGACCAGAGCTGCTGGGTACCTTTAGGTACCCAGCAGGTACCTAAAGGCAACCAGCTGGTTGCCTTTCAGCAAGGATTTCAGGATTGGACTCAGTAGGCATAGGTTCCCTGAATTTTATGTGGGAATCAGAGGGCAATACAGCCTACACTGAGGATCCTTGCTGAGATGTGTCAAAACAAACCCAGAAGACAAGGGCTGTCTCTAGTCCTGCTTGCTGCGCTCTCTGCCAGATCTTACAGAGTTCCCTGCACATGGATTTCTAATATTAGCTCTCAAGCATATGACCTTGTCTGTCATACTACTGAAATTCATTCTGTTTCTTGTACTCCTGACAAGGTCAAATAAAACTTTCTCTACGATATCCTGGTCCTTCCCTGTACTAGCAATGCCTTCTAGTGTTGAGACATCAGGACACTTCCTCACTACCTACTCCGATTTGTGTCAGGGTCTCAGACTGACGTTAGCAAAGACTGAATGTGGCTGAACACTGGGGAGAGCTACGAGTAATCTTTTATTGAATGGACAACTTACGTTGCTGTCAATGTGGACTCAGTTTTACCTCCTTGCCCCTTACAACTCCTCTGTCTTTCCTTATCTCCTCCAGTTTATCTAATTGTTTCTCATGGGTGACTGAGAAACAAATACGAAAACTCTGAACCTTCTTATGCCTTCCAGGAAAAGAATCACCTGAAAAAAAGATATTGGGTTAGTCCAACACAATCTAGCATTGTAGAACTCAGGTTACTTGAGTCCCTTTCCTCTAATCATATGATAATAATTACACTTTCCTTCAAGATCTCCCCTAAAGCACTAGAAGCATTATGGAGGTCGCACCACTCTGAGACTGGCAATTCTCTCCCTTCCCTAATCCTGACTGCTGAATTTTCATTTTTCCAGCCAGCATGGAGTCACAACTACAGGCAAAGTTGCAAAAAACCCTCGCTGTGTTTCCATATAGCAGCTCTGCCAGGGATGGAGCGCACCCAGGCCCTCGCACTGAGTGCACTAAGCAGCTTGAGCTGCTTATTCCAGTAGTCAGCTTGTTCCTTCCCCAAGGACAATATAGCTGTCCTTATTAATAAGTTGGGTACACAGTCCTCTTTGGTTTTGGCTCAGACTATTAGTCTCCTTGATCTTGACTGCTCTCACTCCCCAGAAGTGGCCCCACTTCTTACTCTCTTTTTCACTGAGTAGCTGCAGAATCTTTTGCTGTTAGCTTAAATCTCTATTGCAGGGTCTAGCTCAGCTTGATATGTAAGCAATCCTCACTTTATTCCTACACTTCCTGACTTCTAAGACATCGCTTTCTTTGCTGTCTCTTTTCCATTCCATGTAGGCTCTGCAGAGCCAGCTTAAATAGCCTAAGCAGAATCACACACTGGCCCACAACATTCCCACAAAGCAGACCAGTCTCCCCTCACACACTCTAGCCACGTGCTCTCTATGAAAGCAGTGCCAAAAGTCAGAAGCAGACTACCCTACTCACACTCTGAGCAAGATGTGGGCAACCCTTCTGAACTGAGGAGCCATGAGGGTTTGTTAATAGCCCGGAAACAGAGCAAGAGCAGAGGAAAAGAGAGTTGCTATCAGTAAATCCTCTATACAGACTGAGAGTACAGTGTAACTGCATTTGGGAGGAACAAGGAATATTTCTGAGAATATCATCAGGAATATTGCAGCGATGAAGCTCTAAGCAAACTGGTCTGACCTCACAGCTAACCTTACTTTGAGCAGGATGTTGACAAGGGACCTCCTGAGGTGCTTTCCAACAGAAGTATCCTATGATCCTATGAATGAGACTTCTGTATCCCAGTGAGGGAAAGGAGGAGAAGAAAAAGGTCTTGTGAGTGGAAAGGGCTGGCAGCAGGAGCCTCATTACATAGCTTTGTGATGGGGAGATTTGTGTCTTAAGGGGATAATGCAGCAGAAGAAGGAGGAAATAGGCTGTTTGGTGTTAAAAGTCAGACTTCTCAGGAATAGACTGGAACTGCCTCAGACCTGCTAAATTTCTCAACCTGTAAAACTGGTCTGCTTATGCCTTGGCTGAATTTAGGCCAACTTGTCTCACATCATAATTCCTGTACCCTGCTGTATTTACCACCCTCATCCCCACATTCACAGGCTGTTTCTGCGACCCTTTTAGGTCACTGTTTAGCTGCCACAGCTTGGCAGGCTGAGGAACCTCACACTGCTGTGAATGGGAAAGCCTACCTTGTCCGTGACCCTCACAGGGTCTTCAGTCCTGCTAAAAACTCAGCGCACATCAAACAGACTGCTGCCACTCACCCACACCCACTACAAACCACATCTACACAGATTACTCACACATGTACCTATGTGTACACAGAACACACAAGCATACAGCCGCACCTCATGGAGGCACATGTGCAAATACGTGCATGAATATACACACTGTTGCTATGTGTGCAGACAGGTATCACAACCACGCAACACACTGCAGAGAAACTGTTAGTGTATGCAAAGCCACACAAACAGGCACAAATTCCCTCACACGCTGTGCATCTACATATTCTACATGCAAGATTCTCCCAGAGGCCCACGTGGCCCCAAGCAGACACAGGTCCCTGATGTGGCTGGGTAGGAGTTAATGCAAGAGAGGATGGGAAAGAAATTAAAAGCTAAAACAAAAAAAAAAGAAAAGTTGAAAGCCCAGCACATGATTCTTCTCCTATCACATCTGTGAATCCTGGAGCGCGAGAGTAATTGTCTGCAATGAGTCAGACCAAAAGGCACAAGGAAATGGTTGCTATGGCAACCCTTGCACTGCTCTAATTCGGCTCAGAATTAAAACGATATCAAATAATTTGCAAGCAAAGGGAACACGGCAAAGGCGTCGGGTGTCAATCTAAAAAATCCAGCTATATGCAAGCCTCTCCTGAGTCAGTGTCAAGGGCTCTCTTCCCTTCAAGCGTGACAGCCATGGCAATCAGAGCAGCTACAGAGGTGAGAGCGATGGATAACCTCAGGCGAGAAGATTTCTGCCACACGCAGGCAAGAACGGGCTCCCGGGCTGGAGCTGCGGCCTGGAACAGGCTCCAAGGCTGGGGATGGACAGCTGTAGGGCCCAGGGGGCTCATCCCCTATGCAACAGGCAATGTCCCCACACACCGGGAGGCACAGCCTCTGTGCTGAAGATCTCAACACTGACTCAGACAGCACATACACTATGGATTAAAAGAAAACTGCTGTTGTCCAGTCAGAGTGGGTGGAATGTTATGGGAGATAGCTCACACACTTATTGTTTTCATTCTCTAGAGGATAAAACAAATGTATTTGACCCCACTGTCAGTAGCTACTGTCTTTTTGCAGAGACATCTATACATAATGGAGAATGGAGAGATACTGCCCTTGGCACACCACCGGCACTGTGTAATGCCAATAACCCGGCCTGCAGAAGACTGTCTCAACCCTTAGCCAATCAAATGAGCACTCACTGATAAGAGCCTCCAGATGGATCTCCTGAGAGGTGGAGAAGGCACGGCTGCTGGTAGTACTAAAACCATGAGTGCTTCTGCTTTACTGACTGCCCCTGATGCTTCCTACAACTGAGATCCAAGCACTGCCCCTTCAGATGTCTCTTATTTTGTCAGATCAAAGAGCTGCCTGAGAAACTGCTTGGGATTCACTGAGTGCCAGGAGGGAATGGCACTAGGCAGAAACTAGCAGTAGTGGGAGGTAGTGGGATGAAAATGAGTCGGGTGTCCCTTCTTTTTGCCCACGCCACAAATGAATGCAAAGAAGATCGTGCCTTTCCATGAAGACTCCCATGCAATGCCTCCGAAGCTCTCTGACATCTCTCCACTGGGACAATGTTGGCACAACATGCAACATTAAAGAAATACAGCATTCGTTCTGAATACGGCAGCACACGTTCAGGAGATCAGCTGCTCTCAGACTTTGTATTGGTAATATTATGCTGGTTTCCAAGTCAATCTAGTAAAATCACTTTAATCCTCCCTTCTTGGATGCAGCTATTACAGTGCAAAAGGTGCTCATGTCATCGTAGCTAATTTCCATGCATCCTAGCTGCTCCTGCAGGTGCAACTGTCACTTTCTGGAGAGGAACAGAGAGGAGGTTTTATCCACCCAAACAGCAAAACTGTAGGAATACAGACCTGCGTGTAGATTAGTTTGAAAAGATGGCACAGCAACAGAACTGCTGAAAAAGGCACCTGCATCTCTTCCCTCAGCTCGCTGGTAACAGGCAGCAGGAAGCCAAAACTGGGCCAAGGAAGAGGATGGAGAGACGTCAAGCTGGCCAGTAAATGCTTCTCAAATGAAGAGCTTCCATCATACTGATAGAGGTTGGATTTTAACCAGTGGTATAATGACAAAATTACTTCCCATTATCCATTTTTCAGACAGACTGATTTCAAATACTTTTGAAAAAAACTGAAGCTTTTTTTTTTTTTGAAAATCTGCTCCCGCAGCGAGTCCAGAGCTCTTCTGAAAACATTGGCCTTAATAACTTGGTGTCCCCAAACTCCTTTTGTACAATAAGAATAATACTTCTTTCAGTCTTCTCTGGGCTTGCCTCAGACTCTTTCCAAACACATCTGTACATACTGTTGTCATTGTTAGGTAATAATTTCAGCGTGCCCAGTCATGGTAAATAAGAAGGAACATTACCTTTGAATATAAACAGAGGTGAGAGGTAGTGCATACAACAAACCTGGATCTCCCAGCTGCTTGGCTGGATACCCTATTTGTTTTACTGGGGACAATGGAGTTTGTGCACACCCCATGGTTTGCTGATATCAGCTGTCTCCCATCCCCGAGACATGACAGCGATGGCACGGAACTGATTCACCAGAAGGAAGACCCTACCTGTCCCTGCTCTGACTGGCAGCCAGCTGGTCACCACATAACTCACACAGAGAAAAGGTCGGGCAATAAAAGAGACATCATACCCAGACCAAAGTGACAGTTAAACTTCTGCACAGATTCAAGCAGTTTTGCTGGGGCTTTAAATCACTAAAAGCTGCAGTCAGCAACTACATGTGATTTCTGCAGCACACCCCTCCCCACCCCCCCAGAGGACCATAAAGCCCCAGGCTACTGACTCAGTGGAGGGAGCAGATGACAGTGCTATCTGGGGCAGGACTTGGCTTGAGGAGAGTGCCATTGCGATTCCTTATTTTTCATTTCCAACTAAGTTAGAGCTTGTGAAAGGTACTGGACTGACATCCCATGAGAATAGCTGCCCGCTAATTAATTATAATTAATCATCCAGGCATTAGTTAATGTTTGCATAGTGCTTTGAGCTGCCAAAGCACAGTATAACAGGTAGATAGTATTAACTCAAAGGAACAGGTATAGCGGTAGATTTGCTGGCATGGCTTCCCACTGACTCTGAGACCACACGAACCCAACGCACATCAGTGGCTCCACTGTGTTATCTGAAAGACCTGTGGGTACCTCCAGCCCTCAAAACATCCACCTGATGTCCTACATGCCCCAGGTTCTGGGGCTTGGCTGAACCAAGCCATGCAGAACCATGGGGATGGAGGCCCCATGCTCCCCCTTCATTTCTACTCTCAGCCCTCCAGCCCAGCTGCTCCCTAATCCTAGCTGACAGCTCCCTTGCTCTTTGACAGAGCCCAGGCCGATGTCATCTTCCTGGACATTTGATTTTAAGAGTTTGCCTTTCTCTGCCTCGGCTGGGGAACGCCATTCAGCTGCCAGAACAAAAGGGGCCCTGTCACCAGCATCCTCCTGGCGGGGGCGCATGGGGGTGTCCCCTCCCCAAAGGCACAGCTGTAAATCCTAGAGCTTAATTTTTCACTGCACGCATAGTGAACATTTCAGTGTGCTTACAAATCCCCCCCAAGCACCATCAAGTCAAGCAAATGACAGTAACAATCAGTGGCAGAATGACAGGCCAGTTCATACAAATTGCACTTTTATAGGGGCACTTAAAAAGCCTTCTGTTGTCCTACCCCCTTTACAGAACTGTGACAGCATTTATCCAGAAAGTACAAGCCTATGCAGATATTTGGCTCTCTGGGAACAAGTGCTGGGTATCAGACTGATTTCTGGTAGTTTCCTGACTCTACATGAGCACAATTACCATGCTCACAGAGGGCTGATGCCATCTGAATAACAATAATAATAACAATCTGCATCCCATTCTGCTCTGATTGCCTCTTGTTGTGCCTCCACTCACTCTCATTCCCTCACCTCTCTCCTGTACCCAGTGTGGGGGCAGGACAGTATTGCAGCATCATCTTTGCTGCAGCCTCCACTGAGGGGTGAAACCCCTTGAACCGGGTCCTAGCCACTCAGCACTAGCGTGTAGGGAGCAAAAGGAGACCTATACACTAACTCTCATACCTGCCATCCTCAAGATCAAGTAGTATTGTAATGGGTAATGTGACCACAACTCTTATGGGATTTTTTTTGTTTCTTTTTTTTTTAATGACTACTGGAATTATGAAAGATTCAGATGATTAACCTATTCACTACTGGAAACAAAGCAAAGGGTAATATATGTGCCACTTTGCTCCCTGACAGCCCACAGCAAGTTGTAAACCCCTGCCCAGTATAACAGATGGGATGTATGTACCTCAGGAAACCCTTGCACACCCACTGAAGTCAATGAGGGCTACAGCTGGAGCCCAAAGGATTTTAGACCCTCTGGGAGAAAATGTTTCCCTCAGTGCTGCTGAATATACCATCCATGAAAGTAAGCAGCGAATGATTGTGGTCATGTCACCGAATATGCCTACTTGTGACAAGGACCCGTGGTATCTCTGAGGTACAAAACCAATTGAGAATTCACTTCTATGTTTCTCTGATTATGAATGAGGAAAATGGTTCGTTCTGTATCATCTCCACAAATGTCAGAAATTTTGCTTTGCAATTATTGTTTTGACGGTTCTTTCCCCCCTGTCCTCTGCTGCTTTCTCCACCCTCGTTTTCTCACAGCAGAGGACTTTGCTCCTTCACAGCATGTCCACAGAGACAGTCAATTCAGCATCCAGAATAACCGAGGGGGTGGAAATCTCCACAGGGGTTGTGGAAAGTGCTGCTGACAGAAGAGAATTGGCTCTGTCAGGGGCAGCCCCTACAGCCACTTGTTCTTGCTTTAGCTCTTCTACCCAGAAGTTTCCTTCCTTGTTATTTATGTTGAGTGCCAAATCAACTGCCCGTGTGCCTCTGTTCTAACTCACAGGTCAGAAAAAGAAACAAAAAGAATCACGAAGAATAATCTTTTATCAAAAAGTGTTTTCTTCTCCTCTCAAATTCATGATCAGAACAGTGCCCCAGAGCTGCACACTTAGCACAATCTCAATGCCATTTCATCCTCTGACAGCGTACTCATAAAGGGGTATCAGTTTGGGGAGTGTCTTCTATGAGTCGAACACTTAATTAAAATGGACTGTACTGTAAACATCTCTATTTCACAAGAGTTTCTGGATAGGCTTCACTTCCTAATAAATTTGTTTGGATTTGAAGTGGTGGAATAGAATTGAAAAGCACTATTTAATATCATCGCTCCCTTAGATTATAAGTACTCTCGCAAACCCCATGTGATACTTTGAGAGTACTGCTCTCAACTGGAACTTACCGAGAGCCTGGAAATTAAGGAGGAGTTCATCAGATGAAGTTAAATTGCCATAACTTAACTTAATAGTAGACTAAAGATCATCCATTGCATCCTAGGTTTACCTAGGCTAGGTAAAAGTAGCAAAGTGCTGTCCTTTCAAAAAAGTTCAGAACTTGCACAGACTTCTCAGTCTGCTTGTGCTCCAAGGAAATAGCCAGTCTCAGTCCACAAAGTCACTGGCGCTGAAGATAGGAAGTTTCCATTCAGCCAGCCAGCTTCCCTTCCAAAGACATGTCAGCCATTTGTACCTTTTCCAATGTTCTTTTTAGCCTAGTTTTCAACATAACAATCATTTGTGGCTCCTGTCACTTCTGTTGCATGACAAGAAAACAGCTCTCAACTCCCACTCTCAACACAAGATGCTACCATTTCATTCTAGATAGGAAGAAAAACCATGAATTTCCTACCTGCAGCAATACCCATCTTCCCATCGACAGATACAGCCACTGCTGTGCTAACCGTCACCACTTTTGGTAGGCCACCTCCCTCTGTCAACACAAAAAAACAGCAGCCTTGGTTGAATTCACCACCAGAGATTAGGAAAATGCAGCAGGATTCGCATCCAGATCAGTGCATACAGATGCCTCAGCACTGAAGGATCCAAAACTTAGGAGGAATGCATCTTCCAATCCGCGTTAAGAGACCTAAAGGGCTAATAAATAAGGAGACTTGTTTATCTCATGATAGAAGTTGTATCCTCAGAATAAAGTGTAAAGGACCGGCCTCCTCCAATCTGAACAGGCAGAGCTCTTAGGCCAGAAGGCTGCTTTGCTTCATGTACCAGCTAAGTTTTGCAGGCAGAGCAGAAGCAGGATGGGAAATTCTGACCTTAGCCCTACACAGCAAAGGCCATGCTTACATCTAGCTCTGCTACCTGAGACAGACTAGCATTACAAATTGGAGAGACGGACACAGTACTCAACGTACTTCCAGAGTACAATCCATTTTAGAAACAAAGTCTTGGGGGATATATTAGGCTGTCTAACTTTGTCACACCAAAGGGTGTCCTGTTTATGTTTTAGTTGCTCTTCTAAGTGTCCCTGCAGGTCCTGTGTCCCATCTGCCAGCCCCATGCAGACCTCTTGCATCCCACAGGGCAATTAAAATAGCATGGCTGGATAGATTTAAGCAACTGAGCCCCATGTCCTCTGTCTTTGTTAGCGCAGTTGTTTCAGCCTGCAATTGCCCGTGTGACAGATTCCATTTTGTATTTTTAAGTGATTAGGTTAGCTTCAGCTGGGGCACCTATTTTGAAACTGCCAGGGGACAGTTTGAAGGTCAGCATGATTGATTTAATCTGTGACTGACTCCTTCCTCGCATGCTGGATAGAAGACACCCGCTCAGATGAATGGGTCAGGGATCCTTTCCTTCCCAAGAGCTCAAGCATTTGTTACTGTTTTCCATTTCTGTTGTCATTGTTCTTGTCGGTACCCAGCATATCCTAAGTACGATTCAGTGGCTAAATTATTCTGATGACTTGCAGCCACTTCCCACTGGACTCTTCCCCAACGCAGAAGCCATCAGGCTCATGCCTCTTGCATGGTCAGAAGAGCATCTGCTGTGAAAACTCCTTGTCATGCAGTGGGCATATACAAACTTGTGTAAAGCATGGAAAGGGTATTTAAGAATCTAATCACCCAGAACTTGATCAGAAACTGGGTGGCCTCTTCTGGCCAAAAGGTTTGCTTCTAAGGATGTCAAGTAAAATGCTCAGAGTCAGCTCTAACACTAAGCACAGTAGCTCAGGAGAACTGGTTATTATTTTCCGGACTCTTCACAGTCATCTTGAATGATCTCATAGATCACAGTTTCACTGTGCTGAACTGTTCACCTCTAGAGTGACTAATGATCACCTCTACAGTTTAGAGCATAAAGTATTCAGGGGTAGGCATTACTTCTTATAATGTGCCTGTAGGGCTTTCAGGCAAGTGGGATTTTGGATTTGATTGAAGTTTCTGAAAATAGGCATGTTATACAAAAAACAGGGGCAGCTTCTTTTATTCTGCTTCCATCCACGTGAAACTACCTCCGACTGAAAAGAAAGCCACATCAAGCTGCAATCCCAAATGTTTAGCCAGCATTGATTACAGGGGTCTGGGTTGTTGGCTATCCCAGAGGGCCCCATAGGGTGTTCCTGCCTGTTTTTCTAGCCCAATGTCTATTTCAAAGAGCAAATGCTGTTGTGCACAAGGTTTCTCCTGCCATGCCTCCCTCCTTCTCTTCACTTGCCATCTAAGTGAGATGCAAAGGCGCTATGCAGAGAAAGAGGCTTTGGTGGAAGTTTTCAAGTGTTTCCACCTTCCACCCCTCTCTCTTTACATCTTGGTTCATCTCTTGCCTCCCTGTGTTGTTTTCTCCGTTTTGCTTCTTGCTTTTCCACCCACCAGCCTCCCACCACCGTGCCACAAAAAGCTTTGACAGCTAAAGTGCTGAGCTCCGTGACAGAGACTGAGTGCTAGGGGCCGGGGAGCAGAGGGGATTTCCACCTTCTGTGTAGGAGTCTCATAAAAGGGTTTTGTTTTGATTTTTAATTTCCAGGCTCTTCTGCTCTCTTCCAGCCTTTGAGGAAGTCCTGGCTGGCTCTGTAAGCTCACAGGAATCAACACCCTAAGCAAGAGACACCAAAAAGCCACTCCTTGCTTTTCTCTGGTGTTTGCACTCCTTTGCTAAGTACGATGTGATGTAGTACAGTAATGTGATGGAAGGGACGTCGGGCACCAGTGGCACACCCTCACTGAAGAGGAAACTATGGAAAAGCACTCCTCCCCTTTCCTGCAGCTTCCTCCCCAACAAACTCATCCCTTCCTGTCATGGAAAGCAGTGATGGAAAATAAGTAAATTAATTAAAAATGACACTCTCTGAAGTCACTTCTTGAGTGTTTGCTGATTCCTTGTCAGTCCTGGCCATTGCTCTGATGGTTCTGGCCCTCTGCCTGTATACAGGGTGTGCAAAACACCACAAGGCTTGACCCCTGCAATTCTCACTGTGCAAGAGAGACAATAAAGGGATCAGAACGAGCTCAACGCTTTCTCTTCTCTCTTCTTGCATTCAGGCTGAGGTTACCTGAGTCATCTTCTGAAACGATGCTGTAGATGAAGCTCCCGGGTGGATGCTCGGCTGCCCGGCGGTACCACAGAGGGAAGTGGTCCATGGTGAAGATACTCTCTTTGTCCTTTCGAGTCAGGAATTTCCTGCCGGAAGAAAACAGAGAGTCACCTTTTGCACAGGGCAGCTCTGCTTGGGGAGCCTCCTTCTGCAAGCCCCGGGGCCCGTCAGCCCCCCCGCCCCTCTCCCCGCCGCTCTGGGGCCAGCGCGGCCGCCGCTCCACTGCCAGCCGCCCGCCAGGTGCCGCTGTTGCCCAGGCCGAGGCCCGCGGTGCCGCCCCCGCCCCCACGCCAGCCCCGAGGACGGGCGAGGGGAAGTCGCGGCCCTGAGGGTGGACAGAGGGGGGGACTGAGGCGGCTTGTGGGCTTGGCAACGGCCTCGAGCGCTGGGAATGCGTCCCCCTGTTCCACCTCCACCTCTTCCCTGGGATGCAGCGTGGGCCGTCGTGCGAGAGCGCCGAGCGGGGCCGTGGGGAGAAAACGAAGCGCTAGATATTGAACTCTTAGCGATGAGCGGACTGAAGAAGTTGAGGAAATGGGTGCTTCTCAAGACCAGAGGATGGGTGCTGAGGGCATGGCCTGCCAGGCAGCTCGGGAGAGCCCTGGTAAAAATCAGGTCATGGCCTTCCCTGAAGAGCTCTCCTTCCTAGCCGACAAATCCCCTTTGTTTTCAGGCTCTCCTTTCGCTGAATGTTTTGTCATAACAACACGTAGTCATTTATACAATTCCTTCCTTTCAAGAGATCCCAAAAGTGCCTCTCCTGTGACATGCGGAGATCTGTCATTGAAATGTAGTGACTGCAACTGTTCAAAAGCACTGAGCAACGCTCCTGATGAGCAGCGTGGGGTACTGAGTTATTCTATTAGCTTTCTATAGCACTCTTTCTTCCTTGACACCAAAGCCTGAGAACTCCGAGTTACCCAAGACTGCCTCAGAAACAAGGCAAGAGGGGTGTGCACTTAGGCACAGTGTAGCTCTCTGCTTTGGACATATGATTCATAGCTGAGAAAGTGGGAGACAGCGAAACACCTGCCAAGAAGCTAAGGACCACCACCACCATCCTGTTGTTCCATCTGCCTCTGCAACCTGTCCTTTCATACAGCAGCGTGTATCATTCTGCATGTTCGAAACTCATCAACAACAAAAATCTGTGCCCTTTCCATGTCAAAAACCTCCATGAACACGCACTTTTGCCCTAAGGGAGGGGACAAGTGAATGAATCATATATGACAGATGTCAGTCACATCACTTAATGCATCGCTGGAAAACACCGGGATAGTAATGTGATGTGGGCCATGTGAGAGTCAGAACAGAATAAAACAGAGAGGAACTGAGTCAGAAAGATCAAACCTAGCCAAGCTGGGATGTCATAGGGCACTGGAGTGCAGAGCCTTTACATTACAGAATGCTCCTGGGGATATATAATAATGATGGACATTTTCTCTGTTAGCTGACTGAAGTCAGGGAATAATAGAAGTTTCTTATTTTCCAATGAAATTAATGCACTTTGGGACAGCACTTGAGGAAAAAATAAATCAAAAGGAGCGGAGCAACACAAAGGACCTAATACCCTGATTCCGTACATCAGCTCCCATGCCACCAAGATCCTGCTCCTTTCTTTTCTGTATCCTCAGTTACATTTCTAAGCCTGGTTGTGGTTTCGGATATACCTTCAGAGACACAGAGAAATCCCTTAGTGCAGCTTAGGGACTTACCTGTTAGAAAGTTTCTCGGAGCCCACATACAGGGCACTCCTCATGAGTCCAGCCCGAGTGCCCAGAAATGCCATTTCAATCCCTCCTTCAGACTCCCTGTGGAATAAAAACACATTAATGACAGCAAGTTCTTACTAGCTAACAATTGGCAGGCTTAGACTTGTGCCTAGATTGACACAATGGAAGCTTGCTCATTTGGTTCTTTGGAATTGAAAAGAAGCTGCTCTGCTAACTCTGCTCCAGGCTGCCTGCATGTAGGTTGAATCAAGGAAGGCAGACTTCATGGAGAAAATGGCTGTCTCAGGCATGCACAGGACAGGTAGGGTAGATTGATTTGTATGTGGTTTTCTGGAGTTACGAAGGGCACTGGTGGGAGAGCTGCACAGTGAGCTGCAGTGAGGTATGGAACAGGTGAGAGGCACTTTCAGAAGCACTTTCTGGTGCAGCTGCTGAAGAATGGTGCTGGTATTTGGGTGTTCTAGCACAACTGTCCTAGCTCAGTCTCTCTCAGCAGTAGGGATGCTGGTAAGTGAAACAGGAACAGGAGTCCTGTGGCCACGCACCACTGTGAGAAGCATGTTGTTTGCTGAAAGTAGGTCTGTGTGGCGTGATATCAGATACTACAAGCATCAGGTGCCTCACTGGGAGTATTAAATAGCATGTTTGCTGAAGCCAGATTGTCCTCTTCCTTCTGGAGTCTCAGTCCTCATCAGGCATCAACAACATACACAAGATCAAACTCTCTTCTCCACTGCTGATAGGGGAACAAATTCCTTGCCAGCTGGGATGGAGCTTTTGCTACAGTCGTGTGGAAGTCAAGCCAAACCATGTTGCCCTCATTCAAAGGGATAACTGATGCATAGGGAAATAACTCATACTAATTTTAAACTGAAGTAGTCTCAAGTGCCCCGAGATCCCAAACTGTCAACTACAGAGATAAATGCTGTGCATCTGAGTTGAACATGGTGAAGAACTGATGCTGAGCACTCCCCGCAGTGACACATCTGGATCACTCTTGTCTTCCAGTAATAAACATTTGGTGTTAATATTCTGTTACCAAAACAAGCCCTCACCAAACTTCCTTTGGAGGGCCCAACCAGCTGGAATTTTCTCCTGAGAGACACTTTTGAGCTATTTCTAAATCTATTGAGCTACTTCTAACAGCTTTCTGAGCTATTTCTAAAGTTTCTTATATGCTTTGCAGGGATCTGTGACTGTTTTCCACACCATCTGGAAACACAGCTTCAACAGTGTGTTACACATACTTATTTCTCAGTCACTTACGTGGACATATTGAGGGCTAGTGTTGTCCAGTAGGCTTCCATGGGTGCAGTGACCACTGCATCAAACAGAACCTCCTGGACCAACTCCTCATCACCTACAGAGGAAGGTGAACAAGAGTCAGAAGAGAAAGATGTGTCCTTGTAGATGTCTCAGGAAGTTCCTCATTGTGGACCATCTGCCTGACCCAGGGCAGTGAAGTAACAGGCACAAATGAGGCCTCCATTTGTAGGACTGAAAACATGACCTACAGTCCTAGATGGAGAAGAGCACAGGACGAGGTGTTACAGTTCAGATCTTAACACTGGTTTCCCTGCAATATCAATGGAAGGGTTTAGGTTTGACTGTGTAAGCAAATGAGAGGCTTTCAAATGAAGTTATTCATCAGGCCTCAGATCGCTGCCTTAACCTTTCTTCTGGGTGCCCTGTTGTGAGGATACTGTCTACCCCATTCCACCCAAGAAGATTTCTTCAGAGACCCTAGTGACCCTTGATAGCCTTTAGTTAACCACCTGTTCTTACTGTGAGTCTCAACTAGTGCTCTCCTGTTCACATACTTGACCAGTCTAGATTACCAGTTCAGTCCAGTCTGCACTGGGTCTGAGAGACATTTAGAAAAGTTATGAGACATTATGTGCTAAATGGTACAGTCTAAGATCCCATTTATTTGACCTACTTCATTTCTATGCTGCCCTATCTCCATTTGTCTCACACCATGAGGATGGGACGGCTATCATACTGCAGATGTGGCCCTTCCAGTACTGTTCTGGGCAGAGTCATCTTCTCTGTTTCAGTGTTTCTGGATTCACATTCTGGCTTGAGCCTCCAGGTATCTCCAAATCTTTCTTTATTACATCTGGCAGGATACATTTCTCTATCTCCCTGTCATTCAAAACTCAAAATCAGAGGTCACAGCTGACTTTTCCTTCCTCAGGCCCCACATGCCTAGCTTGTGCCCTAGTCCTACTTCTTTTTCTCTCACAGCACTTCCAATCTGCATGCTTCTCCCACTCAGCTCTCCCGAAACTTTCCTCCTTCTTCCTTCAGCTGCTACATCTCTTCAGCCTTCTCCAAACACAGCCAGGAGGGGTCTGTTCACACAGTATAAGAGAGGAGCAATTATCAGATTACAGATTACGTATAGGTTTAGTTTTAAGAGATTCAGATCCTTGAAATCCTTGTATCAGAGGTTTCTGAAGCATTACATACAAAATATTGATTCAGCACTTTGCAGAACTAAGAAGGCTGAAGCCATGGAGAGTGGGGTGGACTGAAGGACATCCTAAAGCTAAAGGGAGATCCCATACATAATTGCCTACTTCTGCCTACCAACAGAGTCAGAGTTCATTTCCACTTATGTATTAAGCTAGGCTTAGGTTTAGCCCTGCCTGCGCGAACAGGTGCCTCAGGAACTCAGTCTGACACCAATCATCTTCACAGTTGTCATTCCTCTGTGACAGATAGAGGAGAACTCAGAATGGCCTTTGGGATGGTGAGAACTTACATTCCAGGTCAGGTTCCTCTCCTGTGAGGAAACGGATCACAGCCTCCAGCTGACTGAGCTTCCGGTGGTCTGGATCGATGTCTGTGATGCAGTAAATCCTGGTGGGTAAGGGAGGAGAAGCCCAAAAAGGCAAAAAGAATTCACCATCAAACAAACGCTTCTTGACAATAATAACTGCAAACAAGAATTCAGCAAGAAAGCTTGTGATGCAAAGATTCTTGCTGTTGTTGCACACTGTGACCACTCAAACTCCAACAGCATGGCTCTAAGTGAAGCCCTACCAATAAAAGCAAGCATCAACTGATGGCTGTGTCTATTAAGGCCATGAATATAGTAGGGCTATGAGCATAAGCTCACAATGTAGCATACTATCAGTCCCAAATAATTACAGCAGATTTATCAATATTGTACACCGTGTAATATGTGTACCTGTTTATTTATACACAAAAACAACATGACAGAGAGACCTGAAAAGCAGGGGGCCACATGCAATGTGAGTAACACTGGGTTGGGAACAGAAAAAAATAAGACAGAGATGCAACTGTGAGATGAGGAATGAGCATGCAGCATGATTCAGCGTCAACAAAAACTTTCCAATGGGACGATGCTGTAGGATGCATTTTAGGGAGAAATGAGAGAATGTTTTACAAGTGTGGGTGTCTGTATAAGAAAAGAAACCAGGCTTCTAATCCTGCTTCCAATTTTGACTGTTTCATTGTCGGGATGAGGGAAAGGAAGGGATTATATGAGAGAATTGCATCTCATTAAGGGGCTGAAAGGAATGATTTATGAGCAAAGTCGAAGAGAAATGAATATGTAAAATGTGGTAAGCTGACACCCCAAGTTAGGAGTAGAAGAAGCCACTGCATGCATCTCAAGTGCTCTGCCTATGAAACTTGACAGTGTAATGAGAGGTGTGAAGGACTGCGGGGCTTCTTGAATATAGTTATTTTGGCTTTGATACAGGCTGGGTTCACGTGCCTGAGTGTAACTGAATGTTGGGTTCATGAAAATCCCAAAGCTCACAGCAATAAATGGAAAGTGCCATGTTTTACCCTGTCTTCTATCCAAACCAAGCAAAACTCTAAATTATGCATGCTATTGAAACAGCAGTCATAAATCACCTTTGTGTTCTCTAGGAATTAGGTCTAGACTTAGTTCAGAGGAATGCCAACCAAAAATAAGCGAAGATTTTAAAACACATTTCTCTCTAAGTTTGCTACAAAATTCACCGACAGGTCTGACATGCTGTGAGTTTTGCAGCACAATTCCAAGAGTCACAAGGAGCAACAAAATGAGTGCAGAATACTGAGAATAAATCATAGAAAATGGTTCTGGGGGGTTGTACGAGGCCTTGGTGGGATCCCTCAAAGGAAGAGATGGAACTGAGGTCTGAAGGTACCACTACATTGCCCTGTGACCATCAGCTCTTTCCAGAGCCATCGTCCCTGAACAACTCTGCTTTGTTTTTTTTTTTCCTAGGCTGCTAAGGGTAGTGAACTCATACAAAACTGTTGGGAACTTTGTCAAAATCTCATGACAGAGTTCTCTGTCTTTGACAAGATTTCCTCCACTTACCATTCGTTTGCTAAAGACAGGTCTGGCTGGAGGAGGTCGTGCAAACCTGAAACCAAATAACGCACTGAGAATCCAATTAGGTAGCAGACAGACAAATAGAGGCTGTGAAGGAGAAGTGAAGTAGTAGATTTCAGAGTAGCTGTGTTGTCTGTTAGAACAGTGGGGCTGTTCCACATTAACCTACCTTCTTCCACTGAAGTGTTCCCCAACAGGATGTACTCCCCGTGTCCCCTAGACAGCACAACCCCCAGGCTGCAGGGAGAGCAGAGGACAGGTCAGCAAGGTCAGCAAGGAGGGCTGTAATTCTGAAACGTGACGCTGCATTCCCTGCAGTTGCAGCCCTTAAGGACATTAACTCCCTTCACAACAGTTAAAGAAAAGAACAGCATCAAAAGAGGATTAAGTGAGATCTGATTGTGTCACAAGAGGCTAAGGAACCTGCTTGTAGGGCTATGAGACATTTTTGGTGACAACATATTTGGCCATAGTTGTAGGTTCAAATCAACAGTAACACATATAAAATCTGTGCCAGTTTTAAACCTTTTCAGCCATAGAAAAGAAATAAAACATTAAAATGCTTAGCTTGATTTCTTATGTGAAGTTTTATCATTTTCAGTTTACAATAATATCTTTGTTTAGAACCAATATTGGCACACACAAAGATTCAATGGAACTGAAAGTTGAATATATTCCATTTCTCTGAACTGAAACAATGTGCTTCACCTAAAGTGTAGCTTTTGGGCTCTGAATTTCAGCTAAATAACATTTTGATGGCGACAGCAACAAATAAGTCAATTATTCATGCTGCTCTACTCATGAGTCATAGCTTGTTTTATGACCAGTTTGCCATCCCCGATGGCAGACTTCTGATGCATTGCATTGCTGATGTATGAGCCCGTGCTCACCTGAAGGGTGTGCCACTGATGTCCGTGAAGAAATAGTCATTTGTGAGGAAGAGAACTCGTTTCTGGAATGAGAATGAATAAGAAAGTAAGAGATCATGGACAGATCAAGGTTACAGTGGCAATGGAGATTAACATCTTTGGGGTTAAGGAAAAGAAGTTGATCATCCCCAGTACTTCACAGCTCTCTAGGACTGGCTGGAGGCAGGGATGAATGTGTAGTATTCAGGATATATAACAACTTGTAACTTTCAAGATCCAGGCAGCCTCCCTGTCTTTCCATGCTCTGGTTCCCCTGCATGTGATGGAGGGAAGCTGCCCTCCCTCCTCCAAGCTAACACACCAGAGTCCCACACAAAACAACCCTGATGGCTTTGCACATCAACATGGTGCCCAGCAGGAGTTGGGATTCAGTGGGGCAGTTAAGAAGGAGGGGTGGGGTGGGAACGGAGGTAGGATGGCAACCCTACCCGCTGCTTGGGTTGGCAGCCAGGGCCAGCTCTCCTCAGCTCTGTGGGAAATGATGAGATTCCTGACATTTGCTTTCATGCCAAACTGGGACACGACATTAACATATTCCAATTTTGTTAAAAAACACCCCTAAAAGAAACAATTTACATTTTCAAATTAAACAAAAGTGCTGATTCAAATCCAAGCCATTTTGATTCATATGAAAATATTTGTTTCTGACTGACATTTCAACTCAAGAAAGCTGCTTCAGAACCTCAGCTCTTTGCCAGACTGGCCTTTTCTTATAGGAAAGTGGAACTCTTTTCCAAAGGAGAAAAGTTTTTGGAAAATTCTTATCCCACCCTTAAGGCGGTATAGGAACCCTAATATGTTTAAAATCCCACTCCCAGCCTGAAAATGAGGTGAGAGGATGTGTGTGGGAGACAGCAAGTGAATACAGAAAACTCACTGTTCCCCAGGGAAAGTCATGCCTGCTCTAACCTGCTCAGGCCGTGCAGCTGTAGAAGAGGTACAGTGCACAAAGGACAGGCCAGCACTGTGCAGATGAGAAATGGAGAAAGGCTGAGTTCTGTTTTTTTATAGCGAGGAGATGGCAAACAGCTCAGCCTTTTCTCCCCTCTCTCTCTTCACGTATGGTAATTGTGGACTGCAACAGAATTGGAGACTTTTGCTGAGCTGAGATGTTCCAGTAGGACTACAATGACCCAGGCAACATGGCACAGTGGTGCTTTGGTGGTTATGGGGAAAGTACAAGAGAGACTGAGGCTCCCTGTTTATAGTCTGATCTGATGGGGAAGAGGCAGAGCAAAAAAGGAGACTTGTGGGCAAGGATACAGCAGATGACAGCCCAGGGGTACCATTGCTCTGAGATCCTCCAGCAGCATTTACTCTGCACATCCTTTACTCTCTGCTGCTGCCCCTCTTCTGCATGCAGAATCACAGAACATCCAGAACTGGAAGGGACCCACAAGGATCACTGAATCCAACTCCTGGCTCCACACAGGACCATGTGAAAATCAGGCCCCATTTCTGAGAATGGTGTCCCAAAGTCCCTTTAACTCCAGCAACCAAGATCTAGGAACACATACATTTCAAGTTCTGGTATTGTGACTGTTCTAGGCAGTCACTCCTGACTAATGCCATCAGTGTTTGCCACAGGCCCATCCATTTGTCCCCAAGCTGAAATCAAAGGCAGTTTTTGCCACCAGATCATTCAACTTCACCTTCATTCCCTGTATCTCGTGTCTCACTCTGCCCTCTATAACTTTCCAAGATCAGCCTGAGGAACTGCTATTGTGTGGCTGACAGAATAATTCCTCCCCCCTTCATTCAGTCCTTCACTCCACTGGCTGCCTCATTCTCTGTGGTTCCAGGCTCTGTCAGCACTCTTTGTTTTAACTGCTGCTCTGCTTCATCAGCTAACACAGCAACAGTGGGAAATGCTATTTCACTTCTGGTCCCTACTCTGTGTATTCAGATAGTAGTGAAATTGTAACTTGCTCGATTTCTGTCTCCTATCATACTCCATAAGGCTCATAGCATTGCAGAATAAAACACGTAATCCCTCTTACCAAGACCACTTTTTGTTATCTTTTTTTTCCCCCTCAGTAGGGAAGCAGAAAGATGCCCTTAAAATATTGAACTAAAATGCTATCTTTGGATGACTCAGAATGGATACATTGAGGGTACCCAGAGACAGGGTGAAAAAAAGAGGTTAAATTAAAGAAACAAGCAATCTAGACAAAGAATAGATCTTGTTGGAAAACCCCGTTCTTTTCCAACAGAATAACAAAGATAATGGATGAAGAGAATAAAGGATATGTGCTGTATCTGGGTTCACAACAAGCACTTGAAACAACTTTTCATGAAATTTTATTCTAAAGAATCATTTAATGTGACCTCCAATGGGATCTGGAGTGAAAACCAACTGCAGCACACTAAACAGAAAGAAGCAGTAAACAGTGCATCAGAAGACGACCTACTGAGAGAGAGAGACTGTCTTAGGAGCCATTATGTACAGCGATCTGTGAGGTAAAAGAAATCAACACTTCTGTGCATATTGTGTCAGCAGTTCTAAAGGTTATAAAGACAAAAAAGGAGGGAAATTCAGTTGTTTTTATCTTTTTTTCTTTAAAAAAAAAAGGCAACTGGAAAAAAATATCTAAGAAACATGGAAATGTGGGCAGTAGTTCTGGGACAGCTGTGGGATGGAGAAAAAAATGAAAGGACAGCAGAAAGGAGGTCTGGGGCTTCCTGTTCAGAAATATCCTATTGCAGAGAATAGATTGCAGAGAATAGATGTGCTCTACAGAGAAACAAGGAAAGAGCACTCAAATAATTCAGTGAAGCTCTGGTACCTAGATAGCAGAAATAAGACATAAAGGCAACAAAAATAATTGCTTAGCTTCTTGGACTGAAAATTGTGTATTTCAAATGTAGACATTGGGGAAGGGCAAACCCACTGACAGCTGACAGTACCTGATAGTTGTAAACACCAAGAATAGAGACGGGGAATTTAGTTACAATATCTAGCAAGGCAACCATTCGGAGGAAATGGAGGGGTATCTTCACTGAGAAATGGCATAACTTCAGCCTATGGCTGTGAGCAGTTGGCTTGTTGGAATTGGTGCTGACTGGCTCAGCATGGGAGCAGACCAGCCAGCCTGATGGCTGAAAAAATAAAAGAAGACAGTCTATAAAGAAAAAAGATGGAAACTTTTCTTGAGATTTGGAAGACTTCTGGGCAGTTAAACTTGCAGGCCTCTGGAATACTTCCTAAGAGGAAATGATGGAAGCCAAACTCTTTGGGAAAGTTAAATAAACCCAAATGAAAAAGTACCAATGAACCTAAATATACAAGACAATTTTGTGCTGATTCCAGGGGAAGATGTACAACCTTACGTTAGAGCTGGTAGGGAACGTTCACAAGTCTCCATTTCACTAGAAGTTTTCATAAAGCGCTTGTAAATATTTGCGTAGAAATTTAATCCTGGACTTGGATAAAGGAAAACACATTCTGACAGAGCGAGGGACAGATTTCTTGAGTGTTTCTGAGTAAGGAAAGAGAGTTGAATAAAGCCTCCAGACCTCTTTCTGTCAGCTCAACACGTCTTCCCCATCTCTAAACTCTTGAAGATCTCCGATTCATTTCACAGCCCTCTAACAGCATGCTTTTTGGCTTTGCCTGGACAAAGAAGGGAGCTGTGAAACATTTCCAGTGTCTTTGCTCATGCAGAATGCTGGTATGTATAAAGAGCACTTCTAACGATGTTCTATTTTATGTCTTTAGCACGTGTAATGTATGTGGTGAAACAATAAAATCCTCACACTCAGAAATGCTGAGTGTTAAAACCACATCCTTCATGGTTCTTCAGCATCCATTTCCCCTCCCTTTGTGTGACTTGAGCAGGATCATTCTTACCCCTTTATCCACAGGGACCTTCACATCCATGGAGAGGTAGCCCGTTTCCCCATTGATCATGGCAGTTCTCAGCTGCAGAGGTGAACGAGATCAGCATTAGCATCTCTGGGTACAGTAGGATGGAAATATTATTAATAGAGCTGCTCATTGTTAACATACAGAGCCTATTGGGAAAGGGTGGGTGTCATTTTTTTCCCCCCACAACCTTTTTTTTTTAACTTCTTTTAAACTGAAAACCTGCTCTTGGTGGTCAGGATCCTTGTCCAGTCAGTGACACAGAATAAAAACAGCTTATGCTGAAAGCTTGTTGATATCTCTTTTGAGCTAAAGGAAAGGATCTGGAAGCTATGAAACTGTCAGTCCACGTTTCAGCCTTCATCGTTTGGCAGCCAGAATGTCATTAAGCGCGATGCTCTGAGAGCCTGAAAGAGGAGACACCTGAGAATCCCACCGGCTCCCTCAGGCTGACTACAAAGCTCTTTGGCATTTCTTTCAACTGATTTATAAATTATAGACTGTATAGAGTACCACTTCTGAGCGCAACAAAGCAGCTGTTTAACACAGCAAAGCAAGGCTGTGTGATAGCCCACTTCATTCAATCCAGGTTCCAAAGACAAAATATAATTTTCACAGTGACTCCCAGCCTCTTGCAGGAAAGAGCCAGGAAATTTTCCTATAAGTGCAGAGGGTTTAACATTAGGTTCAGCCTGCCAGAGCATATCAGCCTGTTGCTTCAGCCTGGGTAGAAAAAAAAGGTGGGAAGTAGCTTATTCATTCACACAAATTGTTTCCGTGCTTCCAGAGACAGGCTTCCATTCAGGTGCTGGCCAGACTCAGCTGCATTTGCTTTTCAAGACCACAGCTCTATTTATTATGGCTGTTTGATGTGGGTTATTTACAGGCTTAGAATATAAAGCTTGTGTTTTCCAAAGTCTGTGTCTTGGAAATCCAAACACTGACTAGTACTGTAGCTCCTTGCTAGCTAAGAGAGCTTGACCTCCTGCCAGAGCCACAGCATACTCTATTCTGGCCTGACAGCCTGAAGCAATATCTCTGGGTTCTGGGTTCAGTTCAGTTGTTGTTGTTTCATCCATGTCTTCTTGAATGTCAGCTGCACCATGGGGCAGTGGAGAAGTAAATCAGTGGGAATGAGATCTTGGATCTCCTCAGCCCCAGCCTGTTCACAGTCAGGCTACCTGCTGTGCCCTACCTGGGGTTGCAGTGGCTGTGGGTTGGTGCCAGTCCAGTCTTGCTGCTTCTTCCCCACTAGTTTCTCCTGCTCTGAATATTCAAAAGCAGCCACATTCCTGGTGTATGAGATCCCAGGAGCAATGGATCTGTGCTGTCACCATCACAGGCAATGAGAGCTGCTGATTCCTTTTCCCCATCCACTCATGTAGCTTCAAACCAATAGACATACAGTTCTCCTCAGGGTTCTCATAACATTTAGGTGTTTTACCACTCAGCCACAACATCCTTGCACACTAATTTCCTCTTCAGAAGTTCTGTCAAGGCTGAAGAAACTCTGTTTGGGTGGCTGCTCCTGATGTTGGTCATGATCCCTCAACCTTTCCTCTTCCCCTCACACTGAGAACAGCTCAGAATTTCTTTACAAGCAAGCCCAAACCTTCTAGCTGCAAGTCGCACCATTCTACATCAATTTGTCTTTTCCAGACAGTGCTAAGTTCCCTCTCTTTTTCTCTATAGCATCTGGCTGTATTACACATCATTAGCACTTAGGCATATTTTTCCAGTCTGATTTTGCTGCTTATCAGTGCTGCTGAGATTACACTGCAACTGATGTTGAGTCTGTCATTGATCTAATACTGTAGCTGTGAATCTGAGTGTTGAAACGTTGGCAGCTTTCTGCTGCAGTGGGTGTATCTTGAGAGACTCTCGACTTGCTGAAGTCACACTGCAGATATTGCTCACGTCACTGAATGTCTCTGTGCTCTCAGTGGCTGCAACCTTTCTTTCTTCTGGAAGATGCAGCAGAAGAACACAAAGTGGCTTTGTTTTGCATGACTCTTTTGACATTTTATTATGATTAGGTAAGGACTGAAATCTTACACTCTGCATCATATTAGCATTCAGGTATCAATGTTATTTGGTCAGACAGTAACCTGGTAGCCAAATAAATATGGCAGCGAAGTTTTAATTTCCTGGAAATGTATATATATAGATATATATATATATATTTACATGTATTTATGTATTTGTGAAACAGCATACTGGTAGAGAGAAGTAGCTCCCACAGTGGCTCCAGCAAGAGAGAAAACTACCATGGGAGCAGAACTGCTAGAAGATATCAGCAAACCCACACAAAGCCATAGATAACCCGTATCTTGATAAGTCCACTGCATACTAAACTGCTTATTTTTATCTTATTCTCTATGTTAAGCATGTAGATGTGGTACTTATGGATATGGTTTAGTGGGCAATATTGGTGGTGGATTGTTGAACTAGATGACCTTAAAGGTCTTTTCCAACCTTGATGATTCTATGATAGCTTGATTCTATATTTCAGCCTTCTTTCCTTTCTTAGCCTGCCACACTCTTCCACTTTCCATGTTCCCCCAGCACAGCCCAGAGTGCTTGCCCTCCACTGGCCACAATAGCTGTGGTGATCCCCTTGCTGGGCTCTTTGTCCCACCTGTCTAAGTGGGTATCTATAGCACCAGATCTGCTTATCTCAGCAGTCTCCCCTGTAATCCAGAAGCGTGTGTCCTACAGCTAATTCTATCTTACTCCCAATTCAGTTCTTATCTTAGTAACTTAAGTAGCTATTCCCTCTTAATTCCTTTGAGTAAAAGAACACCATCTATGGAGGAGCCTTTCTACATTCCTGTTGTATCCAGATCCCAAGTTCAGATACACTCCAACACACAGCTGTTGAGATATGTGCTGTTTCTTGTTTACCACTTTTGAATAGTTTTGCTTGAGAGAGAGTAGAAAAGGCATTTTCAAGTCATTTCCCTCTGGTCAGCTATTGTTTTCAGTGGTTCCATGTGTGCAATAAGGTGCTTTCTGGAAAACCATTTTCTTAAGTGATATATCCCTTATGCTATTTGTCTATCATTCTCACTTTAGTCTCTTTTTGAATTGCACTTTCTTCCTTGCTGTGAATCTTGTTACTTGAGTGGGTTCCGCTACATCTCACATACTGCATGTACGACTAACATCATGGGACATCTCCATACTCCCAAGCTTTTCTGACTTTGTATTAAGCTGAATCCAGAGGTGCAGCAGCTACCACCAGCACGTGAGCCATGTATGCACAGACTGACTCCCTGAAGCATCCTCCAGCTTCTTCCTTCCTACTGCAAGTACTTTCCCTCCCTATTCTTTGGGGACAAAAGCTCACACAGAGTACGAAGACACGCACTGTGTAGGGAGCACTGGCCTTGTTCTATCCTCACCAGCTTCTCACAGGGCCGGTTACACACAGTAAAAACAGGAGTGCCTCTTCCCTCCTCCTCATTCTGTAATAGTAAGAGGGAGCTACAAAAAGCTTGAATTCATTTTCTGATACTCACTATTTCATCCCGGTCTTCCCATTCCACTTCTGAGAGATCTACACTGTTGTAGTTCGGCTTAGGCTTCAGTTTCTTTCCTTCTTTGTACTGGTATTAAAGAAGAAAAACACTCAAGTAAGTTTTTAGATAAACTAACCTTTTCTAAACCAATCTGTGAAGGTTTAAATTGAATTTGAAGAATAATACTGTCTCAATCCCTGACTGGGAAAGCAGCATTTGGGTGCAGGTGCTTTCTCAGTCCCATGCTGTGTATTTCTTTATGTGGGCAGTATTGGGATATTTCAGGTGGGAAAGGCTTTTTCAGGAGCAAGGGACAAGCACGAACATAGGTGTACTTACAGATAAAGGGTACAGCCTGGTTTGTGAAAATATTAAGCTAAATAGGTCAGTAGAATACAGTTCAATACACTCACCTCCAGGAAACCATTTTTTCACCCCCACAACTAAGAGTGTAATCCCATTAACACTATTATACCAGCAGGAGATCTTTTCTGATGCGTATTAGGCATTAGCTTCACTGAGAAAAAAAGGAGGCTTTTCACCTCGGGGTTAACTGATGAAAGACAACTACTCCCCTATAATCTTCCTGATGAAGAAAAAGGCGTGAAGTAGACTAACAGAGATCAGTTTCAGGTGAAAGATAAGGCAGCAACTTTACCTGGCTTTGCCTTGACCCTCTGGAAACGTGATATATTCCTCCTCCAGACTTAACGAGCTAACACCCCACATCTGTGGTCTGCCTTTATGAAGGCACGTTCTTTCACCAGTAGCCATACTAACTACTACTGCTGTGCATGTGGACATTTGTGTTGACAGGAACGTGTGTGAACTATCAAATGCATAGTATGCCTGAGTAATGAAACCTGCTGGGTGTTTGCAGAGATGTGTGGTCTGGAGTTCCAGGTGGCACCACAAGTGAGAAGTATCCTTGTGCCCACCCTGATCCTCAAGTCCCAGCTGGTCTACTAGTCCCTAAATTGCCTCTGACCTACATGTTACTAGGATTTGTGGTGCTGGATCCTGCTAGCCTCAGGTTCTCCACACGTCCAATATTACAGCTATTACTGGGGTGCTGAATCTTCCTGAAGGAAGTGTGCCTGGGTGAGGGGTCCTTCAGCCCAGCAGTGCAATGCTGCATGCATGCAAATACATGTGTACCCACAACACAGCAATACGCAAATACATCACCTATGTGCATTCTTACAGAGAGGAAAGGCAGGGTACTTCCCATTTCATACACATACATGCATATATACATCTACAGGAGTGGCATTGATTTCTCTGTTCCTCGTGCTCCTGAGGCTGGTATATCAATAAAACATGAGAAGTCAGGAAAGCAAATTCTTCCATACTAGCAAAGGTTCTTAAACTCCCAATTGTACGTACCAAAGGACGGAGGTCTGGGTGTGAGAGGATGTAGCCATTATTGGTGTTCAGAAAAGCATATCCGTGGACACCCAGCTGGAGAAAGAGGCATGAGAATAATTAGCTCTGCTTTAGCTATAAAAACTGCTGCATAAGGATTGCCACTATTACCTGGCCGACTCAGAATATTCAGAAATATTTTCTTATTAAAAGTATTCACTGGCAGAAAATAGTCTTCATCCTAAAACATTTATCTCTGCTCTGAGAGGACCAACCATGCTGGAGTGGGGAGTCCCAGATGCCTCCCTTGGAAGCCAGGTCAGTCTGCAGAGGAGCTCGGTGTTATGTTTTGGAGTTGGCAAGACCATACTGAGCCTCAGCCAGTTGTATAGGCCTCCTGTTTTAAAATGCTTTTTAAGGAGTAGCATAATCAAGCCAGAGCAGTCACCGTCTGACCTGATCTGCAAGAGATTTCTGGGAGAGCAATTACTCAGATCAAGCCCATATAAATTCCAGCTTAATTCTGAGTTGCTGAAAACCCAGGGATAGGCCGTGCTTGCCAAAACAAGAGGTGTCTGAAGGAAAACAAGAGTGGCTAAAGTTTCTATCTTCAAAAATAAATGTAACAACTTTATGTTCCTAAAGAGACCATCTTGGAGGGCTAACAGTAGGAAAGCAGGGAGGTAAGTCATTCACTGCCCTTTATTTGAAGGAAATGGATCATGTATTGCACACATCTCAGATCAAAACTTGGACTCTATGTAAAAGATTAGTTTTTTTTTTTTTCAAATTGTATGGAGTTCAGCATGGCAGATGAATCCATGGCACTACACAGTACTACATCAAATTTCCTTGCTGGCCTATTAAAGATGAAAAGCATGGACTCAAGTGAGCTCTCAGGGTAGCTCTGAAACTGATCCTTTGTAGCCAGTATGCCAGGGAAGTCAAGGTGAAGAAATGAGGTTTCCAAAGTGATCTGAAATTGAAGTAGCTTCTGGGAAGTCATGTCCTGCCTCTGATGTAAAGAAACCCTTCCAATATTTTCCTTCCTTCCATGGCATTGCTTGGAGAAAAGAGCTGCTCCCCTCCTAGGTCTAGAAGAAAGATTATTGTGACACATGACTTTTGAGTGACACAGAGGAAGGAAAATGAAAAGGTATAAGTATTCTACAGATAATGGATGTGTATAAAAATTGAAGCTCCTGGACAAGGCTCTCACAAGCCCAAACCAGCTGGCTTTGGTCTGTTGAGCACAGGCACCCTGATACTCTCAGTTCCTGGGTTGCCTGAAGGGCAGTTTGCTGTAGCTACAAGCAAATGGTCTGCAAACCCTGTATCTAGGTCTGAAGTGCCACACAGATGCATTGCTTCTGACAGCACTTCCACTCCTGTGAGTCTCTAGCAATCGGATTTTGGACAGCTGCCTAACTGGTAGTTGTTGTCTAATAGTCCTTTAGGAGAAACTGGAAATTGGAAATGATGGCTCAAACTACCCGATTTCTGTGGTGATTCTAGGATGAGTTTACCATCTCCTGGTATGCAGACAGATTGAACAAAATGTCACTGCGCAGAACTTACAGCAGAAACCAAACTAAACTGCGTATCTCTGGAGTGTTTGCCTATTGGGGAATGCTTCTTCTTTTTTAAGATATGTTGAGCACAGAACTAGTGGAAACTCTTGGACTAATTCTGGAGAGCAAATACTCTGTCTAGGTATAGCATCAGTGAGTGAGAGCCAACTTCCTGTTCACTGCTCTGCCAAGAAGTTTTCATGCTGAGCTGGAAGAAAAAAAAGACCACTATGCATAACTAAACCATTTGGTTTCCAAAGTCCATTCAGTTGTTACATTTTCTGCCAAGAATACATTGACAAGGAAACTAGTTGATTTTTTGGCAACTGATATGGCAGCTTATCCACTGGGAACTGGATATGAAACATTAATTTCTGTGTGATGGACTATCCGATCCGTATCATCTTTGAGGGATCTAAGCTGGTGACCATGAAAGTGTAAAGACTCTGTGACCAACTGTGAATCCACTGGATCATCCAGTCCCTGTGTTTCTGAGGCACCCTAAGGGCTGAATGATTTCCTGCGTTCCTATGATGTACCACCACAACCAACTGCTCTTGCTTTATGCTCATTCTTCATCCTACAGGCAGAAAAATGACTTTTCAGAGACGTGCCCATGGAAGAACAACTAATGACTTTGCTGTATAAAATAGCAAGTTTTATCTCAATCTTACCTTATAACGTGGAGCAAGTTTTAACAACTCTCTCAATGGCACATCAGAGCCCACCACACCCAGGAGAATGCCGTGAGATCTCTTGAAAAGAAGAATTCATTTTCAGAAGGAAAATTTGGGTAGTTTTCTACCTGAATACACATTGCTGCCTTCCTACTGATCTCTCATGTGTTCTCTTCAAACTTGTCTACGTTCATTTAAAACCAGCTAGCATACGTCAGAAAATCTCAAGGGTTGCTTCGATGTTTATGGATAGAAGCATTTCTACCCAATGCTAGTCCACATTTTTGACTACGATTCAGAAGTAATATAAAATGACTGAACACAAGATTTGAGGGCAAAAGTATTCATTCGGTATGTGTGAATAACAATAAGGACAAGGCAACCATGCGAAGCAATGCATATTCGTTTGTCACTGGGCTAAGTGAACCGAATGCCAAATACAAAATTATCAATCTAGGACAAATGAATGCTTGAAATCCCCACAAAATGGGGAACTGTTTATTTATAAAGTGTCTGAGGCAAAAAATGGCTCAGAAGCTCCCACTGCAGTGGTGTGTTAATAGAGGCTAACGCTGGCCTAAGGCAGAGAAGACAGTTGTTCACAGGACCTGAGCAGAGAGTTCATGCCTTGAACAGCAATGGTGAGGAACCAGATGCTGAGATGAGGCTAAGAAGCTAGAAATGGTACAGAAAAGTGTGCAAAGGGTTTCAAAATCCATAGGAAATGCCTTCATCAAAGACACCTAAATTGTCCAACCTTTTTACCTTATCAAAATAAGGACAGGTTTGACTTTATTGCAATGTAGAAGATAATTCCCAGGAAAAAAGATGCCAAGGGCTACATGCTTTTTAATTCAGCAGAGAAAGTCATTATGATGGGAGAGTGAAGCCAGACAGATTCAAAGTGGAATTTATACACCAGTTTTTAACACAGTGAGAAACTGCAAAGGAGAGGTCAAGACTGGATGCCCTTCTTCAAGGACACTTTGACCAAACACAGGTTATTGGACTCAGGAAGGACTGTCTATGTGAAATGTAGAGGTCTGCAATAAAATGCACAGATGGGACAAAGTAATGATTACTTTCCATCTCGAATCTTATGGAGCTTTGAATTAGGCTGGCTTTGAAAATGGAGGGATAAAATGGGGAGGAGTGTCATGTTCAAGTAGTATTTGGAATAAATAGCATTCAGAGGAAATGACAGACTATCATTTTGACAGACAAATTATCATCTGCACATCCTGCCCAAAGTCTACTGCAGTTCCTAATTACCAGGCAGTCTCTCAGAGAAGTGCCGGCTCTAAAACCCCACAAAGGTCTCCTGCAGTCTTACACCTCTGCTGGTGGAAAGGAGGGTGAAGGCCATGTTGCACTCACCGTCTCGTTCTTCTTGCTGAAGACTGGCATAGCCACTGTTGTCATGAGCAACAGACTTTGAGCCTGAGATGCAAAGAGCTGCCAGAGAACAACAAGCCATGTGTTAGCAGACGCAGTACTGCAGATAACCCAAGCAAAAGGCACTGGAAATCCCAGGGAGCCCAGATGTTGGGTACAATCAGACACCTCCTTGCTTCCCACACCCCTCTGAAAACAGATGGCAGCGTTTTTCAATGCTTTGTGTCCAAGAGGATCGTAGGATGGATGCTTGCTCATGTGGGGTGATGAGAACGGGCTGAATGCCAGTGAAATGTGTGGAAGCAGGAGAATGAAGAAACCTGTAGAAATGGTGACACAACATAAAACTGCCACATAATGGGTGTACAGACAGAGGTACTTATGCAACAAGTGTAAAAACCACCAACACATGGAGCACAGAATGTAGAAAAATAACACAAATATAAGCAAAACACAAATATCATCTATATTGCAAACACATGAATAGCGTGAATGAGAAACAGCACAGGCAAATGTTTAAAAGGCACAAATACACACACAGCTTGCTTATGTAAACTTGCCACTCAGGCATCTAATATAGACAATATAGTGAGCTGTCCGTACAGTTGATATGCACACATAATGAGGAAGCAGAGTGCCCCATTACTGAAGGAGACAGATGCTCTAAAAACATACAAGAAAGGAGGTAAAGCGGGCAAGATACATGCACAAGAGACTCCCAGACATGCCTACCAGTGAAAAGAACCTATTCTCCTGAGGCCAGTAGCATCTCCTTTCCATTTCTGCTTTGGTCAAGTTAGTAGCAAGGCAAGAACTGACTTCCTGTCTCTATTAGTGTACATGCTAGGAGCCATACAGCAGCCAGCCAATAATCTATGCAGTTGCTTGATGGAGATTTGAGCCTACTGTCTTGAGTTATTGATCTGGATGCTTCTTTGTAGAGCATTCCCCTCCATAGTAACACTTGTGCTAATACACAACAAACTACTGTCCCCAGCACTTATCAAACATGTGGAAGAGATCCAGTGAACTAAGCTATCTCACGACACAAACACCCTTATCTACTCTGGACCCACAGCACAGCTCTCCAGTACATCCAGCATTGCTTCCCCTTTTGGTTGTGTCAGAGGGCTCCTCAGAGCTGCTGACCCCCCACCCCCAGATGTAGAGGCCAGCTGTGGCTGTGAGTGCTCACACCGATCAGCACAGGGCAACGGCACGGCACGCTCACAAAACACAGGGCAGCAGTTACCTCCTCAGACTGTGGCAGCTAGTGGGAGACACGGATGAACAGGTGAATGAATACACAGATGGAGGAATGAGTCAAAGATGGGAGAGTTTGGAGCAGAGGAAAAGAACTGCAAGCCAGGGCAAGAGGAGAGGAAAGAGATGCAGCAAGAGAAGTGCAACAAACATATCCCAGAAACTGTGGGTTCTCCCCAGTTCCTTTCAGGGCTGTGGCAGACATCCTAAAGATGCTGCTGATTGTGCTTGGGCTAGTAAATGAAGTTCCACAGCAGAATTCTGCCCAGGAAATTGTATATGGGAACATTCTTACTGTTTCTAGAGAATTTTTCCTCTGGTCAGCTCTAGTTGTCACAATTATGCAGAAATCTCTTTATGGTGAAGATGCCAGTATATGAAAAAAAACAACAAACCCACATCTCTCTAGAAGCGTGGAAAGCACAAAATAAAATGTAACTTTCCCCTTCTGCAATGCAGACAGAAGTGGAGATGAAGACTGAGGAAGATCTTCTATTGGAAGTAGTGCAGGGGAAAATATCTTCAGTGATAATCAACTTTGTTTTTCCCTTCTGTCCTTTGGATTTCAAAGGTGCACAGGCGACATAACATCATGATGGCACCTGCCTGTGGTGCCAGTTTCTGAAGTCTTCCTCTGAGGCAAGGAAGGGGTGTTGGAAGCCCCAGCTTCCTGGTCCTTTGTTTCCCCCCAGGAAGTGAGATGTGCCCATTACCCACAGGCTGAGCACAGGGTCAGTACAGTGGGTGACCCTACCTGCTTGCCTCCCAAACTGAGATCTGTATCTATGTGTGACTAACAGTAGTATGTGCTTAGGTACTGGGCTAGAGGAAGTAAATCTCTGTGACCCACATCTTGAGCTGTAAATAGTCTTTCCTGTGAGTAATCCTTTAGAAGGTAGCCTTCTTTCACAGGAGCACTTCTTAAGTCATGCTGTGCCTGTGTGATTAGTCCTGGGCTCCTGGGTCACTGCAGATACAGACCTGAGTCTATATATACATCTCAGCTCCAGGAGCAAGCAGAAAAGAAATATTGCCTGTCTCAGCACAGCCAGACACCTGTAACTTCTGTCTGCCAACCAGCTCCTGGTTTACATAAATTTCAGGACTTCACTTGGGTTCTGATACACATAAGATGTTTAGATGGGAACTGGGACAAGTTATATGCCTAGCATACTATCTGAAGGTTTAACACCTTTGCCAGATTGGCTCCTAGGCCCTACTGCTTGCTGACTAAAGACTTGAGGTGTCATTCCTTACCGCACTGTCCATGTAGGCTTCAGTCCATATAATGTCGTGGTCATGGTTGATGACCATAGGACGGCTGAGAACATGCAGGTACTCCATCACATTTTCCTGGACGTCTGCCAGCGTGGAGATCTGGGTATAGTAGCCTTCATGGAGAAACAGAGGCATGAGTCCCTCTTCTGACACATCCCTCACGTTTACAAATGAGTGTTCATGTGAAGTTAGAAAACGGTTTGTCAAAAAAGTGCATCTACCCAGGCAGTTTTATCCGCTCTTTACAAAATGTGCCTTGACAAGCCTTGTAGCCATGCTTTTCTATGTATACAAGTTTCCATGGAGCTTCAAAGCACTGGCTCTACTCTTCTCAAAGCACTGGACCAGTACTCAAGACCAGAGCCTTGATATAACAGCAGTCACAACAAGCAGATGTAAAAGGCTGTTTTAGGTCTTAAGCAAAAACATTCACAAATCAGGCTGCCTGTGATCCTGAATGCCAAACAAACGCAAAGAAGGTATTCCACCAAGCTACTCACTTCCCCTGTCCCATTCTATGTAAAGCCCAAACTCTCAGCTTCTCATCCACAGTGCTCTACTCTTTGCTCTGCCTAGCTTTGCATCCAAGGATGGGGACCTTTTCTATCCACCCACTGGAAGCAGAAACAAAAAGTATAAGTTACCTATTTCCAGAGCTTTCTCTGCACAGACGGACCCATAGCAGTCTAACATACAATAAAGAGGACAAGGAAAGAATGTCTTCTAGTTATCAAAAGATTGTCAAATGCTACCTGCTTAACTGGTTAGAAATGCTAAATGTGGATCTCATTGGTTACATTTGGTGTAGCAGAGTATGTGAAGTATATGGAAAATTGTTATCACTAGGAAATCAATGCCATGTGAAATGTCTCATGAGTTGATAAGCTTTGTGACGTGGAAACATTTTGTGTGCTTGAAAACAAGGATTAAAGAGCTGTATAATATGTTGAAATGGAAGAGCCAAGATCAGTGAGCCTTCCTTGGAGATCAAGTTTGCTAAGTGAGAATTGAAGTGTGAAGAGTATATATTTGTTCTCAAGGATAATCCATTCTCACATTCTGTAGTGAACCAACAGTACTGTGAATTTCTTGTCACTAATCTTATGGTTGAATATGCAATCTGAAATCCTTTTTGTTTTTAATCTAATAAAAAGTAAGAATGTTACTTGTGTTTCAGAGTGCTAACATGTAAACATTTGGACCTTGGACATCCTCAGTGTGTGTACATTCTACAGACCAGCAACTCTTGTACGTCAGTTACTTTCAATAGCAAATACACCCGTGTCTTTCACACAGTCTGTTGAGGACACTGTTCAGACAGAAAGAGATCCAATAGCCCCAAGTGGTCAGGCCCCAGTCTCAGTCTCTTTTTCCTTTCTCTGTTGAAAAAGTGTACAGATATAGCAAGCACTGCAGGTTGCTGGCCATCAGCAGATGTACTAGAGCCAAGTCAAGACCAAACAGACAAGACTTTTTTTCCCTTTCTTTTTCCATGTCTGATTGGTCTAACTGGACTTTTAAACTGGCCTCAAATGGGTATGGATGACTTTCCCATTCATGCCATTTCATGCTGGCTATAGAGAACATTGGTTTTGGGGCAGAATTAGCAAGCTGTCCTGGTACCTCAGTGAAATCAGTGGCACACAAAGAATTTGGCTGGCATATAGGGTTAACCTGCAGGCATTGTGAAAAATGCTGTAAAATCCTTAAAAAATATGTTCGCTTTACATCTGAGTCAAAAGATGTCAGGCTTCCTGACAGAGGTTTAGACAGCTTGTCAAAAGCCAGCAGCTGGAACACAATAAGCACAGGGACTTAGGTGGACTACAGCTGGCATGAATCTCGGTCACAGTGTCCCTTGGCACCAAGACAGGAAAACATGGTGGTTCAGCACCAAGGACTCGCATTAGCTGGACACGGGCATACTCCATGCAGACTAGAAGAGCCTGCTCTTTCCTTAGGTCATCTACCACCCAATGGTTCCTGGGCCCCAGCTGTAGTGGGGAACTAATGGGGGAGTCCATGAACCTGCAGTCACGGTCCACATGTGAGGTGACTGTTTGGAGTTGGACAGCTATTATTAGCATACAGTACCTTTGTTGTTGCAAGCGATCCATTTCACGTTGGGGGCAAAAGTGACCTCCCGTCCAATGAGGTAAGTGAAAACCCGGACCTGGAAACAAGAAAGAAAAGGTAGCCTAAAAGAAGCCATCACACACTACCAAAGCCAAGCGGTCAAGGTTTGACACCCTGCCATGAAGCAGTGAGTGCTTGCTTGTGCTGTCGGACAAGAGCTCTGCCTTCATGCAGAAACAGGAGCCTCTCGCTCCATTTGTTTCACATTTTCTGGGCTGGAACTTCATTTCCAATTACAATAAGCTCAGAAAGCCAAGTATCACCCAGGATCATCTGCATCACAAGGCAGAACTGCAAATTCTGTTTGATTTTAAGATAGCAGCTCTGCTAGGCACTCAGCAACCACGTGCAGAGAGGTTTATAGCTCACAGGAATCCTTTACCCAGGGGAACAGCCGGTCATGTGGAGTGTTTAAAGAAAGCTTTACCATTTCTCGTGTTTGACTAACAACAAAGGAGTGAATCCTGAAATAAACAGCTTGAACAGCCCTGTGCTCTGGTAGGCTGCTTCTCTTCCTTTGTGCATTGCTGTTAGCTCGGATGAGGTAAACAAATAAATCTGGAGGGTTTAGGATGAGCTTGGTCTGTTTTGCTTTCAAAGCAAGCAGGGCTGGGAGGTACTGAGAGAGGCTGTCTGGGCCATTCCACTGCCCACCATATGGATTGGTAACAGACAAAGCTTTCCCAGATGGGGCCAATTATAAAGAGCCCTGCCTGGCTGCTTGGTGTTAGCAGAGGGATGCATGCAGGTGTTTGGTTGCTTAGCTCTGCCCAGCACCTTGGATCATCTTCTTCCCACTGTGGCTGGATAGTACCTTTCTTTGCCCTATCTGTCACTTCCCAGACAAACCTTCCGATCTGGCCAGTTGTACTTTTCAAACACAGCTTCGTAATCCTCCACTGCTCCGTCTGTGATCAGCATGATGGCTTGGTTACACAAGCCTCCTTGGCCAGCGTCTCTGAACTGCAAGCAGAGTGAAGAGCATTAGTTATTGCAGCACTGACCCTTTCCATGTTGCTGCAGTGTCTTTATTCACCAAGGGCCGGATCCTGTCTTCTTCTTCTTGCAAATCTCACCCTGAGCTCAGAAAGCTCTCCTTGCAAAAGGACGTTGTTTTGATGTTGCATATATCTATATATTTCTACAGCACTTACTAGCTAATGAGGTTGCTGGAAGCTTTACAGAAGTAAAATAAGAAGAAAAGCAATGTAGAGGAAGGGTGCAATTCACTGCTTGTGCAGTCACATTCATTTATGCTAAATGGCTATAGACTGACCATAAACACTGCCATTCTGATTTGACAGCAATAACTGTCACTTTTTATGGCAGAAAATGTGAGAGGAAGGGGCGATCAGACTCATTATTTCAGGGCAAATCCATCAATCTATTGAGCAGAGCAACGAGAAACAGGAACACATGAAAAAACAAGGCTACTGCCATCAGCACTGGAGCACAAATGCATCAGATAGCGAGACCACATGCTGTAATGAGAGAGGGCCAGTATCTGTGCTTAAGTGATATTTAAGGCATACAGAGGTAGCTAGGACTCTGGTACAAATGTCGGTGCTCTTTTTCTGTGCTCTGACCAAGGAAAGGTCTAATCAGCATAGAAAGCTGCAGAAGCTGGTATGCAGAGTGAAAAGTACGGAAAGAGGAAGATAAGACAGCTCTGTACAGAAAATGAATGAGGCAATAGCATGAGATGGAGAAAGCATGGAAGGCTAATTGAAGGGTGGCTGAGGTTATATCAAAAAGCAGCAATTTTAAGCTGGACAGAATAGACATATATTATAAATTAGGAATAAAGGCTCGAAGTGGAAAGACTAATTGCATAAAATAAAAGCAAACACTGGACAGAATGGAGTGCAGGGTGTGAACTGGGACTCGTGAGGTGTTTCAGGTTTCAATTCATAAGTGTCTTCTGGCTTGGCAAGGTGGTTAGGACAAAAGGCAAGCATCTTTACCAGTATGAATGGCACTGTGCTACTACTGCACATTGGCATCGTGACCATCAGTATCCAGAAATCTAATCACAGTCAAGATTTCCTCAGTCATTTCACTGCTCCTACCATTACCTCTATGGTTATTCATCTATATAAAATACCAGAGTTGGTGTTAGTATCACCATAATGTCTCCTCACATTTATGTTAGTGGTCCTGTCTTCTACAACACCACTCAATATCACTGAAATAAATATTACTCTACTTCAGTGGCCATGAATTCAACACCTTTTGAGTGCCCACTATTAGAACCACGTGTATGATGATCCCATTGCTCTCTGTTGCTTAATAATCATGTTGTATCACTGACCAGAATCTGGACAGATGATTATAAAAGAGAACCACAGAATCCTCAGGGCTGGAAAAGACCTATAAGACCATCCAGTCCAACCATCAGCTGACCCCCACCATGCCCACTGACCATGCTCCTCTGTGCCACATCCACACAGCTCTGCAACACCTCCAGTGATGGTGATACCACAACCTCCCTGGGCAGCCTGTGCCAGTGCATCACCGCTACTGAGAAGAAATGTTTCCTAACATCCAACCTGAATCTTCCCTGGTGCAACTTGAGACCATTCCCTCTCATCCTAAGCAGCGAGGTAATATGGTCATACACATATATTTCTCTGTAGAATCCCCAAGTTCTGATGTTTCCAATGGTCCATAAAGTTTCTATACCTTGTGCCACAGAAAAGCCCTGAGTACCAGATGCAGGATAGATAGAGCCTGCCAGGAGTGTCACAGCAGGAGTGTCTCCTGCTCAGCAAGGGGACCCAAGGCAGAGCCTGGGACTGCTGAACAGGAGCAAGAATAGGATGCCCTTAGGTACAAAGGAGGGAAGAGGAAAAGCAGCTGACAGCCACGTGGGATTGTGCTATCAACCACCAGATGAGGAAGATGAGAAGGAATCTCAGGTGAGCGATTCCTAGGGCAGATGCCAATGGTTTCCAGAGAGAATGGCAAATGTAAGTTTCCATCTCAGAGGTGCAGGGTTAAGGTGGTGCAGGAGATGTCAGAATAAGGTCTAAATCACAGATATGCAAGCCTTGTAATTACAAAAGCAGCTTATTCAGACTTGCAGTCTGCAAAGTGTTTTGTTCAGGCAACTATTAAATTAATGCTTTACTAGGATTGACCGCCATTTCAACAAACTACTTCAGACATCTCCTCTATAGCTTCTCTAGACTTCACAATACTGAGATGCTGGGAAATTCGATGCTGTATCAGAAACAGCAATCTCCTAATTACTGGAGTAGATGATATTTTCAACAGGGAAAATGAGATCATCAATGTCACAGAAAGAGAGATTAAAAGAACAGATTTAGAAAACAAATGAACAAGAGGTAATCCCTGATGTTCGTGGCTGGCTGCAGATGTAGAAATGATCTGGAAACGCTCACACGAAGTTCTGAGCATAATTCCCTGTTCTGACTGAAGACTTAACAGTGTGAAATAAGGTGAGATGGGGAGCAAGATGCCCAGAGACCAGATGTCTGAAGGGGTGTGGGCTAGAGATTCGGTCTGTAAATGAGGCTTGGAGCCATGTGTTCTCCTGTATAAGTTTGGTCACGTTGCCAGGAGTAACAGGCACGATCTAATCTATTCAGGGTCATGGTGTCCTGTGCTCAATTATTTGTTCGTTGCTGTTTACGTTGCAGTTTCAGCCTGGTCAAAACAATGGCGAAGCAATGGGAACATCAGCAAAGCTCAGTGGCATACACATCCACCGAATAATGATACACCCATCTGGCCAGATGGCTGAGTGGTCCCCCTCCACCTCTGCCTGCCCCATTCACGTAGACATGCCTACAGAATTACGAGGCATTCAAACTAATTGACAAGTCCCCCCTAGGCAGAAAGTTAGCACTAGGGAAGAAACAGAAAGTCACTGAAGGAGAAACAAGAGATGGCTTTAAGCAGAATGACAGAGGCTGGCTAACAGGAGATTTTAAGCTTTGCATATCCTGGAAAATATACTGCAGAATCCAAGTCCAGAAAGATGTGAGTTTGAATCAAGAAAAGATTTATAAACTTTCTGGTGAGAAGAAAGGGAGTACAAAGAGTATGCTGGCAGATGGTCAAACAAAACAAAACAAAAAAAGACACAACAAAGACAGCAGAGAAATAATCAGAGATGCTTTATAGCCTCATATGCTTTATCATCAAAAGAACAGTATCGTAGTGGCTGGGTACAGTCTGAAGGGGTAAGAAAGAATAGAGAGGATTACAGGAATGGTCACAGAGTGGTTGGTTTAAAGAAAAGGCAAGCTGAAAGCATTCAAATAATCTGTGCTGAGCAGAAAGGGTAAGAATTGCAGGAGGTGCTGCTGGACCTGTGGGCTGAGAGCAGACTGAGACTTTGCTGAGATCCCAAAGGGCAATAAGGTTCTGGCAGAAAGTACATTCTATGTGGGGAATAAACTATATGGGTAAGTTGTCCTTAAGCATCTACACCAGTGCTAGAAAAAAATAGTGACTCTCCCACCATGAGTATGCTGAGGTAAAGTCCCACCTAGGTGGGATGTAAGAGGCCACAAGCTCTTTCGATTTCTTACATCAGACAGGTTTACCCTCTCCATGACACTAGTTCTTAGTCGTATTTCATCAAAGGGCAATTTGTTGCCAGTTTTGTTTGTTTGTTTGTTTTCCTATGGCCATTTGGGACTGGGCTAGTTGTAATTCATCTCACAATTTCTGTCACTTCTGAGTGCAGCAGTGAGTCAGGACGCCATTAAAACAGCTTGGTGTTAGGAGCAGAGTTTGTTCCATGGTGGCCTCAGAGAGCAGAACCCAGGGTTTCTTTTCATCCATGGGATCAGCTTTCAAGATGCCTACTTAGAGGGCCCTGAGAAAGGAGGACCCAAAAGAGCCCCAGATTTTGCACTGCCTTTTCCTAAGAGGTTGACATATAATGAATATATGAACGTATGTATGACGCCCCTAGGATTTGGGGGAGCATATTTGCATAGGTATATATGTACATACATATATATGGCATGACTATACAAATATAAAATGTATTTACAATTTATTTACACTGGGAAGAATAATTGGAGGCTCCAGTGCAGAAGAGGATGCTGAACATTGGCCAGAGAGGAATACTGCAGAGACAGATCAGCTGCCTGTGAATTAACAATGTGACAGCGTCTGAAGAAAAGTAACTGTTGTCTTTCGTTGCTTTAAGAGGGCTGTGGAGTGTAAAACAAGGGAAGTAATTATTCTGCTCCGCTTAGTGCTCGATAGCTCTCGGCTGCAGCGCTGGGTACTACTGGGAGCACTCTGCTCCAGGGAGGGCAGAGTGGCCAAAGAGCTACACACCCAATGGAAAAGAGCGAAGGAGACGTGCCCAGTGTGTGGGAAGAAAGAAGGCGGCAGTGAGATAGACTCAAACTTGATAAGCCAAAAAGGAACTCAGAAGACTGCGCTTGACACTTGAGAATTGGAACATGCTTTCTGAATGCGTGCTTAGCACCATCGTTCCCCTGAGATGCATATTTCAGTGAAACTACGTGGCGCGTGGCTAAATTGAAACAGAGAGTGTAAGTGGCTTATGGAGCGTGGCAGAGGCAGGGGAAGCTCTGGCTTACTGTGCTCCTGGAGCTGCTGTGCGGATTGCGTTTGAGATTAAAATACGCCCTGCTTCCCCCAGGGCATCATGGAGGGAAACAAGGACGGTGAGCTCTTTCACCCCCTTCTGCCACTCGTAGCTCACTGAATACGTCTCTGCCGGGCTATTAATTCTAAAAGCAATTGGACTGAGGAAAATTACCAGGGAAATTTTGCAGTCACTTTCATTATAGATATTATTACTGGTTGTCTATTGTAATCAGCAAAGCCTGTTTCATCAGGGTGATGTAGCATCTTTCATTCTCTTGCGTATGCCCCTGTGAACAATAACAGGACAGACAATCTGCGAGGAACAGTTATGATTACAGGCTGAGAATGTGAATCTTATCTGATGGAGGAAGGTGGCTGCTTGCACCCAGGCTGCACTCCAGCCCCTCTGTTGCATGCCTATCTGCATGACTATGGCAGGAGCACCACGGTGAGGTGATGGTGATGCAGACCCTTTTCTGCCCCTATGAGTGACTGGGATCAAGTAAAGCTTTAAGAGATTTCAAAGTCCTTAAACCACATGCATGCCAGCAGGGGACATCCTTCTGCAGGCTTGGGGATTGCCTAGTCCAATGAGTGAGACATGCTAGTCAGGGAGGAGGTGTGCAGACTCCTCTCTTGTGGGACCAGACTGGTTTTGGTGCATGTGCCTGGCAGAGCTACCTGTTATGTCAGCTGGGACAAGGAGGCTATCTTCAGGGCTGTGCTCCATTCTTCTCCATTGAGCCCTGCAGAATTGTGCTGGTTAAGAGAGCCTGCAGCTGAACTGCATTAAGCTTCTTTAATCTGTTGTCACTGTACATAACTGGTGACATGTTAGACTTTAAGAAACCAGTTTTATTCTGGGGGAACAATGGTTTAAGTATTCTTATTTATGCTGCTTAAGCCTACATATGCTCTGGGTCTTTTGTTATGAAGATAAAATCTATTTTGCCATAAAATGCAAGGATACATTTAGATAAATCTAGCAGACATCTAGAGCATGTAATTGTTCTAGGTTTGTATCATTACTGTTTCCATGATCATCTAAGCAATTATCTTCCCCAAAATATGTCAAACTACATCAGTGATGATGCTAAACTACTCTTCTTAGGTTGCCATTAAGTTCACCATGCTTTAGGTACCACTGCCAAGTCAGCTCAGCCACCACCACTGGTGGATTCAGCTCTGATCATACTTGCACCAGCATAAATTAGGAACACGGTCACTATGTAGCCAATGAGCTTAAATTTATAGTCTGCAAAATGAGTAAGAGTGGAGAACCTTTCCCAGGATGCCAAGATCTCTGTTACAGCCTTTAATATCAGCACCCTCATTTGGACCACAGGCATCATGCTATGTATATTATGCCAGCACCAAGGGCATGGAGGACGTCTTTCCACCTAACCCACTACAGAAAGAGCAGTGAGGAGGTGGGGGTATCCAGCAGCCTTTGGCCTTTTTTTTTTTTTTGGTTAATATTTCTTAAGGAATAGAATTCAGTCACACATTTACCTCCAAGCAGAACTTGCAAATGTTCACATAAGGCAATGTATTATTTATGAGTCTTATCACAGCCAAAATTCTCCTGGCCTATGATGAGCCAGTGCAACACAGCAATGAGGAGGAGGAGAGGCTGATTCAGTGGGGCCAAGTGAGGAGATGTCCCTTCATCTGTGGAGTCTTCATATCCATGAGCACTACTCCCCTGGGCACTCAACTGCCATCCTAGGCAGGTTCAGTAGCATCACACGCAAACCTACACCTGGTCACTCTTGTCACAAATTCAAGACCCGTGAGAGTAGTTTGTATCAACTCCCCCACAGCATCATGATGACTGTGCTACATCAGATACAAAGGGGAGAGCAGGGATGCACATGCCCTGTGTGAGCATCAGCAGAGAGCTTCTCACCTCCCTCAGGATTTTGAAGGACTCCGTCAAGGCCTTGTTCACCGTTCCCACTCCTTTTGCTTGCAGTTCTTCCACCAGCTGCTTGAAATGCTGTCAAGAACCCAGAAAAGCAGTGGTGAGCTGCAAGCGGGCTTGCTCTTGGAATTGGGAAGAAAAGGAGACCTGAAAAGCCCATCCTGGTGGGCAGGGTAGTGTCACACTGCCATGGATAGAGGTGGAGAAGTGGCTGTGCTGTTAGCAGTGCCATCACATTACAGAGCACAGCTCATGGACTGTGAATTCCCAGTGGACTGTGAAACATCACACAAGGGAAACCAAACAATTAGAAACTAGACTTTCCTCTATCCACTCTTTCAGGAAAAACAACAACAACAACAAAACCAATCCTGTGTATGAGAGAGCAACACAATAAGGGAAGAAGAAAACAAGTGTTCAAACTGGCTTTGATCTGGTTGAGACAAAACCCTCAGAGTGTGCTCTCCACAAAATGGACAAGGTCCAAAAGACATGAAGGTCTGCTGGGAAATGCTGCAGGAGATGTCACCCTCTGGGGTCGTGCTCTGCAACCCAGAGCTACGCTGGGAGAGAAATTTGGAGAGAAAATTGATGAAGATGTGAAGGGATGCACTACCTGGTTGCTATCATTTAGCAACAAATTAACCCACTGTCATAGTGCCTTTATGCAATGATGAACCAGAATCAGTACACACCACTGAGCTGGTGCTGGCTTATGAAATGCTTCTAGGAGATAACTGTTTCTTTTTCCTACAGTTTTGTGTTGCAGCATCTTAACCCCATGCACTTATCACGTTAAGTGATATGTCTTGCCTGGGTAGCATTAGTGGAAGCCTGGTACTCACCTCTCTGTTGTCTCTGTCTGCTTGGACCAGGATACCCTTAAAACAGGGTTCAATAAAATGAACATAATCATTGTACTGCAAAGACAAAATGAGGAGGAAGTTGGTGAAATATCCTGGGTGAAGGCTGAAAAGCATTTTTAGTCGTTAACACATTTTATATATTTTTCCCTTTAGAATTTGTTTGTAGTGATCAAGGAAAAATATAATTTTGATAAAACTCATGTATGTTTAAATAATTTAATTATAGGGTTTGCTGTATTACATTTGGGCATGTCAGCACACACAATAATTTTTTCCCCACCCAGGCATTCTAGAGATCTCCATACTCTACAAGCCCATGCCCCCTCTTACAATTGCTTATTATAATATTTACTCATATTTTTTTGACTTCTGTAGACTTTGAGCTCCAGTCATCAGATGAACCTTGTCAGTGGTTTTGTAGCCCAACAATCAATGTCTCTGGCACACAGCTAAATAGTAACATGTCAAGTTAGCCCACATCCACTGAGTTACAATTACTAGTGCAGTGTCTGCTTCCAGCCTGATATGTATGTGAGGAAGGAGATGCCATTAGGAACCTTTTCCTCCAAGGTTCAGATGAGCGTATTTGTCATAGGCTAAGGTGGTGCTTACTGATGGTTACCAATGCTCAGCTTATCAATAGGAGCTTAGTATCAGGCTGTAACATATCTGAGCCAGAAGGCTCTTAGTGTAGGTGTAGCATCACCTGACCTTTCTGTGATTTAAAAATATATATATATTTATTTTTAAGAATAGACTATATTTACATCTTCTTAACAATTTCCTTCCTTTTATGTGCCAACGCCATTCATCCCTCCATTCATCCATCTATCCATGCATCCATCCATGCATCCATCCATCCATCCATCCATCCATCCATCCATCCATCCACCCATCCATCCATCCATCCATCCAAAGACAGAGCAGTCACCACTGGAGTTTCTAACCATATTACACAATGGGAAAGCTGCCATGAAAAAGCAGATTTTATATCTTGGTGATCATGCCTCAGCAAACTTATATGGAAAGCCTGGTGAAAGAGGTAGTGCTTGAAATAGCCTTCAGAATTAGGAGGTGAGCGGCTATTTGCCTTTAATCTGGCTCAGAATCCCCCAGTCTTGCTGTGAATCATGGAAAAATTTTCCTCTTGTGTTTATTGGTGCTGGTTCTCTCTGGGTAATCAGATCATTCTCATCATGGCCAGGGTCTTGAAAAAGGAGAGAGTAGCATCCCGACCAAAGACATACTTACTGCAATGATATTGACAAAGTCATTTTCCCCAAGAGTATCTAGAATGGTGACAATGGTGTGTTTGGCAATGGTCATTCGCAGGCCCTTCATGCTTCCGCTGACATCCACAATGATGACTATGTCCTTGGGAGAGGTGGCTGCTTGGATGTACCTTGATAAAAAGAGGAACGCAAGAAACCATGCTGAGAGTCTGGAGTGGTGGATTTCTGGGCATACGCATCTGAGTGATGTGAGGCACAGCATAACATGTACTGTGAGTATGGCTATCCCACAGGGTCCAGCTGTTCACCAGCAGGGCTCTTCCTACACACCTGCCTCTCCCACTGGCCCCAGCCTCTTCCCACATGGATAAGAATTGGAACAGCTGCAGACATATGTCCAGGTTTCAGCCAAGAGTGTCAACTGCTACTGTACCATTCAGATGAGCTGGACAAACTGAGTGGATGCCTGCATATCTGAGTAAACATCCCTGTTCCTCTAGCTTCAGTATTAAGAAGGATGGGACAGAGGAAGGATGCACATGCAGTACTTTCCATGTGGCACATGTCAGATCCCCTGTGGAAAGCTGGCCTCTATTTATGTACCCTTCTCTTGCATGAACAGCATGGCACAGTGACTGCTGATCAGTAGCTCCCCAGGTGTCACCTTGAAAAGAGGGAGAGGGAGGAACCAGCTTTCTCTGCAATGCTTACCAGCCACGATTCCTGCAGTCGAAGGAGATGACCCCATTCTCATCCGGTAGCCACTTTATTCCTGAGGGGAGCAGCAAAGGGAGCAATGAGCATAAACACAAATAGGCATGGACTCCCTGCCAGTGTCTCCAAAGCATAAGCAGAGCTGTGTGGTCTTCAGCAGTTCCCAGAAAGCTATTAAGATTTTGTTAATGAATATTGTTAGGTGTTGACTGGTGTCTCTATGTAGTCTGGTAAAATTTGAGGAGCAGTGTCACTTACTTTAAACATTCTGATGTAGTTCTCCACATCTTTTTTCTCATCAAGAGCATAAGGCAGCAGCTGCAGAGAGAGTGGTGTGTCCTACATTCCCTGCTGGAGGCTCTGCTCAGCCAGCCCTCTGTTCCATTCTGTAGCACTTGGCAGGCAGGTCATAAAGCAAGGGCATACAGCCATCTGACAGAGAGGTCACCAGGCCACACTGCAGCTGTGGAGGGTCTCCCAGCCTCCTCCAAGCACGCGTGGGCCCTCCCTCTAGTGCTATGACCTTACACAGTGCTCACAGTCAGTAAGCAGGTAAGTCGGGCTGAGCAGCTGTTTTGGGCATGTGTGGCCTTGGGGATGGAAAGGGGCTGTGGCACTGTGACTGCAACTAAAAAGCAGCCTGTCCAAGGCACAGTCCTACAAACAGGCTTCTCTGGGGCTTCAAATGTGGCATACCTGGGGGGCAATCCTGGAAAGAAAAAAGGCTTTCTGCCCTCTATGGATGCTATTCGTTCAGCCTAAGGTAGCAGTAAGACTTTTGGTTCACCACACCTTGTCCTTTATGAGGACATGCTATCCCCACCCTGGGCTTGCACACAGCTCCACTTCATCCTGCTCTGCACTGAAAGACTTGGGCTGATGGCTGCTGTGCTCTTACCTGGGTAGAGCCTGAAGAACCCTGTGGAGCTGCCAAAGTACTGCCAGGTCAGTGTAGGATCCCTTTCAAAGTTTTCCACAAAGACAGGGTTCAAGGCTTCTGACATGTAAACACCATTCAGGATGTCAGGATCTGCAGTGAAAAAGAATAGAACATGAGCAAAAAAGGTTGTATAGGGGGAGACTCTCCTGCCTCATCCTCCTTCAGGATGCAGATTGGGATGGGAATGAAGATGACCCTGGGGGAGTACAGCCTTCTCCAAAGGTGTTTCTTCCTGATCTGCCCAAAGTTATGTCCCTTCATCACAGTCCCTCACAATGACTCCTGTCCTCTAACCAACAGCTCTCCAGTAGAAGCAGTGGAGGGAGCAGAATGAATGGTGTAAGTCAGCTACGGAGGACAGGTCAACCCTGGTGGCTGGAGGTGGTCCCAGCTGGACCATACACCATTATCCCTATTTCTCTTCCACTCAGTCAGAAGTCTCTGAGAGACTAGGGATGATAAGCAAGTGAGCACAGACAGGTCTGAGCTGTTGTAAGCAATTGCTGGATGCACCACTAAGTGGAACAGCCTTTCTGCAGTGTTTCAATTTATGCTACTCCCCATGATGCAATTACCCTAGACAGAGGAGCCCTAGGTTTTACATGCTGTTTCTGTCTCTCCACTTTTTCCTTGCATTTTTATTCCTCTCTTTCCCTCTCCTTCAGAAAGCTTGAGCTGTCCTCCCTTGCCCTCAGTCTCATCAGAACCAATATAAAGTTGCAGATTTGTGAGAAGTCGTAGGAAGCAGTGTACATGCAGTGTCTGTGTTGAGTCATTGCCTCAGGGGACCAAACAGAGCAGCAGCAATAGAAGAAGGGAATTGTAGGCAAGTGGTCACAACAGGATTAACAGTATTAATGTCAAATAGGACAGGAATTTGACCTACCACTTCCTGTTTAGTCATTTCAGTTTTGATCAAAGTAGCAAAATTTAACTGGCTCCCCAGCGATGGGATCAAAGTAGCTCATGCAGGAAAGGAGCCAAAAGAGCTGTGCTGAGCCCACTGCCATATATGAGAGAGGGAGCAAGTGCTGCCAGGCCTGCTCCCAAGAGGAGCCCCGGGTACGGAAACAGCCTCCACCATGTCCTCCTCCATATCCTGCTTGTTCTCCAGCTGCAGCAAGAGCAGCTGGATGGTTTGCGTCCAGTTGTACAGACAAGAAATCAGATAGCTGGGTACAGCAGCTCTGCTGTCTCTGACAGCAGCCATTTGGCCACCTTTCCATGTGCCACTGCAGCCAGCTGCCTACCTTACGCTCAGCTGCAGCCAGCCCTGCTGGTGGCTCGATTGTGTGCAAGTTTTTGTGTCTGGGGGTCTCAGACCAGATGAAATCAATTTAAAATCTGGCGAGAAATGAAACTCCCTCTATTGTCCCTCTAAATAATGTACCAGTTGTGAGCTCAGTCAACAGTGCCAGCCCCATCTGGTCCTGAGGCTTGTAAATGAGCTCCGTCTATGAAAGAAATAATGGATTTTTTGTTTGTTTCCCAAATGTATTCAACAGGAAGAATGAACTGGGTGCCAGGCAAGGAGCCAGTTCAACACATCTTTGTGTGTTGACCAAACTCAGCAGTAAACTTAGGACAGTCACAACTGGGTTTTAGCCAGCAGCTTCTGCGGTGTGTGCATTGTCTTAAGGACAGGCTGTTTCTTGGTGCATAGGTGGAATGGCATCAGTGTGCAAGGGAGGAAGGACAGGCTGGGCTCAAATGAGGCTGTATGAGCCTCGGGGTCTTCCTGGGCTCCTGCAGCTACTAAAGGCTCATTGAGAAATGCAAATAACCCAGAACAGTCATGCCCCAGTAATAGCTGTGAATTGTCACCATTCCCCAGTGAGTGAGCTCACTGGGAATTAAGAGTGTCTGCATGGTGTTAGGCTCTCATAACCTAAAGATACTTGGGATCTATTTTCTCAGCTGAAATCAGTGAGATTCTTGACACCTAAACATCTTGATAGATCGGACCCTTTGTACAGAATAGCAATTGCCAATCACATTTCATTTCATAGCATCTCTGGTTATAGAGATGAATCTAACAGACTACGCTGCCTGCCTAAAATGGAGGACTGTCTATCACTTAGAGGGCTTCCAAGAGCAGATTGCACCTGAGCCTTGTCACAGTGATAGACTGCAACACAGGCATAACTGCATCTTGAGAAAATACCTTTCCAGATCCGTTTTTGTTTTCTTTCTTTCTCAATTTTTCTTTCTCTTTTCCTTTCCTCATCCTCTCTTCAGGTATTATTGCTCCCATTTAGATTTCACACCACCCTACTAGGAGTGAGAAAGTAAAGGCCGGTCATCCATTACCTTTGTTGTAGACATTGGTAGGGAGCTGGATATCACTGTATGTTGTGTTTACCAGCAGGTTATTGAAATGCTCGTTTGGCTCCAGAATGAATTCATCTCCAAGTTCCACATAATTGTCATTTTCATCCTTCTCATTAATCAGGAGGGAATTGTAGTAATCAAACTGTTCATGAAGACAATGAAAAAGAGAAAGACAACGAGAGTACAGTGATCAGTACTACCTGAAAAAAAATAAAGGGTGTTCTTTCACACATAAAAAAAGTAGGGAAATCTGGAGAATTTGGGCTTCAATTAGCATCAAGATGAGTACCAAATGACAGCCACTGCCAATGAAAAGTGTCAGGCTGCCCAAATTATAGTTTCTGCCCAGTTTCTTTTTGGCAGGTTGTAAGCATAGTCAAGCCAAATGCCAAAGAGCCTTCTAAGAGCAAAGGGATGCAGCGATAGATTCCCATGGTCAATCAGCAGCATTTATGCTGCTGTCTGGTGAGGTATAGTGTCTGACTGGATGTGGCTCACAGGTTTGCTAGAGCATGCCTGTGCTGACCTTAGTTGCCCTGTCTCTGGAGTTAACTCCTGATGTACACTGAGATTGGATTATCCTCTCACTGTCACTCCAGGCAGCAGAAGCTCATCAAGAGCAAAGAACAGAGCAGAAGGTGCTCAAAGACAACACAAATCTCCCCTGTTAAGCCCCCCTGGGGATTTAGCGGCTATGGACATGTTAATGTTTCCAGGATAGTCTTCCCTGTTGGATAGCAGCCGTTTTGTTCACTTTATCTGAGGGAAGAGGCCCTTTAAAGGCTTATTATGTTCAAGTACTATCAGTACTTGGAGGTGTGATATGTGTGTGTGAATAAAGGGCCATGTGCCTTGATACTGTGAATGCAGCTGATGCAAGAAGTATGACTACAATGTGATTTTTAAACAAGAGGGTAAAAGAGATATTTGGGTTGTTTTCGTGAAGCATTTTCAGTCCCTGCCTTTCCTAGCATCAACAGTAGCCTGCACTTCAGCTATGCACTCAGTGCTTACAGTGTGGATAATGGACTTCATTAATCAGTTTGCGCTCCAATTCCTTTCACCAGCAATAATCCTATAGTCTAGTTACAAACAGTTATTAAGGGAAAGCCAATTGTCCAAGTTGCATGGACAGCACCAAACTTTTATCCAACAGGAGGTCTTGACAAGTGTGTGTTTGCAAACTAGAGAAAAGATGATGGCAGCTAGTGAGAAACTCTGCTCATTGGGATCAATAGTTTGCTATGGATATTAGTAACATTATGACCTTTGCAACAGGACTGTCCCTGTTGCTCATACGCCAATTTTTAGCTAATTTCCCAGGCATGTAAACTGGGAAGCATCAGCTAATTTGCATTAATGTGTCACAGAATGACAATGCTGGTGTGCAATAAAGGTAAAACCTCCATTGCAACATCATGCCACCCAATGTCTTCCCAAATCCCTGTCATCCCTGTGTCAAAGTGACTAATCCCTTAGGTGTTACTTAGGCTTGGGATCTGCCCAAGGAGTCGTGTTAGTTTCTAGATGAGCTGAGTGTTCTGAAGACAAGGATAATCCTAACTTGGTTCCTGGATAGGAGGTCAGGTGCTCTGCACGAGGTGTTAGAGGTGGGAGGGTGCTGCTAGGTCAGCCTGTTGCCTGGTCCTTATGAGGATATGCACCATATTTTGTCACTGACAGGGACCAACTTACCTCCAGTGAGGAGTTGTACTCGTGGTTCAGATCTGCATCCTCTGCTGCTTCCACCAACCTCTAATGAAAATAGATAAAGAAAGACGAGATGCTGTGGGAAGTGCCCAGAAGATTTTCCACCACCAACAGTCACTCATATAACAAGAAGACACGACCATCTCCTTCACTACAGCATAGATACAAGGCTACAAACACTCCCCTTCCTTTTCTATGCTGTCATCCCATGCTGCAGCTTTATGACTTGGAAGGTATAGTCACAGCTTTTATTTCTGAGTGCATTTACACCTTCTTACTCTGGAGTGCCTAAAAGCCTCCCAAGGAGTCTCAGTCATTGTAGGACATATACACACAAATAGAAACATATTCATTTAGATGAAGAACAGATATATTTCATTTTCCATGAACCCGTCCAAAAAACCATGGGAAAGGCATTTTGGACCCAGTCTGATGTCAATAACTTGTCAAAAGAAAAGGAGTCTCAGTCTGCTATTGTTGCTGAGAAAAAAAGACCGTAACTTGGTTTTGTAAAGGACTCGGTGATGCTATGTCTGTTTATGAGATCTGACCATTTATGGTGCCAATATAATCACTAGTATTCTCCAATATGATGCTTCAGGGCACTAATTCTCACTTCACATGCAGGCTGGGAAGGAATCCAGATAAGAATGCGCATGTTTTCAGAGTTGCACAATTAGTGACACTTTCAGCAAAGATACTTCGTGCTCCTTCACAAAGGATAAGGCAATCCAAACACTGGAAAGGTCTGGCTGTGAATTTAACATTATGGGCCAAAGCCCTGGATGTGCAAAGCCCTAAATATGCCCACATTTCAGTTCAAGATTCAAATGATGTGTTTCTGTATGACTTTTCCACATTAGACATCTTAAACAGTCAAGGCTCTGCGACTACAGAAATATGCTTTCTATAGTGGGTAATATAAAGGAATATGATAGATCCTTAGATGTGAGAGGGGCCGTAATGATTAGCTGCTCTCCTCATCCACAACACAGCAACATCTGAAGCCCATTTGCCACCTACTCCACATTTCCCATTGTACACTGAGAATCCAAGTGTTTCCCTTGAAGCTCCTGCTCAGGCAATGTAAGAATTTCCCCTGAGCTACATGCAGCTGAAACAAACTACTATAGTCTTCAGTGGCCAGAGGGCATCATGCAAGGATGAACTTTATTTTCATGTATCAGAGGCTTTTTCCCTTCTTTTAACAGTTATAGAATTGAACACCTTTAAGGAGAAAAGTGTTAATTCCCTCATATTTATTCCTAGACTTTGTTTTTGTCTTATTTCTTACCCTGGGCTGACAAAGCAGCCAGCATTCCCCTGTCTGAACGCCCACGTCCTCCCACCACTGTCTACTTTAAGCTCAGAGAAGCCAGCTGCTCAGCTTGGCAAGGAAGTCCTCGCACAACCCCTGTGCCCACGCACCCCTGGTGCAGGCAGAGGGAGGCCAGCACTGACTGCTTTGGAGTTATTGGGAGGGGACTTCCTTCCCATAGGGCCCATGGTCATACCTCAACAGCTTCCACCTTCCTGCGGAGCATGCTTTCCATCTGCTCTGAGAACTTCTTCACAAGCTCCAGGCCATCCACCTCTTTGATCTTCAGGGTCGGCTCCACGTCTTTGTACTTCTGTCCAAGGGAAAGCAGAAAACCCTGCTGAGCGAGAGGCCCTTAAGGAAGGTGAAACTATTGCTGCTAGCTGGACATTGTTGCTGGTGACAAAATATGTGTTGAAAGAACCACCATGAGTTACCTTCTTCTCCCATTCTTATGTTTCTTCCCTTTTTACTCTATAATTTGTGCACATGCAGATCCCTGACCAGAAAATGAAGCACTAAGTAAAAGCAAACAATCCAATTATGAGCTTGTGGCTGCTTAAAAAGGCAGTATACCGAGGAATTATGAGCATAGCTCCTTCTAACACAGGCATTAAAAGCCTGGGAGTACTCCTGAATTGGGTAACTGTACAATCTTTATTTCTTATTTTCAAAATAAAAATCCCAAAGCTAACAAATAAGCAGAAACAAAGAGGAAAAACTGGCAACCAACACAATCTGATCAATGATAAACAGTTTGTTGGAAGTGCACAAACTGAGTTTCCCCCATGATCACATCCTTCTGTAGCACATACACATCCCCTCCGCCTTCACATAATCATAACGGTTGGAAAAGGCCATTAAGAATATCTAGTCCAACTGTTGACCTACCACCACCATGCCCACTGACCACGTCCCTCAGTGCCACATCCACATGGTTCTTGAACACCCTTGGGTCAGTGTCTCCACCACCTCCCTGGGCAGCCTGTTACAATAACTTACCACTCTTTCTGAGAAAAAACTGTTTCCTAACATCCAACCTGAGCCTCCCCTGGTGCAGCTTAAGACTATCCTCTCTCATGCTCCCTTGCCACAACCTGATGAGATCCTCCCTGAGTCTCCTTCAGATTGAACAATCCCATTTTCCTCCATTGCCCCCCACAAGACCTGTGCTCCAGCCCTTTCATAGCTCCATTGCCCTTCTCTGGACATGCTCCAGAGCCTCGATGTTCTCCTTGTAGAGAAGGGCCCAAAACTGAACACAGTACTCGAGGTGCAGCTTCGACAGTGTTGGATACAGAGGTATGATCACCTCCCTAGTTCCGCTGGCTGCACTATTTCTGATATAAGCCGGGATGCCCTGTAGCACACTGGCTACCTGGGCACACTGCTGGCTCATGTTCAGCCAGCTGTTAACTAACACCCCCAGATCCTTTTCTTCCTCTTACAGATTTCCAGACACTCTGCCCCAAACCTGTAGCACTGCATGGGTTTGTTGTGACCCAAGTGCAGGACTCTGCACTTGGTCTTGTTAGATCTCATACAAGCTTCATGTGGTGTTGGCACCACAGTAGCAATCTCAGTAGGGATGTGCTCTTTTTGCAAGTATGATATGAGGAAGGGAAAAGAATGAGAAGATAGCAGAAGCTTTAGGGGCACTTTTGGACTAGAAGCAAGTGGTGGGGAAAGGACTTTGCATGTCTTGAGGGTGAGTGAGCAGAGCTTCTTTTGTTCAGGCAGCTCGCTGACCACTGGGGAAGGCAACCAAGCGCAGGCAGAGTAGGAAACGCCCTGGAGACAGGGCAGGCTGAGGAGGTCAGGCAGAAATAGCAGCAGCAACCAGTGTGCAGCAGGCATGGCAGGGAGCTCTGCTAGTTCTGTCTGCCGTGATTAACAGCAAGGGTTTTACTGGATTAAAAATGCCAGGCCTGACATTCCGTCTGCTGCAGCTGATAGCTGGGGCAGTGTTGGATGATGATGATGAGGAGGAGGTCAGGTTGAGCACAGAGGTTGGCATAACAGTGCTGAGAGGGGGATGTTCAGAAGCCCCAGAGGGAGGGCTCTGGCTGATGACCAGCCTGCAGCACGCACTCAGCTGGTGCCTGCCCCATTTAGCTCCATGTCATGGTTTCAGCAGGAGGGAGGTGATCTCTGACACACTTTAATCAGGCCCTCCTCGGGGGGGAGGAGACTAATCTCTTCTGGGAGAGCGGTGATGGGGGGAGACTACACCAGCACAGCCATTGCGCACTTCACAAAGTGACCTGCTACCTTGCGTCACTCCTTAGATTACAAAAAGCAGGGTTCATTACCTCTCAGTTATTTTTAGTGTGCTTTTAACACATTGAAGAGTGGAGGTTTACAAGGCAAAATAATCACAAGCAAACTCAGTCAGCCTGCTAATATCATACACATCTATATAAAATCAGTTTTGAGCTCTGATCCCCTTTGAGCTTTTTTTTCCTACAAACAATCCATAAAACCATTTTGTATCTGTATTCCTGCCACTAAAGGCTCCTGCTATTAAAGAATATTCTCTGCAAGACATCCCCGAGGTAGGCAACAGGGTTGTACCTGTTATCTCAGTACTGTTACCAGATGCCACGGCACAACGAACATGGTAAGTGCCATCAGCGGTACTTGTTGCCAGCCAAGATTAACTACTGCAACACAAGTTCAGGTTATCAGATCAACATGGGAATCAGCTCCAGGCTTGGGAGAATGGGCTGCAATCAGCTGATGTTGAGAAGGGACCAAACAGGTAACTGAAATAACACATTCTTTCACATTCCTCTAGTGCTTCGCTCCCTGAAATAGCAGGGACAATTCATTAAGATTCTCTTTCTGTGGGGGTGGCAACTTAAAAGCGGAAGATCTAGAATTCAGTATCTAAAGTTTCAACTGTGAACAGATATGTCACCAAATAGATTTTCTTGTTCCCACCTTCTTAAAATGAAGCCCATTGAAGTATGTAGTGTTGCATTACTCACTGCTAGTGAAACTATATTAAGGGTGTGAAAGGCATTGCTTTCATCTTCACCCACAAACATGTCTTGACTGAACTTATTTTTCTGTTCTTTGCTTTGTAGTTACCTGCATTGCTTTATAGTAATCATACATCTGGAACAAAGCCCTGCTGTCCTTTCTAAGCTCTACCCACTGAGGAAAGCAACTGCCGCCTCAGCTTCAGAAGGAAGCAAGAGGAATTCCCAGAAACATCTATAATACACTGCTAACGTAGCAGAGGGAAAAATAAGTTCTGAGTCTGCTGAGATTGATTAGTGTTTGTCTCACTCAGAGGCAAGCTGAGCTCTGGGGAGAAGCCTAAAACCACACAGAGACCTCCCAGCATGGCTTCAGCTGGTGGCCCCAGGCCCTAGACAACAGCTGCAGCAGGGCCATTGCTAGCAGACGCAACAAGCCAAAGGTTAAAACTGTGGGAGATACTACCATCCTCTCACATCACTGCTTGGCCCCTGCTATGTTGCTGTCAGCTGTCCTAGACCCTGGCCAGCGTTTTGGTACAGACCCATCAGCAGCCAGGTTCATGTACCAGACTGGTATGTGAGCTTCTCTTGACCTCTGTTGCATGATGTCCAAGTGAATATGAATGCTTCAGACATCAAATCAAAACAGCTCTTAAGCTTTTGTTCCCCTGAGGTTTAATTTGGTAACATCCTGGCTGCTTGAGACCAAGGGCCACCTGGATGCTTTCTCAAAGCTGCTTGGCCCAGGATGAGAGCCCGCCCTTCTGAATCCAAAGGACATCTGCTGCCTCACTAGTTCTCCAGGAGCAATAAATAAATTCCTGGCGGGAAATAGAACATTTAGGTTTGCAATTTTGTATTTAGCTTCTTCTGGAGGGAAACAGAAAAACTCCAAAGAAATCCAAGCAAGCTAAGCCTCAGAAGGAAATTTAAGTTAAATAAGGAGAAGGTGCAAAAACATGCAAAAACATTCAGATAACGAAGGAATTACAGCTCTCAGAACAATAAACCAGCTATTTCAACCATGTTTCACAAGGCAAACCTGAAATCAAATTTGGAAAGTGCAGTTGTCTCTGTATTTTCTCAAAGAGAAAATGCCCATTGACTTCAAAAAGCCCTGAGGACAGAACTGTTGGCACTCTGGATTGCACTCCCCACACCTGTACTAGAGAATCACAGAATCACTGCAACACCTTCACAGAACCAACAAAGCACAACTAGTTTGGAACCCACCCCAGCACTATGGCTGCTATCCTTGGCCTCCACCACTGATTTATAGTGACATTGGCATTTTCAAGCTATACCCTGTCCTCTTAGGTCCCAGTGACTTTTGAACTTTAAGGAGTGTAAACCTCCTAATCTATTAGCAACTGCACTCGGTGGGCTGGTGCAGGTTGACTGTGTTGAAGCAGCATGGAGAAGACAGTGACAGCAATAGTTCTTGACACCATAAAGTAGCACACTTAACACATTAAAAACATAATAATAATCTGGAGTCTGCAGACTTCTTATTGGACATCAGATACCTGTGCAGCACCAGGCACAGATAACTGACTATCTGATCTGGGTGCGCATTTGTCCACTGGTGACTGGGTGTCCACTTGAGATGCTGTAGCGTATCACTTTGACTCTAGCACTACTGCTTGAGGACCTCATGAGGGAACAGCCAATGCAATTGAATCCTCAGAATTGCTCAAATGCAAACTTTTGCCTGAGGTACCAATATCTGCTGAAAAGTATTTATTGTGCCATGACACATTCCTGCTAAGAAGGACCGATAATCATCGTATATCTTTGACAAATCACTAAAGGCCTTTCTGAGGAAAGCCTAGCAAGGGCTCTCCCTTCCTCCAGAGATAGGGCTCATTAGCATCCAGACATTTATTTATTTATTTGTTTTGTTTTTGCGCTGGGATGTGGGTGTTACTAAAGGACAAAAAGCAGTCACCCAAAGGGTCTAATAGGCAGTGCATGGCTTGTGTTGAAGTGAAGAACCAGAGAAAGAAAATAAAAGAAACTGGCTGGCCACATGAGGTGGATCAGGGAACATATCCCCTCAGATGTGTTCAGCAGCCATCAGGCTCCCTGAGTCGTAATTAGGAGGGGATGGTTAGTTCAGCCCTGCTGCAGCAGTGTGCAGGGATCAAAGATCAGAACAGGAGCAGCCATTCCTCTCTGACTGTAGGAATCAAACACTACAGGGCAAATTCTATATGAATGTAAATGGGAAAATGTATTTTAAGTCCCTAGAGCTGCATCCTTTAATGTTGGCAGAGAGTTAAGTGGAGTGGCCCTTGTTCTTCAGGAAGATCGTAGTTTCCAAGACACCTGCCTCAGAGACCCTCTCCAAACAATGATTTTAAAGACAATTGAAATGCGAGGAAAGTGCCTTGAAGAGTTACTGGAGGAATACAAATGAGAATACAGACATAAACAAGAGTACCAGCTGGAGAGCTACAGGAGGGCACTGTGGGGTGATGACAAACAGATGAGCTATGAGCATACAAGGCAGGGACTGATGTGCAGTTACAGAGGACCGAAGGGTTGGTAATAAGAGACAGTGAAATAATAAAAGGGTGAACTTGAGGAGTACTGTTAAAAAACATATATATATATATTTAAACTGGACACTTTTTGTGGCATTTGGTCATAGATAATGAAAATAGGGAAGACGTGGATCACCCTCTGCACTCTGGTGTAGCCATGAGGACATCACTGTTCTCATGGATATGAATTCACATGGTTTTGCAAGTTGGCTGGAGACCTGTGTGCTTACCTTCTTCCACCCCAGGTTTTCTGTGGCGGGGGAAGGTTGGAAGGCTATGTGGGGAGAGGGTGCAAGGCCAGTGGGATCCTCATATTTTTCACCTACCTTTTGCAATAGGAGAGAGCCTGAATACTTGGTAGCAATTGAATACAGCTCACCACCAAAGGCATCTGCCCAAGACTTGACCCTAAAAGGAAAAACAAAAGGGAAAATCAGTACTAATAATTCAGAGTTAGTAAAACTGCTTACTTCTTTTGACAATGAAAACTCCATTTTCCTAAGTACAAAGCTCCTCATATTGCTTAAACTTGTAGAGTGGCAATGATAATGCTTTCTTCCCAAGCACTGAGTGAGACAAGCAGTAAGGACGGCGAGAAATGCTGATAAGCAGGAACTTTGTCAGCAAGGAGTATCTGAATGCTGCTGGCCTTGGCCACTGCCTGTTGATTCCAAGTGGAATTAGTCTCGTCTCCCTTCAGAGGTGTGAAAGTTGTTTGTTTGGTCTTAGACCATCGTCTGGTTTCCTCTACAGTTAGTAAAGCAAAATAAAGAGTTCTCTGGAGACTTGTCTTCACTGATTACAGACAGAGCCTAGAGTGAAGGGCTAGACATCTCATGTCAGGATTGCTGAGCAGATACAAGTATCAGGGCTGAAGGAAGTTGTCAGGACTCACCATTGGATTCAGTTTCCAGAGCAGTGTGGGGCAGAGACTAACAAGCCAGATAAATGTACTGCTCTTAGAGGAAGTACTACAGCTTCTTAATGCCAGAGAAGATTATGCACCTCCTCCTTGTCAAACACTACTCATATTTGTGCCATCCTGTAAATAACTGATGATGGCAATTCCACGCGGAGAACATAAGGATCTTGAAGAGCAGCCTGAACACTGAGCCATCCAAATGAAAATAGATGGCTCTCATAATTGACAGAGCACTTCATCAGAAATCTGCTACATGATTCACATTAGGCATTTCCACCTACATGCAGTTCCTTCAGCAAGGATTCACTTAGGAGAGATTTATTTAATGGAATACATGGCCCTCGCTTAACCAGCATGCAATACTTATTTATGGGCTACAGCCTTATCTGGGGCTCTCAGTAGGTGCCTCCCAGCCTTTAGCAGGCTTTATCCCCAAGTTCTGATTGCTCAGCACATTGCACCACTGTTACGGCAGAGTAATATGCTGACAAAAGTTGAACGCATGAGCAAAGGCAGTGCAGCAATGGTGGAATAACCACAACAGCTAGCTTTCTCCTAGGAAGCCTGTCTGTTAGGCTCTCCTATCGCAAATGCAGGCAGACATGAGGGATGATTTGAAGCCACTGTAAAACTTCTGCCCTGAACAGTACCCCCCTCCTCAGTGCCTATGAAGGAGGCACAGTGCGAGTAGATGCGCTTTGTGACCACTCCTCAATTGGGAACAAGGCACTCATTTCCCTCTACTGTAAGCCAGCAGCAGCTGAAATCAGTAAGTACAGCTACGCTGTTCAGACATTCTGGCCCGTGTCTTATTTTGACAAGCAGATTTTATCTCTTCATTTCATTCTTAGAGCAAAAAGACTACAGGCACCTGGTAGGAGGCCAGGATTTACTGCTGCATTTCAGTTATTCTAGCAATTTCTAGGGAAAGAAAGGAGAAGAAAACACAAAGAGAGACCCTTTTGGATTGCTTTCCTGACTGTTGTAGTGATTAACTTACTGCCTGAAGAGCTATGAACCTGTATTTAACTTGACGCAGGAGCTAGTTTTACTGTTCTTTTTTTGGTGTGAGATGTTCTGTGCTGATATTAACTAATACTCTCCAGATCTCACCTTCTACTGAAGAAAGAGCTTAAGCATGAATTTTGGGATAGTGATTTTTACCCTATTTTCCAAAATAAAATAAATCAGAGGCATGTCATCCTATACTTTCAGTTTTGTGCTGTGTCTGTGGCCATGCACGTGACCTTCTTCCTACCCCTTCTTGTAATTTTTCTATTCCTCAGGGCACAAGAGTCGGCAATATTAAGTTCAGAGCAGTGGGTGTAATTGGACAGCTTCAGCAGAACGATGCTGTTGTTGAGACGATGGGTCTGCAATATGAGCTTAGCAATTACTGGTTGGTAGAGAAGCCAACCACAGGGCTTGGTGGAAAAGCCAGCCTCAGTGCTTAGGGAACTGCTGGGCTGTAAAACTCTGAAGCCACGTGATTATGCGGGATTCTCAGCTTTCATAGAATCAGGAAAAAGGAAGTTCATTTTTTAGCCTTTGAGGCCACGCAAAAGAAGCCTGAACACATGAATGTAGAAACATCCAGTAACAGCATAACTAAGGGGAAAGAATGCATTGGGATTTATGCATTGTCACAGTTCCTAAGCCTGTCCCAGAGGTGCTGAGTGCTGGCCTGAGGATGCACCCTATGGTCACGTCTGAGCTGCTCTGCCTGTTGGGGGCTGATGTTCTGCTGATCCGCATGGCAAAACCCACACTGTGAGGGACAGGCAACAGCAGGAGGAGGAGCAAAGGGAGAAGGATGAGCGAGGCAGGGAGGGCCAGCACCTGGAGTGTGGGAGCAGTGGTGGGAAACCCAGAGGAAAGAGAGGAAAGAAGGTCTCTATGTGACAGAGCGAAGGAGTGGGGAATTAAATATATATGGTGCTGTTCCATGGGGGATGGAGAAAATGCATAGACGTGGTTAGGGCAGGAGCCTGTTCCAGGTTTATTTTCACCTCTTCCCACAGAAGTTCCTAACATTTCTGGTACCCTAGCAAAGAGAGGCTGAGAAGCCAGCCCAAACACTCAGTGCCCTTGCAGCTCAAGAAATCCTGTGCCATGGCCAGCTTATAAATCAAGTGGAGGCTAGGAGAAAAGGGAAGGTGGTTTCTGTGCTGGATCTGTATCCCAGAAGCTAGCAATGTGTTGAGCAGATTTTTTGCACTGCTGGAATTAAAGCCAATTGGTCTTTGCAAAGAGGTAAGTTGGTGATGAACCAAGGGCAGTGCTGCAAAGGCAGCAAGTGCCACTTGCAACACCGGAGACCCAGGTTCGAATCCCCCCTGTGGCGCAAGGGGTAAAACTGCCGCTCTGCTACACAGAGGGCTCGAATCCCGGGAGTTGGACTCGATGATCTCTAAGGTCCCTTCCAACTTGCACGATACTGTGATACTGTGATGACTTTGGGGGCAGAAGAGTCTAACTTAGTTTTGTGTCACTTCACAGTAATTAAACCCAGCTGGTGCTTAAAAGCTTTTGGTTATGAGTCTCCAAAATGTCGTCATGCAATCTGTAGAGCAGATCCATTTTCTACTGATTTTCTTTCTTTCCTCCTCTGGTCAATGTCTTCCTCTCCTGAAATTATATTTGAAAAGGGCAACTTTTGTGTTGCGGTCAAATTCATGAGTGGATTTGAAGCACAAGGGGATTAATTCTGCTGTTGGTCTGGTTTTGGCACCAGAGAAGAAAAGCTCTTTTTCTATTGTGTATTCTTTATTCTTGTACATGAGCAAGTCCCAAATAGTGCAAAGTGACGCAACCGTTTTCTCAGTAGTAAAGGGCTATCACATTATAACCACACACATCAGAAAGGGATTTGGCCAGAGATTGCCTGCCCGTAATCCCTGCACTTGTATTCAGTGTTGAAAACAGAAAGGACAGGCTGTCTTCTTAATGCCACAGATTTCAAGGCCAAAAGGTATTTTCATGCAGCACTCACTGTGGGCACAGAGAGTCAGTTTTATTCTGCGTAGCCTGAAGCTGTTAGGGGTTGAATTTTATTCTACAATCAAGGTTTAATTCTATTTTTGAGGTTGAGCTCTAATTTTATGTTCCAATAGGGGTTGAAATTTATTTGATGGAGCTAAGAGAGGAAAAAAGGGCAATAATTTTAGGGAGAAACTGCCTCTTTTGATGGGAAGTTCCTTTCAGCTGGATTTTTGAAGTCCCATAGAATCACAGAATCCTTAGAGTTGGAAGGGACCTTTAAAGGCCATCTAGTCCAAATCCTCTGCAGTGAACAGGGACACCACAGGTAGATCATGTTGCCCACAGCCTGATCCAGCCTGACCTCGGGTGTCTGCAGGGACAGGGACTCAACCACATCACTAGGCAACCTCTTCCAGTGCTTTACCACACTCACTGTAAAAGACTTTTTCCTTATATCAAGCCTAAATCTACCCAACTCTATTGCTATTAAAGAGCATGGGGACACTGCTGCAGTTCAAGGCACGAGACGACTTTGGTTGGTCTAGCAGACAAAACTGACAACAGCACTGTCCCCTCCACACACACACTACACCCCTGCGCTGATCAGCCCAGCCCAGCCCAAGAGCTGCTGCCCCACTGACTCCCCTACATTTTTAATCCTGACAGGATTTAACTTGCCTATATCAGCTTAACAAGGTGAGGCTTTCACAAGCTTGGCCTGCCAGGCACTGTGAGCCTCCTGGCAGACACCAGGATAGGGCAAACAGGTGGGACAAGGGGCTGTGGGCCCCGTCCTCCACTCAGCTTCCCCTGATGACATCCACATAGAATAAATGCAAGTGTGCATAAACAGATCCTTGCTTTTATTAGCATCCAGTGCACTTGGCTAGTATTTGGATCAGTGCTGCTGATGTATAAGGTAAAAGCAGCAGCACTCTGTCTAAGAGACAGGCCCTCACCCAACCACCCATCTCCTGAGTCTCCTGGGGCTGGGTTCTGGACACAGCTATCCCTGTAGGCTGCTCAGTGGCACTCGTGAGAGCAGTCTTGAGCATGGGCTCTGTGGCCGTATCACCACAAGCTGCACCTGCACTGGGATGAAGGTGTCCACGAGCTGGTTTTGCCTTCTACATCCTGGAGCATTAGTAGCTGTCCAGGTGCTTAACTAGAGCAGGTGGGTGTCACTGCCCTGAGTGGTGAGTGAGGAAAATGAGGCTTCAACACCAGGGCTAGAGCTGGCAGCCATCACCATCCCTATTCGCATTGCCTGGAGGGAATGTTGTCCCCCTCCCACCCCACCCCATCCCGAAATGAGAGTCAGCACTCACGTCTCCAGCGGTATCTTGGTCTGGAGCTGGGCGGCAGGCAGGAGGCAGAGGAAACTGAGCAGCAGAAGCGGGATGGCCCCACGGTCCATTCTCCATGTGCCAGTCATCAGCGAGGGGCCCGGCCGGCGGGATGTGCGGGATCCATGCCATTCCTACTGCTCTGCGGGGGTCCCTGTGCAGCCCCCGCCATGCTGCTGGCCCCGTGCCCCAAGCAATGGCTGCGCCAGGAGGCAGCTCTGTGCCCCGAGCTGCAGTGGCTACGTAATCCCCCGGCAGCCCCTTAATCCCCTGGCCAAGCAGCAGCAGCCACAGATTTAGGGAAGTGGAGTGGGATAAAATCACCAGGGATTACTCTGATTCCTGAAGACGGGTCTCAGCTTCTCCAGCCGGAGGTCAGGCCGGCCTGCTTTAAAGGGCGCACAGCTGCAGGACCGAAAAAGCCCCCCGACCTTTGATCTCACCCACCCAGTATGGGATGCTGGGTGCCCACTCTGGCACTATCACTTTGGGGTACAAGTGCTGTGTGGGGTTGGAACATCCAAGACACTTCATGTGGGAGAGATGAAAGGGACATGCAGACAGAAGGACTGCCCATTACCTGATCTCTTACTCATGTGAGTGATGCTTTGTTAATAGCTGAACCTCTCCATTCAGGCAACATTCAGTTGAGATTGCCGTCCCCTAATAGCTGTCTGGAGACCAATGAATCAAAGGAAGACGGTGGCTGTACGTGATGAGCAGCAGCGAGCAGCAAAGTGCACAGTCAGATGAGGGGCACACATTGAAAGCTCATTATCATTGTGAGGAGTATGAATTATAAATAACTGTAGATACAGCAGTGGAAAGATATAAATGAGCTGTTGATATAAATGACCTATTATTGAACTATGAGCTATGAGCAAACCCACTTCCTATCATCTTTTCCACGTTTAAAATGGTTTGTTTTCTATAAAATGCGAAGCCACAATAGATCATTAGGTTTGTCATTAGAATGTCAAGGGGGAAACTGACTGTCAGTTTTCACCCAGAGGGTGGTGATACATTGGAACAGGTTGCCCAGGGAGGTTGTGGATGCCCCATTCCTGGAGGCACTCAAGGCCAGGCTGGATGTGGCTCTGGGCAGCCTGGTCTGGTGGTTAGTGACCCTGCACGTAGCAGGGGGTTGGAACTGGATGATCATTGTGGTCCTTTTCAACCCAGGCCATTCTATGATTCTATGAAATGGCATTGTTAGCAGTTGAAGGTAACAGATGGACAGGTCTGGATCATACCAATACCTTTCTCAAATGGCCAAAACGTGCCATGGGCGGTTCTCATCCTGATCAGGAGTCAGTACAGATCTGACTGCCCCAAGAGGACTCTGTTGGTGAGCAAAGCATGGAGAAATGTCTTCCTCCAGCAATTACTCATTGCAGACAAGGGGTATAACATATTGCCCACACTTATATAAAGCTCTTCCCCAGACTCAGAAGGTGTTGCTGGCACCAGGGATCATGGGGTCAGATTGCTGCTGCTGCTTCTTCCTACTCCTCTCTCTGCATCCTGAAAAGAGGAGAATATTGTTCTAAGAGGGACTACGAGGTCTGATTATCAAGGTCCCATTTCCCATTTACCAGGGTTAAAAATGAGGGGTAAAGTACAGGCCTGACAGGATACTTGTCTGGATACTTCAGGAAGGAGACAATGAAAGTTCACATTCTGAAAACAAATCTGAGCGAGGGCTGAAGGCAAGAGAATCAGGGTTTCAGACAGCATTTTCTCTCCACTTTTCAAGGTGCCATAAGCAAAGATTTATTGTGAGTGATTTTGCAGCATCTCTGTGCTAGCCTTTCCAGTCATTGTGTGCTATTTGCAGCGGGAACCCAGTTTAATCCAGCTGGGTTTGGAAAGAGTCCTGCTCTATGCTGAGCAAATCCTGAAACACCCATAGAAAAGACAGTAAGATGCAGCAACACGCTAAACTGGGAGGCCCAAATCTCTTTATTTGGATTGATCTCATTTAATGGATATAACCCAACAGATATACCTCACTTAACCCCTTAACAACCTAAAGTTGCAAGGAAAGGGAATTCAAAGATGAAATGAAAACAGCAAAGAAAACTGGAAAATACCAGGTGCCTAGAGAGCCCTTAATGGGATTATCGTGTTTGGAGGTGCTTCTGCAGAGGCCAGCACTGCAGTGTGTGAGCACAGCTGGGGCGCAGGAGGGAAATAAGAGATGGCAGGGTCTTGTTGGGGAAGAAGAAAATGAGTCCTATGAGAAAGAATGAGAGCAGATCCTTAATGAAGTGTGAGAACCTGAGGAAGGTTGCAAGAGACATGGGGGCAGAGAGTGGAACAAATTAGAGATACATTTGCAATAAAATGTGCCAGTGCAACTTTGTGCTGTGTTCATTGATGTAGGGAAGATTTACCAGCTCTGTTTGTTTCTAGTTTTACTAGAACCTGAGGTCAGTTTGGATTATCTCACTAGGAAAAGGTGCTGGCGAGTGTCAAGATCAGCCAAAGAACAAGTATAGTCAAAACACTGTTCTAAGCAGTGTTGTAGGTGAGTTTGTTACAGACACCAGAAATCCTCATTTGTTTAATGCATTCACATGATGACCTTAACCTGGCAATGCCTGAGCAGACTGAAAGGCAGTCTTATAGCAAGATAAATATGAAGGGATAAAACAAGGAAAGGCAAATTCTACACCGAGCACCATAAAAAGCTGATCAGAAGGCAGCCTCTCTCCATGCAGCACAGGTTGCCAGGTTGCACAACTGGTAGCAACCAAAGTTCTCTTTGACAGAAAACCAGCTGGAATTAGGGACAAGGCAGCAGCCCTGAACAAAGTGTGCAGCTTCATGGAGATGGAGAGCTGGTGAGGCAGTGTCTCATACCCCTTGGGCATGAAGTTCCTCCTGATGCCAGGCTTACCTGCCTGAAGCTGGTCACCAGATACTTCCTCCTCGTGGCACCATGGTACGTGTCTTCCAGGTAGCCCATGCAGCAAGGCAAGGATGAGCCCCCAATTCTTCAGGAAAGTATCTTGGAGCCTACATGGAGTCCTTTCTGTGCTGTGGATATCAGCACTGGGAAGAGGATGTAGGAGATGGATGCTTGGTTTTCATTCTGGAAGCACTGGGATCTTGCTGCATGTCTGCCGGCACCTCCAAGCAAGTCTTTGCTGTACCAGCATCCTTAACTTAAATCAGCATCATAGCCTAATAAGAATGATTTGCTTTGATTTTCAGTAACTTAAAGAATGATGGGAACAGAATACTTGAGTACTTATTGACAGCAGATACATTTATCTGAGCTCATAATCTTGTGCCTTTCTGTCTCATGTCAGGACACCTACGCCAAGGGTTTGGGTATAGAAATTCCTTTCCACCCTGCTTAAACACTGTGCTTGAAAAGCTCCTTTCTCAATAGTGCTGGAGTCTGTATCCTGTTTGGGAGATATGAGGACGTCCACTCTGGCCTGTCTAAGGAGATTTAACTGTTCCCTGGTGTGGTTTGGAAGGCAGCTGTGAGGTGTTTCGCCAGCAGCAGGAAATCTGATCTGCCTGTCCAGCATCTGCCAGGAAGTGGGGATCCATGCCAGAGGTGGTGATGGAAAAACACTTTTATTTGTGGTCTTACTGGCTGGCCTTGCAAATCTCTTCTGATCAGGTTTCAGAGTAGGGTTAAAACTACAAGCCAACTTCACAGAAGAGTGGATTTACTGGGTGAAAAGGGCTGCAGACTTGCTCCTACAGTAGTGCTGGTGCTGCAGGCAGGCCCCAAGGATGGGGGCTGGGAAGTGTCCTTATCCCCATCCCCATTTCTGTCCCCATCCCTGTCCCCTGTGTGCGCTGCCCTCCCCCCAGTCTGACCATGTCAGAGCCAGCACTATCCCACTGAGCCTCAGATGCTGCAGGTCAACTGGGGCAATGCTGTTGAGTGACTGGTCACAGGGAGATCCTGGTATGAATACATACAGCACATACACAGTACCTCACTGAGATCTCTTGAGTACAGATTCACCCTTAGTGTAGCTCTGGGGGTACAGGCAGGTACCCTCAGGTTTCCCCATTTCAAGTTGCTTTGCAAATAGCTGCCTGCAGATCGCTCATCTCAGCTGCATGCTCTACCCATTGCTTATAGAAGCAGACATGTAGGTGTCTCATTAATTAACGCCTTTGCTTGGTTACATTGTCTTTTTTCCTTTTTATTTTTTTTTCCCCACAGCTCTACACTAAATTTAGACTTGTTTAAATACTCCGTGATTAAACAAGAAGAAAGGAAAAGGGGAAAAAAAAAAGAAAAAGAAGTAATGTGAACAAAGGTATTCAGTTTGGAGAGAACTGGGAGCAGACAGCTGATTTCCTGGGTCTTACACAGGGGTAGAGAGAATGAAAGTCAGCTTAAGCCCTCTCCCTCTACTACCAAAGGGTTAAACTTAATCTTTTCCATTTCAAGTCCACATGACTCGAAAGAACTTGATTAGGAAGAAGGAAGGGAAACCCCATTTTGAAAGGGATTAGATCTTTCCTGGTAAAGTGGCTGCACTAGAACAGCTTTTTTGAGGGAGGAGGCTTTGCTTCCTGGGGAGCCCCAGAAACTGCAATGCACCAACTGACTAACAAAATGATGCCACTTAATCTGCTAATCTCCACAGCCACAAAAACACTTGACTCAGTGTGCATCTCGCAGCATCCTTCATGTTGCCAAATCCTTTGCGTTAAAACGTGTGATGCAATGACCCTGCTCAGAGGATGTGCTGCAAATATCTACTTCTCCCTGCTCAGTGTGTTAATAAGGATACAGAGGTTAACAAGGTTATCAGCATGGAGGTATCTGGGTCAAATTAGAGCAGCTGTCTGGGCCAGAAGGAAGCAGAGTCCCACTTGCCCTCTGTCTCAGCCAGGGTCAGCAAATAACAGAATCATAGTATGGCTTGGGTTGGAAGCAACCTTAAATATCACCTAGTTCTAAGCCCCCTGCCATGGGCAGGGCTGCCTCTCAGAAGCTCAACCTACCTATCCAACCTGGCCCTGAACACCTCCAGTGATGTGGTACCCACAGCTTCTCTGGGCAGCCTGTGCCAGGACCTCACCGCCCTCTCAGTGCCAAACTTCCCTCTGACAGATGTGGGGACAGAGATGAGTTTCTTTCTTTCATGAACTGACAATAATGCCTCATGTATGTGCAGAAATCCTGACGAGGATTTAGTGGGCAATGGTTGCGGGGTGCTTTCACTGAATGTCTGGGTAGGTGCTATTGTAGAAACACACATCAGCATGGCTGCAATATTCAGAGCTCAATTAAAAATTTCAATAATTTGGGTTATTTTCCCCCAACCATGTTGATATCACAGAATGGAACAGCTCTGCCAAAATTCTAGGTCAGAAATTATAACATTTCATGCTTTCCTGCTTTGAAAATGAACTATTTTTTCCCCCAAAAAATCAGAGGTGATCATGTTTCAATGCGATTAAACATAAAAGCTGGGCTTTGGATACATCTTACCACACACTGATGTAGGTGTAGATAAAAACAGTCCATTCTGTCATGAATATTAATGAAAACATGTTTGTGAGTTTATGCAGCCATCAATTGTTATTAAAAATATCATGACAGTCTTGAGGAAGAGAAGGACTGTGAGAAGGTTTCCACACCAGATCCACAGTTTCCAAGCAGCTTGCATTTTGCTTTGTGATTCCTCCTGCAGTGAAAGGACGACATCTTCCCTGACCTATGGCTATGGAAAGTAGGGATCTTTCAAGCCCCCAGTGACTGGAATCACTTCCCTTCAGCTCTGAATTGCCTCCAAGCCTGCAATTAGCTGTGTCACCTGCCAGCTCCTTTGATTTCCTTCAAGGAGCACAAATTAGGTGAGGAAGAAAGTCAGAATCTTGCCAGCCCCCCACACCAAGAGCCATCATCCCCCCATGGGGTGCTGGTACAGGAGGGCATCAGGTTGAGAAGGCATGGCAGCTCACCAGGACATAGCCTCATCTATGCACAGATGGGAGCAAATCATCCCTCTCTTCTTGCTGGAATGTGTAGCAGCATGCAAAATCTGTGTTTGAAACAGTCAGTTTCTAGCAGCTTCACTTATTCTGCTTCCTCCTGGCATTCAGGCAGCATATGTGTCACTCGATAGAGACAGTGACAACTGGGCAAACCATTTAGCTGGAACGAGGGCAAAGCAGCCTGCAACGTGCTTGAAATTAATTTGAGAAATGCATTCACTTCCCATGACAAAAACTGGGTCTTAGGTTTACCAGAGCTATTGATAAATAATGCATGCATATGTAATGAAGAAGAAAACTCTTATCCCAAGCCTTGATGTCTGTAGTCACCTACCATTTGCTGAAGAAACACACTCCAGCTGCCTGCCTCCTGCTGAGCACAACACTGAGTTTGAAGCTAACACCTGAGATGGAGGCTCCCGAATTCAGACAGAAGCTGTGCAGCCATGTCTTTGGAAGCCCTGCATGGAATACCTGATCTGTGCAGCAATGAGGCAGACCTGCACTGAGATCTAGTTAGCAACAGTGGTTTGTTGCAGCTCTGACCTAAGCTTTCTATGTGCGAGTGATGCTGGAGTTAACAGGCATTCCCAGCTTGGAGAGATTCCCATTCTAGCTGTAGTGTACACCTAGGCCTGCTCTGCTCACGGTGGCTCCATCAGCAGCAGGGCAAGGAGTAAAGCAGGAGAGCTGACAGCCCTCATCACAGCCTGAGATGGAAACAGGGCCTGGGACTCAGCACATCCTCTGCTGGAGCATCTCCAACCCGTTCTACCTGCAAATCCTCTGCTTTGGGTCAGCTTTGTCTTTACAGTGCTGTAATTTCACGCGTCTTGTATATGGAACAAGATGGAAGTAGAGGAAGTATTTTCGCTTCATGTAATTAAAAATTCCTTGCGATTACTTGTGTAGGATGGTAAGAAAAGCTGACTGGGTAGAATGGCCACAGAGCTCTTGTCCTTTTTGGCAAAGATGACAGCAATCAGCTGTTTTTAGCATGGTGCTGCATATGGTAGCCAAGTAAAAATATGTTCTAAGCACTAAAAAAATTGCTGTCCTTGCAGGTGGCTGCCCAGGGCCAATAAGCTGTAGAGATAAACACAGGTGCTGAGGAGGATACAGCTCAGCCCTCAGGAGCTGGCAGCCATTTTGTCGCTGAGGGACCAGCACTGCTGTGCAGGGCTGTGGTGTCTAAAGGCTGTGGTGGCAGAGGAGAGGGGTAGTGACAGGTCCTGATAGGAGGAGGTGGTCACAAATTTGTGTTATAAATGGCAGCAGGAGCAGGGAAGTGATTGTCCATTTGTACTCGGCACTGGTGGGGATGTACCTCAAGTACTGGGTTCAGTTTGGGGTCCCTCTCTACAAAAAAGACATTGAAGCCCTGGATATTTCCAGAGAAGGGTAAAACTGTGATGGATCTGGAGCACAGGCCTTATGAGGAGTGGCTGAGGGAGCTGAGATTGTTCAGTCTGGAGAAGCTTAGGGGAGACCTCATTGCTCCCTACAACTTTCTGAGAGGAGCTTGTGGTGAGATGGAGGTCAACCTCTTCTCCCGGGTGGTAAGTTGCACCAGTGGGGGTTCAGGTTGGATATTAGGAAACATTTATTTTCCGAAGGAGTGGTGATGCACTGACACAGGCTGCCCAAGGAGAGGTGGTGGGGTCACCATCCCTGGAGGTGCTCAAGAGCCGTGTGAATGTGGCACTGAGGGATGTGGTTAGTGGGCACAGTGGTGTTGGCTTGGGGTTGGACAGGGTGAACTTGGAGTTATTTTCCAACCTCAGTTCTACAGTCCTGATATCTGGGAAGGGTAAGGGGAACAGCCCCTGGTACAGCCCTGCTGCATGGCTGGGAGAGCACATCTCAGAGCACGGTGACTTGTTTTTTGATCAGCTCAGTCTCCGCATGTGAAAATACCATCACTTTTGTTCGCTCCTGCTGTGTTGGCTCTTCTGTCCTGCAGCAGGCTGTCATGTGCAGGCCATCTAAGCCTGTCCGTTCTTTACAATCATACAAGAGCTCTCATCCAAAGATGTCTAAGTGGATTATGAAATCACCACTACTGTCGCCTTTCTGAATAAAAAGAGCATATCACGTTGGTTTACATGCTGACCAGAATTTCTGTGTCCCTTTGTTCTGTACTCAACCTTCCCCATCTCTCCATCCCACCACCTCCATATTCAGACCTCAGCGCCAGTGTAACTAAACGTGTTGTTATGATGTGACATAAGGAAATCACAACCTTCCTCCTTCTGTCACCTAAGCTGGCATTTGAATTCTTCTCATTTTGGTAGCTGATTCCTTCGAAATATGCACAGAAGCACTTGTGCTCTGCTTTGCAATGCCTGCCCTGCTCCAGCTGTCTGCTGATGGCTCAGAGATAAGCGCTTACCGTCTTCACCTTTGGTTACCTGGCTGCTTCAGGGTACTTTGCACTGAAGAACTTTAAACTGTTGGATTTAACATCCTCCTGCAGTCAGGGATTAACTTAGTCTCTCTTCTGAACTGTAATGGCCTCCAAATTTCTGCTTTAATACAATGGAGTGAAAGTTTTTCTGGATGAAACTGAGTTTCATCTGTGCCTCTCCGTCTCCCTTCATCCTCTTCCAGTTTTCACACCCACTTCTGTCCCACAGGTGAGCTGAAAATTCCCAGCTTACCCTTCTGTTTATAATTCACCATCGTTTCAAAGAGTTCACTGCATTTTCTTGAGCACATTGCCAGCATACATAACTTTCAGTCAAGGGAGTTAACTGGAGATCTTTGATCTTCCTTGCGTTTCCCCTCATTCTTTCTAACATTCCCTTGACAAATCTCCTTTATGATTCCTGCAGGGACTTTTCTCAAAGATAATGAAGCTTGCATTTGTTACAGGCATCACCAGTCTTTCTCTGATCAGTGCTACCGATATTGCTGAGACATTCCTAAGATGCGGGACACGTTTTTAGTGGGATGCGATCCATCTGAAAGTGGCACAGAGTGAGCACTTGTGATTGCTCACATGGAAGATGTGGGCAAACATCCCCCCGTGATCAGCTGCTTTGGAGGAAATGGAGGTGGAGATTACAAGAACTATGGCTGGGGTAGGAAACAGAACTGGAAGCGCTGGGTTTGGGCCTTTAGATAGAGAAATATGGAGACAGTAGATCCCAAGAGGGTGAGACAGCAGGGACAAAAAAAAAACCCAAACAAAAATACCACTTTCTTAAAGGAATGAGAAATGCAGGCACTTCTGCAAAGTGGTAGGTCTGGGGCTACTGCTCTAAGAGGAAAGGAGGAGGCTGTTAGTGATCCAGGCTGCTAAGCAGCAGTAAAAATGAAGCAAAACAGAGCTTTAGTCCCCAGACCAAGTAGCCCTGCGCTGGGAGCACTGCCAGGAGTCTGCACGTTCCTTCCTGCTCTCCTTCTATGTGTAGTATTTACAGGCAAGTGGTGGAGAAAAGCACAAAGTTGTATCTTTTTGAAGAGATGTAATATCTGTCATTATTTCACAGGTTTCATAAGTAGATTTCAAATATCAGGTGAAGAAATGCAGTACTGATAGCTGTGCCCAAAGCTCTTTGCTGTAATAGAGATGCATAACAGCAGAGTTCAAGTGAAAGCATGGGAGCTCTGCACTCAGCTGATGGGCCTATGATGCAGACTGGCAATATCTGGGCAAGAGAGGAATTCATAGTTGTGTAGGATCCAGCCAACATTCAGCATCCCTCTGTTTACAGGGTAGCACCTGCAGGACATTGGTTCCTTCATCATTTGAAACTGCTATCTTACTGGTAGTAAAATGAGTTGTGATCTTTTCTATTTCTTTTGGCTTTTGCCCATATAACATGAGGGCTTTCCTTTTTCTGCCTATTTCGACTAATGTTATTAGTGCACACGCACTGTCCTGAACTCAGAGCTGGCTTGACTTTTTGTGTCCAAATACAAAGAATTTTTTATTTGTGAATCAGTCTCAAAACTGCATTTTTTTATTTCCTGTCTGAGATTGCTGCCTTTAAAACACATACAACGTCCTCCCATTGTATATACCAGCTCATCCACCCAAGCTTCTGCTGTTTGGTGAGGAAAAGTAGGGGCTGCCTTTGTGGCCAGTGGTTTCAACACAAGATGGTGGTGGTGCTGGGGAAGGTGCTTGCACAAGCTATTATTAGATCAGTCAGCCTAATCTCCCAGGCCAAATTAGGTCTGTGTTCAGTCTTGCCCTCAAGACAATCCTGCCCTTCCGTTGCCTCTACAGAGTGATTAACCTCATGAACAATGCTTATCCTTAGAAGATCTATTGCGGACACTTGCATGGACTGCCACATACAACCAAGGCAGGGCACAGCAGTGGAGTCACATTTTAATCTTTGTGGTATCTTCGGAGTGTGAAGTGAAGAGGCAAAAGGCCTTTGGCTAAGTTTCACAAAAGCTTAAGTCAATTTAAAGCAATAAATCAGCTCAATCCTTCCTGCTTCACTTTCTTCTCTGCAGATCCCACCCAGGATTTATACCTAGGTCTGCTCTTCTCACAGTGGCTCTATCAGCAGCTGGGCAGCAAGCTGGAGAATGTCAGCCCTCATCACACCCTGAGGTGTAACTCAGCATGTCCTCTGCTGGGGCACGGGTTGTCCAGAGAGGTGATGGATGCCCCATCCCTGGAGACACTCAGGGTCAGGCTGGATGGGGCTCTGAGCAGCCTGATCTACCTGTGGATGTCCCTGTTCACCAGGGGAATTTGAGCAGATGGCCTTCAAGGGTCCCTTCACTGAAATGCTTCTGTGTTTCTATGATTTACCCCCACGCCTCACCAATGCAGATGCCTGCACCGCTGCTCACCAAACTGATCTAGATCTAAACCAGCCTTGGTGTGGAGAGAGTGTTAACCTGGACCAATTTTTCCGCAACGCATTTTGCTCTTTACCTGTCTTAATCCAAATGAAAAGGAGAAATATATTGGAAAAAGGAAGGAAAGCTGTGCATTCCCACACCCGTCTAAGTGTGGGTGGTGGGCCAGGCTGCCTCTACAGCAGTACAGCCAGCTTAAAGCGTTTGTGAAACTGCAGTCTTTGTTTCTTCATCAGTGTCTTGCAGAACCACATTTTCCTCCTGTTTATATGTGCCAAGCTTCCTCCTTTATTCCCAGTTCTGCTCAGTGCAAATTCATGCCCAGAGGTCAGAACAAGCTTCTTATGGATAGATCTAGAAGTTAGGAAAAGGCCAGGAGTCATATGAGGCTCTTAAAACTCCTCAGTCAGGATGAGCAGTAAAGTTTATCACATGTTGACTGAGGATTAATTTTTTAGTGCATTATTCACTTTCATGACTGGAATTTTATCTTTTCTCTAGGCTTCAGGAATCCCTCTGGGTAAAGCTGCTGCCTTCTCATAACATTTTCAACATTAGAGCCTCAAATGCTTGATGAAAAATGTCTTCTAATCTCATCTTTTCCCCAGCAAAGATCTCCGAGTTCGCTAAAATATTAACTATGGTTTTAATATCCTAGAGGGACTGAGTTATCTAGAATTCTTCCTGCTCTTACGACTGAAATTCAAAGCTCAACACATTGTAAACAGGCTGTCAGAGGAGACAAAGCATCCTGCCTATTCAGCCACATGCTGCTCCTGGAAAATTTCTGTTTTGCTGTACAGTTTTAATTATCCCCTTTGCAGCAACAACAAGGAAGCAAAGACAGAGGAGCAATAGAGAGCTAATGAATAAAAATCATACTGAGGATTGTGAGAAGGGCCTGAGGAAGGGTTAGGATGACTTCAGTGAATGCTATGGATTTCCATGATAAACACTGACAGAATTAGTTAGAGATTATGTTTCAGTATTTGATTGACTTCATGCTCCTCATCTTATCTCTCTGGTTCAGTAGGTATGGAATCTTGTATGGAAGCAAACAGTATTGAAGTAGAAACACTCTGGCAACTAGTATCAATTCAATGCCGAGACTGGGATTAACACCTACTGGGAATTCTTGCTAAGTACCAACTCCCAATGTATTTCCTCTACGGGGGAAAAAAAGAGAAGGAAACTTAGTATTAGAAAATATACATCAAAGAGGAAAAAAATGCACACGCAGATACCGTGGAAATGCCTCGATTAAAAGTAATGCTGTCCTCACAAATGATCTGATTTTCTACTTCCAACCTTTAATCCTTTTTCAGATAAAAAAGAAAAATAACCCAAAGCATTCAAAGAGCAGCAGCCCTAAGGGCAGTAGCCTTTTCTTCTCCAAAGGCCTTGCTAGCCCTGGGACTCCCTAGTCTCCCTAGCTCTAGTGACGTCTTACAACCAAAACAACTTGGGAACCTGAACATTCAGAACCTCTCTAGGTAAGAATCTATAAAACCTGACATAAACATCCTGGTATCACGCACAGATCTGACTGCTTAAAGAGACAGCCTCAGCTGATAAAAGGCTAAGGCAGAATAATATAAATTTTCATCACTGCATGAGGATCCTCCAGTTTTCCCATGGTTATGGAAGGTTTCGACTGTATTGCTGAAGAAGCATCTTTCTGAAACGGACTCTTCAGTTTACAGTAGAAAGAAGAAAGAATAGGGAATAGAACAGCACATCTTTCTTCAGCACAGCACAGGACCTAAGTTCACTCTCCAGTTCCCAAATGCCTCTGAAGAAGCTAATTTTGCCATCTAACTAAAAAGCTGAACAACAAATGTGTCTGCAATTCAGTTTTGTCAATACTTTTTATTCTTTCGCCTGTTGTCTTAGAAATCAGAGCATTTCTTTCTGAACCTTTCCTCCCTTGTTAATTCTGTTGTTGTTGGTAAGCATGCAAAGTCAACTAAAATGTTCCCTCCCTCCTTCAGACACTACCATTATTAGCTGCCATAAGGCAGGCCTACACCACACAATGTCTGATACTCCCTAGAGCTCCGAGGATGAGGGAAAAAACAGCTCTGTCAGTGTTATATTGTATAGCAGTAACTCAGAACGAGAGTAGTGAGAAGAAATCCAGAATTACCTTTACTCTTGTGTGCTTCAAGATAGGCCTCAGCTTGTTGACAACAGTGCCAGATAATACCGTGTGCATGAAGACTTAACAGATAACTTTTTAAAAATACACCTTTTATGTTATTCTGAAAAGCAATAAATAAGGATGTTCTTAAAATTCACGCATCAAATTCGCTTTTTTTCCCTCCGTGCAAATACAGATGTTTCTCCCTTGACTAGAAAACCGAGACACAGTCAGAGATACTTAGCGATTATCTTCACCCTCCAATTATAGAAGGTTCTACACATCAAATTAGGTCACAACTATGCATCACCATCATCTATAAATTGTACTCTCAGATAATCCAGAATCATAGACATTATGAGTATAATTAGTTTCATACAAACTCCTTTGTGCAGCTTGCAACTTTGTTCACAGCACAGAAGAAATTAGAATTAGGTCTCACTGCCTTTAAGGTCTGCTCTTCCTACCTGTGCAACACATTCTTTTCAGGGAACCTGATCTGGTAACAAATGGAACACGAATACAACTTGCTCTCTTATGAGCTACTTTGTGTAGGGAAAGTCAGCAGTTTCACAGCCACAAGTCTCTTGGGATTACTCATTTGTGTATAAAGCAAGTAGTTCTTCATTTTTTTGTGTGTTTGTTTGTTTACAGCTTTTCTCAAGGAATGTGAGCAACGCTATTCTCCCTTCCCAAAGGCAAGACGTATGGGGAATGGGGGTAACTACATTAACAGAACTACCCCAATTGAAACATATGTCCCTATTGACACTGAAGAACGTTTCCCTCACAGATGAGGCAGGTGAGCTATGCCTACACCCCTATCTATAACCCAGATGGGTGTGTACTTATTTGTGCATTACAGGTTCAGCCTCTCTGCACCCACAAAGGAAATATCTCCTCAGCCACAACTTGGGGTTCCTGTAGCAAACCTGCACTTAGGCAGGAGATGCTAATGAAAAAATGGAGAACATTTCTTTTAGCCACTTATTCTAATTTCATTACCGTCTCTTCTGCCAAGCGTTAACAACATTTTAAAGTCACAAAAGTACAACCAATCCCAACAATTCTAAATATATAGTCCATTGTAGAACAAAATGAAATCACCACAAAGTAGGGACTATCCATTTTATTTTCTTTAGAAATGGATCAAGGAAACCACCGTGCTCCAGAAAAAAAAACACACTTAAAAAAAGAACTTTTGCAGCAGGTAGCCTCCCTCTTAACAAAGCTGCACGTTGCTTACAGTAATGCAGATTGGACCTGGAGTAACAGAAACATGAATCCAGTGCCACCCCAAAGCTATGCTGATAGCAAGTACATTCACAAACAAAACCCTCCCCCCTAATTCAGCAAAACACCTGCAGAGTTCCACTTCTACGGCTAGCTAAAAATATTCCTATTAAAATAGAAAAAGATTTCTCTACAAAATTTTCGGGGATAGTCATGACATTCCTTCTAAATCTCTCTGCAGACAACTAAGGAAGGTGACACAACAGTTTACCTAAGACTTTCAGTTCCAAAACTCCACCAGATCTTCATTTACCTAAAAAAAAAAAAAAAAAAAAAGTCCAACATTGCCACCATGTGGTCAGAAACGGGCATCGTTCATCGTGGAAGTCGTGTGTGACATGGTAGGAAAGGCACCCAGCCAACGAATAACCACGCCGTCAGTAAAAAACGAAACTGAGTTCTGAGAAGGGTGACTTTATGCAGGAAAACCAGTTCTAAGTATGGGCCAGTCTACGACAAATATTGTGTGGTTAAGTTTTCAGCACTGTGACGCTCACCTCCCTGAAGGCACAATCCATTTCCACCCACTTCTTTCTAAGTACAACATGGACTTGCTAACGAGCAAAATCTGTGTGTATGCAAAATGCCCAAGACCATTCATTTCTTTAAATGGAACATTACTTGAAAATTTGGAAGCCTTTTTCCTGGGATTCAGAAAGTAACAGAAATTTAAAAACAACCATCTTTCACATGGATTTCTTCATTGCAGCCTTTCTCACACTGAAGAGATACGCTTCATAAATAATGTTTAAGAAGTTGTCATCGTTCTGAAAAACAAAACACAATCGTTACTACCAAGGAGACATTCTTGAGTAAACAAATAAGGTTTTACTTCCATTTCACGGAGAAAATACTTTTCTACCTTGCTCTGTCTTAGAAGCACACAACAGAAGGGCTATTTCCTTTACAGACATACATTCTATGGCTTGTATGTAATATATAACTGGATGGGAAGCAGGACCATAAGCAGTAATGAATAGATAGAAAGTAAGCTTTCCAAACTCACACTGATTTATCTTGAGTACGCTGTTCTTGCATGATACTGAAGAGAATACAGGCTCAGAGCAACCTGATCTAACTAACCTGATCTAATGCCCCTGTTCATTGCAAGGGCATTGCACGAGACGACCTTTAAGGGCCCCCACCAACTCTGAGGATTCTATGATTCTATGACATAATCCTGTAATTTCTTTTCTTTGCCCCCATTTACTTAACAGTTTCCTTAAGTTTCTTCCATTAGTTCCATTGATTATTGTGTCTCTGAAGGAACAGTGGAACACTTTGGGTTTTGCTCCTATACTAAATCCCACCTGGACAAACACTTCAATCTCATTTATCACAGGATGACTTGGGTTTGAAGTAACTCAAAGTTCATCCAGTTCCAACCCCCTGCCATGGGCAGAGCTGCCACCCATTCAACCTCGCCTTGAGCGCCTCCAGGGATGGGGAACCCACATCTTCCCTGGGCAGCCTGTATCAAGGCCTCATTGCTCTCTGAGTAACAAATTACTTCCTAACATCTCACATACATTTCCCCTCTTTTTGTTTAAAACCATTGCCCCTTGTCCTATCACTATTAGACCATTTCATTATTTTAGTCTTAATGCTCTGCTCCTTTTGCTCTGATGCATGTTTCACTTTTCTCTTTAGAAGACCATTTTTTGCAAGAGCTGGCAAATTCACACTAAGAAAAGATGTCTTAAGTAGCTTACATAAACATATGAAGATAATTAAAATCAGGATAGTCCTTGAGGAAAACCAGGAGCAACTGAGATTGTAGTGTTATATAACTGAAAATGACAGCTAAGGAACTAGCAATCAGCATCCCGTTATTAAACAGTAAATAAATTCCAGGTAACACAGTTAATCCCAGCTGTCATCAAGAACAGCGCGACTGAACATGCATTTTACAGATACAGTTTCAGTGCACAGAATCTTGTTTTCTCCTTTTCAATTTCATACATGGCTTTCCTATTATCCAAGTACGTAAGACAGAATATTACAGTATTTTTCTTTTTAGACCCAACATAAAAATAAGGAGGAAAATGAGATGAACAACTAGTGTCTTAAAGACACTATTTTATTTCTAGGTCTATAATTTAAACTTCATTTTATGTGAGTCACTTCAGCATTCCAATACAGGCATATTCTATTGCCAACCCACATAGGCATAGTTTGGCCTACAAACTGGACACTTCAACCCGTGCCTCCATTCATTACACACTATAGCCAGTTCTTTAATTCTACAGCCTCTACTTAAACTCCTCTCTTCAGGTATTAATTTCAGAGTAAGTTACTGAAAAAAAAAATCATCATTCACATAATCACAGAGCAGTAAACAGTCATCTACATGCTGTTAATGCTTTGTCAGATTTAAACTTGAATAATTCTAGCAAGAGGAATTTTAGCATTTCAAGTAGAGAATTATATAGAATAGATTGAACTAGCACACTTTTGGGTTATCTAACCCATATTTTAAAGTTGCTCACACTTCCCATTTGAATTCTTCTCGCTCTTTGAAGTATTTGTCTGCTAAGATAAACATCCCTTACTTTGCTAAAAATACAACAGGTATCTTTCTAACTCTTGGGACAGCCTTTTGAAGCTTTCGGTCATTTTTATTCTTTTCCTTCAACTGTAGCATCTTTCCTTAACCTCAAACTACATTGATTAATCACAGTGCATTTAAGCTAACATTAAACAAGAAGACACTATCACCTCCCTGCTCTGTGGAATAGTACTCAATGAACACAACCATAAAAAGCATCCAGCACATACTTAATTATCCATCTAGGCAGATAGATAGAACTCATTAGATGCCCAGGTGCTCATATCGAAATAGTAATAAAGGTTTAAATTGAAGTAGAACTCTTGGCACTTTACCTGGATCAGGTGTAAAAGTGTTTCCTGCAGCTGCATCTTTGTCACTGAACTGCTGTTGATCACAGGTGGCTCTGGGGTTTGCAGTGGTAGGAGAAGGTTAGCAGAGCTAGCAGCAGGTTCTTGGTTTGATGCTGCTAACCGCCCACCTTCATTGGCTTTTGGTGCAGCAGGTGTGGGCTGAGTGAACACCATTGGGGACATCAATAAGGTAGGAGTCACAGTAGCGGGAATGCGCTGAGGTGAGATTACCTGTCCACATAAAAATGATCAATTCAATAACCTGTTCAATTAATTCTATAGGAATTAAGATGATTAAAGATGCAGATTGATTTGCAACAGGTACAGAAATTGTGGGAGATCGGTCCAGTTACATGAACCTCTGGTTCAGGACTCCTGTATGATTCAGTTCCAGGTTAAAAGGTCCTCCATCCAAACTGAGAACGCAGTCATGGGTTCAAATGCAATACAGCCTACCTGTCAGGCAAACACTATTATTGAATAATGAGTACTTTTAGTGTAAAGTTTTCCATTGGGCCAGGAAGCCCTGAAGTCTGATAATATTCTTTCTTACTTGCAAATACCAACAGTAAAGCTCAGTCTTTGTATCTAATAATAGAAAATATTTGCCAATTACTACTTTCAAATTGCTGTTCATATGTGTGTATACATACACGTACATATGCATGCACACACACGTATCTATATTCTCCTTATATGCAAGGAGAAGTAAAAGAAAACAGAGATTAAATGATGTATTTGAAGACCTACAGTGAACTGATGGCACCATCAGAAACAACTGACTCCTAACCGATACTCAGCTTATAAAATCAAAACGGCCCTCAAAGAGAAGGAAAACCCAGACACTGCTGTAGTTCTGCCAAGTTCCCTCTCTGTCATATCCATACCAGCATGCAAATATCAGTGTCAAAGAATTTTTACATTTAAAATTTGTGATAAATCTCGGAAATCTAAAACCTGCAGGATTAGTCAATACGAGCAAATATAATATATGGCACAACAAAGTTTATTCACTAAGTTTGTAGATATTGAAACTTTCTGCAGATAATCCTAGTAATATGCTTAGAAACCAGTGCTTATTTTAGAGGAAAAGCATCAGAAGTCCATAGGGATGTACCGATATACACTGAGACCTTCAACGTGTGCACACATTCTCCTGCAGATACGCCTGTAGAAGACTGGCTGCCCCCAGATGCTCACGACAACATCTCTGACCTACTCATCCTTGTAGCTTGAATAACTCCTCTTCATCTCAAGTAAAACTGGTGGGTTACCTTAAATCAGATGATTCTTCCTAATGAATAATTTAAAGAATGCATATACAAACTGCTCTGCAGGGTAGGAGCCTCCAGCAAAGGAGTGACGGGGAGCCGCTGGAGGATGTAAATTGTCTCACTAAGACAGAGAAACCTAAGACTGATGATGTCAAAGATTTAAACGATAAGTCCTCTGAAATCACAGCACTTCTCTCTAGAGTCTGAGACAAACAAACATAACCTAACACAAATTATGCAACAAATAGCTACTACTGTCAAACATACACGTGTTTTGTTTTAACAGACATATCAAAAATTGTTTGTTTGTTTGTTTTCTGGATAGAAACAGCTTTTTCATAGAGTTTTCCAATCATATGGATGGTATATGGAATAAGCAATATTGCCATCTACTGGTGACTGAGCTAATATTGACAGGTTACTGCAGTATTTCAAGTGTTTGCCTCAGCAGAACAGAAAATACACATATCTTTTATTTTCAGTCCATACTAACTGCTTTTGTGTGCAAACATTACAATGTATTTTCTTCTGCTAAGAGATCATGCTCAAAGCTTCTGCCATTTAAGAAACCTATACGTAAACCAGATCGTTGCCTTTTAAAACATGAAGTCAAATTTTCAGTTTAGATTCTATTCAGATCACCTCCAGCCACCTGACAATTGATGCCCATCAGCAAATGTAGGGCACCAGATTGGTGTTGCTAGTGTGATTCCTATAGCGCAAAGCTTTTGCTGAGAGCACTGGAAACGCTCTGTAGGGACACACGGCCTTCAAACCAATCTTTTAGCCTTGAGTAATTTTGTACAAGGCATAACAGCCTTTCCAAAACACTACTGATGCCCTTCTTTCTCACGGAACCTAACACAAGCTGCTCATGCATCCAGCCTTCCCTGAATTAGCTCCAGCTTTTTCAGGTCAACACTTAAATCTCTGAGTCACTAATAACAGAGTGGGAGTCTACTGTCAGTTGTGCAGCAATAAAGTAAGAACAATGAAAAATGTGCAAGATAGTCACTGCAGCACGTATTATTCCTCCTCTGAAGCACAAATGCTCACTAGGGTATGTCTGATATTCTGCATGGCTGCTAGCAGCTAGATGACATTACAAGTAGCAAATTCACATAACACCACACACTAAGAAACACATGGCTCTCCTGTAATGGAGACTGGGACCTAGCACTGCTTTCCCTTTCTGCATGTGCAGAATTCCACTTGCATCAAGCACTCCTCTGGAATACCAGCACCCAGGGGATGCCACGGGCCGGTTGTAGGGGCATTATTTAGAGCTGAGAACAGTTCATCTAGGAATGGCTCCAGAATTTTAAGAACAATTGCTGTTAAAATGAAGCCAACTATAATGCTAATCTTAATATTGTTTTGTCTCTCGGGTATCACCCAGAAAATTTTAACTGATGCATAACTATAGAATCTGAAATTACATTTATGATGTTATACATGATATACATGATACCATCATACCACGAGCTATTATGCACCAGATACACCTTCAGAAGATGTAACACAGTAGGTAGATGACACATTTTTGATAGAAAACGCTCCAAGAAATCAAGCAAGAGATATACAATATAAGTGGACTTCCTAAGAAGAGATCAACTTGTGTCAAGGTTATTGTAAGCATTCTTAAAACCACCATTCTGATTAACACAAACACTTCAGCATGTGTGAATCTGTAATAGGCATAACTCATGCCTAATACTAAGCACATGTTTAAAGGCCCATTGCAGATTAATGTGCTTTTACTGCATCCAAAGCACGTGTTACTCACTGTCTGCATAAGGAATACTTCTTAGAATAGGGCTAGCATCAGATGAATGCTTCCGAGCATTATTCCTTAGCTTTTCATGTTTAGTTTTATTTTTTATTCTTTTTGTCACTGGTCTATTCCTCTCCACGTGGGAGATCGCAGTTCTTACACCATATGGAGATGCAGAAGCCAATTTAAAATTGGACTTGTAATGTGTCAATTGAGGAAAAGACTATTGCTTTAATTTTCTCAGCACTGCTGATAGATCTGGGATGTTCCTGTAATGTGATTTTTCCAAACAACAAAGACACTGACCAGATACCTTTCTATTCCTGTCAGGCGTTTTAGCATTCGCTTTTTTTTGGTATGCTGGATTACAGTAAAAAATGCAATCCCAAAAGATAAGTCATTACAGAGAACAAACCTTTTGCCATATTTCTCATCAGAATCTGCTTTGATCAATTTTGCATGAGCATGTGCAGATATATTGGTGCCAACTCAATTTCACTCAAATGTCTGTCTGCAGGCGTGGCAGCGCTTAAAGCTTTTGGTCTACGGTAAGGATGCGACTATAAAAAGATTAACGTTGGTTTTAAAAGTTGTTTTGAATTGTTAGCTTCCAGACTCTCTTCATATGGCAAATTCATGGCGATCTACAGGAATAAAGACTTCTACCTTAATTTCTATCCCTTTTTTTCTTTTTCTTTTGAGGGGGGGGAGGCAATCTGCTGCATGTCGAAGAGGCCACCCCTTCAACTCCTTAGGTGTCCCAAACAATAATTAGTCATACTTTCATCATTTTTAGTCCATTTATTATTATTGTTATTATATTTTCATTTATTTTGTATTTATTTATTAAAAAAATGTGTCAAAAACTGGATGTGTGCTCCGGTGGCGCAGTGGTAGAATTGCTGCTTGCAATACCGGTGCCCGGGTTCGAATCCCCCCTGTGGCGCAGGGGGTAGAAGTGCCGCTCTGCTACACAGAGGGCTCGAAACCTGGGAGTTGGACTCGATGATCTCTAAGGTCCCTTCCAACTCGCACGATACTGTGATACTGTGATCCAATGCCGTTTCAATAGCGGCCGTAGGTGTGTCAGCACAGCTACTCCTAGGCAACTTCAATCTTTTTGGACTGTTCATAGCCATGTAAAGTGGGACTGAGAGCCTTCTTAGGTGTTTTATGGGTGTGCTTGTGTTTGTTTTCGTTCCTACGTGTTAAAGCAGACTTGCAGCAATAATTCCAGTGGATGTGACTTCCAGTGAAAACTGTTCCCTTCTTTCAAGCTATTGTTCTATTTATACTAAAGCAGTAAAATTATCGGAACTGCATTATTAGTGAGACCTCTAATTCCCTTTCCATACGGAAACTAATGCTGACATCAGTTTCTTTCTCAGTTATACACAGTCATTAGCCTTATCAGCATCAATATGGATTTTTCATTTGAAAACACATCAAGATTTTCTCCCACTTCTTACTGTGCATATCGGCTTATTACGTACAGCCTGGCACTTGCCTCATTTCAGTTTTACCTCCCAAGTAAGAATGTCCTAAGTTTCCATGCTGTACATGCATTTCCCAGTGAATCGGACAATTTCTTGCATTCATTGCAGGCAACTTCCATTCCCAGTGAAAACAGTAAATTACTGCGACTCTAGATCCTCTTTCTATTCAATTAGCACTTCACTGGAAAGTCAGACTGCCATCTGTAAGCAACTGATCCTGAAAGATTTCAGTGACTAATCCACCAAACACTCCTTCACACAGATGCAAAATCACACTGGTTTAACTGGAAGAATTAAAATAATGGTGGCTATTTGCTTTATCAAATTCATCCTCCTCTGACCTCTCTCACGAAATTAGAAATCATGATCTGTCAGTGTTTATGGCAAACGTGGCCCACGTGGCCCTTAATTGTTAAATGGCTGTTTCAGCCTCCTTGGGCGAAAAATAACTTTCTAGAAATAAGGAGGATATTCGGAGCAGTGGCCTTTCATTCAGCTATTTAAGAAATTGCAGTAGAAAAGCAGCAGAAAAAAATGAATGGTTTATAATTTGGGTAAGTAACTTGTAGACTCCAGCACAGTGTTAGGCTTGTGGATTCTCTATCTCCTATAAAGGAAGTAAAAAGGGGCTTTAATGCTCATCCTCAAGCAGAGCCCACGTGAAGACATTCAAGCATGGAAGTTTCTACAAAGAAAGACATTGTTAGCAGAGAGTTGTCAAGGACTGGACACTTAGTAATCACATTTGAGGTTCTCCCGTAGGAAAGAAAAATGCATTCAGTAGAGATGCACAATCCCTTGACATCTCCTGAATTTTCTGACCCCAATACAAGGGTCCAAATGAAAAGAATTCAGCATTTTGGGGATTTGTCATTCCCCCCCCCCCTCTCTTTTTAAGACTTGTATGCACAGGGCAACTTTTCAAAACAATACTTATTGAATAAAAAAACAAAACTACTGAACAGCTTGGAGTGCGGTTATGGTCAAAGATAATGAATTCAGCAATGTAAAAATACTTTAACAACCTGCTGGGAGAAAGTAAGCATCCTTTCAGCATCGTAAGCACTTTCAGCAACTGGCACAAAAGGGAACGCTTACCTGCACATCAAAAGTTATGAATAATTTTGTGAGGAAAAAATACTGTTATATCCAAAATATTACAAAGTGTGGCCACTGAAACCTACGCGACGTTTCCAAACATGTCTGAAAAACCAAGAAGAGCTACATAAATACTGCAGTATTTTTTGTCATTACTGATGTACAGGAGACATCTTCTTTGGTATTTAGGATATCACTGCTTGGTAAATTAGAACTTCTTTATGCTGTTGATAAACTATCACCTGCAAAATGAATCATGTGTGCAAGATAGCAACACATAGTAAGGCAGAAAGAAGAATATACTGGTCAAAAAGAAACAGAGAGAATGGCCCTTAAAAGCTTATAAAAACTGATAAAACTGTTTCTGAAATTATTTACTTACCTGAAAGAGAGAGCTCTGCTTTTCCGTACCCGGGGTCTTTTCTATCCAGGAATCCAGTGGTTTCAAGGTATTGGTGTTCTGAGTAACAACAGGAAACTTAGCTGCCAAGGTTGGTCTGCTGGATACATGCAACTGTTCTTGTTGCACTATCTGGAGCTTCTTCAGTAACTCCTGAGGTGATATCACCCCAGAATTGGCTGTCTGATTGCCAGAGAGAGGAACTGGCTGTCTAGGAAGTTTGGACTGTTCTTTACCAAGCGTCTGTGACTCTAAAGTCTGACCTGGCAGGGAACCATTGAAATATACCAAAGGTGGCTGGGTCATATTACTCATCTGTGCTGCTGGTGCTCCAACAGCAGCAGGAGTCCTGCTGAACACAGAAGCCGTTGAGTTCACAGATCCCGTTGCACTGGGATCCATTTTAGTCATCAGCCCTGACTGACTCTGTAATTTCTGTAACAAACTCTGAGTACCAGCAGCATCCTGAACTACATGAGATGTTGTAATGCCATGAGAAGTCACAGGCTGGAAGAGTCCTGTGAAAGCCTCACCCACAGGGTGGATATTGCCATTTTCACAGAGTCGGTTCTCAGGAAACTCAGCAAGCGGGTGAAGGTCTGTCCCACGCACCATGAGCTTCTGAATAGCAGGGCAAAGCTGTTTCTCTGCACAGGGAGAATGCCTGCTAGGTTCTTCATAGGAGAGAGAACGTACCACACCCTGCCTAACAGGAAGGTTCTCTTGATGCTGTTTATTAAGTGGTTCTGTGACATCTGTTTTCTCTTGTTTTCCAAACAGGGCTGTCAAAGACAAGTGTTGTGGTTCAGGATCCGCATTCTGTGAAGGGACAAAGGAAAAAATCTTAGGCGTAGTTATCTCATGCATGATAAATCACATTCAGTGGTGACAATATTTAGCCAGAAGTATTCAAGAAAAAGCCAAGAAAACTGCTATGCTCTTTTCTCCCAAGAGAATTTCTAATAGTTCAGTCACATCAGAAGGGCAAGAAAACAGTTGTCAAGCTGCTAATGTGGGAGAAAAAAAAGTGAATCTGAAAGATAGCAGTGGTTTCACTTTAAATACCATAAAAGAGCATCTACCCTTCCTGCCATCCATACAGCATTAATAAAGAACAAAAACCTCCCCCTGTGCAGAGCAAGGTCACTTCTCGTGCACCCCCTTGTCACAGCTGACTGAATTCAGCTTTTGCAATATGGTATAGTTTGAAGATGTATCAAAAGACTTTACTTATTTAGATTACCTACAATTCCCTTGAAGACAACAAATACAAAAAATGCAGTTCAGCAATTGACAACACCAGCTTGGGATCAAAGGAGCATCCCAACATTGAAAAACAAGGTGGTTTTTAATTTATTTTTTATTTATTTTTCATTGCTGCATCAGGATGGTACGTCTGTAACTGAAGTACTCAGATTGGTGGGGATGGAAGCAGACTGTTTTATAAACAGATCAGTTCTGCGTTTAAAAAATAATCCTTACTGTGATTTTACCACCAATTCTTGCACTGACCTTATGATCTAAATAAGTACTCCTAGCTGGCTGCTCAATTACATCAACACTAGAACACACACAGAGCACTTTACCTTGCTTTGCTGAGATATTCGTTGATGTTGATTTTCACTAGGCTTCACTGGAATTGGTTTGATTAGGTTGGGGTTGTTACAGATTGCAGAGGAACTAGTTATTTGTTTTGGCTCAGAACAGGTCTTACACTGAAATAGAAAATCAGTATTTTTTACTAAGTGTTACTGTACTTTTTCCTCTTAGTTCTCTACCATAGTAAAATCTGGACATAGCTGGGTATTTGGTTACCAAAAATGACAGCCGTGGCACTGATTATGCAGTGTTATGCTGTTGAAAGAACTACAACCTGACTTTCTAAAAATCAAAAAACATATGTAAAAATAAACAATTTCAAGGTTTTCTGAGCACAAGTTTTCCTTTTAGCTTGAAACTCAGTTCTCATCTTTTGCTTGTCCTGCACTTAACACAAACTCAGACCCATTTTTCCTGCACTGGGAGTCAGCTAGTCCTTTAATAGTCTCACGTAGTTTAGACACAGGTATTTATGTGCACATGAAGAATATCCAAAATGCTTTTTGCTAAATACTGAAATTTTAAGTCAAACTCTTTTACATAAACATTCCACAATGTGGGAACTTGTATACTCACACAGAAAAATAATTAAAGATTTAATCAAGTTGTAGATCAGCATGTTTCCCTATTAAATATGACATGATTAGTAAGTGTATTTATAAATGAGCAGGCAAAGACAGATGACCAAAAGTAGTCATAGAGACGCCATCATTTAATTTGGAAAAAAAATGTGCAGAATGAACTGCATGAAAAGAAAAATATGGAATAGGAAAAAGTGAATAAGATAGTTCTGTTTACACTGCACCCAAAACAAGGATCTAGACAACAAAATCAAAAAGTAATGGATGTACAAGGAATGCTATTGTCACTATAAAAGAAAATACCACTTAAGAAGTCACTGTCTCTAGATAAGATTGAAACCAAGAAACTGGGAAGATTTTTTAATATATATATTTTTAAAAGGTACCTACAACTTAAGACTAGAAGAAAACAAATATCACTCCTATCTTCAAGGAAGGGCAAGAAGGAGTATTTGGAGAACTTCAGGCCAGTTTGCCTCACCTCAGTCTCTGGGATGGTGATGGAAGAAATGTTCCTGGAAGCCACTTCAAAACATGTTAGGGAAAATAACCTGAGTGGGAATATCCAGAATGGATTTACTTGATCAACCTCATGGCCTTCTACAAGGAGATGAGTGACTCAGTGGGCAATGGCAGAGCAGTGCATATTGTTTAGCTTGACTTTAGCAAAGCCTTTGACACATAACATCCTCAAAGACAAACTGATGCAAAAATGATGCAAACTGAAGATAAAAATGCAGGCTAGGTAAGCAGACAGTTGGAACTGAAAACTGTCTGGTATACTGGACTCAAAATATTGTTGGCATGAAGTCCCACAGGGGACCAGCTATTCGTAGTATACCCCAGGGTTTGATATTTGGGTCAATACTGTTTAACGTAAGTCATGACCTAACTGATGGAACAGACCAGGCAAGCAGAGGATCTAAAATGAGGCTGTGCAGTCAGTAGACCTGGTGGTTGTGGTGCCATTCAGAGGTACATCATGAAGTTAAACAAAAGGAAACTGAAGATGAGTAACCCTATGCACCAATACAGGCTGGGACCAAACAACAAGAAAGTAGCTTTGCAAAACTGACACAGGACTCCTGGTAGACAAGAATCATAGAATGGCTTGGGGTGAAAGAGATCCCAAGGATCATGAAGTTCCAACCCCATTGCTACAGGGTTGCCAACTGCTAGATCAACTGCTAGACCAGATTGCCCAGGGCCCCATCCAACCTGGCCTTGAACACTTTGAGGTATGGGGCATCCACAGCCTTTCCAGGCAACCTGTTTCAGCATCTTATCACTCTCTCAGTAAAAAATCTTCCCCTGACATCTAATCTAAATCTCCCCTCCTTCAGTTTGAAACCATTACTATCCACCATTACCACTATCACTATTAGGTTGTGTAAGATTTGATTTCTGTCCTGTTCATAAACTCCCTTTAAAAATTGGAAGGCTGTAATGAGGTCTCCCCACAGCCTTCTCTTTTCGAGGTTGAACAAACCCAGTTCTTTCAGCCCATCCTCACAAGAGAGGTGCTCTTGGATCATCTGGTCTTTCTCCAAATTCACCACATCTTTCCTGTGCTGGGAACCCTAGACTTGGATGCAGTACTCCAGCTGGGGCCTCTTGAAGGCAGAACAGAGGGGGACAATCACCTTTGTTGCCCTTCTGGCCATCCCTCTTCTGATAGAAACCAGGACACCACTGGCCTTCCAGGCTGTAAATGAACACTGCTGGCTCACGTCAAGTTTAAAAGTCAATAGGTAAAATATGGGATATAGAAAATTCTGTTTAAACTTAAGAACAAAACTCTACTACAAGGCTGTTCAAATAACAAATGGATTGCCTGAAGTGCATAGAGATATTCAAACCCCGAATTAACATGCCTCTAGGCAATGTGCTTAAAGCAAATGAGGCTGGGCAGAACTTTGTGATGCCACTCAATAAGCAATAAGCACAGGCAAGGGAGTTAAGTCTGCACCGTTAAAAGAAATTATTTTTTCCGATTCTTTTCAGCTGACACATTGTTATCCTTGTATTTGAGGAATCTTTTTTTAAGCACACTAAGATAAATGACTGGATTATTCTTAAATCACTTCACTTTCTCAGTCAATTTCTGACCAGTGACTTTTGTTGTCTCTTGTTCACTTCATGACAATTAAATATCTGACCTGTTAGTTATCAGATGAAAACATTTTCATAGTTCAAGTAACTGCTTCCTGTAGCCACTATTGCCCTACACTAAAACAGGTGGATATCATTCCCTTTTTATTATTTTTGCTTGGACATATCCTAACCCATTATGATGTTATACAGAACAAACACACACTTCACTAAGACTAAATATCTCTTCTCTCCCAGATTGTTCTTTTTTGTACAGGATGCTGCCTTTTCTTCAATATGCCTCCTCTCTGCTATTTTTCAGCACAGGATTTTGGGGAAAAACTAACATATGATCTATGACATACTCTTGTATACTTCATAATGAGTTCTGCAGACTTTCAATAAAGGCATTAGGCCTTTATTTCTCCAGGGTATTTTAATAAGCTGAATTCTTCAGAAATCTTGAGTACCTTAGATACCACTGCCACAGCCAACATAGAGCCAGAAGAGTTTAAAAGTAACCAGTGTAAGAGCATTTTCTTGCATGCAATTCAAATGAAATACAAAATGAAAATGCAAACTACAACAGTATACACAAAGGGCTACTGTGGATGATGTTTACCTTGACTTGGAATATATGCATGATTTGATAACACGGCTAGTAGGCTGGTATCCAATACAGGAGTATATACTGAAGAAGAAAAGCCCTGTGCTGATTTCTACTACTGTAGCTCAGAATATAAGGTCACTCTGGCACATTGGCAGCATGGCATAGCTGATGAGTAAATCAGGAACACCAGCCTGACATTTAAGCCACTCTTGGGTAAACAGGTAAAAAAGATACAATCTCCCATCATCATCAAACAGCAAAAAGCAGCTTTCATAGAAATGTCAACATGCTCTTTACTGTTAGAACCAGCAGAGTACTGATGTGCCACAATACTTCATGATTACCACATCTTGCTTCAGAGGTCAGTCCTTTAATCACGTGTCTTATTCAAAGCTATGCTCCTACAAGAGATGTGTATGAAATTTAAAAGTTCTAAGATCAAGCTGAAGATGAAGCAGGATTAAAACAAAAGACAAAAAACAAAAAAAGCCAAAAAAAGCCAAAAAAACAACAACAAAAAAGGGAAAACATTGATCAAAAAGAAGAGAGGCATTCACTGAGGATGTCTTAGGCAAGTTTGCCTTAAATGTCTCTGACTACACCAAACAACTGTTCTCTGCTAAAAGATTTCATAGCCTACCTGTGCAATATGAAGCTCAAACTGAACAGGACATTGCCAAAAGGAATCAAACAACAGTCACACATGGTACCATAAGTAATGCAGCTGTCCAGAAGCAAACATCATGTCATATTGTCATCTCATGGTCTGTAGCTGAAACCTGACTGAGAAATGAGCTGCAAAGACTTCTCAAATACAAAAACAAGATGCAAGAAGGCCTGATATCAGGAGAAGACTGTCAGCCAAGACTTGATGGGATTTGCTAAAGCTTTGTAGATGGTCAGCTATGTCGAAAGCAACACAGAGAACTCTGAAGCTGTGTGAACTTAAATGTAGAGAATCTCTGGAAATGTGGGATTTCAGTCTCACTGATGTAAAGTAACCACAAGACAACATTAGTGAACAGACACGAAAATATGCAGGGTGCTCTGCAGAAGAGAAAAGCTGGAAGACGAGAACAGTCTCAAAGAGAGCAGTAGCAGCAAGGATATTCAGACGGATCCCTGCTTAAGCAAGACATTCACACCCAACTCAGACCATTCAAGATTCCAGCATACAGCTTGCATCATCCAACCTGAGTACAGCACGGTGGCCTTAGGAAAGATGAGCCCTCTGGGGAGGTGATAAGCTACTATCAAGTCTTTCATACCACTAACAAATCAAAAGCTACTAGGACAACTGAAAACTTACAAACTATGTTTCTGTTCAAGCCTGGCATTACCACTGAAGTATTTTGCTAAAAGACAGCGAAGAAGCAATCAACAGACATAAAAGCCAAGAAGCCACCGCTCACTACCAGACGAGATGTTCTTAGCAAGTGTCCTCGTGTGTGTCCTTGGTAATGAAGAAGGAAGACTCAGTTACTCTGGTCACATCAACCAGACAAAGCTTGTGCACCTCATCTGACCTCTAACAGATCAAAGGACAGTGAATTAAATGGGTGAATGCTAGAGAGGAACTGTGTAGCACAGAGCTAAAACCACTCCATCTATTGTAGCACAAGGCAAGGCACAATGGAACAACACATTTTGGTGTACTTTTTCTGTACCCCAGCAGCTCTTCAACTGCTTATCTTTCTAGCTATCATGATGAAGCCTCCTAGAAACACTTCTCCTCACCAGAATTTAAAAATAATAACTGAGGACTTATAAATTAGGTGGAATTCCTGAGATGCTTGGAAAAAATGATATTCCTTTCTTAAGGTTCACAACAATTTAAAAGGCACCTTATTTTCTGAAACCACATGGAATTCAGAAGGAAGAACAACATAATTCATAACTCATTTCAGCGTGTTAGTACTGTAAACTCTAAGACATATGTTGACAAAGAAGTTAATGTCGTAAAAAGCCAAAAAGCACAACTGCTATGGAACATATTGGCATAAAATACAACAATAGCTGTCACTGACTTTGTTTTTCATGCCCTTCCTAATTTTGTATTACCAATCAAGCAAGAAAGAGCACAAGCACAGTTCATTAGCAGTCAGATAATAGTGCTCATGGCCCAGAAGGAAAAGTTCTCATGTTATTTCCCTATAAGCAGAAAGATTAAAGATGAGGTATGATGAAAATTTGGCAAAGATCCTGGCTGCAGAAAGAAAGAAAGAAATCAAGAAACTATTAAACACAGATCTACAATTTCCTTTCCTTGATGTGCTGTGTGTTCACGTAGAAGTGGAAGGTAACTTTTAAAACATGTACTACATCCTTCTCATAGTATCCAATGACCGCCCAATATTTTTCTAGTTTTCAATTTTTAAGGCATCTAATGAAATTATATTATGAAACACTGAAGTAATCAAATTCCTTCTATTTCAAGACTAGACACCAATTCAGTTTAACAATAATAAGAAAAGATATGAGGAACTGGAAGCGTTTGTTGACTATTAATACATTAAATCCTTATTACAGACAAAACAGATCCCAGCTTCAAAATAAACTATACCAACAGAAAAAAAAGGCATGTATGTTACCATAACTCAAACAGTTGCTATTTGAGGATAAGAAGTCACATTTCACAAAGTGTACTTTTTTTCCCCCCTATGCTTATGTTTAAAACATATGTACTTCTAGACTCAAAGCACTTACGTAATGACCTTTATTGCTGCATGGTAACACATATGAAATACAGGAAACAGCTGTAGGAACCTGCAGGCTCTGAAACAATTTGCAGCACATATATGAATTGTTAAAATTATTAGATCTTTATTCCCTGAAGTAAAACATTTTTGATTATCCAATAACAGAGAACATTATTAGTCCATTAGTTACTCCGTGGTTTAGAAGCCTTGGAGACCAATGCAGTATCACACTACATTTCAACCTTTTCATTTGCTTCCAGTAGTGTCTAAGATAGACAATAACTACAACTAAAGGCACTAAGTTCAAAGTTAAAGGTTTTCCCTAAGGTAGACCATTTGTGCACAGAAACTACTAGCACTTTTGAATACTTCACCCTAAAAGGGGACACAAATTTCACGTACTGAAAGCACAGGCTCTCTAAAGGTCAAAATGAAAGCCAATTTACACTTGCCCTTATACCCTAGCATTCAACAAATAATCAAATCTCATTCATGTTCTCTTTGAGGAGTTACTGACAGAATTCAATTCCTTCCAATCTTTAGAAAATTCTGACACAACATAAATACTTTCACAAAATGACAGAGCATTCTGTCCAAATATCAGCTTAACTTTGAGTAAAATTACTTTACAAAAAAACAAAGTTTTAAAATGTAAAGTCTGAGCTGATAAGCAACACAGTATCACCAAAAACAAAAGCTGAGATTTTAGAGATAGCAAATCTCACCTTGGTGTACTCATCTTTGGCCTTGGTAAGCATCCGTAAGATATCCACTTCTTTGTTATTAGCGGAATTTGTGATCATAGGGGACACTCCTGTTCCCGTGCCCTGCTGTGCTTTGAATTGCTCTTGCTGAGTTAGGCTGAAAGCAGGAGGTGAGAGAAGAATACACAAGACAAAAACAGGTAAAACATAACAAGTTTGACTACAACTACTTTACAAGAATTTAAAAATAAATGTGTTTTGATTCCCTCACCTCCCAAACTACATAACAATACAGTGAAAAATCTCTATTTAAATATTTATAATAAAGCATAATTTGACCAGGTGCAAGAAACATTTTCTCCAATCTTGAACAGACTGGGTCATACCCTAAAATTTCCGTAACTCAGTCACAATTTCCATACCCAGAAGGAGCAGGGAATGTATAATGTTATTCAGTTCTGCTGGTGGCAGAGGATGGCAAACACACACAAATCAGTCATTAACTACCAGCAAATGACCAATTTCCTGCCCCAGCTGCTTTATTATTATTGTAGAATGCTGAGAATTAAAACACACAGCCAATTGGCTGAATGATAGGGTATTTCTTTTTTTTTTTTAATCCATGTGCAACACCGCTATTATAAATGACTACACATGGTTTACAATACCATGAATTCTTTGCAAACTAGTTTTTATTGTGGTAAATTACCAGTCTGAGAGTACCTAATCACCACCAACTGAAACTTGAGCTAGTTAACTAAAATTAGCTGTCAAAAAAAATGGGTTTCCTAGGGTTCACTGCTTATTTCTGGAAATTCATCCCCATCAATTATTCCTTGGGTCATAACCGAGTCAGTTCAGAGCTGCAGAACACAGAGCAAAAGCTACAAAAAACCCCAGACAAAACCCCACCACTGTTACAGTCAGTGTTTAACAATGTTTTGTCACTGCAAAATGAAAAGCAGCAGTGAATTCTTTACAAAGAGATGTAGGGGAAACATGACTAACTCCCTATCCAGTATTTTAAACAAGTCCAATCTGGAACACAGTGGCAGAAGAGTCAAAGCACTTTGCTATGTAATGAGATGTACAAGGATGAGCCTTGTTTGGACTTGTACTGTAGGACACGAAAAAAGGCACTTGATATTTGGCAGTCAGAATTGATATCACTTCTTCTTCAGCATGCTTCTGGCTACAGAAACACGTTTGCTAAGCAAGCTGTTAAGATTGGTACAGATGACATGAAAAGGAGAGATTCTCAGCTCTGCCTATGCTTTCACATTGCCCCCTGTTGTACCTAATGATGTTGGCTTGACTATATCAGCCTCCCATGGCTTTCCTGGGATGACAAGGTCTGAGCTCTAAATCATTCCTCTTCCTATCCCTTACATGAACTGTGACACAATGTTAAGTTCACCTCCCTGTGCCACAGACAATTACTAATCTAAAGTGTCCATTCCTACAGTGCCCTTTTCCTACATAAACTTCACATTATACCTCTTAAAAAAAAAATAAATGCAGATTATGTACATTGATAAAATCTGTAAGATTTCAGCTCCTTCCTCTTCCAAGCAAGCAGGAAAACCTGTAGAATGTAGTCTTAAGAAACGAATCATCGCAAACAAGGCAGTCATTAGATCAAGCAGAGGGAAAAACAGACGAATGAGACCTGCCAATGCTGGACAAATGGAAAAAGCAGTGACAGTGAAAAAAATAGCCACTACATTGTCAGTTAAAAAGCCATCCATTATGTTGCAAGATTAATGTGGTGTTGGAGGAAATCTTGATCTCCCATTTCATTGTAGAATTAAGGTTGCATAACATATGTAAAATATTCTTAATATGAACATGGAAGTTATGAATTCAAAGCTAATTAAAGCCTTTCTTTATACTAAAGCAAAGTGGATTCTTTACATTCTGGTAAGAAAGAAGGAAACAAAATTTCAACCACGATGCAGAAAAAGGATAAAATGAATAAACTGTATTATTGCAGTATTCCTTTATGATAGTCCATACTTACATTGATAAAAGAAGAAAATCTTCCCATACTGAGAAACACATTAACCCCTCCCAAAGAACACAACTGAATAAAACAGATCTCTTAATCATCAAGAAACAGATCAGATGAACTGTTACACTTTGATGTAGCTAGAAACCTGCATAGCAAATTATGGGAAAAGCACTGCAATCATTTCTGAATATATAAAATGCAGGTGTGAGACAATTTTACTTGCAACAGGTTCTATATGAGCAGGTTGCAAGTAGAAAGGTACAACCATTCTAGTAACATAATGTGCATGTATGTACAGAAGTATATGTATAAAAAAAAGCACAAATTCTTATTTACCCGTCACTTACTTTTTCATGAGCTCTGCAATTCTTTGGCATTCTTCCTTATCATAAAACCAAATCCCATATATGGACACTGTAAATGCACATCAAACACAAACTATGAGCATCTTCTCAAACAGCATTTCTATCTGATAGCAGTTCTGCCTGCTAGATATTTTAAAGTGACCTGTAAGTTTTAGTTCTTATATCCTTCATTTCCCCTTCTAAAGAAGCGACACCTCAAATTCTGCAGCAAAATCAAAACAGATCTAAAGGTATACCTAAGAATGTACATTGCGAGCTCTTGAACCTTGGCTACAGGCAAAGGTACCTCTTGATTCTTTTCCTCAAAACACTGAAACAGAAGCTTGTCATTTTGTATTTTTTTTCCTGCTTAATAACTTGTCCTCTGTGAATTTTCCAGTTGTCATATCATAATGATTAGATCCCAGGGGTTAGTGTACAGCAGGCAGTGTTGCAAACAAATATATACAAGACGTGCTCAGCCTTCAACAACCATGAGGCTTATCGCATATACCATCAAAGTTGTTATGGTAGTATGAACACATCTCTACGTCCTCGTGGATCTCCTGTAATTTTATCAACTAGTTAAACCCCTGTAAGTTATTAGCTGTATCCAACATCAGGATTAGAAAACCTGTATCTAAATTCAGACTTCTGATTCTGGCTTCCACAGCTTTGCCCAGCAACAAGATTTATGTGTACTAACAGTTCAAAATTCTCCCATGTACCCTCTACTTAACCACCATCATGGTAATAGCTGTAGCTAGTGAAACTTTCAAAACAAGGAGCTTTTTCCACCCATAAAGTTCCAGTTACTCTGGGAATAACCATGTAACATAGTCCCGTCATATACTTGTGAATGATCCATTCATATTTTTCAGTTTTAACCTCAGGCACAAATTTGCTGTGAGAAGGGAGAGGAAGAAGCACTTATAGGTTAAACACGGACCTTCCCCCCAGTACCCTGCAGTCCCTCTGCAACCTCGTGAAATGTACACATTCTCCTTGTATGATATGGTAGCAAATATGTAGCCACCCTGTTTTTCTCCTTCTTCCCCTCCTAGTGTACTGTAGAAAAAGTTTCCTTTAATCAGACTACGATAAAGCAATTCCTAACAAGCCTTCCAACACAGTAGAGGCTAGATTCTATTTGCAAGGAGAGGAAGTGGCTAGAATACCCGTTTAAAAAGAATTACAACACCAACACTGATCATGTAATATTTCCTTGTATCAGAGGAATACAAAAGCAATTGTTGCTTCAGTTCCAAAGAACAAACCCATGACATATAAAGTATAAGTTAGCTTTGTTAATATTTGAAAAGAAACCGTATGTGCAGCTGTTTGCAAGACAGAAGTGTAGTACTTATCACCATTTCCCCTCTAATTTTCAGCCACGTGTTGTCTTTTATACAGCTAAAAATAGTTCAACTATTTAACACAGAAAAAAAGCGGTGAAAAGCATCTAAAAAGCTATCCTGTAGACAGGCAAGAAGAACCTCTTGTAATGTATATAGCCCTTTTCATGGCTAAATTTTCAAAAGTTTGATTATCGTTTCTGGTATTCACCATAAAAATCATAGGCAACAATGTGCCTCAGTGGTTCGAAGATCCACCTACAAATGTCCAACATACGAGCTGAATTACCTAGACCATTCCCTTTTTGTAGCATGGACACCGACATCAATATGCCTTTAAAACAGACATTATTCCTTTTACATATACCATCAGTACTAAATTGCAAACCTGTAGAACAGCATGTGAATAATCAGCAAGGTTCCAACATACTGACCTGTAAAGCAAAACTACACATCTTTCTAACTCAACATATTCAAATATTTTATGATGTGTTAGTGTTGTCCATAGCACAGCCACAATATTCAGTGCAACATTGTAGTAGTTCAAGTCAAAATTCTTTTAATTAATCCAGATTCTTCTTTGTTATAAGAGAATCTACAATGTAGAACAGTACTGAGAACACATCACTGAATGTGCGTGACTGGTTGAACAGCTTCATTTTTTGGCCAGTTGACCAAACATGGCACAGGCTATTTATGACTATTGGATAAAATTGAAACCTGACAGTCCTACGGAAATACTGCAGCGCTTCTGGTCATTGCAAGTTTAAAGACTGGAATCAACAGCAGACACAAGCTAGTTTACCTCACTCAGTTTGGAGACCAACACACGTGAGCTGTCTGATTATTTGTAAGGAATGCCACTTTTGTAGAATGACAGCTACTAGTTTGAAATACAACTCATACAAATGCACAACTATTTCAGATCACAGCATAAGGATACTAATTATCATTAATCTGGCCCACCAAAGCAAGCCACTAATGCAACAATAAATCACATTTTAAGCAAAGCTTTAAGCCAATATATGGCAGACACATATACCTGCCTTCACCACCAAATCTTCTTGATGCAGAATTTCATCCCCTCCACACTGGTATACATACAAAGGCACACACAATTTCTCACCTCAATCAAAATGTACTTGCAAACCAGACAAACAAGCGCAGCTGGACGAAAGTTGAGACAGAAAATCTACATCTACTGAGCATACAGATTTCCCCTTCAGCAGATTTCCCCTTCAGCAGCAAGATCTTCCAGAAGTGAGGAATCCTCTTTTTCTCCCTTCCACACTTGCTCCATCAGTCCAGACAGACCAGATGAATACTTCAGAAGTACACTGAGAAAGAATCGTGCAGATGCTCCATTTGATGCAGCACAATGTACTTTAAATGCTTTCATGAATCGGATAACAATGTACCAGCAAGGAGAAAATACTCTGGTGGTGATCTGAGATACCAGGTACCCCAAATATGCTAACTCATATTTTCATATTGGGGTGCTTATCACCTCAGCTAACCACAGTGTAAATTCATACAATTCATTCTGCTACTTATGGAAACAAAAATGGAAATGGAAATGAAATAAGTAAAAGCAACCTATTGATGATCATGTCCTTCATTAATGATGAACAAAACATGGCAAGCTTTTCTTTTATATATGAGAATACATGAAAATCCACGACTAGCAAAAGAAACTGAGATGATTACAAACTGCAACTGTCAAACTAAGAACCTGGAATGCTCTCCACTAACAAAAAAGATAAACAGACATACAATGTAAAATTCACTGCAGGCTTTCTACCGGCATGAAAACACTCAGTGTTTCATTGGGATTAAAACTAAAGAGATTATTTTCTTATCCACCCTCTGTCTTATCAGACTGTTTGATAAAACAGAAATCCAGACCTAAGTATAATCTGTAGAGTGGTAATGGTAATTTTGCTAAAATGTTCACATCTTAAAAGTGAATCACTAAATGGCGAAGGTACAAAGCAAATTCTTCCACTGCAGCATAGAAGAAATATTATGTCACTTGTAGGCCCAGCTTCAGCTATCAAGTTATCCAGAAAGAGATTACCATACAAAACAGAAAAAAAAAAGGACAAATCAAAATCAAGTATCTTTTTTTCCCCGAGTGGGCCAGCCACATGAAAGGAAGCTAACAAAAGACCAATAATGAGAGACTTATATACTGACAAGATGGCATACATTTAGTCATCTGCATTCAACAGCTCCCAACTCATTTGAGTTACTAAAAGAAATGAGATTTAATAATGAACTGATTACATAAAGGGGAAAAAAGGCACCAAAGCTGTAACACTATTAGCAAGATTAAGTAGTACTAGAAAGATATAACACAACTATCAAATCAACAAGATACAGTTAATACTGAACTAGAATAAGTAAGTTAAATTATCCAATTGAAAGCATAATTAAAATTAAGGTATATCAGTCTTTAGAATTTCTGAATTATAGAAAGGTAGATTTCTTCTTCTAGTACATATTCAAACATTGCAGCATCAATTTTGCCAGACCCACTGCAAAAAAGCCCCAACTGTAGGTTACTCAATCAATGAGTTCTTAACTTAAAATGTGACTGAAGACATGCCATGTTAATTTTTTATCATTTTACTCTAAGGCAAATGCAGTCCCTCTATCTATGATACAGTATTTATGATTGCAGTCTAGCCATATGATGATCAATGCACTTTGCTCAGGCTCAAGTACGGGAGACTTTGCCCATTCCAACTCGACATCCTGCTCTGCGGGATAAAGCGGAACAGGACTGCAACAAAGGAAAGAGGATTTAAAGTATCTGCAGTTAAGTCAGCTGCATGCTGTCTCTGAAAGCTGAATACCATCTCTGACGCCGTCCCTCAGATATTATGCAATGGTACGCAAGTTGTGAAATGTCATTGTAAGTGGCTGTCACTGAGCGTGTATGCTTCACATTTGGTTCTTGATGTGAGATCCTAGACCTGGGTGTAAGATCTGAGGGCACGACCTGCAAAAACACCAGCTACTTATAATCACAGCTGAAGTCTGTAGGAAGTGGTTTTGAATATATGAATGATAAATATATTGGAAAAGCGGCACCAGAATAATTTAAAGTCACACACTGCATTTAATGGACCTCTGAGATTTTAACCACTATGCCCCACGATCTCAATTGTAAAGTAGAAAAAAACACTTTTAACCTAAGCAAAGCACGACAAGTTAGCAGCTATTATATTGCTTGTCACAGACAACAGCAAAAGAAAAACAACCAGTAGTTCTGACCCTGCTACAGAACTTCCACAGCAGATGACAAAGCAAGAAGCCCGTGTGTTAGTAATGAAGAAAAAACAGAAAGCTGAATAGCCACTCCACATGAATATCATTCAGACTATTTGATGACTGAAGCAAATCTTTACTGCAGAATATTATGATGATAGAACTTAGAAATCCATGAGTAAAAAGGGGACATTGCAACAACAACTTTAACTTTGGTATTTGTTAGTTTAGGAGAGTTCAGTTTTGAGGCCTTTTAAATGCACCATTTTGCTTAGCTTGAACAAAATACTAAGGAAAAAATATCATGTAATACCATATTGAAAACAACGTGGCATATAAACAGGATTGCACCTCTCAAGTCTCATTTCTTCCCACTGTAGAAAGAAGTATAAAGTATATATGAAACAAGTGCATTTGTTTCTTATCACTGGAAACAGAGATTAGATATGTCCTGTTGTTTCTGGAATTTCTCAGAAATCAACGTTTTTATGGCATCTCAAGCACAACAATGCCAAGAAACTGAAGCAGCATAAGAACTTTCTATCAACATAAAACTGTGCTTTGATGCAAGCTTAACTTCAGTTCCTAAGAATCAGGTGAAAGAAATGTATTTGTCAAAGTACTGAGTACTTGCTCTTTCATTTAAAGGCTGATAAAGACCCTGGTTCCATACTCTGGGTGACTTTTATACAGACACGGAAAAGAATGGTATTTACTGTACAAACCCGAGGATGTTTCACCAAATTACAGGGGTTGGAAGGGACCTCTGGAGATAATCAGTGCAACCCCTGCTAATTCACATTCCCTACAACAGGTTCCACAGGAAAATGTCCAGGTGGGTTTTGAATATCTTCAGAGGAGACTCCACAACCTCTCTGAGCAGCCTGTTCCAATGCTCTGTCACCCTCAAAATAAGTATTTTCTTGTGTTCAGATGGAACTTCCAGTGTTCCAGTTTGTGCCTGTTGCTCCCTGCTCTGTCGCTGGGCATCGCTGAAAAGAGCCTGGCCTCATCCACTTGACTCCTGCCCATTAGATATTTATAACTGTTGATAAGACAGCCCTGCTAGCGAGGGGGCTGGGGAACACAAACAGCTGGGAGGGACAGAACCAGGACAGTTGGTTAGAGAATGGAGAGTGACTGGTAACACTAGAAGTCAAAAACAAGCTCCCAAACATCATCTGCCTATACCTTAAACACTTTTATTTTTTTTTAAATGGACCTTTAAATATCCCAATAAACTTCTACCAATCATGCAGTTTGGCTGACCAACTCACAGACCACCAGATACAGTGCTACAAAATATTTGGATGGTTATAAAATCACATCTGCTCTACTCTACTGAGACAGCCTGACTTCAGGAGGGTTTTTAATCAAATATATAGGAAAATAAAAGAAAGCAAAACAATACAAAGCAAAAAACAACCCCAAATCCCCATCAACTCTGCAGCAAACAAAAGAATGATGGACTAGAATGCCCCCTAAATAGTTTCAAAGCTAAAATTATGCTAGGTTTGTAGAAAACTTTAAATCCCATTGGTCCATTTATTCCCATAAAGCTCAGCAGATGCAACAGTCCATCAGCGGTTTCTTTACTGTTTGAAAAAGATCCCAAACTCAATTTGCAACATTTACCTTAAAACTGCGCTTTCATGATGCAACAAGTTATTCTGGTCATGACACAGGAATAGAATCTATGTTATGATCCATCTGGCCCAGTGCACTTTTTTTTCCAGTTGCATCCCCTGTCATTGCAACATCACTTCAAGTAATTTTTAAATCATGATGATGCAAGATACTGAAATTAAGGCAGGAAGTCTGTCTGCATGGGCCAGGCTATCAATTTCTTAAATAACAAGTTGTTCTTAATAAATCCTTTATTGTTCTTATAAGTTGCTCTTCAGCAACAAGCAGAAAGTAATGCAACAACTTTGCATTACTTTTTCACAATAGACTTCTGAAACATCAAATGGAATGGAGCTCTACCACCTTTCGTAATGGAAATGATTACAGACTCTCATTCAAGGAGCATATACACTATGTGAAGAGATGTTAAAGTTAACAGGTGGTAGGTGAAAGTATCATTCTGTTTTTGATACATAAATACAACAGACATTGACTTTGAAAAATTAAGCAAAGAAGACTTTCACAAGGCTAAAAAGGGAGCCCCAAAATTCTAAGTCAACAAAAGCAACCTTCCTGCAAAAAAAGAGAAAACCCTACCAGAAGATGGCTTAGTTGAAAAGAAGTTTAACTCCTCGATGTCTATAACCATGACTTCTACTAGCTTAGCAGTACCCTATTATCTAGGCTAACTTCCTATTACAAATCATTAGAAAGGTCTTCAGTGCACAATGAAATGAAGTCAGGCCCTCATCTATGTGAATGATCAGAACAGAAGGCAAAATGCCATTACGCAAATCTAAACTAAATATATACCCGTAACTTATTTGAGCAGAAAAGCTTACACTAATGTAACGTCACCACAAGTGAAAGAGAGGAAACTAGAAATTAGGCTCTCCTCTTGATACTTTGTACAGAATCATATCTAGCACTAGCTAAAAGCAATGAAAACACAGTCCAATCAAGGAGAAGGTTATGACATTGCTTTTCCATCCAGAAGAATGCTTGTTCGTATTTTAAAGAATACAAAGGAGTTCTGCCCTTGCCTTTTCAATGTCTTGTCTTTATATTTCCATCCTGCTCTCCACTAGGTTAAAGAAAGTGGTAACTCAGTCCTGTTACAATAAAGCTTTCTCCATTGTAAATAACATACACAATTGGGTGGTAGAGGACACAGATGGGTTTGAGTATTCCTTTATGATTTAGTCAAATGGAAGAATATGTTCCAGTGTGCATCTGTGATGTACCTGCCATGGGTCAAAGTAAATCTTTATTTCCAGAGCTACAGTCAATTTCAAGGGCAAGTCACTTTCCAAACTATGCTGACATCATTTATAAATATATATTTTTTCCCTTTGATAGAAACGAATTAAGAGTATTTTAACTTTAAAAAGGTTTTCAATAGCATATTATTATTTTCTTTTCCCTTAAGTTTGAATGTGTATTATAATCTGAACGATGACCCCAAATGGACTGGAAATACATTCTCAAACCTGAAATAAAATTGTTAATTTGCAATAACAAAAGTCTAAGCTGTTTGAATATATGTATATATATATATATATATGCATGTATATATATATGTATGTATGTACACACTTGCTCTTGTAACAACTGACACCTAAAAATACCAGAATATGACCAAGTTGTTTTTTTCTTTTCATTTGTACTTCCCATCATTTTAGGGGCAAGCAACTTCCTCAATTTTTCTACGCTACCTCTTTATTTCTGAAATATAAAAGCCACTTAGAAATAAGTAACTGTACAATGCACTACTCTTTTTGGCATTTCAAATATTCACATTTACAGCATAACTTAAATATTCGCTTTTGCCGATTTTTCACATCCTGTTCACATGTAATATTCAACACATTAATAACATTCTCTGTTTCTCTGTGGCAATTCCTTTTTGCTATAGTCAGCTGTGACACTGACTTAAATAACACCTTCTCTTCTGTAGAGCTGCTGCTGGAAATTCTTAAATACATCTGATTTATATGAATACAATACAATTCAACTGGCACAGCAAAGACGTTTACTACTCTCACAAAATCTCCGATGAAGTTTATTCCAGTTGTGGTAGGCTCACACTTGTGAGTAGGCTATACTTGCAAGTCAGGCTTTGATAGACATCTGCACCTTGTAGCATTTATCACTCACATATGATTGCTGCACTTTCAATCATTCAAAATGGAAGGATCATTACATCTTATCATTTGGATCTAAATTTAAACAAGTGTTTAAAGCATACCTTATGATCTGTTTTCTTGTGGAAGTTGCAACTTCACTGCTTCTTCCATAAAGACACAAATGCCGCCTCTCTGAACTACCTTACGCTTCCTTTTACCATGTACATGCACCTCTTTTAAAAGCAATTTAACCACTGAAGTTAATTGTTCTGCTTACCATAGCAGTTCAGTGACTTTTCTGCTTTCTTCCAACACAAGTGTAAGTTCTTGTACAGTGGGAGAAACAGAACATACTTCTAAGATCAAGTTCGTCATGGCAAAAATAATTTAAACCGTTACAATATCCTTGTTTTAAGCATGTAATCCAACAGGTGAAAGCATCGCAAATTATCAAATTAATTTTATATTTGCAGCTAGAGATTTCGAAATACTGAAACAGCACTGGCGCACACCCTACAATTCATGAGTTGCTGAGTACACAATTTAGAGATATGTTTCAGTACAGATTTAAAACCGTAATTGTGCACTGGGTGATCTTTGTTACAGCAACGGCATATTTTCATACAGAAAGTGAAAGTGCATCATTTGATTTTGCTTTGGAAGTACTACACCATGTGCATGGTCCTTTAGGAATAAAACTTTAAAACCATCTTTTGCTTCCCCATTCTGACCCCTCCTCCTGCTTTTAACTCTTAGCGTCAATCTAAACCTTAACTTTGTTTTCTGTGCAATAAAGACATACAAAATGTGAACGAGAGAGAAGCCAGGAAAAACTAAAAACCACCACAAAGGGAGAGAGACACCAATTAAAAAGGAAACAAAACACTGCTAGCAGGTACCATACTTTACATAAAAAGACACTGTTCCTTCTTTTCTAATTATGAAAACCTGTCTACTGAGAGATGCTACACATTCCTGCGTAGAGGATTTAGTACTGTATGTCATAAAGCAAATAAACCTGAAATTTCACAGAAAGGCAGTTTGTTTGGCAGAGAGAAAAAAAAATCGGTGGAGTTCATCAAACTTAAAATCTATATCCTGTCTAAGACAATGAGCAGCACCAGATGATTCACAGGAAGAACCTTTATAGTCCCTCTGCTGTTGACTTCTGACCCAAAGCATGTGTCTTACATCACTTTTTTTTTCTTCCTGGCTACAGGATCTCTGGCTGCTTTTATTCATATAAATAATCTCTCTGCTATGCAAAAGGATTACTGCAAGAGGCTCTAAGAGGCTTAGGAGTACATACGACCAAAATAATGAAGCTAGCAGGTACAAGCCTCATTTTTGGTAAAGACTGATTAAAAAAATATTTTATTCCACTGAGAGTTTAGATTTTATCAAATTTTACCGTAACAAGTTCTGCTCTGCAAAATCAACAAAGGAGCTGCAACCACAACCATTAAAGTAGAGCAGATACCAAATACTAAGCCCAACACACTTCGCAGTTTGTATGCCAATTTAGACAAAAAAGCAGCACTGCATTTGCAGCCTTAGTGGAATTCCACTGGAACACTAACACCGGCTTTCTGTATGTAACACATTCCTTGTCCTTTAAAGGGTATGCTATCTTATACTTGCGAAGGATTTCTTTTTCTCCTCCTGCAATTGAAGAATATTGCTTATTTCTGATTTAAGGCTTGTTTTGACGAAGACAGAGCTGATGAGGCACTCAAGAGCTTGTATTAAATCAGTAATAGACAGAAGTGGGCAGCTTGTATATGCACTGTGGGATACACTTGTTCCTATATTTATCTTTCGTGTTTTGAGAGAAGGTTACAAATATTTTTATATATATACACACACACACACATAAAAGAGCGAGAGCGAGCAAGCTCACATTCCAAGAGAAGTTTTCTGGCTATGTCAGGACTGAAGTCCACCCCTTGCTAGACAAACCTATTTTTTTCAAACACAAGAGGATATTATCAGAGAAGTCTGTGCTGATACACAGAAACCAGAGATCGCCATGGCTCCGTGAGGTGACGAGCTGACGGGTGGATGGCGCCCATTATCTCCGCTTCTCAGTCCTGAAAAAGTTTTCCTGAAAAACCACAAGGGGAGGAGTAGGCTCCAACGGAACATAAGGTACACAAGACAAAAAAAGGATTAGGAGAGAGGAGCAAGGAAAGGAAGAACAGTGCGATAGATATTGCAAAGGCGTCAGAGAGCTGGAAAGTAGTTTCTAGATGAAAGAACCAAGTTGTCAGTAGCTCTGGTTTTTGGTTTCTGCACAAGGCTGTAACATAAAATAACTCTGCATTAGGAAACAATTGTCTAAAAGGAATTTACCTCCTTTATACTGAGAAAATATATTCAAGCTCGGTGGTTTCAACGCTCCTTGGAATTTTAAACTATGTTTCAAGCCTTGGTTCGGCAAGCATACCAACCGCTATCCAGCCACCAGCAAGGGGAATCTGAAACGAAGTACAAGGGGAAGCTGGTGCATGAAACTCAGCTCAACTGCTTCTACATCAAACCTGGAGGTAAGGGAGCACTATACATTCGTGTGCATGCAAACCATACTGGTATCTATCTGCATGGAGAAGTATTCGCTTTCTACATAAACAAAACAGTCTGTATGATGTACGGAATAACATTGGTAATGTCAGTAAATAGTTGGGGATAAGGTACTGCTAATTCCTGTATGTGCGGCAAGATTTAGGCAATTTTGGTAATTTTCACATCTGTGGAGTTGAGCAGACAGACAGCTTCTCTTGTTACCATACTGTCTTCTAAGCATCTGTTGAAAGTTGCTTTTTCACTTCCACTTTTGCACTGGAGTAAAAACTAAAGGCACAAGAAAGGCAGAGTGGTGTAAGGAACAAGAAAATAAAGAGGCTAAGAGATTTAGAACATACAAAAGTTCAAAGTATTAAGTACACACATACTGTGTAAAGGGAGTGAACTCTACAGATACCTACTGTGCATGGGAGTGAACTCTAAAAACCAGCTAGTTCTACAATATTTTCAGTTGCATAATGCATTTACAGTGGCCTGGAAACATCTAGATTTTATGCTGTGCAGGGTGGTGGGTATGAAAGACAAGGTGTACAGGTAGTCACATGAAGATAACCCTCTAAAAGTAGAAAAAATCCATTCCAACTTTAACTCTTGAGTTTTACTGCATCATATGCCTATCTTATCTTGAAGAGATGTCCGGAATTCCCAGTGCTGGCAGTACACTCTCAGCAGTAAACGTCCAGACCAGCTAATATGTTGCTTATGTGACAATATCCATAAATGGGAAGCAAAGACCGCTCAGCAGATATACACAGTATGAGACTCCTTCCCTTCTGTCCACAATACCATCCACAATTGCAGGATGCCTGATAGATACCTTTAATTCTATTCCATACATTTTTCCTACCAATTTGCTTGCCTGGACAGCAACAATTTCACCATATTCAGAATAACCAGCCACTAAAAAACTACTAAAAAGCTTTGTTACCTTAGCTCCTTAGTCTGTTTTTCTTCTCATTATATATATTCAAATTGGAATCCATCATCCTACATAGTTGAAAATTTACGTTAGCAGTACTGTACTTCTTTCCTTGTACTTTTTACCACTATCATTGCAACTGAAACCGTTAGAGCAAAAAGATGGCTGCAGTCATTATGGCTGCAGGACCTACTATCCTGAGAAAACCAACTTCACAAACACGAAGTGTTATAAACTGTTTGCTCTTCACAGCCAAAGTCTTCCACAACTGCAAGCAAATCCTTACGTAGGAAGTGTGAAGAGGAAACAAAAAAACTGTCCTTAAAGTCCGAACTGAAATCCTGTATAACTGAGCTGGATTGGGCAGGGTGAAAGGGAATATGGTTTTACCCATCAGAACAGATGTCTTAAGGCTAAGGTCTTCAATTTCCACTGAAAAACAAATATATTGTATCTGTAGGAAAGTATGTTGAATAAGAACAAAAAGAAGGAAAAAGACACTTCAAAAGTACAAAGAGTTTTGCTTAAAAACCAACCAAAAACAACCCTACAAAAACAACAAAAGGGAATGGTACAATTTGTTCTCTTGATCAAAACTCTAAAAAACCTCAACTTACAACCACTGAACTACACTTAGTTTTCATGATAAGCACAAAAAATCCTGCATACTGGAAAACAAGATCAACCAACACCTGCTGATTATTTATTTTCCAGTATTTTTTGCATACATATTTTTTATATATATATATTTATATATATATATACACACACACACCCATATATATATGTGTGTGTGTGCGTATGTGTGTATATATATATGTATGTGTATCTGTATATACACACACACACACAAACACATAATTTCTTAACAAATAAACAACCAAATAATCCTGTCCCTTTTCAGAGGTCACACTATGTAAAAATCCAATCAATTTCCATGGCATCGAGCAGAGTTTAGCTATAGATTCCAAAACCAGATGCATCTGGTTGTATACTCTAAAACATGCATGCTAGCTAATTGCTAGAGAAAAGACAGGCCTTAAAAGTCTCCTGTCTTAGGCCAGCACTACTGCACACCCATCTACACTCGCCTGTAAAATAGGGTTTAATTATGACATAAAGTTATCATATTGTTTTTTACATCTCTACAGGTAAACTTTAGGGATTTATAGGTATCCTTGAAAATTAGTATGTGAGAGAGAAAGGCCAACATTTGATATAAAAACACAACTACTTTGTGGTTTTAAGCATGAAAGTGTGAAGCAATACCTATATCCTTTCTAAAGGGATATTCTTCTTGATATTTTGAAATTATTTTTTCAAAGCATAATAGCATAACACAGAACACAAAGGAAGGCACTAAGTGGAAAACAAAGCGATAATGCTTCCACCTATATTTTCATAGACAAGTATAAGAACAGATAATTTCTGCAAGCAAGCAGTTGTATGGAAGACAGAACCTCGGATAGAAAAAAAATAGTCAAAAACGTATAGTCACTATGCAACAGACAAGTAAATAAACAGAAGAAGGGATAAATTTGCTTGGAGAAAATCTGCATACAACGAACTATAAGACACTTAAGGCCCACAGATGCTAAAACAGGTTTTTAAAAACATGAATGCAACGTGACTGTTAATCCTGTCAGTCAACTTAATTTTCTGATTTTAGAAACAACACTGCAATGTTGATGTACTTTTGGTAGGAATATCTTCCTTTTAAAAAGGAAAAATAGCATCTGTTAGGACGTTATTTTAATATATAACACTAGGATTTGAATGTTCTCAGCAAAACTGAAGTTTCAGTCAGAGGTGAATAATATCCCTAGAGGACAATCCTGACCTTGGCTGCTGTTCCTGCCCAGCTGGAGGCAGGAAGAATTTTTGTCATGTTGATCAAAGGAGAGGTGGTGGAAGGCAAAGGAGGAGGACCTACTTGTTTATTTTTCCAAGAGAAAAATGTCTTCCAAGGACAGTACCTCAGGTAAAACACACACATTTGTATTCTGAGCAAATGTCAATGGTTGATCCAGGAAAGCTTTTAGAAAAAAATCAGCCAAATCTGGTTAGCAAGAAGAGATTTATAATACTGAATTATAGAATATATAATCTATGACAGAACAAGAATAAATTTCAGGGTAAAGCAGACACTTATTCATGCCATATTCAGTTTTACACATCACTCAAATTCTATTACTGTGGTCTTGTCTTTTTTCTTGGGAAGTAAATCTCTCATATTCTAACCAAGCTGCTCCTTACAGGAGAAATATTACCATTAGTCTACTTGTGGGATCAATCAGTCTTCCAACATTCCTGCAGAATCAGGACACGTTACCTATTCAGTATATGTTTATATACAATATATAAATATTGGAAGAGTTAGTGAAAGGGACCTGAATTAGTCTCCCAAGAGGATGAATTCTTCTGTTTAATAGCGCTCTAGTATGCTGCAACACAGCATCGACAAATGAAAAGTTTAAGAAAAATTTACACTGTTACCTTTTCCTAACATTTTACAGTCATTTGCCTTCAAACACAAGCATATATTTGGTTAAAAAAACCAAACAAACATACAAAAATAGTTATGACAAAGGAGAGGGAAAAACAACAGCAACTATAAAACCCACCCATTACAGAGTTTAAGCTACTTCTTTGGACAGCTGGCAAACTTTCCTTCCAATCCCACCTACTAGAAGTCTTTGCAGTGTAGAAATATAGAAGAAAAACGATATCACTTGTTTAGGGTTTTGACAAACATAAGGTGTCAAGTTAAACTGGACAACTGAAATTATTATGAGGCAGCTTTAAGCAAGCACATCTGGACTGCCTGTGTAGCACTTCTTGGACTACTGCAAAACCTGATATTCAGTATAACATGTCACATCTGGGTAGAAAGCTACATCCACTTTCAATCTTACTAGATAGTGTGACGAAAAGCCTTGCTATAGATGTGACCCACAATGCACAAATGGGCATAGAATCTGGTCAGATTCTATTTGTAGATTTGGTGAGAATATCTGTAGAGTTTTCACTGTTTCTTTCTCCACTTCCTGTAGTACAATAATCAGCAGTTATAATTGGCATACAAGCTCCTTATAAGTTGGATCTAATATATTTTTCTGGCAGCTGAAACATACAAGGTGTACTGAGCTCTAAGATACGCCACTTTCCTCAAGTACTCCATGTCCTATAAGCATGAAAAAGAGTATTCAGTGATGAAATGGTACATCAGTCAACCTAAGAAATAATTTTCTGGCCCAGCATACAATCACATACACTCAGTACAAAATACACCACAATGGGAACAGTTGCAAGTAAATTACTGTATAGCTGACCACTGCTAAAAGGAGAAACTGAAGTTATTTTACCCAACAGTTTACAGTTATGCTTTTTTCTGGACTATTTCACATTAACCAGCATCAAGTTTCAAGCAGCGGGTTCCAAATGTTCTTTTTTGCAATAAACACCACCAAAGGTTAAGGAAAAAAGTATTAATTACATAGATAAGATTACTCAAATATATAATCCAGGAAATACTTTAAATTTTTGAAATCATTAGATATTAAAAAAGCAGTACTGCCTTATTTGAGCACAGAAAATACCTGAAGCTGCTGTTAACTACCAATATTTACAGATAATGTGGAAAATATTTCATAGAATCATAGAATGGCCCAGGTTGAAAAGGACCACAATGATCATCCAGTTCCAACCCCCTGCTATGTGCAGGGTCACCAAGCACCAGACCAGGCTGCCCAGAGCCACATCCAGCCTGGCCTTGAATGTGTCCAGGGATGGGGCATCCACAACCTCCTTGGGCAGCCTGTGCCAGTGTGTCACCACCCTCTGTGTGAAAAACTTCCTCCTAACATCTAACCTAAACCTCCCCTGGCTCAATTTCAAACTATTTCCCCTTGTTCTATCCCTGTCCACCCTCACAAACAGTCGTACCCCTTCCTTGTTTATACACACTCTTCAAGAACTCAAAGGCCTCATCACTTACTTGACTTACATGCCTTTTGTTTCTTGCTGGAATTAGATTAAGATTTCTTCTGGCATTAAACACGCTGTAATCTGTATCTAATTCTCCTGGCTTTGAAATGAAAAGCTCTTACACTTGCCTGACTAGATTTTCCAAACTAAACTTTTCTGTGAAAGAGTGTACCCTGTGGAAGGGTACCCATTTACCAGCATGGATCCCAACACCAACCCCCACAGACCTGGGAATAGATTACAGGCATCTGAAAAGGGTTCTTAGATAGTATTTCAATTCTTGATTAACAAGAACGATGGACAGACAGGAGAAATATGAAGCACAATAAAGTAAGAGATCAGAAGCTTCTTAATTATTAATAAAATTTACTTCATTATGGTTTTAGAAAGCTTTTTTCTATTGTAATAACACACTGGATGCAAAGCAATTTTTGTAAGATGATAGATGCAATATAACGAGATCAGAAAATTAGAACTTGCAAAACACTGAGCAGAACTGAAAATGTAAGGCCTCTGAAGTGAGAAAGCAACTATACCAGATACTCAACAATGGCAAGAGTATGCGAACAACGCACACTGCTGGGGTCACAAATCCAAAACACAGCACAAGGCAAGCTAATAGGAGGAAAATGAACTCTCTCCCAGCCAAAACCAGCACAGTAGTTTGTCTCCAAAGATGTCCTTTTCACTTCTGTGGCTCCAATCCTCCTTAGTTTGTCAACTACAATTCTTGGGTTTGATCTTTAACGTACATTCAAAATTCGTTATGCTGCAGCTTTGTAGTATAGATCTACAACATCTCCCAGCAGAAGGGATATTACCTTTGCAGGTGAAGGGGAATCCTTTGGTGTGTTTACGAACATAGAAGGATTTAATACAATAGCATAGAAATGCAAAGAGACATCAACAAAGCACTCTGAGCTTTATAAAGGCTGCTGGACAACACATTTTCAAACCCTACTCCAAAAGAATCATTGTCTACGCAGAGCCCAGAAAAGAAGCCTTCTGCAATTTGCTGTTGCACAATTAGCAAAAAAAAACAACCCCCAGCCATTATCTGAACACAAGTTAGCCTCTAAGAAGCACGTCAGTACCTGTATTTGAGACTCTGCAAATCTATAATTATGACATTTCTTAATGAACCAATGGCTTATATTCCTCTGCAAAGCTCCCAGATTTTAATCCTAAATAAATCAATTTGTATGTATTATTTGGACTGAAGACCGTCTTCGTGCCAGCATAGTTATGTCAACTTCTAATTATTCTTATTACTAATTGTCTCAATAAAAGGCAAGAATTAATAGATCAGGCTTCAAAAAAGTAGATATTAGTATATACGCATACAAATTCCTAGTGGAATTTCAAAACAAGACAAAAATAGATTACATACACATAGGAAAGTTTTCATAATCACATGGGAGAAAAGTCTCGTGGCATTTAAAATCCTGCTGCCTGGTCTAGCCTAGGTTAGCCTGGAGATGTCTGTATTTCTGTTCAGCTTCTTTGGGAATTTCTAACAGCAGATTTAAACTGTTTTTCAGCCCACCCAATGCTCTCAGAAATAGAAGCTTCATTTAGATTATTTAAAATGTTATTTCTATTGCTCACACACACTATGTGGTAGAAACAACAGAATTCCCTCTTGATGTACATGCCAAATCCAAATTAAGTTTATGAAATAAAAAGGTCTAGCAGATTATCAAACTGTGCTGCTTTGTATGCCATCAATTTGCACTCCTTTTACTTCATCCAGAGGGAACACTTCTGCAACGCATTCCACATAAAGATTTTTTGCAGTGCACTTTTATGCATCGAGAACAAAATATACATCATGGTATAGCTCTATTTCCAGGGACAAGTATAAACTTGCATATTTATAACTTTGTTTTTATACAATTGCACATCATCGCGGTCTGTGCGTATATCTCTGCATAAAAGCAAAGCTTTTTTCACATCTTCCACTAATTCCTAAGTTTGCCTAATACATTCTTATATAGAGTTTCGACAGTTATGCAATACAAACACACAGCCCACAGTAATAAGTTCATCTTTCATCAGTGTTTAAATTAGGCTCAGCATTACACTGTCAGAGTTTCCCATAGAAGTTGGGACGTAACCCACCTCCCAAGCTGCTCTAAGGACAGTGCATGAGAGCTGGAGCACAGGGGTCTGAATTAGTTGCATTTGTTTACCCTTACACAGCTCAGAAGGATTATTCCAATCTTCAGTGGGCTTGTATTACGACAAAATATCTCAGCACTGACCAGGGTATATTCAGAACATACAACGCATGTCTGTGAGTCCCTACACCCATCACATACACAGGGCCACAAAAGTCTGTTATTTGCTAGTTTAAAGTGACTTTATTTTCAACAGTGGCATTTCAGGTAGTACTTAACAACTCCGTCCACATGTCAGGGAGCAAAATATACTCCTTCAGTCGTAAATGTTAACCAGCCAGTTCCAGCCCTTTAAAGCTAAACTCTAATCTAATGACCTTAACTAAGAATAGATGCTGAAGAAGAGCTCACCTCTTCAGCACTTAACAAATCACATACTTACATCTGGCATTCCTGTAAAGTAGAAAAGGGTCCTGAAGCTGGAAATCAAGGTCTTTAGTAATTGGTTCTGTTCGATTTTCCATGCTCAGCCTGTTCATAATTGTGAAGCCATGCCTTGGAGAAGCTGATCTAAAAATTATCAAGTAGAAATCACATCAAGTCAAGAAAACAAAAGAAATTACTATTTTTTGTCATTCCATGGTTATCCAAAATGCCTTTTTCCCCCCACTCATAGGTAATACAAAATTCTCATTTTGTTCCAGATCAATAGCATCATGTTTTCCAACCACAGTTTCTTGTAGAAAACGATGGTTAGATTGAGCCATAAGCAAGGAGCACTACATATTCTATTATGGCAATTATTATCATCGCTAACATTCAGGTAGTAATTGAGGACAATACTGAAAAACCTATCTTAAAACATAAGTAAAAAAATCTGACAACTGCTCATGGTGGTTACAGTTCAAGGACAGTTTTTATTAACGTGAATTGTTAACCCGATTACCATCCTGGCAGGAGACATTACTTTCAAATACGACAACAGTAAATCATGATGCTTAAACATTTGGTAAAACTGCCATCTCTGGTAACTGCCTGTTGGTGGACATTTAAGAAATATAAAGCACAGGGATGTGCAGTGGAGAGCAAGATGCAACAGGAAATGAAACAAGCAAAACCCTTAACAAGAATCCAATCAGTACTTAAGTTAAAAGAGTGAAATTCCATTGGCGTTAACTCAGTGGGAAGCCTGATTTTTGACCCTTCCTTAGAATTTGCACAGCTTCGATTTGTGATGAAAAATCAGCTCCAGTACAAGGGCCACGTTACATTCTCACAACAGTAATAAGCAGCAACAAAGCAACACCAGCAGACTGCAACTTGCAGTCTGCTGGCAATGTTTATTTTACCTGATTTTATAGCATTGCTCAAAGCCATAGGAAATGAAAGTGGTAAGGAGGGCCCTGTATAATGCTGTTCACAACCTGTTTGGTGTAGTCACCTACATGGCAGGAAGGACAGCAATCTCTGCTGTAAATGGAAACTTCCTCAGCTAACAAAACAGCACGATGAAAGATCACAGATACAACACGCGTCAGGTGACATGTTGTCAGCTGTGGAGGTTTAAATCCAACATACCAGACAAATACCTCCGTTTTGCAGCATACAACCAGCTACCCCTAACTACTGCTAGCAAAATCAAGGGCCAATTCTTTCCTGTTGCAGTGGTAAACTTTTTATTCCGCCTCATTTACCTTAAGGAAGTTTAGGTAAGTTATTGATGTTGATTTCAACTGCTGGTACACAAGAACTCAGAAGATTATTCCACTCTTCCCACTCCACACACAGCTCAGTCTCCTGAGCCTTCCTGTGCATTTTCCTTTTTACTCACACACCTGTTGCCCTCTGAAAACAGGCTCTTGCTTCCTCAGTTTTCCTACTAGCTCCTCAAAAACCAACACTGGAAGTTTCCTCTTCAGCATCCCATCCCAAAGCTACTGCAAAATGTGCTCACTACATCATTTTCTGATTTTAACAGCGGTACAAGGAAAAGCTTGGGCACTATTTTGGAAACCTAAAAGCAAAACATGTTTACAACAGATCTAAAGCACATGTTGGAGTGAGTGACCAAATCCAAGCTCTGAAAAGCTGCAATTAGAGATGCTGCAAACAGCAAGCACTGAGAAAATCCAAATGCTGGATGGAACATCCACAAAACTGAAAAATCGGACAGAAAAAATATGATCTCCTAAATATGGTGCTCATATTTTTTACCATTCGTTTTCTTTAAGTGATATCATTCTTTATTTCTGTTTGGTTTTTGCTCAGACACCTTTAACCTGCCATCACTGAATCCTATTTAAGGCAGTATCACAGATTTCAATGGTTCAGCCATATAATCTTTAAACCACATCTTGAAGTCACATACGTGATCATCCCTCCTTTTTGGCAATCCCTCTGTGTTTCTTCCTTTGCATTTGTCTTTGGAAATCTCAGTTTCCTTTCACCTCTGAGCATGACACAGTTGGGAGCATTTTCTGTCCTTCAGCCAAGCTTCATCCCAGCTTTCCCACACCCACAGGCTGCACCTTCAGACAGTAACACACAATGCTCTCACCTTGTGTAAACGAACAGTGTTCCTTCTACGTCTGTCTTCTCCTAACGAGAACATTAAAAAAGTTTATATTAGGGCTGTGTTTTGCCAGACACAAGCAAACCCCTTTATCTCTGCTTAACCAACACCATCAGCATTTCACCTGTTTCCCATAAGTTATTAAACAACAAAGGAGGAAAGGTTGAGGGAACTAGGGCTGTCTAGCCTGGAAAAGAGAAGGCTCTGGTGAGACCTGATTGTGGCCTTCCAATACTTGAAGAGAGCATATAAATAGGAGGGGGAACGGCTGTTTACAAGGGTGGATAGTGACAGGACATGGAGAAATGGGTTTAGACTGAGATGGGAGGCTTAGGTTAGATGTTAGGAGGAAGTTTTTCACACAGAGGGTGGTGACACTCTGGAACAGGTTGCCCAAGGAGGTTGTGGATGCCCCATCCCTGGAGGCATTCAAGGCCAGTTTTCGCAACAAACTCCTCCAGCCCTACACCCCAGCTCTCAACACACCAGCCTGCCTAACACTACTTTTCAAGTCCCATTTCCAGGCCACAAGCCAAACCCAGGTGAGGAGGAGCAAACAAGTCCACATAGGCTCCCCTCCCCTCACACCTCCTCATGGCGGAGCACCCCCACTTCCGCATAGGGACGGGGCGGGGCCTGGTTGTATCCCGCCCACATAAAGGCGGACCTGTCGCCAGCCCGTCCCCTTCGCGGCCGGGAGGGGGGTTACGTGGAGGGGAGACCCGACGTACCCACTCGTTGGCGCGGTGCCCGAAGGTGTAGAGCGCCACCTGGCTGGCCACGTCCACGATGCTGCTGATGTAGGGGTCGTGCTGCTGCAGCGCCGCCAGGCTGATGTCCAGCCCCTTGCCCAGCAGGGCGGCCCCGGCCACCGCCGCCGCCATTTTGCCTCCGAAAACAACACACGGTTCCTAGTAGGCGCGACCAATCCAGCGCCGAGAGGAAGGAGCTTCCTCCCCCCCTTCCTCCCCCCCTTCCTCCCCTCCGCCTCCCCGGCTTGCCCGATTGCAGCCCAGCCACCGCAATCGAACGCCGAGTACACGACTCGCGGCTGCTGCGTGCATGTGTGTGTATATATATACGCATATATATATATATACATGTCACGTACATGTGACATAAGCAAGTGTAACTATGATAGGGAGATACACAAACAGCAGAGGAACAGATGGGTGAGACTGGGAATGTAGTTGCCATATTTTCCTGACAAATATATTTATTATTAGTCTGTTGATAGCTACGGTTCACAGTGAATATTTCAGCCTTATGTGTCGTGCAGATACACTCAGTACGTACAGGCACATTTTAAGCCTTGTTTGACAGTTCAGCCTGAACCCCCTGCAGTAGCAAACTGGATTTGACTTCATCATATCAGACCTCTGTGTCAGTTCTGGAAGGAGCTGCCAACACAGAATCACAGAGTCATAGAATGGGTTGTGTTGGAAGGGACCGTAAAGCCCTTCCAGTCCCAGCCTCCTGCCATGGGCAGGGCTGCCACCCAGCAGCTCAGCTGCCAAGGGCTCCATCCAACCTGGCCCTGAGTGCCTCCAGGGATGGGGGACCACAGCTTCTCTGGGCAGCTGTGCCAGGGCCTCACTGCCCTCTGAGTGTAGAGTTTCTTCTTAACATCTAATTTGAATCTCCTCTCTTTTAGCTTAAAGCCATTCCCCCTTATCCCATTGCTATTAGATTGTGCAAGGTTCAGTCTTGGTATACTGTGGTATCACTTGTTAGTAGACTTAAAATCTTTCCCTTGAAACAAAATCTTGTTGAGCAGAGAAAGACTGAATTCTTGGTGCATCTGAAGGTAAGGAATTCTTAGCAAAAAAAAGCCACTGGTTGAAAAGGGTGATTCTTTAAGCTGTGGTTATTGGCAGTCAGTTACCCATAGTCCATGATAACTATCAAATCAAGTTAGAATGATTTTGCTGTAATTTGTTTATGAAACAAATTCATTTACTAGCTTTGAAGGTGTCATCATTTCATGAAGGATATAATTAGAATGTCACATCTCTGTCTTCCGCCCACTGGGATACTATTCTGTTAAAAAAATAAATAAATATGTAAATCAAGCAAAAAACTTTGATTTTGTCACAGCATGAAAGGGATTTTATGTAGGTAATATCCACATCAATTTAAGGCAGAATCCGTACAACACACCATTCTTAAGGTCTCTGCTAATTATAAAGGTTAACATTTTTAGGCCAAGGGTGGTTCAAACAGGTATTAAATCTTTGCTTCACCTTCAATTATTTATGCTACCTGTAAAAACCAAGTCTTGCTTCCTGCAGGAAATTATCAACACAGTGGATATGACTTCATGTGAATGTGTCTGGTGGCACTGCTGGGCATCCACAGCCTTCATCCCAGGTCCCAGCCATGCCATTCTGGCACCTTTGTGCTGTCCTGGCCCAAGTGTGTATGTGGTCACAGCATGAACCAGTCAGGCAGGGAAAGTGAACTGATTGAAAAACAAGCATTCACGCTGCTGGTGGGATCATAGCCTCAGCAGACTGATTTTCTACCTGTTCAGATACAGGCCTTACTTTGATCGGCAATTTTTTTTTTTTAAGAAGCAGCAGGACTTGCTTGAGAAAATGTAGTGCTGTGCAGCTCATTTGCGCCATTTCCTCATATTCACCCCCTTTGAAGTTGTTAGTGCACAGTAGTTGCCTTTTCTTTTTATTCCATCCCCAAAGTTGTCATTCAGTAGTGGCCTTTTAGTATCTGAAGGAGAGCTATAAGAAACAAGGGGACAGACCCTTTAGCAGGCTCTGCTTCATAGAATCACAGAGTCATAGAATGGCTGTTGTGATAGGACAAGGGTAAATGGTTTCAAACTAAAGGAGGGGAAATTTAGATTGGATACAAGGAAAAAGTCTTTTACAGTCAGGTAAGGCACTGGAGCAGGTTGCCCAGAGAGGTGGTGGATGCCCCATCCCTGGAGACACCCAAGGTCAGATTGGATGGGGCTCTGAGCAACCTGATTTACCTGTGGGTGTCCCTGTTCCTTACAGGGGGTTGGACCAGATGGCTTTTGAAAGTCCCTTCCAATTCAAACAATTCTGCAATTCTGTGATTCTCTAAATTGTTTCTAATTGAGTGGTAGCAAAGATGCTGTGGCAGAATTAATGTGTTTCTCTTCCTGCATCCAGGGCCACTTGCATATCTATGCCTGAGGCCATCCAATGTTCTGGCTTCCTGGGGAACAGTAGGTGACTCTTGCAGAGCCAAAGTGATCCCACAGGGCTCTGCATACCACTGTGGATGTGCTCACAGCTCTGCAGCTGAGAGTTACTGACCTCTCACCACCTGGGTGTCAGTGCTGGATGCTGGATCCATTCCTTCTCAGACACGAGTGAAATGTGCACTCTTTTTAGCACACATTTGTTACAGACTCTCAGGAGCTAGCTTTAGACTGCTGTTCTCATGCTCAACAGTTGAAATTGTTGGTTACATTGTTGGACCACTTTTAAACTCTAATTCTACACAGTTAAAGCAATGTTAGTCTTTTTGTTGGCAATTTATTACTTGCTGGAAGTTCCATAACATGTGTAGGTCTGACTACATCATTTCAACTGGGGCAGTTATTAAAAAATCTCTAGATGAAAACTAAATCTGGTTATTTTCATTGTGAGTCAAAGTAACTCCTCCTCTTCTCCCAAATAAACCCTAGCATTTTATTAGCAGACACGTGTGTGTTTGTAACATTGCTCCTGGTAACGCTTGCGAGACTCTTCTGAGGTTTTATGTAAAATGTTAGTCCAAATAAGAAAGGGGTGGTATTCTTTGGCACTGTGAGCTTTGTAGTTCTGATATCGTCTATGCGCAGTAAGCTGATGCTTACTATGTTTTTCAGTAGAATTTTTATTTATTCATTTGTTTACCAAAAGACCATTTCTTTCTTTGACTTACTTTTTGCTGAGTGATTCTATTAGTAACACTATGCTTTATTTTATAGTGAATATTTACTTGAAAGATCCTGAACTTTACTTTTTTTTAACAGGCCTGGCCTTTACCAGTGGCCTGTAACTATTCTTCTTCTAGAGAACTCTTTTTCATTTAGTTTGAATAACTTTTCAGGGGATATGATTTGAAATGAAAGAAATTTAATACCAGGAAAAGACCATTTGGGGGATGAGTGAGGGTGATGTTTATCAATATAATTGCATTGAATTATAGTGTTAGGAAAAAAATATTGTGTACATTTAGTCAGTAAAAAAATCCAGTGTCAGTGTTAGATTTTCACTGACTGGAAATACGATTTCAGAGCAGAAATGAGAAAGTGATAAACCTGAAAAAGATTTTTGTGCTTGAAACATATTATTTTCTAGTTATACTAGTTGACTCAACAGAAGCTGTGTTATCTTTACCCATAAACTTTGCCTGAGTTCTACTTAGCCATGCCATTGTGAGCATGATTCTATCAGGTTTCTTCATAAATTTTTTGATTACATCTTTCAGTCTCTCCCAAATGCTGATACATTCTACGCATGCATTGAAGATTTTCCTTTCTTATAAACTGCCATGTACTGATTTGATCCATCAGGTCCATTGTTTACACTGTCAACTGACAAGGCAAGCCTCCAAAATAACAGTGAGGACAGGGCCTGCCTACTATCTCCCATAGGTTAATAAGATATACCAGTAATTATATCTCAACTAAGATAATACCTTTCCAACCACATATTTCTGGTAATCACCATTTAATTTGGCAGAATCAAACAGCTGTAGCTCTATAAGAGCTGCTATCCAACTAGTTACAGAGAAGGAGACCTCATTTAATTAAATCCTAAAATGAAAATTTCCCTTGGATAATTACATAGTCAGGACCTCATTTTTACACCTCACCTGGCATGGGAGCTCTATGCCGTGGTAATGAAATGGAGGCATCACAAAGATGCGTTAGTGTTGCTGTTGGTAAGATTGGTAGCAAGTGTGAAGAGTGCCTGGGTTGGGTTTGGTCAGGGTAATGGCATGTGGGGGGAGTTCTGGAGAAGGGCAACATGTATCTGTTGCCAAAGGGGATGCATTTTTGGAAAATGTGTTTTGTGCATCCAAATTAGCTTGTTTGAGATCACTGTTGAAAAAGGAGAAGCTCTGAATTTCTACTATACATGCATCTGACTGACAAAAATACATTTGTTACAGACCTGTATTTCATTACATATATTTTCATTAACAGAGAACATTTGTGGTTGTTAGACTCTGGTAAAGGAATTTGCATCTTTAGATGTAGTATGGGTAAATATAAGATAGTGAGAGTGTTGTGACAATACTGAATACAGAATCACAGAATCACAGAATTTTTCAGGTTGGAAAAGACCTAGAAGATCATCTAGTCCAACCATTACCAATACTTCCCAGCTAAACCATATTCCTCAACGCAACATCCAAACGTTTCTTGAACACTCCCATGGTCGGTGTCTCTACCACCTCCCTGGGCAGTGCATTCCAATGCCTGACTACCCTTTCCGAGAAGAAATACTTCCTAATGTCCAGCCTGAACCTCCCCTGTTGCAGCTTGAAACCATTCCCTCTAGTTCTATCACTGTCTACACAAGAGAAGAGGCCAACCCCCAGCTCACCACAACCTCCCTTCAGGAAGTTATAGAGAGCTATAAGGTCTCCCCTGAGCCTCCTCTTCTCCAGGCTGAACAATCCCAGTTCCCTCAGCCGCTCCTCATAAGGCCTGTGCTCCAGACCCCTCACCAGCTTCGTAGCCCTCCTCTGAACACGTTCCAGGGCTTCAATGTCTTTCTTGCAGTGAGGGGCCCAAAACTGAACACAGTACTCAAGATGCGGCCGTTGTACTGAGGCCTACAACAGATAAAATGATACAGGTAAGATTTCTTAAAGTAACCACATAAGCAATGTGAAATTTCTGCCTCACAGTTTGTCTAACCGCGTTTCCTTGTTACTAGCATTATTTGGCTGGCATGTGCTTTAAAATAGACTTCTTTCCAAACTAAAAATATCTTTTGTTATTGAGGATCCACAGTAACTCTGTGCTTTCAGTGTAACGTCTTATCTCTTCCTTAGAGTTAAGAATAATGGGAAATGATTTTATTTCTTCATTTTGACTATTGTTTATATTGCTTTCGGTTTTGTGGGTATGGGAAGAAAGGCCATGTTTGTGTAACTGTACCACAAGTTGAAACTTGGTAACTCTTGAAGTGTTGTGTAAATAATGAGCAGAGTCTATGCCTGTTGTTTGGGAGGGATTGATTTGGTCAAGGGCAGCTTCCAGCAGGCACCCAATAGTAGATCTAAGCACTCTGAATGAAATTTTTGAAGTAGGATCTGCAGATATTAGCACCACAAAACTCCAGTGAGTATCAGAGTCCGGTTTTATTACTCTTGTGTCGATTTGTTTCCCTGGGTGAATTCTCAGAGCTGTGAAGGTGTTTGGCGGTCCCTCTCCTACAACCTGATTTTGTCATTTTCTGGTGATGCTGTGCTATGTCTTCTGTCAGATTAAATTTACAGGCATATTACCTCGCTTGGCAGAAACGTGAGCTACAGAGATTTTTCAAAGAAAAACTTCCTATAATCAGCAATAGGACAAGGTTCCTTTCTTTCTGTTGTTTTTCCTGTTGATTTGCCCAAATGTGTTAATTTTATTAGCATCCTAAATTAATACTCTAAGTATAGCTTATAGCATTAAGAGTTCACCTTCCTTGACCTGCTGGCAATGCTTTCCTAACGCAGCCTAGGACACCTTCAGCCTTCTTTGCAGCAGGGACATGTTGCCAGCTCGTGTTCAACTTGGTGTCCTCCAGGACCCCAGTTCCTTTCTGCAAAGGATGCTCAGCATGTCATCTGCTTGGGGTTGTTACTCTGAAGGTGCAGACTTGCACTTCATGTTGAACCTGACGAGGTTCCTGTTGGCCTGTTTCTCACGCCTGTTGAGGTCTCTCTGAATGGCAACAAAGCTTTCTGCTGTATCAGCCACTCCTCCCAGATTTATGTCATCTGTAAACTTTGCTAAGAGTACATTTTGCCCCATAGACCAGATCCTAAACCCTTAGAAAACTTGTTTGGTCCTAATGCTAATCAATAGGATTTCTCTTCTTCTTTAGATGGAAAAGCCATTGTGTTTATTTCTGAGCCTGAATGAAACTTTGAGTCCAAAAGAAGGGTGAAAAGAAAAAGTTTGGGAGAGGAAATGCATAAGACAAATTAGTGGAAAGCATTATAAGGGAGAAAGATCAGGATTGGAAAAGAATTAGTGGTAGCACTTATAGGCTGGCTCCAGCTTATAGGCTGGAGGAACAAGATGCTTGTTGGGTCACGGCTGATGAAGTGAGGAGCAAAACAGCCAGAGCTGAGGTGGAACAAGGCCTGCCATGGTGGAGGCAAAGGCAGGACTTACGTGGGAGCAAAACTGAAGGACACTTGTGGCAAGAAAGAGGAAGCTGCTAGGAACAAAATGAAATAAGAAGGACAGAGTCACTAGAGATCTTGGGCAGGAAAAATAGAGTAAATGTTGTAATTGGAAATAGAGGCAAGGGAAGTGTTGGGCTTTAAGAGGGAATGAAATACAGAGCGCAAAGATGGGTAAACAGTGTGCCACCATTAGTGGAAGCTGCCTTTCTGCCATGGCCAATTTTTATGCCACTTGAATCACTGCTTGTGACATGGCGAAGTGGTTGTGGTTGCTGTTATGGTCCACATTCTTCTTAGCCTTCCTTCTGCCCCTAGTTCACTTAGAGAAGTCCTTCTTGCCCTAAATATCTCTCACTGTTTCCACTTGCCTGTAAGCTTTGGCTTTCTTGTCTCCATCCCTGCATTCTCAGGCAGTATATTTGTCCTGGGTACCCTCTCCCTGCTTCCATCTTCTGCATGCTTCCCTTTTTTTTTTTTTGAGCAAAGTCAAAAGTTCCCTGTTCACTTGTTCAGCTCCTGGCTATCAGAATAGCTTGCTCTTGTGCTCTGACAAGGTTGCACATGGGGACCAACCAATGGTCCTGAGCCTTTTTCCCTTGTCTCCTGTGGCACACTACCCAGGAGATTCATAAGCAAGCTAAATTCTCTCCTGAAATCCATAGCTATGATTCCAGTATGTCCCTTGCTCGCTTTTTTCTTCTGGGATTTTGAAATGCAGAATGTGATGCTTGCTGCAGCCTTGGCTGTCCTTGACTTTCTTGTTGCCCAGCTAGTCATCCTTTTTCATGAATAACAGATTAAATGCCTGTCCTAGTCAACTCATTGATAATCTGCATCAAGAAATTGTCATCAGCATCTTCATGTGATTATTCATGTGAAGGATTTCATTTCATAATATGTGTAGTTCAGAATTACAGATTAAAGAAGTTTGAGTAAGCCTCCAAAATGACTGGGTAATTATCCAGACTGAACTGTTTAAAGTTCTCCCACTCTTTTTATTAATAGGAGCCACAATATTCCCATGATGACTATGAAGGGAAAAATCGATATCAGCAAACGTACATTCATATTGATTTATCTTCCCTTTTGGTTTTCTAATTTAGTAAAGGCTACTAATGCAGCATTACACAAAGATTCTCAGGAGAGTAAAAAGGCTAATAAGATCAGGTATCACTGTTTGTTCTGTGGAAGTGAACCTACTTCACTGTACATCATCAACAGTGGAATTGTCCAACAAACGAGTATTGGGTGAATTAGCACATCCTTTTGATCCATGTATCAGAGAGCATAATTCCAGGCAAGCAGACTACAAGGAATCATCAGGGTGACTTTTTGGAATACAGGTAGAACATGCTGTTAGGATGCAAGCATTAGTGAAGAGAAGCCCAAGGAGTTGAATTCTAAGAACATTTTTTCCACCGCAGTATTCTAGGAAAAGTTGTACAATAATTTGAGTATCCAATTATACACATCTGGTCAGAGCACTCTGTAACCTTCTTTCAACTAGATTAAAAATGGTTCTCTGTCCATGTGCAAGATCTTATGCAAATATTTGTGTTTTATAAAGATATTTTTTCATGTGTTGTACGAGGAAAAAGGAATGCCTTATGAAAATAATCAGTTTGCTTTGCTTGTTCATTCTAAATAAATTAAAAGGAAACAAATGAGGACAGGAAAATGGTTTTAAGTTGGAAAATGAACCTTATGTCCATCCAGAACTCTAGAAAGTTGTTTTGTGGAACAAAAATGTCAAATTTTCATGTCTCATATTATATACTTACAGATAACATTAGGATATGATATAGAACAGACTGTTGCATATTTAAAGGATATTACGCTTAAGAAACAAAGCTTCTTAGTTTGACTGTGTGTACTTAACACAGCCACACCAAACTTGTAACAATATTTCTCGCACTTAGTATTAAATCTCAGGATATTCGACCTTTTACCTGAAACCTCCTTGTTTTATTTTAAAAAGATGAGATTGCAAGAAGTTATAAAAGGAGAATAATATTCATTGTATTTCTACTGTATATCATCTACACGCACATATTCATAATTGCAAGTATTTCTATTTTTTATTCCTTTTTGAAGGGAGGACATTCATGAGGCACTGTTGACAAGTAGCACACTTTCTTATCCTACCAATGGACAAGAAAAGCAGCAGTTTACTGAAAAATAAGATGAAATAATTAGGTCACAGAAGGCCCAGGCTAATAGAGACATTTACTGTCCCGGAAGAACAGCTGAAGCGAAGATTCAGATTTTCAGGATGACTGTAAATGTTGAGTCCTGTCTCCTACATCCCACATTCCTAATTTTGTGAATGTTTAATGAATTTATCTGGTGAGATTCATTTCCAAAGTCAGAAACTTGTTCTACAGCTCAGTTAAGGCAAGGACAATCTTTATCATGCTGAAATTTATGGAGAATTCACTTCCATTACTCAGTTTCGTTAAGAGGATCAGCAAGATCTTGCTTATGAAGAAAGATTACATTTTGATTTGAAGTACCAGATGATAGGATGGCAATCTCCAAATGGCCATGACATAGTTAAAAATAACCTGTGTTCAGATGGCTCTTGCCCAGTCATCCATCAACAAAGACTGTGATGCCTGCCTTGAGCTACAGTAACTCTAGTTTGATTCAGTATGGAGATGTATCTTTTCCTTAGGGGCAGAAAATTTGCTGTAAATATGACCTCTTTCCTAAGTCTCTCGGTTCCAAAGGCAGAAAAGATAAATCAATATCACAGAAGGGATTCCTCAGGTCTTGTGAGAAAGTAGCACTTGAACGTAATTTAAATATTATAAGACATAACTCCATGGAAACAGAACCACAAGGTTACTCAGCCAGGCTTGATTCTTGTTTCCTTCACAGAGTATTTTGGATGTAATTTCCTTGGTATACATCTCCTGAAAAACTCACACTTTCACCCACCCCAAATTCAAATATATGGAATGCTATTACCGCACAGTTTATTAAAACAGCTGAAAAATTTTATTCACAGCACTTATTTTGCCATTTGGCAAACAGGAATAACTGCTAACAAGTGTAGGTGATCATTCTGTTATGTCAGTCTTGAAGAGAAGATAGGGGTATTACACTTGCCCAGGGTTTTAATGCTATGCTCTATGAGCAGAGGAGTTTAGGAGATCGAGAGTGTTGTTCTAATCTAGCTTCTGAAGTCAGTGACTCTTGTGATCCGGGATGTTTCCTGTCCCAAAGCTTGCTCTTCTTCCATACTGAGCATAGAAAAGCCAGAATTCTTTATTTTTTGGAATTTTAATTCAGCAAAAAATCAAGTAATAAATATGACAGAAGGCCTAGAAATCAGAGCAATTCTGCTTTTCTTTTTGGGAGCTTCCAGTATAGGATTTTTTGACATTACAGGAAAAAGCAATTCTTACCCTTCTGATAGAAATCACTGATGTCTCTCTTCCTCTTCCCCCCTTTAAAAACTTGCAGAATTAATTCAGCCTTCAACCTGAGAGTTTGAAATCCATGCATTTAAAACTTTGCTGTCAAAACCTAAAAAGAATGTGTTCTGGCAGTGTTGCATGATACTTACCTTGAATAAAATAGGCTAATTTTGAATGAAAGTCAAATTACCAAGAACACTTTGATAATAACTTAGATGGCAAGTTTATGAAGTACTAGTCTAGAATTATACTTCTCTTATTACAAGTTTTTAAATAACTTCACAGTTGTTACTCTGTGAGATGCAGAAATGTTATATTTATTTTGTTTTTAATTAAAAAAAAAAATGGGATGAAAAAAGCCACAGTTGGTCAATGTGAGTGAAGAGGCAGGACTCCTTTGGGGTTAGAGGTGAAATAATTTATCCCAGTCCTCTCTGTTAGCCTTTGAAACTAGAGCTCTGCCTTCTGAAATGATCTCTAGGAAAAGCATGGAAGCTCCATCTTTGTTTAGGACTGCTGCATTATACACTGAAGCAAATGTGACTTCAGAAAGTTTTGAATTAGGTTTCTTCTTGTTACTTAGAGTCTCGATTTCTTGCTCAGTGACAAACATATTTTTCTTCCTTCACGTTCCTTTGTAGGTAGTGCTCTGCTTGGACTGCCAGGTGCCTCATTCAGTGAATTTTAGGATATTTACTTCAGTAATTTTGGCTGGTTAATGGAAACATATGATGTCTTGTTGTCTGGAAAACCACTAATGTACAGACTAACTTAGAAATACTCCTGGATAGCTGGGAACAACTGTGTGGTGCTCAGCCACCTGCCCAGTTAAACCACAACACGAAGGGACAACTGTTTTTCCCAAATAACCCTTAGGTGTCTACAGGGATTTTACAATATATGTTACATTGATGAAAAATCATTTTCTGACCATTATTTTTCTCATCTGAAGAAAGGATGCCTACTTGCATGTAGCTTTCCACGTCATATTGCTTATCCAAATACTCGGGTGATATTAGCAAAAAGATACCGAACAGTCAAAATTCAGACTCCAAAAATCAGAAGATGAGATGGATGAAAAAAGCAATACCAAGAGACTGCCATGCCCTTTGCATCCTGTCATGAGGAAATCTGCCTGAAGATTAACGCTGCTTGCAGCCTTGAGTTCTCCAAATCTTTCATTTCATACAAGAATCCTTAAAATTTTTACTGTAAATCAAATCTTTTCCAGACAAGGTTAGCAAGAGGACTGCATATCCTCTCCTGAAACTTAGGTCTAGCCATAGAAAGTCACAAGCATGCTGTGTTTGGATTTTAGTCTTGTAGCTGTCTCCTGGTGGTGCTGTCTTTCCCCCCAAAATATAGAGGATCTTTGGGGAAACAAACACAACACATAAATATGGAATCAATTCATAGTGTTACAGGAGGCCAAAAATCTTGGAGATATACCTAAGCAGAGATACAGCTTGCAGTTAGCAAGGAGATGTCAAGTGCTTCTTGTTTCCATCTCTGCATGTTTAAATAATGAATTACCCTGCACAGATAAATCTTCCCCTTCTCTCCCTTACTCCCAGTGGGAGTGTACCTGCTTCCTTTGAGCCTGGCAGATGGAGGGGAAAGGTATGGAGATGTCAGTACAAACATCCTGACTGACTGTGTGCAGTGGCTGGGAAATAATGTGTGGAGGACGTGGAAGTTTGGCTAAGTCAAGATGTGTCTTGAAACCAATATTTAAGGAAGACTTTGTTCTTTCTGTATGTCATTTTAAGTGTGATTTGAACCCCGAAAACTAACTGGGGATAAAGTGAAAAAAAAAACAAACAACAAAACAAAACAAGGAACTATGCAAAAGATGCAATACATTTTACCTTAAACAGTGCCAGCTACTGAAGAAACACATTGATCTTTCTCTATTACTTAACAGTCATTGTCAGTTGAGTTTTAAGGAAGACCACACTCCCTCATTATTTTGTTGTTGTGTGAGTAAATGATTCTGGAGCACTTTCCGTGTGTACCACCTGTTGGCCCTTCATAGGCCGAGATTTTACTTAGTGAGTTCATGACCATTCAACATTTCCCACAGGATTTAAACTTTTCACTCATGGCCCAGATCACTCAGTAATGGTTTGTTTATGTTTGTTTGTTAATTTTTGTTCTCTTGTTTTCTTGTTTTTCTTTATCTTTTTTTCCTTAGAGCTGAAGATAACTTACTTAGAGAGGTGAATACAGAGGGCGTTTTTTTTGACACAGATATCTGTGCAGTAAGGGGTCCCTCGATCCCTTCTGGATTAACTTTTGACATTCAGAAGAAATAAAGTGATGAAAAACATCTTCATTCCCACCCTGCTGCATGTGTGATTTATTGTGGGAGCTGATAATTCAATTGGTGGTACATTCATGACGCGCTTTGTAGTTTCTCATGTCCAGTTTTGCCAGATGCGCTGACCATGACAGGCCAAATGCCAAAAATCTATTACTTTTGTATAAAAGGAGTTGGATTTGGCTTTGGCAGTGGTTCTAATTGTTTTAAGTTACAAACAACTCTTTTTCCTTTCTTTTAAACCTATACAAAGGACAGGGCTGCTGGTGTTGCAAAATAATTGAGTCAGAGCCTGTTGCAATCAAAAGATGATTCGTTTCTTGTGTTTATGTGTGCTCTGATGTGAATTAAACTAATCTATTATGTCTGCTTTGTGTTCTTAGGGATGCATTATTTTTATGTGAAACTTGCAAAAGCAGGCACAGTTCACTGATGTTTATTGGTGACCTTGTCTCGTCCTCTGAATTATGGACTGTCTGCTTTGAAGATGGGGAAATGCTACTAGCAGTCGTTATGTGGATGTTCGTTTTTTTGGTAGTTGTTTAACCTCTCCAAGGCCCTGCTGCAGAGAGAGGGAGAAACTGAATTATGGGTGTTTGAAACTGAAATATTTATAGAAGCAGTTTTTATTTTAAAATAGCATTTGTGCCTGAGAAGATCAGATGTACCACTTCAGTATGAAAAACAAAACCAGATTTTAGTTGATATTATTAATAGAAATTGCATGAAACTCGATAATGTAATTTAGTTGAAAATATTTTCTTCCAGTCTAGGCGTTGGAATGTTTTCGTGTTAGTGAATGTAAGAAAGAATTTATTTAAAAATCACATGGACTTTTGATTTTGTGTTTTATAGTTCTGGGTTACAAAGACAAATTGTTTCATTAGCGTTTATTAAGGAAAAAACATATACAGAGTATCATAGCAAACACCATAGAAATTAGATCTTTTCAATGAAAACATAGGCAAATGATGTTAGAAAAACAGCTTTCCTTGCAATGGGGAGACGAGCCTGCAAACCACCACTAATGAAGCACTATAAATTAAGATGAAAATATGTCCTGGAAAATGATCAAAATGTAAACCTGCATTATTCCAGATAAAAAAAATTATTGATTGCCTCTACAGGGTGCTTACAAGGACTTTCAGAATCCCTTTTTATTATCAAATATGGAAAGCAATACATGAAATCTCTTGATTTGATGTCACTATTTAAGTTTTTCAACAGTTTACCTGAATGAATACAAAGCACTGCAGAATATGGCCCAATTCATTTTAAGGTAGTAGCAACCATCAGCACTCTGGTTTCAAAAGGGCATCCAAATTTGGGTTACTGTTCATAAGAACTGTAGTTCAGTGGAAGGCAACGGGAACAAAAATCTGACTCTAGATATTTTCTTCACATATAGCCGATGCAATGAGCAAAGGTTACACTCTAAGAAGTTTTGTTTTGTTTTATTTATTTTTATTTTTCACCATAATTATCCATTAATAGTGTAGAATCACAGAATGATTTATATTGAAAGAGACCTTAAAGATCATCTAGCTCCAACCTCCTGCCATGGGCCAGGATACTGCCCACTAGACAAGGTTACCCAAAGTCCCTCCCACTCAGCCTTACTTTACAATCCAGATGTGTTAAGGCTCCATATTATAAGATGCTACAAGTTTTAATATTAAAAATGTTTCCTGATTCAATAAATTGTTTCTGATAAGGTTGAAAGAGTTTAAAAGCTTTTCTCTTCTAATGCTCATACAAGGAACATAACACACTGTGATGCTTTTCAGCTCAATGAAAGAAAAGATGAACCTTTGTAAAGTGCTAAACCATGATAGAGAGTAATAACTGCTGTAAGTTACTCTTTTGGCTTTCCAAATACTGACTTAGAGAGATGAAACAAACATGCCTTTGTAATGAGGACCAAAGATCCTCAGCCCCAAATTAAAACCAAAAAACAACACCAATGCTAATTAGAATGTGTTTTGAAGAAGGTTTTTCCACAACTTTCTTCAACATTTGAAAATATTCTCAGTATTATGATAACTCTTATAGAAAAATTCTGAAGTGAGAAATCTTCCTAAAACATCATCTACAAACTATGGACACCACAGACTATCTGAATACAGAGAAATTTCTGCTTCATGTCTCCTTAAAATTACAGATCTCCTTGGCTTTAAAACCCTCTCCTCTAAAACAATGTGAAGCAGCACTCTTGATTAGTCAAGAGAAGGCAGCATGCAACCATTAATATCAACTGTATTGCTTCATACCATCTGGTTCCATCAGCCTGGAAATGATGGCCTGTATTGTTCACTGACAGGAAGCAGAAAATTAATTGGAAGTACAATTATGATTTACCTTCTTCCCCTTACTCTTGAGTCCCTCTGGTCTGCCATTCATTTTGCCTTCAAAAGACCTAATACTTCTGACTGCACTGATTGATCTGTTAAGCAAGAGAACAATATTTACTGTTTGCAAAAGCACTGAGTAATTTATGGATACAGGGAGGAATGTTTACATATAAGAATGCTACTGGCCACCACCTACTCATCTTTTTGTTTCCTAAGACATTATTCAGCTGGTACATTGGCCTTATTTGAAAATACATTTGATCTTACCGTTGCAAGTATGGTTTTGTTACAGGTAAAGTTTCCAAGATTCCTGCAATTTAGTCTTGTTGAATCTGAACATAAGGAACAAGGTCTATTCACTGTCATCAAAGATGCTCTAAAGATTAATTAGCCCATGCTTTGCAGTACTTTTAAGGAGTTAAAAACTGCTAGATAGGCATTGTAATTTGGTTCTCCACTTTAGTATCCTCCAGCTTTTCCTTACTCTACTTGCCATATTAGCTGGAAATTTACTCTTGCAAACTAAATAGAATTAGTTATAGTTGTTAATCAAATGTGATTTTAAGTAGGATTTAGGGTGATATCAGATGCAGTAAATCTAGTGAGAAGGACTGCATTCTTCTGGAATAAGTACTGAGCCAACAAATCCATACACTCTGGGTTTTACTGCGCTGGCTAATATGCTACCTTTCAACTGCAACATACATCTGGTAGCTTAACTTATGGTATTATTGATCTCAATGAACATTTTAGTAAAGTTTAGAGGACCAAGCTAATTTCCTGTTCTCATAATTACGTTCTGATCCAATTTTTATAATAACTAAATAACTTCACACAGTATTTTTCACTTCATGTTTCAGAATACTCTGTGATGTTAATTTGAAAGGAAGCTTTAACTCAAATGTCATTTCTATCTTTGTGACTGGTAAAATGATTTTAAACGATTTTGTATATGCTCTGAAGTTTTTTTGGATACAAGACATGAATATTATTAGTGACTGGATTTGATGCTACTGCAAACTGTGGGAGCTTCATCTCAAAGACCAAGAAATGAAGAACATGGCGAATCATGAGTATATTCTTACTTATGCCAGAACATCAGCTCAATTTGATTACTCCCTTGTGTCACTCTTAGGGCAAGAGTATGATTCATCCCTTCCATTTTGCTTAATGTTGAAGTGCAGATGTATCTTTATGGGTTTGATTTAACTTCTATTGAAGACTAAATATGCTCTTGATCTCATTTATAGTAATGTAAGTTGGGAGTAGCTTGGTAAAACTGACGTGCATCTGTAGTATTTTGTGTGAGATCTTGTCAGGCTTAACAACTTCACTAGCAATAGGGTTGGTATAAATATATATTTAGTTCTCTTGAAAAGTACATGGATTCCCCATGGACAGGGAAACAAATGTGGATTCTGATTCTGGTTTAATCCATGTGCTCTTCCTGTGTGAAAGTTGGGGCAGAGTGTAGCTTTCAATGAATGATCAGGCTCAACCACCAGCCTGCTTCCATTTTGACAGTAATGCCATCAGCCATAGTGGGGTCGATCCTCTATCTTTATAATACTCTTGATGACTACGTTGTTTTGATATGCTAGGCCAGTTAAACTGCAAAGATCTAGATTAAAAATAGCTGCATGACTTTAAAGTGATTTTTTAAAACTGGAGTAGTGGAAAAGAAAAAATTGTTTATATGTGGCTATAGATCTATTTCTGTACATCTATTTCTGGTAAACTGAAGCTATCTGATACACTGGAATAGCAAAAAAAGGAAGACTGATTTAAGTAAAGGCACAGCCATTTCTGACTATGGTCAGATCTTACTAGTGTGTCTTTGGGTCACTATGCCATGCAGTTTTTTCTTTAGTGTTCTTTTTCTGTGCACTCATTTTGAGAGCAGAATTTCCCTTCTAGCTTCTTTCTTCAACTAATTGATGTATTCTACTTGTAGACATCAGTCAGGCTGCAAAGCAATGTACAGCTAAATACAACTCAAAATGTGAAATCTGTCAGTCCATCCCTTGGGCACAAGTCTACACCTATTCATGTTAGAACAACGGTTACACGTCGTATTAAATCAGGTACTCTTTGTGCATCCCATGTACTGTGGTTTTGCTGTATGCTAGCTTTGCTGTTGTGCTTGTGCTGATAAGGATTCCTTCCTCAGGCTACAGCGAGAACCAGCAGCCCCTGTTGTGCATGGTAGCTGTTGCCATAAGCACTATGCACTTGGATGGAAGAGAAATGGAATCAGAGAGACGTAGTAGTCCCATATAATCTAAATAGTCATTTTCTACCTCGTTGGATAGAATCAATCTGTATCTTGCAAACCATACTTTTCCTTTTGAATGGACTGGCCAGTGGTGGCTCAGATCACTGATAACTCCACCTTCCTGTCTTCCTCCAAAGTTCAAGCTGCCTTTCTGCAGATGGCAGCAGATGATACAGTAACAGTAAGAGTCAGAGACTCTCCTGGGAGATTGAAAAGGGGAAAAAAAAAACAACAACCTATTTCTGTCTGACAGTTAAACAGCAGAACGATCAAGCCATTGTCACACAGATGGAACTGAGTAAGATGTTGAGCCTTTGTTTCTTTGATGCAGGAGAAGTACCCTCCAGACTAAAGAAAGATGGTATACTTGAAAGTGAATGAACCTTATTTCTTTTGTTCTTGTTTTGGAATCATGCTGTGTCAATGGACATTTTAGACTGATTGTGACAAAATAAACACCAGCAGTGCCTCCTAAAATTTATGGCAGTTTTTCTGTCCACACTCATAGAAACAGTTCATGTTGGAAGGGCCCTTGTGAAGTCACCTACTCCAAACTCCCTTCCAAAGCAGGCACCAGCTTGCTTAGGATTTCCTCTAGTTCAGCCATACAGATGCCATGGCCCCTTTAAGAAACCTGGTCTAGTACCTGACAAACCTAAGGGTAAGAAAAAATTTCATAATGCCAAGTTGGACAATACTGTGTATTAGTCTATGACCATTGCACCTTGTGTCTGGTGTAAGGATCCTGGCTCTGCCTTGCTCCTGAAGCCTATAAAAAGAATCTGAGGATGTGGGGAGAGAGACTTCTCCAGGAGCTAGGCCTGAAATACTCATCTTTCTTTCACTTGGTTAATGTCCTTCTAAAGTCAAGAGTCTCTAACCATCTTATAAAAACACAAGTGTGTGAGATACAAAGGACATCTGAAAAGGGAGCAACAGGAGAACAAAGCAGAAAAAGCAATTTCAGTTTTCTTCACGACTTATTCCTTGTGCAGTATCAAGTCAGACATTTTTTCTCTTCCCTTCTCCCCCTTCTCGTCTCCCCTCCCCTCCTCCTAGTTAGTAAGATTACCGTGGTAAGCATACTATCATTTATCAGATTATTGCTTAATGCTCAAAAAATCTGAGTCAGGACTGAGGTCTGAATTCTTTACAAATATATCAGATGCAACTACTGTCTATCTATCCTCATTTAAGAAAACTGCAGAAAGAGAAGGAGCACAGAGTGAGAAGGAGGAGTAATGGCAACAATATGTTGCAATTACGTATACTTGCTATGTATATGATTGGCATAAACTTTCCATTCTCTTTTGAGTTCTATTTTTTCTTTTTGGTTGGTTGGTTGGGTTTGCATTAGGAACTTATCTTGGCCTTTCTTGGTCTCACAGTTCTTGAGAAGCAACTCATAAACTAGAGCAGACATCTGATGGCATTATAAAACAACGGAACTCTTAACTATTTATACTGAGGAAATATAAATATTTCCTTCAGAACATGTGGAATTACTGAGCGAGTAAAGACTTTAGAGAAGAGTTGTTTATTTGTTTCACTTTTCTCATCTACATGTTCTAGCAAAGATGGGAGGAAATGAAAGGGGAGACATAAATAAACTCTTCAGATTGCATGCTGAAGAGATAGTTTAAATAACAATAGAACATTTTCTCAGATTCTGAAATGACAGAGTTTTTTTTTTCTGGAGAAACTCTCAGTACAACAAACTTCTGCACTATGTTGATTCAAAACCTCCCTAACAGTGCTTTCTCCCAAATCAAATAATGAACCTGATTTTGCTGCTGCTCCACCTATTTTTTCTGCTTCTGTTCCACTGGACTTTCACTGGAAATAAAGCAGCTTTGAAGGGCATCCATTCAGCAGGCTATATATTACGCTTTGATCCAAGTATCTGGAATGTTCTGCAGCACTCATGAAGTTTACAAACAGTGATAGCCACACAAGCAAGTTAAAATTAAATCCATTTGAATAGCTATTCTGTGCAAGACCAAATCGATGGAGTCGAGGAGGATTTAATTTGTATAGTATTCGGGAATCTTTCCAGGATGCTTTTAATATCTTTCCAACAAGATGCGCTTTGAAACAGTTTGTTTTACACTTACAGAACTTCTGTAATGTTTTAATAAAGTCCCACTTATGAGTTTCTGGATGTCCTAGGAGAACAGTTAGTTAAGATGGAAGCAGAGTAAAATGTACAGTTATAAAGTCGATGATTTAGCCAATTCATTTAGGGTCTATGTAGTGTTTGTCTGTGGTGTTCTGATGATGATTTTTATGGGAATAAAGAGAGAGATTTGGAGCAATCTATTGGAATTAATTTTGTTTTAAAGAACCGTTTGAAAATAAAAGCTTTAGCTTACTTCATTGCAAGGCTTAGGTAGTACTGAGATAACACTGTACCGAGCATAGTCTGTAACCATTACAATGCTGGAAATCGAATATTGCTATGTATGGAAGATACCTTTAACTTAGTGCTATTTGAATTGACCACAGAGTAATTTCTTTACTAGGAGAGTGGTGAGGTCTTGAAACAGGCTGCCCAGGAAGGTTGTGGATGCCCCATCCCTGGAGGTGTTCAGGGCCAGGTTGGATGGGGCCCTGCGCAACCTGATCTAGTAAACATGGAAGTTTGGTGGCCCTGCCAGGCAGGGGGGTTGGAGCTTCATGATCCTTGAGATCCCTTCCAACCCAGGTCATTCTGTGATTCTGTGCGATTCTGTAATGAATAAGCTAAAATCAATTAGCATCATTCTAACAGGATGCAGTGGTAGGACTGGTTTGGAGCAGATTTAAGATTATATGAGTTAAAGGTGCTGAAGTTGAAATGGAAGCAGGGTGAGATGTGATTTTATCTGTGTTGGCAAGAAAAAAATCTTGAAAAAAATCCTGAACACCAGAAAGACTGCATTACAACCGGATTCGATACTAAACAAATGTAGACCTTTGATCTAGAAAGACTCACTGAACCAAATGAAATGCTTGACAGTGTATGTAAGGCTAATGGTTGCACAGTAGCTGCCTATACCAGTGTATTAATTTAATCATTTTCCTTGCAGCTTGATACATATGACCATGGCTTTTCAGACCATTTCTAAAATTATTATTATACATCCTCTTACATCTGTCAGAATCCCAAAGTCTCATCTTCTGTGCATTTGTCAATAATTTTCTATGTTTGATAAAGCAGATTCAGAAGTTTCAAAAATCATCTTCAAATGACAAAAATAAGGAATCTGGGGTTACAGCCTGCACCTACATCCCTCTTTCATGGAGGTTCAGGTTGGATATTAGGAAGAATTTCTTCTCAGAAAGAGCGGTGCTGCATTGGCACAGGCTGCCCGGGGAGGTGGTGGAGTCACCATCCCTGGAGGTGTTCAGTAACCGCGTGGATGTGGAACTTAGAGACAAGTTTTAGCAGGTATGGTGGTGATGGTTTGGACTAGATGATCTTAGTGGTATTTTCCAACCACAATGATTCTGTGGTTCTATGATTCTCTCCACAATTGGTTTATTGTTTTTATGCTTGGAATCTCTTTTTACTGACCAAATGTAACTTCTGTATTGTCTTCTTTGACTTTGTGTAGTTTTCACTGTTTAATAATTAGATCCATGGCGGTGTCAAAATACCAGCATCCTGCAGTCTTTCTAGTCACTATAAAGTATTCCTCAGCAGCTTGCATAAATGTACTGTCTGAAGAATCTAGTGCTCTGTAAAAAAAGGCCTCCTTTGAACTTGCCATAGATCTCAGTTTATGTGCGATACTTGGTTATGGGTATTTTTTAGTGGTGCTGTGTAGAACCAGGAGTTGGACTCAGTGATCCTTATGGGCCCCTTCCAACTCAGGACAGTCTTTGATTCTATCATTCTATGTATTCCTCAGTACTTTGTAGAGCAACACTCCAAAATTAGAATGGTGATATCTTTTTCATTTCTGTTGTGTAAGCAATGAAGATTATTGAAGATATAATTGCCAGCAGTTTGAATGCTTGGTTTTTTTGTGTTTGTGTGAAGTGATTGGATTAAAAATTATTATTATTTTTTCATTCCGGATACTCTTGTAGACATTATTAGGTCATTTATTTTGTTAAACTGATGATTTTAGGATGGCATTAAATAAATAAATATATATATATTTGTAGTAGTTAGAACGAATCGCTGATGATAAGTCTCTTTTTAGCTGTACATTTCCCAGTCGAGGGAAGACCCAGTGATTTATATTTCAAAATAGAATCAGTGCAGCTGTTCTTATTATGTTCAAGACTTTTCCTTCGGCTTTTGTGGCACCTTTACTAATTGACCTTTTCCATTCTGGAGGAACAGAGACTACTAGTCTTAGACCTTACTTAGTGCGCTAATTAGTGCTATGGCTGGATTTCCATGATGACCAAAGCCTAATGAATCTTACCTGTGGGGTCATGAAAACTGTCACAAGTTCTTCTCAAGCCTGAGAAGCGTAATTGCGTTTACATTTTACTTGGAATAAATGTCTCTTGTTGTTTCAATGTATTTAAGCATTTGTTTTCTGCTATACTTCAGATTTGTCCATGAATTCATTCAGTGCTACCCAGTAATCATTCAAGACTAATGGCCTATTTAAAACGATAAATGGCAAGTTCTTTCATTTCTGCAATTGGAGTTGAAAAATCACTACTGCCACCACCCACTGGAATCATCTGCATGGATTACAGCTGAAAACTGAGCTAGCTTGCATGATTTGAATAAAAGCATACCTACAGATATCCTATTTACTTTCTAGAAGATTCTGCAGTCTGAAAAATCAAAACCTACTTAAAGGTTCTCAATTTCTTCTAACTTACCCCTCTTCTGTGTCTAATGACAGCTTATCCTAATTAATAGCAACTTTCCTACGCATTTGTCAGTTTTCATTCTTTCCTTTTTCCCCTTCAGATCTAATGGTTTTTGTTGTTTACCAATACTGGGCCTCAGTTGACTCTACAAGAAGCCTGATAAATCTCAACATTTATTCTCATTCTAACTTTTTGTAGTTGCTTGTTGGTATTTTAACATACATACATGAGAGAATGACTGAAATCTCAACGTGAAAAATATGGCTACATTTTCCAAGTTGTGTTTGAAAATCAGTGTTTCTGACTATAAAATTTGCACATGACACCGTTCCAGATCTTAAGGAATGAAATCAACCATAAGCCCTGATCACAAACCTTACTTCAATCTTTCATCCCATATTTCTTCTTCTTCTTGAGGAAGTCTCCCATGTTTTAGCCAGTTGTTACTTTTGAGAGGTCTCTAGCTTCCTGATAGTAATTTGAATACCTTTAGGTAGGACTAACAGTTACTTTTACTCCAGTTACAATTAAACCACTAAAGCAAAACTGTCAAATAAAGAACATTTTTGAAACATCTGCTCATTATTGTTGTGAACATGATTTTTTTTTTATTTTTTTTCAGTAACAATTAGGAAGGACAGACAGAGAGGAAGATAAATTTCTAGATGACATGGAGATGAGAAGAATCACAGGCAGCTTTGAGGGTGATTCTAAACAAAGCAGCCATGATATTGGAGAAGAATTTGTCACCAGCAGTGTTTGATTTACAACAAATGCATTGTCACACAACACTGGGGAACACCCAGCATTTCCATTATACCATCAAGGCAGTGTGGTCAGAAGCGACACAAGTTGTTAAGGATGTGATGTTATACATCCATGATGATTCTTTTAATGTACTGAGGACTAACCATTATAGGTTTGAATGCTCCTAATGCAAGAGACACTAGATAGAAAACAGAATTACTAACATGTGGACCTTTGAAAAAAGGAAGGTCAAAGTCTTCCTGCAAAGGTTGCGCTGTGTTTAGATCCCATCTATTTAAATCAGTGACAAGAATATCCCATAGTTTTCAGATCAAGAAAGTGCTGATTCTTATGGGAAGCCTTCTCCATTAGTTGGCGGAGGTGTGAAACCTCAAATCTGTGGGATAAAAATCACTTGCAGCAAGGTAATGAAGTTCTTTGCCAGTGTTTCTCTATGTTGGCCCTGGAAAGATTTCACAACTGTATTTTGAATCTTAATATTATTTATTGGGATAAATAAATTTCTTTTCCACTTTGGAATAATTTATTTTATAGCACAAGACGCAATTGCCAAAATACCATGAGCATAACCTACTGCAATGGTACAGCTAAGTAACTTATGGAGTAGGCCCAATGAGAGCCCTAGATTATTTAAGAAGTACTGAGAATGCTTAAAATACCCTTTCAAATGATTTTGTAAGTGATACAAATAATTCAGTGCTGAGCTGTGATGTGTTCTTGTCTGTTTTCATCCCATTAATTTCCTGCCCCGTGTCTACATATCAACAAGATGGGAACTCTTCCTTTTTGAATCAAGGAGATGTTCTCCACAACCTATTTGGGTGATTTCTCTTCTGAAGATGGACATGGGTTCTCATATTGGATGCTGAAGAGTCTGTTGTGCCCAGTGTACTCTATATATGGCTGGTTAATTTGAGAGAGTACTGCATTGTACACAGAACAACAACAAAAAATTCCTTACATGCAGAATGGGCTGTTGCATGTTAATATTTCACACTCTACAAATCATCTTTGGCACTCTGTAACTTTAAATAGCTGTTTCTCAGAAATCTCTGTCTTGGTGCTTTCTACTATTGTTCTCAGAGTGATTGCAGAACAATTTTTCTCTTCTTAGCATTCCTGTGGATTAGTAAACTAGTATCATCTCCTCTTTACAACTGGTCTAAGGCTGAACACGGGATAATTTGTCCAACATAGGTCATCGGCTTGAAGGGAATGAGCACAAATTGAGCTTGGTGTGTGATATGCTCGTGTCTGATCATTGCAGTCTCCATCTTACCTTCAGCCTGTTGGCTGCCGTATCAGGCAAGCACTAAGATCTTCCCAATCCTTTTTGTACTGAACAAACTATTACTTTGTGGTTTATTTATTTATTTATTTATTTAAGATTTCACTTATACACTCATCTTTGGGCTGCACAGGTGCGGATCTAACTCTGAAGAAGGCTAAATGTTCTCTACCATGAGAAGGCCTTAAGGCTTTTTAGAGCATCAGTCCTTCAAAGGTAGTAGAAAGCCTCGCTTTCTTAGACTGTATGCTTTGCCTTGGGAGTCCCGGCCCAGAACATATATGATCAGAGACCATGCGTGAAAGGCCTGTTGTTGGCCTTGCACAAATCTCCAAGCTGCTGCTCTGGAATCTAATAAAATCCTTTCTGCACTGCTTCTAAGAAAAAATGAAATGAAGGCGAAAAGTATTGGAAGAAACAGACGTGAAGCCAATTGACTATTTCCATTTTCTGCAGAAAGTAACACCTTGAGTTCTCTCCTGTGAGAATTCTTGTTAAATGTGAATTTCAATACTCACATGAAGAAAAATCCTAGAAGCACCTTTAATTCAAATGCCACCTCTACCAAACCTGCTTCTGCAAAGCACTTCTTTTTAGTGTATTCTGACATAGCAGTACTTTAGGGAAAGGTATAATGGTCACTCTCAGGTCACCTGAGTGTCCTTCATTAGCAGGATCTTTCCACCTTTATCCTACCAACAGTTCCTTTCCACTTCCCCGTACAGAAAATTCTTTGCATCAGAAATGCTGAGTAAAGAAACCAAGAGCTATAGTACAATTTTATTTATACCAAAGAAATTAATGCCAGCTAATATTCTTGTTTCTCGATCTATTTTCTTCTACATTTGATTTTTTGGTAATTGGCCCAACTTGTGTCCCATTGGGGGAGCTTGGCAGGGAGAGAGGGAGAAAGACTGGAGAGAAAGATCTGTAGGTGGCAGGGACAGCTTGTGTATGTGGCTGTGTGCGGATGTGAGCTGGCATAAAGCACGGCTATGTGGATGTTGGCTGTTTAATGCTGTACATAAACCCTTAGCTAGCTGAGAGTGCGACCCAAGAAGGGCAAATATATACATACATTAGCAGCTGCCCCACCAGTGTTGGATTTCTGTGCAAGAGTGATCAGCGTGCACTTAATTACTTCCCCAGAGATTATGTCCATGCCAGGGTGAATCATTCAACTCTTGGTTGACTCATGGCTTGAGAAAATGGAATTAATGCCATCCAAAATGGCAAGGATTTCTGTTCGTGAGGAGAAAAATTAAATGTATATTTACACAGTACATTTAGGTAGGGAAGGATTTGCTGTCCTTTTATAATGGTGAAGGGAGAATATTTCTTTTTTAACAGAAGAAAGAATTGAATATGAAAGCTAATATATTGCCATTCAACCTCTAGATGTGATCTCGTTTGATCTCATAACTTAAATGGAATATGGGAGTGTGACATTATTAGAGAAAAACCAGCAATAGAGGACGGAGTATTTTAATTGCTCAGAGGAACTCTTCCTCCTTACTCAGACACAAAGCTGCACCTCTGCGTGCTGCCGACGGCAATATGTTTTTGCCAAATTACCTTTTGGATAGCATCGAAGGCAGCAGTGGGGATGGCTGGTAGTTATTAGAAACCTCAATGACCTTTCTTTAGGACAAGCGCTTTGGCTGCATCCAGTCTTTGGTAAGAGCTTTGCATCTATTCGAGTTTCTCTTGTAGTTCCAAGAGGATGTGTTTTGTTGATGCTTTGGCTCGAGCTGTCAGGTGTTGCCTTTTTCTACTGTATTTGGAGTTTCATCCAAGAGACGGCTACCTGAAAGTGGCGGGGAAAAGGCTTCGACAAGAGACAGATAGCTGATAAATCCCACTGGAATCCACGTGTGGGGAAGGCACTGAGTTCCTTCTAAGTGAGTTCATTCATAGAGGTATTAGCAAAGACAAAGTACTTTGAATAGAAACACTCTTCTCCTAGTTTGAATGGGAAGCCACTGGACAGGAAGGGGAAGAACCACAGTCGAAGCTCCGCACACGGGCCGTCCGATGGAAGCTGAGGGCCGCGGGCAGCACGGGGCGGCAGTGCGCTGCGCATCCCCACGCGGCGCTCGGCCGGGCTGGGTCGGCTTCTCGGGCTGTGGCAGTTTCTATTGTTGAACTCCGTTGAACATGGCAGCTCGGGGAGCCCGGCTCCGCGGAACACGGGCCGCATTCAGTTCGCGTTTCGTTCGAAAGAAGTCATTTTTGCTCTCTGCGGAGGCTTCAATTAGAGCGGGCCAAATGACAGGGATAATTAAGGCGAGCGGTGGGATACCGGCGGAGCACTTTGGCGTTTTCCACCGAGGATTTGGCAAATCCGAGCTCGATTAATCTGTTTAAACATCTGTGCATCCTCCCGGCCGCGCAACCGAGCCCGGCTCCCTCCTCCTCCTCCTCCCCCGCCGCGGTTCGGGGCCACCGCAGCCCCCGCCGAGCGCCGCCGCCCGCTCCGCTCCCCTCCTCGCCATTCCGCTCACGGCCGCGCTCCGTGCGGAACCGCAGGGCCGAGCCCGAGGGTCGGAGCGGGGCCGGAGAGCGGCGGCGCCGCGAGGCCGCGCATCGCCGCGCCGCCCCCCGGCCCCGCTGTCCCCCCGCTGTCCCCCACTTGTCGAGGCGGCCGGCTCCGGCTCGCCTCTCCTTGACGTCATGTCTGTGGCGAGGCTCCGGCGGGCGCGGTGACGGCACGGAGCGCGTTAAACTTTGCGAGCGAGCGAGCGGCCAGCCCGGCGGCTGGCAAAGCTGTGCGCGGGGGGCTGCGCGCCGCCGCCGCAGCTGGAACATCTGGAAGCGTTCAGTGCGGCCGTGGCGGCGGAGAGAGGCGGCAGCGGGGAGCGAGCGCTGAGGGAGGGGAGGGAGTGAGGGGCTGGGACTGGGCTCTCTTCCTCTGCAGAAACAGCTCCCTGCCAGCACAACGCGCTTCGAATGGCTTTGAAGAGGAGGAGCAGAAGCGTTTGAACATCTTTTTTTTTTTTTTTTTTCTTTTTTTTTTTTTTTCCTCCTCCTTTTCTTGCTCTTGTAGTTGGTGGATTTTAAAGAGCCGTTTAACCCTCCGTGGTTTGCCCTGGATGCTTTTGCTTTTCGCCGTTCTTCCTTTCTATTATTTTTTTTTTCGCCCTCTCTCTCGCGTTTCCCCCCTTCTCGTTCTTTTTTATGGTTTAACAGCCAGAGGTGCTGTGCTAAATTCTTGGAAGGGGCCCGGATGTACTGAGGATGCATTGCAATTTCACTAAAGGAGGCAGTAGTGGAAAGGATCAGTTTTTGGTGTTTGATGCAATAATGGGAATCAGGTAATAATCAAAGGGGAAATTCTGCAGCTCCACTCTTCCTCGAATTTTACCGAGCCGATTTGCGGAGGGATTAATCTGGACTCGTTTTAAATGGTCAATGAAAACAAGAGGATGTACATTCCCGAGGAAAACCATCAAGGTAAGCCCGAGCTTCGCCCCGGAGGAGCCGGCGACCATTCCCTCCCGCAGCCTTTGTCCACGCTCGGCTTCGCGGGGGCCGGAGGGGTCGGCCCCGGCGGCGCGTCCCCGCGGGGCAGGCGGACAACCCCGGGCGGGGGCGTTGCGGGAGCCCCCCGCGCCCCCGGGGCTGGGTGTGTCGCGAGGCCGCGGGCGAGGAAAAGTTGCCGCGAGTCGCCGTTGTCTTCTTCCCAAGGAGAGGGGCTCGGAGGGGAATGGGGCCGTACGGTGCGGCCGGAGGCGAAGAGGAGGCGCGGGGCTGCCCCGTGGCGCGGGGACATCAGCTCCCCGAGAGGTGCCGCTTAATACCTCCCCGGCCCTCCGCGCCCCGGCTGGACACGGCTTCCTCGAGCACCGGGAGAGGAGCCCTTCCACTTCTCCGCGCTATTTCTCGTCTCTCACGGGCAAGGGGAGGAGAAGGGGAATCATCTATTTACACACGCACGTCCCGGGAGAATGGAGACGGCGGGGAGCGCCCGCATTGCAATTAAAGTTGAGCTTTACTTCGGGCAGCGTTTCCCACCCGGCTCCTCCGAGCATCGCCTTCGCCGTGGGCACCGACCCCCGTCGCGCTGCCCCGGCGGTGTCGGCCGTCCCCGGCCGTCCCCAGGGCACAACTTTGTTTGTCCCAACTCCAGGAGCCTCCCCCGCTCCACCTGGCTCCGCTTTCCCCGAAGTTCCTGCTCTCCGTTACCTGCATGCGGCCACCCCTCCCTTCCTCTCCCCTCCCCTCCCTCACACGCACGTCGCTATTGCGGAGCAGCAGAGCCATTGCCTCCCCTCGGCCAGACGGAGCGAGGTGCCGGCACGTCTCCCTCCCAACAGGGCCCCAAGCCAAGCAGGACCTCCCCCCACACACACCCTGTGCCCCACCCCAGCAGGACCCCCGCCCATCAAAAGGCGAGGGCATGTACGTTAGGGCTGGGGCAGCCTTTGGTCGTGGGTGGCTGTGAGTTTCATTGGGAGTATTCCCCTCTCCTGACAAATAGATAGAGGTTAAAATGAAAAAACCCAAGGCCTAGCACCCCCCAGCTGTTCTATGGCAATGAGGTGGGAGGGGAAGAAGCAACCCCTGATCCTGAGTGCTCCTGCCAAGCGCACGCATCCAGCGGGCATAATAGGGCTGCTCTTCCTGGGCCGGAGCTGATAACGTGGCCGGAGAGCTCAGCCTCCATAGCAATATGCCAACACTATGGCAACCTAAATCCTGCTCCCTCCTTATCAGCTGCAGTGATTATATAATTGGAGGAACACTTTTGCATCTGTCTCTCGATGCGGATTGCCATTACTGCCAGGTGAAAGAGCAACTTCCAAAGCAAACAGAACCGGCCAGGTGGAAGAAAGTTCTGCCTCCCCAGACTGCTCGGGCTGCCATTTATTTCCAATCTATTTTTCTTTTATGCAAGCGGTGCTTGAAAGGTTAAACTGCTCGGTAGTCAGGAGAAGCTGGTGGCGAGGAGATCACAGCAAACCAATCGGGGTGTGCAATGAGTAATTAAAGCAACCACAGCTTCTCATTTGCAAGGTGGGGATTAAACATGGGAGTGGAAGGCGAACCTGGGGCTGTGACACAGAGGTGACGCTCAGAGGTGAGGGAGGATTGAGCTGAGATGCTCCTGGCAGCAAGGTGGATGCTTCAGGTACTGCCAGCACGAGCCACGCTGTTATGTCTGCTCAGAGCGGTGAGCAGCATGGCTAGGCCTCTGCTGGCTGCTGCCTTCTGCACATGTCTGCTGGAACAACGTGTGCTCAGTGCCTGTGTGGTGCAGGAGACAAGACAGCAGTGCCTTACCTTCCCAAGGCAAACCCATGGGGTGTGCTGGAGGCCCTCGGTCAGGAGGTGGGGGCTGTGGGGATCAGGAACTGTGTCTGGAAAGGCGTCATTGACTGCCAGTCTGCTAATTGGGGTGGGTCTGCGATGTATTTCTTCCCCACTTTTGAGTGCCATGCAGTACCCTGGAAATGGTTCATCCCAAAGTAAGAATTGTCTCATATTTTCGGATGCGCACATCTGAGCGTGCAGTGCTTTTCAGTGCAGCGTCACGTCACACAAAGAGAAGGGAGCGTGGCTGTGTTATCTGCCGGCGCTGAGATGCTTCGCCGTGTTTATTTTTGCCACACAATGGACTATATTATGATAACAATCAATTATTCATTACGACCACAGAATACATGTTTATCTGGAAAACGTGAAAAACGAGCCCTAAATCCTAAAAACCATCCGATGAGAGGCAGGAAAGAGCTTTCAAAGCGGCCTCCATCCCGTCTAATGCACATGTGGGACTCGCTGTAACCCTAGATGGGCATCTTTGACGGGTGCTTTGAAAATCTGCCCTCGTATCGTAAAATGGAAAATCGGTTTGCAACATCATGTTTCCCAGCCCTCCCAGGGGAGGGCACGCCATGAGTCAACCTGGACTTCGGTGCTGCAGCCCGAACCCGGTGGGAGCATCCCGCTGCATCCCGCTGGCCTCTGCCGGGCCCGCTTCTGCTCCCGCTCCAGGGGAGCTGCGGTGGGAGCCGCGGGGCCGGGAGGGGCCTCTCCCGTCGCCCCCAGGAGGTGGCGGTGCAGGGCCGCACAGCCGGGTGCGGGGCACCGCGGGGCTGCGGCACCCGAGCTGCGCCCGGGGACGGCGGCACGGAGCTCTCCGAGCCGCGCTCGCAGGGAGTGAAGGAGCCCCGGTAGGTCGCGTGTTCCATACAGCGACGGTCCTCCGGCTGATGGAGCCGTTTGTGGCAGCGCCTCCGAGCTGCCCTTCCTCCCGTGTCAGCTAATGCCTTTGGGCTTTGTCCTTATTGCGTATTTCGGACAGATTTCTACCTGGTGATTGTAAAAAGAACCCCCTCAGGTATCTGTCAGCCGTAATTAGGTCTTCTGGCAACCTCTTTTCCTAACCTGCACGCATTTTGTTCTTGAAATCTTTCTCTGTAAGACACTTTTCTCGTAGTCCTTGTATCTTTCGTATTGGTTCAATTAGGAGCTAATTAGCATTGCCTTTATTTGTCAGGAGCCTGCTGATGGGGAGAGGGTCAAGTCACACGTGTACTCCCTAATGCATTTCACATGCATCTTCTGACCTGAGCTGAGGGCCAGATCCACAGATATTCCCCTTAACTTCCCAGGTATAAATATACCAATGATTGTGGACACTTCACTGCTGATTTCAATTTAAGGGCTGAAATCTGACTCATGCTGTGCCACAAGACAAAACCCTCATAGACAGGGACTAGAATTTATTAGATGTTTGCTGTGATTATCCGCTCTGCTTTCAGAACGCTGATTTTATCCCCTTCATTTCTGAGGGGCATTGCTATGACATGCAGAGAAGGTGCTCTTCCCATGGCAGCAAAGGGATCAGAGGAGCAAATGGAATCTTCAGTTCAGAACGTTCCTGTTGTCGTCTCGTTTTGCTGTAAGGATTTGTCACAGTGGGCTGTAGATGTGGGGCATAAAGCATGCTGGCGATTGGTTTGAGACAGCTTATCTTTGGGTTTGGGGGAAAAATCTGAATCACTGCTTGAAAATGACACACTAAAATTCCAACCCCGCTGACTTAACGGTGATTGCTGGTATTTATAAAGCATGATCTTCTACCTCCAAGTACTCAAAACATTCTGTGTGCTCGCTGTCTGCTTCAGTCCGATATGGAAAGGCAGTACATATGAGACTATTTAATATAATGTTAAAGTGCAGTACTTAAGTATTCTGCATGATAAAGTCCACTACACTGAGAAAGTTAAGGTAGAGCCTTCAGAAAAGTATTTAAGTGCTTTCAACCATTTCCTGTCCTTTAAAGGAGTATTTAAGTATCTGCTAAAAGCCCGGCATTTGAAATCTGTACTTTTTATAGATTATCTTTGAAATGATCGTTAGTCCCAAAGGCTGAGTTGGGCTGGGTTGCAATGCGAGTGTTGCCTTGGATGGGTTCTCCTGAAGGTTGTAAGCTTCTTCCATCGCAACAACCTACTTGTAAAGGCCTCACCGGAGCTCTCTGTAACCTGTTTGCCATTGTGAGCTCCCCGCCCCCCTGCCCTCTTGGTTGCTCATCTGCTCTGCAATCAGTCTGGGGGGTTGCATCTTTGTCATTCTCTGCAGCAGGCCCGGCACAACCTTGTTGTGTGGAATGAATTTATTCTACCAAGATATTTGCTTTGAATTATTTGTCCTCATCTATTCGTTTTGGGTTATGGTTTGTGTGTGTGTGTGTGTGTGTGTGTTGTGCGTGTGTGTGTTTGTTTTCTCAAAGCATTTCTGTGGAGCAACGTGCAGGATAGCTCTTCAATATTGTCGTCTATGTTTAGGTTCTCTCATTTTCTTTCAGTTTTGTGGGAAATGAGTCTACATACATATTTAAAGCAGCATTTATCTGAATGGCAATTGCTTCTGCCTTTACTTCTTGTGGGTGTGTATGTGTGCTACTTGTCTCTTCCGCAGGCCAGCTGAGAACATCAATTTGCCATTTGATTTGTTAGGAACTGCTTCGCTTAACCCTTTCTGGGCTTTAATTCAAGGAACACACTCCCTTGAAATTCAGGAATAGCAAAAACAAGATCTCCATGCAAGTGGCTCCTCTAAATTTATTGGCTATCAACCAACATTAACAGACGTGACTACGTGCAGTAAAAGTCTCTTTTAAATTACTGAAAACAACAAATCAGATCAACACTGAGAAAAGCTTTTACCAATGGCAGATATATGCTTTACAAAGCATAACGTCGTTAAAAGGCTCGGTTGTCTCTCTTTCCTTCAGACTGTAGTCCAACCCAATGTATTTTTGTTTATCTGAGAGACAGTATTTTTTATTTAGATAGTAGAAATTAGATGGACTTGAGAGAGTTTATTAATTAAAATGCTTATCATTATTTCAGTATCATTAGTGATAAGAGAAGAACACACTATTAAGCATTCAGACTTACCAGTTACCCCTGAATTGTTTTCCTTTTGGCACAGTTCATCTAATACCTAACATAACATTCCTTTTTCTTGTCACTTAAACAAGTAGAAGTCAGAAAAATGGTGTACTTAGCACTTCTAGATGATTTTGACTATGTTGGAGTAAATGAAACACTACAAGCTTATGCTACTTGAGGATATTTCCCCCTTCCTTTTGTGTATGTGTGAGTTTTGTAAAATTTGAATATCTATATATATATTTTAACGGAAGTGGGCATAGGTGATGGACTTTCTATGCTTGTGTCAGAGAACGGGCATGTTGCAGCTGTCGGCACCAGTGTTAGATGGTAAAATGGTCTTGCTGGGAACTCTGAAATACAATGATGATGTCTTCTGGTTGTATGAGTACCTACTATGACCTTTCTTGTAAGGCTTTAATGGAATAAATTATGGCATAGTCATACATACATCTATGTCCAAAAGAATCCTTGAAACGCTATGCCATATCCGTGGAAGCTGGCAGAAACCAATGATAGTAGCATAAACCTCATTAAGAACTTCAGAGGGATCAGAGTAGTCCTCTTCCAGCTGAAAGAGCACAGTTGTCTCTATACCTTGTTGCATAGCGATTTCCAGAACAGAAGGCCTAGCTGAGCCAGAAACCTAAGTACAAAGTTAATAGATTTTACAGTTTGGATTCTTGAATTTGATGGTCTATTGGCAGTGGGGGAAAAAACACAAAAACAAAACATTGAGAAAATATCAGCATAGGGTAAGTGGTAACAGAAGTCTTTGTAGAATCAGATTTTGACTTGATTTTATCATATCATCACTCGTCCTGATAGGAAGGTGAATTATTAGGTTCACCTAATACTTATTAGTTATTAGGATACTCAAAAGAATCTACAATTGAGGAGAAGCTGCTGGGAATGGCTTTGAAACTGTTCTGCTCTATACATCACCTTCTCTGTTATCTTTCCCAGAGAGGATTGTTTTGAGATGCTGTTCTCACTGGTACACATCTCATTACAGAGAACGGTGTTTCTAAGAAGTAGGGGGTTAAATAAAATCATGATGAAGGATGAAAGGGTCTTCCAGGGGCCAGATGGATCAAGACTCTGCTCAGAACAGGTATAATTTGATGAGGTTGTTCAGGGCCACATCCAGCCAAGTCCTGGACATCTTAGAGGACAGAGCCTCCATGAGTTCTTTAGGCAGCCAGCTCCAGTATTAAGCTGCACTAATGGTAAAAGATTTTTGAAGTATTAAATCTATGTATTTAAATCTAAATTTAAATGTGTATATTTTAATATTGAGAACTAAGTTACATACACCAGCCAATAGCTAAACTGTGACCATGTTTCTGTGTTTAATCAGACCTTGTGATCACTTGTTGAAGCTTTGAGATGGAGTACTTGAAGGGTTCTTGCCTCATTGCCTTACACTGGTTTCAGAGTAGGTTGTGGGCTGGTATTTTGTTTTTGTGTTTCTGGGGGCCAGAAATCATACATAATCAGAGTTTACAGGTGAGGTGAAACAAGCCTGGAGTTTCAGTCACTGAGTTTATAATGGGTTGTTTTCCTGTGCTGTGCTGGAATAGCTTTCACTCAGAACTGGATAGAGACAGTGACCAGCGCTAACACTGATGAGGCAGTAGAAATCTATAAATAGTCCACTTTAATGTTCCAGTGCTTGTTAATGCATCAGGTCAATAGTTGAATTCTGCTATAATTTGCAAACATTCAGCTGAACCCAACTACTTGTTCTATGGATATATATACCAACACATAAAAGCACTATGGAAGAGATGACTGTAAAACAGGATTAGGATCCTAACTCCTGTTTAGGCTTCTTTTCCTTTGCTGACTACAGAGAACTGAGATAAATGTTAATGCATGTTGTGGTGTTAGAAGCTTTTACAGGAATTCAAAGATTATATATTTGCTGGATCTTGGTAGGTCACTTCTGCAATTTTCTGTGTATGTGTGTTTAGTCTCAGTATTACGCTCTAAATCTCAGGGGCTGTCTGAGCAGCAAAAACATTCAGAATCCACAAAAAGTGGCCAGAAATTTGGGTTTCCTTCAACAGTTGTGGGGAGTTATCAGAATATTAGTTAAGCCTTGTATGAATGGGAGGGGAAAATAGGGTTATTTATCCTAGTACCTTTAAGGAGGGGAAGAAAATCCACAGGATTCATCGTCTGCCTAACTGGTCACCAGCACACTTAGCACAGATGTGAGGGAGGGAAGATCTGTTCTGATGCTAAAAGGCAGAAGATTAAATTAAAGTCATTCTTAAGGGTGACTGGAGACTTAATGACTTTCAAACTAGGCCCAGAAATGAGAACAAAAATCTGGCTAGTCCCGTGGGAATTTTGTTTGCATCTTATACATAAATCTTATAATTAATTGTTTTAAGGAGGTTATTATCTGAGACCCATCCAACCTTAATGGATGCTTTATCGTATGTTAAAAGTGTGCTTCTCTAATGGCTTTGTTATTTGTCTTAAAATTCTCAGGTCTTCAGCCCGTGTTGTAGATGGTTGCCTTTGGGTATTTTGGAAAAAACAATTAAATATGACTGAACATGACATTATAATTACAAAGTAAATATGCTCTAATTGAGTAATTAACTCAACATTTCTTCCTACAGGCATTGTAGGAATGAATTCATGTTAGTGATCGTATTTCAGATCCTTTATTCCAAAGGAGGAAAAAAGACTGCAGTTCTTCAGTATTTCTGGTTGGATGTAACACTCCTTAGGATTCATCCATTAAGAAAAAGTAATAACATACATTTTTGGTACATTAGGTGTTTCTCAAACACTTTTAGTCAGATGAAATAAGATGTTGAACGTACAAAGAGACTACTTGTGTCTCTCTTCTAGCACGTCAGCCCAGCTTTGTTAGAGACCAGCTATATTCTGCTTCATGCATTATTGACAAGAATAATAATCCTGAAATTGAAACTTGCCTTAAATGATATCGCTGTTAGCAGTCAGTTTCGTGAATCTGAGCCATAGAAGGACTACAATGGGCTGTGTGAGAGGCAACAGAAGCCAAGTGGATTCAAGAAGCGAGACTGATGTTTGTTGAATATACTGAGAAAAACTTGTCCATATATGAAATGCATAGTGTGTTGAATTTAAATCTGATACAGGTTGACAAATGTCAGGAAGGCAGACGTTGAGACTGATCTGCAGTCTCAAACTTTAATGTGGTTTCAGCGTTGTTGCTTTCACATAGTTCACAACGGGCCACAGCTTCCATGCAGGGCCTACATCTAAGTATTAGAAATTTAGACTTAGTTGAGTGTTGAGTGATCTGATTTCTTTGGGAAGAATTCAACATATTGACTGCAAAGTTAGTAAATTAAGTCAAACAAGCCAAAATGCTACTAAGAAAACAGGGGAAGTTCACAGAATTCATCGCTTTCCTGATTGGTGATCAAACAGACTTTTGTGTAGGGAAGAAGCTTAGCCTGTGTGCTGCACTTCTCATGTGGTACTTAAATCATCTACTGTTGCTGAACAAAGAATCAGGCATGTGCACACCATGTTTTCAGTTGTAGTTTAGATTGGTCTGGTGTCTTCCGGAGAACAAGAATGCATATATTCACTGAAAATTGGGACTGGTTGGTTTAATTGTGATTTCAAAGGGACTGTACAGGAGCAATAGGTAAAAGTGGATTATATGGCATTCTACATCACTTTCACCTCAATTAAGAATTTAAGTGAGAAACCTGAGATTTACAGATAAACAGATTTGGTGCAGGCAGTGTTGAAACTGAGTTCTTGGACTGGTGAACAAGCAGTTGCACAAGCACTGTAAATGCAAAGTATTTGTTACTGCTCACAGGTGTTTGGGATGTGCTGGTCTTGCACTAAGCAGTGCAGTCCCGAGTTCCCATGCACGTTTCTCTGTGGTTTTCTTTGGAGAGGATTGATTATCTGTTAAATGTAGCAAAGCTTTTTGATTAAATCAGATGTGGGAGAATCCCACATTTGTGCGAAGTTCAGGAGGGACTGTACTGAAGCTTAATTATTCATTTAGTGTTTGGGTTTACATTGTGATATTAATGTTACATCAATTTTAATTCAGCTTTTGAGAACAAATGCAATGGCATAGTTGTGACAGGAGTGCAGACAGTTAATTTGGCCATTACAGTGTAGGTCAGAAAAAAGAGTGAAAGAATGAGCTGAATATGACTTGAAGGTTTTTGTTTGCTTTAAGGCAAAGGGTGTCAAGAAAGAACAGGAAAACTTGTGTCTTAATTCATATGCAGTGATAAAAGCTGCTATGTAATATGCCAGGAAGTCAGTCAGAAAACAATTAGAGGTACTTGCTACTGGCAGTTCCTAAAGGCAACTATTTAAGTTGTTGAAAACTAATCCCAAAAAGTCAGATATCAGGCTTCAGAAGAGTTGGCCATGGAGCTCTACAGGCACTTGCCAGGATCTACAGGAAAGTATCTAAGCCTGTGATCAGACTCGAATCACTTAAAAAAGGATCAGATTTTAAAATTGAAAACATTTTTAATGATTATAATGCTGTTTCCACCATTTCTTATGAAAGACTCTGCTTAGACATTTTCTTAAGTGGGTTTAATTTGCTGTGTGAGTTCCTCACCTTACAATATCAATAAGTACCAATATCAGTAATCCAAGTACAATATAAATAAGTATTTGAATGGTATGTACATCCCACTAACTTAATGCAAAGCTTGTCCTGAAATAAGGGCAAAGTTTTCTTTCGAATTTGGTGGTACATTTGAGTCCACATCTTTCTATCAGTTCCTTATTAGTATCTAGTGTATCTAGAGCTTCCATTATCTTTAGTTTGCTTTAATTTTGCTCATATTTTACAAGAACACATTTATTTTTGTTTTGGGATATGCATTTATGAGGTTCTGTCTGTTGTCCTTTAAGAGGGTTTATCATGGAGGATGTAAGTACATAGAATACGGAGGTGAATGTGGCTGAAAATTGCTAAGCATTCTGGCACAAAGGCATATGGATACACAATTTAGGAGAAATACAGATGGGGAAATTCTACATGGAGCCCATTGTACAGATACCAGAGGGCAGGAGTTAATCATCTCCCTGTGTCAGCACTGCAATACCATTTTGAAATACAATTTAAAAATACTTAGAGGATGGAACTACTGTAGGGGATGAAATGCCCCACTTGTCATCTTGGGACTTAGAGCTCTAGTTTATGTGGCTAGTTATTTGAATGACAGTGATAAAAAAGTATCTAAACCTGGTGCTCCAGCTACAAAACACCAAACAGAGAGGTTTGACCAATTGTCAAGTGCCATTTGGGAGATTAATGTAAAGTCTAGAGTATGGACGTTTAGGGGATCAGTCTGTATTTTAATTTATTTTTATGTTTGGATGTAGACTTCCAGAAAGGCTATACTTCTTTCCTTTTGGAAGGCTGACAGAGAATGGTTTTCCTTTGAAGTTATCTTTACATATTTACATGTTCGTGGTCCCTGTAGAATGTACTTCTCCTGTATGTTAAATATTCTATTACACTTCCCTACATGCCAGACCAACAGGCTTCAAAAATTTATTTTCTTTTGCTTTATAAACTGTACTGCGAGTGTGTTCTTATGTGGAGATATTACTCTGGGAGATGCAGGTGAAGAAATTAAAATGGTTTTTAATTTTAATGAAATGAGTGTTATGAAGCTGTGCGTCTTAACTGCTATCATCAAGCCTGGAACAGACACCAGCATGGCAATTGCAGCGAGCTTGATCCATCCACTGGGATGCAAGTCAGGGAGGGCAGCTCCTGCTCCCATCCTCCTGATTGCACAAGCAGGTGTGATCCTTCTGGCGTGCCCAGAAAGGCAGTACTGCTGGTTTACTGCTCCAACTGAGTGCAGGGCCAGGACGTAGACCCCAGCATGCTCATCTGTCTGCAGCTAAATACCAAATATTCTGGGTAGTCTTAACTTTGGCAAGTGAGTCTTGTGCATTAGGATATGAAGAGGATTCTCTTCTGTGTACTTATAATCTTTTCTTTTTCTGCTGATTAAAAGTCTTACAGTTAGGAAATGTAGTGGTCATAAAAGGACACCTGTATCTTGGGTAAACAAAACCAAAACAACCAGGCAGGTTTGGAACATATGGTCAGAGAGCCTCAGATTTATGAAAAGTCTGTGCAGAGATCTTGGTGTGAGTTTTGAACCTTATCAGCTCATGTGTCATTTCACTGATGGATACAAGTTACATAAATCAAGTGTTCCTCTTGAATGTAGATATCAACATGAACACATGCAAATCTGACAGAAAAGGGGACTGCTCTCTGGTCTCTCTCCAGAGGCTGAACATGGTGGGCGCACAGAAGATTAGATGCTAGTGGATAAAATGAATTATCGTAGAATCATAGAATCATTAAGGTTGGAAAAGACCTCCAAGATCATCCAGTCCAACTGTCTACCTACCACCAGCATTGCCCACTAATCTAAACATTTCTTGAACACCTCCCAGGATGGTGACTCCACCGCCTCCCTGGGCAGCCTGTTCCAGCACCTGACTTCTCTTTTGTTTAAGAAGCTTTTTCTAATATCCTACCTGAACCTCACATGGCACAACCCGAGGCCATTCCCTCTCATTCTGTCACTGAATTCTGCTTCTCTTTCCCTCCCAGTAGTGCATTCACTTATCAGTAGGTACCAGTAGGGCTTGAATAGCAATCATAGAGAATCATAGAATCAATCACCAAGGTTGGAAAAGACCTAAAAGATAATCCAGTCCCACCGTTCACTTATTACCAATAGCTCCCACTAAACCATGTCCCTCAACACAACATCCAATTGCACCTTGAACACCCCCAGAGTCGGTGACTCCACCACCTCCCTGGGCAATCCAACTACACAAGCAGTTCTGGTTTTGTCTGCTATTTTTCCAGTGTGTGTCGTAAGGCATTTGTGTTTTTTGTTTTCAAACAGAGGGAAAAACATCTCTGCTCTGAAACCACTACAACATCTCACTTAGACATATCTGCAGGTGCACTGTGTGGATATATGTGTGCATACGTAAGCAGAAGTGTAGTTCGTTTAGTGGGCCAGAGTAAGCGACTGATTAGAATGGAGCAGTTATGAAAGATCTGAAAAGAAATTAGATGATTTGAAAGAAGGGTGAGATGGGCTTTGATTCCTGTAATCCAAGTTGCCTTATAATATGAAGACCTTCAGTCCAGAGAGTCTGAGGATGTACAATAAAGGCTTTTAGGGACACACTTTCAAACTGTCATGTCTCATAGCATAAAACCAAAAATTTTTCATAGGTTTCATCTAACCTTACTGTAGGTGTTCATCTAATTAGTCATTTAGAATCCAAGTATAGGTAGTGGAGAAGAAGGCAGCCATGGACACAGAAGCTTGCAGATGTTTGAGATTGGTTGGGGGGAGTGCCCTTTTGGAGTTACTTAACTGTACCTTCTCTACACAGAGAGCTATTAATGGCTGTTAGAATGAGTGCCAAGTTTTAGATTGCTAGAACCAAAGAAATGAATACCACCGTCAGCTTGTGTGTTGACTTCTAATTATGGTTGTCAACAGAAAAAGCATAGGTGGAGAAAGGAGTTGTATGCCTACGGTATGTTTTGATATCACCTGTCTTTCAGCTGACCTGCCTGAATGCAACTATATTAAATGTATATTTTCTGCCTGAATGCGTGCTACAAAATGAAAGAGGAAAAAAAAATGAAAGCAGAGTTTGACTAGAAAAAGAGTAACTCAGGGAAAATCCCTCTTGGAAATGCAGGGAAGCTGTTTCTTGAGGAATCTACTGTTTCAGAGATATTCTTGAGGAATATCACACTCCCCATCTGGGGTGAGAAAGATTCATTTATCCCAAGGCTGTGTTTAGGAGTGGAGAATACAGTGAGCACACAGTCAGTAGCCTCAGGAAGGAGATGGGACTTTCCAGGCAGTGTCAGTGAGGGATGACAGTATGCCAGAAGACACGACATCAGAGGAGCGGTGCCATAATCAGTTCAATCTGCTTCTCCTAGCTAGTGAGTGTGGTTAGCTGGGCTGACTGGAATGTACAAAATTTACAAGGAAAGATTAACAGTTAGGTAATGGCAATATAGAGAGTTTAACTCTTCAGTCTGTGGGCTTTGTATTTTTGGGTGAACAAATACAGCATGCCTAGCTCTTGAAGTGCCATTTTTGAGCTTTTGGAAATTTATACAGTAACAGTATCCCAAAGGGAAGATAAATTAAGGTACAGAATTCATTTGGGCTTATTGATGTACTGCTGGTAAAGATGCTCCTACCTGCTGGAACCTGGAGTGCTCTGCAAAGTGTGATGGATCCGTGACTTCAACCAGAGGGAAAGCTGTTGTCCATCCAGGATACATCCAAAGGAGAAATGGAAAAAAGATGTCATTCTGTGGATGTCAGGAGAAGAGGTTGACCTGTCTTGACAGGGCAAGTTTTTTATTTGTTTTCCCCTAAATAAAAGTGGCACACATGTTTTTTCCCCCCAAACCTTTGTGATATTTTAATATCTCAAAGCATATATAACCTTTTGGAATTCACCTGCCTTGCTCTGGGAGGAGGGGTGTGCTGCAGCAGCTGCAATACGTGAAGGAACCAATAAAACTTCCTGAAGAGCATCACCAGGACATTCTGCTCACAGTGTTTGTCACCCAAAGAGGAGCAGACCAGTCTAAGGTGATTCCTGCCTTTTTTGAGATAAGCTTTGACTTGTGAGGTGCTTATAAAATCATTGCCCTTTTAAAAATATATATTATTAATTTTTTAGTTTAAATTTGAAATTTTTGAAAGTGAGAAGTTAGGGGACTTTTCCACAAATAATAATAATAAAGCTATAAAATTTCCTGATCATGTCTCCCAGTTTGAACTTTCTATAGACATCAAAAACATATGCTGCTCCTCTACGGGAAGCTTCTGTAATTCTGCACAGGATTGTCTGTGATGTTTTCTGTCATCAGTTCACCATTTGCTTTTGAATGCTCTTTCACTGCCAATGCTTTGTAACGATACAATGACTCAAAACTTGAGACAAGAGGAAATGCATAGATTTAAGTGGGAGTGATTTGCTTAAAATAACGTGACTGTTTTTTGTAAGACTAGTTTTCTGATTAAGCCATTGTGCTGCAAATAACTTGAAATTAGGACAGCGGAGGGGATCTCCAGTGTGTGTGTGAAAATGTTGGATTTATCCCATTACAGGCCTTGATACGTTCCAAAAGACTTCATTTTACTAAGAAATTTCAAAGCGGTGTGTTTTAAATATCGTCATAATAGTCTTATGTTTCCTACCATCCTTGGTCTGTAGACGTCTTGTCTATAGACAGTGCATTTTAAGGGCAGAAGAGACATCTGCCAAGCTGAAGAATCTCACTCAGAGATTTCTGAGTCTTCCTGTCTGAGCATCAATGTAAACCTAAGAGAAAAAGATAAATAAATTAATTTAAAAAAGCAGGTCTGATGTGTGAGACAAAGCATACACAACCCCTGATATCACCCACTTGAGTTGAGGAAACTGGCTGGCTTCCTCACTCATAGCAAGGGATACCTTATTAGAAGTCTGGGTTTGCTTGGTTACAGCTACCAAATATTTAATCTCATGAGGATTTTTCTTGGTAGGTGCAAGGGTCGTCTAGTGTCAATCCTCTCGTGTGCTCATGCTGGGAAACTATGATCAATTTTTTTTAACCATCTCTTATGTAAGACTAAATGACTCAGATGCCTTTAGTCTCTCGTTGTAAGACATTGTCCCAGTCTGACTCACATGTCTTCAGTCTCTCACTGTAAGATACTGTCCCAGTCTAAACATTCTTTTATGTCTTTTCCTGAATTCTTTAAACTAATTTATTATTCTTTTTGAGAGAGCTGGAGGCTGAACTGCAGCATTCCACCGTAACATTATGGCAGTCTGTACAGTCACATTACCTGGACTTTTAGGTTCGTGTGTAGGTTGAAACTTCCATGTTGTCTACGTATTAGTTCACTCTGATCATTCCTTAAAGCCAGCAAATCAGTTGTCAATCCAAAACAGTAAAAAAAATAGGAGTTAACTTGCACACAAGCTCAGCTTCCAGACAGGGAGGGCACAATAACTGGTGCCAAATTCCAGACGTTATGAGAGATGCCCATTTCTTGGTAAATAAGCTGGATGTCTTTTTTCCTAACAAGCAGAAGGAGTGTACGATTTCATAACCAGATCGTGATGAGATCTGAGAACTGTTAGGAAGATGCAGCTGGAGCAGTGGCTGGAGCTTTCTTCTGTCAGTGCAGAAATACTACCTGCAGTAAGCAAAGGTGCCACAAACCCAGCGCTCATGTGCTCTTGCCACATTTGCTCTGGTGTATGTAACTTCAGTAATGATCTGCTTTTAAATAAACTGGATTTTTTAATTTTGGAACATATCTATGGCAAGAGTCTCAAACATTCGTCTGCATCTATTGCAGAAGAGGTGAAAGAGGATGGTTAACAATAAGTAGACAGCTGGTGGCAAAAGAACTGTTCCCTATTCCAGTGTTGCACAACAATGTTCAGTGTAAGATGCTGGCTTTTCTCCTCATGAAGGTTTATACAAAGAGATTGTCTTGCTAGTTTTCCCCACCTTTTTTTATTACTATTATTTATTTTTATTTTTATTTTTATTTTTATTTTTTCCTTGGCTGCAGTAGCGACCTTCTGATTTAGTGCCTTATTTAGCTTGGGAATGCGCTTGACCAGCAGAGCAAGTCAAGAGTGCTTGTTTTTGCATCTGGATATTAGACATGCTTTAGTATTCAGACTTGGAACATTCTCTGAGAGGATACCAGTAAATAAAATAGGATGGTAGAGGAATGTCTGTATGTTAGAGATAGAATGTACTGCTTTAGATACACAATTGATTCAGTAAAATTATTTTCTAAGAGTCTATAAAAATGTGACTATAAATCTGTTACTACTGCAGTGCCTCTGGATCACAAAGGCCTAGTTTGAATAAAAGTATGTTTTTTCAAATTGCTTTTCTCTGTCACCCTGAAATCAAAACAAAACATTGTTTTCCTTTGTTGAATATTATGGTTTATAATTGTGCAGTTAGTAATTTTCTGTGGATTTATTGTAATGGAGGTTTCCAAGCAAAAGCATTTTCCCTTGCCGTGTAGAGCCTGTTGCATATGAGGCATTCTCTTGATTCTGTAGGAAAAAAATGAATGTAGAATGGTAATACAGAGGCAGCATTTTTCCCCTTCAGTTCACATTTTGCCACCTTTTGCATGAATTCTCTCTAACACCTTAATGGTGGAAAGTTATAAAGAAGCCTCCTGTTGAAATGTTTTTATTTTTAAATAATTTCATTGAAAATAGATTGATATCATTTGGATTACTGAAAGGAAGGGGAAAAAAAGTACCTATTTTCTACCAAATCCATAAGCAAGCGAACATTTGGTATGGTTGCTTTCAAAACTTTCCCCTGTGGCTCCTTTTTCTGGTCTTTGGTTGGTCTTTCTGCAAGCAGCAGGGAAAAGCACCTCTTAAAAATGGAAAAGTGCGGTTGTTAGAACACCAGGATTAACAGATGAAATCAAAGTCAGTTTTGACACATGAAGTGTCTTTTAGCATACTTTCCTTTGTAACCGACTGCATTTCAAGTAGGGAATGTATCTTTAATTTATGAGGCTACTGCGTATTCAATCTAAAATTAGGTAAATACAGCTTAAAATAGACTCTAAGTTATGGTTTTCTGGAAAGCAATAAATAGTTTTTAGGTGATTCTGTTTTGTGTGGGTGCTAATGACATAACTTACAGATGTCTGTTTTTCACGAAGTATAGTCTATTAGCTACCTCTGAAAATTAGATACATGCTATTCCCTGAAGTTTTATGCCCAATAGCTTGAGCTTCTAACATTACTAGTCAATTTTCAAAACTTAGACCGAGCTTCCTCTACACAAGAAGAAAGTATCTTAGACAGCATCAACTTTTAGAATTGAATGGTGCTTAGGAGCACTGTTTTAGAAGTGAATGTCACCAGCTTTATGGAGAAAGCAATAAGATTCAGTATCTACCATAAGAATAGGAGACATTAAAACTATGTATATTTCTGTGGGGAAATGTAGAGTGAGAAGCTGTCCATGTTTTCTGACAGAATGACACACATGGCACTTAATAGAAAGTTAATTTGAAAACTAGATGATTGGGTAGAACAAGAATACAAGAACAAGTGATGATTCTAGGGGTTTTAGGGAGAGAAATGGTTTGATATGACCTTAATGCATAAATCCTTGCTCATTGATCCTTTGGTTTGGATGCCTGCTGTAATCTCAGTCCTTGAAACCCTTTTCACAGACTTGCAGACAGTAGTAATAGTAGGTATGGTGATGGGTAGCCAAAAGGGTTAATGGAATCTGCCCATTTTGAATGAGAGGACCAAAGAAGGAGTCAGACTGGGGGTCAGATGGCCTTCAGAGGTCCTTTTAGCCAGAGTTATTGTATGATTAAAGACTTCCTAATGCAGGTGTCCTGACTGGGAGAGATGGCTAGCAGGGAGTATCTACAGTATGTAAAAGGATATTAGATATATGTTCTCCTAAACTCTTGCTGTGTCCTTTCCAGCAAATTCTGCCTGCTGTCTGGTTTGGCACATCTGAATGCTGGCCTCATAAACAACAGGAGGAAGGAAAAATCTAGGCTTGAAAAACCAAAAAGATTTGCACTGTGCATGGTTTCAGGGCTGATTCCCATTCAGCTTAGATGCTTAAGTGTTTTTCCCTTTTTATTTATTTATTTATTTATTTTTCTATTTTGTTTTGTTTAGATCTGTGTTGAAAATCAGGCCATCTGTAGCTCAGATAGAGATCTCCATATAGGTTCATGTTTTGTTATTATTGTTTTTAGCAGTCATCTACCTGATACAACTGGGAAGAGACTGCTCTGTGGGCTTCAAATTATTTAGATATCTCATATTTGTATGTATTTTTCAGACTCTATTTGGGACCGTAGTAGCAACATCCATCATAACTCCTGCAGAAGAGCAGCTTCAGGGTTTCTCTGTACCTTATGCACAATCATATCGTGCATGTACTCCCCACATGTGCAAGTAATTTCACCTCATTTTATCCAATTAAATTTTATGTACAAAAATTTTCTATTGGTTGCGTACAGTGTGAAAAGAGATTGACACTCCCATCTGTCTAAAGACAGGAAGGAATGGTCCTCTTCATTTACTACAGAGAGAGCTTAGACAAGATCCCTTTTCTCTTCTGGTTATTTGGGTAAAGTAAGATAAACCACATTTATGGTTTTCTGTATTGATTGCTGTCCCACTGTGTGTTCTCAGACAAATAATCTGGATACCATCTAGTACAGTAAAAGCTATTTTAAACCTGTAAGAGCCTTGTTTCTTTCCAAGATAGTTATATTTAGATTATTCACTAAGTGAAGAGTAATCATTATTCGCCAATAAGAAAATGACAAGCAGTTAAGTTGACAAGTTTGTCAGAAGAATCCAATCTACTGAGTTACAGTTAATCTCTAGAGGACTTCTACTGATGTCAAGGAAACTTTTGCCAAAGTTGTATTTGATCTCAGTATCTCTCATGGTGGTAGCTTTAATTTAGATAAATGTTGCAAAAAGATGCATTTAAGAATAATAAATCACTACTGACACTCCTGTTTGAGGATCTGTGCCTAGAATTTGTCCAACTGATATGTTGTCCTTCTGGGAAATGTATCATGACGTGTACACATGTTACAAGAAAGATTTTGTACTGATAGGTACACTAAACCGTTACAAGTGAAGAACTCTGGCTTTTAATTTGTATTCCATTTGGTGTTAGAAATGCCTTCTGTGTTTTGCATTCTGTGGGAGATTACATTATCACAGCAGAACTCTAGTTTTGTGTAAAAGTTCTCATTAGGCATTCCTTCAAATACATAGCTAATTGAGTTCTCTCGGGCTTACCTGAGATTAGTACAAATACTGCTATTAGTAAAAGGGATCCTTACGTCACTACTCTGCCATTGCTATTTTTGAGTTTTATAAGTGAGCAATGGTTGATGATGGAAAGTGTTCCCTAGCTTGATTTCTGAGAGCTTAATGTAGGTGCCACCAGAAATGCACCTCAAGAAAACAAAGAGGATTATTTGTGGATTTCTTTGTATTTTATATCTTGTAGCTTAAAGGCTATGAGAAAATGGAAATCCTTCAAAGGAAATTGATCATCCAACACCCCCCAAGTAAAATTATCTCCTAGTAGAGTTTTTAGTCCGGTTGAGTAATAATACAGACTTCTCTGGCTCTCTTTTTATCTTTATCAATGATCAGACTTTTCTTTTGAGACACTTGCCTTGGGGTAGAAGAAAGAAGCTTAGCATTAATATGCTCCCTGCTTTTTTCCTCTTCCTCCTCCTGAAAAAGGAAAGCTTGCTTGCCTGCTTTTCTCCTGAAACTTTTTTTGTTCTTGTTTGTTTTATGTTAGATCACGCTGTAAAAAAATAAAACTAAAACAAAATAAAAACATTTATCAGTAAAAAAAGCCCAAATATTTGCTACAAGATTGTGTCTCATTTTGAATAAACAGAGCACACACGCAAAAGCAAGTAAACAAATATCCTGAACTGTGCTCATTGGAAAGCATAGCATTTTCGAAAAGCAAAGTAGTCTTTAGAGGCTTCTGTCATCACATAGTGCATATGGAACAGTTAAGTGATCAGAAGCAGCAAGCATGGGTTTATGAATGGTAGGACCTGTCTAACCTCATCTCCTTCTAAGACAAGGTGACCTGCTTAGTAGATGAGGAGGATTCCCTGGATTTTAGTAGTGTTTGACAGTGTTTTCCACAATATTCTCCTGATGGCTTGGACAGGTGTACAGTTTGTTGGATGGAGAACTGGCTGGATGATTGAGCCTAAGCCACAGTGAATGGAATTAAATCCAGCTGGCATCCAGTCAGCTGTGGTATTCCCCAGAGCTCAGTCTTGGGGTCGGTTTTGTTTAATGCTTTTTCAGTGGACTGGGTAAGGGGACTGAGTACACTCTCAGTGAGTTTGCAGACAGTAACAAGTTAGGCTGGACTGTTGATGTGCTTAATGGCAGGAAGGCTTCGCAAATGGATGGACTGACAGGCCACGTATGGGCATGTGACACTGAACAAAGGGAAGTGCTGTGTCCTGTGCCTGAGTCACAACCTCATGCAGTGATATAGGCCTTGGGAAGAGTGGTTGATAAACTGTCTCTCTGAGAAAGACCTGAGGGTGTTGGCCATGTGGCCAGATGGCCAAGAAGACAATTGGCAGCCTGGCTTGCACCAGAAACAGTATGAACAACAGGGAAAGAGAGGTTGTTGTTCTGTTTTCAGTACTGGGGAGACTGTACCTTGTGTACTGTGGTGTTATGGTTTTGTACTTTGGTTGGTGTCGGTATTCCACATCAGAACATCATGTAGGATAATGGGAGTTAAGGGGACAAGGTTTTTTTTTCTGTGGACTGCCTTAAATGGGCATGTGTGGAGCGGCACCGGAGGGGAGGTCGGGAAGGGGACGGGGGTATTCTAGCCCGGCTCCCTGTGAGGAGACAGCGTGGTCGGAACTTCCCGCCTCCCGCAGCCCGTCGGTGAGATTGGGGTTTGGTTTTCTCCTTGTTGAAACTCTCTCGTTGTTGTTTAGTCTTCCTGGGTTTATTAAACTGCCGTTCGTTCTCAGATCATCCTTTCTTACTTCATTTTTTTTTCCCTCCTAGACCCATTCGCGGTCTCCCTTCCCTTCCCCTCTCCCGGAGCGCACGTGGCCGGGCCGGGCCGCGCCGCACCGCGCTGTTAGAGAAGGGAGGTACTTTTGTTCCTGCCCCCCTGGGTTTGTCCCCCTGTCACGGAGGGAGCTCTAGAGAGAACTCCGTGACATGTGGTAAGTTTTGAGCCTCCTGCTTCAAGGAGGATATGGAATTGCTTGAGTGTGTGCAAAGAGCAATAAAGTTGCTGAAGGACCAGAACAGAGTTATGAGGAGGGAGTGACCAAACTGGGACTTGGAGCTGGTGATGTGTCAGGTTGATGGCTGGACTTGATCCTGAAGATATTTCCCAACCTCGGTGATTCTTTTTGTTTCTGATTTATATGAAATAGGTAGTGGAAGACTCTGGCAATGTTTCTGTTAGGAAGAACTTCTTTACAGAAAGGGTATTTAAGTACTGGAATAGGCTCCCCAGGGAGGTGGTTGAATTGCCATCCCTGGATGTGTTTAAGAGCTGTTTGGATGTGGTACTCAGGGATATGATTTAGCAGAGGGCTTTTAGAGTTAGGCTACTGGTTAGGCTGCGGTTGGACTTGATGATCTTCAAGGTCTTTTCCAACCTGGGTAATTCTATGATTCTATGATTCTATCTGTTTGTCCACATTTCAGCATTCTCCTGTGGGGTTTTCAGCGTGTGGATGATAAAGAATGACTTTTCAACTAAAGCATATTGACTGACAGAAAGGCAACAAATATTTCGGGCCATTGTTCTATTGAATAAAGTACAGATTTGATAGCAATAATACAGTGAACTTCATGCTTGTTCATTGATTAAAAGAGGAGATCAGTGTACAATGATTACGTGCAAAGGTATTGGTAAAAAAAGCAGAAATAACTACAATTTTGCTAAGGTATGAAAGATGGTATCCTTTAATTAACACTATTCCTTTCTGTTTATTATCCATCCTTCTCTTATCAGAAGATAGCAAACAGTGCCACATGGGCAAATGACACTGGAAGAGCCTTTTTAGTGCCTGATCAGAGGTTTCAGTAGGCACATATTTATCATGAGGCCAAGCTTAGCTCTCAAAATACTTCAAATCTGTTGAATTTTGTTCTTATCTGTCCAGTTTCTTTTAGAGTGGTGTGTATGTTCCAGATAACACAAGTGACTGCATAATGGCCTACATATTGCGGTGAAATTAAGGAATACTGCACCATGAGCTATGCTGTGCCTCAGCTGAGTAAATCATTTCCTAGTGAAACAAAAGGAACAGTAGCATTGTTGTCTGTGTTCACATGAACACATGAGAGTGATCTCAGAGTCTGCAGTGCTTGGAGGGTAAATGATAGAAATCAGTATCTCAGTGCCCAGATCTTTTGCATGTCTAAGAAAGTGCAGACGGACCATATAGAGGAAAGATATTATCAGGAGGGCAGTGGCTTTCCAGTATACTCTATATTTTTCCATGAAAAGGATGTATTTGTGGTAAACTTAAAGGGAAGTGCTGTCCTACCATTTATTCTTGTGTTCATGGGGAGTTATTCTTGTTTGTGCTTTATTTTTAAGCTGGGAATCCATTGCACCGAATGTTCTACCAATGTAGAACAAATGTCTTTTCCCTTCTTAGAAAATTTGTGATCTAAATGATGTTGGCAAAGCTACAAAAATTTACCATGCAGCATCCCCAGTGAATTTTGATGTGTAAATATTTAACCTAAAAGTGTTCATTACTAGACATGAGGGGGGTGCGTGCACTCGATCTCTTCATTGAAATGGACTTTTCACAATGGACTTTTGAAATGGTTTTTTCACACTGCTGGTGGCTCATGGCATCCTTTTTACGTTCATGTTATGCAGAAAAAAGAAAGCTCTGTATGGAGAGGGGAGCTAAAGGAAAACAAAGATCTAGTTACAAATGAAGCGTGGCTCTTGAATAAGATTTCTTGTTTAGATTTTAAAATGTTTAGTCTCAAATACGGTGAATGAACTGTATTCAATCGTGAATCCTTTGCGTGTGTTCTGAAGCTCCAAAACAATTCACACACACACACAAAATGCTTTAACTCTCTTATCTGGACTAACAACTGCACACTGAATTTTGGCCTGACAAGATGTTTAGAAGTGTATATGTATGTTATAAGCTCTGTTACAGCAAAAGCCACAGTTAAGGTTGCAATCCAGCTTACACTATATCCCTGTTGCTACTTACAAATTTCTTCCAGAAAAAAGAAATTAAATCTATTTCTGGGGAACAACGAGTCATTTCACAGTTAACTGTCAGAATTAAAAGGCAAAAAAAGAGAAAAAAAATAATCAAAATACCCCTTTAAAAAAGATGCAGTACGTTTGTAGTCTTGCATTCGGAACAGAGAATCTTAAGAAAAGTCAACTAGTGAGGCAGGCTGGATCAGGCCCTGGGCAACCTGATGTAGCTGTGCATGTCCCTGTTCATTGCAGGGGAGTTGGACTAGATGGCCTTTAAAGGTCCCTTCCAACTCTAAGGATTCTGTGATTCTATGAAAGTGTAACGATGATTTATGGAAAAGGCTGTTTTTTCATATAAATCAACTGGGTTATTTCACTTCATGAATTTAAACTCTGTGTGTGTCTAGCTGTTATTATCCTGAGACATTGAAATGGTTTTAGAAAAATGTATTTGCAGAGTGAGGGTCAAATTTTTAAAACCAAAGAAATGAAGTTCCAGGGCAACTGGACTGAGGGCTGACCCTAGGAGAAAAGAGAACATGTATAAATCTTACAGCGTGCTGATAGAGCTGCTCTGACTGAAAGGATTGAATCAAGGATGGTTTATTCTGAGGAAGTGTTTTTTGTTGATATATAAATCATGAAAAAAAAAAAATAGAAATTTTCTATGCAAGGCCTCTTTTTCAGTCCAACAGAAGAAAAGAGTACAAATTGAGCATCATGTATGTGATACTTGTTTAAGAGACCTAGGGTGTGAGAGATACTGCTGCCAAACCTGGAGATCAATATGCATATGTAATTGCCACTGTGGTTAGAAAGTATTTCCTAATGTATATCATTGTTTTTCCTTGTTGCAAAAGCAACTGCTTATTGCTTATTCACTGATAATAAGTGATCAATTGTTCTTTCTCTGTTCTTTGAAAAAACATACATGTGCTTTTCGTATTTATATATGTGTAGTATACATGACATCTCACATAGACTGTTACCATGTCCTCTTCTCCATCACATCCTCAGGAGCAACAGTCCGAGTCCTGACATTCCCACTTCCCATCACTTTGCCTAAGAGCTCATGTTTTTTGGGCCTTTTGTTGATCTCATCGTTGATCTTTGCTTCAGCTTGAACTGAGCCATGTGAGCTTTCCTGAAGAGTGGGACCTGAAGCTGCCCATTGTATTGCAGCTGAAGGCCTAGGAAGAGAAGGATCAATTGTTCTGCATAGATTCTCTACCTGTTTATACACTACACTGAAACGATGGCATTTTGAGGATAGAAAGCAGTATGACAGTATTAGCCCTGTTGTGCTGGCCATTCAGTATAACCCCCAAGGCTTTCCTGAAAATAATTTGGGCAGATGATTCATTTTGCTTAAATGCATTACATTTTTTCCCTGCTGAACTCCATGTTATTTTTAAGACTCTCCAATTTGTGAAGCTCATTTTGAATTCAAATCCTGTCCCTCAGTATATTTGCTGTACCTTCCTCCTTCATAGTTACTTATATATTTTATTATGCTATTCACCATTTCATCATCCAGATCATTAATGAAGATGTAGAACAGTGCAGGCTTTTGGGTACCTCTATGTGACACATCCTCCAATTAGACTGTGCACCAATGATAACTGCTCTCAGCCATCTACTGTATGGGCTTTGTGCTCCGTTGCAGCACTTCTTTTTCTTGTTCCTGTATTCCTAGCATCCTTGTGGAACTGTTGTACAAGACCTGATGAAAGTATTAATAAGGTCAGGAGACATGACAGTTATCACTTCCATCATCCCTGTATACTCTGTTGCACTGCTGTGGAAGGAATTAGTTATATTCATGACGCATGCATATCTGCTGATGTTTTTCTCCTTTTCTCCTCCAAGTACTTGTTGATACTTTTTTGCTTTACTTATCCAGCATTATTATTGTTTATTTACTTATGGAGACTGAAGCTCAACTGAATTTAAATTCCCATTCTCAGATTTCTCCTGTCCTTTGAGTTCAGAACATCAGCTGGCAACTTTGAGATTACTTAAGAGGCTTCCTTAAATGTTTTAGCATGCAGTATGGAAGTTTGGTGGCCCTGCCAGGCATTGGGGTTGGAGCTTCATGATCCTTGATGTCCTTTCCTACCAGGGTCATTCTGTGATTCTGTGATACCAAATGTATGTACTTTCAGCTAGGATCCTACTTATCTAAGTATTCTTTCTAAACTTACTCTTTCCCTTTCTGGGTGGAAATTATACCTTTATTTTTAATGGCCGGGGGGCTATGGATTCATTTTGATTGTCACCTGCTCTTGGTCTTCCTTTTTTTCCTTTCTTTAGTGAAGGTAATCTTTAAGCCGTATTGACATCATCTTGAGTACTCTATTGGTTAATGGATCAATTTTTTCCACTTTCTTTGTATTATTAACAAATGGTGACATTCCTTCTTATTTTCTTCAGGTTTCTTGTTAGGTGCCTCCTCACCTCAGTGTCTAATTTTTTTCTCTGCCTGCTTGAATTAGTCTACATACAATCTTAGTAGTGATAACCAGTTTCCTACGTTGTGTATACTTGCTGTCACCATTCAGCTGAAGCGCTGACTGAACCAATTTTATCTTTTACTGTACTCTTCTGCTTTGGGGGAAAATGCAGTTGTGCAACACCATTGTTCTGAGGTTTTCATTCTTAGGATTCTGATGTTTCTGGTGATTAGGGAGGGGTGGGGAAAAGAACAGTGAAGACCCACATTGGCATTGCTCCATTTTCTTTTAAATAATTCATCTAAGCACAAGTTCCTCTCAAATAAGTGTGAGGCTAAATAGATAAATGCAGGGCATTTAAAACTTGCCATTTCATCATGTCATTAACTGGATCATTTCTCATACAGAATGATCGCTGCTTAGATTTCTTTTTTCCTTTAAATGAAGCTGTATATTAATAGGGGGCTTGCCAGATGTACATTATTAGAATGCAAATAGCTCTTATATGCTGATGACCACTAAAGCCTTTATGGCACTGTGGCAATGTAGTTGTAAGCTGACAGTGTCAGGTATTTTGTGCAGTGTGGTTCATTTCCCGTGGTATAGCAACTTTATCTGCTACTTTTCTGACTTAGTTCTGATTTTGAAAGCCTTTCTTCTGTTACTGTGACATTTGAAGTGCAGTTTTTCTTCCTTGCAGAAATGGAAGTTGATCCCTAAGATCTCAGAATCAAATGTATCCATTATATTCACATACCGACTTTCCCATTTACTTACCATGCAAATATCTAAATTCATGATCTATAACAAAGGTACTTGAGAGAGAAGAGTTTTCCTCACCTGCAGGATGTAGTCAACAGCACGACATCTTGCTGAAGGATGGCAGGGATTAGCGGGGTGGTGATGCTGCAGATTCCAATGTGTAGTGAATTATTCCATTTGGATGGGAACTGAATCTCCGTTTTCCATTTCTTGTCAACTTCTAGCTTTATGACTGTGTAAATAAGTATGGCTGAGGTGGTTTAGGTATGGTGAAACTTTATTTGTAGCGGAGAAATAGAATGAAGTATTTTAACTGAAATGTTGCAAAATGAAAATAGCAATGCCAGTAACTGCAGCTCTCAGGTTACAGAAAAGTTTTGCTGAGTTTTCTCCCTGCAAGTTTGGCTTTGCTCTCCTTGAAAATATTTTGCACAGTTCTTCAGTGTACTTTCCGTGGAGTTATGTGAGCGTCACTCTTTTTGATTTAAGCTGTGTTTCTAAACAGCCTGTAGATCAAGGCATTAGTTGCTGCCATGAGTTATTTAGTAAAGACAGTCTGTAGCCTCTGAGCTTCATAAGCGGACAGATCTTTATCAGTAATCAATATTTGTTAATATAAATCTGTCATTACTGGCTCATCTTTTGAAGTTAATTTGAGATAAAGCACTTTTTTTATGGGTAGAAGCAAAAATAACAAAACCACCATAAGCATCCTTAACTTTGCTGGCACATCAAAGTTGGAGTGCATAAACCCGAATCCTCACGTGAAACCTAACTAATAAGCAGTAATGATGGAGAAACTTAACGCATTCCCAAATTGCAAGAAAAGTCTTCATTAAAATAGAGCAGCTGCTTATTTTCTGGACCACATGGTCTAGTCAGCGTGATAGGAACAAAGCGGTGATGGATCAGCAAGTTTGCTTTTGCTGGAAGATACACACATTTATTTTATCCTCTCTAATGTGTCAATATTAAAGAAGAACTGGAGTTGGGAGAATAATTAGAGTAATTTTCCATTTATTTTTCTCCCCAGCCTGCCTCAGGCTAGAGAGGTCAAATGGATGCTAAGGAGAAAATGTGCATCTGGAACTAGTCTGAAAATAAATACGTATCCCATCAGTGGTGCTGCGTACAATTTGCTTAGTCTTAGAGAACTAACTAAGTTTGTCTGCCACTTGATTGCCTGCTTCATCTAGGAAACCTGCTTAGTCTGTGTGATTCTGAAAGCAGTTTTTCTTCACTTTCAGAATCCGAGGGATGTAAGTTAACTATTTCTCATTTCTTGCTTCTTTCAGCTTTCCCTTTCACTTCTCAGAGTTACATTACTCACCAGCTCTCTTTGGCTGGTTTGCAGCTAGGAGGCTTCCCAGTGACAGAGACAAGCTCTAGATTTTCTAGCTGTGTGGTGAAACAACGGCAGCCCGGAAATCTCATGGCAATACCTGACATAAAATAACATCTGACTCTATCATGTCTTTCCTTGCAATTCAGTGAGATCAACTTTAATATTTTGCATGCTTTCTGGGCAGGAGCATATCCTGTAGCAATCTAGGTGTCAATGTAATTGTATTTATTCTACCTGATCTAATTCGTGTAATGCTGTTATGGCTGTGATTTCTTGGCATTGCACATCTGGCCATAAAACATGCATCTTAGGTAATGATTTTATTTCAAAACCTTGAAGCTGTTTGCTTGTTCTAATTTTGCTTGTCTTCCATCCAATACTTTCAGCAAAACAGGTAGCATGTGGTCTTCTGTTTGTTTTGTCCTCTGAACTACAGGAGCACATCTGTTCTGATTAATAACACCATACTCCCACATTAATCTAAAGAAGTGAAACACAGTCAATAGATAGACTTTGTACTTGCCTTGAAATAAAAAGTGATCTAACTCTGTTACTGGCTTTCTACTATCCAAGTTGTGCACTTTTCTGAAGCACAGTCTCTTCAATCCAAAAGCAAGGGAACCACAGACCCCCAAGGCAAACATCCTCACTGGAGAGGCACAGGTGGCTTCGTAACTGTCTTTGCTGTAATGACTGAACAGTTGGACTGGCTTGAAAGGGTGACCTTAAATTCTTGTACTGTTAAGACCTTCCAAGTATCAGACACATTGCCTGACATATTTATTCTGTTATTATGATTGAGAAAGCATATGCTTCTTCAGTGTCAGCTAAAAGAGGTGCAAAACATGGAGCTGCCTATCTTGGCATTCTGGCCAGTACAGGATTTTTAGTGTCTGTTACTCCATTGATTTTCAATTATTGAGCTTTCTTAAAGTCAGTTGTTTTTTTTTTTCAGGATAAGGAATCAGCTCCAGGTTCAAACTGTATGTTGATTCGTCTAAAGTTGACTGTGTACACAACATCATTTAGCGCATAGAAGTGATGAACTCTGTCCTTATGCTGCGGTTACTGCTTCAGTGTCCCTTTTATTCGGGCTGCTTTATGCTTATACGTGGGCAATGTTTGCAGAGAGAATACAGCTCATTGTGGAAATTTCACTTTACCTTGAAGTGAGCTTGAAAACAGAAGGATTTTTACTATAGACTTGAGAGTATCGTTTTGTTTCTTTTCCACATACCAAATAGCATAGTGCTGCATGCTTGCGTGATAGAGGTGAGAGCTAGCCTCACCTTTTAAGCTTTCAAACGATCTAACTTGCAAAATGTGTGGGTAAAAAACGAAGTGAAGGGCGCATTCTTTTCTGTGGAATTTCTGGAGATTGAATTGATTGGAGACACTTCTAACAGCTGTGTCCTTTGGGCTTCTTAGGAGACTCTTGCAAGATGAATGATTGCACAGTAGTATTATTCTTGAAATGAGGGCTTGAATTGCAGGAACAAGCTCCCACTAAGTGGATACCCTACACTTATCCTTAACCTCAGATTTTGATTTTACAGATACATGTGATTTAAGAAAAAAAGCTTTATCTTTTCTACTGTTAAAGGAACACCTTCACAGTTGTTTTTTCTTCCCCTCTCCTTTCACAGGTTCCAACTATGGGAGTCCCCGTCCAGCTCATGCCAACATGAATGCTAATGCAGCTGCAGGGCTTGCCCCGGAGCATATCCCTACACCAGGGGCAGCTCTGTCCTGGCAAGCTGCAATAGATGCTGCCAGGCAAGCCAAATTGATGGGTAGCGCTGGCAATGCAACAATATCCACGGCTAGCTCCACGCAGAGAAAACGGCAGCAGTACGGGAAACAGAAAAAACAGGGTACCACGACAGCTACGCGTCCTCCCCGGGCACTGCTGTGTTTAACACTGAAAAATCCCATCCGGAGGGCATGCATCAGCATCGTCGAATGGAAATATCCTTTTTGATGTTCTCATTTGGAAAACAGCAAATTGTTAGTGTGCATCAGGCGCTATTCATAAGTGTGAAGAAATCGATACCTTAAGTTGAAAGGTGCCATTGGGAACATAAAGTACACAAGCAGTATTTGCTTTCTTAACTGAGATCATTTATGCTGAAAAAAAATATATATACTTAGGAATGAAGCCTTAACTGTACCCTTGTGTAAGAAACTACCAGAAGCTTAAATGATAAAGGGTAGGGATTGAGGTCTTTTAAAAATGTGGCTGAAGCTGCAATTGATGGGAAATATGCAAGGTAGAATTCTGAAGCCAGAATTGAACCACTCTGTGGGACTGATGGCAACTACTGCCTTTCTCTTCTTTTTGCAGAGCTTCAGCTGCATAAACAGCTCTGGAACTTGGAATCAGATGATTTTTCATTAAATACACAGCATCACCATTTCTTCAGTATGGAGAAAGGAATGGGGAAAAATGGGGTTGGGAGGAGAACTAATGAAAAAACAAACAAACAAACAAACCTGATGTGATAAAGCCCTGAAACGAGGCTAAGCTCTGTTAATCATGTTGGGATTCAGTTGAAACGAATAAGACTCCCTAATATATGGGAAGATAAACTGATTATCTCAAAGTAGGGAAAAAGACAGATAGTTAACATGATCCTGCCACATGTGCACATTCAGTATGGGGCCAGAGCTAGCAGGCTGAACAAGAGACAGATTGTCACAGATGATAGATGATAACCACTGACACAGAGCTGCAGATGGCAAGGGTCAGTGCTGCTTTCTTGGAAAGCCAACGAGAGCTTGGCTGTTGGCTCCTTCATGTGGAAGGAGCAAAGTCTACTTCAGTCAGCTGAATCTGATCAACAAAGCTGGAAGTTGTGAATTCGGTGTGAAATAGAAGCAGAAGTAAAAATATAACTCTTCTGTTTCCCTGAAGAGAAACCAAGACCGACGCTGAACAGTAATAGTCAGTAAATCACAAGCTAATGGGATTCTTCAGTAAATGTGAAAGCAAAAGTACGTTAGGGGTAAATAAGCACGTCAGGGGAAGGCAATACTGAACTCAGCAGTAGTTAATATGATTTGAAAAAAAAAAAAAGATGCCATTTAAGACAATGAGATAATATTGTCCCTTTGAGGGTCTAGTGGGACACTGGAAAGATAAAAACAGAATCTGCGCATATTAGGATATCATTTTCTGAAGAGCAACTTGCTAAAAGCATTGTTGTCAATTGTTAAATATCCTAAAAGTTTCTGCCTGCCTGTTCCTTTCTTCAGATGCTAATTTTTAATCCCTTTGATTACGGTTTGCTACTGTTTATCCTTTCTGGCATAGCTGAGATACTTTGAGCATAAGGTGATGGATGATGACTAACAGGATGAAGCTGAATATTGGTTTAGTTGCCAGCACCCCAGTAAGCACAACTATAGAGAAAGAGCACATAGTGACATTTGATAAATGAATAAGATCAGCAATGAATGATGGGAGTGATGTGTTGTAAAACAGGATACAGCACTGCTGAGATCAAGAGGAGGACCAAACAATATGATTAAAGCAATCCCAAGATGCTGACACTTGCATTTATTTGGTATTTGTTTGGTTTTAGGTGAGTTGGTGGAAATATCTTTTTCCTCAGAACCTCTCATTGGATATATAGCCCTTATAAAGATGAAACACTTCAAGGACAAATAACAATATCAAAGGGCTGTGATAATATTTATTTTTTTAACTGTATACTGACTTTTCCTAATTGCTGAAAATTACTGAGAAGAACATAGCTTAATTTTCTGAACCTCTAAAATCTAAAAGTGCAGTAGCATAAGCAACGGTAAGCTTATGACCAGTATTCCTCTCAGGAAAACAATTCTAGGCAAAAGGCAATTAAGAAAAAGAAAGCCTATGGATATGTAGGTGTTTATGCAATCGACACTGTGTGTGCATCTTGGGGTACCTGAGAAATCCAGTGCTTTCACCAGTGAGGTATCTACTCTGATCTGCATAGCTCTGAAGTTTGCCCTGAAGTTCCTCAGTCTGACTGCCTACTAGTCATATTATCCTTGCACTTTTATGTCAAGCCTTAGTAGCTGCAGTGACAGTTGACTCCTTTTAGAAAGGACCATGCTTGTCTTCTTCCTCCATGTCATCATGCACCTCTTAGCATTCATAGTCTTAAGCAGGTAGCCCAGTGGGTTTGGAACCCGTTGACTCTTCTACATGTGAAATACAGAATGTATATGAGCATACACAGGGGTCAGTTGCCTGGAGGTTGTCTATTTCTTGCAGACCAGGCGGTAGAATATCCTGATCTCTGGTTTATTTTTGCTAAAACCTGCTGAGAATGGTAGTTTGCTGACCAAAAGCATACATACCGTGTTGACATCTGGCAACTCTGCAAAGCCAATCCCATGGTAGATAAATTCACACTCAAATGCACTCTGTGGCACAGGCTATACCTTACATTCATTGTCCTTTCCTGCTTTTCATTCCCCTCCAGAGTACTGGTGAGTTATCCCAGAGCTATCCTCCAGGGTGATCTTGCAGGCAAGTAAATACAGACAGACTGTAAATCTGGTCTCTGGTCTAACAGGAGACACTTCACAGCTAGTAAGGTTAAGAAATCCACAAAAAAATAAGTGAAATACATGGCCAGCAAATTGAAGTCAGTAGAAAAACGCCCTTAGATTTCCATTGGGTCAGTGGGATGTCAGTGGTTGTACAAGGTTGCTTTGCTGAACATCCGTTCTGTTTTTTTGCTTGTTTGCTTTTTTTTTTGTTGTTTTGTTTTGGACATTAATGGTGGGTTGTAATGCATCTGAATTGGTGGCAGTTTCTGTCATTAGGGATTCTTAGTTTGCTGGTGTCCCTACCATTCCTCGTACACACATTGCTTTTGCCTCTGAAGCCAGCTGAAATACAAATACAAGAAAAAGTAATACTCTCTTAAGTAATTTTAAAGAAAATAATAATATGTCTATAAACAATATAACTACACTTTGGATAAAGCTTTTTTTTTTATTTTTTATTTTTCCCATAAATTTTATCATTTGAATGTTTTCTACCTGAATGTACACGTATATTGGGCCCTTGCATTTAACTCTGAGATACGAGAGAGGTTGGAAAAGAATATAATTGCGGATGGCAAAGAATAAGGAACAGAAACTAATTGTGGAGGAAAGATGACAGGCCTTTCAGAACAGGCTTTTGTTATTAAAAACAGTACAGCCACACTTGGAGGAAAATAGGGAAAATGCTATCTAAATAAATAAAAGAAGAAAAACTTTTAAGAAATCTGTGTTTACTCTGGCACGCGACTGGCCTACACTGCTTTTGACATATTAGGAAGATTTTTGGCCGGGAGCAACTAAAAGCACTTAAAAAGGCATATGTTTCTTTTCAGAATATAAGGAGCTTGGAATGTTTTCTTTAAACAGAATTCTTATAAATCTTTTACTTTTTTAAAGTTGTTTTCTTTTTTTAATTATTATTATTTGTGTGTGCACATTTCAAAACAATTTCCTTAACTCCGTTCCTCAGACCATTTGAAATAATTATTTTACTGACTATTTTTGCCAATTGTGTGGCCTTAGCTATCTATATCCCCTTTCCAGAAGATGATTCCAATGCCACCAATTCCAATCTGGTAAGTCCTGGATGATATCTAATCTTATTCCTTTGAAAGTCCTTTTTAGAAGTCTCCAGAGAGACTGCTGAAGTTAGAGAACATAGATATATCCACCGGATGTGAAAACATAATAAGGGGAAATTTGGTTCTAAGTCTCATGTGAGCACCTGTTTTGATTGAGCTGGCTTTAGCAAGCATTGTTCTGAGAACTGTGCGGGTGCTGGATGTGCTGTTTTGGCTAGCAAATTTCTGCATGCTGCAAAAGTGCTTGGTAAGTTTAAACTGCAGGTGTTTGCAGGACAAAATCCTTTAACTGAGGATTATGCGGTGTTTTTGCCTTTCAAAGTGCTATTGTGAAGTTGTGGCGGCCCTACTGCCAGGTGATGCCTGGAAGCACGGCTAGATGACTAATTTCTGGGAAGTGCATTACTGCTTGCATTTCACATTGAGATATGTGTTCTGTTGAACAATATGGTTTTCTCTTTTCCTTCTTGTGGGGGGAATACAGCTGTTCCTGTGTCACTGCTGATGGTAATGCTGGTAATTAAGGGTAGAGAAAGGAGAGTGTTTACTTTTGGCTTAGCGTGAGGTCATAGCAAAGAATTCTGTTCAGTAAGGGCACGATGCGAAACAGTTCTGGAACGCGATTCACCGAATTAGCAGAAAACATTTTTCTTCCTCCCAAATATGTGAATAAATCTCCTACTTGTGTGGCTGCATCAGAATGAAAACTTACTCCCAAAGTTTAAAAGCTGGGTTTCTATTTCTTGGTTAAAATTTACCGAGACATAAGCATTTTTAGAGAAGCAGAAGAGGAAAATAAGAGCCGTGCTTCCAAAGTAGGCATAGTTAGCATGGCTGGCAGGCGCTGTAATTAAAATGATCCACACTGTTCACTGGATACTAGTCATTTGATTAAATATCTCTTGAAGTTGAGGAAAACAAATTGCAAACTTCAGGACTTTTCTGGGACAAAATTATTTGTCTTTAAAATGATTCTATGTGTTGTGCTTTTCCGTAGTAACTCTGTAGAGAAGTTTAAAAACCTAAGCAGGAGGAGCAAAGTGATTGTTAACTTTTTAACTGTTCTCTAAGGTTAATTTCAGGTGCACACCGGCTTGGGGAAATTTGTGGTTTGATGTCTCTTGTTTGCTTACATCTCTGTGCTGAGCCTGATATAATTTTGAACAATGATGAACCGCAGTGTGTACATTTAGAGCATCTCAGTGTGGCACTTCTCAGAAATTGGTATATTTTAATAAAATCACAGATTCAATTATTCCTCTGGCTATAAAAGACAGCATGTTGTTTATTGCACGTTCTGACTTGCAAGGTTTCAAGAGAAAAATTAAGCAGAGTTGAAGGTCAGAGCATGTCTAATTTGTCTTGAGCTTAATTAGGTGTGGGTATTTCCTTATTTAAGTGATGAGAGCTCTCGCTAATACCGGGTTCAAACAACCTCATAATTGAATGTGGTCTACTGAAACTGCTCTGTTCTTATAAAATACATGCAATTTGCGAGCTTTGTTGCTTTCTGAATTTGTTTTCTGAGGCATTTTTTCCTCACCTGTTCAATCCATCAAAACACCCTTGTTAGCTGTGAGTAGGATTTAAAACCAAAACCAAAGGAAGCAACCAAATGATTATAGGCTCAGGAGATTTTAGAAGTGTTACTGCCTTGAGGATGAGGTGGCACAGTTAACTTCTCTAACTAGATGTTTCAGAGAAGCAAAGGGATAAAGTAAATTGAGAAATTGGTTCAACTACATTTTATTCTTTAGCTCTTGATGAAAAAAGTAATGGAAAATAGAGTACTTTTAGATCCACTGGCCTAGGAGGGGCTGGTGTTGGTGGAATCAAGACTCTGTTCTGTGTTATAGATTAAATCCTAGATCTTTGACTGTCCGGTAGACTTTGGTCCTGTGATCTGAAAAAGGTGTAGATGACCGGATGTGGTTGGTCTGGGTCATTCAATTATGCTACATGTTTTACTGCAGCCAGTTCAGCACTCCCTCTTGTTAGTCTTTTTGTTGTTGCTGTTGTTTTGGTAGTTTTTTCCCCTCAGATTGTTATATTTTGTCAGATAATTCATCCTGTTGGGAACTAGAACTTTTGTATATGTTGTTCGTGGCATTCTCAAACTCTTTGCAGGACTATATAATTATCAGCAATAGGGAGGGAAAGTGGAGGCAAGAGGGTGAGATGAGGGTCAAAAAATACTAGCAGTAATTTGGAATGAGATGAAACTCAGATTTAAAGCAAAGCTATTCCAGATAGAAAGAGCTGCAGAAGTCTGAGACCATGCTCTCAAATAGCCAAACAATATAAGGAATAGAGTAGAAAGAAGTTGAAGTTGGTGATGTCTTCTTGTCAATTTGGCATACTTCCTTGACGTAATTTTCTTTTGACCTGTGAACATGCATTTTGCAATCAGATTTATTCTGTAGCCATGAAGTCTAGAGCTCCATAATCTGAAACAGGAACAGAGTCTGTCTGCTGTGCTTGCATGTGGGTTAATAGTGCACACAGATGTGTGTTCTGTGCAGAAGTGTGAGGCTGACCAAGCATATACAGAATGTTCCTAGCTGCCCTGGAGAAATTTCATTTCCATTTTGCAATTTAATTCTGTAGTGATAAACCTACCACAGATATTTCCACTTCCCTGGTTTCCTGAGCCATCCATAACTTTTTGAGACTGAAAGGAACTGTCCACAGGAAACATATGAGGGATAGTAACTTTTATACAGTCTGAAAGTGACAGAACAACAGTTTCTCAATAAACTGCTGCTTTTCCCTTTGGGTCCAAGTAGTTCTAAGGTTTCAACATGACTTTTCAATGAATATTTTGTTTTAGGTCTGAGATAAAGATTCAAACAGTCATTTTTAATAAGCTGAGTAGACGTCAGTGAGAGAAAACAGGAATTCTGAACTGAGTGTTTTCTTGCCTTTCTGTAAGAGGAGAAATACAATAATGAAATATATTTTGATACGGAGTTATGATATCTGTGAATTTCACAGATGGGATTAGACATTGATCCAATGAAGCATACTCATTTGTGAGTACGGAAACCGGTAATATATGGTGATGTCTCCATTTTCATAAGCCTTGTCTTTAGTTACAAGCCTTATTCAATGCTCTGCCATATCAATCAGCATTAAAATTAAATACAGAAGTTTCTGCTAAATAAGAATTTTTCTTTCAGCAAGGAATTGTGGTTAACTGTTACGCGCTGATTTAGGACAAAAATCACACATGTACTGACTGGTTCCTTGCAGTCTGACTTCCTATAATAATTCCTATAAATCATGAAACCATTTATGTCAAATGTAGGAGTGTTAGCTTGAACTGGGCAGCACTTTCATTTTCAAGATGCACATATGTATAATAAAACCCAGATCTTACATTTTTATGCTTACTGGAGTTACTTTTGCTATTGGCTTTAAGAAATACTCTAGAACAATATAGTGTAGTAATAAAAAAAACCTTGAAATTGGCTTCAGCAGTTTGTACATTTTTACTTCTACAATGTGTTGACTGGAAAACTATTAAACTTGTACAAATGGAGGGGAGTTGTATTAGCTGCAACATCATTTTGGTATTAATCAACTCTGCTGAGGCTTTACTTAAATTTACAAGTAAAGAAAGCTCATGCATGACCCTGTGCAAAGAGCAGTAACGTATTCTCTTGATGCAGTCAGGAAAATTGGAGCTAGTTGGAGGGAAATTAAAGTTAGCCTGCGTGAGAGGCTGTAACTGATATGGAGGCTTTCTGCTTGTTATCCCTGCAATTATGCATTAGAACAGAGATAATGTACATTTAGGAATAAAACTATAGACTGTCTGAGATAGGAAGCTGAGAGGAAAATGCTTCTGTCACTTTACTGGCAATTGCAAATGGCACAAGCCTGGTCAATGTCACAGCATGGCGATAACATAATGAGGTTAAGACCAACGTTTACAGCACGTTCTGTGGAAGGCAACTCAGCTGGTTGCTTGTGCCTTGGATAAATAGCAGGAGAAAATTCCTCATGTTATTTGGCTAGCTCTAATTCCTAGTTACAAGAAGGATAGCCTGTTGTACAATAGTTAAATTTTAAAACGAGATTTCTTGCATTTATGTGTCAGCTTATAATTGGATGTCACATTCAGAGAATAATTTGTTAAACCTGAAATAGGATCTAGTGAAAGGGGAGGTGGGATCTGTGCTTGTTTGTTGCTGCTCGTGCCAGACGATGTGAGTGCCAGTCCATGGAAGAGGGCTTTCCTTTCAGGGTGGCATGGCTGCTTTATTAACTAGTGACTTCGGTAGCATCCAGTTCAGTGGGTGATTTCTGGACCAAAAAAAAAGAAAATATTTTTAATCTTTTTGCATTTGCAGCAGCAGACTGACACGGTAGATGTACATGTGGCTAGATACCTATTATATTTCTGGATACTGGGATAGCAAACTTTATCCTTTTCCTAATATTCCTAATATTAGGATTAGAATCCTAATATTCTCTATATGAGAATTCTGAAGCCAGCATATCGAACAGTTTTACTTGTCACCATTTCTCTTGTGTGAAGTCAGACAATGTTAGAAAAGAAAATGAAGGTGAGGGGGTCAAGAAAAGAAAGCATGTTTTTTTCCGGATAAAAAAGAATACTACACGAAAGCTTTTGGTTCTCTTCTGTCATTGCTATCATCCTCCTGTGTGACAGCTCCAAGCCAGTGAGATGTGCTAACATTAAAGGGTGAGATGAGGGTGCGGTAGACTGGATATCAAGCTAATAAGCTGTTATAGGTTTACTACCCTGGGCCTCATACCAGTGCTACTACAGCTGGGAGAGATGATTCGATTTAAAAATGAGGAGTAAGCAACAAAAGCTGAAAGAGAGGAGCTGAGGATGGAAATGGGCTGCAGTACGGAGAAGGAAAGAGTCTGTTCCGAAAGAATCCATGAGGACACAAGAAATACTGAGAAATGTTGATGTGTATGCTGTTAAGGAAGCTGAATATTATGGAATTTAGGTGCAACATTTCCAAGAGTCCTCAGAATTCCTGTCTCTGTCAGGGGGAGGTTGTTACTCAGCATCTCTAACAGCAGTGAAGTGCAGGGTTGGAAGAATCGGCGCTGAGTGTGAGAGGAAGACATTGAAGCCCATCTGCTGGTTCTGGTATTAGAAAACTGTGGGGCTCTGGATAAACTGTGGTCTCAGTTTTCCCATCTGTAAAGTGAGTTGGTTACAGCTTCCACAGTGAAGGTAATTAGTCATTGCCTTACGTCACAGAGTGTTACGAGGAATACTGTAAAAAATACTGTAAAAAAAAGACAGAAATAATTGGTTTTGAGCCCATGACCACTAATTTGAAAGGATAGATAAGAGGTAGGACAGACCTCCTTCCTTTTGCATTGGGCAGTGCAGATCTTAGTTTCTGGGGAGAAATGTGCAGGACTGCATCACCATAATTTGCTTGTGTGTGATGTATTATTTGAGGAGGCCACTTCTGAATGTTTAAATCTGCAGTGCTCCTATCATCTCTAATGTAATGGTGTAATTTCTTAGACTTTATGAATAGGAATCCAGTAAAGCAGAGTTTAATACCGTCATGTTTTATTGGAAGAGCTAAAATTGTTGGATTCCCCATGCGGGCCTCTGCTGCTGATGTGGTAATTGGCAGTAGTAAGAAGGTCTTTGTGAACCAGGTGAAGAAAGATCTGGGGAAAGGTTTGCTGGATTCAGAGATAGGTGCCCACAGCAGAGAAATGCTCGGTTCTATACCTGGGTCTGGAAGGATTTTGACATCTCTGGCACTTTCCTCCAAAAAATACCTCCTTCTGCATTTCTCCCCAGCTAAGGTATTGTTGTATGAGCAATAACTCCTCTTCAGTTCTGTCATTTCTGTTCTTTTCCTTAACTGGACTTAACACCCATACTTCAGATTTCTTACCTTTCTGCTATTCTCATTAGCCATCCAGTGTTCTGCCATGCACAGCACCTGCTGCTGAGGCTGTCAGTCCCAGCCTTCTGCTTCTTTTTATACCAGCAGTCCTTACCCAGCCCGTGCTTGTTAGTGCTTACCACCTCTTGATCTACTCTGAGTTGTCACTCATCTTGGTGTCTCATTTTTTTTAATGTTCCTTTTTAAAATGTATTGTGTTTGCTTTGCCAACTCAGTTTCCTCATTCTGGTCAAACTTCCATCAAACTTCTCCCTTTTTGTTCCTTTCTTTTTCTGTGTGCTTCTAACTCTGATCTCCCCTCCACAGTAGTTCCATCCATTACTCATAGGTCTCTGTTCTGTCCTCAGCTTTGGATCCCTGACCATTTCTCTTGTTAGCACTAGTCTTATACTCCTTTCAGTTCATAAGCCAAGTGTCTAAGCAGTCCCAATGCTCTTTCCATCTCCTTCCTCCTTCTCTTTTTCCAGTTCCATTCCCAGTGCATTGTTCTCTAACTCTGTCCCTGATTTGGCCTTAGTCCTTCTGCTTTTGAAGTCAGGCCTGTCCTTTCCAGTGCTGTCTAGGTGCCAGCAGCAGAAATAGTGAGAGAGCAAGCCCAACTTGAAGTTCAGTAGCTTTATGCCACCTTGATCCCAGCTGGTTAAGAACTGTTATTAGATGAGTCTTTATAAGCCTTTGTAGCCCTTGCTCAGCGTTGTGGAAATGACACATGCATATTGGTCTGCAGAAGCCTTAAGATGCCAGATTAATGTTTGTACTGACAATTTGGGTGTTAAGTTTTAGCAAGTCTCTGCAAATCCTGTGCAGCTGGAGCTTTTAAGAGCCCATCTGGCTAAACTTAAGTGGGAAGACAACACAAAAGATGCAGCCTTGACACAAAAGCTGCTAATTTGCCAGTTCGTATGACGTTATTGCAAAGTATACTGTCACTAAAGAAAATAGGTGTTGAAGGTTTTTTGACTGGATTAAAACAATGGATATTGTTCAGCTGTTTTGGCTGAAACATTGCACAATTAAAAGCAGCTGAAAACAGTATCTTAGTAATTTAAGGTGTTGGGTAGACTTTACAGTAGTGCTGGAGGTCAGCTTCAGTAATGTCTTTCATATTAAGATATAAATGTGCCTCTTTGAATCAGTGAGATGTTGAAAACTGGCACAATAGGCTTTTGGAATTAAATAATAAATTATATATAATGTTGTAATGCTATAAAGTCCATTCATGTTGTATAGCACGTGAGAGAAGGATTAAGAATACAGACCAAGGCAAAAAGTAGGTTTTGGATAGGATCTGAAGGAGATACATGTAATTGAGGCAAAATCTGACTATTCAAAGATGGCTGTCCTAGTTTAGAGATGCTGCAGAGGAAGGACCTTTGTACAGACGGTGACAAGATTGTCAGAAATAGATACTCCTATTCACTTACAGTAGGAATCTGGAAGAGCAGTTGTGAAGGAAGAGTTCTGTTACGCAAACTGGTCCAAATCCATCAAAATATTTGCTTGAAAAAGGTTGTATGTACTGATGTAAGGTATTTCAAAATTTTAATGGCATACTTTGGTTCTGATTGATGGCAAGTTTATTGGGTTACTCCAAACAGTGATTTATCCCATTTCTTTACACAGTCCTGGTTACTATTTTTTTCATTTATTTCTATGATTTCCATGTTGTGAAAGCTTTCTAAATCGCTGACTTATCAACTATGTATTCAATAATTTTTTCAGGTGGTAATTATTCCTGCTTATAAGCCTCATGTTCACTGTGGGATGCTGTTTTTCTTATGCTGTTCAGGAACGATAGGAAAGATGTGGAAGCAGTCCAAAAAAAGAGATTTTAAGTGCTGTTGTTTTCATTGTAGTTTAATTCCTGTCCTTGCAAAAGTAACAGTCTTATAAAAACAGTGGACATTCCCAAAATGGCAGGTATTAGTTGTGTTGCCTTTTTGGTGGAAGTATTATTATTATCCCTCTGTAAGCCCATGGGTGGTTAGACTGCTTTCTATGAATTCATCAGTATCCTATTAACGATCCTGGGAATGTACATCTTTACCTAGAAATTAAGTAGTTTTATGTAGGATCTTTAGATTCCTTCATGTATCATTTGTAATATACCACAGTTTTTTTCTTGTTCAAGCAAACATTCCATTGACCTAACTGAAGTTTGCATACTTAAATCTGTCCGCTAATTTACTGCATATAATTCACAAACAACTGTTGGAACCTCAGGCTTAGCTGACATCTACAAAATCATTGAATTTAAAGGCAATACTCCTCAAATTTGTGTAAACCAGAAGAAAACTCCAAGAACTTTTAATCATTGCCTTAGAAAGAAAAGAATGAATGTGCTTCTTGCCAAGGGGCAGAATTGCCAGAAGGGAAGAAAATGTTTTGTATGTCTGTCAAAGTTTTGACTGACTCTTCCTCTTAGGAACAATTCCTATTTTTTTCCTCTGTCTTCTGACTCCTAAAACCGGGGGGTTCAAATGTCACAGCAGCTCTTCAGTTCTTCTGGCTGAATGATGGACAGCTGGTAGTTCAAAGCAACCTAAGACCGTCCTTGAATTTCACCACTGAGAATTGCTGAACAGTTTTAGAAATGAGTTTGTTTACAACCAATGGAACAAATTATTTTCTGTTCATTATTCTAACCATGAAGAGCCGGTACTTATTAATGCTATTTTTCTGTTAAGAATTTAATGCTGAACATTCATCAGTTAGGGGAAGACTTCCAGTAAGAGGCAGGAAAATGTTCATTAACATCTCTTCAGTATGTTGCATTTCTGGCAGATGCTGGGAAGCTGACACAGCAGATTCTCCATAAGACATCCTGTGACTTGCGTGGCACCTAAACATAGCCTAACAGAGCTAGGCCATCTTGATTTGCTTGACTGAGCAACTTAATTTATACCTGCAAATTCTTATCCATGAATGACATAAATTGTGGTTTTGATCCTCATACTGAATTTATCCATGCAGATCACAGAATCATAGAATGGCTTGGGTTGGAAGTGTTCATCAAGTTCCAACACCCTGCCACGGACCTTGGGGTCTCTTTCAGATCCCCTTGACACGTGGAGCAAACTTGCTCCTTGGAAACTGTTACCTTCCTGTGGTTGCTAATAGCACTTCTAACCATTGTTTTTTCATCTCTGTAACAGGGGTGTCAACACTTTTAGCTACATGAACTAAATTTGGCAATGGCAGAAGCAGATGCTGACTCCCATAATACAATCTTTCTAAAAGTAGCATGTACATGGTTCCCCAGCTAGCTGTATTGGCAACTGTGCAACTGTTTTTCAGGCCATCCTGATAAACTTACACTGATGGAAAGGTTGGGGTCTTGCATTTCTTCCTTTTATGCTGGCTTGCTATTGTGTGTTGCACAATTAGAAACTGACACAATCATGTTTTGCATATGATTGTCCTCATGTGGTGTGTTGAAATGTACTTTCAAGTTACTAACAGATAAGGCAAAAGTATTACTATTACTCCTTGATCTGAAGCTTGATGAATGCTTTTTATGTGGACATTTATAAATATATTATTTCTACTACATACTCTCACACAGAAGTTAAACTTATCGGTCATTTTATTATGACTTTTATTCACTGACAGCCACTTGTAGTAGCGTTATCCTTGTATGGCCTTCTTGCTTGTTACAGTAACTTTAAAACAAAAATCCCCGTTTAAATGAGATTATAAAGCACAAAAAATATTAAGATCTATTTGCATAATTGTTTCACAGTCTGAACTTGTATTTAAACAAACAAATGGAAAGGTTCTTCTCATTATAGTCATCAAGATAATGTCTGTATCTGAATAAAAGACACACTAATGCCCTTCAGGAATAGCTGGGTGAGATGAAAGAGTGCAAGATAAAATAGGAAGAACAGAGAATGAACAGCACCTATTCACCTCCTCTAGCTGTTAACACTGAATCATAACAATGACAAACTAAGATCTCAAGTACGTACAATTTTTATGACTGTATTGACAGATATATTGAGGCATTAAACTATTAAGGACAATTTTTTCTGTAGAATAGGGAATTCAGCTGCCTTTGCTCTTCAAAGTCAGTACTGACCTTGCAACAAAATAAAAGAAAACAGGTTTTCAGCTTCCCATTCCTGTCAAATGCCTCAGGCGCCTCCTGAGCCCTAGAAGCTAACTAAGCATCTGCTTATGCAAATACTGAGTAATCATCTGCAACTGCAGAAACTGGGCAGTTCTCTATCTGTCACTTGATGTTTTCTGTAAAACCCAGCACTCTGCGTCAAAGCAGGGAGAACAGTTGGTAACAGTTGGCACGTGGATGCAGATATCCTGGGCTGAATGTGCACCTGCTGTGCAGATATTGGGAAAAATTTCATCCCTAAAAGAGTGGTGGTGTGCTGGAATAGGTTGCCCGGGAAGGTGATGGAGTCACTGTCCCTAGAGGAGCTAAAAAAGCAGTTAGATGTGGTACTGAGGTAGTAGGGAAATACTAGTGATAAGTGGACTGCTGGACTAGGTGATCTTGGAGGTGTTTTCTAACCTTGGTGACTCTATGATTATATCAGCAAGAAACTGATACATCTCCTTTAAAACAACTAACTTATATAATAAGTTTTATAAATAATTAACTGTAATTTATTATTCACTTATCCAACCTGAAATCAGTTTTCTTAGCTACGAATCAAGTCACTGACATTTTTTAGCTCATTTCTTATTTAATGTTTATGTCTATGATTCTATGATTATGTCTATGATTCTATGATTCTATGATACTGTATTTTACTTCTCATTTGGCAGTAGTACAACTTTTATCAGTCTCAGGAGTGTGATAGTTTCATCTCAGAATAAATATGTTGTTGTTTATGGAAGTCTGAGCTTCAGTGGTACCTTTTGTTTACTCAAAGTAAACATCTAACACATTTTGTACAACTCTTAGAGAATTACATCCCAGTCTCTGTCTTTTTCAGATATGAAAAAACCTAAGGTATGAATATTAATATCAGATATATTTTGTCTCAGTGTTCTGTTATTCCTGTGATAAAACCAGTACTGCTGTTGTTTTCAGTCTGAAGCATCAGACTGCTGTATGCATTTGACGGCCCATAGGGAAAGAAGAAGAGCCAGATGAAGCAAAGTTGAATGTTTTAGCCTTTCAGAGCAGTGAAATATGAGGAAGCGTTTGAGTCATTCAGATGATCTTTCCATACTGATGTATTACAGAGTGAATGAAAAATATTTGTAACTCCTAGAAAGTTTAGTTCTGCGAAGTTCTGAGTGTGTTGATAGCAGTCACCTTACAGAGGATGTGTCCGTGTGTGAGGGACATGACATTTAAAGGTTTTAAGAGCAGGAGCTAATTTAGGGAAAGTGCACTGCACTATTTGAGAGAAGTAAGTGTTAGTACAACTGTGGAAAGAGTTCTGATCATTATCTCTTGAAATAAATTCAGCTGTGGCTGACAGCTCCTTTTGGAAATGTTTGCTTTTAGTTTCATATTAAAATAATGTAAGAGATTACCACAAAGATATTGATCCTTCTTTCAAAGGAAGAGAGTTCACAGTTTCTATTCAAGCTGCTACTGTACGTTTCCTTCTTCTGTTCATCTCATTTACTTAAATAATTTTCCATAGTAGGCAAGTGATGCTGGGCTATGGCACTGACTGAAAAGTGTGTGTTTAAAACAGTCAGTGTCTTTTATGGTTCATTCCATCCCTCTGTCATCTAAACCTAAACTAAAATGGCTCCCAGCCCATGCGTCTGCTGATGTTTTATTGTGCTTGCAGCCTGATAGGCCAACGGTATCCTGGGCTCCATTAGAAGAGGGGTGGTCAGTAGGATGAGGGAGGTGATTGTCCCCCTCTGTTCTGCCCTCGTGAGGCCCCAGCTGAAGTACTGCGTCCAAGTCTGGGATTCTCAGCACATGAAGGATGTGGAGCTGGAGCACCTTTCCTATGAGGATAGGCTGATTGAACTGGGTTTGTTCAGCCTGGAAGAAGAGAAGGCTCCAAAAAGTCCTCATTGCGGCCTTCTACTATTTAAAGGGAGTTTATTAACCTTAAGTAAATCAACTTTTTACATGGGTAGATAGCAATAGGACAAAGAGGAATAGTTTTTAAATTAAAGGAGAGAAGATTTAGATTAGATGTCAGGGGGAAGTTCTTTATGGAGAGATTGGTGAGATGCTGGAACACGTTGACCTGAGAGACTGTGGGTAATCCATACCTGGAGGTGTTCAAGGCCGGGGTGGATGGGGTACTGAGCAGTCTGATCAAGTACTTAATCTAGCAACTGACAACTCTGCCTGTGGCTGGAGGGTTGGAACTTGATGATCTTTGAGGTCCCTTCCAACCCAAGCCATTATATGCTTAATTCTATGATTCTATGAATAGAATACAAAGAAAAGAAGAAAAGTTTCATGAGATGATAAACTATAATAACTTAAACGTATTTTTTATTTTCTTCAAAGAATGATAATTTACAAAGATGGATTTTTGAATCACCAGCTCTTCAGTATATCTTGTAAAAAGCCTCTCTCAAGCTACTACATTGAAGTAGAAGGTAGAAGAGTGTGGTTCTGCCTGTGTTGGGAGTGCTCCATCCCACTTTTGAGATCTGCCTTTGGGCCTGAACTATGGATGTTTCTGAGTTGATAGCAATACCCATCACTGAGAGGCTGTGCAGTTGTAAGAGGTATGCCTTGTTCCTGTCATTCCCTATCTCTTAACAAAAGTACACGCTCACACTGACACAGACGCTCTGGGTAGCAGGCACTAGTCTGGAGGCTTCTCCTTGTCTCTGCGTGCAGACACAGCAGCAGCTGTGTGTGTAGGAGGGGTGCCTCTGCCTCTTCCTCTTCCTTGCACCTTCCCTTCTGTCTCCCTGGGATGGGTGGCAGGTCTGCCTGACAGCCTGGCAGGAAAGGAAGCTGTTCAGCTTTAGACGTAGTGGCAGAGCAGGTAAGGCCTTTTCCTGCTGTCTCATGGGCTTCTAAGCTTTGATTAGGAATGCATTGAAAATTGCCACTGATCAATGCATCTACATATGTGCATATAGTCGCAGGAGCAGAGGGCTGGATGCAGCTAACTCCAGTGATATCCACATTATGCTCTGTGTGCCTCTGGCTACAGAAACTGATGTGCCTTTATCGTTCCAGCTCAGAAGGGAAGCTGGGCTCGATAGAGCCTTTGCCCTTTAGAAAGCATGAAAATCTATAGGGAGCTGAAAATGAATCCTCTTTCATTGAACTGCTTAAAATAAAGTGGCCTATGACCTCTTGAAAGTATGTCTGACCCTGTGGGAGTTGGGAGAGACCAAATGAACTCAACCACTGCAGGATCCAGAAGTAAGCGCAAACTCAAATTTGGAACCAAACACCACAGAATGGACTCTAAGTGGGAGATGGTGATCAACTTTAGTCTTGCTTTCTACTGATAGTGTATTTTCATGCATTATCTTCAGTAATTCATCTTTCAATGAAATATGTTTGTAAAAACAATCTCAGTTGTAGTTTAAAACTGTTTAGGAATAACGTAATCTGAAATGAGAGAGAAGCTCTTAATCTCTCCATACGTTGTCCTACTATAAGTTTGCATCAAGAATAAAAACATCTTGCCTAACTCCATGAACATTCTGAAAGTTTATGCTTGAGTTACATCTTGATTGTCTTTAAGATAAGGACTATAACCTTTTCTATATTTTCACTATTTTCTACTGATACTTCTTGTGAGGTGTTTTGATGCTTCTGCTTTTTCTTTTTTAACCCTCATGAAGATACTCATCTGAATCACCTGATGAGTATTCTGTTTTTGAAGGAGGGACATTAGATCATCTCACCAATGCGCTCTAGCATGACATAGAAAGCTGATAGTTCTTTTCTGATTCAGTGTTTCTTCTTGGACATCGTAGAACCTTATGAGCCTTGCATATGACCGGGAGGCCACCCTGAAGAACTGTTGCTATGCAGTATGCAATGAGAATTTGATGAGTTCACCCTACTTTCTTTGATCCCAGCCATACGCCTTTGTTTCTGACCATGTTGAAACATACACTGTTCAGTAGTTCCCAGTTCTCTGATACGTACTTTTAAGATTTTGCTCCTTTAGCAAAAGTAGAAGCATTCAAACTGATCTCAGTTGATAAGCAAGTCTCATTTAAACAGCTTGCAAACATGTTTCTTTTGCTGTTTGTCCGTACCTGGCATGTATCTGCATCTTCTGTCTTACCTGCTACAGCCCCACATTGTAGAGAAATAATTCTGTGTCTATTCTGTTCCGTTATCAGTAAAAACATTTTAGTTAGACTCAAGAGCAGGAGAGACTGATGGTGGCATTGAGTGTGTTGTACTCTCTTGCCATACTAAAAACTGTTAATTTAGATCGTCTGGTCTGGAACAGAAAAACAAGAAATGAATGCTTGTAAACAAACCCAGGTCTGGCTTCCTAAGAGGCCGATGAGAATATATTCTTCCTTATCATGCATGGGTGAGAAAAATGGTGACTGTAAAACAAACCGCCAAGGTGAAAATGGCTAACAGAGTAACGTACAAGGGAAAAATAAAACAAAACAACACGTTTTAAAAAGCCCTCTTGTTGTGACTGGCCAACAAGGATTGTTCAGGCATTTAATGTCAGAAAAAAGAATTTGTTCCTGCTTAGGGATGTTTGCAACATTTTTTAGAACAGTGAAATACTATTATGTATACTATATGCAGTCCTGAATGTTTTGGAATCTAGTCTCATCATGTCCATCAAATGACCATGCTCGAGGTATTTATTGATGAGGCTGGATAAATTCTAGCTGAAGAGAACGCCACTTGTCAGGGAGTGAGTAAAAACCTGGGCATGATGCCAGATTCCCAGGGACAATTTTGCATTGATGTCATATAGTGATTAATACTTTGCTTCCATCACGGAGTGCTAGAATGGGGAGAGGGAGGAAGGAGGAAAGCAAAAGCACTGTCTCCTTACAGGGATGTTATTTGCTTAAAAGTTAAAATCTTTTCATTGTCTCACTTTTTCTTTTTTCTGGAAGGACATATACTCTAACTTTATCTGAACTTGTATAGACTATGCTATGTACATGAAGCAGATATGATGGTTCTGACAACCCCTCCATTGTTTTTTTCATGCTAACAGACTGATCCTGTGAAAACAGAAATTATTTATGTCAAATAAGCTTCGACTGCCATACTGAAAGGAAGATTAGAGTTCTTGATAGATTTTTTATTGCCCCTCAGTGATTTTTTTTTCAGTGAACAAAAGTTCATTTTTCATCCTACTTTTTTCAGTGAATCATAGAACAGTCCATACACTTCAAAGATGGAAACTGACCAACACACTTCTATGAGTTTCAAGAAAGCTTTTGGTTTTGCTGGCTTATTAAAATTATTTTTTGCACTTGGGAACTGCCTGATTTGTGCAAGGAGAAATAGTTACCTCCTTTTCCCTATAGCCTCACAGGAAAATAGCATTCCCTTACAAAAGTTGAGTCAGGACAGAGAAATGACTCATTCTTCATACCATTCCCCTCTGACATTTACTTCATGAACAATCAAGAGGTTTACTATGAAGTATGACTCTTGTATAAAAATACACAAAGTTTACATGAACTCAAGGGGAGAAGGGTGCAAGAACTTGGAAGAGAGCTCCATTGGTGGTTTGGACCATAAGTTGATAAACTGTATCAGACTCAGGAAATCCCCTAAGTTGAAAATAATTAAAGACTGAGAGAGTGCATGACTAAAGAACATGCCTCTCCCGTAACCAGTCTTCCTTTGGCATTTGATTATGGTCACTCTTGGAGACATTCTAGTGGGTTAGATGAAGCCTTGTTCTGGCGTGGGAAAGAAAAAGCCTGAAATTCAGAACTTCACAATTCAAAATCCGGAAAAAGCCACGGCATTTTCTTGGTGCTGTTTTATGGTTTCATGGTCAATCATCTGCTGGTTCGGAGAGTAAGGAAAGAAGAGCGATCAACAAATTATTATGAGTACCTGGGACTCGTAATGCTGAAACTGTTCTCTAAGGTCAGTTGTCTTGGCCTTTTAGTGAACCTGGTTTAAGAAAAAACAACTATAAATGAAGTTGAAGTTTTATGACTGTAATAGAACCGATGAAATGAGGAAGATTTAAGGCTGTCAGTTCAATTTGAGATGGTAATGTAAGAGAAGTCAAATGCAGGCAGGTATCTGAAAATGCATTTCCATTTTTTAGTGACAGGCTTTGGCTTCATACAGATTGTACTTGGACCTGTATGAACTGGGGAAACTAAATCTGAGTGTGGCTGGGAGAACTACTCATGAAGAACTTCCTCATGGTAGAACTCCTTCCAAGAACATTGCTTTAGTCCCCCTTATAGGTGTGTTGTTTAGGCTGGACATTACAGCTGTGGCTTGTAAACCCAAAAAACCAAGGATTCCTACTGTGAAATAAAGAAAGATGTACAGGTATATCTAAGGTGACACTGCTATTGGCAAAACTAAATTCTGTGCTTTCCTTAGTCTTTCAAGAAGCTGGATTGTCCAAAGCCTTGGAGTTGGAAGTGCCCTCCAAAAGCCTTACTGTCATAAAGTCTTCATTGCTGACGCTCCAGTCCTTGTGAAAGTATTCAGCAAAAATTTTTTCATCTCAGAGTGATACAGAGAGTTAGAAGAGTGATACTAAGTTGGAGTGGTAATCTCAGCTAGAAACTGAGGAGGAAAGAGGCAAACAACATCATGATGTTGTTTTATTAGTGATACAACCCTCTATTCAGAACATCTTTTGAAATCTAGTTTTATTTCTATGCTGCAGTTAAGCAAGAGAAGTTGGAAATCTGAAATGCCACCATGAATCCTGTACTAGAATCTTGGCAGTGTAGTGTCACAAAGAAGCCGACAACTTGACATCAGATTTGTGACACTTTCTTTCTACTCCCAGTGTCCTTCAGTACCTTTATTTCAGGTTTTCAGCGGAGAAGTCACACGCAAGGACTATTAAGGAGATGGCAGGGCCCAAGACATTTCAGCCTCTCTCCAAGGAAAATAAACCTAGCAGCATGGTCTAGATATCATCCCTATTTTCATCAATTCCCTAGCAAATTTGAGTCCAGATATAAATGTCCCAGATATCAGCAAAATGGATCTCTGAAAGACCTCAGATACCTCACCTGAAAAGAATCCTCACAGTCTTTCCAATAAAGTTCTTAACTGGGAAACTTTCTTAGAAGACAGCTTACAGGAACAAGCAATGCTTGTTGCTTGGACACATTATCAACAAATGTCAGCTGTAATTGCATAGGGGTTTTCTGTGTGTTTTAGCCTTTCTATGAAAAAGAAGCACAACACCAATCTGACGTTTTCCAAAATGGCTTAGGACTGTGCTGTTCAACTGCTGATGTTTCAGTGCCTTAAAGTTTCAGAATGGTGCTAAATTTCTAATGGATGAAAAAATGGCTTTCTTTTCTACCTTTTCTCTCAATCTTTTATTGTTATTATTATTATCATTTATTTAAGAGTTTTTTCTATTCTTTTCAAAAGGGTGGATAGTGGTACCTGCAAATGAGTTAGGCAACACAGGAGTGAGAATCAATTTACTAATTGTACAAAGCAGATGCCATATCCCATTCAAATCAAGGTATGTAATAACCAGCCTGAGAATTCTGAGGTATCTGCATTCACTGTGTATTGATAATGAAAGTGAATTTCTCTGAGCTCAACCGCCAGCCTAGGATGAGCTCTGTGACATGTAGGTCAGTCCCTGCTGTTGTCTGAATTGAAGGTCTGAATGCTGACTCTTCATGCTGGGAAATATACTGCTGTGTTTCACATTGTTTTTGGCATTTCTCATATTCTCTAGGAAGACAGTTCAGCAAAATTACACTGAAAGCCAATAAAAAGAAGCTGAAAGTTTTTTAGTTCTGCTTTGTTTTTCAAACTCAAGAGCCAGATGCCATTAGATTTCACACAGTGCATTTCCAATTGAGACCCTCCATTTTATACACATCCTTATGGGTGTTGGTTTTTTTTTTTCAGAGTTTTATTGACATCTACTGTTAAATTTATCTTTTGTTGATAAGGTTTCTTTTATAGACCACTACTGGTTGCTACCCATCTCCTGAGGGTGTTAAAGCAGTTTAGCAAAACTTAGGGTTGCAATTCTGAATTCCCAGACAGGTGAAGAAAAGATGCTTTTTTAACATAATCTGTAGTTGGATCTACTTGATACCTAATTTGTCACTCTGTATCACTAGGTGTGGAAGGTGAGTAGTATGAACCTCTTTCTGGATCTGAACTCCTTTGAACTTGTGTTAGGTTCAGGTTCCAAACAGGACATAAACATAGGTCAGAACTTAGGATCAAGGTGATCCTGCAATGGCTTCACCAGACCTCCTTCTTGGTCTCCCTTCTCTTAGGAGAATGAGTGGTATGCTAATAGTTTTACTGTGTATGCTTCCGCTTCAAGCATTTGGGTTGGATACCTGGGTTTAAGACAGGCATCAACACCTTTTCAACTGTTAATGTTGCATGAAAACAATTTTAACAGAATCAAGAGAATCATAGAATGGCCTGGGTTGAAAAGGACTTTAAAGATCAAGTTTCAGTCCTCCTTCTACGTGCAGGGTCACCAACAACCAGACCAGAGAAGTATCATCTGAGAATTGTTATAGAATTCTGCACTTGTGGATTGAGTGTACGTATCATGACAAGGCTTTTGTCATTTTAATAATATAGTGATCTGAAATAGGCAGTTCAGTCCTAATAGGAACACTAATTGTACACATTTTGGAAGACTTCAGTAGTGCTAAAAACAATGGAGTTATAAAATAGTTAGAAAAATACTTGAGAAAACCTTTCTGCTAAGAGATTCAAGCTGATATTCCTAATTCAACCAGCACAAATAAATTCTGTAAAAACACACCTAGGTGAACAATTCTTACATGAGAAGGCTCTGAGTATAAGCAGTGCTAGCCGATTTTTTAAAAGACGAGTTCAAAACTGCAGTAGCAAATGTTTCTCTTTCTAAATTGTACCTTTAGAGAAAGAATCGCTATCAATGTAAATTCTGCGGGTTTTGGTTTGTTGTTTTTATTCTATTTTTTTTCCTGAAAGAAATGGAAACCTTAAGGAAGCAGCATTTGACAGTATTCATCTGAACTATTTTTTAAACAACATAGAACTATGTCAAATAATGCAAGAGGTGTAAATACTGCTTTTCGAATTGTTACCACTAAGTGTGAACACATCTCTTGCTTTTAAGTGATACTGATGCTCTCAGAAGTGCTATATTAGGGAAGAGAAGGGAGCCCTCCCCATTACTGATACACAGGTTTTTGGTTCAGCTGCCAGGATACCAGTTCTGATCGTGCTTGCTGCTCAGGATGTTGTGGCTGCATGTGCCTTTGTGAAAGCTGAGAAGGATCAGAGTTTGTGGTTGTTGCTGTTTGGGAGGAAGCAGAAGAGTAGCCACCCACTTCTGACACGGGTTCCAGATCTGGAGGAGGAGGCTGAATTTCAGTAGGCTGGGACTGATTCTAGAAGCATCCTGTGCATCGTTAGGAGAATATCGTCAGCAGAGACCCGGGTGAAGCTGTCTTTTTAGTTTTGCTATCTTGAGCAGTGCAGCCACATAATGCAATGGCAATTGAGTGGCACAGCATTTGTATTAGCAGCTCAGAGTAGCTGTCAGATTGATCTGTCCCATCTGCGTCATTGCCTTGCAGTAGCATTATTTAATGAGTTCAGGCTGCTGGGAACCTTAGAAGCGGACCAGATCCTGTTGTGCTGGACACTACAAAGAATAAAAGTTGATCCTTGCTCCTGCTTGGAAGAAGCAAGCCTGTCTAGTTCAAATAGTTTCCTCCAGATGCTCCATTCCTTGTCCTGAATGTGAACAGACCTTGTTTATCTCATCACAAGCTGAGATCTGTGTGAGTTCATATACTTGTCAAGAGCTGACTCAAAGCAAGTGGTATTTATTGTGCCAAAGTTCTGTATTTAAGAACATGACTTTGCATAGCACTGTCACCTTCTTCAGCTGTGGAACGTTATCAGAAAAGGAGGAGAAGGGAGTCATAACTTGAAAGGATTAAGCTCCAAGAATCGTGAATATAACTATGGTATTTGGGAATTAATTTGTGAGTGACTGTTTTCAGGCTGTGGCCAAAGGGTTATGGTTTATTTTTATTTTTATTTTTATTTTTATTTTTATTTTTATTTTTATTTTTATTTTTATTTTTATTTTTATTTTTATTTTTATTTTTATTTTTATTTTTATTTTTATTTTTATTTTTATTTTTATTTTTATTTTTATTTTTATTTTTTATTTGTCAAAAGTTACCAATTTTGTCATGATGGAATTAAAATAAATGAGTAAGGAAAGTGGTTCATATGGAGAGAAGCAACAGGAAAAAAGACAGCAATTTCTCCTTCACATATTTTATAGATAAAGAATAATTCCAGATTGGAAGAAGCACAGCTCCTTGTAAACTACAGGCTATGATAACCTTGTCCAAAACTGGTGAACATGCCCAATATTAAGAAAAAACACTTTACAACTGGCAAGTTCAAATAAAGTCATTGAGGTGAGCTGCATACCCGTTGTGTAGCCCTCACAGTTCTCCCTTCTCCTCCCTTTATCTCTTAAAGTTATGGGATATGCACAGTCTAAATTCTGTGTCCCGTTCTTGAAAGAAAAATCCTTGAAGTCGAATACATAGTGAGATTTGTTGTTACACACTTACATGGTATAAAATGTTGGTGTAGATCAGGACAGAATGAGAGCTTTCTGCTAGATGCGAAGTTATGCAAATCAAATTTAACTTCAGTCATTGTAGGGAGTCGATGTCCTGAAGACTTTGTTCCCACACAGTAGTGGATTAAGGCAGAAAGATTTGTCCATCTTTCCTTCATGCATAGCAAGTCATTTGGAAGAGCTACACAGCTGGCAGAGAAGATGTGTAAGCATGTCTGACTCTTTGACAGGCTTGACACTATTCCAGCTATGTTAGTTAAATTAGCTGGTGGACTAGGGGCAACATCTAGTTTGTGCCAGGATAAGGGAGAACACCTTTGGCATTGTTTGCTTTCGTCTTGTTTTCCGTAGACTTCATAGTACACTATTGTAGGAAGAGAAAACATGTTTGCTAGTAACGTAAGTATTTTTGTTTTCTTTGTATAAAATGTCTTGGAGAAATTTGTGAAATCCATATGAAGATGTTTGTTAAATTGTAGGATTTACTGATAAAACAATGTGGTGACTGGGCTTCAATGCAATAAAGTCATGACTATCACAGATTAATTATGCCACATGCTTTGGCATAAGAGAGTTGCCTGTGGGAATCAGCAAACTTCCCCTACTCTTTCCATGTTTACAGATTTCTACTGTTAGTGTATCGAATGGGGATTTGGTGTTTGCTTGTGAAACTTCAGAAATCAGTGTCTAACTGATTACTGGACTAGATTTGTGGCTACTCTATTGGGTACTACTTGGGAATTTCTTCTCCAACTTCATACTGGCATGGTGGAGCTTTCATATTGTGGTTGTGCTTGAAATTCAGTATATTCAGAATATTGTTGCCTTTGGTCTGGAATGTCAAAATCCGTATTCTTGGTAAACTCTGGAATATATATTGGCATTAAGACCAAGAAGGACAAACACAGCTGTTTTTGTTTATGTCCATATATGATGCAATCTAAGAGGGATTTCTGAACTTAAGAATGGAAGGGTGGGATTTTGGAAATGGGCAGAGTAGTGCTTTAGGGTGCCTCATGGCAACACTGCAGTTTCCGTAACTGCAGTAACAATAAATTCATATTGGCTTTCATGTTCACTCTACTTCCCTTGATGGAGAACTACAGTGGTATCTGAATAGACGAGTGGAAGAGGAAAATCCATTATAACGTGTAATCCTATCTGAGAAGGAAAATATTCATACTGTTTGGCTGAGACTCTACAATACATTTTATTTATGTGCATTCCTTCTAAAACTCACTAAAGTTCTGAACTCCCTCGTTTCTTGTAGGAATGAATTCCAGTATTGCTATAAAAGCTTTTATTTATTCAGCTAGACTGCTTTACCTGTCAAATTTTCTGGCTGCGTCATGAAAATAAAAGGGAATAAAGTTTGAAAAGCACACTTTCTTTTAGCAAGAAAAATACACATCTAAATTTCGGCAGCCCTTATTCTTGTATCATGAAAGTTAAAGTAGCAGCCGTACGCTCAGTGCTTCTGAAAATCAAATTGCTGCTTTAGATGCCTAAATATAGACATAAAATACTAACTCCTAGCAGTCACTTTTCAAATTCTTGGCTTTGGTTACAAATATCAGTGAATACAGGTAATAGCAGAATTGTAGCACATTGTGCCAGAATCTAAATAATGAAAAGACCTGTATGATAATACATTAAAACCTACTATGAAAGCATCAAGGGAATACTATGATTAACTCAATATTAAATCACTGAATGACACACGAGGATATATTTTAAGGAAACAGTTCTTTGTATGTATGAATAACAGCATAATAAATACTTAGCTTATTGGAGCACATGAAGACAGGATGAGGACTCAGAACCTTTGCTAGAACTGGTGGAGGCAAAGAAGGCATCACAGAATGTACCAAATGATAGCAAAATATGCTGTTCCCTTGGCCACCCCATTTCAGTTGTCATGAAGACAAATTCACCTGTTCTGCTATTGTACTGCACAGTGACATGTGGCTGCTGAATCTCTGGCAGATGCTCTGCGTGCAACTGTCTGAGCCCTGGGGACAACTATCTGCAGTCGCACAATACAGTGGAGCAGACAGCTTGCAGCAGCCATAGCTGGGTGAATGCAGGTTTTTGTTATATTTAGCTGTCACTGTGTTTGCCTAGGAAGTCAAACTCTGTTCCTCTCCACTTTGGACATCAGTGAGCAGGATTCATTTGTCCTCCAACCATGCATGTCTCGAGGGATTCCTCCCCTCAGCTACTGCTCTAAACTGCCCCATTACCTGTTTCTTTTTCCTGTGCTAATAATGCTGCTATGTGGATCACAACCCAATTGAACTGGTTGAGAATCTGGAGACAGCAGGATAAGCATTTCCTAAAATGATGGTGGTTTTTATTAATTCATAATGACAGAAATTCATACTTGGCCCCTTCATAGAGGGCTAAGAGTAGTCCAGCTTCTAAGTGATGGAAGTTTACGTTATTAACAGAGTGCTACTACAGCAATTTACATGTTTTCATTATTGTGACTTGAAGGAAAATTGTTAAAAATGAGGTTGAAAGTTAGATGGAAAAGAAAGAAAAATTTTAAGAACCCAAGGTCATCCTGGATGTAGCTATTCAAATACATCTCCCAACCCAAGCCATTCTGTGATTCTATGATTCTATGATTTTGCTCCAAAAGTGAACTGTATAAGAAAAAAAGGTGGTAAGTTTCACACGGTAAAACCATGAAAAAGAACAAATTCCTTGTAGCCTAAAAAACCACTTTCAAATAATGGAAATTCCAATGTCCAAATGTCCTTAGGAGATGGGAGCACATGTTTTTGTGCAACGAATTTACACGACAAAAACATGATAAGATAAATACAGACTATAAATGCTGTGAAGATGTAATGCCAGGTAAGTGAATATGTAAGGAGAGGATTCTGTCCTAGTAGCAGGTGACCTGGGCAATTCTCTGTATTGCAGAAATATGGAGGAACCTAAAAGCTTCATTGTTTTAAATATAGAAACTTAGTATGGCTGTGGCCATAACAGAACAGAACTTCTGGAAAGGAGCTCATGTGTGTGTACCTGCTTTTTTATCAGCTCCCCAGCTGATTCAGGATTGTTTGGAGCCTTTTGGCTTGAGGGTGATTGTGCTTTTGTTATTTTTACATTCTCTTTTAATTAAGTACCAGTAATAATAGTTAGGGGGGAATCGGGGAAAGAAAGTGCTAGGATCAAATTATGTTCACAGAAGCACTTTAAGCAGATGGACAACTGAGAAGATTGTATTTATATTCAATATCTTGGCTGATTTCAGATGTTATTTCTAGTCAGCTTCTAGAAAGACAGACATGGGTGAGGCAGTGTCGTGCCTCCACAAAAACAGCTGTCATCAAAGACTTGAGCTTGCAAAAACAAATAAATAACTAAAAGTTCCCCAAACTGTTCAGACTCTGAAACGGAATCTATTTAAGGATAGAATTGCTTAAAGTCTGCTTGGACATCAGGGCCCTTCTTGGAGTGGGAGACTGGATCAGATGGTCTTCACTGCAGATCACTTCTAGATTCTTTGTTGCTGGCTGGTATGCTTTACTATGGTCACAGAGGTACATTGTGCTCTGGACTTCTTGCCAGATGAACTCAAAGGGAGCACATTGCCCATGGAAGTGCTTCTTCATGAGGTACAACTTACTGCATGTGTTCTGCAACCAGCAGAGGTTTGTCCAAAACGGGCCTGAACCCACTACAAGGCAGGACAAGGTTGTAGGTTCCCAAGATAACCATCCTGGGTAATGGTGTACAGCCAAAGCTGTGAAGATGAAAACATTTTCAGGAATGAAACGTAGGGTTTGGGTAGGATTCACATTCCTATGCTGTGACAGGCACTCTGCAAGTGAATCATTGGGGCTGTGCTTAGCAGGAGTCTTGAACGCTATTTAATTTTCCTTAATTTGAGAATTGAGTGTGATCAACGGTGTGTTTGTAACTCTCAGTGTGTACACCCATGTGAGCTTTGTATCTGTTTTTAAAGAATAAGGTAAGACAAAATGACTTTCTTTTTTGAACAGTTCGGGCCAAATTGTTTAAAGCATCCCTGGGTTTTTAATGACACTTTACGTTCATTAGGACAATATCTAAATCTGCTTGAATCTTGTCTTGTTGTAGGCCTCAATGCATTGCCTGGTGCCTAGCAACCATCAGCAGGGCCAGTATTTTCATCCACTCTTCCTCTGAAGTGTTTTCCAGTTTTCTAGCTAGGGTCTGAAATAAAAACCTGAGAGACACTTACCTCCTTATATAATAGTGATGGCTGATTTTAAGTACTTCATGACAAACTTGCTGTGGTAGGAAGCCCTCCAAATCATTCTTTATTATTCTAATATTATGATTTGGAATCCTTGAATTTAATCTCTCAAAAACCCTTCCCAAGCATGTGGTAGGAAGATTCAAGAATTTGTGCAATCTGTGTCACTTAGAAAAAATTACAGGTCATCTGTGAGGAGAAGAGAAAGTGAAAAATAGCCCCAAAGGTTTCTGTTCCCAAAGCTGATCTTCTGATGTGTTATCAGGAGAAAAAGCATTCCGTGCTTTCTAAATAAGCAGAGAGCTCGCGGATACAAACGGTTTTTCATCTCCATGCTGTTCAGGCAATAATCCCATTTTCTCAATATTAATAACTGTAGGGGCTTTGTGGGAAAATCTACTCTTGCAGCAGATGTTAAACCAAAACTGCATAGGGTAGACCTTGTGTGCAAACTACTATCTTTCTTTGCCAGGTTTCATTTGGAGGATATGCAAAGTATAGTCCTTTTTTTGTTGTTGTTTTCCTTTCTGTTAGGAAGGTAGTGCATCTGTATTACTTGATCAGCGTTGGGAGACTTCGCTATGTGTTTGCAAGTGATGTTTGTCTCTTGTGTAAAGCTGCTTTCCACAGCAGTAGCTCAGCATTATTATTTCTTTTGGCAGTAAAGTAAGAGAAAGAACAACAGTTTGTTTTGCTTTTAACCAAGTAGCTTTAAAATTTGACCGTCTACATTGCTAGCCATAGCATTTAATTTCTTTACAGTACTGTATTTCAAATAGTGCATGCTGGAACTTGCAGTTCACATGGGTTTTGCAGAGGCAGTTCAGGCCACACTGAAGAACTTACAGTTTGTTTGGACGATAGCAGTACTTGCTTTAATGAAAACACAATTAAAACCAGGCTGGTGCCTCTGGACTCCTGCTACAAGTTATTTAATTAAAGTTCATGGGAAGCCTGTGAGATGAGAACCTTTCTGCCCATATGAGACTCTTACGGCGATGAGCTATTTGTGAAGATAGAATGGTTTGCAGTAAATTAGAGTACTGGTCTCGGAGCTAGATCATCAGCCTGTGCAAGCTGGTCTGATGCCATAGATTTTGACAAGACTGGGTTATAATCATTTGAAAGCGTGGCTGTTGTGTTAAAAACAAATTTAATTGGGGTGGGGGGAGCAACTTTCCCATAAGCTTCTCTTTCCTGGGACTTGCCTTATTTTATTTCTTTTCTGCTGTCTCCCCACCTACGTATTTGTCTTTTCTCTTTAACAGTCACAGCAAGTAACAAAATCTATTTGTGCAGTTACAATACATTTCAAGAGACTGTCCTCAGAGACTGGCTGATACATCACAAACATAAACTTAGGGTTTATTACCTGAGTCATATGAAGCATGCTGTTTGAGTGAGATGATCTGCAAATATTCTTTCAGTGACTGAACTTCGTACTGGAGGTTTGATGTTTGTCTGATTGTTTCTTTTTTCCAGCGCACCATAGCCTGAACTGAAGTGCAGTGTTTTTTAAGCAAGTTTAGTGCTTGCATCTGTAACATCCAGTGCTGTAGATTAAAGTTTGACTGTCTTATCTCATGATAGAAGCACATTGTTTCCAAGCCTGTCTTTGATTTGTTTCCAAACTTTGGTTTTGGGTGCGCATATTGTCCTGGTTTGGATTGTAAGGGAGAATAAATGGTAGAAGCTAATTCCAATTTGCAGGAACATACTCAGTGTTCATCTCAGTATGAGAAGCAAGATTATGAAAAAGGTCAGCTGAGTGTGCTTGTTAAAATGAGTGTCAGGAAATTTGGGGTATTCACCAGTCATTGCATCTTCTTAATTTCAAGCCTTTCATGTGGGATGCCTATATTCTTGTGTCTTGTTTATACAAAGATGGAGGAAACAGGGTGGGAAGTGAGAATTCTGTGCTGAAAACCTCATTTTAAGGAGAAAGCCATCAGCAGCAGTGTCCTCTAATTCAAATCCAGTCTGGAGAAACATGAGTTTCCAAGTACAGGTTGCATAATGGTCAGGATGGAATTTTCTGATTAGCATAGATGTCACAATGGGCACTTCCTGAAGAGCTTTTCAGATTCAGGGTGGAATGTATGGCTTACTTGAGAAAACATCTCACACAACCATATAGTCTCACAAAAGGAAGCTGTAGCAGCCACTGAGAGCTCAGTCTCCAGGGTACTCACTGGAGATGTGGGTTATCCACATTCAAATCATTAAGCAGATTGACAACTTAAACAGTGGCTCTTCTACCCAACAAATGCCACAAATACTGTATCACAGAATAATTCTTGGATTTTACCTAACACAACTCTTATTGAAAACATAATTACAGCAATAAGAAGTGAGGACTAAATCCATGTCCACAGTTAGGACACCCACCACAGAGGAGTGAAAAAGTTTCAAGCCTGGACTGGAAGGAGCTGGCGTATTCATTTGTACATAACAAGGCACCTCCAACAGGAAAGCTTGGGAGCAAATAATTTCATAGTCTCGTAGCTAAGATATTCTAGAATTGAGTCTAGATAGTGCATCACATGCACTATCATCACAAGATGATATGTGACTCTGCTTAATTTTACACTTACCTTCTTCTGTTCCTATTGTTTCATTATGCCCCTCTGTGGACAAACCATGGGCATCTATGTCCCAGCCTACTTGGGACTTGGGACTGGCTGGCTTTGCTTTGCAGTTTCCCTCATGAATAATCAAAAAGATTGATGAAAATGACTAATAATAGCAATACCATTTGCATTATTAAACTGCCTTCATTGTTGCAAAATGATTCAAATGTATAGCAACAGGCAAAGTTTTAGAAAAAGGCCCGTGTATGTTTCACAAGGATGTTTCAATTACTTTAACCCTCATTTAATGAACTACACTAAACTAAGTGCTTAAAAGCCATATAAATAGTCATAAAGATTGCAAGCAGGCTTTTTGAACCTAAAGCAGACTAATGAGAAACACTGATTTAAAGGAACTGAATAACTTTGGCTCAAATTAGTAATGAAACGAGAACGTTTTGCTGCTTCAATAGCATGTGTGAAATGAATTGGTGGCCCCTGTCCAGTTTCTAGTAAATGTTTCACTGCTACAGTAATAGTCTCTCTATAAATCATCAGTAGTGCCCACATCACAAAGTCGCTGCTAATATTTGACCATAATTGGCTGAGTGAACGTGCTCATGTAGGATTGTCTTCAGTGCCTTTCAAAGGAGTTTGGAGCTTGGTATCTTCCTCTCCCCCCCCTCCCCAATCCTATAAAGCTTTGGCAAAGAGTTTGACGGTTTGGGTAAATATTAATGCAGATGTTCTTTGGGTAAAATCTTGATTTCTAATCAACCTGGGTCAGTTCAGCTTGAGGAAAAGAAGACTGAGGGAGGATCTGATTAATGTTGAGAAATATCTAAAGGGCAATGGGAGGCAAATGAACAAGGCCAGGGTCTTCTTGGTGGTGTGTAGACAAGGAGCAATGGCCTAGCCACACAAACATGTGGAGGAAGAACTTCTTTACAGTAAGGGTGATGGTTCACTGGAACAGGCTGACCAGAGAGGTTGTGAAGTCTCCTTCTATGGAGATATTCAAGACCTGTCTGGATGCCTACCTGTGTGACCTGTTGTAGGGTACTGCTTTCGCAGGGGGGTTGGACTCAGTGATCTCTTGAGGTCCCTTCCAACCCTTGCAGTTCTGTGATACTGTGGAGGAGGAATGTAAAGAAAGGCAGTGGATTGTACAGTCTTGGCTTTCTCTTGTTCTAATCTCAGTTGTTTCAGTCATGCTTTTACTGCTGCCTTGTCAGTGGTGTAGACAGCGGTATCAGTGGTAATTTCTGGGTGTTCACAGAAAGCACTCTATTTATACACTTTGTTGTAGTGGTTGCTGGCATTTTCCTTACATTTAACACAGTAACAATTGTATGTACTCTATTGGCTGCTATTTTAGATTTTCCTTATAATCTGTGCTATCTTACCTGCTGTCCTATTGCTTGCCTTATGGAAACACTACAATGCATTCCCTTTAATGGGAGCTAGCAAGAGTTGTTTGGTCATCCTGCCGGTTTGCCAAAGGAAAAAAACTCCAACTATTCAGAGTCTTAAAATTTGAAGTCTGTGTATCAGTGTGGGTGTAAGATCCCCAGGACTGTTTTAACACAGCACTCAGGGCAGCCTGATACAAATCGGTCCAGATAAAATTAGTTCAAGGTCTTGGTAAAGAATAAAGTCAATTCTAAACGTAGATCAGACTACTTTTGAAGTATCTGTCAAATCTTTCAGATTTTAATTGGAATCTCTCATTCTAGGCTCTCATCTTGCTGTTTTGTTAAGCTCTTCAAGTTCATTCTCTTTTGTTTGTTTTCATGTACTCTGCACTTGTTCTAGTGATGGCCCTTTGTGCAAAACCTGCATCATGGGAGGGTAGTTGTTCCAGAGAGACCTGAAACTTCTCCACAGAAAAAAAATAAAATAATAAAGCCAAACCAACTGAGTACAACAAAACAAGGAGCTGGAATTCCCACACCTGCTCTTGAAAGACTTCTGCCTGTGTTAAAAGGCTGAAGAGGTTTGGTTAAAGGTCTGGGTAATCGTCCGTTTGGTGTGCACAAAGGAACCTCAAACCTCCAGTGGTTTGGCTGTCACTGTTCAGCATTAAAAAGGCTTTCTTTGCTTGCGTGCACTATGCATATCCAGAAGTCAGTCTCGTTTTTCAGTGTGCTTCAGGCACACTCGTACACTGTAGCATTAGCAGACAGTTCTCTTAAAGGTCAGAGAGAGACAAAGACAAGCATGTTCCTCAGTGGTAGTAAAATGAAGCCTGAGATGACACTTCCAGAGTGCCAAGGAAAGGGCAATCTATTCTTTTTTTCCTTTTTGTGTGTGTGTGTGTATGCATGCATGCACATATACCTGCATCAGAAAGTCTCTATGTTCTGTTAAACACCATGATATCTTCGTAAAGGGTAGGTTGCACACTGAAACCTCATATTTACTCTTGAATTGTCTTGATTCTCATGAAACAGTAATGAAGAAGCATCACTGATCCATAGGCTGCACTGAGGAAACGGTGGTAGCAAACTCTGTGACGGTTGCATTCATACAGTCTTTTTGTATATGGCAGATTAAAAGATAGAAGTCATTGCAGGAGACATCTGAAGACTAAGGCATTACAAAGAAGCTGGTTGAAATCATAGTACTTTGTGTGGCCTCATGCTACCTTATTTCCATATGCTGTTCAAGCTAATTAGCGAGTTGAAACTCAGAGTGGCGTGACAGACTTGACACATTGCATGGTATTTTGATTAGGTTATTTCAGTATTTACTATATGAACATATTCAGTCTAATTGGGGCAGTCAGGTGAAAATCAGAACACGCAGAAAAAAAAAAGAAGAAAGAATGGCCCAAGGGCACCTACTGCATAGTGAATACTTAAGGGCTGCATTATTTTGGGTGGCTGTTTTCTCACTCACACTACTGGTCACATCTACTGGATACTACACACACTGGATACTACAACGCTGTCACCTGCAATCTGATTTTAAGATAAAAGCCCTGGGAGGTTTATCTCCTGCAATGGGTGTTGATGAATGAAGTCTAGGAGGTGTGCAAAAGTGGAGGTGATGTGCACAGTGTTTTCAAACTCAGAATTTTCTGACTTCCACACCTGCGTGTCACCACTTGAACCATAGCACAGAGACATCTGTTCTGCTCCTGATTCTGTTGCAGGTGCAATTGGCTGAATGCCTGAGAATGGGGAAGGAGAGCAAGTGAAGTGCAAATTATCAAAGTTTGGAAATGCCAAACTGAACAAATAAAAATGGACTTTGGCAATAGTTCGGCAGTTAGTGCTAAGTCAGGAAATGGCCTTTCTTAGTACAGAAGCGCAGAAGTTCCTTCTTCAGGCAGAATTCCATCAGGGATCCTCCAGCTTCAGGATTCAAAGGGATGTGAATTGATGGATGCTTTTAGGAAAAGCTAAAGGAGTTTGTAATATGTGGGAGCCTGAAAGATGACTGGCTTGGGGAGATGGTTGTGCAATGTAAGGTATGCTCTGAAAACAGATTTTGCAAAGAACATTGGGCAGAAGGTTTCTTTTTTTCTTAAGGCTTAGTTCATATCCAATAGCTTATCTTTTTAATGAACATATGAGGTCTAACGATCCCAAAATTGCACTGAAAAAAGGTGAACAACAACCAAACCACTTAGAATATCTACAGTTCTTATGTTAATATATACCTGCAAAAGTCACACTGTTCTCTGCAGCAGCAAAGCCTGCAGAGAGGGGAAACCATCTTCTAAATACCTCTTCAGTGTGCCAATGTGCCAAGAATGAAATATCTGTATGTTGAACTCTCACGTGTAGGCAGTGAAGGGCTAGAAATCGAATTTTCAAACTTTATTTTTGATTATTCCTAGATTAGTCATTTTTTATGGCAAAGCTTTAGATAGAAGAACGTGTCACTTCCAGTTACAATCACATTTCGATAAGAAATGCTAGAAAAAAAACCATTTATTCTGTAGTCTGTCTGGCTAATAACAATGTTTCATGGTGTTTGCCATTTTCTGTGGAGTGAATATATATGTGTATATATATGTATATATATAGCTTCCATATTTTTGTTTTGCCAGTTAGATTCTTCTAGCCAGAAAGCTTTCTTTCCCACAGAGATATCTTTTTGCACCCACTCCTTGATTTGACCTGGGTTCATTTGTAGTACTCCTTTGTCTGAACTTAGCCCAGATGTACCTGTGCACTTTGGTCACATCAGTGGTGAGATCAGCTAATAGATGCTTCAGGTCTAAAGGCTTTCACAAAACCAGAAAAATTCAAATATGTTCTGCAGAATCCTCTTCCTTGCAATGATAGCATCTCTGAGGTGTTAATATCTTGAGGTTACTTTGAAGTTTCACTAGGCTTTCCTGGTGCTCTCATTTTGAGAAGAAATGTGTCTCGGGTCAAGGGAGCATCAAAGGAAATCTAAACTTAGCAACGTTCTGAGAAATGATCACTTTTTAGATTCTAGTTTCTCATAAGGGTCTTCAAATTCCTCAGACAAGATTCTGCAGCTACTCTGAATAGGGCTGATCTTGGTTGGAATTCCTTGCTGACAGCATTTTTATCACAAACAGCATCTTGTGGATGCAAGATCAGTCTGGGACACAGCAAACACAGGTTCAAGTGCTCTGCTGTTTCCTACAAGCAGTGTAGGAATGGCATTCTGCTGGAATCATCCAACAGCTGGAAAAGTCCAGCTCTGTTTGATACAGTGCACAGGCAAAGCTTAATCATCCTCACCCTGCAAGAAGCTCTTAAATACTGAGGATTTCATCTTTTGGTCCTTGTTATTTATTTGTAGAAAATAGGACTGTTACAGCAGGAGACAGTAGAAAGGAACAGCCACGGCCAAGTTTTCAGCCAAATTTGGACTATTCAGGATTACTGTCTTTATTGTCCTTATTGTGGGTAGGTCTTCCAGTTTTCACATTTGCTGCCTGGTACACATGCAGATCTTACAGTGTAACTCTCCAATTCTTTTAAAATGAACTAATATGATGTGCTTTGCATATTTTAAGACAAACTATTAAAATTTTGTTTTAAAATAATGCGTGGCAATTAAGGCATCCCTTCATATTTTTATAATTCTTTCTAGATGAAATGTTGCTTCAGGAAGAAATAACATTGCACTTGAGTCAGAAGTTGTTCCTGCAGATATCCCAGAGGCCACTGATAGTTCCTACCAACTATAGTTTGCAACTCCCTGTTTTCAGTACTGATCATAGTATTATAGTTATTCATGCCACACCTGGGACCTTTGTGTGGGGCTGCATTCAGAACTTGGAGCTGCAGTATATTCAATCAAAAGGGACAGTAGTGCACATTCAATCTGATGAAACAGGCGTCAGTCCCACTTAGTAAAAAGAAGGAACATTATATTTAAGCACTGCAGGAAGTTTTGAATGAAAATGACCAACATTCTTGATTGACTGTTACTTTTATACTGAACTATTAAAATGATTTAAAGCAGCAATTAATAGAAACAAAATACCTGAGCATATTTAGGATAGAAAGTTCTATCAGAGGGTCTGCAGAAGCATTTCATTTGTTCTAAAAATTTTCCCCACCCTTACAGGTTGCCTTAATAACCCAGATAAAATATCGTTTTGGCTGCTTGATCCAGATCTTTCTGACACATTCATACCTTTGTTCTGTAAAGGAGAAACTCGTCCTCATAGAAGGACCAATGCAGGCCTATCCCTTGTTTTTACCATTGCAAAGACAAGTGAAGATTTGTGGTATGGAACTATAATCACACTACAATCACACTTGTGTCAGTGACCTAGCGCAAAACACCTTTCAATTTCTCTTAAGTCTATATGAAGCTCTAGATGATTTGGTCAGGAAAAAGTGTAATATATCAAGAAGAGCTGTGCTGAATCTGAGACGGACTTAGTGGCAGAAGAAAGAATAACAGTGTGAGTGACAGCTCTTTGAACTGCTTCTTTTTACATGGGTTCTTCAAGAAAAAAGCAGAAGTGATAGCACTTTCTGTCAGTCTTCTGCTAATAAGTTTTGAATTCATTGGCAAATGTTAATCAAAAGTAACATAGAGACAGAGGTCTCAAAGATGTTAAGTTCCTAAAACACTTTTGAAAAGAGTGGGTGATTAATGGAGAGAAACCCCGTGAATAACACTAGTGAGAGAATTTCAGAGAAAACCCAGCTATTATCCATTAAGTTTGGCAACTGGCAGTAAGAGAAGCATACAAGTACATGCACAGTACCTCAGCAAAGATGTGTTTGGCTTCAGACAAAATCTTCCTATGACTTGCCCAAACCAAGAAAGGTCAATGAGGTTTGGAGCAAACAAGGAATGCTAGAGAAGGGTAAGATAGAGGAACCAAGAGAACAGTATAATGAATCAATGGGAATATAGGGAGGAACAAAAGGTATTTTTCAGATAGCTGAGATTGCAGGTAGCTGGTGAGGTAGAGAAGTACAGTGCAAGTATGACGAGGAAGATGAGTTGACTTGAGATTCTTGCCATTCAAATGGAGGAAGAAGACATGAAGTGTAAATCCACTGGAAGTCGAATTCCATCCATTCTTCTGCCCCAGAAACTGTTGCCTTTTGTTTGGGGAGGGGTTTGTGCACTGTCCATCCTTTTAGCACTTAGATCTCTGCACAAGGATGTTCATCCCAAAGATGGATGTGAATTATACCACTTTTGTTTTAAATGTTGTGTATATTTATGGACTATGTCATTGACATGAAAGATAGATAATTTTTGAGTTTAATTTGACTATTATGCTGATAATTCTCAAATTTTCTTAGATCATAAATTAAAGATTTTTACTCTGTCAGAGACCTTTGAAAAGAATTGGAAATATCAGTATAAAAGAACCTCTCTCATGTCCTCTAGGTGTTGATCAACATCTGTGTTTTTTCCTTTGTGCCTCTTGTTAATTGAAGCAAAAAGATGCATTGTGCTACTCTCTTTTTCCTCTTTTTCCTCTTTTTTTTTTCTTAATCTTTGACGCCATACTTGGAGGTCCATGTTATATTTATTCCATGTCAGTCTGTTCCTTACTTAGTCATAACTAAAGCTGATTAAATCTTTGCCATTATCCTCACAAAAGACCTTTGAGTTTTGATGCTGATTATATCACATCTTTGATAGAATTTTAGCAAAACAGGTACAGATTAGTATAAATTAGTACATACACAAGGCGTGGGAGGTTTGTGATCAAGTCCTACTTATGCAGATCAAAAAAGAAGCAGAAGTCAAAACTTCAAATGTTCTCAATATGTTAATGTGTTGTTTTTCAGCCAGTCTTACCTGTATTTCACACATACAATTCTGTTTGTTGTTTGAAGGTGGTGAGAAAGTCTAGAATAATAAAACATATAAAAGAAACTAGAAAATATGTATCTGTGTGATACTAGTCTTTCAAAATAGTGTATCTGGATTTCAAAGTGTGCTATTGCCAACGTTAGTGTAGCACATTAGGTTATTTTGAGAAAAAATTCAGAGGAACACTGTGGATCCTGTGAAGAAGTGAGGTTGAAGTCATAGGACAGACAGATGGGAGGGAGGCTAGCTGGAGCCTGGTGGGTCTCCTGACCTCTCTCTCCAAGCATCTCTTGGAAGGAAAATGATGCAGTATTACAGCTAATGAACAGGTTGATTTCTAGCCCATCTTAGGAAGCTTTCCAGAACACAGGATGTGTTGAGAACCAAGTTATGATGAATTTTCTTGTACATTTCTGAGGGAAAGCCATCCTTCTGAGGGACACACTAATTCTTTATTTGTATATGAAATGTATTTATTTTATTTATTTAATATACAAATTTATTTATTTAACATGAATTAAATATTCTGACAGGAGCCTTGCATTTTCATTATGCTGGCTTTCTGCTTTCGTAACTGGCTTAGACCTCAAAACTTGAAAGACTCCTTCAATTGCAGTTCTTCTCAGAAATATGACTTTGTTTAAAAAGAAGAAAGATGTGATAGGTTGTCATGTTTCTCTCTATATAGCTTCAGATCAAATATATTTAGATTACAGATATTTTTGCTGTCAGCTTTGCAGACTAAGTGAAGAAAGACAAGCCTGATTCTTTCCTACTTGCACATCATCACCAATAATATTCTACAGTACAAATTTGACTCTCAATGAAACTTATACAAGCCCATTGTTTCAGTGTAGTTTTACAGGTGCCAGAAACTGCCAGATCTGGCACTTCAATTGAAACTTCTAAATTGATATACAAGCCAAAATAGAACCTGTCTGACATTGATAGACATATTTCTTCCTCACTGATAGGATGAAGAAAAGGAATTTAAAGCAACATCTAATCAATTAGTTATAACGGGGTTACATAGATAGTGTTCGTGTTGGTAGAATTATTTTTATGGGTTGCTTTGTGGAGAAGAAACCATAAAGAGATTTGTGAATCTTTCAAGCAGATTTGAGTCAATTACAAGTACTTAGTGATAATTAGCTTCAATTCAATGGTTCTGGGGATGATCTTATTCAAAGTTCTAGGTTTAGAATTTAACAGCATGAAATACGCTCACTGCTAAATGTACAGAGGTTTATGGAATAAACAATTTAGATATGTACGTTTTGGTCAGAAATTCTGGAATTCTTAGCCAGTCAAGGGACAAGATTATCTTGTAGCTTGCTGAATTAGTTACAACTGAACAAAAATACGGACAAGTCAAGCGAACAAAAATGGAAAATGTGTTCTCATGGGAAGCTATTCCAAATTAACTATTTTATTTTAAATTGACGCTTTGCCATTTAATTTCTGTGCGTAGACAAACAGTGACAGTTCAAAGAGATCTGGCCTTCTAGTGATGAGGTGCTCCTTTTTCTTTCCTAAGGGTGAAGGAGATGGTCACGTTATTTAATTATTCAAAACAGATACAGAAGGCAAATCCAGCACAGTTAGAACAAAAGTTCTTCCTGAAATGGTATAATATTTTCACTGTGTATTTATGGTGAAGTTTTCTTAAGATAAGGGAGCTCAGGTACAATCTGAGAGATGAAATCAGAACATCCTCCCTCTTGAACTGAAAGGAATATGATGCACCTTTTCTTTTGGCTGCAGATTTTGTTTGTTGTGTTATACCTGCTTGCTTGTGTTCAGCTCTAGATAGATGCCTCATCACAGCTCACCCTGTTTGTTAGCTGAAAACAAAACTTCCAGTTCTCTCTTGTGATAATAATAGAATGGGTGATGTTGGTGCCGTGGAAGCTTTTTTTCACATATACTCTGGGCTAGCTGTAGTTGCAACCTTAAAATATAAAGTAGATTAAAAGCAACAACAGGAAAAAATATTTGAAACAACACAAAGCTAAGAGGATATAAAAGGATACTTAAATTTAGATGCTTTTAATGACTATATGTAAGAAGTAAATTAATAGTCATTCCTGAATTGCAGCCTGGCATTCCCAAAAAACTTCAAATTGAAGTGCAATACTTGCAACTGAAGTACCAAATTTTGTCTCCGTTGGAAATTCCAATATTTGAATAGAAAACAATTTGAAGTCAGAATATACATCCAACATTTTTGAGTGAATCAAAATGTAGCAATTATTTGTGTCAAAATATTTAGATTAATTTCCTTTCCACCCTTGTATTGTATTTTGTCACTAGGTGTAACGTACGTTAATTTTAAATATACAATTACAATTAATGGTTCAATATGAGAAGGAGTAGGTTAATTGCTATGTTCAGCACCTGAAATTGAAAGTTTTGACAATTTTCTGTCAAAAACTTCAGTTGATATCAACAACACGTCTGCAAAACATTTCCATTTTGATAAGATGCAAAAGAGAATTTTTATGTCTATTTTTTTTTAAGTTCTGAAGCACAGTGAAAACGACACATAGAGAAATACAGAAGAATTAAAATAAGGCCACTTGATGGTGGCTTTATCCTGCTCTTTCATTTGCCATTAGCATTGTACATGCTAGAAAGATGGCATATGCATGCCACTCACAATCCTCCCTGCTGCCTCTGTAATACCAAGAGAAGGATCTGTGCCCCAACACAGCTAGCATTCTTTTCTGGCTTTGTTCCTCGATTCAGGCTTTCCATGTAGAACTCACTGAGGGAAGCATTTCCAACTAGTTCAGCCTTGTGGAGACAAATGGAGTCCTATCTATGGCAGAGAAAACAAAATGCCTTTATAAAGGAGGCATACTCTTTGAGGAGCTGCTTACTGGCATCTCTGTGTATGCAAGAACTTGGCCAAAGTATCCCTGATTATATTTCATAAACAAAACTAATGCAGAGAGTTCAAAATAACTCTTGAACTTCAGAGAACGTTGAATCTCTGGAAGACATGCCTGGATGGATACTTGTGTTTGCCAAGGGAACATAAGAAGAGTGACAAAAAAAAAACACAAAAAACCGACAGATTTATTTGGTATTTGAATTTGTGACTTTCTAAGGGGTTATCAGCACGTTGGCATTTGCTTCATGTATTTTTTTGTTTTGTTTTTGTTGCTTTATTTTTTTTCCCTCTTCTTTCTATGCAACTGAAACCCATCCAGACAAGAAAATCAAGATCTGGGCTGAAATGAGCAGAATTAAGATGCAGTTATTTTAAGTGTTCTGTGTCTGGTTGTGTTTGTACAAATTAATCTTATCTGATACTATGCAAGTCAAAATACATGAAATTCAGTGATGGATGCCAGAACAAAGGGAAAAGGGTAAGAACGATTCTTCTAACGAGATGAGACATTTTCATTTTAAATCCTTTCTGAAAACAAATAGCCACAAGAGAGAAATCTCTCATTATTTTAGCTTTCTCTCTATTTTTATTTTTTATTTTTTTTAAGTTAATTTTCCACTCAAATTTGGCCTATTTCTATTTAGTGCCTTTTTAGGGTGCCTAAAAATATGCTTCTATAATATTCTCAGTAAATCCACTGCTTCTTTATGTCACAACTGAAAGGTCTTTGTGTACAAGGACATTATTTCAGTTTCTCAAATCCACCACATCACCGCTAAGTGTTTAATTGTGACATTTTCTATTTGCCACTTCTGCCTAATATTCTCCAAAGAGGCTATGTCCTGTATTGAAATATGGGGGAAAAAAAATGAGTGGAAATGGAAGAACTATTTTCATCATATTACAGCTGAGGTGCTACATGCTTTGTCCTGATCACTGCGTCATGTTCAGGGCAGAATTAAAGGGGAAAATATTATCTGTGTTGGGTTCTCAGAGCAGAAGAGGACAGCATATTTTAATCAGAGCTTTTGCTACTGCTGAATCATACAGATTTTGCAACATCAAGATGCTTTAGAAATTCATTTTATGTTGCCAAGTTATTTGCAACGAAAAAGCAACAGCATTCAAAAAAAAAAAAAACAAAACACAACAAAACCAACAAACCAACAAAAACACACCAAATGTTTCATTTTATCATAAGCATTAAAAGCTTACGTATTTTCATCGGAAATTATTTCCTATTTTGCAATTACTTTTAGTTTTCTGCATAACATTTTGCTGTTTGGTTGATAAAAAATAAAATAAAATAAAAATCCTTTCTAGTAAGAAGAATTAGTGTTTCTTCAAATTTCCCTTACTTAAAAATTAGGGATGGTGCTGGGGAATCTTTTTCTAGTTAATCCAAAAGAATAGTTTGTTTCGTATGGAGAAAAGGACTCAAACTCGATATTTTGTTGATCTTTTCCTGTGAAGGGAGACAGCTGGAGACACAGCTTGGCCCAACCCCACTGTATTCCTGCCACTGGCTGATCCCTTGGAACCACTGAGGGGGCCATTCCTAACAATCCAGTAGCATGAAACCACATGGATCTTGGATCCAATAACTGTGAAGTGCTACTGGTTAGGATGGGCTTCGACTCTGATATTTCAGTTTTCAGGGACTCATACAACTTTTCTTTATAATTATTGCTCCATGCAAAAAAGGTACTGTGGATTTGTCTGACTTTCTGTGCTATGCTGGAGCCAACTGAAGTAGTCAGTTATGTGGTTGTAATACTTTCACGTGGTGACCATGGATAAGCAGCTAGGGCCACCCTTTGCTTTCATAGCATTCACTTTAGTTGACCTCTATTGAAGAAATGTTCTCTTCCACCTTTCCTTCCTCACTGACAAGCCTTCATAATGCTCACTTTTGTAAACTGTTCTGGTTAGAGATGTCCTACCCACATCCCCATAATTCCCAGTGCCCTGATGCACTCATCGCATTGCATTCTGTGTTGAGTTTTCCCTTATTTTGTGGGGTCCATATGCACAAGGATTGTCTGTGGGTGGAAGTGAAGCCCATCTCTCCTTGTCCCCTCACCTCAGGACAGTTCTGACCCTGCATTGCAAACCAGCAGAGCTGCCATGCTTTCTGACTGCTGATGTGGAGGTTCAGAAGGCTTTTAATCTTTCATCTGTCAGTTTCTTCACATGCTCCCAACAGTTTTATCTCCTTTCCTGCAGTTTTGCCTTACGCTTGTGTTGATTTATAAAATCTTCCTACCATCACGTTTGGGTTGTTTCTGTTGCTTAGGAAAAAAAAAAAAAAAAAAGTGCTAATTTTAACAGGTGATCAAAGCCTGCGTAACATAAACACCCCATAATTGCAGCGACCTTAAGGGAGCCCTACTCTATTTTGCCTGCTACACACCTAGAAGCCCCAACATCTTTATTTTTAGGCCTTGCTGGTTCCCGACCTCCTCTCTGCTGCTGGCTACCTGGCAACAGCCGATCGCCATGGCAACGCCAGCGGGCGGAGCCGGGCCCTGCGGCTGCTGCTGGCGGCGGTGCTGCAGCGCGGCCCCCAAGCGGCCTACCCGGCCCTGCTGGGCTGGGGCAGCGCAGAGGAGAGGGAGGAAGGGAGGAATGTGCTGCCTGGGATTCGTGCTCCCAGGGGTTCAGCATTTGGTGGTTCTGTGATTCTGTGCCGTCGCTAAGATATAAAGGGCTGTTTCTTCCTGTCCGGTGCAGCTCCTGTTTCGAGTCGCTGTCCAGACACTCAAGTGTGGTCATTTTCTTTGCTATTCATCCTTTCATAATTAATATAGTACTTAATGCTAGTTCAGAGATTCATTTCTTAAGGTTAGCATTTGTCCCACGGAACATTTAGTTATGCTGTTTGCTTGTTTGTTTGTTTTTAGTTTCTGAAGGTTTGGCCTCACAGTTGTTAGAGACTGTTCACACCCTCGGATATTCATAGAGTCGTTTGAGCTGGAAGAGACTTTTAAAGGCCATCTGATCCAACCCCCCTGCAGTGAACAGGGACACCCACAGGTAGATCAGGTCGCTCAGAGCCCTGTCCAGCCTGACCTTGTGTGTCTCGAGGTATAGGGCATCCACCACCTCTCTGGACAACCTGCTCCAGAGCCTCATCACCCTGACTGTAAAAAAATTCTTCCTTATGTTCAAAATAATCTCCTCTCTTTTGTTTGAAACCACTTCCTCTTGTCCTATCACAGCAGACCTTGCTGAAGTCTGTCCCCTTCTTTCTCACAGACCCCCGTTAAGTACTGAAAGGCTGCTCTCAGGTCTTCCCAGAGCCTTTCCAGGCTAAACATTCCCAGCTTTCAACCTGTCCTCGTAGGAGAGGAGGTTCCACCCCGTGATCATTTCTGTGCTCCTTCTCTAGATGTGCTGCAACAGGTCCACATCTCTCCTGTGTTGAGGACTCCACTTTTGGATTCATTACTCTAGGTGAGGTCTTCCCAACACAGAGCAGAGAGGCAAGATCACCTCCCTGACCTGCAGGCCATGCTTCTTTTGATGCAGCCCAGAGTATGGTTGGATGGCTTTCTGGGCTGCGAGCAGTAGCTGGGACATATTGCTGTTATCAGTACTGAAACATACTGCTAACTTTACTACAAGCTCTGGATTGCTGCAGCTTCCATATCTTGGTTTTAACTCAGTGGGATATGACTCAGGCCTGGTTGCTCTTCTTTCCATAGCTTATGCAAATTAGAAATTATTGGCATATTTGCATTAGAAAATGTGTTTTTTATTGAAATTATCCTCAATGTGGTTTGTGGATGAGGGAGTGGATCCTGCAGGTGAACATCTGGTTCTGATGGCAACAGAGAGATTTGGCTAGGTCAAAGAAAAAGAGCACAAGCAATCCATGATATTTCTGGAGTGCACTCGTGATAAATTACTTACTGCCATAGGTGAATGAGAAGATAACAGTGACATGGTTCCCTGCATCTCTTGCTTGCAGAATAAGAAGAACTGGTCATAGTTGTTAAAGTTGGGGATTACCTGGGCTTTGGTTACAAAGAAGTGGTGGAGTTTAGGATCGTGAAACAAGAGAACAAGGCACATAGCAAACCTTTGGTTTCAGTGGAAAGCAGAATTTGACCTGACCTTGTCAGGGATCTGCTTGGAAGAATCACATGGGAGACAGTCCTGTGGAGAATGGGATTCAGGAGAGCTGGGTATTTTTTCCAAGGATCACATCCTTGAATCTTGAGAACAATTTATTCCAACATGCAGGAAATGGAATATGGCAGGAGGACTATATAGATGAATGAGCAGCTCCTGTCAAAACTCAGATTTTAAAAAGAAAGCATTTAAAAAGTGAATGCAGGGTCCAGTGAATCCAAGAGAACTATAAAAACACTGTCCAAGCATGAAGTGATGGGGTTAGGAGAACTGAAGTCTATATGGAGTTGAATATGGACAGAGGTGTGAAAGGCAACAAGAAGTGCTTCTATCGGTATATCAACTGCAAAAGGAAGATGAAGATAACTGTAGCCTCCTGCTGAATATTGTGAGTTACAAAGGACAGGAAAAGGCCCAGGTACTTGATTCCCTTTTTGCCTTGGTCTTTAATTGTAAGTCCATCTTCTTCAAGACTCTCAAGTTCATGAGACTGGTGAGAAAGTCTGCGGTGATGAAGATCAATCAGGTTAGGGAGCTTTTAAACAAAAAAGGATGGAAGTCTATAGGACCTGATTGGATACACTCATGAGTGCAGAGGGAGCTGATGCTGTCACTGTAAGTGCATTTTCAATGATCTTTGAAAGGAAATGGCAGTCGAAGGGAGGTTCTTGAGGACTGGAACATGCAATGCTTTTCTTTAGTGTGAAAAATGGAGGACATGATCAGTGTAACAATAGAGAAAAAGTAAAGAGTGCCCATAAACTGATGAGAAACTGATTTTTTAGAAGGGAGAGGCTCCAAAGAACTGAACTTAAGTGCTGTATGTCCAAACCGAATCAACACTGCCTACAGAAAAGCAGTCAGTTTTTTTTTCTTTCCTGGGTCGCTTGCTGGTTGCAAAATTTAATTTTCCTCAGAGAAGTTTCCATGGGGACCAAATGACTACTCCAAACAGTCGTCGTTTAAATACAATACATGCTGGTTTGCCATTCCTTTTGGGCTGATGCCAGTGTAACCAAATCCAGCAATAAACAATGTATCATGAAATTCTTCAGCAGTGATTTCACCACCTTTTTAGGATGTGTAAGCGAGCCATCAAATAAGCGTCCTTAGAGCCAAAGGACCAACTTGTGGCAGGTGTGTGAATGGTCACACTCAGCAGGTACAAAGTGGCATGGAGTGTAGCCAGCACAAAGGTGGATCAAGGACATAAGGCATCCTCCAAAAACATTTGTGAGGACAGTTCCTGCTTGATCCTGTTTTCAGGACTCAGAGAGAGCCTTTGCCATGTCAAGCGAGTGATAGCGATGTTTCTCCAGTGCTGCTAAGTTTCCTCCAGTATATTCAATATCTTACCTGGGAAAGAAAAGCTGTTTGCCTTGGAATGTCTTGTCTTGAGTTTAGGTTGGTAGGTTCTTTATAACTTTGTTTTTTCAGTTCCTAGATTTTCTCAATGTTACCATTTGTTACTATTTAATAATACAACTTTGAGGATTTTCATCAGGTAGAAGTGAAAAGTTTTTCATTTTTATCAAACTGTACGCAAATGTGTGCTATGAAAACCCAGCTACGCTTTGTGTCACATCAGAAGTTTATCTTTAGTGCAGTGTAACTTTGAAGCCAGCAGTTGCCCATAAAAGCATAGTGCAGTGTGCTTATTTCCATATTATTTGGTGGAATATAACTGGTCTGGTGCTTTAGCAACTGCCATCTCACAACGTTTCTGCTAGCATTAGTAAAAAGCCTAATGCTCAGTTTAGTACCTGAACTTGGCTGAAATTCCTGGATTGGCTCTGGGAAGTAACACTTTGGTAGAATATATATCCTTAGTTAGATGATTTTGGGGATATCTCCCTTAGATATCCTAAAGAGCAATCTGAATGTGCATGTATTGTAAACAAAGTAGAGATCTAAAATCGCACCACTTGATTTTCTCCTTCATCATTCACAATTAATGTGTGAAATGTTTCACGTTATGTGTGAAGTATGTTCATGATTATATGAATCTTAGCAGCTGCACTTAGTAATTTGGATTGAGTAAAAGAAAAAAAAAAAAAAAGATATATTGATATGAAGCTACAGACAAAATTGATATTCACTGACTGAGAGTATCAAGTTTAGCATTGATGGGAATAAAACAGAATTCTTGTTTTTATTCTTGCTGGGCCATACATTGTTAAGCTCTGTGAACTGAATGTTTTGCCTCAGTCAAGATAATGACCTAGTTATTCAAGGTTACTCTTTAAACAGAGCTTGTGAAAGGATGGAGTTCTGTATGTTCCTTAGCTATGCCATGTAACAATCATTACACACAGACATTTACCATCAGAAATTTATCTTTACTTTGAGTCTCAAGTAAGAGCTTGCAGAAGCTATAACAAATAGGAAGCTTAAAAGAGCTCAATTAGTAGAAGAGAATTAAAAAGGCTGAATAAAATATTTATGAAGAGATTCCATTCCTCTTTGATCCAAAAATTACATTAGAACTTGAAGCTACTGGGTGGTCTTTGCAAACCTCAGTAATGATTTTGTGGTTTGTTAATCTTACTCAGTTCACTGGAAATGTTGAAGGTTATCTTATGTTAAAGATGGATTTCATTCATTTGATACTATTCAAAGTCTTTCCATTCTAACACGTAGAGGCTAGGATTATGGTTTTTGTTGCCTCTGCTTCACTTTCAAAGGTCCAGAAGTCAGTTTAAGCCCTTGTTAGTATGAGGTTTGAGAATTTTAGGAGCCTTTTTGTTGTCTATGGAAGTCACCACTAGAAACCTTAGGTAAGCTTTGTAGTGTAAAAAACCACACCTTTAAGTATCAAGAGGAAGGGAGCTATTGGAAATCATACATAAACAAAACAGATACAAAAGAAAAATCACTAATCATTGAAATGTTCTTCCAGCATAAGTTGGCAGCACTGGGCTGTGTTATGCTCATAGCGGTAAGATAAATGATGACGGACTCCTTCAGAAGACGGGGAGTAAAAGATGGGTTGTTGTGAGTTTGGAAGAGAAATTTCTTTCAAAGTTGAGATTATTTATACAGCTGTTCTTCTTTAGCTTTTTACACATAACTCAGTTTGGGGGAGAGATTTTATCACTGCTCATATGCTTATTTATTTATTTATTTATTTATTATTCTGGATAAAATTACCCTGTTGACATAGTAAACACTTTATTCTCTCAGTAACGTAATCTGTCCAACAAGCTGTTGGCAGAAAGGAAGGTGCTTCAGAATACGCCCAAGCTACAACTCGTTACAATTACAGTATTGTTGCCGGTGGCTCCTTGTAGTTCATCATTTGGGAATATAAGTCTTAAAAAATGTTGTAGAAAAAAGGATTTAATACAGCTCTTACAAATGGGACTTTGTTGCTGAGAGGAAGGACAGTTGTCCAGATACTCTTTTAGAAATGTATTCAGAACTGTAACTGTGAAGGAGTCCCAATGGATTCTCTCTTCGAATCCCAGTTCCTGAAACGAGATGCTTGAAAAATAGGAAATAGTGCTGGTCACTTCTACAGGCCTGGCAGTACCTTTCTGCTATGAGTTTCCCCTGCCAGCTGTGCGCGGCTTCCTACCAGTATTTTCTGAATTCCACCTGGGCCTGCCCTGCCTCTCGCATCATGAAACCTCTCACCACAGCTGGAATGTAAGTACAGCCTACAAGAGCACAGCAAGAAGGATAAAAGAAATTTTGAATAAGAACCACAAGTGGAAGTGCATTCCAACAGTAACTTCGAGGGGTGTACCTACAGTTTTCTTGATTTCTTCTCAGCTACACACAAGCAACGCAAGCAGAAAATAATGGTACATTTGTACTGATTTTTAAATTCCTCATCAGTGTATAACTTGCCTAAAGGGAGAGCCGGTGGGCCTTTGATTCAGTCTGCTAGAAAGAGGAATAAATGCTGAAATTCCTTAGAAGATATCTCTGCAACTCTTCATTGTAAATTACAGTTACGGAGGAGAGCCTGAATGCTTTTATTTTTAACCGTGAAGGGTTGACAGTATGTTATGTAACTTCAAAATATTGCCCTCATGCTTTTCTTGAATGTCTTACTTAAATTCCAGTGACAAAAGTATATTAAAATAAAAAAGAAAAAAAAGAAAAAAAAAGTGTTTTTCTGTGTGCTCTGTAAGCATCATCAAGCTGGACTGAAAATGTAATGCGATACTATTGCTATCACAGATGCATTTTTGCAATCAGAAATTCTTTCGCAAGATGAAAAGATATTTTCTTAATGTTAATTACAGTGTATTTAGACATCAGTGCTCAGATCCTTTCAGTGCATTAGACACAGCATTGTCGTTCTTCTTTCTCATCAGATGAAATAATCAATTAACTGAAATTGCATTACCTTCAGGTAAAATAGGGAAGAGTATGGTCTCAGGCTCTGACAATCATGGTTTGCTTTAGATAATGCATTTAACCACTTGAAATAGCAGAGTGAGACATCTGAGCCATCGTTGTGGAGCAAACCAGCAGAAGACAGCAATTATTTTGACTTGTAGTACAGCACTCCTTGCATACTTCAAGACAAAACCTATGGCGGAGATCAGGCAACTTGCGATAAACTTGCACGTTGACTTTGGTGCATTAACAGGTGCGAGAGGGATGAGAAGCTATTAAGGAAAAGAATAGTGTATTTTCTATGAATTTTTAGTTTTTATGTAGAGCCACAGATGTTTGTGGCACTCCACAGACAAAGAAAACAACAGATCCTGACACTGAGGAATTAAGTCTATAGTGAAATGTTACACACTAAGAGTTGATGGCATTCTCAAGGAGGTTAGAAGAAAACGTTTTCACAGGAGTGAAGTATCTTGTAATGTGTTTATTACACATATTTTGATGTCTATCTAATAAAAAGTCAAAGAGAAGCTATCTAGGGTAATGGAAGATTGGAACTGCTGTCCCAGAATGAGAATTGGGTTGAAGGTCACTGAAAGAAAGATGTCTTGACAAATTTAGAACTATCCCAGGCCTGAAGATGAAATGATGAAAGGCAGAATCTGAGAGAAAACTGCAAGCACTGGAGGGGGCACAATAGAAAAAAAACAACTTATAATCTGCTTATCATCAGCAAGTCGAGTACAAACCAATTGTATCCCTGAAAATTTAATTCTGGCTGCCATCTCAACCTAAGAAAGTGAGCCTGTATCTTGGTGCCAAGTCCAATGCTACTCAAAGACACCGTTCACTTCCCACTTCCTCTGGAAGTATTTTGGCACTGTGACACAGGTGCTGGGACAGGCTCAGGTGGAGTGGGAGAAGTGAGCAAGCAAGTAGCAAGAGGGTAGGAAAGAGCAGAAGGCAGCAATGGTCTGGATTAAAGCAATGTGGATAGAGGGAGCATTGAGAGCCTATGGAAAGAAGCAAATGAAGTGAAGTAGGGGAATTTTCTGGTAGCTGACTACACAGCTAATTGAATTGCTCGTATTTCAGAAAGCACTGGTTTTGGGGAAACGTCCATTTTCTTTCAGACCACTTTGTAACACGACTTTTCTCCGTGTCTCTGGAGATAGAGACGCACTGTTTGGTTGGAGATATTCAGTTGAGCCTTCTGAGAGTTTTACAACTAAAACGAACTTGCTGCAATTGCAAGTGAAGCTAAAGGGCAGAGAATATTTTCCAAGAAAGTTTGGATTTTTACCTGTTATTCAGAAGTGGGAATAAACTCTTTTCCCAGAAAAACATCTTCTGCAGAGAGAAGACCTGCAATTTCTTCCTGTCTGATAACGGAAGGCTTGAATGTCTTGGGAGAGGCTTCATGGTGATCTGTAGTTTGCTTTTATTTGTTCTCCAAATGCATGAAGATTGACGATTGAATTGAAGGTATTTCATTTTGACTACTAGAGTATTTGAAGTTGGACAAGTAAGAGAGTGGATTATCACTTGGTAGAATTCTGTGTATCAGGGAACTGTTAGTGTTTGTCATCTGCTTAGAATCACAAAATGGCATCGATTGAAAAGGACCTCAAAGGTCATCTGGTTTCAAATCCCTGCTATGTGCAGGCTTACCAACCACCAGACCAGGCTGCCCAGAGCCACATCCAGCCTGGCCTTGAAGGCCTCCAGGGATGGGACATCTACAACCTCCTCGGGCAACCTGTGCCAGTGCGTCACTATCCTCTGTGTGAAAAACTTCCTCCTAATATCTGACCCAAACCTCCCCTGTCTCAGTTTCAAACCATTCCCCCTTGTCCTATCACTACACACCCTTGTAAACAGCCATTTCCCCTCCTCTTTATACACTCTCTTCAAGTACTAGAAGGCCACAATGAGGTCTCCAGAGAGTCTTCTCTTCTCCAAGTTAAACAAGCCCAGTAGCTCTATGTTGAAATGAGAAATGGGAAAGGCAGTAATGGTTGTATATTTCAAATAAAAATCTGAATTTCAATAAAGTTTGAAAGGCACTGGAGACTGGCTATCAAATAAAGTTTATTCAAAATAGAGACATTTGTCAGGTTTAGGGGCTGTGGTTAACAACCTTGGTTTTCAGATAGAAGCACCTAGGAATGGAACAAAATAAAAACATAATGGATATCCCTTTTCCTGATGTCTGCTGAACTCAGGAATTTTTTAATCTTGATTTTGTGTTTGTTTTTTTTTTAATCAAACTGTCCAGTGATGTCCCTGAAAATATTAGGAATAAGAACACGTGTTTTGTTTCTTTGATAAATTCTGATTTCTGACTTGATCGTTTTACCTTTGAAAACATATATCTGAATACATCTGGTGCGTGAAATGACAGCTGGGATGCACAGAAGAATATTTCTTAATTCAGAGTAATCAAAGTTACCTAACACATTTTATTGCGCAATAAAAAAGATAATTCCTGAAGAAAGTCTGTCCTATCCCCTTCTCCCCCCCCCCCCCCAGATGCACAGGAAAATCCAGCTTTCTGGCTCAGCCCCGATGCCCTTAAGCAGCTTTGACTCGGTCATTATTTAAACAGTCACCTCACTGCATTCACTTAGATTGAAGAAGAAATGAATGAGAATGTGGGGACTTGCCCCTAGAGACTTCTTCATGATAGTTTCATAGGGTGGAAGTGCTTTAAAAGTAAGAGAGAACTCCATCAGAAGTGTGATGAAGAGAAGTACAGTTAGCTGTCACAGAGTCATTCTCAGTAATAGTTTGTGTAAGAATAAATACTTTACACTTCTCTAGGTCCAGTCAAGAATTATGAAGTACTTTATGAAGAAGGCTACGTACTATTATCCACACTTTGCAGATGGGTAATTATTATATCTGAAACGCAGGTCTAAGGTCTCAAACGGAGCAGACATATCCAAGTTCACAAACGTACTTTCTTTTCCCAGTTAAAGCATGAGACCATCTTGCCAATCCTCATGACACTTCTTTTTAGCACACAAACTTCAGCAGATTGCAGTGCGATTTTTCTGCACTGAAAACCGTTTGGCTTTTGTGGTGGCTGTTCTTAATTATGCAAATCTGCAATCATTGCACAAACTGAGATTTAGGGCTAGTTGGCAATTAGATCTTCTCAAATTGCTGTTGGGCAGACATCAGTGCTTTTGGATGACTGAACAGATTCACACTCGGGTGATTGCTTGACCTCTGTATGTGGGCTTTTTTTTTCCTTCTTTTTTCCTTTACTGTGCTGGTGGCTCCAAGGTTTAGTAAGGAGTTTTTTAGTGCATCATTTATGAGCTTACTATCATTACATACTGTTAAATTTAATAAACTATTTGTCACTTATTTCCACATAAGAAAAAAACACAACCATAAATCTACCTAAGAGTGTCTGAAGCTGAATCTGTCAAGAAAAGTGAAATGCTTGCTGCACACTACTGCTGTAATTCTAACCAACTGCACAGCACTGCATTTTAACTAAGGATTTCAGATTCAAGTTCACTGTTCAATATTGAAGATAGGAGATCTAATTCTGTGAGCCAGCTGAAGTCAGAAGTCAAAATTGAAGTGTAAACTTCCTAGTATACCTTTTATTTGTGTGAGATTGCATGAAAATGGATCAGAGTTCCTGCCATCAGATCAGTTCTCTTCTATCAACTGAAAACATTGCATGTCTTTTCTTTACAGTCTCACAGCTCTCTTTCTTTTGGTGGTTACTTACTGTTTTATTGCCTTCAGTTCTTTTGCATTTGTCTTATTTGTCCATTTCACATAATAGCTGTGAAGCAGGGATTGTCTTATCTGATGCAGAAATATGATCTCTGAAGAGATGGAAATTGAACTTTCATAGGCACTTTCAGTGGTAAAAAGATAAAGCTTCAGCAAAAATAATTCCTTTATCTCAGATGATGTGGAAAAGATATTATGGAGACTAAAACCTCTGCAAAACCTACTCTAGAAAGGGCTTAAGTATTTGCTTCGGTCTCTTTGTAGGACTGCTGCACAGGCCTAAAGTAAATCATATTCTTAAGCACTCTTCTGTATCCAGAATCTGAATTATATTTTGTTGTTGTGTGATTGTTTTTCAAATGAAAACCTGCATTAAAATGGAAGTCTTCATTATCATTATCCTTTGTTATTTGGCAAATTGCATAGAGAAGTCACTGGAGAAATAAAAGCCAAAAGGACAGGTAAAGTGACATAATTGACAAACATTGACAAACATCAAGAGGGCCCCACTGAGACCAAATCCTATTAACATTCTTGTAGAACTGAACTGGATAATTTCTTTCCTGATTTCCATTTTGCATAGAGATGGTCTCTGTGTACATTAGTAGCAGAGAAGAAGCTCAGCCATCCAGTTCATGCATTATCTTTATTGATCTTTGAGAAGGTCTATTTATGCTCTATATTGTTCACACGTACCCAGCAAAGTAACAGTGAGGAAATGGATTCTTAAAAGCAACAGACTTTGAGCAAGTCTGTTCACAGCTCTGTGGACATTTCTGAAGCTAAGTAAGAGTGTCGTTCTGAAGCCAAACTGGTCTGTGTTTGACCTACGCATCAATATTGTCTTTTTGCTATTACCTTTGCTCTTAGCCTGTTACTGCTATTAATTAAAAACACTGAGTTGTATTACTGACTATGAGCAGGCTGTAGAATCCAGCAACTTGGTGTGACTGTGGTCTAATCCAGGCTAGCTGATCTGTTGTGTGACAAAATGTACAGTGGTATGATTGTAATGTGTTAGCTGTTTCTGTCTAGCTGCGTCGTGTCCCATGAAAGAGGCCCCAGGGCTTCGATGTGTTAAAGCAAAATGGATCAATATGAAAAGATCAGTAAAACATCTGAATATCATCTGAATTAACAGTTTATCATATAGATTTCCATTCCATATGTGTTTGAGTGCAAAATATGAAATATGTATGAGATATCTTCCCAGACTCGTAAACACAAATCAGTTTGTCATTAGATAAGCATTAGCAGTGAGCATTCTACTTAGAGAACAACCTGATCTCATGTGATATTGGGTTATTCTTAGTGAGCTGCTAGCATCTGGGATTAGGCGTTCTTTTTCATTTGAGGAAGAGTGAAAAGAAACACTCTTTCATCATCATGAAGATGACTTCTGTGGAACTATATTATTACATAAACCCACCAGAAATTAATTCACAAAGGATGCCTGCAGAAGACTGCACCAGGAAATGAGGTCCGATGAGACCTCCTGCACGATTCTGTCATGCTAGGGGTGCCAGCAATCGAAACAACATACAGATCTGCTTGTTTTCATGGGCACGGATAGAAAATGTACTGAACAGATCTTCAGGTTTTGACATAATATCTCTCAGCTTCTGTTTATTGGTTGCTCTCCAGTCTACAGGTAGTGTGTTGAATTCACTGCTATGGTAACTGAGGAACTGAAGCCAGCAGAAACTGTTCTATTTTAAAGATTTCCTTTTACCACTACTGTTCTCTCCGTACTTTTACCAGAGTCATGTTCCAGAATTATGCTAACAAAGAAGTACAAATAAACAAAAATTGTATATCTCAAGTATGAATTAACTAGGCTTAGGAATGACTTGCTAAGTTAGTGCTGATTGAGGAAGCTGGGGGGCAGAAATACTCACTACACATCTCCAGTGAAGTGCTGTTGTGATGCTACTGGCCAATAATCCCAGCAAGGTACTTGAAAAGGTCTATAGAGAAAGGACAACACACAAGATAGTATTTACAGATCAGAAGGATGTAAGGACTGTATGACAAGTATGGCAAGTGGTGGAGCTTACAGTACTGATTGGGTCTGATGTTTATCAACACAATAAGCTTAAAAGCATCTGTATTGGCATCTTCCACTTGGTTCCCTTTCCTAGGAAAACAAATAAACATAGTTCAGAGGTTCCTTTACAAAACATTTTCAATTCCAATAAAAATTAAACAATTTGATGTAGGAGATAGAAGAAATTCTGACTCTTTATTTTAGCCAAACTCAGCTACAAGAAAAAAACATTAAATATATACATCCATATGACAGCCCCTTAGAAGTTAATAAAAGTGAGCTATAAATAAAACAGGAGTATAAGTGTTCAAAATTGGACTAAAATACATAAACTGAACAATTGTATTTTAGGAGAGAAGTGATCAAGAGGAAGAATCTTAACAATGTATTTATTATTTGATAATTTAAAAATAGATGCTGATAAATTTAAACCCTCAATTTTGAGTACTCTATGCTCACATTAGCATGAAATTAAATCAGCCTTTTTCCTGCCTCTATTTTGTCTGTATTCTCTACCACTAGATTTTCTTAGTCAGAAATAATCCCCATTTCGTGATGCTTGCCTTGCTGTTGTACAAATCCTACCCCACTTCACAATGAGGTAGAATTTGCTCTAATTCTGATCTGGTGCCAGAACATTTGCTGGAGGAAATCAGCCAATTTTTTTTATTATTTTATTTTTTGTTTATTTATTTATTTTTTAAATATATCTTCAAGTTTCATATCAAGACAACTGGTCCCCAGTCACGACAGCTTCATTTATCTTTCTGGATATTATATATCTTCATATAATGATTTATATATCTATTGTGGTAGTACACATCTTTGTGCAATAAAGATCTATCTTTATGGACATTATTTGATCTGGACTTTAGAAGCAATTAGTAGAACTGGGCAGCAAGAACTGTCTCGTGTCCTGTGAGATGCTGAAGTGTTTCAGACATGACTCATTCTGTAGCTGGACAAGTCTTCTAAAATGAAAGAGATGTTCCTGCTAGAGCAGCAGACAACATGCTCGCTTTGCAGACAGAGGTCTGTGTTTGCTGGGGGCAAGCATTTAAATCTTCCTCTCCAGTTTTCTTGTTCTATAAAAAAAGTGAGTTAATTTCTAGTCACCTAGATTTATATTTCTGCCAAACTGAGGTTGGTTGAGCTGTTCTCTTTTTCTGGGTCAGAGAACTCATCCTTGTTGATGCAGACATAGATGTTTGTTTGAAGTCCTGACTTTGATTTATCAATGTCTTTCTTGAAAAAAAACAAAACAAACCACCAAACCAAACAAAAAACACCCAACAAATCCTTCTTTAGAAAAGTCTTTCACTGGCTTTAAATGATACTGTGGTTGAAATGGCTTCTCTCTGACAGCCAAAGCCAGACTTTGGAGGGGACTCTTTGTGTCTTAAAAGCTGTTTTGCCCCTGTAATGGAGATCTTAACACCTGCCTGCCTCACAAGGAAGTTGTGAAGGTAGATGAGTTTATGTTCACAACTCGCTAGGCATCCTTCCTAATGCTAAACGCTGTCTGAGAATGAGAGGCCTGACCTTGAAATTGGATGTAATTCAGCTACAGGCAAAACTTATCACAAAGCAAATGTACCAACCCTCTATTTATCACTTTACCCAGCTGTTTTGCTAAATTGCAGCTCCTTTAAAATTGCACTGTAATTCATCAATAATTCAGCACTGAAGCCATACGAAGAAAACACTAGATGCCATTTTGAATAGCTCCACTGTCAAATGATAAGTTATTGAGAGAAGAGAGTGGGAATACTGCTGAGATGCTGTGGCTCTGTTACCAAGGGAAATTTGGTTAGCATTAGGAAAAGCTACAGCACAACAGGGCTTGGGAGATTGTTTCACAACAGACCTTTGGTAGACACATAACAGAACAATGGGAAGGGAGAGGGAAGCCTGTGGGGTAAATACATCGATGTGATCTTCTTGCAGCTTTGCAGGCTTATCTGAATGTTTAAAGCCCACACAAGACAAGCAGATCAATGCGTGAAACAGTGGATTGCGCATGAGTGCAGGGACTGGCGCCCAGCCAGGCTCTGCCAACACTGCAATTAGTCAGTGTGTGCTAAACAGATGTGTGTGGCATCCCTTTAAATCAATGCTGGGCTTAACTCCTTCGGGACAGTGTGTGCTGCATGCACACAGCTTGAGCTCAGGGTGCTGTCTGTCTGCGCCTGCACACATCTGTCTTATCTGTTCGGCGCATCCCCATGCTTTGCAAAATGCCCCAGAGGGGTGGGCATGGCACTGTGTTTAATTTTTCAGTGTTGATGTGGTAAAGTGGGTTCAGTGGGATTTACTGCTATCTTGGAGGTCTGTCCTCTCTCATCCTCCCTTTTTCCTATGCGTGTTTTAGTGTGCAATAAAATGTTTGCAATTACGTATGTGGATTCAAGCACAGATATGGTATATGTATGTATTGATGCTGTAGTAACACCTAGTGGGTGAAACAGTGCATGTTTAGCTGTGACTGGATCAAATGCGATGTCATCACTGATGATCCAGCCTGTACAGTTATTCACCTGCCTTCCCCTTTTGTTTGCACTGAAAATCATAAAGACTTTTAGACATAAGAATGTTTCTGAAAAGCATCCCAACGCATTGTAAATATTCTCTTAATGAGAACCTAGTTGTGATATATAGTGAGAAGATTTCAGGCAAAAATTCTCTGTGTTCATAGCTCCAGCCATTCGTGTGATAAGATGAAGAATCCTCCTCACAACACAGTTGCCATGCAAGATATCTGAACCTAGGAACACACTAGCAGTTAAATCCTCAGGACCCTGCAGAATCAACCCCCAAGTGGAACCTGCACAGCCTGGGGTTTGTTCTGGCCTGGGTACTCTGCACAGAACTAGAACTCGTACAGAAGATGAAGGCTGTTTCCTCAGCTCTGGCTGTGCTTGCCTGTTCACTTAACCCTGGTGACACCAGTCTTTTCTCAGATGCATTTTTCTCTGTGCCTTCCCCTGAAATCTCTGACTTCTTTAAAACTTACCTGCTTGTTTTCTCTTGGGCTTCCCATGGGATTTGGTTCCTCTTTTTTTTTTCAAGACCTTTAAGAGAACTGCTCTTAGAGTGCCTGATTTTGTCAGTAGCTCCATTTCTTTTTCAGGGCCACCTTGTAGCTCTAAAAGGAGCCACTCTTTGCAGGTATTGCTCAGCTCCTGGTGGCAAAAAACTTCACTTTCCTCATTCTCAAGGCCAGTACCAGCATTAGCTATGGCTATTTACATGTGGTAACTCCTAAGAGGAGCAGCCTTGTCCTTCCTGGGCTATCTTTGTGATGCCTGCAGAATTGGAATTGTGCTCTTACTTGTCAAGCGTTCTCCTTTTCTTGTTTTATTCTGTTTGCTTAAACCAGGAATTGTTCATTTAAACACAAAAATTTGGTAACACAAGATAAATAACGTAGCATTAAAATGCAAACAGATTAAAAACAAAGGCAGCGTCCTGCTATCCTCTCTCTCCTACACAAGCCCAGGCTCAGGAGGGAGGCTGGGAAAGACACAGCATTAATAAACATAAGGCCAGCAGCAATCATTAAATAAATATCATTAAATAAATCCTCTTAATATTTCAAAAATGCTGGAGGCTTTTGTTTAATAAAAAATGGATAGGAATATAGGATGAAATGGATGCTGTGGAGTAGTGAATTCCACTGTCAGGAAATCACTCGTGATAACGTGCAGAGAGCACTGATTGCACAGCCAGCAGCGGGGCTCTGGCATGAGGGTGGTGTCAGCACTGTGCAGAAGCTCCTCTGTTACACAGGGCCTAATGAGATCGCCTTGAAGCCAAACTGCTCTGGGCAGCCCGTGGAAAGCACTCAGGGTGGAGTAAATCTGACAGCTTTTGTTGAACAGAAGAGCAGAAGGACTAATCCAACACGGACAAGCTGCAAGCTTTGGAGCTGCTCTGCAAAGGCAGAATTACAGCACCTCCAGCCACGTGGTGACCAAGGCACGTGTTACTGATGTGAGGTTTGCATGGGATAAGTAAGGTCACAGCAAAGGCAAACTATGCAACAGAATAAACATTTTCAATTGTGTGTTACATCTATTTCCAGAGAGAGTCAAAACTGATGTTAGGATTAGGCTCACTGGCTTCCAGTTTCTTTGAGATGGTGGAGGAGCATGAAAGAGGTAGTCAGGCAGGGAAGAGGTAAAGCTCACTAAATGGACTAGTTCTGGACTGAAGTGTTGGCCTGGAATGTTCAAATCATCATCGGCTTAAAGGAGAGAATACCAGCTTCTACACATGCTTAGGACTGTAAGTAGGGAAGCATTTTCCAAATACACACATATATCTTTCTGGATATTATATATTTTCATATAATGACTTGTATATATATATTCTGGCATTACACATCTTTGTGCAATAAAGATATATTGTTATGGACGTTATTTGATCTGGACTTTAGAAGCAAATACACACTCTTGGGAGTTACAAGACTCAGAAAACTGCCTATTTATTCTAAATAACTGACAGACAATGTGTACAACAGCTTGTTGTGTAATGGTAGTGAAGCCAGCTTTCAAACTGAATAGCTTGGCTAGCAACACCATTTAACCACAGCAGCACAGAGACCAGTTCAAGCTAACTGCCTAAGTATTTTCCGAACTCCCAAGGAAATCCCTACAGTTTGTTCTGTGTTCTGGGCTTCCATGACTGTCCTGGTATCACAGTGCCTGTAACCTACATTCAGGCATTACTCTGTGTGTGTCTGTAATGGCATAGATGGAAAGCACTGTGGAGATATATATATATACATATATATATATTTCTAATTCTGAAAATGTCGTTCATAAATATGGCATCATTTAAGAGTGCTATCTCTATGCATTCGTTCTCTGCAACAGAAAACAAAACAAATGAAACAAACAAACAAAAAAACAAAAAAACCCACAGCTAGAACAGTTTGTGTTGTTCATTTATTCTGCTCTGAAAGATAGGCTGTAATATTTTGCCATTACTGTGAGCTCATACGTAGTGGAAACTCAAAGTTCTTCCAAACAAATGCGATATTCCTAGCATTGTGTAGACAGTACTTAGTAATGGAGAACACTTTTTTGCTCATAGATAGTGTGGATCCAGACCATCCATTTATTCTACAGCTTTTACCTCTAATTGACTTTTATTATATCTGCAAAATGGAAAAGCATTAAAGAGCATCTCTCACTTATAAAACCAGTGGCCAATTTTCTGTTTTATGTCTTTTGAGGATTCTTAATTGTCTTTTACAATTAGGTATTGAGAATGTGAACAATGCGATTATGGAGTTGATTTGATTATTATTTTGTTGTTGTTAAATGTACCTAAATGTACCTAGGATTTAGGATGTTCCAGTATTTTCCTATTTCTCATTTTGCATTGAATTTGACTTTTGTAATCCCTACTTTGTGTGCAGCTCTGCATTCTTTCTTAAAAAGTAAAATGTAGCAAATTCTCACACCTGCAAATTATGTGGTCCCCACAGTTTCCAATGAGTCAGTAGCCATCAGAACACTCCAAAGGTGGATCACAGTTTTTAGAGTAGACGAGTCCATGTTTTGTAGCATCTGGAGACATCGCAGCCCAATTTTCCCTACTTTTGTCTTTTTGACTTTCCCAGCAAAAAAGTACGTTGGTAAGACTGCACTGATATGCTTTGCTGAAAACTCACTTACCTGAGCTATGCTCCAAGTCAAGGAACATGATTTTTTTTTTACCCCCCAGATCAAAACCAGCTAAAAACAGAACTATCCCAAGGTATTTTTATTGAAATGCAGATTTCATACTTTTCAGTCTCTTGGGTTGCATGCAACATTTGAATTTCACGGCGGTTTGCCTTGAGCATTTCATTTGGAATGGTGGTGGCTCTTATTTCTATCCCTTCATTTTATGAAAGCTGTTACATAACTGGTGGGAAACATGTGTCCATCCTCATAAGTACTCCTAAAGCAACATCTGAATAAAAAGTTTTCATGCGGTCTGAACAGGAGATGAACTAACTACTTGAATACAAGCCCCATACCAACACTCATTCGTGTCTGAAGCTTTGGAGAGACTAACAGTCCATCAGCTCATCCTGACTCTTCCAGTGAATAGATCATAGAATTACACCATCATAGAATAGCTTAAGTTGGAAGGGACCTTAAAGACCATCTAGTACCAACCCTCTGCTTTGGGCAGGGTTGCCACCCATTAGATCAGATCTGGGGCTGTGGGAAAGGTACTCAAATAGATGATATAACATTTGGATAGCCACATGATGCCACCTCAGTCTGAAGGAAATACTCAGCTGTAAAAGGAATTAATTAATTCAGATAAGCATTGAATTGGCCTTGATGGACTATAGAGACTGGTTTTTGTCCCTTGGTACTTCATATTGTTGCCATTGCTTTATACAGCATGCTGAAGCATACTTCTTTTTGTGGAGCTTCCCTTCCCTGTGAGCAGAGCAGCTGACTTGCAAAGCAATTATTTGGGCATTAGTAGGGCAGAGTTTGCATCCCACAGTAGATGGGCTGGTGCAGCATGCAAAGCACTTGCTATATATCACATTGCCTCTCTTTCACTTTTTCCCCTAAGCTCACTGCTGCCCTAACTGCTTGACCGTATCTCACTTCCCTTAATTACATGCTTTAAATTCAGCAGGACCTGCCTGCATCGGTAATAAGGAGACCTCCTTTTTCAAAACTGGAAGCTTTAGTATTTGCAGGTGGCTGTTCCTGCAATGTTTTCAGCATGTTGCAAACCCATGAGCACCCACTGCTGTCAATAGCTGAGGCCTCCTGCATTAGGATTTCCACAGAGGCTGTGGGTGATTGGCAGCCACAGGACAGGGCCACAGGGCCTGAGTGGGGAGTGAGGGGGGAAACCACTGGGCCAATGGAGCAATAAGTGGCTGCCTGTGAGATACGGGCTTTTGTATTCAGTTTGTCTTGAAAAGCTGAGAAAAGTTTTACTTGCTTTGAGTAGGTATATTTAAAAATAATTAAAATTAACCTGCAATTAAACAACAGAAGAGCTCATTCAAATGTGAGGTGTCTTCAGGTATCCATAGTAGGGCTGCTCACAGGAGAAGTCACTGCAGTTTTTGGCAGAGGAAAGAATATTTTCCCATTGGCCAACAGTACAATTAATTCAATTGATATTAAAAAAGAAAAACTCACAAACTCAGATCGAGGCAGGATGACAATTTTTAGCAAGACAGTTAAATTTCAATAATAAGCAGTAGAAAAAAATTATGATGAGGCATTTAGCAGCCCTAAAATAGATGTTACTGAAAAGGGTATTGCCACATTTGATGGCTTGTTTGTCCTATGGTAGAGCACTGTATAAAGATAAAAGTCTAACACCAGAGAGAATACTTTTAGAGTGCATCTAGAGGGTTAAATAGAGATAATGACAGGAAATTATAGCAGAGTAATTTTAGACCTGAGGGGAATAGGTTGTGGAACAGAGAAATGGTGGGAGCCCTATTGTTGACACATTTAAATATAGACTGGACAAAATGTTAATAAATGTGCGATAGGGAACAATTTGACATTGTGCTCAAGGAGACAGAAAGGATGCAATAATGAGTCTTTTAAGAAGGTCTGCCAGGTTCTCTGATACACTTTACTATAAACCTTATTTCACTTTAAGCATGTTTACTCTTAATGTAAATCCAGCAGAATTTGGTCCGATTTATCAACTGAAGTTTTGCACTGTTTTCTTTTCGTTCAAACATTGGACTTTTGAGGTCAGCCCTCTGCCCTTGCTTGTCTTGTAGGGCATAGGACTCTCTGCTGACTTGCACCTAGTGAGTGCAGAGACAGTGATCATTTATCCTTTTGTACCTTGAAGGCACTAGCCTGCTCAGGTTTAGTAAATCACTCAGCAAGTAGCTCTGGAGAGGGGAACAGCACTCAGATACAGTTTTCTGTATTTAAAAACCGTCTGTAAGCATGAAAGGGAGGGATGTTTATATGGAAACAATCAGAGGGATCAGTTAGATATCGATCTCGATGTTTTCTGATCTTCCTGTCAGCGTCACAGCAAAGAGTCACCAATACGGAGCTGCTGGAAACAATCAGTGCTACCCAAAGATCATTTTGAGTTTGCAGGTAGACACAGCGTGATAGTGGTAGAGTTGCCACTTCGGGAGAAAGTATGTTCAAATTGATATGTTTTTATAACGATTGAGTTGTGGTAATTTAGTTTATCTTTATAAACTCAAACAGATCTTCAGAAAATTGTGTTTGCTTTCCTATAACATGTTGAAAAATAATTAATGGTTCTTGACATTGAAGTTGTAGGTCAAGTGTTAGAACTTAGTGTAAATCTATAGAAAAGTACCTTATAAATGGCATATAAAAATAATTTATAGTTGTTAATATTGTTTTTCCTGGAGAGGGTCCAGATAATTTGCAGCTACCATACATGTGACAAGGCCTTCACTTCTCAGTCATAGCTATGTATTGTTTATGAATAATCAGCCTGCAAAATGTCCTCAATATTCTATAGATACAGGAGAAATCAGTTGTTTGGCAAACATAAACTCAGAGAGTTTATGTGCTAGTAGCAAATATGCAGCATGGGAGACCAAAATGAGGTCAGTGCAATGAGTTTGACCAAACTAAGGTTACAACACTACTAAGTACAAGAAAAATTCTTTAATGCAGAAGTCTAGGCACAACATATTTACCTCTAATATGTTTGCCTCAAATTACTAAAATTGTTTTAACTTGGGGGTTCCCTTTTTAGTAGGTCTTGTTACCTTCACATATCTCCCTTCTCAGCGCATCTTTCCCATACTTCCCTCCCTCCTTCCAGCCTCCATGCCAGCAACTCCCCCTGGCACACTGCTGCAGGACTTGTTATTTTATCACAGATCAGGGGTGAAATCTAAAAGAGTCAGAAAAAGACTATAAGATGTCCTCGTTATTTCAGTATAAACCAGAATAGCACAGCCTTCCTGAAAATGTGCGGCTTGGCTTTACAGTTGGATGAATTCTTGAAACTAAACTATAGATGATATTTGAAAAGCTTATAGCAAATCAAAGGGAATTGCCTTTTTGTGCTATTGTATGTTTTAAGATTCACAGTCACGGTGTTTAAGAGGAAAATGTATTCTTCTTTTCATATATAATGTTCAATATCTATAAACCCTATATAGCAAAAATGTGTACTATGGATCTCCACTTTTACTTAAATATTAGACTAGACAACATGGTAAGAAACGTGCTTGAAATTCTGATGCTTATCAACAAAAAAAAGGCGAAGTAGTTTTTATCAGGGGTGTGATAGCATGTTTTTAAATGAAGATGGAAAAATAAAAATGCATAGAATGCAAGTGAGCTTATTTCTGAAGAAGCCAAACACTGGAAATTAGATATAGTTCTGCTAATAGACAATTCACGAGAAGCAGACTTGTGGAAAACTAACACTCTTCTACAATTTCTTACTTCAGTTTTTCTTTACAGAGCTCCTTAGTTTACACGAGTAATGATACTGATGAGTTTTTCCTTCTTTTAAACTGTGTTGTGCATAGATAAACCAGTTGCTGATCTTGAATGAAAAGTGGTGAATATTAAGCTTTTCCCACTTCTCACGAAGTGAGCATTTTGTGCCTCTGTTCCAGTGTGGAAGGAACATTTGTTTTTCTGTTGGAAAGGCTTTGCTTCTATAAACATGCAATCTAAGCTAGAGTTTGCAACTGATACCTGTTCAAGATAATGGCTCTTCTGTTTTCTCTTGGAACCATTCAGTATTGAAGGCTAGAGGAGGATCTGCCTCACCAACGTCATGCCTATATGTTATAAGTGGTGCAGAGAAGTGCATACTACCACTGCAGTGATAATAGATTTCTGTGGGGTTGTATAGGGATTTCTGCTTTCGCGAGAATGGGCATGGATGGAGAGATTATAGTGTGGGCAGTTTCACACTCTGCAGCAAGTCTCAGTAAATCTGAGAGCACAAACTCCAGTGCCTTCAGTTCTTTCCTAGTTCAACATAAAGAGAAAGGCTTGAAGATGCCTCAGTGCTCAGCAGCAGTGACTGACCGCCAAGCATGAGAACAGTGCCAATGGGAAAAGTCTTGGAGGGGAGGAGCAGTTCTGCCCTGGTGAGACATTAAGTAGAAAAAGGAAAAGTGTTTGGGGTGGGTGAGTGTTGGTAGCTGCAGTTAAGCAAGTGCAGGAAACTGGGGACATCCTGAGTTTGCAGGGCACTGTATTGAACACAGCAGGACAGAATAGAAAGCTGCTGTTTGCCAGATAGTGATTTCTGCAGCAGGGACAGAAGTAGGTTGAGGAAAGAGCAGGAAAAAAAAAACAAGTTTTTTTTGTATTCTGTACTCTACATGCATTTTAAAAATGTGTGAAAGGAACTGTATAGCAGCCAATCCTTTATATCACCTCCTATTCACAGCTTAATGGCCTGCTCTAGAAATGTTTTTTATTAAATGACCTAGATATATTAATAATATCAATTAAATTAAAGGAGAGGGAATGTAACTGTATGTGTGAATTCTTCAGCTTCAGGTAGAGACGGTCTAACAAACCTACAAAGGATACTCAGTTTTGTTTTCCTTCTTGATAGCAAGTTGCCAAGTGTACATTCTTGTTTGAAGGAACTTCTGCTGTTCTTGAGAGCCGGGTGATAACAGCCCTTTTGTAGTGCAGTGCTTCAGAAGATCTTTGGTGCATTCGTGTTTGAATGCTGGTTGACATTCAGCTGAGGAGACAACCTCGGTCTGTCGGAGCAAAACCACCGTATCTCACTCTCATTTGCATTCCACATGCCATGTTTCAATTTTCCATCATTAAATTATAATTTGTGTCTACGTAGAATCTTTTATTAGGGATCTCTGAAAGCTTGATGAATATTGTATGAATGAATGGAGCCTCACAACATGCCTGTGAAGTACAACTGGCTAAGAGTCACTATCTTTGTGCTATGTGGGAGCAGAATAGGGCATTAAAACACAGGGCTCTGGGTTTCGTCCCCAGATTGTGGCAGCACTGTCTCATAGTGAAGCATTCAACTTCTGAACGTATGTATTTGCAAGAGACTGATACATATATCTGCAGGTAACTTGAGTGGTTTTGGACTAAAATCTGTTTTCTTCAAGATCACATAATGAGTTTAATTAGAGAGAGGAAGAGAACTGTCTTAACTCTCCCTTTACTGTATTTTAAACATAGAGCTATTCACCCTCCATGAAAGACTGAAATTAACAGGCAAGCTGATACATCCCACTGAGGATTAATCCTATTCAGAGCTTCACGTAGGTTTCTCTGATTTGCTTTCCGTGTTTGCTAAATGTTATTTTTTTCTTACATTGTCTTTTCAGTTGAATTGTTCCCTGCTGAGTTAAAAATAAATGTCAAACAATATGACTTACAGAGAAATCTGTGTGTTTCAGAGCTGTCTGCTTTCCCCAGGAAATTCTAGCCAATTAATAGAACAGGATGAGGGATTTTGCCTAGGGAGCCATCATGAAATACGACATGTGTGCAAATACATGCACGGAGAAATACATACAAACTCATGAAGAGAATTTTATTTGGACAGGATCTACCTATCAGTGAGAAAATTTATGAGGCAGCGCACAGAGTGGATGAACAGAAATTGATGCTATTTTGAAAGGCTGATGAAGTTTTCATGGTATTTGTTTTTGCTACTGTGTCATGAAGCCCGTTTGACCATGAAGCTGTCACTGGTTAAGTGCGTGTCACAGAAGTTACAAGGCAGTCATTATTCCCCAAAACACTTAAGGGGGTGTTATAATTCATTTATATGCTACCATTTCCATAATGGAAGAAATTTCCCCTTACCATACAGTTTGAATGTCTCTCTGACAACCTTCAGTGCTAATTTTAACTTTCTCTTTGGGGATCTGCTCTAATACCTGATTACACATAATATTAAGGTATTTTCTTATAGCTAAGGAGACTTCTGGCTGAGAAGCATGAAGAGATTTTATATATTGGCTTTGTACATGTTGGCCATATTGTTTCCCTGTGCCTATTACAAGCACTACACATTCATCTTCAGACTACCCATCCTTGTCTTAATCTGTTTCATCTCAAGGTCAGTAAGTATTCTGAAAGGCTGTGATCACAGCCATGTCAGGTGGGGAAAAAGGCTTCTTAAAAGAAAGAGTCACCATTACAAATACCAAACTCTTAAAGGAAATATTCAGCTTCCTGAAATCTTAGGGTTTACTAGTGGCAAGGGCAATAAAAATCTTCTTTAAAGAGATTTGTGAATTATTAAATACATTTCTTTCAAACTGTGTTATTACTCATAGGAATAGTATCAATCAACAGTGAGAGCTAAATTACTAGATCAGTCAGAAAATATTGTTGCAGCTGAAGAATCAATGCTAATTGAATCATTAAGGCATTATTACATGAAACACAAATAGCTCAGGATGATAACTCTTTGCTCTGCTTGATCTATAGTCTACAAAGAAGACATAATACCAACAATAGCAATGCTTGATTGTTCTACTCCTAAGCATTGTGTTTTCTCAATGCAGAATTTTTCTCTATCAGTGTCATTTCAGCTGTAAAGCTTCTACCAGTGAATTTTAAAAACTTAAGCTGACTTTAGATTAATGCCATGCACATTCTTTCTGTGGCTCAGTGGTCAGGCTTTCTTCAGCAAGTCTCCTGGTGTCTGCAATGAAGTGCAGAGCTGGGGGCATTTTTTGCTTTGACTTTTTTCACAGTTTCAAAGAGCCTTGTCTCTGCTGCCCTTACTACAATTGCTGGAGCAAGGCTGGATTTGTTGGGAACTTTTAACAGTCTGTATAAGTCTGACACTAAGAAAACTCAGTTCTTTGGGTCTACTGTCAGTGTCTTGCCCTGGTTCACTCCTTATGACAGAAAAATTTGCACTTAATTGAGAAGATTAAGGAGGAGGATGTTACCAGTATCCTCGAGTTGATCAGGCTGTGTTCCCATAGGATGAACAAGGATGGAGCTGTATCTTCTGACTGCTCCTTCTCCTCTGAGACACATTAATAACCACAGTCACTTTGTAGACTTTGCTCTTTTGCTATGAGATTCAGTGAATGTTTCTGTCTTCTAGCAGTCGTAATATTGTTGTGTCATGGCTAAGGCATAGTGACAGTTAGACTGACAGCCCATGGATTACACATGTGTATGTGGGTGAGAGAGAGAAAGTGAGTATATGTGGTGGTGCATATGTGCTGGTTGTTGTGGTGGTGAGGATAGTATTTAGGTGGGTAGATGGAGGCTTCCTGGGGTAGAATCGTAGAATAGAATCATAGAATAGATGATGGGAAGATGAGAACAAGAGCATCTGTGTGAGAAAGTATATGAATATGTAGGTTAGAGTAGTTTCAAGACAGCGCATTTGCTTTGATCTTCCTGTTTTCTCTCTCTCTCTTGTTTTGTTTTGTTGGTTTTTGTTTTTTTTTTTCCATGAAGAAGAACTTAAGCTTAACATATGTGCTTGCAGGCTCAGCAGGATGTTGATATATGGGGTATGTCTTTTCCATCTTGTCCCAACAGCTAAACCTGCACCTTATGCACCAAAGAGCTGTGGTGTATTTCCAACCTCTTAACTTCTCATTCTTCTGGATTAGGAGGATCATTTTAGTGTAGAGATCATTTCTTTTGCAAATTGACCTCTTCCTTACTTATCAAAGATTTGAAGAAGTGTAAGCACATGTGTATGTATGTATATATAATGACCAGATAAAGAGCTGTGTGAAGCTGGAAGAAGTCAAGGAATGAGCGAATCCTCTGTACACTCTTTAGTTCTGAAATTCATTGACTACATTGAAGAGATTAATGAATCACAGAGCTTGATGCCAGGAAGGGCTTCAAATGTACCTTTTGTATCAGTGCTAATATAACTTAATGGATAGAACAACACAGTTTTTCTCATTTCTTTTTCTTAAAATAATTAAACAATTAGATAAATAACGCTCAAAGTAAACATTCTCTTATATATTCATTCTGATAGCTCTGCCACAACACTTCCAGGCTGTTTGCTTGCCAGTCCAATGTATCAGCTGACAAATTTATGATGTGCATTTTTAATTTCTCCACTTTTTCCACATTTCTGCTACTCAAAGATCATCAAGTTCTGTAGTCACAGAAGAGCAGGTGCTCATCATTACAGGCGCGAGATGTGCTGAGTAGACAGCAAAACATCATGAGATCACTTTCACTCCAGCCTAAAGGTATTCAAGGATCTGTCCTTCCATCCTTCTGACCTATGCCACAGCTGGTGTAATCCAAGGCAATTCAGGGTGATGAGTATCCATTCACATCTCACCCAATGAAGTTATTTGCTCCATAACTGTTAGCAAAAGTTGGATTTCTTTGTCAAACACACATATTCAGGTGAAGTCACCTCTGTAGTGAAATTGTTTTAAAGTACCTTCAGCTATTGAATAATTTTAGCCAAGGCATTTCTGGCTATTTCAGATAGATCACAAGTAATTCCCTAGGCTGAAATTTAATTGGGGTACTGGCCAACAAGTGCATGCTGTGAATGTACATATGGGACTTGTTAGAAGAGACAGATATCTGATACAAATTCTTCTGCTACTGAAGTGGTCTCTACCTGCCACAAAGCAATGATTTAAATGTAGCCAAGTTCCAGTACTAAATCATGAAATTTTTGTACCACATTTCTTTGGTCTGGTGGTTTGTTTGTTTTTTTTTTTTTTGGCTGGTCTCCATTTGCTAGTGACCTATTCCCACCTGATTCAGTGAATACATTGAAAACAATATGACCAAACTGAAAGATTCACAGCCATTAGGGGCACTTAACAGTGATTTATTAGCTCATCTCTCTTGGCATTTCTGTTTTGCTTTCCAGTAAAGACCTGTCACCAATTTCTTTAGACCTTGGAAGCTTGTTTCACTGGGTTTGTGGCTAATCCTACTGACATTATTGAGTTTTATTCTACACACTTCAGCAGGGACAGGATTTGATCCACCAAGAGAGATTTTTTTTTATTTAGTCAGAAAAAAAAATAAAATACTGAGAAATAGTATATGGAAGAGATTCTGCCTTCAGCTATCTGTATACTTCTCACAAACAAGTAAGAGCTCTGTGTTTATTTTAGGTCCATCTGTCCTTGTCTTCCTTTGATTTATCAGATAGGTAACCACTATCAAAATCCAGTGAAAAACCAAGGAAGAGAAACATAGAGAAACCTTTAAAATTCATCTCTGGATCAGGACCTGAGTTAACCCGTGCTCTGTTTTTACCAGGGCATTCCTTACTTTGCAGAGTTTTATCTCCTACAGTCCTGTCTCAGGAAAGCTTCAGATTTAGACATTAGCACTCGTGAGCTATTTTGAAATCTGAAAGCACCTAAAATGGCAGAGTCTCCATTTTGGGATAATCATCCAAGCATTTTGCATTTCTCCTCAGATCGTTTATGCTGAGCGTGCTCTTCATCTCACCTGCTGCAGCGCCATCTTCTTTGTAAGAAATAATAAATCAAACTTGAGGTGTTCTCTCCTCTGCTCCCATCCTTAGTCCAACTCATTTGCAAAGGTGAGCAGACAGCAGCCTGCTCATTCTGGAATGCCTGGAATCCCTCTGATCTCTTTCCAAGGAACATTTCCCCATGGCATGGCTGAGGAGCAAGAAAACTTTCCTTGCCTTTGCACCATAGCTGAAGCCCTTCCTCCACTCATGATCTTCAATATATTTAGCTTCTAGCTGCAAGCAGAGTTGACTCCTCGGTACCATAGAAACCAACAGGTGATGTGTGTTTCTGGTTGGTGTTCTACATAGCAAACAGATCATCATGGAATGGTAGTGGCATTGCCTGATGAATGGGATGAGTTTTCCTTTACCACACAGATTCTGCTATCCGCATGGGGCGTTTACTCTTTCTGATGGGAGCTATCAGAAGTTCTCAGGCTATGCCCTGATCTTTGAATGTTCACAGAAGGGGAGCATGGAGCAAATAGTGGTGGAGGTGCCAAGTTTCATCCATTGCAGCTGTTCTGAATGTAACATTGCTGTGCCCATGGGGGAAGGGCTAACGCCATTGTGAATGTCCATGTGTGCTTCTTTGCTTAGTGAGATATTTGAGATACTCTGGTGATGGAAATCTTCAATGATAAAATTTGAAGGAAATCTAGGTCTGGACTTCAGGCAATATTTAAACATGTGATGAGAATTAAGCTTCTACATCTTTCAGCATCCAGGATAGGGAGTTACTGAGATCAGTGCTTTCAAAAACAAAGCTGTCTTCTGAATATTTAGATATGATTTTAAAGCTTATTTTAAGAAACCTGGTTATTAAAATGCACAGCACAGTGATACAGACATTTGTCTCATTCCCCTTTTTAATAAAGATGGCACTACTTTGTAGATCTTCAAGTTATCTGTAATATCCAGCAGTTTGACTTGAAAACAGACTTCCTCAACTACTTCACTGATTTTAGTACATCAAACTTTATCATGTTCTTGATAGGGGAGCTAATATTATTACTTCTGTTTAAAGAGCAGATAATAAAATGATGATGGTGATTGGCCAAAGCTGCTGAGAAAGTCTGTGGCAATGCTTCAAACAATAAGCTTGGCTTGCCATTATTTTTAAGCCTCTGGTTGTCTTTGGCTTTAGAATATTTGAAAGACGTGTTTTTTGTTGTTGTTGTTGTTTTTTCCTTATTCTTAACATGCTATTTATTTTATTTGGAAGACTTACAAACAAAATTATTATATTACTTTGTTTTAAATTGCAATTTTCATTGTGTTTACAATTATAAAGGACAGGTCTATTTTGGGGTTTTCTTTTATCATGCTAGCTACTCTTTTCTAGTAGCTTAATGGTTGTCTCCTTTTTTTCTGAGAAACAGAGACATTAAAGGAATTAGAAAATGAAGGTTAGAAATTTGTGGGCAGGGATGGGGAACTCCCCGTATTTTCTCAATGGAAAAAAATATAAGGGAAAACTTGCATTTTTTTGTTGATGAAAGCTTGAATATTTAAAGGCTTATTCCTTCCCATTTTATTTTATTTTTTTCTTTTTCTTTTGCTTACAGGGAAGTTAATTGATACAAAAGTAACCTCCCACACAGTTAAAGGCACTTCAATTACACAATCTTTACAGAAGTGAAAAATATAAAGAAAATATTTCTCTAAACAATCTCATTGAATAAAATCAGGTTGTCAGCCTTCAGCCTTTTATTTTTTTCTAGTTGTAGTCTGCGGTCTCAGTCTAAGTCAAGTCAGGAAATTTCGTTTTTGAAGTTGTGGTTGTTGTTGCAGAGAATTAGAATTTTCACTTATTACCTTTCTGTCAATCTTATATAAAACATTACTCAGATTTATTCTTGGATCTCAGCTTTGGTGGGTAAAGGTCCATGCAATGAAATAACAATAAACACAAAAGTGTAGTTTCCAAGCTTTCATTTAGCTGCATTGAAAGTGGTGTCATATCCACAGATTTACTTTTGTAACGTATCTTTGAAATCAAGTGTTGTCCAGGGTACTGAGGACCCTGAGAGTTATACGTATAGTTGAGGAATAGTTGAGCCTTTACACTGTATCCACGAACATATACCTACTCTATGTGTGAACCACAGTCATGCATTTCTAAGGCCACGAGAGGAAGCAGTAAATGAAATAAATGATTGACATTTTGAGCAGTATCAATCTGTAACAAACTAGATTTGACCTGCTGAAAAATCTACTTACATTTGTGCTAAATTCAGCAAATTGTTTCAATTTGAAGTAGTGAACAACAACAAAAAAGTTAAAATATTTTGTAATATTTTGAAAACAGGTAGCGGGAATTCTTATATATAAAACGAAGGGAAACTTTTCAACCAGCATGAAGTAAACTTTTGGCTGTTAATTTTGCTGGGAAAACAAAACAAAACAAACAAAAAAGTAGTTCTTCTGCAACCTGAAAAAAAAAAAATAATTAAATGTCTGAGCCAAAAAAGCACAAGTACGGTTTTTAGCTCTAAGCAGAAGTTGTTTTCGTATGTATTAGAAAATACCTGCATTAGGATAAAAGACTCACGGGGTAAATTCAATGTCCTCAGATATTTTTCTCCTCTGACTATTTGGTCATTCATATTTGTTTCCCTGTACAACTCTACGTAGTAACACTTATAATCAGGATGGCATTTGCTAATGAAGGGCATGAAGGCATTAAAACAAGTTTTTATCACATCCTCATCATCTTAATTTTGTTGCCTGTTGTGGTCACTCAGAACTTCATGGCACTGGCCAAGATTATCTTACATTTCCAACAGTACAAATCACACATGTTAAATGTGACTTTGCCTCTTACGGGTGGAAGTAAAAGTACTATTGCACACATGTAGGAAATCCAGCTTCAGTTCAGCAGGAAGTAATGGTGTATCATACACATTAAGAGCCAATTAATGGCAGTGTCATTATAAGCGACCTTGTTGGGCATCTAACACTGCTCTGTAACTGTGTCTTATCCTCTTATGTTATGCTGAAAAAACTGATTATTCCGCTGACAAATGCTGTGAAATTTAGTCCATTTTATCCTGTGTCTCAAGTGCCAATGCCTGGCTGGAATCTCTGCTGTGATATTTGGAGTTCTGCATACATGCACTCTTTCAGAACCAAGAGTATGCCCCTCTGGGCAAGTGATAAGGTCGTTTCTTGGGGCTGGGGTTGCTGAGAGGTAATCTGTGTGCTGTCCCAGCTGTGAGGGCTTCATTTTCCATGTGTAAAAACAATGTTAAATAATAATTTATTACACTGAGCTTGCTGAATCATTTCCCAGAATCAGTGCACATATAACACTGCAGTGATGGAACAGAGCTTTGTGGCTGGTCATGCTTTTATATAGCTACCATTGCAGTAAATCAACTTCTACCAGTTTGTTTAGATGTAAAGACAAAAGTTGAGGTGGGGAATGTAGGAGTCATATGTTCTCTCAGTATGCTTTTATTCAAAATTGTCCATCTTAATTTACATTTTCACTGGGGAAGGCTTCTAAGGGCTTGGGTGGAATTTGCAGGCTGAAGAAGAAACTGCAAATTCAGGTTCCATCTCTCTCAAATGAAGCCTATGTACTCAAATCTCTTGTCTCCTATGCATGTGACTTCTATTATTGCAAGAATTACTGCAGTAAAGGTCTGTGTTATGTTCTAATTCTGATCTGGGACACACACACACACATACACACAACCAAAATAAGAAATACTAAAAGTTTCCATGAAAAGCAATTTATACTTTCCAGCTCTCCTGGTTAGAATGATAGATGAGAATGTATTATGACATTAGAAACAGCTTAGTTATATTTAAACATGACATAGCAATGACATACAAAAAGCATGAACAATCCCTCATATACACATGCACTCTTACTAGTTTTATTGCTCTGAAACATGAAAGCTTCTAAGAAATTTCAAATGCAATTTAAGTTTAATGAGGAAGTTCCACTGTTTCTCTAAGGAGAAAGGAAAATGTTTAGTATGAGACAGAAAAATAAGGATGGATACGGAATAGCAGCCCTTTCGGGAATCCAAAATTAAACACTGCTGTTCACTCTGCTCTCAGAAGGCATGTGCACACACACTAACAGACACTCCTTTGGGAAACTTAGCAAATGAGGATATTTTTGTGGCAAGATTATATTTTTTTGGCTGTGCTTCTGCTTTGGCACCTGTTTGATCTGTCAGCTTAAGCTTCTTTCTGAAAAATGGGGTTTGTTCATTAGCTGTATTGGAAATTGGAATCTCAGTGGGAATGTGTGATCCCAGCCACTTGTGAACAGCCTTCGTCCTTCCTTATAGGTCCTCTTAACCCATGCAGGACTTCAGGCACAAAGAAGCCTTCTAGCATTGACTTGTGCAGTTTCACTGAGTTTTCTTCTTTCACCGCAAATAACAATAAAAGCAATGTAATGAAAACTGTAACAAGCTGCTGCTTTGACGTAATCGTTTGGAAATACTTTACCCATGGCTAGAACACACCTGGTACTCTGTCAGTTAAGCATCCCAAGCAGGGACTGGAATAAAGAAACATGCTCAAATACGTAACCAACATCATCACAAATTACTTTTGAGTTTTATGGGATCCTGGCTACAAGGCATGATTGTTTCTCGCTTCTGGAATGTGTTGGTTGCTGGTCACTTTGCTTTGAATCTCATTGATCTGAATCTCATATCTCCCTTTCATTTTAAATTTCCTTGTAAGAATTGGAAGCTATTTCTGAAGAACAGAGGATGGTATCATAGGATTTGCCACTCTGAATCTAGTTACTCAAGTCTAAGGCATTTTTCTCAGAGTGTCCATCATATTTCTAATAGCATTTAGTGTAGACCAAACAACTTAGAATAGTAAAACCTTGTCTGAAACCAATGTATAGCATAGCCTTTCTCAGTTCTCTGTTGCTTTACCTCCTTCATGGGAGGTCACGTCCTGGTGTTAAGTGCAAATTTCAATGTAGTATTTCTATCACAGTGGTTTTTAAGCTATCATGCTTTCCATCTTGGCCATTGTATAGTGATTTTGCTGTGTCCTATACACTGAGAATGACTCAAATGGGTTTTATTTGGTATAGTCTTGATTATGGCAAAACTGTCTTGTTGAGAAGAATCTAAGTCCTTTTTTTGTAGTACTTTTTTCAGAGATCTTTCAGGTTGTTAGATGGGCTAAAAAAGAAGCTACCTGACTTGCAGAATCTACTCAGCCAGAGCTCAGAGCCAACCTGCACCTCACATCTACCACTCTTACAAAGCTTATGAGAGCTGAGGAAGTGCAAGGACTATAGCTTTATGCTGGGCTTCCAGACAGGGAATTTATCATCTTGTTATCCCACTCAAAGGGAATCTTGTATTAGCATTTGTGGTAGCCTCTTTAAGGACATTACTGCATATGAGCTGATATAAAAAGATTTTAAAACTCTAATTTTCTATTGAAGTGCGCATGGCTTTGGAAGGATGTGTTAAGCGCTGTATCATCTAAATTAGGATTTCCACATCCTGTAGAACCACTGCCAGTCTTTTGAGAGTGTAAGAATGCCATTTACATAAGCTTTTGTCTGTTCATAAAATATGATAACAGTACTCTTGGCTAACATCTTGACCTCAGCTTAAAAAAATATTTCCATGTTCTCTTTGTTGATGAATTTAATGTCTCTAATGGTAAAAAGACTTTATTCCCCAAATACTGATATGTTTTTATTGATACAATTTTAATTTTTAACTTTATTTTATTTTATTTTATTTTATTTTATTTTATTTTATTTTATTTTATTTTATTTTATTTTATTTTATTTTATTTTATTTTTTGTAAAGACAACTCTTTTAAAGTATTTTGGCAGTTTGTAATTCCCAGGGCCACAAATCACTTCAAAAACTCAGCCAAATAATTTAGTTCCTACATACCACAGTGTCTTTGCCTATCAGGGTTGAATGCCCTTAGCAAGTATTACAGCCTTTTTTTTTTTTCTTTTTGGAGTGAAAATGAACAAGTTGAAAAACCAAAAGTATTGAAAACTGCTGGATGCCAGGCTGGGAAAACAGTATTCCCATTAGCATATTCATGGGACTGTTGTTGAGTAGACTTTCAGGTCATAAAATATCTCTTTGCTCATCGTAAAATGATGCAGGAGTTGTGAAATTTTGTTTGCATCTCTCCAGGTAGTACTTTTCAGCTGTAGAAGTGGGACAAAATAAAATAAAATAAAATAAAATAAAATAAAATAAAATAAAATAAAATAAAATAAAATAAAAGAGTTTAGTGTCTACTTTGTGAGAAACAGTGAATGGACAGTGCACAGTGAGTGCAGTGTTCAGGTGTAAGTCCCTCTTCTCATAGGTATGTGTTTATCTATGCACCATAAACAATCCAGCCATATTCCCATTCTGCACCCATGACTTTTCAGTGGTATTTCTTTACCTTTAATTCTTCCATTACAACCAAAACAAAAGGTGGTCCAAAATTAGTTTTTTGATTCAAACGAAGGGATGTAGTTTTGAAGTGAGTCCTTTGATACCAGCTCTTGGAACATCTGTGTGGTTTTGGTTCATGCCATACAGATTATTCTCAGAAGAAACACAACCAAAAGCTCTAGTCCATATAAGTACCAAGAGATATGAGCCAAGGATCAGCCTGCTAGGGAGCTTCACACCACATACACAAGAAGGGTGCTTTGTTTTGGTCCAGAAGAAACAGACAACATTTAATCTGAAGCAACATTTGAACTACATATACTGGAGATATAGGAACCTCAGTACCAACTGTTGTGCCCTACTGATCTCCTGATGCATTAGAAAGCTCTCTTACCTCAACACAGTCAAAGAAAGCATTTTGTTTTGAAATTGGTCTTTCAGTTTTGTTGTAAAACTAAGAACAACCATTTTTCCCTAATTCTTCTTTCTACTGCAGTCTGACAGAATATTGCACTGTAATCTAGAGCTGCGCTAGATAGTAGAAAATAAGGTATGCTGTAGAAGATCAAAATGAGAAATATATGCGTGTGACAATAGTCTTCCATGCTTCCAACTAAGAACAAGTATCAGCTGCTACTACATACTGAAATGAAATGACATCTAAAATGCTAACCTGTCTTCCTAGTGGGAGTGCTCCTAGTGCTAACAAGTAATTGCTTCTACTCCTGCTCTGGAAGGTCATTCGGGATAAAACACAGATGCTCCACTCTTGTCCTTGGTGTGAGTACAGTTGCAATATGAAAAAAGGCAGCCTGGTTTAATGGGAGCCTGCTGCTACTGAACACCTACTAAAGGAAATTCAGGATAATATGTTTCTGAGTGTTCTGCTACCACGAAAGGAAGATTAAAGGATAAGTGGCTTATACTGTTACATTGATTTGAGCCTACAAAACAAGTTGGCAGAATGTTTTTTCAGTGGCAGTTTTGATATGCCGGTTATCAGCAGTGTGTGTGTTTTCCATTTGAGAATTAAATTGATGGGAAAATATATTTTGGCCTATAGGGAGGGATGTATTCATGTGTGAGAAGAATGAGAAACAGAATCAGTATTCTAAGTAATTTGCTCCATGACTTCAAGTAAATCATACTTTCCAGAATTTTCAAGCAAAAGCGCCTGAAATAAGGTAATTAAAATACTGAAGCTTGGCTAACTGGGGGAATGAAATGAAGAAAGGTCAAAGGCATGCACACAGATGGAACATTTTCTGGCTGACAGCTTCAGAAATGGAGAATTCACACTCGTAGGGATTATTTACTGCTTTCAGAAAAAAATAAATCTAAATTAAAAAGTAGTTTTATGCTGTTGTCTGCTTGTAGAGGCCTTCTGAATCAGCTGTTTGAAAATTCTAATACATGAACACATCAGGCTTCCTATGTAAGAGAGATGTACAGAAATACCAACTTTCTAAGGCATTTAGGAAACACTTCTAATCCAGTTCTGTGACATAAAATTAATAGGGCTCACATCAGGCAGAGAATGGAGGCACACTTATTTGCCCCAAATCAGAGGTGATTTACTACATATGAAAGGAGCAATAGGCACAACAAGCCTGTAAATACCAATGCTGAAAAGCACTTCTTGGATCTGCAACATCAGCTTTCTCTTGCTAGGATACAGACATGTGATTTCTGTTTCTGCCTGCCTAGTTCTGCTCTACTGGAATGAACTTATAAATTCTTTGCTGTTTTCATTTCAGGGCTGAGGTATATTCTCTCTGCTAAAACCTGTACATGGATTCTGGAGGCCTTTGGGATCTAACCACAGTTTTCTTCTCCTCCCAAGAATCTGAATATACCTTTCCTACCTTCCTTTCTCTCACCAGGAATACAAACATAGATTTAGTTCTTAAGAGACACACAAACTCTCTTCTCTTTCCTTTATTATTGATAAACTCAGTGCCAGGTTCTCTTCAGTGAGACTAGAACTAATGCTCCACACAAAATTCTAGTGGAAGGTACAGTTTTGTTTCTGCGTGGATGGCAGTATCCTGAAAAAGAAGTGGCCTTTCCAGATTGTGTGCATGTTAGAGGGTGAACTGGTAAATATCTTCTACCTGGACCTTTTTGTACAACAGACATTACAGTTCCATTAACCTTGGGGCTGAGATGCTGGGAAGCAGAGCTTCTGTATCATGTTTTTCACTACCCATTCTACACCAGATGCCATGGCTCCACTGATACCAAAGAAAGCTGCTGTCTCCTTCAGCGGGCAGTATGGATGCATTTTATTGCATGAACGTGTTATATCTAGGAAAGGAATTTCATGTGGTGCATTTTCATGCTCTGATGCCTGGTAACATCTGAAACATAACCTGATGTGCATCTGAGCAGATAAACCAGGATTTAGCATCTGAGTAGTTCTGAAATCCTAGCTAAAGAGTTAGAAAATTCTGAGACAAATAATTAGCATCCCATTTCAAAAGCAGGGATCGCAGTCTGAGATGTTCATGGTATTCCCTTAATACTTCCAAATCATAATGCCATTTATGCACATTAACCTGAACTTGTGTTTTTGGAAAATACACAAACGAAAACAACATGAGGTGGGTAAGAAAACACCTTTGCGTATGTTTTGCAGATGGAGAAGCTGAGGATAAAAGATAGTTTACTGTCTTGGTTAAAGCCACTCACCAGAACAGTCTGTAGTAATACATTTGTTCCCTGGCACCAATGAGCATGTAAATAGTTTTTCTTCCATACATTTAGTGTGTTTGCTCTCAAAGTCACTGTTGCAAATTTTCAACTGAAGATTTCAGAAATGATGCTTATTTAAGGTAGTTCATATTTCCATAACCTACAAATCTGGAGGAAGAAAAGCTTTCATTAGTTTGTTACTGTGAATTTTTCAGGAAGACTTTTCAGAATATCATGTTAAGTGGACTGGCAATTTGATACTGTTTTAACAAATAGTGTTTGAGTTGTTCTGAAATGAAGTCCATGTAAAGTGTGAGAGTTAGTGGGGTTTTTTTAGGTCTTCTTTGGATGTTTACTTCTTTGAGTCTTGCCCACAGTAGTAGCCTGTATGCTGCTTCTCTTTGCACAGTGTAGGTTGCTCTTTTCAAGGCAATCTATCTTTTTGTTTTTCATTCTGTGTTGAATCCTGAGTCATTTTATAGAACTTCGTTCACCTGGTACAGAGATAATAGTGAAAAATCACTTATGCTTTAGAGAATTTAACTTTCAAATACATAGTGAGAAATGTGGAAGGGCCACTGAAGTTTCCCTATAGAGTTCCGCTGTTTCCATGAGGAGATCCATCAGACAAATACGTAGCCTGAAATGTCAACCAAGATGAAAGCACAAACATAAATAACCTCTCTGTGTATACTGGAATATTTTACCTTCAGCTGCCACTCTGAAAGATTTCAGTATTTTCATTAACCTCTTCAGAATTTAATAAGTGCATTTTAAAGAGCGCGTTTTATAATTTATTAATGCAAAATGCTTTTGTGTTTTATTGATGGGTTAATTTTCATTTTGCTTTTGAAGCTTTGATTAATAATGGCAGCAAACGCTATTGTTAGCACATTTCCAGACTTGTGTCAAGGTACTGAAATTGGCTGTTATGAGACAAGTCTGCCAGGCAGTTCATGTGATGTGAGTTAGTGGTTTCTGTCCAGTACCCACTTTACAGTAAATCACCATCATTATTGGCACAAAAAGGTATTCTTTTTGGTAGCCTCAGAAGGGGAGGAACAGATTTCATAAGTGATCCCTAGGTGCAGCTCCTGTGACTTACAGGAGAAACCAAGTGAATGTTGCACTAGTGATTTGTTTAATATTTTTTCTACATCATTCTCCAAAATTGTTGATCTTTAAGAATGATATAATGTCCCAAGTTGGAATGAACCCATAAGGATAGCTGGGTCCAACTCCTGGCTCCACACAGGATTCCAAAATCAGACCGTGTATCCGAGAGCTTTGTCCAGATGCTTCTTGAACTCTGGCAAGCTCTGTGCCATGACTGCTGCCTTGGGAATCCTATTCCATACCTGACCATCTTCTGCTGAGAAATCTCTTCTAGATATCCAACCCAAACCTCTCCTGTCACAGTTTCATCCCATTTCCCCAGGTTCTACCACTGATCACAAGAAACAGGAGATCAGCGCTGCCTCACTGTTCCCCTCATGAGTAACTGTAGACCACCATGAAGTCTCTGCTCAGCCTCCTCTGCTGTGGGCTGAACAAACCAAGGAACCTCATCAGCTCCTCATACACCTTCCCCTACAGATCTTCCATCTTTGTAGCCCCTCTTTGGATACACTAATAATTTTATGTCCTTCTACTGTGATGTCCAAAACTGCACACAGTACTGAAGGTGTGGCCACACCAATGCAGTGCTGAGCAGGACAGTAATTTCTCTTGAGCAGCTGGCAGTGCCATACATGTCCTGTTTGCTAGTTAAAATAGACTTTCAGATGTAAGTTAATAAATGAATTCCCTTTATTCTAGCTTTAGTAGAGACTTGTATATCTGCTAAAATAGCAAGAACACTGCCGTGTGTATGTGAAAGCTCATGTGCATGTTCTTCCTTGATGTCCTGGTGGTTCTTTGGCCAATATGCTACAGGCTGGTGAGAAGTTTGTGCTCTAGGGTAAGGACTGCATATAATTAAATGCTCACACGTTGTCAAAAACCCAGCAGATAAAAAACACTCCAACCAGTAACTTGAAGAGCAAGCAATGAGTAAAATGACTTCAATATGCAGAAGAAATTTAGATGCCCAAAGGGAATGCAGATTCAGAGAGATAGTAATAGGAATTATGGTTTGATTTATAACATGCCTCGAAAAAAACTAGACTAAACTTTTTGCTTTGTGTGCATATGGAGTATACAGTCTCAATTCAGAAAAGAAGACCTTAACTGTTCTCCTTATTGTTAACTTAGTCAACCTCTTCTCCCATAAGTACAATGAGATTATTTTCCGTCTCAAGTTAAACAGCTTCTCTGTGGATTCATTTGTCCTTCCTGTTTCTACCTAGTACCCTCTTTTGCTTCATTCAAAAGCTTTCTCCTGCTGTCCAAGATGCCTCTCTCTGACGGAATGTAAACACCAGTTCAGTCCATCTTATTTTTTCTTCTTTCTTCTGTAATGAGTGCTCTCAATATAGGCTTGAAAAATGTATTTGCAGACAAACTTCCTGTCATCTTTGCTGCCCTGAACTCTTGCTTGGATGTATCATTCATACGTAAATAAGTTTTTCTCCACTCTCCTTTCCATTCCCTCCTATAAATCTTCCAGTTACTGTTGAGTTCCTATGGGCCTACTTAACCTCCAGTTTGGAAAAGGAAATTACACTTTGCATAACAGTCTTGAAATAGTGCTGACCCCTTATTTAATTTCTGTTGTCTGACATGCTCCGTACTCAGCCCTCTGCTCTTTTGCTTTGCAATGTTTCTTCTGCCACATTTTATGGAGAAGAGTCAGGAGAGGGAGGGATAATCTGTGAGTCACTTGTGCAATGATGACTTGCAGATTTGCTCTTTTTTCCATCCTGCCAATCTTATATTTCAGTTTCTTCCTTAAAAGGGGGGCAGTTCATTTGTAAAGTACTTTGAATGCCTCAGCTTTTATTGCAAAGCATTATTAAAACGTTACCAATACTTAGAACAGAACTTCTCAACTTTCATCTGCAGGGCATAACTAAAGGATTTTTTTCTTTTTTTTTTTCTTTATTTTTTTCCCCTCAGGAAACATAATCTTATCACTGAGATTTTAAAGCCCTTTCCTTGAAAACTCATTACATACCCTTTGAACTCTGATTTTTTTCTTAGATGCTGGTTGGAACTTTTTTCTTGTATGCTCATGCCTGTTTTTTCTCATGTTGTTTAAACTTTGTTGGACCACGCTTGTAACGTAATCTGGTGATTTAGGATACTGAAAAATATTAGATGTGTTGTCTGGGACCTGGGATGTCTTATTACCAGCGTGTGGCTGAGTGGGAAGGTATGATCTAGTATAGTGTTCTGGACGTTTTTGTACTGGAATGAGTAAGTATTCTGGAAGTCAGCTGAAGTTTCTGGCTGGGGTATGCAGTTCCCTCACTGTACAGCATGTGTTTATCAGTGACTTGCTAGGTGGAAAAGAGAAACTCGCAGAAGAGAAATGAGAGAGAATATGATATAGGTTTGTTTTAATGTATTTGCTGCTAGCTGCTGCTAGCTTTGTTTTGAATATATCTTTTGTTTTGATTTATTTTGATGTGCCCATGAATTAGTTATTGCCATATGTTCTATAAGTAGAATTTGTGTCACTCTTCAGCAGTCATCATTTGATGATGAGACTTAACAACACTTTCAGTTCTTCCTCTTTGACATTTTTAGGGTAAATATGTTTTTGCAATGGCTTGTTTTTTAAGTAGTCAAAGCTGCTGTCAGCTAAAGCAGCCCAGGCAGCTTGTCCACAGCCTGGGACATCTCATTGCTGCAGGCCTGTGACCTTCACCAGCTCTGTGACCGTCTCTCACCTTCTGATTTTCCTCACTGCTGCTGCTCCAGATGTGTGCACTACCTCTACCATAAGTAATCTATGAAAACCTTTTCTGTAACTTTTACTGTTTCTCTCAGTGTCCCTAATGCATTTCACTTCTGACCTGTGTAATAGCTTTGCTATTTGAGTCCCAGGCCTTTCTTGGGCAGACGTTGTCACATGTGTCGAGTCCTGCCAAAACTGATAACAGCCCGCAGTCATAAAGCATGCAGCCTAAGCCACACGTTCAGAGCAGAGCAATTTGTGTCATGATCCTGGATTTGAGGCCATCTCTAAAACACTGAATCCATAAAATTAATAAATGGAGACTAAGATGATACCATCCCACTCTGTCCCTCTGATGTATACATGCAAAGTCTCTGAAGGGAAAGTAACTCTTCTTCTGGTCTTTGGATGCTTAAGAAAAAAAACAAATGAAAAACCTTTTTTTTTTTTTTTTTTTTTTTTTTCTTTTTCTTTTTTTTTAATTTCAAACCATGTGTTACAACACTGACAGTATGCTGTATAGCTTTTCTGGTTTCCTGTATGATGAGTATAATGCTTGCATATTACACAGGCTATGACTTTTCTTTTGGAATACAAGAATAGATTTATGAACCCGTAGATAACTGAAAAATGCAATTAAAGGAATAAAAAGGACAATAAATTAAAGTAGTTATTAAAATAAAGGAGATTATTTGCAAATAATCTCAAATTTTAACATCTATATTATCCTGTATTTAATAAGGTAAAAACAAGAGAAAGGTCTCAGTAATATGGATAGGGAGAAAAATTGTTAAATGACTTATCTGACATTTTATCTCTCTTTTCAAGGGATCATTGGAGCTTTCACAGCTCATAGGGGATAAATCTGGATGGCTGCATAAGTCTTTAATATTTTCTTAAGAAAGCAAGTTGCAAATAATAAAAGACACATTCAACCCCCTATTTTGATTTATTTCTGAAATGTAATATATTTTGTGAGATTCCACAATGGATACTGCAGTTGGAGTGAGCTACTTATTTTTTATTTTATTATTTTATAGATGAGTATTCATCACTATCATAAAAAAGAAATATGTAACTTGTAGCTAAAGAAGCTTATTATGTTTACATTGCTAGCAGTATGCGTTCACATGGAAAAAGTTGTTGAAAGCTAACCCAGTACTGGGAAAACTGGTAATCTCTAAATACAGTCCTAAATATCTTGGAACCAACTGAAAAGAGCAAACTGATGAAATGTTTCACTGCATGCATTTTTAAGGTTATCCCAGAAGTTCTGAGAAGGTATTTCACTGAACATTAGCAATGTGGATGGGCTTGAGCCTTCAAAAAGTTGCATCCCCCCTCCTCACCAGGGGAATCTTCATATCCCAATGCCTTGCCGCATTTGCCCCATTTCATATTTTCTCGAATGGGAGAAGTCAATGCCAGCCTTTCTTTTTTGATTTCTCTGATGATTTTTTCATTGATTATTCTAAAATGACATCTTGTCAGCTATAATTTACTTCATGGATTTTGGTTTCATTACAGCATCAAAAGGATTCCCGTCCTTGGGTTTTTTTTACTACTATCAAATTATACCATTCTAATGTACAGTTCAATGTGTTACATGCATATATATATGCACACACACTTTCAGAAGCACTGAATTACACCTTACATCTCTTTATTATATCAGAATGACTGGTATAGTCTGCAGCTGCATGAGATTATCAGAAAGATGCCTGTCTGAAATATTCCGTGGTAAAAAACAGCAATAGCCAGATTGGGAATACCCCTCCGCTTCCATCATTTGGGTACAGGCAAATACATGGAGCAAGCTGAGGGACAGATTTGATGTAGGTGGAAGCCTCTCAAGCTCGAGCCAAGCCTCAGTGAGAGAGAGGTACTCTCTTCCTGCAGAGAGAAGAAAATCAAAGCCCAAGTGCCAGCAAGCCAAGGGTAGTGGCATACCTCTAGCATAGAAACAAAACAAAGTGGTGTTTGTTGTATTCGGTAACATAATTATCCCAAAGCCATGATTATTTGCAGATTGTCATTATATCTTTGGGAAAAATGCTTGAGTTCTTTAGGGATGGATCTGATTGTTGTAAGAAGACCCTTTTAGCCTTACAGTAATGAGTGAAAACATAGCACTGACAGAAATTGGTGGCAGAATTGCTACTGAGTTCAACACAGCCATAGCTTCTTCATCTGAACCTACTGTCTTTATTTAATTTCATTCATACATTGACTCCTATAAAAATAGTCATAGAATACTCCTTATGTCATAAGGGTGTGATGGCTCAATTTATCATCTTTAAATATTTGAACGGTTTCTACTTTGTAGGTGTGAATTATTATTCTTAATACATATTTTATTATTGAAATATGTCTCAATTTCTTTTCTGTATCCTTAAGTCAGTGTAGTGTTAAGGTCCCCTTAAGCCCATGGTGAGTCTTCATTTATCATATCTTTCCCTTGCTTTCTATATCAGCTTGCTATCATATGTTTATGAATTGTTATTATTTATGAAGAAACTATACTCAGCTCAGTGTGACAGCGACAGAGCCCGAGGGAACGGCATGGAGCTGTGCCAGGGGAGGGGCAGCTGGGGGTCAGGGACAGGGTCTTCACCACAGGGCGGTGGGCATGGAACAGAATGCCCAGGGCTGTGGGCACAGCCCCAAGTGCTGGAGTTCAAGGGGCATTGCGACACCGCTCTCAAACACAGGGCTTGGATTTAGGGTGGTGCTGTGTAGAGCCGGGGGTTGGACTCAGTGGTCCTTATGGGTCTCTTCCACCTCAGGATATTCTGTGATTCTATGAAAACATTTTTATTTCTATATCATAAATAGAGAAATTGAGTCAGAGAAATAAAGGTTGGTTGGTGATGGACTTTGTGATAGAGATGGGTTTTCAAATTGTGTTTCTGCTTCCAGACCCATGCTCATTCCCCTACACAGGCTGCAGCAGGAGTTATACCAATGGAATTCTCCTTTTATGTGGGAAGCACTCACTTTAGAAAATAATAGTCTACTGGCCTGATGGTCTGCATCTGGTTATTAAGCTAATTAGGTTTATCCATACAGCACTTAGGTTGCAGAACGTCTGGAATTTACTCTGTGGCTTTATCACCTCTCTTGTTAGCGCATTTAGACGGTCTTCAGAATTCTCACACTTTAATTCTGTTCAGAGAGCTGTTTATGTGAAGCCCCAAAATGGATTTGTTTTCCAGTACCTCTCCTCTGTTGCATATTAACGTTTAATTAGCAAAAAGATCCTATTACCTTAGCACTAAAAGTAAGAATAGCTAAGGGACCATCTAAATATAAAATTAGATGCACAGTCAACCTTTAATCTGGCCATAATGCTGTTACCTAAATATTATTATAACTCTGATCATAAACTACGCTTTGATTGATTTTGAAATGTTTATACCCAGAGTGTCTGGCACAAATTGTTTTTGTGAGTACACTGAAGTCAAAATGTCTGTACTAAAGAGACAGCTCCTCTTAACAAGCTTTATTTGGGTCTTTCTTCTGTTCAAGTGTTTGGTCTGTAACATCCTTCCTTCAGAAAGGGAACAGAGTTGAAATCCAAGTTGAAGATGAACCAAGAAAAACAATTCCCAAAGTATAATTTAATCACTCCTAAATATTCGTATTGCCATCTTTCCATGGAATCTGTTTTGGAGGGAATAGCGGGCATTTTGCCTGTGCTTCTGAGCACTGTGGGTGCATTAATAAGGGGCAGATGTAACATGGAAATATATAGCAAGTTACGTTTTGTTTGTTTATTAGTTTGGGGTGAGAGGCATTAAGTCAAAGATTATATGGAAGTTTTCACAATGGGATACATAAGGAATAGCAAATGAAAAGGCTCTTAGTATGTCTGTCCTTCTGTGGCTTTAAGGAGAGCTTTGCTGTTTATTGCAACTATTACCACGGTGGTTTAAAAGGATTTTGGTAACGTGCCCTCTACAAAACCTCTTGACTATTTTTCCACTTAGTTTTTGTTGCTAAGTTCTGTTTCTATACGTGACATCTTTGTGTTTTGTTTCAGCAACAGTGTTTCATCATGGACAATTGTTTTGATATTCAATTATTAATATAGCAGTGAGCATCTCACACATTACTTTCTTTTAAATTTGGACCCGCTGTTAAAAAGTGTTAGTTGAGAACACACAGTAAAGCTTCTGGGATATTATGTGATAAGATATCGATCCAAAGTTTTCTGTCAACCTATAAAACATGTTTAATATGGCTTAGGAAAGAGTAAAAATTGAGATACTGTTTAACAGGAATTTTTACTACACTGCCCTTGCAGCTTCCAACTCTGAAACGATCTTTGTTATTCTGGTTTGAACTTGGAGGCTAAAATACTTTGAAAATGACACAAGTGATTTGTTTTTGTAGTTTAGGAACAGGATATCTCTTGAGCGGATTAGGTCTCACAAGCAGTTTGCAAATGAAAGAGGATTTCTTCTGTTTGTATTACTATTTATTGCGTTATTTTCTGCAAATATTATTTCAACAAGAAAGTTGTTTGGTTTTTTTTGTTTTTCTTTTTTTTTTTTTTTTTTTTTTGTTTTTTGTTGTTTTTTGAAAAAAATGATTTTTTCCTTGGGAACTGTTCTACAGTATTTTCTTTCTTATGGAAGAAAATGCTAACAAAATACTGAATTTTGAGAATAGTTAATCTGAAACAAAATACTTCATTGCGTTGAACTGTATAGGAAGATTTTCCTTAAGCCTATTTGCTGATAAGTTTCCCGAGCGGGTTTAGTGCCTCAGAAGAGAGTTTGAGGTACCTTTTGCCTCCATTCACCTATAGGGACCAGCACTGGTCAACAGCACACTCCCAGCCTGTTCTCTGCTTGCTTGCACACTGAACATCCATCATGGGAGAGGTAAGCCCTAGAGCATGGCCCATCCTGTGTGACTGACTTGAGATCCCAAATGCGCAACTAAGAAGCATGTGACAGGCTGCAAGGGTTCACACTAAGTGAAACCTGAAGAATTTTCATTTCAGTGAAAAAATTATCAAACAGAAATAGTTCAATCATTCCAAAGAGGTTATTTTATTGTGGTTTTTGTTGTTGTTGTTGCTTTTCATTTTTTTTAGTTAGTGTGTTTTTTGAGATCTTCCAAGCTTTCTTTGAAACAGTTGCTGGAAATTTAAGTTTTAAGGCCTAATGCTTCACCATGTTTTATTATACTTAGATTTCTTGAGAGGTGTTTTTTGATTGTCATTCTGAGAGGACAAGTATGAAAAAATAAATGCAAGAGGAACCACATTTGTTGATATTAAATACTGCAACACAGACTAGAACACTTACTGGAAGACTATGAATGTAATTCAAATTCCTTTGCCCACCCTGCCTTGCCAGGTAGGCTGCAATATCTGAAGTCCATGCTTGCTGTTGGAATATTGATTTTTGTGGTTAGTTCAGTAACTTGGGACTTTTCTTCTTTCACAGATATTTGCTAACAATATTTTTGTTGTGTATTAATCAAGTTTTTCCATTAATTCTACCCTTCAGTGATTTGCTGGGGCAGATATGGCTTTTCAAGCAGGGACCCAAAACCTAGACGAATTAAGTTGCTAATTCCCTAAGAGTACATATTCTTTGCATTTTAAGAACTGCTGTGGGCTCTGGCCTAAAGTTAAAACAGCTGACTAAAGACCAGAAGACCTTAAAGGGTTTAGGTTGAACCAGTTGAAAAACACTGAGCATGGCTTGCCATGCATTTGGCTGTTGTATGCATTAACAACTAGCTGAGCATTTGCGACTCAGGTGATTCTGTGTTATCCATCTGTCATTGTCATGCCACAGCACCACTGATGTTAGTCATCGGAGATGCCCTGTGGTCCTCTGTAAAAAGGCCAAACTCACCTGCTGCAAGGACAGATGGGATTAGTAGGTAAACTTCTTTAGATCCAGGGAGACAGATTTAAGGAGAAGACTTGACAGCTTCCAGCTGATCCTAAGACCAACCAGCTCCAGTGCAGACATGCACAGCCTTCACTTTAAAACACCAGTGGATGAAATTAGGGTGGTTCCTTTTCTAAAGCATATTTTTGTTAAAGTTTTCTTATCTTTCTTCAGTCTTCTGTAGTTTTCACTACTGCTTGAGAATTTGCCCTGAGTTAGCTGTCTGGATTCCTTGTAGCATTCTGAGCATTTCATTTGTTTCTGTTTTAGTACAGTGTGGAAAGTGATTCTGTGCATTTCATTTTAATTTTCCAGTTCTCTTGCACAAACTGCTATCGAACAGTTTTCACCATCACAGCGACCTGATTCCACGCTTAGTAAACTAGACTTGTTTACAGCAGCAGAATTTGAGGACTGTGTTCCTTTCCAAATAGGTTACTTGGAAAATAAGAACTTTTCATGTGTCCCTGAAAAGTTAAGAAAAATTAAGAAAAAAATAAATAAAATAGAATGACTGAGAAACTCCGGAATCCACTGACAAGAAATCTGTTTGGTGCTTTCTATGTTATGTAAAGATCAGATACAATTCAGATGTTTGGAATGAGAATGTTCTCCTTCATTATAGTTTAGAAACAATGTCCTCTTTTATAATGCAGCTCTCCAAGTGTTCAAGTTGAGCAGAAACACCTGGGAGCAGACCCCAGCTTTCCAGTTGCTTTAACCAGGCAAAAGAAGCCGAGTTATTAGCCCTCTTTGCGAAAGAGACAAATGAAATGGCTGCTAAAGTAAACAAAGGAGATAGCAAGGTGGAGATTTTCAAAGTTGTCAAAGGGATTTGGAGTCCCAGAACAGTTGGCTTTGAAAGCCCTACGTTAAAAGCTGTCCAAAAGAAAAAGAAGAAAAAGAAAAAAGAAAAAAAAAAAAAAGCAGAGGCAAAGTAAAAATGTGAGAAACCTAGTCCTTCAGGCTCTGCCTTTATGTTCCTTCCTCCCTTAAGAGATCACGTCCTCCATTCAGATCAGTGCTGTATCCAGACAAGTTGGCTTTGGAGACAAAGAAGGATCAAGAAAGTCTCTTGCTATCCCCTCCTCATGAGGGCCCTTTTTGGTTCATCACACCAGCTCTGTCTCCTAGGTGGGACCCGAGCTGTTGCATTACAGGAGCTTCCTCCCTGTCTCCCTGTTCTATTACTAATTTGTGTGCGTAGCCCTAATTACAATTTACCAAAATGTTTTTCCATTTTCTATCTATCATGTTCTAAGTCTATAAAAGAGTGGGTGAGAAGACTTGTCAGTAAGTCACACCTCTTTCATTTTATAAGCTGTATTTTTAGTTGACTGACTCAGATGGACTTTTGCTGTCAGAACATCAAAAAAGCTTTACCCGGTGTGTGTATCTCTTTCCATGATCAGTCATTTTGAATTTGGGATTTGAGTTCATGAAGGGATGCATCTCTATCCTCAACTTACTGGTTATTTTCACCTTACGTGTTGCCTCAGTCTCCCAAAGACTAAGGGTAGATTTCATGAAGATGTGAATACAGCATATTGCTACCAGTTACTTCTTCCAATGACCAGTCACAGTAGTAAGCATTTGCAGCATGGGGCTTGATTACTGTTGGTAGGTAACGTGAAATTTATCACTCTTGTGTACACTGATGGGTCTGTGGGCCCTGCACTGAGAATGAAGTTTTTCATTGACTAGATCATTTATTTAGGAGGCAAATGAGTGTGCATGAGTGACAGGATACGGAAGAGAGTAGTCACTGCTCTTGTTGAATTGCTCTCATTATTCCTCCAAGTCTAGCACTTTTCACAAAGCTTCACAATGTGTCTTCATTTGTAGGTTTATGTCAAGTTCTTTAATAATGCACAGTGTTGTTGACAAACATCTGTAAACTCTTTTCTCCAATAATGACAGCTTTTTCTTACCTCTTTTGCTTGCCTATGTCCAGAGTCACCCATGCATTTTTACCCCTGCCTGCATACAACAAATGTGAGCATACAAACTTCTCTTTGTGGAAGATGAAATTGCTAGTAAGTCTTCCTTATCTTTACATGCCCATCATTCTGTACAATGGCATACCAGCTTTTTCAAAGATGTATCCTGAGGAGTTACTTGAAATGAAAGTCCAGGTCTGAACGCCTTGAAGTTGAATAAGCTGAGTATTTGATCTGAAACTGCAGCTAATGTGGTCTTTGTTGCAGAGGCTTAGGTGAAGCTCTCTTCTGGGAATTGCTCTTTCCAAAGCATATGTCAGTTTCAATTTAAGTCACTTCTTCTACGGCCAGAGTGTCTTAAATGTTTGATGCTGTAAACATATGTAACAGGAAACAATTCATTCCTCATTGATCTCTTCTGGCAGTTTGCTTCCGCTCTACAGTGGAGTGGAGAGGTGCACCTTTAGATTCGCCTGCCGTACAACTGACTCTTTCAAACCCAACACTGACACTCCTGAAACTATGTGTCCCTATGTAGGGGAGTTAAAGTCTGAGTGTTTGATGTCCCCTGAGTGGTCGTCAGATAGAGGAGTGCTGACCTTGTGGCTGCAGACAGGGCTGACCCAGCTGTCCCAGGCAAGGTGATACAGGCTACAGATGTCACCAAAGCGAGTATAGTTCTTTGATCTAGTCTTTTCATAACATCTTATGGAAACCAATGAATTTCCTCTTGTTCTTACTTTGGTACCAAAGTCAGAAGCTTCCTAAGTATGTATTTTTTTTCTTCTAACGTGTGTTAAACAAGCCAAAGAACTGTCTTTGTTGTTTTCATTTCACACAGATGTTGCATGCACATCACTGGCTTTGATGTCCAGTAAAACAGTGTAAAGCCACTTGCTGCCCTCTATGGTACAGCACAAGCTGTTGCAAAAGGATTGGATAGTGAAAGTGAAGAAACTTCCATCTTCTTGTCTCTGGTTCTACAAATCACAGGATGTCACTGGTATGACCTTCAGGGGACAATGTTCCCTGAAAGTCCTGACTCATTTCTATGTTAAATGAGCACAGGAGTTTGCAGTGAGTTGGCCAACACAGGTCTTTCTGATCAGGGCAAACCTGTACTGTGGAGAGGGCTCCTGCCTGGGGCAGAGACAAATGGGACTGGTGCTGAGGACCAAAGGTCTGTGCAGATGATCCCCGTTCCTATCAGAGGAGGGCAAGAGCCGCTCCTCCTAGAGACAGTGGGGGATATAAAAGTGGGCTCCCTTTCCTTTATATGTGGAAACAGCTATTAATTTGTCTCCTAAGAAGCCAGCTGTTTTGTCTTCTTAGTGCTCTCTGCCTGCTCTACAGGAGTATCTATGAGGGTATAGCGTCTGGTTGGTGTTCCTTGAGCTACGATGTTTTCTGCAGCTTGCTCTCTTCCCATTGAGGTTGGTGATACTTTGCCTGGTATCTGATGTATGTATTTCTTGTACATATTTAGCTTATGCTAAGCCTGTATGATGTTCTGTGTGTGATGTTTCATCTACAAATATTACATAGCACTGTGAATATTAACAGCCTGGACACTTGTGTATGCAATGGGTAAGAAAGAAGGTGTCATACATACTAATGAACATGTTGCTTGATTTGCTGCTATCTAGTGGCTCTCACAGTATTTGTTGAGTAATATTCAGTGTACTTGGTTGAAAGAACTGTGTCTGTCAAAAGGTAAAGCTAATAGGTACATCAGACCTGAAAATTACACAGGGGCAGTATATGTAGTATAGACAATTTTAATTAAACTCTGTTCAAAAGTTATGTAGCTCATTAAAGCAAGGAGATGCCAAATTGTCAACTTGCCAGTCAAACTAAAAGGGATTCCATCTAGCAAAGTGGACCTATCTGAAAAATATGTCTTATTGAAATTCAGCACCTTTGAATAATTAGGTGTCAGCCCTGTGAAGAAACACCACAGTGGATGAAGTTGTGCCTGGCAGGCTGAAGCTTCCTGAGTAATAAAAATAGTGTGGGACAAGTACAGGCTGTGCACTGGAAGTGCCTGGGGGCAAAGGGCTCGTGGGGAGATGCACATAGAAGTGGGCTGGGTGTGCAAGGTCACTACTGCACACCCTTTGTTCTGTCTTACCTTTGCAAACTCAACGTTATTCATAGGTCTGATATTAATAGTGGAATTCAGAATTGTGATAATTTTCAATATGCTCTTTCAATACTCTGAGGAAGAGCAATGTTGTGTATTCTGATAATCCTAAAGGGAAGGGGCTCTAGAAAACTGCTGTGTTAGCAATAATTTGGAAGATCGTGAAAGAGCAGAACATTTTTCTGTAGTAACAGTCTTTGCTGTGGCTTCATCAAGGGAGAGAAATGCATATTTCACAGTCAGCAGGGAAACAATCGGTGTTGCACAGAATGGCTTTGGTCTGATAGCTGAAGGTGTTTTTGGTGTCCTTGGTTCCTGGCTTATGCTTTACCTCCTGGACTCTTCTTCTTCTCCAGCAATGCAAATACCAGTGTTTTTTCAAGGCTTTGATCTGAAAGTGCTGCCAGGGCTGTTTCCAGCTATCAGAAATGGCTGACCTCTTCCAGATTTCTCAGCACACTCTTGCTACAGCCATTACAGCTGTGAGCCATAATGTGTGTAACAAGCCAGGAGTGGGATGTGTTCCACTTCTCTTGGATCAGTTGACCTCCTACCTGTGTTAAATGGGGGTGGATATTTTTTTTTCCTTTTTTGTAAGAATTTGCTGCCAGTATCCTTCGCATCGTAAAACAAATTAACAGCCTCCTTAGGCATTCCCAGTAAGGTTTACTAAATTTGCACTTTTCTCGTCACTTCATCACATAATATTGTAAGGTTATGTTCCACTGTATTTACTAGAAAAGCTGGCTCTTCTTATGAGTTCATGCCAATTTATTTATTCAGGTGGTTCTTCTGCTTGCTGTGGCATTGGAGGGTTTCTATCATTTACTGTAAGGGCTCAAAGTGAAGCTGTATGTGCACAGCAGCTGGGAAATGTGAAACAAAGATCGGGTCACTTATTCCTCAGATAGGAAATGTTATGAAGGTCACGGGATGTTGAGGAAAGGCTGAACAAAGTAGCAGATATAAAATTATTTAGAACGTGGAGGGGGCATGGCAAGGCTGAAAGTTGTGGGAGGTTGTTACTTTTATTAATGGAAGGCAGGGGTTGGTTTAAAATAAATCACTGTTCCATGATAATTTGAGGTCCTTACCAAAAAGGTGGATGTGCTCTTTTCTCACCTCCATCTTTCTGCCGTATCTCTGTGCCAGCACTTACTGCTTTTGCAGCTCTGCGATGACTCAGGGCAGGGTGAAAGCTGAACTTGCAGGTAGGCCATGGCCAGGTCTCAGCAGAGCAAATCCCTGTTCAGGTTGGTGGGAAGGGTCTGTAGATGGATGACTGAGGATCAGGAGCAAACGGGGCAGGTTTGCCCCCTCTGAATATCAGCCTGGGCTTGTGTATTGGCAGTAAGCTCATGAACAAAAGCTTGAAAGCTGCAGCATGCAGCCTGTTTATGGTCATGAATTGTGCTTCTCTGCAGGATTGGAATGCTAACCACTCTAACTTTAGTACGTGCATTCCTCTTCTCTAAATTGCTCTTCTGTTTGGATACAATAAGCTTTACATCCCATCTTCTAGTGTGGCTGCAAATATTCTTCTCTCTGAATTCAGATGGCAAATGCTTCAGTAATGAGTGAAATAATGAGCTTTTTGTACCTCATCCCCCTGCGTCTCAGGGGTGTTGTGATGCTGGTAATTCAAAGATGCTTGGAAACCAGTGAAACTGAAGCATTGTGGTCAGTCAGGGTGCTCTTAAATGATGCAAGAAACATCACTGATACATCTTTTGCTAATTGACACAAAGAAAAATGCCCATTTCCCCTCCACTTGTAGGAAAGATGTAACAGCAAATGCTGCAGTGAGGCTGTGGTGACTTTCTGTTTTTTCAGTACTGAAGACTTCATTGCTTTTAGAAATAAGCCAAAGGACACTTACTATTGCATAAAGAAATGTTATCATAAATAACTAACACTATAAATGACACTTGTAAAAAATTAATGAACAAAGTACATTGTGTGACACATCGTGCTTGCATTTGTGTTAGTGTTGTTCATTTGCTTAGTTCCAAAGAAAATTAAGGAATCTTCCATCTGTTTCACTGTGAAAGATCTGTAAAATGACAGTTTACTGTAGAAACATAAAGTCTGAAGGCTGGAGTTTGACCACACAGTCAGGTCACTTCTGACCTCCATGATAAATGTTTAGCAATTGGATAAGACAGAGGAAGAAAAACAAGGGTTTTTTGGACTTCTTCCAATAATGTAACCTTATCCTTATTCTAAAATATTACGCTATATGTATTGTAGTCTTGGTTTTGTTCTGTTTTGTTTTCCTGAAGAAAATGAGAAGGTGAAATAGTCTATATTGAATGCAATATTTAGACATTTTCTTCTTTCAGCTATCAAGGTGTGGCTTTACTTTGGTGTGTTATTTCTTCTTGTTTCTTAATCCGATCATTTTTACCCCAGAACTGATTCTATGCCTCATTTTTGTCTTCTCTGATTGTTTTTCAACTTCTTTTTCTGGTTTCATGCAAACCAGAATCAGTGTTTTCACCTCTGCAACAAAATGTTCTGGCTCACAGCTTAGGAGAATAATCTTATACTCTCAGCCCTGTATGTATAAATGATTTCAAATCTGTCCTCATTTTCATGGAGGAGGAAAAGATCAACAGGATGATGGCATAAGAAAATCAGTCAATCAGCACACCAGTTTTTTCCTTATTTAACGTATTAGTCAAGAAAGCAGTTCTTGTTTAAAGAATGCTACGACTGAAAGGCTGGAAAAAAATTTGATGTCTGGAAAGGCCATATAGTGTTTTAGTAAGCTGGACATCAAATTTTGTGGTTATCTCATTCCTTAAAGTGAACAGGAGTTTGATGGACATGTGAAACAGCAGCAGACATATGGAACTGGAATAACACTTTACTGAAATCTGTGTGCACATCCACACACAAGCTAACACTGTTGAACTTGTTTCTGTTGGAAATATTGGGTAAACTTTTGAAGTAAACTCAACCCTTTTAAGGGAAAGTAGCAATTCTGTGATATCAAATGCAAGTGTAGTTCAGAAATCTGTTGTTGGCAGAGTGTAAGGTTGGATATGTAGAGAACTGGAGAAAATGCTAGCACCATCTAATGGATGAGAGATCATTCCTCAATCTATACGCTTTCTGTTATTTTCTGTACAAAAGGAGTGCTTTCACTTGAAGCTGAAATATCTCAAATTAGACAACATTCTGTCTGTCTTCCAATAAATGTGGTAATTTGATCGTTAGGTACCAGAACTGAGAAAAATGGGGGTTTTATACCTGCACCATCAGGGCTTGCTTATGTTAGTAATACACCTAATGCTGCTGATCAGTTATAAAACCCTCAGGCGTGTGCACACAAGTACTATACCTATCACACAGCATGTGTGATGAGGTGGTACTTGGAGTTTGGCGCATCCCTTGATTTTACCCAAACTTGCTTATTTCTAAACTGTGCTCATCTCCCAAATAAAAGACAGTTGGAAGGGAGAAAAAAAGCTTGCCTGAGCTGTTGTGTTTGAAAAAACCCTCACACTGAGCTAGAGCTCTAGCGCTTCAGTAACTATGTTTAGAACAGAGCTGTGTTCTTCTTTTTCCTTTTTAAATAGGTTATTTATCCTTCCATATGCATGAACGCAATTGACACAAAAGGCATAAAGAATAGTTATTTATTTCCACTTTTACTCTCTTGCTTCTTCCCTATTAACATTATCTCCTTGGTAACGTATCCCATGAATTGTCTGTGATATGCCAGTTACTGTGGTTGGCTTGTGCCTTGCTTCTTAAGTGTAATTCAGTTTTGTCTGTGATGTCCCACCCTAAACTCCTTAAAATATATTTGTGCTTCCTTCCCTGTTCCTCACTCTGCCCTGTTTCTTCTGAGTGTTTCTTTGTCTTAATTGATCCCAACTATAACACTACTCCTGCCTTTGAAATGAATAACGTTGAACTTAAGCCAGAATTTCTCCAAACATCTTTGTCTGTCAAACCTATTTTAATAATTAAAAGTGTTCAGGTACATCTTTTTAGCACCTCTTTACAATATAAAGCAATATCCTATCTGAATGTAAGCATACACATGCATGTGGTCCTTTCCATCAAGTTCCATTTTATTTTTTCTTCTCTACAGTGCTCTCATGAAACAGCCTACTGATTTGGCTTTAATATTTGATAATGTCTAATTGGAATCCACCTGAGCCCCAAGCACTACCACTTTTAACAGTAAATATGGCTGAGAAGGTTTTCTCTTTTTCAAGGGGCTGATCAGACACTTGAAAGTAGTTCTTTCGGGGTAAAAACAATATAGCAGACATCCATGTTTTGGTATTTAGATTCTGTATAGTTGTCCTCACAACTAGTGGGAAAACTGTTAGGCTATTTGAGATAAGATAGTATTAAGCTCTAAGCATCTGAATTGGCTTTGATACCAGCTACTTGAACTTCCTTGTTTCAGGACCAAAGGAAACCCCTGCAATTTCCTTACCATAATCATGCTGACTGGCACCCTGGAGGTCTTTCATCTATTCACAAACTTCTGAATGGCTTCCCAAATAAACACAAGGACATAGAAACTACATCCAGGCCCTCAGAAAATACACATTTGGAACCATTGCTCTCCTATGAAAAATTTTGGCTTCATTGATTCAGAATTTTCTTATAATGAGAAAACACTACATTGGCTACATCTGAAGATGTGCTTAGTTAGCTCTGCTAAGTGTCTTGGTGGCTCCCTTCCTTTTGCAGTAATGAACTTAATCAGAAGTGGAGGTATTTTATTTCTGCCTTCTGTGGCTGACACCTGCTCTCAGCGTACCTTGCCCAGTCATGCAGCATCTCAGAAACAGCAGTTCCAGATAACGGCAATCCGGTGTGAACGAGCTCACAAAATTACTGGTCCTTCATAGCAGTGTTATCTTTGTGTGCATTACAAAAAATGGAGATAATAACAGCAGTAATCTTAGTAGAATACATTATTATTAACATTTGTGAAGTGAATCTCCAGCCAGTACAGATTCTGAAATGCAAAATATGTGAGTAGCTGGCGACATCACAGAGGACAATTGCCATTATTTAATGTGGAGATAATCCTAGAGAGATAACTAAGTACTGGCTGTGTTAGGGGAAAGAAAGCTCGGTGTGAATAACCCTCTAATAGGACTTGCATGTCTCAGGTGCTAAAAGCAGCTTAGCTGCCTCTTCCCTGAGACTGTATGTGTGGCCATGCATGTGTGCATACACAAATGTGTCCTGCTGACAGCTGTCTAAGGAATCCCAAATACAAGCAAAGAGGAAAATTCCATTTATTTATTTTTTTCCTTGTCAGGGATATTAGATTACGTTGCGCTACTCCATTTATATCACCTGATTTATTCACTGGTGATGAAACTGGCTTTTGTCTATGTGTCAAGCATCCAAGAAAGAGCAATAGCATCTCGGTGAACAGATGAAGAAAACAATACAACTCCAATGCTGAAAGGCTGGGAGAAGCATTGTTTGTGTTGGGTGTCTGAGACGGCAGGTTCTCATCCACGTAGGTGTAATGGCATTGCACAAGCTTTTAATTTGTAGAAACTTTACCTCTGAGTGCATTTGTTTGCTTTGTCATTGTAAATGTGCTCTATGCCAGGTGGTGATTAAGATCCTTTATTCCAGTAACTTGTTCACTGAACCCTATGGACCTTTTTCACTAAGTAGTCCTTATTTCTCTATTGAAACAATAGTTTATTTTAAATTAGTAGAACATTTGCCCAAGATGTGGTACTTCTGTGTACAAGTATAAGAACAGATTGCCCTTACCCTTGGTGACCAGTGTGGTGGTCTACAGATGTGGGGAGAGAAGGACTGACAAAGGGAAGTATATTTCAGGCATTATAACCATTCGCTAATCTGTGTGGCAGAACAACGAATAAACAAATCTGAAGAAGGGTATCTGAGCTAGCAACCAGTGCATCTGCCCTTCTAACTAGCTGGGAAGCTATTGTTTTTGTTTCAGCAAAGCTGGGAAAAGGAATGTCGGATCCTTTTCTTAAAATACTTTTGAGATGCATAAACCAGGATCATGCAGCCTGGCTTCTTTAAACAAGGAGGTAAAATCCTCAGTCATTAATGTTTCAAGTAGAGCACCCCAATTCCTTCTTGGAAATGACTTGCAAACAGCATGGTGATCTCCAAGCTAAGAAAGGCATGGAAATGGAAAGAGACATGGTAGTTGCTGGGAGAATGAATATTGATAATGTAATGTAAGCAAACTGAATCCTGATTGTATTTGCAAATTTTCTAAGCTCACTTATTTCTCTCGGTTGACATGTCTAAAATCTTAATGTCAATTACCCATGATGAGGAAGGCGAGAAGGGGAAATTACCTGAGCTGTCAGCACAATGAGCTGAGCTATTGACAAGGAGCACTTACTAGAGGTATTTAGAGGTTGTTTGCTTTGTCAGCCACATTGGCTGTGTTATAAAAGAGATACAGTAATCTTTCATACCAGCTACAACTGACAAATACAAATCCTTTGACAGAAACAGACACTGTTATTAGGTTACACATTTGTAGCAGGATTTTCTTACCACAATGTCACCTATTTCAAGAGAACAAAGACTGCCCAGGCTGCAGGCTAAGATTACAGGCTTTCTCCTTGCCAGGGCAGGAAGGAAGTGTGAAGTCACCTGGGTTTGGTTAAGGAGGAGGAGTACTGTTCTAATGTGCTCTTTCAGTACACCTCCTGAGTTTGAAAGAAGTCAGACCAGCCTTGCGTGTTAGTAGGAGCCCTTATCATGGTCATTCTTGTACTAGGCCTCTGCATGAATTACTCTCAGTGTTTGGGGAACTGTTTTGGTCCAAGATGCAGTCTAGTTTTCTGACTGTAGGCATTGAAGAGACTTACAGAGGACTGGGCTATGAGACTTTCAAAAGTTTAGTTGGGTGTTGTTTCATGCTGCGCTTAATATCAAACCTCAGCACAACCATTCCACCTGAGCTCAGAGGTATAACTATGATCATAATCTTGACCTATTGTAGTACTTCCCAAATTCAGTATGAATTTTCTTATAGTCTTGAGTGCCATGTCTCAGACAAACAGCATTAAATCTTTACCTGAATGGTGTACCCTACAAAAGCATCAAAACTGGGCAAACTCTGTCTGCATGCCTGAGTTATCTATGCATGTTTTGCACATGTTTTTATTACTACTCTGGAGGTATTTGGATGAGTGTAAAAGATTTTCCAAGAAGCCTGAGAGGATAAGCTTACAGGGATACTGTAGGATTATAGTTTGCATGAGCAGCAAGTGAAAAGGTTCGTCCATGTGTTTGGGGAGCATTAAAAGGCCACTAATTGGCAATGGAGAAATTGGGTCAGACAATCTGCAGCCCTGGCAACAAGGACAGACCTTCTTACAGCCTTCCAGCTACAAGAGCTCCTTTGAAGGTAGTGTTTCTGTAACTATGGATAAGTAATCCAGGCAGTAAGTTACCATTTTTCTCAGGAGACTTGTCAGTATCTTTGTACAAACACGTTCCTTGTAGAAGTAGCACTGATGGTAAGCAAGGAAATACTTAAAAAGCAACAATGGCAGCCTCAGAGGAAGCTGTTTACAAGAAAAATTAGAGGAATAGTTCAAATCCAAAGTTGCTTCAATAAAATATGCAAAGGAAACACTAGTGTAAAAGATGAAATTAGAGTAAAACAAAGCATTTACCAGGCTCTCATCCTTGGTGGACTAAAATAATTGCTTTTTATAAATACTTTAAGCAGAAGATGCCTTTGGCTTACAAATTATCCTCAGATTAGTATCAGGACACACTGGATAAATGACAGTTCAGAAGTGGTCATAAATACTTAAGGTACTTCAGTTAGGTAGGCACAGCAGAGAGATGTTGGCCTGTGCAATGCAGGGAATGCAGGTAGGAAACAGGTCCTCTTGTGTAGAATAAGAAAAACAAACAAACAAAAAACTTGATTTCCATTTGTGTTTTTTTTCTTCTTCTTTTTAGTCAGGACTAGCAAAATGTCTGTGTTGTGACAGCTTTTTTTGTTAGCTTTTGAATTAATACACACCTGTGGTCCTGTTGGATATTCCAAAATATTGGAGAGCTGATAGACATAGAGATGAGTACCTGGCAATTAGGGTTACCTCAGAACTGCTCACAAGGATAGAAGAGTGGAGTGTGTGCACATGCATACCCGATTCCTATATATACCTATTCCTTTGTTTTTTGGTAGAACAGTAGCTTGGTTAGCTCAGTATAGGGTTGAATCACCACAGCAGCTGTTGCAGTATCTCCAGTATTTCTGGAGATGTTAATAAAGTAATTGACCTCCATCCTGTCTCTGCACATCTCGGTTTCTTTGTAGTGGAAATGCTAAGTCATGGCCCGAACCAGTGAATGAGCACCTGGTGGGAAGGCAGGGCCAACTGAGGGGAGCTCAGATGCAGGCAGTGCACCTGAATGACTGGAAGGGGTGGAAGCCATGATACACCCCTTCTCAGACCTCATTTAAGGGATGGCATGGGGGGAGGTGAGGGCCTCTTATTAGAGATCCTTGTTTATCTGTGGTCTTCTAAGGGTAACTAGCTTCTTTTCATTGTTTCTGTGCCTGCTGCATTTGAGCAAGTTCTCACTTGTTGCAGCCTGGGACTTCACTGCTCTGCTGTCATTGCTACCCTTTTCATCATGTTACAGTGTTAATGCTCTTCAACCAACTCCTTGTGTACATACAATTGCACTTCTGTATGAATGATACTCAGCTGAAACTATACAAGATTTTCTGAGAATGTCTATAAGTGTTTCTAGTGGGGCTGGAATTAGAAACAAAGGAGATGGGTACTGTGGGCTACTAATACCTTTGTTGCTTTAAGGATAACCTGTTTTGCTTATGTGAAATTCTCATAAGACTGAGGATTGCAGCAATTATTTGTTTATTTATCTTTCAGATAGGAAAGACTGTTATTTCTTTAACAAAAGCATGAGTCCTGTCCTTCTCAATCTTCGCTCCCCTTTTAGTTTTCAGGGGCTGGTGGTGGTTATTATTATTGAAGCTTTTTCTAGTATAGATCTGCTCTATAAGAAACGTTCTCTTTCCATAAGTTTTGCTAGCCAGGCAATACATGCAGGTCTACCACTGCTGATCAGGGCTCTGAGATCAGGGTGAAAGCACATTAGTCCTCCACGTTTGTATTCACAAATGCACAGATTAAGATTCATTGGCAATGTTTACTTTGACCTCCTGAATTACATGCCCAGCAGAATTTCACTAAATGATTTTTTCTATCAAGTCAAGCTTAAACTAGAACATACGTTATAGAAAAGTCACATGTTAAGCATGGATGCCATTAAGGAACATAGACTTAAGCAAACTATGGTGAGAGATAACTGAAGTATTTTACTTTTTCTTTTAAGCAGTTGTTTAAAGCTGATTGTAGTCAGAGTTCTGTCATGCTTCTGATCTTTAAGTGATAGATTTATGCCTTTTGAATCTCCTATAGAAAGGTGGGCTTTCAGCATCCCTGGAATTTCTTTGGGGAAAGGGGGGATCCTGTGTACTTGTGTTTTCTTCCAAGTACAGACATCACAAATGAATGTGCTACTCTGCTGATGGTCTAATTAACATTAAACTTGCAGCAATAAAAACACCACCTGCCTTCTCAACATACACTTTCCTAGCTGTCTAAATTCAATCCATATTTCATCATTTGGAGTTCATCCTGCTAGCTATCTAGCCATGACCCCAGTCCTGCGTGAATGACTGTAGAGTTTTTGCTATGACAGCTGAAGTTGCTCCTTGCTTGTTTAATTAGAGAAAACACTAGAAAGGATGTACAGGGCATTCGTTAAATCCTTTATTTCACACTGATAAAAGTTTCATTACTTTCAGTTTCTTTTTACTGTTCCGTTTTTCATCTAGATGACACATATTCATGCCTGAAAAAATTCGTGTGATATGATTCCCTTCTCTAACCAATAGTGACATAACTAGAAACCATAGCTCTAAACTGTGCCTGTACTTCTGTGTGAAATTGTTATTCATCTGGATTTTGGCTTTTTTTTTTCACTTGTGGTCTTGTTGATTTTTGATGGCTGATGTGGTGACACCTGTTTCCTTGTGCAAGAAACGTGTCCAATGGTTTCCTTCTAATTTAGCTTTTGCGTCTGTATGACCCATTAATTTGCTCAAACAATGCATTAATTGAGAGAGTAAGTAGAACATTTTGTATGCCTTTTCTTTCACGAAGTTCAGAATGCCTCCTTATGGGACTTATTTCCACTTATGTAAAACAACACTAAATCCTGTTATTTTCAGGGTGGGAGACTAGACACTGAGACACAGATCTCTACCAGGCATCCTGCTCAAGTCTTCATAAATGTTTTCTATGATGAGAAATGTATCTAGACTGTTAATGATGGCAAATAACTGTAGGAAGCAGGCAAGCAATGTGAAGTCTTTAGTGAGTTAAAGGAAGATTAAAGCACCAAAGGAATATTGTGAGTTTGCTCACCAAAAAATTTTAGACCTATTTTTAGTTGTTTGAACATGTTGACTCTTACATAAGATTCATTCAGAATATATAAGCTATTCAGTAAATATTCCCAAATGTGAGAGTCATATTTTCAGCCATTTTGTTTGTCTTTCACATTCTAAAATAGGCCATGGGAGCATTTCAGATATTTCTGTAATAGTTACATGAAGTTCTAGCACTGATTCGCAAGTATACATCATGTATTAATAACACTGCAGAGAAATCAAGACTTGAGCAAAGAGAGATTTATGCAATTTGGTATGTGTGTATGTATACCTAAATAAGTTCTGTTTCTTGATTGTGTGAGTGTATTGCACTCTGTCCTTTCTACATTACAGTGATATGATCACCAATGTAATCTATGGGATACTTAACCACAGTTGTTGCTGTTAGTAGCTGTGTTGGAGTTCATGCTTAGGTGCACAGAGCCAAGCTGACTGTCATCCCCCTGCCCAGAGAGGTGGATGTCACATGTGAACATGACCTTATGTGCCTGAGGAGAGAGAAACAGTCTGATTAAACGCTGAGGGCCTGTGGTATTGAGAGAAAGTCTGAGCCTTTTGGGAACAAAATACAACTGTGTTATCTTGCTGCAAGATATTGAGGTGCAGTAATGCTACTTGACTTTGTATAAGTGTAGCTTAGTCTCATTATGTGGGCAAAGTCACAGTTTCCAAAGAAAGGAACTCTTTTTTTTGTTATTCTTTTTTTCCCCATGACCACTGAGAACCACTGAATGCTTAGAAGGGTATATTATGATTTATTCAGTTTGCTGCTTCTCCACTCCTACTAATTTTAGGTATAACTGTAGTGTGATTATGCACGCTGTTGAAGGCTGAGACCCAAAGAGAATACGAGGGTTGATCAGAGAAGGTATGATGTTGGGGTAATGGATTTCACTCTTTAATGCTGTTATGACTGAAACAATGTGGTGAAAATGAGATTTGCGTAGTCTATTTAGTTTAAATATCTTTTGCTATATGTGATCCTTCATAAAGTCTCTACTGTCTCCAGAAAGAAAAGAGAGGTCTTAGATCCTGTGCTACTTGCCTTGTGTGCAGCTTCCTCTAGGCAGAATTAAAAGCCTGTTTCACATAAGTGTTTCCAAGCATTCATGGAATAAATAATAGGGAAAGGGGAAGTGTTGGAGAGATTTAAAACAAAGAAAACCTTTACAGCTTTGCCAAACTAAATAATTTTACGTAGTTTTCCTTTTGAGAAACAGTTTTTTAAAAAGGCATTGCAAATGAGCACATGGCTTATGGATATTAATCCACGTTCCTGTTTCCCTCTGTCTGGGGAGGTGGGATTACTTCTGCTCCCCCTGCTCACCCAGCCTACAAGTGGTTGCAACTCAGCACATGTATCCTGTTTGTTGGTATCTGCATACTTCCTGACTTGATCCTACAAGGAACTGCAGGGCATGGAAGAAACAAAAAACAAATGCCACTTTCCTAGAGGAAATTGCTTTACCTAACCATAAACAACCTTGGCCAGGTTCGTAATGTCTCCCAGATGTTTCCAGTGGTGGTCTGTGGGACTTTAATGCACCTAAACATTCTTATGCCATAAGTGCGAGGCTGCAAGTGCCTGACTTTAAGCTGAGGTGAAGAGCGACAGTTACAGGATTTAATTAGTGTCACTGTCACCAGATCTGGAAGCCTGTGACTAATTGTTTAGATTAATACCAAGCAATGTAAATCCACTATTATAAGAGTAAGCACAATGGAATGGCTTAGTTCCTCTACTTGCAAGGGAGAAAATAGGCCACTGATGTCGGGTCTTAACAAAACCATCCTATTCTTTTCTTGTTACCATGATAGTTTTCACTATTCTGTGCTGGAGATGGATTGCTTTGTGTGAAAATCTGAAGTGTTTTCTGTTCTGGAAGTAAGAGGTGTTCAGGCTGTGGCCTAATATGATGTGAGATACCTAGAGGGTCACGGCTGGGCAAAACCTGATAAAGCTACTTTACAGTTGGAAATTGAAAGCTCTCAGCCTCCTGTTCTGTGTCTCTGAGGTGAAAGAACTTAACCAAGGACCCACACAAACCCAACAAGCGATGTGCTGCACAGAGGAAGCAAAATGCAGTATTTCCAGAGCAAAGCCTTCCAAAGGAAAAAATGGTATAAAATCTTAAGACACACAATCAAATAGCATCTAGTAAAAACAATGGAAAGCAAATGGTGACACACAAAAAACCAACAACACAGGGCTTAGCACTAATTAGCAAACATCAGGCTGCTTCTGAAAGTCTACACAAGGAAGCATAAGCTGTTGTGTGACTCACAGTATGCATCAGATGAAGCAAATTCCAAACCTATTTTGCTGGTGCCTGGAGATAAACCATTTCAAAGAGGACTGTTTTTTTAGCAGCAGCAGTTTTAGTCACACCCTTCATAAAGGAGGTGCCCCAGACAACAGGCACCTTTGGGGAGGATGGCTGTGCCTGAAAGCTGGCAGTGGCTGTGCCTGCTCCCACTGCAATCAGGGAGCAATTCAGCTCTGTAGATTCTTGGGGAAGATGGTGGGTTAAAGAGACTAAAAACAAAAAGAGAAAAGCATGTTGTAGGTATGTGTATATATAACTTAAAAATGCATATATAAATATGTATACTTGCATTTCTTGAGGCATTAGCAATTTTTTAAATAATGTTTTCTCATGGGGACAAAACTACAGCTTTCCCAATGCTTCTTAATTTCCTTCTGGAATTCAAAACAACATCTCAATTTCTAGAGAGCTGCTGAACCAACGTGTTTTAGGTTACTTTGATTTCAGCATCTGTTTACCTGGACTTCTGTCATTCTTCATGGCTATTCCAATTCCTCTGACTTCTGTCCCTCTTTTCTTCCTGGGCTGGGTCTTTCCTTGGTGTTTGTGATACCTCTTTATTTTACTATTGCAGCATATTATGAGTCTCATTCCATTTTAAAATCTTTTTTTTTTTCTTCTTCTCCAGAGTATGGTGTTAAGTTTCAATTTGACATTAATGTCTAAATGAAAAATACTGGCATTTCCAGCAGAAATTTTCAGGAACTTCATGTTCTACAAAATATGCGTGATGTTTTGGCATTGTGACTGAATTCTGGCAGATTTCTTAAATGAAAAGCAATGCTGAAATATCAAATGACAGCACTGAATTTCCCATTCCTGAACAGTTCTACCCTTTGTTTACGCTATTCCAGCCTTAGTGTACTCATAGGGCTTTCTGTAATGCTAAAGAGTGGACTTGCTTAATCAACTCCATCAAGACTTCAGTACGTGCAATAACAAGTATATTCCTACTAGTTCTACCACAACAGAGGGAAACATCTATAGCCCAAGAAGTAAGTAAATAGTAGCAGATAATAAGTGCTGATACTAATGGCATGGCAGCATCCTCAATGCGATGTTGCGTCAGTAACATATCCCTGAGATTGACTTAAATCAAATATAGTCATGTTAATCAGATGTATCAGTCATGCTCTTAGATGTATCTGTTCAGATAGTTCTCTCCATGTTTCTTCGGTCTCCTAAACTAAACTGCTCCTGCTTTATTTTTATTTTTAATTGTTTGTCTTTCTTTGGTAGAAATCGCATCACATTTTAACCTCTATCCTTGTCCCTGGATGTGACTGTAAGCCTTTGGTGAGCTAGTACAGGCTTTCCATACTGGAGTTGTACATTTTCTTATTCACATGTTGTCAAATATTTCAGCCAAGGTCACTAATCCTTGCTTTAATTACAACCTCTCTCTTTTTTTTTCAGAAATAGCAGTTCTGTTCAGATGATGCTATTTTCTGTGACCAGTACATTTTCTACTTTCCTATTTAGACTTTCAGCAGCAAAAATACATTCAGCTTCTAGGTCCTATGCAAAATACCCTTGAGGTGCAGCTACAGTGAAAAGTGAGATGCGTGTATTGTGTTCTTAGTTTGTGTCGTATCTTTTTATATGCAATTAATCTGGCAGCTGCACTTTAGTAGAACTGAGATCAATTCCCATGGTCCTAAGGTCATACTGTGTGCAATAGTCTTCTAATTGTATAGCATAATACATCTCTTTAGAGATTTAATGAAAATATAACAATTTCTTCTGGAAATTTGTCTTTTGATGCCATTATGCAATTTGGTTGACCTCTCTGAAATACAAGATAAGTTTAAACAAAACAACAGTCATATTTTTAAAGGGTTTTTTCCTGAATTTTTAGAAAATTAGCTTTACATAGAACAATTGTCTAATAATCTGAGGTGTACTCAGCTGTTCCTTTTGTTCACCTAGAGGGTTTTGTTCTCAATAATGACTTAAACTCCAGTCTCTTTGCCTGCCTTGTCTAAACAAACAGCAGAGCTGGGCGTGGATGCCTCTAACCCAATGCAACCATCTGGACTTCAGATAGTTAACTCCCATAGGGCAGGATTCAGCTGACCACATCTAAAATGAAGTAATCTGCTTGAAAGCTGATGTCCCAAGTATCTGAGTGAAGAAGTGCCTCTTACTTAAAAATCTGGTTGTCTGTTTCAATTGCTGACATGTAATGAAGATGAATCCTATTCCCTTTCTACTTAGAAGATGGGAATCTCATGATGCATTTCCTATAATCTCTTACAAGAAAGTGGAAGAATACCTTTTCCTGGAAACAGGGGGGGTGGGAAGCTTTTTGAGCAGACTATGATATATGGATATATGGGCACTTCAATGCCTGCCTGAGCATGCCTTCTGCTAGTGCTGTTGTCATGTCCAGTGCAGTTCAGAGAGACTGAAAAAGAGGGCAGATGCTACTAGGGGGAACAGCACTTAGAGCATCAGCAAGCATTCCCTGCATTTCCTGTGTCCTCAGAAATGGCAAAGCTTTGCGTCACTGTGGGAGGGAATATGTTTGGCAGCAGATTGTACTTGACACAGATGGGAGTAGGTTTGGGAAGGATGGATTCGATGCCATGGGAGAAAGTATGGATGGAAGAAGGGTATTCAAATCATGTGGCTAGACGACCCTGCTGGGCAATGTCAAGTCCATTGTTTTGACAGTTATGTGATAATCATTGTGTGGCTATTATTTCCACATAAAAGAAAGAACACTTTTGAGAGAAGAGGTGGCTGGATGATTGCAAATAGTCCAAGTATGAGCTTCTTTCCATTAAGTGAAATACATAAGGCACTGGCAACCTCCTACAGATTGCTTCTGCCCATTCCTGTGCTGCTTGCGGGCTCATGCTTAGCAGAGCAGGATGGCTTCCAGTCAAATGATCTTTGACTAGTGACTCAGTTTTTAGCCTTAAGGATTGCTACAGCAGTCAGACCACTTGAAAAAATACTGCTCTTCATCTGCTGTTAAAAGGGATGAAAAAGAGCTTTCATGCCCATTTAAGCATTGTTTCCTGCATGCTGGTCATGGAGTTCGGACTTGTTTAGTAGTCTGTACTGTTGTTTCTAAAAACATACATACTTTTTTTTGTTTGTTTTCAGTTCTGAGGATTTTCAAGAAATAATGAAAGGATGTTGTTCACTATTAGGAGTATATAAAGTCATATGGGTGAAGAAATTACAAAAAGGAATAAGAGAGAGTATATTCAAGAGAATATAGCCATGAATAGTGTTTCTACTGTATGCCAAGGCTGAGAATAACTGGCTAAAAATGAAAGAAGAATTATCAAAACTTTTTTCCCTTACACTGCATATTTTTGTGCAGCTACTTGTATAGATTTATCCCTTGTTTTAGGATGGAGATTACAGTCTGATTTAAACATTAGCTCTTTGTAAGAACTCTAATCTATAGCAGAACATCCTGAAGTATAGACAGAATCAAGTCAAGGCCGCATGGACTCAGTCTTAAATGGTAATTCTCTCTTGGGAGACAATAACTACTCTGGGTCTCGAATGTTAGTAGCCTAATTCTTCTTTGGCTGAAATCAACTGTTCTTTCTGTGGAATTCTGTTCAAGAGGAATCAGGCTCCAGGTAAATGACACTGAGGGTGAAGATGTTTTTTCTTTTGTATGGCTTCCTGTGGCTGTTCCTTTGCTCATCTTACAATGTTGCGGTAGCTTTGTCAAAGCTAAGCTGTCTGCTGCCTAATGTAGTGGTACAGACTTAAAACTTCATCAGAGCAATGAAGTCTCAGACTTAAATAATAAATGAATGGTAGAGATTTTAACAAGATAGTTCTGAAAGTCACTTTTCTAACTTAAAAGCAATAGGTATTTCTTCAAACTATCTTAAAATGCTTTGGTGTATAAATTGATCTCATGTTGTTAGGATAAAATATTAGGAGTTAAATTAGTGTTTAGTGCATGTGTATCTTATGTTGTCTATATACATAGTGCATGGTATACCATTTGTCTGTACTGTCTATACCATGCAAGTTGCAAGCAGTGGAATCACCAATTCTTTCACCACCTTCTCTTTGCCTCTACAAGTGGAGAAATGTAGATACGCATGAGTATAGTCAAAGTTCTGTAATCAAAGAGCATTTTGGAGTGGTATGTTAGAAATTCAGTGTAAAAAAAAAATAAATTGTTAAAAAATAGCTGCTATTGTTCTTTCAAGACAGTATTTACTGAGACTATAGCCCCTGATCTGGTAGTAGTGGGATACAAGCAATCTGCTTGTGTGCTATTTAAATGTAGTCACCTGATGGGAGTGAAAAGGGAGACAAGTATGAAAGCTGCACAGCAACAAAATGTGAGGTGTTACCAAGAAGTTTGGGATGAGAGGTAAGTGTGAATGGCATTCAGTCTTGAAACTGCAGAGAGGGTTCCAAAAGGCACCCTTTAATCAGCTGAGTAGGAACAGAGACCACGCTGCCATATACAGAAAACATTGTTGCCTCCTAAATCACTGGTGCTAAATGTTTGCTGGAGGATTTCCATTAAGCAGCTGACCTAATATGCTTTTCTTCAGCTCGTGAGACCTCATGATACAGCTGTGACAGGTGGGGATGTCTGTGGGCTGTCAGCGGTATGCTGATATACTGGAGTCCCTGTAACAAAGGAGGTGCAAATCAGTTCTGCAATTAATAATGCTGCAAGAGGATGTAGGAGAGGTAACAGTTGCCAGGGCCCGTGCACCCATCAGAAGGGGGCAAGAGATAAAGAGCCCTTGGCCAGCAACGACACACACATTCCATCTGAGTCTGTTCTGCTTGTAGCCTTCATGATTTGGCACTGTTGTTTTCGTAGCTCATACCCACACAATCAAAAGTAGCTTCTTTAATGCTGTAGAACGTAATTATAGGCCTGACAGGCTCTGACAAGCTGGTAGAGACATTTATTCTCACAGCCGACAAATGCTTAAATGATTTTGTATTGGAAAATGCAGCCTGTGAAATGTTCTGTCTTAGTCTCTATTACTAAACCCAGATTCATAATGAAGTCTAGCATCAAATATTTATGTAAAATTACTTTAATCTGTAAACAGTTTTATCTTTAAAAGATGAAAACAGCTGAGAAAAATTAGTTGGGGGGGTTCCAGAAGTTTGTGTTACGAAACAGTGGTGTGTTTCTTTTTCGGTTTCTTCAGATTGTTACTTAGGTGACACTTTACAGACAGAAGTCCACGGTCTCCATTGCTACATGAAAGATGTTCATGTTCTGATGTATTAATAGCACTGTAACCTATCCCTGTTAGGGTCACTATGTATTATTAAAATCCTCTCACAAGACCATTTGGAAAAGCAGAAGGCTTTATATAATAACCATGAATCAGTCATAAATAAAACACTTTCCCACAGAGTTGTCCCCGAACCAGATTTTTTTTTCTCATCAGAAAAAGTCGAAAATGTGCGTGCTGATTTCTGTCTATGTTGTCCTCTCTGCCTCCTGGTCTAAGCTGTCTTACCTCTGAAAACAAGAAGAAACAAACAGACCCTCGTTTGCCATGAACCATCTTCAAGTATTTGGAAAGCCACAAGGAAGAGAGGGATATCTTCAGCTGTTTGAGCTCTTACTCAGAGGTTTTGACAGTGACTGAGCTTCTTTTAATGAGTTGAGTCATTATTTGGAAGCCTTGGTAGCTGGTGGTTCATCTGCAGTGTGGCTGAGTCTGAAAGAGACTGCAGTCTGATCCTATGGAATTGCACATTTATTATTATTATAATGGTTAATCTTCTCAGGTCCACCCTTTCTAGTCTGCTGACTATCCTACGAAGGGTGCTATGGAGGCTCTGCTTATCCCTGACATGAGGGATGCATAAATCTTAAACACTGGCTCTGCTGACAATTCTGTTTTTCATAAGGTTTCTGAAAGTAATCCCTTCCTAGCCACTAATCTGACCCAGTTAATATAAACTGATTTCTCTGGGATGAAAAGGGCAGTCTTTCCTGTAGGACTCACTCAGATTACTTCATGGGTTTTATACTCTCATCTATTGCGTTGTAGTTTGGAGGCCGTCCACATGAGTGTACAGCCTATATGAATGTGGTATCTGCATAACTAGAAGGCAACTTAGAATTAATAGTATCTACCAATTCATTTGCAGTTTCTTTGAAGTTAGCAGGTAGGAGGGGATAGGTTCTGCAACTAACAAGTTCTTTTTGGTTAGCTCTCTCTCTTGTGAGCATAATCTTACACAATAGCTGCTGAAAGATATGATGTCATTTGTTGCCATTTAACCAGGTCAAGGAAAAGTTGGTGCTGTAGGAAGGCTTGAATGTTGTGAGAGGGGTACCCCTAAGGTGCCAGTAATCTCCACTAGAGGATTTGTCTTTCTGAACAGGGACCTTTGCCTCTATGTACAGAAGGATATCAGGATAGGAAACAGAGTATTGCAGGGAAGTGCCTTTGTGATTTGTGTTGCTGACAGCATAAAGCTCCAAGGAAAGCATGATAATAACTACAGGTATTCCCTCTGGTGGGCTGAAAGGTCTATTTTGCATGGAAGTGGGCTTTTTTTTTTTTGCTACAGTGGTAGTTTAGGTGATTGCTTAAGGAGTCCAGATGAAACTAAGTCCTGGTTTGTAAAGCCAAGGACAGATCTTTTTGAGAGAAGTGCAAAAAGCTGCTTCTTACCAATGTTACTCAGTCATGTGTAGGTTGTTCAGCTGTAGGTAGCTACCATGCCTCCACATGCTGTTTTCATAGAGGCACTGAGAAAGCTGAGGGATGGTGCTGTTTATGTGTGATAAAAAGGAGATTTTGAGCTGTGGGTTGTCTTAAACAGACTGCCAGCACGACAGTGTTTGTGATCTTACCAGCTCTCTCAACAGCTCTGTACAGACAGTGGGTAAAGTGGAGGAGATATTTGAATCTTGAGGTGTCCTCCAGTGCGGACTGTGGAGATGAAAGTGCAGTTTCCCAGACCTCTTCTCAAGTGAGAACCTTTCCTCTACTGAAGTAAGCCAATATTGCTATTGACTGTTGCTAGTTCTCTCTGGCAAAGGCTGTAGAGTAAGCATGAGACATAATGCTTTGTTTTCTTTACTGAAGTCTGGAAGAATTACAGTCTTCAGGCCTCTCCAGTGCTGAACCCAATAGAGGGAAGTCCCACACCTTCATCTACAATGACAATTACTTTGATTTGAGGTCCTCTGTGTAGTGTTTATTATAGTGGTGTCAAAGCTTTTGGTAGAAAATAATTTTTGCCCAAAACTCAGCCGAGGAGATCAATGCCAGTATGGCTCTGCGTGTTGAAATCTATCAGTAAATAAGAAAGAGTCCATTTGATTGTACTGGGGAAGGCTTGCTTATGTTTTGGTTTTTATTATTATTATTATTTTTAAAAAAAAGGAAAATGCAAATCATTACTTCTTGCAGGCAACTTATAGAGATTTACTTTGGATTACATGCATGTTATAGGAAAGTATTTCTCCTTATGCTCTTACTGCCATATCCATTGGATGTCTTGGAGTTATTATATCTATGGGCACTTCCAAACTACCTCATGAATTGCATTTTTCATGCATCTGCTCTTAATATCTATGAAATTCAGTGACAAGAACAGGACTAGACAGCTCATGAAGGAATTGCAGAATTATTCTCATGTTTGCTTATTAAAACAGTTAAGATTCCCATCATTACCTGCAGCATACAGATGCTCTTGATTCATGTACACTAGGCACTAACCTCCTGTGGGAATGTTTACTCATATCTGTTTACTCACCATGCAACTCCTTATTTCCTTTCAGAAACTAAAAAGTAATGATGTGGTCACTTCACCGAATGTGCTGTATGAAAATTGTTCTAGGGTCTGACAGCAGTCATCCCAAAGGCTTGCTCAGGGCTATTGAAATGTTGCCATTTCTGATGGGAACTGCAACTAAACCTCTTAATGTGATAAGAGGCATTAAGAATATAAAAAGGCTCCAGCAGGTATTTAGAGCGTTGGAAGGTCTGATTTTATAGCCTGTAATCACATATTTACAGTGCTTCATTACTCTAAATTAAAGGTGTGATAAGCAAAGCAACAGCTGCTTTCCATAAAAGTCAGGAGAGGGCTGCTTGCCTCAGCTGAGCAAGTGGCATGTTGTTCAGAACAAGCCAGAACAGACTTATTTGTTCCACCTTCTGGAAATAAATAAAAGAACTGAAGAAAAGTGAAAGGAGGGTGGGGAGCGAAGAAGGGAAGAGGAGAGGATATGTCTTGCCAAAACTCATGTTAAGATTCTGTAATTGAGTACAGTAGGTGAGGAAATGTGGAAGTTTTGTATTATAATATAAATCTCATTGCACAGCACTAACTGTATACTATCTTACATCTTTTGCTTTGCTACCAGTCATCCAAAACAAGGCCTGCAGTACAGTCAAATTGTCTTAATACAGTTATTGTCTAAATTTGCTAGCAAAGGAATGTTTTGTATATAAAAATAAGATTACAATACCCTAGATTTCCGTATTAAATTTTCCAAAGCCAAATTTGAAAGAATTCAGTGTAGAGAATAATTTTAAAAGGCTCACAAGGTTAGTGCTAGGGAGGTGCACAGTCATTATTTGGCAGCTCTGAAGCCTGCATGCACATGTAGATATAGTCCTTTCCTTGCAGATAAAGATGTGAAGTAGAGAATTATGCACCTAGGAACATACTCATGTTTTTGGATGTTGATTCTGGCTACCCACCCAGAATTAGGTTCTGCATTGCATTTTAGGCTGTGGTCATCCAAAGCTCACAGTCCTTCAATTCTGGTGTAAGCTGGGAACTAGTCCCAGCATTAGGAGCTCACAACATGGAATAAATTATATCCTTGATGACCAGGGGCACGAATGAATGTATGGCATCCAAAAACTTTTGAAGCAAAAGCAAGGTACGTCTTTGCCAGGAAAAGCAAGGATGCTGATAGCAGAAGACCAGCACAGAGCTATGTAGTACCTCATGCTGTTGTAAAAAGAATATATGGCATCCTGGGATACAAAAGAAGGAGAACAGCCTAAAGAAGAAATGAGAGAAGTCATAAATATTATTAAGCACTGGTAGCACTTCAGATAAAACTCCAAGGCTAGTACTAGGTAGTATGTGCTAAGAAAGGTGTAATCCAACTGCAGAGGATGCAGAAGAAGAATGATGAAAGCGAACCTGCAGCTTAGGAATGTTTTGTCTGTAGATAGGAAGAGCAGGGTAGATATTAGGAGAGAAATTCTGACAATAAGGATGGTGAAGCTCTCAAATACATTGCCAAAGAAGGCTGTGGAGGCTCTTTCACTGGAAGCTTTCCAAAATAGACTAAGCAAACATCTGTTAGGAATGATATAAGTATATTCAATTCTCCCTTGGAATATAGGGGAAGGAGTAAATTATGCTTAAAAGGATGAAATAAACTGGTGGATTTCAAACTCTGGGTTATGCTACGACACCTGAATTAAAAGGAGATTGAAAGTAGTGTCTACGTCTAATAGTATTTGACCTTGAAATGTTTTCCCCAATGAACATAACTGATAAGACATAACCCAAAAGGGAGTTGTGCTTTTCAGATGAAAATTGTAACAAATGGCTTTTGAAGGTTTTCCTTAGCTTTCTGAATATGTGATCTTTGCAAAATAACCACTAGAGCAACACAAGTGGGCAAGAGGAGGATGAAATTCGGATCTCAATTTACATTAATCTGTAGCAATCATTTTGTTAATTTATAAAAATACATACTGCTCTTGGCTGTCCAAACCTGTGGCCATTGGTGTTTAAAGTTGTAGTCAGTTCTTTATTGCTAGTTGAATGTTCTTCCAGAAAGATGTACAAAAATGCATTTTTTCTTCCCATGTAATTTTAAAAAAATGCCTGGAAACATTAATTTGCTCCTCGAGACAAAGAACAATAATTATATGTTCTATCTTATAGACAGTTCTTTTAAAAGGTATATGTGTAAGACAAGAGCATGGCTAAATACAGGAAGCTTAGAAAATCTTCTGTGAACAAAATCTACTGTTTTCTTCTCAGTAAGAGATGGAGTTTACAGAGTCGGACAGTCCTTTTCCTTATAGGAAATAAAGCTGGCTAACTTTTGAAATTTGGGCACAAATGAAAGCATCTGTAGAGTGAGATAAAATTAGTTCAGTTCACTTGATGAGCAATGGCTGAGTGAGAAACTGACATCAGATTACCACTGCTTATACCTTGGGAAAAGACCATGTATTTTGATCACTTACTTAGAGGCTTCTTTAATTTCAGTTTTGATTCTGTCCAAAGATGGAGATACCACAGCCTCTCTGTGCACCTGATCCAGTGTTTGATTACTCTCCTGCTATCCTAAAGGGAGAAAAATCACCTCGGTCACAATTTTGTTGCTGTAACTTGTGTTTTCTCAAATTTGTTACGCTGCCATGAGTGAAGGTTGGATCTGCTGTCTCTCTAGTCTCACCATTAGCCTCTGCTGATATTTCCCTACTTTTAGCATTCCCTAGGTTGAGCAAGCTCAACTGTCTCAGTCTCCCCTCTTACCGTGTCTGCTCCAGCCCCATTAGTCATCGTGGTAACACCTTACTGGCAACTGGCACGCCTTGGTTAGTCAGTGTGGCTCTTGTATTTTCTTGGAAGGGGGGAGGGGAGGCTGAAACTGGGCACTGTATTCCAGATATAGTCTCACAAGTGCTGAAAAGGGAGAAATGACTCCTTTCCTCCTAATTTTTAGGATGATTCCACTAAAAGAGACATCCAGATCACTTTTGCATTAGTGTGGTGATTCATAACTGCTAGTTAATCACCTGTCATGCTTGGTTGCATGTCCAGGTGATAAGTAGCAGAAGGATTCTAATTTTCTAAGGTTTTCAAGGTGAGAGAGCAGCAGTGAGGGCTCCTTGTCAAGATCTGGCTGTTTTTGACACTAGACAGCAATGTCTAATCATCTCACCGCAGTAAGGGAAAAAATAAGCCACAGAAAAATTTTGATGTTCAGAATCTGCTGCATTATGTTCATATCCTTAACAACGTACAGCTCATGTTTTACATAAGGTATGTGACTTCAGCTTCTGGGGTAGACATATTAGGAGTTTTGAAGAATATACTGGCAGATACACAAACACAAATCAAAACACCACCACCGAAAAAATAACCCCACCATGAAAAGAAAAAAAGGAAAAAGCAAACCAACAATGCAGGAGTTGTCCTCTTAATTTTAGTTCATAGTAATGCTTCAGAATATAAGGCTCTCTGAGTACTTGTCCTCTGGCTATTTGTCTACAAAGACCTGGAAACTCTGGATAGATCTAAGCACAAAGATTAGACGCAAGCTTCTTCAGCACTTGAGATGTTTGGATTAACCACTTTTATTCATGCCTGTATATTATGTTCATAGAACCACAGAATGGCTTAGGTTGGAAGGGATCTTAAATGCTACCCAGTTCCAGCCCCGTGCCATGGGCAGGACTGCCAGTGTCTGGATTTGGCTATTCAGGGCCCCATCCAACCTGGCCTTGAACAGCTCCACCAATGAGACATCCTCAGCTTCTTTGAGTAACCTTTTCCAGTGCCTTACCGTTCTGTGAGTTAAACATTTCCTCCTAACATCTAACCTTAATCTCACCTCTTTTAGTTTAAAACGGTTACCCCCTGTTGGCCTTCCAGGCTGCAAGTATAGACTGCTACTTCATGTCCAGATTTTCATCCAAAAACCTTCCAAGTCCTTCTCCACAGAGCTGCTCTCAATGAGTTCTTCTCCCAGTCTATGCACAGCAGGGATTACCTTGACCCAAGTGCAACAGCTTGTATTTGGCTTTGTTAAACCTCATTAGGTTCTTGTGGGCCCACTTCTCAAGCTTTCCCAGGTCCCTTGGAGTGGAATCCCTTCCTTTTCCATTCTATGAAGTACACCACTCAGCTTGGCATCATTGGCAATGTTGTTGACGGTACGCTGATAAAACATCTAGGTTGTCTAGGTTGCTGATAAAGATGTTGAAGAGCACCAGACCCAGGATGGATCCTGGGGTAGACCACCCTTGACCAGCCTCCTCCTGGATATAATCCCATTGACCACAACCTTCTGTTTGTGACCATCCATTCAGTTCTTTATCTACTGAATATTCTACCCTTCAAATTTATATCTTTCCAATTTAGAGATTGTGATGTGGGACTGTATCAAAGAAGGCCTTGCAGAAGTCTGGGTAGAAGACAGCAGTTGCACTTCCTTTGTCTTCTGGAGCAATCATTCAATCACAGAAGGCCACTACAGTTGTTGCTATTTTTCCCTTCTCATTTATTGGAGGGGGATTCATTCTCATTTACCTGTCTCTTCTGATCAATGTACCTATAGAATCTCTTCTTGTTATTTTTCACATCCTTAGCCAAGTTTAGTTCCATCTGCATCTTTGCTTTCCTGATCCCTTCTCTATAACTTCTTGACAGCATCGCTGTATCTCCTCAGGACACCCATCTGTGATTCTACTGCCTGACTTCTCAAATGAGATTTAAAATAATATTTTGCCTGTGTCTCCATGCTCGTTTTAACCTGTTTAAGATCTTTTAATTATTATTTTTTGTCTAAGGCTTCTTTCCACACAACAAAATTGTTGAACATCACGGCAGTCAATAAAAAGAGCCGAGGTTTACTTTGCGTGTATTAACACATCAACTCTCACTGAAAAAACAGGAAAAAATGGAGGTGCATTAGATGGAAATATTTCAAGATCATCTTGAGACCCCTGAAAGTTTCAACATGAGAGCACATGCTCAGATGTTAACAAGGACTTATGTCAGAATGAGTAAGGTTTTTGTTTCCTGGATTTTAACTTCTGGAGTGTCTTTGATAAAATTGTTTGTTAGTTCAGAAGGATCAAAGTTTTAATCTACATTCCTTCTAAAGCTGATGGAAAACTGATGTTCCAGTCAACTATGAACACTCTTTACAAAGGTAACATTCTCATCTAGGGTAGATCAGCATTCCAAGAAGGACCACCTCGTTTATTTGTTTTTTGTTACTTGTGACATAAATACAATAACTGCTGCTGTTGCCAGAGGTTCCATGTCCAAATAGCTGTCTACTTGTATCTCTCAGGAGCCAGTTCAGTGGTGCACTGAATAAAAGCAATTTCAGCCTGTTAGACTATCTCTGAAAATTTCTGGCAGTTTTCGGCACTCTTTTATGAAGCATTGTTGCCTAAGCTTGACAGGAGTTGAGAAAGCAGTCAAAGACTGGACTATTTGGGTTGCAAAACTCTTTTCTGGCATTGAATCATCTTAATCCCTGCCAATCTTACTTCATTTTTCAGAATTCTATGGATTTTTTTCAATCTTTTCTTTAATATCTATTTTCCAGCTTGCTGGCCATGCATGATCACATTCTTTCTCTTACTCTCTAGCCTAGCCTCCTTTAAAGTGCTGCTCCGGGGACCAGCAAAAATGGGTTGCCAGATAGAGCATTATCTCTAATTACTACCAAAAGAAAAAAAAAGAAAAGAAAAAAAGACTCCTGAAAACAATGTGGAAATATATATTAAAGGAGGCTTAACTGAAGGAGGCAATCATAAGCACAAGCAGTTACATTAGATAAAAAGGGAAAGGTTTAAGTATTTGAGAATTTTCTGCTCCAAAGTTTCTTTCTGATGTTGTTTTGTAAGACTACAACTTTAAACTTAAAATGTGTTTAAAACAATGCTATCTGTTGAATTCTGACAGCTTTTGAAATCCTCTAAAGCCTAAAATTTTGGTTCCTAGGATTTGCACTGTGATATGACTCCTTGGAAATGACATAAATTCTTATGCATAGTTGTTCTTTCATGATTTGAAGTTGTTCTTCAATTCCAATTGCTCACATACTGCTTGGCATCAGCAATGGTAATTTCTAAGTAAGTCATGTGGGGCATTTGACATCACTCCTTGTCTTGTAAAGGATATTGAAGCTACTATCAATAATAATAATAACAATAATAACAATAACAACAATAATAATAATAATAATAAAATATTGTTGCAGGAGGACATGACAAATTAAAGCTTCAGATGTTCCTGCTGATCACACCCAAATTTAGCTTTTGAGCAAAATTCTTTTGTGATATCACTTCAGAAGGTGATTGCAGTTTCAATTCTGTAAAGTTCCGTCATATAAGTGGATCACTCTTTTGTTGATTAAAATGTGAGTGCTTAAAGTACTAACACAAATTAATCATGCTGAGGAATACATCAGTTAAACTATCAGTCTTGGCATCAGTGTCAGCTTCAGGATAAAAGCGGTCTGGATACTTTTTCTGTGTTTCAGGATGAACTTTCCTGGAAATTATTCAGGATCATTTTTCTAGGTTATGATACTTAATTTGCTGTTTTATCTTATATATTACTAATCAAATCACTTTATAAGGTTATCAGCAAGGTACACAGTCTGCATAGACAGATCATCTTCAGTGTGGCTTTCTGAAGATTGAAGAAAGAATTCTGATATTATTTGAGCACTGGAACAAGTATTCTGAAGAACCTGTAAAAAGTACTGAGGATTCACTGACAGGATAAAGGTATCACTCCATTGTTAGTCCAGGCATTCTTTCTTACACGTAATCAAATTACTTCCCGGTATACAAGTCAGAAAGATACTTAGTCATTGCTTCTTAAGATGTGACTTCAAATGATGTTTTAAAACAATTGCAGAGGCAGTTTAAGATTTGTTTTGTTGGGTTGTTGTTGTTTTTAACAAAATTAATGAAACATAAGAAGAGAAGCTTGAAGCAAACGCTTTTACTCATGTTTCACTAATTGCACATATTCAGAAGAAATGTGTTTATTTCTGTCTGCATTCAGTCCAGGGTCTACAGTACCTATTTTTAGCAGCCATGCACTATTGTTAATCTGAGATTTTTGACTATCCAGTGAGTCAGAAGGTCTGAGTGCCCAGAGATACATGAGTCAGACAGGCAGGAATAGTCTGTTCTTCTTCAAGACACCCTGAGACACAGATTTAAAAAGGAGGTTTCATACTTAGTGAACAATACAAATGGAAACATAATGTATAAATAGAAATCCTTTTACCCTTCACATTGGATTCTTTTCCCAGGAAACTCTCGTCTCAAAATTGTTACTTATTATGCTATCTATTTGTATATGAGAGGGGCTTGGTTGTCACCCTTCTTAATCTTTTCATAGCCTCCGTTTATTGGTTAGTTAATGTATTTCTAGGACAAGTAATCTTTCTGTGACATAACTATTCCCACAGTAAAAGATGGAATAGATAAGAAACCTAGAGAAGGGGTGTGGGTCAGGGAGGAGGATTTCATAATCATTTAAATTTATCTTCTGAAATGGGCTCTTTTAGGAAGGACAAATTTCATTAAAACAGCAAAGACAAAGAGGTGTGTGTGGTTCTCATGCATCCTTCTGCAATGTGTTTCAATTCAGTCGCACCCTCTTCAAAGTTTACCTGAGGATGGCAGAAATATCCAATCAGCTATAAAAGTTGGTGAATTCTGAGCTGAGGTTCAAGCTTGATAAGTAAATGCAAGCTACAAATCCACACCAGAAGGCTTGATGAAGGAATAACCATTCTTTGGTGACACAGTGGTTTAGGAATGAGACAAGTATTACACTGTACCAATTAAGGTCATTGATTTAAAGCCACCTACCTCACAAGAGTCTAAAATGCACAGAGATATTATAGAATCACCAAGGTTGGGAAAGACCTACAAGGACATGAAGTCCAGCAGTCCACCTGTCACCAGTATTATTCAGTAAACCATGTCCCTCAACACAACATATCTGTTCAGAGAAGAGACATTAATGATTTTAGGTCTCATTACACCAGAACACAAGCAGCGTTAGCTGTTTGCTTTGTGGTCAGTTTTAGCAGAAGGCCCTAGGATGAATGTGAGTAACCTGCTCTTTGGATGAAGGAAAAATGAAATCTCTACAACACTAGAAATAGGTTATCAGAATAGATTACTAAGTGATGCAAGGGAAATGCATCTTCTAACATCTCTGTATTTAGACGGAAGTTGCAAATGTCTCCTTTTGCTTCTAAGCTGAGCTAAGCTCAGTATGCTCAGTCTCCTTTGGATTTACTTCCAAGACAAGACTCATAAAGTGATTTGTACAGCTAACTCACCAGCTATTAATTTTTACTATTTAAAGAAATTGTGGCAAGTAAATGAAGCAGAACTGAATTAAACTTGTGGTAAAATAGTTCCAATTGTTTTCAAAAAAAGACAAGCAATTGGTCTTAAACCACAAACTAAAGGTTAAATTAAATATTTGTACTGTATGTATTATCTGTTAAGCACTCAGAGGGCATGTTGGGCTGTGGTTTAGTTTCAGGAGATTACTGGCAATGAAACTTTTTTCTAGCTACCTGTATTCTTGGAGCCGTCTTCTCTTAATGTGCTCTTCAGAAGCCAATTCCTCTTCTGCCCCATGGTCACTTGGGCGTTATTTCCAACTGCATAGTTAGCTCTGTAATTGACAATGTGGGAATGTCCAAGTGGAAAAGCTGGTAAAATAAAAAGATGGTGTTGTTAAGAGCAGTCAATGCATCCAAACTTTTCACTGTTGGAGGTATCAAGACATATGACAAAAGTTGTCCAAGTTCAGTATTTTCAAGCATATATACATACATACAACAATAGGGAACACACATCCGGATTTTGCTGGATAATACTCAGCTAAATTTCAATGGTCTTTCCCACCAACAAAAGTTCTAGAATGCATTGTCTTTGCTAAGAAGACTAATCAGAGCCAGCACTTTGACAAAGATCATGCTGAGTGTGCGAAGTCCAACAGAAGTGTCTGTGCAACAGTCACTGATGCATGTCTGTATTGTTCCCATAAATGGAACTTCTGTGCTTTGTAATACTGACACATTTTGGCATGTATAGGCTGTGGTATGGCACAGATGTCTCATGAAAAGTGTTTTTAAAGATGGCAGTATTTTCATTTTTGAGCCAAGGGATGCCAGTCCCTGATGACTATTCAACATATACTATGCAGAGATTCATAGAAGGAAAGCAGCTGTGCATAATAAATGAGCGTTGCCAAGCACAGATACAGGTTGGGCAGAGAATGTCTTGAAGGCAGCCCTGAAGAGAAGGTTTTGGGGATGTTGGTTGATGAAAGACTCAACATGAACTCTCAGTGCACTTGCAACCCAGAAGGCCAACTGTATGCTGGGTTGCATCATGAGAAGTGTGGCCAGGCAGTCAAGGGAAGTGACTCTGCCCCTCTTCTCTGCTCTCGTGAGACCCCAGTTGTGAGGCCCTGGGGTGACCTTATAGCAAGCACTCTTCCAGTACCTGAAGGGGGCCTACAGAAAAGGTCAGGAAGGATTTCTTTTAAGCGCATGTAGCGACAGGATAAGGGGAAATAATAGTTTTGAACTGGAAGAGGGTAGACTTAGACTAGGTACTAGGAAGAAATTCTTTACTGTGAGGGTGGTGAGACACCGGTACAAGTTGTCCAGAGAGGTTACTCCCACCCTGGAGGCATTCAAGGTCAGGCTGGATGGGGCTTTGAGCAGCCTGTTCTAGTGAGAGGTGTCCCTGCCTATGGTGTGAGATTGGAACTAGGTGACCATAAAGATCTCTTCCAATCCAAGCCATTCTATTCTTTGATAATTGCATAATTGTTTCTTAAATGAGTAGTCTAAGTTAGTCTCACCATCATCCACCACAAACGTGTGATCTGACTTTACATTCCGACAAGATGAAATTGATAAAAGGAATATTAGAAGTTCATGTGTGCTTTTTAACATTGAGACCAGTTGCCTTTTTGTTTTGCTTGACATTTAATCATCTGGACAACTTCAAAATTACTATCTTTGTGTTTGTTTGTTATGATATTCCTTCTTGATTTCTCAGTCAGTCTTAAACTACTTAAATTGTAACAGTGCCCATTTTGATGCTTGTTTATATACCTGGACAAACTTTAATCTTGGTCATGATAGAATAAAAATAATAGTAGAGGAACACATTCAACTGCATGTTGTGAATAAATCGTTCAGAGAGAAAAGCTTGTGGAAACAAACCACTACCACATTGTACCACACTCAGGTCAAGACAATAACATGTCTTTTATTGTCATAAGTATGTAAATAAAAACAGGGGAGAAATAGGTGTTGTTCTACATCCACAAAAGAAAGATTTGAAAAGTAATAATAAGAACTGACATATCTGCTAAAGGAAAGATGACCTAACAGATTATTTTCAAATATTAGAGAAGTAGAGGATTCCTTGCTATTAAATATTATCACTTATGTCTGTTCTCTTCTGTCCATCAAGCATTACTTTGTGACAGTCTGTAGCTCAGAGATAATTAAGTTTTATTCAAATTACATTACTAACTCTGTAACTCATACTATGTGTAATCTTAACTATCTAAAATGATTCTGTAGGAGGGATGGCTTTCCATTTAAGCCAACCTTTTTTTCTGTGCATTGCACAACATTCAGAAAAAAATATCTTCAGGAAGTTTCGTTACCACTTGGTTGATGTCAACTGAGTCTTTTAATTACAAAAGCATCTACCTTCCACAGTTTCATAATGCAGTGTAATTTATTTTCCATTCTAAAAGAGATGAAAGATTTTACAATTTACAATTATGCTCATTAATACTATTTTATTTTACTGGAACAACAGTCCATTACATGAGTAAAAGAAATGTTTGCTGAATTTCCCTCACTATTTGCTTGCCAAATAGTCATGGTCTCCAGCTGGAGTTGCTCCAGATTTTCACTAACATAGAATTAGAGTGAATTGCAAATGTTTTTAAGGTGGGAGAACGGCTTCAAATCTGAAATATAAGGTCCTGATTTTTATTTGTAACGATGATGATTAGAAACACCTCTAGTATAACTAGCAGAATTAATGCTAGTGAAAAGTCAATACAAATGAGATTAGAATAAGGTGGAATCAAAATGATAGTTTCCTGTCAGATCCAACATCTATTTTAGGCTTAATTTATGCCTGGGCTAGGAGCCAAGAAGATCTTTCTCATGAATATGCAGGCATTGGTTGTGGGGTAAGGAAAGTGGAGGATGTGGATTGTTGTGTACTGTTTGGCTGCAGCTACTTTGACCATGAATTGTTGGTTTGATTTCATTTTAAAAATTTCTCTAAACGGGTCAACTCATTGCAGAGGATAATATACATCAGTGAATAAAATTACTGTTATTTAGTTGCTGACCTGGAGAGAATAAAATGGGAACCATAGGCAATAAGGAGAGATGTGAAAGAAGTACATAAATCATTCTGCATGCAGAGTGATAATAAACCGAATCAACAAACATGTAAGATGTGTATCTGATAAAAAGAGCAGGTTGAAAGCTTTCAGCTTTCAAAATTGGATTGATTCTTGTTACTGAGTTTGATTTTACAACTGATGTTGTAAAAATGAGTGAGATGCCTTCTATTTTCTTCCACTCCTAAAATGCAAAGGTAGGCCATAGCATTGATTTTAAAGTGAATATTTCTCGTAAGTCTTCATAAATACCAGCATTAAACCTTATTTAGAGCATTAAAATAATTTTATAGCAAAACCATTTTGGAGAACTTGATAACGTGCTCTGACTCCAGAAGTGTGAAAGACCTCTCTGCATTGATTCTTAGCAGTGCTTGAATACTAATGTTAGAAAAAAGCAAGCCTGGGGAAGAATGCATATGGGATCTACTTATCTACAATGCTTTATTTCAGAATCCACTTCAGTGGTCTGACAGCTTGCATATATTCATAAATCTTGATAGCTACATGGTCCGTATTTGTTGAATGATTGGTATCATATGGAGAAGATTTAAAAGGCTGTGCTAAATGCGTAATCTCATACACTATTTCTGAAGAACAACTTTAAAGCTCTTGCAGATAGAGAAGGAAAAGTATCATCTGAAAGTGTCCTAGAATGTTGCTATTTTGTTCCCTTCAGCACTTGAATGTGTCTTTGATAAAATCCTTTTCTTTTTCTTGGACATTTACAAACAAACTACTGTTGAAGGCAAAAATAGTTAAAATTTCTTTCGGATTTTCTTTTGTTTTCCCCCTTCTTTTTCTTGCCAATAGGAATAATTCTATCAAATACATAATTTTACTTCATTCATTTTTGGTTGTGCTTTCACATATGAAATTTGTGAGGTGGTTTCAAGTAGCTTTTCAAGTAATTATGAAGTACCAAACGTTGCTGACTATAGTCAGTGTAAGCATAAGAATGGAGGCTCCTAATAAGGAAAACAATCTTTTCCTTCAGCAAAGGAGCTAGGTATAGACCTCTTAGCATTAAGCACTTTTTAGTTGTCCAAAGATTTGATTCGAAGACGTAGATTTAAATCTGTGTTAAAATGAGGACAGCCTAGGTGCCAGTTACATAATTAATCCACTAGATCATGCCACCACTTAGCTCTGCTGTTAAGAAATGTGTGCCTTTGTAACCTCTCTGAGATGGGGCCTCCTGATGAGATAATGTACTAGGGAACAATGATGGGTTGTTATGTAATGAAACCAAACTCTCTGTAATCTATGGCTGTGCTGGTTAAACGGAAAAAATATATGTATGTGCAGTTCAATCTTTTCTTTCTGGAAGTGGTATTCTGTGCTTAGTCTCTCCTTTAAAAAGCACTGAAAAATAGCTTTCCAGGATCCCTTTTCCAAGGTCTACTGCGTTTGTTGTGAAAGGCTAAGTGTAAACATGAGTAGGCAACAAGTAAATCAAATGGTTGAATTGACAGAGAATGGAGGCCAGACTTCCAAAAAACATAGGCAACTGAAGATTCAGATATACACCTAATGATATTTTCTTGGGGCCTCAGAGACAATGTACACCTTTACTTGGTTAGTTGTGTCTGAAACTCTCACTTGGCACTATTAGCCCTTTGAGTCTTCTCGATAGCTTTGAAATTTTGGCTCAGGGAGCTGAAAATCTGTTTTCTCTGTTCTAGAAACCTGGCACGGCCTGCATGCCCTGGGTGTTGGGGAAGTTCCAGTGATTTCTAACAGGCAGATTTAGCTATCTGTTGGTTTATAGGCATGTTTTCCTCTGCAAGCCATTACAATAGTCAAGAATTCCCTCTTTTGTGTTTTTATAGTATCTGCTTGATGTGGTAAACCATTTTGTGAGGTATGTATGCTCTCATATGAACCAATTTGCAGGCGTAAGAAAATAGGATATGCTTTTGGTTCTGGAAGACTGCATTAGCAAGCGTGACATGTATATAAACACTTGCTTTTACTTGATCTGCACCTCAGCAGTTCACAGGGAGCCCAAAACCTGGACCTCTCCAAACTGTTCTTGCCTTGGCTCGTAATCAATCCTGGGAGCAGTCAAAGGCAAACGTACATTTTCATTTGGCTTCTCCAGTCCTTACTTTTAGTACCTGCTACAAATGAGGATATTTTCCCAGTGTGTGTAAATCATACATCCAGCTATTGCTTCCATTCTTGTCGTTCTCTCCTTGTAACTGAAGGAGACCATCTGATTATTTTCTTAATTCTATACATTAATAAGGCTAGGTAATGCATGCTTCTGACCCAGAGCCACTGGTTGGGGATGGCCATTTATTAAAAATAATAATAATAATAAAAAAAAATCTTGCATAACATGAGTGCTTAATCACTAACAATAAAAGCCACAAATGCTAATAACTAAACAAATATGAATGAAAACCTTCAGATAATGGTTTGGCCATTCCATGAGTTTGTGGATCAACCCAAGTTATATCATAATTGCAGAAATGATAAGAAGCCTTCTAAACCCTCTCACCGTTTCATTGTTCTGTTCTTCTATAATGCTGAGTGCATGCATTTTCAATAAAACATAACTGATCAGAGGAGACAGAGAAAGGAGAAAAAGTAATCCAGACCTGGCTGTACGTAGTCTCCCTGCTTTATGTAGGATTTTCTAGCTGGTTGGATTCATAGTAACAAGGATTAGGGAAATAAACCACTTAATAGCAATACGTTAAAATCAGAGTTGGGGGTTGGGGTGTGTGTGGAGAGTATCATGGCAGTAACTCTATAATTCAAATCCAAAAGCAAACACCTACCTCAGAAAAAGGCACTTGATTTGTGAGGGCTGGATATAATTAAAAAGCATCTGATCAATTCTAGTCTTGAGATGGTAATCATATTACCCCAGATATAGTGGTTTGAAGCTAGAAGGCAACAAGAAGAATATATCTTTTACCCCTAGATTTTAAATCAAAACATGTGGCTTAAATGGATCCTCGGGTTGCTTATGATTAAACTTTCCTGAACAATACAGGAGTTTGCCATTTCTCAGCCAACTGTGGCATCTGTTTTTGTATACTTCAAATGCAATGAAGATTAGGGGTGGGTTTTTTTGTTTGTTTGTTTTTCTCTTTGGACTTCCTGTGCAGTAAAAGTAGGGGATGGATATGAATTTGATTTAATATGCCTTTTGTGTACAGGCAGCTGGAGTAGAAACTGTATGAACCAAACTGCCTCTAGCTGTTGTTAGATAATCTCATTGACACTTGCAGAATTTAAGCTCAAGAAGAGACCAAATAGTTATGACTTGTCCTATGTGGTGTGGCTGTTTCTTCTAAGGAAGCCTCAGTTTAGCTATTCATGGTCAAAATAACCTGAGCTTAGTACTCAGTACTTGAGCTTTCTCTCAGTCTGTTTTGCTAGCAAGCTCTGTCTCTGCAATTTGTCATACACGTGGTGTCAAAATATTTTATTTGCATGTTTTTCAGCTCTCTTCTGGAACTTGAATTTTTGAACTTTTCAATAAACTCAAGTTGCTTTAGTAACATGGAAAAACACCCACAAAGTTGGGACATGAAACCATTAACTGCTCAAGGAGCTAAAAGCTCTTAAAAACTGCATTGTGCAGAAACTCTTGCTGGCTCGCTGTCACAGGCTCTGGCTGTTTTTTTTCCTGCTGTTTTTCATAAACTTCTCCTAGTGCCTGGAAGCAAAGGGTGGTCATTCTTTTCTCTGCACAGGCAAATAGTAGCAAGATGCTTACTTTCATTTTGCTAGCCCAATAGAGCTAGCTGTGTTGTCCATTTTAAATAACTGCGCTTTAAATTCTCACATTAAACCAGTGTGAGAAAAATGGCACCCTTATATTTTAAACAACTCAGCAGTACTGCAGCCTGCTTTTTTTCTTTCAGATTTTGTACGAGGCTGTAGTCAGCTTGTCCTTTGTACATATATATGTATCACATGATTTAGGAAAATAATTGTTTTTAATGAAGCAACTGTCATAAGTCGAACAAGTCTTGCACAAGAAGTACATGGAGCACACAGAGAGATACTAAATATATTTGCTCACCTAGTTTGGTATGAGGAGGTAAAGATTGTGTGTATAATTTTTTTGTGGTTCCAAATACTACTTGTTCCTCTCCTTCTGTGAATTCTTAGAGGGCATATCTTTAGAAACTCAATAATGCCATCATTTCTCGTTTTCAGCAGAGTTTGTTTTCCCTCCACTCTGCAGAGCAGTAATAGTATTTGTATGAGAAACTTTCTTAGAAGGTTGGTCTGCTGTGCTAGCTATCTTCTCTTTACTTAGATTGCTTTATTCCTTTTATTGCCGTCTTAATATACATCTCTGCACCTTCTCTGGTTGGGAATTTCTCTTTGAAAAACAGATTTCTCCTATGAACATATGCTATGCATCAATATCTCTCTCTGGAATATTGGTGAATTAAGGCAAGAGACTTCACCCCTTAAGCATTTCTCTGGACTTCCAGTTGTCCCCTCATTTAACTTAATGTTTCTGTTCACTTCTCAAATCCCTGAGTGCTGCTAGTTTCAATAAGCCATCGCCATGTTGTGTGCTTCTGTGAGACTTCTTTTGCCTGAGTAATGTTTTGAATACAGTCCAGTGGGTGAAGTTTTGTTTGTGGAGGGTGTAATAAGAATGGTTACTGCTGTATTTGCTATTGTGTCTCTGCCTGAGTTGTAGGCTCCAGAATCTTTGACTATTTCTTATTATCAGATGTTAAATTGCACTGCATACAGCAGTGATCCTTTCTCTTGATTCACTGCTGTAAGACATTTTATTTCACTGTACTTCTATTCCCAAGTTAGGAAGAAAAAAATCTAGCAATTGTTTGTGAACATTTTTCCCATCTCATTCTGAGATCAGTGAAATCTCTCTGCAAGTGCAGACACAGATATGCTTTGAGGGGTTTTTTGGTGTTCTTTGTTTGTTTGTTTGTTTGTTTTTTGGTTGTTTTTTTTTTTTTTTTTTGCTTGTTTGCTTTGTTTTTCTGTGTTAAGAAATGATACTTAGAGTTCTGAGAGATTCAATTAGACTCTAATTAGGATAGTGTATGTTGCTTAAAGGCTTATAAGAGCTCCAAACTGCCCTGCCGTGCAAGCGCGTTGGGATAAAAAGCCAGTTTAGATAAAATGAGAGCTAGCAGCAGTCCTCCCACAAAACTCAGATAGGGCTCCTTTTGTCATTTCAAAACATTCATTTTTTGCCTTAATGCTTCATATTTTTCATACCTCGGTGCTCCGTGCAGAAGCATCAAGAAACCACAATAAAGACCATTCTACCGACTCAAGAGATTATGATAAGTGTCTGACATTGTGAATGCCTGTCTGAACCTTCAAGGTATCTGTGGTTTGTCCATGACTGATTTCTGGCAGGCTCTGAAGGGAGCAGCTCAGGATGATAATTTTTTTCCACAGTAATGTACCTATGTTCTTTTTTCCTGCACCAAACAGACCTGCAAGTAAGTTTTCTTGTGCTTTCTGGGATGTCAGTTTGCACTGCATTCCTTTGTTTTCTTCTGTTAAGTTCGAGAGAAAGCCTGTAGTTTCTTTTCTCTTAGCTGATGCTGCTCATTTCCTTGCTTGAAGCGATAATATTGTTAATGCATGATACAAGGGTCTGCCACCTGCTAATTTGCTGTTAATACAACTCTTAACATGCACTCAATGTAAGCAGGTAAAATAAATATCAGAGTAACTGAGAAGGAAAGAGCAGGAAAGTCTACAATTTTGATGGAAAAACTACAAGAGAAATTCTACTCTTAGCCATGCCAGATGGGGCACCTGTGTTGTCAGTGGGATTTTAGGTATAAATGGAGGCCTGGAGGTATTTTGCTGTAAAGCCAAACAGTAACAGGGTCCTCTCAAAAGAGACTAAAGTTGCTTGCTCCTGTCTCTGAGTTTTCATAACGTTGTAATCTCAAGGGAACTACCTTTCCCTTTAATAACTTGAGAAATCGTCTCCTTTTAAGGAAGCTAGAGCGTTCTGACAGTGGTATTTTTGGGGAATAAAAAAGTATTTTGAGGAAGAATAAGGGAGCATAGAAACACTCATAAGTGTCAACTAGCTTTAGACTAGAGCTAGGTGCAAGTAATTTCTTCTTGGTATGACAACATTGGCCAATGCCAAAAGCAGAACTCTGAAATGAAATTTGTCTTCAAATGAGTACTATTTTCATTCAGCCGTTCTTGATCAGCAATTTGCTTTGTACTTAGTCAGGAGAAGACGAACTGGAGATGGTGATTTTTTTGTGTTGGTATTAATATCTTTTTGGTCATTTGTCTCACATCTGGAAAGTTTCCACTTCGAGAACATTCATAGTACACAAAGAACTTGCAAGGCAATTCCCCACATAGCTACAGCAATTCAGGACGCAGGATATTTTCAGAAGAATATGTTTGACTTTATAATACGAGTAAGAAGAATGGGTAGCTATTTTCAGGGACAGGCATATTTCATCTATCACTGTCTGTTATTTAATTCTGAATCTCAAGAAATATTATCTATGGTACAAAATAAGACTTGATTTCTGTGGGTTCATTAGTAAAGCACAGAAAGCACAGCTCTGTCCCACCAGCCAATATTTCAATCTGTATTTCAGCCTGACATGTGCTTAAATCTCTTTTTAATCACTTGGGTCTGCAATTCGATTAAAGACAAACTTCAGTAGCACCCCAGACAGATAAAAGGAAAACCACCCAGAATGAGAATTCACTCTTTTCCTGGAACTAAGGGTGTAGCTCTGCATCACTAAGGATAACCACTAAAATTTGTCCCTGGACAACAGTGTAAAGGTTGGTGAGATCAGACTTGAGCTATTTAGCAGTTTAGGTCTTGTGGTTAAATCTTGGATTTAGGCTGCTTGTCTCTGTACTGTGAAACCTCCTCACAGAATCTGATCTATCACCAAATGCCTATTTCACAATTTTACTCTCAGTGAAGTATTTAAAACAAACAAACAAACAAACAAACAAAAACCCCTCACTTAATAAATTATGCAGTTAATATAATGCAGGATACTGCATGAGCTGGAGGTGCATTCTCACTTTGTTCTCTTTTCTCAGGGATTCTCCTTCATAAGATGCCTCTGTAACATGTTGGGATTTTTCCTCTTTTGTTCTTGCTTCTCCTTGACGAGCTAGCTGCCTTGGCATCTTATACTCATGAGTATTTTTAGCATCTCTCGAAAAACTCTGAAATGGATTCCTGCTGCTGATCAGCCAATGCAGTGTTTGCCAGTAGTTGCCATCAGAATAACTTCTATCTGTTCCCTTGGCAGTCTTTACCCACCTATTTTTTCTGTTTGATGTCCATAGTGTTTATCTCATGCTGAGCCTTTGCTCTATTTTAGGGGAAAGAAACCTATGAGTTCGAGCTTGTACTCTTGGATGCCTTTCGCCTAGACTCTTGCTGTTTAAATACCTGTCAAAAACTTTAGGGGTGTGTTTCCATGGTGACTGCAACATGTTTAATGTAGTATCTGTTTTGTATTTGTCTTGTATAAGAGATCCCTTTCTCTTTTTGCTTCTTGTGATGCCTCAGGAATGTGCCTTAAGTTAATTTCGTCGAGATAGACTGTGTATTTAATTCAATGGGATATATATTTTTTGCATTGCACAATAACTAAAAGTGAGAGCAAATTGTCTTCTGAACAAAGGCAGACTTGAGAGGTTTTTTTTAGACCTACCCAGTACATCTTCTCCTGATGCAGTAGCTGCCTTATATAGAAAGCTGAGTTTGCTCACTTTAAATTCTGAGAAAATATTCTTAGCTATTACAGGCTGTTTATTAGCAATGGCAGTTTTCAGATGAAAACTTACAGAATCAGTATCCTTCTGCCTGGCCTCTCTCGTGCCACTTGCTGGGAGGCTGGATTGCCTGTGCAATACTGAATGCTGTGTTCCAAAGATGTTTCTTGCTGAAGCTTTCACTGTGGTACAAGCACAGGCAAGCTACTAAAAAGCAAACCTCAAAGTGTGTCCAGATTGGGCTTACTCTCATTACCTGGAGAGTCTGTGTGACTGCGGCTGCGCCTGCCCAGGTTTCAGTCCATGGCACAAATGACCAGATATCCATTTACAACTGGGTCAAACAAGGACAGTCTTTTACATGATTTCAGTAGGAGAGTTCTGCCACCTACATCCCTGGAACGAACACGTTCTTTGTTCCTTCAAAACTCTTCTCACTTCTGAGGTCCAGATTTCTGACCCCAAAAAATACACGAGTTGGATTCAAACCAAATTTCTGAGCTTGCAGACGTTTCTGGGAAGCTCTCTGGCAGTCATGGGGTAGTGGCTGGTAACATAAGCTCTCTTTACCCTGAGTTTTTCAGATAGCGTTGCCAATGCTGCATGTGGCCATGGCAGGTGTTTCCCAGGCACTGCTCAGCCTTTTCAGCGTTATCGTGGAGAATGTATGCTTCTCAATTTACTACTTCTGTGCCTGCTCACTTTTAGCATCTCCTGTTTATGTGATAACAGGCTTTGTTGTATTCCTTGCTCTTTAACCTGAAGAAATAAGATGTTCACCTCCTACATTTGTGAGCACAGAAAGAGGCTCCTGGTTCAGCAGCGATAGCTTTGTGTGCACAGAGCTCTGGATATCAAGCTCTTCATGGCAGACCATGCTTGTGGGGCATGTGCTCAAATCCTCAAAACAAGAAGAAAACTGAAAGACCTCCTGACGATAACTGGTTGTCTTCAGACCCCTGGTATTGCAGTATGCCGTACAGAGGGGAGACTCACTGCCTACTAAATCTTGGGAAACTGAGGCACGGGGAAGTTCAAAGGGAATGCAGCCTATACCTGCTGTAATAATAAGTCCAGCTTCTGTCACAGATAGATCTATGACATTTATTTTAAGCGTTTCAATGAAAACCTTTATTTTTTCCTCCTTGTGAAGATTACTTCTTCTCCATTCAAAACTTCCTGTGATGTCAGCACCTTGGAAATGCAAAGGGCATAGAGTTGTGTCCACAGGGAAAGCTGTTAGAAAGCTTCTCAACCCTTTCCTTCTTATAATTCAGCATAAATATATGAAAATTGATTTTCTTACTTGAAAAGAGAAGATTTTGATTTTCAAAAACAATCGGATGAACCCTAGTAATATCCCTAAGGTTTTGCTTCCTTCTGTTTTGCAAAGTCAAAGACATCAACAAACGTCTCTTCCACGTTGACAGCGCCTTTCTTTAAACAGAAACTAATTTAACTGTGCTCTCAGTTAATTGGTTTAAAAATACGAAAAAGCTCAACTCGGGTGTGCAGCGAGCTTTTCATAGCACATCCTGTAGTCCGTTACCATGGTGCTGGTAAAGATTTTGGTGTCCATGGCAACCGCAGGTCGGCTTGTCGCACCTTTTATCTTGTGCAGGCCGAAAGCAGTAGCTTGCACTATCTAGAGTTAAAATGCTGAGAGGGAGGCAGGTACCACTACTGGATGGGTGCTGGGTGCTTGGGGCTTTTTCCTGCTTCCAGCTCAGTCAGGCTTTTCATTGCTGCTATCCAGGCTAATGGCTGGAGCTGACGCTGAGGCCTGCAGGAGGAGCAGGGGCTGATCTCCCACAACTCTGCTGTCTTCAACTGCTCATCATAAGGGTGCCAGCCACCTTTAGGCACAGTTGTTGCAACTGCAGCTGGCTGGCTGTAGCTGTGAGATCTGGGGCTGGAATTTGAAACAGCTTCCTTGCTCTTGTGGCCCAAGGACTGCCTGGCGATGTAGAGCACAGAAATGTGCCATCCAAACAAGTCTAACATCCCTGGAATCACAGAGTATCCTGAGTTGCAAAGGACTCGCCAGTCTTAGCAATTCTGATTCTTTGTTCCACACAGAACTACTCAAACATCAAACTCTGTCTGAGAGCATGCAAGCATCTCCATGGTAGACTGCCACACTAGGAGATGATCACTACAGAAAGCAGGGTGAGGCAGAAAGCCCAACTCTGTTAGTGGTGTCCAGGTTCTATTCATGGAAAGCATGGGAAGTTTAGTGGGGCTACAAAAAAGGAAGCGTAGCTCTGGCAATCCTCTGTTCAGAGCTTCTGCAGGTGGGTGTCTGTGCCTTCAATGCTCATTCACCATAAAGTTGTACCAACTGTGAGAGCAGGCTGATGAACGAGGCTGGAAGTGGAGCCCACAAATGGAAGAAGTGTTTTCCAGCTCCAGAACAGATGATAAACTGTTCATGTTTATCTTCTCAGGGCAGAATGGCATAGGTGACTACAAAGCAGTTGCTTAATTGTGGTTGTATGTGCTATAAGGTGAAACCACTCTACTTAGTGTTGATTGAAACAGTCAATGCTTTACCCACTTTAATTGCCATTTCTAAATGGTTTTATCTACCAGGAACTTCCTTCTTCCTTGTCTATCAAGGAGCTCTCCAACAGCCTGTTTTTAAAACTGGATGTGCTGTAAACTGTAGAACCAAGGACGTTTTGCTTTTGATGGTAAATAGATTCTATGCGTTTTCATATGAAACTGTAGGCTCTGAAAAAAAAATACACCTTAGATAGATGATAGATGAATGGGCATTAAAATGCACCTCCATTTTTCATGCCTATTTACTTGGATTCATGCAGCAGCCTTTGAGATGCATTTATTCTTCCCCTTTCTCTGAGTGGATGATAAAGAAAGTCTCAAGAGGTCCATAGATTTATTTAGTAGGATTTGTTAAACCTCGTTTGGGCTATGGAGTTTTCTGCTCCCTGAATGTAGCTTCCCCTCCTCCCCCACCCCCAATCAAATATTTTCTCAATTTTTTGTCTAGTTCAGGACCAATGGGATGAAAATGAGGGCATATGGAATAATTCCAGGCTTCAAAATAGATTTAGATTTCATATGGACGTAGGCTTTATCTGAGTCTTATTTTATCATCTTTCTTAACCTGATGATGAGGCCAAGTAGCAAAGTTTGGATCCAGTTTTGGAGGGGGGAGGTATGTGTTGTGATGAAGGCTGTGTTTTCAATGGTGTTAAGCTTTCTAGCTAAATTTAGAAAGTCTGTTTTAAGATTCAGATACAACATATTTGTATAAAGCATTGATACATAAATCTGTATGCCTTTTAAATATATGGATTTCATTTAGAGATTTGACAGACAGAATTGAAAACACTTAGCTGTGGCAGAATATGACCCTGTTAAATGTCAGGGAGAAAAGAAAGAAGAATTAGCAGAGATGGGAACCAGATGTAAGAGTGCATTTGGGACTGTTCCCAGTGTCGGAGGGCAGTGCTGCCTCTTGCCCCTGCACTGGCTCTTCCCTGCCTCAGGAGCAACACAGCTCTGCTGTCTGGGGAAGGGAGAGCTACAAGGCTGAAGTTCTTTTTCCTTTTCAAACATAATTCTGCCCAATGTATGGTGAGACAGAAATCTATACACATGTAAAAATCCAATAGCTTTTCAAGTTGGTCCTAACGCTGAAGACTTCCTTGTCTGTTTTTCTGTAGTATTTGTGTTTGAGGGAAGCATCTGTCTGCTGTAAGGGGCAATTACTCACTCTGACTGAGGTGGTTTTCAGTACTTAAAACAATGCTTAACAAGTGCACAACAGCTCGGCACAGTGTTTTCAGGAATCGCTCTGTAGCAACAGAGGGAAGGAACAAGCAAAAGCAGAGCATGCTCTGCTTTCTGCCTGACTTGAGATCAATGACAGTAATCACATAGACAGTAATCTGGCCGTCTCTGCTCTGCCCACCTGCTGCTGCTGTTGTCATGCTCTGCACTCTGCTGCCATCCTCCGTGACAGCGGTGCCTCCGGCTCAGTGCTGCTGGGATAATGCAGGGTGGCACAGCCAGCAGCCGCTTCCTTGCCAAGAGGAGAGGGGTGAAGGGCTGGGAAATGAGCTGGGCTGACGTTTAGCTGACAGGCAGTGCTGGGAGCTCTGGGAGGAGCTGAGGATGTCGAAGGGGAGTGTTTTTGTCTGGAACTCTGTTTTATGGGGAAAGAGCATCATTAGAAGTCCAGAAATAGTCAAAAGTATAGATTGTTGTAACAATCTGAGAGGTTTACTACTATCCACAGAATCAATCATAGAATCATAGAATTACTCAGGTTGGAAATGACCTTGAAGATCATCAAGTCCAACCACAGCCTAAGCACAGTACCCTAACTCTAACAAGCCTCTGCTAAGTCATATCTCTAAGCACCACATCCAAACAGCTCTTAAACACATCCAGGGATGGTGACTCGACCACCTCTCTGGGGAGCCTATTCCAGTGTTTAACTACCCTTTCTGTAAAGAAGTGTTTCCTAATATCCAACCTAAACTTACCTTGGCACAACCTGAGGCCATTTCCCCTGGTCCTGTCCCCTGTCACCAGTGAGAAGAGACCTGCCCCACTCTCACTGTAAGCACCTCTCAGATACTGGAAGAGAGCAATAACGTCTCTCCTCAGCCTCCTTTTCCCCAGACTCAACATCCCCAGCTCCCTCAGCCTCTCCTCATAGGGCTGATTTTCCAAGCCCTTCATAAGGGCTGAATTGAGAAGGCAGAGGGGATGCAGAGATCAGGATGATGATGGAGCAGGATAAAAAGCAGCAATTGTAGGATATGGAGGTTTCCAATAGCTCTGCATTCACAGGATGTTGTCTCCTAACACAGAGGTACTTAAGACAAAGCAGTGGATTTTAACATGGAGCTCAGGCAATGGAGCACAAGCTGTATTTCTAGAGATGTGAGACATGACTGTCAATGGGAAGTGCTACCCTTCATACTAATGTGCAGCCTGTGTAGCCATTATTTTCTCTCATTCAGCTATTTCAGGCTGACCCTCAGTATTTCAGCATAAATAAGGATGGTTCTAAGAAATACAAACACGAGGATTATACACATATATTTAAATGCATGTATAAACACACAGTGTAAAACTGTACACTGCCAAGATAGCATCTAATTATTTTGAACTCTCGACTGAAATACATATAACACAAAAATTAGTTTTTGACCATAGATACACAGGAATTAACCTTGATGAACAAAATAAATTGAGACAGTTGTTGCTTTTCTGTACTTGGTTTATTGTAAGGATGAATTTGTTACTATTTAAAGACATCCTAATTGGAAGATGCTTAGAATTTGCCATCAGTGCCTGTGCCTTTGGTAGGTCTCTATAGATAATGTTTTTCAGTCTTCCTATATTTTTCATTTATCTCCTTGGGCTCTCAATCAGTCACCATATGGCACCCAAAAATGGTCACCCAAACAACTTCAGTAGAATGGAAGGGTGAATTTGCATGTTATTTAGTATACAGAATCATAGAGTGGCTTGGGTTGGAAGGAACCTCAAGAATCATCAAGCTCCAACCTCCCTGCTGGAGGCAGGGCTGCCAGCCTCCATACTGAACACTAGACCAGGATGCCCAGGGCCCCATTCAACATGGCCTTGAACACCTCCAGAGACAGGGCATCCACAACCTCTCTGGGCAGCCTGTTCCCACACCTCACCACTCTCTGTAAAGAAGTACCTCCTCATATCCAACCTAAATTTTCCCTCCCTCAACTTAAAACCATTTCCCCTTGTCCTGCTGTTATCTACCCTTGTAAAGAGTTAGCTCCCCTCATGTTTGTAGGCTCCCCTCAGTACTGCAAAGCTGCCATGATGTCACCTCGCAGCTTTCTGTTCTCCAGGCTGAACAAATCAAGCTCCCTCAGCCTGCCTTCATAGGGAAGGTGCTTCAGCCCTCTGATCATCTTCATGGCCCTCCTCAGGACCCTCTGCAAAAGTTCCCTGCCTTTCTTGTCTACTCCAGATGGGGCCTCACAAGCGACTCCCTGCTGGCCACCTTCTCATGCATCTCAGTATATAAACAGTATCTTTTCACAGACAGTGAAATACGGATAAACAATCTCTACAGTTGTATTTGTACCAGTTTTATATCTATTCGATCAAAGTCTTGCTTTCCTAGTTTTCTACATTTACAACACATAAAAGCATATTCCACACATTACACAAGTCAAGATGTACATCTAATGGTTTTCCTCTCCCACCAGAAGGCCTGTTACCACATCCTAAAAAGAAATTAGATTGGTGTGACATGTTTGATTTCTTTTGTTGGCTTTTTTTCTCCCCACAACCAAACCCTGTTGGATGTTAGTAATTACCTCCCATATAGTTACAAATGTCTATTTAATTTGTTCCAGGAATTGAAATTAAACTGATTGTTTCTAATTCCCTTGCATCTCCTTTCATGTACTTTGAAAAACTACAAGATTAGAGGACGGTAAATGTAATGTCTAATGCCTTAGCATTCTCAACAAGTTCCCCACATGCCAGCTAAAAGCTGTGGATTTTATCAGAGAAACCTTTAGGTTAGACTGGGAATGAAGCTCATTAGATCTGGGCAAGTTGAACAAAATCTGATTTAACTAACACTTGTTAGTCTGTTTTATTTTGTAATTTTGTTCTTTGCTTTCTCTGTTCAAAGGCTTAGCTCTTGCTCTCTTGTCACTGGAATTAAAGGTGATAACCATCTCACAAAAGCTCATCTTTCATGACGATCAGTGCAAAAAAAGCATTAAATGACTTGACCTTTTTGATATTGGCCATCAAGAACTTTCAGTTTCACTTTCTTGGGAGACTATTCTTGAGCCTATCTTAATTGCCCGTGTCATTGAATGATTGCTTGATGCATCTTACTGGTAACATCCAACTTTGTACCCTGAAATGCTCTTAGTGGATAATATTCTGTAATATAATGTAAACCTGTTGGGCTTGGGAACCTTGCTTGCTTGGGAGCCTGACTTGGTTTTCACTGCTGGCTTGCCTCCTTTTCATGTTTTAGCTCAGTGAAGAGCTCACAGACTAGTCACAATTATTGTGTGATTTGCCTTTCCAGGGAAGCATCTGGCACTTGGGGCCATTAGAATTACTTCACTAAGGAGTGCTCACCTCTCCTTAGTGCCTTTTTCCCTGGGCCACCCTCTGGAGGCTTTTCCCAACAATCCTCGGAGATTACTGAGGTTCGCTTCCTTGAGATCCTCTCTTTTTACTTTTCTCTTATTCTTTCTTCCCATCCTAAATTGTTAAGGGCAGGAAAAATGAAGAAGTAAACCTTGAATTTAGGCTCTCATGTTTGGTCTTCAAAGTTAAATGCTTTTCTATGTGATGAATTTCTTTGCTTTCTCTCCCAAAGTGCATTTTAGCTTTGAGTTGCATGGCACTGTCTCTTTAAGGCAGAAAATGAAGACTTGCAGGGAAGAAATGGGATCTGGAAAGTCACTGTGTGCTCTACAATTTTCTGCGTTCTGACTGATAAATTACTGTGTCTTCTGTGTGCTCTGGCATGTGGTGCAATTTGTCCCCAGAGCAGTGATGATAGGCTGTCCTGAGCTAATAATCAAGACCCTTTTGTTTGGATTCCTCAGCCTTTTATGGAAATCTTATAAAAAAAAAAAAAAAGAAAGAAAGAAAGAAAGACAGAAAAATCTTATCTCTTCGTCAGTTTTTATTCACATTTTATCATAAATGGAGCGAGCTTTTAGCCTTGAGATTTTCACAGCGATCATGTTAAGAGGCAATCTAAACAAAGAAAAATAATCTCCGCTGTTTGCAACAGCAGATTGTCTTTGTGCATTGCAAGAGACTACAGCTAATTGAGTGTCGCAAAGTGCTTAGAAAAGGAAAGCTGCCATTCCTCTCATTTGCCTGAGACCTTTGTGCCACCAGCAAGTCTGGCTTTGCACTTGAGTTCCTTCAGCCTTTCAGCAGTGGCATGTGATTTCCCACTGTGTGTGTGCCCTATACCTGGTCATCTCCCCTGCTCCTTGCCCTCAGATTGCCACCCGGAGCCGCAGCCCAGCATGGGCCCTGCAGCCTGATGCCGTCTCCTGCTGTCATTTCCTCACTATACCAGCTGAAAGGCTGCTTTCAAATTACAAACTGCCTGGCAGTGTTATAGGGCCAGAACAACTAACTTGCAGGGAAAAGAGAAGAGAATTGAGGAGAATTAACTCAGCTCTTCAGTTTTAAGCCTGCATTATTAGGTACTTAAAATTTGGTTATTCACACCCAAACTGTTTGTGGGCAGTCACTCATTCCTGAGGGTCCAGAACTGTTTCCTTGTGGTGGAGGCATTACTAATGGGTCAGGAAATGCTGACCCTCCTATGGCAAAACTAAAGTAAGAGAGAGACAGGTTGTCTCCTCCAGAGTACTCGCAGAGTGCTTCTCCTTCATCACTATGATCTGATGCTCAGCTGTGTCATCCATCTCTCATCTCAAATTTTAAAGCTGACTTATTGATCTTTTGGTTCTGTTTTTCAGTAATCTTATTTTGTTTTCTTGTTATTATTTAATGGTAGTAATGGTTGGGCTTCAGGATTCCCTGGTTATTGCTTTAGGGATTTGCTTGGTCATCCTACTACAACTTAATGACTATGTTTCTAGGTCCACTTTTAAAGTACTTTAATCCAGAAGCAATCAAGCTTCTCACTTACCTGGCAGTTCCAAATGATTTCTTAAATGATTTCAGTGAAAACAGCCCTTTGTCGGTAAAAGCCAAATTAGAAAAAACTTCTTCATTTCCCAGTATCGTGATCTTTTTTCTTCCCCTAAATCAACAAAGCACAGCCTACCAAGACTCTTGGTTTCAGCTCTGTGAAACCTTATAGTATGCAAAGACCCTTTTTAGTAGAGTTTCACAGCAGATCATTCTGGGGAGAGGAAAGCTTCAACATTTCCTATGCATCTGTTATGGCCTTTTTGTTGTTGTTTTGTTGTTTGTTTTTTTTTTTAATTTCAAAAGTAGTGCTTTTTCCATTCAAAATGACCTTTCCTTTGGAAAGTTAAGCTAATTATCATTAACAATTTTTTGAAGCTAAAAACTTTAGAATTTAATCTTTTAAGTAACTTCAACTGATTTTTAAAATCCCCCCAATTCTCCTGGGACAGAAAATTACATTTCTGTCCAGCCACAGATATTGCCTGTTTCTGACCAGCATGGAAGTTAGAAGCTTGTGTTGAAGAATGACATACATTTTGATGCAAGTTTTCATAGATTTCAAAGCCTGCATTTTTTTTCTACTCAGTTATATAATGTAGGCTAGCTAATTGCACAACAGCTAGCAACCTCAGAGACATTCCCTACTTTAAGTCAGGAATGACACTTGCCACAACTGCAGCACAAGAACCTTTTTCCTGCTCTCTCCCACTTTCTCATGAGATTTCATGTGTTCTGGAAGAGCTTATCAGGCTGTAGGCTGAGGTGCTGCACTACAGTATTAATGTTTGAAAAAATTTCTATGGGAGATCCAGCAAAAGAACTCATAGTCTATGGAATAATAAGCAGCAGAAAGGCATGCAGATGTTTATTGCAGAAAGAGCTTTTCTAGATGAACTCAGTTGTCTTACAGCAAACACACAGACATCTTTATGATCTCCAGATTCATGTAGTTATCACGTAACATCCGCCAGATTGAAGACTGATCTGAGTTCTCCATAGTACTCTGTATAGAAGACATGGAACTTCTTTAGCACATCAGACTATGTTTATTTAGTCTTGTATTTTTACTTTTAGTTTTTTACCAATGTGTGATACCTAAATTTTAAGGCCTAAGATAGTCTTGGTACAGCTTCCTCATCTCAATGCTTAGTGGGTTGCTGCACTGTGATTCTAAAGCTTGTGAAGGCTGCTTGCTTATGTGTTCTTACTTCTGCTAATAAATGTTGACTGAATGTGTGAGCTCTGCCATACTTACGGAGTAGATGTCCACTGTCTAATACTCCTCCTTCTACTGTCTGACTCATTTGCTTTATCCCTTCAGAGTAGATCTGACCATACCTTCAAACCAGGCATGTTATATGTATTATGTTCTGAAAGTAATGCCTCCTATGTATTTCTATAAAAGCCACAACAGACACAAGGAGCACAATAACACTACTTGATAGAGCTAATTCTCAGCTACGAAACAGTTTTTCAGTGCAGTCACCACTACTACCTGTGCATTTTCATCAGTGATGAACAAGAGCACGCAGGCTGTGCTCATAAAATTTGCATCAGCAGAAGTGACCAAATGTTTCACAGCTGCAATGATAGCATCATTGCTGGGAAAATGTTGTCCATATACTCCATCTTTCAGCCTGAACAGCAGGTGGAAGTGAGAAGGTGCCAAATCTACACTATAAAATAAGTGCAGTAAGACAGTCCATCCCAAACTGGCAATGTACTTCACTGCCTTCAAACTAATATTAGGCCTGGCACTATTATGTTGCAAGAAAAAGGCCGTGATCTTCTCTAGCCTGACTCTGGAAGTTAGAGCCTTCATTTTAGTCAGCATTGCCATGTAGTGGTAGGAGCTGATGGTCTGTTTGAGTTTCAAGAAGTTCTTTCCTATACCAAAAGACAGTGCACGTCACTTTACCCACTGAGGGCTGCATCTCGAACTTTTTTCCTTCAGTGGGGAATTCAAATGTTACCACTCCATGAACTCTGCCTTGTAGTGGTGACACATTTTGTCACCTGTAATGAAGCTACCCATAAAACTGTTGCCTTCAACGCTGTGTTAGTTCAGTGAGTACTGACAAACTTGCATACAAAAAGTTCTCTCTGTTCTTCCATGAGAATTTTTGGGCGCCATCTCATGCAAACTGTCCTATCCCAACATTGCCATCCTTGTTTCCAACTGAAGATTACGTTCACAATTTTCAGGTTGTAATCCACTGATTTATGGAAATTGAGTGATCAAGACACTTCATTTTGTGGTGGGAGAGCTGTGAATGGCCATCCAGAATATGGTTTGCCTTTCACATCAGTGTCATCACTGCTGAAATGCACCATCTACTGCCTCACTGTGTTGTGTTGACATCTGCTGTTTAGTCTACATAAGCATTCAGCAAGCATTAATGAATGTTGACAGGTGCAATTTTTTCTGTGTAGAGGGATTCAGTGACACCCATTTTCTTCAGACACATTTCCATATCAGATGCCATTTTGTCAGATCACCCCTCTGCTGCCATCTGTATGGCAAAAAAATGCAACATACATAATATTGGTGGGAAGGTTCAGCCTCTACTGCCGTATCACCATCTGTCTCTGATGTTATGGGCCAATGTAATAAAGTAGGAGGCTTTACCTTCAGAGCAGCCCTTCTACACCATGGTTAAATATATGCCCTTTTCTGCACATCCACATTTTTTATATCTCCACGTTCATGAGGTGCTTTTTGAGTGTACAGAGACTCATAAAGACCTGGATTAAGTCTTTGTGAATCTTTCTGTTTGTCATGATTTGATCATAGATTGATGGTTTGTCATAGATTGATCTAGATAACTCCGCAACAGTGTTTTCATACAAATGTATCAGGCTCCTTGACTTTTAAGATAAAGGTCAAATTCCTAGTCTCTGTCTTCCTATGCAGATGCTCTCACCACTGTTAAAGTCTCAGTATTCTTTGTGAAGTTTGGAGGAGGCTCCTTTCAGCCATTTCACAAGGAGAGGCACTGAGGTTTAATGAGTGCCCATTTTCCTTGACTGGAAGGTTCACAATTGTTTAGCTGACTCTTGGTACGTCTAAGCCTTCTATGGATCACAAGCTACAGAATTGATTTGCTATACACATACAGAACCCTTGAATTTTCAAACATCCACCAAATCTTAAGTCTGAAGGAGACAAAATTGCAAAGTATATAGATAAAGGCCTAAGTCTGCGTTCGGAAGTCATCACCGGGGTCATGGGGTTAGAATGGAGAAAAAATTGAGGACTGAAACTAAAGGTCAGAACTGGAGGGGGAGGAGAGGAGGGGGAAGAGGAGAAGAGAACAAAACTGTTATGAAACTCACTTTCTCACTTTCAACAGCATAGCTGGAAATTGTGGCTATAGATTATAGCTTCTTGTTCCCTCATCCTTGCCAAACAAATTTGATTTTTGGCATTTAGTCTGCATTTTCCTGTCTCCTTCTGTATATTTGCACCAATTACATGTAATTAAGACAAAATTGCAGCATCAATGACAAGAAACAGTGGGACTCGCTACGTTCCTAAGGTAATGTTTTCTGTATTGCATTCTTTTGCATGTGGTATGTTATTGAGATTCATACTGTCCCACCGGCTACTCTTGATTTCCACAGTGTAGTGCCTTTAGTGATAACCTGTGCCTTTTATGTAAGGAAACTGAAATAATGTACAATATATCTTTCCTGACAAATCTGTGCAAGTTTTTTTGTTTAATTTTCCATGCATTTTCCTTCAGATGCTGCTGAGGTGGTTGGGGGGCTGAAAAGATGAAGACATTAAGAAGAGATGAAGAGATTAGGAAGCCCAAAGGGGAGTGTATTTAAAGAAGAAACATGGAAGAATCCAGTAGAAGTAGTTTTTTATCTCACTGAGGAAGATGCTCATTTTGAAGTCATGTGGCAGATGACTTATGAAAGGAGGTAGAGGAGGATTTGCTGCCGCTTTGCACAATAGCATGTCTGTCAGCAATGCTACTTGTGACAGATCCCTGTCCTGCTGAGAGCATCACCCAAATTAGCACATTAAAAGATGATTTTGTCATGATACCTTGGTTAATTTGGTGGCAAGAATGTAATACTGTAAAAAGCAAGGCCCATGTTTGCAGTTAGTCAGTCTTGTCTACAAGGATAAGGCATCTAACTTCCCAGAGCTTGTGTTTAACCATGCGTAAATGAGAATAATTCTTACTTATCTTCCAGGCTCCTGAAATGTTTAATTAGTGTTTCCGATATGTCCTGAACTATGCAGATATGAGGCACAGTAAAGTACTGTTATTATTTCTTTACATCCATACCCTCCTTATTTCTGTATTTTTTGTAATTAAGGAGAAAAAAAAAAGACAAAAATGCCCCCAGCAACTTCTGCAAGCTCCTGAAGCTGTGTGATGTTTCAGTCTGCCACCCTATACTATACTATACCTTCAAGCCAGAAAAAGAACCAAGCCAGACACTGAAACGTTTACCGACACTTTCTGGTAATCGCTGCAGTTAATAGAAACTCCAGTGGCTCTATGAGAAGTCTCAGTTTATGGCTGCGTTTGGATTTAACGTGCCATGAAACCATTGTGACAGGCACAAAGCCTGAAGCTTTTGCTGCTCAAACCTTTTCCATGAAGCTGAGAATCCTAATGAGAAATGAAGGCCCAAAGCGAAGGATCTCACAACAGGCTGTTACTGTAAACAGAGCAGAAAATGCACCCCGAGGTGAGAAATCCTCTTTAAAAGATTACTCTGCTGTGGCAGTGGAGGGCTGCCAGGACCTCCTTTAACGACCAAATTATTCGGAGCCAGGTAGATGTCTTGGCAGCTGCTATTTAATGATAATGAAGGAAAAACCCACAGTCCCTTGGAATGTTTCTGCAGCAGTGCTTTGTGGCTGCTGTGAGAGCTCCCAAGAAAAGCCCATCCACTACCAGAGTTTCTCTTTCCTGACAGTTCATTTAATCCTCCCTCTCGCCAACCCTTCCTCCTCCTAAATCCAAAGTACACATCAGCTCGTTGGGTGTACCAGCTAACAACATTTTTCTGCAGTGAGCTAGATCACTGTTAAATAGGGAATATTTCTGATATGGAGAGCATTTGGATGAGGCTCTGCGCTCCATTTCACACGGGAAGGGCCAGCTCAGAGGGCAGCATGGGCAGCAGCATGGCGATGCCCTTCATCAGTCTTCTAAGCAGGCCATAGAACCCTGCCACCAGCCTCAAAGTCAGCAGTCAAGATGCACCCAGTCAAAGGCTATTTCTGGTATTCGGGTTATTAACAGAGAGATTCAGTGCAATGCAGTAGAACCAGCCTCAATTCTTGGGTTGTTAAGTTTCTCCACAAAGCTGGCTCTGGTGTACGGTAGGCTCTGTTCAGAGGTATGGCTGCTGCCAACCAGTAATGTTGGTGCGGGAATGAGCCACTTCTCTTACACAACCACGTCATGTTTTTCTGAGCGATTAGCATAAGGTGTTCAGGCAGGTAAGAGGGTGAGAGGGTTACATACAAGTGACTATTTTATTACAATCTCTGCTATTCTGCATGGTATAATCACTCAGACCTATGCAGTAGTACTGTGGAAGCGAAAATTCCTGTATAGTTGCAGTATTTCTCAAAGCAAGAGAAAAACTGTGGACTGTACATGGACGTGGTTGGTGAGGGTGCAGAACTGCCCAGTTGCCCCAGGTGCTTGCTGCTTCATGTCAGAAACACCAGGGATGAGTTTATCTGCGATAAATGGAAAGGCTGTACTGGGTTCTATAGTGATATATATGTAAATAGATACACAAATAAATATATAAGTTAAAGTGCACTAAATATAAGTAACGAATCTGGAGAGAGTGTTATTTCATATTTGTGTTGACACCGATGCCAAAACTGAGTTAACACAATAAATCTGACAATGCTCTCTGATCATTGTTGTAATCAAACTGAGTATAAATATTTTGGCAAAGGCTCTGATTTCTGTCAAAAGCATTTACTCTTTGACTGAGAAATAGTTTTCGTTTATGTTTCCAAATGTGACTACTTTAGGGCATTTTTTTTGTGTCAGGTGTATTTGACTTTATAATATCTGCAAAACTCCCTGTTCTCTCCCTGTATTGCCTGGCTGCTCAGTGAGAAAATGTTTTCCTTGCTCAGAACCGTGGAATCACAGCTGTTCAGTAATCAGTGTCATATCAGTGTCCCAGGTAGTGTTAGAGAGAAGAGAGCCGTATGTGTTTGCGTCTGTCTGGAAGAGACATACCAGTCTGATCTGATAATTGATTTGTTTTGATTTGAGCTATATGCCCGTGTGCTCTTTCCTTTGAATACAAATGGCAAAAGTAAAAATGAAGCCACCCACTGATATTTCAGCTGATAAAAATTCAAATTACAGGTGGTCACCTACTGCTGGAGAAGCATCCCTATACTCTGGGCCTTGATCACTTATTTTTCCATACTGTTCCAGAGCTTCTTCCTTACACATTGCACTGAGAAATTTCTCAGTCTGGTCTTGACTGTTTTCTGTATTTAGATTATATAATCTCCTCTTACATCCTCCTTCCTCTGTCTCTCAGTTGCTTGGAGAGCAAAAGAGCTCAGTATTTGAATACGTGTTGTCTTATTCCAAACAGAATATCCAAACAAAACATTCTCTCGCTATAGAAAATCTGCAGGTATTTTTGAAGAAAGGCATTCTCAGAAAAGACCCACGTGAATTAAAATATATTTGAATTTGTAGGTTATTGGTAATCCACAGTGCAAAGTGGAGCTGTGATAGAAGCTGTAAGGGTTCTTTACCAGGGTCTATGAGATACAATGCAACAGAACTTCAGAATCTTGAATTGAGGTAAATGGTCTGTCAAATAGCCTTAAAGCATGTGGTGTGAGGGAATGAGAGCGCCCTTTTTCTCTTCTAGCATATGAAGGAATTTCTGAACAGATACAGCAGCGTACTGCTGTGGTTGCAATCTGGAAACTGCAGCAGCTTTCACATGCAGAGAATTTCTTTTTTGCTTATTTTTGTAATGTGAGCAACCAACAGCCTGTAGCTGTGGACTGGCTATAGTAATCAACATTGCTGAATCACTTGGTGGGACGTCTCTGAAAGAAAGTAAACCAAATAATTAGGTTGTCTATCACTTACCAGTAGAAACATAGGAATGCTGCTAATGTGGAAGTCTGCATGGAGAAATTGCTGAGTTCTGGTAGGCCATCGGCTTTGTTAGCAACAAACACACAGCAGATGCCATGTTGTTTGTTATTGGTGACACCTTCGGAAAGCAGAGAATAGCTAACAGATTTTTTCTGTTCTCGTGGGATTCCAAATCAGCCTCTTGCAAGGTTTGTGATAGCAAAGTGTGTATTTGGCACATATGTGAGGAAAAAGGAATGTTCTTTACGTGCTGTCACCGCTACCTCATTGAGAAATGCTGTCAGAGTTGGGGTGAGTGGAAGTGGAGGAGAGCACACGAGCCCAGAGTACATGAAGGAGGTGCTTGAGTAACCAGCAGTCAGCTGCAGGAAAAGGGGCTCCTGGCTTAGACCTCCAGAAGCAGCCAGAGGTGACAAGGTGCTGGACTGGAAGATGAGCAGTGGAAATAGTGAGACTGGGGCATCCTTAGTTATTTGTATGGCGAACTCTATGCTTTTTTAGTGATTTTGCTGCTTATTTTATTTCTTGGAGAGAGGTTAAGATGCATCATTTTTTAAAATAATGAAGTGTTGGATTAATTGTGTAACCGATGCTGTCCTGTGCAGGTAAACATTACCCAGAGCTGGCTCATGTCTACCAGCATTCTGCTTTTACAGAAATGATACCATCGTCTGCATGAGACTTACATCAAGAATATCCTAAAAGGGGTGAGCAGTGGAGGTTTGGTTTGAATTCCTTCCTGGTTTAATGAAGCTTAGAGTGTTTTCTGGACCCTGAAACCCAGGCTGGTTCTCCATGGGGGCATGGGGCATCACAAAGCAGCACCATCACTGCCAGCCCCAGCTAAAAAATACCTGGTCTGATGTCAGAGAGACTTGAATGTGGATCATAGAATCATAGAATTACCCAGGTTGGAAAAGACCTTGAAAATCATCAAGTCCAACTGCAGCCTAACAGTAGTACCCTAACTCTAACAACCCACTGCTAAATCATATCCCTGGGCACCACATCCAAACAGCTCTTGAACACATCCAGGGATGGCGATTCAACCACCTCCCTAGGGAGCCTATTCCAGTAAAATGGACATCCAGGATGTCCTGGCTTAGAAGAAAGCAAGGAAGTTTAACACACTAAAGCAAGATGCTTTTCCATGCAACATGCATTTTGACTCATACTACAAACAGGTTACTAAAGTAGAGGGGATTGGGCTTGTATTTGAGTAGAAATAGTGATTAATCTGGTTGGGATGAGATTATAAGCAGGTCAGCTCTCTGTGCTTTAAGGAACTTTCAGCTGTCATCAGAAAGAAGCTATTCTGGTACACAGATGGTTTACAGCACAGAGACAGTCAAGGCTTTGCTGAAGTCAAGTACTTAGCTGCCGATTTCTATAGCTCTTTCATTGCATTTGCATACAGAGTAGTTGACCTTAGATTTGGAGAGTTTGTCTGGATAGGTTAAATTGTTGGAAAGGAAAGAAAGACTGAAAACAAAACCAGGGAATGTCAGAGCCCTTCCTGAACCCTGAATCCAAGTCTGTTCTTGCTGCATGCAAGCCACATAATGATCCCTTTATAAGCTGATCCAGCTCCATGTTGGAATAGTTCTTACTTGACAGCACTTACTTGAGGGGCTGTCCTTGCACCTCACTTTGGTTTTGGTTAGCAGTTTTTTTTTCAGTGCCTGTTTGAGACATGTGCATGTGCTGTTGCTTGAGCTTTATGCCTAAGTAGGTCTCCTTCTTCCTCAGTACTGACCGTGACTTGTGTGTGGGAGCACAGCCCAGTACTGTTACTGGCCTGCCTCAGGTGGAGAGATTATGTACTGAAGTCACCCGGGCATCAGTGGAAATGCATTTCCTTACAAGAGAAAATAATGTTGCCCTGTAACTTGGAACAGTGAATTAAAGGACTTAAGGAGCAAAACTTTGATGTTGATAAAAGCTGTGTTTATTCCATTCTTCTAATCAAAAGGGATGACTCACCCTCCTGTGCCAGCCCAGGCCCGGGGCCTATAGGCAGGTTCTGGGACATAATTATTCTTGAAGAAATATCATTGCTTCTGTGGTGCTGCTCATCTCACAGAAGCCTGGAGCAGCTTGCAAAGTGGCATTCGAACCAGATGTGGGGGTTATTTGTCCACTCCTGAAATGAAGGCCTCTCTCTGGGGCAAGACAGAGCTGTTCTGCAGCACAGCGTTTTGTTACAACCATGAGAACAAGAGGCAAAGATCAAATTTGCTGGAAACAGCAGGGCAGACAGGTGCTGTGGAGAGGATGCTGGCACAGCTGGTCTATCTGCTTCTGTGTTCAAGCCTGCAAGTTCTCCCCTTCCTTCTGTCGTCATCCTTAGGTGTGCAGCTCCCTCAGTCATGTCTGACATCCCTGGTGGAGCAAGAAATAGTGTTAATGGCAGTGCTGGGTCTGCTTTCCTTTCCTTTCTTTTAGATTAATTTAGGCTTTTGAGTTAGGTGACAGCTTTTATCACTTCGAGCAGTCACTCTTTGACAAGTTAATTTATAGATGCATTGGCATTATATGATTAGGGACAAGCACAGTAAATAAAAAATGAGAGTGGTGTATTTTGCAATTTAAACAACTCCTCCCCCCAAATTCAACGTTCATGCTGTTTACACATACAGGAATGTATTTTGTTTGTTTGCTGAGCGATCTCATACTCAATGTACCTTTCAGGGATGACTGCTACTGTGCAAAAATGAACACAAAAGACAAGGTATTTAATATGGCTGTGAACTTCATTCTACATTTCTGTAAAATCCAAGCTTACTAGATAGAAAGAAGGAGCAATTAGAGTTCAGAAAGCTCTTTTGGTGTTTCCATCTTGCACCAAGTCAGTGATAATTAAATGTGCTCTAGTTAATCAACAGCAGTTAATCTCCAGCAACCAATGCAGCTGTCTGAAGGCTTACAGCCTCTCCCTGGGATCTTCACCCAGCTGTGCAGAGACAGACAAGTACTGGTGATTGGCACAGCTGCTGGAATTGGTTGGACATTATCTGGAAGCATTTCCCTTCTGAAAAGGTAATCCCAGCAAACTTTAAAAGCTGCAAAGATGCCTATTAAATTAGGCAAAATAACTAGAGCACAGAAAGAATAGTGGCAGAACATTCCAACATTTAATTGAACAGAAATTTGGAACGGGATTTTATGACTATTTTCTTTTCATTTTGAAAATTTAATTTCATTTTCAACAATTAAAAAACTAAAATTCAAATGAATGGCTTTATTTGCTGTCAAAAGATCCCTGTTCTTCTTGCGTGGATATATTCATGAGTTCTGGGGTTCCTTACTGCTGGTAAAGATGCAGTTCCTAGCAGCTGCTGCTCCAGCTCTTAGGCTTCCAGATCAGGACAAGCATTAAAGATTTAAAAACTCATGAAGTTCTCAGGACTGAAACCCAAACATGCGCACACAGCTTGTTACTTTCTCTGGCAACGTTCTGACCACATCCTGTCCCCATCCTTATCAAAGCAACCCTCTCCAATAAGTGATTTCTTTATATCTATTTTCCCATCTAAGGTGAATGCCAGAGCAGTGTGGGATTCTCTTAGAGCAATCAGTTATCAGAAAAGATTGGGTCTTCATGGTGCTTCATGAGATGCTGAAGGGCTTTCATTTCTGCTCTCACTTCTGTTTTACAAATGCTATAACTACCTTCACTTTGAATAGTTACTTTGTTCTACAAGTTTTTTTAATGGTATATTTGTCTCATGGCTTTAAGCTTGAGATAACCCGCTAGGTTTCCTTGCTTAATTTAATAGATGGATGTCCATTTGAATAGGGGCACGAATAGGATAAACAGTAGCAAACAAGATTAATGCAAGACCACAATTTATTTACATATATATATATATATATGTAGTAATGGTAGCAGAACATCGAAATATCAAGAAGGGACCGGTTAGGACGTCATATCCAGATGTCTGTACCTGTATGTCTGCAGATATATCTATAGTGGAAATGCTGAGTCATGGCTTGAAACAAAAACTGAGCACCTGATGGAAAGGCAGGGCCAACCCAGGGGATCTCAGGTACATGCAGTGCACCTGAGTCACTGGAAGGGGTGGAGCTGGAGCCACGATCCATCCTTTCCCAGACCTCATTTAAGGGATGGCAGTGGAGCCAAGGGTAACTTGTTGGGGATTCTTGCATACCTGAGGCCTTCCAAGGGAGAGCAGATGCTTTCCTTTGTTTCTGTGGCCCTGGCTGCTGCATTTGAGCATATCCTCATTTGGCTACAGCCTAGGAGTTTGCTACTCTGCTGTTATTGCTGCATTTTTCCATCACATTACAACATAAGATATATATCCAAAGATCATTCAGGCTGCCTTGCATGTGTATAAGGTTCTGCTATTCCAGTGTAGTTACGCTTAGTCAGAAATTCTCCAGATTACTTTGTGAAATTCCTTTGCATTCCTGATAGACATAGATTTAAAAAAACAAAATAAAAAAGCTTTTTTTCTTCTCTTTGATAGCTTCAGCTGATGCAAGACTCGCTGAGACTGAGTAATGTGTTATTTTAGACCTTGGTCAGAGTATCTTTAGACCACCCCTATTCCACCTCGTTAAATAATCTGCTCCTAATTCGTAGTCATAGAGCTGGGCAACAGAATTGATCTTCTTGTTACAGAGAAGTGCATGGTGCAAGAATTATTTAACTGGATACGCACAATTTTAATGGATTGAGAAATAGCGTTTTCTACACACTGGGGTGGGAAGGTGTGGGATTTAACTCTGAAATTCACTGAAGCTGAAGGGAGAGGAGGAGTTTTGCTGAGTTAAAAAGTCACTATTAGAAAAGAGGTAGGATTGATGCATAAATAACCCAAACCATAGACGTCAGGAGTCAATAAAGCAATTAAAGATGAAATACTAGTAATGTGAGTAACTAGCTTTCCTGGAGTCTAAATGCAAGAGATGGTGCTGAAACCTCTCCCTTCCTTCTGATTTGATTTTTCTATATGCAATTATTTTAATTATAAAACATAAATTCTTGCACAAAACTCTCTGCCAGAGTTGGTGACATCGGGGGAACATCAGACAGAGCGCTGTCTGACCCTCTGGACATAATGGCCTGAAGCCAAGTTATCCCTTCACTTCATCCTCGTGCACTGCAGTTCTTTCTCAGAGCTGGTCAACTGCTTGGAAACGTTGACCCCTCTATATTAAACATGAATTCATTCAAATTCTTGGGCAGCTGTGAGTTGCAGAATGCATTTTGGTCTTGGATTTTGTGTATGCATCTTTAGGTCTGTGCTTCTGTGTTTCTGCTGCCATGGTGTGTCTGGGACATCTGTGCTCCAGAGGAGAGTGTGGGTGTATTGATACAAGTACCGGGAGGTACTATACATGCTAAAGCCCAAGAGGCTTGAATTAAAATTGCCATATGAGAGAAAATGAGTTGAAATGAGTGTTCATAACGGGAGGGAGTAAGGATTTCTTTATAACTACTTTTGTTTGGTTTTTGTTATTGTTGTTCCAATATTCCCTTTTCCTTTGTGAAGAGAGAAATTACAATTACAAACAGTACATTTATAGGAGACTCAAATTTTAATCAAATATGTGATTTCTTTTATCAATGTTCTTGTGGGATGTTGAATACGTTGTTAGCTGTTAGTTCTTTTAATATATAACCAACCCCCAAACTTAGACATAGGTGAGGACATATGTAAATGTGGACCTTTCATTCCAAGATCACTTCTACTTTTGGCACTGAATTTTCTGAAGTCAAATGTGCAAGCAGTTGCCAAAGCTGTGCAAAATGTCCCTGGATGGACACACCTGCAGAGCAACACCTGAATGTGCTAAGTGCACATTTGCACATGAGGAGGCTATAACTGTCTCTCCAAATAGTAGGTAGGTGTAAACAAGGGACAGTTTCTTCACACATGAGCTGAGAGCATTTCCAAATATTGGGAAATGTGAAGGGTTTTTTTTCCCCGAGACTATTGGAAAATATGATCTTTGGTACCTAGTGAAGACTACATAATGTGTAAATTGATCTTACAACTGCTATCTCAATGAAAGATTAATATGAACTGACTTGTTTTAGACTTCTGTATTTGTTGTATTTTCTTCTACTTAAGGCGTTGTGCTGAAAGTTTGTCTTCTGTTATCCTCTGAACTGCATTTCCTTGAAAAGAGCAGAGACAAAATTCCTGTTGGCTGCTCAGTGAGAGGGCTGATCCAAGAGCAAAGAAAATCAGTAATTGCCCTTGGTTTCAGCTCCTCTGTTACAAATAAATAATTATATGCACCTAACCTGCCTTACTTTGAACTAGATGTAAAAGATACCATCGTTTAAGAAAAGAGCTTGGGTTCTTAGGGAACTTCTTTCCATTTTTAGTTCCTTTGATGACTTCCTAGGGCAGGTGACCATTGTAACCCTAGAGGAAACCAGACAGAGTAGAGTTAAACTGTGAGTTTAGCGTTGCTGCCTTCCTTTGGCACAGTTTTTGTATACATCATGCTTCTTCAATTTGAGAACTGACTTGGGCCCAGTTCACAGCAGTAGCAATTTCCCCAAAGTCGTTAGGAGCTAATTATTGGTTCCCAGCTGCTAATAGTCAGTCCCTGCTCTGCTGATGCCTTGTACTATATTAAAGAACAGCACTGTGTCACATTTGCATACTGAATGAAAAGGATCAAAAGTTTCATGCGGGCTGTTTAGTGTCCCTTCTCATGTGTAAAGGAAACTGTTGATCACAGCCTGAACCTCTGATTAACCATCTGAGGCAAGTAACGAGTCAGCTGCGGGAGCACAGGTGAAGGTAATTCAGCTGTGCTTCTCCTAGATCCCATTTAAGGGCTGACCACCACTAAGGTAGCACCTCTTTTTGGAGATTGCACCCTTGTGGAGTTTTTGTGGTGATCTTTGACATTGGGGAGCATCCATCTTGACTGAAAGCCTCCGCACTGGTGAGTCTTTCCTTAGATATTCTCTGGCTATTTACTCTATAATTACGACTGTACCCTTGTATTATTCCAACTATACATCATGATCAGATCTTCTGATTTATAACTGGAAAAACACGTTTCTTTGCTTTTTTTATGATGTAACAGACAGTTCTGAAAATGTTTTCTGAGAGTCAAGCTGGGCTCTTTTTGGTTCAAGCAGAATGTATTGTTCTGAAACACAATTAGACCTTGATTAACAGTTTTATTGCTCAAGCTACAAAGGAATGCAGCTTCTTCTCAGGATGCAAATGAATGCCCTTCTCAGTTGTATTTTAACAGAAATGTTCCATCCATACTCCCTCTGTCTTTCTCTTTAATACATGTGATGCCCATATGCATTTCTGACTGCATTTCTCTTTAAGACAGCTGTTTTTCAGAGTACTTTGCTGGCCCAGCTAGTCAAGGTATGAGTCTCACTGCAAGCATCTGCTGCTACTGGAAACTTTATCACTTTTTTCTCAATGTCAAATTTGTTTTGAAAGTGCTTAGGGACTCTGTAATCAGATCAGGAATATTTCTGTTTTCTACCTGGGCCTATAGGTAAACTTGAGTAAGCCCTTTCAGTTGTGCTCTTTAATTAGGCAACATTTCCTGCTGTGAGTAGAAATGGTCTAACCACCAAATCTGCAGGACCTGGCTTTTTTTGGTTTTTTTGGGCATAGCTGCAGCATCAGTTCCTTTGGAAGGAGCTTCTTCCTCTCACTCAGCAGCTACATATTCCCACAAAAGAAAATGTGTTTCCCAGTTGTTGAGCCTGCTCATGTCCATAGCCGTTGTCTGGCATTTATGTTAGTGCACAAGGAGATAATCAGTCATTTGGGTAGCCAGCAGTACTCAGCCTCAACTGAACTGTGTTTCAGAGGGTTTTGCTGCATAAAATGCTGTAAGACATCATAGATCGTGCAGTCAACTGAGCAGAAAATACAGTGCTTTTTTCTTCTCTTCCCCACTTTTAAAGTACATCTAGGTTAGTTTGGCTCTGTGCATTGGCACACTTAAACATACCACATAGCAGTTTATTGCTCATCAGGAAATGAACAGGTGCTGCTTACATTGACACAAGCATCCAGGGAGGGATCTGATGCAGTTTACTATCAAAATGATCTTTGTTCTCGCTGTAAGATGAGCTGATGCCATGTATAGGAATAAACACTTCCAAGAGAGATGTGGAGGAATCATGCCTTGGAATGAGACCCCTTTCATACCTGTACCACCTAAAGTCACATGTTATGTGTTGTAGGTTCATGTTTTCTCTGTTTTCCAGCAACTTCAAATCAGAAATGTTTTGAGCAAATATACCTGAGTGCAGGTGGGATGTTGTACGTCTGTGATAGTAATATCTGTGGAATAGATTGAGCTATTTTAATCCCAGCAAACTGAACAAGACAGGTCCGAATGGGAGTAGTTGTAGGTTAAGGATCTTGGTGGTAAGCAGTTTAACTCACATCTTTAAAAAAGATGCTGGGTATTTCATAATGGTACTCACAAGGTCAGCAGCTTTACAGAAAACAAGTAAGCCAGATCTTCCCACAGCCACGTTTCTCAACTTCTGTGCAGTCAGAACCTAAACTTCATGCCCACGTGGGTTTTTAAGCTGATGAATGCATATATAATGATTTCAAAAGGTCCCCCACAGTGTGCTTGATGTTTGTGTGCTTGTTGTTTGTATTACCAGTGGTAGCTGACTGAAGATCTGTTGATGTCTTCTGGGGAAACTCGCCCTTATGCATATACATATTTGTGCATACAAAGCAATATACTATTGTCTTGTTTTATAATTCCTAGGCTGTTTATGTATATTATGATCACATCCTCCTTCAGTCTAGTCCGTTGCATTAACTCCTGCTGTAAGTCTCAAGTCTTTGAGGTATTGAAAAATACTTTTGATGGATCTATTTTTTTAAAGTGATTTTAAAAAAATCAGGATTTTTCCTTCTTAATAGTGGGGGAAAAAATTAATCTAATCCCAACCAAGAGCCCAGACTCTGTTACCAGATGAGTGGCTGCAACTTCAGCTCCAACATGCTGCATACAGTTTGTCTCGGTAAGAGGCTGTTTTGCAGATGGAAATGATTAGCAATAAAATGCACTGTAATAAGGAAGCGTGCTAAGGTTACGTAAGTTCAGAAATACACAGTAAAAACAAACTGTCATTTGCCTCCTCAACCAGCTGACCCAATTCCAAACGCTAGCCATGCTGCGTCACAGGAGCAGCTGTCCTGCCCTTCTCTGCACTTTGTTCTTTTCTCATCTCCTCCTACTTCCCTTCTTTTTCCTCCTTTCCCCTGACCTGCCAGTTCTTCCCTATTAACGTCTGTGTGTACCATCTTGGCTTCTACTGTTCTCTTTCTATGGGAAATACTGTATTTTTGCTCCCAGGGAAGGGTGTGTAGCACACATTTGTTTTTTCTATGATTCACCCCAAAGCACAATCCATTCCCACTCAGGAAGTAGTGCTGCTGTGCAGAGCTGGGAGCATATCTACGTTGATGGTGGTGACAGGAATGTGAAGGCTGCCCTTTGTATTTCCTCCAGGAATATCCAGACAGCAAGTGAATCAGAGAAGTGAGCAGCCCAAATTAATGATAAAGTCATACTTCTCCCTTCCCACCCAAGATGTAGGGAATAACTTCTCTCCCACAGAAGGAACAAGGCAGGTGCTGATACTAGAGTTAGCGAGGATCTACTTTGCTCAGCAGTGTGCCATCAGCAGATCTGTCCATACTTTCTATTCAATATAGTTTCTGGGGACAAGAGTATACCTCTACTGCAGGTGTTGCACATCATTACACTAAGCCTCAAAAAGCCATTTTGAATTGGATCATGTTAACAGAGGATGCTGAAGTCTGTGTGAAGCTGCTCAATGAAGCGTGCACTCAACAGAAAGGATTGGTCTGCTGAGGAGGGATGAAGACATAAGGAAATATATTTAGATTGCCTTCCTCCATTTCGCTTCATTAAACATGGGCTTTTGTCTGCCCTCTATCTTAACTGGTTAATGTAAAATAGCAACTGTATAAAAGAAGAAAATAAACCGGCTTTCTTGTTCAGGAAAGCATGAGTATGATAAACACTAGTGTTTCTCTGTGTAATTGTTGTGCTTGGACATGAAATCACTAGTGGTACCAAAAGAGGGATATAAGAAATTACTGTTCACCATCTCCTTCTTTGCAGGAATCATGGGAGATAAAGAATTGTGTGAAAAAGGCAATTTCAAAGTAATCAAAAAGATTTGGTTTTTAACATGCCTTGGGATTTATCTGCAGAGCTCCTTCATGCTGGATGCGGTGGATACTGAGAGTTTGCAGATGTTCAAGAAGAGATCTGGCTCATTCACAGAATGAAAAGATACCAAAGTCTATCAGATGCAAAAACTACTACTCATGGCTCAGAGTTCCTTACTAAGGTTGTGGTGCTACAAGATGTGCTCTGGAAGGTATCTACGGAGGCTTGCCTTAATCTAGGGTCCTTAGCTGAGCCCATGAGATCTAGAAAGATCTTTCACTGAACTGCAAGCTAGTGTGTTGCTAGTATTTGTGCAGCAACACAAACCTGTTTGTAAAATGTGATGGCTGCTCCTGATTTAAGTTGACATTTTCATAACGCACCCAGACTCATCTGGCAGCTAACTGATCCAAGTATTTCTTTTCTCTTGTTTTCAGCCACTCTGATCTTTCTGGATCACCCTTTGGTGGGTTGCAGTAGTGGATAGCGATTCTTCTCACAATATTGTTGGTGAATGATGCATTTGTCTCTCCCAGTTCCCTACAGTCCTGGTTCTCTCCTTTTCTCGCTGTATATCTGGCTCTACATTTTGACCTTTGACATTTGGATAGTTCATCTACATAGGCTTGGGCATGCTGTGCTTCTTTATGTAACCAGAGGATCCCTCCAGGCCCTTGGCTCTTCCATATGTTCTGTCTCTTGGATGCCCCTAATTTTATTTTATCTTTTTCAAAATGTCCCAATTCAGACAACAGAAGTCCACTCTTAAAACATTTCTTTTTCTTCAGTAGTTTTCAGGAGCTCTACATTGCCTGTTTCAAATTTGCTTTTCTTCCTTCTTAATGACTTCTCCTGTCCTGTTCTTTTATTCTACACACCCCTTTTATTACACTTTCTGTATTTTTTGCTTTCCCTTACTAGTTTCTCCCTCATTCTCTGCTTCTTTTCACTTCCTATAGGTCAGTCTCTGCTCTTTATTTACCATCCCTTAGTACTCTTCCCCAGTGCTGATAATGCAGCTGACCTCCCTTCTCCATGCACATTGTCAGTGTTCCATCAGGAGGGCATTTGGAGCATGGGACGCACCTTCATTATGCTGAAATTAGCAGGCAAAATGTTTGCTGAGCTCTATGTAAACTTGTGTGGCAGGATGGGCAGTTCCTTAGTAGCTAAATGGCAGAATGAAGTTTCTACTTTAACTGCTTACTTTGGACTTTTCTCATGCCTGCTGGCTAAGCTGTGGTTTGTATAATTCATTGATGAAATCATTTTCCAATAATAACTGTTGGTACTGAATCAAGTGCGTTTCTGTACTTCTTCTTGCCTGTCTTTTGTTTAGGGGGTAACATAAATGCTGTATGCTGGGGCTCTTTGGAGTACTTACCCAAGTATATAGCCCCTGTTGGGTGGTGAGGGTGTGTGAGGCTGCTGTGATAAACATGTGCTAGCTCAGCTCTGTTGCAAGTTGGGCGATGGCAGCCTGGCCCTGCAGCAGCTTCCCATGAGCATCCCCTGCAGCTGCCATTGCCTTGCTTGCTTCCTGCCTGGCTCCTCCAGATGGGAAGCAGGAGAGCACAGCACCTTCAAACCTTCATCACCAAGGAAGGAGTTAAAATGTTGAGCTGAGAGTGAGTGTGTGTTTGTGTGTAATCCCTCCACAGCCACCTACTGCTGAGCCCCAAAGAGAGAGCCTTGCATCGCCTTATAAGGGGATCTTCTTTTCAGAAGAAAGTGGTCAGGAGCTGAGCAGTGCCTGTGCGGTCTTCCTGCATGCACACTGCTGCTCCTCATGCTCTGAGGCTCTGCGGAGCTCAGTGCAGACTTTCTCCCGTGTCTGCGTGTGCAGAGGGGGAGCTCACATCAAGGCAGCTTATCCGTGCTGCTCTTAGTAGGAAAGCACACTGACAAAGAGAGCCGGTGGGGACTCACTTCACTTCTGCAGATTTTTCCAAGCCTGGTAGATGACTTTCCCTTTTGATTACAGTGGTGATATAGACTCACTGTTCCCACGTTACTGCCCAAAACTACTCTGAAGATGTTCTCTGATCTTTCTCTTTTGTTATTTTCCCAGGTAGGACATGTGTATGCAGACACATAGCCACAAGTGTACTTGGCAAAGCAGTGGTGAGCACAAGTTCAGGGGTATCTAAGCATGCAGGGGGTTTGGAAGGATTATTGAAATACCCTTATATGGGGATCTTTGCAAATGCAGTTCGGCGGTGATTCATATTTTGGCCAACACTTGTCCTTAAGCCTTTTTCAGCTTTTTTAATTAAGAAGACTGCTGCATTTAGCTGTTACAAGTGACAGCTTCTCTTGCTCCGCTGCTGCCTGCCCTGGCCCATGCAAGGAGTGTGTGACAGTGGTGGGGTGTGAAGAGGGGCAGCGAGCAGGGCCATGTGCTAGCTGGTGAATCCCCTGGACAACCTGATCTAGTGGATGGCACCCCTGCCCACAGCAGGGGTTGGAACTAGAGGGTCTTTATGGTTCTTTCTAACATGAGTTGTTCTACAGTTTTACAAACAGAAGCAGCTGGGGGTTGCTGCAGGTTCAGCATGGCCTCCTGTGAAACACATTGTAAAGGACAGATGAGCACAGATAATGTGGAGGGGAAACTCAGGATGAGTGCAGGGTAAGGGAAACACTCAGCATAGTGCCCTATCACAATTCCTGGCCTCTGGTATGTTTGTGACTCTTGACAACTTCGATGCTTCCTTTTCTATTTGTTTTATGCAATAAATGTAAGTAATGCTGTTCCCTTCACCCCTTGTCCTTTCAACTTCCCTGTAAGAAGTGCTAAATTAAAAGCAAAAATCATGTATAAGTTCAAGGCCAGAAATTCTTTCTCTGAGACCGAGTTCCTCAGAGCAGAGAGCACAGCGTGGATATGCTCTGGGAAACTGCAGTGCAGTTCATCCAACAACCAGTTAGACACTCATTTTCCCTGCTGCATTCTCAGCCTGGTGCTGGGATGAAAGGCTATAAGCTGTGCCTGCCCATGCTGTGGCAGTGCATTTCCCTCTAAGGAGAGAAGATGGGGCACTGCCCATGCTGGATTTTGGTTGGAGAAGCCATCCCAGAAAGCCACAACTTGTGGAAATGCACATGCCAAAGTGAGCCAGTAGATTCATAGCCACAGTGCCAGGTATCTGCCAGCAGTACACGTACAGCACCACTCTGTCTTTGCAGTTGCAGCCACCATGTTTTATCTCCTAGGTGAGACTGTGATTGCACCCTATCTATCTATCTTCAAGCCCCTCATTCTTTATTATCCCACATTAATTTTCACTGTCACAGCTTCAACAGTGTCTAGCAGTGGTACTTGTGAAGCACTGCCCTGAGGGCTTAAACACTGTGTCAGAGCTGTAGGCACTAGGAAATGGTCCAGTGGGTTCCAGCTGCTGCACTCCTTTTCAGTCATTGAGCACTGACTTCCAGATGATATTTTCTGTTCTACTGGTGATGCAATTGCTTCATCCCTTTTGCAGGACTTGAATTAATTTCTGAGGGATTGGGCTCTTCTCATCAGCTTGTCTGTGACCTCTGTCAGTACTAATACTGCAAAAACAGACCTGATTAATCATTAGGCTTTTAAAGAAGATTTCCAAATCTAGCTGCCTGGATTATCTGAAGCCATTGCTGACACTTAGAGTGGGACATAGCTGACATTCAGTTGCACGTACGAGTATTCTGTCTTTTCTCTGTAAGACAGATTTGAGAGGGGGTCTTTAGCCACACTGAGTTTGTTTTAGCTAGTTGAAAGCATCAGCAACCTCATCTAAGGACAGAAATTTGTGTTCCAGTCTCCAGCAGGTACAAAAATTGCCCATCATTTTAGTATCCAAACAGCAGAAGTCTTTGTAAATGCAGTCACTGTCATGTGTAACAGGTACAATTCTTTTATTTTCATACTTCAGACTATAACGGTCCCATTCACTTGAAAGATTCTGTTAAGCGGGCATGGTAGTGATGGGCTGGACTGGATAATCTTAGTGGTCTCCTCTAACATTTATGATTCTGTGATTGCATTAATACAGCTGAATATGTCCACTCTACCAAGTGACCAAGAGTTAAACATATCTTTCATTTTTTGTGATTTCTAGCATGCTTTGACTTTAGAGGAAGTTAGCTTTAGTCATGATATAAGCAGATGTAAGAAGGGAATCCAGAGTGCCCAAATTCTTGAGATACTTGAGTCTGACTCTTGGCTTTGCCATTGTCCAGTTCAGCACTAAGAGAACGTCATTTAAGCTGCCACTGCCTGAGTTCTTTTCTTTCTGTTTACTTTGGTTCCTTGTGTTTTATATCCTTCAGATGTGTGTGTGTGTGTGTGTGTGTGTGTGTGTGTGTATATATATATATATATATGCTGAGTTTTCCTCTATCACTGTCTCCTTTGTCGAGATCTGAATATTTAGTTCTTACTTGGTCTTTCCTTAAAGGATTACTTTGAATTACATTCAATTATGTCAAAAGCATCCAATAAGCAATGTATAAAACTTGTATAATTTGCAGGACCTCTTGAGCAAAACAAGACAAATTATCTTTCACCATCTTCCCGTGCTAGAAAATCTCGTTCTAATGTTTTGTTTCAAAATAGAGATTCAGAGAAGTCACAGTAAGACAAAAACTTACTAAATCATATGGCATTTCTGGCTCCCAGTACAGGCTATTTTCCCTACAGAGCACTTTCAATTATTTGTCCAAAATCCTCTTAAGTACCCAAAGCAATGGATCTTCTGAACTTTTTCTAGAGGAATGCTTGATAGCGCACTAGAACTACTTGTAAAGACAAATTGATGTTCCAATGGAAGTTTATCTTTCCTTAATTTAACATCGTTGCTCCTAGGTTTACTACTTCTTGCACAAACCAAAATTCCTCTCCTTTCTTGGTGTTTATAGCCTTCAAGTATTTGTCTTTTCTTGTTGCATTCTCCTTCTTTATTGTCTCAGAGCCAAAGTCTGTGTGTTTTACTTTCTTTGTGTCTCCTTTAAGTCAGCCCCCGGTTGTTCTTGTTTCTCCTCTGGTCCACATTAGCTAGATTTTTGTTTTAGTTAATGAGATGTCTCAAAGTGAATGAAATATTCCTGAGCGTCCTGGAAATGGAGACTGGGTCTCCCTGTTCTCTGGTGTGCCAGTCCCTAGATCAGAACCATCATAGTATGTGGTCTTGAGAAGGTCACAAAACCCTTGAACCAAAGTAGGATTTCCCTGATGCCCTATTACAGGATTTCCCACACGTATAAAATATCACATATGAGAAGAGATTCAGTGTAGTTTTTCTTCCCTTTCCAAGGATGCCAGCACTTGCATCTTACAAAGGCTGCCGATGTACCTGTGCCAATAAATTGTGCATGCAGAGCAGATCTGGTGTGCTCTAGTTACTGTGGAGGCTCATCTGAGCTCTGTGTCACATGAACACCGTCAGCTTTTCTCTCTGCATGTGTCTGTCTGGAGTTGCGGAGGTGTTCAATCACAGTTGTGTTATGGGCCACAAAACCCTTCAGACAGCCCTACGTAACCCTTCAGCTGTGCTGGGGTTACTTTGCACATCTTAAACCTTGAGGCTGTTTTTCAAGGTTACTGAGGGACAATGACATCTGTGCGCAGTAGGCAAAAGTAAGCCTGGCAGTGATATCCCGCACTCTTGCAATTCACAGCACCAGATATGGTCCTCGTAGTTATTGTGTGACAGTGGGTAGTGCCTCTGCATAGAGCTCATTTCTTCAGCCTTTCTTCTCTTTTTCTGCTTTTTGACCTGACTGCTTTCCAACCATTCCATTTATTTATGTATTTTTATTTTATAACCATATCATTCTTTATTAATAGGTATTTTTTCAGGAACAGTGATGAACATCTTAGACGAAGACTACACTAATGTATCTCTCTGTAATATCCTAGTAAGCTTAGTGTGCAAACTTGGTATCGTGCCAATAGCTGGATTTTGTTTACTGCCATTCAGTCTGGTTTTGCTCTGGATGATTTTGTTCCTATCAAGACTGAAGTGAATTAAGTCTGTGAGTAATGTTTCCTGAGTTGCATTGTCAAATGCTTGTAATTCAGATGCATCATGAATACTGTATTCCCTACAGCCACTCATTTCACAGTTCTCTAAAAGATGCTCAGTTTTTGTGGGTTTGTTTGTTTGTTTCCTGGCACTCTTTATCCATTAAAAACCAGTGCAGCTGAACAAGTAGTTCAGTTATTCTTTAGATTAAAGTTGACTGACTGTGATCCCCAGTTTTGTATTTCATGTGGAGGGCAAAGAATTGTCTGGTCACAAAGGGCAGTCTCTCCCTAAGCACTACATTTTGTTACAGGGAATTACAGCACACACTTCTTAATATCAGTCACATATGTAAGCGGTTGTATTTGCTACAGGCCTGTGATCACCAATATAAAGGAAAGTAATCTGTATGATATCAGGAGGAAAGGGTGTTGTGTTGGTATTTAGTTTGCATTGAACAGTTGACCTCCCCGCAGAATGGAATACACGCTATGATAAGAAAATTCAGCATCATTTCAGAGACATGAACATGTGGAGCTACAAAGGAGTTTTCTACACCTTTTATATCTATTGCTTTTGCTGAGAGTCACTGCAGTTACACTCCTCTCACGTACGGAGGGACTGTAACAAAGTGCACGTGCTAAACTCATGCTAGCTGGTCCACTGATATCTCTCTCCTCAAGTTCTTGCTGCCTGTCATTCGTGGGTGAGATACCATCCCTGTCTTTGGAATTGGTGCTTCCTAAATTCATTTATTTGTTAATTTATTTATGTTTACGCTTCCTGTCTTTCATCTGTTTGATTTGTTGCCGTACAGAACAAGACAGAGTAGAGTCACCGTCCCTGGGGGTGTTTGAGAAGCCTTTAGATGTGGTACTAAGGGACATGGTTTAGTGGGGGACATCGGTGGAACATGAACGGTTGGACTAGAAGATCTTGGTGATTTTTTGCCAACCTTGACGATTCTGTGACAGCAGCACAGCAATACAGCTTGTGCTTTACAGCTGTGTAAGTTCAGCGCACTCTCAAAAGATTTTGTGCATCCTTCTGTTTTCCTGCCCTGTCAAGCAATCTGTATTTGCATCCCTCTCCTCAATACTGTATCTTTGTTCCTTTTTGCTGCAGGCTCTTTGCATCTTTCTGGACCCTCTCTTCCCATGTCTGTAGCTTTCAACCTTGATCTCCCTCAGGCGAGGCTGTTCCTTTGATCTCTCTGCATCTGGGGCTCCAGGAACACCTTCCTTTTGTGCAAGGGCCCACAGCTTTTTGCTTCCCTTTTTGCACTCCCCATCCTTCAACATGGAGGGGGACTTTCATCTTCCTGCTTACTGAACTTATTGCAGCTTCCTCTGTTTTCCCCTTCATTTATTATTTGACGCTATCAAATAAAAGTTGCTCTTTAAAATTTCACATTGCAGAACATAAATATATCTATTTCTGCATCCTCAACCCCCACAAGTCCCTGTAAATTGCAGTAGAGATTTTATTCCATTTCTCCCAAGTGAGGCAGGGTATTTCTGCAAGGTCTGTCTCCTGGAAATGTGTAACATAAGATTTGTCTTACTTTGTAATCCTTCACTTTCTTCATTAAATGTCCTCCAAGAATTGTCAGTGTAACGTATTGTTAACTTCAGTTCTCTAAAGTTGCTTTCAGGGCAAATATTAGGGAACTATTGACTTAGGAATACTGTTGTAAAATAAATTAGATAAGCAAAAAAAAAAGTCTTATACCACAGTAATAAATTTGGATATGTGGAGAAAACTAATTCTTAGCATATCTTTGTCTTCCATTAATACCAATAATGCACAGATTGTTTCACAAGTGAGGGCAGATAAGATAGCATAAAGAATATCTTTATATGGTTCTGACCCAGTTAGCTGTCCTCAGCTGGGAACCAGCACATCTTGGTCATATTTTTTACCAGTCTGTTTTTCTGAGTAAATCTGTCACTTGCTGATATCTCTAATTTTATATTATTGCTCCTGTTACTGCAATCCTAAGAGATTTATCTAGTGCACACTGGCATCCTTTCCTCTTGAACTTTTAACTCTCACTGAGTTCCCATTGATGGAAAGAGCCATCTTCTCATTGGGTTGTACTCAGCCATCAGCTGCCCCATTTGGTTATGGTAGAAAGTGTCCTTGTCTGCTGTTTCTGCACTGGCAAGCTAATTTGCATGGTTATCTGTTGATACATCATTCTCCCACTTTCCCCAACTTTGGGAGTTTCATGCATATATTTCACTAAGCTGTGACTTGCAAGGAGCCAGTAAAGCGGAGAGATAGTGGGTAACTCTTCCAGCTGGCTAAAGCTGCAAAGAAGGACATTGAAATGACAGGGGTGGTACTATGGGAAGGATAGAAAGTGGGCCTTTCCAAGACTAGACAGAGCAAAAAAGGAGCAGATGAGTAAGATGATCTCAAGTCTGTAATTTAATGAGGATCTTGATTTTGCTTGTGAGCATCATTAGATGCTTGCATGCCTGCCCCAGCTGTTTTCCCATCAGTGTTTGGGGAGAAGAAAAGTCATACTCTCCATAGTACTCTGGTCAAACTTGTCTCTGCTATCTGAAGGCTGATCTGAATTCTCCCAACATCTCATGTAGCTGACTTGTCTTGGATTAGCTCTGAGGGAGAAGTCACATGCTGACTTTGGACTGGGCAAGCAGGAGTTAAGCAGCTTGGCATGTGGAATGTCCTCAATCTGTTTGAAATGTCCTAAGAAAATTCTCTCAGTTACAAGACTGTGTTCACAGCCACCTTGAGACAGCAAAAGGAGAGCAGCATGCCAGCATGTTCTGTGAGGGCAGCTGCTTGGGCTGGTATCTCTTGTTGTGAGGCCTGGCCTGGAGCACTCCCAGGATTAAATTGCTGGCAGTCGCTGCGTGAGCAGTGAGCCAAAGGAAAGTTCAGGTTGTCTGCTTTCTGATGCTTTGGTTAGATCACCTCAGCTCCTTCCCTCCCATTTGCAATTTGGGTTTAAAGTTAGAGACTCTGCACGTTGTATTTTGCTGTCCTTGCACTTGGTTGTTTTGTCCTTCCTCATGCTGACGTAGGTAGAGGTTGTGGATCAACACGCTACCCTCCACCCGGGCTGCTCTGTGTCACTGGGAGCTGTGATGATAAGCCGAGTTGTTAGAAATTATCTGCCTGCCTGTCAGCTGCCTATTAAGAAAATGTTGGTGTGAGTGTACATGTGTGCAAGTGTAGAAAGAACACACGTATGTATTCTTGGCCTGGCTGCTTTGGGAAGTGAGTTCATCAGCTCTGACAGCCCCAGGGAGTCAGCCCAGTGGCTCCAGATCCCTGACAAGCAGCTTTTGCCAACAAGTGCTGCTAACCTCCTACTGAGCCAGCTCATGTGGATGCCTGCTTCCACAGAAGATATTGCAGAAAATGTGACAACAGAGCAGGAGGTCTTCAGCCTCTCTGGCAGTCCTTAGATTGAGACCTCACATGTGGGGACTCCACAGAGTCTCTCCCTTTAACCTTGAAAAACCACAAGCAGTCTTGAGAACAAAGTAAAGTTTAACCCCAAGGCAAAACTCGTTTTCAGGATTGTGTGATGCCTCAGCTTGTGACACTGCACCCATTTTTACAAAGTCAGCAAAATTCACATCACTGCAAGTATCCTTTCTTCCATAATGTGCACATGACACACAGTAATCTTCTCTAGTTCATTTCTGTCTCTCCCTGAAAGCCATTACAACTTTAAGTCAACTTCTTGCATCTTTTGGTGATAAAGTATCCAGAATATGCCAGCTTGGAGAAGACATTAAAGAATTGAACCCTGCCTCCTTCCAGTCCAGTAGTAAGGTCACAATTGGTTTGGATTTTACTACTGCAATATGTTTGAGACTTTAACATGACAAAAAAAATCAGGCTGAAAAAAGGATGCAGAACTAGCTGGTTCATGAGACCAGAAATTGGGTAAGGATCTGAGATTCCCTCTTCCCATCCAAACAGGGTCAGTGAGTAAACATCTAAAAGCTGCCTGGTGTTCATATGTAGGGACACATGTTGGTGCATGCAACACGGCATTGCTTTGTGGTGAACTTCACAGCGACTGAGGAACTGCTAAGTGGCAGTCCCCGAAATGCCACGGTTAGCTGTGTGACCTTCTCCATCTACAGGATCTTCAGGTCCTAAATGAAAGGGATTTAAGATAAATTCATGACAGACAACTGCAAGGAAAATGCTTCTTTTATGGGCTGTTTTTTGTCCTGTGAAGCTGTGAAGTTTGGGTACCTGAGTCTGACAGAAGTGTTGAAATGCTTACCTTTCCCACCTCAGAGAACAATATTTTTCTCCTCTGGGCCCAGGCTCCTGCTGGTTTTGAAGTGGCAGAGATTAACTTCAGAAAGAAAAGGTTGATGCATTTACCTGTAAACTACTGTTTTCACCTCTACACGAATCTACACAAAAAATACTTGTGCACAGTTCATAGCAGGCTTCACATGCAGCTTCATGTATTTTCCACTTAGAAATAACTTTAAATCCAATTCTTAGGATGTAAATGTATAGAGAAATACTACTAAGCATAACCATAATTCCAGACAGCACAAGCCTTGATTCAAAGTACTTGAGTTCTTTTGGGTATAGGAGAGAGAAGGAAAGTGCACAGGGCTGAATCCCAGTCCTTCAGGCTTTGCTCAATGCACATCTGTCCTTGTCCAGCTGTAAACAAGCAGTGAGATCCAAGAGTGCTTTGCACCGCTTAGGTCTAAATGTATTCCTTGGCTGCTTCCAAACTTTGTGCCTGGAGCATGTGGTCCTTTCCTGAGAAGGAAATCCAGGCTCAGGGACTGAGAGGGAGGGAGCTTTTGTCATGCTCTGATGAGGGTAACAAGAGAATGAGACATCAGTTATAGCCCAGTGCTGATCAAACTGCCTGTGCTGAGCCCATCTTGTCTTTATCACAGCCCTGTAATTGTTGGGTGCTAAGCTTTCTCTAGCAGCAGCAGCAAAACCTCTTATGTTTGGGATTTTGTTTATCCTGTCACCAATTTCATCCTTATAACTGCTGATGGACCTTGAGCCAAGAATCAGTCCTGTTCTGGAACAGAACCGAACTCCTCCCTTGACTTGAAATCCCTTCTCCGCTCTGCCTCTCTGAGCAGCCTAGGGTCACCTGCAGTTTGCTATGAGCTGTCAGCTGGGCTGCCTGACCTACCTTCTGATGCTCAGTGGGTTGCAGCCTGAGTGTCTGGATGCTAGTTACAGGATATTAGTACATCCAATAGGATATCCATTTCTGGTTAATGATCTGGTTTGCAAGAAAGTTTGCTGTGTTCATAAGATGAAGATAATTTCTGGTTTGGTCGTGGCTCCTATTATAATGTTACTGTAGTTTGTGACTGTGTCACAGAAGAACAGATATTTAGGGGTTTGAAGAGACTTCTGGAGATCACTGGAGATCAGCTCTCTACTAAAGCATGTTCCCTCTAGTAGGTTATACAAGAAAGCATCCAGGTAGGTCTTGAATATCTCCAGAGAAGGAGACTCCATTACCCTCTGGGCAGGCTGTTTCAGTGCTCTGTCACCCTCAAAATGAAGAAGTCAGGAAGGATGAAGGTGACTTTACTGGAGCCTAATTCACTTTTCAACCTCATTTCTATTTTGCATTCTCTGGGGATGCATCTGTCCTCCCTTTCCCGCCCTGGTTTAAAAAATCTCTGATTCTATTTTGGTAGACATCTTTTTTGCTACTAAGCATTAAATTAAAAGATAAAATGGACTAATTCCTTAGTGCAGAAATAATGCTATACTTCTAAAGCATTTGGTTAGTGCTTTTATTATTATGATTATTACTATTATTATTATTATTATTATTATTTTTCAAAAGACTAAAAAGAGTACTTCTAGGGTTTGGAAACTCCTTTGGAGAAAGAAGATTGAGTGAAAACATAAAATGATGACTGGGATATAGGGGAACATCCCAAATGTGAGGCTGCCTGGATTGCAGAAGAGATTTGGAAGAGAAATAGTAAAGCTCCAACCGTATAATATAAGCATAACATAGGTTGACTGGACATTGCTGGGGAAAACATGCTTTGCAACTACGTCCTGTTTCTGCACTTGCAACTGTTTTTTTTTCCTGCCTTTCCATGCTGTTAGTAGCTTGACTGCTGCCAAGATAAGATGTGTGTCTGTATGTGTTCTCTATCAAAAAGAAAAACAAGGTCTCTTTGGGGCAAAAGATGAAAAAAATGGGAAATCCCTCTCTTCTATGTTCATCTCTTGCTCTCTCCTTCTCCCCTACCCTTCATTGACAATAGGAACAGAAATTGAAGTTTTATATATAGCACTTGTGGGGCCTCTGTGCTCAGCAGCACATTCTCTTGTGGTTTTGAGGCTGGAAAGCAATGGTTAATGGGGCATTGTAGTAATCTCAGTTTCTCTGTCCTTGGCTGCCAATGTTAGTATCTGTAAGAGATCAGACTTGAAAGAAATCTAGAGATCTTGAGTCATGATGACTGTAATGCCCAGAGAAAAACATGAGGGACACTGTGGCTATATTGATTAGACAGAATGAGAAACGTTCTTAATGAAGGTGAAGCTTTAAAAAGTTTGTATCATCAATTTTCTTTTCCTGACTCTTGTTCACATAGATGTGTTGTTGAGAGAGAAGTTTTGGAGCAGGAGAAACAATTCCATAAAGATTTTTCTCAAATGTATGAACAATATTAGTTGTTTGGAATGGGGGTAGCCCACTGAAGTGGAGGCTCTGCACAAGGCAGGCTGTGTCGTTATTTGATTTCAAGTAATTTTGAATGTTGGAGGGTTTTGCTACAATTTTGAATGTAACTCCAGCTGCAAGCTTTCAGGCTAGTCTCTGCTCTGCAGCTCTGGCCATTTCCTTGGTGAACAACCTTCAAGTCACTGGATGCACTCTTAGGTAGTTCGCACACTTTAACAGCTGTCACCACTATAGATCTTGATAATATATTGCCTCAAGATGTTCCATCAAGTATTAACATTTAATAATCATTAATCAATTCAGATATTCACATGACTGTGGGAATACTGGTAACTGTTAATTAGGTTATGAAAATGCACATAAACTAGATTTTAAAAGTGCTTAAGCTGTAAAAGGTTGTGTGTATGGCCAACATGCTAATTAACCATGAGATGCTGAAACAGACTGCTCTCTGTTGCTGCGCTGAAGGTTAACAGAAATGGTACTTGTGAGAAAGTGGTGTAAGGACACAGACTCAAGGCTGATGCATCTAAGTTCACAGCACATATGTCATTAATAAACTGTGAAGCTGTGATTTGTGGTGGTATGAATACCTGAGAGCAACTTTCTGTTCACATGATACCAAAGCACTTGTAATTCACTGGAATGCTTTGATAGTAGTCTCAAGGTTAAGGCAGGATGAAGCTGATGGCCAGTTATATTTAGCTTGGGTCCTTGACTCCTGGAATCACTCCCCTCCCCTACTGGTGCAACTGGGTCCAGCTCTAATGACCTTCAGTTCACATTGCAAGATGGATTTAACTGGTGGGACCTTTTGGAAGTAGAAACGTGAATATGGATATATTCTGGTGGGTTAGGATGGACTTTGCTTGCATGCTTATTCTAATCTGTGTATCTAGTCAATTTTACCTCAAGTTGCTCAGTATTTGATTGCTTTACGGTAGCTCTATCTTCTGAAGTTGAGTTGTCCTTTGCCTTGGTCTGAAACATAGTAAAATTCTAGTCTATTTCTGTAGAGAAGTTGAAATTGTGCACCAAACTGCAAGAAACTACAAATCAAAGAGAAACAACTGAAACCTAATTGCTATTGTTCCTACAAAAACCTTTAATGGCAAATTCAGGATTTGTACATTTATTTGTTGTTACAGTTTGTACTGGTTTGCAGAGCAGAGCTTTTAGAATAATAAATCTGAAAAGAGACACAAGCAGTAGAGAAATGCAAAATGGAATGTGGTAAATCTGACATAACTCCAATAAAAATCCCTTGGAAAGGAACAAGCTATAGGGCAGATTGTGTGTGTGTGCTGTAAGTGGAATGCTCCTTTATTTTTTAAAGAAACTACCTCTCTTCTTATCAGTCAATGAATCTGAAAGCAGTGCTGCTAGAAACTGAGGAGCGCTGCTAGTTTTCTCCCCACTGGGAAGAGAAGTTGGCCTTCAGGTGGGAAATGAACTGTGAATAAACTACAGGCATCTCCTCTTTCTGCTCTCTTATAAAGCATCCTGAAAGGAACACGTGCTTTTTCTTTTATCCTGATTTAATGCATCCAGTGTTTTGTTTCTTGTTTTGTATTATCGAAATTAATGCATATCATTTTTTCCATGTGCTTTCATGCTGTGAGCTATGGGCTGCAAATGGTGGAAGAGTTTCATCTGAGGCAGAAGCTTTGCTCTCTTGTACTTTCTGATAGCAGAGGTCTTAGCACTGTGTTTAATTAAGTAAGAGTTACTGAGTAATGTAAATTTCTCAAATGGAGAGGCTAACAATGCCAAAGCCTTCATACTGTATTGTTTGAGTCACTTGTCACATTCTGTGCTGTCCCCTATTGGAAATGAGGGATGGGCGCCTCATGCAGAACCCAATCGTGGGCATGTGAGGATCCAGAGGTTACATCATGAGCAATTTAATTTAGTTTGTTGGGATTTTATTGTTGGTTTTGTTGTGCTTCATAGTCTATGCATTAAGAAAACCATATTTCTGATGCTGCAGAATCTGCTGGCTAACCTTTCAGGGTAGAGCCCAACTGCAGTAGATGGGCAGTTGCCCCAGACCTCTCTCAGGAGGGGGCAAAAAGGCTGAGCATCCACATTCACCACTGCTCTCGCCCTTTCCTTCCCCCCAGGCATGCTGTTTTGTGGCAACCTGTCTTGTTTGTTAGCATCAAGAGAAGCAAGCAGAGCCTTCCTGTACATAGAACTTCTCCTGGGCTCACAAGATAAATGTTGACTTCCCAGGACAGCTGCTGCATGCAGATCACAGGGGCGGCAGAAGACCGGTTTGGATGCTTGCTTCTGCCTTTACCCTTGAAGGAGAGAAAGGAGCTAGAATCTGTTTGCGTGGGTGTTGACAGCAGACAGGTGAATTGAATATTCTGCAAAGCCTTCAAAATGCAGTGAGGCTTTCTGTCTGTAACGAGCGTCCCTTTCTCAACTGCACCTTCTACACCCTAATAAGTATATCCAGATCAGTTTTACTGGTGATAATCCACCAGAATCCTGAAGACTACAATAATGGAAATTTATTTCACCCTTCAGGGTTCCATGATATAAGCAAATAATTATGTTTTTAATATTTTGGTGCTGCCGCATAGAAAAAAATAATACCCATAGATTTCCCAGTGCTGAAATCAAATGCAACCCACTTAATTACTAGCAAGTAAACAATGATTCTTCCTCCTTAAAATACCCAAACACTTTCATAATTAGCTAATTAGACCACCATATAAATGATTGTTCAATGTAAAAGAGCAATCGAGAGGCAGGCAGAGGAGGAAAAGCAATGAAATCATTACCCGTAGACATGCTTTGTTCTCCAGAAAAGCTAGTGAGTTGTTACAGGAGAGATGATGGGTAGAAAATAATAAGAACAGTAGCAGTAATTAACTTGACAGTATCCACAGTTTAAAGCCAACCAAGTGTGTTTGTTTTGCTGCTAGAAGGCCACATGATAAGATGGCTACCTCGCCCTCAGCACTTCTCCAGTGCATGTTGCAAATGGTGCAGGCAGAAGAATGACTGGCAGGGGACTTTTGTATTGTGCCCTCCAATAGCCTTCGTTCATTATGTGCTCTTAGGGTAAATCACATAGGCCAGAGTTTTTGCAGTTGAATGTATGGTTTTAAGCAACAAATTCTACGTTTGTGTGCAGCTTTTGAGTGGGCCTGAAGATCTGCGGAAGAGCCACTCACAAAATCAGCTTAGCAGAGCTATTTTCTGCTGTAGACAGAGTAGCTGCCCTAATTTGGCGCTGCTGTGGGCTGAGTGGCCCATTTAAAACATCTCTGTGGTTGATGAGCCTCTGCTCATCTGTGGCCTAGGACAGAAGAAATCCCTCGCCTCCCTAGCACTCTCTCCCTGTCTCTTTTTTAGTATAACTTGAGAAATCCTGGAGGTTATGAAAGATCTTAGTGTTTTGATTAACGTGGCTGTTAGGGTGGAACTGCAATTTGGTGCGTCTTCTGCAAAAACGCGGTAAAATGTAGTTTAAAAAATGGCCATCTTTCCCTGGTGACTTTGTGTCAGTGCTGAGATTTTTACTGGCCTCTCCTAAAATCCAGGCAAAGCAGCAAACTTCTGTTGGTCTGTAATTTCACACAGACCAATCTGTTAATTCTTGGCTTACCTATGGGACAAGTATTCCGTTGTAAGGAGCTCCACTAGCTTGCTATATAGACTTAATTTCTGTTTCCATAGTAGTAACGATGAGGAGTGACATTCCTTAATTTCCGCGTCTTCCCTGCAGGAACCAGCATGAGGGGATTTCAGTATTTTCTCTCCATCATCTACTTTATGTAGCAAATATCCTCTATAGACGTTCCGGATATTTCATCTTTCGCTTTGAGTTGAATAACTGTAAAAAAGCAACAGGACAAAAAAGGTTGCTTGCTAACAAGGTAAAGAAGTCAAAAGTTGGAAATACTGCTCAACAGGATGAAAAATGCAGATGCCTACCGGGTTATGGAGACAAATGTCCTTCAGTAATTGTATGAGTCAGATTAATTATTTTCCAGTGTTGTAAAGCAATCTGCTTTACTCTTTCCTTTAACAGTTTGGCACAGGACACAGATATCTGTTGTCTTTCCTCTCTTAGATCTAATTAATTTTTATAAGGTCTTTCTGTATTTTGATATTGGAGATGCTGCCGGTTTTTGCAATCACTTGTGATGCGCTGAAGTGGTACCACATCCCTGGACAAGTGTTGTAGAGATGAGGTACGAGTTTTGTGCCCTTCAGCATCTGTTTTATGAGAGAACTGCCTGGGATGTGTGGGCCTTGATAGCTGAAAGCAGAAAATAAATTGAAGTGATATCTTAATCACAGTGTTTTAGCTTTTCTGCCATGTCACTGAGACGTTTGTAATATAGGAAAGTGAAATGCATTTTGTTTTGTGAGTGCTTAATGAAAAAACTGCTCAGTGGCTAAGGTTTTATATGTGTGTATATATATAAATGGAAATGAAGGCTACAGCTGGGAAACAAACAGTTCTGTCTGCTGAATTGTTAACCCTCCCCCAGAGCACCCATCGGGCAGCTCCCCTTGTGCAGCTGGGTGAACTTGGTTGTAAACTGGGTGAACCAATCTGAGACTGCTGCTGGAAACTGCGTGTGAGGAGGGGGTTTAAAAGAATGAAGGTGTGTGTGTTGCACAAACTCAATTATTGAAATATTTTGTATACAGAATACAAAACTGTGTACATAGGAAGTCAGCTCTGTTCTTTCTCCCACTGAGGACAGCGAGAGCTACTAAATAGCACAGGATATGGCTGTAGGTGCTTCAGTACAAACAAAGAGGTCAAACTTTGGGTAGTGTTGTTTAAAACATTGGCTCTGATTCCCTGTTGTGCCCATCACAAGACCAGTAATAGCATAGGAAAATGTGACTGTTGAATTTTGGGGTCCTTCTCTTTCCCAGCCACTGCTATGGTATCCTTAATGCAGCTTAGAAGTTCAGCAGTGCTTACCTCCAGAGGTCCAGAAGAGCACTTGGGAATGTCTTTATTGTCTACGTATCCTCTGCCTAGGTTCATTACCGATGAATGAAATGGTTTCATCACAGCATTTCTCTGCAGTTTGGATAACAAGTGCTAGCAGTGAGCTATGGGTCTGTGCAGGCTGTTTGTCAGACCTCTTGTTTTTAGCCAGGCTGAACCCGTTTTCCGTGCTGTCTTGTTTGTACTTTCTATGCCTCTTTGTTTGGACTTTAAAACTTTGTCAGCTTGTGATGACTCCCAAGGAATGTATTTTTCTTGTAGGCTTCAATTATACAAAACTAGTCTAAGGGTTATGAATAGTGTTATTATAGGTGCTTGCAGTGCTTTATCAGCGGTTTGTGAATAGTGACAGTGTGACAGAAGCCAAAACAATGGTTGGAGGTGATAAAGTGGGGTGAAAATGGGAGAAGTCACAGGAAGGAGGACAGGAAGTAAAGACCATCAAATATGAGGGATTAAAACAAAGAGCTGAAATAACACAGAATTATTTTGGAAAAGAGTATCCAAATTAAACTCTGCTTATAGAAGCTCTCTTGCTGCAGTCCTCTGTATTGTCTTGTTTCCATATCAAGCATCTGTAGAGATGGCAAACAGTCTCTGTAAAATAGACATCAACCCTATGCCGGCTGCAGAATGCCATTGTCCTCTCTGACACACAGCAGCCTTGAATCAGTACCTGTAGTTAACTGCCTTCAGGTCTTCTGAAGCCACAGTCAGCTGTCAGGTGCTTCCAGGAGAAGTTAACCAAATGGCATTTTTTTTCTTTCATATGTTCCTTACTTTCCTTAAGTATCCTGAGTTGAAATACCCTTGCATGTACTAAGCACATGCTGGGTTTTTTTTTCCTCTCCTTCTATCTTCCGTACATAATTTTGTCACTCCTGGGTAAGTTTCACAGCCAAGCAATCTTATTTAGATTTTTTTTCCCCCCATGAAAAAGCTAAGCATTCTTTAGAGCTGAACCCTCAGGCTAAACTGTATTTTCATCTACATTCATTAACCAGAACTGAATACAGTGAAATCATCTGCTTCACCTTGGCTTTCTTCTGCATGCTTTTGCTTTTGTGAAAACTGTGTCTGCTGTGCTGCCTGAGAGCTATATGCTGGAATAAGAAAGAGAAAGGAGAAAAAGTATATATATTTCTTTCCTATGGGATGTCCCTTTTCTTATGCACTTAGAGGCAGATGCTAACACTATTCAAAACAGGCAGTAAAAGTTATGATTAGGTGCTCAGACTGTTGTCCTTGTGTACTGAAGTAGTCGTAGAGGCATTCAAAAGCTACATATTTTTGGGCAAAGTTTGAGGTGTAGAAATGCTGGCATATCTATGGTAAAGCTGGAAGTGCACCATGAGATGTAAATTGAACTTGAAGTGACAGAACAGAGATAAGTTCCACAATAAAGAACTCTATATAAAGTTCTCCTTTCAGAGCCTTGGGAGTCTGTTGATCACTGTGCTTTGTTTTCGCTTTCCTTTCTTCCTTCTCATTTATCTATATCATTTCTGTTTGTCATTCTGTGCCCCTTTCTAGTATTAACATCCCCAGTTAATAAAGCACAGTGTAAATATGCATAGCTCTATTACCTAATAAACAAGTGTACACATTAAATATGAGAACACAATTAAGCAACACTGAACACTTCCTGTGTCCTAGTTCCTGCGTGACTCATATGTCGTGGCAGTTAATTACCAATCAGCCATAATTGAGGAAAGTGGGGAAAAAGGATAATACTGTAAGGAGGGGACTAGTAGATTTTTGCATCACCTTCATGTAAAGGTTTGGGAATGCTCTGCTTTCCTGACAAGATGAGGGGGAGCATACAGAGAGATTAAGCAATTCTCTGCTGGCACATAAGCATACTGGGCAGGCAGATGCAGCTTTTAAAGGAAGAAAAGCCCCTGAATTACTTGGCATACAAAAGGAAGAAAGTCTCTCCAGTCAAAACATGCAAGACCCGGGCATTTTTCTGATAGCAATAGGCTCTGCTTATCTTGCAGGAATTAGTCAAAATAGAGCATGTGACACTTAACACTGATTAGGGAAAAGTCATGAGATGTTCATATCAGGTCTTTTTCAACTGCTCTGAAAAGAAAATTTCCAAGGGGAGCTTGGGGCTTCAACTCACAGAGAAGTGCTGAGAGTGCTGTACATTTTAGGTCTTGCTCTGAGGTGAAAACCTGTAAGAAGGAAAAAAAGCACCCATTAAAGTGTATTGATGTGCATAGGCTCCTATGTGTGACAGCGCACATTTTTTTTTCTCCCTTCTAGCTGGGCTAAGTTTCAAAGACAGTGAAAGTCAGAAATTGATAGTACCTTTTATTCATAGGCTCATTTTCTTGAATGCCAGCACATTCTTAAACAGTTAAGAATAACTGCTAAGACTGCAGCATTCCTCTTGGAAATGACTGCCTTGTAAAGCACAGCCCCATAAAGATTATTTTTGGAGGCTGTGAGGCTCCCTGGGAGGAGCAAAAAGCAGCAGCAGGGTGAGGTTTGGGACCACCGCCAGCTGCCCAAGCCCCATGTTCCTCCTGGTGCAGGCTGGCCTTGTTTGTGTGATGCAGGCACAGTACCAACCCCACTAGAGGCTTGCTGGAACACATTTCCAAGTGTTCTCGTGTGACTGTGCTAGGGAAGGAAGCTCACTGCCAACAGAAAGTCCAAAGTACCCCCTCCTATTTGTGACTTGCTCACACTTTGATCTCAGGTCCCCATTCTCACTCGTCCACCCACAGCATGAGTTCTTCTGTTTACTTTAAAAGTAAAAAGAAAAAGATGTGCCATGGCCTTAGCACAGCGAGCTGTCCCTGTCTCTCTGCACAGACCTAAAGTGTAAGCCTTCTTTTTATTTAATTGTTTTTTGTTCAGACTTTTGAAGAACAGAGGTCTACTACATCACTTCATGGCAACCCTAGACAGGTACAGTTACAGTCAAACTGAGTCATCATTTTGCAAGGGAGATATTTGTCTCTCAAAACAAATCCCATATAGAAACAGGTGGGAGGAATGGCAGATTGACACAGGATCTAGCTCTGAGCTGCCCTGGGAAGCTTGCAGTTGGCCCCAGGCAAGGCTTGTCAGTGGAGCAACAGAGCTCCACCGCGCAGAGAAGTGCTACAGTTCCCTCTCTGGTTAGGGTAAATGTCATGTTTCTCCATCTTCTGCACCCCATCCAGCATTCAATCATGAGATAAAGAGCAGTAAGCTTTTAGTAAATGAGACTACTTGCAGGCTGCAGTGCAAAAGAATCACAGTGGTCATATAGCATAGAGTCATAGAATGTCTTGGGTTGGAAGGGACCTCAAAGACCATCTAGTTCCAACCCCCTGCCATGAGCAGGGCTGCTACCCCTCCATCACACTGCCCAGGGCCCCTCCCAACCTGGACTTGAATGCCTCCAGGGATGGGACACCCACAGCTTCTTTGGGCAGCTGTGCCAGTGTTCCACCACTCTCTCAGTGAAAGTGTTCCCCCTGAAATCTAACCTAAATCTTCCCTCTTTTAGTTAAATACCACTTCTCCTATTGCTATCTACCTGTGTAAAAAGTTGATTTCCCTTCTGAATATATCGTATCATATGCTCCCTGATTTTAACAAGTGGGGCAATGAAAGGCTGCTAGACTGTTTTTGACAGTCCTTGGTCATATGTGATTTGCAAGTTGAGAGTCTATGATGGTGCTTCTCATCCACATTGAAACTGTAGTTGCATCTGCAGTGTCTTGGTATTCTTTCTTGTTACAGTGCAAATGTTACTAAAAATGTCTGTTGCTATTAGCAGTATGTAAGAGAATATTTTAGAGAGGTGACCCAAAAAATGACCTCAGATAATGAAGTTTCTTTGGCATCTCACATTGCCTGGTATGTACACCTTATCTACTGTGTAGAATAGCAGACTGTTGCCACACAAGATCCCACCACCCTGCTCCTGATTTTGTCAGAAGGTGGTAATCAAATAGGCCCAGTTTCCAGATTCATCCTTCAGTTCTGAACTGAGTATGACTGCAGTTTCAGGTGAACCTCTGGAAGTATTTGTGTACAAGGAGGAGAAAAGTAGAGCACAAGCAATAACAGCAACAAAAATACAACAGAACATACACAGATGGTAGAAACAGGAGGGAAGATGTAGGGTGGCAGCAACCAAGGGGGACAAAAAGGCTAAAAGACAGCAGCATCTCATTTTTCATCCATGATGAATTAATCAAAGATTTATAAACATTTAGACAAAGTCCTTTTATACTTGTCAGAAGTTCGTCTTCTCTAGACTGTTATTAGCTCATTAGGTGGTTAAGTCAGACAAGCCAGTGTGCCACGCTCCTATCCCTTGAGGCATCCCTTCTCCAATTAGACTGCAAAACACTTGGTGTCTCTGAAAAATAAAATAAAAATAAAAAAAAAAAAAAATAAAAAAAAAAATAAAAGAAAAGAAAAATATCAAGCTATCGTTGTTCCAGAATGAGCACTTAAAAACTAGACGACCTCAAATCTTCAAATATATTTATCCTATGTATTCCTCAGTTTTCCCAGTTGCGAACTGGAGGCAGTTTCTTTTTTGCCCATGTGGTATGATTTATGTTTTAATCCATTCATTGCAGTCTGTGAAGTTCAGTGCAACTCTCGGATAAAGGAAATTTTATTTACTCAAGCTTGTAGTATTGCTGCTTTGAAGGCTTCTCTGATCTATGACGGGAATTGGTAGATTGAGCGGCCTAAGCCAAATTCTTAGCAAATGCTGACTCTTTCTCTGCTGTTTGGAACAAGGAAACTCCAACATCGCTCCAGAGATGTAAGTTCAACAATCCACTCATTTCCAAATTTATCTGTGCCCAAGATTAATTAAGAATATATTCAGCAAAGCTCATACGTTTCTGTTACAGGAGCTCTGTAATAAATAAAAATGAGATTAAACATTCACAAGGTCACGTTCCCAGAAGCCCTTCATAGTCACATAGATTAACCAAGGAAGAGAAACTGAGCAGGCCAGATGAAAGTCAGTCAGAACAACAATGCCTGAGTGTCTTCTTGGGTAGGGAAAATCCCTCTAGTTAAATTGGCCTCTACAATGTAATCTTCGAAAACTTTGAAATTACACCATAAGGACAGAAAAACATACTCCATTCTAGTGTGATGGTAACAGCATTTCTAAACTGATCAGCCCTGGGGAGAAGGCTGAATTCTGTTTCCCCCAAGAGAGCTATTGAGCTCCTTTTTCAAATGATGACATGCAGAGTTATTCCTTGAAATCCCAAATGAGTAACAGATTTCTTGAATAAATCTGCTTAGCTGCAAAAGTGTCAAAGACGTTTTGAAAGGCTATTCACTCATGAATGCAGAAGGACTGTCCCCTGGTGTCTTTATGTCCAAAACCAATAGACAGCTGCCTCTCTGATGAGAGGAATCTGGCTGAGTGTTTGGTCTGCTAGACCCTTAGGACTACAACATTTAGGTCTAGAAGATACTTTGAGAGGTCATTTACTCCATCTTCTGCACTACAAGAGGTTTTATCTTCCAGTAATTTAAACTCTATGAATTTTTAGGCTATTATTCTGGAGCAACCCAGTCACCAATTCTGGCATCCTAAGGACCTCCTCATTGTCTGTCCTAAATTTTCCTTGTTCCACTGTAAAGCCATTAATTCGTGCTGTATTCAAAGCAATTGCAGGGAAACAGGTTATTCAGTGCATCTCTACAGCAATTTATAGCTTTGCCTTGTCTTTCTTTCTCTATAGTGAACAGCATCACCACAATCTTACCTTTCAGGTCACTTCTCTGGGTTTCAGAAAGTCTTTATTTTTCTCCCCTGGATGCTCTGTAGTCCATCCCCACATTCCTTCATTCACAGCCTTACGGCAGAACTTTCACTCCTGCTAAGTATAACGGAAGGATTTTTTTCTTGCATCTTGCGGTTTGTGCATTTGTTTACACATCCCAGCATGATGTTTGCTTTTGTGTGTGTGTACGTGTGTTGCAATACCGTGACATTGAGTCATAGGCAGTCATAGACTCCGGAGTCTTTTCTGAAGGCCTAAAGCACTAAGGTGATGAGACAAACTTATTCCCGGTGATCTCATACTTTCAGTCCGTTCTGGAAGACTTGTGGGATGATTTAGCCATACTGGTTTCACAAAGCTATACAAGAGATTTCATTGCCATTTTCTCTTTCTGTGCTAACAGCCCAACACGGTATAGTACCGTGAAGCTAATAGCATTAGTTCTTGGTAATTGAACCTTTCACAAAAGGGATGGTTGCAGAAAGAAAACTAATTAAAATTTTCAAATTCTCTCTAATTATTTTGTTTTACGGCCCCTTTGCCAAAGACCATTGGATTCACAGTCCTACTTGCTTATTTTGTTACATGATGAATAGAATTTGAAATTATGCAAAGTGTGGCAGCGTGGGAAAGTGGAACAGGGTATGTGTAAGTGATGTTGTGTCTGGAAGATGGGTTGTGGAACAGAGCTATTGGAGTCAGCCTCAGCCAATTGGGGCAAGTCCTTGGGACGTGTTATCTCACTAATATTCTTCCTCATCCTTGTGAAGCCTGATGGTCCTATAAGGATGGAATGATTATGAGAGGGAAAAAAAAAATGGATATGGATATTTCAATGTAGATTGCTTGATGAAAATAGAGATATTACAGCAAAATAAAATATCTGTAAAATTTAATCACACAGTCCTTTCCATTAGTAAAATATTCTATAAAAAGAAGAAGGGAAAAAAAGATTATTGAGCTTGTTCCCACAGCCTTTAAAGGGATCACAAGAAACTTTGGACCGGATAATGCTACCTGCAGAACTTGTTTTTCTCCCATTGATGTGCTACTGCTGGTATCACAAACTTCTAGTTAACACAGAATGAAAAAGCTATATCTGAATTTTTTTTCACCATTTATAGATTTGTTCTTCTTCACACTCTTTTTTTGTCTATAGATAATCTTCTATTACATTTAGCTTTTTCTATTACATTTTAGTTTTTTATCAGTTCCACCATAGGGTTTCCAAACATCAGTACAGTCTGTAGACAACTGAAAGAAAACATTTAAATCCTTAAAGTCTGTGCAATTCTATTTACTGTCCCTGAAGGAGGATATTTCTGGTGTTATTGGACAAAAATCTACTGTACTTACTCAGCTTTTATTCAGCTCCCGCTCATGCAGACCTTCTAGAAATTGGTGGAAATTTTAACCAAATAAGGACTTCATTTAAAAAGTGTCCCATGACAGATTTCTTAAGTGTTTGCAAAATCTGTATTTTTGCTCCTACTTGTTTTAGAAAACTGAAGTTTGTTATACAGTGTACCTTAAAAGCTTTGCCTGCCCTACCATATTTCTCCTTCACAGTATTACTTTTTTCAATTGTCCCTCTCTACTCTGTCCTTGTGAGGCCCCATCTGCAGTACTGTGTCCAGGTCTGGGTCCTCCAGTACAAGAAAGACAGGGAGCTGTTGGAGGGGGTCCAGAAGAAGACCATAAAAGATTATCAGAGGGCTGGCACTCCTCCCCTATAAAGACAAGCTGAGGGATCTGGACTTGTTCAGCCTGGAGAACAGAAACCCGCAGGTGATCTCACTGCAGCCTTCCAGTACCTAAAGGGAGCCTACAAACAGGAGGGGAGCCAACTCTTTGCAACAGGACAAGGGGAAGTGGTTTTAAGTTGAAGAAGGGAAGATTTAGGTTGGATGTCAGGGGGAAGTTCTTTACTATGAGAGTGGAGAGGTGCTGGCACAGGCTGCTCAGACAGGTTGTGGGTGCCCTGACCCTGGAGCTGTTCGAGGCCAGGTTGGATGGGGTCCTGGGGAATCTAATGTGGAGGTTTGTGGCTTTGCCTGTGGCAGGGATTTTGGAGTTTGATAATCGTTGAGGTTCATTCCAACCCAAGTCATTCTATGATTCTGTGATTCAATATTAAGTGTGTAGTCTGATTTGATTTCTCTGAATTTAAAGTCGTAGTGGTTGGTTAAACATGGTAATCATTATGCATATGACTGGGTGAGAACAGCATGATAAGAGAATAATTGTCTTAAAACAGCATCCAGGAGTTCAACAAGCTCCTGCCGTTTTTGCACTGTGGGCAGTGAGCCCAATTTTAGTACGCATGACCTAAAATGTACAAAAAGCAGAGTGGGAGAATGAACGGGTAAAAATGCCAAAAAATGTCATGGGATGAGACTGTGCAGAGTCTGCAGGGCTATGAGGAGTATGTACTGAGTACAAGAAGACACTTATACACCACCAAAATGAGTTCAAGTGCAGGCATCAACTGCTTTTTATTTCAGTAGGGTGAGCTAGGACTTGGCCAGCAGCAAGGCAAAAGTGATGGTTTTAGTTTATTACAGATCAGTCAGAACAGCTAGTAAGGATGAAAAGCTTGGGAGGCATCCAGGACAGCAGCCTAACGTTATTAGCATTAAAAATAATTTGCAGGCAGATCAATATGAAACCTGTTTGCTTGGAGCTTGAGGGTGACTGGAGAGGGAGAGAGAGAATCCTGAGAACAAAGTGAAAACACAGTGTGTGTAACATTTTCATCAAGTGAATGCGAAATCTTTGAAATCCAAGTCTGTTTGGTGTAGAGTTTGCCAGCCTGGAGCGGTAGTCTGTCTGACATAGGGGAAACCTGGCTGAGTTCTTTGAGATCATTTCAATAGGAGTGGCCTCAAGAATGATAGATGTAATAAGCATTTGTCTGTAACTGAAGAAGGAGAATTTTGGTTGGGGGTAGGATTTGGGGTTTTTCAGCTGACTTTTCCCTTTAGAATCATAGAATTACTCAGGTTGGAAAAGACCTCAAAGATCATCAAGTCCAACCGCAGCCTAACCACTCCCTAACTCTAACAACCCCCTTCTAAATCATATCTCCAAGCACCACATCCAAACGGCTCTTAAACACATCCAGGGATGGCGATTCAACCACCTCCCTGGGGAGCCCATTCCAGTACCTAACCACCCTTTCTGTAAAGAAGTTCTTTCTAATATCCAACCTAAACTTGCCCTGATGCAACTTAAGGCCATTTCCCCTCGTCCTGTCACATGTCACTAGTGAGAAGAGACCTGCCCCACTCTCGCTGTAAGAACCTTTCAGGTACTGGAAGAGGGCGATAAGGTCTCCCCTCAGCCTCCTTTTCCCCAGACTAAACAGCCCCAGCTTCCTTAGCCTCTCCTCATAGTGCTGATTTTCCAAGCCCTTCATAAGCCTCGTTGCCCTTCTCTGGACCTGCTCCAGTACCTCCCATGTCCTTTTTGTACTGAGGTGCCCAAAACTGAATGCAGTACTCGAGGTGAGGCCTCACCAATGCTAAGTACAGGGGCAGGATGACTTCCCTAGTCCTGCTCACCACACCATTCCTGATACAAGCCAGGATGCCATTGGCCTTCCTGGCCACCTGGGCACACTGCTGTCTCATATTCAGCCGACTGTCCATCAGCACACCAAGGTCCCTTTGCATCAGGCAGCTTTCCAGCCACACCTCCCCAAGCCTGTAGGGTTGCCTGGGGTTGTTGTGACCAAAATGCAGGACCCGACACTTGGCCCTATTGAAACTCATGCTGTTAACCTTGGCCCATTGATCCAGTCTATCCAGGTCCCTCTGTAGTGTCCTTCTCCCCTCAGGCAGATCAACACTCCCTCCCAACTTGGTGTTGTCTGCAAACTTACTGAAGGTGCACTCAATCCCTTCATCAAAATCATCAGTGAAGTTGTTAAACAGGAGCAGCCCCAGCACTGAGCCCTGGGGGATGCTGCTCGTGACCAGCCGCCAACTTGATTCTGCTCCATTGATCACAATTCTTTGGGCCTGGCCATCCAGCCAGTGCTTCACCCAGTGGAGCGTACACCCATCCAAACCATGGACAGCCAGCTTCTCCATGAGAATGTTATGGGGGACAGTGTCAAAGGCCTTACTGAAGTCCAGGTAGACCACATTGACAGCCTTACCCTCATCCACTATGCAGGTCACCTTGTAATAGAATGAAATCAGGTTTGTCAGACAGGATCTACCGTTCATAAACCCACGCTGACTAGGCCTGATTCCCTGGCTGGCCTTTAATTGGTCCATGATGGTTCCTGAGATTATTCATTCCATAACCTTCCTGGACAGACATCATGCAGCCTGCATCGCTTGCAAAGGAATAAAGCCACCCTTAAAGCCAGGGAATGGAGAAAGAGCATGACTGTAAACTAGCCAGAAGCTAATCAAGCTGAGTTTAATTAAAGAGCGTTGTAGGATATTAATAACGTTTGTGACCTTTCCCTGTCCAGAGAGTAATATTTTTATTAATTTTTATTTTAAGTTTATCTACATGAGAGTAAATATTGTTGTAAGGGTTTATCATAGTGAGTGAAAACACAGGTGTGTTGCTTGCCTCTCCTCTGCTCTGGCATGAAAATTAGCAGTTCACTACAGTTCTTCTCAGACTTTTCACTCAGAAAAGGGTATCGGTGCAATATTCATTCCTTATTAATGCCTGAACTTCATTAAAAAATATCTTCCCATGTTTTTAACGTACTAAATGTATCAGCATGAATTAACCCATTTCAAAGATGTTTCTTTTCTTCCCATTTTCCCACCTGCTGGTTTTCCAGCCAGGCTCTGGGAAATTGCAGTATTTCAAAATTTGGTTTTGATGAATATGAAATTGAAAAGTTGAAATGTTCTGTAAACTATATAAACTATATCCCTTTCTCTTCCTTCCCTGAGGGAAAGTTCTCGGAGAGTTTTAGCACAGAAATAGCAGAACATTATGCTTGAACACTTTTACTAGGCAAAAATGATTTAACATTCCCAGATCCTCGTGTTTGGGTTTCCTGAAACAAATCCAAATATTTTGTTACAACGTGACCTTGCATTAATCTGCACCCACCCAAGCTGCTGCAGGCTCTGGCAGTGTAATCGAGTGTCCTTCCTCCTCTGCCGGCTGAGGTTGCACCAACCTAATGCTCAGTCCCAGCCTAATGGATGAAAGGTGCCGTTGTTTGGCAAGGTTGTTAGTGTTCCCCTTTACCCCTGCAATATGTGCACAGATGAGGATTAAATAAATGCTTGTCTCAGAAGAAATGAAAATGAGTGCCCCCGTCTGACACGAGGAGTCAGACTCTGGCAGATTCTGGCTTCCAGTCGCTGGGTCTCAACACCTGCAGCCACTTCATTGAGGGTAGGCAGGGTGGTTGGTGGCAGCTGAACCAAGGAATAGAAAAAACAGCAAAGGATATCAGTTCCTTGGGTATTTTGGTAAACCTAACCTAGCAAAAACTATTTAAAACTGAAGCATTTCTTTCCATTCTCCGTGCCCAGGAGAAATCTTGCTACTATACAGAACTGCAGCCTTGTGAGTTTGTTTGGAAATGAAGCTCATTTTTATTCTCTGAGTACTGCACAGGTCACAGTCATGTTTTTAATTACCAATCAGACTTCCATTAAGGAAATAAAATGAATTTTATGTGCTGGTTGCCAAAGGTCCATATAGCTACCTCATTTCATGTGCCCTGTCCATTCAAGCAGCAAGCAAATGAACAGGAACTTACTTAGGGGTAGTAAACAAAACCTTGAATCCTTCGCCCTGCAGAAGAGAGACAGAGGCTGAGATGGAGAAGCTGCAAGGACTTTTCATTTTTCATTCCCTTCAGCTGTGTTTTTCCTGTCTGCCATTAGCAGTGTGAACAGAATGTTAAATATGCCTTTAAGTTACTCGTGGAAAGAAAAGGTCACACACATACACGTTCAACGTCTCTCTCTTTCTCTTTCTTTTATGTGTGTCTATTGTGTTTTTATGAATGAGCGTAGAGAGACCCCAGCCCTAGAACATGAAAAACTGAATTGTGGGACCCATCTATTTGCTTAGAAATTTCAGCAGGGAGAGATTATCATAGTCATAAATTCAATTTATTTATAAAGCATTCTCTGTCAGGCATCGCTGCACTGCACAAACAATTATGAAAGAATTGTAGTAGATTAAAAACATAGATTAGAGAATCATAAAATGCACCAGAGTGACTGGATTAAAATGCGTTTGACAGAAATGTTTTAAAAGTGGGATTTGAGGAGCTCTTCTGGGTGGTCAGTCAGAGAAAAGTCTCTGCTCAGTGGTGCATTCAAACAAAGACTTGAGGGAGGATTTCTGCAGGGGATCCCTTGTGTCTCTCCAGTTCTTAGTCTGGCCCTACAGTAGTTGAGGGTAACTCAGAGTGAGCCTAAATTGTGCTGGATGTGGCTATTGTTTCATGTTTGTTGACTTCTCATCCTATGCTAGCTGCCCGAATGCTTCTTTCCTTCATTGTGCTCATCCATCCCCAGCTAGTCCTGTCCCCTCCTGGGAGCATGCCACGTGGTGAGTGTCCGCATGGGGGACACTACCGGTTGGTCTGTCCATTCTGGGCTCCCCATGGAAGGCAATTTAGGAAAGATTTCCTGAGAAGTTATAAACGGGATAAAGAGAAATGGAAAAGTCAGCCTAAAAAGTAATTACGGACTTCCCTAGTGATAAGGGGACAATCTTTTCCATGTTAAAATTCGCAGTAAAATTCTCCCTGATTTAGTCTGTATTTTAGTCTAACCTGGCATATACTGAAATTATTCAAAAACTTGTAGGATCAGATGAAATTAAAAAGAAAAAGAAATATGGGAGAAAAGATGCTTTGTCAAATTAATGTTGTGGAATGCAACTCTTCCGCATCCCTTGTCTATGAGGGGACTATAAAAACTCTTGGCATGAAGAAAGTCTCAGTATGTGTACATTTCCAAAGGAACTCACTGTCCGCGTCTTGAGTTCTATTAGAAATTCAGTGCTTTGTTTTGGGACATAATTTTTGGTGAGCTCTTAGTGCCACCGTCGGTGATCTTTTCTAAGTGCCACTAAGGCACGTGGTTTGATGGTTGGGTTGGTTGTTCAGACTTGGTGATCCTGAAGGTATTTTCCAACCTAAATGATTATATGAAAGATGAAGGTTCCAGAGCATAACATTGCATGCAACGACAGCTTAAACTTACAAGGTCGACAAACTGTAGCTATGATAATGTTGAGTCCAGGCATTTTTAAAGAATCATTAGTCTCCCTTGAAATCATGTGATTAAAATTAATACATTTCTTGAGGACAGGAATTCACCTTTGTAAAGCGTTTTCACTACCACTGTGAAGTTTAGAAACTCGTTGAAAAGTAATGTGCTGAAATTGCTGTTCATATATTCATGATCAGATTGTAAGTACATATTGAGAACTCCAGACCTGTCACTTCCAGAACTGGCCTGTATATAGCACAAAGCAATAAAATCATTAGTGCAGCCATAGCTGAGATTCTGTATCCTATTTCCAAAAGCAAGCGTGATTGTGTATCCTGTGCAGTGAAGGCCTTTGAGAAACTGTCCTAATGAGCCAGTATTGTTTACATGGATTTCTTAATAGAATTCCCCTGAAATGGGCTAGATACTGTTCTGCTTGCCAATGAAGTACGTGATTCAGTATTTAACTCCAACATGATTTTGAGCGTAGAAAGGTCAGACTTGAAGGGACTGTGTTTAAAAACAAAACAAATCAAAACAAAAAAAAATGAATAATATGTATTTTTTTAATTTAAAATGAACACTGAGATGTTTTATGGTTGGTAGACTTGCATTTCTCATTGCACAGATGAGCAAATCCGAACACCTAAGCATAGTGGAAAGCCAATGTCTAACTTATCTGAGCCATTCTGGGAGTTGAATGAGACATGATACGCCTTATGATGATCTATTAGATGTGGCTGTCATGCTGAAGCTGCTCTGATTTAAATGGATGCCCCTGGTACTCTGTCCTTAATCAGTGGTTGGTAGACGGACAATTGACTGTGGTGTTTCAAATGGCTTTTTTAACCTTGGAAAAGGTACCGGACTGCCTCTGAAACTGCAGAAGGGAAACTAGTAAAAACTTTTCTAGGAGTGAATTTCATTCCTATGCATGGTAGCAGCACAACACCTAGCCAGCTTTTAATTCCTATCCAGAGATCCTTAATGAGTCATAAACCTTATGCTGCCTTCCATAATGTTGCTTCCCTCTGGAAGGGTAATCTCCTATTGGTCTGATCAGAATATAAAGTGACAGTTCATTTTAATTTAATCAGAGTAGTGGACCAAAACAAAAAGAACTAGGACGTGAATTTCTTTGCTTCTTCACAGCCATTCAGTGTTAGTACATTGGATGGCTTCAGTTCTTCGTCCCAATGAAGGGGAAAAAAAAGCCTATAAGGAGAATATTTCTCTGACTTACATTCATATATAGGCAGAATGCTATTATTCTTTTATAGTCTAGAAAAGAAGGCATCTTGAGCAAGCAAACCCGAGAGGTTTCTAGTACTGCTAGCCAACAACCATGAAGAGAAATCTTATATTGGTTAGACGTTATCTAATCAGCACCAGAAGCCAAATTTCAAGTTCAGTTGAATGCATAATTAAAGCAAGTGCTTGACCATCTCTGTGATAGGCAATGAGGCATCCAACTGATAAGTATTGATGTGTGATTGTTTGTTAGGTTATTCTGAGGACTAAGTATCCATTTAGAATGATGAAACATGCAAACAGACTCTTAGAACAGTATAGGTCGAAAAGAACTTCGTTGGGTTCTTTTGTCCAAATTCCTGCTCGAAGCATAATTAATCAAGTTGCTTGGAATCTTCTTCAGTATAAAGGTTTCAAAATCTCATTCCTCCTGTTATGGGCCAAATAACGTTGACATACATTAATCTCTTTTAAAATGTAAATTTTCCAGTAATTACATTATGCCTTACAGAATGATGTGGTTCATTCATTTATTTGTTATAAGATGCCTAGCAGAGAGAATTGCCCACCTTGTACCTTGGTTTTCTACTACAATTGGACACTGACAGAAAATATAACTTAACTGAAACCATCTATAACTTCAGTTTGGTCCTGGAGAACGTGCTGCAAAATAAATAAATAAGGAGCTTAGACTAGATCCTGCAAGAGAACTAGGTGTGAAGTATTTGTTAATTTGCCAAGAAACACTTGGAGACCATGCGTATATATCAGCTCCGTGATTGTTCGAAACTATTAATGTCCTCCTTTCCATTTACTTTCATGGAAGTTCTTTTAAGTGCATCGTGGGCATGTTATAAATTATCAAGCTGCAAAGCCTGGCTTGTGCTACATTCCTGCTTTATAGTTGCTCATTTCAGATTAGCAAGAATTCTATGTTTATCTGGTTGATTCTTCTAATTCTGTGCATCTTTAAAGTTGCAGCACGTAGCAGTATTCCCCATTCACTAGCGTTACTTGAAGGTGGTATTTCTGTAGTACTCAGTGTGTATTTAACTTTGTTCACAGAAAAGACAGAGATAAAGACACAGTGTTTGTCTGGAGTAGAGTGGAGGCAATGCTGCTCATATTTCGAAATCTAAGCTTTCAGAAACTGTTCTGACTTCTGTTTATTAGCACAAGGGGTTATGTTTAGTGAAATACCAGCCATCCACTTCTTTCTGTGGTCTTATTTTATCATCGTCAGGTAAATAACCTCTTCTTGATTTGAGGGGGAATATTCTTTTGGAGGAACTGGTAGAAAGGAAATGTGTTTTAGGACCAGTATTAGCAGCAAAATAGGTTTTGTTCAACCATATGCTACCTAATCATTTCTTTATTTTTATTAATTAAAAAAAAAAATGGAAATAATCAGTGTTTTCTGCAATGACAGTCATTTTCATTAGTCCAAAAAGTCCAAACACTTGTAAGTTTTATTCCCTCATGTATTTGTGTACTACTTTCACGCATACTTAGCTGAAAATATCTCCCGAGTAACCAAATACACTCAGAAGTAACTCAGTGTTAACAAACCTGTGTCAATATTTCTTTCTTTCACAGTGAAGGTTGAAGTCATTAAGCGAACAGTAGCATTCAGGTCAGTGTATTCACACAGCAAGGATATCTGTATCTCAGATGTGATGGTAACTTGTAATCCAAAAATAAAGGAATCTCTTGCACAAAGTTGTAGGGCTGTTTTCCCAGCTCTGCAGGTCACTTTCCTTACTTCCCATCAGCAAACTTTTGTATTCCCTACTAGGAAAACGTCTGAGTGTTCCCACTCTGACTTCTATCTCTCAGAGCCTATTTGTACAGTTAATGAGAAAACATCCTATATGACAGAGGCCCTTAAAATATCTTTGTTTTCCTTGGATAACTGAATATTTGCATTACTGAAGAACTGTTTTCCCTTATGTTAGGGAAGCACTAGGGAACAGTAGTGCAGACACTGACGTAACTTGGTCTAAGATCGCACAGGCAGCTTTAGATGGGTCCTATCTGTGACGAGCTTGCTGCACTTTGCTTCAAATACATAAAATCTGTTTTGAAATGGTTTGTTACAAGATAAGCAGAGCTCTAGCATGGACAGAGGGCAATGTTTGAGAAAACCTGTGCTGAGTGAATTTCAGACTGTACACTTTCTAGACTGGGATGTACGAAATGCGAGGCTCTGACTGCGATTGAGCCTTGGATAACTCTTGCAATGAGAATGCTCTAACCCAGCAGTGCTGCTGGGTGGATCGGGTTTTAAGAGCTAAGGTCTGAGACAGATAGAGTCATTCTGATGACTGGGTCCCCAAGGGCAGCGCTTGTCTGCTTGCTCCTCTCACGGCAGGAGAAAAACCCCAAGGCACCCTACAGTGCTGTTCTGGGATTTCCTGTTTTCAGGCTCCTCCTGTGAACCCAGGCTGCCATTAGGTACCGTTTAAAAATTAAAAACAAAAACAAACCTATGACGTCTTCAGAAAGCACATGGGATTAGAGGGGCTTTGTACTTAATATAGTAATCCTCTTTTGGAAATGCATCTTAGAGGCTCAGCAGCAAGTTACTGTTTGTTTCTTTAAGAATGAGATGATGTACAGATTGTTTCTTGGCAATGCTGGTGCTGGCTGGTTTGTCAGCCAGGGCAGCTGATGCTCATGTCCTGTATCTGTAATAAAACAAAAGAGAACAGTGGTGGTGCCATTCCTGGAACACGTGTGCTCCAGGCACTGATTGATTTTAGACTTTTATCACTTCTCTTCCTCCGCTCAGTTTGCTTTTCTGTTTACCAGTTTGGTTTAGTGGTTTTGCTTTGTTTTGGTTTTGTTTGTTTGTTTTTTCTTTCTTTTGAAACATTTTTATCAATACTGTTCAAGCAGGAAACTCCTGCTTTGTGATTCTGCAACCTACAACATCCTTATTGAGTCTGAGCCTCATTAGCGTGGTTCCCATTCCTAAGAACAACTGGAAAAATACCTTGCCCTCTTTCTTTCAGCTCCAAAATGTTTGCTGTCTTTTGATGCTGTGGTTTGAATGTGTGCTTCTAAGGGACAGTGCTGCTGGTATCTCCTTTCCCTCCCAGGAGGTTGCAGACAGCCCTGGCAGTCCCTGAAGGTGGGGCTGGATGGGGCTCTGAGCAACCTGATATACCTGTGAGTGTCCCTGTTCACTACAGGGGCTTGGACCGGATGACCTCTAAGGGTCTCTTTCAACTCAAATGCTTCTGGGATTCTTTTGACATGGTACCAAACTGCCTTCTCAGAGGAGCAGGGTTTCTGGATACTTCATGGTGTTTTGTCCCTCAGGAGCTTGAAATACTAGGGCCCCGTCTGCCTAGTTCCTTGGAGCAAAGTTTGGAGTGAGCAGTCAGCACCAGCATGGCTGCCTATTTAGCAGAGGCAGGTTAATGGTCCTGGGGCTGCCAAGTGCACGGGGTGTTCCTCTCGTGTCCAACTGAGGTAGCAGGTGGCTGAGTCATGTCTGAGCTCCCCAGGCAGGGGGCACTGAGTGGGACTGCACCCAGGTCCCTGGGAGCCTGCTTCTGTCTCATTGCTGCTGGGCTGTGCTGTGCTCATAACAGCTCTTCAGTTTTATGATGTACAGAAGAAAGGGAACACAAATTAATTAGTAGACTCTTCAAATTCTTCTTGATTCTGAGTGGGAGCAGCTCCCTGAAATGGCCTTGGAGTAGCTGCACTGTGTAAGTTGGGCAGTATTTTTCCTTCGGTCCTGAAATCATTAATTTAAGTGCAGAGGATCATAAAATCTCTCTCCTCTGCTCAACATTCTGTATCTTGTGTTCATTTCAGAGGCTTTTATATAATTCTGCTTTTTGTGAAGCTCTTCATTTTAACACAAGCATTGTAAAGAGTTTATTCAAACAGCCTGTAGCTGTATATGTATACGTGCATATATATATATGTATGTATGTATGTATGCATGTGCATGTAGTATTTTGGCATATTATTACCTCAGTGACATGGTTCAACAAAGCAAGAGTCAATCATCCCACAAGCATCTGTGACAGCGTGGTATGAGGCTCCTAAAACAACTCAGTGGAACCTGTTAGGTGCTGAAATACTGGCTGCTGTGCGCAGTGTTAAATAATGAAAAAGGTTTTTTTTCCCAAAATTTTCCCAAGTTTTTGCTCTCTTGGTCTTTTGGTGGTATAATATAGGTATTTCAATGAAATTTCATGGAGTGGAAAGGCTCTTCTGGCTGGGCAGAGCAGTACAGCAGAGCACTGCCACCACAGAGAGCACAGAGCCAGACACAGCAGCAGCGTTTGTCCCACAGATTCTTGAGGTCAAGGGCAATGTTTAGAGATAAATCACTGGACACGAGGTCAGCCTTAGGCCTTCCCCTTCAGTTGTTTAGCCAGTCAGGTTCAAGTTGTACCTGGAGCTGGTAAACAAGAGAGTGGGCTTCTCAAAATCCCTTTGACTGCCAAGAGAAGTTGTAGGGGAAGGCTGTTTGGGGAACCTACATTTCTCCATGAGCCAGTTTCTCTGCATTATAGAGCAGAATTGAGTGCAAACAGCAGCATCAAGGGCAGTACGAATGAGAGAGTGGGCTTGGAGCTACCGGTGGCCTTTTTTGAGGGAAAGAAGAACTTGCCCACTACTGTAGGAAATCCTTTGACTGGAACAGGGAATGAGACCCATTAAAGCAGTAGTCACGAGTGCTGTATGCTGCTTTATTCTTCTCTGAGTTCAGAAAAATAATTGGCATCCTGATCCATCTCTGTCTGGGACAGTGATGGGCAAATTCTATATTCTGGGCTTGTTCAGAAGCTTTACAACTGGATCAGATAAATACAGAACAATACTTTTTAAGGTGTTCTTTGTAGTAAACACTGGGGATTACTGCAGGTGTTGTGGTAGCATTATGGAAGAGATCAATATTTTAAAATGTAAGCATGTACCTGCTACTATCAGATGGAATTTCTCAGGCGTATAAAATAACATGCTAATATAAACATGGAAACGGATGAGTGTCACTTTTTTTTATTAATGAGTTGCTAGCGAGTTGCTATTAATTACCTGGGTCTGAATGGAGGAAGTTCAAATGGGCAACTGAGTCAAATGACGAAGTGATCTTATGTAAACTCACACATTTTATGTTTCTGTGTCACATGAAAGTGTCACGCATGCATTCATCAGCACCACAAGACAGAGGAGCGGGGCAACTGCAGTTTGGAACTGCAGACAAAGTATTGAGCTGCCTGCCTGATTGTCTTGCTGCACGTCCTACAGGATATGACCAAGACTACCTGGACTGTACTAATTTCTACTTGAGATTTTTATTTCTTGAATGAGAAATACTCTTAAAAACTGACTTTGTAGCTTAAACTCAAAAAGGGCCTAGTATCCCTTTGCTGTCATCTTGTTTTCACGTACTTATTTCCCACCCTGCTTGCCACACAACACTTCTGTAGTGATTAGCTAATGCTGCCTCTTCCCTCCTACTTAGATGGAGGTCCCAAGCACTTCTGCAATGCTACTATTCTTATTTCACTCTGGGGCTGAAAACCCAGGGATGGAAGACTGTGTGTTGTCTCCTGAAGGCTGCTTGCTTGTGCTGAATAGGACTGTACCATCACTAGAAGTGACTTTGTTTGGATGCACTTAAATTTCAGCCCTCATTTCGCAGGGACATGTACATTTGTGATGGAATGACTAAATGCCTCATGTGTTAGTCAGCCTGATCTGAAAATCAGAAACTGGTGACAAACCAATACCTTACCTATTCCTAGCTGTAGAAAAAAAGGAATCCCAAAAAAGGCATTGTATGAAACACGCATCAGTGAATTTCTCCCTGTCCTCCTCTGCAGCACTGCATCCAGCAACGCTTTCTCTCTGGAGGTAGGAAAGAACTGGATACAGTTTGTTCAGAGGGGGTGACAGCACTTGGCAGTGTTTCCTGCAGAGAGCTGGTGCTGGCACATGCCTGAGGACCCTCTGCCCTCCTCCTGTGCACATGGTTGTACAGTGTTCAGTCCCTACCAAGGCAAAGGCAGCAAATGCCTAACCAAAATTTGCTGCCATCGTCCTGTCAGATTCGCTGCAGCATATGTAAGTCTGAGCAGGGAAGCCCTCTGGCAAGTCATGGATGTTAGATGTACCCAAGTGATGAGATACTGAGCTGGAGGCTGTGTGGGTGGAATTTGACAGCAGAAACTGTCCTTGTCCAGTGTTTGTCACTCATGCTAACCATCGTCTTTCTTTTTCTCTTTTCTCTCCAGGAACGAGTGGAATATCTCTTTCTCATAATTTTTACAGTGGAAGCATTTTTAAAAGTAATAGCATATGGACTTCTCTTTCACCCCAACGCTTACCTCCGCAATGGCTGGAATTTACTAGATTTTATAATTGTGGTAGTAGGGTGAGTACCAGCATCATGTTTTTGAATACACTGCACATCTTGGGACGCTGGGAACCTTTGGGAGCATGAAGGTGTATGAGGGTTGGAACATCCCTTATAGGTGATGTAAGGGGTTGCTATCCATCTTTTTCTCTCTACCACATGTTCTACCGAGTGTTACTGCACAGTCTGAAAATACAGTTAATTCCTGATGGTCCTCTGTAGGTGTAATCATTCATGCTGATTTCAGTGCACAGCAATGACTTACCTTAAGGCAAATATATAAGGACTGACACCCAGTTGATGTACATTTTCTCTCTGGTATCCGTGGCTACTTAGACTTTCCCAAAGCTTTCAGTAGTTTGCAAGATAAGGAAATTAAACTGCTCTTTTTTGTAATGGATAAAAAAGGGAAAGCAGCGCAAGTAAAGTGCTTTAACACATTTATGGTTGAAGAAAATCCCTTTATTTGCAAGTCTGTGTGAATATTAAAGGAAAATACCTAGGTAGAATTCATAAATTAACAATGAGATTTAATAAGAAATAAGTTCTGTGATCTTGTGAACTTCTACTCTTTCATAAAGAAGGATGAAAATTTTAAATCTCAGGTTTTCATATTCAGAAACAACAACAACAAAAAGTTCATTAGTTCAATCACACTGTTTTGATGGTGATCTCAAGGCTTTTGATTTGGACGATTTTAATGCTTTAACCTTTTTAAAGACTAGGTTTACTACTCTGGATCACATTTCCACTTTATGCTACAGTCTCTGTGTTTTTCAAGCTTGGCTTTTAATTTCTTAGAATAAAAACAAAATAAAGAACCTTCCACTTTTTTTTTTTTTTTTTCTTGCTGAGTGAAAGAGATAAATAAGGTTTTTGATTTGTGATCATTGAATGGAAGGAATGAAGAATAAACTACCCCAAAGACAAAGAGAAAAGGTATTATTTCTCTTGAGTAATTGGTCCCACCCTCCCACAGCTCCATTATTAAAGAATGTCATCGCCCACAAAAACTTTCAGTCTTTCCACCTCTTTCCCAAGAAACTCTGCATCAGAATCACAGAATCATAGAGTGGTCTAGATTGGAAGGGGTCACCCAAGTTCCAGTCCCCTTCCATGGGCAGGGCTGCCATCCAGCAGCTCAGGCTGCTCAGGGCCCCATCCGACCTGGCCCTGAATGCCTCCAGGGATGGGGCACCCACTGCTTCTCCGGGCTTCACTCTGCCCTCTGAGTGAAAAATTTCCTCCTAACATCTAACTTAAATCTCCCTTCTTTTAGTTCTTTTAGTTTAAAACTAACTCCCCCTTCCCTTATCACTATCTACCTGTACAAAAAGTTGTTCTATCTTCTGTTACTAGGCTCCTTTCAGGTACAACTCCCAGGTGAAGCATTAAGAAGGGTGCTCTGAGTCATCAGTGTTCCTTATAATTTCTGCTCCTAATCAAAGTTCAACTTGACCATTTTTGGGGTGGTCCCAAATAGTTGTTTCAGCAAACTGCTCTGTGCTACTGGTTCCCTACTGCTTCCTGCAGTCAGGGCAAAATGTGATGAAGCTCTGGAACAGGTTGCCTAGAGAAGTTGTGGATGCCCCATTCCTGGAGGCATTCAAGGCCAGGCTGGATGTGGCTCTGGGCAGCCTGGTCTGGTGGTTGGTGACCCTGCCCATGGCGGGAGAGTTAAAACCAAATGATAACTGTGGTACTTTTCAACCCAGGCCATTCTATGATTCTATGAAAACTGGGTGGAAAAAGTTTCTTCTGAAGGGAGAGAGAACAAGTCAGCACCAATTGTTATTCCCAAGACATCGCCCACTCAAAGTGGGCATAGCTCCTCATAGCAGCAGTGCCCAGTTTCCTTTGCCCTTCATTCCTACCCACAGCCAGAAGATTGCATAGCAAATTAGTAATTGGAAATTGGCAACCCCCCAGCCCCTCCCCTGTCATTGTTGTACAATTCTGTATCTGGTTCTGCCTTTGAATGTCAGACATCTCACGTGCCTCAGAATCACTGCTCAGTGAAGAAATATTGGAGAACAGAACTCCTATGATTATGATTATTTCCTTTTCATATCTATGAGAAAGACTTTTTAAAGTGAGGTCATATGTTACCTCTTCTTCTTCCATTGGTATGCTAGAGAGCAAGACTTCAGAAATCACAGGGTGGCATTATATCTAGTTTAAGTACAGTCCTTTTCAATTTTCCTTCCAAGGCAGTTAATCAGCAAGATGATATACAGGCTAAAATTAATTCCCCTGCCAATAATGACAGAAGCTGCATCTCTCAGCTCTTGTACCCGCTCTTGCCTCCAGCAGCTCTCAGTCTCAAGATAGGGAACAAAAAATGTAACTGGGGAGGGATTACACAGCATAATAAACATGGCCAAGACCCCATGGTCTCTGTTAAATAGTAACAATCTCAAGTGACAGATTCCACTTCAAGGCCAGATGGGTCCCTTTGATGTTTATCTGTTTGAATTCTCTCCTACACTGCCACAGCCTAACCTGGTGTGCTGCTTTTTTCTCTCCGCAAGCCCTCTGCAAAATCTATGTGGCATTGCCATCTGTTCCTGTTCCACCCTGTCTTCTTCTCCTAGGGGCTGTCTGAAACACCTCAGTGACATCATGTTTAAATTTCAGTGCCATTTCAATAGTTTGTTAGAGTGGAAGCCCCATGGGAAATATATATATATATATATATATATATATATATACACACAAGAGTGGGAAAGTGAGGTGGAAGAAAAGTGCAGAAATCAAGGCTTTTATCAGCATTTCTTTGTGGCACCGTTTTTGGACCACTGATGAAAGTACTGGAAAAAGCTGAATGATTTGGGCATTGTTGTAGCACTGGGCAGAGGGGGTTATCTGGCCTGGGAGGTGAGGAACAGCATGACAGCAATAATAGAAGCATCAAAAAAATGACCGTGGTAACCGCTGTATGTGCTTGTTCTGCCTCAGGCCTCATTTTCATTTTCAGTGGCGATTGTTTTAGAGAGTCTAGCTGGGAAGTATTTCACATACTGATGAAAGCTAAGGGAACAAAAGAAAAGACAGGTTTTAGATAATTCATTCATCTCTCAATCTACTTATTATACACTGCTTACTACATACAATTGTCCCTCTGTATGGGGCACTGGTGAGACCAAGATGCAGTCTTGACAGTATTATGTTCAGTTTTGAGCCCCCTCACAGCAGGAAGGATATGGAGTTGCTGTAAAGAGACCAGAAAATGAGTAATGAGAAGCAGCTACATGAGCTGAGCTTGTTTAGTGTAGAGACAAGGAGGCTGAAGGAGACTTCATCAACCTCTACAACTACCTTAAAGCAGGTTACATCGAGAAGGTGACAGTTCCTTTTCTCAGGTGACAAGTGATAGAATATAAGGAAATGGCTTCAAGTTGTGCCAGGGAAAGTTTAGGTTGGAGACGGTGCTCAGGCATTGGAATAAACTGCCCAGGTGGAGTCCCCATGCCTTGAGGTATTTGTGCAGCATGGATGTGGTTCTTAGGGACACAGTTTCATCTCAGCTGTCATAAGTGGTAGTTGGACTTGATGATCTTATAGGTCTTTCCAACCTAAAAGATTCTATAATTATCACAGAATCATAGAATGGTTTGGGTTGGAAAAGGCCTTTAAGATCATCCAGTTCCAACCCCCCCTGCTATAGGCAGGGACACCTCCCTCTATACCACGTTGTTCAAAGCCCCATCCATTAGATCAATTAAGACCCATTAGATCAATTTAATTATAATTTGGTATATCTTGAGAAGATAAAGCAGCATAACTGCCTTCTTTACATTAAAACATACAAGTCAGTAGAATAAGAGAAACATGGTGATGTGTAGGACCAAGTGTTAATTCTAGGAAGTGAAGACAACTGCTGTGCTTTCAGGAGAAAGGATGCACTTTAGACCTGAGGGCTTATAACAGCTTATCGTTCTTGCAGTGCTGGAGATCTGTTTATTCATCAGTTAAGTCTTTTAAAGCTTGATTCTAGCTTGTCTTTAAATAGCCTATGACCTTGCTATAGCAATACCATTAAATACTACTTTGAAGAAAAATGTCTCTGTGGGTATCGGTCAGAGGCTCTGTGGATAAGAATGTTATTAGTTAAGAGTAGAGAACACACCCATAAGTACCTAATGAGGCACAACACACAAGCACTGACAATTAGTCAAATTGTTTCCTGTAATTTTACTGTTCGTCTTTTGGAAAACATAGAACTTTCAGATAAAACAGCCATGTCCTTTACCAGTAGGCTAGGAGGAAATTTCTCTTGAGAAAAGACTAGCTTGACAATGTTGTGTTAGAAGACTGCCTGCCTTTCCTGGCAATGCTGTGATTTGTCTACCAAGCACAGTCTTTCTCCAGGGACCCATAGCTTCTGCAGGTAAAAAGGTGTCATATTTTGAAAGGCAGGCTTACTTGGGAAGGTAATCAGCAAAGGTATTTGGTGTAAAGATCTGAAATTCAGAACAGATTGATAATGTGATTGCAGTATATCTTCCTGAAGGTCTCTGGGGAGTTTCTAAAGGGTGGGCCCAAACACTTCCGCACTGACAAATCACAGGTGAATTGCAAAGCACAAGGAAAATAAAAATCACTATAGTTTACTATTTACTTATACCTATGAGGATTCTTTCAGCTGTGATTTTCTGCTGATTTTGGCCTTACAAATACAAGGCTCTCTGTTTCCTTTTTATATTCTGGAGGCCCTTGACAGGTTCTTTTTTATGCTTTAAAAATGAGCATGCCTTCCTCACAGAGGAAATGAAGAGCTGCAGAGCAGGTTGCAGCCCTGTCATGCTGCTGTTGGAGTCATCTAGCAAAGAGAAAATGCTTTAGATGTTTCAGAAGTAGGAAAGGAAACAGAAGAATATGAGAAAGTGGAAACAGTGACGCCAGCTTCATATGTCATGAGTAGGTCTGAATCGAACAAACAGAAGCGTCTTGTGCCCAATACACACATTGTGTGTGATAGAAATATGTTTTCTGCTTTACAGTTCATGCCTATCAAATGAATTTAGTTCAGGTGTAGTCAAGTCACAGATGAAATTCAGAAATCAAGATGTTGTTAATTGCACTTCTGCAGTGGAAAGTGCAATATCCTAATGAAAAGGGGGCACGAGTTTAGCGTGGCAGAAAGTAGTTAGCTGGAAGGAAATAAGATCAATTTCTGAATTCTTTCAAAAAATAGAAAAGAAGAAAAAGTGAAGATTTTCAGTGGCCACAAGAGCTCAGCCTGCTTGCAGTTTTGTACTGTCCAAACTTTGATTTCTGTGTGTGCACAGAATCCTCTCACACCTTGCTTGCAGCCTGCATTTCAGCTCTTCTCCCACTGAGATCAGACAGAAAGAACAGGATTTTGCTCCACGGTACCTTTTCCTACAGATTTTCATTGCAGAGCAGGCTTTCCCCCACTACAAATAGAAAGTGGAAGGACTCTGACCTCATAGTTTATACCAGTAGCTTAACATCCATCTGTCTGTTTTAGGACTGGAAAGCAATTAGCTTACAAACTAGGAAGACTAAATAGAGAATGTAGAAACTACAAACTGTGTATGGGTTGTGGGTTTTCCTCCTAAAAGAGGATGATGGAAGAGGTAGTCAGAAGACTTTCCTTTCTTCTGTCTCTAAACGGGTCTTATTTTTTACTCTGGGTCACAACAAAGTTACAGCCAGAAAAGCATATGGTGGATGTAATCTCTGAGCCATAGATCTGCCCCTACCCTAACTCAGGAGGAGCAAGGAAGGACAGTAGGAAAGGGTGGCATCTAAATTTGGAGAGAGGAATAGAGATTCAGTAGGCCAGACTGGACACAGGGTAGAGCCCAGTACAAGGAGGGAAGAGTGAAATAAATGATATATTGGTATTAATGAGTTATTAAGCATGGGGCAAATGTGTTAAAGTAAGACTAGCAGGAGTAAAGCAATTTGAGATTAAATGTGGGTTTCTACAAGCAGCAATAGCTGCAAGCTATTCCTGACAGAGTAGGCAGTTCCATGTGGGTATATCAAGATAGCATGTTTAGCATGTCAGTACTGGAGCACATAACAGGGTTACGAGGTCTGCAGCAGAGCTGCACTGATATGAAAAAGCAGGTTCTAGCTCCAGAGAAATGAGTTGTTTTGCCTTGTTGTATCTTTTGTATCTTTAATTTAGAACATGTGTAGCTTTTCTTAGGATTCAGAATTCTAGAGCAGCCCATGGTTTACTCACTGCATGAGTGGCAGGAGAAATGCCCTTGATGCCTGCTGCCGTGAGCTGCTGTTTGGTAGAAAGTAGGTCCAACAATACTGGGGAGCAAGGAGACTGGACCCTCAGTCATGCGTAATTACTGACCCAGAGTTCTGTGACATTCTTTTCTCAACCTTGCAAGACAGCTAAAAAGCAGCATAAGAAATCTTTCTCAGTGAATTCTTTTTCCTCCAGAGGATCCCAAGAGATTGGGACTGTTGTATGGGAATGTCAGTCATCATCTAGTACGGGAATTGTGTTGACTAGGAAGATAGAAATGTTTAAATAAGAAGTAGAGCACATTTCTAGAGCTTAATCACTAGCTTTCTGGAAATATATTAAACCAAATTTTGACCTATGGTGTTTCTATTGTGAAGACCAGCAGAAAATTGTGACTCTGCACAGTCTGTATACACAGTTCAAGGAATGCATACGTTCCAATAATTCATGTTCTGTACATCAGCCCTTGTTTATCGCTCTCTGTGGTGTCTGTAGTCAACTCAGTATTTCTGATAGGCTCTGTTTTTGTCTTCTCTGCATCCTGCCTCACAGTCTGCAACACCTACAGCCTCAGCATCCAACCTCCCCCTACGTGGTTTTTCCCACACTCGTTACCTAGTTGTTAAATCTCTCTGCAGTGCCTGAAGTTGAGGCTTTGAATAGATCCAGTACGGAGTTCCTCAGTCACAGATGACAAGTTTTATAAGACTCTCTATATAAAATTAAAAAAAACCAAAACAACAAAAAACAAAAGCAAGCTGCTTAAGAAACTAATTTCACATTTGCACCTCACTAATCCATCTCTTTCTGTGGTTTTAGTGCTTGGAAAAAGTGTTGGCTTAGAGACTTCAGTAAATGAATCCTTTTTCTATTCAGGGCAAGCTCCCTATATTTGCAGCCCTATCAGTAGGCTGTAAGCAGACTGCAGGGATCAGAGCTCCCTGCAAAGCAATCAGGCAGCTCAGTCTCTGCTTTACATGCAGTTTGGGGGCTCTCTGTGGAGTCTGCCAGTTAAGAATGTAGATAATGAGATCCTGACAGAGGCACTGCAGACTGCGGTGTCTGGGAGACAAATCAGCCAGCACTCAATCCAGGGCACTTCATCCAGGCTGCTGCCTGCATCACAGGCAGCTTCTTAAAGTTACATCTGGTGCTTCCATGGCATGCTGTGGGCCATGGGGTCTCTGCCACTTGCAGGCAAGGTTTTCTGCAGAGTGCCAAACATCCATTTAGACTGGAACAGCTTTTACCTTCACTGAATTTGGCTGGGTTCAAGCCTATGACTTTGAGGCTGAAAGCAACGTTATTAACAAAGTCGTGAGGAATCCATACTCCCCCAAAGGTTCCAGTGTTTCCCCAGAAACATGGAAGCTGCTTCCTGACAGCTAATTTATTAAATCAAACACTTATTAATACATAGGGTGTGCCTCATCCTTTTCATAGAAGAAAATTGTCCTTTCCTGCCATACTCTACCTTTTCAAATGTGTTTTGATGGAGACATCTTCTACTTAAAACAGCTACTCCTACTAGCCAAGATAAAACACTTCGACAGGTATAATAAAATATTCTAATCATAAGACTCCTACAGTTTTGCACTTTCCATAGCCACTGCATCAAGGGATTTACAAATGGGTACATAAACACATAATCTGAGCACACTCTCTGATCTAAAAATGTGCACCTTGAAGGAGCCCTAATTTTTAAACCCAGTTCTACCTGCAGCAACCTCGGTGAATCTTAATTCCTTGTAAAATGAGTGACAGATAATTAATTATTTAGTTAATGATGAATGATGACTCCTTCCCCAGGGTGCACGAGTGGTTAATAAAGATAGCAAAATATTAGCAGCAGAAGGGGTAACAGACAATTTGTGGTTTCTTGCCTTTCCACTCAACTTCCCTTGAGTATGTCCTCACTGTAGGCTGCCCTCCAAACCTGACCACATGTACATTCATCATGAGACATTGCCAAGATGGTCACATCTTCACATACCAACAGGCAGACAAGTACAGCTGGCCAAAAGGAACCTTTGGGCTGAAGGAGGAACACGTCATGTTTATGTCTGTTCCAGAAGTCAATGTTTTGCAAATGGCATAGGCATCACCGTTAGGTGATTGCATATGGGAAGAGTCTGTCTCTCCTCCACCATATGTGAATGTTGAGTGAGATGCGTGGCACTCTTCACAGGTCTGTGAGATAGCTCATGTGATATGATGATGATCTCTGTTCTTGTTTAGCCCAAGATTTGCTGTCTGCCTACAGCTTGTTTCTTTTCTTTTTACAGGCTTTTTAGTGCAATTTTAGAACAAGCAACCAAAGCAGATGGGGGGAATTCAATAGGAGGAAAAGGTGCCGGATTTGATGTTAAAGCACTGCGGGCTTTCCGAGTATTACGTCCCTTACGACTGGTGTCTGGAGTTCCTAGTGAGTAACATCAATGTTTTTGTTATATTTATGTCTATGGAATGAGGATGGGGTAATTTGTAAAGCAATGTTGAAGGTGGCATATGATGTAGATTGTTTTTGGTATGGTGGGGAATTCTTTTTTCAAACGAATGTAACTTTGTGGTAAACATGATATTAATCAAAAAGGATGAACAGACCAGAGAAGAGGGCAATGGAAATTTCATGGCGTGTCAGGTGTGATTGTGGAACCTTCATAAATAAAGGAAGTGAGAGATCAAAGAGCTTCAAACTTTTGAGCGAAAGATCCTTTAAGCAGTTGTGAAGTCATGGTGTACTACTGTTGGCATTATATATTCCTGACCGTGGTGGAAATGCTGTATGATCATTTGTGTTGGTTCTGGGGAGAGGAGCTACTTCATTAGAATTGCATCTTCTTTTTATGTGGTGTAGATGGCTAGGAACAATTTAGAATCAACAGGACACAGGGCAACTATATAGTCACGTTCCATGTCTTATTTGCTTAAATTATTTCTAATGCATCTGAGGAGGTCCTCAAGCAACTTTAAAAAGTTTACTATTCATTTTCGTATTTACAGTAAAGGTATGGGTAACTACAAATCTGGTAATTCTATTGTGGAAGTGGAACATGTACATCACAGCACGGGAAGATTATATTGATTATCTTGAGAGTTTTAGATGGGATGTATAGTACTTTTGGAAAGATGATTAGTTGAAAGCTGTCATTGTCTTCCTTATTCACAGCAATGAGTGATGCAGAAAGAGGAAGGGAGTTAATCTTCAGAAGAGCTGTGGAGAGAGCTTTGTTTATTTTTATTTGGGGAGCCTGCTAGTTTGATATGTTAAAGTACTTCGAACCTCAGTCATAAAAAAACCTAGAATGAGGTTACCATAAATGCTGTGTCGTTAGCTTAAAAATGATTCATTTGATTTAAAAGAAGTGTGAGGTTCTTTGGTGTGTTTTCTGATCCAGTAGGTCATATCACAGTCACGTCTTCAGGCTTTTTCTCCACAACCATATAGGGTAGAAACTGTTTAAATGAAAGGTGAGAATCTCTGTGGGAGGAGCCGAATCATTAATAAAAGAAATTAATGGCACTATTATTTGGTCTTAATGTAGTCATTTGTTTCATACATTTGCGTACACTGCAATACCTTCAGTTAGTGCAGAATGCAAAATCTTTTTTGGCAGGATTTGTCTCATAAAGTTTAGTCTACTCCAGCACCCACTTAATTCCTGACTGTAAACAAAGGTTTTGTTGTTCTTTCCATCCCCTTCTCTCAGTTTTTTGGCACTTACTAGTTGTGTGTCTGCTCAGTGGCAAGGGGAAGATGCTCAGATTTAAACATCTGTGAACTGGAGCACTCTTGATGAGATGCTGCTGTCTGTGGGATGTGCTGTGAGAGTGGTTCTGGTGTGGGCTGAGCTTAACTACCCTTATACTTCTTGTTCTTTCAGAGAACATTCTATCTTCTTCAAGGAAAAGGGGTTTTGTCCGCTCAAAAGTGTCCCAAGACTTCAAGAGTAGTAACAAGTTATGTCCCTTGGGCATGTAAGCAAGAATACTCTACAGAAGAAAACTGTCCCTTTACTCTAGATCTTACTTGAAATTCATCCATCTGATACATATCATCTGTGAGGGCAGTAGTCTTTGCTGAATCCTTTTAGAGGACTAGGGGAAGCTGAGAGAGCCACATCTCACGTAATTCATATCCATATTGTTTATATGATCTCAGTACCAGCATAACCTGTCTAATGGCCCATTTGTGGATTTTCTTATTAAGCATTTAATTTGCAGCAGAACAGAAGCAGGGAGCCTGGTGCACGCTAGCAAATATCTAGTCTAGACAGTGAGATACCAGTCCAGTATGAGACGGAGAAACCATCAACGGTTTTGTCAGATGTGACTCCACCACCTCCCTGGGCAGCCATTCCAGTGCCTGACCACTCTGAGAGAAAAAGCTTTCCCTTATGTCTAATCTAAATCTCTTCTGGTACAACTTGTGGCCATTTCCTCGGGTCCTGTTCGTTTCCTGGGAGAAGAGGCCAAAGTCCTCCTCGTCACAATTTCCCTTGTTGTAGAGTGTGATGAGGTCTCCCCTGAGCTTCCTCTTCTCCATACTAAACAATCCCAGCTCCCTTAGCCACTCCTTGTAAGACCTGAGCTCCAGACCCCTCACCAGTTTCACTGCCCTTCTCTGGACAGTTCCGGGGCCTCAATGTCTTTCTTGTATTGAGGAGCCCAAAACTGAAAACAGTACTCGAGATGCAGCCTTACCAGAGCTGACAACAGGGAAGTTATTACCTCTCTGCACCTGCTGGCCACACTACTTCTAATACAGGCCAGGATGCTGTTGGCCCTCTTGACCACCTGGGCACACTGTCAGCTCATGTTCAGCCAAGCATCAAACAACACCCCCAGGTCTCTTTCCTCTTCGCAGTCCTCCAGCCACTCATCCCCAAGCCTATAGTGCTGCATGGCGTTATTGTGGCCAAAGTGCAGGACCCAGCACTTGGCCTTGTTGAACCTCATCCCATTCACCTCAGCCCTGCGATCGAGCTGAAGAGGCTGACTACCTGCACAGACTTGATCTGAGATTACAGGAGCATTACACGCACTGCAGTTTCTTCTTAACAGATTCTGTACATGTGTGGCAGCACTGTGATTACTAAGAGAGGATCCTCTGGGTCACTGACAGCCTTCTTCAACATGGAAAGTCCAACACCTTCTGTTTGGATTGAGATCCAGACCTAATTACCACTATTGTGGAAGGAAAAAGAAAAAAAATAGGAAGCACATGGTGAATTTTTGCATGCAAATCTTAAACTCATCTAAATTGGGGTTGGGAAATGGGTTGTGTGAGGTGGAGAGATTGGCAGGTGGTGTGGGAGCAGGGAGAATGGAGTCACTTTTTTCTGAGTCAAGAAGAGTTTGTGTGAATTTTGTATTTCTGGCTCAATTCATAAGAAATAATCCAATTTAAGAGGAGCATCTTTTGTACTCAGATTCAAGAATAAATGACCGGTTCCAGAATACTGAGAGTTTCCACATGAATGTTGTCAGAAGTGGAGGAATCAACATGTGAATTGGCCTCCAGAGTAAATTACTGATGTCTGTATTTTGCAGGTGGAGAAAAAGAAGCAAAAGTTCAAGGTTTAACACTTTCAGAATTGGCTTCTAATTCTCTGTGTCCCATGCTGACTACCAGTGTGAGGTACCTGGGCTGGCAAGAATATCTGAGAGCTTCAGATGGATAGGTGGAGGGCATTAGGATCAGAACTAAGAATTCCTTTTCTCTAAGTCCCAACTATACTGTGTAGAAGAAAAAAAAATCAGGACTGTTAAGCTCAGAAAGTGGTTCATCTGCAAGCAGAAAAGTTAATTCACCCACATACAGACAGATAGGTAGTGGTACTGTTGGTATTCTTTGTTAGGATCAAGCTGTCTCAGATGCCAGATTAATTTAGTGCCTTCCAAAATCAAATAGGTTTGAGGTCATGAATTCAACAAAGCCTGAAGACTACATCAGGATGACTGTTGTAGGGCATAAATACTCCATAGTCTTCAAGAGAACAAATGACAGTTTTATTCCTCGTGGGTATATGAATATTTGCAAGACCACTTGTCACAAGGAAGGCAATGGACTGTTTATTTAAAACACAAGAGAGATGTTTTGTACCCAGGTCTGAAAAGCATCAAGGGAGAAGCTTTCATCAGAAGTACTGAATATAATGTCTTTGGGTTCTTGTTGCTTTTAAGCATCCATAAATTTCTAAGCAGTGCAGGAGGGACGGATTGTTTGTTTTTTTGTTGTTGTTTTTAATTAGGATTTTTAGTTCCTTCCCTGAAAATATTATTTGGGGTGAGAAGTACAGTTTTTATCGTGATTATGTGAGGTTTATTGCAGAGCAGGAGGTTAGGTACTTCCCACAGGTCTTGTCCTAGTGCTAACAGATAGTAAACAAAATAGAAGTAAAAAGGGATAACTGAGCAACCTCTTTTATTATTATTATTATCATTAACTGTTTTCAAAATCAACAAGCTTCTAAAAATGCAGTCCACTCCCTGGAATTAACAGTTAAATTAACGGTGAATATTTCCAACAGCTTATGGATGATATAAGTTCTAAAGTGCTAAGTCAAGCTCAAGAATTAGACATAGAACTTTAGATCTTTGATGTGCAGGGCAGACTGCTCTGTTCAGCTATTTTGTTACAGTAATATTAACATCATTTTTGCAGCATGTACTTTATTTCAGCATACTTTCTGTTGTACCAAAGCAGCTTTCTAGTTAAAAAACAAAAATAAAAACCCTCACATGTGCAACTGAGCATCCATCTTAATATGGCATTATATACTGGTTTGAAAAAGGAGAGAGAGGGGAAACAGTTCCCAGGATGGACATAAGTAGACAAGTGCAAAATCAGCATGTATACCAAACCTTAATTGCTTTAGTGTCTTGGAAACTGTTACCCAGCATCTCCTTTGGCAGGGGTAAAGTATTACTAGGCTTTCTAGGGACAGAGTCAAATCAGTGGCAGGAGCTTTCTCTTGATTACTCTTGTATCTCCATTTTGCATTATTAAATATTTCAAAACTTATTTTAAACATTTTGTTCTAGAGAAGGGCAAAAAAAATGGCATCCAATTTGGCAGTGAAGAAGCATGATCCAATTAAAAAAGAAAATCACTCCTGACTATTGGAAAGGGCAATCAGTTACTCCTACACATGCTAACTCATGCCCATTTAACTTATTAAATTCCTTTTCTATCCCCTTTATTCACACTGCTCAATTATGTCACCTCATTCACTCTGTTCATCCTCTGTATCTTGTAATTTGTCTTCATGTAACTGCATTGTTGCCACTAGTTATTGCCTATCTGACGTGTGCCAAACTTAATTTATGAGCTCTTCTACATAACTTGAAAGCCACATAATCTGATCAGTATGTGTTGTGCTTCGTAGTTGCATTTTCAATGAGATCTTCTGCTGACTGCCGACTTATGTTGGCAGAAGAACATGATATCGTTACCAAAGCTAGAGAGGAAACTTGTCTGTTGCACTAGAAGAAACACATGCCACTTTTTCTTCATGAGGGCTTAGAGATGGCTACTACTTACATGTATTTAAATAACTAAGTAGAACTACTGATTTTTCAGAATGGTTCTGTTGTAAAAACCCATGATTACTTTGAGTTCCTGTGAAAAGTAGGCATCTTCAGACAAAGTGAATGGAAAACTTAAACATTTTTATATTTGATCATTATGATTGCTCCTCATTTGTTGTGAAATGCTCTTCTCTATTAAACTCACACTGCTATCACAGTCCTGGCAATGTTTTCTGCCCCATATTAATTGTTGTGTTTTCTCATTACCAGTCTTCTTCCATCCCCATCCCAAACTCCCTGACATTATTCAGATTATTTCTTTGAACACTGTGATATGTAGCAAAGTATCCTGTCTTTACTGGTGATGTCCTGTTAAATCTGAGTCATTCCAGTATGCAGGTCATCCCATGCAACAACAGAAAAACAGAGATCAAAAATAAAGAAGAAGAAAATAGCTGCTAAGCATTCTAGGAAAATAATAATGGATGAGGAAGGTTTGGCCAATTGAGAGAGGCTGTATTGGCAAAGTCATCTAGCTGCATTTATTTGCCGTCTTGTAGGCAGGTAAAGCAAGGAAACCCGAGGAGTAACAATTCAACCTAGGTTTTGTATGTACGGGACACTGCACTAGGTACGTTCTGCATACTTAATTGCAGTCAGTTTGAGGGGAAAAGGAAAAAGGTTTACCAATGCTTAAAATTGTTTGGGCTATAGTCCACGTATTCCGGTGAAGATTGTTGTGAACTCTAAAATTGGCAGCATTTCCTTTTTCTTCTTTTTTAAGAAGTATTATCAAATCTAATAATTTCAAATCGTAGGTAGATTCTGTCTGCATGGTCTCATAATTCCCAAAGCACCACAACAATAGAAAAATATGAGGGGACTTGTAGTAAAGTGTAGAGTAACTACAGGATTTAAGACAATAAAGTCAGGTCAAACTCACCATCGCAGTTCTCTTAATGTAAGGCTTAGCAAAGCCTCTGTCTCATGCTTGATTTTCATCCAGGAAGCTGAATTTGCTCTTGAAATTTATTTTTTTTATAAAAAGAGTTTTGTTACTTGTATATCTGAAGACCACTTAGTGCTGAAGGCAAAAGTCTTCAGCTACACTTGATTTAATGGCAGTGTACCCAGCCAGTGGGAGAACAGACGTAATGATTTCTCTTGGGTACAATCCTTGTCAAGATGAATCTGTTTACAGGACAAATTGAACTCAAGTTTAATTGAAGCAGTCTCAAAGCCATGCTAGCCAAAGACTGGGGAAGGCAAAACCACTAAATAAGGATCAAGCGTCATGCAGAATGCCTAGTTCCTGCTGCAGACCCACCCTCCACATTCTGTCTGTCCTGTACAAAATGGGGAGAATGAAATGATCGTTTTTTAATAACCTTTGAATTCCACTTCTCCTGGGGGGATTCATTCTTCCCATTTGTAGTGCTGTGTCAACTTGGATGTGCCAGCCTACTTTGCTGGTGGATGAGGATGGGGCATACAGAAATTCTGTGTGTTCACAGCTCTTTCTGTATCTCGGTGTGTAACTTGTGACATTTATCTTATTCCATGCCCTGCACCTGCCTGTCTTGCCTGTGGCTGCTCTTCTGCGTGGTCCCTCAATTCCTGATCCAGACTCTGAGACAGCATAACTGCATCTATTGCAGAGACTATTTTATAGTCATTGAAAGAAACATACCCCAGTGCGGTTATTTGGCTTGCACTGAGTTTTGGGGCAGGGGGGTTTAGTTGAATGCAGAATCAAAATTTTCTGCTGTATTTGCTGTTTTCCAGACAACCCAAGAAAATTGACACCACTCTGATTAACTGGAGAAATAATGTAATTGAGGTAATAAATACAGAATTCAAGAAATCCAAAATTACATGTCTTTCAAGTACCAGGCATTTTTTCTTTAATATGGCAAAGAAATGTAAACCGTTGCCTATTTCTATTAATTGAATTGCATATGCAAAGTCTTAAGTTTTAAGAAAGATACTAACTAGCAGTCAGGAAGATGATTTCTTGTCAAAAATGTATGATTTTGGCAGTGAAGTTGACAGTCATCTGTTTTGCATTTGTACAGTGTCACTAGTGGAGATAGGGGCCTAAGTTCATCCTCTTGATGCATATGTGGTTATAGTATAAATACCATATGAACAGAGAAATCTGTGTTATCTTCCATGGATGGGATACAAAATATGAGGAGCTTGATCAAAGTTTTCAAAATGTGAAAGGTTTGTGCATGGATACCTGAGAACAGAGTAATCTGGGGAAACCATAACCTTGGCATGTGACAAACGTCATGTGACAAAAGTCACTGACAACAGAGAGAATTGGTATAAGTACCTTCAGGCAAAATTTGCCTTAAACTTTGCTGTTATTGCATTTAATCACATCAGTGACTGCAAAGTCCAGTTCTTCCCATTCCTCTTGGGCTCTAAAAGCTTAAAAAATCATGCTTTTCTTTTGACTTCTTTTAAGCTTCTCCACTCTTGAACAAAATTTCTCAACCATCTGTACCATCTCTCCAGCACATACGACACTGTGTGAGGACAAGTTGCACCACCTTCCCTATGTTATTGCCTAGCTGTTTTTAATCTCGAGTGGCCAATTTGTTGTGCTTTCATTGCAAATGGGAAGGGAGTGGGGAAAAAAAAAAAAAAAAAAGAGAGAGAGAACAGTCTGAACCAAACATCCTCATTAAACTTATTTCTTCACATTTTACTTAAAACTCTAGGCAGACTTGCAAGTCTTTTGTTTACCTAGGTCACCATTACTCAATGGTGCATCTCCCTTAGGTAAAGATCATTCCCGGGAGCGGGATTTACACAGTAAGGACCTAATGCATGTTTCTTTGAGTGTACAACCTGCAGAATGATGGCACTTCATAATTTTTGGCAGAAAAAGGTTAATTCTGTGTAGCAAAAAGATGACCTTGTCGTTGCAAAGAATATCACTCACAGCTACAATCTTCTTGTAATGCAGATTTCTCTCATATTTAGGGAATGCCACTGAAGACAGGAATATTTATTATTTGATCTCTGCTATGCAGCTCTTTTAAATATAGCACTAACTACAAAGGTACCCAATAACTGTGTCAGCCTTATCCTACCAATGTCTGCTCATGCTGGCATGATCAATCAGCATGCCTGCAAAACAGAGCCATAGGACCACATCAGGGTTTAGGTGGTCCCTTCCAACTGAGGAAAATAAGCCCCACACTGATACCAAAGACATGAAGGTAGTCGAAGAATCCTAGCTTGGCTAAGTAGGATGTTTTTCAGAACTGCTGTGGATGGATTAGACTCTTCCTAGACCCATTTTTTTCATTCTTCAAGTAGTGCCCAGGGGTCTCATTCAAAATAATGGGCATGAGGTATATCTATGTGAGAGAGTCCCTGCCACCAATATGCTTTTCCTACCGCATCTGAAAATGTAATTATGCCATCCATCCATCCTTCCAAGAACAGTTTACATTGTTGTTTGCATATACTTTTGTCTGGATTGTTAAGAAGCAGTATACATGTGGATTGCAGCTAACTGGTATCAGCAGGAGTGAGCTAGGCTTCCAATTGTTCCCTTGTACACACTGACTGTTGCTGTATCCCTTCTGGGTGAGACAAGATATTGCTTTTTCAGATCAAAAGAGTAAGGATATCATCTGATCTGTTTTCTTCTTACATTCTCTCCCTGATGACACCTCTACTGCATCTGATGTCCCAAGCTTACAGCAAGTGATGCTTCATATTTTTATTCCAGTTGGCTAAATTTTGCACTGCTTATTCATTTAAGATCTCATAAGGAATGATCTGAAGACTTTTGTCCATTTTCTTTGAAGCGGATGTGCATCTACTAACTCTCTTAACTGAACTTGTGGGAATTTTAACATACCCAAAGCTTTCTCATCATCTCTGGAAGAAGTGACTAACACGCATCAAGTAGCATTTGTCATGGAAGTGAGACATAAAGAGTTTGTAGAAGGGTTGATTGCTCAGAATACAGGGAGGCTTGTGGATGTTCTGGTGACTTCAGCATCATTTGAATTCATTTTGTTTGTCCCAGCACTGTTAGATGCCTGTGGTCGTTGTGGTGGTTTTTACAAAGCATTATCAAAATATCAGCAAAGCACAGAGAAGCAGACAAGTCAAATAAGCCTCTCAACTAGTGAATGCATTTTATGTCTCTGTTTAGACTCTGGGTAGGTGATCTTGACTTGTATCCATATTACTTCCTGTATTAGTGCTGGTGGAGGAAAAACGCCAAAGTACAAAGAACTGAGAGGAGGCAAATACAAGGAATTATATTTAAGCATTCAAATGGCTACTGGAGCTCTTCCCTCTTCTCCAAAATTGGCTTCTGCTTTCTGAGAGAGGCTTGATATTACTGAGCTTGTTGAGCACATAGGAATATTGTCTGGGATGAATAACTGATGGACTATTCTGCACTTAAGATGTTAATTGATGAAACTGGTAATGTGCCATTCTGATCATGGTGAGGTATTGACCAAAGGCAAACAGCAGCCCACCTACCCTGCTTTGTCTCTTAACATTTTATCAAAGCTTTCTTTATACCAAGGAGAAGAAAAGGAGATCAGATGACTGACTTAATCTCCCCTTTTTTCCCAGAAGCAAATCCAACTCCTGTTTAACACATGTAACAATAACTTATCCCATATGTGTTTTACCCTTTGTCGCAATTGTTTTTCTGAGTTGTCTGAGTAGCTGCGCTTCTTCTTTTTTCAGTTTTAGATCATGTCCTACTGGTTTGTCCTGCCACATCAATCACAACTCAGTAAACATCTGCTAGCCCTCTGTGAAGAATCTCTCTTTTTTTTCAACTTTATTAATGCTAAAGCTGTTCAACATTTTTCCATCAGAAGCGTTTTTGACAGAAATCAGCTCAAGGAATTAAAAAAAAAATAATAAAAAAATAAAAAAAAAATTATCAGAATTTTATTTTTGGCACGTAGGAATGGAACAACCAATAGCAATTCAGGTTAATATTCAAATATACAAAACCACTCTAAATTTTTTCTTTAGGCTTCTTATCTCTCAATCAGGTATTTGCAGAGGGTTCCTCTTTTTGAATGCAGTAGTACACACCTGGTGTTAGGACTGGGACATAGCAAGTCGAACCATGAAATGATCATCTGTTAAGTTTTCTCTTTCATTACAGCTAACAAATTCAGCTAACAAGTGTGGCTGACGTTTGTTTTGTTTTGCACTGGCTGCCAGGTTTAGTGACTTTTCTGCAGCAAATGCTGTTTCTTCTTGCAATCAATGTTTTCTCATAGGTTGTTACTGTATCTTGGTCTTTAATATGCATTGGAAGTTACCGCAAGGTAAAATTGCTTTTAATCAAGTTAGATATCTTGGTTGGAAATCAAACCGCTCCATACAAATGAGATTTACAAGGGCCTGTTTTGTATATAACGGTTTAGAAGCTTAGTATAAACAGTGCCCAGAGAAATAATTTAGGGTTGAGTCTCACTGTTATCCTCACAATGTAGGTGAAAATAAATTCAAGCTTTAGCCCACCTTTTGCTTTAACATTCCAGTGCTGAGATCTTAATTGCGCTCAAAATCCTCATTTTAAAGGAGACCAAATGCTGCTCAGATTTACATTTGTAGATGTCTGTGTCTATAAAGAATTTTATTTAGCTTTTTAGTTTACTGCTCTTGCAGCAGGAAAGCCTTATGATTCCCTCTTGACAGCTTACTAAATGTAAAAGGAAATTCAAAATAAATAAAGGTTTAGTACTGATGCATTCCAACAATACATCCAGAGATTGCACAAAAAAATCTGGATTGTTCAAGTCATAAAGAAAGCTACAAAGGAAGTAAATATCAATAAAGAACCATTATTTCTCCTGACAAACATGTCTTTACAAAAACTGCAGCTATTAATTTTTCTATCGGAACATATTAGAGCTACCTACAGAGCTAAAGGAGGTTTTGCTTATTCTATCAGAGGGCACTTTTTCCTCTAAGGGAGTTTTTATTATCTGATGTCTCCAAGCAGAATTTGAAGTCTATTCAGATTATATAAATCAAAAGCAACAGTTTTTCTAGCATGGAAAAGGAAAAAACTAGAGTTTTAGGTAGACTGAGATGAGGCTAATTAACCACTGGGTAGATAAGTCCCTGAATCCAAACTCTCTTCTGAAAATTAAGTGGCAAATCTGTTTAGATTTGTCTGGCCATATATTTTCAAGAATTTGGCTTTGCATCGTACATTTTCATTGACAGCATTTTCAGCAGTTTAAAAAAGAAGAAAAAAAAGAAGTAGTAAGTGCTGTTTGTGTGCATGACAACAGTAACAATGCAGGAATCGCACTTCATGTGGTTTGCATAGTTTTTCCGTTACCTGATCAAGCAACTTTCTATTTTATATGCTCTCAAAATACTCCCAAATGCCCTGTATCACAGTGATTTGAAAATGACATGCTATACCTACTGAGAGCTCAGTCCCAACAATGCTTATTAAGCACTATCCAAAGTTAAATGTGGAGTGAGTTTTCTTCTTCTGGGTCATATACCCTGTTTGGGTCATAGATGATGCTGTGCTTCTACACAGACAGTCAACTAAAGAGAAAATTTAAGGGTTTACCCAATATCTTGTTGCTCTTTTTCTTTCACGAGAAGGTAGAACACTGCAGCAGGTATTCCAACTTGGAGCTCTTTGCTTTCATATCCCAGGAAGATCTATTCTTGGCACCAGTGTATTTTTTTCCAAGAGGAGTCTGTAATGTTACCAGCTCTGGATACACTTCTACATTTGTAGAATCACTGTTAGCTTTTGTTGCCTTGCTAGTTTTCACCCTTTATTAATCTGATCATCTGATTGCAAGTGATAAGTTGTCTTAACTGGTGAGCTGCATGAACAGGCAGGTAAAAGCAACACTGTTCATGACCATGAGATTTTGGCAGCTTTGGAGAGTTATTTGTCATCTGGAATCATTAGTTCTCCACTTAAATGTTGCTGCATGTATAGTTCAGACCAAATGCTCTGACTCCATTTTTGTTACCGTGATGCTTTAACAGTTACAGTTGTCCATATTTTCCTGTTTCAAAAAACACAGGGATGTGTGTAATGTCAATAATGTCTTTGTCCAGAGTTGAGCACAAGCAACATTTGGTACTCTGAAGCAGATTTTTTCCAGAATTATTTCAGATCAGAGGTTTCTTAGCTATTCTTTGCTATTTTGTGTGTACAGTAGACAAGACTTGCACAGCTTTTCAACACATTCTTACAAGTTTTCCCACTGACTCCTTTGGTACAGGATGGGACCAGAATTTACTCCTCTACTGGCATTTGAAAGACTATTCTTCATCACAGCTATGCTTGAGAAGAAGGAATTTTAGAAGTGGAGATGTGGTGGATCATCTCACTCAGAATTAGTGCAGTCTTTGTTCTAGACTGTCTTTGATTTTGCAAGGCTATGCAGAGAAAGGGGTGAATAAAATATTTCCTCATTTGTTTTGTCTTCCTGGGATTAAGTAAAAGCCAAATCTTTAAAATGAGCACAGGAACACTGTTCTCAGAGAGTCCGCAGTCATCCAGTCAGTAGAATGTCAGTGATAATTCCTGATGAAGGGTTACAGCTGATCTTTGTTGGCCTGGGAAGTGACCTGGAAGTCTTCAAGGCCAGGCTGGATGGGCCCCTGGGCAGCCTGATCTATTGCTTGATTTAGTGGCTGGCAACCCTGCACACTGCAAAGGGATTGGAACTAGTTGATCTTTGAGGTCCCTTCCTGTCCAAGCAGTTCTGTGGTTCTTCACCTGCCTTTCAGTCTGTCTTTGGGAATTTCCTCATGGCAGTGCATATCTGACTTCATCCTCCCCTCTCTTGCCATAAGGCTACTTAACAGTGCATTGTGATCCTTCTTTAAGGCAGTTTCAGAGTTAATTCACAGTTAAAAGTCTGTAGACCTTTCCACTGAGCTGGGAACAAATACCTAGAGAATAAAACTGAGCTTGTAGGAGCTGCTTAATATGTTGAGACTGGAAGGTGAGCAAGATCTTTTGGTCATTAAGCAACTTTATAACAATATGAACACTGACATGCTTTGAATAAAAAGCTATTAAAAATGTTAAAGCCACATCCTCTACCCTACAGGAGGTAAGAGGGATGCTTCTGTGGGTGGAGGCAGAGGTTCCTTCAGAAGAGAGGCATAAGGCCTGAGGCAGAGTATACACTTATCCCATCATCTTCCTCAGACAGCCAAGAGCTGGGGCTCTATGGGCCACCATGCTGAGGGTATGCTGTGTTGCTTGGCTAAGTTAGGTCATTTTGGCTAGCAGGCAACCCTCAAGATGAGTTATTTCCCATGACAAAATTCTCCAGAAGGAAAAGATGGGTTTTGTTGTGGTTTCGTTTTTGTTCTCGCCCGAAAGGATGAGGCAGGGGTAGTATTGCAAGGCTTCACAAATATGAAACAGTTGTGTTTGCACACATGCTCATTTGTATGATTCCTCTTTTGTGTGTGTGGATTTCAGCTTGAAAAGTCAATGAAAACACAGTTTGAAAACAGAGGAATGAGAACACAAAAAGCAGATGCCAAAACTTTCTTTTTCTATTCATTCGAGCACTTGGTTTTGAGTTGCATATCCATATGCATTTAAATAGCATTACCTACTCCAAAACAGTCACTCTTTCCTAGCTTTTCTTTGCTACCAATCATCAGATTTCCTGTCTTGTGTCGTGACTTTCCTTGCTATTCCAAGCCTTTCTCTACTATTCTTGAAACAAAAACAATATCTGCAGCCCCAAGAACACTACACTATACCTACAGAATTTGTCTTATCCAGCAATCTGCTAATATTTTTAGACTCCAGCAAGACAGGAGAGAGTATCTCTTTGAACTGTTACTGTACATCTGTCCTAAGCCGAACCATGCCGTCTGAGTTCCCTTTGCAACACTGGTGAAGGAAATCTTAATATTTTCCCTCATTAATGATTTCAGACGTAATTACCTTGGGTATCTTGCCATAATTGTGTACTGCTCTGAGCTAAAAAGTCCGTTATTTTCCAGGCTTCCTTCAAAATTGGTACAAAACCTCTCATATTTATTAATATTTAATGTTTTTCAATTTTCTTAGCCAATGCCTGTGTTGATTACATGATAATCATCCCCTCTGGGGAATGTTTCTGGTTACACGGCTTGTGCTGTGGAAATGGAGATAAATGGCCACCTCTTAGCATACCGTCCAACACTTGGGTAAGCTGAGCTCATGGCTGGGGACAGTGCAGCCACTCTACCACTGATTGTGGTTCCCAGAAGTGATCTGACTCAGGCACTCTGCTGAGTCACAAATCCTTCCCTGCTTCCTCCTTACTTGCAGAAAGTAGTAGTTTTCTTTTGAACTAAATTAGCAGAAACATAATTACCTCCCACGCCCTTGGCACTGGCTTAAGCACAAAAATCTGTGTGTCTATCAGGAGGAGGGGAAAGGATGGATGAAGTTGAAAACCCTCCTCTCCCTTTTATTCCTGCTGATTCCAGAAGGTCATTTGTGACTGCTTGTCTCCTGATTCAGGCTGTATTATGTTGCTGACAAAATATTACCCCACAAAACCAAAAAAGGAACAAACTCAGGATATGCTTTCCCCAAGGATCTGGAGAGCTAATATAACTAGAACAAGAAACCAATCTCTCCAGCACACCAAGTTGATTGAAAATTAAAGGCCAAGATGTGGAAATGAGAGATGTAGCTGTGCTTGGAAAGGCCCAAATCTTTTTTTCTGAGACCAGCCTACCATTAGTTTCCCTGGATGTGTTCCACAGAGCAACAATGCTAAGTACCTTTTAGCAGCTGGGTCCAGTGCACTTTTTTGTGCCATCTTGCTGAGCATTGGTCGAAATCCAAAGAAGCTTGTAACTACACAATGGGATGTGTATGTAATCCCATTGCTTTAGCTGCAGATACTTCATGCTTACAAATAAGCACGTTCTTCAGTAATTGCCTGAACTGACAAGACAGCAAGAAGCCCCTCACACGAACATCTTCCTATGAGGAAATTACAGTGCCATACAACAGCTCTGCAACACCTACAGCATCCCTAGCAGCGTATTTCCCATAGCTTTGAGAAAGATCTGTGTTGTTGGTACAAGCTCTTTTCCTTCTCTCTTCCCCATCCTCCCTACTCCCCAGCCGTGCCCTCAACCTTTGGGTTGACACAGTCCTTGAGAGCCTGAAAAGGGCTTGAGCCAGAATAAAAAAACAGTGTTGTTGCTGTGTAGTAAATATTTAAAATGTTTTATCACGGTAAGTAAATGCTAAATTCTGTGAGCCCAGGGAATGGAATTAACATGTTTGGCTTACTAAAACATTTATAGAGTCAATGTCAGCCAGCAGAACACAGCCAAGAGGGTTTTTTAAAGGTAAACTGTAATGCTTTTAAAATAAATACTGAGAGCTGTTTAAGATCTTCAATTATTAACAGAAGAAAAGTGGCGGCTGAAAAACGGCAAACAATCCCTTTTGTGGTGATTTTGCTAACCTCTGCTCAGCTATCTCTTTGTCCAGCCCAGAGCATGCTCCCCAGGGCAGATGTTGTGCCTTCTCCAATGTCTGGAAAGTGTCTAGCACATGCAGAGAGCTTGAACGAATGAATAAGTAAATGCAGAATGCCAGATATTTGAAAAACATTTCTTTCTATATTTACTTGCCAGGACACAAATTCAGAACTGGGTGTTTATGGTTGGCCAGCAATAGCACTGCCAACCTTTGTGAGGCAGTATGAAAATGCAGCTCTCCACCTGCAAGGTGGTTGCTCACATCACCTACATGGAATCCAAAGAGTCTGAACAGTTCACCAGGCAGTCTGATTTAGCTATAAGCTGCACAGCTCATTGCTAAGAGTGCCAGCTTTAGGTCCATAAGGGAGAAAGTGCAAAAGGCGTATTATGGTGTACTACAGAGAGCATCAGGCAATGGGAATTATGTTACCATTGAACATCCATGTTGGATGCTATCTGTGTCATGGTGTGCAAAGGCCAAGAACATGCATAAGCTGGGACAGAGAATTCATTTTAAGTTCAGATGTCTTTTCTTCCTCTGCACAGGGAAAGGGCATGTAAAAGTGTGTGGCAGTTCTCACTGTTGTTTAGAAAAGGTTTTTTGACTGAATGTAAGAGGATTCACCTTGATCTAACTTGATCAGAAATGCATCTGATCCACCACAGATCTGTGGTTCAGTTCAGACTCTGATCTGTGCCTCTTCAATTTCAGAACACAGTTTTGACATGTTTTGAAGCACGTGTTTTTTATAAAAAGAAAATGTCTCAGTTTGTTCTGCCTGTCTAAAAATCTTCCCCTGGTGCTTTCTTACTCCTTCATCTCTTCTCCCTGTTCTCTCCTCTGGTTGTCCAGGCCCTGTTCCTCATGCCATCTCTGCAACAGCTATTCATGTTGCAAGCGGCTGAGAACTGTTATGTAACTTAATGACAGCTACTGCATTGCAGCCATAAGCTTGACAGGTGTGGAGAGCATGGTCGTATATCCCTTATGCTTCTATGGGTAGCATTTGATACATCTCAGAGCACATTCTATGATTTCTAAAGCTGCTACAGAACTGGTGGTTTTAAACTTAAGAAACTACTTTCATGTAATATATGTAAGTGTGCTAATTGCAGGAATTATCTGGATTTGAAAACAACCTACTTGTACAGAGCACTGCACAGCGAACACCTCAATTCACGCTGACAGTATGCAATACCTTAAGTGATTATCAGGTCCAGTTTCCCTTCCAAAGCAGGTTCCCTCAATAGGTCACACAGGTGGGTGTCCAGATGGGTCTTGGTTATCTCCCTCGAAGGAGATTTCACCACCTCTCTGGACAACCTGTTCCAGTGCTCCTTAATGTGAAGTTCTTTTATATGTTTACTCGGAACTTCCTATGTTCAAGTTTTAAATCTATTAAATCTTTTTAATCTTCTGCATGTTTTACATGTTCCCCTGCCTGTCTAAACACCTTGCCACCTCATGGTTAGGTGCAAGCCTTTGATTTCACAAGCACTGTTCTGTTAACAGAAAGGGCATTGGTTTGTGCAGATGTTATCTTTTCTGGACATCCATAGTACACTGAAGCACTTTTGTGGCATGAGTGATGATGAAGCTATATTTAAAACAAAAGTGCTTTTTGTTGATCATGATGTTTTTCCTCACTACCCTTTCAAGAGCACTGGTTGTATTCTATGTTGAATATTAAATCAATTAAGAAAAATAATTGAGGGCAAGTTACATAAGACCTGATATTAGAACTTTTGACCTTGTAATCTTGGCTATGATTTCGATTAGCAAAGCTGAACACTAAAAATTAGGGCCTTTCTGTGCTTTAGCGTAGATTTATTTGAATCTATGAGTAGTTAAATTTGGGTTTAGTGTGTTGGTTTTTGTTTTCTTTTTTTAAGGTTCATAACCGTAGGTAGTCTTTTATCTTCCTTGTATTGGTTTCCATTGTCTGGAGGAAAGTAGGACATTGTTTTAATTTTCTAGTCAACATCAGATTGTCTACTGCTGTAAAGTACTGGAGGAATGTTGATGTGGACTGCAATTTATTTTCTGTATACACTTAGAATTAATAGGCTGAATGAGGCAAGCAGTTAGGAGAACAGGTTGATTGCCTCGTGTAATCACAGTGCTATTTTCCTGCTGAGATTAACTATCCAAATAAGTATCTCAAGGTAACTGAGCAAACTGAGCAACCAGGGCATCTCATTCTTGTCCAGGATTATTTTTGAACCTGACAGTATTGCCCTTCATATAAGGATCTCCTTAAGAAATCTGGCATATTTCATGCAGAATTTTGCCTCTGTTGGGTGCTAGCATAAACCATTGATGGGTAAGTGAACTGACTGCAAGCACCTGAAGAACTGTTCTGACTATGAGAAGCTAGAGGCCAACTTTGGATTGTGAGCAGGTAGTGAGTGATCATGCTAGCCTGGCAGCTGATGCCACCCTTGATTGCGTCTATTGCATTCCATCTCATAGCTGGGAGTGAATTGACAAGTGAATTGCCTGTGACTGAAAGTATTAAAATTTGCAGGAAAAAAATAATAATAATAATAAAAAGAAATAAAAATGAGAATCCAAGTTCTTAGATGATAAATTTTCAAAGTTAATTGTTATCACATACTCTCTTGGCAGATGTATCACAGACATTTCCAACTCATGAATCACATTCTTCAAAAAATCACAGCTAATATCAGCTTCTCTGAGGAGATGACAGCATTTGCAGGAGACACTAATGGCTTCTGGCTCTCAGTCATTGCAAAATCATGAGCTTGTAATTGCTCTGATTTGGCTATTTGTAGACTACTGAGTTCTAGAGGTCTCTTGATATTTTCGAGATTCATAGCTTCCCAACGACAGTGGTTGCCATCACTGCCACCAGTGATGATAACTTTAAGACCTTGTAATTTTGAATCCTTTCTAAACACTTCTGAGGCTGTCTGGTTGTACAAAAGGAGACTGAGAAGAACATGAGTGTGCAGCTTGTGTCAGGCTCACCTCTGAAAGAACTCAGAATTGCTGCAGGGACTCCAATTCAGTTTGCTGCCTCTCCCCATGCTTTGTGGTGTGGCTCTGTGGCACCCCACCATTTATCCTCTTGTACATCTCACTACACTTGTCCTGCTTCATTTTCCCATGTCTTAACTCCTAAATGCCATCTTGGAAACACCCTAGGTCTCATTTTCAAGAACAGCCAAAACAATGTATTCCTCTCCAGAGTGGTGGCATTTCAGTGACAGGCAATACCTGTTTTACTTTAGCCTTTACCTTTAGTCGTAAGTTGGTGAAATGCTTGGAATCTTCTGGATGCTTATATCATCAAAGTAATTAGTTCAGGTGGTACGAATTAAAAATGACGGTATTGTTCAATTTATGGTCTCTCCTATGTGCTTTCCGTAAGTTTTGTTCTCTTGCTGATAAGTGCTTCCTTCTGCTCTCTCTGCAGGTCTCCAGGTGGTTTTAAATTCAATTATCAAGGCCATGGTCCCTTTGTTGCATATTGCCCTGCTGGTGCTGTTTGTCATCATTATCTATGCCATCATTGGACTGGAGTTATTCATGGGAAAGATGCATAAGACCTGCTACCACGTGCAAGGGGGGCTGATAGGTAAGAAGAGTGTTCCATGGCATGGAGCCCTCTTTCTTTGTTTTCTGTCTCTTATGTAAAGATCACTACCAGTGTGTTCCCATTAGCTGTTGCTCTGTTCTGCTCCTTGGATGTGAATCACCTTTGATGTAAAGAGACTGTCTCCAGTGGACGGAGTTTAACTTGCTCATCTTGAGCACTCCATTTTTGGCTGGTATGTTAAAGCAACAAGAACTGTCAATCACTACTGAACACAGTAGTGGACACTTTAATTTGGGCATTCACCACACAAAGTAAGAAGAAAATATAATTGCCTGCTCCCCCGAACATAGATAACTTCATCTGTTACAGATGTAGCACAAGGATCTGAAATCTGCGTATTGCTCTATTGCAGGAGTTTTTGTGCCTATAAGAATCTTTCTTCTGTAATATTTATCATAAAGTAAAGCATTTAGGCAAACTTGATGTAGGGATACAGAATAAAGGATGGATAATCAAGCATTAGAGTCTTACAGAGCTTCTGAGTGCCACCGGGCTATTGATAAAATGCCACATAGCTTCTAAACACTGAAAGAGCAGAGCTCCAGAGACTTGCTGCTATAGTTCAGTACTGCCCATGGCCATATCATCCTATCTCTAGAGCACTAAAGCCTGTCTGCTGCAGGAGTTCAGCCTCCTTCAAGAAGATGCCATTAAGTGATTCAGGTCCCTTCCAAGGTTAACCCCAGTGCAAGGTATCTGCCACATGAAAGCACTGGTCATTACTCAGAGCCTAAAGAAATGCAACAGACTTGAAGTAATGTTTCCTCTTGAATTGAAAGATGTTATTTCTTTCTCCTAGGAGGATAAGTGTTTAATAATAATAATAATGACAACAATTTTTTTAAGTACATTTTAGTTTTGAGTGTAGAATTTGACAGCTTAGCCATTTTTTTTTATTTTTTTTTTTACAAAAAGAAAGAGAAGCACAACAAAACAGCCCTTTGATTGAAATTAATAGTTTCTTGTGTTTTTTAAGAGAAATCCATCAAATTCATTGCAAAATATACTTGTTAAAATCAGCAAGCCTTCACTTGCTTACCACTGTGTCAAACAGCAATTAATTCTCTTCATCTCTGTTTTCTCCCTCCTTAAGATACGCCTGCAGAAGATGACCCATCTCCCTGTGCCCCCCAGTCTGCACATGGGCGGCAGTGCCAGAATGGAACCGAGTGTAAGGCAGGCTGGGAGGGACCCAAGCACGGCATTACAAACTTTGACAATTTTGCTTTTGCCATGCTGACAGTGTTTCAGTGCATCACGATGGAGGGGTGGACAGATGTACTCTACTGGGTACGTATCCGAAAATGATAACTGAAAGGCCTGCCCATGTTCTCCATCAGTTTTTAAACTTTGGGCATTAGCTTGAGCTTTGTTTTTTATGCTTGTTCTTAATAGTGAAGGCTTGGTTGCTAGTATGGAGCTTTAATTAACTAAGAATTGTGATGAAATGGGAGGGTTTAGGTGGTACAATTAAATGAAATGTAAATATTGTTTTTAAACTGATGTTATAAGATCGAAAGATGGCACAAGGCTTACTAGCTGGCATGTTGCTTATTGCTTTGAAGATTTGCAAGGTACCTTTGTTGACCAGAATGTCATCTAAATACTCTCTTTGCTGGGGTAACTATCCCACACATCTCCGGATGTGTAATATACAACTAGAGGTTATATCCGTGGCATTAATGCAACAAAGGCACTATGCTGATCAGCTCATAGGTCTCACAAGCCCCTCTTCATGCCAGCACAACTCCTGATTATAACTTTTATCCTAATACTGATTCTTCATTCTCTCCTAACTTTGATACTTGTATAAATCTTGGTTATATGTTTAACAAAACAAATCAAACAAAAAAAGCATAATCTTTAATCTAAATGTAGAATTGTAAATTAAATCTCATCTTTTCCTTTACCCTAACTCTGAAACTTTCAGTACCTTTAGTTTCTACCTTGTAACTCCCAATTTGTTGGAGGATTCAGTGAAAACACAATTAGGTTATAGGAGTTAAAATCAAATTTGGCCTGCCCTTGTAAACCAGATATAAACATGGCTAGATTCAGCTCTTACAATCAACTCTTGCACAAATACTTTCTGGTCCAGGCATCTAATTCACACACAGTTCACTACTGACTGCACAAGGCTAACCTAGGCTATTTTTTGACAGCAGGAATGTTATGAAACTTGGTTCTCCAAGATGGTAGGAATTCCAGTGCATGATGGAATTTAGCCTGAGAAGACCCAAAACACATGAAAGGACAATCTGGACTGGAACAGGCTTGCACCATTAATCAACATTAGCTTCTCTCTTAAACAAGAGCCTAAAGCTGTATTCTACCCAGTGGTGGGTTAGGGTTTACAAGATTTTACTTTGAAGATTTAGCTTATGTGCAATAGACATTCTTTGTGTGGAATGGCTAACAGCTGTCCTTTTATCCTCTTCAATTTAGATTAGAACTGTGACTCTAGCTTCCTTCTAATGTCTGAGATAAAGGGCAGAGATCAAACCACAAGGAGAGTCCGAATCACAGAACACAAAAATTGGCTTTACTTGAAGAGAGGGTATAAATTAATAAAATAATAAAGAAGAACAGAAGGAACTGGACAAAACTATTCTACTGCTCAACTATGGCTATATATAATCTACCTGCCTTTTTATCACATGAAGTTCACGTTCCACCAATCTCCTATCACCATCTGTCTTTGTGCAATTGAGAGGATTTATGGGAAGTTCAGGGGGAAATAGAGAGTAAAAGATATCAGAAATAAGCACAGAAATATCTTTGGCAGCGCATGCCATTTAGTATTGTGAAAGCTGTCCACAAGTTATCATAATTTTCTTCTAAGGCGCGTTTTACAAAAGACCTTGCCAATCCCCACGATTTTGATTCTATGTGCCATTTGCATGACTGGATGTGAATCTTTCAGAACTCAGTTATCAGTTATCTAATATCAGAAACCAAGAGCATATATTCACTGCTAAATATTTTTCCACTGTGACTGCTGCAGATGGCTTGACTTTTTTATGGCATCCCTGCAACAACCTGGATAATAGCTGTTGGCTTTTGTTTGACGTTCAGACAGCTTTTTCACTGAGTTCCTGAGTTCTTTTTCCTTAAGAGACAGTAAGGCAAACTGAGAACTCAAATTAATACAGATTGATGGTCATTATTTTAGGGGCATCTGCATAGTTAGACTTTTAGGCTATGGCTTTGATTGAACACTTGCTTTAGAAACAAAAGTCAGATTTGGTATCTTCAGTTCATAGTTATTCCTAGGCAATGCTACAAAACAGAGTTAGCACTTTAGTCATAATTTCAGTAACCGAGGAGTAAATTTAATATGTTAAAAAATATAGGAACAACAACACAAACCCACCATATCACCTGTGCTTACAGGCTATGAAGTACCAAGTTTGAGTAAACACCTGAGCACCTGAAATGACAGACACACACACTTCAGCTGATGTAACCAATCCTAAGAGCACTGCTGTCACATGTCAGGTTTTGCCTCTTTGTTTTATAATGACAGAGTAGACAGAAGTCATCACTGACAAGTGTTTGCTGTGCAATGGAGTAGATATCTGAGATGTGAGGAGTATTTCCTTCAGCAAAGAGGAAATGGGGGCAATTGTTAATTGGAAAATGACTACAGGGCACACCTGTGAGAAGTACTGTGGGTTTAATATTCATATGTAGAAACTGTATCTATACATTCACACTGCAATTTCATGTGTGGATGTTTCAAACTATCTGTGATATGTTTTATACAGGAAGTTTTATAGTCCATGCAAAGGGAAATCCAGCCTAAGCTATCCAGATGTAAATATGCAATCTTAAACTTTGTGCAAGCCATCATTTCCTTCGTGAAACCTGACTTGCACATAACTCCACTTCCCAACCATTGCGTATTTAGCCAAGTGGACTTGGAGTTAACAATCGACTGGAGGCTGCATCTCAAGAGAGCAGAGATAGTCTGTTCTCAAGCTGATAATATTTTGAAAGATCCCTTGCATCTACAGTGAGGTCATAGAAATTAAACTTGCTTTATTAGGAGATTGTTCTGCACACTTAATGAAAATAAGAAGTCTGGACTTAAACATCATCTCTACTCTCCAACTGCATCCTGAGTGAGAGATTTGGAATAAGAAAGGGTTGTCTGCAATTCAGACAATTTTGTGGCTGGAGTTGATAGGTGATATTTTTCAGAAGTCAGTCCTTAAACTTAATGATGTAAGCTAATAGATTATTTCTAAAAGTGCTAAGCATTCAAAGTTTGAGCTGACTGTTAGGTTTTTAGCTGCTCTGAAATTCAATGCAGATACCAAGTTCTGGTTCTGATCCTGCTGAGTTCAATGGCAAATTTCCAGTTAATTTCAAAAGGTCAAGCTCTCACCTACTACTTTGTTAAATCTTCATTATACTGCCTGGATGTTCCACATGCAGTCATATGTACATGAAGACTAGCTAGGTAGATAGATCAGGGTTTTTGTGTCTGCTGTGCTTGTCTTCCAAGTACATACATGTTGATGTAAGGTGTTTTCTTTGTTCTCTCCTTAAATCTGAAAATAATACCTTGACCTGAAACTCAGCAGAACAGATAAGGCTCTGGGCTGACTTATTTGGCTGAAGAGGTTTAGTCAATGAAGCTATTTCATTGGTTTTAGTGGTGGGAGCTTAGCATGTTTCAGCATGTTGCCCTGGAAAATAAAACTATTAATGTCATGAAACTCATGTTTGTCTTATACCACACTTTTCAATGTTAAACCTGCATGTTTAAAAGCTAGAAAGCTGTATGACTTTCCATAGGCCCTGGACTCTTACTCCTCTGAAGTAGCTTTCCAGTTATTACCTTCAGTTTCTTGCTTTCTTCTTCATGCTTTCCTTTGTGTCTCCTTCAACTTTCATATTTTTAGTGAAGCCTGTCTCCTCTCTCATGGAGTACTATGTCCCAACCTGATTCACAAACTTGCAAAGAGATAATCAGAGACAGGAAAGCAATGAACTTGTATTCTCTAGATGGACTTGACATCAACAAGATCAATACGCTTTCCAATCTCCTCTATCATTCAGCAGATAAGAGGTGTGAATAGATTGACTTCTTTTGATATGTGAAAGAAAAATGTTAGGGAAAAACGGTTTGACACTGCTGTAGTGTCAGGTAAATAATTACTTACATGGAGACAATTTTTGATATAAAATGAGTATGTTGAATAGAATACAAATCTTTGCAAAGCAAACTTGCTTGCTTTGTCCTGAAAGAATGATCTTTGTTGAAGGGAGTGCTAAGTGCTTGGAGGATTTTATCTCATACACTGCCTCAACCTTCCCAGGTTTGCTTTGTCCCACTATAACTGCCAGATGGCTTTGTCTCACACACAGTCAGATCATAGGATTATTTGAGCTTTGCAGTCATTCTACACTTAATTTTTTCTATGTTTTGGAGAAGTAGTTCTCAAGACCCTTCTTAATGTGAGATCAGCCATCCTTGGCAGCATGCTCCCTTGTGAAGACATCAGTGTCCATTTTTGAAGACTGCTCAGTCTTGGGAACTTTTGGCAGCAGATGAAAATCCAAGTGTTACACACAGAGTAATTTGGTATTTAGTAATCAGCCTCTGCTGCAGTCCCTTATTCCTTATTGTCTTGTTGACTAAGAAGGGAAATTAATCCCTGTACAGTTTGTAACAGCCTATTTAGGAATCTGTAAACATTTGTTGGGTTCCCTTAATCTTTATTTTTTTTTAATCTGAACAGTTTCTGTTCTTTTAGCCTCCCCTAATGGGACTGTCTTTTCATTATTTTTGATCAGTTTGATACTGTCCTTCAGAGGAAGATTCATTTATGAGTTAAATAAAGCTTGGACTATGCCATGTCTTTCCTCTTCATGTGAAGTCTGCTTTCTGCTTGCAAAACTGTCCACTGCCACCTCAGTCCTAAGTGCCTGGTCTCTCCACTCCCTTGCAATTACATAATCATATACATAAATGAAACAGGATACAAAGCAAGTGCAAAACGGAAGGGAATATTGTTGCACTGAGCTGTTCATATTGCTGGGTAATGGAGAACCTCACCCTGAGTTGTTCTGCTCACAGCTTGGCCATTGAAGCTTGAATTCTAGGATGGAGTAATACTACTTTCTCCACTTGATTATTAATAACGAGCAACCTCGAGCCTGCCATCGTTTCTAGAATACTGGCTTTGTCCCATGTCATTTGGACAATGCATTAGAAGGCTTCATTGAATCTCTGAAAATAGCACACAGTGCCTCCAGGGACAGTTTACCTGAAGGCTCTGACTATAAACTGAAGACTGTATTATTATACATGGTCTAAGGCCAGCTCTGGATCAGATCCAGGGCACTAACTTGTCTCTGGAAGAGATGTCTGAACTGGCACATAGCAGATTGACCCCTTCTAATTTAACTGAATAATCCTTGGTAGACTTCCCCAGCCTGTGGGCAAGAAAACACTTTAATAATCAAAGGCAGCACAGTAAAGCCACCATACAGTAGTGAGACTGAATCAGTCAAAATGTTTCAAAGCATCACATACCCAAGAACAGCATGGACATTAGATGCAGTGGGTCAGACAGACTGTCCTGGAAAAGCCTTCTATCTCTGAATCTGTGAGATAATACTTCCAAGAGTCACTAAATGGAGCTTGAAACTGGAGCTCACAATCAACCTTAGAGTCCCTGCCATGAAATTAAAATGGGGAACAAACAGAACAACAAGTATAATTTACTTTGCTGACAATATTGAAACATCTTGTGAGCTTTTCTCGTCCCTCTGCAGCCTGTTGCATCCAATGAGGAAGATGTGAGGAATACAGTGATACTGCCACAAAGTGGAAGACATTAAATGCAGAGTTGCAACCCCCAATTTTCACCAGCTGTGTTTTCTCTTATAATCCTTTATTCTTGTAGCGCTTAGGCTTGATTTAGTAAGGCTTTCCACACAAGAGAATGATCTGATTCTAAGAATATACGTGTCTACATGTTTCCATGGTGTTTATTCCCCATCCACCCCCATCCCTCCAAGAAAGTGTTGGTTTTTTATTGTTGTGGGGTTGAGGTTTTTTAATCGTCTTTTCGGCAGGGTTTGGCATGGATGTGAAAAATTAACAAAGAATAAGCACGCAAGTATGAGCAACCCATCTCTGGGATTGCAGAGTTTTTTTCTTCTCCATCTCCTGTAGCAGTGCTGGGTAAGGGGAGAGGGCCCACAGTTCAGAGCACTGAAGGGCCACAGTATTTATGCCCTGGAAATGTACAGTCCATGCTCAATTGGCATGAATGCTGACTTGAATCTGTTTTCCTTTTTCTCATGAACAACTGCATATGCAATTGTCATGGTTGTCTGTACTGCTGTGCAACAGCAGTGACTTGCTGTTTGCCACTTGCCTCAAAAACCTACTGCTGCACATTTGCTTTATGCAAAGGCATAATTATGTGGAATAAAGATTTCATGAGCCCTTCAGGCCTCAACTTTGGGCTTCTCAGTCCTATTTGTCCATATGAAGAGAAGCTCTCTATTAAAAATAAGCTTTTTAATGGGATGGTTATGGGTGGTGTTAGTGGAGACCCTCTGCCTGGTGCTCCTGCATAGGAAGGACTTCTTTAACAGCCCTGTCATTCTGTTGCCCTTTCTCTGTTCTTTCTTGTTTTGTTCTACCTCATCCTCTTTCCTAATTGCTGATGTCTAATCACCATGGAGACCTGCCATGTCTTTAATCTTTTATCCCACAGCTATAAAATTAAAAGCTAAGCTACTGGACATTTCTAAATGACCTAGGATTTTGAGTGCCTCTGTTTGTGGATGCACTGCTTAGGCCCTACTACCAGTTTTTCAGGATCTGGTGATCACTATCTGCTGAAAAAAAATGTCTTCAGAGGTGTTAAGTTTGGACCTAGATCCACCGCGCAGATTCACAAATAACAGACTGGTTTATTATTTGGTCCCCAGGAAAGAAAAAGAATGGAGAACATGCCCAAGGTCAGAACATAAGTGGTGGTTAGTAAGTGGTAGTAAGTTCAAGAACTTACTATTTGTAATTCTTATGCTTGAATTTGGTTTTGTTTCAGCATCTTGTCTTCAAGACATAAGACAAAACAACCAGTCCTTCCCCAGTCTTACTGCGAATAGTAAGATCTTCCTGCCTGTGCAGAGAATTTGTTCACTAACACTGACTTTCTTCTCTGATTTATGTGAGATTTATGCCTGCACAGAACTTGCAGACCCTCTGATGTGTGGTCATGCCGTCATGTCTGGTTTACCTGTTCTTGTGGATTCCTTTGGAACTATTGTCTTCTAACATATAAACTGCACTCAGACCATAGGCCTAAAAATGTTTGGGACATCTCCCTGAAGATAGAAAGTGACAAGAATTATAAAGTGAAAATTTGGGGGCTCAGTCGGAGGGCTTAACACTGCAGAACACCCCCACTTTTTAAAGCATATCTAGAAGGAATCAGACCTGGACATTATGTTCATCTTATTTTCTTAGTATTTCTGCTAAGACTCTCTCAAGAAAAAGAGAAGGGGGGGCCTTGTTTGCTTCCACACAGCTGCACCTCATTCAGGTTTCCCTATAGTGGTTTCTTCAGTGAATGGGTATTGTGAATTCTAGTGAATGTGTAGCATGCTTATCAGATACTGTGAGGTCCAGATATAAAACATTCTGTTTGAGACTTTTGGGTGTGACTTCACAACCAGAAGCTGGATTCATCATCTAAAATACAGAATGAATTCCCAGCAATATCATAGATTGGGATACTAGCTACAAAATAAAGTAGGATACTCAAAGTTGCAAGAAAGAAAAACAAAAAACACTCCACAGTCCCACCTCCCTTTAGTAAAGAAAGTAGCGGTTATGTACAGATCCCAATACCATTTTTCATTATCTTTATTTTTAAGGACTTTATTAATGATGTAAATGGATGAATGGTATGCATTTGTGTACTCTTGTGCATACAGCAGTTGGTGCCCTTCTGATATACTTATTGTAGAATTTGCTATCAGTCTGCACTGAGCTAAATTGAAGCAGTTAAAAAATTGCAATACAATTAAACAGGCAGAAAATCCTTTCTGGATAATCAACCGTGCAAATGTAAGTACAAAATAAACAGAGGCAGGAAGGGAAAGCCTAGAATTCTAGGGTGAAATGAAATCTTTAGATTTGGAAACCCACCATCCCGGGGGATATTTCCTACCCTGAAATCAGCATTTTATTCTTTTGGAGTGAATTTCCAAAGCCTTTAAAAGATGAAAAGGTTTTTAAATAGCTAAGCAGTGGTAAGAGATGCAACTGCTGCAGTAGCTTTAGTGAAAGAGCTATGAGCCCAGTGGCTAAATAGCCTTTGGGCTTTTGGATGACTTTTTCAAAGATCATCCTTTTCCTTTTAAAGGGGAACAAGGCAACACACAAAGCTCTGTGATTTTTGCCTCTGGAGGCCTAAATTCAAATCCCAATTAAGTCACACATGTAAAAATAATTTTTGAAGGCCACTACACACCATTTCTGCAGGTTGCAAATTCACCAAACAAACTGACTTAATGTGTAATCAGCCACGTGAGAGAATGGGAAGCTTTAATGGGATTTGGTCTCTGGTTAGAGATCTGACTTGAGCAGGATGCTGCAGAGAGTTAAGTGGCAGAAGTCTTCTCAAAGTAGATGTACTGCTCACGATCCTAAAAGAGTGGCACAATAAGAAAGCAAAGATAACGTCACTATTGATGTTAGTTGTTGCATAGGGATGAGACAGGGAAAGTGGTCTGACAGCCACCTATATCAACAAGCAAAATGGATCAAGAACAGAAGTATGGAGTACCAGAGTCCATTTGTGGGTAATCCTTGGAGACCTGCTCAGTCTGGGCCTAATGACTTTAATAAGAGCTCTGCCTGGATTAATGTATGGTCTGTTCTTTCCTTGCTGGACTGGATGGCCCAGGCAGTCTCGGTGCAGACAGAGCATAAGGGTCACCTAAGCCACCCTTAATAAACAAAACATCACCACACTTTTGAGGGAATAATTAAGAGGGGATTATTTACATCCTCGGAGAGCAACAGATGCAATACAGTGTAGAATATGAGTTGCTTTATCACTTAACAGTAGATTAGTAGCAGTATTTCACTTTTGATGTAAAAACAGGCCAAAGAAAAATTTTAAACAAAAATGCATGTATGCAAATGTAAGCTGAGACATTCCTATCTGGAGAGATTTTGGTTTGTCGTTAGTGTTCCATTTTTTGTGTTTTAGGAAGTTTGTGTGGTGGTTTTTGAAAGTTGGGTCCCAAAGTGTCATTTTTAGGCTGCTGTCACTGCTAGAACAGTAACAAAGAAGGGGGGGAAATAGTCTGGAATCCCCTGGTCAGTTTGTTCTATCTATCATCTCCTTTTTTGTTTCTGAAACACTAGAATCAACCTGTAGCTGGAGATATTTTAAATGTGTTTCATGCATCTCTGTTCTCTGTTGCCCTCAAAGATCTCCATATACTCTGTATACTGAAGGATGAGTTTTGAACTTCTACTGACATAGGTTCAGTTCTCTGCCTTCAATGAAGTCTGTCAAAAACTCAAACGCTGGCAAAAAGGGATCTGAATTGCTCGTGCAGGTACAGAAACTCAGGACTTCAATGACAGTTATGACATCTCCTGAATGGAATCATAGAATGGCTTGTGTTGGAAGGGACCCCAAAGATCATCAGGTTCCAGCCCACCTACCACAGACAGGGCCACCAACCTTCAGATCTGGTACTAGACCAGGAATGTCCTTAATCTGCCTGTATTTTCCATGCATTGCTATAGGTTTTATGGGAAAATGGTTTATGTAGTTGAAATGGGAGAATAGAGATGAATTGGCCTGGTCATGAATGTTGGCAGCCTATCTAGTTTTTTTGTTTTTGTGGTTTTCTAATTTTGGTTTGGTTTGGTTGTTGTTTTTGTTTGCTTGTTTGTGTTGTGTTTCTTTTTTGGATGTTTTGTTTTTGTCTGTCTTACATATTAAACGTGGGGAAAAGAGTGAGGTGGCAGAGCAGGAAACTTGTTGGAGCTCAGAATTTAATTGCCTTTGATGAAAGGAATTCTATCTGCGTAACTAATGTGTTCTGTAGGAGTGCGGTATCCTTGTATCGCCAGACACTCTGAAGAGATACATAATGGCCTCCAGTTTGTACAGAATAATGGAAATGTTCCACCAAAAAAGAAAAAAAAAAAAAGCTAGAGGGGGATAGGGAGAGATGTAAATGATGTCAATGGTAGCTTCCTGATTATTTCTGGTTTCCCTCCCTTATTGTATTTGCCCACAGAAATTTCCCGATGGTACTTCTCTTAACAACACTTAATGCACTGTTGTTATATCAGCAAAATCTGCTTCTTAAATAGTTGATTTGCCGTGGTAATCCACATCTATTTTTGAGCATTACTGGTGCTACTAAATCTTGCAAATCTGTGAAAACAAAACTAAGCAACAGTGTTGTTGTCACGGGTTAACCCATGACAGTTGTTTACTTCAAATCAAGGGGGAGCTGATTTTCATTTATCTGTTTGGAAATGAAAAATGTGAAGTCAAATGCCAGTGACATTCAGTATCAGTTGAAGTTGGACTGTGGACTTCTGTGAAGGCTGTTTAAAATTACAGATTTAAGACAACAGTGAACACACTGAAGCCAATATTTTCCCTACCACTTCTGCAAGCACAAAGTACTGTGCCATATAACTATGGGATCAGAGAGCATTTTCAGAAGAAATAGCTTGCAGTGGAAAAAGTTCAGCTCAATCATTGTGTGCTACAGACATTTTGACCTACTGGTATTTGAATGCAAATTTCCATTCTCTTCCTAGGCTCAGTCAGGGACCTCATATTTCCTATAATAGCTCAGTCTGTTAAAGAACAGCCAACTGCAAAAAAACAGTGTACACCCAAGCCATAAACAGAAGAAATATGAAGATAGGAGCTTACCAAAGAATGAAATATAATATTGTGGAGTCCAGTAGCTATGCACTGGAGGCTAATAAACATAGTGGAAGCATACTATACTGGTAATGTGGGGCTAGATGACTGAAAAATGTTTTATATATATGTCTCAGATTTTATACAGACTTTCCAGCTACAAAAGGGCACATATCTACTCAAAGGCGGGTCCAATATTTAATGAGTGATGAATACAGAACTCTGTGATGTTATAAAGAAATAAGCTTGGCAAATTCTGTCGGTAACAGTACACTTCCTTCATACTATATGGAACAAAAAGCAAAGTTTTCTTCATATCTTTTATGTTTTCTTCATTGATAGGAGTTCATATAGCAACCAAATGCCATTCCACTGTGACTGTGTAATTCCAGACAAACTCAAATGTCCATTCTACATGTTTTCAGTTTATCTACCATCCAGCAGCTACAGTTGTGAGGTAGAGTAGATCTCTACTGTAGCCTCATTCTTGCACAAATTGCAGCAGCCTGGAAGGGCCATTCTGCAAAATTCCTGCTATTACACAGTCTCACTATGAATTTCAAGCCAACCAGGTCATATTTTTTACAGGTGTGCATGCTTTTGTGGCTCCAACATTCAGCCTGGCGCTGCATTCACTTCTTCATAGAGCTGTGTGGGAAGTTTTGTCAGCTCTGGATATTTCCGCTTCTTATCAGGGAAATTAGGCAGCATAGCAATGAAAATAACGATGATATCCAAAGTTTTTCTGAAATAGCTATTGTTCTCATGAATCAGAGCAGACATTGGATCAGATCTCCTTTATTAGAGTGTCCTGGGGTGAGGACATGCAGATCAGATTTGGCATAGACTTTATTAACAGGGTTGAAGAAGCAACTTCTGCAGACTCTGCTTCCCTCTCCTTTCTTCTGGATTCATCTTCCATTGCTGCGATTTCTTTGATTCTTTCTCAGGAGTTCTCAATTGCAAATCAATCACTTCCCTTGACGTTTCTGTTATCTTCATCAAGGCAGTCCTTTCTCAGTAAATGGCTCCATTCAACTCCAGCAGTGAATTCTGAACAAATTGCTATTATTTCTAGTTCAGAGTGGAATTTCAGTTTTCTCATTCCATCACCAAACATATGTGATACCACTAAGGTATCAAGGTGTACATGGGAATCTTGAACTATGTAATATTTTTCCCACTGTCCAGGTATGATGACTCTTTCCTATATTATTTCGTTTTCATCCTACAGTGACCATATATCAGAGTAACTTGGATAAGGCATTCTTTTCACTGTTTTATGATCCCCCTGCAGTTGCCTTCCCCCAGCTCTGCCTTGCCCTTGTCTTAAGGATACTGTGATAGAAGGTTCTAGCTGTCCATATGGACAAACAAAATTTCCAAAGTTCTGTGATTGAGGTCAGACATTAAAAAAAAAAGTCTTAAAAACAAGTGCTTGGAGATTACAACTGACCTTAAAATTTGCTTTTCCCATAAGTACTTAACACAAACGTAATTGTCAAAACAAATAACAGGAGCAAAATGAAGTGCTTCTCCTTCCTTTGAGTGTCATCAGACTGAGGCTGAACCAAGCATGTCTCTCCTTTGCATCCATCTGACAATGCCAGCAACAGAATATAGAACATTTCAGAACAGTTTTAAAGAGCAACTGTGGGTTAGAGCCCCTTCAAGACTACTAAAATGACAGTTTCTAGAAAGAAATTCTACCCAGAATGAAAGCAAAAGCATCTGGAGTCCTTTGCTTATATTTTTACCCCTTAGAATAAATTTTATTATATTGTCCCCAAGTCCATAAAAGTAAGCCTAGTTTCTTTTTTATTATTATTACTATTATTAGTGTGTTTTTGCTTATTTGAGAATTGGGGTTTTGTATTTTTTCACCCCTCTTCTTGCTCCTTTTGCCTTGAGTCAACTCTGAGACCTTCAATTCCCACTCATTACCACCTGTCTTAAGGACTCAGTAAGGCTGAAAGTATTTGAGGTTGTGAAGATAAATGATAATGCTTCTCATGATGCACTAGATTGTCTAGACTGAAATGCTTAAATCTTTTCTGTTTCAAACAATGGTTTTGTCATGTCTTAGTCACTGTGTACGCAACACTTCTAATTTTATAGAGTTTTTGCCAAAAGATTTCAGAAAATGTGGTCCTTGTGATATATTTCCCCCAGTCCTGTGCCCTATTCCATTCAAGCAGAGCACTTATGCATTTCAGTTTATTTCTACTGGTATCAATAGTATTGACTATTAACTTTAATGGAATTACTCATATGCTTTAAAATATGCACATACATGAGTACTAGATAACAAACCAACCAAGCGAAGACAACTACTCAGATTCCAAATACTGAAGGATCTGCAAGGTAGAATATTCATCCCTAGGATAATAATGCAATAAATCTAGATCTGCCTTTAAAGACGTATGATGGTTAAATATGATCTTTTGTTCCTTCTGTGAATGGTAGAGTCAGATGGACATGCACTACAAATAGAATCACTTGAGGTGTATGTAGAGACCAGGCAGGGATTTCTGAATTAAAAATGTGCTTTATTTACATTTTTATTGGCAAGCTTCACAGCGGCCTTACAACGTTCAGGCTCCAAACACAGCAAACACAGAATCTGAAACTTCAAAATGAAGGCTTCAAGCAGGAAGCTATTGTCATAGACAGCAAAGTGTTGCCTGTGCCACTTCTTATTTATTCTGTCTCTTTCTCCACATATTCTCCAATTTTATTTTCCTGTATGGTTACAGGCAAGATTCAGTTTCAGCTAGAGATCTTGCAATTGGCCATAGCCATCACATTTGGCTAGCTAATCTCCCAAGGCAGTCAACTGCACAAATTCATTGTAGACTTCAAAGAAAAACAAGCAAACAAACAAAATAAACAAGAAATAAATAAACAAAAAAATTAAAAAAAAATAAAATCATTACTTTGCCCAAGATTCCAGATTTGCTGTGCTTTAGTTTTATTGAGTACTTTGCTCTTCTTGATTAATGTCACTCTGTAAAAGGTTATACACTTCATCATAGAATACTTGAATCATTTGTGTTTATAAAAGGCAATCATAAAATTCTATAGTCATTAAAAATCAATTAGCAATTTATTCAAGAAATAGAAAGCTAGCCTTGGTACCCTAGCTAACTTGCTTTCTGTTAAGTTTCTGCTCTCTAGCATTGTGCACCAAACAAGACAGACTTCAGATTTTTCTTCAGTTGTCCATTCAGCATGAGTGACACTGCTTTCCAGTGACAACTGCCCTTCTGTGACAGATTAAACTTTTCCTCTAGATTGAGTTTATCAGTTGTTTTCAAAGACATTTGGCACAAAATGTACCGGTGAGGGTGCGGGAATTGCAAAGTCAGCAGAATTTAATGAATTGTATCTTCCCCTCCCATTAACTGGATGAAAGATGTCCTGTATGTGCCTGGTGATGCTGAACTATTATGTTAATAGATAATATACCTCTAACATTATCTTTGAACTATGATGCTGTTGAAATGAATTACATACTTGCAAAATGTGCTAGACTATTTTACTTTAAAAAAACATATCTTTAAACAACCAGAATACAACATCTCATGTGGCTCCATTGTCTTCACCTAGTTCTGAAGAACTACAAGACACAGGTATTCAAGTGTGTTTATAAATAGACTTTCCAGTCCTTGGCCTCTACCACATCTGTTGGTTGTAATTCTGATTATGAAACTACAAAATCAAAAATCCTGGTGTTACCAGTAGGAGATTGTGTGTGCTTCAGTTGAAGGCTGCAGCTCTAAGGTCTTAGTAATTATGGATGCTTGGAAAGGAAGAGCACTTTCACAGTAAACAGTGTCCACCAGACCTTCTCAAAATATGCTGAAATACCCTCTTTTCATCTTGATACAGGGATATGATTTAGCAGAGGGTTGTTACTAGTGTTAGGGTACTATGGTTAAGCTGTGGTTGGACTTGATGATCTTTGAGGTCTTTTCCAACCTGGGTAATTCTATGGTTCTATGATTCTGATGCTGAGCAGTTTCTTTGACTTGTAAGAGGGAAAGGAAAAAAAAAAGGAGAAGTAGCAGAATCTGATTCCCTTAGTCTGTTTGTAGTGGAATTGTTCATAGTGAAATTATTTGCCGTGTCCAGAGGGAAAGAACTGACTCCAAATACATCTGAAAACAAGAGATATGTGTTGCAATTAATGTACTGGGGGATTTCAGTCACCAAGATATCTGCTGGGAAGGCAACATGGCAGGCTGCAAGCAATGCAGGAGAGTCCTGGAGCTTGCTGAGGATAACTTCCTCATCCAGATATTAGACAAACCAACCAGAGATGAAGGGTTACCGGACCTGGTGTTCACCACTGCAGAGGAGATGATTAAAGAGGTTAAGATAATAGCAGTCTGGGCTATAGCAACTATGCTGTGGTTGAGTTTGTGATCTGCAGGTATATGGTTCTTGCAAAGAGCAGAGCCAGGACCCTGAACTTTAGGGTACAAAGTTCCTTCTGTGTAAGAAATTATTGGATGGGACTCTCTGGGAAACTGTCCTTACGGACACAGGAACTGAACACAGCTGGCAGCTCTTTAAGAACTCCTTTCTGAGGGCACAAGAGCTCTCCAACACTTATCAGAAGAAATAATGAAGTGAGGGCAGGACTGAGAATGGACATGCTGGTCAAACAGAGCAGATAGATAAGAAGGAAATGTACAAACAGTGGATGTAGGAGTGTGGCCTGGGAAGAAACAGGGATGCTGTCTTAGCATATGGAGATGGGATCAGGAAAGCCAAGGCATTGACAGAACTGAACTTGACAAGGAGTCAAGCCATTCTATGATTCCATGATTTCCCGGAATATATTTTAGCCTAAAGCACCAAAATAGAGATCAGGTCACGTGGAAGATAAACTCTCCTTAATTCTGGTTCTTGTTTAGAAAATAGAACCAAGTCTGTCTCCAGGGACTTTAAATGTGTCCTCTTATTACAGATGTCATGGATGACCAGACAGTAGCTCCAATTTATTTATGCTGAGATCTGGCACCTATTATTATTGACCATAATGGACCCTACTGTCACTACAAAACAAAAAATGTAGCCAAAACAATGTTGATGTTAGAAGGAAGTCATAACTGCCATTTAGGGAGAAACCACCTCCTGTTGCTTTCAGTCCCAGCAAATAGGTATACTGCAGCAATCTGGATCTCATCCCAATCCCATCAGTGTGAGTTCAGAGCAAATCTTAATAATTCCTGCCTGAGGGACTAAGCTGGGTTCTCCAGAGGCCATTTGCTAAATAAGGAGTCTCTTTTGCAAACGTCTTCCTAGAGGGGACAGAGTTTCAGCCTAATTCAGCTTCTATAACACCAAGGCCAGTCAACTTCTGCACCTAAATGCTGGGATGGAGATATTATGTTGTACAGTACCCAGTGAGTCAAGGCAGTATCACACTTGGTAGGGTAGAAGGCTGAAACATAGTGAGCCTAAATGATGACCCCGCAGCGCTAGAGAGGGAATGTAGTGAATCAAGAGAACGAATCTGAGACCCTGATCTCCGAGGTGCCTCTAAGGGATGATACATCAGCATTAAGAATTGTATCAACTTTCTTATGGTTGGCAGAAGTGAGATATAAAGATGGAGACATGAGCTGTAAAAGGTCAGGCAGTTTAACTTAGCAGACTTATTTCTGTAAATGACCGTCTGTAGATTTACACCAGTGCAGTGCTTCCAGCTAACTTAGAAAGGGTCCCACATGTACTGAAGTTCACACCAGATTGCTATTGCCTTGAATACTGTAGCTGGAATATTGGCATTCAGACCCATACTGGCTGATAGCCTTTGTTCAGACCTGTCAGTGTAGATGACCCATTGTTTCTGTTGTGATTCATGTGGCTAATAATAAACACCCCAGTGAGAAATAAACAGAGAAAATGCACTCAGTGACCGGAGAGCTAAACTATTTATCAATGGTTGTGCTGTCTGTCCTAGAGGTAACTTGTAAGAGATCCCTTTTCTGTTCACTGTAGACAGAAACACTACAAATATATATATATATTCTGCAAACCAGATTCAGTAGTGTGTAAATGACAGATCTCCTTCTGATCTCATCCTGACCCTGTGCAGCTTCTCCATTTCAGCAGCATAATTAGGAAAAATCAACTGTACCACCTATGCTATTTTTGCAAATGAAAGCCTCCAGCTGCAGGCAGAAGGACACACGTACACATACACATGTGATTAATAGCCATGTATTTGCAGAATTATAGTATGTCTCCAGAAAGCATTTTTAATCAAACACAGATGTGAGGTATTAACGGTACCTGAATGGAAGCATTGTTCAGTTGTGGCATGTCTATCGTGGATTTCATGGATGGTTCCACTTCAGAGGAAGCATTTCCAGGTATCTGGAATGATACAATCTTAGCCAAGAATTAAATGTTTCTTGAATGTTGATATGTTACTATTTTCAGTAAGTGTGCTCCTTTTTCCCCCAACTTCTGCCAAGCAGCTTACATCTCTTCATTTCTCTTGGAGAAGTTTTTCTAGAGGAAATAGTAAACTTACAGTGTATTGTCACAATATCAAAGATTATTTATTTGGTTTTACACAGCTTACCAAACACCTTATAACATATCAGTTTATCAGTTCCTACCACCTGTGTCTCAGTCTCAGTCATTATATGGAATGATCTCACCTTCTACTGTAGAAAAATTAGATGTGAGAGCATCCAACATATGGAGTCCAGCAAGAGAGAGACAGTAAATATTCAACTGTCTGCCAAATGCTGGTGGTTTCGCTACTCTTGAGAAGATACCACTGTCTCTGCCTCTTAGCTTATCCATCATGCCTGGTCACTAAAAAGGAGGTGAAAAACAGACTCCATTAATGCTCAGTTTGAGAAGTCCAAAATGCTCTACTATATCAGGACACAGATTTGCTTTTCAAGACTAATTTGTACCAATGCTAGCTGATAAGAACATTATGCAACTGTGCAGGCAGTAGGAATAGCCAGAGTATGCTATACTGTAGTTATGTACCTTGCCAGGTTGCAAAGGAAGCTTCTTGCCATCTGGAAATTTCTTCATGCTGGAGTAGTACAAAGGGACAGTTCCCTCAGTTCTCTACCAGAAAATCTGATATTTGTTATTTAGGATTCATTCAAGCCACATCCTTGAGAAGTTGTAATTTTCCAGCTGATTTTCCAGCTAAAGAAAAATATGGACAAGAGATAAATGCCACATAGCTGAGGCTTTCCTATCACCATCCATCATAATTAAAGTGAAGTCAAGTCATCAATGTTCCTGTGTAAATTGCTATGGCAGTTTCTCGAAGTCATTCATAACTGTTGTTTGTGTGGGCTGTTTTATATAGATAGTAGCATTCTTGGTAAAAGGAAGAGGATGTTAAGTCTCATTTCTCGACCTAAATCCAGATTAGGTACTTATATTTTAACTGTATGATTTCTCTGCTGTGATCTTGGGTGAATTTTTGTTCTTATTTTGTACCATGGTGTTATGTTTGCATTAGGAATTGCCGTGTTTCAGTTTTGGGTGAATATTTGTTTCTAAGTTGCACCATGGTATTTTGTTCTCTTAAAATCATTGCCATGTTTCAGAGCAGAGGTGTCTACTTTTTGGCCAAGTGGGATGAAAATTGGCTTGCAAGCGTAAGGAATAGTTAGTGATATTTCCAAACTAACCGAGCAATTGTACGAAAGTATTCAACTGGAAACTGGGTAATATGCTTAGATAGTGTTAGAAAGAACCTTCTGAAGAGAGGTGTTCTGACCACAAATCTATTAATCCTCTGAAGAAGGAGATGATGAACTCTTTTCATAGAGACAGATTTTGAGGTTGTGTTTTAATGAGTTTCCTTCAGTTATGTCGCAGTTGAAGGAGCCCTGAGACAGAGTTTGGATCGGCCCATTGACTGTGGACTGTTGCCAGACAAGGACTTTAGTGACTGTACTTTAAAAGGAAAATGAATGATGAACTTCCAACCACAAAGAACTGATTACATTAGCGTTACTCTCCTGCCTTGTCTTACTGATGGTCTGAAATCCTCTTCCTGAATTGTTATGAATCTTGAGTCAGATTGCCTCTCCTAATGTGTGTCTCAGTGCCCATGTATGGAAGAATATTTCTTCTGTGAACACAACAAATGCTTAGGTTGAAAAGGAGAGAGCATTTCCTAGAAGGAGAGAACAACTCATGATACAACTTTTAAACACATGGAGAACAAAGGAACCAATGTTTCTTTGAGCCATTTAGGTACTTTAAAGTTTGCAGTTTAAGTTTGGAAATCATTTTAGTGCTACTGAATATGTTAAGCGCCATCTGTTTCTCTAATGATGCTACGTCTGACTCAGGAGATAAGTGTTTATGAAAAGTAAAGAAGAAGGGGCTCTGTTATTTTGATACCATCATGAAAATGAGGTTCTTTCCAAAATTTTGAACTTCAGAGGAGACTTCAAGATAAAATGACGTTTATAGACTTCATGCTTTTAGCATAAATATCTTAGGTGCTGGAGTTGCTCTACACACGATACAGGCCCAGGTACTAAAGTAATTGCCTGCTTCATTTGCAGATGCTTATTGTAGTATTAAAACTAGATCAGAGTTCACACCATTTAATTTACAGTCTCAAATTCTTTTAGTGTTCAGTTGTGTAGCAGTCAGATTTTGAACAAGGTATTCATGAATCAAAGAAAGAAAGAAGGTTTGTGACAAAGCTTTGGAGAACATTTGACCAGGTTAGAACATGTTGGGCCTTGGAAGGACTTCGCTCAAAAGCATACAGCTACTACTCTTGATTGTGGTAAACTGTAACGATTACAAGATCATTGTCAGGGAAAGATTAGTATTTGTCCAGAGTTACCAGGTGCTTCTCTCTAAAGTATGCATACCTGTGCTGCAGATGGGAAAAAATGTGGTCTGGTAACACACCCAGGCAGCGCTTAGCAAAAATTAGCAATATTATCCTGGGCAGAAAATATGCACAGAGGTTAGAACAGAAGCTCGGAAGTCATCAGCTGGGCCCATGTGCTGCTCTGGGTAAACTCCAAAAAAGTGATAGACTGCAGCTTCAGTCATACTAGACATCAGCCTACATTAATTGTTGCCTGTAAGGAAACAGCCAGAAGAAAAAAGCAATCAAAGGAAAGGTTGCACCATTAAGAACATACAGAAACACTTGCTATGATCATGTGTAAACCAACCACAGGCTCTGTTTACAAACCTTTCCATCTGTTCCTTTGCTTATTCATTTCTGCTTTCCCTCTCTGTCTTCTAACTTTCCTTCATCTTTCCAGATGCAGGACGCTATGGGCTATGAGTTACCATGGGTGTATTTTGTCAGTCTGGTCATCTTTGGATCCTTTTTCGTTCTAAATCTGGTACTTGGTGTGTTGAGCGGGTAAGCTGACAGTTTTGGTGTCCTTTTTCCAATGCTACAGGGCAAGACTCCATAATAAGGGTTCTTCCCTGTCACCAGGATTCTTTTGGATGGATTAAAAATCTGAATCCAAGGAAGCTTTCACATCAGCCCTCAAAAATCTTGGCCAACTATTTAAACTTTGCAAATAACAATACAGGTAACAAAAGAGGTGTGTTTCTCTGGCGGAAATTCAACATCAGGGCATCCAAAATCGCTACTACCACCCTTCCATAAATTTTTCAATTTATTATTGAAAATCTTACTGCTGGTGACTTGGGATCTCTTTGGCTGGAGCCTTGCAGTGCTCAGAAACTGAGCTTGTCTCACTAATTATCATTCCACTCTTCCAGGTCAATGATGCCATAGGAAGGGACTGGCCCTGGATCTATTTTGTTACACTAATCATCATAGGGTCATTTTTTGTACTTAACTTGGTTCTCGGTGTACTTAGCGGGTAAGCAGTACCAGGAAAATGTTTTATTACTGTTTATTTTTTAAAATTTGTATTTTTATTCCTACTCTGTTGTTATCGAGACAACGGACAATGGCGGGTTGATCTCTGGAACCTTAGTAGAAAGCCTGGGCTATTGCTGTGCAAATAGCAAAACATGGCCTTCGTAATCTGGAAACTGTCTTCTAAAATAAACTAAGAAAAAAAAGAAAATGGAAAGAAATACAAGGCAACTCTGCCTGTAACATATTCCTCTACCTGAAACCTCTACCCATACTCTCTGGGAAGAGGACAACACTATGTTCCCCTGTTAAACTGCCTGCAGGTAAAATATGCCATTCACCACAGAATAAGGGGATTATAGTAAAATCTCTGGAAGAGTCATTGGGACTGAAGGAGGAATGAGACTATGAGACAAATCCCTTCACAGTTGTGGGATGAGATTCCTGCCAAATTATGTCTTCTCACATGAGAAGTTCTCACATTGCTTAATATCTCTAAAGCACAGCCTAATGGGACACTTTTCCCTGGAGTGTGCCTTGCATGCATTTTTTCTTTAATAAGCACATCTTCTCAGCTGTGTGGATTACAAGCCCAGAATTATTCAGAAAGAAAAGGTTGTTTCCCTCTGACTTTTTCTAAGGAGGAGCAGAGAAGCAGGAGAATTTCTTCTAGTGTTTAAATATCCCTAAAACATCTGGCTGTACCTCAGTTCTGCAGTATAACCCTCACTGCAAAGCATCATTTTGGCAGATTTGATTAAAAACAATCGATATTGCCCCCAGTAGTTAAAAACTTTATTGCCCCTGGGGAGCTGGTTAATGAAGCCAATGAACATTTCTCTCTAGATATTTTTTAAGATCTCCCAGATTTAGGCTTCAAATTCCATGTTTGGGAGTGACTGGATGCCTACAGCCATTCCATGTGAATGGATAACTATGATACAAGGACTTCTATGCATCCTCTTCACTGTTTCTAGCACTGTGCCTCCTTCAGTGAGCTCTGAACAAATTTGGTCAGAGCCAGTATTTGTCTGAGCAGGCGTCCCTTAAGTCTCCTGTCCTTTGATCATAAAAGGTGCCAAATCTCCTCTGAAAAGGAGAGAGGACTTGATGCTTTACATAAGTTACATTCTCAGTGTGACAGAAACATAGGAAGGGTAGTAGTAGGACTAGAGAAGAAGATTCTCCTTTGATCATCCTGGGAAGAGACAGGTAATAGAAGATCTACTTGAGGGGTTATTATTGTCTTCATTACTCCATTAAAGGTTACGTGCAGCTAAGACAGCTGCTACAAACTGAAGAGTTTCTAAGTAGTTAATGGAGAGGGAGAAAATCCCCGGTAATGAAGTGTGAGGCAATAGTCTGAGTTTGGATTTCTGGAGAGTGATGTTCTGGGTACAATTTTAAAACGTAAGTTCCTTGTTTCTCCACGTGGATACTCTGATCAGCAGGTAAGGATCAGCATTAAAGGAGGATGACCACCTGACAGTGGGTAAGCAGTCTATAGTATCAGAGATGCACTTAAGGACCGCATAAGATGGTGGTTAAAGACTATATAGTGTCTGATTGGATAAACAGTGCCTGTGAGCCCAGCCTGAGGACTGCATATTATTGAAGCAGTGCTGATTCAATTTACCAACACTTGGATTTGTGTACATAGTGGAAAATTACATTTCCTCTCTCTTTCATTTTTCAACCAAAGAAAGTGTTTTGGGACCTGGATACCCCATCTCCTGAGATACTGCCGCTAGACCACCACAGCTAGTGGTGAGAGAGGAAAACAGTCTGCAGGGAGAACTGAAATTAAAGATGAAGTTCACCTTGTTTATGCTGTGAGTCACTCTTCATGGCTGTGTTCACAGTATTGTGACAGCTGCACTGTTTCTGCAGTTTTCTTTTTTTCCCAACTGGAGAAAAGTAAAAAGAACCTGAAGTATTTGCATCCATGGAGGGGAAAAAAAAGAAAAAAAAAGAAAAGAAACAAAGAAAAAAGAAATGATGGCAGAAATGTTCTAAATTTTCTTTGGTCTAAATAAGCAGTTCTTAAACAATTAACTTTCGAAAGCAGTTCTAAATTCTGCTGAGTTGCAAAGTGTCTTCACTTTGCAGGTTCAGCTTTTTTCTAATAAACTTGCTGTTAGTCTGTTCTGTGTAGATGATCCACCTGTCTGTTCTGTGTAGGTACAAAGCAATATTCCTGGGCATCTTTGTAGATCCATTCTGAGCATCTCTGATTTATCCCCGTTTATCTATATCAGGAATGTTAACAAGCATGTTGTGTAGGTAGACTTCATCAGTGAGAGATTGGCTTGGTTTTTTTAATCACTTCTGAATACGTAAGTGTAATTAATTGTACTCACAAAGACACTTTGATTGCACCTGCAAAATCAAATGCTGAATTCTGTTCTGCCTGCAGATCTCATCTGTAATTTATTTTTCCTCAGTGTTTTACCCATTCATGGTTCTTCTAGTGAATTTACTAATCACATGTTAAGCTACCTAGTATGACAGAGATATCATTATCTTCCTGTCTTGACTGAGCATATATTAAAACTCTTGTATTCCAAAGGAAATATCCAGCCAGCAGATCATGCAATTGACCTTCTCAAGACAAGAAAAAAGGTGTCCACAGCACTGCTGAGAGTAGTGAAAATACTGCTATGGGTCTTCTGAGAGCAGAGATGTTTGCTTCTGTATTACTTGTTTCAGTTGGTTAGTGATGGGAAAAAATGACAGTGTGGGCTCAACTTTCAGACCTTCATGAGGAAGCATATAGATTCACATTTATTTTGTAGTTTGCTTATCATTGATCCAAATCCCAGGACACAGTCCAAACAGTAAGTTTTCTAAAGCAAACAGAAGGCCAGAGAACAGCCATTTCTTCTGATTTGAGAGGATCCTGAAAGCTCAGTTTATTGCTTCTGATTCTCTTCCCAAAGAAGAAGAGATCAGAGTGGATAGGAGGCTGGCTGTGCTTGTAGCTACTCTTGGGAGCAGCAGGAACAGTATTCCTGACCTTTCAGGACTCTTCCTATCCCAACCCTCTTCCAACCCTTTCTAATCATAGAACTATAGAATGGCTTTGGTTGGAAGGGGCCTCAAGGATCATCAAGTTCCAAGCCCCTGTCACAGGCAGGGTGACGAACCTCCATACCCAATTCTAGAACAGGCTAGATCCTCATTGTACCTGTCAGCGTGGGCCATGTCTGAAGCCTTATTCTGCACTAAGCAAGAGGTTTGAACTGCTAGAATTCAGCTGTTCCACAATATCTCTCAATGTGAGAATCAGACACAGCCATATAATCTCTCTTTTTCCTCACCAGGATAGACAAAAGAAATTTTCTTCTGCACCTATGCTGCCTACAGAGCTGGGTGTTTATATTTATGACCTTGATCCACTCTAACCTCATACAGACTGAATATCTCTCCAGAATGCTCTGCTTTTTGGTTTTTTCTTTGACAGATGCATCTTATAGTTTTCTAAGAGAAGCAAAGGAAAGTGAAGCAAACCAAATATTCTTAAAACCAATATTCACCAATTCCTAAACAGAATTTGTCTCATTCACTGAAGAGAGACAGATTACTTGGTGGTTCTGCTAGCCTCTGCTGACCTTATCCTGACATGATATTGTATTTATATATATATATTATTTTTATTTTGAGAAGGCCACCTCCAGGCTCAAGATGGCAACTCTGTCAGAAAGCTTATTGGCTTTTTGGAAGCTTGGCTTCCCCACTGAAACTGCAAACAATGAGCATTTACTACCAACTGCGATGGTGGCAGAGGTACTGTGAACACCTGCCTCCAATAGGAGCTGGACTGAGGTCACCAACTCATTTCACACAGAACAGTAAATGACCACGGGTAGTAATTCTTGATTGTGAACTACGTTTGCCCAAGTACAGGCTGGCATTCCACACAGCAAGTGGTTAGAATTGCATTAGCAGTTTCCTGAGCCACCTGTTCTCAATAGTTTAATGCTAGCAGAGCGTAGAAATTGAGATAATTTAAATAAGTTGTCTTCTTTGGAGAATCGTATGAAAATTGGAATACCATACATTGTACAAAGGAAAGAGGCAGGCAGACCTTTTAGACTAAGGGATCACAGTATTTTCAGTTGTGCCATTGAAAAGCTAGTAACAAATTAACTTCAATACAGACATTCAGCATACTAACATGCTAAAATCTTGCTTCAGTTTAGTCATCCCTTCTCCCAGCTCAAGTCCCAGTTAAGGGATGCAGTGCATGGGGCTGGCGAGACTCAAGCAGGCACGCAACTGAGATACATCTAATATAAGTGACCCAGTTCAGTGCACAGAAGAATCTCTTTATGCAAACTTTGTCATTTCATGATATTCCTCACACTGCAGTTTCTTAAGCTGCCTCTTCCAAGTTATATCCAGATAAACACAAGCAGTTCTCAGTTGGAGTTGAGAGCCCATTCCCTTTCAAAATTGCTCCTAGAGATTCCAAAATACAAGTTTATGACCCAATTATTGGAATACTGGAATTTGAGTTTTCAAACTGGCTTAATAATGCATAGCTTCATTTGGTGATTTATGTGTTGTTGTTTTTTTTTTAAGAGTTAATTCATTGATTTGAATGAGGTACAATGTGAGACCCAGAAGAAACATATTTTTGAAGCAGCAAAATATAATTGGTATTGATTAGATTTTAAAAAAATATTTTCTAGAGGTTTTTTTATTGTTGGGGTCATTCTTGCCATACTTGGCAATAGGCTTTTCTGCCTTACAGCTGTTTGGTCCCAGGGCTGGCTATGATCTACCTTTGGGCCTAAGAAGCCACTGGTTCTCTTCCCTATTTCCACCTTCTATATTACTGACCCAAGAGATGTGTGGCAAGCGCTGTGACAGGAGGGAGGATCACACAGGCTTCTTTGGTCACATACTTCATCTTTAAATGAAGACATCTTTCATTCTGGTGCCGTGCTGGTGTTCTGAACAGCTCATAACATAAAAAAAACTGATCCAAAGACAGTGAAGTGAGTGGAAATCTTTCAGTGGGTTTTGACCAGACAGGTGGGAAGTACTATGGCATCATTACTGGAAACTAAGGACACTTTGTGGAACACTCATTAATTTTTGGGTAGGATTTCCATAGACCTAGTATTACTTCAGTAAAGTTAGTGGTAAGTTTCCTGTTTGTTTTTTGGGAATAAGCCTAAGGACAAGCATTAGGAGGTAGACTGGCATTTCTAGGAGAAAAAAAAAAAACAACACACAGGATAGTATAGATGTATCTGACAGACAGGAAGAAATGGCACAGCAGAAGGCAAAGCAAACATCCTGGATCATAGCTAAGCAACATTAAATTCATGTTGCTCTGCCCTCTCCATATTCCCAATAGTGGTCTTCCATCAAGTAATCAGATGCTTACTCTGTTTCACTTTCTGGCAGAATCCATTACTGCTTAGGTTTTTCTACTCAACTTGAGATTTGAAAAATGTTTCATTTCAGAGAATAGACCTGAATATCAAATGCCTACAATAACACATTGAGATCTGAATTTTCAAATATAGTGTCCACTCCCATGTGTGAAATTGCTCATAATTAACTGTGTACAGAATTGTGAGTATCATTACTTACACTTACAATTAGTGCCATTTAGTTGTGATTATACCTATAATCTTATGGACAGATTGAGACCTGGCTGAAAATTAGAGCCACTGTCTCACTCTCCAGATGTCAGATTATTGTCAAACAGTTCATCGTTGTATCGAGTTGGCCACTATTCACATAAGATATTCATGGATAAGTGCTGGAGAATATCAAGTGATAAAGAATGGTAGAAGGTATATGGTATTGTACATAAGCACCACATGTGAGTTTTACTGGAATTATCAAACAAATATTGAGAATGAAAGGATTAAAAAAGGTAATTATGTTCTCCTAAGCATCAGTAAAAATGTGGTCGCTCCAACTGTATTACAAATGTATGTAGCAGGGATACTCCTTTCACATGTCTGTCATGAAAGAATAGAGAAGGCTGGGTGTACTACATAGGTTATGGATAATTTCTGATTGAAATCGATCTAACTCATTGTTTTTCAATCTCTTCCTCTCCCTCAACCCACATCCTGTTCCTCCCTCCCTCTTGCTAGGGAATTTTCCAAGGAAAGAGAGAAGGCTAAGGCTCGGGGAGATTTCCAGAAGTTACGGGAAAAGCAACAGCTAGAGGAGGATTTGAAGGGCTATTTAGACTGGATAACTCAAGCAGAAGATATTGACCCAGAAAATGAAGATGAAGGCATGGATGAGGAGAAGCCTCGAAACAGTAAGCAATTTTCTTCTGTCCATCTTTCTCTGCTTTTAGCAAGGGAGCCTGTGCCCACCTGCTCCAATTCTACTGAGATTGACTATAGGGCAGAGCAAGTTCTTCCTGAGGCTCTCACTATGCTTATATGTGATCCAAGTGAAAAACATGTTGGAATATGTTGGAGGGAGAAATATATGTAAAATAATTGATATTGTTCTGCCGATCCTCAGTTTCTTGTCTGTAGCACTGAAATTAGAACATAATATTTAACAGAAAAAAGATCAATACTTGCTGTTAGAAGTTTGCTACTGTGATAAGTTTTAAAATATACATCTGTCTCCTATTAATTTATTTAATTGAAGTTCAGTGTTGCAGACTGTTGACACATGGTTAATTACTTTGAAAGCAAAGGTTTCTAGGCAAAGCAATGCCACAGTATGGGAGAAGGGCCAAGTCAACCCTGTTGTACATTAAGTGGGCCATCTGTGGCTCCATTGAAATCAGTGTAGTTGCATTTGCTTTTGCCAGGCCCAGGCTGGAATTTAGCTTTCTGACATTTCTTGCAAGGGAATTACCTCTTTTTCTTCTGTTTTGGTGCTGAGAATATGTTTGTACAAAGTGAGAATACACCAATTCTCTCTTCTTATTAGAATGATGGGTTTGAAGAAAGATTCCTTACATTTAACTACCTTAGCTCTATCTTCTAACTCCACCTTATCTTTTGCCAGTATCTGAATCGCTTCAGAAACATCTAGCACTTGTCATCATAGATCACATACCTGTGAAATGTCAGAGTTTGAACCTCTAGGCTAATGGAGATGGGCACTACTTTTAGTTTTCCTTACCTAAGTCTGCATTATCCGAACTTAATTTTGGAAGAGAAGACGTTTCCCTATAGCTCCCTTGTTAACATACAAGCAAAATCCATGGGGTGATCAGATCAAAGCCATACATGTCCAGGAGGATTGGACATTGGAAAGTTAATCTTTGAGGAGACTGAATAATATTCCCTGTAGCTGTCAGAACACTTTCAGAAAAGAAAGAAAGGAAGGAAGGAAGGAAGGAAGGAAGGAAGGAAGGAAGGAAGGAAGGAAGGAAGGAAGGAAGGAAGGAAGGAAGGAAGGAAGGAAGGAAGGAAGGAAGGAAGGAAGGAAGGAAGGAAGGAAGGAAGGAAGGAAGGAAGGAAGGAAGGAAGGAAGGAAGGAAGGAAGGAAGGAAGGAAGGAAGGAAGGAAGGAAGGAAGGAAGGAAGAAGAAGAAAGAAAGAAAGAAAGAAAGAAAGAAAGAAAGAAGAAAGAAAGAAAGAAAGAAAGAAAGAAGAAAGAAAGAAAGAAAGAAAGAAAGAAAGAAAGAAAGAAAGAAAGAAAGAAGAAAGAAAGAAAGAAAGAAAGAAAGAAAGAAAGAAAGAAAGAAAGAAAGAAAGGGGGAGGGGGAGGTGGGGGGAGAGGAGAGGAGAGGAGAGGAGAGGAGAGGAGAGGAGAGGAGAGGAGGAGAGGAGAGGAGAGGAGAGGAGAGGAGAGGAGAGGAGAGGAGAGGAGAGGAGAGGAGAGGAGAGGAGAGAGAGGAGAGGAGAGGAGAGGAGAGGAGAGGAGAGGAGAGGAGAGGAGAGGAGAGGAGAGGAGAGGAGAGGAGAGGAGAGGAGAGAAAGAAACTTGTGGGGGTCATTAATATCAAGTCATACCCATGATAGCTAAGTGTCTGGATTTGTGGGGGTCACTGGGGACACTTGCTCAGGATACGTTACTTTTATGTTGGTGCCTTCATAGGAATTACAGCTTTTGTCATTTAACCTCAGTAATCACTCAGTAATTATTTTCTTATTCATGGCCATAATTTGCTCTCCTGTGGAATACAATGTATGGAAGATCATGTCTGGTGACCCTATTTCATTTCTTTGTAGACAGAGTTCAATATTAAGAAAAAAGCACAACTGTAATGGATAGTGCTTGATATCCTCATGTGGCGTTGGAGTGGAGAAGCTGATTGGTGGGTCACTGAAGTTACCAGGAGGCTTTCCCTTTACTTCTATGGGAAGTTCCTCCTACAGCCATGCCTGGTAAAGAAAATTGTTGCTGGAGTGGTAGGTACTGTGATAAGAACCTGCCAGGGCTACTTTCTAATTTGAACTTATTCCTTTTTAATGAACATAAAATTAATAATGCTTTGGTAAAAGTGTTTTGGGATAGGATAGATGTTGATTGTACCTGCCTATTTGGCCCCATTCAGTGTGGCCTCAAACACCTCCAGAGAGGGGGCACCCACAGCTTCTCTGGACAGCCTGTGCCAGGCCATCAGTACCGTCTGAGCGAAGAATTGCCACTTATTATCTAACTGGAATCTCCCCTCCTGTAGTTTAAAACCCACTGCCCCTTCTCTTATCACCATCAGACTGTAATTTTTTTTTATAATGGTCCATTAAATACTGGAAGAGCACAATGAGTTATCCCCAAAACTTTCTTTCTGATCAACCCTGCACTTTAGTTGCCTTTGCTTTGGTTATATTATGCTGATGCTTAGTAGATTTAAGTTACAGATAGTGACTCACATCATTATTTTGAAGAAGTCATGCTAATTTTTACTTCCTCAATTTCCCCTTGGAAGTTGTATGCAAGTTTGGGGAGGTTTTGTTTGTTTGTTTATTTTAGTAAAAATATACTTATTAAAGTAAAATCTCAGCTAATATAAATCTGCAACTCTGAGATTCAGCAGTTTACACCATCTGTGCTCTTGCCCAGGTACTATACCTAAACTGAATCATCCCAAACACAGAGAACATATGTTTCCAGTCTCTTCTCTGTCCTTGGCAGAAGAGGCCAGTTTTTCTGCCTTCTTACCTTGAAAAGAGAACTACCAGCCTGGGAACTGCCTCCTGTAGAGCAGAGAACAGGAAGAAGAAGGGAAGAGAACTGCACTTCCATCCCCTTTGGTTTGACTGCCTTTGTCAGTCTTTTGGGAACCACAGGTCACATTTTGTATATTCCATTGCATTCCTGTAGATGTTGAACCTTGCCCTATTATCTTGTCACTGGGTGTGTACAGCCCTTAATGAAATGCTTGCACTGCAGCAAGAGATTCCCCAGTAGAAGAGAGGGTGAGAAAAGAAGGTGGCAGCAGCCAAAGCTGGACAGTCTGTGTAGCCTTTAGCTGATGCTCTCTGTGGCAGAGGTCTTAGCGTTCTTCTGAGGCAGTTCTATACCAGTCATCTCACATTCACTGAAGTGCATTCACAGAGCGGTCTGAATTCATCTTATATTTTGGGAAGTGTATGTTGAAGGCAGTTCTTTTTACTTGTTTGAATATATTCTTTTTCTATTTTGGAAAGAATGAGGTGGGAAATGTGAAAAGGCTCCTAGGGGCTATTTGTGTTCATGGTTTTCTCCTATGCTATTTCCCTGGTGGGCCTCCTGCAAGGGGAAAAAAAATCCCATAAATTTGACAGAGGAGAGGAACACATGTCATGGCATAAAGCACATACTGAATTTCAAAATTACATGATAGTGAAGAGAATCATCCCTCCTGTTGCCACAGCAACTGGAAATTTGCCCTTTTTTATTTTTCCTGAGTGTGGTCTGCCGTACATCTGTGTCGCTGTGGGCAGGAACAGGAAACCTCAATCCAACCCAGATTCTCCTCCTATTGAAGTTAATTCACACTGACTGCACTAGGGTCAGTAAAAAGCTGTGAATGGGCAAAGATAAGCAATTTGATGTTTCTGATTGCTCAGATTTTGCCCTTCCTCTGTTTCACTGTGTTTCAGTCCTATTTGGTGTTGCTGCCTGCCATGTGAGCACAGCCACATTAATATCTAAAGGAGTAACAGAGCTTGCTGTTTGGCCTGGAGTTTGGTAATAAAGCCTTTCTTTGATTCAGGAATAATCATTCTTCCAGTTAAGTCATATCTAAGGTAGTACTGTAAACTCAAGGGCTGCTTTGCAATTAGCTTACCCTACAAAAAAAATCTGAATCCTAATCATACTCCAGGGCTCTATTGCAATGGGACTGATTACTGTAAATAATCAGATTTTCATGCAGCGCAGCAGTAAAAACACTGCAAGTCAGTGTGTTGCCTATCAAAACATATAGCAAAATTTCAGTACATTGAATAATGAAAGATGCAGGGGAAGAAAGGCTTGACTGTATGTGCAAATTTATGCCTTAACTCAATTGAAATATAAAAATGCACAGTGGAAGATGATGAAGTTGAGAAATACAGGAAAATTCTAAAATTCTTAAAAATCTAAGCTGTTAAAAAAGAATAATCTCAGTTTCTACTTTCAGAGCAGTTATTCCAGTATCTTGGTGACCTTTGGAAATATTTACTAGCATCTCTATTTTTAGGTGGGCTGCAGATTTTGTCTTACTCATACAGTTGCTGTTTCTTGTGAACAGCACTATGTTTTTATGGTAGTATTTAATCTCAGTCTTGTGAGAGCCTTCCCTAGGAGAAAATGGTTTTGAAACAGGGAGGAAGTTTTCAGGTGCCAAGTAAAACTTTTAGAAGAAATAGGGATCCTATGGACCATTAGGAGCTTTGGAAAATCTTTGTCTTTCATGCTTTGCGCTTCTGAATTCTGAGCCAGAAATAAGGAGAACAGCATAGCTGAGCTAATGCTTTGGTTCAAACAGGAAAAAAAAAGAAAGAAAAAGAATTCAAGAACTCTAGAAACAGTAGAGTCAGTAATTTCAATTGAAACAGGACTTCATTCCCAAGAGCTCTAATAGTACATAGTTTGACTCTATTTCATAACAGAAATAAAAGCATGACCACCTTTCTCTAAAAGCTCGGGCTTTTTAGGTTTTATCTGTCCAGTTCTTGTTGACTTGACTTTCTTTTACAAAGTCAACTTTGTTGATTTCAGTGAGTACCAAATAAGTTCCACTGATTACAGTGAAAGTTGTCACTAAATCCTATGCAACCCTGTGCAGTTTTTGTATGTTGTTTAACCAGAGAACATTTGAAATGCTTGAAAGTATCTATTGATGATAAATCTGTTCAACCTATTTTATTCTAATTTCATTTGCAGAATTCGTCCCAGTGTATTTCATATACATATGGAAGGACTTGGGCAATCACTCCTTGCCAAGAATGTAGAGTCTGATATTTTCTATTATTTTTGCCTATTGTCAAAAGGCAATTAGTAGAACACAGTGTTCATGTGGGACTTAAGATAATCTAAGCAAAAGCTCCAAGAGGCACGGTCTTGAAGACAAAACTTTTATTAGTCTAGTCCTCAGTCTAGTTGATGATTTGAGAGTGTTTCATACAACTTGGTTGCATCTTGCTTTCCATGCATAAATATGATGAAATAAAAGCCAGTGTTGTAAAGTGATTTATTATCTTTTAAAACCTCATCTAAAGAAGAAGAAATCATACTATCATCTTCTTTTATCATTGTCTGCTGATGTGGAAAATAATCATCTGCCAACTATGGAAAGATTAGCTGGCAGTGCCAAAAAATATTGGACAATTGGTAGGTGTTTTGCTAGGTTTAGCAGCTGTGGTAGATTGATTCTCTTTCAACTGGAGACAGAGACAAAATAAGTGTTTTCTGGTTCCTACTGCACATATTTGATTCTCCTAGGGTAAAAAGACGTCCTTCATGCACTCAGCTGTATAGGTCCAAAACCATGATTTGCTTGGATACGAGTGTCAGCAGCTCTCGGACGTGTACCTTGCCTGATCCCTGTATTGTAGTAAGAAATCCCGGTGGCATTTTTCTACCTTGCCGTATTCAAGGTAGCTCAAAAGCTGTTCTTTGTATGAATACTACAGTTCATGCACACTTAGTAAAATGCTTCGGTAAATGCTTTGTTTTTCTTGTGTGGAAAGAGAAGCTCATGTTGCAAAATGGGTTTATGCTTCCAACGTCAAACTGGAGTCTACAGTTGGCATATTGCCTAGAAGAAGCTTTGGGGACATTAGGACATTAGACATTAAGATGAATCACTCCTGTGGTCCTTAGGCAAGACTCCTACTGAAGTTGCTGAGGATTTTGCCTGGATAAGGACTTGAGCCTCAGTTTGTTTTATCTGAGGTTAGTAACAAAAAAGGCAAGCGTCAGCACTAGAGAATGTTGTCTGATGTTAGGTCTTGATGTACTAGAGGCTTTTCTACTCTCACCCGTGGCTTTTACTACTGTGTAGCTGTCATCCACCAAAGGGAGAACATGAAGTATTTCAGATCTGATATCACTTACAAGACTGCATGACCCAGATACTGCTGTTTGCCCAGTGCAAAATTCCACTGGTTAGAATGCCATTGTATGTGTCATGAATTTGAACCACCATCGATACTAGCATTTTGATTCCATACCTGAAGATGTGGAAATACAGAATTGCGCCCAGATAAACATTTATAGCCTGTAATGGAAAAATGACAGATATCACTAAAACTATGATGTCAACAATTTGACCTTTCCCCTGTGGGAAACAAGTCTGGGAGTAGATTTTACTACTGACTGTATTTACATGTTGCTTTCTGTTTTGTAATCTCATTTAACAAACAAGGAAGCTGTTAGGGCCTTTACCCTGGATTGTTTGTCTTCCTCACCTCACCCTTTCCAAGAGGAGTAAGGGTAAGACACTTACGAAGATGGACAAAATTAAACAAAGATGGACAAAATTAATTTTCTCAACAAAGATAAATTAAAAATTGCTTGAAACCTATGTTTAAAAATGTTTCTTCTACTAGATTATTCTTTAAAACATACATATAAGTTAGTATTTAGATAGGGAATAAAATGTTCTGCCCTGTTTCATTTGAGACAGCCAGCACAGCTTTACCAAAGGTAGACTATGCCTAACCAATCTGACAGCCTTCTATGATGGAGTAACAGGACTGGTAGATAAAGAAAGGTTAACTGATGTCATCTACCTGGACTTGGGCAAGGCCTATGACATGGTCCTGCACCGCTTCGTTATCTCTAAGTTGGAGAGATATGGATTTGAAGGCTGGACTGTTCACTGGATAAAGAATTGGTTGGATGGTCATAGCCAGAGTGTTGTGGCTAATGGCTCTGTGCCCACTCATGAATGGTGTGCTCAGGGTTCCGTCTTGGGACCAGTGTTCTTCAGTATAAATGACCTAGATAGTGGGATTGAGGTATACCCTCAGCGAGTTTGTTGATGACATCAAACTGAGTGCTGCAGTTGACACAACAGAAGGAAGAGAACTGGACACGCTCTGTAAGTGGTCATATAAGAGTCCAGTGAGGCTCAACAATGCCAAGTGCAAGGTTTGCTCTTGGCTTGGGGCAATCTCAGATATGAGTGCAGGCTGAGAGAAGAACTCATTGAGAGCAGGCCTGCAGAGAAGAATTTAACTTAAAAGTCCTGGTGGTTGAGAAGATGTGAGCCAGTAATGTGTCCTTGCAGCCTGAAAGGCCAACTGTATCCCTGGCTGCATCAGAAGAGGGGTAGCCAGCAGGGTCAGGGAGTGATTTTCCCCCTTCTGCTCTGCCCTTGTGAGGCCCATCTGGCATCCAGGCCTGGGTCCTTCAGTACAGGAAGGATATGGAGCAGTTGAATTGGGTCCAGAGGAGGGCCATGAAGATGATCAAAGGGCTGGAGCACCTTTCCTATGAAGATAGGTTAAGGAAGTTGGGCTTGTTTCGTTTGGAGAAGAGAATGTGCCAGGAAAGCCTTATTGCAGCCTTCTAGTGCATGAAGGGTGCATACAAGCAGGAGAGGGACCAACTTTTTACATGACCTCATAGTTAGAAGACAATGGCAAATGAGTATTAAACTAGAATAGGGCAGCTTTAGTTTAGATGTTAGGTGAAGATTCTTTACTTGGTGGGTAGTGAGGCCCCTGCACAGGCTGCCCTGAAAATTTGTGGAGGCCCCATCCTTGGTGGTGTTCAGGGCCAGGTTAGATGGGGCCCTGGGCAACCTGAGCTGCTGGGTGGCAGCTCTGCACACAGCAGGGTCTGGGACTGAATGGGCTTTAAGGTCTCCAGAGAAGAAGGCACATAAAGTCTGAATGATGTTCTGAAGGCCACCCAGCCTTTCAGCGTGAGAGTCTCTCTTACTACTGCACTGTCATTTATACCAGAATTTTTACCTTATACTGTATAAAATAAGGCATTTATTAGTTTGATCAGGATGGTCTGGAAAAATTTTCTTTCCCTGGAAAAGCACTGTAGGTATATTATACACTTTGATACAGTTTTCTCATTACCCTGGAAGTACGGACTGTTCACTTTGTAATTAACTAAGTCAATCAGTAGAATTGTTTTTAATTATTAATGTAATTCAACAACTCAGCTTTTATTAAAAAGCAACGGCTAGGTTCATTGTTCCTTAGCTTTCACAACTTCCTGGCTTCTCTTCCTTTGTGTCTGAAGGGAAGCTTTAATCATAAAAAAAGAAAAAACACAATCAACTGTTTCAAAATCCTTCTTCCTTCTCTGCTGATGGTTACTGCTGTGGTTAGCTAAATCCCATCTAACCCAAATGAAATTTGGCTCAAGCCTGGAGAAGATACGGAGAAGACAAATGGGTGCCTTTGTTTGGATGGAGAGCAAAAGAAGAAAGAGCTGCTGATACTCAGGGAGCCTCAGGACAACACTATGGCCAACACTGCAGTCTATAATTCTGATTTGTTCCAACATAGCATCAGGAGACCTGGTAGTTTAGAGTGGAGTAACTCTTCAGTTTAGGGGAGCTGAAACAAATTCAGGTATGTGTCTGACCTCAGCATCCAGCTCCTTGGATGGACTCTGGTGGTCTTTAGTGGAGATCTGAGAAAATTAACTGACCCAGGGACTGCTGTTGCAACAAGTATCTCTTGAGTCTTCTGTGCTGCTGCCGCCACTGTTGCACAAAACGGAAGGCAGTGTGAGAATAAAGTCCAAAACTGCTGATTTCTGCCCGTAGGCTCAGTTTTTTCATTCTATTCCCTTACAGCATCGAATGCCACATTAATTAAATAAGATGCCAGGGTGCTGTAGTTTATATATGGGGAAAAATGTTACTCCTGTTAGTTTCCCTGCGACTGAAAATGTTTTGGTGATCTGCACGTGCTCACCTGTCTTGTAGCTGAGGATCTGCTTAGTGTTGTTCAACTTCAGTTTTTCTAGCTCCTCCCTTCCCTGATCCTTGTAACCTGGAGCACAAGGCTACACTGAGTACTGCTAGAGCAGTGATGTGTGACCAGCTACAGCACATAGAGGATGACATTAATGTTGATAGGACATTAAGTTTATCTACTATAAAAGCTATTTCCCTAGTAAAGGCTGTCTGGTGAGATAACACCTCTGTTTTGCCTGCTGGAAGAAAGACCTGTGTTGATGTAGGAATCCTCTTTAGTACTAATATGTAACAGAGAAATATCATCAATGGGAAGGCTATAGAGAGAATCCATTGTTTATATAGCTGGGGAAGACACCTCTGTGTAAATAAATTAATCTCCATCTGCCCCGTTAGGAAGTACTTCTGGAAGCTGTCAAGATTTATCTGCTTACACTGTGATTCTACTTCTCCTGAAGGGACATTAGAGGCAACTGTCTGTGAGGAAAGTGCCATTGCTGTACCTTCTGACAGATTGTATGTGCTTCATTTCCTATTGCTTCGGAAGGTGCAGAAGGCATTCAGTGCCATGAACTCTATGGAAAATGTTAAGAAGAAATATCATAAACCCTCAATCTGAATATATATATGTACAGCAAGGCCAGTTATTTAAGGTAGAGGCTTAAAGTATACTCGTAAATCTCCATAAGGGCACTTACAGAATGTTTTGCAAAACTCTGGAGTGTTCAGCATTTCTTGCTGAAGCCAGTAAGACTGACCAGTGATGTACAGTTGAAAAACAATTATCGCAGATGTGGCCTTAAGCGTCTCTCCACTGAGAGAAAAGCATCAGTGGAGCAGGACTGATAGGAGCTGAAACCCTGAGGACTTCTTTATGTGGTATAACAAACTGTCAGAAGAGAGGCTATGGTGTTCAGTAATGATGGCTGAGGGACAGGGAACGTGTGTTTGGAGGTAGGAACAGCTGCTGAGGGTGAGAATCAGTCATATTACATCACTACCAGATGACATCGGGGCCAAAGCGTGCCTGACATTGTATACGCACAAATAAAAAGGAGGGGTATGTACAAAAATCAAAGACATTTTTGGCTCTGATAGTTTACAGCCTGAATGGGAAAAAGGTGCTATTGTAATTTTATAATTCCTTTTTTTTTTCTTTTTTTTTTTTTTTTCCTTTTTTCTTAACAGGAAAGTTGGTGTAAAATAGAATATTGCTTTAGATACTTAATGGTACCCAAGACTTTCATGATAGACTGGCAGATAAAATACAGCAGTTGAAGCTTTGCGCTTTAGTTTTGTGCTAGCTGATGTGGGACGTCCAGAATGCCATCCAGTGCCTCATAAGAACCAACGGAGTGTGGTTTGAGCAAGGGCAGGCTGAATGAAGCAGGAGGTGCATTAGCAGAGCACCCCTGAGGAAATATTGTATCCTCCCCTTCCCTACCGCTCACAGCTATCTTTGCTCCAAGCAGTCAGTTGCTTTCTTAGATGGATTCACAAGCAGTCACATGAGGAGGCAAAAATAATAGTGTTTTGCTTTAAATGCAAGTAGGGCTAGAAAGCTGGCCCTGCTTTTGTGATCACAGCGCAGTGGAGCAGCGTGATGAGCTGTAGCTGATGGGAGCTCGGTGAGGCAGTGATGTCCCTGTAGCACAGCATGGCACAGTGACAGGCTGTCTGGGTGACATTACACAGCTGAGCAGTGTGTGTGTGTGACTGATCTGATAGCCGGTGCCGGAGCAGCTGAGGATTGACAGCTGTGAATGGCACTCAGCGCTTTGGTGGAAGCCTGGAAAGCTTGTGGCAGGATCCTGATGCAGGCGTGGCTGTGATGGAGGAGCAGTCACACACTTGCACTGTGACCACTCACTTCTACTTACTGGGAACCTTCCCATCCTTTCCAGTACAGTCTGCTAATAGGATTAAAATCTCTGCTTGGGTTTGTTCCTGAGAAGAAAAGCAGGCCTCTCATCTTGGTTATCTCATACATGACATCAAGCCCAGAGATATGGCAGGGGAAGGGAAATGTTTCCAACTGGGGAACTGAAAATAGCTGTGACACCGAGTCTGCCTGCTGATTGCAACAGCTCTTCATTGAGCAGGGTTGTAGAGGTTAGTCAACAGATGAGAAAGCTGGCCTTTCACATCTTGAGGCCTACATTAAATTCAGTTGAAGGATCCATGGATGTTTGTAGTGCTGCTTACACCTTCATTTCCGTGTACACAGTTCTCAGGGCACGATGTATCATGATGTACCTCACTTCTTGCCTGCTTGAGGAAGGACTGCAGTCAAACATAACCCCCTATGAGTGGCACTGAGAGACATTGATAGTGGCCATGGTGGTGATGGGTTGGTAGTTGGACTAAATGATCCTAATGTTCTTTTCCAACATTGATGATTCTGTGATTCTGTGAAGAGCAAACTGTAGAAGTCTGCAGGGGACGCAGGAGTAGGTGCATGTGTGAATCATTGGAGATCAAGATGGGGAGGTTACCAACAGGATTAAAACCCAGTGGCTGAAGTAGCAGAAGGGCTAGAAACTAGAGCAAGGCTTCAGTGGCAGAGTTGCATGGATCCTCACAGAAGTGCAGACCAAAATGTAAGTGTATTATCTAGCTGTTTGAAGAACTGTGAGCAGAATAACAGGGCTATGTCAGGTCACTAATTACTTGCTTTAACACAGCTGTGTGAGGGAAGCTTGCATAACACCTGCCCACACTAAGCTTAGCTCAAGCTGTTGTTATCAATCCCTCACTCTCCTGAGTGCTCCAAGTATTTGCAAACTAAGAATCTGTTATTTCTTGGTTAATATAAAATGCCTGTTCTTTTGGATTGGGGTAATTGACCTATTCTCAGTGCCCTACTCAAGAGATGGAAAAGCTTTAATTACTGGTTCGACAAGCTGACTTTAAGGACAAAACTCTTTAACTTGAATTCTTTGCTTTTCTCCTGGCTGCACAGTAACTCAGCCTGCCCAGCTAGCATGTCTCATGCTTCTGACTCATGATATTGTGATAATAGTGTCTAGTATCAGACTAGTCATTATGTTAGCAAAAGTGTCTGAAGGAACACTACATGCAGGAGCAGCACACAAAATTGCAAGCATTTTATTTACTAGGCACAGAAGAAATGTAACAGAGTAGGGCTTAAAAATGGAAATTTATGTGCATTTCATACTAGAAGAGGTGATTTCCTTTTCAGATCGTGAAACTGAATAGAATCTGTCAGTGAGATTTATGAATACGGCAAGGGTCCAGCACTTTGACACTGCCCTGGCTTGAGAGTGACCTGTACCTAATGCATGTGTATACCTTACCCATCGATCAGTGAACAGAACTGCTTGATTATTCATCATCAGGAAAGCATTAACCACTATCTTTCTCATGCTTCCCAAATGAAGACTTCTGTTAGAAAATGTCTGCACTTACTGAGAATTAATCTCTCTCAGGCATATCCTGTGCAGCGGGACTGCTCAGGGAGTGTCATGTTGCTCTCTTTTCTTGATAATATTAAAGCTCAACTATTTTAAGTAAGCTACTCTTAAATTGCATCTTTTAAGGGAAGGGACCCTTAAAAGTCACCCAGTTCAACCCCCCTGCAGTGAACAGGGACACCCACAGGTAGATCAGGTTGCTCAGGGCCCCATCCAGCCTGACCTTGGGCATCTCCAGGGACGGGATATCCACCGCTTCTCTGGGCAACCTGCTCCAGTGCCGCATCACCCTGAATGTAAAAATCTTTCTCCTCATATCCAATCTAAATCTCCCCTCCTTTAGTTTGAAATCATTTCCCCTTGTCCTATCAAAACATATCCTGCTAAAGTCTGTTGCGATAGTTTGTCCCCTTCTTTCTTATAGGCCCCTTTAGATATTAGACATGCATACACCACTCTTGCATTTTGCAGCCATATTTCAGATTAAATATTCAGTCACAGCTGTTGTTCTTTCCACCAGCTTCTTCACCTGTGACCCAGCCTCTGCCTAGGTGCCCTGACTGTCCTTTGAAATAATAGAATTTGTCCCCCACATTCACTTTTCATTTGCATGATATTCTGCCAACAAGAACCAGCCTCCAAGAGAATAATATCCTTCTTCAATACCAGACTGTCCTCAGAGAGACCTATCTTCTCATTCTCTCAGCCCAGGCACAATCCCTGCCCAAACTTCCCAGCTGCAGGGCTGTGTAAACTCCCCTTGGGAAAGATTTGCGCTGAGAGCTCCCAACTCACTGAAGCATCCAAACACAAGCACAGTCCCCGCTGTCCTGACACATCCTCTTATGTGCTCAAGCTCACAAACCATAGACTGCTTGCCAGGTCTTCAGGTGTCACCAACCTTGAAATGGCTTGTGACAGACAGGGATGTCATAAAACAGCTAGTGCTGCATCTCAGTCACTTTAAAGCTTGGCAATGTAGGTGGTGAGCAGCACTCCCTGGAGTGTTTCTGATGACCTAAGCAGATCAAGTTGGAACTGGCTTCTGTAATTTTTTTTTTTGCTTCTCCCAGACTCTGCAGGGAAGACAGATTGATAGGGCAGTGAACTGAAAGAACAAAGATGCTTTTGCTGAAGTAGAGATCCTCATCAAAGTTACTGATTCACCACCCAGGTGTATATTTCTGTGGATAGGCAGATGCAGAAGTTCTCTCACACACAGAAATTTAAGGAAACATATGACTTGCATTAACCACATTTGGGCTTGAAGCTTATGTGCTGATAATTTCTTCTAATAACAATGCAAGTGAGCAAAATATAAGTAGCCTCGTGATTATTAGAGGAACAAAAGTGATGGAAGTCAGAGGGATGTATATATGTATTTTTAGTTGCTGATTATTCTCTCTTCAGGGCACTTTCTTTGTTGCTAATTATTTTATTCATTTCGTTTCATCAACCTTTGGATCCCTTCCCAATACATTATCTACAATGTTTGCAGCTCTCATGCGTTCATTTGTTAGATGCCTGCCAGCCTGCAATATTAGAATCTTTTTGATTTTCAAGCAATGTGCTCCTGCATCTTGTGTCCACATATCATTTGTCAGGTAGATTCAAGCACATTTGATGGTACTGCTGCTTACCCCACCTTCTTCCGTTCATAATCACAGTGAATGAGACAGAGATCTTGCAGACCCATTCAGAATGTGCAGTTCTAATTTCTTCACTGACACAAAATATTGTTGAAAACATCATAGATCCTCTCTTGTTTCACTGCCTTTTTTTTATTTTTTTTTCTTTCTTTTTTTTTTTTCCATTTTTTTAACTGAATTGCTCCATTGCTCCAGAATTCGGTGGGAACTAGAGATGTTGCTAAAAAGTATTAGACTGACACCAGAAAATGAAGCTATAAACCACATTCTGGCAAGTCAGTGCCTTGCACTTTGACTCACTGGCTGTTGTTCCTAGCAAGGCAAACAATACAAAACATTTATCAGATGAGAAAACAAGTTTAGGATACCATAGGAGGATCCAGATTTAGGGGAGAGACATCTTTCAAGATCTGTTCTGGTAGCAGCTCTTTCACCCTGTGACCCAGCCCATCTGTCTTTCAGCCGCAGGGGTTAAAGCAGGTTGCTCTCATAGCTCTTGAAGGCATAAACTCTGCACAATGGTGAATGGGCTCCTAATGCAGACTCAGGTGTTAGCACAGCATTTACCCAGGGAAAACATTCATTTGGCCTTCTAGTAACAGAGTTGAACTCCTTGCTGGAAGGCCCTGTGCTTCTGAGTTATTTGAGGTACAACAGATTATGCAAAAAATATCTCTGCCCTCCTTGCAGGGATGCACAAAGAGGGTTTTCGGTTCTTCCTTTCAAATACACACCAGAGCATGTCAGAGCCTTGTAAAGGCCATCTCTTGTCAGGGCCAGAAGTTTGGCTATGCTTCTCTGAAATGGGCATTCCCCTCACTGGATAAAATGAAGAAAAATGTGTGGAATGATGCATCTGATGACAGCTGATATGACTCTATAAAGCAGAAAATTGGAATATTTAATCTGAAATATGCCTGTTTAAGGTAGCCAAGATGTTTGTTGTACTAAAATAAGTCCCAGGAAGATTAACTAGTGGCAAGGTAATACATTCGTAGGTGCACAATAATCTGAATGTATTAATGATAGATCTCTTAATCACATGCCTGCACAGCTGATACAGATCTCTCTTTCTCTCTCTCTCCCGTTCCTCTTTGAGGATCCTATAAGTTTGCTAAGCCCATGGCTGTGTCCCCTCAATGTCATAGAAAGTGTACATGCCTGTGGTGACACTCTGGAAGGGAAGAAGGACATGTGGAAGCAAGTCTTTTTATATGAAAGATAGATGTTGCAATTTATACTGCAAAATATATAATTTATATATATAAATTAAACGTCAGACTTACAGTACACCATCTCAGTATTTGGCAGTGTTCCTACCCCTGCTCCTGTTGGTAAGCTGTGCTGCAGTGTATCAGTCTTCTCGGCCTAGTTCTACTGCAACAACAAGCCCTATGCTGCATCCCAGCTGCTCCATCTTTGCTGCTGGTACACACTGGTGTCAAGGTCTTTTTGACTGAAGCAGATGCAACTGACAACCACTCCACGGCTCTTTATTGCTCTTCTGGATTTGACCTTGAGTGCAACTGCAGCTCATGCTCTCCTGCCAATTGCAGTCGTGTATAACCCAACATTAGGTTATTCAGAGTGTTTGTGTTACATGTATTTAATGTCATGTTGTATGTGCAATGCCATCTTTCTGGGTGTTGGCCTCTGAGTCCTTGGTAAGCATTTTCACAGTTTTTCTGGACTTTTTTTCTATAGTGTTAGATTTACTGATGCATTGTGTCTATCTTTGAAAGGTGCTTAACCACCAAGAGCCTGATTCCAAGTTCCCTTCCCTCTGCTCCTGTAGAAGCCTTCCTATTGCGGAGCCAAGCTCCTTTTCCAAACAGACCGTGTTCCCCAGCCACAACTGTTATATTTTCTTGGGGAAAAAATATAAATCAGGAATAGATCTAGAGAAAACTACTCACTTATCTCTGCATGGTTTACTCTTGCACGCTGCTTGCATTTAAGAACACACTCACTGATTGTTCGTGAGACACTGAACCTGTGTAGCAGAATAAAAGCTGGACCTTATTTGCATTAATGAATAAGATGAATGAGTACAGCATTTCCTAACAGGCAACGAGTGGAGGAAAGCTAAGCAATATTCACATATTAATTGCAATGAGAGCTCTCCACTGAAAAGAAAAGAAAAAAAAAGATGAGCCCATCAAGATTCTGACAGCTGTCCGTAAACTCATTCATGGAATGACGGGCAGGAGAGGCACCTTGGGAAGTAGGCAGACAAAGTCATTCACTTGATGTACCTTCTGGTAAAGGGAGCAGTCTGGATATTGTAATTTATTCTTGTTGTACTTGATGGAAAAAAGAAATCTTAAATCTCAGCTGGAGAATTCACAGGACTTTGCTCTTTAGATTTGCTTTATAGTTCTGCGGTCTCCCACTTGGGAGGCATTAGCATCAGTAATAACTGTAGTACTCAGGGCTTATTGTAATGTGTTTTGCCTGTAGATCTCAAAGAGATTTGCAAGGTGAGTGCAGAATTATAATCCCCATTTTAGAGAAATGGAACAGATATGTAGAAAGACTTGGTTATATGGCCAAGGTTACACAACAAAGTGGCAGTGACATCAGGTTAATCTGATCTCAAATACCAGCATGGGCAAAAGGGCTGACTTAAGCCTTATTTTGCAGTGTCATTCAATATCAGCAGAAATTAGAGTGCTAGAAGAACTGGAGTCCTCATGAGCACTTCAGAATACATGCTGAGGTTTACTTTTCCTTTTCTTAACCTGAAAACTCACTGCAGGTCTCTTTGAATAGGAGTGAACACACTGTTGAGTTATCGCACTGTTCCAAGTGAGGTACCCGGTGTATCTAAGGCAAATGTCCAGCCTGTCTATATGACAGAGGGAGCCACTCAGAAAACCTGTGACAGAAACCTCTGTCTCTGGAACTTAACTCAAATATCTGAATCAGAGATGTCAGGTCAGGCAACGCGAACAGCTTCTGACATGTCCAGTTCTAAAACTAATGTCAAGATCTGCGTAGTCATTTAGTAATGTATCCTATCAACATCTGTGACAAGTGTGTGCTTTGTCTATGTTTGTGGAACTTAATATCCTTTGCCCAGGGGTCATCTTATCCAGGTTTTAAATTCTCACAGCAAGATTAATTAAAGTCAGATTCAGCAACAAGCAAGCGTGGCAACATTATAATCCATGGAGATAAATCTGAATATTGGAATTCCTTCCACTGTCAAGATGACAAGACTGCCACAAATGCAAAATGCAACAGTGGTAGTGATATTTCTGAAATGGGACTATTTATTATTCTCTAAGTGTGTAAAAAGGGACAAAATATTTCAGTGCTACGCAGAAGGGCATTTGAAAGTGCTGTCTATCTTTTTACTAGACCAGTTGGCTATCTCTTGGCAACCTGCCATCTGGTAATTTATTACATGTCCACAGGGCATTTGGTTGGAGGGACATATGTTAGTGCAAGTGTAGGGCTGGTATCAAAGCTTGATGCCAGTGACATGGAACAGAGGTTCTCAAAGGGTCTTTCACATCTGCCTGCAGCCCTTCCCAGACTGCAGACTTTGTCCTTATTTCTGTCCACTGAGTTTCAGAGCTAGAATTAACACAAGATGAAGCTTATCTCCGGTTTGTTTATAAGGAAGTAGCTAGACAGCATTTGCTGCTTTAGTTGCTGCAGGAATGCTATGTAAGTAATGTGAAATCAGAGTTTAGGTAGTCCAGGAGGAAAACTCTGTGTTCAGAGATGAGCCACACTGTGGAGAGATGTAAGAAGTGCAAATATTTCAAAGTGACTATAAAGTATAAAACATACTGGTCATCATGATTTGCGTTCTATCAAAACCATGAAATACCTGCCTGCTTTAAAAGCTGTTTCACTTCCCTTTGAAAAGAAGTTCCTATACTGCCTTGAGAATGTGTAAGTAATGGGAGATTTCATCAGTCTGAGTGAATTATGGATGTGATGACTAAAGATAAATCAAAAAAAAAAGATTGCTATGTAAGCAAAAGCACCATGATTGCATATCTTCTGTGGTATCGTCATAGAATGGGCTGGGTTGAAAAGGACCTTAAAGATCATCTTGTTTCAACCCCCTTGCTGTAGACAGTTTTGCCAACCACTAGATCAGGCTGCCTAGAGGTATTCTAGCTCTATGTGGTTGTTAGCAGTTCACTGCACTGGCTTGGAACAGTGTGGCTTGGCTTGGTTTGGTTTGGTTGAAGCAAACTGCCAGCTCAGTGTGCTCATCTCACTGTTAGCTCCACTGCTACTCCTGGTGCAATCACACAAAGGCAAACTGTCTCATGGAAATGTCTTCTCATTCCTTTAACAACCTGCTCTCACATGTGCCAAGGAGTCACCTATCTCAGTATAGGTACTTAGTCATTAAACTAATACCCTAAGGTATAACTTCATACCCCAAAGTATTAGGCATGCAATTGAATTGTGTGCGTGAGAAAAAAATGCCTGCGGTGTAGTTTGGTTACTGAATTGCCTTGCGAGGCAAAGCCTGTGGTAGATGGAAGATCTATGGGTCTGCTTGAAGGTCAAGGCACACACTGCATCTGGCAGAACCCAGCCCTATGGGGACCTCTGATCTGGGCTCAAGGAGTTATCCTTTGAACTTGACAGCAAGCAGCTCTTGTAAGAGTGCATAAGTCACTGATCACATATTGAGCAGGAGGTGAGGCACCAGAATTTCCACTGCTAAGTCACTTTATGTCTAGGTAGGAGGAAATACACTTTTGTCTCAGCTTCCAAAATTATAAAGAGGAAGTAGTCACTGAGATGGCATAGTCCATATAGCATGATCCTGAACATAGCTCTGGTCTGGACTAGAGCCCACCATTTGGAAAAACATCTCTTCATGATTAAAACATTCTTGTGGTGGATTTGCCACCAGCATTCTTGGTTCATGGTTCCAATTATTAATTACCCTGACTGCAAAAAATGCCTGCCTTGTTTCTAGACTGGAGCCAGGGTGTGAGCACAAGGTCTGTGTCTCTGAGAACTGAATCAGATAAGAAAGCTGTGTGGGCAATATTTGGTCTACTTCATCTCATACTCAGGCCAAGTTTATACACAAATCTTCTGCGATAACTTCTGTTTTCAGGATTTTTTAACTGGCCTAAATGAACTTCATAGCAGCCATGCACATGACTATCCCTAATACTGAAGATGAAGTGAGATGCCACATAAAATTAAGCAATTGTCCTGCTGAGAACATACCACATTTAAGATTACAATCCACATCTCCTGTCCATCCTGGCCTTTAACTTCTGGCCATCATTCTTCTTATACATGATAAATTCAGAATACTTCTTATTGTCCTTAACATTTACCAACAGTGCAGTGTAGTAAGTGCCTGGGAGTTAGTGCCACTAACTAACTAGCCTGAAACACGGAAAAGACAGAGAAAAGACAGAGAAATATAATTATCCCAACAATTTTTCTTTAGCATCTCCATCACTTTTGGAAAGTTTCTTGATATTGGAAAAAAAAAAAAATAGGAAAAAAAGAACAAGAAATCTCATTGGGGCTCAATGGAAGAAATCTCAATGGGCTGGTCCAGATCGTGGCACTAAGGATCAGAGGAAAACTTTAGGACATGTTGTGATTGCATTAGACTCATTGATTTCAGTCAAGTTTTGCCACTGAAATCACTGGAATGAAGGATTTCACTCTTAAACTTAAATTCAGCCACTTATTATTCTCGGAAGATAAATTTTAAAAAGAACACAAAGCAAGGGGAGGTTATCCTCTGAAGGTCTGATATAATATTTTTTACTTCTATATGCCTTATTTTTTCATTTTGTACTTTTAATTCACAAGATGAAGTTTTCTGGCAGAAGTAGATGTCATGTGCAAGCTGAGTTCCTTGTTTTTTTCTTTTGCCTGTCACTGGCTGCATGTTCTCTATTGATGTCTTGTTCCTGGTACTTGACCATCTTGTCTGTGAAAGGAAGCACTCCAGCTGGCTTGCCTGACAAGAAGAAAGAAAAGTTTTCTTGGTTTAGTCACTCCACAGAAACCCATGGTAATGTTCCACTGCACTTTGTGTCCACACTACGTATATTTGTATGTGTGTTTGTCTATATATCTCTATAAAGACTGACACATAATGTACCTTTGTATATTTCTGCATGTGCGTGCCTTGCTTTTGCTATTGCTTGTGCAGTGTCCTCTTCATGCACTCGAGATAATAAGCTGTTCTGCAAATCAATCTCTTGCTTATGTCTTCAAGATTGTTTCCCATTTGCAAATAAGCTGAAATATGTCTTGAAAGTGCTTTACCTCATCCTCAAAGATGATATACCAAATATCAATGTTTTGGTGGTTTTGGTTGTTATTTTTTCCTGATGATGAGCTTTGTCTGGGTTGAAAATTTAATTATGAATGTCTCTTTTTCTTACAGTTTATCTGACTCTTCTGTGCGCATCAAAATACGAATCCAGTTGATTTCTTTATTCATCTTTCTGAACAGACAAGATTATTCAAACATCTAGTCTTTGTAAAGCAACAGGCACCACTAGAGTACAGTATTTCATAGTTATGTCAAGAATGCTAGAGAGACCATTATTTCATATGGTCTGTGTTCCTGAATAACACAGTACAAGAACTTAGAGATTTCCAAAGACAGATATTGAAGGCACTTGCATTATTGGGATGACGTGCAGAAAAGATTTTGAGGGGCATTTCTACCATAATGCTTTCAAAGCAAGAACCCAGGACCTCTTTGGAAGAACCTTCTTATATCTTTCTAGCTTCTGAAAGGATGTCTGAGCCCATAGCTCATTGAACATCTGCCCAACTGGAATTCAGAGCCTATTTACTGTTTTTCTATTTTTTTGTTTGTTTGTTTGTTTGTTTTGTTTTGTTTTTAATCAAGAACTCACTATTAGATGTTTTCTTATTAATGGGTAACCTATTTTGACAACCTAGTAGAAGCTTCTCCCACACCTAACATTGCATACTGTCAAGACTCACCTCTGATATACATCTCATCTGAGAGACCTAACTCCTCTATTGTTCAGTTGGAAGTATCATTTTTTGTATATTTGAAAAGAGGTGGAAAGTGAAGAGTACACATTGAATGTTATCCTTTCTTCCACCATAAGTTGAATGCTAGTATGCCAAAGGAGTTACAGTTCATAGAGGAGCTGGGAGAAAATTATGTAATGGAAACAGTGCATCTTTTTCACCTACAGAAGCAAATAAAATATTAAGGTTTCATAACAGGTAGAAGATGTGACACCTTATTGAACCCCAATGAAATAGGTTCACACCTAAGATTGCTTTTATTTGATGGTTATTCCATGATGTTTCTGTAGAAGTGTAGGAGATTCTGTCCAGTTCTTATTTGATGAGTGTCAAAATAAAATCTCTGCCATAGTTCATATTCATTAGTTTCTTTGTTGGTAATATCTGAAAGGGTCTGAGAGTTTGAATTCCCCTCTTTATCCCTATGAGTTCAAGCTCTAAGTATAAGGTTAAAACCCATTAACAGCAGTATACAACAGATGGGCCATCAGTATTACTTATGCAGAACTTGCTGTCAGGCTAACTGAAACTTTGATTACTTCTCAGTCTGGTACTTGTTTGCACCCCACTCCAGAAGAGACTGGGGATGTTAGTAAAATGGTTGGGCTGGTGCAGGTAAAAAGGCATCCTCTGAAGTTTTCATTGAATTAAGCAAATGCTTCTTTCTCGGTTTTGCCAGGTTTTCTCATTTTCAGTGACTCTCATTCATAACATTTCCTAGGAACTGACTCAAAAAGAAAGCAAGCAGCTGACTCTTCCCCTTTCTTTAGCATTTGAGTAACCAATGTGCAATCCAAAAGTCTACCTGCTCAGCCTTGCGTGTGCAGGAAGGCAGTACACTTGCTCAGCTAATTGCTTAATCCTTGGGAGTTGCAGCTGAGGGTCTTTTCAATAAGGCTGATGTGATTCAGTAACAGATGTGTCAGGTTCTAATGGCCAACCCTCTCTTTTTCTTCCCTTTGACTCTTACAGTGAGCATGCCCACCAGTGAGACCGAGTCCGTGAACACAGACAACGTCCCTGGAACAGATATTGAAGGCGAAAACTGCGGTGCTAGGCTAGCGTGAGTACATATACACAGTTATATGTGTGCAAGTGCTGGCTTGAGCTTGGTGGTTTAAAGTCAAGGCAAATGTTAGACTCGTTAAGGGGAAGGAAACCACACTATGGGTGAAAAGAGGGTGGATCTGTTAATCCCAGTTCTTATCTTAATTGCAATGTAAACTCACTGTGAACATTAGTGGAGAGCCTCTGGGATTACAGAGATATAAATAAACAACAGAATTCACACAATAAGCAGAGCTGGGTTTGCATAGTAGCTAAAAGAAGAACTGATGGATAAGTGTTCTTATGTTAAAATTTGTCTTTAGTGATAGTTAATCAAATTCAGTATATGCAGACCAAACAGTGGAATTGACCAGTATATTTTAATTTCTCTCATGGTTCCTCTGCACTTTACAGTGCCTTGTAATAGAAGCACACATGATAGCTTCCATCCTGCAACCTGAATTACACCCTTAAAGTGCTGAGCACATCATAGTGAAAAATAAATGCAGCAGCTGGGAGTAAAGCCTTCTCAAAATCACATCATTATAGTAAGCAGACAGACTCAACAACATGTGAGATAGCAGTTATGGAAGGTGTGTTTCTTAACTTCACAGCGATGCTGAATAGACCACAGAGTCCTTTCTTCTCTTTTGCATGGCTTAAACAAGAATGGACATTATGCTGCTGGGAAATATATTAACCCTCTTTAATTCCATGAAAACTGGACTAAGCCCTGTGCTGGAATATTTTGAGGCTCTGTCCTGTCCTTGGACATACTTTGTACCCTTCTGTTTGATCAACTGCTGATCATAAGTATATGAGAAGAATTCTGTTTCATTAGGCCTGTGGTCCAGTGTTCAGACCTTGACAGCAAAAGGAGGGGAACCATGCAAGCCTGGTCTTTTTCTGCCTTTCATCCCATTTTTCTGCTCCTGAATTCATGATTTTGTGTTAGAGATTTTAGAAGAGATGCTTCTCATTTTTGCCTTTAGTGGCCATTTATGGACCTGCCAGCCATGGATTTATCTGAAACTGCTAATGCTGCCTGTCCTCACAGTCTCCTGTGGCAGCAAGTTTCAGCTGCTCGCTACCTTCTGTGTAGACAAGTAGTTTAGCGTCTCTGTTTTAAGCTGATAAACTACTACTTCCAGTCAATGCCCTTTCCTCCTTATACTGTGAGATTTGATGATCAACAGTTCTGCATTCAGCTAATCTATCACTTTCAGGATTTCATAAACCTTGATTGTATCTCCCTCAAACACCCCTGGCCTTCTCCTCTACAAACTGAAGAGGAAGCGATCTTATCTGCATTACAAGACGTGATATGTGGAATAAGTTATAAATTCAATCTGCTCTCCTGGAAGTGTCAGCCAGTGGCTTACAAACCCTAGAAGAAAGTATGATAGCATTCCTTCACCTGCTTACTCTTGTCTACCTGCTGAGTCTGGTTTAGATTATGAACTCTTTTCAGAAGGATCCAGTCAAGGTCTATTCACAGCAGTAAGGTAGATCTCCATTTAGCATCTCACTGAGCTCTTAAGCGCTTGTCACATTACAGGAAGCAGCAGCTGGATATGTGACCACTTCTTCCAGCTGGATCCAATTTGAAGAACCATCTCTATTCTGTAATTATGGTTCCTAACACAATGGGTCCCCCGGTGCTACACAGTGCCAACAACAATGGGAACTGTTAATATAAAGTTGCTCATACTTTTAATACTACAGCTTGCATTCATTTAATGTTCTTAATCCCAAAGGATCCTAAAACACTTCATGAAACTGTATGTGCAATGATTGTTTTCACAGTGTTAGAGTTTAGCTACCTCCAGGGTAAAATGTGACAGGTGTTTAAAAACATAAGGGGAAAGGACACAAGTGTATAAGGAGGTGTATGAGGGATAAATTGTTTTGCACTGTAACAGTATGGGGAACTCTGTCAAGGAGAACATAATTCTGTAAACTGGAATGTGGCCAGGAGAGCTGAAGTTTAACCCAATTCTAAACATAAACATGACTTAGAATGGAGTTTACTGAAAATGATCCAACATATCCACAGGAGAATGACAGTCCTATGGTCTGGCACAGCGCTCACTATGCCCACAGCGTGAGAAGGGATAACTATGTCCAATGCATTTTAAGAAAGCAAAGAAAGATGACAGGAAAACGGAGCTTCGTTTCTTCTTTCCATGTTGTAAATCTTAAAATAGTGCCTAAGCGTCAGCAAAGCAGTACATATAAGATTGAGAGAGATAAACAGTTTCCTTGCCACGTTCCATTTCATTTGAAGATAGGTGGCATATAGTAGGGAAATTGAAATCTGCTATTGAAAAGGGGATTTTTTTTAACACCCCTACCCAAGGACAGTCAAAATCCTCAAGGCCTCAGGGAGATTGCTTTTCATCTCCAAGAGATGAATGGGAGCCTTCAGCCAGGAAAACGAATGACTGTATCTTTGTATTTGAAAGTCTGGACTGAAATACAAATTTGTCAATGCTTCCTGGTTTTGTAAACTTGTGGAGCTGCAAATTCCCTTCTTATGGGTAAATTTTTATTTGTCTTGAACTCTGAATCCAGCAGGAATATATAAAATGTAAGCAAGGATTTCAGAACCGATTTGAGTAGTAAATAACTTTGATAGAACGTGACTTAGAGCATCAGAATTTGGCCAGAGCTTCCAATAATTAACCCAGTGCTGTTCAAGGATAGAAGTCGTTCTTTTGGGAAGTTGAGCTTTTCAAGTGTGTTCTTCATGTAGTACCAGTGAACTTTCGGTACGTGTTAATGATTGTGATCATGACATCCTGATTTACTGCAGTTGAAGGTTAAACCCAGAATAGAGCTCTCTGAAGTTTGTTTTTTTTTAGAACTGAAATGGCCAGAGAAGGTTTTTGTTCAGTAGTTGAGTTTCATGTGCTGAGTTTTAGATGATTCTTCATTTTGACCAGCCTACTAAAATCACCCAATAGCCAGAAGTCCCCACTGTCTTGCTATAAGCAAGTTTTTCCCAAGGGTCAGAGACTGCACTGGGCAAGCTGCAGCTAGACATGACTTTAGTATCAGGGAGATTTCAAGGCAGTGGTAATATGTTTATTTAGTGGCATTAAGCTGTTAGGACATTTAATCACCTCAGCAACACCACCACCATGGTTACAGACTAACCTTGCTGTCAGAATACCCATGTGATAAAAAGAAAACGTACGTAGGAGACTGAAGGAAAAAGTGTTTTTATTAAAGATAACTCTGAATTACTGGCTGTTCTTTTTGTTCTTATAAAAGAGCTGCAGAGCTTTGAAAGGCATCATCTGTGAATGACAGAAAGATCTGCTTGAGAAGCCAGGCTCAAGCATGCCTTTTGGAAAAGGCGATCTTCCCTGACAGCCTTTCTCAGCTCCACAGAGACATATGCTACGTGAGATCAGGAGAATACCTCTCAAACACACGCTGTCTCCTTCTGATTGTTTCAAAGCTTTTCTTTCTATAGTAGCCATACTATCAGCTGTGCTGTCTGGAGTGATGCCAGACTTTAAACCAGCAGGAGTTTCGGGAAGAATCTAGTGTCTGATCTCTTTGCTTAGTGTGTAAATCCAGTTTATTAAAACTAAAACAAACAAGCAAACACAAACTTTGTTCGTATTCATCCTTAGTAATTTTACTGCCAGCAGGCGAGCTGTGGCAGGGAGTATCTTCCTTCCTAAAATGGGTGCTACCTTTATCAGGTGTCCGAGTTTGAAAAAGAAAAAAAAAGGTTTTGTGGGGTTCCATGGGGCACTGAAAAATGTCCCACAAATTCCACAGTATATCGTCTCTGTCATAGCATTGCCTTGTACTGCACTGACATCTGCCCTGCAGTAGAAGCGCAACAGCTTTTATCCTCAAGGTCAGTGTCTGGAAGTGGAACTTATCTTAATTCTGGCATGTCACAGCTTTAATAACCTGTTGCCTCCAGGTACAAAGAAATGTGTTTTCCCTACAACAAGTATCAGTGAGATAAACCCAGAACTAGGAGCAATGGGTTTCTGTTTACAGGGCAGCCTTATACCCAACAGTGAGTAATTTCTCTGAGCCTCTATGGTTACTGCTCAGCAGGTCTCAAATTCCTGCCGACAGGCTGTTGCTCATAATCAACAGTAATCTGTTCTGCACAGGATGGCAGCATATATAATCTTCCAATACAACCAGAATGCTAATTTTCTAATACAACCGTGCAGACCTGGAGTGCCACAACAGAACTTGCTTCTATATGTATGTCTTAGCTAAAAAGAGACCTTTGTGGAAACTAAATTTCATGGAGCCATGGTAGAAAACTGAAGCACTTGAGCTCAAAGGGAAAGAGAGCTTAAAATGATCTGCTCTCTCTGAAATAATAAGCCACTTGGCACTTTCACCTTGGATGGGATTTCCATATATTTGGGGGTCAGTTCAATTGCTTTTCCACCAAAGAGGGTTAAAACAGTAAAAGAGGATAGAGCAAAATGAACAACCTACACTGGCTTTTCAAAAAATGCAATGTCCTTAAAATAATACAGACTATGGAAGCTTTCCTCGGCAGCCAAACCATTGGTGATTTTCCTTTGGTGCTTTTCTGGCTGTACAGTAGTTCCTTATGCAGCTCTTGCAATAATCAGCATAGTAGCCAGTGGTAAAGGAGAAAGAGTCATTTTGCTTTCAGGTTTGCGACAGTTGCCATTGGTTTTGACCTAATGAGAAGATAGATTCCTTTGAGGACCAAATTCTCAGTCACATCGGGAGTAGTGGAAAGAAGACTTTGCCAAAAGCTCTGAAACCTCTTTTGGCTTCAGAAGGAAAACACGTGGCAGCAACCCTTCCATATCAGCATTCACTACTGCTCCACAGTTTATTTATAAGCATGGCATTCTTGTTATTCACAGACAGTTCTAGGTGTGTGTCTCAGGACAGCAGCATGCCCTTGTGGAGGAGGCATTATCTTCCTGCTTCAGATTCTGTGACAGGCCTTACCTGTGACTTGCCAAAAGGAGAGAAGGGTTACTCACTCAATTTTAAGCACTGGCCTGTTTTCCCTGTCTGTTTCCCAGCTCAAGAAAAACTAATAAATAACAAACTAGCTAAACTTTAAGATAGATAGATCCAGTTTTCTTAAGGATATTTTTTAGGTTCTTATTACTGCTAGCAAACAGCCACCTCTGTCTTAAATGCAGTATCACTCCTTTGGGTCTGCATGCTCTTCAGTGCTTGATCCCATTCCACCTCATAGTTCAAGTTCTCTGGAGACAGTCTTCCATTCTGATTAGCTTGAAGCTTTTAATAAACTGACAGAAGTGAGAAATTGTGTGTCATCGTGTGTCACTGAATAATACTGCAGTATTAATTGTATTGTAGAGAGGATAGTGTGTGACAGGCTGGAGGTCCGTCGCTTCAGGACAATTTGCAGAGATGTAGCTGAGGGCAAAACTTAGCCCTAAGACTTCATTTTACTGAGAGATTATTAGCAAATGAAAACGTTATGTCACTGTATTACTCTTGTCCTAGGAACGTGAGGAAAAGGACCCTGGGGTGGGCATCTGTTCTTCAGGGATTCCAGCATCTCTACTAGAACAATGAAATGGCCTTCCATCAGCAGGAAGATAGAAAGGGAAAAATGCTTCCCAAGGTTTTGTTGTGCTGTTTTATCTCTTAGAATATGGGATGTCTCACTACATCTGAATTATGCTCGTTGTCCTGAGCTTATGCTGATAAAATTTTTACATTTCGCTGTTTTATCTGCGTGCAGCAACTTTACCTTAACCACATAAGGTTTAGAAGAGCTTTAGAAAATTAAGCATAGCTACTCAAATGATAAAGGTCTGATTTCTGAGTTTGCCTTTCTAAGATGTAATCTGAGTTACACACATCCTATGACAAAAACACTCAGTAGTGATCTGAGATCATTGTCATATAGGCTCTAATATCATGATTTGAGAAAAAAAAAACCTATTTCTCAAGACTTATCAGAGCTGCACCCACTTGAAGAAGATCTCTTTCTTTCAAAGACATAAAACATCCAGAGTATGAGGAGTACAGGAGATCTGTGTTTAAACCTATAGCAGACAATCTGGTTCATGCTGAACCCCTGGCAAGTGCCAGTTTGGAATGTCACAAAGAGGCTATTTGACGGCCAGAAAAACACCATAAGAGCATTTTTGTGTATGATGTTAACCCTCCTTCTGAAAGGCAAAGGCTTCTTGATTACAGCTATCATTTTAAAAAATATGTTTCAGATTAGGGCATAATATTTTCAAAAACAGTTATTGCACAATTTGTGTTTCCAAAATTCAGTTTCACTCTTGGATTCTGCCTCTAATTATAAATCTCTTCCTCCTCCCTTGTCCTGTTCTATATATAAATCACACCCACTTGTGATAAAGCTTTCTGCCATAACAGTAAGGCAGTGGGGCGGGGGGGAACAGCTAACCTGTCGGAGCACTGAATGCACTTGGCTGTTGCTCATAATGCTCCAAAGATGTAATTATCACATGCGTGATGAGTACTACACCTGCCACATCTCTTTTGCTTTAATAAATAAAAGAGTCCTTAAATGCAGCAGAGCTTCCTTACTGGGAAGCCATCGTCAGAGAGGTCATCAGAGGACTTCATCCTCCCTGTACTTAACTTTCCACTGGGCAAGTACCCCATTATATCTTCCTTGCTCTCTTTCTACCCCACCTGAAGTGTCCTCCTATGAAAGTCTTTCCCTCTCCTTTTTCAGCATGGAGCCTTGTCCCACATTGCCCTATTTTTTATTCTTTTTCTTTCTCCTGGCCTTGTCTGATCCTTCTCGTTGCCTGCAAATCTGATCCATTACAGTAGGCAGGCCATTTTAAGCAAGACTTCCCAGTAAGATGTTGGGATAGCATGAACATTAAGAGCATGCTCTGTAGGTGCTTCACCAACCATCCCTATTACAGTTCCATTGTCTCCTCAGTGTAATTTAGTATTCTGATCAGCCAGTGCATTATTTCTTCTTCATCAAAAGAATTCTTGAGTGTGTCTGTGACCACGCTGCTGCCTAGTGTGTGGCCTAGACAAGCTGACTGTGACACAGCAAGAAAGATGTATTCAGTGTGAAAGCTTTTATTTTTATTTATTTCGACTTGGATCTTCTGCTGGTGAAATGTTCCTATCACTAAAATCTCTTCCACATAAGGAAACTGACCCGTCATTCTTTGTCAGTGACCAATGTTCTCAAACAGTTTCAAGACTACTACAGGAGGTAGTGTTGCATGCTTTAAGAATTGCTTTCCCCTGCGTCTGCTAACACAGCTCCATTTTTAAGCCAGTGCAGGGAGACCGTTGCTGACTGTTGTCAATGATGAATCACTTTCCTATCATAGAGGGAACCTTAAGAAATGCTTCCATTCAGCAGGAATGTCTTATTCACACTTACTCTCCAGATCTTCATTTCTTTTGTTACTGTTTTGTTAGTGGATTTTGAAGCTTCCTAAATTATCTCTGGTGAATGTCATTTCATCCACATACCTTTGTTCTCTCTCTGCCCATACCAGTGTGTACACACCACAACAGCCTCGGAGCTTCTGGGGCTTACAGGACAAGGAGCAAGCAGGGCAAGGTAGTGGCTGTAGAACTAGGGTTTGTCTCTAGCTTTGCCTGTGATTTCTTGTAGAAGGCTAATGAGATTATTGAAGAGAATGATCCTGAGTGCATGGAATTAGATATTTAAACATGTATATAGTGGGAGCATGGCTCAGCTTTCAGCAGTGTTAAATAACCAGAATTTCATTGACAGAAACAGAATTTCTAATTGTTCAGCCTATTTACATTCAGATTGCTTTACACAGATAACAGAGACAAATAAATGTGAGTGTTATTATCTAAGTCTGAAAACATTCACCATATACTGTTTTCCCTTCAATTGCTATGAGAGAAAGAAAACACTATTTTCCCCATGGCTTCATAATGTTCTTATATATCTTGAAGTGACAGGTGATATGTGAAAGCAGCATGTCTGTGTGTATAAGTAAGTCATATATATTTTAATAGATGTATATAAACAACTAGTGACTAGAAGAAAAAAAAAAGAGTCGCACTCAAAAAACAGACTTAGTAGATGTATGATAACCCTAGCTCTAGGCCATGCTTTGACACAAGAGAAAGGCTATTTGCTGATCTTTGTAGGTGGTAGACTCCAACCACAGCATGACTTCTGCTTCGTAACTCCCACCAAAAAAAGGTTTGAATATCGGAGAATCCTAATCCCATCCAGAGCCCACATTGCCTTACGAGGGATTCCAAAGGAAAAGAGTATACAAGCAAAAAAATAATTACGCTTGTTTCCGCTATTCTCATAAAAGCCTAAGAGGTATGGGAAAGCTTCAGAGACTTTAACGGCAATTCTTATCTTTCAGGCATCGGATCTCCAAATCTAAATTTAGGTAAGTAAAACCAACTTTTGTTTTCTTCCTTTGCACTGGTTTTGTTCCTTACCTTGTGAAGGTTCTGTTCCTACAGTTGGTTCCATTACTCTACGCTGCTTGACTTTCAACTGACAAAGTCTGAATATTCAGGTTATTTGTGAAGTGTGTCCTTTTACTGTGAGACATGTGAAGTATCTGGTGATATTTCCTCCTCTGTTTACTTTAAGCACTTAGCAATGTGCAACAATCTGCACAGGAACTGAGACAAGGCTTAAAAAGTTACTTAAATAAGGGACAGTGATGTAAATTCAGGAGTCTGCATATGTACGTATTGCCAATATGCATCCTTCTGCAGAGTGTTGCATACTCGATCACTTTCATACAGTCCATGGATTTAATTATGCCAGGTTTAAGCACAAGAAAACACTTGTATCACCACATGGTGATGTTCCTTCTCCATTAGTGCAAAGTACATGCAAAACTGTGAGAGTGCTGGTGGTTTAAGGACAATGTAAACATGTATGTTGTGACCATTTTGAAAGCTGAAAGATCATTTCCTGTCCACAGTCCACTTGCTAAACACACAGCCCTGATTAAATGCTTGAGCTACCTAGTCTAGATACAGAGCTAATTACAAAGCTAAAACAGCCTGGATTTTATTGCCTGTTAAAATGCTGTTGCAAAATTCTCAGCTGGTGTGCAGTGTGCACATTGCCTGGCTTTATTTTATCTATATGCTGAGCCCTGACCTCACGTATCGCCACTGGAAATTATATGTAAGAATGGACTAACCAAGAGATGTTCTCTCCTCCTCTGTCCTGTGATGTTTATGTGTGCATCTCCAGAGCACACATGCTCACCTATGTATATGATGTATATAATATCTATATAAAACTATTAGTTTTATTATACAGTGGCAAGTGTTGCCTGGAAACTGGTTGCTATGCAAGTTAAATTCTGAGGAGTAGGAGGTGTGTAATTAGCTTTAAATATCTTCGGTGGTTAGTAATTACCCTCAGAAATCAGTGACACAAGAGAACGTCTTCTTGGAAGGCAAACTTTAAAAGATCTGTTGATTAACAAATGGTATCCTTAGTTCCAGGCAAGAAGGTGAAATGCTGAGGTCCCCTAAATCTTTCTGTTCTGAGTTAGCTCTGGGATTATGCTAGTTTCTGATCATTGCCAAATTCTGGATAATTTCCACAGGTATTTTATTTGATCTCACATCTCCAGTTGTACACCTCCCATTGTACACTATGGGAATCTTTTCATGGACTGCTGGGCCAAGTTTCATATGAGGCCATAGGGGAAGAATGACGATTTTTGTGAGAATTGGACTGAAAGACATCTCAGGGTAGCTGTGATAGATGTCTTAATCAGATTAAGGTATTGCTTGAAGAGGTTTATTCACCCTTAGATGTTGCAAATTGGTTTAGGACTAACTTTATTCCTAGAGCTAAAGAAAGGATGATCACAACTGTCGACTCAGATGAGAGTAAGAGTATGTTTCTCAGGGTGAACTTTTAAGTTATTCCCTACCATTTTCGAACAATGAATCAAGACTAGAGTCTCTCTCACAGAGATTTGCAGTAGCCTAGGGATCTCTATCTGAAAAGCACTTTTTCTTTTCTAATTTTTTAAGCCGCTACTGGCGCCGATGGAATCGATTCTGCAGACGAAAGTGCCGTGCTGCTGTCAAGTCCAATGTGTTCTACTGGTTGGTGATCTTCCTTGTGTTTCTGAACACCCTTACCATTGCCTCTGAACACTACAACCAGCCAGACTGGCTCACAGAGGTTCAAGGTGAGGAGAGTGTGATGGTTCTGTTCATCTTGGTCAGTGTTAGGAAAGAGGGCTGTAGCAGGAGCTGGTGTGTTAGGCTACACAGTGTAAAAGGAATATGCACAGCTGTAAATAGTCCCCTTTCTGAGGAGGATCTTAAACAACACAACAAAATCTCAACCCACATTAGGAGAGGTTTCGGGGAAGGTATGAATCCCTCATTTTTAAGCAAAGTGATGTTCCACTGGGTGTAGGTGAAATCAGGACCTTACGGTAAATGAATATCTGCAGCCATTGGATTTCTAATTTATGGATGACTACAAGTTTTCCAGGATCTTCCCTGAAACTGCGTTTATGAGAAATTCTGACTACCAGGAAAGTGGCAAAGAGTGATTTTTGAAACTCTCCATTCTGCAGAACAGTTGAATCCTCACTGGATGTGAGAGCAGCTGAAAGGCTTAATTAAGCAACAGCAGGTAGCACAGCAGCTCTTCTATTCCCACTCCCATCTGCAGATGACAAGTGAGATGGGAGATTGAGCATGGGAAGGCATATCCCTGCTGCGGAGGTTGTGCGGTTGTGTAATACATCACAGCTGTATCTGCAGTACATAAGAATTGCTGTAAGCATCCTTGTAAAACATTTCTGTGTATGAGATGCCCACACCTTGTAAGTCTGTTCTTTGACCCAAGCTTGGATAAGGCTACTCTTTCAGACTGATCCCAGAAGGAGGTTCTTACAGGCAAGGGTCAGTAATTAATCTGTGATGATCTTTTGATTAAGTTTCCTTAATCTGTTTCTGTTTGTTTTTCATGAGACACTGCCAATAAGGTGCTGCTAGCTCTTTTCACGGCAGAGATGCTGCTGAAGATGTACAGCCTCGGTCTCCAGGCCTATTTTGTGTCCCTCTTCAACCGCTTCGACTGTTTCATAGTGTGTGGAGGAATCCTGGAAACAATTCTGGTTGAGACGAAGATCATGTCACCACTGGGCATTTCTGTGTTGAGATGTGTTCGGCTATTAAGAATATTTAAAATCACAAGGTACTTTTGTGATTCTTTCAGAATGTATGAGAGCAACACAACATGCGTAGTTTCAAGTCACTCGCATGGTGCTTCTTTCACCTATTCTACCATTAACTGGGTAGTGGGAGAGCTAGGCGAATGGTCCTTGTCTTCTGTCAACCAAAGCAGGATGGGGAGGGCTGAACAGATTAAATGTTCCTGATTTGAGTTGGATTGGTGAGAAATTGGTTGTAGGGGACTGAAGATACTTGATACCATGTTGATTAACCAAAATCTGGGAGGGCAATGTGAGTCTGTACTCTGAATTTCTACGTAAATGACCAAGTGAAAACAAAAGAGCAGTTTGCCTTGTGACGTTTTCTGTTTTTTTATGGGTGACAGAGCCTGAAAGACTACTGTGAGCCAAAACAACATTTGAATGAGCAACTCAAGCCAGCTTCAGGAGTCTTAACTATGACCTAAGTGTCAACACAAGCAGCTATAGGCAAAAGGTGTTGCCAGCCTTTTTCCTTTAGAGAAGTTTGGCATGAAGCAGCAGCTCTACAAAGAAGCCAGACTTTTCCAGACTCCAGTCTCTCCTATTTTTGCTTTTCTTTCTTTCTTTCTTTCTTTCTTTCTTTCTTTCTTCTCTCCACAGTGGTGCCTATTAATCAGTTACTTCTTCCTGCAGAGATGCACTTCCAAAACATCAGCTTGATTTGGAAGAGTTTTTCAGCTTGAGGGAGGTTGTAGAAGACATCATCTCCTTTCTTACCCATATTGGAGCTCTTGGAACAAATCTGCCTATGTGGTCACTCACAGTAGCACAGGGCCTGCTTTTTCCCATTTGAGCACTGGTCAGCATCTTATATCAAGCTTGACCGAGGTGATGATAGAGTGAATTTTATGCAGGCTCAGCTACAAAAACGTCCCTAGAATTGCTGCAAATTCCCCCGAAGGAAATTTCTGACAAATTTGAGATAAAAAACACAGGGCATGAGAAAAACACCACCAGAACTGGAAGGCAGTCAAGATGGCAGAGCTGTGAGGCAGAAAAAACAATGGACTTGGACTCTCATATTGTACAAAATTTACCCTTAAAGCTTCTGAGCCTCAAATCTCTGGCAGTGCTGACTGTTTTCAGAGTCAAATGGCAGAGACAGAAAATCAGTTTACAATCTTGAAGAGAGCAGCCAAATCAAGCTAGCACCTACTAAAACAGAAAAGAAAAGAAAAAAATAGGTAGTCTTATTTAGACGTGATCACAGGAGAGAGAAAAACGTTCCAATTGACAAGAATTTCCAGCAAGAGAGATGTCTTTGCCCTTTCAGAAATAGTAAAGGTCTCTGGTCCAGGGACTGTTTTTCCTGGATCTTTGGGATTGAAAACTATCATCACTGAGTCCCAGGCCTGGTTTCTGAGGAAACCAGTAGCTGTTTCAGGCATTGGGTAATCAGATATACCCAGGGCAACATACCAACAGCTATAAAAGCATAAGCTTCTACATAGCGTGCTGAAGAGGTCATTGTTTTTTCTAGGCATATCTGCACTCCTACACAAAATATATCTAGCTAGTAGAATTCTCTAGTAGAAAGGAAAATGCTAAGAGAATATCATTAATACTTTAGGAGGCTTCATCTATCAGAATACTCAAATATTCCTAAATATTCTGGCAGAGATGTAAAGTAGGAACCAGCCAGCAACAGGTCTAGTTATACTTACCTCCCTTCTGCAGCATATCTGAAATCCAGTTTTTCATAGAAGAAAATACTGCCTGTAAAACACCTTGTGATTTGTGCAGGTGTCTATGTGTAAAGCACACTCAGAGCTGAGGAGTAATTCACAATGAATAATACACTAATCAGGTTTTCCCTTCTTTCCTTTTCCTCAAATACTGGCAAGCAGGCTGCACTAGTTTCAGATTTGTACATTTTTTAATTATTTGTAATTTTTTCCATGGTTTTTCTCCTCTGTGGGTGAAGTTCACCCTCATGTGGAAGGCCTTAGCACAAGCCTCCAAAGCGGCACTTCAGGCCCACTCATGTCAGACTGGAGGGGAGAGAATATTCTGGCATTAAAGCAAAAATTTTACTTCGGATGTTCTCCAATAGGATATAATCTTTTCCATTATTCACTCTGCTCTACACACAGTGATAGTTTAGTGATATTTACATTATCGATACTGCTGGAAAACACCATCTGTGTGGAATGATAATATAGAAAGATACAATCTTTTAAAGGTAGGAAGGATAGTGATGATGATAGTGTAATGTTTTATGTCAAATGTGTATTCATGAGCTGTGACGTGGACATACAGTGGAGACAGAAATAGTGATAATGAGGAAAATTAAAAAGGCATAAAGCAGGGAAAATTCTCTGGCAAGAGTATGTCAGTAGTTAGCCTAACCATTAATATATCTGTGTGGATTCTCTGCGATAAACACCAAGCACAAACAAATTCTGGGTGCTTTAAGATAATACACTTCTAGGAAAAGCACAATATATATATATATATATTTATATATATATGTTTATATATATATTGTATATGTTTTGAAGGTACATCAATTTTCTTGCAACAGTTTACTGATATTTGATATTTCAAACCTAAATCCTACCACTGTATATGTCAATGTTAACTGTAGGGAGGAGAGGCAAGGCACCTTTTTTTGTACCTGCTTTCAAAATGATTTTATATTGGATGAACAGTGTGGGAAGCTTTCCCACAAAGAGGCTTCCAGCTGTCACTACTGTTTTAAGCTCTGCATTTGTGATTGCAAGTATCATAAAGCCATAGTGAAAGCAATGAAGAAGAGAGAGAAGGGAATAAAAGAAGACATTAAGTTCTAATCCAGTTCTGCATTTGATTTCTATGTGAGGTGTTGAGCAAACCATTTAACATCTCTGCATCTTATTTCTCCCATTTGAAACAAGGATCATAATCATGTCCTTCTCACTGGAGTTCTGCAGTACCTCTTTCACTGCCATTCTGGGAGATGTTAGCAAGCACATTCATTTCTGTACTGTTCAGAGGAAGCAGCAGTGCTTTCTTTTATACCTGCCATTATATGATGCCTGGTCCAAAATCTGATTTCTTCCTTGACATCTGTTGTAACTGGTGTGTTTTTTTTCTTTGTAGTGCATTAACCAAAGAGCACAGAGTGGAAAGAGAGTCCTTGTTTGGGCTTCTGTTGCCAACATAAGGCTCTTTATTTTAACGAGTAACCTGAGAGGTTTTGACGGAGTGTTTGAGTTAGCTCTACAATTGTGTAATGTGGCAGGTGGTTACCTCAGTTCAAGCTTCCGGGAATCTGAGATAAGACCATTGTGACTTCCATATCCTAGCTGGGTCAGTCATTCCCTATCCTTCCTTTTTTCTCTTTTCCCCACACTTCCTTATTGGTTTATTTACTTTTCTGATGGTGCTGTATTTATAGCTAGCACTCAGAGCACAGAGAAGAAAAAAAACAGCACTGAGCTTATCATCAGGTCATCTCCATTAATTGCTCTAAAGTTGATTAGTTACATAGGAAACTGAATCTCAGATATGGAGCCATTTGTAAGAATTGCAGAGCTGATAAAAGTCTGTGCAGCTGTGCTGTAAGATAGCAAGACACTTAAGCTTAAAGCAAGTCATTGAGACTGTTCAGATGGGTAACAGCTTTACTGTATGTCTGTTAAGGGCATGCGTGTCCTGACTGACATTGGAGGGCCTGGTGATATTCTAGACCCCACCAGTTTTCAGTTTTGAGCATGCTAAATTCAGTCCAGTTTCATCAGAAATTATTTTTCTCTTTTCCTGTGTCACTTTCTCTTCCTCTCACGGTGTTAGTGTCATGAACTGTAAGCATAAACACAAACATAGTGAGCTGTTACATAGCATATCCAATCCTGACATTTGGTGGCACCGGGCCCACAACTTCCATGCCCTTACCTCTGTTCTGTAGTTTTTCAGTGTTTGTCTCTTTAATTGCAGTTAAACTTTTAAATCACTCTGGTTTTCTCTGAAGTGCTAAAGCTGGGCTGGAGGGAAAACATCACAGTTCTCTTTGAAGCTCAGCACTTGGAGTTGCTGAACTTCAGAGGACATGGCAGTCCCTCTGCAGGTCAGATTGCTAACCTTTACAAAGTAATTGGGCTACCTGAATATTTGTCTGCCATGGGACAACAAAAGCCTTCTTATTACCCTGGCGTTTGAAAACATTCATTTCAGCAGGATTTTAAGAATCCTTGTCTCTAATGACCACATTGCCTTCAAAAAAGATGGGTTTGTATGTAGAATTATCCAACCTCCTCCACGAAGTGAGAATGCTAAACATGTCTGACATCCTTCCAAAACAGAGCTTCCTTCTCCGAGGAAAAGACATCTAGAATTTCAGAATCTTCTAAGGAGAGAAGGGTTCACTGTTAAAAGCTTTGGGAGAAGGGAGTGGAGGATGTCAACCATGTTATGATCTCAGATCATGGTAGGAAGCCACAAAAGATGATGCTAGAAGGAAGACTTAGCAACTTAGACATCACAAACATTACTGGCTTGCTGTCCTGTGCAAGCCACCCAAGGCTGTACTGAAAATGAGGTGACTGGAAATCTGGTCTGAAATATCTGTCAGACTCAGAAGTACATTCAGTAGAAGTGTTCATGGCACAATAAGCAGTAGGATAAAAATGTCTGAGCAGATACCACGCTGAAGTGGAAGCTGCTTCGTTGGCGATGTGGTTAATTCTTCTCAAAAAGGTAGCATTTTTCCAACACATGGCTACACTGCTGGTTCGCAAAGGTGAGCAAACAATCTGACACCTTAGAGTAGAGCATGCTACTTGCATCACTTTGAATCCTTAAATGGGATCAAAGGGGCTAGGAGATTCTGCTTCTGCATCGTACATCAGTCAGATGTGGGCATTAACCTGAATACACTGAGAAGATCTTAGCCATCCTCCCTATCTAATGATAGCTGCTCAAAAAGCAGGAGTCTCAATTGCCTGGTCGTAAGTCATTTGTCCTTTTCTCAGTAGCTGATCTAAGTGGACTTCACCACAATCATTTCCAATGAATTTCTGTTAGTCCCAGAGAACAAAAGAAAAATCTGTTGATTTCGGTTATTGTGATCAGCTGGTGCTTTGTTGCACTAGGGATTCTGGAAATATCTTGGCCATCTGTATTTGAACCCAGCTCTAAGCCCCTCCAATATGTTCTGCAGCCTACCTGAGCAAGTATGAAGGGTTGAGAACCCTAAAAAAGCAGTGATAGTGAGCAAAGAAAACTGAGGCCGTTAGGGGTGTAGATCTGGAGTCTCCCTTTAAGGGACCATATAAAACAAGTGTTGCAGTATATGAAGAACCTTGAGTATCTTCCTTGTTCTCAGTTCCAGAAGGCTTAGCAACCTCTGTCTGTGTGTGAGCCCAAGTGCACAATCACACCATATTTTGGACATGTTTGTATTTGTATCCAAACTGCTTCCCCATCTGTTCCGCTCCTTATTGCAGGCCATTCTCTGGAGTGAGGTATTCTGGCATGCCACAACATCTGTGAGTGTTGTAATGAGGTTGGTTAGAATGTAACTCACTGAAGCGGCAAGAACTAATCACCGTATATTGATATAAGATTTTCAGAGACTTAGATGGAGAGAGCTGCAATAATCTTCTGGGTGTGCGCATCAAGTAGGGGTGGAGGGAATGTGCACGTGTGGTAGTAAAATTACTCATTAGCTGCAGTAGATCTCATTATCTTAGGGAAGTACATCAGTGATTCACTGCTTAACAGGGTATTTGAAAATGCCTGCTTATGCACAGGAGGCAGCCAGAACCAATATCCTGTGCAGGCCAGAAGCACCTGTCTTGGAGTGAAGAAATTTTAACCACTTCTGTTTTCTCTCCCAGATATTGGAACTCCCTGAGTAACCTAGTGGCTTCACTCCTGAATTCAGTCCGTTCCATTGCCTCTCTCCTGCTGCTTCTCTTCCTCTTCATCATCATCTTCTCACTGCTGGGGATGCAGCTTTTTGGGGGCAAGTTTAACTTTGATGAAATGCAGACCAGGAGGAGTACATTTGACAACTTCCCCCAGTCTCTCCTCACTGTGTTTCAGGTAAGAGCATGAGCAGGTTCAGATGGGACCGACGTATTGTGCTGTAAATGGGGAGAGACAGACAGTAGGTCCTGTACCCTTCTTCTACAGCCTGGTAGTCTCTAAGGCTGTGCATCATTCTGATAGCTCCAGGATCAAGGCACCATGCTGCCAGCAAAGGGGCATTCCCTCCCAAAGTGGGGAAATATCATAAAGCCATCGGGGCTTATCAGAGTAGTAAATGAGAATGGCCATTGCCATGTTCCAGAGCCTTGCCTGCAAGCCAGAGCCCATCCCTGCGGCTGTTCTCACCCCTTTCACAGTACTGGGGAACAAATATGTGCTCACTGCACCAGTGAAGAAATTATATAGCTTTCAAGCTGACTACAATTTTGAGAGTGATCAGCCAAGAGCATCAGGAACGTGATTTCACACACAAGGTGAAGGGATGTGTATGGGAGGGCTGTGCTGACTGCTGTCCTCAGTGCTTTAGCTGTGCAGCTTGTCTGAAACAACAGATGTGGAGGAAAGTGCCAAGGTGAGGTGGGGAGACTCAGACAAAGATGTCTTGGGGAGCCATTTGGGTTCAGCCATCAGTCTTCAAGGGGACATCTCCATTTGTTTTTTTTAACAGTTCTAGTGTCCTTTTTGCATTCTCTCATTTTGCTTTTAATTTGCTAAATGGATGCAGCCAGAGTTTCCAGCCATCCTGGGGGGGGGGGGTGATCTCTAGGATAGTCAATATCTTTCTGTTAATGGGGTTTTCAAATTCTCTGTGTGGTCTAACACTGTATCCCTTATTGGTGGGAATGTGTCATTTAGATCCTGACTGGGGAGGACTGGAATTCGGTGATGTATGATGGGATCATGGCTTATGGCGGCCCCTCTTTTCCAGGAATGTTGGTCTGTATTTACTTCATCATCCTCTTCATCTGTGGGAACTGTATCCTTTGATGCTACTCTTTTCTCCAAATGGGGCTGAATTTAAAGTCACCCTTTATTACTTTTGCTGTGCCAGAAAGTAATTAATGTTTTACCTTACATCTTCACCTTTACCCTAGCTCAAGAATTTGGCTTTGTACTACCAAAAGTTAAACAAGTTTATTTAATCGTAGCTAGTGCTAAGCCTTCAGGCATATAAACATTTGTAAGAGCCAGCTACATGCTGGTTCTGCATGCCAGTTTTTATTTAGTACCTTTACATATTTAGTGTTTTTATTTCTTAATTACCCCTGATTCCCTCATAGGTCTTTCTTTCCTGCCTTCCTTATAAACGAATCTCCATCTACCTGCTGTACTTACTGTGTATTTTTGCTTTAGCTGCCGTTTCATTAACATGTTCCATTTGCCTTCATCCAAACCTTTTGTACATGTAATGTACAATATGCTATATGCAAACTCTGTAATAGGAGTAACATATGTTTGACACCATTGATTTATGAGAGATCATGTATTAACTAGCATAAAAACGAGAAAGAACCCTGTTCCATTTCACTTACTGCAGTGTGTTTGATCTTCAAACAGAAAATCACGTAATCTGTTATCTACTATCCTGAGACGGTATTAACTTGAGTTCTCTCTGGATTCAGGATGAAGTGATGGCATGGTAAATAACCAAGAAGCACAAAGAACACCCCATGATTAGGCTATGAGTGTCCTTTCATAGGAATTTGCATCAAACACAGAGCCATGGTTCAGTACCATATCTCAGTTTGCTCCAAATTTGTTCATGTTTAGTTTCTGTTTCCCTAATAAATAGCCCTCACGTGTCAGAGGTGATGTTTCTTTTTATTCTGATAGAGCTACCTTGTAGTTTCAGCCCAGCTCTTCCAACCTTTCTTCATAATTCAGCTCTCTCAAACTGTTATGTGACATTTTGGTTGACCTGCATGCCCTCTCTTCAAAGTGAGATGGTGCAATTCCACTTATCTGAAGGTCAAGGGAGGCTGTCTGCCTGACAGCTTTAAAAAGCTACAATTTGGATCTCCTTGTGAACTGCAGAGGAAAATGTGAGCCAATTCCACATGCTGGCTGACTTTGTAGCCATTAGACCTTGGAGCTTTGGGAGAGGAGTGGCTGTATTTCCAGACTAAGCCTTAAACTGGAGTTTACTGAGAACCAATGGCATAATGAGACCTAATCTAAAGAAATCTCTTTAAGAATCTGGTGTTCAAATTTATAACACAAGAACTTAACAGTGACTGGCAAGACAAGAAAGTAAATGGCATTACTTACCCTTCAGCAACATGTGCATGACTAGTTTGTATTGCAGCTTCCATGCGTGGGCTCTCTGCTAGGAGACGGCAGAGTTGCCAGCCCAATCCTTTTATACTCAGACTAAATGAATTTCTTTTGTTCCCTCAGAAATGCTAATGATAGCGCTATCCTTACTGTCCTTAAAACCTACATATGTCTGTGGGAAAGGCTATAATGAGGTTGTCCAACTCAAGCATGTAGGCCAAAATTGGAAAGCCCAGGTGCCTAATGGTATGAAGATCTTGAATATGGGAGTTCTTTAAGAAAAATGACCTGCACCTTCAAAGCTGCAAGGCATCCAGGGCTCCCCTTATCCTTCAGTGCAGTTTGTTTCATAAAGCAAGACACTATGGAAACCAAAAACTGAAATCTAAGTGTTTAAGTCTGGACTTGCATCTTTTTTATCAGTCATTCTGTTGTGAAATTTTGGAAACCCTACACAGAGTGTTAGACATTTAGTTGGAAGGTGTCGGTTCGCCATGCTCAATATGTGCACCCTGAACATTTGTGTGAATTGGAAGTTTGGAAAATCCAAGAGATCCGATGACAGGTTGCTAAAAAATTTCAATTAAAACACCTTCAGTATAATGTTGTTCTGCAGTTTTCAAGCCTGTTTTCTTTAAGTAGCACACAGACATCCTGCTGAATGTATTTTTGGCCATTGCTGTGGACAACCTTGCTGATGCGGAGAGTTTAACATCTGCACAGAAGGAGGAGGAAGAAGAAAAGGAAAGGAAAAAGCTAGCTAGGTAAATCCATGTGCATCCACCTCAAAAGCATGCACTTGTATATATGTCCATATATAGAACCTAACGCATTATGCTTATATATATGTGCAAGTATGTAATATGTTTAAATTTACTGTGTGTGTATAAATTACATAAATATGATTAATGTATATATAATTATATATATATTTTTTAAGTAAAATAATTCAAAGGACAAGAAGGCGTTGGGAGTTGGGAATCACAATTGCAATGATGAGAGCATAAGAAAGAAAGGCTAAGCGACTAGTGAGACTTCAGGGCATCAGTAGTTAATGAGTACAAAATGGTATTGGTGTAACAGTGCTGTTTGAATATTCCTATTACCTCCTGATTGCTCTGGACCACAAAGCAAGAAAAAATTTCAGACTCCCATGACACAAGATTCAGTGAATTCCTTCTTTTTTTATGTCATACACTGGAGAAAAAAATCTAGCTGGTTCTGTTAGTATTTCTGCAGACTCTCAGGAGACATGAGCTGGATGTAGAGATTCTCTGTCATTCCCTGTTGGCAGCCATTGGGATGTCTTTCCTAACTGGTTACTTCAGTTTACTTCTGGGCTATTTGAAGGGGATCCTTTGTGCTGATCTTTCTGCTGTGTCCTGCACACCAGTCAGAAGAGTCTCTTTGGCTCAGGAAGTGCAGTGAGCAGCAAAACCTTGTAGGTAGCCTAGTGTAAGTCCACAAGACAGGGTTTGAAAACATTTCATGCCATTTTTATTGAGTAAACAAAAAGAAAATGTCTAGTCAAATACCTAGAACATGCATGCACACGAAAACACGGTCACCTACTTCTCCATGTGCACTCTCATACACATATATAAACACATGCCACTGAGAAAGCTATGAAGTAAAAAGATACTATATGGAATTTGAGCAGAAGAGGACAAGGTGAAGCCACTGAAATATAAGCTGAACTCAGAACAGAGGTGCCACTCAACTGATGGTTCTCTTGGTGTGTGCTGTACTACATAAAACAGCTTTTCACCTTTGTAACTGTTTTCTTTTTATCTTGTCAAATTGTTAGGACTGCTAGTCCTGAAAAGAAACAGGAGATAGAGAAAACAGCTGTGGAGGAGGAGACAAAGGAGGAGAAAATTGAGCTGAAATCAATCACTGCTGATGGAGAATCTCCACCTGCTACAAAGGTCTGCTGCTAGCACCAGTCTATGAAGAGATGATGCAGACAGCCTGGGTTTCTAGGGGAATGAAAACCCTCTGCTTTGTTTGTCTTTTCTTCTTCTGTTTCTGTTAGATCAACATGGATGACTATCAGCCAAATGAAAATGAAGAAAAGAGCCCATATCCCACAACAGAAGCACCAGGTATCTCTCTGTTTCCTCTTATTCTTGATCTAAAAAAAAAAAAAGTTCCAATTGCTAGTGCGCATTGAGACAAATTATGATATCAAGATGATCTTGCAATGTCTTCATGATGGGAGAAGGTGATGCAGTTCAATTTGTAGAATCACAGAATGGCTTGGGTTGAAAGGAACATTAAAGACCATCCAGTTCCAAACCCCCTGCCATGGGGCAGGACACATTCCACTAGATCATGTTTCCCAAAGCCACATCCAACCTGGCCTTGAACACTTCCTGAGATTGCACATCCACAAATTCTATGGACAGACCGTCCCAGTGCCTCACTATCTCCAGAGTAAAAAATTTGTTAAATCTAGTCTCATCCTACTCCCTTTTAGTTTAAAATCATTGCCTCTTGTCTTTCCCCTCACCCTCCTCATCCTTATGTTTAGTCCCCCTTTAAAAAATGGAAGGCTTTTACAAGGTCTTCCCAGAACCTTCTCTTCTCCAAGCTGAACAAGCCCAGCTCCCTCAACCTTTCTTCACTGGAGAGATGCACCATTCCTCTGAGCATCTTTTTGGCTTCCTCTGTACCCACATCTATGTCTTTCTTGTTCTGGGAACCCAAGGCTTGGATTCAGTATGCCAGATGAGGCCTCAGAAGAGCAGAGCAGAGGGAATCTCCTTTCTCATCTTGCTAGCAATACTTTACTTGCCCACGTTTCCTTTGCAATTCCTGTAGTGGTTAGTGGTACTTGATATGATTCTCTGTAATGCACACATTACATGATTAGATATATATGTTTAGTCCATTTTTTCAGTCTTCTATGTCAGGGAAGATCCGCAACAGATACTCATGAAGGTAAAAGTGCTGAATGCCTTTTAGAACTTTTTTAATAAAATAAAAAATCAGTGTAACTTTATTAATATGATTCTTAAGTTGTAAACTCAGACTAAAATTGATCATTTGGACCTAATGAACTTCATTCTCAAATACTTTATCTAAAACAGGGTGAAGCAATCTCAGAATACAGAGCAGTCTTTGAGAATTCCTGAAGGTTAGGTCTTTAAAATGGTGGGCAGGGGTGGAGCAGAGGAATAAACCAGTCAGTTCAACTTCCATTCTTGGAAAAGTGTTGAAACAAATGACTAAACAAATACAGCACTGCAAGATAAGGAGAAGACTAGCAGGAACATGGATTTGCTGAGGACAAATCTTCTTACACCACTTTTATTTTCTTCTAGAAGGGGCTGACAAGACAGGGGAGAAGAAGTAGATATATGCTTTGACTTTGCTAAGGTTCTGAATGTCTCAAAACATTCTCATAAGCCAGCTAGAAAAAAAATGGTCTAGATGATTGGGAGATAAATTGGTCAGACTCTGTACGTGGAGAGTAGCAATAACCCAAATGAGGTTCTACAACCCAAAGGCCTGTCCTGAGTTCAGTTCAGTTCAATGTTAATGACCTGAGTGATGGAAAAGGAAATATGCTTATTACATTTGCACATGACATGAAGCTAGGAGGGACAGAAAGCATACTGAAGGGCAGCATTAGAATTCAAAGAGCTCTTGAGGAACTGGATAAATGGTCTAAATAAAATTGAAAGTGCCAGGCTCTACATAGGCAGGAATAAACAACTCACAAATAAAGGATCTTAGGTGACAGTAGTTAGGTAACAGTCCTTGAGAAAAGAATTTGAATCTTGTAATCACAAGCTCAGCAGAAGCCAATAACATTTTGCCACCTTTCAAAAGGCAAACAAGTCATTATAAACAGTGAGAACAGTGAAAACCCTTTGGTCCATTTACAGGTTTCTTATAACAGGCCAGTGAAAGCTAACCAGAATAAAACAATTCTTTTGGTCTTTTAGCAATTGAGGAGGTCTCTGTTGAGCTACTATCTCATTTTGAATGCACTACTTAAGAGAAATGTAGCTGAATTACAAAGAATCTAGAAAGGCATAGTGAAAGCAGTGCAAGGAGAAATTGAACTAAGATTGAAAGAACTGTGGTTCTTTGAGCTAGGGAAGACAGGAGAAATGGTTTCAAATGCATAAAAGGTTGTTGCAGGTAGGAGGGAAATAATCTCAATCTCTGTTATGGTTAAAAGAATTAACAGGTTCACACCAGAGGAAGATTTTCTAGTAGTGAGGCTCTAAAAGACTGTGAAGAGGGTTATGGAAACCTACCATCACCAAGTGTGGTGAAGAACAGGTCAGAGATGGTCAGAGATATCTGCCAAAAAAGACTTAGATATAATAATTAGTTGATCCTAGCTTGGCAGACATTTAGCCATGTGTGATCTCTTCTTGCTCTGCCCTTCTTCATTTCTATGATTATATAACCAGCTGTAATAGGTAATAAATTACATTCTTTTCTATTCTATGATTCCTAAAAAATGTCTGTTAATAGGTTGATGTGATAGGGTGAAAAAAAAAAGACACATTAGCTCACTTTAAACAGATGAATGAGAGTTTCAGACAGGCAGAAAGGAAAACTGTTCATTGCATTTGATTTTCAGAACAAAAAAAAACCTGTGAATTTGCTGTACTCATATTCATCCATATTCGTAGCCTGTTATTCAGGAGTGGTTCTGACACCAGAGAATACAGTTCACTTTTGATATTTTTTGAGGCAGATCACTCTGGATTTAACCTTCTAAGCACCTGTGTAGACACAGGGCATTCACTGCACCCCCATCCCCAGTTACCAATGTTTTTTAAGGAATCTTCAGTCACAAGAATAATTAAAACATCCTGATACAGCTCTGTTTCTGTTTCTCAACTTGCCTAAATTTGTAGACCATTATATTTTTTAAAGTAAAGGCACACATACATGTATAGCAGATTTAAGTCTACTGATAATAGAATTATATTTCAATTACTTTCTATAGAAAATGTAGAAATAAGCGAGCATGTGGAATGTTTGACAAAGACCAGATCTACAATTTGCGTTATAGACTTTCTGTCTGTAGATGTGTAGAATTAGAGGGCAGGAAATAAAGTAAAAGCACTTTTAAAGTCCTGCCTTGGGATGCCTATCCTTGGACTGGCATGCAGATGTGTGCTAAGTTGTCTTCTGTCTCCTAAAGTGGTATCAGTGCAAAGGGACAGCATATCAGATATTTACCATTGTATGATGTCATTTCTAAACAGGCCTACATGCATGTTCATAGAATTGTTTTTCTACTCACTGTGAGCAGTTTTGGGTTGGGTTTTTTTGTCTTTTCCAGCCCCCTGAAAATCATAGCCTTTTGCTGAAAATGTTCTCTAATGGCCCACACAGTTAACCTAACCACTTCGTTCAGAGTTCGTGGAAGTCACCATAAGGTTCTGATGGATCAAAGTTTTGCAAATCTCTTGTTTGATATGCAATTTACCATAGTCATCTACTCCATTCTGCAGTACAAAGTTTAGAAGCACTAGTGCCCTCTTGGAGCAGAAGTGGCATTTCACATCTGTCTCGTGTAGGCAAGTCTGAAGAACAAAGCTCCAAGGACCTCACTGGCATTAGCAAGCAAGAATTTCCCAGTCCCCAAGTGTACCACTGTCCCTTCATCAGCTCCCTTCTGACCATCAGATCAGCCCAAAATCCTTCTGGCAATTGCCGTGCTACAGAAGGTTCTATGCCATTAAAAGCAGCCCACCTGGGAAAACATCCTTCACACCAATTCAGTGTTCAGAAACAACTGGAATGGTCACTTCATTTGTTTTCCCTTTACTCTCTGAATCTACCCCGCTGAATTTCCTGTTAGTTTCTGTTGCCTCAACTAGAGTTTTCTCGGTAACCTCTTCTGAATGTTTTTGCTGCACAGTGCTGCTCTTAGTCCCCAGAACAAACTGTGTACTTGCAACTCATCAGTTCACCTAGCCGCTTAGCTGGAGGGAAAGACTATTCCTTCCAGAGATTTGTGTACACTAGAGGGATTATTATGATGACATGTTTATTGTAGGAAGACAGGGAGCAAGTCCTGCGGTCTAGTACAGAAACAGACAAAGAATTCAGAACATCAGATGAGGGTCAGATGAAGGCTTGAGATGATTTATGGAAACTTGAAGCAAAGCAGTGTCCTTACACAACAGCTCTGGTCTTTGTATAGATTAAAAAAAAAAATCCCCTCAATTGAATCTATCACTGAAGCTGCACCGTGGCATGTGTGTGTCCTTCACAACCAAAGGATGTAACTGTTCTCATGAAGTATAACTCAAGATGGCAGTCCCGGTTTTGAGATTTATTGAATTTCAGAAGAATTCCAAACTAGATCTCAAATTGGCAACTCCAAGTCTTGTTTCTTCGTGATTTCATGGCAGACTTGAATGGAAAAGTCACTTTTTAAACAGTGATATACCTTAGGTATAGAAGATAGTCAAAGAACAAGTGTAGAATTGCAGCTGATGTGCTTGCCAGCCAGCTTATGAATACTGTGTTGACCTTTGTTTGTATGAATGCTGACAGCTGTGCAATATATTGTATTTTTTATACTGGTAGATAGCTTCCACAGAGTCCTGAGCTGACACTGTAATAATGCTGTCCTTTTTGCATTTGACTCCCAGTTTTTCCTTTCTTATGTACCCTAGACCCTACTTTAAATGAAAAACTTTTAGAACATTATTCTTTCTCCATAACTGAGGAACTCAGTGTGTTTTCCAGTCTGCAGCTACGTGGTTGCCAAAGTCATTAATATATTTCTTGCTTTATGGTAGACACAAGAGAAAGAGGAGAGATACAGTCTTCATTATAGTCTTCATTGGGCCAGTCCTTCTGTTGAGAGTCCATTTTCCAGAGGAATTCTCCTATACCCATTTGAAAAAAAAAAAAAAAAAGAAAAAGAAAAGGAAAAAGAAAGCGAAAAAGAAAAAGAAAAAGAAAAAGAAAAAGAAAAAGAAAAAGAAAAAGAAAAAGAAAAAGAAAAAGAGAAAGAAAAAGAAAAAGAAAAAGAAAAAGAAAAAGAAAAAGAAAAAGAAAAAGAAAAAGAAAAAGACGCACTTTAAGTAAAGCTTAAGAAAAAAAAGAAAAAAATCTAATAGTGATGGCACAGAACTGGGGCTCAGAATAATAATCTTTTAAGTGAGAGCTCTCAAACATCCTACATGATTATGGGCATTGGTATTCCAGACTGTTAAAGAAGAAAGAATTTGCTTACCCCACTCCTTGTCAATCCACTTTGACATCTGTAGATAAAAGGTGCAAGTGTAAAGTATTGTAATATTATATAAATATGAATATTAGCACAATTTTTTTCAAGTACTATTCACAGAAGTACTTCAAAAGGAATAAAACCTGTGGAATGGGTATTATTAAGTGTGTTACAACATAGAATTGAGCAGTTAAAAAATAGACCAGATTAAAAAGTGCAGGCTGCGTACCAGATCAAACATATCCAAAAATCTATCAAGTGAACTTGAGCCAAACTCTTGCTACAAGAAATGTAAAGAAAGAATCCTGTTTGCGTGCAATTAAGACATGCACTGAAAAAGCCTCTTTTCTCCCATCTCTGACATCTAGATTAGGATCTATACCGATTCATCTGTTCTTCTTGATACGTCCATTACCAGATGAAGTGCCACACCTGGCCCTGAAGGAACAGGCTTTTCCTGGAATTTACCTCACTTTATGGAGTTGGGATAAACCCTTTAGCTACAGTTTCCTCCTTTGCATTGACTGGAAGATGAATCAGTTGTCAGGCTCCCTTCTTGAAATATTTCTTCCTGTCTTGCTAATTAGGTGAGAGGATTGTAGACTTTAAAATAGCAAAATCCCATTGTGTCATTTACAGAAAAGCTTCTGATTTCATCAGGTAGAAGAAATCCTTAAAGGTGGAAGGCTCTCTTTCACATACCACTTAGTTCCCATCTCTGCAGTTTCTTCCTGGAGTGTTCTCACTGGTCTGTACAGGGCCTGGAGTTCTGCTCCATAGGCATCAGGTTCAAGGGGCTCAGATTTGTCACCTGCCCTTTTATTCTCCTCCCCACTGAATACTGAAAGAAGGTAGTTTTAAGGATTTTTAACAGGTGTATGTTCAAGTACCTGTGCTCCATGTTTGCTTTATGGCATACATGCATTCATCAAAACACAAGGTGCAATTCAATAAGGATGAGGTCAAAGTGCCACTCTTGGGAATCATCATCAGCATAAATACAGAGGGGAGTGACGGGCTGAGCAACCGTTGTATTGTAAAGAGTCTGTGGTTCATGCAAACCAAAAGGTGGTGGCAAATTAACACAAAGCTGCAATGAAAATAATTGCCCATGAAAAGCATTTAAACAGCAAAATGGCATTATAAGATATAGGAAATAACTAACTTTCCTTTGCATCAGTAGGACCTCAACTGCAGGTTAATTCTGCCAATAATCCAAAGGAAAGCAGTGAGAATGATCAGAGATCTAGAGAACACAGCATCTCAGGAAAGACTGTTATTCTTCTCCAAGAGCAAGAAAGCCTTGCAGAAACAGGCATGTAAAAGCCTTCTGCAAGAGGAAGGGAATTCTCTTTTCTGTACCCATGCATGATAAGAAAATAAGTAATGGATTTAGACCACCAGCAAGGAAGCCTAAAGATTGTCATTGGGGGAAGGTATTTTGCAGAAAGGACAATGAAGCATCTGAAGAGACTGTTCTGAGGATATAGTGGACTTACCAGCATTGGTTTTACAGACAGTCTTGATCAGTATCTGCCAGGATTGGCCCAGGGCACTGGTTGGTACCTTAGAAGAGGGAAATGGACAATAAACCTCAGGCTTTCATCATCCTATTTTTATGGTTCCAAGTTAGTAGCTCTTATTTGAATAGAAACAAATGTCCCAGCACTCCGGGAGGGGTTGTATTTTGCATAAAATAAAACATTTTGTGTGAACTAATAAAAATATTTATTGCAGCAGAGGAAGATGAGGAAGAACCTGAGATGCCTGTGGGTCCTCGGCCTCGCCCAATGTCTGAGCTGCACCTCAAAGAAAAGGCTGTGCCCATGCCTGATGCCAGTGCTTTTTTCATCTTCAGTCCTAACAACAGGTATTTAAGATGCTGCTTAGCTGTTACAAGAAGAAGAGATTTCTGGCATGAAATCTCCATGTAAGCACAAATGTAGAAAGCCCTCTGATGATATTCGGTGGGAGTACAGAGCACCTGCAAGTCTAATTGAAGACACAAATGATAAAAGCTTTGGAAATAAGGGATTCAGAGGGAAGCCAGTAATTGGAACTCCCCAACAAATTCAGGTCCAGATTGTAAGCAAGCCATCATGCAATCAGTCAAGCATGAGGTAGGAGCTTCTTGTCCTAATAGCTGCACAAAATTCACTCCCAGTAGGGAGTTTTTGCATTTCTGTGCATTCCCACTCACCAAGAATGAGCACGCAAGGAAGGAAACAAAGAGGACAAGAATCCATAGCTCTGAGGGGAGCATGAGGAGAATTATTCTTCACCCTCTTATCCCCAGTCTCCTCCAGGCAGCCTGGCTTCACATTACTCCAGTTCTCTTTCCAATGCCAGTGTGTGAGACCAGTACCATGAGTAGAGGGCTGAACTATGGCATGAAAGTATATCTTTCTAAGGGTGCAGGAAAGAAATCACTGATCAAGTGGTCTGTGCAGTGCCACATATCCCAACATCTCCCTTGGAGACTTTGCCACCAAACACAGCCTCAGAGCTTGTCTTCCCACAGCAGGGCTTGTGCCACTTCTCCTTGGAATGTGCAACAGAGAGAGAATGATGATGATTGGGACTCATGGACTCTAATGTCAGTTTTGCCACCCACCCACTGTTGATTGTTGGAAAAGTAAATTAACCTCTGCAATCATCTGTAAAATTGCTATAATAGGGGCTTGGCAGCTCAACAGCCAAAAGTAGAGCTAAATGGATTAATGAAGTGCCTCTAGAATTATGCATAGGACTGTTATGAGGTTTAATAGTCATGTAAGCCTTCTACTCTTTGATGGGAGACTGCTACTGCTTACAGGCCATTTTCTCACTAAGAACACCAGCAGTTCATATTAGGCTGAGCTTTAGTAGATGTCCTCTATGGCATCCCATTGCACAGCCTCCCAGAAGCCCTTTGCAAATGGCAGCATGGGCTATTGCCATTTTGCCAGATTTGTGCCCTGCCAACAGGTAGATCCCTTGTGCCTCCTACCCTGTGACCATCTAGCCCCAGCTCAGAATGATACTGTTCATCCCCAAACCCATTTCTCCTGCTTCCTCCCTATATAAATGGGGAACATTTCTATCAATGAAAAGGATGTAATTTTGGGTTGGCAGGCTGTAGACCATATTTAAATGGAGCACCAAGCCTGAGTCCTACAGGCAGCCAGTTACCCCTGTGTGCATTACTGCATGACACTGGGAGCTGCATGAGGCTGCTGAGCACCCAGTAAGGCAATGCACAGCTGCCTGGGATGCTGTTCTCTGCCAGGGTAGAGTGAAGCTGCTCTGCAGAGCAATCCCCAAGGGCCAGTCTTGCCAGCTAAAGCGGAGAGGGGAATGTATCCCAGGTCTTGCTGTTCTCTGACAGATAAAGTTGTGCCTCTCCTCTCTCTTTCAGGTTTCGTGTCCACTGCCATCGAATCGTTAATGATAACATTTTCACCAACTTGATCCTATTTTTCATCTTGCTCAGCAGCATCTCCTTGGCAGCTGAGGACCCCGTCCGACACCTCTCCTTTAGGAACCAAGTATGCTTATCACACTCCTTCCCTTGCTGTGTTTTAAAAGTGTAGCACAAGTGGTGAAGTCAAGAAACACAGAAAAGACTGCATCAGAGGTGGTGGTAGTGGCTCTCTGCCCTGGTTTGTGCTTTTTGTCCACTGTGTGTGAACATACAGGGAAAATGAATCAGTGCAGAATTTGGCCTCGAGTTAATTTTGGAAGTGTGTGTAGGAAAAGAAATGATAGATGGCTAAAGCAAAATTATTGCTCACTGGAATTAAAGGTTTTAACAATGGTCAGGAGATAACTGAGGTCCAGAGAATTCTGTGTTGGGAGATGTGCAAGTCCCCTTTGAAATATATTTTTTCCTAACACATTATTATTTGTTTTTTAACTAAGAAGCTCAGGGTCTGATTTTGTCTTTGTTCACACTGGTGTAAATCAGAAGTACAATTCTTGAGTTTGATGCAGTCACTCTGGGAGAAATTGGTGTCATTCAGGTTAGAATTGGGCTGTTCCAGTGCAAGCTGCAAAGCCATCGCTAAATTTGAGATAATCCTCAGAAAAGATGCCATGCTCCTCTCCTGGCTAAGATTGGGGAACAAGAGGAAGGCATTCAGCACAGAGATATATTCTCATTTTCTTTCTTGGCCATTCTTATTAGCCTTTTGAAATGCCCAGTGCTTAGCTTTGCCAGTGGTAGTTTCCACTAATCTGGGATCATTGCAGAAATGAGAAGTGTCAGCAGCCATATGTGAGACTTCTGATCTCTGCTGCCTGCAGTGGCATTTTGGTGCCTTTATGCTGGAAGAGCATCTAGACATAAACAATTTTCGTTGTTGTTGTTGTTTTTAATCAGACCTTAATTTAATGCTCAGTGTTCTACTTCCCAGAACTATCCTGGCTTGAGCACATTTAAACACATAGATGCATTTAGAGGAGGTGTTAATGGAATTTTATTCCCAAATTTATCTCAGAGTTGCTTTGCACATCCTCCTGAAGGAAGGTACAAAATAACAGTCCAACATGTGACAGTAACGATCTGCTGGACATGGCTGAGTGTGCCCACCATGTAGTACTAAAAGTACATCAGTACATATCAGCACTGCAGAATATAAGCTGGCATGTTGGATTCTGATGGAAGCAGCTGCAGAACCTATAGCATAGATTCAAATAAGAAAAAAAGTAGTAAATAAAAGAGCTGAAGTTTTAGTGCAAAGTGTTATCTTGTGTATTTGAACCCATCGATGTTGCATGAAATTCTGTGTTTAATTTTTGCAGGTACGGGTGTTTAAAATGTGTCATGCCAGGGGATACTGACAAGATGTTTGGGTTGCAAAAGTGGTCTGCCTTTACACTTTGGCAGTAGGACATTAAGAGTGTGTCTGCTCTGTTTCCGCGAGGGAAAGAAAGCAAGCTGAAAGCAAACAACCTGCCCTGCCCTTACTGTGGGACAACATAAACAGACATTCACTGTGCATCAGTACTCTTGCAGACCAATGCTCTTGTTGACACAAATTGTCCCAAAGCTGGAAGGAATAGAGAGAACCTCCTCCAGCAAGGGCTAGCAAAGAGGCCTGGGTACTGCATCTCCACTGGGGTGAGCTAGGGGCTGCATCTCTCCTGTGCCACACAGGGCTCAGGCAGCAAGTCTGTGTAAGTGTCTCTCCAGCCTGATCAAACACCCTTCAAATATCAAGCAAGACCTAAAACACTGTTACAATAGTCTCTCTGTTTTGGGTTTTGTTTTGTTTGTTTTTTAATATATTCTGGATTAAATATATATGTAGGTAAGAATAGGTGTGCCTGCTAGTAAATAGTACCAGTTACACAGGTGAGACTTTTCATTTGTATGGAATATCATCTTCACAAGCTGCAGCTCTGGGTCCAGGTTCACCAATTTGTCCTAGCTGCTTCGCAGTGTTCTGGTGATGTAAAGCAGCTGCAGGCCCAGTGTAATCATCCACTTTAATCAAGTTTATGGCCACTTTATGTTGGTGGAGTCATGCAAACTAGCCTTAAAGTACCCATGAATCTAGCACATTGATTATGAAATTATTCCGTTGATTTAATAACCAAATGTCAGGACCTATAAGGCAGCAACACAAGGGGACATTTCCAGCTATAATGTGTGGAAATTAATGTAGAATGCAAGTGATGTCCATCCATCCTTGAAATGGCCCTTTTTTAATTCTCTAAATTGCAAAAAATTACGGAGCCTAAGCCAGAAATGAAGAGGTCAGAACAACTTCTGCATTAGTCTTGGGGTCAAAAATCCTGTAGAGACCTGAGGGTTTTTAGGTTAAGTACCAACTGAGGTTATACATGTCTCTATTGGACCTTCATTGTCTGCAAATTAGTCTGGGTTAGGATCATGCTTTAACAGTATGATCTAAAATAACCCTCTAGTTTGCAGTAGCTGCTTCATTGCCCAGGATGTACCAAGCTGTAAGAATTTATCCACCTGGGTTAGAGCGAAATCACCTAGATGCAATTAAGACCTGTGAGAAGGGAGAGGACAGTTTACTTCAGTATGTTTGTTAGCATTTTAGCAGTAGAGGCTTCAGTTTGAAAAATCGGGTTTCTACTGCTTCCATGTAGATCAATGGGCAGTGAAAGACACCTCCATCCTTGATGCTGTTACTCGGCAATTCATTTAACCCTTCCAGACTTGCTGCTGCCTTCTGTGACACTCGAGGACCCCTTCCTGTGGTTTGCTATGCATGCCACTGCTGTGCTCACCACTGGATCTAAATTGATGGGAATGATGAGTGTTTTAGCTCACCTGTTTTACAGAACGTCAATGGAAAGATGGAAGATATATGTTGGGCACATTTGTTGCATGAATAAATTACAGACACAGTGATCCTGTTCAATTGGCAAAGCATTTCTAATTCACCCTAACCCAGGGTAAGTCAGGGTAGAAGAAGAAAAAAGAGACACAAAACAAGCCTGAATGGCAGATAGGAAGAAGGAATCTCAAGTTTTCCACTGAGAGATGAGAAATCCTCATCTTCTCAGTTTAGAGACCCTGACATTGTCTACACTTTATCACATTTAATATATAAATAACTAAATAGCCAATAAAGAAAGAAAATCCTACAACAATAACAACCAAAAGCTTGTTTTCCCTCCAGAGCTCTCATGGGATTGTAACTTAGAAAATATTTCATGTAACATGCTGCTTGTCCTATGTATCAGGACCTTCACTGCACTCTACAGGACGTCGTTACAAAACCATTTCCCATTTAGTCCTCCTTTTTCCCTTGTTAAAAGACTTGTGTATTTGCTTTTGAATTGTGATTTCCCATTCCAGTGGCCAGTCACTGATCTACCCTCCCCACTCCTATTCCCTTTTGTTTTTTCAGGTTCTCTTTTATTTTGATATAGTTTTTACTGTCATTTTCACCATTGAAATTGCTCTGAAGGTAAAGTGCCCATCTTCTCTACCATTACCTGTTCACAAGCTTACTAGTTTTCTGCCACTATCTGTTGCTAACACACACGCCTGTTTGTTCCTGGGTCACACTCAGTACAACTAACCCAATTGTGCTTATTTTTCAGATCCTAGGCAATGCAGACTATGTCTTCACTAGTATCTTTACATTAGAAATTATTCTTAAGGTAACCAATCTGAGCAATAAATTCATTTTCTACTTCCTTCTCCCTCTCTCTCTTCCTTTCTTTCTTTCTTGATTTTTTTCTTTCTTGACTTCTTTCTTTCTTTCTCTTTTGCCTTCTCTTGCTCTCTGTTATTCTCTTTTTTTATGTTTTTCTTTCTTTCTTTAACTCCTTTAACTCTCTGCACAAAAGATTGCTTATCTTTTGGTTTCATGCTTTTGCGAGTTGCTTAAAAATCTGATGTGAACTTGTAAAATAAGGCCTAAATCAGCACAGCGCTTTCTAGGGGAAATGCAATGACAAGATGACAAGTAGGAAAGGACCAAGATTAAGGCCATCACCCCAGAAATTGCTCTCACTGTCCTGGCCAGTTTTTCCAAAGCAGAATTTATTTGCTGTACAAAGAACCCTGAGCTCATACTCCTCTTATTCATCCTACAGCTCTAAGAGAAAGTCTCAGTTCTGCACAAGTCATGAGGCTGGGCCAGAGAGCAGCCAATGACTTGTGTAAGGTTACAGGGTGCAAAAATAGGAGCCAGGCAGTGATTCTACCAGTGAGCAGAGTGCATAAAGCTTATTTTTTCAGGTGTGGAGAGATAACCAAGAGTACAAATCACTGAAACACAAAGGACTGTGGCTGCAAATGAAAACTGCTGCAGTGCCTCTTAAAACCGGCTTCATATTTCCCAGAAAATGTGCCCTCTACCAACGGAAACGTATAGCTCAGAAGAAAGAATAGGCTGCCTTGTTCTTAACTCGAGTTGTCCCAAATTTGTAGGCTAATAACTTAAATAACAGTAAATGAGCAAAGTTCTGGTTTTCTAAATGCTAGGTTTGCTTGGCAGCTTTGGGGTTGTTTGTTTTTTTGTGGCTTTTTTTTTCCCCAGCAGGCTGGTGCTAAATGCTGGCAGGCAGCACCCTCCAGTTGCTCAGATCTTGCAGCTCAAGACCCTAGTAACAGTATCTGTAGTGGAGGCTGGCAAGTAAGGTGGCCCATGCATATTTTTGTAGAGAGCCATGCTTTTGATATGACTTTCAATAGCTGAAACCGTAATATTCTCCAAAGCAGTATGCATATTATGCTGTTGTGGAGTGTATCCGTGTTTGCACATAAATGTGAATGTGCACACAACAAAAGGCCTATCAAATAGGCTTGTCAAAAAAGGGAAACATCTCAACAGCAACATTTAAATCAAAAATTATAGTTCAATGCTTGGCTTTCTATACCAGGGCACCATCCCACCTGTTTGTAATTACAGCAGCAATTCTGCGACCACTGAAGCAAATGGTAACACTCCTAATGACTTCAGAGAAAGCATAACATGCCTAAATTAATCGGCATAGCGCTCTGTTTTCATCATGGAAGTGCACTGCATAGTTCCTATTTCTGAGCCTCCTCCATGTCCTCCTGTTAACTTTAGAAGATTTAGCTCAGCATCCCTGGATTTTCTCCAGGTTTAATTGGGAGAGAGGTGCAAGTACTATCAACATTTAAGAAACGTTCTTATCCTGTTGTTTCTGCCTCACAATTTCCTTGGTTTCTCAGGGCCTGTTTCTCTGCTGCCTTGTATTAAGCAAAATCTTTTACACAATAGAAAAGTTGGAGTAAAGAATAAGAAGCAAAAGAGTAAATGACTGTGATTATCAAGGCCATGAAGAAACAAGCTTTGTCTGACCTCATGTTGATGGCAGTATCCAAAAGCCTCACACTGCCATGGTAGAGTCTGATAAATGTTAGCAAGGTGAACAACCTTGCATTGTTTTGAAGTTAGCTATTGTTTGGCATTACATGGCATCCTGAGCTTTGCTCAGTGCCCCGGGTGGGATGCAGACATAGTTGATGCACTCTTTTAGTGTCTCCTCAGTAAAAAAATTAAAATTTAAAAATAATAATAATTAAAAAAAAAACCCTCTCCATAGATTTGAGAGAACCACAGTTTGTATACAACATAAGTTCAGCAGAGCTTCCCCTCCTGATTTCAATGGTGTCTCCTTTCTTTCAAGATTGCCATACAAAATCTAACCAGTAAAGGGCATCTTTACCACCTTTGTTATGGCAAGAATCCCCCCACCCCTTTCCCAATCAAATATGTCTTTATAAGTATAAATTCTAAGCCAAGCCAAGAGTTTATACTTCCTCCCCTCTCAGTTCTGTCTGACTGACTGATAGCTGGTTTCCTGATGTCATGAATGTTTGGTGAAAAAATTGATCTGATATACCGTGTGCCCTTCCACTCTCCTCTGACTGCAGTTGTCAAAGGTAGGCATGTCTGGAAACCAATAGAGGCTGTGCCATCCTCAGCTGTCAACAGGAACCAGAAAACCACAGGTTGAATTTCTAGTTCATACTTCTCAATTGGAACAGTCCATTCTTTGGGGAACAGTCTCATGGTGTCTGTTTCAGGTTACTATAGACATCTAACTTAGATGGGAATCAGAGGAGTAAGTTTAGAAGCCTGTGTTCCTAGAGCAGGTAATGAGATTGGCAGTTGTGGGAATAGGGGATCTTCAAAGCAATTATTTTACGTCACTCACCAAAACTAAGGTAGGTGGTAAAATAAATCCTCACCCTCTTCCACCATGTCAGGCCCATCTAGTCTCATTCTAAAACTGAAGTCATTCTAAAATTCAAAGTCAAGGCTTTACTTTTGTGAGCTCAAGATTGTTTAGATCTGACACTGTAACTGAGACCCATTTCTATTTACAACATTAATATTTCTGTTACTTAATCCAGTTCTGGAGCTGAGACATCCTCCTCAGTACCAGCAAGTGTTCAATACCCCTTTGTACACATAAAGGGCAGAAAGCCCAGGTAAAATAATTAAAATCTTTCCCTTCCTCAACTGGATGATGTTCGTAGTGACTTCCTCTGTGTCCAGGAACACTACCTTGGGTTTTGTTAGGAAGACTGAGGAGAAAATGCAACTTCTTGTAAAATAAAAAATGAAAGAAACTAGGTAGTGGTAGGAAAAAGGATGTAGGATTGAACTGAACAGAAGGAGCAAACTGATGAGAACAGAAATTCCACCTAATGCTTTGCTGCAGCTCTAAAGCATTAAATCCCTTAGGAATTCTATTATTTTATTTTATTTTTTTCACAGAAGGAAGAGAGCTCAACTGTCCACTGCAGCTGTGCATTAAAAACATCACAAAATGAGCCCTTTTTATTTCACGCTTTTTATTCAGTTCAGCTAAAGATGCCTTTAGATAATACTTAGCATAATACTCACAAGTGTCCCCCGCCACTGAAGAAAAAGAGAAGCTCATATATGTGCAAGGAGTAGTTTTTGCAACAAACAATTATTCTACTGCTTTACTGATTCTAAATTTTGTGTCCTCTATGCACTTGAAGTGCATATTTATTTTCCTCACTAAACCTAGTATTGGCTTTCCCTAGTTAGGTCCTCATAGTTATCTGTCATCACTCTCTCTTCTTTCCATGGGGACTCAAATTCTCCTTTGGGGCCTCTGGGTAGATAGTCTGCTATGCTAGAAATGCCACTCCTAACCAAATATATACACTGAGCTCAACCAGGTGGGTTTGGTTTCTGAACGGATGCTAATGGCAAAGTGTGTTTGTGTCTTCGTGTGCCTTCCTGCAGATGACCGCATACGGGGCTTTCCTCCATAAGGGCTCCTTCTGCAGAAACTATTTCAACATCTTAGACCTGCTGGTCGTCAGCGTTTCTCTCATCTCTTTTGGAATCCAGTGAGTGAGCTATTTTCACCTGGTTGGTTTTGGGGGGCAGTAGGGCAGGGTTGGGAGATGTTGCCTCAGTCTCGTTTCATTGGGGTAAGATTGTTCTCATGAACCTCAAGACACTTTTCTCAGATGATTCAAGAGGCAGTAAAATTCATTCTCAGGAGGGGATCTAATGGCTGGAAAGTGCTATACCAATGATCTGGATAGAAGATCTTCCTGAAAGATCAAATGAGAACAAGAAATTTGGTCCACTGGGAATTATAACACTCAAATTGTTCCAAGACGTATGAGTCACTTTGTCAGATCAGGGCAGCTAAGTGACTTACTGTTCCATCCCAGAGCTCTCATTATTTCTTTATAGAATAGGGTGATAGTGTTTTGCTACTTCCTAGTATGCTGTGAGTCTCGTCAGTGGAAGACCACCAAGTGCTTTAAGAGCTGTGCAAGAATGCATGGAGTACTGGTGGCAGCATCAGTTGAGTCCACTTCTGTGAATACACTTTTTATTGTGATCTGCTAATTTACCTAAAAATTTACAGATTCATTTGAATAAGTGGAACTGTTTGTGTTGGATTGCAAGTTTCCTAAGTAACAGCACGCCTGAGAAAAAATCAGGTCCTTGTTGCTCTCATCAGAGGTTAGCAGCTCATGTATGATATGTTTAAGAGCTCAATAAGTCAAGCAGAAAGATTTTTCAGGTTCATTGGGCTTTCAGTAGAAGTTTTAATAACAGCTCAGAGGACATTTTGACATCCTGTTTCATTCCTACAGCTCTAACTAAACTATTCATGTGTTTGCAAAAAAAAACAGTTCTCAAAATCAGTAGAAGGGCCAGCATGGAGAAGATTTTCAGTCAGGGTTTTAGCCTGGGAAGAAAAAGAGTTCTGTAGTAGGTAGTTGTGTTCAGCACTTAAAATAAAGCATATAAGTCATCCTGTTCAGTGAGAGTTTCCACATCCATAAAGTTACATACACATTGAATTGCTTTGCAGAATCAGAGGCCAAACACGGTGCAGGATCATACCTTACCTGGGCAGTGTACCTTAATGCCCAAGTCATCTGGACTGTCTGTTCTTCTACAAATATTTCAGCAGAATGCTTCTTTAAGCCTTACCTGAAAACGTCTTGTGGTGCCTCCATCTTGGCACAGTTTCCATTAGATTACAGAGTATTTTGTAATTTGCTCTGCTTATGAAAAATTCCCTGTCCGTATTCCATTCCTTTCATTAACACAGCATAGTTGGTGAAAGCCAGGAGAATGTATACTGAGGCTGCCCAGATCAGGAAGCAAGACCTATGAAGGGAACACGAGAATGATTTTCTTACTTCTGAGGTGCCACAGCAAGTAGCAAACAATTGACTCTAGCTGTCCCAACCTGTCTAAGGCTACATAGGATTTCAGACAAGAAAGAGTAGGTGAGATCGATCTGTCCTTGCAGCACACTCACTATATTTTTGTCTCTCTCAAACTTTCCAATACTTTTTTTCCAGATCCAGTGCCATCAATGTGGTGAAGATCTTGCGTGTTCTGCGAGTGCTTAGACCACTGAGGGCCATCAACAGAGCCAAAGGACTAAAGGTTAGAAGAATCCCAATGCCTTCTGCAAAGTATCAATACAAGTTATTTGAGGCTACAAGGACTTTTGTGACATTTCAAATAGTGTTTCAGCACCACCACTGATGTTAAATTATGTAATTTTCCATAGTGCAAACAGGCTCACAAGCCTTGCTCTATTAGTTATATTTCTTCCTGTGGGCTGGTGAATGCCCAACTACATAAGGCTCTGCTACTGGATGTTTCAGAGAGCTGAGCTCTGGTATTTTCCTGGCACTTTCTGCCTGCTTCGAAGAGTATACCGATAAAATTCACACACTGGTTTTCTCTCCCTTTTCCTGAGACATTACTTAGTTACTAAATGAAATTCTTGTGTTAGTAAGAATATATTAATGTATTAATGTATTATATTATTATATTATTATTATATTACATTAATGTATTAATGTATTATAAGAATACTCTTGGGCTTCATTTCAGAACAGACCTGCAAGTTACTTTTGTTCCTATCTTCCATTTGCAGCATGTGGTCCAGTGTGTGTTTGTTGCCATCCGAACCATCGGAAACATTGTGATTGTCACCACTCTGCTGCAGTTCATGTTTGCCTGCATTGGAGTTCAGTTGTTTAAGGTAAAACCATTGGACCCATTTATTCATCCATTACACTGAGCTGTTTTCTGGGGTGGGAAGAAAAATGTCATGAAAAAAAGCAAGGTGTGATGGAATCTTCCCATGTGAAAGATAGTATGTGGGGCACTGTTGGTTTTACCTGGTCTTCTGCTACCAGGAATTACCAAAACTGGGTGGATCATATTCAGAACTGTTGCAACTCATCTGTAATTGTAAGAAATCATCAGTAACCCTACTCTCCAAATTGCTTGTGTCATGACTTAGTGACAGAGAGGTGAAAGGGACTTTTCTAAAGGTTTGGTAATTGCAGGCTGTCTACATTACATTTTGCAGGAGAGGGGGGCATTCATCCAGTGGTAATCACTGGAGATTATTCATTCTGTTCTTTAGGTCTACTTTCATTTCTTTGCCCTTCATCACCCTTCTGACAATCAGTGTTCAGCAGTGCAGTGCACTTAGTGCACGCATACCTCAGGATATACACAGAAGAACACTGTGCAAGTCAATGAAAGTCTGTGCTCTGAGGTACCCAGACACAGGCAACTCTTGGTCCAGTTCATTCACATCTGCCTGCAAAAGAGCATGTAAACATACCCATAGCAGTTAAGCAAGTAGTAAATGCAGCCTCCCTGGTACATGATCAGCCCTAACTCTTCCACTGTCAGGAAAGGAAGTTTCATTCCTCTTTCTTCTTCTTCAAGGGCAAACTCTACAGCTGCACTGATAGCTCCAAGCAGACTGAAGCAGAATGCAGGTGAGTCTGACCTTTCCCACTTAGCCTGTTTCACTGGCCACCTGCTCTCAGGGCCAGGTACCAGAAGTGCAGTTCTTTTATGTTCTCTCTCTCCTTTCCACCCACAGAGGGTACTACATCACATACAAGGATGGTGAGGTCAGTCAGCCAATGATCCAGCCCCGGAGCTGGGAGAACAGCAAGTTTGACTTCGACAATGTCTTGACTGCCATGATGGCCCTCTTCACTGTCTCAACCTTTGAGGGCTGGCCAGAGTGAGTGCTTCTTGGGCCAATGCTTCACTACTAATGTCCTCATTCATTTCAGAAGAGAAAATTCAAATGTAGAGAACTGTCCATTCTAAGTATTTAAAAATTTTAGAGCATTAAATGTAGCAGTAGTAGTAGCAGCAGTCATTGTAGTATTATGAGCTTTGTAAATTCCTCAGGACCTGCATGAACTGCAGTTCTTGAGCGTGTAAATAGTTTACAGTGCTGTCTATAGCACTTAAGAAATTATTTCCAACAGCAGCAATAGTAACAATAATTGTTACAAATACTGTGTATGTATAGGGATAAAAATGCCTGTCAGGCACTTATCAATATTGGTAAATGTTAAAAGTGTTCTATGGAGCCTGTGGGCCATTATGAAATTCACCAGTGCAGTACAGATAGACATAAGATAACTCACCAGGCTGTCCCATCTATGTCACAGGGACCAAGGACACCACCGACTCCACTCAGTCAGACTGACATAGGTGTGCCAGGGTATCCTGGGTTTATCCTTGAATTATCACCATGTGATGCCAACAACAGCAGCATTAACAAATGTTAAAAGTGCTGAGATCCTCATTTCTCACAGAACTCAATACCCAACAACATAGACTCTTCTGTTAGATGAAGGGCATGCTTCTTGTTGTTTTTTTTTATTGCTCAACTACAAATACCCTTCACCTTTGACCTTGACCAGGTTCAAATGTATTAAGTTACAAAAGCTGTGTCCTCTCTTTAGCAAGAGATTATACTCAAATCAGTGCAAGTCAGTGCACCTATGAATGAAGTAATTTTGATACAACTAGAAGAAAAGCACACAGATGAGTCTTATAACATCACCTATAAGGCCTCATGACAGCTGCAGATTTTCTCTGCATTGGGCTCCTGTTTGCTTCCAGGTTGCTGTATAGGTCCATTGATTCCCACATGGAGGATGTGGGACCCATCTATAATCACAGGGTTGAGATCTCCATCTTCTTTATTATCTACATCATCATCATTGCTTTCTTCATGATGAACATCTTCGTTGGTTTCGTCATCGTCACATTTCAGGAACAAGGAGAACAAGAATACAAGAACTGTGAGCTGGACAAGAACCAGGTAATTCATGACCACTTACTGCCTCTAAAGATAGAAATGCCTTGGCTATAAGAATTTAAGGTTGATATATATACGGAGAGTAACATGTGAAACTGCCAACAAGATGAATCATTAAACTGGCTTCACTGCCATCTTTCAGGAATCAGGTAAAAAAAAATGTTTCTGCAAGATTTGAACAAACAAAAATGTTTACTATAAAATGTGTGCTGTACCGTTTGATTCAGTGAAATTAGATGAGCATTCTCTGGCCAAAGTAAATACATATGGAGGTCTAGAACAGGTAGAACATACACATTCACTTTATGACCTAAAAGAAATTCTTCTCCTAAGAAGTCATTTGAGAAAATAGACTAAAGCACGTTGTGTTTTTATTATATCTGGAAGTGGCTAATCAACCTTGTATTCTGTTTTTGATTTTTAAACATACCATGCCTCTTTCACAGCGCCAGTGCGTAGAGTATGCCCTGAAGGCCCGGCCCCTGCGGAGATACATCCCAAAAAATCAGTACCAGTACAAAGTTTGGTATGTGGTCAACTCCACCTATTTTGAATACCTGATGTTCGTTTTGATCCTGCTGAACACCATCTGTCTGGCCATGCAAGTAAGTAAGCAAGTAGAAAACCTCACAGGTGATGAATTATTAGACTTTGTTGGGGGAAATTTAGAAATTACAGAGATTGAGACCTAATTTAGTGTCACATCATGAGTTGAGGGGGAGTGGGAGAGGAAAATGATAAAAGGAATTGTACAGTGCAAGTGATTTCTCAGTTCTGACTTGTATTCTTTGAAGTTCAAGAATAAAACTTGAACTATCACTCAACTGAGATTTGAATTTTCGGTTTTGGTCTTTTTTATGTTGAAAAGTAGGGAGCAAGTAGGTTGGTAAACAAAGCAATCAAGACTCTATAGGTCAGGGATTATTTTGATGTTGTAGAGGTCAGTGCTGGTAATTATAAGGTTGAGTCTGTACATGTAAGATTCAAGGGGAAGGCCAATAAAGATAATATCCCAGTGGGAGTCTATTATAGACCACCCAACAAGGATGAAGCATTCAACAAGCAACTGACAGAAGTCATGCAAACAGTAGCCCATGTTCTCATGGAGGACTTCAACTTATCAGACATTTTCTAGACATACAATACAGCAGAGAAAAAGCAGTCTAGGAGGTTCCTGGTGTGTGTGGAAGATAACTTCCTGACACAGCTGGTAAGAGAGCCTACCAGGGAAGGCAACTCTCTAGACCTGCTGTTTATGGAGAAGGATTGATATATGTAGTTGTCAGAAGCTATTTTGTGTATAGTAACCACAAAGTGGTAGAGTTCTCTGTTCTTGGTTAAGTCAGGAGGGGGGACAGCAAAACTGCTGCCTTGGACTTCTGGAGGGAAAACTTCGAGCTGTTCAGGACATTGGTTGGGAAAGTTCCTTGTGCAATAGTCCTGAAAGGCAAAGGCCCCCAGGAAGGACACATTTCTTCTCACACAGAGTGGGGAAGCATTGTAACAGGCTGCCCAGGGGAGGTGGTGGACTCACTGTCCCTGGAGGTGTTCAAGAACCGTGTAGATGTGGCACTGAGGAACATGGTTATTGGGCATGGTGGGGACGGGTTGATGGTTGCAATAGATTATCTTAGTGATCTTTTCCAACCTTAATCATTCTATGATTCTATGAAAGTGGGAATAGAGCATAGGAGATCCCTGGTATCTACTGTGTTCTGTGTTAAGAATCATAGAAACTTGTCTAGAAAGAACCCCAAGAGGCTGTATTTTCTTCTCCATCACAGCAAATTGGGATCAATCCTACCTAAAACATTTCTTGATGGATGATTGTTAACTCACTGATTGCCTTACTATCACTGCGCTGAGCATACATTTTCCTTAATGCATGAGGGTGTTCAAAAACTAGTGTTAATCATCATCATAGAATCACAGAATGGCTTGGGTTGAAAAGGACCACAGTGATTATCTGGCTTCAACACCCGTGCCACAGGCAGAGTCACCGACCACTAGACCAGGCTGCCCATCCTTGAAAGTGACATCCAAAGCTAGATCTCCAAAATAGAAAATAAAAGTAATAGTTTAATATGTGTAGGTGTAAGAGCAAGGAAGATGAAGAAGACATAACTTTTACTAAGTGGTCAGTTAACAAAAAAAAAAAATAATTCATGTTCATTTCAGGCAGAGAATGAGCCTTAAGAGACAAAATCTGTTCTGTACGCTTCCTGAAGAATTCCCTTTTCTGTCTCATTCCTTCAACTCTTTGTTTAAGATCTCCCTTGCCACCCTTTTCATTTTGAGTTGGTCCCACTCTGTTCTCATCTGTAGGATCTACTGCCTTGCTGGGTCATGAAGCAACAGAGGACTATTATGTTCATTCTTAAGCTCTGGAGCCTGCTCAGCTGCTGTGACATTGATGCACACAAAGGGCAGATGGAGCTAGAAGCTGTGAGATGTTTGTGAGCCCACAGGCAGGACAGCATCTCAGGAGATTCTAGGAAGCCTATGCCCATCCTGAGGAAAGCATAGTTTTTCAAAAGCTCATGGTCAGATTTGGTCAAACTTCGTAAGGAACAGCTGACACAAAAGCCACATTCCAGTAAAATTCCAAGTTTTTAAGTCTTGAAGATGCTAGAATCTCACAGGTGAAATGACACAATAAATTTTGAAGAAGCCTCAACAGTGCACTTTTTCCCTGGCCTGTCCTTCATCTGCAGCTGAATTGTTTTAACTGAAGCTCCTTTCAAAAAAAGTCACCCTGAGATAATGCAGAATATGAAAATTCAGCCCAGGTAGTTAAAATTATCAAAATGAAGCAACAACAGAGTCTTAAAACATGCACTGAAAGACAACCTTTGAGCAAAACAGTCAGTCCCAAGTGTGAAGATCTGGAAATAGGGATATGAAAAGTGAGGTGGCAAAATCTGCAGAAGACAGTATGTGAATTAATCATTAGATGACAGAGAGTAACTTCATAAGATATTAATAAAGTTAAGTGAATGGGCAGCATGATTGCAAATCTAATTCAAAATTGACAAATGAAAGATAATGTATTTTGGAAAGATATGATTTGAGCTGCTCATGTACTTTGTAAAGTCCTGAATTAAGTGCAATTACTTGGGGAATGGCTTGGTATCATTATGAACAGCACAGTGAAACTCCCATTCACAACGCAACAACAATCAAACAAACAAAAAAAAAAGTGATCCAAGTCTTAGAGAAAGGTGAGATAAACACAACTGCAAACTGTTGTTCAGATTTATAATGAGTCCTTAATTGGAATGATAAGCGTGATATTTTTAAAAAGAGACAAGATCAGAGTCAGATGGCAAAAAAGGCTAGAGGTATGGAAATGCTTATGTTTGATGGGAGATGGGATTTATAATTTTTGTTTTTAAATGGAACATACTGGGGTTTCCTTTTGAGAACTCTGATGTGGAAGGAGATTAGCAGTAGCTGTGCATATACATGACTAGCTGGTATGTCCATACCTCACTGCTGCCGGGATGATGTTTTTCAGCACTACGGTCAGAGCTGCATGTTCAAGGAAGCCATGAACATCCTCAACATGCTCTTCACTGGCCTCTTCACTGTCGAGATGGTCCTGAAGTTAATTGCCTTCAAACCCAAGGTAGGTGCTATAGGTATAGAGTTTCCTGGCCTCTGTGTGTGTGTGCATGTGTGCGGGGCAGCTGTGAGGAGAAGGAGGAGGTGAAACTCTCTGATCTATTACCCCACCAAGAACTGAGCAGGACAGTTGCTCTCTGGATTGGAGTCTCACATGTATTAATAACTTTTTCACTGGAGAGTAGACATGCAAAATATTAAAAAATAATAATAATAAAATAAGGAAAAACAACAACTTCTGCTAATAGAGAAGGTTCTTAGTTCTGTTTTCATTATGGTATAGTGCTGATACTATGTTAAGGCTACAATATATTCCATGCTGGACGTCATTCTGATGCTTGCTGTGACTTTGCTAAAATGGAATAGAAATAGCATCCCATGATTAGTCCCCTGGCCCAAGTCAAGTTAATCAAGTATGACTCATTTTGAGTTATGAACCTTGGAAAAAAATGTTTCTTCTGGGAAGACTGTGGTTCAGTGCTAGTTCGGCTTAATTTAGTTTGGAATTTAAGACTTCATTGGTAATACTCAGCACTTCAGTAGGTGCTGTCTGCAGGTGTTGTCCCATCCACTGGGCCATGACATTCTGCTAGTGTAGCTGTTTCATGAAGTGAGATGCAAACTCTTCCAACTAAGTTGTCAGAGCTGATGTGGGACAAGGACAAAGCTTCTGACCTCACAAATGTAGATCTCTCTGAAAGTAATAACTCCTATTTATTTTCATGGAAACTATAACAGATACAAAGAGGATAATAATGCTAGTTGATAGAGAAAATTCTCAGCTACAAAAGGCTGCTTTGCAAAAAAAGTCACCATTATTAGCTATGCATTTTCACCAGTAATGGACAAGAACCTGAATGCCACTCTCATAAAAATCTGCACCAGTAGAGATGAACTTCTGACACTGTTGCCACTGCTGAAATGCACCACCCACCTTATGGTCTCCATAAGGTCCCTTAGGTTTGATCTCTAAGGTCCCTTCCAACTCGCACGATACTATGATACTATGATGATGATGATAAACATTCAGCAAGCGATGATGAATGTTAATAGGTGTGTTTTTTTCTGGGTTAAGGCATTTGATTATACATCTTTTCTTCAAACATGCTTCCATATCAGACACCATTTTCTCAGACTGCCCCTCAACTGCCATCTGTCACACAGCAACAAAATGTAATGGAATACTGGTGAGAAGGTCTGACCTCTACTGCCATACCACCAACATCTGCCTCTGAAGTTGTAGGCCAGCATAATAAAATAGGAGGCATTCCTTTCAGACCAACCTTCATGATTTAAAATTAGTTGTGTCTCTTCTTAGGGTTTAAATTCAATGGAGTGTCATAAGGAGAGGAAGAAAGTTACCTAAACACAGACAGGCAACTCATGCCTTTTTATGTTTTCAACAATACCTTAGTACACGGAATTGCATCTTGAAGAGTGCCTTAACATACTGGGGTTGGCAAATGCTGTCTGAAGCATCAGTTATTACAAAGATGTCCATCATGTTATGCATGTAGGGGTTCACTGAAGATACAACCTCCTCCCAGGTCTTACTTTACATCTTTTTCATCCTTAGCTCAAAAAACACTGCTCTCCCATTCTACTAAATTCAGTCTAACTTTGTCTTGTTATTTCTGTGTTGACATTAATTCCACCTGGCCTCCCTCCTTCCTGCAGGAATGCTTCTTCTAGGAACTTTTTAAGAAGAGTCACAATGTTTGTTTGTTTGTTTCCTGAACCCAGGATCATTCTCCTTTCTTAGATGTACTTCTCTTGAAGGTTAGGATCATCTCATGCTGTCCTAGTGAAGGACTGATATTTCATGAGATCTCAAACACTACGTTGGAAAATTTAGAAGTATCGCCATTGGTATCAGAAGGGATTTCAATTCTCAGGAAGGATCTAACTTTCATTTTTGAGATTTTGCTAGCAAATCTTTTGGCATTTTGTAAAATACTTATTTGCATGTAATATACCCAAAAGTGTATCTCACAGTCTTTGTAATGCTCCTTTGATTCTTAACCTTGAGAAAGCTGAGGTTCTCTGGCAGAATTTGTTTTGAGCATTTAGGGAAGAAGTCCAGCCAGTTCAACTCTTGAGCTTTGTATGTATGCAGGAAAAGTTTTATCTGACATGGTTGCCCCTAACAGTAAGGAGCTGGATTTGTTGATGTTGCAAGTTCTTTCTACTTCCTGTGTCTTACTTTCCTGTGTTGAATCTGCTTTTCAAGTTTTGCTGCACAACAAAGAATAAAGCAAAGTCAGCTGAGGGCAAACTTGACCTCCAGACAGAAAAACACTGTAACAGATTCCCCAGAGATGTTGTGGAATCTCCATCATTTGACGTTTTAAGATTAAGTTAAATGAACTTTTTCTTAGAAGCAGTGTAGGAATGTACAATCTACCATGGGACAAAGGAATAGACTAGTTTTACAGGATTTCTCTCAGCCCAGTTTTCTATGATTCTGTAATTTCTGATCTAAATTCCCAGCTACTACAGCATAGTAGAAGTGAGAATATAAAAGAAGGCTTCCTTGTGACCAGAATAGTAGAATATTTGTAATGACTTCATGACTAAGCATCAGTCATCAAGCTCTGACTGGGCTCTGCCCATCCTGAAAGAATAGCCATAGAAAGTAATAAATCTGTTTAAAATCCCAGTTTGGAGTGTATGCCAAAAGTAGCTCAAATCTATCTAATTAAACTGTCTTAAACTGACAGTCTAATTAAACACTTTCAGGAAAATAAACAACATTATTAAAAATGGGGCCACAGAACTTACAGGAAATAAGAACAGGAATCAACTCATAAAAAACACTGGTACAGCAAGGTGATTTGCCTCTAGCGTTGTACTCTAACCAGATTATGTTGAGTCCAGTGACTCCAATTCAGAAATATCAAAATGCTCTGTGTAACTTGTCAGTGTTAGTTCAGTACAAAGATTTAACCTTCATTCTCTGTTCCATGTTGACTGAACCTGCACATCAAAGGAGGAAACCACCTCTCCTAGAAGACTATTTGGACTGATGTGGACCAACACTGGGTAGCATAGTCTGTTCATCTTCAGGCTGCACACTTGGAATTGATCTGGAACTTGCCGAGAATATGTTCTCATGTGGGAGCCTTTGCTTGGCCCCATCTTGTATTCTCCTTTAATGAAAGATATAAAAGCAATCAACCTGCATTTGCAGGTGCAGTTGATTCCCAGGAACAGCAGCTGAAAAAGTCCAAAAGGGTTTCACTGTGTCACCTGGGTGAACAGCACAGCCATCATCTCTTACTACCAGTAGTTTTCCAGACAAAGACATGAGATGTGAAGTGGTATTAGTGTTTCCCAGATAGGAAACAGCAATTACAGAATGCAGAAATGCAGAATTGGATGCCATTTCCAGAGCAATTAAACACAAACCAACCTTTATTTAAGATCCTTTATCTCATTTTGATTTTGTTCTCCAACATCATTCTTTTCTATGTGATGTGTTCTCTAAAATAGAGGAGCTGTAAGCTTGTTGTCAGTAAGATCTACAGGAAGAAAGCAAGAAACTTAGGTAGCTGAAGGTGTTGTGTCCTTGCCTTAGTGGCAATCCCCGGGAGAAAGTGGCAGAACAGAACTGAGCACACAACTGAAGGTGGTGAAATTCACTATTTCACACCAGTTTCTCCAATTCTGCAGTGGTTAATCCAGCAGCGAATGCTGCAGCTAACCTTCAGCTACAGCAAGAAGTGCAATAGCTGATTTGTGACTTCAAAGCAGCTACCACAGAGTTCTCACCCTGGAATGAATGGTCTGCAGCAGCAATCCAGCATCACAGCTTTCTCCATCTGTGCAAACTAGAACAAGCTGCTATTTATTTGTAGCTTCTCTGGAGAGAATTATTAACAGAACTGGGAGAGGTCTCTGGGATGCTCAGAGCTGCTACAACCCAGCTCCTTACAGAAGTCACCGTGGGGACATGGCCATGCAGAACAGCTTTGGAGGGAAGGCTGAAATTCCTAACATACAGAATTCCTGTTGCAGGCAGTGATGTGGCACGTAATCTTTGAAATAAAGATTTTTGCCACTCTAATGCTACCTATGTATTACCAGTGTAATAATGGAAGAGTTGGCAGTCTATGACTGAACAGATTCTTTTTACCAGATCCAGTTTTTAATTCTTCACCCTTATTTTGTGAGGAGATTTGTCCCGCTTATTTTCACCCTTGGTAATAAAGGTGAAAAAATGCAAATGCACACTAAGTAGGATGACAGATCTGCCTGACTGCAAAGAATCAAAGGGGATAATCCATCCTTGCAACTAGTCCTTGTGTTAGAATAGAGATTTACCCCAACTAAACATACTGTTACTTTTGAGATTGGTTGCTCTGGTCAGCAAGCTCCCTGATATGACTCTGTTTTTTGTTAGCCATCTCAAAGGATTGGTGTTTTGGTCATAGTCTCTGGGGATGCTGTAGGAAAGAGGACTGTGTGAGCTGTAGAAACTATCTGTGGGTACAGGTAATGCCTCTTGAGCAGGGACAAGACCTCTGAGAGCCCACGTGTTTCTGCATGGTGCACTGTCTGGAGAAGAGGATCCATTCTCTCAGGGATTTTTTTTTCTGCAGGATAAATATAGGCACTATATAAGACAGCTCATCTGTGCTTGATGCAGTCTTGGCAGGAGGGTATGCTAACAGTGAGCAAGAAAGATTTGGGATGATTAGGACTGCTGATAATGAAAACATCCACTACATGCCCTGCATCTCCTTACAGAGCATTAATGTGTTGCTCTGAAGCAAAATTCCCAAATGGACCTGAGTGTTTGCCTTGGCTGAAGCTCATAAACTGCTTCAAGACTAGCTGCGTCAAAGAGAGAGACAGTCTAGAAGTAGCGCTGTTGAGCCAATGCCTTTTGCTGCTTTGTTTTTCTAATTTTATAAATTCTCCAGACCATCTGTTGAGCTGTTTTCCAGTTCCTGCACAGAAAAAGCTGCTGCTACGTTGTGCATTTTCCAGAGAAAGCTATCGAAAGGAATGAGAGAAGCCATGCTCTCTTGCATGCCCACAGTTACCACTCTCCTCAAATCATAGAGAAGTCCCCACGAGGAGCAGTTCATGAAGACCAGCTGCTCTGCAAAACCTGCCTAGAGTTTATCATTCAAACGGTCAGGTGGATGTTGCCAGTATCACCCTTAAGTTATTTCTTAGGCTGCATTTACTGATGAAACTACCTGTCTTTCATGTTTCATTCTCCCCTGATGTATTTACCCTCTTTATTCCTCTTTTAGCACTATCACTCAGCATTTATCTTGCATTTGATGCAAGATATCTCTTCTCAGACCTGCAAAATGACTCACCTGATTTTGTTCCCTTTTTTACTACTCCATTTCTGGTACACTTATGGCTATAAACAGATCTCTGGACAGTTTCTCCTTAAGTCAAGCTGACTGCTTCACACCACTTGCATTCTTCCTTCTTACCACGATAATAATCAGTCATTTCTTAGTCAGGAAAGAGGCTTCAGCATTTTCACAAACAACTGAAATTTATATCCAATCTGTCACCTGCACCACTGAGTCAAGATCAGTTAATTTTGTAAATCTAGTGCTTTTTGTAGTCCTTCACTCTAGTACCTTCAGAAATACCTCTACAGCTTAGAATGCTACCTTGGCATCATTCATCACACTATTTTACTTCTCCAGCTTATGCAGAGAAGACAAAGGTATTCTTCATCAATACAAAAAAAGGTCAGAATACCTGGTTACAATAGAGTAGTCTTTTGCCCACAGCTGAAAACACTGCAGGTCCATCCAACAGACAAAGGAATCATATTTGGTTAAAAATCCCATGGTCTAGGATGAAGAATAGTGGTAGAAATTTGTAGCGTAGGTTGTGCACTTGTGTTGGTAGAATAAAGAAGCTCTGATTTCTCTTGGATGGTCCCCAGCCTCAGAGCCTGTGCCCTGCAGAACCCATAGTGCAGACAGCTGCCTCCTTCTCAAGGACCTGGGTTACAGAAAGAAAAGACTCTTTGTAGATTTTCTCTGCTGTCTTTGACAGCTTCTTAATGTAAATAATTGGTTTCTAATAACATCGTTTCCTTAACTGCAGTGCCATCCCTTCCATTTTGGGTGGGGGCAGCATCTAGACATGGAGTGTTTGCTGACTGATACATCTACCAGGTGCAATAGGAAAGGCAATCTCCAGCCACCACTCTGCATTTGGTGGGAACAAGTGTATTAAAAGGCAAAAGAAGGGAAGTGAAAGTGAATACGTTTCAGGATCTGTGGCTGGAAAAAAAATACACTTGGTTCAACAGAAAGAGTGATCTCTGTTTGATGATTACACTGGGTAAGAAGTAGCATGGAAAGAACTAGAAATAGTCAGGTAAGAGTATGTGAACTGAAGGACATGAGAGAACAATATAAATAGGGAGAATTATGTTTGGGAGGAAAACAAGTGGGAGAGCAAACCTTGATGTGAGGAAAAACTGTACATAGATTATGGAGAGTAGGAAAGGACAGAATATTCCTTAAGGAGGAAAGACAAACACAAACCCAAGAATCAGAGAGGGGAAAGTATTAAATGATTGGACAGAATGGATGCGTGGAAAAGAACAGAAGCAGGGCTGAAAGGAAAAATGGGCATAAGAAGAAATGTCTAAAAAATGAAGAAGGGAATTAAAATCCGTGGCTTTTAAGCTAATGAACATCTTTTAGTGCTTCAACAGTTTATTGAAGTTCCCTGGCAGACATCCCAGGCCTCCATGTTCAAACACACCAGTATATCAGCCACAACAGCCTTCCTGTGCACTGTTTTAACAAAACAGCTTGCAGTAAAAAGTGGGTGCAATTCATTCCCCCACTTCTCTGGAATAATCTCAGCTCTGTTGCAGTAAGTGAACATCAGCACGCTTCCCTAGAAATGCTTTCCTTTTTCATCCCATCTCCTACCTGAGTGAAGACTGAAGATACCAAATATTCCACTGCATCTTTTGTATCGCCAGTAGTCTAGCTGAAATTGCTGTCAGCTGCTTCAACAAGCCCTGCAGCCATATGACTAGAAATCCCTCGCATTTCTGAAGTGCGTGGCCAGACACTGCACTGAGTGTATGCACTCAGTCTGAGGCTCTAATGAAAATGCTGATTCAGGCCCAAGGGTTTTGGAAATACACTAGAAAAGGGAAAAATCTCAATCCCCTGTTATTGCTCTGCTTTCTTTTCACTCTGATTACTTGTCTGTCAGGATTTTCATGCATTTTGCATAGCATATGTGTCACGTGAAGCCTTTCGTGTCTGCAGGTTTGGGAGGAAGATAATCTTTTCTAAGTCCTTTCTGCAAAAGCAGATACTAAAAGTACTCCATGTTAAAACAGCATGTTTATATGACTTTGATATAAAGTCAAGAAATATTAGCAATAATAATTTTATAATACAAAATAAAGTGTAATAATAAATAATTAAAATGCAGTAAAGTGAAATAGAATAATTTTTTACTAGAAATTAGGAAGAAATTCTTTATTGTGAGGGTAGTGAGACACTGGCAAAGGTTGCCCAGTGAGGCTGTGGATGCCCCATCCCTGGAGGCATTCAAGGCCAGACTGGATGTGGCTCTGGGCAGCCTGGTCTGGTGGTTGGTGATTCTGCACATAGCAGGGGGGTTGAAACTAGATGGTCATTATGGTCCTTTTCAACCCAGGCCATTCTATGATTCTATGATTCTGTGGCACAGGAACGACTCCACCTGAACAAGTCATACAGTGTGAAAGCATTTGGTAGGTGAATGTAACAGAAGGAACCACACTGATGGTGAGAATTGGGAGGCTGCAGTAAAGCCTAGCTCATACCTCTTGTTCAGATCTTTCATACCTCTGGGTCAGAAAGCATCAGAGTCTTCCTTCTGAACATGGGTTGACATCCTACATGAAGTATAGTGGTCTCTTTCCAATTTCTTCCTGGAAAATCTATGTCGATACTAGCAGTATCAATCCCAGCCAGTATCTTTGTTGTTGTCCCCAAAGCGGCCAAGAATGAAATACGTGAACAGAACAAACTTCATGGAAAAACCTGGTACTTTTGTGTCACCATAGAAGCAACCGGTGAGGGATAAAAAGCAATCTGATCTGTGCTTCCCACATTACATTCATTGTTTAACTGCAAGATGTTCTTCTTGGAGGAAGAAGCCACCAGTTCCTTGCACACAAATAGCTCCTCTAAATATTACTGCATAGAATGCATGATATCTCTAACACAGATCAGCCAAAGCGACGTGAATCCTGCAGCCTTCTGAAGGATCAATGGAGAATTCAGGAAAAAAAAAGAACTATCAAAGAAACTGTATGAGTTGTTCAATGAGAGAGGACCGCTTCCTTCACAGCAAATCTACCCAGAGAATTTGCCTTTTACTGCAAATTCTCTGAGAATTTGCCTGATTTATTTTCAGTCTGGCACTTGAGGGTTTTAATGCCATTATAAATGATCAAAAATAATGATATGACTGCACAGAGCAACAGTGTGGGAAGTACTGTATTAGCTATTATGCTTAATTATTTAATGCAGAAAATTATTCACACAATGTTAAAAGCCCAGTGGGATGGTGCGCTTGGGGTCTCATTCACAACAGCAGAGACAACGTCAGCAGCAGCATGTGAAGGGAACAACTCAAGGGAAAAGTGACTTGTTCTCATTCTCACAAGAAAAATCCAACCCCCCTATCACTTTATGTGAAGATTTTAAAGGGTCAAAAGTTCTCACAGATGTGACTCTTTTTGTGTAAGAATGATGGCAGCTAACAGGCTGTGATATGGCCCCTGATAAGAACTGTTCATTGTGTTAGGAAACGACACCTCCACTGCCAGATGGTCACTGCAATGAAATCTAAGAGCTGATTTCTCTCCTCTGTCCACCTGGCTTTAGTGGTATTGAGCGACTTTAGTTTTCTATACTCCTTCTTCCCCAAGAATAAATCAGAGTAAACATCCGCTTTTGAAAAGTTGTGATTGATAAACTGACAACGTGAAAGAAAGCACTCTTACTAAATGCTCGAATCCATATAAAATCAAGCCCTTTCCAGAAACGGAGGCAACTTAAACCATTAAAAAACCTAGCAGCCATATCTAACAGCCTGTTTCTGGAAGACTGTGTCTTTCTTCCAGTGAGTATCCAACATCTGTGCAGCAACCATGTCAGAGCCTTTTCCCATAGTGCATACAGAGACAAGAGAAACTGTTCCAAATCCAGCCCTGTATTCAGAATTCCCTCATTACCTGCCACTGTCTCTTCTTCTCACACAGAAAATGTTTCTTCACCCTGAAAGACATCAGTTATGTTCTTTCAAATCGTTCTCCCCCAAACTAGGATGTCAGTCCTTCTTTAGAAGACAGTCTTAGATAGCAAGGCCCATCCTTTTGTTCCTTTCTTAACACTGTTTCATGATGATGATCTGGTTTATTACCTTCACAAGCTATTTGTTCATTCTCCCTAAGACCTACTTTTTCCAGACCTTGCAAAGTCTTTGAGTATTTACATCTTCCTACTAATGAGATTTGACAGCAAAATTCTCACAGAATCCATTTCGTGATAAATGATCTATTCGGATATAGCTAGTCATCACATTCACTTTTCAGTCCTTCTAGTAAAACCAGTGTTGAGTTTATTTCTCTTTGCTGTGAACAGGTCTGATTTCTGACTGCAGGGCAATGACTGTTGAATGATTACAGTGAAAAGAAGCTTCCAAAAGAAAGAACCCAACTCCTCAGAAGGTATCGCTGTGCCACAACATACCTGTAGGAAAGTCAAGTGCGGTTTAGTTGAGTTTGGGTTTTTTTGTGGCCAGCAACATTGACAAGAGAGCTTTATCTGCCTCTACTTTCATGCATTTATATCAAGGAGGCTTTTGGCATTATTGTTCTGAGGCACTTCTCACCCTCCCTTCAAAGGCAGCTAATTGCAATCCAGGCCAAGAATGACATCAAGGTCATCTACTTGAATCATCCAGTTTCAGCAAGTTTTGCTGTTAACATTTCCTTAGACCTTCCCAGCCTGTTGTCTTGAAACACAATTTTTCTCAGCAATAAGAGATGCTTCCCTAATAAATGCTTCCGCATTACCTTTGTGATGATTCCATCCCAGCCTTTGGAGGGCTGGTGGCCACAACACTGCACTTCAAACCTCCCATGTTGTTGAGTAATTACATACTACTGGCCATTTTAGAGGAAAGGAAATGTGCAGAGGTGTGAGATAACTGTGCCGCCACATTGATGGGTATGGAGAGGCTTGTGGGATAATGTAATTCTGGTGGAATCATCTGGGTTGCAATATTTCGAAATGGAAATTCCCAGTTCACAGAACTGATAATGGCGAAGACAGCTTCAGGTCTGTCTGCACAGTACTGCCAATTATCTGTAGGTGTGGAGAGCACAAAAAAAGTCTTTAGGAGTCTCAGACTCCAAGGCTTTGTTTGCTTTTACTGACATCTTCATGTAGGAATTGTGAGAGAAAACATGAAACAGTGAGAGCAGGGTAAGGGAAAATATCGTTATTCAGCATCTGTCTTCTTTTATAAATTGCTCTTATTTTCTTATGGGATGAATAGAAAGAGGTAGGTAACCTCTTCAGATCCGAGCACACCTTGTGTGTGCTGAAAAGCTCCTCTCCTTGCTCCCTGCCTGCAGGAAGATTTGGTGGAGTGCATGGGGGACTTGTGCAATTCCCTGCAGCAATGACTCATTATAGTGACTGGTAGGTAAACTGCTGAGAGCCTGTGCCTCAGAATTAATCCATCAACAGATGAGAGCTGATAGATAGTATGCAAATACACACTGTTATCCCACAGCCTGTCAGGAGCTTCAAGCAGCTGCATCATCCACTTTATTCATCCTCTGCTAGGTTCTCCTAACTTCTCTGATTGCTGTTATGGCTAAACTGTATCTCAGCATAACAGAATCTTCATTATCACCATTTGGCACCATCAGCTATTGTAGCTTTGTAAGATTTCCCATGATACCTCTGAATCCCCCCAGTGCGCTGTGAGAAGATATGCCAAGAGTCACAGTGCTGTGTAAATGTCATTTGATTTGATTCTGTTTTCCAATGAAACTGTCCCTTGCGAAAAGTTCTGCTCAGGAAATCCTCTTTTAATGGAGTCTGATAACTGACTCTCACAATTCCAAACAGCCTGCTGCATTTTTGGGAAAGAATTCATGTACTAAACAAGCATCATCCAGACTGTGTGTTCATCTCACTTTGCAAGTTACCAGCAGAGTCTGCTTTGGTGCTCTTTACAGCCAGCAGAATGTTTCGATAAGAAATTACACTGAATATCAGGAAATAATCCCCTTTCTCTCCTTCCTACATATTCTTTCCAATTGATTACGATTATTGTTTCCTTCTGTCATTTATGGTTGTTGCGTTGGTTCATTCCAGGTCAAGGGTGGCAAGGTTTTCAGTTTGCTTTCCATTTAGGCCCTGTAGTTATCCATTTTTTCTCTGTCAACACTTTATTTCTGTATTCATACATGCATGTATACACATGCGTTTGCTGGAGAGCACTTGGCCTACATCAGCTCCCACGCAGTGGACACCTTTGGCCCTTCATCCTTTTTTATTTATTTATTTTTTAATTTTGCCAACCACCTCACAAGAGATAGAAGTGAAAACCTGGGACTAAGCAGGTAGATAAGACACTGCATGTCAGTAAGTACAGGAAAGTGGCCCTGTAGTTCCCATGGGGCTGAGTGCTCATAACCCAGCTGGCACTACAACTCAAGCAGGGCCCTTCCACTGAGGATATCTGTGCTTCAGCATAGATGTGTAGCTCCCCAGCCACCTTATGTTCTTATCTGGGGCCATGGGTGACTCTGAGCTCAGACCTTCAGAAAAGGCTCCAGTGGGCAATTTTCTCTGCTGTTAGCAAGGCATCTTAAATACTGCATTTAGGATCTCATGTTCACAGAAAGTCAAAGAAATGGTCTCCAGAGATTTCACTGCCTCCATTAGTACCAAAACAAACTCCAGCTTCGTTCATAGCTAATCTCGGTGACTAAGAAACCTAAAAATGATTGGCATATTCATTCTGAACTGCTACAATGTCTGCTCCCCTCGCACAAATGAGATTCCATTCCAGTCAGCTACTGCATATTTATGCTCAGTCTTTCATTAACATAACGATCATGTGATGATTCATTATTCTTCACTACTTTGGGGGAAAGAAAAAATGGGGAAAAAAACGTGCTGTAATGGTGGGGTTATTTCACGCTTCCTGAATATTCAATCCAATCCTCCTGGTCTCTTTCTGTCCTCCTTTCTCCCCAAAAGCTTCACAGATCTTCAGAGAACTCCCACAGGAGAGGGTCGCTACCCTTCCCTTGCGTGCCCCTTGGGCTGCCATAACGCCACATGCATATAGAGCTACATCAGGGTGAAACATCTCCCTTTAAGGGTAAAATGTGGTATTGCACTCTAAATTCCTGTCCTGCAAAAACAAACAATACCATCAATTTGTTTCCAGTCAGACCTCCACCCCCTTGGGAAAAGCATACAGAACTTTCTGGTGGGAAAAATAGCTTGGAAATACAGCCACTTTACAAGAGTGAAAGTTGTCCCTTCATTCAGCTTGTCCTTCATTAGCCACCCTGGTACACTCCAGCAAGGACTGTGGCTCTAAGAGGTCCTTTGAGGTCAAAAGAGGCAAGTCCCTGGGGATAATGTAAGTCACTGGCAGTGTGCACACTGACAGGATTAGGAGGTCTGACCTAGGGCTGAGCAACCACATGGCCATCTGTAGGTGAACGTCTCTAAGGAGACAAGGCTTTCTGAGCAAGGATCCAATTACCGTGTGCACAAATTAAGCACCTATGTTCTCTGTTTTCTTTGAGCTATCTTACTGTGAATAATATCTTTCTCTTTTTCACCTTTCTGTTTGAAACAGAGGGAGCAGGTGAGGAGGAAAGGAAGGTTTTAAAATTCACGTGTTTCTCTAATTTAACTCTGGCAAATTGGATGAGGGGTTGAGTAAAACCACATTCCTGCCCATAGTTCCTCTTTGTCACAGACTAAGAGGTACAGGAGGAAGAGAAGAGCTCTCTGAGTCCACCTGACAGCTCCACAATGACATGCTGTGGTACTGGTTCTGTGACCACAGGGCACACCAGCCCGTGGCTTTCAAGCAAGGAGCTGGCTGGTGGGACTCAGCAGAGCATCCCAGGGGAAGAGCTTACAGTGTAAATCTGGAGCAACTCCACAGAATTAGCTGAGTGACTCCAGATAAGTTGTGGTCACACAAGTGTCCAAAGCAGCTACTTTTGATAGCAATGAAAAAGAGACCTTTTCTTTTCAGCCCTGAATCTCTCCTGAGATGTGCCAACGGTGTCAATGCAATGTCATTGCTTCCTGTGAAGTTGCATTCCTGCAACCGGGAGTGATGCTTCAATTCACTGGCTTCAGTGGTCATCTGAGGACAGGATTCCCTGCTGCTTGTCACAAGGGTTTTGTACCACCAGCAAATTCTGTTCGAACAGCAGCTGTGTCTGTTGGGTTTTGCATCCAGAGTTGCTCAGTAAAAAGAAATCATGAATTTGGTTACTCCCAAAATACTCCTTACAGTATGATGCCAATTATGGTAAAAACAGTAACAATAACCACAACGGATTCAAAAGCAGAGGGCCATCATTTTCATGGGCAAGATGTGAACAATGTGTTTTGGATCTTCACCCTTGCAGCTGCCCAAAAAGAAACTGTTTTTTTGGAGCTGTTTGGGTTCCTGCTAAAGTCCATTACAGTTCCCAACCTATTCAGTTTGTGAAGGAAATGGAAGGATAGCTGTGCCATTCAGTGTATTGATTTGGATGTAAGTAGTGCCACTGTCATCATCAGGAACGTGCACACGAATGGGGCAGGAGGATTGGGTCTGTTTTCTCCTCCGTTCTCTTTGATCTTCCAAGTGTCTTCTCTGCCAAGGTTGCATCAGGCTGCAAAGGCACTTTCTGCAACTCTGTATGATCTGTGTCTGTCCTTTATTTATTCAAAATGCATTTGCCTCTACATTTTAATCTGCTGTTCTCTCCCTCCCTTTTCTCTTGGTGAAGTCTAATTACAGTTTTATTCCAGGTCCATCTGGTTGCTAACGATGCTGGACATCACTGCTGAATTCATTCTAATATTTGTTGTGTATTTTCTAGGCTGGATGCTGAATAATAATATTCTCTGAGTTTGCTTTTGCTCCTGTTTCCTTCTTCCCTGTTGTAGCTTATTGTGTAGCCATGAGCAGCCATGGTGCAATTACTCCTCCCAGTGTAGATCTGCTGAGAGTTGCCTGTTTCAGATTGCAGAAAGAAGGGTGTTTTGTTTTTCTTTTCTGGTTCTGAGAAGATTTCCAAGTCTTCTCTTATCAGCTCCCTTCACTGGTGTGAACCAGTTGAAAGTGATTTCTCTGCTGTTTTTATTTTTATGTTTTTTTTCCCATTATTCCAGCCCCACACAAAACACAGGTTATAACTGTGAGTCTCAAAGCATCCTGTAGGCAGCATGTCAGAGTTTAGAAAGACATTTTTTGCCAAGGTCTGCTCCATGTGATGGTTGGATCCACAGTAATTCAAGGCTACTAAGCCTGGCTTATGCAGTGCCAATACTGGGATTTTTTGTTGTTGGTTTTTTTCCTTTTCTCCTTTTTACTCTCTACAACGCCGCCTGGGAACACAGCCTGACACTCTACCCATGACCTGACTCCCTGGCTAAGAATAGCAGTGGCAGTGCAACTTGGGTTCAGTCTCGCTGGAGACATGCTGCAGCTGGGAAACAGGGAGGTCAGACAGCCCACGCTCATAAAACCAAACACATAAAAGGAGCACAGAGGATTTTGGAGGCTTATCTCCATTTAGAGTTCCAGAACAAGGGTGTACAGGTGCTCAGTGAACCAAGGTATGAGTTTTTTTTGCTCAGGACATTGAACTGGGCAGGAAGTTGAGGCATGGAAGCTCATCTGCTGGGCTGAACAGGATTTTTCCCAAAGGGTCCTGTATCCCTACAACCCAGGCCACCAAACATCATGAAGGATGGGAGAAAGGCAAACAGTGCTGATTAGCATCTCCTGAGCCCTGCTTAAGACAATGCCAGACAGAAGTGGCTCTCAAAGAAATCCTACACAGCAAAGCGAAAGTATGAGCTTAGCACATGGTAGCCAATCAGTCACAGCTCATCCTATTCAGCCAGAGTCACAGTGATGCTGCATCTTCAGCATGAGTGAGCAAGAGGTCTGACTCTAAGCACATGCTGGAACTGACTCTGCTCCCATCCTCACCCCTTCCTAGCAGCATGCACAGGCTGCATTCACACTTTCATTTTGCAGTGCAGATGTGCTTTCAGGGTAGCATAAATACCAGTCCTGCTCTGTAGTTTTAAGACAGGAGCTAAAGCACTAATAACAGCAACTGTTAGGCTAATGGCTATCATAATACTTACTGTGGCTGGGTACAGATAAAGATAAGAACCTGTTTAAATAGCACATCTCCAGCTTGACTGCCCTCTGCCCTGCTGTGCCACAGCACATTGCTGCTTTCCACATCAGCACAGAGCCATACAGACAGGTGAATCTACATTTGCTCTGGCAGAAGGGGAGCCTTTTTTGGAAGAATATGACAAAATTCCTGTCCTCTTTCCCAGCCAAATCTAAACCAGATGGGGAAGGGAGCTATACAGCTAGGAATCAGAGATGTTTGGAGGACCTTGTGCTCAGCCCTTGCTCCCAAGAGCAGCCATACTCCACGTGATCTGTGTGGCTTCCCCTTCACCCCCACATCTCAGTCAGAGGTGAGAGGTAGTTGGCCCGGCATCGCGTTGGCTGGAGAAGGGCTGTTCACACAGGTCAGGGATGTCAGCAGTGGGCTATAGCCTGAGAAGCAACAGGTAGACTTAAGAGGAAAACCCCTTGAGGTGTCAGGGCAGTAAATCTAATGGTAATTTTGAACTGTTTTTGTCTGTCTAACATTCCTTTTTAATCCCCATCCTGCCTGCCCCTTCCTTATGTAGGGTTACTTTAGTGATCCTTGGAATGTTTTTGACTTCCTCATCGTAATTGGCAGCATTATAGACGTCATTCTCAGTGAAACTAATGTGAGTATTACTCTACCCTCCCCAGGATACCACCACCTCCTCCTCCTCTGCTGTTCCTTCTCTCTTTCTCTCTTTCCCTTTTATTTTTTTCTGATTTTTTTTTCCCTCTAGTCATGCTTTTATTGAACTTGCCGTCGTCCTTCTCCTTCTCCCAGGGAAAAAAAAAGGAGGGGGGGAACACCTCCTTCTTTTTCACTTGTCATAGCTCGCCCCAAGGCTGTGACTGGTGAAAGCGCACAGAGTTTGGGGTGTGTGTGCTTTTTTTTCCCTCCAAAAGGTAGACATGCTTGAGTGTAAGTTTCTGACTAACCAGGCTTTTGTTGATACCCTACAACATGTGAAACGTTACAGAGGTTTGAGCAATCAATACTGTAGAGTGGTAAGAGACTATTTAATATGCCCACGTAACCTCTTTCTTTTCTTATTTTTTTCCTCTTCTCTCCCTCTTTCATGCTTTGTTTTGTTTTGTTTTGTTTTTATTTTATTTTACCTTTTCCTTTTTTTCCCTCTTTTCTCCCTCTCCCTTTGTCTTTCTCCCTCTCCCTCTCTCTCCCTCTCTCTCTCTCTGTCTCTCCCTCTCTTTCTTTCACTCTTCCTCTCTTCCTTTCTCTCTCTTTCTCTTTCCTCGGCTTCTCTGCCACATGCAGCACTATTTCTGTGATGCATGGAATACATTTGACGCCTTGATTGTTGTGGGTAGCATTGTTGATATAGCAATCACCGAGGTGAACGTAAGTAGCTGGCGTCTGTCCATGATCGTGCCTGCTCTAACATTCATTTGTCTTTCCCGGGTTCTTTATTTTTTCCTCCCCCTCCCCTCTTTCTTTTGAGTTTGTTTTCAGAGGTTTTTTTTCTTTGTTTTTTTTTAAGCTCTCTTTTTTGGTTTGGTTTGGTTTTATTCTTTTGTTTTCTGGAACGACTTAAAGGACTGTTGCATCATTTTTCTTCCCTTCATAATCCGCCTGGCATGAATTAAACTGTATAGCAGGAAAAGTGATGGGAAACGTGGAGTGTAAGTGAAAAAGCTATCTGTGCCATGGGAAGCTGCTAGAAAAATCCCAGGCCAGCACTTTGGTCTACCCGGTGTTATGCTCTCCTTCCCATGGCAGTTCAGTACCCTCCACCCCACAAAGATCTAAAGGTCAGTTCTTTCGAGGTGGAACTACGGGAACCAAACCAAAAATCCTCCTGGTGCCTCCTCACCCAGGCTTCTTCCAAAGGAAATAAAGACCAAACCATCTCTGTTTTAGAGGAACGGGCACCTCATGCTTAGTTTGCAATTTGGAAGGAAGAATAAAATAAAGGCAGGTAAATTAAAAGCAGAACACGGAGCCCTAAGAAATGCAACGCACCATGTTTCAGCCCAGTTCAGTTTGCTCCATCTCACAAACTCCACCAGAACAATTGACACTGATTGGCCCCACCGGTGCCCTGCTCAGCAGACAGGTGAAGGATTGAGAAAGCCATGGAGACTGAAATGAACAGCTAGCGTTCAGGGGAATAAATCACATCAGGCAAGCTTTTTCCTCTCACTTTGGAGGTGGATGGATATAGCATTACTGAGTAAATGGACAGAGGACAGGCAGGAAGCACACAGATTCCTGAAATAAAGACTACAAAGGAACCACTGACCGCAGACTAAAATTTTACTCCAAAACCCAGCTTAGCAAAGCCAAGAATGTAGCAAGAACAAAAGAAAATTGCTGTAAGGATGTTAATGAAGAGCAAACCTGTCATGCCTTTGCAGAGTGATGTGACTGTTGAATAAATATTCCAGCTTGGAATTGCCCAATGCTGTGTAGGCAAACAAATTTCTCCAGATTCTGATACTTTGATTCAGAGTGGGTGAATGAAATATTTGATGTGACACGAATCTGTTTTCCTTTTGAGAAATCGGTCCGTGCATCTTTCGTATGTCCTGCTTTCTATTCTAATGTCACCCAGAATTCTGGAAACAATTTTGAGTGCCCTTTTTCTAGAGAGAGATTAGGATTGGATTGAGTTCGCAGAAGGAAATCACAACGATCGGCAGGTTGGAGTTGATAATTTTCAAGAATAACATGAAAGTCTTTTTGCATCACACTTGTCATAAGAAACTAAACAGGAATCCTATGAGTATGCTTCAGATTGTGAAAATACTCAGCGCTCATCCACAGAGGCAGAACTGTACACAGTGAGGAAATAATCACAGAGATTATGAAGAGATTAATTCTGCTAAATATCAGCAAGATTTTCCTGACCGTTATATTTGAGTCTGTAGAAAAGCGGTCCAATCCTTTTGTTTTGCCAAATAAATGGGAGCCTGTCCTGGTGTATCACAAAAACTCTGTGATGGCAGGAAAATCTAATGGATCCTTTTAATGAAGTTCACAGTTATTTCCTACAAACGAAAGGACTTTTTGCATCTCGGTATAAAACATTTTGATATACATCTCATTATACTTCAGTGATCTGAGAGGGAGACATAAGTCACCCAGGCTTCCTCCTATAGTTAGTGGTCAGAAGGACACCTCTCCCCAGGCCAACTGTTCCTCCTGTATTTCTGACAGGGAGAAATGAATGGCTCTGTGGAGGTGCCCACCCAGTGATGGAGTGTCTGGGTTTGTCAGGTTTGTCTAGACAGCCAGGTCTCAGACACCAAAGTTAAGCAGGATAAATAGCATTTGTGCTTGGCATGTTGTGGAGAAGGTCACACTGCTGCTAATTGGGCTACATCCAGATCTTCAGTCTCCAGGGCTATCCGTAGTGGTGTATTTAATTACTATAGACAAGGCTTCCCCACTCTTCCATTCCTTGCTTAAATTCAAGTTCATGCCTTGCTACAGAAGTCTGTGTGGAAGGAGGATATGCCTTTATTCAAACGCCTGTCTTAGTTGAGGAGGCAGCAGGAGAGGCCCTGACGCTTTTAATGCAAGTTACAAACAGCATTTCATGATGGTCCCTGTGTTTCCTCTAAAGAATCCTTTCCTTCTATACAGTTTTAACAGATTTCTGCACACGTCTTTTTGTTACCTGGCATGTTTAAATCTTCTCTTTTTATCTAGGCAAATCCTTTGCTACTAGTTTCTGACGTTTGTCACTAAAAACTTGCACAATCTTTTGATGCACTGATAAATGAGCAGCAGCTATGGATGGAGTTTGTTCTGAAATGATTTGAAATCCCTTTGCACTTATAACCCTTACTGAATAAGAGAATGTATTGTATGTTGGTTTGTCCTGTCAGATTCCCTTCCTGCTAGCAGCACTTGATATGTTACACCTGTGGCAGATGGGCTTTGGAAGTAGCAGCCCATCTTGGATGGACAGTTGTCATCTTCCCAAGCAGAGTGAGGCAGTTTATCAGATACACTTCTCCCCTTCTCCTCTGGAGCTTGTTGCTTTCTTGCTGTTTGTGGGTTTGAGCAAACCCTGCCTTGTGTTTCTGTACACTGTCTTGTCTTGTTCCAGCTAGACCTGGAGTCTGATAAAGAAAAAAAAAAAATGTCAACAAACTCCACTAATTGGAGAAGTTAGTCTGGTCAGTGCAGGTAAGATGTTTTTGCCCAAGGTATTAGAAGCTGATGGACAACTATGGTAGAGTCTTTGGAGTTGCTGCTCTTGGAGCTGAGGGACAGTTTTCACTGCAGTCAGTCAGGGAAGGCAGAGACCTGGCACAGGTTGGTCTGACATGAGGCCATAGGCGTGTAAGCCTCAGTCCCTGTGAGGTTCCCCAGAAGTCTGTAACCAGAGAAGGCATTCCTGGCAGGGGTTGGGCTGCGATAGCTGTAGTTGTGGTGAGAGCTCTGGCAGCACAGCGATGTGTGTGCAGGTATGCGTTTGCTTAAGTGGAGCACTTCTCCTTGCTCTGTTTATTCCTTTTGACAGTTATTTTTGTTTCTTGAAAAGGAATTCCCCTGACCAAAACCTTCGTTAAGATATATGTGAGTGTGCATGTGTGAGTCTTTGTGTCTGTACTCCGTTGGTTGTAGTATATGTTCCTGAATGTGTTTGGATACCTGTGTTTGGGTTACAAATTCATGGGAGAGTGCTCAGACATGAATCCGTATGTGTGGGAAAGGGAGTGAGTATGCAGGTAACATGTATTTGCGTGACTGTTGATGGAGAGATGTGAGTTGTTTATATATAACTGAGTACATGCATTTGTTTTCTGAGCCACTGTGGCTGCCCTAATGTGCAAGTTTGATTTGCTCATGGGTGGGTGTTTCTGGCTGAAAGGCTATAGCTGTATGCAGGCATGTTCATCTGCATGCCGGTGGGTGAGTGTAGACTTGCATGTCAAACTCAGCTTATGTTTGTTGGCATGGCTGTGTATTCACACACAGTGAGAAGGCATGTGCTCATCAGGCAGGCCCCCAGTTTGACTTCAGCATTCCCAAGTCCTTCAGAATGCCCCCACTTAAAACACCTCCATCATAAGGAAATATGTCAAGTGGTAAGTTCAGTTGTATTACATTAGCCCCCCCTGCTTACTGTAACATGGGAACACCTCCCAGATCCTCGTAGCCAGTCCCACACACATACAGAGATATATTTCACACCACTGACAGTATGGAAAGCATACCTGGTGGATATCAAAACTCCTTAAGAAACTAAAGTGTGCTGGGGGAGGTTCAAATCTGAATCATAGAATCACAGAATGGCTTGGGTTGAAAGAGACCCCAAGGATCATCAATCTCCAACCCCCATGCCGCAGGCGGGGCCACCAAGCTCCATATCTAATAATAGACCAGGCTGCCCAGTGTCCCAGCCTTGAACACCGCCAGGGAAGAGGCACCCACAACTTCTCTAGGCAGCCTGTTCTAGCACCTCACCAATCACTAAGGTCAGAAAGACCAATAAGGTCATCCAGTCCAACCATGGTGCATCTACCATGCTTCAACTCTGTTTAAGTGCTAAGACCAAGCATATTGTTTGGGGAGTAAAATGAAAGATGATGTAGTATATGGGGTGGTAGTACCTAGGAGGTAGGGCCTGTAAGTCATATTCCTTGGACCCTGCCTAGGTCCTTCTACCTCAGCCTTTCAGCAAATTTGAAATTGTCTTTATTCCTTAAGTTACGAAAGCATTGTCAGTAGTGTTTACAAAACACTTTGGAAGAAAACATTACGGTGATAAAAAATGATTACCATCTATTGTAACAACAGTAGGAATGAAAACGTTACAGCAGTTGAAGAAAAGCTAGCAAATTTGGAATGTATCATCCCAGAAGTAGCTTCAGGCAAAGGCTTGCATTTCTTTCCACATCAGCAAACAGAACCCAGAGTTCAGTGCTGTGCAGCTGACTGACAGCCTGCTGTCACCTCCTCCAGGCACAGAAGGTTTCTCATTTCAATTTGTTGTGCTGTATCAGAGGGGGAAATCAAGTTTGATTTGTGTTCTGTGCAGCAGTGGCCCTAAGTGATGGGAGAAAAACAGTCAGGCCCTGAAAAAGCTACTAATGTGATGTTCTTCCTCTCAGCTGGAGAGAGAAGACCTTTCTAGTCCATAGGGCCCTTTCTCCTTCATCCATTTCCCTGCCAGTGTCAGACCAAAGACTGGCTGTGGCTGAGTGCTTGCCACCTAATGATTCTGATGGCTGAGCTGAATGGGCTCCTGTGGCCAGTTGGTCCATCCAGTTGCAGTGGATGCTCATGGCTGCAGAGGTGTGAGTTACAGAGGCATGGTCAGGTGAGAGCATGCGTATCTCTAGAGTGCAAGTGTAGCTTTCAGTGTCCATAGGGATGTCGTGTGTTTGAGTCTGTCTGTCTTGAAAGGATGCTGGGAGAGGAGGATGTACAGGTACATATGTGTGTGTCAGCCACATCTGGGAGTGCATGAGGATGACTGAGTCAAAGTATCTGGACTGTACACATCACACCTGTGCTGCTCAGTGACTGTGAAAGCACCTGTGTCTCTGAGTGTGCCCGTGGATGCTGAGGGATGTACAGAGGAGGAGGTACATGAGGCAGGTATACAGTATGACGAGTCAGGGGGTGTGCACAGATATAAGATGGAAAGTGCCTGGCATAAAGAGTTGCTGACTTGTGGCTTATGTGATGGAAGCAGTACAAGTTTTCATATGAGTGAGCATTTTGACAGGTCTGAGAGTTGATGGAAACGTTTCTGGTTTTGGTTTGATTTGTTGTTGTTTTTTTTTTTTCTAAATGGGAGAGATGACAGGAGGAGAAAACAGGAAGGTACAGTTTGGTGTGTGATCTTATCCATGGTGGCATCTGGGAGACATAGAACCGCAGAATGTCTTGGGTTGGAAGGGACCTTAAGGGTCAATAAGTTCCAACTCTAGTGCTATACCTAGGGGTTTCAGGAAATGACTACCCTATGAAGAAGGTTAGAAAAACTCCAAACCCATCTTGTTGCATTCCTTCCTCTGGAAGAATGCTGGATAGGTCTGTTGCGCCCAGACCTGCTGGATATGGTTAGCTATTTGTCTATGAGGTTCGGGAGGGCCGAGCACGTTACATGAGGCATTTCTGAAGAGGTTTCCAAATAGTGCTAGGAAGTCATCTGAAGGTTGCAGCTGTGTTGAGTTCTGAGGACAGGTGCAGTAAGGGAGATAACCAAGGTGTTCAGATCCCAAGAGTCCTTGGAGATCTGTGCACTGATTTCCCCTTTGGTCTCTTTTATTTCTGAATAAAGCAGCTCAGGCTTAAACCAGACGCATGGAGGCTTTTCGTACAGTCATCCTGCTTTTGGTGTCAAGAGGCTTCATTTGATTTGTCATGGGCTCCCGCTCCCATTCTTTGGAATATCTGACAGCCTATACTCAAGTCTCCCTCTCACCTCCTCCTGCACTCTTCCCTTTTAACCCGCCCCTTCCTTTCTTCCTTTTCTCCCTCACTTTCCTCTCCCTTGTCTCCAGCCACAGTAAACCTCACAAGTTCATTCTCACCCTCAATCAATGTGTCTGAAGGCAGAGAACCAGTGGCTCTAATCCTGCAGCCCTTACCTAGGCAGAACAGCCCCGGGGCATTCTGTCTTTGCAAGGGCCGGAGCAGGCGACCCCACTGACACAACCCTGTACACACACACACCCCGCAATGGGAGCAAGGATCGGTGGAAGGACGACATACATCTAGCCTGCACCTCAGTTGGGACTGGCACTCATCTCTGTCGCTGCGTCTGTCTGTCTGTCTCTCTGTCTCTGCCTGTCTGGTTTTCTTTGCTTCCACGCCCTTTGCTGCTCAGATTTTGGCCATCATCTGCCGCCAGACACAAACCTTTGCGGTTCCCAGAACTTACAAGTTTATGTGCCCAATCCTCCAGCAAAAAGGCAGAAAATACCTCCTTCCGTCTCCCTTCCCCTCTCTCTTTCTCAAATGCCACCTAGCAGGTAGCAGAGGCCTCCGAATGAAGTAGCAAAGGGCTGGAGAAGCACAGTGGCTTCTTTTGACATCCGTGTTGTCATACCCCTACTGCTGCCATCCTAGAAGTTGTATGTAGTCCTGAGCTATCCCTGTGTGCGTGTATATGTATGTATATGTGACTTGTTTTCTTTTTGGAAAAAACACTGATAAAATTGTTGGGGGGTGGGTGGGAGGGTGTCGATTTTGCCTTTTTTTTTGTTGCCTGGTAGTGTTTTTTATCGCTAGAATAACCCAGGTAACACACCGTAGCTTCTCTATGCAAGAAGCCACGTTGAAGCATGGTTGTGAGCTGTAGCAGTGGTATATGGTGCTTTATTTTGCCTTTGGTGATCTTCAGCAAAGCTACCCTCAGCTCTCCCCCAAATTAGGATCAGATCGATTCAAATTTGACCGCCTTCCACATTTAACCAACAATCCTAGCGCATGTTGGTGAGAAGGAAGTACGGTAAGACGACCTGAGCACAACCATGTTTGAACAGGGGTCTTTTGGTTTGGTTTGTGTATTATTACTTTTATTATCGTGAGGATGGGGCCTCTTCTTTATTTTTATTTCTCTTTTGGCTTAAGAAATGTTGGTATTCTGAATGCATTTCCAGAGTCCGTAATAAGATTTGCCCATTCAAAGGGGTGTTTTTGGTAACGGGACAGATTTTCTGTTAAAAAAAAATATATATATATATGAAATATGGGCAAACAGAAAAAAAAAAAAAAAAGTGGGTTTATTTTTTTTTTTTCAGAAAAGGGAGTAGTGAAGGCCAGTGATTCCTTCCTCATTTACCTGCTTGAGCTGTTGCTGGTGATGCTGGTGATTAACAGTCTTAGCAATGCACTGTAGGAACAAAGTATGTTGTTTCCCCATTGACAGACTCTCCATACCACCCAGATTTGAGGAAACACCTCAGTATTGCAGTTTCCACAACACTTCTGGTTATACTTGGCTTAAACATTATTGCAGGTGCATGGAATTAGCCAAATGTTTGTTTTTTTTTAATGGAGGGGAGATTTCAAAGCAGCATAAAAACAAGTTTGTCTGACCATGTAAATGTAACCACACACATTCTGATTAATGAAAATATGAGAAACAGAAGGTAAAGAACCCAGGAGAACAGATCCCAGTAACCTAACTATAAAAGTATTATAAAGGAAGTTAGATGGCCCTATAGCTGTAAGGCCTGACGTATAATCCTGCCTCGAGTCCTCCTGGGTGAAAGCGTTCAGAGCTCACTTCAAAACAATAGGGCTCTGTGCCTCAGGGACTGCACTGGGAAGTGGGTGTTGCTTTTAATTCCTGCTGGCTTTCACCTACCCAACACCTCTGTGCATTTTTATCGCTATGGGAAAGAGTCACAGTTTCATATTTGACTATGAAGTATTGTTACAACAGCTAATAGTGAGAAGGCAGAGTACTACAGGCCTTGTCCTGAGCTTTTTCAGTGGTGACATAAGTGTGTGGCACATGTGTTTAAGTACGGAGGGTTCTTTAAAAAGCCACATCCAGATTTTCTGGCCAACATTTTTCTTCTCCTTTTTCTGTATATCTCTTTAAAAATAATAATAATAATAATAATAATACATTATTCTTGCATCAGCAGTTGCAATACAAATACACTTACTTACATTTTCTTTTTAATGCCAACATGTTTTTCTTCAAAGGTAGTTAAAATGTTCAAGAGAAAAAATAATAAATAACATTAGAACTGCCGCAAGCTGGTTATATTTTCCATTGGCTTCCCAGCCAGGATAAATCATTTCTGTGGGCTAGAAAAAGTTTCTTGTAACTTTCCCTGAACTCCAATAGAGTATCTTTCTATGAATCCATAGAAAAGCTCTAACTCCTTAAATCATCTCTTAACAAACTGACATTACTTAGTGATAGCTTCCCAAGCACCAAAAACTACCATTTCAGCTCAGCTGAGTTCAGATCCAGCTAGCTCTGTCATCTAAGGCTATTCCTAGCAGCCAGGAAAGATGCTTTCTGGCATTTAATTCACCTTTTTGTAAGACCTATTTTGCCTAGAATGCCCAAGGAATTTTCCAGCACCACTATTCTGAATATGCAGATTGAAGTAATAAAGGGTGCACGGTTCTCTGTATTTCACTCATTCAGGTACGCAGTAAAAGCTTTGGTTGTTCTTCCAAAATTACCAGAGCTTTTAGTATCAGTTCTCCTAGATCTCACTGTAGGCACCATCTCTTGGTATTATGCATAGTTAGAGATCTGCTAACTGGTTCTAGATCGCACTGCCAGTTTGCCAGCAGCAAAGGTGATAGGAGAAGGGAAAAAATGTAAAAACACAACTATTTTACATGTCTTCCTCATTAACTTTCTCTTCCTCCCTGCCTTCTTACCCCCAGCTTCTTCTCCCAGATTTTGCTAAGATCCTGAGTAGCAGAGATCATGCTTTCCACAGCACTGGGATTAGTTTTCTGCAGGGCAGCAACCTCCACCTACTCTGCTAGTGATTTTCCTTGTCTTTCTTCAGCCAAGATTCCATCAGCCCGGTAGAACGGTTGAACCCTTTGTGGGGTTTTTGTGCCAGGCACTCAGCAGCAGTTCAGCATGGTGAAGTGTACCATTCTGCACACCCAAATGTACAGATCAACAGCAGTTGGTGACGTTCCTGTTATATAAAGCCCTCAATGTGGTTTTTCTGGCTAGTAGGCAGGAGAATGTGGCCTCCCAGACAGATTTTTAATCAAAGGTAAACACAACTAATTTTATTCTTTCTAATGTAGACAAAACAGCATCTACGCAGATCCCACACCACTCTCTCCACCTTCATAAATACCAACCAGGCAAACATAAGGGAGTTTTGCTTGTTTTTCAATTTCTCACTAGACAACTGTTTTTAAAATGGCAGTTCCTTCACTTACTGGTCTGTTCTTCATGGGAACTGTCTGGCACAACATGCCAAGAAAATGACTTCTGCTTGATGTATCTTCCTAGACATCTGCTCAGTGGGACCCATTCCCAGCTGCATCCAGATGACCTAACAGTAGACACTAGATTGCTTCTTATGGTCAGCTGATTGATAGCCAAGACTGTGAGTCTGGTTCTAATTGCTGGTACAACTGACCATGTTGCAGAACAATGGGACGTCCCAGCTGGTCCCATCCTATGTCTCAAAATCCACTTTTAAAATGGGAGGTGCCTGGCTGCAGCGCAGACTAGGAGAAAGCCACATCAAGTGACTTCTTTTCCTAAGCTGAACAGACAGGAAGGCAAAGGTGTCTCAGCAGTAAAGAAACACTTGTTAATAGAAAGACAATAAAACAAATAGATATTTAAAGCTAGGGCTTCTGTCTCATCTGCTTGCCCAGCCTTAAGCACAGTAAATGAAACACAGTGATTATTATCTTTCATCCAAACAATCCCTACCATTTTTTTAGTTTATTTTTTTTTTCACTGACAAATTCATCAAATCAATAATCATCTATTCTAGAAAGAGACGCAGAGCAAAAAGTATTGCTCAGTAGTTTTGTAAGAGTCTCCACATAACCACCTGTAGCATGCTTCGATAATGCTGGTGATTGACATTTCCAATCCCAGAATGATTCCTGTATAAACAGACAGAGATCGAGCGTGCGTCAGAAAGCACTTCTTTTCTAGGAAACCTCATGTTGTGCTTCAATATGAAATAACTTTCTAATTGAAAAAGCCGTGAATGCACAGCCTATGAATGAAATCCTAACTGCTACAAGTCTTAAATGAAAATGGTCCATTGCAGACTCTCTCTTTTGGGCTGCTGGTGTCTCTGGGTAGCCTCTCTTGAGCAAAGATCCATTACTTAAAAGTAACAGGGTCTGCTCTTTCATCTGTACCCACTGTCACTTGCAAAACCAAGTCCTGGTGTCGATGAGATGTGCAGTTTCTTTCACCTTCATCAAAGCATAACATGCTTGATTCATCTTCACCCTGCCAAAGAGCCTTTGGGCTTGCCAAAGGAAGGATTCTGGCAACAATGCAGAGTCTTTGAGCCGGTAGGCTGCCTGCCTTCCTCCTTGATAAAACACGATCTAGTCTCCCTGTGGCTCCCTTTGTGCCTGGAAGAGTTGCCAGACTAAAGACTGGATTTTACTGCAAACCACAGGCCTGCTTCTGACCTTAAACACCACTGGTGTAATTATTAGTTGCGCAGGAGTTGCAAAGATGCACCTTACTGGATTCACTGCTTCTCAGTAACCCATTCATACTGAATTCACAGCAAACCTCTGCACAGAAGGAGCCCTACAAAGTAAGTCTCCAGAAATCTCCTCCTTTCTGCTATATGCACGTGAGGCTGCCCAGAGAAACCCCAGTGGCACCGATATGCAGAGGGCACCAAGATTCAGTCTGTTCTTTATTATTTCTTTATCGTTTTCCCACACCATACAATCCTATCAGCTAATTACTAAATAATTAACAAGTAGATGTAGAAGAAAGGGCTCAAATGTTGAGTACATTGAAGACAAGTACAGCCATGACAGAGGATGGACATGTTTCTAGGAATCTGCTTAGTTTATGAAATCAGCAGCCTGAAGGTAATATGAAGCCAGGGGATGATACACATCCTCTCAGTGCAATGAAGTATTAAAAGATATTGGAGACAAGGGTAACTCCTCAGGAAACGCATCTTAGAGAGGAGCTTTACTGCTATTACCCTTTCCTTTCCAAGGCAGGCTGCAGGATGGCATGAGGAATGGAAAAGGCTGCACCTTGCACAGCACACAGCAGCATCACTTTGAAGTAACCAAGACTGAAATGAATGTTTTGAACAACCTCTTTCTTTTTCATTTCAAGACCAAAGCTACAGAACTGCAGAATGGTTTGGTTTGGAAGGAACCTCAAAGCCCATCCAGCCATAGGCTGCCACCCAGCAGCTCAGGCTGCCCAGGGCCCCATCCAACCTGGCCCTGAAAAGTCCAGCAATGGGGCACCCACAGCTTTTCTGGACAGCTGTGCCAGGGCCTCACTGCCCTGTGAGTAAAGAATTTCCCCCTAATATCTAATCAAAATCTTCATTCTTTTAGCTTAAAACAATTCTCCTTTGTCCTATCAGTGGTATGATCTTAGTAAACAAGAACCTTAGCAGACGAGTCATGTCAGAGTCTTGCTCTCTATTTGCAGCCCTCTAAAGCATCTGTGTTTTCAAAGTACTACTGAAAATAAGAAGCCAAGATGATGAGTCTGTTTAGGTGTTTGCAATGGGAGAACCTGGAGGTGAAAACAGTCTTCAGGAATGAGTCAAAACCAGAACCAGGCTGTGCTCCATTTGAAACACCAGGTTTGCCTCACAGAGTTTCCAAGACACTGGAAGAAAAGAAAGAAAAGGAAAAAGAGAAAGAGAAAGAAAAAGGAAAAGGAAAAGGAAAAGGAAAAGGAAAAGGAAAAGGAAAAGGAAAAGGAAAAGGAAAAGGAAAAGGAAAAGGAAAAGGAAAAGGAAAAGGAAAAGGAAAAGAAAGAAGAATGCCCAGTGTAAGGAATAATGCAAATCTTCCTAAAGAGATGGATGAAAAGAAGCCTGCCCTTTCCATCAGAACACTAAGTACACTCCTGGATTTGGTGCTTAAAGACCATGTTAAGTTTTGATGTAGGAAAGATAATGAAACCTGCTGGACTATTTAGTAACAGCAATGAGGAGACAATTGACATGGATGGTAATGGAGCAGAGGAAAGCTGGAGACCTGGGAACTCTGTGTTCTCACTTTTTGTCCCAGTCTTGCTCAGCGGCCAGGACTGCTCCTGGAGTCATCAGCCTACTCTGGGCTGGGATAGCTTCATTACCTCCTGTTGGAATGTTTGTCCTGTGAACCAGGAATGGGGCAAGTGAGAAAGGAACTGGAATGGAAAAAGTCCACTCTGTCAAATATGGAATCTGGCAGAGATGTTCAAATCAATTAAAACCTCTCCTCAGCTGACATTCAGAGTAGAAAATCTGTTAAATTACTCCACCTTTAAAACTATAAGTTTCTGCATGCAGCTGGCCTTTCAACATTTATTTTCATGACTCAGTTTATCTTCTGAGCCTTCATATCTAGTTGTTCTAAGGCTTTGTTTGTCTACCTGTACCACAAAATACAAATAACAAAACATAGGCAAGCTGCACCTGCTACTTCAAGTCAGACCTGTACTTGTACCTGAAGATGAGCACTGCATCTCTGAGTGTTTAATATCTTCTTCTTTCATACGAACACCCCAAGTCTGATTACCATAAGACTTGAACTCATCATTTACCCAGAGCTAATGAGAAGGATTATTAAAACATCCTGAAAATTAGGAACAATTTGCATGGATATACTTTACCAATTGTTCTGCTTTCCCTCTGAAAGTCCTGAAAAAAAAGCAGAGCTTTCAGCTGTATATAAAGGGATTCTTTCATTAACTGCCCAGTAATTGTCAATCTGAGGTAATTTGCATAACCAAATTAGAGCAATTGACTTCCCTTATATTTACCTGAAGCGCTTGAAACCATAAGATAACTGTCTCACAATTTCATGGATATATATATATGTATGAAATTAATTAATAACCTATTCAAATTGGTATGATTTGCATATTTGAAGCTAATTACTAAAGTGAGCTCTAGAATTTCAACATCTTAGAATACACGGGAAATAAAGGTGTAAAAACGGCTGGAAAATGCACTTGCTGTTAAAGTAACCTTGACACCATTAACTGGTTTTGGGATAGGCTTTTGCTCACACAGAGATGCTAATATTTACCCTGGGATCTGAGATTGTATGGAATCTATGTGATACACAAACATATATATCTTGCATTTGTGTGTGCTAGCATTACATGTAAAGTGACTCACATAGTGCTGGCAGAAGAGTAATGGCAGCTCCTCCTATTGCACTAAATAAAAACGCAGCTTCCCAGGGCCGGAAATCTTCTGCAGGGCTGCTGGAGGATTAGCCTGTTGCATTGCTCTTCCCAAGGACATCAGCAAGGTGTTCACCATTTGCCCGAGTAAAAGCAGCATCATATGCACCGATTCCCTGTTTTCCTGCAGGATGGTGCTCTTTTCTAATAGATGCTAAAACCACACCTGGATGTATGGAAATGATGCCAAAAATCCCCCTTGCTTCATCCAAATTACAGCTCTGTAGATGGCTGATGAAAATGAAAACGTTTGCTTCCGTAACTAAAAACAGTGCCGGCCAGGACTGGTTTTTCCACAGTTGCATAACATCTCTAATTGAAACAATAGCTCTAACTGACATGAAGACTCCTATTGACATGCACAAGGATACCGTGTCAGATTTTAACCTCGCATTTCTGAAGTGCTTTTTTTCAGCATTTGCCGTGTTTCTGCAGGGCGCTTCACTTTCAGTGTCAGTATTCTTCTAATAGAGAAATGCTTTTGTAGCGAAGCAAATAACTCCCGGCTAGTTTAACTCAAAATATTCCCACAAATTCTCAAAGGAATGTGCGCTTAATGAAAGAATGCAGTGTTTGAACAGCTTGCATGGCTTGTAAGAAAAAAAGATCTTGCTAATAATTTGATTTTGCTGTAAGGTTGTAGGAATGGAGAATGATGCCATCTGCAATCCAGTAGTATTCACTGTCAGAGAAATAGCAGATACATTTCTGCCAGGCCTTATCATAACTTCACAGACTTCGGTGGCAGGTGGATTATCTCTGGAGTATTTGTGATTAAAACCACACACAGCAGTGGCAGAGAGATGACTCTGGAGGGGGTTGTGGTAACTCCCCAGTGTAATGGCTGGCTATCACCTGTGTGCTAGGTTACCCTAAAATCTACCTACACCCATGACAGGGGGCAGTCGGCCCGCAGGCCACTGGCCCAGAAGGAAAAGAAAGACAGGGAAAAGGAAATAAATACAGCGGCAACGATCTAAGGAGGCACACTTATTTACTAAAATACTATATCAGAATACAGAATAAGACAATATAATACAATATAACAGGAATTAAGGCTAACGAATCAAGTAAAATAAGAGAGAGTGAGTCCTGAAACCGAGAGGCCTACTGTAACTCTAGGCGAAATGGCTGGCACGCTCCCACACGGCTCTCCCCCTGGCTGGCAAGGTCCAAGAGAGTGAGTCCAGCACTGAAGTGAGATTATATAGTCCTCGTCATATGACTGGGACATTCAGTCATTCAGTCTTCTTTCTGTGAGCAGCAGATTCATCAAAATTATCTATGCTTAACATGATGGTATGATGTGGAATACTGATAACAAAATTACAACATTGCAAAACCATGACAACCTGCCAGCAGCCGAGCCGATTTGGAACCCTGACTTTTCCTCTCCCTGCACAAGGACATGTGTTACTCAGCTTCCTCAGGTCTTTCAGCTTTTTGACACTACAGACACAAGAGAAACTCCAGTGGCGTGGCTCTAACCACATCTCCATGGCACTGATAAATTCTAGATCTCCTATTGCCTGGTAAATTCTTGGTCTTCCTGAAGCTTGTGTCTTCTTAGACCACATCTCAGCTTTTGTGTGACGCACGTGTGAAATAAAAATCTCCAGAACAATGGTGCTATTGGCTTGCAGCTGCCTTATTTGTGATCTCTACAGCCAGTCAAGATTAAAGCCGCCAACAAGATGAAACAATCCTTTAGTTCTTTCTACCCTGCTGTAGCAACAAAAACAAAGCGCTGTTGCCCACCTGGTATCCCTAATGAAACTACTTCTAATTTCATTTCCTTCTGAATCTTAATTACATTTGTACAGTGAGGTAATTTTCCCAGAATGTCTCTTTCTACCATCATTTTGTGCCTAAGAATGTTACAGATGCAGCGTGGCTGAAGTAGACCACAGCCTTGGAGGACTTCAGAATACAAGCCTTGAGCTCAAGAAGACCAATATTTTGTATTCTGGAACTGCAAATGAATTACACAGCACTGCTGCCAGCTCAGGTGAACTCTGCAGTGCAGATTCTCAGAGGAATCCTTCCTGGAACAAGGAATAAAAAGCAAGTGGCTTCAGTGTATTCTACATTGTATGAATTGACTACCATCAACAGTACCAGTCATGGGAATGCCTCCTGCTCATACTGTCATCCCAGCGATAATCAGGCTTCTATAAGTACTGAAACTTACCTACCCAGCAGTTACAGAGCCTCCTTGGATTTACTAATTCTCTATATGATGCATGATCCTAATGGAGTTCCCCTGTTTCTGGGTGCTGATTTCTCTGCTACCCTTGTAGCTGTCAGAAAACCAGCCAAAAATAATCAGGTGGCTCAAACCTCTCAGCGTGGTCCCTGTCTCTAGTCTTGCACAGGGGCAAGGAGGGATTGATGCCTCTTCTTGGGATTTTCCTACTGAAACCTTCATTTGAATTTATTAGCTTGCCTTATTATTTTCTTCTAAGTCTCTGTGTATCAGAAAAGATTCTAAGCCAGGGCTCTTTCAAGGGTCTTCAATACTACCATGATGGTGTAAGACCTTTAGTCTTTTTCCTCACTTTTTGGCTTCTGTCTTTACAGCTCTTTAGGACCAAGTCGTCCTCTCTCAAAAACTTAAAGAATTTCAAGATGTGCAGTATTTTGTAGTACAGTATTGGCTGTTATATGTCGCCCTTAAAACACTGAAACTGGTTCTTCCAGTATGCAGATTTTATCCTCTCCTAGTTTACAAAGCATGTTGGATTCAGCATCTGGAAAGCCCCTAAACATAATGTTCCTATTACAAGCAATATCTCCTTAACTTGGTGGCATGATCAGATATGACTCAAATGTGAGTCATTGTGTATGAACATTGAAGGAGATTCAGGCCCACTGCCACCTACCCAGGTGGAGCAGCACTGGTTAACCAGAGAGCAGGACTGGCAGGAAGACAGAACAGTTACCTTATTCTGAGCTGAGTTCTCTGAGATTTTAAGTATTTCTCCATTGAGTGCACATGCCTTCCTGGGAACCTTCTTAGCTGGGATCTTGAATCACAATGGGTGCAAGCTGTGCCTTTTATTTTTGTGCTCCCAGGGGCTTTAAGGCTTATCCTACCGAATCCTTATGTTGATTTCTAGTACCTGCTTCTCTGTTTTTTGACCTTTTCTACTCCTTAACATCTGCTACCTTTTAAAATACATTAACATCGAGAATAAGTTTTAAAAGTAATAATAATAAAAGGAATGGCCCAATCAGTTCAGTGCATTCATCCCCATTGTCCTGCCTCATATTTATCTCTTGCCCCTCTTAACCTGCTGATTCCTTTTTGTATCACTCACTGTGTCTCTGGACTTGCTTGTGACTTATACTTGAGGTCTCCTTTCTGTGTGATGGAAGTTGCTCAGAACATCATCTCTTGGCTGATCTCACTGTTATTGTTGTTTCCCTTTCTGATTCAGCTATGTGCATAGTACTTGTCCCCCAAATGACAAGAGCAACATAGAATAGAGCAAAGTTTCTTTGCAGGTTAGACCTTAAGTAGAGGAAGAGATGGCTTCAAGAGAGTACAGCCAAGGCTGCCTTTTGTTACACAGTGTTGCTTATCCAAAACCTCCTTCAAAGATAATAAACAGCTGAGGATTTGCTGTTATACATTGTTCTGAGATATGCATAAATGAACTCTTGTCCTCTTCAACTGGGCATTCAGCACTGACTTTAATTCCAAGTACCTATCATCATGTCTCGATCCTTCATTCTCAAGTGCCAGGTGCTTGTCTTTGTCCTTAAATTGTCATGCTCTCATCCTTTGCAAGGTTACAGATTTTCAGACAATCTAGCAATAGCTTTCTGTGTTATCCTTAGGGATGGCCACACTAAAAATTACAGCAACAGGCTCTCAGGTATCCCTGCCCAGGTCCATATGGTGACTCTTTGGCATCCATGGAAAATGGTAGTATTTGTTTCCCCTCTCAAGCTGAGGACTGATTCTGCTTCTCTATACCCAAGTTCAAAATACTGTCGAGTACAAGCTTATCAAGAAATTCAACCCATTTTGTTAGAGTTTGTACAGATATCACCTGCCAGCATTAATGGAAACTTTTGTATGCTGCTTTTGAGTGTTTATTGTAGGTAGGGATACTCTATGTTCCATATTTGACTCCATCTTAAAACGTAGGCCAGTTACTTAAGGAAATAAAAGAGGAATAAGACAAACTCTGCCCCACTCTCTTATTGAAAAGGATATTCAGAGCTTCTCGTTCCTCGTTCTCCAACATGTTGCCAGCTTCCTCTAAGCTGACCATCCCATATCAACAGTGCCATCTTAGCTTGTTACAATCATATCCTTTTATACAGATTTTTTACTGTGACATAACTATTTTCCTCACATTCTGATGAGGCACTAAAACTATCAAATGGACAATTAAGGTGCATTATTCCACAGCAACTTAAAAGGCTTCTTCAGACAGACAGGCAGAGATGCACCGCCACTGTCAGCCAGGAAGGATAGAAAATCCTGAAAGGTGCTGAAAACGTTTTGACTTCCTTCAGCCAGTATGGGGGAGCTTTGTACCTTCTACCAGGGAAGCAGTAACCTGCAGAATAAGGCTCCTCCTGTTAGAGAAGATGATTTGCAAAACTGATAGAAGGAGGAAAGTGGGTGGTACAGAGAAAAGCACTGCTGGAAAAGAGAGATTTGCCCAGCAACACAAAATCAAAATCCCTGCCTGGGCTGTAAGAAAGGTCCCCATGGGCACTGCTCCCTTATTTGGCATTCAAACCAACTTTTGCCTGTATGTGATCTGAAAACACAAGCAAATGTGAAAGAGGAGGAGAAAAACAATTAAAGCTGTCCCTACAAAGCCAACGAGTTAACCCAAAAGAATACTGCCTGATCAGGTATAGGGTGGCCTTTCAATTCATCTCATTTGCCTATATCACCAAATAGTCTGAGCATCCAAAATACAGCATTTGTTTAGGTAATACAGAGACAGTTTTGTTAGAACAGTGTCCTTGGAGAGCAGGAGCACACTGCTTGGCACTAGAGGTGAATTTTGCCATTGGCAGAGAAAGACCATCAGTTTCAGCTTTGGTAGCATAGTGAAAGGAAGCAGTGTAGGACAGGCTTGGCATATAGGGCATGTGGCAGAGATTTGAATCTGAAGGGTTATCCTACTGCCTTTGCACCAAAGAATTCCTGATAACATTGCCTTTATTTAATTTTTAACTCTGCTTCTTACACATAAGGGTATTTGCTGCCTTGGGCGTTTTTTAGAATTGCTTTCAGTATTGGAAATGACCACAGGAGTTCATCAAGGAGTGTCAGGAAGTGTTTGCAGCAACTATGCTCTTCCAGGGAGGACTGGGGCTCAGCTCAGCTGAGCTTGGCCTCAAAGGACCCATCCAATGGGTCCTGGAGCTTTGCTGTGAGGTGGATGAAGGGTAGAGCAAGCTAACCAGCCTCACCAATCTGCTTTCCACAGTGGCAGTGGGCACTTAGGGTTGTCGAAAGCTGATTGCACTGTCCCAGCCCATTTTCTTAGTAAGAACAATGTAATCATCCAGAACTATTTGTAGGGGAATGGGGGTATATCAATAGATAACTTTCCTTTAGCGCTGGGGGTGTTGTGGATTTACAGTTAGACTGATGCACTAGAAGCTGGTTGCTCCCTATGCAGTCATTGCTGGATTTGGGCTGAGGAACTGAATCTAGCCTTGTACCCAACTTGGCTGTGGTGATGCAAGAAACATTTTAATAATATCTATACCTCGCCTGCCTGGATTCCGGGATGTCTAGCGCTGAGAAAACAACAGGTCAAATTTACATGTGGTGTTAGTGGATACAGCTCACATCGTTGAATTCAATGGGAGCTGTACCTACTTCTGCCACAGGCCAGCTTTGATCCTGGACATCCTAAGGAATGAGCCCAGCCTCTTGTGCATTACTTTCACACTCTTTTTTTGCCCTCTTCTGCCATTTTGTTGCTCCTGTGTTAGCCAAGACCTAGTTTACTAGGGCTCTTGATTGAAGACTTATTACAGCTTATTTCTGTCTGCCTTTCTTTAAAGCCAGCTGAAAATACCCAATGCTCTTCCTCTATGGTAAGACCAAAAATACAGACCACCCTCCCAGCTTCTGTGACACTCTTTCTAACACACTCCTTTATTCTCTTTCCCCTGATCACAAGTTCTCTCTCCAAGCCCAGCCTAGTTATTTGTGCATGAAGCTGCCATGTTGTGTATTGGTGTGAGTCTGGTGTTCACATGAGCTGTGAATATGCTGCACATGTGTATTTCTTGTGCATCCTGAGCTTTCCTTTGGTCAAGTTAACTGTCGTTCTGCCTTCTAATGAATCACTGAGAGAGAACACGACCTGTTCAGATTTCTTGTTAGCAATGAACTACATCACTACCAACGTGATGAGTTTGCAATGAGATTTCATGTCCAATTTTACAAACTGGAAAGGAGCGAGACTCTGAAGCTCCTCTTTAGTGAGGTGTTGTTGCTGTAACATATGAGTTTGTAGTACGTGCAAATAAGAGTAAACCATGCCATGGTGCACATTCAGTGGTGCCTTCAAAAGTCTGGATGGCTGCTAGGAAAGAGTAGGCAAGTCTACTCAGACACTGCATGCTAATGTGCAGCCACCTTGTTTCAAAATGGCCATAGTCTCCTGAGGCATCACTGATTGATTTTGGCTGAGTGCTTTGATGTCACTGAGTTACAGAGATCTGTGTCAGGGGTGAATTTCACAGAATCACAGAATTGCAAGTTTGGAAGAGTCCTCAAGCAATCATCGAGTCCAGCCCCACTCCTAAAGCAGTACCCTACAATAGGTTGCACAGGTAGAGATCCAGCTGGGTCTGGAATATCTCCATAGAAGGAGACTCTACAGACTCTCTGGGCAGCCTGTTCCAGTGCCCTGTCACCCTTACCATAAAGTTCTTCTGCATTTATTCTACACTGTCCACTTTTCAGACCTTCTCTACCTTGGGACCAAAGGAGGGCAGGGACAGTTTTCTGCTTCCATCCCCTGCCTCCTCTCAACAAGGAAAGACAAAGCAGTGTCTGTCTAGAGCCATGTCCCATCATGCTGCCATCCAAAGGGCCAGGCCCAGAAGGAGCAGTAACAGCAGAAAGAATGAGAAAACCTTTCCCTTCTTTTTTTGTCACAACCACAGCAGTAGTGACGTCCACACTACCTTGAAATTGAAAGCCCAACTCTCTTTAGGTAGTACTGGAATTTAGCTCCTTAGGGAAAGTGAAAAGGAGGCCATAGGGCTTCTGTAGAATGGGAGGATTCACACAACCCTACAGCTAGCCCTCCGGGACCGTAGTTCTGAATGCATTCAGTGCCAAGATTTTTGATTTCTTGGCAGCTCTATTCCCTCCTTCACCTCAGAGCCATTCCCTCCAAATCAGTGAAGCCCTCAGGCTGTTGCTCGAGTCGGAGCACAGGAATGGTGAGATTTAGGGAGCGCTCAGCCATTTCCATGGCACAGCCTATTCCCCCCCCCATCTTTTTCACCCTGTTACTGCGTGGGCAGCCAGCATCAGCCTTTGCTGCAGACTGGAGGAGGCTGCCCAAAATACCCACTGGTGATTCACATGGATAGACAGACAGACTGCAGCTGTACTGCAGTCCTGAGGCACTGCAGGCACACAGCAGCAGACAGGGCTGAGAGGCAGCCGGGCGGATGAAGCCAAACGCAAACCAACACGTCCCAGGTGGGAAACAGGAGATGCTCGCGGCATCTTCATCTGCACATCTGGAGTTTTAATCCCAGAAATGCATATATGAGAGGTTTCTTTGCCTCGGGTTTTGTCACAAATAGAGACAGATGCAGCTTTTGCTACCCTGTGACAGGAAATCCCAAGGGTCTGTTCTCTCTTGGTTTACACAGTGATGAGTAGTTAACAGCGAGGGTGATCTGCACTGTTTCTTCCTCCAAAATGTTGCTCTTTTGGTGTTTAGACTCCAACTTTGCAGGCTAGGTATGGACAGAAATGGGGTCTCTGAGCCCTTCATTGCAAACCAGGTGGCGGGGTGACTGTTATCTCTGTACGTGACAGGAGGTTACATTCCCACAGTGCTTCTGGCAGAACTAGGAGCTCAGCAGTCTGTGTGCAGTATTTTGGGGGGTTAATGAGCTGGGAAACATTGCATTGCTGTGCCTTGAGCTATGCAGCAGGGCCTCCACAGGTGAGCCTGCTGGTATCTGGGCAGTCAGAAGGAGATTGCCTTCACATGTGTGAAGTCTTAGGAATGTTAGAGCCCGTTATGGGCCCAGGGGAATATGCTTAGGGATAAAGCAGATACTGTGAGAAAAAAGAAATGGGCCAGGAAAAAGGAAAAAAAAGGGGGGAGAGAGAGGGGGGGAGAGAGAGGGGGGGAGGAAAAAGGCTATTTAAAAGCACTGCACACTTGAACAGTAGCAGAGAAGCCAAAATAAAACATTAGCAAAAAAAAAATGGAAAGCAAAAAGGCAGATCACAGACTGTGGGAAGTACAGCAGGGTCATGAGAAATGCACAAGGCCCAAATGCAGAGCAGCAAGTGCAGCTCAGCCCCAGCAGCACGGCCGCAGCAGGGCCACCATTGATATGCGTAGTGCCAGCACACAGTTCTGGACCCCAGAGCAGACCTGGGACCTGATGTTTCCCAGCAGAGCAAGTGGCACGTGGCCGGTGCCCACAGCACTCAATAGAGCTGCTGGCTGAAGGGCTCAGTGGGATCAACCGTTTGAGATGGGTCCACAGAGGAAGTATTTCTCTTCTCCAGTAAAATATCACAGGAGAATTGCATCCTTGCACTGTTAGAGGGAATGTAATGAGGGGAGCATCATCCGTCACTGATCCCTGAAGTCCAGGCAAGCTGAAAGAGGAGGCTGATGGCATAGGAAGCCTCATAGATAGCCTCACCACCATGGGAGAGAAGGCCCATCCATGGTGTGCCAGGGTACTGCAAGCCCAGGGGGCATTGCCAGGATAAGGAACAGTGCAGTGAGCTCTCAGCATAGCGTGCTCTGTGGCCCAGGGCCCTTGTTTCTCTCGTGCTGTTGTAACTCCTGCCTCTGTGACAATGGCTTCCAGAACGCAGAGGAAAACTCTCGCATCTCAATCACCTTCTTCCGACTCTTCCGCGTGATGCGTCTTGTGAAGCTCCTGAGCCGAGGGGAGGGCATCCGGACACTGCTTTGGACCTTCATCAAGTCCTTCCAGGTATTCCTTCACTTGTTTCTATAGGACATAACCCTTCTGTCTTTTTCCCCTTAGCTGCCCCACAGGGTGAGTTTCACCCCCACTGCCTGAGCCAAAGGATGCTCATCAGAGCTGCACGCACAGGCAGTATGTGGCGTAGAGGAGCCTCAGGCAAACAGGGCTCACAGTGAATGGCTGCCTGGGTATGAGTTTCATCTTTAAAGCATGAGTAATTGCTTGAGACCTTCCTGAACCGCCTTGATGGTTCTCTTCAACTCAATTACTGTCTGTCTGTAACAGTTCAATTTTTATTATTAATTTTTTTCCCAATTTTAGCTGTATTTTATAACTGTTGCTTTAAGCGAAACTCGCAGGGGAAGGCAAGGGTCTCAATTAAATTTCCCTTGAGCCTTGTTCTGAGGATTCCAGTGAATATTAAGGCTGTGGCCCCCTATGCTTTCATCCAGAAAGAATTTCACCTTTTTGGCCCTAACCCTTTGGCCTTGGTAACAGTGACAAGTTATTGGATCACCGCTGCTTTCACCCTGCAGACAGGTGCATTTCAGTGGTAGGTGAAATACCAGAGGAGAGAGTAGAGGGAAAGGAGACCAGACAGGTTAAGAATTGTCACCTCTGGTGGTGAAACAAACACCAAGAGAGAGCTTATTGCTAGAAAAACAGCTGCTGACACAGCTGCTAATCTAGCATAGAAAAACATTTGCCAGAGATGAATGGCATGGCATGTTCCTGCCTTCTGTGAGTGCTTGATGTGGACGTGGTAGGCCAGCACAACCTGGCTGATAGCTGGGGCAGAGCTGGAGAAAGCATCAGGTTATTACTTCAGCTACTCCAGCGGGAACCAATTTATCTGCATGCATGGGAATGAGGTTCCCTTGGCACTGCTCAGTGTCCCTGATAGATGGAACAGTCACACTTCTGCAGTTCCTGGTCACCCACCCCTTGTCTCCATGCTCCTCCAGCCTCCTTTGTAATATCTTGCTCTTACCCTGGGTTCAGTGTGCCAGGGCTCTTGGCTGGAGAGGATGGCGTGGATGGGAAAGGGAGTGCCTGGTGCTTCAGTGACCTTCAGACCTCTGTGACTGGAGAGTCACTTTTAGACAGGGTTGAAGGGTGATGGGAGAAAGTATCAGGGGAGGTATCTTCCACAGCAGGGAAAAAGAATAAAAAATGAAAGAAAAAGGAAAAACAAACAAACAAACAAAAAATCACTGGACAAGTTTCTTTCTCTAAAGCCCTTAGCTGTTTATAATTACTATATACGTAGTATTCTCTGCTTGGAGCTCCTCCTCTTGCAACTACTTTAAAGCTAAGAATAGGCACTGCGCAGAGCTCCCAGCTCAGCCACTCCCACCATCAGAGTCTGGGATCCCTGCAGATTTTGTCTGGCACAAGCTCTTCCCCGTGTCCCCACATGCTTCCAGGAAGTGTTGTTGTTCACACGGGGCAGCCTCAAAAGCAGCGAACTCATGCAGGAGTTCAGATCCCATCATGACCACGGTGCGCCCTGTGCGTATGATGCTGTATATATAGCCCAGGGCACTGGTCAGAGGAGTGCCTGGTGGGAAAATGCTCTGCAGGGTTTCCGCCAGCAGAGATAGCAGCAGAGTGCAGGCTGGTGGGTGGGAGGAGTAGGAAGCGAGAGGGGTGCTGAGGGCAAGGCAAGGCCGTGGGAAGCAGAAGGACAAAGTGGTAAATCCAGGGAAAAACAGAGCTGGGGGAGGACAGAGCCAGGGGTGCAAAATATGGGAGACGGGGAATTCCCATGGGGAGTAATGGGCAGAGATGAGTGGGAAGGTGCGTCAATGCGCTGAGCAAAAGAAGGTGGAAAAAGGTTAAGGGACAAGTGGGAAGATGGAAGGATGGAACTGGTAAGGTTATGCCAGTGTAGCCCTATCTGGACAGCTCTCCTGGGGGTTCTTCTGAGGTCTTATTTGAATCAAATCCCAGCCAAATGATCTCAACATGTGGGGACCCCCATTCTGAGACAGTATATCTCCAATGGCACTGATTTGTCTGACGCCATCAAGCACAGAGACATCTGTCTCCAGCCTCGAGGTGATGGTTACAGGTGTTGTTCAAAGGTTTAACTTACAGCTGTTTTAACATTCAGATCTCTTTGAGATTATTTCTGTAGGTCTTCATCAGATCCCCATGGCAGTCAGTGAAAATTCCTCAGTTCTTCCTGTAGGAGTGAGCGCTGCTGAATTGTGGCCTAAACTTGAAATGTATAAATAGTTTCATGTTAAAAAATAATAAGAAGAATGTTGTAGGCTTTTTATACTCCAAAAAATGAGGTGTTCAAAATCCTGACCAGGAGCTGTACTGACATTTTCAGGATAAATACGTCTGCCTGTTGCCTTTGAAGTAAGGTCTGGAAATCTCTGACCTGAGCACTACATATTTCAAAAGCAACAGGGTAGAAAGTGCCGTCTCAAAGACCCAAGACTGTGAGGCCCTGAGCTGTGCCCTTGATTCCTGCTAGCGGTGGAAGAAACCAAGAGCACTCGACACTCTGCTGATTGCATAGGCCTCTTCCTTACCAGGCAGCTCTGCATATCAGGGCTCTGCATTTCCTCTTCAGCAGCAGATCACTGACAAGTAGGGCATGGCAGACACCATCACAGACACCTAACACTGAGCGGAGAACAAAGCTCTGGCTGCTTTAGGTACTTAGGATGGGATCGGCCATTGTAGGAGAGACCTTGAAGTTGGGGTCTGGGCAGCTGCTCCATTTTTGATTTCACCAGACTGGATCCTGAAAATAAATAAGTAAATAAAAACAGTTAGAGGACATTGCCATTCAGGACAGAACAATACCGGTTACAGTAGTTTTCTCCTGCCTTTTGACAGCTGTGGAGATTGTTTATGCCCTGGCTTCTCCCCCGCTCAGCCAAGGGCAGGGCTGGCTCAAAGGGGCTGCAGCATCCCGAGAGCGAGAGGAGTCAGCCCGGCTGGGCTGGGAGGGAACAAGGGTGGCAAGTGTGAGCCTATGCCGGCATCTAGTGGCCACCTGGCGAGTTACAGCCTCTGCCCGGTTTTCCCAAGCCAGTGGCACGGAGCGTTTCAAGCGTGCCAGGCACGGTGGAGACACGTCTCTTTTTTGTCCCATTTCTAGGCTCTCCCCTATGTGGCTCTTCTAATAGTGATGCTGTTCTTCATCTACGCTGTCATCGGGATGCAGGTAAGTCATGCTAATGAGCTCGACTGCATCTTTCTCCTCCTCTTAGAGGTTTGAGGACTGGCCTGTAAGGTCACTAGGTCAACTAGTGTAGCTGTAGGCTTACCTAAATGTTTTCCCCAAGCAAGGTAAGAAGGCAGCCAACCTTGACTGGAAAGCATTGTCTGCCTGTGCACTTCCCACTCCAGCAAAACCAAAAAGAAAAACGACCCATTTAATGATAAAACACAATATAAAATCAATAAAAGGGATGTGCCAGCCCTCCATTCTCCCAAAGGAATACCCAGAAGCTCTGGCAAAGGTGAATTACTGCCTTGCTCATTGGCTCAAAAGAGTTGTTTCAGTGGGCTCGTGGCCATGCTGCACTGAGCAAACCCCATTTTTCTCTCCCTTCACTTTCATGCTGGCCTAACTCCACTGGCTCATAAAGAGCAGCTTTTGATTTACACCCGTGAAGTCAAATATGGGATCAGAACCAATGTATCAACTCTGTGTTTGTGCCAGTTCTTCAGGAAGCTGCATCGATACAATATCCTATTCAGCTTGCAAAATGAACTTGGATCCAGCCTGAGCATTCATCTGTGCAAGGAACTGATGTTGCATACAGACCATTGAAGACAGCATGTGATAGAGGCATGGTCTGTGACAGTCCCAACCTCATTTGCTGTGCTTCTTTTCAAACTAAGCTTCACTTTCCACTTCTATGTTAATCAAAGATCTCAGACAAGTCGGCCATCTGGGACCAGAGACCATAGCATAGAAAGGCAAGGCATAATTACTTCCAGAGGTCTTTAACCACGACAGGCTTCTTGGTTTCACAATGCAGACAGAATCTGTAACAAAATTAATCTCACCTTTCTGACCTTGTTTTAATTTGTTTCCTGTTACTATAATCACATCTTTTCACAGGCTCCATCCACCCTCCCCCAGTATGAAAAATAAAACCAATCGTATCTTCAATTATCATAGGTTATCTTTATTGCTCCCAGCAATTACAGCTGTCATTTAATATACTGGGCTCATACTTTAAATGTGTCAGTTTTGCCTTTAATGCCTAACTAGCTCAAATGGACAAGATCTTTACAGGATTACCTGTGCTAAACAGAAAATCACTTGAGAGTATTACGCTACATTATGTAGCTACATAAAGCATTAGAAATGGCTTCCCTGCACTTACCCAGATGGGGTTTATGATGATCATGGCACTGCCAGGGCTAGATAGATTATTCTGTAATTGTATTCCCTCTTCTGTCAGCTAGTTCTAGGTTGTCTGTTTAATCCTTAGCAAACATTCATGCCTCTGTTTTAATCATCTCAGCAGCCTGAAGATCATACATTTCTCTTTTGATCTAGATTACTGGAAATCTTTCTGTCCTCCTTCCTTTCAATAGAAAAGAAAGCTCCTCTCTTTTGCCCTCTTTGCTTTTAGCCTCCTGACCTGCTGCCATCACTTTTTGTCACAATGGCATTTCAGACATTTCATGTACTGCTCTCTTGAACCCTCTGACAGGTAGAGTTCTCTCACACTCAGAGACCCATAGTGAGGAGAATCCTTCCCCACTCCACTGAGCAGCTTCCTTAAAGCCTACAGGCACGAGATCTGAAGAAAATGGAAGAATTCCCCACCTAAACAAGACTTACCTCATTATCTGTGCTACTCACCTGACTAGGAGCATAACAGCATTCAAGCCTTGCTATCTGATGTGGACAAATGGAAAAACACAGATTGATGCTGACGGAGGCAGCCACTGCTATAATGGTGTGGGAGGCACAGGCTGTGGGAGAAGAATGTCTACCTGCAGCTCCTCACAGCTGATCCATGCAAAGCTGCCATGGAAGCTGGTGCTGGTGCATCATGTGTGAGGGAAGCTGCTGGGAAGAGCGGAAAAATCAAGCTTCCAGCATGGGAAGTTCCCTTGCCTACAATTGCCTGAAACAAAAAATATGGGCTGCCTCAGCTCAAGCTGCCTCTGAGCATTTAAGCTGTTGTCCTGCTCCTCCTCAGCACAGCTGGGGCTGTCACTGCCACCCACAGCACGGGGACAGCCAGGGCTGTCCCCAGGCTCGTGCATCCACCAGGATCCCCTGCAGAAAGGCTGCCATGAGCAGGCCCTCCTCCCCACTGGCACAGCCCTTCTGTCATTGTCCCTGCACGTCTCAGGGTGTTAATTATCAGCGACATGTGTTTGGAAAGGAGCTCCGTGTTCTCTCAGAGTTGCTCTGTTCCTGCTGCTCATCTTGGCTGTGAGATTGCAGCTCTCAGCCCTTGAGGCCTCTGCCATGCTGCTATCAATGGGTAATAAATAGTCCTGGCCGACAGTGCTGTGCAGACCTTGCTGCCAAGCAGGGTTTGTCAGGCTCTTGGTCCCAGTGCCCACAGGTACAAAAGTGTCAGACTTTCTCAAAGAAACCTGAAACTCTCCTGCCCCAGGGACCTGGCATCTGGCAGTGGGCTCCTAAAAGCTGCACCAAGTGTTTTGGGCTTCATGCTGCAGCTGAACGAATGAACTGGTGCAGTGATGGTTGGCTGCGCATGAGAGGAAGCTGTCAGCCGTCCTTTATGGTTCTAAGGAAAGGGCTACCAGATCACCGTTACAATTTGGAGCAGCTCAGGTGCATGAAGAGTCCCAAGGAGTTTGAAATAGCAAGCAGAGTTTTTCTTCTGCGGTGACTTAAATTGTTACCATCATCACTTTGTAGCTGAGAGCAGGTTCCCTGTAAGGGCTCTGTAAGGGCTGTGATTCTTAATTGCCTTCTCTGCAAAAGCATCACTGCTGCAGACCACCTAAAACAGAACACAGTACACTGGTCTGCTTCATTTCTGTCTCAAAGAGCCACTGCTTTCATTTACATCACGAGGCTTTTAAGCTAAATCTTCCCTGTCATACACCTGTCGTGCACTTCTGTTAGGTGCTTCCACTGCTCCATTCCCTTTTTCTCTGGAAAAATCCAGTCATCATCTTCACAGTGCTGCATTCTGAAGGGTCCTGAGACACCTCCTGGTGACAAGCATGGTTAGCAGGAGGGCAGGCATCTGGATAATTTCCAGACTTAACATACTTTACGCTGTTTGGGGAAGATGCAAAGCACTTCGCAGACTTGGGACTTCAAGGAACAACACATACAAGTGCCTGTTAACATAAGGTCCTATGTCACCTATTCACGGTATATGAAATAAATAAGAATATCTTGTTTAATATGAGTGCTATTCTGGTACTTAAGTACAAGCAAGAGAAGCAACAGCAAATATAAAAGACCAGTGGAAATGTTTGAGAGAAGGGCAGATTCTGTTAAATGTCAGTTCTCCAGAGTCAGGGAGGAGGCCAAGAGCTGTGGGTAACAGGAGGTTTGGGGGTTTTACGAGGCTAACCTGAAAAGACCTCTGCTTTCTGCCAGGTATTTGGTAAAATTGCGCTGAACGATACCACAGAAATCAACCGCAACAACAACTTCCAGACCTTCCCCCAAGCGGTGCTGCTGCTTTTCAGGTGGGTGTCTGACAGCTCTGGATTGTGTCAGTCCGGGAGTGTGATTTCTCTGCTCCTGGGCACAGTTTATCTCCTTCCAACACGTTGTGCTCACAAGGTGAGTAGAAACATGCTGTCCCTTGGTGGGAGAACCTAGAATCTATGCCAGATGAAATGACCACTCTGCTAAGCCTCATGCCCTGCCACCTGCCGCTGGTCAGCACTCAGTGCCCAGGCAGGGAAGCAGCTCCTCCTGCTCAAAAGAATGGCAAACAGCTGTTCAGTTCTCTCACACCATGATACTCATCACAAACTCCTCCTCCTTTCAAATCAAGCCAATATGACTCCAGCTTGTTTTAGCAGGGAAAGGGGGATGAAGACCCAGGCATGCTTTGGCATGGCCATGCCTAGCTCTGTTTGCGCATCATCTGCTCCAGCTGTGACCAGGTGTGCTAGGCCCAGGGAGGGGTGGATGGGGAGTTGGTGTAAATGCAACTGTCTTTGTTTTCATGGAGGTATAGCCGTGTCACATACACCTCAGCAGAATGTAAAAGCCCAGACGTAGGTCTCACCTGCTTGTAGTTGACTTTGGGAGAGCAGCAGAAGGTTGCTAATGTGCAGCTCCCTTCCTTAACAAGGGTTACTGCTGTCTTCCCTTACTCTTTGCTTTACCCAGGTGTGCCACCGGTGAGGCCTGGCAGGAAATCATGCTGGCTTGTCTCCCAGACAAGAAGTGCGACCCAGAGTCAGAGCCAGCCAACTCCACCGAAGCCGACCACTCCTGTGGCAGCAGCTTTGCTGTCTTCTACTTCATAAGCTTCTACATGCTCTGTGCCTTCCTGGTGAGTTGGCCAAAGCACTTGTAACTTGCACCGGTCAGGCTGACCTCTGTCTCTCTGAGTCTCAGCACTGCACAGCAGGATAGCTTCAAAGATGGGAAATTTCCTTGTGAGGTCTTCCCCAGTAGCACTCTTGCCATGACAATTCCTCCTTAGGCCCTGCAGGTCCCACCTCTCCCTGCAGCCTGGGGGGGTGCTCAGCCTTTGTGCACAGCAAAGGAGCCCTCTTCCCTCTACCCCTGTATGAGAAAACCAAATTAGCATGTTGTGGGCTGTGCTGAGGCTAGCAACGCCTCAGCCACACTTCCCACCTTCCCTCCTACCTTCCTTCTGGCTGCCGAGCAGGTTTTTTCTCCCCTGCCAGCAGCAATGACTGTGAGAATACACATACCCCACTTGCATCTGCTCCGTGTTGACAATATGGCATTGCTCAGAGTGACGGCACATGTTCTGCAGCTCACATCAGTGTGCATAACTCTCCCAGTGAACAGCAGCAAGATTTTTAAAATGTTGGTCTGGGGCCAAGAGAAAGGAATTTTATCTCAGCCTCACAACCCACGGAGGATAAACTCCAGGTTCTCTACCACTACCCCATTCTGGCGGGCAAAGACAACAGGTAAACAAAAAGCCCTCACTGCACACCTACGGCACACTTGGGCCTCATCCATCCAGTTGCTAAATGCTGACCAGCTGAGGATGTCCTGTCTTGGGCATTTTCCCGTTTAAAATGTAGGGCATACGTGCAGGAACAGAGAGAAACCACCCCAAATGACCTCTTAGGTTTACAAGTCCAAACCTGGACTTTGAATTGAGAATGTGGTAAAGTCTGCTGTTACCTATTTCATACACCAAGTCATCTTTGTCCTTGTTTTCAGATCATCAATCTTTTTGTAGCTGTTATAATGGATAACTTCGATTACCTGACCCGGGACTGGTCCATTTTAGGACCACACCACCTAGATGAGTTTAAAAGGATCTGGGCAGAGTATGACCCTGAAGCCAAGTAAGTAACCCAGCCTGGATAGCAGAGCTCCTCGGGAGAACAGGCCTGTTGATTCCTGTTCTTCAGACCCAGTGCAGTAAGTGCAACATCCCTTCCTCAGGAACCTTTTTTTTTTCTGCAAGAATCTTAAAACAGATCCCTCCTTAAGGTATTGTTGCTGGTAAATCCACAGGCCATCAATGCAGTGATACACACAAAACTCTATGCATCTGAGCTGCACCATTATCTGGCAGGACTTTGCTTTGTTTTCAGTCAAGTGAGGAGATACCAGAAAATGAAAGAGAAGGTTTGAGAGTTGTTTTGCTGTTGTATGTGTTTGGGATATTGAATCCAAGTTACGACCCTTCTATTAGACTTTCTACTCACAGAAGAGCTGCTGTGCTCAAATCTCTACTTTGTCATGTGTCATATAGGCCCATCAAAACTGGTAGCTTCACATGACTGCATTACACGATCTGCAGGGTTGTATCAGCAGACTTGCAGGGATTTAAAGTTACACAAGAACAACTCACACGAGAGCTTAACTGACATTCAGTATTACATGCTCTGCTTGACACATGCTTAGGCTTAAAGTGCATTTAGATCCCTGTTGCATAACAATGTAGTTGACAATTGTAATTGCAAAGTCCCTTCCATAATGCAAAATCCATGGAAAGAGATCTTAGCGTGAATGAAAAGCAGATCTCTTCTGTTTTGGATGAGGAGGCAGTGTCAAGATTAATCTGGGCTCAGGCTCTGCAATATGTGAGGCCATGTCACATTATCAGAGTGCTATTTAAATTGAAACACCTCTTCCCATCCAGGTGATTGTCCAAAGAGAATTTCATTGTTGATAGAGGGCAAGCACAGCATTGTAATAAATACGCTGTTAGCTTACAAAACAGATGCTACTAGTTGTGTTTGTTTGAAGGCAAGACTGCAGCAGCTGAAGCCATATAACAGATAATCCCTTACCAAATAATATTCTATTCATTGCTGTCTATAGGTGTGCTCTTTTTAACTCTTCCCTCTCAATGTCCCATGGTTGAACCTCCCCTTCTGTCTCCCTGAGAGAATTCTTCTTTTGAAATACCATTTACAAAACTTAAATCCAACCGCTGCTGTCTCAGTTGAGGCACCTAAGGACTTTGTTTTGCACTGGCCCCAGTGACAGCCCAAGGCATAAACAAGCATCAAAAGGCATTGGCTCATGGAATGGAAGGGAAAGCTCAAGAAAAAAAAAGAGACCCTTTACACCTCTGCAACTGCTGTGCCTTACAGCCAGGAGGCAAACAAGCAGTTATAGATTTAGAGCAGATCAGTGGTGTGGGGAGAACACTAAACTATCTGTGCACAAGGGAACTGCAGCTTTCAAAACACTCAAGTCAATTCTTGCAAGTACTGACTTGTGTATCACTGGCAACTGTCTGCTTTGTATTGATGGGAGAGTTGGGCAGGTCCTGAGGAATCACTGAATACCAGGGGTCTGAAATAATACCTTCAGCAGTGTCCAGGTTACAGAGGGTGACAGGCCTGGAAAGATCTTGGTGGTACTTCTAGCAGCAGCTGCACAGGGTTCAGCAGATCACCTGTGGAAAAGATGTGACCCTCAATAGTCTTTCTTCCTTAGGGGACGGATCAAGCACTTGGACGTGGTGACATTGCTCCGGCGGATTCAGCCTCCGCTGGGCTTCGGGAAGCTTTGCCCTCACCGAGTGGCTTGCAAAGTAAGGCACACAGCAGCTTGGAGAAGACTGCGAGTCACCTGCAGTTGTGATATCAAACACACATACCAAGGACAGATTTTCTGTCTCACTCGTTTCTTTGGTTGTGTGACTCCAGCTATGGAAAAGATTGTCTCTAGTGAAAACTGACATGTTTGTAACCTTTCTGCTTCCTTCCCTTGAAGCTACTTGCAAGTCCCATTGTTTGTATGTGGCACTTGTAGTTGTTTTTATCAATCTCAGAGCACAATTCAAAAGCCAAGGCATATATACAGAAATACCATTGCATGAAAGTGGCGTTAGAGCTCAAACAAAATCAACCCTTAAAGCATTAAGAGTTCAAACCAAGTCCCTGGTGTTAACTCATGTCCCTAGGCAGAAGTAAGGATGGAGGATCTGGTACCTCAAATATATGTCCTCAGTCTCTATGAAATTCACTGTGCAGCTGCAGCAGTACTCAACACCCACTCTCAAATGCCTACTGGCCACTGGGGAAACAAAGGGTAGAAAGTGATAGCCATATTGAAGAAAACGGAGTATCCAGCAGTGGGAGAGAGATCCCAGGGCAAACTCTCAACGTATCTGGGACAAAAGCTGTATATGACACATATTCTTATGATCATGTAACCAAACCCACAGGCCATGAATGCTCAGTTGAGAGGGGTGGCAGGTCTTCAGGGTACCATAAGTAGGGAAGAGCAATTCAGTCCATGACAAAGTATGACTGTTCTCTTTCTCTTCCTTATTCCACAGCGCCTTGTCTCCATGAATATGCCACTGAACAGCGATGGAACTGTCATGTTCAATGCCACCCTCTTTGCACTGGTCAGAACTGCACTGAGGATCAAGACAGAAGGTAACAAGCTTGCTGAGTGCAAGGGTAGCTGAGCAGTGTTCACACCAAAGTGTGCTAAGCTGGAATACAATGACATTTCGTGTACAATGATCTCAGTTATTAATATGCACTGCTAGGTAGAAAAAATCAGTGTAAAGATGTTTGAAGGAATAATGCCTTCTAAGGAGTGTTTCTATCTCCATATTATCTAGAAAGCTAGCGCTTAACATGAGTTAACATGATATTGCAGTGATAGTGCTATTGTAGGCCTAAGGTCAGATGGGAAGCAAACAAACTGTTAATATTTTTTCTTAGACCAGTAGGGGAAAGCAGGCAAAACTGGGGCTCGGTTTGTCCTCTTTGTTGCTCTCTTATCACCTTCTATAATGGAAGATACTGATCCTGAATCAAAACCTGGCTTGATAGATTAATTAGATATTCTAAAAGAGCATGTGGTTCTGTCATTCACAGCTAGTCCTCATCTCAGGAGTGGCTATGTTACATTTCAGGCACAGGAGAGAACAAGATAAAAAATAAGAAGTGTAGGATTAAAAAAATGGTAGCGAGGCTTTAAATCTTGTGCTAAGCAAAACTTGTCTGTAGTCAAAGAGGCTCTCCTGAGGGAAAAGCAAACTGCAACCCCTGTGCAACATCTTGTGCCTTATGAAAAAGAGGCCCAAAGAAAGACATGCTTTTCTCATCTGTCTTAGTCTTAGACTCTCAGAGTCATCACCAGTGAACTCCTGGGAAACCATCTAACTGCTTGCTCTTTCCTTTGCAGGATCCTGTAAGTGGTTAGGGCAGGAGTTTGGAATTCAACCTCCTGAGTCATATTTCTGCCTTTGATGCTTTCCAGCTGTTTCATCCTCAGCAATGTTATTTAATGTTCATGTCTTCACTGCATCATATTAAGAGCTGCTGGCATGCAGAGGCTTAGTGTAGCACACTGAGGAGGAGCCTTAGTGCTCGGAGAGCAGGAAGAAAAGTTGGAGGAACAGCACCCTTGGAAAGAAAATACAGTAGTTTAGTCCTTAGTAATTTATATTTGCAGCAGGGGATTCTGGCTGATGGCAAGTTGAACATCAGCAATGTGCCCTGGCAGCCAAAAAGGCAAACCGTACCCTGGCGTACACCAGCCCCAGCACTGTTCTCTGTGACAATGTTAGGGCTGGAGGGAACAGCATGGAGCTATGTCAGGGGAGGGGCAGCTGGGGGTGAGGGACAGGGTCTGCACCACAGGGTGGTAGGCATGGAACTGGCTGCCCAGGGCTGTGGGCACAGCCCCAGACTGCTGGAATTTGAGGAGTGTTTGTACGCTGCTCTCAGCCATAGGGGTTGGATTTTGGATGGTGCTGTGTGGAGCCAGGAGCTGGAATCAGTGACCCTTGTGGGTCCCCTCCAACTCAGGATCTTCTGTAATTCTACAATTCTATGAGGTAACTCCTGGAAAGGGCCACAAGGAGGCTTAGATCTTCAGGTAAAGCTGAATCTTTACCGATAATTATTTGTGTTCTTCAAGGAGTAGTTAGTTTCCCATTAACTGACCTCTATTGTCATTATATCTAACCTTCACGGGATCTCAGAGTTTGGAAGTACTGGATGAGATTTTTGCTTTTCAGAACAAAGTAACGTTGTGGTTCCCTTGTTTCTGGTATACTAAGGTAGTAACACGATCATCTTCACCCTGAGGTGACTGCATATTCAAGAAGAATATTCCCCTCTTTGCAGGGGGACTTTAGCAATCATCTGAGAACTTCTTTGCCCAAAACTTTCCACCACTTTAAAAGCTCTGGTGTTTTCCTCTTGCAATTGCCATGCTAGGCGTGTGAAATTGCTCCTCTGCAGGCTCTGGCTTAATTCCTGTCTCTGATGGTTTTCACCCTGCAGGTAACCTGGAGCAAGCCAATGAAGAGCTTAGAGCAATAATTAAGAAAATCTGGAAGCGTACCAGTATGAAGCTGCTGGACCAGGTGGTGCCTCCTGCAGGTGGTGAGTGTAAGATGCTGTCCCAGTCTGTGAATGTCTGTCATTTCCCTACCTGACATGTCCTACTGTACCTCCTGATCATCAGGTAGAATACAGGGGTCAGGCTTACTTCTACAAACTGTTATTACCTGTTTATCCGGCTGGATGTTTCGTCAGATTGAGATGTAGTTTTGCCTGTACCAGTGTATATATTCAGCATATGTATATATGCTGAAAAATCAGAGGAGGAAGAAAGATACTTAAATATGAGATTGAAATTTTCATTCCTCGTTGTTGCCCCATTCTGGTTGTGGGCATATGCTCCTTTGGGCATTATTATTTAATGCCTTGCTGGAGACAAAGGAAGCAAACAGAACTGAGTAGCTCCAGGAACAATGTGGACTTTATGTGACTGTAGAGGAGATATGGCCTTACATTCAAGCTGAGGATGCAGCCCCTTCTCCTAATTTCTTTACATTTAGCAAACCCACCTTTAGCATGCCTTATAATTCATTTTTTACTCACAGAACTGCTTTCTACCTGTCTAAGACATATGGACATGGGGACAATCTTCAGCAGTCAGAACTGGTGAGACTGATCACTGCAGGTTTCTATGCAGTGTCCCTGCTGGGCTGTAATTCACCAAGCCTCCAGGCTCCTCCTTTGCTAGACTTCTTAGAAGCCCAGATGCATGGGCATCGACTGTGTCCCTTCACTGACCTTCCAGGTTTTTCTGGAGACTATCATGTAAAATACCACTTGTCAGCTTGTTAACAGCTGCAACCATATCTTGAAACCTTGCTCAGCCTCTTCTGAACTCAGTGGACTGTATCTTATAAAAATTTCCAGCAGGTTTGGAGAAAGGAGGAGAGTAGCCTGAATAAAAGCTGGGTGCAAAAATGGCTCAACAGCTCATTTTGAATAAGAATATAGCAAGGACTGAGCAGTGACTGCATTTTTGGGGAGAGGTGTTCACTTCGTTTCACTCACACCCACGCTAGACACAGCAAGACAGAATTTCAGTGTAGAGAAGGGCAAGATCAGGTCTGGAATGGATGGTCAGTCAGATGCTGTTAGTGAGAACAGATGCGGAGTATGCATTACCCCAGGCTGTCAGAAGAGAAAGCAGCATGTGCTGACCCAGACTGGGAGGCTACCGCTACAGCAAGATCATAAGTAATAAACCAGCACTGGAGATTAGAAAGTTTAGAGGCACTTGTCCATAACCAAAGTACATCCAGAGATACATAGCAATAGGCATTCTCTGCCAGCCAAACCAGTCTATGCAAACACCATGTTCACCTCACCTCCTGTTTGCTTGCGTAAAGCTCCAACTGTGGAGCAGTCCCTTCCTTCATTCAGCCCTGTGTACTGGTGTTGTAAGTAGCAGAGAAGCACTGTGGAGCCTGGTGTTTCTGCTTTGAACTGCAGGTCTCACCTTAGCAAACACATTGATTGAAATGATATGGTTATTTTTTTATTCTTATTCTTATTATTTTTTAAATATCCCTTTCCAGACGATGAGGTGACTGTTGGGAAGTTCTACGCCACTTTCCTGATTCAAGAGTATTTCCGGAAGTTCAAAAAACGCAAAGAACAGGGCCTGGTGGGCAAGCCTTCCCAGCGCAACGCACTCTCCTTGCAGGTGACAAGCGGGCACAGAACGGACAGGGGTGATACGGTTGAGGCATTTGACTCCCCATTCCCTCTCAGCCATTCTGGGGGCTGCAGTGGGCTATCCCCACTGGAAAAGAGTCACTGTAACAGGTCAGGGACAGCGTGTTGCCAAGAGACAAAATAAGCTAAAAAGCAAAAGTGTACCTGGGTTCTAAGACCATCCCAGGGACAAATCATCAAACATACCTCCCTGGAGTGGACTCCAGTCAGTGAGGGGTTTGAGCACTGCCTAGATTCAGATGTCAGAAGTTTGGTTTTGAAATCCTTATTTAAGCTTCTGATTAAAAAAAAGAAATGCTCAGAGGTGCTGAGTACATGGTTCAGCTGGAAGTGTGGCTGCTCTAGGGCTTCTGGTAGGGGATCTGAGAAGCCAAAGTTGAAAGCTTGCAGACTTGCTCAATCAGGCCCATCGATTTATGGCTTTGACCTGTTTTGATGGAACCGAGAGACTAAGAGCATTCCTGGGTTGGATTGCTACGAGTTTCTCCCTCTCTAAGTTGGAGATGAAATAACTGAATTTGTTGGTGTTGTTGTAAAAGCTGGGTGATGCTACGTTAAGTGCTTAGAAAAAATGGCATTGCTTTTATACCTCACATAACCACTCGGAGATATGAAGCTCTACAGTTTGCTGTTTTGCAGGCTGGTTTGCGCACACTTCACGACATTGGTCCAGAGATCCGACGAGCGATCTCTGGAGACCTGACAGCTGAGGAAGAGCTAGATAAGGCTATGAAAGAAGCTGTTTCTGCTGCCTCTGAAGATGATATTTTCCGGGTAGGTGCTAAACAAATCTACAAGCTGAGGCTACACCAGTAGCTCAGCTTGAAGGGTTCTGGGTTGTTTTTTTTGTGTGCAGTCTGTAATTCAACTGACAAGAAAGACTGGTGGAGTCAGGGTGCCAGATCCTACAAATCTTACATGTTTTTATCTCATTTTAATTATTATTGGACATTTGCACTGTATTAAATCTAAATAAAATCAGAAGGACAGTGGCTGAAGTATCTGAGAAAACACTCAGTTCAGCCATCTTTCTGTCCATATAGCAGCAGCTAGACACACTTCAGCTTTTTGTTTAGTGTTCCTTTCAGTGGCACAAGTGTTATCCTTTCAAAATGTACCTCAGAGCCCAAAAGAAATCCTACGGTCCTGGACAAAATTTCCCGAACAATTATCTAAATCTTATCTTTGTTATTTCATCCCCATTCCATCTATTTGTACCCTCTGGTAATATTTCTTCTCCTTTGGCATGTCTGCCCTTCCAATCATTTACAGAAAGATTCTGTCTATCCTTCCCATAATTCATCATCCAAACAGTACATGACTGGCTTATTAAATCTTTGTTTCTTCTTCTTAATAGCTACTCATGCTCTTCTCAGATTCCCTCTTATGTCTAAATACTATCTTGAAACTGTACCGTGAAGACCAAAGAGCAGTAACCTCATTCATGCCACCTTACCCAGTCACGTACTCTCAGGGTTTCAAGGCTAGTCCTAACAGAAATATCATTAAAAGGTGACACTTCCACAGCTTGTCTGTAGAGGTCTCTCTGACAGAGAAGTTCAGGGCTTCTGGTTTAGAGAGCAGTGTCCATAGTGCCCAAGCTGGTCCTCACATTTACTTTCCCTCAAAAACAGGCTCAAGAGGAAATACCAGGGCCCTTGCACATCTTCTTACTGACAAAGGGAAAATATTATTTGTTTCTCTAACAGAGAGCCGGAGGCTTGTTTGGAAACCATGTCAGCTATTACCAAAGTGATGGCAGGAGTGCATTCCCCCAGACTTTCACCACCCAGAGACCTTTGCACATCAATAAGTCTGGCAACAACCAGGGAGATACCGAGTCTCCATCTCATGAGAAGTTGGTGGACTCCACCTTCACTCCCAGCAGCTACTCATCTTCAGGCTCCAATGCAAACATCAACAATGCCAACAATACTGCCCTGTGCCGCTTCCCAAGCCCACCCAGCTACCCCAGCACTGTCAGCACAGTGGAAGGCCATGGGACTCCGCTGTCACCCACCATACGTGTGCAAGAAGCTCCTTGGAAACTGCCTTCCAAAAGGTAAGTTTCACAGCTCAGAATGGGCCTATGGACCTGGGGGAGCAACATGCATGCCAACAACCAAAGTACTGCTGCCTAGCTAAAGTCACCCTGCCTATTGCTCTGCCTGCAGGCTGGATTGAGCCTTCTGGGTTCTCCACTTGTGCTAAACCCACAGTGCATCAGATATGCATCCACTGACCACTGCAAAGCTGCAGCAGCCTCACTGATCAGAACACTTGACTTCTTTGGGCTTTGTCATGAAGAAACTTTTACAAGGACCAAAGGAAGCCTTATTTACCCCTTTTTCACCAAAGGGAGGCGTTTTATCAACTGTTAACTGAAAGAAAAAGGAACCGCAGCTCATCTCTTAAGAGTTAGGGAGATCTGTGGAAGTCAGTGTTTTTTTCTTCAGTGCATCATGTCCGTAAAGCAGTCACCAAAGATATTCTGGGAGGAGGGAAGCAAGGTTTTTGAAAACGCAATACTGAGTAAAGCAAAGAAAATCCCCTTCTTTGGGCATTCTTCAGGCTGTCTAAGCATAGATGACTAATGCAAAAGAAATGTCTCTTTTTATCAGTGGGGTTTTCTTTTTTTAGTCGCTCATTAAAAACAGGATTGAGCTGAAAATTGTTTTTTAAGACAGAGAACAATGTGAAAAGGTGGATAAATTCTGCTCCAGAACAGGACTGAAGGTGATAATAAGACGGAGGAAATTCTGTGGGTGCAACATTACTCAAGTAATTACTCAAGTGAAGAATCTAGTGGCTTGTCTACCTCCTGCCTACCTTATGGAGGCCATAGTTTGTTATCAGCTGCCCCCATTTGGCTGACTTGTACCGGTGTGACACTGCTAACATGGTGTTCTTTTCTCTCCTTGCTTCCTTGTGCACCTCCCTTGAATTAGGACACACTACTACGAAGCATTGGGACGGTACGTGTTCTCTCTCATGCTCTAACACTCTCTGGGTTTAAGGCCCATTTTATGTCCCATTGAAAGTTCAAATCCCAATTAATACTGACTATAAGCTCTTCTTTTTAGAATCAGTAGGTTAAAAAGGAGTTTTAGTGTTTGCTGTGACAACTCCCAAAAATACCACCAATTTGGAGCTTTTCTGCCCACTGTGATATACAGATGTTTTCTAGCTGGTTTCTGAATTGTTTTTTCTTAGGCTTTCTAGCTGGGATCACACATGTAGGCACTCTCTGGCCACAGCACAGTGCAATACACCTTGCCGTGTTCACACCAACTTTTGTTTGGTTTTGACTAAACACAGACTATTGAATGGGGAAGCTGCCATGTTCTCCCCTTTCAACCTTAGCAGTTTTACTTGGTTCCCATCTCAGATGGAAGATCACTCCAGCACTGTCCTTTGGATTGTTCTGTACCATGGATATATACTTTGTTCCTAGTGCTTTTTGCTTGAAACGAATGAGAAAATAATGTTTCCTATGCAGACCCCGAAAGGTGAAAAAGCCTTTACCACGCTGCTTTCTTCTGTGAATGCTAGTCAAAACTGACTGTAATATCTGCATGTCAGTATTTCAAAGATTCATGCTACCCTCAGATTTTACTCTGCTCTTCAGAAAACAAACTCAGAAAGTGAAATATGAGGGCTGTGACTTGAATCAGAGGGACAGAGTGGAGCCAAGGGCTGTTACACCAAGGAGTTTGAAAAGATCAGATGAATTCAGATAGAAGCATTCTGCAGCTAGTGATGAGAAGAAAGGCAGAAAAGGTAGAAAACATTGGAAGAAATGAGGACCTAAAGAAGTCGCAAAACAGACAGCTGATGTAGAGTGAAGGATCTGAGAGATAGAGACAATACACCACAGAGCTGAGGTTACTCTGCCATGGAGGCTTCTCTTTGAAATTCATAACCAAAGCTTTTGCAACAAGATAAAAATCTGTATTTCCAAGAACCCATATCAGATTATACTTCAAGTTCACTGCCTCGGAAAAGTTTTCAGGGTGATATGCACCTGTATAGAATACATGTAGTCACAAATGACAACAAAATGGTTCCAGTATCATTCAGTACTGACTTAAGAAACTTCCTCTGAAAGAGGGCACAGGCGGTGGTGGTTGTTGCTTTTGTATTTGTGAACTGTGCAGTTGTGTTCAGTGACTGATTGTTCTATGATAGCTCTTCAGCGCTGTAATAAACTGAGACAGATGGAGCCTGTCATTCTTGTCTCTATAGCAGGTTTTCTTTACCATCTCTGTATCTTGACTTGTCTTTTTTGCTCATTAGCTCCAGTTCCAGAGACAGCCAGCTGGCAATTGTTTGCCAAGAGGAAGTGTCTCAGGATGAGACTTATGATGAAAATTTGAATGAAGACATTGAGTACTGTAGTGAACCAAGTCTGCTCTCTACTGAAATGTGAGCTTTGCAGCTTAAGTCCAAGTGTTTGGGTGGCTCTTGAATTAAGGGGGAGAGGTGGGAAGATGTAACATTTTTCTACAAACTTTTCAATTTATGGGATAAGGCTGGAAAACTTCAGTCGCACAATTCAAATATCAGAAAGTTTAAAGAAAAATAAAAAGCAGTTCAGCCCTGAGAAATAACAAAATAACGTTGAAAGGGAGACCTTTTGCATGAGATTTTACTTCTCCTCCGAATGAGATATCTGGATGTGCAGGGCCTCCCCACCATTCACTTCTTTCACCATCCCTGGATGTGTTTAAAAACCATTTGGATGTGGTGCTCAGGGGCATGATTTAGCAGAGGGTTGTTAGAGTTAGGGTCGTTTGGTTAGGTTGTGGTTGGATTTGAGGATCTTTAACATTCTTTCCAACCTGAGCAATTCTATGATACTGTGATTCTATGATACTGTGATTCTATGATTCTACTACTTAATGCTCCCACATCTTGTATTTAGAGCATTCCTGTCTCAACAGTCTCTGTTGCTTCACCTGGTCCTGTTAGCTAGCTCGCATCCATTTGATAGCATGACCTTCCTGTCTTTCCTGCTGGAAGAGGGGTTATTCTGTCCAATATGAGCTACTTTCCTAGAATCCCTTTGCTCTCCTTTCCAGGCTCACATACCAAGATGACGAAAACAGACAACTTACTCCACCAGAAAACAACAAAGGAGAGGACACCCGGCACTCTCCGAAGAAAGGGTTTCTGTGCTCCTCAGCACTAGGTAATGTTCCTTTGCAACATGCCAGCTGTGCTCTCCTCTGCCTTGGCTGAGTTCTTATATCTTGCTAGAGAAATCCCAGCACATATGGGGCTGAGTGTCAGTGGTTGTCATATTTAGATATTGAGACCAGGAATACCATAGCATGCATTCTGTCCTGATCAGGCAGGGGACTCTATTAACTTTATGCTCAGTCAGTAGATAAACCTATGGTTGTTTGAATAGTCCATGTGATCTGTTTGATTAAACCTTCTTATGAATTAGAGAAGTTTATTAGGGCTCTGTAGGCTGTCCAAACAATCACTAGGGAGTCACCGGGTAGACTGGCCTTGAGTATATGGTGTTCTGTTCTGTCTGTATTCAGAAGGGAGAAAGCAGAGGTTGTCTCTTTTGTCTGCAACATGAAAAACAGTGAATTTCAGTTTAAGTTAATACAATACATATTTCTCAATGAGACTTCCTGTGTTTATCTGGAAGGCTGAATTTGTGGACAGTCCTTGATACAATAATGCATTAACTACATTCTAGTGAATAGATAGCGATGTAATACGTTTGTTGTTCTTTTTTGTTTTCAAGAAAGAGAAAGCATCTCCTTGTCTGCATTGGTTCTTTGTGCTATAACACAGAGCAGCAGATGCAGCTTTACCTTAAATAATGGTTTTATTTGCCATTCTCCAGCAGTAAAGCTTGCACACTTGTGTACTTTGCTGTACTTTGAAATTCCTGTATAGGAAGCATGTTTCTCTTAATTACAGAAGTAAAGCTTACTTTTGTATCAAGTAAACAGTGCAGATATTTTAATAGTTACTCCCAAAATCTTTTATTTTCTTTTTAAAAAAGACCTTTTCAGTTTACTAAAAGCACCTCATCTATACATGCCCAACACTCAATTCACCAGTGAATTCAACCACTGAATTAGTTTGCTTCCACTTGATCTTGATACAGACACAGCCTCATAAACTGTGGTATGTCTGGCTGTTAAGGGAGACAGGTCACATGCAAGTGGGAGGCCAGTGTCACCTGAGCAGCCACATGTCTCCTCCTGAACATTGGACACAGCCAGGCATAGTGCCAGGACCTCAGTTGCCCTTTCAGCCCTGCCAAGTTTTTTGCCTGAACCAGGAAGATTTGAGAACACTTTAACTGCTTGGGACAGTCGTAGAATCATCCAGAATTTTCTCTTGCAACCTGCTTGGAAAATTGTGTTAGTTGGCCCATGTCACCTGACTGTGCTTTGCAATGATGTCTCGAAAATTAAAATCAGCAACACAAGTACAAGTACCTGGGAAAGCGTAAGGTGTAGAGGGAAAGCAGACAGAGGTTAACTGTGGGTGTCTTGGCTGTCTCTCCAGTGAGACTGAAGTAAATGAAACTGAACTCAGATTATCCATAGTATAATATGAGTGATGGACACAGTTGTTTGTGATTGGTGTTTCAGGTCGACGAGCATCTTTTCACTTAGAGTGTCTGAAGAGACAGAAAAACCAGGGCGTAGATGTCTCGCAGAAGACAGTTCTGCCTTTACAAATGGTACATCATCAGGTAAGCTTTTCATAACCACAAAGGGCCCAGCAATGCAACTGAGAATCTACCATGTGCATTGCTCTCCCATTGCATCCCAGCCCACTTTTAAACACCTTTTGAGATAATTTCTCACCCATGTTACAGGTCCAGATTTTAGAAAATTTAGTTGTCATCACATTCATTTCAGGATTTTTATAATTCCCAGAAGGGTGTTACAGGGACATATTCTTTAGAGCCATCAGAGTTATTACCTGATGTCCATTAAAGGGCAAAATAGAAACCTAGCTGTCAGATAAAAATAACTACCCAAATTGCACTCTGCTGTGCAGTTGCACTGGCTTGGACAATAGTGCATATATGAATAAAATGTGCCAAGTCTAACTTCATATTAATGAAAGCTAGTCAGTAAAGGCAATTGATCGTTTAAAAGATAAACTGATTACATGTAATTTATCAGCCTCTTATGACCTTCATAACTGACATTCAGCAGCCTACCAGTGTATGCTTAGGCATATATCTAGACTGTTAGCCAGCTGTCATAGTCCAGAGTAGATTTGTGTCTTTTATTCTGATGACATCACTGTTACCATAAAAGAAACAGGTGCCAATGGCAGCACCAACGCGGTGGCATCTTATTCCATGTACAGAACAGGGGCATAGGAGCAGAAAATGCCACATGGCAGGGAAGGGAGGAATAAGAAGTCACAGCAGCTGGAGGAGTGAGAGCTGAGTGCACCTGGGATGCTCTGTGCTTTCTCATTTCCATTCCTGGCAGCAGCAGCAGCCAGTTATACTGTAAGGATCAAGCTCACGAAAGCAGCGGTCTGCAGAAAGCTCCAGCTGTGGTAGTGTATCTCTTGGGATAGGGTACAGAGAACAGTTCCCTGCCTCCCCCATAGCAGTGCCAGCCCTACAGGACACGTGCCTCCTACCCTCTCACCCTGCCCAGCCAGCAGAATCACCTCCTTCCAACCTGTACAAAGAGGATGGAGCTTTGTCCTTCCTCATCCCACCATACAATTCCAAACCTAGAGAGACAGAGCTCTACCCATCTCAGCACCCCCAGCCAGACCGCAGGGTCATAATAAAATTGGCATCTGGCTTCCAGCTGGCAATACCTATCCGTATTAGTACTTTACAAAGTCATTTGCCTCCAAAAGTGCTTAAAATGAGCATACAAAGTAGAAATGTTGCCTCTGCTAAGTACAGTGGATTCAGTTGTTCCTCAGTGCTTGAAGGAGGATTCTCGTGAAATACTGATGCATAATGATATCTAAATATATATATAGCTGAAAAAATAATCCCTAAGAGCTTATTTCAACCTCCTTGGTACCTTACATTTTGGATAAACACCTTGTATGTGTTTCTACTAAGCTGAAAATCCAGTTCTGTTGTTCTGCCTGACAGATCGAGGGCTCTCCTTAAAGTCCCCACAGTTTAAGGGAATGCTGATGCTATCACAGCCTGCAGGCTGTGACTTACACGATTAATTTTTAAGGGCTTTCTTCCTTGATAATATTCGATAGGACTCTGGCACGTAATTCTTGAGAAGATCATGGTACACTTTGCAGGTAACCAATAATTGATTCTTTCGTTTGTCTACAACTGAAATCAGCAGCACAGCACACTGACAGCAGTTCACTGGAACGTCAGTGGCAGATGGATTGAGCTTGACTTAGCTTCAGATATCTAAAAGTTAGCTGTCCAGTTTAAACCAGTCAGTTCGGTCCCACTGTGGTCAACAAGGAGAAACAGCATTTCCAAAGGGCAAGTATAATAAGCCTTGTCTAAGTCTCATCCTCCAGAGAGATTTTCAAGCAGGTATCCAAGAGTCAGGAGCCTTCTGGTGTGCCTCTGCCCAATTAGCTTGGACTAAAACCATTGCTTTGAGACAGCTGAAGTTGCAGAGACAAACTCCAACCTGATCAAGAGCCACATTTTGTATTTTCTGTGTGTTTATTCCTTTGTTCATATTAGACAGCAGTGAGCTGCGTGAGATGAGCTGCTGATTCTGATGGCATTGCTTATGGAATAAGCAGCATCCATCATGAATAAGGCATCAGATTAGCCCTGTGCAGCAAGGGGCTTCTTGAGAAATTTGTTATCAAAGGAGACTGAATGACTCAGGGGCTGTGAATGTAATTGTGGGAAGGGCTGCAAGGCTCAAAGTACAATCATCAGATATTGATTCTCCCACCCACAGCAGATGCCTTAAAATCCAGTGGTGGTTTTATAATTGTTGCCATCTGCAGACACACCTAAAATTCACATCTGGTATCCGTTCAGGTTCTAAAATGGATGCTTAGAAAAAGCAGAGCGATTGGCAGTAAAAGCTAGCAGTATGGGTGGTAACAGTGTGGGAAAACGAAGCTCTGTCACAACCGGTGGAGAAGAGGTGGTGTTTCTGGCAGGGCTGTGGGGCATAGGGCTCATCCCTCCTGTTAGCATGGTGGGTCCAGGGTGGAAGAAGCTCAGCCTTGAGAGCTCTCAGTTTGATGCTTGGCACTGGTGCAAGCCACACCACTTCAAGGAAAACTTGCAGAATTAGTTTAGAGAAACTTCCCAACCATTCCAGGAGCTGGCAGCTATTTCTCAAGCCTCATAAGAGTCATTACGGTTGGAAAAAACCACTAAGATCATCTGTTCCAGGCCTCAAGACACTCTGGGCATTTTGCGGGTAGTTCCTCCAGCGCTTTGCTGTCCCAGCCCTGCAGACTTAGTGAGTCCTCACTCCATGTGTCCCCCTCTCTCTGCAGGCACTGGCGGTGGCCGGCCTGAGCCCCCTCCTCCAGCGAAGCCATTCCCCTACCACGTTCTCCCGGCTGTGCGCCACACCGCCTGCTACACCCTGCAGCCGAGGCTGGCCACAGCAGCCCATCCCAACGCTGCGCCTTGAGGGGGCTGAGTCCACCGAGAAGCTCAACAGCAGCTTCCCATCCGTGCACTGCAGCTCCCGGTTCCCCGACAGCTCAGACTGTGGCAGCCCAAGGAGAGCCAGGCCAGTGTCCCTCACTGTCCCCAGCCAGACGGCGGGGAGCAGCAGGCAGTTCCACGGCAGCGCCAGCAGCCTGGTCGAAGCGGTAAGGCCACGGTGGCATGGGGACGTGGGTGGTACAGAGGCCAGTGTAGGAACATGGTCCTTGGGAGGGCAGGATGCACTGCAAAGCCAAAGTCCGCCTCTGAGCAGGGGTCAGCAGCATGAGTGGGAGGAGAGGGGCCAACATGGCCAACAGGGAGATGCTGTAGGGGTGCAGTAGGGCTGGCAACTCATGGTGCTAACATCTGCTTTTGTCTCTGGTTCTCTGCCGCCTCCTGAAGGTGTTGATTTCGGAAGGACTGGTGCAGTTTGCTCAAGATCCAAAGTTCATTGAGGTCACGACCCAGGAACTCGCTGATGCCTGCGACATGACGATAGAAGAGATGGAAAACGCAGCAGACAACATTCTCAATGGTAACAGCAAGCAGAGCCCCAATGGCAACCTGTTGCCTTTTGTTCACTGCAGGGACGCAGGGCAGGACAGTGCAGGCGAGGAAGAGGAAGAGGTGCAGAACCCGGATTGTAGAAAAAGTCAGGAGGAGCTGAAGGACAGCAGGATTTATATCAGCAGCCTGTAGTTGCCAGGGCTGGAAGCGATGCTGGTTTTTTATTTGTTTCAATGTTCCTAATGGGTTTGTTTCAGAAGTGCCTCACTGTTCTCGTGACCTGGAGTAACCGGAACAGCGTTCTTCATTCATTTCTGTTGGGATGAGTCGCAGAGTTGGGTGGTGGCAGAGAACTTGTCAGGAGCGGATAGGACCCCGGCACGCGTCCGCCTGGAAAGAGCGCGGCGCCCAGGAGGAGAGTCAGCTCCCTCTTTTTCCAGTCCCTGCACAAGGCACGACGACTGCCTCCCAAGGGCGGCCCAGCCAAACGCGCCCAGCCTCCAGCGGGCATCCTTCAACTTTGCTTGTAAAAATCATTTTGCACATGTTCTGTCCGAGCCTCACCGCCCCTGGTCATCCTGGCCCTGCTGCCTGGGCCCGGAGGACACAGCACCGCCAAAAGGGGAGCGTGGGGACTGCAGCGGCTCCTGCTGTTGGCCAATCAGAGTTCAAGGGTCATTCGCCAGCCAACCCGAGCGCGGGCAAGTCACCTGCCAACCAATTGGAGTTCAGACAGCCGGCCGCGCCAGCCAATGGGAGAGCGGGGAGTGGCTGGGCACGGGTTTCTTCTTGTCCCGCAGTTCGGTGTTTCCTTGAGAGCATGTTGCGGTTTTTATTTTGACTATTTTATTTTTATTATAATTTTTCAGAGGGAGAAGGGAGTGTTTACAAGGTTCTGTAACCACCTACCTTTTTGTTTGGGTTTATTTTCACCTTTGCAGATGTTACGTTGGTTTGACCATGTTGTATTATTTAAGCCAGGTTCTTTTCTCCATTGGCATTTGGTAGAAGCATAACGCTGTAGGCGAGTTTTACCGACCACTATGTACACTGAGACTCTGTCATTTGATTTGCTACCGAGCGGAACCTCCTTTTTTTGTTGTTGTGTTATCATAGAACGGCAGCGGGCAACGTGCTTGGCACAGCCCCACACGTCCCAGGGTCCAATGGGGCCATTGGGATGCAGCGCCGAAGCAGCGCCCGCTGTCGGGAAGGGAACCAGTAACTCTTTGCATCTTCTGTTCCACAAGATATGCAAAAACAATGCAATAATATTAATTTTAAAATACAATCATAAGTCGTGTTGGCATTAAAACTGTATAGAAAAAAAAAAAAGAAATTATCGGGGTGGGGGGACAACCAAGCAGAAGGCGTTACGCTTCAGTATATTCCGTGTGATGTTTTATTGCATTGATGATGTTTCTGTTGAAGAAACCGTTATACTTGAATTCAGGTCAGTTTCGGTATTTTTCAAATATTTTTTTAAAAGGAATTGCAATTGTGCCAAGCAAATATTATCGAATCGAATTCAGTTTGTTTAAAAAGAAAAAGAAAAAAAAAAAGAAAAAAAAAAAAAAAAGAGTCACTTCTTGTATATTTTGCTGCATGTCAAGTGAATCATTTCGTATTTGGAATGTGCCAAGCTTTACCTTTGAACTTTTAAGTGCTTTTCTACGTGTGGTCGGGGACAGGGGTACTATTTTTTTGTTTTTTTTTTTTTTCCTTTTTCAATTTGTACAATGAACAAAGTGTACCTGGTGTAAGTAACTATTCTGCAATCCACTGACAGGTCGAACGTTACTGATTTTGCATATCTTGTGTTCATTACCCTTCCTCCTCACCCCTTTAAACATGCACGATGACTTTGTTGGTACAGTACCTTTCTTCCCGAGGCCAGGACATTTTGTTCAGGCTTTGTTCTCTTTCCTTTTGCTCAGCCTCTCCAAAGGTCTCTTCCCACGAGAGGGTGGCAAGATACCCAAGCCCACATGGAAGATTCATCCCATGTCTTCAGCTGGCACCAGCAATTCAGGGAGGGGGAAAGCACCTGCTTGCAGATTGAGGTTAGATAGTTCATCCCGATGGTTGTAACAGGATCATGGAATAAGCAAATGCAAATGGCAGAATCGTTTGTAAAATAAATGTGCCTAACTCTGGACTGAAAGCACTGGGTAAGTGAGGGACAGACTCCGGATCGTTGCTTAGGAAAATTGCTGTGGTCTGGTCATGACACAGATGTTCAGTGACTTTTGTGTGTTTCCATGCACGTTCCCAGACCTTAGCACATGGGTCATGCTCTAAGTCGCAAAACACCTGATGCCACAGCATATCTCATCCCTGCTGCTGAGCATGAACCTCTCCTAATTCGCTCCAGGATGGCACACAGAGGCTGAGAAACCAGGGAGATATTATTAGATTTTATGCGGCTGATTTCTGTCTAGACTGCTGCTGGTTTTCTCCCTTTTCAAGATGTTTCACAAACTTGCAGATGAGTGCTCAGGGGTGTGATCTGATTCAGAGCTAAACTTTCATTCCAGTCTTGAGCTTCACAGATGTTTGAGTGCACCATTTATTATGTATTTTTGTAATGCCCTTGGGTTTAATTCTTGACTCTGCTGAGGCCATTAAGCAGAAATAGTGGAAGATACTTTTTGAAAGTGCACTTTTTTCTTGTTACTTTGAACTGGCCAGTAGCAGCTCAAGATGCCTTGCCAGCAAATCCTTTTAAGCTGGGGAAATGTGAACCCACTTAAGCAACCATCTGGCATCACAGTCCCAGTCCAAGTCCCTGGAGAAAGCAACCACCTGAAGTCTGTCAGCCTCATTTTTTCCATCCGTCTTGTCTGTACCGTGATTGGCATGTGAGCAATTCTCCCTTTGTGAGTTTGCTGTTGGTAGCTCTGCAGTACTCCAAATCTGCTTGAATGGAAATAGTGCTGTGCTGGTTGTTTTCTGAAAATGGAAGCAGCAAAGGGGCTCCCTATCTCATTTTCCTCCACTAGAAAGTCCCCCCTGGCCCTCCCAGTAAGAGACAGAGGTGCTCCTTGCTCCTGGTTAACAAAGTACTGGCCTAGAGGAGCAGAGGTAAGGGGCATTCTGGATGTCTGCCAGTACTTGTCATCTTTTAGGACTTTTCCTGAAGGGAAGGAGAAGAAAGGAAAGGAGTGTGCCCTGCACATTGCTGGTGAAGCTGTGGCTCCCCCGTGGGTCAAAGCTGTCAATAGCCAGGGAAATCCCCGCATCTGCTGGAAAATAGCTTAGGTCCTGCAGAGTGAGAAGTGCATGGCTAGCAGAGCATGCAGATGCCTTGTGTTGTCTGAGGAGCAGGTGTTCAGTACAGCCATTGCTGGTGCCAGCTGCGCAATTTTCTCTTTCTGGGGAGGGTGGCTTTTTTTTTTGTTATTTCCATTTGAGGTACACGCAACGTGCACATTGTGACAGGTCTGAGCAAAGAGCTACTGCCTCCTTCGGGTGAGGTGCAGTCTGGGGGTGATGGAAGTGGGACAGGCATAGTACCCAGGGGTCCTTCCTCTCCTGGTGCACCGGAGTAGATGGTGGGTACAGTCACTGTGCTGTGGATGGAAGCCATGGAGGAACCGATGGCCAAGGAGTGGCGTGGAAGGAAGGAAAGAAAGAAAGAAAGGGGAAAACGATCTGCTGTTTGCCACTGAGCATCTCTGACTTGCAGGAGTACACTGCAGACTAAAGACATTTCTTACAAAACAACAAACCTCATCCCTTTACCACTCCTGCTCATTACTCCAGGCAGTACTGGGCCAGCCACACCGGGTGCATTTCTTTTTTCTTCCTTATTCTGTGTGGCTGATGTGACAGGGAAGCAAGCGGAACTCGTGGTCCAGAGCTGGAGTTTCACTGTCCACAGACCTTTTTTGCATCACCTGTATCTTCAGCTGGACATACGGATGATGATGGCGTGGATGCTGCTGCTGCAGGGTCCAGTCTGGTTTGTTACCCTGCCCACTTCACCCAGCACGGAAGGACAGCCAGAGAGGTGCCGTGTACAGAACCGCATCTATTTCTGCTTTGTTTTCTGACTCAGAACCCTGCCCCCAGTGACTATGACAACGATGATGAAAACAACAACAACAAAAAAAGGGCAAATGCATTTTTTACATTTCTTGATAATTTCCAAAGCAATGTATCATTGCTTTCTTTAGACTGACGCCAATATAACAGTTGTATGGGTCTCAGCCAGGCTCCTGTGTCTTTTCTGCCTGATAGTTTCAAATTGCTGTATGAAATGTATGCGCGTTTGCACACAGACACAATCGCACAAGGTGACAGCACCACGAGCCCGTGGGGTTGTGGACTTGTGTTGTAGGTGAAGCTGGAGGCCTTGCTTCATGCATCTAGGTGAGAAACCCCAACCCATGGGCCCAGGAAGCTGAAGTGGGGCATCCCCACTGAGTCAGAACTGAGCATCCTATGGAATGGGCCAGTTGAGACTGTCCCAGGATAGGGTGGGGAGAGGAACAGCGAGTGGGAAACAAAGTAAATAGAATCCATTCAGAGGCTTTTGGCAGTGGTGAGATTTTATCACTTCCAATAATTAATTTGTAGCATGCATTAAAAAAATATATTGCTGGTCATCAGGAGCCCCTGTTCCCATCTTGCTAACATCAGAATAGAATTCACTAGTGGTCAGGAAGGTTTTACTAATGTAAAGAATGTGGAAAACATAACTGAACCTAGAAAGAATTTAATATTTTTCCTACATTTATTTTCTTCTCCAAAGATTAAGAAATGCAAATTTCAGTGGCTGCATAGGATTTCTTTTCTCATCTTTTGAATGTTGCAAAGATATTAAAGTTTCATTCTGGGTTAGCAAGCCCAGGGATCCAAAAGGTTTCCAATGGGATCTCAGTCTGTGGAGCTTTGCTCTCTCTTGCTTTGTTTCTGGACAGCTGAAACCATTGCGGCCTTGCTGCTCCAGTGCCTGGAGAAGGTATGGCTGAAGGCAGAAACAAAGCATAAGGAAATCCTGTACTGAAAGCAGACCAAACTACAATTGCTATCAGAGTAGCAGCATCACACTGGAGTGGAAAAATCCTTTTCTGAAATGAAATCTAGTGTTCTAGTTCAATCTTCCATTCTTCCCCCACCCTATGCAGGGAACATGACTTAACTGTTAACACTTGATCTTAAAACAGGCCTTTAAGGGCACAGACCTTGATTGAGCTGCCAAAACGTGTGCATCCTCTGCCATCTGAGATACCCTGCAGTATTCTGCCCAGCCTGCAACAGAAGTTCCAGGAGGGCATAACACTTCCCTTTGACTGGTGCCATGTCTGCCAGCCCCACTTGTGCTGTGTGGGCCTCAGGCGGCAGGGGACAGTTAGGCAACTTAACCAAGTCCCTTTCTGAAGGGCTAACCAAGCCGAGCAGCACCAACGGCTGAAGTAAGGAGGGAATCTTCTTTAGAATTACCAAGGGCTTAGCGAGGCATGACTGGGAGCCCATCTCCATGCTCCCGTGCTGTTCTCCCACCCCACACCATGCAGGCAGGCCTTGCTCCTATGGCCTGGAGCCCAGCCCTCACCTAGCATAGGCCTAGTGCCCGTACCCCAGGCCCCAGGAGTAGCAGCAAGAGCAAGCATGGTCCCACCCCACAGTGCTTTTATTTTTTTTCTGACAGTGTTCAAACAGCCCCTTTCCAAAGCATTTTCCTATTCAAGACAGACCCACGGGCTCAAACACCATCCATTAGCCTCATCATTCAGAGGATAAAATACCTGTGTTTTTCTGCTTCGTTTTGCATTTTGTCCTGTCAGGCAAAATGCAAGCTCTTCCTCAAACAGGCTGTAATGCCTTTAATATATATATATATTTTTTTCTAATATTTTAAGCATCCTAAGCCAGTCCACTCTCATCGTAAGCAGGTAGACTGGTAACCAATACTACCTAAACATCATCAACTTCATGATTGCTCGTTGGAGTGATTGGTTCAGGATTATCCAGTCTTGACAATTTGAATGTGGGAAGATTTCAGAGGAGGAGGAGTCGGATTGTAAATATCTCTTTGACAACATTGCTGCATCACACACAAAAAAAAAGGGGAGATACTTTTAAAACTGCCTTAAAAATCAATACCGAATGACGGAGTCTCCCTCCAAACAATTGCCACTTGGTAGATCAAGGGATAAATCGCTTTGGGTAAATTCTGGCAAGAAGTGGTTGGAATCTGGTCCAGTTTGGGAAGTGTAAATGTAATTTAGGAGCTGATCTCTCACTCAGTCTGACTTCATATCCACACTAACGACTGAGCACTGCAGGATCAAAACTGCTTAAGGCATGGGGTTGCTGTACCTGGCCTGTATCTGTATGGCGCGCTCTGGCCTGGCAAGGTACTGCATACCTGTGTTTCCCGGTGACTTCAGGGAAGATGGGGTTCCTCAACACCTCTTCAGTTCAGGCCCTGGAGCATCATTTCCTGCTCTGATCATCAGCTATAACTGTTGATAAATATAAGTGTTTTGCCTTCATTCGAATTGCCCAGAGCTGTAAAATGACCTCTCTCAAGTATAAACCAGTCAGTCACCTCCTCTCCCACTCTTCCCTGTGCTCCCTGCCCACCCCAGCCCTCCCTCTCACCTCTGCCCAGCTCCTTCCCTCTCTCAAGTCTTTACCTCCTTCCACAATTTTATATCTAGTTTTCATGAAGCCACAGAAATGCTTTTGTAAATAATGCTGTACAGTTTGTAACCATCATGTAAGCCTGTCATCAGTGCCAGAGTCCGTCTTGCCCTCTCGCACGTTTTAAAGTCAACAGAGAAAAGTTAGAGTGAATGGCCCGCAAGCGAGCTATAGGGTCATCTCTGTGTGGGACAAATGTATATTCCTGTAAGATTGCATTTTTATCTAAGGAATGATGTTATTTTAAAATTGCTAATAAATTTCTAAACAATGTCCAGATTTGTTTAATATCGTAAATGTTATGAGAACTGCTTTGACATTGCCCCCTTTGCTCAGTGGTGGCTGCAAACTATGAGGGCATCCTGCAGCCCCTTATTTCCCAATGGCTGCCCACACTAGATTTGTGGAGTCTCTCGTGTGCATAAGGGGCTGCAGAACAGCATGGGATAGTAACAGGCTGTCCTGTTAAACATTAACTTAGAAAACCTGTCACTTGTGTACTGCTATCATCACAGAAGTGCTACCTTGTAATGATGCCCAAGGTATGACCCATTCATAACCAAATAGTTACCATTTTCTCCACAGGATTCTTTTTTATTGAGTATGCATCAAAAGAGGAATGCCTGCAGCCTGAATACCATGTAATTAGTCTTTACATAAGCCATGAAGCTAATGGGACGATAATAAGTAACGTATTACACATTTACTTTTCAATCAAACAAATTTGTGCCAACAACACAGTTATCAAGCAATTACGTTGTAACGCCAGCTGAGCGCTGCATAGAGTGCCACAGAGTGCTCAGCCCAAGTACGCTGGCATAGGATCAAGCGCAAGAAAAAAGCGTGCTTTTTAAAATTACTTTATTATGTGTATATTTATATTCCCCGACTTGCACACAAATGTTGGAACCTCAAGGTTTGTTGTTAGGTAGTGGTGTCACGTACCAGATGGAGCCAGGAGGTGATGTCAAGCCATGGATGCCGCCACCAGCGTGAAGAGCTGGAGGACAGGACAGGACAACCACCAGAGTTCCCTCACCTCCAGGCTCAGGCTTTTGGGCAGCCTTTTGGGTCAATGGTTGGACTAGATGATCTTAGTGGCCTTTTCCAACCTTATCAACTCTCTCCCCTTGGCTGTTGGTGCAGCGTGGTGCACAGCTCAGCTCTGCTGCTGGCTCACGGTGCTTGGGTTTTGAGGTCTCGGTGGTGAAAGCCACTTGTGGGTGTACCACAGCGCAAAGAAAGGTGTGAAACTGGGCGAAACCTGTGAGACCGCCGGGAGCGAGCTCTGCACAGCTTCCTGCGAGCCGGGTGCTCGCAGAACTGCCCAGGATACCTGTGTACAGAGCCCTGTGTCGGAACGCTGCCTGTATCTACAACACTTTATTGCCGGAGGACAGCACCCCACATGCAAATCTCCGTGCCCCGTCCCGCAGGCCGCAGCTGAGCGAGCAACGCTCCGCCCGCCCCGCCTTTCCCTGGGCCGCACCCCCAGCGGGCAGCGCGGAGCCCCGGCCTCGCCCAGCGTCCCGCCCCGCCGCGCAGCCCCTCCTCAGGTGCGGGCCGGCCCCGCCCCGCGCTCAGGTCGGAGCCCGGAAGCCCCGCGGTCGTGGCGGCGGCAGGGCTATGGCGGGCGCGGGGCGGCTGGGGTTGTCTTCTCCGCTGCTGTTCCTTCTCGTCCTTCCCGTGCCGCCCGCGGCCGCCGCGCTGCGTTTGCTCATCGGGGCCGCGCCGGCTTTCACGTGCTCCCAGCCGGTAAGCGCCGGGGAGGGATCGTGGGGAGCTTCGGGGCGTCTCGGGCTCGGGGAACGTGGGGCTGCCGGGGCCCGCCCCGAGAGGCAGAGTGCTACCGCTGCCATTCCGGGGCCGCTCCTGTGCCGGGCTCTGCGGCCTCCCGCTCCCGGCCTGCGGGGGGGCAGGGGAGACGCCGCGCTAAGGAAGCGGCTGCTCGGGTGTAGCTGTCTGCCTTTGCTTCGGGGTGGTACGGCTATGAATGGGTCTGTAAGCGGTTCGCTTCTTGTAGCGCAGTCCGTCTATTGCTTCTTGGAAGCACTGTGTTCTCCCAGCTCTCGTGAGAAAGGAATTTCCCTCTGTGTGTGACATCAGGGTGCGTGTGGTCAGTGGCACGGAGGGAATGTCTTGTTTAAGAGATGGGTCCCGTCTGCTCTGTGACACATCTGCTGTTTCAGAGCCTTGTGGGTGAGCCTTCAGCACGGTGTCCGTCATGTAGCATAGAAGTATTCTCCTGTCCCGCCCGAGTCAGAACGATGTTGTGCTGAGTGCCAGGCAGACAGACACGTCCTGTACTCCTGATGCCGTCTGCCCGGCCTCGCAGGAAGCCAGGGCCCCTCCTAAACTGTGACACTACTTCTGTATCCTTTTCCTGTATGCATTTTCTGTCCTTCGTCTACTCGCTGTCCTTTCCTAAAGTTTGGCCACATGTTTGTTCCTGTTGTTACCCGACCTCTCCTCTGCTGCTGCTTGCTCCTCTGCTCCTATGTAAAAATACCCCTCAAAAGCATTCCATTTCCACGGCTTTACTTTGGGCTGGATGTTGTGAAATTTCAAAGTGAAAGCTCATGGAAAAGGCAAAGAGGACATTACAAAACTGCATGGGTGTCCCAAACACCATTAGTCACACAGAGCTTGAAAGCAACACAGTGTGGAGTTCCTGCAGACCTTGATGTTTGGGCTGACCATCTCCCTGGCTCTCAGCTTCTTTTAAAGGGAAGACAGACCACTACGCACAGTGAGGGACTCCCCAGCGCAGCTCCAGCTTTCAGAGAGGAGCTGGCTTAAAGACAAACCTGCGAGCAGCCCTGCTGAAAGTAATGGTACACACACATGCAGAACTGCGACTGACTGAGGCTGCGGCGGTTGGTAGCTGTTTCCCTTTTCTGTTAGTTGCACTGCACCGGGGGAGCTGGGAGCCCCTCCCGTGGTGTCAGAGTTGGGCTGGGTTCTGAGACCACATCCTCCTGCACATCCGCTGCTGCCAGGCGTTGAGGAAGGGCAGAGTGAGCACCAGCGGGTTTCCAGCCAGGGAAAGAGGAGTGAAAGTGTCGCATCAGTATCACAGACACCTCTAACTGTAACAAAAGTAAAATAGTAACTGGAGCCCGGTGTATTAAAGTGTCAGCAAGTGCACTTATTCACTTATTGTTTCTTATTCACCTCTGCTCCACATCAAGCCTGTCTGGCCATAGGCTGAGCAGCAAGGCTGCAAACAGCTCCTTCCAGTAACTGTTACTGGAATGTGTCATCTCCAGGGAGGCGGGGCTGGCTTTCCTCCCCTTGCATACACAGATCCCATCTGGCTGTTCTCCCTGTGTGCCCGTCCTGAGGCACCCTACCTGGTGTCAGCAGGATGTGGGGTTTGTGATAGCCCCACCAACCCTAAGGGCTTAGGTCAGTGTGCCTAGTTGGGTCATGGGAGTCACTGTTGTTGGCTCGATGACATTCACTAAGTCTCCAGAGAAGAGTGGATGCGACATCTTTCACAAAGATGAGTGATGGTGATGCGTGTGAGGAAGCCTTTACTTGTGCCTCCTTTACAGGCATGTTCACTTTGTGTTTGCTGTTGACCTTCTCCCATTGCTTTCTGTGAGGGTTTACTGTGTAGGATGGAACCACTGACCCTGTTCATGCTTAGAGTTTCTAAGATAGAATTTCTTGGCCTAAAAAGGATCAGTGATCAAAGCTACCAAAACATGATAAGAGAATACCCTCAAAGTAATTTGAGTGAAGTAACTTCTGCTTTTAAAGTTAGATTCTAGTTTGCTTAGAATTTGTAGAAGAGAATATTTTTCTCTATGGCTTCAAAATTAAAACACACACAGTCTGTGGAAAATAGTTTTCCAGCAGCCTTAAACGAATCGTTTTTCAGTAATTATTGGTTTTATGCCTTCACATCCAATTGATCTCTGCTTCTTCGAATGGACTAATCAGGAAAGGGAAACTGTAGAAGATTTCATATCAGACAGTCATCAGGTGAGAGGCAGATTTGGGGAGCTGGAGCTCTTCCCACTCAGCAGTTGCTCTTTAAGATAAAACTGGCTGCCTGCCCAGCTTACTTCAGTTTCTTGCTAGTTACCACAGCATCCTGCTGGGAAATCTTGGCCTCCAATTATTTCAATTGAATTGTTATGACGTGCTGCTGTTAATCAGTTTCTCATATGTTTCAGATTCGTGTGATTCTCCTTGGCACACAGTCTGTTCTTCTCTGATGTCAAAAGGCAGAAAAAGGCTTGACAAAGTGAAAGAAACAGTTGTTTGGCTTTCTGTGGAATATAACAAGTAAACAGGAGGAGATGGCTGTGTCTGTACTCCTCTGCCAGAAGGTTCCAAGCGGCATGTGTCCCTGTAGCTCCATTTCTTCATCTTGAGATGCAGTAGGGAGAATGGGAGAACATCTCAGTTAAAACCTCTTATGTACCAACACACACAGCACCCTGCCTGGCTGTATGCTTTATCTCCAGCTTTTGTGCAGAGCTCTGCATTTGTTCTGCCTTCTCCCATTTGCTTGCTTGTCTGTCCTGTGCAACCTGACATGTCTCGGCTCTGTCAACGCTTCTAGTTTTGTGTGGGCGAGCAGAAGCAACCATCACTGTTATTGTATTTCTGTTGTATGATCTAAACTTGTGTTTGCTCATGGAAGGAAACTAGGTTAATTGCTTCTGCTGACTGCAGCTTTGCTAATGCAGTCTGAACGAGCGAGTGCATCAGATAAAGCTGAAAGTCAGCAGTATTCCCCTCCAGCGCTAAGGAAGTAGCTCATGCAATGCTAGAGGTAATTGACTTGTTTTACTGCAAAACTGACTTTTGTCTTTAGTTGCATCCAGGTTTTTAGCTGTCATTCTCTGGAGTTACGTTCTTTTGGTGTAAAGTTGTGTCAGCATTGTGGCTTCATCTCCAGTTGGTTTCCAGTGGCCAACAGTAAGGACATGCTGACTGGATTGATTCTTCTGGGTGTTGGGGGCTGTTGGGTCATCCCTGTGTTGCCTTGGGACTGGGAAGGGAATGAGCCAGCAGCTGGGCCAGTGCAGGCTGCCCCCTGGACAGAGGGTCCTTCCCTTCTGGTGACAACCTTGTTCAATTCTCAACTACTAACAGCATAGTAAAGCAACGTGGTTGGTACATATGGGGTGGGAAAGCACTCAACAGCCTCTTGAATAGGACAAGGGGGAACAGTTTCAAACTACAAGAGGGGAGATGTAAGCTGGATATAAGAATTTTTTTTTATGATAAGGGCAGTGAGGCTCTGGAGCATGTTGCCCAGAGAGATGGTGGATGCCCCATCCCTGGAGACACCCAAGGTCAGGCTGCACAGGGCTCTGAGCAACCTGATCTACCTGTGGGTGTCCCTGTTCACTGCAGGGGGGTTGGACCAGATGGCCTTTAAAGGTCCCTTCCAACTCAGACAATGCTATGAAAATCATTGGGTGGGTCTGGGGCACAGTGACACCTTGTTGTTTGTCCCAGTAGAAACTCAGTGTTGAAAGTTTAAAGACATCTTAATTGTCAGGTTTCAGTCCTGAATCATCATTAACTGGCTGAGTGTTCCCTGTTCAGCTGTTCTTTTTCATAGAACACCAGAAAGGGGGTAGTCTCATCTCTGCAAATGCTTCACCCAGGGCGGTATAACTGAAGGAAGAAAGAGTCCAGTGATCTGTTATGCTGGTTCAACGTTCACATTGATAATGAAACAAAACAAATTACAACTGTTGCTTGGTTAATTGTCTTATCTGCTGATAAACAGAAGCAGCAACATGCAGATAAAAGCAGATGGTGCTGCTCTTCAAGCAAATAATGCATTATAATTTATATAAGGACTGTATCATGGGACAGTTTACAATAATTACTGATAACTGAAACAACAGGAGGACAAAATGACTGAATAATAATCGGTAGCCTCTAACAAAAGTCATTAGGTTATGAACCAAACCCATGGCTTGTAGCCCATTACTTTTGTTGCTTTCCTCAGCCTACCCCACTGCTCACTGGCTACTCTCAGTTGGCTGGAGAGAGCCAGAGGGTCACAAAAAGGAGACTCATGGGTCAGGCAGGCAGCTGTAAGGAACTGCATGAAGAGGAGCGAGGAGGTCCCTCAGTGCTGCACCAGCACTGCTTTGGTAATGGCTGTGAGATTGGCTCTGCTGCCGTCACAAACTCCAAACACAGCTGTTGTGAGAAGGATTGACTCCCAGCCAAAACGGGTGTACCTGTTTATGCAAGTGGCACTGTCACACTGAAAGAGTTACCTAATATACATCTTTCTGTGAAGGTAGAATAGATAATTTTGTCCCGGTTCATCAGCACTTGCTTGCTTGTACTCAAGGTTGTTTCCATTGCAGATATTACATGAGAGTCTTCCAGTGGTGGAAAAAAGAAACCAAAACCTTTAGCTGATTTGAGAGATACAAAGTTGTGGTAACGTTTCTATTTAATAAGTACAAAAGGATATAAACAGTGGAGGATTTTATCTGCAGTAGTTAAGTGTGGTGTAATAGTAGGAGTACAGTTCACACTAAGTTGCTATCTGATGTTCAGATTATCAGGGTGTTTCCTCCAGCTGTGACTGTTCTGACCTTTACAGTCAAGTTCCTCCTGGATGTTTTACACATTGATGATAAGCATATCAATTTGTTTGTGTAGTTACACTACAGCTCTGCTGCCCAAGGTAGGGCACTGCTGTGTGACTCTTGGTGCCACCTATCCCAAGGCCCCATCCTGCAATGGAAGAAGCCCCAGCCTGTGGCTGGAGTTTCCGCAGTGAGCTCTGAATCACTATTCCAGAGCTGAAACAGGGCAGGCCAAGGCAAGGGTTCTGCCTGCATAGATTTATGTTTAAATATGTGGCGTGGCTGATTAGCAGATTTCTTCCTTGTGACTGAAATGAAATGATGGCTTTCTAAGCAATAATGAAGTTGATCAGAACTCCGCAACATAAGTAATGCACTGAATCTTTCTTAGTATATCTGTATTCGTATGTCAAAAAAGCCCTAAAGCACCTGAGACGGGTGTTTTTATACTGCCACTATTTATTGCAGTGTGGATGCGTTACTTGTGATGGAAGCCTGAAGATTTACAGCTTTCTGTTGTTTCCACTTGGGCAAAAGCCTGGAAGAGATGTTCAGTTTGGTTGGTTGTTGTTGTTTTGGTGTTTTTTTTGTTAAGCACAAAGACCTTAATGCCAAATCTGCTTGCTTTTGCTCAAGGTTTGAGAGAGCACAGTTGTGCTTGCTGAAATATGACTGCTGATGACATGTGTGCTTTTCCATAGCTAGCAGAGCTGTGTTTCCATTTGTGATGACCAGTTGGTCAGTGTGGCTGATGTGATGCCTGGCTGTATCCACAAGCCAAGCACACCTTGTGTTGGCCGTAACAAGCTGACAGAGGTCAGAAACACCACTGCCTTGTTTCCTGTTGTGACCACAGTGCAATGACAACGTTCCCCTTTATATGTCGAGGCATAGGAAGAGAGTGGGAGGAAACCTTGCCTTCATTTTGATCTGCAAAGTCGGCAAAAACTTATCACTAGGATCACATTACCAAGCAAGTTTGCATGTTTTTTTCCTACTGATGGCGGGGTGTCCCAGTATAAACAAAACACATGTGGGGAAAACCAAGCAAAGCCTCCATCATCTCCAGTTGAATGTGCAGGGCACGCGTGTCAGGTCATCAGGCAGTGGCTAAACCCAAACCCAAGCTTTGCTTTTCTGCGGAACAACTTTATGTAGATGCGTGATGGCTGATTGTGGCAGCTCATATGCCTTGCTATTCACTAAATTGCTTTCGTCCCACTACCAAAGAGAAACAAGCTATTTTCAGTTCAGTTTTTATTTGATGACTAATATTCTTTTTCTTTTTTCTTCCCCCAACAGGATTTAAACTGCCTCGTAGGAAATAGTAAGTTGTGTTTTTCTTCATTGCCACGTTCTCATCAGCTCACCCCTTTGTTTTTTCTTTAACTGGTTTCATATGGAAAGCCCTTCCTGTTGGAGTCTCAGAGATGTCACATCTGAGTGCAGCATTGCTCAGGGAGTCTTTGGTTTGGTCCATGATCAGCTCCAGCTAAAAGATAAAGGGGAAGTTGTCTCTTTCCCAAGGTAGAGTTGGGGTGTGGGGCAAAAGCGCACAACCCAACTTGCTGAGTTTATATTTAAATCTGAGGGAGCCCATTTTTAAAGAAATGGAGCTTTTAGGACAAGGTTTTCGGTATATTTTCCCACTTGCAGCTCCTCCTTGACTTGGCAAACTGGTTCTTCCCGTGTTGGTGCTTCACTCATACTCAGCAAAGCCATTTTTAACATGTCCGGATGATCCACTTAGACTTCTAGCATTTCGCTTATCATGTCCATCTAATGCCTGTCATAGCTGATATCACTTTCTGATGGGATTACAGGCCCCGTTTCTCATAACACTCCATTGACTGACACTAATTATTTTTCTGTCCAGAGGGCTCATTAGTTTCGGAAAGGCAGTGCAAGAGCAGTCAATGGAAGCCGAAGTCAGATGTGTATTCAAATTAGAAATAAGGCAGTTGTTCCAAAAGTTGATTACATTGTTTAAAGAACTGCTTGAGTACCTGACACTATCATTGGGAGGCTTGGAATGAGTGCTGGTGTTCTAGCACAGTTCTGTTTCAACAGCAAGATGGGGACTTGCTGCAGGAGGTACTGAGTAAACTTACTTGACCCAGCTGAGCTAACTGTGATTATCTATTAATGGATTTCAAGGAAAAGAGGAAGTGCGAGTTACCAGAATGCCTGAGTTGAGAATATTACGAGCAATTTATAAATTATTGACATGCTGAAAGCTGCCTTTTTGAACGATGAAGCAATCTGTCACTCAGATTTGCCCTCTGAGTAACCCTCGTGCAGGCAGTAACTGCAGTTGAGCAGACTTTATTCCATCCTCCTTTGGATAACAGCTTTTATTTGCTGGGCAGGTACCTGCATAGAGAGGAGCTGGCTACAGAATCAGACGTGGACACCCTCTGCTCCCAGCAGCCTTGATGTCTTCTCTGATGTTTTCCGTCAGACAGATGGAGAACTGCTCCCAGTGCTTCGGATAGAGTGGAAGGTGGCCACTGATGGTAAGCAGAACAGAGGAATGAGGTGTGGTCTAGGAAGGACAGGGAGGAGAATTACGACTTAAAGGCTTTTACTGATTGAGCTGTAGAAGGACAGCTTGAAATCTGGACTTTTGGCTGCTTTGCTTTGCTTTCACTTGAGGGGTAGTTTTGTTCTTTCTTGAGGAATGAATCAGGTTTTGGGTTATGCTGGGGATTGAGAACGCTCCCATTAGCATGGGATAATGGCAGTTAAAATGGGAAAAGCAGATAAAACCTAACCCAAGAGTACCTTTACCACAGCAGCAAGGGGGAAAAAGAAGACTTGCGCTTCATGTTTTGCAATAGTAGTGACTGCTGCAGTCTCATGTAGGAGAATTACATCTGCAAACTGAACAAATGGGAGTTAATTTGAGAGCATGCAAATAGTAATACATGTGCTGTTAATCTAGTGCAAATGCCTCCTATATAGGGTAATCTAGCTGTTGTAACTTAAATTTTCTATGTGCAAGTGTGTCTTGGCAGAGAAGTAATTGTCTTGTTAGAGTCTTAAAAGTACCGGTTAGTCAGGTTTTCTTACTGTCCAAATCTCTGATGGATTTTTGTTTCTATATGATGTTCTGCTTATGTTATCTCATTCATAATTTTACAGTTATCCAAGATAGGAAACAAACATGCTTAATTCTGCTTCTGCAAGATCTATGTCTGAGGGCAGCATAGAGCTGCTCTGCCCCTTCATCAGCATGGATGGAGCTCTTGCTGTGCAGGACAACCTGTAAGCTAGCAGTCAACCCTGCACACTTGGTTTTTAATAGCCTGTTATCTATGTGCTGAGATTCCCAGCACCTCAAAGGAGGTGCAACAAGTCTAGGCACAGTGGTGATCTCTGTGAGGTTGCAGCTTTCACACATGCAGCTGGCAGGAAAGGGAAAACACATCTCTGTCTGTGTGCCTGCAGCTAGCATCCGCTATCTCCGAGGGGCAGAGCTGGCTGTGATGCAAGTGAGCAGCAATCAACAGATCTGCGCCCAGTTTGAATTTCAGAACAACTTGCCTCTTCAGGTCCGTCCAGATGGAGGCCGGGTGAGTGCTAAGAGCCCTGAACTGCCATGGGTTTGGTTCTACTTTTCTTATCTTATAGCAAGGCTACCTTTTGTTTTTGTTTTCCCTCTTTATGTACAGACTGTTTAGTCAGAAGAGTTGGTGTAACAATCAAGATATTAGATCTGAGGTCTGCTGTCGTACCCATTTTGTTCTATGCTTGCATGTATCCATCTACAGGCTGCTCTACTTAGTTGGTTTCCCTTTCACTTTTAGTGTTCTCTGAGATTAAGTACTGTCTCTCTCAGTACCTACCATGTGTTGCTCTCCTGGATATTGCCTAAAGCAAACAGTTGGAGTTTTTGTATTCTGTTTGGCCATTGAGAAACAGCCTCCTTTCTAACTCAGCCTTTCTTTGTAATTCAAGTTCTCTCTTGTATTCTCTTGATGGAGAGAAGAACAGCAACCTGGTCCTTCCAGATTGTGCTTGGTTTAAGTGCTGGCTTCACACAGCTCTTCTTACAGAGGAGGATTTTGGAGTTTGTTTCTTATCACCCAGAACTGGACCAAAGTTCGTTTACTGACTGAAGCCATTGCCTCTTTCAGAAATTGAACAGCTTTATGTGGAAATCAGCATAAATATATATGTGTGTGTTTGTGTGTGTGTTTATATATACTTGCCCATTATATATTATATATCCAGAACTCCACACGGTTGTTTGCCATGAGACTTTTGTATCAACTCAGAGATTTCCAAGAGATATATTTTTTTTTCCCTTCATCCCAAACATCAGAATTTGAGATAGACCAGAGAACTGATATATTTAATGATTTAATGCATATAAGTTGTTTTCTACTGTCAAGCTTTAGAAAAAAGTTCATGTAAGACAACAGAATTGGACAGGACCTGTTAATTTCAGTTTCTTAATAGGACAGCAGTCTCATTTTGACTGTGTTTGGTTTTCAGTGGAATTTCACTTTTAACCGCTTTGAGGTGGAACCTGGCCAGACTTACCAAGTGACTGTCTACCACCTACCCAAACTGAGTGTAAAGGGAGACTACAATTGCAAGTCCACGTCTCTCACAATGCCTGGTAAGAGATGCTCTATTTTCCTTGGGCTTTGAGGTTAGGACTCCGTTTTCTAGCTAAAGGACCTGTTTTATTGTATTGTTTTGTTTGGTTCTTTTCCCCCAACTAGACCCATGAACTGTGAGCAAGTTTGCTAATAAAGTAATAATATTTTTCAGCACCAGTGCAGCTGTGTTGCACAGAGAAATGGGGAATCACCATGTGAGACAGGCTACCTGAGGGGAGGAAAAAAAAAGAAGCCAGAGTGAAGAGGGAGCTGCCCAGAGTCACTTGTCTTCATCAGAGCTGGTGATGCAATGGGTGTGGGGCCTGGAGCAGCAGTGTAACACTCCTGAGCATACAAAAGCAGCCCCTAGGGGAGAGCATTAGTGACCAGGAGTGTGCTGACTGGGATGGGCAAACAGGAAGGGCAGTTTGAGGCAGGCAGGGTGTGCAGAGAAGGCACGAGGCAGACTGCTTTCTTCTTGTCTGGGAACACGATGGTGCAGCACTCTACTGAAACAAACAAGGTGACCACCTGCCACAATAGTCAGGCTGAGGCAGAAACCCAGACAGGGGGGCCACAACCTTTCTGGGCTGATATGTGCATCCAGATGAAGCACCTGAGAGGAGACAGAGCTGCCCAGACCTTCAATGCATGGAACTTCAAGACTTGAGTTCCTCAAGGGCCTCAGGAAAGAGAAGGGTGTCATGGGTGCAGACCTGCCCAGCTTGGTGAACTTTTTGAGCAGGTGGCTAGGTTGTGAGAGGAAACCACCAGGCTGATAAGTATCCAGCAATTAGAGAGAGGTTGATGCTATCATGCAGTGATATGGGCAGACCAACAGTACTGTCTTAAGTCCCAGCAAGGGGAAAAAGATTAGCAGGCTTCTAACCCCTTGGAGACAGAGGGCAAAAATATGCAGGATGAGGGAGACTGGACCCTTGTTGCTGTTTAGAGCAGGAGGAGGAGCCTTCCACTGAAATTCCCCTAATGAATAGATAAGCAGATACACAGCTCTTAGAATAGAAGAAGAGGGTGTGGTTAGTCAATCCACAGTCTATCAAATTTTAGGCACATGAACTTTGAATTCAAAGGTACAGTTAGATATGATTTACCAAGAAATTTGATAGAGCTGACTGCCTGATCCTTTCTTCTGTATAGGAGCTTTTTCCTATGACTAAGAACTTGTTTTCCCTGAAGATGGGGAGCATCTGCAGTGCTTACAGGCTGCACTAGCTACTTTATAAATGCATTCTATACGTGGTTTGAAAACTGGCTGATAAATTTGTTCTCGCATATAGTTGACAATATGACTTTGCAGTTAGAAGATACGATGTATGTGGTATGTCAGCCAGCGTGTGCTGGAAAAGGTGAGGGGGTACTCAGTTTTCAGCCATCCTATTCTTTATTATATGTGGTCATACTGAGCCTTACTGGTTTTATCCTCTTCTGTTCCTCAGAAATCTAATGCATTGTGTCAAGGTCAGCAGCTGCAGGGAGCTTTGCTGATTAGAGCATGCCTTTGAATTACAGGGGCCTGAACTTGAAAGTTGGAAACTTAAGAGCTGTAATTTTTTCTTTCAGCTGTTTAAGCAAGCAGTTGTAGGGAGTTCTTTTTGTTTGTGTCCAAGCCTTGGAGGATGGCTGTAGTTTAGGCTGAGAACTATAAATTCTACATTGCTAAATGTTGAATGTGTAACTCTGTATCTGTATTTGATAAAGGTCCCAAAGGGCCAGTCTGCTAAATTAAGCTCAAGAATTATAAATGTGGAAGAGGATTTGGGTTTCAAAGAAGACACCGACCTCCTAATTTTTCTTTGAAAGCATTCTTTTGAGTGAAGTTATGGCTGTGATGCTTCCAGTCCAGAGATCAATATGAAGCTTTAATTCTACTATGACCCCCTCTGTACCGGTCTTCTCTCAGAAGGGGTTGTCAAGTATCATAGTATCATAGTATCGTGCGAGTTGGAAGGGACCTTAGAGATCATCGAGTCCAACTCCCGGGATTCGAGCCCTCTAGTGTAGCAGAGCGGCAGTTTTACCCCTTGCGCCACAGGGGGGATTCGAACCCAGGCCCTCTGGTGTTGCAAGCGGCGGTTCTAACACCGTGCGCCACCGGGGGCACACACTATTTATAACGACAGTAACACTGTCGTTATAAATACTGTATGTTTTTAGTCTTTTCTTGTTAGTACCTCTATAATGAAAAAACAGCATCAGAAGGACTCATTTATACATTGCAAACTGTTGTTTCTCCTGTTGAAATTTGCTGCTGCTTTGGAGCACAGATCTGCTTATCAAGTTATGTCTCTGGCTTCTACTAAGAAAATGGGTATTTCATCTAAACCACAGCATGATGTTTCTGACTGGTCACTGATGGTCTGTCTATCTTGCAGATTGCAACGACCCTCTGATGAAAAGAACCACCCCTTGTATAAAGACAGGTAGGAATTTGTCAGTGGATGTCCTGTTGAAATGCTTTTGACGTTTGAGAAACTTAAGAATATCTGCACTACTTCCAGGCAGCCTGTGGGAGCCCAAGATCCAAGCTAAAAGTCTAGATGATACAACTCTGCTTGTGAGCTTTAACCCATGGAAGGAGCCAACCCGATACCAAATTCATGTGACCAGCTTCCTGAATGACAGGAAATGTAAAATGATCACACATGACGTCACAGAGGTAATTACCTTCCTAAATGATATCAATTATATCTTCTGTGGTAGTTTAGACAAACGTTTCTTTAACAGTTGTTAAAGGAGTTGGTGCCAAGATGCGGGAGATGTAATGAATGCACTTGTGCAGCAATTTCCAAGTTCTTTTTGGTTTATTATCTTGCCTTTGGGAAAGAGAAATTTCCATTAGGAATTTGGTGGATAAAGGACCAAAAAGAGGTTCTCAAAGATTTGTTTTTTAATGCATGAGGTGTGTAAGCACCTGCAGTGGAAATGGAATTTTGACCTGAGACTCATCAACCCTTATTGCCTTTGTCAAGCTAGCACCAGGGAGTTAAGACTAAATAAATTAACCAAAACCAAGGTACAAAGCTTTGATAAATGACTGAAATAGTTCATTAAAAGTGATGTATGGGGAGAGCTGGTGGTTTGATCAGTTGTTTTTTGTTTCACTGGCTGTTCTTGTGGTGTGTTTTGTTGGTTTTTGTGGCTTTTTTTTTTAAGAACAAGATGCTGTTTGTAACAGGTGTTTCAATTAAATTGTCAATCAGTTCCTCCACGTCTTGTGACCTATGTGCTTGAGAAGCACAAAGAGATGCAGAATGCCTTTTGACATAAGAAACCTCCCCTTTCAGGCATCTGAGGAAAGAGAGAAGTACTGAATATTTGTTACCAGTCCGCACCCTTCCTGGGGGGAGGGCAGGTTGCTTAATTGTTCTATTTCTTCCATACTTGAAGTTTTCATATTCCATGTACCGATGCGTGCCGTGTTATTACAGCAGGTACAGCTGTGTGCACACCTTCCTGACAGAGATTAATAAACCTCACTTTGGAGTTTATCTTTGCCGAGTACAGTAAAGAACATATTTACGCTATTATTAAATCAATGAATTCTTGACAAAGGACAAACTTGTCTGCTGGAGTGTCAGAGGCGGCAGTGTTGACAGCTTTTTTTAATTAAACACGAGGAACATTGTTAATTAAACATTTACACGTTAAATAACTTAAGCTTAAGTTAACAATGTTAATATCTTGAAGTTTCTTAACATATTCGAAGTTATGCAACGTACAGATTTGTTTCCTGTTACTTGTGCAACCTTAGTGTGCTGTCTTAATAGCGTTACTATGTCAGTCGCATATGATGGTAGCCAGACCTTTTATAACAGTAATTAGGAATCTCTGTGTCTTTGTTATGCTCTGTATTCTCTGCTCAGATTCTTTTCTTTTTTCCTTCTTTCATTTTCCGTTTTCTTCTTCTGTCCATTAACTCATATCTGACTTTTGCAGGGTGAACTGCAACCACACGCAAATGTCACAATCAAAATGGAGAAGAACTTGAGAGCTTGCTGCAACTACAAAGTACAGGTATGATCTCACTGCTGTCTCTGTGTCATTCCTTCCTCAACAAGGCAATGTGCAGCTTAAGAACTCTGTATTTTTTGCATTGTGTTTTGTTCTGAGCTATTACGTACATCAGGGAAATGATTGTGACAGAAAGAATATTTTATAAAGGTCTTCTTTGTAGACAATGGCTTTTCCTTAGTGTAGAGTTGCCAAGTCAGAGTCTGAAATGGGAATGACAGGTGCACAACTGCAGAAGCTCCCTGCCTTGTTAATTCATAGTGAACAATGTAAGAATTCTTGGTTAATCTTGTTTTCAGAAGGGAAGTGGGTATTCTGTCTCTCTGTGGTAAAGTAGATGGAATGTAAGGGCAGAGGGAAAGTCAAGCTGGAACAGAACTGCTTTTAAGAATAGCTTTTTGTTTTCTGAATTTATTTTGCCTGCAGATTCAGCCATTCTTTGCTATCTGTGGTACAGACTGTCTGAGGCACTCTACTTTCATCCCATGTTCACCAGCTCCAAGTGAGATTTCCATTTCTCTAAATTAGTTTCTCAATACTTTCTACAGATGAGAGCTAAATTTTAACGTAACTCTTGTCTTTTGCAGGTGTGGGCCCATCAGGTAAGGCCTCCTAATACCCTGCATCATCTCTTACTTCTTTCACTGTCATATCGAATAACAAATGACCCTCCCTGGCCTAATGGCTGGGAGTGTCTCATTGTACCACTTGGCTCAGAATGAATTGCGTTACAGTTGCTTCAGAGCTTTAAGAAAGCCAAGTATTTGTATGCAGCATAAACCTTACAGAGTGCTTTTTAGAGATGCTTGCATAAAATTCCTTGAGAAACACTTTTGACGAGAAGAGTCTTAGTATAAAATGTTTTCTGTCACTTCGTCTAAAGGTTGTTTTTTTTAACTGCATAATATTAAGCAGCTTTTAGAGAGAATAGCTTGCACATGTTAATTTCTATGGATGTCAAGAAAAATCATGTGCATAATGATTTGACATCCTTTTTTGGCTCCAGTGACACCTGATTTAAAAAAAAGACACCTGTAGTTTGAAAAAACACCTCACCCAAAATAGGATAAAAAAAAAGACGCTATTTTTGAAGATGTATTACTGCAAAACAGGCAGGATGTGGGCTGCGTACCTGTCAAAGCTGGGTAAACATTTCTGTGTCGAGAGAAGGATTATTGGTCTGTGTTTTCAATGTGTTGCACATACAGTTCTTTGTGGAACACATTTGTGGTGCAAAACAGCATCATGAAAGCAGGATGTCATTGTGATGAGTGACTGTGGTGTGGCCTGTTGTAGGAGGGAAGTACTGGATTACCTGTAGTTTTGGGTAAAACTCTCCCTTGGCCGCTGCTGCTCAGCAAACTTCAGTTCCCAAGTGAAGCTCCGTATTTGTGTAAATAATGTCTGCGTGCTCTTTTTGTACCACAGATGATATGATGATATGGGTGTACTGGTGTATCACTGGGATCTGTGTGTTACTAGTGGGATCGGTCATAGCAGGTGTCATTTGTATGACCAAAAAACGAGCAGGTAAGACTCATACCAACTAGAAACAAAAGACTTGGTGCTAAAACTACTTTTCCTACTTCTGTAATTATTTCTCTGTTTCCTTTCTTCCCATTCTGATGTACTGCCACTAAAATAATGTCTGTGTAAATACTTTGTTCTGATCTACATCATGGGATTTGTAAGATCTTAATACTATTCACCTGCTTAAATAAAGTCTTCAATGGATTGTGTTGTCTGGTACTCCATTTTCATATAGATCTTCAGAGCTCTTGAAGGGAAGAAGAAACTTAATAGTTCATCCCTTTGATTCCTGCAGATTGATACAGATATCCTTTCCATTTATTTCTCCTCCTATGATACGCATGAGTTTTACAAGGGCAGAAGCTTCCCATTTGTCCATCCCATAGTCTTCTGTTCCCTCCCAGAGTCTCAGCAAAATTAATTTTCATACTTTTTTGAGTTCTGTACCCCTCAAATCAGGGCAAGATGGCGAAAATTGGTTTTGTGTGCATCTCTTCTCCTCTCCAACGAGAAATGTAGTGAAGTAGCAAAATTGGCTGCTGCAAGCCTTCATTCGTTTAGTATATTTCACATTAGACTTCTTCTCCCTTGTGCCATCTTTATATCCCACCCCTTGCAGTTAAAGATTTTTGAATGTGCCCTTTGGAAGGGGTTGTCATTTTCAGGGATTAATTTTATTTCTTACTTTCAGGACTTACAGTGATTTTCTCTTTCTTCCAGGTCACGGGCAAGGAAAGTGCAGTCAGTATGATTTGCAAACTGGTAAGCTGTGCTGCCAAATACTTGTTAATGTATTCTGGAAGTCTCACGTAACTGTTCAGAAAGGGACTCTGCTCCTCTGTAGGTGCTTCTCAAAAGCAAAACATAGCCTTGGGATCTTCCCCTTTAGTCAAAAGACACTTTGTAATAACAAGTAGCATCAGACAGAGAATAGGCAAGTTGGAGTGCCATCTCTGGCAGATGGGAGATAATTGTTTTGTAAAGTGAGTGACCCAGTTGAGGCTGTACTGGCAAAAGAATCTACATTTGCAAGCCTCTTGAAGCCCATGTGTTTTAATCTTGTGTGATGAAATTCCATGAGCTACCCAAGCAACAATACAAGTCACCGCTCCACTGTCAGGACTTTAACATTGTTACAATAGTAAATGTTGTCTCTGTACGTTGCCAAAATAGCTTCAGAACTGGTAATTAGTATAACCTTTTGTTAATGTTCTCCTATGTTGATCGCTTCTGCTTTGCATCATTACGATTTCAGGAATGTGGTTGGGATTAAAATTTCTGTCTTTCAGCAGCACCACCTACCGACCTTCCTCTACCACCCTTGAAGCCCCGAAAGGTTTGGATTGTATACTCTGCCGACCACCTGCTCTATGTGGATGTGGTGTTGAAGTTTGCTGAGTTTCTGATGACTGTCTGTGGCACTGCTGTAGCCTTAGATCTGCTAGAAGATCATCAGATCTCAGAGTTTGGGCCGTTACCCTGGCTCACTCGACAGAAAAAGGAAATGGAAGAACTGTCTTCAAAGATCATAATCTTATGCTCACGAGGCACCCAGGCCAAATGGCAAGCCATGCTTGGGAGCGCGCCTGTGTGTCTCAAGCAAGATCAGCAAAAGCCAACTGGAGACCTGTTCACCCCAGCCCTGAATTTGATCCTGCCAGATTTCAAGAAGCCAGCCTGTTTTGGAATGTATATAGTCTGCTATTTCAATGGGATAAGTAGTGAGAAAGATATTCCTGATCTGTTCAATGTCACGTCCAGGTATCAACTGATGGACAAGTTTGAGGATATTTATTTTCGGATTCAGGACTTGGAGAAGTTTGAGCCTGGGCGCATCCATCGAATCCAGGAAATCACAGCTGAAAACTACATTGATACCCCTAGTGGGAGGAAGTTGAAAGAGGCAATTCAGAAGTTCAGAAACTGGCAGACAGAGCACCCAAACTGGTTTGAGGCTGAAAGCATCAACCTGGATAATGATGAAGAGTTGCAGTCCCTAAACAGAGAGAGCCAGGTGGATTCGTTGCTAAGTGAACCAGGCGGAATTGTGAAACAGCAGCTGCACCTACGAGAACCTGACCCTAACTGCTGTTATGTCGTCAATCTCCACATTTGTGAAGGTGAGAACAGAGGGTGTAAACTACAGCCTCAGCTTAATCTCTGTGGAGATACAGCTTCTCAGACTCTGATCAATCCTATGGATGAGGCTGCTCCAGTTCAGATAGTAGAGCCAGTCTCTCCCATGGAAGACAAAAATATACTTGGCCATCATGTGCTGAGTAACGAGGACTGCATGGAAGGAGTTCCTCTTCTGGAGACAAGTTTTCCAATGAGGAATAACATCATCCTCCATGATGACTATGATGTTTCAGCAATAGATGACCAAAGTCCTGCAAACCTCTCAGGTGAACTGAGGCATCATTTGAATGGACTTATGTACTCTCTTTATCAGCAGAGTGTCATTCCTTCAGATCCATGTTTCTGCCAAGAGGAGGCTGACAAGCAGCACCAGTTGATCTTTGAAGAGCAGTGCAAAGACCAAAGACAGTCAGTACAGTCAGACCAGGGTTACATCTCTAGGTGTTCCCCTTTGCCTCCTGATGACCCTGTGGAAGAGGAGGAGGAGGATCAGGAGAATCAGGTGGTTTGTCATGAACTCTCTCCAGAGGTCTTGAACAGCCTAAAGAGCCTCCAGCAGCAGCTTTTTTTCCAGGACATTCAACAGAGCTCTGAGTCAGGGTATCCAGCAGAGCTGATGAACATGAGCCCATCTTCAGAGGACTGTTAGGCTCTATCTGGGACCTGCTCCATCTGAAATACACGGGTGGAAGCTGGTACTGCATCCAGCACTGAAACTGTTTCCAACACCATCTTTCTCCTTGTATTACATGTGACTAATTGGTGGGATCTTCCTGTCTGCTGCAGGGAGGTGGAGTTGCCCAGCAGTTGATTAACATCTCTGCTTCTGATCTCTGTATGGAGAGAAGCAACAAATACTAGTCATCAGTGTGACAGAACAAGCAGTAGTTCTGCTCCTGGGGGACATGTATTGAGTCTTCACTGCAGAAAAATTACCTTGGTTCACCCACCTGTGCCTTCAAAACTCCCTCCAACTGTAATGGTTTTATTGCACTAGATAGAAGCAAGACCAAGAATCAGACTGTAGAATTAGATAGCATGGCAAACTTTGCATTGCCACTTTGGGGGGTTTTTTAATATATATATATATTTTTTATAGTGTGTTAAAGATGTGTGCCTTAAACTTCAGCTAGGTTAGGACTGCCTGTACATAATCACATAATAGTTTAGGTTGGGCTAGATAAACTGCAGAGGTCCAACACGTCTGCTCAAGTAAGGCAACCTACAACAGATTGTCCAGACCCATGCTCATGTTGGTTTTGATTATGTCCAAGCAGAGAGACTGCACAACCTCTCTGGGCAAACCCCGTACATTATCAGCTGCACAGAAAATAAGTGCTTCCTGGTGTTCAGAAGGAAATTTCTGTTTCTATTTGTGTCTTTTGCCTCATGACCTGTCACTGGACACCAATGAAAGGAGCCTGTCTTTGTCCTCTTTTGTACTCTCCCTTTATGTACATAATATCTACAAGAGGGAATGTCCTCAGGTTGTGCCAGAGGAGATTCAGATTGGATATTAGGGAAAGTTCTTCTCAGAAAGAGTGGTGAGGGTTTGGAACAGGCTGCCTTGGGAAGTGGTGGGGTCACCACCCCTGGAGGCTGTCAAGAAATGTGTAGATGTTGTACCAAGGAACAGGGTTTAGTGGGCAGTGTTGGTGGCAGGTGGATGCTTGGAGTAGGTGACCTTAGAGGCCTTTTCCAACCTTAACAATTCTGTCATTCTATGTAGATAAGATGGCCCCTGACCTTTCTCTAGGCTCAACAGTGCCAACACTCAGCCTGTCATTGTATGAGAGATGATGTAGTCCCCTAACCATCTTTTGGCCCTTCATTGGATTCTATCCAGTATGTCCATGTCTCTTGTGTACTGAGGAGCTCAGCAGTGAACATAGTACTCAAGGCATGTCTTCACCAGTGTTGAGTAGAGGAAAAGCTTTACCTGCTGGATGTGCTTTGCCTAATGCAGCCCAGGATACCTTCAGTCTTCTTTGCAGCAAGAGCACATTGCTGGCTCATGCTCATCTCAGTGTCCTCTAGGATTTCCAGGTCCTTTTCCACAGAGGGCACCCAGCCTGTTCTGCTGCTCGGGGTTGTTACTCTCAAGGTGCAGGGGTTTGCACTTCATGTTGAACCTGATGCAGTTCCTTTCAGCCTGTTTCTCCAGTATGTTGAGGTCTCTCAGAATGGCAACGAAGCCTTGTGGTGCATCAGCCACTCCTCCCAGCTTTGTGTCATCTGTAAGCTTACTAAGGGTATGCTTTGCCCCATCATCCAGATCACTGATGATGTTAAACAAGACTGGAGACAGTATTACCCCCCGGAGTACTCTCCTAGTAACTGTTTAGTTAGACTAAACCACTGATTGCTGCCTCGTAGTTCTGGCCTTTCAGCTAGTCCTTTACCCACTTTGATGTGTGTTAAACCAGCTTGTACTTCCTCAGCTTGTCTATGAGGATCTTACGAGGCACAGTATTACTGAAGGTAATGAATGAACTTAATGAAGTACAGGAAGGCAATATCTGCTGCTCCCTTCTCATCCCAGGTTTGCTAGTTTCATCATAGAAGCTTACTGGTCAAGCATGACTTTTCCTTGGTGAATCCATGCAGACTATTCCTGGTTATTTTCTTGCCCTCCATGTGCCTGGGAATGGTTTCAGGATGAGCTGTTCCATTAACTCCCAGGGATCAAGACGAGGCTGACCAGTCTGTAGCTGCCTGAGTCTTCCTTTTTGTTGTTCTTGAAGATAGGACATTTGATCTTCTTCTGTCTTTAGGCTTTTCTCCCAGTTGCCATGATCAGTCAAGGATTATCAGTCACTTCTACCAGCTCCCTCAGCACTCATGGGTGAATCCCATCAGGGATGGAATGGCCACGATTATGAATATCCAGTTTGCTGCTGTATTCCCTGACTTTATCCTGAGCAAAAATGAGTGTGAGATATTCCTTGTGTGAATATAGACACAAGCACAGGTATTTCAGGCTAACCATTGTGAAAACAACCGAAGAAGAGATTATGGGGTTGATCCTTCCATAGCAATGATGCTAACTGTCAATTCCAAGATTGAGCTGGATGCACTAGGAAGACTTATTCCGTGCCAGTGATCCTCTATTGGCCAACGTAGCATTGACTGAGTAGCAAACTAGTTGGAGCTGGTATTTACTGTAGGTGTTGTCACAGTTTCTGCAGTCCAAGCAGCTGGTTACAGTTCATGAGATACAAGCCACCTCCAAGCCTTTCTACTTAGTGTTCAGACAAGCTTGTCATCTTCTTATCCTTTTAAGTTTACTTGTCAAGAAATGTTGAGATCATTTTATTTTGGCTTTTTAAAAGTCTGATATCTCAGAAGATAATCTGCTCTTTTGACTTGCAACCAATGTTTTATTATGTACATTTTATACTTTTGTTTATGAATTGTTGTTGTTTTTTTTTTTCCTTAAATTAAAAAGAGGAGCGCTTTTGGATATATTTACTTAAATACTTGTATGTCCTCAATTTTTGCCTAACTCATTACATAAGGATTTTTTTTCTGGCAAAACTGAGACAGAACCAGATCAGCTGGCAAGCACCAAAGCATGCTCACAAGGCACTGACAGATACAGCTGGGGACCTTCATATGTGTGGGAAGAGCACGTACCTTCCAAATGGATGTTACAGAAGTTGAATGCATGTCATTTCTATGTGGGGCCTAGACAGTGGGGCAGAGCTATCAAGAACACTGTCTCTGGAGCAAAATGCTCAGGAACGCTGAGCACTGCATGCAACCAAACTTGAGACGTTATTGCTCTACAACTCCCTGAAAGGAGGTAGCAGTGGCAAGGTGGGGGTCAGCCTCTACTCCCAGGTAACAGTGATAGGATGAGTGGTCATGGCCTCAAGTTGCATCAGTGGATGTTCAGGCGGATATTAGGAAACATTTCTTCTCAGGAGTGGCGAGGCATTGGAAGAGGCTGCCCAGGATGGTAATGTCTCTTGAGGTGGTCAAGAACCATGTGGATGTGGCACTGAGGGACATGGTATAGCGGACATGGTGGCGATAGACTGATGGCTGGACTGGATGATCTTAGAGGTCTCTTCCAACCTTTCTTATTCTATGAACATTGGTGCCACCTTCGTGTCCTTGTCTGCGCAGTACCTAACCCATTGGGAGCTAAGCAAGCGGTAGCTGTGAGCTCAGAGTTTCTCCAATGGGAACTCACATCTCAGATTACACAAATAATTGCCATCTTGCTGATTCCAGCTTTTAAAGTTTCTTTTATCTTACGGTAATTAGCATTTAAATGATATGGCTTTTTTTTTTCCCCATGAGCTCTTTTCAAGTGGTATACACTTCTGTGAATCATTTAAGTAGGAAGCTCAGAAGTGTCATCTGGATTTTTTATGTCTTCATTATTCCCTTTTCAAGTAGTCCCCTTGGTTGGTGCAGCTTTTAGAATTCACTTTCACTTACAAGAAGTTTGTTTGAGGGGGAAAAAATCCAGACGCTATTTTAGCAACCCAACGTGAGGAGAAGCAAGGAACACTAATGCATCTGTTGGTCCCTGAATGCGAAACTAAAGAGCTCAGCAAGACTCAAAAGGAGGACAGAATCAGTCACAAGTTTCTAATTTTATTTTAACAATCTTGCTTTTTAAAAAATACAGCTTCTGATTAATGCCGGGGGGATGCCAAGTGTCCACTGGCCACAGGCCTCATCTCTCACTTCACTTTCACATCCTGGGAATAGTCTTTCTTTTATGAGGAGAGCAACAGAATGCGAAATAACTGGGCTCTCCTACAAACCTTGTAACAGGACCCCAAGGGATGTATGTTTTCATATGGCACAACTTGATATTGCAAAGTATTATCGACCTGGACCAGTCATTAATGTTGGGCACGAGATAGTAGGCGTGCAAGGTGTGTTGGGTGAGGTATTGTTTGCTCTTGGACAGCACCACTGTCCCTTTCTTCTGTGGATGGACCTGTTGTGCAGCAGAAGTGTCTAAATGGATGTGAGAGCTCAATTAACAAAGAAAAGGGAGTTGAAAAGGTGGGGCAAGCTTATGAATGAGAGACTGCAGAGCCTTAATTGCTTCTCCATAGTTAGTAATAGGAGGGCAGCACTGCCATCCATAAGATAGCTGCATGGCGGCTTCTGAACAGTCAGCTGCTACAGAAGCTTCACGCATCCCAAACAGCACATTTTCTCACACCCTATAAATAACGGGGCTGTGGAGAACCACTTTTTCTACAGAGGGATTTGATGCAACAGCAGCATCATTTTTAGCATCATCTGCCCCGGGTAGTTACTGCGTAAGGGGACAGATTTGAACTGTAATTTCAGTGTAGTCAAAGGCTTGAAAATGCCACGGCTACTTCAGCTTCCAATATGCCATTTTCTCACTAACGTCTTAGCTGGAAAAAGGCACTCACTATTGAAAGAGCAGCTGTGAGGGGGTACTGAATAAGTAAGATGCATTAATTCTGCTGTGATTCTTCCGGTGTCTCAGCTATGCTTATGCCTGCATGCATTAGAGATGTTCTACTCGCTTTGGTGCTATGGTAAACCACGCCATAAGGAGCAGAAAAACAGAGCTGAGGATGAATAGCTTTTGTTTCCTTCCCTGTATTTTTGGCACATATTATTTGCATTTGACTGAAGCACGTAGGACTCCGAGGTGCGAGTATCTTCTCATTCTCCCTAAACAGTATTGCAGCTCTTTCTGAGCTTTAACTATCCATTTAATGCTGGAAAAGGCGGGCGCAAGGAAACAAGTATCTGCACGACCCCAACAGACCTGCGACTGCAGCCCTTTGGCCAGGACAGTAGCATCCCCTAGACACAGCTCACATCACATAGGAAAAGTTCACAGTACTTAGTTTTACAATCACGGTCACTCACAGCACCAGGATTGTCCAGACAAAAAGGAATTACTGAAGGGAAGGCCACTGGCCAAAATTCACACGAGTGCCCACCTGAGGTCTCAGGTGAAAAATAAAGCACTGGTGGGAAAGTGAAGCCGAGTCTGTGCTGGCTCTGTTTGGCAGGGGGAGAGCAGCGGGTCTCCCGTCCTAGCTCGGAGCAGAGCAGCGCTGTAGCCCCATTGTTTATGCGCCCTGTAGGCCTGTTGGCCATCTGAGGGCATGCAGTTCTGCTGGGGGGAGCTGGAAGTTGGCACTGCTGTAAACATGTCCACTGGAGCGGGCCCTGCTGTGTGAACGGCTGGAGGCTGGAGCCCTGGAAGAGGTGGGTGTGGGCAGGACCGGGCCGGGCCTGTGTCCTGCTGCTGGCTCTGTGGAGGAGGCGCTGGGCTCTTGTGACTGTTGCAGTCAGGACAGCTTGAAAAAAGGCTCTGGACAGGGAGCCAATAACAGCAGCCATGGCCAGGGAGTGAAACAGAGGCCTGTGGATGGCAAAGGTCTTCTTCCAAGCATGGCCTCTGTGCTCCTGCTTCGGTGCAGCCAGTTTGGGGAGCGTCTGGAGGCAGGCTGAAGAGCAGGCCACAACCCACCCCACACATGCATGGAGCTTAAAAGCAAAGATAACTGTGTTTCTATGAGACGGCAAGTACAACTAACCGCTCCCCACCACCCTTAACCACACACACCTGGAGGGCAGGGTGCTGGACTGCCCTGCTCTGTGCTCAGCTAGCACAGGCCCCAGGCAGCACGACAGCTGCCCTGCTATATATGCCTCAATCAGATGTGGGAAGAGGTCAGGGGGGACCTTTCCAGCCCTCCCACCCTACACAAAGGGAGTCCCTACACTGCATAAAGGAAAACCAACACTGATCCCACAAACATGCATATTCACAGAGAAATGAGCGCCCCAGCAAGCGGGCGCTGCTGTCTGAAGCCAGCAGGAGGCTGCCTAAACCCTGTTCTCACCAGAAGTCAGTGTCTCGGTGGGAGCAATCCCCCGGACCATGTCCATTTTGGATTCACTCGTTTCTTTAGAGTGTGAAGTCAACGTAAGATGCCAAAGGTTGAAGCACAGAGGTAGACATTTACAGCTCGGAGGAAGTGGCTTCAAGGCTTGAAATGTGCAGATGGCCGGTGTGCTTCCAGGCGTTCCCCAGCTGCTCCTCCCCAACCTTCCCAGCTCTGCTGGGTCATAGGGGTGGCTTTGTGAGACCGGTGGAAACCAAGAGTGCTTGTTCTTGTCCTGCACGCACCAAGAAGGCACATCTCTGCTGCTCGGGCCCCTCTCGCATCTCATGGCTGGTCAACAGTTGTTCCTGAAGGAGTGGGGAGTGTATGGTCCCTGTTGGTTAGGGGGAGAAAAGAAAATCAAACCTTTATGGTCACAAAGCAACAGAATGTCTTGGTGGGGAGTGGAGAGGAAAGAGTGGGATCCTCCAGGCAGTGTGTAGAGGCAAAAACACTGGAAGAGGACCCATGGTGAGGGGCAGATGTGTTTTCCAGGGGTGAAACATTGACCATGGGCTCCCGCAGGTAGGAGGGTTCGCATCAAGCTTCTGCTGAGGGCACTGTCTATAGGACAGGGAGGGCAGCAGGAGTCCGGCGGGGTGTCCATGTCCCTTCCCACGCCTGGCCACAGCAGAGGGAACCTGAGCAGTAACACAGAGAGACTGGCGGGGCTCAGTGGGCTCAGCCCTGAGCAGTGACGGCCAGCGCATTGACATAGCCATGGGGGCCCACGTCGACGTCGGACAGCCCGTGGCCCAGCGGGGCGGCGGCGGGGGGCCCGGCAGCAGAGCCATACTTGGACGGCGGCAAGGTGGCAGTGGGGTGCAGGAGGCAGCAGGTCTCCAGGGCCTCCAGGCCACGGCAGGCAAGGAAGAAGAGGTTCTTCAGCATGAAGAGGGAGAGCGGCTGCTGGTAGCGCAGGAGCAGGAGGCAGCGGAGCGCCAGCAGCGGCGCGTCCAGCAGCCCGGCGGGCAACAGCAGGTGAAGGGTGAGGCGGGCGGCTCCGGGCGGGCGGGCGGCGCTGAGCTCGTATAGCCACAGCACCGGCGAGGCCAAGCAGAGGAAGTAGACGGCGATGAGGAGGTAGCGCAGCGGGGCGGGCAGCGGCGCGGGGCGGCTGGGCTGCAGCACCAGCTCCAGCAGGGAGAAGCTGTCGAGGAGGTCGAGGCAGGTGGCGAGGAAGGCGGCTGCGGCGCGGTGCTGCGGCGGAGGCTGCGGGGGCAGGAGCAGCTGCCCGGAGCCCTCGGCGCCGATGGCCCGCAGCAGGCAGTAGAGCAGCGGGGCGGAGAGCGCCAGGGTGATGCGGAAGCCGGTGGTGCCCAGCGGCAGGCGCAGCTCGATCAGCTCCAGGATGGAGGTGCCCAGGATGAGCGCCGCCTTGGGCGTGAAGGCGATGGAGTAGATGAGCCAGGCCAGGTGCGCGTAGGCGAAGTCGCCTCCCCGGGGGGGGCCGCCGGCCCCGCGCCCCCCGGCCCCGCGCCCGCCGGGGGGGCCGTGCAGCAGCAACGGGTGCGGCGGCGGCGGCCCGGGGGGCGGCGGGGGCCGCTCGCGGCGGCGCGCCCGGCTGTTGCGGCAGAAGAAGATGCCCCAGCCGGCCGCCAGCACCAGGTCGGTGGCGATCCAGCTGCACCAGTACAGGTCGGTGACGGCGATCAGGTAGAGGTCCAGCAGCGCGCCCTGCCCCAGCAGCAGCACCAGGGACAGCGCCTGGAAGCCCCAGCGCCGCCCGCCCGCCGCCCCTCCGGGCCCCAGCAGCAGCCCCCCGGCCGCCGCCCCGCCGCCCGCCGCTCCGCCGCCCGCCGCCGCCGCCCCGTACAGCTCCGCAGCCGTCATCCCTCGGCCCGGGCTCCCTCCGCCAACGCCGCCGCCGCCGCCGCCGCTGCTGCTGCTGCTGCTGGGGAGCGGAGAGGCGGCGGCGGGCGGCGGGGCGGCGGGCGGCGGCACCAGCGGCTTGCTGATGCTGATGCTGTCCTCTTCCTCCTCCTCTTCTTCCTCCTCCTCTTCGGGGCTGCTGCGGGGGCTGCGAGGGCGGCGGGCCCGCGCCGAGCCCGAGCTCGACCCCGAGCCCCGCCGGCTGCCGCCGCTGCTGGAGCTCCCCGGAAAGAGCGGCTGCCGGTCGGCGGCGTGCGGCGGTGGCGGCGGCGGCGGCGGCGGCGGCTGGAAGGAACCCGAGGAGGAGGAGACCGAGCGCTGGTTGGAGGCAGCGCGGTGCATGGTCCTCCCCGGCCCCCGAGCCGGCGCGCCGGGCCCGACGGCCGCGCCGCGGCCCCCCGACCCGCCCCCGGCCCGCCCCCGCTCCCCGCGCCGCCGCACCGGCACCGACAGCGACACCGAGAAAGAGCCCGAGAGGCGGCGGGGCGCGGCGAGGGGACCGGGGGCGGCGCCGAGCTGCAGCGCAGCGGCGGTGGGTGGGCTGGGGGTGGGCGAGCCGAGAGCGGCTGTGCGCCGGGGGGGGCAGGAGGGGACGGGGGAGGAACCCCCGCAGCTGTGTAGCTCGGGAACGGAGCCTCGGGAGGGTCGTCGCCCGCCCACGCGTACGGCACAGCCCCGGCACCGGGCCCAGAAAAGCAGAGGGGCTTCGATGGCGCTGGTCTCCCACGGCCCCCCGGACTGACCGAGTGAAAGGCCGCAACCCGGGCACAGCCTGAAGCCCAACACTGACCTGTGGCTCATCCTGGAGCTATTTGCTTTCACTCTGTCATAGGTAAATACACAGCCAAGTAAGTGGCTTATACCACGCAGGTTTCCTGATGTCACCTATGCCAGGTAGTGAGGGCTCTGCCCAGCCTGCCTTGCTGGGACAATTGCTTCAGGTTGGTTGTTGGGAAGAATTTCTCCTCAGAAAGAGAGATACTGCATTGGAAAAGCTGCCCAGGGAGGTGGTGGAGGTACTGTCCCTGGAGGTGCTGAAGGTTGAACTGTGTGGATGTAGCACAGAGGGACATGGTTAGTGGGCATGGTAGGGTTGGGCTGGCAGTTGGACTGCGTGACCTTAGAGGTCTTTTCCAACCTCAACGATTCTGTGATTCTATTCATGCTGATGTGAACAGCCCTCTAGTTCCAACTGAAAGCACTCAGGGTGAGCATGGCTGGCTGGAGCTGCTGTGGCACCACCACACACAGCACACTGCATTCCCAAGCAGCCCAGTGCTCTGTGTCCCCAGCCCCTTGCTCCCAGGGCGCCTTCTGAGAATGATCCCAAATTGCTTGACTTCTGCAAGTAAATGCTCCTCAATGCGTAGGGCTCACTACTAGGGAACAACAGGAGGAACAGGACTCCAAGCCCTAAGATATCTGGCATATATATCTCTGCTAGCCAACAAAACCCCCTCCCTTTTAAAAAGGTCAATGACTGCAGATCACAAGAAACACAGGTGTTCAAAGTGTTGGAGGACAAGAGGAATCATCCCAGCACAGCACAACGCCTGTGCTGTATGTAGGCCAGGCCACAACCCTTGGCCGGGCACAACAGCTCCAGCCCCAGGTGCTGCCCTTCCCCATGGGACATCCCCATCACACTAAAGTGCCTTGGTGTCACTGCCACCTCCACAGTGACACAGGGCACACTCTTCTGTCTTCAGTGCTGGGTGCAGTCCCACCACAGCCAGCACAGGAAACCTGCTGGCTCCTGAGTGGCAAAACAACACAGTGCTGCTCAGAGCTGAGCAGTCTGAGGTCTTTGGAGGCACAAGAAGACTGCAGAGAGCAGAGCCACCTCTCCTTCCTGTGCTAGATACGCTCCCGTGGTGCTGCTCTCAGCCCTCCAAGATATGTAAATTTGCCTGGAGATGAAAGCATCTTATCCCGAGATCATGATTGATGAGCCATGTTTCTTGACAGAATGGTATCTGTTGTAGACTGGAGTCCATGGACTTTGGGAAGAGTGAGTGGTCTCCTTCCAGATCCACACAGCTAGGGTGCTCATATGGGGATACTGGCTGGGTGATGGATGAGCTCAGCCTGGGCAGTGGGTTGAAGGCAGCTGGGTGCTAAGTGGGCTCACCTGGGCTGGCACAAGTGAAGGGCTTTGTGCCTCATCTTCCTAGGGATCGTGGACCTGCTGGGCCTGGAGCTGTGTGAAGAGGACTGGAAGAGCTTTATGTTTCTATGGAGACCAAGGGACCCCTGCTCAACTGGAAAGGCTTCTGCATCCAAGGTAGGCAGGTGGGAAGAGAGACTTCAATGAGCAGGGGTGGATGGTACCGGGCATGTGGGCTCCACTGGGGCAAGCGAAGCCCTAACAAATGGGTGAGAATAAGAAAAGAGGTTTTTTTTTTTACCTGGAAGGAAAAGGAAATTGAGCCTGTATCTTAAAATGGGAATGAAGGGGAAAATGTCTTCTACTTGAGAAAGCATTGTAGCACGCTCTGGGATGGGATATGACAAGCTGATGCTTCCCGTGTGATCTAGTTCTTTAATGTAATTGTGCAGCCCTTGCAAGCATTAGTACTTAACCATTACTGTTGAAACATTAAAAACCCACACTATAAATAGCTTCCGCTCTTCAGCAGCTCCAAAGCTACGTTTCTGGCTTCTATATACATTGATGTAAATACATAGGTGTACGTGTGTGTGTGTATATTTAAAGGCAAGCAGCAGACAACACAGTTCTGTGCAATGGTTGTAGAGAATGTAAGAAATGCTCCTGTTTCTAGTTTGTAGAAGTAGCGAGCCCTCAGAAATAACCCTGCTGGGGGAAAGATGAGAGTTTCTTGAGGGCACAACGCAAGAGTAAACAAAATAATGACTCAGATGCTGGGGAGGAGGAAGGTGGAGAGGGGGGAAAGGACAAATATATGCCTGTGAGAAAGACCAGAAGCTAAAACCCTAATCATACCCTGCAGTAAGCTGTCAGAAACTGGCAGCAGTGGGAGGGAAAGAGGCAAAGCTGATTTCAGCGAGTTTGAGCATAATCTGCTGTAACTGTGCTTAAAATGCCTTTTGTGTGGGAAGGGAAGGTTCTGGGATTCTCTAATGCAGGCTTTGTAGTGCACTTATTGAATCCATTTGGACATTCAGGATTGGAGTAACAGGTAAGCGCAGAGCAGGTTAGCACCTGGCCAGCACCAGTATTCAAAGACTTGTCAGCCCCAAATGCTGAGTCTTTGTAACTAAAATGCTGACCCAGTAGTATGATGTGGGGAATACAGATACTCTTTGAAAGGTATAAAGGTGTAGCCATTTATTACTTTTAATTACATTTCAGTTCAAAGAGCATTTGATACCAGTATAAAATATAAAGATTTATTTCAGCCTTATCATAGTTAAGGGCTTGGGGAGTGAGGATTTGAGGTTTGCTCTTAGTATTTTGTGCTTAATTAGTCTTTTTTAGCATACAGTATGTGTTGGAACTGACCTTGAGGAACAATCTTAAGTGACTGAAGTAACTGGTTTATTGCAGTGAACAAGATGCTGATATACCTTGTGTCTGCAGCCCACCAAAACCTACAAACTAAGCATTTCTCAGGGCTTGCTGTGGCAGGTGTTCCCCCCCAGCATCCACCTTTGGAGAAAGCTCCAATTTGAGCTGTCTTGTCAGTTCCTCCTGTTTAATTTGTTCCTTCTTCAGTGTTTCATGATGCCAGTGCCTAACCACGCTCCTTATGTTGGTTAAGGGCTTCCAGCTCAAGCTGTCCCCTTCAAGGACGCCTTTGCTCTGGGCCAACCCTTTGTTTTAACAACAGTACCATGATGATGAGTCTTCATTTAGGTTATTTGGGTTCTGCTCTCTGTCTAACCTTGGTCTGCCCTACCTTTGGTGAGCGCTCCAACTACCTGAATACTGGATAAACTAAGGGGTTGGTCCTATTTTTATTTCTTTGAAGTCTAGGCCATTTCTTTAGGACGTAGGGTACAACTCAATTCCTTTCTCAGCTGAGAACGGGAATCCTTCTCCTGTCTGTCCAAAACTGCTTCGAACAATTAGGTTCTTTTAGTATCAAGAAGTTGGTTGGACTGTGAGTCATGCACATCTTGTGTTCTAACGTATCTCCCATGAACTTTGTAGACACAAGATTTTTGGTGGAATATTTTATAGAAACAGTGCAAGTGAACTACTGCACAATGGCAGTTTCTAGACCATTAAGGTAGCAGTTTTCACCTAGTAGGATCTGCCATTTTCCATGTGCTGCACTCTGCGGAAGCTTTAGTATTGGTCTCTTTAACACCACTTGCTTTCTTCAAGAGGTAGAAGAGCATGGCCTTGTCCTTGTCAAACAGGATGAGTTCCTTAGATGATCGCAAAGGGTTTAATGTAGTGCCAAGAAAGCTTCTAATGGTAAAGATGGCTCTTGTACCTCCTCAGGCTTCTTCTGCAATAGCAGATAAAGTTGGTTCTATCTAGTTTGTTGCTTCCCCACCCAGTAGAAATAATAATTACAAATGACACGGTAATCCGTGACAGTTGGTTAGGTCAGGTCACAACTAAGTGCCTGCTCTGAAAGCACCTTTATACACATGGCATCCTAAAATTGACTGCAAAGTATCAGTCAGGACATCACTTGGTGATTTTCCCCCCTCCTCCCTCTCCCGCTTTATAGTGTAGGAATAGTCAAAGTTACTGTTCATAGTCTCATCTGAGTATGGCAAACATAGAGCTTAAAGGGAATTACAGTTTGGTCCAATTCAAAGAATTGCTGGAGATGTATCCTGCAGGGTAGTTCCCTCAAGATAATCCGAGATCGATTTGATGAGCACAACAAAAGACAGCATTTGGTCCTGATAATCTTCTAGGGTGAAGGAATGAAAGAGGCCAGGCCAATACTCACACAACGTACACACAGCACGCTACAATTTATTTCAAAGAAAACCTCTTTTATTATTTTTTTAATGTGCTAATTCAAAGGAGAAGCTCTGGATCTGGGTTAAACTTGATTTGAATGCTAAAACAAACACATCTTGTGATTTCTCTGTACCATACATAATCACCCCAATACAGTGTACATGACAGAATTTGAAACATTACCCATCTATGGTGCGGGAGAGGGAAGGGTAGAAAGACACACCAGGATTAAGACAGGAAGAAAGGGTACAGTAGTGTTATGTGATTCCCTGAACGCCAGGTTAGTGGTTGCATTTGCCCTGTGGAATAACAGAATTGTCCTTTCTGACCCCCATGTTATTGCATGACATAAAAGCTCTCTGCTTCAGATCCAAAATGAGGTCAGTCCCACCTTCAGTTCCCCCCTGTTATTCTCAGCTGCCTGAGCTCACCATGTACTTCCTTTAGGCTTGCCTGAAACCTCCCCATCTGTGGAAGATGGAGCTGTTAGGATCAGGTCTTCACCATTTGTTACATAAGGTAGCGCACCATATGAATATCAAGGAATCAGAAGAACGAGTGAAGCCCCCTGTCCTTGCTTGGTCCAATAATTTGCACAGACGTATGCTTACCCCAAGCCAGAGAAATGCAGCATCTGAAATGCAATACATGAGATACAGGAAAGGATGTGTTCCAGCCACTCTTGCAGCTCATTCCAGGAAACTGCAATTCCAAGGAGAAAGGATTTGACTGACTTCTAGCAGTAACAGATGTCCGTGGATGAGCTGCCGATAAGCAAGGAGCCCGCTAGGAGATTTTTTTCTAGGCTTCTCCCCTCTGCTCAATTTCAACCCTCAAGTGAAGCAGTTCTTGAATTCCTTATCGCTGAAGTTCCTCCTACACACTTTAAAGACTCCCAGAGCACTGTTTTAACACTAACACGGTTCAAAAAAAAATCTGGAGCTAAAAGCTAATTTGGAAGCCAAAGCCGATTCCCGTCAGTCAGTTCTCCATCACTGCTGTTCTAAAGATGGAGATGCCTGTTCACTCTCCATGCAAATGCAAACCTGTCCCTTTGCTGGACAGGGCCTCATCTCTGTTCTGTGGCTGAGGGACACTGGACTTAGTTAATGAATGGGACTTGGGCCTCAAGTATCAGGACTTGCACACTGGATCCATAGGGTGCCTGCAACACCGGAGTTGCTCTGAAAGCTGTTTTATGCCAAGTCCTTTCCTGTATTTATCCTTCAGGGAACTCTAGGTGAGCCCTTGTTTTGTGCAAGTAGATGAAATGGGCTTCTGCTTTTTGTTTTTATCCTTCCAGCTTAAGTCAAAGGATTAAAATCAAAGACAGTGTTCCACTCTTAGGAGCAGCCAAATTACTCTTGTCCTGATAAGACAAAAGAAAAGAATCCCAGCTAGTACTAAGAGAGGAAGAAGAGGATCCTTCCTGTTACTGATTTCACAGCAGGTAAATTGACCCAGGGGAGTATTTTTCTTGCTCCTATTCAGAAAACAAAGCCTGGAGAAAAAAGCCATCTTTGCTTGGGTCTTTGACTGCCCACCCAAACCCATTCAGTCATAGAACCCAACAAAACAAGAACCTGTTCTGCAGTTTGACCCTCCTAGGAAGGCACATCAAGCTGCAGAAGCAGAACATCACTGCACAGGGATGCTGAGATTTTAACTGAGAACAATACAGATTATCTTGCTCATATAGCATGTGTGAAGCTGCCTGGTAAAGCAGGAAGAAGTGAAGTGGGGGCAGAGCAGACCTATTTCTGATCTCTGTGTGGTGCAGGCTGGGTGTAACTAGGAACACCAACTCTGTTGTGCTGGTTCCAAATGCTTTCCATTGCAAATGCAAACTGACTTATGCTTCTAAAATCACAGTGCTTCCTCTGGAATTACGACACCCCTTGCTAATTCAATCTTTCACACGGAGTTCCCCAAACAGTGCTTGCTTAACTTCTTTGGATTGTCTAAGGAGACACAGGACTTGATCCAGATAGCCCAAGCTAGGAAAACAGGCAGTAGAAGGTGCGTGTCAGTAGGGACATAGAGATGTTCCCAGACAGAAAAGTCCCAGATGCTAATTCATGTTACAGAGACTCTATTTGCAAGCTACAGGAAGAGGAGGGAAGAGGGATCAGACCATACGGGGGTATTCCTGAGTTGCAGACCAAACATGGATAGTGGAAGAAAGTGAAGGACAGATACACTTCTACTCTCAGAGATGAAGACTTGGTATATGGGGCTAAGGCTTGACAATCTCTTTTCTCAGTCACTGCAGGCAGAGTAAGAAAAAGGCTGGGCTGTGACTTGTGTTGGCTGGCCCTTGCTCTCAGTGCCCCTTGTTTGGAAGCTGTGTCAGCTGGAGCAGGGCAATGTCCCTTGCATCAGCTGGGGTCAGGGCGAGTGCCACGACACCTTCCTGCTGTAACACTGAGTTCTGGCCAGACACCTCTGGAAATGCAAACTCCACAGTGATTTCTCCTGCTATTGAGAACAGGCTGATGGCTCCCTGGGCAGGATGCAAAAAGGCAGAAGTGCTCACAGAATGTTAAAGAGGGGGGAGGGAATAATGGCTTCCCATGAGGCCCTGCAGCAAGTTGTTCTGGCTACTGCTGCTTCCTTTGAGGGGCCCTGGCCCTCCATCGCTGCTGGAGAGCTGCAAAATGGGACTTTGTTTCAGGCTGACATCAATGCAGTGGCAAATCCCCAAGCAAGCAGAATTTGTTAAAGTCCACAGGCACTTATTCTTTATATGGAGAACGGTAAGACTTGAAGCCTTCCCTTGGCAGAGGGCCACCACAACGCAGTTTCTGGTGTGCTCTTGTCGCATACTGGATGAATAGTACAGTGTATGAATGGTACACTGGCTGATGGCAGCTCCTTGCACAGGGAAGAGCTTCATCCTCAAAGATTGCTTGCCTGATTCTCATGCACAAAGGGTAGGAAAGAAAGGACTCTGGTGGCTGAACAAAACTGAGATTGCTGGGACAAGCCTTTCCCTTATGTCCCGTTTCTATTATGGCTCAAACTGTGATCACAGAAATTTAAGTTCACAATTAAAAGCCTGCTGGCAGGATGGTGGAAGATTATTAGCAAAAGTAATGGACTTTTAGTGCTGAAATGGGGAGACCTCTTTAGCGTTGGCTAGATTAGATCAACCCAGGTCTCTCTCCATTCTTCCCCTCTGCCCTGACAGCAGTTGTTTAGGCACGCCTGTCTTTAACCCTAACTCCAGTTCTCCTTCTCAAAAGCAAGTTGCACAGCTTCATTCACATCCTGCACTATGTAAGATGCCTCCACGAGGCTGGGGTCAAAGCAGAAGTCCCGATGGCCGTGGAACACAGTCTCTGTGTTGCACTCTTCTGGCTTCCTAACATCTGCATTGTGGCGGTAGACCCCAGTGCAGACCAGAATCGACTCACAGCTCTCCACTGCAAGGCGGTCCTCAGTTTGGGGATTGGCTGCCTGTGGGATCCTCTTCACCCCAGCCTTGACCTGGTTCTGTTGAGCTGACTTGAGGTAGTTGTTGTAGAGGTTTGCCCCATAGACATCAGACATAGGATTGTCCCTGGATAAGGTCACAATACGAAATAGAAATGAAAAACCAGCCCAAACATCAATTTCTAGTTCTGGCAGTCTGGGATTTAGGAAGCACCAAGGGAGGAAAGAGTACAAGACGTTTGCTATCATCAAGGAAATCCCCCCAGATTAGACCAGTGACTCCACTTACTGGTGCATCCGGCACACGGTGATGGCCATGTGCTTCACTGGTATCGTTTTTGAAAGGCAAACAGATATGTCCAAAGCACCCACAGCAGTTTCAGCCTTTACCGACATTTATTCCCTACAACCCCAACGTGTTTGGCTTAACTGGGCTAATGGTACTGCATCTGGGTCTTTCATCTCTTTCTTTAAGCCAGTTGTGCTATGTGCAATCTACATCCTACAGTACCAGCTTTGCTAGGCTGACAGTAGCCTTTACATTACTGTAAATGCAGGGTGCAAAATACTAACATCTAGGATGTATGGCTGCAGAGATGCCATGGGGATTTTGGTATTTGATTTAGAAATCTCCATTTAAACAAACAACAATGATGGAGGAAAAAAAAAGCCCAGGCCCTGCACGTATAGCACTATGCAAGTTCCTAGGCAAGCAGAAAAAGAAAACATACAGTCTCATACCCAATTGCATATAGGCGTCGGATGGGAGCCTTCCAGCCGTGTTTCTCAGCCTGCTCTTTGATCAGGTATTCAGCATAGCGGTAGGTGACTGTGCTGGGTTTGCCAATCAAGGCCTCATACTTCAGCTCCCGGCCTGTCACCTTCTTGTAGATGTTCTCCAAGCAGAGAAGGAAAGTGCCGTGGCCAAACCTGCTCCAGAAAGGAGGCCATCAGTATCCCCAGCCTCACCACTTGTGTGGCAAACACTCCTCAGTGAGAGGTTCCTGGTACTGCCTGCTTTGGACGTGGTGTATCTACCCACACACTCCTACACAGGCAGTGATCTGGCTTTGGCTTCTTAAGATTTAGTCTTGATTTCTTACACAGTGTCCATGTTCTTGCTGCTAATTATGTTACAGTTAAGAATCTAACACTAAAAAATGTACTGTGTCAGGAAAGAGCATCTGCAGGAGCGCTGTATGAATTATGCTAAAATTACTACAAGTGCTTTTTACCTTGGCATTTTGGCTTCAGCCATCCATAGGAGATCCATGTTGCAGGCGAGGACAGGCAGATGGGGGTATGGTATACCTTCTGGCTCTGCCCCAGGGTTCCCATTGCTCAAGAGCACGTCAATAATAAGTTGCAGGCTTGTCTCCCACCTCACTGGCTCACCAAACAAAACCACCCCTGGAAGATTTAAAGAGATGCTTGGAAATTTATGGTATCCATAAATCGGTTTATTGGTATCGGATGCCAAAAGCCACCCATGACCAAAAGCAACCCCTATTCCATATTGGAATGCCCTGGCTAATACAACTACCTACAGAACACAGCTGGTACTTTGCTTCTACCAGCTTGTGTTTCATGTTACGTGAAGACAGCATAGCTGCCTCCTGGTTGTACCCTCTGCATAAGCTGCCTGGGGATACCAATGAGCTGACAGCACGTCATTAGCTCCCGTCCCAGCTGGCTTGCCTTACTGCTATTTCTGCTTGCTGTTCCTACATAAACAAAGGCTGCTGCTTACCTTCTATAGTGGGGAAGCCAGTGGTTGGAGGAGGCTGCCAGAAAAAAAAAAAAAAAAGCTAGGTTAGCAATGCAAAGTCTAATGTCATCTCCAAAACAAAACTAGAAACGTAGTCCCATAAAGAACTAGGACAAGGCCACCTTGAATCCAGAGAAAGATTTCCCCTCCTAGCCCAGCCTGAATTTCACAGATCTTGTGTTCCCAGTTCTTGGCCCCGGAGATGCCAACCAACCCATCTACTGTGGTCACTGCAAGGACAAGGGACAAGCAGTGCAACACTGGCACAGCAAAGGACAAAAGCTGCTGCCCTTCCAGCAGGAGCCACAGACATGCCAACTGCTCAATGCCAACTCTGGGCTCACCCTAAAGACGTCCCCTAGCAGCCAGCCGCTGCTCCACCCCGTGCTGTTTGCTGTAAGCAACACCTTGCCACCCCTTCGGCCCACATGTCAGGAAATTACCAACTCCTTTGGCCTCCGGCTCTGATCCACCATGTCTAACAGGGGATACGCCTTCCGCAGCGCCTCTATGGTGACCACGTGCTTGAACCCCAGGCTATGTCAGTTCATCAAGGAAAGACGTGAAGACTCTTTCTTGCCTGGTTTTGTTTTCTGGAGTCACTAGTAAGGGCATCTAAAGGACTAGGAAATACGGGTCCTAGCAGCAGAGCTGCTACATATACATGGCAATGCATAACATTTTGGCCTTCAAACTGTAAGTCACGCTTCAACCTAAAGGTGACTCTGAAGCTTACCAAAAAAGAAAAAATACATAAATAAGATCAAAAACAGGCCAGGGTGGTTTCCTTTGTGAAAGGAAAGCTTTGGAAGCAGGAAGCTTTGGAAGCAGGCAAAGAGTAGAAATGAGTCCAGGACAGATATGCTTCAGGAGCCCTTAAAGGCTGGCCCAGGTGTTTGTAACAGGGAAGCCTGGATCAGGCTTCTTGGCTAGGAGCAGAACCAGGAAAGCTGTGGTCAGCTTAGCTACTGAAAAGAAAATGGAGCATGCTGTTAGAACACGCAAGGGAAGGCTGAGTTGCATTCAGCTGCAGAATGCCCTGCCACTAGCTCACCTTGTTTGCCTTGAGGAAACACGCACGGGCAGATGTTTCACACCAAGTGCAGCCAAAGGTTAAGCACAAGGTGTGACCATGTGCACACACACATGCAGAAGGGCAGAGCCTGTTGTACCATCTGTTCTCTTTTTCAGCCTTGTCCTCGGTTGGACCCATTTAGCTAATTCCAAGAAGCTGTTCAAGGCCTCACAGAAAGAACCATGATCCAGATCCACCCCTTCAGAGAAGCTCTGAGCGGCAGCAAGTCTGGACAAGGTTCCCCTTCCTGCCATTGGAGGCGACATAGCTTCAAACACCCAGGCAAGGAGGCAATGCAAATGAGCAGGAGGGGCCCACGGCACCTAGTGATGAAGCTGATGGGTCGAAATGGTGAGCACGTGCTGCAGGTGGATCTTAACCTCCTGGCAGAGATGGGCTATATCAGACCATGCCATGCCCTCAGCGAGTCAATATGCACTTGGGATTGTCTCTGTACTGTGATGCTCCTGCTCTAATGATATTTCAGCTGCTTCAAGCGCTCTGAGATCACTGGAGAAAACCTTAGCTGTGGGAGTGCTCGGAGTGATGCCTTTTGCCATGGAAGCACTGCAAGGAGCAGAATTTTATCTCAAAAGTGAAAGAGGCCCGAAGTCTGTCTGTGCTGCCAGCAGGAGGAGCAGCACAGCTCAGGACAGTTGGGAATCTGCATGAGAAGCAAAACAATGCCCTAGGTTAAGATGGGAGGTGACTGAGGTCAACAGCAAGCACCTATGTATGAGCCTGCCCTTAGGACGACAGCAGCGGTCGTTGTTTCCTTGCACTTCTACCGAGCATTTAACAGGGATGAGCGCAGTGCCATTAGCTGAGCGCAGCAAAGGATACTTGCGGGCATTCTCCTCCACGGGCCCCTGCCCGGCCACCAGCATGCACTTGGGGTGGAACTGGCCGAAAAGCCGCAGCGGGCTGTGGGACAGGATCACCTGCTCCGGAGACACCTGCGGGGAGAGCAGAGGCCGTGGGCGGCGGTGCAACCATCTGCCCGTCTCCGTGCCGCCACCCAAGGCCCCCGCCCGGACTTTGTCCCCGCACAGGGCCGGCCCCGACCCGCGGGACCCAGGCAACCCGAGCTCACCTGCAGCCCCAGCGCCTGGGACAGCTCTCGGGCCTTGGCCGCCCGCAAGCAGTTGCCGGCGTTGGTCAGGAAAACCACGGGCACCCTCAGCCGCCCGCCCGCGTCCGACAGCCTCCGGAAAGCCTCTCGGGCGGCGGGCACCACCTGGCTGCCCCGCACCAGCACCCCGTCGATGTCGAAGAGGAAACCGAAGGCCGGCGGCTGCAAGGCGAGCGGAGGGCACGGTCACCGGCGCGCCGCCATTTGCTCGCCCCGTCCCCCCACCCCGCACCGCGGTCCCCGGCGCCCCTTCCTAGGACGCGCCGCCTCGCCCGGGCCCCCCGCCGCTCACCCGGCCCCCTGCGCAGCCCCGGCGGGCGGGCGGACCCGGCGGCCCCGCGGCGCGCAGAGCCCCTCGGCCGGCCCGCAGGCAGCCGCGCAGCGCCATGCCGCGCCGCTCCGCACGGCCCGGCTCGCGGCGGGGCACGCCGGGGAGCGTAGTTTCAGGACTACAGCTCCCAGCGGGCGCGGGGACGGCGGGCGGGGCGGGCCGAGGGGCAGCGGTGCCCTCTGTGATGCGGGATGGGGGAGGGATCTCCGAGCTGCGTTCTGCTGAGACACGAGAGGAGCCGGAGGTGTCCTCCAGAAAGCCATTTTGCTTTCCGGGGACGGTTAAGATTTCCTGACTCCTGCCTTAAGGCAGTTTTAGTGTGTATGACCTTAAGCATCAATTACACAGTGGGATTCTGTTTGTTTCCGTTGCCGTGCATGCCAATATTCATTCATTTTTACTCTTTCACACCCGCAGCCTTTTCTGCAGAGCTGTTGAGGTGCTGGCAGCACAGGGTTATACCTTTGTATGGATGGTTACACCTCCCTGAAGTGCCTCTGCCTTAACTGAATCGCCTTCTGCTTCTTTACATCACTTCCACAACCTACCAGTGTCGTTCTGATTTCTCATTATAGAACTTAGAACTATGGAATCATCTGTTGGAAGGGACTTTTAAAGGCCATCTGGTCCAGCCCCCCTGCAGTGAACAGGGACACCCACAAGTAGATCAGGTGGCTCAGAGCCCCGTCCAGCCTGACCTTGTGTGTCTCCAGGGATGGGGCATCCACCACCTCTCTGGGCAACTTACTCCGATGTCTCACCACCCTTGGAGCCAGCCGTGCAGGGCCGCTCAGAGCCGCCAGGGGTCCCCCCTGCTCCACGCCAGGGCAAAAAGGGGGAACAGGAGCGAGCCCTGGAGGTCGGCTGCAATGGAGCGCTGCTCTCTCTCTCACCCTCTGGGACTGAACTGCTGTCCCCACTACTGCACTTTGGGTTGCGTGCTCTTTTCTTCCTGTGGATCAGCAGGAAACCCCACTCACACGGTGGGAGTGGGGCTGCCAGCCCCCTGATACACAGCACGGGGGCTGGGGTCAGCATGGCCACGTGGGGTGGGCACCTCATGGCCAGGCTGTGGAGAGCTAGCCATGTTCCCAGCCAAGCATGCATGGCTGTAGAGGCCCCCAAAGAGCGTGTATGCCCCAGCTCTGAGGGCTGGCAGCAACACTGTATTTATTTTTACAAGGAAGACAGCCCAGCGGGCTGAAGTGTTTATTTTTAAAGCCCCACGAGGGTGTTTGCCAGCAGTCAGGCATAAGCTGGGCCTGGCACACGGGGCCAGGCCTGGAGCAGCATGGCTGCCAAGCTCCACACCCTGCAGTACCCACTTTGGCTGCCGAGCGCCTGCCCAGCCGGCTGCAGCAGGCCTCAGTCTGCCCATCCCTGTGCCAAATGCTGGCCTGACTTTCCCTTGGAGATGAGGCTTTTGTCGGTGCTGCTACCCGGAGCTCTGGCTCTGCATGGCCCTGAGGATTCCTTCTAGGGGCGCATCTGTTGCCGGCTGTATCCCTAACACCCCCAGTGCCCCAGAGGTGGTCTCACACCATTCCCTCTCAGCCAGCCCACGGGAGACTCTTTTTCCCCTCTTCGATGTTTCCCCGCCCCCTTTGCTTTCAAGACAAGCACAGCAGTTGGTTGCCCACAGCCTCCTCCTTCGGTTTCTGTGTAAACCCTGCAGCTCTGTTTTCCCCGGGCTCTCAGCCCTGTCATCACCCCCTTACTGACCTTCTAACACCCTCCTTGCAAGCAGCCCACCTTCCCTCGCTTTTCTTCTGCAGAGGCCCCAGTGGGCCGAGCCAGCCCTCCCCCCGGCTTTATCTCCTCTCCCTCCCTGCTGCAGACTGCCGGTGGAATGATGGACAACCGAGAGGTTGAGAAAATACAGTAAAATGCCTTTCTTATCCCGTAATGACCTAGGGGGAGGACACGGCCTGATAAAAATGACAGGCCAGGAGAATTGAGAGCCAGACCCTTCACCTGCCTGTCCCTCAGCGGGCAGAAAATACTCGATCCACTTGCCATCACTGCAACTGCTGCAGAACCTTTAAATAAAGGAATTAAGCACTTAGCCAATTAGAGCTGCAAGTTTCTGGCCAAGGAAATGTCCTTCGGCTGCTTAGAAAGAGAATAATTCAGCGATTTGCAGCGGAAAAACCTATTTCAGGCTGAGCAGCCCTGTGCTCTATGGCCAGACGGAAGGGTTTGCATAGCACCTGGCCTCTGTGTGGTCCCACTGTGGTGATGGAAGCTTGCATACAGCCCCACAGGCTCACTTGGGCCTACCTCTATTTTCAACCAACTGTTTTACTTCTCTGTTTTTGTCGGCGTGATTTTTGACAGCAACTTGTAGTGCTGGATCAGCAGTTTTCTGTCCGTGAATGACTAGGAGGTAAACGCCTCATTTACTGGAGTGCTCTAAAGGCAATGTGAGCTGCTATGCCACAAAACAGACATGGATTCGTGATGGTGTGCTGCGAACAAAGCTCCATCCACCTCCCCTTTACACAAATCAAACCCGAAGAGACCACAGGGAGCAACTGGTGAGGGAGAAAACACATGTAAGGTTTGATGTGTCCAGTACCACTTGAGGTAACCAGTACAGGAAAAGCTCAGGATTTTCTGCTCTCCTTCCTTGCTCCTGAGCCCAGATGAACATGGAAGGGGGCTCTTTCTTCCCCATCACCTCTAGCTTTGTGCAGTGCAGCCTCCTACCACTCTCATTGCTGCCTCCAGCCCTGTTCACCCCAGTGCCACCCATGTCTCAGGACCTCTGTCTTGCCCTTTCTTCCCATGCCCTCCATTATTAAGACTGGGGAAAAGAGGCCATGGCTGTACCACATAGTTAGCTGATGCTTCAGGAGGCACTTAATCAACTTTGAAAGAAATGGGCTGGTCACAGAGTATTTACCCTTCTTTGTTTTCCTCTGTTAAAATCATTCTAGAAGCAGGTGAAATGACTCACAGTAGTTCCTTTTACTTGCTCTGCTGTGGCCACCACAGAGATGGTACAAAGCTGTAACAGGGGAGGTGGGACAGGCAGATTATGTCCATCATGACCAACCCTCAGATGGACACCTTCAGCAGCAGGAGATCGTAAGTCTAAACGTAGGCCTGTACAGTCAGGTTTCACCTTTCTGAGGGCTTTGTCTGAAGTTCACCTCAGACCTGTACAGTCTGAACTCCCCAGTGATTTCTATGCTGTAATCCTAAACAGTGTCACTCAGTGGTGCCTCCTGATATCTGCTATTAGCTTCACTTGGCCAGCAATGAGGCTTGCCCTCGAGGAAGAAACTCATGGAGAATACACCATCATCTTCCTCCCTTCCCATACAGCAAAGCTGAAATGTCGAGGGGACTCAGATGAACTTGGCTTTAGGTCACTGGTGAGCAGTCATCCTACCTGTTTGCAACAGCTTTCCTCAGCAGGACTAGACATTAGACATTTTCCCAGGCGGCAGTTATTAAGGGTCTGAAACGAGTGCCAACATTGGCAACTTCAGACTGAGCTCTGCATGCCATACCCATGGAGAAGGAAAAGGAGGAAAGGTGCTTCTACAGTAGCTACCTTCCAGTATAAAGCTCACCCCATGGACAAATGTGCAGTGAGGCCCACAGAAGGCTGAACAGCAAAGATCGGCTGTGGGGGGACAAGAGGAAGGTGTGGGTCATGTGGGTAGAGCCAGAGCTGAGGGCAGCTGGTTGGAAAAGCCCACTAGAGCCCAGCACAGACCCCACCCCATTCCATGTGGTGAGTGACTGGCTTCTACTTCTGCTTTCAGTGGCTTGCCTCACTGGTTTCTGCAATCCAGCTGCCTTCAATCTGCAATGAGTTTTTGTTGGCTTTGCCTCATTGGATTACTAGACAGAAGCTTGCAGCATGTGAAATGTGGGCCATTTAACATTGAGCGTGCAAGGAATATGTGGGCTGCACAGCTTGATCCACTTCTGTAATGAGTATATTTGTCTCCTGCTAAGGTGTTTTAACCAAGGTTAGTGGAAATAAACAACAACCAGAGGACAATTAGCAGGATGCTTAAAGGGAGCCATTTTGCTCAAGCTGGTCAGATCAGGAAACAACAGTCCACTCAGCTCTTGGGCTCTGAGGAAGAGGCACCTTTCAGAAGGAATGTTTATAAGATCTCCCTTGGCTGCTGTAAACCAGGGTGATTGTGCTAATGCCAGAGAGATGCTGGTTGATCCTGGCTTGTTCCTGGGCTGTGTGTACTCAAGGGTTTTGCAGGATTTATTTAGCATCCCAATGAAGATTTTTTTATTCTCCATGAAACTAGTATTTTCCCTGATGTTTCTGAGCTTGTTAACTAAGGGAGTCCACTTGTCTAGGCACAGTTTGCTGTGTAGCTGTTGTAATGGCCTTTAGTGAAAATACTGGCAACTGCAAAGGTCCAAGTGAACGAACTGGAGATGGATTGTATGAGCATTCCCCGAGGTGAATGGGCTGAATAAGGCAACAAAGGCCAGTAGTGGAACCCCTTGATATCAAAAAGTACTTCTTATAAATTCAGAGCCTATGTTAACACACTGCAGGACAGGATGAGTGTTAGTCAAACAGGATCTGAGAAGCCAGGGTGGGTTTTCCCAGGTGAAAAGTATTTAGCTTCCCTGTGACCATAAGACAGGAAAGGATTCCGCAGGGAAGAGGAAAGAAAACAACCACGGGTTAATGAAGCACCCCTTTTTGTCCTTCTGATCTCCGTGCAACCAAGCTTACACGGTCTGGGAACATTTGTATGGTTCCATCTGCTTGTTTCCAGCCGTGGTAGGTCCTGAAATAGCAGATGTCAAACCTACAACTGGTTCTTCCACCCAGCAGTGCTATTCTGGCAGCAGGCCCAGGGTTAAACATAACAAGAGTCATTTTCAGTCCTTGCTCTCCTGAAGGTCAGTGGCCCAAATGGCTGGATGTTTGTCTTAGCTGTTTCTGGACGAGGTCTGCATTTTGTAACGATAAGGCAAAATTCAGGGATCCTCATGTTGGCAATGACCCATTAAGTCTAATTAGAAGGCATATTTTTCTTGAATAAGGATGTCAGGATTTGGTCATAGGTGACTTTTAATTGTTTTGACTGTTTTGAGTGGCATACTCTGCTGGTGTTGTTCCAGAGGCTCGCTGCTTCATTCTACCTCTGGGCCTTGACTTCCCCAGGATAACAGAGCTCATTCCTAGCATTAAGCTCAGCTTAACCACATCGCCCAGGGCTGGCTGAGACGTAGGGGTTCCTTCATCTGCTCAAGTCACGTGGAAGAAGCAGGCTACCTCCCAGCAACAAGCCTGGCTTTCTCTGGCTTGCCAAATGCCTTCCAAGATGGGTCTCCTCCCTTCTAAAGCTCCATCAACGAACTATCAGTGAGATCAGCCACAAATTGGTCCCATTTTTTCTGCCAGACCTCTCTGGCCTTGGCTTTCTCTTCTGGTAGCATGGCACTGTATCTGCAAGGAGTTGAAAAGCCTGTATCAGACAGAAGTCGGGGAGGCAGCTATTCCAAGATCAGTGACCGCAATGAAAAGGCAGGAAGCAGCAACAGATTAACCCTTTGGGGACATACCTCTGCTGCTCAGTGTAACACTATGTCCCAGCTATTTCAACAGCTACTGAATTCTGCACCATGAGAACACACCAGCTCAACCTCCATAAGCTGAGGGCTCGCTTAGCAGTACCCAGTACCTCATACAGAACAGATAGCTTTGCTGCTGCTTTGAGATGCCCCTTGGAGTTGATCCAGATCAGTAGGAAATAGGAATGTTTGTTGTCTTCCTGACCATGCAGGGATTTGGGACTGGCATGGGATTTGGCAAGCAGACAAAATTCTAGGAATGCAGAGAAAGGCCCTGGGCACCGTAGTCAAACTATTTTGGGACATTCATAGCTGTCTGGGTAAACAGAAGAAGTGGTTGAATGCAGCCAAACTGCAAGCTGGTAAATTGTTTTCCTGTGTTTCCCCAGTGGTCGTGGCAAATACCAGGACAAGTCAAATTCAAGCAGAAATAGGCAGATGGTCCAAGGACACACCACTTCTCCCCTACCCAGAACCAGGCACTGGAGGAAACTTTGCAAAGGATGGAAAAAGAGAGAAAAAAATGAGACACTGAAACAGAGAAAAGCACTCAAAGGCACAGACAGGGGGTCCCTGTGTCCTCTCCTGGAGGAGACGTGCAGAGGAGGCTTTGGATAAACAGCAGCTTGGTTTATGTGTCAGAGGAGATTGTGACCAAAACCCAAATGAGGTGGGTTTTCTGAGAGCTGGCTGATGTTCCTCAGCATTGCTATGGTGAGGTGAGAGAGGTGAGGAACTTACTTTATGGAGTTGAGCGCAAGTTGTTTCAAGGTCCTCAAGTCAGCATTCATCCCTCCAATGGCCATGAACACCTCGTAGAAGTCATAGGAGACACCTTTTGCCCCAAAGATAGAGGGATCATCAGGGCTGACCACAATAGGGTGTCCTTCAGCTATGAGATTGGCTGCGGGGTGGCTCCGTAAGTCAGACACCAACAGCAGCACCTTGGTGGGAAGACAACACCACGGCAGGTTATGGCTGTAGCCATGTTTGTACCCATCACACCATGTACCCGATGTAGCTGCTTAGGTCAGCAGGCAGATACTGGGGAGGAGCCTGAGGGCTATTCAAAGCATATTAGATGTTGTGCTCCAAATTGCTGCAGGAGGAGCCTACTTTTCTCCACTGACCATATGAGGAGATTGGTTTCTTAAATTAATTACCTAAAATCAAGGCTAGCAGTGTGAATAACATCTGTTTATTTATTATAATTTAAATGTGAGCATTTTGGAAGCAGTGTTTTGGTTACACCTTTGCCCTGATATTTAGTGTGGGGCATCTGGAGCTGGTGTCAGGGTCCTCTCCCTCAAGGTCCACCCCAGCATCTCTCTGTTCTGAACATCCATCCTTCTGTGCCCAGAGGACAATGTGCATCATGCTAATCACAGAATCATAGAATGGCCTGGGTTGGGAAGGAGCACATTGACCATCTAGTCTCAACCCCACTGCCAAGGGCAGAGTCGCCAGCCACCAGACCAGGCTGCCCAGAGCCACATCCAGCCTGGCCTTGAATGCCTCCAGGGATGGGGCATCCACAACCTCCTTGGGCAACCTGCTATAGTGCTCCACCACCCTCTGAGTGAAAAATAATGATGTGTAGCAAAAGAGTTCCCTCAGGTATGAATTCTACCAAACCAAAAGGACTTCCAGTTGCTGTCTTGGCTTCTCACCTTCCAGCCCTCCTAGCTTAAAAGAATTTTCCATTATGTCTCTTTAGGCAGATACCATTCCAGTGACCCAACCCCCAGACCTATGCTTTTATCAACATACCTGGTTGGAGATGGGACAGACTTCTATAGGAATATCCCTCTTCAGAGACAAATTTTTGGCTACTGGGTGTTTAGTGAGGGCAAGTCCATGGCCAATCCGGCTGGTATTCAGTAGCAGAGCATCCAGCACATTATTGTCTACAGAGGTGCCCTGCCAGTCTGAACAGAGACAGGCAAAATTCACTGCAGTGCTACAGGGAAATGCATCTTCTTAAACTGCTAGATGGTTTTCTTAATGCATGTCTTGGCTGCAAGATGAGGGAGCTGCTCATGCTCTGAGTTCCAACTTTGCATTTTCAGTGAAGTGGGAATTCAGATCTGCCCATGGCACTGCTCAGCATCAAGAGAGCCACTCATCTCACCTGGCAGTGAATGTTCACAGTATTTCTCTTACAGCTAAGCTAATCATGTTGGTCTCTGCTCACAGTCAAGGGAGATAAGTGCTGATTCCTAGGGAATGGCTGTGCATTGGGATGAGATGCAGTGCACCTTAAAAGTGTGGATGTGAAGGGAGCCCAGGGTAACCAGTTGAGATTTAGACATTTTCACTGTAGATGTCAATGTTTAATGAGTGTAATGCTGCAGTCAGACACAGTTGTCATGCATAGTTAGGATAAATACAATCCATATTGACTGAATGATGTACTGGGACCAGCAGCAGTGGTAGCTCTTGCAGAGTGACTACACATTACACACAGAACAGAGATACTGACCAGCATAAAGTCTACACAGGTAGTGGAGGCATCATGCAGGAATGCTACAGCCACAAGCTAGTGTAGGGAGAAGCATAGGGATAACACAGCACACACACACACCATCTTGATACAGCCAGCCTTTCTACAGCAACAGGCCTTGAGTCCTCATGCTTACCTGTCTCTCCAGCATGGAAGAAGTAAGGCAGGTTGACCCCCAGGGAATATGGGATGGTCAGGACATCCTTAAACTCCCATAAAGAATGACCTTGATCCTCGTTGCCAACCTAGGGAGCAGAAAGAAAAACAGTGTTTTTGAACATGCCCTGGAAGATGGTGGGTCTTACAGCTGGAAAACACCATGTGGTGCCAACATGTACGATGCTGTGTTCTGAGTGGGAGCTATGGGGCTGATTCTTTCAGGGTTTGGGTTTTTTTTTTGGTTTTTTTTTTTGGGGGGGGGTCAATTAATGCCAACAGTATCCTTAGCTAGAGGATTTTTTACTTGTTTACACTGATTTCAGTACAGTGGCAGAGGATCTGGCTCTGCTATAACACATGCCATACTTATAGTTACATTGCACCTCTAAGGGTTAACTCAAAGCCACAGAAGAAATTCAGTTACCAAGTCGAAGCCTGCCAGGGTATCTGGGAAGTGGGCTCTAAGTTCCATGGCAGTGATGATGGTTTCTTTAATCTGGGAAACATTCAGCATCCTAAAAAGCACAAGAGAGAAAGCAATGAGCAAGCTCACATCCATAGGCCTGTCTTCTTCGCAGTTGTCTGAAGTATGAACTGGGACCCTCAGGGCTATTTCCAAAATGCAAAGTTGCTCCTGAATCTGACAACCAGCTTCAGGTCTCCAGAGTAACAGCGGCAGAAAATTGATTATTATGAAAGGAAACCTCTGGAATAAGGAAAATGGAGTGACCAGGAAATGCCTGGCTAGACAATTCCATCACTTGAGGTGAAGCATGCTTGGCTTTTCTTTTATGCCAAGAAAGGAACACTGCATCATGGACAGAAAAAGGGTAGGGTTTTTTTTGGTCTTTTTTGGGTTTTTTTGTTGCTTCTCTACCATTTTACTGGGAGTTGGGACAGCAGCTTCATTTCAGTAGCTTTAAATTTAGCTTTCCCCCAGCCCTGTTGGACTTGCACATTGAAACGTGTTTTCCAGAGTGGCCCTGTCCATACCCACACTGGCCAGAGGCAAGCTGCTCTGAACTGGAAACTGCACTGTGCTGAGATAGAGTGAGTAAGTGCTACTGAGAGGTATGTTGTGTTTGCTCAGGATGACCTCACGTGACTTTGTAGCATCTGGGTGACTTGGAGAACAGCCCTGTGCCTGCCTGTGAGCAGCAGCACGAACACAGCATATGTAGGCTGCCAGGGAACAGCACTCATAGGGTCCTCTGAGGTCCTCCACTGTGCCCTGTGCCCATACTTGGGCACTGCTGTCCCTGCTCAGCTCCACGAGAATGGTGAGCGCGACCACGTGAAAGCCTTCCCCTAGCTCGATCCTCTCATCCCCAGGTGAACCACAGGTGTCATTGCTAAGCAATGGCAGCATTTCCAGCCCACCCCTTGGAAAGCCCTGCTTGGATAGCTCTCATTTTCTACCTGTGCGCCGCAAAGATGACCTTTGCTCCAAGGAAATCGGGGTGCTCCTGTGCAAACCGCCTGCTCACCTCCTGGTATGCTGCCACCGACCAGGACTTGTTGTGCCTAGTGCCGTCGAGCTCATACACCTGTGGGCCAGAAGCACGTGGCAAGCAGGAGTTAGAGGAGAGGTTTTATTACAACAAGCAAGGAGCAGTCTTTCTCCCCAGTATGTGCTACAAGAACCGAGCTTCCCCATGCTCAGCTCTCTGCTGCTGCCTCGTGCTGCCCACCACTAAGCCTGGTGCCCCAACACCTCCTGCCATCTCCTTGCCAACACCCGGGTGGCTGCAGATATCATAGCGACATTTCCACTGCCACTACTCATGGGAAGCTGAGGCTTTGCACAGCTGAACTTGCAAACACAGCTGGGGGGCTTTTCTGCAGTGTTTGCAGTTTCACACTAAATTCTGGCTTTCATTTACTTTACTTCAGTGATCGCTCCTGGCAGGTTATGTTGCAAGGCGAGCTCCTGCAGCGCGGGTGCTATTGCCCCAGCATGGTAGAGGGCCCCCAGGCATGCAGCTGCCTTGCTTTCCCCCTCGTGCTCTGCTTAAAGAGCTGGGTGGAAAACGTGTCTGGGAAATGGAAACAGCCACTGAGCTTGGGGGTCTGCTGCAGCCACAGTGAGCTCAGTGGGAAGGTGTCTGCTGGATGGCCTGGCTGGCTCTCAGGAGGAAGTCTGACTTGGCACCAGCAGACTTCAGCACTAGCAACAACGCAAGGAGCGTCGCCTAGCGAGAATTTTAGGTCGTCTGCAGTGGAAGACTACATTTTGCAGTTGGTACAGTATCCTGCTCAGATAAGTCATTCTGAAATAAGCCGTACACTTAAAATAATGCAGCTGTTCCAGAATAAGTCCCTGCTCCAGGTGGGAAGGTGTTCCAGAACAGGTGATTCTGGCACAGACCGAGCATCTTCCCAACCAGCAAGATCAGACACAGCTCCAGTCAGATGGTACAAAACAGTTTGTACTGTTGCCACAGTCTGTATCTTCCTTAACCATTAAGAACAAAGTGTCTCTCGTCTCCAGGCCCTCGAGCATGCAAATCTCCTGCAAAGACCTTTGAATATGATAAAGCTCTTCCAGCACCCTGACAAGGCCAGGTATGCAAACATCCAAGGACTAAATTCAAGCTAGGGCTTGAGAAAAGTTTTGGAGAAATAAAAACTTAAAGGAATACTAGAGAGGCCAAAAAATACATACCGCGGGCAGGATAGCTCTTATCTCAACGTACTGTATATTATCCTCATAAAGCTCCAGCAGCCCCTGGTAGAAATAGGCCTTGAACACAGGTGCATAGCAGATAAGTCCAGAAGCGATGAGAAAGATTTCTTCAAACCTTTTCCAGATGAAAGCCTGGGAAGGGTAGGCCAGCTCCGGGGCATCCGTCACCAGGGTCAAGTTTCTCAGTAAGCTGCAGAAAAGGGGAAAGGGAAGAGGAAGAATCAGGAGAGAGGGGAAGTCAGCTGGCTTTCAGCCTGCATAGAGAGGGATGTGTTCATAGAGGAGGACCAAGGGAAGAAGCAAAGAAGCTCCTGCTGCAGCAGGTGCCCAGTTCCTAACCTGAAGACTGATAATACTGCAAGGCATATAGGTCTAGCAACTGATACAATTAGGAGACATTCAGATCTTTTTTTTCCAGCTATTTTAACCCCTCTAATGGCTGGTACATATGATATCTGTACCTTGTGATGGATAAAAAGTCACGCACTACGTGTTAAGCTGGATAACACTCGACGTTCAAAGTACCCATCATTTAGAGGGAATATCCAAAAAGAAGCAAGGCAAGCAGGTCAGGGAGGTGATCCTGCCCCTCTTCTCTGCACTGGTGAGACCTTGTCCAGAGTACTGCATCCAGATGTGGAGTCCTCAGTACAGGAGAGATGTGGACCTGTGGGAGTGCATCCAGATGGCCACAAAAATGATGGAACACCTCCCCTATGGGGACAGGCTGAGAGAGCTGGGGCTGTTCAGCATGGATAAGAGAAGGCTCCAAGGAGATGTAAGAGCAGCCTTTCAGTATCTAAAGGGGGGCTGTAAGAAAGAAAGGGACAGACTCTTTAGCAGGGTCTGTTGTAATAGGACGAGGGGAAATCGTTTCAAACTAAAAGAGGGGAAATTTAGATTACATATAAGGAAAAAGCTTTTTACAGTCAGGGCAGTGAGGCACTGGAGCAGGTTGCCCAGAGAGGTGGTGGATGTCCCATCCCTGGAGATGGGGTCATTCATATCCAGGAGTATTCTTAATCTCAAGGTCGGCTAATATGTTAGTCCCGCAGACCGGATATTCCTCCCAAGCATCTTAAATGCATGTCAAGTATTTTGACACCTGGCCATCTGTTCACCGGGCAGTCTTCAGGAGATGCCAAGACCACCATCATTGTGACTTCTAACATGTAGCTTTCCCCGGTACCCTCTTTTGATCGGAATGTGCCAGATTATATGGGCAGAGAGGAAATGTTAGAGAACCAGAAATCTTTTCCTCCTCTCCACTGAAACAGACCTGGCAGCCCTTGACAGCACTTAGTATTTTTTAATAACGTTTAGTGTTTGAAGTCTCCCTCCCACAGACATGATTTGGAGCAGACCCATAGACTAAGACATGGGACATCCTTTTTCATCCCTCCATCCCAACCTTACAATGGAGTCGACTCCTCAGCACCTGCCTGCTGGCTGCCACTCCCCTCCCTCGGGGCCCTATTCCTGCAGCTGCCGCTTCATTTCTTCTTTGCTCAGCTAATTTCTTTGCTGGGAACTATTTCAGAAATATAATTGTACATAAGAAAAAAATATTTGGATCGCGTTGAGGATGAGCTTTGAAATGCCAGCCAGTCAAAAAATTCAGAGCACCTTCAGCTTAGCCCTCCTATGAACTGGAGTGGTGTCTCTACTGCACAAGGCTGACATCCCTAGATAAGTCCAGTGAGCGATGTGACTTGGCAGAGAAGCTCTGCCAAGGGTGATGCTCTGTGATGCTATGCCGTTGCAGCTCAGGGAAGGATGCTGGAGTGTCACCACAGAGCTGGGGCACCTGTAAGGAGCTCACCCGTTGTTGGCTGCCAGTGAGAGGGTGTGCTTGAGGAGATGCAGCATGGGAAGAGCCAGGCACCTTGGCAAGCCTCTGGGAAAACAGATGTGGCGGTGCTCCCTGCTGTCATCACCCTGGCCCTGGCTGAAGGGTGGCTCCCCACCACCTCGTGCCATGTTTTAAACTCGAGCTGTACGGACTCAAGGTTGTTTACCCAGCCTGTGCTCTTAGGATATAAATCCTCACACCACCCTGCTCCTAAAAGCACATCAATCAAGTCACGTTTTTTTTATAATCCCCTTTCCTTTGAGACTGATTATTGATCCCTATAACTGCTGAAGATTTATGGTGCAGTGCTGACCCAGCCTTGATAACCTGATAATCTCCTAAGGGTTTGGGCTGATAATTTTTCGCCATGAGGAGCTCATGCAGATGAAGCAAAGCTTCATAAAGACACTTGTGCTTGTTTTCCAGAATGGACGCCAGCCAGTGATCAGGTGCAGACTACAAATAGCCTCCCATGTCATGTCATATAGGCAGTGAACGATGCTATTGCCATGCGTATGCCCAAAGGGGCACAACAAAAACAATCAACTCAGGATTATTCGTTTTCGACCACGTTTTTCCTTTTCTCTTTTCCTGCTATTTTTTTAAGTCTTTTGCTTTCTTGAACTGTATAACGCAGAAGCGAGTGGTATGTTGTCTTGTTTTTAAAGAGCATCTTTTTCCTGCTCCTGTTTCTCTCCTCCATGGGTAATTATATCTCGCTCCTCGCCATAGTATCTGAATGTCTTCCAGTGGTGCATTAAATAGAGTGGCTAACATCTGTCACATGTGGCTCATTCGCTTTCTGTCTCTCTCTCTTCCCCTCTTTTCTCCCCAAGGGGAGACTTGTACAGAGAGTGGAGTGCTTTGTTTCTCTGGTGGGGTTTTGTGTACACTTTTTGTGTGTGTCTACTGCCCTATTTTCCTTGAGATAAGGCAGTGGAGGGCACAGAGGGGAGGTGATGGAGGTCTGCTGGTGCCCAGGGGATTCTCCCGCAGCTCGAGCTGCGTGTCAGCTTGCTTGCAGATGACTTCATCCTTGCGACAGGGAGCTGTGCCGGGGGGCATGGCCCCCACCTCCAGGCAGGGGGGGGTCACAAATATCTGGCATATCAGCGCCGCTTCCCTTAAATATCTGGGGGCTTGCCCATTGTCAGCCCTCACTTTAGAGATTGTGGTGATTGTGTTGCTTTTTGAGGGGAAGAAAAAAATGGCATTCTTCTGTATCCTAATTGATTGACAAGTAAATAAGTGAGGATTCTTTTAAATATCAAAGCAAAATTTCCTGCCTTTCTCTGTCTCCTAACCCGTGGTGTCTTGACTCTCCCAACAGCATCATTTTGGAAGCTAACCAGTAACAGGATACTCTCGGGTCTTGGCCCATAAGACTTGCATTTTGGATACGAATGACACAACCTTCTTCTTTTGAGGCAAACAAACAGAAAGACTGACTGCCAATACACATAGAAATGTACACGTATATGTGGATATGGGCAGAAGAAGTGTTACATGGCTTCCTCCCACCCTCTTGCCTTCCTAGCCAGGAATACGGGAAGGTAAGAGAGGTGCAGTGCAGGCTCTGGGAAACATTCGCCCCGTTCCTTCACATTTGCTGATCCACACTATCCTGTCAGAAAACTCTTTCCCAATTGCTATGTTCACTCAATAGCTCCTTGAAAGCACCCAACTATCAATCCGTTCCTCTCTCCGACATCTGCTTTCCCTCAGCTTGTCAGTGCTCAAGGACGAAGAGGAGCGCAGGAAGGGAGGTAGCCTGGGATGCACATGTTCGAGAGGCTGGGAGGGTTTCCAGGAACTGAGAAGCAGAACAGACTGGGGCCAGTTCCTGGCTAAAGACCTATTTCCAGGCGGCCAAATACATTCCTAACCCTCAGACTAGCACCCAGGGATAAGATCAGAATAAGAGGGGACGTGCCTCAGTGAGGCTGTAGTTCCTGCACTTGCGAGCTATGTGCAGTGACTCCTTCACAGTTTTGCAGTGAGCACAGAAAGGCAGGAAATAAAGAACAACTTGAGTCCAGCACCCAGGATGTAGGAGATCCATGTGCAGGATGCCACGACCAGTAGCTTCTGCCAGGAAGGGACGTCACACTACATAAATACAGATTAACCCAAACGCAACTCAGGGGTAGGTCTATGTGAATGTTCTGAAATAGCCAAAGCACCTTCATCTTCATCTACTTTCCCCTCAAGTGCCTGCTCCATAATACTGTCTTTAATTACATTATACCACACACTATGTTTTTCCACAGAACCCAGTAGACTGTGGAGCCCAGCAGACAGTAGTGCTCCTTGACTGTCTCACAACTCAGTGTTTCTTTTTGTCCTCATCGCTCAGTGTCTGCCTTCATGCATTATTTAGTGCATGCAATCCAGCCCCCAAACACAATGTAGAACCATTTGCTTCCCTTGGCCTTTCAGCAGGTCCTTGTCACAAGATGAATGGACCCAGGATGGGCACATCAGGCTTGGTCTTCCTGACGCCATGTCTGGAGGGTGAGCCAGGCCATTCGCACCCACCTGTAAGTCATTAAATGTGAGGTGGCTGCTGGGCAGTCTGCTCACACCTGGTCCTGATAAAAGGCTGACAGCAGGGAGGGACCTTGAGCAGAATGGTGAGTGATGTCTGGAGGAGCAGGCTGGGCTGTGAGCTCCCAGATGGCTATGGGAGACCTGACCTGGACGAGAAGAGCCCTGCTAGCAGATGATGTGCTGTCAGGCACAGAACCTATGTGTAGGGCTCATTGTCACAACCAGTGTCCTGGCTGAGACCTAACCACTTTTCTAGAGGCAGGTGGCATGTCTGAAGTGCCTGAGATCACTCTTGAGGCTGTGGTTCTCAGTTGTCTGCCTTCCTCGTGGTTCCCTTAATGGGTGAGGTAAGGTCCTTCCCCATGGAGCCCTGTTCTCTGCTGGAACACCTCCAAGGATGGTGATCCCACCACCTCCCTGGGCAGCTTGTTCCAATGCCTCACCCCTCTTTATGCGAATCAGTGTTTCCTAATATCCAACCTGAACCTCCTCTGAAGCAACTTAAGGTTGTTACCTCTCATCCTCTTGCTGTTACCTGGGAGAAGAGGTAAACACCTACCTCACTACAACCTTCTTTTAGGGAGCTATAAGGTTTCTCCCGACCCTCCTCCAGACTGAACAATCCCTCTTCCTTCTGCTGTTCCTCATAAGACTTGTGCTTTAGACCCTTCACCAGATTCATTGCCCTTCTTTGGACACACTTCAGGGCCTCAGTGTCTTTCTTGTTGCATTACTTAATGTTCTTTGCTGTTTGCTTGTTATGTACACACAGCTTGAAATAGAGTCCCCTGCTTTTAGAGCAACAAGTAAATAGGGAAACTGGTCCAGAACAATCCTGCTGGCCATGCAATGCCAGCATGAAGCATCCACACCTCCTTCTTGCTCACCTGTCATCAAACTCAGTCACATTGTGCAGCTGTTTTCGGTAAGTCTCCAGCAAAACCCACTGGGAACACTGGGCCAGCACTGGGTGAGGAGGGTGAGGCTTGGAAAAGTGAAAGCGAACAGTGCCCGTGTGGGTGAAGCAGATGTAGCAGTCAGGGAGATAGGTAGCATTGTACACCAGCCAGTCCACGCTCAGCATGGCATAGTCGTGCAGGTGTAGGACAGCACCTGGGGAGAGGGAAAGCAAGCCGAATGAGATGATGTTTGGGGAGCAGAAGAAGGGTTTAACATCATGAAAGCTTGAGTTTGCCCATCTGGGGGAGTATGGAAATGTTTCCAGATGGTTGTGGCTGACCTCTCCCAGCACAGACAGTGCTGCCTTTCCTCCCTGTGCTAAGGATGCTCACGTGAGATATGGGGCAGGCAGAGCTTGACAGCTCCCTGGCAGCAGTGGGCAGGGGGAGCAACAGGGAGTTCAGCTTTCCTGCTGTGACAGAAAGTGTTATTTCAGGCTGGCTTCTCTGAGAGCTGGCTTGGGCCCTGCTGACTGTAAGAGGTGCTCTTGCAGTAGGCAGCAGTTCAGAAGGTGTGCTAAACAAGAGGCAGGCCTGGAGAAAGCCAGCTGTATCTCAGCTTTGTGACTTCCAGCCTCAATCCTTGCATCTAGTCTGCATCTCTTCCTTCATCTCTATGGAATTCTGGCACGCATCAAAATCATAGACCGTGACACTGTGAGGAACTGCCATCGGATGCACTTCCCTTATCAAATGACTGCTTGCTTGTATTGTGCATCTGCTGCTGGCCAGCACCATGGGCTTTTGGCATGCTCTGCTACTGTGCAGCATGTTGGCAACTGTCAGCCTTCCTGGCACAGGAGGCTTCTGCGTGCTCACCTTCCTCAGCCCATCCATTCATTTGGGTGACATCTCTTTTTGCAGAGACTTCTTATGCTTGAAATAAACTTCCTCTTTGTAAAGGGAAAAAAAAAATGTAAAGCTGAAGTCTTACAGACACATGTTCTATTAGACTAGGGGAGATGTTATCGTCTAAATAGCTTTGATGCCCTAAGGAGTAAAGGGAGAACATGAGTAGCAGGAACAAAGGCCAATACGCATGTGACATTGGACAAACTGAAATGTCAAGACTCTAAGCTGTACTAAACTGATTATAATATATACATAGCCTCTATAATCCCTTGCTATAAAGGGTCTGAAAGCTAAGATGCTGAGTATCTGCAGCTACTGCTCTCATCAGAGCAACAGAACATGCGTGCCACAGCTGTCTAGATCCTCCTGCCACCTACAATGCTGCACTTTTTCCTGTGTTAAGGCAAAAGAAATGGCAATAGTGCTTGAAACAACAGTAATTCCTACGGGTTCTGATCAAGGCTGAGGTCCTGCTCAAGCAATTACAAGGATGTGACTTTGAGCCTAAAACCTACAGTTAGTGCAAAGATTGCGAACCTATTTTACTGCGTCATGGGTTGAAAGGTGTTAGATTTTTGTTTTGCTTCTTCCTCTGTGTCAAAGATACTCCACTTGAGGCAAAAAGAGGACAACTTTTGTGTTCCTTACTACTCAATTCAGCAATGAGGAGATGAAGGCAACTCTAGTGTCACAGCCTCTTACGGTAACTGCTCAGGATGCTGCGAGCCAAGGAGCCTCATCCCACACAGGACAGTGGGAGGGAGATGCTGGGTGGTGAGCGGACCGCTCTTATCCATGCACCAGTGTCACCGCCTGACAAATGAAAAACAAATCAGGCTGCCAAGTCCTTCCAAGTGAGTCACCAACATGTTTTCAGGCAGCCACATGGGCAAGGCCATGGGAAGCTGCAGCTAAAAAGGGATCTTCTAGAATGGTGGTTCACAGCTGCAGAGGTACAGGCAGCTTTCACTGCAGCTGTCTTTTGTCTTTAGTTAAAGAAGGCACCGTGTTCAATGCTTCCTTACTGAACCAGAGATACAGGAAGAGAAAGCAGCCAGATGTGAGTCAAGGTCTTTCTCCAGCAATTTCTTTGACCTCTCCACTGAACCGTGTGCAGCTCAGAGAAGTGGAGACATTGGGCTTGCTGCTGCCCAGCGTCAGTGGTTTGGATTTCCATTCCTCTGCAATATCTTCTCCCCCTTTTCAGTGTCACCCAGAGTACTGAGCATGTTTGGCTGGTAACAAATCTATTGTGTATGTGTGGATAAAGGACCGTCTTCATCTTAACTTCCTCTGCCCTCTGAAAGGCTGAAAGAGCCATATTGCAAGTTACGGTGAATGCTACAATTGCTGGAAATGAGCATTCATGCAATCTAGCCACCTTTTCCTCTCCCCCTGCCCCCAGCTGAGAGGCAGGGCTCCTCCCACTGCTCAGCCAACACTATTCCCAGCTCTGGGAAGCCCATCTGCAGTCAAAGCTCTGCTGCATCCCACGCTCTTTCCCAGCTCTGGCACGGAGAGCAAAAGGCAAGAAGAGGATGAGTACAGTGAGCAATCATTAAGCCCAAACCTACCTTTTGGCATGCGCTTCAGGATGCTGAACACCGCGCTCTGCTCGATGAGGCTTTTTGCCCGAAAGAAGTGCATGCTTGGAGGGAACTGTCCTGTGTTCAAGGCTGCTGCGACCTCCTTCTTCTTGAGGTTGATGAGCTTCGTGCTGAGCTGCTGCTCCTGGGTGCTCAGCACCAAATTGCCACCTGTCATTCTGGCTTTCTCCTCCTGCATGAAGGAGGCTCGGTCCTCCCAGAGCGGGATGGGAAGGCAGAAGGAAGCCAAGCCAAGAAGGCACGCCAGCCTTATGCCCTGCCCAGATGGAGGCTTCATCTTGGAGTTCCACCTGGTGCACAAGGAGAAGTCAATGTGTTAGCAAAAGGCAGAGGCAACATCTTAGCAGCAATCCATTGAGACACGAAACTGCTGGTCCATCCTACAGGAGCAGTGGGTTAATTGGATGCTTAGTGCTGCGGGAACATCTGGTAGGGATGTCCCCTAAGCACAGGAGTTGCATTCACACGTTTTCCTGCAATGCTGCTTGCTTGTGGCAGGACAGCGTTCAGGGTGGAGAGGAGAAGCTACTCCTGGGATCAGGCAGCACATCATACAGACCTGCGGTGTGGAGAAGGCCCAGACCTGGAGCTGGGTGTAGGTAAGTTTGGGATGCTGCTGGTAAACTGCGCAGAACCCCTCAGAACAAGGGGTGCTGAGGACAAGGTGCCCGAGGGACTTCTGGGATCACACGGGGTGCACCAAATCACAGAGCTGACTGAATGCTAGCTCCCTGCAGCTGGGAGAAGGCCTCATTGCACCCATATGAGAGGGGTTAATTTACAGGTGTAAACCCCACTGCAGCCCCAGAGACGTGGCCCTTCCTTGCAATGTCTAAGGAAAGAGAGTGGGAGGGAGCCCACGGGAGCAGCAAGAGATCACAAGCAACAGGCGCATGTGAACTCGGAGAACTCTGCCCTTCCCAAAAAAAGCTCAGCTGCAACATAATCCGTCAGCGCCAAGCGCCAGTGACCCTGTGCACCCATCCCTCCGCACCAAAGCAGGCTGGGGGACGGCTGAGTATTTCAGAGCAGATCCGTGTGCGTCCCGCGTTACCTCCCCACACACACACGGGGCCCTACGTCTCCTCCAGCCCTGCTCCCGCTGGGGTTCCTCAGCCCCACAAGCAGCCACACCGTGGGCCTGGCTCTGAACCAGAGCAGGAACCGTCCCCAGAGGCACCACCTCATCCCTGGGCTGACTCACGCAGGGCAGCTCTCCTCTCCTCGCACCCCGCAGTGGGGTTATAGTCTCTCCAGCGAGCCGGCAGGGCCCAGACGAGCAGCGGGCTGCGTCCCGGAGAACCACCGCATGCACAGTTCCTCTTCCTGTGTGCCGTTTCAGCTCACTCAGCTTTATTTATCTGTGCCCCACCCGCTGTGTCCCTGTGCTTCATGAATATATAAAGAGGAGGAGGCGACGGTGGAGGTCAGCGGAAAGCGGGGCGCAGGCGGGAGGCAGGCAGAGCACGGAGCGTTAGTTAATGCCAGCGCTGCAATTAACAATGCTTTTTTTATCTGAGAAGGGGAAAAAAAAACCATAAAGGGATTTGTAAAGGTGCCTCTGAATGCTTCTGCCTGCTCCCTGCCAGCTGCATAGAGCAGGCTGGCTGCAGCCCAGCGCCGGGGCCGTGTTTGGGATGCCGCCGAGCGGAGGGGTGCACGTGCTGATGTTTCTGAAACATCGCAGCAAGCGTTGGGGTTTCACCATCTTATTCCGGTCAGGATGCACTGAGCTTTTAAACTTATTCAAAACACATGTCACATAAAACAGCTTCCAGGGGAGAACAAAGCCCGCTCGGTTTAATTTAATCCAAATCTTAACTACTTTAATTTTTACGTATGTATTTATTTATTAAGAATAAAAGGCCCTTGTAAGTTGAGAGCTATTGATAACAACCTGCAGCAATCACAGAGACCGCTTCCAAGGCACAGAAAGTCAGATCTGGCCAATAACACGTGTGATTTCACCAGCTGGCATCGCTGCCGCAGATGGAGCTGTGGGATGGGCAGCCCCCCCAGCGGCCACTTCAGCTCTTCTTCTTCCTACCCACTCACCCTGTGCTGTCACCAGGGAGGCCAGAGATGCTGCAGGACATCTGCAGTCAGATGGTTTAAGCAACCCAATGTTGGAGATAGAGGGAGTGCACAGGGACAGCTCTGTGGGGACAAGTGTTCTGCCTATAAATACCTTAAGGGAACAACAGAAAGGAAGGAAGGGGATTGCTCGAATTATCTGAGAGCAGTAAAGCTTGGATTTGGGACCATAAAACCAAAGCAGGCAAGGCTGGAAAGCTGTCTTGCTGTGGGAAAGCAGGTGCTGGAGACAGATTGCAGAGGGAGCTGCAGCAGTGGAACACAGAGGAATCTGCCTTCTGACGGGGTGTGGTGCACAGTGGGATGCCCTGCAGCGGGGCCACAGCCCCGTGGTACAGCAGCACAAGCTGCAGGCAGGCAGCCCCCAGTGCCCAGCTGCACGGTGGGTGCATGCAGGGCCTTAAATAGCCAGAGGCCACCGCACGGTGCTTGCGGCAAGTTCCCCATAGCTCAGTTTCAGTTCCATACGCCAACCTTTTTATTTTCAACTTTTCACACCTCTTTGATGTGACTGATGCTCTCTCCTCCATCTGATCCTATGAGAGCTGGGAAAGGCCACGGGACAGCCCCCGCTCCCAGCATGCAGTCTCCAGCGATGTAGAGTGCTAGGTGCTCTAAATTAGTGTTAAGAATAGACCATGCCAGGATGTTTGGGATGATTAAAATCTCCCCATTGGCCAGTTAAATAACTTCAGCTTTGGTCTGGCTGGGCACAGGTTGGTTTTTGTGAGAGTTTTTGCCTTTTTTTCCCCCTTTGTGCCCAGCCAGGCAAAAATATGGGCCATTTAGTAGCCAAGCAAGGAAGTCAGCTGGAGAGCTGCAGCAGAGTGAAGCCAAGCCAGGCTGCCCCAGGACCTGCTGGCAGCACTGCTCCCCAGCCTACAGCCATGCTCAGCTCAGCCACAAGATGCTCCATCTGCATTCAAAAGCTCACTCAGTTTCCCAGCCTGCCTTTGTCCATCTGTCCTTCCTCCTCAGCTACATCTGCAGCTATCTGATGATTTAGCGTGAGTAAGTCTCTCAAATCTGTCCATCAGCTGGTTGCACTGCCTCCCATGGATCAGTTTGGTTTTGAGGAGGCTAGCCTCAGGCAATATGCAAGGCAAAATTCTCCTTCCTAAAAGCTGCGGTCCACTCAAACATCCCATTGCTCCCTGCCTCCTACTCCATACACTTTGCTTCCAAGCCAGGGCCTGCTCTCCCCTCTGCCTCCCCCTCTCATCAACCACCCGCAGCAAACCTCATCTCTGCCTAGACTCCTCCTCCCTCCTCGTGCCCCAGGCATCCTGCATGCCTTGGTACAGAGGAGCTGTTTGTCCCTGGTCACTGCAGCTGTGAGTGTCCCCAGGCCACAACCACCTCCTCATCTCACTGTGCTCAGTAATAGCCTTGCTGGGATGAGTCAACACTGTAACCAGAGTGTGCATGGCACCCTGATCTTCAGCTCTGTTTTTCTGAGCCAAACTCAGCTTCATGAAGTGTGAACTGTGTGGCTGTGTTTTCACCAAGCCTTGCTTCTGATTGTTTTATCCTCTTGGTTTTTGGTCTGAGAGCAAATGCCGTTTAGAGCTGGCTGTCATTTCTTTTCCTCATCTGCGGGCTTTTGGCAGCTACTTGCCCTGCCCCTTTTGTGCAAGGCAGAGATAAAGGCTTGGTGCCACTGATGCTGGGTACCGCTTCCCTGGTTCCTCCTGAAGGCAAAGTGAAGAGGGGGGGATGGGTTGCAGCATCGCAGCAAGCAATTGCTCCTCACCTCTGTGCCTTCTGTAGCAATGGGGCTCTTTGCTGCTTTAAAGATCTCACTAGAATGGAAAGTTGCTGCAGAAAAAGAAAGTGAGAAGCGAAGTTGACAACAGCATCAACATAACAGCACTTTAGCAATGTTTTAAAGCAATGCTGAGGATAGAAAGCAGCATTAGTGTACAGGAGAGAACTGTGCTTTAGCCTAAAGGGAGCACACACTTCCCTCTGCTTAAACAGTGTTCCTGATTACACCATAAAGCAAGCTGAACTCTTATCATACTCCAGTGATTCTGACAGTTTCTGTTCGTTCTCTCTGTTGTGAGCTGGACCGTGACCAGATCCTATCTGCACATCCCTCAGGTGTGCAAAATCCACCTCTGGGAGGAGGCAGGAAGGATTAAACAGCGTTCACCTCATCCTTGCTCCTTTCCTGATAGAACAGGAGCAAGCAGCCACCAGAGGTTTCTCTAGGGCCAAGGTGAAGATGTAACAAGGCAGGGACCTAGGAGGGATGGTGGTGTGAAAGGTTTAGAGAGCTGAGCTCCAATTGCCAGCATGGGAATCAGGGACAACAGGGGTACACCGGGAACAGCAGGGATGTTTGGCTGTGTGCAAGCCCTCAGGTCCTTAATGGACATAACCCCATGAAGTTCCAGGAAGCACAACTGAAGCAAGAACTCCACTGCCTACACTGAGGAGGTGGGACTTGTCCAGCCTGGTGAAATGACATTGCAAATAAAACTTTAATAAAAAGTGGCATTTATTGATGAGTTGTGTTAACCTTGTCTAAAGCCATTTAGACAAATTAAAACTCCACGCTGTATTTCCCTGCCACGTTAAAAGCAGCGAGGCATAAAGCAGATTGATGCCGCTGGCCGCATTGGTTCTTTGTGAGCAATGCATGAGCAGCACCTAGAGCAAACACTGGGGTAGCCCAACATGGGGGCTGGAAGGGAGGAGGGGAGCAGAAGGCCAAGGTGCACATCACCCTGCACTGCAGAGGAGCACAGCTCGGGATCACAGGAACTGCTGTGGGCTGGGTCACCTTCACTTTCTCTCCTCCAGCACTTTGTTAAGACTCTCCCACACAGGAGAAGCAACTTTCATAGACAAAATGGGAATAGCGTGAAGGAATATTGCCTTTTATTGTCCCGGTACCGTTTCTAACATAATTGAGCATCTCTGGAATTCACAGAATGGAAGAGGGAGATGGATCTTTTTGAGCCCAATTAATCTCTTTGAGCTGCTATTCTTTCATTGACACTTATCAAACTGCAGCCACAGAGGAGAGGAAAAATAAAAGATGGATGTAGCTAAGGCTAGGGAGGAAGATGCCTTTACTTTTATTGCATGGTTCTGCTTCCTATTTGTAATCAAAATTAGAAGTACTCTGTATGCTGACAGACATTCTTGATGCTGTTTCCCTCCCTGCATCTCAGTTTTGGCCGGTCTCCCTTGCAAAATGAAACTGGTGTAGGAGATCAGTATGAAGTGTTGGGCTAACAAAGTCTGCCACACAGATAGAGGTGGATGAAGAGGAAAATCCCACTAAAGCCTCAGGCCTCCCATTTATTTTACAGGGTTAGTAAGCATGAGAACGGAGGAAACGTAGTCCAAAGCAACAGCGAGACTAATGTGGAACCCCTTGATGCCAGAGCTACAAACTTGCTTTTCGGTCAAGAGCAATACTTTAAGATGAAAAATTCATCACCCAATCTGTGAAAAGCAAATGAAGCTCAGCTTTTCCTATCCTCAACATTCCTCAGACTTCCAGCCAAAGCCATGGGGAGGATGCAGGCCCCCACCCCCACCCTTCAAAGGGAGAGCTGGTGACAGCAACAGTTCTCAGATGTGACTGATCTCCTCTGAAGGAGCCGTGTCACCAAGCAGCCCAGCTCAGGCAGCACTGAGCATCCACACCTCTAATTGCCAAGCCCAGCCATACGGCCTGGCTGCTCCTAGTGTGTGCTGGACTGCTGTGCTCCCTAAAGTCACAGGGCAGAAGAAGAGAGGGTGAAAGCAAAGGGATGCCTCAGTGAGCTCATTTGGCAGGAGAATATTTGCACATTGCCAATTGCCAGCCCAGCTCTGTGTGCTACGTGATAGCTTCTGCCCAAGAATGGCAACACGAGGGACGCTTTTCTGCGCTCACTTCCCCGTGGGGCAGAGGCTCTGTGGAGGGTGAGGGTGGAAGATGCCAGCCTGTTGGCTCCAAAGAGCTCTTCCCACTCTGATGAGAGTATTCCCTAAGCCCCAGCGATGAAAGGCACAGATGTGCCTGCAGAGGAACGGCTCTCCGTGCACCGCATGGTCCCTAGAGCCCTCTTCAGAGGGTTTGATGTCTAAGTGGAAGGGAAGAAAACAAGCTGACAGTGGGGTTACCACCCGGGTGATTTGCTGAATTGATTAGCTGCTTCTTCCTAGGGCTCACACCCAGACAAACAGCAACCTTGCTGTAATGACCTCGGTGAGGAGAGCGCTGAAGGAAGACCTGCTGTAATGATGTGCTGCTTCCCTGGGCAAGAGACAAAGGAGAAGCCCAGGGAAAACAATGCAAAGGGAACTAAATGCCAGCAAGAGAGACAAGGGAAATGCAGTTCACGGGAGCAAGAAGCAAAACAAGTACCATCCAGTAGCAGCTGGGTTGTAATCCAGTGTGTAAGGATTGAATAGGTGAAGTCCCTCCTGGCCTGCTTGTGCCCACTTGCTCTGTGCACAGTCTGTGCTCTGAGTGCTGCTGAGCAGAAGCTGCAGAGTAGGCAGCCAGCAGCAGGGGTAATTCTTCGGTGCACTGCAGAGTGATGGGTGCTGGATAAAGGGGAGTTAGAGAGCAGGGAGACTTGGGCTGGGCTCCAAAGCATTGCACTCGTTTGGATCAAATACCAAAAAATCTAATGCTGAAGGGAAACAAATGGCCCAGCCTTCCTCATCTTTCATTCCTTCCTTCTCCCAAAACCCCAGAACAATACGGATTAGAGGAGGGAGGGAGAGAAGGGTGCTGCAGAGCCCATCTCGCTTCTCTTTCCCATCTGTGCTGTGCTACTTCTGCCAGAGGTTTTATTCAACCAAAGGGGGGGGGGGGGGGGTAGAGGGGAAGAAGGAGGATTAAAGAAACAAAACTGGAAACAAAATACACAGTATATTCCCTCTGCAAGTGCCCCACACCTAGAAATACAGTCTGCTGCTCTCAGAGCCTCTAATTAGCCAAGCAAGGCAAGCGCTCATTAGCCCCACCTGGGTCACTCTGCAATAGGGAAAGCAGAGCATTAACCCCCACATGGCTCCAGAATAAATAGTTGGGAGGTACAGCCATGCTGGAGTTATGTGACTGGGTGGTATTTGCATGGTTAGTTTTGTCTCTTGGCTGTAGGCTTAGTGGGAGCTCTGGGTAGGGGAGAGATGCACTACAGCAGTGCAAAGCACAGCGCTGTGATTTCAGCATCCCAGTGTGTTTCTAGATGGGAGCAGAAGGAGGCTCTGCACAATGGGAACGGCTATGGTCTCAGCCTTTGGTTTGGTGCCTGCCAGTTGGGTTTTGTAGCTGTAACTTCAGAGAGCAAAGCAGGAGCAGTCTCATAGAAATATCCGAGGCACGTTTTTGGTAACGTTAGGTTCACGTGCAGTTCTCTCCCCCTGTGTTACTACCTTTTTTTCAGGCCAGGTGCTTCCAGCTGAGCCTGCATGTGTAGGATGAGCCAATCACTGCCTCCTCCAGCCTGTAGCTTTTGAGTGAAGGTATTTGTACATGAGTGACTCAAAATAGGCAGGCAGGGTAAGTGGGAGGGTAGAAACAGACATGTGGTTCTTCATCCTCTAAAGGTCATTATTGATTTTAGGAAATTGGTGCTAAACTACAGAAGGCATCTATCTGGAGAAGGGTGGGAGAGGAATGGGAGCAACTGCTGTGGCTGCAGCCTGGGGGTGGTGTGAAGAGCACTAAATGGCGGTGAGCACTAAGAACGCTGTGCCCACTTCTGGCTTTAAAAAGCAACAGTGCAGGGCATGGCAGCTGCAGCAAGAAGGGATAGAGAGAGCTTAAAGCTCCTCCTGAAGCTACCCGCCTCTCTTGTCTGCTCCAGCCATGCTGGCCTTCAAAGCACGCACTGAGCTCTGCCTACTGCCAAGGCGTGATTGAGAGGGTCTGGATCCATGGCACACACACACAGTGAGGACACCTCACTCTTTGTCACAGCATGTGGCCTCAGTACCTACCTGTGGAAGCTCAGGGCATTCACACAAAGCTGCTAACAAAGCTGCACGTGGCTATAGCCAATGTTAATATCATTTCACAGAGGGCTTTCTTGGGGCGGTGAGATTGCTTGTACAACAGTTTGGACACAGGTGGTGCTGTGTGGAGCCAGGAGCTGGACTCGATGATCCTTATGGGTCCCTTCCAACTCAGGATAAGCTATAATTCTGTGATGCAAGCTGACAGCATTAAAGAAGGGTCAGTACTTACACCAGCTCTTTCCTTCCCACATCTTTTCCTAAGCTTGATCAAAGGAATTAATTTGGCTGGTTCTGTTGTATTTCAAGCCATCCTTGCTTTTTTTTGTTTTGGCTTATTAGTCCTTCCCAGTATGGCCTTCAAAGTAGGGCTGGGAAGGCTGAGGGGGGAATTCTGAGTGTCAGTTTGGTTTACATTTAATATCTCTGTTGTAATGGTATCTGAATGCTTTGCTAAATGAATTTTTGCTTGGCTTTGTTTTTAACCCGACTCCTATAACGCTACATCAGAGCAACCATGCCCGTCTCTTGTGGGGAAGGAAGAAATGGTTGAAAAGAGTGCCTGTTGTGGAAAGGTAAGGGTAGAGTTCTGGTGGGTATTTAGAAGCTCTATTTACATCAGAAAGAGAGGGGAGGGAAAGCAAAGCCGAGAAGTGGAGCTCTGCCTCTCTAACCAAAGAGGCTCCCCAGGAAATGGTGGCCTCCTGGGGGCCCCTTTCTGAGGCCTTGGAAGCACAGCGCAGAAGGCCAGGAGCCATTTTAGGTCTCAGCCCACAGCTCAGGGACCGCAGGACTGAGAGCAGGACGCAGGACTGTTGTGTGCCCGGCAGTGCAGCACCTTCAGCACTGCTCTTCAGGTGCCGGCTGCCATCCTGCCTCACCTGTGGGGCTGTGGGCCTGGGTGCTGCAGGAGCCCTGGGGGTGAGCCCCACGTATTTGGTCAGAGGTGGTAAAAGGAAACCATCCGGAACTGTCACTCATGTCCAGGATGCAATCCTTTGGCAGCTGCATGGTTTCCATGGCTATTGGAGTTAAAAACCTTGCACCAATGTGGGTATTGCTAGTGCTCAGTGCACCTTGTCCGCTGCAGCATGTGTGAGGGAAACAGCCACACTGCCTCGCAGCCTCAGGCACCTCCTGGTGAGGCACAGATGCTCCAGTTCCAGCTGTGTTTGTGCTGGATGACTTTAATTGCATGTGCTGAATTGAGCAGACCAGTAAAAGCGCGGCTCAGACTGGTTTGAGAGCACTTGTGCTGGGAAGCTGGAAAGAAATCAGTTTTGTTACATGCTAAGGAAACTTATCTCCAGGTGGGGAAGACTTCACAGTCATTCCATTACTGGGAACATCAGCTTTTAGTGCTTACAGACCAACAGGGTTCAGTCGCTCCACCTTACCTAGAATAACAATGTTTAGCATGTAAGTAGCATTTTACAATTTCAAAGCAATAAACACCAAGATACCATGGTAATGAGAGCTGACAAGGCACTAGCATTAACTAATTAAGCCTCACAACTTCCCTGGGGTATCTAGATACAACAACTCTCATTTTCTAGATGGGAAAAATCTATCTGAATTGATTTACTCCGAGGCACAGAGAAATTCAGCCTAAGAACCAGAACCACAGCTTGGCACTACCAGTGCTTGGATGGCTGCTCTGCCTTCCATGAGGCTCTGCCTTATTTCTAGATAGGGTGATGTCTTATCCTGTTCTTGGTCTCAGCATTGGAGAGTGCTTTGACCAGCTGAGCCCCTGTATTTCCAGCACCCAACAGCAGTTGCTTTGTGCTGCTCTTTGGGGAAGGTTCAGCGGGATCTGTGCTTCCCAGCTTTGAATCCATCGCCACAGATGAGGTTGCTCTCTGGGGGACGAACTGAGCTGCAACCTGTGGTTTTCAGCTCTAGTAGATTAAGAGCAGAAAATCTGTTGAGACCTAAGGCTCAGATCCTTGGGTTTGATATGCAGCTTGCAAAGCACGCAGAAGAGGAGCCTACAAAAAGCATGGTTTGCTATGTCAGGGCTGGCCAAATTCCCAGCAGGCAGATGCTTTTTAACCACCTAAGAGACGATGTAAGCTGAAAGTGGCAGGATGCTGCTAATTTTCTGCCTAAGTCTACAGTGACGTGTGTGACAGCTGCAGCGTTCCGTGCACCATCCTCCTGCAGCTGCCTCCTACCACTTCCCCACTGCTACCCAGGGAATCTCATGCCCTCATTTGTACAGTATATGGCCCTGTAGGGAAACGCTGTGGGTCTTCCCGTGCCCAGACTGCAGGCACCCAGTCAGGGAGCTTCAGCTGAAGGCCACGGCAGGGGGAATGCCAGGAAGCTGCGCTTTTACAAGAGATCCTTCTTGATGCTACCGTTGGAACAGCTGGGCTGGAACTGGCCCATTTTCTTGGTTCTGGCACTTTGCATTCAGTGTTTTCGGCACTGTGCTCCCAGGGCTTTGCCTTCTGCTCAGCTGGGGTAAGTGGGCACAGATGCATTCAGGCCACGAGCCCAGGGGGCGTGTGCTGTGAGCAAGGCTGGCGTTGTAGCGCTGCACCTTTCCAGTCATCTTCGGGGATCTGAGGTAGCATCCCGGTGGGTGAATAAGGATATCAGGGAGCACGCAGCCTAACGGCAGGGACGATAGAGGGAGCCAAATTAATTCACGAATAGAAAAATACAGGGGAAACGCGGGCTGTAGCGCTTCGGACCAAACGAGCCGTGAGGGAACTTCGGTAAGGTTGGTGACATGCTGAAAGGGACGGAGCGGGGTTACTGCAAGGCTGCCGGACGCTCCAGCAGCAGAGCGGCAGCGCTCAGCCAAGCACGGCCGGGCGCTGAGGAACGTCGGGGGGGAAAGACTGCGGCGTGAGCAGCCCGCACGTACAGAGTGGGAGGGAAGCGGGCAGCCGCCGTCTCACGGCTTCGGCGGTGCCCGACAGGCGCTGCACCCCATCCCGTCGCTCTCCTCCCGCGGATGAGTCTCTCCGCCCCGCCTACCGGGCCCGGCCCGCCCCCGGAGGCGTGTCTCGTCGGCCGTGCGGTGCCTGTTGTTGTGATGAGGAGCGGCTCCACCCCCTCCTCGTGCGCGGCCCCCCCGCCCCGCCGGCGGGAAGCCCCGCCCCGCCCGCCCTCTCGCCTTTTGTCCACACCCCGCGCCACGCCCCTCCGGGCGGGTCTCGCCCCGCCCCCCTCCCGCTCGGCCCTTCCCATTGGCTCGGCCTCCCCTCGCTCCGCCCCTCCCCGCGCCGGGTCCCGCCCCTCCCTCGCGGCCATCTCCCCCCCCCCCCCAGTGCCCATCTGTTCCCGGCGGCGCGGCTGTTGCCCTGCAGGGCGCGGGCCGCGGCGCGGGGAGGCGGAGGAGGATGGGCCCGCGCAGCGGCGGCCGCCCGCGGCAGGGGCAGCAGCAGCGCCCCCGCCGGCCCTAGCGCCCCGCCGCTCCGAGCCGCCCCGCGCGCGGGCGGCAGCGAGGGGGCAGCGCGGGGCCGCCGGGGGGCGGCCGGGGGGCGGCGTGGCGCCGGGGGGCGGGCGGAGCGCGGCGCAGCGCCGAGCGGCGGCGGCACGCAGCCGCCCGCGGGGTGAGGCAGCGCTGAGCGGGCGGGCGGGCAGCCGGAGGCCGCGGGAGATGTGCCCGGAGGAGGACGGCGGCTGCGGCGGCGGCGGCGGCGGCGGCGGCGTGGCCGGTACCGGCGGCACTGAGACGGCGGCGGCGCTGGACGAGCTCCGCTCCTGGTGGGAAGTCCCGGCCATCGCGCACTTCTGCTCGCTCTTCCGCACCGCCTTCCGCCTGCCCGACTTCGAGATCGAGGTGAGACCCCGCGGCCCCGGCGGCGGCGCCGTGCGGAGCGCTCCTGACTCGCCCCTCAAACTTTCCTCGGCCCCGCTGCCCCCGACGGGCCCGCATTGTTCGGGGTCCGCCGCGGCACACAAAGGTGGTGGCGGCGCGGGGCCGCCGTGGGGTCCCCGTGACCAAAATGGAGGCTGCGAGGGGCGGGCCTCGACCCCCGGGGTGCCCGGAGCGGGCCCTTTGTTGGGGCGCGGGGGTCCCACCTGGGCGGACCCCGCCCGCTCCGGTCGCGGTACCGCATTGTGCTCGCACCTCCGCCCGGCGCACGCCGCGCTCCGCAACTTTCTCGTGTTTTTGGTTTGGGGTTTTTTCTTTGGTCGTAGTTGTTTAACGCGCGTTCCCTCGGTCCTTCTTGCCGTGCGGGTAGCCGGGGCTCCGTGCGCGTTTCCTGCCTCGGCTAGAAGTGTTGAGGACGGAGCGCGTCCCGGTGGGAGATGCCCCGGCAGGACCCTTTTGTGCCGCCGGGAGCGGCTCCGTGCGGGCACCGCACCGTCACGCGGGGCTGCGGGGCAGCGGCTGAGCCCGAACGCGAATTCCGGAGATGCTCCGAAGTTCCGCGGGATGCTCGAAGAGCCCGACTCCTCGGTAGGGCTGCGGATCTCTGAAGAGGGGGAATCCCTTACGCGGTGCGGGAGCTCGAAAAGGAAGAAGGGCTCTCAATGATGCAACTTCTGGCCGACGGGAACTCCCCTCCCCCTCCTATTGATGCAGACCCATCGCGGGGAAGCGCGGGGCTCGGAGGAACCCGAACGTGCGGTGACCGCGGAGCCGAGGTGGTGCGGGGACCCCTCGGGCTCCCGGCGCACGTTTCGGGGGTGGGGGGGTTTCCACCGCTCTGTTCCCATCTCTGGGACGGATCGCCCGGGACGAGGAGCGCCGGGTGCTGCCTCCCCGCTGTAAGCTTCACCGGGAACGCGCCCCGTAAGGGATGGAGTTGGAGACCACAGCTCCCATCGGGTTGTGTGAGCGCAGCTGTCAGGGGCTGTCTGCAACATACGGGCAGCTCCTTCCTGTTCCCCGCAGCCCTGCCTGGCTGACTGTCCCCGTTGTGTTCCCTCCCATCCAGCCCCATCCGTGGCACTGAGGAGCTCTGCAGTGGCACGCGGAGCCTCTCTGCCGTATGAACCGGGTGGCTTTCAAAGGGGCTGCTCGTGCGGTTCTGCTGTGCTCTCAACGAGCAGTGCTGCACGTGGCTTTTGGGTTCACTTCCCCTTTGGGTTCGAGCCTGCTGCCCGTTCTGGTGTCTGAGATGGGCTCTGTGATTTGGGGTGTCCCAACCAAACGGAGGTGGTCGTCTTCCCAGCCACTGGGGAAGCAGAGCAGCCAGACGTGGAGCGATGTTACGCACCAGCAGCACACCCTCTGTTCAGCTTTGGTGTGTCTGTGAATACGCGGGGATGATTTGTGGTATCCCTTCCCCAAAAGCCACCGTCCCTTGGCAGGGGTGGGACTTGAGCTGCAGCGTGGCAGTGCCCAAACTGAGATGCACAGTGAGGCTTGTGCAGCCGTGTTCCTGCATCCCTCGGACAGATGCTACCAGCTCCCTGCGGTGGGATCTCCTTGTCCCAGGAGAGCAGAGCTCTCCTCCCCTCACACCTGGCTCTGGTGGCTCTTCAACATGATTGCAAAGGCAATAGTTCTAGCACTAGTTTTAGCACCCCCCGATGCTTTTTGTAACAAGAACCCTCCTCAGCCCTCCCCCTTGCCCTGGTTTTACCTTAAGGTTCTGCTGCATCGATCTCTGCAGAGCCTCATTTTCCAATATGCTTCAGTGAATAAGAAGGTGCCGTTATCTTTTGTGCTGATGGCTCTGCTGGTTGGCCTGCCTGTGTTGCAAAGCAAAGGCCATCTGAATCATCTTCCTGCACCTAGCAGGTTCTCCAGTGAGAAGTTTGGGGACTTGGTTAAAGCGAGGCAGCACGGAGCTCTTACATACTCTTGTCTCTCTAAACACAGCCCTTATGCCCAGCGCTTGCCGTCCCAAAGAAAGTGAAGCCTCCAGGTGCGGACTGGCCTTTGCAGCTGTAGACTTGGCTGGCAGATGTTTCTCCTTTTTCCCTGGACTAGAACAGCCTGAGCTCCCTTGAAGATGCATCCATCAGGCCGGGCGCCGGGCATTGTTCGGGGTAGGGGCAGCCCCCATGCTGGCTCACTCTCGGCAGATGCAGGCGCCTGGCGAGCCCGAGGCCCCAGCGCTTTTCAAACCGGGCTGGGGAGGGGGCAGCCGGCACCGGGTCAAAAGTTCAGTGGGGCAACCTCAGCGTGCCGGGACGCAGCCGGGTCCACCCGTGGGCCTGCCCGCATGGCCGGGAGCGCGGCTGTCACCGCGTTGTGTTAGTAAATTCCTTCCCCCCCCAACCCCCTCCTTTACATGGCCGCCTTGTCAGCCATCTGCCGTGCCAAACTTTCACGCCGCTTCCAAAGTGGGCTCTTGGCTACGCTGTGCTGGTCACGGCTGCTTTCTGGGTGGCTTTAGAAGCCAGCGTGGGTTGGGTTTATCCTTGCCTACTGTAGCAGCTCTCTGGGGGGAGGAGGTCTGTCCAAACAAGCCATTTAAAACATATTATTTTTTGTATTTTTATGGCATGCCTTGCCCCGGTGGGCAGAAGGGATGCGTTCTGCAGTCGGGTCGGTGCGTGTGATGATAGGAAGCCATTTGTTTTCCTCTTCAGGACCGTGGGACACCTCCCGTGACAAAGTGTCTCCTGGCCACGTGCCCTCCCTGCCGCGACAGAAATATCCTCCTGGCAGCTGCAGGGATGTTGGGGGTAGAAAAATATTGGGAGAATATTTAGCAGTGTTTCAGCACAAGTTACAGAAGAGCTGGAGGGGAGCCAGCGTGGCATGGCCACCCAGCTCCTTGTCGTGCACTGCTGGGAGCTTCGGCCTGGGTAGGTTGAGGGGAGGTGAGTTCTGAGAGCGTGCTTGGAAATAGTCAAAACACTGTTGTTAACTGCGTTTATTTGGAAAGGGGGAAAAGCCACATTACATAGGGAAAACATAAATCTTTTCCTGTGGTTTTTAAAAGCGCCTTTGGGCAAATTGCCTCTGCTGCCGTCTTTGCTATGGCTCTGAGATGCTTTTCCTTCCCTTAACTCATAGTTTGGGCTCCACATCTTTCTGTCAGGAATACGATGTGGCTTCCACACATCAGTGGCTGCTGCTCCCATGGGTCCCAGGGGGAGGAGGAAGAGTGTGGAGAAGAGGGGATTTGTGCTGTGGCTGTGGAGGGAAGAGCACAGAATGAAGATCTGTTCTGCCTCCACAAACCAAGCAGAGCTTGAATAGGCAACGTTGTTAAACTTGTTCAACTTTTGGCACGTTGGGGTTTTAGCGCTTTGGTAAATGTGCCCTTTTCTAGGATGGTGTAATAAACCTTGACTTCCACTGTCCCATCACGTTAGGTCCTATTTGAAACTTCTCAGTGGAGCCCCATGCTCTTTGATCTCTATGAATGTCCTTTGTGATTCGTGGCACCAAACTTCACGGCCTTCTTGGTGGTCAACCCTTGTGCACAGCTACCAAAACTTTGTGCTAAGTCCTCGCCCCTCCATCCCAGTCCTGGTCCAGCACCGCATTGTTTTTGGTAGGACAGCAGCAGCTGCAGCACCTGTGGGTGTCTCGTTGTGTCCTATTGGTAGCCAGGTAGCTTCTGATAGGAGAATTTAGGATCTGAGATAAATGCAACAAGTAGGCGTAACGAGTTGACTGAAATGTAAGTGATACCGTGCGGGTCAGCTCTACTCATGCAAGGTAAGTCGGAGCTGGTTTCGTGGCCTTTTCAGTAAAGTAGTTCAGGCACGGGGATGTGCCTCTTGCCATCTGCCCATAGGTGGTACGTGTCTTGGAAACTGGAATACCAAGTGAGGAAATAAATGAAATGCTGGGTGAGCTCCGTTTTATTGTTCCTTCTGCCTGCCCCATGTGCATGTGTTGGACTTTGCTGATTCTTCAGCATCTCGTTGCTCTCCCCTCATCCCTTCCAGCAGCAGCCCTTACTTTGCCTGTCTTGGCTTTCGTTGCCTTCCTTATTCTGTTAATAATAGAATCATTAGCACTCTGAATGTCAGTATCGGGCTCTAGAGTTCATTGAGATTAATGGACGGGGAGGCAGAGAGATACTTCTCAGAGCCGTTGTTTCAAGTGGTCTGTAAATTGGAAAGCATTACATCGGTTTACGTTTCAAACGCAAGGCACATTTTTCACAACCACAGATCTGGAACTTTTTAACAAGTGTTTACATTTTCTATGATGAAACTGTACTATAATTGGACAAAATAAGCGGGATAGGTGGTTCAGGGGGCTGGTACATGCATTAAAACGTTATCTTAAGCCCCTGAAAAGAAACAAGAAGTGACTGAGCGCAGAAAAAAAGGCTGCCTGAACAATGGGGCAAGGAAGGTTATTTTGACAGCAACATTTTGAATGGCTCTGACTTAGGTGACAGGGAAGTCAGAGAACGACTGCATTGGTGGAAGGCAGAAGAGAAAGAGGAAGCAAATAAGAACTTCAGAGATTTGGATACCATAGGCGGGGTTTGGTAGCGCAGATTTGCTGCGGTGGTTGGAGACAACTGCCTCTCCCGGCTGCACAGCTGAGTGGAAGGAAATCCTATCTGTTAGCTGCCGCGTTTGTGCGCCCGCAAGTTAAACGCTTTAAGCTGAATTTGTTTAAAAACCAATTGAAGATAATCTGGTGTAAATCTTTCCCCACTAGGAAAAAAAAAATACGTCTGTGTGTATCTATGTTCTGTATAGCAGCTTAAATATGACTTAGCGGTTTGCTTTGTTTACAGAGCCTTGACTGCTGCAAACCTGTACCAGTTTAACGAAGCTGGTGCAAACTCTAAATGAGTCGTGGAGTTGGTTCTGCTTGGAATTTGCTACAACTAAACCGGCTAAAAGTAACACCTTAAAAGTGTTGCAGCTTTCTGTGCGGACCTTAACTGCGGGCTTTCTCTCCTTGCAAATAATACCGGGGAGCTGTGCCATTCTGCCCCTGGCATCTGTTAAGTGCCTGCATGAAGGGGGAAGAATTAACTTTTGTAATGGCAATGGATGCTTTCATAGACTTCTTTCAGGCAAAATCTCCCCCAAGGAAAGGGCTGGGGAGAAACGGCAACGGCAAGGGAGGTAACAGTTCCCAAATTAAAAGTTTCTAGTCTAAATCTTATTGTAGGTATTTATGAAAACTATTTTTCCTTCTCGTTACCAGCAGAAACAGCATCTGCCGTGATGGCGAGAACAATGCGGCCCAGTGATTCCTCCTTCCTTACAGTAGAGAATCCTGTTAAACACACAACACTGTGCCTTAGAGTGTATCCTTTCAGCAGGCTTGTTCCTTTTAATGGGTGCCCATTCCTGGGGTCTCCATTGTTTCACCAACAATGGCACTGGGGGCAGCTGATTTGGTTGACAGAAAATGTGTTAATTTAACAGATCTATTCCCTTTAGCAAGTCTCCTTCCTATTGTGTCCCAGTTCTCCCAGTTCCTCGGAAGGAGGGCTGGGGAGCGGGCTCTCTGTGGTGGAGTGCTCCTGCAATTAGGGGGGGGGGTTGTGGCCTTTTGTGTAAGGAGCAGAAAACAGCTGATGGGTAAAAGTGATTTTAGTGCATTTTGCTTGCTTCCAGAAGACACGTTTTCACTGTATTTTCCTGCTTTTGTGTGTGTGCGTGCTTTTAAGTTGGCCTTTCCTGGGGATGGGGTAACAGCTTGGCGCTGCAGGCCTAGCGTGGTCCAGGCCTTTGCTTTGGAAGCACAGCTCAGAGGTGGCCGAGCAGCCTTGCAGGGCAGCTCCTTTATGAACTCTTTGCGTTTTATAAATGCCTAGCTGAAATACCAGCTTCCCAGTGGAAAAATAGCACTGCTAGTATAATTCAGGGCAGCAAGCACTGAAAGATGTGAAATATGAGGGGGAGGGTTTCTTAGACCACCTCTGTTCTAGGACGGGCCACTGGCTTGATTGAACACCACAAGCTCTGGGTGTGCTGAAACTGGTTCAGCTTTTAACAGCACTGATGTAGCTGAGTGCCCTACAAACAGTGTAGGATGGCATGGGTACTGCTGTGCTGGGTGGGTCCTGGAGCTCTGGTGCCACAGGTCCTGTTGCCACCAGGGAGGTCCCCTGTCCCTCAAGCTCTTGCTTTGCCCCAGCATTGCTTCAGGTGCTCTGTACTCTTGGTGTAGTTTGAGTGCTGGGGATGGGGGTGAAAGAAAGAGCCTTGGGAGATGATCTTCCTCCTCTTTGGTAAAGCCATTTGTCCGCTGATTCTTTCCTGTCAGGCATGGTCTAAAGGAGATGGAACTTTGGGCTACAAAGATGGGGAAGGGTTTGGAGGGCAAAGTGTGCAAGGAGTGGCTGAGGACCCTGGATTTGCTCAGCGCAGAGCAGAGGAGCTGAGGGGAGGCCTGATGGCGGCTGCAGCTCCTCAGAGGGAGCGGAGGGGCAGCGCTGAGCTCTGCTCTGTGTGACAGCGACAGGGCCCGAGGGAACGGCATGGAGCTGTGCCAGGGGAGGGGCAGCTGGGGGTCAGGGACGGGGTCTGCACCACAGGGCGGTGGGCACGGCCCCAAGGGCTGGAGTTCAAGAAGAGTCTGGACACTGCGCTCAGTCATATGCTCTGATTTTTGGGTGGTCCTGTGTGGAGCCAGGAGTTGAACTCACTGATCCTTAGGGGTCCCGTCCAACTTGGGATGTTCTATGATTCCATGATTCTGATTCTTTGCACAGCTTAAGGACTGGAAGGCAGAGCTGTTTTTTTTTTATTTGTGGTAAGCCTTGTGCACTGGGAGTTGTGGCAGCAAAAAATAAAATGTTTATACAGCCACAACAGAAAGCAAACAGGGTTTGGTGGTTGCTTTTTCTTTTTTCTTGCATGGGTTTTCTATTTGTTTTAGGAGGCAAAGGGTGAGAGTTCAGTTTAAGAACTTGACTTTTAATAAAGCTTGTCATTGTTACTAATATAGAACAAATGATGAGCATGGGAGAAAAGTGTAAGACTCCCTCTTCTGGTGTGCTCCAAAGGTTTAAACACTAAAAACCAAGTTGGGAAGGAAAGGCCAACAAGCAAGACTCCTTCCATGTCTCTGTGTGGTATTTTTGGACCTCACTTAGGCATAACCTTTGCTGAGCATAACTTACTTCATGACATTTGCATAACTAACGTGAGGACACTCTGTGAAAGTGAAATGTGTTTTCAAATACAAACCACATAGCACTTAGAAGTAAAGTATGTAATGATTTCATACGGGTTTCCAGTTTGAGCATGGAGGGCGATAGTCTTGTGTGTCCTCACAGCCAACTTCTCTAGAGCTCCTTTCTGTCCTCCTGCCAAGCTCACAGCTCATGCCAGGCAGCTCACCTGCCAGCCAAACCCTGCACACGAGCACATAAATGTGTTTGAGCTGACAGGAGGAGCCGGCAACGGTGAGTGCCCCGTATGGAAACTGTGTGCCCAAGACTTGTGCAATCCCATCACTTTTGGTTGAGGCAGGCAAGAAGGCAAGAGTTATCGATGGGTGATAGATGGAGAAGTGCACCCAGGAAGTAATGCTTAGGGGTTTTGAGGCAAGCTTTCTAAAAATCTTTATGTAAAGTGTTGTGTTGAGTACCTTTGACATTCAAAGGATTTCAGTGGAGTAGGGGTGTGACCATTTTGTTGATATATCTAGTGGAACCTGAGGCTGTGAGTTTTCAAGCATCCCGCCCCTGCTCTTTTTGCTAATGGTAGTAAAATAACTCACCTGGATTAACAAATAATCAGTAGTTTTTCTTAGAGCTTTGTTGAACTGGGACCAGTTCCCCAAGGTGTTAGGTGCATAGCTTCACAGAGGGCTGTACCACCAGGGGGGAAACAGTGACACGGGAATGGAAACAGGCAGTGGGGAGGGGAAGGGCTTTTTATAGCAGACTCTTCTGCTGAAAGCAATGCTTATCACCTCGCATTTGGGGCAGCAGGTGGAGCAGAACTGAACAGGTAGTAAGAGGTCATGCAGCAATTGGGTCACCTGTGGAGGAGCCTAGCAGACCTCTCTGCAAGGTTTTGGGGGTGTTTTCTAGTACTAAGTCAAAGCATGATGTATTTTCTGTAGTTTCTTTTCTTTTTGTTAGGGAACATTCTGGTTAGAAAAAGCTTAACTTAAAAGCGGATGGTCATCCTTTAAACTGCTCTTTAAAAATTCAGATCTGACCACGCAGTTGAAAGATGAAATGAACTGATTTAATCTCTCTGCGGCTGACAAGCTATTGAAAAGTTTGTCTGATAACTCTTTCTTAGAATCTCAGTTTTTCTATTCAACAAAGCAAACCCCCAAATCTTTGGGGTTTTGTTTCCTCCTGGATTTCTCCTGGGCGCTGTGACCCAGCACATGTCAGCATCTTTCCATTGGGACTTACTTGCTGTGCTGGAGAGGCCTGATTGTAGGACAGGCAGCCGTGTAGAATAAACACGGAATAGCAGTCTCGGTTTCTTTTCTTTCAGCCTGATACAAGGTGCCGAGGCACAGAAGACTATTTTGCCCTTAAGATAATTGTGTGTTGGAGAGGATCAAAGGGCTTGAGGGTTTTTTTGGTTGAAAGGGGATTTTCTCCATGGACAGCTGCAGTAGTGCATTAGTCCTGCAATGGATTATCTTTCCATGATCTGTAGGATCTCGACCAGCTATCAGGGGGCCCCACTGAAGGCTGTTGCTTGGGGGAGGCAGAGTGAAAGTCTCCTGTAACAGGGAGCCCCACAGTGCCGGGCAGCTCGGACCGCTCGGCTCCCCCTGCCCCCGGCGGACTGGTGCTGGATATTCTTAGCCTGCAGATAGTGTCTGGAGCATGGAGAAAGGGAACGCAGCGCTCGGTTATGATTAACTGCAGCTGATGCCCTACATCCACCCCACTCCGCAATGGAAGTGCTTATTAAGGAATGTGAGAAGGGAGCCGATTCCAGCTGCTGCGGTGTCCTGTAAAGGGCAATGTGTAATTTGGGAGGGTGTTACGAGTCCCTCGGTGGAACAAACTACTCGCTGTAGTAAGTGGCTGACCTGCCAAATGCCTGGACTTTCTCATTTGGGCAAGTTTTGGATGGTGGCTGCTCCGCAAATAGCCATAGCGTATCAAGGGAGTCCCTCCATGCGTGCAGATGGGGATCTACATCCCATTCCTCCCGACACGCAGTCGGGTTGGACAGGGCTTGGACAGGGCTAGGTGCTATCAGAGGTGGGGATCAGGTCACGCTGCGCCTGCCCAGCCTGCTTGCAGTGCTGGGGGAGCTGGGCTGGAATGTGCCCTGGCACGGGCTGCCAGCGAGCACTGGTCCCCAGGTGCAGTTGCTTGTGCTGAAGTCAGGCTCAAATTGCATCTGTGTGCTGGTTAATGAGTGGTGGAGTGGGACCGCCTCGCAGGGCCTGTTGTGTGCCTTGCCTGAGGTTGCAGGGTGCAGGAGCACAGGTTAATAATACTATCTTCATCAGCAACAGACTCCACCCTCAGCATCTTTAGAATCTTCGGCTAACTTCAGTGACACGCATTTTATAACTTCTTTCTTTTTCTTTACGGAAAAAACCCAGCTTTGGATTTCTGGGCTATTTTTTTTTTCAGGATGCGTATTTAGGAAAACTCGTCTTTTTGTAGTTGCAAGTAGGACTGGTTTCAGAATTCAAGGATGAGCGTGGATGGCCATATGATGTTGTGCTGTTTTTCCTTGGAGGAGTAACTACAATTTATAATCACTGCCGAGGCTGCAGCCAGTTGGCAGGAAGGCTGTTGTGAAGGGATTGATTATTAGTGGATGCTTCACTGTGCTGTCCAAGCCTGAATTTCTTGATCTAACCAGTTTCCTTCGCTTCGAATGGCTGCAGTCAGCAGAGAGGAGAGAGATGCATCTTCCCATTTGGCAGTCCTATTTCTTGTTCATGGGATATGCTCGGGAAAAAAGGGTCAGCGAAAAGTGTCAACACTTCAGCGTTCTCATAGAAAGCCAGCTGTCTAGCTGACTGTCTGGAGGCTGCCTGCAATTTTTCTGCTCCCTCTTGGGATTCTCTCTGTAAATGCATTCATTTTAAGTGCGGTGGCTTAACAAAACTATGTCTGTTTGGTGCGAGCATCCTGGAGGCTGTGTTTCTGTTCCTGGGTAATGCGCCAGGAGAAGTGTCACCAGGAAGGTGATCTTGCTTTCAGAGACGTGTACCTGCCCTGCAGAGCAAAGGCACGCTGGCAGCTGCAGCAGCAGGAGCTGAGTTAGCATTTATACTGGCAGCAAAGGACATGGAGAAGTACAGTTGCAACAGCAGAGACTGGGACTCTGGCAGCATCATCACTGGCTTCTTTCAGGAGATACTCTGGGGGGGGACTTGGTCACGCAGACCCACACCCTGCTGCAGCTAGAGATTAACCTAGGCTGCCTAATTAAAGGTTAGCATGTGCACAGTTGTGTGCAAAGCAGTGGTGCTGCTGTGGCAAAGTAGCAGGGCTTTGAGAAGGAGCAAGAGTGCAGGGCTGCTTGAGAACTGTCCTGTGCCATGCAGCTCACTGTAGCCAAGCTTCTGGCCTAGGGGAGAGGCTGAGCTGCTGTGGCTCAGAGAGGACAGCTGAGCTAATGCTTAAAGAACAGAGACTCCATGCCAGGGCTTGGAAGGACGAGCCTAACCCTCTGCTTCTCCTCCTGTCCTCCCCCACTGCCAAACCCCCTCTTGGGCTGCGTGGAAGTGTCCCAGTTCTTGCAGCTGTGTTAATTGTAATGGGTCATTTAGTCCTGAAATCCCTGTTTAAAAGGGGCAAGTCCTTGCCTCGTGTGACAGCTGCCGCCTTGCGCTTTTCCCCAGGCTGGAAATAACTGCATATGACACAGAAGCAGAGAGCAGCATGGGGGAGGGAGGAGGCTTTCTGGCTTCCTCTTAGTTCTCTAATGGCTTTGCTGTGTGATTCTTTTCCCATGTGGACCATAGCAGAGTCATGCCCCACATATTTAGCAGCTCTCTCAGTTGGCAGTGCCTAGGTGATAGGCAAAGGGCCCTGCGCTCTCTGGGTTCCTGACTGATATTCTTGGCCATCTGGGAGCACAAGCAAGGGGCGCATGGTGGTGATGCTGGACACTTGCCTGGAGCGTTGGGAGCCTCTCTGGAGCCAATGTGCTTGCCTGCCTGGAAGGGAGAGCCGTGCTATGTTCTGTGAAATGGTGAGAGGAAAGGCTGAAAGATTTTCCTACTGCCATCCCCTCCCCAAAATCTCAGAGCCTGGAGCCCATGGAAACATGGCCAGCTTTTCCTTCGAACTGAAGGGCTGCCTCCTGATTGGAATGACAGCTTTGAACTGGAAGACATTATTTCATTAGCGTGCTAATCAGATACAGAGATTACCTGATTGGCTACTTAATAATTAAATGAAGTTGCCTGTAATTCTTTGAGCACACACAGAACTAATTAAATTAACCCTTCACTGCCCTGTGTGCCTGGGGTGCACTTGTGTGAAATGGAGAGGGCAGCTTCTTCAGTGTGGGGACTGCAAGCAGGAGGGGGCAATGGTTGTAATGCAGCTAGGCCTGGGCTGCCAGGGTGGCCCTTTCTGGTCAGGAGCCTCACAAGGAGGAGTAGGTAGGCAGTTTCATCCTCCAGTTGAGCCGGGGCTTTGTCTGCCTGGCAGCTGATCAATATGGATGGATGGTAGTGCTCTACCAAAAAGTTTTATCTTCTAATAGCCTGAAGAGCACACTGAGTTGATGCCCTGGTGTGTGCTGTGAGCCAGCACGGCTTTGTCTCACACGATGAGGAGCCAAGCCTTAGAGAAGAATGATGGACTTCACAGTTCTTTAGGAGAAACAGTCAAGTGGGGATCAGCAAATGTTCTCCTGCACCTCCAAAGCTGCCTTCCCTCTCCTTTGCTGGCACAAAGCCCCATGCAGCCAGGTTACCCCCCTGCATTTTACAGTATTCCACTGACCAAACTTCGTGGTCACCCATTTCTCTCTGCCACTTCAATGGCTGCTGGTGTAACTGCATTTTTCACGTGCTGACAGGAATACAAGCATATCTCCTGCAGTTTGAGGAGTGCCCGGTCATATTAATGACATGGTTTTGTTAAAGATTATAAAGTGAGTGTGAAAAGAGTAGTAAGAACATTTTCCAGCCCTGGTGCTGCACCTGATCTTTCAGCTTCTGTGATGCCAGAGGTGTGGCACACTTTGGAATTGATACTGAAAGGCTAAATTTATAACTCTTGCCTATACTTGTGAGAATATCCGTATGCCAATCGAAGACACTGTGATTATTTCATTGCTAGGTGACCTGTGGGCATCTACGCTTTTCCTTTCAGCTTTTAGCCCTGAGTGTTGGGTTGATGTAGCCACCTTATAGTAATGCAATGCTGTTCTCTTGCTGCTGTCGCCTTCTAGACTTTGCCCATACATGTTAAAATGAAACTGTCAAATTAAGCACGTTTCACTGTCATCCAAGACTAAACTTGGCAGAAAAAAAGCCATTGGACCTTCTGGCCCAAGTTAACCACGGCTGGCTTCAGCTACCCCGGTAACAAATTGCTGCTCTCCCATTTGGGACATGTAGGATGGCTTTTTACTTTCCCGTGGTCCCTGTTGCAGGATGTGTCCCCTTCCTCTCCCCTAAGGACTGATGGTAGCAGCAGTGCCTTCGGAGTCTTTAGTGGAGGGATAAATAACTAAGCCACTGCTTTGTGCTTAAAATCCAGCCTCCCCGTGATGAGCAGCCTGAGATGCCAGTGAGAACGGATTGGGAGACAGGAAAACAGGGATGGTGCAAAACAAAAGGGCAGCACTTGGGGTAATGAGGTGGCTGTGATGCCCCGTCCCATCGTGAATGGTCTCCTGTGAGACCAATGATCCCCCGTGTTGGCTACCTATAGACTTGGGCTCGCTGATGGGGTTTGAAAGATCAGGATGTGCATAGACTAGTGCTGGTGCAGCAACTGGCTGGGTTTGAGTGTTATTAATATGTGATGTTGCTTTGTTGTAAAAGAGAAGTGAGTAAGGCTTGGCTGGTCTGTTGTTGCAATAAAAACTGTTTTCTGAGGAGATTTCTGAAACAAAGAAGATCCTGGCATGTGGTGGAAGTAGCCATTTAAATGCATCTGGCCATAAAGACGGTGCCTGCCAGCAATGTCGATACCAGAGGCGGAGATGCACTCATGTGGGTGAAATCCTGCTCCACAGGGCAGGGTCTGAATGCCAGAGATTGGGCCTGGGGATGGAGCTCAGGGAGGCTTTTTACTTCTTCTGGCCTCCTCTTTGTTTTTGTTTATGGGTTTACAAAGTCAGATTTGCATTTCAATGCCGTACCTCTGAGGCAAAGGCCCTTGGGGTGCCGTGGAAGGCGGTGGAGCCGAGATGGTTTGGGATTACTGGCTTGTCCTACAGAGGTGCTTCCTTGGGGCTGGAAGAGCAGAGCCCGAGGGCCTCGTCTGTGCTGGGAATGGGCCCAAATTGCAGCCATCCGTCCAGCTGCTCTGTTGCCAAGTCTTAAGGTGGATGGGCAATGTCACCCTGACCTCTCGTTGGCCTTATTTTCAAGCAAGGAGTTCGGAGGAAAAGGCAAAAAAGAGCTGCAAATCCAGAATCTGTTTGCTTTCTCCTCCTATAGTTGCTGATTTTATAGAAGACTTTACCTCTCCACAGATGTGGCCTTACTTTAATCCTTGGAATCCCCCTTCCACAGTCCTATTACTTTAACAAAACTGGGCTGTGAATGAAGCAGTGATGTTTGCCCCTCTCTTGCTCTAATGAGGAAAGCCCATTTCAAAAACCTCAGTTTGCAGCTATCAGGGAAAAAGAAAAGAGTTTAAAGCCTGAATTTCTCCAAACTGGTTTCACTTTTTTGGTTGTGTGCGGTCCAATGCCTATGTCTTCATTCCCATGTAGGATTTTGATAACTTACTGCTACGTGCTGCCTCTGCTCTGGCTAGGACACCTTCATCCCTGCTTCCCTCTATGCTGCTGTTTGTCTGCTGTCTGGGAGAGAAGTCATCCAGGGTGCTGCTGAGAGAATGGGGAAAGATGAGCTGGAGGTATTGTCCTGCTGGAAGGTGTTAATTGGTGCTATCAACCACTTGTTTGATTTCTAGACAATCGCAGCAGTGCTTGAAGTTGTGCCCGAGCCAAACAAATGGCGGGGGCTCTGTGCGTTTCTCGTTTCTCTTTTGAGTGATTATCTCCCCACAACCACCCCAAATAATTAAACTAAAACCAGCAGTGCTGTATACAGGTGAGCCAGAAGATGTACCCTGCGTGGTGGCTTGGAGGGACTGGCCGTGGAGCACAGAATGTATAGGGGATGATGAAATGCATGGAGCTGCTTCTGGCTTCCTTAGAAGCAGAGGAGCAAACGAGAGTGATGTTTTCTTCTGTGACGTTTCCTGGCTATTGGACAGATGCTTGACATTATCTAGGACAGAGCCTCTGGTAGGAGAAATACCCAGCTGCCAAATAAAATCTCTTTATCTGTCCTCTGGGACTCCTGCCCAGAGGGAGGGCAAGCGAGAGCCTCTGTTCACCCTGCAAGAAGGGGTACAGGTCTGACCTGTGTCTCCAGAAGAACAGCTTGCTCTTCTGCAGCTGAAGAGGAGAAATCCTGTCCCCTGCTGGTCTTTCTGCCAGACAAAGCTACATCAACCCCGATTTCCCAGATAATTTTTTCCCCCCACTTTCTGAATGCAAGCAGGTTGGAGAGTGCCGTGTGGTACAGCTTCTCTCCGTTTTAGCCTGGGTATATTCATGCCTCTTTACACCATCAAGTTGTCCAAAGTGTCTTGGATGTTACTGAGCCACACCTCTTACCATTCCTATAGACACATGCATCTAGCTCCAAGTGCTTGTTCATCGTGCTCCTTCGATCATGGTGGAGTGGAATATTGCTATACTAGTGTCCTATGGTGGGCGTAATGGCTTTGCTTTTTGCTCAACCTTGACCCTGTGTGGTGTGCAGATGGTTTTGCGCTATGTCATGCATGGAGAACAGACTGAAAGACAGCAGCTGAACAAAGAGAGGCAATGCTAAATGGAGACTGAGATGCTGGTGGTGTAAATGATCTGTGGAGGGCAATGTTACTAGAAAGCTGTTCAGGACTTCTCTCCTCAGGAAAGACTGATAAGGAAACCCCCATTGTAGAACCAGAGAAATACATAGGAGGTCAGACTAGAGACTTCCAGAGACTCCTTCTATTTGGATCAAGACTGTTGCCAACAGTGGATCAGGTTACCTGTGGTCTGGAGGATATGTCGTGTTTTCCCATGTACTTTTTTCCTTCTCCCACTTGCACAAAAAGAGAGCTGAATTGTTACAGAAATTGTTTTGGAAGAACTTCAGCAATGCACAATCTAGAACTAACCTAAAGTTCAGGTTGGAATGGAGAGGAGCTGGATTAGGTTTGGTTGGGATGGGGTTTGGTTCTGAGGCGGTGATACATGTTTGGCTGGTGTTTCTTGAAACTCCCTGCAGGCTGGGATTGGTAATAAGGGGCAATTGTGAACTACCAGTTCCTTTTCTCATTCCATGGGGAATAGCTTGTCTCTGAGGGATGGTTGTTGCCTATGCACTGGCACCTCACTTTGGGATTGTCACACAAGTACTCAGAGCAGGACTTGTGGGTAAGGAGCACATGAGATTGCAGCGACTGCCTTGTCAGAAACATTGTGGACCAAACAGGAAGATTTTTATTCTTGTAATTGAGAACAGATAACCCAAGAATTCTGGCTGTTACTTTTAGTCCCAGCATCACTCTTGGCACTTCTCAGGTGTGCACAAATGTTTGTGGGGCCACTCTTGGGTAGATCAGGGAACTGATATGGCTGGTGGTATATTAAATATATATATATGTGTGTGTGTGTGTATATATACACACCCTGGATTTAGTTTTGTGAGCTGGCTTAAAAGAGTGGCACAGCAAACAGTTGTGGTGCCAGCCATTGCATGGTGTAGAATTTGGAATAAGTTGTAGGGATGAGAAAAGGGGCAAGAATAACTTAGTGTTGAAAGTGGACTGTCATGTCAGACTGATTGTGCAGGGTTTTGTCACCGTCAGTGGAAAGAAATTGATCTTTGAGCGATGAGGAGAGTCTATTTTAGACTCAAATGAATCACTCCGAAGGTGTTTCTTTCTGTGGGGGTGATGGAGAAGAACAGAGTGCACCAGCTTAGGCTAGACACCCAAATGCAAGCCTCACCTTGTGAGTTTTAAAAACGGAAATACCAGCATACCTTATTAATGTCCATAATACCTCTCCTTCCTCACTGTTATTGTAAGTATAGGAAATGTCACCAGCTAGAAGCAGAATCCCAAACTTCCAACAGGGCAGGTACAAGCGATAATGAAACCATGAAAATTCAAATGCTAACTATAATGTAACCATGTGTCAGCTCTGGGGAGGAAAAAAATGTCTTAACTACTTGCCTTTGGGTGGGTTGCCCATAAAAGGGGCCGTTCCTGCATGCTTTTCAGCATTTGTGTCCCGTAGCGAGCGCTTCAAAGAGCAATATTCTCTGCATGCCTGCTAATGTAATTTGTACTTGAGCTCAAGTGGTAGCAGCAGTAGAGAAGGTGTCTGTTTCAAAACACTGCCGTGACATGATAGCAAGGGGTTTATTGTGTGTTATTGTTTTCTGTGTTGAAACTGATGCTAAATGATTACAAATTCAATTACTTGACAGGAAACTATAGATTTACAGTTGTCTGTGCAACCTTTACTCCATCGTCTTGTACCTGCAGATGACGATCGTTTCTAATTACAGGGTCACATGCTTTTTCCATGGGAGAATGGCAGAGCTCTCTTTGTAGGACAGATGGTGCTGAGAGTATAAATCAAGGCTGAGCACTGAATGAAGCTGTTATATGGTTCTCACCTCATTTACTGAAGAAGTTTGAAGGTGGGCAGGAAATGAGAGGCTGGGGCTGCTGCAGGAGAAGAAAGGACTGTCTTTCAGTTAAGCGCAGGCACAGTGCCATGGCTCTTTCTCCAGTGGCAAAGCAGCTTTGAGGTCCTTGTCTCTCCCCTGTTTTGCTCCTTGCCCGAGAGATTCCAGCCTCTTTTTGTCCACCAGTATTTGTATAGGGAGGAAAGAAAGAAAGATGACCCAGGCTCCAGAAGCAAAGTTCCTGTTTTATTTATTTATTCATTTTCACTAACTGGAAAGCTTTTGGTGTTCAACCTTGTGCTGCAGCCTTCAAGGGAATGAGAGATGTAAAGGAGTGAGTTCTGGTTTTGCTGACAGAAGCATACTGATACTCAGTCTCTGCGCTGCTCTGTGTTGCAGGTTTATACTAGGTAGTGCTTGGTGGCATTGCTGCTTCAGTGCTAAACTCTCTGAAGCATCTCAACTATGTTGGTAAGTTCTAGCTTTAGAAAGCACTGAGGGCTTGCTACTGAAGTTGGTAATGATAGCCGGAGCCTGCCTGTAGTCCTCTGAGCAGCTTTGAGCAAGGTGCCTTTATCTCCCTTGCACACACACTGGTGTGTGCTGCTACCTACCCAAGCTGGAAGAACAACACTTAAAAGTCTGTGCAGTTTTAAACGCTGCCATAGAACTGCCATGCAGGAGGGCTGTGGGTCTGTTTTTGGGTTTGAAGAAGGGGAGACCAATCTCACACTGAGGTGCAGTGACTGGCTGCTTAAATTGAGTGGTGAATTTTGTGAGCATCAATTGTTGGTTGTTTTTTTTTTTTTCTCTTTTCGATTTCTCATCTGTCAGATCAGATTAAAAATCATTAACTTGTAAATGGGTTGAGAAAAGAGTTCATGCTCATTTGATTGAGATACTATGCGGAGGGCCACCGCAGGAAAAGGTCTATGAAGCGATTAATAGCTTATTTGGTGGCCGGGCTTGGAAGCTATGTAGCAAATTGAACATAGGGATACATAAAGAATGAGAAGGATAAAAATCAATATTGAACAGCTGTCTCTCCTTCCTAGTCACACTCTCCCGTGTACTGAATGAAGTGTAATGGAGAGGTATGTGATTACTCATTTAATAGCTATTATAAAGGGTATGAATAATGGGACAGACCTCAGGTTGTTTTTACGGTCTTTAAATGTAGCTTTTGCTTTGCACATTGTCACCTGAACTGCTATGGAGAATCGGCAGTCTGTGGAGATGATGCAGAGGAGGTAATAATAAGTGAGACTGAATGGAAATGTAAGAAACAAACAAAAATACTCCCAGTTAACAACGACTTAATAGCAAAGTGCAGCTTTGGTGTTTTTGATAGGTTTTCTGATAGACATACCTCAGATCTTGCAGTTTCTTTTTAATAACCTTTGTAGCCTCAACAGGTCTGTGGTTTGGAATAATGCTAATTTCCACGTGTCTGATGGGCTAGGCTGTGTGGTATGGATGTTCTCGACAGCCTGGCTAGTGCTGGAGCTGCTCTGTCGCCTTGGAATAATAGGATCTGGGAACAATTAAGAGGCAGAGTAATCAGTTCCCGGGGGCAGCAGCGTACCCTCTTGCTTTTCAGCATTCCCTCGTCTGACTCATGAACTCTGTTGATTGACTTGGGAAGCAAATGAATCCGGCTCTCCTCCGCAGGAAAGAGTTATGGAGGCAAGGTGCTGAGAGGAATACATCACATCTCAGGCAGCTCCTGCCCTCTCTCCTGTGAAATGTGTGGAATTTACAATGGCTACTTAGCTGCTGGAGGAGCAAGATTACTTATTTATTTGTTTATTTTTGGCCTTGAAGTTTTGTCCAGCCTTTAAATTAAGGGTTGTAGCCAGGAAACACTTGAGTGGAGAGGAAAATCTTGTCAGTTTGCTAGAAAACCAGTTGTAGCTAACAACTATAGTTGTGCGAAAGTAAAGGAGCAATAAGGTTTGCGAGTACCTCAGATACATCTTGGTGGAAGAGTGGAAATGGGTTGTTAGAATTTGCAGCTTCCTGGGCGGCTTTCCTCTTATTCAGCTGTCCTCGGGCAGGCAGCGATCTCTGTCTTGGGGTACAGGTAGATGTACCCGGTGTGACACACCTCTGTATGTCTGCACTTCTTTCCTGCCAGGAATGCTGCTGGTGCTGGTGGTCGGTCAGCGAGTGTGGCAGTGCCCTGGGCAGGTGAGGTGCAGTGCGGTGGGTTATGTGAGCTGCCACATGCTTCCTGTGTGACCTTGGGCAGCTCACAGTACGAGCCAGATCATCTGCCTTCCAGTCCTACATGTGTAAAACACAAGAGCCTTTACAGCATGAGAGCGCTCAAAGCATCTATTTTTTTTTTCTCCTTTAACATCATTACTTAGTTCTTTTGCCAAAAGCCTCTTCCTTTTTTCCTTTTATTTTTTTTTAAATACTGCATGTGATGATTATACGCTCTAGAAAGTTACTTGTTTCTCATGCACATGGTGGGGGGGGGGAATACACCGTGCAACAGACCAAAGCACATGCAAAGAAGAGACTAACTGCATGAGTGGGACTTGCCTTTAACCAAATTTGACTTATGATATCTTAGGTGCAGGGCTGATAGAAGAGGACAGTGGTAAATCTAACTCCCTGAGCCCTAGTTGAGTGGTGGCTGGGAGAGGGAGAAGAGGCAAGCACACAGAAAATCAATTCCTGCTCTCTGGAAAACATGCATGCAGAATGATAGTGGGGCAGGCGTGGGGGCGTGCAAGCAAGTAACATCCCAGAAGCTGGAAGAATAAAATGAAAAGGCAGCAGGATCAGCACACAGATGAAAGGCAGCCCCTTTAACATTTGCTCCTGGACTCTGGCAACTCTCAGCAGTTGGCTGGAGACTAAGCTGGACGGTCCTGTGGAGCTTCAACAAAGGGACGAAACAAACCCCCGTCCCCCGGGGCCCCCCTCCCCGACAACGCGTGAAACAACTTGATAAATGATTGCTCTGTCAAGGGACGCAGGGATGGAGACGTCTGGGAGCGCAGGGGGAATGCGTCCAATTCAGGCTCATGGGGAGCTCGGGCTGGGAGAGGGAAGAAGAAAGAGGGGCGGTGGGATCCCTAAGTATGCAGGGGCACCGGTCCCCAGCAGGGCTCGGGGCTGCATGAGGGCTCAGCCCCCACCGCCTCTGTAATGAGGGTGGCAGGAAGCACAGCCCCCCAGTCTGGTTGATAGCATTGAAAGCTAGAGGGGAACTATTCAGGGGAACATTAATTACCCTAAAACAAAACCAGGAGGAGTTCGCAGCTGGGGCCCAACACTTCACATTCCCCTCCCTCCCCGGCTGCTCCTCTAAGGTACGTGTGCGCCAGCCCTCAGCTCGGCCTCCTTGCTCACACTGTGGAGCTCAGGCATGCAGTCCGTCGGTGGCTGCCTGTGGGTCTTTCAGAGGTGTTGATGGTGTCCATGAAAGAAGCCAAGTGCCGCCACCACCACAGAAAAGTGATGGCAGCCCTCCGAAGTCTTGGTTTCCTATGTCGTCATTTTGTGGCCAAATGTAGGAATCATAGCAGCTGAAGCCAAATGTTGTCTTGCTTAACCTAAGATTCTCCACCAAGAACAGGCAGTGGGGCTGTGTCATTCTCATTCTGTCCTGCTGGCCTTCAGAAGGGGTATGGCAGCATTGGTGTGGTGTTTCCTCCCTCCTCCTATGGGACTGGAGCAAAGGACTTAATTTAGAGCAATCCTGAGTCACTGGTTAACAAGCGCTTGATCCAGGGGGCAGCTGCTGCTACCGCTTGCAAGGTGACCCGTAGCTCTGCTCCTGCCTGTCCCAGGCCGCTGATCGTGAGAACCTGTTGTCAGGAATAGGGAACCCAGCAACATTTATAACTACAGTGAGTTTAGGGCAAACTTCTATGTCCAGTTAATGGAGAGGAAGGGCCTGAGCTACGTTTTGTTCTTGTTCTGGGTATCAGGTTACTGTCACCTATCCAAGCAGAAGCTGGCCCCATATCTTGCTTTTGTGCCACTTTGGCAATATGTGTTAGCAAAAGTGACTAAAATGTGGAGCCTGCATGTTGGGGCATTTGTCTGGAAAAAGGCTCACCTATGGTGACAGCATGGCATTCATTTCATACTGTGAGATGTGGAGTCCTCAGTGCAAGAGAGACATAGACCTGCGTGGAGTGCATCCAGAGGAGGGCCACAAATGACCCAAGAGATGGAACATCTCTCCTATAGGGACAGGATGAGAGAGCTGGGGCTGTTCAGCATGGAGAGAGAGCAGGAGGTTCTGAGCTGACCTGACTGCAGCCTTACAGTATCTAAAGAGGAGCTACAAGAAAGAAGGGACATATTCTTTTGCAGAGTCTGCTGTGATAGAACAAGGAGAAATGGTCTCAAGCTTAGAGAGGGTAGATTTACGTTAGATAGAAGGAAAAAGTCTCTTACAGTGAGAGTGGTAATGCGCTGGAACAGGTTGTGCACAAAGGTGGTTGATAGCCCATCCTGGGACACTATCAAGGCAAGGCTGGATCAGGCCCTGGGCAACCTGATCTAGCTGTGCATGTTTCCTGTTCGCTGCAGCGGAGTTGGCCTAGATGGCCTTTAAAAGCTCCTTCCAACTCTCGGTATTCTATGATTCTGTGTGATTCAGGCTGCTAACACTCCAGCTTGGCAGTAAAGGTAGAAGCTAAAACTAGTGTACTCAATGCGCTTTTGCACCTCCTCAAACTCACCTTGTTTCTACAGATAACTAACACATTTTGCCACAATTTATAGGAAGGTTATTTTGGAATAGCTCTGGATATGGCAGGAGAGCTGTGAGAAGTGCCACTGTGCAAGAGTCCAAGCAATTCCTGTGTAACCTTGCAGGGTAGGCACTTGTGCTCATTTGAGGCTAAGTGAAATGATGTTCCGCTGAGTTAAGTAAGGACCTATTTATAGTGTAGAGAGACTGGTTCCTAGTGCAAGCACTGCTGCAGATTAGGAGGATAGGTGATAGGGAATTAGTCATCCCTTTTAATGCACTATCTAGCAGAGAGGTGGAACTGCTGGTCACTATGTCTTCTCAGTCCTGCAAAGACAGTTGTCGCTATGGTGTGTTACAGAGATGATTTGCAGCTCTGATAACTTAGATTTAACTTTTGGAAAGAGGGTACTGTTTGCCAAACATGCCTTTTATTAGGGGGGGAGAAAAAGGCATTGTCTAGATAGACTGTGTTGTATGGGTGGTTGGGAAAGGAAGGGGAATGCTCAGGCAGTAACGTTCCACAGAGGGACGGAGAAGATAACTGAATACAACAATTACTCTTCAAGCCCCTGAGATGTTTTAGCACAAGTTGTAGCCTTACTTAGTGGTAGCGGTATTTTGTTTTGTTTCTTTCTTTTTGTTGCTGTTGTTTTGGTTTGGACTTTTTTAAGGAAGTAATTTCCTACACAAAAAGGAAGTATTTCTTCACGCAAGACATAATTAAACTGGAATTCATTGCCACAGGATGTTGTGGATGCCAGAAGTCTAGATGGGTTCAAAAAGCAATTAAACAAATTCATGGAAGAGAAGTTCATCAAGGGCAATTAAACACAAAGATACAATCTCTGGCACAGGAAGTCTTAAGCCACAGCTTGCTGGAAGCTGGTAGGGGGAAGCCTTATGGTATTCTTGCGCCATTACGCACCCTCTGAAGTATTTGCTGCTGGTCACTGTCTTAAGACAGGATGTTGGGCTACATGGACCTTTGGTCTGACCCAGCGTGGCAGTTACATTTTTACTATGAAAATACAGCGTTCAGGGATTTGCGTGTCCATCTGGAATGTCTCAGCAAGTAAAATGCAGAATGAAGGCAAGGTCTTCTTGTGGCACAGGACAGAGCTACCCTTGGAAGGGAGGAAGGAAGGGAAGCAGGCAGAAAGCAGAGGCAGCAATGGGGAAGGAAGGAAAAGCAGGCCACTGCTCAGCCACTGTCCTGCTGCCACATCGTTTGCTACCCCAAGTGTGCAGTGTGATGTTTGGAGACAGGCTGCAGGCACTTCACATACCTCTACAAAATGTGCGTCTGCACGAGGCCCAGTCTTCCAGAAATCTGCCCTCATCTGCCAACTGCTTTCTCTGTGATGTTCAAAACAGAAGCAGTGTCTTTTATAATGCACTTAAAATGAGACTCAGTGCTGATTAACAGGATGGAGATGCATAAAGTTTAAACAGAGAACAAGAAAGATTTAGGTTGGGTATTAGGAGGAGATTTTCCACACAGTGGGTGGTGACGCACTGGCACAGGTTGCCCGAGGAGGTTGTGGATGCCCCATCCCTGGAGGCCTTCAGGGCCAGGCTGGATGTGGCTCTGGGCAGCCTGGTCTGGTGGTTGGTGACCCTGCACATAGCAGGGGGTTGGAACCAGATGATCATTGTGGTCCTTTTCAACCAAATCCATTCTATGATTCTGTCATAAACTAAGTATTCACATGGAAAATAGCTTGAGTTTTAGCCTTTCCTTTAGTTTTATGCTTCCACTAGTTTTCTTTGGTTTGGAAATGTAAGTGAAATGGTGATAATACAACATTGTATTTAGTGCTGTCCTTCAAGCTAGATAATGCATGCTACTTTGTTAGTAGAAAACATTTGATTTGTCTCAATAATGTTGCCTAATTTATGTACAGAACTGAAAAAGCAATAACCAAAAAACCTCAGATCCTCCCTTCCTAACCTGAGCAAACCTGTAATTGTAAGCCAGGCTGCACTGTGAGAGGATATAGCTCAGGGTTCCACAGGAACGAGAATTAATTTGTCTTAATTTCACTAACGATTCAGAGAAGGAAACAGGCAGCGTATTAATTAAATTCATGGGTGCTTAAAATACTGCACGTGTGCTGCTCCAAAGTTCAAGAGCTCAGAGAGATTAAAAGTTAGATAAAGAACTTAAGGTTGGAAAGCCTATGCTATCATTTTTGGATGTAAATAATCAAAACCAGAGGTGGCTGGTGGGGACACTCGATGTGTCAGAACGAATGTGCCACATCTTGCAACTTCTGGCCAAAACCTTTCAGCACGTAACATTTTACTTGATGTTTCACTTCTTGACGATGGTGTTTGAAAACATCATCTAAATCATAAGAGTCGTTTGAGCTGGAAGGGACCTTTACAGATCATCTAGTCCAATTGCCTTGCAATGAACAGGGACGTCTACAGCTAGGTTACTCAGATGAACCCAGTGCTTATGATAGTTTAAATAAATAAATAGAAATCTTGTGAATCTAATAGGTAACGTTTTTTTTTCGTAGGCCCGACACTATATTTTCAATGTTTTAGGGCAGTAAAGCAGACAAGCAGTTCTAGAAAGGTTGTAACAGCTTGATGTTACATGATGTTTTCTTCTTAAATCTGTGCTAATACAAAGGAAAGCTACTGGCTGCGTATAAAGGGATGTTGTACTGTAATATGTATTAATACTGGCAGTAACCCCTGCCCTTTTCTGTGACCACACATGTGATGTGCCTGTTTCTGAATACCTTAATAAGAAAAAGACATAAAAGCTTGATGGAAGTCATAGAGTATTAACAGTAATAACAATGGAAGAATGATCCTATTGTAGAGGAGGATTGAAAAGCCTCAATATATTCAGTGTTCACCTGTATCTAAAGGATGCACCAAGGGAACCAAGGAAATTGGGTGATAAGAATAATAGGCTGAGCTGAAGGAGGAGAAAATTGGTTCTGAACATGAGAAGGTGCTCCAAAGTAGAAACTTGTGAGACATTTATACTGAACAAATATGTTAGGGAGAGAAATGTGGCTGAGAGTATCCCCTGAACAGTCCTGAGTCTTGTGTGCCTTCTGTCTCTCTGAATTTTGTGACTGAGTGAATTTGGAAGCAGGGGATGATTAATGTTACGGATCAGTGGCAGGTACAAATCAGCAGGCGTTGGGTTTATTTGACCACATAGAAGAGTGGGCACACTTCAGACATGCGTTATTTTGGCAGAATTGGACAAAGTATTAAACAAGTGTTTCTGGATTTACTGGAAGAGAAGGAACTGGACAGCAAATGCACTGTGATCTGGCTGTGTGAGTCAGTGCTCCTGGCTAGCTGACTGTGCCCAGTGATGAGTTTTTGATGGAGATATTTTCCCTCACCAATACTGGAAAAAGACCAAATCCTCAAATTCTGGTGTATCCCCCATAGCTGAGTGGCTGTCAGGGGGTTAATCTTACACCCATCTTGCTCTTTGTCCACTGTGCTGATGTTGGCCACATTAGGTGACCTGCAGGGCAGACTTGCACCCCTCTCTCCCACACTATCAGCCCTTCACCCCTTTAGCACCGTGACAATGTCCACTCCAAGTTGTATCTATACATGATGTAGTTCAACACCAACTCTTCTGCTATGCATTCTGATCTGAATGAATGTGCAGGTCTAGGCAAGACACAGGCAAAAAGAAAAAAGCATCTGTTTGATTTGGATGGAAACACTGGTGACAGCAACAACAGAGTTGATATCACCTCCCGCTACTTCCAAAACCAGGCTGAAGGTTTTAGAGTATTTTGTGTCTGTTTCTCAGCATTTTTTCAACTAGTCTGTGGTGACTTAAGCCATCTTTTCCTTGAACGCAACTCACACAATGAAGTTAAAACCACGTCTTCTCCATTTCCTTCCTCTTTCATTTTGAGGTACTTTCATGTCCAGGGTTTGTCCGCCTCCTGGCATTGAACTTTCTAAGCAGGTTCTGGATGGGGCCACTGGCCCAGCTTGTTCTCGTTTCCTGTCCTGAGCAATGCCTAATATTAGGTATCTTGGAAGAAAGATAAAATCCTGCAAAGGCAAGTGGGAAAACTGCAGAATTCTCTTTACTCCAATTGCTGACATTGTTGATGCTTTGTGGTTTTTAATCTTATTGAGGTTAGTGCTTCAATAAATACCTTGCATAGAAGAGTTGTGTGGGTAAGTTCTGTCTGTATGGGTGATTTTCTTTCATCACTTGTAAATCTATTGTCTCTTATTTAGTTGGACAACTGCTTGCCTCTGTCTTCTTGGGAGAAGAGGAGGGTGGGAATGGAGAATAAGTGCATCCAGATGGCTTTCTTTTCCTGCTTTATGTATCATGTGCTTGGATCGCTTCACCTCTTACTTATCAGCCTTGAACATAGCCCAGAAATTTGATAATCGTTAACATTCTTATTCAACAAACTTTCTGTTTTTTTTTTTTTGTTTTTTTTGTTTTTTTTTGTTTTTTTAATGGATTGTAGGCCATCCAAATTTACACGAACTGGAGTTGAACAAGCCTGTGTTTTCTAATGTGTGTATTTTGTAAATAAAATTAGAGCGGCTTCTTTCTGGAGCTCTAATTTTTGTCAGTTCCTCCTGGAATTCTTATATTTCATATTTATACAAAGACAGCTGGGCTGAATGTAATGTTTGAGACTGAAATCGTATTTTCCATATGATTGTTTCTCTCTAATACAGAGCTACACATCTGGTTTGTGGTTTTGACAATGGCTGGATACTAAGCAGATGTTTTTGCTGTGCTGTCCATGAGGGCACTTAGATCTTTGTCCGAATGGTTGCAATTAATGTAGAACCCATCCACGTCTACAATGAGCTCCAACTCCTCTTGCCAATTTGCATAACGTTGTACTTGGATATACTGAAACGCATTTGCTCTGACTTGGGTAGATCCTTCACATTTCTTTATATTTTTAAATTCTCCCCACTTTTAACCAACACAGAAGAGCATCGTCAACCATTTTTTCCCTATTTCACGTTGCGTGTGCCCCTTTCCAGATCATTTAATATATTAAATGTTGATCATAGTATCCGCCCCTGGGACTTCCCCCATTAACCCTCTTGAAAACTGGCCATTTATTCGTGCTGTTCGTTTTTCCTAAATTGGCTTTAATCTATTGACAGATGTTTACCTCTCACCCCATGACTGGTTTCCTTAATAGGCCGCGGTGATTAATATTACCAAAGGCTTTTTGAAAATTCAAATTAATTATACCTACGAGTCTCAGTTCTCCTCATAGAAAATATGGAGGTGCCCATTTTTCTTATGTAAGTACCATGCTAATCTGCGCCTCCTGTACTGCATTAATATAACTGTCATAACTACCCTGTTGAGCCATTTTACCAGGTACTAAAGTAGGGTTTATAAGTGTCCGTAATACCCAAGCCCACTATTGCTTTTCGCTCATGGATGTATAGCATTGCCTGCCCTGCAGCTTTGTCACCTCCTATTTAATTTTAACGATCAGGCTGCCAGCAAAATATGTAATGTGTGGCTTCACTCTTACGTTATTTGAAAGCCGGGCAAGTCCTACCTGGGCCAGTTTGTTTCCAATTTAAATTAATTTTATGTGACTCCAGGCAACAGAGGCAGGCTGCCCTGTGCTTTTTACAGCTCCTGCTTTGGAGCTGCTGGCTGCAGGCAGCACGGTGGGGCTCTCAGCAGCACGCTTCCCTTGTGCTGACCTGGTGGGCTGAGCGAGTGCCATCTTTCTCTCAGGGTTCTCATTCTGGATGTTATTCAAAAAGATACTCTGAGCAACTTGGTAACCCCCTCTTTTCTTCACATTGTTGGGAAGATTAAGCAGGCTTGTTAAAATGGTGTGTTTTCCTTTCCTAATTTAAACAAGAAATTCATCTTAATTCATCATAAAATATTTTAATATTTTAAAGCAATATGTGCATTTAATATGCATTTATTTGGGTTCATTTTAATAGTTTATGACAAAATTATAGCCATTTCTTCCTGTTTCCAGAATAAATTGTTGGTTTGATATCTTTGTGAAAACACCATTGAATGGAAGTTTCACTTAATCTCTTGAAATTTGTTTGGTGATGTGGTTTAGGGCTTAGTAGGCATAGAATCACAGCATGCCTTGGGTTGGAAGGGACCTCTAAGCCCACCCAGCCCCTACCCCCTGCCATGGGCAGGGCTGCCACCCAGCAGCTCAGGCTGCCCAGGGCCCCATCCAGGGCCCTGAGAGGATGGAGCACTGCAGCTTCTCTGGGCAGCAGTTCCAGGGCTTCACAGTCCTCTGAGTAAAGGATTTTCTCCTAACATCTAACCTGAACTTCCCCACTTTTAGCTTCAAACTGTTGTCCCTTGTCCTATGACTGCACACCCTGATAAAGAGCCCCTCCTCATCTTTCTCGCAGGTCTTTAGACACTGGAAAGCTGCTGTAATGTCTCCCTGGAGCTGGACCTCATCTCCAAGCCTAGCTTTCTCGGTCTGTCTTCATGGGGGAGGTGCTGCAGCCCTCTGAGCATCCTCATGGCCTCCTCTGGACCTACTCCAACAGGTCTGTGTCCATATGCTGGGGGCAGCAGAGATGAATGCAGTGCTCCAGATGGGGCCTCTTAAGTATTAAATTATTAATGAGCCAGGTGTTCCTTACAGTGCTTTGCACCTCAGACTGATTTATTGCAGTTAGTCAACTGACCTGCTTGGTTTCGAATCCTCTGGTCCTCAAGGCTGTAGGAAGCCAACGGAGAATCATCTTAGAAGGATATTATTATTCAGAAATTGATAGGGGACAGTAAGCTTTCAGTTTGCAGCTTACTGTTCTCTTATGTATTGAGTTGGGTTGCCGCAGGTGGCTGTGAAAGGAGTATAGAAAGGCCGTAAAGCACAGTGGAGAAAACATGACCAGCTGGTTGGTTTTAGAAGTGAAAAACTGGCCAAGCCTGTGTGTCAGCAGCATCAAGTCATGGGGAGACAGGCAGAGGAAGGTCGCACCAGCCTGGCAGTGCTGCCATATGGTTCCGTGTGGAACTTCAACCACGATGGGAAACAGGCAGAAATGTAGTGTGTACTTCATGCCACGCACAGATGGGATCCACGTTTGTCAAGGCTCAGCTGATCCTACTGGGAAGGAATCTTCTGGACTCTGCTTTTCTGTTTTCCGCCTGCTCAGTCTGTGAGTCTTTTAACGCCTCTTGGCAAATATTTGTTTTTGGTGTTCTTAAACATAATCTTAAATGGCTGGGAGTAGTCAGGGAAAGTTTTGGTACTTTCTGGTTAGAGCCATTTCATGTTTAGCTATAGATAGGTCCAGTTTTAAAGATATTGTTCTATCTCGGGTGCTTGAGTACAGTGCTTCAGCAGATAAAAACAGCCTGTATTGCTGTTTTCACAGCTTTTTCGCTGCTTCTTGGATTACAGTCAAGTCTGTTTGTATCTTTTCAGCTCCTTAAATGCTGCCTTATGTTTTGTCTGTATCAGTCAGTATCTGTTCCCTGTGCACCTTATCAGCTTTCATTTCCCTGGGTCCTGAGATGGCATTGTTTCCCTTCCCCTCCGCTCCATGCTGGGGCTGCAACCTGTGCTTCATGTGCTCCCAGTAGCTGGTGGTCCTGGGAATGCCAGTGTTTGATGCTTGCTATCCCAGCTATTCTCCTGCAGACACTGTGGTGCATTTCAGATGTTTAAAGAATTCAGCCTTACAGCTTTCCCATGCATTAAGGAGATGTTTTCTTAGTCTTATGCAACAACAAAGCAAAATACCCAACATTGTGAAGAAAGTGTGGCAAGGGGGGAAATGAAGTCTAATCTCCCTGAGCCTGTCCAGCGCCTTAATTATGTGCTCATCTCACTGCCTCATCTGAGATTTGTCTCCTGACATTGAACAAGCACGTCAAACTGCATTTTTCATCTTTCTCTCATCTCTACTCGTAGCTCAAGGCATTGGAGAAGAGTGGAGTTCCTACATGTTGGGAATCTCCTTCAATATCATTCTTTTATCCCCTCTTTGCCCTCTCCTTTCTTACATCCCAAGTGATGTAAAGTCAGATATCCATTCCCTTCTGCATCTGCATCGAAGTTCTCTATGTTCATACATATACACGCTGTGAAAAATTCCATCCCTACCCTCAGTATTAATACTGCTGCAGGAGTTTTTTGGACCTTGGTGTTTTTCCTCCTCTGTGACGCTCAACTCCAGGCAACCAATGTTTTCTGCATTTGTCATTTAAGTCACATTTTTTCCTGTTTGAACTTTGCCATCCCCAGCCTGATTCTGTACGGAATACAAACCCTTTTCTGCCCCGTACACAAGAATGGATGTGCAGGGTTAGATCAAAGGTCCGTCTAGCCCAGCATCCTGTCTCCTATTGTATGGTGGATACCCGGGGAAGAGTGTCAGAATAGGGCAGTTGAGCAGTGATGCTTCCCAAGACTGTGTGCTCAGCCTCTGGCTCGTGTTTGCAGCTCAGTAACTGCCTTTTGTATTGAACAGCCCATGATGGATTATTTTTTTTTTCCTGACAATTTTCTTGTTTCTTCTGTGAACATGTGTATAGTTTTAGTATCTGAAATATACCATGGCAAAGAAATGGACAGACGATCCATTGTGTACGTGAAGATGTGCCTGTCTTCTTCTTTAACCTGATACTTTTGTCTGATGTCTGTCCATTCTTTTCCTGAAGGGCCTACAGGCATTTATTAGCTATGCCGTTCCTGGTTTTAAAGTCTTTCGTTGTTTTACATAATTGTTTTTCCTGCAGAAGCTTTTATGCTTTTCATCACTATTATTGCCCTGCTCTAGATTTCACAGTTCTTTTTTATCCCCCAGATGTGGGGACAAGAAATGCATGTGTTACTCAAGGTGTATGATACACTTTCTTTATACGGAGGTATAATGATGTTTGACTTACCTTTCCTAGGCATGCCCACTATTATTTGCCTGTTTTCAACAGCTTCTACTATACTGCCTTTTCTTTCAGAATAGCACATGCTGCTGCCCAAGCTATATCTCTGCTGAGACTTCTCATGTACTTTTGCCTTTGGTCTGGACTCCTGAGATACTCTTCCTTCACCAGAATTTCCTATTTCCTCTGGTTTCTCTCTTTTTATGTTTCCACTGTGTCTGGAAGAGCTTCCTTCCTCCTGTGCTCCTATCCACCTGGATCTCTAAATTCCTGCCAAAGATTCATGCTATGAAGCCCTTCAAAAGCATCTGCTCTTTTTTCCCCCTTATCTAGTGTACCAGCACTGTCAGGCAACTTTCTATTATGCTGGAAATAAAAAGTGCCTCTAAGATTCAGCCAAGCTTGCAGGATGAAAATCTACGTATGTATATCCAATCCACTCTTCTTTCTTCTCCTTTTCTCTTCACCATCTGTTTTTTAATCTGGTTTCTGTCTGCATTAAAGTATAATTTTACACCAGTGCAGATAATTTCATGTTTAGCTCCAGTTTGTACCGTCTGAAGTATCTTGCATTAATAAAGCTTAATCTGATCACACTGGTGGGTAGCATCCCAGGGAAAGCAATTGTACAGGTTTCTAAGCAGCAGTCCAGGGGAGTCTGGGGCCTCTTCTATTCTTGTCTGGGAGTTTTTAGAGAGAATTCACTCGGATGATCTGTGTACCTTATGCCTAATAAGCCTGATGCTTCTTGTCTGTGTTGGAGCCACATCACCGCTGATGTGCAGATGTACAGTGTATTTGTCTTCCAGACACATCTGACTGTATGTAGCCTCAACAAATGGTGAGCACACACGCAGGGGCTGGAGGTGCAGCAAGTGCATCATGTTTGCTGCTTACATTTGTCAGCAGGGAAGTGTTAGTCCAGGGTTGTCCTGGAGGATGGCACTGGAGGAATGTAATGGAGGAATCTGCCATCAGGTGCCCTCCTTCATAAGTCCTGGGTTGCTTTAAGTGCTTTAAGTGCAACAAAGGAAATGCAGCATGAAGTTGCCATATTCCCATCGCAAGTTATGAAATCACCTCGATGCCTTCTGTTCCCTAATAGTGTGGCATCCCTTGCTTTTTCAGCAACAGGGAGTTGCTATGGGCCGTGTGTATTCGAAAAATTGGGTCTTGTGCTTAAGAGGTGCTCCCATGTGGACTTTATAGCTCAGATGTCTTCCTCTAATGTGTACCTTCATACCATGTCAATTTATTTATTCCAATGTAGGCTGAGCGTGCAGCTGAATGAAATCGAGCTACAAGTGGGTTCATGCAGCAGTCAGAAGCCTGGTCAGTGAGTTGTTAGATACAGTTTTACTGCTTTGCATTTGGCTTCCTGTGTGATCCCGGGCAATTCACTTAGCTTTGCTGTGAGAAGTCCCCGTGGCTGATGTGAGCTCGAATACCATAAAGACACACAAGGTCCTCTTGTGTGTATGTCGCTAGGCTTATTTGGAGACTGATGATGAAGTTAATCAAACTGACCCTTTTGTCAGCTTTTTTGCATCCCAAATGATCTTTATGGCTGGAAAAGAAACACACTTTGAAAATTTCCATATAACTGCATCTCAGTAAGATCCTTGCATAGGCTGTGCTTGAATAAGCGATGTTAAACTTGCATTATTAGCTATTGAATCTAGTGTTTATGATGATATTGGCAGTGTGATCTGCATCTCTAGTAAACAGGGTGCAGAGCCATTCTGATGTGAAAAAGGGGACAGAAACAATTGGCAACCCCTGCTGCCAGGCAAAGGAAGTATGAACAGGACAGAGGGAATGGACAAAAGCTTAATCTTTCTCTCTGTTTCTCTAAGATTTTGTGCTAATCAATTTTAACTAACACAGAAACCAGTTTTAACTAACACAGAAACATGGAAATCATGAATCTATTCAGCTACTACACGACTCCCAGCAAAATAGTTTACAGGCTGTTTGTGCCTTAGCTGTTCTCTTCCATGCTATGTCACACCTAGCATTTATTTCACATCTAATCCACTTCTGTGATCTTTGCAGGTTTAACAAAAATCGAATTACACTTGAGACATTGGGGCACACTTTCTTTGGTTACCTCCTTTTTACGATAGCTGTAGGCATAATATGAAATCATAGCAAGGAAGTCCAAAGACTGGTGATAGATACAGTCAATACGCTCATCCTTCTCCACCCCCAAACCCTCCCTAGGAATTGGGACTCCTGCTTGCTGCTATTGTGAGAATTAATCCTTCAGTGTTCCTCCCTGCTTTACCTTCTCTATAGCCAATAAGCACACAGGGGCCAGGAGGTTGGATGTGTGTTGGAAAGAATGAATAGCAGTGGATCAAAATGCTGTCACTCTTCTACAACTGCTGTTGGTGGTGGTGGGGGAAGTAAATTGCTTTCCATTTGAAAAATAGGTATGGTACCTTAGTTTATACCAGTTAGTGTGACTTCTTTGGGATTTCAGTTCCTTAGATCGTGGGGAGAGAGAGCAGGCAAATTCCTGGCTTTGCACCCCAGCTAGAAGTCAGTGTGGGAATAGGAAATAGTTCTGAATGCTGATCCTTGACTGCCAGCTGTGGATATGCTTCTGCATTGATTAAGGCTGCTCGTCATAAACACATGGATCTTTAATTCCAGGACTTATTTCAGGGGAAAACAAAGTAACAAAGTGTTGTTATGCTGCTGTGGTCTGATAACTTTCTTCTGCATGAATAATTCTGCAATGAGCAAGTTTTGTAGTTTGAATGTGATGTTGTTGTTGTTGTTGTTACCTTTTTCTTCTCCTTGGATTGGGTAGAAGTGGCATGGAGGTTATTGGGTTAAAATGGCTTCCTGAGGTTTCAGTATGCTAGGAAGGAATGAGTTGGGAGCAGCTGTTGGCACTTATATTGCTGGAGTCCTATTAGTGAGGCTGATTCATAAGAGATGTGAATCCCAATTGGATTCACCTTTCAATACAGCAGGATTCAGCCCTCTGAGGGTGACCAGGTCGCAGTCACATATGCCTGTGGGCAGGTAGGTCTTTGGGGCAGAAGCAGAGTAGGAATGCATTGATCAGAATGTTGGTGTAGAACACAGCTGTAGTCCATCCTGAAAGACGCAAGTCTTTGAGATGCTGTGTTGCGTAGCACAGGTAAGGCTCCATGCTCCCTCATTTAAGGGAGTTTGGAAATGATGGGATTACTTTATACCCAGGTGTTCACCAGGAATTCTGTCACATTTTAATCAGTCCCAGCTCCATGCAGCATACAGTGCAATTTCAAACAAACAAGGTAGTGGCGCAAAGGCAAACCCTTGTTTTATTTGCACGTTTTAAACAATACTAACATGTTGAAAGCACCGTGTGAAGGATATGTGAATTTGCTCAGTTTTGCTCCTTTTGAATGCCTCCTTTGGGCAGAAACACCAAACAGAATGAGACATTCATTGCAGAAAAAGAAGTCATTTGTAACGTTGTGATTTGGGATTCTTGAGCATATGAGCTTCCTGATGCTGTTGTCTGTGGGACGTGCTGTTCGGAGCAGGCCAGCATAGAAAAGAGTATGCCTGCTCTCCTGCTTTGAGAGCTATGTAAACAGCCAAGCTGATTCTCGCTGTCTTACAAATATTAAGCTTTATTCATCTCTATTTTGTGTGTATTGAAAAGCAGAAGAAGATTGTCAGGTGGGTTGCCTGAAGTCACTCGGCCTGACAAAGCTGGGAATAGGTTTCCTGGCTCCCACTACTGCACTTTAAACCACAAGATTAGTCTTTTTTGAAAAGGATAATCTGTACGTTCAAAGAAGGCTTTATAAAGCTCCCATTAACCCTGGTGCCATATACCTAGTGAAGAATCTAATTTATGTTCTGGCAAATGAAAGCAGTTTCCAAGACCTTAGTGCCGCAGGTCACTGTCAGACCTTCAAGGTCTGTTGCCACCAGTTTAATTTTTCTCCCGCTTGGATTTGCCTGTCTGTCATTTCTGGGAAAGGAGGAAAAAACTGTTCTCCTGAGGGAAGGTTTCCAGAGACACCCAGTTGCAGAGAGCTGAGGACAAGGTCCGCTTGTGGTTTTTTGCTATGGTTAATTAACATACAGAGTGGCTGATGTTTCCATTTGTTCCTTAAAAGAGAGAAAGAGATGCTTTCTGGCAAAGTTCTTATTCTTGCCTTTTATCACTTGATTGACATCCAGAGATCTGAATTGCAGTAGCCGACCTCTGGAAGTGTCCTTTCAAACTAAAACAGCTTACGAGTTTATCCCCAAGTCCCGGTGCTACCTTATCTGGACACGCTGCGGAGAGGTAAAGAGTTCCAGTTTTATTCTGTTGTCTCCATTGAATGCAGTGTCTGAGCACTAGAGAAGTATCAGTGCATCAATCTCAGTGTTGCTTTACTCAGAGTTTGCCATTGCTTTACATGGCTGGGCAAAGATTATCTGACTGGTTGGTTTGGGGGAGGAGAGAGAGACAAACAGAAGCGTGGCTCTCATCGCTGCTTTCATGAAGTGAGAATAAAGGCCACGGCTTCCCTGCTCCCGTGCTCTACTAATAACACTAGTACAAGCTGGTTATGTAATTATCTCTCACCATCATTTTCTCCCGCTTTGGGCAGATCCCCTATTTCATCCAGCTGAAGAATTCAGGAGAAAAGAAAGGCACTGAAATGCAGTCCGTAGAATAAGTGTTATGGTATTAGACCTAAGGTTCTTGTGCATCTGGACTATCGTTCGCTGGCCTTGCTCTCAAATGTTGGCGCTGCTTATAATGTCTGTTTAAGAGTGTAGTTAGCATTAACATTTATGAACGTAATTATTACTGCGAGCAATAATTTTCTGTTTCTGGCTAATGATTATTATTGCATAAATAGCCAGCTGTTTGTAGCAGCCTGGGATTTTATTGGCTGTAAAGGCAGCATTAAGTTAAGCTGGAGAAGAATTCCTGTATGGCATGTATGTTGAAGACAATTCAACAATCTGCGCTTTGGAAAGACAGAGAGCTACAAACACTCCATCGCCTCTTTTATAGAGCGCTGGTGCCAGATGTGGAGTAAAACACAGAGCGTCCATCTCCTGAAGGCACGAAGGGCTCTGTTTCGTTTCCCTTAGCTAACACAAACGTGAGCTGGGCTCCTTCCAGACCTGGTAGTTCATTGCCACATCTGGCCAAGGAGTTTTGCTCCCGTCTTTATTAGTGTTGAGTTATTCAGAGTATGTCACAAGGAACAGCACTCAAGGCTTTCCGCTTTGCTCAACCACCTAAGAACCCTGTGATGCTCAGCTTTTCACTTCGTTTTTCCTAGCAGACCTTTCTCCCTATCACCATTCCCTTGGCTGCAGTGAGTGGGATGTGAATTCCTGTGGGTCCGTGGCTCTTGTCTCAGCTGCTCCCAGCAGCCACCCCGATCACTAGGCAACGCTTCTGAGTCCCTGTTGGGTTTTACACCAGCATCCTCTGGAAGATGAGGGCTCAGTGGAGCAGGACAGGTCTGTGCACTGAGCAGGAACGCTGTAGGATTTCTGCTGGAGCTGAGCGGGTGGCTGAGAGCGTGTGCTGGATGTGGGCTGGGGAGCAGTTGCAGGGGGAGGGATGCCTGGAGCTCAGTCAGGGCTTTAAAAGCACAGGGGTGCTTTTCCAAGTACCTGATGGAATACAGATGTTAGGCTGGGCTGGAGGGAGAGTTTGAGGACTGAAAGAGGTAACTCCTAGTGTACGTGGTGATACTTGAATTCTGCAGTGACGCTTTAAAAAGATGGCAGAGTTGTATAAGGAGCCGTGACTCACGTTGCAATAATCAACACTCAGGACACCATTTCTGGTGACCAGCCTGTCCCCTAGGGTATGCAGCCCGCATTCAGACAGCGGCATCTGTTTCGTAATGTAACTTAAAACTTGCTTAAAGACATTAATTTTTGTATTGAAGCTTGTCTGGACTGTGCAAGCTTGGAACAAACTCATGGATTCCCTCAGACAAGCAAGGGGATGCTTTTGACTATCCAGAATACTCCTAAGACAGGTATCTTAACAGTGTAAAAGAGGAGTATCAGTTATATTTCCACAAGCTGATAAGCAATAGAATACGTGCGCATTTTTAATACTTATTCTTAGACCTAAGCCTCTTGCAAGCAGGCAGTTTGTGCATCTGCGTGGCTGACTGACCGCATCATCTGGATGGATATCAGTAGGCAAATTGTGTCTCTGCGAGTTTTTTCTTTGCTAAATTAACAACAAAAGGCTGGGAGTTGGATTTCAGTGTGCCACCACCACAGAATTCATCTTTCTGTTATGTGCAGCGGTAGAAATCCGTGAAGTACCTGTGCATAGCTATAGGCTCTCTCCAGCTGTTCTTTTGTTTGACCCCAAGCGAGGAGGAAGAATTTTTCCTGCCAATAGCACTTTAAGGCCAATCTCCCCGCTGAGCCACAAGCCAGGGTTTGTTTGCACTGGGTACTCTGCGGACTGCACTCAGCAGCTGAAGGGGAGTCAGAAGAATAGCTGGCTGGGGAGATCAGATGAAAGAGAAAAGCAAGGCTTTACGGCCTTTTTTATCTTAATGCGTTTCACCATTTCATCCTGCTTTTTCAGGGAAGGTTGCGCGGAGACCCTTTTTTCCTCGTTCAAAAGCCAGGCTGTTGTTTTCATTCGGGGGGCAAAAGGGATGTCAGGGAATCACCTGAATTCTCAGAGGAGGATCTGTGCTTTTTGTTTGTTTCTGCACAAGAGAAGAGAGGTTTTTCACAAGGTGTTTATCCTGGAGCAGCTCATACCACCCTGGCAGGTGGGGGGAACCCTGTGAAAAGCCAGAGCACTTCTCCTGCCTGGGACAGGAAAGCTTTGATGGTTCCAGTGTGAAACAGCTGCATAGCTTGGATGCCATGCTGCATCAGCAGCGCGTGGTGGCAGAGAGGAAATGCCTGAGGAGCTGCGGGTGTTTGTGGGCTAGAAAAGTGGAGGTTGGTCATAGGTATGTCACTGTGGAGGTAGCAAGAGTGTTGGAAATTCCCTTTAAGAAGTTATTTTCCCAATAAGTCTTGAGATCTTTGCAGGAACTTTCGCCAAGCAATCCATTCCAGATTTTGGCATTCATCCTTTCTCTTCCCGGTGCTCATGCTGAGCAGATGAGCGCAATGGCCAGACCTAAAATGAAGAGCATCTACAGTCTGATCTCATCCTCCCTTGCTGCCTTTGGCTGGAGTGGAGGAGGAGCTTTGAAATCGGATTATTACTTCGAGCCTCTTGGCTTTGGAACTACAGACTGTTCACTACGTTGCCAATGGGCTTAAAAGCTTAGCAGAACTCCCACTAGGTGCCCAGGAAGCCTCTTACCCTCAGAGGCGGTGACATCGCAGGATCAGCTGTTCCTTATTTATCGTGCAACAGAATCATCTGGGGAGGTGTCTTATGAGCCCGGTGGTGTTGTTTCCAGAAACAACATCAAGAGCAGGTAGCTGTGCTGATGCTGTGCCTGCCCATGTGATTGCTCTCAGCCAAGGCACAGTGTCAAACAGTTGCTAAAATTGTTTGTCTTCAGCCTCTGGTGGTACTTAGTAAGTGGGAGCATCAAACCCAGCATTTATGGAGAGAGAAGGGTTGAAGGTGTCTAAAACACCACCCTACTGGGGGGACTTCTAGCCCTAAAACAGTGAAGTCTACTAGTAGGTTAGCAGTCTGAATCATACCTGTGCAACTACCAGGAGAGATTCTTCCTAGGCAGTAATAAATGGTATCTTTCTTATGGAGAGGCAAACAGGATGCAATTCAAGTGGACTTTGTTTCCTCTCACACTGTTGTCTTTGGAGGTTATTTTCAGATAGAGGAGTTGAACCTGTGGTTTGGGCAGTAGCGATCATTTATTTTATGGGAGTGTTTTCATTTGTTTTGGTGGGGTTTTTTGTTGTTTTGGTTTGGCTTCTTTGGGAGGGCATGATCCCAGTACTGCTTCCGTAAAAGGCATGGACCCCTGATTAGAAATTTAAGCAAATCAGTGCTGAGCTTGCCTTGCTTAAATGCCTTTCATGGGCTTCTCGGAAGTCTTCCATGGGGTTTGCAAGAGGTCAGCAATCCATGGGCTGGTGACCATTGGTTCAGCAGAGGCTGAAATTTCTGTCTCTCTACCATGTGAAGCCAGCTCAGTGCCCAGTGTGATGCCTGCTCCTCAGCCAGCATAACTGGCTTATGGTAAATGGTGTAGATTATCTGCTCTGAAGGAAAAGGGGATTATTTTGAAAGGGAGAAATGATCCTTTGGAGGGGAAATAGCTCAATCTCCAAATGCTTTGTCTGCTAATAAAACCGCTTGGAAAGAAAGATGATGGCAGTGGCATCAAGTTTTGAGCCTTGTGGGCTCTCTCTTAGCCTTGCCACAGAGTGAAGTATGCCCTTGGTAATGGATGTGATACTTTCTCCATCTGTAAAATTGTCCTGTATGTGGGTGTGTGTCCCCACCTCCCTTCCTTCACAGGTGCTGTAAAGCTTTATTAAATGTTTTAACAATGCTTTGATGCTCAGGCATGAAAGCTACTCTGGAGGTATAAAATACTAATGCCTAACTATTAAGCAGAAATGAATCCCTTGTTACATCAGAACATCAGATGTGCCCTGTCCATCTGAAAGGTTACTTTGTAGGGGAAGAAACTGAGCGAGCAGCAGTTTTACATCTAAGTGCTGACAATGCATAAAATTTGTAACAAATGTAGTTCTTGTCCCAAATCGGTTACCCTGCAGGCAAGATGATCTAGAAGGAGAGGAAAGCGTTATTATCACCAGTAGGCTGCCGTGGGTCATGAAGGAAAAGGACCGATCGTTCTGAAATCTCTTTTCAGTGCAGTTTAGCCACCCAGTGTGAGCTGCTCGCATTTGTTTGTATTGCACAGCAGTGAAAAATCCCAGTTGCAGAGCAAGCTGCAGCGTGCTGTGTAAACAGGGGAGGGTCCCTGTCCCCAAGGGGAGATCAGAGGCAGCAGGTTAATGTGGATGGAGTACAAGACACCACTGTTCTGGCTGCAGGGTAGGCAACAGCACAGTGGTCTCAGTTCCCCAGCAGCCTGATGCTTGTGCTGATTTTTAAGCATTCTGATAGAGATGCAAAAGAAGGACAAAAAAGCAGGGTTTGTTTATAAATCACACGTAGAAAGTTGTAGTTGTACCATGACAAACATCATCAGCACTGCAGAGGGTTTTTATTTTGAGACATGCATGGGACAGAGTGAAAGGAATCCAGTGTTTGTGCGATCCCATCCATAGCCAAAAGGAGCTGCTGGGAGAGAGGAAGGCTTATGCTGTCTGCACGGCTAGCACCATGGGATTTGGTCTTTGCAAAGAGTTGTAACATGGAGGCAATATGATAAATTCTCCCCGGGTTTCTGCTTATAACAGTCTCCCTAGTATGAAGTTGTCGTCTCACACCTCTGCTTGGCCTTGGCATAACATTATGTCCCTACTTACAACAGGCTTGAAATAGCCTTCAAAGACTTCTTACAGAAAGCTGAGGGAAGGACTAGAAGGTCTCAGAAAGCAGTGATGGACATTAAGGACTGAACTGAAGAAAAAAGAAAAGGGAAGCCCTTTGCTGCTCTAGCTTTTTCACCCTCCCCACATGACAGTCCCTTTCTAAGTGGGCAGATTTTCTCCTCCATCAGGTGTGTGCTTTTCGCCATGACATCTCAGATGCTGTGCAGAGGCTGCTGCAGCAGTGAGTGTCACTGAACTCCTTCACCTTGTGCCCCTGGAGTTAACAGAGAATGCCAGCTCAGCTTGTGGTCCCCAGGAGCCAAGGTGAAGATGATGATGTTTCTTTGAGGAGAGCTGCCAGTTCTCCACATGATGCAAATACAGACTGGAAAAGCCAGGGGCCCTTTTCACATAGGGAACCATACAGTCCTGGAGCACCACACAGAGAGCCAAGCATGCAGGCTACACCATTGCCCCCAGGACTGGGGCAGCTGGGAAGAGAACATGAGGCTGTAGCAGTGATGGTCCCAGCACTGCAGAAATACCAGCCCCATTGTGTTGCCAAGCTGTCTGTTGGGTCTGGGGAGTTGCGAGATATGCAGTGTGTCAGGCTGGGAGTGTAATCTCCTCTCAAATATTTGGATAACGGTTGGTGCCTCCAGCCAGCCACTGAAATTGAGATAATGTGGCTGGGAGACTCCGTCAGGACCAGGAATTGTAGCTGCTTTCTATGGCTTTTCTTGCAGCCATCTAGACCCACCGCTGCGTGAGCTACTGGGGCATGGGGCAGAGTGCAACACACTCTGCCTCCTCAAGCTGGCAGCCTCAGTAAGGTTCATGTTTTGAACCTTTACTTCCATACAATCTCAGCAATGACAACAGGCTGAGTGCTCTGGCTGCTGGGGAAGATGATATCAAAAGGGAGCTGAGTATATCTTAGAGGCCAGCTGCATTGACAGACCCAACAGGCTCATTCCCTTTGCTCTGGGACTGCGTCTTGTTTTTTTTCTTGTGCTGACCTCTTTTTGTTGCTTTGGTTGGATGGGCTGGATGTGCTTTGCACTGGAAGGAGGATGCATTTGCTATGCTCTTGCCCAGTACCAGTGAGGTGAAGGAAAAGTCTTGGCTCCATTTAGCAGTAGTGTTGCAGTTTCTGTGCGTGAGTTAGGGCTGGCTCAGCACAGCCCACGGGTGGCTTTCTGTGATCTCCTAAACCCCTCAGCAAAAGCCTGTTGAGTCACTTGGGAGCATTGCAGTAGAAAGCTGATAACAGCAGCAGTCTAGAAATAGAGCTGAAGGGATTGGGTTTTTAAACTGGTGACTAACCTGGACAAGGCTTAGCCAAGCTTAAACTGGTTATGTCCCATCAAATTCAGCCACAAATGATTTAGCCCCAGTGCAGAGCTGAAGTTTGTGTGGTCCTGCGTGGTCCTGTGCTGCAACACGTGTCAGGCCTCCCAGCAGTTTTGGAGCACATCTCCTAAAACCAGAGCCATCTTCTAAAACAGAAGGCTAGGGGCCTAGTGAGGCCTCCTCCCAGCACACCAGGAGCCAGAGCCACCCCTGCCCGCTCCTTTCCCAGGGAGCAGAGGAACGGGTTCATGGCCTCTCGCCTGGCCCGGCTCACCCCGCTGCGGGCCAGCGCTCCTCGCGGGCAAGGTGGTCACCCTTGCTCCTGCGGCCGCTTTTTCCCAACAGCCACTGCATGACTCAGAGGGGATTTAGTCGAGGCTGGGGGAGGGAAAGACGTTAAACAGGCTTTTCCCTAATGAGGTGTGACGCCAGCTGGAGAGGGGGAGAATCCTGCTTTTCTCCTGTCTCTTGCTCTCTCCAGCTACGGGAGGAGGAGGAGATGTGTCCCCCCCCCCCTTCCTCTGCTGATTTGCTGCCTCTTCTGTTTCCTTTCTGTTCTGTCCCCAAAGCGTTTTGGCAAGGTTCAGATTTCTGCGCTCACAGCTCAGTGCTCAAAGAGAAAGGGGAAAAACAAAAGGGTTGCAGGCGCAGGGGGGAGGGATGATGGCAGGGAGGAAGCCCAGGGCCCGTCTGGAGCGCAGGGATGGGCGCCCAGGGGCAGGCCCTGCCCTGAGGACCGAGGCCTGGTGGCCTCTTTCTCCTGGGAGTCCCTTACCCTGCTTCACCCACCTCTGTTCTGTAGACTTTGCAGGATGCTGTTGGAGGGGAGGGCTGGGAAAACAAGGTTAATTCTTCCTCTTCCGTGATCTGGGCTGAAGCAGTAGGTGCAAACCCAAGAGGATCCCAACTTTGTGGTCCAGAAACATTGAGATCTACGTGTCATGTTCTCTGGCACTCCCACAGCAGCCTGTGCGCATGGGGAAAGTCCTGCATTCAGGTGTTCTGGGGGTAGAAAGGCAGAGAATTGCACCTAGGTAGAAAATAGTAGTGCTGAGTTGAATGGGGCTCAGAAAACTCCAGGGAGACCTCACTGTGGCCTTTGAGTACATGAAGGGAGCTTACAAACATGAGGAAGAACAACCTTTTACATGGCCTGAAGTGATAGGACTAAAAGTGGGGAGATACAGGTTAGATGTTAGGAACAAATTCCTTACTCAGGAGGTGGTGAGAGGCCCTGGCACAGTTATCCAGAGAAGCTGTATCGCCCCATCCCTGCAGTGTTCAGGGCCAGGTTGGATGGAGCCCTGGGCAGCTGAGCTGCTGGGTGGCAGCCCTGCCCATGGCAGGAAGTTGGAACTGGGTAGGCTTTGAAGTCCCTTCCAGCCCAAGCCATTCTGTGCTTCTCCGATTCTCTGACCTTTCACACTGGGAAAGTACATCTCACTGCTCCTGCCCTGTCACAAGCAGCAACCCAAGAGAAGCAGACCAGAGCTTGATAGGACAGTATCAGTATCTTTCTCCAAGGCTTTGCAGGATAGAGCGTCCTTATCTTTTTCCAGGATGAATGGCCACCCCTGACAAATAACCACTGCAGAGGTGGCCAAGGGGAGGCAGGGGAGGCTGATCTGCCCTGTGTGCCCATCCTCACCCTGCACCTCAGGAATGTCCCTTATCTCCCTGAGCGACCTGCAGGCTCCCAAAATGTAAAGGTCACTGCTGGGCCTGGAGAACAATCGTTGGCAATACAGGACTATCTGAGGGGATTGTGGACGCTGTTTAATGAGTGCTAGTCAAACAGCAGGCTGAAAGGGCTCACGGGAAGCAATTTAAATATCCCTTCCTACAAAAGGCTGTCACATCCCAGCAAAGGCAGGCTAGTGACTGACGGCTTTAGTGCACAAGTATACTATGGCTGAGAGAAAGGGGGAGGGATATCCTCAGTTGGAGGCTTACTGTTTTCCCCTTTCTTCTGACTCCTCACATATCTTTTGTTTACAAGGTCCTTGTAATAACTTACCTTACCTGAACATTTCTAGAGGTGTCTTAGCACATCACATACCTTTTTTTCTTTTTTTTTTTTTCTTTTTTCCTTTCCCTTTTCCTTTTCCTCTTTTCCTCTTTTCCTCCCTCTTTTCCTCCCTCTTTTCCTCCCTCTTTTCCTCCCTCTTTTCCTCCCTCTTTTCCTCCCTCTTTTCCTCCCTCTTTTCCTCCCTCTTTTCCTCCCTCTTTTCCTCCCTCTTTTCCTCCCTCTTTTCCTCCCTCTTTTCCTCCCTCTTTTCCTCCCTCTTTTCCTCCCTCTTTTCCTCCCTCTTTTCCTCCCTCTTTTCCTCCCTCTTTTCCTCCCTCTTTTCCTCCCTCTTTTCCTCCCTCTTTTCCTCCCTCTTTTCCTCCCTCTTTTCCTCCCTCTTTTCCTCCCTCTTTTCCTCCCTCTTTTCCTCCCTCTTTTCCTCCCTCTTTTCCTCCCTCTTTTCCTCCCTCTTTTCCTCCCTCTTTTCCTCCCTCTTTTCCTCCCTCTTTTCCTCCCTCTTTTCCTCCCTCTTTTCCTCCCTCTTTTCCTCCCTCTTTTCCTCCCTCTTTTCCTCCCTCTTTTCCTCCCTCTTTTCCTCCCTCTTTTCCTCCCTCTTTTCCTCCCTCTTTTCCTCCCTCTTTTCCTCCCTCTTTTCCTCCCTCTTTTCCTCCCTCTTTTCCTCCCTCTTTTCCTCTTTTCCTCTTTTCCTCCCTCTTTTCCTCTTTTCCTCTTTTCCTCCCTCTTTTCCGCTTTTCCTCTTTTCCTCCCTCTTTTCCGCTTTTCCTCTTTTCCTCCCTCTTTTCCGCTTTTCCTCTTTTCCTCCCTCTTTTCCGCTTTTCCTCTTTTCCTCCCTCTTTTCCGCTTTTCCTCTTTTCCTCCCTCTTTTCCGCTTTTCCTCTTTTCCTCCCTCTTTTCCGCTTTTCCTCCCTCTTTTCCTCTTTTCCTCCCTCTTTTCCGCTTTTCCTCCCTCTTTTCCGCTTTTCCTCCCTCTTTTCCGCTTTTCCTCCCTCTTTCCCGCTTTTCCTCCCTCTTTCCCGCTTTTCCTCCCTCTTTCCCGCTTTTCCTCCCTCTTTTCCTCTTTTCCTCCCTCTTTCCCGCTTTTCCTCCCTCTTTCCCGCTTTTCCTCCCTCCCTCTTTTCCTCCTTCCCTCTTTTCCTCCTTCCTTCCATTATTCTTCTCCTTTCAAGTGTATTTTGTTAGAGGGCAGGAGATTGCCAAAGTCCTTTACAAACAAAATAAGTCAGTGCCTCCAAAATACTAGCTGATTACCAAGAGAATTCACTTGGTGATTATTATTTACATAGCATGATTGCTGTTTATATAGCAGTAACATCACTCCATCTGAGTGATGGCAAGCAGTAACTGTACTTTTTGCATCAACTTCTCATTAGGCAGAGTAGTCATCTCAAGGCCAGAACTGAGATTCCTTGGACATTTCCTATCTCGCAGCAGGGATGCTGTGTTAGGCTTAGGCTGCCCCTTGTTCTTTCTCTGCCTCATGATTTCCCGTAATAGATGTGTTTAATACATTCCTCACAGGGCAGGTGTCAGGCTTCTGTTTATTGAGCACCCTGGGTACTCTGCAAAAGGTAAATAAGAGTGGTGTTCATAATGAAAATATGCTATTAATACATTTCCAGTTAAAAAGAAAACAAACAAACAAAAAACCCCTATAAGCAGCATTTAATCTGCAATCTATTATCAATAATTTTATTACTGTCATTACGGAGGTCTAATAAAAAAGCATTTTCCCTTCCTTATTGGGTAAGTGCCAAAGCGTTTATCCTTTATTCTTTGGTCATTAACCTTTACTCTGTAGTCATTAGTGTAGCCATTTGTGTCTGTTGAGTAACGTTCAAGTAGGAGTTCGTATTAGACTCGTTATTTACTCTGAAACTCAAAAAGAATAGCTTCTTATGGTTATTTTTCCATATCCAGTCTTGTTTCTAAGTTAACTGCTGGTGATCACTTCAGTAGGAACTGGATTTTTCAGACTGTGAGTGATTTTCTGGAAAACGAACACAATTGTAGCTAATCTAGTGACATTTTGCAAGTAAAGCTTGAAATCTCTTGGTGAAAACCACCCGTTTTGCACATATTAAGAGACTGGCTGATTGGTTGGACTAAATGTTTCTAAAGGTATTTCCAACCTCAATGATTCTATGAATCATTGAAAATACCAAATAACTACGTTTCAGAATATTATCTTTCCAATCAGTGAGTTTATGCACCACACCTTTATGTGACCTCTACTGTGCTGAAATAAGCTGTAGTACTCTCCACTGCACTGTCAAGGGTTGGGGGCTTGGGGATGGGGTTGTGAGGTTGGACATCTCTCCGCCCCTTCTTTCTATGTTCTTGAAAAATGTGATGAGAAATAAATTAAAAACAGGCATTTTGATTCTTTCTTTGAGGAATTTTCTTGCAAACTTTCAGCCTTTTCTGCCTATCTGTCCAAAATTCCTCTTTACGAGTGGCTTTTTGGACCATACTTAAATGAACTCACTAGTCATAGCGAGTAGAAAACAAAGAACGAAGATGCTGATTCACATCCTTCAGCAGAACACAGAAGAAGTCACAGACTTCTATTAGGCCATAGCATCTTAACCTGACTGAACCATATTCTTCTGTTTCCAGAGGAAAGCTGAAGAGTGTCATTCAGTAGAACCCTTTCAAGGCCCTCATGTAAACTCTTGCAGTGAAGAAGTCATAGTAGTACTGTTAATGATAGGGAAGTTTGGCTTACCCAGTGTATGCCTTCCTCCTGTATATGTGCTTTAGGCTGCATGGCTCTTGGTCCTGATAAGCTAACAGTATATTTTGAGGAATTAGTTTGATGGCTGGATTTTTTTTTCTCTTTTTTTTTTCACTCATTAGGAACTGGAAGCTGCTCTTCACAGGGATGATGTGGAATTTATCAGCGACCTGATCGCCTGCCTTCTTCAAGGTTGCTATCAGCGCAGAGACATCACGTGAGTAACCTCGTTCCGTGGCTTAAGTGCTTTGCATGGGAGCTAATTAACAGAGGCAGAGGGATATTTCACAGCTTTGGAGTGATGAGATAGCACTGATCAGCAGTCGCTAGCAATCAGGCTGGATTCTTCACTAAGTGAAAGGGAATTCTGGTTCTTCTGGGGCTGAGTTGCAGGTTATTGATTTTATGGACCCATTGTTAAGCAAACAACTTTGGGAGAAAAAAGATATTCAGATCATATGCAAACCTGTTTGATGCTCTGCTGTGGTGCTAACGCATACAGAGAATGTCTGCTCTTGTGTTCCAGACTCTGTTTGGTCAGTTTAATGATACCACAGTGAGTGTTTAAATCATCACACATTTGAGGGATGTGGTTCAGTGGGTGTGGTGGTGATTGGTTGATGGTTGGACTAGATGATTTTAGTGGTCTTTTCCAACCTTAATGATTCTATGATTCCATGTTTTCAATGTTTTATATGCGTTGCTTAGAATAAAACTTGCTGCTCCACAAGCCGTTTCACTTGCATGGGAGACCCCACTGCATTACAAAGAGAACTGTAATTTTCTTGGAAATAAGAGGAGCTGGAAAGTGCTTTGACATGTCTCTGGATGTTGAAACATCAAGAGAACACTTTGTCAGTGTCCACTTAAAGTAGCTTTCTGAAATGAGACTGTTGTAGAACATCGTTCTTTGAAAGGTCGCTGGCTCCCACAATGAAATGTGCTCCCAGTGATAACAGCGCTCTTTTATTTGGTCTTCTACCGTGAATCATGTTAATAAGAAAGCATAACTGGGGAGACAAAGGCAACTTGGCAACAGTTGCTGTTGCTTAGAAGAGGTACTTAGGCAAATACATGGGCATAGCCATAGGTGCTTGTACACTATTTTTAATCAACTGTGTATGTATATATTTATATATACTTATACCATATGTGTATATATATATGTATATATATATGTAGTAGTCTTGCACTGCTGGGTTAACAATTGGCCTATGTGGATTTCAGGACTTGAACATGGCAACTGTACTGTGTTTAGAGTCTAAACGAACTTGATGTAGTGAGAGGCTTGATTGTAAAGTGACTACAATGACATGTACCTCCGTTATCAAAGTAGTCACGGAGCAATGTAGCCCTGCTTATAAACATGCCAAGTTTGTTCATGTGGAAAACACTGGAAAGTAGTAGTTCAAGTGCATTGCTTACCTTCATCTGCTCACCTTTGTGAAGCAGGAAGATTTGTCTTTGATAAACTTGATGAAATCAGCATTCTGAGGTTCTCCTAAGCTCTCAGTACCTACAAGTGTTCACTTAGCAGTTGCACTGTTTACCTGACTCCCCTTTCTCTTGTTATTTTAATTAAGAAAAATCAAGCATGATTCATGAGTGAGTTGCTGGCAAGCTGTTTGTCTTCTGGGGAGGTTTGCACATGTACACGTGTGTATGCACTCACGTACAGTAACATGACTCACCTGGCAGCTTAGCAGCGTGTAGTGATTCAATATTGTGTATGGGTTCCACTTTGTGTGCATGTAAATATAGGCTTGCTTAACTCTGAGCTGCAAAAGATATAAGAAGGTAATGCCACTGCAGAAAAAAAGAAGTGGTAACCCAAGCATGTTTTTGTTCAGCCTAGTACCTTCACAACTGTTGCTCTGTCCATCTGCATATAAAAGGTGATGTAGGAAATGGTGAGCTTACCCCTTTCCCAAAAGATTGTGCTAAGGAGAATATGAAGAGGAAGCCAGCTCAGCCTTTCAACAGCACCTCCTGTAGAATGGGGTAAATGAATAGACAGGGGAATAACAAGAAAAGTATTTTTCCCAGAGGAGGTGAGGAATGGAGCACAGAAGGAGCAGAGCACTGGGAATGGTGGAAGGAATGTATCTGGAAAACTGGAATTAATGGACCTCTGGGAAGGAGGGTTCTGAAGCATAGGAGAAGCAATAGGAAAGTAGGCTGCCTGGAAACAGAAGGAAAGGTGTCATATGCAAAAGGATGCTATGAATAAAGAATCATTAAGATTCAGTCTAAACCTTAGGCTTAATCCTAGTCTAGTTAGTCTAATCTTAGACTGATTTTTAGCCAGAAGACTGTAGATAAATGAAAAACGATGGTTTGGATATACTTAAATAAAGTTGACCTGCTGCTTGTTTCATGCTTATGCTTATGCAACCAGCCATGGTGTACTTATTCAAAATAACCCTGTGTTTTTAAAGCCTCTCATTGTTCCTTAAGATTCATTTTGATCACCTTTGTTCTTTCTACTCAGAGCTCAACTCCGCCAGTGCACAGCTTTTCTAATCTACTCAGTTTGTCTCTAGTTAACAGTAAAGAGTTGAGCCTCTAATTGGCCTTTTCAGTGCTCAGTCAACAAAAATGTGCAAGTGGAAGAGGCAGAACTTATGTGGAAGATCAGCTTAGATCTGTCTTCTTATGATAGACTAGCACTCCATATTTTTCTGTTACAGACAGCTAGGAGGTGTGCGTGTGTTGCGTGGGAAAAACCAGCAGTCTCACAGACCATCACAGTGGCATTACAATAGCAATTTCTGCAGTCATTTGTGTTCTGCATCCTTATGCTGAAACCCTGAGCTGTTAATCTTCAGGCTGTAAACATTGCTCCCTTTTGCACCTAGGAGGGGAAGGTAGGAGCTTGCTTTCATCCTCAGTTTGGGGCTGGAACACTGAGGCATAAGATGCTTAATAAAACTTCATGTAAAATGTAGTTTACCTGCTTCTCAGAGGGTTTTTGAGGTTTAATTAGTTTTGTAGTCTTACCTCTTTGATGGCCAAAATGCTATCTGTCTATGCTTTCTCACAGTCTGTCTGGGAGTAGATTGCAGTCCTTGTCACATCTGTTTTGATGGCATGCAGAACTTACGGGTGAGCCGGGTTGCCTGGCTTTAATCATGCATCATAAAGGGGTATAAAACTGTCACATACCTTTGCTAATTATAACGTGCTCTCAAGTAATTTTGTAAGTGGAACCTAGCAGAGAGTCCTTCTAATACACAATTTAACATACTCTAATTTGATTTGCTTATTATTGAGGGTAGTGGGGGGTGGGGGGGGTGGAGAACAAGATTAATAATTCTATAGGGTTCTGTGATTCTTGGTTTTGAAGTAGAGCACTGTGTTTGGCAGCTTTTCTTTGGTTTTGATATTCTTTATGACAGAATTATATATATATTTTTAAAGGAATTGCATACAAGAGGGACTGTTTTTCACTTGGCTTGATGGTTAAGAAGTCTTGACTCTCTGGTAACTTACAACTAACTTCCTTTAAGGATATCTGCATTTCGCCACTGAGGTTATTTACTGGGATGCCATATGTTAGTCTTTAAATTGTTATTTATCATAATCACAGCAGTTGGGAGTGCTCTTTGTTGACCTGATTCTCAACACATTAAGCTTTGTAGAAGTACAGGACTAAGAAGATGGTAGCGTGCATTTCTGTTTTCCAGCATCTTTAGCAGTGACCCAATAGCTGTTCTTGTTTGGCAGCAGGCAGGCAAATCACTTGCCCAGAACAATTTCTCTCTTTCTCTCCTCCATCCCTTCTGATCCAAAACATTTTTGTGTCATGACATGCAGCTTTTGTTGTTTTGTAAATGCACTTAATAGCGTTCGCATAGCATCTATACCATCTGAGTACTAACACCATAGAATAACTAACACCCTTGAAGCCTTCTTCTATGATCTCTCTTCCCAGTCTTATGCTATAGGCACAATTTGGTTTGATGTCAGCGAGTTTACCCATACGTTTTTCCAACCTTTAGCATTTGTGCACGGACCTTGAAGTGTCTGTATTTCTTTTAATTGCTTCAAAATGCAGCTGCCTGGAGAGCGGGGAGTGGCAAGGTAAAGAACTCTTTTCTTTCTAGAATTTGGGGTTTGTACAGCAAATTTTTAAGGCTGTTTTTAAAAACAGTCATGTTTGCTTCAGAATCTCTTCGATACAAATTGGGCAGCTGCATAGTCCCTAGGGGCTGCCACTTTACTTCCAGCAGGAAATGTGACTTGATGACTTGTATCAAGACAGGAAGATCAGAGCTTCAGCTAACAGCAAAGGCCACAACAGGAGCCTTCTGCAGCTGTTTTAAAGTCAGAAGCGACGGTGTGACATGGTTGTGTACACTCAACTAAAATAATCTAGAAAAAAACTCCCACTGTTCAACATTTCTTTAGGTGAAACAACAGCTCTGTTGTTGCACTTTTGCTATGTTTCAACGCGATGGCATAAAAAATTTCAACAACTTTATCATGCTTCTCATTGGGAAATGTTTTACGTGCAGTTGTATTCTCTTGAAGGAACATTTTAATTACTTTTTCTTATAGCATGTGTCACTTTTTTCAATGTGGACAAAGGTGCAAGAAAGTGAGGAGAGGAACAAAACAATCTCACAGCCCTTGCTGTGCCCCATGAGGCTTTGCTTCTTTTATCTTGGAAGACTGGTCCATCACAGTTGCTGAAAATTAGATAATTGACTCATGGCACCACGGAAGTCCTTTGCTTACTTAAGAACCTCAATTATTATTTCTTATTTGCCCTCCTAATGCACTGGAATTTCTTCTTTCCAAGTGGATAATGTGTTTTGTACCTACCTTCAGTTCTTTCTGGATCTGTAGATTAACCTTGGAGTCTTTGGCCTGTAGTTTGTGCTTGCTTTGCTCTAATGAAGACTTTCCGTAACTCCTTCCCTGCCCCCATTTTTCTGAATTATTCCTCTCCTCTCCTTATTTTTGAGGCATTGAGACTCCCAGTGTGATGACTGAAGAACTATATTCCTTCTCTACTGAACTGACAATTCAGAACACTGCCTTTACTCTTACTTATTTTCTAATGCTTGTTCTGTAATCAGGTATTTGAGTGATCATCAGAAAAAGAGAAGGGATAATCTGAAATCATCTAACCCATCGGGGCAGAATGCCTGCTTTTGTGTTTAATAAGTCTGACTATTTCACTTCTTGTTTTTGCCATGTCATTTTCTGTTCACCCTCGCTCTTTATTCTATGTGGACTTTGTCTTTGGTAAAAGTGCCTTTGGTAAAATGCCTTACCTCTTGAAATTGCTCTTTTGCAGATTTTCTGTGAGCTGCATCCTTACAGAAACTGCTGTATATTGGTTTGATGTAGGGAATAAAGTTGCAGATTGTCTGGGATTGCTGGTAAACCGGTGTCAGGTTTTCAAGCTCATGGATATTGTGATGAACCAGGCTGCAGAAATAGCTAAGCTGAAGTACCGAGACAGTCTGAATGGATCCAATGCCTCAGTTGGTGCCGTAATATCTGGGGCAGACAGTCTCAGCCCTGTCACAGTAGACTTGGGGAACAATACCTTTTGGAAAGAGTTTACAGCCAATGCTTGCATTTGTGCCAGTGACCTCGATTACAACAACTGTTTCAATGGCCCAGTCACAAACCACCTCACTAACTCAGAATCATATTCATGAATGCCAAGTGAATATCAACAAGATCAGCATTATTTACTGTCTGACTTTTAACAAGTGCTGTGTTGCATACATCATGGAGATTGGTGGATGGCCTCTCAAATTGACCCAGTATCATCAGAGCAGGAGATATCTTGAGGGGGCAAGGGAGATGAAGTGGTTGCATTGCTCATCTTGAATCTAATATTAGCATTTATTATACTAATAGTCAAGCCACGCGAGGTGAGGCTTTTAAAGGGTAAAAAGTGAAAATGAAGCAGCTGGCAGGTATTGGGAAAGGAAGGATGAGATTACAGCAGTAAAATAACATGGTCGTTCAGAGATTAATGAGTAGTACAGTAGAATAAAATTAGAGTTTGAATATAAATAAAGCTAAGTAAATGATTCTCAGGTGGGTAAAATGAATCTTTAAAGAAGAATCTGAAGAAAAGTTGGTTGTGTGCTGTGGAAGTGCTACTCCATAGGTGTGATGAAGAAAGAATGAAAATGGAAGAAAAGACGGTGTGTGTGAAAACTGCATTATTGTCAGGGCAGATGGATGAGAGATGAATAGATTGGATAGCTGCAGAGAGGGAGTTATGCAAAGTATTGACGGGAAGGAATTAGTGGCTAAACTTTAAAAGGATGGATAAAGAACAGTCGGTGAAGGGCTCTGGAAACTGCAGTGATGTCATAACGCTGCTGTCATTGCTTGAAATATGAAATGGACAGCTGTGTGTTTAAGTTCTTGATGTTGCAAACCAAATACTCCTGAGAGGAGGAAGAAAGCGATGACAAGGAAATAAATTGAGAAAGCATGTGGAAAAAGTCTGATGTTCAGGCATAAAGGAGCAGACAAAGAAAGAACGATGGAGAAAGAGGAATGGGATGTGGAAGTCCTTTGCATAAAGCCTTTGTCCTCACTTCTGAGACTTGCGTTTCAGGGTAGCAGTGTTCCAAACCACTGGTGTAGGATTTTTGCTCCAGCACATCTGTAGAGTTAAGCCACCTCCCAGCACCTCAGCCACGTTCTGAAAACAGTCTTTGGTCCCAGGATAAAAGTTCTGAGATTGTCTCCTGGAGCCTTTTAGCCCCAGCGAGCTTGATGAACATCTGAGGTAGGTACTGGCCAGCTATGAATCTCCTACAATCGGTTTCTGTCCAAAATCAGCTTTGCTTTTAGTTTTACCTTGTTTTATCTTCTATCCTTACTCAGTTCCCTTTTTACTCAGCCAGCCTGTGTGATTTAAACTTTTGGAGAAAAGAGGCAAAAAGAGGAAAAGCCTGTTCTGAAATGAATACACAGAAAGTGGTCCTGAAGATCTATCTGTATGAACTTGTTCTTATTGTCCCCCAAAATACTGTAGGGCTGGTTCTAGGACAGGAGTTTGGTAAGCTTGTTTGCTTCAAGACCACCCCTATGCCAGGTAATCTTGCCTCTCTTCTTCTTAATTGTATCTTTCTTTGAGTAGCAAGGCAAATAAGGATTTGTTTCAAACGGATTTGTGCCATAACACACAAATGTGTCCTATTTCCCACAGTCATCAGCACAATAACTCCAGCTTCTTCTCCCCAGTGCTCATCATCACTATAATACCCTAAGGTCCTCTCTACAACTCTTAAACAATCAGAATAGTTTACAGTGCAGCAGCACTGTTGAGCATCCTTATGGCTATAATTTGGAAGTATCCTTTCTGTTGATGAGCACTAGGAATGAACAATGCAGCATTAAGCTGGCTCCTCCTGTTCTTCAAGGACCCAGGAATGAATAGTAAGTAACGATCCCCTTCCAGTCTGAATGTGAAGCACAGTGAGCATCATTCTTATTTGCTCTTGCAGAATATAAGAGATATATCTTTGTCTTTCTTAAGCTGATCAGCTCCAGCTCCCAAGAGTTTTAACTGCATCTCTTTGGAATGAGTGTTACTATCAAATAGCAGTAGTAGAAAGAAAAAGGTACAGAGATGAAAATCAGAAAGCACAGATGAAGCCTGGGGGGTGCTTTTAAGGTAATTGGTGGGAAAAAGCGAAATGCCACTACAAATGGACCAAAGCCTTTGCTGTTGTATCAGGTCAGCAGGTGAAAGTCAGGCTTTAGGTATGTTCCATTGACCTTGACCATCCAGAAAGTTGTGTTCATCCCTACTGAGACAGGAGGTACTATGCCTTAATCTTCATTTTATCACTTCTGGAGCAGCTTGTTGTTGAGCATGCGCAGTGTGTGGTTGGTTGCCAAGGTCACAGAGTAAGCCACAAAAAGGAGAGGAAATAACTCGATAATTTAAGAGTCAAGCTGTGCACCTGGAGACAGTGTGGCCAGAGCACGGCGATTCTCACACATAATTGTGTCTGTGTGACAGCAGAGATTCCTGCCTGAAGGGCTGCATGTCTCTTCCAGGTCAGATAAGTAGGCGGCACTGGCTATGCACCTAGCCTATGTGAATCAAAGCCTCCCTTAGGCAAGCCCTTCAAAGCCATAGCTGGTGGGCCTCCCACTCTCCCCAGCATTACCACTGACACCAATGGACTGAGCTAGCTTTCCCAAAGGCACTTGTTTCCCTCTTGAGCACCCAGATCCTTCTCTCTCCCTTTTTATTGTATCTAGTAACTTGTGAATAGTTCTTGGGTTAGTTAATAAATACTTCTAACACTGTTTCTTTTTTCTTCTTTTTGATCCCTCGAGGGACAGCCTTTTGTTATTCAAAGCCCAAGGTACTTGACAGAGGAGCAATGCAGAAGCCCCCAGGCTTCAAACACTTGTCTTTGCTGTGGCATCATTATGCCTAGGAGTGATTCCCTCCTCAATGCCTGATAAGCCTGAGATGGGGAAGAGCTGCCTGGAGAAGAATGTAGCATTCCAGACTCCTGAAGGGTGCTGGGAGGCAATCATCTGTGCTGTGACTGGGGGAGTTTCTCTCTTACCTGCTCTCAGGTCAGGGCCTTTCAGGATCAGCACTCCACCCTTCCACCTTTGTCTGACTCCCTTTAAGAAATCCAGCCTATTTGCAAAAGGTAGGCATCTTCCTTTGTTGAGTTGTGCTCAGAAATATATGGGATAGTTTTGTTTTGAGGCATAGGAACTGCTCCTTAAGCTCTAAAACTAACCCTGGGAATTGCCGTATCTCAAATTTATTGCCTTGTGAGCGTGTGCTCCAAGGAGAACCTCAGTTCCTTGCTTTTCAGTTGCATCCAAAGAATGACATAATTTACTGATACCGTTAAGTCTGTCAGTGTCATCAAGCCTTCTGCCTGCTGATGTGCTTGTAAAGTCTCCAGTTTGACATCAGTGCTACTTAATCTTCTCTTGGTGATCTAACATTTCACCAGCAGACCAGCTGTGCCCTTATAGATTAGTGTATTCTCTGCCTAGTGCATCCATACTCAAATCTAAGCAGTAGTAATCTTGGCATTGCATCGCTTACTTTTCTGACCATTGGTACCAGCACGTGCACTAGTGCCTTTAGCACACATCCTGGTGCTGATGCTGATCCTCCAGACATCTCTTCGTCCTCTTGACATTTTGTTACGTGGTTTCTGATTTTGAGCCTGGCAGAAGAGTGCACTCTGGAGGCTCAGAAGATTCCTTCCACTTTATCTTAGCATGCTGTCAGGGAAAAATTATGTTCCCAGTCTAGCTGCAGTGATGGATCTCTTCGGGTAAGGAAGCATTGACTTCTGACTCTCCTCAGCTCTCCAGCCCTATCTGCTAGCATACCAGAGAGTTCACTACTTAATGAAAGCCATTTTCCCTGGCCCTTCTTTAGCTGAGATCAATGTCATCATATGATAAGAGATGGCATACAATTAGGCTTTTCCCTGGAGATATCCCTCAAAATTACATGTCACCTGGACACCAAGCTTCCTTCAGGCATGATACAGAAAAATCTTCTGTTCTATCATTAACCTTCTGTAGGGGCTTGGGTGAAATGTCATTCTCTGGTACTTTTCCACCTTGAACATAGTGCAGAATGGTATCACACTGTTCTAGTACCAACTCTACTTTCCTTTCTGGGTAAAACTTTGGTAACTGACACTGCCTCTTTCTTGGGCTCCCTTGGCTAAACAGATTGATTCTTCAAGGATGGTAAAGAGCATCTGACACTGTTGGGGATGTGCATCTCATCTCCTCCATGGCTGAAGAACTGACCATCAATGTGATCATCTCATGTTATTCAATGCCTAATATTCTGCCTCCATCAATTAACAGACTTTTTTGGAAACAGTTATTTTATAATATCCAGCGCTCATTTCCAGGAATGATCCTTGCTCTTAGTGCAGCTCCTGACAAAGAAGCAGAAACCATTCATTGCTTGGCTGATACTCAAGTCGTCTTCCCACTTAAGCAGGATATCTGCTAGACCATCCTTCCAGGAGTTTTCTGAAGGCCCGTAGACGTTTCCGGATGCGTAGTATTTTAGAATCTCAACCGTATCTCAAGGAAATGAGATTTGTATTTCTAGGCAAGAAGAAGAAAAAAATAGCTTCAATATTATCTATTTTCCTGGACATGCCGGAGCGGTTTCCACGTTTACCACGTTTCAACATGGTGGTAGGCAAGTGCATAGTAGTGGCTGTTGAGAGTTGATTTCCTCTTGGAGTTTAAACCTCTCTTTGCTCATCTTCTGGCTTGTACCTCACACTTGAAGGCAACTGATTTGTCATTGCAGCTTTTGGTTAATGATTTCAGGGTTGTATCTTAATGGTAAAACTGAATAAACTATGGAGTACATAATATCTATGGGGTTAATATGGCAAAGCTGAGCAGGTGGGTTTAAACACACCTTTGGGTTGAACATGGTCAACCTGAATCAAACTCAGGAATACTTGTGGAAAATAGCACAAATCAATCATATTTATGCAGTATTGCAATAAATGGGGGAGAAAAAAGATTTTATTAAATTGTCTCAAATTACCTCTTTGTAAAACTTTATGGCCAATATACTCTCTTTCTATCTAATGCTACTCTGAGTCATGTCTTTGCATGTTCACATAGCAATTACTATGTGCTCAGCACAGTGAGGTTTCAGGATCTTTTATCTAAATTAGTTTATTTCCCCTTTTCATCCCAGTTATCCAAAACCATTGATTTGCTATTATAAGTTTTCAGTCGAATTGCAGCATCAGTAATGGGGGAAGGAGTTCCTGCTGTCTGTACCTCTTTAGCAAAATTCTGTTTGCATTGAGAGCATAAATTTTCCCTTCATGTAGACTCAGTCTTAGCAAAGGGTTGAGCTGGCAGTGAAAGAGGTATGTTTTAAGTAAGTTTTACTTGGTCTCATTAATATTCTGTTACTTGGTCTGGGCAGTATATACGTTCTCCTTCTCATCCCTTCGACACCCAGAACTTTTCTTCCTTTGCCACCGTACACTTTCAGCTATTGTTTGGGATGTTTATGGCTGCTCTGATTTTGTTGCTGTTCATATTCTTATTTGTTCCCTTCCCTAGTCAAACAACAAAAACATGCTGACAAACCCTGTTCCTGCCTAAAGTTCAAATGCAGCCAGTGTGTATATATTAGCCGTATATGTATTCCTCATCCTTCTGGTGGGCATAACCCACCAGACCTGAATAACTCTACCCTTCTGTCCTTTGGTGCTTCACATCTTCACACAAACTGCTTTCTTTCTCTGACTTGGCCAATTAGACTGCTGTTCTATTGAGACAGAGAAATGGATGCTGGGCGTCTGCTTGTTTTCTTATTTTTGAAGTGGAGACAGAGCAACAAGGAGGCAGATAAAGACAGTGAGGAACAGGTTGGCATATATGTAAGAAAGGCCATAACTGTTTGGATTGCATTTCCTTTATCAAAAAGCACTTTTACCTTCTCATATGGAAGGAGCTAGGGTGGAGATACAGCATTCCTCTTCGTTGTCTCCCTGTACCTTGAGGTGCTAGCGGTAGGACAACTACACGTAACACTTGTGGCCTCTCCTGCTGCTTCTGGGGTTGGTGATGAAAATAGGGCAGCCCTGACTCACAGAAGGGTGCTTGGAGCTGCTGCAAGCAGGGAGATGGAAAATGGCAAGCCAGTTCAAAGTAACAGGTATGTGTGATTTCTCTTGCCAGTGCTGCCTTTCTCTCGCAGCCCAATTAACAGGGGTCACAGAGCACTGATTAGCTGCCTTGGCGGTTTGTGAACATAAAACAGTGAGAAACCCAGGGTGAATGGGGGAGAGAAGATCAAATAGACACTTATCTCAGCACTCCTGCCTGTCCCCAGCATTTGCCAGCCAAAGGGAAGAGCCTTTTCAGAGCTGGCTGATACAGGACAGCATTCTATCAGTTCCAGTATCTCTTCTATCTTCTCTAAGCAAAACAACAAACAAGCAAGTCACTCTCAGCTGTTGTGTTGTGCAAAGGGTGACTGCTAGATAAAAGCAGAATCACAGGAAAAAGCATGGGACTAGAGTCAGCTAAAGAAAGCTAGAATATGCCTTATTGCCATACTGGCTCGTGAGGTGAGTCCAGCTCTTACATTTGACTTCCTCTTTGAGAGAGCAGACCTACTGTCTCACGGTTCTCACATGAGGGAAAATGAGTCTATACAAGATAGAAGGCAGCACACGTTGGCTCATAGTGGGTAAAAGGGTGTCTCCATCTAATCCATGTGTTGGTGACTGTAACACTAAAGAGCCCAAGCTGGAAACTTGCTCAGTTGCCCAGTTTTTCAGTCATGCCTAGTGTGAGAAGTCTGCATGTGCAGACCTGGAACCTTCCTGGAAGGGGTAAGCAGCTGTGGTGACCTTGTGGTTTCTCCCTCTTCCTTTGTGCTCCCCTTTTTTGGGGTAGCAAAGCAACACACACTTCTGCTGTTATGTCCAGGTTAAGTGGCTGCACTTGCTTCTGTCAAGCCAGCACATGCTCCCGTGGTGTGATTCTTTATTAGACTAGACAGCCCACATCAGCTCTCCATTCTCTCTGCCTCCCTGGAGACATTGCCTCGCTCCATAGCTGTTCCTATTCTGCTTCTCTGAGGGATACGGCATGTCTGCCAGCTCACCTTCCAGCTTCTCCAGTGTTTATTCTATGCAAGATTGCTTGAGGTAAGATGGAGGAAGATGTGGAGCAGGACTGGAATGCTCTTAGCTACTGACAGCCTTGGTTTTTCTGAGCTAAGTCTTCTCCTAGAACCATAGAATATTCCAGCTTGGAAGGGACCCATAAAGATAATCAAATCTGACTCGTGGCTCCACACGGCATCACCAAAAATCAGACCATATGTCTGAGAGCTCTGTCCATATGTTTCTTGGACTCCAGCAGCTTGGGGCTTTGACCACTGCCCTGGGGAGCCCGTTCCATGCCCACCACCCTCTCTCTGGTGCAGAACCTTTTCCTGATATCCAGTCTTGAAAACAAACCGTTAAGGATTTCAACTGGGAGGATGGTAGATTCTGTGGTATCCAACAACGCCAATTAGATTTCTGTTGTAAAATCAAGCAGCCCTTCTGCTGGAGAACCTCTTGTCCTAACTTTGTGTTGCCATGTTGGGCGAAAGGTCCTAAATTACACCAGAACCTTGCTGTCTCCATTAAGCATTTCTTCAGCCAATTTGTAATGGTGGTCTCAGTGCCACATTAGAGCTCCGGAGAAAGGTTGTGGGATGGGCAAGTGAGTGGCAGGGAACAGGAATTGCAGGGGTGCTGACCTTACTCTGCTGTCCTTAACTTCTGTAGGAGTCTTATCTTTTAGGGATGTGGAAATCTCCAGCAACTCATATTTCAGACTGCTCAGTCCAGCAGTTTGACCAGACTATTTTTTACTGTCTATTTTTTGTTCTTATGGTTTCAAATATAGCTATGTATTACAACCTGTAACGTAGAAAGAATGGCTTCCCATGTTCAGCAAAGGTAAAGACAGAGATCAGAGCACTGCGATTCTTCTGTTTTCTTTTTCCTCTCCTTCACTGCCAACGCTCCTGAATGGCCACACAGGTACACCACAGAATTGCTCGGGGTTTGGGCAGCGTCTGCATTCAGAAAACTTGTTCTAGCTGAAAGTGAAGCAGAGAAGGCAAGCCTATACGTGCATCACGTTGGCCTCGTACAGCAGTCTTTGCTCTCTTTTTGACTGTGGGAGTATGAACTTCACTCTGGAGGTGTGATCAGTCCAATTTCTTTTGTTTTTCCTGTGTTGTGGTCTTATTCAGGGCCCATTAATGTAAAACGTCCTCCTTTTCTTTGTAGCCCCACGTAGGTCAGCTGGTTTTCTCGTGGTATGATACCTGGGAGAACACTGAAAAGCAGGGCAAGGCTGGGTGTTTGTTTCCTCTCTCCTGGGGCTCTGCAAGGGTTGGACCTTGCTGTCACCAATTCAGTGAGGCCAGGAGTTACTTCTTCCCTCATGACTGGTCTTGGCTGGATTTCACAAGGTCAGTCCCCACCAGCAATGCAGGAAGCTGCTGGCTGGATTGGAAACAAAACATGGGCGTTAAAGCTTGAGGTCATGATTCATGGATCTCCAGCTCCTCGGTCATTTTGCTCTGCTGCAGTGAAGTGCTCAGAGGGGAGGCCTTTCAAGGTGCTTGTTGCCCTTGAGCCTCTGCCAGGCTGATCACAAGCTGGCCAACAGTTTGAGGAATACAAGCTTCATGTTGGCTTGCACACCTTCTGGGCGAGCCGTGCGGGGTCACAGGGCTTGGAAGGACGCAGGGCTTGGAAGGAAATAGGCAATATACCAGTCTGACCCTTTTTTTCATCCCCAAAGGATGAGGTAGTGTCTTTTTTCCCCCTGCATCGTGGCTGACTAAGTTTCTGAGTAAGGTAAGTGGTTCGAAGGTAAAGTGCAAGCTGGTCCATAAGCCTTCCTCCCCCACCTCAGATAAGAAAGCTCATTAATACAGTAAAAAAAAAAAGTCTCCATTGTTACATGAGAGCTCAAGGTCAGGCTGGTAGTAGTAACTCATATTGCTTCTGAGGTCAGCCTAAGCTTTCTCTTTCTGACAAGCCGGGATAGATTGATCATGGGGGCCCTAACATTATTTTTTCTTCTGAAATAGGCTTTGCTTCTCCTGACCCTGTTAATGATGTTTGACTGAGGTCATCCCGGCAAACCCTGAATCCTTCCCATTACCTTCTACTGGACTTGCCTTTGTGCTGAAGCATTGTATGCTTGTTAAGAATTAAGCTTTCCTGATCTCTGCTGCAGCAAAGAAGCTGTCTTCTGTGTGGGAAGGGGGAGTGGGGCTGTGTGGGGAGAGGGGGGGGAATATCTTGAATGCCATCTGTCAATTAATGCTCTCATTAGCACCTGAGTGACTCCCATCACCAAGTCAGTGCCTTCTTGCCAATTCAGAACTTAAAAGGTGCCAGCCCATAAGGTGAAATATCTTCAGTCCATAAAATTAATTCCATGATAAAACGTCTGTTCTGATGAGACCTTGGTTTTTCTTGTTTCTTTTAACTGAGAGGCAAATAATAATAATCTCGTTCACTGTGAATTAGATGCCCCAAAAGTCTATTTTCACCTTGTAAATGCAACAGTTATGGTGGGTGGCTGAGGGAATCCAAGTCTTTTTCAGCTTTTAAAGCTTTTACCAGATAGAGATAGCACTTCTGTTATTTTTCTTACCAGCTAACTCTGCAAGAGGAAACACAGGAGTAATTCTGTTCCTGTTTAAATACTCTTTGAGGAAAAAAAAAATTGAGCTCTCCCAGTCTTGCTTTCCTTTTTCTTCTTTGAAGATGTCTTCAGTGATGGAGGAGGTCTATAATTGCTGTCTGTCATCCTCTGGGTTGGTCAGGGTCCTTGGTTTTAATCTTGGGTGCAGAACACACTCTCTGGGATAAGACATAGGTCAGGCTTGCCATTTTACCAACCCTTGTAGCTTAAGAGTGTTCCAGTGTTTACTCTCCCATTGCATTTTGTAAATTAAATGAAAGGAGACTTAGAACACTGTCAACACGATAGATATCCTAACTAGTGGGTCCTGGCAATTATTCAGCATCTGTACTTTCACAAGGCTTATCTATGTGTGCCAGCAGTATCTGAGCATCGGTGAGAGATTTTTGTCTCCAGTGTTTCCAACTCCTTATCCTAATGTTTCTTTTAATCCAATATTTACTCTCACAGGGTTGGGGCTTTTTTTTTGTGTGCTTTATTTTTGAAGGTTTGTTGTTGTTTTTGTTGTTGTTTTAATTGGAGTGGTGAGGGGGAACAAAATTGGCAGCAGTTGACCACATAGGGAAGCGTGCAGTGACAGTAATTCCATACTTGGGCCATGGCACCCTGCCTGCGGGAAGTGCAGATTGACACAAGGACTCTCTTACTGAATCAGTGTTTGTTTTTGCTTTTGTTGTTTTTATGGGTTTGGTTTTTCTTTTTTTTTTTTTTTTTTTTTTTTCTGGCTTGATTTTGTTTACAGTTTCCCAGCCAAGATTTGATGTACTCCGTAGACTTTAAAGCTAAAAGCACAAGTGGCTCTGCTTCCTTTTGAGATGAGGATTAAAAAAAGACAGCAAACAAACCCCAAACAAATAAGTGTAGGTGTGTATTTCCAGCCCTACTCTTCTTGGGTTTGCTCAGAAGGGATTTCAAGTTGAGTTTGCCCTACAAGGTTCCCATGGGGCTGGGGTCCACGGGGACAACTATCCTTTCCCAGCTGAGCTCACCAGGAGCTCCAAATTAATTTTTCTCTGCATCACGTCAGCCCTGTGAAATGTTCACTTCGTCCTTTGGCAGTGTCCAAAGGCAGCTCTGCAGGAAGCATGTATGCCCTGGGAAGGGGCTCATTCTACACACTGTCCACACTGTCTTTCTGACAGCAAAGTGTGACCCAGTGCAGCAAAACCCCAGGCAATAGGAAAGGTGCCTTGAGGAGTGGGACGAGCCCCAGCAGTGGCAGACTGCTGAATTGGGATGGCTGGGTGGAGGAAGGAGTGCTCAGCTCCCATTTCCTGGAGAAACCTCCATCTTCTGGGACGGAGCTGGTCGGCAGATGGCTGAGCCGCGGCACTGGGCTCTCTGGGGGTGTATAATTTCTCTGACTGTTCTGGACGCTGATACCCATGTTGGAAGGGAAGCCCCTCCTTAGGCTTGCTCCCGACGTCTTTATGCTCTCATTTTTTTGCAGCTGCTGCTAAAGATCACAGGCAACTTAAGCCAAAGCCTTGCCTGGTACTCTTGTGGATTGTCTGCAGTTATTTCTCCCCTTTGACACTGATGTGCTAGGTCACATCCTTCCCTGTGCCCCAGATTTCTTTTTATGTGCACAGAGGTCCACAATGTATGATTAAAATTTTCAACCGCAGGTACAATTCAGCTTGACCTCTTTGCTAATCATTGCAAGAAAAAAATAAGGTAGGGACCTCTGACAACAGCTCAGGGGGTTCAGAGCACAGTCAGGGATGAAAAATTACATTGGGCTCATGAGAGAAATCAGCTACATCCACTTGGGGCGTATTGTGTAGATAGTCATGCAGTCATGTATTATTCCACCACTTCCCCGCTACAGCTATCCAAATTGCTTTACATGTTGGGTGGCAGCTTCAGAGTAGGGGATATTGTAACAAGTGAGGGAAACTGCCTTGGTTTTCTGAAATATTAAAGGTGCTGCAGCTAGTGAAGTTGGGATGGGGAAGAAGACTTGATGTATGAAGGAAGAAGTTTCACAGTCTCAGAGTGCTCTGAGGTAATTAACTCTTCTGACCTTTTGTAGGTGATTTCTTTAATAGTTTTCTTTTGCTAATGAAGTGCATGGGAGAAGCTGTTGCTGTGTGGCAGGGGAAGGGAGAAGGGCAAGAAATGGTGACAATCACTGCGTGCCATGGTCGCTCCCTCAAACAGTTTCTAGGAGCACCATCTTACAGAATCACAGAATCACAGAATGACCCGGGTTGGAAGGGACCTCAAGGATCATGTAGTTCCAACCCCCCTGCCTAGCAGGGCCACCAAGCATACGCCTTAACTAGATCAGGTTGCCCAGAGCCCTGTCCAACCTGGTCTTGAACACCTCCAAGGATGGGGCATCCACAACCTCCCTGGGCAGCCTGTTCCAGGGCCTAACCACTCTCCTAGTAAAGAACTTCTCCCTAACATCCAACCTAAATCTTCCCTCTTTTAACTTAAAACCATATCCCCTAGTCCTGCTATTATCAGCCCTTTTGAAGAGTTTACTCCCCTCCTGGGAGTAAGTTCCCTTCAGGTATTGAAAGGCTGCAATGAGGTCACCCCACAACCTTCTCTTCTCCAGGCTGAACAAACCCAACTCCCTCAGCCTTACTTTCAGTGAAGAGCTGATTTTCCTTTGTATACTTGTTTCTTGAAACAGAACGTGTCCATGTACCAGTTCACTCCTGTGTGTTATTTGTAGGGAAAGGACATTTGTCACTTAATGTTGCTTCTGTTGATTGAGTGCTGTTACAAGTCTCAGTGATGCTGGGAAGTTTGGAAGAAGACGTATCTCTGTCTAAACTCAGTGATCTCCCTGCCTTCTTCTTGCCTACAAAAAGGGGGTTTGAAGGTTCTCAACTGCAGCAGAGACACCTAGGACTGCCAAAAGTGCAGGTGTGTCTTGGTCTTATTTGGAGCTTTAAAGAAAGGTATTTGACAACTGCATCCAGGTCATTCCACTCCAGGACCTTGTCTGTCTGATTCTTGTGTTCTGATTTTATGGTTAATGCTAAATGATTAGTCTCAAGCATTTATGTTTTATATGGGGAAGCTCTCCAAGGTCAGAGGTCTCACAGATGGCAGTGCTCCCTGTAGATTTTCTCTTCCAAACCAAGGGATCTGTTTCAGAAACCTTTTTCAAAGGGAAATTTAATGGAGACCAGCCAAGAGGAGACCATAGGTGTGGCAGATAGGTTGAAGACGAGCACTCCACATTTGTCTGGAGAAAAGAAGCCAGACCTCTTGAAGAGGGAAAATATAAATTGGGTAAGATTGAGAGTGATTGGGAATGCCCTGGGACATCTGGTTCCCATCTCTGGTTCTCATTTCTATCCTTATTCAAAGTGACAAATGCACAGTAGCCGTCTTTGAAAATTGATGGGGGTAGGAACTCAAAGTACTCTTGAGAACAGAGCTTGTAATGTGTTGGACACTGAGTGGATGGCGGAAATTTCTAGTGTTAGCCACTTACGTGAAAGTCAAACTCAAACCAAATTGGATAAGTCAACAGAGCCAGTCCCCAGAGAGAATGAGAGTTACAGAGGCAAAGATTTCAGATGATCTTTTGGAATTGTGGGGCTTCCTGGATCAGTTTTCTTTGAGAGTAACTAGTATGGTAAAGCAAGATCAATGAGCTCCTGTGAGTAGTAAGAGAATCTGTCCCTATTTTTTGATGGAAGAAAAAATTCAGCCAGAAGGCTAACAGGTCAAAACTCTGTTCCCTTTGTTGCTTCTTCCAGGCATGCTACGTCACCACTAGGATCCTGGGAAAAACGTGGAGGTTTTTTTAGTCAGTTTTACTGTAAATAGACAGGTTATCTATATCAGAGCTAATGAAATAATCTTCTGCCTGGAACTCAGGGTGCTGGAACTGAGATGCTTTTGGAAAGCTCATATTCCCCTTCCACAATGGACTTAACATCTGAATATAGGTGTTGGTCTGCTTTCAGGAGTGGATATTCCAGTCACTGTTTCTATTCTGAAATCTTGAGTTGAATCTATATTTCTTTCTTTCTTTCTTTCTTTCTTTCTTTCTTCCTTCCTTCCTTCCTTTCTTTCTTTCTTTCTTTCTTTCTTTCTTTCTTTCTTTCTTTCTTTCTTTCTTTCTTTCTTTCTTTCTTTCTTTCTTTCTTTCTTTCTTCCTTTCTTCCTTTCTTCCTTTCTTCCTTTCTTCCTTTCTTCCTTTCTTCCTTTCTTCCTTTCTTCCTTTCTTCCTTTCTTCCTTTCTTCCTTTCTTCCTTTCTTCCTTCCTTCCTTCCTTCCTTCCTTCCTTCCTTCCTTCCTTCCTTCCTTCCTTCCTTCCTTCCTTCCTTCCTTCCTTCCTTCCTTCCTCCCTTCCTCCCTTCCTCCCTTCCTCCCTTCCTCCCTTCCTCCCTTCCTCCCTTCCTCCCTTCCTCCCTTCCTCCCTTCCTCCCTTCCTCCCTTCCTCCCTTCCTCCCTTCCTCCCTTCCTCCCTTCCTTCCCTTCCTTCCCTTCCTTCCCTTCCTTCCCTTCCTTCCCTTCCTTCCCTTCCTTCCCTTCCTTCCCTTCCTTCCCTTCCTTCCCTTCCTTTCCTTCCTTTCCTTCTTTTTGAATGTAGTACCACGCTTCTTGCCAAGTCAAAGTCATTGCTGTAAGTTGGATTGGGGTATAATGAGGAAGAGGTAGTGGGAACACGTGGCTACTTAAGGTAAATGTATCATGCTTGAATATTTCAAAGAAAAAGCATAGTTTCAGTATTTTTTGTCCTATTATTAGTACTCGAGACTGAACAGACTTCACTTCAGGGTAGTTCTTCATTGTGTTAACTAAACATCATATGTGTAGGGAAATGTTTCAGGTTGTATATGCTTGATTGCTGGTATTAGTGGGACAAAACGATTACACTCAAATTGGAAATACCAATGATCTGCTTGTGTCATGCAGAGGAAACAATCTCTGGGCTGCAGAAGGCATTAGATCTGGCTACATTCAAGCATCTGTTGTTAAACACAACCAGGAGGCTGATAAAACTCATCCGGTGAAAGGAGTTGGCTTTGCGAGGTCAGCTTCCATTTGACGTCAGAAAGAAGCAGGCTGGTGGGGAACAATCTGCGGGGTGGTAACATCAACTTCTCTCCATCTGAGGAGGGAGGGAAACGCTGCCAGGTGGACGTGGCTTGAGGAATCGCGTGGCATCTGTTTCCTTGTTCTTGCAGTCGTTGTCCCATCGTGGTTGTTGTAAAGAAGTCCAGTCTTTCCCAAATGCATTAACTCTCCCTGTCTAATAGCTAACTTCCTATTGACTTTTAACAATCTTCCAGTTGGATCCTCCTCCTCTGTCTCTTTGCGTAAGAATAATAGCTTTTGTAGTAGTTAGAAATTTCTCGGGCAAATGCAATTCTGTAGTGCTGGCACAGTTCCATTAATCATATAGAGTAATGAGTTTGTGCCAAAAACCTATCAAGTTGAGCTGCCTTTTTGAGAGCTGGTGGGAGTGTGTACCCAGTGGTGTTCTTGCCGGCATATGGACTTCCCGTGTGTGCAGGAATGGCCGGGGTATGGGAGGGGGAGATCCCCTTCTCTGTGCTCAGGGCACAATGCTTAACAGACTAAGAAAGACTGGATAGTCTCGGGTGTCAAATTGATATAGATAGATCTTGAGAAAATTTTGTACGGGCACATGGGGCACATGGCCTCACCAGCCTTTTCTTTCATACCCTCCCCTCAGATTTTCAGCAGTCAGAATAAGCTTTCCTTAAAATACAGGCGGGAGCTCTTTGAGCTTTAAGTTCCATCAGGAGCATGTGTCAGATAGGAACATTTATCCTCAACACCAGATGAGGGTAAGAAATGCATTTCCTTGGATTATGCGGTGAGCTGCTGGCAAAGAAAGGGGGATTTAATGTGGCCTGGCTAGCAAATGAGGAAGATCATTTTAGGGGTTGGTGTTCAAGAAGAGCTCAGATGTTCAGTTTGATCATTCGGCAGACTAGGGAGGTAAGTGCTCTGGTCTGAACCTCACTCAGAAAGCACACGTTACCCTGCCGGGATTGCTGCACAACAGGCCCTGTGTGTTAACTGGGCCCTGTTGGTGTAACTGGAAGAGGGATGGGCAGGAAAAGGAGGCACCTTGGAGTCCAAGGGGAAGAGAAGAGGGGCCATGGCAGGAATATAGGAGGTGTATGGCGGCAAAGCTGAGAGGAAATAGTGGTGGTGGAGACAGTCAGCTTCTAAAGTTTCAAGCCACTGGACCAGTGCGTAGAAAATGATTGAAGGGACAGAGGGAGGAGCCTGGCTTATCGATGGCAGATGTGAGGAGTGAATGGAAAGGTGAAGAGTTGATTGTTCCAGGTGTTTCTGTCATGGCAAACTACATTACATGTGGATGTTTGTTTCCTTGGTTAGATCCCAGACATTTCACAGCTACCTGGAGGACATCATCAACTACCGCTGGGAGCTGGAGGAGGGGAAACCCAACCCTCTGCGAGAGTCCACCTTCCAGGAGCTACCACTGCGCACACGAGTCGAGATCCTGCACCGCCTCTGTGACTACCGGCTCGATGCAGATGATGTCTTTGACCTCCTCAAGGTACACTGGGCAGCAGGAGTGGGGACAGAGGGAATGGCCTGGCTGTGGGGTAGATTAGGGAATTTTGGGAAGGATATTTTGAGGCCAGGATCTTAGTGGCAGTGCCATGGGTCAGCAGTCCCCCATCTTGTTCCCCAGCTCTCACCTTGCAGAGGATCCAAGGCAAAGATGTAGGACTTACTTCTGAGGCTCTTGCTCTGTGGGGATGTGTTTGTAACACAGAAGTCACCAAACAAGTTGGCTTCATTAGCTACTCTTTCTGAGATGACTGAATTTGGAGATGCTCCAACTGCAGTGGCGGGGCTGAGCGAGCTGGGTCTGTGTTGCTGAGGGATGGTGTGAGATGAAAGGATAGGACTGAAGTGCACTGGGGGATGGGGGAAGAGTGGTGGAGAGGGGGAGGGAGCTTCTCAAGGCTGTACATGGCTGTCGCCAACACTAATTAGACCTTCACTGTCAGGAGCACCAGAGATGAAATGTTAAAACGAGAGAGGCCATTCAAATTAGATGCCAATCTCAATCCCTCCCTGGACGGAGAGCGAACGTTGCCTTCCCCCTGGAGAAACATTTTCCCAGATCAACCCGGAGGAGCAGCTGTACTGCTGTTGTGGCATGGTGGGAGGGAGGGAGGTGTTTGCGGAGGGGTGTCATCATCTTTTGTGTGACAGTGTGGCTGCTTTTCAACTTGTCACCGTCTGGTGGGGGGCTCCCTATGGGTGCAGGGCTTGGACGCTGACAGCCTCCGTGTGGAGCCGCTGGGTGAAGACAGCAGCGGGGCTCTGTACTGGTATTTCTATGGCACACGGATGTACAAGGAGGATCCAGTGCAGGCGAAAACCAACGGGGAGCTGGCTCCAGACAGGTAACGGACCCTCAAATGCCCCTATGCACAAGGCATGGTGGGAGGGGGGCAGCACAGCCAGCTTGGCCGGAGGGGTATCCGTCTGACTGCTGTTGTCACGGGAGGGGGTGGCTGGGAATGCAGGGCTGTGGCAGCGTGGGGCAAGCACGAAGTTGCCAAGCAGACTGTGAGCTGCCCTGCATGGCACAATGTGCTGGAGCCAGCCTGCAGCCTTTGTGGCACCAGCAGAGCCTGCTGCTGAGCGATGTCGCCCGATGTCGCCCGCCCCGCCACATTCCTCACTGGCTGCCCCGCACCACACCGGCGGCTCCCACAGCAAGCTCCCAGCAAGGGGGAAACCCTCATCTTCTCCTTTCCCTCTCTGTCCTGTGGCTGCTCTGATTTAATCCCTCCTTTGCTTTGGTTCCTCGCAGCTGTTCCAATATCCCTGCCCTTCTCTGTCCCTGCCAGCCACAGTTCCCGTGCTCAGCAGATATTTCATGGTGTTTTTGCCATTCTGCAGGGGATGTGGGGGACAGACAAATACCCCAAACGTTCCTGGGAAAACAGGCAAGAGACGAGGACGACCCCCAAAGCGGAAAAAACTGCTGGAGGAAAATTTGCTGAGGTATGGAAAGATAGCTCCTACAAGAGACATGGGATGCATGTGTTCCCAGAGGAAAGTCTCTCTGATACTTCTTGCAATTAAAAATATGATGTGCTTCTGGGGTTCCCCCGGTAAGTATGTAGATGTCATGCAGCCATAATTTCAATGCATCTCTGAAGTGAAGCAAGCTCAGGCTTGGTGGATGCTTTGATCACTTTCCAAAGAAAATTCTGACAGAGCTGGAAGCCAAGCTTGGTGAAACACTGGGTATCGCTCTTCCAGCTGCCTCACTTCTGATGCAGTTCCTCTGTGCAGTGTTAGGGGATATGCTCCTGATAAAGAGTACATTCACTGTGCAGCGCTTGAAGCCAAAATCTTAGCCACTTGAGTCAGTACACGTTTTGGGGTACTTCCCTTGAGTATTAAAATACTGCCCTTGCCAAATTCCAGCCTGCATCCCTCACTTCTTCAATTTTTTTAAAGCTATGATATGTGTAAGTATGTATGTGTGTTTCCGTATACATATGCATTTAGAACAAGTAGGTTTTTTTCCATGGTTTTGCTGTGTTGAATCATTGCTGCAACCTCATTCTTCTCTTCAGAAGCAGCTGCGTTTCAGTGATGTGAAGTAATGCATTTATTGTATAACTCCTTCTCTTTCTTTTTGGTAGGGAGAAGGCAGAAGAGAACTTGCTAATCCACGAGACTCAGATAAGAAATGGTAAAGAGATTTTTGTGGGGTCGGGGTTGATATGATCAGCTAACACAGCTTTTAAATTATCAAAGCCTGGGGAGATGCCTTTCTTGGGAAAGGGAGAGTCCGTCTGTCAGTGGTCTGGCAGAGTCTGGAAGGAGGGTTAGCGTTACAGGCTGCCTTGCAGCTGGGAGCCTGGGCACCTGACTGCTTCCTATCTTATCGTGGATTAGTTTGGGATGAAAAGATGTAACTTATTGGGTTACATGAGGCCTTAGGGGCCCACCTTCTCACTCAAGTTGATGGAGACAGGCTGGGAATGGTCCTTGCCTCTCTGGGGGTGAGCTGAACACAAGCCCCTGTTTATAGCAAGCACATTTTTCTTTCATGCCACATGCACGGACTGGGAAGAGAGTGAGGTCAGTGATGCCAAGACAGGGGAGAACCTCTGATTCTCCTCACCTCTCCCTCCTGATGGCTGTTGGTGGCTGAGCTCAGTGCTGTAAGTGCTGACTAGGGTATACCCAGCTAAGGGTTAATGAGGCAAGCAGAAAAAGAGAGTTGGCAACATAATGTGCAACTGAGTCTGAGGGGGCCTGTGCTCATTTGTCATACATGAGAATCCCTAGGCTTCCACATAACTCACAGGCTCAGCCTGCCTGTTCCACCACAATAAAAGGCAACTGTGGCATTGTCTTACCGTGCCTCATTCCCTTCTGCTTTTGTGCTTAGATTTCCTGGCTGCTGCTCTGGAATCGAGAGGCAGAGCTGGAGCTATGTGCATGAGGCACCGTGGGTTTTATCATATCATTGTTTACTGGCAAATTGTGCCATTTTAGCTGTGGAGTAATCTTCTGGTGGCACAAAGCAGCACGTTGGTCCTGGCTGCTTTGGAAGCCAGCGAGCCACAGGCAGCTGGCAAAGGAAGGGAAAAAGAGGGGGCAGACTTGGGGGAAGCATGCAGGTAAGCCCCAGTAGGGTTGGCTGTAATAGCTTGAGGTGTCACAACCCTCGGTCCTCCTCTGTCTCCTTTGGCCCAAGGAGACGGCGTCACAAAGCCAGTGTGACGGAAAGTTGTGTGAAGTTGCTCCTTTGCCATCTCAGTTACATGAACGTGAGCTGCAGCTGATGGCGAGTTCAGCTGTGTGCTGGCTTGTGACCTGGAGCTGCCATGGCATTAAGGTGTGTGACCAAGGGCAGGGGGCCAGAGGGAGGCCACAGCTCCCTAGCATTCCTGGGGCAACCTAATAGCTTGTGTACAGGAGCTGCTGACAGTTCAAAACCACAGAGGGACCAAGGTCAGGTTCAGAGAGAAAGAGGCTCTGGTTTTTGCATATTTTTACTTTTTTCACTGTTAATTTGCTTGAAGATGCAGTGAGAAACCGCATGACGTCTTCCGGTGGCAACTGTTGCTTTTATTCCAGTAGCCAGACATTAGCCTGGGTTTCCTTGAAAACCCCTCAGCCCAAAAGGATTTGAGCCAGTGTTTTCCCCCTCCCCAAACGCAATTCATCAGTTCTCTGCCTAGAGAGTGTCTTGGGGCAAAAGCATGCAAGTCGTAACCCATGAGGCTTCTCTTCTCTGAGTAAACATTTGTGCAGCAGGAACCGCGTTGCCTCTTTCCAGGTGGGTGTTCCAACCCCTGTGTGAGAGCCTTTCCTTCACCATTAATATTCAAATGTTTCACACAAAGCAGAATGGTCCCGAATGTCTTGGTAGTTGGGACATGCTTCAGAGCAGTGGGAGATCTGCTTCAGATCTGACTCTGGATCAAGCAGGGATGGGATGTGAACTGTAACTTCCCCCTCATCTGGCAGCCCGATGAACCCCATCCTTCACTTCCTCTTCAGTTCTTTCAAGTGCCTGCAAACAAAATGTTTCATTTGGGTAGGATGGGAGGTTTCATTCACCGCAGCAAAGGTTTGCAGCGCTAAAAAAAAACAAAAACCAAAAAGTTGGCTTATTTCAAATAACATTCATTTCCAGTGTTTTTATTCTGCTGCCAGACTAAATCAAGCATTTGCATTACTCTGTGTCCTGCTCTGGCTGACAGCCTCACCCCCTTACCAGAAACAAATGAAATCCTTTCCTCCGGTATGTCATAACTGGAACAGAGGGTGCCGCGCTGCCAGCACTTCTTCACCTATGTCATTCCCCTGTCTTGGCATCACTTGCAGTGTCACTAGGGGAGGCAACGGTACTTCAGTGGGTCAGGAGTTTTGGGTCTACAGCAATGATTATTTGTTCTCGTTGATGGCGCTTACCCTGCTAGAGCAGGTTTCCCATAGCAGTGACCCTGGACATTGTCTCTTGCTCTTCCCAAGCCCTGAGGGCAGGAGAAGAGAAGGGATAAAAGTTCTTAGCCATAACTGCTGTGGAGATAACATCCTTTCATGTTGTTGAAGGGTCCCAAGGGCCAGGCCGTGGGACATGGTGGCTGCTGTGCCAGACGGAAGAGGAATGGAGGCAGGTCACCGAGAGCTTCAGAGAGAGGACTTCCCTTAGAGAGCGGCAGCTCTACAAACTCTTGAGTGAAGACTTCCTGCCAGAGATCTGCAACATGATTGCACAGAAGGTGAGGAGACATGACATCCTGTTTACCTCTATCTGACCACTTCCAAGAGCACGGACGTTTGCTGACAGAAGGAGAGTTGACCGTGCAGACATCACCCCGTCCTGCTCCCACCTCCAGCTTGCAAGCGCCCTGGATACAGGGGCTGTCTAGCTTACCTAAAGGGAGAAAGACTCTCCCTGATGAAGTGGTAGGGCTAGGGATCTGATTCATGATTGCACATCAGCATTGGTAATATGGCTGAAGGGGTTACTGTCTTCAGCTGTATTCTGTGTCCCTTTCTTGCTAGCGGGGAATCTGTCTGCTTTGAACTGCTGCGATTTACTGCCTAGCTATTCTATGCAAACTGCCTCTGATTTCACTTTTACTGCAGTTTCTCTGCTGGCTCTACTGCAGGGGCAGTTGCTGCTTTGGCTGTCCTCTTTAAGTCTGCTTGAGATAGTGTGTCAGAGCCTTCAGACTCTGATGGGTTCTGTCCACTAAAGGAATGTTTTCAGATGGGTCAGAATGGAAGTGGGTTCCTTCAGCTGGAAGGCTTTGTAAAACTGGGCTCTGCAGGCAGCATGGTACTCTTGGACTGAGTTCAGTGTGTTTGCTACCCTTGTAAAGCTGACAGGGATTTCATGGTCACTTCTCGCCCCCAGAGTTTCTCCTGCTACTGTCACTGATGTGCCCCTAATTTCCTCCACTCTCTTTTTCTTTCCCTCAATTCTCAACCCTGTTTCAGGAGAAGCGTCTACAGCGGACAGAGTTTTCTCCCAGGTGGATGTCTGACCATCAGCCCATCAAACCAATCAAGCAGGAGGTGAGGGGGGGTGCGAGGGGGAGGACGAAAGAGGGAGGTGAGAGCAGATGCCTCCTGGGGGAAAAAATAAACCACAGCATCGCTATTCAGTGGGAAGGAGCCGTTTGAAAAGTGCTCGTGCTGAAAGAAAGATGGGTGGTAACGCCGGTCAAATGCAGGCTGACACTCAGGGTTTCTATGGCGAGCAGGGAGGTGCTGCCCTCTGGATCACGGAGGTAACCGGCCTTGCCGCAGAGGCTGGTGCAGCTGCATATGGAAATCTGCGCTCAGCCTGGGGAATTCCACTTCAATGAAAGTGCTGGCACATTCGAGGCAGTTCAAAGAAAAGTTGAAGAAGGATGAGAGGGCTGGAAGAACTGGCTTACAAAGGGAAATGACAGAAATTCAGCCAAGGGAAAAACGTGAGGCCGCAAACACATGAGGGTGTAGATAGTGCGGAGAGAGAGAATGACTTGATGCAGCGCAGAGCTGAACTAGGAGGAATCAGATGGAAACAAAAGTCACAATTTAGGCTGCTTAAGGAAATGCTTGTCAGACCAGTTCAAGCAGCTCTTTCCCTGCCTCCTCACCCTCATCTCCTCCACCCTGTTGATGGCATAGCGCTGCTGCTTGTGTGTCTGTGCAGTGAACCAGACCCAGGAAAACGACTGGAGTTAAATATAACCTTTTTCTTTGGTCGGGGTTATTTTTAACGTAGATCAGTTTTCCAATTCAGTTCACCACGCAGCCCCCAACAGTCACGTTGGCACAGCCAGGGGCACGGTACGGCGGAGATGGGGGGTCTTTGAACTGGCAACTGCTGCCCAGAGAAATCAGTCAAGCAACACAGGATTAGCTTTGGAGGAAAAAAGTGGCTTGGTTCTATCAGGCTGTGGCATAATCCCTCAATGCAGATGTAATGAAAGCGCAGTTATCTGGTGTTTTGTCCCAGAATGCTGTCAAACCCTGGGAAATAGAATGGCAGGGAATATTCCACGTGTGTCAGGGTTTCCTGCAAAACAAAGGAGAAAGTACAGCTCTCCACAATAAATATGATTACTTAGAATACATAGAGGAAGGAAGAGCCTCTCATCATGCTGGAGATAAAAGCCTGCAGAGAGGAAAATAAGACCCTGGTGATGGTCAGTTTGGGGCCAGCGTTGCTCTCTGCAAAGCCCCCCATCCAGGAAGCACAGGGCCACATGTTTGTTCGCAGGCAGCAGAAATCCCAGTGGAGAAGGGGAGTGGGAAACACATGGAGCCTGAATGATGCTAATCAGTACCGCAGGTGCTCCAGGTCTGTGGCTGCAGAGGGTTGTTAATTGCTGCCTGTGGGCCAGTGAAACCTTTTCCAGCAAGCGGGGGCCCTTCCAGCTCCTGCCCTGCTGGTGAGCAGGGAACCAGGCAGCACCAGGGTGGTGAATCTCCAGACGGCACTGCCAGCCTCCTGCAGAGAAGTGGCATTTGTGTGTGCTGCAGGGAGCCAGGGAAGGTGCCAGCATGTCTGATAGCTCACTGAGCGAGGGGTGGGCAGCAGGAAAACTTCTAGGAGAAAACCCACGTCCTGTGCAGGGGTAACCCCCAGCTCCGTGAGGTGGATGCCACGTTTGTGTGAGATACAACTGCTCCATAGGCTCCTAATCCTGCGGGGGTTTCTCAACAGGTGGTTCAGATTAGCTCCTCATTAAGGAGCTGCCTGAGCAGCACCCTCATTAGAGCAGTGCTATAGAAATTGGAGCAGGGAGGGTTTGAAGGGCAAGGGGCATCTGTGCCTCCGGTTCCTCCTGAAGTCTGATACCCACTGTCTGAAAGCAAATGGAAAGATAGAAAATTTGCCCTTTTTGGGGTCTGGGGGAGGCAGCAATGTTGTGTCCTGGAGTGCTCTCTGGCGGAGGGAAGGAGATGGTGATGCCGTGGTTGCAGATGTGTGGGTTGTTTCATGAGAACGTGAAGCCAGAGAAATGTTCTTTTCCACCTCTTCTTTCAAGAAGAAAGTTTAACTTGTGTTAGTTTCTTGCAATTGTTGTACCAGTAGTTATCTGCTTCTCTTGGATCCAGTATGAGTTTGGGACCTCCTGTCTAATTTTGTTTGGTTTTGTTTGCTCTATTTTTTATTTATTTTTTAATCCTGAGATATGAGCCCTGTCAGCTCCAATGGGTGTCAGTGGGGCAGCAGGCAGTAGGTCCCTCTGAAAACCAAGCTATTTCTGCATCTGCAGTGCCTTGAAGTGCCCATCCCAGCATTGCCACTGCTGCACGTGCTGTGACTGTGGGCATCTGCTGCAGCCTCAGATGCCTTCTAGATCAAGTTTGTCATTTCTGCTTTTCCTTTATCTTATGAGATCTGTTAGGATGACATTGTCTACTTCGCCTGGAATTGACTGCCTGCTTTGTGAATACCACCTTTGTGGTGAGTCAGTCTGGAACGTGGCGTGGATTCTGTATTGCGCCATTACAGCATACAGTGCTCAGTGCACCCAGCGGGCTTGGAGAGGTCCCGGTGTCACCACTGCTACTTGGATGTTGTGTTTACGATTCTGTAGGTATTGAATGATGGATGCTGTATGAATCTAGGGAAAGAGGAGGTCTTACCTGTGTACCACCTGCACAAATCAAAGTGGCGTGCCAGGCTGGCTTAGGTTTACTGGCTAGAGAACCTAAAGGCTGATGGTCACATCCTTAATTAAATCCTTTCTGTGCTGACTTCTGGTGACTGGTTTCTGCTCTCCTCTTTCTCTTCCGAATGGCTTCAGAACACAAAGGGTTTTTTTCTTGTTTCTATTATAATGTAAGGATTGGACAAGAAATTCAGAAGAAAACTGTTCCAAAACTGTCGGGATCAGCTGAAAAGCTATGTGCAGTGTGTGAGTAGAGAATAGGATAGTAGAGTGGTTAAGGAAAAGGTGAAAGGAGTAGAAAGTGAAAATGTAGAGCCTAATTCTCTAAGTTCTTAATCTCTTGTAGGTGATGTACCAGTGTCAGTAATGGGAATCCTGTTGTTTATGTATTGATCAGTAGGTGAAAGCAGCTGAGAAAGACAACTGGAATGATTAGGAGTCTGGAAGGATTTCTTTACAAGGAAACATTTAACCTAAGTACAGAAACGCAGAAGTTTTGTTGCAAGTGTGAGGAAGCCCATAAACACTGGAATGTGGTTGAAGAAGAGGGACATTTATGTCAACCCTGCAAAGCGTAATTAGGCATAATTGGATGGAATGAGAGGATGAGAAATTAACTTTGGACTGAACATGGCTAACCTAAATGAGTGTGGGCTCACAGAACTGCTTCCCTAGGAAAGCTGTAGAAGCGTTAAGTACTGATAGCTGGCAAAGATCTAAACAGGGAAAGAACACAGGCGGAGTTCCCTGGTGGTGAGATCATGCTGTGGGTTTTGCCTAAAAAGATCAGCACAGAGTAGGTGTTCTTGCTGTCCAGTCTGTCCCTAAATGCAGGGCATGGTCCTGACATCGTGAAGAATCTTGTGCTAGGCGATACTTTTTGTAACTGCTGGTGGTGGGAGCATAATTATCCTCCAGTATTTCTACTGGGGACAGTTAGATAACATGCAATGCTCATTGTGGGAAGCTACAGGGGGATATTGTAGGGTAGCATTCTGTAGGGGGAGGAAAGGCAGAGAGGGAATGAATGTATGGTAAAACCAGACAACATTTCTAGGCATTTACCAAAACACTTTGAGGTTTCCCTTCTAGATAATGAAACAAGTACAAAATAGTAACTATGGTGCCAGATTTCTTTTTTTTTCCTGTGGATTCTAATAGGCCTGGGGAGGTTGATGGTCTGAGCACCAGCCAAGGAACTCCAGCCGATTGCTAATCCTCAGGAAATGCCTTCTGCCTAAGTGACAGTTGCTGGTTAGTCACTGAAAATGAAGGTGAACAGAACTGCACGCATATAGTTCTTTTCTAGTTGACATTGCATGCTGATCAGGCACACGTACCTTGATCTTGCAGAAGTCAAAGAGTTTAATTAAATTAAACCAATAAAGGTTATTCCACACTGTCGTATACGTACTTTGCACTTTATTGGAGAAACAGGAGCAGGCAATTCCTGGTCTGGGAAGTGCATGGTTTTAAGTGGGATCAAACACAGCCTTACAGCCTGCTGGGCACGGGGAGGTAAGGAAGTAGGGCAATAAAGAACCAGGCGTGCTTGAATGAGAATGCTGGCCAGGGGACTCAGTAGAAAAAAACTGCCCAAATAAACGAGCAAGAGCTAGTTTAGGGGAGATTAGCATACAGAAATACAGTTTGAAAGGAAACACAAAAATACCTTGATGTAGGGCCACACTGGCCTCTTTTTTTGTCCCAAGTACTGTGTATTTTATAGTAGAGCCAGGTTCAGCAGAGTAGTTTTTTCTGCTTGTTCTTGTAGCTCAAGACTCGGTTAATGGAAGGAGTAGAAGGTGTTGCATAGAGATATCAGTAGCTAAAATTCTTTGCCCAGAAGGGAAATATGAGTTATACATCTCTGATGGAGCAGCAGTTTGTCTAACCAATTACTTCTTCCTTCTCCTTGGGTCAGTAGGGTTTCATTGCTTGACAAGTAACTTTCCTTTACATCTTGCTTTTCATCTGAGAATTCATATGTACAAATCTTTTTGTTGTTGTTGTTCCAGCTGTTCACTGTGTCTAGTACTCAAAGTAAACCTGCCTCTGTTCAGACTTGAATAAGACAGTGTATTACATATTTTCTGTGCACTGTTTTGTCACAGGTAAACCCAAATGTGCTCAGTTCAATGGAGAAGCAGAGGCGCAGAGAGGAAGAAGAGGAGCGTCAAATCCTTATAGCAGTGCAGAAAAGGGAGCAGGAGCAGCTGCTAAAGGAAGAGAGAAAGAGAGAAATGGAGGAGAAGGTCAAAGCAGTGGAAGGTACGTGCAATCAGCGTGAAGCAGAGCTGGGAGATTTCAAAGCTGAGACCAAGGTCTCGAATTAAGAACTACCATTTGCATTCCACTCCTGCAAGACAGGGAGATATCTCTTCTTGGACTTGGCTCATACAAATTGGCCTGACAGTAGTTTCGTTTTGCCTTGTCTTCCGTCTCTGTGTTGATGACTGTTGTCTTAGTGCCTTTCAGTTTTGTTTTCTTCTTTGAGTTATACTCATTTTCTCCCACTATTCATAGTTTTCCTCTGCTTTCTCCTTCCGTCTTCCTGCTGTGGTCCTCATGTATTTCTCTGTGTGCAGGATTAGCTGACTTAACTCTTGCTGAACAGCCATTTGTCCTTTTGGCCTATTGCGTGATGCCCTTTTACAGGGCAACAGGGAAGGGGGCGACATGGGAGTAGCAAGAGTAGAAGTTTTATATTGCTACTGACCTCATCTGCTAGAGAACTGAAGATGAGAGGACCAGACTAAACAGAGCACTGGCAAGTGACAACTTCAGTTCTTTTTTGCCACAGTGGTTGGCTGGGCTGTTGCAGCACCAGGGAAATGCAACGTCTTCAGAAAACTGTTCTCATTCTGCATGGCAGTATCAGTATGGTGAATCCTTACATTGATAAAGAATCAGAAGGAGATGGGGAAAAAAGTTCTTGCAAGCTCCATAAACTTCCCAATATGAAACAGTTTGCTACCAGATGTTTGGTAGCAGACCAGATGTTATCTAAGAATAGCTTCTTTTACCTGCTTACTTTCTAACCTTTTGAGAATCCAATTACTTACTTGGCCCTCATATATTTATGGTTGCCAGTCCTGGCTAATCTGGTGCTCTAAATTCGGAGTCATCCAGCTTCCAGATCTGCCACAGACATCTGTTTTACCTTGGCATATTGCATATTCTTTGTACTTTAATTCTCTACCAGTGGAGACAAAATTAATCTTGAAGATCCTGAAGATCTGCAAAGACAGATGTGATATTCAGTGTTGGCCTGGTATTGTTTTCTTGTAAGCTGTGTCAGTTTTTGGGTAGACACAACTACTATGCCATCTGATGTACTAGGGCTGCTCAAGATACTGGCATGGGGCTGGTCAGTAAATTGTTTTAAGCTGTTTCGTATTCATTAGTGCTTCCCTTTATCGGCATGCCTGTATTTTGGTTTGAGCAGTTTCTTTCAGTCTAGTTCAAATTTTTCCCCAGTAAGTTTAAGTCAGCTAAGTCAAGAGAAGTCCACTTTTAAAGTGATGCAAAAGTTGTTTGGAAAGGTTATTTAAATCATTTGTTCAGTTAAAACGCTTCAGTATTTTTCATCCCTAGAAACGGCAGCTTTCCAGGAAAAACTCTGGCTTCTTAACCATCTTTCCTTATTGTCAAGCACATCGACCATCAGCATAGCACTGTGATAGTTCTTACGATGAACAGAAAGTCATTTGAAAATGAAGTCATTTGTTTTGCTTGGCTCAGACTGTTTTTTAAACTGGACATCCCCTGACTGAGCTTTTAGGGTAGCAAAGATTTTATTGTGTTTTGCCTTCTTTTGTTAAATCCCAAGCGATTTTCCGAGGTCTTTCATAGAGAGCTGATATGAAACACAGAATGGAATGTCTGTGCTCTTTGAGACTTCATCAGCACTTCACCTGGCTCTCGTTTTTGGATTCTGTGCCTGTTTTCAGATGACTTTCCTCTTTCCAGGATGGGATTTCACTTCCCTCTGCTCCAACACACAGCCTATTCAGTGACCCTCCTGCTGGGCCCATTTGGACTTTCCTGACTTTAACTTAAGCAGTTTTCTAGATTTCTACCAGAACAGAACATTAGTCTTCGAGTTCTCTTCCTAGATGCTGCTCAAACGTTACCTCTCACATACCTGACTTCCTAGCTGTCTGAGGTACTTTTTAGGGCATTGGTTAGCTTTTTATTTAGCAGCAGAATGTCTATGGAAGTGGTGACTCTAATGTTAGAGTAAGAATTCTAAGAGCATACAGAGAGAGCTATTCTGGAGATGCCCGTTTCTAGTTTTCTTGTCCACCTGCTCTCCATCTCAAGCTTTCTTTTGGCAGAAGAGAGGAAATTCATACCCTTCCACCAGAGCAGGTGCCCCAGGTGGGGCCTGTTTTCTGGGGTGTTTTTTCTGTATCATCTCTCCTTGACTATTTTCATAGACAGTTCCGCTTCAGCAGAAGGTTGATAAAATTGCAGGTGTTTAGCAAGTCAAATGAATTCAGATTTGCTTTAACAAAAAGGAAATGAGGGTCATAAGAGTCCATAAACTATATATTATGAAGCAGTCTGTTAGCCAGCTGTCTGGTTGCAAACCACAGGTTATATTACTAACATTGCTTCTTCCTGTCTCTCACCTCTTCAATGAGGCCTGTCTCAGTGGCCTTCCAGTGTGGTGGCTTACTTGCCCTGGCTGTGAAGGCCCACCTGAACAATCTTCCCAAAGCTAGCTCTGGTGATGGAGAATATTACTGACCCCAGCTACTCAGTGCTGCCCAGATGGGAGAACTTCACTCATCCTTCAGCACTGCTCTTTATCAACCTCAGTGCAAAACCAGCTGCCTTGAGTTCACGTGGCTGAGGAATAATTGCTCCTTCTTGACAGCATGGGAATAGCAGTGAACAGCTGCATGGATGGTAGCTTAACTAGCCAACTCTTTCTATTGAACTGATCTGTGCCTTAGTCTGTCTTTTGAACTTCTCCCTTTGTACCATGCCATGGTCAGGAACTTTTCTGGAAACTGGCTAGGAGAGCATCTGCGTCACAGTATCATGCCAAAATTGCTGATGGTATAGTCAAAAAAAAAAGGGAAGAGATGTGTTTGTGGTGCATGGAATTCTCGCAGCTCCTCTGTTTGTTTGCTGTTTTTACTGAACGAACATTTCAGTGGAGCTCTTGAGAGCCACAGGAGCTGCCTGAGATTTCCCAGCAAAACACTGTTGTCAAGGAGTGCTGAATGGCTTCTTTGCTCATCTCCCCTTCTTGCTGCAGAACGAGCCAGGAGGAGGAAGCTTCGTGAAGAGCGGGCCTGGCTGCTGGCACAGGGAAAGGAGCTCCCTCCTGAGCTTTCCCACTTGGATCCCAGTTCCCCTACCAGGGAAGAGCGAAGGACCAAGGATCTGTGAGTAGGCAGCTGTGCATGCAGCGCACCCGTGCAGTGAGGCATTTGTAGGGAGGGGAGTAGTGTGATCATTCATGTAAATGAGGAAGGAGAAATGAGGTTGGAGTGCAGCAAGGAATAAGGTGAGAAACATCTGGATTTGTTCCACGCTAGAGGAGTGTTCGAGATGAGGCCTGTTAACATCATGGCACTGCATCTGTTGTGGAAGGGAAGATGAGGCAAAAGGAAATACTTTGCATGTCCTAAGCCTGTATTCACTGTTGTTTTTTCAATTACAGTTTTGAACTGGATGATGAGTTCACAGCCATGTACAAAGGTTAGTTGTCCTGTCCCGCTTTTCTTCTTTGAACGACTCCCCTGGGCACGCGTGTCTAACAATTGCCTGTCTTTTGTGACTACCAGTTCTAGATGTGGTAAAGGCTCACAAGGATTCTTGGCCTTTCTTGGAACCTGTTGATGAATCGTATGCTCCCAACTACTACCAGATCATTAAGGTAGGGAAGACAATCCAGCTTGCCTGACTGATGCTCTTTGTTGACTGGGGTGCAATTATTTATTAGTGCTTTGAAGTTCTGTGGGCTGTGTTATCCTCAAAGTCAAGGTGCAGGTGTTCCTTTTGGTCTAGGAAGTGTGCACTGAGAGTCTCTGCCCTGCATGCCTTTCTGTGAAGAAGCTTGTAATTTATGTAACACTGCACTCACTGTAACTTAAGGGAAGCTTTGTTGCGTTGCAGGCCCCCATGGACATCTCTAGCATGGAGAAGAAGCTGAATGGAGGTCAGTACTGCACCAAGGAGGAATTTGTGGGCGATATGAAGACCATGTTCAGGAACTGTCTTAAGTACAATGGTGAAGGCAGTGGTAAGAGCAGTAAGATGTTAAATTCATCTATTTTCAGTGCTGAGTCAAAACAAGTACTGATCTCTCCCTACTCACCAGAACTGGATTTATGCTTACTCTTTTCCAGGGTATTTTTGAGAGTCTGGAGGAAAAGAGTAGGAGCTCCTGAGTAATAATAAAGCCCGGGGATTAGGTTTTTAGCACAACTGCCATGCTGATTTGTGGTCTGACACAATGGGACTCATGTGTTGGTGGATAGTGAAGATGGAACGTACAAAATCTGTTTTATTTTTGTGGGGTTTTTTTGTTTGTTTGTTTGTTTTACAAGGTTGTTCCTTTGAGTGCCTGCATATGTTTCTGTGCTTCTTTGTCTCATACTGTCTAACATATACTGTGAAGAGCAGAGGAGTCTGGTCAGTCCCTGATTGCAGAGTAATACAGAAATCTAAGAAATGAGCCTTTGGGATGGAAAATGTATCTTTTTGTTTAGCTCCCTTGGATGTTGAATGAATAACATGAGTCCACAAATGGAAAACCCTGAGTTTAATTGCCATGCCAATTAAAATTCTGCATGTTGCTTAGGTAAGAAATGACTTCCCATATGGTGGGTCATCACTGCACACTGTCTTCAAAGTGAAATTAGCTCGAGCTCTTTAGCTTGTCACTGTGGGCCCCGAGTAAAAGCATTCCTGTGCTGCCACTGGGAGAGCTGTTTCCCAAGGAACTTCTGGGCTGCTTCAGTAGAAACAACTGGAAAGTCGTTTGCTTCAAGCCCTTGTCATTGACACCTCTCACATGTCTTTTTTTATTCTTATCCACTCCAATGAAATGGAGCCCCTCTGAGCAGAACTGTACCGTGGAATGACACAATTATGACACCGATATTTGTAATAGCTTTTTTCTGTCGTGGTTAGCAGATGCTTTAAAAACTGCACATGGATAAAATGTCTCTGTTGAGTTTATATATTTTTTTCCTCTGCCCTGTAGCATAAGCAGAGATCTGAACTGGTCCAAGAAAAGCCTCTAAAGATAATCAGATAGGTCTGGAAGTTAACATTTCTTCTCTCAGCACTGCTGGCTAGCTGTGCAGGTCACACATCTCTGCAAACAGAGGTGGTGTCCGTCGTAATGTAATTCTTGGCACTATTCTGGGACATTAGCTTAACGCTGACTGTGCAAGCCGTGCCGCTAGCGGTACTTTGTCATGCCTGTGTGCCTGTCCTCTGGTGGGGTTACTGAACAAATCTGACGTTGCGCTGCTTATCAAGTTTAAGAACATAAACCAAAGTCAACTAGATAGAAACAGAAGTCTTTCTCTGAAAAAACTCTGTAGAGATCAATTGGCTGGGGAAAAAAGGAAAGTCCAACGTTGCTTAACTGTTCTCCTCTATAAAGTCTGTCCCTGACATTGCTGAATTTTTTTCGTGGCAGAATATACCAAGATGGCTTACAATTTGGAGAGGTGTTTCCACCGAGCAATGATGAAGCACTTCCCTGGGGAAGATGGAGACACAGATGAGGAATTCTGGATCAGAGAAGATGGAAGGCGGGAGAAGAGGAGCCGGCGGACTGGCCGCTCCAGTGGTGGCAATGTTTGGACTCGGTCACGAGACTCAGAGGGACCAGGCAAAAGGCAGCAGCGCCTGGAAAATGGAGGGAAACCTCCACCATTTCGAGCTACTTCTAGGGCTCCTGCTTCTTCCTCCTCTTCCTCGTCCTCCTTCTCCTCATCCTCTGCGGAAGATCCAAGTGGAAACCCCATGCAGCCTCCTCGAGAAGTGGGCCCTTCCAATGGGAGAGGTTTCCCCCGCTCGCTGCAGTATGGCGGCATGCCCAGCCCTGTGCCACATCCTGGCCAAATGGTAAGGAGTGGTTTCTGATGTTTTTTTATCCATCAAGCCTGTGGAAGCAGGGAGGAAAAAAAAGAGAATAAAACTCTGTGGAACGTAGGAAGGATATTTTCCCAGAGATCTGAGGGCGATTTCTCAAACTGAAACTTTTTAGCCCTTAAATTTTACCTGAAACAGTTGAGTCTTACCAGGTCTCCACATAGTTGGTTGGGGAAAATGGACAGAAAATAGTTACTGTTAGGACAGTATGTTGAAGCTAGAAGAGTAGCTACTTCAGTAACCGGAGGCTGTTCCGGATTCCTGCCACAGTAGTGAGGAGCGGTCTGGTAACATTCTATGTCAGTAAGTAGCCACATATGCTTGGTCAGCCTCTGCTCCCCCACTTCTATTCTCTCTTCAGAGAGGTACCCCATGTGCATGTAAAGTAGTCACATTTCCTCTTTTAACCTCCAGTTTATGATGCTGAGCAAGGCAGCCTTCTTTTGTCTCAATTGTTTACAGATGCCTGGTAACTTTGTGCCATCTGCGTACTATTGCATTTCGTGCTTTGAGTATTCATAAAGGCTGTAAACAAAACCACACACAAGGCCACCCTGGGCTGTAGCAGTGACCTCCCTTTAGCCTGACGTTTCTTCTCTGAGGACCACCTGTTCTGCCTGTTCTATGGGCCTCTCTTCACCCATCCTTCACTGTCTTTTCCATTTTAACCAGTGATGTCTTGTGGTGCAGTGTGACAGCTGCTCCTCTGAGATCCAGGATACCCCCCCACTTTTTAGCTAGGAATCAAGTAACATTTTTAGGGCCGTTCTTGTGATGCAAGCGGTGGAAGCAAGTAGGAGAGCTGGAGTCAGCTATTCTTTTGAAAGCAATCCAGCACGTTCCCTGCCATTCTGCTCAAATGCTCCGAGGAGAGGAACACTGTCCCCTCCAGTCTCCTTGTTTGCTCCTAAATAGCTGGGAGTTGGGCAAGTGTACCGCAGCTTGAGCCCAGGGACACGTGAGTGAGAAGGAGTGGGGAACTGTCATCTCATGAGAAAGCCTATGGGTTTTTCATGGTATCTCCAACAAGCCCGTCTGCTTTTCTGAGTGGTTCTTTTGATCTTGACTTCTCCATGCGTGGAGCAGCTCTGCTGCCTTTTTACATCTCACAAATGGTTTTATTTCTCCCTCCCACACGCCTCCTTGTTCCCCAGAGACCAGCCGTACCGGGAACATTTGGACCTCTGCGAGGATCGGATCCAACAAAACTCTATGGCTCTCCGCGAGTGCCGGAGCCCCATCCTGGAGACCCGGTTCAGCAGCACCAGCACTTTGCTATGCAGGTAAAAACAAACAAGTGGGAGAAAACAAACAAAAACCCAAACAACACCACAACCCATAGCTTCCAGAAACGCTGCTATTTGCTTGGCTAATAACGAAGCAAAGGCACCCTGCAGGTCCTCATTGCTCCCCTTGGTGCCTCTCTTCAGGGCAATTTGCTGGCACACTGGTGATGGTGCTTACCTACTTTCCTCCACCTGATACTCAGCCACTCTCTCTCCTTCCCCAGCCGGCCGTGGGACTGAGTGAGCACCGTGGGCACAGGCTGGCCACTCCCGAGAAGCAGGTGTGTGCAGGGCCGACCCACATCGCTGGTCTTGGACCCCGTCCCAGCGCCTTGCAGCTGGGATGCATGAGTGGACCCCCTCCTGATGCCGTCTACTCACCAGCGCAGTTCCAGCAGGGATTCCTTCCTCCCAGGCACAACGGGCCTCCAGTGAGACCACCAGAGGGTTCGGAGATGCCACCAGGACACATGTACCGGCCCTACAAGTACCTGAACCGCGGGCACCCTGCCCTGTGGAATGGCAGCCATGGAGCCAGCAGCCAGAGTGCAGTGGGGGCAGAGGAGAAGGCACCCATGGGGCCAGCACCCTCGCTCCAGCCTCGCACCATCGGCCATATGATGGAGCCCCGGGCCATACGGCCACCTCTGCCTCCCAGCCAGTGGACTGAGCAATCAAACTTTCTACCTCATGGGGTTCCTCCCTCAGGGTATATCAGGCCACCTGGGAAAAACACCAGCCAGAGGATGCCACAGCCACCAGCTGCTCTTTTCGGGGGACCGCCTCAGGTTCAAAAAGGGTGCCAGGGTGGGGACTCCATGATGGACAGCCCAGAGATGATTGCCATGCAGCAGCTGTCATCCCGTGTGTGCCCGCCAGGCGTGCCTTACCACCCTCGCCAGCCACCCCCACCGCACCTTCCTGGGCCGTTTCCCCAGCTGGCTCACGCTGCCTCCACTGGCGTGCCACCCCCAAAGCCTGTCATGGGGAATGGGAGCTCGCAGGATCAGACCATGGAGCCGGAGAGCAACCAAGGTAACACCCCAGGGCACTGACCCGAGACCACCCTGCAGCTTTTCATCTGTCCTCGCTGCTGCCAGGGACTCTGGATGTAGAGGATACAGAGGATCCTTCTAGCTGTAGATGTCTGTTCATTGCAGGGAAGTTGGATTGATGACCCTTGAAAGGTCCCTTCCAACTCAAAAGATTCTATGATTTTTGTGCCTATGGAGAGCAATGAGCTGTGCCCAGTGGATGGGCGCTCACAAGGAGTAGCTTTACTGCTCCAAACTCTTGGCATACCAAGCATAGTTGTGTTGCCAATGCACAAAGCCTGTATCTGCAGATCTGGTTTTATTCAGGTTTGCACCGTTAAAGAAGTAGGAAATATGTTCTTTCAGACTCACCAGAGATCATTTTAAACACTGGCAGAGGCTCAGCAGCAAAAGCGAGTTTTAATTCTAGAGATGAATGAAATTACTGATCAAATAGTTGTGGGGCACATCGTTTATACGCATACTTTTTCTTTTATCTATTTTATATATTTCCTGCTTCAGCCATCACTTAGGTTTTCCTAAGATTTTTTTTGCTTCACTGTAGCCTGCCAGAGGTCTCCTCCTTCCCAGTTATACCTGCAAGTTATCAGTTTGCCTTTGGGTGCAAATGCAAAGCACAGCCTGTGATGCTTCTTACAGCTCACTTGGATTTAATATAAGAATTGAGTCTGCAGAGAGTTAGGTAAGGAGAGTAGATGTTGTGTGAGTAAATGGTTTAAATACACTTCTTTGAGTATCTGTCAGTATGACTCTCTGAAATGCACATGTGCCTCGTGAGCTTAATGTCTCAGTACCTTCACAGAGGAGGACTGCCAGCAAGGCGCTGAGCAGCCATGTCAGTTCAGATGGGATGGCGACCTGTCATATGTGCCACCACAAGTTTCTTTCTAGTGGAATTTCATTCATTCTAGCTGGTAATGTAGAGATCAAAAAAACCTTGAACCTAAAGTAGAGATCAAAAAACCCTGGAGATCAAAAACAAATATTTCATTAATTCTAGCTGGTAAACTAGAGATCAAAAACCTTGTATTTTTTATCAATGCCTTGTGTGCCTTGCAGTAAGAAGAAACTCTTTCCTTGTGTGGCATTGCTTAAAACTCATTATCATTTAGCTGTGCTGGATGTAGAACAGAGACCAGGAGAAGAACACTGGGTGATTTCGTAGAAGAGTGGCCACATCTTTTTACATAGTAAATAATGAATAGGACAAGGGGGAATGGCTGTAAACTAAAAGATAGGAAATTTAGGTTAGATATTAAGAAATAATGCTTTACTCAGAGGGCACTGAGGCCCTGGCACAGCTGCTCAGAGAAACTGTGGATACCCCCATCCTTGGAGCTGTTCAAGGCCAGGTTGGATGGGGCCATGGACAGCTTGAGCTGTTGAGAAGCATCCAGCCCATGGCAGGGGGTAGGAACTCGAAGGTCCATTACCACCTCCGCCTTTCCGTGTTCTCTGAATCACAGTTGGTTAAAACATGGCTGTGATCAGCTTTTCAGTACCTCAGTTTCTGGCAGTGCTCTTGCCCAACTGCAGGCAAGCAGGGTTTGTGGCCCAGAAGGGGCAGTACAACCTGAAATCAAAAAAAGCCCCAGCTTTTAACTCACTTTCTTGGGGAACGAGCAGTATTTTCCAGCGCTACCTTTCCGTGAGGCAGCCTCTGCATGCCCATCTGTTGTCAGACTGAAGCCATGTGTGCCATGTTACACTGATGGTGATTTGCTGACTACAGTGGGGTTGTATCTTAATGGAAATAACAAGGATTCAGTTCACATATGCCATCTTTCACAGAGAGGTGTGTACCCTCGTGAGTAGTTCTAAAAAGAGCTCTTGTGAAAGAACAAGCTCTGAAGAGGTTGCCCAACTTTACAGAAATGCCCTTTGGGATTTCTAAGGGTCTGTGAAAGAACAGTTCTCCGTTGGCTGTGGGCTACAGGCCCACAAAGCTCACGTTTATCCTGGTGCTGTGTTCTGGCCATCATGTGAATAGAGTTGAGTAGGGGTGAGGTATTTTAGGCTTTGAAGTACTTTGAAATCTTTGATGGAACCATCTTCATGACTTTAGGAAGTCATTCCCTTTCCTTTTGCACAGTTCAGCACCTTGGGGTTCTATCTCCATCCAAACGTTGAGGATTTGACAGAGCTACCCCTCAAGTTTTTGCTGAGGCTTTGTGTCAGCAGCCGTAGAGGAGGGAAACCCATCATTAATGATGCTTCTGTTCTCTCTGACAAAAGTAGGCCCTGGGAGGTTGTTTTCGGTCGTCTGTCTCAGCTGGCAGGAATTACTTTTTGACCAATTGAATTTGGGTGGGCATGGGTGTGGGGTCAGGAGGGCTGCCTTCCAAAACAAGACCAGCACCTGATGTTTCCCCCCCTTTTTTTCCAGTGGAGCCACTGGCAGGCGTGGAGGAGAAGGCTCAGTGCATTGGCATTCCCGACAGGGCCTACGCCAAACTCCTACCTCATCCCAAGCCTCCCCTGCCCATGGAGTGCGCCCGGCGCAACTTGCCCCCAGATGGGGAGGGAGATGGCTCCAGTCTGAAGAGCGATCTGAAGGCCAACCAGAGCAAGGGCACGTGGCCAGCCGAGAGCAGCTATGCTGGCCCAGGTGCCCAGGGGTGCATGAGGGACCTGGCATCCACTCCTGAGCGAGGAGGACCCGTGTCTGAGAACGGGGCAGTGGGTGAAGGGACAGCAGAGAGCAAGGGGCTGGCTGGAAGCCTGATGGAGAAGCCCCTCTGCAGTGGGGGGAAGGCTCTGCCCGAAGCGGCTGTGCCTTGCATGGGGCAGGGCACCAGCCTTTCTGCCATGGATGCTGGCACCGTGGGGGCTGCCCCCAACCAATTCCACCCTCTTTACATGCCAGGTCTGGAGTACCCAAATTCAGCCGCTCGTTACCACATCAACCCGGGGCTGCAAGGGTTCAGCCCGGTGATGGGCGGGAAGCCTCCCCCAGTGTCCCATCCACAGCATTTTCCTGCACGGGGCTTCCAGCCAAGCAACGCCCACCCCGGCGTCTTCCCTCGCTATCGACCGCACCAGGGCATGCCCTACCCCTACCAGCCCCAGCCTCAACCTTCCTATCACCACTACCAACGGCCACCCTACTACGCTTGTCCGCAGGGCTACTCGGACTGGCAGAGGCCTCTCCACCCCCAGGCCAGCACTAGCGGCCACCCGCCCTTGGCCAGACCCCCTTTCTCTGAGCGGGGGAATGTGAGCAGCTTGCAGGGCTGCGAGGCGCTGAGTGCTGCCCTGGCTTCTCCCAGCCGCATGGACGTAGCGAGTGCCAAAGAGGTTTCTCCAGGTGATGGGCGGGATCTGGGGCCTGAAGATGAGAAGTCTGAGGAATCCCAGGAGCGGCCAGAGAGTCCCAAAGAGTTCCTAGATCTGGACAACCACAATGCGGCCACGAAGAGACAAAGTTCAGTGGCAGCAGGAGAGTTTCTCTACGGAGCTCCCTCACCTCATCTGGGTTCGGGAATGGGATTTGGGCCATCAGCTTTCCCTCCCCATGGGGTGATGCTACAGACTGGCTCTCCCTACGCATCCCGGCATCCAGCCAGTCATTTCCAGCCCAGGACGTATGGATCACCCATGAATGCCCACCTGTCTCATCATCCAGCCCCTGGCCAGGCTAACGGCCTCTCTCAGGAGGGACCCCTGTACCGCTGCCGGGAGGAGAACATAGGTCACTTTCAGGCCTTGCTGATGGAGCAGAGAGGCAGTGGAGGTGGCATGGGGGGGCCACCCCAGGACTTGTATAGACCATCAGGGTAAGAGCATGTTTTCTGTGAGAAGATGAGGTGGGAGGGAGTGATGCCTGTGTGGCAGCATGTGTTGGGTATCCTTGAAAGGCTCAGACTGAGGTCTCAGGAGCTGGCAGGTACTATGGAGGGCTAACAGATGGCTCTTGGGCCCTTAGACCTTTTCTGTGAGCTGCAGAGTCTTACTGTGGCTTTTTAAACAAGTAACGTTAACTATCATGGAGACCTTTAGCTTGTCCTGTCCATTTCCACACCAGGGCTTTGTTTTATCTGATGGTATGTTGTTTATGTGTTGTCTGGTGTTGTGCATCCCTTAATCAAAAGGTCTCTTACCATTTTCTTGGCAAGAATTTTATTGCATCCATTTGTAGCGGGGGGAGTAGCTAACTGAAGTGCAAGTTAGCCTTGTTATGAAGTCTACTTCAGTGTCACCCCTTTTTCCTCTCCTCTTCCTTTGCCCTTCCTCTCTGTCTTATACTTCCCTTAAAGAAAATGAATTCTCATAGAGATTTTGCATGTTACGTTTTATTCCCAAGTGGAAAAATTCTACTTGGAAAATCGCCTGTTCAGGCTTCATAAATGTGCTTTAGCTTTTACTACTTTGCCATAGCTCCAGCGTGACTGAAGCAGCAGACCTTGTGAGGCAGGAGAGAAAAACGTGCTAAAGAACTTTTTCTCCTAGTACTGAGAGGGCTCGGCTTACAACTAAGTCATTGCAGGGTGGAGGGAGGGGATTAAAGCTTGTGTTTTGGGGAAAAGGCATAAGGGAGAATACAAGCGAGATGCATGATTCTGTGTGAATGGTGCATGTATGTATTCATCCAGGTAGATGGGGTTTACTCTCTATATTCGTGTGCTAAAACTCTCTCCATTAAACCTGACTACAGAATGCAAATGCATCAGGCTCCTTTCCCGAAGATGCCTACAGCAACCATGTCACGAGAAGATCTGACGCCACAAAAATCATCAGCGTTGCCTCTGGATCAAGTAAGGGCCAGCAAGGAGAGCAGGGCTCAGATGAGAGCCTTTTTTTGCTCTGCCAGTTAAAAGGAGTAAAGTATTTGCTAGCAGTGGGAAGCATTGGAGGAAGCTGGGAAGTGAGCTTGCTGAAAGGCAGAGGAGCTGGGGATGTCTGTTTTGTCATAGTGAACTGTGCTGACTAGTTGACGATCAGCATGGGTAGTGCCAGCTTTGAATTAATAGCATGAAATTGTGAGGTTGCTCCTTTCTAAGGCTGCTAGTTGAAGGTCTCCAACTCCTCTTTTTCTTCTTCCAGAGCTAGTCTGAGGAAGGAAGGATCTTACGAAGATGAAAGCCACACGTAATTTGGACAAAGGGGAGGAGGGACAGGCCTTCCTCCCGCTCTCCCCTCACCCAAGCAGCATGTAGCTTCCCGGGTCCATGGATCACAGCATCCCGATGGTGTTTGTGCTGGAATCCCGGAGTGGTGCTGGGCCCCAGCCGACCGGCCAAGCAGCCAGCTTGCCGGCGCAGGGCGAGCATCGCCAGACTAGTGGCTTTCTGTGACTGGAGACTGCGTCTCATTCAGGGTTTGAGGGATTTTGGGGTGGGGAGGGTGGGGGTGGGGGCTGGAACTTTCATTGACTGCTAAACTCAGGTATATTTTTCAGGGTGGAAGAGGACGATGATGGAATTTTACTTGTAGTATTAACGTGTGTGTTTTGGAGCTGGATCCAGTTTACAGAATTTAACCTGTTGCCTTTTTAAATAAATTTCTGTTGTTGGTGAATGTATTGTACATAATGGGGGAGGGGGTGGGCCCAGCTTGTAGTGGGCTTAGCACTGGAGGAATCCGTAACTGTTTACAATCATATCACACTGAAGTCTTTCAGGATAGGGTGAGGGTCTGGGGGAGCGGGGAGAGGTCAGGGAACATGCGATGAATGACTTGCTGTCCTCTGCAGCTGAGATGCCACCCGATAGTTGTTTGGCTGAATATCAGGAATTGCTCAGGAGCATAACGTGTCCTCCTCTTCTCCTCTTCCTCCTTCAATCCCACCCCTGCTTCTGCCCCTCAGGATCCAGGGCCTGAGTGCGCTTCCAGCTCCTGTCATCATGGGAGGAACAAGGAAACCAGGACCAGGAATTGAAACCGGCACAGGATGCTCACAGTGTTGTCCCTTCTGCTAGTGTAGTACCCCTTTCCCTGCCGTTCTCATAGGATTAGTTTGTGCTCATGGAAACAAAATAGGGTGCAGTTGGTCATCTTGGACTGCTTTTGGCATAACCAGTGCCTGCTGAGTGCAGAGCAGCACCACAGAGCAAGTGTTGTGCAGGGCTGTACTCCCTGCTGCCAAGGGGGGGGAACTGCACCCCTCTTTAGTTTCTCTGTCCTTTGCTATATTCATCTCTGGGCAGCAGCAAAGCAGAAAGTAAGCTGAGATCCCTGACATCTCAGTTGTCTGTGGAAGTAAGAGCGTGAGATTGGTTTGAGGGAACAGTTTGCTACAGCGTGAGCTGTTTGTTGGCCTGAGGAGTTGGGTTTGGTTATAGCAAGTAGCAGGTGATTCAGAAAGCACCAGTTTGAAATCCAGAGTTGACAGAATGGCTCAGGCAGTGAGAGACAAGAAAGCTGTGTGCTCAAATGGAGCCTATTCTCCTCCGTCTTTGATGCTGTAGAAGCAAGTACCACAGGTTGGTGGCAGCTTCCCTCCAAGTCAATACATAATCTGCAGGGACTCTCCACCAGCAATGGCACTGCACGGAGGGACCCCTGTACCCCAGTCTTTGGCTGGACACTGAAGTTCAAGTGTAGGTTTGACAAGTAAGTTGCTTAGAAATCCCATCTGCAGGTGTGCACCTACATCTTAGAACTAACATAGCTGACTGTCTTTGGGGAGAGCTGGAGTAAAGCCAGGTAGAGTTGCTACACTGCAAAGCTGGGCAGAAGGATCTGTTAGAACAGCCCCAGTGCAGGCTGCAGTTGGCGTTGAAGGGACAGCAGTGTTGAGGGCAGCAAGCTTAGGACAAAATTGAAAACTGTGGCTTCTCTTTGTAAAGCAATCTTTACAGATCTGGAGGATCTGTACAGTTTAACTCAGAGCAAAGTATCTGAAATGCTGGGAGCGTGGATGCGTGTTCTGCAAACAACCCTTGCCGTACTTCAGCCTGTGTCTTCTGCATCACGGATGGTTACCTAAATACTTGGAAGTGCCTTTCAGCTCATGGTGAGCTTTGTGGAATAGGAGGTTATAGATCTATTAAAAAAAGTCAAAGCACTCTTGATCTTCAGCTGGAACTGGCACTGAAAACGTGGTCGTAGGGGGCACGGCATCTGGATGAGTACCAGCCTGAGGTCAGAACAGGAGCAATAGGGAAGGCAAGGATTGCTTGTGGTCTCCCTGGAGGAGGGTAATGCAGAGCAATGTATTCATGTCACTCAAAAAACTATGGGAACGCCATCTTTCTCATCCTCTGCAGTGCTGTAGAACAGTGAGTTACCAATTGGACCTTCTTCAGAAGGGATATTGGGTAAATAACTTTGCAAAGCTTCCTGTAGGTATTACTTTTTTCATTACTATTTTTTCATGTGGAAGACGTGTTTTGTAATTGCAGGTGTAAGTCACTCTGAAAGTAATGCCTCCTGTTTATTTCCTCTCTTTTCCTGCATGGAGGAATCCAATTCTGCACTTCTGCTTCATTCGCACTTCCATGTCAGATGCCCCTCTGTCAGACTGCCCCTTTGCTGCCATCTGTCACACGGCAACAACGTGTGACAGAATATTGGTGGGAAGGTTTAACCCCTACTGCCGTACCACCAACATCCAACTTCATTTTCCCAGATCCTACAACTGGCATTGTGGGCCAGCAGGATAAAAAAGGAGGCATTACTTTCAGAGCAGCCCTTGTAGGTTTCAAACCGGGATTGCATGATAAAACAAACACAATGTTGAGCATGCCGGACTCTCCCAATGCTCTTGTGGTACAAGTGGCACACGGTGCTCAGTCCCGTTCTAAATGCAGTTGTATCATCATCTGCTGGGACTCTGGGAACTTTTGGCATCTTCGTAGCCGTAGGGCCCTGGCAATTGAACCAAGTATTTTGGGCAGATCAGTAGCTGAGGGTTCGCAGGGATTTGAGCCACGTCCAGCAGAAGGCTGCAGTCTTTAAATGCCGTGGTGTGACCAAAGAGTGTGGTGGCAAGCCACGGCACCAGCCTGCGATGAGAAGGACAAAAGAGGAAAGTAAATTGGAAGTTTCAAGGCCCGGCTGGTTTGATCTGTGACTTTAAAGTACGTGAAGACACTTTACTTGGAACAGCTTCCAGTTCTTTCTCATCTGCCGAATGCCTTTGCCATGCACAATTCTGAAGCAAATCTCCTGTGTGTATTTTTGTACGTGTAGTTTCTCGGGGTCTTGGAGAAGCTATCAGCTTCTTGATGTCTTATCTGAAAGCTCAGCACGGGGGCTGTCTCTCATTCTGCTGACTGAGGCAGCTTCTCTCTCTTTACAGCCACACTTCTCCATTTAAAATGAAAGTATAATGAGAGAACGACCCGCATTTGTCTCCTCCACTGATGGCTGTCAGCTTTCTGTGCATTCCGCACCCAGCCAGGGCTATCGCTCTGCTCTCTGTGGCTTTGCTCTGCTTTTCCTTCTTGAGGAGACGCTCCAGGCTTAAATTGTTCGTTGTGGCGTTTTGGAGAAGGTGCTGCGGTGTGTTGAGGGAGAATTGATGTCCCAAGGGGTGGAACAACTGTGGGCTCTGCAGCGGTGTGGCTGCTTAGTCCATGCATACTTTTGCAGTGTGGGTGTACTGAGCTGCACGAGGCCTTGCCCATGTCTGTGGCTGTTGGCTTCCGCTCACATGCAGTGCTTGAGAGTCCATGGGTACTTTGTAGTTGTAATGCTGATGGCCTTGTGTCCACTTGGGCTTTATCTCCTTGTTCTGCAGTGGTGGAGGAGGTTTGGAACAAGTCTTTTTCTTTCTAAAAAGCAGATGTCAGAGGAAGGTGCATGCAGAAGAGAGACAGAACTGCATCCAGTAGCAGAAAGGGGAAGGAGGGAGCAATCAGGGCTAAGGAATCATTGGGATTGTCACCATCTCCAGCAGGTCCCTCTGTCCATTGCTTTTGTTTGTTTGGAATCACGTGGCTCACTGGCAAAAGGGCAGTAATTGGGAAATCTGCACCTGAGTAGAAGTGGAACTGACTGGGTGGTTTCCTCATTGTGGGCAGCATTGGGCCAGGGGCTGCCTGGGTCTCTCTGGGATCTTCCAATCTTCCAGGGCAGCTGGAAGTCATGCAGCAGCCCCCTCCTGTCCCAAGGCAGCCAGGCAGTTGCAGGAACCAGGGTGTGGGCTTTTGCTTTTGTCCCCCTTTGTGTCCTGCACCAATGCTTCCCTTCTCCTTGCTGCCCAGTTTTCATGCTCCTTCCCTCTGTGCTTCACCATGGCTGTCAGAGGCAGAGACATGAGCTCACCGTCCATGGAGGGGCAGAAGGTTCAGCTCACCACCTGTCTCCTCTTCATATGCATACAGAAAGCAGGCAGGCAGTGCACATCACCCTCACTGTGACATCAGGGTGTCCTCAGCATCTGGCAGTGCCCTCCTACCTGCTGGGCTCACTGCATGGCGCCACTGCAGAGTGGGATCTGCTGAGTCTACCTCTGTGGTAGCTTTGGTTAACACAAAAATGCTGTGTACAGCCCTGAAACCTGTTACCTCTATTCCTTGCAAGCTCAGTGAGTGCTGCTGCCTGATTTCCTCCAGTGATAACAGTGTGCAGCAGTGTAGCTCCCCAACCTTCCCATGTCACGGCAGGGAGGGGATGGCTCCAAATCACAGCGCAGGGCTTCAGGATGTGGTTGGGAAGCGAGGTGCTTCCTGCAGCCCTCACTGCCACATGGCTGCTTTCCCAGTGACCAATGGGTCTGTTTAGGTCAGGAAAGGAACAATTGGAGCTGAGCCCGGATTCAGGGCTGGCAGGAGGGGTGCCTGTCGCTGGCATACCCTAACTTTATGCCTCTGGGCCAGGGGAACAGCCAGAGCTGTCTGTCTTGGCACTGGGAGTGGGAGAGCTGATTTCACTGCATCCATTTTCTGCAGTTGGGTGATGTTGGGTGGGGTTGGTTTGCTTTGTTGGTTGGGTTTTTTGGTTTTGTTTTTGTTTTGTTTTCTTTTTGTATCATTGTAAGTTTGTAAAGAATGTAATCTGTCTGTCGGGGGCTTATGGAGGACACGGGGGCCGTTCTCGTTCTGGGTGAGACTGTTTTGAGAGTTGCTGTGTGTTTTGGTGCTGGGTGGGGAGGGGCCCGGCAGCCATGGGGGCAAAACCTGGCCCCGTCAACCCATCAAGACTATTATGGGGCAGCAACCTCCCAACCTGAGTGTGGAAACCCTGCTCTCATCCTCAGGCGGGGGGATCTGAGCACGCAGGGCTCTCCGCACAGGAGGGCTGAAACCAGCAGCCCCAATTTCTCAGTGCAAGAACAAACTTGAGCTGCAGCTGCCACCCCACACCGGCCCTCGTGCCCGCCTCCCTCCCCATCCCATAGAGCACAGTGTCAGGGATCCTCCTCTCTCTCCTGCTGCTGCAAGGTCGTGTGAACTTTCCTGGTCAATACTGGAAAGGGGAATGCTATTTATTTTTATATTGTGTATATTTTGTCTTGGTCTGCTGATTACCTTTGTTCCCCAGAGCGACAGTTACCTCAATAGTTAGTTTAATACTGTGTGTTGGGTAATTTTTTTAAAGAACTTTTTTAAAAGCTTGATCCTCGGAGGTCTGTAGATTTTATTTCCATATGAATTGGTTATTTTGTATAAAGTACCTTCTTAAAATAGCAATCTCCCTGGCTGTGCTGTGTTTTCTTGTCTTCCTTTGCAGGGGCAGCGGGTGGGCCGGAGCTCACAGGCATGGCCATGGCCAGGCAGGGCCATACTGCCTGTAAGCCATTTCTTTCCAACCCAAGGTATCGCTGCATGCCCACCTGGGTTAGCACTGCTGAGAGCTCCCTCTGGCCCCAGCAGGCTGCCAACAGATGCTGCTGCTCACATCTCCTGCCTAACAGCCTCCCAGGGCCCATCTGCCCTACTGCAAAGAGGTGCACACAAAGGACCTCGTGCTCACAGGCCAAAGCAAGACCTCTTTCTGCTGCTGTAGCTCTTCTGTCCCTCTCTGTGCCCTAAGACTGGCTGCCAGCAAGGATAGGAAAATAAACCAAAGCAAATGACCTGACCGGGAGCTGATGATGACTCCCATTGTGTCCCCGCTCCCCGGGTGTTTTGGGAGCCCTGGGGCTGGCTTTACTCTCTGTCACATCTCCTCTCACGCCCGGAGTGATGAGAGCAAGCTGTCCAATTTAGGCTGGGAGGAATGCGGCCGCTGCTGCAGTCCCAGGAAGCGTGGGTCAGGGGCTGGCAGGGCGCTGCTCCTCATCCTTGGGCGCTGACATTAATTGGAACCAGTCCTGATGGGGGGGGGGGGGAGGGGGACATCACTCAGTGCCCTGCAGCTGCGGCCAGGACAAAGCCCATCTGTGCTGCAGGAGCTGCCATGACCCAGCCTTGGCAGGATGCTGGCAGGAGCCCCACAGGCAGCAGCAGGCCGGCCATGTACCCCTCCTTCCTCACCTTCCTTCCTAACATCTGTCAGCACCAGGCTCATATCTCCCCTTCCCACCGTGGGTGAGGAAACCTGGTCCTCAGAAAGAGCTTTTTCTGATGCGTTCAACTCCTGTCTTCCTTTCTAACCCCATTTTCCCCACAAACTAGGATGCTTGCCTCCCTTTTGTCCAGCCCTATCATGGCAATCAGCAGCTGGTCCATGTGGGTGCGGATCAGGGGTGGCTGGACTCAGTCAATCCAGTGCCATGGGGATCAGCTCTGCACATGGAAACAAATAGCTGCTCCTGCAGTGAGCTCCAGCGTGGGATTTGCATGGACAGACATTACAGGATAGCATTGCTAGAGCTAACAGGCAGCATGCCCTTGGGGTGCCCAAGGAGGAAGGAAGAAATGGAGTCTCCCAATGGGTGAAGCTTCCAGCCCCAGGAAGCTGTGTGTTCCCAGCCTGGTGCCTGCTGCTTTTCTGCATATTCCTTTCCCTGTGTGACTGCCAGCATGGTGGGATCACAGAAGTTAACCCCCCCCCCTCTCAAGTCATGACTGCACCACTCTTTCCGGGGCCAGTGGGCACAGGTTGTTTGCAATTTCCTCAGGCCGTGACCTTTGTCTTGGCCGTGGCAGAGGAGAGTCCATCCATCACCCTGCTGGGGCTGGGGGCTGGGGCAGGGCCACATCCTGCACGGCTCCACAAGGAAAGGCCCAGGCAAAACAGCTTTGCTGCTGCTACGGGACATTTCCAGGCCACAGGACTTGGTGTTTCATTAGGAAAATAAGCAGCAAGCCATATCCCTACCCCAGGATGCAGCTCCCACAGGTGCCTGACTCCACACTCGGGTTCCCAAGGGGAAATCCATCCCAGAACTGCCGGGGTGTCCCCTTTGAAGATGTCCCTGCATACAGAGCAGCATTCCCTGAGGACACAGTCTGTGCATGCAGGGCAGCCCCGCACCCCTTGGCTGCCTGCCCTCCTCTGATCTCCGCTTCCCCAGGGAGATGCGTCCCGACCTGCTTCCTGGCCTCCAAACACTGCTTCCCTTGGGAAGCAGCCCATTCTGTGCTCAGGATGGATGCTTTCGGGACATCCCACTGCCCACATGTCACTCCAGCCACGGGCTTCCAGCACCTCAGTGCCTGTACCTGCACCAGGAAGGAGCTGTGTGCTGACTCCCAGGCCGAGCACTGTGCTCTATGCTCCCAAAGTGCACCCTGGCCCATTCCACACACGCTTCACGCCATTTCCCAGCACGCCGATGGCTTCTCAGGCCCACGGGAACAGCGGGAGTGGGGCCAGGTGCCATTTTGCCCCCACCATATTCTGTAGGGCTGATGCCACCTGCCTGCTTCGGAGGAGGGGGAGCAAGGAGCATGGGAAACAGCTCCACTCCTGCTATGGGTTTTCACCCCTCCCGCAGTCACACATGTCCCCAAGCCTGCCCCGCAGGCAGCTGTACAGCGGATGCCCACATGCCAGATGTCCTGGGAGATCAAAGTTGCAGCTCGCCGCATCCTCATTCACACACACACCCCTGTGCCTCCCCAAAGACTTAGAACTTATGCTCTCTATCTCCTCTCCAAGATATTTCCCTCGCTCCCTTTGTTTGCTTTCCAAGCCCCGCTCCCCCCTGGCACGCAGCAGTGGGGGAAGCGCCCTTTGCCCTGGCTGCCAGCACCAGGCCCCAGGGCTGCAGTCATGCAGCCACACATCCCCATGAGGCTTATGGGGGGGGGAAGGCGCACAGACCCACCAGCTCTGGGCTCTCCCTGCACTCCCACCCCATGCAGCCACAGCTCCAAGCCCTAAACAGTATCGGGACCCCACTGCCTTTCCCACTGCTCATTTCTCTACCCTACTACTACTGGGGGGTTGAGGCACGGCTTGGGGGCTCCAGACCGCTGCCAGCTCTGCCCTCGAGCACACGCAGCCCGTGTGTAGTTGAGCCTTAATGGGAAGGGGAAACGCGAGATGAAAAAGGAGCGATTAGCAAAGAGCAATAAAACTGATCAGATGCAGGCAGATATGTTAGCAATATATTAAATAAGGAACAGGACCAAGCCAGATGGTTGCACCAACTTACTTTACAGCTCCAGACGACTTAGCAAGAGGTCACTTAATGGAGCTGCAAGACAAATGGTTTGGGCTTGATGAAAGCAAAAGCTTTGTGCTTCCCTCCTCATGCAGATGGGGCTGAGGGACATCCTGCTGCAGGACAGCATCAGCAGAGCCCCAGCAGTGCCCCAGCAGTAACCACGCTTTGTTTTTGGTAGGGTTGCATTGTTCTCTGCACTGCAGCTGCTCTGGGATGAGGAGAAGGATGTTAGATGAGGGGTTGCACGCAGTCAAGAAGAAACATTCACAGAGGTATCTGAGCAGCATGGCTCAGAGCTGATCATCAGCGCTGAAGGCAGGAGAGAACTTCATTTTGTGATGTGAAACTTTGGGAGCACTTTGAGATTTACGCTAGGTTTTTCAGTGCCTTTTGCTCAGAAACGCTGAGCAGCAGCATATACAGCCTGCTGTGTGTGTGTTGTGAGAGTGATGTTTCTCCAAGGTTCCAACTGAGACTGTTCCGCACTGCAAGGTTGCTGTGACCATCTGGGTAAGAGTGACCTTTGCTGGCAAGAAAACGTTGCTCCTTTAGACCACGTCCAGCCAGACTTCAAGGCACTGCCTCAGTGTCTGATGCCTGCAGCCATGGTGAGCTCCAAGGAGCTGCAGAGATACATTGCTACCCCAGTTCCCACCTTCTAAACTGCCCACATCAGGGCTGTGTGAAGAGCAGTCACCGGTGAAGACTGAGGCAGAAACATTGCTGAGTAGCTCAGCCTTCTCCTTGTCCATTGTTACCAGCTTGTCTCTATTGCTTACTAGGTGGAAATACACTCTCCTGGACTTTACTGTACTGACTGACGTGCATGTGCTCGCTTGTGCATCAGTCACACATTGTGTCTCTCTCTGATTAATGTTAATAACTCTCAGTGTGAAAACTAAGAACCAAAGGAAGAGTTTTGACTGAGAGGCGCAGTAAATCTCCAGCACTCTGTGGCTTTTTCTCCAGCCTTATTCAACACCTTCGTCAATGAACTGGATAAAAGGGACAGAATTCACTCTCAGTAAGGCTGCTGATGATACAAAGCTGGAAGGAGCAGCTGGCACACCAGAAGGTTGCACTGCCATTCCACAAGACCTGGACAGGCTGGAGAGAAGAGCCTGATGAGAGAGGAACTTGATGAGGTTCAATGAGGGTGAGCACAGGGTTCTGCACGTAAGGAGGGACATCCACATGCATCAGCAGACTAGGGGCTGAGCTGCTGGAAAGGAGCTCCACGGAGAAGGACCTGGGTGTTCTGGTGGGCAACAGGCTGGCCAGCAGCCAGCAGCGTGCCCTTGTGGCCAAGAAGGCCAATGGTATCCTGAGGTGCACTAAAAAGAGCGTGGCCAGCAGCTTGAGGGAGATGTGATCCTCCCCTCTGCCTTGGTGAGGCCACATCTGGGGGCAATGGACACAAAACAAAACATAAAAGGTTCCACACAAACACAAGGAAAAACTTATTTGAGGGTGACATGGAAACAGGCTGCGCAGATTGGCTTTAGAGTCTCCTTCTCTGTAGATGTTCAAAATCTGAATGCTTACCATGCAACCTACTGTAGGGGATTTTCTTTAGTGGAGGGTTGGACGAGATGATCTTCAGAGGTCCCTTTCAACCCCCATGATCCTGTACTATTCTAAGCCTTCTACTGATCACTTAAGAGCCAAATTTTCCACTGCCAACTATGCAAAGTAAGTGCATCGTTAGCTCTGCTTCCTTCTTACCAACACTAGACACAATCAGCCCTGTCCACTCATTCACAGTCTGCTTCTGCCATCACTATATTCCTTTACCCGACTCTGATTTAACACATCCTTTGTTCCCTACTTGTCTAGTTTCTTAATGTGCTGATCTGGCACAGTGTGTATTTACCATGCCCAACTGGGATACTTTGCATGCTTACAAAAAGCTGGATAAAGATCAATACTCTCATTGATTTGACCTCAGTCATCGGGTTGATCACTAAGAAAAAACAAAAAACAGCTGTGCATCCTGATTTGTTTCCATCAGCAGCGCAGTTCAAATAACCAAATAGTGCTGCAGCGACACCTCAGCAGGAACTCCAAAAATCCACCTGAAATGTGGCTTTTTATTTCACTTTTTACTTCTAAAAGCCTGCATCCAAACGCTTGAGAGGCTTCAAGACAACAGGGTTGCAACCTATACTAGGTAAGCCAGGATTGGATATTCCCCTTTCTCTGCTAAGATGCTAAAATTCAATGAGATGCAGGCTAAGGATGCTGCAAATAATGCAGACATTGCTTTTTCTAATAGAGTTCTGTTATGTGTTTGTCTCATGATTACAAGCAGTCAGCACTCCTAACACTCTTGGAGGGAATTGCTGGTGAAGTTCTTGTCATAGCTGACACGGCCTAAGTGCAAAGTGCCTGCAGCTCTGTTAATAAAGGAGAGTAGGTGCTTCAGTTACCTTGAGTGGTGGGTACTGAACTCCGGGCTCAGACTTCAGATACAATAAAGTACTCGTTTCATTTCTTAAGGGTCAGCTTTGAATCACTGCTGCCCATGTGATTAACTAACAAACATCTTTCCCCCAAACGAAAATCATTCCTGATGCTGCTTTTGCTATGACAGTGGTTATTTCCTTCTCTTTCCTGCACGGGAAGATACAAAAGGGAAGATGCAAAATGAACAGAGTATACTGTAAGCAGTACATCCAGTATCTTCCACTCTGAGCTCCACAGTCAGACAGTAAGTTTTCATTCTGCTTTTCAAAAATAGGCAAGATTGGGGTTTGTGAAGGTTTTACTCCTTCATGAAAGGAGCAGACCAGCAAATACTGTATAAAGAATCGCTTTCTGTCACAGCAAGGCATGTTTACGTTATCAGTGTCAGAGATGGTCTTGATAATTCCTCATGTGTTTTTTCTCCTTGAATAAAACCTACCTGAATACTACAGTGTTGTCCATCAACATGGGGTAACATACAACAGAGCTGCCTGTCTCTTTTGTGTGCTGATCTTCACTTTATTCTGCCCGTGACTTCAGCTACACGCATTGCACTATTGCCTGTATCAGCATTCCCTGGAAGCAGCAGCACTAGGATAATGTAAATGCCACCTTTTCAAGGCATGATGGACAAATCTAAACCATTCACTTCTCCAGCAGTCACCAACAGACCTGCCTAAAGTTTTCGCATCAAGTACTGATGAAGAAACTTCATTGTAGACATTGCCTATCAATGTCAAGAGCACTAACTTCTCATCCAGCTCTTCAAGATTTTGCTTCGATCCACTGTACTCTATTTTGACACAGAGTTTCTCTTCCTAGCTTTAGCTATAGAGAAAATAAAGACCCAAGTAAGTTCAACTGCACTATCAAAGCGCTGGTAGATACCCAATCAATGAGCTCAGTGAACCCATTGGAAAGAAGAAAGAAAAAAAACCAGGTCTGTTCTGAACAATACTACTTGAGGCAGGAAGCAACGCAGTGAAGCATGCATGCACCCAGCTTTTCCTTCACTACAGGTATGTCACAAATCCACAGCCCAGGGCTTAGTCAGGGCGATGAATCACTGACAGATGCAAAGATGAAAGCTGAGAGGATTATCCAAGTATCTAGAAAGCGCGTAACTTTAGTCTTGTTGCCTAGTCATAGAACCACGTAACAAAAGGCAAAGCACTGCAAGAATAAATACCGTAGCCACGTATATGGAAAACAAGAGCTGATGCCTAAACACAAAAGGACTACTAATAAATAAATTAGAATTTTAAAGAGTACTTTACATGTACATTACTTTGCATGCCCCTCAGCTTGAGAGGAAAGGGCCTCAGGTTAAAAGTACTGCACAATGCAGCGTTGCTGCAACCCTGACAAGTATTCTTCATGGTACAACACAGAATCCCTTCTACTCCTGAAGCATTGCAGTACCTAGAGAAAAAGACATCAAAAACATCCAAGCTGTAATTTGGGCTGTTTCTTATTCCCAGGCAGTAAGCCTCACAACTAAACACTAGTTGAGGAGTGAGGTACTCCAGCAGAGGCTTTTCAGTGTGGCAAGTCACCTAAAGAAACTTTCTGTCCTACAACATAGGAGGTGGAGACAATACCAGCCAGCCCTGCAGAAGGAAAGAATGAGTAAGCGTTAGCAAAGCCTAACAGGTTAGGAAGTGAACACAGTTGTGTTACTTCAATGTGTAAGGTGTTAAAGGTTAAGTTAACGGAATAGTTGTAACACGCAGCTGCTGTTCCTGAAGTCCTCAAACATAATTACTACAGGAGCATGGTTTGGATTTTTGCACGGAAGCAAGAAATCTGTAACTGGCAATAGATAGTTATATCTCAGTAGTGCAGGGGTGTTACTCTCTTGTGAAAAAGATCTGAAGGATCAAATAGCAAAACTATTGGCTCACTTTGAAGAAAAATCAAGCTCTTACCAGACTATTATGCAAAAGGCTTGCCTATAAATCCCATATTATTTAATCAATTAGCCTTAGAGTACTCCATATACTTGAAATCTAGCTTCACAGAACAGCGTTTACACAGAACCCCCAAGCAGTAAATCCTCATATACACAAGGTCACTTTTCAAAGGTTGCTGCCAATCATCCAGAGAGAAGCCACAAGCAACTCCATATACACACACACATTTTTATTTTAATAAATAGTGTTTTACAGGCTCAGGCTTTTTGTTGTTGTTGTTTGTCTTTAAAATCACATATACAGAACAGAAAACTGCCTGACCAAGTAACAAGAACTGAGCTACTAACCCTGGGAAGGAATGCATGCCCTCTATAACACTGGAGACCTTAACTGAAAGGGGACAATCCCATGGGCAGCAAGGTAATTTACATCACAGATTAGACAACTTGAGAGAAATGTGGCCAAAGTAAAATGAGCGACCATAAATGGACCACTTGTCTTTACAGAGCCACAACAGTGCAAGGAAAGCAAAGAGCCCAAAAGCCTCCATCTTCTAGTGTCACCCCTGGATGCACATACACGTCTTCACATCCTTTAAGCTATACATTCTAACCACAAGTGGAGAGGCTAAGCACAGCAGGTACGCAAAATCATTCCATTGAAGAAGTGATTGGATGACACAGTAACGTTACATTTTGAGATTTTAAATTAGCAGATGCTTTTGCATTCCCTCAGTATGGCAGTGGAACAGATCCCACCTTTTATTATTATAGAGGTTTAGTCCAAAAATTTCCTGTTGGCATTAGCACCAAAGAGAGCCACTCTGATTTCTGGCATCATCTGTTGAGAAAGGGTACATCAGTTATATGCAACACAATTGCTGAGCATTACCCACTACAGGAATTGTGCGATAGCTAGGTTAGTCTTCAAAACTAAGAAGGCAATTCAACTGAGCTTCCTGAAGCTTTCATATTGCCTGCTAGCCTGTAGACAAAGGATTGCTTATACTGCAGCAAGAGGAAGAGATGTCACAGCTAGTATGTCCACTAGGATATAACAGCATCTGAAAGCTTCTCATACTGAAGCTAGCTTCAATAAATAAAGTGAACCTCAGTATACCAACATCTTGTCTACAGAAGCCTCTCAATACCATCTCTTCCTGAGTTTTATGCTCATGCTTAATCCGAAAAGTATATCTTTGGGGAAAAGCCATGTTTGTACTTATTGTACAAGCAATAAGTAATCATGTTTCCCTTCAAAAAAACAGCTTCTTGTTATCCACGCTGAAATCTGAACCCACACAATATTAGGATTTAATTACAAGACAACACCAGTTAATTATTCCTCTTCTCACTTTAGCTGTGAGAGAAACTCACCTGCTGGGCTACGAGATCCAGCCGACTTTCCAGGGTATTAGAAACCTTAATTTTACCGTCACTATTGTAGATTTCAACACCTCCAGAACTAGAAAGGAAAAATAAAAGGCATGAAATCCAGGACGTATCCCAAAGATATAACGTGGCAAAGATATTATCCCAAAGGTGCACTTATTAGTGAGCCAGAGGTATAGGTAACTTTCTGTTGTAAACAATCATTTTTTGATCATGACTTATTAAGAATCAACACAAAGTGATGCAGTGAAGTAGTAGAGCAAAGCATCTTCACAGCAACTGAGCACACAGCTACATACAACGATACTCATTAGCGTGATGTAAATACAAGCAAGCGCTATGAAATTTGGCACTTCAAAACAGTTTCAGACTTTGTATTTTATTATTAATAACGTGCTTGCAGGTTTGGGAAAGTGAAGAAGAGTACCTGAAGTTCTGTTTGCTTGTTCATACATAAAATGATCAGTGATTTTCAGAATAGGCAGCTCTGTTCCATGTTAATTATAATTATCTATGGAAATAAAGCCTAGCAGGCCTAACAAACACAAACTACATGTGTCATTATCCTGCAGCACTATGCCTTCCACCTTAGGACTCAGTCTGCTTCCTGGCTACACTTGCATACTCCCACTCTAAAAGGCCAACAGTTAATCAAGCTTCTACATACAGTTATTCTACACTTCAGTACTGTGCAACAGGCTTGAGGTAGCAGGAAGCTTTTATTAATAGTTCTGATCCACTAGAACAGCAGTAGACACTGCAGGGATGTTACACTCATCACTTTCTAAGGTTGTTCCAATAGCTGTATTAAGTTTGGGCTCAGTAAAAAAACAAAAAAGACTCCCATTTTCCTTACATTTCCTCTGGCAGGAAGTTGTCTTGGTCAATGTGAATATCCACATCCCTTTTTGTGGCATTTTTGTAGATAGGAATGCTCTTCTGTACAGCAGCCTAGGACACAAGATAAGCATCCAATTAACATGGGTAAATGCACACCATTAGGATCTGGTTGCTTATTCATTCGGAGTTAAAGAAAAAAAAGAAGGGATTGAGGTGTTTTGTTTTGTTTTCTAATTAGGCAATCAGTACAGCTTTTGAGCCAAGAACAATTATTATTATTATTACTATTGTTGTAGTGGTCTGTAGTTTCCCAGGTAACACCCAAGCAAGGAAATGATACCCAACTTGAAATGTATATTCATTTATTATGGGGTCCTTTTCGCTCTTCACTTTTTCCTCTTACACTGTAACTGCAGCAGAAGTGCAGCTTAATGGCATGCTTGCTTGTTTTCATGTCACACATATGGGATCTGAGCAGCAAATACTTTCAGCCAGGTCTCAGCCTTCATGAGCAAGGATACAGTCATACCACTGGTGGTGTCTTACCTTAACCATAGGGAGATCTTGTTTCCTGCACCGGACAACTATTCTAGGCTCAAGCAGCTGGTAGAATCCCTGCACAAGATAATCACCACAGTATCAGAAAATTGTCATTTTAATTGTCCCAGAATTATTTAACCCCCAAATAAGAAAGGAGCTGATCTATTTGAAAAACAAGATCTGACAACGCTAGCCTGTCCCAACAAGTACTTTCCTTCTAAGCTCACCCTATGCAGGTAACTCTGAGAAGGTGGCAATGACATCCAGGAAAGCTTTTAACTACAGATGTGCTCCCTGTTGGCCTAAAGTTTGGAACTCAAATGCAACTAAACGTGCATACCATAAGATTGAGTTGCCCAGATAGTATACATGATTATAAAAGGTTGACCACTGTCCAATCAAACTGAGCAAACTGTCATTTTCCTGTGCAGGTCCTGAAGAAGACATGTTGTCGTTTCAGTTCAGTTCCTGTATCTCCTGCCTTGTAGTGCCTGTATTAATACATGACTACTGATCCTTCAGCAGATCAATCTAACAAATCAAGATGGACGTGGCTACTTTGAACAAGTAAGACAGGTTTGTTTCATACACAGCTAAATGTGGCATGGAAACAAAAACAGGGAACTGGAAGCACCAGCTGGGAAGACTATTAAAAGCACTCTGCCATTAAGCTGCAGACAGGAAAGTTTGTGGCCGGTTTCTCTCAGTTTATGGCAAAAGGACTAATTCACACCAGATGGTGGCACTAGTGGCTGCACAAGTGACCTTGGTCAACACTTCTACATTTTTAGCATATAAGTTCGGGAGCTAGAAGATCGTATTGTAGGTAAAGCAAAATTTAGTTTCATGCTTTGCATGTGTCACAAACGTATACAATACTGCAGTGAGTACATCAAAGCCAGGACTAGCTTTGCAGGTAACTACTGACTTCTAGGCTTGAAGAAACAGCTTTACCCAAAGCTTCATCTGAGTGGTTCATTTCAGCTAATTACCACAAAAGCTTAAAGCATGGATCCTAGACATGCACATTACATACAATTTATGCATGCACATCTGCAATCATTCCTATAACGGGAGCCAGATGCCTGGTATACTATATTTTACACTTCAGAATAAACTACAGCTGTACCTGTTCAGAATCTAAGATCAAAAGATATAGCAGAAGTGATGTTTAAAACTCAAAGATCATCCAGCAACGTTTGATCTATAGTAGCTGTATCCAACTGTAACCTCTAGAGTTGGTTTCATTTGAAGAAAGACACCTAAGCGAACAGAGCTGCAGTCATTTATTTGCTATGATTTAAATATATACCTGTAGAACTAGTCCATCCAGCAGTATTTGGTACCTGGCAGTATCCTTCACCACCCTGGCAAGTCTTAGCTTGGCCTCATTCAGCAAATCCTGCATTCAGAAGAAAAATCAGATCAGCAGAGCCCATCTGTTTGGCATTTGGTTTCATGCCTACCAACTTTCTGTACTCCTATTATAGCTATCACACCCTGCCAACACATAAATGTACACTCCAGCTGGTGTTCATCCAAGCTAGACCTTCATCTATGTGCATGGCACAACATCCTTCCCAAACAGTTCCCCACTCTCTGCCCTGATCTGAACCCAGTATAACCAGAAGCAGCTCTTTTTTTCCACGAAAAAGAAACCTTGGTAGTAAAAGGATGGTATTCATATTAATTCACACAGCACCTGCGTAAGTTATAACTTGTTGTCTAATCTAAACTAATAAAGTTGCCCAAATCACTATTTTTTCCAGCTTTGTGATCAAGCAAAGAAGTCTAACCTATATTTTTATCAAACATTAAAAAAATAACCCACACAAATTTTGTAACCAGTGAGTTGAAAAATCAAAAGTCAAAGCTTATTTTTAATTCAGAGTAGATGCTCTCGAATGTCTTTGTTCTGTAGGTCAGTATCAGAAGAGATCGATCACATTTCTTTAAGATTCAACTCAAAGTCAGCTCCTAGAACTGAACCATTCCTATAATTACTTCAGAAGAAGCAACCGTATGATTGGGTACAAAACCTTCCCTACTGTTCTGCCTTACAGTGTTTAGTAGAAAAGTGCACTTTAATGCAGTCAGTTGTAAAGCATAAGACTATCGCAATTCAACATCGTGGTCAAAATACAGTTAACACTACCGCCTCTAGAGTAACACAGCATTTCTGGAAGGGATCAACTTTGTTCTTCGTGAAGAAGAGTAAAGAGCCAATAAGGGAAGGAAGAACAACTAGCTTGTGACTCTAAAGGGCTTTAAATGAGGAAGAGCGTTATGTATTACTCAGAAGCATGAGACTGAGTCAGCTGATACATGAGGAAGAGATTACCCAGCAGAGACACAATACAGCTAGTTCTTTAGCCGCCCCCTTCCTACTCACTGTCAGTACAATCAAAAACTTGAAACTAGCTCTTTTCTTCTGCTAACTCTCCTTTTTCATAGCAGCGTCGACTCAAACATTACCAAACGTTTTACATTTGACCTGCTTATCCTACAGCTCAACAGCACCACCTAGCTAGAACACAGAACGCTCCAACTGTTGGAGATGGGATGAGAAAAGTGGTGGTAAGTAACTTCAGGCTGCACGATGAGCAAAATAAGGATACCTTGCACAGAGACACTAAACAGCAGCCCGCCTTGGTAAATGATCACTCACCCTACACATCCACACAGAGACCGGTTACTTACTTAGCAGAAAAAGAAGCAAACTTTTCCATTTACTAAGGATGAGAGAAAAAACAAACTGGAAAACAGCGCATTAAGCCACACCAACCTTAATGGCAGCAAACAGAACTTCAAAGCTCTACGGTCTGTAAAAGAGAGTCCTTTCGAGTCCTTAAAAGAAATCAGCTATTGTCCCAACAGTAGATAAAACAGATGCCTGTAATGCTCCCAGCAGAGAGCTGTTTCCCTTTTAGAATAAGAGGCAATAGAAACTGTGAAAACAAGCTAAAGCAGATTAGTAAAAAGCTGGATCATCATCATCAGTGACTTTTCAGTTTACCTGGGAAAGCCACCTCCGTATGTAGATGCAAACATTACTCAATCACAAACCATATTTTATTTCAGAGAAAGAAGCTCATTTCCCAACATGGGATCAAACCTTGGCATGTTTACTGCAGACATACTCACAGAAATAAGGTCATCCCTTGCTTTGAGGACCTTCAGTCTTGCCTGATTCATCAGGTTGGACATCTGACTGCAAGTTGCATGATAAAACTGAATCAGCCCATCAGGCTTTGAGTACAGACAGAAAAACTACAACACTTAACTGTATACATTTAAAAGTAGCAGTAAAACAGTGCTGCTTAAATATTTAACCTGTGCCTGAACTCGTGTAAATGATTACAATGCAGAACCCCATTGTTCAGCAAAGACCCACCAAAACTAAGCCTGACACAATCATTTGTGCCGCAGTAACAGTCCAAGCTGCACCTTTAGACATACATGAAAAACCAAAATAGATTTTTTCCACCAAACCTCCAACCAATTACACAATTGCTGCTCACCATTGATAATTAAATGCTCAGAAAAATTAGAAATTCGCAATTAGAACTCACTACATTAAGCTGCAATTTGTCCACTTACCAGAGCTTCAGAGAAAATCAGTAATAAGAGGAGAGCTCAGGCTCTGAAGCCAACCACCTAGCCTAAGCAACTTACATTTTCTTTTGCTGCTCAATTTGTTTCTCTTTCTTTTCATAATACTCCATGATCTTCAGCCTCTGCGTCTGAACAAGGCGACCCTTCTCAATGTTGAATTCTTCTTCGGCCTATAGTAAAAATTACAGAACTGAAGTGTAAATTGATTCTACGGGCTATAAGAATCAAATGAAATGGCCACGCGTTAAGAACACGTTCGCAGATAAACTAGGATCATGTAAATTATGGCTCCCTATAAACAAAACATCAATACTCAACCAATACTCGAGTCAAAGAGAACCTTACTAAGATACAGTTTATTTCATCAGTATATGTGTGAGAATGCCAGAATTCTACAAATAATTCAACCCATGCCTTAAACATAAATGTATACTTAAATATAAATGTATGCTTTTGTTCCCCTGTATACTTACTAACACACATCTACAACTGAGTCTGTAGGTAGCTACACAGGCTTAGTACAGTTACAAACCTGTTTACAAACCAGCTTTCACCAAGGTAATTCAAATAGTTAACTTCCATATTTTTTTTTTCCCCCTTTTTCCTTGCAAGCTCGATCACAAACATCCTTGCTTTGATTTCCTACTGACGTCTAAGCCTAGCATACACTGGAAGCCAAGCCAAATTCAGAGTAAGAAAGGAACAGCTTGCTACAAGAAATCTTAGCAGAAGTCTAAATTATGCAGGAAATTTCCTCAATTCTTTGTGTTGTCAAGTTATGTAGAAGAGCTGGGGAAAGCGTTCCACTTACTCCAGTCTGTTCACATTGCTATTCAGCTCTCCTGTTTGCATAAATGTATAAGTGAACGAAAATGTGAATTTATTCATATCCAAGAACTGCTAAGAAACCTGGGCAAAAGAACAGCTCCAACTGAGTTACCTTTGTAAACAGATAAGAAACATAAACTGCATTTGGTAGCATCATTTTTGTCATACAATAATTCTTAAGGGAACTACAGAAAAGTTTCTTAGGGCTGCTCTGAGTGCAACTATCAAACTAGGATATCAGAAGCAGTTCCCCTTTTGCGCTTACTGACATTGAACTTCCACTTTTACCTTTGCATCTATTTCTTCAGCCTTTTCATTGGCTTCCTGCTCAATGAAAGCCATCATGTGCTTGATCTGCAATGAGAGAGAGAAAAGGTATCTTCTGTTAGAAAGGATTTTGATGAGAAGCGTATCCTTCAGAAAGGCACAGATGGCACCTGAATGAACCCTGCTGACAGAGACCACAGCAAGCACACGACAAGACGTTTAGAGACTGGTATGCATGCACTATCATATTCAAATGTAAGATACTTTTTGAAACTGCTTTACAGGACCAGCAGCTCAAAGACATACAATCCAATTGTATTAAGTTCTGCTTGTTTATTTTACACCATTTTGTGACCAGGTTTAAGTTTTGGTTCAAATCTAGAGCAGACTATAAGGAATCATTGCCCAATCAAACTGCCATATACGTGAAAAAACAGATGGTAAAAGGAAAGCGGAAGATTTTAGGCATACGCTGTGGAAGAAATGAACAGGTTTCTACATCCTCAAAATGAAGTCAACCATTTTTATTTCAATTCTGCTTTGCAGCACTCGGGATTGCAAGTCCACATACAATGTCAATGTCTTATCCTGCTTGCCTGACTTGGATGGCTGATTGAATTAAGCTTTAGTTCTGCTTGTATTAAAGAGAGGATGAGAGAGGCGGATAAAACATGGACATGTATTCAGCGAACAGCCTTGTATTGACGAAAATTATTATCCTTTCTATGGGAAGTCCTAGATGTCAGGATGGCTTTAACTACACGTGACTAGCAAGGTAAGACAGAAGAACTAAACATCACTGCCAAAAGAAAGCAAGTATATTATTGAGAAAAATCTCTTACTTACAGATGATTTTCAATGTGAAAATTGTTGAAAGCATCGTGGCAAGTAGTTAAGAGTTCAGATGCCCAGCAGGCAAATTCATGCCAGGATTTATGTGTAGGCAGAACCACTGTGCACTGCTTTTTTCCAGTCAACAAGATCACCCTAGTTATGTTCAGTAGTGTAATACAAAAGTTATAGGTGTGAAAGTCCACTGACACTGTGTGTTTCACATATCCACAAAGCCCAGACTAACCCATGAAGTCTATCACAGAACCACAGAATGGCCTGGGTTGAAAAAGGACCACAAGGATGATCCAGTTTCAATCCCCCTGCTATGTGCAGGGTCGCCAACCACCAGACCAGGCTGCCCAGAGCCACATCCAGCCTGGCTTTGAAGTCTATGCTCAAGTTGAGCAAGGCCAACACGAGGTCAGAAGGAAAGAGAATAAAACCAGAGAGAACGCAGTGCAGCAATTCTCCTTTTGGAGAAAAGCAACCCACTGATTTTACTTTCAATGTGATGCTTCCCTGCCAAGAGACTATGTTTACTGAATGAGAATGTGAGACACAAAGCGCTCATGATGCAGAGCACACTCAGGAGCTGCCAGGTCCGCCCGCTGCCTGCAGGACCGGTGCTGGCTGGATCTGTGCAGCTGCTAACTGCACACACAGCGCCCAACCTGGTGCCGGGCAGGACTCTAGGCAGGGGCACTATTTACTGTCAATAAGGACACAGCGCTCTGGCTCAGAAAGAAACGTCCAATGTTCAGACTTCAGCCTTGTAAGTTTCCATTGCAGAAGCAGCCCGGCTTGCACCACTGTGCTTGAAGGTACAGAAGTGAAAAGGACAGAGAAGCGCTCAGTTCCAGCTAGCTCGAATAAGCACAGCTAAACAGCAGTGCTTATACAAGGGCAACGTATTTATCAGCCTCAAGGCACAGTTACGCGCTGAAGACAGCAGCACACCCGGGCCGGCTTCAGAGAGAACCCAGCTACAGCCTACAGGCCGCTGTTCCGCCGCCGCCACCACTACCCCCAACCCGCCGAGCCGAGCCGAGCCGAGCCCTACCTGCTTCTGTACGTCGGCATCGCTGAGCGCCATGGCGGCGGCGGGCGCGAAGGAAGGCGCTTGGAGCCCGAGGAGCGGCGGTGGGAGCCGGCGGGGAGCACGGGCGGAATCAAATCCGGTTCGGGTCACAGCTGCCGCTGTGTCACCGCGCCCCGCCCACTCTCCCCTCCCGACCAATAGGAGCCTGTGTTTTCGTGACGTCACCGAGGGCGGGGCATGGCGTGAGGCAGGCTGCCATCTTGCGGCGGCGCTGGGCTGTTCTGGCGGGCAGCCGGTGGGTGTCCGGTTGTTTGGAGCTTTGCGACCGCTGCTGGTTTATGGCACGGCTTGGCGCGCGTAGCGCTTCACGCTGACAGGCGGGGAGCTCCTCCTGCCCTTCTGCAGCTGCGTTTACTCAGACAAACAAACAAACAAACACACACGGCAGCTGTTGGTTACGCGCTAACTTCCCCCACAGCATCGCCGCTACCCGCGCCGCTTGTTCCTACTTCCCCAACCGAACCACGCCTTTCCCGGCCTCCTCGCCCTTGCGGCGGCGGCGGGCGGTGACACGGCGGTGACGCACCGCCTCCCCCCGCCCCTCCATCATGGCGGCGGCGGCGGCAAATTAGGGCAGAGCGAGCTCTGCCCGGTGCGCGCGCGCGCGCCCACCACCCCCGGCGGCTGCGGCCCGGCCCGGCTCAGCGCCGCTGCTCGCCCCGCCCGGCCTGCCCCTCTCCCTCCCCTCTTCCTCCTCCCCGCCCTTCGGCGGCGGCCGCAGGTGAGGAAGGGCCGGGGTTGCGGGGTGGGGGGAGGCGGGCGACGTCCGTGCGCCGGTTTATTTCGTTATTTTCTGCGCCCCCCGCCGGCCGGGAGGCGTGCGGGTGGGGGGAGGGGGCGGGCGCGCCCCTGGCGGCCGTCGGGCTGCGGCCGCTGAAGGGCGGCGGGAGGAGAAGCGGCCGCGGGGGGATGGATGCGCGCCCGCACCTGGCCCCGCACCCGGCGAGCGTGCGGGATGAGGGCTGCGGAGTGCGGCCCGCCGCCTCCTGACTCATCCCGGCTCCGTGCTGCCGGGATATAAATATCTCATTCATCGCCGTAGTAACGGAGTGGCTTACGCTGCGCTCCCGCAGAGCCGCGCGGCTGCTCCGACCCCGTTTTGTGGTGCTGTGGGTGCCTTCGGGCCGAGGGGCCGGTGGGGAGCGATAGGAACAGCGATCCTCACCCGTTAGCAAAGCTGTGCAGAAGTGGCTTGACAGGTGGCTGACAGCTCTGAAAACAGAAGCTTTTCAGAGGACAGCCCGCACAGGTCTTGGTTTTCTTTCTAAAGAGCAATCAAACGTCGTGCCTAACATGCACACTTAATTACAGCTCCTTCTAAGGTCAACCAAAACCACCGCCCAGGTACATGGCCGTCACGCTTCCCAGTGCTACTATCCATTACGTGACACTGGGGACCAGTAATGGATACAGCATTGATTCATCTCCAGTTGGGATCGGCGTGTTTGGACTCAGTAGTTCTCAGCTTATTGAAAGCAATCTCTTAGTCATGTACTCTTGGAAAAGTAGGACGAGGAGTTTGTCTGCCAGCCAGCCCGCAGCCAGGTGCTGTGGAGGCCCTGCCTGCTAGGGGAGGTGTTTATGAGGCAAACTGCTGCAGGGTTGGACCAGTCCGCGCACGTATCTCATCCCAGTCCCCTACTCAGCCCTTCTGGCGAGGTGGTGGAGCGCTGGCTGGTTTCCATGAAGTTGGCGAAGGTTGTGGATTTGTAGCTGCACGTCTTGCAAGCAGCTCCTCACCGCTGGGTATGTCTGAAAAGCAACTCCCGTGTAAATGTGAGGCTGTGAGTTAGAGACACGTGTGGCCAACTGCTAAAGCTGGGAGCAGTTACCTGTCACAGAGAGATAGACCAAACCCGTGAGCTTCCTTAAAGTGACTTGAACTCCAGTGCTGCAGGTTTGTAGCCTCTCTAAATCTCAGTGTCTGTGCTCGGCTCAGCAGTTGCCGACTGAGACCATGTGTACTTTGAAATAATTCCCCAACGGCAGGAACTTTACTGAGGTGAGATTGTAGCTGGTAAGTGAAGCCTGACAACTTACTTCGAATCTTGGAATGACTCTTTTCGAGCAAGACTTAGGTACTGTCATTGCTGGGGCCTTAGTCTTAAAAATACAGCAGTCTGTACTGTGCTCTTGGTTCTGGATCTGTTTTTAGCATGTTACGCAGAAATTGGTCGAGGTATTGATCACCTGTTATTTATATAAGCATACAGCAAAATAGTTTGCAAGGCTACAGCTCCACATGCACACGGCATGTCTGTGATGTGCAGCAGTCAGATGTGCGGCAGCCCTCGGCAGCAGCTGCTGAGTTGTTCTGCTGTGCAGTATCGCTGCATTTTGGCTTTTGAATGGTGTGTAGCAAACGTGGCTAGAGGCACACTGGGATTTTTCATGGGAGGACTGAAATATGGCCGAGTCCCCTCTCTAAGGGATTATGTTGGCCGTGTTCATGGGTAGATTTGCATCGCCCTTTAACTAACATGTAACTCTTCTGTGGATTAGGACATGACAGATTGCTTGAGGAAATGCCAGACTGAGTAGGGCTGCCGTGTTCAGGTCAGTTGAACGGCTCAGCCCACATAGAACAAGCAGCATTGGTTGGTTAGAGGAATAAAGGGCAGCAACGGCTTGTCCAGGGGTAGGTTTTTCTTCCCCAAGGGTGCAGAATTAGAGATCTTGTGAATTACTTCCTGCAGAAAAAAAATATCGCCTCATTGTGGTCTCCTTAGTTTTTGAAGAAGCAGTACATAAATTTGCTGAACCAGAAATGACCTCCTTGCTCATGTTTTGAAGGGCTGCGTATTCCTGCAATGCCTTGTTTCCTCTGATCCACTACATCTCCCAGGCAAGATTTTTGTCTTATTCTCTTAAATCATTTCTGGCTTCTTTTACATCTTGCTCCTCTAGTGGAAAGCTCTCCTCCCTCTGATCTGGCCGTTCAAGCTGTGTGTCCTTTTCTAATCCCACTCATTCCTGAAAAATGGTCTTTTCTGCAGTACTTACAGTATCCGAGCCAGTATTTGTGTCTTTTTGAAAACAAAAACAATAGTTAGTAATTGAACATGAGTAATTTGGTTATGGTGTTCTCTGGAAGGAAGACCAGTGAGTGATTTTATTGAAGCATGATTCCAGTCTGATGTTCTTTTTTGTGAAGCTTAAGATAGTCCTTCCGTTCAAGTTCCTAACTGCACCTTGTCATTCAGTATACAACTACCTCGCAAAATACATTTGCCCAAGGGGTTACTTTTTCTCAGTTGAAGTTGTTTTCTGTCCATTGCTTTCCCAGGGAAATATTGGCCACTGTTTAAACAAGCTGTGACTCTGACTCTCTTCCCTCCACCCCCTCCAGAGGTGCTGAGCTAAGCATGCTTCAATGTTCATGAGCTAGGCCTCACTGCTGCATGTGGATCACTGTGCTGGTATAGGGTCTCATTTCTGTTTCAACACAATTTTTTCTTCTTCCCTTTCATTTTCTCTGAAAATCAGTTTTAAAGGCTAATATTTATGATACGTTCAGAGCCGGTCTTTGGTATGCATCACAGTGTCTGGATTTTTGTAGACCACCCATCAGGCTGATTCTTTCTGGACAGGTCTGTACAGGTTGGCTTGAAGGGCTCCCATTCACTGTGTAGGCACTGCAGGGAACGCTTTAGTTTCAGGACTGTGGATCTCTGTGAGCAAAACAAAACTGAAACATATTGAGATGCTTTTGCTTTTTGGTGAATGGCATCTTTCACATCTGGTGACGCAGAGGTTGCAGCTGGGGATCTGGCCTGAGGAATACATCTATTGTTAATGATCCTGAAGTCTCCTGAGTATTTCTTTCCAAATCTCTTGTGTTTATTAAAAGCTCAGTTTGTGATATTGGCTGAAGGGTAGCTGCGTATCGTAGAAAAGTCATGTTTATCCTTTGCTGTAACTTCTTGCGTTTCTGAAGCATGATATGTCAAGTGTTTTCTTGAGTTTTTGACATTGATTCTTCCTGTGTAAATCGCTGTTTCAGTCCTAGCTGTAGCGAAGACTCAAGTGAATGTTTCTGGTAAAGGATTTCAAGAATTTGAAATACACGAGAAGAGGAATTGCCTCCCAGAATGTAGTCTTCAGGAAAGTATCCTCCTCTCTTTACAATAATGAACAAATTGCATAAGGTGGAGTTCTTACAGTTTAAAGAAGGAACTCTTAGCCGATTTTCCACCAACTCTTTTTCCCGTTACAGCTTTAGGTTTTAAACTTGGCTTGAATATTTCTTCTAAACATAACCACACTCTGAAGTGTGGTTGTAAATTGTAAATTCTCAAACTCCTTCAGTATCTGTTACGTTCCTGTTCTGTAGTGTGAGCGTTTCTGTTGGCCTTCCAATTGGGCATCCATTCTGATGGCCAGGTGTGAGCTGCTGCTTATCTTGGAGTGACTCTTTGAAGTGATGGAGAGCTTGATGTTGAAAATTCATTTGAAAGCTCTTGTTGCTGTTGGGTTTATCAGCTTGATTGGAAGTAGTTATCCAGGCTGTTCCTTACATAAAATGCTAGAACATGTTGGTTAGTCTGACACTTTGTTTCAATCTGCTGTGTTGCTTTTTCCTCACTTACATGTTGTCTTTTGGGATTTATTTAATTTTTCCTTGTCACTGATGACTGTTTCTAATTTCTATTTCCCCCAGCTTTTCCCGCTGTTCTTATTTGGGTGTTTGAAGAAGCAACTATACCAATAGTGAAATAAGGTCATTCTTTGACCAGATGTTGCTGTTAGATACAGATTTCTATTTTATGAGTATTATTGTCTGGTGAGAAATCCAGGACACACGGCCATCTGTTCTTCCAATCCCAGCAATGAACATAGAGTTTTCTGTGTTGACCGTGTGTTTTCCATTGCTGTTGGAACAGTAAAATGAGGTTGAGACAACTGTGGTTGAGACAGTTCTCTCTTTTCCTGCGATCATTTCTTTTTTGCCTCGTAATATAGAATCTGAGAAAGCAAAGAGTGAGGAAAATACCCTTGTGAGGCTTAGGGGAAGGGAGTTTCCTCTGAAGTTGTCCTTTTTATCTCTAACTGCAGTTAACTGAGTCTTCAGAGACCTTCAAACCTCTTTGCATGACTACGCCTGTGTTTTTGTATGTGGTTGGGTTGGGAGGTATTAGGAGGCAGATACGTGGTGAGGAACTCTTCAATTTGCTTTAATGTGAGAGTATGTATGCCAGGCAGGAGTGAGAAATTCCACTGCTAACTGCGGTCAGAGCACTAGACTTGAAGGCATTTGGTTTTACTCTGCATAGTTTTTATTAAAATAAGAATGCATAGGATATAAAGGCAAAACTCTGGATATTACTTTATGATTGTTACATAATTCTGTTATGTATGAGTTCATGACCTATTGCAACTTTATAAAAAAAGAAAAGAAAAACAAACCACTCTCCTCTTTCCTTACAGTGTTCAGTAACCCAGAGAAAACCCTCCGTGCCCAATAAGAGCACTGACACGTTGCAAGCCAACCCGATGGCGTCCTCTACTGCTGTGCCTGTAGGATTTCACTATGAAACAAAATACGTAGTTCTCAGCTACCTGGGGCTCTTATCACAAGAAAAGCCACAGGAGCATCCTCCTGCTTCAACTCAAGGTAATATTTCACGTGCCTATTGACATATACAACTGTTTTTGCAATTAGCACTTGAGCTATTTATGCATGTATGCAGAATGTCAGCCTGTTTTGTGTTGTCCGTCTCTCACTTAAATGAATAATAAAGTGAGCAGTAGGAGGTTCTGATCGGAACAGAGTTGTTTTGTTCAGTTTACTGTTTTACTTTGAGCTAGGCCAGGGCTGACTGGCATTTATGAAGGTAAAAAAAAAGTTTTATTAGCTGTCTTCAGGTTAGGAAGGATAGATTTGTGTTACCGTTGTTGAGCAGTGTTGGGAATCTCAGGCCATGCTTGCTTTTTGGGAAAACAAGTAGAATTAATGAGGGGTGAGGAGGTGTTTACTTGCATAAAGCCTGAGTGGTGACTTAAGCAATCTCATGTACTAAATAGTTTTGCCCAGTTATGTTAACACTTCTGTTGTTGTCAGTCAGTGGCAGTGTAGGGATGTGAGACTTAATCTGGCCTACACTGCGTCTACTTATTCGTTTATTTTTAAGAAGCCGAGGACTGCATGGAGTCAGATGTTTCTTCCAGAACAAGTTTATATATGTACAGGAGGTGAAGCAGAATCAAATAAGTTTGACAGATTGCCTTTCATGTTCTAGGTTGTGAAGCTTCCTTTATCTTGTGTTGGCAAACGTTTAAACAGCATTGTGTATCCAGATTTTTTTGCTGTTCTTTGTGATGTATCTGTTCCTTCAGAAGTCCTGATGAAGCCACATTTAAAGAAAAATATTGAGCAAACATTTGAAAATATCTACTCTGTTACTTACTGAAGTTACCTGTCGGAATTGAGAAATGCTTGAAGAGAAAAGAGAGCATCGGAGTTAAGGCAGAAATAGTGGTATCAGTTTGGCTCTGTAACATATGCTGGTTATGTGTGTAAAAATAAGCTTTGTATATGTGAGATGTGTCTGTTTCTTCCATTGTGACTGTGTCTGCAGCCCATGAATGGAGAGACACCTTCATGCCAATATGCTGTTTCACAAACCTATTTGCTGGAAAAAGGGGTTATTTTAGGAATAGCGACTCATACTGAATAACCCATCTGGGATAGCTTCTATAACTGGTAGTATGTCAAGTAAGTACAGAACTGCAGCGTGGAAGAGTCTAAATCTATAAATGAAAAGTTCAGAAAGGAAACATAGTCTTAAAGATTTCTTTCTATAATTTGGTTCTAGTTCCCTTTGGAAATGGGGAGGAAACCAAACGGTTTGTTAGTACTGAAACCACTAATAAATATTTGAAGTCAAGATCGGTATTAAAACTGCATAGAGAGGAAGCTACAAACGCTTAAATACAGTTTTTCTGATCAGTTAATGAGACTTTTAAAGTACTGAGTAAAGATAACAAATCTACTGTTCAGACACGATTTGGATACGTTAGCTTATGTGACAGCAGAGTATGGTTGCATTTGCTGTTAAAATACTCAAAAGTGTTGATAGTTTCATCCCTTTCATTCATTGCTCTGAAACTTCTCTTTAAAGAGGAAATTGTGCATTTCCCTTACCCAAACTCCCTAACCCTGAAAGTCAATGAAACTTTTCCTCACTGTTATGAGATCTGTCTCAGTGATGTTATCTCTTTATGATCAACAAATGTGGATAAAATATTTTTTCCTTCTTTTTTCCACCTGTCTCTCATTGTGTTGACAATGCCTTGGATGGACTTCATCCTCTTACTGAACTAAGTGTCAAGACTAATCTTGTGTTTAAGGATTTGTTTCGTTCTTTCTGAACCAATTTTTCCTGTTGCTTTTCTGTTTTCTGTGTTTCCAGCACCTTTCGTTTGTCTGGCAATTACTTTTGAAAGATCTTTTCTCCTACTTCTTTTCTCATTGCTTGTAATTGAACAGTCAGCTACACAGGCTGTGTGTGGCAGCAGCTATTTGTCTACTTTAAAGAGCTGTATGCATATTATTTGAATATCAAGTAGCTACATGCAGCCTGTATTTTTTGTTGGCTAGCATGTGGCTGGTGTCTATGAACTGAAAACTGCCAAAGCAGTGTGCTCTGTATGCTTGTCCCCTAGGGGGACAGTGAGAAGAAGAAGCCCATAATGGATGTTACCTGTACTTCCTAGTGTGCTGCTGGAAGACAGCTGGGCATTACAGTTACAAGCGTGGTATAAGCGGCCTGCTCGGAACAAGAGATGTGAAAGCCAGTAAATGAAAATGAATGGTTGTTGTTTAGGATCCCATTGTGAAGAAGAAACTTCTGTTTTTCGTAAAGAAAACACGAGGCATAATAAAAATATGACATTACATCATGCTTGCTGGTGTGTTTTTCATATGTTGTCATCAACCATAGAAACAGTACCTCGACTGACCCCCAGTTCATTTCACTGATGGTTTTTGTGGTACTTTAAAACACCATTCACTAATCTTTCTATTCTTCAGGGCTGAATGCTTTTATTTACAACTTGAGGAGGTTCTGATACGGAGTACCTGGCACTGAATCTTATTTTGCCTTAGTTTGCTTACTATGCTGGTAGACCTTCCATGGGCGACAATTTAGAAAGCGATGTTTGACTGTTGCTTGTTTGTAGTTCTGTTGCAAAGCAGTTATCTGTTTAATACGTGTCGTTCTCGTGAAGTATTGACTTTGGTTTTTGATTCTCTCATATGCATTTCTTTTAGATCTAAGTCTTTACTCTTTGATTTCTTCATCTGTCTATAATGTATGAGGAGTATCCAGAAAGGCTGACTTCACCGTTATTATGTTAATCTTTTCAGTCTCCTTTTTCCAGTGGAGGGTAACACTCCTCTAGAGCGTGGGTCAAAGCAGGATCCTAATTATAGCCAGCTTGAATCACTCATTGGAGGATCTTCTCTCTTTCCATTACATACAAAATGCCAAAATATGAATATATGTATATACCATCTATAGTTAGCATTTGTAAACCTTTTAAGAATCTACTCCTGCACTGGTATCCCGGATTTCAGTGGAACTTCTACACTCCAGTTAAACTAGAGTCTAATGGTGCTACTTCATCTGCTACAACTGATAGGAGAAATTGAATGCATTTGTCCATTCACCCGCTGCACTCATCTCCCTAAAACCTCAGCTTTCTTGCATATCGTATTAGAGAGTTCTTTCTCTATGTCTTTCTATTCCAAAAACTCAGATAACAGTGAAATCTTTAGGATACTTGTTTCTCATTTTTTTTCAGACGTATCTTTTCTGGAGTGATTATTTCCAGAGAGATTTTATTTAGTAAAGAGAAACCTCAGACAAATTACACGGATATCTACCTCACTGTATTTCCTTTGGGATATTTTGACTGGTTTAGGGTTTGTTGCGAGAAATATGGCTACAGTTACAGCTAGCTAAAAAGACTTCTGGCTTCAGACAAAGGTGGACATTTTTAAAGTCGATCTCTGATCACTAGCTTGAACATTTTATTCAGATAACTGCTGTTCACACGGGGACTAAGAATAGAACCGTCTGCAGTTATCTGGGCTCCTGAAGATTCATTGGACATAATCTTTTGTCATTACGGCTCTATGGTTATCCTACAGTTGATTTCAGTGCAATGCTCTCTAGTAGATTTTGGTGTCTCCAGAGGGAAATCCAGCAAATTTAGAATTGAGACGTAATTTTAGAAGTTACTTTTCATACTGTTTTGGCAGAACAGTCATTTTGCATAGCACCCAAAGTCAGCCTCCTTAGAGCCTATTAGCGATGAACTCTGCTACTGACTGGTAGGTTTTCTTATAGGTGAATAATGTAAGTTGCTCCAAGAAACCTGATGTAGTATACATGGTAAAATACTGTGTAAGTTCATACGATCTGAAGCAACTGGTAAGTGTAATTATATGTGTGTGGAAGCTGTCAGTTACCTGCTTATTAAATCGTGAGGAAGTGCTTTTGTTTTTCCAGAACTCTTCTAGTGTCTGTAAGCACTGTTTCAAACACTAAAAATAATAACAACAATACCAAACACTGGGAAACATTTTTACATCTTTTCACCTGATTACAAAATCTTTGCAGCTGGTCATAGTTCTTACTTTTTGAGTGAGTTGAAATACTTTGATTTTGTGATTGATTTATATTATAAATGCTTCTTTATGTTTAAAAAAGGAGCGATTTTTAGCATATTTTCTTTCTTAATCTACTTTCCCATTATTTGACTTCATTCCATGTGGTAAAGATTCTCAAGGGAAGTGTTTTTATCTGTTTGTTTTTTCTTTCCTCGACTGTCTCCCGAATAAGAAATCTTAATGTCATCCCTTAACTCATGTAGCACGCAAGAGATTTATAGTCAAGGCTGTTATTACATGGTAGCACAGATGACAGAAGAGGTGAACAAAACTTAGCCAGTGTTGTGGTTTCCCTGAGATGCATCTTATCCATGCTACTTTTAATCCAACTATTTTGCACTATGTTTTGTTGCCATGCGAAGTGCTCTAAATATTCAAGCATCGAAGCCATTGCAATCATATCCCACACACAAATCTTAAAGCTGAGTAGTGCTGAACTGGGATAATGGAAGAAATTGGTTTTATCTTTATTCTCTTCAGTTTGAAGTGAGTTCTGTTGCATCTCAGAAGATAAACATATAGCTGTACAGAACTGATAGGCTTTGTGCATTTTGGGTGAGCTCAAGGCTCCTTAGTGGCCATCCCATATTTAACATTACTATCTGTTTTATGTGGTATTGACCATCATGATCGGGTACCTGTCGCAAGATTTTCTATCAGCAGTCGGCTTTTGGAGTGTCTTTTGTAGACTATCTTGGTTTTCTTTGTACTCTTAAGTTCTTAAGTATACCCTGTATCTTCTTTTAACCTTTGTAGTGCCCTGTTGGTCTATTAGGAGTTAGGGGAGTTTTTGAGATATTTTTAACTTAGCTGTGTGACTGATTTCTTAGAAACTTTCCTGTCAGGGCAAAACATACATACTTGAGCTGAAGGGTCAAGGTCTGAAAAGATTCACGTTGTATGTTGGAGCAACTCAGTGGTAGTGGGGGAGGAAGGAAAGGGAGCTTTTAGGATATGACTTAGAAAAAGAATGAGACAGTCCTTCCAGGAATATGAGTTCTCACTTTATTAAGACTCTCAGCCAACAGTAGACTGCTAATTTACAATGTCTCATGTCGGTTTTGGTTCTTCTTATTTTTGGACTTTTTTTAAGTTTAAGTAGAGTCTTCTTATGGCTTGTAAAGAGCTGCTTTTAAACATCTAAAATCAAAGGCTTCCTCTATGTATGGAGGTCTGTTCTGTAGAGTTTGCAGAGGTGATGCATATGCTTTCCTAAAAAGGAAAAAGGCAAATACATCTAGAAAGAGATTTGCTATGTTCTTGTCTCTTCTCAATGATTGCAGAAATTTTAGGTACTTTCTTGTTGTAAAAAGTCTGAGGTATTAGAGAAGTATTAGAGTCACGCTGAGAGTAAATTTGTAATTGAACGTTGAATATATGAAAGTTTGTGCAAAATCTTAAGAAAGAACTCAGAAATGGAGTAATTGTTAAATTAAAATGGCTGGCACCACACAAGAGCAGTCTGTGACAGGCTGTCCTGTTGAAAAAGAAAAGAGGTGAAATGCCTTTAGTCTCTCCTTATAGCTACTGTTGTTTTGCTAGCTTTAGTTAACACAAACACTGTAGAATTAGTGCTGGTTCTCTAACTAATGAATGGCTTCCCATCCCTCCTCCTCCAAGGCTGAACCTTGGGGAACAGGTTAGTCTTGTATTGTTACTAAACTTCCAGAATGAACGGCCTTACTGGCAGAATTTTACTGCACTTCTGCATTTGTTGGTAGTGGCAACAGTGTCTGAATGAGAGCCGTGCTGTGCCTGAGGGACTTTTTGGACATTTTTTCTCCTACTTTGCATGTTACCTCCATGTACATGAAAAAGAAAATCCTAACAACAACAGAAACCAACACTTGTGCAGAAGGGAACATTTGTTTCCTAAATAGAAACTAGAATGCACTTCTTGGAAGAACATGTAACAGAAGTTTGCTCCGTCTTTGCATTGGAAAGGGGCCTTTCAGAGTCAGATTAGCAAAAGCCCTTAGTAGGCAAACCTGTAATTTGAGAAGCATTCAGTGTTTGTATATCTTACAAGTGCCATTTCTGGTGTGACTGTTTGCAATATTAAAGAATGAACATCTACCAGGAGCTATTTTTACTTCTTTCTTCTACCTATTTGCCTACTGACATGGAAGTTGTCTTAAAAAAAAAAGAAAAAGGTGTTGCTTGCTTAGGAGCTTTGCAGTTGGAACACACTATTCTCCCAATACTGCGTGCATTTTTAGTTGTCAGAGTCAATATACATGAGATGCAGAAAGCTGAAGTCCAGGGATAATTAGGGTAATAAACAGAGCAAAGTCACTCTTCTGGGAGGGGTATGGTTTTGGTTTTTTGGCACGACTGTTTAGTCAGGTGCTATTGGAATCAGCAGCAGCTGCAGAGTTGTGGGTGTTACAAGATGGAAGCCATTGACTGCTGTACTGATTATCTAAACAGCTCTTTTGTATGCTGGCAGCCGTGGAATTTCTCTTCCTTCCATTTTCCGGGTGACTTATTATAAAGTATGACAGCTTGTCATGTGTGATCATCATCACATCAGTCCCGTGAGAACAAGTGCTCTTCTGAATACCCTCGTCCTTTTGGTATACAGGGTGAAGCACAGGTTAAAATAAGAGTTTGCGCTTGCCTGGACTTGTTGCACTTGACTGGGAATCAGTGGTATGGTTTTTCAAAGAGAAAACGTTAAAGGGGATTGACAAGGTGTCAGTGGGTGTCTGTTCATTAACCAGAAGGAGGAACAGTTTGCTCCTCTCTGGAATGTATGGCTCAGAGTGATAGAACAGACTGTTTGAGAAGGGATTTCAGAAGCAGAATGAAGTTATTCTGGATGTGATGATGGTGATATAGTTGTGAGGTTAAGTAAAATAGAATTTAACTGACTATCTGTTGTTCCTTTGGACTGTTCAGTTAAGGAAACGTAAACGTTTTACACTGACCTATGTGTTAGCTGGCAAAAACGTGTCTCACAGCTATGTGTTGAAATCACACTAATCCCAGAAGGGAATTCTATGCAACATAGAAAAGTAAGAGAGCTAAGAAACTGTGTTTTGGGTAACTGTTGAAAGCAAGAGAGTTCAGGGCTAACAAGGACTGATTATCCAAGCCCAAATTATCCTAAAACTTAGGGAAGTAAATGGCTGGAAGTGAGATTAGCAAAGAAAAGTTTTGTGACCAATTTTGATTCATGTATTTCAGGAGTAAGTTGATGCAGAACTCACTTTTAGGTACATGTGGATACAACATTTAGCTCTAAGTAGGACGTTTAGACTAACCTCTGCTCCAGTACCTGTGCCTAAAAGCAGCCAGTAATTTGCTGTACTGCCTTATACTGAAGGAGTTGACAGTTAGAAGGCAACTCAAATGTTCTAAAATACTTGTGCCTGTTTAGAAATAGATTGTAGTTCCTCTTTATATATATATATTATATATATATATATATAATATGTATATAGGTATATGTGTGTGTATATATATATATATGCACAATGTAATAATGAAGATGATTGAAATTATATATAATCTTGAACGATATGACTGAAACAATTTCTTGTGACAAATAACACTGAAGATGTACTTGTGATATTTGGGAATGTGCAGCCATTTTGTGTCCTTAAATGATGTAACTAGGAAATGAGGATTGACAATTGACTGACCATTGTGGGATCATTTGCATCTGCTGTTACTTATGAACCCGGTACTAAGTGATTTAATTGTGGCCTGCGGGCTCCCGACAAACAATGAATTGATGTACAATTGATGTCAGGTCAGAACTTTTCATTGACAAAGCAGAGTGGTGTCACCTTGTATTCCAATATTATTCGTATTTAGTAAAATAAGTTCTTTCCTTAGATTGCTGCCATTGTTTTTGTTCATTTCCCCCCTTCTAGGGGCAGCAGCCTCTATCACGGGTAAATCTAGATAACCCGATTACAGTGGTTTTGTATGTTTTGCAGAGATCAATGTAAACTTTGTATTTTGCTATTTAAAATAAACAGCAAGCTTAAGTTAAGATTGGGAGCACCTACATTGTTCTGCAGTTTGATAATGAGTGAATTAGTTTTCATGATGGCTTCTTCATGTGTATTTTGGGTTGATTTTGGTCTTGAATTCAAGCTAAGTTTGTTTTTAAAGCTGTTACGTACTCTGCGGCTTTACAGGTCTGAATTTCTAATTTATTATTATTATTATTATTTAAGATTCATATTCTATCTTCCAGAAATCTTGAACTTTGTGTTTCGTAGTTCATATCATAAAACTTACTTAATAAATGCACTGAAGGCGTCACATATCGTGCTGCTTTCTGAAATAACATTTCCACCTTGAATTCCTTTACTGTTATTATTTCAAAATTGTGTTCCATTATCTACTTTATTTGAAATATTACATTGGAATGATTTCTCTTGTTTCTTCTAGGGACTCCACAACAGCTTATGGCACAACATGCTTCAGAGAAAGAGGCTTTGGAAAAGATTAAAATAGAAATCGAGGAGGAGCTAAAACATCTTGATGAAGAGATCTTGGAAGGTGATCTTCAAGTTTTTCCCTTGCGAGTGATAATTTCTATGCGGTATAATGGCAGTTAATTTGTAACGAGTACTCTTGTTAAAGAGATACTTGGACGCGTTGGAATCTCTTTACATCCTCCCTCCAGCTAAGATTTCTGCACATTGTCACATGAAGTTAAATGTTACTGTGTGGAGTGGTGCGTTCTAGCCAAAGCAAACAATTGAGCTGCATTTATTAGACTGCTAGAAACAATGAAATGTAAACAGCCCTTAAGCTGCTATGTGACAGAAGTGTAAATGTACCGGAAGGACTGGAATTCTGGGGAGTGTGGACTGCAGCCATCAGATTTCTCACCTCCACAGTCTGCTTTTTGGGGCATGCTTGGACTGGGAGGCGTGGCTTTAATGGGACTGCCAGCAAGAGTCAGTTTGGAATCAATCTGCTTTGCATGTGTTTCAGATGGGGAGTATGAACTAGAATGATTCTGTATCTAGTTGTATTAATCCACATAGGCCTTTCTGGGAAATTCTGAACAGAGAAGACAAAGGTCTATGAACAGCATTGTTTTAAAGAGAAATGTTGTAGTACTGCTGCAGAGGTCCATAGGTGGGCAGATTTTAACATGGAAGAGAGGCTTTTTCAGTGCTCCATCAGGACTGGCTTAAAAATTAGCTTAAAAATGGGAATATTTGCTAATTTGCTGGTTAGTTATGAGGTAAGGGGAGAGGCAAGAAATGTACCTTACAATCACCTATGACTTGGAAGTATCTCTTCCAGAATGTATTTGGAACATAATTGTTTTACAAGAATTTGTTCAAAGCATGCTCTGTCTATGGAGTTTTGATTTCTTTCTCCATCACATGAATTGTGTTTAATTGGTGGGATGAGAAATCTGAGACTGCTGTTCTACTGTCTACTTTATTTTGTATACTTTTTCTTTCAGCTTTTACTACTACAGGATTTGACTGCCACACTTCCCCAGTGTTCAGTCCTGCCAATCCAGAAAGCTCAATAGAAGATTGCCTGGCTCATTTAGGGGAGAAAGTATCCCAGGAATTGAAAGAACATCTGCACAAAGCACTAGAGAGCTTGCTTAGCAAGTGAGTTTCCATTTGTTTTTTCAAAAGGGAGGGTGTTTTGATTTTGTATCATGATTGCTACTGAAATGCTAAACATAACACTACATTCTGTACTGCATTTCTCTTTTTCGCTGTCCCTTTATCTGGTTATGTGCTTGTTTTGTGTTTTAATGTGTGAATGCTTCTTTGGATTAATGTAAATTCTGAAAAATTTCTAAGCTTTTATCATTGAGCTTCTGAGACCAGTTCAAGTATTTTGAGTAGCTGGTGAAGCTAGCAGCTGAAAACTGCCAATTGCCATTGCCAATTTCATGAATGCTGGGCTGTGCCCGTATTAACCTGCCCTACCTAGTAGTTAAGAGCAGAGCTGGAGGCTTAATAAGTAGTCTGACCCAATCTCAGTGGGAGAATTGTCTTGAAGGTAAGGTGTGTAGATGCTTTATGGCAACCTTTCAGGACATGCGTCTGAAGCAAATGTGACTCCGTGAGCTAACCTTGGGGCATTAGGAGCTGGCCTTCCAGTTTAATTTTACTGTTTGAATAGCACATGTACTTGCCGTGCTAGTGTCTCGGTTAATGTCGTTTGTGAACTTGTAAAATTGCTGCTGTTGCTTGTTTTTCTAATATGAATTACTAGCCTCGTTTAAATGGATCCACATGAAGTACTCCTTGCTGTTCTGAATGACTTCCAGAATGTATTTGTAGAGAGCTGGAGCTGTGGAGTGCTACGTTAGGACAGTTACAAATGCAGTTGTAAAGACAGCATTATCAAATAGCAATCTGCAGCTGTTTTATGGATTCACTTAATATGACTCAAAGGAAGCTGAGAATTACTAGTATTATTCTTTCTGCTGTTCATGAAGTGTGTCCTAGATATCAGTGTCTAGCAAAAAACTCTGGTCTCATAGATGGGGTTAAGCATATACCATATGGGCTTTGAAGAGGCATCTCACGTTCTTGTGAAGGTAATTCCCTTCATGGCAGACTTCTGCAATATTATTGATTTGAAAGTAATTCCCGAGGAAACATCTTTAACTGTCAGGTTTCTGAAGAGGTTTGTGGAGTCGCTGTCCTTGGAGAAACTCCAGAGCTGTCTGGGCTTGGTCCTGGGCAACCTGCTGTAGGAGATCCAGCTTCAGGAGGGAGTTTAGACCAGATAACCTTCAGAGGTCCCTAACAACCTCAGCCTGTGATTCCTTAACTAGCTTGTCTTATTGTAGAAGCTGTAATGGTTGTTGACATTTGATGTCCATTTCTATTTAAGACTGATGAACTTGGACCTGGATTCAACATCAGAGGTCACGCGTAACATCTGGCTAGACAGATGGAGGAGGCAGTTGTCTCTTTTCAATGACTCATCCACAGGAAAACTCTTCATTTAACTTTCAGCAATCGATACATATACTGTCTGTTTCTGTATATAGGTTTAATAGGGTCAAAATGCAAGTTTAATGTTGTGTAAACTAAAAATCATTTAACATCAAAAAACGCCTGGTAAGGTGCAAGTTTTCCTTTAAGCAACAAAAGCTGTGTTAGTATGTTCCACTGGAAATGGCAGACACGTATCTGGTTTAACAAAACCATGCATTTAGATGTTGTACTGAGGGATATGGTTTAGTGGGAAATATTGGTGATAGGACAGTTGGACTGGATGATTTTGGAGGTCTTTTCCAACCTTAGTGATTCTGTGATTCTATAAGCAGATATATGAAGTCTGAAATGCCTATGAAAATGCGGTGGCATGCCTATTTTTTTGTGTAGTGAATGTGTATTTTTTTGTGTAGTGAACTGTCCAGACTCTCAGGAATATCCTTCCTGCAGCTGTTGTTGCTCTTCTTATCCTACTGATTCATTTGGATTTGCATTCTAAAGGGATTAATGTACCAAGGAAGTTAAGAGAATGCACTTAGAATGACAAGCTCAAATCATCTTTTTCCCAGTGTGCTTCGGTTTTGTTCTTTCACCAATGTTTCCTACTATATTTGACAAAATACTTCCTTATTTTGCTGGTATTTCACATTTTCCTCTCACGTGTCTACACACAAATACCTTTGTGTTATAATACAGCAAGCCTGTTAGATTTAGTAGTGTTTTTGAAGTTCACTAAGCAGTTAGCATTTCTTCTCTCCATCATCAGATACCACTTTCTCCCTTAAACTGAAGTCTAAAATTGCCTTCTGTCTTGGTCTGCCTTCAGGACAAGACAACTGCTTTTGAGGCAGTACGTCTTCTCTTATCACTTGTCAGAAAGTCTTCGTTGTTGCTGACTGTAAGATACTGTTTGATCTTGGAGGGAAGAGAGTAATTTCATCATCCCGATTCAGGGAACCTAGGGGTGTGATAGATTTAAAATGAGAAGTCTTGTTGAAATGTCTACTGAAATACAACGGGGTTTTTTGTGTGATCAAAAGTGCTCTATCTCTTGCAACTAAATCCTTGAACTCTAACATAGTGTTAATGCTGCCAAGTGTTTGTTGGTTCATAGTCTATAGTGTTTATAAAAGTTTTACTCTGTATTGAGCCCCATTTTATATGTGAATTTCCTAGTGGAGGTTTATTTTATCTTTAAAGCCTTTGATTATAAAAAAGAATATGAGGGAGATGAAATTTTGGTCGCGTGTCATTGAACCTACTTATCTTATGTCCTTTAATTTGTAGACTATCAGATTGTTTTAATTCTCACCTAACCAGTTATTTGAAGTTGTGTAACTGGGAAGAGGTGATGCCTTCTTGCCCATCTGCTGGTGGCGAAAGATGAGAGTTTTTAGCTCTTGAAAATTACTTGCTGTGATATGTGTGAAAAAACCTTGTTATCTGAAAACTGAGAATTTGATTTTATTCTTGTTCTTTTGTTTCCTTTTATAACTTTCAGTGTTGGTTTAACTTCTGCAGGCCAGTAACATATCAAGAATATCGAGAGCGCACACAAGAGACAGCTGCGCATGCCAGCGGATGGAACAAGGTACTAAATAAGTGACTTTAACTTTGATATCTCTTGCATCAATTCGATGTCCACAGTGTTTCTTGCAAGAGGCAGCTATACTTCACAGAGGGCTAAGATTAAAAAGAACTCGCTTGATTTTAATGCAAATAATTTGTTCTTTCTTAACAGGGGATGTAGACGTACTGTGTAGTTTTTTAGATAACCAAGCAGAAGTGATTTAATTGAAGCATTGTCAATCTTCTTTTATAGTGAAAACAACTATGTAATCTGGTTCTTGAGGAGGTGCTTTAAGATTCTGCCTTTTACAGGAGGTGAATGGAGCTTTGTTTGTTCTCTACTGCATCTCCTCTTGCAACTGTAGCCCTGCATAGATTGATTTGGAGACTTATGATTCAGCCTCCCTTGCTGTTGCATTTGTGCAACCTGCGTGCTTGAAGATAGTTCTAGTTCTCTATCAGCTTTTGATGGAGAGAATTAGCCAGAAGGTTTCTTTATCATCTTTACTTACCTGTAACATTTGTTGCAGTCTACAAGCAAACCTGAGTGGAAATTTTGTGTAATAGTACAGAATCTGTTCATATTCTTTCTGTGGTAGCTGGATGCTTCAGGAATGTTTAGCAGTTCCTTTAATAATACTTGTTTTGAGGAGATGGAATATATTTCTTGGTTTAATTTCCTTTTAAATTCCTTTACTGTCTTAAGCAGAACCGTGTTTTATAACAGAAGAGATCTATGTACCTTTCCTTCAACCTTAACGTAACTTAATTTTCAATCTAAAGGAGAAGCTTTTAGAAAAAGGTGGTAAAAGTAGCAAGAAACAGACATGCAGTGTTAGGTCTAATTAGCAGGCATGTGTAGCAGCAAAATGAAGTAGTGCTGGCCTTGGGTCTGTGGAGATCTGAAGAATATGTATATCTTCTATTGCACTTGTTTTTGTCAGCTTGCTAAGAATGACACAGAAAAACTTTTCATGGTTCCCCGATGATCCTGGACATGACATATCCTTTAATTGCTTTGTTGGAGCAGAAATAGAAAACATACAGTAGTTGTGGCAGATAAGAAAAGGTTAAAAATCAAGAAGGGTTTTCCCACAGACCTTCGGGCGGTACATCTGTGATGTACAAAAATGGTTATACTTTTAGTAGCCTACAAATGAGAATCTCACTTTAAATTTCTGACTCTTCAATGTTGAAAAGAAAATTGTATGGCCCCTTTAAGCAACTTGGACTTGGTGAGAAACTTAAGTTAGAATTAACTGATTTTCTGCTGTGATTTCAGTTGTTATCAGATCTTGTATATGTTTGTGCGTGTGTGTGTATAGATATCTTTCACTGTGCGTGTTTATGTCAAAAAGCTCTTCCTATTTAATACATTGACTGAGATGTGTTCAGAGAGCCACATCAATCCCCTAATGGCACAGTATCTCTGTGGCACAAGGCAGACCCAAAGCAGTGTTTGCAAATTTTACTTGAAGTTATGTGTATATGAGACACAGCATGAAGTAAGCGTGTACTTCTGGGTAGGTGTTGCATTAAAATAGTGACGTTAGTTAGTTGCAAGTTGAACGTGAACAAAGGCTTGATCTGCCTCTTTTACATTTGGGAAGGTGTCATTTTTAATCTTAATTTCACAGAACCTGTTCATTATGCAAGTTTGAACATAAAGAAGATGATTTGAGATGTAGCTGTTATTTTTGCCGCTTAAAAATGTGGACCTTTTCCAGAGAGCAGTGGTATGTTTGAACTGCTGAAGGGTTATGATTAACTTACAAGAGCTTGTCGTTTAAAGGAGGGATATTTTCAGTCACTAAAATGTGAACGTTCATCTCGATGAGAAAATATTGCTGGGTGAATGTATGCACAGGAGCATCTGTTCATCCACTAACATCACACAGCAGCAAAGTTTACCTGTAGATATTTGAAGCACTGGTTCTCAGTAATAGAATTTCAAGAGGAAAAAGAAAAATACTTCGTGTGTTCCTCAAAGTTATGATGTGGAAGTAACAGATACAGTGATGGATTCTGTAAAGAAAAGAATAAGGCTCTCTTTAAAATAAAACCAAGCTAATACCACACCAAATTTAGAGGGATTTGTATTTCTGCAATAAATGTATTTTGAAATCCGGTAGTGAAATGCTTCACTGTTGAGTTTTTATGCTTAATATTGAATATGATGTAAATACTCTAAATAAACAATCCCACTAGTTTGCATCAGATAAAAGGATGAGCAGTACCAAAGCTGAGAGTCAGCGGAGGCAGTAGGTAGGTTAGCAGTCATCTTACTGATCTTGCATTTTTGTTTTACGAATCCTTGATTCCCATTACTCAGTAAGAACTAATTTAGTAAACAATTAGGTGAATTTTTCCATTGAAGCGGTCAAAAGATGCACGGAAATGGCAACTACTTTTGATGCAGCTTCCTCAAAATCTTTTTGGAACGTTGTGCTATTTAATTTTTGTTGTGCAGACATTTAGGTTGCATTACGGTAGTGCGGGATTGCAGAAGGGCAAGTGGCAGAAATTTTTCCTTTACACAACCAGAAATCTTCTGATAGTAACTGTTTAATGATTCCCCGGAAGTTTTCTCCTGCCAGCTGTTTGCTGGCTTGCTCCGCTTGGTTTTGTCTTTGTGTTTCTTCAGTCAGAGTATACATAGCCCCTAGTACACTTTCACGTGTACTTTTCATGCAGTTTGCAAACCTGGTCCTGCTACTTCTGATCTCTAAGATAGAAGTCTTGGTAATCTCAATGGGAAAGAAAAAGCAGTCTGTGTTTGTTGGTCTGCACAAAACTGAATATCAGTGTTTGAATTTGGTCCTTGGTTCTAAAGGCCTACAAAGGACTCTAAACTGGGGGAGGAATGAATAGATTTAGATATTTAAGTTGGCAAAGGAAGAAAGCAATAGTTTGAGCTCCTTTCATTTCCTAAGCAGCCTCTTTTTCTTTTTTGCCTTTGATTCTTTTCCCTCCAGCTTAAAGTAAATGCCAAATATTTTGATATCAAGATGTTCATGCTGTTGTAGAATTAAGTGGATGCCCCCAAAGCTTACCTAGTCCTGACAGCATGTTTTCTTTCCTTTAATCCAAAAAGACTGAAGTTTCCTCTGATGCTTACCTCACCTTGACCTGCTGCTTATGCTTATTCATGTAGCTGTAAGCCAGCAGCTTTTCTGTCTCTGGTTCAAGATTAATTACAAGAAAATAAAACAAACAAGCAAACAAATAAGCAAACAAACCACAAAGCTTTCAAAATTCAAGTGCCATCTCATTTCTAGTTAAGCGACTGAAGCGTTAACTGTTTTTCACAGAAGAACAGTAATATAACCTGTCCTTTGAGTATTGGACTCTGTTATTAATCAGTTGGAATGTCTTAAATTTATCAGATAACAGGCATTTTTAAGACCTTATCTATTTTTAGGGAGCCATCTGAATGTGACTCCACCATGGATTTAATACAAACGTCAAACCCAGCCAAGTGCCCGCTCTTCTTATCCTTCCTCCTCCAGCTTTGAATCCCAAGGTGTGATTTCTGGGAGTAGTAATGGAAGATATTTACACAAAAGAAGATCAGGCTGAAGGAGGTGGAGACTGGAGAAGGAAGGGGCATTTGGAGTTCAATCTGAGTAGAAGTATTAACCTGGATCTACCTTGTGTGGGCAGGAAACAACATTCTGATTCGCAGCATTCTAATGATCCTCTTCAGCGTTTACAGAGAATAGAAGTACAATGCAGTTTTCACAAACTAGATGCAGTAAAATTAATAGTACTTTCTCTTGTATGGTAATAAAGCGAATTCAGATGCTAATGGCTTCAGTTCATACCGGTTTTTCCCAGACTTGTCTGTCAGTGGTTTATGGGCCGGTTCAGGCTGGTTCAGCCCGGTTCTGTGACTAGTGGGGCAGAGGGATTTTGCAAAATCCACGCCTCCAGAGAAGGGAAACGGGGGGGACCCCAAAATAATTAAAAGCATCGGCAATGATCTGAGGAGAAACAAACTAATTTGCTAAATACGGTATCGGAATGCAAGGCAATTAGAATTGAAGCTAATAAAGCCAAAGGAAAGCAAGAGAGCGTCAGATGACCCACCACTACCTTATATGTGTTCCCCCCTGTGCAGGAATGATATCAGCACAGCAAACAGTCTTCTGGGGAACATAGTGTCTTCTCTTTGGTGTGTGGAACTGGGGCATTAGCACTTTAATTCCCAGTGCACTACATGATGCGATGATGTGGAACGCTGATGATCATAAAACCGTGACACTGTCAAAGTACCGCATGAACTTTGCCCAGATGGCCGCTTGCATGAAGAACAAATGTAGAATTTAAAGGTTCAACTGCGTGTTGTTTGGGCAAACTATAACATAATTTCAGAAGGAAGTGTCTGGAGTTATGTTATATAAAGGAGGTGAATTACTGCATTTTCCAGAGGAATTCACATTTAGGCTGTGTGTTCTCTTAAGCTCAAAAAAAGATGCAAGGAGAAGAAGGGGTAGGAAGGGAGGTGGGGATTTCTGTACAAAGTAAATTTGGCAAAGAAGAGAGAGTTCAGTGTAGAGAGGGCTGTGTATTTATTACTTGAATTAGGCCTGTAATCTTATCCCTTCCTTTGCCTGGTGGCAGTGCTGGGCCTAATGCACCGCAGGGTGTGGTTGGCTTTCCTAACTGTCAGGGCACATTGCTAACTCCTGTTCGGCTTGCTGGCAGCCACAGCCCACAGTCTGTGGGGCTGCTCTCCTGTCTCTTGTTCCCCGCTCTCTACATACAGCTGGGATTGCCCTTTCCCAGACTCAGAACCCAGCGCTTGCTATTATTAAGCATCATACAGTTGCCCTCCCCTCCCATTTGTCAACATATCTCTGCAAGGCCTCTCTACCCTCGAGGGAGTTAACAGCTCCTTCTCATTTAGTATTATCCACACTTACTTAGTGCGCATTTGAGTCCTGTGTCCAGTTCACTTATAAAACATTAATGACAGCTAGCCCTAAAATAGAATCCTACAGAAACCCACTAACGTCTTGCTGCCAGCTTGATGTAACTCCATTTTTTTATAACCATTTGAGCCCAAGTTGTTCAGTTACATCCTATCTGAAAGCAGAATGTAAACTTCTAAGAAGACTGTCTTATGCAATGCATCTATTAAAGAATGAGTATGAATATGCAGTTTGTAAGCAATTTGGATGCATAGCATTTTAAATAATAACATTGTTTTTTGTCTCTTCTGATGTCAAAAGTTCTGGACCTATTTTTGCTTCTTTTACCTGAATCTTGTGTTGTGGAAACATGGTACTTAAGAAACCACTGCTGTCCTGTTCTGTTAAACTGTCAAGTTACACCGTGATGTTTTGCTTTATCAGATTTAAGTGCTCCTTTCCTGTTTTGTATTGTATTTCTGCATCTTGCCTTCACAACAACGAAACGTATAGTGCCCAGATACTTTGAACTTCCAAATTCAGACTGTTTCTGTAGGCCATGTAAGTTCTTCTGTTTTACCCGTCTCAGTAGTATTCATAATATTTTCTGAATTTTTTTTTGTAATTGGTTTATTTTTAAGGTCTTGGTGCCCCTGGTTCTGCTACAGCAATTTCTGATGGAGTTAACCAGAAGAGGCCAGGAACCACTGAGTGCGCTTGTGAACTTCGGGGTGACGTATCTAGAAGACTATTCTGCGGACTATATCATTCAACAAGGAGGTTGGGTAAGAAGATCAAGTTTAATTTCCATGTTTTGTTCAAAGCTTATTTCTAAACACGGTGCTGACATTGAAAGATAAGAGGAGCTGATGGGAATAAGCCTATGAGAGGATGCTTCAGGAGGTTAGAACCATATTGTTCATGCAGTTGGAAAGGGGTCTCAGGCAGTAATGTATTTCACCTCTCTACCCTAAGGCAGAATTGACTTTTACCCATTCATTGCTTTTGTTGACATTAAAGATCTGTGTGACTGGATGTCACTGTTTCCCTAGGCAGTTTGTTCCAGTACTTTGCATGTCTGGTTTGTTGAATTGCTGTTGATATAGAAGATGTCCTTAGTAGTTTTCATACACTGCATGTTGAGATGCTGATACACTGCCACATGGTTGAGCTTTTGTTTGAATGCTCTTTCCTGTTAATACATAGAATTGTGTTTACGTGCAAGATACTCTTAACAAAAGAGATACTGTGCCTGAGAGCATCATCCTTTTAATCTTGTCTGAATGCTACAGCGACTGCTGGAAATGGTATATGCTTTTTTCCCCCCTCTTAAATTTCAGAGGGTTTTTAGCAGATAAGTAACTGGGGAGCATCTAGTACAGAAATGCCAGGAAGTACAAATTAATAATAAGCGACAAAGTAACTAACTTGGAATGAATTTTACATAGGAACAATCAAGATCTTTTTGTGCTGCGTTTCCTTGTGGAAATCTTTAGATTCACGATAAAGCAATGTTATAGCTCACAGATGTTGAGCTGTGTCTTAAAGGGAGAGCTGTGGTAAAGGAGGTTGTGCTTTAGATTACTGGGTTTGAGAGGGATACCAGATTTGAATGGAGTTAATCTGGGATCAGGAAAATGCAAGTTGATTTATTATGAAAAATAAAGCTCTTCAGGAAAACCCAGTGATTAAAAAGCATTAGTAGGAAAAATCTCATTTGAATTGCATCTCAGTCGTGAGTTTACCTGAAATTTTCTGTAGGAGTGGTTAGATCCAGCATTTCTGTGTGTCTGTACCTCCTGGAATCCTTTCACTTCTTGGCAACTGTGGGTAATAGTTTTCAACCTCTTGAGGGTGGGGTGGGAGGGTGGAGTGTTTAAGGGACAGAAAAACCAAACAGCATGCATCCCACTGACCTTCAGTCACTGACAAATGCATTTCCATTTCAAAGTCTTTTTCTCATGGGGAGGGCACTTTTGATGGTTGTGGTCTGAGCACCGCACAGTCTTTTGCTTACTCCCTCCCCTTCCCAGTGGGGTGGGGGAAAGGGTCAGGGGAAAAAAGGGTAGAACTCATGGGTTGAAATAAAACTATTACTAAGGCAGAGAAAAGGAAAATGATAACACTTATGACAATTTATATATGTGTGTCTGTGTGTGTATATATATATATATATATATAGCAAGTGTTGCACAATTAATTGCTCACCACCCCCTGACTGATACCAGGCTAGCCCCCCTGAGCAACAGGAGAGAGAGAAAGAGAGATGAACCCCCAACCCCTTCAAAACTGCTTCCACATGATATTGTACAGCATGGAATATCCCTTTGGCCAGTTTCAGTCAGCTGTCCTAATTCTGTCCCCTCTGAACAACTTGGGTCCTTTGCTGAGAATGGCCCTGGCTCTCTACAGCACTGCTTAGCAGCAACTGTAAACACTGGTGTGTTATCAACATTGTTTTTCCTCCTAGAACCAAAATATAGCATCATACCAAACACTCTAAAGAAAAGAGTTCCATCCCAGCTGAAACTAAGACAACAACTTTAAGAGGAGTGGGTATTAGTGTTATTTTGCTTTTGTGGTTTGGTTTGTTTTTTACCTCAGGAAGGCAGTGATCTGTTTTCTAGCCCCTATGTGAGGCCTGCTATAAACATACTTAATACAGCACAAAGCCTCTAAACACAGCAGCTTTCCAGCATGGCCTCTGAGGGAGGGGGATGTGCTTTGTGTTTGTGTGACTGTGCATGTATGTACAGATCTGGGTAGTCTGTGTTTAATGGGCTACAAACTTGTCTGTATACATCCAGTCAGGCATAAAATCAGACTGACATAAGCAGTGCAGCAAACAAGCCAGAGCTATTTTTGAAACAGCAGAAGAGGCGAGGAAAGAGGCAAGGTGATGAAAATCCTTTCCAACCGAATGAACATAGCCACGCTAACCCTTTGTGAGTTGCTGTGGGTGTGAGGCTTGGGGCCTACCTTGTTTGCAGCTTTACTTGGAGAAAGGGAATGTATAGTTTTACTGTCTTCTGTTTCCTGTAAGAGCGTTCATTTGCATAAGGGTGACATGCTTCTCAATTCGTTCTGAATCTGTGGGATTGTATTCTGGGAATATCCGTGCGAAGGGCAGGGAGTGGAAGATGCGTGTTTTGGAGCAGGGCTGGGGGAGAGCTGCACAGCAGGCTGTTAGCTGTTACGCAAGTGTTTTGAATTCTTAAGAGAGGCATCTGCCACAGGAGCGCTGTGTGCCAGATCAAACTGTCGGTAATTCTTTGCTAGTGCCGTAAGGGCAGTGTATAAACCTAGGAGTCTCTGGTGAATTACGGTATTATGACAGTAAGAGGTTCAGGTTTTCCGTTACTTCAGAGCGGTCCTTCTTATGTATGACAAGTACTTTTGCTTAAAACTGAAAAGATAACAGAACAGCCTACCTAGTATTTTGTAGATGCGGAGCAAAGGAGAGCTTTACAGGAACCTGTTTTTCAACGGTGGACTGAAAGAAGTCTGTAGGCTTATCAGGTTCTCTTGCATCCCTTGGCACCATGTAATTTGGAATTGTGCTCAGTTTTTTGAGTAAAGCCTATCTTTGACAGAAGAAAAGTAGCCAGTTAGAAGAGCAACAGCTATCTGAGCCTATCTTCTTTCCAAGCCACTGTTCTGCAGAGTCAGATTATTATGGAGTTGCATCATCCAGTGGGGCTATTTGCTGTATAACGCTGTGCTGCTGCTGTAGCGCTTGAAGAGCTCCCGAGATTCTGCCTGCATACAAGGTTTCAGGCTATTCTGTGGGCTTGAGAGCCTTGCACGTCCAGGAAAGCATCTGACCGAGGACGATGGACAACGGTTATGAGAAGCAAAATTGCTAGCTCAAGGGAATAAAGGCCTGAAAAAATCAATAGTTGGGAAATAGATTTCAGTAAATGAACGTGGCTTGTGAGAAATGGGGAACCTGACATGCTAGCGGTAAAGCCTCTAAGGTGAGAAGCATCTTCTGGATTTTTTTCCCTCTGTCATGTAGAGATGTAGTGATAAGACAGTGTGTTGAGCACTGAGTGTTCCCCTCCCATTCTTCCTTCGGGCACTATGATTTTAATTCCTTTCATTGTTAATTTTAAGGAAGAGTGGGCCTGGGTCGTGCAATGATTGCTTGGTGGGAGAATGGCTGGCATCTCTTCACTCTGAAGTGCATATCGTATTTTGATATTATGATTCTGGCTATTGTGTAAGTCTTCTAAAAGGGCTGCTTGTCTTCAATGTGCTGTGTATTGTGTTTGGATGCAGCTGTCACGTAGATGTCAATGAATGAAGAGCTGAAATGGCTACTCCATCTGGGTTACAATCACACAGATTTGCAGGTAGCTGCAAGCTGCGTTCAGAAGGCTGTAGGAAAGCAATGTAATCTTGCTTTTCTTCTGGACATTCTCTGTCTCATACTAACTGCAGTGAAAGGTTTTGCTGCAGCACTCACATTTACTCTGCTTGACTTTAAGTATGATCTCTCTTTGGAGCAGAAGCATGTTTGGCATTTCAAGTGCACTGAATAGCTATGTGTGAAGATACACATTCCGTTCTTCTGATGTTGTTTTGATCCCAAATGAATCCTAAAATCCCGTTTCCTGATCGTTTTGAACCACCACAAACCAATTCCCAGCTTGATTTGGCAGTAATTTCATTCTTCTGTTTCCAGAGACCAATGTTAGGGCTCGACAAACTGACGTGCAGCGTACACACTCTCCCCTCCCATCTCCTCCTATCCCCTCCCTTTCCCTCCCTTTACTTCCCCTCCCTTTTTCCTCTGTCTGACTTCTCCAGGACTGAATGCTGCTGCATCAGAAGCAATTCATGGTCTCCTGCAAAAGTGCACAGTAAGGCCAGTCAGTTGGTAAGGTTTTTTCTTCTTCCTTCCCATCCCTCCTCCCAAATCATTTATTTCTTCTCAAGCTCTGTATATTCTGATTTTCAGCGGCTAGATTTCATGTATCTGAGGATGCATATAAAGAAGTATAAGATTACTTGGAAGCTAGGTGCTTTTTCTCAGGTTCACTCTCCTGTTACAAGCCCATCTGCTTTTCAGTTGCTTGAAAGACGTGAAATAAGTGCATGGTAAGGCTCAGCTAGTAACCTTCCTTCTCTCGGTAGGAGGCTGCTGTTTGTATTTTGGACCATAGCTGAAATTGTCTCTGCCCTCCCAGTGTTTGTGTCTCAGGATGTTCGGATCTGAATTTGAGTTTAACTAGTCGCTGCATGTGTTGAAGAGGACACATTTCCTTGGAGTACGTGTAGTGTTAATAGTTCCCTGGCTTTGGAAGGGCCGTTCTTTCTCTCCTTTGTTTCGATTTGGGCTTTTTTGCTGTTTTTGACGTTTTCTTTGCTGCTGTTGATTGAATAATCAACGTGCTGGAGTCTGTTAACTATCTAGACAAGGGGAAAGAGGCACTTGTCATCCTGGGGAAAGGAGGCAGGCAGCTTGCGCAACCGGAGCAGCAGTCCAGGTGTCTGCCTTGAGAATGACAATGCAAAAACAGACAGACCTGCTACGCTGGAGGAAAGATAAGTCAATTTAATATGGTAGAGATGCAAGAAAGGGCAATCTAATTATACGGGAGTTTTCCTTTCAAAATAATTATACTTTATTTCTGTCTTGGAAAATGCCGATGAATTATACACTTCTGTTTGTGTGTAACTTCTGTAGTACAGGAGCAGATTTTTTTAGGCACTGTGGCTGAAAGAGAAGGAACTTAAACGGTGAATGACTGAGCAACTGGGTCTCCTTTTTTCCTTTCAACAGCTTCAAATCAGGCTGTCTGAAGAAGTCGTCTCTAAATTACTGATTTTGCTTCAGCATACACAGCTAAGACTAAAGCCTTATAAGCCGTTGCTTTGGAATTGGCACTCTGCAGGTAGTAGAGGTTATGCTGGAGGGCAGGGAAACGTAATAGGATCATTTCTGTAGGCTGTTCTAGCCAAAACAGACCTTGAAGGGGATGAAAGTAGTGGCTAAAATATCAGTGTGATATTATTTGGTTCAGATGAACAACTGATTCTCTTTTTTCCCCCCCTATTCTTTTAATAGAAAGTTTCAAGTCTGATACAGTTCTGTTTGTGTATTCTGCTCTGTTTTTCCTGTCTCCACCTATCTTGAGTTTTGTGAAGATGAATTCTACAGTGAACGAATGTCTCGGGGGCTTTTAATACTACTATTATTTTTTGAACCATTTAAGACCTGAGGTTTGTGAGCTCTTGGTTTTATAATAGTCCATGTCTCTGAAGGACTAGCACAGTAATGCTGTCATGCCTGAGATCAGAAGGGATCTGAAGAGGCATGGCATAGCTGGGCTGAATCCAGAGGTAGAGGCTGGATGCATTCTGTAGCTTGAGTCATTGGGTCGGTTGGGGGTGAAGCCGTCCTGACTCTGGTAGCCATCTGTGGCACAGCCATTGCCTGCCTAGCCCTCAGAATGGGTGGTGCTTCCCCAGACCAAGGGTAAGGCTGCACCTCTCTTAGAGCTAGAAATCATGACAAGCGTACTCTCAGCTCTGGTGAAACTTGTTACTGTGGGAAACTTGCTTATTTCATCAGAGGGAGCTCTCTTGGGATTCCAGGATGTGGGCAAGTTCGTAATTCATTGCCTCCTGTTTTTCAGATGCTAGATTATAAGCACAAATGCAGCTGATGGTTTCCTATTACTTATGTTGCTGCTGTGACACTGATGTGTGGGAAAAAATTACTGAGCCTCATCTCGTTTCTCTTTGATAAGTTATATTACAAGGTAAAGTGAAAACTCCAGCCTGAGGAACTTCTTAGCTATGCTGAGCATTTTGAATTATTTTTGTCATAGTAAATATTGCTGTTCTGGAACATTCCACTTTCTGACAGCATTGTTTCCAGTACTGCAAGGGGTTTTCTTGGGGATTTACATAGAATCTCAGAGTTACTTGGGTTGGGCAGGACTTGAAAGATCACCCAGCCCCCTGCCCATGGGCAAGGCTGCCTGACCTTGAGTGCCTCCAGGGCACCCACAGCTTCTTTGGGTATCCTGTGCCAAGGCCTCGCTGCTGCCAGTGTGAGGAATTTCTTCCTTTTATCCAGTCTGAATCTATTGTCTTTTAGTTTAAAACTGTTGCCCCTTGTCTTCAAGGGGCTTCAACCAGCAGCGGAAGCTCTTGTGAAAGGTCTTTCCATATTTCTTATAAGCACCCCTCAAATATTGGGTGGCCGCAGTGAGATCTCCCTGTAGCCTGACTGAACAAGCCCAGCTCTCTCAGCCTTTACACTTAGAGGAGGTGCTCCAGCCCTCTGATCATCTCTGTGCTCTCCTCTGGACCCATTCCAACAGCTCCACGTCTTTTTTGACATCTTTCTTGTGCTGTGTTTAGGCCTGGATGCAGTACTGCAGATGGAGCCTCACAGGGCAGAGCAGAGGGGGACAATCCCCTTCCGCTCCCTGCTGCCAGCCCTCAGTTGATGCAGCCCAGGATGCTGTTAGCCTTCCATGAGGCACACTGCTGCCTCACGCCCAGCTTTTAACCCACGGCAACATCCAAGTCCTTCTCTGTGGGGCTGCTCGCAGTTCATCCAGTTGCAAGGAAAACAGGAAAAAATCAGGCAGCGTATTGACAGAATAGATTTCATTTTTCCCCCCGCAAGGTGGCACTCCTCTCTGACCCGTATGCACAAAGTTTTGGCCTGTTCAGGACAAAATCAAGATCTATGGTGTATTGCTGGATTGCTCGGCTCTACAGCTTTTCTGGGGTCCTTTCTGTATTTTTGAGGCTTAATTTCAAATGATTTGCCCGCTCAAATCATTCCCTGTGTGAACAGTTAGTTGTTAGTACTGTAGACCAGTCAAGCCTTTCAAGAGCATTAAAACACAAGTAAAATCGTTGTGTTTAAAGTTAACGGGAGGTGATGTGAAGGAAATGGTGTAATGCTAGTCAAGTTGGGGATAATCTGGAGGACTTGATTTTGTCTTTCTGCTTGCCAGTCCTTAAACACCTCATCTCCTCGCAACTAGTAATTCCTACTCACAGCTTCCACAGCAATTAGAAACAGGCATTTCAGATGCATTTACTCTTGTGGACTTACAAGGCTGGGCTTTTGAAGCATTCTCTAAGGTGCAGTAAGCGCTCCATGAGATGCACTAATGGGTATCTCTGTTCTTTAACAACACCTCCATTACAGACGTAACACTATTTTTGTAGGGGGAAAAAAAAGAGTTATTTTTATCCTTGAGACAGTCCGAATTTTAATTTGAACACCTATTTCCACCGGAAACAGCTTCACATAAAGGAGATTGTAGATCATCCTCCTTGTGTTCAAGTTAAGAGGGGAACTGTGTGGTTCTCCTTCCCCTTACCATGACTTGTGCCAACTCTTCCCTCAGGTGGCAGTGGTTGGAATTGGGAGTGGTGGTGCAGCGAAGGATGTCCTTGGGCTTCTGTGGGCATGTGTGACACTGCTCTGTAAGAGTGCTGGAGGAAAAGCACTCTGAGTTCACAAGTGTCCCATCCCTCGTTTCAAAGAGCAGAACTTGGATTTTTCTGGTCTGGAGCAATACATGATCTCTTCATTTACAATAGATGAAGCAGATAAAGAAGGACATCATACGTACATTATTTACCATTAAATCAAAACAGGGTGGTTTATATAAGGCCCAAGGTTATTAAAAATCCTTCCAAACGTTCCATCCTGACCTGAATTAATCTGTTTGTGGGAGCTTTGCTTCTGGGCCACATCTGTAGATGAATCAAGGGAGCCGTCCTAACTGTCATTCAGTTTTTATTGCAGCTGCTTTAGAAGAAAAACACAACACACACACACACAAAATTCAAACCCCAACCAAATCAGCAGTAAATCCTGCCTTTATCCTCTTAATTTGCTGAATTAACTCTTAATTCAGCTCAAGAAACATTAATCATCTGTCCTAAAGAATGCCCATTGCTGTTGGACTTCATCAGCTTGTAATGAAATAGTGGAATTATGCACTGACGCTCAAGATGTGGGCTTTCCTTCTGCTTTTCACCATTGAGCAGTCAGTTTCTTCAGGCTATGGGAGTTCTGTCCCCGAGGCACTGACATGAAAGTGAAATTGCCTGTGACAACTTGCTGCAGAAAGGGCTCCCCTGAGCTTCATAAGGCTCTAGTTTATAGGGAGACAGTGGCTGAACACTTCCTTTTCAGTAAAGCGTGGGTGTCTTAGGCCCATCCATTCTGATGAAGGCAAGGCGGTTGTGTGGTTTTTCGCATGAATTAAGGAAGGCTTTGATGCCCGTATTCCCACTATGCTGTCCCTTCTTCATTCCCTGACCCTCTCCAAAGCAGTTTATCTTGTTACCCCCAACACGTGCACAGATCTTAGCTGTGTTTCATGAGCTGTATCTCTCCAGTTGAAAGTGCTTCAGCAAACGGTATGGCATTTAAAAACTGGCCCAACATGGGAGTAACTAGTGCCTCATCCTTACATGTCGGCATTGCTTCCAGCAATCGTATCACACTGAGCTAAGGTATTCTGGGGGAGCTGCAGGTCTGCATGGTTTCTGTGATGGTACTTTGTGTCATTTGTTCATTTAATCTTTACCAAACCATTTGTGGGTGCCCCATGAAGGACAACTTCATCGCAGCTCTCACCAACAGCATTCAGGCCCTGTACATCTGGAAGCCTCTGCCTTTACTTCCACTTCTTGGGTCTTCTCTTTCATTGCCCTTACATTACAATGCTGCTTGCTTCTTCCTTTGTGGCAGAGCTGTTTTGGTTTAATGCTGTGCAGTGCATTTGGAATAATGGGTTTCATAGTGAAGCACAACTTTCGAGAGGGTACCAAAGCATTGAGTTTCAGTCACTGCTGATAGAAGAGCACTTGCTCTGGATTTGCTGGTGTATGTGAGGTGTACGACCACTTGATAGATGTAATGCTTTATTACTTTATATATCCTTCTGAATCAAGACTTTGTGTCCATCTTTTAACTACGCAGGAAAGGAACTCATCACTTTGAACCTTCCTTCTGAAGATTGATGTGTAGTATTTCTTTGTAGGGTTTCTTAGCTTGTTACCGATCCAGGTGATCTGCATAGATACCCAAGCAATTTAGGAAGATAAGTTCCTATAGCATCCTGCCAAATTCTTCTTTTAGTGCATAATTATCTTCTAAAAGTCAATGGGCCGAGGAGATGAGATTCAGATTCTTCCCCTGCCAAGATACATTGTGAAGTCTTTATGTTCCCAGTGCAGGATGTAGTACAGGATGGCACTGTTGTACTGAAGGGTCCGGAAATGAGACCATTGAATATGGTAAAATGGCAAGGTGTTGTTGGGGGATGAATAGAGAAACCTCACTCCTAAGCTCACTCTGAGGTACGCTGACCCCTTTTCACAAGGTTTATTGATGCGATGATAATTCATGCCATGAGAGATTAAAACATTACTGCCCGTGAGCTCCCCAGATCTCTCAAGTCCCACTTTAGTGCTTTAGCCAGAGGTTTGTTCCTGCTTCATTTGCTCTTGCTTCAGTTAGTGCAAGTGATGAACAGTGTTTGCCCTTTTCCTCCTGTGCCTGCATGCTCTGTTTAGTTCTGTTTTGTTCTGTTGGTGTGGAGATCCTTCCCCCTTCCAGAGGCTCTGTGCAGGCTCTTGCTGCTCAGGGAAAGAGCGCTTTGTTTCTGGCCTTGCTGTTATCAGCTCTGCTGATATGCCCACTGAAGGTTAGAAACCATTCACTTGTAGGCACTGAATTCCTTGCATGTTAGGAACTAAATGATGACTGGGAGTTACCAAGGTTGAAATGCGTTTTCATTCTCTGGAAGGAGGAGGGCATTGGGATAGACAGAGCGTTGTCTGGCATCAGTGTGAGCAAGAGCAGCTGCTGGCCTCCATCTGCCCTCAGTCGCACATTGGAGTGTCTTGGCAGACCTAACTGGAAACTGATCGGGGTTAAAAACAACTCACCAAGATAAACAGTGTGTTTATTTTTAATTTGGATTTGTTCCTCATACAGATCACTGCTCGGATCCACACAAAAGCTGTGGGATAACCAAGGAGGTGTCTCAGTGCCATAGGTAAAGGACAAGCAGAACCAAAACCCAAATTCACAGGTGGCAGAAAGGGTTTAAAAAAGAGGAGGATGGCTGCCTGGAGTGCTTTAGGAGAACTATTGGTTGTGGAGTGGAGAAGGGAGAAGGAAAAGAAATGGATTTATTTTTTTTCCAGTGCTTCATGTTACGATGGGACCATACGGGAAACCTTGATAATTGTGAGAAGAATTTGTACAGGCAGGGCTGCGGTACTGTAGGAACTGGCAAAACATTCACACTGGTTTTGTTAGGAACAAGGGGGTAATCAAATCTTTGCTTCTGGTTTCACAGACGCTTCCTGTGTGGCATAGCAAACTCTGGGGTTCCCCTCAGCCCCTACTTACTGACCGCTGTTCCTGTTATCACACCCATCTTAGTTTCGTCTGCACGTATTTTTCCGCTTGTAATTTTCACCTTGGGACAGATCTCTTCTGTGGTACAAACTCAGCAGCCCACCCGTGGCTAGTGGCTCTGTTCTCTGGGTGTCCCAGTTGCACTGGCTGGGTTTTGTAGACTCTTCCAAAATGTAAGTTAGATGAATCCTGCTCCTGCTGAGGCCCACTCATTTTGCTCTTGGCTTCATTAGATTTCCAGGCCTCCTCTTCCTTCCCGGACAGGGCACGTAATGCTGAAGCCATTGCTCACATGTTGTGTCCTTTTCGTTCGTAGGGGACGGTCTTTAGTTTGGAGTCTGAAGAGGAAGAGTACCCCGGCCTCATCGCAGAGGACAGTAATGATATCTACATCCTGACCAGTGACAACTCAGGCCAAGTGAGCCCCCCGGAGTCCCCAACAGTGACCACATCGTGGCAGTCAGAGAGCCTGCCCGTCTCTCTGTCAGCAAGCCAGAGCTGGCACACAGAGAGCCTGCCTGTTTCCCTGGGGCCAGAGTCCTGGCAGCAAGTGGCCATGGATCCTGAAGAAGTCAAGAGCCTGGATAGCAACGGCGGGGCTGAAGAAAGGAGCGAGAACAACTCTTCCAACTCTGACATCGTTCACGTGGAGAAGGAAGAGATACCGGAGGGGATTGAGGAAGCAGTGGTGCCAGCGGTCGCTGCAGAGAGCGTGCAGGCAGCATTTCCAGAAACCCCAGCTTCTTTACAGGAAGCAAAACCTCAAGCTGAAATTGTTGCCGTAGAAAAAGCACATCCCTCTGCACGTCGTACGAAACAGGAGGAGAAGGGAAAAGCGGCCGAAGAGCTTGTTGAACCTGAAATCCCTGTGTTAAGTAAACCTGTCCCAAAGTTAACCCCATCGGAAGAAAAGGCTGCACCAGAACCTGAGAAAATACTGCTTCCGGGGGAAAAAAAAGTAGGGAAAGAGGGCCCTTTGGAAGAAATAGAAGAGAAATCCTCCGCTGCAGAGGAGAAGCCTATCTTACTGCCAGAAGGGAAATCGATATTGCTGTATGGTGGGGCTGCTGCAGTGGCCATATTGGCTGTGGCAGTGGGAGTAGCGCTGGCGCTTAGGAAAAAGTAAAAGAGCTCTCTTGAGGAGGTGGTGGGAGAGAGAGAAGCGAGCGCCATCCAATTGTTGTAGTTGTGTTACCTAAAGGTTGAGCTGCCTGCTGTGTAATTGGACGTTTGAGTAATGGTGACGGGGTGAGGTCGTTCAATAAGCCTCCAGCTATGGACAATCACATTTTTAGTAGAATTGGGGCGGGGACTGGTTTTTCCTGATTAAAGTACAGGGGTATTTTTAAAAACAACAACAAGACAAATAATAATAAATTCTGCAAATGTAAGAACTGAAGTGCAGGTGCTGAAGAAAGGGGTGCTCGTACTCGAGGAACTGGAACAGAGAATCCCTGGGGAAGGGTAGAGCCAACTGCTGCCAACCCCTGGAGTTTTTGGCTTCTCCGAGCGACTGCTGCTGCAGCTGTGCTGTCCTGTCACTTCCCCGTGCTTCCCGAGCCCTTCCTAGCCCAAGTCCTGCAGCGAGAGGCTGGTCTCCTTCTGGCTCAGCTTCCTCTCAGGTACTGCACTGCTCCTTGTAACCTCGCAGGTTCCTCTTCAACCCCAGCGGGAGAGTGCTTATCCTTACCTCTTTGCTCCCACCCCTTCTGGCCCTTAACAGTTTCCGAAGCCCCCATGCAGATGTTGCCTCTCTGTTGTAGCGGTACTCGCTCTGAGCACCCTGTGTTCTGCAGGGAGAGGTGCACACAGCGCCTGCGGCTGTCGGGCAGGGTGGGAGGGCCGCTGTGCTTGGCTGGTGTGGGAATCCATTTGCTGTGCTCCCGCCCGCCTCACTGCCGCCCTTCAGATAGCGGAGACGCACAGCTTATGCTGGATGTGGTGCCGTTTGGTAAGCACTTGGATACCAGAGTGTATTCAACAAGGGGGTGGCAAAACTGTGTGCAAGGAAGGCCGATGCCTCCTGTTTGATTCGCAGGTTCAACGCTCTTTTGTCCTGTATCATGCTGCAGTCTGTGTTGTCTTTCACAGGGTAAGCGTAGGGGGAATGTAGTCCTGCTGTGGTCTTGGCTGCGACAGAATCCCGCGTATATAAAGCAGTGGATTCTGGTCACTAAGCAAAACAGCATTAAACACCTTTTCCTATTCGCCCGTTCCCGAGCCGACCCAGAGTGTTGTGCGGTGCAATTTCTTTTGCGACTCTGAATGTGTAACAGTTAGCGACGTTTGCAGGTTCACAAATGATCAGGACGTAGCTTTGGAAAAAGCAAACCCCTCTTCCTGCAGACAGAACGTTTCAGGAACGTGCAAGGAGAAGCCTTGAAGGCACAGCTGTACCAACAGGCCTGGCAGAGCTGGTTGCAGGCGTTCCTTTTGGAGCATCTTTGTGTCCCTCCTGCTCTGTGCGGCAGCTCTGTGGGTAAGGTCGCAGATTGCCTGGGCAGTAGGACTGATGCATCTCTGAGGGCTGATGCTGGCACTGTGGCTTAGAGCAGGTGGAGAGAGGGGGAAGGGGACTCAGGATAACGTTAAAATCAAAAGGTGAGCTTACAGTAAGCTTACTCTTCATAAAGCACAAAGACAAGGTACTTTATCTCTAAACAACCTTATCTAGAGTATTTCCTGCGATGAGCCCGTTTCTTATGGCATCTGATAACCCAGAGGTTTTTAGCACATTCTCTGTCTCGGCTTCTTGTTGGTCCCATCCCTATCGCACTCACGCTGGTAAGTCAGTAAGAAGCTGGCAGCGTCCGGGGAATTCTCTGTATAAGGTTTTTTTGAGAATGGATTTTGTAGGAAACTTCTCAGGTTTGGATCTGTGTGACTCTGAATGCTGAAAGGAAGGGCTGCTCTGTGGGTAGCCCTGCTGGGAGGGGAGCCCCAGCTCAGGAGCTGCGAATCAGCGGTGTGTGGGTCAGAGATGGCTCTTCTGTGTTTAAGAGGGAGTAAGCTGGCCTTAAGAGTTAAACAAAAAGCAACAAGAAGAAGAACCAAAACACGTACTGTGTTGCAAAATGGAATTGACTTTGTATGCTCCTTTTGACGTGTAAGAATGTGTACAGTTTTGCTTCATTTCACATCCCACAGTGTCCACGGATGAGTGATGTGATACATGAGGGCAGCTGCTTGTTGCCCTGTGGCAGGGGCTGCTTTGTGGTCCCACAGGCTGGGATGGGGTTTCCCCTCTTAACTGCTGCTCTGCTGACGGCTGTTCTGTCCATGCTGTTCCCTGTGGGCGTGGGGCTGCTTTAACCCCAGCTGCATCCTCTCTGTTTTGAAGGCAAGGCATTGACCTGGGGGAAGATGCTCCATCTGCAGCTGCTCAGCAGGTTGTGCATTAGTCCCTGGATCTGCTCTGAAGCAGAGATAGATGCTCTGGACATGCTGGAAATAACCTGTGTGCACGTGAGGGTGTGAAGTCATTCTTTGGCTCTTCTCTTGAGGTGGTTATGTTGCTAGTAGTGCAGGAGGTGGGTGCAGGGCAGATGACAATACGTCTACCAGGGAAACATCCCTCATTGACACCAAGGGCTCAGTGGGGCGTTAAATAAGAAGTGTCTTCTTTCCTATACAGCAGCAGCAGCAGCAGTAGGGAAAACAAATGCTTTGGGGATTGTTTTTGAAGCATTTTCATGCTGGGGTGAAAGAGCCAACTAAGGGGTATTGTGCAGCATTTAGCGGAGTGCCAGCTGCATTTTGGTTGCTTGGCTCCTTCTTTACATACTTCCCATCTTTAGGGCCGTAGAGAAATATCTGACAAATCAAAAATAACATCTACCTTCTTCTTCCCCCATTCCTTTAACCGTGTGTGTAGACAGGAGGGCTGTCATGTGTTCCCTTTCCCTCTAGGAACACTCCATTAGCTGGAAAGGTCGCTATAGACTTGAATTGTGAGCCTGTTGTTCTTGGTCAGCACTGGAGCAGGCCCTGGGGGAGTCACTAGAAAGAAGGTTGTGTAGCCTTAGTAATGGTGTTCTTATTGAGCTGGGTGCTGGGCTCCTTGCCCCATTGCAGGAGTGAATTAGGGAGTGGAGGGGCTTTCTCCTATCTTCGAGCACTCTGAAGCAGTCCATAACAGGCGGTCTGAGTGCCTCGAACTGGGTGAGGCAACCTCTGTTTAGTGGATCTCTTGCAGCTGGCGGAGGCAGTGGGCTGTCTACTTAAAGAAAAGCTTCTAGAATTGCTCTCACTTGTGTTATTTACTTACTCCCTTCCCAAAAGTGCCTCAATATGTCCTTGAGTGGCCTGTACCTTAACAAAGGATCTACCTTCGACCCATTTGTTCTTCACCTTATCCTTGTCTGCAGCACATCCTCAAGCTGAGATGATAAAACAAAGGGCTGGACCTGCAAAACGTGTGAAACGCTGCACTCTGCGTGCCTCCGTGCACAGCTGAGACCTGCTGGAAGCCACAGGTAGCACAAATAAGGAGCTGTCAGGAAAAAGGCTTTCGAGATGAGCTGGAGTGCAATGAGATGCAGTGGAAGCGTGGTCTTTTCCATTCTGCTTCAGGGTTTGGACAGCAGCAGCTTAACTGACTTCAGGATGCTGTGGTGCTGGCAGCTGGCTCTTTCTTTCCTAACCTGCCTGCCTCTTGTCCTGGCTGGGGCTGTGCTCTGGGGGTGAAAGCTGTAGCGCCAAGTGCTTTTGCACAGGGCAAGGTCTGTTGCCAGAATCCCGTTTCCTTTTAATGCAATGTAGCTCTGAGCACAGCTAGGCTGACGATTTGGACTGTATTCTTAAACTAATCAATGCTTTCCAATGGTCACAACTGGAAAAGTGTTCAAGTTAGGTTGGAAAGTTTACCCTTTCATTGTAATGACTTAGTAAACAAAATAATTGAGGTCATAAAGGCTTCCTTCCATTGAACCCACAGGGGTATGGCAGTCCTAGCAAAGCCCTGCTAAGGCAGGTGTTACTATCAGTCAATCAGGCAGAAATCAACACGCTTCTGGCAGCACAGTTGTTCCTTCACCAAACCAGAACAAGCTCATGCTTTAAGATTTGTCTCTAAGAGTGTAAGTCAGTTCTAGATTGTTAAGCTGTGAATGTCTGGGAGGAGGGGAGCAGTGAGCACCCACCCCATCCCCCATGGGTACATATAGCCCAGGTCTTCCATTGAATGTCTCATTCTAGGCACAAAACACACTGAAGGCTGGCTTGTCCTGTATGTTTTCTACTCCAGTAGGTCACAGACAGGAGAATGTGTTTCCCAGCGAAGCACGGAGCAGTGAGGCGCTTTACTGCCTGTACCTATTGAAGGCAGAAGCTGTGCATGTTTGGCTCAGTCTGCTTAACTTCAGTACTAGGAGGCTACAAGAGCAGCAGCGCTTTGACTGTGTGCATCTGTGCTGTGCTTCAAAGTGCAAGCTATGTATTGCCATTACAAACAACCCAACAAACAGGGTGGGAGGGGGTCACATGTACTCCACCAGCAGTCACTCTGGTCCCCCGAGCTCAGACCCCTATGGAGCAGGATGTACAGCGCTCGCTTTATGCAGAGGCTCTGCAGCTGCTTGTGGTCATGGCTAGAGAACAAGAGCTGCAGCGTTACCAATACAGCCAGGGGAACCAGAACACATCGCTCAGCTTCACCTCCTGTGTTAAATGACTTGGTCACTTTTTTCTACTTTGAGCTGACCCTCCTTCAGTCTCTTAGGTAGGCTGACTTGCTTCCTCCTGGGTAGTTTTAGGGTATGCTGTAGGAGAGAGGGAGCTGCAGTTAGCTTCCAGTGGAAGCTGCTTTTGATCTCCCTGCAGTATCTGCAGGGGAGACAAGGAACACTATAGAGTTGGGCAGAACAAGCTGCAGAGGATGCATCGTATTGCTATACCTTTAGGGGGTCTTTCCCCATTTTTATCTTGCGTTATAAGCTTTTATTCAAGTGTAAAGCTAAAACCCACTTGAGTTCAGTAGCAAAGGCTAACGGGATGGACTCCACGTGCATGACCAGGGAGGTCTGCCACCAGGCTTCTGCTGGCTGCCAGCAGGGAGTGCAGCTCCTGTTCCGGAGAGACCGGCCTGGGGGAAGAGACCCAGCCTGGGCTGAGGGCAGCCCCTGCCTGCCCCAGGAACTGGTGGTACTATTCCTTTTAATATGCAAGTGCAGCTCTGTTGGGGAAAGCTATCTAAAGCTTCTTGTGCCATTTGGTTAATACAAGCGTTTCCACCTTTAAAAGAAAGTTCTTTCCAGCTTCATTGTTCTAGAATCAGTTGAAGTGAAGGGGTATGTACATTTTTCCCTCTGCCACTGGGACACTGCTGTACGGCCATGCCCCCGGGTTGCACTTTAATAAATGGTACAGTTTTCAAAAACACGGAGGTTGTCTTTTCATTTGTTTCTCCTCCCCCTTCAAGCTCCATTACCAGCAAACAGTGAAGGTGGGTCTCCCTCTGCTGCATGCAAGGCTAACAGCGAACAGCTCTGTCACCAGCAGCAGCAGCGTAGCAAGAAGGCTGTGAAGCTGCTCATGTTGCACATGTATGTCATGTCCATTTTTATTAAAAAAACCAACAAAACACTAATAAAAGGACATTATTCACATGATTTCTTCAGAGGCAGCTGGATCACAAGTAGAGCCTCAGCCACCATTATGCGATGGTGCATATATCAAACAACCTGAGTCCAAGTCTGTTCACCAAACCTGAGATGTGAATACAACGTGCTACTGACCAGAGACACCAGGTATCCTCATTCATGGCTGGCATCTTTTTTCACTCCAGCAAACCGCTCTGAAGCCAATGACCACCTTCCCTCAAGCCTGTCTGGATACTAACCCCCATCCAGAAATCCACCCTTGCACCTTGCCCAGCTGCAGCACAGAAACCTGCAGGATGCAGCAGTTGGTGAGAAATACTGACAAGGTGGGCTCAGCACCCAGTGCACTCCCCCTGGTGGTGTGAGCCAGGGCTGTACCTGCATTACATCTGCTACCAAGAACGAGAGGGAAGCAAAAACAAAGAAAAAGAGGAAAAGAAAAAACACCTACTTTGTAAAATGGAGAAGAGTAAGCACTATATCTTACAGGTGCTGGCAGACCAGTCATGCAGCTCTCACTACCATTGCTACTGTGCTAGTCTACAAAAGCCCACCTACAAGCTCTGCCTTCCCTTTCACAGCTGTGTCTCAAAAGTTACGAGCAGAAGAAGTTTCTGAGCAGATCAAGAAGTTCAAAAGTCTTCAGGAAGCCAGCGGCTGGAGATCTCTCACTCCCGCAGCTAGGAGGAAAGAAACAGAACCAGCATTAACCACAACAGCATCTTCTTGCAGCCACAAGCCCTCTGGCTGCCCACCCATGGACTTGGGCAGCTGCCAGGGAGGCAAAGCAGCAGCAGCCTGTGCACCCACAAGGGCCCCTGCGCTCTACACAGAACCATGCCTCAATGCTGCCACCTGCTGCGCATCTGTTAGCCCTCTGCCCTGCATTCTGCGATAGGACTGGCTTTAGGGGGGGGTCCCAGGAAAGCGAGCAGAAGCTGATCACTGCCCTCAGCCTCCCTCCCTCCCTTTGAGCATCAGCCTTCAGGGCTCACAGGTACCAGCAGCTCTTCCCTGCCCAGCCCCCAGAGCCCCAAGCATTACTGGAAAACCAACAGGCATCTGGCTGTGCCCTCAGGCAGTAACCAGGGCCAGCAAAGAGACCCGCTGCGACTTGTGCTGAGCTGCAGAGCTGTTGGATAGCACTCACCATTCTGACAACATAGTTGTGGAGGTGTTGGTTGATGTAGTTCACAGTGGTGCTGAAGACACGGTGTAGAAGGGAAGGCACTTGATTTGCCACTTTCTTAGTTAAGAGCATTGCTAGCACCAACATGGCCTTCTCTTGCTCCAGATCTGATGGGATGGCTCTGGCAAGTCCTTCCACTGCCTGTGACAGGCACCGTGTTATCTCCTGCATAGAGGGAAGAGAGAATGTCAGTGCAGCAGCTGCGCACCTGTACAGACCCATCATAAGCTGCCACGCTCCTTCCCAGGCTGTTACACACACAGGTGGCAGCAAGGATGATTGAGGGTCTCAAAACTCAGCTGCTCACCCCAAAACCAAAACCCAAAGAAACAACAGGCAGCACTGGAAAATATAGTTGAGCGCCTTGCACACTCAGGGTGCAGCAGCTCAGAATCTGCATCTAGACTGCCAGGTCCTGAAGTAGCCCAAGAATCCAGGGCTCCCAGGAGAGGGGAAACCTACCTTGATCTTCAACACAGTGAGTATCAGGGCTACATGCCTAAGGGCAACCGGCATGGAGAAAAGCTTCACAGAAGAGTCTTCACATAGGCAGGAACTAGAGAAGGGGTCCAGGCACAGAACTAACACACTTCAGCTTCCTCACTCCCCTCCCCACAGAATAAAAATCACTCCAATCCTGCCTTTACAAGCCAAGTAGACACTCAAATGAAAGACAGCACTAACTTCATCACAGGCAGAGAAAAACAAGCAAGCCAAATATCCAGTTACATAGTTTTCTCTTGAAGATGCCAAAAGGCTCTAGGGAAGCAAATTGTGGCTGCTGATTGAGATGTAGGTACCTCCCTTGCAGAGCAGTGAGGCACGTGAGATGCTGGACCATGGATGCTAAGCCTTATCCCATCATAAGCTGAGAGAGAACCTGCATTGAAGCAGCAGATGTGCCACCCAGAGCGGCCTTTTCAACAGGTAACCCATCCCAGCACAAACCACTGCTACTCCCAACACTGACAGCCTGTGAGCCAGAGGATTAAGGAAGCACCGGGTCTCACTGTTTGCCAAGTCTCAGCATTCAGCAATAAACACGAGCCAAACTTCTGCCGGGTTTGTCCACCTGCCAAGCAGCAGACATTCAGGACCCAGCATCAGAGTTCAAAGATCTTAAAAACCAAATTACCTCTGGAAGTCAGCCCTGCTCCAACAACCTCGCCTTCCCTGCCTGCAGAAAGGGACACAGCCCAACCAGCTCACTTCGCAGGGCAAAGGCTGCTGCAGCATACAGACTCACCGTATCATTTCCTCTAACAGAACGTCATATCAAATATTACCATTTCAGATTAATTTTAGAAGTGCAGTAATCCAGGCATCAAACTAGCAAAGGTGTTGCAATCTTACTGCTGCAGCCACAGCAGGAAGGACTCAACGTTTAAAAAGGGGAGCTACCCATCAGGTTACTTTTCACTCACCTCTCTAGGCAGATTCTCATTCAGAAAATGTTGCACTAAGTCATTCACATCTTTTGCTTTGATTTGTTTATCCAGCTGGTCTCCGATCTCAGCGAGCTGAGCAGCAATGGTCCGGACAACTTCTTCATTCACCTCAGGGCCAAGCACTGCCAACACACACAGCAGGATTTGGTTCACAGGCTGCAGTCACACCGGGTTCAGCATAGGTATTGCATTTTGCCCATCTCCATTGCCAACCTCCCTGCACCCCCTACATCTTCTGCCAGGATCTGTGCCACGAGCACCATGTAAAACTTAACATCTCCTTTTGGCAAAGCTTCCCGTTGTCACTTTGGGCCGTGAAATCAATCCATTTTGTACAATGAGGTAATATTTACTATAGCAGTTACTCCCTACACTGCTTCACTACATCTATGTGCCAGCTGGCACATCGTGGGCAAGGTGCAATACCCAATGCTGCTTAGGGCTAGTGATGCAAAAACAGTACAAGGAACTATTTAAGAGACTGCCTCTGCCACGTCAGTACAGCACAAGGGAATTAACTCAGTACCAGAAAAAGAGCCGCTCCTAAATCCTAGCCCAAGTGCTGAAACAAAACTCCTTGAGGAGCAATGGGAAGCTTAAGATCACGTTACTTAAGGACAGAAATGATTAGTACCAGATTTGTAGCCCTTGTCTCACATGCTACAGACTGTGCAGCAGGACAGGTGAGCAAGGGAGCTGCACTGCCAAGCATTAGCTGTCTTACCCCAAGCAATAAAACCCCAACCAATTCAACCACCAGCCGTGAAGCTTCTCAGAGGGAATATTGCCAACTATCTGTCACAAGACAGTAAAGAGAGAAGGGGGTAGAAACAAAGCCCACCATGCTCCCAGAAGGCACGTGGGAAAGAGAAGCGAGCACTCACCTAGCTCACCGTTCTGCAAGTGGCCACTTCGATTCCCATCGGTCTGAAGTTCCCCATCACTGTCGTAACAGTGAAGCTCTTTAACAGAACACAAGATGGCCTGGCTTCGTAGGAGTGGCAGCTGCTCTCTGAACTCACAGCCAGAGGACTTCACATCCAGAAAAGCAAAGAGCAGCATGCGTTCCATGTGGTTAGATCCATCACTGCAGATATCCTACATGGAAGAAGCAGCACTGTTAAGCCCATGTCCTGCTGCGTAGGTTTGTACAGATGCTGTTTTTCTTACAGTGAACACCTTTTCCTGGTCTCCTTTGGGTATGCTGCATAATAATGCCCAGTTTGCACGCCCTGAGCAAATGCATGCTAACTCCTAGATGCAAACACACAACTGTGCTGGTTAACACTGGCTGGCTCTGGTCTTACAAACCAGCAGTTGAGGTGTCAGTTCAGCTCTTGAGTGGCAAGGATAAAAATCCCTGATCAGGACTCCTGAAACAAAGGTGAATACTCTGCACAAGTGACCCACTTCTCTAATCACACATCTGTTTCAAAGGTTTTCTCCCCTGCATTTGGGAATTGGGCACTCGACTTCCTGTACAGAACCAAGCCAACGGTTCTCCATTTAACTTTAATCAGAGCACAGCAGTAACAAGGTGGGGAGCAGAGATAACAGCTGCATAAGCCTGCAAAAAAAACAAAACAAAACTGAAGTCTGCATTCCTTTTCTCTCTTGAATGGGATCTAGACAAGCTCCATAACAAACACTCAGATCACTGCATGGTCAGGCAGCTGCTTGCAACAATAGCAAGACAGCAGACCACTGGTGTCTCATCTCCATTCACCTGCAGTAAGCAGGCACATGCTGTCCTCCAGCAGGGCAGCACAGTCCACCCAGGTGGCTTAGGCTGAGGACATCCAGCAGGTGGGCTGTGATGGATGCAAGAAGTCCTATGGGAACACAGGGCCTCAACCAACCAAGGCCCCTGCAGGAAAGCATTAGACTGTCCAGTAATCCCAATGAAGCAGATGATGGAGCATGATGTGTAGGCACAGAAATGAAGTGACCAAAAAAAACAATCCTTACTCTCGTGCCCAGAGTATCTGCTCATGCAATAAGGAGGTGCTGAGGCTTGAACAGAACTACCTAAAGGAATCAAGGTGAAAAGAAAACTGCCTTGCCTATTGCATAGGGGAATGGGTCATCAACCAGGATGAGCCTAAGAACTGAAGCAGTATACCCTTGAGTAAGTGGAACCTTCCAAGGCCTCTCCATGTCTACATAACTCTTAACAGTACTGTCACAAAGTGCAGTGATGGCCGACACAACAGTAGAAAGATTGTGATAAATGTGTTAGAAATAATCAAGGACAAAATGTTTGCAGGGGAGACCAGGCAGAGGAAGGGCAGAACAAGGGCAACAAGCCCGGAAGCAAAAACAAGTGGGAAATAAGGTATGATCAAAGATAAAGCACACCTTCCACCAGTGAAGTATGGGTGGCTACAGACTATAGTGAAGGTCACTGGGGCACCACATTTAACAACCCATCTGACTTACCATGTTTCCTTCCTCAAGGCTCATTGTGGGAAAGCACAACAAAAAGGGTCAGAACTGTGCCTTACAACCACGCTTAATGCTAGAGGGTGACAGATGTTTCAACGTATTTGTGGGGTTTGCAACACGCATATGATAAAACAGTAGCTCTGAAATCACATTTATTACAGTGCTTTGTGCAACATTAATTTGATCGCAGTGATGGGTCAAGCAGATAATTTGATTTATTAGTTTCAGTGGTTTGCTACTTAATAAACATCATTGCCTCTTAAATCAATTGCATCTCACGCCTGCAGTCTAACGGGAGCAGCTTGCAAACTAAATGGTTCCATCCACCTTCTGTCTGTATTCGTGATGGAGGGGTGCAGCATCAGAGACTCCAGCAGGAACTCTGAGGAAGATGAGAAGGGCACAAGCCAGTACTTTTTGAGACTCAGCCCCTTCCAGGTACTTCTGAACAAGCACATAAGTGAAGTGACTTCATTTGAAACTAACCTGTTCCATGACAGATTCAGAGATAGAACAGCTCCTCACGGTCTGCTTCAGATCAGAAGTCCTTGTCCTGCAAGAGTAAGAAAACGGTAAATGCAAACAATAAACCCCAGCACATACATACCTTCAAGCAGCACCCACAAGTACTGTAGAAACTGACCTTTCTAGAGATACATACATCTCTGGAGAGAACTACACACAAACAAGGCTGGGAGAATAGCAGCTGTTCTGGCAGGAAGGGCCCTAAATCAGGTGAACCAGGTAGGGGAAAACACCTACCTGCCATTGATATGCAGCAGATACTGATGCAACATGACCTACAAATGGGGCCAGAAACTGTGTAGAAAGGGGTGGGGAAGGCCCTTTGTAGTGCCAGGGCAGGAAAGTGGGGTTATCACACAGAAGACTCCAGCCCTGTAGAAGTAATTCATGTCTCTTGGGTCTTCCAAGTTCCTGATGACCTACTGAGAGCCAGTGAGCTGCTCAGATCTGCGTGCACAGCCGTGCACACTCCTAAGTGAAGTATCCAGGTGGCATTGCAACACATCTGTAGGATTTCAAGTGCCCCCACCCCACACACCCAGAGATATTTGTGTACACTCAGGCTTTGTTTCCGTCTATGTTCCTAGATATCTGTTGAAAAGGAAAGGCTGGATGAAGTGCCAAAAGCTTCCAGTCACATCAACAAAACTAAGCCTGCAGAGAGGTTTGATTAGAGGATGATCACCAGCTACCCGGACTCATGATAACACACTACATTTTAGAGCAGTAACCCTCCACAACTGTGTTTTAAGCAATTAGGTGTGCAGGTGGGAAAAGAGGGAGGAAGTGAAAGCAGAAGTGCATTCAAACTCTGAAGGAAGCCACAGTAACAGCTTCAAGAGACCAGGAATTTCCCAGCTCTTCAAAGACTCCTAGAAACCCCCAATGCCAAAACACAACCTGAAATACATCTAAAAAGCACAAGGGCCCAGAGGCAGCCTTTCAACCATGAAGTCTTTTTCATTCAGTCATCACGCTAAGCTTCTAGCTTCCTAAAACAAATTCAACTTCTGCTGCTTTGCATTGCACTATTTCTGTGCTCAGTTCAGATCCCAATTGCTGCCACTCACCCCTACCCCAAGGCGCATGCTGGCTGGTTAGAGACACTCAGTGGGGACCTGGGACCTGACAGGAGCTCTGGAACAACACAGGACTACCTTTCTCCTGGCCTTTGTCTTTGCTGGAGAATAGATATCTATTAAGGTTGGAGAACTTAACGTTATACCCCCACTTCCCTCTCGGTCCCAGGGATGCTTTGTCAGGTCAGTGGCAGGACTGTGGCTCTGCATAATAACTCAGGAGCTGTCCCAGAAGCAGCTACATCACCCTCTTCCCACAGCACAGATGCAAGCGTTCTGCAGCACTGACGGAGGTGCGACGTAACACAAGCCACTACAGCTGCATGCAAGCAACTGCCCAGATGTACAAGTGAAACTAGCCGAGTAGCTTTCCTCTTACAGACCTTTACAAGAAGTGGACCGCTGCTACCCAAGCCCAAGCAAACTGTCAGAGGGTGAGTGCCTTTTTCCTTCTTGGAGGGGAATTCCAGAATGCTGCTGGAAGGTCAGCTGAGCAGTCAGGGGATAAGCTGCCAAGGAAGAACACCATGCACAGACAAATGGAATCCTGCTTGAAGAGGGTGGAATGGAAATAAGAATTAAGGCACCTCTTTGTAGCGTTTGTCATCTGTCACAGCCTCCTATGGAAAGCTCAAAATGCTGCTTAAAAACCCCAAATTCCCTCATTTTTATTCATGCTGCTAGGAAACCTGTTTGATTCAATCCAAGCACCTATGAAAGAAGCAATCAAAGGCAAATGTACCATTGCCTTCTCCCATTCCTTGCTCTAGAAGACGAGAGGCAGACTACTCCAGCCCAAATGAAGGAAGGGAAGATGGGCATTCTACTCTATTCTCAAATCAGCAAGTATAAGAACTAACAACGGGGAGATCCAGATCTATTCTGGGCACACCCATGGGCACTTTCCTTCCCATGCAAGTCCATAGGCATTTTCCTGGGTAAGGCTGGAAAGGCAGAGCATAGGAACTTCACACAAGCTTGTGCAAGTGCACTTTGTGCTTTTCAAAGACAGAAGGTGTTAAGCAGCCCTTGCCCTTGGCTTCAGATTGAGATTTTAAGACCTCTTTCAGTGGATGAAAGAACCATTGAAATGAATGAATGAACAGAAGATGTAGTACCAGAAAACAAACAAACAGAAAATGCCTACAAACTCCATCTCACAGTAAAACTAGATAATCTAATAAGGCTGCTTTATAGCTGCTAGAAGTCTTGGAAAGTATTCACAGGATCATTTCAGTTGGAAGGGATCAATAATGGCTGTCAGGCCCGACTTCCATGCAGTGAACAAGGACACCCACAGGTAGATCAGGTTGCTCAGAGCCCCATCCAGCCTGACCTTGCATGTCTCCAGGGATGGGGCATCTACATCTCCAGATAACCTGCACCGATGCTTCCATATCCTCACCGTAAGGAATTTTTTTCCCTATATCCAATCTAGATCTCACAGCACACCCTGCTAAAGAGCCAGTCCCCTTCTTTCTTAAAGCCCCCCTTTAGATATCGAAAAGCCACTAAAAATTCACCTCAGAGTTTTCTCCAGGCTGAACAGCTCCAGCTCTCAGCCTGTCCCAATAGGGGAAGTGTTTCATCCCTGGAATCATTTTTGTGGCCCTCCTTGAGACGTGCTCCAACAGGCCCACATCTCTCCTGTACTGATGACTCCACATCTGGACACAGTACTCCAGGTGAGGCCTCATCAGCACAGAGTAGAGGGGGCAGGATCACCTCCCTAACCTTCTGGCCACACTTCTTTTGATGCACCACAGAAGTTCACTAGGTTGGTCAGGCAGGACTCATCCTTGATGAAGTCATGTTTGTTATCCAATATCACCTCCCTCTCTCTCCAACAGTGTTCTGCTCCATGACCTTACGTGACACAAAGTAAGGTTGACAAGTAGTCAGTTCCCTGGGTCACCTTTTCTACCCTCCTCAAGAAACGGGCGCAACCTTGCTTTTTTTCCTCCCCTCCATCACTAAGGACTTCACCTGACCTCCATGGCTTGTCACATATTGAGTGACGTGGTGACTACACCAGCCAACTCCTTCAGGGTTCTGGGATGCATTGTTACTATCTATACAGTGACAGATCTTTACCTTCTTGTTTCATCTCTTTCCATACAAGTGGCCACTGTCCGTTCAGTTATTAAGTGAGCATTGAAACAGTGCCAAACAGGTAGAAAGGAATTGCTGTAACTTGAGGGAAGGTAACATCTATGTTGGGGAAGAAGAAAACAAGCAGGCAAACAGTAACATGGAAAAGAAAACATAAGGAGATAAATGGTTCGGGAAACCCCTCCTGGATAGTAAAAAGCTGCTTCTATACATTAATGCAGAGTGTACAGTGTGCCTCACCAAGGCTTATTCAAAAGCAGAGAACAGCAAAGTTAATTGAATTCCTCCTCCTAAAAGTCACCACATGCTACCACAGGCCTGCAAAGGACACGACAAAACAAGCACTTCTCGTAAGTGAAAAGTGACCGAACACTGACAGGTTTTACGCAATGAGATTGACCTCAAAAGATGAGCTCTGAGAGTCTAAAATAGCAAGCTATCACTTCCCTATAGCTCTTGAACACAAAACTGCCTCGGGAGAACTGTTTGAGGAGTAACCAGACCAAATTGAAGTTGTTCAAATCCTTAGAGGTTCATGCAACACACACACCTTGGGCTTCCCCTGGATTCTAACAACTGGAAGCTACCAAGGTGATGGTTTACACTTCATTCTTAAGCTCGTACTTCACAAGACATCACTTCTGTCACAAACAAGTAACTGTTCATCTGCTATGACACTTCTCTATTCACTCCTTTCCTGCCTCCATACTGTTCTGTCTGCCTAACCAGCGCAGGCTGCACAGACGCCACAAACACAGCAGCAGTCAGCAGTATACCCATTAGCACAGGGTACCAGCACTTATTGCACTCTCACACACACCAGTTCTTGCAAGAAAGAATGCTGTGGTTGCTGTCTCCAAAGCAAACCTTCCGGGCTTCCTTCCATGCACACACCACTTCCGAGCTGGTGTTAAGTATATTCTGAGTGACACTACAAGAGTTACTAGCTCCATAAGGAGAGCTGTTGGGGGGAAATTCTCCATAGCTCTGCAGGCAGTCATAGAAAAGCAGGACCAAGAATCCCTATAGCAACAACACTAACCTAACCCAGCTTTCATCCCATCTTCACACCCCCAAGACAGCTCAAGAAAGAACCCACACCATGAATAATACCCCTGGCTTGCCACCACTTTCCCTTCAGATCTTTCACCTCTCCTCACAGCTCAGACAGCAGTTACTATTCTTAGCCCTATCAGACACTGTCTGCTTATGAAAGCAGACTCCTCAGCAGCAGAGCCACATGCCGGTAGGACTGCCTCCTTTAACAGCTTGTCTAGATGCCAAGACACATCCTGTACAAACACCTGGACAGCCGCTATCAAAGGACTTACTGTGAGCTGTCAAGATATTAATCTTTGTTTCAGTTTTGGGTTAGGAGTGAATTCAAGTCTTCAAAGCAGAATAATCCATCAGTCATTGAGAAGAACACTTACAGCCAGCGCATTCATTTCTCTGTCTGACAACTGCAAGATAAGCACCTCATTTTCGGTAGTCTGAATGACATCATCATTGGAGTCAACTCTACTTGTCTCACAGGGAGACGTTTCATTGCTGAGCTGCAAAGCTCAATACAGAAGCAGTTCACAGACAGGGAAACCAAAGCACCTGGAGTTCACACAACTTGCTCTGCCATTTGACAGGTTAAAAATCCCCACTTGAAACCATGACCACTGTATTTCACTGTGTTCCCAAAAGCACGCCGCAGGCAAACTGCTTTACATGATGAATCAGCAGTACTGCAAAGTCATAAGAAAACCATAGCACGGACCTACCAAGTTCCTTATTTGAGGACTTGCAAACAGTACCTGACTACCAGCCTTAACCCCTCCAACAGACAGAGCAAGCAGAATCCACATCAAACAGCACGAAGTCTCAAATCCCCATCACCTTGCCACACACTTCCTAGCCCAGCAACCCAAAAGGAACCACAGAGCCCAGCTGACAGCTCCTCCCCCATACTTTTCTAATCGTGGAAGAAGCCTGACTGCTCACATGGCAGTTGCATACCCAGTTCAGACTCAGCAAAGAGGGAGAGAACGCACAGTTCAAGGGAGATAGCTTGAGGATCTGCAAAAAGAAGTCTAAATGAGGCAAGTGCAGACGTTACCAACTAGGATGTTATCATGACTATCTTACTATGTCTAACCCTTATAACTACTCAGCCCACCAAGGGTATGCCAGCTTGCACCAGTGCCCAAGACTTTGCCTCTTCCGTGACCCCCCGCCCTCCTAGAGAAGATTTAACTGTAGGCTTAGGAAAGAAAACTTGGGGTGAAGGGAGGGAAACAAAGGCATTGCTAGGTGAAGGACAGGCTGAACAAACCCTTTTGTGCATCTACAGGTGCACGTGTGCTGCCATGAAACCAAATGGCTGGTTTGGTATCACCTGGTTAATACCAAAACAGCTAACGTGGAGTTTCTCAAGACTTGCCTATCACAGGCAACAGCTTTTAAAGTGCAGGCATCCTCCATGCATTTGCCTTAGAGGGAGGATGCAGCATCACCTTCATTTCAGATGTGTTAAAACTCTGAGGGGGAAACAATCCTGTGGCCCAGCACAGGACAAACCCCATCTCCCAGACACTTGTGATTTATTTGCTAGACACTTAAAGATCCCCTGCCTGTCAAGAACTGAAAAGGCTGCTCACACTCACCCATCCCTCTCACTCTCAAGTAGGGGCACTCATTGCTCGAGGCTGTCAGCTTTTGTTTCTCTTGCTCTCAGCTTCAGATTGCTTCCTCCTTCAAGATGTGTGAATAATGCCACCTCCAAGCAAACCAGCATGGAACGAAACCACACTTTGCTCATAACATCGCTGAAGGAAAAACACTCTGAAAGGTGCTGAATACTTCCTGCTCCTAACAGCTTCATTGCTTCATCTCCCAGTGTTCAGTGGCACTAAAATGGTACACAAAGACCTGACACCAACAAATGCTCACCTGCCAACCTCCTTTGCTAGATCAGTTTCATATTCACTTCCTTAGTACAGAGGAAGCATCACAGCCTGAACAGTTGAAGCACGCACTGTGAACTTGAACTCAGTAACCCCTAGCAATTTGTTTGATGGGAATCTTCTTACCCCCTTTTTGAAAGCAAAATGGGACCGCAGACTTCCAAAGACATTTTGGAACGGCCTTTTCATTTAAGACATATTTAGTCCCCCCCACCCTAAGATCTGCTGCTGTTTCACGTTATTTCTAGTTCTGTGCATTTGGATGGAGACTCTGCTGTGAATCACAACAACCCTCTCCTTATCAGATGCAATAACTGGACTTCTTAGGAAGAAGCACCACCCAGCTTTCTCGACAGCCTTCATTTTCGTTTGGCTTAAAATACTCTCATCCAGTCCATAGGTGGCACATCAATGACAAGGAAGGAACACAGGTCCTCTTTAAAGAGTTAAAAAGAAAAAAAGGCATGAGCTTGCAACCGCTGTGGTTTCTGTATCAGATTGGGGCTGGAGGCAGCAGACAACACTTCCTAGCAATCTTTAGAAGCCAGCCTACAGATGCAGCTGGGCTGAAGTTCGGTGAGCAGGAAGCCTGTAGATGGAACTGCCACAGAGCTCTAAGCCAGGGCTTGGATTGAGTCAGCTAGAGCAGGATCCAAAAGGAACTGGTATAGCCACATCTCACAGAAGGTGCAAGATTTAATCTTGACGACAGTGCACGCGTTCATTCTGAACTAGGATTATGTATGGGCAGACCAACTTGTAAAGTCAGAGACATAAGAGTTTTCATCCAGTTTTAGAGGATGTTTCTTCTGGGGCACAAGCTTGCACTGCAGCATGTCTTTACAGCTGAGCAAAGTGCTTGCTCCTTGAGAGGGCAGACAAATGCCACCTGACAACAGCAACTCAGAAATAAGGCGGCACTTGGATGAGATCAGACAAGAGCTGGTAAGGAGCTGGGATCGGGGCGCTGGGCACCGTAGCTGCTGTGCCATCTAGAGGACAAAAACATCCTCCTTATTTGAAATGCCCATACTCCTGTCAACATCACCAGACAAAAGAATAAGCAATGCCACTTCGCACTGTAACAATGCAATTCATAGCTGACGTTGGTAGTAAAGCAGAACATGAGTAACCAGAGTTTTCTCTCCCACATTAGAGGTGTGCAAGGAAGGAAACCAACAAGGAAAGAGCCTCAGGGACACGGGCAGCACTAACAGCTCTGCCTGTGGTTACCTTCAGACCACATGGTCAAACAAGAACTATTCTTGTCCATGCTTGACAAATACCCGGCCTTGTCTCAATACCTCAGAGCTTTCCCAAAGCACAGTGCTTTTTTATACCTGCATCCTTCCTCCTAAACATGAAGCATATCATAGCTGTAAATGTCTTTCTTTTACAGAGAGTCACGTATAAATGCAAGCAGACCCAAGGATGATTCCCCAGGAGAAGAGCCTGATGCTGTTCCTCTGGTGAGGCTGGATGTGCTGGCTCTCAGGGGAACTCTCCTGTTGTGTTGCATTCCCAAATCTTGCTCCTGCTGCAATGACTGCACAGATGGAGCCAGTGGAAAACAAACCCTAAAGGAACCTCTTAGGATGGCTACTTGGCACTGCTTGGGCTCCCCAGCTGTAGGCCCACAGGCACAGTGGAGTTGTGTGGATTTTACACTGAGCAAAAGCCTGACTGTGCATGCAACAATGCAAGCCATTTCACTTTCAGTTTAAATGGAAGAGGAAGCACGAGCTATTCTGTCCCAGAAAGTGAATGTAAAACTAAAGCGCAGCAACCAGCTGATCTAAGTGAGTTTATACAGCTGTTGAACTACGGTTATGGCACCAGCTACACCAGACTAACAGAGTTACACTGACACAATACTGAAGAAATAAAAAAAAGGCATTTTCATCCATTTAAGAGATGAAAGAAACTGCCCAGTGCATTACAGACATGGCCACTGCCCACTCTCCAGGAAGCTGCAGTGAGGACGCAGCAGAAACAAGCCAAAGGTCGGGTGATGTCAGAAAATACAACACAGGGTTCACTGACAAACAAAAACGCCACAGCCAGGTGAGCAATGACTGCACGCAGTTTAGCTGCCCTGCTCATGCCTTAGCTGAAGCTGACTGGAAGGTCTGAGACTTCACTTGAAAGTTAAAGGAGTTCGGAGCCACACCACCACCTTTCCCCAATTGCAGCAAAAGTAACATTCCACAGCTTCACTGCTGTGTACAGCCTTTTCCTTGCACTCATCAACAAGCACAGCCCAAACCCACTGTGACCAGGAAGCACGACTTGTCACCTGCAAGAATCACTGTCTGGATGCAAAGAGCCAGGAAAGCCTGGATCAAGCGCCAAAGTTACTAAATGCCCAAAGCAGTCCCAGCAATACTTCAACTAGACCACAGGGCTGCTGAAGGGAAAGGGGACTGAAGGATTCTGCTGCAAAACCAGGCGCTGTGCTTCACCTTTCTCCTCCAAAGACAGGGCAGGGGCGACCCACATCATCTCACCCAGGAGAAAGCTGGTGCCTAATGCCCACCACCACCAGCTCCACAGTGCTCTATTCACTTCCCATCACAGCTGATATGAGGTCAGGACACTGCTCCTATAGACATCTGGTACAAATCTAAGCAATCACTGAAGCTCAGGAATAAACAGCTTTGAAAAAAACAAAGAATGAGAGCAGACACCCCACATGATTCACTTTACCTTTCCTTGGCCTGCGTCACAGTCAGACCCAATCTCTGTGGTGAGGACCAATGAAGCACACTCTGTAATCATTAACCAGTAATTTTTCAGTAACCCATCCCACCCCCGCAACCCCAAGATAAGCCAGCCAAAACTAACAAGGGATCCAGCTTTTAAGCAGGAGCTTTGCACCTTCACTCAAGCTATGAGTTCAACTTCCTAAATCAGAAACATCGGCGTGTATTTGGTTTTGTACAGTATGCAGATATGAAGATTGTACACTATGTGGAGCTGCACTTATCTAACACAGACCAAGCCACAGCAAGCTAAGAGAAAAACAGAGGAAGGTGCTAAGCAAAGAAATATCAGATTTGCTGGTAAGTTCTGAGGAACTGCTAGCTGGAGGAAATGAAACCTGCTCAATTGCCATCAATTCCCTCCAACGGAGGTAACCAGAGATTCAGTTTATTTCCCTACCCCCACTGCTTATTAGTTCATACCTGAAGGCAACAAAACTGTTTTATCAAGGAGCCTACCTCAAATAGCTGAGACACCACAGTTATGTCAGCAGGCTCTGCACACAGCTATTATGCCCCTACTCTCCCACCAACACCCCATAACCACAGAATCATAGAGTAGCCTGGGTTGAAAAGGACCACAATGACCATCCAGTTCCAACCTCCCTGCTATGTGCAGGGTCACCAAGCACCAGACCAGGCTGCCCAGAGCCACATCCAGACTGGCCCTCAATACCTCCAGGGATGGGAATCCACAACCTCCTTGGGCAACCTGTTCCAGTGCATCACCACCCTCTGAGCCACAGCTTCCAAGTGTCAGGTTGTATCATAAGATCTCCAGAAGCAGCAGCCATAGGATTTATGTGCCTGCCTGCTCCCAGATTAAGCACCTTCACTCTATCACGGAGTAACTTCTTGCTCTCCCAGCTCCTGCTCAGTGTGGGTGACTTCTGTCATCCTGTTACACAGAAAAAACAATACACGGAAGCAACATGGTATAACTGACCCTATCTAGAAGTGCTCAGAGCACACACGCGGCCTTCCCCACTTAGAATTCTCAACTCTCACTGCTTTGGGAGTTTATTTTTTATAAACCAACACCAAGCTGAACTCATTGCCCTCAGCTTGCTGAATCTGGGTGTGAGAAATTAGTGAAGGGTGAGCAGGAACCCAACAAAACCACCTTGACCAGGCGTCTTATCTTTCCTTCCTGAACACAGCACATATCACCACATAAACAAGGATGAGCCAAGCAGGCAGGCAAGATTGCCACATCCATACTCCCAGCAGCAGGCAACCAGCCACAGCAGCCCTCTCCACCTACACTCATAGGGCTGGCTGGTCCCTGAGTCTGGCCAGCCAGCTCCTCATGATGAGGAGTGAGATCTAGGAGGAGAGGTTGCAGAAATTCAGGCAAACGTGTTATTACCAGCAGTTTATAGGACACATTCCACATGGTCATGTACAATGCCATCAGCACAAAGAAGGCAGCAAGGAGCGGATACTGACTTCAGAGAACAGGCTGGAAGAGACCTCTAAGATGATCCAGTCCAACCCCTGCCATGCCCACATCCCTCAGTGCCACATCCACACGGATACTGAACACCTCCAGGGACAGCAACCCTACCACTTCCCTGGGCAGCTTGCGCCAAGGCCTCACCACTCTTTCCGAGTAGAAACGCCTCATAACATCCAACCTGATTTACCCTGAAGAAACCTCTTGAAAACGTTTAAACCTGACATCTAAGTTGGCAGGAAGAGTTCAAAGACCACACGGAAAACCCTCCTTCTCCACGAGGCTCTCCCACATAGATACGCTTCCTCAGACACCTGAGAGCTTTGCCGTTCGCTTTCATTTCGTTACAGAACCCCCGGCCCGCCGAGCGCCTTCCCGAGGGCCCGGCCCGGCCCGCCCCCCCCCAACGCGGCAGACAAAGGAGCGGCGCGGCGCCCAGCGAGGGCTGTAGGACGGTGTCGGCAGGCGGACCGACGTGAGGGAAGCACGACGGCACGGCAGGCACGGCACACCCGGAAGAGCAGCAGCGACGGATTGCGGGAGAAAGTAAAAACAAGCAAACAAACAAACAAGGGACCCGCTGAGTCCGGCGAGCAGAAGGGAGCGCTGCAGGGAGACGGCGGCATTCGGTACAAGCAAGAAGCCGCTTCAAACCCGTTTCCGCCCCAGCGCTCTCCCCGGGCCGCTCCGGCAGCAAGAAGGCGGCGACCGCGGCCGTACTTACCGGGTGTAGCGCGGCTCTCCTCACGGTTCGCGCCCGCCTGTATTTCAAGGCCCCGGCTCCGCCTTCTGCTGCGCTTGGGGAGGGTGGGGCTCGGGCTTCCCCGGCCGGATGGAGTCGAGAGGGATAGAGAAGGAGGGCGGGAGGGAGGCGGCAGCGTGAGCGCCGAGCAGGGCAGGCGGGAGGGGTGAAGGCGGCGGCGCGGTGCGCGGGTAGGGGTGGAGAGCCGCCCCGCGGGGTTGTGAGGGGTTGCAGCCTGCGGCTTCCGCTCCTCCCTCCCGTCACTTGTGTGTCTCTATACGGCGCATCCAGCGTTTCAGCTTTTTCTTGTGTAGCTGTTGGAAGCCAAGCTTGCTGCTGCTCGCCGCCGTTTTCCTGTCGCGCTCGGTCGCCTTGCAGCGTGCTGAGTCACTGCACCCCAGCGCTCTGCACGTTTGGAAAGCCTCGCTCCCTGCCTATGGTTACACCGCTGCTAACGTGCTAGGAGGAAAGTCTCCATCCAGCGCTATCAGTAACACGAAGCTGGAGTCTTCCCCCCTACTGCCGATCATAGAATGGCCTGGGTTGAAAAGGACCACAGTGATCATCGAGTTCCAGCCCCCTGCTATGTGCAGGGTCACCAACCAGCAGACCAGGCTGCCCAGAGCCACATCGATGCAGCCTGGCCTTGAATGCCTCCAGGGATGGGGCATCCACAACCTCCTCGGGCAACCTGTTCCAGTTCCAGCCAAATCCCAACATAGCTCTCTCCCCATGCTCTTCTTGGAGCCCACAGCGTGTTTGCAGTTTTACTACATCAGCTGCCAGCCCTTTCCTTAGCCAGCAAAGCCCCAGGGGCTGGAAGGGGCCCGGCTCCCTGACCCACACTGGCCTGGCTCTGAGTGAGGCGGGCAGCCTGGGGTGTGAGGCAGCTTGGAGGGAATGAAAGCCTGAGTGTGGCAAGGTCGGAAGTTCCTGGGGGTGCTTTGGTCAGCATTGGAAACTGAAAGTAACAGCTGTGCCACGCCAGACTCTGATGACAGGATTTGCTTTGTTAGGGGGCCTTTTCTGGGGTTATTTCCCTACCACACCTGGCTAATCTGCACAGGAAGCGTGACTGGCCTCCAGGGTCAGTGTAGCTTTTTGCTGAGGCGAGCAATACAGGATGCTCTCTCTGTGGGACTGGTTGTTCCATTCCTAGTTTATAAAGTGGGAGAATCTGTGGATATCTAATTGAGATCAGACATCTTTTGTGAGTGCTTGGTGGGCACAGACTGAGAGGAATCCCCTGAGTGTGCAGTGTAATTAAAAAGGCAGATGAAATGTTGCAAGGCTGACTTCCTTAAATATGATAGGGAGCCTCCTGTGTCCAGGGGTCCAATTGTCACTTGCCATATAGCCAATCTTTTGGCACCGAGACTAGCAATAATTATTGCTTTGTGATACCGGGGTGATCCCTTTCAGTTAGCTGCAGCTTTCTCTCATTATTTTCGAAAGCAAGAGACCAAAAAAAAGAACATGAGAGCTGTCAGGTTTGGTGTGTCCTGAAAGAACAGCCCGTGTACCAAGCTGCAGGAATGAAGGAGCACGGTGTCACTACTGCCACCCTTCAGCACAGCCTGGCTCCCAGCCAAAGAGGAAAGCCCGAGGCCCAGCATCCCTTTCTGTGACCGCAGTAGGTCTGCTTTCAAACAACCACTTCACAAACACCAGTTTTTCCTTTGTTTTGATGGTGGTTGGGCAGGCAGGCAAGTAAGATTCATCGTTATGGTTTTCCCCGTCTGGGATTTCCCTCCACATCCTGTGTGTTCTCTGCGACTCAAATGGCACACTTGAGTCTTATGATTTGCTTCACGTACTTGATGACAGCAGTGCTGCTGACTGGATGCTATTCCTCTGGGCTTCAAGTTCCTGGAGTTTGCAGGACACAACACCCAGCACCTGAGCTGAACATCTGTTCTTTTCCAACAGGAGATTTTCAGATGAGGCATTTTCTTGACACGTAAGCTGGTGAGGTTTAACATCTGAATCCTTCCAGTCTGCTGACTGGAACCTGCTCTGGAGCTGCAGGTAATATATCTTAGCTAACTTTCCTAAGCTGCCACCCTGCATATAAAACACAGGCGTGCAGTAGCAGAGGCTTAAAACAATGTGGAAAGTCAATGGAGAGGTGCTGATGTCAGTCCTTGTTGTTTTAAGCCCAGCTATGCCAAGGTTCGTGCAAGTACTACTTAGGCTAAGGAAGTGAACTACAACTACAGAACCCAAATCCTAGTTCCTACAGTCGCCTTCACCCCTTTGTGGTATTTATGATTGTTTCTTTTCACAAAAGAGGCAATGTACAATTGGAGAAAGGTGTGTTACATATGGGGGCTGTATCAAGATCCATTTTGGTTTTATGTCAGATAACTCAGATGGGCTCTAAGTGTTCCAACAGTAACAAAACGAACCCAAAATGCAGCGCTTGGAACACCTGGACTTTGATCTCAAGATCGCCTTCCTCCAACTCCTGGCTTCCTCACCAGCTGTGGGAGTGGACGCATGGGAAACAAACCGTAACTCCACGAACAAAAAGAAAAAATAATTAATGACTTTATTTTTTTTTTCCTTTTTTTTTTTTCTTTTTTTCTTTTAGTTCAGTTGGCCGTCTGAGGTGCTAAAATCTCAACACCAACGAAGCAAGTGTGCATAAAAACAGATGATCAAACAACCAAACAGAAAAGAGGCTGGAACAGTTTGGGCTTAGTTTGTTTTTTGTTTTTAACAAGTAGGGTAGATATGCTTTTCCGCCAACACTCCATACATGCCAACCATAAAAGCCTTGAACAATCTGAATATCAGAGTTCACTCTCATTCAAAAGGGAAGATGCCAAGGCAAAAAAGCCCTTCACCTGGAACAGACTTCACACACACGCACGCATGCACGCACAGATACAGAGCATATTTAAATTACTGCAATGCCATCACAACTTGGCATCCTCCACACCTACTTTCAATGACATCCTCATCTGCCCGCTACCCTGTCCATAGCAGTACTGTGAGCGATCCAAAAGTGGAGGCTTTTGGAAAGCTTCTAATCTCTTTTACTTTACAACAGTCAAGAGCAAGTGATCTCTCTCTGCCAACTATGTACAGGCTGGTTACTAGTTTGCTTTAGAGTTCTCTTTATTGCAGACAGTGATGATTTAAATTCCCAGACAGCCTTGCTGTGGCTTTTCAGTTTGCACTCAGGAGATTCTGTGATGCAACACCTTTCTTGTCCGCTGGCGCTTGGTGTAAACATTTAATTGAAAACTCATTTGAAAAGAGCGTTAACCAAACAAGGTGTAGCTGTGAACGTTTTAGGAACAGCTGCTATGAAAATAGAAATGCTGGCTGCTCTAGATCATGCAGTCTAGACCACTTATAATAATACTTCATAATGTTCAGGATTAGGATGTATAAAAATATGAAAAACCACCAGAGTGCACACAAATGTGGTGACCAGCTCTACGCAAGCACCGTGTTCTAACAGAGGCCTAGGCATTGCACAAACTCAGGTTCTTGACCGCAGGGGTAACCCATGGATCCACCGGTGTCTTTACATACAAACAAATATTTACACAAAATGCAGAGACAGAGAGTAGCACGGACTACTAAAACTTTGTCGTTTGCTCGAAAATATGTTGAGCGACGCAGTTTGTATCATGCCCTAGCGAGACCATGGGGTTTTGGTTAGCTGGGAAAAAAACCCAAGGAGAGTGTTGGAGCTGAAAGATGCTCTTGTCATCTCCCCACGCGTAGTTCTCTGAAGCTCAGGATTTTACAGCCGTTTGTGAGCTCACATGAAAAGATGGGAAAAGGAACAGAACAGTATTTAAAAAAAAAAAAAAAAAAAGTATTTGTACTGTGAAAACAGCAGATTGAGTGTTTTGGCAGTCTTTGCTCCCCCATCCCTACTTGCTTCCTGGGTGTTTCCAGGAGGTGATATCATCTCCTCCTTTCCCCTTAGGGGACTGAAGTGCTTGCCCCATCCTCAGTGTGCCCATTTGGAAACTAGCTCTGTGACTCCTCCCATGACATGGAAGAAGGAACCAGCCCCTGGGGACTGTCACACAGGGGTGTACAGGCAGATGCCTAATACGTAATTCTAAGAGGCTGAGAGCCTTTTCACTTCCCTCATGTGCATGATGGACACACGTCATTGAATACACATGGCTGAGTCATGTGCTGCTTCCCACCTGGATAGCACAAGGAGCTAGAACGTCCTACTTGGATTCTTATACAAATAAGGGATCTTGTGGACACAAGAGCCTTCTTTAGCTTTAAAAATACAAAGTTTGAATTAAAAATATTCAGACAGTAAAAAAACCCAGTATCTGGTATGCAAGTTATATTCTTAAAGTGCAACTGAACAGCAAATACAAGTTGTGCCTTTTAAAACCATTTGATATAAAAAGGCTTTTTAAGATTTCCTTCCACGTACTTTCAATTACTTTGTGTGTGCGATGTTAGGTCTCCGCTTTCATTCTAAGTGCTGCAGGGTGTCAGCACAACTCAAAGAGTTCAGTTTTAGGATACGCATGTTTCCCCTGCAGGAGGGCATTCCACCCTCATGTGATATGACTCAGGCAGTGAAAAACTCTGGCCCATGTCCCCCAGCACGAAAAGGGATGGGTATTAACCTGGTATGTCTTCTTTATACAGCTCACATTCAGTGATCTTTTGGTTAAAATTAAATATGGTCCATATGCACTACCAAAGGGACTGAGGCCAATTCTCTGCGCTGGACAGTTCACTGTAAACTACTGAGGTTCCCTCTTTCTTCTCATCTCTGCAGGTTCCACTGGCCCCTCACGCAGACTATGTCACCTACTATCATTACCAGTTTGACTCCTACAGCTGGCCTCTGCACTGGCAAATAGGGAATACTCTGCTAACTGAATCCTGTTAGCAGGCCGACGCTTCTCAAGAATATTGTCCAGTGAGGTTAGTGTAGGGCTAGGACTTTCTAGCATGCATAGTTACTAAGTAGCACTGAAGCTGCCAACCTGCTTTGTTTCACAACCAGTTTGTAGTTCATTTGTATTGCCTTAGCTGACAATGGGAAGGAGGGAAAAAGGGGCAACTCCTGAAGTGTAAAAAACAGCCCCGCTCACACACCTTGGAGACCATCCTACCCATTCTTCCTCAGCATGAGATACGTTCATCCATCAGAGTTGACCTCAGCCTGTAGACTGCTGGCCTCTTTGAAGGAGGCAGAGAGTCAACAGCAAGAAACCATGATAAGAACATCTATCCTGGGGCAGAGAATTAAAGGATGTTCAGCCCTGCTTGGGCATCCTGCACCAACAGTGTATGTTCAAGCTGAAGGAGCCACCATGCTGTATGAATATGCTTGGGAATGGAACACCTTTCCAGGGCTTCCTTAACATGGAAAGAAAATAGGCAACAACTTAAGGGGAAAAACAAAAATGAATCAGAAACAATTTCTTAACACATCACGTTAAGGATGGGACACAGACCCCACACACAGTGCTATTTCAGCTCTGTGCAACAAGTTCAGGATGTAGCGTGCTCCTGAATCTGTCCAACAGTGGATGGTGCTGAACTGCTAAGTGCATGACCTGCGCATTACTTAACGTACAATTATAATGAGTACCCTCCTGGCTTAAAAGCAGCAGCTTCACCAGCTGAGCCAAAAGGAGCTTCTTCCAACAGATGCAGCAGGAAATGTGCTATTTTTGTTTCCATGAAAGTCCCTCTCGCTGTATCTCAGGAGTATGAAGGTCCCCTCCTTCAGTGAGAAAGGGACACGTGGGATATTTCTGCCTTACATTTTTGGCTTTCTCGTTATAAAAAAAAATTAAATTTAAATAAATTATAGGTTTATTAGTCCAACAGAGGGGTTCTGGGATGCAGAATAAAAGTATGCTAGGAACGCAAAATAGATTCTTACAGCTCCACAAGTGTGCAGGATTTTATCATAAAGGAAATCTTGCTAGGGCAGGATGCGTCCATGGGGTCCATAAAGACTGCCCTTGCTCTGAAAGAGGGACCAATCCGCAGTAGTGTCGTCCTCTAATAGAGTTAAAACACTCCCCCATTCCCCCTCGAATATGTGTAACATTAAAATTATTATAAGAACACTAATAAATAGCCACAGGTAACAACGTCCAGTAATTTAGAAGTGGAAGTTGTAGGATGCAGCAGGCACACACACCTATCACTCATCCATTATTTTTTTTTTTCCCTAAAAGATACAAAAATGAATATTCTTTCAAGTATTAAAAAAATAAGTTAATCGACATAAAAGGGTCAAAGTGACTGAGGGCCCAGGCAGGTCTTAAGCTTCGTTTCCAATGTGCAAAAACAAAATATAGAGGAAAAAATAAAAACACTGAAAAGTCTTAATGGTGGTTTGAGTCACTTAAGGGCTTCTCCCTTTTAGGAGCTGAACAGCCAGGGAATGCTGCTTGGTAACACCCCTGTCCCAGTGCACACTCAACACTGTCCCACAGTCAGTTTTTCCAGTGTCAAAACAGTCGCAATAAAAACAGAACGAAGAAGCCCATCAGCCTCTGAGCTGTGGCCAAGAAGATGAAGGCCAGCAGCAGCCGTCTCTCCAGTGTGTAGCAAAGCAGAAGGGCATCTTCCGTCTCTCTTCTTCTCCCCTTCTTCCCCTCCAATAAAGACTTAGGAGACTATAACAGGGAGTGAGTCTTCTGATGCCCAAATCTCTTTAAAAGCCGTGAGGCAGAGAGTTCCATCACGCATAACTAGTAGTATCTTCTCTGTCTTGTATTTCTTCATATCCATGCATAATGACCAACTGCAGTTTCTTTGGTGGGGAGGAAGACTAAAGCAAAGAAGGTGCTGCTCTGGGCTTCTGGAGCTCTCCTGGATAAATGACTCCACCAAGCAGGTTGCTACAGGCTGCTGTGGTTTTCCAGAGAGGGTTGTTACTTCCCCTCCCTTTTATAAGAACTGCTGTAGTAAAAATGGGAAAGGAATGGACTGCTATAAATCCAGATTAGTTAAGGGTTCTTCTTCCCTTAACCTCCTTCCCCACACATGGATTATTCCTCTCCCAGCTACCAAACAACAAAAAAAATGCAGTCAATTGTACTGAACCTCAAGGAGACTCCACAGACTCGACTCTTCAACATGGCTTGCAGACATGTAAAACTTAAGCTTCTGGAACCAACACACTTATCAAAAGGCTTCTGAGTGCTTCAAACTGAATCACTGCATGCTGTCAGACCCTTTGGAGATTTCCCCTTCAACATTTTCCTATCCATGTAATTCTGGCGAACTCAGGGTAGGCCAACTGGAGAACACAAACCAGAAGAGGTAAATGTGTCGAGCTCAGGACCAGTTCAAGCTAAATCCTTTGGAGAGCATGACTGCCTCCAGGTCCTTGTCTTCCTCCTTTTCTCGAAGCCGTTGCTCCTCAAGGAGAGCCACGAGAGAATCTCTCTGCTCTACTACTTCTAGCATCTCATTCAGGATCCTCTTCTCCTCTGAGAGCTCCTCGTCTGTCTTTAGATGATCTACAGAGATATCAAAAACTGTCAGCACACGCAAGACAAGAAATATGCACATACAAACGATGAGGTAATCTTTATTGCTCTCACCTTCCACCGCCATTCTCTCCCGGAGTTCCTGTTGTAATCGACTCTGCCTGTCTTCCAGTTCTAGCTCCCGAGCGCTGGAAGGGAAACACAACAGGAGTCCAAGTTCTGGGTGTATTCAAATGCTCTGTACAATTGCTCCATAACCGTTCTCAATTTCTGCCCACCCTCTAGATATCTGCTATGCATTTTATCAATCTATTTTAGAAGACCATTGAAGGTACCTAGTGTATAGAACTAGATTTTTAAAGTACAAATCTAAGACAGTGTGAAACACTGGGAACAAGCAAAACTGCAATCGCTGTAAAACCATACAACATCATCTGCTATTTGCCACTCCAAAGACAAATTACTTCACAACTAAGGTCATGCCAGGTCATTACCATTTCAATTTGAATGCAGATGACATCTTGGGACTTTTCTGACTCAAGCACCAAAAAAGACACCAAGCTTCCACACTGCTCAGGCCAGCTGCCTGAAAGCTCCCAGATTTATTAAAGGAGAAAATCTGTTATGTGAGCCCAAAGGAGAAGCACTGGAGTCCCACAACAAGCAGAGAAAAGGGGCCATATGACAAAGGTAACAGAATTAAGCAGTTTGGCTACACTTAGAAGCCATTCGTTTCTTCTTCGTCTCTCAGTAACATGTGAACAGTATGTGTTTTATCCAAAAGCAGCTTGGAAAGGGCTCAGAACTGAACAAGTATCCTTACTGCACACATGCAAACAGCTGGAAATTTCATTCCTTATTTCTTCTTGCACTCTTTTGAAAGTTTGATCCCTGTCTCAAGCCAAGAATCAAACTGGAAGACTGCTGACCTTCAAGCATTAATAGGGAAGACGGTACTGACAAATCTTCCACTGCTACTTATAAAGTAATCCCTCTTTTGAAGTTTGCACATTGACTTACAAGATCATCAGTTCGGACTCGTAGCGAACCAAGGCATTCTTCTCCTGCACCAGCTTGAACCACTCTTGCATCAGCTTGGGATCATCCTTCTTTCCCATGCCTGCAAAAAAGAAACTTGGTAAGACTGAGGCAAAACACCACACAATCCTCACAAGCCCAAATGGCAAAAACAACAATGGGGCAAAATGTGCAAAGAAAGCCGAGCAAGATGCTGCCAGAGCACTCCCAAGTCGGGTCCATTCAGTTTGCCTAGAGCGCATAAAAGAGTGGAAGTCATCTCCAAAAGGATTCTCTTGTCTTTGGAGTCTGATTTGTATTAGTATTTTTTGCTTTCTCATTTTCTTGTGATTGCTTGTTTCTTCCTCACATTCACTGCAGAAAGCCCACACTTCTGTACGTCACTTTTCCTTTCATTAGAAGAGCTTTATAGTTCCTTGTGCCAGCTACTTTAGTGTGCACTCATCAGAAATTGAATCAATTGCCACTCTACATCTTATTTTCTTCAACTGTACGTCCACAATCTTATATTTTACTGAGAGAAAGTAAAATCTCATCTTTTTCAATAGCTAAATGAGTGGTTTTGACTGCTCCTCCTAGCCACATGCATCTATCCTCCTTGATGATCCCCTGTGCACAGTAAGCACAGAAACTACTTCAACTGTATTGTACATCAGTACCAGAAAGAAAGAGAAAACCCCCCGACACATTTGCTAATGTGAAAGTGGAAGCACCACATCTTGGGCCATGGTATGTCTTGGTTGGTATTTGTTTTTAAACCAACCCATGAATTTATGCAGTGGAACACTGATCAATCTCACATCTGTCAGAAGTTACCTCGAATAAACTGCAGAATTCTGTTCCCAAAGCCTTTTGTTGATTTTCACCAAACACAAGGGCTTACCAGGAAAGTTCCTCCTGGCAGTCCCTTGTTCTGGGCCACTGAATTCACACTGAATTAGCTGCAGATGAGTGCCTTGACTCTTACCCAACGCCAACAAGAACCCTGGCAACTCACCTACCTGCACAGAAATGGAAGCCAGAGTAAGGCCTCAAATTGAGCCCTAGAGCATTTCCTGAGCCCTACAGCGTTTCCTACCATGTATGCTAGGCATTCTAAAGTAACTAACAGCCCTGTCTAAGTTTGTTATTAAGGGTACGTACTATCTACACCAAGAGCAAAACCTATTAATCAGTCATTTTGATTCCAAAAATAATCATGCAGCAAAGCTTGCTGTTTAAACTCTGGGAAACACTACACAAATATCACGTTAATGACTACTGACGGTCAGATCTGTGACCTGCCTTCATCCTTCTGGTCTCAGAGAACGGCTGCACTGGAGTGAAGTAAAGGCAGGCCTACAATTCCTTTGAACTGCAGCTTAGTCTGAGAACATCTGCCTTTGAAAAATTGACAGAGCAGACCCTTGGGAAATACCAGACCCAGCTGTACAACCCTAAGAGCCTCCAGCTCTCTGGGCTTTATATCAGTGCGTTGCTCATTTCCAAGCATTCCTTTCTAAGCATCTCTGCACAATATGCCCATATGGCGGCAGGAGAGGGAGACGGTACATGCAGATGTGCAGTGCAGTGGCGCATGAAAGCACTGGGAAGTCTCCCTGTCCCTTCCAATGCCAGGATGTACAGAAAACAAATGCCTCTAAGAAAAAAGCCAAAAAGACAGCACTACTGACCTATGGAATATATTAAGTACTTTTAAACAGCCAATGAGCAGAGGAAGAATGGTAGGATTGGAGAGAGAGCACTGACAACTGATATGAGGGAGCACCATGGAAAGCAAAGTAAGTGGTTAGCAAAATTACACCATGAACACACAGACAGCCCCCTTCCCCCATGCCTTGGCAATGGAAACTCTATGGCAAACTCCATTTGGGACAGTTAAAGAACTCACTCAGCAAGACGGATGAGGAAAAACTGGTCTAACTTTATGTTTGTTTACTTTTAAAGTTCACAGATGTTTTGACAACCAGTCCTTTAAAAAGACACAGTATTCCTTTAATCCATGTATATTCATTAAAAGGCAATTTAAGGAAGCAAATTTTCTTCCCTTACCCCACCTTCCAAACATCTTTCAGGAGGAATGGAGAAATCGAAGCCACCAAATGCAAACAGAAACTTTTGAGTGTGATGTTACTGCTCCCACCACCGCTCCACCACGCCCATCATAGCACAGCTGGGACTAGCCAAAGGGATACTGTACCTTTAGTAACTTGCCATAGGCCCACATAGCTGGTTACCAGGTTGCTACTGAGAAGGCTGGTTTGGGGAAACAGCAATAAAAGGCTGGGGACCCTGTGGTCACTAGCTGACTAGTGCTGCTATGACAACCCAGCTGCGGTCAAGGAGAACAGGGAGCGTGTGAGGTTACGTTACCTTCGTGGGCACAGCAAGGGCAGAAGGAGAGAGGTCTACGACGTGGTGTCCCGCCATTGGGCTCAACTTCAATAGGACCAAACGAGGAAGAGGAAGAGGCAGGAGAGGAAAAGGAAGTTGGAAGTGGAACGGAAGAGAGGAAAGGGGTGAAATAAAAGACAAGCAAAGGACAAAAAGCGTAAGAGTGAGAAAGAAAGGAAACACAAGAAGAAAAGAAAAAATACAAGAAATGGAGAAGCAGAAACAAGGGAACAGTCTACAGATGAATAATGTCTCTAGCAAGCACAGATAACAGATAAGAGGTAGGCTGAGTATCGGTGAACTCTTACTGAGCTGTACAATTCCTAGACAGGAGGTTATTGCTGACTTTTTCCTAACGTAAATCTCCAATCCTGTGGTCTTCAACTGAAAAGTTTGTGAACAAGATGTCAGGACGAGCAGAGATAAATATTTAACTCCTGCTGATACATCTCAAATTTCAAGCAGGGTTACAAAAAGTCTCTCCTTCATGCATAAGACTCCAGCTGTAAACAGCCAGCCCACCTCACAGCTTTAACAGTACCATGGTCTTATCACCATGGCAGCATCCACTGATGGAAAAAGTATCCTTTTAAATGGAAAACAATTCCTTCAGGTAGGGAGCATCACGGGGAGAATCTGATTCATGTGGAACCCATCTGCCAGGATCAGCCATGTCAAGCATGGTGAGTACATGTACTCAGGTTGGATGCTTAGATGAGAATCAACTTTTACGTGGATAAAAAAATGATTCATGTCAGTGTCTGTGGGGGGAATGATCACTTAAGGGCACTGCAAAGATAAGACAGTGAATTTAAAGCTGTCCCTTGACATTCTCATTTCACAAAGCTTACAAGTCCTGCTAACATCAGTGACTTACTGAATATTTTCCATCATCACAGTCACCAAAGGAAGGACAAACATTTCTCATCTCTACAATGGTTCAGCTGCTTCAACACTTAGAATCTGCTCTTCAGCTGTACTTAACATTGCAGAGATAAACAGTAGGGTACCACTTCAATAGTTAGAGGATAACACATGCACTAAGGAGGTGATGAGCCTGAAATATCAAAGCCAGTAAACTAAAACACTTGCTACTCTTAATGAAGAACCTCATTTATAAATGGGAGGAATTCCTGTTTGGGAAAAGGACCAGAACAATAATATGCTAAGAGTAACTCATAATGTGGAGAAGCCAGCAGTTTGGAGACAGCTTTACATAACTCTTGACTAGCAGCAATCTGGGAGAGCTTTAGAAGGGACCATCACAGAACTAGACCAGCACATGGAGGACGCACTGGAGTGAGAGGGAGAGCACATCAGCTTCAAAGCCTGTGTCTGAGCAGCAAGGCTTTCTCAGACAGGAAGAAACCTCTGCACTGGGGGCAGGAAGGGGCAACATTAGGAGAGGTTCCACAGTTGGCCACACGACAGTTACAGATAAAGCACCGTACCAACGTAAGTTGACAGTACCAGAACCTTAATTCTAGTTATTCGGTCTTCCAGCTTCTTCACTTAAAATGAAAAATGCTAGGGCTGCTTTTCCTGTGATTGCCGTTTCACAGGTTTAGGTTACAAAAGCAAAAACAAGTCCCCAAAGCACTGAAATATACAGGCTATCCTCTGTGAAGAAGCTTCCATATAAAGTAGAGCATGTAGAACATTATGCCCACTACATTTTTTGTTTCACATCCTACCTTATTCAACATAAATATTTCACCATATAAGCCCTTACACTCTAATTGATGGTCTACCAGTTCTTTTTGGGGCATCAGGAAATAGATATTTAACTATATGGAAGAATCCACTTCAATTTCTCAGGGTCTGAGTTTTCATTCAGAATTCCAGGAGGTGGGTGATACTGCCGACTCAAACACGGTTGCATTTCTGAATTTCAAACTGTGGAGTTACAGATTTGGTGATGAATTCTGAATTTGCCAGACTTGATCTGAAAATAAATACCTGATATTGAAAATGCCATTCATCTCATTGCAACTATGGCCGCAAACTATCAACTTTTGTCATCAGTGAACAGAGTGTCACACCCCAGGAAAAGACGCCAACTTTGGTCCCCAGTAAAAAGCCATAGGTCTTACACAGCAGAGGACAATAGTGCAGGCACCTCCCACATCACGTCTTCTTCCTTTGGCCTCAGTTGTTGTCCTGTTTTTTAGCAGAAATATAATCCTCTCCTCTCCTGTCTATGAATAATGTGTCCTTGAATCAAGTTACAAAGTCTATATTATCTATACTCCTGCTACTGGATATATTAATATTGCTATTCATTAACGTAATGAATACAACCTGCACTATTAAGATATTTTCCAATTATTCCAGTTGCAAATTCCAGTTGCATTAATGAATACAGGTTACATGATTGTTACAGCTGCTCTGGAAACAACTTCCATCAATCCATGATGAGTAACAAGCCACGATGATTAACAAGCCTTTGAAGTGTTCCCTACTTCCTGGAGGTCCTGAACAGCGAGGGCAGAAGTGAAGTGCAGCTTGAAACTTACCTCACTGCATCCATTTATGTCTAAACAAACTCCTGAGAAGAGCCCGAGCACCTCACTGGGTACTACAAAAAGACTGCACTGTCTAACCTGCCTTGCCTTTCTCACTCATCCGATTATACTCAGTAAATCCTTGTATGTCTTTTTATTGCCCCCAAACCATCAGTAAACTTACAGTAGACATCACAGCCTTCTCACTACTGTTTAGTGAAATCACCAGCTCATAGGCTCATAGCTCATAGTGATCATTACTGCAAGGCAGTTTTCCTGGTCAGAGAGTCGTGGACAGATGGGAAAAACCCTCTTCTTTTCAAGCAAATTAAAAAACAACAACAAAAATGATGATTCTGTTAACATGGCCCCTACCACAAAAAAAAATGCAGCCAAGGTCAGGCAGCACAGGCCTTTATCCACAGCACTATTAGCTATGGGCTGCCCTGCTGATGACATTTGTTCCAGGCCTACTTCTCTGTGCAACCTTCAAAGCAGAGGTCAGCAGCCCATAACTCAAGTAACAGAGATGGCAAGCAGAGGAATTCAGAAGGGTGCACAGGAAGACAGCCACATCCCACATCCCAATGACTTGACTGGAATTATCTCGCTTCTGCAAACAGTGCTCCCCAGATCTTTCTGAGTTAACACAGCCATGACAAGAAAGACGTTGCTTACCACAGCACACTTGAGAGACTGCAGACTTTGCTGAGTCACAGAATCACCAAGGTTGGAAAAGACCACCAAGATCATCCAGTCCAACCATGAAGTGGTGGAAATCAGGAGCTAATCCAAGAATAAAGGCCAGAGCTCCTAAGCCTTGCCAAAACAAGGAAGAAAAATTTTATAGAACCTATGAAGATACCCCTTCCTTTTCACTCTATCTTGTTCTTTCTTGCACAAGCTACACAGGACTCTGGTCTTCTTATTTTATTTTCCTGTTGTTTAAACGTCAACATGTAAGAATGGCTTCTCCTGTTTTGCTGTAGGTACATAATACTTCTTCATAATCAGGAGGGCCGAAGTAGAAATGGTCAATCAGGAAGAGGAAAGCATAGCAGAAAGTTCTGGGTGGCAGATGCCATTACCATCAAACTTATGGCTCCCCATTCTTTGTTTGCAGAAGCCCTACAATGGGAGAGATGAATTGCTGAGCCACTGCATGTCACAACTACATCAGCAGATGTTCTGCAGACCAAATCCTCTGCAAAATGTGCATCCAGGGGGCTATCTGTGAACTAACCAGGGCAGTTCAGAAATCAGCAACACTGGGTAGGAAATCCAGCTCTGAGGCTAACTTCCGTTCTCATGCATCACTATGCTAGCATTTGGCCTTATAAGCCAAGATCACACTTTACAAAGTCTTACTCTACTAACAACTTCCATGTGCCACTTAACAGCAGATGAAGAACTCTAATTTTATCTCAGTACTTATAACACAGTGCTCAATACAGATCACACACAATTGTAGGCAGTATAAAATTGAGGGAAAGGATTCTGACAACTATCTGGTAGGTACACCGTTCAAGATGTCTGACTGCAGTTTATTAAACTGTGTTGATATGAATGTGCTCTGAAATACAATCATTCTAAGAAACCAGAGCAAAACTGACAGACTGCTGCACTGCCGTGCAAACTGAATGCTGTCTTTAACCAGCAGGAGAAAGTGGGGAAAAGAAATTGAGGTGGGCAGGCTAAAGAAACCTGGAAAAGCAATGGCTGGAGCTGAACGTGCAAATGACTGCATAGAAGTCTTCTGCATCCCACTAGACCTAAAGGCACTTCAAAGTGCAATCACAACTTGCACAAGGCCCATGCTGGCCCTGTCTTTGTTTCTGTGTGCACCTGTGAGCGGTATGCAGAAAGAAGCAGGCAAATGATAACTGTTTGCTTACAGTACCTAGCAAGTACTCTCATTACACCTAGCAAGTTCTGCTTATCAGATGCTCTTTCCTGCAAAGAAAACACGTCACAGATTTGCTTCAGTGTCAAAAGCAGCTGCAGACTGAAAAAGTAATGTTATCTTATAACTTCAGCCTTCTTGCAGGAGAGCTTTGTTTGCCAACAACAGGAATTAGGACTGTTCCCACTTTTGTACATCAGACTCTGGCCCTGCAGAATTAGATCTGCACGTCTTTAAAGAACTTAGTGAGCCCAGTATTTAAAATAAGCTAATAAAAAGTGAATTCTTGGACACTGTACTTCAAACAAAGTATGATGAGTTTTTAAAAACACAATTTCTCTTCTTTCCTGTTTACCTGATGTCCAGCAGAACCCTGTCAAGAAAGAATAAATGTCTGAAATCAGCACCGTCAAACATACCAGCCTTCTTCCTGACTCCAGCCAAGAGGAAAGCGCAAATGGAGTGTGGGGCTGCTCCCCCAGTGATTCCCTGCTGGGTGCAAGGAAAATGGAGTTGTCTATTTGAACACAGAGGGAACAACAAAGTTGTCTTCCAGAGTCAGACAAGGAGCTAAAGTGGGACAAGGAACTGGTGGGAAAGGAAGATCTGAGGCTGAGACTAATTGGGCAAGGAGACTAAGAATGCTAACTTCTAAAGGAGAAGAGGCAGAGAGGAGAGGGGAAAATAGGCAAGGGGTGGAAGAAGACAGATCCGAGAAGATATGAGCTAGGGTTGTCCAGAGAAAGAATAATGGCAGAAAAGGGAAAAGAACCCAAAAATTTTGTGAGAAAACCACTGGCAGGAATTGAATCTGGTAGTCTTGAGTCAGTGGGAACACAAGGGGTAGAAGACCAGGTGGGGAAGAACAGGAGGACTGAAGGGTAAATATTAGGATTTCTTTGTCAAAAAGATAGGGATTAAAATTAAATGCCTGAAAACAGGAAACAAACTGAGAATGATGATGGAAGTGGTGTAAGGAGGTTTGGATGGAAAAAGATGGGATTAGGACAAAGATCTTCTGGAAAGTAAGTAAAATGGATGGAGTGCGTATCCACCAGAGTACTGTATCCTTCCAGTGCCTGGCTCAGAATCCATGTTTTCAAGTCTCACCATTCCACAGCTGCCAGCAAACACCAGTGAGATCCACTGACCATGTCCCATTTGCTCTCCATGAGGATCTACAGAGATGACATCCTAGTGTTGCTATCAGTTACTCCATAAGGGTAAGCGGCAGAGTTTTCTGCAGCGAGCCTAAAGGTTATAAATCTGTTGATAAATCAACGTAACACACAATCTTTATTTCAGTTGATTTAGCCACTTTTGTAACCTTCTTTTAACACATCTACATATACAATACACACAGGAAAAACTACTCAGAATTGAAATGTGACCATCTGAAGCATGAAATGAAACACGTGCTTTAGAGCAATGGTACATGATATTTTGGAACAGGAAGAGTGGATTATGACATCTGAGTAGAGCAACATGGGTAGCCAGGATAGCCAGCTGCAATCCTGTACATTGGGATTTGACCAGGAGGTCAAGAGTTACCACACCTTGCAGAAGATGTTGTTGTGTAGCCTGTACCTACCAAAGGAAACCTAACTCTCATTACTATAAAGAAAATCCTGATAAAAGTAATGTCCTCATCACTTGAGAATAATTACCAACTAATAGATAACTTTGCAAAGTACTTCTGTAACTTTGCTTATTGTTCTTCTGACAGTACGACTCACAGCTATGCCCGTGCCTCAGAGACATAAATTACCCACTGAATAATTAACCCACAATGCTTACAGAGCTCAGCAGTACCACACAGCCCCACGGGGTTTAACAGCACTCCACCCAGATGCAGCAGCCTGCACAGACACATCACTTTGAGCGCTGAGCTCTAAATCAGCCACTGAATAGTGACAAGTAGCAGCATAGCAATGTATCCCCTCTGGCAAAAGTGTTCTGGCAGCCCTTAGAGCAAATCAAAAGCAAATTAAAGAGGTAACAAAACTAAATTATAAAGCCACATACTCAGCAGGCTCTATTGGCTCATTGCATTTAAAGGGATACTGCCCAATGTTTGGTTTTTTTTTTAAGCTTCTTTAGGAAAAGGTATTTCTGAGATGAGCAAAATGATGTTTTTAAGTGTATCAGTCTTTTTACTTTTTAATATCAATGTTGCCTCTAACTGCTTGGAGTCCAAATGAATAAAGTCACCATCTAAATAAAAGCAGCTTGTAATAGAAGCCCATAAATGACGACTCTGGAGTGACAGATCCAGCACAGAGAAATGGAAAAAGCAAAAAAAAAAAAAAATGAAAAGCAAATTCAGTTTTTTATTATTTGAGACTTTCTGCAACGCAGTAATTTTTAAGTGACAGTGTCCCTTTAAGTAAAGATTATTTTGCTTTTCTTAAAGCCACCATCAGTGATTTTGATGGGACTGCTGTCTCTAATGAGGCATTGGGAGGAGGAGGAGGAGGATGGGGAGGAGGGAAGGGTCTAGAGGAAATAGCATTAGATGGGGAAGGGGATCTGTTAGGAACAATTCAGCATCAACCCTTTTACAGCTCCCATTTCATGTTCACGTGGGTCTGGGCACACCTGATTTCACCTGAAATTCATTGAAAACAATGAAAGCAGAGGGAAGACCTCCAGGGATCTGTCTTGGGTCAGGCCTGGAGCATGTGGACCCTCCATCCTGCTGAGCTGGATGCAGTGCAGCCCCTCAACAAAAGCACAGCTTGATCAAGCAACTTCATATTCTGACAGCAAACAAAATTAGAGACTCTCCGATGGCAAAGCAACCTAGAAGGGTTTGCCTTCTCTTAGATCCACTGACAGATTTGTTCACTTTGTAAGAACAGATTTACATTGTTAACTAAATAAGTCAAGGGAATTTTAATTTTCAAGAGGGACAAACGTTAAACAAGCACCATTTAAAGAGCAGAAGTTATCTGCCTAACTACAGGATTCAGGAAGTAGCATTAATTAAGGAAATGGAGAACCACAGTGCAGACTGATAGCCACATTATAACTGTAAGGTGAGGAAAAACAGAGCTAAAAGTAACATTAATTAAAGAAAAGAAGAATCACAGTGCAGAGTGTCAATCACATTATAATCATCAAGCAAGGAAAATAAGAGCTAAACACTCCTATGTTTGTTACTTAAATAAGATACAAAAAAATCAAGTTACATAGCAAACTTAAAAGCTGTGTAATGATGCAAACGGAGGCAACTGGAAACAACAGACTGCACCAAAACTGACTGCAACTCTACCTGTAGATTCTCATCTTAGCCCTACAATAAGACAAACCAAGAAATAAGAAATCTGTCATCTACCACTGTTTCCGAAGTACCTTGAGGATGCATTTCTTGTGAGCTCATCAAAATACCCTCTGAAAGGAGCAAAAGAGCCTCAGAAGGAGAAACAGGAGGCAAAGGCATAAATAATCCTTTAGAGCGCTGCAGCTCTTGGGAGTTGGTCAGATCTGCCATTCCCTTTGCGTTAATATATCTCCCTGAAGATTAGGATGGTAGAATTGGACTTTGCAAAGGAGAAACAAAAGTCAGAACAGCCACTTCTAGCAGTGAAGGTGGCTGGAGTGAAAACTATATAAATTCCAAAATAATGATCAATATGGAAAATACAAGAGGGAGCTTTACACATGGTTTGTGGAGTATGCCAGGATTTTCCACTTCCTGAGCTGCAAAAGGGGTTCTGCCAGTCATGTGCAAGGACTGTTTCTTCTTGATTGTGAGCCAAGGATGGGAGAAGTAGGTGAAGGGAGGGGTGGGAAGGAGTGTCAGCAGGGTTAGTGTCAGCGGGAGGTTCAGCTATACATACCACCCAGATGCAAGTCGATGAGGTCACTGTAATAAGACTCTCCCCAATAGTCTATAACAAGGAATTGGTGAAGACAGAGTTATTGAGTCAGATACCCACCCTAGCCCCACACAACCAAAGCAATCTATGAGAAAAAAAGACATACAGACAGACAGAAACAAAAAAGACAGAACAACAAGAAACATGCACCTATGTACGTTTGCACATATATATATAATACATATAAAACTATGTCTGTTTATATGCATATATGTGCATGCGCACATATATGTATCACAAAAATACATTGGGAAGATGAGGAGAAAATTCCCAGCAGGCAGGCATGGATATCCATAGAGAAAAATCAAGAAGTTTACAGACACTTCACTCTCTCATTCTACACCAGCACTTGACAATGATGTCTTTCCTGTTCCTGCTGAGAAAAGCAGAACTATTCTTGTTGTTTTCATAACTGTTTAGGTCGGCTGCAAGAGGAATAAGGTATAAGGTGTAAGGATTGACTTCTTGGAGCTGAGTGTGTGGAGGATGTGCACGTACAGAACACGAGTGACGGGCACTGACTGAGTGCTGACACAAAGTGTGGCGAAAAAGGTTTCTGCTAATGCAGTACTTATGTGAGAGAAGAACATAAGAGGGTGTGAAACAGAGACAAGCCTGTCCACAGCTGCTAGAGTCAGGTACGCCGTGAGTCTAGCACTGCAGTTATTCTTTGAGGAATACACATGGGAGTACCGAGAGCACTGTTTCTCACTGCATGTGATTCACTTGATGTCAAGAGGTTACTCTTAAATTTTTCAGAATCAATCTGGCAATACAAGACATCTTAAAAACGACTGTCAACGTTTGTGCTCAAGGAGAACAAGGGAGAAGAAGTAAAAGGTTCAAGAAATTTCCAAGTTGACATATTTTTCAAGGTAATGATTGAAAAGTCATAATCATGTCCAGACAGGCGAATGCACTTTAATATAAAGCAGTGTTACGTTAACAGTGAGCCCATTCCAGCTGTCTCCTGGGATGCTGCAGAAAAACAACGGGATAATTTTTTTTCCTGAGATTATCTTACTTTACCTTGGCAGTGAAATGCCACCATGCAAAAGAAAATACAAAACGAAAAGGGAAGAAAAAAGATACAGATGACGAAAGCTTGGCCCACCTTGTATACGACAAACTTGCCACCTTAAATAGAGCTTCCAATTTCAGATCATTCATTCTTACTACAAAAGTGACTGACAAAGGGTGAGATCTTCAAAGATATTAAGAAGAGAACAATTAAGGCAACTGAGTGATCATATGGTGTGAGACTATTTTCTGAATCAGAAATGAAATGTTAGGTTGAGTGTTCACAGCTTTTGAAAGAACAGGAGGCCAGTTGCACGTCAGCTCCCCTGAGGCTGAGCCAATTTAAAACAGAAGAAGTTACACAGAAAGATGCAATTATTTTGTCTAATTTAAAGTTGACAGTGACCTGCTAGCATCATCAAACAGAACATTTCAGCCTGACAGCAATCAGATAAGGACTGTCGCTTCTGGAAATAGTACGGAACTGTTCGCTCTATTGCTGGGATCTAAACTGTACCAAAAACCGGACATTGCTGTGAAAAAACACTGACTATTCTGATCGGTATAAACCACCTACTAAGGCTAAAACAAAATGGACGGAAAATAAAAGCAAAATTATTCTAAGCAAACAAATCCTTACCCAGACTATCTTTTTTGTTCTCACCAGTCTAGCTGAAAGATCTGCTTCTATAAAGGTGGGAAAAGGTCCAGAGGTCAGAGACGTGGACAATTAAGTTAATGAAAGACCTCTACACAAAGAAAAATAGAAAGATGATTAACAGGGAACACTCTGAAAGATGATAAGAGACTTTGGAAAGGATCTCAGTCTATCTCTTTCTACAAAAGAAAATGGATCATTACGAAATACAAAATCATGTTTCTTATGTCAGGATTTTCAGCTATCTAGAACTAGGAAACTATACTAACATTTCCAAAACTTCCTATTTAAATGTTCAGGCAGTGAGTGATTTGCTCTCTCCCTACAGGGTGGGAAGCTGAATAACCCACTAATTGCAGAGCCCAGTATAATCTTCAAGTTAACACTGGTGGCTCTCTAAGGGACAGCAATTTCTTTGACCCTGTCTTGCAATCCTTCTCTTTTTATGAGGATGGAGTATGTGCATAGGAGGCATACTTTCCACCCTCCCCTTTCTCCCACTTGTACAAGCCTATTAAAAGGATTCTTTTTTTTTCCCAGATGATGACAACGTTGACCTTCCCCTTTTGTTTAGCTTTTGTTTACAAAGTTTCATTAGGGAAAAACTTATCAGAGATAAGGTATGACGCCACATCTTCACACATCAGTACTGCTGAATGCAGTGGTCACTACCCAGGTCAATACCCAGGCAATGCAGTTGAGAAGAAGACTGGAGACAGAAATTAATTGCACTTACAGGATGTGATGTCACATACTTTAAACAATAATTTCTATTATTTTATTGCAAACTTACGTGAAGTATATAAGCAAGAGTGGTCAATGATGGAGTTTGGTTTTGATCTTCAGTTAAAAAAGGCTATGCTTTACATATACACATAGATTATTATTTTTCCCCATCAAAATGTGTTTCTTGTTAATCACAGGATATAACTGGAGAATTGGAGCTTGTGAATTCTTTATGATGGAGTTAAGCCACTGTAATCAAGAGTAAAGCGCACCTTACAGGCTTCCTGAAGAAAAGAGGTTCATTTCACAAAGTGTGACCTACAATTCCATAACTTCACTGGGAAATCCACAAATGCATAAGCTCATCCAAGACTGCTTCCATTTTGGGAGAGCTAAGTTATATATGAGTAAGTTATGCAAAGGTGTAAGTCTGCAGCCTTCCATACAAAATACCAGCTCTTACTCTTGGTCTGGACTATTATTTTTTTGGCATTTTGAAGGATGTTCTCTCATCTGCTAAGATTTTCAGCTTGTTCTGACATGTCTTACATGAACGTCATTTAGCAGCTGACTATTCAAGACAGACTTCCAGATGTAGAAGAAAAAGAGGAAGTAGAGATAAGTGTTAGTAAGTGCAGTAACTGGCAGGCCAGCAAACAGAGTGGGACTACACAGAAATACACTGCATAAGGAAGGTGGCACCACCACACAGGAAGTTTTTACACAAGGGTACTTCTTGAACCCACATATTAAAAACCCAGTCAGATCACAATACCACTCAAGTCATCAAGATCATTTTCCACACTTGTAGGACTTATTTGCTTTGGTAACTACTCAGACCTGCTGTTTTAGCATGCCTTCACGGAGTAGCGAACACAACTGAACTTGGTGAAGTGATTGGCAAGGAGTCTCAACAGACTTTTCCTCTGATGAACCTTCACTGCTTTATCTTATACCATCTTCACAGACATAGTGGTCATTCTTCAGTCCAAACAACAAGCCAAATCATTCTTCCCAACAGTTCCACTGTGATCATTATCATTACTGATCTCTGGACTTCGTAATCAGGTACATAATCCTGGGCATAATCCTGTCAGATATATGCACACTGCATTTGCCTGCTGGATATTTGACTCCATGCAATTAAAGGACTCTTTTTTTTCCATATCATTACACTACTATCAGCATTACCTCAACCAAGTACTCCTCCACTCATTTTTTGCCAGATCAGGTGAAACTTGCTTAGTATAATTACAAGTACAGATCAACATTCATTAAACAGCTTGCCATGGATACCTTTCAGTACGTTTGTATTTCTGCTCTGCACAACTTGTCTGAAGCAATCAGTGTGCTGGGCTGTGCAGTGAGGAAGATGTTCTGTGATGGTCCCTTGTAAGGACACTACCTCGATAATCCAACACAATAGAGAAAGCATACGCAAAATCACAGTTACTTTCTTCATGTACAAATGGGGTTCTTCTACTGTGATAGCTGTGAATTGCAGCTAAGAAACCCCTGTAATTTTCTAGCTGTAAAATCCAATAATATGCAGAAACAGACACCCATTATTAATGTTAATAATTGGAGGATTACTTCCTGAGTCTCAGGCAAAGACAAGCAAACTAAGTCTCTGCCATTAGAAAGGTCCAAGGATTAGAGGAAATACAAGAATAACAAGGCCTCAGAAAAGGAAGAAAAGGGGGAATGGATTCATATTGGACTCTAATTCTAGGCTACAATAGTCCAAATGCCTCTAAAATCCAAGCACCTATGGGCTACTGCACAAGCATTTGATAAAAAAACATTAAAAAGCAAACCAAGCTCTGCTGGATACCTGCTTCTCCCCGAAGGGCCTTCTCCACAGCAACCCCTCTCTCCTCTAGTTGTCTCTGCTTCTCTTCCACTTGTTCAAGCTGCCGCTGGATGATCTGATGAGAAATGAGCTTATCAGTAACAATTCTCCTGTTCTGTCTGCTGCACATGTCCAGCACCGAGTGACTTCAGTCAAATTAGCTGTTTGAAAACCAAGTATTTGCATCCAACAACACACTGCCTTGAAAGCTAGCATCACAGTTCCCTCCAGTGAGGATACCCCCATCTCTGCATCCTAGCATCTCGTTTTACAGACACCTGAATACTCAGTTATTTGTTACAACTGAAATCCTCCACCTAAATGCGAAGTAAAAGGTGTTGCCATTCAGTCAGCTGATCCCCTTCCTCAAGTTTTAAACAAAACTCATCTCCTATAAATGGTGTGAGCAGATTCTTTTGTGAGCTGAGTTTATTTGGTAACACCTCACCTACCAGCATAAACTAGGAAAGCAGTCACTGAAATTATCTGACTACAGCTCTTTTGTTCAGTGAGTGGTACCATATTCATCTCCAGGTAAAAAGGTGTTATGGTCTCATTTGTCACTTTTCTTGCTGTTAAACTACCTTGACAGGTTCCAACAATTTCTTCCCATGTTTCAGAGATTGCACCAAATTTGATAGAGGAAGTAGGAGCAGAAACAACCATGTAAAACTAGAGGGAGTTCTGGCTCTGGATTCCTCCTCTGACATACCCAGTGGACTGTCAGGATCGCAGTGTCTTTGGATAGGGTTTCCTGCCATAACAAGAAGATTGTGAGACACTACCTGAGCTCTGTGTAACCTCTTGAGCTCTTCTTGCTTGGCTTGTCTGCGGGCAGCTTTCTGTACTCGTCGGGTCAGCTTAGCATTCAGTTCCTCTTCTGTGTAGGCTCTCTGGAGGAAGGAAAAACAGCAGACTTTATTTCCATGCCCAGAGGCAATGGGGGAGGGAAAATGATTTTCTTTTCCAAAACCGCAGAAGGGAGGTGTTCTGTCTTTGTCATAGCTGTGTCAAAAGTCAAGCTTCTGTAGGCAAAGGTGTTCACAGTGCAGTGAGCATCAATTTCAGGTTCAAATCAGGAGTGAAGAAGCACACAAAGCCAATTGCAAAGCTGTGATTTTATATGATGTCCCACTTCAGTCTTCTGTTGCTATCTGGAACCTCTCCACAATAATCAAATCCATTTTTAACCTATTTCTCAACAGATCTAACCAAATGGACTTAATTAAGTCAATGAGTACCTTATAAGGGGATCACCTTGATTTCATTTTAGAAGATAAAGGCATATCTACATGAACAGTTACGGCAGAATAAACTAAGAGATCAATATAGACTGATGTAGTTATATTGGTATTCTGCTCTCTTCATAGAAACCATTTTATTCTGGATGTGAAATATCTGTATTAGGGAGTTATACCAACATAACTGGTAATGACTACCTGTGTAAATTTGTGCAATTTTTCTCTGAATCAAGAAGGCAAAATGACATTTGAAAACAGAACAGTGTTCTGGTGTGAGAGGGTAAATCCCATCTCAAGAAGAATGCAACAAAGCTGTCTGGTATAAAACAGAGCAACCAACGCATAACAAGAATATCACAGCACCAGAAGTAATCCAAAATGAGAAAGGCTGCGTTTATAGAGAAAGAAAGATACTCCTCCTTTTCTCCCATGTGAACTGGTTTTCAAAATATCTAAAAGTCTAAATTTTTTACTGTACTGAAAAGTAGTTGAGTATCTTTTCAGGTATACTAGATGGTTTGTTGTTATCTAGGTGTGCTGCCTCTCATCACCTTTAGAGTGTCAAAGAAACTTCACAACTGCACTAAATGACCTATAGGGAAGAGAAGAAACCTCTTCCTACACACATGTATGAAGCCTTTATGGGATTGCTGGACACATGTCTTCCACTTCTGGAAGTATCTTCCACACTGATAGTTAAGTTTAAGGACAAAACATTAATATGGGACACCCTGAAGTTTCCTTTATCTAGTTATTGTACTGCCGGCTGATCACACCATCTCCTTTTTATTGTTCTCAGTGAGTAGAGGTTTATTTGATCAGTCCACAGCTCTACTAAAAACTCTTAGGATAGGTGATCAGCAAGCACCATTATTAAAGCTCCAAGAAGTCAATACTTTGTTGGAAAGTTAGAGACAGCATGACTTTCCTATCCTACTCAATGCTGTTGTGACTGTCACGATAGGCCACTAATGATTTCAGAAAGCAGCAACATTTCTAAAACAGAAATGCAACTTCAATCTGGATTTTAGCTCGATACAGAATTTCACAGAGATTTCAGTGAACCCAAAGATTGTGAGTAATTTTGAAAGGAGTGGCAATCCGCTTCATGTTCTAAGTATATAAAAAAAAGAATACACATACATATTTAGCTCCCTACCAACCCCATTTGTTCTGAAGCTCAAAGATCATCCACATTACTCTGTGCAGCGGTGCACTGCTGGGCGTTGATATTGCATGCATTCTAACATGTCAGACAATTTGGAGCTCAATGTGTTTTTGGTAGACAACCTCTACACAGATTTTGCTGCCCACGTCTGCTAACATCTCACGCATGCACAGTCAATGTTTGTGATGTTAGTGTACATGTGATGGATAGCTACGGATTCAATGGGTTAATATAGGGGTATACATGCAACAATGGCCAACTACTGGGAATGGAGATACTACCTTTGACGAATATGATCTCTTGAATGCCAAGGCGTGTGGTACATAAATCGACTTTAAAGGGGGAATGGTAAAGGAAAAAAAAATAAAAAAAACATACAAAATGAAGCAAAATCAGTTCAACATTGAAAACAGATGCATAGTAAAAAAACAAAGCTGTTTTTAAATGCAACACAGAATTGTGCAAATGCTGAACATGGCCCAGTCTGATTAAACACAACAAAACCGTTGTGCATAAAATCCAGTTTCTAGCAGTCTCCTGAAGGCAATTAGCTTTGGCAGTCCCTTTCAAGATGCAATCAACTTGGAAATACTGTTTTTCTAGAGGAATTCTTTGGCCTTTATCCACCTATGGATTTAATATCCACTTGGGCAGGAAGTACACATACACATACAAAATTCTGGCATATGCTATGGAATAATAGCTTGTTTGCTGGGGCATGTTTGGTCTGAACTTGCTAAGCCAATCACATATTACTCTGTCACACAACTCTCCATTTATACTGTTTTACAACCTTCCATGGAGACTGTGTCTATTTCATGGTTTAAAATAATTTCTACTCCATCAAAATAATCATTTGCATTTAAATAATGTCATAATCTTCCTCGCTGCTTTCTGACTGACTGGAGAAACACCAGATAGGCTCAGAGTGGGTTACAAGTCATCTCCCTGTTTAAGAAAAGAACCTCTGGAGAACCTAAGGAGATAAAATGGAGAGGAGAGGGAGAGGGAGAGGAAGAGGGAGGGGGAGAGGGAGAGGGAGAGGGAGAGGGAGAGGGAGAGGGAGAGGGAGAGGGAGAGGGAGAGGGAGAGGGAGAGGGAGAGGGAGAGGGAGAGGGAGAGGGAGAGGGAGAGGGAGAGGAGAGGAGAGGAGAGGAGAGGAGAGGAGAGGAGAGGAGAGGAGAGGAGAGGAGAGGAGAGGAGAGGAGAGGAGAGGAGAGGAGAGGAGAGGAGAGGAGAGGAGAGGAGAGGAGAGGAGAGGAGAGGAGAGGAGGACCATTGCCTTCCCCCCCAAGAATATTCTAAGTTAAACTGTACCTGAAAATAAGGCAAGTAAATACCTAGAGTCTTTAAGAGAGGGTAATTTGTCTTGTGTCATGAAGTACAGAGGGCATTATGCCATTCTGGGCAAACAGTCAGCATTTTGCATTTTCACATTGAAATAACTAAAAACAACCACAAATGAAAAGCCATAGAACAACTTAAGCACGTATGCAAACATCAGTAAAAAGCAAACTACCTGTGAGTAAAGCACATCTGATCACAACACCACAACTGCAGAGGGACAATGACAAGCACGCACAATGACACACCCATACACAAGGAGCCCACAGGGTATTCACACTAGGAACTCTTTACAAAGTGCTTCTCTTGTAAGACATTACACTGAACGCTGCTGAATCAATTTGCTGCTGATCACGAAGAACAGGCTACACAGAGCAAGCCACCTGGGAAGCAAGCTCACTACAATTACTGAAGCAAAATTTCAGCTTAGAGAAGGGGTTCACATAAAAGTTATGTGCCACATAGGAAGTAAACTTTTACCTACAGTAAGTACCTTGTAACTTAAAACACATAACATTCCCACCCCAAATCAGTACAAACCCAGTTTCGTCAATCCCAAAGTTCAGTTAGGTTTCTTTTGACAGCAACACATTCCATGTTTGCACCTATGTTTCACATCCTCAGACAGGATGCAATAAAATTAGATAAGTGGAGTTCTCTGTTTCCTCTAAACAAATCCATTCTCCAAAACCGTTCCTTTAGAAAGCAGGCAGATGCTGATCCAAAGATCTATTCTTAACATAAGCTCAGCAACAGCAAACAGGAGCAAATGAGACATTACCAACATACATTTGGCAAAACTGGTGAGATATTTTGAGTATTAGGATCCCCAGCCATCTGCCACCGTCACCTATCCCCACAAAGCTTAGTGACTGGTTCTTTTTCTGCTAACACCATTTTAAATGAAAGTAGCTCAGCATAGAAAAGACAAACACACACAAAAAACCCTATGGGCCATCAAGGCATACTCAAGTCTGAAAACAGGCGTGGACCTTATTTCAGGCCTGCTTCCTCCTGAAGGAGCACACAAGGTAGAACAGTAACTCTGTAACTCTTATCTGAACCCCTGCTGGCACATCTGTCCCCTGCTAACCACAGGTACCTCGTTCTTCTGCATCTCTTGGAAAATGCAGAATTTCTCATGAAACACCTTGAAGGCATGCAAGAAGGAATGAAAGGGGAAGAGGAAAAAAAGGAATAAAAGAAAAAGAAAACAATCTTCCTCCCAGAAGAGATCTACAGCAACTAGGAAGAGAAACTGAAAGACAAGTAAGTAAATGCAAAGAAATTCTTATTCTTCATCAAGTCCTTCCACCAGCCTTATATATACACAGAAACACAAGACTAGATGAAAGGTTTGAGACAGGAGGTACAGAGCACTGTGTCTGGGACACTACCCTCTGAGATAATCTCTTCCTGAGTTATTTAATATACGGACCAGGCTCCATTGAGAAAGGACAGGAAGAATCCATTTTTCATTCTGTAGTACCAGGAGGGCCAGTGGAATCCCTGCTTATTCTTTATACCTAGCAAAGTCTGTCTTGCAGAGCTTAGAAGCCAATAAGAATGAAAGAAGCAGAGCATATCCTTACGTTTTCCACCAGCAGTGGAACAGTGCCATCCTAAATTGAAATAAGTAACAGCATCTAGCTATGGCACTTGGTTCTCATGTTTTTTAAACATTGCCAATAGATGAAAAGTATTTTTCCTTCTGGGATTTACAAAGGTGCACCGATGTCCCCTCTGTTTTGTTCAATAACTTCATTAAAGTACCACTTAAAGTGAAACTATTTTAGACATTGCTATGTCTTACACCATTGCACTACTGAATTAGCTCTGGGAAGTTTGCACAGGAACAAGAAGTTTCTCAGAAGAAGCAGAGTTCACACCAGGCCACACTGGGATGAAAACACCACGCTAAGGCTAATCACTATATACTGGGATTTCAGAAGGGATCACTATGTATTTAGTCTTTACATTTGTTTTCTTTACATCAGATACAAGGAAATACTCAGCAACTACCAAGAAGTCCTCAAACAAAACAAGGTTAAAGTAGGAGAAACAACTGATGTCTCATCTGTCCTTCAGGCATAAGAAGGTACTAATACTCTTTGCCCAGGAAAAATATGTAGGCCTGCACGAGTCACAAAGTGCAAACCACAGCTTACCTTTCAGTTGACAATCTGTCATGATTGTGCTCTTGAGGCATAAAAAAAGTATACTGCTGCCTGTAGTTTGCTTGGAATTCTACCTCATCATTCTACCAAAAAGGCTGGTGAAGCAAAGTCCTACAGTTGGAGCCTTACAACAGGTGAGGACTACCTTTTTGCAATGACATAACAGTCAGTGAAATTTAGTCTTCTGACATTAAACTGTTGTTTTCTGCAGATTACTGGTATGCTCATTACAGGGACAAGATTCACTATTCAGACCGTGATATTCAGATGTAAAACAACTTAACAGTGAGATAACAGACCCTTCATATTATAACATTAGTAAGTAGCTTGTAATTGTTAATTAAGTGAAACAAACCCTTGGTCAGCTTCCACGAAAGCCTGTTCCATAGAAGAAACAGTAACAACAACAAAAAGAATCACCTAAACTCCTGCCATGGGTCTGAGACTCTGATTTGCATGATACAAGATCTGCCTACCTCTCGCTTGGATTTTTGGGAGGAGCGTTCCAGAACATCATCGCTGGAGAGGTCAGAGTCCTCTGAGAAACTCAGGTGTCGACGGAGCTGCAAATCTGAGAAGACAGGAATAAGAAGGGGAAGTTAGAAAAATGGTAGCTACAAGAGCTCATTTCCCTCTGTAAGCACTTTGGATCTCAGCTGGCAAGCTGCTTGAACTTCAAAATCACAGTTGTTTATGCCACACTTAGCTGCACTGCCTGTGAGTGCACAGTCAGCACAGAAGCACTGTCCCACAGAATAATAGTCACTAGTTAGAAGCTTCAATCTGAGTGGGCATCACTTTCTGCCAACAATACTAGAAGTCATGATCATGATCCTTCCGTTCTGCTGCATCAACGCTCTGATGAAACATCCAGCACTTGGGTGACAGCAGCAGGCACCATTCTGGCTATTTGTACAAGGCCAAAGAAATGTAACGTTTGGTTTTGATCATGTTTACGGTTAACTTATTTATTGTAACACAACTTGCCATTAAACATTTCTGTCTGCACCTGATGGCGTGTGAGAGATTTACATGAGGCTGCAGAATCTGCACCTTTAAGTGAGCAAGCAGTTGTCAGATCACCAAGAACACAGCAGTGACTGCATCTCTGCAGCCTTCTGTATCCACATTACCAGGTTGAAAGAAACAGAAACAGAACATCCAAGGAAAAGGTGAGGATCAGATATAAAACAAAGATCTAACATCACAAACACCTGACTCCAGTAAATACTGCTTATTTCTCAAGCCAAGCTTAAGGCAGAACCTGGATGTGCCTTGTACGTAGCAAGAGTGAAACTTCTATTTAAGGACCCTTTTAATTCCATAAATATGCAGCCACACAACACCAGTTGCTGCTACTTACCCTGATCTTTACCACTAGCAATGAGGAGAGGTGCCATTCAACACAATATCATGATGACAAATTTACATTCAAAGATACACAGCTGTATCACATATCTATTATACCTGCAGCTGTTATCAGCGGAGATGGTTTGTGCTTGCCAGAGTCCACAGTAGCACTACTTGAGGGAGTACTTGGGCAGGATTTGTCATCAGCTTTCTTCTTGTCTTTCTTATACCCAGAAAATACAGACTTCCATAATGACCTCGTCTTTGTTGCTTCCTCTGCCCCACCACTAGATTTGTCTGAAAGCCTGCTGTCATTTTTTGATTTCTTCTCCTTTTTGTTCTTACGAGGGGAGAAAAGAGAAGTTCTTTTCTTACTCTTCCCACTGGAGCCCTCTGAAGAGGTGACGGATCCTTCAGGTCCAGCCACATCAGCAGCAGGAGTGGAGAACTTCTCACTAGCAGCATCATGCTTTAGTGTGGACCCCTCTGCTATTTTCAATGCCGAGTGCTTTGGAGAGTCATAAAACAACTCTTTGGTCTTCAAAGGCATAGAAGATGCCTTTCGTGCCCTTGCAGCTCCAGCAGCTGCAGCCATCTCCATATCTTTCATCTTACATAGCTGTTTAGCCATGGCATCACGTAGTGCTTGGCTCTTGACGGACTTCTCTCTGGCTCTCATCCTTTCTTCAGCAAGCTCCTTGGCCTCTGCAGAAATTTCAGGCAGCACTCTCTTCTTCTGGTTAACCCCTCCCTCCATAGAGGGTGGACCACCATTTTCCTTCACCAAGGGCAAAACAAGTGGTTTCTCTGGCCGTGGCCTACTGGTAGGAGGTGTAAAGAATTTCTCATGAAGGCTTGAGTCCTCTGTCCTGTCATCATATGTGTCCTCTACATCATCAGCAAATGGAATCTCATCCACACTCTCTGCAAAAGACTTTCGCACATCATCTTTTTTGGCCTGCGCTGGTTCTTTGACAGCAGAGGCTGGCTCATGGCGTGGGGGAACGGGAGGCGTTGATGCTGGTGTTGGAGGTGACTTGGATTCAATCTCATTCTGCCAAAGTGCTTGATACCTCCTTCTACGCAAAGTAGCCGGTTCTTCATCTTGGGGAGGTGGTGGTGGGGGACTTGATGGAGGAGTAAGCATAGTAGAGTCAGAAGTGTTGAAGCTCTGGCTTGCCAAAGTTCTCATGTTAGATGAGCTCTCTTGAAGGCCAAGTCCCGAACTGCTGGATACATCTCTCTTAACTTCATGGGAACTCCTCAGTTCTTTTTCTGATGGAGATTTTGGAGTGAGCAGAGAAATTTGCTCACTTTCTAACTTGGACAGTCCTTGCCTTCTTGGGGCAGGCTGTGGCTTCACAAGACGCATCCTTTCATCCCCTGTGACGCTCTCACTATTAAAAGTCTTCAGAGGAGCTGTCTCAAGGGCAGGAAAGTTTGATTCTGAGCGTTTGTTTCTGTCTACTGGGGTGAGTCCTAAACTCCTCCGGATTTCAGCGCTCTTCATCCAGAACTCTTCTACAAGGTTACTACGTTTCAGAGCTTCTTCTGCAGTGGTAGGGCTCCCCAGTTTCTCCACCTCGCTATCCTGGTTCCTAAGGACCAGTTTAGCAAGAGGAGTAGATGTTAATGCTGGGCCAGGCTGGAAACATACTGGAGGCTCCACTGGGGATGGAATGGATGTTTCAGCGGAAGGCAAAGGCTGTGAACAGATAGGCTTTTGAGAAGATGTTGGAGATGAAGCCAATTTTGGTGCTGCTGGCTGAGATTCTGGCGGAGACGTAGGTGCAGTAGTTTCTGGTGATGCAACTGGCTGAGATAACACTGGAGAGCGTGGCACAGAAGGGCTTTTAGCTTTTCTGTCTTTGGGAATGTCATCCTTTGGTCCTTCCTCAAGAAGGAAAAGCTCAGGGAAAAAGCGTGCCTCTGGAGATTTTATTGCAGCCAAGGGATCCTTTACATCCTAATAAATACAAAAAAGATATATATATAATATATAATAAAGTAGTAGTAGTCACTGGACACATTAGAATGCTGTTCCATTTTTGCTGCCAAACCTCCCAAGTATTAAAATATGGAAAAAAAAACACAAATTGCATCTTGCTCCCAGACCTTGAATGTCATTTAGGATTCCTCGTCGGGTGACATCCAATTGTTTAAAATTATCCTTTGTACTCAACAATAAGGCAAATTTAACTATTGGAACAAAAAGAATGCTAAATTCCAGAAATCCATCTCTATCTTTTCCCACCTTCTCCCTTCCAACTCAGTACAGAATCTTAGAATCACAAGGTTGGAAGGGACCTACAAGATCATCTTGTCCAACCTTCCCCCCATTACCATTGCTACCACAAGCTACTAGTAAGTAGTATATTAGGTAGCTAACAAGTATGTATCAGTAGTCCCTCACCTCAGACAGATTTCATTCAACTCTCTCGAGCTCTCATCAACACAGCACTTTCTGCTGGCTTGCATCCACTGCAGCTGCAACATTTTTTTAAAGCAAGGGGTGCTTTAAGAGTTAATTAGGCAAACTGCCATATTACTCAATAGTAAGATTCTTTGTTTGAATATGTAACCTTTTGGCATGGGACTCTTCTTACTGAGTTCTGATATTATCTTCCCAATGGTATCTTTTGCACCAGCTTTCTTCTAAAAGCCGGAAGTTTAGTTCAATGGTCACAAAACCACTAGAGAATGAACTTCTCTGTCTGCATGCTCCTATGGCATATTAAACACTCAGCTCTTTAAGTACTGCATTCAGGCAATTATCCTGATGTGAAGTATAACTTTGTCTAACAGAATCATTGGGTTGGTCTGAAAAAATAATCACCCTCCATTTTAACAGACAATGTTGTCAACAATTGCTGTCAGCAAACTAGCCTTATCTCGTCATCTGTCCATTGTGCAAGTAAAATGGTTCATAACAAAACTCTCTAGGAAAGTCAAATCATTAAGCAATTCTTCACAAACACTGGAGATAAATGTTTGAAATAAACATCTTAAGGGTCATGGACTTTCTGCTCGTGCATCCTATTAGCTGGAAACGCCACAGTAAGCTTGCATGCCGACTTCAGGGCTAACAGTACAACATTAAATAACTCAGCTTCCTTCAGCTGAACTATGTTGTTACCATGGAAAACGTAAGCACTTGGTTACTACGAAATAAGTAATACAAATAAGATTAGTACAGAATCTGTTTTTGGTACTGGTATCTGGTTTGATACCCAAACCAGGACAAACAAGAAACAGCTCACTGATGACTTCCATTATGCGTTATATACACAATATACTTCTTGTTAACATTGAGCTGAAATGAAAATATCCTCTTTAATTCTTTTTGCATTTTGTGATGGGAACTTGGGTGACTGTGACAGAGCCACTGTGCTCTACAAGTAGGGAAGAAAGACAGTACATTATTTTTGAAGTCTACATAAAGCCAAATTTCAAGAACACCAATTATAGAGACCGGAAAGCAGAAAAGAACATGGCTGTCAGTTCTCAATGGCTTATCCAACAAACTGAACTTCAGGTCCTAAGTAGAAAACTTGAATGATTCCTCTCCTTACCTCTACTTGTTCTGCTTTGAGACTATCAGCTGGAGACAGAGGAAGAACAATGTCGTTAGCTGACTGGTTAGGAGCGGATGGCTTGCATGGATCTACAGAAAGCAAAAATAGGTTTAAGAAAACAAATGAGACTGCTGCATTCTGAATTTTTAATGTTACATACAGCAAACAGTGACAAACTCCACAGCGCCTTACAAATTCTAGGTGAGACATCTGGAATATCACCAACATTTTGTAAATGTTTAAAGCTTTTATATAAAAGCTTCTACAAGAAGCAGTGATCAGATGGATTCTCACTCTTTCCAAAGCTGTGATCAATGGACTCACAACATTCTTCATGAAGTGTTTATGCAGGCATATACCTTGCCACTGAGAGAAGTTGGTTCAAATCCAAGAGATTTATAACATTAAATTAAGTGTATAGACTACCCAGAAGGCAATTACAATCATTCAAACACTGGTGGGAAAGCTATTACCTTCTGTCACACTGCGAGAAGCATCTTCTGCTCCTTCTTCATCTTCAGAAACTTTTAGTCCTGGCTCCTCTACCTCACTTCGATGTAAGCGAAACTCGGCTTCTGCATCAGATGGGATGTCATCTGGTCATTAATAACACGGGTTGGGCAGGAAGGGGGAAAAAAAAAGCAGACATTGTTGATGCAAGTCCATCAGGACATCTGATCGTTATTTTCAAAATCTTTCCTAATGCTTTCTGTTCACACGCTGCTCATCACCTTCATAACATGAACGCCGAAGTGTTTTACGTCCTTTCCTAGTGCTGAAACAGTCACCTACGTAGCATGTGATAGATCATTACTAGAAAGTACTAAAGAGGTAGTTGATGTCACAGCTTCTCAGTTTTCTATAAACTTCTTAATGTTTTCGGGCATGTGCAGCTCTTTCTACACTAGCAGGAGACGTTTAGTACAATACTATGACCTCTTCACAAATTCACTTTTGTTTTTGTTATTCATATTGACCATGAACACAAGACTAATCCTCTAAATAGCAGATGGGGAAAGGATACAAGAAATTTATTCTACAACACACAGCACAGAGGTTCTTCCATTTCTTTTCGTCCTTCAAGCCTGGCTCCCTCTAGACTATTTGTAACTCCAAGTAAAAACATGATTAGGCTTAAGTACCCTCATACGAAGTGTTTTATATCAATACAATTCTGTTGACATAAGAGGCTCACAAGATGCACAGAGGTACCCTACCGTCATCCAGCTCTGCACCCGTGTCTCCCTCTTCACCCGCCTGCCCTTCAGTGTCTGCAGGCTCTGTACCCAGCTCATCCTCCACGCCATTATCTTCACACGAAGCTAGAATATATTCCAATATTTAGAGAAAAGAAGAACATCTATACAGTGAAAAGGGTATACATTAAACTGAAATCATAGCGGACGCATTTATTTACTACTGCCAGAACAAGAAATTCTCAAGTGTGTCAGCTAGAAGGACATAATATGAAAAGAAACTTTCATACTCAAAGAAAGAAAGGAATGCCTGCCCCTTGGGATCCTGTAAGGCATTTGCAGTGAAAGCTGCCAGGACTTTCCTGAGAAGAAGGCCTTCTGAAAAAAATTCATCAAGAAGGGTACTGAGAGGCCACCAAACCAGCATGAAGTTTACTGTTTTTCCAGTAAATCACTATCATAGCACACGTGTATTGGGTGAAAACTGAAATCTCACAGTGTACCACAACTATGCATCTAGAAATTGAAATGGGCTTTTGTGGAGGTAAATCAGAGATTAGTAGTCTAGCACTAGGACTGAACTTTATTACATATGGAAATTTATCAACTCTGGGAAGCTGTGGCTTTCTTTGGCATTTGACACTGGCAAATGTAGCAGTATTTAGCCACACGAAGAGAGAAGACCAAGCTACAAGGTCCACATTTCATTAATATTCAATATTAGGATAATTTAAAGACAAACAAACAAAAATAAAACAACCCCACAAAAGAAGACCCAACAACAACTACAAAAAAAACCCCACAACCCACAGCACCCTGACCCATCTCTAATGCTATGAATGTTTTACTAGGATTTTCTTCGTTAAGCATTTCACGGAATGCCATACATTTCAAATGTCATTTAAATATAAAGAAGCACTTCCAGATTTTTTACAGTAGAGTCAATGAAGGACATTTTTAGCTTTGTGCAGCAGGTCATTTAGCTCTGTTATATAGCCACCTATTGCAAATGCTTACGCAGTCAGCATGTGTCATCATGCACAATGTTTGCTAACTATACACACAGCACCAAGTCCTACAATGATGATTCTTATCACTCTTTTACAGTAAACCACACATTGCAAGCCTCTGGACCTGCATGCTCACGGCGTCACACTGTCCTTTCTAGGAGGGCTCCTGGCAGTCTCCCACAGTAGAGTTGGAGGCTGTTTCCAGTAGGAGTCTGGATGCATTCCCCCAGTTATGGATGACAAGGAATTTTAGCCCTGTGAATGTGGATCACACTGTGCCATCTTTCTTCAGAGTCAAATAGCGGACACTGATCTTTTCATTTGCCACTGAAGATTGGGCATTTGGGACCACAGATACATTACCATTACTAACTATGACAATCCCAAGAATAAACCAACCCTTCCTAAAACTGAGGTCTTACAGTCTCTCCTCTTTCTCAGTTTTTCACTGGTCTCAAAATAAAGCCTTCAGTGAAGGGTTTGTCTTCCTCATTCAACCTCTTCCACAAGGTATTTTTTCTATGCTTTTCCCCTCTGTAGTATTATGACAGACAAACAAATGTGCTAATTTATTTTCTGTCAACTACTGTGAAAAGGCAATTGTGCTTACTTGTCATAAAACACTGGCCTATTCCCTTACATCACAGGCTTATAAAATACAGAATCTTACAGAGTTAGTACACAGGAGACTGAGTCATGCAGCAAAGGCTGAACTTCCCAGGGTGGCATATATAGATGTACTGAACAAAACCAATTGTGTCTGATTGTTGATGAAGTATGCACTAGCCCATGTTGTTTGGGGAATAATAATGTCACGGGATGGTTTTATGACAACAGCAAATGTGAGTAATCTTAATCAAAACCCATAGAAATGTAACCTGATGTTAGGAAGATCTGATTCCACTATGTACACGTCTATCTTCAGATACAGAAACCACGAGGGGACACAATACACACAGGGAGTGTTGGAAGGAGAAGAGAAAATCAGCTCTTAAATAGGTTGGTATACAAACCTCAAGCGAAGATTATGGATGCACAGACAAGGAACATCTTGGAGCAAGAGGGATCCCATTTTGAGGGACACGGAGAACTTGCAGGTGGTCGGTTATATTATACATATATTGTGCATATACGTATACGCAGTTAGGATAAGAAGCAAGAGGCCAAAAGCTGTCACACAATAACTCAGAAGCTACGCACTATGGCAGCCAGAAACTGGGATCAGCACTTTGCTTGTACCAGCTAGCAGCCAGGAGCAGGCTGCACAATGTGAAGCTATCTTGTAAACCACTGCTCTCTTGCCAAAGAAGCAACAGAAGCACAGGTATATAGATGGGCTAGCTATTCTGATGTGCCAAAGCAGCTTAGCAGTAGATCTACTACGTGCCCATAACTACTTCTGTTCCACTTGTTTAGATACTTGTACTGCTTACATAAATCTACTCTCTTAACTCTAGTCCCACAATCATCAGTTTTGTAATAGAGTCTAGATGACTGCATAACAAAAGCAATGGAGCTTCACCAAGCATTCTTCAGCTTTGCTGAGGCTTGCCTACATACATGGATCCCCAAGCCAAAGCCAACAGCAATCATTATTCTTACAGATCCCAACTTCAACCTTAACCTTCTTTCTCGTCTTCTTCATCAGATAGCTAGTTTGCAGCTGCTGTAGATAACTGCTATTGCTTTCAGCATCCTTAATCTTCATCCTCTTAATCTTTTGACTGCAAGAAAGCTCTATGTTCCTTTAGTCAAGGAGCTGGGAGAATAAAAACTGGTCTATTTTTCAGTTTACAAAGAGAACTGAAACACTCAACTAGGTTCCTCCCTTGTTATACCAAAGATAACCTCTCTGGCCTCCCTTCAGAAGGGTTACAACAAACACTGAGTTCATGCAGGAACGGGCCGTCTGAGCAAGGTGTGCATGCACACTCCCCTCCCTCCCTCCACTTCCCGTCATGCAGTAGCGATAGGGCTGTAAGTCCAGGGTTAAAGTACCAGCTCAGCTGCTGAAGGCATGGAGAAGAGACGGGCAGGGTTATTGTGCATTGGAATACATTTAACATCACCAAACTACCTCCAGGGACCGTCTCCAGCCACGCCTGTACCGCCTCATGGCGTACGGAGGGAAGGTCGGATGCTGAATTTAAAAAACAACAAATTATAAGAAGTCAAAATTAGACCATCAGTAAGCATCTAAATCAGAAGAGAGACAAAGGGAGAGTCTTCGCTGAGAAATACAGGAACAAAACCTGTGAGATGTTAAACAACCGATTCTAGAATTGGGATTAAAATGGAGATATCAGACAAATGTCAGGGGCCAAATCTTTAGGCTCCGCCATGTTAGAGGAAACACACGGTGAGACAAATGCAGCATCTGACCTGCAGGTTGCTGCTGCTGTGCTTCACCTGGAACTTTATACAGGAAGGAAACCCGCAGCTGAGGAAACTGAGCTGCCCGTGTTTGAAGGCCAGCGGATGAGGAGGAGCACTACAGTGCAGTGGTAGGGGCTTCTGTGCGCCGCCATGCTGCCCCAGCCTTCAGAACAAACCCCTCCGCCACTGCTGCCCTGGTAAGCTCTCCCAGCACCTGATAGCTTTGCTCAGCCAGGGACAAGTTCGCCTACTGAACTAAGATGGAGATCAGAACCTACCCACAAGTGCTCTGTGACAGCCCCTGCAAAAAAAAACAAGCTACCTGTACTGTATCAGAGTGCAACTGAAGGCACTCATCTACTGATCGAGGTTTTCCTACTGTGGCATAATTTGGAGGGAAGAGAAGGAAATATTATTGTTCTGCTTCCCAAGAGAAGCTGGAAAGACCACAATCAACTTGGAAGGACCAATGCTGGCTTCCCTCTATTTTGCTGGCAGGTGTACAGTATAGAAAAGTGGAATTATAAAATGTCAACAGAAAGGTTTCAAAACCTGAAGCTGAAGCAAACTCAGTTGTGGTAAGGTTTTGAAAATACACTGACTTATCTCACTTGTTCTTAAAGCAAGAGCTCTAGGAATATTGAATATTACAGAGAGTGGAACACTGCACGCTTCTTACTTGAAGGGAGCTGTTTTCACACCAGAAAATCCCAATGCATCCTGCAAACTGCAACTGTAAGTGCAGCTGAACTGAACTGGAACCATGTATCAAGTTGGATCGTGATTTTAAAAAACAACAAAAGAAAAGCCATCTACAAATACGAGGAAAAGATCATTATCTGGAATGGAATGTGATCAGGCAAGATGAGGTAAAGCCCTGGGCTCTGTAATACAGATCAGTCATGAGCCGAATCTCATATTTCCTGTGAAAGGCATCCCTTCTCACAACACACTTACTCCCCCTGCAATTCTGCCATAGTAGTTACAAGACTTTGATAGAAGACAGCCACTCAGTAACAGCATTGCTAGTTTTAACTAAGCTCGGCATGAAGCACCTACAACACACTTACCTTAAGATGCACTGTAATGCAGTCTAGAATGAGGGCTGCAGGGACTCACAGAAGGTGTTCATAAGACGGCTAGACTGTTAGCATATTCCCCTTTCAAAGTTTTCCTTTAAGCAACTGGCAATTCAAAAAGCTCACACCTCACTTTACAAAATAGATATACTGTCCAGTCTTTAGTACAGGGAGTCAACATAACACATGGTGAGATACGCTAGCCTTTGGAACCCCACCATTCAGCAGTGATACTGGATGCAGTTACACGATTTGGAAAACAGCTGTGGAGAAACAGGCTCAATAGAGAAGCCAACTCTGATCTTTGCTGTAGCAGGTACACGGTACAACCCTTACACTTTCTCTGAAGAGGCAGAGTCCTTGGTGCCACAGAAAGCACTGCTACCCCTTTAGTCAGTTACCAGGACCTGATTGCCAGTACTCTGTACAGTGAGGAAGAATGCTGTGGAGTCAGAGCAGTCACACACAAACAGGTCAGAAGTCACACCAACACAGGGCTGAGAAAGCACTCATTTTAAGTACACACTGACCTGAAAAGCAAAAAGTTTAACCAAGTGTAATTTCAGAAAGCAGTTCCTTTGGATCACAGCTGTCCCTGCTGTCCACTGCTCTTGAAGGGCACAGAAGCAACAGGGTTAAACAGCTGCAGCTGTGATCTAGGAACTAACGGCGCAGGGCAGGGGAAGATTACCTCTGGAGGTGGAGGACTTGGAGGCTGGGACCATTTTTTCCTCCTCCTCTTTTTCACGGATGTGTGTCCAGTGCACATCTGCCAGAATCTCCAGAGGATCAACCGGATTTACAATCTGCTGCAGCCTAAGGTTTCCAGCTAGCAGATGGAGGAGGGGATGGCATACCGGGACGCAGTCAGGGGGGAATGAAAGACAGGGAGGAAGAGATGGGACAACAGTGGAAAGGAAAGGTAACACATCATAGGAAAGGAAATAAGAAAAAAGAAAAGAAGGTATTACTGGCTAAGACAGTTTGCAAGACAGAAAAAGTTCAGCATTGTGTGTGCACACATATACTAACACAGAGCTCTTCAGACTCCCCACCAAAGCTCAGTAATGCCATTCCAGAGGCAAAGAGATGCTATCAAAACTGTCATTGCAGATTATGTCTATTGCAAGCAGCTTCACTGAAATGAAAGACATTCCCTGGGTGTCCAACAGATACATAAATACCAATGTAGCAGAAATTTCCAGCTCCTTCAGCCTATTCTTCATGATTATTGCCAAAGACATCTTGCTTTTTAAGGGACAGTCTGCACTGTAGCTTGAGGCACCAAAACAAAAGCTCTTTCATGCCCTACTATTAGGTTAAGTACTCCTATTTATGCTGGATAGTATCTCACTGTTAATTAAATTACATGACGGGTCTCAGAGTTTGTCGTGTGTGTGGATGAGCGTGCACACTTAAAATAGTAGAGTGTGCAATCCTGCTACTTTGCACTGAAAGGCTTCTTCAAAGGGTACAACTTTTTCTAAAAAGAATATCGGTATTTTCATTATGACTTAACAGTGTCTCCACTTCCTCAGAAGGGACTTCCTCTTACAGAAATGAATTCGTTTAAAGTAGATTGCATTACTCCCCAGTTATCTGCCTATACAACACTCAGACATGGATAGTCTAAGAGAACAATGAGCACACTACTGAAACAACTGATAAGCAAACTGCTTAACTGCTGCAAAACACCCGTGTTGGAAACATCTAACCTGCTGCATACTGTATTGACAGACCCTACCTCTGTTGCTGTCGGTTATGGGACTACAGCTCAGGTTTTATTTACTCATAAAAAAACCAACTTGTTCTATAGGGAACAAGGTGTTCAGTGTCTCCTGTAGTGGTCTTCAGAAGCAAATGATCCATTCTGTAAAGTAAAATGCCACTTACTTCATAAGCAGTAAGGCAATTTTTAAAACAGCTGATTACCCCTACGTAGGGCCAACACTGTTTTGGCAGTTCAAAGCCTCAAAAACAATTAGGTTTTAATGTTGTGGACTAGTGCTTGAAGGAAACAAGAAACATCAGCAGCATTTACAAGTTGCACTCATCATTTCCTGCTGTCTTGTTTTAACAAAGGTCCTCTTTCCCAGCCATGTTTTCCCCAGAAATGACACAGTGTTTGAGACTTCCGTTTCGGAAATGACTGTGTGTGACATTTGGCATCGAAACTGCAGAAGAAACAGGCAGAAGGAACTGCAGGAAGGACAGAATTACCTGTTGGTTATTAAAGAGGAAAAGGGGTCAGATGCACAAACTCAAATGCAGAACAGAATTTGCAATTTAGCCAAGGACTGTAACCTCATCAGAGAGCTTTCTTATCAACCAGCACAAACTACAGGACATCTTGCAGGGACAGAGGTCTGGGCTTTTCTCACTGCAGACCAAAGCACTCACATGCAGGCCCCAAGATGAGTACAGTTAGCATTTGCATCGCCAAACAAAATTTTGTGTTAAACGGTTTAGGTTTGCCAGCAATGGCGGAGAAGTATATAGTCACTCAGCAAGGCTAGGAAAGAGCAGGTCCCACGTGATCTCTATGTTTTAAAATGGCTTTCTCTGGGATTTAGACTAGCATAACATACCTCCAGTTACCCCCATAAGCCTCCAAAGAGAGGCCTGGGCCTGTCCCACTTAGGACATAGGTCCTTTTCACCTTTTCCAGTAAATTAATAGCAGTTTAAACAGCACAGCCAACTGTGCAGGAGTGCTGCTTGGCTGACAGGCAAACCTGATACTTGCTTAAGATCTAAATGCTTGAGAATTTCAAGAGACACTTGGTGTAGCCCTCTTTCAAGACCACCTGCTAAAAGTTCTACAGGAAGCTGGATGCTAATTCCACTTACATACGGAAAGGCAGCTTTCCCCTCCAGGCCCACCGCAGCACCTTCTAAGAAGCAAGCAGTCTGGATGTTTAACTTTAAATGGAACCACTCACTAATCAACTCCTTGGAATCCAGGTCTAGAGAACAGTAGCAGCTACAACGTCTTCATTTCTGCTCTTCAGCCATCTTACTAATACTTCTCATTCTTAACACCAGAAAAGTTAATTTGGAAAAAAAAAAACAACCATAACATAACTGAAGCTAAGCTACAGTTGTTACAACCATATGCTGCAAAATAGGCAGTTAGCTGATGGGGTATGCCCTCTTACCTGCGGTAAGGCACTTGGGTTCTCCTCTTTTGAATTCTGGCTCTAATGAACCACATTGAGGGACTAAGGGATTAACAAGCTATTAGGACCAAGTGCTTCAAAAAAACAACCATCAGAAATAAACTGCAACAAAATGTATTATGGAAAACAGCACAATTAGTTAGATAGGAATGTCAGGTTCATCTTATGCACACTATATGATGGAAATGTCCGAGGGATTTCCACCACTTGATTAGCTTCCCAGTAGACTCTCCCCACAAACACTCATTCACAAAAGACAATAACAAAAAATGCAAGTTTGCTCACACAATCGCAGTACTTTGGATGTGTCTCATGTGTCTGACATATTGCATAGGTATGCAGTATGTCTGTGTGTGTATGGACCAAACCTGAAGCTCCTAAGTAGGTGGGGGGTCATTGTTCATGCACATTACAGTCTCAAATTGCCCAGGCTTTCTAGATACTCTCAAGTGCTGGGCAACTTTATTTTTTTTACCTAAATTCAGTGCCAACGTCAGGACTGGGGCACAGGGTTTTAATCAAGAGATGAAGGTAACAACTGCTATCAAATCGATATTTAGAAAGCTGGTAATTATGTAAAACACAGAATCTTTTCATGTGGGACCTGCTCTTTAAAACATTCCCCCATACTTAGGGGAAGTGGAAATAGCATATGGGTACCTTTAAATGTACCCGTGTCCTCTTCATTTGAGAGACGTTGAAGCCAGAGGCCTTGCTGCAGCTCTTTCTCCCAAGGGCAATACTCCCCCTCTACAGCAGAGGGAACCACACATCCACATATCACATCAGACACATGTGTGTACACATATAAGCAATGGAGAGAGAGAGAGAGAAAGAAGGAAAGAAAGAGAAAGGACAGCATCAGAAAGAAAGACTGACTGGAAATCCACCGAGACTCCTTATTCCTACCGTGCGTAGCAAGAAAACTGCTCAAAAAAGCAAATCCATTTGCCTGAGATCACCAAGATTTAGTAGACACTAAACATGCATGTTACCGCATTAAAAAAGCAGTCCTGACTTTCACAGATCCTACATTTAAAACACAGGCAAACAACCTGCTGATCTGGTGAGCAAAACTGCCACTAGGACCAAAAATAACAGGACCAGTGTTACAGTAGGTAGCCAAAGCCCTTTGTGAAGAAGCTCTTTGGAGTCTACCAGTCTTCACAGAAGGGAAATGCAAGTATAAAGACAAAGACAAAATCAGTGAGAAAACTGGAATGGTGGTGAAATGCTGAAAATGTCTGTTCTTAGCACAAACTGCATTTTGATGACTGAGACAAACACACAGGGGAAAGAGTCTTTGCCTAAGATTTTCCACAGAAATCCCTCAGAGTGAAAACAAGAATCCTCTGAACTCTCTGAACTTCTCAAGGTTGTCCTTTAACAAAGGAGAGCTAAAAGCAGATTCTTCTGGGATGTTCTGCTGTCAGCCAGGGCACTACCCCTGAGTGAAGCACCCCACAGCACTGAAAACACTGCCTTCACAGTGCTTCCAGTTCTTGCCGTCAAGGAACAAAGAACCCATTCAAATCCAATTCCCAATAAAAATAATAAATAACGATGAAACAATACATTGTCACAAAGCTTTGAGTTGCGCATGTTGGCGTGGTGTATGGACAGCATACTTGCTTGTACTAGCACTGCAAGCGCTCCGTGGGGTAAGTTCTTTCTGTATCCAGAATGGCCAGTTTAAAGCTCGACAGTAACTCCCTCAAAAACCAAAGTAATATAGAAGTGAAAGGAGGAAGTTTTCCAAGGCTCGTTCTGCAGAACAAGAAGCATACAGCCCTGTCTTCCCTGTTGTCTAGTGGAAAAAAAAGACAAATCAACGTGTCTAACCTTCGCTAGACTCCTCTTCGTACTCCTCATCGTCCTCCTCTTCCTCATCTTCTTCTTTGTCATCATACTCAAGATTTTCCTCAGCCTCAATCTCTTCTTCACTCTTCCCCTTCAACAGGGCATGGATGCGCACAGCCTCTTTCCATGGGACACCTCCCAAGTCTGAAGGGGGTTGCTGAGGCAGCAGCAGTTCATCATCTTCATCTTCATCTTCCTCCTCCATCTCAGACTCTGAACTACTGTAAAAGTTTAATAAATAAATACATAAATAAATAAATAAACCACTAGTAAATGTTTCCCAGATCAGCCCTGGATCACTGACAAGTCATACAAGCCATTTCAATACATAAAAGTCCGATACACACAATGGAAGCAATAATACTGGTTTTCTGCTTTCAATATTTCATAGGCATTTTCAGTGACAGCACCACCTGTGGCCTGCAGTATGGTCCTTTTAAACAAGGTGACATTCAAGTGCTCGTGAAGCCATGCCCAAATATTTGTGCAGTATTCATTATTCCAGTGCGTGATCACACAGTGGAGAGAAGTGACCTTCCTGATACCACATTGCTTCGGATAAGCTGGTGCAAGAGTGCTTGGCAGTATCATAATGCAGAAGGTCACATCTTTTGATAATGGCAGCTTCTGCTAGCGTTTTGGACAGCCAAGATGTTATTGGCACTTGCTGGGGACAACTACAGAAGACTTTATGAATAGAAAGAACACACAACACAACTACCAGGTGCCAAAGGATGTGAGAGCATGTGAGAGCTAAGGAAAACTGGAGAAAAAATGCAGAATTCCTCACTTTTCTGAACAGAATCATAAAATGGCTTGGGTTGGAAGGGACTGTTTGATCATTTAGCTCCAACCTCCCCCTGCTACAGGCAGGGACACTTCCCTCTAGACCAGGTTGCTCAAAGCCCCATCCAGCCTGGCCTTGAATGCCTCCAGGGAGGAGGCATCCACAACTTCACTGTACAGCCCGTTCCAGTGTCTCACCACCCTCACAGTAAAGGATTTCTTCCTAATATCTAGTCCAAATCTACCCTCATCCAGTCTGAAATGATTTCCCCTCATTCTGTCACTACATGCTCTCCCCAGCTCTCCTGCAGCCCTCCTTCAGGTACTCTAAGGCTTCCTCTTCTCCATGATGAAAAGCCCCAGCACTCAGCCTGTCCTCATAGGGATCCTTGTGTTGGAGGTCTCAAAACTGGACACAGTACTCCAGGTGAGGTCTCATGAGAGCAGAGCAGAATCACCTTCCTTGACCTGCTGGTCACGCTTCTCTCAATGCAACCCAGGATACAGTTGGCTTTCTGGGCTGCAAGCACACATTGCCAGCTCATGCTGAATCCTTCATCAATCAATACTCCCAAATCCTTCTCCTCAGGGCTGCTCTCAAGCCATTCTCCACCCAGCCTGTATCTGTGCTTGGGAGTGCCCTGACCCAGGTGCAGGACCTTGCTCTTAGCCTTGTTGAACTTCATGAGACTGATATGGGCCCAGCTGTCAAGCCTGTCCAGGTCTCTCCTGGATGCCATCTCTTCCCTCTAGCGTGTCAACTGCACCACTCAGCTCAGTGTCATATGCAAATTTGTGGAGGGAAACAGACAGAATTATCATATGTATCCAATTAAGTACAGAGTACAGTGACAAGAAACCATAAGAAGCAGTTTAAGGATCATTACAATGATGAGCTCATTATTCTCACAGTGAAGTCTAAAACATGCAAAACAATAAACCATTAGTGCTGTTTAGTAGGCATCTCTCTTTGATTCTAGCAGTTCTTCTGTATAGGCAGCAGGGACAAGAAATTGTTTATATAACTGTCCTTGTCTATACGACAACACTGCATCTAGCTCATTCTTACATGCTGACTACCTAGAGATACTGGGAAGAAAGATGGTCGCATGTCAATGGAAAACAAATGTAAACCATATTGCCCTCAGAGAATGCATCTACATGGTGACAAAGTATTCTTTATTTTTCCTTAATAGAACGCTGTCAGAAAAGAATTATTTTTACTAGAGCAGCAGATGGATGTTTCCCATATAAATCTTAGTTGGCCCAAATTCACCTCATTCAAAGGACAAAGCTACTCTGGCTAAAATTTAGGCGAATCACTTGGGAGCAGCATTCTGCTGCTGCTGGTTCCTTATGGAAATTAAATTGGCATTCAGGTCTAGAAAATATAACTTCTGTCGCTGCTGTAATTCCTTTCCCCACACATAAGGTTTTCATTATATGAGAATTATATGTGACAAACTGATGCTTTACAGTAACAACACACAGCAGCACCCTTTATTTTGTATTGTAGATAAATATTGTCAGGCTTAGAATGTTAAGCTACTCTACCACAACATGAACCTATCATATTTATGTTATTTTATTCAGCTGCTAGTATGAGAGACTGGTTTTGATAGTGGAGTTAATGAAGAAAACATTAATTTTTCATGTCTTGACTGTCACAGGCTCTGAAAGCTGTACTGCATATATATATATAATTATTTTGACATTCAAGAAATGCTAAAGTTATTTTCACATTTTCACAGCATAGATTGAATACTTATTTTTAATGGGCTATCTCTTTTTTCACATGCTAAACACAGCTGCATGCCATGGACGCCATGTATATTCCAGGAGAATGGAGCATATTCCAAAAGCTTTACACAGGTATGCTCACAGAGATATAAGTGATGTTTCCACCCTCCCTGCTCCCCGATTAGCAGCACACTTTCCTGCCCTTTAGTATGGAAATAAACCTGACAGGTGCTGCATGCTGGCTTTTGTTCATGGGCTGTCAGTGAGGTTTACCGCTGCTCCAACTGTTACCATGACTGCTGAGTGGGACAAGCTCTTCAACCAGCCTGCTTATCTCATGTAATATTGACGACACGCATTCTTTACCACACAGCTCACTTTACCTTCCCTGGCTTTTATTTATAACCTGCTTTTTGTTTGACCTTTGAATACTGAGAAACGAGAATCTGAAAGAGCAGTGGGATGGCCTGGTATAATGGGCATTCCTTTCAGCTTGCTGATTATGTGCCACAAGAAATAATTCAACAGGTGACACTTTTCTTTTTTTCTTTTCCTTTTTTTTCTTTCTTATAAAGCGGAGGTCAAACAGCAAAGTTGGTTACTTTATGGAATTCTATAACCAGTTGCATAGCCCTTCAAAGAGATGCTCCTATGCAGATGCAGTGCAGTGGAAAGGAACTTGAACTGTGGAAGTGAACCTCTTCCATTCCTTTGCCATACTCCTTTCCTGACTCAGAGCAAGGGCACAGCTGCCCAGAGAAGCTGTGGGTGCCCCATCCCTGGAGGCACTCAGGGCCAGGTTGGATGTGTCTCTGGGCAGCTGGGTGGCAGCCCTGCCCACGGCTGGGGGTTGGGACTGGATGGGCTTTGAGATCCCTTCCAAACCAATTCTGTGATACAGGCCAACACCACATGCACTGTCCTGTCACGCTCCTTTGAAAGGTCACCATAACAGCGGATCACACCACAAGTGCAGATGACTTATGGTGCATTACTGCAAGCTTAAGGCAACGAGTAAGGCATGTAAAGAGTTTTCTCAAATGCTGCATAGTCAGTCTTTGAAAAAATGTCCTTAGAATACAATGTTCTGTAGTCTTCTCTGCAACGTGTATGCTCATGAGCACGTGCACATACACGTGTAGGGAAGCTGCACGCCCAATGGCACTGTCTCTGATTTGGAGTTCATATGCAGGTGAACCTTGAAGCTCAATCCCTCACTCCTTAAGACACAGAAGGAACAAAAAGTCCTGTATTTCCTCAGCCTGCTCCAAACCCTGCGGCTCTGCACAGACAATGATGATGATCAAATCAGGGCTCTGGTTCGCTTGCTGCAGGAATCACTGTTTTTTCCTTTGCTTGTTGAAAAAGTGCTGAGACTTCTTTTTCCTTCCCTTCCTTCTGTGAAATACCAGGCAGTTGATACAGCCGAATAGAATACAACACAGAGCTACAGCATCTAGAACAGTGTTTGCCCACACAGCCTTATTGACGCTCTAACTAAATTGCTTGCAGTGTTTGGTTTTGAGACAACATTTTCTCCAGGTCAAACTGAATGGGAATTTGGTAATTTTTTGCCTTCCCTTCTATCACGAGTGTGAACTTCCCTACTAAACACTACTTTGAACATGGAAAATCCAGCAATTCCATCTATTATAGGCACAAATACTTAGTTCAATTCAAATCACAAGGCTAACTAAGCATACGACAAGGCCCACAAGAGGAAAACAAGCTACCTAACCTAATAAAGTAATGGCCTCAGCCTCCACAATTCTGCAGAATAACTCATGGAGATGACAAAAACATCAAAGTTTCACTTTTTTAACTAATTCTTCTGCTTTGGAAATCTGCCATTTGCTGAACACGACCACCAAGTCCTGATTTACTGGAATTGTGACAAATAATAATAGAGCTCCATACTACTGAATTTTGGTTTAGAGCTATGAACACAATGGACCACAAACCGCACAATATTACTAATGCTTAAACTGTCCCACTGATATAATTTCTAGACCTGATTTGGGAGCTAAAGGAGGGACCAGTAAGGGAAACAGAGTTTGCATCTGCCTTTGAATTCTCTCATGAGTACTCAACCAGACCAAAGTTCTCAATTGTGTAAAATAAGCCAAAATAGCATCTCCTAAAGAAAAGAATATGTAAAGAAATTAATTGTAAAGTATTATTTAGGCTTTGGAGAAAACTGCTATACAAATTATCAGCAGTTCCTAAGCACTTCTATTAAGCTACACCTTCATGAGTCCAAATCTACACGCTCTCTGTCTAGACTGGCAGAGCTCAGGCTATTAGCAGTCGCCCATTTTTAGAAGCTTCCTCTTCAAATTTATATTTCTTACTACCTATAAGCATTCTAATGCACATATCTGCATTCTTTACCACACCAATTCAATTTCACATGCATAAATGCAGTAAAACCTTTTTTTTTTGTTGTTGTTTTGGCAATGTATGCTTAGAATACGTTCATAGTATCTCAGCCCAGAAACCAGCAACTGCACTGTCAGAGTTTATTTCAAGAAGACTGATGGACAGAATGAAAGCTGAAAATGTAAGGCCGTTATTGTTACAGTGATTCAAGAGACTTAGAAACTAAGAGACACTTAAAAAACGTGCAAGATATTCTTCATCAAATATTCTCTCAGTGCCTCCTGCAACAACTATTTCCATCAGCTATACCTGCAAATACTTGGATATTTTCACACCACTTGTGACAGTGTAACATACTTTTTAACAGCCGTAAGTACCCCTTCATAACTAAGATCTCTAGGCTTTGCATCAGCACTCTGTCAGGATTATGCGTGTGCCAAGCTTGAGTTTTTTAGCTAAAAACGTTGTTGAATTGTGATGTAACAAAGAAAAAAGAAGAGAAGAGAAGAGAAGAGAAGAGAAGAGAAGAGAAGAGAAGAGAAGAGAAGAGAAGAGAAGAGAAGAGAAGAGAAGAGAAGAGAAGAGAAGAGAAGAGAAAAGAAAAGAAAAGAAAAGAAAAGAAAAGAAAAGAAAAGAAAAGAAAAGAAAAGAAAAGAAAAGAAAAGAAAAGAAAAGAAAAGAAAAGAAAAGAAAAGAAAAGAAAAGAAAAGAAAAGAAAAGAAAAGAAAAGAAAGGAAAAGAAAAGAAAAGAAAAGAAAGGAAAAGAAAGGAAAAGAAAAGAAAAGGACAATTTAGGAACTCTTCCATTTGAATCCATGTTCTGTTTTCTCAAAAGAATCATTTGTTTAAATAAATGAATGATTACATTCTGAAATTCTTTTCCAACTTAGGACTGAACTTCATGTCCCTGTGGTACCACAGTTACCTTCTAAGAATGGCAGAAAGCTACTGAGAAGAAATTACAGCATAAAATAACGGCATACACACGTGGAATGTTTTCAGGAACTTTAGAAAAAGCAACCTGGTCAGCAGTGTGTTAAAAATAACACTCAATACCTCAATAACTGAGTGAGCAACAGGCAATGATCTGTTGGGATGGATATAAAAAGCTCATGGACAAGTGTACTGACCTGCTGGGCACATCCTCCTCTGCTCCTTTGTCCAACACACTGCTCAGGTTATGCTCTGCTAGTGTCTCTTCAGGAACTTCTTCCAGTTCCTCTTCCCGTTGCAACGACAGTCGGTAATTCTCCAGTTCAATTCGCTCAGGTGTGCCACGCAACCGCTTAGCAAGGCTGGGCTCTTCCAGCCCATTGACATTAGGACCTAAAGAATAAGTCAGTGAATGAACAATAAATGCAACAGTCAGAACTGCAGTTTATGAGGAAATTGAGCAATTGGGAGAAACAGGGTAGGAGGCAGAGGGAGGTAAAGAAAGCGAGAGAATACCTTACGTCATTATCCCATTCGCCACTACTGGCAGAACCTGCTGGGAGCCAGACTGCAAAAGGGAATCTGAGTGTTTTGAGATAACAGATGCTAAAAAGAACTTAAAATGTCCTAGTTGAGAGACGATTTAGCTGCGAGAACCTAGAGATGCAATGGAGTCTGCACTGTCTGGCCACAGACTGGACATGTTCTCTGAGACAAAGTAGGAATGCTATGGGGCAAGCCTGCTACACAATGTTAAAACAGCTACCGGTCAAGCCAGGTAGAGCTATAGAAAGCAAGAAAATATGACAAATACTTGAAGGAGAGGGAGAAGGAGGAAATGAAAAGACCTGCTTGCACTGATTTTTCAAACTTTTATTTAGACATGAATCCATTTATTTTTTCATGAGAGTCTGTGATGAAATGAACCACAGCAAAAAATCAAGGTGAGATGTTGACAACCCCAGCATCAGGAAAACCAGGGGACTGTAAGCACACGTGAACCAGACAGCTGGAGAAAAGGTACACAGAAGCTTCGTTCACTCTGACGCTCAGTTAATTAAACTCTAACCTACACTCATCCATCTCTTCTTTAAATCTTACTATCTTAACAGGGAGCCACTGTTTACCCAGCTTACCATTTACAGAGCCTAATCTTTCCTAGGTTCTGTTTTGCTATGCTAAACAAACCAAGCCTTCCTCTCATGAGATAAGCTCTTCAGTGCACTGATCATCACTCCAGGTCTCCACACCTGTCCCTGTTTGGATTAATCTTTCCAAAACCTGCATGATCTGAATGATGCACAGCTTTCCAGATGAGGTCTTATCAGTGTAACATACAACCCTGCCAGAAATCTCACATCTGATACACCCTGAGAACACATTTGCCTATTTATATGCCACATAATACTGGGAGCTTTATTTATTGACTGATATTCAGATCTTTCTCCTTCTCTGCTTTCAAATGATAAGCACCTTGATGGCAGCTAAAATTGTCAACACTTTCTTGGTGCGTGCATGACCTGGTACTTTCTAGTATTACATGTCTATTTTTAATATTATAGTCCGCATCATTTTGCAGTTCTCAGTGTATGGCATGCCTCTCCTCCTCTGCACTGATGAGGGCTGGAAATGTTGCCTCAGCAGTGAGCTTCATTAGCAGATTTCTCCTTGCTGGTCAGTCTTCTTAGCAAAAGCATTGCAAAGATCAGTCCCCAGATCCACAGTCTGTAGCTGTTACCCAACTCTACTACTTCCTTTTGGAATAAAATTGCTGAACTCCCATTCAGAGCCAGCTCCTCCACTACTTGGCACTTCATCTACTTCCCCCTCATTTTATCCAGCTTATTTCCACATGGCCATTTTCAGGTACGTTACTGAAGTCCAGACTTTGGATGTGCTGCATTTTCTGCTGGAGGCTAGATTACTTCATCAGTAAGAGCTGTCAGGGTAGTTAGGCACAGTGTTTGGTGAATCCATGTTGCATTTTATACCACTTACCTTCATGAGTTCAAAGAACTTCATTGCAGAATTTGAAGTCTTTATTTACTCACTCAAAGAAGAAGTTTTATCTACTGCTTACATTAACTGATGTGTACTTGTTCAGATCTCCTTTTCTCCTTCTTCATTCACTTGCTCTACTGGCTGTATCTAAGACTGCACTCAATGTCAGACTCCTTGTCTGTGGACCCAATTTTGCTTCCCCATCTCATTAGACTAAAGAATGCTCTCCTTCCTTACCTTTGCACAACCTAACCCAGCTTGAGCTTTCTGAACATTTACTTTACCCTCCTTCTTTTTGACCCCCAAGAGAACTTTTGTTTTTTTCTCTCCATTCTTTGTAGTTTCTCAGTTTATTCCTATTATAGCCCTTTTTCAGGGCAATCACTCACCCAGGAACACGTTAACCTCTCACACTGAAGACTTCATAACCCTTGTCATAACTAGAGGCATTAATCCCTCAGTCCTTCTCCAGAAAGATCAAATCTCGTGAAGACAACCGTTAGGACAATTTTGCTCTCTTGCTCGGTGTTACCAAACCCCTCTGTAATGTGGGCAAGTGGTTGCTGTGCCCCTGGGCTGGAACTACTGAGCTTCTTTACAGTGTAAACCCCAGCTGCTAGCTCAGGTGGAAGGTGGGAGTATCACCATCTATTTCCAGGGAGACTGTGGTCTCCATCATTTCCTGCTGCTAAGCCTTATGTTGTATTAGTGCTTTCAAAGTTTAGTGGAACTGATCTGTCTCCTCAGCTGGGATTCATGCTTCATTTCATTCTCTCTAGATGGTGATACCACCTCAGCCAAATCTATTTTTATAAACTGTGTTACATTCTCCAGCCCTGAGTTCATAGTAACAGGAGAAATGACCTGGAATACTGCTCTGCCAGTTCTGGCTGACAGGGGAAAACCAAGGACTTTGGGTAATGGAAGAGCATCGAGGTGAGAGAAAACAACTAAAGAATTCACAAAATCAGCAAAAAACGAGAGCTCTTCTACTTGGAACTCTTTATACACAACAGAGCATTCAACTGGGCTCAGCTGTTTCCATAGGAATATCCTTTCACAAGCTGCCTGTTCTCTTCTGATGCAGCCCCCAACATAGCTGCAACATGCACCAGTGTAAGAAGTGATAAAAACAAACAAAAACAAAGATAACTTTTCCACCATCTGATGTTCTCTCACTCCTCTGATTTTCTAACTATCTTAAGCTTTTTTTTCTTGTCAGCCTTTTCAAAGCTGGAAACAAATATTAAAAAATCATTCCGTATGATTAAACTATACGAATGGAACATCTGTTTATATAAAAGAGACGCTCATTTCATTGATAGAGTATCTGAGTTGGGGAGAAAGATTAGCAGCAATAACACTGAGGCAAAAGAGGACTGAAAATCAAGCTGATATCTCTCCATATGCTTTGCACTGGGGTATTTAATCTTCTAGGCATGTTATTCAATAAAAACAAAGGATTACCAGCCTTCTAATCATGAAGACTCAGTACCAGTATAAACTGTACAAAGAGCATCAAACCAATTACCTCCCAGTACAAAGTGTAAGTATGAGCAAATCGATCAATAAAACTATGTTAGAAAAAAATGGAATGATAGAAGAAGAAATAAAAAAAGAGAAATCTACATATACTTTAAGGCAAAGGAGCGTACTCAAACCAGGATGTCCACTAGGCCTGAGAAGTGCTCTCTGCCTCAAAATCCCAATGAAATAGAAAGAAAACGCCCAGCAGTTTTTAAGTTCATTTCTATAACCACCCAGTTCAGATGCAGGATTGGTAACATTCATTTTACTCTGTACATAAAACAGCTCTACACTGGACAATATAATCCAGAAATTCAACTAACTTCAGCAAGGGATTTCTAAAACCTTGGTCTATATAGACACACTTTGTATACAAGACTTGGTTTTGTTTCTAAAAGGTGCCATAAAGGCTTACCTGACTAATTGCAAAGCCACTGTCATTGTTACCCAATGTAAATAGGAGAAATGCTGACAGCCACCTGCCTACACCATGAAGCCATCAGTCACCAAAGGGAAAAGCATTACGGTTCACAAACCTACCGAAGGGACAAAGGTGAGAGTTATAGGTATACTTAACATTGCAAGAAGATGAGCAATTTGTCCATGTTGCACTACAGAGTTTATCGTTAATTTGAAGCCACAAAAGAAAATTAAACTGGCACAAAGAAACCTGAAGCTGTCCCACCCTCACATTTTCCAAACGTATATGATGCTGCATGCATGGAAAAAGTCTTCCTTTCTGTGGAGTCGACAGCCAAGACTTGCAAGGACTGCCAAAAGTATGGCTTATTCCTAAGCCACTGCAGTTCAGTGCTCAACCTGTCCAAGCTGAGCACAACTGATCTTTGCATCCAACGAAGGAATGATAGGACAAGAGGAAACAGCCTCAGTTTGCAGCAGGGGAGGTTTGGGTGGGATATTGGGAAGAATTTCTTCTCAGAAAGAGTGGTGGGGTATTGGAGTGGGTGGCTAAGGGAGGTGGCGGAGTCACTGTGCCTGGAGGCGTTTAAGGAAAAGATAGATACTGCACTAAGGGACACGATTTATTGGGCAATATTGGTGGCAAGTGGACAGCTGGACAAAATGATCTTTGAGATCTTTTCCAATCTTAATGATTCTGTGATTCTATGTTTCTAAGGGTTGCTCCAGAGGAGAAAGGCTGCTCTCAAACATCATGTTGTATTTGCAGACTAGTTTGTTGCCTGCCAGTGGGAAATAGCTGCAGAATACATTCATCATTCCTTATCTGACATTCCACCTTGTCAGTGCATCAGGGCCCAGAGCCAAATGACTGAAACTGGTCACAACTGAGAGAAAAGGAGATGATGAAGCTGCATATGCCAGAAAAAAACTTTGTATTACTGGCCAGGGAGGGGAGACACCTGAAAGCCAAGAACAGCTTCTGATGCAACCAACAGATCAGCTGAAAATTCACAAACAACATCCAAAATAGGACACATTTTAAAATCCAGACCTTTATTTTGGAAGAGCAACGGGCCATGAATGTTACATAGATCATCCAACGGGAACTGTTTTTCCTAACAGGACAGGCCACGTAGCTGTTGCTGTTGCATGAAAGCTGCCAGAGTCCTTTATTTATCTCAGCCCTGACATTGCCTGCATCCCGTACAGAAAATCGTACCATCAGAGATAACATTCCTACACCAAACTGCTCCTGGAGTCTGAATGCATCCTTTCCTCTGACTTGATTTCAGCAGCTTTGGGGACTATTGGAAGGTTCAAGAATCTCCTGCTGGGAGAGGATCCCATTTCTGTTTTTTTTTCCTTAGTAGTTCTTTGTCCTATGAAAGCTACAGATTAATTTGTGAACCAGATGAAATGTTGCCAGGGTTACTCCCTGACATAGGACAAATACACACAGGACAAAACTGGGGATTTGAGAACAACATCTTTTTCCCCATAGGGAAACTACCTGCCTTGCTCAATGCACTTCTCTGTTATTTTCCTCCAGTTTATTGTTCATGACTCATGCAGTACCTCTGCACTTCCTTTTCTTAGTCAAATCTGGCAAGACTGCAAGCTCTCTACGGTAAATGTCAAATGTGGAGCCAGCATTTTGCACAGGCTCAGATGGAGCCTTTGGGGAGGAGCAGCAACTCAAAAGAATCTACCAAGACAGACATATAACAGAGGGAATGAATTTATACATTTCTCAGAAATAAACCTCCATTCTGGACTTCACATATCTTGTGCTTTTATAATCTGAAATACTATCTGCTTGTATTCAATCCTCTTTTCCAAACTCTTCAATTCCTGCTATCTCCAGAGCTGTTTGAGAACACGGCTATGTCAGATAAGACAACTGCTATGGATACAACTGCATATCACAACAAAACACAGAGATGGAAGATGGGAACTCTTCTGTGGCAGTTCGAAGAAACTCAGTGAACACAGAGTCAGAAATGCTGAATGTTCTCCAATTCCATTGCCATTAATTGGTAAGAAAGATCTTGGAGGATAAGGTTTCTGAACTTTGCTTGCAGTCCAACAAACACTATCAATGAGGTATACAGAAGAACACAAATGAGCTCTAAGAGCATTTTTGGCATCTCATTTTCCGTAGGTTTTTCATGTCAGATTGAGTTTCAGTTTTTTCTCAGAAGTTTCACCCTCACCCTCTTCTATTCCGTTAACTGCCTCTTTGTACTTCAGCTCCACTTCTCATCTCAGGGCCTCAGAATGTGTTACAAGTCTTAGCATATTAAAAGAAACCTATTTTGGAAGTAGATAAGTACCATGTAGGCATCGCACAAGTCCGGGCACAGAGATTAAATACCAGCAAGTCAGTCTCACAACAGATGAGTGGCAGTGCCAGAAACAGGATCCAGAATGCCCAATTCCAACACTTCCCCTCAGCTTCACTTTAAGTCAAGACAAAAGACGCTGAAATAAGAAAGGGGCTAAAACACACCAGATACCAAGGGTCGTGATTATGTGGAGCAGGTTGAGCAAAGGGACCTCCTATGTGATGCTCACAGTGCTCAGCACAGTGTGCTCTAAAACAGAATGCTTAGTACTGAGGCACGCTGTTGGATGCTATACATACAGAAATGGTAAATCAATTAAGACATCCCATTTAATGAAGTGTAACTGACTTCTTTTGAGAGACGTAGCCAGAAATCTTTTCTTTAATCCTGTACAAAATTAGTATCTAACCACTGTTAGGAATTTTGGTACTGCACAGTGTGAGATAAACTAAACATGCCACTGGCAACTCTTAAGTTGAACCTCAACAGAACGTTAAATGTAATTGTTGAGAGTTTGGAAGAAGTTTCAGGTTTTTACACCCACCCTTTAGAATTTAGTTTCTAAGAAAAGTGTCTAGAAAGCCAGTGGTAAGGGCTGTGGTAAGAGCCCAACAGGACTGGGGAATTCCTGTCACTGCTCGTTCACGCAGCCTCACTTTGCATGCTGCAGAACTGTGTGCTGCCCGGTAGCATCCCCAGCACTTTGATAAGCACATCCTCAGAGACAGAAAGGGTGATAAAAAACCTAATTAAACAGAGACAAAAACGTATTCATTTGAGTATAAATACACAACAGTCATCACCTGTCAATGCTTTTTTGATAAAATGCCTCATCTTTGTCTCTCAGCCTCCAAGGGTTTTCCCAAGCCCTCAGGGAGCCTGAGGAAATACTCAGCTATAGTGGGAAGACACCACATTTTTAATTTCCTGATGTCTGCACTTCCAGCTTGATCCATAATCCACAAGTAAGTTATCCAATGGTCGTGCACAGGATTGAAAATGAGCTCAAACCTGAAGGCAACACGACTGAAATTTGTCTGTAATGCACACTCACCAAATCTTAATACTAAGTAATAAGTAACTAAACTTTCTAAAAGAATGTGTCTGGGACCTCTAATACTGCTTCAAATCCCAGTCCCCAAAGTGTCACTGAAGCAATTCCTCCTAGCAAACTGGGGGACTAAACAGAGAAACAGGGAGATTAGAATCATAGAATCATAGAATTACTCAGGTTGGAAAAGACCTTGAAGATCATCAAGTCCAACCGCAGCCTAACCAGTAGCCTATCTCTTAAAAAACAACCACAAAACAATACCACAACAACAAACCTCTGCTAAATCATATCCCTGAGTACCACATCCAAACGGCTCTTAAACACATCCAGGGATGTGATTAATGTGAGCAGAAAAAAATGTTGTTTGATTTAAATACCCTCTAATGCAGAAGTACCCAACAGAGAGTTATTACAGAACCAGGACCTCAAAACTACCACCACGTGCAGGAAAAACTGTCAGATAAAATATTCAAGGAACTCTGAAACAGATATTCTAGAAACAAACGTGAGGATATAAGGACATAAGGCCTCCTCCATGCATCCCACAATTTCCAGCTACAATTAACTTCTTCATATCTCAGATACTGTCAGAAAACATGGGACCTGTTCTCTTCATAATTACAAAAGTGAACTGGACTGACTGCAGAACGAAATGTATCTTATTGAGGCGGCAGCATTTTCCACCTGTTCCCGCAGAGTGTGATTAAAATAGGCTCTAAGAGCTGCCAAAACAGACTCTGACAAAAGGTTGCTTCCTACAATAGTGGCAAAGCAGGAGCAAAACAGCTGTGGATTTGATCAATCTTTCCTTTCTTCATTTCCAGTAGAAGCCAGCAGACAGGAGTATAATCAATCGGTTTTATTTCCAGGTCATCTTTACTTCACACTTGTGTCTTGAAAGCAAGTCAAAATTCACCTGCAACTTCAATACCACCAAGTTATGCCTGAAAAATACGTGGTGTTCTTCATACGCAGATGCATGAAGCTGTGTTATTATGTAATGAAAGTTTAAAGCTCAAGAGATAGTTCAATACAGAAAAGCTGTCCTCACTACAGCAGGGGTATAGAACAATCCAGGAATGTATTTCTGGACTCCTGGAAAGAGTCCAGTGTTGCAGACAGTGGGAGGAGAAAAGGAACAGGGGAAAGGAGGTTATTAGGTCACCTAATCCAAGACCCAGTGAACACCGCTAAGCTTCACTCTTCTTAACACATCTCTTCTGGCACAGAATCCTATCACCTGCAAAACCTAGTTTTTTACTTCTGCTCAAACAAGTAACAGAGTTGGGTTTTTATTATTTAGTTAATTATCGGTGTGAGTCCATCATCCGGGAATATTGGCAAATCAGTGACATATTACCTATCATTTTCCCATTTAGGAACATCTGGGACACCTGAGCTCTCTCCAAGTGTCTTGATCAGCTCTATCACTTCTCGCTTGGCCTTGTTTCTATTTCCTGAAAGAAGCTGAGTGTGGGAAGGCTGAAGAGCCCTGAAGGATAATCTGGCTAAAGATAACATCACTTTGCAGGCGTAAATTTTGTCCTGGAAGCTATTAAAGGCATGATACCTCAAAGGGTCACCTAGGATGAAGCACACCCAGGAACTGGCTGGGAGAAGTAGGAAGGGAGAGAAAGGCCACATTCTATGCTAAAATCACCTTGACTTTGGCTCCGACTTTTTCCAATTTCTAATGTGAAATACATTCTTTGTACCATAAAGTGTGTTAGAAGTTAACATCTAAGAGCTGATCATTCAAAAATAAGCCAAACAGCAACCACTTTTATGTTAAGAAAGACAGCTACCTTCTCTATAACAAGACTTCAGAGAGCTTATTCATCATGGCATCCATCTCTCACCACTCATTCCTAGCAGTCCCCTGGAATCCCTCATCTCAGCAAGAGGCATCAGACACGGTGGTTCCCAATGTGCATGTAACACAACACTGAACCAGGGACACTTCAACACTTCCATCTGACAGCACTTGAGGAGTCTATCAATACAAATCATGCCTACCTTGTCCTTTTTGTTATTTTTTTTTTTTTCCAAACCTGCTCTCCCAATCCCAGCTTGGCTCCCAGAAAATGTTTTAATCATTAAAGAACAAAATAACCAGGAACCAGAAATTTGATCATATATAATAAAAATGTCTGGAATACTGTTTTCAGTTTCCCATTCCAACTGCGATCAGTTTCAAAAGATAGCTTCCAAATGGGTATCTTCTTTCAACTACTGAGCTAATCGCTCCCTCTTCTGTTGCAATTTATTGCAGATTTTCATAATTACCGGATCTCAGGATATATTTAGATAATAACCACATTCTCATTTAATTTTCTTCTTCTTCTTTTTCCTTTTCTCCAAGAAGATGAAGTGTTGCAAACGGAACAGACTCAAATTTGAAGCCTGTGGTTAAAGGAAAATATACTGGGTAACACTTGTCCTAAGTTCTATACTCTCCAGAAAACGTCAGCATTTGTTCTCTCATTTCTTAGTGTCTGCATTTACCCCACATACTCTCGCTTAACTTGGAAAGCAACAGAATGTTCCAAGCAATCCAGAGCTTCATACCTTACTGTGAGGTTTTTTTTTAACCTAACCAAGTTCTGCTGTATAGGTATATCTAGGTGTATTCAACATCCAGGACGTATTCCATAAGACACATATCTGATTAAAGATAGCTGACATATCAATTCTGATGCTTTAAATCATGGAGTTACCAAAGTCTGAAAGCATCTGAAACATCTCTTGGGTAGAAAAAGTCCTATTTTTGAACACTGCTACCCCCAGGGCAATTAGACAAACTTCTCTAACAGCATATAGGACAGTTATGAAATTTTCCAAAGAAAGAAAACGCAGACTTTTGGGATGACAGCAGCAGGGGAAATGTCAGACTAAACATACATTTTTGAGAGAAGATGTAAGTAACTAAACAAAGCACCCAAGTGCCGTCTCATCCTTAAAGAGCATCTGCCCTGTTTTCTTTGGAAAGCCTAAGCTAAGCTCTACATCCCCGTGATCAGCTCAGCAACTGCTATTCCACCTTCTTCCATAAATATACTTCGCAGAAGCAGGAGAATGGGCTGACTGTTGACTCTGCGGTATCCATTCCTTCTCTTCAAATATTTTCCCTTTGGTTTTTGTTGTTGCCTTGGGTGGTTTGCTTGTTTTCTGTTTGTTTGGGTTTTTAGTTTTCTTTTCCTCCCCTTGTTTTCCTTTTCTATTTGAAGATACAATACGAACTGCACGTCTTAGTATTTCATGCTGCTGCCCATAGCAGACGGTTAAGTCATTACTGGATGGTTTTAATTGGTGCAGAGATGGACATGTATTGACTCATACTATTTTCAAAGTACCTCATGCGTTCTCACCGTTATTTCAGAAAATTAGAGGAAAATGTCAAAATTACTTTCTACCTTATGAGATGAAGAAATGAAGTCTAACATACAAAAACTTGTACACAATAGGCTTTCTGCACTACCCTACTGGTGGGTGTTACAAAGCAAAAGGTCTATGCCGATGTTTCTCTTGACAAAACTGGTACCAAAATGGTTTTGGACGCATGGTGGAAAACACCTTAATATTCCTTAAAGCTTAACTCTTACAGTGAAGTTCCCAAACTCCTGCAAAGGGTAACTAGTTCACCTACAACGAAACTGATCTGTTTCTTAAGGGAATGAAACATCCACATTTCCCACAGACTTCTGTGCATTTGTTAATGGGTCAGCACCTCAAATGTATTGAAGTCATATACTCACACAGTTATAATACATTGTTTTAAAACTTGTCTTTAATAAGGAACCAGTTATATAGTGAAGTTGAATCCTTTCTTTGCAGCTTTATAAATAAACAGAAGTTAGCAACCACATAAGATCTTCTGTGGATTATTAATTTGGTGACTGAAAGTGAGGATGGTAGCTACAAAGAAGTACATATGCCTGCCTACCTTATCTGTAAGACAGAGATCATTTTTAATCTATTTAACAACTGCTACAACTACTACAAGCCTTAAATAATGCTAAAGACTCTCAACAGTGATGGATGTAAGTTACAGACTGCGTGAGTCACAACTCTAGAATAGCATATTCTGAAAAATCAACGTTTTCTCTTTGCAGGACTAAAGGCAAGAAGCATTTACACTCAGCGAGAGCTTGGCACAGCCCAAACCTACTCTTCTTCCTCATTTTCAAGCCATTTCGTTCGCAGAACAAAGGTTAAAAATCATCATATTTGACATAGTGTGTTACTTGGGGCTTTACTTACAGGAGTTTCCTCTAGAGTAAATAATTTTCAGGTAGATCTTAGGTTGGAATGGGAGGGAGGAGGAAGGGTGGTGGTGAAGAGAAAAATGTATGTTAAATTTTGTTTCACAAACTAACTAGGGTGTCTTTAACACAAAATGACTTTTGAGTTGGTGCTTTCCTGCAAAGAAGAAAATCTTAGATGTAGCAGAGTTGGTGTTTCATGTTGCAGTTCTACACTCTAATACTTAAACGTAACTACACAGGCTAAATCAACCCACATGTTTCACAGTTAGGTGCCCAAAGGGTAACTGCTTTTCCACCCTCTCAGTTGCTAGTGATGAGGTAGGGAGCATGAGAAAGCATGTGAGCTAAGACGGAATTATTCTCTAATGCAGACTCATCTGTATACCGTTGAGAACAAGAATATGTAGCTCTGAACTACAATACCGCTCCACATGTTGGCCATGGGGGTAACATAACAAGACAATCTATCAGTGGTTTTGAGGAATGGAGGTCATCTCCTCGTGCCACTTCCCTGAGAGGAAAGAGCCATCCAGCTGGAACATAAGACACTGGATTTGGCTACAAGGCTCCATGTTTCCTCATTTTATGCCCTTCCATTGCTTCTAATGTCCCATAATCACAGCTGCAGCTCTGCAAACAAGAGGAAACAAATCCTGCCAAAAAGCTTACCTGTCACACCAGATGCAAAGGCTATGCCTCCCTGTTCCTCAGTGTTGGCTTACACTCACTCACACTCTTCCTCTCCCTCCTCTCCCCTCACAGATGTATTTCACTGCCCTGTTTACAGAGAGAACTGCAACAAGGCACACTGAACAAGCTCCCAAATCAACAAAAATCCACAAAGACACAACACTGACAGCATTTCTGCAGCAAAACAGTATGACATTTAGCATGGGAGTCCTTAACAGCTTTTCTACAGAACTATGTAATGCTGTTTGGGCAATGTATGCCCTGCATGTTGAGCAAACCACAACGTGGCAGCAAAAGAAAAAATATATATAAAATTAACATTTAATTTAGCCTGTGTCTGCCAGAGCATAACTGCCCTTGTAAGTCTCTGTAGTACTTTGCAGTTACACGTGCCATGGAGCTCCCCAGAATGTCTTTGGGAGACTATTCAAGCTTGCTAGATTATTTCACTCTCCCCCAAACACTTATCCCCCACAGCACTCCTAACCTGGGACTAGTGGAAGGAGGAAGGGGGTGACAAAGAAAAACTCAGAAACCTGAAGGTTGTTTGGAATTTATTCCCTTGAACATTTCACACAATTGAACAAATCATGTCTTGATTTCACAGCAACAAGAAAACCAAGTGTTACATAATTTAAGGAGACACACACCCAAAACAAAATCAGGTTAAAAACAACCGCATAAATTAAGATCTTCAACGAAGCTATACAACGGAGACATGAAGCCTTTCTGAGCACTAATTGTCTCACCTGAGTATCAACTTTCACCAAGCTTATATAAACTCCCTCCATTTCTCTGAGGGAAACTTAACCTCCTCAGAACGGTTATTTCTTAGATTCTACTTTTCAAAACAAACCACCAACAAAAAAGCCCAGAATAACAACCCACGGATGTTATAATTCTGGAATTAAAAACAAAAAATCCACCACCTTTACACGGTGTTCCTTTTCTAAGAGACATAAACGTTTAATGAAACTCTTAAAAGTGCCCAGAAAAATTCATATCATCCTTCAGAAATTACACATACAAACAGTTAACAAGTATTTCAGTGGAACAAGTCTACAGGTCTGAAAGCTAGAGAGAAAGGTGGAAGAAGGAGGCCTTTTACTCCCAAGAAAAAGTGTTCTTAGCAGGATCCAGCCGTGAGCACAAACCAACCACACTGCTATTCTGGAAGCCCTTTCTCAGTCCCCAGATGGTTTTATCGGGTTTTACAGTGAAGCTCTACTAGCTCAGCTGCTTCTCAACCCCTTTGAACAAATAAACCAGCAATCATGCCTTTGCTTTTCCAAATTTTCTGGGCTTCAAATTCTCTTTTCATTTACACCAAAGCCACCCAAATCCTGATAAGAACACCGACAAGGAACATGATGGACTGGGAACAGTCAAGCACATCCCCCAAGAGAGTTTCCTGGCTTGCTATTGAGCAATGATTCACTGGGCACTGAACCTTGGTCCTAATCATGCAACCCACACACCCTCCTCAGCTTCCAAAAATACAGGGGTCTGGTTCTTAAGTTTACATTTTAAATATTCCAGCTCAGAAAAATAAATCTTGCATTAGATCTCTCTGGAGCTGTATGAGGCCCCGTGAAAGGGTTCGTTACCATGTGCCCTGTCCTGCAGAACACAACACCACTGTGTCTTTAAATAGAAAACTTCAGGGCACCATAGAAGGGGTACTATCTTTCCTCTCATTGTGGTGGTGCATCTTGAAACATGCACTTTTATTTTATTTTATTTTATTTTATTTTATTTTATTTTATTTTATTTTATTTTATTTTATTTTATTTTATTTTATTTTATTTTATTTTATTTTATTTTTTTGTGGACCAGAGGAGGTGGGGAAGGTATATGGATGTGTTTGTAAATTGCAGTTTAGTGGTTTAAAATGAAGGCACCACAAACTGAGCAGCATGCCACAGAATTAGCTTACTTTATTGCCTGTAACGTAGTGCTTGTGACACACTGAATTAAAACAAACATGGAAAACAATTCTGAATAGTAACAAGAAGGAGTGGCCAAGTGGAAGCCTTTATGAAGATATGTTTATATGCACAAGTAAACCATATTGCTTTGAGATGAAATATTTTCAGAAGGCACGTTCAATGTATGTAGATCTGTAAAGGGACAACATCAATGAACAAGAAGCCAGTTTATATACAGAAATGCATATAAAAATGTATTTGTACTTCCTTAGGCGTAGAAGTATGTGCAAATAATATTGTATGCATTCATAAAGATTTGTGTAAACTTTATGGACAGTTATGATCCTTTTGAAGATGGGGCTCAGATAATTTACTTTAAAGGGCATAGCCTTCAGAGGAAGCAGCCACCCTTTTCTAGATCACCTGGTCACCAAAAGAGCTCCCTCAAGTAAAGTCCACATTTGTTCATTAAATGCAACACATAATGTGTTTAACAGTCTACCATAAATGGTTTGCTCATAACACTGCTCCCTGAAAATGTTTAAGGCACATCCATAGGAGGATTTTTAACCTTTCATATTGCATCTGTCTCATGTATAGGATATACTCTTGCGACTGGAAAGCAGTATGCATTTGTATTCAATACTTTGTATTGAAATTTTCAGGTTTGCATACTACGGCTTACAGTGAGTTTCTTACATTTTTTGCAGGTCAAGTAACTACCGCAAAGATCTCATGACTTGCACTTTATTGCTGAGCATTCTGTAGTACGAGTTTCCCTAGCAGGTCTTTCCTTTATGAAGTTCCTACTGCTGATAGGGTCAGAAATGTATTGCTGTGAGAACACAAGCCTGGAATAGGAAACACAACAAAACATCACCACCTAAAGCTGCCCCAAAGAACGTTATCATAAAGCTGATATGAGTAAAGACTGTTCCAAGTCCATCTGCCAAGAAAGAGCTGAAAGTTTGAAAATGTGTTCTTACAGACCTTTAGAGCAAACAGGAAAAAAAACAAAACAAAACAAAAGCATTTACATTAAAAGCACATTCAAATCATATAAAGTACTGTAAATAATATTCAAAAAATCCAAGACATGGTGGTTACAGATTATGATAGGGAGAGACAGTTGAGGAGCAAAGTGTTTTTTTTTTTCACCTTGGCAATAGCAGCAATTTTGGCACAAAGGCAAACGCAGAAGATAGAAAGAGGCAGACAGAGTACACAGGAGGATTACAGAATCTAAGACGAGCATGCCACAGTTCAGCAGAACCAAAAGCATAGTACCAGCTTTCCCCAGCTTCCCTTCCAAGGAGAGAATGGCATCAACCACTCAAAAGCTTGTTGCCACTTTCCCACCCAAAGGGGCTGATCAACACTGCAGGAGCCAGTTTGAACATAACTCCCTGAAAACATCCCTTGTGACACTACACAAGATGCCACGTGGGCTCTCTGGCAAACCAGGCAAACCTTCATCAGAATGATGTTTCTAGATGACTGCTACAAAACTCTACTTGCTTCTCACAAGTTGTACCCTGTAACTACAGTCACTGCAATACAAGGGATGGACAACCCGTGAGGGACTGACATCTTTAGCAAAGTTAATGCACGCCTGTCAGGTTAGTACCGCATCACAAGAAAGTGCTTGTTGTGGCCAACTGTACCTAAGCTGACCAAAGCTGAACATCATTTTGAGTTTGAACAGATTTTAATTATTAATCTAGCTACAAAAAGAAGAGGAGAGATTTGGTGGTAAAGAAGGTACTGAGTGTAGGGGGAAAAACTGGAAAATTTACATTTGTTCTGGGGCAACTAAAAAGTAGGCCTGGCACAAGTCATCATAATGGTCACTGAACAAGATAATTCAGGACTGAGCTTAACTCAGAGGGTGTAAAACTTAAAACTGGGGGGCTTTTGTCTTGTGCACTGCTTAATTGATGTTTCTGCTGTACACCTTCCTTTTGCATTCTAAGCTACCTTTAGAACTCCATCAAAAATTAAACCTACACATTGCATGCTCTTCTTTTACTTAATCATTTGAGAGGCAAATTACACTCCTCATCAACGTCTGCCTCACTAGTAAGACTGGCTCGGACCTCAAGGTATGAAATCACTACTGCCCAACTTCAGCTGTTGCCTTAAAAAAGGCCAGTTTTCAGATATACAACCTGATAATGGTGAGTCTACCAAATGGGTAATGTGAAGCATGGAAGACTATCCCCAGTTCAGAGAGCTTTTTGCTTAAGGTATTCTTCTATACTTCGGTGAAAGTAGAATGCCTAGTTTCTCACATAGAGAAGTTAATAAATTACAAGAAAGCATGTATGCACATAGTTCAAGTCAGTAGTTAAATAAAGATGTAATCTTAGAGACTCCCTTTGATATTCAGAAAGAGTATCTTATTCTTCCACTGTATCATGAAGCTTTGCAATTCAAAAGCTGAGGTTTTGTGGGGGTTTTTTGTGTGTTTTTTTCAAGCCATACAGAACTGTAAACATATTGCAGGTTTCCTGATCTACTGTGCAAGAACTGGAGCTAAAGACAGGTACCTACAGCACATGACCATTAAACTGACTAATGGAGAACTGGCCTGCCTTAATGACACTGCAGTTGGCTTTTAAAACATATGGCATTTAGCCTGCCCTCCTGCTTCTTAACCCTTGTTAATCCAGTTGTTTTAAAATATACATACAACTTGATTCATAAAGAAAATGAAATCTCAGCTAAAAATCACATTTTCTAGCAGAAAGGGGTAGATAACAGAAGCAGAAGGTAACTCTTCAACCATTAAGGGTGTTTCAGTCATGCACAATCAACAACATATTACGCTGCCGTAAAGATGAACTAGTTTCATCCAGCTGAGTATGCCCTAATGATGTGCTTTGCACAGTACAAGAGCCAAAGCTTTAAAGCTCCAAAATACTTAAAAACAGTGCTACAGTTAGACACAGCAAACTGGAGACCTAGATTTCAAGTCTTGCTGTTTGACAAAATGGTGCCTGTTCTACTTTTCTTCCCTAGAAATATTATAACCCGTGTAACTGTGCCATCACAGGTTCCAACTATGCCACCACTACATAAGGAGAGATGGAAACACCTGGCCTAGCATTTGTCCTACTTAGTGATCACGTAGATGCTGTTTGCTGAAGGCTCATCTAGAAATGCAAATAATTAAATTTGATCTGTTGGAAGGACTAAATCAACGAAAGGAGACCGACAGCAACTGTACTGAAATACTAATTGATACACACAGCCAAACTCTCTTGAACTTCTCATCATCAACAGCTTCAACCCATAACCCACTTTTCCTATGACATAGTCTGTGAATTAACAGCTCCAAGAGATATCTTTTTCATACATCTTAAAGAATATGCTCTATATTAAAAAAGACTATAAAACCAAAAACTCTTCACCTTTAGAGTATGCAATTTAAGCCTAGCCTACAGTACAATAAATTGCTGTCATTATCCCACCTGTCAATGGCATTCTGGACATGTCATTTTTCATTACAATTTTTCGTTCCCCCATTCTGCCATATGGAAATTCCATTAACAGACAAAACAGCGAGTGTAACTTCACTTAAGGAGTCAACTACACACAGTAAGAGTGACTTTCTGTCTGCGCTCAGTTACCGTCTTAGAAATGCTTGTAAGAACACTACGTAAGGTCAAATATAAGCATGATTTTTATCTGCCTGAATGTTGTTCATGTTTCTTCACAATCAGCACTGTGAAGTAACTCATTTCTGTATTTTCCCTCTAAGCATATTCTCCCTCTAAAAGCACCTAAATTCCTTTTTCTGTAGCATTCTAGAACCGACACTAGAACCAAATCTCTTTCTGACTCACTAAGCGAGCATGTGGGGGCTGGGCAAACGAGCATTTGTAGCAGAGTCACTTCTCCCATGTTAGAAGGAATTAGAATTTTAATGTAATAGGCAAAAATACTTCACAGTAAGACACACACATTCTCTACCTCGTTCCCAAAGCCACGGCCAGGAGCAGCACAGAATCTGGCAGTAAGGGAAAAGCACCATGACCTGTCAGCACCACGAAATTCAAGAAGTTTAAGGAATCCCATCCCATTAGCTGTCACAGACACCCAGAATTCCAAAGGAGACACAATCCAGAGATAATGGGATCGTCCCATTCAAGTACCAGATAAATGAAAAGAAATTTGGGAGAATGAGAAGCCACTCCCAGATTTCAGGCAAACACAGAAATCCCATCTGAGAGGTATTCCAGTGTATCAGAACTTGTAACTCGAGTCAACAGTGAGGTACATACATTACAGACAAAGCTTCTTTATCTGGGTCCACTCAGAGGAGACCCTTAACTGAGGATCTGTGTTTTCCTGGAACTATTTCAGACAGTGTCCTTGAAAGAAATGAGAATATCTAGGCCCCAAAGCCACAATGCAAAATAACATATTGAGAATTTCACATAACACACAGAAGTCACACGGCACCCCAATTCACACAAGTTATACAGCTTATAAAGATGGGTCATGTTAATTCTTAACGATCAGCAGACTGCCCACAGAACTCCCCTAAGATCTGCACAAGAACTTCTGACTGGACATAGAGAAAGGGAACCCCAAAAGCCATCAGCTGACACATGAAAAAGGAGTCCAAAGGGTTCTGGGCTACCTGGTGCCCAATCCAGGAAACTGTGCTTTGCAGTCGCTGGCTTGCCACCCTAACTCTGTCAAAGAAGCCGAGAGAGTACTGCACCACCCTGCTAAAGAAGGAAGCGGAGCTACCTGGGGCCCTCTCTGCTGAGGAGGAGATGGAATTTGCCCGTCCACTTCCATCACTTGCCATGGTGTCCTGCAGAGGTCCTTTGGTGTCCTGCAAGAGTGAGAAAGTGAATTAAATCTATATTAAAACTGCAAGCACCTACAAAATACTCCTTTCATACAGCTTTAGCTTGTAGTAACAAAATGTGACAGGCAGAAAGATCACCACCACAAAGGAAAACATCATCTAAGGGGGAAGGTCAGTTTGTAGCGTTCAATCTTAACAGAACTTTCATGCGAAGAGTCTACCACAGAGCTTGCTCACACAGAGAATGCGAAAACGTTGAAAAGTCAGTTGAGGAGACAAATTAAGTCTAATATGCCCTGGATTATAAAGACAAAAACACAGACACCCTTCTGTATTACACAGTAGGTCTAGGTCCCACGTTTAAAACACAAATGCTTCCATTACAATTATATAGGGAAAAGGATACCCTTTCTTTCCATACAATTTCACACTAACAGACAGCAAACATTCAGAAAAGACAGAGTGTCATCTTTACAGATGCAAGGGAGTTAGAACTTCAAGTTTCAGAAGAAACGCGAATAACTTGTTTAATCTTAAGGAAAAGCAAAACCAGTCACGTAAGTTATTTAATCTCTACATGGACTGAATAAGCATTTCAGTATAACAAGAATACAAATCAAAGTACTGTTCTAAGTGGAAAAGTACATTATTTTATAATAAGAACCATGAAAAGTGATAATTGCAAGCTTTTAATGAAAACTTATAGAACTGTAGGACTTTACAACATAATAATGCTGTTAGATGCATTCTGAATTGTTCTACCTTCACAAAAAGAAAAGCATATTTACTCTTTCAGTATTAAGAATCAACACTTATTAACCTGACATGCCAGATGAAAAGAATGAGTTACCTTTCCTGACACTGCTGGCCTCTTCCTTTGAGCATAACCGGAGAGTCGGTAACAGTAGTGGGGCTTACAGTAGAATTTACCTGCAGACAGAACATTAACGATGGTCGACAACGAGAACACAGCACCTTAACACAATATAAATGTCCATCTCACGGCAACTTATTTCCTGTTGTCCTTCCTTCCTCTAGTTTAATCAGTATGCATGGAGACAAGCACTATCTGAAGTTCTAACTCCAGCCCTCCTCACTCCCCCGCCTAGCTAGCTCCCCTTCCATTGGGTGCCTGACAGCCATTGAGCATAATATCCTATCAAACACCAAAGCAAAGCTGTGAGGCTTGTGTGGTATCACATGCTAACAATGCGGCAGTGTGTGAGGAACAAAGAAATCATCACATGAAAAGCTGGCAGAAGCACTTTTGGAAAAAGCAAGAATGAATACAACCAGCAGAGGAAAGAGGGAGAGGAGGGCATTAACTCCCAGAGAACCACCTCTGAAAACACACAGTAATTACGTGTGGAACAGGCAATCGAGCATTGAGTCACTTTCACAATTAAGACCAGTTGTGACACTAATCCTTTAGTAACGCCCCAGAAGTCTAGATGGGTTTTCACCAGTATCTGAATGCTGTCCTAAAGACAAAGCAGCACTAGCGATACCCCACTGCAAATAATAACAATAGGAGCAAATTGATGGCACAGTTATCTTCCCATGCACCTTTCCTACCATATCCTGCTGAGTGCATACAGCCCACAGCATACCTTCTTCTATCCTGTTCCTACAACTTTCCCAACACATTTCAGATCTATACTCTGACCTTTGCTGCTTTCTACAGTTTGTCTGAGCTAGTATTAGCACAGTATTTTCTAATGATTTGTTTTGTGACAGAAAGGTGGTGAAAGTTGTATTTCGAGAACTGCCTGCTTAAATAAACATTTGTTAATGTTGAGTCCTTCAAATTGTTTCAGGGGAAACCATCTGAAAAGAGAAACAGTGAAGCCCTTATATACTCAAGCTTTGAACCAGACACTGACTGTAGAACACTACAGGACACTCTCATTCCGAAGGTAGAGATGAATAGCAACCACACACATATATTTTATCTTTCAAAACAAATCCATAATGAAACATGAGCTACATTTTCACAATGATTAGTGGCAGTAACATATTTCCATTTGGTCATATTTGGTGTACGTACAATATGAATTGTCAACCATGTAACAGTTACTTCAGAATCAATGCTATAGGTGTGCTGAGACTCCAAGCTTTGTGTGTGTTTCATTGTGAGCTATCTGGCCATAACTGTGTACATAAGCTGGTTGGCAGAGGAAATCTCTAAGTCTGGTGGCAAAAACTGTTTCATCACATACAACAGACAGAAGAGCTCAGCTTTGCACATTTAATCAGATACCCCATTACCTCTGAATGCACAAAATAACAGCAGTGCTCAACAACTGCTTTGTCCCAGCTTTGATAATTGATCAAGCTGCTGGTTTTACACACTGATTTCAAAATTATCGCTGGCCCCTTTAAACTTACAAGTCAAGTCCGCTGTCATTCTGGACAAGTAATAATGGGTTTTCTATTCCCTACTGGGTGCCTGGTTTGATGATCCTAAGATTCCTCAATTCTTTGCGATCCAAGCCCATTACTAAAGGTCGCTATATAATTCATCTTCAATACAAATATTATGTTGGTTCTTTTTGCCCCATAAGCCTAGCTGATGTATCCATGGCCATTATCAGTATTTTCAATAAGATTCACCCCAGTTACACAGATATCTATCCATTTTAGAACTTTTCAGTCTGCAGAGAGTATTCTGGAGTTTCATCCTTTAGCACACACCTTACAATTTTTACTTCATCTTTGACTTGATCAATGTGGAAAAGTATTGTTTGTAGCACTTTTTCCTGTTACTTTTATTTCCTCACTAACATTTCTGATGTAGAATCCTCTCTGTCTTAATACCTCACTAGTTTTACATCATTTTGTACATATTCTGAGATCAGAGTAATGACAAATGACAGCAGTGAAAGCAGGTAAAAGTCATACTTTTTGATATACATGAAGCTTTATCTAAAACACCTAACTTCTTTAGAAAATGTGAATTTTCTGCTAAGAAGCAACAAATACAACAGTGCCACTCTTTGAAGGATGTTACTCTTCAGAAGTGACGTGCAATTTGAAATCAGAATTTTCAACACGCTTATCTTCTGGGTGATAAAATGAGTTTCAACTGCTGCTGTACCGTCTGGATTTTCAGGTCTGTTACGTATATTTAATGCTTCCCTTAATCCTTTGCATGTTGGACTCTCTTAACTCAGTCATCAATAAATTTATAAGTTTTGTAATTGTATTCCTTGCTCCTCAGTCTATCAGACACAGAAAGAAAGAAATACTATTGAATCATCTGTAACTACTCAACTTCCACGTCCCATTTTTCCCCACTAAAATAGAACTTAGTCTGTTACTATCAGATATCATAGCCCCTGATTATGAACTTCCTCTTCTTTTATATCTACAATGTAGAGCTCTACTGTTGTGTTCTCTTAATAAGTAAAAGCTGTTTATGTCTGCCCTCAACATGTCATGTTCTCTTAAATAAAAAACAAACTAAATTTAAAACTAAACTCATTTAAAACTAACACAAGTTTCCTCATTTAAATGGCATTGAAGGAACAGTAAAGGATCTAACCTTAAAAGATAGCCGCCAAACCATTTTAAAGCCCTCAACCACTATTTGTTTTTTTCCATTCCAGCAGCTATTCTTACATTAACTCCTCACAGCTCTCAGCATTACCTGGCCAAAGGAAATCCACAGAGCTTCAACAGTTTCAGAGAATATCTCTGGAACTGAAGTTACTCCACCTCTTAACTCACCAAATAATTCGTAAGCAAACAGCGAGATGTGAATTCACTCGACAAACTTCCAGGACAGTTAAGAGAATTCTAGCAAAAAAAGCAATTTCTCTTACCATCTTCAATATCATAGGCATAAGATGACAACCGCAGAGTGGTGGCACAGTATTCACACTTGAAGCAACTGCGGTGGAAGAACTTGCCTTCAGCACTCAGCCTTTCCATCACATAGACTCGCTTGCGGCAGAAGTAACAGACATCACTGCCTCCCAGGTTCTGGGGGAATTCCTTTTTGAGCGAGCCCTAAACAGAAACAACCGTGATTAAATTTGTGCATGTCCATTCTCACCAGGACCACGTGGTTGTATTTTCTCTTCATCTTTGCAGAGATATGAGGAGCATCTGGATGCCGCTGTTCTTTGACACACGGATGCTGCAGCGCTGTGACAAAATTCACAGTTTTAGCCAGGAAAGCAAAAACTAACCTTGAAGTCCAGTGAAGGTCCTAGGATGTCGTGTCTATGTATGTGAGGAGTAAATTGGGCTCTGGATGGAAAAGTGGACACATGTACTATTAACAGTGACCTTGAAATAAATGACTGAGGGAGGCATATGATAGAAAGGCAAAACCATTAAGGGACCCCTCAAACTGCAATTCTTAGATCAAAAATAGTACCTCCTCAAGTAAACAAAGATGTAGCCGCAGTGGATCAAATACATCTTCACAAATATGACCAGCAGTTTGTCAACTGGTTGTAGCTAATCCTTGAGTGCTGAGATTAGATTCAGCAATTTGCAGGGAAAATGAGGACAAGAGAGAGGGTGGATGGAGAAAGGGAAGTTAAGTCTTTTACAAAGCTGCTATGGATTCCACCAGCTGTACTAACAACTGGACACTCACAATACTTCGGATCTACGGTACATCTAATCACAAACACACATCATCTTCTGCACATCATCTTACCAGTTCCTTCTTGTCTAGAAGGGTTTTGGGTTGCTCTTTCCTTTGAAGCTGATTGGCTATCTGCTCAGCCAATGAGCTCACTCCGCCTGTGTACATCTTTATATACTTCTACCAGATGGATGGAGTAAAACAAAAGGGAAGTGAGAAAAGAAAAAGAAATAAAAATTACAAAAATGACTAAAATGATAATAGGTTAGGTGGTGAAAAGGTGCAGAAAGGTGAAACCATGCCAAGACAGTGGACAATATGGAGTGACAAGTAATAACAGCAAAGCTAGTGTCATCAGTAATCACTGCAACGGTACAGTATCAACTGCAGCTATGAAAAAGACGGTTTGCATTTTGTGTTCTCTACGTGCTCTGGAAATACTATGATGATGAAGAAAGCCAAGTTTTTTCTTGCTTATGGGGCACTTTGCACCTGGAAACCCAAACACATTCACTTCTCAAAGATGAAACCAAATATATAGGCTAAGATTTTAGGTTCCAGGTAAAACTGGCATCAGAATCAAAGACATTTTGGAAGACATGTCATAGAGACTAATGTAACATGCTGACTGCAACAGTTTATTTATATGCTTAGCACCTGAAACAAATTCATTTAAAGTGCATTCACAGAGCAGGAAGAAATCCTGAACTCAGGAACTCACAGTCATTCAAAACTATCACTTTTTCCAAAGCTAAAAATACACAGAAGTTTAAATGGAAAATGGTGGCAAGAATCTCATCCAACACTTTAAAGCCATACCTACAAACATCTGGAACATGTATTTGCTCAACACTGAACATGGCTTTATGACTAGGCTTTTCTCCATCATGGGTATTGACTGACACAATAACTGTGGATAGCTAAAAACTCTCCAGTATTCTGGAGAAACCCAGGCATCTTGGCAGTTACACTAGATGGTCTAAAGTGAGTGTTTGCAAGCCATGTTCAGTCACTGCAGGAGCAGAGGAAGTGATTTTCAACGGAAATAATTTCAGCCATCATCAATAATTACATGGTTAAGAAAACGATGTGCTTACATCCGTGTTAGCTTAATCACACTGCACACACCGCGAATTTGACTCAGCAGAGCAGCAAAGAGCACGCCAAGCAATTTTTCTTTTCCAAACTAAGAAGTGTTATGAATGTTTCTAGCTGGAGTCTCCTCAGGAAACAAAGGAGCAGAGAGACACTGCCTTCTGGCAAGTGCAAAATCACTAGGCTAACAGTATCTTGAAGGAAAAGACTGAACTCTTCTCTCAAAATTCCCATTACCATACTAGAACTAGTTATTTCCCATAATTAACAAAGCAGCGTATGTTTCACAAGTGTGGTTATTAGCCCTTTAGAAACGTTTAAGACCTTCACATATTCAGACATGAGAAAAGCAGGAAGCGTCACAAAAATCTGCAATCCATCACAGGATGGTATTTCAGAGGGAAAGGGGTCTGAAAACAGCATGCTCGGACATCACAGATGGTAGTTGCTATCACTGAAGTCCTAATTCCTCTAGAGCTGTGTCACTACAACAAAGGAGGTTCATTTCTGCCCACAAAGAATTTATACTCGCTCATCTCACAGGCTTGCCTACTAAATCCAGCCCAAAATGTTGAGCACTTGCAGTACTTACGTATGCAAGAAATAACACAATTTGTCTTTCAGAATTTTCAAGCTTTTCCAGGGGAAGCAGGTGCTTTCAACAGAAATTTTCTTTCAGCTGGAACTGCATTTCAACTGTACAAGATCTGATTTGAAACCTTCATCCAACCTTAACTGCAGGTGCTTCAGGATCTTTACATTTCTATCAACACATATAAAGGTTTGTGCCTGAAAACTGATTACGCCAATCTTTAATCACAACATCTGGGACAATTTGGTGCTGGAAACATAATTGCTGAGCTTGATTTTAGGTTCTGTGGTTCTCTACGTATACATGACAGTTGGTCTCATATTGGATTTTTAACGGAGCACTTTAACTTTCCTTGGGCAAGTATCTTCAAGATATGCAACGCTTTGAAACATTTTCAATGGTGAGCAAAGAACCACTTCAGCTTAGTTCAAATCAAATTCCTATTGTTTTCCTGCATGACAGCTGCAACTAGATGAAATTCCCAGAGATTTTTCAGAAAGCCAAAGTATTCTGTATTTCATACCATCAATTAAGCACATACACACAAGCCCATTCTGTAGTTTGGCCCAGAATCTCAACAAAAGCAGCAAGCAAAACAAGAAAGCTTTATTCCAAAGCTAGACTATTAGTGCTCAAAAAAAAACAACAACAACACCATTTTGAGAGTGAGATGTACCAGAAGCTTTTACATTTGCACCAAAAGTAGCATATATTTAATTTCAAACTACTTTATGGCTGACAACAAGCTATGCCACACGCTGCCTGATTTCTCAGTTGTGCATGACTATGCACAGACATTGCATTTTGCAGGTGAAGTGTTGCAAGCCTAGCCATCTCTTGTGGTTTGTCCTTGGCCGATGGGCCTAGGGTGGTTAAGTGACACAGCCGAGTGCACCTAGCAATGCTCAGGCCAATGCTACCTGTCGAAGAGAGTCAGATGAAGGTGAAGAAGGGCGATTAGAAGAACGGAGGCTAAGGGAGAGCTCCCACTGGTCAACAAAGAATCGGCGAGACGGTTCAGTCTCAGGCTAAAAAATAAAATAAGAATCACCAACAATCATACAAAGATATGAAGGAAAACCAAGTGAAAATAAAAACAAAAATTCAGGCCCTTCTGCCCACCACAGAAAAATAATATTCTGCATGACATTTGTAGGAAAACTTGGGAAAAAATGTCCAGTGCATCTTTAGTTTCTCCCTAGTGAGGCAGAGTATGTTATTCTTAATTTGTCCTTTATTACATTTTAAGTCACTGAGGGACATTTGGAAGCAGTTACCTACTTCCACAGATGTCCAGCCTCCTGTAGCCCAACCAGCTAAGCCACTGGCATAGATCCCAGATCAATTTCCTCTGTTCCTCCTGTATCTCCTGTTGTTCTGTATTACTGGCTCAAGACACTAGGATTGTATTTCAGGCCACATGAGACCTCTTCTACATTTTAACTATAAATGCAAAAAAAAAAAGAAGGATCCAGCTCTCCTTCAAGGTGGGAGAAATTAACTTGTAACCAGTGCCTACAAGTAGCACTAGTACAAAATTTCCAGTACAAAATTTAATGTAAGTAGATTTGAAACACCACAGTAAAAATAATTAAACAATATAATGCAATCTGCCATTTCTGCTTATCAAGTGGCAAAGAGTAAATCCTTAACTGAGAATGTTCATCCTTCTGAAACAGGTCCTTCACATGAGGACAGAAGATATGGGCTTCCAACATACTTTCCTCATTACCTTTATGGCTAATTAATGCCCATCTTCCAATACAATCAATGTAAATAGGAGGAAAAGAAATGGTAGCTAGACATATCAGACAGTACTGGTAGGAACTCTGCATTCCTTAAAATTACTATCTGGAAGAAAAAAAAAATGTAAATTTCAAATATTTGACTTCCTTTTAAAAGAATATTATGTTTTACGTTACAAAAAGGACAAAAATAAACATCGTGAAGCTGCTTGGCCCACAAAAATAGTCATTTATAGCCACTTAGAAAAATCTAGCTTTGAGATTAAACCAACTGAGCACAATACAAAATAGGTGGGTTTTCAGAAATACAACTGTACATTATACACTGATTTTCTGTACATAAGATCATCAATACTTAATCAAATTGCTTTTCTGAAAATTTCTTACTTTCCCTGAGCTCACTCTTACTACTCTACTTTTTCTTAATTTCCTTCCCTAAATCCCACACTGTAATCTATCACGGCCTGCAGTGTTCCAACATCTGTTTCCTTCTTTATCTCTGCCTTACCCTCTTTATCCTTTCCTCCACTTTTTGTTCTCCATCTTTACTATATTTTCTCTCCTCCTTAATTCAACACTGTAGAGAATTAAGATTTTTTTCTCTGCAATGCAATACTGTTAATCTTCTCCACCCTCAAAAAGAGCTGGAATGTGCTAGATAGCAAGAAGAATACAGGAAGTAGATGTCTGAGTCCAGATGTCAACTTTTGCACTATTATTTCTACACAATAATGAAACACATACGGGCATGCTATCCTTGGATCATGCCTGAGATCTTCAGTTGTGTCACCCATTAACAAATAGATGCTGGTCTGTTTAAAGGAGTCTCCTTACCCACACTTACATGGTTTCTTCTATGACCGCAAAACCCTATCTCAAATCCAGTCAAAGGGTCACTGTTCCTTCCTGGAGAACATCTTTACTGATTTTAGTCAGCAAAGACTGCATCCCCAAAGAACAGCAGTTAAGAGTGACCTACTTGTTACACATTTCATTTTGAGATGGCTTGGAAAAGTTATGTCCACCATCACTTAAGTCAACAGTGTTTGCTAAAAGTACTCTCCAGTTTGCCAAAGGCTGTAGAAGATAACCAAAAACAGAAATGGGGCAAGGAACGAGGAACAAAAGAAGCCACGGTTCAAACTGGCACACTCCCATATGCCAGAGAAGACAAACAGGAGAGAAAATTAAGCACAAAAACAAACCAACCCAAAAATGCACAGCTGAATCAAAGAAAATTGACACAAGCTGCCAACTCTGTTGTTGGAAATAATAATACAGGAAGCATGGGCACAAAAGTAGTACTTCAGAGCCAGGAGTTATGCTTGGAAAATGCATGTGTTCTTGCTTCCAGCAGCAAGTAAAACTGGGGAGCAACTGACTGGAAACCGAGCACCGTGAGATGATTTGATCCGGAGTCCAGGTTTTCAAGCATGTGCACTGAAGCTTGGAGGCTGCTTTTTACCCTATTGATTACACTGTTTTGTGAAACAGAAGCATTCATCAAGGAGAGTGTTAAAAGCTATCAAGTCTGATAGAAAATACTACACCAAATAAACTTGCTCTTTTGTTTTTATGCACAGGACTGTGTGCAGCAATGGTCCCTGTATTTCGGTGAGCTCTTCCACCTGTGTGACCCCAGATGCCAGCAGTACACAGACTGACCCACTGGTACAGCACACAGGCAGCTGGGCTGTAATCACCTGATGCCTCGCTGCAGGCCTGGGCTCCAGGAGGGCAGCCAGCTGACATGCCCTTTGTTCAACATTCTCAGGCACTTGGTCATCAGAAAACAAACGAGGAGATCTCTGTGAGATAAGGAAGGAGGGAGGAAGTAAATAAACTGGAGGAAAAGGAAAAAAAACAAGTCCCAAAAGGAAATCCAGACAAAAGGTATGAAATTCACATGCAGAGCAGTGAAAGAAGCTCCCCTCAGAAGACTGTTTTCGTTTCTGTTGTGTACTGGATTACTATTCTAATGGTGTGCTAAATGTTGAACCTCCAGGCCAGGAGAAAAAACAGCTGAATTAGACACAAGCTGAATTCTTCACAGCTCTCCCACAGCCACAACAGCTCTCTGGCATTACCATCCAAAGAACCCCCACCACTCTACATCAAGATGTGGCTTTATCGTGCACAAAGGAACTGATTCACCAACTCATTCTATTACAGTTCTTTTTTTTTTGTCCAGGATTTCCTTTACGCATCTAAACCCGCATATATTTGTGTTTCTCAGATCTTCTGCACAGAAACACACATTTTTAGGCTAATGGATTTCAGTTTTCATAAAGAATGAATTAGTCTCCTTAAAGATGCTGGTAGTATATTAAAAGAGAATGCTGTACTTACCAACGAGAGGATGGTTAACGAGACTGGCTGGTTGATGCAAAGCAGAGCAAAATCAAACAGAAGTTTCAAGTTTGCTTCTGCACTTGTCTGCACTGCCATGTCAACACACCCCAGTCACAACATTTCACACCTCTGCTATTCTGGTCCTTCATATCTGTCTTGCTAACATGGAAAAAAGACCTGGCTTGGGGCCTGCTGTACAGAGCAGGAGTACCACTTGCAACACCACATAGCCTTCAGCTAATATGTTTGTAGTATTCAAAAGTAAATGGAGCAGGACCTACAAACCTGTGTGAAGAAACCTCAGGCTCTGTCAAGAAAGCCAGAGTTCTGCTACATGGTGCTGAAGCAGAACAGAAAACTGGGTTTACACCCAATCAGTGAGAAACATTTTTCCCATTCAAATGCATTCATAATACTCTCTATTTTCAGCTGCTTTCAGTTCCACCTACTCCTCTCTACTAGATCATTTTCACTAAAACTAGGGCCTATTATAAAGCTGTGGGTTCTGTGTCACTGCAGACACATGCTCATTCATTTTCCACTGCCTGTCAGAAAACATTCGGCCCACAAGTGCCTTTTGTGTAGAACACATTTTTTGAAGTTGTAACAGTTTTATAGCTGGCTATCACTTATGACTTCATTCATTAAAAGCCTTTACTGGAATGTCAATTAATTTGCCAATATGAATACAAATCAACTCATTCTTTTGATTGCCTCTCTCTTCCTTTCCCATGCTTCTGCACAATACTGAACCACTCAGACAGCCCGCTGAGTATTCTATTAATAAGAAGGTTTCAAAGTCTCCATACTACATAATGCCTCATCTTTGGCCTGTAGGAGGCAGGATGGAATGCCAGTTGTTTAACCATCCAGAAAGCAAGCAGCGAACACAATGCAGCTGTGTTCACATGAATTAGCACAAAACATAACTCTTCTTGTTCTGCTGAAGCCATAGCATACTTCAATAAAGAGGTGTAAGAAAAAAGAAGAACGGGAAGAGATCAAGTGCCAAATACATGGCAAAATGAAAGCATATAGCAAACTGTTGATGAAGGCTTGTTATGCGTTTACGTGAGCATCACACAGAAAGAGTCACTCCTAATTGCAGTTGCAGCGTGTTAACAGCAGCATTAGGTAAGTGTGTTTCACTACATGGTACATTTGCTCCCTGAATTGCACACATCCAACACGGCATTGTGTCATCAGCATCCATGCCATTTGTTCATGCTGTTTACCCTTTCCTGTCTGGGACTCTGCTCCCCAGGATATCCAGCACCAGGTTCCCTGTATCTCTGCAGGCAACAAATTATGATCTTAATAACAATCACAGACTAATTTCCTAGTCAAACAGACTTCATCTTACTTCGTTGACAATGCAAGCAGAAAAGAAGTCATAATGAAAGATAAGTATTTTATTAAGAAGAATATTCTAAAACTGACAATAATGACTTGGCTCCTGTAGGGAAGATTTAAGAAAAACAGTCTATATATCCTCATATCGAGTCAGTTAACCACAGTTAGTACAATAAAGATAGTAAGACACTCAGTACAACTCATACTGTGATGTTAGGTCAAAGGAAGTAAACAGAAGTTTAAAAGAAGTGGCAGAAAGACTCCATTAGCCGTGCAGAGAGAGTTTTAAAAAGACAGCAGTGTAAGAAGGACACACATCCACCTGACCTGCCACGAGGCCTTGCGCCAAGACAACTTCAGAGAAATAATGAGGGGAGAAAAATCTCACCAAAGACTGACCCCTCAACTGGCTCTAAGGGATCAGCTCTGTAGCACACAATGAATATATTTCTCAGAATTAAAAGGAGGAAGGTTTTGGGTTTTTTTTAGCAAAGAGACACACAAAAATTTTCAGTCACAACACAGAAAATAGTGAAACATATCTGGACTTCAGTAAGCTCTGGTGACTGAACTAGGCACATGAAAGACAGGACAAACAAAACACTCCGAGAAGAGAAGAAAGGGTAGACAGAGAGCTAAAGGGTCCTCAGTTACTGAAAGCCCTTTATTTCATATGGAAAACGATAGCCCTATAGTAGGTTGAAAAGTAAGTTTCACCACTACCTTCACTTCTCTATCTGCAAACTTGGGGAAAAATTGTTGTTTTCTCATAAAACTTATCTGTTAAAATCTTCAGAAGGCTTTCACAAGAGGAAGGCTGCTAGCTATATCACAATATCTACTGATACAATTCCCCATTACAGTCAATTCATTTGAGCTGCAGATTTTGTCCATTCTACCCAGACACGCATCCCCGAATCCTTCTTTGCACCGCGCTGTCCACAGTGTGCCCAAGAAATAATTACTCTTCTGTTAGGACAGTTTTAAATCAGATCAACAAGCCACCCCAATTTGTCTTGCAGGTGCACAATCTGACACAGAAGAGGTGGCAGAGAACACATGGGTCAGAAAGGAATGGCCCTTCTCTGCTCTCCTTAAGGGTAATATGCATTTATAGAGTTGATAAGCCAACAGGTGCTCAGAAAAGAAACATTATCTATCTTTGGGGAAATTTACTTGTGTAATTACTATTGAATGTATGGGATGTCTCTGGCATTGCAGCTGCCTTTTTATCACTTAAAGATTAGTTCAAGGTTGATGAAGGAGTGGAATTTATTACTGCAGTAGAAAAATTAAACAAAAATAATACAACTGAAAGAAGCAGGATGACCATTTACAACAAACAAGCATTTAAAGATTTCAGGGAATATTTGACTAGAAAGACAACAAATACACACATCTGGCTGCACATGTATTTGCTATGTGCAGAACAAGGCTTACATCGAATCCAGACTAAAATAGACAGAACGCAAAGTCTTGTTGAGACAAAGGACTGAGTGTGGAGGAAACAGAAGGATGAAATCAGATGTATGCAGGGCACAACAACGGTTCACAAAAGCACTTCATACAAGTAAACTTGAAAGAGTTTCACAGATAAAAGAGGAAATTCTCAGTCACACTTGTATAAACAAAAAGCAGAGATGGAGAAAACTTGTAGTTTCCATCTCTGAACTACTCCAAAAAGATTAACTTCTGTGTAGGAAAAAGGAGTTTTTTCTTAGACGGAGGCATCTCATTGGATTTCTAAGCAGCATCTATACGCTTTAAGGGTAGACTTGACCCTTCAATTTCCTTTCTACTTTGCTTCAACTCAAAACTGAAGAAGGCTGCTGTGATTACCAATTACCCTACAGTGAAATCTCAGAATCTCCAGTGCATCAGATCATAGTGAGAAAACACCATACCGTGTGTCTAATCTAAGATTTTGATGGAGCTTTATCTACACGTGAAAAAAGGAAAATTGGAAATGTATTTATAAATGGGATATCTGGTAATTGATTTAGTCACTTGTACAAGCAGTAATGAAGAGAGAGGGACAGAGCATGCAGAGGGAATCACCTGCAGCCTGGGATATGGTGGAGAGGAAGGTGGAGTGGAAGAAGAGAGCATGATCACTTTTTTGGGGCAGGTCCGAGAACGTTCCTTACTCCTCATCTTTTTTTAAAACAGAAAAAGAAATAAAAAATTATAATAATGGTAGGAAAGCTAAGACAACATTTCCATTCATTGACTTTGGGAGGACAGGCCAGAATGTGTAAGCTGAGAGACTGCAATCTTCTGCTCATACGTCTTACTAATGATCTAAAAGCCACATTTTACTGAAGCTGAATGAGGTAAATTTTTCTCCTGTATTCACACGATCACGTCTGTTTTGCAGAATAGTCTACAAACAGCCAATAAACATGTAATTACAGCAATAACCAACTAAACCAACCGTTTTTGACTCAAGAAGTTACTCACAGCCAAATATACAGCTTGGAACTCTCAACAGCGGAACTGGACTTCACTTTTTGCTTCATGAAAAACTACTTATTGCTGTGCTCTGCAGAGCTTAAGAATATCCCTTGCGTTAACCTAATTACTCTTGCTTGCAGTTCATTAGCAATACAATTCAAGTCACGGTGCTCTGTTCTCAGCTTCAAATCCATTTCCTCCGCCTTACAGATATTAAACCATCTCAGGTAAATTAAATTGCACTTTGCCATTCTACTAGATCAGAAATACAGCTGTTTTAAATGCAATATGTAGACATCTAGTAGTCTGAAGACTGCACAATGCAGTTATATCCTCGTTTTTACACACCAAAAGAACACCCCTTCCTAGTTCTCTATGTCACTGTTATGGATAGCCTTTAAATGTATCTTCTGCCTGTTCTTTTTACCAGAGCATTTCTGGTAATTGTTGCACTGGAAAAAATAAAATTATTAAAAAAAAAAATCTCCTGTACCTGGAACGGCTGTTAGATAGCCTTTAAAGAAAGAGCATGCTGTATATATATACATGTATATATATACAGATGTTCACTGTGGCCCTGACAGCTGAGCTGGCACTAACGTCTTTCGGCTGTTCTCTTCCCCTTCAGCAAAAAAGTCAATTCTAATTCAAACAGATGCTACACGCAGCTTAAACTAAGCCACATGACTTTGCACTGAAGTGGATGGGGAACATTTATACACTCAGCCTTGAAGACACTAATTTCAAGCAGAAAGGGTGGCAACTCTTTCAACCACTACAGCTGTTTATAGGCTGTCATCTAACAGCAGCCTAGTTTGCATTTCAGATTTCAGTATATCCACAAGGTTGTGTAATTTTCCACAGCAGATCATAATATATAGCATTAGATAGGATGTAAGATCCATTGCTGAGCATGCAAAGAGAAAGATGGCTACAGGAATGAGGAAAGAAAATCCTGTCAACATATTCAAATGAGAAATTAATTAGGAAAAACAGTATTGGTAATGTAAGCTCCTTCTGCTGAGATTTCAGCTCCAACTGACTGTAGCCATTTCATTCATTACATGTCTTCAAAAATCACAATCATAACAGAGCTATTGAGAAATGTTTATATTGCTGCACTTATATTTCAGGGAACCATCTCAAAAGAACAAGTATCAGACCTCCAGAGGCAGAAGAGATCTGCATTATACAGCATGGGATTTCCGTCTTACAAGCAACACATCAGATGTCTTTGCACACATCAGTGATTTTAGCTTGTGCATTACATTCTTCTTGTTGTGAGGACATCTCTGAAACTATGGCAGAAAACTGCTGAAAACTGTAAACCGAGAGTCTGGAAAATCAGGATGAAATTCAGTTTAATGAGCTAGTCTCCCATACCATACTCAAAGAGTCATATATTCTTCTGGATAGACTATATGGCTTCATGATCCTAGAGAAGCTCAAAAAATATGACTGCCCAAAAGCATTGAGAACAGAAAGCAATAGTATGCAACATGGAAGATGTTTTTGCACAGCAAGGAGTTAATTTGAGATTAACCATCACACACAATCCAGACTTGTTAAGGGATATTATGATCATATAAAAACATCCTCATATTTCTACTGCGCACATACACAAGCATTATCTTAATGCATTACTAGGTGCTGCTGAGGGGCTCCTAATAGTGTGAACCAGCTTTAGACAATACAGATGAACATTCTCAATGTGTAGTTCAACAAAGAAAATACTGCAATCCAATTCATGAGGAAAATGCAGGCCACGCTGAATGCACAGAAGCAGTCTGAAGAGGTTTCTAATGTTTCAAGGTTATGCCTTTGGAAGAGAGAGAGCACATCTTGTGATGAAAGTAAAGACTGCTTCAGAATAGATTCTGCCAGGACTTTATTCGTATTTTGTTGTATCAAGCCATCCCTAGCCTACCTTTACAACACACACAAGAGACACTCTGCATTATGATCTGATTGCATTGCTGGTCTGATAACTCTTTTAACTCTAGAGCAAAGCAAGATCTTAGACTTAAACTGATAAGCAAGTACGGCTAAGGAAGTTCATCTGTCAGACAGTGGCAGACCACAGCCCAAGGCAAATGCAAATGCAAAACCAGTGGTCCAAGATACAGGGCCAAACCTATCAATCACAGCATAGAAAACCGCCCTTCTCCCAAGAACCCCTTAGGACCTCAACTTCACCCTGCCTGTGGCCAAGAATATTAGGCAATAAGTTGTTTCCCTCAAAAGCAGGTCACCACTTTGTCCCCCTGGAAACCGCTTTGCTCCTCTTCAAAAGACTCCTCGGTAGAAGGCTTCCACTATGTGATATACTTTATGTGGAGTCACTAAAGGAAGATTCTGCTTCTGAACTCTGATGCCTGTGCCAAACAAGAGAACCCTTTCCCATACCTTCATGAGCAGCTCTTCCTAAATCAGCTCTTTACAGCAAACACAAATGCTTCCTGAAGAGTTTGTCAGGAGCCACACCACTCCTTTATAGCATCTCCACAACACGTACAGGCATCCAGCACCAATTCCACTCCTGGTGATCTGCGGCCCAGTGAATAGCTTCGTAGCTAGTGCTTAACGTCACTGCAGAAGGCTGTTTTAGTACTGTAGTAACGCAGTCTCACAGCTATCAGATTCCACATGCCTAAGCAACTAGAATTAGCAGTCTCAGCAGTCAGCTGAAGCACTGCTTCAACAACAACTTCCTGCAGGATGGATTTCTGTCCCAGTTTGACAAAGCTGTCTACTTGGTTCACTGGATGGCTTCTAGCCTCTTCTGATCTCCCATCAGTCCAGAATAAATAGTTCCAAAGGCTTTTGGATAGAGACAAGTGATGTTCTTCATTTCCCCAAGTCCTAAGGAACCTCTGGAATGGGGACATTATGAATTGCTTCTTTGATCCTAATTCTGCAGACTGTGCACCTTGGAGATCCACTTTTACTCTTCATTTGATCGTCAAATTAAAATCACTGCAAAATCCAGCATAAAATCTGCACCCAAGAACCAACCATCTTCTGTTGACACATTAAAGCTCACTCAGGTAAGATTAAGCAAATACTTCAGGAGCAATCATGAATGGAAAACTACCCAAAGACAGCTGACAATGTCATGTTAAATAAAAAAGTCCTTGGAAACTATAATTATTAAATAAAGTTTTTTTTCAAGGATCTGCCCTACATTGCAATGTATATGGAGATGGCTATCAATGTTGAGGGAGACCATAAACTGTATAGTTTCAAACAAGAACAAAACCAATAATAAACTATTTTTGAGAAGAAAATCATTCTCATAAAAATGGGAAACAAAAGTTTGTCCTTTTTGATCAGTTGCAATAGGAGGACAATAAGAACTTCAGTGTTTCACCGTAAAGACTAGATTACAAGGCCTTCATAAAGTTTTAACAGTAGTTTCAAATACAGCTGTCAAGGCTGCAGGGATGGGATCTTCCCCAAGTACAAAATCACAAATCTTAATTCAACTGAACTGAGAAATACAACCAATGCAATCCAGTTTTCTTTTCACTGTAAGGTAGAGGGCACTACAAGCAGTGCTCATCAACTGCACTGGTATTGTACAGCTGTCTACAGCTTTTCTGCATCATTTCTCCCCTGTGTGGAAATGTACTCTTAAAATCTGAAACCTGCCTTAATCATGGATGATGAGTATCCACTTGAAAATACTCATTAGCTTATAAATAAAACTTTGAAGAGATGGCAAAAGAATTAACAAGTCATGAAAACCAGACATAGTGTTGAAATTTTTAAGACAGTCCTAATGACAACAATTCCATTGCTTTGAGTCTTCTTCTTTGGAAATAAGTCTTCTAGATGATGGCAGTGGCCATGACATGAAGCACTACTTGCACTGAATAAACATAAAGTATATCATGAATCCAGAAACATGCAGAAAAGTCAACTTCCAAAGTACTGTCATTTTCTTCCTCTTGACTCCACAGTATGCACTGATCACACTACAACCAAAAGAAAAAGGTGCTTCTCTAAATTATGACTGCCAGAAAAATATATCACAGCACTCTCAGAAACAAGAGAGTGTGATTTTCACAGGGAAAGATGGAAGCAGAGGAAGCAGTAATATAAGTATCCGGTCTGCCTGAAAAGAATGACTGTCACAAGCCTTGCTTTTGAAAGTGTTCTCCTGAAAAAAAAAACCCATGAGTAATGATAATGAGACAAAACACACCAGGGAGAAAACAAAATATGATACCTATTGATTTTTCTTCTGCTGATCCACGTTCTGTCACTCTCTGTGGCAGAGAATCTAAGATATGCATAAACTACAGTATTACAGGACTTTGCAACACAATGAAGGTGATAAAAGTGGCAAGGAAAGCTGGGTCACAAAGAAAGGGAAACCACAGTAGCTGAAAAGTCTCTTCTAACTGCAGAACATTTAACATTTCGTATGAATAGAAAAACTGATAAACAATTTTACTTCTTATATTAACAATGAGCTTCAATAATTACCAATTCCAGAACACTTTTAACCTCTCTGGCTGCAGTAATTGCCTACATGCTCTCTATTCTATTCCACGAAAATAATATGAAAATACCTCAGATAATACAACATCTGCATCTGCAGGCAAAGTTTCCTGCATCTGCAGGCAACCACTGAAGCCCTAAAAAGCAGGAACAAGCATAAGAGGCAGGCTTTGATTTTATTCATTATAAATTAAACTGTTAAAAACAAGAGGCTTGCATTAAAATGATTGGTTTTGCTGGAAAAGGATTGGTTTAAAAAAGGACAGTGAGAGCTGGTGTTGGGCACAGGCAACAGATCATATTCATAATCAATTTCTTTACCTGTTTCCACTGGGGTATAGGAGCTAGACGGCCCTGCTCTCGTCTGCTGGATGGTTGATTGTGAACACGTTCTTGATAAGGCAGGACAGGTTGCTGCATGCAGGTTGCAGGGCAAGAGGGTTGGGAGCAAGGAGGAATGATACAACAGCAACAAAAATTTGAAGAAAGCGTAACAAATGGGAGATACAGTCAGACAGACAAACATTTAAGAAAAAAAAAGAGGGTAGGGGAGAATTCATTTAGCAAGTCATATATGAAAAGGGAGAGGATATTTAAATAAAAATAAAAATAAAAATAAAAATAAAAATAAAAATAAAAATAAAAATAAAAATAAAAATAAAAATAAGGGTGGGGAAATTCATATTTTCTGGACCTGCCCTTTGTTTTCATTGTTTCTTCAATTTAGCCCAGTTATTCAAGACAGCATGCAGTGGCTAAGGAAACATTTTACTGGTAAACAATAGGATAAATGTCACCATTTTGAGATTATCCTATGCTACTAACAGTGGTATGCAATGTAGTGTATGTATACCTAAATTCAAACTAAAGTAGTTAGATAAGGTCCCATTCACCATCTGGCCAGAGCAGCTCAGAGTTTGACACAAGCTATTAAGATAGAGTAAGCACTAGAGCAAGAACTCAGGCACTTAAACCATACTGAGCCTTACATTGCTGATGCTGCACTGCTAGCGGTTATCTTGAAGTGACTCAACATAACTTCAGATATGACTACTTTGCAGTTGCAGTAGTTCAGATGCTGTACTGAATAACCAGCAGTCACCAGGAAGCCACATTTGAATTGATATAAACATTCTGATTGTATAGAACCTCCAGGTATTTACCTGCTATGCTTATGTACAGATAGAAAACTTAATCACAGTTCACAAGCATAAACACATAACCTGATAATGAAAATCTTCAAATCAGACACTAAATTAGAATTCTTAGAGGTTAGAAATGGGATTTTCCTGGACAGCTTTTCCAACAGCAATAGTAGTTATAAATGAAACCTAATTACTGGTAGATATTTTTGAAAGAGACGATAAAACATCACACTGGCAGTAACAGGAAAATGGACTTTCATTAGGAAGTTCACTATCTCAGACCCCTAAATTTAATTTTTTTCTCTTTTGCGTAACCTTCACTCATCCCTAAGAGAGCCTTTGTAGTAGAAAAGCACCATTAGCTTCCAGTCTTGAGGAATTCATTTTATTACTCACAATTTTCTGTCATGATTCCAAAATACTAGAATTTATTGAATATCTCCTACCTGTCTTCGTAATGTTGAGGATTGTACTGGTGCATTCTCCTCAAACTTGGCCAGTAGCTGGGTTGCCATGGACTTGACTTTGTTCTGATTCCCAATGGCAGCATCAATCCTCCTCTCTGTCAGGGCACTCACCAGTGTAGGTCTTTCTTCTCTGTAGCTTCGAGGAATGTCCTCCTGTCAGTCAGTGAGATCGACATTTAACAAGTACATCCAAATTACCTTTTCCACTCTTCCTCTTTGCTGTAATAGGTTTCTACACTGTAGAAAACAAATCTACCACTTTTCATTTAAAACCTTGCATTTTAATTTTCTTTGGTCATCAAGAGCTGCGATAAACTTTCCTCATTTTTTCAACCTTACTTGATACATTTACCTACCGAAGACACCACAGTTGAAACAACCTCATAAATCTACCGATGTAAACCAAATGGATATCTTCACAGCTTCACTGACGATTCCAAGTATTAAATTTTAGCTCACTTACACCTGTTTGGCTATAAGCACGTGATCTATCTGAAGGACTACCTTGTGGAGCATACTGGATATGTATACATTTTGCACTAACTGAGACTACAGATCAAATATGAATGAATCTTCTGCTTCCTGAATGACTTTACTAAATGAAGTTTTATTCTTGATGCACTCATCAAATCAAAGTAAATTGCACTAAAAATAGAATATGAAGGAAATGCAGTATTTCATTTCTAGCGCACTCTTCTCTTGTAGGCATCAATAAAGTATTTTCTCCACAAATAGAACAAAGCATAACCTTTGAAGAATAATTTTAATTTAGAAATTCTCAAATAAGGCCTATCTGGTTATAGAAAATAAAAGGATTGAAGCAAGAATGAAGAATGTACCATATATATTTTTCTCCATTACACCTTCCTTGTTGTAATACTTACGTCCTCAGATTGGCTGGTTTTCCTCCTCTTTCCTGCACCATCCAATTCCTTTTCCTTTTTGTCCTGAAAATAGAGGGAGGAGGTATGAAAACAAGGATAAAGACTCTTGTACATTTCTGGCCTGAGGTAAATGTCATGAGTGCACTTAAGCTTTGCAACACAACTAATTAATTCTCTAAGGTCATTCTTTATCTGTTTAAGGAGAAGGTTTGTTGTTGCTGCTGCTGTTTGTTTGATTTTGTTTGTTTTTCCCTTTATTCTCTTTAGGGATTTCTAGCACTCATATTGGAAAGTCTACCTGACTGAAGTATATCCCCAAATTCTTCCAAAAAGCTAGGATTTTAAGACTGAAGTATCACAAACTGAGAATGTATATTACCAATGCAATTCTGCAATTATAAAGGTCATGTATTGTCAAGAGCTGATGAACATGTGGTTTACAGTAGATACATAGCAGACAGACAGATTTATTTCTAGTACTTGGACAGCAGCATAAGAAACACAAGTGTTATCAGACCTGTAGTACAGTTACCTTTGGAGTGCGTTTCCGAGATATACTTTGTCCCAGTTTACTGAGGAAAGAGATTGGAGATTTGGTACTGGCAATTAGGGCAGCCTTTTCTTCTGCATTCAGATCCACTCTATCTGTAAGTAGAAGCAGGTCGGAGAAGGAATGCCAAGAAATTATTTCTGAAGTGCTGTTATTAAATATATAACATAATGCTTTCTTCATTTTGCCAAAATCAATTCTCCCTCTAGGTTTTATAATGACTGAGAATGCTGTGTTTGTTCACTTTTGTATTTGAAGAGCATCATCATCATCAGTATTAATAAAATGCGTTTGGAGTTTTGGAAATAATACCTAATCGATAACACACAATATATTTTAAAGGCTATTAAACACATCTTTTTTTTTTCACCAGAATTATATACTTGAAGACTCTTAAGATGTTACAAGATCATCAGTAATAAATATATATATATATAGAATTATTATGACACAGAGATGGACAATCTTTGCTTCTGTTAGGCAATTACATTCTTCAGTTCTGATCTGTCTTTCATTCCTGCCTCTCCTTGGCCTGGAGTTACTCTCACCGTTCATGGATGGTAAATAACAGCTATAAACCTTGGCCAGTTTTGAAATTGCCTACTGAACAATTACTAACAAGGCATCTCATATTAGTAAAGACTGATGAAACCCTAATAGCAGCAAGAGAGAAAAGAAGTTGCCTAGTAGCGCTGAAGTGATTTTAAACTTTTGAGGACATTAGTGTGAATTTATTAACTCCTCTTTTTGCTCCTGATATTGCTAACATGGTTAGTAGCAAAAAGGATATCAACAACAATAAGAAGGTAACTTTTTGTAACATAAAGTTATTGAGTAACTGGTTATAAGCTTGTGTGGAAAAAAGCATGAAAATAACACATATTCACTCTGCAGCTGTCTTTACAGATCATAGACCTGCACCAAACTCCTTACCACTTGAAGAGATGGTGTCTTTGAACATCTCATAGAACTGCGTGAGGTACATCACCATTGACAGCTTATCTGGTTCCCCGACAGATGCCATTTCCTTTCCAGTCATAATGGGAGATATTCCAAACTCCTTTTCAGCAATGTCAAAGGCCAACTGGTTATTCTTCTCCACATTGTGTTCATCCAAAGAATCAAAGTCTCTGCAACAGGCAGGAAGAGGGTGTGTAATGAATCAAGTGGAAACCAGTCTTCTGAAAGAATTCGGGTGTTGTTGGGTTTTTTTTTAATCTCTCAAATTTACTTGCCAACAAATTCTTTTGTACTGTAGAGTTGATGAACTTTGCTCATACTTTTTCTTTTTTTATTTGTTATCCTTTCAATAAATCTATTTTTTTTTCGCTTTTAAGAACCTACTGGTACCTCTGCCAGCCAGTGTTTTCCCGTTCTAGAATGAGGTAGCTATTTTACCCACTACAAAGTTTACAGGCAACAACCTCCCTCTTCAGACAGTGAGTCACTACATCTACAAGGGGCAGCCTCAACTTTAAAAAGAATTACTGTCAAAAAGGAGATTATGAAGGTCTGTGTACAGACTTGTTCACAAGAAATTTAACTGAACCCGTCAATCGTTCCTGACTAATTCCACACAGAGAAGAGCTTTCTGACAATAATGCAATCTAGTCCGTACCAATTTGAACTTTAATTCGGTCAAATCATCCATAAAGGAAAATGACAACATGTTTACCTTCATATTCATTAAGCTATTACAACCTTCCACTCCGCTGGTGAATCACCGTGCATTAGCTTCCATCAAGCTTAATTGAATTCATTTCAATCCATTTCTTCGTTAGTCACAAATGCATTGCCTCAGTCTCAATAGTACTAGTTTGAAATAAAACTACTGTTCTGCTCTCCCCAGATCTTCCAAAGAGCAAATTACTTACATTAAGTCTGGACGGTATCTGTGGATAATGGCACACAAAGCTAAGCCACTTTTCCATGACATCGTGAGATCAGTCACATTTACACCAGCATACCCATCTGTCTGCCTCTGGCACCAGCTGAGCAATTTACTAGAGCGAGCTACAGACTCTGTAAGAAATCACGCTGTTAAGCAGAAATACACAAAATCTCTTTTCTGAATTCTAACTACATCATAAAAAAAAATACAAATCAGCAAATAAAACTTTCACGTAGAGGATAAGCTCCTTCTACAACAGACAGCATGGGACAAAACTACTGTTATTTCTTTAAAGACTATCACATCTAGTTTAGACGCAAGAGAGGATTTTTCATTTGCTAAAAAGTATTTACCTATGTTATAACTTGACATATAATTCACCCTAAAAGAACCCCAAGACTTATAGAGAAATCACAAAGGCTTGCTTTAAATATGACCTGAAAGAGTAGTACAATATTCTCTGAAGCCCAGATACTGTATTTCTAATGGAAGAACTGCAAATGTACTTTTGTAACTCTTTCTTTTCTATTGAAAGTTTTCCATTAGAAGTACTGACCTGTTTTGACCTTGCCTTACTGCAAGATCTGACAAGATTACAGCCTAAAGGGATATGGTTGCAGGCCAAAGAATGTATCCATAGACTATCTAGATTTTGAGCAGTGATAGGAAGCTCAGCAGCAAAGCACTATTGAGGGAGTCCCCAAACACTATCTGGACAGAATATTGCAAGTAAGGTGATGTTTCATTTAATTAAGCTGGGAGTTGAGATTAAGTAAAGAACAGTACGAACATGAAAGACTATAATAGACATACCTTCTGTTACTTTTATTAGAATGTTGGGTTTATGATTAGTGTGAATTCAGAATAGCCTTCTGCGCTTTAATTAAGGATATTATTATAGGATAAAAGACATGAAGAAAAATGCTTGTATAAGGAAATCTGCTCTAAAATTTTAACAGCATTACAGAGGTGGGAAATTAGGTAAATAAAAGTATATTTGCATGTTAATTGAAACTTGAATGATTAATAAAAAATCAGATTGTTGACAAAATAATTGCTTTATCTAAACCAAAAGAAGCTGGCTAAACAATACACTAGAGTCCTTTTGCTGCATGTGCCCTGTGCTGATGCGGCATCAGAATATCAAAAGGAATGGAGCAGTAACCAGACCTACCATTCCGAGTCAGCTTTGGTGTCCTGGAGTTCACAAAATTCTCTATTTCCAGGTGTATGTCTTTCAAGTCTCCTGTATTATACAAGTGGCGTACCTAAAATGATACAAAAAAGTGACCAACAGACTGTGTACCCAATAGATACAGGAAGAGCAGGAGGACAAGCAGCAGCTATCTCAAGGCAAAAGAGCAAGTATTCTTATGTAGCAGAAATCTCTAGCCCAAAAAGTCCAGACCAAGGAACAACTCATCAGTACTGAACAGTCTAGCTGACTGATGCTGCTCAGTGGATATCAGACTGCAATCCTAAACTGGTACTAGAAAATGCAGGCAAAATCAATAATACAACTGAATTAAAAGCACATTTTTAAGACTTCAAAACTGAACAAATTAGGAATTTAGTAAAGAGGTCAACTCTTGACTGATACACCTGCATTACACTGCTTCCAGTTATACTGCCACAGTCATGTCACTATCCCTGAAATACTAGCATAGTTTCACCTAAGAAAAGACAGTGCAGATTACAAACACTCAGAAGCATCACTTCTCTCCAGTTACCTGCTGTGGCCGCAAGAAGTTGACGTTGATATTGGGATACCGGGTGGCTGGATCAATGCTATAATGGCTGAAGTTTTTACTCACATTCTCAGGGGTGGTCTGAGGCAGTAGTCTATAAATGCTTTCCCTTGGGGAGAAAAAAAAAACAAACACTTTTTAATTTGTGGGCTTTTTTTGTTTTGTATATCTATATCTATATCTATATCTATATCTATATCTATATCTATATCTATATCTATATCTATATCTATATCTATATCTATATCTATATCTACATCTACATCTACATCTACATCTATATAATATATACATTTTGTGTATATATATATATATGTATGTATGTATGTATATATAAAAGATGCAACACTGTTAATATCGCTAAATCAATTCTGGAGAGAAAAAACTTAGCTAAGAATCCTTATCAGTGCATTTACATTTGCAATATAGTACTACTTCAGAAATCAAAAGGAAGGAAGAAAATAATACACTGACCACAACTAAAAGGGTTCCCCACTACAGAAAAACACTGACACTCTGAAATGACTCAGAAAGAGGACTGGAGTACTCAGCCTGTGGGGAGAAGCCAAAACAAGTGGATTTGGCCAGCCTGAAGGCTGAAGAGAGATGGTATTGCTCTCTGCAAATGTCTAATGATTTCTGGCAACAACCGCAACATGATTAACTTTTCAGAATTCAAAAAAGCAGAATATTAAATGTTTATCATAGATAGAATTTTAAAGATTATACTACAGTTCCTAACAGAAGTTGCAGTTGTTTAAAATAGGCTCTTACACATTGATTTACTGACTCCATTTTTTAATGACTTGAGTTCTGATTCTAAGCAATGACCTTATGTCACCAGAACAAGTCTTAACAAAAGATGATAAAAACATCAAGAGCGTGACACTCCAAAGAAAGAAACAAAGACAAGGTGTTCTTTGGCTCACATGAAACAAAGTGACCAATTATCTGAAACAAAAAACAGGTCACAGCTTCCTTGAGAGAAAACTATAAAATATATTTACGAGACAAAAAGGGATGGCAAATATTTTTGTTTCTCTTTTTAAAGGCACCTACACCTTCATCTGGTTTGCTATTGCAATGCTTGTGACAGTAGGTTAGGCTCACTTTCTCTATATACTGCCGATAAGCACCGAGACTCTCCACCTAATCAGTTTTGTACAACTAGTACCAAGAACAGCTGCAACATTTATTTCTCTTCTATTAATATACTTTAGTTTATCAGCTCCTTTGGATATTTTTCTTTAATTCCGTTATTGCTACAAGCACCCTCTAAAAACAAGTAGGAATCTGTATTTCATATTCTGTCTATGTATTTGTACTGGAAGGTTCTAGAATGAATGACAAGATATTGGAGGATTAGAACTCAGAATGTAAACATTATTTTTTATTACCTCTCTGCAAGAACTTCCAAAGGACTTGCTCCGAGTGACCAACTTCGTACCATCCAAGCAGAGTCCATTGCAGCTAAAAATCCTCTAGCTATTCCAGTTCCCATTGGCCAAAATGGCTGATATTGTAATTTACAAAAAAAGATGAGAAAGGAAAAGCATCAGTTAGGGAAAGCTTTAAATTAATATCAAGAATATAGTCAGGGAATAAACTGCTGGGAAGGTTTAGCTCAGTAATTAGCTCAAAACTCTACTCCCACTGGGCCAGAGGAAGCCAGACAAAACATGAATTGTCCATGAGGTCTCCAATAGCCAAACTCTCATCTATTTCCAACAACAATTCATTGCCTTAAGTGCCTTAAAAGCTACTTTTCAATACCACACTTTTTAACCAACTATAAAATGCTAATTATGAACAGGCTTAGAGTATGTTCCCATACAGAATGTAATTGCCTCAATAAGAAGCACATGGAACCAATATAAGAGACATTTCTGTACACATTTTCTTAAGCAAGATCATTTCCATACTAAATATTCTGCTTTCCCAGGACTCCTACCCTTCATTCAAATCTCCTACTTTGTTATACAATAAACAGCAGCACTTCTCATAAGAACTATCTTATAGGCAGTGCATATTTCAGTGATGGGTGCAATGGTTTGTGCTTATGCTTCGATAAATCTAAAAGACAAACCTCCAAGAGACTGTCCCCAACCAACGCCACAAGTAACTGGTGGCCATTCTGCTCTCGCACCAGTGCTGCATTCTCTGATGCATACATGCACGTGAAGTCAAACATTGCCACATCTGGCTGCCCATAGTGATTGATGGCGAAGTCCAGTGATGGCAGCTGCTGATTAGTGGAAAAGTCAGCTGCTTCTCTGGCATAGTTTAGCAAAGCTTCCTGGTCCACATTCTCCCGTGAGAGTAATAATTCCGTATCAGCATAATCCTGACAAAGTGAAACAAGTAAAAGTGAGACAGCCAAATCCACAAGGTTATTTTAAGACTGGCATACATAAAAGTTGACATGAAATTTTATACAAATCCACTGATAAAGGTCTGCCCTTCAATTCTTACATTCCTAGCAATGTTTATCATTTGGAGTAAAAATCTGTAAATACCACCAGCATTTCTGAGTGTGAAAAGGCTAAGAAACTTCTGAGCTTTTCACTTCACACAAAAGGAGCAAGACCTCAATCTTTTTGCATTCACTTGTAGACAAACTACCTTTACCTTTGCTTCTGTCAGCATCAGACAAGACTTTCTTTACTCCCCGCTTTTTCATTTTTATAAACGAATAGCCCACATAAGCCAACAGAAGTTATTTCTGTGTACTCTTTCTTAGCATGCACAAAACACCCACACTGACAAGTTTAGATGGCATAACAGTCTTACAGCACTTCTAATGGCTGAAAATGCTTCAGAAGGGCATTAACAACAAATGTTAGCGTTCTAAAATACACCTGTGTAATAACATTATGTGGTGCAGGAGGAGTGTTCCTTCAGTGTATTTAAAAGCAAAATTCCCCCCAAATCTTAATATATAAAAGTTAATACCCACATGCCGTATTACGCCTTTATCCAGCAAGCTCTGTTTTTTGGCAGTCATGACAAAGTAGTGTGTATCATCTTTATAGTAGACGATGTTCTCTAAGTCAATACCTTGTGACAGAACAAAAGATAATGAAGGAACAAGCAACAAATGAGCTCTATTGAAAGAAAGTAAATTGAAACCATATGGTTATAAGACCTTAGAGAGAATGGCAGGCAGCCTCCTTCCATGCTTTCAGTGAGTTTAAAATCTGTATCTTCAACAAAACCAGAAACAAAGCAATTCAGCTGTATATAGCTACCTCTTTTGAAAAATGTATTCATCATCACACTAAGTTTTGCATTCAGATGTGGAATGCAGGAAGCAAACTCAGGATTCAGGCTTCTCTTATGAATGGCTCAGATTTCCTGAAAATCCTTAGGGAAATAAGTTCTGAACAAAAATGACACGCATCTGAATGACACACATCTGCTTTGTACAGACATATAGAACAGCTGCAAAAATGAGGGAAATTAGATTTCAAAGAGAGACAGAAATGACTGACTTCCTTGCACATGACTTTTGTTTACTGACTAAATATTTTGATACCTGAGTTATAGAAGTCAAACAGCTTTAATTGGAAATTTGACAATTGCTGACATACCGGTGGCTTCTCGTAGATCCTGGAAGAACTTCTGGTTGAATATGAAAGCCACACCACTGATCTCTTCTACTTTGGCTTCAGCTGTGGTGTTACGATTGATGAAGTTTGCTGTGATAGCAATCGCTAGTTTACCACGGAACTCTTTTCGGCGAAACCCTGCAAGAAAGATAAAGGAACAACGCTGAAGAACAGAGCGCAGCTTCAGAGAAGGCTCAACACACCGCAGACTGGTGCCCTCAAAAATAAAGGAGATTGGATCTGATGTATTACAAACTACTCTAACAAAAAAAGCAAAAATCGCTTCATCAGAAAAATAAACGTTCTTGTTTAGGAAAAAGGCTCCCCATTCTTTCTTATCTCTTTCCCTAAAACTGCAACTCGCATAAAAACATTAAGAGAAAATTCTCTACTACACAGTAGAACATTCAGTGCTTTCAGCTCCTACTCCCAAAATTGAGAGATGCAACACAATGCAACTAAGGAAAAAAATGTGGGAAAGATTATTCAGGTCAAAATACCTGATTTTTGTGCTAGTGGATAGGAAAAGGAAAAAGACAACCCAAGTGACTTTGTTAAGCATAGCTTTCTACACGGGCTTTTTATTTCCTTTACATTTAATCAAATGTCTTAATTTTGACTGGGATTTTGAAGGCCACTTTTGTTCATATCTACTCTAACTAATTTAAGAATTAGTTGCATTGTAAAGTGAATTATGGGCACACCGTTACCTTCTAAAGTGTTCCTTCTGCCATCCCCTCCAATGATTACTTCAAATTCATACTCTGATACTGGATGGGTTTTTGGATGGACCAACGCACGCCAACCTATTCCTGTCAATAAATTCTAGTTTAATGACAACGTAAACAGTGCACATAGTAGAACAGGCATGTAAAAACACTTTTTGCTATCCATAAACCCTTTCTTACACGGTCGGTAAAGGGATATCACAGCACAGCTGTACTATTGACAGGGCTATGGCTGACTGTCATAACCATTCCATGCATATCAGAGAATGTGCTGTGGTAGACAGAGCCCCAGTAAACCCTTCCTGATTATCTTCAAGGGTCACTAAAACTTTTATAAGTGCTTTACTGTGTATTCCATTAACAGGATGCCAATAGACAAACAAGCCACCACTTCCCATAGTAATCAGACAACAGGTTTCACAGAGATGCAAAAAGCATAACAAAGACCATTCACAGTATAAATATCCTCAATAAACAGAAAGGAAGGAGTTGTTTTAAAAAAAGATATTTCCTAATTGTAATAAGTAGGCTTAAATATGTTAGGAGACATTAGGAACTACTGTGTCTTAGATTATTTTTGCTTAGTACTTCAGGTGATTGTGTTTTACTAGAAAGAAGAAAGCTCATTAAGAACTCAAGCAAAAGTGTGTTGAATATTACTGTCATTAATGGAACATGAGAAACAGAGGAGTCATATGCAACATTATGGAGCAGGAGTCTATGTAACCAACCATAACTTCCCCTTTCTCTACAACCCATTTCAATACTACTTGCTTTCATTTTCCTGATCCTCCGGAGGGTAAACAAGCCCTTGAAATTCCACATTGACGTGGATCTCTATTCCCAAGATCAAGGCAACCTTCAAAAGGATAAGTTGGAGTTGACGGATACCTGAAAAAATACAATGACAGAAAAATAACAGAAAAAGGGCACAAGTGCACACATCTCTGTTTGACATTACTAATAAACTGATTTAAAGGCTGGCTGCTGTTTGCTTCTTCCAACTGTGTGCTCAGCACTTCATCCAGGCAGCACCGGTGGGTAATAACACGGCATGCCAAGAAACTCCCATGTAGCAGAAACTCCAACCTTTCTCAAAGAAGGTAAATCCTTTTTTAATGTTTCAGTCTCAAAATCAGCAACAAGGGAAACAACTAGAACATGCACTGCAGGAGAGGCAGGGAAGAGAGCACAGGCAGGACTGCCCTTATGTCACAGATGGTAACCAGCCATTTGATCAACTTGTAATACTAAGATGCACCTTACTGCTGACACCACTGGGTTAGTGAGGGAATATTAAGTTTCTCATCACCTCTTTCCGTTTAAGTTAGTGTAGGTATCAGGTGTGAAAGTGACTGTGTGCAAATCTGAAGGGAGAATAATAATTCTAGGGAGGAAACCTCATTGTCATATTGCTGATACTGAAATGAAGAAATGCTCCACCTAGAAACAAAATGTCGACCGCGCTGAGACACAAAAGAAGACAATATGAAGCGCTGGAAGAATAAAAAGATAGGGCAAACAGAAGAAGAAAAGTTTCAAGACTGAAGTGACAAAGGTCTTCCTGTTTCTACCATTCATTTTCCCTCTCAAAAGAACAGCTTTTGCACTGTCCAAGAAATTAAATCTTATCTACTATGATTGTGCCAATTTATACTTCCATTTATGCCCTGAGGTGAACACAGACTGATGGGCACTAACCTGCTTGGTAAGTTTTTGGGAAAGCTTTTTTTGGGGGAAAAAATAATAATAATAATTGAAAAATGGCAATTTCTGCCCTCAGAAAGCAGAAGGTATAAAAGATAACACGTACACTAGAAGATATATACTGCATGTTTGATCATGCCATGGCGCAATCTATTTCTTTCATATTATACCATACTGACACAACAGCAGTGGCTGGTGCAGGATGCATTTTCATGAGATGCTCCATGCCTCAGCTACCTCACCCTTTTCAAGAACAAGTGCTGCCATGTCAAGCAGCAGCTCTACTTACTGATATGGTCTATGGATCCTGCGCAGAATTTGCCATAAAACTTCTTGGCGCCAAGACCCCTCAGGTCATGTATGGTGAATGGCCACAAATGCAGAACGTTATTGCGGGAAAAGGCATCCCTCTTTTCTATGACCACCACCTTGGCTCCCAGGAATGACAGGTCGATGGCTGTACGAAGGCCACAGGGTCCAGCCCCAATAATCAGACACTGCAAAACAACCAACCACAAAGTAACTGTACAGTTCAAAGAGGAAAAGGGTATTTTCAACCCTACTTTTAAGGGATTAAGACCATAGCATGCTCTCCAAGCCATGTGAGCACCTGGAAAGCAGCGATATTTCTGAAGGCTTCTTTCTCCAGTTCCAACCACGTCTTTTCTGTTTTTAGGAAAAGGTGAAGTAGCCTTTTTTACATATGTGATCATTTAGAATAGCACAGACAGCACTCTGACTTATACCCATACTGACACTTCTAAGTATTGCAGCAAAGGAACCTCCAAGGTAAGTAAACACGAAGTAAAAGTGAACTCTGCATAATTAGACCATTTTTATCAAAATACATTTTCTTCGTTGTAACCTTTGTCATTTCAAAGGTCTTTCATCTTCTCCCATCTTTCTCCATTCTATTCACGAACAGTTTTAGAGGCTAATAAATGACTTGAGAAACACTTGCATATCCAGTGCTGAAAGTACTTCTGAAGAAACAAAGGAATACAGGAAGATATTTTATTTCAAGATTAAAAAACCAAAATATTCAACTGCCCACAGTAAGTGAAGTCCACAGAGAAAGCTGGAATGTGTGTATTCATATTAATATGGTGCATAGTCCATTTTGTCATATCAGTTCTGTACTGTTTTTCTATTGATTATGAACCAGACACACTGGATAAAGACTCGCCAACATGGTGGCTGTTTCTACCATGTGAATATTTTCCAGATCCCTAAGTACCCTTACAGCTGGAAAACAAAGCTCTTTAAGAAATTCTGAAGTATGCTAAAACTTCATCAGAACCCACCCTCCTGATTATACAGCCTATCCCAAAACAAAGCTCTTTGTTCTTTGATAGTCCTCATAAGCCAGTTTGTACAGTTCCCCACATATTAAACGTGTTGTTCACTGGGTTACAGATTCTTCAGATGACGTGAAAATGCAAACACAAAGCCTGAATGAGAAATAAAAGCACAGTCTGCAGCAGTAAAGAATTAACAACTAACATGCAAACACTAAACAAGGCTACTGTGTAAGATAACAACACATATAAATCTGAGGGCAGAGATATAAGTCTAGAGAAAAAGGAAGGGAAAGATAACAGCAGTTTATTTAGTAGTTTTGGGAACCTGAAGGCATAAATACAAAATGCTAGCCCAACCACTGAGGTATTAGCAGAGCAATTCCAAAACAGACCTGCATAGTGAACAGGTGTCCAACTTGTAATCTGTTAAAAGCAACAATCAATTAGGAACTACTGCATTCTTCCAATTCAATATTGCTTTCTTCGTGGTTAAGTGTTTCTCTCAAACACCACTTAGTCTTTCATTTTTTAACCTTGTAAGAGAATGAGCCGAGTGTGTCTTATTTAAATAGGTAATGCATCTAGGACTTTAGATGTTCTGGATCTAAAATACACAATACACAGCGAAGCAATTCATGGCAAAGGTTGACACCTTTTTTTTTACCTCCACAAGAATATTAAATAGTGGTGTTATAAAACACAGCAAGCTTCAAGCATAATTAAAACAGAAGAAAAGACTGTTTCCTTTTCCACCCCTACTGACTCTTCCAGTTTCAGATCTCTTGTAGAAACCTAAGTTCTGATATTTGCATGGGCAGCGGTAAGCATGAAATGTTAATCGGAGCCAAGTAACTGTCGTCCCTTCTTCCTTTGCTCCACAATGACTCCAAGCAACTGCTGTAGCTCTGTGCACTGAAGCAATCTCACTCCTCACAATCAATTCTTGCTCAAGATCGTTCAGATAAGTTATATTCAGTTTCCAGTAACAACACCATGGTAATGTAACATTAAATGCAAACAAATCCTGAATTCTCTAGTTCTCAAGTGGAGGATTACCTTTCTGTTCTCTTTTGAGCTATTCAAGCTAAATAAATAAAGGGGCTAATGTAAATTTTTGGTAACTATTTACATTTGGACAAATCATCACATCCAGCTCTTGCTTTCATGAACTATACCCCCAACCATCTGAATTCCAGTTAACCTGGACACTGGCCATGTGATGCATGAAGCACCTATTCTGTCCAGGGCACTTCACCCCAGCACGATTTTAAATAGTCAAGCAGCAATTAAGCTCCAGAAAGTGAGACCTTCATATGATCAAGTACACAGAAGCTGAGCTTACTAAAGAAATGACAGACAGCAGTTTTAAGAAATGGGTAAAATCTTGATCTTTGTTTTAAATTCTATCGTTTCCACACACCCACCTTAATGTCTGTGTTATCTTTTTTAATTAGTGTTTACAACTTACGTTAGAAATTAGGAATATAAAACTGAGATAGGAAACATCAAATCAGAGATGATTCAGTTCTCAAAAGGCCTCCACTTGGAATAGTTGCAATTACCTCCTACGAGTTACATATAAACATTTAATGGCAGAAACTGGCAGGGCAGGAAGCAAGTAATTAACAGAGATATATGAAAAATATGAAAAAATACACTTGAACGTCTATCATTTCTTTACTTAAAAAAGCAACAAAGTTTGTATTTAATGGCATGCCAAAATCATTTATCATAACAAGCACGTACTCTTTAAGATGTACTACCAGAAAGTAATTTTTGAAACAATTCCCTTTCCTCTCAGCTACCTCATTTCACTGATCAAATTGACTTGAATCTCAAATCCACAGTCCTGCATGTTCCCAGGTTGGGATATGTAAGCATGGATGTTATTTAACTTATCCACTCTTTTTAGTTGCATTTCTACAGAGCATCTCACCAGCAGCTTCTCAGTGACACTGGCAAATAAGGCTTCCCTCCTCTTCCTTATTTCCTTCACTCTCCCTCCTTGCCAAGCACACATAAGAGAACTGCTATGCCATATGCCCATCCCTGTCTTTGGTATGACCCAGCTCAGTGTGAATTCCATTGACCACTACTGCCTATCTGCCTCACTGTTTTCGTGGTTGATCGGCATTGTATCTGTTAACTATAATTGGACGTAACAATTATGAACAGTTTGTGGAAAGCATTATTTTCACAAGACACAGAACAATGCACCTTGACCTGTTAGTAGTTATTACAAGTGTTATTAGAGCAATTACTTATAACTGTCACTATCTATATGAAAATGGCAATCAGCAAGTGGAAGAATCAAGGAAATAACATAACTTTCTAATATCTAGCTGGAAAGTACACCTGAGTCCATATATATGAAATGACACGTTATATCCCAAGCAGGATATATTTCCCTCTCAATTCTCTTTTAGAGGCATTAGTATTTAATTCCTTGTATTCTTTCTCCAGAAAGCTTAATGTACAAGAGAAAGAGAAGCACCTATTGTTCTAAATGAAGGAGGGGAGAACCCTGTTCAAATTTTATCATAGTCCACAATGTCTTTCTTTATTTTATCACAAGGAAAGTATATGATCACTTGAGAAAAAAACTTATTCCATAAATATTTTGATGAATGATATAAGTGTATTTCAATAACAGAATGAATAAAAAAATAAAGCTCATACTGTAGAGTTCAAGAAGGGCGCACGTAGCACGCAAATATCAGCTCACAACTACCCAGGTAAAATAAACTGGAGAAGGTGAGTGAAAGCAGGAATTCCTTACAGTAAATACCACACATATCGATCATCTTAAATGAACTGGTGTGAGTTTCCATCGCATTTGTATTTTAGTGGGTTGATTTTTATTTTTTTCCTCATAAATACAAGCAATTGCTTTCTAAATAATGCTGAACTGAATATTTACCAATTTGGCACACTTTCCTTGAAAGTAATGAGAAATTTCCAAACGCATATATTGTGCATCTACACCCCAACAACAAATTTTATATCCACAGCCCAACAACAAATTTCATATCCTAGCTATTATCTGGTGTTTCAAAGTAAAATAAAATAAAACTATAACTCAATCTCACCTATGGCACTGATGTCACAACAAAGAACAGAAATCTGCAGACTGATTCTCCTGAATAAAATGCAAATATTTTGTGTTTACCACTTAACCTTCCCTTTCCCTGTTCAGGTGAACAACCAAATCTGGTAGTCACAAACAGAATTTTCATTCGGAGTAAAATGAAAACAAATTATGGCTGTATTGTAAATAACATAGATGAAAACATTTCTGAATCCTCCTCGGGCTTATACTGACACTAGACAAATGTCTTTCAACAATCAGTTATTTTTCTTGTGTATTCCAGAGATGAACAGAGAGCTGTTCTGATTCCCACAAACAGGTCTCTTACTAAGGATCGCTTTCCTTACCTTCGTGTTGGCGCATGCTTTCCCCTTCTTGTAGTCCTTATGGCTGCCCCTCTTATCCAATTTGGCCCACAACGCTTTGGCTTTCCAGTAATTTAGCTTGGACTTGAGTTTGTGATAGAAAGAACGGTAGTCCTTGGGCTTTAGTTCTAGGTAGTCACAGAGCTCCTGGAAAGCCTTGAGAGTCCCCTTGCACGTTGAAGCCTGGACAAATCTGTCGAAGAGAACGTGAGCCTGGTTCACCTTCTCATTCTTACTCTCCTCCATGTTTCACGCTCGGCAGCTGCCCTGCAGGGCAGCCGTTCTCTTCCAGTCTGCCAGATTTCCCAGTGTTACTCTGCTGAGCCACTTTCACCTCTGGCTTACAAGCATTATTAACCTATAAAATAAAAAGAAGAAAATGTAACCAAAGTTGCTCTTATTTTTTTTCTTTCCAAAATCATCCTTGTGTCTGAGCCGAAGTCCAGATTCTCAGTAACGAATAAAGAAAGCATCAGTCCTAAATAAGTCAACTAACCAATACCCCAGGCAGTCCTGCTGAGCTGACTGAAGCTCAGCCTTCTGAAGCTCACCAGCCCTCTCTTCAGACACTGGGACACGTCTTCTCTATCAAAGCACAAAAGACCTTACCTGAGCCATACAACCTGTGAGTTTGAAGGCCTTGCCTTTGTGCCCTGCCATAACGAACGCAACAATGGCACTGCAGCCCTAGAAAGAGGTTAAACCTAACAGCAATTAAATGCTTAAGAGGTCAACACTGAAAAAAAATGCCAGCCTGTGCTGCATCAAGCAGTATAGATATCTATTTCACCTAGAGCCTATGGGGATATTTCCTGTCTTGGTAAGCAGGTAGCCCAAGAGATAAACAGGGCTGCAGTACTATCCATGTGGGGTTCTCAGGTTGTTTCCTCTGTTCTGTGGTTTTCAACATTGTTTGATACGCAGATCCCCACATTTCAGGTGGTAGTTGGGATCCTCAGCAGATGAAATACGCTAATGGGAGGTCTGCTACTCTTAGTTGCTTTTCTAGGATCCCAAAGAAGTACAGAATTGCTTAGAGTACAATTTCCTTTAAAGAAAAGCTATTCCACTTTATATATAAAAAATCTTCCTTTTATATACAACCACACACATATAAGTACATATATACAAATAAGGTATAAACCATTACTCTAAGAAAGAATATTTCTGTTTATCTTTAGATAGGACGGTAGCATGGGAACATATGCTGGAACTGTGGAAAGGAAAACTGTTTTGAGGTACATTTTCCTGTGTTTTTTTGCAAAGGGCATTAAGGTAAAAAAGGAAGTATGTGGACTCGGATAAAAGCTTTTAGATTCTCACCAGCTCTTTTCCTGCTTCCAGCAGACAGGAAGCCAAGGCAAACATTACAGCTCATGTCTCTCTTCCCCTCCACCAGGACAGCTCTGCAACAGTTTATGTGGGCACTACTGCTTCCCAGCCAAGCATGGTATTTATTGCTTGCATTTACAAATAGCAGAGGAGACTCAGAAACCTTTACATACATCCCTGAACTGTTTGGTATTAGAAATAAAAGTTCCTGGAGAAGCCACAGAATAACAACACATTATACCACACAGTGTATTTCTGACTTTATTAGGACAGCTGCCTTAGAGGACTCAGCACAAACAAAGCTGTTTTTCTATGTTGATGGGCATTGATGTTGTCCACAGCACTACCGCTCACTAACCAGTATGGAATTAACTTCTTTCCTTACTTTTAATCTTAACTTTGCTATCAAGCGTGCTCCGGGCTTGCACCTCAGGGTGACCACCATGTTTGGTGCTTTAAACTTTCACCCCCTGTTCCCAAGAATGCTATAAAGAGCCCCAACAAATCTCTTATGTTGAAGTAGCAATTTCCATGCATCTGGTAACAGAGATGAAATAAAACACCTACAGTCTAAATCCATACACCTCATTTACCAGCACAACACTTCAAGCTGGATACTATTCTGTTCATCTCCCCCATCCCTGACATTCTACCACCCAAAACCTCTAGAGCAGCACTTCAGGTGACTAATGTAGCACTTCCTAAGAATAACCCCTAGAAACTACACAGCCTAAATGCAGCAGCGTGGCAATTTAAGCCGGTTGGTACACAGACGATTACCGATACACAAGACACAAGGACAGCCTGAGTCTCATTTCCTGCTCTTCCTTCTGTTGTGTTGTGTTGAACCCTGTTGTATTTTCACCAAAGGAGCAAAGTGGTACTGACTCTGCACTGTGTACAGATTAAAACCCAACCTTCCATCACCACAGGAACTCAGTGCTTTGTGTTCAAGCCTGGCCAAGTCAGGAGACAGACCTGCAAAAGCAGGTCACTTTGTGAAGCACAACCAGAGCGGCACGTTAATTTCACTGTTCTGCCTACATCCCATTTCACACCGGCTGTTAAGTTAGTTATGCCCACAGGTCAAATACAGAGGCTTCAGTCACTGTAATTAGTCACTCCTCAAAACTCTGCATTCTTGATGTATACACCCAAAGCCTGTGAGCAACATGTCAGAGAGCACGGAAATTACAGGAGGCAAAGCAAGGGCAGGCAGGAATTATTTGCTAGGTTTCCAGGGTATTTGTGTGCCTTGCTGGCCCTGCTGCGAGTCTGCAGCATCCTGCATGTTTTGTCTCGAGGCAGCTGATTGCTGACTCAGAAGCTCTGCAAATCCCTTGGCTGAAGCGCTGGGAAAGAAAGACCAAGTCTGTGAAAAAATGCATGCAAGAGCAACATTCATGTTGCTATTTACAATAATAGCAAGGGGTTGTCACTGACGCATGGCTGAAAGTACGCTCAGGATCTCTGCTCCTGCAGTAAGATAAAAGAACCCGATGAGGGACAGAAACAAAGGATGAATAATTCCAGGTGGCGCTTCCTTCCCCTTCCTGCAGTCACCAAAGGCACGTGAATATTTTAGCAAACACATGCATGATAAAGAAAGCCCAATGCCTGCAAAACTCACCCCAACTTGTATCAAATGGAAGAAATGGGAAAGGATTTTGTAAATGACACTCACTGTGAATTTGGTTACAAATTCCTGCAGTGCTGCAAATCCTATATCCCGAATACATACCTCCTTTTACAGGAACCATCCTCCTACATTTTCAATCCGGATTTAGTTAAAAGTGCTCATTCAACTAATGATTTGAGCCTGGAAAAGTAAAATATTTTGGTATAGGAATGCATTTTCCAACATTCTTCCACAGGTTTTTTTTCCAGCACTAACTACTGACTTAATTCCATCTGAACTCACAGATTGTTCTTTCTGGCTCAAAACAGCATTTTGAGCAAATAAAACATTCGCTGCTTCTGAGTGAGAGATCCTTTGAGCACCATGTCAGTATTTTCTTACTTTTTGATTATTTTACAGCTAGGTAAACACTGCAGATGCACCCTTGACAGACAAATCTCTGAAGGGCCAGCGATCAGTAAACTACAGTACTGTATGAAATCTAAACAACTGATAGCTCCAATAGCCCCAATTTCTATTGATTTCATCCTTCCCATAGTATTTCTAATTGCCCAGCACCATCCCATGCCCCTGTCTCCTCTTCATGGCCCCTCACCTTCTGTCTAAGACTCAGCAACATGCTCTGGAAACTCTGAGATTAGCATAGTACAGCAGCCAGTACACACTTGCAACTTGGCTAGCAAAAGCCTAAGAACAGATTACTGTTAAGCTATGCTGCAGACAGTGGGGACACCTATTTTTGTCTCTCTCCCCTACGTAGCCACCAGTTTTCTTGTAGGAAATGAATTACCTTCAAGACTTTTACTGTCAAATCTGGATGAAATGGTTCAGAAGTTATTAAGGATGAATTGAAAAGCAGATGGACAAATGACTGCAGTCTGTAAGCCTTCCCTCTTTAGGATACCACGCTAACAAAAGTCTTTATTCCAGCAAATGAAGGAGCTCTGCTTTCGTTTCCAGGATTTGATTTATTTATACTTTTGGCTAAAACTGAAGAAATGGTCTTTGCTACAGTATGCTGATTGCATTGTAAGTGATCCCAGATATCAAGAAGTGCGGGCTTTGGTTGGCTGTAAGGGCTGGGGAACAGATGGCAAAAAGAGGACAACTTTGACAAGAAAAGCTAAAAAGCATTGGCAATTATTTTAGCTCTATATCATGCAGTCAAGAAATGGGAAAGCAGGAGGACAAAAAGGTGGGGCTGTCATTGTGCGCAGCTTCCCTTTTAGACCAGATGGAAAAAAGAAATGTCAGTACTGCACATGATCAAGTTTGAAGATGGTAGTTAGAGCTACCCTCATTCATAACATTAAACACTCAAGCAAATACAGTAGACAATAAATGTTTGTGGCTTATGCACCTATCAAAACCTGGTTTGAGGGGCTTCTGCATACCATATGTAGATGAATCATTTGGGTCTCCATCTATTTTCTTTCTAACTCCGCCAAGCTAGAGCAAAAGTGGGAGCAAGAGGGATCAGATGCCAACTTGTTGCAAACACAAGAACCCATTCCTCAGAATAAGATCGAAGTATTTATACAAACAGGTCACAAATTGTCACAGAGAAAGCTCGATTCAGTAATGATTTGAAAACAGATGCAAATTATATCGAAGAACATGGAAACAAATACAGAGGCATTTACAGATATTTGGTTCCCAAATTCACATCAATGGACTGCATAAAAATATGTAGATTGTTCATTCCTAATCCTTTCCTAAGTGCCATAGAATGTTTACTGAAACATTAGAACTACAAAGTAAGACCTTTTATCTACATAAATTCAACAAATGTGCTACTGTGCTGCTCTGTCATACACTGCTCTTTGATCAAATCGGGGTCCCCATAGTGAGTGAACATCAATGTCAAAAAAGGAGGCCAAAAACCAAATCAGATGTCTTTTCTTCCTTTGATAAAAAATAATGCCCCAGTATGTTCTACCTGGGATTTTCCTTCTGGTACCTGGGGAAAAGCTGCTTATCTTAAGCATTGAAATTGTCGTGTATTTGACCATTTTAGACTGTTTCTTTGAATCATAAAGCAATAACTCCATAGACAATAAAAGAAGAAAGAAAAAGGCCGTGGAAGAAGAAGAGGTAACTGCCCCCTTATTAGATGGTAAAGGAATGACAGGCCATCTGGATGGCTGTCATACTGTTCAACAGGCTTCAATGATGACTAGTCTAGAGTCCCTGAATATACCCATGGCACAGCCATATACCAGGGAGACCCCTCATAGCACAAGTCTTTGCATAGGGCCAACAGTAACCAATGCAGTGATTCCTTCTCACCTAGAACCTGGTTAACTGCATGCTTGAGAAGCTGAGGACATTCAAGGCATATCTTGGAACTGTCACCATTCTGTAAAGAACCACATCATTACCCATAAATAAAATTTATTTTCTGAAAGAAGACTTAAGTACTTCTAACTAGAATCAAAACTGTGAAAACAAACTTTTTGGAATGTATCTTTCAGGACATGTTATATGTGCAACTTTCCCTTTAAAAGCATTCCAAAACCCCGAGACATAGGACAGCAAAGGCTGCATTTATTATTCATATGGTGACGTTCATGCATATCCTACAAAGTCTATGAAAGTCTTCCTGGTACAGACACTACCATGATAAAGCACTAAGGACATGCAGCTACACATCACCATCACTGTTTCAAAGACCATATGGCAACAAGGTGCTCAGTGACAAGCCTCCTGCTCTGGGAAGAAGGCAGCACTCACTTCCAAAACATATTTCTTCACAACAATTACTTCTTGGTGCACCTGCTACAACACAGCGCCAGCTTCTGCTTCCACTTCCTCACGGATTTTACCACGATAAATACTGGAGGATGCTAACCCTACCAAAGGACTCACTCCATCTCACAGCTTGCCACATCCTCCTTGCCTCAGAAACCTTAGGAACTCATCCTGTAAGAGCAATGCTTCCTTTTACAAGTCCCCCGAACCCCCAGACACTTGACAGCAAAGGCTTCATTTGTTACCTGCATGGTGAAATTCATGCATCTCTCACAAACCCCTGGGAGAAAACAGGAACCCTCAAAACACAAATCCTTGTGTTTCAATACAGGAAGCCCTCAGCCTACAGACGTGCCCATAAGACCATACCTCAGACCTGTAGGAAGTCAGACCATTGGTATTTTCTGATGAGCCGTACATACGTAACTTGTAAGTCAAGCGTACAACCACTGTGCTCTGGGTGAGGGAGACCTCAGTGCTGGGCTGAAACACCTGGAGGCTTCTTACTCCACCTCTTACTAGGTAAGGAGGTCGAATGCCATTCCCTCATTTGAACCTCCTTGAAGCTGAGCCTGATATTACCTTTCAACATGGACAATCATCCTAAAGTTAGTTCTATCTAGTTTGCAAGCTGAACTTTACTCCCCTTGCTCTTCATATGCTACCTGAGGACAGCTCCAATATAAAAAAAGCCCTGTTAAGAAATGACTGGAATGACAATTCCACAATACTTTACAATTCCACATTGAGAAAAAAAAAACAAAACAAATCAGTTGGCTTAGCACAGCCAGACATAAAAGCTTCTAACATGATACAAGGGACAGATTTTCATCTTTCTGAGCCAACATGCTATGGCACAAGAAAAAGAGGTTTTCAGAAAAGCAGTACTGAACATTAGAAAAAAGAAAGAGCTGTTCTGACATTCAATTGGAATGTTTGAGCAGAATGAAGACCGGAGGCTACACACAAACTGTAGTGACCTCTGCAGCTCAGCAATACAACTCCTCGGAGATTTTCAGGTTCTGCCAGCACTCCGATCACCCCAAGCTATCCCATGGCATGGGAGGACAAACAAAGCCCACATTTAAAAAAACATGAGATATCTCATAAAAGAAATCAACTATTTAATAAAACTCACATTTTGTCTTGTTTTTTAATTGCATGAATGAAGGTCAGATGTGTCTGAATCTTCTACCTAAAAAGGCTGCAACAATCGCAAAAGATAACATAGGAAAAAATCAACGTGGGCAAAAAGACAGACACATATGATCTGCAAGTCACAAGAAGGAAAACATTACTGTCCTTTCAGGAGCTCATCAAATGTTTCATATGAAATCTAGAAAGCAAAAAAGCCTAACATCTAATGTAGTACGTGCTTGCACTACCGAAGCTCATGCCTCCAATTACATGCACTCGTCTCCACCTCTGTGCTTCAGATCTTCCTTTCATCATCTAATTCTGCATATACAGGCAGGTAAAGGTTACTCATCACAAAGAAGCACGTGGTCCAATCTTGGCTGAACTTAACAAAGTCACCTTCATTTGGGTCACCAAGGGAGACATCTTAACATTCAGAAGCAAACTCTACAATTTGTCATTTCTATCAGCATTTATTCCAGTCAAAGCAGGTGGCTGCCTGGACTTTGAACTCCAAGGCTCCCTCCCCAGGGGTATGGTAAATACCAGACTCTCACAGTCCAAAGAACAAATATTTTAGCTATAGACCTTAAAAATGTACATGGAAAAGCAAGTTTTGTGTGTGCTGCTTCCAACTTTCCGCTATTACAGAAGTGGAAAAAAGGAAAGCGGTTTCTTGAAGAGGGAGAAAGGAGTCAGAAAGCAGGATTAAAAGATACCTAATTCCAACCTATTCACATACTCAACTAGCTCAAATAAAGTATATTGTACAAGGCAGTTCAAATGGATATTTAATAGCTCTATCTTGTGTTTCCGTAGCAAAATACTGAATACAGAAAGCAGGTATACTTAAATGTTTTTGAATTGTTTTTGTAATGCAGACATTGCAAGACTATTTTGGGAGCCAAGAAACCTACGTGAAGACATTTGAATAAAAAAGCCATAAAAAAATTCTCCAACCCACAAACCACTTCATTTAGAGGCTGCTGAATTTTATAAACAAAACAAACCCCAATGCTTATTCCGTGAAAAGCCCAGGAAGGGTTGGGACCATCCTATAACCCGTAGGTGCAACCTCAACCTTGCCCTTTATAATTGCTAGGTAAAATATACACAGAGCTCAGAAAACACCTGAGGAAATGGACCTCAAACCTAGACCTTGAGAACTGCTGCCTCCTTCCACTGACTGAAACGATCCAAGAGCAACACCTCAAGGGCTCAGCTGCAGAATAGGACCAGGCTTCACTTGCTACTTGTTGCATGCCTCCACTTGTCACTTAGTGTTGGTCTATCCGGCACTCTATCACAGCCAAAACGTCTGTATCTGCCACTGCCCCCAGCACACACGCTGCCAGCAAACCCAAGCTCCATCAGCCCGGCCAACTCCCTCAGTTTTTTCACTGCTGCCAAAGAGAATCACGCTGCACGATATCAGTGTACCCTACTTACATAGCCCAGCTAAGGATGCTCAGTTTTCCTCTCCCCTTAAAAGTTGCACATGAAAATGTGTGCTGTGTAGTCCTTCTACATATCTAAAGCAGAAATGAAAGTCAAGGAACTCGATCCAGAGAAGGTGCAGCAGGTTTCTTCTTGATGCTCCACGGGCCACCACAAGCCTCTTTTGTCCTTGCATGTTAATTAGTCATTAGATTAGACCATAATATACTATTAAGCAATTTCCCTTTCTTTTGCAAAAGCAGAGTTACATACCTCAGCAAGAGCAATACTAGCCCGACAGAGTCTGAATGGGACGCAAAACAGGATTTGAAGGGAACTAGGAAGAGACTTGATGATCTTTACTGCATCCCTTCCAACTCAGATATACTATGGTTCTATGAACTGCTTCTAGCAGTTAACACATGTATTCATGATGGAACTCACTTGTGCACGGGGCTTCTATAGGTAACAAAGAAAATGCTGAACATCTTCAATGGACACAGTAATAAATCCCAACTCATTAGAGCACAGGAAGAAAAGAGAAACACACGCACACAAATCCCATAGGTCTTATTACAAAAATGAGATCCTTTCACTGAGCTCTCATCCATAGGTCCCACAAACATCTGCTATCACATCTCCTGGGCTGACTTCCTGTAGATAAGAAAAAAACCTCTATCGTACCCTTTCCTCAAAGCATTCCCTTACTGTACTTACAGCTTGGAGTCCATCTCTCATCACAGCAGTAAATATTATATTGTTAATAAAATCAACACAAACTCCAACCCCTCGCAGCTAATAAACTTCACTGAGAGACTGTCAAGTAACGACTGATCAAATCAAATGCTCCATTACACAATCCTGGGTCTAACCCATCATTCATTTTCCTCACAGGTAACCAGAAAGCTTTTATCAGGAAACAGGAACAGGTTGTAAGCAAAAACTTAGTTGACAGTTTGGCAAATCAAGGAGTTACATTTTCTCACGTTACAAAACATACCAAAACTTATAAAGGTAATCCTGATTATAGGTGGAGTTCTGAGTATCGCAAAAACAAAACTCAGAACGTTGAGCTTTCTGCTCTTGACAGAAGTTAGTTCCATTCGTACATACTGTTACATAGCTTAAAAATAGCAACCACTCAGTTATGTTCCCCACTTGGCTGGACATTTGACTCTCAGTAAATGCTGAACCAGTTTCAACCGGCCAGATAGCGATTCCCCTCAAGCCCCCAAACACACAAGAGATGCCTCTCTCAGCAAACACATTGCCAAGCTCAATGCCTAGAGCAAATGAAAATCTGTTAGGAAATCAGTCACAGAGGAAAGAGGTGGAGGTGGTTTCGTGATTTGCTCTCCTCTCCCTAAGGCTTTGGCAAGCACAGTTTCTGAAATAAGATGGCACTCATCATTTCCAGAGGCAAACATTACCAGTCTGCTCAAATACAGCTGCACTGGTAGCGACATGAAAAGACTTGGTACGAATTAGTCAGAGATTTAATCCAATCTAAGTGTAAGGATGCCATTCAGCAGAATTTGTTCCTAGCAGTGAGCACACACAAAAGCTTCTCTTTGCCTTTCATCCTCAAGGACTTTCTATCTAGTCTTTTTAATTCCATCCTTCTTGGAATGAATGCTATTCCTCTGCAAGGGTATCTGGGGGTCTGAGGCAGATATCCTTAGCTGAACTTCCCAGCTATCACACAGCGATAGGAGAGGGCACGAGAACTCTTTTCACTTCATGCAGTTCTGAGAGATCCCATCAAGGGAGCTACGGTAAGTTTTTGTGCAAGACATCTACACATAACACTTTACCAGCCCACCATTACAGGTCACATAGAACTATCTGCAGTGAAGTGGCTCTCCAGCATGCTCTGACAGCCCTGTGCTTTGCCACTGTGCTCTTTGCAGGCTGGAATTTGTCTTACGGGGAATTCCCAGATCTTCACTGACAGACGATTCAATTCTGGACGCTGGGCTCAAACTGAAGAATTTCCATAATTCCTCATTTCGTAACATGAACCTCCATCTGGTATTTGAGTACCAGCCAGACTGGTCTTTTTTTTTTTCAAAATGCTTTTAAATGCAACAAGAAAGAGCACAAGAGACTAAAGGCAACAGTGATGACTCTCGCAGGGAGAAACACCACGAAGTTGCCACCAGTTTAGGTCATAACTTCAAGATCAGAAAGCATATATAAGAAGAAAAAGGCTGAAATTAGGAAATACTTCTTTCAGCTTTTTTCAACTGCTGCCTTCAGGCTCAGCCTGCTGCTGACTGACAGCACAGCACAGCTCCGCAAACCTGGGGAGACCAGCAGCTGAGGCAGAATGTCAGCGTGAAGCGGCTGCTTTCCTGGAAACCTGCTCAGTGCTCCTACACAACCTTCCATGCAGTTACTAAAAGGTCCTTTCCAGATAGAGCAACCTGAGGCTTTCAACATCCAGAAACCCCTCTCTTTACAGTTCCTCACCAGTAGTAAACAATTCAGTATTCATATATTCACCACTAGCTACACTGATGTATACACTGCTATCAAGAAGGGTTTTGTCCAGTGTGAAGACTGAAATAATGTGAAGAATTTATTCCTAATTAGATTGAAGGCCCCCACTGCAATTTGAATCACAGAATCATTAGGGTTGGAAAAGAACTCTAAGATCACCTCGTCCAACCACCAGCCCATCCCCACCATGCCTACCAACCACGTCCCTCAGTGCCACATCTGAACAGCACTCGAGCACCTCCAGGGATGGTGACACCACCACCTCCCTGGGCAGCCTGTACCAGTGCACCACTGCTCTTCTGAAGAATAAATTTTCCCTAATGTCCAACCTGAACTTCCCCTGGTGCAACTTGGTGCCATTTCCTCTCCTATCACTATTACCTGACAGAAGAGGCAGACCCTCACCTCGCTACAACCTCCTTTTAGGTTGTTGTAGAGAGTGTACGATAACTTGACCATTTTTCATGAATATATACAGCGAGGGAAGAAAGATGCCAGGGAAGCGCAACAGTTTTAGGCAAACGGAAGGGTTCAGTATCTCAGCCAGAATCAAGGTCCTTGGGCAATACTCCCCTTCACCAGGTCAGTACAGTGTGTGTGGCGTGGTCTCATATCCAGTGGCCATCTGTCTCTGGGAAGGCTCCTGCACCCTGTCCCATGTCACATACTCTCACCCCTTCCCTTGCCCTCACAGTGGTGATTCTGTCCTTGGAGTGACACAGAGCACAAGGTAGGTCTGCAGAAAAAGCCAAAATTATTAGTCCTCCACTGCTTCTGGTCTCTAAACCAACATAGTGAAAGATCAAATGAGCCCCGATCCCATTGGGAAGGAGGAGACATGGTAGTTGCCATTGTAGAGAAACATCCCTTATAGCATAATGTCCTTGGTATTTATATGCTCGCTGTCTCCCCTATCCCTCCCCATGCATACAGCTGTTTGCATCCCAGTGCAGCCATTGGGTTTGGGGTGGGAGGGTTTAGGTTTTTTGCTATTTATTTTTGCAAGGAGGTACATGTAATTTGATGAAGGTCTATAGTTGTATAGCTTTAACGTGTATTTGCCCAGGTAGGTTCTCATATTATTGCATAATAGGATGAATGTTGCACGGTTATGCCCCTTTCCTGACATTAATTTTATTCGTATCCCATACATTCTAATTCTTTCTACAGAGAATACAGTTAAAAATGAAGTTAGTCCCAACAGAGGATCATCCCGTGCCCCATTCATTCAAAAACAAGAACACTGCCTATCCCCCCACCTAATTCCTTCCTCTTCCAACTATAATTTGCTCCTTTTTGTTCCAGAGGCAGATGCTCTGATATGATACAGTATTCAGCCTCAGCATCACTCCTTTTCCCAGCTGAAAAGCATCTAGGATAAGCAGTCTATCACGTATAGAGACTTCAGTTTTATGTTATGCAAGCATGATGCATTCAGTGGAATACACAATGCCCCAGTACAGGCTATTAATGCTTCACAGTGCATTTGTTAGCAATGGGAGTGGAGCCACATTCATCTCCAGGTGAGCTTCTTGGGGGATTCAAGAGGACATGTGGAAAATCAGCAAACTTTCGGTCCTAACCACAGGAACAAGTAGGATGAAACACTGTCAGGGCCATCGAACACCCATCTGGACAAAGTGGAAAAGAAGCAAGTATGATATTTGGCTGCAGCACGCCCTCCAAAGGAAATGTAATGTTAACATCACTGCTTAGGAGACTGATAAAAAGGTTCAACTGGAAGCATGCACAGTTCCTTCTCACAAAGAGGTACTGGAGGAGCATTCAGCTCATCAAGCTAACAACAAAGCTATGGGTCAGACCTCTCAATTTTCCCCGCTTCCTACCACTTTTCTTTCAAGATAGTCAAAGTGTGTGTAAGGTTTCAGACTGAAACACAATGCTTGAAACCAAAGAGATAAGGTTCTAGAGCACACTCCCATGAGAAAGGAGCAACACAACGAAAGACTCCATTTGTTAATAGTGTAGAGGTTTCTGAGACTGGAAAGAAACACACTGCAAACCAGTAATTCGATTTTATTGTACTTCCACAGATGTGACAGTATATGCACAATTAATGTCCCAATTCTGAATCAAACACTCTAAACCATGACCACAAACATTACATTAATGCTGTGTAAGATTATCAGCTTTCAAGGTTCATGAAGACAAATTTTCTCCATCAAAGTAGCTGATCTTGTAGCCATTTCTGTAACTGTCTGTCCTCTAACTGACATGTGTTGTGTGGGGTGCGAAGAAGGGGAGAATGGTGATCCTCATATATTTGAAACCCCGTTTCCTTGCCAAGATGGAAGAAATATCACATCTTCCCCTGTTTTTAAAAATAACAGCTTTGAAAGCTGAAGAACAGCACGGACTTAGGGATCCCTATTTCGCTTATGGTGTAGGGCTTAAAGAAACAGTGTCATTAACAAAGTTACTGGGAGAGAAGAGGAAATGGATTCATTAAAATTATCAAGAAAATTGCTTTTGGTAGTTCACAAAGGTGCAGCAACAATATACTAAAAACTGTTGGTATAATTATTCTGCATGTTGACTTTGGAAAATAAAACTTGAGTGTTGTTTTACCCCAAAGACACAGAGCTGCTATGCAAGGAAATGGAACATGCCATTTATGCCACATCTCTGTTTGTTCCTGCAGCTAACAAAGGAATGTAAGATGACTACAAGCTATACAAGTAAAATGAATTCACCATGTTACATTAGGGAGTTTAAGGGATAAGTACTGTTCCACTGCTTCAAGCATGTACTACAGAGATCAAGGGTCCATAATCTCAAAAGAAAAGTTATTCAGTGTGTGTGTGTTTGACTTGCTCTTAAAAATACTTAAGATACACTAACAGCACAGTTAATTCAGGACTGCTCCAACCTGGCCCTGAGCGTGCTTGATTTTTCCTTTTCCATATATGCCACATAGCAGTGACTTCATTTCCATTAGTCTCCTGGTTACCCCACAGTGGATGTGACAAAAATGCAGCCATTAAGTAGATCAGTAGGAACCTAAATTTACCAGAAAGATCAGTCTTTACATGTCTTTATAAGTCCAGTCCAGAGGTGATGGCACATTTATAACCATTTATAAATTATAGGTTGAGACGTGCTAATATCTTAAAGAAACAGAACAAAACAGCATCAAGCTTACAGCGTCCAGCTGTAAACTATGTCCCTGACAAACATAATACAGTAGTGTTCACTGAACAGAAGAGGTGGTCCCTTCTGTAGTTTGAGCCCCCACTTGCTAACAGTGCGCTCCTGGGCGTCCCTCTGTCCATTATACTCACTGCCTTTGGAGAAAGCATGCTGCTAGCACAAAGTATGGAGCTTGCCTTTGCAGAGATTATGCTGCATAATCCCAAGGTTATTCAACATTTAGTATTTCAGTAACTCGCAAGACACACTGTAGAGAATGCTGGTGGTATCCACACACTTCCGTTGTATTTAGCCCAGAACACCCTGACTGTGTATGTCAGGATCCAGGCATTAGACTCCCATGTAACTCCACTCTGGAAGACACAGCAATTTGCTTGCACGACAGAGACATTTAATAGTTACACCACATTTCCTTAACATCATATAAAGTAACCTAAGAGCAGAGTGAGGCCTAATCAAAATGGCCAAGATAGGTACCTTGCTATTACGTGCTGCTCTCCAAAGAAGAATTCAAAGCAGTGCCAGAACCCGCGAGAGAAGCTGACTGTACTGTGCAACAGTTACTTGTTGCAAGGTAGACATGGATGGAAAACATCTGCAAAGAAGCTCAATCCAATCTCTGGGGCATTTTGCCTGTTTTCCCCCTCCCACATAACCACTAGAAGAAAAAAATCACATACCAACCTGCATCCATAATCACTACTACCCCATCACTGGTCAGTCCAACAGATTCTAGGTGTAAATAAATCTCCCCAGACTCAGCAAGCCTTAAGGATAGATGACAGCAACAAGTGAACAAAACCCATCTCTCTTTCACTTAAATAAGATGCTATCAGGCTGGAGCATCCCAGAAGGATGGATCACTGTCAGAACTCTCCTACAGACAGGATTTAGCAAGCAAGCTTCCAGCATGCTCTTTTGGCTTCTTCCACTGAATGAAAGTTGAATTCCAATCATGGAAAGACAGCACACGGGCATGAAAATTCTGTTCCGATTAGGCTACACTCAACAACAAGAGCTGGTACTGAGCTGACTCTGGCAGTATGTAACTGGAGGCCTGCCATGCCAATAGCTTCTCCGGTACATCTGGCTGCAGAAGAAATAAGAATATTTTGGAGAGGGGAAGTATTCACGTTTCCTTTCTCTTCTACATTAAGTATGTTGATTTGGATGTTGATTAATGCAGCGCATCAATCCGCCCCGTTTAAAACTCTTATTTAAGAAGTGGGGAAATTTGGGAGTCAAATAGCCACAGAATAGTACAGGTTGGAAAGAGCGTGTGGAGATTGCTTGGCACAATCCAACTGCTCAAACCAGAGTCAGCTGAAGCAGGTTGCCCAGGGCTTCACTCAGCCAGGATTTGAATATCTCCAAGGACGGAGTCGTGAAGAACACTCTAAACCTAATGTAATATCCCTTACAGACAGATAGGCATATTTAACCTCCAGGCAGATTATTTTTTTATGTAACAAGAGAACAATGGTAGCAAAGAGATGCTCAAGTCTCAGTAGATATCACCCTAAAAGGTAAAAGCCAAGAGAGCAAAAAGCAGCAAGTCATTTTTTCCTGTATATTCACAAAACTCATAAACTCTTCAGATTTCCTTCTCACCTTGAAACAAAGTGTAATGTTCATTCCCAGGCCTTGTGGAAGATTAAACAAGGGAGCTTAACCCATAAAGATAACACAGAACTACTGCCTTGTTTTTGGGATTTGTAGCTGTGAATCTCATTTCATGCACTTCTTTCTAAACAACAGTAAAACTAAGCCCACGGGTTCAACTAAGCTACCCTCTCCTCAAATAGAGTTCTTGCTGGTCAAGTTTCGAGATATCTGAATTGGCAGCATACAAGCTCTGGCAAATTCAGAATAATAACATTGTCAAGAACCTCTAGATTACTGAGTCTATCATGTTGCTCCAGATGTTGACACAGGACGTGGAGCTTCTTAAGGGCTGCAGTATGAAAGAGACACCTAATGATATCAGAAAGGATTATTTGCAACCACTGGTTTAAAAATACATTTCCAAGAGTAGAGTGCAATTCCTGGCAGTGAGGCTATAGGGAATAGCTGTTCAATTGGCAACCAAACCACAAGGTTTTAAATAGGCAGTTCAAAGGCAGAGATTATTCCCTTATCCTGTGCTGTCAGTGCTACAAAGCTGTGAGGAAATGTAATACTGATATACAGTCAGGAAGCAAAAATGTTTACCTTTAAACTTAAGTTCTTTTAACTTTGTCTTTACAAAGCCACATCTTGGATTACTTGTAATGTGTAAAGATGGTTTAAAACACGGGAGACGAGTACAATACAGTCAAAGATGTAACATCCAGTTTCAGTGCAACCAGGCTTTAGCTCTTGCAAGGTTGTCATTTTAGATTTGCTATATGACAAATGCATTCATTAAAATGAGGTTCACTTATTGGGTGAGAATCTGTTGAGAGGTTATGGTGGCAGTTAATGGTAGCTACGTACAAACGCTTGGGAAATCAAGCTATTTTTGCTGAAGAAAAAAACCAAACAGGATCAATCACAAGGGAAGGCAGGTTTTGAAACCAGCAGATTTGTCTCTACGAAAAGTTCATTTAGAAGAAAGCCTGATGTAGTGGAAATCTATTACACACATGCTTGCTAGATGGAAGAAACTACCAGGTCAGCCCTCAGATGTCCCTGGTCCTTCTTTCTTTCCTTGCTCCCCTGTAGGAGGGTCTGGCAACAAGATTTCAGAAGATTACCAGGTCAAAGTTGGAACTGTATTTCAGCCAGCAGTCTAAAAGTGAAGTTAATCACCTCAGTACCATTAAGGACTGAGACAGACTGCTTCCACTAACTAGCCAGTAATTAATCACATGCCATGTAAACAGAACCTCTGAGTACGCAAGTGAACAAGTCCCTGACAATTGTTATTTGAGGCAACAGATGCTGGGTGATACGGAATCTACTTCTCTGCACTGTTCCACACAGAACTGTTGCAGCTTTCAACTAGACAAGACTACTACAAGCCCTGAGCAAGAGAAAGCTTTCCAGACTTCATCGGTCTCCCTTCTCACTGCATGCAGTCCAGGTAGCAGTGTAGACAGCGCTGCCACATTACCACCATCCAGAGTGGTTCATAAACTTATGAACTTATGTCAAAAGTTAGAATAAAACATCCCAAGCAACGATTTTAGCCAAACCTCGTGTTACAGAACAAGAATTCAAGTTTTTAAGCTATGGAGGCCATCTCTGCTTGTGCAAGTATTTACTGAGTTTCTTCTGCATGTGATGTATCTATGGCCACTCTCCTCTTTGGATAAAAAGCAAAGCCAGTCTGATCACAGGGAAGTGATTTTAAAAAACAAGGTTGTTCTCATTTAAAGAGACATTCTGCAATGATCAAATAATTCATCTCCTTTGCTCCAAGAGTTGATCTGAGGGTTTCTTCTTGTTGTTTGGTTTTTTAAGTGACATGTTTCCTCAACTAGTAAATAAAAAACACACCTCAAAGAGATGAAATAGGGCTCTGGAAACTCTTGAACACTTTCCTGCTCCTGCAGGAAGTTCATCCTCGTACAACTCTTGAAGCTCCGTTTCAACCCCTGGCCATTAAGATTGAAAAGAGAACAGGAGTTTTTAGATTCCTTACCATTGTTAAGTTCCAACAAATTAAGACTTCAATGTTGAGTTGTCACATTCACTGTTTAACGAGACAAAAGTAGACTGACTTTAGGAGTATAGATTTGTTTATAGCCTTCATTAAACACTCTAAAATTCTTATCCAAAATGTTAAACACGTGGTGGCATTTATAGTTAAGATATTAAACTACACAGTTTATATAGTATATTTATATAGTTTAATGTGTCATTATGATACAATACCCAGTTCTGAGATAAGATAATCAACAGACTGGCAGGAAACGCCATAGATTTTCTTTTTCTTCTACTTTCCTTCCTCTGCTTTTAGATTCTTCAGCAAAATAGAAAGGAGAGGGATTCCTTTCAGTACCATCTCTCCAATTCAGATTGCCAAAGACAGTACAGAGAACAATTTCTAGGGTTGAGACAAAAGAAGACCTCCAAAATCAGCTGCAAAATTTGTAAGGCTAAGGACACCTCCCAGACTATTTCAGTCACCAATAAACACACTAGGATGGTACTAGAGATTGCTGAGGTAAAAGGTCTGTTATCCATCACCAGCAAGCGAGTTGCTCTGAACTCTGTAAATGGTCCTCAAAGGAATCCGTTGTTACACTTTTTCCTACCTCAACTGTATGTCAAGAACAGAATAAGGAATACAGTCTATTAAGCATTTTTTAATGTCTTGACATGTTTTCATTCTGTATTTTAGAGTTCATTTGAAACATTAAAGTGCACATTTCTTAAAACTGGACATTTGAAACACAACCTCAGTCAAACACGGTAAAGAAAGTTCAGTACCTGCACCCAAAACAGAAGTGCTAACAGCCATTTCTGCCTTCAGAAACGCTGAACATGCTTGTTCACCAAAACCAGTTCCTCATTTTCACAGCTTTCTCCTCTAGTCCTGTGGTTTCATTGGGTTTACTCATATCACTCAATAACATTAAGCACATAATGATACTGCAGAAAGGAACACCACCACTTCTGCGGTTGTAAATTTAGCCACATACCCTTCCTGTTAAGGCACAATTCAAGGCAATAACTAACAGTACATGCATCCACGATCTCCAGCTGCCAGAATTCATGCTTCAGCCAATTTAGGACCATGCCACCACAGAAAGGGATTCATTTTACTTCCCTCATTTTGGCTCTAAAAATGAGTTTAACTTGAAGACCACACCAGCACTACCGTCCCCTAGCCTAAGAAACAAGACAAGCCTGTTCAGTCAGATACGATCCAACTCCCCACAGGCTGTGCAATTATCATAACAGAAACAGAAGGGGAAAAGAAACAGTTTGCGATAGACTCACACCCCATAGGCAACAGGGTGATATTCAGCTGTTTTAGGCAAATCAAGAAAACACTCCGTGGATATTCATACACTTAGGGAAGAGGCTGCAAGAACAATAGTGTCCCTGGTTTTGCAAAGTCGCTGAAAATTGCTTGTTTTAATCACTTTTAAATCAATGTCTTGACAGAAGAAAACTATTTATTACTATTTTATTATTGTTACTGCACACTTAGCAGAACTTCATTCCACAATCTTCATTTGCCTTTTAAGTACTACAGCTAACTGGCTCCCAAAAAACCTGGAGGAACAGCAACTCATGCAATCCAAAGGGCTGCTGTTGGGAACTGTGACAAAGCAGTAGAGAAAAGCTCGCACCCACACCAGAAACGCTGTGGAACAAACTGAATGTTTGCTCTCATATCGACCTGGCACACTCTCAAGGGAAGTTGTGGAAGTCTGTTGTTCAAAGCTTTTAAAATTAAGACTATTTAAAGAAATAACAGCAGAAACAAAGCATAGCTGTCTAGATTATATTTCCTATAGTTTTAAAAGAAAATTAGACAAATATCCACAGCTTTATTTTTGAGTAAGGGCGATAAATTTGTGAGACGTAAAACATCCCAGTGTGAGATGTTTAAGGCCTTCACACAGAAAGTCTGCATTTCAATGTTGTCTGCACTATCCATTAATAATTTCAGGGCTCAAGTAGGTTGGATGCCCGGCAATAGATGAGTTCAAAAGTCAGCACAAATATATGAGATTTTCCTTACCTGAGCGTCCCAAGTCATTCTCCCTTCAAGCCCTCACAAGCAGCTATAGAGCCATCAACCAGACAGGACAACCTCCTTGCTCCTATTTCTTTGGGAATCTCAATTCAGGGAATACCCAGCGTCTGTACCAAATGATGGGCATGTTTTCACACAAGATTTTCAGAAAAGGTAGTGTTAAGCATGGAAGAAATGAGCGAGCACACAAAGGAGAGTACCTTCACAGCCCATCTATGGCAGCATTACACTATATTGTGTAAAGAGTTCCTGAAGGAAAAGAATTGCTTTATCTTGGTTATAAGTAGTTATTTGTTTCCTGGCTGTGTCACTTTACTGTGAGAGCCTGCGTCGCTGCTCTCTATGATGGAAAGCAGAATGTCTACTAGCTACTAAAATAACAGCTTTCTGAACTCAAAAAACAAACAAACAAAAAAACCCACAACCAAAACTGCATCCTGTCAGACAAAGTAAATTAGAGGCTTACACCTACCATGTATTCAAAGCTAGAAGACACTCAAATCAAAGCTGTGTCATACCACCCATTATGATCGAGTATAATTGCATTAGTACAACAAACAGTTCTACCTCAGCCAACGTTGCCATCCCTCAAAACCAAGAACCACAAGTCAGTATAATTTTGGCAACATGCAATTCTTGTTCTCATGCAATTACCACAAGTTTACCAGTCACAGCTTTTTTATTTATTTAAAGTCTTCCTTGGGCAGCCAGGAGCACGCCAGAACTGGATGTGAAAACAGCCACCTTATCCATATCTGCAACTAAATCCCAGGAGCTGCTGAACATTGACACATCTTACCTAAAATCTGAGACGTGGCCACAGACAGTACTCAAACATAACCACTGACTTTTGTACTTCCTTTTTCCTCCACATCCCTGCCAGTTTTTCTACCCGTATTCATGCTTTTAATTCATGTGACACAGGTTTCAGAACAGTCTTTCAACAATTCCTGGACATTCAGACCTGACTTTGAAGTCTCCCAGGAGATTCCCCAGGCATCAACCAGGCAAAACACACACATCCCTATTGGGAATGCATTTATCCTCCACAGAGGACTGATTTGTAACAAACAAAACTAACTTGATGTAATAAGAATGGTATAAGCAGAAGGTCACTGTAGCTATTAAGGTTCTCAGTGCACTCATTTGTACTCAGTGTTAATCATACAGTATACAAGGAAAGAACAAATTAGTGAGATTTAACTTCACTGGTTAACTAGAGTTGGAAAGGACCTCTGAAGACATCTAGTCCAACTCCTCTGCAATCAGCAGGGACGCCACAGCTACATCAGGTTGCCCAGGGCCTGATCGATCTAGCCTTACCCTGGAAGTCTCCAGGGATGAGGCATCAACTACATCACTACACAACCAGTTCCAGTGCCTCTCTGCCCTCAATGTAAAAGATTTTTCCCTTATATCTGACCTAGATCTACCCTCCTTGAGCTTGAAATCATATCCTCTTGTTCTATCACTACAGACCCTGCTAAATAGTCTGCCCTCCTCTTTCCTCTAATTCCCCATTAGATACTGAAAAGCTGCTATCACCTCTCAGCCTTCACCATGCTGAACAGCCCCAGCTCTCTCAGCCTGTCCCCATAGGAGAGGTGTTCCATCCCTGGGATCATTTCTGTGGCCCTTCTTTGGAGGTGCTCCAACAGGTCTGTGTCTCTCCTGTACTGAGGACTCCACATCTGGATGCAGTGCTCCAGGTGAGGCCTCACCAGCACAGAGTAGCGGGGCAGGATCACCTCCCTCAACCTGCTTACCACTCTTCTTTTGATGTAGCCCAGGATATAGCTGGCTTTCTGGGCTGCGAGGGCACACTGTTGGCTCATGTCAAGCTTGCCATCCACCAGTACCCCCAGCCCTTTTTCAGCAGGGCTGCAGCTGCACTCAATTCTTTCATCCCCCAGCTTGTATTGGTAACAGGGTTGCCTCAACCCAGGTGCAAGATCTTGCAAGATATCAGAAGCTTATGTACTTTACTCACAGATAACTTCTCTCAACAGAAGAGGTTTCTTGAGCTGATACAGCCCTGAAGGGTCAAAAATCCTATTTCCATAGATTATACTTATGCACTTTTAAAACTTACCTGATGTACCACCTTCCGCCAGCAAACTGCTCAAAGTGCAGAGCTTCAGAGCATGCCTACTCTCCTGGAATATGTTGTGTTGAGGAGAATGTAAACCATCTATGCTATTCTGTCTTTCATGAGGTGAAGTTGTACCACAGAACAGCTAAAGATAGCACAATGATTATATGTTTGCAAGGAAGTAGCAAGTTAAGCCTTCCCTAAGCAGACAGAAAACAACTACTGCTCGAACAAAGATGATTTTCTACAACAGTCTTTCCTATTTATTTCCAAAGCCAAAATATATGATCCTCAAGATCCTTTAAAGGGTTATGAGTCAGCTACAAATCCAGGTCAGGCTTTTTTTTTCCTTTATATCGGCAGGGATTTTTACATGGCATGACTGAATCTAAGTAACATGCTTAACAAGTGCACCCAAGATCCAGAAATGAGAAGTTTTAGAGAAACAGGAAGACAAATTCAGCTGGAAACAAGCCTCCTGCCAAGAAAGCACATTCTGTCCTCACTATAAAAATCTATTTACTCATCTTCAAAGCAGCAAGATGAGGGCATACTCACAAGTGCTAGACCAGAGAAAGCAACAACTGCATGCAGCTGGTATCGTACAGTTAGCGTTCAGACACAATGTCCATACCCAGTCCTAGTTTAAACCCTACTTTTTGCCAGCTTGCCACCGTTTTAAAGTAGAGCTCCTGTAGCCTCTGCAAAATCTACATTATAAGGAGCTCTATTTGACTGCGACACAAAACTTGTCTGTTCCCTAGCACTGCAGCATCTTCCTCAGATGATGATGATGCTGTCACTTACATGGTACAATAAAGGAAGCTGCTCCAGCATTTTTGCTTCCATACTTCATTACTTCTCCAAATCGATAGCACAAATTCTGCTGGCTACTCTCCCTCCTTCCAGTCGCACTCTAGGGAAATCGATGCATCTGAATTATGTACACTTACATCACCACCTACCAATCCAAACAGGACAGAGTTCACGCATTAAGCCACACACCCTTTGGAAGATAATGTAAGAGGTGCACATATCAAGCAGAAATCTATCATCTCTGATTTTAAAGGGCAAGGGTAGATCAAGAGAAACAACATACAAGTGTAATATAAGTGAGCTGCTGGACCCTTTGCTGAAGCTCTTAGAGCACACGTATAGTTCAGCATAAAGTGAATGTTATCACTTATTTTTTTTCCTCCCTGTCTTACACAGTCACGGGTGAGGTCAGACAGAACCATGCTGATGTGGCAGCTGTTCTCTCCCTTGAGCAGATGATTTCATGCCAGGAGCGTATGTTTCAGCCTATACACTTATTTCAGTCAAAGAAAATATTCCAAACCATCGTGAGTTTAAAAAAAGATTTTCTGACCACAGTGTGGCAAGATCGGGGTGGAGAAGGAGAGGAGGAAAAACAACTTTGTTTAAAGACAGCTTTCCAAGTTCACATTTCCAGCCAGAAGCAGCTTTTGGTACCACTATTCTCAGTAAGAAACTACAGGGCCAGTTAATTCAATTTGTTTTTATTCCTAAAGAATAACTAGGTTTGTATGAACGGAGCTGTCTAGCTAGGCTTACAGCATGCATGCGGGAAAGGGGATGAGCTGGGTGGAGAAGCAGCCTACAAAAAGAAAATTACAGTGCAAACACTGTTAGTGCAGTACAGCATTTGTTATCACCTCAACTGCTCAAGCAAATTGTTGAATTAGATCTCAAACAGTGGAAACGGGTGGAGAGAAGCACGGTACCATCATGTCCTTTGTTCCACAGCAGGCAGAAGGGCAATGACATTCCACGCAAAAGTCCATAGGAGGCCAATGGAGGAAGTGTTCGTTTCTTCCCAGGAGTTAATTACAGTGAAGGAAAGTCAGCCTCAGTTTCACCACAACAAAAACCAACTCAATGAAATGTATGCACAAGACCAATCTAAGAAAGACCCTGGTCTGGAAGTCAAATGGAATTCAAGGACTGCTCACCCTGGCCACGAAAGCGCAGCTCTAATGGTGCCTTGCTTATCCTGCAGCATTATTATTATGGGTTTCTATTTTTATCTGGACAGTAAGATGTACATGAATACAGTTACAAGCTTCTCACTGCTTTACCCACTAGTTTTGAAGTTCAGAAAGGAATGCATAAACACCCCATTTATCAGCTATACAAGCCTGACTGCTCAGTGCCTGTTACTCCCTGTGTGCCTACTTCGTTTCTTTGGATTATCATTGACACCTGCTTAATTCTTTGACTCCAAGATTATTTGCAAGTACCATTTATGGTAGTTTTGCAGAAACTCGTGCCTGAAGAGCCTGACAGATTGCCAGCTCACTTCATTAAAAAACCTCCCGTGGTAACGGCTTTCTTCCACTGCTGACTAGGGCTGTGTTTGAACTGGTGACCCTAAGCTGAAGTGCTCCGCATGTCAACAGTCAGCTGTGCCAAAGCAGCCTGTAACCTGTGAAAATGGGGAATTCTTAACACAGAGCCTCCTCTAACCATGGCAGCTGTTATTCCCCTAGAAAAACAGAAGAGCTAATAAATACGTTTTTACGGTAATCTGTAGGCAACTAGAAGGTGCCAAACTTTGGTTTTCAAACAGCTTGTTAGGAGAAGGCACTGTGAGGGCGGGGTAGGAGGTGGGATAATTCCGTGCCAGGCAGACAGCACAGTTCTCTCTTTGGGTTGAGTAAATCTGGAAATAGCCTATGAAACCTCTTCTAGTAGTCCTACTGCGGATCAGCTGCCAATCAGGAACAAAAACAGGACCCAAAAGACCACAAACAGACCACTCGCCATTCTAGTTAGCAGCCTGAAATGCAAAGGAACCAACAATAGAACAGCAGACAGGCTCCACCCTTGCTACAGCAGTGCAGCCGGCCAGCAAGTGATTTATCAAGGCTCCACAGCCTTGTAAACTGGAAAGCATTCTTCAGGCTCCTGCCAGCTGTCTCAACTCAGGTTAATACCAAAACACTAGTTACAGAGCCTGTGACAGGCTTCACTGAAAACATGATTAGAAGGTGCCACACAAACACATCAGCTCAATACTTCTCTTAGATCTAAGGAAGCTGAGTATTAGACCACTGGCACTACTTTCATTAGCTTTAATTTTTTTTTCCTCCATAGAAGCAGCTTTGTGACTTCTCTTACACCGTTCTCAAGCACAGGGATGCACAGCTGCCTCACCAACTTCTGAAGGTGGAGAGCAACACTAAGGACAGTTCACAAAGAACCAGATCCAAAGGGTTCTGCCGGCAGAACACCAAGGGCATCCAAAAAGCATCAAGCAGTTTGTGTGCTCTGCTGCTTCGTAGGCTGAGCTTTTTGCCTGGTCACATGCTGAACCCTACAAATGCATGTGGTAAAGGCAGCCCCAGTCCCAAGTACCCTGAACACAGTAAGCTCTGCATCCAGGCCAGCAGTTACAGAGCTCAACATACGAAAGCTCTCCCTTCTGTTAGTGAACCTAAGAGATGCACAGAGGTGCTAAGCTTTGAGTGTTACAAAAGCATCAGAGCTGCACTTAGCTTCCTCATTCTTCTGTATTACAGCCTGTAAAATGAATCACAGTGCACAAGCACCTGTTTGACTGCTCAGAGAGGCCTCTTCCAGCAGTGCTCCCACATGCACTTCCTCTCTCCAAGCTGCGCTGCAAGCCTTGAATTAACACTCTCCAGAGTTGATGTGTTACTAACCTTGACAGAACAAAATAAAATGAGGCAAATGAGCAAGCCTTTCAAGTCTAATTTCAGACGCTGTTTAGATGCTGAAAACCAAACTGTTTGATCAGGGCACAGAAAAGCAGAAAAATGGCTTAATCCTGAAAAGATTCTAAATAGACAAGGAAAATACTTGCAGTATAAGTAGTTCTGGTTCAATACTGCTGCCTCAAGGGACTAAAGATTACTACGACAGGAGTATGTCTGAATTTGAAGCAGCTTACCCGCCCTTTTGAGCAACACTTCGCCCAGAGATGAATAGGCCTACAGGGTCAGGCCTACTACATGAATCACAGTAAAAAAAAAAGCCTGTCACTCTCCTGCAAAACACTGTCCTTGAAATCTCACACAAGCAGTAAGCATTTTTAGACTAAGTGAAGGTTATGAGAAGAGCAATGTCATTTGCAAATGAGCTCTCTGGAGCAGGAAGCATCTGAATTTGAGTTCACTGCTGTTCAAAACAACTTACCTGGCACTTCCTATGAAAGCTTTACACAACCTGGCAGTTACTATGAAAGCTTTACACAGTCTGTTTAGTCAAAGGTATATTTTGCATATAAGAAGGTGCTGGTTTCTAGAAACAAAATACATCTGCCGCAGCTGAGCAACAAACACAGGCACTGAATAAGGCTCCAGAATAAAAAGAATGAAGACGAAAAAGCTTCCCCCCTTACTGGGCACATTTTGGGCATTGAGAAGAAATGAAATGGAAGATACGCTGTAAGGAAGTGAGAGGGAATAGAAGGAGGGACGGCTCCTTTTCAAGGATAGATACAACTACAATTTCAGTTCATGCAGTGTAACCATACAGATCACATGAGCTTATAGTGTGTGTGTTTATATGAATACATACACACCCCTTGCTCACCACAGACAAGTGTGGCAGTAGGACTGAGGCTTCTGATGATTGCAGCCCCACTGCCTGTTCAGGATGCCAGCAGTCTTCTTCCAACTGATGTCATTGAAGCTTCAGAGCAGCCAGTATCCTCATTCATCAGCTCTTACACACATAATTCAATAGGCAGGACTCAAAAGTAAGGATGACTGCTGGCCCTGTTGTGCTATGGGCAATTTGAGATTCAACGAGGAAATATTCCTCTCCAGCTTCCAAATTAAATTTCAGCAGAACTAGTCTGTGTACCCCGCACTGTTACACCAGCAAGGAACAACAGGTCAGTACAGGAGTCTCCTGGGAATATCCCATCAAAAACCTCCCTGTAAAGCTCCTCTCTCTTGTTCCCTCTCTGAAAAGCCATTCCATGGAAATAATTTCATTTCACTGAAACATTCTTTTGGGGGGGCTGGTTGGAGAAGCTATGAATATCATGAATATTTGGGGAAAGGCAGATTTCCCCTTCCCTCATGCACACCCTTTTCTCAGACTACAAAGCACACAAACTTTGGATACTTCGTATTCTGAATCAGGTATCTGTTTCTTCAAAGTTCCAGACTTTAATTCTAATTTTGCACCTTCTTATGATTGTTCTACAGACATACTCCTTACCCTGCTTGGAGAGCTGAATACTGAACACAGCAGCAATTGCAAGGCTCAACATTTTGCAAGATCACACAGTTAATGCTTTACCATAAACTACATCCTTCATACAGCTTTTATGCAAGTTAAAACAAAGTATGCTTTTAAATAATTGTTTATTTAAGAATAAACCAAAAAAATATTTGATGGCATGCCTTGAGAAAGGAATAGTACTGGCAAGAAGTCTGCAGCCATTACTCATCCGAGATAAACCCAGCTTCTTCCAGAATGTGACCTGAATGTGACACATTGCCATAGCTGCAGACTCAAAACTCAAGCTACCGCTAATGATTTTGTACGTAAGCACAAAAATTACTTACTAAGTCTACTACTTAAGTCTAGAACCCAGCTAACTGATCTAGCCCAGAGTACATCTAGTATACCTGCATCACTGGCACAGAACAAAATTGTGTTCAAGTCAAAGCATACAGTGAATTATTGTATACTAGCAGTGGCTGCCAAGCTCCACAGGACCCAAAGAATACTGATAGATATTACACTGTATGTATCAGTAACCCACTGTCTGTTTTAACATGCTTAAAAGCCAATATTTTAACATATAATTTGAGCATACTGTTGCTTGGCCAAAGAAGTCTGGGGGCTAACATTAAAATGAGGCCACTGGAATCATTTTAGCTATCATTAAAAGATAGCCTATGTTCAATTTGCAATCAGTATTAGCGTTAGAAAAGAGCCTCTACAGACTCTCATAAACTAATGCACACTTTCCACAGAGTAGTAGAATGTTAAGGGAGGTGTATTTATTTATTCAAACTAAGTCAAGGATTTTGCTTACCTAATGGCACTGAATACCAAATCTATATATCACCCTTTAAAAAGAAGGGAAGGAAAAGCTAAATGCATACAGCCGCTCTGTAAGTTGAGCTGAGCTCAAATCAAAGAAGAAAACAAAAAGGGCCAGCAATCAGCTGACCTACACAGGTTCTTCTACAAGATGAGATATTCACTAATGTTATGCACCAGGCCTTTCTTTTTTGGTGATGCTCTCATGAAGCTTCTCTGTGGAGCACAGCAAACCTACGTGGTTCTTCATGATCTAGTGATCTAGTCCCAAACACTTCTTTCTATCACCAAGAACCACAAGCACTTGGAAACCTCTCAAAAAATACACTGCAAACCTGTTCTCCCACAAAACATTCACACTGCGCCCTGAACTTGGAAGAGTCTTTCAAGTAGCATTGCTCAATCTGGTAGGAAGTTTTTACAGGAAGTACTGAACAGTTTGGACTGCAGGTGCTTGTACGAGGTTACTTTGCCTCCTAATGTGATAGGAATAATGGTGATAATACCTTAATGGGAAAGAAAAAGCCCTGGCTGATATTTACAGCTCCAATGGAAGAACGGAAAACATAACTGTCTTTTCTACTTGCCGTGGCCCAAAGGAAACTCCAACTTCCTTCCTATAAACCTCCATCAAGGGTTTTGTATAACTTTAGATTAAGATTCGTACATAAGAAGATATTTCCGATTAATGGCTAGGGAATAGGACTTCCAAATATTTAAGATCCAGCAACAGCCTCTCCTACTCACCTTATAGAACTATTTGTGAAGTCTGAACTAATCAATAGAGCCCATTCTCTCAATGGTTACTAGGTTTACTGTGTAAGTAAGAGAACAGGCCTGGCTAAATTGCAAAACCGTAAGTTTGTTAGCCTAACTCTGGCAAAGATTCATCCTACAAAAAGAAACCTCACTGCAAAGTCATCTGTGTCTATTCCAAAACATCTTTACTTTGATATGAATCCATTCTATCTAACAAAAAGGCTCGTCAACAAACTACTTTCTTTCACATGAGGCCACAACAGACGAAGGTTCCTGAAGCAAAGCAAACCTTCTGAGCCTCTTAACTAAGATAACATTATCCTAACATTCAAAGGGGGACCGCTAGCCTCAGTGCTAGGAAAATTAAGTCACAAAGAGCATCAACACACAGACTCTTAGAGCTGGGAGTTAAAAACTCTTCCTTCTACCCAAAAATAACCCTGGAAGCCCTTTGGCTGGGATGATTCAGGACCTTTTCAAGTCAGTGTACCTAGCAGGGCTTCAGCCACCTCAGCTCAAACCTCAGTAAGCCTTCCCATCTCTATACTGTGATTGTCAGTTCACTGGCAGCAATTTGCTGGATACTATCCCAACCACCTCAACAAAGTAAATAGTGTAAAGACAGTTACTTTAAAACAGATCATCCAACCCTGCAGAAATTTCCTCATATTTTTACATAACCAGAACCCCAGCAGGAAGTGTCACTACCGAGATGGATAGATTTCTTTCTTTCCACTAGGTATTAAGAGCAACATAATATCACTAAGTGCACCTTACAAAGCAGCCTCCTCCCCCAGAATGGTGCAGAATATGAGTATGCGCTCTAAGAGGGCAGAAAAACCAGTTCCTGATCTTCTGCAGAAGACCAATTAAACAAGCTAGTGCATTATAGAGAATTCTCCTCAACAGAGAAGAAGATATCCTCCTCCTCCTCGTAAGATATTTGATGCACTGGGGAAAACAAGTCAGGAGCAAACTTATGTAGATGGCCTTTCCCCCAGTGCACAACCTAGCAAACAGGGCAGTAAGTTTCACATGGACTCAGATGGAGACTCTCAGCTCTTCTTCTGTGACCCTTCCTCCCCCCCTCCATTGCCTAAGAAATATCACACCGTGATAAACGTTTCATGTTTGACAAAACACACTTAATTCAGCTCCTAGCAGTAATCTGCTGAAGCAGTTAGGGCCTTTAAAGTCCAAATGAACTTAAAGTTGATTAAATTGTTTGTTGCACACACGAATCTTTGAGAGGCCATCAAGCTCACCTAATGTAAAGAAAAGGCTATGACAACACTCAGAAGGCTAAGTATTAATTCCAGGGCAATTTTTTTTCCCTAAAAATTGAGAAGTTTCTCAATTTAAAGTCACTTTTTAGTTCAACTAATTTGTCCAGAGTCCCAGGATTCCAAGGGTGCAGGCCTACAAAGCTGGGATTTTAGAAGAGCCTAAAATTTCCACACGCCTAAGTTTCACCAAATGTCACCGCAGTTTGGATCCCATCTCCTTAGGCTCTATAGGAAGTCCTGCAAGACGTGTTCTGCTGTGAAAAGGAAGCTGCTCCTGCTGTTGACTGCACCCAATTCCAAAAAGGCTACCTCTGCAATGCTGGAAACGCACCTAAAAGGAGTGGAGAATATCACATTTTCACTATTCAGGATGACATCAATACACCTGATCTCCGTACAAACCAATTCCAGTGATTTTACTGCAAGGAAAGCTTGAGGCAAAGTCCTAATCAAGGTCATTTGTCAACAATTTAAAACAAACAAACACCTGCAGTAAGTTCTCCCTTTCTGCACACTGCCCCTTTGCCTCAGCCCATGCCATCAACCTTACTTTCTCTTTCCCAGGATGCCAGTCCAGACCTTCTCCCAGCAGCATGAATTTGCTTGAACAGTTAAATGGTGCCCCATTGAGAGAATACACACACAGACGCCACACTGCATGCAAACTGAGCTCTCCCCAGCCAGTAGCACCACTTCAACATACCAACACAGCTCTGGTTTTTCAAGAGCCTCTATCTGTCTTCTAACAAAGTCCAGGGCAAGCTGACAGCAGCTGGTGATAGAGTCAAGCCCACTCCCAAAAACTTCAAGCCTATAGTTATCTTCTTTGCACAGGGTGCTTTGTGCTCCAAACATGGAGTTGTCCTACCATGAGAAGAAAAAAGCAAAGCAGCTGTTTTGGTTTATGGGCTGTGACCCAGTAAAGTAGACAGCCCTAACATGTAAGGTAGCACTACGAACATTAGGGCACTTATGAGGAACAGGATGGGAAAATGTTTGTTACCTGCAAAGTCAGCACGATAACTTCTGCACCTCACTACTGACAAAGAAGGTTGGCTGTATCCTGTCCATTTAGGGGAAGAATTAAAGCTAGGATTTTAGGATTAAATTCTGCTCCGTTGCATTCAAAATGATGCTTTTAATGTATGCAGTGAAATACTTATCTCATTTGTAACGAGGCTTGTATTTATTTACAAAGGTTTTAAATCACATTACTGCCAAAAGTAATACTTAAATCCAATTTATGTAGTCATTTTGTAAAGAATAGAATAGGGCATCTGTGTTAGAACTGGGCTAATGTCAACAGGCCTGTCCTCACTTACTGGGCACAGTAACCTCACAAAGTCAAAAGAAACTGGTTTATGCTTTTGCTTCTGCTTCATAGAAGTTGAACCAAACAGTACTACATGTCCCAAACCTGTTGTTACTGCCGGGCAATCCCCAGCTGAACAGTTTCAACTCCACAAGCAGAAGAAAACATTTTTTCTACAAACCAAACTGCAGCAGTAATGTACAGCACAAAGCTTCGGAGAAGCTCAGAGCTGGTGTGCATGCTGTCGTACCCATTAAATTCAGTATGTTCACTTGTTATGGTGGCGTTTATAAATGTCTTTTCACTATAGAGGAAAACCAACTATACAAAAGAACATGAGACATCATCAAGCTGACAGATCTCAAAAATTTGCTCTGTTAGGACAATATACATCTTGCTTGAAACCTGCAAGCAGTAGAACACTTTCAAAAAAGCAAGATGCTCAAGAAAACTGAGTTTCTTCATTGTTCCAAATGAACCTTCATTGCATAGCCATAACACAAGTGGTAAGCATAATATGCCTGGGAAAGAAGAGAGCAATGGAAGTTCAAATTGCAGCTGCTGCTGCACATACACAAAGAGATGGAGAAAAACAACATCAGTCTTACTAACCAGCTGCATGTACTGGGTAGTGCTCCCAACTTCTATGTAACAATAATAGGAAATGGAAGTATCTTGCCTTTTTCACAGAACATACAAGTTATGAGAACAGAATGAAGACTGACTATGCATTTTCCAAGAAGCCGCTCTCTTTCACAGAAAGGCAGAAGAAACTTGCAGCTGTGTATGAGATAGCCTCCTATGCTTCAGCTGTTTCACTAAAAACTAACCAAAGGGAACATTTGGTGGGGAGAAGTCACAGCTTGCTCCGGATACCAGAAAGAGACAATAAGTGTGAAGCTGACACCTGTCTAGGGTCCCAGAATAACTTCAGTGGAACACCTGAATCCAGGTCTGTGAGGAAGGCCTCTTAGGAGAGACAACTATCAGTGCAGTATATTGAAACCGTTCCTCAGAAAGAGCAGGGAAGTAACTTCTGCCACAAATTCCTGCCGCAGTGCTGTCTAGACTTACAGACTTCATGTATAACACACCCATGTCAGAAAGCCCAAGGGACTGACAGCTAAGGAACAATGCCCTATCAAATAGCCACACAACAGACTGTTGTCACCACTGCATCAGAGCAGGAGATAAGTGGGAAAGGCCCCCTTTTACTTGCCCTTAACCAGAGATCTTGAGTGCACACGGAGGCTGAAGACACAGCTCAATCCCAAAACAAATACCTCAAATGCCTCCAGCCAAGACACCAAGTTCCAGCTTAGATTTGTGGCTTCTTTTCAACTAACTGAGTTAAGAAAGGACTTAGTCCACAAGACAGAAATTACAACCAAGTTTATAGCAGCAAAGCCACACCAGGAGGAAGAAAGGAGGAAGAAAGGAGGAAGAAAGGAGGAAGAAAGGAGGAAGAAAGGAGGAAGAAAGGAGGAAGAAAGGAGGAAGAAAGGAGGAAGAAAGGAGGAAGAAAGGAGGAAGAAAGGAGGAAGAAAGGAGGAAGAAAGGAGGAAGAAAGGAGGAAGAAAGGAGGAAGAAAGGAGGAAGAAAGGAGGAAGAAAGGAGGAAGAAAGGAGGAAGAAAGGAGGAAGAAAGGAGGAAGAAAGGAGGAAGAAAGGAGGAAGAAAGGAGGAAGAAAGGAGGAAGAAAGGAGGAAGAAAGGAGGAAGAAAGGAGGAAGAAAGGAGGAAGAAAGGAGGAAGAAAGGAGGAAGAAAGGAGGAAGAAAGGAGGAAGAAAGGAGGAAGAAAGGAGGAAGAAAGGAGGAAGAAAGGAGGAAGAAAGGAGGAAGAAAGGAGGAAGAAAGGAGGAAGAAAGGAGGAAGAAAGGAGGAAGAAAGGAGGAAGAAAGGAGGAAGAAAGGAGGAAGAAAGGAGGAAGAAAGGAGGAAGAAAGGAGGAAGAAATCACTTCCACTGCGCTGAGTGATATTAAAAAGTATATCCTAGGGCACATTGATTTCAAGAGAAGAAATCCATCCATCAAGAAGGATCACAATTGGATGTAGTGCACTGCCTTTATCCAGAGGCAAACACTGCAATAGCAACAGGATCACAGACTGCCTTGGAAAATGGATGGGCATGCATACATTGATCTTCAATTATCGACTCCAATTCACTTCAAGTTTGAAATTACTGTTATCTGACTGCCCATTTAATTAACTTGTTTCTGCTGTATGAGAATGGCTCATGCACTGATCTTCCCTGCCTCCAGGTTTGTTTAGTGTTCCCCCTTCCATCTATTATTTGACACCTTAAGAAACCAAAATGTGTGAGTGCTGCCAGAACCAGAATTGTACAAGGATTGCTATACTTCACATTTCAGTATGGCTCCCAGCATCAGCTGATGAGACTAGTCAGTTTATAGGGAGTTCATGGACTGAACATGCATGTAGGTAACATTTTATTAAGAAGGCATTAGTTGTGAGGTTTGCAGGAAGAGGACACCAGAGGGAAGAATCGCAATCAAGTCCATCTTTGTCAGTCAAGTTCAGCATGTATTACAATGACAAAGTTAATAAAGACGGAAATACTTGTTCCTTCATTTCCTGAAACAGCATCAAATGATACAAAATTACAGAATGGTCTAACTAATTAATAACTCAGGGATGGCCCGAGGAGTGCAGAATGCTGTATTCCCATTTCTTCAATTACCCACACAATAGTAAAATCCTAGTTTACCTAGGAGCCTGTATTCCCCCCTGTGAAGCAGCAGTCTTTCAACATTTACATCAGAACCATGGTTGTGCCAACAGGAAGGCTACAGACATCAAACACTGATGCTCTTGCTACAACAAGAAAGAAACACAATAAATAAAAGGAATAAAAGTAGCACAGAGAGACCATAAAGTACAAGGGCAATTTTAGCAACACTAAAGGTGTCAAGGAGGGGCTTCAATAATGTCGTAGATATAGCAGCAAACAAAACATGCTATTAATTTCGGAAGCATTTTTTGAAACTACTATGAATTACAAATCTCAAAATGAATAAATAAAAGGCTAATGCATGCATCCCTAAAAGTAGCTTTCCCAACATGCAGTCCAGTGAAACTGCTAACTTCACCCATTACTCCAATCTTAAATCACAGGGCACGCTGAAGACAGTTGTTGGGCTGACTCCAATGCTATTCACTTCTCCATCTGTACCATTACTAGGCTTGACTACTTGGGGATGTGGACAGTGTCACACAGCAATGGTTCCCATTCAGAAAGTCATCAAAATAAGAAAGTGGGAAAGACTATTCAAGATTGTCACAAGTAGTAATTACACGTAAAAAACAAACAAAAAACAAAACAACCCACCTAGGGTTCATGACTCTTTTAAGAGGGAAGGTAGACATTACTTACTTTAAATACTGTTTTGCAAGTATGTTTGTACACACACTACATGCCAAGTGGCACAGTTACAAGTTATCACAATTTTCCCAGGCCTGCATCTATTCACACCCACACTATCTTGCAAATTCATACCCATATGCATATGTGAAAACAGATGTAAGGATTCATTAGTATATGCATAAGTTGCTATTTCATGCCCTCAAACATGTATATTCACAGACACTGATGGTCTCCTTAGCATACTGATCCCAGGAAGCGATGAGGATTCTTATCCTAGCTGTGTCTAAGCTCACAAAGGTCACCTACAATACAACCCTGCAGTTCATGCATTTCCCTTCAAAAGCCAAGTGGATGCAGGCTTTTATCCCTTTTATAAAATGGCTGGAACAAGTCGAGATGAAAGGACTTCAGCACAACGTTAGATCAATAGTATTCTCACTGGTTTAAAAGGTAACACTACTTTCCCAGATAAGAACAGGCTACAGACAGAAATCCTGCAGTGCTGCAAATGCCTATCTCAACTAGAGAGCAAAGTACAAGAGAACAACAGAAAAGCAACTACGAATATCTCCTGCACATTGCACCGTGGTTCATACACAAGTTTTGTGCAACAGAAAAGACAGATGGATCCTTGTTTTCCAATTTTATTTCCTTTCAATTTCCCTTTGGGGCTTTTTTCTGTATGTGAGTAACATTTGGACCTATCAAGGTCAGGAATCAGTTTCTTCAGGCAGTGAGACAGATCACCTCGTTTCATTCTCCAAGTGTGGTGTGTCTGTACAGAAAGTTTTTTTCCACAGAACTGCAGGGGTTAGAATGGAGATCAGTGAATCCAACCCCCCTGCCAAAGCAGGTTCACTAGGTAGGCATCCAGGCAGGTCTTGAATATCTCCATCAATGGAGACTCCACAACCTCACTTGGCAACATGTTCCAGTGCTCCATTACCCTTACTGTAAAGAAGCTGTTCCACATGTTAGTATGGAACTTCCTATGTTAAAGTTTTAGGTCACCACTTCTTGTCTTATTGTTAAGCAATACCAAGAAGTGCATGGCTTCAGACACTTGCCTTCTACCTCCCTTCAGATATTTATAAGCATTAATCAGATCCCCCCTCAGTCTTCTTTTCCTCAGGCTGGACAGACACAGGTTGCTCATCCTTCCCTCACAGAGGAGATGCTCCAGGCCTTTTATCATCTTTGTGGCCCTCCGCTGGACTCCTTCTAGGAGATCCCTGTCTTTTTTTAACTGGGGAACCCAGAACTGGACATAGTATTCTAAATGTGGCTTCATCAGGGCAGAGTAGAGGGGGACGATCACCTCCCTTGACCTGCTCGCCACACTCTTTTTAATGCACCTCAGGATATCATTTGTCCTGCTTGACCAAGTCAATTCCACCCTACCACATCATAAACAAATCCTGACACATAGCGTCTCCTACTTCATTTTACTTGAATGCACCATCCTTAGGGTACACCACCAGACAGGGAGCCCTCCTGGATCAGTGCAAAGCCCTCTGAAAGAATCAAAGGGGAACCACTTGGCTACAAGCATGTTGGTACAACCCAAATGGTACATGGAACATGAATCCATTCATCTAAAAATTAGTTCTTCAAAAAACTAAAACAATCCCAAACTCAGTCCTAGCATTCCAATCATTTTTACCAGGATGCTTTGAGACACTACGTAACAGGAAAATGTAGTTATTTCTTCAGTTATTGGAAGCCTCAGGTTTCTCCACATAATTGGTAACAATTAAGAATGAACAACTAGTAGACACTTTGCCAGCACAAGTATTTTTACAGGGTTCCTCCAAAGGAAGGGGGATTTTTCTTCACAAGACCAGCTGATATAAGCAGAAGTGGGCAAACTCACAAGCACAACTGAGAAGTTGACAGAGCTATGAGGGAAAGCAGACACAAGCTAACAGGGAACTTTGGTCTCAGAGACAGCAGCCCCATCACCAAGCCATCCCCACCTAACCATTAGCGCCATTACAACCTCTGTGGAACTGCACTGTAAACCAGACCAGGTTCACTATCTTTTCTTCCAGCAAGGCTATTTTTAAACTGAGATCAGTTTTCTGATTAGACTTCTCATGCTGTCCTGGGTGACAACGAGATGAGAAAAGGACACAGCACCCCAGGATAAAATCCAAGCAGATGGAGGCAGAAGCACTGCCCACCACACTTCTGCAAAACACACCCTTCTAATTATTCCCCTTGAGCATTTAGCTCTGATGATTGCTTCTATTGTTTCAGATGTGAAGGACCTGAGGACCTCAAAGCCCATTTATTTACCAAAAAGTAACCCACTTCACTAAACAATGTAGCTATAGGAAAGCTGTATATAAAGTCTATTAGGAGAACAAGGAACTCCTGTCTCCCTTTAGTACGGTCAGATTTGTAGCCTTGCTATTATCAACGTTTAATTCAAGAGAGGTAAAAAAAAAATGAACTCTCAAATCAAGCACCATACTCATTTTACCCCACTGGCTCTGCTGCTGCAGTCTAGCTGAGAAAAGTCCTGGTTTTAATAATGCTGGAAAGGAAAATCATTTTTTAAGTGAAAAGCACAAGTCAAGCAAGAGAGGACTTTTGTTTGTTTGCCACTAGAGTTGCCTTTTTATTTAAGAAAACACAATGGAAAGCATAAAAATCTCAGAAGAATGAAAGAGGAAATAATGCCCTAAAGGAAAGGAGCACAGAGGCTCCAACAGGAGGCAAGACAGGCAAGAACTATTAGGCTGTAGCTCGCTAAGCTGTGCAGGCTCAATGACCCCCTCCTGCTCAGAACTTATTGCATGATTATGCATAGGCTGCCATCTTGATCATGCAATTGCTCCAGTATGCCTGCTAGACATTTATTTTTTCCTGCTTGCAAGGCCTTAAGCCAATTCAATACCCACAACACGCGATTTGGCACACCTTTCAGAAGCCTGGGGACAGAAACATTTATAACATTGTGCACAGAGGTGACAAGATGTAGCTATTACACTTTCACTGAAAAATCAAAATGGATCTCTACAGAGAGACAGAACATTTAAGCTGCTTCCCACCCAAACAAAAGGCCTCCCAGAAAAGATCTTCCTAAACACAAGTCACACCTACAGTGTTTCACTGGAACGGACATTCAAGGTCACTCATCCCCCCCCCCCCCCCCCAAACCCTACTCTCCCTCCAGTTGGTTTCTACGGATCCTCAGATACGAGACCCTTTGAAGCTTTCTCTTTTCATAGCACCGCATCCAAGCACCAGCACGAAAGCCTGCTGTATTTTGCAGCCTCTACCATTAACCAATGCTTCGTCCCACATTCACCCAAATTCTCAGTAGCGGCATGTCAATTTAACAGACTTCCCCCTGAATTTTGGAACAAAGCATGCCACATATCAGATGCTCACTCACCCAGGAGCTCACAGCCTGTCACTACAGGGGAAAAAGAGGTGGGAAAGAGCTCCTAATTCTTCTGTGTTTGGCTGCACAGCTCTCTCCCTCCTGTGCGCTGCGTTCTGTGTAACCACTGCAGTGCTCAGAGCAAGCAGGCTCATGAGAGCAGCCGGAAAACAGCCTGGAATCTCCAAAGCTGAGCAGAGGTGTCCATCCCAGCTCGAGGGTGGTTCCTGCACAAGAAACCTATCATCTACAGCTCCTTGGCCAGAGGGAGGGTCACAGTGACAAGTGGCCGATGGAAGGCGATAAGTAGGGCGAGAGAATAATAATAAAGCCAGAGAAACTGTGTGACTGCATGCGTGTGTGTGTGTGTGTGTGTAGGAGGGGAAAAGAATAAGTGGAGCAAATAATGAGTGAAAGAATGGAGTAAGTATACAAAGAAAATTATTTATTGAACAGACTGATTGTGCTGCTGACCTCAGTTCATTCCTCTCCAAGTTTTAACTGCTTACTGCCAGGGCTCTGCTCATGCAGTAAGCTCACTGCCTTAAACTCATGCCCATCACCACTCTAAGCTGCCACAACCACATCCCACAGGTGAGAACACATTCTGGCAACAGACCGCTGCTCAGTTTCAGTGCTCTAATAAATTGTCACAAATTAATCAATGCCTCCCCACTCTACTCCCCCAAAAAAGCCCTCCTGAACCCAGAGCTGACGAGATTGCCTAGGGTTCATATCACCACTATTTTTAAGACCTTCACAGAAAATAGAGCTAAATATCGCCAGCTTATAAAAAGCCAGATGTTCACCGAGCACACCTTTCCACGGAAAGGACTGCTGAATGCAAGTTAATCCCATGGCCATGACCTTGCCACCTAAAGATTTTACTGCCATAATAAACTCCACTGAGCCTGCATGCCTTCGCTGCGCATAAGTCACTGTGAACTCCCATATATGAAAAGAAAGTTGCATTTTGCATGACAGGAGCTACTCCAAGTGGAAAGTGCATTCTATGTGGGGAAATGGGCAGGGAAGTGGCATAACTGACATGAAATACATTTTAAATATTACATATTTTAAGTCATTATTGCATTTGCAAACCGGATCACCTGCTCTCAGGTTCCCCAACACTGGAGATATTCAATGATATTGCCGCCACAAAGAAGCATGCAGCAAGTCCCAAGAAACAATGCAGTGTAACCATTAACACTATAGGTGATGATTGTGTTGTACTGCCTAGCGTTTAATTTACAGCACTGAAAAACCTCAAGCCCATATTGCTGAGAAGAAACTTTTCCAAATACAGCCAAATGCTTTGCAAACAGTCTGAAGGCTGTTCTGTTCTTTTGTCACATGTCAAAGGACCCAGTTAAGTCACACAAATTAAAACAGAAATCTTGCAGTTACCACTGTAGCAAGTGAAACACAATTCTAGTTTTAAAAGAAGTCAAATCAGCTTAAGCTAAGACAACTGTTAGGTGGGCCATGCTCAGCTGCCCACTCTTGCTTCCTGAATTGCCATAGTTAACACAAAGGCAGAGTAGAGGGGGACAATCACCTCCTTTACCCTGATCCTGCTGGTCACCCCTATTTTCATGCAGCCCAGGATACTACTGGCCTTCCAGGCTCCCAAGCGTACACTGCTTGTTCACGTTGAGCTTTTCTGCCAGAACCCCTAAGTCCTTCCCTGCAGAGCTGCTCTGTGTCCATTCATCACTCTGTCTGTACTGATGTTTGGGATTGCATTCCATTAATAATCTGATTCACCAATGAAATGAATCACAGAACGGTTAGGGTTGGAAAGAACCTTAAAGACAATCTAGCTTTGTGAAGTCATCTAGACATAACATGATTCCAAATGAAATCAACACCTTAATGAAGTATAAAAGTTGTACTGGCACAGCTGAACTGAAAACTATAGATTAATAAAATGATACAGGAAAACAACATGATGAGAACATTTTGAAGAATAAAGTTATGAAGCCATCTATTTGTGAAGTAAAGAAGTCCTCTCCCAGAACGTAGTTTCACCAATACTGTCAGCTAGCATTAGAGAAAGGAACAAAGTAAGGCATTTTTTCACCCTCCCCTTTTGGTGGATTACTAAACACTTTAATTCCTTCTATCTTAGCGCTGCAGCATTTTACAAGACTGTTGCTTCAGTAACTATTTAAAAATAAACTCCCGAGAGTGCAGATAGCACTAAAACAAGCCTCTCCAGACTGATGAGACATCTAGACAATTGTCCGCAAAAGGGCACATTAGCAGAAGACTTCTGAAGGGAAGCAGACATCTCAAGTGACACTACCCAAGCAATTTAGCTGTTTTAGATCACAGCTGAGACTATGCCATTTCTAAATTAACATTAACTGATACCCTTCTCATCCCTCCCCCCCAAAAAAACCCAAAATCCAGCAAGCTGCACAGCTAATCCAGTCCATGAGACGGACACTGCTCTTACGTTTGTCTTTGTAAAGAATCTAAAGTTCAGCCCTACTAGGCCAGAAGATCCTGCCTCCTGGGGAGGATCACTGGCTAGGAAGGGGACAAAAAGAGATGGGAGGTTAAAGAACAGCCAAAACATAAATAAACAAGCAGACCTGGAGGAAGCGAGAGAAGAGCTACCTGCTTCACCTGCAGCACACACAACAAGAAGGATCTTCCTTCTGTGCAGGAGGGAATGTGGATCAGGAGTCTCTTCCCCTCATGAACCACACAGTGAATACACTCATGACCACAACCATATTATGATAGTATCAGTAGACTGCGGCTCGGCACATAAGCTGACATTTGGAATAGTTCAGACTTTAGGAAGTCCCAACACTTACTGTCTGGGTAAGACACTAGCTCAAGGAATACAAACAATATACGAACAACGTGGTATGAGTGCAAAGAGCTGTCTGAGAGATAATTCAGCAGGAAATCCACTCAGTGTCACAGAGACTGACCAAGCTGATGGAAGCTGGAAAACAGAGGATGTGCCAGAGACCTATGGCTTGACTACAAATTGGTTACTCCAACACAAAGGTTCCTGCATAAACATACACCTCTCATGGACGCACAGCTCTTCAAATACCCACAGCTGACCTTTGGCCACTTGAGGAGCCTCCCACAGAATGATCTGTAGGTCGGTTCACATCTCAGAATAAATTCACTGTCAAATAAATTGACATATTGAATGCACCAAAGTCAAAACTTACCAGCATTTGCCATTTAAACACCAACAGAAATTTGTATTTGTGTTCTTCTACTCTCATCTGCCTTATTTAAACAAATACATACACATATTATATATTCAGAGCAGGGACTTGTTTTCCATGCTTTAATACAGCATTTGGCACAGCAGAGCCCTAGGTAAGTCTCCAAGTCAAAGTGTAATGCAACAGGTGTTATATGTAATGCAAAACCAACACAACTAGTGCTAGGACAGAACAATGGTCCCAGTTGTACTCCATCTGCCTTCTCTAGAGAGTGTGGGATGATAATTCACTATGGACAATTAATAGCAGCTATCTCCTGCTGAGGCTGTCATCTTCTGGGTAACTGCTCCATTTTCACACCAACTTCCATGTTTTGAAGTACTGGATGCAGACCATGCATCACAGACACCCAGCCTTCCGACATGCTTTCTGCACTTGCAAGCATTTCTAACTCTCCCAGGAAAGTCCATAACAAGACCAGTGACGCTCGTGAGATCCAGAAGGAACCTGAAACACCAGGCATGCAGCACTGACCTCCCCAGGCTCACCAAGGAAACCATACACAAAGGCTAACTCTGAATTAATCTTTCTTTACAATCGAAGCAGGAAGAGGCACAGCTCTAGAGAATTCTCAGTGGGAGCCTCGCTTAATTAGCGATTTACCTTGGCTAAGTGAATCACCAAAAGCATGCCACATACCTATAAACCATTTGCCGTTCCTGGCAACCCAAGGCAGCTTTTCCCTCCTAAACCAAGCAGAACTCTGTTTATAGCAGCTGGAATACCATACACAGTGCATGCAGGCTTGCTAAAGAAATAACTTTGCTCTACAAAGAAAGATTAGTGAAGCATTCTGCCATTTCACTGCTTAAAGCAAGAGGTCTGGGCAAATATTGCATCTTTCTGTGCAGATCACCACACAGCAGGGATGAGAAGCCTCCCATCCTCCAGTCACAAGACTGTGGTGTTGCAAGCATCCCAGCAGGAGACCCAGAGTAGTCTGTTACATGGGTGGGTACCAACTGTTGCTGGTTTTAACTGGGTTTGAGCCAAATTTGGTTTCTGTTGCCTCAAGTTTCATTTCTTGAATGAACCCTGAAAAAAAATCCAAGTGTTAAATAGTGCAAATCTTTGCAAGCTGCAGGATCATACAGAAATGGAGCGGAGGTTCTGCTGTCCTTTTCACAAAACCTGATCAAACAGAAGCCCACTTCAACAGCTGTATAAGTACATACCACATGTTGGAGAGGCTAACAGAAGGGCAAGAAGGAATTCCCAATAGAACCAACACAGTTCTACCAGGACCACAAAGAGGCCAATGTCAGATAGGACTTGCACAGCCACAAGGCTTTTACTGGCATGGCAGAGATAAGAAGATATGATCCCACAAAAATAAGGCTGCTCTCCATACGTGATTTCTCTTAAGGAAAAAAGCACCTTCCAGCAAGAAGTCTCCCCACAGGCTTGAAGAGTTCTCAATAACTCAAAGGGCACTTGTTTTCACTACCCATTAAGTCACTTCAGTTCAAAAGTTACTCGATGATTAGCGGGATTATATCTTAAGACTTCCTGAGACACACCACAAAAAACTCAATCCAAAGAATAACACAGCCATGACTATAAAGGATACAACTAAGGCAAAGCCTTAATGGAAGACACTTTTTCTTAATACAGGTCTTCCATGCACTGAAATGCCCTCTTCCTTCAACCACAAGCAGCTCCCTGCAAGCCTTCCCTCACTTCAAAGCACTGAAGATTCAGAGGAATTACTTCCAAACAGCAGGGCAGAAAGCAGTAATACAGAACAATTTCCTGCTGGCCAAAGAGGAAGTTGATGCAGCAAGCAGGTTATTGCCCAGATTTTAATTAAGCTGTATGGCTGGAACAGTGATGCAGACAAACACAGCAAAAGACCCAAACCATCAGATAAACATTCCTAATGGTGGAAATAATCAGCACAGAAAATGGAAAACTGCAGGACTGAAGCACTGTCTTGTAATGTACAGTAAGAAGCTTCAGACTACCTAAATCAGAAGTCTACTGTGTAGTATGCTACAAGGAGCAGAAGAAAGCACACCTCCGGCACACAGACTCCAACTCAAGGGACAGGATGATTGCCAAGTGATTTCAAAGAAAGAAGGGAGTACAGCAAAAAGACTCATGCATTAGTAGCAATGCGCGGTAGCCACTCACACACTGCCTAGCTGTTGCAGTTCAGCCAGTGGTAGAGGATGGCTCTAAGGACTTCCCTTCCAGTTCTCAAGGCAGAGGATGAGGCAGCTCCATTGGTGTTTGTGAGACTCCCACGATGAGAGAACAGCACCTGAATGTGCCACTCCTCTTTCAGGATCAACAAGGTAGAGACAAAATCCCATCCCTGGAGACATTCAAGGCCAGGCTGGATGTGGCTCTGGGCAGCCTGGTCTGGTGGTTGCTGACCCTACTCATAGCAGGGGGGGTTGAAACCAGATGATCCTTGAGGTCCTTTCCAACCCAGGCCATTCTATGATTCTATGAAAAGGAGGCTTTAGTGCCAACTTGAAGGTTAGCAGCTCTGACAGGTGGGACTGTGTCAGATTCTCCATAGCACACCACTCTCGATGCCAGCTGAAACTGACCAAGAAGAAAACCAGCCCATGCATGTAGCTGCAGGACCCATAAAGAAATGATTTTGTTTAAAGCCTTAATGGCAAGCAAACAAAAACACCTCTTTCAGTAAAAATGGTCACTGCTTTGAATAGGTGAGTGTCAAAAAGAAAACCAGACACAAAGCAAGGACAGCCTAGACTAGTTTTAACCACACGGCTAGACAAAAAGATCATATCTCAGAGATGCCACAGAGAAAGAAAGAAAGAAGTTAACATATAATCCAGATAAAGATCTAGGGAGAAAACAGAAATGACAGGCTGAGAGAAAGGAATGTGGTAAAAAGGTTCTCCCTACGATTTCCATAGCTTTCCTCGGAGCCCTTTTTCAAAAATGAAATGCAGTTTGTCATGTTGTCTACTGCAAAAACAATAGTTTCCAAACAGCTGATCGCTGTTGGAGCAATAGGGTTTCTGCCCTCAGTAAGAAGCTATGCTGCTATTGAATATCTTTAGCAGAAAAATTATGAATTCTCCTTGAGAACAGTGGGATGAAACCGGCACCTCTTTCCTGAAATTCAGATGGTTCTATTGCTAATTTACTGCTGTCTAAGAACAGCAAGAGCTTGCACTTCCTTTCCTAGTCACACCTACAGTGTTTGAGTGGAGACAATACAAATGCCTCAGAAAATGAAGAGAGAGACATCAGTTTCCTCTGGCTGCCATGCCAAAAAACTGCTGTTTGATCAAACTGAAAAGGAGCAGAGAGCAAAAGAGAAGCTGTCCAAAGAGGTGAGCAATCTTTCTCTCCTTCAACTGCATCTTACAAAAGGGCACTGAGTTTCTATCATAAGATGCTCAAGAGCATCACTGTGCCTCTTCAAGAGGCAACGTGGACAGAATGGCTAAGAGCTACGATCCATGTCAGATTACGGTTTACATCAAGAAACCAAATGCTATTAGAGCCTTACCAGCTACCTACCCTAAGTACCTCAAAATTAGTAAGAAAAAGCTGGAACAGATGAGTAATTCAGTGTCTCCATCCCAAAAGCTTGGTTGGAATCCAAATGTTTTCACACCCTTCACAAGCCCAGGCTACACACTGATCTCTCACACACAGTATCGAGAGTGCATGCTTGCATTCTCCCAAATGTTTTTCCCTTTCTTCCCCCTCTTGCACAATTATAACAGAAGATGTCATTCAGCTTGGGAGGGAGGAGGAGAAAAAGGAAGGAAAGGGTGGTGATTTGATGTGCCTATATTGGCTCACCTCTTGCTGTCTGTTATTTTGGTCTCCCCTGCTAACAAAGAAACAGCGCCTGCCTCTTGCACTTCATCACATCTTTTCCAAATTGCAGAATGAATGCTAGATCAGTATCATTACTGCTTTATTGCCACCTCTATAATTGCAAGCAGCATCTCTGCAGCTGGCATTTCAGTTACAGCCGCATAATAACAAGAGACCAAATAGGTTAAGACAAGCCCTGACAGCACATGTATCTTACTGGTGTAAGTGACTCTGCGCTAGAACCTCAGATACCACAGATCATAGCCCTGACTAAGAGCTACTCGGATGGAAAACTGTAACCGTAAGCTGAAGGATGTTTCCATCCCACACTGTTAAGATGTATATCAAGCGGCAGAGAATGGATTCCTAGAACACACTGCTGGATGCTGCATGGCTGAAGCAGGCTTTGACTAGACTGCAATGGGATCAAAACACCTAAGCCTTCTCTAAGGGGACAGCACTGAATTAAAACTGTAACAACAGTGAAGGTCTATACACGGGCTCCACTGCTGCTCTCACCAGCAGTTTTCTGGGGCAGTCAAGAAGTGGTGCCATCTGGAACAAAGACAGACAGTACCAGCACGGACAGTTCTCCCTTTACCTTGAGCTGCACTGAATACCACTCACCACTCTAAGATTACACTGGCAATACAGACACTGTGTGTGCAAAGCAGGGCAGGCGGGGGAATAAAAAAGGAGAGTTAATCCAGCAGTGGATTAAGCTAGTGACTGAGAAGTCATTCTGAAATCCTGCAAGCAGAGAGAAGCAGATCCAGCTGAAGACCAGCGTTGCCCCAACTTTCTCCCAAAGCAGAACAGCATCAACTCTGCACTACCACGCACATACCGGTAACTGAAGCCCTCACACAAGAGTAACAGCACTGCGGTCTTTAGGGAAGGAGAGCAGCACCTGCAAACCAGCAAAGCTTTCTCAAGAGGCACATTTGCAGAACGCTCCTAAATGCCAACAGAGGAAGGTTAAAAGCAGGATATCTAAAACCACGGAAGTAAGCAAGCCTAAAATAAAATGTCATTCTGACCTCGGCCACCAGTGTTCAGGTTTACACCAGGAATACACCATCACACACCACTTACCAGTCCTTTCTTAACACACAGCATTAGTCAAGGACGGGATTTATACTCAGACTTCCTGAAGACAGACGTTCAGATAGGAGTAATTCACAGCCAGTGCGACCATTAGTTATGTTTTCTGCATATATACTTGTCGTGATGGTTAAAAGGAAAACCTTAATGCTTCTATTAGCATTAGAGAGGAGTTTCCCTATCCATTGCTTTAAGGACTGTCAGATGTCCAGGTCCATCAATTAGCTACAAGGTGCGCCTTTTGATTGTAGACTAAGATATGAATGAATGCACACCTAGTGAGCACTCACATACATCTGTTCTCACCTGTAAGTACTGCGACAAGCTCCAAGCTATGTATAAACGCAGCTGTTCTATAACCACAGTCTGAATTCTTCATTTTCAGCTGCAGATCAGCAAGCAGAGGACTTCTGGATGGCTTAAAGCAACACTGTTGCCTTCGATTTAACAACCCTAAGTCCAGTTTCGTGCAAGTGAGCATCCACGGGATCTCACAGTGGTGGAAACGTTCTTGAGATTAAAGTTAATTCCCACACAGCCAGTTATTTTTACCAAACACATCCGTGCAGAACAACCTACCCAAACACAAGCCCTGGAAACGGGACAGTGAAAAATACATAGAATAAGCACATTCTCGGCAAGAAATGAAGAAAGACAGTATTGGTAGGACCACAGAACAAAGAAGGCTATTCAGATAGATGCTTAGGTACGCTCGAAATCTCGAGTATGGCTTTTAACTTGTCACTTTCAGACTGTAACTGTAAAAGACGGGCTCCGACGAGCTGTCAGTTCCGTGCCTGGACAGCCCACCGCCAGCCTCTTCGCTCGGCTTCCCCTACACCCCCTACAGCAGTACGGGCCGGTCCACGCGAACCGCAGAACCAACGAGAGCGCTGAGCCCCCGAGCCCTCCCGCCGGGGAGAGGAGACCCGCGGGCACAGAAAGGAGCGCAGCGGAGGCACGCGGCGGCTCCAGCAGCATCGCTCCGTTCGCCCCGTCCCGCGGGCAGCGCCGGCCGGCCCGCACCGACCCCACCTGCGCGGCCTGCCCCCGGGGCGGCTTCCGGCAGCGCGGAGCGGCGCGGCGGGACCGCGGGCTGCCGCTCCGACAGAAGGAGCTCCGCGCCGCTTTGTTCGCGCCTCAAGCGCATCCCGAAGAACCCGAACGCGAGATCCCGCCCGGCCGCGGGGGCGCCGCGCACGGCGCCGCGACGGAGCGCGCCGCGATACTGCGGCACGGCGCGGGGCGAGGTGCCGAGCGGCGCCCGGAGCTCTGCGGCACCGCGCCCGGCCCCGTCTACCCGACACCCGCCCCGGGGCTCGCCGCCCTCCCGCACTTGCCTTCGCCTCATGCCGCCCGTGGCGCTGCCGGCGGGGCTCGGCGCGGCCCGACTCGGCCCTGCCCGCCGCGGACGGAGGGGCGGCGGCGCGCGCGCGCACACCTTGGCAGCCCGCGCGCCTCGCTCCGTACCGCCCCGCCTCGCGCGCCGGGAGCGGAGGGCGCCGCGAGGGAGGAGCGCGTGGCGGAGAAACGCCCCCGCCCGGCGCCCCGCTCTCATCGGCGGGAGGGCAGCGGCTCCTGCCGCCGGGCACGCGGAGCGCCGAACGGGAGACGCGGGCGGACGGGGAAAGACGAGCGCGCGGTCGGGCGCGGCGCGCCGCCACAAAGGGACGCGGTGCCCCCCGGCACCCCCGCGCCGCGCGGCGATGGTACGCTCCCCGCGCTCCGGTCGGACAGGACCGGCGCCGATTGGCCGCGCGGCGGGGCGAGGCCAGGGCGCGCCAAACCCGGCCGGCGGAGCGGAGATGAGAAAGGAAGGGGGCGGGGCCCAGGCGCCGTCGCTTAAAGCGCACGGGAAGGCGCGGCGGGAGCGCGCTCTGGTAACCGTTGTGGTGCGCGTGCCCGCCTGCAAACGGATATACCTCCCCGGGAGGAGGGCGGGTGCCGCGTTTCCACGGCTCTCCCTGCCCGCTGCCGTCACCGCCACCCGCCGTCTGCGCTCCCCGGCTGGGAGCTGCGCCTCTGCGAGTTGCGGGAGCGCCTCGGCTGCCCCCGTTAACCGCCGCGTGGGGTGGGAGGAGAGCGTGGATCAGAGCTCGCCGTGGCTGGAGAGGAGCTTATAAAGGCACGGCGAGGAAGAGCTAAATATATTTTTGTTTGGGGCTGGCTCGGGAGAAGCTTGGAGCTGTGCTCATGGCAACATCCCCTGTTTGGATCGCGTCGTGCTCTCAAATCACTGCTCGCGTGTGTGAGACCGAGAGAATTACGTCAAGTGGATGCCTGGCTCCATTGTCACAGAGTAACAGCGTAACGTTGGGCACTGTCAGCTGGTTCTTATGTGACAGAACAGCCTATGTTGGAAATCACCTCCAAGAGCAAGTCCAGCCATCGTCCTGACATACGGAGCGCCATTGCTAATCCGTGTCCCTCAGTGTCACATCCACACATCTCGGGTACCCCAGGGATGGGGACTACGCCACTTCCCTGGGCAGCGTGCTCCAATGCCTGACTGCCTCTCTGTAAAGAAATCCTTCCTGATATCCGATACAAACCTCACTAGAGCAACCTGAGCCTTATTAGCTGTCACCTGAGGCCAACACCCTACTTGCTACAAATTCCTCTCTGCAAGTTTTAGAGAGTGATGAGGTCTCCCCTAAGCTCAAGCAATTGATTTATTCCCTCCCCTAATTGAATCAGCTCGGAAGACCTCAGTCCCTCAAGTGACACTGAGATAACAGCATGGGTAATGGGTGGGCAGGGAAATGACAAAATCCTATTCTTCAGAAAGGTTCTGAGCAGAGCATACAAATGTGCAATACATGAGTATGTAGGTTTGTATGTACAGGCACACTTCTAAATGGTCTCAGAAACTACTGCTTACTAACTGTTCTACATCTGGACTAGCAATCAGGAAGAGCGCTTTCTATCCAGCATTTATATATAGCCAACGTGTCTGTGTGCTTATATGTATTTGTATACCATTTATCTATAAATGCTTTCACTCTGTCTGTACCACTGTGTGTAAGCAGTACCACATAAATATGCTGTCTTTGCCCACGCTCTGTTGACTATGCCAGGGGAGCCAGCTGATGTGCACCTGAACAGAGCAGGGATGCAGACTGGTACAGAAGCACTATGAATAATCCAGGAATTAGGAATCAAGAACAAACTCAGGATTATGTCATAAAAGCAATGGCAATACAAAAGTAGCTCAGTGTTCCTTTCAACAGGCCTTTCCAGCAGAGGTATTTCAAACATCTGTCATATCCAGGTCCATATAGTTCCAATCACATACCAAAGCCACAATTGTTCAACTCTACCTTAACAGAAGATTCGATCTTCACAACCTATTAACGGTGTGGGGCTTGATTTTGACATGAAAAGCAGTCAGGTACGACAATAACATGATCCAAAACAAAATGGGTATCATTCACAAAAGATGCACAAAATGAGCTCATGGCATGGCTGTGGAAATTCTAACTACAGTGTGGTGCAACAAGTATCAACCTGAAATGCACAATTCCCAAGTCACTATCTATATCCCTGCCTGAGAACAGATGGAGGAAAGCCTTCAGCTGATACAAACTTGGCTCAACCCACTCTAATTACTGATGGAGTTTCCATGAGCATAGAAATTAGAGCTACCCGTTGCAATCACTAGGGAACCTGCTGAGTCAGTTTACGTGGTGGAAAAACTGGCAAAGATGTCTGTTCTCACCTGAGTGGATGCATATGTTCATACACGTGCAAGTACCAAATGGCAGTAGCACCTGATTCAATGAATATTCCTGCCTTTGAAACCAACCATGGTTAGTGGGGTAGTAGTTCCCTGCAGGTGAGGCAGCAGCTCTTACTAACTTGATAACCAAACAATCAACATTTCCTTCCCTACAAGGACGTGAGATGAGGATGCGTTAGATTATTATTTGTTAGAATATGGAAAAATGGAAGTAGGTGGAGGAGAGGGTTCACTTACAGCAGTAGGGAAGACTTCTTTAAATGCTCTCAGAGAAGCCAATGCTTATGGTGTGTCCATTGATTACTGGCTGAGCACTTGGCCTCTGAACAATCAGGAGGGCTGTCAGTTTAACAGTAATCTTTGTAAAATGCTAATAAGGACCCAACAATTCCCATTAGGGAATTGAAGAGCCATCTGCACTCAGAATGAAGCTGTCTATGGCATCCACAGCAAGACTTGTTATACATTTTGCCTTGCTATCTCGGAATCCAGCAACAGAGAGCCTTAGTCATATGACAGGGTTATTTGCATCATTACACTGTCATATTCCCAGAGGAGTTTTCACAATGCACTGTAAGAGGAAGAGTTTAAACAAGTAGAACTAAAGCAAAAACAAAGCACTGTGCTTCCTTTACGTGTCTCTTTTTACTGCATGCATGTGGTGTTCAGAATGGGAGGAGGGTGGAAAGCAATACCAGAGAGAACTTCAGGCTAATAAAACACACCCTTGAGGGCACACAAGAACAAGGGGCTGCAAGATCAGTACAAAATAGGGTTATTCCATATTAAAAGAGCTCAGAAAACTGAAATTCTGCACCTCAGCCTAGTAGAATACTGATGCTCCAGGCTTGCAATGTGCAAGGTGAGCCCATTGCTGTGTCTTCCCTGAGGCTTTTACAGTTCTGCTGCTTAGCACTGGGCTAGATAACAATCACCTTGCCCCAGCAAAGTGGTGACTCTCTGTGAATGAGTGCCTGCAAGCACTACAAAACTGGGTGCCTCTGGTGAGCTGACCAGCAGTTGAGGCAGTAATCCCAAACCAAACCAGAGGAAAAATATGTGGTTCAAGGCTGAGTTCTTGAAAGCTGGAGCTGCTCCAAGTAAGGTCACGTTATGGCACAGTACCCTGTTTTGAAAAATCAATATATAAAAACAGGGCCTGATTTATATATATATATATTTTTAATATTCAGTTTCTAAAATAAATTACTAAAGGTTGAAGAAGGCCAGCTGCAACTCCTGGTTAGACAAGGATTATAGCAAGGAAGACAGTTACAGAAGGAAACCCAAGGAAATTGTTAGTATCTTCATTGTATCAAAGCTATTTTCACAGTAAAAATGTCCAAGGAATCTTAAATTCTCTTCTGAAGACCTTCCAAAACGCAGAACTTGCCAGGTGCATGGCCACCATGGGAATTTGTAATCTCTTTAAATACCGAAAACAGCAGATTCCATTATAAGCACACAGTCCTGGAGCAGTATGGGACACTTTGGGAATTACCAAGTAAAAACACAGCGCATGGATTATCAAATGAGGAGACAACTGCTGAATTACAGGGCAGGCTGGGAGGGATGCTGAGAGGTCATCTAGCTCCATCCCTGTGAAAGCACTTCTGTCCTATCTGTTTTACCCTTCAAGACCTCCAAGGCTGAAAACACCAAGATCTACCCAAGAGAGCTGTTCTGCTCTCACGATTATCTCTTTTTGCTTTAGGTAGTGATTAACCTGTATCTCTTTCACCATAGCCTGAATCTACTTCTTAGTCTACCCATCACAGACAAAGGATCATTCCTTTCACCTCTGCAGCAGCCTTTCAGTGCATGAAGACTTATCATGTCCACCTCCTGACCACCCTCGTGGCCCTATATCTACTGTACAGGAGGCCTTATGTCCTATCTCGTGGCCTTATCTCCTGTACAGAAGTGTTTCTGCTAAAAGTCGCTGCATTTAAATTGCTGCCTGCTACAGGCAGTTTCATCGGGGATCTCCCTGATGGATCGATTACACTGCCTTATTTTCTGATGTTCACATCTATTTGGATTGCTAAGGCGTATTTGCTTTGTGTAAAAGTAATATGTATACAAACCAGTGGCTGAATGTTTCCAAAATAAATGATTCCAGAAGAAGCTGAGGGACAGCAGAGAAAGTCCAGCCTACAGAAGTCTTAAAATGTGTTGTCTTCTGTGTCAGCTGCAGCAGCTGTTAGTAGGAAGAATCAACTTCTGGGAAAAATATGAAGAGCTTAATCCCTAAGCAATAACACAGGTGTTCGACTTGTGTCTGAAATACAAGGCAGAGGTCATCAAATACCCAACATCCTCTTGGATGCCAGTGGTTATTTATTGCACGAGCATTTGAATAACTGCAATCTTTATAAAATGAAGCTATTTAACCCTTTCTGCCACCCCTGAACACGCAAGTACACACTAATCTTGAATGAAGTTGAACGATAGGGGTTGCAGCTGAATTCCAAGTAAATTACTAGCAGTATTTCAATAAAAGAAAAGAAGCCTAACTCCCTTAGAAAAGCTATTTAGTGGATCAGCAAGAAAAATGAAGGCTTCCCTCAGTAAGCACTCCTCTGGTTTGACAGGGAAATAAAAAGCCGGCCTATTGATACAGCAAATTTTGAGCATTTAGAAAAACATTCCTAATCCTTCAGGCTAAGCAAATGCACATTCAGGTAGGAACCAATAAGGACAGTTTCCTTGTGGCTACATGCAGATCTGCTGAGTATTGAATATAGACAGTAATTGAGAGCATTTGAAGGATCAGAGAGGCTCTGGATCTGTTCATACACCCCATAGGCAATTTCACTGCTCACAAATAGTCCAAGTTGTAAAACATAAAATTGCAGTTGCTTTTGCTGCTACTACTCAGGACTATATGTATGGGTGACAAACACACAACTTTCACTTCACATCGCTTCACTGCATCATGCTATGCTACACTACACTACAGTTGACTATAAGTAGAGATACCTCTACTATAAGTAGAGATAACCCAAAACAAAGGCTATCCAAGGACGGAAAACTTCCTCCCAAAATTGTACAGGACACTGAGGGCCACAAAGAGTAGCCCAGATGAGTTTGACTTCATGAATCCTTATAGAACAACAACAGTTGGATCTGTAAAGACATGCAAGATCACCTTCAATTAGCAGAATGTATATATACAAAAAGACAACTATTGCCAAACTATGCAATTAATAAACAAAAACTCAAGAAATACAGCACTTCCTTTTATGCAGCTAGACCTTGGGAAGGACTAGAAAAATTGATTTAAATATATCTTGGTCAAGCACAATGGAAAGAAAGGTCCGTGATGTCATCACTGAGACATATAATGGTTCTTGAGCTAATTTGGGCTATAACGGTCCTGCTTAAGAGCTGCCTGGGCAGGACTCCCCCTGAAAATGGTTTACTTGGCATAGCATGTGCTAAGGTCTAGAAGGCACATTTAACACTTTTGAGTTTAGCCAAAGGCATATTTTGTGTACTTGTTGTTAAAGCAACATCATTTTATTCCTTTAACAAAGCTGTATAGAGCAGCTTCCTTGTGTTGCCAAGAAATAACCAACAGGCCTGATTCTCAAACAAGTCTGCAAGTCTTCTTCAAGCTGGTAACTTACTCATGGTTAGGCTCTCTTTAGCAGAAGGCTCTGGGGTTGAGAGCCTTACTGTTTAGCAAGTACTATTAGACCTATCCTTTGGCAAACTATAAGGAAGACTCTACTTATCTGCCATTCAAATTCATCACTGTTTACAGAAGTATTAATAGTAAGAGGAAAGTAAATCAATGAAGTCACTTTATTGATCCTGAAAACGTGGAACTACTATTAATAAAACATGTTTATGTTGTTTTATGGATAGGTCAAAGTCCCAGTAGGGTGTGTTTGTTTGTCATTCTAATTTATGCACAGTTTCATCAACAAAGTATTTGTTACGGCAGTATTGTATTTATTCATCTCCTGTTGCCCTCCCCCACAGCCAGAACATCTGCTAGATGTTTCTGAATCTAAGCTTGTTGGGATAGGGCCCATTACTTTTACATATTTATGAACTGTGTGGTACACTGGCATTCATTCAGCAAAGACTGCTTCCCCAGGCTCATGTAGGAATGACATAAACCGGTACTGGCTTATGTGCAGGAGGTCTACATGTGCAGAGTTCACAGAGGGGCTGGAAATCCTGTTACATGCAGAAGCACTTAACCTCCACTGCTGAAAAGGAACAGAACTATCTGCTAATATCTGAGTGAGGCAAGAAGGCCAGAAAAAAAGGAAGAACAGGTACTTATGATGATCTAAGGCATTGTAATGAAAAGTAATTTGGTAAAACTGAATGAAAAGAGACATCTCTTAGCATCAAAATACTTTCAAATCTGAAGAAATATTCCAAACCAGTGAAAGATACAGTGCTTGTGTTAGTTGCAACAGAGTGAACAAAGCAGAACACAGAACTGGTTCTTCGGGTGGAAAAATGAACAAATAAATCATTTCTGATTTCTGTTTTTCTTGTTGTAGTCCAGCATCCCATGCCAACACTCACACAGGCCCATCTTTATGCTGTTTACACACTGAAGGGAGTGTATTCTGCCTTCATTGTGTGGAGAACTTACACATGTGACTCCCATTAGCACAAACAGAAACTACGTTCATAAATTTCCCTTTTGTGCACAGACTGAGTGGGCCTGTCACTATTTGCTTTTCTGGATGGGTTGCAAATGGTACCTTTCCAAAGTCAGAGCAGTAATATTTTCTAACCTTATGAAAAAGAATGCAGCCCATCTCCTCTCAACTGTGAGAGCCATCTATGCTTTGAGGATCATCTGTCTGCCTAAGTCCGTGCCAGCAACAGAACACAAGCACAAGCACAGCCTAATAGCCTTAATGAGATTACAGCTACAGATGCCCCAGTGCTGCTGTCTGGCCGAGGAACGGAACAAGCACCAAGTTCATCTGGAGAATAAAAATCCCCTTAACTTGCATGTGATTGGGTTGCAGTTTGATCAGAATTTCAGAACTACAGTATGTGAGATCCATTTGATTTCTTTTTTCTTACTTTTTTTTTTTTTTTTTTTTTTTTTTTTTTCCAATGCATAATTTTTCACAAAGCAGCATATTCGTATAGATCTTGGGATTTAAGTCCTATTTTTCAGATAAAATCCTAAAACTGATGCTCTGTAGCCATAACGCATCTAGAGATGCCTATTATTAGCTATACTAGATTGATCTCACCTTTGACCTTAGTATGTTTGTCTACTGTCTGTTTGTATGCTTGCCTATGATATCCATGTTCTACAGTGGAGTGTGGTGGATCTTTGCCAATATAATCTTTTTTTTTTTTTAATCAGCAGTTTATCTGATGCACCTGTTTGTAACTCTATCCTACGTACAGAGAATACTCTCTCTGCACCTGTTCCAACCAGTGTTTGGTTTACTTACTGCTTAAATACCTAATCTGAACAAAAACAAGTACGTAAGTGTGTACAAAAAAGCCTGGAATTGAATGAAACAGCTGACCTTTGGATAGTACCATATCAGCTGGCTAGAATGCAAAACCTGGTATTAGTGCATTAAGGTACCCATTGTGCCGCTCTGACTGCAGCCTGCAGATGTTGCCATCCAGATTTCATTGAGCTTCCTGGGTGCCAGTAAGAGAGAAACCCACTGCAAATAGCTAACTCTGTAGCTCCTGCAGGACTGCAGGAAAAGAAAATCTAGTAGCAGCCCCTTTGCAGATTTTGAATGAGGACTATTTAAAAGTGCTTGAACAAAAGAAAATTCCTCCCCTTACAAACAGGAAAACCCAAAATATCATAGCATCAAACAGTAAGTAACATTTTCAGCAGAAGGAAGGAGAGGCCAGCTGGGTCAGTACTCACAGAGCACGGCTGTAAGGTCACCTTCTCCTGGCACAGGCTAGCTCCTCCCCGACGGGTGCTCGCACTTCACCCACCTGTGCCACAGCTGCCACCCAGAGCAGAGCTCCCTCGCTTCCCTCGTGCCCTGGCTCCACATAGGGTTCTCAGATTGCTCAAACAATTTGCTCTTTTACTAGGCTTGCAGGATGAACTAAAAAACTAAGAAAGAAATGGGGTCTGGGATGCAAAGCTCCTTCTGTGCATCTCACAGGGTACTGGGGAGATGGTGCGATGATGGCTCCGACTGCCACTTCGTCACTGTTGCTGTGGTAACGGAGCAGTGGTCTCCTGCGGCCTGGTAGCAGAGGCAGCAGCACGGAGAGCATGCATTGCCCCCTCCTCTGAGGCATCCTCTAGCAGAGGCAGGACCCCAGCACCTAACACAGGCTCTGTCACACAGAGCATTTCATCCCATATACACACTTTGGGTTACTCCCCTCATGGAGCTCTACGGTGCTTTTCAGTCTCATTTGTATGGTATAGAGAAGCTGGCACAAACCAGAGAGCCTGTCACTTCCTCTGGGAAATACCATGTCATGTGAAAACAGGAAAACAGCAACCTTGTTCTGGTAAACATCTGAGCATCACTGCATTATAGACTCACAGAATGGCTTAGGCTGGGAGATACTTTAAAGCCCACCCAGTTCCAACCCCCTGTGGCGGGCAGGGTTGCCACCCACTAGATCAGGCTACCCAGGGCAACACATGCTCACCAGTATTTGAAGAACAGCTAGGATGGAGGGAGATCATTCTGTCCCTTTCAGCAGGTGAATGAACAGCTGAGGCAGTAATGGGGTTTTTCTCTGCCAAGATTTTCCCTGCCAACATGACTTTGTGCAAGTGTGTCTGTGAGGCCCCATCCACAGCTACAGCAAAGCTGCAGGGCAGGGAGAGATCCTTTGTTCGTGTCCCCTGAGCTGAAAAGTCTGGATGTGATCCCTTCTGAGGCTTAATATTGATGTTTTAAACTTGTTTTAAACATTATTATTACAGCACTGACATTAATGGTAATATGACAGGACAGCCTACAGCAGTAGAGACCTGCAAACCCTGTGCTCTTTGAAGAGAAGTCAGGACCACAGAGCAGGCATTACTTTGCTGGATGATGAACAATTCAGGTTTGTTTAGGAAAGCAAATCCTTGGATAGTTAAATAATACCACTTGTTTACATGAGATTATTTATCTCATCTTCTTAATAAAATGTTGGTAACAGTTCTTCGTTGCTTTCCTTATTATTCTCTACTAATGCCAAGTGCTTCTTTCAAGGTAATGGATTTCCTCTCTCAGGACACCAGTAACAAACACAGCTTTGTGTGCACGTAGGTGGTACAGACAGAAACAAATATGCATAAGTTAAAACCCACACATTTGTTCTCTTGATTAAATTTCCTGTCCTCGCTTTTAACTCAGATTGTTTGAACTTTTCCTGACGGTAGCTTATCACCATTTGCTAGACAAAGACAGGTCTCTAGATGCCAAATTCCAAATATTAAAGATCACATCATGACAGTGTATTAAATACCTTTTTACCCCAATATAATGGGAAGCAGCAGAGACAAGACCAGCTCAGAACAGCAGTATCAGCCAGAAGGGTTAGAGTGTACTGAACCATATTCAAACACTGTGAGTAGGCTAAAAAAAATCAAGAATAACAATAACAAACTTATTTTACTCTTCTTTGCCTCTGGCTTCAGATTCGGTTTACAAGCTAAAAGGATTATAATTTAACTCAATTTAGGAAAAGTTACATTTCTCTTGTGCTTCTGTGACTTTAAGCCATGGGACTCTGAGAACATCACCAAATAGAGTGGTGGCCACAACAGTGCTGAAATACTGCTTTATGAAAAGTGCCTCAGCAAAGCAGCTAAGCCCATCTAGAGCCAGTCCCAGTAAGTCTGGTGCCTGCACAGTGTAGATGCTGGGCTTTAACAGCATCCCCTCCCAGTCCTTGCATGGCAGCTTAGTGGCTTGTTTAAGCTACAGGTATACCCAGAGTTATAAGCACCTGGCTCCATACAAATATAAGCTTACTAAAAAAATAGAAATGCATGTAATAAAAACCCATGTTATAATGACCACTTTATGGTCTCTTCCTCAGTAATTTTAAATGAGAATGCAATAAGTTCAGAAACTGAACTGCATGCTTAATGTTACATAGGGGAAATACTAGCTGGTAGATATAATTAGATATATCTATCTTGCTGACACACACACACACATACCAACATTTTTATGCTTGGCTTGGTGGAAAAGACTTGCTGCCTCTGGGTGTGACAGCACAAAGGCACTAAAAATGAAGCTGTCCCCCCAAGCAGGCAATTCTGAGAGGGAACAGTGCTGAGTAATGAACGTCACGGAGGGATGTCAGGGAGAGGAGGTGGCTAGACTTGGCCTGCAGCATTGAGAAGCCTTTTCTGTTTGCAGCTTTATCTTCTCACAGCCTGAGCACTAGCTAGAAGTATTTAATGGGATCACGAGGGCTGTTGTACCATTACTCTTGGAGGAGGGTATAAAAATGACAGCAGCTAATAAGCACCATTTTCTCATCAGTCGCCTCATCAGACTAATTTCGCAAACAGAAAGCTTTAGAGGCTAAAGGGCTGGAAATGACATTCAGACTGCTGAGTCCAGGCCAGAGCCTACACATCTCAGTCTCAACCACAAACAAAAAGAGAATTAAATGTACATCCACAGGAGGGCACAGATTTCATAAACTGAGCTGGAAGGCTAACGTCGGCGCTTTCATTCTTCCTTAAGTTTAAGAGGCAACAGGAGCAGCAACATGAATGTCCTTTTGTCTACAAATGTCCAAACCACATTCCTAGGTGTGAAGTTCCCTCACAGAAAGGACTGCCTTGTCTGGAGTTCATGACTGAGGACAGCAACAAACCCTAAAAAGCCAACAAATGTGGTGGATCAGGGTGGAAACAAGCCTGTAATTGAGAAGACAGTCCAGAGAAGGGGTCCTTGTGTCTGAAGGAGGGGGCTGGCTGATATGAAATGGAGAGATGCGTGTGGTCCAAGAGCAGGATAAAGGCAGGGAGTGTGTTTATGCGCGTAGGCAGGGAGTGGATTGTTTGTAGTGGGAGTGCGTGCATATGATTTAGAGATGTCACAGTGGAAAAAGATCTTGTTGGCCTTTTCACTTTTCCTTTTTCTAGCCACTGAAGGTTTGAGAAGTTCAATTTTCCAGACACAGCAACAAAGTATCTCTTATAGTACTGTCATCACCGGTCACTAATTAGATAACTCTGACACAAAACGTGTGACAAGATTTATCGTTCATCTAAACACTGAGGTTCAATTTTGCTCATAGTGTCCCTCTCCAGATGTTTTTCTTTTCACATCCATTTCATTTTTTCCACTGTGATCTACAGTCAGCCTTATCGGCAAGCATCTATGCAGTTTTCCTATTTTTAAAAGAGGGGAACACATTCGCTCTGTTTTTGCTTGAAGATCTGTGGTGCATAGCTGGTAAAACTCAGAGTGAGATTTCAAGGCTATTCTAAGTTACCACCTAACTAAAATAGATTATATGCTAAGCAATGCGAATATGCTAGGCTTTTAATTTATTTATTTATTTATTCCCCAAAACATTTCCATATCTGATATTCATGAAGATCCTTGTTCCTGCTTGTCTATACTCTTATTAACTGCAGCTATGGCCATGCCTGTTATTGCTGGGTTTCTGGAGAGCTCAGCAACTCAGCAATTTTATAACAGCATTATATATAATTCAATCAACTGTTCTTCCCCACATCTAGATCTCACTTATTAATGGGCTTTCTTTCTAGGCAGTATTTTCTCATCTCTCATCACCATCCAATCTATATTCTTGGAGGATGAATGTAATTAGTTTTGCAGTCCTTCTGCCAAAACTTCCACCAACTTCAGTCCGAAATCTGCCCAAAGAATGCTTAATGATAGCCTGTAGGAGTTGGTCCTATTTCTGTACACTGGGAGCAGGCTGAGTGAACACAGGTGGGCAACGCAGTCCCACGGGCTCCTGAATCCCATGGGAGGGTTTAACTCACAAGTATTTTAAGAGAAGTATGAAAGAGTGGGTTGGGATGCATGAGAGAAGGAAAATGAAGAACATGGGGGAAACAAAAGAGGGTGGAGAAGCAGAGATTAAAGCAGAGTTAAAGATTTTCTATGGTTAACCCATGTTAAACCCTGTTTGGCTGTGGGTTTGTTTTTGTTGGTTTGGGTTGTTCGTTTGCTTGGTTGTTTTTCTATTAATCTTTTCAAATAACAGAAGAGCTAATTTTCTCTCTCTCCCCTTTTCTATCAGCAGACAGCTGTGTAAATATTTTAGCATGTGATTGTGGAAGCACAACACTAAAAACTTCTGAGTTGTGCCAAGAGTCAAGTACAGGAAAACAAAAGGCAAAAGCCTGGTGTAGGTCTCACTGCCAGGACTGTCCGTCCCCAGGAGAACTGCACAGAGGAAAAAGGGAAGAAAAAAGGAGGTCTAATAGCTTTCATTGCTTACAGTGACAGTATCCTAGGTCATAAGGAAACACAGACTTGGAGTCTTTTATAAGACAGGTAGCAAAGGCATCAAAGCAATTAGCAGTCTATTAAATCTCTGCTTTTCTAGAGTTGTTGGTTTTATCTGCAGCACCAAGTGCTTGCATTGTACTTGTACAAGATACCAAGTTATCAGGTTGCACGTACACTGAAAACCCAACTTACACCTTACAATATGTGAGCCTTTGAATGTGGGAAATCAATGCTTTGTGCTCAGTCTGAGGCTACACTGGCCTGGCATAAAACACTTCTTCCAGCAGTTTTGGGGGTTCATCAACAAAGAAGTGATCCAGGTCAGCCAACTAAAGATGCATTTCTTCACAGGTTCTCTGAGGAGTTTATGCCACATATGTGTGGGCAGCAGGCGATAATGAAAGCCTAAATACGTCACAGCCAGGAATCCAATTGCACAGTGATTTTCTGCCAAAGACTCCTATCTTCTTACTGCAGGAGAATGACTTTGCCCTTAAAAAACTCAGCTTTCACTTGCAGTATCTTGACAGAACAGTTTTATCTTTCCCTACTGCTTAAGATAAAGCAGTAGATATATAGCCATGCCCTATTTTCCTGCAATGGAAAATGCTAAGTTTTGCAAAGGAATGTGCAAAAATTAATCTTGCTAGGGAGCAGTGGAAGGAGCAAGATTTCTTACCGAAGCTGGTCATAATTCTCTGCACTGGAACATAGAGCTGGCTATGCTGCGTGTCAACTCCTGTTCTACAGAACTAGGCAGGTGGTTATTAAAACTGCAATAATTGCACAGTGAACACACTGCAACCCTAAAGAAAGACATTCTTCTTTCCATCAAAGACAGCAAAATCATTTCATCATTTCAGGAAGCTTTCATAATCCACACTTCCTCTAACAATTTTCATTCCATTTCACCTAATTACCTGAATTATTAATTAATGTTAATCAGCTAATGTTTTGCACAGTGCTTTGGCTTAGTAAAATACTGTATAAATCCTTGGTATGAATGATTAATTAGGCTGCTATTTGTTTTACCACTGTTGCTTTCTATTCTCTCACTCTTTTCCACACTGCCCTTCAGAGGCAGTGGCCAGGATGAAGCCAGCGCTGCCATGGTTATTGTTTCCAGCCTAAGCTTTGCAGGCAGCAATACCATCAGGTCATGGCTGTTTGAAGATGGTAGCTTTTCCAGCAGTGCCATTTTTATGGAATCTGAGTGAAGATCTCATGCCCCTTAGCAGCATTTTCACCTTGCCACCAGGCTCAGATTCCAGCCTTAGCTGCAGCTATCCCCTTACCACATCTGCACAGTGAGGAGACAGCATGACAGCAGGAAAAAAAAGGTGGTTGCAGCTTCCCCCAAAGGGAGATCTATTTCCAAACTGACTCCTGGAAATATCTGCAATTCTGTGATTCCTTCAGAAAACCTATCCAATACTCGATGGCAAAGAGACTACAGACTACAGCAGAGCTGCAGCCAACATAGCCCCAAATGACATGACAGAGAGAAAGCTTCTCTGTGGCAGAAATTCCACCCTTAGCAAAAAGGTTTGAGGCCTTCCAACTTCTCCACAGCCACGTATGACTCTGAACAGGCCATTTACAACTAGATGTAGAAGTGTTTCCTTTTGGGTGTCTCACGTTCTGGTTGTTCCGAGAGACAGAGACACAGTTTAAAAACAAGATGGTACACATCCCTCCAGTGGAAGTCAGCAGGCTTCATAGTCATTGTCTCTGCAGATCAGATGAGGTAAACATACAAAAAAACTTGGTTTGCTTTGTTTTTCTTTAGCTGTCAACCATACAAATTCTGCTTTATAATGGAGAGGCAAGTCAAGTTCTTTCCTCCTTACTCATAAGTAATGTTCAACGGGCCAAATCAGGCCACAGTGATGCCAAAAATATAACTCTTTGGAACTTGGTAAACAGTTTTGTTGATACTGCTGAAAATGGAGAATTGTTTTCTTAGTGTGTTGGCTCTTCAGAGCTAATGACAGCTCATTTCTTTGAGTCACTGAGCTTGACAGACCCAACTGTGAGTGCAGCCTGGGCAGGCAGAACTGTTGAATTGCATGATCATCTTATGCTCCACTTTAACTCCTTCTAGAGTGTCCTAAGCAAAAGGCTGTCTCACATTCAAAGACCTCAAAGTCTAGAAACAAAGACCCTGTGTAACTCTCTTTTTTCTTGCTAGTTCACTCCTAGACAAGCACAGGACTATTTCTAACCTGTAACATTCATGTATTGTGCTAGGGGCAAGACTTCCCTCCCTAAACAGAGGTGTTGGGCTGTGAGGAAGAGAGCCAAATCTTGTGAAAGAAAGGAAAGAAGGGAGGAGAGCACCCAAATCATTCTGCCTTCTAATTCCCCCTTTCTTTTGTATTCTCGCATTGTGAGCAGCTCTGGGCATGGTTTTGGAGAGTGAAGCCCTCCTTTCTTCTGATCCATCTCATCTGGGACCTTGTGATGTCTGGACCATTGCCAACAGCATCAGCTGCTAGCCAGGACAGGTAGGCAAAGTATCTCCCGCACCTCCTCCAGGTCAATCTTGCAGCCATGCCCAGGGGCCTGCCCAGCAGGGGTGCAGAACAGGCCTCCACGCAGAGAAACAACAGGACCTGCAGCAATACAGCAGCTGGGGAGCACAGAGCCGGAGAACAACATGGAAGAAAAGCAAAGGGAAAGAAATGGACAAATGCAGGGAAGAAATAAACAGAAAATTCCTAAAGAAAATCTCTTTGAGCCATGTAACGTGTTTTAATTTAATTTCGGGTTAAAGCGCCGGAAATAAGGCACTCTTGTCCTGAGGCCTGTCTGTGCACGCAGACATGGAGGCTTTATACAGGCAGCATGGAGAATGGGATTGAAGTCTATGCATGATGCATATGTGCATGTTATATATATGCAGTACCAACAGCTCTGAGAAGTGCAGGATTGTGAGTCAAGCCTTGCATCATGATGGGCTTTTGATCTTTAAAGAAAACAAAACAAAACAAAACAAAACAAAACAAAACAAACAGGACTGTGAGTACTTGTGCTGAAAGCATGAAGGTGGAAAAAAATAGGTGAGGACGAACAGCAGTGATTGCTGAAGTTTGTCTGTCTGTCTGTCCACCTGCACTGGAGAAGGAACATAAGCTGGGTTCTCAGCAGCTGTGTAGGGTACTGCTTTACACAAAGAGAACTGCCAGTTTGTGCTGTTATGATTGATGGACTTCTAATGAGCAAACACTAAGGTCGGATCAGTATACAGTAAGAGGACGTTGATTTGCTTTTGTATTTCGTGATCAGAAGGCAAGGAAGCAGGCTTACTGGGGATGGATGGGAAGAAGAAAGGAACTGTAGAGAAGAGTTCAGATTCCTTTACTAAATGAAGAAGGAAGCAATATATGGAACTTCCTTACATTTTGCTACAGCACTCTGCAAAAAACAGCAGACTGGTTTCCATGGCTCATTAACTGGGCTATTGCTGTTTCATGAAGATCAATGTATCATTTAATAGAAAGAGGCTTTTCAGCTCTTCAAGATATTATCTGTTGATGACTACCACGGTATTTATAAGCATATCCATCAGTGTAACAGCAGGAAGCAATCCTCTAGGGGGCAAATTGGGTGGATTCCCCCCATTTAAATGCCATTAGGGATGCAGCTTTCTGTATAGGATTAACCACTTAACTCAGTGAATCCTGAACATCATTGGCTATTGTTCATGAAAATTGATGATCTCCAGGGCTTAGCTGTGGGATGGTTGACTTGTTTTCACTGTCAATTATCTTTTCAAAGAATAAGGTTCTTTGTTAACCTCTGACTTGCTGAGCAAAGTGAAGGCAGCCTAGTATGCTTCACAGTTCTTTTCTACCCTTACAATTCAGGCAGCTCTAGAGACTGAGTCCCATGATTGTCCTATTTCTGGCCAGTCTGAATCTTCAGCTGTCACATGAGCAGTGAGAACACAGAGCCAGCTTTGATCACAGCAAACTTGGAAAACAAAAAGCAGTGGTTTGGAAGATGATGGCACAAATTTTGTGCACATAATGCAAAGTGTTTTAATGCTTCCAGCCCAATTTTTGGTAATGACTTACAGAGCTAAGACTATTTTGCAAGTCAGTTTATTTGGGGATTTAGTATTCTCTGATTCCATCTTCTAAAATTATCTAAGTATCTCTCTAATACTGAGTTTCTTCTGGTGAACACACCTTTTGGCTTGAGAGAATCTTGCAAGGGGAGCTTGGAATAGGATTATTGTTAGGGAATGTTAACTACTGCTTAATGTTACATGAGAAATACGAGAAATACAAGATGCTGAGTCCTGGCATGGATAAGTGTTCCTGAGCACAAATTACACATTTGAGCTACTTATCGCTCTGTTTCCAATTGTGAAAACTATCAGCAGCCACTTCTTTTCAGGCACTCTCCCTTTTCAACTAGCCACTACCCCCTGATCTGCCTATTTCTCTTAACTTTCCACATGCTACAGGGGCCTGTGTTACACTGGCCTCCACCCTAACAACTTGGTTGTTCCTGTACCAGCCTAACACTCCAGCAGGCAACTGTAATCTTCCCCTGTCTACTACCCTTCTAGTGCTTCCTCACAAATATACTGCATGATAAATGTGAGGGCAGGTGCTTTCTATCACTGAGTACTAAAACTAAGTTCCCAGGCTCTGGCAGAAGACATCCAAGTTGCCATCCCTGCAAGACTAATCAATGTTTATGCAGGGGTCTCATTTCCATTATTTAGTACTTGAGTAGTTTTCTAGTATGTACAAGTGCAGCATACTTGTTGGACTGGATGATCTTAGAAGTCTTTTCCAACCTTAACAATTCTATGATAAACTACAAAACTAATACACTTTCTCCAGGGCAGTAAAGACAATGACATTAACTGAGAAGATGTTCAGAGAAACTTCATAGGATGAAATTTCTATTCAATTAACTCTACATCTCAAATGACTTGAATTAATTCAAATGCTTCATGTGTGCCTACTCGGGACACTTTTAATGTTTAGCTAAATCAAGACACTTGTACAAGTTTACAAATCAATAAAGTTGGTTTTAAAAGCCTGCATTCATATGGTTTTTCAGCCATTCTGGAAACACTGGGAACAGCTTAGGAGGTTATTTTTTCCATCCCCATGGGCACTAACATACCTTCAGTGCCCTGACCAGCCTCAGCTAGGGCTCTCACCCTGCCCCTTCCTCTCTGCAATCCAGAGATAGGAGTTCCATTTAAGCTCCATCCTGGGCACCCACATCTGGCCTAATAATGTACGTTGTGTTGTAACTGTGCACGTCTGAGGCCTAGTCTCTATCTTCTGAGTAGACCTTGGACCTGTGTTGCAGTCTTATCTCCAGCTGCTCCTGGCATGGACCCTGAACCTAATACATCACCATGCCTTGTCTCATGCTGTTGATGAAGGCTGTTATCAGCGCTCAATGTTTCCAACCCTCTTTGGATCCCAAAGATGTGACTGCACCCTGCTCAGAGGGCACTGCCCCTGCCTTCCCTGTGCTCACAGCTTGTCCTCCACGGAGCGTTCTTGCTGTTCTCCAAAGCTCTTCTCTCCACAGCCAAGCTGCTCCCACACTGGAGATGATGGAAAAGATCTTGTGAGCACCTCAGTGCAGAGTCCAAAAGCCAGCCTGGTCCAAACTCTTCTCAGCAGCAGCTTAATAGCAACCACTGACTTTGCAGTGAATTAGTTGACAAGAACTAACAAACTGTTGTGTTATTGCTCTCCACAGATGAGCCAGCACTGGTCTGAGGTGAAAATCATTCATGGTGGGAACACCATGCTGAATTCCCCAGCTAGATTTGCCAAAGGACGACTGCAATGAGAGGCAAGAAAGTTATAGCTTAAAGTTCACTTTGGCTAAACCAAAAATACTTAAAATGCAACTGTTCAGATCTATGGAAGAGTTTCAAAACATATTAATTGTAGTTTATTAGCTTTTCCATAACAATTCAAACAAGTTCTTTCAGACTGTCTACATTGAGTCACTGTTTGGAAATAAATATTTTGGATCTAACCCTAAATGAGAAATTATTTCATATTTAGTAATACAGGCTGTTTTCAACTTTCTCTGCATGCAGGCATGCAGAACAAAAAAGCAGTTGAAAATTCTGGCCTTTCTTTCCTGTCTGCCCAGGCTCAGGATGCTTTTAAAGGAGAGACAGCGGTCAGGTTCTGGGCTGCCCTTCCCCCAGTGCCAAGTAGTAAACAAGCATGTTTAAGGCAACATAAACTAATTAGACACCTAATCCTACGTTTGTCTCCATCCAGTACTGCTATGACGCGGCTGAGAAAGACGAGAAGGTCCAGCAAGAAATGGACAGAGAGAAAGAGAACATTAATTTGCAGCAGAAATAGGAGGCAATATAATGCCCTAGGCATTAACTTTATACAAACTATGACCATACCTCTCAACCCAGTAATGTTCTAAAATAGTACACAGATCTTCAAAAGGAGGCGAAAAATCCTACCATAAAAAGAGTTGTTGCTTTTTCATTACCTACGTAAAAAAGCTTAGAGACAAAACAAAAAAAAGTAACAGCTTCTTAATTAATATATCAAGTTTGTGAGCAAACCGTTAAGCAGTGAAGCCCTGACTGACTCCCTGCCACAGCCCAAGTGCTGGAGGAAAGTGCAGCAGCACATTTGCCCTGAAACACAAGACATGGGCTGCATCAGTGAGCAGCCCCTTCTCAGCTGATGGTCTTGAGAACCGAAGATGCTGTTACTGAGCAACCTGCAGCACTGCTGGCTTTCCTAAAATAACATCTAATTACAGCCTGTGTGAGCATCGCAAGATTTGGCCAAATAAGAACCAGGTCCAGCATGCTGAGGTGTAAAAGAGTTTGCAAACGTCTGTGACATTTTCTGCAATTTCCACTTCACAACGCTGAACATGCAGGGCCTGTTTACAGTGATAATTATCAGGAGGTTGTAGCAAACTTGCATTCAAAATGAAGGACGAATATCTGACAAATACTGATAAAAACCCAAGTACTGAGAAGCTACAAAGCTAGTTTAAGATGTTGTGATTTGAGAGAAGAATTTTTTCTTATTTGCCATATGGTGTCAGTATCTCCAGGATTCCCATTGTCAAGCGTTTCTCCCAGCTAGGAGAGCACATCGTTTACTTTTGAAAAAAAGAGGAAAGAAAGAGATTTTATGGATAACAACTGATTTCAGCAGGCGGGACTCTGAGATATGAACAGTTAGAAGGGCACGCAATTCTGAATCAGTGATTGGAGAGAAGCAGTAGCAGGCAAACAGGATTTAACTGACCCACGCTGGTGACAGCCTTCAGTATTTTCTCACAGGTAATAACTGGTTGCAGAAAAGAAGCCTGAGGCTTTTAAATGAATGGCTCACCTTACCGTGATGAAATGCCCCACCCAGCACCAATTATTACTATTATACTGGTAACAGCTAAAGAAAAAGTATAACAGCTGTTATACTTTGCTGTTCTGCCAAGTCTGGCATTTTGTTTGATATGGAACAAAGAAAAAAGCATAATTAAAAATTGACCTTTGCTTCGGAAACCCTCCGCCATCATATGAGAAAAACACAAGTTACTACAAGTTAGGAAAACAACTCTGTGTTTCCAGTTTTCTGGTTTCCAGTGTTTGCACTTGACACAGTGTTTGTGTCTCTGATGAAGGTTAAAACAGGAATTTGCTCATACTTTAATGTCATGTGATATCCCCCAATTGGACTGTGACTATGATTACCTCCATAGTTTTCTCTCTTGTCTTCCTCCATCTTTGCCTGTTATTTATATGGGTTTTCGTAAGGCCAGTATAATAGGTTAGTGTTTTAAAAACCAGTAACTAGGAGCATCAGCAGGCGATCTCAAAAGCAGGTGAGGCGCCACTTACTAGTTCTAGGTTTCAAACAACAGGTTTGATTCTGTCCCATACTAAGTAAAATAAGAAAGCAGAAGGTCATGCTTGGCTGGCTTATTGGTGCTCAACAAGACAGTGCTCATTTTCACACATCCAAGGGCTCTAACGACAGCCTGCCAGGAGCCAGAGGGAGCCCAGAGCCCAGGTGAACTGAAGGGAACTGCGGCCAGCTACTTTTGTGTTTAATAGGGATGCGCTGCTCAGGGAAATTACAAGCGAATTACAGGTTCTGGTGTGTAATGGCCTAGCCAAACCCAAACAAAAACATGTGGTGCAAGGGACAGTGCTGCATGCTGGGACCTCGTTGCTTTATAAATAGCTACAACATTCTGCAAAAACAACACAGTTTTCCTAGAGAATGTCCTTTCTTCAGCTGTGTTTACGATGCCTTTATATAATGTGTGACTCTGCTCTTTGTTTTTATATGGGTGTAAAGGTGTTCAAATCAAGTCAGAAGGCCTCATTGTTTCTAGCTCCTGGTCTCCTTAATGCTGCTAATCCCATATTAACAGCCTACTGACACAGAAGAGACCACAGAAAGGAGTGACTGCCAGCGAGCGCCCCTGGCCCTGTGACCGCATGCTGGTCAGATCTGGATTAATACTTGAGGCGATTTACCCCAGGAGGCCTTGTTACAGGTGCCTGTAACTCTAAACTCTCCTTGAACTGCTCTGGGGGAGAAGAAGAGAGCAACATGTACATTAACAGCTGATGAAATACAAACAAGGCTCTTCTGTACCTCATCCCCTTTCTTCTCTTCTATAAAATCAGGATGACCACAACCAAAAACCCTAGATTTTGGAGCAGATGTGCTGAGGCCTGGCTCACCCACCACACAGAGCAAAATCCACAGTGAAGTCCTTCCTCTCTTACCTGTCACTGACAGCAGATTTGCTTGAATTTAGCTTTTCTGGTTACTAGAGATTGTTATCCAGGAAGCAAGATGCAGCCAAACACATTAACCTCGTCTAGTATTTTTGTAGTGATATTGCACGGCTGTATAGGTGAGTCCAGGTACAAGAGTGACTCTTACAGCCTTAAAAACAGTTTACACCATTTGCACTTAGCGAAAGCTGGAAAAACAGCACCATTCTTATTAAGCATTGAGCTCCATATGATAGCTCAGTTTACCATTCTAAACTGCCACATGCATCTCCATGGCCTGGCACAGCTCCTGCTTTTACAACCAGCTGTGAGAGGTCGCAGGCCTGGGCTGGGGATTCAGCACTCCTCGTCTCTCCCGGGATGGTTCTGTGGCAGAACAGTTTCATTTAGCTTGTTAACCAATCGCCAGTAACACAGGTAATTGCTCCTGAAGTTCTGTAACTGAGTTACTGTCATTTGCAGGCCAGAGACTTGCCAGGGTTTGGACTTCAAGGCACCACACTGTCCCCTCTAGGAAGAGCGGTGAAGTACAAAAACACACCATACCTTACAGAGACATTAAGTTGACCCATAATAATAATAATAATTTTAAATAATAATAATTATTATTACAAAGCTGCTTTAGTTTCTTAGTCAACAGCCCCACAACTCACACAGCTGTGCTGCTTAGTGCATCTCCCATCTCTCCGCTGCCCTTCTCTGCCTCCAAAGAAACACACTGTTGTTGCAGCTCACGTGTCCTTTCCACAGTCCTTTATTAATAAAGATCATCTGCAAGGAAGCGGGATCTGACTCACCCCACAGCACAGCTGCCCCTGCTGCTGTTTTCCCACCTGAAACAACAATTCCCTTTCCAAAGTCCCTTCCATCGCCACAGCAGCCAGCTCCGCTGTCACCCAGGCAGCGCTGCGCCCTCCTTCTAAACAACAGAATATTCCTGGCTGCTCTCCCCAAGAGATGTTTCTGAAGCAAATCTTTGTGTGTGCAGACTCACCTCCTTTTCATGCTGTCTCGCTCCTTTTCAGAATCTCAGTGAGGATCATTCGGTGAGTGCGAGGCTTTTTCAAAATTGATTCCTTATCCATATTAGGGAATTTGTGCTGGGCACTGGCTGGTACAAGCCAGAGTCTTCCCACAGTGCACTTTGGGACTTGTAGTTCCCAAAAAGGAATGTTGTTTTCCCAATTGCAAGAGCCAAGCAACGGTCACAGAAATCCATAAAGCTTTTATCTCTGCCTTTGCTTAGCTGCTGGGCCCTGCGTTCTGCACAGTCTCTGCGCTGTGCCTCTGGCTTAACATGCGTGGGGCCCCTTCCACAGCCTGCAGCACAGCGCACAAACCGACATGCTCTGCCGAAGGTGCTGCTGTGGGTGCTTGTCCATGCAAGCAGCACCCAGGGAGCAAGCAGCGGGAGCAATGAGACTCCCTGCACCTTCTTCTGACATAGAAGCTCCCCTTTTAAACTCATGCTTCACTCTTCAATGCTTTGCATTAGTATATGTGTTTTTTTTAATTACTAGTGGACCAGCATTGCAAAAAGTAGCGTAATAAATCGTGTCTCTTCCTGTAGAGATTCATTTTATGAAGAGGGCTTTCAGAGTGCAATAGTTATTTTGCAATTAGGACACCCTACTGCCTCCAAATATCAGCTAAATAAGAATGCGACGCATTTTATATTGCTGCTGTGCAGAACCAGCGGAGATGCTGTTACTATTACCCAACTCCATTTCATAGCTTCAGCCGCCTGAAGCAGCAAGCTCTCTGGCTAAGAGATCTCAGGGGAACATACTTTGAGGAGAGAAAGGTGTGTACCCACCCCACTAGCAAATTGCATCAGCCGTGAGCAAAGAGCGCTCGGCTCCTTGCCACCCCAAAGCCCTCCTCCCGCTGGCAAGGAAAACCAATGGACTACGGCTGTACTGCCTCACTTCACAGCAACCACCTCCTGCACTTAAAAACTGATCTGGGCAGGCCGACATGCTTGTGGCTGGTGACACCTGGTGGTCTCGACGGGAAAGGCAATGGCTGTCGCCGGGCCATTCCCTCTTGTCCTATTGCAGTTAAATTGCGCTGGGGGAGGTTCTAGCTGGGTATTAGGAAATCTTTGTTCTCTGGAGTGGTTCTGCATTGGCACAGGCTGGTCAGGGCGGTGGTGGAATCACCATCCCACAGGGTGTTCCAGAACCGTGTGGATGTGGCACAGAGGTCCCTGTCGGTCCCATGGTCGGTGGGCATGGCGGGGATGGGCTGATGGTCAGACCGGATGATCTTCGTGGTCTTTTCCAAACCTTAGTGATTCTGTGATTCCATGAACGCGTGGTACTGAAGCAAAACCAGAGACATCTCAACACCCTGAGCAAATGTCTCACGCAGGTACAAAAGCCTGTGGCATTGCTGGGCGGCACGGATCTCCATGGTGCTGCTGGGCCAACAGCTCTCATAATTCTCACATAGCTCCGTACCCGGATTTCATCAGAAACCAGCCTATATTGCAGCGCAAAGCAGGCTTTACCAAACAGACTGCAATCTCCGGGGTAGCAAACACAAATCCTGCCCTCAGCCCTTTGGCCCCACGCCCAACCCCTTGCAACCCGTCCTGGCACCACAGCGTTTAACCGCGGCTCGTCGGACCCTGGGAGAAGCCGTTTTTAACCGACTCTTCCGCGGGGAGCTCGCGGCCGGACTACGTTTCCCGACGGGCGGCGGGTCGGAGGACGTATCGGCCGGGGGCGGCCCTTCCGCTGCGGTGAGGCGGCGGCGTCGGGGATCTCCTACGGCTTGGCTTCCCGGCTGGAGAGGAGGGCCCCGGGAAGCGATGGCGGCGCCGGAGCCGGAGCCGGGCGGGCAGCAGGTGGCAGGGCTCGGGCCGGGCGGCGAGAGCCCTCCCGTCAGCCCTCCAGCAGCCGCCACGGGCGACGGGCCGCCGGCCTGGTCCCCGGCTTCGGCGCAGGCGGCCTCTCTGCTGGAGGAGGCGGCGGAGTTGCTGGTGTTGCAGCGGGACTTCGCCTCCGCCCTGGAGCGCTGCGAGGCGGGCTGCGGCAGCCTGGGCCCCGCGCCCGGCTCTGACAGGTGCGAGCCGAGCGGGCTCCGTGCGTCGTTGTGCCGCTCCTTGCGTTGGGAACTCCGGTTTGAGTGTAGATAGGAAGCGTGTGGATGCCAGCAGTGCTTGCTGCTAGAGAGAGGGGCTGCGTGCGTGCACCTGCCCGGGTGTCCTGAATTCCCGTTGTTTGGGCGGTGGGAGGGGGCAGGGGGACAGGGAAAGGAAGGGCAAACGGCTGGCAGAAAACTACAAAGCAGGGGTGTAGCTCATAGGGGTGGATAACGTGGTTCTAAGAAGCCCTGTTTTGTTTTAACAGTTGTGCGGAAGTGAAATGCTCCCTTTGTGTGGTGGGCATTCAGGCGCTGGCTGAGATGAACCGGTGGAGAGAAGTTCTGTCTTGGGTCCTGCAGTACTACCATCTCCCTGAGCAGCTGCCTCCAAAAATCCTGGAGCTGTGGTGAGTGCGGGCTGCCTTGCACAGAGGGCCGGCATTGATTAGATTGAATAATCATAGAATCATAGAATCATAGAATTACTCAGGTTGGAAAAGACCTTGAAGATCATCAAGTCCAACCGCAGCCTAACCAGTAGCCTATCTCTTAAAAAACAACCACAAAACAATACCACAACAACAAACCTCTGCTAAATCATATCCCTGAGTACCACATCCAAGCGGCTCTTAAACACATCCAGGGATGGCGATTCAACCACCTCCTTGGGGAGCCCATTCCAGTACCTAACCACCCTTTCTGTAAAGAAGTTCTTTCTAATATCCAACCTAAACTTGCCCTGGCGCAACTTGAGGCCATTTCCCCTCGTCCTGTCACAAGTCAGTAGTGAGAATAGACCTGCCCCACTCTCACTGTAAGAACCTTTCAGGTACTGGAAGACAGCAATAAGGTCTCCCCTCAGCCTCCTCTTCCTCAGACTAAACAGCCCCAGCTTCCTTAGTCTCTCCTCATAGGGCTGATTCTCCAAGCCCTTAACAAGTATTAATTACTTAATAGGCCAGGCTTGAATAATTACTGGTATTCTCACTTCATGTGCTGTGAGGATGAAAGTGGAACTTGGGGCAGGCCTGTTCTCAGAATGAAAAACAACAAATAAAAAGCAAGGCTGTATTTCTGTATTTATTCAACCAACTTTAAGGGGATAAAGTGCAAAACTCTAAGGGAGAATTGTTCCTCTGGGAAATCTCTGTGCCCCAGGTGTAAACATTGGCACCTGTCTTCATGGGAAGTGCCGACTGTCTCAAACTGCACAGAGTTATTACCTTCTAATATTTCTTTCCTGTGTTGCAGTATCCTTTTATACAGCAAAGTGAGAGAGCCCCAAGTGATGCTGGAGGTTGGCAGTGCCTGGCTGAGGGACCAAACCAATAAGAGCCTCCCTGAGTATGTTTCGTTGCTGGAGCTCTATCTGCTGCATGTGCTGCTTCCACTTGGCCGATTTGAGGGGGCAGAAGAGCTTGTGTACAGCTGTGATGTTCTCGACAGTGAGCAGAAGCTGGCATTTGTTGAGACCATTTGTGAAAAGCGATGTCAGTGGACTCAACAGGAAGAAATGCACTCAACTCATGATAAGCAGGAAGACAAAGCAACAGAGACTGTTTTGGGTAGGCTTTCCCTCTGCTTTTTGTACTCCTCTATGAAATTTCAAGGTTTAGAGGTGCACATATCCTAAAGATTACCAGAATAGTTCCATCCGGACTGTGAATGGTCATCAACATCCATGCATTCTGTGTCATTAACTGATTAACTGTCTGCTCTTTTCATTGTAATGTGTGATGGTCCATCCCAGAAAGTCTGCTTGTGCCCTAGCGCTATTGATGACGTGGCTTTATCAACCACTCAAGGCTTTGGACTGTGTATGGACAGCAAACTGTCACTGGTACATTAAGAGAGCGGAAGGATGTTCCAAAAACGAAAGCTGTTCACAAGCCCTGTGATCACTGAAGCTCTCTCATTTCTTGATCTTTGAAACCAGGTTGAGACCTGCAGCTTAGGAAAGAAGCAGTGCTTTATTTTACCAGTTGTGCCCTTGCTTTTTCTGAATTTTCTTAAATGACTTGATGGTTTCAGTTCAAATACAGTTGCATATTGTGCATTGACTCTTCACATCTGGCTTTAACAGATTACCTGACCAATTGTGTTCATGCATTAATTACAAAGAATAGCAAGTATTAAGTCTGTATTAATACTAGTGTTAGACCTTACCAGCCTTGAGGAATTCATACAGGGTAGCACAGAAGGAAATAGTGATTTGTTTACTGACAGTTATAAAGCATGTTTACTGCTTCTCTGTCTTCTGTTAGTGGTGAGGCCCACATAGAAGAAGCCACATCTGGCATTTAAATCTCTGCTTCTCCAGCACTGTAAATCACTTTAAATCCCAGGAGAGAAGCAGGCACTACTGTGGTATAAATTCATATGCAAAATGAGCGTAACAAATAATATTACAAAACTCTATTCTTTGTTCTCTGTGTAGAATCGACAACAAAAAAGACCATAATCAACCAAAACAGAACATGGAAAACACCTCTCATGTAATCAAACTAAGAACGGGGTCTTATTAGTATTAATTTCTTAGTATCTGTGTGATTGTTTTAATCTATTTTACTTTGCCCCAACAGCTTTTCTGTTCTGTGTTTTAGGTGCTCTGTCCCAAAAGCTCTTGACTATGCTGACGTTGCTACGAAGAACACTGAGGTCCATGTCAAGCCATTTCTATTTACTTCCTTATAAAAAGATGCTCTTGGCTACTTTTCTGCTATACCTGGTAGTGGTGAGATTAGACCCAGGTAAAGTATTAAGATCTCTCAATTTTTTTTTATTTTATATATATATATATATTTTAAGATTTAATTGTGGATATAGAGAACTTACAAGTGATGGCTGAAGCTGGCATAGAATCATTGAGGTTGGAAAAGGCCTTCAAGATCATCCATCCAACCATCTACCTACCACCGGTATTTCCTCACTAAACCACGTCCCTTAGTACAACGTCTATATGTTTCTTGAACACCTGCAGGGATGCTGACTCAACCACCTCCCTGGGCAGCCTGTTCCACTGCCTGACCTCTGAAGAATGGGCTGGTTGTGTGATACAGAGGCTTCTGGGGTGTGGAGGGATTGCATGTTTTTCATACCTGGAGATGCCCCTTCTGCTGGGTGGCAGGTGCTCCATAGCTGTGCTGAAAATTATGTGTTGGAAAATACTGAAAAAACCTTGCTAGGCAAAGGAGCAGAGAGGGTCTGAAAGCATCCAGGTGAGGGCCCGAGTACTGAACTGAACAGAAGGAAATAAGACATCTAGGTTTCCATTAACTGTAGTTGAATTAGTCCTTTCTTAATATGTTTGGTCTGTTTCAAAGGGTAGAACTATTTTGCTCTTTGTTTTGCTCTGCAGCTTCTCCTACATCCCTGCCGTTCATTTGCAAACTGGTGCAGCTCTTCCGACAGGCTTGGGCAGCTGTGTTGTCTCCAATCCACAGGCCTCCAATTCAAGACTAAATGTCTTCTGCCTCTGCTCCTATGTCAGCTTGTCTTGAGGACTTTATGAAGTTCTTCAAGGACCTTTGAAATCAGTGTCCTAGTGCAGATGACCACCTGTGATCTCCTGTGAAGTGGTCCTCTCCTTCTTTCAGACAGGGATTGGTCGTGTATTAATTCTGAAGCCATGCCGAGTATTCCTGACATTACTTTGGCTATTCAGCACCATTCTGTCCAACACCAGAGTGAAGCCACTCCTTTTGTAACCTACAACTAATTAAGATCCTCCTTTTGAAACACTTTACTTTGGGTGTGGCTCTTGAGTGAGAGTTGCGTAGACAGTTATGAAGCATGATGCCTGTTTGGAAGATGGTTGCATCCTTGCACATACGATGCAGTTCCCTGAACAGCTGAAACAGTATTCCTGGAATCAGGAATGTTAAAAGCAACAGAGTAATTAGGCGGAACATTCTGTTGAGCCTGATGACATCTCAGATCCCAGTTCTTTTGACATGGGGCTGAGGACAAGCACATGGGAGAAAAAACACTGCAGGAAATGAAGCATGTTGTGTTTCGAACACCATGGTTTCTCTTGTGACTGATGCCTCCTCATACAGGCGCTCTTGATTTTAATCATATCTATGGCAGAAGGCCTAGGTGGTGTGCTACAAGTACTGTTGTGCTGCACCTACAGATCTTAAAAATGCGGATGACAGTACCTTGTGCTTGCCTGGTGCATGGTAATCTGTAGGAGCCTGTGCCACTGGTAATGACATTTATTATTTTTTTAAATTATGTTCCACATTATTGTTGTCTAGTTGAACCACTGAGCTTGTTGCATTGTTTTACTCTTTCCCTACCTCTCGCTTCGTTTATGAAGATGTCATCAAGTCCTAGTATGTCTAGAAACCTTCCTCCTATGCCCATAAAGTCCTAGTTTACATGGTAACCATTCAGCAATGCTCTGTCATTCAGAGCAAACAATTGTTTGGTAGAAACTCTGAGATCCCCACAGCAGTGGCAAGAAAGTTACTGTTTTTACAGAAGGTCTTATCAGGCTGATGCTGTTTCTGATCACCTGGGACAGAGATTGGAGGTCTGCAGGAGAACAATTAATTCCCATTGATTGACAGTGAGTAAGTGCCAAGGGAGAGAGCACCATTTCAGGATTGCTTCTAACATGCTGCATGTGTGCAGGAGAAAACAAGTTAGAGCCATGTGGCAAATGTAGCCAGCTATCCCAGCATCTTTGCCAAGGTGATTCAGGCTGACCAACGCCCGCCATACAGAAACAAAGCCTCCTTTTTGGTGGGCAGTTTCTATGCAACACACCAAGCCTGTATAAAGTAGCCAATATAGGTCCCACTGCAGCATCTTACCATGGTAGCCTCCTTGAAATCAATCATTTGTTCCTAGCAATAGCTCTGCACAGGTAGTGGCTATTTCAGTTTTCTTTACAAGGATAGCAGCCTGTTGTGTGCTCTGTCACTTTGCAGCCTACCAGGCTACTTGGAAACGTCTGTGTCTTTACTGCTAAAAGTCATGCTCTGTCTTGATTGTTCTTGAGTTATCCTGATAGAGAAGTACTCTGGTGTTAGTGTGAGATAAAGCGGGGCACCCATGAATGCAGAAAGCAGTCATCACCTTACCTAGTTATCTCAGGTAAACAAAAAATTGGAAGTACAAGACATTCCTATCCTCTCTCCCCTGGAATTTTTATCTCCAGTTGGACTTAATGCCTGGACAAGTAGCACACAATGCTTCACCAAATTAAAAATATATATTTATCATATACTGTGTATACAGGGAGGAGCAGTTCTTGATACTGCTAGATGATTTATGTAATCTAACTCTCAGTGTAGCCACGCTTCCCTGCAGCCAGCGCTTGGTGGAAAACCAGGCAGAATCCAACACAGAGGGTCTGGCTGGAGTTGAGTTCTTCCAGAAATTGACTGCATCTACTGGCCACCTAGTTGCAAGACCTTGCTCTAAAGACTTGGTAAACCAGTTCATGAAACAATAAATTTACCTTTGAAGTCAGACTAAATTCTAAGCAATACCTGACCATTCAGCTAACAACCACGTTTTATATCTCGATTTCTGTTACTTCCAGTTAAATGGCAGAGCTGCATTATGGGGACTGGGTTCAGAGGGCAGACCATATGTCATGTGTAGAGCTCTGTTAAATATCATAGCCATTCATTTACCAGAACCCCAACTTGTTTTTATTGGTACGTTAGCAACCTCCACGTCTTTTGAGTGCTACTGATACTGGATTTGAACTGTGTTTAGCTCTCCATGAGAGGGATGAAGGCAGAAACAACCAATCTTTCTTTTTTTGCAATGAATGCTAAACCTGCAATATTTCATTTTCACAATAAAATGACTACTTATTTACCTCTTTGTAGAGTTGCTTATTTGTGCTGTGATGAAGTGTATCAAAGCTTTAGCATTTAATGTATTGATGCTGTAGAGCCTTGAAATAGGTTCTGGAAATGTTTCATGTGTGTCCTCATTGTACAAATATATTGGAATCAGGTAGCAGACTTGCTAATTAAGTAGAGATTTACGTGTCTGCATTTTCATGGGAGTTCAGAAAGTAATTACTTTCTGTGAAAGATGCAATATATATATATATATATATATAGAATATATTTTAGTGTTTCTGTGTACTTTGGGATGAACAAGATCAGAACTACTGAGAATAAAGTGCCTGGTACTTGTCTTGTTCTTTGTTTTTCTTTGCATTGTTAATGTATCGTGGAGGGAAAAGATGCAGTTGTGTTAATTCCATTGGAATCCTACCACTTAAGGCTTGTTCAGAGAGGATATTTGTGCTTGCCACGTGCATGCAAACTGGTATCTCCAGATGTAACAGCAAATATTCTGCTTTTTTTTTTGTTCTAGCATCCTCTAACTGGATGCAAAGAACTTTCATGAGCCTACAGCGTAGGCAGGTGGAGGATTGAAGAACAGTTGTCTATAACCAGCTGAAGGGATGCTGCAAAGAGAAGGAGGAAAGAAGATAATCCCATGGACTTTGCCCACAGACAACCAAACAGTTGGCCAGGTAGAATTCCTCATAGTCCAACCTGCTCCCCAGCTCATTTTGATCACTGGAACTTGAGCAACTTGACTGTTGATGTAACGCTGGCGCGGAGCCTCTGTTGTCACAAGGACAAAACGTGAAAATAAAGCCACCTTTTGGAAGGACTAAGGAATTCAGAAGTGATAAAAATACTTAAAAACGAGTTATCAGTAGCAGATTCACCAGTTGTGTTTCGATGAAGGAAACAGTTATTGAACGACACATCTGTTACATTCTGCTTAGAAATACCAGCTACAACTTTTTTTTTTTTTTTTTAAACTACCATTCGGTACAGAAAATAAACCGAGAAGATTTGCTTAGGAGCAGACTGTAGGGCTGGGTGAAAACTGGCTGTGATGTAACAGGTGGGTGGGTGCAGCGGGACAGTTGCCAAGGAGAAACTGTGACCTCTTCTCCCACACTGTGACACCACAGGGTCCCAACTAGCAAAGCATGAATGCCAACCCTCCCTTGCACCAGGTTGCTTGAACAGCAGCAGGAACATCAGTAACCAAAGCTTCTCCTTCCCATCAAGAAAGGAAGCACACAGGAGGAACCATGGTAACAAAAGAATGGTTATTTTATCAGATAATGAGCAAAGAGTTGGGCCTTCGTTTTTCTGTAGTCTGAAAAAGATCTGAAGGACAGGGGGAAGATTTATGGAACCAGGAAAGAACTGTAATTCCTGTACTGAGCTCAAGGAGTTCTCATTTGAGAGGTCAGGTGAACCTTAATAATGGTTTTCAAGCTTGGCTTGAAAAAACATCCTTGAGTAACGAAGAGATTCCCCACAACCTCTTGTAAGGTTAATATTAGGGAGTCACTATTAGTGTTTGTTCCTTGCTCCCCCTCAAGCACACAGACCCTAGACAGAGCTGTGTCTTCGCTTGTATTTTTCCATGTTAAATTCTGGCATTCAAGCTAGATACTCAAACTGGCCTTAACAACTCTTCTTTCATTAAAGACATCACCTTCTTAAACAACCAGAGTCTCAAAATTGCTTTTGGACTACCTCAGACCTGCAGCTATTAAGAGGAGCTTTAACCTATTTGTGTACGACTTCAATGGAACACAGTAGCAAACCTAGGTTTGAAACTGTATACTACTATACTGTTTTTAAATAAGCATTGGAATATTTTTCCTTGATTCCAGACTGGTGGAAAATGTTGTAATCTTTGGTTGAGGTTTCATGTATGATCAGTGTATAGACTATTAGGGCATTAACTGTTTCTTCTCACACATCTCCCTTGTCCTTCCATTTCAGCGCGAGTGTATCTCTGTCCACATTGGCCAAGCTGGAGTTCAAATTGGCAATGCGTGCTGGGAACTCTTCTGCCTGGAACATTGCATTCAGCCAGATGGCACCTTCAGCGACCCACCCAGCAGCGATGACTCTTTTGCCACATTTTTCAGAGAGACGAGCATGAGTAAATACGTGCCCCGAGCTATTATGGTGGACTTGGAGCCAACTGTAGTAGGTCAGTATAGAATTAATCCTGGAAAACTGAAATGAATTAACCCTTCCATTTGCCAAAGCTCAGACCACTGAATGGCCTGTCTTCACCTTCAGGGATGATCCCAGCATCCACATAGAACTGACACATTTAGAGGTTTTAATAGCAAGTATCATTAAAGGATGCGACTCTCAATGAAAAGATGAAAACTAACTACACTCTGTCATGGATGCTTTAAATAATATTAAAATGAAAAGATTTCTACTGCCTAAAGCCACACTGGTTGAGTACAATTTAACTTTTTTAAATAAAACTTTGTTTTCTTCACATTCACATGGAAAACAGGAACATGAATCACGAAGCAGGAGTGTCCTGAAAGATGTTTTACTCCTGCAGGTCTCTTCTAATAATTCCCCTGAAGCTTCTGATGAATCTACATCTGCTCATTTGGAAGAGCTGAAATTTTATCACACCGTGGCACAAACCTCATCTACTCAATTAATTTATTGGTACAGCACAACCGTTTACACTCAGCTAGGAGCCCAATTCTTCTCAAAACTGAGACCATCCCAGATACTGCTCATTACTTCAGTACTTAACGTTCGCCAACATAAAGCACTCCATTTGTTTTGCAAACATTATTAACTTTGGTGAACCATCTCTTTTAATTCTAAGCTTATAATTCTTTTTTTCTCTTGTTCAGATGAAGTACGAACTGGCACCTACCGGCAGCTTTTCCACCCAGAACAGCTGATCACTGGAAAAGAAGATGCTGCAAATAATTATGCACGTGGCCACTACACCGTTGGCAAAGACAAAGTTGACATGGTCTCAGATCGCATCCGCAAACTGGTATGCAATATTAGAATGGAAGGAAGGCTGTTGATGGATGAGAAGTGAAAGAAACATGTAATGCATATTTTTGAGAGCAGCTCTGATTTTGCTTTCGATATTGTTATGAGCTCAGAACAGAGCATTACAGTTCTTCCATGTCCTACCTTAGGTTTCAAATTAATGAAGACTTAAGTGGAAAATATAAAATATTGATGTACCATTGTTATACTGACAAAAAAACCAAACCAAAAAACCCAACAATATTATTCTAGTGATATTCCAGCCTGAGATTTACAGGCTATGGGAGTTTTTTCTGGAAAAAACTGCTGATGCCCTTACTGTGCGTTGGTTTTGGGGGTTGCTATTTCTATCTGAGTGTAATTTGAAGATACATTCACTTACTCTTCCCTTTTTCCTGTTGGCCTTCAGGCTGATGCCTGTTCCGGACTGCAGGGATTCCTCATCTTCCACAGCTTTGGAGGGGGCACCGGCTCTGGCTTTACCTCTTTGCTGATGGAGCGCCTCTCTGTGGAATATGGAAAGAAGTCAAAACTAGAGTTTGCCATCTACCCAGCTCCTCAGGCCTCCAGTGCCGTGGTGGAACCCTACAATTCTGTACTCAGCACACATACCACCCTGGAACATTCGGATTGTGTCTTCATGGTGGACAATGAGGCTATATATGACATCTGCCACCGAAACCTAGACATTGAGCGCCCAACGTACACTAACCTCAATCGCCTGATCAGCCAGATTGTCTCCTCCATCACCGCATCGCTGCGCTTTGATGGTGCCCTCAACGTGGATCTGACAGAATTCCAGACAAACCTGGTGCCCTTCCCACGCATCCACTTCCCCTTGGTGACCTACGCCCCCATCATCTCTTCTGACAAGGCATATCACGAGCAGCTTTCAGTGGCTGAAATCACCAGCTCCTGCTTTGAGCCCAACAACCAGATGGTGAAGTGTGACCCACAACAAGGGAAGTACATGGCTTGCTGCATGCTCTATCGTGGTGATGTAGTTCCCAAAGACGTCAATGTAGCAATTGCTGCCATCAAGACCAACAGGACACTTCAATTTGTTGACTGGTGTCCGACAGGCTTCAAGGTGAGAATATCATGAGTTTCTTTTTAAGGGCAAGATCAGTCTAGCTGAAATATTGTATTTTAAGCTTTAGATCTTGCATGCTTTTCGCTTGTGAAAATAAGGTACCTAAGAAAGCTATAATGGTATAACTGAGCTCCAACCCTCCTTCAGGCATCCCATAGACAGAGACTCCTAAGTACTGAAACAAGTGCAAGCATATGTAGTATTTTTATGCTTAGTAACAGGAGGATGTGGACCCTATAAATCTTTAAACTTAAAGAAACTGCATTATAGAGTTTCTACACTTAGTCCTATTCAAGCTTTTGAGACTAGAAATTGATTTGCACTCAAAACAGTACATTGAGTGACTTAAGACTTAACTTAACTTACTGTCCCAGTCAGGATCTTTCCTTACCTCTTTTCCTTCTCCTGACCAGTGATTTACAGCTTTCTAAGCCTTAACAGTTTTCTTAACCTATTGTAACCATAATGCTAAAACATGATGGGGAAGTACAGCAATAATAGCAGGGTGACACAATCCAAAGCTGCAGCAAATGAGGACAAGCCCAAGTGCAGAAGCCTAGGATACAGAAACAAAGGAAGAAAAATTGCTTTCCTTTGGAAGGTCTCATTTAGGCAGGAATCTCCAGCAAGATGCCTTTGTGTCCACTGCCAAGCCTTAAATGAGGTCTGAGAAAGGGTGGCTCCACACCCTCAGGTCACTCAGATACAATGCATGCACCTGAGCTTCCCTGGGCTGGCCCTGCCTTCCCACCAGGTGCTCAATCAGTGGTTCAGGCTGTGACTCAGCATTTCCACTACAATAGCCTACTTGTTTAACTCTTTTTTTAATGAAACCATTTTATCCGCTGTTTGCAGGTTGGGATCAACTATCAGCCACCCATACCTACACCAGGGGGTGACCTAGCCCAGGTTCAGCGAGCAGTCTGCATGCTCAGCAACACCACAGCCATTGCAGAGGCCTGGGCCAGGCTTGACCACAAGTTTGATCTTATGTATGCCAAGAGAGCCTTTGTGCATTGGTATGTAAGTGAAGGCATGGAGGAAGGAGAATTTGCAGAGGCTCGAGAGGACCTGGCAGCCCTGGAGAAGGACTACGATGAAGTGGCAACTGACTCATTTGAAGATGAAAATGAGGCAGGGGACTCTTAATGTTCACCGTGCCTTTTTTTCCTGCGCATAAAATGCTTTGTTTTTCTCTGTGCATAAGATTGTCTGTGTCTCCTTATTTCATATGGCTACCTTTTTGCTTGTCTCACACACAGTATGTTTCTGGCCCCACCTGCAGTACTGTGTCCGGCACAGGGCCTCTAGCACAAGAAGGATGCAGAGCTGTTGTAGCAGGTCCAGATGAGACTATGAAGATGATCAGAGGGCTGGAGCACCCCCTCCTACAAAAAGAGGCTGCAGGAGCTCTGCTTGTTCAACCTGGTGAAGAGAAAGCTCCGGGGAGACCTTATAGTGGCTTGAAGGGTCTTCCAGGAGAGATGGAGAGGGACTTTTCACAGGGGGTGATAGGACAAGAAGTTTTAAAACCTTTAAACAAAAAAGGTTTTAAAAGAGGTTTTTAAAAGCTACTGCAGTGGTGGTGAGACCCTGGCACAGGCTGCCCAGAGAAGCTGTATGTGCCCCATCCCTGAAGACATTCAAGGCCAGGCTGGATGGGGCCTTGGGAAGCCTGAGCTGCTGGCTGTCCCACAGAAGAGAGTTGAGCCCAAACTGGATGGGATTCAAGGTCCCTTCCAACCCAAGGTGTTCCGTGATTCTATGATTAATTCTAAGTTCATTGCCATTTTATTAGACTGTAAACAGGGTGAGTTCACTGCTGAATCACAAGACAGTAAGCGTGGGATACATCATCAGCTGATCATTATTCACTTTGCTTTTAGAGGCAACACACATCCTACTTTTTGCTAGCATATCCTGAAAGGAATTTTACTTGTAGAACTAAGAATCCCCTCTTGTTTTCTATACTGTCATTTATTCAACGCAGAGATACAATCATGCACGTGTAATACTACTTGAGGTGTTCTGTTGCTTCCAGATGTCCCCTGCAATTACTACAGACACTATGCAAAGGGATGTTTCTCACCCTTCTCAGTCTTTATTTCATACTAATGAATACTAAGCAAAAGGAGTGTTGGCTTACCTTGGGTATTAGCTAAAGCTGGCATCACCAAATGGAAGTATAAAATCAGGAGAACAGGGACAGTGGGGAAAAATGGATGGCTTGGGCATCTATTTAAGAAAGGCAGAGGAAAGGTAATAGAAGGTAAAGCAAATCATAACTGTTTGGGGGTAACTGCCAAGCAGCCCTGTGTGTGAATAACACCTGAAACAAGACAATAAGCCTGCTGTGCTGGTATCACCACGTATGTCCAACTTGCTTACGTGCTCATGCTTATCTGGCAGGTTTCCCTTAACTCCGATGAAGAGACATCCTGGGAAGGATGGAGGACAGAACAAAGTCTTTTAATATATACCACAATACCACTGTAATGCTAGATTTATTAGTGATCTTTAATAAATAAATTTCTCTGGAAAAAAAAAGTGTTTTACCTGAAACATATACACATCATATACAACTAAAATCTAAAGAAAAGCATACATCATAGAATGGCCTGGGTTGGAAAGGACCTCAAGGATCATCAAGTTCCAGCACCTCTACCATGGAAACATCATAACCAGAAACATCACTGACATAGACCGCCTTTTTAACCTGCAAAATGAACAACATTGGTCTTTGTAATGCTATGGTGGGATGATAATAGCAGGGTGGCAAAGCCTTTGGCTACAACAAATGAGAACAAGCTCAAAAAGCAGCTGCCATGGACACAGAAATAAAGGAAAAGAGCTGCCTACCTTTGGAAGGCCTCAGGTAGGTAGTAACCTTCAACAAGAGGCATTCCCATCTCCCCTGCCAACCCTTAATTGAGGTCTGTGAAGGGGTGGATCCTGGCTCTACCCCTTCCAGTAACTCAGGTGCCCTGCATGCACCTGAGCTCCCCTGGGTTGGCCCTGCCTTCCCACTGGGCGCTCAATCTCTGTTTTGGGCTGTGGCTGAGCATTCCTGCTACAGTCTTTATATTGGAAACTTGTTCTGAAATTGCAACGCTATAGGAAACAATTCTGTACCTAATTCTAGGATTTACAACATATATGGAAATGTTACATATGGCCATTTTTTATTAAATACATAAAAAGAAAGAAATAACTTTTGAAACTGTATCCCGAGAAGTACTTTGTGTTCCTTTATTTAAACTCTAAGCTCCGGGTTATTGAAAATGCTGTTTTCAGAGAAGTGTCTGTTTTTAAGTAGAGAAAAACAGAGATGGATTTTTTGTGAGGGTTGAGGGTTTTTTTGCTGTTGGTTTTTCATTAAAAAACAAAACAAAGCACAGAAAACCTCAAAGAGGCTGATTTTGATAGTAGCATTCTTCTGTGTTGTTATTGTATAGCACACCATCCTCCCCAGAAGTGTTCGACCAGTGAGAAACGACCCAGACTCTGCTCAGTGGGGCACCAAAGATTACTGAGTCTGCGGGTCCTGGACAAGTGAGGTGGGCAACTGTTATATTAACACTGATTTCAAGAGGTGCTCTCACTGCCTGTACACAAGAGAGGAGAGGGGCAACAGAAGAGCAGAGAAAGTACAGATACAGGCAACATTGCAGATGTTTTGGTGATTCACAGAGCTCTTTGGGCTTTTGTAGCTGTGATATCTGACATGTTGGCTCAAAGAGTGACTAAAAGGCTCTGGGTAGCAGACTGCCTTGTACTTGTGCTGAGACTTTTTCCTGAGCCGATTCTCTGCACAGATGCTCTCTCTGGTGGAGCTATGACTATTAACATTTCACATTGCCCAGAATGCTGAGGCTTAACTGGAAAGTATGCAGCTCCTTTGGAAGAAGAGCATGAGATCTACCTATTCTTCAGCCTTAAAGTTATGGTCTGATGATTTCCTGCAGCAGGTAAACTGCCATGAGAATCTTCCTCTTTAAAAGATATCTTTGGCTCCAGGAATCTGAAGCTTTCCTCGCCAAAACCAGAGATGTTCAATTTGCAGGTTTATGTAAAGAACACCCAAACAAGAGCATACCAAACGCCAGCTGATGTAAGATGGTACAAACTACTTCACACTGTTAAAATGTAAGATTTACAGCAAAAGATAGGTGCTGGTTGCCAACAACGGCAGAACAATCCATTGATGTCATCACATCAAAGCAGACTAACCTAAAACTTTGTAATTATACACTCAAATTTCTGCTGATTAAGCTTAACTACGAACCGTATATTTCTAAAGATGGCGTACATAAATATCCAGATTCAAGAAATTAAGAGTGCCTTTCTCTTTGTGACCTAGGAGCTGAAATCATGAGGAATTATCTGGCCACTGACAGAAGCTGCTTCTTTCCAGTGCTGAGCTAGTGCAGAAGGAGCAAACAATTTAACGGTGGAGGCAACTGTCCTAGTTCAGACTGCGAGCATCTGTGTGATGCCTTTGGCTATTTCTTGCAATAAGCAACGCAATGAGAATCAAATTCCTTTCTGTGTTTGGACGGACAAGTCAGACTTCATATTGAATGCTGCACTGTGCTGCTGACAGTACAGCCCAGATGGATGGATGGAAGGAGAAGCAACAGAACTAAGCAAAATATTAACAGAGAGGCAGCCGGAATATGGATGGAAGGAGGCCAGCCCAGCATTTAAGAGCACTGGCAGAAGACACTTCGAAATGGGAAGTATGTTTACTTTCCATTTCTTAGTTTTTGCCTTTTCTTTTGTCCTCCTCTTTCCCACTCATTTGTTCCTTTACGACCTCTGTACTCCATACTGGAATTTAGGAATGATTCTTATCTACGTTTGCATGCTGTCAAAACAGGAAATTGGGATAGCATGTCCCCTGCATGTGACACGTATTTATAGCACTCAGAAATTACAGTGTGAGGCACGTTACATGGCCACATTCAGATTTAACAATCATGCAGAATCGGAAGGGACTAAATGTGAAATGTTGGGCTATATCTGAGCCCTGACTGTCTGGCTGAATTTGCATATTGGGGGCGGCTGGGAGGGCAGAAGGCGGTGATGTGGTAGGCTGAACTGCGGAGTCTGTGACCTATTGCCCAAAGCACTGTGACACTGAAGAGCAGAAGCAGGTGCCCAGTGAGGTTCAGTGCAGGGCTCTGCAAAAACCTGCCATCACTGATCCGAGAGGGAAGGAAACACCACTGGAGACACCATGGTAAGGGGGGATGTGGGATCACCAGTCATACAGGGACTGGGAGGATTACGGACAAGGGCAGTCAGGGGGACCTGCCATTATCACCGGCTTGAGCCACAGTGATCTCACACACTGGTTATGATGTAAAAGGTAAGGAAAGCTGTGTCAGAATATCTCAGTGGAGCTGCAAGGTGTGCAGAGCCAGGATTTTCTTCAGAGAGTCTCTAATTAGTGGAGTTATAAAACAAAGTAGATCTGGAGTTTTACTTTTCTGCTAATCCCTGTTGTGGCTATATTTTCTCAACACGTGTTCATTTACACATGAAATAATAATCCTTTCCCTTACATTTGTGCCTGTCTTAAATTAACTTAGCCCTGATGTCTGTACTATTCACAGCTGTACAACGTATGTGTTTCTGGAGTGCAGGGAGGTTTCTATATGTGTATGTGTTCAAGTCAGTTAAACAGGATCTTAATTCTATTTATTTATTTTTTAATAAATCCATAGAAATTGCTCAAAACCTCTTATAATGTGAAAAAATAATTTCACGTGCTACACCACTTTATACGAGATGTATTTCAGTATAGAAGACTATGTTATTTTCTGCCAGTACAGCTGCAAATCCAAGATGAGAAAGCTTATTTCACAGGCAAAGTACATACCCTCCCATGCCTTTACCACGCCCCAAAGCAGACTGTGTAAAAGTCAGGTCTACAGTTTGTAAGACAGGTCCCAGTACGTTAGTGATGGTGTGAAATGTGAGTTTGGAGGAGGCTCGTAATTGAAATACCATGTAGAAATCCGCTTACTCTGCTTGTGGTTCGGAAGAAGGGATGTTATTTTTCCTACTAGAAGTCTAACATCATTTTTTAAGCTGTTCACAACTCAGAATTAGAAATCTCTTTGTTGCTGTCTTCTGCAATTGCTGGGTTAGGAAGAAACAGGAGCTGAGGCCAGGAGTCATGGCAGAAAGCCTGGCCTAAAATGCAGAGTTAAGGCACTGCTTCAAACCAGTGGAAGTGGAAGCTCTGTCTGAAAGGAAACAACCTGAGTCTGCAGTTTTCAGCTGTGGTCCTACACTAAGCTTTACCGTATTAACATTCACATGCTTTTGCAAATGAATTCTCACAGTCAGCAACTTAAAATGAGCGCTGAATCGAAATAAAATGTTTCCTCGGATGAAATACTTAGAATGATCTTCTGTATCCATCTGAACTTCTGCAAATGACAACCTGTGGCAGGAGCGACTTCTAAGGAACAACTTGCTTCTGAAAAAAAGATATTCAGTTCTGTTTATAGAATGCAAACACTGACAATCTGTGAGCAAAACTGCTCCAGAGATGCTGCTGCTCATGCACTCTGCCGGAGGATTTGGGTTTTGGGGTAGATACATTTAACTGTCAGATCATGGGATGATTTTGCAGGATAAGCAGTTATAGAATTTGACAGCAACAACAACAAGAAGTCAACTGACCACATCTGCTCTTGCATGACTGGATATGTCTACAATACAAACCCAAGACAAATGGGGACCACCCTCCTGCCTTGAGGCCAGCTAGGATGGCCTGCTTTGTATTTATACATCTCTTTCCTCCTCCAGAAGCAGGCAGTGTTCAGCTAGTTGCTCATTGGAAACCATTCTCAACAGTAAGCTGTCCTCTGAATGGTGCCCAAGCAATACCCGAGAAAGTAGGAGCTGGCATAAGCCAAAATCATGCCATTAATTATCAATCAGTACAACCTACTTTTTCTCTTTTACTCACTAGTATAGATAGGGACAGTGATACCACAAATACGGAACACAGAAGATTAGAATTACAATTGCTCCAAAGAGAAAATGAGGTTGAAAAACTCCATGTGGTCTGTAACCACCTTTACTTACAAACTGCCTTTCCCTCCATGCAAAGTCATATTAGTCTGGACCAGCTCAGAAGGCTCTGCTTTATAATTTTCTTTCTGAACTTATGAAATCCAGCACCAGGCTCCCTGTGCTTATTTGTTGAGACTTTTGAGCAATTGCATCTGCTTAACTAAGCCTGGTGTTACATATGTTGTGTTCCTTTCACTGAAGTTCCAGGCTACCACAGGAATTATACTCAGAATTATGTAAATAAGCACATTACAGGCTGTGGCGCTGACTTAATGAGCAGTGAATCCGCAGTGTAAAATGCACAGCTTGTTCAGGATCTTGAAAGAACATTAACTTCAACCAAAAGAATCTGAAATCATTTCCTGAGGTGAATGTTGCTGAAAGCAGTTCCTCCAAGTTTCCACTCTGGTGCGCTAACAGAGGGTAAAAGGATCAAAAGACATCACCTGTCTTGGGTTACATACGGTTGAAAAATACCATATGACTGTGTCAGGTTCCAGCCAGAAGTAAAAATAAAGTGGGATGTGTTCCTCTGTACAGCCAATTCATAAGAGGAATAGCGGGTTTTGTGGAACTGAAATGATTATTTTTTGCTTGTTTTCATGTATTACAGCACAAAGACCTTTAAAGTCTGCCCCAGTCATTGGCCTGTGTATGTACAGCCTCCATCATGAAGCTGAACAAACAAAGGAAATGCTGCCAGTGAGGGTTAAATATTGTTTTGGAAAAGTAATATTCTGGGGAAAAGAAACTTAGGAATAAGGAATACTAATGCACATTGGTTTTCCTGACCTTATCTGTCTGCTTTCTCCCTTTAGCGTGAGTGCATCTCTGTTCATGTTGGCCAGGCTGGAGTTCAGATAGGAAATGCATGTTGGGAACTCTTCTGCCTGGAGCATGGCATTCAGCCAGATGGCACCTTCAAGGATCAGCACAATCAGCTTAACTACGATGACTCTTTTACCACATTTTTCAACGAAACTGTCACTGGGAAGCATGTGCCACGAGCTGTAATAGTGGACTTGGAACCAAGCGTAGTAGGTCAGTATCAACCTGCAAAATGGAAAAGGGTTTGCTCTTCCTAAGTATCACCACAGTGTGTCCCCAGTCTCCACTGGAACAAAGAAGCACATCCTTTTTACTGTGTCTACCATGAGAGGCTGCATGACATTAATTTTACTGTGACACCAAGTGTCACATTCTGTCATGATGCTGTTATCTCTAATGGGTATTACGGACCTAGGAATGGCAGGATATCCCAGCATAATAGCTACAGTATACACAGTTGACCTTTTTTTGTGGAAACTCTTAATTCTTGGTTTCCTTTATCATGACATTTTTGTCATTTGAATTCTGCTTTTCTTCACTTTGGATCCATTAGCTTTCCCCCCTCAGTCAGTATATGTTTTTTGGGTCATTTTTGGGTAATTACATCCCATGACTGAAAGCTGGCACTGTTGGCCAACAACAACCAGCTTGTTGGCACTGGAGCGTGGTCATGCAGCTTCTTATAATTTCTCTTTCTTGGTCAGACGAAGTGCGAGCTGGCACCTTCAGGCAACTTTTTCATCCAGAACAGCTGATCACTGGGAAGGAAGATGCGGCTAATAACTATGCTCGAGGCCACTACACTATTGGCAAAGAAAGCATTGATACAGTGATTGATCGTGTTCGTAAGCTGGTAAGTCCCAGTAGTTTTGTAACAGTGCTTTGGTTCCAATGAAGGAAGACGTGCACTACAGGAAAGCTGAATCAGTTCAGAAAGGAGACTACAAGATGTAAAGAAATATCATTAACACTCTAAGAAAGGAGACCAGTAGTCACCTCCCAGTTGTGTGGATTCAGATATTCTTACGAGATGTTTCTGAATATGTATTTTTTCATCAATTCTATGCAATTCATCAGCAATTCTATGATTCGGTCATTAGCATAGCTCTAAAACACCAACACTGACATAGAAGGATGGATTACACAGTTCTGTGTTGCTGGTTTCAGTTAGATGAACTGAAAGAACTGTGGAGTTCAGGGAGAGAAGCTCACTGTTAAGAGGCTAATTTTTATGTCAAAAGTCGAACCAGTGAAGGAAGCAAATAACGAGGTTATCACCAGCACTTTCTCAAGAAATACTGACCTGAAATATGTGCTGTATATTGCTGAAGATTGTTCTTTCCTTCATCTCAGAGTAAGCAAATGCAGTAGACGTAGTCTTTTACTTCTTTTCACTTTATCTTTTGATTTCCAGGCTGATGCCTGTTCCGGACTGCAGGGATTCCTCATCTTCCACAGCTTTGGAGGGGGCACCGGCTCTGGCTTTACCTCTTTGCTGATGGAGCGCCTCTCTGTGGATTATGGAAAGAAGTCAAAACTAGAGTTTGCCATCTACCCAGCTCCTCAGGTCTCCACTGCTGTGGTGGAACCCTACAATTCCATCCTTACCACACACACCACCCTGGAACACTCAGACTGTGCCTTCATGGTGGACAATGAGGCTATATATGACATCTGTCGCAGAAACCTAGACATTGAGCGCCCAACGTACACTAACCTCAATCGCCTGATCAGCCAGATTGTCTCCTCCATCACCGCATCGCTGCGCTTTGATGGTGCCCTCAACGTGGATCTGACAGAATTCCAGACAAACCTGGTGCCCTACCCACGCATCCACTTCCCCTTGGTGACCTACGCCCCCATCATCTCTTCTGACAGGGCATATCACGAGCAGCTTTCAGTGGCTGAAATCACCAGCTCCTGCTTTGAGCCCAACAACCAGATGGTGAAGTGTGACCCGCGGCATGGAAAATACATGGCTTGCTGCATGCTCTATCGTGGTGATGTAGTTCCCAAAGACGTCAACGTAGCAATTGCTGCCATCAAGACCAAGAGAAATATCCAATTTGTTGACTGGTGTCCGACAGGCTTCAAGGTGAGAATATAATGAGTTTCCACAGGGTGCTGACAAACATCATTTCTGCAACAATACAGACAGTAGTCGTGGAAAAACATTTCATGCAAACTAGTTTAAGAAACTGAGTGCTTTTAACTGGGAACCAACTTTCTGTATTAGTTTGTATCTTATTGAAACTGTATGCTCTGTGCTGAGTAGTCCTTAAGACAGCTAGTAAGTTTCCAGTGTACATTGAACAGAAAAAGTATACAGCAATTAAAATGATCATATATCTATTATGTTTTATTGTGTTTGCCATTTGATAGTGGTACCACACTATCACAGCATCTGCAACTTTCTTCATTTTTTCAACTTCCTGACTGCTTTCTGCCCTTGCCTCTTACTTCTCTCATATTCCTACTTCCAGGTTGGGATCAACTATCAGCCTCCTACGGTAGTTCCTGGGGGAGACCTAGCCCAGGTTCAGCGAGCAGTCTGCATGCTCAGCAACACCACAGCCATTGCAGAGGCCTGGGCCAGGCTTGACCACAAGTTTGATCTTATGTATGCCAAGAGAGCCTTTGTGCATTGGTATGTAAGTGAAGGCATGGAGGAAGGAGAATTTGCAGAGGCTCGAGAGGACCTGGCAGCCCTGGAGAAGGACTATGAGGAAGTTGGAACCGACTCATTTGAAGATGAAAATGATGAAGAGTAATATGTTCCTAGTGAGCACAGAATTGTCTCTGTATCACTGTATTGCATATGTCTATGATTATGTCACACCTTTGTAATGTATACCAATATAGGAGGAGTCACATAAAGACACACGTGAATCACAGGTAAATTGTCCTGTAAGATATGATTAGCTGTAGTAATGCTCCACCATTCCCAGAAATGTACAAAGACTTGCTCTCCTCTCTTGCGCATTTAATGTAAATGTAAGTTTTTTAGAACTCTAATACATGCTAAGTAATGTATACTGTTTACAAGGATGGATAGTGATAGGACAAGGGGGAATGGTCTTAAACTGATACAGAAGAAGCTTGGGTTGGATATGAGGAAGTTTTTCACACAGGGGGTGGTGATGCACTGGCACAGGTTGCCCAAGGAGGTTGTGGATGCCCCATCCCTGGAGGCATTCAAGGCCAGGCTGGATGTGGCTCTGGGCAGCCTGGTCTGGTGGTTGGCAACTCTGCACATAGCAGGGAGGTTGAAACTGGATGAGCAGTGCAGTCCTTTTCAACCCAGGCCATTCTATATTTCTATGATTAAAACATGATGATCCAATATATACAAGCTTATAATGGATTACAGTGAAGCACTATAGTTTTCAAATCTAAATTTGACATACCTTTGCCTTTTGCTTGTTGGCATGTCAAATAACAGTGGAAATGGAGAAACGGTTCCTCTGCTCTGTGCTTCATTATCCTCCAAATGACCTTCAACTGACTGATACCAAATGGACATTTCACTCTTCTTTGAAAAAAACACTTCTGATAAAGCAAATATTTTCATCACAAATCTCTTACAGACTTGGGAGATAAACTATCTGTGTTCTGAAAGCAAATATTCCTTTTGGTTGGGTCCAAAAACTGGCTGAATGGCTGAGCCTAGAGGGTGAGAGGAGTGGCAGACATGCCAGAGGGTTGTGCTGCTCTAGGTGGCATTGTTTGAGATGGAGGGTTGGACCAAACAACCTCCAGACGTTGGTTCCAACATTAACCATCCTGTGAGTCTGTGATTCTGATATCTTCCTCACAGAGATTTCTATTTATGTTGACAGTTACAGTATGCAAGATACTCATTTAAATACCCAGATCACTAAAATACTGAAGTGTGCACTTATGGAATACTAGAAATGCTTTTTTTTTTAGGAAAATATATTCAGGATATACATGATTATGTATTTAAACTGAAGCAACATGAAAAGGTATTACTCAACCCAATGGGATTTAGACTCTTAGACTCATTGTTATCTCCTAAACCGGGACCAAAACCAGTAACAGAGGAAACTTTACACATGGGACACTGTCAAAAAAGAAATGGGGACAAAAATGGCAGGCAAAGTTCTTGCTTTCTTCTTTGAGAAACTGCTGCAAATGATGCAATGAAGTTGTGGTAGACACCAAAGCAGAGTGGAGTACATTATAAACCCTAAACCATGGGATGTGGAGTTCTTAACTCCCAGAATGCTTTTCAAATCTCATCCTGATTATCAATTTTATTGTTTATTTTATTATTATTATTATTAGCATGGACACTTAGGAATCAGGATCCCAGTTCTCTCAGTAGTCAATGAACTCTTTAGAATGATTTGGAGCTTTTCACTGCCACTGCTACCTTGGCTGAAGAGCTCTTGGTGTGAGGGCCAGGCTGTATGAGCAGAGTCTCACATTCCTGGGCTCCCAGGGGCTCCATCTATTTCACATAGATAGCAGAACACCTACTTGACTGGTGACAGGATGAGGGGAAATGGCCTCAAGTTGCACCAGGGTACATTTAGGTTGGACATCAGGAAAAATTTCTTTACAGAAAGGGTAGTTAATCACTGGAATAGGCTGCCCAGGGAGGCAGTTGAGTCGCCATCCCTGGACGTGTTTAAAAACCATTTGGATGTGGTGCTCAGGGACATGATTTAGCAGAGGGTTGTTAGAGTTAGGTACTATGTTAGGTGCTAGTACTATGGTTAGGTTGGGGTTGGACTCTATCATCTTTAAGGTCTTTTCCAACCTGAGTGATTCTGTGATTCACACACACCATTTCTCCAGCCATCAGGGCAGCATCACTCACCTCTCAGCTCTCCTGTCCCCTTGTATGGTGCAAAGCTGGGCTGGTAGCTGCTCCCCAACAAGCAGAACATCCAAGCAGAGCACCACACTGCTCCATTCCTCCTGCAGGTGATCTGGAAGAAGAGCCTCAAAATGCACTGGAGGAGTTGGTGCCTGAACTCCTGCTGGTCTGGATGCAATCGGATTCACTGAGGCTGGACATTATCCAGCATGGGCTGGAGCCTGAGCTACCCTGTGGCTGAGTAGTTTTGCTTACCTTTGCACTGCCATTCACCCATACCCTCCTGGGGACCCTGGCTCACTTAAGAATGGAACTGGTTGTACTTCGAGGTTTCAACATGCAGTAAGTTTAAGCAAGTAAATAAGTTAAGCAAGTAACTTATTTGGGATCGTTTTAAACAAAGTAGGATGCTGTGGGCGTTCGTAAGAGTTTGTCTTTCTGGTTGCTTTCGTAGCTAAAAAGAACAGATGCTGTACCTAACAAAAGCCTATTAGTACGCCCCGCCCGCTCCTGGCGGCGAGCAGGGAGAAATGAGCGGCACCTCGCGGGCCGCGCCGGAGCTCAGTTTCACTTTCTATCTGGGGGCAGAGCTAAACGGGAAATGAAAGCTCGGTGGCGTTGCTGGCGCTGCTCGCAGCCCTCTGACGCAGCCGGGAGGAGGGCGGCACTCTTTCAGGCAGCGCTGCCCGTGGGACAGAGGTGCCCACCGCGCTGCGGGTGAGCGACTGATGCGCCTTCCTGGCCCGCTGTATGAGGCTCCGAGGGAAGGCTGAAGGTCGGCCGTGGCTCCGAGCGCTCGAAGGTCTTGCAGGAACTGGTAGGAAACCTTTCCGACTGCTTGTCGTTATGGAGAGCCGCAGCCGTACGGTGCCAGTAGAGAGATCCCATGCACAGTGTGTCGGGGTCTTCTTGACTGCAAACTCTTTACTGTGCTTATTGGTGGGGGGTGAAGTCGAAGGGGTGCAAATAGTTGGTGTTTGTAGCGGCTGGAATGGTTGCTTTTGTCTGGTTTGGCAGAAATATCCTTTAATGAACAAATATATGTATATATATAAAGGGAAAGAAAAAAAGGGAGCTGAACAAACGTAGTTCAACAGGGGAGTGTCAAGTCTCATTTCAGTCACATCAAGAGAAGTGCAAAGAAGGGCTCGAGTCCATCTCTGAGCCCTTCAGCTCAACTTCAGAGCCGCCATCATCTCCTCAAGGCCACGTAGAATTCTAGAGTGGTTGTCAATGGTTGTTAACTCTTGATCTCCCAGTGCACGACATGATGTTATGATGTGGAATACCAATAGCTCAAAATCATAAAGCCATGACAGTAGTTTAGGTTGGAGGGCACCTGGAAGGTCATCAAGCTCCAGCACCCTGCTGTAGGCAGGGTTAGCAGCCACTAGATCAGCTCCTTGGGGTGGCCATTATCTCCTGGAGTCATAGTCTGTCCCCTTAGCAACCTGTACCCCACGAGGATAAAGGAGCGATGATGGTGGGAAGGGTGACTGGCAACCAGGGACAGAGGCCATCCTCAGGTAGAGAGGACTTGGGTGGCCAAGGGGCAGCAAGACCACAGGGATGCTGGGGCTGAGAGGACTGTGGTACAGAGGTGTAAAGGGGCCACGGGGATTTATCGTGGATGATCGGTATCCTGATGGGACAGATAGGCTGTGGTGCAGAGTGAGTGAAAGAGCTGACTCTAAGCTGACTGAGAGGCTGGGCAAGAGGGCTTGCAGATGATGAGTGAAAGGTAGAAACAGACATGGCTGCTGCTTTCTGTCTGCCTGGAGTTAGCGTGGTCACTTGGCTCATCTAAGCCACGTGCGGTACTGACTCATGCTCCTCATCTGCCAGGGAAACAGGGACCCTGTCCCTGCAGTAAGAGGGGACAAATCAGGGTTAAGAGGGGAATCTGCTCCCCAGGTCCTCTATCCATGCACCAGATTTCTTACACATTTATACAGGAAAAGGAAGATCATGTGCAAATCTTAGGAATACTGTATCTTTTATATCTGAGACAAGGAAGTTCCATGCAATGGTTGAGAAGTTCAGGTCTTGTTCTTGCTCCCAAGCCAGGGTTCTTGTTAGCAGGGCCTGGGTGCCTGTGGGAGAGTTACATTAAACCACAGTCCCAGATCCTTCCATCACTGTAGATCTCTGCTCCTTCCCGCACTTGTGTCCTTCTACCTATTTCTCAAGCCTCCCAAAGCTTCCTAGCTCTGAGCTTGCTTATTCATCCCACCCTTAAACCTATTAAAAGTTGTGTCTTGCAAGTTCTCCTCATGTCCAGCACACCCACAGCTGCTGTTCCGCTCCCTGTACTCTGCTAATCATTTTCCCTCCTTTCTGTCTCCTCCTACATTCCCGCTGGCTGACAGCATTACTCACACTCTTGCTGATACACAACAAATAATCCCACTAGTTTCCACTGCACACCAAGATGCACTCCTTCTCTGGATGAAATTTCAGAATCCTGAATGCCTGGTTAAACCACTTTCCAGGGTGGTTCTGACTGCTTTGCAAAAGAAGAAACTGAATCTAGTTTAGCTTTTCCTGAATAGCAGTTCAGATCACTGCTTTGCCATGTAAAATGCAGTGTTCTCCAATCTATCTTTCAATTTCTGAGTTTCTTTCCGCCCCTTCCCCCCCACCACTCAAATAAAACTCTTCAGCAAATTGGATGATGTGAATCCGGGTGTGGGACACTGTGATTTTAATTTCTTTTTAGTTCAATGATTGTTTTGAGTTTTACTTACAGTGTCAGTTCCTGAATCATAAGAGTTTGTTAGAGTAATGATTCATTCAAGCTCGAGGCGTTGCAATTGTTCTCTTGCTTAAACAGTTCCTTTGTGACCACTTGAAGAAGCGTGAACTGAAAATGATATGTAGATGCTGAAGTGCCTTTGAAAATTGAAATACAGAGTGCCAGTGTAGGGCTGTGGTTGGTGCGCTTAAAAACGATGTCGATAACCCAACCAGAAAATAAATGCACATCAGCTCAAAAAATTAGAGAAGGTGAGATTTTCTCCTTTGAATACTCGGGTGTTTCTTTTACTGAACAGAGGAGTTCTGCAACGTCTGATGGTTGAACGATTATATTATTCACTGACTGGTGGACAGGTAGGTGTGCGCAGAATTCCCTTGGTTAGGTGGAGCTGTTTCTGTGGAACCGGGGGATCATATATTTAGTCACATAGGGAAGTCAGGATGTGCAGTTGCCAACAAGCTCCATGTCTTTTACCTCGCTGATATACTGGCCAGTTACCACGCCCATAGTATTTTAAATGTACCAATCACTGCTGCGGTGATCAAACCAGTTTTATTGACATTCCATCATTTTCATCATGAAAATATGAAATAGAAAGACAAATTGTGTGTTTCTGAATGTTCCCTATCTTTCAGATCTTTCTATGTCCTTCTTCAGTCCTTCTGTGATTGTGCGTACGATACTATTGATGAGTCAAAGAGGTGGGCATCAAGAAAGCAAGAAGAAACTAGAGACATCACCAAGTGAGACCATGAAGGCAGAAGAAGAAAATTATAAAGAAGACAGAGAGCTGAAGAGTGAAGACTGGAGGCCACCATCAGTCTTCGGTGTTGCAGACTTAAAAAACAGTAATCAAGTTTTGTTTTTTCTTTGCACACATATTTGCTGGCTCTGATGCCTTTGGTTCCATTCTCTGTCTTTGGGCTTCATTTCTTCCTTTACCCCTTTGCTGAGGAATATGCAGATAATTATCATTTTGCACTGTCAAGTAACCATTTTGGGTTTTGATAGGGACTTACACAGAATCACAGAATCACAGAATGACTCGGGTTGGAAGAGACCTCAAGGATCACGAAGCTCCAACCCCCCTGCCTGGCAGGGCCACCAAGCTTTGCCTATCGATTTGCTAAACCATAGAGTAGGTCCTAGTTACTATCCTGTGTCAGTAGATTGGCTCCCAAGAAGCTGCCTTCAGTATTTCAGGTGTACATTCTGTTCAGTATCATGTAGATCTCTCCTTACCACTGACTGTACGTGTTTCACAGCTGTTCTGAGTTTCTGTTCCATTTCCTTTCTCCTGACATCAGACGATAAACTTTTCCTTTCTGCTGGTTTGCTGGTATTGCTTTGGGGCACAGAATACACTTTCTTTCTATATGCAGTGCAAACAGCTGTGAGTTACTTTTTCCACTTCTCTCAGGCTAGATCCTTTCTTCAAAACTGAGACAAAAAATATAGCAGAGGTAGACTGAAAGGGTATCTTGAAGCTTGTGTAGTAGACACTTAACGCGTGGTCTCCGCATGCAGCTCCTTATTCTGTTGATAAGCCTGGCTGTTTAAGAGGCTGAATAAAAATGTTCATACAGGCAGCCTTTGTCATCTGTCTACTTTAAGCGTGTTATGAGAGGACTGAAAGTAGAGGAACCGGGAGATGTCTGAGCATCGTAATCCAGGCTGACTTGGATTTTCCTTTCAGTTATTAAAAGAAAACAGTGTTATCTGCTTGAGGAAAGTAGGCTGGGCCCTCTCTCAGGTCTGAGCAAGATGCTGAAGCTGGGCACTGAATGGCTGAATATGTACAAAGATGAATTCGCTATCGTTAAATGGTTCTCACTTTCTTTTCTTGTCACCTGTCTTTGGACTCACTTCCTGTTTTCCTGTGCCTACAGGAGCTGTTGGACTGTACAACATTGGACAGACCTGCTGTCTGAACTCGCTGCTCCAAGCGTTCTTCATGAACATACACTTCACAAAGATACTGCGAAGGTACTGCCTGCTTCAACTGCCTGAGATGGTTCTGTTGTTGCCCCGCTGCCTCTGGTTCTTTTTTATATGGAACATACATTAGAAGGACTGACTTATTAAGAAGTGCTACATACTTCCATCTCACTCAGAAAGATCTCTACCTTCTTGTGCCTCTTACTTTACAGACTAGGGCCTACAGAGGCAAAAGTTGTGGTTTTCTGACTTGTTAGTCATCTCTCATGCAATGTTTGCACACTGAGAAATTGCAGGCTTGAACTTAAAATCGTAGCTTTGCTTTAGAACTGTCATTTTGCACTGTGGGCTGAGCTAGTGCAGGTGTTTGCTTCCCATCTTTCCTTATTTTGCTGAAAACACGCCCATGTGTTTCCTCTTGAATTGCTATCTGTGCCATCTACCTCTGCTCCTTCACGTGTGATATCTAATATTCCTCCTTTGTGCTGCTTGGTTACCATTCATTTTACTTCTTTTTATAGGATCTCAGTGCCAGTGTATGGTACACAAAAGGAGAATAATGTCCCATACCAAATGCTTTTGCTGCTGGAGAAGATGCAGTGTGGAAAGCAGAAAGCAGTTTCTCCCACAGAGCTTGCTATCTGTCTTCTAAGACACAGAGTGGAAAGTAAGCAACCACTTTCTCATGCCCACCTCTGCCTGCAGGCTGGGAATGTTATCAAGCAGTAGAAAGCGGTGCAGGCCTTGGCATCTCATTGAGAGATTCAGAAATGCAAGGAGTAGGTACATGATGATGCAGTGCCCTTTATAGCTACCTCCCTGTCATGAGTGAGGTGCTATGTCTTACTTCTGAGTTACTTTGCTGGTGTCTAAAGGATGCAAAGGTGACTAGCCTGCTAGAAGACTCAGCTGTTGATACTGGACAGAGTGAAAGGGTTATGCAAGACATAGAGAGGATGGCTTATGGCTTGATTTCTCTTGCTATACTATTGTAATAACAGTGCAACAGCTGCTATTTCTTATTAGAAAGAAGGGATCAGGCTGGAAAGATACTGAGCTCACCCAAATCCCCAGGGATCCTATTCCTGTTCCTTGTTACAAGCGCTAAGAGAAGAACTCACTGACCTACCCTCCCATCTGGACATGGGCATGAATGAGAGAAACAGTTATATGCGCGAGTCACCAGTAGGGATGAGGCACTGAGGGTAGTTGTGCAAATATGGGTGGTGATTTGCATACAAGTGCTCTGATCTTTATATAAACAGCCAAAAGAGGGCAATTCTGAAAGGGACAGTCAATAACCAGCCCAGATGTGTATGAAGGAGGAGCATGAGCTAACCTTAGTATTTCTATTAATGTAATTCTTCCCTCTGAGGTTTTGCTTTCTGCCCTCTCTATTTCACTTAAAGAGAGATGCCCAACTCAATGCGGCATCAATCAGGCTTATCCTCTGGTAGGTTATAGGCATATGCTAGGCTCTGTGTCCTGCTGACAGAGATGTTCCTCTTGCAATGCGTAGTTCAATGGGGTAATCAAGCCCTCCCATCTTTTCCCACTATTTGCTCAAGTCATATGAAGACACTGTAGCTTGTCTCCAGACTAAGCTCTGTCCCTGGTAGAAGGTGGCAATGGAAGAGAACACAGGTTCTAATGGGGAAGAACAAATCTTCCTTTGCCATCTGTGGAAAACATGCTTGGCACTCTTGGTAATACTGATTAAGTTTGTGTTTTCTGTTTGTCCAGTGTTTGTACAGTGTGATGCTGCCCAACTCTTTTTGACTCTTTGGAACTTGTTAAAGAAGCAGATGAAAAACCCAGAGCTGGTAAGGATGGTCAGTGAAGTGAACAACGGGCTCCTTGGCCTTTGCCATATGAGCGTTTTTCTGTTTCTCCAAGAAGAATCCCATTCATTGTCAATTATCCTAAATGAAATTCTTGGAGTTATCTCCCATCTAAGTATTCCCTCTCATATTTAAATGTGGACAATCTTGATCTCATGGACTTCATCAGTTTTAATCACACTTCTATTGCTCCTACATTTAGAGCATGCCAGGTTCTCCTTTCTAACAGGAGAGTCTATTAATAAACGATAAGACTGATCTTTTAGCAACACCAAATGTAGTGAACTTGCATGTCTTTACTTCCCAAATTTCTGTGAGAACTGACATGTCTTTACACAGTTCCTTCATTCTTTGAAGTCAGCCTTGTACATTTCATTACTCTTTCATTACATGAAACATACTCTGTGTACATTTCATAACTCTTGGTATGTATGTGACAGTTCCTCCAAAGAGAATGGTGTGAAGTAAGAAAAAAAGGGTCTGTTCCTCAAACCAGTATCCTAGTTCTGCTCACATACAAGACAGATTCCTGTTACTATTCCAAGCAGAACAATAAAATTGCATTTAAAGCAGACATTTAGCTGTCCTTTTATAGGAGATGTCTTTCACCTCTGTTAGGGGGGGAGGGGAAAGAGCTGTTCTCCTTTAAATGGTGAGAACTGTCTACTCCACAGAAGTCAGCCTCAGATCTGGGTTCAAGCCTTGAAGTACCAACACTTCATGAAGTGACATGTCCCTTCCCACCCACAGAGGGAAATACCTCAGTTCTGTTCTTCACAGACCTTGTTTTGGCCATTGTTACCTCCTCCAGGTTGAAAAGCTGAGTGATTTGTACACCATCACTGTGCAGGAGCACCTGGCCTGTCAGATATGCTCTTCTGAAACAACCAGGAACAGCAGCATGTTAACCCTTCCAGTCCCATTACTTGCTTCTGACTCTTGCATGCTGAAGACTCTGGTAAGTTCAGTGATAGAAAGAAGACTCCCCTCTATTCAGTGTCAGAGACATCTCCCTGTAGGACTGGTGTCTCCCAGTACTTATCCAGAGAATCTCAGCAGATTATCTGGTTCCATTTTCTCATTCACTTTTTTTTTTTTTGCTTGTTTTGAGGGCTTTTAAAATTCTCCAGAAAAAAAAGTCTGTTCAGTTTTGGAGAAAGAAAATAAAATCTTTGAAGCTCCTTTTGGAGGGGGCTGTTGACTAAATACTCAGTGGGATTCAAAGACTTACACTATGTGGTGATGTGTACTGGTGACAGCTTAGCTAGCGTAGTGAAGTGCCCTAGATAAGTTTTAGTCCCCCACCAGGCACACTGCATTCGCCCAGTGCAGCGTTCTTTTACTGTTAAGACAGTACTGCTATTTGATATCCAGATGTAGAAGTGATGGTGGCTGTTGCAAATAGAAAGTGGATGTTTCAGGTGACAGTGGACAATAAGATGAAAGAAAAACTGGTCTGTCTTCTTAGGAGGAGTGCCTGCAGTGCTTTTTCCATTCCGAAGAGCTGACTGGTCACAACATGTGTTTCTGTGAACACTGTGGAAAGAAAACACCTTTCCAGCAGGTAAGCAGAAGTGTTTTCCTGTATGTCTCTTACACACAGAGCTCCCTTTAGAACTGGGAAAAATAGAGAAAGAACTCAACCATACCAGTTGAAGAGATCAACAGCTCGAGGCTGTGTTGGTATAGCAGCGTCAGCTAGGTAAAAGCCATGTGGCAAGATCCCTGCTGTGAACGTAGCTCCAGTGACGAAAGAATGCTTTCATGGTTTTTAATATGTCACCTAGCAGTAGACAAGAGTATGTTACTGGTTCTGTGCATACCTTTAGGAGTAGGAGAGTGTAGGGTGATTTCTTTTCTCTCCTTCTCTCTGTTGGGCTCTATGTGTTTACAGTATTGGTCTCTGCCAGCAGATGAATTAGCTGTTTCATGCAGAAGCAAGTGCGTTAAAGAGAGAGGTGTGTAAGGGAAGAGTGCCTCAGCCTGAGGTTTGGAAGGGACTACTATGATAGTAGATGGGCTACTATGTTACAATCACTGTCTGGCAATGGCTGTTTCCACCCCAGCTCCCCTGGGTTTGCTCCTTGATTCTAAATTTCATTATTTATTCCTTTCCAGAGTGTGAAGCTAGTCCACCTGCCACAGACTCTGACCATACACCTGAAGCGCTTCTGCTTTGGAAGATCAGCCTACATCCACAAAATCAGCAATTGTCTGTCATTCCCACAAGACCTTGATTTCAATGCAGTCTTGACAGAACAGCAGTACCAAGCATATGACAATGAAAAGGTGAGATAATCCTGATGCCCTGTCTAAAAGAGGCAGATTTTCCTCTGCCTTTAGCTCGAATTTGATAAGAAATGTATGTCTCAGATTTTACCTGTGCTTGGTGTTGTCTGACATCTTATTGTTTTGACTGGTTCAGGCGTTATTCAATTTCCTGCCTCCAAAGTTAGTTATATTAACTGGAGCTTCTGCCATGAAGCCAAAAACCAGGCTCTGTGGTTCTTTATCTTTCTCCTGATAGCAATGAGCATGACTTCTTTCTTCCATGTCTAAAAGTACTATGGGAAAGATTTCAATGTTGTCGGTTTAGTTGACCAAATCCAGACCTTGAGGTTAGCAGAACAACAGCTTTGCCAACCAGCTGAGTGGTCAGCATAATCTTTGTCTTTTTTTCCCTTATGAAATGCACTTTCTTGCTGTCTTGGTTGCTGCTTGTCTTCAACAGCGGTAAATGAAAATTGCCTTACTGAAAGTTCCTCTTTACAGGCTTCCTGGCAGTATGAGCTTTTTGCTGTTGTTGCTCATTCAGGATCAACTAGCTGTGGACATTACTGTGCCTATATTCGAAGTCTCACCGAGTGCAAATGGTATTGCTTCAACGATTCTCTTGTTGAACAGGTAAGGAGACAAATCCACACTTCTTTTGTAGCTTTCCAGACGCTCCTCTAGATCTCACTTAGTCTGACTGACTGCTAGTTAAAGAGAACCGGGAGAGAAAAATGAGGCTGCAGAGCTTTGTGCATCTCTTTCCTCTTCTACAGCGGACTCAGAACTGAGGTCAAGATGGCTTTAGCTCAGGACCTCAGGATCTGCATTGCATTTCCCACAAGCAGCCACTGACTGTATACCCTACATTATGCACTCTAGATCTGTTCAATGCATTCATTTCTTTCAGAAGAGGCGGAGGAACAGATTTTCCTCACAAAGCATGAGCAACAAATCGTTTAATTGAAATATTTGTAGTTCCTTGATGTAGCAGTTGTGTCACTGTCATGAGGACTGCTGTGCTGGTATCACAGTATGTCCGTCTCAAGAGTTTTTACCACCCTTACCTTCTGTGTTTTGCTTCAGGTGTCGTGGGACGATGTTAGAAGTACCTATGGGCATTCAGACCTCAACTGGTAAGGAAACACCTCTTTGTTTTTACTTAATGCCACTCTGGGGTCTGCAAAACGATGCAGAAAAGAAAGGGAGAACTAATGATAGGAATTGCCCTTTGCCTGTCATGAGCTGGGGTTGTTGGAGTGCATAGGGAGCATTCTTGTCTTCTGGTTATTTGACACAAATGTACTGGCTGCTCCTGGAGCCTGAAGTAGTCACAAATGGTGCTGTAGGAGTGGTGCTGTTGTGACTGACCCTTGATCCTGCCTAGCATTAGGTACATCAGTCAGGATTCCTCCATGCTTTGTATGTTGATGAATCATAAGAAAATGAGCATGGAGAGAGAGACTTCCTCCTATAAGCTATAGTGCTGCCAGGGAGGTTAGCATGCTGTCATAGAAGCACTGGGTTGGGCCGCTTCAGCTGACCTGAATCTTAAAAAGGTGAGCAGGAACAAACCTGGAGTGTTTTTTGCAACCGAAATCAGTGAGATCTTCAAACATTCTCATTTTGCTTTTTCTTTCTTTCTGCAGGGGACAAACAGCATATCTCTTGTTTTACATGAAAAAACATTCCCAATAGCCTTATCTGGCTGTAACAGAATGTTTTCAGAAGCTGTGCCTTGCCCACAGAGCTCAACATTTGCAAGCCAGAGTGGATGTGTGCAAATGCTCCTCAAAGAAGAACTGCACTCCATCAACAGCTGCATTCAGTTTGTTGGCTTTGTTTTTTTCCCCACAAAAGAAGTACGGGACAAACTCAACTGGAAAAAGGACCTTAGAATTACTGCGTCTAGAAATCTCTTCTTTCCTGCCATGTGATTATTTATTTATTGTATCCTTCATATTTGTGTGATTCTTTGTATTAATTTTTACCCAGGTTAATAATAAGGTTAGTTCTTTTCTCTGTGACTTAACATGCTGGCACCTAGATTTCAGTACAGAAGAACTTTTTGGTCTGAAAGCCTGCATGGTGTTCCAAGAGAGCACGCGGTACAGCTGGAGAGCCATGGCAGCTGTAAGACCAAAAGAGCTTTTCAGGCCATTTTTGATGACGGCAAACTGGGCAAGGGACCCTGAAAGTCTTGAGAAACAGCTCTAACAGGGATCAGGGCCCTTATCACACATGCAGCAGTGATCACAGTCATAGAATGGTTTGGGTTGGAAGGGACCTTTAAGATCACCTAGTTCCAACCCATTGCTATAGGCAGGGACACCTCCCTCTAGACCAGGTAGCTCACAGCCCCATCCAGCCTGGCCTTGGACGCTTCCAGGGAATCATACAATCATAGAATCGCGCAATCACCAACGTTGGAAAAGACCTAAAAGATCATCCAGTCCAACCATCCACCTATTACCAATAGCTCCCACAAAACCATATCCTTCAACACAACATCCAACTGAAGAAGAGATGCTTACTCTTAAAATACTTCAAGGAAATGAATCACTGAGGAATTGAGATGTGATTGGAAGCTGGTGTCAGCATAAAGAGATGTTTTAAAACCAGGAGCTATTGTAATAGTTCTGATGTAGGAGATGAGTTCGTATGCATTTACATAGATGATTATTGCTTTGGCATACCTATCAGGCATATCTGTGTATTTAGTGGAAGTTATTCACCACAGTAGTCAAAGATTATGATAACACACTCTGTACAATGCAGGAAGAGATGGAAAAAAAATGTCCTGGTATACTTGAACCTTTGGGAATTTCCTTTTTCTTCAAGGGATTGCCCGCAGGAATTGTATTGCTCTCTACTTTCCTTCTCTGCTCATGAAGTTGAAAATGTTCCTCAAGTAGTAAATGTTTTGTATAGTACAAGTTTGTAAAGAAAGTGAGGCATTTTCAAATCTCCTATTGAATCCTGCCACGCTGTGCTATTGGTTCCCGTGGTGAGACTATGCAGCTGGAGGGTTCCGATCTGCTTTTATCCTTTATCTGGGAATTGCTGAGATATATATTAAGAGTCTTTTCAGTCTGTATGTCAATAAAAAGAAATCTCTGATTTTTGTTTGTTGCATTAAATAGTATGTGATAAATTCCCTAGCAAGTCACCTTTCTGAATTGTTCTTGGCCTGGATTAATCTGAAGACATAAATTGCCTGGTAAGGGCTGCTCAGTTCCCACAGGTGATGAGCCTCTTCCACTTCCATCTGCAGTGCAACCCAACTACTGAAGGCCCCTGTGGGCATGGTGTTCCCTAAGGTGCTAGAAATTGGAGCCAAGTCCCCAGCATGGTTCTTCCAGTAGTGCATGCTACACTTGCATGTTTAACACTGATGAAGAATAAGGTATTTCTAACAATTTGGGTTCCTAATTTCCTGCATTAGAAGCTGGAACACCTCAGAGAGAACAGGGATGCTGTAAGAGAGAACTCATGCTATGTGGTCTGACCACAGCTTGTGTGAGCTTTCAGACAAGAACAGTGGCCGACAAGAACAGGGATTTATCATCTTGCTATAAACTTGCAGTCACCCTGAGCTCTCCTCTCTCCTCTCTGGTACTTATCCCTGAGCAGAAGAGGTAAAATGAGTGCCCTACTCACTTCAGGACTGCCCAAGTTTATGACCTGGATTAAGAAACACGGAGACCAGTTCTGGCTCTCTTTATTATGGCAGGTTCCCAAAAACTGCACGTCCCTGAGGTCTGCACAGTTGAAGTGTAAACTGCTTCAATCACCATAATAAATGTATTTGAAGTCCTGAATCAGCACCTTCCGAGGTTAGAGGATTCCTGGCTCCTAACCTTCCTTACGCAGCTGCTGGTGTAGCTCGGGCAAGGACCTAGCATGGGGGCCTGAGTTCAAAGACAACCCTCAAAACAAAGAGTGAAGGTTCCAAATAAGGATTTTCTCAGCTCTCTCACAGAATATGGGTGTCAGATCCAAAATTACAGCTTCCCTATATCAGCTCTGGTCCTGAACATTGTGCTCGTGGGGTGAGGAGAGGGTGAAGCAGCTTCTTTGGTCAACCTCAAGGCAGGGAAAAGGAGGTTGCAGGGCCTGTCAGCACATTTGTGGCCCTGACCTGTAGGCTTTATTGCTCAGTGTGAGGCAATTACAGGTTTGATAAGCATCAGGGCATCATGTATTTCTTACAAGTGTGGAACACACATAGCATGCAGGAGCTTGGTTATGGGGAGAAGGAGATACTGTGCATCTTTGAGGATGAACATGATTAACTTCTCTAGTTCTAAATAGCATGCTCCTTTTTGACCTCTTTACTGCTGCCTTTTACAAAATTCAGAGCAGCACAGATCTGGTGGCTGCCTGTAGTACTATATCCAGAAATAGGCTGAGCATGCTATGTGAATTAATAACTAGTAGTAATATAGCTCACTGTGCAAACCCAGGGTCACTGCTTACAAGACTGTCTGGGAAACATACACTCACTGTGGCCCTATGAAAAACTGCTATGCCTGAAAGGTGTGTGGAAATAAAGCATCAAGGTTCACCCTGCATAAAGAACACAAACTTCCTTTTTCATCCTTCACTCTGTGGAACAGAGTGCAGCAGGAAATGCCAGGAGGCTCAAGGCTACTCAGAGCTCATACACTGGAGAAACTGCACATCAGAAGTAACGAAGATAGAGCTAACAACTGAGAAAATTAGACTAAACCTTCCCAGGTCACCTTGCCCTTGCACTGGAGATACAGTGAATTTATTGTCAGGGTCTGTAATCAGTTTCTATTGCTTCCAGATCCCACTGGGCCACGGGAGGAGTGGGACTGCATTGCATACAGATTAAAAAACTTCCAGACCTGAGCTGTTTTTGCAAAAAATCACCTTGAATGCCCCTGTGTCTGCCTACAGCTGTTAATGGGTGTGCTAGATAAACAGAGCATGGGATGAAGTGCTATGCAAACCAGCCTGTGCTGAGATTCCATGCCCTGCAGTTATAACCTCACACAGTGGCAGGGTGAGGAAAAACACCTCCTGCCTTTCTGCCTGAGTTCCCAACACAGCCCTAGAGTCCCCTCAGAGGAGTTGGGATTACTGACCCTGTGCTAGAGTCACTGTGCAAATGAAACCTAGCACAGGTAGCAAGGTCCTTGAGAAACAAGATGAAGCCAAAAGAAGACTGGAGAGATAACTGTAGGTTCTGGTAAACCTTCATTTCCTTTTTATGGGTTTGTTTTGTGATTAGCAAGTCTTAATGGGAACAGTCTGTGAGATAGGAATAGATCCATAGCAAAATGCACAGATTCTCTGCTTCATCTCTGGCAGACACATCCTCGGGTTCAGATATTCCTCAGTTTCAGTATCCCCAGTTTCCATACACACATAAAAACCAGAACATTTTAAAATAGACATGTATATTTTTGTGTAATGTACAGTCGTGTGTATTCTCTGAAAGTTCAGCATGTTGTCAATCTACGGATTATACATGAAAGAAAAAAAAAAAAAGAAATATATTTTTTAATGCTTTTCTTCAAGTATAACTGTAATTTACAAGAGTTACTTATCAAATAGTTACCACTGGTGTTCCCCTCACAGTGTGCCCTGAGCTGTGGCCACCTGAGGGGAGGAAGGCCCTGCTGAAGTTTCTCCTGACAAGGTGGCCTGTTCTTTCAGCTGTACATAGAGGGCAGTGCTTTCCTTGCAAGTGCAAACAGACCTCAGATAGCCCTTTGGAGATATTTTGTGAAGCAATTAGTTTTCAGCCCAGACTCCTTGCTGTTTCCCACATGGCTGGCTTATATTCGACCAGGAAGCTTGCATTTATCAGGCTCAGCGGTGTTTGCACTTGCCCGTGAAAACAGGCACAGGAGTCATAATGCTTTAGAGGACTTAAAAAGTAACACGGATTTCTGAAGTAAATGTGGTGAATAAACTGGAAGTATCTTCAGTGTTTCTGAGGTAAATCTCCTGAAATTAAAGGAAAAATCCCACAGCATAATTTACAAGCACAGCTGCTGTGAAAAACTGAACAAGGGCTTAAAGGCAAATCACGGAGCCATAGAATCATTTAGGTTGGAATGGACCATCAAGATCACCAAGTTCAACCATCAACCTGACCCGGCAAGTCCTACCACTAAACCACATCCTTTACGCCACATCCACATGTCTCTTAAATACATCCTGGGATGGGGACTCCATACTTTCCATTGGTAGCCTGCTTGACTACTCTGTCTGTGAAATAAACCTTCCTAATATGTAAACTAAGCCTCTTCTTGAGTACCTTGAGTCCGTTTTAACCTATGTGGAAAGTGACGCTTTCAGCTGTCATTTGTTTGGTCGTGATAATAAAATAGAAGGTAAAAAGGTGGGCCATTCAACAGAAACATCTCCGTGTCTCATCCACCTACCATCTCCATTTCTTATGACTGTGGGTTGGGACTCCAAGTGGAAGGAAACAGTACTAACTCTGCCAGAGCTTTTGCACAGATATGAAAGATGGAAGCTGGACTTGCGTCTCTAAAGTAGACAAAGATTTTCACTCAGACTTAAGAGTGCTCTGAGGCAATTGTTGTTTTCCTAAACAGACTAAGGACTGAAAGCTCTGCCTCCCGTGGCTTGCACAGTTTGATTCAGTATGGCCCTTGGCCACCTGATTGATGCTGCTGGCCTTTCAATGGAAGTATGGAAGCTCTTTGTGTGTATGCCCAGTGGATGCTGAGCATACCCATGCTCAGTCTCATGGACTCCCAGTTTTTTCACAGAATCACAGAATTGTAGGGGTTGGAAGGGACCTCTAGAGATCATCGAGTCCAACCCCCCTGCCAAAGCAGGCTCCCTACACCACGTCGCACAGGTAGGCGTCCAGGCGTGTCTTGAATATCTCCAGAGAAGGAGACTCCACCACCTCCCTGGGCAGCCTGTTCCAGTGCTCCGTCACCCTCACCGTAAAGAAGTTCTTGCGCACATTCGTGCGGAACTTCCTATGCTGGAGTTTCAGCCCGTTGCCCCTAGTCCTGTCCCCACGCACTACTGAAAAGAGACCAGCCTCGCCACTATAGCTCCCACACCCCAGGTATTTATAAACCTGGATCAAGTCCCCTCTCAGCCTTCTTTTCTCAAGGCTAAACAGACCCAGTTCCCTAAGTCTCTCCTCGTAGGGGAGATGGTCCAGGCCCTTCACCATCTTTGTGGCCCTCCGCTGGACTCTTTCCAAGAGATCCCTGTCTTTTTTGTACTGGGGAGCCCAGAACTGGACACAGTATTCCAGATGAGGCCTCACCAGGGCAGAGAAGAGGGGGAGGATCACCTCCCTTGACCTGCTGGCTACGCTCTTTTTAATGCACCCCAGTATGCCATTGGCCTTTTTGGCTACAAGGGCACACTGCTGGCTCATGGCCAACCTGTCGTCCACCAGGACGCCCAGGTCCCTCTCAGCAGAGCTCCTCTCCAGCAGGTCTTCCCCCAGCCTGTACTGGTGCATGCAATTATTTCTACCGAGATGCAAGACTCTACACTTGCTTATGTTAAACCTCATCCGGTTTCTTAGTGCCCAGCTCTCCAGCCTGTCCAGGTCTCTCTGAATGGCCGCACAGCCTTCAGGCGTGTCAGCCAATCCTCCCAGCTTCGTGTCATCAGCAAACTTGCTGAGGGTGGCCACTATCCCCTCATCAAGGTCGTTGATGAAGATGTTGAACAAGACTGGACCCAGCACAGACCCCTGGGGGACACCACTAGTAACAGGCCTCCAGCCAGACACCGCACCGCCAACGACAACCCTCTGCACTCTGCCAGTCAGCCAATTCTCGATCCACTTCACCGTCCACTCATCTATCCCATACTTCCTCAGCTTTGTTATAAGGATGTCATGGGGGACCGTATCAAAAGCCTTACTGAAATCAAGGTAGACTACATCTACCGCTCTCCCCCCGTCCACCCAGCTAGTGACATCTTCATAAAAGGCCACCAGGTTGGTCGAGCACGACCTCCCCTTGGTGAACCCATGCTGAGTACTCCTGATAACCTCCTTTTCTCCCAGTTGTCTGGAGATGGCATCCAGCACAAGCTGTTCCATCACCTTCCCTGGGACAGAGGTGAGGCTGACTGGCCTATAATTACCCGGGTCATCCTTCTTGCCCTTTTTGAAGACTGGGGTGACATTGGCCATCCTCCAGTCTTCAGGCACCTCCCCAGTTCTCCAAGACCTTTGAAAAATTACAGAGAGCGGCTTAGCAATAACCTCCGCCAGCTCTCTCAGCACCCGCGGGTGCACCCCATCAGGTCCCATGGATTTATGGACATTAATGTTTCCTAAGCACTCACGGACCACCTCAATTTTTGTTGTTGTTTTTGTGTTTTTAATGAAAAAAATGCTGCATTTATGCTTTCATGCTGAGAATATCCTGCACGTGGGGGCAGCAAGACGCAAAAAGGGCCTGAAGGACCTGAACTGCTTCACTGGGCATCTGAGGCTCTGCCTGTTGAAATGTGGTGTTACCCTGGGGCTGTTCTTTGCTGTAACAGGCAAAGAAATGCCAGAGAAGGGAAAGTTCATTGATGACTGGATAAATGATAAGTGCGTAACACTCATATCTTTGAAATGACTTCTTGTGAAATGTTGGGCAGTGCTCTGAAATCAGGCAGCACACCGGGTCCTACTGTCAGGACACAGGAGCCTCAAGACTAGAGTCAAACAGGTTTGGGATTTTCCAGCATAGACTGCTATTCTGCCTGAGCCTTGTAAAACCATTGTGCAATTTACGCAGAAGTTTTTCTGCTATGAGTGATAAACTGTCCAATGTAAGACAGTATACAAACAGATAAGGCCGTGAAGTAGCACTACCACAACATCAAGGATCCAGACTGTCACTGCTGATCATCTGTCTTGAAGATAAAAGAGGTTTGTTTGATTTTGAAGAATCACTCGGAAGTAACAAAATGGATCTTGAGGTGACAAAGCTCTACTTGCTATTTATTTCTTAACTCTTTCAAGTAAGGGAAGGCCTTGCTTAAAGGAACTGTGGTTCTTGATGAATCACACTGTGGCAATGTCGAAATACTTCCAAAAGTGTATCATTAACAGGTGAATGGGGAATAACCCTTTGTCTATTTGATTTTTTTAAAGATATCAGCAAAATTGCATCAGAACATTTTAAGAGTGTCAAACCATCAAATATTTTGACCTCTGACTAGATTTTATCATCATTACATCCTGCAAATGTTAATATTAATCCAGAGAAATGCTGGAAGGTTATAAATTAATGGGAAATAGGAACGGGACATTCCTTTTTAGTTAATATCTCCCTTTATCATACTGTGTATTGCAGCAAATTGTAGTAGATAAGCCATCTTTCAATCTTAGAATTCTATGGCAAAGTGAAATATTCTCTGTAAGCATGAAGTTCTTTGAACAGATGAAGGATCCCTAAGGAAAGCTTAGATCTATCTGTAATGGTGGCACTGATTCACTTTAGATTCCCCCTGAAACCCTACAGAGACAGAGATTTTGACCACATGGTTTGGCCTTGTGCATCAGGCAACCCCAGTGTCACCATTTGTGCTCAGGGAAGTGAGATGTAGGCTGCTTTCCTCTCATGAGGAAAATCTGCAGGCTGCAATTAAGGCAGTGAAGGGCAAATAATGTGGGTGCATGGTGAGGATGAAGCAGGACTGGGAATTCTTTATGATTCCTCCTGTGGGCAAAACAAAGACAAAAATCTTTGTGACTTCTTCTAGTGATGTGCTTGGGAGAGGACAGGCAAGACTGGAAATGGTTATTTGAGGGTGTGTGAACTCCTCAAATGCCTTTTTTCTTTCTTTTTCTTTTCAGAAAAGCAGAGATTATGGTGTACATAAAAAGCTGCAGCCACAGTCAGTGTGATACGTGTCAGTGAAATGCTGTCAGCTGCTGCTATTCATCACAGAAGTAAAAAATTAATTCATTTAACCCTTTCAGTCTTGATTGTTTGATGACAGCAGATACTAAGAAACCTAAACAGCAGCTAAATAGGCTGTAAGTGAAAATTATGCCTTGCATGGGGTCTCTTAGGGCACTGATGCTGATGAGCTCTCTGAAGGAACTGGTTAGTACAGTAATAGGAACCTATTAGGACTACATAGAAGGAAATTTTTGGACACGTGATCTCTGTCACCACAAAACATCTCTTGTATTAACGCAAAGAAAACACAGTCCAAACCTACTGAGATTAAATAGTCAAAGCTATTTGATATCAGGGTTCCCACGTAACTGGAGCTACAACTCTCTGTGTTTCAGTGGGACAACAGGGAGTCCTTTTCACTCTGACTACGGAAGTTGAAGTTTTGTCCAGTGAGCATAATATAAAAGATAGATTATTTTTTTCTGAAAACCATCTTGTGTTACTCAGCTTTGTGTACTGACAGGATATACCGTCACTGCTGTTCTTCACCACTCCACCTGAAAGGAATGCAGATCACTCCCTGCTGTGGTTCCTCCCAGACAGCTCTCTCCAGCACAGAACCACAGAACGTGGCTCCAAAGACCAACACTTGTACAGCTTTAAACTTGGTTTAAACATGTAGGCTCGTGGGAAAACAAAACAGAAGAAGAACAAACCTGCTGCGGTTTCTATGTGAGGCTGCTTTGAATTAAGGTGAACCAAACGCCCTTTGGCTGGACACACTTGAAGAATTGAAACCATTAAAAAAAATAAGGTGATGGATGGAGATGTAATTAAGCTGAATGTAGGCAGTGGTTGTTGCTTCGGATCATGTTTCCTTTTGAAGTGTCATTTTCCAGAGCTGATAACCCAGCTGTCAAGCAACACTTCGGCATCTCTGAGCCAAGAACGGAAGGGTTTTACTTTTCTCTTCAATACCAAGTTGTGCATTTTACCCAGGAGGTGGCACTGTCTGTAGTGGTTTGTAGTCCTCTCGCGTCCCTTGTTCTGTGTTGACGAGTCAGCTTGTTGGTGTGCAAGGCCAGAAGACTTTCCAGAAGTTATTCAGGTTCTTTTGCTGCCAATGTCTCACACTAGAAACTGCTTTTTGCTTTGGGGAAAATTAGAACTTATTTCAAGATCCCTTCGTGCCTGAATGGGAGCATTCAATCCTCACAGAAGGACAGATCAGCTCAAGCAAGTCATCCATGACTTGCAGTCAGCGCCAAACTGTTCCCTTTATTCCAGAAAACTATTAAGAACAAGAACTGAATTGGAGCACCTCAATATTTTGTGTTCTAAAGTCTCCGGATTTGAAGGGCAGTCAACTTGTTTTTCTGTTATATTCTGTTTTTCTCTTGTTTCAGTCTCCCTAAGGAAAAGCAAGAGATGTGGTGAAGTTTGCAGTCAGTGCTGGCTACCACCACTCCACCACTGTGACTGCACCTATGTGTGCCAGAATGAGAGTGAGACCAGGGCTGTGCTATAAATATAAATTGAAGAGGGCGTTGTGAGGCAGGAAGACCTCTTTATTTGGGTAACCCATCTCATGCACGACCACTGGCCCACAGATGGAACTGGGTTGGGAGCTAGCTCCTCTCTCAGGTGTAAGCATGATGTGGATGGAGAGAAGAAAGAGGTCAACCCTTGAAGACCTGGCTTGATGTGAGAGGGATTTTTTTTTGTAGTCCATATCCATTGTCAGCTATGGAGACAGGAACTGAGGCTGTGCTCTCAGCTGCCTCTGAGATAGGAAGCACAGCTATTGTATTCGTGCTCACTCCTGCTGCGCTGCTGGGCTTAGCCTGTTAACTCCCGGGTGTTGTTTTGTTTTGTTTTTTCCCCCAACAACAATGGTAGGAAAAATAAAGTAACTTCTATCTACTGGAAACTGGGGGTTGATATCCACCAGTTTTGCTTTTTTTTTTTAATTCATTTTGTTTAATCCTCATTTAAATTTCTTGATATTTATTTATTTCTTTTGCCTCATTCCCATTTTACTTAGCTGGCCGGTAGTGCTGCGAATAAAATAAGGTGCACATAACTGCAGCTTCCTCAGGATGAGGAGCTGTCCTTTATGGTGGGCCGCTTCTGTTCATGCCAAGTGCCCCCTGCTCGGGATGATCTGCAGTTGTAAGGCTGGGAGAGAGAGTCCCCTTCAGCTGTGGTGTACCTTCCATCAGAGGCCTCTGGTGAAGGAGGCCTGCTGGAATACACTTGCTGCCCTCCAGCTGGATTATTTGGATCTCTTCCTGATACATTGGCCCATGGGATTCAAGGCATGTGAGGCTTCGACTCTCCTGAGCCCTCTGTCAGGACACTTCTTTTTTGGGGATCTAATGACAAGCATTGTTAAGCCTCATTAAGACATAATGACATCATGACATAATACGGAGCGATGAGGAAGAAAGGTAAGGTGCTGACTGTTTAAGACAGGTTTCATAATACAAAATCACCTCACTTTCACCAACGCAGCATTTCCTTGGCATGGATCAAACCACCATCCAGATGACATTCCTCTTAAAGTCTGGGATTTGGCAGTCCTTTGCTTACCCAGGATCAAACAGTTGTAAATCCCCTTTATTCTCTTCTTTCTCTACCCCCAGGTTAAATAAATCCTCGCTTCCCCATTGTGTCACATCCCCAGACTTCCCACAACCCAACTGGAGCACATAAAAGTGTCTGCCCTTCCTCTGCCCGCAGGACGGATTCTCCAGAGGCAGATTTTCTTGAAGATTACTGTATTCATGCAGATTACTGTTCTTGGCCACTTCTCTCCACAACACAAACATTAGCCAGGATATCCACTTGCTTGTTGGGTTTCTATGTGATTTCTTTACTTAATCATTCAGCTTACTTTAACCCCACTTTTATTTTGCCGTGATGGGTAGGTGAGGAGCCATTTCCTGCAGATGATAAGGTGATAATTCCCAGTGATACTGATTTGCTCGATACATGGGAGGTTTGCCCATCAGCTGAATTAAGACCTACAAGATCATCTAGTCCAACTGTCTTCCCTTTACAATACCTACAGAAAACCACTAAACGATATCTCCTAGCTCCAAATTGGTTATGCCAGGCTGCTGCTTATGGTAGCAATTTCAAGTGCAAAGGATTTATGATTTGGTAAAGGTGTTTGTTTTTCTGATGGAAAGGCAGGACATTATTTTTCTCCTGCTCCTCTGTTAGAGGTGCCAAACTAATTAGAGCTGTCAAGTGGCTTTATTGTTAGTGTGAAATAGGAAACGGGAGGCATGTAGCACTGCTCGTGCTATAACAACACTGCTAAATGGTGCGGCTCCTGTGGGAAATTAATCAGTAGTGATGATCTGGTTTTCTGTTCTGGCTGTTGGGCTGGCTGAACACAGCCACTCTGTTCCATCTACGGGCTTCTTATTATGGGAAAATTCTTTTGTCAGCTGAGGAATTATTGTAAAGAAAACCCCACCTCTGCTATTAGGGAGCAGAAGGGCTGCTTGGGGGAGTACTGCAAAATGGTGGCGTTCTACTGAAATAATCGTAGTATGATAATTGTTCATCTGGAGCAGTGCTATCATTTGTTTATACAGTGGCACATGACACGAGAGCCTGACTCTTTGATCAAGGTGCTGGCATTCACTGTGCTGTACTACTGCCACATCTCAACTATGAAGAGCTTTACCATTACAGTGCTTCTGCAGGCACTTTTTCCATATGAAAAAGGGAAAGGAAGGAGGGAAAGAGGAACGGAAAGGGAAGGGAAAGGCAAAGGGAAAGGGGAAGGGACAGGGAAAGTGAAGGGGAAGGAAAGGGAAAGGAAAAGGAAAGGAAGGGGAGGAAAACAAAAAAAGAAAAAAGATCTTAATGCAATAGCAAATCTGATTCTGTGTTATTTCTAGGCTATGGCAGAACTGGTGGATGTGGGGATGGTAAAGGTCATCAGAATCTCCAACTGTAAACAGATGGATGGGCTCTTGAGCAAACCAGATGTAAAATACAAACCTGCCAATAATCAGGCCAATTATGCTTTAGCTCATCAGGACCGGTATCACACCTGTCTGTGACAATTAGTGTCTTGCATTTAATGGAGCATCCCTGGCCGTGGAATAGCTTTTATGTCAAGGCTGTGGTTTTCAATATCCCTGTGAAAATACACTTGTCTCTGGCTGAATTATCAAGAAATGGAAAGTTGAGATTGCTTTTCTCCAATACTGTGCCCCAGGGCTGGAAGAAAAGAGGCAGCATGACTAGATAGAAACAGAGCCAGGCTACACTATGGGACCAAGGTAAATGACTAAGGACAATAAGACAGCCAGATACTCCAGCTGGATGCAAACAGCTGGACCTTGCAGTTCATTGATATGGGGACTATGAGAGACCGAGAAAAACAAGGCAATCAGCTGGTTAAGGGAAAGTAATGTAAGAAGTCTGGGAGTTGTGAGGCAGAGCTGAGAAGGGAAAAACCTGCTTGTGATAAAAGGACACCAGCACTGTAACTTGATCACAGTTTCATTGTTCACCAAAAACGCTCATCCATTGCATGCTTTCCAGCATTTCAACACACACAACACTTTTCTACTTCTGCTTTTTTTATATTCTTCCTGCCATTCTACTTACATTTGCCTTTCTGCAAATGGCAAATCAGCTGTTTGGGACCTTCATTCAGGTTTTTGACTTTGAATTGGATAAAGGTGGAAACCTTCCTCAGTTTCAAGAAGAAATACTGAATCTGTGCATTAAGCAAGCAAACATCTCCTTCACCATCTTCTCCTCTACTTTTAGGCAGGACTAGGTTATCAATCAATATCCTCTCAACAGACACCCATTAATAGCCTCACTTTAAAATAAAGAGGGAATCTCAGCCAGACCTGATCACATCTATATCTGCTGTAACCCAGCAAGCATCAGGGTTTGTTAGAACACTGTCCACCTTGTGCAGATGGGTAGCACTGGGATTTATGTGGAGTTAATGTATGCCGAGGCACCTCTTAATGGATTTCAGGTCAGTGTCTGAAAAATCAAAATGGGCTGGAAGCTCCAAAATAAATAGGCAGCTTTTCTTCCTTATAATTATTTTTTTCCTGTTTCCTTTGTCTGCTTTCCATCACAGACAGTAAGCATAAATAAACTCCATTTTAAGGAAGAGTTTCAATTACTTTTTTCTTTTGTGAAGAGAAAAGCTGTACCCATGCAGTTTCCTTAGCATTAAGACAATATCCACTTAAGTCATTCAGTCATATGCTCTTTTTCTAGGTGCAAAACCCACAAGGATTAGCTTTTTTTCCTCCCTGGAAGACAAACACAGGCATTATCTTCAGATCCTTCAGGGATCAGAAGGACTGTGCTTCATCATTCAAGTGATTTGTAACACCCCACACGTATCAAATCACAGCATTAAACCCAACACGTACCAAGATGGAAGAACATAGTTCATGGGAATACTGAAGAGCAAACTGAACAAGCACAGCTTTGCTTCTTTTGTTATCAACTACAAAGTTCTGATCTTTTGCCTGTGTGTTTTCTTTAATCTTGTAAGTATTTGTAGTTGTAACAAAAGACGTTACCAGGTTGCCCAGAGAGGTGGTGGATGCCCCATCCCTGGAGACACTCAGGGTCAGGCTGGACAGGGCTCTGAGCAACCTGATGTACCTATGGGTGCCCCTGTTCATTGCAGAGTTGGACTAGATGGTTTTTAAGGGTCTCTTCCAACTCTAAGGATTCTATGTATCTTATTAGTGTTTAGTAATGACAGTTAAATAAGCTGAATAACCCAGAATCCATGGGACACACAAAAAGCAGTCTCTGTAATAAACACAAATCATCACAAGTTTTAGATATTCCCCCATTTTGTCTGTATTTTTTAGACAACAGGTTAAAACACTTTTAGCTGTTAATATAAGACCAGCCCTCCAACATCTGAAGAACTTTATGTGGTAGAACAATATACTGTTTCAGATTCTCACCAAGTCCAGAACTGTGTGATCGACTGAGAACACCTCAGAGGGCACTACTGAATTGTATTCCTGGGGCAGCTTTCTTAATGAAGTTTCCTATTTATGAACTGCTAAACACTAACAAACTGGTAGGAGATTTGTATGTTTGGATTATCATATCTACAGAAGTGTGTAAATACTGCCCTTATCAGTAGAATAACTGCAGTAAAGGCTGCAAACTTCTTCCAGCAAATCCAAAGTCTGATAAAGGAAACAGAAGAATTATTTTATTTGGCAGAAAAGTTGGGCAGATTTCTAGAAGCCAAGAGTACATTTGCACTCTCCTACACCACTCTCTGGATAGTAGTACCTTTCTGTTCTGATCCAAAGGTTGCTAGTGTTGTTTTCCACAGGGAAGGAAAAAAAGAGTTGCTTCAGCCTATACACCTGCTCAAAATTTAATGAAGTGTTCATTAATTAAGACTTCTTGCTCTTGACTTGTAACACACAAAACTCCTATAGCCCCTTTGGTTCTTCCAGTCCAGGAGAAGAACAATGAGGATCAGCTGCGCTACCAACAGAGCTAAAGGATGATTATGCAATTAAGGTTCAATGTTAGGACATAGATTTCATAGATATTCTTAGCAACTGATTTTCTCTGAACCTGAGGTTTTTAAGCCTGTAAGGAGGGGGGGGGGGGGGGGGGGGGGTTGGGAAATGTTGACACATTTCAGCTACTTTAGCCTTCTGTAAGATGCTTTAATAACAGGTACCCTAGAACCAGGAAAGCAATGCTATCAAACTGGATTTCAGACCCATGCTTATCAGCACTTCATGCCAAATGGTCATAATGCAGCAGTATGGAAGAAACAGGTACTCTTCCCTCCCCACCTTCCCCCAACTAATAGGTTAAATTGAAAAGGTCAGGTTACAGCCTATCATTGTAACCACAGTCTGAAAACAAGCCATGTGGAAGATGTTGCACTTCCAACTGCAGCCAGGTTCTATCAAAAAGATTCCAGGCAGATTCCTGAGCTGTTCTGAAGCATCAGAAACAATATTCCCTCAGTGCTGCAGTGCACAGCCTATCCTGCTTCACAGGAATTTTCTAAGAACATTCCAATTTAATCACAGTTATCAAAGTTATTTACAGGATGTTTACAGACTCTGGTAGGCAGGAAGCCGGACTAGATCACAGCAGCTGCATAATAGTAAAATAAAAAAGTCCAAAACAAGCTAGAAGCCAGAAATTGTTCACTTGTTGTACAGACAATAGATAACTTCTTTCCCAACTGCAGAGAGCTTACCAGAAGTAAAAAGAAGAAAAGATGTGGGTGATATTAATTACAGAGAATAAAGTATCTTCAATTTTGCAGCAGCGCTGCAGCCATATTACTTCATGGCAGCACATCCTTCTGACAAACTAGTACTGCCTTGCAGCTGTCAACAGGAACCTGCTATAAGCTGCTCTGAAAGTATACTTCCATAGCTTTTCTTACTTTAGAGTAATTAAAAGCAACAACACACGTTTCATTTGTTGTAAGGGAAGCATTCTGCACTGAGGTATTTCCACCTACTGACAAGAGCCATTTAATCACCATCTTCAGATTCTTTTGAAGTCTGTGTTGACAAGTGAGTGTGCGCTGGCAGGCATTTAACCCACTCCTCTTTCTAAGAGAACTACAACCAATTAACTAGAATGCTGCTGCATGTTTCTAAACAGCAGTGTGCAATCTCCCACCCTCTTCCCAATGACCTATGGAACATCTGCCTATTATTAATCCCCAGGCTTTATGGATAGATGGCACGGGGGCAGATATTTGAGAGTCCACTGTTCTAGCACCTCACAGACCTGAAAACATCAAGGCCACCTCTTAAAGGCAAGAGAGGCAAGCCAAGCTACCACAGCATGCTTCAGGAAAAGGAGTGCTCTCACAGCATGAGACACAGCTAATCTCCCTAGTACCCATTACCCATTCATGCAAGTTCCTCAAAGGACCAGCAGATTCCCTTCCTGTGTGCCAGTTTCCTCAGCAGCACAACCACCAGCTTTCTATTGAAACTATAGCAGAATTCTTTGTTTACCCCCAAATCATTTTTAATCTCCCTCAGCAATGCCACAGAGTGCTTAGGGCAATCCTGCAGATGCATCTTTCCTAGTCAGCAGTGAGATTATCCACACCACTGGACTGAACATTGTAAATAGAAAATACCTTAGCTTGACATTTTGCTTTTCTATCACAGTACGCTGTCCCATGACTTGAGCTTTCATTGTGCAGCTCATCCACTCTGGTATAGTTAGCCCTTGATTAAAGGATTCAAAGGGGCTGGGTGAAAACAAATGTTATTCCCATATTTCAAAGGGAAAATGTGGTAACATAGATAATAAACAGATCGTAAAACTCACAACACTTTGCCAGTTATTGCTTCTCTGGTTTTCTATCCACTATCCAACTACTAGAATTCCAGGCTTTCCCACATCAAAATCCATATCATACAAAAACAATGAAAAAAAAACATACAAACCAGCACAACAGATCTATTCTACTACATGAATTTCTTGCATTTAACCCTGCACAGAAAGTTCACAGAACCTTCTATCATAAAAAGACAAATAGAGAGCCAAATAATACAATCCACTGCATGGGAATAATTAATATAAGCTGTGGTTAAGTAGGCTAAGACCCTCCTTGACCAGACACCAGTGCAAGGAGCTATGCCAGAATGGATTGGAAAAGCATGAAAGGTTTTAGTGTTGCTTTTCAGGTTAAATGAGCAAGGTCCAACCAGAGTAAGGCCCAACTCCATACTTTTTAAGTGACCAAGGACAAGATCCAGTCTAATACATGATAAAGCACTACTGATGGAAGTTTACAGATGATAACCTACAGGATTAAGTGATTAAAACTTGTCCTAAGTCAACTGCCCTGTGTCTAAGTTAAGCAGCAGTTCTCTAACATTTTCAACAGTGAATGCAGATTACAGTCCAGAGGATTTTCTTTTCCTATGCCCCAGATCCCACAATCTGGCACAAGTATTACAATACGTACCTTTGTCAGACTCAGGAGCTCAAAAAGAACAGCCCCCTCTCTCATCCCCAGAGGTAAAGACAGTCCAAGTTACAGAGCAAAGTGATTCCAGCCAGTCCACCTGTCTGCTTGTATCCCAATATCAGAAGTCAAGCCTTTTTCACCCAAAGGAAGATTAATGGAAAGCTGAAACATATGCCTGCAAAACTGCTGGTGGTGTCCTATCTCCAGATAATCTGATACTGACAGCAGCTTCTTGTGTTCTCCTCTGCTACACAAAAATGCCTTGAAGAGGGACCTGTGTCCCAGATAAAGCAGTTTAAGGTTCTTCACTACTATGGAAATGCATCTTTTCTCTCAGGTGCATTTTCTTTTAACACACACCACACAAATACTCCCTAAACTATCACTTTAAGCAGTGAGAGGGCAGCTGAAAAATCAAATCTGTGTAAGTGCTGACTTTATTGGTCCTAGGACTGTGTTTGTCTCCAGCTCTTGATCTTTGCTGTGGGCTGATCTGTCCCCTAGGGGTGCTTCAGTATCACACTGGGGTAGCTGTTGCAGCAATGTCCTGAGAAAGCCTGGTTAAAAATGCCAACAAGGTGGAGCTGAGCCACATGTTCTGAAGCTGAGAAAACAAAAACATTACACTGGAAGAGCTACAATATTATATTTGTCCTTACAAGTTTCTTTGATCAGAAACCCAGAGATCTGTCAACTCACAACAGAAAAAACAAATGCTGTTAACAGTTGTAGCAGGAAGAACTCAGTTAGCAGGAACGCTAGGCTCCGGATATCTAGTTCTTTGATCATTCCGCTTTACCTTTTAGGAGATAAAAAGAATTCTATGTCCTAGTATACTTGTTACAGTAAAAATAAGTTGCTGGTTTACCCCCTACAATCTCTACATCAGATTACAATGAAGACTGCTGTAGTCCAGAAGACTGGCTCTCCCCCTCTCTCAACCTTGTTTGATTATACGAGGCCTCAAAGAAACAACTGAAGAAAAAAAATCAGTATAATTGACAAGGTTTTCCACCACTCATTCTCTTCCTAATCCTCATGGTCTGAGGAGAAAGCTTGCTTTGCATTCAAAGCTAGGCATCACCATCCCTTCCCTCAGGTGCTTCTGTTCCTCCTCTGTTCCCACTCATACACCTCACCAAGCATCCAAGCTCTCTGTCAGAGAAGAGCTGCACTGTGTCTCAGAATGACTCCTTCCAAATTCTTTCCCCTTAAGTCATCCAGCAAAACACAGAGCGCGTCTGTTACAACAGCCCTCCACTCAGAGGGCTACTCTTCCTTCTGCTGTGGAGCAGTCAGTCCAAGAGTCTTCTCCAGTAAAATTCCTACTCGGAGAATGGAAAATTTCAGGCACGCATTTTCATAAAGTTTGAGTGAAATAAAAACAGAGGAAATGAACAGAGCCTGATGTACTATTTCTGAATCCCTCATCCCCAGTGTAACTCCTTGCTAGAACACTCAGTGCAAAGATTTTATTTCCAAGTAAGTCAACATTGCCCCAAATAGTTTCCTGTCACATCTCAGACTAACCTAAGAACATCAGCTGTTCTGCTTTTCTTAGATGCCTCTGGGCCTTTGTTTATTGCATTACAGATAAACAGAACCACTTTCAGAGCTAGTTTTTATTCGTATTTGCTTTTAAGCCCAGAATTCAGTGATTATAATCAATTTACTTTAAGAGAATCAACACTAGAGGAAAATATTGCGTTGTCACTGATTCTCCCCTCCCTACTGTGCTGTAAGGCAACTCAGCCTTGTTTCTTGAGCCTGTTGTAAATTATTCTGACCAAAAATATGTTGCACAGTCTGGCTTTGGGAATAATGGAAAGATTTGAAAGCAGCACTGAGATAAAGAGTATTTTTCCCCTGTCAGTAGAATAGTTTGTATTACTCAGACTAAAATTTTAGAACAGTATGAAACATTAGTACCTTTTGTCAGCACCAAAAATATATATCACCTACTTAAGGAATACTATGAGAACAACCACATTTGCTGTGTTTCTTCTAACATTTCATTACTGTAACTCTTGAAGTAGCTGAGACCCCAATTCAAATAATAACTTTAAGCCGCCTCAGAAGGCACCAACTTTAACATATTCATTGGCATATATTGTGAGAGCTATAAATAAAACTAAATACCTCATCTTTTAAGATGTGGGGATAAGCTTACTTCCCTCTCCTCCCAAAACAGAGTAGTAGCTTCTGATCTACCTGCTCATGATACAAGAGTTTCTTGGAAATACACTGTTACCCCCTATGCTCATACAAGCAGCAACTGCAAATCTTTACTGCATATGTGATATTGGCCTGGAAGACACATACTTTACAGTATTTAAACCCATAAACTTCTGTCTGGGTTTGATGTTAAAGGATTAAGTTTTCTACTAGCCACAATATACTATCACATCAGTGAAACAAAGATTGATTTAAGCATTAGTATCTTAATTATCAGACATATCAGAACAGCTGTATTTATAAGTAGGCTGCTGCATAGCCAAGTATAGATCCATGACCACAGGTTCACAACACGTTCCACATATTCAGTAGCTTAAAACAGTAGATAACCTCTTATCTGCAATCTGCTACCAGTTGCTGTGATTTCTTGGTTTTCCCTGTGCTTGTGTAATCTCCAAAGATAGCTAACATAATACAGTTACTTTAGCATCACTACCATTACAGTGTTGCTGAAATAATGATCTCATTACACATAGTAATGAAACTATATTTTATTATAAGCAAAATCAGCTTTTATATCACCAAGAAAACAGGACCTTTACACTTCTCAAAGAGCTACTCACGTAGCAACTGCTGTACTTAGAAATCAACTGGTACTTCCAATTAGAAAGAAGCACAGAGTAACAAAAAAACCAAAACCAAACCCAGAAGTCATTAGAAAATACCTGATCTCAACTTGATTATGCAAAGCCTATCATATTCTGGTCCTTCCTGACAGTAGTCACTAGCTCCGGTTCACAGTACTCCAAAATAAAAGTGAATGGTAGTTCAACCTCTCTCAGTGCTTTCTGCATACCAATTCCAACACGCAGTTTGGCAAAGACCACTCTACCACAGTCCATACATTATGCTCCTGAGAAACACTCTAGCATCTCCTTCTTGCAAAAGAAACAAACAACAACAAAAAAAAAGTCACTGGGTAGATACACTGTCTTTGTGTGTGGGCGGGGGGAAAAAAAAGAAGAGCAGGAAGGCTGATGCAGTGAGAATGCTATATAGACAACTCATAGGCAACAGCAGAAGCATATCCAAGAAGTCAGGAGAAGGGCAAAAAACCACCTTCAGTACTCCGCATTAAAAGGGTACTCCTTATGATTTCGGGACCTAAAAGAAATCCAAGAGGAAAGATTAGTCTAGTGGCTGAAAGTTGCAGCTGTAACCACTGCAAAGAACCATCAGGTTCTTTGCATACAGTTCATCAGGAGCAGATGAACTGTATTAAGGCAGAGTCAATCTGTTGCAGACTTCTGTTTCCCACAGTGGTGGACTGCATTTGTAAACAGAAAGACTCGTCCTAGCTCTGAGCACATTAGGCTGCATGTAATATTCCAACATGCTGTGGAATCTAAGCACTTTGCAGGTAAGTTAACTGTTTACTGCCTGGAAGACCTTTCTGCAGCCTTAGAATTATTTAGTATCTGGTACATCACAGTTTGGTTCAGGATGTGAAAATTAATATTTTACTGTGTAAAATTGAGGATGAACTCTGGAAACTGAGCTTGAATATCCTGAATTTTAGCAAGGTTTAGAACATGGAATTATAAACAACATTTTAAGAGAGTAACAGCATGCAAAATGCTGGCACTTACGTGCTCATTGCACAAGCTCTCCAGTTTCTATTAAAGCTGAGGATAGTTGCCATTTCTTCTTTAGTCAGTTCAAAGTCAAACACCTAACAAGAGAAACAGGTGGAAGTCACTGTTTTTGGACAAATCAAGGACTGTAGGCAAGAGGCATAAAATCAGAAGAAAAACCAAGAAGTCCACATTCGAGGTAAGCTGGCTAGAAATAATGCCCACTTCCTTCATGAAGGAAAGAAAAGGAAATCCAGAGATGCCTTTCTTCAAGGCATCAATGGTAGAGGAAATCAAAGAAGCCAGAAGGTGAAGTTGACATGCCAGCTGTTCAAAGAACTTTGGTGTACACTTCAGTGTTATAAAATGCCTCCATCCTCTTTTTGTCAAAAGATGCATCTTCTGGGCCCATTCCAAAGGAAAAACTATAAGGCTTCCGTACTCTACTTAATCCAGCTAGGCACCTTGCTGAATTTTAATGACTGCTTTCAGTCAAGTATCACTTAAATCAATACTATTTACGAACACAAGGGCTTCACTGTTTACTCTGCATTAGTCTTTTGTGGTGTGCTACACTTCAGTGCCTGTAAAACTCCAAATGCCAATTCATCTGCAATATGCAGGATAGAAGGCACCACATAAGGTGACCTAAGACTTTCAGCAGGTATCTTGGAAACAGTGTTCATCTCTTCTCCAACTGCAGCCCTCAGTACAGGCAAATAAGAGGAAAAAAAAGCCCTGTGCTCTTTCTAAGTAGGACTTGGGAAGGCTGAGAAAGGCTCCCTGCTTGCTCTTTGTAGAAAAGTGATACCAGGTGACTTGTAATTACTAACCTTGAAGTTCTCCACAATGCGCTGTGGTGTGACAGACTTGGGAATCACAATCACATTTCTCTGGATGTGGAAGCGAATGAGAACCTGCAGGAGCATATCACTGAGTCAGAGAGAACTGCTCTTATTCTGTAAAACACAAAACCTACTCCAACAGCCATTTGCTGTTAACTGTACAACTGAGCAGGACTAACCAATCACAGCAGAGCTACATTTCATATCACACCTGTACTCTAAGCAGAGCTTCCTCAAGTACAATCAGAGTGGTGTCTTCCTCCTTTTTTATCCTGTTCCTGTGGTACCCAGATGGCTTCTCTGCTATCTAGGCTTTTAACAGTCTATGCAAGTGTTTATTTCTCTGCAAGAACTTGAGATGGGTAGACTGAAACATCTGAAGGTGGGTCAAGAAAGCATTTCATATTGATGGTTTATTGAACCTTTTTGAAAATACATTGTAGACTGTGCAATAAAAAAGCTGCATTACTACTTCAAGTGACTGCAGCAGTTCAAAGGATGTGAAAATCCAGGCTGTCCTTTACATCTTTTGTGTCATTAGTTGCTCTAAATAATAGCAACACAAGCTGTGTTACAGGAAGCAGCACCTACCATCCAGCACCCACCTACCTGTGCTGCAGTTTTGTTGTGTTTGGCTGCAATCTCTTTAATCTTGGGGTCATCCAGAAGAGAAGGATCCTCTGGCTTAGCCCTACACAAAGAGCAGAAGATCAATGGCAAGAAACCTTCACAGAAACAGCCAGCCTACTAACAGATATCTGTATCATGATGAACGATCAATGGAACAACTTGTCATTTCAAAGCTGTTAGCATAACCCATCCCACTCCCTTGCAAACTGGTCTTACCATGGCCTGTCAGGAGAGCCAAGGGGGCTATATGCTGTCACAGAGATCCCTTTGGATTGACAGTAGTTGATCAGCTTCTCCTGGGTCAGGTATGGATGACACTCAACCTAGAAATACAAAAGTGCAGAGAATGATGCAGCAGAACTATTTCCATGTTCCATTTATTGATTTTTTTAATCCACACAAAGTTTTCTTTGTCCTAATTTATGCCTATGTGACATTATTAGGCAGCACTTGTTTCCTCCATGCCAACCCCTCCCCTCACTCCCACTCTGCTCCTTATAGCAAGTCTCCTCACAAATGCAGGGGTCCAAGGACAGCAACACTTAAAACTTTCCTGATCTATACTGTCCATGATGTACTGGACCATATTTATAACTGCTTAAGTAGAACAGTTCAGTGAGACATGCACACAAACAACTGTAAAGTCACAAGAATAGGAAAGCAGAACAATACAGAGTACAAAGTTCTCCCTACTTAATTATGCTGTAAAATCATTATGCTGTAAAATCATTATGCCTTTACACCTACTACACTAGCCTCAATTCCGGTTTTGTTTCATTCCTTTTTTATCAGCTTCATGTCAGTACTCATGCCAAATACTTCCAGCCTGCAAATGTCAAGTGGCTATTAATTGCTACGGATCCTAGAACTTCAAATTATTTTCCATTGTAAAATTACTATAAATGCATGCGTGCTTGTGTTTCCAGAAGGCTATCAGTATAACATGATACAGAGTCCTTAACAGTAGATCTGTATTCTGTTAGGTCAATGCATTGATATGCAGTACAGAAGAGCTACAGTGAATGAACATGAAATTCTGATACTTTTCATAGATGGATCTGTGGGATGGTCCCATACCAGACAGCACTACTCTTTTAGCAGGCTAAAGAGAACCTTCTGACTAGACTACACTGTCATTCTAGCCTTCAAGGTAGTGATGCTTCACTTCAGAAGTCCCTGGAAACTTGTGCTGCTGGCAGGCAGAGCAACAGTACAAGTCGTGAGATCAGATTACAGCCTCGAGTGCTTTATTTATGGTTCTAGCTGTTTGCTGACATGAGAAGCCTGCACGGCTGCTCCTCTTCTGAAGCGTGTTGGAGTATTTATTAAATGCAACAGGATGTTAACTCAGTTCTCAGGGTAGCTTATGCATATTAATGTTGCTTCAGCAGCTTCTCAGAGTAACAGCAATTAAATTGTGAATGTTCTCCACTGTTCAATAGAAAGAATTCAGAGCATATGAATGATGCAGTCACTCCTATGTGCCCACTAGAACTCCAGGTGCAAGACTCCTGAGCTGCATTATAAGTTACATCTAGACCATGGTGAAAAGCCTCTTTAAGGTACTGCAACCCATACTGTGACAACAATGAATTACTAAAGAATCAGTTTTCCTTTGGGAACCGATTACTAGTATTATGTCAATAGAAATACTACCTTGCCAAATTAATATCTCAACATGAATGAAACCAATATACATAGTAACCGCATTCATAGTTAAGAACAGGAATCTCAATACATGGAATTACTGGACTATGCATTGAATGCTGACATAAAGGAATGTTTCCAAAAAGCACTATAATCTTGCATTAAGCCAACCAGAAACAGTTAATAACAGATGAGCTCCTAGGCTTGCAAGCATTTCTGAAGAAGTGTTAAGTTTTGAAGGACTGAGACCAAGACCTATTGCTCTGAGTTTAACTTTATTATGGTAATCAGAGAGCTTAAGTAAACTTGTAGTGTGACATAAGGTCAGCATCCTCTATAGAAATAGCGGGGTAATCATTAACTACAGTGAAAGCTTTCTTGGCAGCGAGAGGTGGTAGGTGTTGAAAGGCATAATAAGACTTAAGTATCCTAAAAGTCAAATGGAATTGATTATGAAAATACTCTGTGCAGAATCACAGATTCCACACTTTTAAAACTACATATGCTCAAGCTATCATAGTAAGTTAACAAGTTCTTATAATCCAGTTTCAGTAACAGATCACAGTCCTTCAAGTACCGTGGCAATTTATTACTGGTCTAGATAGATTCTACAGGGATCTGGAACCTGTCCTCTTCAACAGCCTGTGAAAGGCAGTAATATCATCAGTTTTGAAATGGTTCAGACTGAGGGGGAAATATAGGACCAGACAGAATACTCAAGGCTTGGCTGCTACTTCAGAAGGTTAACAAACCTTACAAAAGTCAAGAGAGCTGCATGCAGAGCTCTGCACCCTGGAAGGAAGGCTTTCCAGCAGTGACACAGGCTGGAGCCTGGATGCATGGAGAGCAACTCTGCTAGAAAGCAGCTGGGAGACAGCAGGCTGAGCTGAACATTAGCCAGTAGTAACCTGTCAGCAGTAACCTGTCAGCAGGAACACAGACAGCACATTACAGGAAGTGATCGTACCCCTTGACTCAAGGGGTAATCAGACCACCTCTAAAATACAGCATCCAGTTTCCCTCTTCCAAGTTCTTTAAGTAGAAGACTGACATTCTGGCATTTCAGCAGAGGGACACCAGGATAGCCAAGTTCTGAAGCATGTACTTTACTAGGGTAGGCTGAGAGCATTAGGCTTGTTCAGCCTGAGGAAGGGAAGGCCCCGGGGCTCCTAGCAATAGCTTTCCCAACAAAGAAGTCCATTAAAAGTAAAGCCAAGCTCTTCAGTGGCACATTGTGGAAGGATAAGAGACAGCAAGAGTAATCTGAAACAAGACAGGCTGGGACTAGAAATGCTAGAAAGAGCAGTCAGGCAGCAGAACACACTACACAGAGACTATTCATGAACAGTCATAGAGTGTACTTCCATTCAGTTCCTCCAATTTTAAGTCATCAGTTATTGGAACTGACTTCTCTACAGAAGAGCTAAAAGAAAGAAAATAAATAATAATAATAAAAATAATAAATCACAAAACAACTGTCTTGCTCCCTACCAAGTTCTTGTGCATATACAGAGTTTTGTTCTACTTAAAGGCTGTTTTAAGGCTTATCAGCTTACCTGGTTGTTTGCAGGCTTGTATTTCAGCCCTGGCTTGTTCAAGATTCGTTCTATCTGCTCATGGTTGAAGTTGGAAATTCCAACAGCTTTTACCAGACCAGCATCCACCAGCTCTTCCATGGCCTAATGGCAAGAAGAGCAAAGTCATCACCCAGTATGCATGACAGGGTCTGAAGAAGACATTCTTCCTGACATGGCTTATTTCCTTCACGAGAAGCACAAAGCGTTTAGATTTGCAGGGCTCATGTCTGAGGGAGACACAAAGCACTGCTACATTTATACCACACCTTCCATCTCAAAGATGCACTCCTTAAGACTGCATATGTTCATACTAAGTTGAAGTGGAAAGCAGCACTTAACAAGGCACCATGGTACCAGTGAGCTCTGCAAAGTAGCTCTGCAAACATGAAGCAGACTGGAGATTAAAGTTAATGATGACATGGAAGAGACTGAGGACAGAAAGCATAACTGTCACTGTGGCTAAACTTACCTCCCATGTTTGTAGAAGATCTGTGTTGCCAGGTATTGACATGCCTTTGTCATCTGTGGGAAACAGGTCCTCTCCTGCCTGTCAGAGAGAAAATAACAGAAACATTCCCTGCTAGGAATATTAACAGCAGCTGAAGAGCACATCACAAACCAAATACTACTCATCTACACACTTATTAGATAATGAGCACATCAGTTTATATTCTTCAGTCTAATTTTGTTTTCATGTGGGTTTGTGGCATTTTTGCCGGCAACCATGCAAAGAAGGGCTGGTCCTCCACTGCATGGCAACGTTCTGTGGCTCACCCAAATGCATATTAAAAAAAAACACAATTATTCACTTGTAAATTCATTGCGATTCTACAAGTTTACTTCCCATGTTACAAAAAACGCACAGTTCTTATGCAAGCATAATGGCATGTTTTATTGAATGGAATGTTGAAACTTCCTGTGCACTAGTATGGACAAGATGCTAAGTATGAGCCTGGTTCAGAACCAGGTGTTTTCTGTTGCCAATACCACAACACATTTTCACTTTGATAGTACTGCCCAACAAAAGTAATTTCAAAGAGAAACTACTTTTCAAAACGTGCATCTCAAAAGCAACAATGAAGATAGAGATTTTTTTTATTATGCCATAACAGATTAAGCTTAAAAGTTTTCAGACAGACATCAATTCTGTTCTACTTATTGAGTAAAAGTTCAGAATTAAGAAGCTTCACTTTTTAAAATACAAGCTCCGTAGAACATTAAGGCTCCTGCAGCAAGTCAGCTCCACCTCTGTTGTACTAAAGGCTCATTCATGAAAGAGAAAAATAGAAGCAGAGGAAGGAATTTCTGTCAGACAGCAAATTACAGCCCTCTCACCAACAAAGGGGAAACCAAATCTTCACCAGCTGAACATACTTCTGATTTATAGAAGACAACACCCATGTTACACTGTCTTCCTTTTGATAGTTACCTATGATTGCAGTAGGGAAGATTGCTTCTAGTTCTAAGTTTATCTGCTGTAAAATCAAAACAGCAGAGGATGCTGTGCAAGCAACATTCGCAGGGGTACAAATCAACTGAGCTGTAAAACTGTACAGTTCAAAACTGCCAAGTGCAACAAACAGTGCCAATGCCTCCTACCATACCTTAAATCCAAGAGGCCAGTGGATGAGGTAGAGATCCAGATAATCCAGTTTCAGGCTGGCAAGTGTCTTCTGGCAAGCTCCTTTCACCAAAGATTTTTCATGAAACGTGCACCACAGCTGGAGACAAAAAGCCAAACCACACCATGATCTCCTGGGCTAAAGTTCTTGGAGCAATTCTTTTCTGCCTAGGAGAAGCCTCCTTTGGAAACTGATGTGGAATTAGATCATGTTATTGATCTTCAAATGGGGCTTGCTCTGAGGACAGGAACACTCCATGACACTGAGGGCAAGAGATGCTGTGGCAGCATACAGGACTGAATGGGTTTATGTCAGGACAGCAGAAGTAGGCAGGAGGAATGAATTAAGACATTTTATAACTACTACAAGGTCAGATTCTGTATAAAACTGGGCAGCATAACTTAGTGCCAGGAAAGCTGAAAGCAACACCCATTCTACAAACAAAAGTTCTTAATTCACCATGAAGAATAATGTAAAGGAAGAAGTTCAGAACCATGGAGTTAGTGTAAAAAGCAGGTCTCCCCCCCACGGACTGCATTGTACTAGATTCTCACCTTACTGACTACAAAGAGGTCCTCTCGTTTCACAACGCCCTCCTTGATTTTCTTCTGGATCCCTTCCCCAACTTCATTCTCATTCTGGTACACGTAAGCACAATCAAAGTGGCGGTAGCCTGCATCAATTGCAGCCATCACTGCAGCTGTTACTTGCCCCGGTGGGGACTGGGGAATAAAAGGGAAGAAAGAAACGTCTAAAGAATGCTCAACAAAACATCCTGAAGATCTTTTCCCAGTAAAACAAAACCCAAGACGGCCACCCCACCAAAACCATCCCTCAACAAAAATAAGCAAAACGAGAAGTAAGCAAACAAAGCAGTTCTCCCTGCAGCATTCTTCACTCCGTACACGTCTCCAGCAGAGGCTCCCATGCTCGGAGCCGGCCTCCAGCTGTTCAGCGTCACCCCGCTCCCGCGCAGGGCCCCGCAGAGCTGAACCGAGGCCTCCTCCCTTCCCCCCACTGTTGCTAAAAGGAGAAGCCCCAGCAGCCAGCGGCCGGGAGGGGCCTAGCCCTACTAAGCTAAGCCGAGCTCCGATGCCAGCCTCGCCAGCCTCACCAGTCCGGCCCGCGCTGCCCCGTTCGCACCCACCGCCCCCAGCACAGGGCCGAGAGCGAGGCGCCGAGCCCCCCCCTCACAGCCCACTAGGGGCGGCACAGCCGCGCACCAAGAGCCAGTCTCGGCTCGCCGCTTCCCGCCCCGTTACCTTCCAGGTGCCCAGACCCAGAATGGGCATCTTAGCACCGGTGTTCAGTTGCACGTAGGTCGCCATGGCCTCACACACCGCTATGAGGGAGACACTCCCTCAGAGCCCTTTAAGAACCGCCTGGTCCCTCCCCGCCTCAGCTCAGAGGCGGAGCCGGCGCTGTTCCCCCGGGACGTGTGGCTGGGGTCTGGGACTGAAGCCGGGATGGAGGGGGCTGTGTGTGCGGGCGTGGGACTGGAGCTTTGCAGCTTCCATCTGGGAGAAGGGCTGGTGCTCAGGGCGAGTCCAGGGGAAAAACAAACAAACAACAAAACAGCTAAAGAGCAACGGCAGTTTTGGTCTGGATGTTGGGAGGGTTTATTTATGTTTCAAATACCTTTCGAAAGCTACAGTGTGCGGGTTTTTTGGGTTTTTTGTTGTTTTTCTTGTACTGTGGCTCAGAAGTGGGTGATGAAACGCAGGAGGTCAGTGTGCCCAGTCCTGCTGAAGGCTGCAGGCAGTGGAAAAAAAGCGCCCTGTGAGTGGGGCTGCGCTGCTTGCTTGCACGTGGAGCGTGGCTTCGGGTGCCTCTCCCGCAGCTCCGTGTTTTTTGCTCCATTTAACTAAGGGTGAGCTAAGGTAATTGGTTTTCCTCTTTAATGTTCCTCCTGGTTTGTGTCAGCGCTGTCAGCCGTTCTCGGCAGGATGTGATGTGTTTTCCCTTGGATCGCGGGGCGCTTATATAACTGGTTGCTTATCATTCACCATTTGGTTTTTTTTTTTCCCCTGGTAGTTTCTGGAAGGAGGGATGTTGTCTCTCATAAGACTTCACGCAGAGGTTCTGCATTTTGCTTTGCTCTTGGTTCACCCGATGGGCAGCTCTGCCCACATCCAGGCTGCTTGCTTTTCCCCAAGGCTGTCTGTCATGTGGTAGCGAGGCCTTGGGAAAGAAGAAGCGCAGCCTTGTGTCACTTGCAGGCTGTCCTTGGTGATGTGCCCGCTTGTTTCTGCACAGTGAGAGCTGCAGATGTGGGGCTGTGTGTGGGAGGGCTTTTATTTTCTTCTGCTCTATGCACAAGGTTTCTCACTGAAACAGGATATGTAACATCACGAGTTTCTCAGTCTGCTTTGCTAACTTTGCCTTTTAGTGATAGTAATTTCAGTGCAGATGGTGGATTCAGAGAAGAGCAGTGATTGGTGTCTGCAAAGAGCTGGGCCCAAAGTAATGGGGTGGCAGGGTCACGAGGTACAACCCCCTCTGTTGGTAAGGGTTTGCAGCTGTGGGTGTTGGTGATACAAGCAAAGTTGAAGGCAGTGTTGTGAGGAGACAGCATGTGGGCTGCAGGCTGGAATCACAGCAAAAGTGAATTCACTGATAGCAGTGGGAACTTCTTCCTCATTTGGAGCCTCTACAGTGTTTATCTTGTGAGGTGGTTCAGTTCAGCTCTGGGTGTTGTTAAGATAGGGTGTAGATCTGTAGGTCTCGACTGAACCTAGCTGTATAAGACATTGGCCTCTTCCTTGCACTGAGTTAACTCAGAGACAGGAGCATGTTGCAGTTGCTTTCCAGTTTCTGTTAATCCCAGGTGCTGCACGTTGTTGAAAGAGATGTGGGTGACCAGCCAAACACTGAGGAAATGCTGTGGGCACAGGGCAGGAAAAGGCTGTGAGCTGACCTGGGCTGCTCAGAACTAGTTCAGCCCAGCTCTCAAACCTTTGGGGTGGTAGAGCTCTGGGCAGCAGGGTGGGCTGATGTCACCTGCCATATTGTGCCTTGGTGGGGATCCCCACACACAGGAGGAGGGGGCTCACTGCTGAGGGCACAACAGCCTGGTTGTGCTGGATCAGGGGTGCTAAAGCACAGCATAAAGGATGGGTGATGGATTGAAGGCCTTAGGCAGCTATCCTCCAGCCCCTGAGTTGCCCTTATCTCATGAGAGGGACCGGGGGACTGATGTAGCTCATACTGCACACTGGAGAAGCAGAGACTTAGGGCAGGAGAGTGTAGGTGTTTGGTGGAGAGGATGGGGAAGGGGAAGGAAAGGTATGTACTGAATGTTTGTGTTCTTCTTTTAGTGTTCTTTTTCACTCTTAGTTCTCAAATCAGTAACCAGAAGCTTGTATAATTGGCAGTAAGTGAGTTTAAGATTTCCCTGAGATAAGACCGCTCTGCTAGGGATGGTTGCTGTTGGAGAGCATGAGCAACTCTCAGTTCTGCTGTCTCCCAGGCAGGAGAGACTCCAGGGCTCTGGAGGGAGCCATGATCCCAGTCCTGAGAATACAGGGTGGTGTGTGAAGGTGGTCAGAGATAAGGTACAGATGGTGTGCAAAGTCAGAGAAAGGAGAGACCTGTGGACACCACTAGGATAAGAGGCATTAACAAATGTTCAAGGTGAAGGGGAGGCCATTGGTCAGAAGTGGGCAGTTAGTAGTGCTGAATGGGCCAGCCTGGAGGCTGTGCATCAGGGTGAGTGACCAAGTCAGAACAGGACTCCAACACCCTGGGGGAGAAACAGGTCTCGTGCTAACGTAAAAGCAAAGCTCTTTCAGGCACAACTAACTGCAGTCCTTATGCAGGCCTCTGGAGATGAGAGAGCGTGTGCATGCCCAGTGTGTGAGCACACGCTCAGCAGTTCTTTGCTCACATTGAGATTACAGAACTGCTGGACACTGGTAGCTGTGGCTGTGCTGGGAAGCTGGTGCACATGGGGTATGGCTTTTGCAACAGGAGAAGAAAGCAGAACTCTAGACTGTTAGGACTCTGCTGCTTGCAAGTGCTGCCCTGCACAACAGTGGAGTGCTATGGGATCTGCTAGTGAAGAGCTATGTGGAGCACTGATCCTGCTTGTCCCACAGGTGTGATATGCCTGCAGAGGGACTGGGAGCAAGAAGGAAATAACTGCAGTTGCTTGGACCACTGGATTGTGTTGCAGCCAAGGGGGAAAGGACCCTGAAAAACTGGTAACTGAGACTGGCTCAAAAGCTGTGAGGGCTGGGTAACAGGCTGTGACTGCCTGATAAGTTGGAAGAGGGCAAGGACATGTTTGTGCTGAGGGGAACATGCCAAACGGCAGTGTGAGGCTGGCAGCGTTATGAAGGATGGTGCTGGAGTGCCAGCGGTGTGGCTGGTGTTCCAAAGGGACTGAAGTGCTCCAGCTCCCACCTGTTGTGCTGGGATTTATGGATGTCATGTAGGCACAGGGAGCTAATGGCGGAGTGGAACAGAAAACATACCGTAGATCTAGCACAGAGGAAGGGGCTGAGCTCGGTTAACGTTATAGGATGTGGGAATGTACATCTCTCAGTGAAAAGGAGGGCAACAGTTGCCATCTGCGTGGACGCCGTGTTCCGAGGCCGATAACGCGGCGGGAGTGAGACAGGCGGGGGCGGCCCCTGTGAGGAACGGCCGCCCTCTGCTGCCCGCGGCGGGAACGCGCTCCACACGGCGGTTCTTCCTTAGTAATTCCATATGCAGCTCACAATTTGTTTTTCTAACAAAATACCACGTCCTTCTTTCAAGCAAAACACTCCAGGAATGACAACAACAAACAATCCCTGAGCATATATCCTGTGATCTCATTTGTAGCAGGAGGACAGATGCAGTAACAAAGCTAGATAAACAGATAGGAAGAATATTAAACCGAGCTCCAGGTGAAGACATGATAAGACTCTCTTCAGTATCCTGTAATATTCGGTGAACGTTTTCCTCTGGAAACAAAGGAATTAATATCACTTATAAAAATATTTTTTCTGTATCAAACTGTATAGGATACTTCAAGGAGCTGCTACCCCTTTTCCCTGAGAGTTTGGGAAGCCTGAGAGAGGCTCCCTGCTTGCTCTGGAGGTTGCAGGATGCCAGGTCACTTGTAATCACTCACCTCAGAGTTCTCCACAATGTGCTGTGGCATGACAGACTTTGGGATCGAAGTCATATTGCTCTTGATCTGGAAGATAAGGAGAACGTGCAGACCACTGAGCCTCTTACTACAGGTCTCTTCTGAGGGATGGCTGCCCTCCAGTGGCTGTAGGGAAAAGCACAATGTGGTTTTCTCGATCCCAGGAGAGCTAATGGCCATGACATGCAGATAGCTAGCTCTGAAAAAACAATTATGAGGAGTGTGGTGTTTCAGATGGGAAATTTTAAAATAAATAAAAGACAAACCCCACAGAAAACAAAAGGCCATGCATGAATCCCTTGTAAATTCTAATGCTTTTAAGTAATACTCAGTATGCCGTGAATCCATTAACCCAAGGCACACTACAACCACAGATCCTTGAAATACCATGCGGTTGCAACACCTGCTAGCTCTCTTAGTACTGCTCAATGACGCACCCTCCTTTTCTGCATCCTCCTCCATCAGGGAAGGCTTCTCCAGGGAAAGCTTTACTCATACACAAAGCTAGTTAAATCGGTTATCATGCTGTCACAGCCTGAAGGGAACATGACACTTATTCCAGTTGAGTGTGTCAGACTTTGGGCAGCAGCCCAGTATCAGAACTTTGAAGTGGAGGGTGCAAGGTGGAACTCCTATTCAGTGTTTGGTAACACTGCTTCCCCTCTCTATACAATCTCTGTTAATCATAGTCAAATGCCAGCATAGGCTGCTAGTTAAATCACTTTGCAGTAATAGCACCATACAGTCTTCTATCAGCTTCCAGTTATGGTCTCCTGGTGCTACTTAATACACAACCCATACTAAGGTATGCCACATCTGCTGCTGCCACCATCTGCCGTGTTCCACCAACTAAAGCATAACGTACTTAGGTATTCAATTCTTGATCAAGATAAAATCTTAGCAGTCCCATGACATAGTTTAAAATGCACAGTAGTTTCAGATGATACTTTTAAACACAACAGCATTGGTTTACAAGTTTTTCCACATTAGACAAGAGCTTCTAAGCCATTGGTAGTCCAACTTCTTTATTTTTGAGAGAATACAAACAAGTCACAGTTCAGTTTTGGTTGGTAAAGAATGCAACTGCAATAAAGCCACTATGCATGTGGGTCAGATATTCTTCATTTCAAGAAAAAACTTGAGGTTGTGTTCTAGAAGTGGATAATTGTCTTTCATCTCCACACAGTGATTACATAGCTCATTCTTTCATGACAAATTCTGTGCTCAGATATCATTACCCTGCAGCCTTAAGTAGTGTTGACATTAAACAGAAGATTAAAAATATAAATCAGTTGCTAGTTAATTCTTAATGTTCTGGTTTGCCATCTCAGCCAAGTAAAGACAAGTACCTAATGAGTAAAGAATTATTACAACCAATTATAACCTGCATTTTGTTCTTCAGAGCAACTTTACTATTTTGTTCTAGCAAGGAAAGTCTCTTTGCTGTCAGGATAGATACAGTGTACAAGTACATAGTGGATCACTGTAGGTAGCGGGAGAAACTCGTTAGACCCTACAGGCTTGCAGGAAGACAGGATAAAGCTATTTTCAGTATTCAGCATTGAAAGGATACTCCTTGTGGTTTCTGCACCTGAAGGAGAACAAAGATGAACAATTACTCCACAGGTAAAAATAAATGCTATACAGTGCTATAGTGGATGGATTATTATTATTATTAACATTATTAACTACAGAACTAATTAAAGAGACTCCTGCTTTTACTAGTCTGTAACCATTTGCACACAAAGACAGCAGTTTCTGACCTTTAAACTAAAGCTTTGTCTGGGTATGTGCTTCCATGGTGCACATTTGCAAGTGGCAGCTCACTCTGCCACTAGTCAGCTCTATAGAAGCTGCCATCAGTTTACTAATATCTCAACAAGAAAAAGAAATCTTAAGTTTAAAACTTGCTAATTGCTTCACTTCTCTAATATGGACATAACCAAAGTTACTAACTAGAACCTTCTTATATTAGGAACTCAATGGTACTTGTAAGAAGCACTGAAAAAACTAAGAATTTGAGGGAAAAAAAGCTGTCACTTACGTGACCATTTCACAAATTCTCCAGTTTCTGTTTAAGCTGAGAATAGTTGCCATCTCTTCTTTAGTCAATTCAAAGTCAAACACCTAACAAGGAAAAAAAAGCTGGAAATCACCTCACTGAACAAATCAAGACTGACAGCAAAGCTCACAAACATAAAGAGCAAGTCCACAGGGGGAGGGATGTTGGTTACGAATGGCTTCAAGGGATGGGAGGGGAAGGAAAAGCCTGCTTTGGATGCCCATGACAGAAAGAATTAAACAACAACATCAAAAAAAACCACCAACCAAAACAAAAAAACCCAAAGCTGCAGTTACATATATTTGCTGTTGCAAGAAGCTTCATACGCATTTAGGTGCGTTCTGCATTTGTTGAAGATACATTTCTTTCCAGTTCCAAATAAAGATCTAGAAGACTTCAATATTCCAGTATACTTATGTTTCTTCTAAAATCCTGATGTCCAACATCAGGAAAATACCAGCAGCTTAGCTGGTTAGAGGAATACACTTCACTGACATTGGGTTTCTTAGCACTTCTTACACTATATAAGCTTCTCTGGCATGCTACTGCACTTGTGCTCCAAGCAAGCCCTCCAGGCCAATTCACCTACTTTCTGCAGAATAGGAGACAACGTAAAGATAACCAATAGTGTTATCAGGACACTGTTTCTAAGACCTCTGTCAACCTCTCTTCTGCAGTTGTAGTTTTCACCACTTCAGCCTTGACTTAGCCCTCAGTATAGGTAAACATGCAGATAGAAAAGAAGGAGGACTCAGGAAGGCTAAGAAAGGATCCTTGCTTGGTCTGCAGGGGAAGGGTCACTTGTAATCACTCACCTTGAAGTTTTCTACAATGCGTTGTGGTGTGACAGACTTGGGGATCACAATCACATTTCTCTGGATCTGGAAGCGAAGGAGAACCTGCAGGAAAGGAGACCATTGGAAGGAAGGACAAGTGTTTTTGCCACAGAAGCTGTGTGTTCATCAGATGTTTTTGCCTGAGATACAGGCACTCACATAGAGATGAGCTTCAAATCATTCCTGTCCTTGTGGTGTAGATAGTGCTTCCTGAAGAGAAAAGGGGGAAGTGACAGAGCCCCTCGTGGGAAGTCTCCTTTCACCTCGCTCATCCAGTTTTGAGATTATGAGTTCCTTATCTTACCATCTAGACATTCAGTAATTTATGCAGGCTTTCATTCTCTGCAACAGGGCCTGAGAGGGGACATGGGAACTGAAGATGACTCAAGAATCTTCATTGAGGGCCAAAGATTTTCTTCCAGCACATGCAGGCTGGCTGCTATGCAGGCTGCAATATTGCTTGTTAACACTACAGAGAACCACTACGGTTTACTGGGAACACATAAACCTGAAAGAGGGTATATAACCCTGTATATTTTCCTTAATGGATATTATTTTCTGGTGCCCACCTACCTGTGCTGGGGTCTTGTTGTGCTTTGCTGCAATCTCTTTAATCTTGGGGTTATCCAGTATGGCAGGCTCCTCTGGTGTGGCCCTATAGAGAGAAAGAAGAAATGGCAGAGAGCTATTCTAAAAGGTTTCTACCTAGAAGGAGTAATTATTGTATATACTCACAACTGCACAATTTCTCCTTCAGAAAGTCTGAAAGTTTTGAACTTAAGCCGTGCTAACCTGTTTATAAATTACCTTTCAGGCCGTCCAAGGGGACAATATGCTGTCACAGTGATCCCTTTGGATTGACAATAGTTGATAAGCTTCTCCTGGGAAAGGTATGGGTGACTCTCAATCTGCCAACACAGGAGCAGACAGGTAGTTGCAGAACTACTGTAATGCTCCAGAGATTTTTTTTCCCCCCCAGATCTTAAGTTTCCTAATTACAGGCTTCCTTCATCTTTGCCTACAGGTGGGCAGTGGGATAATACGAACCCATAATTCTGCAGGGCACTAATTCTTATACTGAGTCCTTGTATGCATTTGGGAGTTTGTTCTGAGAAGTTTCACTAAAATCCTTGGTTACACAATCACAGCTCACATCTGTGTTCTTTATCATCCAGAAAGAATGTTTCACAAGGAAATATTCCTCTATCTGTAAACAGTGCCACAGCAAGGTGAGAAAGCTTCTTAGTCCTTTCAGTACCCAGAATCATAGAGTGGGATTTGAAGTACATACTGTGAGAGTCCACTTTGTTCTCCCTTTTTCCATATTCTCATGCAACTGTAATTAGAGCTTCGTAATTCTTGACAACTATTCACTATTAGCAGCTTACCTGGTTGTTTGCAGGCTTGTATTTCAGTCCTGGCTTGTTCAAGAGTCTTTCAGTCTGCTCATGGTTGAAGTTGGAGATGCCAATGGCTTTTACCAAACCAGCATCCACCAGCTCTTCCATGGCCTAACGGAGAGAGCAGCGAAGTTACTATCCATTATGCAAGACAGGGCCTGAACACATTCTTCCTGATGTTCTTTGTTTCCCTTCACAAGAAGGGAGAAATAACTGGTAGGCTTGCCCAACTTAACTCTCTCAGGGAGAAGTGGGTACTGGTAATTTTCACACTGTCTTCCACTGTCCTCCACCCAAGCCCAAAAATCTTTGTTACGACTGAGAAATTCATGCTGAATTACACAAGGAAAAGTAGATCAGTCTATAATGTACTATTGGGACAGCAGTGGAGAGCTATGCTCTATGATGATGACAAGATTATAACCCGTTTTTATCTTTGCAAAATACCTGTACTTGAGTAGTTCAAGAACTGTACAATTGTATGGTCAAGCAAAGAACTATTTCAACCCTCAGACTGCTCTGCAGCTCCCCTGGAAGTGATCTGAATTTACTTCTGTTCATTCTTTTTAAAGAAATCTGCATCCATGCAGGAACCACACTGTGATTACTGAAATGTCACTGCTCGGGACAGAAGACATGATTCTGTCACTGTGGCTATGCTTACCTCCCACGTTTGCAGAATATCAGCACTGCTGGGTATAGACATGCCTTTGTCATCTGTGGGGAACAGGTCCTCTCCTGCCTGTCAGCAAGACAGAAAATGCTTTAAAAGTCACTTGAGAAGTTTGTCTAAGACAGCAACAGCTCAGGACTAAGACAGCTTAAACTTCTGGTGCAGCCAAGAAGTCTAATTCTTTCTACAGTCATTTCTTCCAGCATTGAATGAAGAATTGGAAGTATTTCTGGCCAACCAAGGCAGATATTTCGGCTGGGTTTCTCAAAGTGACAACTCACTTAAACACCTGTGGGGAAAGAAACCACTCAGATCCAGACTGAGGTAAGAAATTCATACATATCACTTCACATGGTGGTCATTTTCACCCATTTATGAAGAATGGATTCCCCCCTCCCTCCCCAAGAAGTATATCACGGGACTTAGCTTTCAATAAAGGCGATGCATAACTTTGGGCAATACTAAACCAAGTCTGTTGAAAAGAGCTATTATGTACTGTGGCAGTTCTTCCACGGCAAAACTCAAGAATGCATTATCATGCCAGGGAAGTTAGAAAAGCCTTTGAGTGCAAGCTGTGTAAACACAGCAAGACTGAACTGTGTCTAACAACTGAAAATGTCTCCTTGCAGCAGCAAACTCATTTTTATGGCTTTGCTAACAAAGCTAAAATAGAACATGAAGTTAAGCAGGTCAGAAGCAAAGGGCAGGATGGAGACCACTCACAATGAAGCAGGAAAAATAAGGTAAGACTAGAAACATCAAACTCGGACATCAGTCTGAAAGGCTTGAGCTCCACAAAAGCCTCATCTTTTGCAATGCAGGGTTTGTGGAGCAATAGGAAGGCTCCCACAGCAAAGGTTACCTCAGACTATACTGAACTAAGGACTCGGTGATTAAAAGCAGAAATGGAAAACAAAAACATTCTCCTTATTTGATTCTGTAACATGCAGAGAAAATAACCTGTCAGGCAGCAAAACGTAGCCTGCACTCCACAAAACATGATTTTCAGAGAAGCACATTTTGGGTTTGTAAGAGAGAGGGAAAAGAGCCTCGCCTGTGCCTGCAGCTGAGACATCCGCCTCCAGTTTTGTGTCTGTCACAGCCTCTGATAAAAGGGGTATGCAAACAGCATTCTTAAGGATAAAGATCAAGGGTTTTTCTCAGCACTAGTAATTATCGGGTTGTAAAGCCATGTAAGTCTTCAAAAGCAGTGATCATGAAAAAAAAACACGTGCATCCCCATTATCATACCTTGAACCCAAAAGGCCAGTGCATGAGGTAGAGATCCAGATAATCCAGTTTCAGGCTGGCAAGTGTCTTCTGGCAAGCTCCTTTCACCAGAGGCTTTTCAAAAAACGTGCACCACAGCTGGAGATAAAAAGACAAGCCACATCATGACCTCCTGGGTCAGACCTCGAAGGCCTCGCATTCCTACCCAATGGCTGCAACAGAACCACTATCAGTAGACATCTGAGAACTATAAACTGTAGCACTGTGGTTATGGGATGAAACCAGAGGTGTACCAAGAGTCATTTCATTTGCACTGTTTCACCGTGACACTGCATAGGAATACTCCAAGTCTTGAGATTTTTTTGTTAATTATAGCATTATCACTGGTCAAGCAGGCCAGTCTCTACCCAAGGCCATCAGCTGTTTACCTTACTGACAATGAAGAGGTCCTCTCGCTTCACAACACCTTCCTTGATTTTCTGCTGGATTCCATCCCCAACCTCCTTCTCGTTCTGGTACACATAGGCACAGTCAAAGTGACGGTATCCAGCATCGATTGCAGCCATCACTGCAGATTCTACCTTACCCGGTGGTGCCTGGACAAGATAAGGATACAATACATTATGGCTTGGGACCCCTTGCATGCTGTTTCTGAGGTAGGCAGAGAAACACTGAAAGAAAGACATTTCAGAGTTCTTCCAATACACTTTTTTTTAAGCCTGTGCACACGGCATGTAGAGGCACCGGGGCTAGAGCCAGCCTCCAGACATCCACCTGCTGTTCCCGTGCGGGTCCCAGCTTCGTCCAGCAGAGGCCCCGCAGAACCAGACCGAAGCTCTTCCCCACGCTACCGCCCAGAGGCCGCAGCAGCTGCCGGCCAGGAGGGCTTCAGCTCGGCGGAGGCAGCTCAGCCACCCGTACCCAGAGAGGGAGACACAGAGCCGCCACTGCCGGGCCACCTCCTCCGGGCGCTATAAACCGCGGGAGCTCCATTACCTTCCAGGTGCCCAACCCCACCATAGGGATCCTAGCCGCGGTTCCCAGCCGCACGCAGGTCGCCATGCTCGACCCGAAGTCCCCTGTCGCTCGCCGAGGCCTTTAAGCCCGGCCCCGCTGTGGGCGCTGCCTTCTGTCGCCTAACCCCGGAGTGGGGAGCTCCGCCTTCCTGAGCGGTACCGCTGTGTGCTGGTGGGCTGGCCCGTGTGTGTCGTATGTGGCCCGGTCTTGCCTCTGCTCAGCTTACGTCTAGGGGGACGGACTGGTGCTAGGGAGGAGTCAAGGAAAACTGAGTTAAAAAGAAGTTTGTTTTGGATGCTGGGAGACGATTTTATTTTATAGTGTTTATAAAGCAGCAGGAAAACAGTGAGTGTTTCTGGGTGTCACAGTGATCACGCCATCCCTTTTCTCTGGATGCCTCTCCCACGCGACACAGCCAGGCCCTTTTTGCTTTGTGTAACTGAAGGTAGAAAAGATGATGAGTTTTTAGTCACAGCGCAGAAGGGATGGGAGTAGGGATGACAAGAGGTGAGCTTTAGCACATGATGTAGATGTCATTTAAATGGTAGCAGAGTAATGCATCCATTTGCACAAAAGTTGCTCAGAACCCAGATGATGGAACGAAGGGTGTATTTTAATGTTTGTACTCACGGGTGCAGAACTAAAGCTGTGTGTGACAGCATCGCTGCTATGGAATTTCCTCATCAATCTCTTAGCAGATTGAATTGTATATTATGTCCTGAAGAGTTTATAATGTTGAGAAGGTGAAGATCTTTCTTCTCTCCCCTTTTCATAAAAAGCAAAAGAGTAAAGAGTGTTTCACTGGGTATTCCTATTTTTGCAGACACATTTAGCAAGGTCAGAGCATGAAGTTTTCCAGCCTGGCTTGTACCTAAAATTCTTCACAGAGTGGCATTTGGGTACATGTAGTGTCCACTTCATTCTCCCTCTTTCCACACACTCAAGCAACTTGAATCTGATTTTATAATCTTAATAATTCTCCCTGAAAACTATGCACTGGGGTCACTATTAGTGGCTCACTTGATTTGTTTGCAGCTCTATGACCATCTACTTTATTCTCTTTATCTCACTGTCATTTTCCTTACAGTGATCTCTGGCTGACATTTTAGCTGTTTTCCCCCAGTATGACAAAGTTCCATTGCTTCTTATGCCATAGTGAGCAACTTTCTGTTGCAACACACTATAAGTCAAGCCAATTTACATGAAATGCCAGAAAATGTCCTTGCACCTGGTGTATACAAAGATAAAGGAAGTCTAAAGGTGCTTCAATGAAGCAAGGATCATTCAAAAACAAGACTAATTCATGTACCAAGCAAAGCTAAACTAGAAAATCTTAGAACGAGCACAAATAAATTCCTTTTTGCGAAACTAATATAGTGGTCCTTAAATTAAGATATATTGACCCCAATTGCAAAACCAGCCTATTTCAAAGTTAATTTTATTTAAAATAAGGGAGATTTCTTATGCAATGGTGGATGTCTGTTTATTTGTGTGGTACCTCAGCCTTGGTTTGTGCTGATGCAGGACTGAAGGCACCTGCGGAATAGTGATTCATGCATTCAAGATGTCCTCATTTTCTGCAGAGCAGTTCTGCCCAGAAACTTCAGAAATCCTCCTCTCTTCTGATAAGCAGAAAATTATTAGACCCCACGTTTTATTCCATTGGACAATACTCCTTCCATCTTCCAAAGACTGAACTCTGACAAAATCTATGGAATAAATGTCCTTTGACTTTGACAGCAATAGTGCAGATGCAGTAATGAAGCTGGATACACAGCTCAAAGCTAGAGGAGTGGCACATGAAACACCAGAGGTTCAGAGAAGGCCAGGTTACAAACAGCATCAGTATTCTGCATGGAAAGGGTACTCCTTGTGTGCTCTGGCCCTGAAAGAAATAAAAAAGAGAAAGTTCTTTTAATGGCAAAGTCATGTGTTACATAGAGATGTGTTTGGTGCGTGGAGGATCTGCCATGGGGGGATTTTAAGGGGCCTTGGGCAACCTGATGTAGTGGTTGGCTTCCCAGCCAATGATGAGGAACTTGGAACAAGGTGATCTTTAAGGTCCCTTCCAACCCAAGCCGTTCTATGAGTTTATGATTCTATGATTCTATAACTCTGTGATCTAAATTGTATAATTGCCAGAAGAACTTGTGAAGATATGCATTCTCATTTCTCTAATGTGGAGAAAGGCAGAGTAATTTCTCAGAATCCATCTTCTGTAGTTAATGTCAGAGAATTTCCTGGAAACTGAAATGTTTTTCGTTTTTTCCTTTACTTTCAAAATGAACATATTTACCTGTCTGATGAAAAAATATTTCTGGGACATACCTTTTATTATTTGAATTAGTAAATTTTCACAATAAATTGAATTTCATGCCGCCTAGTAGCTCTGACAGAAACTTCACTGTAGAGGTAATTCAGAAGGTAAGACTTGAAAGTAACAAGTTGATGTCACTTACTGGAGCACTTGACAGATCCTCCAGTTCCTGTTAAAGCTGAGAAGAGTTGCCATCTCTTCTGTAGTCAATTCAAAGTCAAAGACCTGATAAGAGAAAAAGCTGGAAATCACCTCTTTGAAAGAAATGGAACAGCGAGAAGGAGATAGGCTGAGAAAGTGGATTCAGAGTGAAAGATTCATTTTCCATCATGGACTGCTGACTTAAGAGATAAGAGGACTGCACTTATTATGAACACAAGAACTATTTTATAAGCATTGCTTGTTCTACATAGGTTGCTCCGGAAGAAATGCCTCCTACTTACTTTCCTGGAAAGTACAACAGATACAAAGAGCACAATAACACTAATTGATAGAGGAGATTTCGCAGCTATTTTTCAATGTAGTAACTATCATTAGCAGTGCATTTTCACTAGTGATGAACAAGAGCCTGCATGCTGTGCTTATATAAATCTGTTCCAGCAGAGGAGGTGCAGTGTTGTTTTGCTAGTGCTGAAACTCACCATCTCGTTGTGACTTTGATCTAGACTTTGATCTCCATAAACATTCAGCAATTGTAGATGAATGTTAATGGCTGCAATTTTTTTCCCTGCATGCAGGAATTGATTTTCATGCGTTTTGCTTTGTGTGCACTTCCATTTCAGGTATCAGTATGTTAGACTGCTCCTCTGCTGCTGTTTGTAATGTAACAACAGTACGTAATAGAATCCTATTGGGAAGGTTCAGCCCCTACTGCCATACTACCATCATCCACCTCTGATGGTGTGGGCCAACATAATGAGATGAGAGACAGTGCATTATGAGTAGCTCTCATACATCAGATTTTTCTTCCTTGTTACAACATTTGGTCTCCAATCAAGCTCTGATTAATCCTTGAAGCCACAGAATAAGTAATGCAATAAAAGTCCTCACTAATCGTATCCTTTGCTTAGCCCTCAGTAGAGATAAACAGAGAGAAAAAGTCCTGTGGTCCTATCTGAGTAGGACTTGGCTGAGAAAGGCTCCCTGCTTGTTTTGTGGGGAGAACTGATGCCAGGCCACTCGTGTTTGCTAACCTTGAAGTTCTCCACAATGCGTTGTGGTGTGACAGACTTGGGGATCACAATCACATTTCTCTGGATGTGGAAGCGAAGGAGAACCTGCAGGAAGAGACCACTGGATCAGAGAGAAGGCAGGTGGAGATGTTGCCGTAGGAACTGAGCATGTTTAACAGCAGTTTGCCTGAGCTACAGCTACTTTTGTAGAGCTGCCTTTCAAGTCATTCGGGTGGATTTAGGTTTTATCTCCTCCTGAGGTATTATTTTTTGTAATGAATGTGTTACAGAAGTAGTACCCACCATCCAGCACCCACCTACCTGTGCTACTGTTTTGTTGTGCTTGGCTGCAATCTCTTTAATCTTGGGGTCATCCAGAAGAGAAGGATCCTCTGGCTTAGCCCTACGCAAAGAGCAGAATATCAATGGCAAGAAACCTCCACAGGCACAGCTGTCCTAGCAAAAGCTATCTGCATCTTGATGAATCATTAATTGAGTTGTAGAAGCAATAGTTCAAGCAAAATTTATGCCAGCTCCCTTGCAAAATGCCAGTGATCTTACCATGGTCTGTCAGGAGAGCCAAAGGGACTATATGCTGTCACAGCAATCCCTTTGGAATGGCAGTAGTTGATCAGCTTCTCCTGGGTCAGGTATGGATGACATTCGATCTGGAAACACAAGAGTGCAGAGGATGATGGTGACAGAACCTTTGAAGAGTTGCTGTGTGCAAATGCATATCACCTAGTGCATGCAGAAGACATACATCCTCCATTTTCTCATAAAAACCTATAATCATGTAAAGTTTTCACCCAGTTTGTCAACAGGGTTTTCATCAAACTCAGCTCCTTTTTCTTTATCTTTTCAGAAAGAATGTTTCTGTAAGAACTACGTCTGCATTTGCAAACTGTGGTTCATCAAAGTGAGAGACAAAAATTGAGTACCCAGAAATGCTCATACATCTGGATTAAGCATAAATGCCTTCTTCACACTGTTCTCCTTTTCCATATCCCCATTCAATGGATCAGGTCTTCATAGTCAATGAAGACCTGAAGTGTATGTGTGGTCACTCACCAGCTTACCTGGTTGTTTGCAGGCTTGTATTTCAGTCCTGGCTTGTTCAAGATTCTTTCAATCTGTTCGTGGTTGAAGTTGGAGATTCCAATGGCTTTTGCCAGGCCAGCATCTACCAGCTCTTCCATGGCCTAGCAGAAGGAGGAGCAAAGTCATCATCTGGTATATAAGACGAGTCCTGAGGATGCTCTTCTGTGGCATGATTCCAGTTTTCTTAAGATGCACAGATTAACTGTTAAGACTCACATTGCTCCCTGATTGAAATGCGGGAGCCATCTCCCCCAGGCTCAGAGTCTCACTTGATATTGTGAAAAATCACACCACATTGAATGAAGAAAAGGACAATGATACTTCATAATATCTTGTACAAACGTAGAAAGGTTGTGCCCCAGGCTATAGGTAAGCTAGAATGTCTTTATTCCTGCAAAATGTGTTTGAGCATTTCAAGAACAGCCTGAGGACTTGTGGTGAACTGGACAGTTGTTATGGTCAAGCTGAGATCTTCTTTCAAATCTTGTGTGGTCTGCAGCTTCCCTAGAAGAAATTTTGGTACTCTCTGTGGGTTATTAAACCCTCAGAGCACAATAGTGTGGAAGTAATGACTAAGCATGCAGACATCTACCTTATATTACCTTTAATTCTTTCCAAGTAAATGTATGTACATGAGAGAATAGTTCTTTGATTGTTGAATGCAATGAAAATGTGGAAAGGACTGTAAAAGACAGAGAAAACTGGGCTGCTTCTGTGGTTGAACTTACCTCCCATGTTTCTAGGAGGTCAGTGTTGCTAGGTATAATCATGCCATTGTCATCTGTGGGAAACAGGACATCGCCTGCCTGTCAGAGTAGATAAAAGATGTCTGTAACATTCCCTTTAAGGAAGCTGGCTTCATAAGAAAATCTAACAGGAGTATAGGAAGTAAAAGCTAATAGTACATGAAAAAACCCCGCATGTTAATTCCCATCATAAAAGGTACAGTCTTCAACCACTTCTTTTTAATCTCAGCAATGTCATGGCATTCTTGCTCTCAGCTGTCTCAGTTATGTCAGGAAATTCTGCTGGATCCCTCATTTACCCTTCCTGCAGAGGGTACATTTCAAATTCTTTGTAGTTGTGTGAGGGAGAGCTGTGTAAGATGCTTGCAGCTGGGAGGCTTGAGCTTTGTTCAAGTTCTTCCTCCGTGTTGGGGATATAAAGGCCCCAAAGCAGTGTTCTCATAGTGACAAATCCAGAGCCTGGCTCACATGGGCAAAATAGAACTGAATGAGCAACTCCAGAGAGATGTAGTATTTCAGGACAGGAACAGCAGAGATGCTGAAACCATAGCTGGCAGTTCTGAAGATCCCACCCAAGAAAGTAAGTCAGTGGAAATGCCATTACTGTACCTTGAAGCCAGAAGGCCAGTGGATGAGATAAAGATCCAGGTAATCCAGTTTCAGGTCGGCAAGAGTTTTCTGGCAGGCGCCCTTCACCAGATGTTTTTCATGAAACGTGGAAAACAGCTGGAGAGAAAAGGCCAAGACACGGTCATCAGAGAATTGTGAGCCACAGTACTGAAAGAAGAACTGAGTTGCTCCACAGTCACCTGCCATCACAGTGCTCATTTCCTCTTCTGTTCGTCAGGGTACCAGTAGCACACTGATTGTGCCTCTGTATCAACCCACTACCTCATGTGATCTCAGAGCTACCTGTCACTGATTTCTAACCTTTCCAGTGCTACCTGGCCCTCCATCTCTTTTCCTGCTCTCCTTCAAACCAAGGGTGCCCATGCTGTGCAGGTGGTGTCTGAGCTCCAGCATGAGCTGGGGCATGAGGTGCAGGGCCATGTCCTTCCTCATCCCACAGCACTTCTTCCCTTCTGCAAAGTGCCAGGCTGTGATGCTGAAGCTCACAGTGAGTTGGGTGGAGGAGGAGTGGCTGTTCTTCAGGGATATGTATAGAAGGAGCCATTCACAGGGAGAGAATGAACTGAAGAAAGGAAGGGAGGAAGGGCTTCCCCTTGGCTGTGGAGTCAGATCCCTGTGAGCACAGTGTTGTCTTCTCTAGGTGAGTTCAGGCTGAATGGGGAGCAGCCTGTCAGTGAACTGGGAAGAAAAGAGGGTTTCTGCCCTCCTTTGCTCACAACTCAGCAAAACTGTTGTCCCTGTCTACCGGGTGCAAGAAAATCACAATTGGTATGAGGAATGTCAAGCAGTATCAGTGATCATATTCTTCCTGAGACCCCATAGGGACTGGGGTGAAGCAGTAAGCTTGCATCAGGAGTGACTGATGATAGGATGATAGGAGCAGCTTCATCCTGCAGCGTGAAACTTGACTCTAAGCTACCTTCTCTGCAGTGACCATAAGCAAAGCATTTCCCAACCGCTTCTTTGTGATGGAAGGCCATCAGCTGTTTACCTTACTGACAATGAAGAGGTCCTCTCGCTTCACAACACCTTCCTTGATTTTCTGCTGGATCCCATCCCCAACCTCCTTCTCGTTCTGGTACACATAGGCACAGTCAAAGTGACGGTATCCAGCATCGATTGCAGCCATCACTGCAGCTGTCACTTGCCCTGGTGCGGACTGAAATCAACAACGATTACTTAATAAGTTCATAGCAGTGCAGTTTGAATGCCTGTTTCCTAACAAAAGAGGAATGTGAAAACTACTTTACAGAGAGTAACCCTCCCTGCTACTATTTTTGTTGCAGGAGCAGTGCTCTGAAACTCAGATCCTGCCTCCAGGCATTTCTGCACAGCTCCTCTCTCACGCAGCCCAGTCCCACAGCCAGGCAGAGCGGAAGCATGCGAGCTTGGTGCCAGGGAGCTCTGCAGTACGAAAGCTTTTCTCTCCAGCTGTTACCTTCCATGTGCCCAGCCCCAGGATGGGCATCTTGGCTCCGGTGTTCAGCTGCACGTAGGTCGCCATGGCCCCTCGCGCTGCCAGGCCAGCTGTGTTGTGGCTGCTTCCTGCCCAGCCTGTTTAATAGTGACGGTGCTGCCCCTGGGCGGGGGGAGGATGGAGGAGCTGCGCTTGCTCTCTGAGCTCACACGTGTCCAGCAACAATGCTGCACATTTTTTTCAGCTCACACAAGTTAATGTGTAAGCTGAAGTCATTCAGGAGCTGGAGAAGTGATCACCAACAGAAGGCTTGGCTGTGCACACCCGATAAGCCTTTACTCCCAGTCAATTTCTTTATCAGAAGGAGAGCTGTGTGTTGCTGTGCTTTGGTCTGGTTTGTGCTTGTGCAGGGCCTTACCCCTAGGCACAGTTTTTTGCATGCATTTTTATTGTGATTTATAACACTTCTAAATGTGTCTCAGTTGGTTACTGCCTCTTTGAGATAGTGGCACTTTGTCCCATGAGTTGGCATTATTAAAGCCAGAGGTTGCCCAACAAAAAAACATTCAACTGGAGCCCCAAGGTGTGGCATGGAACGTCTCATAGAGCCATGCTGTGCTGCTGCGCTCTTAGCTGGGAGACTCAGGTAAAGGCAGGGCCTATGCCTCAGTCCCACTGTTTTTGTTCCGACCTGGCAGAGCCTGGTGCCCCTAAGTGCATCTGATGGTGCAGACGGTTGGTGAAACACCTGGGGCAACTTAATGAAGTTGTTCCCTCTGTCCGCAGGTAATGTTATCTGCACTTCACAGAACATAAGGAAAAACATTAGGAAACATAACATAAGGAAAAACATTTTCTCACAGAGTGGTCAGGCACTGGAATGGCCTGTCCTGGGAGGTGGTGGAGTTGCCGTTCCTGGCAGTGTTCAAGAGGCATGTGGTACAAGGAGCTACGGGACATGGTTTAGTAGCTCGTGGTAGCAGTGGTAATGGGAGGATGGTTGTACCATATGATCTTGTAGGCCCTTTCCAACCTTGTGATTCAATGATTCTATGATAACAGGAGCTGAGGCACATGATAAACATCACTGCAGAGCACGTGTGGTTAAGTTCAGAAGTCAAAGTGTATCCTTGGTGTTTTCATAATCATAAGAGGACCAAATTTCTTCCTGTGAATTGTTCTTCTCACTTGTAATTCTTCCAGTTTATTGGTACAGGCTTCATCAGGCATGTCCAACCTGCAGCCCGTGCCCTGCTGCTGCATCATCCTGGTGGCAGCTTTGCCCCACGGAGCAGCCCAGCCCTGCCCCGGGACACAGGGAGGGCACCGTGCAGTGCTGACAAATAATATGGCACTATGGTTCTTCTGCAAGGAAATCATGTCAGTTGTCAAAGAGGACAATTTCAAAACACCTGTGCAGGAACACGCTACCAAAACTGATGGCGAGTCTACTCTGCAATGCATGGAAAACAAGACTGATACAATGTGTCCTGATCAAACAAGGGATTTTTCTAAGATCAGTTTGTCTCACCTGCCTGTGGGCAGGTGAACTGAAGAAATAGGAGAACCTATAAAAAAATTGTAGAGTAAAGCTGCTAATTTCAAATTTTACACTTTGACGACAGATGAAAGTGGTAATGCTTCAGACGTGGCTCAATTTGGCATTTTCATTAGCGGTGTCGGTAAGAAATATAATGTCACTGAAGAAATTGCTTCTTTGGTGCCATTGAAAGGCACAGATTGATTTGCATGAGAGAGTGAAAAAATAGATGAAAGCAATTTTCTTTCACATTTGTCAACAGAGTTGATGTAGCTCCCAATGGTGTTCCAGCGATGGTACAAAAGAGGGACTTAAAAAATTAATAGAAGGTGATGCAGTTACCTCCAGTAATTTACATTTGATGAACTATCACTGCATCAGCACCTCTCCTACGTAGATAGGTTGAAGGAACTGGGCTTGTTCAGCCTGGAAAAGAGAAGACTACGAGGAGGCCTCATTGTGGCCTTCCAGAATTTAAAGGAAGCTTATTAACATGAAGGAAATCAACTTTTTACACGGGTAGATAGTGGCAGGACAAGGGGGAATGGTTTTAAACGAAAGGAAGGGAGATTTAGATTAGATGTCAGGGGGAAGTTCTTCACTGAGAGAGTGATGAGGCTCTGGAACAGACTGCCCAGAGAGGTTGTGGATGCCCCATCTCTGGAGGTGTTCAAAGCCAAGTTGGATGGGGCCCTGTGCATTCTTGATCTAGCAGCTGGCAGTCCTGTCTGTGGTTGTGGGATTGGAACCTGATGATTCTTGAGGTCCCTTCCAAAGTAAGCCATTCTGTGATTCGATGATCAGACGGCAAGCAAATTTGTGCTGTCATTTTTTTGTGCTGTCATTTTCTGAGCAACACCAAATGAGGTGTTTTAGTGACAAAAGGAGTCATAACTTGCCATCAAGAGGGTAACTGAAGGGACATGAAAGAGGAGGAGGGAGTCAATAAACCTGTGAGACAGGAGCCAAGAAAGCCCTGGAGGCACTACTGTAGGTGGTAATGACTTCAGAGAGGATATTTAGGCTCACTGTTCAGTCAGTATGGTGAAAATATGCTGCTCTACTAAGATATTAATTAGGAGATGCTTAGTGTCTGCAAATGGCTCCAGCTTTCCTAACATGTCTCATTTATACTGCTCTTTGAGTACATTTGAGATCAGAATAAAGAATACAGACAAGTTAGGAGCTGGAAGGAAATAAGTCGTCACTTGAAAGACCATGTCACAGATTGTCCGTATTCTGTTTAAGCTGGGAAAGAGTGTTTCACAGTGTGTTCCTCTACTTGCATACAAGGGTTTATCAAGGTGAAGTTTCCCAGTCTGTCTGTGGTATGCATTGGTTTGTTTAGCCATAAGGAGTAGCACATTAGTTTAAGAACCAGTGTGTTAGTTTAGCAAAAGGAATCCATGAGTGAGAGTTCCAAAATTTTCCATTTCTACTTTAGTGGGTGAGCAGTCTTGTTTTCCTCATTAATTTTGCTCTGGGGATTTAATAGAGTATCTTTTGCCTCACCGATTTTGCCTCACAAGAAACACAGGAGTCGTAATAGATTATTTTTATCTGAAAAAGAATGAATATGCATGCCAGTGTACTGCAGGTGTGTGTCTGAACTGTTACATGCAGTAACTGAGCTCTGAGAAAGCAAGCTTGATGATTAAGTTGCCTGGTACGTATCGTAAGGAATTAAGGAATGCCACTTTCTAACACCACATTGGAGTTACAGAGTTTTCTTCCTGGATTTCAGATGACATTTGTGCCCAGATTCTCAGCAGAGTGGCACTTGGAGAGCATGGAGTGTTCACTTTGTACTCCCTCTTTCCACATCCTCGAGCAACTTTAATCAAATCTTCATAACCCTTGAGAACTACACACCTGGCTTGACAATTATTAGCTTTATTGGTTGTTTGCATGTTTATATTTTAGTCCTTTTCTTGTTTTGGATTCTTTCAGTCTTCTCACAGTTAATGCTGGAGATTCCAATGGCCTTGACCAGAACAGCATCAACCAGCTCTTCTGTGGCCAGAGTGGAGCAAAGTCATTATCCATGATGCTAGGCAGGGCCTGAATGCACTCTTCCTGATGTTCTTTGTTTCCCTTCAGGAAAGAACTGGTGAGCTTGCCCAAGTTGATTCTCTTGTGGAAAGTTGAGTATTGGTCATTTTTGTCCTGTGCCTGACATTGCACCCATATCCAAATCTCTTTGGTTAAACAGAGAAATTCACACTGTGTTATACAAAGAAAGTAACACCACCCATCCGGTATTTCTAGCCAGCATATCCCAATCATGGCAGGTATTTGTGCTGGGCCCCTCAAAGTGATGACTCACCCAAACACCTGCGGGGAAAGAAACCACACAGATCCATGCACAGGCAAGAACAATGCTTGTACACATCAAAGTAGAAAGAGATTAACATTGTCAGTGGCAGCAGTTATTGGGCAGTAAAGCCATGTAAATCTTCAGAAGCAGAGGTCATGATAAAGCCAAGTGCGTTACTATTCGTATTCCTCAAGCCCCAGGGGTCAGTGCATGAGGCAGAGATCCAGGTAATGTAGTTCCAGACTGGCATCCAGCAGGTTCCTTCCAGCAGCGGTTTTTCAAAAACTGTGCACTTTGCAATCAACTGTTCCCCATTTTCATTTATAAGGATGGCCAAGAAAGCCCACGACCACCCCGTCCTCTGGGACATGCAAAGAGCAGATTGTATTGTCCCAAGGTGCTCGAAACCTCATCTTCCTCACACAGAGAGAAGTGTGAGCTGAACTACAGGAGCAAGCACTGGTTTGTTCCAAAGGCACGAACCACCAGCCAAGAAGAGAGGTTTAACATTCACAGGTAGTTTATTCAATTTCAGAAAGAAAGCTCCCTGCCACCCCAACCCCTGCACCATCATTTCAGCCAGTAATGCTTTCACCCTTTAAAGTTACTTTGCGCTGGGGCAAGACTGAAGGCACTTGCTTAATAGTGGTTCAAGCTGTCCTCGTTTTCTGCTTAGCAGTTCTGCCCAGATACTTCAATAATACTCCTCTCTTCTGATAAGCAGAAAATTATTGCATCCCACATTTTGTTCTGTTTTGCAATCCTCTTTCCATCTTCCAAGGAATGAACTCAGACAAATCAATGGAATAAATGTCCTTTGACTTCACTGGCAGCAATAGGGCAGATGCAGTAACAAAGCTGGATACAGAGCTCAAAGCCAGAGGAGAGGCACATGAAACACAAGGGGTCTATTGAAGGTAAGGTTACAAAGAGTATCAGTATTCTGCGTGGAAAGGGTACTCCTTGTGTGTTCTGGCCCTGAAAGAAATCAAGAAGAGAAAGTTCTTTTATAATGGCAAAATCATGCGTTACACAGAGATGTGTTTGATGCACAGAGGAGCAACTGAAGGGAGATTTTAAGGGGCCTTGGGCAACCTGATGTAGTGGTTGGCATCCCAGCCAATGACGAGGAACTTGGAACAAGGTGATCTTTAAGGTCCCTTCCAACCTGAGCTGTTCTATGATTCTATGAGTCTGTGATTTTGTGATTTTATGATTTTATGATTCTGTAACTCCATGATCTGAACTATGTAATTGCCAGAAGAATGTGTGAAGATATGCATCCTAATTTTGTAAGGCAGAGAAAGACAAAATGATCTGTGAGAACACATCCTTTGTAGTTGAGGTTAGAGAGTTCCCTGGAAACTGAGTTGAAAATTATTATGTGGTCAGCTGTTTCTTTCCTTTGATTTCAAAGTGAGCATATTTACCTGTCTGTTGCAAAAGTATTTTTCTGTTATCTGAATTAGTCACTTATCTCAATAACTTGAATTTCATGCTGCCTAGTAGCTCTGACAAAAACGATGCTGTAGAGGCAATTCTAAAGGTGAGACTTGAAAGTAAAGAATCAGTGTCACTTACTGGCTCAGTAAACCCATCCTCCAGTTCCTGTTAAAGCTGAGAAGAGTTGCCATCTCTTCTTTAGTCAATTCAAAGTCAAAGACCTGACAAGAGAAAAAGCTGGAAATCACCTCTTTGAAAGAAATGGAACAGTGTGAAGAAGATAGACAGGCTGAGAAGGTGGATTAATTGTGGTGGATCTATTTTATGTCATGGACCACTGACTTAAGAGATAGAGGAGTGCACTTTTTATGAACACAAGAACTTCTTTATGAGCACTGGTTATTCTATGGCAGGTTTTTCTGCTGTGTTACTGTTCTTAGCCTCCAAAAATGCTCAGAATCATCCTTTAGTAGAGGTAAACAGACAGATAGAAAAAGCCCTGTGGTCCTATATGGGTAGGACTTGGAAAGACTGAGAAAGGCTCCCTGTTTGCTCTGTGGGGAGAAGTGATGCCAGGTTGTTCGTAATTACTAACCTTGAAGTTCTCCACGATGCGCTGTGGTGTGACAGACTTGGGGATCACAATCACATTTCTCTGGATCTGGAAGCGAAGAAGAACCTGCAGGAAGAGACCACCAAATCAGAGAGTAGGCAGGTGGTGTTACCACAGAAACTGAGTGTGATCAACAGTGGTTTGCCATATGTGCAGCCACCTTTATTCAGCAGTGTTTTAAGTCATTCCTGTGATATGACCTGCTCCCTGATGAGCAAAAAGGGGAGTGGTGGGTCTCCACATGGGAGGCTTCCTGTCCAATCCAGTTTTGAGATAGTCGGTTATTTTCTTTCTTATCTGGACTTTCAGTAATTTCTACAAGGCTATCACTCTATTTAGCAGAACTTGAGAGGGGAAGTGATGCTTGAAGATGCGTCAAGAATCTTTTCTTTGTTTATGGCCAAAGAAATAAGAGTTGCATGTATTGCGAGCCATACAAGGAACAAGCTGCATCACTAGGGATAATCAGAGGAGTGCCACAAGTTGTAGAGAACGGATTTATGTTTTATCACCTCCTCAGGCATAATTATTTTTAATGACAGCATTATGGGAAGCAGTACCCACCATCCAGCACCCACCTACCTGTGCTGCACTTTTGTTGTGCTTGGCTGCAATCTCTTTAATCCTGGGGTCATCCAGAGGTAAAGGATGCTCTAGCTGAGTCCTGTACAAATAAAAGAATGTCAGTGTCAGGAAACCTCCACAGGAACAGCCAGCGTAGAAAACAGATATCTGTGTATTGTGATGAATGATTAATGGAGTTGTAGCAGCAAAAGTTCATACAGGATTCATGCCGGCTCCTTTGCAAAATTTCAGACAATCTTACCGTGGCCTGTCAGGAGAGCCAAAGGGACTATATGCTGTCACAGCAATCCCTTTGGATTGGCAGTAGTTGATCAGCTTCTCCTGGGTCAGGTATGGATGACATTCGATCTGGAAACACAAGAGTGCAGAGGACGATGGTGGCAGAACAGCTGTGATATTGCTGTGTGTCAATAATTATCACCTAATGCAGTGAGAGGCTGTCTTCTGCACAAATGGATTAATGTCTTGGTGATAGCATGCATCCTTCATACGCTCTGAAAAACCTTTATCTTGTAAAGTTTTATCCAGTTTGTCTGCAGGGGTTTCACGAATCCCTGCTGTGTTTTCTTTATCTTTCTAGGAAGAATGTTTCATGAGTAAATACATCTGCCTTTTTATACAGCAGTTCATCAAAGTGAGAGACAAAAGGTGAGTATGTCAGTGCTTTTTGTACCCAGAAATACACATAGATCTGGATTAAGGATAAACGCCTTCTTCACATTCTTCTCCTTTTCCATATCAGCTTACCTGGATGTTTGCAGGCTTGTATTTCAATCCTGGCTTGTTCAAGATTCTTTCAATCTGCTCGTGGTTGAAGTTGGAGATGCCAATGGCTTTTGCCAGACCAGCATCCACCAGGTCTTCCATGGCCTAGCAGAAAGAGGAGCAAAGTCATCATCTGGTACAGAAGACAGATCTTGAAGATGATCTTCTGTGACACAATTCCCTGTTTCATGAGAAGCACAAAGTAACTATTTAGACCCACAGTGCTCCCTGATCTAAAGGCTGGTACCATCTCCCCCAGGCTCAAAGTCTCAATCCTTGACATAGTGAAAAAATCACACCACATTGCATGCTGTACAGGCATGACTGGGTTGTGCCCCAGGCTGTAGGTAAGCTCAGAACCTAGAATGTCTTTACTCCTGCAAAATGTGTTTGAGCTGTTCAAGAACTGCCTGAGGACTTGTGGTGAACTGGACAGTTGATACAGTCAAATTGAGAATGTTTTCCATCTTCTATGTGTTCTGCAGCTTCCAGAAAAGAGATTTAGGTTCTCCCCATGTGTTAGACACTGAGAGAACAGCAGTGTGGAAGTAACGATTAAGCACAGAGAAATGTGCCTCCTATTACCTTAATTTCCTTCCAAGTAAATGTGTATGCATGAGAGAACCGTTCTGTGATGGCTGACTGCAATGAAAATGTGGAAAGGACTGTCAAAGACTGAGAAAACGGGACTGCTTCTGTGGTTGAACTTACCTCCCATGTTTGTAGGAGGTCAGTGTTGCTGGGTATGATCATGTCTTTGTCATCTGTGGGAAACAGATCCTCTCCAGCCTGTGAGCATGGAATAAAGATGTTTGTAGCATTACCTTCAAGGAAGTTAGCTTTGTAAGGAAATGCAACATGAGTATAGGAGGCTAAAGCTGAATGAAAGAAAAACAATCACTTTAATTCTCTTTATAAGATAATAAAATTTTGAACCATTTCTTCATTTTAATTCAGGCAGGATCAGGGCATCTTTGCCATCAATTAGATCTACCTCCCCCATTATCAAGAGGACAGAAGACACTGTGCATGCAGTGTGCATGTGGCTGAAATAGAACTGAATGAGCAGCGCGAGAGAGATGTGATATTTCTAGACAGGAACAGCAGTTGTGATGAAAGCATTGCTGGCAGCTCTGAAGATCCCACCCAAAAAAGCAAGCCAAAGCAAATGCCATTACTGTACCTTGAAGCCAGAAGGCCAGTGGATGAGATAGAGATCCAGGTAATCCAGTTTTAGATCAGCAAGAGTTTTCTGGCAGGCTCCCTTCACCAGATGCTTTTCATGAAATGTGGACCATAGCTGGAAATAAAAAGCCAAGCCATAGTGTGATCTCCTGGGTTAAAAGTCTGGGTGCCCTTTCATAGGGAACAGGAATGCTCCACCTTCTTTGGAAGGCCACAGGGAATAAAGGTATCTGACTCTGTGGGCAGAAAACTGGATGCCCAGGACCTCATGTTCGTTGTGCAGCAGAGAAGTGTGAGCAACACTGCTGGAGCAAGAACTGAGGTGCTCTACAAGCACTACTGCTGCAACACATGCCTTCTCTGCTGTGCTCTGTCATCATGAGTGTGCCAGTAGCACACTGGTAATGCTTCTGTATTAACTCACTACCATGTATGATCTCGCAGCCGTGCGTCACTGATTTCTAACTTTCTTGTTGCTACCTGGCCCTCCATCTCTTTTCCTGCTCCCCTTCAAACCAAGGGTGCCCATGCTGTGCAGGTGGTGTCTGAGCTCCAGCAGGGGCATGAGGTGCAGGGTCGTGTCCTTCCTCATCCCACAGCACTTCTTCCCCTCTGCAAAGTGCCAGGCTGTGGTTCTGAAGCTCACAGTGAGTTGGGTGGAGGAAGAGTGGCTATTCTTCAGGGATTTGGATAGAAGGAGCCATTCACAGGGAGAGAATGAGCTGAAGAAAGGAAGGGAGGAAGGGCTTCCCCTTGGCTGTGGAGTCAGGTCCCTGTGAGCATAGTGCTGTCTTCTCTAGGTGAGTTCAGGCTGAATGGGGAGCAGCCTGTCAGTGAACTGGGACGAAAAGAGGGTTTCTGCCCTCCTTTGCTCACAACTCAGCAAACTCATTATCCCTGTCTACTGGGTACATGAAAATCACACTCGGTGTGCAGAAAGTCAAGTGTTGTTTCCAGAATCAGTGATTCATATCCTTCCTGAGACTGCACAGAGATTAGTGAAGCAGTAAGCTTGAATCAGGAATGACTCTAAGGCTGTTTTGAATGCCTTCAAACAACAGCATAAAGCTTGTCTTTAATCTACCTTCTCTGCAGTGACCACAGGCAAAGCATCTCCCAACCGCTTCTTTGTGATGGAAGGCCATCAGCTGTTTACCTTACTGACAACGAAGAGGTCCTCTCGCTTCACAACACCTTCCTTGATTTTCTGCTGGATCCCATCCCCAACCTCCTTCTCGTTCTGGTACAAATAGGCACCATCAAAGTGGCGGTATCCAGCATCGATTGCAGCCATCACTGCAGCTGTCACTTGCCCTGGTGGGGACTGGAAACAACAACGATTACTTAAGAATCTCAAATCAGTGCAGTTTGAATGCCTGTTTCCTAACAAAAGAGGAATGGGAAAACTACCTTACAGAGAGTAACCCTCCCTGCTACTATTTTTGTTGCAGGAGCAGTGCTCTGAAACTTAGATCCTGCCTCCAGGCATTTCTGCACAGCTCCTCTCTCATGCAGCCCAGTCCCACAGCCAGGCAGAGCGGAAGCATGCGAGCTTGGTGCCAGGGAGCTCTGCAGTACGAAAGCTTTTCTCTCCAGCTGTTACCTTCCATGTGCCCAGCCCCAGGATGGGCATCTTGGCTCCGGTGTTCAGCTGCACGTAGGTCGCCATGGCCCCTCACGCTGCCAGGCCAGCTGTGTTGTGGCTGCTTCCTGCCCAGCCTGTTTAATAGTGACGGTGCTGCCCCTGGGCGGGGGGAGGATGGAGGAGCTCCATATGTGTTTGAGTTCTCACGTGTCCAGCAACAAGGCTGCGGATTAATCTCAGTTCACACAAGCTAATGTGTAAGCTGAAATCAAAAGTCACTGGGCATGCCACGGCACAACCTATGGACTTTTCTTTTATCTTCTTCTTTTTCAAAAGGGGGGTTGTGGGTGGCTGTGCCCGACAGGTCTATGCTTGTGCAGGCCCTGCCCCTGTGTACAACTGCTGGCACGTATCTTGGTGGAGACTGACAGCACACTTCTGAAGTTTGCCCTGTTGGTTTCCACTTGTTTGAGTTAGTGGCAGTTGACCTGAGGCTGCCTTACCGTGACTCAGCAAACTGGAGTTCCAAGGCAGGAGACTGCTCACAGATCCATTGCATGCTTCTGCCCTTGTAGCTGGGAGGCTTGGCAGGATGCAGGGCCTACCCAATTCCCCAGAGCCTGCAGCCCCGCTGGTGACCTGAGTTGACCTGGCAGAGCCCAGTATCCCTGCCTACGGGTGTAGATGGATGGTGAGAGACACAGGGGGAATCTCTACAGATGCCCATGTCCCCATGGGCGAGAGGTGGATTAATGCACAATTCTGAGTGGGAACTGAGGCACCGATCAACCATGACTCATGCAGGGCATGCGTGGTAAAGCTGAGAAGACAAAGTAGGTCCCCATTTTTATTTTTTCCAGTCTTGAGAGGACCATCGTTCTTATAAACTGTGTGGAAAACTGCATGTTCTTTTCACTCTTCATTTTTCGCAGTGTATTGGTACAGGCTACAGGCAAGTGGCCAATGCATTCTTTGGTGAAAAAAGGTGACCAGTAGCAACATGATGTAGATGTCATTTAATTGGTATCACAGAGTAATGCATCCTTTTTGCTCAAAAGTTACTCAGAACCCAGACGGTGGAACAGTGGGTGTATTTTAATGTTTGTACACACGGGGGCAGAATTAAACCTGTGTGTGACAGCATCGCTGCTATGGAATTTCCTCACCCATCTCTTAGCAGATTGAGCTGTATTCTGAAGAGCTTATAGTGTTGAGAAGTTGAAAATCTTTCTTCCTACTTCTTTTTGCTAAAAAGAAAATAAACAGAAGATGGCTTCTGACTGTAACGAAGGTAAGGGATCAAAATTTTCTGCTATAGTTTCAAGAGATATGGTGTGAATTTTGAAGGGGAAGCTAGCAAAAAATTGCTAATTGAGAATTAACAAACTGATTTTCTGAAATGCCTGATTCCTTAATTGGGGTCACTAAAAAGTTGTCCTTTTTCCCTTTTGTCATTTGCACTGAGAAGTAAGACAGCTTTTCCTGCTTGATCTCACTGGACTATCTGAAGGATGTTCTCAAACCAGACATTCTAAGAACTGTTACAGTTGAGATAGAAATCAGATCTGTCTTCCACCTCCTGCTAGCCAGGCACTTAAACTATAATATCCCAGGGGAATATTGTGTATCCCAGAGAAACAGAGAGCCTGTCCAAAATGTGGAAGGGATGGATTTATGATAATTGAGAGCACAGGAATGTGGTCAGGACCTCCTGCTTGTTTTGACAGTACCAATCAGTGTGTACTGTGGACTGCCTGTATATGGTGGAAAGCAGTGTGAGCAATATGGAGTTGGGGTGTCAAGTACACGTTAGCAGCCAGAATCTACTTGCATTGGGATGTTTGCTGTTGGTTCAGTGGGATTGGAGGAAGGTTTTTGTTAAAAATTCCACCAACAGTGTCATTTATCTCTTTCTCCAGCCAGTGTAATGCCAGACTCTGTATTATTTTGCATATTATCTGTGGAGTCCTCAGAGTAGCTGGATGTCAGGATTTCTGCTGTGTGTACAATGCAAAACAAGGTGTGTTTGCTGTATATCCCCAAATGTAATATGTTTACATTTTCTTCTCAGTCTTGTCTATATACAAATCTTGTGTGTTTCATTATTTTGACATAAATGTCTTTCTTTTGGACCCATAGCACTTGAAGTACATTGCATATTGCTTTAACTTAAATGCGTTCCTGCCTACTTCAGTTGTAAATACAGAAGGCACTCTCCAGTAAAATGATATCTTTCCTCCCACAGAGTTAGCATTAATTTCATAGCATCAGTTTTTGAAAAATGTTAAACTGCAATTTCCTTGTGCAGGTTAGGACTGGTTTCTGTGGAAGCCAAGCATGTCAACGTCTTGCATGTCTTCTCTGAAGCTCCTAAGAAGAAACCTCCTGAGAATAGACTGGAGAGGTGGATTAATGCAAGACTGGCAGATTCATTGCTGGATTTTCTCTAGGTCAAGGCCTGTTAAAAGAGCAGGTGCTGAAGCAGCAGCAGAGCCATGTATTCTCAGTTATTTCTGTGGAAGAGCAGGCTTTGTAGCGGAGGAAGTAAGCAACTGAAATCGAAGGACACCATAGCCAGCCTCCAACCCAGCCCACATGCATACTGAATATCTGATTGTTCCAGATGTATGTAACTGTCCAGTAAGTGTTTGTGGATATACACGGTTATCAAAGGAACAAGGTTTTCCTCTCTCATGTACACAGACAGGTTTTCCAAAGCTCATCACTACTGAGAACAGTGTGCTGTTTTCTTTGCCAAGTGGAGGGTATTGTTCTCATGGAAAGATATTTTGTGCTCCTTTTCAGGTTTTAGCAATTGGCTGTGTCTAGTTTTGACAAGAAAAGGAATGCTCAGAATGCCTTAAGAGTGTGGGAAGTTATGTTTTCCATTTGTGAAACGTGAAAGCGTTGACAATATTTTCCTCATGTTTGATAAACAGAATAAAATGAAGCACTCAGTAAACACAAGCTTATCTTGATTAGGGACAATATGAAAGATATCACTGTGTAATCTGTGCAGCGGGAGCTGAAAGGAAATTGCTATATAAGCCAAACTCACTGATAACAGGGGGAGCCCAACTGGTTTAACTGAGTTACTCAGGTTTTGTGAGTTGCAAGGGCAGAGCCTCATGGGGTCTTTCTGCTGACACACAGCAGGACCAATGACTGATATGAACCTTTAGTGGAGGCTTGTGAGGTCGTCATGTCCCAGACCAGAACATATCTGTAACTTGAAGGGCTGAGTAGAGGTGGTGGCCACATGTGGGTTGATGCAGAAGCCGGATACATTAATTTGGGCTGCATGTGATTCCAGCTGCCCTGATAATCTAGATGTAACCCAACTGCCATAGGGACTGACTTTTCTGTGTCCAAAGTTTATGAAAGCCTGTATGTTTAAAAGGAGATGAGGTGTTGGTCTGAGAGCACAGACCTCATTTTGCAGTATCCTTCTGGAGGTATTACAACGATGACAACAACAAAAAGAGATAACAGCTCCTTATCAGATACGTACTACTTCTGCAAATGCCACTTTAGAAAGGGCAGCACCGTATTGCTCATGCGATATTCTCACAGATCCACTGAGATGAGCTGAGCTCAGAAATTTATTTGGTACACGGTAGATGCGCTCTTGCACAGAAAAGTTAGAGGTGGCAGTACTTAATATTTAAAGAACTTGACCTATTCAAAGAGTCAAATGCTAGCTAGTACCTAGTGTCTTTGGGAAGCAGAAACGTTTGTCCTTTTGTTCAAATACAAAAGGGAGATGCTGAAATACAGGAAAAATATTTTTTCTTCTGTGGACAACTAGAGCTGATATAAATAGAGCAATTCCAAAGCAAAAAAGAATAAAAACCAGACACGGAGTGATTTAACTGAGTAGATTTCCATGTGAAACAGGTATGAGATGAAAACTGGACTTAAAAGTTCTGTGAAGTTGGTTATCCTGCCTCCACATCCAAGCATGATTTGTTTGCATGAAAGGCAAGTCTTGGCTGCTTTGCTTTTCCACTCATGCCGCTTTTTCATTATAGAAATGGAGGGGGGGGGGGGGCAAAGAATGAATGAACTTGTGATGTACAGCTGTTGATTTAGGGACTTAACTCCTGAGGTTGCCTGGGAAACAGTCCTGTAGGAGAAAAGCATGATTTTTTTTGGCTTTTGTAAGTCAGGGGCAACACCACTGCATTCCTACAAGTTGCGGTAAGGTAGAACACTGTGACTCAGTTCTGTTCTTTATCCAACCAGGACATATTGAACAGATTTTTTATACAGGAAAGTCTTTTTGTTTTGTTTTGTTTTGTTTTTTTTTTGCTCCATTTAAAACCAAACAAAACATCAGTTAGGCTTTTTTTTTTGTAAACTGGTGTCTGCAAGAGAGCCTCGTACCACAGAAATTAAAGCAGCACTGAACAAATCTTTGATTTTTAGAGCGTTTGTGAGAAAACAGACATACTAAATGTAGATGTGTAGATGGAGGTAGCTCTCCATGAACACATCAGCAAGTTTCTGCTTAACCTACACTGTAACGAGGAAGAAAAATGTCTTAAGCAGCTCTTTAGAGATGAACTATTCATTTTAATTGAAGGACGTTAGCACAAGTAAACTTGAACATGTCTATTGCGTGCTTGTTGTTCTTGCCATTCTCTAAAATGATGGACTTCCCTTCGTTATTATTATTATTATTATTATTTTTGCTGTTGGTTGTATTTGCTCAGATTCGCACGTGCCATAACCATGCTGTAGTATCAGCACTCTGCAGTCTGTTTTTTACCTAACTTATCGTGCCCTGACTAGACACCACCCGGCTGCTTGCTTTTTTTAGAGGAGTCGCATTTGAATTATCTCTTCCCAGACAGTTTCTTACTGACGTCTGATGTCTGTGACACTTTGTTTATCATGGGGGGACAAAAAAAGGCAGATTCATCATGAGATTTCCCTTACTTTTGATATTGTTACAATAAATTCATCTGCACTTAAGTGAGCTTCCTAGGTCTTTGGAATGCATTTCTTGGTTTAAAAGTGAGAACTGGTTGTGAGAAATTGTATTTTCTCAGCTGTTGGAATCTTGTAGAACTTATTTTAGAGTTCTTTTGGGATTAGGACTGTAAGGTGGGCTGGATACCTGCAAGTCTTTGCTTTAGAGTACAAAAGCAAAGCGCTGGGTCAAGGGAACGTTGCAGGAATGTCCTCAGCCTTGGGCTCCACACACCTTCCTGTAGTGTCTAGGCACCTGTTGTGGTGCAGTGTTTAACCAAAGGTGGCTCAGAGCTGTTTCCATATACTACTGTAATGGTTTTGAGGGCATGGAGAACGAAAGGTTTTCCTTGTGTATGTTTTTCCATATGTACGTTTTCAGCTTGGGATATGCAGAAATGTAATATTTTTTAAAGTTAAGATTTCAGAAAAACAGATTATTACTATTATTCCCAGAAAGCGTTCCAGGGCATATCCAGAAACTTCTTTCTTTCCTCAAAGCAAAATCAATTACTACTTCAGAATAAAATTACCACTACTTAGCAATAGAGACTATATGAATTGGTTTCCTGGCTTGTCTTTGGAGTGTGATGCCCCCCATAGTGGCTTCCCTCTATCTGCTTTGCATACAATGAAATGAAGGCTGTGTTGTGTTTTTCCTCCTTATCAGTCTTATTTAGAACTAATGATAAAGAACATTTACATTTACTTAACTGAAGCTATATTACTAGTGACCAACTCAAACTTAGTTTAAGTGCTTATGCACTCCCCTTTTATTTGAATAGATTTTCCTCCTAAGCAATGGAGTTCAAGCGAAACAAAGCAAAACAAAACAAATAGAATACTTTGCCTTCCACATGGCTTTATGCTTTTGGTTTTGACTAAATGAGAAAGAACTCAGTGGGGTGAAGCTATTAGTTTCCTCCATACCCAAACAGGATGAAAGCCTCACTGTATTTACAAATGAAAGCATGATTGCATAGGGGACTCATTAAACAAAAGGTGAAAGAGGCCCTATGCAGAGGAGCTTAAAGACTAATTGGTGCATGAAGGAAGCCTCACTGCTCTGTAAGGTTTACCTCCAAGTTTTAGTTAATAACAGGCTTGGTTCAAGATGTGGTTGTGTGATATACTGGCAAATGGGTAGGTGTGTGATGAAAAATTACTGACGCATAGGTATGTTTGAGCCAAGAAAATGTTGAGAACCACTTGTCTGATGAACGCAAGATGCGGTGAGTGGCTGTAACAAAAAGACAGGTGTAAGACTGGTATGTCCTTACCCAATAAGTGCTCTCTCAGCTCTGATGGAGCCCTATAGTGCTTGTATTACAGACCAAAGCTCTGTGTGTGGGTGATGCATGAAGGAGTTCAGGCAACCAGCCTGTGCCGTTGTTTCAGGGACAAGGCAAACAGCTTCCAGTGTGTTAATGCACGTACATTTGCATGGGACTCAGCTAAATATGTGGGTTTAGAGATCAGGCTTGGATGAAAATGTATTGATATCTTGTGGACTTGCAGCCTTTCTAGGATGGAAAAAAAAAAATAAAAATGAGGGTGATTGAGATGGCAGTGACTAAAGTGGTCATTTAAACCAGATTAACTGAGTAAGCTGAGGCATGAAGGCAAGGAGACTGAAGGCGTGGATGAATATGATGGCTGTGGTATTTAAAGAGAGATATCCCTCCTGTCCAGAAAGTAGGGAAGTTAACACACGGTGTCTATCTGTCCTTCCTGCAGCTCATTTCATCATGAAATGATGCTTGTGTCTCGTTTGCACTGGGGGTGGTTGGCAGGGAAGTCGATGTAGCCAGAGTGATTTTAGGAGGTAATAGTTCAGAATCCTCCAGTGGAAATAAGGGCATATTTATCTCCTTGTATGGAGTACGTTGTACTCCCAGACCTCTCTGAGTACAAATCTGTCCTTGAATGGAAGATAACCATCAGATAAACAGCACAGAAGTGATTCAGCCCTAGAAATGTGGGAGAACAATAGTGTGGATAAATGCCTGAGAGCATCTAGAACTTTTGTAGAGGAAAAACAGTCAGAGTGTTGAAAACAGCCTGAGTGTACGTGCATCCAAAAACAAGGGAGGGGTTTCCTTGGCCACACATTTGCGGGGCAGAAGGAGTGGGCATGTTCCTGGCAGAAACCAAGGGTGGAAGGGAGGGGCACAGTTGAGGAGGGAATACACAGATTCACGCGGTATAGGAAGACACCTAAGAGGAAGTTTTGGAGAGGTTTCAGTGTTATTAAGAAGTATGAGGATTTTGATCACAGGAGCTTCTTTTGAAGGTGGAATTACTAAGGGAGACAGCTCGTATATCAAGTAGTGCTAAGCAATGAGCTCAGGGCGTTCTGGAAATTACTAGGGTTTTGTGGCAAATACTGGATCTAGCTTTGAACAAAGGAACTATTGTAAGAAAATGTACCAAGGGCATAGAGCATCATCAGCAGAGAATGCTCCCGTTGGCCACAGTTCTCATCAGCCATTAATTTGCCTTTCCTCCCTCCATTCTGTTTTCTTTCGTGCTTCCTCGCTCGGCTTCTGGCCGTCCTTTGGAGTGATGCAGTTGCTTTCCTGCCCAAGCAGAAGCTTACGTGCTGAGGGAGTTTCCTAGACCGCTTCAACTATAAACATTGCAGCTTAAAAGCATCTGCTACGGCCTGGAAGGGTTCCAGAGCAAAGACCCTGCAAAACACTGCCAGCTGGCCTGCTAGATAATAGCTGCCAGAGGAGCGGAGCTGTCTGCAAGAGCTCTGAACAGGATGCGGCTTGGACTTGGAGCTTGAAATCATGTTGTCTGGCTGCTTTTGCCACGCTAATAAAATGAGCTTAGTTGAAGACTATTGGAGATAATGCTATCGACTGGCTGTGGTTCAGGTTGCAGCCTGGTGACCCGTGCTTGTGACTGCATCTGAGCACGTAAGAGGTGTTGGTAGTGCTGACTTTGGAGCTGCCGTTTCTGTGAAGAGCCCACCATACGCACCATGCCCACGCTCATCAACAACACCACACATCCATGAAGCACCAAGCTAAGGAATCCCCCCGCCCTCCGACCTGCCCCTGCTTCCGGCCGACGCCAAGCTGCGGTGCCCGCCCACTCTCCCGCATCCGCAGTTCTATTGGCTCCCTCCGGTGCTCATCCTCCACGGCGGCCAATCACATCCTCAGCTTCGGCCCAGGCGTCACGGGCGCGCGGACGCTGGGGGTTTATTAGGCGGCTCGGGGGACCCTGGCTTTCCGGCGGCGGGAGGAGGCTGTGGTGGGGTGACGGGTCGGGTTCGGAGCGGGGCTGTGGCGTTGCGGACTGGCCGCAGCTTGCTGCCGCTCTCCGGGTGAGGCTGCCGGGATTGCGGCCGCCGATTTGATGGAGCCGCGGGGGGAGGGCGGGTAACGGTTGTGCTGTGGGGGCAGCCCGGGGAGTTCAACCAGCGGGAGGGGTTTGGGGCCTGGCCACCCCGAGGCTGGGTGCGGGGTGCGGAGATGGCCGCCTTGGCCGTGATGGGGAGTGGAGGCTGTGAGGGACAGCGGGGGATGTCCTGCGGCATTAGGAAACAAATAGCCTTCCTTTGTTGGAATAGCAGCAGTTGTTCGTTTGCATCTTTTTGGGAGAGGGAAACGGGTAGCTTTCCCAACCCATACGAGGGGTTTGTGCTCTGCTTTCTTCTAGCTCTGAAAGCAAATTATGATCAGCGTAACATTTGCGGTTGCATTCTTTCTGTGTGAGCATTGGCTGTCTGTTCCCTTTCTGCAGGTAACTAGCAGAGCTCCTGGTGCTCTGTGTGGAAAGAGTAGCTTTCGAGTCTCTGCTGGCATTTGTGTAGGTTGTTCCTTTGCTATAGGAAAGGTGAGTAGGATTATTTCCATGTGTTGTTGCTCTGAGGCTTTTCATTTAAATGCTTCCATAAGTGGCCTGATATTTAAACTACCTTGTCTGCCAGTTCTCTCTAAACTTGTTTCAGAGTGATGGTTTTGCTTAATTTTTTGTACAGCTGAACACTGTCCCCAGATGATCTTAGGCTTTAGGCTGAAGTACCCAAATAGGAGCATATATGAAACAGGTGCGCCTCTATTGTTGGACCTTGTTTTTTGCCTTGGGTCTGAAGGTGGCCTTGTGAATGACTCTTATTTGTTCTTGTGGACAATCGTTAATCTGAACAGTGGTGTATTAATAGAGATTGAACTTTTTTTGTGGCTATATTTTATGTAGTAGTTCATAGTGAATGCATTGTAGCTTTAATTGCAGCAGTGGGACACTGAAAAAAGTACTTTGGATACAAGTGCCATCTGATTCTCCTCCTTGTTAAGTGTGATATCTTCAAGTGTAGTTCAGTAGTCGATCTGATGTGACAGATAGGAATGTAACAACTAAATCCCAACAGTTGATGTCTTTGCAGACCCTGCAGCTGGTCATTGTGAGTAGTAAGTGAAATGTACAGAAATGTATGAAGGATTTCATCTGAGATGCTGCTGCACAGAAGATTGTCTGTAGTATTTACTGGTTGTTTGCATGCAGATGAAACTCTGGCAGTCCTCAGAGGTTTTGTAAAGCTAAGCTGTAGCGGTGATCAGAAGTTGCAGCTGTGGGAGCTGTTGTATTGTGTCCTTGTGAGAGTCTTCTGTCACATGGCAAGGCATCCTGTTCTGGAGCTGGTCAGTTTGCTAAGCAATGGATTGTGGTGTGCAGGGTGGTTTCCTGAGCTGTGTGAGCCCCAGGATAGCAGTGAGGCCTGACAGAAGCTGCCAGCTCTTGCAAGAAACTGATGAGACTTGGGTAGCCAACACCAACCCTAGAAAAGGCAGCTCTGGGAAGTGCTAGTGATGGCAAACAGGGGCAAGAAGGGTGTGGAGGTTTGTGTATCCTGCTTGTTTGCTGGAGTTTGCATGGTTGTCATTGCCTAGATGGGATATTGGACTTAAAGGCTGCAGCTCCAACTGGGTTGTCTCTTCCACCTACCAAACATGCCTGCAAAAGGTGTGCCCAGCTGGAGGACCTCCTGCAGCAGATGGCTGAGCTGCAGGAAGTGGTAATAAGGCTGCGTGCTGTCAGGAAAGATGAGGAGAGAGGCAGGTGGCTCCATGTGTGTTCTGCCATGAACTCACAGCCAGAAACTTCCCCTCAAGATCACACAGAAGAGAGTGAAGCTGAAAACACAAATATAAGTATTACAGTAAGGATCAGCAGGAGGCTTTCTGCATTGTGTGAGGTGCCCCAGAACTGCTGGACTGTAGAAGAAGGACCTGTTGTGTCAGGGAGAAGCAGGTGTTGACTAAGTCAGCTTGATCTGTTCCCTGTATAATGACCAGTCCAAACAAGAAATAGCAAAGGGTGGTAACAGTAGGGGACTTTATCCTGTGGAGATAAGAGGTGTCCTTTTGCTAACCTAGCCTGTTAGATTTTTATTTTATACTTTAGGGCTCTGATAAACCTGCTGGAACTGATGGGGTCTGTCTGTCAGAGGAGAGGAAGAGCATCTTTGCTTACAGGCTTGTCAAGCTGATGAAGAGGACTTTAAACTAAAGCTGCTAAGGTGGGGGAACTTCAGTCCACTGGGCTGATTGGTGCCCAGATGTCCAGGGCTGGGATGGTAGTCAGAGGTCTTCAGGGAAACACCTGAAGAGAAACACAAAGGAGTTCCTGCTACTTCATCCAACAAAATATTTTCATTGGGTACCCAGCTTATGTGCCTCTACACAAATCATATGACTTGGGGGGGAAAAAAAAGATAGGAAATCATAATTAAATCTCAGGGCTATGATATAATATTGGCCTCAGTGAGACATGGTGGGATGACTCACATGCCTGTAGTGCTGGGATAGCACTCTTCAAGAGATTTAGGGAAGGAGATGAGGTGGGGTAGCCCTATGTGCTAGGGAGTACTTTCACTGCATGGAGCGAGTGATGCTGATGAAAGGATTGAGTGTTTCAGAGTAAAAGCCAGTAAGGCTGATATTATGGTGAGGTTCTATCATAGACCATCCAGGCAAGATGGAGAGGTAGGTGCAATGCTCTGTAAGCAAGTAGAAGTCTCACAATTGCTAGCCCTCGTCATGACGGCTGGAAATCTGGGGGATTCATGGAATATGTGGATGGTGCAGGTGATAAGTGAGCCCACTAGGGAAGTCACCTGCTGTTTGGGAACAAGGAAGGACTGATGTGATGGTTGGAGGCTGCCTCAGATGCAGCAATCATGAAATGATCCTTGGTGAAGAAAGATGGTCAGCAGAACTCACACTGAATTTCTACAGGGCACTTTTCAGCCTGTTTGGGAGACCTGGCTGACAGAAGTCCTTTGAAAGTGGTTATGAGAGGTGAAGGAGTCCAGGGAAGCTGGACCTTTTTCAAGAAAGAAATTGTGAAAGCACAGAAGCAGCTGATCTCAAATGCTTTGAAAGTCAGGCTGGTGGGGGAGGAAGTCTGGCCTAGCTGAGTAGGACTTAATTGGGAATTCAAGGTGGAAAGTTCTATGAACTGTGGAAGAAGGAGCAGGAAACATAGGACGATACGGTTGTTGTCAAGCTGTGCAGAGATGAAATTGTAAGGGCCAAAGCCCAGCTGGAATTCAATTTGACTAGTGCAGTTAAAGAAGATTAAGTGATTCTGTAAATATATCATCAGCAAAAGGAAGATTAAAGAGAACTGATTACTTATTGGATGTGAGAGGAAATGTAGTGATGAAATATAAGGTTGGGATACTTAATGCATTTGTTGCCTCAGTATTTTTAAGGTCAGTTGTTTGCAGGGTACCCAGCCCCTTAAGTTGGAAAACTGACAGGGAGTGAAATGAAGTCCCTGTAATACAAAGGGGTGACCTTCTGTATCTTTTGAATGTTCTTAAGTCTGCAGGTCTGGATGGCATTCCAACTGAAGGGGCTAGTGGAGGTGCTCCACAGAGTACGTGCAGTAATTTACCTTTGGTCCTGGGTAGCTGGGGAGGTCCCACCTGACTGGATATTAGTTAATGTAACTGATCTGCAAGGAGTGTGGGAAGAAGGATTCAGGCAATTGCAGACCTGTCAGTCTGGCCTCAGTACCAGGGAAGATTATGGAACAGATCATCTTGAATGCCATCACATGGCATGTGTGGGACAGCTCAGTGATCAGAAGCAGTCAATGTGGATTTAGGAAGAGCAGGTCCTGCCTGACTAACCTGATCTCCTTCCATGACAAGGTGACCTGCTTAGTAGATGAGGTGAAGGCTGCTGATGTTTACCTGAATGGCTAGGCCCAAAGGGTGAGTGGAGTTAAAATCCAGTTAGTGGCTGATCATCAGTGGGGTTCACTAGAGATCAGTCTTGGGGCTGATTTTGTTTAACGCTCTTATTACTGATCTGAATGGAGGGTATTGAGTGCATGTCTGCTAAGCTTGTGGTCAATACTAAGGCAGGACTGTTGATCTGACTTGCGGAGGAGGGTCTGTGTAGGCTGGATGAAAGGACTGCATGTAGGCATGTGAAACTGAGCAAGCGTAAGTGGTGGATTCTGCATGGGTCATAACTTCATGCTGTGGTATAGACTAGGGGAAGGTAGATGGAATGTTGCCCCTAGTAAGTGACCTGGGAATGCTGATTGACAGCCAATGGAACATGAGCCTGTGGTGTGTTTGACTGAGAAGGCTGATTATATCCTGGCCTGCATCAAAAATAGTGTGGCTAGCAGGACAGGGCCAGTAACTTTTTCACTTCTGTACTTGAGAGACCACACCTTGAAGTGTTCAGTTCTGTGCTCCTCACCACAAAGGAGTGTAGTAGTCAGTTTGGATGTATGCAGAGAAGAACAGTGAAGCTGGTGAGAGGATCAGGAAATGAGATTTAATAAGGGCTGGTGAAGGAATCTAGGGGTTACTTATTTTGAATAAGAGGAAGCTGAGACCTCATTCCTGGGAGAGAGAATGGGGGGGGATTTGAGAAGGTGAGGTGGCTGACTCTCAATGAGTTCTTTTCCCAGGCTATAGATGTATCTGGGATTGCCCTGATCCAGGTGTGGTGCTTTGCACTTGTTCTCAAGCCCCATCAGGTTTACATAAGTCCACTTCTCAAGCTTGCTCGGGTCCCTTTGGATGGCATTCCTTCCTTCTGCTGCATCAGCTGCAGCACTCAGCTTCATGTCATCTGCAAACTTGCTGAGGGTACACTTGATCTCACTGTCTAGGTCTTTGATAAAGATGGTTAAAACACCGGTCCCAAGGCTTTTCCCTGGGGGACACCACTCATCACCGTCCTCTACCTGGACATAGAGATGCTGACCACAATCTCCAGGCTGTGACCATCTGAACAATACCTTACCCACTGAATAGACCAAACTTCTCTTTCCAATTTAGAGATAAGGATGTGGTGTGGGACCATATCAAAGGCTTTGCAGAAATCCAGGTAGATAACATCAGTTGCTCTTCCTTTGTCCACTGCTTCCATCTCTCCATTGTAGGCTACCAGCTTGGTGAGGCATGGCCAGCCCTTAGTGAAGCTGTGCTTGCTATCTCAGATCCCCTCATCTTGCATGTGCTTTAACATAGCTTCTAGGAGGATCTGTTCCACGATCTTCCTAGACACAGAGGTGGAATATATACTCCTGAGAAGTCTATGCTTTTAAATAAATGTCTGTGTTGTAAGGATGAGTGCTGATGTTGTGGTGGGTGCTTCCCAAGATCCTGGGTTGTGTGGGTCTAACCTGTACTACAGATCTCATATTTAGGGGGACCAAATTTGAGACACTTGGAGTGGGATTGAAGCATCTCCAACTGATTTCAGATAATGGAAGTTCCAGTAAACATTTAATTTGTGGAAATACTAAGTTCTATGTACAGAAATCAGTCCTTAAACTGGTTTTGAGAGTAGATTCTTAAAGGTTGGAAAAGACCACTAGGATCATCTAGTCCAACTGTCTAATCTAGTACCCAGCGATAATACTGCAGTCTTCTGGTGAGGGCAGTGTTGAGTTTTTTTTCCCCTCTCTTTCTGTCCTTTCCTTTATATTCTGTGATATCCTGGGTCAGGGTGAACACATGGGGCTTCCAGGACTGTAGTGCTCTTAGATTTCTCAGATGTAACACAGTTGACTAGAATATGTTTGGCTAAACTGGAAGAGTTTGAGTGTTTAGTCCAGTGCACACTGAGGACAACCCAGAGCTCATTCTTCCGTCTTTCACTGGAGTAGATGCTGCATTTAATGAGTTCAGAAAGTGTGCCACATGCAGCTACAGCAAATGTAAAAACATTAACCCTAGTTTATAAGGAGGAAGAAGAAGGGAAAATGGCTTTAAAGTCAGGCAGGGGGATGTTTCAATCTGTAAGATCAGCTCTGAATTCTGAGATGAGCCTAGGTGGTTGTGTGCTGCATCTCAGAGGTCACAGGTGTGGAGGGATGGTGGTGGATGAGGAGACTGGTTGTCTGAAGAAGAATGAAACAGGTTGTCATAAGGGGGAGTAGGGGGCGAGTGTGAGGTAACAAGTTAGAAAGAGTTTAATTACAGTCAAATTTCATTTGATACAGCTAATAAAGTTCTGTGTATTGCAAGTTCCAGTTCTGTGGTGGCCCTTTCTGATTGCTCTGGCACAGACTTGGTTACTGGCTTGTGCCTGCATTCCATCAGAGGTGGTGTGGGGCTGGACATCTGTTACAAGCTTGGCAGCTCTGTATCTTTACCTCTAATGCTGTAGTGAGTTACCACTAGAAGTGAGGTCTGCTTTGTTGGTTGGGAACCAGTGATTTGAGTGAGGTTCTCCTTAAGTGCTCGAAGGAAATCTGTAGGCAGGAATAGCTTGTTTGAATTAGCATTGGGCTGGATGATCTCCAGAGGTCGCTTCCAACTACTAGGATTCTGTAATTTTGTGCTGTTTACCACTAATTAATTGGTTAGGTGGGCAGGCCCCAACCAATTAGGTGGAGAATGGTGTTTGTCGTATGTTTGAGGATGGAGAGAAGTGCAAATCCAGGAGACCTCTCAGGTGAAAACATTTAGCAGACATTTAGCTTTGGTTGTTTTGATCCTGATAGCAGTTTGCTCTTTGCTGTCATAATGCAATGCAAGCAGTAATATATGTGGGTTGTGTTTGTATGTCTCCTTTATGCCCAGATGCTTCGTTATTAGATGCCAGACCAGTCGTCTGTGCCAAGCTGCAACCAAAATGACTAAGTACAAGCTTGTTCTCCTGAGGCATGGGGAAGGAGCCTGGAACAAGGAGAATCGCTTCTGCAGTTGGGTGGACCAGAAGCTGAGCAGTGATGGAATAAAGGAAGCTCGAAACTGTGGCAGACAGCTTAAAGCTCTGGGCTTTGAGTTTGACCTTGTCTTCACCTCTGTACTCAGCCGCTCCATACACACTGCATGGCTGATCCTGGAAGAGATGGGCCAGGAATGGGTCCCCATCCAGAGTTCTTGGAGACTGAATGAACGCCACTATGGTGCGCTGATTGGTCTCAACAGAGCAGAAATGGCTCTGAACCATGGAGAAGAGCAAGTGAAAATATGGAGGAGAAGCTATGATGTTACTCCACCTCCCATAACTGAGTCGCATCCCTACTATGAAGAGATATACAATGACCGTCGATACAAATGCAGTGATGTGTCTCAGGATAACCTTCCGAAGGCTGAAAGTCTAAAAGATGTGCTCGATAGACTCCTTCCCTATTGGAATGAAAAGATAGTGCCAGAACTCAGAAGTGGTAAAATGATCCTTATATCTGCTCATGGCAACAGCAGCAGGGCGCTGCTCAAGCATTTGGAAGGTAAGGCTCTTCCTCATCTTCTCTTCTTATTCACCTGTTTGTAGTTTTTCATCTTGCTCTATGGCATGTGTTGCTCATCTGGACAGTGTAATGTTAAATGTCTGTGGCCTACAAAGAGAAGTTTTGGCCTATTCGAGCAGAAATCAAACTGGGGTGAAGGGGATGAGGAGCAATCAGTTGGTTTATTGTAGCTGAGGAGCAGTACGGTTGGTTCCTTAGCTTTCCAGTGCTCATTTTAAACAAGTGTATTCAAGCTAAATTTTCTAGTTAGTCTAGGTACAGCCTCTTCCACTGTGTGGGTTTTTTTGCATATACTCAGCTGTTTTGTCAGAAGGGTTGAAGTCACAGTCTGTTTATTAAACAGGCAGTGCTGTAATGCTGTAGAAGAATAAACTGTCATGGGTTGTGGGAGACATTTGTGACTACATTTGAGGCTTCATTGCTGATTCTTTACTTATAAAAGCTGCTGTGACATAGAGTTCTATAGAGGGTAGGTACTTACTAAAGCTTATGTTATTTCCATATATAGAAGATGCCTACCAGTAACAGCTGAGCTAGTTGGTTGATTATCTGGGACCTGGAAAAGATGCAGCTTGCTGTTTAAGTCACTGCGAGAGTTTTCCTTCCCTCCCACCTCTTTATAATGACATGACATCTAATATAAGCAATTCTGAACTAGAAGACAGGCTGCAATAATTTCTTCATGGGTAGAACAGAATTTAGTGACTGCACATGTACAAGAGCAACCTGTTAGAAATACAGTTGCAAGGCTGGATTGTGCCCATTCAGTTTTTCCTAACTATAATCCTTTGTGTAACTCTATAGCTGTGACTGCCATGCACTTTTTGCATTCAGGCGTGCTAGAACAATCAGTGCTGCTGGTGCTCTAGTAGGATTCAGAAGCCCAGAGAATGAGACACCTAGGTGGTTTCTGGAACCCCAGAGGCAATGAATTGGGGTGCAGATTAACTTGGATGCAGGAGGAAGGCTGTTTCAACCAGTTCTGCTGATTGTGGTCAGCTACTCTGGAGCTGGACCTGATGTAAGAGTGCTTGAAGCTTGCTAGCCTGTTGTTACTGTAACACCCACTGTGAACTGAGCTTTCCTTCGTGTGAACTTTCTATGATACACTTAATATGTGCTATACTGAAGGGTAGCATCTCAGCTCCTTTGTCTCAGCTGGAGCTGCGGTGTTTCTGTGAGAGATTTCAGTGAGAAAACAGGCTTCAGATGCCTCAAACATCATTCCTAAATGAGTGATTGGGTTGCCTTACTACTAAGTTACTAATTGAAAACTGTAGCTCAAATTTTAAATGGCACTAAATGTGTTCTTTCTACTTGATCTGATGAAATAGCTTCGGTGTTTTTGGAATAAAACTTCTCTTAGATTTCTCAGGTTATCCTTGAAGTTCCTGTTTCGGAGACTTTTCTTTTGAAACAGGCCTGCAGTTCTCTGAATCTGAATGTTCTCCTTGTTAATTGGTAAAAAGAGCTTGAATTATGGTGGCTTTCCACTTGTACACACACAAAAAAAAAGCCAGAGCAGCAGAATGTCAGGCTAACAAGGGTTTGATTGTAGGTTTGGGTTTTGTTTTTCTCACTGCTCGGAGTAGAACTCAACAGGATAAATGTAGGATCTGTCTGTAGGATGTCACAGTTTGTTTGTGAGATGATTTAGAAGTGAAACTGTGATAGTTTTGCTGTAAACAGTATTTAACCCAAACTGCATGGTACTTTTGTGTGCTCAGATGAGAAACAGCAGCTGCTGAGAGCTTGCTCTTTGGTTCCTCTGCTGAGTAGAGCTTTCAGAACACTTTGCTTTATCTCCAGGTGATCTATGCAATGCTAGAGATCACTGGCACAATTAAAAGCTGGTAAAGCCAAGAAATGGCTTTCACTTCATGCTGTCAGGGATGGAAAAGTTCTTTACAACTTGTTCTTCCTCTACTGAGAGTTGTCTGTTTGCCAGTGGAAGTGTCAGGTCTCAGTAACTTTTTGTTCTGTGCCACTGCTAGCACTGACTGACCTGTAACTTGCTTCTTACACAGTGCATTTTTCTTCCATGACGTACCATATATTTGCACTGAAAGAGCACTGGCAACAAGAAGTTAATGAGGACATGTAAAATAAGTGTCAGACTCATTTGGTTAACGTCATTTCTGAGTGCTAGACTTCCTACTGGTTGTGAAAATACCAGTTGCTAGAATCTAAATAAGCTTCTTGGATGCATGGTCCATGTACAGGCGATTCTTACATGTTATTTGATATCTTCTGAGACCCTCATCCTTGTGAAGACAGCATTAGTGTAAGAACTGTGTCCAGCTTGTCTTGTTGGACAGCAGTATAACGGGTGCCTGGCAAAATGCTGTGCTGTCTTTTGGCTTAGTTTTTCTTCCATTCTGACTATTTATCTCTGGGGTTGGTATTAAGTACCTCCAGATGAGGTCTTGTTGCATTCCCTTCCTGCTGAAAGGATGCCATCTCTTGGATATGGTGTGGTGGTCACTGAGCCTTGTCATGCAATTATTCAGGGGAAAACAGCTGTTCAGGAGGGTGGGGGTTATCTATCTGAGGAAAGATGTGGCTGTCCCACACCTTGTGCTTGGCTGCTTGGGGTCACAGATAAAACAGTTCTGCAGCTGTGCTTGTGGGCAGGCTGATGAGTGGGAAGATGAGCAGGGAGAGCAGTGCCCTCAAGGACTTTGCTTTTTTGCTCTACTATGGGTCCATTAGCTTAAGTGCTGGAGCTGTGCATTGTGATTCCTGGGGCAGGCTTGAGTTCTCGAGGACTACCTAGTAAGATTATTTTGCTGATGTTTGCAGGCTGATATCCTTAAGGAAAAGCTACTTACGTGATTGTGGTGCCCATGGGCAGTTAAGAGAAATCAACTTGTTACAATCCAGTAGTTCTGCTGAAAGATGCACTTGCATCCTCCTCTAACTCATGCTGTTCTCTGTCCCGTTTCTGCTGTTTTTCTTGAGCTTGACCCTTTGTATGAGCAAACTTGGCCTCTACTTTGGTGAAAACAGCAAGAAATAGATTAACGGCTGTGGAAGTACAACCTGAATCTCTGCTGAAGACTCCTGGGCATTTTTCACCCTAGCTGTGTAGGTGACAGGTAATGTTGATAGTAGCAGATGTGATGTCTCTTTCAGCATGTTAAATCTTCAGGAGTTTATGGCAGGCTGTGATTTCTTGGCTGCATCAGAGTACTTTAGATTCATGGTTTGTTTTCCTGCACTTGGGAGTGGCCTCTGTAATGACCACTGTAAAATTCAGGCCACGATCAAGATCAGTTCATGTAATGACACAGGAGGGAAGCTTGGCAGGCATAAGGGTGAAACAGATGTGGATAATATGCTGCAGCTGTGGCAGTAGCCCACCAGTCTTCCTTCTTGCCTTCAAATGTGCATGGTGACATTAGATGCTGCAGAGTTCAAGAGCCAAATTGTAACACTTTGCCTATTTTCTTGGTACTGGAGCAGGTCCTCTGCCAGCTTGCAAGCAGCTGGTATCCATTTAAGGAGGGCAGAATCTGGTCCGGGGTGTTTAACTTAATGAAAATACTGATGCTTTAGTTTAAATTTGTGGGAGGGATACAAGGAACTGATTTGGATCCCAACCACAGGGTGGCAGTTCTAGATTGAGCCCTTTGTGACTGAATTTTAGATGTGTGATCCTGCGTGTTTTGTGAGATGAATCAACTGTAGTTGACACACAAGGGAGGAGGGCTGCAGCTGTTCTCAATAGCTGTTCACAGGGTGGCTGAAGTTGGAGTTGCCCTCTGGTCCATCTGGTTCAAGCCCTACTCAGAGCCCATGTCCAGATGGACTTTGAAGATCTCTAAGGAAGGGGCTCTGCAACATGTGAGCTACCTGTGCCAGTGCTGCCTTGTTTTCAGGGGGATCCTGTTGTGTTCTTCACTTTGTGCCCTCTGCATCTTGCCCTGGGATTGGGTATCACTGAAAGAAGCCTGGATGTCTTTGTACCTTCCCTTCAGGTATTCATAGACACTATAAGATTCTCTGAGCCTTCTGTTCTCCAGACTACAGTCCCCATTCTTCCCTCCTTTCATTAGAGGAGAGATGAAATGCTTCAGCCCCTCAACTGTATCTGCTGCCCTTGTTTGGACTCTTTCCAGTCTGTCCATGTCTCTTATACCAGGTAACCTGGCAGCAGATGCAAGATTCTAGGTGAAGCCTCACCACCTGAGTAGAGGGGAAGGATCACCTCTTGACCTGCTGGCAGTGCTTTGCCTAATGCAGTCCAGGATGCCCTTAGCCTTCCTAGCATCAGGAACACATTGCTGGTTTATGCTCAACTTGGTATCTACCAGGGCCACAGTTCCTTTTTGTAGAGCTGCTTCCTAGCTTGATTCTCCCCATCATGCCCTGGTGCTTGGGGCTGTTGTCCTGGTGCTTGGGGCTGTTTTTCCCCAAGTGCAGGACTTTGCACTTCATGTTGAACTTGGTGACTGTTGACCTGTTTCTCCAGCCTGTTTGAGATCCCTCTGAATGGCTTCAAGGCCTTTTGGTATATCAGCGTCCCAGTTTCCTCACTTTCAAGGCTAGTGAGGTTATGCTCTGCTCCATCATCTAGATTGCTAATGTTAGACAGGCCTGGACCCAGCTCCTGGGATACGCTGCTTGCTACTGGCTTTCACTTGATCCTTAGACCATTGATTGCCACCCTCAAGGCTCAGCTATATAGCCAAGTTTTCAATCAAGAATTTAATTCAGCTCTTCAGAATGTAGTTATTCTTGTGTTCCTCAGACTGTAAAAACAGAAAGAGAACTTAAGAACAGGTGAGAAGGAAAGAGACGCTGAACCAGCTCTTGCAAGAATTGGCTTTATGTGCTTATAATTAAACCTAATAGGGTTTGCCTGTTTAGGACTTGGCAGAGTGCAAGTATTTCAGAGCACTGAAAGGGCTAACAGAGGTGGAATTTTCAGGCTTGTAGTGTCGTGGAGAAATGTACTTCATCATAACTCTGATCAGTTAATCCTAAAAGATTGTCTACCAGTGAAAGTCTCCCCACTGTATATTTCACACCTTTTTCAAAGGAAGTAGCCTGTGATTGATCATCTGGTTCAATTAAATGAAGCAAAAGTGAGCTGGGAAAGAATTCTGAACGTGACTTTGAAAGCACTTCTCTGTGAATTCTCTAAGATCCTTATAATGATCGTGTACCTAAGTGCTTTCTGCTGTACAGATGCTGCTAAGGAACAATGTTTAAAAGGTGCTCAAGAGATAACATGGGAAGTATCTGCTTAAAGAATGGGTTTGGTGTCCTGAAGGAGACTCCCTCAATGCTTTGGCAGTGTGTGTTCTTATAATTTTAAGTAGGCAGGACTTTAGTTTTAAACCTTCTCAGGAGAAGATTGATTCTAGCGACCTAGTTACCCTTCTTCCCATATGAGATGTAATGTGGTTGTGACACCGTCCAGGTCAGGTGAAGTGCAAGAAAAGGTCACTGTGCTATAGTTACAGCTCATGAAGTAACTGGATAGCAGTTTAGCTTGCTCTTGGAATGACCAGAGTGGTAAGAAATGATCTCCTTACTGTCTTCTTAGGATGTTAGGAGGGAGCGTTCTCTGGGCATTTTTTCCTGCAACTGAGGAGTTTGTGTGGCAAGTCTGATGGACATTTTGTTTCCTTGAAGAAAAGTGCTCCGCAGATACAAATCCAAAGGAGAAAACTAAGTGCTTGCTGCAACTTGTTCATCCCAGGCTGTATTCCTCCTGCTTTGTACATCAACACTAGTTGACATTGGTGTGGTCACTGTGTTCTGTCTCTGAAACCATCCAGCAACAACTACTTCTTTAATCCAGCTTTAGAGGAAACCCTTTAAATATCCTGCCTGCTGACCACATTCTGCGGTTAGCCTAAGTTCTCCTGCGTGACTTCATCTGTTTTGTTTAAATCTCTATGGTTTAGTCTGGGAGGCTGAATTTCAGAGGTGGGCAGAGCACTTCCTAGGGCCGGATTCCCTGTGGGTACATGATGACATTTGAATGATAAAATCTGTGTTTAAGAATCCTGGAAAATAAGAACTTGGACAGCCTTGGCTGCTTGTTCCACAAACCAAATTTCTTGAGGAAAAAATTCTTGTGCCCTGGTTGAATGGATTCTGTTTTCCTCACTGACTTCTGTATAGTTCTAAACTTGATAAGCTCCTTAAGTGCTTTTATGTAGGTCTGTGATTCGATTCGTAGATGAATTATTTACCCTTTTAAATAGAGATCAGTTAGACTGGCAGAGTATGTGACTTTTTTTGGTACTGATAGCTCAATACAAAACAAGATATAAACATCTTGCAAGGGTTTATCTGTTTTTCTTGCTCCCTTCTGAAATGAAGCGCTGATTTGCAGCCAACCTGACTTCTCAGTCCAACCAAAACAGGAATAGGTCACTGCAAAAGTTTTGTTTGTGTAGTCTTGTAGCAGCAGCATAAAATTATTGTCACCTCATGATTACTTTTGTTTTTGACCTGATGTCATACCACTGTGGCTAAGTGGCTAGACTTTGTTTTTCTATGTATGTGTTGGCTCTGCTTTTTCTCCTTGATGTGAAAATCACTGGTAAGTTTACACTCCTGTTTTGAGAGCCACCTGTTCTGTCAGCTGGCTTGAGAGACTTTCCTTCTTGTTTTTAAGTCTAGTTCATGTGGTGTTGTAGTTTTAGAAGCTTAGTAGTGCACTTACTAACATAACCAGCACATAACCAGCAATTTTGCTGGCCTTACAGCCCCACAGTACTTTAAAGAGGTAACATTTTCTCCATAGGTGCACCTGAATAAAGTAGAAAATGCATGAAAATGCTCCAGATTATATAAACTGACTTTCTTGCTTTTCTTTGCATTTTCCTCACTTGAATGTGGGAGTGAGTATCCTGCATGTCATTCTGGGGCTTGATGTCATAGATTTCTCTTTAGGAATGAATTGTGGTAAGCGCTGTTTTTTACGTGCTTACAACTATATTAAAAACCAGCAGTTACAAGGTGTTGCATTTAAAAGTTAAGAGGAAAAATTAACCTTAGTATCCTGTATCTTTAAAGAGGATGTTTGTATTGATTGCTTCTATGAGACCTTTTTATGTTGGGATAATACATGTTGACTCTAATCCTCTTGAATTTTGTGTGTATGATTTGAGAGGAAGATGTAGAAAACCTATGCGTAAATTGTCCTATATTTAAAATATATATACTCTTCAGGGCAATCTCCCCTTCTTCAGTTCACTGTATACCAGGAAAGAAGAAATTGTCTTCAGGTTGTTGGAGATTCCCTCCTATAGCTGTTCTTAGAGCACTAACCAAGTTGTGGTCTAGCTGGGAATGGGAATTGATCCTTGAATAGCTGCTGTTGCTGAAGGAGGCTGGAAGTATGTTCTTAACTGCTTTAAGACTGGTTAATCTCAGAAATAAGGCTGAGCAAATAAGTAATTCGGAAGTTGTTGACTGGTGTAACTCTGGGTTTTTATTTTTGGCAGGTATCTCCGACAAGGACATCATCAACGTTACTCTCCCCACTGGTGTGCCCATACTTCTTGAACTTGATGAGAATCTGCGTCCTCTGGGCCCTCACCAGTTTCTGGGTGATCAGGAAGCTATCCAGGCTGCCATCAAAAAAGTGGAAGATCAAGGGAAAGTAAAATCTGCTGAGAAGTAAAATCCCACTGACTAACAAAGTTACTTGCAAAGTGTGTGGTAGTTAAGTGATTTATTTATGACTGCTAGGTTGCACTGTGTGGAAAAAAATCTCAATTTCAAGCACTAATTAGAAGGGACAGTTGAATCTGTTTGGCGAGTGAACCCTCTGCCTTTCAAAAACTGGAATTCAAATGGGATTATGGATACTGAAAAAGGAAATAATAACATCATTCAGGTAATGGAAACGTGTAGGGCAGTTTCACTCAGATCTAGGTTTTATGGTGGCCCAGGAGGGGAAATAAAGAGGTATGTTGTTGCCATCTACCAACTACTGCACCTGATCTGTTAGTGGAGAAAAAAGCCCTGTACAGCACCATCTTACTGTACTACTAATTCCAGGTAGTTACAGGAACTAACACTGTTTATCTCTGACAGACTGGCATGACTTTTCTATCAATTGCCAAGCCAACTTTTTTCTGTATAAATTCCTTCAGTCTTTCCAAACACTTTCTATTATATCTTTCTATTGTATCTACCTTCTTTCTGTAATTTAAAGGTTCCTCGAGGCCAGCTCGTGGTCCAGAGGTGAATTTTATAGAGATGCTTGGACTGTTAGAGCTACTGCAATCTTTTACTACGCTATTCATTCAGTTTTTAAGGAACCTAGAAGGTATCCCTCTTCCTGCACCACCTTTGCAAACCATTGCACAACTATGTTTTGCTGGTTTGCAGTAGTGGGATTTAACTCAAACTTTAGCTGGAACCTAATTACAAGTTTTCTTGCTCAGTGAGCAACCTTAACAGTTCTGGAACATAAATAACATGTCCTGGAGATTGGAGAAACTTGTTAGAATTGTTTTCTTTTTTACCTCAATGAAACTGGAAATATGAAGCCCCTCTCAAGCTTTTCTGAGTTGCAAAGAATAGACAAATCTGTTCTACAGTAATAATGCTGTGGCACTGTTGGTAGACCTCTCTGGTGGGCAGAAATGCTGCACAGGATGCGTAAGGTGTATTACTAAATGCAGCTCATGTAGCTATCAAGCTTAGCAGTGATGGAAGTTCTGCAGCATCTGAAAGTGGTTTCCTATGAAGCTCTCCTCATGGTCATAGCTTGATTCCTGTTGGGTGTGACTGTAGTGCTTTGGGTACTAAGATTGAGTTGGGTGTACTGTAGTGTGTTTCGGTGTCAAGACAGTCCCAAATTCACTCTCAAATCTGAAACCATTGTTACTTTAATCTTAAATATGACACAGTGATTCAACATTTGACCTTAATTACCAGCATCAGTGATACTTGTGTATGCAGTATTTGAGCTGAATGTGTTTTCAGCATGGCCCAGCTACAAATCTCAATAAGCTAATAAGTTTCCTTGGTATGATAGTATATACACTCTGAAAACCTTAGAATAACTCCTGTTTGCAGTGAGCAGTTTGGTAGCAATTTTGTAAGTGTGAAGATGGCTTTTCCTTTGAGGAGAGCAGTGTGACAATTTATGCTTCTGACACAAACTCTAGGGAGACTTTCCAGGTCAGATACCAACTCATGCTGATGTGGTAGGAGCTCCATGAAAGATGTCTTTACTTAATAGTACTTCCTCTCCCATGAACAATGCTTGGGCTTTTCTTGGGTTTTGTTTTAGTTGCCCTTGCGATAGGAACAAAGTTACTTGTTTGTTTTTCTTAAGAATAAAGCTGGTAGTAAACGTAAAGCTGGTAGTTTTCTTTTTCCTTTGTACAAGCCAGGATATCAGTCTGTTTTTCTCTGAAACCATATTAGCTCCTTTCCTACTACTATATTTGTGATACTCCTTGACTTTCTAGGTTTTTAGCTTTCTATGTATAGTGACTCAAAATCTTAGTCAGTAATTGGTGTTAAGGAGTTGCATTGTTGATGACAAAACATACTTGTCAATGCAGTGAGGGAGGGACTGCTGGCACAGGTTAGATTTTTCACTAAGCATTCAATTATGTTTGTTACCAAGAAAAAAAGTGACTTCAGATTCATTAACAAGACAACCCCAGCCACATGTCACCTGTAGGAGCAGCGTGTGTCAGGATGTGGGCTGAGGGCATGATCATCGGCCTATATCCTTTTGGTGGTGTGGTATTATGATGTTGGACTTCTTGAGGACATGAGGCAAAGGTGGAATCTATGTGGAAACAAATCCAGCTGAATTGGGAGATGCTCTGTCAGAAGAAGAGCACTGATATCTGATCTCTTCTGGGCTGGTTATGGGGAACAGAAAGGTGGATAAGTGTAAAGAGAATATTCATGCTTCTTTCTGCAGCTGGAAGTGATGCAATTGACCGAAAACAGCCTTTCAGAGCCTTGGATGGCCAGAAAAGAGCAATGGAATGCTTTCAGGTGGCACTGTTTCTGTAGTGCTTCTTGAGGCAGGAATGGTGTTAGTGCCCTGGGGGGTTGGGCTTTGTTTGCTTTCACTGTGACTCCAAAGATGACAGGATTTGGTATGCACATCTGGCAGCAGTGCCACCTCACGAAAGTATTGGATGGAGCCAGCTGGAGACTTTCATCTTCAAGATGAATTCTAACACCTTGCACTACTTGTTTCTAAATAGTTTTATAATTAATCTGTGTCTTATGAATCATTTATATTGAAAATAAACCAGCTTTTAGCAGTTGTATTAGGAAGAATGCCTGGCTTTCGGGTATAACTCTATTAGAAGAAAAGAGGATCTTGCTGCTGGTGGCTTTACAAATCAAAGTGAGTGGAAGACAATTTTCTCCATGTTTGAATATGCATCGGTGCCTCCAAGTCTTGCAAGGGTAGCCAGTGTCTCTACAGTTGACATGATGGATGTGGTTGATGTGGATTTTCTTACACATTTTAACTTCTGGTTCAGTAGCAAGTAGCTCTAGAATTCTCTTGAAAACCTTTTGTAAATATGGTGGAGCTGACAGGTTCTTTGTAATTCAATAAATGCCCCTGAAATGGAATTTAACTTGGTCTTTGTCTTTCTTCTTTCTGCTGCCTTCCACTTTGTTCCCTTTCTGGGGCTGATAGGTAAATAAAGCTGTGACCTTCAGTGTTCTGGAGCTCATATCAAGCAGTCCTTGATCACATATCATGCAGTCGGTTAAAAATAGAGCAAATACAGTCTCATCTTTGCATGCATGGAAACTGCTGAAAAAGAACAAGCACCTGTTTGAAATAGGGGCTTTTACTTAGGAACAACAGGTTTCAGAACACAACCTAAACAAATGTTCACTGTTGTACATTTGCTTTTTTGTAATAAGTGCTGTTTGATGTGTTTAAAATGGTGGCTCCTGAACGTGAAGCCAACTAAACTCTCCAGTGGGCTCTGGTGTCAGACCTGCTGGGGGCTGCTGCTTGCTGTTGATCTTCACATGGAAGACTTCAGATGATGTGTTGGGAGGCAGCGAAGGCCTTAAAGGTGGAACGTTTGGATGGAAGGAGGGAAGAAACAGCTGTATAGCTGAAATGAAAAGCATACTGAAGAAACACATTTTTAAAGCTGGTCTTGTGATGGTATTGAGTCATTTCCATGCTGCTATTGAATGTTGTTTTAGTTACTGTGGAAATGCTGCTAGCTATCAGAAGGTGTATTCCTACTCCCTTGCCTCCCACACAAATCAGCTTTTGTACTTTGCCTTGCTTAAAATTTGTCTTTGCCAGTTAGCAAAGTTAATAGCGTGTGGCAATTGCTGTCTTGGTGTTGGCTACAGTCTTTCCTCAGCGTGAAATTCTTGTCAGCAGCAAGTAAAGAAGGTGTGGTTGCAATGCTGCTGCTCCAGAAACCTCTGAGCAGTGGTGGAAACAAACTCAAATTCAAGTGAGAACTGCAGAGGTTTGGAGAGGAACTAGCCTTCTTGTTATCTGCACAAAACAGGGGCTGCTGCCTTTTCCTTCTGTTATTGTGGCCAAAAGTTGTAGGGCTGAATACAAAAGGGAATTTGCCTTTAACTTGGCACAGAACTTCATTCTCCTTGGGGGCAGGCTGGCAATGGCACGAATGAAGTGCTTTTCCTTCCTACTGCCTTATTAGCCACCTCCTGGGTCTTCCTGGGGGTAGTCCAGCAGAATCTAGCAATCCTGTTGTGCCCTCGCTCCATAGAAGGAAGAGGCCCTGTTCTTGCTCTTCAAATTACGCTGACGGAGCAGGGGAGGGCAGCAGACACCAGGCTGTGGATATCGCTGTGCTGAAAAGCCAAGCTTTGCTCAACTGAGTATCCTGAAGTTCCCTTCAGATCACTGTTTTTGAAGGGGAGGGGGCAAGTGACCTGCCAGTGGCAATGTAGGTGCAGCTGCAGTGAGTAGGACCCCCTGACATTAGAGGTGCTATCTGTCAGATTGCTCTTAGACCGCGGTCATAGATGTGCAGAAACGCAAGTGGACAACAGATGGAGCACGTGCATTGTGGTAAGCGTGTGTAAGAAAGCAAGAGCAATTTCACACTCCGGTGTGCTTGCAGGGGGAGCAAGGCATGTTCAGTCTCTCTTGGAAGGCAACGTGTTCTAGCTGAGCCGGCCCAGCCCTGTAGTGTTTAAGATGGCACAGGCATGGCTTAGTTCAAGTGTGGAATAAATTGCAGTCATCATCTAGGTTGCTTGTACAAAGTGATGATTAGTCTGGCTCTCTTCTTGCATCGGTAGCTACATGGGGCTAGGGAAATCAACGAGAGCAAGACTGTGCTGTTAGCAGGCACCTGGAGCCTGAAACCACAATCCCAGTCAGTGACTACGCGTTAGTATCTCTGCATGTGTCAGTAGAGGTATGGGGAAGTTGGTGTTGCATGAGAAGGGAACCTCAGCAATGAACCTTAAAAGTGAACCTTAAATTCCCTCCAAAAGTCCCAAGCTCTAAATAAAAATTGGCAAGTGCCACATGGGACTTCATTTCAGCCACTCATATTCACTTTCCAAAGGACCACATTGGCGCACTTGACCTATCTAAGCGGAGTGAGTCAGTAGGTGTAGCTGGTAGAGAAAGACTTCAGCAAAGCTAATTCCCAGTCTTGTGCTGCAGTCCCTGGTGCCACTGCCTTTCCTAGCATGTTGATATGGGAAAATGTATGTTAGTGTGACGTAAAACACATGGTTTTTGTTCTTGGCATTTGCTGTATACTTCAAACCGTGCTGAGGAGTGCATGCTTTGCTTTCTTATGCACAAATAAATTCCAGATTTAACAAGCTTTTCTAGCAACTAATACTCAATTTTTCATTAGGCAATAATAAAGCAAACTTTCACAGGTTCCTCGTTGAAAACCTTAGGAGATGTACTGACATAAGTCTTGTCTTTCAGTACTGCAAATCTTGTTCTGTACTTCATCTTCCACGTGGCTGGCTCAAGTGATTTCCCCAGCAAGCAGCTAGGGATACCTTCTGTGAGCTGTAAATCCTTTCCACAAGCTGCTGATACGTAGTTCCTGAGAAGACGAGAGTATCACCTTATCGCTGCGTTGTGGATAACTGAAGCATCTGCACAGAGTGATAATTAGTAATATAAGATCACGTTCCTCTTTGTTAAGAACTGCATGCTTTCTCTTACAAGTATGTTTTGTTTGTCTCTTTAGTCTTTGCTACGTTACATAGTTTTAGTTCTCCCTGATTCCAGAATGGGCTCGATCTCAATTCAATTACAGGTTAGCAAATAGAGTAGGCAAATGACTTCTATTAATATTGAGTAGCATGCACTGGTAATACTAGAGGCAAATATAGGCAGATAATGATTACGAAAATGCATGACTACTTTAATCCATATATAAATTAGAGGATAAACTTTTTTTCAGTATTCTACTAAGCTTTTAAAGTATAATTCATATTATCAGTCACGTGCTTTGTTTGTGTCACAGTGTTAAGCAGGTTACGTGTGAACATGAATTATTAGGAGCCTTTACTAGGTGTTTTGGTATTTAATGTTATAAATTGTCTCATCACAGACAAGTCCCTTATTTCTCCCATCCATCTGTGAATGAGGGGCATTCAGAACTCGCTGCCTTGTGGGGCTATTCTGCTTTCATTTGGAGTTGAGATTCTGCAGTGTGTAAGGGGACTTGTTTGGTAGGATGTAGAACTTCCAGCTTGGGATTCGCTTCAGTACTTTGGCTCTTGTTTCAATGCATACGTGTGAGAGAAGCTCTGTTAAATCTTTCTGCTCTTTGGGAGCTCTTGCCTGCAAGTGCCTAGTAATGTCAGTGTTAAGCCTTTTTGTCCTCAAAAAGAATCTGACAGCCTGTGGCAGAAATCTGCCACTTCCATGGCTGTGCTGCTGTTGTATTTCTGACAGTTCATATTGATGTTGGTAAATCCAAACTTTCCCTACATTTGGAATAATACAATAGTTTTTAGATGTGCTCGAACTGACAAATAACACAGAATCATTAAGATTGGAAAAGACCTTTAAGATCATCTAGTCCAACCATTGCCAATATTGCCCACTAAGCCATGTCCCTTAGTACCACATCTACCCTTTCCTTAAACATCTCCAGGGATGATAATTCCATCACCTCCTTGCGCAGCATTATCACTCTTTCAAGGAAATTATTCCTAATGTCCAACCCAAACTTCCTCTGTCACAACTTCAGGACGTTCCCGCTCATCCTATCACTGTTACCTGGAAGAAGAGGCCAACCCCTACCTCACCACAGCCTCCTTCTGCGGAGTTATAGAGGGCAATAAAGTCTACCCTGAGCCTCCTCCTGACTGAACAATCTCAGTTTTCTCAGCTGCTTCCTGCAATACTTGTGCTCCAGATTCTTCACAGCTTTGCTGCCTGTCAACAAGTGAGGCTCCAGAGCCTCACCTTCTTGCACCGAGGGACCCAAAAATGAACACAGTACTTGAGGTGCAGCCTCACCACTGCCAAGTACAGATAGACAGTCATCTCCCCAGTCTTCCTGACTGCAACATTTGTGATACAAGCCAGGATGACATTGGCCTTCTTGGCCACCTGGGCACACTGCTGGCTCATGTTTAGCTGAGTGTCTACCAATGCCCACAGATCCTTTTTGTCCATGAAGCTTTACAGCCACTCTGCCCCGAGCCTGTAGTGTTGCATGCAGTTGTGACCAAAATGCAGGACCCCAGAATCCTCTGTAGGGCGTTCCTACTCTCAGGCAGGTTGACAGTTCCTCATGACTTGGTGTAATCTGCAGACTTACTGAGGATGCACTCAATCCCCTCATCCAGATATTAAACAGGATGGGCCCTGATACTGGTGCTGGGGAGTACCACTTGTGACTGGTTGCTGGCTGGATTTAACTCCATTCACCATCACTCTCTGGGCTTGGCTCTCCAGTCGGTTCTTTACCAGAGTGTACCTGTCCAAGCCATAGGCTGCCAGCTTCTTCAGGATGGCACTGTGAGAGACAGTGCCAAAGGCCTTGCTGAAGTCTGGGTAGTCTACATCAACAGCCTTTCCCTCGTCCACCATGCAAGTCATTCAGTCACAGAAGAAGATCAGGTTGGTTAAGCATTACCTGCCTTTTGTGATCCCCTGGTTGGCCCTGCACATGACATGTTATCTCACTCACAATAATCTATTCCATAACCTTCCCTGGCACTGAGGTCCGGCTGGCAAGCCTGTAGTTCCCTGAATTCTCCTTACGACTGTTCTTATAGATGGATGTAACATTAGCAAGTGTCCAATCACCTAATACCTCCCTGTTCACCAAACTCACCCAGCCAACTGGAGAGGGGAAGCTAAGGTTGTTTCTGATAAGGAGATACCTCCAAAGCATTTTATCTTCTATCTTCTTCTATGTCCTTAATCAGCTTCTGTGCCTTTCCTTTCTTCCATCCTAGAACTTTCCTCAGCAGCTCTGCACATCACACCCCACATCACTCTCCTCAGCATCGTGCCCCCATTTATTTCAGAGCTGCTTGAATTGGTGCTTAGGTGGGAAGATAGAGGAGGGAGTGTGCAAAGCGTTTGAAAGAGACACGTATTCAAAAGATCCTGGGAGATGCTGTACTGTGGTATGGATTTCCAACTGGATAACGGTTTGCATTTTATGGTCCTGTCTGCATTCCTGCGATGCATTGGGGAAAACGAGGAATTTTTTGTATTTAAGTGGAAAAAGCCACCCGTGCGAGAGAAACATTAGATGATCCATTCTTCTCTTAACTTCTCTCAGCTCATTTTGCTCTTTCAGTTACTCCAGTGAATCTCTCTATCCCACAAGCAGCTATTCATGCACAGCAGTTTTCCAGAGCTGTCAGTAGACCTACTTGTGTGTAGCAGGACCAGTTGGATGCAGGGGGAGTGTGTAATGACCTGATGGATGTTGCAACGCATTTCTGCTGTGCATGAGCTCAGCAGCGCTACATGACAAATGGTTTTTACTGCTCTGGCTTGCCAAAGACTTCAGTTTGTGCCTCCACCACCACTGCAGAGATTTGTGGTTGCTCACCACCTCATGGATCAGGTCTTTTGTTAATGATGTCTCTGAGAACGTGTCATGCTTGCTTACGGACGCTGCTTGATGTTAATTCCATCAGGACTCAAGGATAGCATGCTAGGAATGAAGAGGAATTGGTTGAGTTAACAAAGGGAAAAGCCACTAGCAGAAATATTAGTGGTGCTATACTAGGTATGCCTGTACTCCCCAAAGGCTAAGGGCTGTTGAAACACAGTGCAATCTATTTTCCTCTTTTATATACATTTGCATTTTGTTTTCATGGAAAGAAGGGAAGGAAAGGTCTCACAAAGCCCAGTCGTTTGCTCTTGGTTCAGGTGATGCTTGGTAGGTTTGCCTCCAATGTCTTTAAGTGCTGCACACAATAATTTCCACTGAAGTCAGCATTTCTGGAAATCCAGGTCACTTAAGTTGTCTGACAGGGTGTGGAGCCTGACTACGTGACCTGCTGCAGCAATCCAGGGCAGTGTGGGAGGGAAGGATGAGGCCAGGAAGGGCCTTTCTCATGCAGGTCCTGCTGCTGAACAAACAGATCACGTGGCTTTCGTGTTTCCATTGATGACAACGGAACTCCTGACTAGAAATATAATAGCAGATTTTGTGCTTTGTGCTCATGTTTTGCTGTGTTTACCTTGGTTCTTATGACCTGGGATCCTGATCCTTCTTGCAGGAAATGGTAGAAGGCTTTAAAATGCAGCTACTACAGTTTGTCAGGGTGTTTCTTTCCATATTCCTGTACCCTTCATGAGAGCAGCCTCTGATGCACAGGCAGGAAGAGGGCCAGATGTCATAGTGTGAGTAATCATCAATTCTAGCTTGTTCAATCACATACGCAGTGAAGTTTCAGAAGGCATGGGGTTTCTATTCCACCTTCTCTTTTGTATGGGCCTGGTGGAAAAGTGGGTAACTCCAGATGCATCTCGGTGATGTATGAATAGCTGGCCGTAATACAAAGCTGGATCTGGAGGAAGAGCTGTCTGCTGATCACAGAATCACAAGGCTGGAAAGGACCTATAAGATCATCTAGTCCAACCGTCCTCCCATTACCGTAGCTACAGCAAATCACTAAACCATGTCTCAGAGCTCCTCATCCAGACAGTCTCAGAGCTCCAATACAGACATCCTGATGCAGCGCTTCAGGTCGTGTTCCTGATAACTGTTTCCTTTACTGATGGGACAGGCTTCCATTCTCCTTGTTGGTGTCTGCGGTATAAGAATCCTTGCCTGAGTGAGGCCCTCCCTTGTCCCCTTTTATTGGCAGTGGAGTAACAGGCCTCAGGATGTGAATCATTGGACCTCTTTGTAACATTGCATTGAGGTGAAATTAATGGTGTCTTCCCTCCAGTGACTAAGAGACCTCCAGTGTGACTAGGTTTAATTTAGCATCTGCTGTACAGAAGCCTACAGCTGCTCAGAGGCATCCCTCTTGCCTGATTAGAACTGCTTTCTGTGCTGCAGGGTTGATTTTGGCAATGCGTATCCATGCAAATAAAGCGGATGGGTACAAATATGCTCAGTTTGCCCTAAAGATGGATTTGCTGTTTGTAAAGATGACCCTGTAAACTTGTTCTCCAGTATGGACTTGATGATTTTGAATCTCCTTTCCAACCTCAGTGTTTGTATGGCTACTGCTCTTCTACCCTGTGTGTGGCCATGGGGCAGCCCCAGCATGCTTGGCAGGTTCATACAATGCCCAAAAATACCCATGGGGATGCATGCAGGCTCCCTTCTGGACTCACACCTCAGCTGCAGTGTGAGCATGTCCATGGTGTCAAAAGATGCCTCGGGGACACGATGCTCCTCCTGTTTTCAGGCTGTGAGTGTGTGAGTTGGAAGAATTACACCGAGGTAAGTACAGCGTGACTCAAGAGAGCAACACGTCCACATTTCTTCTTAGGAAATAAAGTGTTCTACAGAATGACATTGTTCACATAGGGCAGTCCCCTCCTAGAGGGCACTGCGCTCTCTTCCCTCTTTATCAAAGCTCTACGTGTTTTAAAAGTTCTTGTGTTGAAAGCTGCAGTCTGAGTAATGGAGGAAAAAGTTTGGGACTGCATACTTAGCTTCCAGAAAATGCCCACATGAATGTCTCTGATTAAACTGGAGCAACCACAAGGGAAATTCTCAGGACGGATGACTTCAAATTCAAAATAAAAATGTAGCAGGAAATTAAAAAAGAAAGGCCTATGACCAATACCCATGAAGAATCATTTGACCAGTGTCTAGAATTCAGCTGCATAACAAATCGAGGCAAACCACCAAGAAATATGCATTTGTTATGGTTTTTCAGTTACATTTCTCAGGCCTAAACCACATTAAGTAAATAAAGCTGATTCAGGGAATTAGTGTATTAAGGTTTTCACTGGTGTAATTGTAACTGCAAAACATATTTTACAGTATTAATGTCAGCATTCAATCATTGCTTTAACTCCGCGCTCGGTATAATTGGGGGCACCTGATAATTAAAAGCTCAATCCTGATTCCTTGATGCTTTCAGAACTTCCCCGAGCCTGTCAGTGGCTGTTTGTATTTGATGTGTGAACAGCTAATAGAGATTTGAAAGCTGAAAACTCAAATTGTTCTGACAGAGATGTCTCTCTTTTGTGTCTGTGGGGAGACGGTGAATACCTACCTGTCGTGAATAAGCAACAAGTCACAAACTGCCCTGTTTCAAGCAATGGCATGACTCAGAAATAATTTCTTAGGAACTGGGAGGTGAATCTTCTCCATTGGGTCGCTGGTACGTTTGATCTTTTGTGTTTACGAAAGCTGTGTGGCACTGTTGGGTGCAGAAGCACACTGCTGCCACGTGCACAGTGCTACTCGGTGGGGCATCTGGTCACTGAAAAATGCAGTGGGGAAAAGAAAATGATATTTGGTTCTCTTTATAAGCCTGAGAAAACAAATAATGCAATTGCAAGCCCAGCACCTCCCTCTGCTTCCCCTACCAGAGCTACAGGGAGCAATGAGGTCGCCTCTCAGCCTCCTCTTCTCCAGGCTGGGCAACCCAAGTGTCCTCACTTCTCCTCACAGGATGTACCTTCTGGCCCTGCTAATGGCTTTGTTGTCCTCCTCTGGATACTTACACACAATATTTAAGGTGAGGCTGCACCAATGCTAAATAGAGTGGGAGAATCACCTCTTGTGATTAGCTGGCCATGCTGCATGTGTTTTGCTGGATGAAAATCTGGATGTGAGCTAACAGTACTGTATACTTGCGGCCCAGAAGGCCAACAGTATCCTGGGCTGCATCAACAGAGGGCTGGCAGCAGAGAGAAGGAGATGATTGTCCCCCTCTGCTCTGCCCTGTGAGGCCCCACCTGCAGTACTGTGTCCAGACCCGGGGCCTCCAGCACAAGAAAGATGTGGAGCTGTTGGAGCAGGGCTAGAGGAGGGCCATGAAGATGGTTCAAGGGTTGGAACACTTCTCCCATGAAGACAGGCCAAGGGAGTTAGCCTTGTTCAGCTCAGAGAAGACTCCAGGGAGACTTTATTGCTGCTTTCCATTACTTAACAGGAGCTTGTAAACAGGAAGCGAACCAACTTTTTACTTGGTTTAATTGCAACAGAACAAGGGGAAATATTTTTAAGCTAAAAGAGGGGAGATTTAGGTTAGATATTAGGAAGAAGTTCTTTACTTTGAGGAAAGTGAGGCCCTGGCACAACTGCCCAGAGAAGCTGTGGGCATCCCAACCTTGGAAGCACTCAGAGTCAGGTTGGATGGAGCCCTGGTCAGCTTGAGCTGCTGGGTGGCAGCCCTGCCCATGGCAGGGAGGTTAGAAGTGAGTGGGCTTTAAGGTCCCTTCCAGCTGAAATCACTCAATGATTTTAATGCACCCCAAACACAGTTTGCCCTCTTGGCTGCCAGAGCACGCTGCTGACCTATTCTGAGCCTGGATTTCTTTTCCTGCTAAGCTGCTCCCCAGTCGCTTGTTTCCTTGTCTGTGCCTAGGTCTGGTATTATTCTGTCCCAGGTGCTGGACCTGGCATTTTCATTTATGGATCTTCATGTTACTTAGGACTGTCCAATGCTCCAACCTATGTAGATTTCTCTCATCCCTTGAGAGTCAACAGCACCCCCTACGTTAGAACCATCAGCACATTTGCTAAGGTTACATTTAACTCCCGTGTTCACATTGATAAAAACGAACAGGACTGGCCCTACAACTGAGCCCTGGGAACACCACTAGTGACCATCCACCAGCCAGCTGCAGCCCCATCCACTACAAGGCTTTGAGCTCTTCTGTCAAGCCTGTTTGTCACCCAACGCAGCATGAACCTGTTTGTCTTGCAGCGGAGCAACTTGTCCAGAAGGATACTGCGAGGAACAGTATCAAAGGCCTTTCAAAAATCCAGAAGGATTACTTCCACTTCCTTCCCTTCATTCACCAAGTGGGTGACCTTCATGTGGGAGATAGACAGACTGACAGGGCTGCAGATTCATGAGTTTTTTTCTTGTGCCCTTGTAGATGGGCGTAACATTGGCTCTGTGGGGACGTGCCCGCGTGGCCAAGATCGTTGGAAAGGTGCTTAGAGGGATCCAGTTAAATGTTTGCTAATTTCTTCTCCAAATGAGATTTCCAAATATATTCAATGTTAGAAAACGTTTGTGATATTGAAAATTGAAGTTTATGGTATATGAGTGCGCAAATACATTAAAAACATGATGTTGTGTACGAGACAATATAGCACCGATTTTAATGGAAAATCATACATCTTGAGTACGTTGTCGTTACTCCATTAAAACTGCCTGTTTCAGTGTGTTTGTTGTTTGCACATAACGGCTTAGTCTTTTAGGTGATAGGCCAAATTTGTTGTTTTATTTTTTTTTAAATGAAAGCCTTTTAGTGCTTCCCATCTCCCTGCCCCAACAGCCAGAGATGAGTTGAATTTCTCAGAACTCAGGGTCCTTTTGTTTCCTGAAGGCTAAGAACAAGCATGAAAAACATCAAGTGAGGTGACATGTATATAGCAATATATGCATTTCCCCACCTTGTATAAGCTCCCAGTTTGACAGTATAGGATTTCAAGGGGCTGTATAATGCCAGCATAACAGTAACACACATTGCTTCCCCTCTTTGAGTGTGATCCCTCTCTTTTGGGGTGGAATCAAAGACTAGCTCAGGTTGGAAAGATGCTAAGGATCATTCAAATCCAACCGCAACATAACCATAGCAAGGAGTGAGCTGGAGCTCTTCTGCTGTGAGAAATGGATGGCAGAAGCCCCTCAAGCTTTGACACTGTGCACAAATAACTGTTTATTGGTCTTCCAGGCAGGCACTGAGTCCTGTTAGTTTTAACGATGAGAAGACTCTAATTGCTGCTGCTGATTACAGGACTGACACTGTATGCTCAAAGGGGCTGGGATGTTTCTAGGCATGGTGAGCTCCTGCACGCTCATGGGAACGTGCAAAGAAAGCTGGTAGTGAGGTAGGACAGTTCCTTTCTCTCAGCTTTTTTTTTAACGGCTAGATAAATATAAACAATAACCAAGTAAGCAAATCATTCTGGCCTAAATAGGATGAGCACTTTAAGAAGCAGAATGGCAGCAGCAGGTTCTCTATGAAGTCAATCAAAACCTGCCTGCTTGACATCTTTATGCGGTGTTGCCAAGATTTTATCCAGTTTCTGAACATGTAAGAGTATGTTTCTAGGGCCTTGGGGCTACTTCATTCAAAGTCAGAGCTCAGGATCACAAGTAATAAAGCCCAAGTTTTGAATTCTCAGCTCTCGTAGGTTCAAAATTTATCAGAGGCAACAGGCCTGGTGTAGGACTGACAACTGTGCTTTCCTGATGAAACAAGGTAAGAGATAAAAAGTAGTAGGCAGAGATAAAAAGCAGTTCCCCAGAGACCAGAAGATAATGAATAAATGTGCCTCTTCCCCTTGCATCACTCTAAAGGCAGTATAAAGTTTGCCAGTGAGAATCCAACCAAACATGAGTCGGAAACCCAGTCTCGTATTTGTTCAGATACTTATTGAGATAAAAGAGATCATAAAGCGGTTTGATGCTGCAGCAAGAGCGATCCTTTCCTACCATCTCCTGAGTGACTTGGAAGGCTCTCAGCAAGCCCAGCTGTGCTTAGCTCTATAAAAAGCAGTCAGGAGCAGCATATTTAAAGAAAAACCAGCATGTGCTACTATTGTCAAGAGCTGATTAAGTTTTTTTTTGTTCCCCTTGGAGCATTTCAGAAGACCAAAGTGTTTTTTTCATGGAGAAAAGAAATGAAATGAGAAACCGCAACTTTGGGGTAAAAATATTTTGTTTATGAAAACTGGAAATGATTTTGGGAAGTGGTTTTTAAAGATTCTTCTTTTAAATAGAAAATGGTTTCAAGAAAACAGGAGAAAACTCAGTTTTAAGACCAGGCTTCTTTGTTTGAAAGGAAAGCGTTTTGTGAGGGGAAAAAAGAGGAAAAAATGATGTTGTAATCTCCTACAAAAATGCTTGGCCTTTTTTTTGACATTTCTTTGCCTTTGTTTGCATCTTTTTCCTCATCTTAATTGTCGTAGTTCAGCCTTCCCAAGATGCATTGTTGTTTATCAAGGAATTGTGTTAAATACGTCATTCTTTCACAGGAAGGTGGCAAAGAGGAACGTCGCTGTTGCAAAACAGCATTCCTGGGTGCAAGTCGCCCTGCTAAAGCTCCCTGCAAGGCAGATAAATATACTATAGAATATTTTCATCCCACAAAGAATGTCTGCGATGAGTTGTCTTTTCCTTTCTTAAAAGTACACCACAGATGTCATTGGGCCAAAACATTGTTCTCAGATCAACTGCTTTCTGCATTGAGAAACTCACTGTCCCCGTAAAATTTCAGATCTCCAAAGACAACTGAAAGTTTGGATGATGCTGGACAGTAGGGTGGAATAAGCTGCTTTATCTACACATGGATATGTTCTGGGCAGAAAGGTGACTTTTTCTCCTTACACATCACCAAAGACTCACCCTGATTCTGAGTTATCAGATACTGGGGAGAAATGCAATTTATTTTGAAGACAAGACAGTCTCTCTTGGATTTTATAACTTTCTGCACTAGTAGAGTTGTTTGCTATTTGTACTATTATTTCCTTTGGCAGAAGCAGAAGTTGACAACAATAATTTAGATAGCTTAACGTTAAAAAATTAAAATAAAAATTAAGCTTTTCTAGATCCTGATTTACTTGTTAATTATTAAACTTCAACCCTGCAGAGTGATATTTTCCACTCCAGATGTTTGTTTCAGACTGGAATGTCAAAAGTCAGATGTATCTTTGGAGGATACAGGGCAGCTACTTCATTAGATTCAGTGGTTTATGTCTTTACTGTAGATCTAATGCTGTAGGAAAACAGAGAGAAGCCCCAGCAATGGCTTTAACTGCTTGTGATGAACTGGGCCTGCCAGAAAGCCTGCAGGAATGTTCATTCCAGTATCAACAGCTCCTGTCCCGAGAGGCACCGTGGTCCTCCAGACCTGCTCAGCTCTCTCTGAACTGACATGACTTCATGCTGAACCCAGCAGGACTTTATTTAATGACTGAAAATACTATTCCTGCAAGGGAGAACTATCCATACCTATTCAGAGGTGCCTATCATGCCTTCAGGTAAAATCCAAGGCAGCATGTGAGGTGCACATGTACCACCAGTGACTAAAAAAGGGAGAAAGCTCCACACAGCAGGGCTGCTCTGAAGAAGAGAAGTGCTTTCACCACTGAAAATCACAGTTCCTCAGGAAACAAAGGTGGTGGGAACATGAGTTATAAAGATCACATGAAGCTCCTCATAATAGACTCTGTGACAGGAGGTTGTGGCAAGGTGGCAGGCAGCCTCTTCTCCCAGATGACAGTGATAGGATGAGAGATGGAGAGGTTCAAGCTGGATATTAGGAAATGTTTCTTTTCCAAAAGAGTGGTGTTGCAGTGGCACAGGCTGACCAGGGAGGTGGTGCAGTCACTGTCCTTGGAGGTGTTCAAGAACTGTGTGGATGTGGCACTGAGGGATGTGAGCAGTGGGCATGGGTTGGGGATGGGTTGAGGCTGGACTTGGTGATCTTGAAGTTCTTTTCCAACCATAATGATTCTATGAATTCTATGATTCTAACAGCATTCTTGAGAATGGAAACTAAGAAATAAATGAGTGGCAAGAGTTGTACCTAAAGCGAAGATCTTTACTATACAAGTATTACCCAGGGAATTCCCCCAGTTATCAAACATCACTTAGCTACTTCAGCATGACACTGGTGTTTCTGGAATAAACCTCAGAAAGAAGAACAATCACTACCTGTGGTTTTCTGAGTCTTGCAGATGAAGTTTCATGGTCCCACTGCTGAGATTCATCTTATAATGCTTGGCATGCCTTCTACTGTCTAGATACTTGTGCTCCATCTAGTGAATACATTTATTGCTCATCCTGGATCAGCTTTGGCTGTGGAGATGGCCTGGGGAAAAGAGATGCAATTTATGAACTTGACCTATGCAAAAATGGGAATTACCCAGGAAGATTCTAAGTTTGATTTTACTGGAAGGGTAAGAATGACAGTGATTGTAGCTTCCAGCTGCTCATTGACATGTCTTTAAATTCTTCTTAAAAGACTTGAGGGTTTTTCTTAATGAAGTTTCCCACAAAAATCTATTTGTGTTTATACTCAGTGGGTGGATTTACTTGTTATGTGAAGCAAATGAAGGGGAAGAGGTAAAATGAGAAAAGCTGGTTCAAGTACATTATCTGTATCTGTTACTGCCCATCTTTACTGTTCTTGTTCAGCAGCCAAAACACATTCCTCTTTTATAAAAGAAGGAACACAGGGGCACCAGCTCACAGCTCTTTAATGCAATAAAGTTGTCTGGAGATGTATGTGAGGGGCCTCATGCTGCTGGGCACTGATGAGAGGCACAGTGTGCCAGCATGGAGACATTCCAGACTAGCTCTGGTGCTTGCTGAAGACCCCAAGAGGTCTGGGTTTGCTCCTTCCTTCTTTCTTCCTGCTGTCCTGCCTCTCAGCCTGCTAGCCTAACCTTTGCTAGACATCTCTTAGAATCACAGAATTGTTGGAATTGGAATGAACCCTTAAAGACCATCTGATTCAAAGCCCTGCAGTGAACAGGGACACCCACAGGTAGATCAGGTTGCTCAGAGCCCCGTCCAGCCTGACCTTGGGTGTCTCCAGGGATGGGGCATCCACCATCTTTCTGGGCAATGTGCTCCAGTGCCACACCATTCTTACTGTAAAAAACTTTGCCCTTATATCCAATCTAAATCTCCCCTCCCTTAGTCGGAAACCACTTCCCCTTGTCATATCACAGCAGACCTTGCTAAAGAATCTGCCTCCTTCCTTCTTAAAACCTCCCTTAAGGCCACTACCAAGTCTCCCCAGAACCTTCTATTCTCTAGGCGGAAGAGTCTGGTATCTCATGCCATGTTCCACCTTTTCTTTTTCTCTGTTTCCACATTGAAACTGTGAGTGGGAAGTTGAAACAAGGGGCCACGAAAGGAAAAGCTATGGTAATTTTTACTGAGAATATGCTTTTGGGGTCCTGTTTGATAGTCATGAAAGAAAACCGCTCTTTACAGTTTTCCATCTCTGGGCCTGACCCAGGAACTAGCAGACCCCATAGTTGTACCCCACAGCCTGATCTACACTGGACACTTTCCTCTTGCTGCCGCTTTTGCTTTAAACCAGGTTCTTGTGTCATGGTCCTGCTGGGTGTTGAAGCCTTCTGTCTGCCCCCATGGCCCAGGCTGATGGCCTTGGTTGGTGAGGTGGCTGGTGGGTGCCCAAAAGTGCAATGGGGCTCACCCTCCACCACCTCTCTCCTTAGTTCCTGGCTGGAAGCAGCAGAACTGAGAGCCATTTGCTCTAAGTGTGCATGTGTTTTATGGCGTGGTGACAACATGATGTGCACATTTCAACCAGATGTGATGGCTGTGTAGCATAGTAGCTGCAGGGACGCTCAACTGAACAGTATTAAGTGCCATTTTCTTTGGGTAGAAGTATCCTGATTTTATTTGAAAACCCCTGTTATTAGTTCTGAGTTTGCTTAAGCTCACAAAAGAGATATACATGCACACCATGTATTAAAAAACAAACAAACAAAACCACACACAAACTGTTTTGCAAGTATACGGCTTAAATACATAGGGCTTCCATGGCTGATGGGATTTCTGCTTTCAAGTGAAAAAAATAATAATTAAAAAAAACAGACTTTTATGTTGAAAAAAGATTTATTAAGGAAAATTCCCTTCTCCTCAGAAGAAGCACAGAAAGATATCAGTCTTGTTTTGTGTATCTTACGGCCAAAGTTATATAGGGCTTACAGAGACTAGCTGACTGCTCTTGCAGGGCATCTGCAGCTCTGTTTATTAGTCTAGCAATAAATGCCGTAAGAACAGCATCTGTGTGGTGCTCCATGCTGTTAAATATCCTTAGAGCAATTACTTTCCTCAGTACCACTCCCCCAGTTTTTTTAACAGTAAGAATTTGTGCTATGAATTCTGGGGTGCAGGGGCTGGAAGCAGTGGCACACGAAGTCTGGTCTCATATTTACCTTTCCCTGCAGCTACGCCCTGGGGTAAGGAGGATGGAGCTGGGCCACTGCTGGCCTGGGAGAGTCCCAAGGCACACTGAGTTAAAGGAAACGAGTCAGTGGGCACAGTTTTGTGTCTTCCTTATCTCTATTGACTCTGACTGGGTGCTATAACCCTGTTTTCTGTAGCAGAGATGACAATATGATCTTGACAATAAATGCTGTGTGACGTTTACTGCCATTTTGCGCCTACCCTTAGTCAAATTTCAGGTCAGGCTGTTGGTTTCTCCTGCTCACAGCTTTAGACTAACACTGCTTCTTGGATTCTTCCATTTTAGACAGCTTTTGTTAATAGTTGCTGTTAGGTTACTTTACAGCTCTGTCCATGAGGCGGCTTAGTTAATTTGTCAGCAATACCGTCCCTATGGACATTACAGTGGAAAAAAAAAGTAGGTCATTACTTACTACTTCTAAGGATCACGGGTTTTTCAGTTACTTCTGTGGTTTGGTGGCTTGCACAATCTTCACAGTACACAGTGAAAACATTATGCTCTTATTGTATGTGTTCCCTGTGTGTGTGAGCCTGATTGAGGGGTTCCATAATCCTGCCTATGGACTTCCATGAACTCCGTGGTCTTCAACACTGTCATTAAGAACTCTGCACTTGCACTCCTGATCTAGCGAGCAGAATAGCATTTGCAGGTAAAAAGATACAAGTCAGAAATCTGCCTAAAGGAAATCAGAAAATCTGCTCAAGATCTACATCTCTGAGATAAGGAATCAACAGGGAAAAATAGAGGGGAATACACGTGGGGAAAAGTTTGAGATGAATCAGAAATTGTGGAAATCTGCCTATGAAACGATAGTTTTACTATGATGCAACGCTAAATGCATTCAGACTGCAACAGACAGGCAGCGTAAAACAAAGTACAGGAGCTGACTGCTGATTTTTTTGACCCTGTGGAAGACCAATGAACATGCTTTGGTGAAGAGCAGCAAGGAGAAACCCTCAAAGGAGAAGCCTTAAAATTATCAGACTGCCTGAGCCTTCTGCTGAAGCACAGGAGCTCGTGTGGAGCCCACGAAGATCTGTGCCACTCCTGATCACTGCTGGCCCTGGCTGATGCTTGAATATACCTTAATAGGGTTTAGATGAAGGCTAGAGATACTTGGATTGGGAAGCTGTGTCAGGAGAGGATTAGCTAGCTGGGTGTTAGGAAAAGTTCTTCACCAGAGTGTGGTTGGGTTCTGGAACAGGCTCCCCAGGGCAGTGGTCATGACCCCAAGCTGCTGGAGTTCTTGGACAGTGCTCTCAGACACAAGTGTTGAGTTTTGTGTGGCGCTGTGTGGAGCCAGGAGTTCGACTCAGTGGTCCTTGTGGCTCCTTTCCAGTGTGAGACATCGTAGAATCATAGCATGGCTTGGGTTGGAAGGGACCCTAAGGATCATCAAGCTCCAACTCCCCTGCCACAGGCAGGGCCGCCAACCTCCAAAGCTGGTACTTGACCAGGCTGCCCAGGGCCTCATCCAACCTGGCCTTGAACACCTCCAGGGATGGGGCATCCACAGCTTCTCTAAGCAGCCTCTTCCAGCACCTCACCACTCTCTGAGAAGAAATTCCCCCTGACATCCAATCTAAGACCTTCCTCCTTGAGCTTAAAACCTTTGTCCTATCGCTATCTAATATGCAATATTATACATATATGCTATGATTTTGGGTTTCTAAGGAAAAGAAACAATAGAACAGGACTGAGAACTGCTTTTAAGAGATAGAAAACTGTCCTGGAATCTTTTGGTATTTAATGCTTCAATTTACCTAACAGATAACCAGGCATTTCCTGCCATGAACACAACCAAAAGTTTTAGCTGTGCCTGGGAAAACATGGGTGAATTAAAGAAGCTCAAGTGGTTCCTTCACAGAAGCAGTGAGGAAGATGGATTACAAGAGAAGGCTGGTGAATTTACAGAGCTCCTGGGGAGAAGAAAGCAAGATGTTATGGCTGGGGTGACAGCTACTGAGCAGACTTTTGAGGTGGCTAATGTACCAGAGAGCAAGCCATTTATCAAAAGCAAAAGGGACTGTCTGCGGAGCTTTTTAAACATACCACTGCTTCCTGAAGAAAAATTAACCTGTCATCAGATGAGCTTTTTGAATCTCTGGTCCTTTGAAGGTTTTATGTTAGAGGACATTCACTTCTCTCGACATAGTCAGATGATCCTGGGATCAAATCTGCCCTGCAGACTAGTCAAGAACATTTGCACTGGTATTTTCCATGGGAATGGAAGTGCTGAGGGGCTGTTGAGGCTGTTCATATGGTGTCTTCTGCTTGGGCTAGGCTGAAAATATCAGATATTTAGGACAAATAAAAATAATTCAGGAAGAGATAATAGGTCAGATGTCCTGAAATGCAAGTCCTGCTTGGGGGAACTGAATCAGGACACATTCCTCTGGACACGGAATATTTGAGGGAATCTTTGCAGACCACAAGCTCCATCTTTACTGTCATGTGAAAGACCCAGCCTCTGGCCACAAGAAGCAATCCAGTCTTCTGATCCAGACTGCCTGGGAATCACTGTCAGTAGCTCTGCCAGGGCTTGGTTTCCCCCTGGGAGACCTTTCAGCTGGGCTCCATTCTGCTCTCTCTGACCATGGCTGAGATGACAAACTCATAGCCCAAACTGTCTACGACAAATGAGTTGTTGGCAGAACCCTGTTTCATTCAGTGTGCTTAACAGAAGAAAAAAACCCATGTATTTTGATTTTCTCTTTTAGTATCCTAAACATTCCTTTTATGAGGGCTAGATATCTAAAGACATTTCCTTATAAGTTCAAAGAAACTTTATGGAGTCTACATGTGATCTGAGTTGTGAAAAAAGTACTATTTCTTAAAATACCATCAGGAGGGAAATTGCCCAGCAAGCTGACTCTGGATGTGACTGATTCCAAGTGCCTCCTCCTCCAGCCTGCATGGTCACTGCTGCAGACAAAACTGTCCATGCTGTGGTTCATATTCATACTTACTCATATTTTGGATATCCTGATCTGAGGCTTATATTTCAATTTCTTTTCAGGAACAACATGACTGGAACCCAGAGTGTCTGGGAATTCAAAGACTATAACAACACCTCTGAATATACAGGGATGAGGAGGCAGAATTCCTTCATATTAGCAAAATCAGCTTGATAACACCCTTTCTTCCAGTTACTTGCCCATCTCTCTCTTTCCTGGCTGGATCTTGGCTCAGTGTTGCAAGTTTCATCTCCAGCCCCATTTCAGTTTTCTGGTTCTCCTGATGGGACCTCTTGGATGGATCTGAACTTTGTTGATCTCTTGCCCTGTCTGGGGCTGTTGATGGATCCTGTTACCAGCCCCTCACCCTGCCCACAGTTTCAGCTCCCTTGGGAGGGTGCAGCCCGCATGGGGCTGGCTCCAGCCTCATCTCCACTTAGAAGCAGCCCCGAGTTTGTTGCTCCCTGAGATCAAACTAGTGCCAGGACAATCATTTAGAACATGAAGAGCTAATACTATTGGTACTTGGTTTTTATGCTTGAGAACATAGAGTGGATGGCTTTTTTTTTCCACACTGGTTCTAAAATGTTAAACTTGGTTATTCATTTTTATTCAAGTGTTTTACTCTTTCAAAGAACTGAGTAGTGCAATTAGGCTCAGGATATTTGAAAGCAGTAGAAAAGTACAAATACTATTGGCAGCCTTTTGTTGTTATTTTTGCAATTTATTTAATTAGTAACTAAATTTAAATATAATTTTCCCACTCTGTTTTTTATTCCAAATCTTTAATGTTCTCCAGATCCACTCCAGGTTCACTAGACTGGATAGAAATTAAGGCATTATTTTGGTCCAGGGGAAAATGCCATGCCGATTGAGGGCATTCCTTATTTACTTACTTTTGCTCTTTTATTTTTAGCTGTATTTTGCATTGCATTTCTGCGTAGATGTGTGTATTTTAAAATTATTTTAGACTTTTAATATTTATCTGGCATTGATTCTTGGCACTGAAGTTAAAGGCTGGAGTTGAGCAAGCTATGACATTGCTGCATTAACACAACCACTTGAAAGTCTCTGCCATGTACTCAGCTCTGCATTTGTCAAAGCTCTCTTCAAACTCTCTACAAGATCCTACAAAATATGTTCATCAGTTGGCCAGGAGGGAGAAAGAAAGAGTGGTGAGAATACCACTCACTCATTTACCTGGGTAGCTGTGGTCCAGAGTTTCCCTACTGAAATGCCAAGAGATCAAAACTGTTTCCTGTAAGGGAAACTTCAAGGCAGAATTATGATTAGTAAACACGAAAAGCAAAAAATGTTATTTTCAGTATGTTGTAGACCAAAGGAGCCCCCTGCAAGAAATCTATTTTACTAAGTTGGAGTGCAGAAGGAATGATTGCCTCTGCTTTGTTCAGGCATGCGCTTCCCTCCATGCTGCCCAACAAGTGCAAGTTTCTGTCTGGGAGGGAAACATGGAGGGAAAGTCTGCATGCATTGGAAATGGAGATCCTTGCATTTCCCAGTTGGACTCTCTGTGCTTTGGGAAGACATTCCAATCATCCTTAAAGTGGCAATGTTCTTTTCTCAAGGTGTTGTAGGTCCCAGGCAGAGGTGTCTCTGAATGCCTTTGCTGATGTTGATGCACCCTTCTCAGGTAAGACCCATGATCACTAGAGGGCTTTCACAGCAAAATGAAGGCCTGCTTGTAGCTCTAGTGATCCCCATGAGATGAAACCATGGAAAAGGATGGAGGCCTGAGCTGTCTCTGTTCTTCTGGGGGCTTACAACAGAGGGTAGTCTTTGTGCATCAAGAGCCACAGACTGCTGTCTGGACCTCACTGGTGTGGTCAGGCCATTGCCGCAACTTACTGTCCTGGGTTACTGCACAGGCAGAAGAGCTGTAACTCTTGTGGATTCCACCAGAAAATGATGATCAGAGAGCTGGAGCACCTCTTTTATGAAGGAAGGTTGAGGGAAATGGGCTTGTTTAGCTTGGAGAAGAGACGGTTCTGGGGAGACCTCATTGTGGCCTTCCAGTGTTTATATGCTCCCTTTAAGGGAGCACATCAACAGGAGGGGGAACGGCTGTTTACAAGTGTGGATAGTGATAGGACAAGGGGGAATGGTTTTAAACTGATAGACAGAGAAGGTTTAGGTTAGATATTAGGAGGAATTTTTTCACTCAGAGGGTGGTGATGTACTGGAACAGGTTGCCCAAGGAGGTTGTGGATGCCCCATCCCTGGAGGCATTCAAAGTCAGGCTGGGTATGTCTTTGGACAGCCTGGTCTGGTGGTTGGTGACCCTGCCTATGGAAGGGGGGTTGAAAATGGATGATCTTTGAGGTCCTTTTCAACCCAGACCAGTCTATTACATGAGAAAACTGATGTAGATGGGGAAAAACGACAACTGTGCTTCCAATTCCTTTCCAGTACGAACCATGACACTCTTACTGACCTGGAGCAGAGTAAGGAGGGTGAGAAGCCCTGGTGGCACAGTGGGTAGCTGGCAACACATGTTCACAGAATGGGACTTCTTTCTTGTTATTAAATTAATGAACAATGAAGTACTATAGATATTCCTTCTACATCTTAACCACACTTAGAGGGCTTGCATTATTAATGCCAAATATAATAAAAATGTTTTCTAATCTTGATTGAGTTTCTGGTTCTCATTTGTTCCCTGGCATCTTATGTTTCATTGCCTCTTTCCTTCACCCATGTTTGTATTACAGTTCTTCCTTGTGTGTCTTTGACTACAGACATATGGGCTCTGTCCCTTTCAAGAACTTTCTTTAGATTTTCTTCTCTTCTGATGATTAATAAATGTATTTTGAATTTTTGCTCTTCCTTTCCTTCTTGAACACGTTAGTTTGTTTATTTACATGTGGAGGGACACTGGAGGAGTATGTGGGGAGGATCTTTGGTTCCTCCTTCTGCTTTAATTGTCTGTCCATTGTGTCCTATCACTTCCTCTTTTCTGTACTGAGGGAATCTGCGCTGTGCTAAATACAGCACAATGTAGCTGATGCCAGGTTGTATTATTCTATGTCTTTTGCTTTTGGCTCACTGCAGAGATGGAGAATAACGTGAGCCTCGCAGATTATTGGATCTACAAAACTCTCAAATGCAGCAAATGAAATAATGCAAAATCCTGCACTGTTGTGTCTACACTTGCACCTACCAAGAACATGGAAGCAAGAAATCAGAGGCTAAGAGAGAGGACATCTGTAAAGAGCAATATGGCAAATGGATCCAGATCTTTGCTGGGGGCAGTGGGAGGTGATGAAGAAAACGCTGTGATGAAAAATGCCTTCTAAAAATCCCATGTCCTTCTACAGATACAGATTAGTACAGACTGTTGTTTTTTCTTAATTTTTTTTTTTTTTTTTCCTAGTGTGTGATCTAAGGGATTGTTCAAATATTTCACTGAGACAGTAAAATATGTAGGAAGATCACACAGTCTGAAAGCATTTTTACTGAACTTCTTAAGGGAAATCTCCCTGACAATTTTTTGTTGTTGCTGCAGACTGCAGAGGTTTTACCCATGTAGTAACACTGTGTGTCAGCACAGGACCATGCCCTTACCTCACGAGAGATCCCTCAGTGCTTTTCAGGCCATATATAGGGATGGTTCTCTTACCTCTTGGGCAGAAGGCCATGCCAGCTGCACTTCATTGCAAACCTGGCGAGGAAAAGGAGCACTCGTTTTTCCTCTTGAATGACAATGGAAACTCTTATGCTGGTAGAAATGTGGTTACCTCAGCCATGATTCACGGGGCTCCCTCTTGGAAAAGCAACATGCTGGTGAATGTTTAATAGCCAGAAATGTTCAGGGTGTCTGTCAAATGTTTTGGCTACAGGGCAGGCAATGTTCTCTTCCCTGTCCCTGAGAGGCCACCGGGGGGTTGATTTAAAGTAGCAATAAGCACACTGCAGGGCAGGAAAAGGACAGTGAGCTTAACAGCTGTTTGCCAAAGTATTTTATTCATCAGATGAGCATTTCTGACCCTTGGCTGATGTGCTGATGGTCACTTTAAATGCTACCTTGTGGGTCAGAAGGGCTGAGACACTGGAGGTAACCCTGGTATTAAGTCTTGCTCTCTAACCATCTGCCTTTCATCATCAGTACCTTCCTGATGATTTTCTGTTCCTGGTCCTACTTTATCTCATCCAAAACTGAGTGTTTCAAAAGTTAAAGTAAGGCGTTTGAGGACAAAATAAAAAATACCAAATTAAAAAGATAGGCTAATGATAGAATAATAGAACTATAGAATCACCAAGGTTGGAAAAGACCTCCAAGGTCACCTCTTACAACTGTATATCTATTACCCATATTTCTGCACTAATACATATCTCTTAGTACCACACCTAAATGTTTCTTGAACACTTCCAGGGATGGCATCTGAACAGCCTCCCTGGGCAACCCATTGCAGCACCTTCCCACTCTTCAGAAGAATAGATTTTTCCTAATATTCAACCTGAACTTTCTCTGGCACAATGTTAAGCCATTCCCTCTCATCCTATGGCTGTTACGTGAGAGAAGAGGCCAACCCCCAGCCCCCACCTCACTGCAACCTCCTTGCAGGCAGTTGTAGAGAGTGATAAGGGCCAAAAATGGGCCCTGAAGAAGAGGACTAAAGGTAGCCCTGGTGGGGGTGAGAAGCACTAGCCTGGGACTGAAGGGAGGCTGAGGCAATGGCCAGTAGCCTGCTTTGTTCACTTCTCACCCTTTCTACATAGGCAAGGAGGCTGCTCTGCTGTTCTGTTTTTGGCTGTGATGCTGCCTCATACCACAGCTAGTGCTGGGCAGGCCTGAGTGACACGGTTGACCAGAGAGATTGTTGGAGACTGGGAGCAGAGCAGAGGATCAGTGCCTCCTGGTGTTGTGAGCCTGAGTCTAAGCAAGAAGCCATGACTGTTTTGATGGCAGTCTGGAGGCAGACGGACAGGCTGTGTTCAAAGATCAGATCTCTAAGGGATCAGGAAGGTAGAGTTGATGGAGCGTGGAGGGCAGAGAATGCATAGAACATGGGTGAAATGCAGACCCCAGGGAAGAAGTGCTAGGAAAAATCTATGGCAGGAGGAAGAACCCCTCTGCATCCAGCAGCAGCTCATGGTAGTGTGCTCCCATGGTAGAGTGACATTTTGTCAAAATCTGGCATGGAGTCGGGCACAGGCCAGAAGAGGTGGAGGACTGAGGTCTTCCTGTGACCAGGTTCACAGATCACGTCCCCATGAAGATAGGCTTTGGTAGAGCCCCAGCAGCCCCAAGGGCTGTGCAGCATCTCCTCCAGCAGAAGGTGTCTGTATTAGGTGGTCTTGGTGGGAATAAGGCCTTCCAGTGCTTTCTGTTCCTTTACTGAATCCAGTACTGGGTGGTGGGCAAGCTTCTGAACAGAGTAGTATGACCAATGACATGTACCTTAGAGGTCTGAGGGCCCACCAGCTCTGCATCAAACCCAGCTGGGGTTCTGCAGAGAGATGTTTCCTAGAAAGGGCTGAGAGTGTTTTGGTGGTGTTTGTGGATCAGGAGAGTGTTAAGTGGTGAACTGAGGACAGGACCGGGAGAAGCAGCGTGAAGAAAGGTCTCTGTTGTCTGTTTTGGTTAGGAAAATACTTTTGTGTTTGGAAGATGATCCAAGCCCTGAGGAGAAGGACCTGATCCAGGCTCTGTGGGTGGTGTCAGCCTTCCCTGGTTGCAGAGATGGGCCAGCAGTTCACAACAGAGTGCATTTTTGTGTGTGCTTGGTCTACTCCAAAGTGCTTTTTCTTTTAAACCTTGACGTGTGCTTTACCCTGTGGGAATAATGTTGTTTGAGCTGTTTTGATCGGCTCAAAATAGAAAACCAAACACGACTGAACTTGTGTGTAAAACACAGTGGTGTGCGTTGGCTGCACTGTGCTGGCCTCGCGATGCAGATCGGGCAGACAGAAGAAGTGGATTTGGTTCTATTTGTTGTTACAACACTTGTTTTAGACAAAAGGAACATATGGTGTGTGCAGTCACGGATTTGGGGTTCTATGCCCTGGCAGATGCAAACTGTGTGAAACTGTTTCCTCACTGGCGAACAATGATGCAGGTAAGGGGAGCCTGTAGGAGAGAGAAGAACTCACTGCATACTCACAAAGCAACAGAGGCCCTCTTGATTGCATTTATCTGCCAGCAGCCTAATTCCACAGAAATAACGTGTGTTAGCATCAGGCTGTCCATGTGTTTGGTCAGCCCTCCCCAGTGGTGGTTCTGCAGAATTTGGGGGGGCACCAAGATGCTTTTCACCATCCTCTTGAGCACAACACCTGCTGGCAGGCTAAGGACAGCGGTCTGCTTGATTGAAAGGGGTCTTTAAATGGGGAATGCCAGCCCACGGTGTTTTGCGTTTTCTCCCATAATGACTCATTTTTTCTGCTTACATTATGATGAATAGCAATTTGTTAGTTTGCCAGCCTTGGTGTAATACATCCCTGAATTAATGTGACAGGGGTTCCTGGTTTGTTTTTGTGTGCATGTAATTTTTAACTGCAGTTGGCAGAGTGGTAACTGGTTACTTCAAGTCAGTAAACTCAGTAGTGTGCAGTATGATTTTCTCCCTTCTTTCTTAAAGTGGTGTTGGACAGATATGTGAAGTTGCACTTTCAGAATGTCTGCTGGTCTGTGCTTCTCTGTGACAGCAACTTGTTCTACTATAGACTTGGTAGAGTGAGTACTGTAGCTATATAACTTAAATGAAAAGACAATGAACAGTTTCCTTCATCCTCCATAACCAGGAGATGATGATGATCAGCAGCTATACTAAAAAGGTAAGTTGGACTTTGACTCCTTTTGCTGCTGGTTGTAGACTTGCCAAGCCCATTCCTATCTGGAAATAGCTTATTGTTTTTGTTGGCAATTTAGTGACTTAGTCAGTTCTAGGCATCTGGCTACTGTGTAATACCAGACCAATCTTTGCACCTACAATAGCTAGTCACATATAGGTTGGAGAAGTGGCTGCTATGCATCATGAGGATTACAGCAAGGACTCATTTGTCTGCGCATCAACAGGCTGGTCCTTCATGTTGGTATCTGTCCTCCTTGACGCTGACAGGCTTGCACTGTGCAAGCATAGTCAAAAATTGGACTTGACAGTTCTTATGGGCCCCTTCCAACTCAGGATATTCCATGATTCCATGATTCCAAGATCTGTGCAGCAACGATTTCTGCACCATGTGCATTGCTGAGGGTTACAGCTAATGGAGTGGGAGTTCAAGGTACATCAATATGGATAATGCTGGATTATGCTCAACCAACACTATGGGGTTTTGTCACTCATCTGCAGCTTTGAGCATAGGTGAATGGTTTGTTTATCCTCCGTTACACCAAATGAAAACTGTACAAATATTGTCCTTCATAGAAATGTCAGATGCATTTCCTGATGAGATCCCACAGGAAAGGACAAACACAATTGTTTGCACCTGACAAAGTTAAGAGATAGGAATCTGTTTAACGTCTATGCTGCTTAGGTTCAAAAATAAATGCTAGTCTCCAGAGTATGATGTGCTATCATTTTAAAGCTGTGAGTTAGTATTTCCATCCATTGTGTTGAAAACCTGTTGCTCTGTGGGGACAAAAACCCACAACTTTCTGTGCTCAGAGTGAAGAACAATGCTCAAACAAAGACACAGCTTTTTCTTTTCTTTCTTTTTTTTTTTAACTTAAGTTATCCAGACCCACCATGTAAAACATTTAAGAAATCCATCTGAATAGAGAGCATAATGGGTGTTCATGTTGTGCTCTATCACTTTCAAATGCCAAATACCCTTGGCAGCCTTATTTTAGGTCATGTCACTGGGGAGGAGTTGACATCTAAGCAGGGAGGACCCAGCTTGTCATCTGACGTGTTGCAGTATGGATAAAGCAAATAGTCATGAGTCCCCATGTAGCAGTCCTGCTTTATGGAGCTGGCAAGAAATGCTTCCTCTGCAAGTACCAGCTAAAGAGCTCAGTGTTGTTGTGGGAATTTCTCTCTTGTTTTATATTCCCCAAATCCACTTTTGGCACCTCCAGCAACTACAGTGTTGAAGGGATAAATGCAGCTCATTAGCAGCCTAATCCAAAACCCACGGATGTCACTATGACTTTGTGCCAGCTCTGGGACTTGGGTTTAGCAATGAGCCATCATCTTCTCTCCATGTGTATGCATACCTGTGATTTAACTCTTGGGTAGTACCACTATGTGCACTCTCTCCAAGGAGTACAACAGGGTTCAAAGCAGTGGGTTTTACCTCCCCCTCTCATAAGGACCCATCCTTTGTTTTCCTCTGTACTTATTAGCCATAAATATGTAATCTAAAGTGAAAACACATTCCCTTCTCTCAGTTTTATTCTGTGCAATGTTATGACACATCCCTTGGATATCTGCTTTGTTAGCTGTCCTCAAATTAGTGTCCTCTCAGCCCCAGGATTTAATGCTCATGGGTCCTCCTAGCCCTGCCAGATACAAAGATCAGCGCTGTGCATCCAGCCAAAACTGCAGCCCAGGGAATGCTTCCCTTCCCAACCTTCTGCCCCACAATTCATCTTCTCAGCATCTCAATAGTGGGTCAGTATCCCTGCAGCTAGGAGAGCTTCCTTTCCTCCTCCACAGCAGGAGAAGTGACTGGCACCAAATTTACTTACTTTTACCAGCAGAATCTGGGGCCAAAAATATTGGGTCCAGGCTTGAAATGACTTGTCTATCCCTCCCAACCAAATTTGCTTTAGATGCTTTACCAAGTTAGATGCAGGTCTTCAGTGTTATCAGCTGAACTGAAGTTATGGTATGACAAAAGTCTGAGCATGTTTTGCCCCAGTGAGCTGACCACATCCTTCTCTCTGGATCTCAGAATCACTAAGGTTGGAAAAGACCACTAAGGTCATCCAGTCCAACTACCAACCCATCCCCACCATGCCTGCTAGCCAAGTCCCTCTGTGCCACATCCACATCTTTCTTGATCACCTCCAGGAATGGTGACTCCACTACCTCCCTGGGCAGCTTATTCCAATACCTTACTATCCTTTCTTAGAAGAAATTTTTCCTAATACCCAACTTTGCTTTCCAGTTTTACTCACTCCTGGATACACAACGTCTCTTTAGGAGACCTGATGCCACCACAGGCTGAGCAAAGATGCTGCAGAAGGTGACTGTGTTCTGTCTCATGACCAGCAGCAAGAGCTGCATCTATGCCATGGTCAGTAAACACTTGTGTGAGTGACTGGGTGTCCAAGGCCTGCTCCCAGGATTTACATCAGTGTGAGAGATACCAGGGTACAGCTCCTTGTGATCTGGGGATTTATGGAGCGGTTATTTTAATCACATGATTAGCATTTAGATAAACAGTCAGTGAGTAACCAAGGCATGTCCCCCAACTGTAGTGGGTCAGACACACCATTTAAGGGAAATGAGAGGGGAATAGCCTCATTCCAGCTCCAGGCTTATACCAGAAGCGTTCCAGTGCTTGGCCTGAGGCACTGGCAGGGAGTGGAGCCTTGCAAACTCTTCACACATTTCTTCAGCAAGATAATTATGCAACTTCACTGTTATACCACCATCTACCAAGCCTCACCTTTACAATATGCCAATGCAGTTTTCTCCAGTAACTCCTGTACATGCCTATGGACAATCAAAATTCACATTAGTTATGCATGGAAGCTCTGTCTTCTGCTTCATGCAGAAGAATGTAGTCAGCTAAATTTGGCTTTGAAAGAAATCCTCATGCTTTTCTCACTTAGATATTTGCATTTTAGAAACAGATGTTCCTTTCTTTCTTTTTTTGTGGTCGCCAAGCAATCAGAGTAATTATGACAGTGCATCAGAGTGAGTGAGTGAAGGGGAACTTTTGCATGCCTGTCAGTCAACTCTGCTCTCATGCCTGATCTGAGTCTATTTCTGCACCCTGACATTTCTTTTCTGTGCTTCAAGGTATAAAAGTTAAATTCAGGGTAAATTTAAGCATGGAGAGAATGGATTTTTGGTATCATGATGCCAGTCTTGTCTTTTAATGCATGGAAATTGCTGCCTTGTCTCCTGTGAAGTCAGTTTATGTGAAGGTCAAAGTCTTGCAAATATTCAATTAGGAGACCAGTCAAGTATGCGGGATTAAGTTGTTTATATAACTGTTTGCAGAACCACAGTATGAGTTCACAGGCAGGCATGGGAGCCTTGATTTCCCAGCTGATCCATAAAAAGGGTCAAGCACAGTATACTGATAACCCCAGTACACTGACAAACTGACTACTCCCAGTCCAGTTGTGACTGGAGCTTCCAGTTCCAATTCCCTGTTGTTTCTCAAGCTTAAGCTGGAGACTGATGAGTCTGTGGTATGTGTCACGTAAAAAAAATCAGCCACTTCACCAGGTCCCACTGCACAGCTCTGTGCATACGTAGGCAGTTGGGTATGTATGAGCAGATTCTGCTTCTAGTGAGCTTCCCTGAGCTCTGCCAGGGAGCAGTGTGGTGTGGGCTGAGAGAGCTGGAGAGAGTGGAAGAGGCCCCACAGAACAAGATCTGAAAATAGGAGTAGCATCACCCTCAGCGTTTCCTGACATCCCTTTTCTTTGTTTCTACTTCTGGCACCAAACTCCTGGTGGAAGCTGGGGATTGCGCCTGGCTTTCAAACCAGGACTGCTGGATGACAAAAGGAGCTGAGGGAGTAGAAAGTGAAAAGAGGAGCATTTCATATGTTCAAATTTCTGCAGTTTAGTTTTGGAGTGTTGTCATCTTTAAGGTAAATTTTTTAAGACTCGGGAAAAAGATAAAAAAGAAAAAATAATAATAAAAAGTACCCCAGTGTGCTAAAAACTTCCTGTTCTGGTTGGGATGAGTAGAGATGAAGGCATCAGTGAGCCAATAGGACTGTACCCAGCCCCAGTGTGACAGAAAGAGGAGTGGCTGCACTGAGTTTGGTTGTTTCTCTATGGGTAGCTGGCACGGGAGGGTAGGGAAGTCCCTCATGCTCTTGTATTTCTTAGAAAAGCTGTTTTGGACAGCTCATGGTTGTGCTGTTGAGAGTATGTGACTGTTGTCTTTCGAGATGAGAGATGCTGCGTCAGTGCAATATATTACTTTTGTTGCTGTGCTTCAATTTGTTTTTAAGCAGTGGTATCCATACTGGAGATATTAATAGACTGAGTTGTCAAAGTGGAGATTCTTTGCTGCTCCTGCTGCAAAATGCTTACCGTATTCCTGTTGCTACAGCATGTACAGCTATGTTACAGCCAGTACAGTCTGTTTTTCACTAAGTGCATCAGTGAACAATGTTTAAACAGAGTTAAAAAAAAAAAGAAGTACTGGAAACAAAGAGATGACTTATCATTTGCAACTTTAAAAAGGAGCCTGCAGCTATAAGAATCTGGAAATAATATAAACTTAACCCACAGGACTGTTGCATTGGTTTTAGAAGAGCTTACTTTAAAGCTGGTATGTGGGCTCGCTAAGAGACTGAGTAGTTGGCAAGGATGCTAACGATTTATGGAATGTGTCTTTGGAAAGGATTAAGGCATAAAACATGTTGCTTCTTACCAGCTCTGAGCTAGGAATATAGCTCTAAGGGGCAAGTGTTAAATTTTAAGAATTCAGTATGTAAAACTTTTAAAGAATGACTTTTTTTTTCTTCCCTTGTCCTAGTGCTTGGGATCAAATTCAGTCCAGACCGGATAGACTAAAACTCATTCCCATTTGACGTCCAGGAAAAGGTCAAGAGTTAAAGAAGTACTGGCAGTGGTGCAGCAGTTCCCAGCTTGCGTAAGTACTATTTGTGATCTGCCCAAGACAACAGTCAGCATTTTAGCTCCAAATGTCCCAAGACTCATATAATTGTGTCTCTTCATTTTCTCCCTCTGAGATGCTTTTTAAAACTGCATTGCACCAAGTAAAAGCACAATTAAAACTGAAGCCTGAGAAGTAGGTTAGAAATCTAAAAGCCCTATGAACTGGTTGGGAAACTTTTTATTTCCTATGTTCATTTGCCCTGTAATGACTCTCTGTCTAGATACTCACACTCCAGTCCCTCACTGTGTCATCCTCTTCCTGTACCATGCTCTGTCCTAGGCTCTGTTTGAAACGTCAGCGACACATCTCTCTAATTGGCACCATCTTTCTCTAAGAGAGATTCCCTGTTACTAATGAAAATAACTCCATATTTTTCCCTGTGCGTGCAAGTGGATGTGTTGTTGCATCTGTGTGTGTTTGTGAAAAGCACTAAAAGAGGACTTGCTGCCAAACCTCACTTTCTACCCAGGAGAGAGGAGAGGCATGGTACTGTTCTCAGCCCTAAGATCAGCCCTCAAGTGCTGTCTCCCTCTGTGAAGATGGATCCACATGGGTGCACACAGGGAGTGGTCCCTCAGCAGCAGAGCTGATCCCATGATAGGCTTTGGACATCAGACAGATGCTGTAGTTTATGTTGGATATAAATTGCATAGATTTTCCCTGATGATGTGTGCTGTGTCATACCTAAGTGCAAGGGTAGATCCAGAAAGCTGCAAAGCAGAATCTTCCTTTTTGTCATGGAGCATAATCAAGCCAGCTGCTGCTAGCAGAATGGGAGCTATGGTTATTGAGCTTCTCACAGTACTGGTAGTCCTAAGTGTTTGCAAAACTGCAGCCTCTTGCTCAATGTGAGGGTAGATACTATTGGAAATGGAAGACACAAGATAACTTTTCCGGAATGGACAGCGTCCCTTTTCTTGCAAGCACGGGTGCCATGCCCAGTGATTTCTTCCTTCTCCATACACTCACTTGGCTAACATAAAAAGAGACATGGTTGGCAGTGACAGTGTGGTGTGAAGGTATGTTGTCTGCCAGCTGTCAGCTTTTATGCAAATCTCGGTGACTTCAGGGGTGAAACCACAGGAAGGAGGAATCTGAGCCCCAGCTGCAGAGCTAGGAGCTTCGAGTGTGGAGGTGTAAGATTAAAGTGCAGACACTTCTGTGTAAGGTTTATCTATCCCTGAGAACGCACATGGAGGGGAGCTCAACTTCATTAATTTAATAGAGAGGTAGTCACGTTACTGGAGGTGGCTGGCTGGTGGGATATCTGCCCTGGGGCTATCCCCAGCAAATACTGGTGGCAGCCAGATGGCAAGAAATCCATGCAACCCCATTGCTACTGTGCCTATGCATATTTATAACAGCAGGAGACAATAAAACATCATGTATTGGAATAAGCAAGGTCATTTACATAAAGCAAGGAGACTTCTTTACAGGTACAGAACAGTTTCTCACAAGCAAGTATTTTTTTTCTAGCTACAGGGTGAAGCTAGAGGAAGTTTACTTGTATTCCCAAGATAACATGAGCCCTTTCTCATGGGCTGGTCACCCATTCAGGCTGTATTCTTTCACACAGGAGGATCTCCTTAGAGGGTCCAAGTTATTTTGGAGGGCTTCCACTGACTACGGCACGGGATCCTTCCCCTAAGAGACTCATTGGATAGGGTGGGCTTGGTCTAGGAGTGAAAACATTAAAGCCTTCCTCTAAAAGACACACCAAATATCTTTTTATTTTTGGTCTAATTTTGAAATCCTTGATGGTTAACTAGCAAAATTGTGATAGTATTTGTGTATGACCTTGTTCTCAGAATTTGGCTCCAAATTATATGATACTAAAAGCTTAACTTTTTCTTTTCTTTCCTTTTCTTTTATAACTTCTGATAGAAAAGATAGCATCAGGCGCTCATCATGAGGGCCATGAGAGTACTCACAGGCTGTAATTTCCCTGATTCCCTTCAGTTAGGGCCTCCATGCACACCTGTTTGCCCAGAAGTCTCACTTAAGCTTCTCCCCAGGCTAGTAGGCCCTTCTGGATTTCACTGTGGGAGTGTTGGTCTCCAGCCTAGAGTCTGGCTTTGACTCTTGGGCTCTCCTTAGATTCAAGCTGCTGGTGTTGGGTTCTACAGCCTGTCTCCTTGCACCTTTGTAGTCCTTAGCTTGATTCTTATCTCCTGCTGCTCTGAGGGGATTCCCTGAACATATTTTGGATTTGGTTCTCTGCTTGCTGTGCCAGGAGTTGCCGATAGCTGCTGTGCATTGCTGAGGTAAGATGAGCATGTGTAGCTAATAGAATTAAAAAGATGAATCTGATAATGATGGTGCTGGTAAAACTTTATTTTTTTCCTTTCATTTTCCCTTCCCTATGGATTCACAGTTATAGTATTCTGCAGTAGTTCCCCATTATCTTTCCCATGCAGGACACTTTGAATGGTCTCTGGGCATATCCCAGTTACAGACTGTGATATAAAACAAAGTGATGTCTCTGGTTTCAAGCTGCAGGTATGCTGCTTGGATAACTAGAAGGTTGAACAGTGCGACTGAACCTATAAACTCAGGTGCAGCCTTGCTCTCAATACAGGTGCCAGTTTACACCCATGTCCTTAAATCTGGTTTGTGTTATTTTACTTTTTTGCTTTTTGTTTTTAAATTTTATTTGAGAGTATTTAGTATCTTTTGAGCAATTCTTTCAAATTGATTTGAAATTTTATGAATAACAGGATTCCCTATGTGAAGGCAGTGATGGATAGGCAGAAGGCTGCAGCCTGATTCCACACGTGGTTAGGCTGAAAGGGTATCTGTGCCTTTAGTGAGTGACGGTTTGGGTTGAATTTGTATTAAAGCAGGATGAAATAATCGATTTACTTACACAAGTAACTCATTGAGGCAGAGTTATGTTTCTTTTTTCTTATCTTACCAGCAGATTCTACTGTTCTATTGCTTCAGTCTCCTTTCTTCTGACATCTCCATGCAGCGTAATGCTTTTCCCAGACACTTCTGTCAGAGCATGTACACATACCAAACATCTGTGTGCTGTTTTTACTGTAGCCTGTTAATGAACAAATAAAAATTGTTCTTGATGGAAATATAATTTTGGATCCACTGAGGAGAGCATGCTCTAGGGTTAGCATGATATAGACATATTGTCTACTGGAGGTGGTGCTGTCATCTGGCAGAAACGATTGTGGCCCTCAGTATGGCTGCAAGGGTGTTGGGTGGTGTGAAGAAAAGGGTTTGGTTTAAGTTCTTGAATCTTTCAAGCAGCTCTGTGTTGGCGGAGTTTTAACCAGCTATGATAGCTGAGAGTTCAGTGAGAAGAGTGTTTTTAAATGCCTGTAAAGGTACTGGATGCACAACTGTGGCAAGGGAAAGCTCTTTGAAACAGTGAACACCTGGCCTGCACCAAAAGGCAGATGAAGGTGAAGATGATGCAATGCATTTGTGAAATCTTAAGTGTTAATGTCTGCCTTCCTGCCTTCTGCATGAGGGATCCTGGCCTTGTACAAATGTGGGCTACTGTGGAAGGGCTGACTGCATGCCCAGGATGGCTTGTGGAATATGCTCTTTGTGGCCTTGTTTAGACTTTCTTGGAAGGGGCAACATTGGCAGGGTGAGCTGCCTCATGGGAAGCTATGGGTATGAGAACCAAACTGTCCTTTCTTCTGTGGAATTTACTGCTCCTATGACCCCTGGGCCCTCTGGAAAAGCTAACTAAAAGGGTTATTTTTCTGGCATTTAATGGGAAATGGGATTGCTTCACATTTACTTAAACAGGGGTCTGGCAGCAACCATAATTCACTTAAACATAAGTTCTGAAATACAACTCAGAAGGAACTAATTTGTCTAAGATGTGGGTTTACAGATCTATGTGCTTAGATACAGACTATGTACCTTAACACGATGCTGAGTCACCAATTGAGTTGCTCAATTCCAGTACTTCATTTTCAAAGCCCTTTAAGGACAAATAATCTTTAATGTGCCGTTACTCTGCCTCTCTTATTGCTGTGCCACTAATAATGTGAAATTAAATTGATTAGGTGATATCATTACCTCAGAAAAGGGTTACTACCTTGCCTTTTCTGATATGATCTAATTATGGGTATTATGGTTTATTCTGGCTAATGTTTGGGTTTGAGACAGCCATGTTTAATTTAAAAAAAATGTAACTTTTATTGCAAAATCTGCTACAAATAACTAAGTTATTTACCTGTGAAGGGATTTTGTTTATTCACTTGAGATAGTTGATATCTGCATTGTGGACATGATTGTATTTGATCATTGCTGGACTTCTGGGTTCAAGAACCAAATCTATATCTGAATGTTCAGGCTAAAAGATAAGAAAGGGTAAGTGCATCAGTGAGCTTGTCCAATACTGACAGCACTCTACATTCCAATATTTTGAGTAAGGCTCCTTCTGTATTTTGTACTTGGCTTAAGCTAATGAGACTTAAAATAATATTAAGTTGTCTGTTGCTGTTTCCCTGTTCAGCTGTAAACCTTTAGAACTATGTTTAGATTCTATTTTTTTGCCCTACAACAATAAGGTCATTTTTTTATTTTTATTTTTTTCTTTTCCCAAGGAAATCTATAGTTCTCCAATGAGCATTTGTCTCCAGGTGCTCCCAAAATATTGCCAATTATTGAGGAAACGGGAAGTAAAATATTATTAGACCTTCTGATTTCTAAGTTAGGACAATAGACCTGTTAAAGTATTTGTAGTTCCTGTGGGAGTAGTTGATATAGCCTAGTAGCCTGTGGGAATTGGGCATGAGGGTCTCATTCAGATCTTTTTATTTCATGCATTAATTTTTGCTTTTTGAGAAAGCAGTGATTGCTGCAAAATGGGGAGAGTGGATTATGTCTGATGTTTCTGTATAGAACTCTCTTAATTAGTATTTTTGGGCAACATGGAAGACATCATTTTTCCATTTATTGTAGACGGCATGTAATGGTCTGCTGACTACTGTCTTGATGTTTGGTTCTGCCTGTCTTTATGCACTTTGTGCCACTGTGTCCTCTTCAGCATTATCACAGTATCACAGTATCGTGCGAGTTGGAAGGGACCTTAGAGATCATTGAGTCCAACTCCTGGGATTCGAGCCTTTCTGTGTAGCAGAGCGGCAGTTCTACCACTTGCGCCACAGGGGGGATTTGAACCCCGGGCCTCTAGTGTTGCAAGCAGCACCTTATACCACTGCGCCACCGGAGACACACTAATTCTTATTTTCTCTGTCCTGTGACACCTGAGAGCACTATGAATTCCCCACTGTTCAGTGTTCTGTGAGGATAAGAGGAACTGATTTCAAATCAGAAAGAGAATGTAGGGCTCTCACATAGCTGAGGTTCTTGCCTAGGTCATGCAGGAAGATTTTTTTTCAAAAGCAGGAGCTTTGTTGGAATCCTGGTTTTCAGGACCCATTTACCCTGGGGATATTTTGCAGTCAGTTATAAGAGGCATTCTAAAACTTGGTGAAGGCTTTCCTAAACTGCTTATGTGTTTACAATGTTTTTTACTCCGAATACACAGATGTTATTGATTTTTTTTCTCAAGAATTATCTTAATTTAAGCAAGGTCCAGTCAGATAGTAAATAGTTCTACCTGAACCAATTCTAACTTCTGTGAACCCATGCTTCCAAAACAAAGTGAATCTGTTTTTTTTTCCTGCTCTAACTGCAAGAGAATATGTCCTTGCAGCAGAGGACATATTCTTTTTATCATTTTTTTGTTTATCAATAGTGCTTTCAGAGTCTTTTTTTATTATTATTATTTTATTTTTTTATTTTTTTAAACATGTGCTATATTACAGAGTACTTTTCTAATTCTTCAGTAGTCTTTTTCTTTTTTCCAAGCTAGACAAACCAGCACAATCAATATTGGATCTAGGGTTCTGCTTACCTGCTATTGCCCAAACCTGTAGACTCTGTTTTCACTTAAGCTTTTTAGTTGTGTTTTGGCAGCTGCTCTCACTCCAATACAAAATATTCTTGGAAATCCAGTACCTTGTTTTTCTGTTATTTAAATTATGTCTTGCCTTGTAGTTTGATGAATTTAATTAAAGCATTTCCTTACACACATGGTGTCCTTGTGAACAGGTAATAAAAACTTAAAACTAGGCACGTGTAATAAATACAACAGAAGATTGCTCCTTATTACATTCTTCAGATAAGATGAATGTTTATATTACCTGGAGGAAGACGTAATGGCATGAGCTGGCTTTAAACACTTAGGTAGCAAATAATGAATAAACATATCGTGAGGAAGTTATGACCTAGTTTGAAAGCTTAGCAGTAAGAAAAAATGGAGATAACCAGGTATCTTGACTATTGTATAGAAACACTGTCAAGCAGTGCCAAAATGTGGGATGTAGGCAACCTCTTCCAGAACCAGTGATGATGGGTGCTACTCTTCAGGTGAAGATCACCACCTCTACATCTGTTGGCAGGAATGACTGCTTCAGTGAAGTGAATCAGGTTGGTAAAAATGTGGCAATAGCTCTGCTTTGATAATGAAAGACTCCTCTGATCTGCAGTGGGTCAGGGAGTGGTGTTAGGAAAGGTGGAGGGAACTCTCCTGCATGGACAGAGATGGACTGAAAAGTTGATTCACAACTTTTGACTACCTGCCCCTAGTCATTCTGTTATAATAAGATGTGAGCACATAAAGAACCTTGCAAAGAAGTAGAATGCAGTGTGAATGGCAGCCAGCTGTGAAACCAGACTGGCCTGAGTTGCTTCCATGCACTAGCAGTGCCTGAGCTGTTGCTATGTCTAGTCTGCGTTGTTTGCTCCGCACAGAGGTCTCTAACAGTGTCTCCAGGACTGGGCTATTAATCTAGTTAGGAAATAACAACCTTCAAGGGATGTTTTAGATCTAACCCATTTTCTTTAATTATAGAGCTTTCTGTGCTCCTCTCTCTTGCTTGTTCAGGTGCCTTTAGCAACCTAGTTTTCATGCCAGCACTTCTCCAGCTACTAACACAGCAGCTGCAGTGCTTTGGTGGTGTTTTTCTGCCCCAAATCCAGCTGAAATGGGTAGATTCCTTTCAATCTTGGGTCTTTTGATCAAGCTCTTCAGAAACTGAAAACTCCTGCCTTGGGTGGGAGGCTTGGGGATGGTAGCGGATGGGTACTCTCGTGGTCCTGATGTCATGTTTTCTGTAGGTCAGGTCCTTGTGGATGAGGGCAGGCTAAGACTGCAGCCTACCCTTGTGGAGCCAGAATTCCCTCAGTAGGGCTGGATTGTTTTATAGGCAAGGTGAAGTATATCTGTAAGTAAAACAAGCAAGGGTTGATTTTAGATATCTAGGGCTGAAGAGTGAGGCTGGGAAGGGAAGTTCTAAGGCTATAATCCACAAATAGCACTACTGAAAGCCAGCTCTTTCTTATAGGGAAACTCATCTTGTTTCCAAAGGAATGTGTGTGTTATCAGTGTAGATGAGACTAGTGGTCTGTCTAGACTGCTAGCATCTCTTCAAATGGCCAGTATTGTATACATCAAGAGAAAACTGCAAACAGAAGTTGTGGAATAACTGCTTAGGATTAAGAAGTGACTGCTGTGAGTCACATGTCCTTTTCCCATCCTTGAATACAGCTTTGTGTTGCTGCTGCCATCCAAGTAGCAGGAACTGCACTTGCAGGAATGTGTGACTATTTGAGATGTCTGAATCTTCCTCCAGTCAGAAACTAACCCTGTGACTCCATGGTGGATTCTGCCCTTCTGTCAGGTCTGGGCTGTTTACCTTTCCTCTTTTGCTCTCCATTCTGTGTGCTCTCTTAGAAAAATTACTAAACAAAGGCAAAACAAGCCTTCACATGTTTAAGGAAAGACAGTTAAACAGTTATAACAAATTCAGTAGGAAAGTTGCAATGATATTCAATATACAGTCAAGAAAACCTGAAAATTGTGAAGCATGTTGGTTCAATTCTGTTTATGCTCTCTGTGAGCCATGTAGTGAGCCTTACTTGAATTTTTATGGCGTTACAAAGCAATTTTCTCAATCCCCTTAAATATAAGTGATTGTATTTCACTCTGATTGTGATATTATATGGAGCTGAAATGGCAATTTAGCATTTTAGCAAGATGATAAACTCCAAATATAAATAACCTCTTACTATAAAATGTACTTCCGTAGATTCTTCCTTCATTCATAACTCCAATTGTGAATATGGAGATTATTTGATGCTTCACTTTGAGAAGTAAAAAATAGTTTACCTAAGGTTGAGAGTAGTTCAGGAACTTTCCTTGGGCAGCTATTGTTAGATGAAAGCAAATACTTTCATATTTGAAATTCTCTGCAATTATGTGCAATCTTGATGTAGTAGAAGTTACCTTTTCCTGATTTTAGGACAGTAAGAGTAACATTCAGTGCACAGACTGTGTTACTAGTAAGAGCAAAGAGAGAAATGTGTTGGACAGCAAAAAATGTTTAAACACCTTAAAGGCAGAGTAATCTCACCCAAAGGGGTTGCCTCCATTTGATCTCTTGATACAACTGCAACCATTGTTGTAGTTGTATGTACCAAGGAAAAATATGGGGGAATTACTCATGTACACAACTGAAGGACTGCTGAATGGAGACCACGGCACTTTAGGAGTGAGAGTTAAGTAGCCCAACAAGGAAGCTTCATTAAGCTGCCTACAATCAGTGATCAATAGCTTGTTTTTTCTGAAGTGTCAATATTTGTACCTTACAGTGATTTAAAAAGTATTTTAAAGCAAGAATTTTGAGGGAAGAAAAAGTTGGAAGAACTTGTTCTATGCAACAGTGTTAAATTTGTGAAAATTGGGTGTCTGAATGCTTTGGACATTAAAAAAATAAATTGTTGGGGACATGGAAGGAGCCTTTTCACACAGAGGAGGGTGTTGTTCGAAGTGATGAAAGCACATACTGCTTTTTTTTTTTTAAAAAAAAAACAAAAACAAAAAACACCCTATTTATAACTTTGTAAGTGTGTGTAGTGCTGCTGTCTTTGGCCATGTCACTTTTATCATATTTGCAGGGCAGTTACTAAGCTGTTCTGTTTTGGAAGCACAAAAAAGGCTAAGCGGACTGTGCAACCTCCTCCCAAGCGCTTGTATTTCAACAGGACTGAAAAGATGTATTGCATATGTCCATTGCATGGGCTGTTATTCAGAATCTGTGCTGTAGAAGTGGTTTTTGTTGTTATTGTTGTTTTTGGCTTCAGTAGATGCTGGAGGGAGCCTTTGACAGTATCTCAGGCAGTATCAGTACTAGCTGTGTGTAGCAGAAATGCAAGTTATGGCTTGAATCAGTGACTGAGCACCTGGTGGGAAGGCAGGGCCAACCCAAGAGAACTCAGGTGCATGCAATGCACCAGAGTGACCGGAAGGAGGTGGAGCCAGGATCCCCCTCCCTGCCAGACTTCAGTTAAGGGTTGGCAGTAGAGGCAAGGATATCTGCCTGGAGATTCCTTCATACCTGAGGCCTTCTGAGGGCAAGCAGATTTTTTTTTCCCCCACTGTTTCTGTGCCCACAGCTGCTGCATTTGAGCAAGTTCTCCTTTGCTGCAGCCCAGGATTTAGCTACGCCGCTGTCATTGCTGCACTTGCTGTTGTGTTACAGTGTTACACAGTGTCTTCTATTTAGTACATATGCCAAATTAAATGAAGTGAAAATGCATCTAAAATACACTTACTAGCTGAATGTGCTGGTGGGTTCTTCCCCTTCAACAAGCTGAAAGGGAATGCTTGCTGAGTAACTTGTTATTGATCAATCATTCTGAATGTTTTCTGATTTGGAACTCTATGAGCAGGTACCCTGTGGTTCACCATTTTAACACAGATATTTTAAGAATATAGCTGTCTATGCATGGGTACAGTCATAAATCTGGATGGCTGTTGGACTGTAATCTACAAGTTTGGAATAGAGACAACAAAGTGGTTTTTTTTTTTTTTTTTTTTTTTTTTTTTAGTATTTCCTTGCTGATGCTGTTAGGAGCACAACTATTTTCCTGCTAAGTTGTTAGGATTAATTATCTTGGTTCTAACCTGCTTCAGGGGAGTGGGCTTTGGCCTCTTTCAGTTGGGGGTCATAAGTGCTCCTATAGTATATACAACACTTTGCCTACAGAATAGAATAGTTGAAGGGATCTTCAAAGATCATTGATTTGAACTTCCTGATATCCAACCTGAAGGTAAAGCATGTTAATGAATACACTAAGTGCCTCTTGAACATTACAGGCACAGGGCACCACCCTCCTCTCTAGGCAGCCTGTTCCTAATGTCCAACTTGGCCTTTCTCTGGTGCAACTTTGTGATGCTTCCATTTGTCCTGCTATTGGTTCCCCAAAGTAGAGCCTAGCACCTCCTTCTTAATTCCCACTCCTCAGGGAGTGATGAGGTCACCTCTCAGCTTCCTCCCTGCTTCAAATAATTTGTTTCTAGCTTTGTCCTGATTTTTCTCTAGAGACATATCTTTTAGACATTTTTGGGCATGAGATCTCACCATCCTCAAGTGTAGGAAGCTGGGAAGGGAAAATAAGAGACCAGCATGGCTGAACTGGGACCTATTGGTTAAACTGGAGAGCGAGAATGCACAGGCAGTGAAAGTGGGGACAGGAGGGAGGAGTATTGGGATGCTGATAGGGCAAGGCGGTGGTTGAACCATGGAAGCACATGGCAACAGATAGACTGTGTAGGGAAGGGGTCAGGAAGGTTAAGTACCCTCTGGAATTGGTGACCAGGAGGAATTCACTTGGTATTTTGTGACTGTTGTATCCTTAGGTGACCAAACATACTTGAAACTCTCCTGTACTGTGAATATGAACAGAAAGGCTTTTTTTCTGTGTGTAATCCTTGTCTCTGAGGGGGATATGATGGTGGTGATTCCCAGGGAGGCTGGTATGGCTCAACTCTAGTTGCCTTGCTGGTGATTTCCATCAAGGACTCATTTCACCTTTCTGGAAAGGAGCTTCACTTCTGATAATGACTTTCTTGAAGTGTTTTTATTTTGAAAACTTTGGAGAATTTGCAGGGAGAGGATGTTGTCATTGCTATGTAAGCTTTCCCAGCTTGAGTAACAGCTAAAACTGGTTCAGCTGACTCAAACTGCATGAAAAAGCAGAAGAATAATTGCCAGTATTTTTCCTAAGCCAATACTTGAAAGTTGGCTTGATATTCAGAGCTGTCAAATGACCCTTAATCCAAGGTTATTCAGTGTTCAGACACTGGTCTTACAGGTGCGTACCACATTCTTGAAGATTCTAGTGGTTGTTCTTACATATTTTTTTAAATTCTTCCTGGTGTGACTGAATTATTGGGAAAGCATGTGATTTCTTGTAGGTGTTGTAGTTACATCAAGTGCTTTTATGTCATGTGTAGCTCTGTCTGGTCTCCAGTTGTGTTGATGGCACTAGTTGATTTAACTCTCATCACTGAAACGAATGTGATTTATTTGTGAACTGAGGTAAGCATGAGATACGGTATTGGAAATCTTTCTCTTTCATCAGTGGTGAGAAATAAGAAGAAATAAATGCTGCCACTTTCTCATTAATACAGTTACCATGTGCTGTTAAACAAGTGCTGATATATTTGAGAGACTTATATTATTCATTAGGCAGATGCATTCATTAGTGCAGTCATCATAAAAATAAACAGAGGAGTGTCCAGTACAGGGAAAATTTCAGGGAACAAGAGCTCACATTATACAAGGCTATGATAAATGTCTCTTGTGGCATAATTCTAACTATTACCATCTGTAATTCCTTGTTGCTATAGCAACTTAAGTAAATATTAAAAATAGTCTGAAACAAGGAAAAGCACAGCGGGGAGTGTCTGTCCTGAAAGAAAACAAGCCCTCAATGTGACCAAGTAATGGCAGCAAACAGGACTGGGGAAAACTTCAGGAATTTTAGCTCAGAATTTTCAGTCTGCAGAGATGGGTGAGAGAAGGTTTGTTTGTAAGCAGTTTTAGTTGTGCTACCAAAACATTATCATACGCTCAGTGCTGTACTTGTCACCTCTTTTCAATGGTAAACTAGAAGTAACAGTACTTTAACTTGTAGGAGATTTGTGTCTATAAATATAGGCAAGGTTTTTACATTTTCGCCAGATTTGATTTTGTTTTTGTTGAGCTAGGGATGAACAAACCTTTGTGATGCAGTTCTCAAGTTACAAGCATTGCAGTTGTGTTCAAATGTTACTGTTAAATAGTATTACGGGTGAGTGGTTAGGCCAAGGAGAAAGCTTAAAATGAGGCTCCACTTTCATGTCAGGTCATTGCAGGAGATGCTTCCAGTGTCTTGCTGGAAATTGCAAGAACTGAGAGCAGTGCAGCAGGAAAAGGGCACTATAGAGAGAATGAAAGAGGATGATGTGATGGAAGGGGGAACGAAGGACTGCTTAAGTTATTTAGTGTTGGAAAATGGCTGAATGCTCGAAAAACCCATTAACTTTGCTCTTTTATGCTTAAGTTGATTAGGGAAGCCCTACCTCTCTGAGTGAAGAAAAAAGCTTTGTGTGGAAAGAGAAGTTCTGCTGAAGGGAACTGGTTGTTCAGGATGTGTCTTTGCTTTAGTTTAATTGGAAAGAAGATTTGTTTCACTTCCTTGGTGAGCATTTCTACTCTTGCATGCTTATTAGCATTCCCTTCGCAGTTGGCAGTCACTTCAAGAGTGATTTATAGTAGGACATGAGAAAACAACTTAAGATGTGATAGTAGGCAGTAGCAGGGAAACCTAGAGATAGCTGCTGCTGCATAATGTTCTGCAAAGCTCTATACACAGTACGTATACCATGGTGAATTTGGTGCAGAAGATCTGTTTGGAACTTGCTAACCAACACAGACCGGTATAGAAAACAGCCTGGGAATCCAGGCGCCAACAGCACAAAATGAGGGCTCTGTGGCTACACTTACGGTATGTGAGACCAGAGGAACAGAAGTCAGAAGTTTTGAGCATAATGTCACTGATATGATAGGCAGGTTTTTATCTCCAGTCCTGTTTTTTGCTCTAAGACGGCAATAATGAATGTGAATTCTAAGAGGCAGTGAAATGTAAAAACCTGGATTTTTTTAGGAAGGCTCAGATCCATCAGAATTTTAACTTTTTGAAGTGTCCTTTGAGTTCAAGTTATGGCTACTGTATTGCTGAGTTTTTCTAGGCATGTTTCCCTCTGCCTTCTGAAACCCAGTGTAATGTGAGAGCTCTCTATATTTGGCCAAATATTCTGATCGGTGCTGCTCTCGGCCTGCTGTGTATCTGGAAGTTGTGGACACTTCTATGGCACAAAACCAGGCTGACTGCACAGCTTCTGTGTGATGAGTCAGCGGCTCTGGAAGTACTACACATTGTTGACTATGCTCAAGGTAGTTGTTGTGTATGCTACAAGCCTGAAACATCTTCAACAGCAGGCTCACTGCCCAAACCACCCATGCAAGTCACTTGGTAAGTCCAAGCCTTATCATTTGTCTGTGTATTTTTTCTGTTCAGCTGATCATGAGAAATGTGGCATTGTGTACTGTTCTGTGATATGATCTAAGAAGTCTCTTCCAGTCTTCTGGGATTTGGAGAACTGTACCACTTTCTCCTCTCTGATACAGCTTTTTCTAGGCTTGCAGTCCTAGTCCAGAGTAAAGGGGGAAAATGCTCCTAGGATTCCTTTTCTGAGGCTTTTTTCTTCTTCCTGGTCGATTTCCATGCCAACCTCACAGAGATCCCCAAATGCTATCTGACCCTACTTCAGCCATTAAAATAGCTTATTCAAATCTTAATCCACTTTACCTAGGCTGCAAGTACACCTTGTGTCATAGGAGTTAGAATACCGTTCAGCTTTGTGAGCCGCACTCCTGCAGTCTTTATCTTCCCTCATTCAGCTTGTTTAGTTTGTGGGGAATCCATGCTCATGCTGAAGTGTTTTCTGGCATGTTGCAGGATGGAAGGGTTTTCCAGGAGTTCAGGAAACAAGCCAACTGCTTGGAAGTTCTGATGGGAACGCTTGTTGGAAGGTGCATAGAAAATAAAACTTTCATGTATCTGTTTTAAATGGGCCATTATTCAATCGTATAGCTAGCTGAATGTGTTGGAGATGCATATATAAGCCTGCTTCCTTTGACTGTGCTCACTGCATGTATTAGCACAGGCTGCATTCTTGGCTGTCTCCTGTTACTGAAGATAAAATTTACAGCCTGCATGGATGCTTCAAGATGACAGAAGGCTGCATAGCAGCCTGAGATGGAAGAGTTCACTTGGGGAATTTTATCTCTTTTTTTTCATGATGGTGATGACATAATTTTTAGTTCAAGAAATAGGTCTTATGCTGATGTACTGTAAGCTTTTATGCCAATATCTTTATGTATTATGTTAGACAGTCCCTGCTGTAAAGGTTTCCAATATCAACTATGTTAAGATTTTTTGATCTCTCTGCTTCACAAAAATTCCAGTGTTGTCAAATGAATGCAGGAAGGTGATGGGAATTTAAGTGATGTGCAGAAGACTTGCCATAACTTCATCAGGATTTACTAGCATTGGTATGTAGCTAGCTGACTTTTTTTGGCTGAAATAGCATCATAACTGAGACCAGCAGTCAGCAACACATATTCTTTATGCATCTAGAGAATTCAAATTATTGTTTTATGGGGGAAGTGATGGCCATGCAGTTAGGTGTTTCCATCTGTGCAGTCCTCTATATGAGCACAGTGGTAAACACGTAGCGTTAAACATGTTTAGTGCAGATGTGGGAGGTGAGTTAAAGTAAATCTTATTGTGTTTATGGTTCTGTTGTAAAATTTTAGTTCTTTGGAAACTTTGCAGAATTTTACAGAAGTTGCAAATATCTGCTTCCTGGAGCTGTGCCTTGTTTTTATTGTAGCTGAGTATTTAGATAGTCCAGAAGTTGCCCAACTCCCCATTTGCATTGGAGCCTAACATCAATTAGCTATGAACTGGTGCAGTCCCCTTAATTGGAAGTCCTTACAGTGTCTTGTCACAGATAAGGGTTTTGCAACGTACATGTTTTTGAGCAAACTTAAGCCCTGTTTTGCATGAGCTGAAATTTATTCCAAAGCCAATTAAAACCTCCTTGCAGTCCACGTGCCTGGATACATAGAATATATGGTTCTGTGAGTACTTGAAAAACTCAAACAGAACTTAGTTTTTCTTACTGAGTTTGGTTTTTGCAGTTAGGAGCTCTGTTACACTGTCTTTCCTCTGTGCTATTATTATTAAATTAAAACTGAAAGATGTAAATAACTACTTCCAAGTTCCAAAAGGCATTTCCTTCCTTATTATATCCCCTTAACTTTCCATCTTGTACAGACTGCAATAGTTTCCATGCACACTGTTCAAGATCCCATGGATCTGGAGAGCTCATGGCGACTCTCATTTTATTCTGCTGAGTACTTTAAAAGTTGTAATGAGACTGTGGTAAAGTTAATGGGGCCTCCTGGTTATTCTCACAGTACTTGTAAAATTACTTGGTGTCATGACTTCATATCCAGATGATTGTATAAAATTAGGGATATTCTTAATGTTGGTTCTTGGAGATGTATGTTTTAATTCATTGGTGCTGTGAAAATACAATCATTTTATCAGAGAGATAACCCAGAGTTTTTTCAAATGCTGATGAATACCATGCCAAGTCTTTTTTGTGTTCAGTAATAAAGTTCAAGGCATAATGCACTGGACGCATGGGAAAAAATTATTTCTTGCTTATAGGTGATTGATGTACTGACACTTCTATTTATTGTATCTCTTGCAGAATATTCAGGGCCTTGTGGAATAAACTTGTGCTCAGAAAATGCTGACCACCTTAACTATTAGTTTCTGATCTATGATAAGTAGTGCTATATATAAGTAGCATTTGTTGCATTAGATATACTTTTAATTAATAGGAAGGGGAGGAAGTGAAAAGTTAGCATAGTTTTAATAAGAAATGCTTTTGTTTTTACAGATATTTGCTGCTTGCAGAACTAGGCAACATTATACTGTCTTATCAGTGAGGTAACTTCAGATAACTTTTTATGGCCTAAAATTATCAGTGAAACGTACTCCAATTGTTCATGATCCACAGAACTGAAGGATGCGACCATAATCAGTGTTTTTGTACTAGCTGCCAGTATTTCTTTCCTCTTGGTATGGTTGACCAACATTTTGATTTGCCTGGACCACACTGAGTGAAGACAATTTGCCTTTGGTCACATCTATGTAGGCTGCTCTGAAAGTAACCCTATTTTTTTTCCATGGTAGCTACAACAGATACAATGGTCACAGTAACTGTTTGATAAAGAAAATTCTTGACTACAAAAAACATGTTTTGCAATAGTCGCTGCCATCAGCTATGCATTTGACCAGAAATGAATATGAACAAGCATGCTGTACTTGTCAAAGCCTGATCAGCAGAGGGGTCCTGTGGTTGCCGCTGTTGAGGTGCACCATCCACTACCTTGCTGGGCTGGTCTACATAAATATTTCATTAGCACTGATGAGTATCAATGGACCTAACTTTTTTGGCATGCAGAAATTTAACTATGCATGTTTGCTTCACACAGGTGCCTCTGTGTCAGATGCTACTTTATCAGACTACATTTCTGCTGCATGTTGCATGGCAACTAGATGTTGCACGATACTGGTGGTATGGCAGAAGAGATTGAAGGTTCCCATCAACATACCCCTCTGACATTGTTGGCCAACATAATGAAATAGGAGGCTGTTGCAATTGAACAGATCAAACACCCCTTCTTGGTTTCACAGGTGAATTGCTTTTGCCTATGCTCTTAGGGCTGACTGGGTCCTTTCCCCAGGTGCTCATCAGTGGTTCAAGCTGTGACTCAACAGTTCCCATACAAAGGCATTACTTTCAGAGCAATCTTCTATTAACTAGTGCATTTATGATATGCAATCACTTGTAATCGGAGGCAAATGTCATGTGGTCTCAGTAAAATGCTGGTCTAGTTTATCTCCATTGTAAGAGGCTACTGAAGTAGAAGGGGGTCCTTTTTGTACTTCTTGGGTTCATCCCAGGATGAGTATTTGGTACTAAAACGTCATTAAAAACCTCAGGTAAATAAAAGATTGCCTGGTACTGACTAGAGAAGAACATCTTGTAGATAGTGGTAATGGTATATTTTTATGATGAGTAGGCACATGAACATTACAAGATGCATGTCTGTCAACAACTGATCTGTACATATGCAACATGAATTCTTTGGACTGTAACAGATTGTTTGTAGGTCCCTAGTGAGAATATAGTTGACAGTGCTGTCAGACCCAGAATTAACAGGACTGAACTTCTAGCAACAGACCTCCTGGCGATGAGCATTTGGACTCAGTGTGACACATGCCAGAGTCACCCAGCACATGCCTAATGGTGACCAATGGATCACTGAGCCAAGTCAGGACAGTGTGTCTGACCACATGCCTCTGATATGTGGTCACGAAATTATTATTATTATTTCTGTGAGAGGAATGTGGGTGTTTTGAAAGGAAATTTTTGTACCTTTGTATCCTTTCATATTATTCAGGGTTGCCATACTGGCCCAGAAAAAACAAGTACACTGTCTGTGTCTGGGCAGTGTTAGCTTCTTTGGGAAAGTGGATTGTGCTCAGGCTCAAATAGCAGCTGTAGAGTTGCTTGGCATCTTGATGGCTTAGTGAGGACCAGGATTTGTTTGCCATAGAAAAATAAGTTTAATAACAAGTGGGTTAGGCTTAACATGTCCACAAATTAATTGGAAAGTGAATCAACTCTTAAGAAAAATAAGTTTTTTAGATGTTAGAAAATTGTAGTTATAACTAAAACTAAGTACTATTGCAACAGGTTGTAACAGTTCTCTGATAAAAAGTATTGGCCATATTTCACAACAATCTTTGGTTGCTGTTGATAGTACCAGAGAATTACTGTGCAAAAATAAATCCCTTAAAAATTCCTTAAAATGGCAAAGAATAAATGGTATTTAAAAATGTCTGACTTTTCTTCTTTATCTGAAATCCTAGATAGTGTTCTTAATCTTAAAGTTCTATTCTGAGATAGGAAAATATGTAGTTTTTAGCCCTGAAATGCAGACCACAGGAAAACTATTTTACAAGCTCCAGATTTATGCTAATTGTTAATTTGGCATGATTATCAACACCATGATGAGAGAAGTGGCAAGGTGATCTCTTCCACTTGTGTATATGTTTAAACCCTTAAGATATCTGAAGCTGTTTCCTCAGAAGAACTCCCTTTATTATTTTGTAATAAACTGTCAAGGAAACGTGAGAAGCTGCAGAGTATTTTACTAATGATATGTTGTGCCCTTAAGTTGTATTTTATGCTGAATTAGACAGCGGTACTTCTATATAGCATGTACAGTAATTAAATCTGGAGCTCAAGGCTAACATATGGTCTTAGGAGATTGAATTAAGTTGATTAGTAGGAAAACTAACTATAATTTAGAGAACTGATGTCCCCTACAGTATTTTAGTATTTAAATACGAGATTTTAGGAGAAGTCCATTTTTTATATTCACACTAATTTATCATTTTAACTGACGCACTTGAAGCCCAGTACAATCCTAGGTTAAAGAAAAAGGAAGTGGGATGTTAAAAGATCTGATAGGCTGCACCCAAGTTTTGCGTGCATCTTTCTCTACAGGCTTTCATGAAATGTGTCCCACTGTAGAAATAGTTATCCAATTCTCTTCATTGGGAACGCTGACAATAATTAATATGCTTCTAAAGTGAAACAGACTTGGAAACCAAACAGAACTCAGCCTCTTATAATTGTTGAAGCCAAACGAAGAGTAGAAGATAAACAAATACTAAAAGAATGTGAATATTTATGCTTTTTTTCTTTTTTTAAATGCCTCAAAGCACAGATAACAGAGATGAGGTAATAGTGGTGAGCAGATTCATTAATATTCTTTTAAATATGTTTGATAGCTGGTCTAGTAACTTGTCACACTTTGTTCCACATCCTAGAGTGTGAGGACAGAGGAATCAAGAGGTTGAGTATCTCTTGTTGAAGTAGCAGTGCTAAACAAAACAGGAGTCTAAAAGTGCACCGTGAAGTAGCTTTTTTTTGAAAGCTGAGCTTATTCCCCTTTCATCAAGATTCAAATTCATTTGGAGTTGTTTCCACTGGAAGTATGCAGTGACATGATTTTGTAGTGTCATGCAAATGGCAATTGTCAAGATACAAAAACAAGACACTGGAAGCTGTCCTGGAAAACATCATGAAAAGATGTTGCCTTTCTGTATTCATTAATGGCAGTGATGTGAGTGATGCCGAATCCCTGCTTGTAGGCTGACTTTTGTCACCTTCTTTTAGCTTAATTTTTTTTTTTTTTTTCTTTTTTGGTAAAATATTGCTATGGGGAATGTCTACTGTCCAAGCTGAGAATAGTTTTGTTGCAGACATAGTGGTGCCAGTCAATATAGTTTTCAACATAGTGGGCTTAATCCTTCAGGACAGTAGCACTTTGTATGGGGGGACGGGGGGGAGGGGGGGGGAGGGCTGAGGGAAATAAAATATAAATCACCACCACCAAGATACAACCCAGGGCAGTTTTTCTATGGAAAAAGTACTGTTCTTGGTGGGCTGTGTTAAGTACCTAAAGATAATTGTTGTGTCCCAGGAGCAAAACAACTTTGAGAACTTGCTTTTCAGAATGTGACAGTAGGAGTTAACATAGATTATTTCCTTTTGGAACTTGATTTTTGGGCTTTGTAGGTGAATTTTTTTTTTCTCTCCATAGTGAAGGATGGCAGAAAACATTTGTTCTGAAATCTTCTCTAGCTGTGATTTGCAGTGAAAGCACAGAATCCAGAACTCTTTGAACAGGTGGAGGCCCCACAGGCACAGGAGTCCCTGGTAGGTAATGTGCACTGAGAGTTGTCAGTGCAGAATGCTGTTGAAGCACTGGAAATAGTTTCTGGACAAACACCAAAAATCCTGAGTGTTTAAGTCAAGGAAAATCCCCTTTACCTTGCAAGCAGCTTGCAGGAATAAAATGTAGAATCAGATCTGTGTTAAATCACTCTACTTATTGCAGTACGCCCTGGGTAGGAAGAGGAACATATTATCCAGTCCTTCAGTGTATACATTCCAGAAAAACGTTTGTTGAATTTATTTATAGGCACTTGAATGGTGCTCACCATTGCAGTATCATTTTATTGCTTTCAGGGCATTCATGCCTTTAATGGAAAAGGACAGATGTTTTGCCTCAGTTTTGCAAGTGAGGGCACATCACTGAAATTCCAGTCAGACAAAAATGTTTTTCTAAAACAATTTATTTTTCTCCAAAGAATGCCCACTATTCTGCAGCAGCTTTTGACAGCTTCCTCGAATGAAATGAAGTAAATGGTGATAAGTTTCTGCTATACGTTGATTCTTCTCATTTGAAGCACTGTTTCACTAGGTCTTTATTGATCCTGTGAAGGGTCGTGTGTGGTGGGAAGTTCATCTGGTTAGAAAATGTTAACTGCTGATGGCAGTGAGAATAGTATTCAAGAAAATTCTTTTGGTTTGTTAAATAGAGGTGAAGATATTTTTAATAAATGGTTGATGGAAATAATGAAAATGACACACAAATTTTAAATAAAACTTAATGGTAATCCTTGTCCCCTATATTCTTAGAATTTACTGCTAGTTTTTTGTTGGCTACTGGGTAGTACATCGTAAGAAGCCTGAGTGTGCTGAGAAACTTGGCCTCTAGAGTGAGATTGCCTCTCAAGACTTCTAGGACAATTGCTTCAGTATCTTCATATTTTGGAAGGGGATGATTTTTCAGATGTAATACTTATTTTACTTGTTTTTGTGATTGTTTTGGTGTGAGATGTTAGCAGTTCTCAATGGAAAACATGATTTTAATGGAACAGTATTGCTGAAAGCCCATTCTTTCTAAATCAAGTTTTCTAACTGGTTGTTGTGGTTTAACCCGGTAGGCAGCTGAGTACCACACAGCCATCTGTTCACTCCTCCCTCCTAGTGGGATGGGGGAGAGAGTGAGGGGGATGGAGGGAGGAAATAGAACTTGTAAGTTGAGATCAAAATAATTTACTAAGACAGAAAGGGAAGAGAGAAATAATAGTAATGATGATAATAAAATACATATTTACATAACAAGTGATTCACTGTGCAATTGCTCACCAATGTTTACAGTTGCTGCTAAGCAGTGTTGTACAGAGCCAAGGCTACTCCCAGAAAAGGGCCCAAGGAGCTGGGAGGAGAGGATTTGGACAGCTGATTGAAACTGGCCAAAGGGATATTCCATGCAATATTACATCATGCGGAAGGAGATTTGAAAGGGGTGGGAGTCATCTCTTTCCTGCTGGTTAGGGGGCTAGAGCATTGGTCGGAGGATGGTGAACAGTTGTTTTTGCATCACTTGTTATATACATTTATATGTATAGTTGTAACTATTATTCTTTTCTCTATCTCAACGCACAAGTTCTACTTACCCCCCCCCCCTCCCCCACCCCCAGTTCTCTACTTCATTCCACTGGGAAGGACAGGAGTGAGTGAACAACTATGTGATGCTGAGCCATCTGCCAGGTTAAACCGCAACAGTGTTTTAAATTATATTCTCTATTTATTTGGGCCAAAATTATATCTGGAATATGATTAAAAATGAGAACAGGAAAATCATCTAGGAAAAAACAAACAAACAAACATTGTAACTGTTAAGTTTTTCATCTACATTTATTAGTATGTCATGTGTGGTCTCTGATAATTTAAAGGCCAACTGAAAGCTTTGACTCTCATAAAGCATGTACAATGAGTGTGTCTTCTGATATATTTCCTGTTAAGTTTTGCCAGTCTTGAAAGTGTTGCATCTTGCTTAAGAGCCTGAAACTAGAAAGAATGTGTTAAGTAAATGATGCAATGGAAATTCAGAGAGACTTGTGGGAAGAGAAGGAATCTGATCTTGGAGAGCTTTCTGGTAATCCAGTCTGAGAAGAAGAATAACTACTCAAAGCCATATTTTTTTTAGAAATCTTAAAGTGAAATTCCAGTTACCAAGGGAAAAAAAAAAAAAAAAGAAAAGAAAAAGGATGATAACTGATGGTGGAAGGAACTCTTTTTGGTCAGTGAGGGACAAAACTTGCACTGGTTCTACTGTGCTGTTGTGCAGCACTGGCTGGGGAAGCTTCAGTTGTGTGCCCCGGTGGCGCAGTGGTAGAATTGCTGCTTGCAATACCGGTGGCCCGGGGTTCGAATCCCCTCTGTGGCGCAGGGGGTAGAAGTGCCGCTTCACTACACAGAGGGCTCGAAACCCGGGAGTTGGACTCGATGATCTCTAAAGTCCCTTCCAACTCGCACGATACTGTGATACTGTGATATCTGTGACAGTTGTGGTCTTTTCGGAGATGAGCGGGTTTCTGACAAAACACATACATGTATACATTGAGTCTAACTGCTATTTCAGTCTTCTCAGTGAAGATCATGAAGCTGGCACTTAGTTACTTCAGTATTTTGGGTAGCTACATACATGAGGGAGCTAAGAGGAGGTACATAAGAGTAGAACATTATTATGGGAACTTGACATAACTGTCTGGAAAACATGTCTGGAAAGCTGTGGGTTTCTTTTTTCCTCATATGCCTCTGTGTGAATCTGCTTTATTGCAATGCCAATAAATAATTTAAGCCATTTATATTAGACACTCAAGATCCTATTCATTAGGCTACTTTTTGTTGTACTGGTATAAGTTGTTTGGTGGTGGTGGTTGTTGTTTTTTTAAATCTGAGAACTCTGTTGTGGTTAGGGTTACTCTTAGTCTTCATTGGATGGATGCTTTATGCCTTACCAGTGCTCTTTATAACAGCTGAGTAGGGCTCCTCTAAGTGTCATGGTCTATAATGGAAGAGATGAGTGGTCTTATTGCCATGATACATAAGTTAGGGACGTGGTAGCTTGTTCCTTGTTCTATTTATGACTTTAGGAGTCATCTTTAAGCTTGTCCCATACCTGAAGCTCCTTATTTGTAAAATAGGTATAGGACCTTGAGCGAATAGGAAACCTTTCTGGCAAGGGATTTTGAAACAGTTCCAAAACTCATTTGCTTTTGAGAATCAGTTCTGGAAATCGTTATATCAATAGAAAGTAAAAATTACACCACTATCACTAAAAAACTAACAAACAAACAAACAAAAAAACAAATGGATCTTTTAGTATTTTGTGACTATTTTTGCACTTTTGGTAATCTCTTAAATTGTGATGACAGTATTATCCACAGCATCAGGGTTTTTTTCTGTATCATTTGTAAGAGTACAAAGCCAGTGGTTCTCCACTACAGTCTTGGTTTGTTTGTTTTTTTTAGCAGTGAATAAATGGTGGGTTTGTTCTAATTGCTGCTTTACCTCACATGAGTGCTTTACATATAAAGGGGTATCTAACTGTCCAATGAATAGTTTGTTATGACAGATCTTATATTTCTATCCAAACTGCAATTTTACTGTTTCCTCCCCCACTCCCACTTCACACACTCAGATCAATGCATGCAGTTCTCATTTGTCTATATACATCTGTCAGGTTTGCTCTACTACTATATTTGTCATAGTTGTCATCTCTGGAAACATTGGGACAATCTGTTCTGGGTCTGGAATGTGAGGAAAGGGGATCTTTATTTGCTCTTTTGAGTGAGAGACAATGCATCAAAGTCTTGTTGTGACAATAAAAATGTGTTAGAATTCCTGATGTCTCTAGCGATGTCTAAATATAGCTTAAAAGCCCAGGCAACATTTGTGGGGAGCTAATTAAAGACAGTATGGTGGAAAGTGCTAAAAAAGCTGCCAATTCTAATTAAAAGAAAGTTATCTCAGCAATGTTCTTTAGTACTGCCAATTACCCCATAACTGTTAATTACTGCAATTAGTGACTTATTTGTATTCCTAAAGACTTCCTCTAGGGCCTAACCTCTCTAAGTTTTGTCTAAGTGGGTGGATGGTACTACTTCTCACAGTTTCTCTCAAGGCCATGGGCTTACTGACCATCAAACAAGTCCATTGGGGTTTTTCTCTCTGCTTGGGCAAGTTCTGAAAGGTCATTGCTCTGCTATCCTGGTTTAAAAGTGATTTTGTATTCTTAGATAATCTTTTGTTTGTTATACCTTCTGGATGTGTTGAAGTGCAAGTATGTCCTCTTCCCTCCAGCTAAATATTGTCTGGAATAACTTTTTGTTGTCTCTGTTAAGTATTTAGACCTCTTACTCATTTTTTTTTTAGTTGAGCAGGACAGTAGCTAAAATGTGACCAGACCTGTGACCTCATAAACTATGTTGCAGTACATCTGGAATTGAAAGAGGGATGTGAAGGCAGTTGTGATCTCATAGACTGTCCAAATATTGAACAGAAGGATTTTTAATCTTTAATCAGCTTCTGTTATGGGGGCAACATACAGAAAATTACAGCTGCTTTTGAGAGCAAAACCTCTTCTGTAAAGAGGGTTTTTCTAAGTCTCTTCCTAATTTCATCTGAAATAATAAAGAAATCAGAATACCTAGGGGTACTGATTCTCTACTCAAGACAATATGCGAATGAAAGAAACGAGATGGAAAGAAAAGTTGTGTTTTCATATAGAACTGCTCTGATGACTACATCTGTTTTCCATGGTCTTTTTTCACCTTCAGGCTTTTCTTGCATGTGATCAGAGGTAAGCCAGTTCAAGTTAGCTTTGTGAGGAGGCAGTAGGAAAAGCTGCAGCCTGACTTTTAGAAAGCATGTAGTTCTGTCACTTGTCAGCAGCTTCCTTTCCTCTGATACCCTACCTCTCTCAATCCTAGAAAGCCTCTTCCTGAATACATGATAGTATCTGTTCTCTCTCAGACAAATGTCAGAAGTCCTGAAAGGCAGATGATCCCGTCTGTTGCCCTGATGGTCTGTTGGAATAAATGCAGGGAGTTGCTTAGAAGTCACTGTGGCTTTGCTGATTTACATGCAAGTAATTTGTTGAAATATTTTTGTAGGCTGTTTCCATTTCATGTCTGGGAAAGACAATGATTAATGTCTTGTTGTATTTCCTGCTGATATGTGCTGACTTGATCTCTACTGTTTGTTCTAGTTCTATTAATCTACCCCCTGCAAGACTAAGCCATTGTAATAATTTCCCCTTCTAAATATTTCTCAGCTGTAATGATCATCCACAGCAGAGACATCTTCATCAGGACTATGAAAAACCTTATTCCCCAGACTTTTTCTTCTGGAAGCTGCTATTTTTGTTACTTCTTTCCCTGTTTCCTCTTCTCTACTTTCTTTATGCTCGCCAAATCCCACTTTGTGCTAATGTCATGAAACAACTGAAAACGTCTGTCCTCAAAATCATCAGTGTCTGACTGAAATAAAGTCTTTCAGAATATTTGAAACAAACCGTGAAATTTTTTGGTTGATATTTTACTTCTCTGGGTATCACAGCCATCACTACTTTGGCTGATATTCATCCTGCTTAACTTGAGTTCCCAAAGAAGTGTCTAGACTGACTTTTCTGTTCCTCTTTAGTGAGTTGATAGTACTTCCATTGGAAGTCTTCAGCTCAAAGTAGGTTGAATCATCCTCAGGAAGTGCTCATCTTTCACTTAAACAAACATATCTAGGACAGCCCTCATCCTGTGGGAGTGGGAGAGAAGGGCACATGCCTGGGATTTCACAGGGTAGATAAATCCTGCAAGAGCTGTGGCAACTGGAAATGAGTTTAAGGCCATAGAGTGGATCAGAATGCACAAAGCATTCTGCTTTCTAGTAGTAAAGTATCAAGCTGAGGCACTTCATAATTTATGGAAGGAGTTTATAAAGTTTCTCTGGATACGGGGAATTCATGCTGCTTTGCATGTATTCTTATTTACAATAAAGATAATTGCAAGGGGAAGCCACTCTGTTTATATACTCTGTAGTTACGACATGCTCTGGGTGCAGAATACTTGAGTTTCCTTGCTCTCTGTGAGGCAGAAGCATTGTTGGCTCTCATGGCCACAGGGTGTTACTGTATTTGAACAGAGCATGCAGTGTGAATAATTGTGGGAAATTAGGAACAAAGAACATTTGAACTTCTGATAAGCAGTTCAGCTATGCACCAAAATGTAAACATTTGGCAAAACTGTCTGGCACACATGTTTCGTATTTCAGAAGTTGAGTTGCAATTTCTAAAAAGCTTAATGGCTTTGATGTTCTCCAGTTCCTCCAGGATCTTAAATGAATCTGAGGAATGAACTTTCTCTTCTAAGAACTTAGGAAGTATTTTTGGGTTCTTACTTTCATCTTTACTAAAGCAAAGTAGCAAAGTGCTGGGATGAGTGAAATAGAAGAAACTGAAATATACAGAGACTGTTCAGTTTAAGGCTTACTAAAAGCTCTGGATTCTTGTCTGAAGACTGTTTCCATGCAAACATATTAAAATTGAAGTAAATATGAACTGTCCAGGATCATTTGTCCTTATTCAAGTACAACCACATGTAAAACAATTTTGTTGACTAAGTTATGTGTGCATCAAGTCCTTGCTGTACTTCTTCAGTAATGTTTACTCAGTGCTCATGTAAAAAAGCACAACATAATGAAACATCAGTTATTTTCTACGTGAGAAAGCACTAACAACTAAACAAACAAAGTCTGACTCTACTGCTGAGCTATTACGAAAGAGTATTTCCAGGAAAGAATTGGCAAGTAATTGTGGGCAGCTTCTGCTCTACCAGCACAGGAGATCTGCTGTCTTGCTCAGAGCAATCAAACTCGGTCACTTTGAGCTGGGCTCCTTTCTCAGTCTGTCAAACCTGACCTCAAGGAAGAGACCTGAGCGGAAGGAAATTTCCACTGCTGTTTGCTAGTGCAAACATTTTCCTTCACTATGTTTTTAAAAAAAGAGCTCAGTTTGATTTTGTGTCTGGAAGACTGATAGCTTTCCTGAATCTACAAAGTGCTTAAATCTAAGGAGAGTCATCCCAGAATGACTGACATGCAAAAGGAGATATCCACATATAAGTCCAGATATTTTAAATGCTTTTTTAACATAATAGGTGTGTTTCATCTCAGATTTCCAGTGTTATATGTGGAGGAAATTCTAAGTAACAGCATATAGATGTTCTTGTATGAGTTGTCATGTGAAATAATAATTAAGAGAGTCTTTCTTGAAATTGCTCTTTTGTTTGGGAAGCACTTGTAAGTGGAACCTCTAATATTTAGCTCGTTTTGACTCATCAGCTTAGCAGCAGTGTCCTCTGGCCACAGCCCAGGCTCACTTTGTGGGCTTGGCTACAGGAGCAAATTCCAGAAAATTAGTTCAGCATGTCAGTTCACCATGGACTTCCAGACTTTGGGGGGGAGGAATGAATGGAGGCACAGTTCTTGTTCAGGCCATGTGGATTCAAAACTGCCCTCTCATTTACACACATGCTGCGCTCAGGGGAGCTGCACAGGTGTATGTGAAGGCAGAAACAGGCCCTTTTCTGTTTGTTTTAAAAGCAGTGCAGATCTGGACTGTGCAGCCAAATCTGGACTGCTCAGCCACATGCTTTATGTCCAACCAGTAGCTAACTTCATACCTGAGGCTAGATTACAGAATATGTTGTTAGTTCAAAGTGCCTTTGTACTGTTGCCAAACAAGGAACTGGCTGGTTGCTTATTCTCCAAATCAAAAATATATTGTAAAAAGAAACATAACGTAGAATTAGGATTGCATGGTTTAAACATTAAACAGTCAGCAGAAGAAAAAGATCTCTGCAGTAGCGTAAACCAGACTATTTCTGTTACTGTTTTTCCAGCCAGACATGTAGCTTACTACTTGCTCTTGATGAAGTTGTTAGTGACTTTTTTTGTGTGATAGCAGGGAAATGGAACCTTAAAGTGGGCTAATATGAGTCAGTTCCAGTTTGTGACTGCACCAATGCATCTGGTTTAGATTGAGGTTTCAACTGACCTGAAACAATCTCATGAAATGAAGGAATCTCTAGAGACAGTGTTTACCCTAAATGGCTAGACCCAGTGGCCACAGCTTTGTTTTCTTCAGGTGAAACATAGGAGGATGATGCTTGTAGTATCTTAATGACTATGAGCCTAAAGAAAGCACAGGCCTGGAAGCTAAAGAAACTTCCCTTTCCCTTTCCCTTTCCCTTTCCCTTTCCCTTTCCCTTTCCCTTTCCCTTTCCCTTTCCCTTTCCCTTTCCCTTTCCCTTTCCCTTTCCCTTTCCCTTTCCCTTTCCCTTTCCCCTTTTCTTTAGCAGAGAAGTAGTTCGGAGGTATTGAAACACAGTAAGTATGTCTTCCTGTTAATGACAGTTGCATTTTGAGCCCAACCCTGCCTGTTTCTTCTTTGTGAGCCAGATTGCTGGTCTGACTTGGACAACTAGTTTGACTGGGGCCTAGCTAAAGCCAGGCTGGCTGGAACATTGACTGCTGTTCACACCCAAGAAAGGTCATAACTGAACTTCAGGACCTCCCATGAGTTGAATTGCACTAACGCATATTAACACAATTTGAGGCACTGGCAGTTCTTTTAAGTATGTTGGGCTCTTATCTATGAATATCTTTCTGCCCTTGCCGTAAGTTGTTTAGCATGCTTCTGACATGTGTACTTTGGAAATTAGTTGGAGAATTGTCAGCCCACAGATTGTCGTTGTACCTCAAGCAGTTGTAAACGTGTTTTGAAATATGCAAAGCTATAGGTTGGCGGCCCTGTTGCTGCAGCTTAAATGGTCTTGAAAATTGGTCAAGAAGAGCAAGAACAAATAACTAACTTTGGCAAACTGTATTTGCAGATCTTATTCCAGACTATGGATTTGACAAACTCATTATTTAAGATTCCTGATTAACAGTCCAAGAAATGCAGCTTATGTTTTTTTTCTCTTGCCACTCTGCTCCATGCTGCTTTATTTTCATTTGGAACAGATTTTTGACTCCTGGGGAGGAAAAAAGAAAAATTTTGAAAGAGTGATGACTTAAGCTTATGCAGTTGCTGTTGGATAGGGGTGACAAGACTCCTGAGTGGGTGGTGTAAAGGCCTTCAGGAAGTCAGCAGGCAAGCGCTGGGTTGTGGAGCTGCCCAGGAGTGGGTATTCCTATTGATAGTAAAAGTTCTCCTTTGAAGCCTGGAGCTTCGCTGTGTAACAGCTCTTCCACTATTTTCATGAAGCCTAAATGTTTTCCTCTCTTCGGATAGCTACTTCTCATCAGATAGCACAAGACAAACACAGTAGGTGGAAACTTCTACTCAAACAGTTAACACTGAACAAAGTTAAGCTACTGAAAGAAGAATGTCTTGCAGTGGAAAATGTTACGCAGGTTGAGCTAGCTGTAGAACTGATATTGGTATGCAGAAATTAAAAAGTATGGGCAGCTTGTTTTTCTCTGCTACCTTGCTTAAGCTATTTGCCACCAAAGTATTCTTGAGTGAAATTTTAAACTACAGATGAAATTGTAGCTAGCTGGTTTAAAAAGAAATATATAGAGATTTAAAGTGAGACCATCCAGACTTGATGCCAGGGAATAAATAGGCAGATTCTGAAAAAGGAATTTCCTGAGCATTGTGTAAATCACAGGATTGCAAGGGTTGGAAGGAATCTCAAGAGATCAAGTCCTTGCTAAAGCAGGTTCCCTACAATAGGTCACAGAGGTAGGAGTCCAGATGGGTCTTGAATATCTCCAGAGGAGGAGAATTCACAGCCTTTCTGGGAAACCTGCTCCAGTGCTCAATCATCCTTACCATAAAGAAGTTATTCTGCATATTAGTACAGAACTTTCTGTATACAAGTTTTAGACTGCTACACCTTGTCCTATCACTGTACACCACTGAGAAGAGCCTGGCCTCATCCATTTGCCTCCCACCTCCATTATATTTATAAACATTAATCAGATCTCCTCCTTGTCTTTTTTTTTTCCCAAGGCTGAAAACACCCAGGTTACTCAGCTCCTCTTCATATGGGAGATACTCCAGGCCATAATAATCTTTTTGGCCCTCTACTGGACTCCTTCTAGGTGATCCTGCTTTTTTTTGAACTGGGGAGCTTAGAACTGGACAAAGTAGTCCAAAAGTGGCCTCACCAGGGCAGAGTAGGGCAGACTCTGTGCCACTGATGACAACCCCCTGTGCTCTGCCAGTCAGAGTCAGACAGTTCTCAGTCCACTGTCCACTCATCTATTCTATACTTTCTAAGTTTTATAACAAGGATGTTGTGGGAGATGGTGTCAAAAGCCTTGCTGAAGTCAAGGTACACAATGTCCACTGCTCTTCCTCTGTCTACTCAGGCAGTGAAGACATCATAGAAAATTATCAGGTTGATCAAGCATGATTTTCCCCTTGGTGAATGAATCCATGTTGATATTCCTAGTAACCACTTTCTCTTCCATTTGTTTGGAGATGGAATCCAGAAAAAGTTGTTCCATCACCTTTCCAGGCATGGAGGTGAAGCTGACTGGGCTGTGGTCTCCCAGATCCTCCTTTTTATCCTTTTAGAAGATTGAAGTGATGTTGGTTATCCTCCAGTCATCAGGCAAGTCTCATGCTTGCTGAAATCTTTCAGTGGTGATAGGGAGCAGTTTGGCAGTCTCCTCTGCTAGTTCTCTTAGCACATGTAGGTGTATCCTATCAGGACCTATGGATTTGTGTGCGTTGATTTTGGCTAGTCTCTCTCCTACCAGATCCTCTTAGATAGAACAAACTCTCCCTTTACACAGAAACTCTCTCTTATCTCCAGGGTCTGGAATTCCTGAGGACTAGTCTTAGCATTAAAGACTGAAGCAAAGAAATCATTCAGAATGTCTGCCTTCCCTCTGTGCCCTGTTACCAAGGCACCCACATAATTTAGTAGGGGACCCATATTTTCCTTCTCTAGTCTTCTGTTTACTGCAGACATACTTCAAAAAAACCCCAGAACTCTTGTTATCCTTTACCTCTTTTGCAAGGTTTTAATTGCAAGAGGGCCTTAACCTTCCTTGTTGCATCCCTACAGGCTCTGATAACATTCCTGTATTCTTTCCAGGTGGGCAAGGTCCTTTTTCCACATTTCACGGATATATTTTTTTCCTTTTAGCTTACCCATGAGCTCCTTGCTCATCTATTCAGGCTTCTTCCCACCTTTCCCCAGTTTCTCACTCTTAGTAATGTATTGATGTACTGATCTTGAGCTTGGAAGTAGTGGTGTTTAAGTGCCAGTCAGCTCTCATGGGCCCCTTACCTTCTAATGCTGTAGCTCATGGGATACTTTCAAGTAGGTCTTTGAAGAAGTCATAGTTGGCTATCCTGAAGTCCAGGGTAGCAGTTCTACTTCTTCCACACAGGACCTTAAACTTCACCATCCTGTGGTCATTGCATCTCAAGCTTCCCCAAGCCACTGCATCCCTGACCAACCCTTCCTTGTTAGTAAAACCAGGGTCAAGTAGCACACCCCTCCTTATCAGCTCCTCTGCCACCTGTGTGTCAGGGAGTTATCATCAGTGCATTGCAGGAACTGCCTGGACCTTATGTGCCTGGTCACGTTGCTCATCCAACAATTATCAGGATGGTTGAATTCCCCCCATAAGAATCAGTGCCAGGGATCACAAGACTGCTTCCATCTGTTTGTACAAGTCCTCATCAGCTTCCTCCTTTTGATCAGGTAGCCTGTAGTACACACCCACAGAAGTGTCACCTATGTTAACCTGCCCCTTAATGCTTACCCACAAGCTCTCCCTTGTTCATCATTTCCCCCCTCAAGTGGAGCTCACTACATTCTGATTGCTCTCTCACTTAAAGAGCAACTCTACCACCTTGCTTCAGCAACCTATCTTTCCTAAAGTGGACATATTCATCCATGACAGCATTCCAGTCATGTGTGCTGTCCCATGTCTCCGTGATAGCAATAAGATTGTGGCCCCATGACTGCATATGGATCTCTAGTTCTTCCTGTTTATTCCTTATGCTGCATGTATTGGTATACAGGCACTTTATGGAAGCAGAGGGTGTGGGTATCTCTAGAGGGATGCAAGAAGGCTTAAGCTGAGCTGTTGGCAACGTTATTTTCTCTGAGAAGTCCTCACAAGATCCAATTGGACAATTGAGAGGCTTTTCTCCAGAGTTTGCTAAAAAGACAGAGTTACCATGTCCCTCTCTGTCACAAAGAACTCCATCCCCTTCCCCTATCAAATCTAGTTTGAAGCTCTGGTAATCAATATAGTCATCTCGCTCCCCAGAACACTTTTGCCCATATCTGTTCAGTCACATTCCATCTGACACCCACAAACCCTGTCTCTCCAAGACCTGTGCAAGAATGTTGTACTCAAAACCCTGAGGGACAGATGAGAACATTACTTGTGCTTCTGATCCTTTTAACATCTTTCCAAGGGATGCAGAGTCCCTTTTAACATTCTTCAGTTTCCTTACTGTATCCTCTTGTGACCCCTACTTGAGTGGCAACAAACGGATAGTGGTAAAATGGCAGCTCTGATTCCCTGACTTTTTCAGTCAGTGCAAATACTCTGAAAGGATAATCTTATACTTTTGACCCCCAGAAATATGATGACAGACTTTACATGGCCCAATTTTCTAGACTAGCAGTCTGCATCTTTAGCCTCTTTAGCACTTACATGTGAATCCCAAGAAAGAAGTGGGGAAAAATAAATAATCCAGAGCTTAGAAATCTCAGAACCATTCTGCTTTCTCTTCAGCAGCACCGTGCATTATTGAATCATAGAATAGAATTGGTTGTCTGGGGAAAACACAGCAAAAGAGTAGTTGTTAGAGAGGAAAAAGAGATCCTGAGAAAGTCCAAATGGGCTGTCAGCTGCCCTGCTTCTCTTTCTTTTGCCTCTTCACAACAGAAGATAATGTATTTTCTCTACAAAGTGAGACAGCGGCCATTTCTCCAGCATGGTTCCTCCTGGACATATTTATACGTTTGCTTGAAAACTTGTAAAGGTTCCTTTACTTTTCTAACTAGGCAATAAAAAAAGTTTCTTTGGAAGGGTCAAAAGACTTAAGCCTTTTAGGCAGTTATTTTCATGGTGCAGTACTACCCATAATTTTGAAATGAAAATTGAAGCCCAAGAGAGAAAGACCCCAATAACGGGATTAATATGAAAATGAAGGGCAAGAGCCTATAAGATCTGATTGCAACTTTTGTATTAATTCTTCATGTCAGAGTAAAAAAACATTCTGAACGGTAAGAAAGAGTTAGAAAAAGTACTTCTCCAACCACTTCATTTCAGCGCAAGGTGAATAGTAGGAACGGTGTGTCCACCTAAGAGAACACAGTGTAGCTTGGCAGAAACTGTTGTGCTCCAGAATCTGTAAATGTTTGAGCCTGGAAAGTTTTGAAGTCACCTCTCTTGAGCAGATCCCCTGAGTTCAGTAGAGCTCAAAATCCTCTTGGGGGATTTCACGTCTTTACTAATATGCTCTCTCTTAGATTGCTGTTCTCAGTACTATACATTCAAGGTATTAATAAGATGCCCTGATATTTGATTCTTTGATGCAGTGGAAGGCTTTGAATGAGCTAACAATGTTGGTGTCGAGCAGAAGAAAAAGCAGAAGAAATTTGATTTTATTAACTGAGTACATAACAGTAATTAAAAGAGTTGGTCTTTGCAAACTTGGATGGAAGCTGCATTTGGTTTTCTATCTTTGCAGTCTCAAAGTATAGACACTGTTTCCAGTGAGAAAGCCATGCTCTGGACTCTGTGAGTCCTGAATGCAGCCCTGGAGCATTTAAATTCATAGTGGAGTCCTGCTAGCTCTGTGCTTTCTAACTCTGTCCCCTCTGTGTGCAGTAGGGAGTCTGGTTGGAGTTTGCACTAAATATAACGAGGCCTGAGTATGACAGAGAAAAAACAAGGCAAGTGAAATGATGAAAAATCGCATCTCAAACACAATAAAATCAGAGGCCTTTAGAGAGCTGATCTTTGCCTTTACTGGGCAGAATGCATCTTTCTTCTCTTTAAAAGGCAAAAAAAAATTCAGTGTGGCTGATGTCTAGATGGGAGACCACCTGAGAAGTCCTATAAATCACGGAGAGTCATCCAAATGAGTTTCAAAAATGAATCAGCTTGAAAATCTACATATGCTGTTGATTTAACAGGAAGAGGATATTGTATCTAGAGAATTAGTCTGTCTATTCTTAGTTGTCACATTCTCGTGCATGTTTTATGAGGAAGGAGTCGAAGCTGAAAATAATCCCAGGAAACTCTGTGCACGGAGGTGAGGGAAAACAAAAGTCCAGCTTTCCTTTGCTGAGGAGTATTCTACACCTTCAGAAGAGAGAATAGAAATATCTTAGTACAACAGGGAAAGAGTTCAGCCAGTTCCTCAGAGTTATAAAATCCTTCATCACTCACTACTGTCCCTCTTGATTTACACTTAAGGCAAGCCAGCCTCACTCAAGTGCTATGATAGCCAAATGTGTAACAATAAAAAGCCAAAAAACTCATAAAAGTTGTACACGGAGGATGTAACCAGCATAAACAGCTCTCTGTCTAACTCACAGAAGAGGTGTTTGGGGCTGAGCAAGCAGCATATGTGGAGCAAGAAAATAGATATTGTTTTAAGTAAGTAAGTTATAAACTATGCTACTCAATCTAACTATGTAATTGCACTGTCCTTGGTGGCCCCCTACCCTTGTTTTGTACTGGTCTCTGGTAGCACATGACAATTTTGACTAAAACTTTAGAGTGTTTCTATTTTGGCAAAAGGTACTGTTTTGGGCAGACAGGCTGGGTTGCTAAGGTACAAGGACATGGGAGAGACTGGCTTAAGTCTCTGCTCTCCTGCTTCAGGACACAGCTTTTTCTCCCAGGCTTTTCCAGGGACTGGACTCGGTTCATCTACACCTCTGCTCGGTGCCAGGAGATGTATACTTCTGCTGCAATGTGGGGGAAACACAACAGCATTAATTTGAAATGTAAATTTAAGCTTTGCTGACTGAAGTAATAATTCACCTGAGAGTTGCCCTTTTGTGCATATTCCCTCTGAAATATATTGCTAGCAACCCTTTGCCCTTTGGATGCTGCTTGCTATAGGTGAACCACTGTTGAGTATCCTGGGGGAGCACAAAGACTTGTGGGAGAATTAAAGAATGCTAGAGAAGTGGATTTACTTGACTGAGCAGAGCCTGCTGGCTGGAGGATCTGCTGTTATTCTCTAAATTAAAAATATTGGTAGATATGGCTTGCTTAGGCATACAGTCTGAAGTTCTTGACACACTGCTAAAGGCTGCAATGATCAAGAAAATGTATCTGAGGCATAGCTCTTCCTACATCATTCTCTACAGTGTTATTTGTACTGTTTGGGTAGAAAGAGTCTCATGTGCTCACTGGTGTCCAGAGGAAGTGTGAAACAAGCAAGAAGCAGAGCTATGGGTTTTGATTTTTTTTAAAAGTGTTTAGGTAGAGGATCTGCACTCCTGTGGAAAGACACAGAGTAGCTTAGTAGCTATAAAATCTGGAACAAAATATTTTTAATAAGCAGAGCTCTGATGTTTTAAAAAGGCGAGAGTCTGGAGATTGTCTGACTTGTCTGATTTATTTCTACTATGCGTGAGATCTGAAAGATATGCTTTTATTTGTGTTTTATTATTGTGTTCTTGTACCCACTGGAGACATGACAACACTACATTATATTGCTAGTTAGCTCTCAGCAGCTGAGCTACAACGTTAATGGAGCTCTTCCTGCTGATCTTTAAACTTGTTGATTCTGTGAGTGATGTTGGCCCATGATGTCAGAGGTGGATGTTGGTGATACAGCAATAGAGGTTGAACCTTCCCAACAATATTCTGTTACATTTTGTTGCTGTGTGACAGATGGCAGAAGAGGGGCAGTCTGACAGAATGGAGACTGACATGGGAGCGCGTATGAAGCAAAGATGTGTCACTGAATTCCTCCATATGGAAAAAATGACACCCACTGATGTTCATTGATGTTTGCTGAATGTTTATGGAGACCAAACAGTGAATGTGAGTACAGTGGAGTGGTGGGTAGTGTGTTGCAGTAGTGGTGACAGCAGATCACTTCCATTGGTGCAGGCTGTTACAAGTACAGCATGTGAGCTCTTGTTCATCACTAGTGAAAATGCATAGCTAATGGTTGTGACTGTTAAAAGAGAGTGTTTTGTAGCTGAGAATTTGCTCAATTAAATAGCGTTATTGTGCTCTTTATATTGGTTGTAGCTTCTATGGAAATAAATAAGAGGCATTACTTTCGGAGCAACCTCTGTAGATGTGAACCAACAATTCCTCTTCCATCCCTGCAGCCCAGGAAAGCCCAAAGGTTAGGCACCAACATTGTAGTGGTTTCTCTTCCATGAGACATTGTATGACTCTTTTCTTCCCTCTTGTCTACCCTGGGAATCAACCACAGTAACTTGATATAACCTGCACCTCTTTGCCATTACTGTGTCAAGGATCAGCAGTTTCCTTGAGTTAGGTTGGAAGTGGCCTTAAAGACCACCCAGTTCCAACCACCCTGCGTGGGCAGGGCTGCCACCCATCAGATCAGGATGCCCAGGGTCCCATCCAACCTGCCCTTGAATGCCCCAAGGGCGGGCCATCTATCGTCTCTCTAGGCAGCCTGTGACAGAGCTTCACCACCCTCTGAGTAAAGAATTTCCTCCTGATATCTAATCTAAATCTCCCCTCTTTTATTTCCAAACCATTCCCTCTTGTCCTGTTACTATCTGCCTATGTAAAATATTGGTCTCCTTCCTGTTTGCAAGCTGCCTTTAAGAACTAGAAGGCCACAATGAAGTCTCCCTGGAGCCTTCTCTTCTCTACCTCCCTCAGCCTGTCTTCATAGGAAAGGCGTTCCAGTCTGATCATCTTTGTGGCCCTCCTCTGGAACCACTTCAACAGCTCCACATCTTTTTTGTGCTGGGGTCCCCAGGTCTGGGCACAGAACTCCAGATTTAGCCTTAGGAGAGTAGAACAGAGAGAGAGAGAGAGACAATCACCTCCATTTCTTTGCTGGCCAACCCTTTTTTGCTGCAGCCTAGGATACAGCTGGCCTTCTGGGCCACGAGCTCATGCCGTTGGCTTGTGTCAAGCTTCTCATCCAGCAGAACTTCCAAGTCTTTATTTACAGGGCTTCTCTCAGTGAGTTCTCCCAGTCTGTACGCATATCTGGGATTGCCCTGACCCACGTGCAGCACCTTGCACTTGGTCTTTTAAACCTTATTAGTTTCACACAGGTCCACTTCTTGAGCTCCTTCAGGTCCCTTTGGGTGACATCCCTTCCTCCTAAGGAGGAAGTTTAGTGTCCTCAGTTTAGTGTCATCAGCAAACTTGCTGAAGGTGCTCTCAGTTTCCCTATGTCATTGCTAAAGATCTTACAGATCACCAGTCCCAAGACGGACCCCTCTGGTTGCAGCTATCCAATCAGTTCCTGTCACCTGAATATTCCACCCTTCAAATCCATATATTTCCAGGTTAAGGATAAAGACGTGGTGTGGGACCATGTCAAAGACCTTTCAGAAATCCAGGTAGATGACATTAGTTGCTCTTCCTTTTTCTGCTGAAGCCATCACTCCATCACGGAATGCCACCAGATCTACCCTTGGTGAAGCTGTGCTGACTATAATGGATCATCTCCTCATCTTGTGTGTACCTTCACGTAGCTTCCAGCAAGATCTGTTCTTTGATCTTCCCAGAAATAGATGTGAGGCTCACCAGTCTGTAGTTCCCCAGACCTTCCTTTCTGCCTTACTTAAAAATCAGAACAAAGTTTCCCTTTTTCCAGTCACTGGGATTCTGCCTGACAGCTGTGACTTTTCAGCTATGATGGAGGGTGACTTGGCAACCGCATCAGCAGTTTCCTTCAGGACCGTGGGATGCGTGTCATCCAGCACTACAGACTTGCACACATTCGATCTCACTGAGCGATCTTGAACTTGCTCTTTTCTTCACAGTAAGGATGATGAAACACTGGAATAAGTTGCCCAGGGAGGTCATGCATTCTCCTACTCTGGAGATATTCAAGACCTGCTTGGACACCTACCTGTGTAGCCAGCTGCAGGAGGCTTGCTTTCCAGGGGGTTTGGACTTGATGATCTCTAGAGGTCTTTTTCAGCCACTACAATTCTTTGATTCTGTGATTCTGTTATAGTAGGAGGGACTTTGATCCCCTGACCTTTGCCAAGAGGTTTGATAGATGTCTTCTGCAGCTTTAGCAGATTTTGTACATGTCTTTTTTCATCTATGCACCTCCTAGTCATATTATATACAAACTTAATATTCCTGGTTGCCATAAAAGCTAAACAAAGATTAGGAATAATTCATGTTGATAGCAACCCTGGTGTTCCTGTCTCCACAGAGTGGTTGTTTGAGAGTGGAATATTTACAGGCTATAAAGCCAGGAAAGATACCAGAGAAAGATGAATGAAAACTCAGTTTAGAGAGCATGACTGTGGGTGTGCGGATGGTTGCAACTGTGGTATATAGTTTGGGGAAGTTTTTTCCAGGAAAAAAATACAAACAAAACAAAACTGTAATGATGTTTGTTGGAAAGAAGTGCCATGCATAAATTCTCACCATTGTTTAGATACAATAAGGAATGGGTAGGGCAAATCTATGCATCAGAACAGATAGTTGTGGGTAAGGCATTGCATATGGCATGTAGTCATGGACCAAAGTCATTACTGACTCAAAATTCTGTCTTCTTCCTTGACTGTATAACAGGCCTTCCAACTGTGTTTGATCAAGTCTGCCCAGAGCTTGGATCTGAGCTTGCGGCAGTGAGGTAGGGAAAGGGTGCTTGCAAAGACTCATTGCTTTAAACAGGAAGGACATACTGAAGCTGAGTGAAGGTCAAGTGACATTGGAAGCCAGAATGGTTATTATTAGGGAATACTGTGAGAAATGTAGACCTTTTTCATACTTTCTAAAAGCATTCATTATTTTTTTTTTCAATCAGAGGGTATAAAATATAGCTCAAATAAACAGTTCTATACTAACATAAAAATCTATGTAGCAAGACACAGAAAATTCAGAAATGACTGAACTATCTGTGCCCCTGGTTGAGCCCAAGGAACTGTGTTTTCTGCCCTTATACATTCCTGTATCTAATATTCAGAAAACAGAGGCTGGGGATAAATCTGGTGAGTTTTTCTTTGAGATTTCCCGCAGATTTCACATAAATGTATTTGTAGAAAATTAAGAGGAAAACATGATTTTTGATTAAAAAAAAAATAGTATCAGTGGAAAGATTTTATGAAAGACGGACATTCTTAAAATATCCAATCTGAAATGTTTTCTGTGTGGGAAAGGGCCTCTCTCTGATGGTTTTGCCTTGTAACCGGGGGAAGCACAGCCAGCTGGGTTGTTTTTGTTTTGTTTGTCTGTTTTCACCAGTCTCTCATATGATGTATTCTGAGAACTGCCAAGCCCTCTCAAATCTTGGGTGGCCTGGGCCTGAAACAATAAGCGATCCCAGTTTCCCATACTGTTGCACTACGTAACTGCAAATATATAGTTTTTTTCAGAGAGATTATAAAAATCTTCTCTCCCCTAGGAAAAAGAAAAGGATTCAAAATGTCTTTTTCTACTCCTTCTGAGCATATGAAGTTCATGTCTATAAACCAGAACCCGTACCACGTGATTTTTATAATCAGTAATAACTAAGCAATGGGGAAATTGATCACTGTACCAAAGATCTTTAGTTAAACCCTTTCCTGGATATTAGTTATTGCTTTTTCATATATTCTCCGTGATTTCAAAAAGAAGCTGTAGGAAACAATGAATTATTAATATTACTGTAGGAGCAAAATCTTTTAAAGTAGATTTCTTGAATTTTGTGTGAGTGTATTTCACAGGAATAAATTTCATCTTTTGTCTAAATATTATTGAGGAAATTCTGTAATTAAGTATAGCACATTTTTCTGGTATTTATTTATTGTCTAATTTTGTATCAAGCTTAGTAAGGAGTTAGAAAAGATGTCAGTATCATGTGACAGTAATTTCAAAATTTTATTTAATTGGATTTTTTTGGTCTTGTTTCCAAATAAATAATTACATCAAGTATACTCCTGCAATGCTGGAATTCCCCATGAAATAGACATCTGGGACTTTTACCAGGGCAGAGAATTATTTGAATAGCATTTTACCCATTCATAACATGGAACGAATATAGTTTTAGAGTACTGTGTGCTTCGTTGGTGTAGGTAGGGAATGGAACAGTTTGCATCTGGTGAGAGGGAGAGTATGACTTCTTTACTTACATCGCACTTGCTGGTATTTCACAGCAGCTATTCATGTCTTCAGATGGACGCTGAGCCCAGTGAATGCCTCTGGGATTCTGCAGCTGAGTGCAGTGCAAACTGAGGAGTAAGCACCGGTTATATGGGCTGACAAGAATAAACAAATCTTACTGATTTTATGAGTTCCTGACATATACTGAAGGCAATATTTTGAAAAACAGAGCTGTACGTTCTGCTGAGTTTAGCTATCCCGTGTCTGGTCATGCAACCAGAAACTTAATTGTTTTATTGTCTGCTTTAGGTTCTGTCAGAGGTGGATCTGGTGTCTATCCAGTCTACCTAGACTTCACCAAAGCCTTTGACATAGTCTCCTGCAGAGTTCTCTTGGGGAAGCTGGCAGCCCATGGCTTGGATGGTACACTCTTTGCTGTGTAAATGCTGTCTGGGGAGCCGGGCCCAGGGAGTGTTGGTAGCTGGAGTTAAATCCAGCTGGCGACTGGTCATAAGTGGTGTTCCCCAGGGGTCGGTACTGGGACCTGTCCTCTTTAATATCTTTATTGATGACCTGGATGAGGGTTTGAATGCACTCTCAGTAATTTGCAGATGACACCAAATTGGGAGCAACTGTTGATCTGTCTGTAAGGTCCTACAGAGGGATCTGGATAGTCTGGATCACTAGACTGAGGCAAACGGGATTTGGGTTGTTGGTCAGCGCTTGGCTAAACACAAGCCGACAGAGTTCCCAGCTATCCAAGAAGGCCAACAGCATCCTGGCTTGTATCAGAAATAGTGTAGCCAGCAGAAGCAGGGAGATGATCGTCCCCCTGTGCTCAGTATCTTGAGTACAGTGATCAGTTTTGGGCCCCTTGCTACAAGAAAGACATTGAGGCCTTGGACTATGTCCAGAGAAGGGCAGTGAAGCTCTGAAGGGTCTGGAGCACGAGTCATATGCAGAGTGACTGAGGGAACTGGGATTGTTTAGTCTGGAGAAGAGGAACTTCAGGAGACCTTACTGCCTCCTACAAGTCTCTGACAGAAGGTTGTGACAAGGTGGGGCTCAGCCTCTTCTCTCAGGCAGCTGATGAGAGGACAAGAGGGAATAACCTCGAGTTGTGACAGGGGAGGTTCATGTTTGAGTATTTGAGATCTGCTTTGAACTAAAAGATCACAACTAAATGCATCAACATGTTTCTGTTCCATGTTCAGATGTGAAAACCTCTTTAAAAACAAAGGCCACTTAGGAAACTAATCAACTGTCTTTTTTCTTGTGGTGTTATAGCGTGTTAAGTCCTGGAAAATGTCAAAGGCATGTGATACTTAGAATGATTGCAAACAATAGCTGTTAGTTAGGAATGCTTCCACACATTCTGACGCTCAGAAGCAGCTCTGTGTTGTGGCACGTGCATGTTTATCTCAAGGGTTAGAATATCATATGTGGTAGATGCTGGCAAGGAGGTTTCTTTTCTTTACCCTAAAGCATTTAACAGCAATGAAAAGACTTTTGTAACAGCAAGCATAATTCTTTCTGTATTTGTGCTGAAAGTTCATCGATTATTTTTTGTTTATGTAAGTTATCTTTGTGGCTGAAAATAATAGAGATATTAACCATAACCCATTGGTGACTGGTTTATGTCATCAGTGTCTAAACTTGCAGCACTGGGAATCTCTCCTAATAGTGTGTGAAACTGAGCATTAGCAATGAGAAGAATGTGGTAATTTTGTTCATTTTGTTCAGCTAAGTTGCTTTGAGAGGAATACTCTGAATGTGTGAATCATGTGGGCATCCCCATGGTAATCTTTTGTGGTAAAATATAAAACTGAGCTTGTGGGATGGCAAAGAACATGCTTTATACGTACAAAAATCATGTGACTTACTTACATTGCCATGGTCACACTGCAGTTGCTAAAGAAGATAAACAGCTCTTCCTTACAGATGTTATTCAAGCTATCTGGGAGTAATCCTTGTGTCTACCATTACCACTGCAAAAAGGCACAGGAGCATTGCAGTATTCCTTGACATTATATGGCTTGTCTGAGGAAGTGGTATCTGATGAAGAATTCCAGAAACCTGCTGGGAACATCCACTGGGGCAAAGTGGCTGGAAGACTGTGTAGAGGAAATGGACCTGGGGGTACTGATTGATGCTTGGCTGAACATGAGCCAACAGTGTGCCAAGAAGGCCAAGGGCATCCTGGCTTGCATTAGAAACAGCGTTGCCAGCAAGAGCAGAGAGGTAATTGTCCCCCTGTACTCAGCTCTGGTGAGGCTGTACCTCAAGTACTGTGTCCAGTTTTGGGCCCCTCAATGCATGAAAGACATCGAGGCCCTGGAACGTGTTCAAAGGAGGGCAACAAAGCTGGTGAGAGGTCTGGAGCACAGAGGCTGTATGAGGAGAGGCTGAAGGAGCTGGGAATGTTCAGCCTGGAGAAGAGGAGGCTCAGGGGAGACGTTATTGCTCTCTATAACTTCCTGAAGGGAGGTCGTAGTGAGCTGGGGGTTGGCCTCTTCTCTTGTGTAATTAGTGATAGGACTAGAGGGAATTGTTTCAAGCTGAGGCAGGGGAGATTCAGGCTGGACGTTAGGAAATATTACTTCTCAGAAAGGGTGGTCAGGCACTGGAATGGACTGCCCAGGGAGGTGGTGGAGTCACCAACCCTGGGGTGTTCAAGGAACAACTGGATGTTGTGTTGAGGGACATGGTTTAGTGGGAGCTGTTGGTAATAGCTGAACGGTTGGACTGGATGATCTCTTAGGTCTTTTCCAACCTTGGTGATTATGTAATTCTGTGATTTCCATTGCACCTAAAAACAGAACTGGAGGAAGATAATTATGAGCACTTAAAAAAGGGCTAGAAACATAAATTCCAAGGGCTGAATGGAAATTTTTCTCCTATCATACAAGGTATTTCTAACTGATATCTATACATTCCATACAGCTGGCAGTGCTCATTGGCTGTGATTTTGTCTTGAAAACAAATAATGGAAAAATGGACTTTTTGTGATTTTGCCCTTAAAGAATGAAAAAAAATATAGGACATTTGCACTGGATGTTCATGGGTCAGTGTGTAGAGAATTACACTAATCTCTAGGAGTTCACAGAGTGCCATAGAAGGTGAACCTGGGCCATTCTGGAAAGGGAAGGGCCAAAGGGAAATTGAAGCCATTCAGGAGGTCAACTATTTTAATAAGTATTTGAGGAATTCTGATTAGAGGGAAGCCATAAGGTCACAATGTAATTTTTCAGGTAAGTGTGACCCCTGCCTGGAGAATTAAACCTAGTACTTTCAATTCCATACTCTGACCAAGGAGCAGACCAAAGCAGATTTGCTTAAAGCAACAAGCCACATTCTGCATCAACCCCAACGGTAGGATAAACTATGTCTATACCACTTGCACAGCCAAGTATAGAGTTTTAATCTCATGGAAGCAAAGTCATTTTGAAGCATACAGGAACTAGAGACCAGAACTGTGAGAAACATATGAGCTGTTACTACTCTCTCCTATATGCTTCTGTAATTACCTCATCATGTGTTCTGCCAGTGAATTAGCTTACAGATAATCAACATAGCTATCTGCAGTTCAAAGCCTCGGCTGCCCTCTGATAATTTTCTTTGAGAAATTCTGTCATGCTTATTTGTCAATGCAGACAATTGAGACATATTGGGAAAATTAAGGGGGTAGGAAATGCATGATGAAATATAACTTCAAAATACAAAGCAGGGAAGCTCATGTACTGGTCCCATTTTTTTATTATTTCTTATTTAATTTTAATTTAAATGAAGATTCTACAGGAAAATGTCTGACAGAGGACATTACCCAGCACTCTAAAAGGGAAGCTAGGTGTGTCATCCACGTTTGGAGAGGAACAAATGTCATGCTGAATAATTAACACAAAACCACAGTCCTTCTTTCCAGACGACAAGGGAGCAGGGAAATGCATTCCACCACACCACATTCTTCAGAGAAACTCATGCTAGGTTTCAAACCTTCCTAGGGTTGCAGGAGTGGAGCCATACGTGTGAAAGAACATTTGTATAGATGGGGATCCCACCTGTGTAGGCATCTCCCACATCCTTGTGCTGTGGGGCAAACGGAGGGATCACTGCATGGAAAGCTGTCTCCCAGCTGAGATTATCAGGCAAAACTGTCATTGGAATGGTTATTGTTTTAGTGATTTCTTTCATGGCTTTGCGATGAGATGGCTTGGCAGTCTGTCTTGCTGGATGAATTTTAGGGATTCACTGCACTCCTATGTCCAAATCTGAGATTTGGTTCCTGATATTACATACACCATACTAATATGCTAATGTTTCTTCACTTGCCTCCTCTTCTTTCCACTTCTTTAATTTCTCTTGAGGCAGATGGTTGCAGTTCCCCTTCTTTCCACTGGATAAATCTAAGGGCAGATGGAGCTTTTGGCTAGGTGGAATGCCTGAGACTGCTGTTGATGCTCTCTCTGTGCCTGCTCCTCTTTCCTATAGATTCCTTGTCAGTAGTGATGACAGAAATTTGGCTTTTCCTAGGAAGTGGCAAAGGCTTGCTCTGTCCGGAGGGACTATGTGGCTGGAAGATTGAAGGAGGGTTGTATTCTGACTGACACGTGTAACTCCGTCTACAGAACCACTGTGTTGTTTTGGCACAGCTACAGTCGGCTTCAGTTGGCTTCCTATCATGGCTCTGCTGTTGTACTCCACAAGCTAAGAGGGTGTGATGGAGGTCACTAGAGATTTCATTTTAAACAAGTTCATTGTTTTTTGTTCTCTCGTGCAGCACTTGCACAACATATGTGTGCTTAGAGTATGGCACAAAGCTGCAACTGGTTATTTCTGAGGTCAGACAGTGCAGCTCTGCCACACTGCTCATAATAGCGATGGGAGTGTGAAAATTTGGTCTCAGTGCTCTTGCATCCTCCAGTCTTCACTCTTTTGTTCTGCTTAGTGCTCCGCCTGCTGATATATCAGACAAGTCCTTTCTTCTTACAAATGGCATAAATAAGAGTTGAATATTGAACACCTACATGGATCTAAGCTGGATCAGTGGTGGATCCCCTCTGTATCTTGTTCCCATCAATATACCTTCCTTGCTACTGCTCTTGTTTCTATCTGCTTTCAACCACATCCCATTACGGTGCAGAAGAGATTTTTATTGGGTAAATGCTGCCTGATGTGCCTTGCTCCCTACCATGGCTTTCCACCTCTAGGGGCATGGCCCCAGAGAAGCAGTTGGAAGTGCTGGGCTCTGTTACAGCAGCCATCATTTCACAGAAGATGTAAGAGAAGATCAAAAGCATTGTTTGCAAATATGGACATGTGTAGGACTTAAATGGAGTTTGCCCACTGAAGTTACATATTTCATTTTACTCCAAGTTAATAACCGAGAACTAACTTTTGCTCATTGCATGAACCAAGCTGCTGGAGCTGAATAGTTTATTAGCAAAAGAGCAGAAAGGGCCCGTTTCTCACATTGTAACAATGGGTTATGTCAGAGAATGTCGATTTTATTAGGGTGACGTTTGCTTTATCCTAGTCTAAGTGAGAGGAGAATCAAGGCCAAGGAATATGCCTCACCCTCAAAATGCCTGTACCAGCAACTGTGCAATTTGCAGCTTGGCTGCGAAAGTAAGCAATGGCACCATCTTTCCTGCATGGAAAACAATACTCAAACTAAAGCCAATCTTGCAAAGAAGGAGTGTATGCAGTGCCATTGTTTTAGAGCAGACGTACGGATTTTTCTCAAATCAAAACAATTGGAGAATGTGCACAATTTTTCTGAACGCTGTTAATTTCATTGCACATAATTTTTCATGTTTGGCAATGGAAAACAAGGGTGTTTTGGGGAAAAAGATACACATCTGTTGTTCATAGCTTATGTAAGAGAAGTGGGCATGCCCTTCAGGAAAAGAAGTGTCCCTGAGGGCAGAGTTCTCTTACCATATGTTAGCCTACAGAAAAAGTGTATAAATGTACTGCTTCCCAAAGCAGTCCAGAAGAGCTCTTTTTTTCCCCCTTTCCACTCATGAGCAAAAGTGCTGTGAGGTCTCTGTTCTTTGGGGGGCACTGTGTGCTTGTAGCTATGCTTATTTTTGTACTGGAAATGTGCAGGTATTCTGTTTTCTTTGGAACATGGGCCACTGTGCTGCTTGTTTTGTTTCTAGAAAGGTAAAGTCACAGTGTCCATGATTAATTCTTCTTGCTGTGGGTAAGAATGTTACTTTCCAAAAGGTTTCAGATGCCTTTTTTGTTTTGATTATTCCTTTTAGTACATAAATATGCTATGCTTGGCTAAACCAAGAGAAACAGAATACCACACCAAGCAGAAATGGGCAGATACTCCACAGCAACATGAATGGGAATTACACAGAATTATATGCTTACTGTTTCATTTCTTTAACCCGAGGTGAGGGAGGGCTGTTGGAAACTTTGGAATGATCCTTATTTTCATGGTGCAACATCTTCCCCATACAAGCAGCGTCTTCTCTTTCCCAGTGCATGATACCGGTACCACGTTTTGCCCTGCATTCCTTGCTTGGTTATCATGACATGATGCTCGATTCCTGCATCTTGAACAGGATTCATTGGTGTTTTCATGTACTGTTTAAGTTAGGACACAGAAGACTTACACCTTTCAATAAGGAAAGAGATTGAATGCAGTCCATACTGCCTGTCATGGATGTGTGGCATTTTAGACAGAGGGGCTTCGTACCTTGAGTTTCCTATTTATCAGTGAATCTCCTGAATCTGCCAACATACATGATGTGAATAGCCCTTTGGAAAGATCTGTCTCTTCTACCAAACTCAAGAGAGCCCTAGGGAGACAGGCTGGCATTTGCGTTAAGAAAGATGCATATCCCTTTCTTATCTACACAATGTAGTCCTTGTTATTATGTCTAAATAGCATTAGCCTTTTATTTCTGACTGACTTTACATGGCCCTGCCTTTGGAGAAACATTCATAATCCTCTGCTCTCTTTTGCAGTAGCTTTTACACTCACTTGCAATGCACTTGTGGCTTTGAAGTCCTATGGATTGTGCTGTTCCAGTCCAAAATATATTGCCTGAAGCTACACGTGTAAAATTTTCCTAAAAAGTTACCCCTGTTTCTCTAATATAGAAAAAGCCTGTCTACGCCCAGGAGGTAACCATAAGGATGACCAAATCTGTTCACGGTGTGTGGGCCTCTCCCTCACGCACTTTGAGGCAGTCCCCCAGACAGACCTGCCAGCTGGGTGGCTTGCTCACAAATCAGCTTACTCACCTTCGTGTCAGACACATGCAGCTGTGAGTGCTGCCATCTGGGCTATATCTTCTGTGTATAAGGTTCGACTGACTTCAGATGGGCTGTGGAAACAGCACAGCCATAGCATCATTTAGAATTCAGCTGTTGGGTCTGGGCTAACCCCACGCTGTGCTCTCTATGTTATTGAGGGGATATGTGAAGATGTGTGGTGGGACAATCCATGCTTTTCGCTATAGCCTGCAGCAAGAGGAGAGATGTGAGCTAGCCAGAATGTACAGCATGTTGCCTTGATGACTTGTTCAAGGCCAGGTTGGGTGGGGCCCTAGGCAGCCTGGTCTAGTATTAAATGGGGAGGTTGGTGGCCCTGCCTATGGCAGGTGAGTTGGAGTTTCATGATCCTTGAGGTTCCTTCCAACCCGGGACATTCTGTGATTCTGTGACTGCTGTATTGTACCAAGGGAGGAAAAAAGCCAGATCTGATAGAGAGTGTGCCCCTTCCTCTTGTACTTCATTGACCAGGGTTTGGAGACCATGGAGTATAGGTTGATATCAAGCTTGGCTGCTCCTAGTGCTGACAATTCTCTGAGTTTGCTTCCCATCTGACCCAATCCCTAGGGCAGCTCTGTCCTTCTGGGGACCAGAGGAGCTTGCCCATGTCTGTCGCTGTGCTAGGAGTCAGTTACTCCAGCACAGAACTCAGTGCTATGCTTCTAAGCCAGCCTTGGTCTTCCAGCCTAAACACAGAGCATCTGTGCCAGTTACAGTATGGAAGCTTGTTCCTAAAGATGACTGTTTTTGTGCTGTGATCACTAGGACAGTTAGATCCACTGTTAGCTGTGGCAGCCACCCAAACATGAGATTGTGGGGATATGAGGTAATGGCCTAAGGGGCTGGGAACAGACTGGAAGAATTGTCCCCTCCATGGCATATTTGGTGTTCCATATGTATCTTGCTGTACTGTGGGAATGTGCAGGAGTGGAGATATACCTGTTTTTTTTTTGTTTCTGGATTCCAAAATGGCAGCTGCACATGCTGCAATGACAGTGGTTGTCTGAGACTCAGTGCTAGTCAGCAACAGTAATGTATGCCAAGGCAAATAAATAAATAAATAAAAATAAAAAAATCAAGAAGTTCAAGAACAAAAAGGGACTTTGTTTTAAAAAGCAAAAAGATATCCTTCCCAAAAACCCTAAATGCTTCCCAGAGAGAGCACAGATCTGTCGGCACAGCTGCTTTGGCAAGAGGGCACTCTGGCAGTCCCACCCTTGCCCTGAGTTACCATCTCAAGAGCTGAGCCATGAACATTGCAGGGCCTTTTCTTCCCATGATAGGAACAGTTCTAATACTGATGCCTTGTTTTGGGGCCTTTCTACACTTGCTGTTTTATTTTTGTTGTCTTACATCTGCAATCATAAATCAGGAGTTGGATTCTTCAGACACAGAAAGGTTTTTCAGCCTTGTGCTATTTTCAGCGCATTGTGCTGTGGCACAAACAGTTTGATCATCAGGGTCAAAGATAGGAAACTGTGGCTTGAGTGGCAACCTTGCCAGTGAGGGCAAGGACTACCAGGGTAGTTCCCTAATTTCCTACTGTTGTGGATTTAGGCATATGTATAGGCTGTGTATTTACTGTGGGCATCTGCAGGTTGCTCCTGGTCATAGGATGCCACGGGACATCCACTAGAAATTTAGCTCAGCATTCTTAGTAGCTCAGATTCTCAAGAATATCCCCAGAAGATCTGTGTTAGCTCATTGGTTTGGAAGTTTTGGAAGGCTTGAAATCCAAAATTTCCCCATGTGAAATTCAGCTCAGCTAGAAGGATGAAAGCTTTGCTTTTCATGCTGCCATTTCCCCAGGGCAAAATCAGACTTTCTGTGGATTTTGATGGGGAAGTGACCTAGAACACTAAGTCTGTGATGCTTTGACAGGGGAGCATCAAAACTCATGCCAGGCCTCTTTCAAAACACGCAGCTGAAGCCTTTAGTAGTCTATACCTACAATCTCCCTGTTATAGTGGACACCGAGGCTGTAGCAGTTCAGTGGATAGTTATACAGGAGCAAGAACTTTGAGGTATATCTAACATAGAATCACAGAATTGTCTGAGTTGGAAGGGACATTTAAGAACCATCTGGTTCAACGCTTCTACAATGAAGAGGGACACCCACAGGTAGACCAGGTTGTTCAGAGCCCTGTCCAGCCTGACCTCGAGTGTCTCCAGGGATGGGGCATCCACATTCAGATTTCTGCTCTGCCCATCAGCATCCCTTAAACCTATTTACTCTTTAGCCTGGATTTTTGAATGTTTTGCCTTCTAAAAATCTGGGAAGATGGTAGGATCCAGTATGAATTTGTCGTTTCTTTCTAAGTAATGTTATTTCCTTTTTTCGTTTGGTCATCACGTAGGCTAATAATTTCTGTAATTAATAGAATGACAGAGTATATTGTACTCCATAGTTTAGTAAATCCCGCAAACCAAGCTATATATGTACTATATATATTACTTTTAATATTTAAAGCCATCACATTCACATAATGGGAGACATCTGGTATTAGAAAATTTCCAAAGGGTTATTGAAAAAAAAGTGCCTTCTAAAAACCAGCAACTCTTTCTTGTTGTGAAATTTGTAATGATACTGTAAAATCAGAATTGCTTGGTACAAATCCACGGAGCTTTGGCTCTTTAAATATTTTTTTGTGTTGTAAAGATTAGTTTACTGTCTGTGGACTGAATCCTTCTTGCATTACACATGTGACTAAATCCATGGGGCCCAGTGACCAGAAATAAAGACCCAGAAAGGCATTAAAATAGTTTAGCCTGCTCAGCTGCAAAGTCATCTTACACATATTTTCCCCCTAACTGGTTTTGTGTATGTTATTGTCAAATATGAATCTGCAGAATATCTCCCGGTCTGGAATCCTGTCCTCTGGAGCAGTCAGCACTTCTCTTTCAGCCTTGCTTCGTGGCTGGTACATGTGTTAGGGTCCGTGCACTGCAATAATTTTCACGCTCTCTTAATTTATGTAGCTCGTTTGTTTCCCGCATCAGTCTGCATCTGTTCTTTCATTTTAAGCTGTCTGTGTAATTTGGAATGTTATCAATAATGATCACAAAAGAAAAAGAAAAAAGAAAAGAAAAAGAAAAAACAGGATAAAAAATGATTCTAAGCTTCCTCTATTGACGCTAATGAAAGATATAGAAAGCGTCATGCAGAATATAAAGATGTAAGGCTGCCCTCATAGTAAGTGAACCTGTTTAAACATATAGAGAAATAACTGTATGTCTGGAAACGAAATCCCTTCATCCAGCTACCAAGATTCATTGTCATAACTCTGAATCCCTTTTAAAGTAGCTTTTCAGAGCAGGGATATTCTATATGTAACTTCTGTTGCGCTGTTTGAAATGGAAGCAGGCTGTGGAGCCTGCGAACCCATCTTTCATGTGCCTTTCCCACTGGTGTGTCTTAGCAGAATCAAGCTTGCACAGCAGAGAGTTTCTGTGTTCCCTCTTACATGTGGTGTTCGTTAAAAAATAAAATGAAATAAAAAAATCAACAATAAAGTTTTGCTACAGCGGAATTATTTATTTGATTTTTAAAAACCTAGTGCAGAAAGTAAATCTGTTTACTGTGCTCCTTTCCATTCACTGTACTTCCTTTTTTTTAAGCTCCGTTTGTATTCAACAAGACAGCCTCTTTCTCCAAGATTAACATTTCTTATGATTGTTCCTGACAGAGGATTTACTTTCAGAGGCCCTGCTAAGGATAACCAAAAAAGGGCATGTAGCAAGACAGTTTTGGCAGCTTGCATGAATTTTCGGAGCTTTTTAGGTCTTGGTTTTCTGATGAGTGGCTTCCTGAGCATGCCTAGGGAATGACAGGCATCTCTGCAGGCAGGCTGAACCCACCTTGGCTTGTGCGTAGCCATTGGCTGCCTATTAGAATAAATTGAGGACAATGCATACCGCTGCCTGCCAATTGTAAACATAAGGGATATGTATTCACTTAGCATTGACTTTTGGGAGGGGCCAAAGCAAGGCTGTAGTTTTATTGAATAGGGCTGTGTGTGAGGCTGCTGGTGTGCCTTTCTTGCTGTGCTCCTGCCCAAGCAGCCAGTTATTCATTTCCTTCCTACTAGTTGAAAACTTTCCACCGCAGAGGTAAGGGCTTACCATACATATTTGTTGGGGAGCGAGCCGGTCTGACTGTGTTTGCGTCGTGGCTAGATAAGAAGCATGCAAAACCTGATGAGTCGTGGAAACGCTCTGAGGTGCTCAGATACTCTTTTCCCTCTCCTTCTCTCCCTATTGCCCCTCTGTCCAGATGCTCACAGGGAGCCAAGGGGGCAGCTCTGCTGGGCTGTGCAGGGCTGCTCACTCGCTCCCTAGTGGACTCCAACATGGGGCAAGGTGCTGGGAGCAGGGCAGGGTCCCACTCTGCATGGGATCCTGCAGCGGGACTGTCAGTGGGGCAATAGCCTATCCTTTCTTTATTTTTTCTTTACATATGAGAACGGAATTGCAACAGGAAGGTCTTTAGTGTGGTAATAGTGAATTGCTTTTATTTTGCAACTTAATACCTGGGCTTGCAGACTGCAAAAGCAGCCTCCCTCTGTAACTGATAGAGTAAAACTCTGGTTAGTGTAACCGATCCGATGCTTGCTGCAGCAGATGTCTGTCATGGCAGCCTTTCACAGAAATATTGTTGACAATAGACAGCATCCGTTTTTGTTTTCAGCCTTCAGACTGCACAGCAGCACATTGCCAGAAATTTTCTGTGAAACTCTCTTTCCTGCTAAAAGGGGGAGAAAAAATGTGCTTGGGTGGGACCGGAACTCTTAAAAGTACTGCTCTGTGCTGGTGTCAGTCAGACCTCGGCTCGAGGAGCCGGTGAGCAGGGTGATCTCCTTTCCAGCTCCTTTGCCATGGGTAATCTGCAGCAAGTTGTGCAAGGCTGGCTGCTGCTAGCATGGTGCAGCAGGGAACTTCTTAGGGAGAGGGCTGGGAAAATGAAAGGAGGAATGATGCTAGTTGCAGATTGATACTTAGGAGAGAGACAGACATTGACCAAACTGCCAACCTGGCCAGTGCTCGAATTGGTTCTTCTCATATGTCATACGATATATCATATGGAAAACTGAACAGGAGAACTTTTAAAATGACTTTTTTGTGGAAAATTTATTGCCAGAGTATGCAGCTTTTATATAATTTTGCCTATCTGTGAACCCCGCTCTTGCTGAGTCATATAGGAGAACAATCTGTGAAAATAACCCGTTCCCTCCTTGGCTGCAGCTCAAAGAAAATAGGCAGGCAGAGCGTTTTTTTCTGTGAAAAATATGTACATACAATAAGTCGTCTATTTTAGATACCATGCTGTGAATGATTGTGTTTGAATGGATTGCCATCAAAGAACCCTGAGACCCTGCATCCATTCTTTCTCAGTCTCGTTAAATATAGCAGTAGGCTGCTGTGTGAGCATCTCCAGATGAATGTCATTCCCTTCTCTCCTGCCATCAAGAGAGACAGGGTGAGATCTTAAAGCTACATACACCCATACCAATCAAGCAGACTGTTCTAACCTAAATTACAAATGCAGTGATGCTTCAAGGAAGTAAGTAGTCCATTTGCCAAATTAAGTTGCCTTTAAAGTAAAGCAGGGCTGAGCTGTTCTCAAGTATCTTGAGAAAGTGCGGGTCTGCCTTTCTTTAGGCGGTTTTCTGATAGGCAGGTATCTTTGATAACAAGCCTGCAACTGTTAACATAATAGCTAAATCACTGCGCTGGGGGAGAAATACTTCATGTTTCCCTGTGAACAGGAGACGAAATTGAAATAATATATACTTTCTGAAGAGTCCTCTTTGTTGCAGCATGTGATGACAAGTAGATCGATTCCACATCTTTCATTCACTAGATTAGTCTTGGTGAAATCAATACCTTCATTAACGAATGCAGGCTCTGATGCTAGGCGGGTCCTGTGTTGTTTGAATGCTCTCTGACAATGAGAAACCAAAGGGTGCGTTAGGAGAGTAAGGGATTTTCTGCAATTGCCACTTTAGATGCTCTCAACAGTTTTCTGACACGGGGCAGCCTAAGAAAATAGTAACTTCACTTGTATTTTTATTTCTTGCCTGGCACTGACAGACCATGCAATCACATCACTGAAAACTAAGTGATTTGAAAGGAAAGAGTGCATCTGAGTTCTGCTGGCTGACACTAGAGGGAAAACTGAGGTCCATTGAAAAGTGATTCCAGGACCATACATACACAGCAGGGAGATATGCTGGTCAGCAACCATTTGAACTTAGATAGTGTTATTATCAGTGCTGTTGATTCCGTGTGGTGAGACCAGAAGGATGGGGCAAGGCTTCTCTTGCTGGCTGCCTGCTGGATGGTAGCTTGTGTGGCATGAGGAGAAAGATGCCAGGAAGTGTCTATCAAGAGCCATGCAAGGAGCCCTCTTTGTTTTGCCCTTCCCTGTGTGCAGCACTGACCCTGCTGCATGGGGCAATCACTGCAGAGCCAGACACTCCATACAGTAAAAGGGTTGGAGGACCATTTTTGTTGTGTGTGCTCAAATGAAAACCAAAGCATAAAAGAAATAATATTAAGAAATTTAAAAAAATTCACCCTGAATTGTATGCGTTGAAGCACCTCTTGACTGATGTGACCATGGTTTTCCAGGCTTTGGATGGCATGTGGAGGTGGAAGAGGGCAGTGCAACCCATATCCCCGTGGTGATGCTGACTTTGGTTCAGCTTTTTGTTTTTTGCTTTTGTTTGTCAGGCAGGGGTGATGGTGTACATGTGTTCTGAGTGCTGCTGCTGTACACGTCAATCTGCACTGTCACATGTAAACATCACTCCTTGCTCTTAAGGATTGCCCTGGAGAGGTTTTGCTTCCCAAGGGGAAGGTGAGCCTTTGCTCTCTTTCTTCCTTTGTGCAGGACAGATAGGATTTGAATGCCTTGGGACTGCTTAAATACTTTGATTTCTTGGTCATTTCTCACATGAAACCCATTCCATTGCGAGCTCATGTTCTAATTTTTACTAGAGACCAGTGGAGTTGTTAACCTTTATTTGCTAAGCGGGCATCTTGGTGTGTTTGATTATTACACTAGAACAAAGAGGAACAGGAAACCATATATGCATAAGAAAGAGAGAGCCGTACAGCAGCATTAGCTGTCCATCTGCACTGCTTGTCTGGACTCTCCTGGGTAGCTGAGAAAGCACCAAAAAAGGTAACTGGGCGGAATGTGAAGCATAGTCTTGTGAGACTCTTGTTGCCTTTGCAGGGAGCTTTATGGGGAGCTTGCAGGGTTGGACTTCAGTTACACAAAGCTTGAGGCAGACAGGCCTGTGGCTGCAAAGTGTAGGAGTCCACGTTCAAAGAAAATGTCCATTCTTTACAAATTGACTCCTCTTAATAACTATCTCCTGGAAGCTCAGAACAGAAAATCTGTTCCTCGCTTGATTGCTTACCTATAGAAGTGTTCATACGCAAGGGTTGGCTTGCTGCTTTTGTTCCTAGCTCTTGAGTAGTTTGAAATGCTAGGGCTGCTGAAAATGGATTTTGGGCACAACTGTTCAGGAAACAAGTCACCCATCTACACATCAGCACCTCTCCTCAGATGCTGGTGCTCTCTGGGAGGCTGTGGCTGTTGCATGCCTCCAAATGGTTTGTCAAGGATTTTGCTGAGGCTGAAATTTGACTCAAAGGCATTTGAAGATCAGATTAGGTTTGACCTTTTGGGATGGAACACTGAGGTCATAGGATGGTTGAACTATATAACTATTTCTCTTTGCTTTTCCTAAAGCTCTGGTACATTTCAGCTAGCCCAGCGGGGAAGGACACACAATATGTTGTAATTTGGGATCCCTCCCACCCCTGGGGGAGCTTGTTCTTTCTTCTTGAAATGGATTAGATTAACAAGAAAGATTAGGGCATGTAACACTGTCAGCTAGCTGCTAGCCCTGCTACACTAGCAGTACTGTTTATTTCCAGAGTAGGAAACTACTTCATTTTTCTCCTTTGGAACTGCACTTAGTGCTGATAAGTGGTGGGCTGGTAGCTGAGCTGCCAAGCAGATAGTAGCATTAGCAATCCCTCTTCTCAAGCATTGCTAACCAGAACCTCCCTATCAGAAGATCCTGCCTACAGAAGTGTTTAGGGGGTCTGTACTGAAGCCAGGATGAAGTGCTCGCTGGGTCTGTTCTGCTGACTTGCAGTAGCAAATAACTGGGGAAATGAGGGAAGGAGGGAGAGCAAGAAGAAGGCCAGATCTCAAACTGTTGCAGTCATATGATTTTCTTTTTCCTGTGGTCATAAATACCTGGTGAGTCACCTAATGGCTGCGTGTCTGTTTTTGAGTCTTCAAGCTCAAGATGATCCATGCCATTTTCTATGTAGCTCGTGAGACTACTGAGCATTTCTAAAAAAATTCTAATCCTGTAATCCAAATTTAAGCACTTATTTTTGATTGATTTCAATTTTGATTGATTGAAATACCTTATTTTTAATTTATTTCTTAGTTAGAACGCGCACATTTTGGCTTGTTTGCACAGTTACGTATTCCTCTAGAACTGTTTTTTTTTCTGGCCTGCAAACATAAAAACCCAGAAGCACAGTGAAAGCAGTGGAAAGTGGGCCAAGCTCAGTTCTGTGACACTGAGCTGAAATGCCTGGATGGGATTTCTCCAGTGTTTGCAGATACGAGAGCACTTGCTGCATCTGAGAGCATCCTGTTTTCCTGTGAAGTTGTTGTGCAGATAGCAGAGTTGCAGGATGACAGATTTTGCTGGCAGCCTTGTTAGTGTCATTAGCTTGGAAGAGAAAATCTTGGCCATGCTGCTAAGCTTTACCTGCTTGCTCAGCTTCATGTTATGGGAGTGCTCAATGCTGTACCTCCTCAGGGTGGACTGCAGTGGGGAAAATGTGAAGGAAGGTTTCAGGCAATGGAAATCATTGCGTGTTTCCACACCCTCTTGTGTACAGAACACAAATAAAGAGCGTTTCCCTTGAGACTTGCTGTGGAGGGTGTGAGGAGAAGTGTAACCCACCCGTTTGCACATTTTCTGGTTCATGTCCTTAAATAGGAAAAATAAAAAAATAAAAAAAAAAAAAATCCTTGGAATTTAGCTCCTAGAAGGGTTATAAATAGATTTGTGGAGATAAGTTTTTGCTGTAAATACTCTGGCTTGGGATCTATTCAGGAAAGTGACACTGTAGGCTGACAAATACAAGGGAAAGGAGGGCTCTTGCTAATGGCAGCAAGACAGGCATATCCCCTGTCCACACCGCTCACCATTCTTCCTCCATTCGTGTTGGGACCCGAGTGGCACAGCTAACTGTGCACCCCTAGGAGCTGAGTAACTCAGTGAGGGAGAGTCGCCATTTGTGATCCCCTCATGTCTGCGGGTCTCAGGATGTGCCGGAAGTTTGCTTCGCCTCCCACCCCAGAGCAGCAGTGGCTGCAGGGCCAGGCTGGGCCCTGTGGCCTGGCACAAGTTGCTGCCAGCAGGCTTCAAAGGGAGCTGTGCCTATGTGGAGGGGCTGAGATTGATCCTTGTTTGTTTCTTATTTGCAGGGCTTTGATGTTCCCCTTCTCTTTCTGTGACTGCCACAGGGCATGTTACTAGCCTCTTCCCGCTTCATTCTTTTCTTTGACAGCAAGCTCTCTAATGGTGAAATGGTCCTCCTCCCTTCCCCATTTTTTTTTCTTCAGCTGCAGTGTTCACGCCAGTAAAACCTCTCTCTGATCCACAAGCAAAGGCAGGACTTTTCTAATCCTTTACCTTTCCAGAGCACGTAGCAGAGCTTGTTGCATAGCCCAAATCATCACTGTCCAGTACAAAGCACTTGTATGAAGAACAGTTTCTGTCTGCATCTTTCCTTTCCCCTAAAATAATGACATAGTGATAACCTACTTTCTCTCAGCAGTTTTAAAGCCAGGGGTTGAATTTGACTTCATTCCTGTCTAGTTAAAGCTCATAAGTTTGAGAAAGAAATTCTTCGGGCTTGGCCACAAACTGTGGAAATGGGAGGTAGCTGTGTTAGCTCTGAGCTCAGGGGAAATGTTTGGCCAGCTCTCGTTTACCTGTAGAGCTGAGCCTCTCTGCTGCTGGTGCTACAGGGTGTCATCCTGCACAGGGGCTGTGCTGTGGCTCTGGGTCCTGAAGGGGAGAGAAAAGGGTTTGCTGCTGCTCTTCAGGGCTCTGGGAACAGCAAAGCCCTATACATATGGCCATGTCCTGCTATGGAAATTAGGGATTTCAAGCTAATTCAACCCTCTTCAAATAAACTGGATTATAAAGACTGAAGTGCAACATTTTAATTGCTGTAAATATGAATAGGAGTTCTTAGGAAATTCTGATGATGGAGCTAAGCATTTCTGTGGCTTATGTCTATTGCATTAACAAAAGCAGGCCAGCTGCAGAGTTCTGTTCTGCTACTCTCAGTAACTTAAGACATGGGTTGTCTGAGTTCTGCTGTCACTGCAATGCTGAAAAGGAGGTAGATGTTTTAACCTGGGCATTGGCTAGTCTGTTTCTGATCTTACTTCAGCAGCTGTGTGGTGATGTAAACCTTATTTCAGTTTTAAGAAATACATATTGGGTCTAATCTCAGTTATCACAATCTAAATCATATCAGTTATCACAATATAAATCAGAGTTAGTTTCAGAATCCATCTTTCTTTGTTTTGCTTTCTGTATATCCCCTGAAGGATGCTAGCAGCAGGGAACTGGTCAGAATCGTGGTAAGGAGAGTTCACTGGGAAATGATATTTCATAAAAGAGAGGATGCTGGTAAACCAGTAAGCCAGTATAAATTCCACTGCTCATTTGTTCCCTGGTGATTAAAAGACCTGCTATAAATGATAAAGGCCGGACATTCATTTGTTGCAGCCACAGTAGTAAATGTCTTATTCACTGGACACAGTATACAGCCAAGGAGCAAGGGCCTGGGACAATAAAAAGGAAAAGCAGCAACTGTTGTTTGCAGTTTGTTTGCTGTTTTCTCCACTGTGTGTTATGAAAAAGCTCTGTGACTATTTTTTTTGTTGTTTTTCCTTTATTTAGATCCATGCAAACGGCAGTAGGTTTGTTTTGCCACTTAATCTTCCCTCCATAAAACCAGACACATGAGCCTATTTCCTCTCCTTCCCCCTACACAACCCAAACAAGAAAAAGACATTTCCTCTACTGGTATAAATAAATGTTGCTCTTCTGTCTTCAGCGTATCTCTTGTGGGTTTATATGACTACGGGCTGGGATTAGCAGACTAAATCTTATTCTCACCCCAGGTATAAAACACGAATGTTAACAAAAGCAGTGATTAAATGCCAGTGTTTCAGAAACAGTAGTAGGATCACAGGAGAGCAGCAAATAAGAAACGTGTGTGCACGAACAGAAATGAGTCTGGGGGGAGGGCAGGAGCAGCATGCTTTGAATGAGAGTTGCAGAAGGGCTCCCAAGTGGTGTGTGCACCCTGTGGGATTTTCCTCCCAGCACATCAGTTCCTGCCGTGAAACCCTATGCAGATGACATTAAGATGCAAAGTTGTTAGAACACAGTTGTGTTTACATTCTTGCTTCTCAGTTTGTTTTCTTTTCAGTTTAGTACTTACTCTGACATCAAAATCAAAGGGAGAAAATAGCCTAGTCACTTTTCATTTCCCAAGGAGGATAGATAAGTAAATGCAACAATTAAACTATACAGTGTCTCCTCCTTGCTGAAGATGAGTCTTACAAATACGATGTTTGTGTCATATTGATATATTTAGAGGCTATAGATGGGATCATTTAAGCTGCTGACATTTTGATGTAGGGTTTTCATTGTTGGCATCATCCAGTTACTTGTATTTTGAGTATGTTTCAGCTATTGTGATTGACTCTTCAGATGATGTAGTTGGTCACAGGACATTTGGCTAGATTTGAATTCATTCTTCTGCTCCTCAAAACTTTTATTCCTGGTCTCAAGAAATGCTATGGACCTGCAACAGATCTGTGTCTCACCTTCTGTTTTCATACACATCTGGGCTTCTGCAGCTTCCAGTGAGTATGACTGATGATATGACTTTTTGTCAGTGTTGATAAAGTAGACATACTTTCAGCTATGATGCTTTTTGTTCTAAGAGAAAAACAATGTTGATAATACACTGATGTTTATCAGTTTGTCAGTTTATCAGTTCATCCCACTGGGAAGGCGGGGGAAGTGAGGGAAAGACTGTGTGGCGCTCAGCCACCTGCTAGCTTAAACCACCACAATTGGTCCTTTGTGAATGGCAGTACTTCTGAGGAGTCTGTTATCATGCACTGAATGTTATCATGGAGCTGTGGTTTATAAAGCTGATGCCCACTGAGGAACCTTAATGTGGCTAGAAGAAGCCCTAACAGGTTTTAGCAGCCCAGTATTGTGATAATAATACAGATCTCTGCTTCTGTTTTGTGGCTATTGAAAGGATCTGGAGAAAGCCAATTTGGAGACCAGAATAACCAACTAATTGGTCTCTGTCATATTTATTATCCAGGATTTGGACTGGATTTGCCTTCTTTGATATTGGCTTGTAAATACCACCTGGAACCTTTGTGAAAAGCTAATAATGGTTAATAAGAAAACAGAGAGCAATAAATATTCTTACATAGTTGAAGAAATTTTTATTTCTTATTTTTTTAGCATCTACAGTCTTCTTGAGCCCAAAAATAAGATGTGAGGGTACTTTGTTTTCCTTTTTCCTCTTTTAAGAGGCAGGTAAATTATGCATGCTTTGGAGTCATTTCCTTCCCTCTAAGAGATTTGTGGCTGAGTTTCTTGTTTGTGCAGTCTTATACTGGCTGCCATGGAGAAGCTTTGCAGGAGTTAAACTCTGCTGCTCTGCACTGTACATGGCTGGGAGTTCTTTACTTGTAGGTATAAGAAAAGCTTTATAAGAAAAGCTTTTTATTTACATTTGTTTATTAGAAGAATACTCTTCCCTGTGAATTGGCTGAAGATTTTTCAATCTGTTGTCCAGCAAAGAATTGCTTGCAAATGATGCTTGCTTGCTTCATCTGTCAAACCAGAAAGCTGCTGTCCTTCCTAAACCATCTGCTCCAACAACCCAAAAGGTGTTAGAAAATAAGCAGTAGTTATTTTTCTGTTTTCTGTAACAGATATTTGTGGAGTGTATATATAGAAAATTTAATTCTAATACAAGGGGGGATGTTTTCCTTCTGCATCAGTGTCTGATAAATGTCACTTCATGTTAGTAAGAAATGAAAGGAATTTACTATACATGTGGGAAATGGGTTTTGTTATGATGAACAGATTGAAGTGGTGACAGACTGTGAATCTGACTTATATGACAAAACAGTTACACAGTTGTGAAAGCCTAGAAACAGTACGGTGAACTGGAGAAAACATTATAATCTAAGTATGTTATTTCTGTCTCTCCTGTGACCCTTCATGGCAATGGAAAGGCACTGATGGAAAGTCTGTTGGCATTAGAAGGCAGAGAAATGGTTTCATCGATCCTTGGTTCAGTGCTTAAATATGGCTGAGCCTGAATCTAAACCTTTAAATTCAAGGTTTTTCCCCACTTTAAAATTAAATACCAGAGGCATTTAAAATAAATAAATAAATAAAATAAAAAGGAAATCCCAAACTGAAAACCTGGGAAAGACATATTAGGTCATTTTGTCCCTTTCCCTGTACAGTGTGAGATGATTCCCTAAAGTATATTCACACGTGTTTTGTCCATAAACACCTCTGTTTATTAACAAAATACAATAAGCTGTAGTTTCTCAGTGAGGATTGGGATAGTTTGCTACACTTTCTAGTTTTTAGCAAGCGGAAATAGCTATCATTCTAAAATGTGTTTCTTGGCCTATGGATATTGCTTATATGAATTCAAGCAAAAAATACCTAATGAATGGAAACTCATAGAAGAGTTAACGGCAGCTGGTTTTATTATGGACCTCTGACATGATCTCACACTAGTTTAATACAAGTGTTACCTCACTGACTTCTATGGAACTGGTTTTCATTTGCAAGGGAGTAAATGGGGCCAAAATCAGCCAAAGACCTAGGGAGAGTCTCTGGGAGAGGGTTTTAGTTTGGGGAATGTACTTTACATCCACATAAAATATACGGGCATATCTGCACATTGTAGTCAATGCATCAGGCCACCTGGGAGATGCTTTGAATAGCACCTGTGCAAATCCAAAATGAAAGGAAGGGATAACTTGCCAGAAAGGGCCAGAGAAGTATTTCACTTTCTGAGTGCTGGGCTGAGTTTTTTCCTTAATGGATTTCTAATGTTTCTTTAGTGAGATGGATTGGAAACATGGAAGAGTGAGCTTGTTCTGCAGGTAGCTTCTTCATTGCAACCATATCAAATTGAAGGAGGAGTTGTGTTGTTTATTGTCAGTCCAGTTCAGACCAAAGCACCAGCTGTACAATTACTCTGCCTTGAAGCTATCAAAGCAAGCAGTGAAATAATAATATGTTTTAGTCAAACCTTTCTCCAGAAAAGCACAATATTATGTCCTCCTAGCTCAGCTGAATCTTGCAAAAGTCTCAAAGGCATCTGTGCCCTGTTGTAAGGAAGGAAAGCTTCAGAACTTCCCAAATCCAGCAGAGATGTTACTTTGCAGGCTAGATACTAAACACCAGTTTACAACTATGAGATGAGCATTACATTTGTGTAGTGTGTGAGAAAAAACTGGCTGAAGAAGTGATGGGAGTTGATTTAGAGTGGACAAAGGCCAGGGGCAAGGCTATGTCTTCATAGTTTCTTGCTGCTCAAGTTTTGGTGGTCCTGTTCCCTGCTTCCCAGCACAGCAGCACCTGAAGTTCTAATGCATGCAGAACCATGGTTTGCAACCTCTTTGTGCATACTTTGAAATGTGTTTTAGGGTTTAACACAGCTCCCTGGATTGTAGCCGGATTTCCCAGCAGCGTAAACACTGGTTACAGATGATTTTTGCTTTACTCACTTTTTGAAATGGTTAAGTTTACAGGTGCATGACAGAAAGATTCATTGTAATGTGGTTGTAGTTTGGCTTGAGGCACTCCTGCTGACAGAGCAACACCATTTTAAGACTGTGGAGTTATGTAGTGTTAACTGTGTTAATTTTCATTGTTATTTTACTGAAGAAGCAGAATGATCATAATTAAGCAATGCATTGGCCAAAACTGGTGGGGGAGGAGGCAGTGGAGGATGTGAAATGCTTTAAATAGTCCTATCCACTTCTTTAAAAGGTTGCTGTTACAGAGAGTGGTTGGAATTCACTTCTCAGGCTGTTACTGAGTTCTTGCTGTTCCCTACCTGAGCTGAAGATAGTGACATTGTCCACAAGAAGTGCAACAGCAGCTAGCACCCCTGTGACTCATGCAAGTGCTAATTATTGCCGGTGGTGATGTGGCAGTGTTCCCCACAGAGCTGATCTGAGAGCACTGACCTGCTTCACACAGCATACTAGTGCACCATGAGATAGAAATGACTTCCAGCTGCAGTTCTCTGCCACATTCACAGTGGTAAGTTTGAAGGAAAGGTCCTTTACTTAGGAACATTTTAGTCTTCTCTGGACCTTCCTCCTGATCAAATTGTGTGCTGATGAGAGAAATTTGTAGGAGAGCTCTTGTTTGACTAGATTATATGCAAGTTTTATCCTGCTTGCTTCCAGTGTGCTTCTGTCCTTGAAGTAAACGAAGCCAACCCCCACATTCCCATTGCTGTTTCAGTACTCTTTAGCTGAACAGAGCTTGCCAAGTCTGCTCTGACCTGAGTACACCGAATGATCCCATGTACATTGTAAGTACTTTCTCTGGGTTAAAATGGCAGTTGTGTGGAAAGTCAATGAAAGAGCTGGAGCTGCAGACTAGGACTTCTGATTACTACACCATAATGCATAGGTGTAAACCAGGAAGTGGTGCAGTCACCATCCCTGGGGGAATTTAAGGAAAGGGCAGATATTGTACTTAGTGACATGGTTTAGTGTGCAGTATTGGTGATAGGTGGACAGTTGGACTAGATGATCTCAGAGGTCTTTTCCAACCTTAGGGATTCTATGCTGTCATACTAAGGCATACTCACAGACCTATCTACTAACCCTTTTCTCATAGCTCTTTGGATTGTTTGCTGGGAATGCCATATTAACTACAAAGGAAGAGATAAGTAAACAGGAAAATTATTCTATGAAGTATGGTTAGAATTTAATAACATCTTAAACGTATTTATAAGCAGTAAAATGAAAGAAGAAGAAGAAGAAGAAAAGCTTAGGGTATTGAATACAGGTTTATCTGTTGAACATTCTCCCGTGTGAAGGTTTTTATTGGCAAAAGACCTAGATAGATGTGGTCTAGTGACTTGGAAGTTATGAGGTGATGTCTTTTATTAGAAGCTGAATTCCCCCTTTGCTACTTAGTTAAATCCAAGGTTAGAATGTAGTGTTACGGTATTCCATCCAAGTAGTCTGGCCACCCTTGATAGGTTTTATTTTTGATTAGTAAAAATACATGGCAAGAGGTGTTGAACCACTTGCTGGAAACTTGCTGCTGCCAGAGACACTAACATGGTCTACATCTGCAGAGAGATTTTCTTTGCTTAATATCCTGGAGATATACTTAGCAAATGCCCAATGGACTGAGTGGGCAGTATATCTGGTTTCACTGGTTTTAGAATGTAAATATGGTGCAAAGTCTGAAAACCTAGACTTCAGCGAAGAACAGAAATCATGGATGGAGACATAGCAGAAGCTCTGACAGATGGTTTTGCACCTTTTTTCCTTTTTTTTTTTTTTTTTTTTTTTTTTTTTTTTTTTTTTTTTCTTTAAAGTATTGCTTTATGGGTGTCAGGAAGGAACAATTACAATTTCATGTCAAAATATGCCTGAAGCTGAGAAGAGCAGTAGGATATATGGGAATAGTTGTTCCTCATGCAGCATTGGTGCCACCTGCTTCTAAGGGAACATAAACCTATCTCTGAAATATTAGAAAGAAAACTTTATGTACCACATGTGATTTTGCATTTATACAGGTGCAACTGGCTTCAGCTGAAGGGCTGTTTTGATGAGAGACAAAATGTCTCATTTATATCACTGATATAAATTACTTCTTGACATTTACGTGAGTGGTAGAAAACAAACATGCTCCACTTGTGTTGGTGTTCTTGTTGTGTGCATAAAAGAAGACCTGTCCTTACCCATGTGCATTTTCTGTAAGGATATAATGCCCCTATTCAGTATTCATAAAGAAGGCAGTGGCTGCCCAGCTTGACTGCTTGATGAAGAGGCAGTTGCAGAATTCCACCCAGCTGAAATTGCTGATTTTTGCAAATGGAAATTGTTTATACATTTTTCTTCGTTTAATAGAAATGTAATTAGTGGTTTGCAATGTTTATGTGGGTACCATCAGCTGAACCTTGTTCCAATCCACTGAATGCTTTTTTAACATGACCTGCAATACACATCATGCAAAAATCTATCCACGATGTCCAAAGTTAAGTGCAAATTCCCAATGTAAATATGAAGTTTTGCCAAGCTGAATTAAGCTCCTTAGGTGGTATCAGGAAGGGCTTTGTTGGATTGTTTACTTTTGCAGGGGGTAGGGGATAGAGGAGACTATAAATAGAAATAAGATGCTATTCCACAACTGAGGGATTAAGTCTTGAATTAGGCTGTTGTATAAAATCTAAAGACTGAAATAAAATCACTGCCCAACACTCACTTTTTCAATTTAGCAATCTCTAGAAACTCTCTCGGGGTACCAGCTGCACTCTCAGCAAATTATTAGAACAAAGCAAGAGTGTCCAACCAAAACTTTGGGGGTGTACAGCAGCACTAACAGCGCAACAGGTCTCAAACATGCCATTTTGTACAGGAGCGGGTCCCAATATTATCCCAAATTTATTCCTCTGTTACCTGATTGTCTTATTTTGTATGTATTTTGCTTCACTTCCACTTAATTGATCACATATTAATTCTGTTTTAATAATTTCATAACTTTATAAAGCTTCTGGAGCATTTATTTAAGCTGCTGGGCTATTGTGCTGTAGTGTTTTACTATTAGTTGCGTTTTAAGCCCTCACAATCTCAGGATGGTTCCCTGACCATGACATTTCCTGACCGGGAATCAAACCCGAGCTGCAGGGGTGAGAGCGCCAAATCCTAACCACTAGAACATCTAGGATATGTAGTTCTCATATGATGTTATGATGTGGAATATTGACAGCAACACCACAAAGCCATGACACAATTGTTCCCCATATCTGTCAAGATGAAAACAAAATTCTCGTGTTTAGTAGAGTACTAAAGTGAGAGTTCAGTTGAGAGAAAAGGGTGCAACATATGACCATTCCCTCTTGCTCTATCACTGTTACCTAGGAGAAGAGGCTGACCACCATATTGGTACCACCCCTTCAGAGAGTCACAGAGAGTGACTACTAAGACTCTTCTCCAGACTAAACAGTCCCAGTTTCCTCAGCTACTCATAAGACTGGTGCTCCAGATTATTCACCAGCTTTGTTGCCCTTCTTTGGACACAAGAAGTGATAGGTACTTTCTGATTTATACTCTGAAGCATGGTGTTTCTAACAGCCTTTAGAAGTAATTGCTCCCATACTGGACACACATACAATAAAATCTGAGATGCCTTAGTATAATGCTTTTAGGAATTTTCAAGTGTCAGAGTTTTGATTGTGAGTTCTTTGTTGGCATTTTTAACATTGCCAGTTCAATTCTGTTTCAGTATTTCTACTAACAGCTGATGCAGACTGACCAAAGAAACACATGCCTGGCATTGATTTTTACCCATCTGCATGTGGCCAGTTGCTTATAGTACCTGGTTCATAGTTGAGCTCGTCACTGGCAGCTGAAGGGAATAGGACTTGAAACTTCACTTGGAATGCTTCTTTGCCATCAAGCAGTTCAGCTGCTGCTGAACTGTATTGATAGAGGTACCAGATTTTGTTAAGAACCTCAGCTGTTGGCTCAGAATATTGTTGCTTGCACATAAAATTATGTGTCTTGAAAAATGATGCAGCTCCTTCAATTAAAGGAGCCCACACATTTGTATGTGTAGGTAACTGCTGTGTAATTGTCCTGATATTGTTAATGTGATGAGGAAAAAGTGAAAACAAGACAAGGTTCTGTGAGCTAGCAGGTAAGATTCTGTAGTACAACTACAATATAGATATATTTTTTAAGGTGCATATGGTTAGCAGCTTTAAGCACAGTATGCTGTCTTTGATTATAACAGTGCTGAGCTTTATCTGAAAAGTTGAAACCTCTGATTCTCGAGTACATCAGTAAGTGAAACCTAAGCACATGTAATCTGTAAAAATAAATGTAATTACTTTAGCAAATGTATTACAGCTGGACAGGTCTAATGTTAAGATACCTGTTTCTTATAGCTCACTGGTGTCAAAAGACAGAGGTGATGGCTTGAGCTGTGCTGCACAGACAGGATGGAGGAGAAAAAATATTGCTTGCATTCTTCTGAGCGCACATTAAAATGAATTAAAGTGAGCTGCAGTTCTGGCCTTTGACATTTCTTCCCAGTATTTTCTTCTGTTTAAAGCATCTTTGTACGAGTAGCTTTTTTTTTTTTTTTTTTTTTTTTTTTTTTTTTTTTCCTGGTAAATTGTAGCTAAATGATGCTTCAAAATTGGACACTAGATAATACCTTCAAGAACGCCTAAGGCCTCTGAAAGCCTTCACTGACCTCCTTTACGGTGATAGTGTTGCTATAGCAGAAACAAGAACTCTGCACTCCATTGCTCATGCTGCTTTAGTTTTGCTGTATGACTTTAACAGACTTTTTGGCCTTGTCTTGTTTACTTATCTTTAAAAAACACGTTTCAGATTTCCATAGGAGTACAGGGTGAAAGACTGACTGCAGCAAAGCACTTCAGTATAAGTCACTGACTGATGTGGTGATAACGATAAGTTCATGAAAGGCTGTGGAAGATCTCCATCTGGTCAGACCACTGGCATGAAGTGTGACTTATATGGGTGTAGCTCTCCATTATTCTGCACATTCTTCCCAGCAAACTTAAGTGCCGCTTCCTAGAATAGGTAGGACCTTACTCATCTGCTGCAACAATAGGCAAAAGTGTACTTGTTCCTGGTCTTTGGAAATCTCAGCAGGTGGAGATCCTGTTTCTCACAGGAGTGTGGTGAGTTGAGCCTTAATTAGCATCTACAAAGTGCCTAGATGTCCTTTTACAGAAATGTGCCCTGGAAGTGATAAGTGCATTGTGATATTGTTGACTGAAGTAATGGACACAAGAAACAAGGGAAAGATAACACTATCATCAGCTGCTAAGCTTCGTAGTTCCTGCTCTTTGATCCTGTTGGTTTCTAATTTATCTATTTATTTATTTATTTTTCAGCATAGTTTTAAGTTCCTCTTTGCAAAGAACGTGCATTTCTGAAGTGATGCAGGCTAATTGAATTTGCGTGATTAATCCAAACAGTTGGAATGAATTATTAGGTCTGATATTTGAATCGTAACTAACAGCACAAACTTCTCTTAGAACTTCACTTAGGGGGACTGGATAACATTTTAGAAATTACTGCTACTTGAAGCAGAGTAGGTGACAGGGACAAAACTAGTAATAAAATAACTAGTTATTTAGCCCACTGAGCAATTAAATGACTTCCCTCCACTTAGAAATACAATGCTATATTTAGAATAGCCAAGGATTCTGGCATTACAAGCCAGCCCAGCAGAAGTGTGACAGCTACAGGAAAAGTGGGCTCAGAGAGATCTCCTAATGCATTTCAGAGCTCTGTAAGAACCAGCTGTAACCTTAGCATTTGTGCTCCTGCAGACAGATGTCATCATCTCTCAGCACTGCACCAGGCATCACTCTTGGTGTGTGGTCTGTACTGAGAACGGCATGCAAGGAGTTGCAGCCAGTCCATCTCCTAAGTCTGCAGTAATACTATTCCCTGAGAAGGCTGTGGTGGCAGCAGCATAAACAGTAACAGTAATTGGGGGTCCCCTGGCTTTTGCTGGGACTACTCTGAATCCTCTGATTCGGACTGCTGCCTCTGTTTGCTTCAGCCTCGGCTCTGGGACTAGGATGAACCTGATCTCTGCTGTGTTGGGGTTGAATGCATGTCATGTCCCTTTCAGGCCAGCTCCATGGGAAGTTTGTACAGGGGGAGCAAAATGGGACCTTTCTTGAGAGGTGGTCTCATTCTTGTGCTGACACAGCCTGGTCTCTCTAAGTGGTGTTTTTCTCCTGTGAAATGCTGCTTTGTATGTTTTGGGGAGTTAGTAGCAGCTCTGTGGCTTTTAATCTCTTGGCCTCTCGAGCAGCATCTGGAAAGAAAAGCTCCAGTAGAGGTCTAAACTTGGTGGTGTTTTGTTTTATGCTGCTTTATTTATTTATTTATTTAAAGAAGAATAAATGTAGTTTTTGAGTAACCTACAGACAGGGCAACATCCCTGTTCTAAATGTTTCCCAGGGCACTCTGCATCTTATATGGTCCCTAAGTACAAACAACTTAGAATTTTTGTTTGCTTTCATGAGAAAATTAATATATCATGATGGGCAAAATCATGGTGCAAAAGCCAAACTACGCAAACAGCTGAGGATTTTTGTGTTCTTCTATCTGTTCGTAGATTATATTTAGAAAACAAAGCCCTTTGAAAACCTTAAGGAATTTTGGCTGCCTTTCAGAAATGGTAGAGTTAAGTCAATAAAATGCTCAGAAGAGATTTTATGTCCCAAAGCATATTTTATCTTGACAGGTTATATGCTATTGAGAACTGCAGCCATGACTTGAAGCCAAGTTAGGAAAAGAACACTTCTGTTATAGAGCTGTGTTTGATGGGAATCTGAGGAGGAAAAGGGAGAGAATAGTGTGTGCTCTGAGAATGCCAAGTGCAGAAAGCTTCTCTAGGTTGAATTCCTGCGTTGATATTAATCACTGCAACTTCTTTGGCTTCAATAGGACTTTACTGATTTACATCCACTGGGCATCTGGTTGTTCTTGATTTTACACAATTGCTCTGAATCCATGAAACATGGGTTTTAATAGATGACTAGTAGCTTGAAGCCTAAGATTTCTAATCTGTATCATTTGCATTTAAAAAAATATGAGCAAATGAGGTAATGCCTACTGTCTGGTACTTCTGCCTTAGCTGCCTTACTCTGTTTCTTTGTACTGATGTGGTTTTTATGGATGTTTGCCCATCAGAGGTTGCTTTTATGCTATGCTTTTATGACTGAGAACAATAGGCCTTTTCTAGGTAGGAGCTGTGTCCAGTCTACTGACATTAGAAAGATGTTTTATTGCCTTTTGTGTCCTACCTTCTGAAAGGAACATGGAGAGATAGTTCTAATTTGGGGGAAGAGAAAAATCTGCCTCTGTAATACCTGTTGAAAGAATCGATACATATCCAGGCACAGAGTTAAGTAAAATTACCTAAAATTACCTAACCTCTGCTTTATTTTGAATCCAGCCTGCACTTCAGCGATGGGAAGGCTACCTGCTCTTTCCAGATGAGACAGCATTTGAAGGGCATAGTTTGTCAGTGGGCACTGTGTCTGTTGATGAAAGGTGTTTACTCCACTCTTTAGGAAGAAAGAATTCACTCTGCAGGTACTATAGGAAAACCACATATAGGCAGCACAGAATGCATTTGGGTTACAACAGCTTACTGTCAAGGGTAGGGAAGATAAATTTGAAGCAAATTTGGAGGCTACCCTTGACCCCCATAATTAGCAGAAAATGAAGTGGATTTGGGTTTTAAATGAAAGAATTACAGGGAATTTAATTTCATTCCTTAGTCATTCCATCTATGTAAGTACTGGCAACACTTTTAAGAGGGGGTATAAGTATTCTGATTTTAAGAGACTGCACCTATAAAACCCTTGGATGCTTTGGGAAAATCTTTAATATTTTAGTGTAAGAAAACTGGATGGACCATTGGTAGCTGCTGACTTCTAGTTTTGCCTGTCCCCTCAGAAGTCTCACATTTACAAGACCCAACACTTCTAATGCACAGAGGAGCTATTCTGTCAATATTTGTCAGGCAGCACCATAAACAGGAGTGTGACGACAAGTCACAGAACAGTTGGTACTCTTCCAAAGCCTCACTGGATTATATGGAAAAGACTGGAATAAAAAACAAGTCAGACTTTGCATGTGTGAATTGCATCAGCATGGGCTGAATTGGTGTTCCTTCACAGAAATACTTTGAAAAGATATAATTTTGTCTTTCTACTGTAAAATAAAATAACTTTGACTGTTGTACTTCCTACTTAAAAAGAAAAGATAGTATAAATTAGAGGGATGTTTATTTTTTGGTCCTCTGGAGTTTTGTCCTTGAGGCAATGAACAATGACTTGAAGTTGATAAAGGATTCAGCTGAAAATGCAGCTGTTGACTGCAGCCTGGAGGCAGCTGTTCAGAATTAAAACCTTTGAGGGCTGGCACTGTAGCTGGCATAAGTTGTCATTAGAATTGTTGGCTTTGTGGTGTAAGTCCAGTTCTCAGTGGAGATCCATGTATTTTCAATTCTCTCCCATTTTCACTTGCATTTATCTTATGATTTATATATTTGGGGGGAATTTAGTCACTTTGGAAATTCTTTTGTTTGCTGGAAGTTTCCCAGGACAAAATTCTATCTCACCCTTCTTCACCATGGCTGTGCATGTTGGGCTGGAAGAAGGTTTCATCTTTCCCTAGATGCCTTCCTTTACCCACTTATGTTTGGTCAGATAAATTACATTTGGTGAGAGGATGCATGGGTTTGTGTGGAGAAGAAATCTGCACATAAATGGAGATTGGCCACTGTTAAAGGATTTCTTCCCTATCCAAGAGGAGAAAGCAAAATATGCCTTCTGAATGTATCTGAATTAAAACAATACCTCTGCAATCTTTATGTTTAGTGTGTACTCAAAGCCTGTACTGAGGTTAATTACAGGGAAATTTTGGCAGGATTCAGAGGCATTCATTTCCGAAACTTCTACTGAATCTTCATCTTTCTTTGCTCTGATGTCTTGGGATCTTGAAAAATATTTCATTGAAATGGATAATTGAAAAATATTATAACATACCAGGTTCTTGTAATTTCAGGCTCCCACTGAGGTGTGTTCATGACCTCTAGCTGGATGGCTCATTTTTAGAGATGTCTGTTGAATTAGAATGCATGATCTGAAGTTCTGGGACTGCATGGCACAGAGCACGATGCAGAATTGTAAGGCCAGATCAAGCAGATATCAGAGAAAATACCAAAAGCTGTTGCTGTCTGACAGCTTTTCTGTAACTTAAGGCACACACAACAGTATGTTCCAGCAGTGTTCAGGAAATATTTTTCAATTGGGTTACTAGGACATATTCTTCCCTTACACCCATTTATAGTCATTCTAATCATTAGTAAATTATAGCTCAGGATTTAGTTACATCTTTTGGGAAGTATTATGAAATCTGCATTGTTTGGACTCTGCAAAACTTATAACTAGAGGACTTCTCCTTCAGGTCTGTCTGTCTAGCATCTTTCATCAGCACTGAATTCACTTAGTTTGTCATCCTTCAGTAACCTCTTAAGCATGCATGTTCAGTGAGGTTCATTTCAGTGTTCCGCTGAAAGTGAAACCTGTGGTGCTGTGGAAAAAAAAGAAGGGCACAAAGTCAGACAGGTTCCACAGGGAAGAAAGTGTTTATACTTATGCATATACTTAAATGGTTAAGTGGTTATGGTTGTATAGGTCATGACTGGCTTTTTATCTTTTGAAGCAACTTGCTGATTTTTGTGCCATTTGAAATATTCCTCTAAATGCAGGACCTTCTATTGTTGGACTAAATTTTGCCCTCTGCTAAAAGTGTCTGGATAGTGTTATAAGCTGCTATTCTTTTCTTTAAATCTTTGAAATTGCACACAGAACTTGCACAATAGTATTGGCAGGTTAGAGAAAACCCAAAGGAAAAAGGAAGAGTGAAATATGATCAGTACAAATTTGTACAGGTGAAAGCTGCCACTGCTAGCAGCTGAATGTGCTGCCCGTATTTCTGTAAGTACCACTAAAATCATGAACAGATTTAAGTGAAGTGACATTCTGGGTGTGGAATTAGGGTTTGTCAGAAGCCACACCTCACCAGAAGCAGACATTCTTTTCTTGCTTTCACTGGTAGAGATCCAGATGTATGTTTTAAAATACAGTTTACTCTGGTCTGTACTCAAATAAGCAAAGGCGGAATATTTCTCCAGATGGGGATTCTTAAATCACCAGAACATATCTTCATTTCTACTTTTTGTTGTCTTTCCTCTGAATACCTTGTCACTCAAGAAAGTTTCTCAATGTTATTATTTGGAATATTTTCTTAAAACAATACCTGTAAAGTTATTTTAGAGTGCTGATTCATTGCAGTCCTTCCTAGCGTTTTTAACTTTTCAGTCCTTTCTACAATGGTTCTTGATGTTGTCAAGCCCAAGGCAGTAATAAAATGAAGCAGTAAGAATATTGCTCAATACTTGACTGTCTTCTATTCTCTGATTTCCCTCATGGCAGACATGTCATTGGTAAGATACCCAGGTACTTAGCATTGTTGCTCATACCGCATTTATTTTAAAATATAATTCCATGCAAGCCTGCTTATGAAGAATGTTGGATGAATTGTGCTGACATGAAGTTCATTTTATGTCTAGGAGAAGATAGCCCAAACAGAGGCTTTTATCAGACTTCCCTCCCACTCTGAAAGAGTTCAGCTGTTAGGAAGAAGTAAGAACTACATGCAGATTTTACACGTGTGCAACCACTGGACTTTTCTAGGGAGGCTGCTAGTGGGGCTACTTGTTTTAACCAGTGTAGTTTGTGGGGGTTTTTTTGGTTAAGTAAAAAACTGTCAGGGATCTGTGTAAGGGGATTGTGTTCCACTGGCATAAGGCATTATCAGGTATCCTGAGGCAGATCAGAAAAAATAAGTCTGCAGATCTTTCTGGTCATTTAGCCCCTGCCTGTTTTTGGAAAAATACTCAAAATACAGACATAGTTGGATTTTCCTTCCAAATCTGAAACAACAACGTGTCTATCTAAAGCCTCTTTAATGGAAAATGATTCCCAAGAGAATAGAGTTTCTGGTTCATTTCCAATAACTAAAAAGTTAACACTGAAACAGGAAGCACATATCAATATCTACTCAGCAAATATGCTACACATTCATATAGCTAAGACTGTCCAGTTGGCAGTAGGAATGCTCCAGGTTCTCCAGGTTAACAATTTCATTATTGTGATTGAAACCTTAGGGAAAAACATAAGTACTTATCAAATATTTGTATTTATCCACCCACTTGCAAATCATTTGCAAGAATGATACTTTTTTAGTTTTCATTGGGCTTAGTAGTTGTCGAATCTGTGGTCTGCCCCTGTTTTGTATCTACAGTTTTTGGGGTTTGCTTTGTAATTGCTTCATAAATTTCCAAAATAATGTGTTCAATATAGAAAAGTTAACACACTGGAACTAATGTGGAGCAATGTCCTCACTATGTCCCCTACTGAAAAAAGATCAGAAGGCTCTTACAGACTGGGGAAGAAGTAGGCCTTGGGAGATTTCTACACAGAATCAATGGTGGGATATGTTCCAAGGTCAACAAAATACACTGTGGATCTACTTTTGTAACCCATAACTCCCATAAACACTCCTTTCTGATATGGAAAGCACAACAGCTCCATTGGGATTATTGAAGTGAAATGAGTTAGTAAAGGACGATTGGCTCTTACTGACAGCAGCTCTGTTCAGTAACCTTAAAGCACATGGTCCCTCTCGAATTCAGACGTGATTTTGGGAAACGTATCAGACACACTGGTCTCTCTTGAAGAGTTGTGATAACACACCAGAACTGGAAACCTCAGGAAAAGGAGCAAGAAGCAAAAGTTAAGGAGCACTACTACTGGGAAATACTACAGCTGCTACTACTTATGATTCAGATAAAACACACAGATGATGCAAAGATCAGGATGGCGGGGGATAGTGAACAGTGATGAAGATAAGGCAGCTATACAGTGCAATCTGTATCACTCAATAAAGGGATTCCATTCAGATAAATTGTTGTAATGCAGCCAAACACAAAATCATACATCCAGGAACAGGAAAAACAGAATGAGGGATTGTATCTTCTGTGTATGAACCATGTAGAAGACTAATAAAAACTAAATTTTGGTATGTCCTCAGGGAGAAATATTGGCTACTCAAAGACTGTATGATTCTACCAGAGAAAATCCTATCTAGTAGCTGGAACCTGAAGCCAGACAAGTAAATTAGACACACATTTTTACACTCGGGGTGGTGAATGGCTGTAGGAATAATGTTTGGTTGATTCTTCATCTCTTGATGCTGTTAACAAAATGTGACCCTGCTTTTATGTTCCAGTATCCTAATGTGTTTCTTCTTTCTGTCAGCTCAGTAGTCCCCTCAAGTGTGCTACATAAAATCTCACCTGGGGACTATGTGTGCACTAGGCTCATGAGTCCTGCTAGACATATTAGAATGATCATGATGGAAGCTTGAGTGTGTTGTAACAAAGGTATTGAGCTTGTATAATTAAAACCCCAGTAGGAATACTTTCTTACAGTGATTCATAAACTGTGTGGTAGTCTCTGTCTGGAGGAGTTCTTACAAAAATGTTTCTAGAATTGTCTGGTAAGGTCAGAAACACAGAACAGAGTCCAAGGAAATAATGGATTCTTAAGAAAGAAACAAGAATTTGGTGGCTACAAAGTGGTTTGATGATTCTTGACATTAAGGAGCCAAAGACTGGACAAGCAATATACCCAATGGAAGGCTTTCTGAATGCACGCCTTCAGGGGAATGTTTAGGCTGAAATTTACGTTACGTTTAACTGCCACATGAATGACTCACTAGCATATATTGGAGAAAGATAACATCACGTGAGAGATTTGCAGCTCTGCTACATCTCCAGTAAAAGAGCATGCCATTTTAATAACCGCTAATGATATAATCTCTAATTACAAAATGTTTCAGTAGGCACTAGGTACCTCATTGACACTGAACAAGAAAACATTATGTAATACTCACTTTAATCTACAGCTTATGCAGAACAGAAAAAAAAAAAAAAGAAAAGAAAAGAAAAGAAACCCCACAAAAACCACTGCTTTGAGATGTTTATATTCTGCATTTAGAATTTTAGACATAAAGAGTCATCATTGAAGGTTATGTATTTATCACTAGGCTCAATTCTGATGACTAACTGTTCCAAAGCCAAGTGCAGATATGACTTAAAGCCCTTTAATGTTCTAACTTTTCTGTAGAAGTCAGTGCATTTCAGTGTATTTTTCTGATGACAACTTCAAACAACATCTTACCTGTCTTAAGATGTCTACTCAGTTAGTTACCTTGAGGCTCCTTTTACAGAATCAGGGTAAAGAAACAATCAGCTCAAGACCCCATAGTTCACATCCTATATCCTAGATATAGCTAATATCACTTTTCATTTTTGTCTGTAGGATCTGCATGACTGACTCAGAGGGACACATCAGTGTTTGATGAGAGAAATTGCTGTGTTTTCTTGTTTTCCTCTTTATGGAAATGGGTGAGGGAGCTTGGTGGGCTGAGTATATTGTATGGTGATACATCAAGAAGACTGAAGTATAGGGGACTGCCAGATGAAAAAACAAAACAGCTTTAATTCTCTGTCAGGTAGAGATGGAAAGTCTGTGAAAGGTTTAAATGAGTGCACGTGATGTGGTCAGAAAATGGGGAGGGTAAAGAAACATTATTTTTGCTGTGGAGTTTATAATCCCAAGTGGTGTGGAAGGTTGCAAAGAAAAGCAACTATAGAGGTGAATCAACAGAGATTTCTTTTAAAATTTATATTTATGCTCTTGTGGAGAGGACTGAAATAACAGAAATGTGAGAAAAGAGTGGAATTTAGCAAAAGGGTGTTGAATTTGAGAGGAAAGGTGAGAAAAGATGAAGATAACATTGGAGCCCAAATTTTGCGGAGAGACAAGGAGGAGCTATCGGGAGTGACAATGAGGAAAGGCAAAGATGAAGATAGGTACTGTTTTAAAGAACCAGACTGAACTAAAGCCGTGGCTAACACTAAGAAGTAACAAACAGAAGATGAGCTGAAAACTGAGATGGTAGATACGCAGCTGAGATCAGAAAACTGAGGTTATAAAACACCTTCAGATTTTGAAGGCTGTTGTACTTCTGTTTGGATGTGATAATACTAGCCTAGCATAGTCATTATTATTATTATTTTTAAATTTAAACATTATTTTCACCTGATGAAAAATGTGTTTTTAATTTTTAGCATTAACTCTTCACATATATTGTTGGTAGAAAATGATTAAGGGAGGAAAAAAAAATACAGTGTATTGTAATGGAAAAAAAGCAAGTAATAGTGCTTTCTAATGGTGGAAAAAATACTGCAAATCACTTGTATGATGTTAGATGTGTTTTTAATGTAAATTTCCAGCTCCATTCTCAAAAATAGGATAAAGTAACAGAAAGTAGATTTGCCATCACCTGTAACTTCATAAGTAAGCTTTTATTAATAAGTGTTAGTTAACTGAAAGAAGATGGACTCGTGTGTAATGTAGGAATTTGTCATATTGCCTGTATCATTGGAATTTTACTTCCATTCTTTACCCAAGAATTGGATGAGACTTAACTTCTTAATAAAACTCTGCAACATATTTTAAATTATCCTCATTTGACTTGAAGATACACTTTAAAACAAGCACTTGCCTAAGCTTCTCTACTGCATCTTTTATCACCTTTTCTTGATGTCTTCTTGTAAATATCAAGCACTTCTATGACTCCATGCACCTCCATGCAGGACTGGTAACCCCAGGTCATACCATGAGTTTGTGTATATCTTGTCAATGACAGCTATGCTTTGGACTGCGCATTGTAGTGTATATTACAAATATATACCTTTCCCAAATTTGTATGCTGATAGGAGCAATAACATGAAACTGATTAGTTTTAGTGGTTTGGATTGGGTGTAATGAATGGGGACTGATCACACAAGGTGGTGTTCTTCCCTCCATACTGTCAGCCAGATTTGTGAGTGTAGACTCAATTTTAAATGGTGGACAAATATTTTTCTGGAGTTGTAGTGGGTGTTTGACACAGCAGTGGACATGGCTTGACAGTGAAAGATACCTCCATTTATAATAAACATTTAATTCTAAGGGATGAAATGGAGAAAATAATAAATGTAGAAGATTTCTTTCTGCTGTACTGGTTTTCAGTTCACATAGGGCTGTATGTGATGCTTATTAGTGTTAAAGCTGGATTAAACCTTGGATGCCAACTGCACTCCACACACATGGAAACAGAGAAGTGAATTCCTTCTTGATAGCTGATTTTAGTAAAAATGCCTTTTGGTTGAAGTACTACATGCATTTTACAAAGTTCATGTACCTCTGCAGTTTATTTTAAGAGATCTGAATTTATTTGGTGTAGATTTATTTCAATTATCTAATCAGAAGCAGACACACAACTTCTTAGGCTGTCAAAGGTATTCAAGAATGTATGACAATCTTCAAAGGAATGCATAAGATCTCACTACACATCTTACCGTACATTTTTATAGAAAAGAGTTAATTAAATTTTCTTTCTGCCCAGAAATTATTTTTAGACTAAATTAAGTACGTGCTTTTGAGTAAGGCTATTGAGTATTCTCTTTTTCTGCTTTAGCTTTGTGACTGATTTAACAGCCAAATGCTTATCTGGATCAAAGAAATAGTAATCAAAGGGGCATCCTTAGGCCTATTATCAGCTGAAAACAATCTTAACTGCTAAGTATGTGAGTTTTAAAGCACACACGCAACTGAATGTTCAATACTTTTTAAAATTTGCAGCGAAGAAACTTCAAGGAGGGAAAGAACAGTTTTCTTGTGTATGTTTCTGCAGGCCTGGGTTTGCTGGGGAATGAGGTGACCATGCCACTGTTGTGAGCTCTGCCTTGTATGGCATGTGGTCCCAGTCAAATGAGGAATTAATTTCTTTATTAGAAATATGGTACATCCTAATTCCCTGTGTCCAAATTGGAACTGCAGCTTATTCCTGGGTTAGTTCCTGTGGAGACTTAATTTATGTTCACTCTCTGGGAGGGGAGGAAAAAAAGAGTGCTAGTTATCTGAATATACAGCATTCAAGTATGTTTTGCAGGGACAATATTTCAAGTTATTAGTCTCAGCAATTTAGATAAGAATGTGTACTTTCCTATGAAAGACGAGGCACGGTATCTTAACATTAGTACATGACACAGGGTAACCCTATGTGATAAAGTACCTAGATAGATAGCTCAACAGAGTAAATTAGAAATGCCTGGGAAGATATATGATGCCATTAGTGAAACATACAGATTTTTTTGTGACACTAACATCTCTGCAGCAGCAGAAGCAAAACTGTACTTCCAAAGCTTTGTAAATGTTTTCCTTCCTCCCCCTTCCCCCTCGATAAAGAACAACAAAGCACTGAGATATCTCAGTGTTTCTGAATGGATAAAGTACTGCCTACAGTTGGGCATAATTACCTTTCCCTTCAAGTTTTCTTCTGAATCCTATGACATATGGCTAGGAGCCACGTTTTTGAAAAACACCTCTTATGTCAATGATCATAGTGGCAGTTTGGGTGCTGGATTGCTCTTTGCTAATGTTTAGACATCTCTAGGTACCTGAGAACATTGCCTATATATAGCATGGGCAGAGTTAAGCAGAGAGGATAGCCTCTAAAGACAACCTGCCAACAGCAAACATTAAGCACAGAGGCCTTCTAAAGTACATGTCTCCTTGACCACTCGTGTACAGAAGCATTGCCATTTTCTTATGATTCAGAACCTGAGATCATCTCTTTTGTAGGAGCCATCCACTCTTCTGCTGAAAAGACCATGCGAAAGGTCAATGGTTTTTATCAGACAGCTTAGTGGCTTGCACATTTGGGGAATCAACTGAATCTCAGGCTAATAGCGATCACTGTGCAAGACAATGTTTGCTCTGGGAGGCTGCAGACTTGTAGAGTAGGGCTTGCAATACCACAGGAGAAGGCAGATGTTCACAGAAGAAAGGAAGTACAAAATAAGGAAAGGCTCTGTTAGATTAGCTAACTGGGGGGGAAGTAGGCAATCAGACCCTGTTTTGCATGCATATAAATTGAAGATAGGGTCAGCATTCAGCTGTGGAGCATTCCTGGACCTCCCACCAATGTAGATGTTTTATTGTCTCATATTCATTATAATATAGTGATATGCAACTTCCATAGTACTGGAGTTTGAAAATATTCTCCCTCCTGGTCATTATATGCCAGTTTTTTGAATGTCTGGTACCCCAGGCTACTGGATGTCTGCAAACTCTGTTAACATGCTTTGTCCTTGCGTGCTGAGTGTTTTCATTGCGTGTTCATTTTGCCTCATGCTTCAGATTCATTCCAACTGAACACAAAGTCAAACAGTGCAGTAGAGAATAATTCTAATGCAGAAATATTTCAGACCTACTTATTTTGACTTGTCATTGCTGGCAGATTTGAGAACTCTGCAGAGAAACTGCAATGGTTTAATCAAGTTGCCATTCCTCTTAAATAAAATGAACTAGTTACAAGAAAACCCCCAGAACAACAAACATACAAATCCTGACCCTGCCAGTCCGAGTGTGTGTGCATAATTTAAAGTTCCCAAAGAGTCTTTTAAATTCACATTTTATACTGTCACAGTCATGCGATGTAGAACAATAGTCTGGCTCTTGTGATCGGTCAAAGTTCTGTTTATGCTTTCATATTTCTCCTCACTTAATTTGGCAAATGGACACTCTTTCTGTCAAAGAAAAGAGGCCAAAACAAAGGGCAGTTTATTTTCCAAGCTATTTTTGAAATGCCTTGATTCTTGGATGTCCGATTAGGATATTTTAGACCTGACTGTCATTACGCTGAAAATCAAATGCCATTAAAATGGCTCAACACAGCCAAATACATTAAGAGCTTTTGAAAAACTTCATCTAAACCTACTCATTTTTTGTTTGACTTCACAGAACAGCAAGGTCCTAATAAAAACCCTAAAGCACATTAATGTATTTTTTTCTTACTTCTCCATTCTAACTAAAAAGAAAAAAATATGACCTTTAAAAAGCTGAAGATGAGATCCACTTTGTTGTCCTTCTTGCCATCCTCCATACATCTTTTTCTATTCCAGAAGCCTGTTTCTGTGCTCAACTTGCATCCTCTTTCATGTGTGTATATCTATAATAAGCCAGATTCTAAAGAGTGGTGTGCTATGTTTGCTATGTAACAATGTGATCTGGCTGTTTGGCATCTCGTCTCATGTGTTGATCTCAAAGTTCTTTAGAAAGGAGCTTAGTGTTTTTTTCCCTTTTGTCAGTATGAAAAACTGAAGCACAAAAAAGAAAAATGACTTCATCAACAGCGCAAGGCTGGAACAGATGCCAGCCAACTGCTTTGTCTGCTCTGCCACATTGTACTTGGAAGGGCAATGGTCGAACAGTTCAAGTAGTACCAAATATGCTACTAAGGCCATTGAGAGTTTATTCATCAAGGAGCTGGATGGGATGTGAATACAGGAAAAATACTTCTTACAATAATAAATCAGAAGCAGAGCAGTAGCAAAAACCCAGTAAAGGGCAGAATAAGATTAATTTTTTAAAAAGATTCAAGTAATAGCATAAGTTGTACTCTTCCATATGACATCTTAGCACGCACAACTGAGCCAGACAACCATGTTATTTTAAGCCACATTCAACATTCCTATCAGTACATCTGCACAAAGGGCCCCATATCCATATCTTGCACAGTTCTATCATGAAATCTCTTCTTTTTTTTTTTTTTGTTACTGCCTGGAATTTCATTATGAACCATTATTGATGTAATACTAAACCTATGGAATCTTAAACATGTCTTAAAATCTGTGGAATAAAGTAGACTCTTAACAGATAAAAAATGTAGTACCAACAGCAAACGCTGCATCTTTTTTACATGTTCATTTCACTTTTCTTCTCCCCCCAACATTTTTTAGATTAAAATATCTCAAAACAAACTGTCTTCAGTAAATCCCTTTTCCAATAAATGCTGTTTTTCTTCTCTTCCCTTTTCTGTTTCCAAGACACTATTTGCTTGTTCACATTTAGATCCGGAATGTCTGTTATATGCTGCCCTCTTTTGCATGAACAGTGTTTTAGTTGCTTCTGGTCATTGATGCTGTAGGTGCTTGCCTTTATATTTTTCCTGGAATTGAGGGGTTCTGTGAGAGAGACTTTCTCACCTTTATGTTCTGAGATTTGATGCATTTTCATTAATGTGTTGTGAACTGTACTAGTCCGAAGAAAAGAGTGAAATTTGTGTCTTTTGGAGGTGCCTGCATTGATAAAGGAGGGTATGATTTATTATGTAGCTGCTGGTGTGACTTAAATAGCTTTAAAGTACAAAAATATACATTGAATTACATGGGATGTGATTCAGGGATATTCTGGCTCCTCTGTGAAATTATTAGCTAATGCAAAATCATGCTTCTGTCAGAAACAGGAGGAAACATTAAAGGATGTTCTTGCAAAGTAGCAGATCTTTGGCAGCCAAACAAGGAAAGAGCTGCCTGCCTCTGGTCTTCTGTAGCCTAAAGAAAGGCATGAGCATGTGTTTTCTGGAAGTGCTATGGGGGTTATCCTGTTGGAGTAGTTGTTTAGCCCAGAATCAGAGCTAGACAGAGGTATGAAAGCAGGATGTGGATTTGCACAGGGGCTGCCATGGTCCTGTTGTCTTGTGGGCCTTCCTTGTCCTGGGCAAGGATGTGAAAAAGCATGGATCCAGAAGGCAAGAAAGCATGTCCTGAATTCTCATGTGTGCTTGACTGCTAGGATCGATCAGGAGCTGTGCTAAGGAAAAGTGACTCACTGTTGGCTCCCTTGTTGCGATGTGTGGGAATGAGCAGAGGCCAGAGCGGTCTGAGCCAGAGTGCGAACATCCATTAATGCTCACCAATGTTCTCACTGCCATGGCCACTTGTCTAGTGGTTCTCACCCTTAAGCAACAAGCTGCAAGGCTTTGCCACCAATCTGCTGCCTTATCTCGGGATGTGCTTTAATCTCTACATGCACATGACAGCGGTATGCCATGTTACTGACACAACCCTCAGTCCCATCCAGCTCTTAGCCTGTGCTGGATGCCTGCTGTCAACACAGCATTTGTTAAAGTCGAGTACTTGATGCTCAGTGCATTCTCCCCTTGCAGAACTGCAGTTGTCCTCCTGTTGCCTGTCAGATGACCCTTGCTTTAAAAACCTAGTATCTTTGTGCACAAAGGCTAAGTTTCAGCAGTGTGGCAAAATTTTCCTAGGCAAAATGCTGTGTGGTTTGTATTATATACTTAACATAAGCACAGGCTGAAACTCCAGAGAATTAAGTTAAGCAAACAAAAGCAAATAAAAAGTTTTACATGTTTTATAATATAGATTACCAGCAGTCAGTTTAAACATGCAGAGAGCAGTGATTAGATGTAAAACTATGACCCAAGGTGGAATACCCATAGAGCCAAGACAGAGAAGGGATGAGGAGTTCTGCATTGTATGACTGAGTGCTAGAGATCCCTCGGAGCAGATGTAGCTTTAAATTCCACTCTTCCTTTATGAGTCTGATGACAAACTCGTCAAAAACAGCTTTGCAGATTTAAACAACAAAACCAAACAAAACCTCCCTCCCACAAACCCCTCTCTCTTCATAATTTTCTTTCCTTTGAGCTATAAATTCACTGCTGATATTGGCTTAGGAATTGGCTGTCTGCCTGATACATTTGTCCCACAAAAATGTACAGAATCTCTATCTTTCTGTCTCCTACAAAGAAAAATACGAAACAAAGATGTCAGGGGAAAAATGTGTAAAGCAGGACATGACCTTCTGTGAAGTAAAGATATGAAAGAATTAAAGGATACTCAACAACAACAACAACAAAAAAAAAGCCATTCCATTCTAAAATGCAAATATTTGTTGTTAACTGATTCCATAATTGACAGAGGCAGTTGGATAGACAGATGCATGGTAGGAGTTTTAATCAGAAATGTCTGATTAGATATTATTAAGCGGGGTTCTGTCCATGCATGCAGAATCCATGCACACACTTTTTCCTTGTAGATTGACAAGGTAATAAAACACAACCTGCTGCTTTCCCATCATTCCATAATTGCACATGGCATATTGTTTTCATCAAATTGTCCTGTGAACAAAAATTGTGAGAAATCCAGCTTCATTTCTGAGTTAGGAGAGGGATTAAGAGCTCTGCTTTGAGCTAGGTTATGGCTAATTGTACCTTTTCACATCAGTGGTGAAAAATATGGGAGAAAAATGAATGTTACTCTTGTTCAGGTAATAAACAACTCTGTTTCAGGTATCTCTAAATGCTGTAGAGAAGAAATTAAAGGACTTATTTTAATAGGTAAGATAAAAGTGCAGAAAGAAGATACATAGATGCGGTAGATGAAATTACATTTTTCTTATTTTAATTATGTTTTTTCATAATATAAATCTTGTGAAAAATGAAATCTTGATGGGAAATCTTCAGAAACACCTGAAAAAATCTATAAGTTGTAACCAATTTCACCCTTGTCACTGTTCTACCTTCAGCCTGGCCAGATGTCGGAGCTGGGACTTTGCATGTGAGAATGACTGACCTACTGAGAATTTCAAATGCACTTGTGTGTATATATGATTCTGCAGTGTGGGTTGCTTGCTATTAGGACGTAAACGTGGGACCTCTGTCTGTGATGGATGCTGGATTTATTGTCCTCTTCAGGTGATCATAAGTGGAAGATGGTGTTGCTGACTGCACTGGAAGACACTTTAAATGTCTGTAGCCTAAATCCTCTTGGGTTAATGAAGTCTTTTGAGCTGTATAAAACCAGTACAACAAATTCCCAGGGCAATCAAAATTGCTGGAAAGAGGATTGATTCAGTACCTATAGCATTTTCCTCTGAATTTATGTTGTACCTGATGTGGTTCTGGTGAGCTGCTTGACTGCTGTTCATGCTGCCTGCTTTAGTAGCTCCAAACCAGGGCTCCAAGGAGGTTCAGAAATTCAGGTTTGATTTCTGCTGGTATTAAAATGCTTGTACCATAATGGGTGGAGTTGTCTTCAGTGTTTTGGCCAAATGAAACTTCAAAGGGTATGGCATTTCATGGGTGTGGCAATGCAGGTTCTACAGTTTAGGTGGTAGAAAAGTTCAGTTCACTCCTTGAATAGAGGACTTAAGCAGTTCTGGTGTTATCTTACCATCTAAGTGTCCATATGATTAAAACCACAGAACAGGCCCAGTGGGATTTCTGTACTGTGAGAGACTACAGTGCCTCAACCCACTTTCCAATCAGCACATAGCATCTTAATGCTATCACATACCACTGGGAAGAGGACAGTCCACAGGCCCCAACGTTTGTGATATAGGATGTGTGCGAATCCCTGCAGCTCATCTTTATAATAGCCTGGGCCTGATTCTGAAGATCCTGTAGTCACACAAGTGGGGTGGGTACTGATATGAGATAAGAAGCAGTGTAGCAGTGAACTGAGATTCTGTGTTCACTCATGTTGCCCAAGTGGCCTAAATCATTAAAATACTACTCTCTAATATAATCTGGACAACCAGTAGGCACTCCAATTTGTTTGTTTGTTTGTTTTTAAACGAGTAGCTTACAAGAATTTTAAAAAGTGTTTATTTATTATTTATTTGGAGGAAGGGAGACAACACCTGGTTGTTCTGCTTTGACTGCAAAGTATCATGGTGCTACATTTATAGCTCCGCCACGTCATGGTACATGGTATAAAGCACTACGAAAGTGTATTGGCAAGTAGGTGAACTATTCCTCTGCATCTTTTCCTGCCTTGTTGTTAACGTAAGCTTGTTCATAAAGTCTTTCAGATAGATTTTTCCCTTTTGTATCCTTTCAGAGGAAAATTCAAGTTTTGTTAGCTTTGACAGTGCAAATACAGACTTTATGAATTGAAAATTTAATCATAATTAGGAAATAAATGACATAAAATATATTAACTTTGTCATTGAGCTTCACTGGAGAATTCCCGAACATGTGACATAATGATTTTTTTTATTTTTATTTTATTATTATTATTATTATTATTTTTTTTGGCTACTGTGCTTTGGACTAACGATAAAAAACTGCTCATGGAAGAAAAAACATGTAATTGGATGAGTATTTGTATGTATATCTTGGCTCTGACTCAGCAAATACGTGCCTAAATTTAAGTAGGTGAATAATCTTGTTTCCTTGGTTAGGAGCATGCTTAAGTACCTCATGAATTCGGTCACTTTGAGAAAGATGTATTGATGTTAATGTACCACAGGAAAGGAGCCAAAATGAAAGCCATGGAAGTAGGACGTTCTTGGACCAAGAAAGATGCTTATTTCTCTTTTTTATTTTTTCTTTCTTTCTTAAAACAATAGGGCACAACTTGTGTTCAGCCACGGTGGAGCACAATACTGTGCAGCTTTTAATGTGGAGGCTTTGATTCCCACATCCTCCCATCACTGACATGCTACCTTAATAAAACCCCAATTGGCAGGCCTTGTAGAGTTGTAGTAGAAAAAGTCCTCAAAATTCCCTGCCCTCCCTGCCAACACCCCCCAAAAAGCACTATTTAGAGATTAAGAAGAAATGATGCAAAAATGAAAAAGGCATCATCTATTTTCCGAAGTAGTTTGGCAGATGTTAGTAGAATCTCCTGCTCAAGCCAGTTAATCGTATATCCTCAAATATATAATCTGATTATGCTGATTAGGTGGAGAATAAGAAACATATACTTTCTATTTTTGTCTAATTAAAAGCTGCTTGTGAAGTCAGCTCTCTTTTCAGAGATCTTGCTTCACCTGGTTTAACAGAAAAACAAAATTGCTCTATACCTTGAAGTAGCTGCTTTTTGGGTGTACAGACATTTGGAAGTTTTCTCTTTTTGCCACCTTTATGGGTGAAAGGGAGTAGGAACCCCCAGAGGCCATGAGTAGTTTCCCTGCTGCCTTACCTTCATATCATAGTATCACAGTATTGTGCGAGTTGGAAGGGACCTTAGAGATCATCGAGTCCAACTCCCGGGATTCGAGCCCTCTGTGTAGCAGAGCGGCACTTCTACCCCCTGCTCCACAGCGGGGGATTCGAACCCGGGCCCCCTGGTGTTGCAAACGGGAATTCTACCGCTGCGCCACCGGAGGCACACCGGTGAGATTTCTATGTCTCTTTCTTTTTTTTTATGCTCCAGGTGAGATTTCTATGTCTCTTTCCCAGGCAACTCCCTCCAGTACTCCTGCTGAGGCATCTCTCAGGGGCAATTTCCAGTCTTACCATGCACACAGCTCAAGCTGTTATCATTTATTCTGGCCGTTACTTGGAGATGGCTGCTCTATTACTTCAACAGTCACAAAGTGGCTAAGTGTCTATAAACACAATCAACCTGCCACCAAAGACTGTGAGTGCACTCCAGCAATGATGAAGAAATAGACAAACATTTTTGCATTTTTGACTGGAGGCAGCCAGCAATCAAGGAACTGTGCTGGTCTGCAGCCAAAGCAAATAGGGAATTCCCTCAGATATTTTTTGTAAAATTAATCATGGGGCCATAATCAGGCTTGGCTCCATATTAATCATTGCAGTTGGCCTATTAAAATTCTCAGCTTTGAGGCTGATGCTTCCCAAGCTGTTTTCGGGATTGCATTACACTGTGATTGGGTTACAGTCATGGCAGCAGGATCAGGTGAATGGAGTTGTTTTTCCTGCCACTCTTTTCCCTTAATTGGACTGAAGATTCATGGTGCAGAATTTACCAGAACTGCCCTTTCCCATTGGGGATTTCATTTGTTCTCATGGAGAAGTTGCTGGAGAAGTAAAAGAGCTGCAAGTCAGTTTAGTCAGTGGTACAACAGTGCCTAGTAACTGCAGCAAGGCCAAGATTTGTTTTCTGCTTTTTGAATCATCTTTACTTTAAATTTTTCAGCCTTTTTTCCCTCTTGATTCCCACCTGTAAACATTTGAGTCATTCCAGTGTGTATGCTAACCTTCTGATTATTCAAGGAATCCCTTGTGAGCTGAAGAGGTAGCATCTTCCAGGTTCAGAGACATCGTCTCTGATGAGATATGCTATTGGTGCTTATACTGTGTGTTTTTCTTCTCTGGAGATATTTACCATCATGTGCAGCTCTTTAGTTTTAGCTTCATTTCCATAAAAACTCAAGATCTGGTGTGGAAAGAGACCATTCTGAGCTAGTAATTATCTGGCTCAATTTAAACATCAGGGAGATATTTTATGGTATTTTTTTGTGATTATCAGAAACTGGTTGTCTATATGAAACTGCTGGATTGATTCTTTTAGACTGAATGTTAGGATTCTACATATTGTTATCTTTCAGAAGCAAAAGAGAAATTCACCTTCTTGTGGTTCTTGTGGTCCCTAGATACCACCTTTAATTTGGGAAGGATCATTTCTTCTCTTGATAAGGCCTAATTCTCATTTGTTTTTGTCATTAAACCTAAATATATTCATCTTTGTACACAAGCATCTGTTGTCCACATAGGTGATTATTTCAGCTCAACAGCTATAATTGTCTTTATTCTAATGAAAGGTTGTGAATATGGAAACTATTATATGTCATTAAGGTAACATTGATGAATATTTTAGCAAAGATGATGACCGTATTCCCTAAGTGTCCTGGTTTTAGTTTGATATGGAGATGTAAAATATTTCTCCTTACCAGGTGGGAGGAAATTTGCCTTTCAGAAGATTGTTGCTTCAGCGTTTGATAGAAGACTTGCTAATGATAAACATTCTCAGGCTATACTTATTTTATAATTGCTATTTAGTGCAGATTGCTCTGTATGGGGGAATTCTATTGTTCTAACAACGTGTGAAAGTTATGATGCCGTGTGTAGCAAATGTTATTACCACGCTGATCCAAAAGGAAAGGACATTTATATAAAACAGTCATACAGTGCAGAGTTACAATGGTGACCACTAAGAAAAAACATTTAAAGATGTTTGATACCTAAGTGAAGAAGCCAGCCTTGATGATAAATGGACTTGCATTGAATGCTTTGTCTTATGATGAAATTTTAAGACCTCTTTGAATTGGCAGGCCTCCATCGAGGACTGGCTTTGGCTGAGACCTGATCTTGATGTTTTCTTTTCAGTTTTTCCCATGAGGGCAAGGCTTTGTGTATCCCACTAACTCAGATGATACACATGGCGGAGCTGGTGGCTGTCTGTATTAGGTTTCAGAGACTGAAGAGCAGACAAAAGCTTGTCTTTCAATTATGTTACCTTTCAGTGCCATTCTTCTAGCTCTTTTTGATAACTAGAGTTCATCACAGCCCTCTTCCACCATCACTCTGTCAAAGTCCTTAAAGCAATGCTGACTTGATGTGGTTAGCTGTAACCTACCTATTCTTCTGAGCTCTGGCTATCACAGCTTTTGTCAGGAAATGAGGGCAAGGGAAGATGATGAGATAGACTAATACCAGGCATAATAGAAACCTAGAAGTGATAGTTGGACAGTGTAGTATCCCAAACACTACTTATTTGCATGTAGTAAAAGCTTCAGTTTCAGTCTTCAGGAATAATTTAACCTTAAGCAATGGGAAACAATTCAATATGCTGTTAGTGAGTTGTCCAAGTGAAGATACATACGTGGAATTATTTTTTGAGGCTGTTGACTCTATGGACTAACAGAAAGTTGGTTAATTTTGTAAGGATCATGTTTTGAGCAAATTCCCAGCCTTCGAATGCCTGCAGCCAGACTTGTCCATATTTGTGGTATATTTGAGGCCTGGTGTTCCTCTTTGGGCCATATATTTTAAGAGGAAATGTTAATGGAAGGAAATGTTGCAGAGTAACAGTCCTTTCTGAAAGGCTCAAAGTCTTGTTTTTTCAGGGCAAGAGATGAGAATCCTTCTAACATTTACTCAGTTATAAATAGCTATGGGCAAACCTCTAAGGATGGATTCCTGGGAGATTGCATCAGGGTTTATTATTCCCAAAGCTGAATGCAGGCAATGATTTTCTTTAATTGTAGCATCTATTTTGGCATAGAGCTTTCCTTAAGTAGACAGCAAATAACTGTGATGTATTGTGATTTTTTCATTCCCCAGGTGCCTCTTATTTCTCTTCCTTCCCAGGAGAGAAGATGTGTTTTCCTTCTAATAATAAATGGCAGTTTGACACTAGGGGAAAATTTATTCTGAATGTTTTGATTCTCCAGACACAGCAGTGATAATGTAGGTTATATCCACATTCGACCTGTACAGATGCAAGGAAAAAGGGCAGCCTTGTGTAGGGAAGCATTTCAATGGGGTGCAGTAGACTTTGCTGTTAAAGAACTAACTGGTGTTGGGCAAAAAACTGTGTTTGTCCATAGCTCTCTTTCCTCTCTTTCAATATAGGAGAAGAATGTTACTTTTTGTTGAAAGCAGTTGTTTGGGAAAAGAAAAATATTACATTACTCTCAGCTGATAACAAAATCTGATGTCAGTGCTGGTAAATAGGTTATTTTCAGCTAGTTTACTTAACAGATGAATTTGCCTCCTACAGTGAAACTCAGCATCTTGCAGATGCTGGCTTTAAAAAACTCAACATGCAACTTACGTAGAACCAAAGAATTAACATGGAACAGAATGGATTCAAAAGCCCTATACTGCCTCAGTAAAGAGTCTGAAAGGCAGAACCTGAGCAATGCCTATATTTATAGACTCAAGGGTCAGCCTCTCCCTGCACATCGCCAGGGCAATAATAGCCAGATGTGAAATTTAGAAAATAATAAATAATAGTAATAATAAAAAAAAGCACAGCATTTATTCTTAGAGAAGTATAGTCACTGATTTCCTTTCTTTCCACATCAGAAAAGAATGGTAATTAAAATATATTTAGTACTAAATATGTCAACTAAGATCACAACTTGTACAAAAAGAAATCTTTTTCATACATTGACGATGTGATTTTGTATAGGTATGTGTTTTTCTATTACTGTTTACTGTAGAGAAAACAATCAAAATAAGCCTCTAGTAGTTATCAGGTATCGTTCCAAAATCCTGTAGTGTGGCACTTTCCTTTGTTTCAACTTTTGTAAGACATGTAATTAACTGCTTACAAAGTTGGGGCTGAACTCTATAGGGTGCCTTTAAGTTTAAGGAACCAAATAAATATCTCATGGTAGTTAAAAACTACCATGTTATTTACTGATGTGCCCTTTTTTCTTCCCTGAATTTTATTCTTATTTTTAATAATATACTACATCTGCGTTTTTAAATGGATGCTGCCCACATGTAAAACCTGTAATTATTAGCCAGTGTTAAAGAAAAAAGAGTTAAAAAATCACAGGGATTGAATGACTGATTTGCTGCTTTTTTGTTTGTTGTTAGTGCTATCATGTATGCTATACTCCTTCCAACCAAGGGCATGTGGCAGTACTGGAATCTGATGTACAATCACTTCTTGGGAAGAGACCATTCCTTATTAATATAATCCATAAAAGGCTTCCAAACTTCCTGAAGCCAGTCCCCTCTGTTTCCAAGTCTGCATATGATCTCATAGGAAATGATGTGGGAGAGGCCGGCTAGCCCTTTTGCGTAATCAAGGTGGCATTGTTCTTCTAATGCCTAAAGTGACTCATTTGGCTTATATAAGCTCGGTGATCCACTTTTTGTCTGTTGACAAATCCCTGTTATCAGAATTCACAATGATTTCGGTGGTGTTAGGCTTGAGAGTGAGAGGACTGAAGTATGACTTAAAGACCGGCTTTGATCATGTTATTCATTTGTGTTGCCATCCGTTTTTGTCTCATCTATTTAAAAAATCCTAAACTTTGCTGCTCAGCCGAATTTGAAAGAGGGAAATGCAAACACGTAACACAAGTGGACAAGGTTTATTTTGCTGTGGGTTCAGATGGAGGTGGGTAAACAATCTGCTCTGTGCCAAATCTCATAAATGGTGACAGTAGCAAAAAATGTTCATATAGATTGAATACTGCTGAAGCTGTAGTGCGTCCATTAGCTGTGGATATAGCGAAAGTATTTTCTTGTATCGGAGCAAGAGAATTGAGTAAACATCCTCTTTCTGCTGTGTTTACCTAAACACCAGAGTGCCTAATACAGTGCATGTTCTTTTATATCCTTGGGAAACCCAGGATTTCCTTAGTGTATCAAGCCCAAGAAGGGAAACACTCCAAGGCACTTCCATCTCTGAAAGCCTTGTATGGCAGCTAGTTTTAATTTTCATTGGCTGGAAAGAGAGAGCAAAAGTGTTCTGTGTTTTGTAGCCGTGTAGAAGTACAATTATGGTCTAGTTCATGTGAGTAGGTAGTAACTGCACCAGACTGAAATTACAGTGAGGCTAAACAGAGGGCTCTGTGGCACTCTGCTTACTGCAGAGTTGTTAAGTTTGGCAGTGAGCTCTGGGCTGCAGTCAAACGTCTTCTTAACCATATTAGGCTATATGGAAATTGGCCAACTAGCAACAGGCTTTTGATGTACTTATTGTTTGTGTGCACATATTTCATGTAGTAGACAGCCAGTGCTTTTAAGAAATTGCAGGTTTAATAAAATTTGTCAAATGGAACCCTTTAAATATTGTCATTAAATTTAGATAGTAAAAAAGGGCATTTCATAGGACAAGAGAACCAAAAGTTGACATTATTATAGCAGAAGTGCGTGACTCCCTTATGCTTTTCATCCAGCTATCTTCATCACTCTGTAAATCAGATCTCAATAAAAGTGTAATAGTTAAATTTTAGGCTGTTGTTCAGGTGAAAAATGAGAGTGCAGTGAACCCAACTGACTGAGGCACAAGCAGACCTGTTCCCTTTGGCAGACTCATCAAGGCAGAGTGAACAAGTGGATCGGTAGCTCTTTAAAAGGTTGCAGCATTTGCTCAGGTTTGGAAAATGGGGCTTTTTCCATCTGGGGCTGTCCACAAGGTCCACTGCTGCACTGTTTTCTGGAGAAAATGGGGGCAAAAAAAAAGAGTTTTTTAGTTTCCTTATCCCAAATAAGTTCTGGCATAGGATCTAACGTATATTTTCATAATTGTTCTTTGGGATAGTTAGAAGGGACAGGATTCACTCACAAATGTCCCAGTGTGGGACGTGCTCATTAGTACACAACAGGATGGTTTACTAGATGGGATAATCCTAATCAAAACTGATACTTGTACTAGGAGCAGAACAAAAGCAGTGAGCTGGACATGTCTGTAATGCCTCAGGGTTATGGATGTCTGAAATCCCTCCAACTGGAGAAAACATTTTTTCTTGGGAAATTTCAAAACTTCTTTTCAACTAAAAACATCAAAATTGATTCCCCCTCCTCCCCCCCCCCCCCCCCCCCTCAACATTTGGCTGACAATTTTTTGGTTCTTAAGGGACTAAAATTCAAAAAAAAGGAAATATTGATTAATACTATATCAAGTCTACATCCATAATACAGTATGTTTTGCTATTAAAATGATTTTTTGATCAATAAATGTTTTCCTAATTTTTTAACGTAATTCTACTATGTGTGATGTAGTTGTTCACTTTTGCTTTACTAAGATGATTCTTTGTTCTAATGCTCTTCTAATATGTGCAGACAGTTGTCACATCTACTACTCAAGATTAAGTCAGGCGATGCATCCTTAGGTCTTTCTAATCTCTCTCTGTAGATTAGTCCCTCTCTGCTTGCTTAGCATTTTTATGGCTCTCCTGTGATCTTCCTTGGGATTGTTGTTATCACTCAGGAAATGAGTATTCCAGGTGTGAGCACCACAGAGCTGCTAGGACTATTACCTTTCTGCCCTGTGAGGTTGCCTTTATATTTAATACTAATACTAATATATTTAATATTGCTTGGTGTCTTTCTGCTACCACTTTTGCACTGATTTGATATGTACTCTGAAGAACCTGAAATATACAAGTCTAGCTTTAAACCTTTTGATCACTTTGATGGCAAATGTTGACAACATTAAAAGATGCAGAAATGGCTGGAATGTGCTCCGAATTTGTAGCTAAAGTCAGGGCTATGCTGTTAGGAGGCTGGAATCATCGTGTGAGTTCTGGTCCTGTTTTGTGTCAATGGTGTGTGATCTTATACACGTCATTTAACTTCTTGCCCCCTGTGTCCATATGTGCTAGAAGATAACATTATAGTAGCTTCATTTTGTAGGGTTGCTGTAAGGGTCAGCTTAAGTTTGTATGTGGTCTGGAAAATAATACAAAGAACTGGAGATGTAAAATATTTAGGCAAAAGGCTGCTACAAACCACATTTCTTTACCTGTGAGCTTAAGCTGTTCAGATTCAAGGAAACTGAGGAGCGCTATTCTATTCACGCATAATCATTTATCAGCTTGTTTGCTAAAATAATAGAAAAAAATAAAACAAATGAAGATGATAAATGTATAGTGGCCTGTCGAGAATATGGTTTAGCATATCCAAATTTGCTTTGTTAATTTGCTCAGCTGTCACTTTTTATTTTGAGAGGTCTGCACAACACATACAACAAGCGAGTGAAAATCTTGGAAAAGGAAGCAAGCCTGTCTTTTGTTTAGGTGTGGTTATATCAGTGCAATATTTTAAAAAAAAAATATGACAGAGCAAGGAATGGAACATACATAGAATAAAATGTTAGTTTCACATTTACTCTGAAATCGTATCAATGATGACATGTCAATAATGCTGCTTCTGAACCTAGGCTGATAATCCATTCCCTGGCACAACATCTGGTTTTACTTGATTAGAAAAAACTGGGATATAACTCTGCTCTATGAAGCAGACACAGCCAAAAGAAAGATTTATCCAGCTCTCCTCTGCCCACTGACTTTGTGAAATACAAGGTTGAAGTTTTATTTATTTATTTATTTATTTATTTATTTCCACTGCAAAAATATCCAGTTGTTGTTAATTTGTGAAGAGTTGGTGTTATTGGTGGTAGATACCTGCTGAGTAGTTCTATGATGACTGTAACATATCTGAGAGCCTGTCTGGTTTGTGGGAAATCAGGTGGTGCAACACTTAAGAGAGTTGAGAAAGTTGCAGTGATGGTTGGTGAGGCTTCCAAACACATCAATGATCTGTGACTTTGGAAGTGAATGTTCTGAGATGGCTAAAGATATGTTTAATAGGGGGGAAAAATAGTTTCCTTAGAGATGCTTCAGGTGTGTATAGCTGCTTATAGTCTGGAGACTCGAAGATTACAAAACTAGCTGGGTGAATGTTAGAGCCCAAGCGGCTGTTTTTGCTGTAGACTGGAGTCCTAAGTGAGGACTGAAAGGTGTCTGAAAGAACTGAAAATTCAAGGAGGATGTGTTAATTGCATCAACTCTTGGGAGAGCAAGGAGACAGTTCTGCTGCATTCCCCACAACGCATCAGATGAAGACAAAATAGAAGTGCAGCCTCAGTGCTGAATTCACTCCTAGCAAATAGGGAGGGAATGGAGATGATAGAAACATTTCTGTTAGTTCCTGTTTTATTTCTAGTAGAGAAAGGAGCTCCCCTGCTAAAGGATTCACCTATATGAAGTGAACATATCTGTGACAGTAGAAAGATGCTTGCTCACAGAGAATTCAGATCTGTTCTAAGCCTGCGCACAAGTTTGGATGATCTGGCTACAGCATAAACCCAATCTTCAGAGGCTTCAGTGAATTCTAAACAAAACAGCAGGAGACTTGAGGGTTTTATTTGTTTTTCTAGAGGTGAGCCAGCACTACAGATCTAAGATCTGGGTGTGTTTTGGAACCAACCTCTAATTTCATGTGTATAAAATGTTGGTAGTTTGAATTGAGTCTGGCCCACTTATGTTCTCCTTGGGACAGAATTACGGTGTTGCTTTGATAACTTTTGTCTGAAAACCTTCTTTCATATGTCTCACTGTGTCATGTAATGTAAAGTGAACTGAAGAGTTACTAACATTTACATTGTGTTCAGGGAGAAGTCTTCCTAATGCTGTATTTTTTTCCCTCTATCTCTTCCAGAATTTTAGTTTATCAAATTCTTAGCAATGTTATTAGTGGCTTGTATATGAAAGATTTTGTTTTATGACTTAATAAAATGTGTAGGGGTGCCTGTGAAGTTAAGGGTGAGCAGATCTCCTACTCCAGAGTGTAAGCTGAATGCTTTGGATTTGGAGAAGAATTCACCTGTCTTATCCTGCTTGTTATTGCACAATTGGATAGGTGAATCATGACTTTATCTTATGAATATTTCATAGCCACTGTTGGGATCAGGATGCTCAGGTTGGTAAAGTGGCTGCTACAATTGATATCTCTGGTGTTACTCTTATGATCCAAATAAAACAAACAAGCCTGAAAAGGAATACTATAAATTAAGTACGCAGAGAAATTCCAGTGAAATTGTTATCAGTTAGGGAGAGATTTTCATAGGCACGAAATGGTCACTCATTAAAATCAAGTCTAGTAACTGTCCATTGTATCTCTTTTATGTTCCTTGGAATTTTCATGTTCAGATATTTTTGCTCTATGGAAAAGAAACTGAGTTAATGAGCTTTGAAAATCTACTCTTGACAAAATAATAATAATAATAATAATAATAATAATAATAATAATAATAATAATAATAATAATAATAATAATATAATAGCTATCTCAATCTGGCATTAGAATGGAGTTTTTGTATATTGCTTTAGTTGTTATCTGTGGTTAATACAGTGTCCATAATCAGAGTATCTGGGATTTTGGCTTTGTTACATCACTGATTTTTGATAGCTTTTGGCTACAAGGATATGCTGACTTGCCAGAAGAGCCTTTAGGAATTTTTCTCTGCAAGTGCTTCTGTGAAGAAGGTAATGACTATGCATTTCCTCTTCCTTCTGGTGGTCTTTTGAGCTCCAGCTTACTTTTGTTGCTGTTCAAGACGCACATGTAACATTTATATTGAAATCCTGGCAGGCTGTATTACAAAAAACAAGTTCTAGATTGGAGAAAATATTGGCAAGTAACATGGTCTGTCCTGTTAGCCCAAACCAGATGTTAGTAATGAAACGATTTTTGACTGGTGCACTCTGTTCTGAAAGTTTCCCATGAAGAGCTTTACAAGTTTCTCTCAGTTGACCTGTAATGGTGTTTAATTATCCTTCTCCACACATGGTTTCCCCTAGTATATATATATGTTTTTTAAAGGAAATTGATAATGTCAGGGGGGACTGACTGCCCATCTAGTCTTGCCTCTCGTGGATGTGAAGATGTTATAATTCTTTTCTTCCTTAACATATGTGAAGGTGCTTACCTTGTATTTAGGCTGACCAAACATTCCAAATCCTACATGAAGACTGTCACCTAGATCTATCATAACTTTCGCTGTCCTCTTCTGGTCCATCTTCTAATTTGTCCACAGCTTCCCTGAAGTGCAGATGAATTTGTGAATCCAGCCAGAACCTGAACAGTACATGGTGGAAATAGAATGCTGTTTGTCATTGCTGTGATTCCAGCCAGACAACATTTTCCCTGAAATGGGATACACTATCAGCAATGTGTGTTGGGTTTTATTTATCATTTTAAGAATTAAGAACTACTCTCTCATTTTCTAATTCACTATCTAGTGTTCGTGAAGCCAATAACTGGGCTAATATCATGACTTCTGGGGAGCTCTAGCCTATGCATTTAAAATTTTCTAAGATGAAAATCAATTTTTTTTTTTCGTAGTTCCCATCTTTTACAGGATTTTTGAGCTATTAGTATATATACTGCAGTGTATATATGTATATTAGTATATATATCCAATAAAAAAATCTTAATCTCTTTGATCAAATAACTTTGTCTGCCTAATATGCTCAATCACATCATGACCAAGTGGCTTCAGAAGAGATATTAAGCTGAAAACAAAATGGACTGAAATAAGGAGGCAAGCCCTGGAGCAAGGAGGGAAATGCATGCATGCAATACTTCAGTGAGTTCTTGAAAACAGTTAGGAGAGCAGCAATTAGAGAAATGCCTTGGGAGAACAGGATGGATCTGGAGCCAAGTTTTCTAGCACCTATGGGTGTGCTTCATATTCATTTTTACTGTCTGGTTTTAGAAATCTTGAGAACAGGCAATACTGTGACGGATGAGCAAACATGCTTTATTGGAAGTGGAGTGAGTCCTGTGGCAGACCTCATGTTATTAGGGTAAAAGCCATGCACATAAAAATCCATCCCCACAGGAGGAACAGCTTATAGATGAGGTGCTTGCTACTCTAATCTTTGTTTCCCCTCAACTGAAAGACTGTTGGCATCACTGAAGTGAATTTACTATAGCAGTGAAATAATCATCCAGATTTCCTTACATTTGGCCTCCTGTAAGTTTCCAAGACACTCAGATGAATACTAAAAAAGATGACAACTCTTATCAAATACACTGCCTGAAGTAATAAGCTGACCAGTGTGCTTGTAGCAAAGAAATTGTCAGTTCCTAAAATCCCTTTGTCTTGGTGTGAATATGCTGAATTTAGAATCACAACCTTGTATTGGAAGGTTCCCGTGTATTCTTTAACTATTCATTCAAATTAAACCAAATTTTTCTACTTTGTATAAGAAAGGATGAAAAAAAATGTATCATTATAACTAAACAGTAGAGAAAAAAAGCTCCAGAATTTACCAGTATTTACCTTTAAAAATATCAAACTTTACTTCTAAGGATGGTAACTGATACCCTGTAGACCTTCACTGTGCTCGGAAGAGGAAATAAATGATATTTTAAAGTTTCCTATGCACCGATTCAGGACATCTGTTTTTATGTTCATCGCCTTGTCTTTCTTTTTCAAAACATGCATTAAGTTTTCCATCTGAAATTAGGAGTGTCTTGTGCACATTGCTGTGTTATATACATAGACCATTTGAGCTTTTACAAACTGTTAATTGGAAAACCATGGAAATGTGAAATAGGCTTTGAAATACGTTTTATGTCGGGATCTCTATTATAATAAAGACACTGGAAACTGTCAGTATTATAAAGGTAAATACTTGTTTTCCTCTTCACAGTCTAACAGGAGTGTACACACATAAAATATTTTCTTAATAATGTAATATCTCATTTATATAGACTTAAGAAAATAAATCAAATGCTTTCCTTTTCCTTTCCCACCCTTTCCTCTGGGGCATTGTTATTTTGTGTGCATATTTGATCTGAACCAAACCCAGGGAACTGAAGCTCTTTTTTTTCCACTGGCTGGATAGGTTTTGGTCATTTCCCCAAGTCTCAGGCACGTCAGCCCTGTCACTTTTCTTTCCTCAGAACTGTCTTTTAATTCTTTTCACTGTTAGGAAGTCATAATGGATATTCAAGGAACATTTAGACAACACTGTAGAAGCTGAGGTCCCCCTTTTACTAGTAGGTTATGGTTCAATGATGAAGTAAATTGTACATTAGTGCTCCTAATAATTGGTAAGAAATATTGTAGTTGGATGGTGTAATGCAGCTCTGGTATAAACTCTCTACTGGTTGAAACTGCTAGCAAGCAAACTGACAAGTTAATTTTACGCTGGCAAGATTTTTGGTGGATTGAGTGTTGCTTATGTTTGCAAAGCTTAGATCTTGTATAAGACTGTAATGCTCTGCAGGCAAAAGGACAAAAATATGATCACGGGTGTCTGAATTTGCAGTTTTTGATACATTTCTTCATAAACCTACTGATTTTGAAATACGAGTCTTGAGTAACTAGTCAGCCACAGTTATGAACTCTATCTACTTCCTTCAGAATTACAGGTGAATTAGTGTATTCTCAAGAAAAAGCATGTGAATGAAATAAACCGTTCTCAGTTTTCATCTTGTATGAAGCATGATTTAATCTCTGCCCTTCATGCATGTAAACACATATTAAAACCTTGGTGTATGTTGTTGATAGAATATTTTTAATACTCATTTGGTTATGCAGCATCTGTCTACTGATGAAATCTGATCAGAATGAGGAAAATACACATGGAAAAAGGCAAATAGTTTGTGGTGTTTTTTGACCAACAAGAAGACCTTGGATACTAGTATTTAGTCTGTGATCTTGAATTTTATGGATATGTCCGTTAGATTAGGACCTCAGTGTTACCAGAAGTCATTACTTGTCTGTGCTGGCAGTAATGACAGTGATACTGGGAAAAAATGGGTTTTCTAATGGGATTTAGATAAAGTTGACTTTAGAGTTGAATGCTATGGCTCCAGTAGATATGTCTCGGCCACAGGTTTTTCCTGATTCTCTAAATATAAGCAAAGTGAAATCTGCTAAAACTCACTGACACTTTAAAAATTTCTGTGATGGGGTACAACTTGGCAAGTAGAAAGCTGGACTGCATCTTAGAAGACTGAGGTTATCTTGGACAAGTCACTTTCTCTTGGTTTTGGACCTTTTCATTCTCTTATGTGGGAGCTGAATAGCTTGTGTTCATTCCCTGAGATTTGTTCCTGTATTGTCTCACTGAGGCTGAGCACGCAGCAGCAGAAAGAGTGTTTCAGCACGTTGTTACTGAGCTCTTCATTGCTAGGTGGATTGCAGAGTGCTGGCTCGATTCATTCTGAAGCTTATATAGCAATGAGGCTGCCTTTGGCTAGTACACTGGATACTGCCTATTTCATGGTTGGTTAGCTGGGTTCGTACAGCTTTCTGTAAAACATGCAATTCTAGAAATTTATGGGTTTGAATGAGTAACCAGTTACACAGGGCAAATGGCGCTGTCTCCGATTACTGTATGAAGGGAAGTTTGGGTTTACCACTAATTGCAGATAAAAATTAATATTTGCAAAGGAGACACATATGATTTATTTGTGTTTTCTGTTTCCATAATGAAATTTCCTTCAGGTTTATGTACAGTCATTTGGAGGAAAAAGCGTAGGTCTGTGGCTCATTAGTTTCTGGTGGTTGTCACAAACCATTAATCAATTGCCCCTTTTACCAACGTAGGCCCTAATTCAGCAAAGCATTTAGGCATATGCTTAACTGCAAGCATGTGTTTCAAAGCTCTTTGCTAAATCATGGCTTTAATGTGGTTCAATCTTGCCACATTTCCTTCCAAGTCTACGGTTACCTTGAAATGACAGCTCAGGTGCCATGTACCTTCCTCTCACCTGTTTTTCTATAAAGTGACAAGCAAAAGAAAAAGTGAGTAAAATTTCCCTCTACCCCCTTTCCTCCATTCCCTTCAAATCATACCTCGATCAGAGGCTTCTGTACTTTATAGTATGGCATGTGAAATGGTATCAAACCAGGAGCTTGGAGGGCAAAATAAGGGGAAAGTAGTTTCTGCTTGATGGTTTTGAACTCTCTAATTTTGCTAAAACCCACTATGTACAGGAAAGGAAAAGGTAGCACAGCTCTGTTCTGTTATAACTGAGTGGTACCTGGTATGCAGGCTTGCTGTTATAAGTCTAGATAGTACATCTTAGTCTACAGAGTAGATGCATTCAAAATGAAGGGGGCTTGAGTTTAATTTTCCCAAGCCCTTCTACGCATGTAATAAATTGCCACGGTGCCTTCTAGTGGGTAAGAGAGGTCAAGTTTGAGGTTATGTTCTCAGTCCCAGTCTTGTCTACTTCAGTGCAAAAAGAAAGCAATCTAACTACAATTCCAGATTTTTCCTGACAGAGGGAGCATCCCAACTGGTATAACACCAGTGTAACTTGTCTCGGTGTCCACCGTCTCTATTGTTACTCCAGAAACAGTCTGGAAGGCCAAAGAAACTGAGGATTTTCCTCTTACATTGATTTTACGTGGCTCATAAGTCAGTGGAAATGATTGAGATCTGTCAGAAATTTCAGCCATTGCTAAACCAGTGTGATTTTTATGTATCAACCAGCAGGAGATTGGATGACTTGGAAGCAAAGGGAGCCAGTCCTACAGTCCTTTCAGTTTTTGTTTGACAGGGCAGAGTGTTTTTTTCCCCTTTTGCATCACAAAGACACAGTCCTTACTGACTTTGCAGTCAGGCTGCTGCCTGTTGAATCATCAGCTCACAGTTTGATGGGCATAATTTTCCTTCGGATTCCCTCTGGAAAAAGGTTGGTTGGTGCCACTCAAACTTGTTTTGCTTATAAAAACCTGACATCATCTTAGCCTAAGGTAGTATGTGGGAAGGAAAATGACTTCATTGATTTGTATTTCCATTTTCTTCCCTCTTTATTTGACAGCAACAAGAGCACATGATGGAAGCCTGCCATGTAACAAGGCCTTGCCATGTACATGACACAGATGGAAATGGCAACAGAGCTTTGCCTTTCACACTGAAGCAAAGTCTCCATTGCTCATAATGGACCCTTTTCATGACTCTAACATGCAGTCACTAGTTCAGCATAAAAATTTTTGCTTGCTGCCTTTATGTCAGTATTTTCTCTAAATTTATTCTGGAGAAAAGAATCTGAAATGCTACAATATCTTTATTGAGTTCATAGTCTTATACTCCACATTTGAAGAACTGAAGAACTGTTAATAATGAAAAACATACCTGAACTTCAGACTTAACATCAGACCAGATAAAAATGAAAGGGCAGCAGGGGAGAAGGACAGAGGAAAATCCCCACCCCTAAACTCATTCCAAACCCTTTCCACAAGTTACATGGTGGAGCTTGGCAGAGAAGTCTTCTCTTGAGTCTCAGCATACAGCTTTCTTTTGTTGGTAATAAAAGAATGTCTTTCAAAAGAATGGTTTTCAGAGGCTCTAATGGAGCTATAGTAATAATGGTGGCAGTGACTGTCTCCTTAGCTTGCTGTTCCTCTGGACCCTGAATAACATTGTTAGTCTACCAGTAGCGGAAACTATTTGACAGAGACCTCTGCTGCTCCTCTAGCACTTGTTTCTGAGACAAGAAAAACCAGATCACTGTGGTGATTTCTTCAGTTTGGAATGTCTTCCTTTGGTTTTAATTTTGGAAAGTTCATAAGCAGTGCTAATGGAAGTTCTAATGATTCTCAGTTTTCTTTCACAGATTGATCATGTTGCTTGGAATTCCTAGGTTTTTTTTGTTTGTTTGCTTGTTTTCTTTTTTATTGTAGGGGAGGAGACTTCGTATATGATATCTCTGTTCTGTGGCTTGTTGAGTACCAAATATTTGTGCTCCTGTCAGGAGCAAAAGCTGGAGGCCTGGAGGCTCTGTGTAAGGAAAAGTCAGTCCTTTAGCCTCTATGTGTATACCACTTTGAAATAGACATATACTTTGAAGGAGACTGGTGACAAATGGTGTCCCTCAGCGGTCAGTATGAGACCATTGCTCTTTAACATCTTAATTAATGACACTGGCATTGAATGCGCCCTCAGCAAATTTGTGGATGACATCAAGCTGTGGTGTGGTTGACACTCCCAAGAGATGGGATGCTACCCAAAGAGACCTAAAAAGGCTCAAGTAATGGGCCAGGAGAACTAGGAGAAGTTCGATAAATCCAACTGCAAGGTCTAGTGTCTAGGTTGCAGCAACCCTCCTTATCACTACAAGCTGGGGGGATATAAAGATGGAGCACAGTCCTGCAGAAAAGGACTTGGGGGTACTGGTGGAAGGGAAACTGGACATGAGCCAGCAATGTGCCCTCACAGCCCAGAAAGCCAATTGTACCCAGGGGCTGCATCAAAAGAAGCATGGCCAGAAGGTCAGGGAGGTGATCCTGCCTCTCTGCTCTGTGCTGGTGAGACCTCACCTGGAGCACTATGTCCAGATGTGGACCTTTTGGAGTGTGTCCAGAGGAGGGTCACAAAAATGATCCCAGAGATGGAACACCTCCCCTACAAAGACAGGCTGAGAGGGCTGGGGTTGTTCAGCCTGAAGAAGAAGAGGCTCCAGGAAGACCTTAAAGTGGCCTTTCAGTATCTAAAGGTGTGTGTGGGGGTGGGTGGTAATAAGAAGGAGGCAGACTCTTTAGCAAGGTCTCATGTGACAGGACAAAGGGAAATGGTTTCAAATTAAAAGAGGGAAGATTTAGACCAGATATAAGGAAAAGATTTCTTATGATGAGGTTGATGAGGCACTGGAATAAGTAGCCCAGAGAGAAGGGTACCCTGTCCCTGGAGACACTCAAGGCAGGCTGGATGAAGTTCTGAGTAATCTGATCTAGCTGTGGGCATCCCTGTTCATTGCAGGGGAGTTGGACCATATGGTATTTAAGAGTTCCTCATAACTAACACAATTCTATGACTCTGTGATACTTTGCTACTTAAGAATCCTTGCTCTAGTGAAAGCAGCACCTCTGAAGAAAGGGATTATTAGTAGCAAATAGTTTATTGATTTGTTGAGATAAACCATACAGACCTATGAGGTGCTGATCATTTGCTGATGGTCCTGGAAACAGTGTCTCCTTGGTTATCCATAGAGATCTATTATCTATGGTGACATTATGCAGTGATGAAGGGGATCTGTACTGTGATTTATTTTCCTCAACTTTAAAGTAGTGGAGCTCTAAAAATGACTAATGAACCCTTCAAGGTTCATATCTATGACCTAATTCATATGTTTAGAAATCTTGTCTTCCTCTTAACTATAGCAGAAAGTTGAGGGTTGCTGATCCAGAGAGCATTAGGGGCCAAAGCAGAGACTCTGGACAAGATCCAGCACAAATAGCTGCATTCCAGTGAAAACAGAAATCAGATGTACAGTGCATATGATAGTTTAATTGGCCAATGCTATTTACCATATGTTAATTGCAAGTTGTATTGTAAATTATGAGGTTGATTATAGCAATAATTAGAACAGATTTGTGTAAGATGCTGAGCAGTTAAAAAAAAGAAAGAGGAAAGATCTGGTAGAAACATTTTTATCTCAGTACCATTGAAATTTACTCTTTACAACAAAACTTTGTTAATGTTCACTGTTCACATCCTCAGCTGCTGCAAATTCTAAATACAGGACTATTTTCCAATAGATAGATTGGTTACAACCTAAAGAACTGACATGTAACTAGCGGTGTTCCCCAGAGGTCGGTGCTGGGTCAGGTCTTGTTCAACATCTTCATCAGTGACCTTGACAAGGGGATAGGGGCCACCCTCAGCAAGTCTGCTGATGATACGAAGGTGGGAGGATTGACTGACACACCTGAAGGCTGTGCTGCCATTCAGCAAGACCTGGACAGGCTGGAGAGCTGGGCGGTAAGAAACCAGACGAGGTTTAACAAGAGCAAGTGTAGAGTCTTGTACCTAGGGTGGAATAATTGCATGCAACAGTACAGGTTGGGGGATGACCTGCTGGAGAGGAGCTCTGCAGAGGGAACCTGGGTGTCCTGGTGGTCAACAGGTTGGCCATGAGCCAGCAGTGTGCCCTTGTAGCCAAAAAGGCCAATGGCATACTGAGGTGCATTAAAAAGAGCATGGCCAGCAGGTCGAGGGAGGTGATCCTCCCCCTCTACTCTGCCCTGGTGAGGCCTCATCTGGAATACTGTGTCCAGTTCTGGGCTCCCCAGTACAAAAAAGACAGGGATCTCTTGGAAAGAGTCCAGCAGAGGGCCACAAAGATAGTGAAGGGCCTGGAGCATCTCCCCTATGAAGAAAGGCTAAGTGAACTGAGTCTGTTTAGCCTTGAGAAAAGAAGACTGAGAGGGGACCTGATCCAGGCCTATAAGTATCAGAGGTGTGGGGGGCAAAGTGGCGAGGCCAGGCTCTTTTCAGCAGTGTGTGTAGACAGGACAAGGGGAAGCGGACAGAAACTGGAGCATAGGACGTTCTGCATGAATGTGGCCAGGAACTTCTTTACAGTGAGGGTGACGGAGCACTGGAACAGGCTGCCCAGGGGGGTTGTGGAGTCTCCTTCTCTGGAGATATTCAAGACCTGTCTGGACGCCTACCTGTGCGACCTGGTGTAGGGAACCTGCTTTGGCAGGGGGGGTTGGACTTGATCTCTGGAGGTCCCTTCCAACCCCTACAATTCTGTGATTCTGTGATTTATTTCTTCAGAAATCTATATTTTTGTTTCTACCAAGTAAGCTGTGTACCGACCAAACCAAGTTCTTGCCTGTCAAACTCATTTTGGAGCATAAGAGCAAGGCATGGGTGGTCTGTGGAACTAAATAAACTCTTCCACAATTTCATGATCAAGGCTTTTCAATTAAGCCCCATTTTGTACCTTATTTTACTTTATAAGGGGCTAATAAGTGATCACTGGAAGTAATAGTCAAGTTACTGAAATGATTGATGTATCTTATGGATACCAGTGGAAGACAACATTGCTCATTAGTAATAATGAGCAAACCACTAACATGCTGATTTCTATTAAAGAATATATTCTAGCCCATTATAAATTATTTATGACTAGAACCTTGATAACTCTTTGTAGCTTGTTTATTAATGTTTAATATTAGTGTTATCTCTGGTTTGTCTTTAGTTACTTCACACTGAGGGTAGAACTGCTAGCATATTAATGGAGTCTGTTATTCTTAACAAGATATTGAAAATGCTACTCCTGGTGCATACTAGCAGGCACAAGAATTCTTGACATTTGCCACCACACTTGCCTTCTACCACAGTTCTGATGTTTCCTTTTGTGTTTAAATTGGAAAGAAGATGACATTCTGTACAAGTTTTACAGCCAGGCAGTCACCCAGTGCCATGTGATTATAACAAGCCTTCTAGATGTACCAGCAGATATGGAAAAAAAAAAAAAAATAAAAAAAAAAATTCATACAATCCAGTGGACAGCACAGGTTACATTGAGAGACTGATTAATCTCCCTTCTCTTAAAGTGGAAGGAACTTGAAGCAGGGGAAATTGCTGTGTTGAAGAAGAGGCAACTTTGATTTATGTCATCTTCAAAGTGTTTGGACTTTTGGTCACACTCTGAGCTCTCAAACTGAAATAACTATGTCTCCCCAGGGATTTGTAAGGGCTTAGCTGCATCTGTTCAGAATTGTACCTCTCATTGAAGTAGTTCAACAATCCCTTCCTAGAAGAGACTGTTTGCATACCAAGCAAAAGCTGCACGTGTAAGGGCTAGCTTGAACTGGTTAGACTTTCCATGCTGTTTTTCATCTTTCTGGTCTAGGAAGGAAGCACACATAGATGGTGTGGACCACAGGTAGCCAGCTTTGGAGATGGCACCAGGGAGAAGAGCCACAGGGCACCTGAAAATAAAAAGCACCACCATGCCTGCTAAGAATAACCACCATGTCTCTGAACTAGGGCAGACATTTGAAAATGGTGACAAATCAATCTCCAGGAAAATCTGCACCTATGGGAATAGGAATAGAATCATTTTCATGATCGTTGGCCATAAAACTAGGAGAGCTTGGTTTACAATTGATCTGTCTCCTTCTGAATCTTAGGCAGATCTCATGGAAAAAGTGTAAATAGTTCAAGAATTGAGATTTCATGTCAGAATGTAAATATACATATCATTTACCACTTCTGAAGGTACTTGGGTAATACTTTCCTCTTCAAAAGAAAGGAGAAATTAAATAAATATCTACTTTTGAATGCTGTGTCTTGATTTCAAGAATTCCAGTGCAGCAACAGCCTTTAAGACTATGGTACATGTGGAAATATTAAATTATAAATTTTTCAGCTTTCTCGTTGATGTTTAGATTCATCTTGAAGTGAGGATGTTGCATGGTTTGGGAGGCTAACAAATTACAGCCTCTACAGCGAGTAAATAGATTTTTAACCATGTATGATCTTCAAACATTTGGTGAAATTGCAGGTGATCCTACTTGCAGTTCTAATAGGGCACTAATGATAGTCTTAACTTGGGGCTTGTCTGAAGGTTCTGCTCTTTTTTCCTTTCTTCTCCCCCCCCATTATTTTAATTGTTTATGTGTAATTTTTGGCTGGATAAACAGTCTATTCAATCTCTATAAAGGGTGTGCTTTGTTTGTGGTTCAAAAAAAGGAAGTTGTCAGCAACAGGATTGTTATTTCTAGCAGAGACAGCAGTTTATCAACATCTATTTCATTTGTCACTGCTCTCTCTCCCTTTTCAGAGAATACCCCTGAGAGAATTTGACATAAACCAATTTTGTGTTTCTAAGAAGTGAAGCCTTTTTCTTTAGTAGAAAGTTGCTATTTTTTTCTGTTTAAAAAAAAAAAAGAAGTAAAAAAATAGCTGGTTCACTATTTGAAACACTAGGAGGCCTCCATGTAAGTTCTTCATTCATAAAACAAGTCTGAGACTATGTACAAATTATTTATTCTTCCTTTGTTACAATCAACCTATTGTAATATAAAAATAGGAGCTATTCCTTTCTTCACAGGGCTGTTACAAAATTGAAAGCTGTGCATCATTCTGTGTTGCAATGGACATCATATGTATGCCATAGACAGAAACTCACAATTTACGGTGGCTGAATGTTGACTGAAGTTGATGAGTGAGACATTTGTGAGTCTGTGTTGCAAGAATCCATACAAACAGCCAGATGATATATCGCCTAAAGCCCAATTTGTGTGGAATTTCAATTACGTTCCATTCAAGCTGGGATGCAGAGAGCAATGCTAGGTATGGAAGAAGTGGTTTGCTACAAGCTAAAGCTACCACCCTGCTCTGGCACTCTGGATGGAAAATGCAGGGAGTCAAGATCAGTTCAGTCTGTTTCTAATCAGGCTGGTGTAGCTGCCATTGCCATTACCACTACTAGATCAGCTTTGTAGACCAGTGGAAGATTTTGTTCTATGAGGCTAATAACCCAATCTCAACATTAAATTCACTTGGGAAAACTCATAGTTACTTGTTCAGTTGCCCCTCCCCCCTCCCCCCACAGATACGTTCTAGAAATAGATAATCACTCAGATGGGAGCATATTATTAGTTTTCAGTCTTGCTGCCAAATGGCTGAATTTGACATGTCACATAGTAGGGTAATTTCTGCAGCACAGAGTCGGCATGCTAGGCATTTCACTGCAATATCAAAGTCTATGGGAAAAAGCTGAGAAGCACTGTCTGGAGGAATTATGTTGGCCATTCCAAATTCCAGCTAAGGTATCCCTAGATGATAATTATTCAGAAAGTTTCTGCTCTCTAGTGGGTAAAAGTCAAAATTAGAAAAATATCTGAGATGATGAATGGCTTGGAGGAGAACAATCTAATTGTTTTGACAAAAGCTGTTTTGTCGATTACGCTCAGAGCTACAACACCGGCAGTACATCTGACAGTAAATCTGCTTGAATTCCTTCCCTGTTAGCATGCGGGCCTCTTTTCTAGATGCAAAATCAAACTATGGAGATAATCTGACCTTGTTGTTTGAAGAGGAGGCAAGCAACACTGAGGATACAAAAAACATAAGAATAATGTAGTAATATCATCAGTGTAACACCATGCAGTTTAGCCAGCCTTAGTCTTAAAGCTGTAAGATCTGTTTTGAGTCTCCAGTATGATGGCCCAGCTCTAGTTTATTGTTAAGCTCTTACCTGCTAGCTTGTTCTCACATTGGTCTCATTCTCTCTGTGCCAACTGTTCTTCCCATTGTTTTCATCTTTGATGCTTCTGTATCCCTGCCACTCTTCCTCTGCTTTTTTCACATTCTGTTTCCCAGCACCTTAGTTTTCTACTTACACTACATTGCGTGTTTTGAGTGCGTTCTTTTCCAAGCATAGGGCAGACTTCTCTCTGTAACTTTACCTCCTGTCTGCTTTTTTACTCAGCTATGACTGAGAAAATTATTACTAGTCTGCATAAAGTAGATGCAGTTTGTGATAGGTGGGATGGTTGTCCAGGTAAACCACTGGGATGACGGAGAAATTTCCTTTCTATAAATAGTGTTGTATCAAAACAAATGAAGCTCTACTGGTGACAACTTAATGTCAGTGTCACCATGTGATGTTCTGGCAGTATAAGTCTCTGCTGTTCTCCTCTGAGAAATTGTTACTTGGCATTCTCTGAATGTGTGAAGCGAGGCATTGCTTTGTATATGAAATACTTCAGTCCCATATTTCCAATTGGACTGCAATGTGAAGATGGAACATATTCAAACGGGAATAATATTCTTTGAAATGTGGTTTTGTTATATTATGTGGTAGGAGAAGTGAGTGGAGTGGGAGAGTATTGTTTGATTTGATATATTTCTACAACATAAAGATCAAGGAAATCCTGAGGCTGACAGGAGGGTTCTGTTTTAAAATAAGAAATACATAAAATTTAACCATCGGTCTTCTTGAATTCCACTTAGTGAATGAACCATGATGTCTGATACTTGACTGTTTATTGGTCTAATGCAACCCCTATAGAAAGCTTTCTCTGCACAAATGGCATCAAGAAATAAGATTAATAAACTCTCCCTGAGTGTTGTTAACAATGAGAGCTGACAATAGACAACATCAACTAGTTTCCCATGAGAAAAAAAGAAATATCAAAGGGCTGTAAATAGCATTCCATTTTCTGTTTGCCAGATGAAGATGGGACATGTGGATGGTTTTAAATGTTTTATCCATTTTGGCACATGCTTGCATTTTCAATGGCCTAACTTCTTGGCCTGAGACTTAAAAGAAATAGCAATGACAAGAAGAGCCTCCCACTCATTTAAAACTCATTGGAATCATTGTCTGATATATCTGTTATATCAGTGATATAACCACTCTTCTTAAAAAGGCCAACAGCATTTCTAAGTAACTTTATTACAAATCTTTTCGCCTGGACAGATCTCTTACCTTTCATTCATATTTTTGAGTTTCTCTTTCCCCTGTTGTTGTCAGTATTTGTGTGTTTGCATCACGTGCCATTACACAGACAATGAAATGAGCCTTTCAAAGCTTTTGGTTTTTTAGCTGTCACAGATCGCAAAGAAAAGTAAAAATACAGTAGGAAGGAGAGTGGAATCCTCTTCGGTAGTCAGAATAAAGATGTTGCTATTTTGGTAGTCAAATAGTCACCCTATCGGGAAGAGTTTAACTGAGAAGCTCTTCTCTCACATCTCTGCTTTCATGTAGAGCTGCAAGTGACCCTCTGAAAGACAAAACTCTCCCTACAATCATGTTTAATTCAGCTAATTTCTACTCTTACATGGAAATCAGTGTAAAACTCAAGGAACCTGAAACACACTGTGTTTAGGTTCTGACAGTGTCAAACTGTTATTTTTTTCCCATTTCTCTTATGTTCCATTGCTGAATCCAATTTTGTGTTACTGCAAAAGAAAACCAATTTTCACAGAATTAGTCTCATCTCTACTTCAATGTTTAATTACCCCCCCAAAAAATAATAAATAAATAAATTATATATATATATATATATATATAATTTTCTTTTGAATAATGCTGGTCACTAAACTGTTAAATTATTTACATTTACTTGTAACAAGGAATAACATCTGCGTTCCAAGGCCTTATATATATATATATATATATATATACATATTTATATGATTTGTGTAAAGGAGACTTGAACTCTCACTAGCTGCAGCAACATTTCTTTGCAAGTCAGTGTCCTTGAGACAAGACAAATATATTGCTTGTCCTAATATGGTTTTCTTTCTGCTTCCAAAAAAGAATCCAAAGCATAAAGGAAACTCTTTTGCAACCCAGTATCTTCTCTCTCCTGTGCCTACTGTTACATTGCAAATAATGAGCATTATGCTACTTGGTTAGAAAAACCTCACGTTTTGTGATGAACCCCAGATTTTGCTTGGAGTTATTGGAATCTGGTTGTGAGCTGGCAGATAATGACCACGGCTTCATAAAAAAAAAGAAAATATTTCTATCACCTTAGTTTTTGCCAATTCAGAATCTTTCCAGAGGTGCAATGGAATGTATAAAGACTTCATTGGGTTCAAAAGCAGAGACTCTTTCAGAGCCTCATCATTTTTCTTCTTTGGAGATTGAAGTCATTTTCATTCAGATCTCTTCTCAGAACTGAATAGAAAATGAAGTATTATATTTCCTTTGTCAATTGAGTGTTTAAAAATGTGAATGAGTGATTCCAGCTAGATGCAAGCAAGTCCTACTCCAGAACAACTAGTCTGGTGACTTGCTATGCATTTTTCTATCCATTATAATGGTGCTTCTTTGATTCAACAAGTACCTCGGTTCAATTGAATCACAGAATGACTGAGGGTGGAAGGGACCATTGATCTGTCTGGTCCAACTCCTATTCAAGCAGGGACACTCAGAGCAGAAAGTTTCCAAGGAGGAGAGTCCACAGCCTTTCTGGGCAATCTGTGCCAGTGCTTCAGACACGAGCAAATTCCATAAAAATGGGACAAACTCCAGATCAGGCCTAAATAAATGATGTGTTGTTATATGACCAAAGTCAGACTGGACTTGGAAGGGTTAATGTGGGTCTGCTGAAACCTTCATTAAAAGCGCTTCCCAAAGATAGCCTTTATCAGTTACACACGTGCAGTCTTAGAGCAGTCATGAATGCTTGTATCACTAGCAGTGTCAGTGCTGCAGATGAAACAATTAACCCAGAGTTAAAAATGATATTCTCTGAAGATCAAGAAAGCAATAAGATGAGAGAATGAGAATGCCTTAAAATTAGATAGCCCTGTGTGGTGCTGCATACTGACCTAAATTTCACAACTTTTTTTCCCTGCGGAATCTATAAATACTTTGGGAGGGAGGTAGGAGGGGCAGGAGAGGGAGGGAGGGAAGGAGGGGAATGAGAATGAAATAAAATAACATTCCTTTTTTTTCCCTTCTTCTTCTTTTTTAAATGGAATGCTAACCAATCCCTTGGCAACAAAGCCCATGTTTATTTTTAATTAAAAGATAACATAGCTGGGTTGACTTCAGTTTTCCCAGCTGCTATTCTTCCATCACAACAGCTCTCTGGCCTGTTTTCCCTTGCTGATTTCTTTCATCATTTGCACTTAGCTTGTATGTGTTACATGGATTTTACGTAATATTTCCTACCATTGAAAATAAAGCTAGCAGTCTAAACAAGTAGCTGGAGTTCAGTTATCTTGATTCTCATCTACAGTACCTGAGCATGCCCTTCCCTTTGGAAAAGTAACAGGTGTGACCAGGATAACAACTTTTTTTTTCTTTTTCTTTTTCCTTTTTTAATGCACACATTCCACGCTGTTTTATATGGCTGCCAAGTGAGGAAAGATTTAAACTGCATACTGAATTTATGAGTTGTAGTTCATTAAAATAAATGACTTGGGTTTGGCAAATTTCAGGTATCACTGAGCACACAGGTAGTGTTTGAAGACTGACAAGCAGCCCTTGGTGGCTTTTGTTTAGGTGAGTGATTGCAAACAGCCAGTTTTTGTGTTTAAGCATTAGTTGGAAAGGTAGAAAGTAGGCATACTTACCAGGCCTCATCCAAAAACTTAATCTTTTCCTCATGTCAGGCAGAACAGGAAGAAATTGGGATGACAGTCCATTTCTCAGCATGTAACAACAGAGCTGATGGCTTCTATAGTGAAGGTGCTGTCTCTCTGTAAAGATCATTCCAGTTTTCTTGAGTGAACTAAAATCTAAGGTTTCTGTGGACATGTAGAGGTATCTGAGTATTTAGGAGTATCTGTTTTTTTCTCTGAGTTCAGGTAATTAAAGCTGAGATCGTAATGCTGTAGCATTAAAGGTTCACACTGGGGTGCCAGCAGCAAAGGGAGATGACAGCATCAAAGCTACAGTTATTCCCAAACAGAAATCTGGTTGCTGGAAAAAAAGCTTGTTGGGTCACTGAAACCAAATCATGGAAGAAGACGTAACTACATGTATTGATTGCCAACAGTGTTTCTATCAGGACTGTGTTTACAATGCATAATTTGCATCCCTTCCATATATAATATAGCCATTTAAAAGAAAAAGTTATTTGTACTGGTTGTTCTAGAATAAGTGGCAGGATTCTGATGTACTTTATTTTTCTTCTGTGAGCTCTGCTCATCTTGCCTTAGTTAGAATCCAGAAAGGCAAGGATGAATGTGAATAATCCTAACCTGAAGAAATACTGCTACCCACACATTTTGAAGGTCCCAAGAGGAGCGAGACTGGAGATTTCTGGAAAAGGCAGCATTTGCTAATTTCCAGTTTATTGTTTTGGCATGTAATGCATTTGCCCTTCTAAAAGATGGTTTACTTTGGGTTAGTATTTAAAGATCTGATAGTAATCAAGTAAAATGCCAGGTTTGTGGTCAGATGAATGATTTGTCCCAAGTTCTTTATCATGGATCAGAGTAGTAGTAAAATCATGTGTTTTGGGCTGACTCTTACTAGGAGAATACTAGAAGATTATCTTAGGATGAAGGTGGTGTGAACTGGAAAAATGAAAGTAAAAGGTATCCAACACATACCCAAGACTTTCCCGAAGCACGGAAAGTGGAACCACATGTTCCCCTCCACAAAGTTTGGGAACATTCATTCTTTGAGTTTCATTTTGGCTCATTATAGAAATGTTCCCCAAGGACTAACCTAGAAAACTTGAATCAATTCTTCTGCGCTCCAGAGGGACCATCCTCCAGGGACTCTGTTATCCCATCTCCAGTGAAAAACCCATGTGACGGGAAGCCACAGAACGAGGTTCACATGAACTTTCCCTGCTAAGGGAATGCCTTCATTTGCACAAAGCTCTTTTCTAAACTGCTTTATTTTTATGGGAGCTATGAGCTCCAGGATCCCCAAATAGTAACTTTTAGTGCTGGCACTAATCCTGTCAATCAGGATTCTTCTCAGAAATGCCATTAATTAGAATTCTCTGAAAAGTTCACAACTTGCAGAATGATCCCTGTGACTCCCTCTCTCCTGACGCCCATCCCAGCAGCATGTTCATATTTGATAACTTAAAAAGACATAAAAGTGGAGAAAATTGGAGCTTTTGCAAGAGACAAGAGCTTTTTGTTATTACAGATATTTTTTAGCTGTACTTCTGCAGTTCCTTAATTTTTATTTTTTTTTTTGAGCAAATTCCTTCATTTTTCATGTTGAATGATACTAACAGCTGTCAAAACACGCTTTAAATCAGTCAGTTTCCATTTGCTGTCTGTTGCAGTATTATATTCTGAATTATTGTGCGGTGATTTTTACGAATTATTAATATTTGGATCAGAGCTCTAGGCTTGCTGCAAACCTTTTCTAACTGGGACAATGAATCCCACTCTTCTTGCAGTTCTTATGACAGTTGATAGCAGACACTTCAAAAGCTTTGCAGCAGCCAGCTGAGTGTATATCTCAGGAGATGCAGATTTGCAGGGAATTTGAGATTCCTTATTATCAGGAAACGTTTTCCTTTGACAGCATATTATGTAGCAGACACGCCTGTGTGAACTGCCAGTGATGCAGAGGAGCTCATGTTCAATCTCCAGATGATCAGAAAGGAACATGGCAGGCTTTGATTTTTAAGTTTAAAAACGCTCTTCCTTCCAGATCAAACTGAAAGAGAAAAACCTTCCCTGAATCAGCTTTTCTTTTCTGCACGTGTTGCTGCTTTGTTGGTGGGACAGGCTTATGTGAGAACAAATGTTCTGGAACAGATTTGATCTATTCCTGCTGCCATTGATGTCTGTGTGACAGTGCACCCTGTGTGAAACAAGCAAGAGCATAACCCTCTACTTATTCCTGTGCACAGAAAGTGCTGAACAAAGCAGGATGAGAGGAGGACTCTGTTTTTCTGCTCACGTGGATGCCACTGCTGTCTGGTTAGCAACTGGTTTCTGCTTAGTAGCATGCACATGGCCAAAGAAGGAAGCAGGTGCTCTATTTGTGTGGCAGAGGATGATGTTCCAGCCCACATCTGCTCAGATGTACACATACTTTGCTTATTTGTTAGCTTCTACTTTCAGGAATAACTATGCAAAGAACTTGAGTTTACTTACACAAGTTATGAGCTATATCTAGTCCTGCCTTTTGGTCATGTTTAACCTCATTTCCCTTGTCTTTCCAGTCTCATGCCAGGCTATGTAGAACAAAAGTCTAAATATCCATATATATCATTTTATCTAAAAGTTGCTCACTTACACTTAGGAAGTAGTATTGTGTGTGGAACTGTGATTGTTCACCAGACTCTTTGGATGTTCTACTGCTGTGATCAGTGTAAGGAAAACTAGAATTTTAAGATGGTAGACAAGAAATATGCTATTTCCTGAAGCCGTGTAAGTCAGATGAGTTGCTGTTGAAAGGGTGTTAGCAGCTTGGCTGAAGGGAAAAGATTAATCTTTCTCCTTCACAGACTTTCTCACCTAATGTATGTGGCTGTCTGGCATTGTTTGAAAAAAACAATCATGATTATAAGCTCCGATTCAGACTGTAATTGAGAACATTCATTGTGCAGCTTTCCCCATGGGATGCAATGTGCTCAGGTTCTCCCAGAGCCCTCTTCTGGCAAACCATTGCGTGTGCTGCTATGCCCGTAATGTCTGGAGTGGATTGAAAAGTGTTCAAGAAGTTGAACTGCAAAGAGCAAGTGAATGTTGGACAAGGAATTATTTCCTCCCTGTTATTCAGATATCCGATATATTCTCCAGTTAGACTGGAAGAGGCACTGCTGACAGCATGATTTTCCTCTTCTCTGACCTCCAGACCCTGAACACAACTGGACAACCAGGACCATCAGCCCTGTATGTTACACAGCCTGTGTTGTTCATTATCTAAATAATATAACTCATATTTTCAACTAAAAAATATGAGTGGGAAACGTTTTCCTGCAGCTGATGCTCTCCCCATGAACCTGAGCTTACTGATACTTTTCTTCATCACCAAAATCCTCTTTGCGTGAGGTTGCAGAAAGATAAAATAATGGACTGAGGGCTTCATAACTTTTAAAAACTAAGTGATACATAAATGGAGCTACATATTTGGATGATGAAAATATTTCACTGAAAATTTTTCTTAATGATATATATATATATATATTAAGCTGAGGTTAAGATGCCACTTGAACTCTAAACTTCTTTAATAATATACTGATATAATAATGTTATATTAAGTTCTCCAAGAAAACTATTCAATCACAAACTTATAATGTGTAGTTTTGTCCTGCCTGTACTTGGACTATAAACCCTTTGAAAGTAAGAAGTACCTTTTTGTCCTTTTGTCTGTATAGTACCCAGAAAGTTGGGGCTTGGCAATACTACTGCAATTACGGTCCTAAGACTGACAGGGAAACTGACAACTTGAGGGTTGCTGCTGCCTTCTGGGAAGTGGAGATCAGATACAGCAAAATGCCTGCATTCAGAACATCTAAGTGTGTACTTTGCCTGAAGACAATCAGCCTTGAGCATGACTTTAAACTCTCCCTTAAGTGTATTGCTGCATGAGACTTGCTAGGTGTTTTCCTTTACTTCGCTGATGTTATGTACTGATAAGTTGCTCAGAAGTGGTTAGGTGAGCCATTCACAGGAGACAACGCATCTCATTTTATCTCTTCCTGGAAAACAAATTCCTGGGGTGCCTATTTACATAGTAATGGATGTGTATGAGATTTCTTTTGCCCCTCTTCTGTTGACAATACTTATTTGGCAAATACTCTAATGAAATTCCACCTTTTTGCACCCGCACATAATTCCCTCTGTGATGTCTTCATAAGAAAATAAACTATCTGTCAATCCTGAAATAAAAACTAAAAGGGGAAAAGGAGATCTGGAAGGAATGGATAAGCAAAGAAATACCTCATCTATACAATTTATTTAAACATGGTTTGCACAAGAGCCAATGCTGTAATCTATGGATGAAGATTACTGCTGTAACTGCAATGAGATTCACATTTAACAGCTGTTTTCTGCCTTTTTGAGGGAATGAGAAGGGATGATGGCAAAAATGATGAAACTAGATTATTCTCAGGGATGCACGGTGACAGACTGTAGTGAATGGAATGCAAATTAAAAAGCAGAAGGTAACATTTAAACGTAATACATATATATAACTTTAATATAACTTTAAATGATAAAGACTGGAAGAATTTGCCCATAGAGGCTGTGGAGTCTCCATCCTTTGAGATATTCAAAACCCAGATGGACATGAATCCAGGCAAGCTGCTCAGAACAAGGAGATGGACAAGTGATCTCCAGAGGTGTCTTGCAACCTGAACTGATGAAATACTAATTTTAAAGACCAAAGGAATCCTTTTATCTAATTGATTGCTAATGCATAGCCCATTAGACTGGGTTACTTCCTTTGTTCAAAAAAATTTTGGAGCCCACTCTCTAACAATGAATAGTTATTTTTATGGTTCTTCAACTCTCTCCTACTGATATTATTTCACTTTCCTAAATGATTAAATATGTAATTGGGACTGAAACCCAGATGTGCTATTTCCATAACAGCTTCTTAACTATATTGCTATTGGGTAATTTGGGATTGCTCCATTACATGTGGTACAAAGAGGAATGCTTCCTATTTGTGTACCACACCTAGCTGTGCATTAGGTGAGTGAACCTTCAACTGGGAATTGGCATAGCTGAGCCTAAGTGTCACTCTGGAGGTTTAATTACGTGTCCAAAGTGAACTATATCTTCACATAGCACATAATTATGTTGTGGTACACTCTGCAATGGGATTTTGCTGAATGTTTGCAGCTACTGGAAATAATAATGGAAAAAAGCTGCCATGGAGATCAGTAAATACACAGATTCCACCTTTGACTCAAACATTTTGTAAGTTGCCAGTTGTAAGCTGGAGGAATATTTGTGGGAATCATTATCCTATGTTTTCCCCGTTCTTATGCTATACCGTAAAGATTTGATATGGGCCACTATCAGAGACAGGATACTGAGCTGATTTGGCCTTTACTGTGTTACAGCTTCTCCTATACTCTTAGCACTCATGTTGACAGGAAAGGAGTGGGCCGTACATCCAAGTGCTAAAGTGTTCTTTAGGAAGATCTAGGCTAAAATCCATCCTGCAAGAGATTTGGTTCAAACCCTTCTGTAGCTCTAACCATTGAGCCTCTGGAGAAAGCGGAGCACCTGAAGAATGTATTTTTGGTAACTGAGCTATGTAACTTCATTCTATTCAAAGATTCCTGGTGAAAAGGAACTGATTTCATCAGTAGAGTAGGGAGGAATGAACATGAAGGTACAGCACAGTGTTTATTATTGGGGGAATTTGGAGGACTGAAAAAAAATTGGTATAAAGAACAAAAATCTGCCGTTTTTACCACAGAAAATTACTGTCCCAAGCATGTCCAAATCCCTAGGATATCTCTTGGATTGGAGGGCTTAGATTAATGAAGTCTGGTTTTTGACCTCAACCTGAATTTCCTTCATGCTTAAAATCTATGGAAATGTCCTGAATTCTGCTGGGCTTAATTCAGAAAAAATGAAGCTTTAGGACAGAACAAGTTAAAGAAAAATAACAGAAGAGTTCTTGATGACTGTAAGAAAAATTGTACATGAGCTGTCTCCATATTCTTTTTATTTTGTTTATTTTTAATCTTGAAAAGTTTAGAAGAAGGCAAACAGTCTGTAGCTGAAAAAGCCTGTTATATCCAGGAGCACATGTAATATATACCTTCACAACGTTCAGACCACATCTGATATCTTGCAATGCATGAAGTGGTGCATACTAAAAAAAAAAACAGAAATGGGCAAGAGTAAACTTTGCTAGTTGGTGAAAAAAGTGCAGGTGAATTCAGTGACTTGGAAGGGTTTTATGCTATACATAAGTTAGAACCCTGTAAGATGATATAACTCATGCATTCTCTTGCTTGCAAGCAGGATTAACCAGTGAGATGGTGGTGATCTGGAGGTCTTGAGACTCTTCTCAGATCTTGAGAGCTAGACATGTGCTCTTATCATGCTGTGTTCTGCTGTGAGATACATGCATTGTAACAGTAAGCATCACAAGTGGACTCTGGTCTTTTTGATTCTAAGATGGAAATTTTTAATGAAATGCATCAAAGTCTTGCTTTTGATCAACCTCAACGTTGTCAGTAATATCAGTCATAGACAGGTGCCTATAAAACTTAGAGATCAGACTGTAAAAACAATTTTTTTTTTAATGACTGAATAGCTATTTACATCAAGAGTCCCACAAAGTCTGTGTTTCCTGTAATTAACCAGAAATTAATATGGTCCCAAACTGTGACCTTAGATCGCACCTCCTAACTCCACCACTTCTCTGGGCAGCCGTTCCAATGCCTAGGGTGGTCCACTGGAAACCTTTCTCTGTTGTGGCATCTCACCACTAGTGTCATGGTTTTGTAAGGTTTTAATGGTGCATACTGCACATGATGCTATGATGTGGAATACTGAGAGCAACATTACAAAACCATTACAAAACCATGACAACTAGTATGGTGCTTTGCTTTGTCTCTTATTTATCACAAAAGATTGTTCTGCTTAGCCTATATCAGCTTCACTTCTTCAAGAGGTTTTAGTGACATTGAGTACTTTTGGGAAATCAGTCTGATTTGTCAGTTTGTAGCTTATAGAGCTGTTGATACAGCGTTTCATCTATTTTGCAGATTTTTTTCCATTTTCTTCTATTTTCTCCTATTTTTATTTTAGTCTACATATATTTAAAAAAAGAAAAAAGAAAAAAAGGTTTTTAGGGTTTTACTGAGGAAGACTTTACCAAAGGTATACATATTTTTTCATATCTGCAATATGCTCAGTGACACTCTTTACTTTCATTTCTCTACAGTGATCACCTGCAGTTTCTCGAGTCGGCGTTTTGATTTCGTCAGCATCTGGTTCTTTACTGAAAGGTTCAGAATATTTCCTGATTGCTTTCCTGTGAGTATGATTAAAGTATTTACTTCAGACTTCCTTAGCAGAGGAAATTCAATAGTATTTCAGCACTTCTTTTTTATTTATTTGTTTGGGGCCGCTGTCGCCACAATCTATTTTCAGAGTAGATGCTACAGGATTTTATTCTGAATTTTATCTTCAAATCGGAACCTTTGAATTTTATAATAATCACTTTGCAGGTATTTGGCTGTTCTTCTAGTAGCTATTTTTATTTCTTTGTTGGATTTCAGAAGGTTTTCTGCTTGCTGTGAGAGTCTTACATTGTATTCAAATCAAACTCACTTGTCTTTTTGGAGCAAGCTTTGCGGGGTCCTGACATTTCAGGTAACCATGTTTTCTGACTATTCCCATTATTTGTATCTTAGCTCTATTTCTTTTTCTTCTTTATGTGTTTATGATGTGCATAAACTTCATCCCCTTGAATATATGGAAATTTTAGACTGAAGACATACAGGCAATTGGCTCCAGGTCTAAGTCGTGCCTGTGACAGCAACCTGGTGGGGTCACAGATGACAGATATATAGTGCACCAGGTCAAGGCAACTCCCTTAGGTGCCACTATCTTTGTTAATTCAGGGTACAGCAAACTTTTAATTCTCTCTGCTGGGTGCCCATGCACTCCATTTGCCAGTTCCACTCTACCTCTTCTCTGTTCCTCCTTTTTTTGGCAAGGGTAACGAAAAGTAGGAGAGAAGCATGGCTGAAGACTTGTTTTGTTTCCTTTAATCTCCAGTAGCCTCCCTTGATCAGGAATACTGGGCTTTAAGCTAGTTGTTTTTGTTCTACTTGGGGAAGCAAATTTCAGTTTGCATATGATTCAGAGAAAGTGTATGATTCAGTGAGAGTTGGCAAGTGGTCCCTGCCAACTCTAAGGATTTTATGATTCTATGATTCTATTCTATGTGCTTTCTTGGGTGGTGCATTCATAAGTTATCTAAATTCCTTAAAATTTTTTATCCAAGGACAGAGAATCCATGGTTTCCACCCTCCTGAGTTTTTCTTCCAGCTCAGCAGCTGGAGTTGTGTTTGTAGACACACCTGAGCATGAAGACTGTGGTGCTGAAACAAGCACTTCAGTTGTTCAAAACTGAGGCTTGCTCTTCAGTGTATTTCTGACCAGGTGTCTTATTTTGATGCTAAAGTTGCATCTGAAAATATACTGTCCTTCAGTGATCGGTTCATCTGGTCCAAGTGGAGGACACAAGAGGAGCCTCATCTGTTGATGCCAAAATCCTACAGCATTTGCACTGAACTTGTTAAAGTGTTTGAAGAATTCTGTCAAGAATAAAAAGCCAAACCTGATAGAAACTTCAACACTTTACCTTCTTTTCCAAATTGCAAATCTGGCCAAATGGAAGGATAATCTCCGGGACACATGGAAAATAACACAAAAAATGCCAGTAGTTGCCTTTAGAAAAATCATTGATGAAGATGGTGTAGACCATTACAATAATTAGGAAAAGCAAAAACAAGTATTATCTCAATAAAGTGCTAGAAACAGGACATATCTCCGTATGTAGGTATGAAACACATTAGTATAGTTCAGTATGCACGTGGTGGATCTGTAAATCTCTTAATTATTGCACACAGGCAAATCTGACTTTGGAAGACAGACACACTTCCTTAAATTACTTTCAAAAATAAGTGGTAGCATGTAAGGTTAAGGTTCAAACACACTGGCTAGTGATGGCTGGTTTTCACCTTTTCCATCTTACTTGGAAATGTACATTTTGTTAAGTCATTTGCCATTAGGAAACATTGTGTAAGAAGGGTTTTCTCCAGCCTTTCTCTTGAATGTTCAGGACTGAAAGCACTTCTCTATGGTCTCCAAAGATTAATTTTTTAATGAGGCTTTGTTGTGGTCAGTGACACCAAGATGAGTGGGGAGTCTCCATTCTCTTATCCATTCTCTCTGGAAATATTTTTCTGCAGCACTGCGTTTTTGAGAAAACAATAATGCCAGTGGTTTGGAGTTTTGCTTGTTTTAATACCAGGCAATCAAGTCTGGGGAGTCCTTTTCTTCCTAATGCAGTTCACAGACCCACGAAAATCTGATGGCTGCCCTTCAGTGGCTGCTGAGTTAAATTTGTGGGTGTCATTTTCTACAAGTATCATCATAGTATCATAGTATCGTACGAGTTGGAAGGGACCTTAGAGATCTTTGAGTCCAACTCCCGGGATTCAAGCCCTTCTGAGTAGCAGAGCAGCATTTCTGCCACTTGCGCCGCAGGGGGGATTCGAACCCCAGGCCTCTGGTGTTGCAAGCAGCAATTCTACCACTGCGCCACCGGAGGCACACGGTCTTCCAAGTCTTATCACTTGGAAGAAATTTGTAGCTGAGAGGCAGCTGAAGGAAAACCAGAGCATCATTTTGATGTAAAAAGTCACACTGCATTTCAGGTTGAATCCAAACAAGTAAACCTGCTGCGACTTATCCAAGAAAGAACATTTTTTATTCTCCAGGAATTACACCACCTAAGAATTGTAAAACCGACACACTGAGTAGCGGAAGAGAAATCTGCTTCTAATAAACTACGCCTTGCCAGACAGAGGTTTAAGAACAGAGGAAAGAAACAAACTGAACAAGCTCAAGAATCGTATGTAGGGGCAGATTCACTGCTGCGCTCAGAGTGAAGGGAGTGGAGTTGATTATCTGCATCTTCCCAGTAGGTAGGGAGCAGATATAGCTCGCTGGAGAGGATGTGGCAAGAGCATGCTGCGCTTTGGCTCTGTTAGCTGGCAAGGAGTCCATCAGAAACCTGTGCCAAGCACAGCTTAGGCGCAGCAGAAGCTGTATCTTACTGTCTTCTGCGCAATATTAACCTTCTAAGGCAGGAAATGCATGCGCTGAGGGAAAGATAGGCTGGGAGCTGGGATTCCTCACTCTTCAACAACTGCCCTTTCTCAGCTCAGTTACAATAAGACCTCCTGCCACTTTTAAACTGCATTACAGATGCTGCTGCTATGAAATTCTCAGGGATGTTGTTTGCTACAAGTACTTAGATTTATCCTCTACATAAACATTATCTCAGATACCTGGAGCCAATTGTTCGGAACCCAGATACTGACACTACTGAACAGCATTAGGAAACAAAACTTCCCAAACAGTATTTCTCTCTTCTGAGGATGCTGTGAGATTTTTCTTATTATTCATTTTGATGGTGTTTTTCCATCATGGGAGGAAAGAAGTTTGGTCCAGTTATTCTAGGTCACTGGGAAGCAGAAAGTATCTGAAGCTTCAGGAGAGTTGTAGTCTCATGTTGTAGTCTCAGGTGCTGTGGAGGGTAGCCTCAGGAGTGCCCCAGTGCTGTTAGATGTTTATCTGAACCGAGCTTGAACTCCTTGTGCTCCTCTATGTCTGTTTTCCAAGAAGAGTCTGATCTTTGCAGCTCTTTCTTACACCAGCACTGCAGGCTCGGAGCTGTTAAGGGCCTGAATCTCCCTTTCACATGAGTCCCTTTACACAGCTCAGGCATTCTGCTTTGGTGATCTTAAAATGAGAGCAGGTGATATTTAAAAGCTGAAATGAGAAACAGGTCCCTTTAAAAGAAACAAAACAAAACAAAAACAAGATAAAGAAGAAGAAGAAGAAAAAAAAAGGAGTAATATTGGCCTTTCCTGAATTGTTGAGTGCTGACCTTGAAAAAGTCTCTGCAGGCAGACTGAAATACTTTTAGTACAACAGATGCCCCAAACGCAAGAGATTACCTGAGGCAAGGTATTTATTTTCTTAAAGAGCTGTTTTTCCCCACTTTTTTCCACTTCGCTTGGTACCCACGTGTCTTAACTTAAGCTCTATTTATATGTCACAGACCTGCAGAACCACTGTTGTGATCTTCTCACTCTTCTTCAGGAATTTTGACTTGCTGATTTAATGTTAAACTTTTTTTTTTTTTTTTTCCTTTTTTTTCAGATGCTCATTATATGTAATGTAAAAGATTTCCATTTGTATTTTGAGAATTGGGTTTTTTTTATGAGGGGTGATGTTTAAATATGTTTTGAGAAAGGGGAAGGCGAGAAAAGCTGTCATCCATCAACTGGTATTAAGTCTAACTTTGAAAGTTTGATAACAAACTGAATCTGACTGTTAGCACAGACATGATACAAATTAGCTGTGACTTTATGATACCAGCTGTTTCTCTGTCAGGGTAAAAGGGCACATAACTAGAACAGCATCTTTTGTTGAAAGCAGTGTTTCCCTTTGTTAAACGTGGGAGCCTCAGGCAAAACATTGTAGTCCTTAGTGATGTGACATGTGCAGCCTGCAACATGTTCGTGGAGCTCGGGGGGCTCTTTGCTGATGTTTTTCAAAGGCAGGGTTATCATAAGCGTTCTATTTTTGCTAGCTTTATCACCGAGAGACGAATCTCTGTCCAGTTTTTTCCTTGTGTTAAAATGCGAGATAATCTAAGTGCTGTTTTCTTTCCAAGCACAAAGAAAACATTGAATGGGAAAAAACAAGAAAAGTCTGAAAAAAAAGAAGTCACAGATCTCAAAGTCATATTTAGTTTCATTAATTACTTTCTATTCTTAATTTCCCACCAGTTATTTTTAACTTACCAGAATTTTCAAGATTATTTTTTTTTTCATTACAAACTAAGCCTACATACAGAATTCTTTAACAAGCTAACAACCAACAGCTGGTTATTTGATAGAAAGGGCACCACAGCCAGCTCTGCGCAGACTTATCTTGGGTCTTAACTTATTTCTGTTGCTTAGTGGCTGCATGTAGCCTTCCTTGCATGTCCAGAGCCCAAGTAGGGTGGGTGCTGGGGAGCCTAGAGGATGGGAATGCAGAGCTGGGGAGCTCCGTGTGGAAGCAGCCTGGGGTTTCCCTTGTTACCAGCACTCATAAAGCCCATTCATAAACCAAAACAGCTTTGAGCAAAGGCGCTTGTGTGATTTCACATCACCGTACATCTGTGTCCCTGCTGTGTATCTCTGTATGACCTTAACATATCCTCTGAATACTTCAGGCAACATAAAATTGGCTGTAGTGCAGTAACTAAACTGAAATTCTGTGATTTATGAAGCGGCTGAATTAATCTCACTTCTGCCACTTGACTAAGAGCCAGTAAATCATTGGTAGGAGTTCAAAATGTAGTATTACAGATAGCAGACATGCTCCATTTGAATGAATACGAATGAATATCAAGAAGGGAGGCATGATAGCAGTATACTGGTGCCTAATTAGGAGTATTAAGAAGGAAAACAGTTAGACTAGAATTACTAGGAGAAGCAAAATTTGTCAGAATATCTTATGAACTTTCTTGAACTGATGGCTACTAATGCTGGTGTTAAATTGTAACTTTAGGCCTATGAGCAATGCGAAGGAAATTGCTTATTCCAAATTTTGAGTGGTTCTGCTTAAATGAAAGATGCCGCTGCTGAGGGGAAAATGGAAAAGTTCTCCATAGAGAATACTCTCAGGTGCATGTTAGAATGATTTGATGGCATTTTGCCTGTGGCAGAAATTATCACACAAATTCTGTACAAGCAGAGAAGCCTCTGTATAACTTCTACATGAGATAGAACAGAGGACAAATGCAAATGCTACTGAAGTAGCAGTGAAAATATGATATGTGGACATAGAATTGTAGCAGACGTGAATGAAAAGGTAGAGTTAGATGTTGCAAAATAGTTTTACCAATAAACCTATTGGGATAAACATGAATATGTTTTAAAAGGAAAGCTTAGGATGTAATGGCTGTTGTATTACTCCTGCATCACTGGTGATAAACTGAAGCACAAAACTGAAAAATCCAAGTGCTAGTAAACAGGTCTTAGCCATCTCTGTTGCAAACGTGTACTTTTACTATAAAGCATATGTTTCTGAAATTATATAAAGTATTTACTTAAAATCTGCTTTACTGGGATAGTCTGTGCTACCAGAGAACATCTTATTTTCATGAATGTGTAGAGTGGTAGGTCAACAAAGGTCCATCCATGACATTCAAATAACAAAACCCATTCACGAGAAGTTCTACATTGATTTTCCTATGAGCTGAGTGTGGGAGCACAGTGTTGGTTATGGAAACAGTCAAAATAAAAATGGGCAGGAGATGCTGAAGAACATGTTTGTCACTCATGTGCTGGGACAATTTGTTGGAAAAAATACTGTGTGGAAAATTTAAACCAGTGGCATTGTAGCAAGCAAGTGATGTGCTGATGTCTGATAGCTGCAGAAGCCTTCATTGCTGTTGAGTTTTATATTTATGATGTCAGAACCATCATCTTTTACAATGTCATATCCAGACATTGCTAGCTGCAATAAGATGCTAACATTCAGCTCCCAGGATTTAAATTAACATTTTACTCTGTAAATAAATCATTTGTAATGAACTATACCCTCATTTTATACTCTGAGCTGTTGAGTTTGCCACATTTCACTGCAAGGTGGTCACATTCTGTAGTGAATGATTTTGTCTCCTTTGAGTATTAGTGAGAGAGAAGACTATGTATTGTCCTGTGCCACCTGCCTCGTGCCCTCTGAGGGGAGAGAAATTTCAAGCACTCAAGGATGACTTGGACTACAAGAGTCCACTTTTCATTCAAATGGCAGATGTAAGAGTATTCTTCATGTATAGTTTATGGTAAGGAAGGTCCCACTATATGCCCACTGTTTTGCAGAAGCTAATCATGCAAAATGACTCACAGCGTGTTCCATGCTGTTATTTCTCTGGGTAGCTCACAACTACCCTCATTTGTATCTTATCTAAATTAACTCAGATGTTTCAGAAAATCTTTATTTTTCATGGTTGTTCAGTTCGCCACTCTGTGATTTGTCTCTTTGGAAGCCTCTGCAAGCAAAAAAGGATAAATTTGATCCCTGAAAAGGTAAATTTGATCCTTGAAAATGAGTAAATGCTAAGGACTTGATTCTTCCACACGTACTGGTGCATTAAACACTAGATTAATCCTTATATGGCCGTGATCATAATACATGTCCTTTTTTTCCCCTTTTCCTTTCACTTTCCTTCTTCCACCAAAACCAAACCAAAATCTTCCCATCCTTCTAATTTAAAAACAAAATTATATTAAAAAAGAAAAACAACCCTAAAAAAATCCCCCAACCAATCAAACCGAGAAAAAATCTGAAACTCCCTCCACAAAAAAATAAGGAAGAATAACATTTGGGCTCCCTATTCAAGCACACCTCACACTGGTGGAAGAAACTGTGCTTAAAACCAATGATCTTGGACAGAGTATGGAAGCAGGCTCCAGAACCTACCATATCTAACCTTGCTTCTGCTTTAATACCTTGCTTGAGGAAGCCAGAATCTATTCAGTGACTTCATTTTCAAGCAATATGAATCATAGAGCAACTGCACAAACTCTGGTTAGGATATATTGTTCATATGCTTGTTCTTTATGCAGTGAGAATACAGAACTGGAGGTCATTTGAGTTACAGCTACTTTGGGGGATTTTTTTTTTAAACATTCCTTCTAACAAATGCGGTTTAAATGGGTTTGTTTATGTGGCGTGGAATTGGAAAGGCCCAAACTAACCAGGCTTTACACAATGTGGCCTTCTTCCAAATTAATCTAAAATATTTTAATCCCTCTGGAGTTTCTTTATCCTCCGCATCTGTGCTGTAGTGGAGACACATTTTTAACATTTCTTTGAGGAAAATTACCTTTCTTTCCCTCCAACTGTATTCAGCAAGGTCAATGGAGCACTGTTATATGCTATTTAAACATCTGAGATTCATCATGATATCTCTGCACACCAGAAAGAATCATTATGAAAGGTCTAATGAATCCTGACTGCTAGCCAAGCAAGGGAGTCCCCTTAAGGATACTGGGCATTAGGAACAAAGAATACATACAAAATACAGTTTTTGCATTTTATACAATTTAGAATTAAGTTGCCCCCAAAGAAGGGGGCAAAGAATATTTCTGACCTCTGAAACACTTTCAGTAAATCAAACTTTCTGAGCCAAATTCTGAAATCAGTATATAGGCCAGGATCATTGCTGGGTGTTGAGGGGACTGCTCACCCTGTGGGACCAGCAGGGCCTGAGCAGGAGTCAGAAGCTCCTCACTTGTGGAGGGGGAGCTGTTTGGACTCTGCAACAACTCCAAACCTGACCATCTCATTCTCTGGCTGTGTTCCTGTACTTGGTTTTAAGGCCTTTTGTTTTCTAGTTCAGTAGCAAGTTTACAGGACTGAACTCATTTCATTACCCAGGAGTGGAAATTCTGAAGTACGTGTGGATGTGTGGTGGTTATTATTATTATTTTTTTTCTCCTTAATTACAACTTAATGAAAAGTATTTTCCAGGCACTTCTTCAAAAGCCAGTGCTCTCCTTTCAGCTGCCAGTAGTCCCAATCATTCTGTAGTGCCCATAGTAAACAGATACAACTCTGAAGGTTGTAGGTTTTCACTGAAATGCTCTTTTTTAGTGTTTTTAGCTGAAATATTATGTAACTTATACTGTGCAGATTATACTAGGGTAGGTCTAATACCACAGTTTATTGTAGAATCATTCTTCCCATGAATACTGCTAGGTCACGAAGTTCAGATAGTTCTAACAAAGTTCAAATAAGCATTTGAACATCTGAAGGAAAAATGATATGTGGAAGGCCTCAGTTCTATGAATTCTCAGGATTTTACTACAGATTTATTTGCAGCACTGAGGCCCTGCGGGGTCTGCAGAGAAACTGGATCTTCTCTGCCATCCTGCTGGAGGTTCATGTTGGCTTTGTCCTTAACCTGAGAGTGCTCTGCTTTTCCCAACTATAACACATGGGTAATAGTGCAGGGTTTGGGTTGTAGGGAGACACACCTGGATAATGATGGTACAAACAGAATCATACATTCAGATCATCACCTCAGGCTGTCCCTGCTTTTGAATGAAGAACCATACCTACCCCAAACACACTTTTCCCATCTTTTCATATAGTTAGAGGTATTTTGGGACCACTGCAAGCCATACAGTAATGGAATAAATTCCAAGTGCAGCAGGAGACCACATTGGAGGAAAAACTCTCGAAGTGCCAAGGGCATTTCTTTTACTTTTCTTACTGGGACTGGAAAATATTCCCTAAATAATACATCTGGATGTAGAGGAATGGAGAGGGAAAAGATGAAAAACAATCCTTTAAATTCAGTAGGAGCCTAGTTTAATGGCTTGTTTAATCTGCCAGCTGGCACACTGTTGACTTCTTGCTACACATACTTTAAGGAGACCTATGTAGTTCTTGGAACCAAGTTCATATTAAGTTGTAGAAACTTAAATATTAATCAATTGGCACGACTACTTTTTGGTACTTAATAGAAATCAAGAAACTGCTTAACCATCTCCAGAGATATTTGTCTCCCTTTTTCAAATGTAAATGCTGTAATAAAGACATAAAGCAGGAGTATAACTAGTGAAAGTTCAGATCTGCCTCCAATATGTGCCCTCTCTGAAGTAAGTGTACATCCTTCAGACATTGTAGTCATATGTATTCCCTATACAACACTTCACTTTGGGCAGTTTTCCTAATATCCTTTGTCACACCATTTGGTTTGAAAGAAATACATTATGAGTTTGAGTAAAGGAGCCTTGGACAGAAGCACTGGTGCCATCTTTGTGTGGATTTCCATTTTCAGTATCTTGCAAGTGATAACATTTAACAGCCTTAAGGTATATGGTGCATGTATTTTATGGGCCTATAAATGTTCATGCATTTGTTTTTAACCTTGCTTTGCGTGAAGGTATATGGTTGCAAACATGAAGTACAGCTACATAGCTAGTATTTGTACTCTCTGTCCCTAAAAAGCTGGGGTACATCAAGAAGCATGTCTTGGGTTTTCAATTACTTTCAGAGCTGGAAAAGCAAGAGAGGAATGATTTAACTGCAGAGCAACTTGTCTTTATGTTTAGCGAATCCTTTAATAACACCCAAAGTGACACACCTCAGTATTTACACGTTGTGAAGGTTTGATTTTATCCCAGGTAAGCATTGAAAAATCTGGCTAATTTACTCATGTTATTAATAAACTCATAAATTTATACATTTTAGATCTATCTATGTTTTAATTTCCTTGTTCACCTTGAGGGTGTAAGTTATTTTTAGGATTTTTATGAGGAGTATGAATTGTAAAAATCCTCTGTGTTTTCAAACATGAGGTTTAGATTGATCCTTCTCTATATTTCTTTTCCAGGAATATTCTTTTTGTTTGGTTGGTTGATTGTTTTGTTGTTGTTATTTTTTTTTCTCTTGCTCTTGCCTTCTGTTCCATTGACTTCCTACTGCTTCTTCTACATCTTGAATAGGGTGTCCTTACAGAGATTGTCTTTAGTTGTCTTCCACCTCTGCTATGACATCAAGTCTCATGAGTAGTGATGCATCCACTGCAGGGAGGCCTTCATGCACATGAGCCTGTTGTGCTTCGTGCCAAGCGCAGTTATGTTTCTACTTGCATCATTTTGTTAAGTGGTGTAAAATTTGAACATGAAGATCAACCAGGTTTTTTTTTTCTAGCAAGCCTATAACTAAGGATGAGGTTACAGAGCTGTGAAAGACAATGTGCTCAATAAACACAGGCTGCTTTCCTACTTGTGGAACATTTGTGACAGTTTGGAAGTTGTCTTCCCTTCAATTTCACCCTTGTTTTTTTGGTTTTGGATAACACTTTGTACACATACTACCTGGCTGTGGTCTCTTGGCAGTGAAAAAGGTGCCTTGTATGCCTTCAGTGCTCGGAACTGAGACTGTGACTGATCATGTGTGCTCTGTCTCTCATTCATTAATGGAAGGGCCTAACACTGCAATGAGAGGGGCTGGAATTGCTGGTTTTGAATTCCTATGGCAGAGATCTTAAGGAAAGGTAGAAGATCATGCACAATACAGAGATATTTTTCATTTATTTTTTTGAATGAAAATTAAACATTTTCCTTTCTGGACCACACAAATATGGTCTGAAGCACTGCTTCTAAAAAAAAAAATGAAGCAACTGTAAAATTTATTGGCTTGATATAGGGCTCAGGCATAACTTTCCTTCATCACATTCCTACAAAATAAGTGTATGTGTCTGTCTGCTCCCAGCATTAAGTGTACAGGGTACTGTCAAGCCTCACTTGTCTTGTTTAATTGACTCAGAGCCAGGTTCTATTGAAAGTTTTGCCGATGCTATTTCCCTGAGAAGCAATGCACCAGTTGCATAAAACATTAGTGATGTGTCAGTGTACTGCTGTCACCATACTTGCTGGCAACAAGCATCTATGCATGAATGTCTAGATAGCAGTCAGATTATTGTCAAGATTATTTAGCAGATTCTCTGTACAAGTCTTACAAGGAGAACTGGAAATACTGTAATTATGTTGTGTTGGATTTTATGCTGGCTTATGCACAGCATGTGGGTGTCATCTTGCCCATCAGTCTTCTGTTGTACTGAAGTCTCAGTGCTGTTGGCTCTTGTGGCTTGGTAGTGATGTTATGTCATTGTTCCCTGGCTTTCAGCTAAACTCAGTATGAAGATGGGTCTATCATATAAATTTTGCACGTGTTAAGTGTTTTGATGCACTTCTATTTTGTGGTACCCTGTTTGACTTGTTCTGTCAAAAGACTCTGCATTTTTTGCTGCCTCCTTAAAGCTGTTGCTGATATCATGCCTCAACTGTTAACTGAAATGACACAGAATTGCCGCTTATTAGAGATAAATTACTATAGTTACTTGGCTGGAACAATCCGTGTTTCATTTGTTAAGATGACTTTGAAAGTGTGAGCTGGAAAAGCCCACTAGAAAGCTCTGCAGCTGGATTAATTCCTAGTGGAATTTCAGAAATTTCCATGATGTTCTGCCATTGAATAGCTTCACTTTTGGCTGCAATGTATCTACCATGGGGGCACGTGCTATGTCTTTGCAAAGTAAATGTATAGAAACCAGGAGGGAAGATTAATTAATTAAAAAGAGCAACAGGCAGAGGACATTCAGTATTTATCTTTCATTTTTTTCAAGGAACTGTTTGGGTTCCAAATGCTTAGTATCACCGAAGGGGTAACAAGTAAGATCAGCAAACCAAAGAACTGAAGAACTGAAGGAGTATTTCTTTTTTTTTTCTTTTCCATTTAATATTGCAGGGATGACAACTAAACCTTGGTATTGCTGGTTTAGTAAACCAAGAAACAGAGTCCTCAGCTTTCGTTAGAGTTTGCGATGCACAGCACTAGGTAGAGCTGGGCTCTAGGGTTGCATGTTTTAACAGGAAAAGTACTTGAAAAAAGCAAAACTGAAGCCACAGTAAGCTGGCTGTATTGTATCTCCATATTATTTTCTATTACATTTTTATGACTGGCTGTGTAGCCTAATATATTGTGATTTTGTATTTTAAAATGTTCCAGAAAACATGCGGAGTTTGCAGTCTGGCTGAGTGAATGTTGCTGTTGGAGCTTTACCTTAGACTTAGTTGGATATTTTATTATTTTTAACGACATTACTTGAGCTTTCTAATTCAGGATCTGAGAGATGCAGAGACAGAGTATGAACAGAACGCTGAAGTGCTCATAAAACATACTTGGACACAAATAAGTTCACACAGTGTATTGTTGAAATACTGCATGTGGAGATGAAGGTCAGCAGAGGTGGCACAATGGTGGCACGTGAGAAAAGTACAAAATGAGAAAGACGGGAGCAGAGTGGGAGATGTCAGGGAGGCAGAGGCAGGTCATTCTCAACGTTACTGGTTGTTTGCCCAGATCACCTCCTTGCATGGGAAGGTATAACCTGTTTTTCTAGCAGAAACGTGCACAGAGCTGCACTACTGCTGCTGGCTTCCATACTAGGTCTGGTGTGGTAGAAATGCTCCTGCACTTGGATGAAGCAGCATCCTCCCTGTCAGATGTCTGACCAGCTACTAGTCCAGGCCCTCTGTGTACTGCCACTGCATTTTCCATCTTCTGTGTAGCCTTGGCCACCTGAGTTGGGCCTAATCCATTTCTTGGTGATGTTTGTCAGTTGTTTCCTGTTATTAAAAGACAAAATGGTTCTGGATGGAAGGTGTGGCTTTGGCACTGATTTTCTGCTCTCAGAGATTTCAGTGGGAGATGGAGCTGGTTGACAGCCAGGGCATTGCCACAGGTTTCATCAGTCAGACCACAGATCTGTGGAAGAGGCTTCAGGAAAGGACAATACATGATGTGAGCATTTTTGTGATTATATTAACATGATGAAGCTGAATGTCTTTGCTGATAAAGGAAGCTGAAAGATAAGGGTAACTAGTGAATGATGACCCTCAAACCCAGATCCTGGTGTTTAAATGCAGAGAAGCAGTGAGTATAAGTCTGAGTTTTTCTCGGATCTAAGCACTTTTACAAACTGTTTTGTAGATGTAAAATCCCTCCCATTTTAGAGTGTTCTGTCCTTCTGGATTGGGTCTTTATTATCATTCCTAGGGTATCTTACTTATCATTAAACAGTAGGAAAGGTCAATGCACTTTTAAGCTGCCCTTTGTATCTGTAGCACAGGATATTTCCTCAGTGATGACAGTATGAATAAAAATATTATTTTCTCACAAATAAGCATCACAAGAATAAAAGAAAATCTGCCTTTGTATGCACTGCACAAGTGTACAAGAGGACGAAATAGCCTATGTTGGCACAATTTGAGATTACACCAGCTTTCAACAGGCAAGGAAAGCTCACTGATCTTTTCTAATGTATTACTGATAAACTTGGCCTGCTAGGATGGAATCCCGTCCTGACTGAGGTCTCTGGGAAATGTGCCAGGGACAGGACTGGGATTTCAACTCTAATCTGTATATGAATAATATTTCAGTATCTTCTGATCTTTGGGGACAACATATTTGAAATATTTTGGAGGATGTTTGATGGGGAGAGTCAAGGGTCAGTCCTTCTAACGTGAGAACCAGTGGTTAATGCCAGCAGCTTCCAGCTAAGCGTTGTTTTTTCCTTTGTCTGCTAGTGGGAAATGATAGACAAATGTCACTGAGGATTGGGGTGGAACCTGTGTATGCAAATCTAGATGTCAGGGGAAAGCTCTGCCTGGCTCTTATGTCAAAGTGCAGTAGGAGAAAGACAAGGGAGGAAGCAGAAGGAGTGGAAATGGCATATCCACACAAAATCTGCCTAAGAGAGTAAAGACAAATGGACACTTTCCATTGCTACTGACCAGTTCTGCCTCTGCAAGTGTGTTAGTGTACTGCAATGTTAGCAGCAGCAAGATGTTTGCTAGCACTTCCCGGACTGCACAGCTCTGTAGCTTTCCTTTTGCAGTGCAGTGCTGTGTGGATATCTCTCTCAGATATGGCAATAGAATATTTGTCATACCTGCATTTCATGAATGCCAGATTAAACAAGTTGCACTTGGGCAACGAGTGTTGCTCTTTCAGTTGCTCTCAGCTACAAAAGGGGCAATAAAATTCTGTTTTCATATTTGTGACAAGGGAGGCAGGAAAAAGAGGGCAGTGATTGTCCAGGAGACAGTGGATGTCATGGCATGTATCCAGCTGAAGCAATGTACTCTTCCTACTTCTCACTGGCAGGTTTTTTACTGACATTTGAAAGAGCCACACCTCCAAGCCATGGATTTGGGACAATCGAAATGGAGACAGATTGGAAAATAGGATATTTGACTTAATGGGGTGCAACTCAAAAAGCTGTTTGCAGTCTCAAGTTTACAGAGAGATTTTATGGGACACTTGACCCTTTTTGTAGGAATACCAAAAAGACAGAGGGTGGTGATAGTGTAACTGCGTTTTGTGTTGCCACCTGATCCTGCAGTGAGGACAGGCTTCAAGTCAGAATCTCAGCTGCACGCATGCAGAAAACCTATGTAGTTGGGCCAGAATCCCTCCCTTTCTTAACCATCTGTAGGAAAGGCCTAGAAAGAATTTCCCTTTATTTGTAGGGTGTGGATTTTTCAGTGCTATTGTTACAGTTACACTTTTGTGACTGAAAAAAAGGCCTGGTTGTGCTTTAAGGAATTATAGAATCTCAGGGGTTGGAAGGGACCTCTGGAGGTCGTTGAGTCCAACCCCTTGCTACAGCTGCTTCTCTACAGCGCAGGTTGTACAGGAAGGTGTCTGGTTGGGGTCTTAAGTATCAATAGAGAAGAAGACTCCACAACTTCTCAGGGCAGCTTGTTCCAGTGCTCTGTCACTTTAGCATTCTGAAAGTGCACAGTGAGAATCTGCAGACAGCAGAGATGACAGAAGGACTAACAGGCACAAAAACTAAGGCTCAGTATCTAAGGACATGAAGTAAATAAGAGGTAGAACTGAGCAGGTGTATCCGCAGTTGCTGAGTTCACCCTGAATGCTAGGCAGTGGACCACAACACCTCACTGCCTTCCCTATTCTGTTCTGTATTATTTCCACTCTTCTGGAAATCCTGCCCCATTCCTGTTTCCAGCTGCTCAGAACGCAAGGAAGAGAGGATAGAAGCTGATCACAGTTTCTTTTAGGAAGAAACTGGGAATCATCCTTTTTACTTCCATAGCCCTTCTCTTTGTTTCCTTCCAAAAGCAATGGAGGATTGATTTGTTCTGGTACCTCACTCCAGCCACTAGAATGAGGGGCGTGTTGGGCTGTGGAAGGGAGGTGGATGTACATGGTGTACAAGAGAAGGGAAATTTAGCAGAAAATCTTTCCTGTTATAAAGGAACCTACAGCCAAATCCCCTTGGTCCTCTCCACCAATAAAGCTGTATTCTGCTCTCATTTCAATGAAGAATATGACAACCTGCTGAGAGGGAAGTCCAGAGAGAGCACCGAACCATGAGCTCTCACGTAGTCTGTAGTCACTTTTCCATCTGCCTAGCAGCTGTCTGTGTGAAGGTTGCTCTGGGCAGTCACAGTGGCAGACCAATGAGAACGATCCTGCTGTGAGGTAAGAGGCATGACTTTCAGGCAGTTTGTTCCTGAAGGCAAGAGGAAACCTACAGCTGTTTCTTTGTGCTGGGAGAGAAGCAAGATGGCATGCGATTACACAGCTCTGTCTCAGGCGAGGCTGGCTTAACAGCCCAATGCAATGAGCAGCCACACTATATTAGGGAATGTGTTCTGGCTTGATGTTTCTTGGCTCTACTAGGTTGAAGCTGGTGCACAGGCTTGGCATTAATATTATGGGTTGAGCACTCATTCAGCGTAATGGAAAGGTGTGTGGCAGATCTTCAAAGAAAGGCCTCTCCATTGGTTAAAGGCCTGAGTAGCAGTCTGCATTTTCACTTCTTGTTAGGAGCCTGGCTTATCCATTTTTGAGGCCTTCTGAATTCTGGGTTGTCTGCATCACCAGTGCTGGGGAGAGAGGGTGAGGACAGTATTACACTTAAGCCAGAGCAAGAGGTTATGTATCTCACCATACTGGCATTACATGGCTGTGTGGTTGTGTATGTATTTCCAGTTAGCCAAATTACTGTTTACCTTCAAAATGTAGTCTCCTGATAATTCTATTTTGTCATATATTTTACAGTTACTGTGCATTCCTCTGATTTTCCACCTTGCTGAAAGCTGCAAGAAGACAATATTTTAAACTGAGTCATGAGATGAGCCACAAAGGGGAGAGGGATTTGCATGTGCATGTTTTGTACCAAAGAGGATTGAGTGTCTGTCCTCAAAGGAAGCACGCTTTAGCAAGACAGTGAAAAACTCAACACATTTTAGTAATAAACACTAGTCAAATGAATACCAAAGGCAATATGTGAAACACAGATGAAAAGGAGAGACTGGTATTGGTTTAGAGGAGTGTTTATGAATGGAGATGGTATTATTTGCATGGCACACACTTTGTTGTGAATCTGATTCAAGTAATGTGGCAACAGCGGTAAATGTAGGTAAGCCACTTCTTTTATCAGCCCCTTTTCAGTTTTCTCATGTCTTCAGGCAGACCACAGGCTTCATCAAATGTCTTGTGTTTCAGTCTCAGAATCAAAAGACGGGGACTCTGAAGAGACCCATTTACGTGAGAGTATGGAAAATCTGAGGTTCTGAGCAAGAATTTTGTTCAGTAGCTTCTGGGAGGTATTTTATATATATATATATATATATATATGGAAAAGATCAACATTTGTTGTATTCTTCCATAAGTACTTTTTGAGTCTGGTGGTGGAGAACTCATAAGAGATTCCTTCAGTAGTACTTCAATTGTGTAAAGGTTGAAATAGTGCTGAGGGTTTTGTTTTGATGCAGGTGCAGCAAAATGACAGTTTTTGTGGTGCGTCCTTTTACCATATGAGTAGCCTGTATTCTGGCAGTTTGTGTATGTATGTGGATATCAGCGGAATGCAACTGATGATGAAACAGGTGAAACAGCTTCAGATGTCCTTTTCTATTTGCTGTTAAAAGATATCATTAAAATTTGATGGCTTCTTGTTGAATTTGGAAACAAATTAGAGAAAAAAACAGGCAATATCAAAATATTTTCCATCATACTTCTGAAAACAAAATTTATACATTTACAACAAAAACAAAGTACTATTTTCTTAGGGACAGTTTTCCTCTTGTGAGAAAGATGAAACATTTTTGTCTGATACCAAATGATTAAAAAAGTGTAACAGAAGAAAAAATGGATACAAAGAATAATAATAAAAAATACATTTGCATACCTTTATCAGGACATGTGAGGCCTGTTGCTGCTTTTGTTCCAATACACCCTCTATATTTGGGAAGGTTAGACAGAGATGTTTTCACATTTGTCTCTGTAGGCAGGCCCTGGAGCTGAGTGGAATGCTGTGTTTTGACCCAGGATGTTTTCACTCATGACCAATTTTCTATTAAAAAAAGAAAAGAAAAGAAAAGAAAAGAAAAGAAAAGAAAAGAAAAGAAAAGAAAAGAAAAGAAAAGAAAAGAAAAGAAAAGAAAAGAAAAGAAAAGAAAAGAAAAGAAAAGAAAGAGCATCAAAATGTGTGCATTCCTCAAAACGGTTTGTAGGAAATACTTCAAATAATTGGTACATCCATCTATAAGCAAAGTGATTTTTGAATTTTCTGAGAGGCTAGAACACTTTGAGAAACGATGAAACTATTTAAGAAACTATACTCCTTTTCAGCGGATACAGGAAATGTTTTTAGAGAGATTAATTGAGATGAAGTTATTGTCTAGTAATTTATAAAGGCTGAAAGATAACAAATCATTCTGGGGAAGACAGTGAACAGCACTGAGTAGCTGACTTCTTCCAGGGGACCATCTGTCTATCTGATGACTCATCTTGCACTGATATGGCTTTGCTAGCTGAAGGTTGGGCTGTTGACCTGACCTTAGTCTCCTGTGTATCTTCTTTATTTCTGAGAAAGTGATTTGGCTTGTGTGCCTGAATGCAATGAAGAGGTCCTCAGTCCTTGGAGAGAAAGTAGCACACTTTAACAAACCTGAGATGTACTCCCAAGAGGTTCATAGAGCTGAACTGTGTCAAAAAACAGGAAAGTGCCCAGAAGATGGAGGAAGCTCATTGCACCAAAGATCATTACCCTGTGCAATCTCTCCTGTGCCCCTGGGGACAGAAAAGAGGAGAATTAATTGAAACAGTTTTGTGTTGTTGCTTGTCCTCCTCACGATTCTTTGTGAGGAGGACACCTTGAGCTTTTGGAAATGAGAGATGGTGCTGAGGCCATGTAGAATGGGTCAAAATTGTTTTGGGCTGGGACATGTGAAGAGAGAATGGGGAAGGAACCTGGGTACACAGTGCTGCACATTTGGAGAGAGAAAGAACATATCCTGGTCAGGAGAGGTGGAGAAAGGGATGTACCTCACTGAGTTAGAAAGGATGAAGGTGCATATAAGTTAGATTTTCAGTGAGGCGTCTGCCTAGCAGTCAGTTCTGTTTTAAGGCCCCAATATTGACTACCCTCCACAGAGCAAACACTGCTGCCTGATGCAGGCCCACCTCTTGCAGGCTGCCCTCTGTGCACAGAAACCAGGGCCCTGCCTGGAACTTGCTGTCTGCCATGTTTCATCCCCCTTCTGATCCTCACCTTCCAGCTGGGAGAACCACATCGCTTCTGCAACACACGTCCCTCTAGCAAGGGCGCTGGGGCAGGATTTAGCTGCATGGGTAGGCTGAGGTGAAATGAGAGAATGACAGATTTGGTGTTCTTTGCTCTTCAAGGTGTCCATGGTGCTAAGATTAAACAAACACAGCATTAAAAAAAAATAAGTCTTGTTGCAACCTGCTTTTTTACATATATTGTATGATTGTGTATTAAAAATAAAATAAGAAGAGGTGCAGCCATTGTAAAGCCAGTATCAGATTTGCAAAATTAACATTCCTTTTGAACTTCTGCAGAATAACCCCGGCCAACCAAACACATAGAAAGTAACAACAACAACATTTTAAATCCCCCAATCCAGGAACAAATGAGAAAGAAAAACACCCCCAGGAAAAGTAAACTAATAAAATAATCTTCGCAAAACCCCAGCCCTCAGCAATGTTTTCATCTGGAAAAGGGGGGCAGAGAAAGCCACAGATTCCCTTAAGTCATGGGAGGCTTTGCTATTGTCAGTGGTGGTTTTACGGGGAGGGCGCTTGGACGCTGCACGGCTGGGCAGGGTTCGAAAGCCGCAAGTCAGATCCGTATCTGCAAACAGAGCGCTTCAAATAGTTCCCAAACGCACCTTGGCTTTGTCTCCCTGTACACTGCAAGCAGTTATTAAGACCCCTTTGAAAGTCGGTCTGCATCTGCAAGCTGGCTGTGCAGCGTTCCGGCCAGCCCCACACTGCCGGGCTGGAAAATGGTGGGGGGGGGGGGGGGGGCAGAGGGGGGGCATGGAGGGTGAGTGCAGCGTGGAGGCTAGGATTGCAGAGGAAGCTGAGGCCTCCAGCCCTGCACAGGAAGCAATCTTAGAGCAGGCCTTAAATGCCAGATTCCAGGCAGAGTTTAACTAACCACTGACAGCTCTGTAAACAAAGCAGGGACAAAAAGAGAACAGCTTTCCCTTTTCTGGTAGTCATTTTTGGTTTGGGGGCTGCAGGGGAATTCTGTAATGCTCGGCTTGATGGGATATAAACCAAGGCTGAAAAGGCTTTGTATATGAAGAACTGTAAAGGGGAAAATATTTCATGGACTAAATCATAAAGAAGAAGGTAGGGCATGGGGAAAACGCGTGGATTAAACTACAAAAAGATATTGCTACTTTTGTTTTTTTGAGCAAGATTTATATATAGCTTGGCTCCTCCTGGGTGGTATTTAAAAGCTCCGGCTTTCTTCCTTTTCTCTTTTATTTTCCTTCTTTTTTCTATTGCCCTCCCCTCCAATTCTCTCATTTTTTCCTGTTTTCTTTTTCTTTTTCTTTTTTCTTTTTTTCTTATTTTTTCTTCTTTCCTTTTCTCTTTTCTCTTTTCTTTTTCTTTTTCTTTTTCTTTTTCTTTTTCTTTTTCTTTTTCTTTTTCTTTTTCTTTTTCTTTTTCTTTTTCTTTTTCTTTTTTCTTTTTCTTTTTCCTCTTCTCTTCTTTTTCCTTTTCCTTTTCTCTTCTTCTTTTTCCCTTTCCTTTTTCTCTTTTTCTTTCTTTTTCATTTTCCTTTTCTCTTCTTCTTTTTCTTTCTTTCTTTTTTCTTTTCATTTTCTGTTCTTCATTTTCTCTCTTTTTCCTTCTTCTTTTTAGAAGGGGGGATGGGGACAAATGGACGGGAGCTAGCTTTTGCAAAACTTTTCATTATCTGTGCAATTAGAGAAAACAAGCAATCTCTTGTGCAACATTAAAAACTGGAAGCTAGAAGTTAAGATCCTGCTGAATTGTTGCTTTTGTTTGTAGGAAAGGACCTGTGACGTTACAAATAGCTAGTCTGCGGCTAGCAGATGTATACAGTCTTTACTTAAAGCATGTTGATTTAATTTTAACTAGGAAACTGAGCCCAGGCATGGGCTATGTTTATCCTACAAGGCATTTCATTAATCTTGTTTATCTCAACAATACCGAGGAAGTTAAATTTTTTGATAGAAAAGGAAAATTGTTACAGTGAAGTTCAGAAAGCAAAACAAAACTAAATGAACTCAGTTGTATAAATGCATCCATTGTGCTTTCTCTCTGATCTGAGTGGTCATCTCCCTTTTAGATTTGGATCGTTTCAGAGCTCTGAACACTTGAACGCCCATCATGGATGACTTTGAACGCCGTAGAGAACTCAGGAGGCAAAAGCGTGAGGAAATGCGCCTTGAAGCAGAGAGGTGAGGTTGTGTGGAAAATGATGTTGGTGGCTTGACTTTTATTAGCAATGGCTTTGAGAATTTTTCTTTTACATTCAGAAGTTTTCTGCTGCTAGCTGAAGAGTCCTTGATAAAAATGTGTGCCATAAAATGCCTTTATTTAATATCATGGGAGAAGCTGGACATCAGCAGTGTCTGTTACCTATATTCCTTAGGGCGTTATAAACTGGCTTCCAGTTATTTTGCTGAATGTGAACAGTGAAGGTGAAACATGGTAATGTGAAACTACTGATAGGAAAACTCAAGCTCAGATTCTATGTGAGGGAGTGTTTGCTGTATGGAACAGATTTTGTGTTTGTAGATGCTGAGCTAAAATTGCAGGTTTTCAATTGAAAGCTGAGATACCCTTGGTGAATGTGGTGTAGCATATCTGTGACTTGTGTGCCACTGCTTTGCAATTGGTATTATGTTTGTTGTGCCTGTCATTATTTATTTACAGCCACTTCACGCGGGCAATATGGGCAGCACTTCCTATCAGTTATTACAGATTACAGCTTTACTTTGGTGCAGTTGAGAACAGAACTTGACACGGGCGTGATGATGTCTATTTATGAAAAGAAGTAGCATGAAAATATTAAGAATGATATTTGTTGAACTTCCATTTCATATTTTTACAGATCCATTTGCTTTAATAGGATTTCCTGTGTTTTACAGTGGAGTGAGTAGAGAGAAAGTCAGGCTCTATTTTTGTAATATTTATTTTGATATAAAGATTTGATGCAGTTTGTTAGCACCATAGTGATTTAGAACTTAGATTTAAGCATATTTTGTTCTCACTTATGTGTTTGATTTTGCATATGGACTTCTTTTTTCTGTTTTCTTGACTTTTCCATTCACTAACAAGACCATGGTGTTTCAGGTTCAGTGTGCTTCAGACAAAATACTTTTTTTCCTAAGCATTTTAAAGTGAAATCAGAAGTCAGCAGAATGCAATACCAAATGTATTTTGTATGTTTGCACTGAGACTTTTAATAAAGCCTTGCTTACATAGCAGAGCTCTCTGATGGACCCTGATAGTATCTAGGGTGAACTCCCAGACAGATGAGATGGAATAGTGACCTTCTTTTGAAAGGAAATGTTGCCCTGCAGAACTGGGCTTCTGAACTCTCATCAGGCTATAAGCAGAATCCATGAGCTCTGGAAGACAGCAGTGCTGCCGGCAGGTAAATAAACTTACATGAGGCATGGTGACCAAAGGGAAATGAGAAAGTCTTCCTTTGCAAAGCAGCATCACCTGGTTCCCAACTGATCCCAAAAGAAAGAGAAGCAAATGTGCCGTGTCACAAAGTGACCTTCTTATCCCAGAGGGTTCTTCTTCAGGCCAGTAGTAATATATTTTGGTTGGACAGAGTGGGAAGAATTTCAGAGCCTATGCCAGTGCAAGCCTGGCCTGCTGGTTAAGCAGAGCTTCTGCTTCCAGTGGTATCTGGCTTGCACTTCCCATTGCAGCATTTATTTAGGCAGAAATGAGATGAAATGAAGGAAGGTGTGTGCTGTTGCTGTTGATGTGGGCATAAATGCTGGGCACACATGCTAACTAGAAAGAAGTCTGCTGTTTATCCAAGAAGTCAAAAATGCTCAGATGTATTGCATGCTGGAAGTCTGGTCTGAGACCCATTTACACTGAATGTACATTTACTGCATGTACATTCATTTCAGCAGATTTTTAACAGCACTGTATAATGAGAACATATGATATTCTTATACTTCTTACACTTCTACTCCACAAAAAACAACATGCTTTTAAAAGAAAGGCTAAGAGTTTAAGGTTTATTGCTAACTGCAACTGCTAGCAGTTACTCAGATTCTGTTGAGGATTCTGGGGTTTGTAGTCAAAAAGGTATTTTCTGCCATGGAAAAAGTCACATGAACTTCTCTGTAAAATCATTCAAACTCTTACATTAGTATACTGAGACTGCTGAGTGATTTGGGTGCCAGTGGTGTCACGTGCCCATTTTGTGGATGCAGTGACAGTTGTAGGGGATAACAGGTTTGGCCCTTGTTGCCATAGAAATAGAAATCCAGTACATCCAGTGTGTCACTAAGTCACTGTGTAACACACAGACTGGGCTGTCTCTGTTCATGCTGAGGGAAACTGGAGCTCTTGGGGGACAAAAGCTGCAATGAACAGCTCAGTGGTGGCCTTTGAAGGAACCTTCCTTAGGAAGCCCTGAGGGCTAATGTCTCTGTCTCCCTTACATGAACAGGAAGTTGAGAGGTGGGATACAGTCCCAACTTACCTACCCATGCATCCTTTTGGGAAGTGTTTTTTGCAGTGCTTAGGGTATCTGTGCTGTTTTGTTGTTGTTGTTGTGGGGTTTTTTGTTATTGTTTTTTTTGCTTTCTTTCTTTTTTGGTGTGTGTGGTAACCTTTGTGGAAGAAACAAAATTGATGCAAGACTGGCTTGGGTCTGTTTCCCTGATTTCTGCTCAGTCTCTGCAGAAGCACTCCATGCCCTTTCCCACACATTTGAAGACTTTTAGCAATAAATTGCTGTAAGCTAAATCTTGCTGCACTCCCTCTGCTGCTGCCAACTTCAAGCATTCAAGTATTATGAGTCAGACCCCTTGAAAGTCACAAGACTGCTTTAAAAATCTCGAGATCTTAAAAATAATTTAGTCTGGCCTTTTTATTTTGGGTTTGCCATAACAATAACAGGGCCTGACTCTCAAGTTTGGATGTGACTCTCGGAGCTGGGACTTCACGAAACCCACCCCAGGAGAGGCAAGGTTAGGGAGGATCTGAACATTGGTCCTTTCTGCACAGCAAATGGAAGTGAGGGCCAGCAGGATTCAGGCATTTATTAGCAAATGAATATGAAACTCTGAGTTATGCTTGGTGAATTCACATCTTAGGGATCTGTGGATCATTCTCACCTTGAAAAATATGACTACAACATGTTTGTGTACATGTCTTTTCTCCTACCTTAAACCACAACAACCTGCTAGACAGACCTACATTGGTCTGAGCGCTTTTGGATGTTTTGTCAAGTGAGAATAGTGTGTTCCTGAAGAGCAGCGCGGGGGCTGAAAATGCAGTGTTTGCTCTGAGCATCAGCACATGATGTGTAGGCTGTAACCTATTTCCTAGGTCTCCCAGAAAATGTTTAGCCTTCTTTGAAAACTGTAAACGCAGAAATGAAAACATATCCAACAACACTATTTGTAATTCAGTCAGCCGCAGTGACGCATTTTACCATTTCCTGGGTTAAAGGCACACAGAGGGTTTACCTTCCCAGCCTGCTGGCCACAACCTCCAGAGATGGAGGGGTGTAGATGGCTTAAAGTCTGTAAGGCCTCATGGACAGCATGCTAGAGAGGGGGTGCCTTGACTGCTGCCTCTTCTGCAGGGCCCAGAGGCTGCCTGAGGCCTGGTCAGGATAAATATAAATGCACCATCGACTTCCCAAGCGACCATCATGCTAGAGCCACTGATGCCCAGAAACATGCCTGATTTCTGGAGATGCTTATGGAGAGTCAAGTCCACGTGGGCTGATGTTAATCTTTGTTGTTGCTGTTGTTCCCCTTCCTTGCTAGAAAGCTGATGAAAATGATGGTGCTTTGTTGTGGTGTGTAGCCCTGGCATTTTGGGTTGGTATGCTCAGGAGTGATGATGAGGAAGCTACCTTTGGCTTTTAAAGACCAACAGAATGGTTCACCCTTGGCATGTGCTTTCACTGTTAGTTCATGCCATGGCAGCTCAGATATAAATTGCTACCAGTCCAAAAATCATGTGTTTTCTTAGCATTTTACCCTCTTCTCATTTCAAGATATCCTCCATCTCCTGGATTTCCCATATACAGGCTTGCCATTCCCACCCAGAATTATCCTCCAGCTGGATTTTTTTGGCTTTTTGTGTTTACGTGTTGTCTCTGGAGCTTCATCTTATTTGAAGTAACAGCACAGACCTATCTAGGGGCATGTGTCCTAAAACGGGACTGGAACCTGCCCCCAGTGTGTCAGATTTACTGCATGTGCTCAGGCTGCCAGGACTCTGCAAGACTTTCTAGACACAGGCTGGGATAAAGTACAGCACTGTTAACTGCTCCAGTCTGATAGCATTCTGTGTGTGGTTCCTACTACACAGCTGTGAGGGCAGTGGAAGTCAGACTCTACCAGCTATTTGGGTGACATCTGGACCTGCTGTGTGGTGGAGCTGAGGCTTTATCCTGATCCTTGGTGGCAGAGAGAGAGAGACCTGCACATGGGCCCACATTGGCTGAAGTCACTTGGAAGCTTTCCATTTATTTCGTTGGGCTCTGGGCTGGGCCCTACCTGAGTTATTCCAGCCAGATGATTTATGAGGCAATCTCAGCGGCAGCCCTGAAGGAGCTGGATGAACACACTGCCTCCCAGTCACAGGGTACATACCGTGCTGCACAGGCAGGGCTGTCACAGCAATGGTTTGTGCTTACAGATGAAAAAAAATCCCATCTGTAGCTGAAGAGCAAGGGGCTGGCTTCTTTCAGCAAATGCCACCTTCTTTTTGTGCCTTTTCCTGGGCAATAAAAGATGTTCTATGGTCATCGGGTTTTGTCATTTTGATGTTCTTGTAGCTGACACTGGAAGAATTCAGCTTGGAGTTGGCTAGAGTGTGCGTGTGTGAATCTGCAGTGAAGTACTGAGGTGAAACACTTCTTTTAGTGGGAGAAGACCTACTCCCATGACTTGCCCCTTGAGTTCTCTGAAGAACAGCTCTCAGGTTAATCTATTTAGCACATAAGCCATGAATTTATAATTGGCTGACTTGCCAATTCCCCAGCAAAGTATCTTCGCCTTTCCCTGGTATCAGGACTCTTTCAAACATTATACTAGCAAGCTGGTTGAATTTGCTTCTTTGACACACCATCGCCACTGTAGAATTCCAGAAAGTCAGAGGGTCGGTGTCAGACTGGTCTCTGTTTAGATGACACTTAATTGAATTTGAACCACAGCTTTGCTCTGTGTAATGCTCTTCCCCAAAGGACTGCTGGTGGTTTCACAGTGAAGGAGAGATGTGGGTCATCCTGGCATACAAATACAGTGTAGACAATTGGCTATCTAGCAGCAAATCTCAAGCCAGTGAAAAGGTTCTCTTTAACCATGATGTAGAGGGCTATGTAGGATCTCCTGACAGGAGTTGTAGCAGTCTTAACTAAAGGACTAATCTTGCAGATCAATAAAGTATTAATAAACATATGCTAAAAAAGAGTCAAGTGTCATCTGCATTTACACTGTAAATAACTACAAATGGAAGAGCATTTCATGCCACTCAGTGCATTTGTTTTATCTCTTATTGTACTTGAATTAGTATTTATATCACATTGAATGTAGCAAGAAGAGGTGGTTAGGGTATACAGAGAAAGGTTACCATTAAGCTTAATGGTTCATTATGGCATTAATAACTAAATGTAGTAGGTAAGGATTTTTTTCTTTTTAATTATTTTTTTACAATACGCAACAGTTCAATTGCAGACTCTCTCCAGCCTATCATTTAACAATTTCGTAAGGCAGTGTGGTTCCCATTTGTGAACACAGGTTAGGCAAAGTTCACAGAAATAACCTGCCTTGTGGATTATGGTTAGAGGCAGCTTGTAGCAAGCAAAAAGTCTTCTGGAGTGCTCTTATTGGCTTAGGTGAAGATGAGTATTAATATTAGATCAACACTGGATGACCACAAGCAGCTTTTGAGAATGCTCCTTATTGTTGAAAGAATTATCTCTGGGATAGGGTATTTACTGAGGACAAATGTTAAACATTGTTGATAGTTTAAAAATGAGCATAAACGGATACTTTTAAATTATCTCCTACTTATTGAAACAGTAGGGGTTGTCTAAGCCTGGCTGCATTTTCATTGATGGTTTTCAGAGGTTTTGCTTTGATTCAGACTTTGAACTGAATGAAGAGAATGATCTTAACAAGAGTTTTCAAGGAGTGCATGGTTAAACATATGAGAGGCTGACTGCATATACTTAACAAAGAATTTCCCAATGTTCATGATTTATTTCAGAACAGTACTTCCAAAAATGTCACCCTCTGTCTTCCATAGGACTGTGCTTTGTTTAGTACAGCCTTCTTTTGGTACTAAAACACAAGCGACAGTGACTTTATCTCCTCACGTTCTCTTTAAATATCCTGAAGTTTCAAGTTCAAGGGGAATTGCTCGTCTTTCCATAAAATGCCTTCTGCAATAGCTGAGACATGACATATTCTGCCCAGGCGTTAAATATTTTTTTTAAAAAAAGAGTAAATAAGATTAGAAGTGCATGAGGATTGAGTACAAATTGAGACAAAACAGTCCAGCTGTTAATCTGTCTTCCCAGCTACCTTACATTTCGGGACTGACAGAAAATATTTGGATTGTCAAGGTGAATTTGGCCCTGCGCATTATACTGATCACTGTTCCTGGAATTCTTGGAGCTCATTCTTAACACAGGTGAACAAAACATAATTGATTCGGTGCCTCCTTAAAGCCTGCCATACTGTTGTCACTCTGAAATGAGAGTTAATATTAAACATATCTTTGCTATGGTAGCATTTCAGATGCCCTGGAGATAATAACCAAACATACACAAACCTGAGCAGAGCCCTACCACTTAATTTTACACTGACTGTGCATTTTGCAGGTTGTATTTTCTTTAAGTGTCCTAATGGAGAAGTGTTTTATAAAAGAAGCCTTGTTCTTCCAAATAGCTAGACATGAAGAATATAGACTTCACTGAGCTAACCCCCCCACAGTTCCTAAGCAGACAACAAAATGGGCTCCTTAATATTTCAGATATTAATCCCACATGTATGTTAAGATTATTCTATAATCTCTGTACTACATCTACCATAGCAGCTAGGCTTTTAGGAGGAGAGCATCCAGACAGCTGGCAAAATGCCACTTCTTTCACCTCTTTCAGCAAAGTGGCAAGTTTGCTTTAGAATCACCAAGGAGTGTTAGAAATTCTTGGGCGAAAAGCCCTCCCTTCCCATCCTGTAGCCAGCCAGCCCACCTACCCCCAAAAGAAATCTATCCTTCTGTTTTCTACTGTATTTTTATTAGCTTAACTAGTCTAAAGCCTTTGATGAACTGGATCTTATTTAAATGCCTACTAAATGTGGGCATCGAGCCATGGCTTTTGGTGCTTGTTATTGACAGTTTTAGTTTGCATATTTAAAAGGGTACCAGGAGTCGTGGGACAGTACGGTATTTCTTCATGGTTTTAAGAATTACTGAGACATAGGCACTGCATAAAGGAAAAAAGCTGAAGGAATGTAGCTGGCACTGTATATATACGTCAGTGGCTGTCCTGTCACATTTATGTGAAAAATAACATCTCTTTAGTATCTTATGTGCAAATCGTCAGTATGTAGTCAATTAAGCTAAGAGAGACTGTAGTGTTCTTGCAGCTCTGTGCATCTGCCATTGTTTCTTCAGACACTGTAAATCATAATGAGCATCAGAATTTGCTTGTACAAATGACTTCAGAAATTGAGAATGCAAAAAGCTACATTAACTCAATGTTCGTCTGAGGTTTGTGAAGGCTCAGAACCTTTGACCTTTCTGTAGCAGCCATAGACGAGCTGTGCAGTGCCTTTGACTACAAGTATCTCTTTCCCTTGTATGCAGGCTGGCACCCTAGTGCCCCTGTCAGCATTTCCCATCCTTTGGCAAGGAATCACAGAATCACATGAATGTATCAGAATGCATCAGCCCTTCGTGGAGGTCACCTTCTACAAAAGCTCGCTTAACTCCGTATGGCAGGGACTGTGGCCAGAATAAAGGACATTCAGTTACTGGCTCCTGGATCTACTTTCTATCAGAGTCTTTCTCAGATAGGGAAATCCCCCATCTTCACTGATTTAGACACTCAGCGTCAATTGGCAAATGAGCCTGCAAGAGCCATTGCTAATGTTTATTAGATCCCTAGGCTTGCACCTGTTCATAAATAAAACAACTGATCTGTCTTTTTGTTCTAGACAGTAAGTATATGATCAAGCTCTCAGCTGTGTGGTCACTTCTCACATGCCCAGTGTCTGTAACCACCAAAGTGGAAGGGTCAATTTAGTTCACCACCAGGCCATAGGATTGTGAATATCTTATTGCACAAATACATACGCTTATAAGCAAGTTGGCCAAAAACACCCTGTGCGTGTGGTGACACATGAAGAGGTGTTGAGTGTAGGCTGCTGTGGATGGAGAGTGATGTTTAGTTTGCACTTTTGCTCCAAGCAGAAGAGAATAACTGAAAACCAGTCTCTAAAACTTAAAATTTCCAACTTAGTGTACGAGTGTAACTTAGCTGTTACATCACAACGCATTCTTTTTAGTGAATGAGAACATTGTTAAACTTGTTGCTTTATTGTGTCACTATTCTTCTGGGCATACTGGGCTCAGAAAAGGAAAATAAGACACAAAAGAAACTGAAGTTGTTACCCAACTATGATGCTCTTTCAAGAATGACATGGATATAAGTTTAGCCAGTGGGTTTCTAGGAGCATCTGCTTCTCAGTGTGACTTAACATTTTATTAACATCTTTATGAACTGATATCTGAAATTAAACCAGAAAACTGGATTTCCATTTAAAAAGCTGAAGCTAATTTGTTTGCAGGGATAATAGAAGTCAAATGCTTCATGTGAACATGTGAATGAGAATCATATACAAGCACTGGTAGCCTGGGCACATTTACCTTTTTACTGTTCACTGCAAAGAACTATAGGGGGAAAATCGTGGTGTGTAAATAATACTCCAGACTGATTTCAGCTTGCAGAAGCATCCCATTTGGTCAATTAGATCCTGCATTTTGGCTTTGTGCCTTTAAAAAAAATTTTCATTACTGAAGATAAATGCTTATAAGCAGCTTTATTTCTCTCATGATAATCTACTTATTAGCTCACACTAAACAAAGGAAATCCTCCATGCCAGCAGATTGTCTTTGTGTGATCAAGCTCTTTCATGAGACATCAGGTGTGTGCGCAACTGCCTCACAGAAAAGATGTCTGCACAGTCTCCATGGATCCTGGCACACTGATGGACCAGGGGCTGGTAACAGAAGTGGTACAGCTACACATGAGAAAGAGCAGTAGCTTTGTCAGCCTTGTGGTGGGGTCCTTCTCTTCCTGGGAAGCCGTGGGAGTGATGAGAAGTGGAGAAGTAAGCAGGATGTTTTACCATTTGTTTATTGGAAAGCATAAACCAGTGAGTTGTGTATGTGGCAGTTAAAGGTCAGTCTCATTGAGAATGACATTAAGAAAGTATAAATGGATGCTGTTTTTTTCTCTTTCATGGACAAACCTGTTGGTGAGACTAAAACTTGCATATTAATAATCTTTGTTGGATGGAACTTTGTTGGATAGTCCATTGAAAAATAGCCAGAAAAATCTGACATAGAAAATCACAGGAAGACTGTAACTTAACAGCTAGTTGTGACATTTTGCTTAAAAATGAACAAACAAACAAGCAAACACTTTTTTTTTTCCTTCTTTTTTAACCTGCCATTTGCTGAATACATGCTTCAATTTTCTCTAAGATAGCTTGTGACCCATTTCCAACTGAGACAAAACCTAAAAGCCAGCATGGACTGCTCTAGCAGGAGATTATGTCCTAAGTAGACATTGTTCTTCTTGTGCTGAGGCTGTAAGAGTGTTGTTGAAAACTGGTACTGAAAAGCAGGGAGTCTTCAGTGATTTTAAATTAATTCTCTGTACTAGTACTTTCCTCCTCTGCCAGTATGAGACAGCATCTTGTCTACTGGTGTTTAAAGTGATTCACTCAAACAAGTAATCCTTCTGTGAGCGCTCTTTGTATGGTATAAACCTGATACATATCGTGGTAAATTTTTAAGTCAATTGAGTGCACACAGTGGAGAGTAACCACATGAATGTGGCTCAGGTTACTGCTTGTCATCCAAGTCTCTTGCAAGGGAGGTATCTTATTGTGAAACCATGTGGGAGAGTGAGCTCTTTTCTGTTTAGACAAATTTAATTCACTTGAAGTAAACTTCTGCAACTTCTTTGTACAGACAAGGCCTTCGTGACTGCAGAGAGGCATGCTGGTATTGCAGTCCTCAGTGAGGAACTCATGGGTTCAACTCTTCAGGGTTGGTATTTTCCATGTAGATCTGCCTCCTAGCATAGTTGTGTTTGACTGCTTGTGACACGAAACTCCAGAGAAGTGGGAGGTATGTGTTATGGATGTGGAGGCTCAGATAACTGACCTACTTCAAACCCTTTCAGGAGAAGGGCTGGTATGAGATGGGTGAATGAGGTTTTATGCATATCTGCCAATTGCTGCTGATCTCATGTCAAGAAAGGCATTTCCAAGACTTGCTGTAAGCCACTGTGGAGTTGGCAAATGGCTACAGCTATTTCTGGTCCTGCAGCAGGCTTCTTGCAGTGTCTTGGTCTGTTATTTCTAGCTGTTTCAGATGGGTATCCTGCAAAGATGGAGAAAGAAACTAGAAAGAGAAATCAGTTTTGCTTTTAAAGTGAGAAAAGCAGTGCAGGACTATCGGAGAACACGGGCACCCACTTGTGCCTCTTACCACAAAAGGTTTTCCTTTGCATAATAGCTAAATTTTTAATTGAAACATCATTTTTATATATTTACTTATTTTTAATGGAAGGAGAGATGCTTTTGTTAAGCAAAACCTTGCCTTCACTGAGTATACAGTGCTTCACGGGAGCAAACTGTTTTCATTTATAACATTGCCCTGTAGTAATAAGGGCAAAATCACATGCTCTGTGTACCAATCCTGGGTATTTCTGAAAAGCATTATTAGAACACAGTAGTAGAAAAGATACAGGGTTGGAAGCTGTCCGTAGAACAGAACTACTTCCTGATACAGAAGACAACTCCTTTTCCCCTTACATTCTCCAAACAGAGGAAAAGAAAGAGATTCTATAAACAACTGTCAATGAAATGGAATTTGGTGAAATAAAAACAAACCTCATAAACTTCGTTGTTGTTGTGGTTGTTGTTGTTTTTTAGCAGCCTTCATGCGAATTCAGAAAATTTTCATCAAAAAACAGCTATCAGATTTTCACAAAAAGGCTTACAGTTGTGAGGTTTACCACCAAGACTGTTTCTGTTTCTCCTACTGCTTATCATCTTGTGAGAGGACCAGAGTACAGTGAAGACTTAAGAGGACAGCCCTTCTGATCATCTGTATGCAGATGTTACTTGTACCTGTGCCACATTATGAGGTGGTTATTCCATTGCATTTGTCTGGCACATCATGCAATCCCTGGAGGTGAAATTCTCAACTCCCAGTCTAGTTTTCTCCCTTTCCTCCCCGAAGAAAACTATTCTGACAAAAAAAATGAAAGGAAAAAAGTTGTGTGTGCTTTTACAGATAAAATGTCTGGACAGATATTTTCACAAGAGCACGGAGTCCTCAGAAATAGCATTGCTACAGTTTGTTTGGAATAGGTTTCTTTTTACTAACCTGCACCTGCTAAACTGAACAGTTCTTGCTGCTTTACAAGTTCATTGCCAGCCCATACAAAATGACAAGCTTTTTTAGGCACGATTGCTCAGAGCATTCCCAAGATTCTCCAGCTGGCTATTAGTTCACTGTCTTAATAAGGCAGCGCAATAGCCACAGAAAAAAAGGGGATGACTTTTCTAAACACTGGCTACACATGGATTCCTTTTATGGTCCAGCTTATGCAGTAGGGTATTCCACTGAAGGTCAGCGACATGGATAACAAAGTGCTTCCCGCTGCAGCTTGCCTTTTGAGCGCAGTCATCACAGTGCCACAGCCTGCTCTGAGATGGAGAGAAAGAAAAAGTTGGTAGGGAAATGTAGAAAAAGGGCAAAAAGACTGTGGAGTGCTGTGTATTTTGTATGGATGCTATTTCTGCGTTTACCATGGCTGCAGGATGAAGTTGTAAATGCCATGTGTAGACGAAATGTGCATGTGCTTGGCTGGTATTTTGTACCAAAAGAAAAAAAAAGAGAGAGAGAAAAAAAAAAAAAAAAAAAAGAAAGAAAAAGAAAAAAGAAAGCCTCCCTGAAAAATTTCTCAGTATGGTTTCAGAGTTCAGGTCATCCCATCATCCCTCAGAAACACCAAGGGCAAATTTTTATGTCATGCTCATGAGTATGGCTTTTCATTCTTGCAACAATAGGGGATAGCGTGCTAATGACCTTTTCAAACCAGTGAGTTATGATGGCTGGAGGGATTGTCTGTGCTGCAGTGCCACAAGATGAATTAATTTAAGCAATTTTTTTTTTTTTTTTTTTTTTAAATTATTTCCCTTCCTACTGCTTTCTCTCCATACAACCTAGTGAGTCTTTTCCCTCATTAGCATGTAATCGTCTCACACTGGAAAGTTGAATAAGATCCTTCAGGGCTATTGTCTTATTTCTTACAAAAATATTTCAGGGAATGAGTGAGTCATTTCAATATTTCTGAAGAGAAAGGATATATTGGCTATTAATTTAATATGAGAAATCCCCTAGTAAGTAATGAAAATGTAACTCATCTTGTTTTGTCAGGCCTGAATGTATGCACAGGATATATATAAATTGGATGAAGAAAATATATCTTCAAGGCAAAACAGAAATGTTTAGGCATATTCAAGAGGTCTGTAATCTAATTTCTACTGATTATTGTCAGATGGGCTAATACAATACCTAATAAACCACGTCAATGAAAGACTTTAATTGTGTCACCAGCTCTGACACTGAGAAAGAAGCACTTGAAGGTGTTTTGGTGACTCACCTCTTAGAAGTCAAACTTTCTTCATCTGTTTTGCTGTTGCTTCACTGGCTCCATCCTGATTTCACCTATCATGCTCACATTATCTTTACAATGAAATCCTGATGCAGTGACTTTGATATCATCATAGGTCTTGCATGTTGGTACTTATGCTAGGTTTGAAGGGGATGTGACTTCTCAATTTGTCAGCTGTTTTACAGATATAATGATGGTTTTACTGGATATAATATCTCACTTTGAGAACATAATGGCATAAAAAAAAATTGTGGAGCAAAGATCACAAGACATGCATTTTGGTTAATGAGAGCTCCTGAACTCTTGTTAATGTCTGCTGATAACAGAAGAAATCTGAAATAGAAGTGATCATTAAATAATACTTGTTAAGGCAGAAAAGAGCTAGGTTGGCCCTCAGTTAAACTCAGAGGGTGAATTTAGTAGGCTGTATCTTTCCTTCATAGCTGTTCCATGTTTTACTGCATTCACTATTTTAAAACTTGCTCTCACATGTTTCAGTCTGAATCCTGTTTTCAGTGGTTGCGAGTGTTTAGCAATTACTCTGAATTTAAGGAATTGGTACAATGGAGAACAGAGATCATTTGTCCTGTCGTCATTGTACTGCTGGAAGAGAAAATGTTGGTAAGATATCTTGGTGACTAGGAATGACTTTTCCGTCACCAACCTGTCTTCCTTTATTTATTGGTTGTTCTTTCCTCTTGGGGAAGAACTTGGGCTGTACCCTGTCATCAGTTTTTAAGCCAAATTCTTTATGGAAGTCAATAGGGAGTCCTACGCAAAGGGAAATGACATAATGTTGCCCTTTAGTCCTACCTACCGAGAAGCAGACGTGGGAAACATACACATTTTCCTAATTACTGAGCACTGAATTTACAGCATATGTTCATTTTCTATCGACATCCGGCAGCTACCCAACATATTGTAAATTGGCCCATTTGTATTCAAGACAATTGTTTTTAATAAAAATATTCTGAATGTTGTCCTTATTTGGATTACATATGGTAAATATTGAGGTCTTCACTGTTCTGAGGTGAAGAATGAGCCATTTTTATGAGAGACATCAACTGTTCTCAGCTAAAATGTCTCCTTGTCCTACTGGAATACATGATGAGTTAGTAGGCAGCCACATTTTACTCCAGCAATAAATGCATTTTGCTGGAATGTGTCTCTGTAGTTTGCAGTGCACTTTTCATATGAAAGTGTGAACGTAAGTTGATATAATCTGAACTTTACAGGAGAGATGCTGCAGGTTCTGTGCCTAGTGGCCTGCTTTTACAGTGACGTTAAGTCGCTCCTCTGTAGGGCAGGATGAATAGAATTGCAGAAGGGTTTTAAAATTGCGACTTTTAAAAGCAGATAATCAGTTTACTAGTTAAAACTCAGACTCTTAAAGTGCTTAAGAAGATGAAGGAAGTCTGTAAGCATAAAGAATAAAGATGAAATGCAGCCAGAGGGAATGCTTCAAAGATAGCTAGAGGAGACTCCTTATTTTGGGAACAGTAAAACCATTCAAACTATTTTTACCCCTTTCGTTTAGCACTGGATTGTGTTTGTTCTAGCAAAAGCTGTTTGTATATACTTCATAACCTTACCAACTGAGATGTAGACAGGTGTTTTCATCATCCAGGTAACATGATAATGCAATTCACTTAGCTTTGCTGATAGGGAGCTAAGAGCAATTCATTGACACAGCCAAAAACCCAGCAGATGGGATGGTTGAAACCTTTATTATTGCCTATTTATCTACTAGATTTTTCTCCAGCTTATAGCTGCAGAATTTTGAGAATTTGGAGAATCCCCCAAACCAGAATTTTCAGCATCAGCATTTTTGTGTTGGTCATTTTTAGAAGAAGTCATGAAATACCATCTTTCATAGTAGGCTGCAGTAATCCACCTCCGTAAGTTTTATGGTCTTTAGATTGCAGGATGACCTGCATCTATCGATTACATTTACATAAAAATTCATGCACAGTTTTTGGCATGAAAAGTTTGTTGCAGACCCTCTGTTTATCTCCTCCACTCATGACCTGTTGTCTTCTGCATGTTGATATGGAGATGTTACAGTGCATGTGGTGGTGATTTCCTGGGCTCAAAGTCTGATAATGCAAGACTTGTTAGATGTTCGGTGCTGGGCACAGAGGCAGCATGGGATACTTTGCACAGCCCTGCTCTTAATCTGCTAAATACTTACAGAGGCTGGAGATGAGCAACAGCATCTCCTTGTAGCCCTTTTCCTCTGGATTTTTTGAGTTTTCATGTGATATGGCTTTTGTTTAAGGCAGTTGGAAGTATCTTTCAAGTCCCTGCAAGCTTAAGGGGCACATCTTGAAAGACCAATTGATAGGGTACTTTAATGCATTACTGATTTGTCTGTGTGAGAGAACGATGTGGAAGACATCTGGAGACTTGTTCTGGCCAAGACCAACAAACACAATGCTGATTTTTTTTTTTTAATTTATTTTTATTTATTTTTTTTGAAAGTAATCAGAATATAGGGCAGAAATCATACCAGACCCTTTGACTGAAAGTAGTTTTGTGCCATTTGTGAACTGGATTCACCATCTGGGTTAGCAGCTATGGTCATATCAGATTATTATGTCCCTGTTTCTTGTAAATGTGCCTTTGTCATCACGGGTTTAGGCTGTCATAACACATTTTTCCTTGAGCTCCATCTTTAATCACTTACTTAGTGGCAGACCTGGGAATAGAAGCCATGCCTTAGCCACAGGACCATCATCTCAGTGAGGCAGAGAACAGCTGTGAGCTTTCCTACAGGGCAGCCTGGTCTGCACTTTGCCTGCAAGCTGCATTTGCAGCATCTCGTAAACTAGGACAAATACAGCTTCACCTTTTAATATATAGAATTGTGTCTCAGAATACACAGAACTGCTTGCAGAGAAAGGGGACATGGCAATTGAGCTTGTATATTTAGTGAACATTGTGAACAAATAATAAATTAAGACTTATAGGAAAAAAATAAGTCACTTATGTAACTCAACTCCCTTTGCTAGACTTCCTTCTCCCTAGCCATACTCCCTATTATTTATCAATTAAATATGCTAGGAGTATTGAGCTGCTGACCACAGAATTGGGGAGGTGGTGGAATAATGGTTATTATACTGTTCTAAAAGCCATAATACTGAATACCAGAAAGAATGAGAGTCAGATGTAGATGATGCTGTTGAGTTGCCATTGGTAGAACAGAATGTACTGTACTATCCAGCAATGGTTGCTGCGTTGTCTAAAACCATATACTATGACTGAAATGTCATGTCAGTCTGTAGCACTTGTGTGGTTTATAGGCTCCTCATTACGTCGCTAAGCTGTGTGCAATAGATTAAACTGCCATTAAAATTCCATGTCTCAAAACAGTTTATTTTGCTATGCTAACTTCCCTCTGCTTCCACAGAAGGTTACGTGTAAGTGAAGACTCTTAGCATTCAGGCAAAGGTTTCTGTTTGTTATTCCTTCTATGGACAAAATTCTTACTGATTTCATCCTTAAGAATAAAAAAGAAAGAAAGGATGGAAGTATATTGTTTTTTCATTGAGCCATGTAATAGTAGGTGATCTTGGTGTCTGGGAAATAGAAAAAAGTACTGAAAACTGAAAAAACTACCTCAAACCCTTTTTTACAAATGAAAATGGAGGAGGAGGGAGTTCTCCTCTTCCTGCAAGGTAACAATCAGCAACTCCAGTTTTCTTCAGGTGGAGAAAACTCTGAAGTGGTAAATTGTTCCATTAAGAAATATGGGTAGAGCATGTCCTGAGAGAGGGCAAAATGCTCTTTTTCTGGAGGAGAGGACAGGGATGATGTTATCAGTATGAAATATGTGCTGCTGCAACATGAATCTCTTCAGTGCTTGGGTTCTCTCTGTATTAATTAAATCATCCTTAGCAACCCCTCTTCTTCTGCTATACTTAACTTTAGATCAGTGGTGTTTCATTACTATCTGGAGTCACAAATTAGAAACCAGAACCAGAGATCTGAACTGAATCTGAACTTAAAATTAGTTTAAGCTGTTATTCTTTTCTTGAAATGAAGCTTAGTCCAAACCGTTAATTTAAAATGTCTCTTTTTAATTCAAATCTTAACTTGAATTGAAGGAAGCAGACCCAAGCCAAACCAAAGCTGAGCTTAAAAATATACATTACTTGAACTTCATGATCAGTACTATACCCTAAATTCCTTTATGCATAGACAGTGAATAGAAGGCCTCTTGTCTGAAATTCTTGGAGAGTATGGCTGACTGAGAAGTGCTGAACATTCAGTAAGAGTGAGGCAATTACAAGTAACAACTCAGCTAATTAGCTATGGAGTCATTAGCATGCGTGATCCAGGCACATTAAAAGATGGATTTCATAGGGAGATCTAGGGAGGGAGAAAACAGTATCTCTGATGCCTACCCTTCCCCTCAAGATACAGCTGCTGGCCTAAGACTGGAGGTAGAAATAAAAGATGTAATTCCTGGGAGAGTGTGCTGTTGGTCATCCTCTTAAACCCATCTGATGGGACACATACACATGTATAGGTGGTGAGGACACCGGCCTTTTCCTCTGTTCATGTAACAGGTCTACTCTGCCCTAGAAAGAGCTTGGCAGTACCTACTCTCTGATACCATGAGGTATCTCTGCAAAATCTTCCATGGCTTTCAACGATATATTTCCAAATTAATCACTTTTTAAGAAGTGTTTAGACTAGTTCAAATCTGAAGGCAAACAAGACAGTGGGATATGTATTGGTGACTACTGGAAGTGATCAGCCCTTCTTTCTTTCAAGTGCTGCATGTTAACCCTATCTGCTTTGTTCCTCTCTGTTCCCATTCTATTCTGAATGCCAGATGCCTCAAAACTGAGGTTGAAGCTCTCCATGTGTGCCAGCAGTTGCTTACTTACTGCACAGATGTCTTTCACTTTCTGAAGATGGATGGTGCTTTGTGTTCCATTTTCTTTTAAATTTAAACAGGTTCCCTATGTTTCCCAGTCATTCCAAAAGGCCAAAACTAGTGGGAAAAAAACCCCAAATGTCGAAGAAAGGATACTGAATACATTTTTAAAGATTCTCCTGTCTGATGGGTTCCCAGTAAATGCTCTCCACATCACTCTGCTCTAGGTGGTTTCCCAGCATTACGGGATTATACTCATGGCACATAACTTGACTGAGGGTTCCAGCATGGTCTTCTCCTGCCTTGTCCCAGGAACTTTGCACAGAAGTGCTGAGTAGCTTGAGTGCTCTTTATTTCAGTTCAGCTTTGCAGGAACTCTGACACTGGCCTTTATGACAATGGGTCTTTGTCTTGTGATAAATACTTATTTTTTTTTCTTTTCCCTCTCCTTGGTATTTAATGGTCAGTTGTCAGCATCCAGGAAAGCTGTGTTTAGATGGCATTGGAAACAGGTACCAATATGGTTAGCTGACGCAAGAGTGGTTTATTTTCCATTTTAATAGTTCTTTAAACAGGTCGTGCATTGGTATACAGCTCCTTTGTTGGAATAAAAATCTTTGTCATAGGCTACAAGACAGCTAAAAATAGCTGTGTTGAGTATTTATGCTGAGGATAATCTCAAGAGAAGGTATTTTTAACTTTGTGTGCTGTTTAGAATAGGAAATTCTTTTAATGCCCACATTTTCCATTCCCAGTGCCATTAGCTTTTCCCCACCCCCTCTTATGATGTGGACCTTGCACTTTCTTCCTCCCTTTCATTTCTGGAGTTTAATATTATTTTTTAAAGAAAATGCTAACTTTGGCCTTTTGCGACTGTATGGGAATTCAGTTCATTTCATGGGGCTATCAGAATGTAAACGAGATATCTCACTAAGCTGTCACCGCAAATTGGGTAATGAATGAACACTTTATTTCTCTAGCACATGGAACTAATGTGCTTGTTAGAATAACAGTGGCCAATCTATTTTATACTCCCATGGAAAGTATTCCACTTTTTTTTTTGGCAAGTTTGTATGAGCTGCTACTTATACCAATATTCAAGCTAATGCTGAGGGAGAGAGAGAAAAAAAAGTACTGCCAGGCTGAACTGTACATGCAACTTTAAAATATGGCTCCCAGCAAAACCCAATCCTACATGACTCAATAAATAACGGTGACCTACCTAACAGTCAAATGCTGTGTTGAGAGAAAGTGCTGGGTAGACTGTGGGCCAAATTCAATGCAGGTATAGGTTGACACAATTTGTAGCTTTTGAGAGGGGCTCATAGCTGACCTATGAGCAGTTGTGAAGGCAAGTTAGACTATTTCTTTTTTCCTTTAAAAGAAAATATATGTACTGTTTTTTTATCTTAAAAGAGACTAGAGCCTCACAGTTAATGGAGTAGCTTTGCAAGTGAAGCCAAAGGTGATGTATGAATTTTCAGCTAATTACACATTTCATGCTTGTAGTTAGATGAGATGTGTCCTGTCCAGACAGGCAGATTTTTAAAGGTATTTCAATAAAAAGAGAAAGAGAGAAGCACTCTGGGATATTCTCTGAAACCTCTGTTGATCTCTGCAGGGCCTTTGCAGAAGCAGATCTGCATGTGCTCCTGACAGCGTCACCCATGCTCCCTTCTACTGCCGTCAGCCGCAGAGCATTTTTTTGGCCTCTAGTGATTTTTAAGGTGAAAAATATATGTTTCAAGGCTCTCCTCTTCTGTGGAGGTGAAGAGGATAGGTAGGATCTGTGGCCTATGAGCCGCCTGCCCTTTTTTGACAAGCGGCACTGGTGCCTTTGTGGAAACTGTGTTTTTGACAGCTGATGTTACTGTCAGGTTTGGATGCTGTGTATTTGTTGCATCAATACGTAGGTAGATGTGTGCACATGCCATGCAGTTCTGGAACTATGATACCCCTGACAACAGGGATGGCAGCCACACAGCCTTCCCGCAGTGCTGACAGTGAGAGAGAGAGAGAAGAAACTTGTAGGATGGAAGAGGTTTTTAGTGAAGACTGCACCTTGGCTTGAAAGGCTTGCCAAGTGAGCAATGTGACATTCACAAAGGTCAGGGTTTCATTTCCCGTGTGTTAAGCTGTTTCCCAGAAGATAAGAGGTTATTAAACATTACTGCTAAATAGAAAGTATAACCTTCAAAACACTTGTAAATGTTAGGGAAACAAGCTGTCTGCTTCCTGACTGGATCGAAGTTGGGTGCTCAGATAGGCCTTGCTGGAGTAACTGTGGTAAACATCAAGTATTCAGGCCAAAGGACCGAGGTCTCCTTCCCAGAGGGAGCTGATGACCTAACACAGGCAGGTTTCTGTAGTCCTGGGACGTCTTTGCTGAAAGCCATCAACAAGCCACATGGGGAAGAACCTAGGGAGTAGAGCTGATGAGTGTGCTGTAAGCTCAGCTAACCCAGAGGGCTCTTTCCTTGGGTGGTTAAAGCCTGTGGGGAGCAGCAACCAGTGGGATGCAGGACTCAGCTTTGTTTCTTGCTTCAGAATCAGCGCTGGCCACGATATTCCAGCAGCAAGGCCAGAAACTGTCAGAATCTGCACAGAGAAAGCTGGTGGATTGCAGCCACGCTGAATACTCTCAAGAAAAAGGCACAGGGAGCATCATGAGATTTTTCTGCACGTGCCACAGTCTTGACAGAGAGGCAGCTTTGCTGAGTTAGCTCTCAGGGGTGCCAGGTGTAATGTGTGCACTAAAATCTGGCTGGAGACCACCATGTTTCTCACATTCTCATTTTATGGGATTTAGTCAGATTATTTCTTTTGCAGTTACCTTGCCTTTCTTATCTGATGAAACTGTGGCTACATGACATTTTAGGATTTTACTCCTTTTTCTGTTGTCTAGAATGTGATAAGATCAAATTTTCCCCTTCTGTCATGAACATTTAGGAGCTTTTTTTTTTTTTTTTTTTTTTTTTTTTTTAACATGAAGTTTTTTCAACATAATATCCCTCCCAGGCTGCAGTTACATAATATTCAAGGTCACAGTAATCATAACAGAATCCATCTCAGTTAGTAGTATTGCACTCATGGAAATGAAAATCCCTCAGCAGGACTGTTTCTTTTTTCTTTTATTCTGGATTTTGCTGCTGTGCACATAATTTGTAAGACCTGATTATGAATGATGAGGCTATTTTTAGGCCCATTGCATTGAGCTATTTGTATCATCAATTTTCTTTTTTACTTGCAATATAGAAGCAAAAGGCATGTTGTTTTAAGGCGACAGACAATAATGTAATGGCAAAATTTCTCTAATGTTACTGTTTTGCACACATACTTAGGGACTTTTAAACCAAAGTATTATGGAATTAAGAAGTAGCATATCTACAAGTGTATAGGGCATAAGGTCTTCTGAGATGCTCTGTACTTTCATTTCATGTGCTCCCTCTGCTTCTTCTGTCTCAGCAGCCCGGTCCTACACCTGTAGCTTTCAGCCTTTATACCAGGAGTTATGTTAGAAGAAAAGCTTTAATGTAACTTGACTGACAGGGGAGGAATGGTAATCTTGGGAAAGCCATCAAACAGACTAACTCACTATCTGTAAAACATGTCATTTTGTTCATATTTTTCTATATCTGGTAGTCTTTCTCCTCTATCCTGGAAATGTGTTTTGTCTTTGAAAGTAGCCATGTTGTGGCTATTTACAGAGAATGCCAGGACGACAAATTTAGTGCAGTTTCAGTGAAAGACAAACCTGTTGCTAAAGGGACCTTTTGCTCAGATGAGACATGGTTATCTGGACAAGATGACAAAATTCAGTCTTTGGTACTGAAAAATACATTTCAAACAAAGAGCCATATCCACTCATCTGCGGTATATGGGCTACCCTCCATGAAGTGATGCAGGACGTGATTGAATGTGGACACTGTCATCAGTGAAGCTGCATAAATATTAAATTAGGCTTGATTTTTCTCAGGGACATTGTTGTATAGCTCTTCACTAAAGGAGACTTGAACAGACACATAGAAGATCACAAAATACAGCCACTGCATTTATCAAATCTGTTTAGAGTTTTTAGGAGCAATTAGGGCAAGTAATGGTTAATTTAACACGTGGGTAAGAATTTGTGTTACAGACATTTTCCTGTGCCCAGTCTGTAAGGTGAAAGAGAAGTATTTTAATGGACAGTGTGGTCTCTTTAGGATGATCTGTAATAGCTTGAGGAGCTCTCTCTGCTATCCTTTCCATTCCATGCACACCATATTGGCAGTGATCCCTTCAGCACAGTCTAGAATTCTGCTAGAAGTCTTCCACTGCTGCTCATGATCCTTCCACTCTTGTAAAAATACCAGCATTTTAATAGCAGTAGACATGTGCATCTTTGGATTGCAGCGTGTTGTAAAATGACAATATCATCATCACACTTTCCTTAGTTAAGGATGACTTCAAAATTTCTGTGTCAGCTTCCAGCTGACCTACGCGGGTTATAGCAATTGAATGGCTGTCCACAGGATTTAAGTGGGATTTTGAAGAGCTTTACTATGATGGAGGCTGAGTAGGTTTGTAATGTCCCCTTGCATTTCTGCAAGAAATCTGCAGAAGATTAGAGTTAAATCTTAGCATGTTCAGCCTGTTTTGATCAAACTTGTCACAGTTTTAATTCCACTAATGCAACTTATAGGAGTCATATACGTCATACTTCTATGAAGAAAGGTTGAGGAAACTGGGCTTGTTTAGCTTAGAGGAGGCTCCAGGGAGACCTCATTGTGGCCTTGCAATTTTTGAGAGGAGTGTACAAACAGGAGAGGGAACAACTGTTTACAAGGGTAGTTAGTGATAGGACAAGGGGGAATGGTTTTAAACTGAGACAGGGGAGGTTTAGGTTAGATGTTAGGAGGAAATTTTTCACACAGAGGGTGGTGATGCACTGGAACAGGTTGCCCAAGGAAGTTGTGGATGCCCCATTCCTAGAGGCATTCAAGGCCAGGCTGGATGTGGCTATGGGCAACCAGAAGGGATATGAATGGGCTATGCCAGAAGGGGTGTGGAGAATCTTCTCTATAGTCAGCAAGATGATTGCATGCTGTGAGATGGATGGAAGCTGATAGAATAGAAACACAGACAAAGCAAAAGAAACTACTGACTGGTCTGTGTTGATGACAGCTGTGCCATCTGAATGCACAGTGGAGAGACTGCAAATTTGTCAAAATTCTGTGTTAAGTTCTGATAATATTGTCTCGATGACAACATTTTTGTTTGTTTGTTTGTTTCAGATCTTCAGTGTAATTTGATGGTAACTTAAAAACGATTTTTAAAATGCTTTACATCAGAGAAAATGCTGGTCTTTATTCTCCCTTTGAAACTTTTGGATAGCTCATGACTTTAAAATTCAGTACAGGATCTTATAGATGCAGACAAAGGTAAGGCACAGTAGAGTATCACAGTAACAGACTAAAGACTATAGCTATAATAGTTAATTTTGAAGGAAGCATTAATTTCCTTTTCCTGTTTTTCAAGGTTTTTTTTTTTTTTTTTTTTTTTTTTTTTTTTAATGTGTGGGAGAAATGCTTCTGCTGCATAAACTTTTTTAAAATAATGGCTTTAAGGGGCATGACTGAGAGCCCAAATCCAAATGTTTTGCTAAGTACTTTGTTTCACTCTTGCTTCCTTATTTTTTTTTCTTACTTTTTTTTTTTTTTTCCCCTTTTTTCTCCCATGCTATAATATGGCTGGAATCAAAATCAATATAGGACTGATGCTGGCAAAAAACAAGGATAAAATAATATCTTTAAATAACCTGGCTGAATTTAATGAAAATAATTTTCTGAATTCATATGACATGTCTTAGTCTCTTATGAGAAAGCCAATGGAGTGGTTCTTAACAAATGGTACCAAAGATATGTCTAATTACACTTATTGCTTAGATCTTGGTCCTCTTTGTTTTAATCTTGCTTCAGCTGCACAATTACCACAGCTGAGGACCCTCAGGTAATGCTTAAGTTATCTACTCAATGCAGAAAATTGCCTATAGAGTTCTCTGCTTGACTTTGATCATACGCAGCCAAGATCTTTTGTTTAGATGGATTCAAAAGATGGGACCAAATAATGGCTTTTCTCATACAGAGTTCCTATTTACCTTACTTGGAGATTAAATGCTGCTGATTTAGGGTAACTTCTGTGAAAGAGCTGCCCTACAGGACACTGCCAGAGAAAGACAATGTATAGAGAGCAGGCCTGTGCCAATGAATTTCTGTTATTGTGATTCTTCTTAGTTTATCATGCTGCTTACATCTGGATTCACCAGGTTGCCAAGGACTGTAACGGACAGGCTCAAGATAGCAGAATTAAGGATGCTCTGGGAATCTGATATTGGCTTGCTGAAGCTGTATTCTTACTATAACACCCTTTTCTCCATCACTCTATGCTTAATACTTGTAGGCAGATGCAGTATGGCATATTGCAGATTGACGCAGAGTAATATGGATCCAGTGTACATGGGATAGTACTATAAGCATAAATCACGTACACGTGTGGGCAAAGAGTTTGTTATGTTTCTAGCAGGCCACACTATGGAATTGTTTCTGATCTGCTTTATAGTTTCACATGTAAAGTGCACTCGAGCCTAGTCTAGTTTTTACCTCTCTTTAAAAGCTGCCTTTCTTCATTCAGTATAATTAGAACTGTACAGAGAGGTTAGTGCTTTTGGAGAATTTCACACAGGCAATTATCCTATTATATACTGGAGATAATAGGAGAGAAAGCTGGAAGCAACTCGTTGGAAGTGGTGTAGGTGGTTCGTGGTGTGGGTTAGCAATAAATCATAGTCCTCTTTCTAATCCCTTCAGCTACTGTTTACTTTTTATGATAATGTTTGCTCTTCCTTTTATTGTAGAATTTTGATGCATTGTACGGGTAGGGACCACAATAATCACTACTTAATTTAGTAGGTTTAGGTTATAAATGGTAGCTTATAAGGTGATGGGGTAGAAAATGTAGATTGTTGGTCCAGTTCTCACTGGAATAGGGAACACCTGAGAACGTAGCAATGGACCACTGCCTCTTTGATGTTGAGCATGTGGTTGGGATACTGCTTGGTTTCTACATAGAACATGCAAGATTAGGCAAGGTTCTGTACACCCACTTCTTTAACTGTGCTTTTAAGGAAGGATCAAGAAGCATCTGGCCCTCAGCTAGAAAGTCAGAACTCAGGAAATGCCTTTGTGTGTAGCCTTTGCCAACTGTGGTTTCTGGTATGTTGGTGGGTGGGTTCTAAACACAGCCATCTTGATAAGAAAATGCCTAAAGCCAGTCCCTGTTCATCAAAGGATCATTTTCTTTATCTCTCATTTCAATTAAATGTAGAGTTTCTAAAAACAAAAATGCACTATGCTCCTCTGAGAATCATGTTTAACCTCTTAAGCTTTGTCATGTGCATTGTGAGTAGCCAGGTCACAGTCAAGGATCAAGTTTATCTTCCAGGGTGAATCCATTTCTCTTGACTTTCTCTGAATAATTTTTTTGTCCCTGAAATTTTGAATGTCACATTTTAACATAGATGTTTTTTTCTTTTTTCCCCCAGAAAGATTTTAGAGGAAAAAAACAACAGAAGAATAATGTTTCATATATCATTTCTATTTTGATTTTGTAAATTATAACAATGTAAATATAGAAATATTCTTAATTCTGGGAATTATTATGGCTCATATTTTCCTAAGGAAGAATGGAGGAAGACAATGTAACTCTCAAATAATACAGATTATGTGGTATTTTCCAAGTTTTGTTTTTTGATGATTGCTTTTTCAAAAAATGTACTTGGAATTCAAATATAAAAATGTGGACAAAGCTGGGTTCTGGGAGGGCATGGTGTGTAAGAGGAACACGTGCTTAAATAATACTGATAAGGATAAAATACTGGTAATGGATCACATGAAGTTTTGGTTTGTTTGTTGTTTTTTCTTGCATTCTCTCCCAGAATGTCTGCTGTTTACTATTATTGACTTGTGAGGAGTCTGGAGCACAAATCTTATGAGGAACAGCTCAGGGCGCTGGGACTGTTTAGCCTGGAGAAGAGGAGGCTCAGGGGAGACCTCATTGTACTCCACAACTTCCTGAAGGGAGGTTGTGATGAGGAGGGGCTTGACCTCTTCTCCCAGGCAACAAAGGACCCAAGGAAATGGCCTAAAGTTGTATCATATGAGGTTTAGACTGAACATAAGAAGAAACTTTTTCTGTCAGAGAGTGGTCAGGCACTTAATGGCCTGCCCAGGGAGGTGGTGGATTCACCATCCCTGACAGTGTTCAAGAGGCATCTGGATAGGGAGCTAGGAGATACGGTTTAGTGGTTTTCTGTAGGTATGGTAAAGGGAGGATGGTTGGACTATATGATTTTGTCGGTTCTTTCCAACCTTGTGATTCTATGGTTCTATTTGTATTCAAGTCTAGATTGGGCCAACTGTTTTATTTATAGGATTCCCAGTGTTATTGTTGTGCATTTAAATCCTATTAAGTGATGCTGAAAGAGTCTTTGCCCATGATAGTGTTAGCATGTTTACTATTGGTCCCTTCCAAACTGATGGCTCCACCAGGTCATGTTCAAGTCCTGTGAAGACATGGCACAGGAAGAGAAGCCTATACAGCTGCACATTTCCCATTTACCTTGGCTGTATAAATTCTGTGCTTCCCTTATGAGGTCTTGATGCATGTTTTCCTGCTGCTTGGACTGCATGTGCCACTGCCAGATCCTCCTTGCACATACGGAAGGGTGGCTGGGATGCATGGTGGGCGAGGAGTAAGGGAGCAGGGTATCCTTTGGGCTGCATCTCTTACTATGACCAACTCAGGCAGGCTGCCAGAGCTAAGGCAGAGCCACACAGGGTGAAGAAGGAGCAACTTTCCTGTTCTGAATCCTGTGCCAAGGCGGGAACCCATTAAGCACCCACCCAAGAGCTGTTTGGCTTTGATTATGCAGTGTACTTTGCACACGTATCGGTGTTCTTCGTGGTTTTAATGAGCATATCAGTAGTATGTATCTTGGCTCCCCTTCCTTTTTCTAAATACATTGGGAAAGCCCAAAGATCCTTGATTGGTTTCAGAGTGCTTTGGAGGTTTCAGAAGCCCTTGCTGAGATAGCATCTAGCTTATTAGAGTCTTAAACAGTCTTTTCAAGACATTCAACATTAAAAATGATCTAAGTTTTCTTGCAGGACATCTTATCAATAGTTAATTATCTTGTTGGCAGAGTGTGACGAATTCAGTTTAATGCTTCCATTTGAATTTTAGGTTCTAGTTTGGCATTTGAAGTTGATGGGATTTTCTGCTTTCTACTTGACCAAATCCTGAAGTCTTCCTTTGGTTTTAAGATCAGAATTTCACATTTTCAGAGCAAACAAATTAATGCTGATGGAAAATCTGCAAGCTCTTTTTGTGTGTGTGAAATTAAGGTTGTTCTCAAGTATTAGAGATGTTTGTAACTCTGCCAAGTTTCTGAAAATACTTCTGATTTCTCTCTTCTGTGTTCTCCTGAAATGTTTAGTGGAAACATGATTTTAATAGTTCTCAAGAGCTTTAGGGAGCTAAAATTCCTAGTGGCCATTTTAGAGAAATTTGGTAATGATCTCTCTATGAAGATCTTTAAATGTCAGTCAAGCTTGTTTCAAGATATTTATTTTAAGCACAAGATTGTCAATTCTGCTATTTATTTTTTCTCATTTTGATGAAGATGTTTTTTGTTTGGCACGTTGGCACCAGCTTAGTTGTATTTAAAAGTGAAGTTTTGTCCCTTTGTAAAGGCAAAGATGGTACTCTAAGAACTGGCTTGTCTCCACTTGTGTGCGCTCTGAAGTGATAGAAAATGTTCACTTTCAGAATGAATGTTGTTTAGACTGGAAGTGTATGTTCCTGCTATAATTACTCATTTCAGAGAAGAGGTCATGGTACTGCATGCGCGTTAATCCCTACAGAACATATAAACCCCGTAAGAACCCATGGAAAAGGAGATCCTGGAAACCTTCCCATCCCATAAAGTTTATTCATAAAACGTGATGTTCTGAAGCCATCTCTCAGTGCACAGAACATCACTGTGAAGCTATAGCTACAGCTCTAGAAATAAGGTTGCAGCTTTTTTTGAGATCTGAAGGAACATTTGCAATTAGAAAATGATCACGAGTTCACTTTGTGGCTAGTGACTGACATTCTTCCTGCAAGCTCTACTCCTGAATTTACTATTAAGGACTCTTTTGATAGCTATGCTATTGAAATCTTAAAAACAAGTTTGTCAGCTGTTTTGGGGAATATGTTAAGTTTCTGTTTGTCACTTCTAGACAATTTTTCAATCTTAATATCAGGAACAGGACAGGGAGAGTACTGGTTAGTGGCAGGCTTCTTAGGATGTAAAACTGTCCCATCCAGCAGGGACTGCCAAGGGGTTCCCTAAGTATAGTAATAGCAAAGGGGAGATGTTTTGTGTTGTCTAGTGAAGGTATGTTTGAGGTTGAAGTCCATTTTCCATTTTCTTGTTGCTAAAACCTTCTCTGGCTACTGTAAGTTTGTGGACGGTATCTTATCATAGACAACTAATGCTGTGCTGCAAGTGCTAACAAATGCAGAAGAACACATTTGCTTTTCCCTGCTCTCAGATTTCTGAGCCTTTTCTCATTTCGTTACTTAGCTTCCTGCAAAACTGCTTGGAGTTTTAACTAGGCATGTGGCAAGCTTGTGTGTAACATCCACTGAAGAGAAGAGGTGGGAATGTTGTTCCCTCATTGTGGCTGGAGTGTTTCCAAGGCTATCCTCATTGTATTACCTCAATTTCAAAGGATCTCTTGAGTGCTGAGTTGATGATTAGACTCTGAAGGATGGGATGTGACCCTGCTGTGTCAGGGAAATGTGCTCACATTGCAGTCCTGCAGATAAGGGACTTTGCCTGTTACCTGCACAGTGCTGCTTCATACCTTGACTTTGAGCGCTGAACTGGAGGAGAAGCTTGCCTAAGTCTGTCAGCAATGGTAAAGAATTGAGACAACCTCTGTCTGAAGAGTACTGCCCAGATGTTTGTTTACAAATGTGTTTCTTCATGGATGCCTTAACTTAGAAAATATTTACATATGAAAATGAAAGCAGACATAGAAAATTAAGAAAAAAGCCCTGTAGAGCATGAGAGATTACAGCAGTCCCTCTTTTTCCTTCATATGGGCCTGCCTATTGTGTGGATCACCATTTTAGGCTGTCGGGGGAAGCCAAGGCTATGTATACATGCCAGAGGCTCCAGTGGACCGAGTAAATCAGAATTGTGTGGCTTTCCTTGTGCTCTGCTACCTGACTGGCAAACAGCTCAGATACTAAAGCATTTAGGTCTGTTTTCCAGGACTTCCCATCCATGGTGCTGATGGGCAATGATGTGCTGGGTGGTGCTGAGGAAAATACGCTTTTTCTTTTTTTATTATTATACTGAACTTAAGTCCCCAGATCATGATGTCCTTATGTGCATGCTGTGATGCAAATACTGAATGTTATGATGATTTCATTTTAGCTGCTTAGTGCCTTTTTATGTGTATTACCCTGCAACAAATTAGTTGTTTTTATTTTTATTGTTAAAGTCTCTGAAGTGCATGCGGTGGAGCCCCAGCTGCCTGTCTGCAGGAGGCACAGAGGAGTTTTGCTGCACAGGGGGAGCTTTGCTCAGTGGGCCAGGTGCAGTCTGATTTGCCTTTTTTCTTCTTTTCCCACTGCTTTCCTCTAAAACATTAGGTATGAGCCATAGCTGGAGGCAAGAATCCAGCCTTGATGGAGTGCTGTCCTGACTTGTTGTGACAGGCCTTGTGGAAGTGTTCAGCCTTGACCCTTTATTGCTTTCAACAGGGAAATCCCATTAGATAACAACTGTACTGATGAGACTAGAAGCATTTGTATAGGTTTCCTAAGACCTGAAGACAGTGAAGAATTAAGCTTTTTTTTGTTGGAAAGATGGATGCTGTATGTATTTTGTTACTTGAATAGTCCGCAAAGTGTTATACTTCTGACGTTTCATTTCCTATTTGATTCCTTCCTGGAAGAAGATGGGAAGGCTTGCTGCACTGGGAGAATGTGTTTCATGAGTTGCTAGGTCATATTGGAAAGTGAAAATGGTTTGGGACAGGAGAGCTTATGAGGTTTATCAGACAGTAGGAGCTGTGTGTGAGTCAGTCTGAAAGTTGGCCTCGAGAAACCTCTTGTGAACCACAGCAGCCAGTGGATAACAGGGATGGTTCAAATCCACTCCTTGCCAGTTTGCTGAGATGGATTTGAATGGAATGTAATGTATAACTAGCCCCTAATTTCCAAAGCATTTTTGTATGGATTTAGCAATCTGATTCTTGTCAAACCCAATGACTGTCATATTGACGCAAATACCAGGCAGTATTTAGAAAATTTGGGAAAGGTATTTTGCCAAGCAAGGGGAAAAAAACCCTCTCTTTTTAACATTCCTATAGGAGTCAGAAATACAGAAGGAGAGGGAAAAAACCATACTGACGTATTGGCCATTCTAACAAAAATCATACTGTACTGGTCTTTTTTTGGGAATGGTTTTTGAAGTTTTCCACTGGCTGGAGGCTTTTGAATGAAAGAGAAGAGACATCTTCTGTCTTCAATTAACTTTGTTAATGATTAACAGAGCAGTGCAGTATGTGTGGTGTGTTTTAATTAAATCAGAGGAGACATGATTTGGACAAGATTTTGGTTTCACTTTGAAAGTTATTAAATAAACTGACACTGTTTGCTCTCTGAGGGTTCCTGGGAGCATCCGGTTAGTCGGTAATCCCCATGCAGCTAGTGAAATAAAGTCCATTCCAAAACACCTAAGGGCCATTACCAGATATTAAAAATGAACAAGCCATCCAGCCAGGAATTTAACTGATCGTTAATCTGTGTGAAGCACAGCCTTGGTCTGAGGCTCCAGCTTAATACATTTAAACTAAATTCAGGGACAAGGAAGGCCTGGGCCTTTCTGAGTCTAAGTTTTTCATTTTGAATGCCTCTGAGTTCAAGTGGCATAAGTTGTTGAACAGTCAGTGGCTACAGTGGATAGCTTTGCTAGCAGAGTTTATTGGGTTGATTGTGAAGCTGAGGTTTGGACCAGGTCTTGGATGTGTTCACTGGTAAAATTTAGAGAAGAATAAAACAGGAGCTCTTGATACAGGAATGTCTCCATAAATTGACCCAGCAGGAAATGCTCTTCCCTTTCCAGAGCTGTGTGTGTGTCTGCCTGTGCGCTCTTTATATAAACTATTCCAGCAAAGAAGGACCAAAACCTGGACTCAGACCATGGCTTCAGACTGAAGTGAGACAACAGATACTCTCACTGATTGTGGTGACATACAAGGGTGAACAGGTCCTGTGCTTCACCTGTCCCAGCTTTCCTGTTGTTTACTGGGACATTTGCTAAGGCACGGGCATCAACCCATCCCCACTCAGAAGGAGAGTCAAGGCTGTAATTCCTTCAGTTAGACACACGGATACAGCGTATTCTGTATGCTTGCATCTCACCTACCACACTGTGGCTCTTTGTGGCTAATAAGCAATTAATACTGTTCAGAGCGTGACTGTAAGTATACTGGGTGAATAATTTTATATACAACCTGTTGTTGAAAGCATTATCGAAATTAACTATTGCCCGAAACAGTCGAGTTGGAGAGATCTTGTATTGACACTACTGACAGCTATTTCAGCTTTCTGTTTTGTGGTCTCTGCAAGTATTATAATGCATGGCTGCAAGCAGAAGTCCTACAAGACCAATCACAAGTTTCATGGATTTTAATATTGTCCTTCTCCCTGTGAAAGCTGAAATTTATTAATAGCAGTTACTGTTCCAAGCACGCTACAGTTCAGGTATAAATGAGAGCCAGCAAGTTTTAAAATTTGCCAGCCAAAATAACGTATTGCTTTTTATCTCTGTGAGAATTGGCAGGCTTCCCTGAAACTCTGTAAAGCACAGTGATGTGGACACGGAAGCGAGTGGGGAAATGGGCCCTGCCTTGCGCTGCTGCTCGAGGCTGAAGAGAAAAGGGTTCCTCTGAAGGGTGGCTCAGGGCTAGAAGACAGAGCCTGTCACTCAGGAGTGACGGCGTGGGAGCACTGGGACAAGTTAAAGACAGCCTTGTGAATGCTTCCCTCACATGGGCTCTAGATGGGTCTTCAGTGCCTGGAAGCACGTGATTCCAAGTGTTTAGTATTTCAGGGGCTTCAGGCTCTCACATTTTGATGTTCAGGTTTATGTTTCCAATCCTGTAGAATTTGCCTATGCAAGTAGTTCTATTGCCTGCTAAGTCTTTAGCTACATGGAAATGTGTCTATGTGAGCATGCAAACTCTGTATGCATATGCTTCCATGATTTGCACCTGTGTATACCCAAACCCAAGACTACATGTTACAATTTGAGTATGCATTTGAATATATATATCCTTTTTTTTTTTTTGTGGCTGGGTTAAGTATTAGTTGCAGGTTTCACTAAGTACATTCAAATTTCTGGCATTGCTGCAGTTTACATAGGCATCCAGGTAGAAATAACTAGGACTTACCATTTAAAGAAAAAAAAAAAAAAGAGAAATAGATGTCATAGCTGTAGTATGGCTTCTTAATACTGAACTCTGTAAGACTGGAAAAGTCTTCCCACTAAGAAACGCAGATTCTTCATTACTTGAGATATTTAAAACTGGACCAGAATAAACAACTGTAAAGAGACAATTCAGCATTATTTGATGATGAAGTGCACTGTCTTATTTTTATGAGTAGTCAAGATTTCCTCCAAGAGCTTACGTATGTGTTGCCAGACTGTACCTACTGCCCATGAGTTAATATGCCAAGTGTTGTCCATCTGTTAAATTAAATCCCTGCTTACAAGCCAGTGTTCTGATGTGAAGTCTTAGAGGAGGAAGAATACAGATGCTTTTTGCCCTGTGAGATGCATTCACTGAGTTCCCTGCTGTAAACTATTTGGACATTTCAGAACAGACCTTAAAAGAGCCGACATTTTTTCTGCTCCATGAGAACATGAAAGACACTGTGGCATCTTGCATTCTCCCAGAGAGGGAACAGTTAAAAATATTCTTTAAACAAGGAGCAGATGTTGATGTCATTAGAACGGATTTTCATGAAAAACAGAGTTCTGTTTCTCTTGCAAAGTGCCAGTAGCTTTGCAAAGATCTCTACAAGTCTACCTACTTATTTCAGACTAGTGGCACAAAAGGAGAGATGTGCACGGTGAGCTGTTTACTGTCTCTGAAACAAATCAGGTGTATTTCTGTAAGTTGTTTGCCTTCCTGTTTTAAAACTGCTTTGACTTGGGGAAAAAATTAACAAAGAGCTACAGAAACCTGGGAGTATTTGAGATACAGAGCAAGAATAGTGGGCAGAGCAGCAAAAGACAGAATCCACTATCAACAAACAGTTGCAGAGAGGAATAAGCTACATATGGGAAGTCATGATCTGGGCTATGCATGTGCCTTTTACAGATTCTAAATACACTCTAGTCTCATAAGGGTTATTGAGATCAGCCCACTGAAAATTCTGCCTCACATACAGGAATGGTTAAAGTAAGAATAACAAATAGAATGTGAAGTGGCTCTCTGGATGACCTCTAGACATTCCTATTGTTAGTATGAGGAGACTTTGGAACTTCCCAGTAATAATTTCCTTTTGGAAAGCTCTCACGTCTCCTTCTTCCTCCTCATTTTGCTGTACTTAATGTTGACAAGCTATGAAAGGCCCTGTAGTTTCCCTCTTTGTTGTAATAGATGAGCCTAGACTCTCACAGAGCTGTTTGACTTGAAGTCATTGGTGTGAATGACTTCTTTCAAGTGCCTTAGTTTTGTTAGTGTTTGCCTTTTTTTTCTTTCTATTTTTCTTGCTCTCAGGGATCTTGGTGTTCTAGAGCAAATAGAAACATCAGAACATACAAAGAAAACAGCTTGTGAAACATGCATGCCCCGTTGCCATCATTTTTTATCCTTTAGATGCCTATGTAAATATTCAGAATGTTCTAGGGGAAGGTAATTTGCCTCTTGCTGCTCCATATGCAACATCTTCACCTCAGGGCTGCAGAAGAGATTATACAGCCCTCTCTGTTAAGTTACTGAAGAAAGTAAATAACAAATATTTGACTTTAATATAGTGTAATTATTAAGTGCAAGGATCAACTCCTCCACCCCTTCTTTTAAAGGTGTTTGCAAGCATGGAATAATCTTGGTTCAGTGTCAGCCTCTTTCAGGAGAGCCAGTTCAGCATTGCTGTAAACTTACAGAGGTGTGGAGTCTGCACCCAACTGAATGTGAATGCTTAGTATTACATGCGTCCTCTATGGTGATTGCTCCTTTGTACTGCAAACTGAATTACAAGATGTCTGTGTTAAAACAGTGTTGTTCCTCAGCTAGAAGGGCCCTACAACAATGAGCACAACTCAAAAGAACAGCTGAAATATCTTGGCCTCTCACCAGTGCAGTGTTATGCCACTAAGCACAGGTTATCCCGGCCCCATTTGGCAGCATGCTTATTGCCTGTATGCAGTAGACTTTCCAGGTCTGTGTCTAGAATTGCACATTGGGTCTTTAGACTTTGCACATGTGATAAGTCTTGCTTATTGAAATTTCTGGATGGGGAAATAAACAAAAACAACACTAGTGCTGTTGAATTCAAAAGCAATACTTGATATGCAAACCTGCAGAGTTCTTCAAGCAGTTGCTGACAAGAGTACCTTTTAGAAATGAATGCTACAGGCAGTTGGGCAGAGTGACTGCCACTGTTTGGGACTGGAGCTTTTCTCACCTTATTTCAGTTCTGCAAAGGAGGTTCATGAGTTGAGGATACACCTGTGTGGTCAATGTTGATGATTGCTTAAGAATTCAATAGACAAAAGCTACCAGTTCTCAATAGTGCTGTACAGATAGAAACTATAAGCAAGAAGATTCAATTTGGTGTCACAAGTCTTGCTTCAAGTAAAAAATGGACTGTGTAAATTACTCTGATTCATTTAGGCAGGAAGCGCTCCTCCAGACTTTTCTAATTCAGAACATTATCTGTGTTTTTAATTGGGATTCTTCTGTCTGTGCTAGTTTAATGAGAGTAGTTTAAAAATATTCTGGGGTTTGCTACAAGTGCTGAAGGCTTCTCCTGCTCATAATGACCCAATAAATAGGTTGGATTTGCTACACATACCCAAAATTTGCATGGCAATAGTGCCAGTGGGACTTTAAGAAGAAGTATCTGGAACTCTTCACAGAATCACAGTGGTTAAGCTAGGGAGAGACTCCTGGAGGCTACCTGATCCAACCCCCTGCTCAAGCAGGGCCACCTGGAGAAGGTTATTCAGGCTCATGTCCAGTCAGGGAATATTTCTTCTTTGAAAAAGCACTGTAAGATGTTTTAGAAAATAATCAGTTTGCTCTTATTTGTATCCCATGTGGAAGCTGTTTTGTTTGTGGGCCATGTGCAATAACCCCAATAATGCAGAATGGATTGGAAAGTGTTTAGAACCCACTAAAAAAAATAGATAAACAAAAAATCTGTTTCCATGACATCTTAAATAGATCTATAAATACAGACCTCTAATAGAAATCTGTAGGGCTGCTTTGGAGTTCAATCTGTAGCTTTATAAACATCATCTCTTGGATCTGGCATCTGATTAAAATGTATATTTTGGCAGAACAGTGATACAATCTCTGTTTAACTAATGAACTTCCAGAGGGAAGAATTTTGCTTCTGTAATTCCCCAATCATGAAATGCCTTTTCCAGGAGTCTTCTCAGGAGAATCCCTTCTCACCAGCATCTTACATGACTTGTATACTTTTGCATTGCCTTACATGCCCTCCTTCACTTGTTGGTAAGGTAAAAGAATTGGAGGAGGGCTGCCTGCTGTCATCTCATTTGCAGATCTCTCCACCATTACAGAAATGAAATTCATATTTTTTTCCATTTCCATTCTGCAGTGTAGGCCTTTTCTTGCTTCAGCCCAGAGTTCCTCTGGGTTTTATACACTGAAAGACAGATAAAGCAAACTTTATTTTTAAACATACTCTAGAACAAGGGTCTGAGTCTTTGGATAGTGGGCATGAAAATATAGCCATTTCTTGGAGTATTGCAAACCTGTTCCTAAAGCATGTGAAAAAGCTGAGCCTTTGCATGAGAATCCTTCACTTATTTGTGAAGCACAAAACTTCCTTTTTCAACAGAAGTAATTGCTGGGAAACTGCAGAGAAGTTTTTTTTATTATTATTATTTTTTTTTTTTAAGAGAAAAAACTAAAAATAAACTGGCCGCAGTATTTGAGCATCAGTGCCCTGTGCCAAGTGCAGCTGTAGGTTTCTTGCACAGAAACCTTCCATCCTCCATGGACTCTGGAAGAGAGCTGCCTCAGCTCACTCCAAGAGAAGAGTGCCACCTACTGAGCCTGCTCATTCTCCCACAGAAGGGCAAGCTTACAGGACAGATTTCCCTTTGGAGAATTAATCCATCCACACCCACCCCTGTAATTTATGAGGTTTAACGAGATCACAGCCTGGGGTGGAATGGCTGTGGGACTGCACAGTAAGCTGTTTCAGCTTACTCGCAATATGAGGGCTCGAGGAGGTATGAGAGCCAAGCATGTGAAATCACGGGAACTGACGGTGCCTCCATTTAAATTACTCTGTTTGCATTTCTGTTTTCTGCTTCGTTCCCTGGATTAGATGGAAGAACAATGAGGAGAGTCTGTTAGGATTGATTTGGCTCCAGACCTGTTTTTAATCCCATTGCTAAAGACGAGATGGTTTTATCCTAACTGCCGTTGAGCTTGCAGCTACTTCCCACTTCCCTGGATTTGTTCCTGCTTGGCAGTCACCCTCTTGTCTTTTGAGCTACCTTATCCAGCGTGACCTTTCACAAGTCAGACTGGATGCAACTGCCTGCAATATGTTTAAGCAATGATTTATGATTGAAAAGGGAGGACTGTTTCCTGGACTATTGTTTTATATTCGGGTTCTCTCCCCTCATCATTTCTCCTCAGGCTGGAATGCGGCTTCCCTGCAAGCAAATACTTGTGAAGGCAGCTCTGCGCAGCTCTCAGGCTGCTCCATGCTTGGACTGACTTACTGAAACAGAAGCACTTTTCTGTGTGTGTGGAAGTTGGATGGGGAGCATGCACTGGTCGATCAAGTTGAGCAGCTGAGAAATCTGCAGGAATTTCTGTAACTGGACGTTCAGCCAGAGAGCATCTATTAGAGAGAATACAGCACAAAAGCTAATAATCATATGATCTTGGAGCAGAGGGGGGTGAGGAAGGGGAGGAGGATACAGGATAGATAATGAGCCTCACAATAGGCAAATAGAGAGTGTCATTACAGGAGTGGCAGGACCGGCCAAATGGTTAACCTGTGGGGTGGAAAGAGCATCCAATGAGTCTCGCATGCCTGAAAGGATAATGGCATTTTTATTATCTCATTCCACGCCCTGATCATCTGTCCATTTTCTCCCTGGAGCTGGCAGCAGTTTGCACTGATTCATTCGCTACAGACATGATCAGCAGATCATACTGCAGGCAGAACTTGTCAAGTCTTTCCAAGTGAGTTGTCAATTTATTTTGCTATCTGTATGGATTTAGCTTTTTAGTGTTGTGTAAGAAATGCTGGACGATGTTGATGGCAAAGGCGTGTGAAAAGCTGGAAGTTGGTTGAACCGGGGAGTAAGTGTTTGATGTAGACTGGGTTCTTTTGCTACTCTTTTTGCTTTGTGGTCTGAAAGAAAAGGCTTTGCATATGTGCATCTTTTTTTTATCTGAATTGCAGAATTTGAATTGCTTTATTCAGTGGCAGAAGAATGGGTTGGAAAGACGGGTTGCTAATTGGAGTTGCTTGATGGGAAATTTACAGAAGTTTTGTAGCTTGTGTGAAAACTTTCTCGTAACTCAGATTGCTTAATTCACCGAGTAAATAATGTCCTCATAGCGCATTCATCCCTGAATGTGGGAGGGAAGCAAGAGACAAAAATCAATTAGCCTGTGCTATGTTACCAAATAAATTATCTAGTTTATTTGGGTCTTGTTGTGCTGTTTTGTTTGTCTGCTCCCTCTGTTGATGAGAGGGAAACAGGGCACTACTATCTTTATAAAATACCGTGATTTGTACAGTGGCGTTGTTTAACACTGGGGAGAAGTTTTCAAAACTGACTGAGATTTCTGGGTGCTACTTTTTGGGGATTCCAGCATCAAATCCTGTGCTATTGGAGAGAGGTCAGAGATTTCTGAAACTCAGCCCCCCCCCAAAGAAGTCCCTTCCAGGAACCTGAACTCCTTTGTTATGATGTCAGACATGGAGTAATAAATAACAGTTTAGCTTAAGAGCATATCAAATAAATTTGCTTTTTGTTGGTCCATAGTGGAACAGCCACAGGCTGCAGCAGCCAGCCCTCCCATACTGCTAAATGGGAGCAGAGAGTTGCCTAGGCAGAGATCTGTTTCCACCGCCATGTATGTGAGGGTGAAGCAAAGGAATGATTTTGGCATTATAAAGCTGGTATGGCTGACAGAAACCAGAACTCTTGGTATCTGATGTGAGGAACTGGATCCTCTGAGATAACCTTCAGACCCTTTCCACTGGCCTATTTTGCAGTCAGATTAGCTAAATCAGTCAGGGTCTCGCTGTTTTGCTTAAAAACCAACGCAACAACAACAAACAAGAGTATTTGGATATCCTTGCTGAGGGGGATTCTTCTCCATTCTTCCCATGGGTGAGAGAGGGAACCAGCAATGAGCTGGCTCTGTGCCTTGCATGTCTCTGAAGCAAATGCTGGGAGGAATGTCTCAATGTGAGCCTGCTTTATCACCCACAGTTATGTTCTGTGGAGTGAATTCACCAAAGCCAGTGTAATTACATCTGAAGACAATTCAATCTTTTTCTCATTAAACGTGACTAGCTACTATACCTTGTGTCTTGGGAGACCTGTATCCTGTATCAGCTTCTAAATAAGAGCAGACACCTGACAACCAGGCATGGAGTTTCTTTTGTCAAGACTTCCAGTAGCATATCTGAAGAAGAACAGCAAAGCTCGTTTGGGGAGAGGGCTTTCAAGAGAAATGAAATGCGTGGCCAAAATTTGGAAACTGATTTATTCCCCTCAGGCCAAAAGTGGGGAAGACACCTTTAACATTACCCAAAAAGGCTACTTCAAAGCGTAGCTCAGTGAAATACATGATGAAATACTGCCCTTCCCAGGTGGAGGCATAATGTAATCATTCCAAGTGCTCCTGCCTTCTCAGGAGATTGCAATGCAAAAGAAAAGAAATATAAAATTTCTTGTAAGTTAACTCCCTGGAGACTCTCTAGGGAAAGGCAGGAGGCTGTTATTACACTGCTTTGAAATGAGGCACAGGAGGTTTTCTAACTAGCTTCTTGCGAATGTCCTCTAATGGTCCCTCTATATGATAGTTTCAGTGCTATCATTCAGAGCTGCTTTCTACACTCTTGGTGTGGTTGTAGAAAATCCTGTAATTGCTAAATAGTTGAATATAATCCTGTTAACATTTGATACACTGGAAATTAAAAGCAGAAGCTCTCATCACAGCCAAGAAATCATTCAGGTTGGCATGAAAATATAAAGACTAAGTGAACGTATAGGAATTGAATTGGCTCTCTTTACTGCACGCTATAATAAGTACTTGCTGTGCAAGTTTCTAAAGAAATCAAAGTATTCTTTGCCAACAGGTAGAATGTTTTCTTCCAACCAATGTAACTTTTGTCTAAACTTCACAGATTTTCTTTTTTGTTGGGAAGTTGACCTTCACAACATTTTCTGATTGGTTCCTCATAGTCTACGTTCAAATATGCAATTCCCATTTTTTTTGTTTCTGGGCTGGATGGAGAGGAAAGATAGTTGACTATTATTTTTAAGGAGAAGGGTTAAGGAAGCTGGCTAGTTCTGCTCTGAAAACTGGTGCTGTTCATTTTTGCTCAGAGCCATCTTTCTCTTTCTTCTTGGTCTTTTCTGGTCATGCATCTCATTTCTGTTGCTTAGTGGGGAAATAACCACAGTCCTTAATTTTTTAAAGACTTTTTTTTATATTACTGAGGAAAAAAGATGGGCATCACGTGGCTAAAATGCTAGCCTGTAGCAAAGCCTCTTTGTCTCCATCTTAAAAACTGAGAACAGAAGTCTGTCTCTGAATGTGGCTCATCCCTCTACACCACCCTGTTCATTTCTAAGCTGTACAGATTATTTATATCCAGGTTGCATATCAGTGCCTGATGCTTAAGAATGAATTCAAAACATGTAGAATAACAGGTGAGTGCTTTTGATGCAAATACATTTCTGTTTGCCTGCACCATATTTATGTTAAATGCTTTGGTAACAACACTCCTTGTATACAGAGCATTAATTGTCACTGCCAAAGTGAGATACTTATACTTTAGTGTGTGGTTTACACATAATCAGGGACATTGGCTGCTGAAGACTGAATGTCCATTCTAAGGTTTTGTTGCTGGATTTAGGAGCTTTCCTCACAGAGTGTCAGAAGGAAATTTCAACAACAGCTGAAACATTTCTGAATGATGTTATCCTTCGCAGTGGAGGAAACATTATGACAGAGAAAGGACAGGTCAGAAAACTCTTGAGATTCTGGAAAGTCATTGGGGGACCAGTGTGTGGAGTTGGATTAATCTATGTGGTGTTTTTAGGCACTTATCTGAGATTGAGCTCATGTTTTTTAAGAACCAGATTTCTAAGATTTAAGCCAGGACAGTGCTGAGAGGTATCAAACTTGACTTGAAGCTGCTCTCTGGAAATCTAAGTGCCTGAGATGAGCTATGAGGATTGTTTTTCATGCACACTAAATTTAGCAAAACCAAGAAAAATGTGGAGAGTACCAAGCAGAGCAGAACTGGTTGGGAATGGATCAGGTTCTCAGACTTGCTTTATCTAAATGAAAGCAAGAGGAAATATAAATATATATATATATTTTAAATTACATTTTTGACACTTTCTAAAGTGCAAATTACTGAGCTGCCTCTATCCAACTTTTTGGAAGAAAAGATTCTGATCTTTCAGTTCCAAACTGAGCTAACCAACCTGCATTTGAAAGAAAAAATAAGTTAAAAGAAGAAAAAATAAATGAAAGATTTGCTGCCTTCTTTCAGACTGAATTAAAATAAAACAATCCTGAACATTTTCCATATCACTTTGCTCTAACAAGGGTTATATATATGTGTATATATATGTGTGTATATATGTGTATATATATATATCTGGATTTAAGATCTGCATTAGCACTGAATTCTCTAGTTTTATATATATATAAAATATATAAATATATGTAAATATATTCTCTAGTTTTATATATATAAATATATATAATATATTTACATATATTTATATATTTTATATATATATAAAACTAGAGAATTCAGTGCTAATGCAGATCTTAAATCCAGATAGCCTCTCAACAGAATGGCTGTGTAGAAGCTAGGTGTGTCAGTGTGGGATGGGGGTAGCAGACATTCATCTTTCTGCTTCCTACCCCTGCTTCCTTCCCTGCAGAACGTGCAGACCCATGCCGCCTCCTCCACCTTTTTCACATTTGGAACAAAACAAGAAGGTCCAGAAAGACCAGGGAGAAAGTCTCTGCTGATTATTTCAGGCTCTTTCTGCCCTTCTTTCCAATGTATGTAGTGCAATAAGTGCACTATGAAATAGATAAACTAGATGATACAAACTCCTACAGTGAAATATCCAATCAAGCAAAATACCTCAAGTTGAATAATACTCAGCTAAAATTTTGTAACTTTTCACTCCTTTTGATTTTATTTTGTTAAAGAAAATGCAAAAACTTCCTTTCTTTTAATATTGTAATTTTCTAACGGTTGAATTGCTTTGAGCTTTGTAAGCATTGGAGTTTATAGAGAGTTTTCTCTGACTTCAGTAAGGCTGCTTACATGTATAAGTAGCTGCAGGGCCAACATTATAATTACACGTCTGTATAATGTTAGCCTTCATGCATTTATCCCTTCAAATTTTAATTCTCTCTCTCTCTCTCTTTTTTTTTTTTTATATATAAAATCTATGATCAAATTTTGGAGCCCAAACTAAGCTGATGTCGTCCCTTTTAATTTAGGACTCAGCCCTTTTATTCTCCTCCTGCGTTTCATTTTTATTAGTTGCTTTCTTTTTGTGCTGATGTGCAGCACATATTGTTAAAGCCATTCATTAGAGCCAGAATTTTACGGCATGGAGAATGTCCTAATAAGGGAAAAAAACTAGCTCTTTATTGGTGAGGTAAGAGAAATCAGGCAGTGGATAATTTTTTTGCTGATTGAGAAGGATAAGGTGCGGTTTGGCAGGTACTGCATTGGTTTGGCATTTGCTGACATGGTTCCTCTTTTCTGCAGCTCAAATCCTTTGCAGAGCGGACAGTCAGGGAGCGCTTCCCCCCCCCTTCCCTCTTCCTTCTTCTTTTCACACAGTCATGCTGTAAAATCTCTCTGTGGCACACAAACTGGAGGTGCTAGTTGCTAGGCTTGCAAAAGCTTATCACATAACATACTGTAGTCACCTCTGAGCAAGCTGCAGGCATGGCGAAATATAGGTTTCTATGGAGTTTGTTATACATCTGAAACATCTAAATGGTTTATGAAGTTGTTAAAAAATCACACTTTAGTCCAAGGTGTTAAAATCCAACTTCCCTTTTCTCATACATCCATCATTGGAGGACAGTAAAAATTACATGAGTTTGTTGACACTTTCAATTGCTCTGCTGTTTTTCTTTCAAACTGCTTTGAAGGCTCACATTAAATTCCAGGGATAAGCAATGCATCCTGGACTTAAATAGAGGCTTCAGCACAGATCTGAACTCAATAGAACTCCTCAGATTTTCAGCTGAGTTACGCTGAGCAAAGTTTCAAGCAAGGACAGAAGCTGGTATTGAAATTCTTTCCTTCCTCAGTCTTTCTGTGTCTCTTGGTAAATGAAACACCAAGCCAATTGCTGGCTATGCTGGAATTCACTATGCTGCATCAGGAAGCCAAAACAGATGCAAAGTGGCTATCCCTTCCTACACGGTGGCCCTTGCGTGGCTCCTGGACTACAGGAGGAATAATGATTTATCTACTAACTAACTCTTCAGTTTTCTATTACTCATTTATTTTTATCAGAGTATTATGAGCTTGCTACCCTTCGTGAAACATTTTTTCCTATTTTTTTTTCTCTCAACATAATAATTTGAGAATACGTTTCCTGTTATTGCTGAAGTTATTCACTGTGGGCAGAACATGTGAAAGATAACGTTCATGATAATAATGCAGAAAAGTAAGCAGTGTTTGTAGCAGGAATTGGATGAAACAGATCATGTTAAACAAAATGTACAGGTATGCTGTTAGAAGTAGGTCACGGCCAAAAGGTTGTTGCACAACCATTTCATTTTTGGGTGCACATATATGTAATTTTGTCTGATATCTATTTGTGCTCAGATCCTTCCTCCTCAGTCAGAATCTCTTTTGGAGATCATGGATTTGGTTGACTTCATTGTCGTCTTTTTTTCTTTTTAATTAGCATCCACATTTTCCTATATGTTGGTTAAGCATTGCTGAGAAATATTTAGATTCTTGTGGAAAAAGTGACTCTAGGAGAGGTTAGCATGCTAACCTGTCTATTAATTCTGCCTAAGCAGTTTAGATTCTGAACTCTTGAGTCTTTTTCAGATCACTTTTGCTCTGCTTTATATTTCTGTTTATGAGACTCAATCCTGGTATGGAACCTCCACGTAATAGTTGATGTATTGCGCAACAAACAAAAAAAGGATTCCTCTTCTGCCAGACAGCTTAAAACCTTAAGAAAACATCTCCTGACATCTTTGCTGTGCATGTCAGAAAATTTGAGCAAGTCACTCCTGCAGAAGCAGCTCATATGCACTTGTTTTCCTTCCTGGGTACTCTAAGAAATGTGGAGATCTGTTCTAGAGATGTATCTCTGGGACCAGCCCAACTGTCACTACAGGATGTGAGATCTTGGCTTCCATTTGTCTTGTCATAGCCAAATTGCCTGCGTGTTTTTTAATCATAAAAATATATATTACATGTTTCTGAACAAGAGATTATTGGCTTGCCAAATTCCATCTGCAGTACATTCAGTGCTGGATTTGCTTCACTGTAATTAAAGATGTACTTTCTAGCATCACATATATATATGTATGTATTAGTGTCCTGGAACCATCCTTACTACACTTTTTTTTTTGAGGTGGGGAGGGAAGGAGTTTGTAACTGAGCAGTAGGACTGTGGGAAGGATGAGCCTCACAAGGTACAGTTCTGTAGGTTTAAATATCCCCAAATGACTCAGACCATCTCCACACACTGAAATGGCCATAACAGAACCTTTGTAAACTTTGTTCACGTTCAGGTAGTCTCTGGCTTTCCAGCTCACAGGATCTACAATTGCCTGTCCTTTGCCGTGTGTTTCCTTTCCCTTTCTCTTTAATTCTCATCTTGCAGCACTCTTTCTACTGTATGACATAATATTTTGCAAAATGAACGAAATATGCCCCATTCTTAAATTACTCTCAAGGAATAGCCTCACACATTTTGTGCTACAGCATTTTTCCTCTGTGAAGCAAGAAATTTTTAGGATTGTGCTTCCCAAAGAAGGAAATGACTGGCATGGATTCTGGGTGCGTATGATGGAGTTGTGCATCTTGGCCTTAGTCATCTGGCTCTTCCTGGGACAATTTTCTTTCCTAGGGTTTTGAAAAGCCTCAAAGCCTAATTAACAGAGCTAACGTCTGTTTCCAAAGTCAGCTAAGCTTTTACTTTAGTTAGAAAGATTAAGGCCAAAAAGTGCTTCTCTTTTTGTTTCTCTATGATTTACCTTAAAGCCTACAGCAACATTGCTTGGAAGTCCTCTGCAAATGCAACTTTTCCACAAGACTTGTCAACATGCTAAAAAGCTACTGTAGTAATGCTATCTTGATTCTGCTGCCAGTCCTTATCTATATGGTCCCGAAATCTTCCCACTGTCAGCATCTGCACTAGCAATAATTCGAAGCCCATCCAGTTGAGGACAAATATTTCTTTTTTGTGTGTGTGCATATCTGATAGCTTCATTTGATTCTTTGTCATTTAGAGATAGCCATCAGGTTAATTCCTTGCTTGATTTCTTGGATTCTTCCCTTTTAGCCTCACCCTATACCCTAAGGAGTGATCAGGTGAGAGACAAAGTCTAGCTTTGTTACATCCCATCTAGCTATATGCTTGTAGTCCTTGAATGAGAAGGAGGAATGCTCTGAATGCATAAAACAGTGCTTGTTTCTGTTCTGTGTATGCTTCTTGTTGCTTGTGCAGTTCTGCTCTGGAAATGCTACCAGTCTGTTTTCTCACCCCAAAAAGGATATGTTCTTGAAGATGCTAGAGCAGGCAGAGATTTTGTTGTTTAATGCCTAGCTTTTGGTTCTTTCCAGCACTTCTCAAGATGCATGACAAGTTCAATGTGATCTTGAGACCTGAAAAGAATAAAATAAGTAGCTCATTTGGAATGGACTTTCAAAGATCATCTAGTCCAAATGCCTGACCTCTTCAAGTTAAAGCAGGTTATTAAAGACATTGTCTAAATGCCTCTTGAGTATGAAATGCGTGGAACATGAACCACCTCTCTAGGAAGCCTGTTCCAGTGTTTGACCACCCTCACAGTAGAGAAATACTTTAAAATGCCCAGCTTCCTTTGTGCAGTTTTGTGCTCTTCCATGCATCTTATCATCAGTATCTGGAGCAGAGCTTGGCAACTCCTTTTGCTTTCCCTCTGCAGGTCGCCACTTGGCTTCCTCTTCTCTGGGCTTGGACAGTCCAAGCCTCCCTGAACATACATATGCCTTCCAATCCTGTTACTGGATTTTTTGCCTCCGTCTGGATACTTTCAAGGACCTTAACATCCTTTTCACATTGTGAATCCCAGAAATGCATGCAGTGTTCCAGACAATGCCACATCATTGCTAGGAGAATAGCCTCTTGTGGCTTACTGTCTTTGCTGTGTTTAATGTACCCCAAACACAGTTCGTGCTCCTGTCTGGCAGGCACACTGCTGGCTCACGCTGAACTGCTGTCACCAGCACCCTCAGGTCAATTTCTACAGAGCTGCTGCTCCCCAGCCTCTCATTCACCAGTCTGTGCCTGTGTCCGGCATTGCTCCATCCCAGGTGCAGAACCTGGCATTTTTCCATTTTTTTTGAGTATCATCCAAAGCTGATAGTGTTGCAAGGGTATGAAGTTGGGATGTTCAGGCCTGGGAGAATTTAAGGCAGGGCTCACAGGTGTGGAGGAAAAAGATGGAGACACCCATTAAAGTGCCATTAGGTGAGAAGTGACACGATCTGCTTGGAATGTGAGAAGGAACTGGAAAAGCTTCTGGGGAGCTGAAACAGAGGAGAAAACCCTTTGTGAGTTTTCTCTCTAAAATACAAAAGTAGGTATTGAGGCCTGCCCTTGATACACTGCCCAGTTCCATCTACTGTGTGGCACTGGAGATGGTGCAGGGAGAGATGCTGTGCACAGAAGCTTTCTCATGTGATGTCTTTAAGAGTTTCTGCATAACTAAAATCTGTAGGGTTAGTGCAGGTGTTTTCTCACTGATCACCTTTTGGGAATTCCGTCTCACCAAGCTGGCTTTTTGCACCACTTGAAGAGTGAGAAGCAAAAAGGACTGGCAGGAAACTCAGTGTTAGGCAGGCAATCTGCACCCCATTTGCCATATTTTCAGGCACTGAAGTGTATCTTAGTTCACAACTTGGTGGTTCAAGGGGCTGTCAGGCTGTGCTGAGGCACACTGTCCCATGCATGAAGCCTGAAGCTCTTTTGCAGTGGCATGGCTGCAAGTTTCCTCTAGGTAAAGAAGCTTTCTGGGCTTCCTTTCCCAGTTTTCACCAGGCAAATCTCTTTTTAAAATGCAAGCTACTGATTTGGATGTGCCTGGAAACTGAAGGCATTGCACAGAGAAGGGACAGGCTGCCACTTGCTCAGAGGGAGCTCAGGGGAGGATGCTTCTTTGTTCTGTATGCCAGCAAAAATTGTCCCAGGATAATCAGTTCTGCCTGTGGCTTTCACACACTTCTGGGTGCAGCGATGGAAGTTGGCAAGGCGCAGCTGTCAGTGATGGGCCTGGGAGGAAGAGGTAGGCCTATCTGTAGCAATGGCCTTTGGAAGCTGCTAGAAATGCTCCTGGTAACTTCCACGTGGTTTGGACCAGGACTGAGGTACTGCAGCCAATGCACAAATCTTATCTGCTATGGGTCTGAGTCTGAAACAAGTGCGTTTGTCTATGTATGTCCCTATTTTTCCATTTCATAAACCAGCTTTATGGTACTAATAATAACCAGCATGCAGCAGTCAAAAGGGGTTGTGAGGATTAATTAACATTTGTGAAGTATGTTGGGACCTTTTGATGGAAAGAATTTAGTGAGTGCCAAGTGCTAATATGATGAGGAAAAGAAAATAGGTGTCAGTTTGTGTTCACTCCTGGAATGTAAGGGATTATCCCAGAAGCCTTGGCTCAAACATTATGTTTGTGTATTTAACAATGAATTTTTCAATTATTCTTTCCTTAAAAATGTCAATTCAGTCTGCAAAAAACCTTCTTGGTGATGAAAACTTAATTTCTCTTTTTCCCTCATCTTTGGAATTAGATTGCCTTTACTTGCAGTGTGCTCACTTTCTTGCCACAGCAGCCCTTTGCAATCCTCTTCCTCTAGCTGCCCACCTTCTCTGTTTCTTTCTCTAGCTGGTCACAGTCATCTGCTCTGTGGTCAATCCATCCACGTTGTTCCTTCATTTTCACTTCCCTGGGCTCACCTGGAATTTCTTTTAGCAAAATAATGAAAAAAGCAGCTAAAAGAATTGCATGGCATCAAATTACTTTTGGGTCTGGCACTTTGATCACAGAATGATGTGGCAAAGGCTATCATAATATGAAATGACTCCATGGAAGCAACCTAGAACCCATAGGTCCAGGCCTGGCTGATGCTGCTTAAAACCTCTCCTGCAGACCAGTGCCAGTCATTGGTGGAGGAGTGTGAAGGTTGGTGTCTGGATGAACTAGAGTTGGGACAGGGACTGGAAGCTCAGGGCCAGGTTTTGTATCTGATGAACACAAAGCAAACAAGACTGACTGGGGCAAAGAACAGCTGTTTGGTCGTGGAAGAGCTGTTAAATAGCAAACAGGACTTGATCAATAACTTGGCAGTACCACTCAGCTCCCCCATGTTCCTGCAGAACTTATCTGTGTGGGGATATTTCAGTGTGAAGCATTTTGCAGTCACTATTACAGCCTAGCTCTGTATATGGAACTGCTGTTCCAGTCTGAAAAATAAATGCATACCTTAATAGTTGCTGTGATTTGTGAGCATTCTATATGCTGTGGAAAAAGACCCTTACAGTGGTACGATATCTTAGTAGGGTAATTTATGTGAGCTGTTTGCACCCATGTGCCTTGAACAGCTGAATGTATTCCATTGGAAGTCTATGGACCACAAGCACAGTCAGGACGAGAAAATTGTTATTTTCTTGTTTCCTGATTTTATTTATTTATTTATTTATTTTTAATCTGGATATTTCCTATGAATAACTCATAATACATAAATGATTTGTTAGTGAATATTTGAAATGGGAGAGGTTTTTGTTGAGCTATAGAGATCTATGAGAAGGTGTTTGGGTTTTTTTGTTGTTGTTGTTCTGTTTTTGTTTTTAACTTGTTTGCTTGTTTACCCTTTCTGAAGCACTGTGGCTTCTGTGTTTATATTTCCAGTGTGGATGGTCACCTGTCACGACTTCAGCTTTACCCAGACTTTCTCTAATGTTTTACAATGAGTTGTTTGTTAGTTTCTTGTAAGTAAACTTTCCTGGAATAAGGATCACAGTGGAGCAGTGCAAGGGAAAACAGGCACATCTAAGGGAAAGCTAATTGAAAGAATAAAGCCAGGATATTTTATAGTGTTTATGTGTGTATAGTTGCAGTGGATACATGTCAAATTTCCAGCTGTTTAAATTGCGCAATGCTGGTATACGATGTCTGCAAATCATTGTGACGTTAATGTGCTGTTCAAAGTGCTGTACGTGACCTTACATATCTGTACAGGCCTGTTTTATGGAAGGGCTTGGCTTTTTTTTTTTAACCTTTCATGAAGGTGAAAGACAGATCAGGATTAACGTTCAGAGAGATGCATGGAATGTATCTAGCCCTAATCTTGTTAGCAAATGACAGGATCTGCGCTCATAATTCCTCCTCTGTCTCTCAGAAAATGTCTCCTAATCACCTAAGCTGTTGACAGTAGGTTTCTTAAGTATCTGAGAAAGAGACAGATGCTTGTCCATGTTGAAAGTGAACGGTCATGAATTTCCCTTGAAACCAAATCTGCACCTGCGCAGCATCCATGGATTGTGAGTATAGGGAATCAGTACTAGAAAACTTAGAGACATCTGATTTTAATTATTTTTTTTCCCTGTTTGCCATATGCTGTGGCAATGAACGTATTTGCAATGCTGTATCCCCTCTAAAGTGGTTTATTCCAGTTAGTATACAGCTTCACAGTCTGTTCTGTTTCAGTGCAAGTCCTTCTCTTGCATTTCAGTTTCTTTTCCTTTTGCAAGTGTTGGTTTCAATATTTAGTCTGCTGAGGTACATTAAAGCTGTGCCCTCCTCTTGCATATTTTATATCAGAAAGAATGGATGGAAAAAAGATTATTCTGTGATTATCTGTATGATTATCTGGTAAAATTACTTTTCCAGGCTCCTCGTGTGCAAATACACGCCTTGTACCTTGTTCACGCAGCACAGATTTTGCTGCGTATCTAAAAGCTACAGCAGAAATCTTCAGGGACCTCTTTGACCCTGAGCAGTAGTAAGTTAGTTACAATCTTGAATCCCCTGGGAAATATACATAGGAGTTTTGATGCTTCATGGAGCACAGACTAGTGCTAACACACATACTTCTGATGAATCGAGCAAAAAAAATAGCTATCTCTGATCATATATAGGCATTTCAGATTATGCAAGGCTGGGGGAGTAAACAGATAATGTATAGGTAACTAGGTAACTGTAACATACTGTCCGACCATTTCAGTTCTGTCAGTCATGGTGGAATTTGGCTTTCCAGGTCCTTGTGCAGCATTGGCTTACCAATGTCATTACTGATGTCATTTACCTGGACCTGAGCAAGGCCTTTGACATGGTCCCCCATCACATCCTCATCTCCAAATTGGAGGGAAGTGGATTTGATGGGTGGACAACTAGATGGATAAGCAATTGGTTGAAAGGCCGCAGACAGAGGGTGGTGGTCAATGGCTCTATGTCCAGGTGGAGGCCGGTAACGAGCGGTGTCCCTCAAGGGTCTGTCTTGGGACCGGTGCTCTTTAACATCTTTATTAATGACATCGATGAGGGAATGGAGTGCACCCTCAGCAAGTTTGCTGATGACACCAAGCTGAGTGGTGCAGTCGATACGGTGGAGGGAACGGATGCCATTCAGAGGGACCTTGACAGGCTGGAAAGCTGGGCTCGGGTGAACCTAATGAGGTTCAACACGGCAAAGTGCAAGGTTTTGCACTTGGGCCGGAAGAACCCCAGGCACTTGTACAGACTGGGAGGAGTTGTCCTTGAGAGCAGCTCGGCAGAGAAAGACCTAGGGATCCTGATAGATGAGAAACTTAACATGAGCCAGCAGTGCGCTCTGGCAGCCCGGAAGGCAAATGGGATCCTGGGCTCCATCAGGAGAGGGGTGGTCAGCAGGGATAGGGAGGTGATTGTCCCTCTCTACTCTGCTCTTGTGAGGCCCCATCTGGAGTACTGTGTCCAGGTGTGGAGCCCTCAGTACAAAAAAGATATGGAGATTTTGGAAAGGGTCCAGAGGAGGGCCACGAAGATGATCAGGGGGCTGGAGCACCTCCCCTATGAGGACAGGCTGAGGGAGTTGGGTTTGTTCAGCCTGGAGAAGAGAAGGTTGCGGGGTGACCTCATTGCAGCCTTTCAATACCTGAAGGGAACTTACTCCCAGGAGGGGAGCAAACTCTTCGAAAGGGCTGATAATAGCAGGACTAGGGGAAATGGTTTTAAGTTAAAAGAGGGAAGATTTAGGTTGGATGTTAGGGGGAAGTTCTTTACTAGGAGAGTGGTTAGGTCCTGGAACAGGCTGCCCAGGGAGGTTGTGGATGCCCCGTCCTTGGAGGTGTTCAAGACCAGGTTGGACGGGGCTCTGGGCAACCTGATCTAGTAAAGACGTATGTTTGGTGGCCCTGCTAGGCAGGGGGGTTGGAACCACACGATCCTTGAGGTCCCTTCCAACCCGGGTCATTCTGTGATTCTGTGATTCTGTGATTGGCTTAGAAGCCATGGAAAAGGTTCAATACTTTGACATCAAAGCTGCTCACTCAGCTTTGGTGCTTTCACTGTCCCTTCTGCCTCCTAGCAGATCTCTTTCCTCTTCCCTTCTTTGGTGTCCCAGTCCCCTGAGTATTTCTCCATCAAGCTTTATCCACTTTCCATCACCCAGGCTCCTCATCAAATCATTAAGTTGGAAAAGACCTCAGGGATCTTCTAGTCACCCCCTGCTGCTGGCTGGCTCTCCCCAGCCCAGGGAGGCATATCATTCCAGTCCCCTTCCTACAGCCATATTCCCTATATGATCCCTGCTTCCATCTTCCCTGCCCGGCTGGCTCTCTGTTCTAGCTTTGTTCTAATCTTCACTCAGTTTTAGTTTCAATCTTAAATCGGAGACTGATGCTGCCATTCTAGAGTCTCAGCTGTAGAGTAAGTGCTGACCTGATGTAGGCACAGCTGCATTTCCATGAAGGATGAAATAATTCCTTTTGAGTAGGGTTCAGTGCTATTGGTAGGTGTTGCTTCTGATATCCATCAACATGCACTTTGTTTCCCTCAGGATTCACATGTATGTAGTGTCCTGGCCCTTAGTTCTTATTTATACCCTGCAAAACCTGGCAGGGAAAAAATGCCAAAAGGGATTCTGCTCATTGAGAAGATTTGTCATCTTAGGAAAAAAAGACATATTTCTTCTCAAATTTCATGTTTTGTTTTGACAGGATGGGTGGTGAATGAAAGTGTGCTGGAAGTTGATTGTGAGTAGGTTGGGCACTGTGATGGAACATTAGAGTAATGTGCTATTTTTCTTTTCCTTGCCCTCATTTAAAGATCTCTGATAGATACTGGAGAGGATAACATGAATTTTGAACAGATTAAAATGATTCTTGAAGGGAATGCAGAACTTTGTAGTTTGAGCATGACACGTTGTAGGCATGAGTTTGCTTAAAGGTGCCGTAAAAGAAAAAAAGTTAATTTAATTCCTCAAAACTTTTACATATTTTCTAGAAAGACCATAATTGTCAGAATGTAAGGGATCTTTTAAAAGTCACAAGTCTTGATTTCTTTCTTCATTTTAGTTCCTTCTATCTTCAGTGAACTTTTCAATCACATTGGTTGGAGCTTTGCTTGCAATTCAGTACAGAACAGGAGGAGTTAGTCCTTAACTTTGTATACATTTAGTATGCTAGCAATTTGAGGGTATAAAAGTGCCTTGAAAGCCTTACTGAATACAGGCACCCAAAACCACAAGAAAGAAAATTTATGATTTGGCTTTGTAGCAATTGTGAATTGTATGTTCTGGGGGTGAGTCCTGTAACTCCTTACTTATGCCTCAGCTAGGCAACATGCCCACTATTTTCAACAGGGAGATGCCTGAAATATTACTGGGTAAGGATGTGGCATAAGTGGTACTGGATTTTATATGCAATAAAGCGCTAGAAAGTGGAGGTGGTGGCAGCAAGCAGCAAGCAATTTGCTACAGAGGCAGCAAATACCACATCATCCACAGTGGTACACACAGCAACTGGGTTTTGCTTCCACATTTTTAAGCTGGAAGAAGTAAACTTGTTTTGTACACTTCTTTGTGTTCAGAGAGACAGATTTCTGTGTGAATTCCACTAAGTGTCAAGAAAAGCAGTAAAGAAGTGATAGTTATCAGCTAGAAGGAGGTTAGCCAATTACTTTTCTATCCGATTACTTTTTTTTTTGCTGTTTGTATGAAACTTCTAAATTAAAATGGGTTAAATACACTGGATAGTTTCCTGACTGGTCAATGTCAAATCTATCGTGGTTGAAAGAAAACTGCTAAGTATTACAGACTTCACATATTGAGAGAATTACATGCTTTTCCCTAGGACATTTCCAGCAAGCTCTTTTATCTAAATATAATATGTGTTGGAAGCAAATTTAACATTGTTTCGGTAGCTGAAGGTTTTTACCCTTCGTGTTAGCGGTCCTGCATGCAATTTATGCTGAGGTATTCAGAGGCGATTTAGCAGAGTTATTTGGATGTGGTTGGAGAATCTGCTTGCATTTCACTTTATGAAACAGATCATCAGTTTTCAGCTATGAGGGGAAAAAAAAAATAGGCGCGTGCATGAGTCATTCTGCCTTTGTGCAGAACCATTCAGTGATATTTCAGACTGGCTCAAACTACAAGGCCCAGGTTTTAGGACCTGAATCTAAAACCAAAGCAGCAGTGTTATCACAAAGAGAAGGCAGCAAGAAATGAGACAGAGCATTGGAAATCCTGGGCTGCAAATGAACTGAAACATGCATTTTCAACAGAAACCATTAATTCGGGAAGCCAGAATCTGTCCTGAAAGCTTCAGTGGCATCTTCAGCAGTGAAATAAATTTCCTGGTTACTTTTGGCATGAACTACTTGGTAATTTTTTCATCAGTTTGGAGTCATTTTCACTTGTGGTTATTGGCTTACAAATCACTTTTTATGCCTTTTTTTTTTTTTTTTTTTTTTTTTTTTTTTGGGGGGGGGGGGGGGGTTGGGGGGGATTAGTTGAAAGGAGAAATTAGTTGAAGGGAGAAGTGCACCTATTCTTCCCTTACCTGTGAACAAAACTAAATATCAAATACTACCAAGTGAAAGAAACCACAAAGAAGAATACATGGAAGAATCCCATTCCGTTCCCATACTTAGCTCTTTTGTCATACAAACAAAGCAATAATCTCACAGTCAGATCCTTAACCAGTATAGATCATCTGAAGATTCTGCATAGATGAAACAATAGTTTAGTTGTTTAAATACACATTGTTTTATGTTCTAGACATTTTAGATCAAGGGTTATGTAGGATAATAAAGTAGGCTGGTAAAGGCATAGTAGGAAAATATGGATGCCAGATCCAATGGAAAGAAAAACCTGAGACAGTTACTCAGAGGGAGGAAAAAAAAATTCCTTAAACTTTTTGGAGCTATTAAAAAAAAACAAAGGATACTAGAAGATGGCAATATGAAAATGATGTAAATGAGAAAGGACTACACTGAAAGGTGTGTCAGTCTATTCTTCCAAGAGAACATGTGCGTACATTCTGTGGGTAACATGCCAAGTCAGGAATATTGGCTGCGTAGCTCTGGAGAATGCGTGGGTGAAAAGAGTAAAAGTATTTGTGAGACTGAGATGAGTTGTGAAGTGAATGAGAAGACACGTATGTTCTGTAAGTGGAAGACCACTTTTAAGTCCAGCATGAGCCACGGTATCATCTAGCCTGATTTTTGATACATAAGAGGTAATGGAAATTCACCAAGTGGTGTCTGTAATGAGCCCAAGAATTAGTACTTTACTGCAGTATCACTTCCAAAAAAGCATTTATCTTAAGATGAATATTCCATCATTTCTCGTATATTTAATCAACCTCACTGTTAGAAACATGTGCTTCATTTCCAGTTTAAATTTGTCTGGGTTTAATTTCCATCCATTGGTTAATTTTATCCATTTGCAGCTTCGATGTTCAAAGTGAAAAAAAAAAATGGTGCATGTCTAATTGAGAAATATGTGAAAAATATGGGTGTTAATAAGAGCATTCGTGCACAACATTGCGCTCAGAACTGCGGTGGCATGTATGCATGTCTCCAGCATAATCCCCTGTTTTCACTCACTACATCTTTCAGAAACATGAGCATTTTGGATTGAAATTCTGCTTGTTCCATCATAAAAATGAATCTTCTTGATCAGGTCTTAGCAGAATGCTGGCAGCTCTCACTGGACTATGAAGAAATTGTTAGAAGAAATAGTTTTCCCCACAACTTCTTCCCCACTATTCACCATATTTTTAGATGCAGCTTGAACAAAATACAACTAATCTATGACATGCAAAGCTTGATAGAAATTTAATATCCTGAAAGCATGTGCATTTGTTATCTTTTGGAGGTAAGGATTGATCAGTTGTTTATGTTTGCGTTTTGAAGCATGCCTATGATAACACAAATTAAATGAACAATAAAAAAATTAAAAACATATGGAATCATAAATAAAACTTGACCAAATATTGGCAGTGACATAAAGAGCACTCTCCAGAGAGTGTTATGACAGAGCCCATCCTCACCCCACCCATACTTTCAGGAAGAGGCTGGGTAAATAGATAGGCTTTCCAAGAGTGCAGGAGACCAACAAATTCAGCTGCTATAGACCAAATCTGGCAGTGAAATTTGTCATCAAAGATATTTTACTGATGTCTTCCCTCTACTATCAATTAGGAGACACGCAAGTGCAAAGATGTCAGTGCTGTGGTGTTAGGTAATGAAGGGTGAAGTTCATAAAAAGAGGTTAAGTTTCATATGGAGGTGAAGAAGTTTGATTTGGGATGAGTGATCCTGTTTATTGGGATGGACCACGGAGAAAATCAATCTGTAGCATACATGCAGGGCAAACCATAATTGCTCCCAGGTAACAAAAGTGTGAGGGAAAGAACTTGCCAAATAAGCACAGTTGCATCTAATTGAACAATGCACTGGTCACTGGTTCTATGCATGCAAGGTGGTTTTTGCAGGTAATTGCAAAGAATGATTGGCATTTGAGTGAGTCATGGCAGAAAGAAGAGACAGACCTGAGCTGTTAAAAATCTATGCTCAAAGACTTTTGTTTTGTTTGAAATTTCCCCAGAGCTCAGATCCACAGTTTTCTTTTTCCCTGTCTCTTCTAGAACTGAACAGTTTAACTCATCTTAAATTAGCACTGTAATAGGAAAGATTAATCAGGTTTAGCTTGTGGCTCATTGAGGGTAGGTGCTGTTTCAAATCATTATATTCTATCAGTATCACACACTGTTTAGAACAGGGACCAGATTTTCCCCTACCTTCATAAATGCCTACTATAACAGGCCTTTGAGCTTGATCAGGAAATTTCAGTGCTGTCCTAACTCAGACTATAATAATAATGTAGTAGTGCTGGCAAGAAATTCTAAAACCAAAGTGCCTTAGATAATGTTTGAGCTGATTGGTGGTTTTAAATGGAAACTAGTAGAAGCTGGATTGTATGAAACAGTTTCAGCCTCACAGTCATAGAATCATAGAATGGGTTGGGCTGGAAAGGACCTCAAAAGCCCACACAATCTCAACCCCCCTGTTGTGGGCAGGGCTGCTGCCCACCAGACCAGACTGCCCAGGGCCCCATCCAACCTGGCCTCGAAACACGTCCAGAGATGGGGCATCCACAGCTTCTCTGGATAACCTGTTCCTGTGCTTCACCGCTCTCTGAGTAAAAATGTCCTCCTGACATCTAAATTAATTCTCCCCTCTGCCAGTTTATCCCTTACATGTCTCACCCTTGTCCTATCACTATCAGACCATGTAAAAAGTCAGTTGCTATCTTGTTTATAAGATCCCTTTTAATAGTAAAAGTCTGCAATGAGGTTTTCCTAGAGCCTTCTCTTCTCTAGACTGAATAATTGTATTTGCTATCACCAACTTTCTTACTGGGTTACAACTGCATCTAAATTCAGTGCTTGACACAAAATTCAAAGGGTGCTGAGTCTCTCTGAGAAAAATCTGGGGCAGTTGGTGCCATTGCCTGTGTTCATAATGCAGCAGAGTTACCTTCGGCTGTAGGTTCATCACACTGAGTTTGAGGGTAATGTTATTGAAATAAGTAGAACATTTGTCGTTGACTTCAACATGTTTGTAATGTTCCTGCCTCCCCAGCAAGGCAGAATGTCTGTAATTATCCTTACCTAGAGTGGTGGGAGCACACAGATGTGGTGCTCAGTCTCCTCTACTTCAGTTGTGCTGCATATGTAGTATGATAGACTTGGTACTACTAATGCTTTACCAGAATAATGCTTGCAGGTTATACCGCCTTTTTTCATGTTGGAAGCACGGAGGAATAACAGGGAGATGTAATCAACGATGCTATTTTTTCCTTTTGCTTGTCATTTAAATCAGTGTAACACCGTTGGTAAAATAATATAGCCATCTTTTTATCTGAATATTTAATAAGAAGTGTCACATATCAGAAGGCTTGGAATACTTCTTTGAGATCGTGCTGTGCTCTCATTACCCAAGATAGCTGGAACAGCTAGCTGCAGAGAGGGACTTGAACAGTTATGCAGAAGGTGAAAAATGGAAGTAAGATTACTTTAATTTGATTGTGAGGTGTGTGCATGCTGGGCAGGAAGGCAGTTCTCCAATGGTGCACAAGCCAGCATGGATCATTTGATTTCCATGTGTCTGATACAGAAGACTGAAGTCCTGGCTTCATGCTTGGTTGTTTACTCTTGGTCTGGGAAGACTTGTGATGTGGAGTAAGAGAGAGCTGTAGCAATAGGAAAGGGAACCTCAGTCTTCTTGTGATCTAAAATATATAGTGGAGGGTATGTGAATTTATATGCCTGCCTGTGTTTTACTCTTCATGAAATTAGCCTGTCACTCTAGGGAGAAGGGGAGTTAGCTAATTAAGGAAAGGTGAGCGGTGTGCCAGCCAGTGTAGGGTGAATGACCTCAGTGCGCAAGGACTAAGAGATCAGTGGGAGGAGCACTGTCATCAGATACTTGTGTTTTTCACGGGAAGAAGTGTTAGGTGTTGGGCTTGTATCACCCATTGTTGCTTTGACTGAGTTTCTCATGATAAGTCAGTTGCAGTTCAGGTGACTGCTGAGTCTCTTCATAATTGATCACGTTATGAGTTTTCTCATGGCATGCTCGTGAGCCTGCTAAGGCTGACCACAGCCTACAGTTTCAGCTTGTTCTACTGTCAGTCTGTGATGGCTGCTTCCTATTTCCATGTTACTGAGAATGTTTTGTGCATCCACACTGATGAACAGAATTGCATGCTGTGATCCTTAAAAGTGGAGCCCCTATCTCTGCTCTCCTGCTGCAAGAGAACACTCTGATACACAGTGAGGCAGTGCATATACAAGGATATCAAAGGAGATTGTCAGCTTTCTTAACAGGTGATCTATGTGATGTGTCCAAGGACAGGAAATACATATCTGCTTTCATTTGACATATTTAATGAGTGCTGCTTGGTGGAAGTTGTTTGTTCAGAGTATTTTTTTTTTCTTTCCTTTCTTAGTTTTCTGAGGAACTGTTGGTTTCAAAAAGGCATTTTAAAGAGTGTTTTAAAAATGGTTGTTCTCCTTACTATCTAGGAAAGTTCTGTGTGGGTGCAGAAAGTAGGATAAATACTTCATTCTCTTGTGGTCTCTCTGCAAAGATAGCTTCTGAGCTACTGGCACTGGGAACTGACTCAGTCACGGCTGTTACCCAGCTGCCACAGGCTAGAAGCAAAGGTCTTATGCCCTTATGTTGGCAGTTCAGAGCTAATCATAGGCTTCTTGTAGACAGAAAATCTTTCTAGTGAATTGGCCTTCCGTGGTCACTTTGCCAATGCAGTTTTATTCTTTTTCTTCTGAAAATTAAAGACTTCACTGGTTTATATTATTATTATTGTTATTATTATATTGCTATTATTATTATATGCTTTCTGTCCAAGACCTTAAGGAAATATTGAACCCTTTTAAAATTGCTTAGAAGCAACAGAAAGTATTTTCCCTTGCTTTCTCTGCCTCATCTCTTTTTAATTCTTCTTCTCCCTTTCTTCCCCTTTCCACTAATGTAACCCTTCACAGCTCCTGGTTTTCACCTTCTTTGAGAGGAGCTCTTTTGTACAGGGAGAGAGTTGCAAGCTCTTGACGTTGAGCATGAAAAGTAACAAATGAAATCCTTCAGTTCACTAAGGCCAAGGAAAGTTGCACTGGATAAAATTGCTGTTCAAGGTCTGGCAAATAACTCAGCCATGTTGGGCTTTAGCTTCCATTTTAAGGCAAAATTAGACTAACCAAATCTCTGCAGAATCTGTATTTCTTTGAGGAAAGAAAAAACAGTACTGCAGCAAGGCAGTGGGAGAGGCTTGGACCTGAAGAGTCTGATTCATGACTAAATCAAAATATTTTCATTTACTTTTAATGTTAAATTATTCTTTGAATTGCAACTGTGGTTGTTTCGGCTCCGTGCAAGCAATTTTTTTTTTCTGTATTTGCATTGTAGAGCTGTCTTAAGTAAACAACTACATAATTAAGGATGACTTCTTAACCATCATATCTCTCTTCTAGATGCAAAGTAAATGAATGCCCTGATTGGGTTTGGCACATGTTAGCTTCCTATTTCACTTTCATTGCACTAAAAGATAACAGGAATGCAGGCCTTTCACTTTATCTCGTGCAGTGATAATGCACTTTGCCAAAGATTTGAATGGGTCATGGGATTATTGGGATTGTAATGTCTTGCTTTCTTTTTCAAGTAGGATGAAACTAATTGTAATCATCTGTTGGGTTAGAAGAACACAATGGGTTCTCAGCCGTAGCCTTTCATCCCAGCAGAGATCTTGAATGATTTATCCTGGCAGGGCTCTGGGCTCACAAAGGTTTTGTAGGTGTCAGATGTTTGGCATTCAGAACTGAGTACTAAGAGTTGTCATGCTTGTGTCTCCCCGGTTTCTAGTCTCTCAGCTTTGGAATATTGTCAGCGTTTAAAACATGTTGTTATAGATTGTATGATTCTGTGGTTCTTAATTAAGAGGTGTCTAATGAAAAGCTACTTAGTTAATCCAATCTTAGTTATGGGACCCTGAGTGATAATCTGCTCAAACTGTTGAGTGAATCCTGGCAGGATCAGGTTGAAGTCCAGCAGGATGTCTACTTAGCTATCAGGCTGGGGTCTTATGGTCTTGATGTGTTCTAGGAGCAAGCTGAAAGTGTGGTGAGGCTGCTGCCTTCACTATTGCCACTTTGTCATTTTTGTTTCTGAAAAAGAACACAAACTCAAGCCTTGAAATGAGAAAATTAGAAAATAAACTCAACACTTTATTTTCTAAACACTGTATGAAGCAGCCACAGCAAGCTGTGCTTACTGTGCTATGTGCAGCTTCTTTTGTGTGATTTTTCAGTCATGCAGTTCTATGTGCTACAGTCCCTTTATTTCCCTCTCTCTCCTGCTTTGTTGCAGGCTGTCCTACCAGAGAAATGATGATGATGACGAAGAAGCTGCCAGAGAACGTCGTCGACGAGCTCGACAGGAAAGGCTGCGGCAAAAGGAAGAAGGAGATGCATCAGGGGAAGTAACAGAGAAATCAGAAGTTAATGCCCAGAACAGGTAAATGGTTGATGTTTACTGACAAGCCAGCTATAATTTTTGTTCAGAGGAGAGAAATATTTTGAAAGGGTCTGTCTTGCTGCTTAATTTTCAAGCATTAGGTATGGCCATCCTCGCTGTGAGGAGGACCTGACCCCATGAGAAGTGCCACTGGCTTTGTCTGCGCAATGTGGTGGGAGCACTGCTGAAACTGGCCTTCAGGCCTAGCCCTGTGACACATTCCCAGAGCATCCTCAGGGCATCTGTGGGGTAGCTCATCTGGAGCTTAGAGAGGAAAATGACTCCAGTACATTCTGCTCTCTCATTCCCTTAGCATTTGGTGTCTTGCCTCACAAAGGTCCTTGTAACCCAGCTTTTGTTTTCATAGATGGACAGCCAAAAAAAAAAATGTAGTGATCCTGCTTATGGAGGCCTTGGTGTCATTGGGAAAAAGCCCCCAGGCCTTAAGCTGTGTTTGAGATGTGCCTGTGAGGAGAGTGTGAGCACTAGACACCAGCTCTCACCTGTCACTGTCAGGGTCATATAGCTCTAAACATCAGAAAAGCTGATGGAGTTAGTTCTGCTTATCACAAGCTGAGATGGCAGTGTTGGCCTTCCAGTCTATCTACTGTTGGTTTAGTCTCATATAGTAACAAATAATACATCCAGATTTCTATTAGCTATAACACAATTGATAGAAGAGACCAGAAATATGTCTTGTGATAGCAAACTAATAGATACTGAGCTCAAGCAGCATTTTGTTAAATAAAATGAGGTAAGAAAATGGCAACATCCTGATTACAGGTTAATCTTTTCAAGTATAAAATAAATGAACAGAAACAACTAGAAGGAAGGAACAAACATGCATATAGGAGAATTAAAAAGCTGAATTTTAAAGGAGACAAAAAGCCTCCAGGCGCTGACAGTGAGATCCAGTCCTGATAGCTATAGGTGCTGAATGGCATGGCTTAAATTAAGATCTGTGCTAGCAAATTCCGATCCCTAAGAAATTTTTGTCCCTAAACAGATGATCACAGCTACACTGCACCGTTATCACATTATAGATTGTGTCTGTGGATTTTGCTGCTGAAAGGGATTAACCACTTTCTCATTCTTAGAGAATGTCACTGAAGTCAGAAGGTATCTTCATTGTCTAGCATCTTCCAGAATTTAGTCTGTGCATGACAAGGAGTTCTCATGTACACCTCTGGCCAAGCTGAAGGGGTGGGTTAAAGATAGCTGATATCTATCACATATTCTGCAGTAGGGTGCACCGTGGGAGGATGAATTTTTCAAGGTTGTTTATATCTCATCTGTTCCAAGCATCCAGGTCAGTAAGGACAGTTAGATTCATGGGGACTGTCGGTGCGGCTGTCAGAGGTTGCCTAGAAGGGAACCTTTCCAGTCTCTGACATTGTGAAATGCCACATTCCTATACATGTTGAAATGCCCAAATTAATCCCCTGAACCATTTTGCTAAAATTTGAATTAGGCAACCTGTTGTGTTTTCAAACCATGATCTTACAGAGATGATATTTTTTCTTTCTAGAAACAGCTAAATGCACACATTGTTAGAAAACTTTTTTTAATATCAAGTTGTCGCTTTTGTTTAGTGTGGCAGAAGAAGAAACAAAGCGTAGTACAGATGATGAAGCTGCATTGTTGGAGAGACTGGCAAGACGGGAAGAGAGACGCCAAAAACGTCTACAGGAAGCCCTGGAACGTCAAAAGGAATTTGACCCAACGATCACAGATGGGAGCTTGTCAGTGCCCAGCAGGAGAGAAGTAAACAATGTGGAAGAAAACGAGACCACAGGGAAAGAGGAAAAGGTTGAAACACGCCAAGGACGCTATGAGGTCGAGGAAACAGAAACAGTTACCAAATCGTACCAAAGAAACAATTGGAGGCAAGATGGAGAAGAAGAGGGAAAAAAAGAAGAAAAAGATGTGGAAGAGGAGAAACCAAAGGAGGTACCCACAGAGGAAAATCAGGTAGATGTGGCAGCAGAAAAGTCCACAGATAAAGAAGAGGTGGTAGAAACAAAAGCTCTATCTGTAAATGCAGAGAATGATACAAATGCTGTGCTGGAAGGGGAGCAGAGTATAACTGATGCTGCAGATAAGGAGAAGGAAGAGGCTGAGAAAGAGAGGGAGAAACTTGAGGCAGAAGAAAAGGAGAGGTTAAAAGCAGAAGAAGAAAAGAAGGCAGCTGAAGAAAAACAGAAAGCAGAGGAGGAAAAGAGGGCAGCTGAGGAAAGAGAGCGGGCTAAAGCAGAAGAGGAGAAGAGAGCTGCTGAGGAAAGAGAGAGGGCTAAGGCAGAAGAGGAGAGGAAAGCAGCTGAGGAGAGGGCTAAGGCAGAAGAGGAGAGGAAAGCAGCTGAGGCGAGAGAGAGGGCTAAGGCAGAAGAGGAAAAGAGAGCAGCTGAAGAAAAGGCTAGGTTAGAGGCAGAAAAATTAAAGGAAAAGAAAAAGATGGAAGAGAAGAAAGCACAAGAGGAAAAAGCTCAAGCAGATTTGCTAAGAAAACAGGTACAGTAAACATTCTGCACCAAATTAAGACACCTGTGGTTTGTGAGAAATGTAATGCAAGAAAAAAAATTGAATTGAAATTTGCTCACAGATTTGTTCCTGCTTTTAAACAACTAACTCTCTTTGTCTGTTTGTTTTAAAATGATACTCCTTGCTTCTGCTTACCAGTAATGAGATGCATAACATGCCTGTCCTCACCCCATTGTTCAGAGCAAACCTTGCATGTTCAGAGCTTTGCATGTTCTTTATTACCTTTTTTTTCTCAGTTGCTATAAGCTGACCTGATGAAGTAAGACAGAAGGTTGAGGCAAACACAACTCAGCACAAAATATTATCAGCACCTGGTAAACTGTGTGAGGAATGTGTGTGTTAAATGCAATCACAAGAAAGGGCTCTCTGCTGGAACACGTGAGCATGATGCCATGCAAGTGAGAAAAGCCCAGATGGGGGAATGGGAACATTTGGAGAGGGAGGAGGGAGCACGGCTGTACACGCAGATGTGGGCACAACAGCACATGAGGAACAGGTGGCTGCGCACAGGATTGGTACTTGAGCACTGTGTGGAGAAACAAAAGTGCTTGTAGAATGATGTTTTCATACTGTATTTAAAACAAAAATTATTGAAAAATCCATAACAAAGGAGGAAGACAAAGAGGTTAAAGCGGAAGCTAAAAAGGAAAGCTTACCAGAGAAGCTTCAACCTACCTCCAAAAAAGATCAGGTAATTTGTAAACTGTTGATTAGTTGTTGTAGGGAAACTTGAGATAAAAAAATAAAGGGACCTGTAACTGAATGTTGCTTGTTCAGCAAAGTACTCAAACATGTGCTTTACTTCAAGAACATGAGTAATCCTGCTGAAATAAATAGATGAAGCTACCCATGTGCTTAACATTCAGTGTATGCTTAAGTATTTGGTTCTTCTGTGTCTTTAGAACCAAGTTCTGTTTGTCTTAGAACAAATACTTCAGTCAAACTCGCTTTTGTCAATAATGCAAGAATGACTTGCACCTTAGGGATGAATTCTTCAGGACTGTATCAACTAATGATCCTTCCCTGGTTTCCTCTCACTTTACTGTGAACTTTTCCCCTGTGACTGAGAGCTACTCTTAAAATAGTAATAATAATAATCTAGACCCTTTGGCCACTTGAGTATCTCAACTAATCATCTTCCCCAAAGCTGCAATATCACATGATATAAACTGTGCATACCCAAGATTCTTCTTCTGTTTTAAAGAGAAAATCTACAAAAATTACTGCATTGCATTTCCACTGTAAACACAGGAGCTGGTGCCATGGTGTTTTACTGTCTGGTAAGTAATTAAGATTTGGGAACCATTTACACTTCAGGTTACAGCTGACAAAAAGGGAGCCATATTCAGTGTGTTTTCGGGTCAATGCAGAAGGTATCAGAATAGCCTCTGATCCTGATCAGACATTGAGACCAATCAGGTTCTTACAGGTTTGCACAGGTATGGGTTCAAACTGGTTCCCGGGGCTTTTAAAAGAGTTGCAACACTGAGATTTAGTGACAGGTAGTTTGTGCCTGTCTGTCTGCCTGGGAGTGCTGAGGGCTTCAGAGGATCGTCTCTATTGTCCTTGGTTACTGGAAAGCAACTTGATGGATTCAGAACATGCTCTAGAAACTTAGGTCTCCATCAGAGAGAGGTGAAGACAAATCATGTCACAGGGTTCTAAGTCCAGTTACCTGACATTTTGTCCATATTTTTAGTAGAATGCAGGTGAGATTGAAAAGATAATGCTATGAAGATGATTGGAAGAAAGGTTCCAAAGTGAGAGAGACTGGCAATGTGCTAAAATAACAGTCTAGAAAGGGAAAGAGTTCAATGAGAGCTGTGAGATACATCTAAACAGTGCTTTAGAAAAACTTAACAGACACTGTACCCCAAATGACCAATTGTGAAACAAGAGGAACTGTGAAAAAATAAGGATTACGTAAACACTGTTCATTCGACAGAACCAGCTTGTAATATTCACTGATGCACACAATCTTTGAATATTACAATTCACTGTGTAAAGAAGGCTCTAAACATTTGACCAAAGATGTTGATTTTGGGGGTGGGGAGGGCCTGGGACACAACATCCTGCCTGTGTTTGCCTGGAGCTCACTCAGCTGTCAGTGGGACTCCCATCATCCCTTTAAGACATGTCCATAAGATTGGATTTTCCAGGGAATTGTCATGACATTTGAAAGTGACTTGTGATTTTAGTGCTTCCATTTTTGGATGCTCAAGTTGAGACAATTTAAGGGAATCTCCCTTCTGGTGCAGGGCTGCATGTCCATCCACTGAAAGGTGAAACTTGTGCATGTGTATCAAGCTGAACTTTTGAAATATCCTGCTCAGTTTTGAATATCTCAGTTGTTGCTTCTTAGCTTGTGAAGAAAAACTGACAATTTCAGACTCCAAACAAAGTAATGATCGGGTTCCTATCTCTACTCCTTCCCCCCATGCAAAGAGTAAAATTCAATGAGACTCATTTTAGACACATATATGCAATTAAGAGGATGGTGGTATATTGCAAACATGATCCCAGAAGGAATATTTTCTTCACATAACCAGATTTTGCTTCTGTAACTGTGCAACACGAGCACATATCTATTCATAATGTGACTACAATCTGGCCCTCAAATGTCAGATTTTGATCAAACTAGCAAAAAAAATTAATAATAAAAAAATCTGTCTCCTTCTCTGAACTGCCCCATGATTTTGGGTTCTCAAAACTATCCTGGAAAGCTCGTAAGAACAAGCTTTCTCATGATGTGAGACTCCTGGTATTTCCTGCTTCTAGTTTGGCTAGACATGCTGCAACAGTTGCTTTCCTCGTGGAAAGCCCTAGACCCAGATGCCTACAGCTTTTAAGACACTAAGAAATTGAGTGCAAGTAAGAGCTTAGTGTGCCAAATGGTTCCAACCTCAATAACCAATCCAGTGCAGGGTGAAGTTGTTCAAGCTCTAGACTTAGTGATCTTGACACTCAAATGCTAGCATAAGAGCCTAACAGAAAAGACTTAGTATGGAGATTAAAAGATTAAAAGATAAATAATTTGTGTTGAAAATTAGGTAAGCATAGCATGGTTTTGGCTGTGTTATTTCTTGACTTGAGGCTCGAGATTTGAGGGAGAGTGTGGATTGTTTTCAGTTCAGGTAGCACCACACGTTCACTACAAGTAGAATCAGAGCAGTCCTTTTCACCAAATTCAGCAGATGCTGAATTGGCCTGTAATTCAGGAAAGAACCGAGACAAGGGAAAATACTTTATCTGATGTCTTCCTCTGGAGTGGGGCATAATGGTTTTTGTTCCTGTGCTAATCAATCACAGTTTTGGCACTAAAATTAGTAGGAGAATTATTGGACCTGAAAGCTGTGAAATATTTCTTTAATATCTTGTTCTATCATCTTTTTGAATAAGGGAGCCAAGCTGCATTAATGGTTTTCTCAAATGTGTGCACATTACCATAAATCCTGCTAGCTTCTGAAATGCTATTTCCTAACCTATTATTTTTTTAAACTATATTGTTTTAATATTAGTTTTCTCAGCAATTTCAATTAAGATGTAAGAGATATGACTCTCCCCAGTGGACTTCAATACATCAGGCAACTGGAAGTATCAGCTTTTTAATGAGACTGAGAAAGGTCTTGATGAAAATCTCAGCAAAGGAAATCCTACGCTCTCAAAGTCCCAACACAGACATCCTGGCATTTGAGATCATACAACAGTCAGTATTGCTGTTCTTGGTATCTCCCTGAGCTAACAGGCAGCAGAGCTTTTTTTTGCTGTGAACATGTCACAAGCTAGAAACTTGTTCACATTTGGGAGCACCCAAAAGTCATAGCTGTCCAGCAGTATATGCTAGACTCAATGAATAGCACTGGTTGTCTCAACACAGCTCCTAGAAAACAGGAAACCTTTTCTTGGGGCAGCTAGCAATAATGACCTTGCTTGCTAGCAGTCACAGCATCACAGCCAAAGAATGCATGGTCATGGAAACCGAGCTCCCCTCCTGTCTGTTAGGGTGGTGATGCCAGGTTGCAGCTACAGCCCATTGGCAGGAGCTTGTAGGGAATGTCTGTGCCACTGCTGCCTGCTCTCAGGACAGAGCAGATGTCTCTGTGTGTTGTGTCTGACATCCCTCATCAGCAGCAAGCTCACTGGAGCAGCGTAACTGCTCGGTACTGACGCGCAGCATGTGCTGTCTCAGTGTGGTCTGCTGTAGGTTTTTATTTCCTGATGCCACATGGAATGCCATAAAAGCAGTTGTGCTGAAGACAGGACTCTTATGGAAATTATTTTTGCTTTTTAATTAGCAAATGGGATAGCAAGAGACGAGAGTATTTTTCTCCTTTCCTTTCCTTTCTTGCTGGCTTCCTCCAATGCTGTAAAGCCAGGGAAAAGAGATATTTTTGGGATAAAGTTTTCCTCTGCTGCTGTTGAAAGTTTATTTAGGCTTCTAGTTCAGCTAATTTTCATCGTGGGAATAATTCTGCCTGAGGACAAAGGACTTAAGTCAATCTGTATACTCTGCTTCTTCTCAGCATCCAGCCATGAGCATGCTGAGATCAGGATGTTTCTGGTAAATGCTTCAAGCCCATAACTATAGGGGGATACTGAAGAATGAAATTCATGCAGTAAATATACTTGATTGCTCTTAAAAATTATAGGGTAAAAAATGGTAAGGATAGGGAGAATTTTTACTTTAGTGTTTCCAGAGAGAATATTTGAGAGAACATTTCCTCATAGGATTAAATATTTGAGCCTAATAACACTATTGGTGACCATCCTCTGACTGCGCTTTTTGTCAGAGTGACTTATACTTCGATACAGAGATCAGCTTTTTATCTTTGTCATTATTCCTGTAGTACTGAGGCATCCACCTGCTGTGATGCTGGAAATGCTAGCTCTGTTCTGTTGGCACTCTCTTGCTGTGCTGCAGAACGACCTGCCTACATCCAAATAGCATGAGCTTTGTTTAAGCGAACTGAAGGTTATAAATGATTTCTGTTGCTCCAGTGCTCTTAACCAAGAACATATGAACAAGCCTAGCCCCAAAGAGTGTGCAGTCCAGGATCTTTATAGTCAGCACATGAATGATGCTGCAGTGGAAGTGAGGAGGACTGAAGAACCTAAGGAAGGTGCAGTTACAGAAAGATGTAGCAGCCAAGCCCCATGCTACCACTTGGGTAGCTGCAATAAACTTTCACAGAAGACTGGTTATTTTAGGTGTTTTCGTTGTGAATTTGGATCAGGAAGGCAGGGTGATGGATGTTTGTATTTCTAAACTGTAAAGCTAAAAAGTCTACTTTTGGCTTAAAGCATGTGATCATTTTGAAGACAGCTGCTGATTTAATCACTTGTTCAAGGAATTCTTGTTCCTTGACTGATATTGGTAAAGCCTCACTGTGACATTTTTTTTTCCCCTGTGATTTACGGTATCTTCTGAGCAGGTAAAAGACAACAAGGATAAAGAAAAAGCACCCAAGGAGGAAATGAAAAGTGTCTGGGATCGTAAAAAGGGAGTTCCAGAACAAAAGGCACAGAATGGAGAACGTGAACTCACTGCCCCCAAACTTAAATCTACTGAAAATGCTTTTGGGTAAGTTCCAGCCAAGCACATTGGTCTTTGTTTGTGTTAGAGCAGAGCAGGGGGCCTTCTTGGGGTCTCTGGTGAATAGCCTTGTAGCAGCTGTGTGCAAGACTTAGGTTGGCACCATCAGAGGAGGCTCTAATGTTCGCTGAGTGCTTAGGTCTGATTTAAGGCTGCTGGTCAGTTTTCTAGCAGGCTACCTCCACATTGCTACACTGATAAAGTACAGAAAGCAGACGTAAATAGAACCTTGCTCCTCAGTAGAAATGAGTGACTTATTTTTCTTTGCTGGATTTTTTCCTCCTTGGGGGACATTTCATTCCACTGTCTGCATGGAGGCCAGTGATGGCTGCATTCCAGATTTTGTTTTCCCTAAATTTTTAAAATCAAATTCAGCCTGAAATTGGATCTCAATAATTTTTAGTTACACACTTGCTTTTAGTCAGAATGCATGTCAGTATGAAGCACAATTCAGTTGGTACCTCTTGATAGGTGGAGATTCTCTAAGCAAACATTGTAGTTAATGTTTCTGCTACAAAAGTGATATTTTTCAGTTAAAAATATTTTAATATCATATAAATGATATTTTTTCAGTGAAAAAGTGCTTTATTTTTTTTTGTTTGTTTGTTTGGAATATTTCTTTTTTCTCCTATGCACCTCTCTTTCTCTTGTACATTGGCAAAGGCAAAGAACAGGTTAAGCTTCCCATGCACAGTTAGGAATCTGTGTGGGGCAGATGGATTTTGCTGTTATATCTCAGCACTCCCCTTGTGATTCTTCCTGGAAAATCAAACTTTCTCAAAATAAAATGCAGTTCAAAAGACCCTGGGGACACCCTGACCTAAGGCCAAAGGACCAAGAGAGTCAGGCAGCATGGAGATGAAGTAGCAGGAAATGGTCCTTCCTTAGAACTGTCCTACATCGTGACTGGGGTCACATCATCAATAACATGAGAAAAGATGTCTGAAAGTATTTTTGTTGTGTTTTCATTTGTTTCACTTCCTGTGGGAGACGGGCTTTGGTGGCAACATGGAGATTTGAGTTTCCACTCCCTTTTTCTTCTTTTTTTTCCTTCTTTTTCTGTTTTTCTTTCACAATTTCCAAATGTGTGAAGAAGGATGTCTAACGTAAGGCTTTGTTTGGAGCTTCCTTCTTGTTTTTGCATGAACACATCGGATACTCGTTAAGAAGCATTGTAACTTGTCTAACTCTCAATGGTGATGACTGAGAACAAAATAGGGTAGTGGAGGCTAAGGGAAAATGTTATCTGCATCTCATTTGTTCATGTCAGTCAGAAAATTGCAGGAAAAAAAAAAAAAAAAAAAAAAGGCTTTTTAGATCTTTCATTTCTCATCTCCCCTCCCACTTGCCTTCCTCTGCATTCTCACACAGGAATGCAAAAGTGCTAAATATGAAGCAGTGCTTTTTTTTTTTTTTTCATGTTATTCTGACATTCTTGGTTCCCACAAACCACTTCTTTCCTTTTCCTCCTTGTCTGAAAGCCAGCAACCATCTTCATTTCTTAGCACCAAGGAGGTATTTATGAAATTCTTCCTCCACCCAGCATCTCAGTACTAATTCTTCATTGTTGACAGTAAGGAATGGAGATTCCCAGAATCCGTTGAGAACGGAGGATTTTGGGGAGTTGGAGGAAAATAAGGAGAATTACAGCCAGTTTATTGTTTCCTGTTTCAGATTATGCAAAACCAGAAGCGAAAGGCTCCGTGAGAAAAAAATTAGCTAGAAACCTGAAGTGTTCTCCTTTGTAAGGAGGACACTTGAGGTCTTCAAACAAAAATCATAAGACTTGATTCTACCTTTGTTTTTTCATGAGTTAAAAGCTGAGAGTAACTGTTGATTTCTTTGAGGCTGTCTGCACTGAAGTCACTGAAGATTAACCTTTCTTGTGTACTGGTATAAAACAGAGTAGTTATTTGCTAAGAGAAACAGGGCAAATGTTATCTTCCCACTTCTTTTGAGTGTATTTTCCCTTGCAACTGAAACTTTTGTCATAGAATCATAGAATATCATGAGTTGGGAGGGACCCATAAGGATCATTGAGTCCAACAACAGGCTCCACACAGGACTACCCCAAAATTAGACCATTACATCTACTAGAAGTGACTTGTTGGGTTTTTGGGGACCTGAAGCTTGCAGGTCTGGCTGGGACAATGCAGACTTCAGATAGCAAGAACAATTAATTAATACATTAATTAGGTTCCTGGGATGTTTGTTACAAAAGTTGCAACCATGAAATGAAGGAGGAAAACATTTAAAAAAGTTTCTTAATGGTCCGGGCAGGACAGATGAATTGGATCTTTATAAACACCTTGTGCCCCATTAAGGTTCGTGACTTTTTGTCATCTCTGCAAATTACATTAGAAATATTTCAGGCTTAACCACCCAAAACCATACCTCAAACCACAGGAGATGGCCCTCACTTTGTTCTTTGAGCAGCCTAAGTGAAAATACAAATAGTCTACAGTGTTTTCTCTTGGTGCTTTAGTTTTATGTATTTATGTTTTCTTAATTAAAAATGGACTTGAGTTCCTTACTCTAATTATACAGCACTACCTGATGCAAACCCTTATTAGGAACTACTCACAGCTACACAATGCTTTTGATGGAGGGTGATTTTATGGCTCCATTTCAATGAATGGAGTAATTCCATGGCAAAAACGCGTTCAGGATTAGGACCTAGAGCAGAAAAGGATTGTGATAAGGTGATATTAGGGAAATATATACTATGTAGCTATAACTCTGGAAAATCAGGTGTGAGAATGTCCTGGGGATACAAAAGTTCACATACCTCTGGGAATTCTTTCCCTTTAGCTTTGCTTTGTATTGTTATACATAGAAAAGACTTTCTAAAACCAAAAAAACACATTGCAAAATAAATGTCAGGTCTTACCACATTGGTTTTGAACTTTCACAGATGAAGCACAACAGCTGATATTCACATCAGGATGTCGTTTTGGTTATGCTGTTTTACCATATGTTGTTTTAGTAATACAGTTTCCAAATAATACATTCTGCCCTGCTGCAGCTGAGTTTTTTCCCAGTCGGGTAATTCCATGTGAGGGCAGAGTAATCTGTGTTAGCAGATCCTATTGCGATATTGAAACCACAGATAATTCAGCTCTGATCCTACAGTCTGTTTTATATGGCTAACCCCATCTAGATGAGAGATCTATTTGAATGGAGAGTGCCTTTGCAGGACTGGGTATGATTCAGCAGACTGCAAATTTATGTATTTGTTCTTCATGTTGTCATCTCTAATCTCATCATCTCTAAGTTATTGTTATTGTTGGAACACTTGATTTGTTCCGTCTTCTGGCATTCGATTCCACAACACTCTGGTTCCATTAATGAAGACATTAATATCCCAACTTTTCTGTCAACAGAACAGAACAGAAAGATCTTTAAAAAAATAAAAATAAAAAAATTCAGTAAGTACATTCCTTTTCTGTCCCTTTGTGGATAGCACACTGATACCTCTGTGGTACCTCTCCTTGTCAGCAGTAACACTAAACATACTCAGGGAGTAGACATTTGACTAAACACTGTTGTGGTAATTGTTTAATTAGGCGATACTATCTGACTCTGTTGAAAGTATGCACTTCACCTATACAAATACTCTTCCCCCACCCCTCACTCCTTGTATTCTTTCTGTCTGTCTCTCATATTAGAGTTGGTTGGAAAACTTCTGGTTTTCTCCTGTGGAAAGTTGTCATTAATAAATAATTTCCACCTCCTTAATTAAAGTCATATTTCCCCTGGAAAATGTCAGCAAAAGTTCTGATGAACCTTTCTATTCATGCAAGCTTGCTGAATCCTAGTGATAGGTGCTTTGGATTACATAAGAACATTTTTAGGCTTTTAAAAATGTTTTAGGTTTTGAAACTGCACTAGTCTCACCACTCTGATTCCTTCTGTATCTGGTTTGGTCACCAAAGACACTTGCTAGGAAAATGGCCACACAGTCCACCTTTCACCTGCCCAAACAGTTGGAAGTCACAAGGTACCAAATCAAACAGATGTAGTATAGGACAGTCCAGCCAAGACTGGCAATGTGCCTTCAAACTGGTACAGGCCTGGTGTTATCATGTTGCAAGATAAAGACTGTCTTCTTCTCTGGGCTGACCCTGGAAGTTTGAGCCCTCGACTTTGTCAGCAGCATGATGCAGAAGTCAGATTGATTGTTTGTCTGGGTTCCAGGAAATCCAGAAGGGTTGCCCCTTTCCTATCCCAAAGACGGTGCACATCACTTTACCTGCTGAGGACTGCATCTTGAACATTTTACTTGATGGGGAATTCAGATATTGTCACTGCTTGGACTGCAGTTTTGACTCTTGCTTTTAGTGGCAGCACCGTGCCTTGTCACCAGTAATGTTATGATCCAGGAAACTGTCATCTTCATCCTAGTGTTTGTTCAGTAGTTCATGACGAACTTACATATGGTGTTCTTTCTGTTCTTGTGTGAGAATTCTTGAGACCCACTTGAAGCAAACTTTGCAATATTCCAGTGTTGTTTCCATTGTTTCTAAGGCATTGGAACTGCTGTTCAGCTCCATAAACAGTTCCCTGGTCTGATCTGTGTGAATGAGCTACCAAGACATGCTTCACATTGTGGGGTGACTACTGTGCATAGCCATTCAGAATGTGGCTTGTTTTTCATGTCACTGTCTCCATAGTTGAAACGCACCACCTCACTGTGCTCACATCTACTATTTGGTTTCCAGAAATGTTCAACAAGCATCAGTGAATGTCAGTGTGCCATTTTTTTTCCTTGTGGAGGAATTTGGTGGCACCGTTGCTTCATATGCACTTCCATGTCAGGTGCCATTTTGTCAGACTGCTTCTCCGCTGCCCTCCGTCACACAGCTGCAAAATGGAATGGAATACTGTCAGGAAGGTTCAACCACTACTGCCATTCCACAAAACCTGTCTCTGACGTTGTTGGCCAACATCTTAAAATAGGAGGCATTACTTTCAGAGCAGCCCTCATATCTCCTCATGGAGATGCTGATAAGATGCATCTTGCTGATGTTACCAGAGCTGTTAAATATGTAAAGCTTAGTTGTTGAGTTGTGATGTAAATGGAGGCGGCCTGAGATCTCAGGCAGGGTGGTCCAGCCCCTGTCTCAAGTGCATGAGCCTGCTTCCTCACTGACAGTGGAAGGGAGACATGCTCCTCCAAGTGTCCCAACCTACCTGACACATACCCCAAATGCTTTGAGTTTGACTGAGTTTATAAAGAGCAAAAGAGCTTGCAGAGAGTATCTTTGTGTTGCTGGTGAATGTGGGACATCGGGTTGACTCTAGCCAGGATGGGAAAACTTGTGGTGCATTACCTCGTCTTTCCTTTCTTTCCCAGCCGCTCCAATTTGAAAGGAGCTGCAAACGCTGAGGCTGACTCCGAGAAGCTGAAGGAGAAACAGCAGGAGGCAGCTGTGGAGCTGGATGAGCTGAAGAAAAGGCGGGAGGAGCGCCGGAAAATCCTGGAGGAAGAGGAGCAGAAGAAGAAACAGGAGGAGGCTGAGAGAAAAATCAGAGAGGAGGTAAGTGTAAAGGACTAAGTATTGCTTTCTGATTTTAATTCCTCATTGTAACTCCTTTGCTTCCACTCGCCTCAGATTAGGTAGTAACTCTTTACAACAGTATCTGTACAGTAATGACACTTCTAGACAAAGAAGTTAGTGAGGCTGGACATGGATGAATCTGCATTTAGCAAAAGGGCAGAATGATACCATGGGAAACTTGCACATAGGTGAGGAAGGAGCATGTGACAATGAAAGCAAGACCAAACTCAAACAAGCATACAGGCCAAAGTGTGCTTCTCCTTTGTGAACCCAATACTGCCTGAGGTCTGTGTGGGGATTTGCAGCTAGACTTCGCTTCAGGTTTTGTTTTTTGTTTGAGCCTTCTGTTTGGATCATGTGCTATACCAGAATGGCTGTTTCTTAGCCTGTGTCTCGAGATGGTCTATCACAATGGATAGGTCGTATCTCAAATATGCCATTGGCATTATAATTATCTCATTCCTCTGACCTACAGATTTAACTGCAGGCATGCTGTATTTTTTATCAGTCAACCACATCACATAGATATTCCATTGAGAACCCAAGGTAAAACATTCAGGACACCAAGAAAAACTGCAGTTCCAGCCTCAAGGGAGACAAGGCTCTAATAATGTCTTAATTAGTCAGGATGCCATCTACAGCATCTGCATATTTATACTCTTTTTTGGATAACATTTTGGAGACTTTTATAGCCACAGACTTCTTAATTTATTTTCAGCGTCTCTTTGATGTTGCACAACTTGAATTAGAAAGGATGTGGCAAAAATTCATCTGCCGCAGATGAACTGGAATGCTAATGTTATATACAGTTATGATGGGCAAGATCTCATTAGGAAGATATTTTTGTCTGTTTAAATATTGAGTACCCAAGCACATCTGTTTGCTTGTGCTTCCTTTGCCAAGAGACTTTATAAATAGAATTTTAAAATCTCTGGTGCATCATTAAGGAATCTTACTTGTTTGGAAAACAAATGGTGGAAGAATAATAATAGTGCTCGTAGATAAATGCCAATTGCTTTAACATGCTATGCTTTTTACAGTAGGATTGAATAGATGCTGAAATTCCACAGTGACTTACTGTGTGAAAAAAAGACTCTGCTAACCAGCACTCACAGTGGTTGTACTTCAACTTGCAACTCTGAAAGTAAAAACTCGTTTTCTCTCTGGAGAGAAAACTATAAGCATTTCATCTTCACTTTTTGGGCATCTTATCAATTTTTTTTTTCCACATGAAATATTAACCTTGGCACAATTGCTAGAGAAGAATGAGAGAGAAACAGTACAAAGGTGAAACTTGAGGGTACAGAGAAACTGAATTTGGGAAGCAAAATGAGACCATGAGATTTTTTGGTTCTTATACCAGTTTAGACAAACAGCAGTCTGTACAAGCTGGTTGACTAGTTCACTCGAAAACCTGTTTGCAGGTTTTTTCAGTTCAACTGAGTGTTCTTCAGAAATATTTTCAAATACAAATACCTAAGTTTCTGACCTTGAGTCCTTGATGAAATCATGTTTTTATAAATGTGCTTTGTTCTCTGTAAGTGACACTGTTAGACGGTAAATCTGCTGACATCACTGTGAGGAGACATTAAAGGAGCATGGAGTAATTGTCTTCTTCACTTGCTACTGTGATGTGTTGTCACCAGTATGTTACTAGCATTCAGATAGCAAAGTCTTGTAACAGTAATGTGGCTTCTGAAAGCATAAATTAATACTTTTTAGGAGGAAAAGAAGAGGATGAAGGAAGAAATTGAAAGGAGAAGAGCTGAAGCTGCTGAGAAACGTCAGAAATTGCCTGAAGATGGCGTATCTGAAGAAAAGAAGCCATTTAAATGTTTCAGTCCTAAAGGTTCATCTTTCAAGGTAACCTCCCTGCTATCTTCTGTTTAGTACCAAAAAACTAATGGGTGTTGCAGTCCAAAGCAACTACCCAACACCAAAGCATTGTGGAAATACTTGATATCATACCTGGGCCAATGCTTTGAAATAGGTCTTAGCCCAAAACCTGCAGCTTCAAGACTTAATTCATTGACATGATTGAAGATTAGAGATGCTTTCTAAAAAATTGTCTATCCTGAGAGTTACTCAGTAATGTCAATAATGTCCAAAATGCTTCATCACTTTCAAGAGGAAATTATTTTGGGAACTCAGAGTTGTGTTTCTACTCTAATTTCTCAATTTATTATAGGACTGATTTGTGAGCTGGGGCAGAAAAGATCACAGACGTTCTTTGTCGTTTTCCATATCCATGATTACTTTCTTCATTGCCACATTACTTTGTCTCTTAAGTACATTCAGCCTAAGTATCATAAGTTGAAAGTGTCTCATATGGGAGGTCTATGTGATGCCTAATCCCTCTGAAACAATATCTGGAAATGCTGTGCTCAATTTCATTTTCTTACATAATATTTAAAAACAAAACAAAACATTCTCTTGCTGCAGGAGTTTCTAAGTGGTCTTCTGTGGCCTGTATTATTTTGCATGTCAGATAAATCATTGGAATGATCTTTCAGCATGGAAGAGAAATCTTGGACCCAGTGAAATTATTGGGAATTTTGTTTTGGTATTTTTTCTATTCTCTTTCTCAGCTCAGGCTCAAACTACAGATCTGTTTAGCATTTTGACCTATCTTTTTTTTTCTTTTTTTTTCCCCCCCCCCTTTTTTTTTTTTTTCCCCAATTTGAGGTATTAGTCAAATGAAAATCCAAAATGTGTGACAAAAAGGACCATTTAGTAGGCCCAAGGAGGAAAAAAGAACTAGGCGGGAGGTTGTCAGGTAGAAGCTTGCATCAGATCATAAATTGGGTCTGCATGGGATGAAGAAATGCCATTCGTGAGTGGCAAAGCTGCGTTTTGTCAGAATGACATTTCTGCTTACAAAGTTCACTCCTCAAATTGATGTGGAGCTTCAGCCCTATATGGTTTTGGGTTCTGTTCCAGCAAATACAGTGGCCAGATACTTTTGGCTGGACTTGGCTTTGACTCCTCAGGAACATCTGAACCTGAAATTTGAGGACAGAACACATACAGCTGTAAATGAAGGCTGCCAAGCTTCACAACTCTGTCCTATTAGATAAACCTGGTCTTGCAGTTTTGGTTGCAAAAGGCTGTGTCAGGAATGGACACTGTAATTGCACAGTTTCTTCCCAGTCCTCCTGAGAGGGTTTTTTTCCCTTCCTTCTGTTTATTAAGATGCCTTTTATGACATATGTTTGGAGCTTTAGTTCACAGATGACTCAGAAGAGAGAAAATTATACTTGAAAACACATAATAGCAAGATACAGATCATAATTTTGGGGAGAGTGGGACAAAACGGTGGATTTGGCAGGAGGTTCACAGCTTTCAGAGAACTTTTGGATTGACGCTACTAAAAGTATTTTTAGAGGAAAGCTGGGATATTCCAATAATTAAGCATTTGAGGTTCATTTCTTTTTACCGATGGTAATTGCTGCTGTTTTTATAGTTTGGTAGGTAGAAGATGTTTTGTTTTGTTTTGTTACACAAACTGATAGATGCAACTCTGTACGCACTTTTCTTTCAGTTTCTCTGGAAATTGGTGATACTGTACATATTTCAGTCTGGTGTCTGTGGGTGGCCAGAATATGTATGTAATGCTGTTGATCTTCATGCCCAAAACTGTTTCTTGGCCTTCTGTGGTCAGTAGCTGAGGAGAAAATAATCTAGTTTTAATAACCCAATGCCAAACTCCAGTTTTTTAGAGAAAAGTGTCTGTCATCACCTTTTGTTTCGACAGACTTCTCCAGCTGGCCTAACCTGGTCGGTGTACAGTCTTTTCATTTGGTTGTTATACACTGACCAAGTTATCTTTTGAGTGGTAAAGCATCTGGCACATATTTTCTCCCTTGATAAATGTATCCTCTGGTTAGATGCGTTGTGAATCATGTGGGAGCCATAAATGCTCAATTGTGGGTGGGCCATTGGAATTAAGAAAGGAAAAAAAAAGAGGTTCAGCACTAGAAGACTGGATGATGCATCTGCACATTCTGTCTTCTTCTAGATCTTTTTCTCCTGTGTTCTTTCTGATGTTGTGAATTTTAGGGAAGAAAAAGAAGTTCCTAGAAATGATTTAGATGAAGAGAGCAGAATGTGTGTTTTTATGAGATGGACCACAAGAACAAAGGGAGGAAGAGAGAGAGGCTGAAAATAGTATGGTGTATTATCATCTATGGATGGGGCATTAATCCATCAAGCAAGGCATGGAGTAGCATGATGAGGAGACTCAGAATTTAGAGAGAAAGATGTACAACTCATCTCCATGTATTACATAGCTGGTGGACGCAGATATGTAAAGATACAAACATGAACTTAATAAAAATACATGTATTTAGAAGGTACTAATGTGATTATCTAGTTTGTCCATAACAGATCACGGTCTACAAGGTGCTGATCAACTCCTGTTGTTTTAACTGTTAAATAAATACATCCCTAAAAGCTTAGATGCTGTTTCAGCAGGACCACAGAGGACACCACAGCTGGTTGCTGTCATGATCAAAATGGGAGTCGGAGTTGTGGGATGGAATTGAGCTCTGTTGTCCCTAGAAGCTAGGTGACTGAATTCGAAGTGAACAGAATAGGAAAGGAGAGGTAGTACTGACTGACAAGGCACCTTCAGGGACTTTACCAGTTAATTTTAAGGGGAGTTTCAAGTGCTGGAGCCTGTGCAGCATGGAGTCTTTCCAGAGAGGGCACAGGGGCTGAGTTCTTTCAGAGGGGACAGTAAGAAGGAAAGATGCAAAGTGAATATAGTCTAGATTCATTCCTAGCTTTGGGACAGTGCAGCTTGGATTTATTAAGGCTGTGGATTCCCCAGAGGTTCTAGCTGCAATACTAAACCTCTGTGCTGCCTCTGCTTGCTCTCTCTCTCTCTCTCTTCTTTTTTTAGTCTTCATAAGAACAAAGGAAAGAGTCTCTGGAACTGCCTTTGCTGCTCTCCCATCCCTCTCTACCTCCTCATACTCTCTCCAGTTTAGTTCTCACAAATGGTTCTGCAGTAGAAGAATGAGATTTCCTGCCTACTTGTTGAGTTCCTTTCTGTTTTAGAGAGGTTAATTTCTCATGCTTTCTTTTGGAAAGAGGATTATTGGCATCTTGTTCTCTAGTTTATTCAGAAGAGAACAGGATATTTCAGTACTGATTCTCCTTTGGTGATGGTGGGGAGCTCCATCAACACTACACAAATGCAGAAGCAGTGAGGTACTAAGTGGAGGAAGCAGCAGGAGGACACCAGGGCACTGGGGATATCTCCTGCTTTTGCTGCAGACATCTTCTGCCATGCATGGGCTTATGTAGCAGCCAGCTTTCCACAAGGCAGCACTGGCAACTAAGTAAGAAACAGGACTTTTCAGGCTTGAGATTTTTTTTTTTTGTTTTTATTTTTGAAGACCCATCTGCTCATATCTCATTGTTGCTCAATATCTGAGAACTGGAGCACTGACCAGAAAGAATTAGACTCTGCTCAATCAGTGCTTTCTAGGAGATGATCTGTTCTTGTGGCAGGAAAACAGGAGGGCAAGGGCAGGATTTGTGATGCTTGCTTTTTCCCTTCTTTGCTGCTGATAGCAACACTGTGGTCTTCCAGGTAGACTGGAGTAAGTTGGCTTCTTTTGCACAGATGCTGCTGATGGCGGGGAAAAATCCCAGCAGTGCTTAAAGAAGCAAAAGAGAATAGGAGGCAAGACTAAGGAGAAGTTATTTACTCCCAGAGACTACCAGCTATCAAGCAGAGTGAATTTCCATCAGGTTCTTCTACCTCTGAGACATGAGATAAAATTATATTATATTATAAGAAAGTGATTTCTGTTTTTATGTGTGTTTCTTCTTCCCTCTCTTTCTCAACATTTTTTTTTTCCTGAAAGTAATTTTTTCAGTCTGTCCATTTACAATAAATCTTGTTGCATAGTATCCAATACGCAATTTTAAATTCCTAATAATCATTTTAAAACTATGCATCAAACAAACATTACTGGAAATATTTAGATGGTACGTGTTTCCCATGTCATTGGCTCAAACTGTGTATTAACTCATTCCTTTTTCATTCAGTTTCTGTTCTTGGAGCATGTACAGATGGAATAGAGCACACTTTGACTCCCACATTTAAACTGGATTTTTAATAAGTGAGCAACTTCTTGCACGATCAGAGATCAAAATGCATCTATAAAATATTTAATATGTATAAATGCATTCCTATATTGTTGTGTAACGTTTTGCTTAATTTATTTCTTGCCACCTGTGTGTGCTATCCCTGTTGAGAAAGGCCCCAGTCAGCTGTAGGACTGTTTGTTCTGCATTTATGTCCATTGGTGGCTACTGCCATGATAAGGGCACCTCGAAGCACTGAGTGGGATGGGAACCATGGTGCAAATTACTGCTTTGTAGGGATGAAGTTAAATGGCTGTGTGCTTTTGTTGACACACAGCTATCATCAGGCTTTAGGCAGAAGCTAGTTCCTAGAGGGTTTCATTTCATCCAGATTTACCAGCAGAAGAGGTGTCCATCTAGGCATTTGTTGACCAGTCTAGGGTTATTTGGCAGTTGATAGAGTGAGGAGTCAGCACTGTTGGACAAGCAGGTCCATCTTCCTTAGGGTGAGGTGAGATCTTTGATCTCTCCACTGACCATAGAGGGTAAAATGAGTAGTTTGGACTAAAATGCTAAACTTCCAAGCAACTGAGGTTAGGTGGGAGAGATGCTGCAGGAGATCACATGTTCTTTTTCTCTGCTCATAGCTTAAGTAGAGACTGGCAGATTGACTTTTCAGAGTATGTGTGTTTTGTGCTAGAGGTATGGACAGTATTCCATGGTGACAGAACATAGTTCCAAATTGTTCAGCGAGATTCTTTTTATTTCTCAATCTCAAATTGAGGAAATACCTTACATTCTGTGATAATCACCTTGCGTTCCCTGTTTGTCTTGCAGATCTATTTTGTAATATTGTTCACTGTATGTGTCAAACATTTAAAATTATTTGCATGGAGTTTGTGTGCTGTGCAGTAGTACATAACCTTTGGATATTGCTGTGCAGTCTAAATGTATTTGAGCTGTATGCTGAGTGAATTTGTGTGCACAGCTGTGTTTGCAATATATTCTTCTGTGCATGGCATGCAGAGCTTTGAGGCAAATGTTCTATAAAAGAAGCCCTTATATAAATGTGCAGAAAATGTGTTACCCATCCACACAAGGCATGTTCTTCCTTAGAAAGAGGATCATATCCAGCTCTCACGGTGACTTCCTGACTACTCTCTTGTTTCCCTCAATTTCTGATTTCCTTCCCCATCCTCCTGTTTCAAGCAGTTCCCAGCCTATTTTTGATACCACAACAAGTGCTCAGATCATTGTTGTTTTCCAGAGGGTAAGGAATAATTCCATGTCTTTTTACTACAACCTCACTAATTCATGTCCCGCTTCTCCATAGGCATAGGCTGTTCTCTTAGTGCCCGTGCCAGCTGGGTTTTCCTGCTGCATAGAAATGTCTTTCTTTTATGAACATAAGAAGTTTCTATAGACTTATTTAGCTTATTTTAAACAGCTTTTAAGATCTGTTCCCTCTGTAAGACTTCAAGTGGAATCTGAGTTGATCTGAACTAGAAGATGCTGTAAGTGATTTATAGTGTAGTCAACCAGAGCTCTGGTTCTTTGGGATATTCCTTACCTCTCTTCCTACAAACAAATGTTTCACTGATGCAGCTGGGGGATTTACTCCTGCATGCATCCAGACAACAGGAAAAACCAACAACTCTGGTTGCATATTTTGCATATTTTGGTTACTGCTGAAATCAGTGCTTTGGGAAACTTTTTGTACTATACCATAATTGAGGTGAGGCGATGTGTTTAAACATCGTAAATCCATCTAGTCTCTTTAAATCAAATGGTTTACTTGCTTTATTGCAACGCTGACTGTGTTTCCTTTGGGAAAAACTAACTTGCTCACTGTGAGGATGGAAGGGGAAGGGCAGCCGATCTGCATCCCTGTGTGTGTGCTTGTGTGCTGCTGTGCTCTGCAGTTCCTCTCTGGTGTATTGCTGCCATCTCGTGAGAGTGAGGTGAAACAGCTGGTGCATGCTCAGGCAAAAGCCCATCTTTCTGCTGCACACTGCGTTGAGATCTTTTATTGGTAACTAAAACTCTATAAATTACTCTGACAATTGTATGTATTTGTGCTTTCGAGATGGATGTGACACTATCTGGAGAGTTCTTCTGATTGTCTTATTGGACAAATTCTACGCAGATGTGAAATACTGAGCTTTTGTTCATATGATCTAAAGAAGGAAAATGTGCGTGCCCTTTGATGGGATTGGTATATGACACATCTCATACAGCCTTAACACTAAAATGCACCAAGGAGAACCTTGTAAAGGAAGGGCTCTCATTGCCGTACCTTGAAGGCAGGAGTGCTGCAGGAGTCACCGATAAAGTGATTTGAGAATGGGCAACAGATGCTGAGAACAGGGAATCCCTAGGAGTATGACAAGGCTGATGAACAGTCATTTCTATCCCCTGGAGCAGCGTGTTTTTTACTTTTAAGTGAAAGTATAGAGCCTGAGGCAAGAAATAGAACTACATGATGTGGAAGAGACTTGAGGAAGTTGATTGTTTAAAGTATTTCTGACCCAAAATGCAAATACATTCTTCTATATCCACTCCTAATGCATCTGTTGAGGCTCCCAATTACAAACCTCAGTGTGTGTCTGTGGTGATTTCTCTTGGAACTCATCTCTTTTAGACTGATCTTTTGTCATTTAAAATGGCGTTATATCCTAGCCTTGTACAAGTTGCCAGTGTATAACCTTTAAATTTGTAACTCTTGTTTCTTTCTCTTCTAGATAGAAGAACGAGCAGAATTTTTGAATAAATCTGCTCAGAAGAGGTAAAAAAAAAACACCAACAGACATACAGTATATTCAGCCAAAATGTTTGACTGTAGTAAGTAACGATTTCTTTCTCTTTTCTGCTCCCTGAAGTGGTGCGAAACCTGCCCACACGACAGGAGCTGTCTCAAAGATTGACAGTAGACTTGAGCAATACACTAGCGCAGTTGTGGTAAGTTAATTACAGGTCACAATGACTTTATTTACTAATGGCTTTTGGCTTTAATAATCATCCTATATTTTACTGTTAAAAATATCAGTTTTTTTGTTTGATTGCTTGTTTGTTTGTTTGTTTTCTCAAAGGCTCTTTTTAAAGAGACTACAAAACTAAAATGCTTGAGGCATGCCAATAACTAACCTATATATATAAATTAAACATAATCTTTGATTCGCTTCTTCCCTTTTGGGCTAAAAAACATACTGTCTACTTTGTAAGCTTGGAGAAGATCTTGAAGGATTCAGTCAGCATCTCTTGAGTGACATCTGTATCCTGTCTCTCAGCAGACAGATGATAGTCATCCTGAGCTAATTTGCTTAGTGTCACTTAATAGCTTATTTAAGAGAGCAAGGAACTGGGATTGTTTTGCTGACTCTGCCACTTCAGAGTGAAAATCCTGGTCAGAACGAGAAACTTGAGTGAATTAGGGAGATATGAAGTGACAAAGAAGAAGCAGGATAATAATAATAAAGACAAGTAGAATTCAGCCCCAGGTGTTTTCAGCAAAGAACAGCCAATAATGTTATTTTAAACTAGAACTTGGGTGTTTTTTGTTTTTTTCTCATAGTTCAAGAAAAAGTAGTTTTTTATTTGCTTGTTTATGAAATACTTTTGTGAGTCAGTGAGTGCAGGTAATGTGTAAGCCATTGGTTAATGCGGCAGACCTGAGGTGTTAAAGACAATGGGACTAAGAAGATTATTAAAAGGGATATCATCCTGGTAGCTCACGTAGGCTTTTTCTCCTCTCAAGACTGTGCAATGTAAAATGTACAAAGATTTTGAAGGGAAGGAATGGACTATTTTTAGTCCACTTCTTTTAGTAACCATGCAAAAGGCAAACTGCCAAAAAACCCTAAATTGACACCCACCCCACCCCTCTCCTAAAAAGCCAACATAATTCCAAATATAATGTAATGACTTAAATTTGCCTCTAGAATTGCAAGCTGTGAGATTATCTTGTTTGGGGTGGGTAAAGCAAATCTGATGATGGACGACAAAGTCAGCTCTGCATAACAGTTTCCCTAGTGATGTCAGTGAAAGAGACATACTGACATTATGTAAGTATTTGAGTGGTATGACTCAAAAGAAGACAAATCAAAATCTTGGAGCAGTTGCATTCGGAGCAGTGCTTTTCTACAACCTTTAGAAGTGTAAATAATGCAAATATCTGTGTGACTGTAGTTCTCATAGCCTCCTGTGTCAACAGTGCCTGACCAGTGGCAAATCAGAAAGAGTCTCGATGGCATCTTTCAGCAGGGTCCCTTCTCTCCATCTTTCTGTGGTCATTGCTAGAACTTAAAGCTACTGCATTCCACAGCACTTACTGCAAGTTTGGTTCTTAATGCCAGCTGCCTCAATTCTTTTGCAGGGCAACAAGGCTGCAAAACCAGCCAAACCAGCAGCCTCTGACCTTCCTGTTGCAGCTGAGGGTGTCCGTAATATCAAGAGCATGTGGGAGAAAGGGAATGTTTTTTCATCACCTGGGGGAGCAGGAACACCAAATAAGGTATTTAATTAATTTCACGTGGTGATTATACATAATTATATCATGGGCCTTATCTTGCAGTTCATGTTGAGTAAGCCCATCTGCTCCTTTTGGTATCACTAGTGAAGAATTTCACAAAGGATCTTGAAAGCCTCAGAAGTCCACAGAATGATGTTGCTGCAGTATTGAGCGTAATGGAAGAATTTAGTAAAGCACTGTGATAAATTATGGATAGTTCAAGCTGGGTACGAAGAAGTTCTTTGTGTTGGGAATGATTATTTTTAGGGTCAGAGTAGGATTTTACAGACAAGCTACTGATGTTTTATAGATCATGGACAGAAGCATTTGTGAGACATTCTACGTAAATTCTTAAGGCCAGATTTCCTTTCTATAAATTTATGTGAGCTGATGAGGATTCATCTCAGCTGAAAAGCCATGCAATAGACTAAGACTAAAGGAGGATACTTACAAATAGCCAAGAACTTTTGGTAATTGGTTCTAATCTTTTAAGATTTCTTTAAATGTTAGTAATTTTAGGCCAGTTAGCTCCTCTATTATATGTTTTTTTGAAAAATAGTATTGTTTGGCAAACAAAAATGTAGGCCAAGTAACTTGTTGGTGTCCCTTCTTCTTTAGGCTGTATTTTTTTTTTCTACTTAGAAACTGAAATTATGACAGAAATAGGATGTTTGTGTCTAAGGTTTGTTTTTGGATTAGCACTAAAATGAAAATGATTCTGTCAGACCACGTTTACCTTTAATGAAAACTAGAGGGAAGCAGTACGGTGTAGTTCATAGCGGCAGTGTCTTCAGAATAGGCTGGGTGACTCAGCCATAACCTCGGTGAGGATTTCTACTTTAAAGGGGTTTGACTTTGTTTTTAAATCCAAACCATTAAAATATATATCACAGCCTACTCTGAAAGTCTTCTGATAAGATTTTACTATTTTGTAGGAAACTGCTGGACTGAAAGTTGGTGTCTCCAGTCGTATCAATGAATGGCTAACCAAGACTCCAGAGGGTAATAAATCACCTGCTCCAAAACCTTCTGTAAGTTAATATGCAACAATCTCTTCCATGGGTGGGTTCTCTCCTGGGACAGAGGTGGTGATGGTGCTTCCTTAATTGACTAATGGTCTTAGGGGAACATGACTGCCCATCTTCTCTTGGAAGCTCACAGAGGCTCTCTTGCTGTTAATTCTTGGACAGTCAGAAAAGAGAATAGGGAACAGGGCGATTCTGATCTTAAAACTGAAGGGTGCTTTAGAGAGACAGTGCTCCCTTAGCTGAGAAGGACATTTCTGTCTGTGAAGGCCTTGTTAATTCAGAAGTTACCAGACATAGACTTTGAATGGAACGCTTGTGCTTTGGCCTTTGCCCCATAAAAATCTTCTGAGTAATTTTGTAGACATAGCTGAAATTCTGTAATCCTTTAGGGCATAAATGACATTCTTAATGAAGGCTCCTTAGCCTGCCTATTTCTTCAGCAAGAAACAGAGCAGAAAATGTGAACAAATTAGCAAAGTAAGAAAATGAGAATCAGCAGTGTAGACAAGGAAAGGAGCAGAAACAGGTAATTGTTGGGTAGGTAAGGGCAGAGGTGAGGAACTGAGGCACTGGGTGTACAGTTCCCCAAGGGGAATAGAAAGACATCATTCATTGTGTTAATGATTTAGCTTTGGTCTTTTATTTAATAAGTGGTTTCTTTCCATATCCCTGTGTAGTTTGGTTCTGCTAGTTCACTTGCCCCTTATAAAAGATGCATCTTGACATACACTTTCTTCATTCATGTGCTTATTTGTACCAAAGAAGAACTTGCAAGTTGTGGTGTTGTCCTGCAAGTTCGTATTTACTGGTTGCTGCATAGAAAAGTCATTATGGAGGCTCTATTTAATTACAATTGCTGAAAACCAGTACACAGTCTGCCTCCAGATTTAATTCTAAGTTTCATCTTTTAGATAACACAAAATTAACCTCTAGTTTTCTCCTCTGACAACTGCTTCTATCCATGTCTTCATTTCCCTCTTTCTCAATAGATTGTTCTTTCTTCTTTCAATATCTCTGCTTGAAGAAACCTGCAGTTCTCCTCCTCTTCTTTGTGGGTCTCTTTTCTAAGTTGGTCAGGTAAATCTGTCTGTAACTGACCTTGAACAATGGTGTACATGTGTGTCGTTTTTATTTTTTATGAGGCTAAATCAAAGGGAAACCTACAATTCCATAGTTACTAAACAACTCCCTGCCCCATTCCCTCACAATAAATAAATATTTTGAAGTGTTTGAGAGCAGACATGCAGACAGTTCACTGCAGTTTTGCTATCTTGTTCTCCCTCTGTTACTGAACTCACTTTCTGGGGTACAGAATAGGCTTCAGGTCTTAACCATATCTGGTTAATCTGTTACTTCACTGCTGGGTTTAAATGCCTCTTTCAGAGATTTTTGTACATCACTAAGCATTTTTCTATGCTAAGATACTAATCCTCGTGTCCAGGAAACTCAATTGACATTGTACAATGGAAATTCAAATGGACATGAATGACTACTGTGTTAAATCTTGAAATGTTTATTTAAGAACGCAGAGAAGGATCTGCTGTATTAAAATCTATTTTTGAATTCTTATTTTAATGAAATATCTTGATTCTGATTTAACATACCTGAGAAAAACTTCCTTAGAAATCCTCCTTAACTGAAATATTATTTTTGAAGAATTATATTTTCCTTAAAAAAGTAGCTTTTCATGGTTCTGCCTGGGATGAGAGTAATACATTATAGCCTGTTTGTGAAAAAAACAAATAGATGCAGCAGGATTGGATTTTGTGTTTAAGCATGTATACGTGAGGAGAGATTTATATGTGATAAACAATATAATATTGACCTTTTGTAGATGCTCCTCTACTCTTCTCATGAGCAAGTCATGTTCAAACTTTTCCTCTGTCAAATTAAGATAAACCTGAACTTAAGCTTTTTTGTTGTTGTTCTCTGACATTGATTTCAATATACAGGATTTAAGACCAGGAGATGTATCCGGCAAACGTAATCTCTGGGAGAAGCAGTCAGTTGAAAAGCCAGCTGCTTCTTCTTCAAAGGTAACATGAAACGCGTATGGTTAAAATGTTGAGGGTTGTGAGGGTTTTTTTTTGTGGGGTTGCAGGAGGCAATGTTTGCCATATTGTCAGACAGTTGGAATTAGACTTCTACATGTCTTGTGTTACTAATGTACCTTTTTAACTATAAAAGTGAAGCGCAGTGAGGCACCATAAGCAATAGATAGCACGTAACCTTTGTACTTCTATTTGGAAGAACTGAGTTGTGCTTGGAACTATGCCCTTAACACCGGGATGATTTTTCCCCCATATTATAAGTAACTACATTTTCCCACATTATCAACTTTAATAAGGTGTTATTATTTTTTTCAAACAGGTAACAGCTACAGGGAAAAAATCAGAGACTAATGGTAAGTAATTCTAATCATTCACTTGTCCTTTGCAAAGAAACAAAATGTTGGCACATTTTTGTACAGACACTACAGTTCCAAGTTTTCAAAATGCTACAACTTCTTAAAAGTTGTTGGAAAAAAAAACAAAACACCTTTTTCGCCTGTGCCAAAAAGGGGGGGGAAAGGCTCCATTGCAATATCACCAAAATATGGCTACTATTTTGAGAAATAAGCCTGAAATGTCTGGGAGGGCTGAGGACAAGAAGCTCTCCAGCCATGTTTGCAAGCATTGTGTGAGTGACATGGTATCAAGTTTGCTATAGCTGCGGAGCATCATTAAACTGAGAGGTCTGATGAACAGGATGGTCATTTAACTAATTGCAGCAAATACCAGGCATCTGGGAAAGGCCCTTTTAAAGGCCGCGGAGAGGATGGATATGCTTTTCACAAGTGGAAAGAAAGAACCCAGAAAGCACAGCTGTATTATCTCAGCCAAAATGCTTCCATCTTGGCACTGCTGAGAGCAAGCCCTATATCTGATTTTCAGTACTGCTACGGGGCAGTAGTGAAGCCTGCTGAAAACTCCACAGTGTTAGTGTGAAAATTCACCTTTCTGGTCACAAATTCCATCTGCTCTGGTACATCCAGATGGGATGAAGCTCAGATGCACTCAGCAGCATCACTGCTTTTGCTGGAGCTGTGCATTGGTCTTCACCAGACAAAAAGAGTCTTACTACTGTCATGTTGAAATTATGAGTCTAGGAAACACAGCCTAGCTGTAGGTCAAGAAGTCAGTGAAATTCTCCTCCTAGCTTGCATGCGCTCTTTTAATTTTTTGTTTTAATCTAAGACACTCCAAAGAAAATCAATTAGAGGAAATACATGCCTAAGGACCACTTGGGAAGAATGGAGGTTTACTGATTAGTTTAATAGTGTTAAGATACCTTGCAGTGTCCCTTTTTTTTTTCCCCATTAGGAATGAAATAATCAAATGTAGAAGAGCTTTGCAATGTTGTTGTTTTTTTTTACACATTCTTCTTCACATTCATTTGTGAATCAAGAGCTGTGGTATTCTTGTGGATGTTTTTGTTTTTGTCAGCTTGGAACTGCACAGGAATAGAATTGACTTCCACCTTCTCTTCTCTGTCAAATTGTAGTGTTCAGAGGGTTTTTTCAGGCTGGCTCAGTGTTAGTGCAGCTCTGTCCCCATGCCTGTGCCATTGAGCCCTGCAGGAGCATCCCAGCTGAGTGGAAACAGCAATATGGAGCCCTTCTCTAAGGCTGAGATGAGGGCTTCAGCAGAGGAATAGCAGCAGAAGGCTTTCAACAGTTGGATTTCTGTTTACTGTGGACTCACAGTGTGTGTCCCCAGCACTGTAGCTTTTTATGGTAGCCACATACTCATGGCTTGGGAGCAGTAATGTGCTGGGTCCAGCATGGACTGCCTTTGTGGTGGGAAGCTCTTGGGCTGTTTCCCAGGGCTGCTGGGGATGAGGGAGGCATCCCAGTGAAATCCTGCTTGCCTGCTTGGAGACCATCTTTGAGAGAGCCCAATACCCAAGCACAGCAGCATCCCAGTCATGTCCTGCCTTCTGCCACGCTATGCTGTGCATTAACGCAGAGTCATGCCCTTTCTAGTTCAGAGATACATTTGGGTTATTTCAGGTCATCTTTAATCTTTCTTTCTCTCAGCAGGTTTGAGACAGTTTGAGAAAGAACCGTAGAAGGCTACTAAAGACGCTGGACCAATCAGTTGGGGGAAAAAAAGAAAGAAAAAGTGCTAAATTGTTCTTTTTATATTTATGTTTATTTACCAAAATGTCTTTTTGCATTATCCCAGTTAAAACCATGTATATTAGCACTATATTTAATAGTCAATCTAGACATTCATCATAATAGTACTGCCTTTGCACAAGAACCTTTATTCCTAAAGAAACCCATGCTGTGAAATATACAGACTCTCCTACTGACAGTCATAACTATGGATCGGAACAGTGATTTCAGCTGGCATAAGAGGTCAACCCAAAGTGCTTTTAAAGTGAAGTTGCTCAAGAAAGGTGTGCAGTAAACCTATGAAAACAATGGTTACTTTTGGAATACAGAAGTCTTTCCTTCTGCACTTTAGACTGAGGCATGGAAGAAATATCCTTAGTTGACAATGTAATGTTTTCTGTAAGTTGCCCATGTCATGAGAAATACTGCATCAATAACTTGTTTAATTTTTTGTTTTATACTTTTTTTTTTTTTTTAAATAACAATTTTTCCATTCTAGTTTAAGTTAATGCATAAATTTGGATGATTATCTTAGCTGACAGCGGTACTGATATTTCTTTTTGTTGTTAGTGACTAGTAATTGATTGCAACTTAGAATATATACACACATAGCTTCACAAAGTTTAGCCTAAAGGCACTACTAACAGTAGAATGCTTTAATACATGCTAGAGTATTATATTTAGTAATAAACATACATAATTAGCCAATATCACAGCTTAAAAAGGATAAAGACAAAATCACACACTTTCTTATAGTAAGATTTCATAATTGCCATTAGAGGTATGGCAAGATAAGTATTAAAAGATTTAAATGTCAATTGCCCAGGAATGGGTAATTGAAAAGAAAGTTATAGTTATTAAAAGAGGAAAAGGTAAGGGTATAGAGGGTCAAAAATAGGTCACTTGTATAAAACATTGTAGTTTAATTTATATAAAACTACCATAATTAAAAAGTAAAATAAAGTAAAGCACAGTTGGAGCTTGTTTCAAATGACTGTACACTAAATCTTGCCATTCATCAGTGCCGTACACCAGATCCACCTAAATGAAGTAAACCTCTATCTTTGTAGTGCTTCTTTTTAACTCTCTCTCCCAAATATCTTCATTACAGATGTTTTGATTTGTATATAGTAAACACGTGGCTATAAGATGTCAGCTTGGTTTGAATGTACATGCCATACAGCTTAGCATTGACATCCTACAGTGTATGGATGGCAAAAACTGAGCAGCTGAAGTAGCCCCCCAAGTGCATTGTTAACAGCTTCGTTGTGCATCGAAACTACCGGGTTCTCCCTTTCACCACTTCCATATCTTACAGCATCTGACTTCTTCCTAATGGAGAAGAATGTTATATTTTAACCCAAAGATGAGCTCCCCTGCTTGGCTGAAACATCTTGTTTACATAGAGATGCGTGTAGTTATCTGTAGGGGGTGAAACTATGCCTGACATTGTCTATGAGTTGTCATGTTTTTTGTTTGGGGGTTTTGTAAACACTCTTCTGAGTCTTTCAAATACATTTGATAGCTGCAATAAAAATGATTTGTTCAAACGATGTATTCTGAAACCGCATTCACAATAAATGGAATATTTCCATCAGCAGCACCCTGTTTGTTAATGAGTAGGAATTGGAACAGTTGTTGTGATGGAGATAGGAATCTCCTCCAAGGCCATGTGAAACAAGGTGTTATGGCCACAAAGCTCAAGGGATGCATTTCCTGGTGCACCATCCTACACCAGACAGCTATGTACTGAGGTCAGCAGCTTTACCGTATGCATTCTTAAAGGGAGAAAAAGAAAAATCTCAATTATCGCATTTGTCAGTGCGAGACGACATCCAGAAGTCGGCATGCCCAGCAAAGCAGGTAGTTGACCTCATGGCACGACATCTGTGTTGTGAAACGTTCTCTGTGTGAGCTGTAGTGTTTGCAGTGTTTCACTGGGTGAAGCAGCTCAGGGTGGGGATGTGCTTCCAATCCTGGGCTGGGGTGATGCTTTTCCTTATTGCTGGGAAATCTGCTCCCAGTTAATGTGGTTTTTATTATTATTATTTTCATGAGAGCATGGAAGTGTGCTGGGCACAATCAGTTTTGCTCTTAGGAAAACATTGTCATACAAGTGGTTCCTGGCTTGTCCCCTGAATGTGCACCACCTCCCCATGGCATCTGCTGCAGAGAAATCCCTGTGATGGCTCAGTGGCACTGCGTGTTGTGTTGGCATTTTGATGTTATGGTGAAGAGATGCTTTTTGAGACATCACCCAACTGGCACCTTAACTGCTGCCTTTCTGTAGCTCACCTGGCATCCCAGTCAGACTTTCTGTCGTCAGTGTGCGGAATGCCACAGAACAGACTTTTAAATCCAGCCTTTGCTTTGGTCTAGTATCATCTATCTGAAAATATTTAAAGCAATTTTGAGTCTACTTCAGTTCTTGCATTGGTGCTTTTAAATAAAATATAGATATATTGTATTTATCTTAGATAAAGCTAGATCCTGTCTGGATTTATTGCTTGCTGAATGCTACCAGCAGAACTGCAAAAATCTAATTCTGTTTGAGATTTCCAGAACTTGTGTTCTGCTGGATGTGTTTTCTTGTGAGTTATCACTGCTTATGTTTCTGTCTTCACTTTTTCCACCTTTAATTGTACAAAACGTTGATTTCTGGTTGTTCAGAGGAAGTTTTAGGTACAGTTGTAGCCTGTTTGATACCTAAGTCCCAAATTAGTCCCTGGGACAGGAACCATAGGAGTCTTTCCTTCCTGTATTAAAATTTGAAAACCAGACTTCAGGCATGTTTTTATCATGAACTTACATGGCAAAATGTAAGTGACACACTGACGAAGTTTCGTGGATATTCAGACTTCTTTATTTTGTCTGCTTTCATTCAATCTTTATTCATATAAAACTTTAAAGCGTTAATTATTCATGCTGTAAAAATCGCAACTACATAAAAAGTGAAGTAAATAAGCGCCGCATTCCTCAACAGCCACTCGTGAGCCAGTAAGACTTACTGCAGTGAAAAGAACATTAAAAAAAAAAATAAATCTGGTTGCTTACAAGGGCTTTTTTCATTTGCTAAACATGTTTTCAGTTAAGCAAGAGAAGGAAAAACAGAAATGAGATGTTGATTTTTTTAAAAAAAAAAAAAAGAAGTAAAACCAGATTTCAGCTAACCCTCTCAACAAAAGACCCGTTGCCGCTGATGTGTTCTTTCACCAGCTAGCCGCATCCTCCTGAAAAAGGAGGACAAGTGACTGCTCTCAATGACCGTAGAGTACAAAAGAAGAAATCAGGACTCAGCTGTAGAGGACATCTAATCTGGAAGGAGGTACGTGGAGGTGTTAATACTCTGCTTTGAATGGGTAGTCCTTGTGATTGGCAGACCTAAGAAGAGAAAGAACTCGGTTATTTAGGTAAAGTGTTAGATCGAGTGTCTTCAGCTGCATTTCCCTACTGTACTCTCCATTTTTCACTGCCAACATACTGAAGACTTGCAGCTGGTACCTGTCATTAGTTGGAGCACAAGCTTAAGAACAAGCACGTGCAATGGAATGGAAGACCTTGAATGACTCTTCCTTCTGATGCCCATTCCAGAAAATGTCTTGTCACCTGACCTCTAGAGTTTTACATGAGGGCCCTCTCATTTTTGTCATGTATGCTTTCAAGATACAGGGAATGAAAACACAGAGACAGACAGCCCTGGTGGATAATAAAGACAATAAAGAACATACTGCGGCACCGGAATCGCTCTCCAGTTCCTGTTAAAGCTGAGGATGACATCCATCTCCTTTGCAGACAGCTCAAAGTCAAACACCTAGCAGAAAAAAAAAACAAGAAGAAAATGCTCTTTTTACTTAGGTAAAGTAGTTCGTAAACTACTTCATAAACTATCCAACTGCTTCATAAGTAGTTGGATTCTGTGTGCTTCCTTCATTTGTTGCAACTTCAGTTGGGAATATACTACATGCACACTACGGGTAGTTGGAAAATCCTCTTATTTCTCAGCCAAACACCAATTTACCAATTAGTCCTTTCTCTCTGATGTACTGTTCATAGCAGTGTCTCATAGTTGTAGGTGACTGAATGCAAACACCACTTCTGTTTGCACTGTAATACATCAACAGAATTTAGGTGCTAACTGCAGATTAATCCACGTGTCACAAATACTGGAGCGGTCAGTAAATATTTCTTCTATAACAGAGAACTCCTGGGTACCAACTGCAGATCATTATCTCACAGTTACTGTCATCTAAGGATTACTGCTGATGGTTAATAGGAGAAATGAGTCCAAATTTTTGCAGCATGAACTGAAAGTAACAGAGATACCATCTAAGATGGCAGATCTTCAGAGCAAGCATCCAGCTGTCTCTCCCCGCCAGGAGGAACCACAATCTCAAAATGAGACAGACAGTTATTGGGTCTGGTGTTTACAGTTAGTTTCTTTTTGCCCCAGAAAAGTCGGCTTACTAAGGGACTGTGAGTGCAAGCTACAAACTGGGATTTCACTTCCAGCACTGTAGATCTCCAGCCTCTCTGTTGTAACCCATTTCTCTTTTGACATGAACAAGATGCTTTTCCCCCAGAAAAAAAGAATTCTGCCTGGTTAGTAGTGCTAGGCCCCAGTCTCTACATTTCTGTGCTCCCATTCCAATGCCTCTCAGATGCTACTCGGAAACACACGGGAGATATGGCTGTGGTTGCAGTAGTCCCAATGGAAACCTCACCTGCATGTTTTCCTTAATGCGCTGCTCTTTGTCAGACTTGGGAATGACAGCCAAGTTCCTCTGGATAATGAACCGGATCAGAACCTAGAAGAGAACAAGAAGGATTATGAGCACAGAGTAGCCAAGAAAGCTATTCCAATGCATTTTGTGTATTTTCTCCCTCTTCCTCCCACTTCTTTCCCCCTTTATTCACAAACAGATTCCTCTTTCTACACCTATGTTCACTTTTTGGAAGACTGCGAATCTGCGCAGGCCAGTTATGATGATCCAGCATTCATTTATGGTCTAATCAGAAAATTATCTGTTGTTTCTGTCTTATGCTATTTCTACATCTTTGCTTCTCAAGAATTTTTCTTTCTTTTTGGGTTGTGGAGGGAAGAAAACATATGCCTTCCCCCCTTACTGGGAAATTGTTGGATACGTTTTTTTCCTGAACTGCCTGTCTTAAAATATGACTATGGTTGATTGCCTGTAAACATAATGGATTTGTCTGAAGTGCAGTTCCTGTCCACCATTGGCAAGAACTCTTTGGTGAGACTAGCAATGATGAAGAAAAATCACCTTGCAACAATGAGCAATTTTCAACAATTCTTTGTGAAGATGAGCAAACAGCAAGCAGTCAAATAGGGCTGCAAAATTTTTACTCAGAGGGTGGCAAGGCCCTGGCACAGCTGTCCAGAGAAATTGTGGTGTCCCATCCCTGGAGACATTCAAGGTCAGGCTAGATGGGGCCCTGGGCAGTCTGAGCTGCTGGGTGGCAGCCCTGCCCATGGCAGGGGGTTGGAACTGTGTGGGTTTTGAGGTCCCTTCTAGCCCAAGCTATTCTGTGATTCTATGAAAAACTTGCTAAAGTAGCTGTAGAAAAGAGTAATGGATTGATGATTTGTAGGTAAAGCTTACAGGAGGAAAGGGGTTCTCAGAAGAAGCAGCACTTCTCTCTGGGAACAGAAGTAATCTTCCTAGGAAAGGGGACACCTGAGGTAAGTTCGCATCATTACTGATCAGATCACCCAAGCTCAGTACTCAAGATCTCATAGAAAAGACATGGTAATACATATGAATGTCAGCAAGAATAGGGTCAGTACAAAGAGTCAAGTGCAATTCAACCCCATTATACTGTATCCCTAGAGAAGGCAGCACCTGCAAGGACACTAAGGATGAGGAACAGTTTGCTCTGTCAACACCTCTTACCTGGGCAGGGGTTTTATGATGTCTTGCTGCAATCTCTTTAATCTTAGGATCCTCCAGCAGCATAGGTTCCCCTGGCTTGGCCCTATTAAAAACACAAGTCAGGATATTGAAGATATTAGCTTCTCTGCAGGAAGAAAGGATTTGAAACAAAGCAATGTCAGTTTTCTCACTGTAGCTGCATCATTTACATATTTTGTTGCAAAGATTCCAGTTGCAAGTATCAGTTTTCTGTGTGGAGAGGCTGCTGTGCTTTCTTACCATGGCCGATTAGGAGAGCCCAGGGGGCTGTATGCAGTCACGGCGATCCCTTTAGAGTGACAGTACTTGATCAGCTTCTCCTGGGTCAGGTATGGATGACACTCAATCTGCAAGCACAGCAACATGGTGGTTGGCATGGAGGAAGACTGCACTGACCTCCAGAGCATAATATTTGAACTCCTCTTGAGTCACAGACAATGTGAAAAGACTCCCAGTTTTGTGATTAAAATAGATCTTTTAAAGAAGTCATTCACTGCAGTGTGTAACAAAAATTAGGCAAATCAGTCTTCCTGAACTAGACAGGAGAACAGGACTGCATCTCCAGAGGGGCAGCTCAGAACAACTGAAGTTTCTGCTCTGGGTCATCCAACATCTCCTCGGGGAGTTGGTCTGATTCCCAAAGAAACCTGGGGGCATGAGTTTCCCTGACTTAGCCTTTCTGGATGTTTTCTAGACGATTTGCTGAATACACAAACAAGCACAGGTCCTTGCGTGCTGCTTTGCTTTGGGCTCTCTGACCTTCAGAAAGTTGCTGCAGTCTTTTCCTTGGCTCCTGAAATTCCTACTCAAACACAAATCCAGGATGTTCTTGCTTATCCCTTCTTAAAGAAGCATTATACAAAGTTTAATAACATTTCATAGGTGCATAAGCTTTCCTTTTTCCCCAGTGTGAAGCCAGTGCTTTAAAAACAACGTATTTGCACAGTGCTGCTGGAACATTTTTCCATGTAAAAAAGGACTTTTAAATTTGTTGAATCTGTGAGCATGATATAAATGTTTGCTTCAAGCCTGCTTTTTATAATCAAGTTAGGTGAAGTGTTTTCTTTTATGTTGGAAAAATAAAGAAATGTAGTGGATGTGCAAAGGCATTCCTGTACATTGCCACACTTGTGCAGTACCTTGCACTGGAGATTTGGACGGTTATTCCCAAGCTGGCAAAATTGGGCCTGTGACAACTTGAGCTGTGACGTGAGTGGTACTTGGGAGTGGGAAAGGGGACATGCAGCAGAAAATTGTGAGGACTTATGCAAGACCAGATCTATTTTCACTGTTTCCTGATGTTTCATAATGAAATATTCTCATCTGTTTCCTATTACTGCAGTATGAATAAGCCAGGCTGTTCATGTTTTATATGGTATCATTCTCAGATGTCCACAGCATTACACACACACAAATCTACAAGAAAAGCCCTTTCTTTCAAGACCTCTGTCAGGTAAAAACCATTAGCACTGATACTGTAGTGAAGCCCTGCATATTTCAGGCAGCCTTCAGACAATGACAGGTACCTTACTGCTTTGTGAGATCTTTCCATGGCACCAAGCTATTTAAAAGTTATGGCAGAAAACAGCTTTAAGAGCTGAAATGTATGTATGTATGTTAGGAATGAAAATCAAAGTCTTACCTGGTTAACTACAGGCTTGTATTTCAGTCCTGGCTTGTTCAAGATTCTTTCAATCTGCTCATGGTTAAAGTTTGAGATTCCAATGGCTTTTGCCTTGCCGCAGTCCACCAGCTCTTCCATGGCCTAAAAGAAGGACAACAAACTTATGATGTGGTATTAACTGTCAGGTACTGGGCAGTCCAATCAAGTACTTAATCTAGCAACTGACAACTCTGCCTGTGGCTGGAGGGTTGGAACTTGATGATCTTTGAGGTCCCTTCCAACCCAAGCCATTATATGCTTAATTCTATGCTTATTTCACTAATGCTATTGAGAAACCAACAAGCAACTCATAATAGATTAAGCAATGTTGCATTCAATTTAAAAACTGAGAATCTTTGCATCTTGTATTATCTGAGTACGTTATATTGTATTGCAGATGGGAAAGTAGCATGAGTTGGCCAGCCTTTTAACGGTGCAAATATTTGCTTAGGCTCCTCTGAGAGTCTAGTCTGAGTCTCTAGACTGAGAGTCTTTTTCAACTACAGTTGAAAAAGGAAGGGAAATGTTTCCACCTCATTCTGAGCCAGCATGCTACCTCTGCATTGGCAGGACACGATCGGGAGCATGTTAGCCGTAAGTTGGTTGCAAAATACTTTCGTGCAATTGTAGTCTACTGTTGCAGAGAAAAACTGAATTCCCAGAGCCACAGCATCACTGTGTTACAGGTAGTAGGAGCACATCCTGAATCCTCTCAGTCCACAAGGAAAGTAGGACTGAAGGATGCTGATGCCCTTTGCTGAACAGTGCAAGAATTCTTATCTGCATGAAACTCACAGTAAACGAACAGCCACACCTGTATTAACCTCAGATCTACCATTGTGCATGTTTAAATATTATTTTAGTGATGACATCCGCAGTGCTGATAGGTTTCTCCTATTTATTTATGGTAAAGACATACCCTTCTTGTTCTTCAAAACAAGAAGAGGAAGCAGCTGTTTTTTTCCTGGTTATATAATATATAATATAATATAATGCTGTCTGACTACCCTCTGTGTCCAAACCTATCCCCTATTTTCATTATGCATTCAGTTCTCTGCTGTATTTAGTTTAGAAACCCACACAGAAAGAGAACAAACCTTACCTCCCATGTGTCCAGAAAATCTGTATCACTGGGAATAATCATACCCTTGCCATCTTCAGGCAGCAGTTCTTCACCAGCCTGTAATTTCAAGGCAGAAGTCACAGCGATGTTGTGTTGAATTTTCAACCATATGCTTGATTTTTGACTGGAATTACATGTCAGTTTCTTTAAACATATCAGATAACTAAAAATTATTCATACTCATCAATATTCTCTTGGATGAGAGCCATACTTCCACAAAGTAATCGTTACAAAGAGGCAGGGATTAGCAGTAAACACCTTCATGACTTAAGCAGGTCTGTTGAGAAGGGAACAGACACGCCTCTACCTTTATTCCAGAGTTTCTATTTATTTTACGCTGCTGCAGACTGGGTGAAAAAGAAACACCTTCCTTCTGAGTTATGTGTATTTTTTCACGGTTGGTTACTCCAATTCAAGCCAACACCTCTATCTGAGATTTCACACAGATCTGGCCCAGTAGAAGGTCATGATCCCGAACTGCACCTCATACAGTGCTTACAATTTCCCGGAAGACCTGAGGTCATTAGCAGGACTTCTAACCACAGCTATCTCACTCTAACAGAAATGGACAGCCAGACCCATGCTCTCAAACATACTGCTGCCTAGTTACTAACTGAATGCTTGCTTCTGTCAGGTTTAAGGAGGAACAAAATGAACTGTAGCACATCCTAGCTGTGTAATTAAGTAAACCACAGCATAATAGAGAGAATTAACGAACTAATTCTACACAGGTAAGGATAAAAGAGGAATGTAGAGCATGACTACCTTGAATCCCATAGGGTAGTGCATTAGGTAGAGGTCAACATAGTCCAGTTGCAGTGCAGTAAGGCTCCTTTTGCACCCTTCCTTTACCAATGACTTCTCATGAAATGTGTTCCACAGCTGTGGGGAGAAACCAAGCTCAACTGTGACTCTACAGCTCTCACAGTCCAGATCAGAGGACAAGAACTTCTCACTTGCTAGTCAGGGAAGACAACTGCCTTCCCACCTGCTGTGTACTCACTGAAGACAAGGATGCTAATATTTTAATGGTAGGATATGACAAATATAACGAAAGCAAAGAAGTTAGTAGTGAAGATGGACAATCAAGAGATTCTCAGAACCAAATGCAAAAGTGTATTTGACACAGCAAGATTTCCACCACTACAGATTATTTATATACACTTATTTTTTTACAGACCAAATTTCCTGAGCATCGTATGGCTACCCTCTTTCTGTCCCTTTGATCTGGCCACTGTGAGGACTGCTCTGAATTTTACTTAATTACTTTTGAAATGAAAATTTGAGTTAAGTAGAACTTGCAGGTATTATTAAAATTAAAAACTGTCCTTTAACAAAAGTGAAGAGTATGTGGAACAGCTTATCTATGCTCAACATTTCATGACTTTGTTGTAGAAAACCTAGAAATCTGAAGTTTTCTAGTTGATGTGTTCTCATTTTGTGGTAGTCAGCATTGCTGAGACAAGGGAATGAGATGAGGAATAAGAGTACAAACACAAACTGCTTCATATTTAAATTCCATACTGTAACTTCTGTTCACTTTCAGGCCTACATTTTCTGCTTGACATAATTCTCAGATGCCTTGCACACCAATAAGTAGTACAGGGTCTTTGAATTCAAACATTTGATTTGTCTCGTTTTCCCTATCTTTCTAGAGGGCATACATATGAACCCTCAGTAGATGCAATAAAATTGTTATGATGATGGCAACAGCCATCCTATTTTTCCAAAGTTTTCACCAGTTCCTAGTAAAATTCAATCAAAATTGAAATAAAGAATTGAATTCAGAGCCCACAATCATGAAATAAACACTGAAGAAGGGAACAAGCCTTACTTTATATATGAAACAAAGGCTTATCTTAGAGAAAATATAAATGCACCAACATTCCTGCATCCTTATACCTTAGTGACAATGAAGAGGTCTTCCCGTTTCACAGCCCCCTCCTTGATCTTCTGCTTGATTGCGTTCCCTATTTCATGCTCATTCTGGTAGAAATAGGCACAGTCGATGTGGCGGTAGCCAGCATCGATAGCGTGTTTCACCACCTCTTCCACCTTTCCTGGAGGAGCCTGAAAACAAGCACAACCATACCATTAACCCTCCCTTTGCCACCAGCCAGAACCTACCATGACATCTCTCAAAAGTTAACCTGTACAGCTGATGCTCCCTGCCACCAGCATTTAAACTGAATTTTAACTTCTCCTTTTTGTAGGGCAAGGACTGCAGTGCTGGGAGTGGACCAGAAAGAAGTTAGTTTCTGCCAGACATTAGCAAATGGATTGAATTTGGTCATCTGCAGTGGTCCCTTCCAGCCCCTTTGAGTTCTATGATTTTGACACTGCCCTTTCTAGTAGGCTAACACACTACCGTTTCCCCCCAGTGTGACCCAAGGAATTTTGTCACTTGCAGCCCTAACACATAGTTCAGAGCAGACAGCACTGGGAAAGGAAGCCTTATGCAAGCCACATTTTTTCCCCCTCCCAGCCCCTCCCTTTTACTTGGACTTTCTCCTACTCTCGTTTTACTTCTTTGCCATCTTTCTTCGCTTTCCCCCCTCTTGCCCCATGCCGGCTGCCTGACAGCCCATCTGTCCAGTTACACCAGTGAGGCAGCCCTCCAGAACTTGATTTCTTATATTTTATCACTCCAACCCTCCCCTGCAGCCTTCCCCCCCCTTCTCCTTTTAACCCCTGCAGCACCCACAAGAACCATGGCACCGCTACCTGCCAGGTGCCCAGCCCCAGGACAGGCATCTTCATCTTGTTGTTCAGCTCCATGCAAGGCACCGCCATCCTGTCCCTAGCTGTGTCCCTTGGCTCTGCATGCCCATTGCCACTCCCAGGCACTTAAAAAGGCTTGTCCCAGCTGGCACCCGCCTTTCTCTCCGCCTCCTCCAGGCTTTCGTAAGACGTGGGGCCCATGATGTTGAGGTTTTGGTTGGCTGCCAAGGATTTTTCTATTCATTTGTGTTTTCTGTTGAAGTGGAAATGCCTTATTCATGGTGAACTCAGTGCTTTGCGTGCCTACTCCTGAAGTTCTGTGGGCCTGAATAATGTTGGGAGAACAACTGCAAGAGGTGTCTTGCCCAGATATCCTCAGTTACTAGCAGAGACAAACGGTCTGAAACTTCCATATTTTATTCCTAGAAAAGATCCAATTCACCCGCTGTTCAGAAGAAAGGGAGCATGAGCCTCTCTTTACCCAGTTTATCTGTTCCCTCTCATTGCAGGATGGGCTCCTGAGTCACTCCCTGAGGGACCACTGGGGGATGTTCAAAGTGGTCGGTTCTCTGCACTCATCTGAAATGCTGGCTAGCATCAGCAGGATGCCAGGGGCTGCAAAAATGGGGCTGTGATCATAGCTTGCCTGCAGATGTGCTTCAGTCTGATCAACCCACCTGATGTGGGGTCAGCACGCACTCAGAGTGCTGTCATGTGAAGGCTGTAGGGAGCATCCTACAGCCACTGTACGTCAGTACAAGAGGCAGGGATCTTGGAGGGCCAGGCTACACAGCTGTCAGACAGATCCAGCAAAGGGTTACTTTGCATAAGGGGCTGAGGTGAAACCCATCAAATTCAATGGGAGGGTTGCCAAAGGAGAAATAGCAAGGGTTCACCTTGGTCCTTGCTTTTATGGCTCCAGCTAGTTTTGTTTCCTGTACTGTGCTTGTCACTATGGTATCTGAATGCACTTCAACAGCTGCTATGTGTGCTGACCACTTCCAAGAGTGATGTCATTTATTTATGGATTTTCATACGCGTTCAGAGACTTCATGTTAAGCATCAAAGCCTGGCTTCAAGCTTGCAGTAGGTTTTTATCTCCCTAAGCATACAGGAGGCCCCTGCCTCTTGTACTCTAGGGATTTTCAGCACCTAATTGAACCATAACTTTATCACATTTCTCAGAACAGATTTTCTAATCACCTATAAAATTGCATGCATTTTTGCTGCGTCTTCTAAACGCTTCCCACCATAATTCTGTATTATGGATTGAATTATTTCCCACATGTTCCTTTCACTTTCCCACATGTTCCTATTCAACGCGTTGGCACAACCACAGAGTCCAACTACCTCTCAGCATAAGTCCTTTCAACTTTTTCTAAATACTCTGTGTTCAAGCGAGAACAAAAACAGACATAAATTCAGACACCAGACATGCATTTTAGTTGAAAAAGAAATAGTCTCTTGAGACAATTAAAAAGGCAGTATCCATTTGCCTGGCCCCTTCCTTGTTCTGTGACCCCAGGCAGCTGTGTGTGGCATTCTTTCTCTGGTCAGCAATGCAAGAAGCTGCTGTGGAGAACTGGAAACTTATGGCAATAGGTTCCCTTCCTTGCCACAGCACTATTCTGCTCTAGCCTAGGCTACAGCCTCTCTCCTTAGATTTAGACAAATTAACCCACCTATCTAGTTCTGAACGCTGATCCTACTGCCCTGTATATTTACCTTTGGTAATGTTTCATTGATGATTTTTACAAAACAACATGGATATCTGTGGGAAGTACTATAAACATGATATCATGTCAGTGACTTACCTTAGGCATCTTGTACCTCTGCTTATCTTGCTATAGACTCCTGGGTCAGTATTGATCCCTGCATACTAACCACCTCAGCCAATGACACTTGGTCTCATTTGGCTAGCAATGATATCTCATCTGATATAATATGTTCAGAACTCAGCATACCCTCTGTGACTCACTGTGTGGGTTATCAGTGATGGAACATAGACTATGGGCTTACTTGAGGTGGGGCTGCTGATGTCGACATATTTTGGGACTGCTAATACTTTGTTGCCTCTGGAGAAAACAGCCTCTTAAACCAACTCTATGGAGATGGATCAAAAGGGAGCCAAAAGACTCCAAGCACTACTCAACAACAGGAGCTATGTCTTGCTGACCCTAGTGTAAGTGGTGAAATAGGTGGAACAGAAAAGATCATGACTGTGTAATCATTTGGGGATCCATCTCCTAGATACTGTTTGCAAGACTACAAAGCTACCAACAAGCACTGCCCAGAAATCTACAAACTGTAAATGTCCATTTAGAAGACATCGATTAAATAATGCTTATTACAGAAGATAGAGTATCTAGATTGCAGAAAGATACAGATAGATAAACACTTTGCTATTTCAAATGCTGTCAAGCAAACTGTTTCTGATTCAGGAAGCACCTACTCTGAGAAAAAGCAATAATTCATGGGGATATGGTTCACCAAAGTAACATCTTACAGGCAAAACAGTGACTGGAATTATTAAACTGTGGCATTAGAAGTGTCTACAGGAGACACAAATTTTAACTTAAAATCTGTCATATTACGAGTAAGCATTTTCTCTTTGTACTTTATAGGGAAACCGGTGCTAAGAACCTGTGCCTGGGATGATGGTTTATCTACACTGAGCTAGAGCATCCTCAAGGACTGAAGTTACTGTGTTATCGATATTGATGAAAATTTAGAAACCATAATTTTAGCATGGTGACTGGTATAATATGCAAATAACTGACTGGTGCATTGAGTGGAATGGGACTGATGGATTCCTGGATGACTCCATACAGATCAATATATAATACGCAAACTTCAATATTTGCCAGTCAGATAGACCCAAATGCCATAATTTGAATTGTACTAATGCTCATGATTGTAAAAGCTGAAAGGTCGAAATGTAGAGATTGAGAGATTGAGGTTAGAGAATCAAATTTGGTTTGAACAAGAATATGATTTAACTAACATGTTTATCTTGCACTGATCTTGAGCCAACACGGCAGTTGAGTAATTTGCTTATCTTGCCAAAGCACTTGACAGATGTGGAGGTGTGCAGTTTAATGCTCAGATAAAGCCCAGCGGCTACAGTGACTGAGTGACATCTGGGATGAGGTGGAGGCCACACAGCCTTATGTTGTTTCAATAAAGATGAGTGGTTATATACATTTTCCTTAGACAAAAAAGCCTCTGACCAAGTCTGGGACTGGGACTGGACCTGGTCCACCTAGACTGCTTTCCGAGGAGGAGTTTATAAAGCAAAAGTGTCCTTTCTGAGCCTTCCAACTCAGCAGAAGAGCTTCCCTTATTAGCCATGCATTAGACTCATACCCTTAATGTGACAACTATGTGTGCACTTTCTTCTTAAGATAAGCCTGGATACACTAAGATATGAGCACAGGAGTAATTCTCACGCTACCTCCTGTTTGTTTAACATTTGGACTAGTTGTGTCCTGGCCAATAGCAGCCTTGTTGGTACAAGGAGCCTGGAGAGGAGCAGTCATGGACATGGGTGTCACATTTCCTTCTGCTGCTCCCCAGCTGTGCCTCCTGCTGTAATAAAGGCTGAACTCTGTGCATATTGGGGGCTTTCCATGAGAAGGCAGTGCCAACTGGGAAGTGCTTGGGTCACCCAGGGGCTACCTGGATGCAGGGCTTACAGGGTCATTGCCTCTGGAGACAAGCAAGGTGTGGCCTGCAGTGGGTAGGCCTTCAAGGGCTTGGAGTGAAATTTCTGGGGGCAAGGGTGGAGCAGGGAGAGGTTTTGGCAGCTCAGGAGCCCACAGCATGGGTCTGGCTGGGAAGATCTGCTGGAAGGATGTGGTTACATGTCTAGGCTTCTCTGCTTAGGCTTTTCTGTTCTGTTTAACTTCATTGCTTTATTTGTATGGACAAAGATAACTGTCATCACCTGCAGCATTTTAAAACCTACCTTGAAAAGCCTTCAACTCTTTTTTTCTTTTCTATTTCTTTTTCTTATTGGCTGTGCATGGGTATGGTTGAACAATGAGACCCAATTACTTCAATCCTTCAGCTGAGTCGTGGTGTTTGTGCTTCCTGGAAAACCTGGCAGCTCTCTTGGAACAACCTGCCATGTCATTTTGTGATTTGTAGTGTGCGAATGCAGGAGGTAAATCACCAGTAACCTTGTGAAGTGGGGCCATAGCTTTCAAGGCATTGTTGTCTCCTCACTGGATGTTCATTTGCGTTTGATTTTGAGTTATGTTGAGTAATGCTACTCCTGTAGAGTAACATTCAGGGCTAGCCTTTGACAAAATACTAAATGGAGTGGGCTAACTTTCTTGATTGCAATGGATCTGTTGCAACAACAATGAAACGGCAGGTATGAATAACAGTAAGAGGGTAATTATCCATTAATATTTTAATTAAATTTGTTATTTTCTGGGAGTCTAAAAGCCTTCTCGGCACCTTTGCAGAACTCGGAATGGGGGCACAGACACAGTCACAGGATGGTTGGGGTTGGAAGGCATTTTTGAAGGCCACCTGGTCCAAACCTCACTAAAGAGGGGCACCCAGAGCAGAGTGCCAAAGCTCATGTCCATGTAACTTTTGAAGACCTCCAAGGAGGAAGACTCTAAACCCTCTCTGGGAGACCTGTACTGGTGCTCCACCACTCTCACAGCACAGAAGTGTGCTTCCTAATGTTCAGACAGAGCCTCCTGTATTCCAATTTTTCCCTATGGCCTCCTGTCCTGGCAAAGGGCATCACTGAAAACAATCTACTGCTGACATTTTTACACCTCCCCTTTAGGTATTTACAGACATTGATGAGATTCTCCATGAGCTTCATCTTCTCCAGGCTGATCAATCCCTTCTGCCTCAGCTTCCACTCACCTAAGTCGTGTTCTGGTCCCAAACACTCACCTGTAATCACCGTAGCTGAGCCACAGCCCTGTTAAGCCCTGGAAAGCCTCCTGTAGTGCCTGGACATGTTAATACTCAGTTTGCAGCATGTGGGTGCAGGAAGGAACTTAACTACAGGAATAATTCAGTATGACTCTGGTTTTCAAAGTGTGGCCAGCACCTGACTGGGTGTTTACCTGGTTTTGAGGTTGTTCTACTGAAGAACGGCTGCTGTGGTCACATGTATCTGCTGCTTAGCTGTCTGTTTGGCAAGCTTGTGTTTTGTGCTTGTTTGAAGATGATGAATGCCCTCTGCCACACTGACAACAAGTAGCCTGTTGTCAATCTCCTCTCTGGGCGGGGAGGCAAAGAGAAGTGCCAAAGATTCAGCCGTAGCTGTGCTGGAGAAAGGTGTGGTTTTGAGTGGGTATGGACCTGTCACACCACATCAAGTCAAGCTCCTCTGTGCATGACTGTTTTCTACTTTGTGATGAGACTTCTCAGGACACCACCTTTTCAGAAAGAAAGTTACTGGGAGATCTGCCAGGTTTTCTGGCATGGTAGCAGAGCAGAAAGAGGCTCTTTGGTATTTGTCTTTTCTGTTGGTTTGGTGAGTTCCGGAAGACCTGATTTTGGGTTTTGAGCCCAATGCACAGGCTCCCAGGCCAAGGCAGTCTAAGTTGCCGGGCTCCCTAGCCCAGTGGGTTTCTTCACCCAAGCACTTTTTCCATGTGTGCTAGCAGAAGAAAATAGCAAAAGTGTATCATGTCACTGTGGAGCTTGAAGCCTTTTGGTTGGTTCATGCTCTGTTTTTGATGATGCCTGTTTTTCAACTATTCTACCTTTTCAACTATGTTTTTTATTATTATTATTATTATTATTATTATTATTATTATTATTATTATTATTTTATTTTTATTTTTACTAAACCCTGCAACATGGGTGGCAGGGACTTCTTCCTACCCTTTGGAATCTGCAGCAAAAAGTCTTTCCAAGTGCATGGAAGGCCAAGTGCTGATCAGGTTTAGAGGTAAGTGGAAGTACTCAAGGCTGTCAGTTTTTTTTTGTGTTTATTTGCCTTTACAATCTCTTGACTATTTGTTAATGCAAACATATGTTAGTCCATGCTAAGAAAAAGTACTTCTTCGTAGAAGGAGTCTGTTGCAGATAGCCTTTTCTTTTGCTTCAGTTGAAGTGATTGAATTTGTCAATGGTGAGGCACCTCCATGACAATAGGAGATGAGGAAGGTAGTAGTGGTGATTACTTGAAATCATTTCACAAATACCTTCCTGATCTGAATGCCAGCACTCCTGGAGAGGTGCCTGCAGCAAGCACATGCCAAAATAGCCTGGGAAGAGGAGGAGGCTGGGCTGCTGGCTTCACATCTACAGGGTGAACAAAGCACAAATATGCCTCTTGGAAGCATGTTCCTATATTGGCCACAGATGAGGGTTTGCTTGAGAGAGAGAGATGGCCATTAGGAAGTACCTGCGTTCCAGGCCTTCAGAACAGAAATGATCCAGCACATGGATTTCTCTGCAGCAAACTTGCTTTCATTGAGAAGTGTGAGTGGGTGGACTTCTCCTTGCTGTGAATCCTTTTTCATCTCCATAGGACACCCACAGACTATGGGACAAAGTTCATTTTGCTACTGTCCAGAACTAATGTATTTATCATACTTCTTTGTTCACTTTAATATCTTAAGATAAGTCTATTACCACAGATATGTAATACTCTACTTTCTGCTTGTTAAATATTTGGACAGGTGTGTCCTGTCTTACAGTAGCATTAAGATAGCCTTAGAGAATACCCCAAGTTGGAAAGAACACACAAAGATCAAGGATTCCAATTTCTGGCTCTGCAGTGCCCCACATAAAATCCAAGCCCTATGTCCGAAAGCACTGTTAAGATGCTTCTTGAACTCTGGCACTTGTGGTCATGCCAGCTGCCCTGGGCAGCCTGTTCCATGCCCACTGCCCTCTGATGCAGAAACTGTCCCTAAGCCCCCCTGATGCAGCACCATGTCGTTCCTTCAGGCCCTGTCATCAGAGAGCAGAGCTCATCGTTGCCTCTCCTTGTGCAGGCCCTCTGGACTTCATCTTTGTAGCCCTCCTTCAGATGCTCTCTCATAGCTGTTTGTCCTTCTGATATTGTGGCTCCAAACTGTATCCAATGCTTGAGGTGAGGCTGCACAGTGCAGAGCAGAGCAGGACAATCCCTTCCCTCGCTCATTAGGCTGGGCCTAATGAACTCCAGAGTAGGTTTGGCCCTTTTGGCTGCCAGGGTCCACTGCTGACGTGTTCAACTTACTGTCAAACAGAATCCCTAGTCTTTCTGCAGAGCTGCTCACCAGCCTCTCGTCTCGCACTCTGTACATGTAGCCAGGACTGCCCCATCCAAGTTGTAGAATCCAGCACTTGCTCTTGTTAAACCTCATGTGGATGGTCATTGCCCAGTCCTCCAATTTGTCAAGATCTCTCTCAGCTCTCGAAGGAATCAGCAGCTCTTCCTAATTTAGTGTCACCTGCAAACTTAATATCTTCAAGTTTTATGTCCAGTTAATTGATGGAAACATTATAGAGTATTGGCCCTAAAATGAAACCCCGTGGAATCCTACTAGTGACTGGCCAACAGCCATTTACCAAACCATTTTGGAACTGACTCATCATCTAACAGTTGTTTACCCATCACCACTGTAGTTTTGTCTAGCAGTATGCTGGACATTTCACACAGTAGGATACTGTGAAAATAGTATCCAATGCTTTCCTGAATTCATTTTTGTTAATACTAAAACAAGGAGTCCAGGGAGGAACAGCCATGGACTTGAAGAGAATCTATTTCCTGCTGCACCCCAGCCATGCCTCTGGCATTGAAGTTGTAATAGATAATGAGCTCTTTCCTGTGCTTACTGGGGGCTTTCTGCAAACAGTGTTACAACCAGGTGTATGGAGAGTATCTTGAGAGCAATAACTGGTGAATGGAGTTTTCTACCTTTTCATGTAAAATAGCATCTTCTCTTTCTGGTGTTTGTTCAGAGAGAGCTAAAGAAAGTCAGCTCTTGACTATGGCAGAGTTAGAAATTTATTTTATTGAGTAGTTCTGGGCATCTGTCATTTTGCTGTAATAAAAGTCTGAGTTGAGAGGTGGCAGATGGAGCTGTTTTGTCCCTGATGTTGGTTTAGTGCCTTCCCAGTTGCAATGGGCTAGAATGGGCTGCAACTCAGCACACTGCACTATGACATACCATTGATGGGAATATTGCAGTAAAATGAACTTGGGGGGAGGCGGTGGGGGAGGAGGGGACATGGGTCTGGCTTACATCTAGCATGGCCTTGAGTGTGGTGGAAGGTATTTCCTAGGGATGAAAGGGCAGTCTGATCTAGCTCAGAAAGCTACCGAGTTCACAGAGAGTAGTACTTCATAAAGTCTTTATGCTTCTATTTTACCTAATGGTCTTATCACTGTAGTAAAAAAGAAAAAAGATAAATACTGTTGTAAATGCTCTAATAAAACCTCTTTTATGAGTGTCTAAAAGACTTCCAGGCTTTTTTTTCAGTGCTCATTATGAATGAAAATCAAGGCACATTCACCCCAGTGCTATAGCTGAGTCACAGCACTGCATAGAGGAAATGGACCTGGGGGAATTGATTGATGCTCAGCTGAACATGAGCCAACGGTGTGCCCAGGTGGCCAAGAAGGCCAACCGCATCCTGGCTTGCATCAGAAACAGTGTTGCCAGCAGGAGCAGAGAGGTGATTGTTCCCCTGTACTCAGCTCTGGTGAGGCCACACCTCGAGTACTGTGTCCAGTTTTGGGCCCCTCACTGCAAGAAAGACATTGAGGCCCTGGAACGTGCTCTGAGGAGGGCAACAAAGCTGGTGAGGGGTCTGGAGCACAGGCCTTATGAGGAGAGGCTGAAGGAGCTGGGAATGTTCAGCCTGGAGGAGGCTCAGGGGAGACCTTATTGCTCTCCCTCCTGAAGGGAGGTTGTAGCGAGCTGGGGGTCAGCCTCTTCTCGCATGTCATTAGTGAGAGGACTAGAGGGTATGGTTTCAAGCTGCAACAGGGGAGATTCAGTCTGGACATTAGGAAATATTACTTCTCTGAAAGGGTGGTGAGGCACTGGAATGGACTGCTCAGGGAGGTGGCGGAATCACCTGGAAGTGTTCAAGGAGCGATTGGATGTTGTGTTGAGGGACATGGTTTAGTGGGAGCTATTGGTAAGAGGTGAACGGTTGGACTGGATGGTCTTTTAAATCTTTTCCAACCTTGGTGATTCTATGATTCTATGATTCTTGCATTTGATAGGACTTCTTTGGCAGGCAGGTTGGGATATGTATTACACATTGGCCAAATGGGTACAAAATGCAAATGGAAAATGGAGAAACCCGACAGACACTGTAGACCATTGACATTATAAGGAAGTCATAGCCTAGTTAAAATTAAATTTTGGATGAGAGATCTTACCCTGCATAAAGCCCCCTGTCATCAGTATGGCACTATAGTAGCGATTTTGAACAATCTGGTGGCTGGAGAAGCAGTTGTCCACTAGAGAGGCAGGACCAAGGGTGGTGAACAAGAGGTTATAGAAACATACAGGAAATGACAATTTTAGAAGAGTAAAGGTTGACAGACCAAGGGCAATGGATATAGATTAGATGACAGGGGAAGTTGTTTTAATGAGAGGGTGGTGAGGTGCTGGAACAGGTTGCCCAGAGAGGGTGTAAATGCCTTGTCCCTGGAGGTGTTCAAGTCAGTGAGGGATGGGGCCAAGCACAAATAGACACAGCAAGTGATGTAGTGTGGGGCAACCTTGCCAGCAGTGGCACAGTTGGAACTTGATGAACTTTGAGGTCCTTTCCAAACCAAGTCATACTATGAAAAAGAAAAAAAACACAGTAGAGATTTGTAAACAAAAGGCTATTACAAATTTATTGGGGAGAAGTAGGTGGTGTACTCTGTTACAAGGTGAACCAGGTGGCGTACTCTATTCCCAAGAGAGCCAGGCAGTGTGGTGTATTCCAAAGAGAGCCAGTTGCTCTGGTATACTCCAAACAGAGCCAAGCAGCACAGTATATTCCAAGGAGAGCCAGCCTGCATAGTATACTCCAAGGAGAGCCAGCCTGCGTGGTACATTCCCAGGAGAGCCAGCCTGCATGGCATGTTGCAAAGAGAGCTGGGTGGTGTGATATAATCCAAAAGGAGCCAGGCCGTGTGGTGTATTCCAAAAGGAAGCAGGCGCCTTCGTATATTCCATAAACGAGGCAGGTCATGCTGTATATTCCATGAACGAGGCAGGTCGTGCTGTATATTCCATAACGAGGCAGGTCGTGCTGTATATTCCATGAAAAAGGCAGGTCGTGCTGTATATTCCATGAATGAGGCAGGTCGTGCTGTATATTCCATAACGAGGCAGGTCGTGCTGTATATTCCATGAACGAGGCAGGTCGTGCTGTATATTCCATAAACGAGGCAGGTCGTGCTGTATATTCCATGAACGAGGCAGGTCGTGCTGTATATTCCATAACGAGGCAGGTCGTGCTGTATATTCCATGAACGAGGCAGGTCGTGCTGTATATTCCATGAACGAGGCAAGTCGTGCTGTATATTCCATGAACGAGGCAGGTCGTGCTGTATATTCCATAAATGAGGCAGGTCGTGCTGTATATTCCATAAACAGGGCAGGTCGTGCTGTATATTCCATAAAAGAGGCAGGTCGTGCTGTATATTCCATAAACGAGGCAGGTCGTGCTGTATATTCCATAAACGAGGCAGGTCGTGCTGTATATTCCATGACCGAGGCAGGTCGTGCTGTATATTCCATAAAAGAGGCAAGTCGTGCTGTATATTCCATAAACGAGGCAGGTCGTGCTTTATATTCCATGTACAAGGCAGGTCGTGCTGTATATTCCATAAACGTGGCAGGTCGTGCTGTATATTCCATGACTGAGGCAGGTCGTGCTGTATATTCCATGACCGAGGCAGGTCGTGCTGTATATTCCATAAAAGAGGCAGGTCGTGCTGTATATTCCATGAACGAGGCAGGTCGTGCTGTATATTCCATAAACGAGGCAAGTCGTGCTTTATATTCCATAAACGAGGCCGGACATGCTGTATATTCCATAAATGAGGCAGGTCATGCTGTATTCCAAATATGAGGCAGGTGGTGTAGGGTATTCCAAAGAAGATACAGGTGGCACAGGATATTCCAAAGCACCTGCAGGTGGTGTACTTTATTCCACAGAAGCTGCAGGCACTATAGTGTATTCCACAGACGCTGCAGGCACAATACTATGTTAAAAAGAAGCTGCAGGCAGCATAGCCGTTTCCAAGCAAAGACAGGTGATGGAGAAGATTCCAAGAAGAGGTGGGCAGCACAGGATATTCCAACAACGAGGCTGACAGCATAGAATATTCCAAAAAAGAGGCAGGCAGCGTAGCAGATTCCAGAAAAGAGATAGACAACACAGTAGATTCCAAAATAGAGATGAGCAATGTAGTAGACTCCGAAAGCCAGGCAGCGTAGTAGTCTCCAGGAAGAGCGAGGTGGTGGAGACAATTGCAGGAAGAGGCAGGCAATGTAGTAGGTTACAAGAAGAGGCAGGCAGCGTAGTTGATGCCAAGAAGAGGCAGGTGGCATCGTAGACTGCCAGAAGAGCCACAGAATAGGCAGTACTATTGCAATAAAGCCATGCTCAGGACAGCTGCCCGTCAGAGAGCCAGCACAGGGGAGAGCCTTTTTCTAGTGTTTGTTTCCAAAACCAAACCGAAATAAAGCGAGAAGCAAAAGGCCATGGAGGACCTTTTTAGGCCCCAGTGCTGTATCCAATACTTACCCACAGGTGAAAAAGATACTGATAGAGGTCTTAGAGGGGAAGGAGCTGGGGGGAAGTGCATTGGTTACCCCGACATAAAGGGGAGAGAAAGAGACCTTGTGTTTCCTTGGACTTAAATTTGAACAAAGTTTTGGCCAAATTACTGGGACTTCCTTCAAAATCGTCATCCTGGAGAAGGGATGATGGTAAGTTTTGTACTCGCTCTTCAACCGTGCCCTACGCTACTGCAATACACGATGGATCCTTGCAATTTAAGGTTTTACTGGAGGGGTTATTTTCTCTTTTGAGAAAGTACCTGACATTACAAAGATGCGTACCGCCTGGGCCTCTAACGACTGGGCCCAAGAAGAACCTTGTTTTGCATTGCCCTCACTTTCCTACATACAAGGACTCTCAGAGGAACAGAGGCTGGGCTCCACTGGCTCAATGCGGCTCAGCAGCACAGCACCCTTTCCTCTGGCTCCTCAGATGTGATGAGGGAGAGAACTGGAAAAGAAGTAGACCCTATGGTCTGACATATGAACTATTTCCCACAAAAGAAGAGGAAAATGGTGACTACAGCACAGCTACTCACCAGTCACTAGCTGATGTACAGCCATAAATACTGCTGATCAGGGCCCAGAGAAAGCACAAAGACCAAGCAGCAGCACCAACTGCTGAATAGCAGACCTGCCTACGATCCAGTAGATTCAGCTGCAGACCAGCATCTCCAGCTGCTACCCAGCAGATCCAAATACTGTCCAGCAGATCCAGATGCTAACCTGCAAATCCAACTGCAGACCAGCAGATCCAACTGCAAACGAGCAAATCCAGCTGCTAACCAGCAGATCCAAGAGCAGACCAGCAGATCCAACCGCAAACCAGCAAGTCCAAGTGCTAAGCAGCTGCGCACTGTGCTCAGCATTATGGTATCACGTGACATCACAGGGTACGGAACACCCCCGGCCCAATGGCAGCACTGCCCTTGCTCCGCACTGCTGCCCTTCACAGCAGCAGCTCCAGCCCACTGAGATGTGGTTTGTTTGCCCCTCTTCCGCTGAATCCAGGACTCTTCCTTCCCCCTCAGCCTGTCGCAGGGCCTCTGACCAGCACAGCTTCCTTCAGCAGTGCTCCCCGGTTGCGGGTTGAAGGCAGGCTGGGATGGCAGTATTAAAAACATTCTGTTAGCATCCATCTGCTGCTGTGTGTTCTTCACCAATGGAACTGTGCCTCTGCTGGGTGTCAGGCAGTAATTCAGCCGGCATGTGAGGCCAACAGGCGTGCCTGAGCCATGTGGGGGGCAAGGAATTCCGCGCCCCTCGTCTTGAGGAGCTCTATCCCTCATCTCTGCTCTGCACAGCGTTTGCTCTGTGCCAGGGGCCAGCAGTGTGGCTGCTCTCAGCCTTTCCCCACAACTGTCAGCGCTCTGATCATTTTCTGACCCATGAGGACACTGAGCGGAGCAGAGGTTGGGCACCTGTGGGCTCTGCGCTGTGGTGTGAGCCAGCAGCCACTCAGGCCCGCGCCATCCTTTGATCAGACTACTGATGAGGGATGAGGGAGAGAACTGGAAATGAAACGGCACGAGTGGGAAGAAATAAAAAACACCTGCCAAGACACAATACAAAGAAGGAAACCAAAGCACAATGATTCCACTACGTGGAGCCCCAGTGCACTTCCTCAGCTCTGTCCATCTGCACATGTCAATAAACAGTTTGTGTTTCTTCACAACCCAGTCCAACCTTATCTGGCCTAATTTACCCCTCAGCCGGAACAGTGATGAGTCATAAACTTTTGCTTAACTAATCGCTTCTTAATTGTAAGAAGGCAAGTGCATCTTCAGAAGCTGTGTCACAGTGGGTTAGAGGCACAGGAGCCCTCTCACAGTGGCAGGCAGTACTGCAGTAGCCGCCATGTTGCTGCCGTGTCACGGTGTAAGAGGTGCGTTGGTGGCAGCCATGTGGCTGCAGTGTCACTATTGTTCCATGGCAGGCACCATGACTCGAAGGCAGAAGAGCTCAGGGCAGCTGCCTGCCAAAGAACCAAACTCTCTTGATGCTCCATCCTGGTGTCTGTGTTTCCTCAGACAGCGAGCAGAAATAAAGTCAGAAGCAAAGGGGCTATTTTGGCCAACTGCACGGACTCTATGACTGATCCAGAGGTGAAAATCATACTCTGATAGGGCTCTTACAGGGGCGGAGGCAGGGATGAAGCGCATTGGTTATACCTACATGAAGGGTAGAGACCTCGATTACTCTTGGAATTGAAAATGGACCAAATACAGGATAAATATTAGGTGTTTCAATGCTGATCTGATTTTCAATAAGTGTTTGAAATATTCAGTGCTTATTTCTGTTGTGTAATTATTAAATCTTTCCCCTCCTGTCCTGCAGGCTGTTTTGAAGAAATTAAAGTTAGTCAGTCGAAATGATAGTGTTAATCTCTGAAAACACTTTCTGCTTGCTGCTATTTGGTGTATGGAGTGGAATTCCCAGGTCACAGCCTGAACCAGTGGTTGAGTGCAAGGTGTCAAGGTGTGGCTAATGTAGGGAGCTTAGGTGCAAAGCATGGAGGTTGAGCCAGGATCCACCCCTCCTCACCCTCATGAGGGTTAGCAGTTGGGGGAGCTGCATCTTTCTTGGAGGTGACTGCACTCAGTGCTGTCACTGCTTGTTGGTAGAATTGAGCCAGTTTTCCTCCTTTTTTATCTGCAATTGCTCTGTACTGATTGCATCCCATTATAAAGCACTGTCATCCTCATCTTTGGCCACACAGTGTACTTTGTGATTTCTTTCTTTCTTTCTTTATTAAGTAAAAAGGCTAGCGGGGTGAGGGAAATGATTGTGCTCCTCTGCTCTGCCCTTTTGAGGCCGCACGCAAAGTTCGGAATGAAAGTCTGCAGCTCCTGTGCTCAAGAAGGGTGTGGAGCAATTAGAAAGGGTTTGGAGAGTGCCTTGATGGTGCAGAGAGGACTGGAGTACGTCTCCTGTAAAGGCTGAGGGAGTTTGGCTTGTTTCTTCCTGGAGAAGAGTAGGCCTCATTGTGGAGACCTCATTGTGGTCTTCCAGTACTTGAAGGGTGCTTGTAGGCAGGGGAGACTGACTTTTTACATGGTTTGATTGTGACAGGAAACGGGAGAAGGTCTTTAAACTAAAAGAGGAGAAATTTAGGCAGGATGTTAGGAAAAAGTTCTTTACTAAGGGAGCGGCAAGGCACTGGCTCAGAGTCTCAGAGAAGTTGTGGATACCCCACTGTCTCACTCCACTTTATAGCAGGGAGAGGAGGCTCTCTCAATATGCGTATGCCTGACAGTGAGATTAAGAAATAGTGGGTCAAATGTTAGAAAAAAAACAGTTAATTAAGAATCCTAGTGCTTTAGGGAGTTTGGAAAGGGAGGGTAGGAAATAAAAGGAAGAAGTCTGTAGAAAGCGAGAGATAGTCCCCTCCATGGATTCCAGCATTGCTCATAGGTCAGATGCTGATCTTCAGTAGTGGTGGGTCTTTGGGCGTTTTTGTTCGGTTGACAGTGACAATGACTCTGGTCACCCTTTCCAATGGCAGTACAAACTTCGTTATGGGAAAGAGCTCCAAAGAAATACTTTCAAATGTAAAATTGTCCTTACGTGATGCCACGTGGTAACACCCATGTCTCTTCTCCTAGTTAAGTCAGAGTCTTATCACAAGAAAGGCTTTGGAAAGCAAGCTTTGAGCCAAAAACAATGAAGGGTTCAGACACCCATCCCTTGAGGTGTATGCGCCTCGACTGGATGGGGCTCTGGGCAGCCTGATCTGGTGGGTGGCAGCCCTGCCTACAGCAGGGGCTAGGAGCTTGATGGTCTGTAGGGTCCCTGCCAACCCTAGCCTTTCTATGTTTCTGTGCTACTGTAAACTTAATTGAATTTCTGGTTACATGGAAAAATGATCTTTGCATCCCTGTTCCCTGGTGAGAATTCCTGGTGCCAGAGTCCGTACTCTCCTACCCATTGTCACTTCTCCCTGGGCACTGGCTTGGATGTTTCTCCATACTCTGCAGCAATGGTCTCCAAGCTGTTTTGACTGAACACCCTGGAAAAGCACTGCTGTATAGAGCTGCATGTCTTTTTGAGATGAGGGGAGGCTGTTGTTGTTACTCATGTTTTAATAACTGGAGTCCAAATATTAGGAATCGGTAAGAGACAGAAGCCCGTACATTGTCTGTGAACCATTTATCAGGCAGTGGTGAGAAAGTGTTTAATTGGAGTGCTTCAAACCCAGAAAGCTGTTGCCACAGTAGAAAGAGTTCAGCGGAGGATGACAGAGTGAGTAAAATTCTGAAGAGACTGACTGGTGAAGATCAGGATGTAGATGTGTGTTTGACCAGCAAGGTGGCCGTTGCATGGAGAGGCCCAGGAACTACAAGTTGCAGGAACAGAACCCCGAGAAACGCAGGAAGGGTGAGGTTGCGTCGGAATGTAAAAAGGAGATTTGGTGATCTGTAGTCTAGTTTTCCAGTTGTGCTGATTGTTTCACTTAGTATTTGAAACCACTGATGAATTTTGAGTGCACTACAGCCATTAATGTGAAAGGAACTGGGGATGCAGCTCATAATCAGTAATTACTGCCACCAGTATGGTGGCAGAACTTATGGAGGAGGCTGAGAGATTAAGGAGCATCAGAGAGCATGAGCAGGAGATAGATTTGTGGTGTGACTCTCTGTGAAAAAGATGTTGTGGTGATACTCATGAGACAGAGGTGGACCCCCTGCCCTGCCACTGCTGAGTAGAGGGGTGGAAACAGGTCCAGGCTCAGCCATGTAGGCAACCGCCATCACGACCACCCTCAGTTCCCCAGGAACCTTTGTGAAGTAGGTTTGAGGCCCTGGAACTCGAGGGAAAGGTGAGCAAGGGTGTGGTTGGAGTTTTGCCTATATGGTTGTCTTGAGTGAAGCAGTTGACTCCATGCCTCAAGACTGCCTCCACCCGGAAGAAAAGGGTTGTTGTTGTAGGCGACTCCCTGCTGAGAGGAGCAGAAGGCCCTAGCTGTTGGCCTGACCCTACCAGCAGGGAAGTGTGCTGCCTCCCCAGGGCACTGGTCAAGGATATTTCTAGGGGATGTCCTGGTCTGCTTTGCCCCCCTCATTATTATCCCTTATTGATAGTTCAGGCTGGAAGTGATGAAGTCACTGAAAAAAAGCTTGAGAGCTATCAAAATAGACAAACACAAGAATTTTGGATCTTTTTGTCCACAGGGCAATTTACCGGGCACCTGGCATGATGTCTGTAGATGGAACTCGCTTGTCTCCAAGAGGTTAGAGGATTCCAGCCCAGGAACTGCTGGGACTCATGGAAAGGTCTTTATGAAGGGGGAAGCAGACAAGAAGAGGGCCACTGGGGATGTGTGTTTGAGGGTAGTTTGAGGGACTGGACTATCCATGCCCAAGCAATCTGAGGCTGAGACTGATCTATGCAATGTGGTTTCTTTGCATCTTTGTGAGCAGAATAGAAGCAATATGGAGTTTTTTTTTTTTTTTTTTTTTTTTTTTTTTTTTTTTTTTTTTTTTTTTCTTTCTATTCAGGAAGTGGCTTGGTACGCTCTTCTCTACCAGAATGGAAGGAAGGGAGAGTGAGAACAGGAATTTGCTATAACTGGTGCAGAGAAGAAGAGGGCTGACAAAACTTCATTAAGAGGTACCTTATATTGATAGAGTGTACTTTGTAATTAGAGCATTGTGCCATGCTGACTTTGTTAGTGAATTCTTTCAAGTGAGTATCTTGGAATGCAATATTTGAAAAGGTCTAGAATTCCGTAAATAAGAACCTGCAAGCAGGCTACCAGTCCCCAACTCTTGCTATGAATGCATTCACCACCCAGAAGGACCTTGATAAACACAAAAAGTGGACCCTCATTTGTGATCCTAATCAGGTTCAAAAAAGCAAAGTGCAAGGTTTTGCACTTGCGTAGAGGTAATCCCAGATATGCATATGTTTGTATGCAGATATGCATACAAACTGGGAGCGGAATCCTTAGAGAGTAGCCCTGCTACTGAGGGGTCCTGGTTAATGAAAAACTTCCATGAGCCAGCAGTGTGTGCTTGCGGCCCAGAATGACTGTTGTGTCCTGGGCTGCATCAGAAGAGGGGAAGCCAGCAGGGCGAGGGAGGGGATTGTCCCCCTCTACCTGGGGGACAATTGTGAGGCCCCATCTGGAGGTCTGTGTCCAAGCCTGGGGCCAGCAACTCAGAGAAATTGTGGAGCTTCTGGAGGGGGTCCAGAGGAAGACTGTGAAGATGATCACAGGGCTGGAGCAGCTGTCTTAGGAAGCAAGGTTGAGGGAGTTGGGCTTGTTCAGCATGGAAAGGGCAGACCTCATTATGACCTTCCAAAATTTAGAAGAGGTTTTAGAAACACATGGAAAAACAACATTTTAGAAGAGTAGTGGTTGATAGAACAAGGGCAATGGAATTTGATTAGATGTGAGGGGTAGTCGTTTTACTGAGAAGGTGGTGAGGTGCTGGATCATGCTGCCCAGAGAAGGTGTATGTGCCTCATCCCTGGAGGTGTTCAAGTCGATGAGGGATGGGGCCATGAGCAAACAGATATAGCAAGTGATAAAGTGCAGGGCAACTTTGCCCATAGTGGCACAGTTGGAACTTGACGATCCTTGAGGTCCTTTCTAAACCAAGCCATGCTATTGTAAAAGAAAGACAACGCAGTAGAGTTTTGTAAACAAAAGGCTATTGCAAATTTATTGGGGAGAAGCAGGTGGTGTACTCTGTTACAAGGTGAGCCAGGTGGCGTACTCTATTCCCAAGAGAACCAGGCAGTGTGGTGTATTCCAAAGAGAGCCAGTTGGTCTGGTATACTCCAAACTGAGCCAAGCAGCAAAGTATATTCCAAGGAGAGCCAGCCTGCGTAGTACACTTCGAGGAGAGCCACCCCGCATGGTATATTCCCAGGAGAGGCAGCCTGCGTGGTACATTCCAAGCAGAGCCAGCCTGCATGGTATGTTGCAAAGAGAGCCGGGCGTTGTGAAATACTCCAAAAGGATCCAGGCCGTGTGGTGTATTCCAAAAGGAGGCAGGCGTCTTCGTATATTCCATAAACAAGGCAGATGGTGCTGTATATTCCATGATTGAAACAGATTGCATAGTCTATTCCACACCAGTGCCAGGCCACGTTGTCTCTTCCAAAGCAGACGCAGGAGGCGTAGTGTGTGCCATAGCAGAACCAGGCGGCGTAGTATTTTCCACAGAAGGCGCAGGTGGGGTAGTATCTTCCATAAAAGAGGTAGGTCGCATAGTATACTCCAGGATGAGACAGGTAGCATAGTATATTTCAAGTACAAGAAGGCAGCGCTGTATAGCCCGAGAATGGGCAGGCGGCACAGTATAGTCCATGAAGAGGCAGATGACATCGTGTATTCCAAGAAGGTGCGCAAGGTGTAGTATATTCCAAAAAGCGGCAGGCGGCGTAATATACTCCAAAGAAGATGCAGGCGGTATAGTCTATTCCAAATACGAGGCACGTGGCGTAGGGTATTCCAAAGAAGATACAGGTGGCACAGGATATTCCAAAGAACCTGCAGGTGGTGTACTTTATTCCACAGAAGTTGCAGGTAGGATAGTATGATCCACAGAAGATGCAGGCAGCAGACTATATTCAAAAGAAGCTGCAGGCGGCATAGTTGTTTCCAAGCAGAGACAGGTGATGTAGAAGATTCCAAGAAGAGGTGGACAGCACAGGATATTCCAACAATGAGGCTGGCAGTGAAGAACATTCCAAAAAAGAGGCAGGCAGCATAGTAGATTCCAGAAAAGAGACAGACAGCGCAGTAGATTCCAAAATAGAGGCGAGCAGTGTAGTACATTCCAAGAGCCAGGCAGCGCAGTAGTCTCCAAGAAGAGCGAGGTGGTGTAGACGATTGCAGGAAGAGGCAGGCAACGTAGTAGGTTACAAGAAGAGGCAGGAAGCGTAGTAGATGCCATGAAGAGGCAGGTGGCATCGTAGACTGCCAGAAGAGCCAGGCAGCAGGCAGCAGCCCTGTCACAGTATTAAGCATTGCTTGAGCATCTACCATGTCACTGCTGTGTCTCTATATTCACAGAATAGGCAGTAGTATTGCAATAAAGCCATGCTCAGGACAGGTGCCCATCAGAGAGCCAGCACAGGGGAGAGCCTTTTTCTAGTGTTTGTTTCCAAAACCACACAGAAATAAAGCGAGAAGCAAAAGGCCATGGAGGACCTTTTTAGGCCCCAGTGCTGTATCCATTACTTACCCACAGGTGAAAATGATACTGATAGAGGTCTTAGAGGGGAAGGAGCTGGGGGGAAGTGCATTGGTTACCCCGACATAAAGGGGAGAGAAAGAGACCTTGTGTTTCCTTGGACTTAAATTTGAACAAAGTTTTGGACAAATTGTTGGGACTTCCTTCAAAATCGTCATCCCGGAGAAGGGATGATGGTAAGTTTTGTACTCGCTCTTCAACCGTGCCCTACGCTACTGCAATACACGATGGATCCTTGCAATTTAAGGTTTTACTGGAGGGGTTATTTTCTCTTTTAAGAAAGTAGCTGACATTACAAAGATGCGTACCGCCTGGGCCTCTAACGACTGGGCCCAAGAAGAACCTTGTTTTGCATTGCCCTCACTTTCCTACATACAAGGACTCTCAGAGGAACAGAGGATGGGCTCCACTGGCTCAATGCGGCTCAGCAGCACAGCACCCTTTCCCCTGGCTCCTCAGATGTGATGAGGGAGAGAACTGGAAAAGAAGTAGACCCTATGGTCTGACATATGAACTATTTCCCACAAAAGAAGAGGAAAATGGTGACTACAACACAGCTACTCACCAGTCACTAGCTGATGTACAGCCATAAATACTGCTGATCAGGGCCCAGAGAAAGCACAAAGACCAAGCAGCAGCACCAACTGCTGAATAGCAGACCTGCCTACGATCCAGTAGATTCAGCTGCTATCCAGCAGATCCAGATGTTAACGAGCAGATCCAACTGCTAACCAGCAGAATCAATTTCAAACTAGCAAATCCAACTGCTAACCAGCAGATCCAAGAGCAGACCAGCAGATCCAACCGCAGACCAGCAAGTCCAAGTGCTAAGCAGCTGCGCACTGTGCTCAGCATTATGGTATCACGTGACATCACAGGGTACGGAGCAGCCCCGGCCCAATGGCGGCACTGCCCTGGCCCAGCCCCAGCCTTGCTCCGCACTGCTGCCCTTCACAGCAGCAGCTCCAGCCCACTGAGATGTGGTTTGTTTGCCCCTCTTCCGCTGAATCCAGGACTCTTCCTTGCCCCTCAGCCTGTCTCAGGGCCTTTGACCAGCACAGCTTGCTTCAACAGTGCTCCCCGGTTGCGGGTTGAAGGCAGGCTGGGATGGCAGTATTAAAAACATTCTGTTAGCATCCATCTGCTGCTGTGTGTTCTTCACCAATGGAACTGTGCCTCTGCTGGGTGTCAGGCGGTAATTCAGCCGGCTTGTGAGGCCAAAAGGCGTGCCTGAGCCATGTGGGGGGCAAGGAATTCCGCGCCCCTCTTCTTGAGGAGCTCTATCCCTCATCTCTGCTCTGCACAGCATTTGCCAAGACAGAATACAAAGAAGGAAACCAAAGCACAATGATTACACTGCATGGAGCCCCAGTGCACTTACTCAGCTCTGTCCATCTGCACATGTCAATAAACAGTTTGTGTTTCTTCACAACCCAATCCAACCTTATCTCGCCCAAATTACCCCTCAGCCGGAACAGTGATGAGTCATAAACTTTTGTTTAACTAATCGCTTATTAATTGTAAGAAGGCAAGTGCATCTTCAGAAGCTGTGTCACAGTGGGTTAGAGGCACAGGAGCCCTCTCACAGTGGCAGGCAGTACTGCAGCAGCCGCCATGTTGCTGCCGTGTCACGGTGTAAGAGGTGCGTTGGTGGCAGCCATGTGGCTGCAGTGTCACTATTGTTCCATGGCAGGCACCATGACTCGAAGGCAGAAGAGCTCAGGGCAGCTGCCTGCCAAAGAACCAAACTCTCTTGATGCTCCATCCTGGTGTCTGTGTTTCCTCAGACAGCGAGCAGAAATAAAGTCAGAAGCAAAGGGGCTATTTTGGCCAACTGCACGGACTCTATGACTGATCCAGAGGTGAAAATCATACTCTGACAGGGCTCTTACAGGGGCGGAGGCAGGGAGGAAGCGCATTGGTTATACCTACATGAAGGGTAGAGACCTCGATTACTCTTGGAATTGAAAATGGACCAAATACAGGATAAATATTAGGTGTTTCAATGCTGATCTGATTTTAAATAAGTGTTTGAAATATTCAGTGCTTATTTCTGTTGTGTAATTATTAAATCTTTCCCCTCCTGTCCCACAGGCTGTTTTGAAGAAATTAAAGTTGAGCCAGTTTTTCTCCTTTTTTATCTGCTATTGCTCTGTACTGTTTGCATCCCATTATAAAGCACTGTCATCCTCATCTTTGGCCACACAGTGTACTTTGTGATTTCTTTATTTCTTTATTTATTAAGTAAGAAGGATACAGATACAGCAAGTGATAAAGTCTAAGTGCGCCCTCCCTTGGCGCTCTTAGAAAGTTAACTAGATCGGCCAAGGGGGAGCAGGAGCTATGGCGAGCCGTTAACACCTCGTTGGGGCCTATTGATTCCGAGGGGGAGGAGGAGAAGACTCAGCTACGGGAGCTAGGTGATCGAGAGGAGACAAAAGAGGGAGACTCAGAAGAAGAGGTAAAGAAACAAAGGGCCTCAGTAGCTGAGGAGAAAACCCCCCTAATAAAGCCCCGTTACAGATTCCAACAGCCCCCTCCGCTCCCCCCATGGGACATTTGAAGTGGGGTGAGGATGAGTCGGGAGGGCTGTGGGCTATGGGGGGGCGAGGGTTTATCTATTTTCCGGGGGAGAAACCTCCAGGACTGGTGGCGGACGCGGCTGCCCCTATTCAGCCGCCTGTGTTCTCCGCTATGCCACCCCCGTACCCTCAACAAAAGGTCTCTGAGGAAACAGCGAGGAGAGGGGAGGCAGAACGGAGTGGTGCCGGGGAGTCCTCGACTAGCGAGGAGGAGGCAGACTTTGAAACGGAGTTAAGGCAGATAAAAAAAGCTGTCAGCCTCAGGTAGTGAGGCATCCTCGGGCTCTCAAAGTAAAGCTGCGAGCGATCGAGATCTGGGGAGGGAAGCAGCCGAGGTTGCTGAACGATGGACCATCAAGGCACAAGAATGCATTCTGACCGGGTGCGATCTGATCCCTGAGATAAATGCTGGATACTGCTGCAGACGTTGCCACACTCCCATTGTGATCTTGTCCTGGAGAGTGGCCGCTGGAGCCAACGGTGCAGTTTGTGGGAGGGGTGGTCGGGACGGCGTCCGGGGATGTGGGGGGCAATCAGTGTGCTGGTGCTGCTTGCTGCGTGGCTGCGGTTGGTCTGTGTGCCGCTGCTGAAGTGTCACGTGGGCGGTTCCAGCAGTCCGCATGGTCACTATGCAGGATGTTTTACATTGCAGTTGTTGTTGCACGTGATGTTGTACAGAATTGCCCAGGTTGCCATTCGGCTAACACGTTTCCTGCAGGGGTGAACCCCAGATGTTTCACATTTCAGTTGTTGTTGCGTAGGTTTGAGACCAAATAAGGTTCGGCAGATGGATGTCACGGGTTTCCCAGAGTTTGGGTGTTTCCATCACTTGCATGTCACAATTGACACATGCAGTGGTTTTCTCTGGGCTGTGGCACAATCTGGACAGACTGCCATGCAGTGCATAAGAGTGTTGCACATGGCTGTCTCTGTCATGGGTGCACCTCAGGAGTGAAAGACTGACAATGGCCCAGGATATAGAAGTGCATGTTTTGGACACTGGTGTACAGCTTGGGGCATTAAGCATACCTTTGGTATTCCTGGCAACAGCACCGGCCAGGCTATTGTGGAGCGTGCACATCAGACCTTGAAGGGGCGTCTTCGTGCGCTTAAAGAGGGGGGAGGGCTGGAGGGGCTTGAGCTGTGCCCACATGCTCTCCTCCTGTGTGCACTGTTTAGTTTAAATCATCTGGAGAATCAGATGGGAGACCATCAGCTGACTGAACGGACTCCAATAGGTCAGGTCCTGTTCAGACCTGACGGAGGGCCATGGCTCCCAGACCCTATGCCACTCCTTGTCATGGGCAGGGGATACGCCTGTGTGGGGACCCCAAGTGGGCCCCGCTGGCTGCCGGCACGTTGGGTTAAGCCGGCACCAAACGATGAGCCATCCTGCGCACTGTGAGGATCCGAACATTTCAGCACCGGTTTTGGTCAACGTCTCCTTGGTTAATGTCTGCAGTGCAGCCAGTGATTTGACGTCAACACTGGCCAGTAGCTTGCTGGTAATGGCACATGAGACAGCGTTGCTCCCAGTGTGCCTGAAGGTCCAAACTGGGAATCTAGCCTTCATGCCGGACTGATAGTTCGTGAGCGGGGGAGACCTTGTTCCTAAATAATCCCCCAGCAGTGGACATTTGGAATGACTCTGCACAACCAATATGTATTTGTCTTGTTATTTGGTTATGGAGTGTGATATTTGTAATGCACACTGGACTGAACTGGAATGCCATGAAGATTCTGTACAATAGTGTTACATTGAACTTGGAAAAACTGTAACTCCATTGTGTACTGTGCTGTTATCTTGAACTTGAATGCATTGTTCTTTTCAAGTTGACTAGGTGTTGCCATACAGCATTTCAAAAACTATTAGACAGATAGCTGTTGTTATGTGTTTTCAGGTTTGTAGGCACTGCAGCTGCATCTCTTTGGTATGTTATTGTGACAGCTTAATTGTTCTTTGCATATGTTTAATGTTTGATTTGTTTGCAGAATAGCCTTAAATGTGAGAATCACCTTTGGGGTAACAGGCAGTACGCGGGGGAACCTTTACAGGGGCTGGCAGATGATAAAGAGGGGGGAGATGTTGGGTATTGGGTAGGTGGTGCCTGTGTGCACCTGGGGTGGAGTCAGGGAGGTCACGAGTGTCACACAGGGGCGGTCACCTACACCATTATATAGGGTTTGTTGTGAGGCATTAAACTTGTACTTTCGGCGTTACGCACTGTGTGTGAGTCTCGTCTGTTCCCCGTGCGCTGAGGTATGGTACTTTCACACGGCAGCCTTAATTTGTTGCCGGATCAGGAGGGGACATAAAGTGCAGGGCAACTTTGCCCATAGTGGCACAGTTGGAACTTGACGATCCTTGAGGTCCTTTCTAAACCAAGCCATGCTATTGTAAAAGAAAGACAACGCAGTAGAGTTTTGTAAACAAAAGGCTATTGCAAATTTATTGGGGAGAAGCAGGTGGTGTACTCTGTTACAAGGTGAGCCAGGTGGCGTACTCTATTCCCAAGAGAACCAGGCAGTGTGGTGTATTCCAAAGAGAGCCAGTTGGTCTGGTATACTCCAAACTGAGCCAAGCAGCAAAGTATATTCCAAGGAGAGCCAGCCTGCGTAGTACACTTCGAGGAGAGCCACCCTGCATGGTATATTCCCAGGAGAGGCAGCCTGCGTGGTACATTCCAAGCAGAGCCAGCCTGCATGGTATGTTGCAAAGAGAGCCGGGCGTTGTGAAATACTCCAAAAGGATCCAGGCCGTGTGGTGTATTCCAAAAGGAGGCAGGCGTCTTCGTATATTCCATAAACAAGGCAGATGGTGCTGTATATTCCATGATTGAAACAGATTGCATAGTCTATTCCACACCAGTGCCAGGCCACGTTGTCTCTTCCAAAGCAGATGCAGGAGGCGTAGTGTGTGCCATAGCAGAACCAGGCGGCGTAGTATTTTCCACAGAAGGCGCAGGTGGGGTAGTATCTTCCATAAAAGAGGTAGGTCGCATAGTATACTCCAGGATGAGACAGGTAGCATAGTATATTTCAAGTACAAGAAGGCAGCGCTGTATAGCCCGAGAATGGGCAGGCGGCACAGTATAGTCCATGAAGAGGCAGATGACATCATGTATTCCAAGAAGGTGCGCAAGGTGTAGTATATTCCAAAAAGCGGCAGGCGGCGTAATATACTCCAAAGAAGATGCAGGCGGTATAGTCTATTCCAAATACGAGGCACGTGGCGTAGGGTATTCCAAAGAAGATACAGGTGGCACAGGATATTCCAAAGAACCTGCAGGTGGTGTACTTTATTCCACAGAAGTTGCAGGCAGGATAGTATGATCCACAGAAGATGCAGGCAGCAGACTATATTCAAAAGAAGCTGCAGGCGGCGTAGTTGTTTCCAAGCAGAGACAGGTGATGTAGAAGATTCCAAGAAGAGGTGGACAGCACAGGATATTCCAACAATGAGGCTGGCAGTGAAGAACATTCCAAAAAAGAGGCAGGCAGCATAGTAGATTCCAGAAAAGAGACAGACAGCGCAGTAGATTCCAAAATAGAGGCGAGCAGTGTAGTACATTCCAAGAGCCAGGCAGCGCAGTAGTCTCCAAGAAGAGCGAGGTGGTGTAGACGATTGCAGGAAGAGGCAGGCAACGTAGTAGGTTACAAGAAGAGGCAGGCAGCGTAGTAGATGCCATGAAGAGGCAGGTGGCATCGTAGACTGCCAGAAGAGCCAGGCGGCAGGCAGCAGCCCTGTCACAGTATAAAGCATTGCTTGAGCATCTACCATGTCACTGCTGTGTCTCTATATTCACAGAATAGGCAGTAGTATTGCAACAGAGCCATGCTCAGGGCAGCTGCCTGTCAGAAAGCCAGCCCAGGGGGGAGCCTTTTTCTAGTGTTTGTTTCCAAAACCACACAGAAATAAAGCGAGAAGCAAAAGGCCATGGAGGACCTTTTTAGGCCCCAGTGCTGTATCCATTACTTACCCACAGGTGAAAATGATACTGATAGAGGTATTAGAGGGGAAGGAGCTGGGGGGAAGTGCATTGGTTACCCCGACATAAAGGGGAGAGAAAGAGACCTTGTGTTTCCTTGGACTTAAATTTGAACAAAGTTTTGGACAAATTGTTGGGACTTCCTTCAAAATCGTCATCCCGGAGAAGGGATGATGGTAAGTTTTGTACTCGCTCTTCAACCGTGCCCTACGCTACTGCAATACACGATGGATCCTTGTAATTTAAGGTTTTCCTGGAGGGGTTATTTTCTCTTTTGAGAAAGTACCTGACATTACAAAGATGCGTACCGCCTCGACCTCTAACGACTGGGCCCAAGAAGAACCTTGTTTTGCATTGCCCTCACTTTCCTACATACAAAGACTCTCAGAGGAACAGAGGCTGGGCTCCACTGGCTCAATGCGGCTCAGCAGCACAGCACCCTTTCCTCTGGCTCCTCAGATGTGATGAGGGAGAGAACTGGAAAAGAAGTAGACCCTATGGTCTGACATATGAACTATTTCCCACAAAAGAAGAGGAAAATGGTGACTACAACACAGCTACTCACCAGTCACTAGCTGATGTACAGCCATAAATACTGCTGATCAGGGCCCAGAGAAAGCACAAAGACCAAGCAGCAGCACCAACTGCTGAATAGCAGACCTGCCTACGATCCAGTAGATCCAGCTGCAGACCAGCAGTTCCAGCTGCTATTCAGCAGATCCAACTACTGTCCAGCAGATCCAGATGTTAACGAGCAGATCCAACTGCTAACCAGCAGAATCAATTGCAAACAAGCAAATCCAGCTGCTATCCAGCAGATCCAAGAGCAGACCAGCAGATCCAACCGCAGACCAGCAAGTCCAAGTGCTAAGCAGCTGCGCACTGTGCTCAGCATTATGGTATCATGTGACATCACAGGGTACGGAGCAGCCCCGGCCCAATGGCAGCACTGCCCTGGCCCAGCCCCAGCCTTGCTCCGCACTGCTGCCCTTCACAGCAGCAGTTCAAGCCCACAGAGATGTGGTTTGTTTGCCCCTCTTCCGCTGAATCCAGGGCTCTTCCTTCCACCTCAGCCTGTCTCAGGGCCTCTGACCAGCACAGCTTGCTTCAGCAGTGCTCCCCGGTTGCGGGTTGAAGGCAGGCTGGGATGGCAGTATTAAAAACATTCTGTTAGCATCCATCTGCTACTGTGTGTTCTTCACCAATGGAACTGTGCCTCTGCTGGGTGTCAGGCGGTAATTCAGCCGGCTTGTGAGGCCAACAGGCGTGCCTGAGCCATGTGGGGGGCAAGGAATTCCGCACCCCTTGTCTTGAGGAGCTCTATCCCTCATCTCTGCTCTGCACAGCATTTGCCAAGACAGAATACAAAGAAGGAAACCAAAGCCCAATCATTACACTGCATGGAGCCCCAGTGCACTTACTCAGCTCTGTCCATCTGCACATGTCAATAAACAGTTTGTGTTTCTTCACAACCCAGTCCAACCTTATCTGGCCTAATTTACCCCTCAGCCGGAACAGTGATGAGTCATAAACTTTTGTTTAACTAATCGCTTCTTAATTGTAAGAAGGCAAGTGCATCTTCAGAAGCTGTGTCACAGTGGGTTAGAGGCACAGGAGCCCTCTCACAGTGGCAGGCAGTACTGCAGCAGCCGCCATGTTGCTGCCGTGTCACGGTGTAAGAGGTGCGTTGGTGGCAGCCATGTGGCTGCAGTGTCACTATTGTTCCATGGCAGGCACCATGACTCGAAGGCAGAAGAGCTCAGGGCAGCTGCCTGCCAAAGAACCAAACTCTCTTGATGCTCCGTCCTGGTGTCTGTGTTTCCTCAGACAGCGAGCAGAAATAAAGTCAGAAGCAAAGGGGCTATTTTGGCCAACTACACGGACTCTATGACTGATCCAGAGGTGAAAATCATACTCTGATAGGGCTCTTACAGGGGCGGAGGCAGGGAGGAAGCGCATTGGTTATACCTACATGAAGGGTAGAGACCTCGATTACTCTTGGAATTGAAAATGGACCAAATACAGGATAAATATTAGGTGTTTCAATGCTGATCTGATTTTAAATAAGTGTTTGAAATATTCAGTGCTTATTTCTGTTGTGTAATTATTAAATCTTTCCCCTCCTGTCCCACAGGCTGTTTTGAAGAAATTAAAGTTGAGCCAGTTTTTCTCCTTTTTTATCTGCTATTGCTCTGTACTGTTTGCATCCCATTATAAAGCACTGTCATCCTCATCTTTGGCCACACAGTGTACTTTGTGATTTATTTCTTTATTTATTTATTAAGTAAGAAGGCTACAGATACAGCAAATGATAAAGTCTAAGAGCGCCCTCCCTTGGCGCTCTTAGAAAGTTAACTAGATCGACCAAGGGGGAGCAGGAGTTATGGCGAGCCGTTAACACCTCGTTGGGGTCTATTGATTCCGAGGGGGAGGAGGAGAAGACTCAGCAACGGGAGCTAGGTGATCGAGAGGAGACAAAAGAGGGAGACTCAGAAGAAGAGGTAAAGAAACAAAGGGCCTCAGTAGCTGAGGAGAAAACCCCATTATTAGCCCCGTTACAGATTCCAACAGCCCCCTCCGCTTCCCCCATGGGACATTTGAAGTGGGGTGAGGATAAGTCGGGAGGGCTGTGGGCTATGGGGGGGCGAGGGTTTATCTATTTTCCGGGGGAGAAACCTCCAGGACTGGTGGCGGACGCGGCTGCCCCTATTCAGCCGCCTGTGTTCTCCGCTATGCCACCCCCGTACCCTCAACAAAAGGTCTCTGAGGAAACAGCGAGGAGAGGGGAGGCAGAACGGAGTGGTGCCGGGGAGTCCTCGACTAGCGAGGAGGAGGCAGACTTTGAAACGGAGTTAACGCAGATAAAAAAGCTGTTAGCCTCAGGTAGTGAGGCATCCTCGGGCTCTCAAAGTAAAGCTGCGAGCGATCGAGATCTGGGGAGGGAAGCAGCCGAGGTTGCTGAACGATGGACCATCAAGGCACAAGAATGCATTCTGACCGGGTGCGATCTGATCCCTGAGATAAATGCTGGATACTGCTGCAGACGTTGCCACACTCCCATTGTGATCTTGTCCTGGAGAGTGGCCGCTGGAGCCAACGGTGCAGTTTGTGGGAGGGGTGGTCGGGACGGCGTCTGGGGTTGTGGGGGGCAATCAGTGTGCTGGTGCTGCTTGCTGCGTGGCTGCGGTTGGTCTGTGTGCCGCTGCTGAAGTGTCACGTGGGCGGTTCCAGCAGTCAGCATGGTCACTACGCAGGATGTTTTACATTTCAGTTGTTGTTGCACGTGATGTTGTACAGAATTGCCCAGGTTGCCATTCGGCAACACGTTTCCTGCAGGGGTGAACCCCAGATGTTTCACATTTCAGTTGTTGTTGCATAGGTTTGAGACCAAATAAGGTTCGGCAGATGGATGCTACGGGTTTCCCAGAGTTTGGGTGTTTCCATCACTTGCATGTCACAATTGACACATGCAGTGGTTTTCTCTGGGCTGTGGCACAATCTGGACAGACTGCCATGCAGTGCATAAGAGTGTTGCGCATGGCTGTCTCTGTCATGGGTGCAACTCAGGAGTTAAAGACTGACAATGGCCCAGGATATAGAAGTGCATGTTTTGGACACTGGTGTACAGCTTGGGGCATTAAGCATACCTTTGGTATTCCTGGCAACAGCACCGGCCAGGCTATTGTGGAGCGTGCACATCAGACCTTGAAGGGGCGTCTTCGTGCGCTTAAAGAGGGGGGAGGGCTGGAGGGGCTTGAGCTGTGCCCACATGCTCTCCTCCTGTGTGCACTGTTTAGTTTAAATCATCTGGAGAATCGGATGGGAGACCATCAGCTGACTGAACAGACTCCAATAGGTCAGGTCCTGATCTGACCTGACAGAGGGCCATGGCTCCCAGACCCTATGCCACTCCTTGTCATGGGCAGGGGATACGCCTGTGTCGGGACCCCAAGTGGGCCCCGCTGGCTGCCGGCACGTTGGGTTAAGCCGGCACCAAACGATGAGCCATCCTGCGCACTGTGAGGATCCGAACATTTCAGCACCGGTTTTGGTCAACGTCTCCTTGGTTAATGTCTGCAGTGCAGCCAGTGATTTGACGTCAACACTGGCCAGCAGCTTGCTGGTAATGGCACATGAGACAGCGTTGCTCCCAGTGTGCCTGAAGGTCCAAACTGGGAATCTAGCCTTCATGCCGGACTGATAGTTCGTGAGCGGGGGAGACCTTGTTCCTAAATAATCCCCCAGCAGTGGACATTTGGAATGACTCTGCACAACCAATATGTATTTGTCTTGTTATTTGGTTATGGAGTGTGACATTTGTAATGCACACTGGACTGAACTGGAATGCCATGAAGATTCTGTACAATAGTGTTACATTGAACTTGGAAAAACTGTAACTCCATTGTGTACTGTGCTGTTATCTTGAACTTGAATGCATTGTTCTTTTCAAGTTGACTAGGTGTTGCCATACAGCATTTCAAAAACTATTAGACAGATAGCTGTTGTTATGTGTTTTCAGGTTTGTAGGCACTGCAGCTGCATCTCTTTGGTATGTTATTGTGACAGCTTAATTGTTCTTTGCATATGTTTAATGTTTGATTTGTTTGCAGAATAGCCTTAAATGTGAGAATCACCTTTGGGGTAACAGGCAGTACGCGGGGGAACCTTTACAGGGGCTGGCAGATGATAAAGAGGGGGGAGATGTTGGGTATTGGGTAGGTGGTGCCTGTGTGCACCTGGGGTGGAGTCAGGGAGGTCACGAGTGTCACACAGGGGCGGTCACCTACACCATTATATAGGGTTTGTTGTGAGGCATTAAACTTGTACTTTCGGCGTTACGCACTGTGTGTGAGTCTCGTCTATTCACCGTGCGCTGAGGTATGGTACTTTCACACGGCAGCCTTAATTTGTTGCCGGATCAGGAGGGGACATAAAGTGCAGGGCAACTTTGCCCATAGTGGCAGAGTTGGAACTTGACGATCCTTGAGGTCCTTTCTAAACCAAGCCATGCTATGGTAAAAGAAAGAAAACGCAGTAGAGTTTTGTAAACAAAAGGCTATTGCAAATTTATTGGGGAGAAGCAGGTGGTGTACTCTGTTACAAGGTGAGCCAGGTGGCGTACTCTATTCCCAAGAGAACCAGGCAGTGTGGTGTATTCCAAAGAGAGCCAGTTGGTCTGGTATACTCCAAACAGAGCCAAGCAGCAAAGTATATTCCAAGGAGAGCCAGCCTGCGTAGTACACTTCGAGGAGAGCCACCCTGCATGGTATATTCCCAGGAGAGGCAGCCTGCGTGGTACATTCCAAGCAGAGCCAGCCTGCATGGTATGTTGCAAAGAGAGCCCTGTGATGTGATATACTCCAAAAGGATCCAGGCCGTGTGGTGTATTCCAAAAGGAGGCAGGCGTCTTCGTATATTCCATAAACAAGGCAGATGGTGCTGTATATTCCATGATTGAAACAGGTTGCATAGTCTATTCCACACCAGTGCCAGGCCACGTTGTCTCTTCCAAAGCAGACGCAGGAGGCGTAGTGTGTGCCATAGCAGAACCAGGCGGCGTAGTATTTTCCACAGAAGGCGCAGGTGGGGTAGTATCTTCCATAAAAGAGGTAGGTCGCATAGTATACTCCAGGATGAAACAGGTAGCATAGTATATTTCAAGTAAAAGAAGGCAGCGCTGTATAGCCCGAGAATGGGCAGGCGGCGCAGTATAGTCCATGAAGAGGCAGATGACATCATGTATTCCAAGAAGGTGCGCAAGGTGTAGTATATTCCAAAAAGCGGCAGGCGGCGTAATATTCTCCAAAGAAGATGCAGGCGGTATCGTCTATTCCAAATACAAGGCACGTGGCGTAGGGTATTCCAAAGAAGATACAGGTGACATAGGATATTCCAAAGAACCTGCAGGTTGTGTACTTTATTCCACAGAAGTTGCAGGTAGGATAGTATGATCCACAGAAGATGCAGGCAGCAGACTATATTCAAAAGAAGCTGCAGGCGGCATAGTTGTTTCCAAGCAGAGACAGGTGATGTAGAAGATTCCAAGAAGAGGTGGACAGCACAGGATATTCCAACAATGAGGCTGGCAGTGAAGAACATTCCAAAAAAGAGGCAGGCAGCATAGTAGATTCCAGAAAAGAGACAGACAGCGCAGTAGATTCCAAAATAGAGGCGAGCAGTGTAGTACATTCCTAGAGCCAGGCCGCGCAGTAGTCTCCAAGAAGAGCGAGGTGGTGTAGACGATTGCAGGAAGAGGCAGGCAACGTAGTAGGTTACAAGAAGAGGCAGGCAGCGTACTAGATGCCATGAAGAGGCAGGTGGCATCGTAAACTGCCAGAAGAGCCAGGCGGCAGGCAGCAGCCCTGTCACAGTATAAAGCATTGCATGAGCATCTACCATGTCACTGCTGTGTCTCTATATTCACAGAATAGGCAGTAGTATTGCAACAGAGCCATGCTCAGGGCAGCTGCCTGTCAGAAAGCCAGCCCAGGGGGGAGCCTTTTTCTAGTGTTTGTTTCCAAAACCACACAGAAATAAAGCGAGAAGCAAAAGGCCATGGAGGACCTTTTTAGGCCCCAGTGCTGTATCCATTACTTACCCACAGGTGAAAATGATACTGATAGAGGTCTTAGAGGGGAAGGAGCTGGGAGGAAGTGCATTGGTTACCCCGACATAAAGGGGAGAGAAAGAGACCTTGTGTTTCCTTGGACTTAAATTTGAACAAAGTTTTGGACAAATTGTGGGGACTTCCTTCAAAATCGTCATCCCGGAGAAGGGATGATGGTAAGTTTTGTACTCGCTCTTCAACCGTGCCCTACGCTACTGCAATACACGATGGATCCTTGCAATTTAAGGTTTTACTGGAGGGGTTATTTTCTCTTTTGAGAAAGTACCTGACATTACAAAGATGCGTACCGCCTCGACCTCTAACGACTGGGCCCAAGAAGAACCTTGTTTTGCATTGCCCTCACTTTCCTACATACAAGGACTCTCAGAGGAACAGAGGCTGGGTTCCACTGGCTCAATGCGGCTCAGCAGCGCAGCACCCTTTCCCCTGGCTCCTCAGATGTGATGAGGGAGAGAACTGGAAAAGAAGTAGACCCTATGGTCTGACATATGAACTATTTCCCACAAAAGAAGAGGAAAATGGTGACTACAGCACAGCTACTCACCAGTCACTAGCTGATGTACAGCCATAAATACTGCTGATCAGGGCCCAGAGAAAGCACAAAGACCAAGCAGCAGTACCAACTGCTATCCAGAAGATCTGCCTACGATCCAGTAGATCCAGCTGCAGACCAGCAGCTCCAGCTGCTACCCAGCAGATCCAACTACTGTCCAGCAGATCCAGATGCTAACGAGCAGATCCAACTGCTAACCAGCAGAATCAATTGCAAACAAGTAAATCCAGCTGCTATCCAGCAGATCCAAGAGCAGACCAGCAGATCCAACCGCAGACCAGCAAGTCCAAGTGCTAAGCAGCTGCGCACTGTGCTCAGCATTATGGTATCATGTGACATCACAGGGTACGGAGCAGCCCCGGCCCAATGGCGGCACTGCCCTGGCCCAGCCCCAGCCTTGCTCCGCACTGCTGCCCTTCACAGCAGCAGCTCCAGCCCACTGAGATGTGGTTTGTTTGCCCCTCTTCCGCTGAATCCAGGACTCTTCCTTCCACTTCAGCCTGTCTCAGGGCCTCTGACCAGCACAGCTTGCTTCAGCAGTGCTCCCCGGTTGCGGGTTGAAGGCAGGCTGGGATGGCAGTATTAAAAACATTCTGTTAGCATCCATCTGCTGCTGTGTGTTCTTCACCAATGGAACTGTGCCTCTGCTGGGTGTCAGGCCGTAAATCAGCCGGCTTGTGAGGCCAACAGGCGTGCCTGAGCCATGTGGGGGGCCAGGAATTCCGCGCCCCTTGTCTTGAGGAGCTCTATCCCTCATCTCTGCTCTGCACAGCGTTTGCTCTGTGCCAGGGGCCAGCAGTGTGGCTGCTCTCAGCCTTTCCCCACAACTGTCAGCGTTCTGATCATTTTCTGACCCACGAGGACACTGAGCGGAGCAGAGGTTGGGCACCTGTGGGCTCTGCGCTGTGGTGTGAGCCAGCAGCCACTCAGGCCCGCGCCATCCTTTGATCAGACTACTGATGAGGGATGAGGGAGAGAACTGGAAATGAAATGGCACGAGTGGGAAGAAATAAAAAACACCTGCCAAGACACAATACAAAGAAGGAAACCAAAGCACAATGATTCCACTACGTGGAGCCCCAGTGCACTTACTCAGCTCAATCCATCTGCACATGTCAATAAACAGTTTGTGTTTCCTCACAGCCCAATCCAACCTTATCTGGCCTAATTTATCCCTCAGCCGGAACAGTGATGAGTCATAAACCTTTGTTTAACTAATCGCTTATTAATTGTAAGAAGGCAAGTGCATCTTCAGAAGCTGTGTCACAGTGGGTTAGAGGCACAGGAGCCCTCTCACAGTGGCAGGCAGTACTACAGCAGCCGCCATGTTGCTGCCGTGTCACGGTGTAAGTGGTGCGTTGGTGGCAGCCATGTGGCTGCAGTGTCACTGTTGTTCCATGGCAGGCACCATGACTCGAAGGCAGAAGAGCTCAGGGCAGCTGCCTGCCAAAGAACCAAACTCTCTTGATGCTCCATCCTGGTGTCTGTGTTTCCTCAGACAGCGAGCAGAAATAAAGTCAGAAGCAAAGGGGCTATTTTGGCCAACTGCACGGACTCTATGACTGATCCAGAGGTGAAAATCATACTCTGATAGGGCTCTTCCAGGGGCGGAGGCAGGGAGGAAACGCATTGGTTATACCTACATGAAGAGTAGAGACCTCGATTACTCTTGGAATTGAAAATGGACCAAATACAGGATAAATATTAGGTGTTTCAATGCTGATCTGATTTTAAATAAGGGTTTGAAATAGTCAGTGCTTATTGCTGTTGTGTAATTATTAAATCTTTCCCCTCCTGTCCTGCAGGCTGTTTTGAAGAAATTAAAGTTAGTCAGTCGAAATGATAGTGTTAATCTCTGAAAACACTTTTTTGCTATTTGGTGTATGGAGTGGAATTACCAGGTCACAGTCTGAACCAATGGTTGAGTGCAAGGTGTCAAGGTGTGGCTAATGTAGGGAGCTTAGGTGCAAAGCATGGAGGTTGAGCCAGGAACCACCCCTCCTCACCCTCATGAGGGTTAGCAGTTGGGGGAGCTGCATCTTTCTTGGAGGTGACTGCACTCTGAGCTGTCACTGCTTGTTGGTAGAATTGAGCCAGTTTTCCTCCTTTTTTCTCTGCTATTGCTCTGTACTGTTTGCATCCCATTATAGAGCACTGTCATCCTCATCTTTGGCCACACAGTGTACTTTGTGATTTATTTATTTATTTATTTATTAAGTAAGTAGGAAGGCTAGCGAGGCGAGGGAAATGATTGTGCTCCTCTGCTCTGCCCTTTTGAGGCCCCAGGCAAAGTTTGGAATGAAAGTCTGCAGCTCCTGTGCTCAAGAAGGGTGTGGAGCAATTAGAAAGGGTTAGGAGAGTGCCTTGATGGTGCAGAGAGGACTGGAGTACGTCTCCTGTAAAGACTGAGGGAGTTTGGCTTGTTTCTTCCTGGCGAAGAGGAGGCTCTGGGGAGATCTCATTGTGGTCTTCCAGTTCTTGAAGGGTGCTTGTAATCAGCGGAGACTGACTTTTTACATGGTTTGATCGTGACAGGAAATGGGAGAAGGTCTTTAAACTAAAAGAGGAGAAATTTAGGCAGGATGTTAGGAAAAAGTTCTTTACTCAGAGAGTGGCAAGGCACTGGCTCAGAGTCTCAGAGAAGTTGTGGATACCCTGCTGTCTCACTCCAATTTATAGCAGGGAAAGGAGGCTCTCTTAATATGCGTATGCCTGACAGTGAGATTAAGAAATAGTGGGTCAAATGTTAGAAAAACCAGTTAATTGAGAATCCTAGTGCTTTAGGGAGTTTGGAAGGGAGGGTAGGAAATAAAAGGAAGAAGTCTGTAGAAAGCAAGATATAGTCCCCCCCATGTTATTCCAGCATTGCTCATAGGTCAGATGCTGATCTTCAGTAGTGGTGGGTCTTTGGGCGTTTTTGTTCGGTTGACAGTGACAGTGACTCTGGTCACCCTTTCCAATGGCAGTACAAACTTTGTAATGGGAAAGAGCTCCAAAGAAATACTTTCAAATGTAAAATTGTCCTTATAGTGATGCCACGTGGTAACACCCATGTCTCATCTCCTAGTTAAGTCAGAGTCTTATCACAAGAAAGGCTTTGGAAAGCAAGCTTTGAGCCAAAAACAAAGAAGGGTTCAGACACCCATCCCTTGAGGTGTTTGCGTCTTGACTGGATGGGGCTCTGGGCAGCCTGATGTGGTGGGTGGCAGCCCTGCCTACAGCAGGGGCTAGGAGCTTGATGGTCTTTAGGGTTCCTGCCAACCCTAGCCTTTCTATGTTTCTGTGCTACTGTAAACTTAATTGAATTTCTGGTTACATGGAAAAATGATCTTTGCATCCCTGTTCCCTGGTGAGAATTCCTGGTGCCAGAGTCCGTACTGTCCTACCCATTGTCACTTCTCCCTGGGCACTGGCTTGGATGTTTCTCCATACTCTGCAGCAATGGTCTCCAGGCTGTTTTGACTGAACGCCCTGGAAAAGCACTGCTGTATAGAGCTGCGTGTCTTGTTGAGATGAGGGGAGGCTGCTGTTGTTACTCATGTTTTAATAACTGGAGTCCAAATATTAGGAATCGGTAAGAGACAGAAGCCCGTACGTTGTCTGTGAACCATTAATCAGGCAGTGGTGAGAAAGTGTTTAATTGGAGTGCTTCAAACCCAGAAAGCTGTTGCCACAGTAGAAAGAGTTCAGCAGAGGATGACAGAGTGAGTAAACTTCTGAAGAGACTGACTCGTGAAGATCAGGATGTAGATGTGTGTTTGACCAGCAAGGTGGCCGTTGCATGGAGAGGCCCAGGAACTACAAGTAGCAGGAACAGAACCCTGAGAAACGCAGGAAGGGTGAGGTTGCATCGGAATGTAAAAAGGAGATTTGGTGATCTGTAGTCTAGTTTTCCAGTTGTGCTGATTGTTTCACTTAGTATTTGAAACTACTGATGAATTTTGAGTGCACTACTCCCATTAATGTGAAAGGAACTGGGTATGCAGCTCATAATCATTAATTACTGCCACCAGTATGGTGGCAGAACTTATGGAGGAGGTTGAGAGGTTAAGGAGCATCAGAGAGCATGAGCAGGAGATAGATTTGTGGTGTGACTCTCTGTGAAAAAGATGTTGTGGTGATACTCGTGAGACAGAGGTGGACCCCCTGCCCTGCCACTGCTGAGTAGAGGGGTGGAAACAGGTCCAGGCTCAGCCATGTAGGCAACCGCCATCACGACCAATCTCAATTCCCCAGGAACCTTGTTGAAGTAGGTTTGAGGCCCTGGAACTCGAGGGAAAGGTGAGCAAGGGTGTGGTTGGAGTTTTGCCTATATGGTTGTCTTGAGTGAAGCAGCTGACTCCATGCCTCAAGACTGCCTCCACCCGGAAGAAAAGGGTTGTTGTTGTAGGCGACTCCCTGCTGAGAGGAGCAGAAGGCCCTAGTTGTTGGCCTGACCCTACCAGCAGGGAAGTGTGCTGCCTCCCCAGGGCACAGGTCAAGGATATTTCTAGGGGATGTCCTGGTCTGCTTTGCCCCCCTGATTATTATCCCTTATTGATAGTTCAGGCTGGAAGTGATGAAGTCACTGAAAAAAAGCTTGAGAGCTATCAAAATAGACAAACACAAGAATTTTGGATCTTTTTGTCCACAGGGCAATTTACCGGGCACCTGGCATGATGTCTGTAGATGGAACTCGCTTGTCTCCAAGAGGTGAGAGGATTCCAGCCCAGGAACTGCTGGGACTCATGGAAAGATGAGGACCACTGGGGATGTGTGTTTGAGGGTAGTTTGAGGGACTGGACTATCCATGCCCAAGCAATCTGAGGCTGAGACTGATCTATGCAATGTGGTTTCTTTGCATCTTTGTGAGCAGAATAGAAGCAATATGGAGTTTTTTGTTTGTTTGTTTTCTCTATTCAGGTAGTGGCTTGGTACGCTCTTCTCTACCAGAATGGAAGGAAGGGAGAGTGAGAACAGGAACTTGCTATAACTGGTGCAGAGAAGAAGAGGGCTGACAAAACTTCATTAAGAGGTACCTTATATTGATAGTGTGTACTTTGTAATTAGAGCATTGTGCCATGCTGACTTTGTTAGTGAATTCTTTCAAGTGAGTATCTTGGAATGCAATATTTGAAAAGGTATAGAATTCTGTAAATGAGAACCTGCAAGCAGGCTCCCAGTCCCAAACTCTGGCTATGAATGCATTCACCACCCAGAAGGACCTTGATAAACACAAAAAGTGGACCCTCTTTTGTGATCCTAATCAGGTTCAACAAAGCAAAGTGCAAGGTTTTGCACTTGCGTAGAGGTAATCCCAGATATGCATATGTTTGTATGCAGATATGCATACAAACTGGGAGCGGAATCCTTAGAGAGTAGCCCTGCTACTGAGGGGTCCTGGTTAATGAAAAACTTCCATGAGCCAGCAGTGTGTGCTTGCGGCCCAGAATGACTGTTGTGTCCTGGGCTGCATCAGAAGAGGGGAAGCCAGCAGGGCGAGGGAGGGGATTGTCCCCCTCTACCTGGGGGACAATTGTGAGGCCCCATCTGGAGGACTGTGTCCAAGCCTGGGGCCAGCAACTCAGAGAAATTGTGGAGCTTCTGGAGGGGGTCCAGAGGAAGACTGTGAAGATGATCACAGGGCTGGAGCAGCTGTCTTAGGAAGCAAGGTTGAGGGAGTTGGGCTTGTTCAGCATGGAAAGGGCAGACCTCATTATGACCTTCCAAAATTTAGAAGAGGTTTTAGAAACACATGGGAAAGCAACATTTTAGAAGAGTAGTGGTTGATAGAACAAGGACAATGGAATTTGATTAGATGTGAGGGGTAGTTGTTTTACTGAGAAGGTGGTGAGGTGCTGGAACATGCTGCCCAGAGAAGGTGTATGTGCCTTGTCCCTGGAGGTGTTCAAGTCGATGAGGGATGGGGCCATGAGCAAACAGACACAGCAAGTGATAAAGTGCAGGGCAACTTTGCCCATAGTGACAGAGATGGAACATGACGATCCTTGAGGTCCTTTCTAAACCAAGCCATGCTATTGTAAAAGAAAGACAACGCAGTAGAGTTTTGTAAACAAAAGGCTATTGAAAATTTATTGGGGAGAAGCAGGTGGTGTACTCTGTTACAAGGTGAGCCAGGTGGCGTACTCTATTCCCAAGAGAGCCAGGCAGTGTGGTGTATTCCAAAGAGAGCCAGTTGGTCTGGTATACTCCAAACTGAGCCAAGCAGCAAAGTATATTCCAAGGAGAGCCAGCCTGCGTAGTACACTTCGAGGAGAGCCACCCTGCATGGTATATTCCCAGGAGAGGCAGCCTGCATGGTACATTCCAAGCAGAGCCAGCCTGCATGGTATGTTGCAAAGAGAGCCGGGCGTTGTGATATACTCCAAAAGGATCCAGGCCGTGTGGTGTATTCCAAAAGGAGGCAGGCGTCTTCGTATATTCCATAAACAAGGCAGATGGTGCTGTATATTCCATGATTGAAACAGATTGCATAGTCTATTCCACACCAGTGCCAGGCCACGTTGTCTCTTCCGAAGCAGACGCAGGAGGCGTAGTGTGTGCCATAGCAGAACCAGGCGGCGTAGTATTTTCCACAGTAGGCGAAGGTGGGGTAGTATTTTCCATAAAAGAGGTAGGTCACATAGTATACTCCAGGATGAGACAGGTAGCATAGTATATTTCAAGTAAAAGAAGGCAGCGCTGTATAGCCCGAGAATGGGCAGGCGGCACAGTATAGTCCATGAAGAGGCAGATGACATCATGTATTCCAAGAAGGTGCGCAAGGTGTAGTATATTCCAAAAAGCGGCAGGCGGTGTAATATTCTCCAAAGAAGATGCAGGCGGTATAGTCTATTCCAAATACGAGGCACGTGGCGTAGGGTATTCCAAAGAAGATACAGGTGGCACAGGATATTCCAAAGAACCTGCAGGTGGTATACTTTATTCCACAGAAGTTGCAGGTAGGATAGTATGATCCACAGAAGATGCAGGCAGCAGACTATATTCAAAAGAAGCTGCAGGCGGCATAGTTGTTTCCAAGCAGAGACAGGTGATGTAGAAGATTCCAAGAAGAGGTGGACAGCACAGGATATTCCAACAATGAGGCTGGCAGTGAAGAACATTCCAAAAAAGAGGCAGGCAGCATAGTAGATTCCAGAAAAGAGACAGACAGCGCAGTAGATTCCAAAATAGAGGCGAGCAGTGTAGTACATTCCAAGAGCCAGGCAGCGCAGTAGTCTCCAAGAAGAGCGAGGTGGTGTAGACGATTGCAGGAAGAGGCAGGCAACGTAGTAGGTTACAAGAAGAGGCAGGCAGCGTAGTAGATGCCATGAAGAGGCAGGTGGCATCGTAGACTGCCAGAAGAGCCAGGCGGCAGGCAGCAGCCCTGTCACAGTATCAAGCATTGCTTGAGCATCTACCATGTCACTGCTGTGTCTCTATATTCACAGAATAGGCAGTAGTATTGCAACAGAGCCATGCTCAGGGCAGCTGCCTGTCAGAAAGCCAGCCCAGGGGGGAGCCTTTTTCTAGTGTTTGTTTCCAAAACCACACAGAAATAAAGCGAGAAGCAAAAGGCCATGGAGGACCTTTTTAGGCCCCAGTGCTGTATCCATTACTTACCCACAGGTGAAAATGATACTGATAGAGGTCTTAGAGGGGAAGGAGCTGGGGGGAAGTGCATTGGTTACCCCGACATAAAGGGGAGAGAAAGAGACCTTGTGTTTCCTTGGACTTAAATTTGAACAAAGTTTTGGACAAATTGTTGGGACTTCCTTCAAAATCGTCATCCCGGAGAAGGGATGATGGTAAGTTTTGTACTCGCTCTTCAACCGTGCCCTACGCTACTGCAATACACGATGGATCCTTGCAATTTAAGGTTTTACTGGAGGGGTTATTTTCTCTTTTAAGAAAGTACCTGACATTACAAAGATGCGTACCGCCTTGGCCTCTAACGACTGGGCCCAAGAAGAACCTTGTTTTGCATTGCCCTCACTTTCCTACATACAAGGACTCTCAGAGGAACAGAGGCTGGGCTCCACTGGCTCAATGCGGCTCAGCAGCACAGCACCCTTTCCCCTGGCTCCTCAGATGTGATGAGGGAGAGAACTGGAAAAGAAGTAGACCCTATGGTCTGACATATGAACTATTTCCCACAAAAGAAGAGGAAAATGGTGACTACAACACAGCTACTCACCAGTCACTAGCTGATGTACAGCCATAAATACTGCTGATCAGGGCCCAGAGAAAGCACAAAGACCAAGCAGCAGCACCAACTGCTGAATAGCAGACCTGCTTACGATCCAGTAGATTCAGCTGCAGACCAGCAGCTCCAGCTGCTATCCAGCAGATCCAGATGTTAACGAGCAGATCCAACTGCTAACCAGCAGAATCAATTGCAGACTAGCAAATCCAACTGCTAACCAGCAGATCCAAGAGCAGACCAGCAGATCCAACCGCAGACCAGCAAGTCCAAGTGCTAAGCAGCTGCGCACTGTGCTCAGCATTATGGTATCACGTGACATCACAGAGTACGGAGCAGCCCCGGCCCAATGGCGGCACTGCCCTGGCCCAGCCCCAGCCTTGCTCCGCACTGCTGCCCTTCACAGCAGCAGCTCCAGCCCACTGAGATGTGGTTTGTTTGCCCCTCTTCCGCTGAATCCAGGACTCTTCCTTCCCCCTCAGCCTGTCTCAGGGCCTTTGACCAGCACAGCTTGCTTCAGCAGTGCTCCCCGGTTGCGGGTTGAAGGCAGGCTGGGATGGCAGTATTAAAAACATTCTGTTAGCATCCATCTGCTGCTGTGTGTTCTTCACCAATGGAACTGTGCCTCTGCTGGGTGTCAGGCGGTAATTCAGCCGGCTTGTGAGGTCAACAGGCGAGCCTGAGCCATGTGGGGGGCAAGGAATTCCGCGCCCCTCGTCTTGAGGAGCTCTATCCCTCATTTCTGCTCTGCACAGCATTTGCCAAGACAGAATACAAAGAAGGAAACCAAAGCACAATCATTACACTGCATGGAGCCCCAGTGCACTTACTCAGCTCTGTCCATCTGCACATGTCAATAAACTGTTTGTGTTTCTTCACAACCCAATCCAACCTTATCTGGCCTAATTTACCCCTCAGCCGGAACAGTGATGAGTCATAAACTTTTGTTTAACTAATCGCTTCTTAACTGTAAGAAGGCAAGTGCATCTTCAGAAGCTGTGTCACAGTGGGTTAGAGGCACAGGAGCCCTCTCACAGTGGCAGGCAGTACTGCAGCAGCCGCCATGTTGCTGCCGTGTCACGGTGTAAGAGGTGCGTTGGTGGCAGCCATGTGGCTGCAGTGTCACTATTGTTCCATGGCAGGCACCATGACTCGAAGGCAGAAGAGCTCAGGGCAGCTGCCTGCCAAAGAACCAAACTCTCTTGATGCTCCGTCCTGGTGTCTGTGTTTCCTCAGACAGCGAGCAGAAATAAAGTCAGAAGCAAAGGGGCTATTTTGGCCATATGCACGGACTCTATGACTGATCCAGAGGTGAAAATCATACTCTGATAGGGCTCCTCCAGGGGCGGAGGCAGGGAGGAATTGCATTGGTTATACCTACATGAAGGGTAGAGACCTCGATTACTCTTGGAATTGAAAATGGACCAAATACAGGATAAATACTAGGTATTTCAATGCTGATCTGATTTTAAATAAGTGTTTGAAATATTCAGTGCTTATTTCTGTTGTGTAATTATTAAATCTTTCCCCTCCTGTCCCACAGGCTGTTTTGAAGAAATTAAAGTTGAGCCAGTTTTTCTCCTTTTTTATCTGCTATTGCTCTGTACTGTTTGCATCCCGTTATAAAGCACTGTCATCCTCATCTTTGGCCACACAGTGTACTTTGTGATTTCTTTCTTTATTTATTTATTAAGTAAGAAGGCTACAGATACAGCAAGTGATAAAGTCTAAGAGCGCCCTCCCTTGGCGCTCTTAGAAAGTTAACTAGATCGGCCAAGGGGGAGCAGGAGCTATGGCGAGCCGTTAACACCTCGTTGGGGCCTATTGATTCCGAGGGGGAGGAGGAGAAGACTCAGCAACGGGAGCTAGGTGATCGAGAGGAGACAAAAGAGGGAGACTCAGAAGAAGAGGTAAAGAAACAAAGGGCCTCAGTAGCTGAGGAGAAAACCCCATTATTAGCCCCGTTACAGATTCCAACAGCCCCCTCCGCTTCCCCCATGGGACATTTGAAGTGGGGTGAGGATAAGTCGGGAGGGCTGTGGGCTATGGGGGGGCGAGGGTTTATCTATTTTCCGGGGGAGAAACCTCCAGGACTGGTGGCGGACGCGGCTGCCCCTATTCAGCCGCCTGTGTTCTCCGCTATGCCACCCCCGTACCCTCAACAAAAGGTCTCTGAGGAAACAGCGAGGAGAGGGGAGGCAGAACGGAGTGGTGCCGGGGAGTCCTCGACTAGCGAGGAGGAGGCAGACTTTGAAACGGAGTTAACGCAGATAAAAAAGCTGTTAGCCTCAGGTAGTGAGGCATCCTCGGGCTCTCAAAGTAAAGCTGCGAGCGATCGAGATCTGGGGAGGGAAGCAGCCGAGGTTGCTGAACGATGGACCATCAAGGCACAAGAATGCATTCTGACCGGGTGCGATCTGATCCCTGAGATAAATGCTCGTAAGTTTGTGTTATTCAGTGCTAGTAGGCTGCAGAGCTGGGGGTCTCCGGGTCTGCATAGACATTGTTGGTTTGTTGACCCCATACGACCCTGGAGTTTCTGGTGGATACTGCTGCAGACGTTGCCACACTCCCATTGTGATCTTGTCCTGGAGAGTGGCCGCTGGAGCCAACGGTGCAGTTTGTTGGAGGGGTGGTCGGGACGGTGTCTGGGGTTGTGGGGGTCAATCAGTGTGCTGGTGCTGCTTGCTGCATGGCTGCGGTTGGTCTGTGTGCCGCTGCTGAAGTGTCACGTGGGCGGTTCCAGCAGTCAGCATGGTCACTACGCAGGATGTTTTACATTTCAGTTGTTGTTGCACAGGTTTGAGACCAAATAAGGTTCGGCAGATGGATGTCACGGGTTTCCCAGAGTTTGGGTGTTTCCATCACTTGCATGTCACAATTGACACATGCAGTGGTTTTCTCTGGGCTGTGGCACAATCTGGACAGACTGCCATGCAGTGCATAAGAGTGTTGCGCATGGCTGTCTCTGTCATGGGTGCAACTCAGGAGTTAAAGACTGACAATGGCCCAGGATATAGAAGTGCATGTTTTGGACACTGGTGTACAGCTTGGGGCATTAAGCATACCTTTGGTATTCCTGGCAACAGCACTGGCCAGGCTATTGTGGAGCGTGCACATCAGACCTTGAAGGGGCGTCTTCGTGCGCTTAAAGAGGGGGGAGGGCTGGAGGGGCTTGAGCTGTGCCCACATGCTCTCCACCTGTGTGCACTGTTTAGTTTAAATCATCTGGAGAATCGGATGGGAGACCATCAGCTGACTGAACGGACTCCAATAGGTCAGGTCCTGATCAGACCTGACGGAGGGTCATGGCTCCCAGACCCTATGCCACTCATTGTCATGGGCAGGGGATACGCCTGTGTCGGGACCCCAAGTGGGCCCCGCTGGCTGCCGGCATGTTGGGTTAAGCCGGCACCAAACATTGAGCCATCCTGCGCACTGTGAGGATCCAAACATTTCAGCACCGGTTTTGGTCAACGTCTCCTTGGTTAATGTCTGCAGTGCAGCCAGTGATTTGATGTCAACACTGGCCAGCAGCTTGCTGGTAATGGCACATGAGACAGCGTTGCTCCCAGTGTGCCTGAAGGTCCAAACTGGGAATCTAGCCTTCATGCCGGACTGATAGTTCGTGAGCGGGGGAGACCTTGTTCCTAAATAATCCCCCAGCAGTGGACATTTGGAATGACTCTGCACAACCAATATGTATTTGTCTTGTTATTTGGTTATGGAGTGTGACATTTGTAATGCACACTGGACTGAACTGGAATGCCATGAAGATTCTGTACAATAGTGTTACATTGAACTTGGAAAAACTGTAACTCCATTGTGCACTGTGCTGTTATCTCGAACTTGAATGCATTGTTCTTTTCAAGTTGACTAGGTGTTGCCATACAGCATTTCAAAAACTATTAGACAGATAGCTGTTGTTATGTGTTATCAGGTTTGTAGGCACTGCAGCTGCATCTCTTTGGTATGTTATTGTGACAGCTTAATTGTTCTTTGCATATGTTTAATGTTTGATTTGTTTGCAGAATAGCCTTAAATGTGAGAATCACCTTTGGGGTAACAGGCAGTACGCGGGGGAACCTTTACAGGGGCTGGCAGATGATAAAGAGGGGGGAGATGTTGGGTATTGGGTAGGTGGTGCCTGTGTGCACCTGGGGTGGAGTCAGGGAGGTCATGAGTGTCACACAGGGGCGGTCACCTGGACCACTATATAGGGTTTGTTGTGAGGCATTAAACTTGTACTTTCGGCGTTACGCACTGTGTGTGAGTCTCGTCTGTTCCCCGTGCGCTGAGGCACGGTACTTTCACGCGGCAGCCTTAATTTGTTGCTGGATCGGGAGGGGACATAAATTGCAGGGCAACTTTGCCCATAGTGGCACAGTTGGAACTTGACGATCCTTGAGGTCCTTTCTAAACCAAGCCATGCTATGGTAAAAGAAAGACAACGCAGTAGAGTTTTGTAAACAAAAGGCTATTGCAAATTTATTGGGGAAAAGCAGGTGGTGTACTCTGTTACAAGGTGAGCCAGGTGGAGTACTCTATTCCCAAGAGAACCAGGCAGTGCGGTGTATTCCAAAGAGAGCCAGTTGGTCTGGTATACTCCAAACAGAGCCAAGCAGCAAAGTATATTCCAAGGAGAGCCAGCCTGCGTGGTATACTCAAAGGAGAGCCACCCTGCATGGCATATTCCCAGGAGAGGCAGCCTGCATGGTACATTCCAAGCAGAGCCAGCCTGCATGGTATGCTGCAAAGAGAGCCGGGCGTTGTGAAATACTCCAAAAGGATCCAGGCCGTGTGGTGTATTCCAAAAGGAGGCAGGCGTCTTCGTATATTCCATAAACAAGGCAGATGGTGCTGTATATTCCATGATTGAAACAGATTGCATAGTCTATTCCACACCAGTGCCAGGCCACGTTGTCTCTTCCAAAGCAGACGCAGGAGGCGTAGTGTGTGCCATAGCAGAACCAGGCGGCGTAGTATTTTCCACAGAAGGCGCAGGTGGGGTAGTATCTTCCATAAAAGAGGTAGGTCGCATAGTATACTCCAGGATGAGACAGGTAGCATAGTATATTTCAAGTACAAGAAGGCAGCGCTGTATAGCCCGAGAATGGGCAGGCGGCACAGTATAGTCCATGAAGAGGCAGATGACATCATGTATTCCAAGAAGGTGCGCAAGGTGTAGTATATTCCAAAAAGCGGCAGGCGGCGTAATATACTCCAAAGAAGATGCAGGCGGTATAGTCTATTCCAAATACGAGGCACGTGGCGTAGGGTATTCCAAAGAAGATACAGGTGGCACAGGATATTCCAAAGAACCTGCAGGTGGTGTACTTTATTCCACAGAAGTTGCAGGCAGGATAGTATGATCCACAGAAGATGCAGGCAGCAGACTATATTCAAAAGAAGCTGCAGGCGGCGTAGTTGTTTCCAAGCAGAGACAGGTGATGTAGAAGATTCCAAGAAGAGGTGGACAGCACAGGATATTCCAACAATGAGGCTGGCAGTGAAGAACATTCCAAAAAAGAGGCAGGCAGCATAGTAGATTCCAGAAAAGAGACAGACAGCGCAGTAGATTCCAAAATAGAGGCGAGCAGTGTAGTACATTCCAAGAGCCAGGCAGCGCAGTAGTCTCCAAGAAGAGCGAGGTGGTGTAGACGATTGCAGGAAGAGGCAGGCAACGTAGTAGGTTACAAGAAGAGGCAGGCAGCGTAGTAGATGCCATGAAGAGGCAGGTGGCATCGTAGACTGCCAGAAGAGCCAGGCGGCAGGCAGCAGCCCTGTCACAGTATAAAGCATTGCATGAGCATCTACCATGTCACTGCTGTGTCTCTATATTCACAGAATAGGCAGTAGTATTGCAACAGAGCCATGCTCAGGACAGCTGCCTGTCAGAAAGCCAGCCCAGGGGGGAGCCTTTTTCTAGTGTTTGTTTCCAAAACCACACAGAAATAAAGCGAGAAGCAAAAGGCCATGGAGGACCTTTTTAGGCCCCAGTGCTGTATCCATTACTAACCCACAGGTGAAAATGATACTGATAGAGGTCTTAGAGGGGAAGGAGCTGGGGGGAAGTGCATTGGTTACCCCGACATAAAGGGGAGAGAAAGAGACCTTGTGTTTCCTTGGACTTAAATTTGAACAAAGTTTTGGCCAAATTACTGGGACTTCCTTCAAAATCGTCATCCCGGAGAAGGGATGATGGTAAGTTTTGTACTCGCTCTTCAACCGTGCCCTACGCTACTGCAATACACGATGGATCCTTGCAATTTAAGGTTTTACTGGAGGGCTTATTTTCTCTTTTAAGAAACTACCTGACATTACAAAGATGTGTACCGCCTGGGCCTCTAACGACTGGGCCCAAGAAGAACCTTGTTTTGCATTGCCCTCACTTTCCTACATACAAAGACTCTCAGAGGAACAGAGGCTGGGCTCCACTGGCTCAATGCGGCTCAGCAGCACAGCACCCTTTCCTCTGGCTCCTCAGATGTGATGAGGGAGAGAACTGGAAAAGAAGTAGACCCTATGGTCTGACATATGAACTATTTCCCACAAAAGAAGAGGAAAATGGTGACTACAACACAGCTACTCACCAGTCACTAGCTGATGTACAGCCATAAATACTGCTGATCAGGGCCCAGAGAAAGCACAAAGACCAAGCAGCAGCACCAACTGCAGAATAGCAGACCTGCCTACGATCCAGTAGATCCAGCTGCAGACCAGCAGTTCCAGCTGCTATTCAGCAGATCCAACTACTGTCCAGCAGATCCAGATGCTAACGAGCAGATCCAACTGCTAACCAGCAGAATCAATTGCAATCGAGCAAATCCAACTGCTAAGCAGCAGATCCAAGAGCAGACCAGCAGATCCAACCGCAGACCAGCAAGTCCAAGTGCTAAGCAGCTGCGCACTATGCTCAGCATTATGGTATCATGTGACATCACAGGGTACGGAACAGCCCCGGCCCAATGGCGGCACTGCCCTGGCCCAGCCCCAGCCTTGCTCCGCACTGCTGCCCTTCACAGCAGCAGCTCCAGCCCACTGAGATGTGGTTTGTTTGCCCCTCTTCCGCTGAATCCAGGACTCTTCCTTCCCCCTCAGCCTGTCTCAGGGCCTCTGACCAGCACAGCTTGCTTCAGCAGTGCTCCCCGGTTGCGGGTTGAAGGCAGGCTGGGATGGCAGTATTAAAAACATTCTGTTAGCATCCATCTGCTGCTGTGTGTTCTTCACCAATGGAACTGTGCCTCTGCTGGGTGTCAGGCGGTAATTCAGCCGGTTCGTGAGGCCAACAGGCGTGCCTGAGCCATGTGGGGGGCAAGGAATTCCGCGCCCCTCGTCTTGAGGAGCTCTATCCCTCATCTCTGCTCTGCACAGCATTTGCCAAGACAGAATACAAAGAAGGAAACCAAAGCACAATGATTACACTGCATGGAGCCCCAGTGCACTTACTCAGCTCTGTCCATCTGCACATGTCAATAAACAGTTTGTGTTTCTTCACAACCCAATCCAACCTTATCTGGCCTAATTTACCCCTCAGCCGGAACAGTGATGAGTCATAAACTTTTGTTTAACTAATCGCTTCTTAATTGTAAGAAGGCAAGTGCATCTTCAGAAGCTGTGTCACAGTGGGTTAGAGGCACAGGAGCCCTCTCACAGTGGCAGGCAGTACTGCAGCAGCCGCCATGTTGCTGCCGTGTCACGGTGTAAGAGGTGCGTTGGTGGCAGCCATGTGGCTGCAGTGTCACTATTGTTCCATGGCAGGCACCATGACTCGAAGGCAGAAGAGCTCAGGGCAGCTGCCTGCCAAAGAACCAAACTCTCTTGATGCTCCATCCTGGTGTCTGTGTTTCCTCAGACAGCGAGCAGAAATAAAGTCAGAAGCAAAGGGGCTATTTTGGCCAACTGCACGGATTCTATGACTGGTCCAGAGGTGAAAATCATACTCTGATAGGGCTCTTACAGGGGCGGAGGCAGGGAGGAAGCGCATTGGTTATACCTACATGAAGGGTAGAGACCTCGATTACTCTTGGAATTGAAAATGGACCAAATACAGGATAAATATTAGGTGTCTCAATGCTGATCTGATTTTAAATAAGTGTTTGAAATATTCAGTGCTTATTTCTGTTGTGTAATTATTAAATCTTTCCCCTCCTGTCCCGCAGGCTGTTTTGAAGAAATTAAAGTTGAGCCAGTTTTTCTCCTTTTTTATCTGCTATTGCTCTGTACTGTTTGCATCCCGTTATAAAGCACTGTCATCCTCATCTTTGGCCACTCAGTGTACATTGTGATTTCTTTCTTTATTTATTAAGTAAGAAGGCTACAGATACAGCAAATGATAAAGTCTAAGAGCGCCCTCCCTTGGCGCTCTTAGAAAGTTAACTAGATCGGCCAAGGGGGAGCAGGAGCTATGGCGAGCCGTTAACACCTCGTTGGGGCCTATTGATTCCGAGGGGGAGGAGGAGAAGACTCAGCAACGGGAGCTAGGTGATCGAGAGGAGACAAAAGAGGGAGACTCAGAAGAAGAGGTAAAGAAACAAAGGGCCTCAGTAGCTGAGGAGAAAACCCCATTATTAGCCCCGTTACAGATTCCAACAGCCCCCTCCGCTCCCCCCATGGGACATTTGAATTGGGGGTAAAATGAGTCGGGAGGGCTGTGGGCTATGGGGGGCCGAGGGTTTATCTATTTTCCGGGGGAGAAACCTCCAGGACTGGTGGCGGACGCGGCTGCCCCTATTCAGCCGCCTGTGTTCTCCGCTATGCCACCCCCGTACCCTCAACAAAAGGTCTCTGAGGAAACAGCGAGGAGAGGGGAGGCAGAACGGAGTGGCGCCGAGGAGTCCTCGACTAGCGAGGAGGAGGCAGACTTTGAAACGGAGTTAAGGCAGATAAAAAAGCTGTTAAGACTCAGGTAGTGAGGCATCCTCGTGCTCTCAAAGTAAAGCTGCGAGCGATCGAGATCTGGGGAGGGAAGCAGCCGAGGTTGCTGAACGATGGACCATCAAGGCACAAGAATGCATTCTGACCGGGTGCGATCTGATCCCTGAGATACATGCTCGTAAGTTTGTGTAATTCAGTGCTAGTAGGCTGCGGAGCTGGGGGTCTCCGGGTCTGCATAGACATTGTTGGTTTGTTGACCCCATACGACCCTGGAGTTTCTGGTGGATACTGCTGCAGACGTTGCCACACTCCCATTGTGATCTTGGCCTGGAGAGTGGCCGCTGGAGCCAACGGTGCAGTTTGTGGGAGGGGTGGTCGGGACGGTGTCTGGGGTTGTGGGGGGCAATCAGTGTGCTGGTGCTGCTTGCTGCATGGCTGCGGTTGGTCTGTGTGCCGCTGCTGAAGTGTCACGTGGGCGGTTCCAGCAGTCAGCATGGTCACTACGCAGGATGTTTTACATTTCAGTTGTTGTTGCACGTGATGTTGTACAGAATGGCCCAGGTTGCCATTCGGCAACACGTTTCCTGCAGGGGTGAACCCCAGATGTTTCACATTTCAGTTGTTGTTGCGTAGGTTTGAGACCAAATAAGGTTCGGCAGATGGATGTCACGGGTTTCCCAGAGTTTGGGTGTTTCCATCACTTGCATGTCACAATTGACACATGCAGTGGTTTTCTCTGGGCTGTGGCACAATCTGGACAGACTGCCGTGCAGTGCATAAGAGTGTTGCACATGGCTGTCTCTGTCATGGGTGCAACTCAGGAGTGAAAGACTGACAATGGCCCAGGATATAGAAGCGCATGTTTTGGACACTGGTGTACAGCTTGGGGCATTAAGCATACCTTTGGTATTCCTGGCAACAGCACCGGCCAGGCTATTGTGGAGCGTGCACATCAGACCTTGAAGGGCCGTCTTCGTGCGCTTAAAGAGGGGGGAGGGCTGGAGGGGCTTGAGCTGTGCCCACATGCTCTCCTCCTGTGTGCACTGTTTAGTTTAAATCATCTGGAGAATCGGATGGGAGACCATCAGCTGACTGAACAGACTCCAATAGGTCAGGTCCTGATCTGACCTGACAGAGGGCCATGGCTCCCAGACCCTATGCCACTCCTTGTCATGGGCAGGGGATACGCCTGTGTCGGGACCCCAAGTGGGCCCCGCTGGCTGCCGGCACGTTGGGTTAAGCCGGCACCAAACGATGAGCCATCCTGCGCACTGTGAGGATCCGAACATTTCAGCACCGGTTTTGGTCAACGTCTCCTTGGTTAATGTCTGCAGTGCAGCCAGTGATTTGACGTCAACACTGGCCAGCAGCTTGCTGGTAATGGCACATGAGACAGCGTTGCTCCCAGTGTGCCTGAAGGTCCAAACTGGGAATCTAGCCTTCATGCCGGACTGATAGTTCGTGAGCGGGGGAGACCTTGCTCCTAAATAATCCCCCAGCAGTGGACATTTGGAATGACTCTGCACAACCAATATGTATTTGTCTTGTTATTTGGTTATGGAGTGTGATATTTGTAATGCACACTGGACTGAACTGGAATGCCATGAAGATTCTGTACAATAGTGTTACATTGAACTTGGAAAAACTGTAACTCCATTGTGTACTGTGCTGTTATCTTGAACTTGAATGCATTGTTCTTTTCAAGTTGACTAGGTGTTGCCATACAGCTTTTCAAAAATTGTTAGGCAGATAGCTGTTGTTATGTGTTTTCAGGTTTGTAGGCACTGCAGTTGCATCTCTTTGGTATGTTATTGTGACAGCTTAATTGTTCTTTGCATATGTTTAATGTTTGATTTGTTTGCAGAATAGCCTTAAATGCGAGAATCACCTTTGGGGTAACAGGGAGTACGCAGGGGAACCTTTACAGGGGCTTGCAGATGATAAAGAGGGGGGAGATGTTGGGTATTGGGTAGGTGGTGCCTGTGTGCACCTGGGGTGGAGTCAGGGAGGTCACGAGTGTCACAGAGGGGCGGTCACCTGGACCACTATATAGGGTTTGTTGTGAGGCATTAAACTTGTACATTCGGTGTTACGCACTGTGTGTGAGTCTCGTCTGTTCCCCGTGCGCTGAGGCACGGTACTTTCACACGGCAGCCTTAATTTGTTGCCGGATCAGGAGGGGACATAAAGTGCAGGGCAACTTTGCCCATAGTGGCACAGTTGGAACTTGACGATCCTTGAGGTCCTTTCTAAACCAAGCCATGCTATGGCAAAAGAAAGAAAACGCAGTAGAGTTTTGTAAACAAAAGGCTATTGCAAATTTATTGGGGAGAAGCAGGTGGTGTACTCTGTTACAAGGTGAGCCAGGTGGCGTACTCTATTCCCAAGAGAACCAGGCAGTGCGGTGTATTCCAAAGAGAGCCAGTTGGTCTGGTATACTCCAAACATAGCCAAGCAGCAAAGTATATTCCAAGGAGAGCCAGCCTGCGTAGTATACTCCAAGGAGAGGCAGCCTGCGTGGTACATTCCCAGGAGAGCCAGCCTGCATGGTATGTTGCAAAGAGAGCCCGGTGGTGTGATAAACTCCAAAAGGAGCCAGGCCGTGTGGTGTATTCCAAAAGAAGGCAGGCACCTTCATATATTCCATGAACGAGGCAGGTCGCGCTGTATATTCCATGAACATGGCTGGTTGTGATGTATATTCCATGAACGAGGCACGTCGTGCTATATATCCCATAAACGAGGCAAGTCGTGCTGTATATACCATGAACTAGGCAGGTCGTGCTGTATATTCCATGAACGAGGCAGGTTGTGCTGTATATTCCATGAACGTGGCTGGTTGTGCTGTATATTCCATGAACGATGCAGGTCGTGCTGTATATCCCATAAACGAGGCAAGTCGTGCTGTATATTCCATGAACGAGGCAGGTTGTGCTGTATATTCCATGAACGAGGCAGGTCGTGCTGTATATTCCATAAACGAGGCAGGTACTGCTGTATATTCCATAAACGAGGCAAGTCGTGCTTTATATTCCATAAACGCGGCAGGTACTGCTGTATATTCCATGAACGAGGCAGGTCATGCTGTATATTCCATAAACGAGGCAGGTCGTGCTGTATATTCCATAAACGAGGCAGGTCGTGCTGTATATTCCATGAACGAGGCAGGTCGTGCTGTATATTCCATGAAAGAGGCAGGTCGTGCTGTATATTCCATGAACGAGGCAAGTCGTGCTGTATATTCCATAAACGCGGCAGGTACTGCTGTATATTCCATAAACGAGGCAGGTCGTGCTGTATATTCCATAAACGAGGCAGGTCGTGCTGTATATTCCATGAACGCGGCAGGTACTGCTGTATATTCCATGAACGAGGCAGGTCATGCTGTATATTCCATAAACGAGGCAGGTCGTGCTGTATATTCCATGAACGAGGCAGGTCGTGCTGTATATTCCATGAAAGAGGCAGGTCGTGCTGTATATTCCATGAACGAGGCAGGTCGTGCTATATATTCCATGAACGAGGCAGGTCGTGCTGTATATTCCATAAACGAGGCAGGTCGTGCTGTATATTCCATAAACGAGGCAGGTCGTGCTGTATATTCCATAAACGAGGCAAGTCGTGCTTTATATTCCATAAACGAGGCAGGTCGTGCTGTATATTCCATGAACGAGGCAGGTCGTGCTGTATATTCCATGAATGAGGCAGGTCATGCTGTATATTCCATAAAAGAGGCATGTTGTGCTGTATATTCCATAAACGATGCAGGTCGTGCTGTATATTCCATAAACAAGGCAGGTCGTGCTGTGTATTCCATAAACGAGGCAGGTCGTGCTGTATATTCCATAAATGAGGCAGGTCATGCTGTATTCCAAACATGTGGCAGGTGGTGTAGGGTATTCCAAAGAAGATACAGGTGGCACAGGATATTCCAAATAACCTGCAGGTGGTGTACTTTATTCCACAGAAGCCACAGGCACAATAGTATATTCCACAGACGCTGCAGGCACAATACTATGTTAAAAAGAAGCTGCAGGCAGCATAGCCGTTTCCAAGCAAAGACAGGTGATGTAGAAGATTCCAAGAAGAGGTGGGCAGCACAGGATATTCCAACTACAAGGCTGACAGCATAGAATATTCCAAAAAAGAGGCAGGTAGCATAGTAGATTCCAGAAAAGAGACAGACAACACAGTAGATTCCAAAATAGAGATGAGCAATGTAGTAGACTCCAAAAGCCAGGCAGCGCAGTAGTCTCCAAGAAGAGCGAGGTGGTGGAGACAATTGCAGGAAGAGGCAGGCAATGTAGTAGGATACAAGAAGAGGCAGGCAGCGTAGTTGATGACAAGAAGAGGCAGGTGGCATCGTAGACTGCCAGAAGAGCCACAGAATAGGCAGTAGTATTGCAATAAATCCATGCTCAGGACAGGTGCCCATCAGAGAGCCAGCACAGGGGAGAGCCTTTTTCTAGTGTTGGTTTCCAAAACCACACAGAAATAAAGCGAGAAGCAAATGGCCATGGAGGACCTTTTTAGGCCCCAGTGCTGCATCCAATACTTACCCACAGGTGAAAATGATAATGATAGAGGTCTTAGAGGGGAAGGAGCTGGGGGGAAGTGCATTGGTTACCCCAACATAAAGGGGAGAGAAAGAGACCTTGTGTTTCCTTGGACTTAAATTTGAACAAAGTTTTGGACAAATTGTTGGGACTTCCTTCAAAATCGTCATCCCGGAGAAGGGATCTCTTGTACTCGCTCTTCAACCGTGCCCTACGCTACTGCAATACATGATGGATCCTTGCAATTTAAGGTTTTCCTGGAGGGGTTATTTTCTCATTTGAGAAAGTACCTGACTCTACAAAGATGCGTACCGCCTGGGCCTCTAACGACTGGGCCAAGAAGAACCTTGTTTTGCATTGACCTCACTTTCCTACATACAAGGACTCTCAGAGGAACAGAGGCTGGGCTCCACCGGCTCAATGCGGCTCAGCAGCACAGCACCCTTTCCCCTGGCTCCTCAGATGTGATGAGGGAGAGAACTGGAAAAGAAGTAGACCCTATGGTCTGACATATGAACTATTTCCCACAAAAGAAGAGGAAAATGGTGACTACAACACAGCTACTCACCAGTCACTAGCTGATGTACAGCCATAAATACTGCTGATCAGGGCCCAGAGAAAGCACAAAGACCAAGCAGCAGTACCAACTGCTATCCAGAAGATCTGCCTACGATCCAGTAGATCCAGCTGCAGACCAGCAGCTCCAGCTGCTACCCAGCAGATCCAAATACTGTCCAGCAGATCCAGATGCTAACCTGCAAATCCAACTGCTAACCAGCAGATCCAACTGCAAACGAGCAAATCCAGCTGCTAACCAGCAGATCCAACTGCAAACGAGCAAATCCAGCTGCTATCCAGCAGATCCAAGAGCAGACCAGCAGATCCAACCGCAAACCAGCAAGTCCAAGTGCTAAGCAGCTGCGCACTGTGCTCAGCATTATGGTATCACGTGACATCACAGGGTACGGAACAGCCCTGGCCCAATGGCAGCACTGCCCTTGCTCCGCACTGCTGCCCTTCACAGCAGCAGCTCCAGCCCACTGAGATGTGGTTTGTTTGCCCCTCTTCCGCTGAATCCAGGACTCTTCCTTCCTCCTCAGCCTGTCTCAGGGCCTCTGACCAGCACAGCTTGCTTCAGCAGTGCTCCCCGGTTGCGGGTTGAAGGCAGGCTGGGATGGCAGTATTAAAAACATTCTGTTAGCATCCATCTGCTGCTGTGTGTTCTTCACCAATGGAACTGTGCCTCTGCTGGGTGTCAGGCAGTAATTCAGCCGGCTTGTGAGGCCAACAGGCGAGCCTGAGCCATGTGGGGGGCAAGGAATTCCACGCCCCTCATCTTGAGGAGCTCTATCCCTCATTTCTGCTCTGCACAGCATTTGCCAAGACAGAATACAAAGAAGGAAACCAAAGCACAATGATTACACTGCATGGAGTCCCAGTGCACTTACTCAGCTCTGTCCATCTGCACATGTCAATAAACAGTTTGTGTTTCTTCACAACCCAATCCAACCATATCTGGCCTAATTTACCCCTCAGCCGGAACAGTGATGAGTCATAAACATTTGTTTAACTAATCGCTTATTAATTGTAAGAAGGCAAGTGCATCTTCAGAAGCTGTGTCACAGGGGGTTAGAGGCACAGGAGCCCTCTCACAGTGGCAGGCAGTACTGCAGTAGTCGCCATGTTGCTGCCGTGTCACGGTGTAAGAGGTGCGTTGGTGGCAGCCATGTGGCTGCAGTGTCACTGTTGTTCCATGGCAGGCACCATGACTCGAAGGCAGAAGAGCTCAGGGCAGCTGCCTGCCAAAGAACCAAACTCTCTTGATGCTCCATCCTGGTGTCTGTGTTTCCTCAGACAGCGAGCAGAAATAAAGTCAGAAGCACAGGGGCTATTTTGGCCAAATGCATGGACTCTATGAGGTGAAAATCATACTCTGATAGGGCTCTTACAGGGGGCGGAGGCAGGGAGGAAGCGCATTGGTTATACCTACATGAAGGGTAGAGACCTCGATTACTCTTGGAATTGAAAATGGACCAAATACAGGATAAATATTAGGTGTTTCAATGCTGATCTGATTTTAAATAAGTGTTTGAAATATTCAGTGCTTATTTCTGTTGTGTAATTATTAAATCTTTCCCCTCCTGTCCCGCAGGCTGTTTTGAAGAAATTAAAGTTAGTCAGTCGAAATGATAGTGTTAATCTCTGAAAACACTTTCTTCTTGCTGCTATTTGGTGTATGGAGTGGAATTACCAGGTCACAGCCTGAACCAATGGTTGAGTGCAAGGTGTCAAGGTGTGGCTAATGTAGGGAGCTTAGGTGCAAAGCATGGAGGTTGAGCCAGGATCCACCCCTCCTCACCCTCATGAGGGTTAGCAGTTGGGGGAGCTGCATCTTTCTTGGAGGTGACTGCACTCTGAGCTGTCACTGCTTGTTGGTAGAATTGAGCCAGTTTTCCTCCTTTTTTCTCTGCTATTGCTCCATACTGTTTGCATCCCATTATAAAGCACTGTCATCCTCATCTTTGGCCACACAGTGTACTTTGTGATTTCTTTCTCTCCTTTCTTTCTTTTCTTCTTTCTTTCTTTCTTTCTTTCTTTCTTTCTTTCTTTCTTTCTTTCTTTCTTTCTTTCTTTCTTTCTTTCTTTCTTTCTTTCTTTCTTTCTTTCTTTCTTTCTTTCTTTCTTTCTTTCTTTCTTTCTTTCTTTCTTTCTTTCTTTCTTTCTTTCTTTCTCTCTCTCTCTCTCTCTCTCTCTCTCTCTCTCTCTCTCTCTCTCTTCTTCTTTCTTTCTTTCTTTCTTTCTTTCTTTCTTTCTTTCTTTCTTTCTTTCTTTCTTTCTTTCTTTCTTTCTAAGTAAAAAGGCTAGCGGGTCGAGGGAAATGATTGTGCTCCTCTGCTCTGCCCTATTGAGGCCCCATGCAAAGTTCTGAATGCAAGTCTGCAGCTCCTGTGCTCAAGAGGGGTGTGGAGCAATTAGAAAGGGTTTGGAGAGTGCCTTGATGGTGCAGAGAGGACTGGAGTACGTCTCCTGTAAAGACTGAGGGAGTTTGGCTTGTTTCTTCCTGGAGAAGAGGAGGCTCTGGGGAGACCTCATTGTGGTCTTCCAGTACTTGAAGGGGGCTTGTAAGCAGGGGAGACTGACTTTTTACATGGTTTGATCGTGACAGGAAAAGGGGAGAAGGTCTTTAAACTAAAAGAGGAGAAATTTAGGCAGGATGTTAGGAAAAAGTTTCTTTACTCAGAGAGTGGCAAGGCACTGGCTCAGAGTCTCAGAGAAGTTGTGGATACCCCGCTGTCTCACTCCACTTTATAGCAGGGAGAGGAGGCTCTCTTAATATGTGTATGCCTGACAGTGAGATTAAGAAATAGTGGGTCAAATGTTAGAAAAAACAGTTAATTAAGAATCCTAGTGTTTTAGGGAGTTTGGAAGGGAGGGTAGGAAATAAAAGGAAGAAGTCTGTAGAAAGCAAGAGATAGTCCCCCTCCATGTTATTCCAGCATTGCTCATAGGTCAGATGCTGATCTTCAGTAGTGGTGGGTCTTTGGGCGTTTTTGTTCGGTTGACAGTGACAGTGACTCTGGTCACCCTTTTCCAATGGCAGTACAAACTCTGTTATGGGAAAGAGCTCCAAAGAAATACTTTCAAATGTAAAATTGTCCTTACAGTGATGCCACGTGGTAACACCCATGTCTCATCTCCTAGTTAAGTCAGAGTCTTATCACAAGAAAGGCTTTGGAAAGCAAGCTTTGAGCCAAAAAACAATGAAGAGTTCAGACACCCATCCCTTGAGGTGTTTGCGTCTCGACTGGATGGGGCTCTGGGCAGCCTGATCTGGTGGGTGGCAGCCCTGCCTACAGCAGGGGCTAGGAGCTTGATGGTCTTTAGGGTCCCTGCCAACCCTAGCCTTTCTATGTTTCTGTGCTACTGTAAACTTAATTGAATTTCTGGTTACATGGAAAAATGATCTTTGCATCCCTGTTCCCTGGTGAGAATTCCTGGTGCCAGAGTCCGTACTCTCCTACCCATTGTCACTTCTCCCTGGGCACTGGCTTGAATGTTTCTCCATACTCTGCAGCAATGGTCTCCAACCTGTTTTGACTGAACACCCTGGAAAAGCACTGCTGTAGAGAGCTGCGTGTCTTGTTGAGATGAGGGGAGGCTGCTGTTGATACTCATGTTTTAATAACTTGAGTCCAAATATTAGGAATCAGTAAGAGACAGAAGCCCGTACATTGTCTGTGAACCATTAATCAGGCAGTGGTGAGAAAGTGTTTAATTGGAGTGCTTCAAACCCAGAAAGCTGTTGCCACAGTAGAAAGAGTTCAGCGGAGGATGACAGAGTGAGTAAACTTCTGAAGAGACTGACTCGCGAAGATCAGGATGTAGATGTGTGTTTGACCAGCAAGTTGGCCGTTGCATGGAGAGGCCCAGGAACTACAAGTAGCAGGAACAGAACCCCGTGAAACGCAGGAAGGCTAAGGTTGCATCGGAATGTAAAAAGGAGATTTGGTGATCTGTAGTCTAGTTTTCCAGTTGTGCTGATTGTTTCACTTAGTATTTGAAACTACTGATGAATTTTGAGTGCACTACTCCCATTAATGTGAAAGGAACTGGGTATGCAGCTCATCATCATTAATTACTGCCACCAGTATGGTGGGAGAACTTATGGAGGAGGCTGAGAGGTTAAGGAGCATCAGAGAGCATGAGCAGGAGATAGATTTGTGGTGTGACTCTCTGTGAAAAAGATGTTGTGGTGATACTGCTGAGACAGAGGTGGACCCCCTGCCCTGCCACTGCTGAGTAGAGGGGTGGAAACAGGTCCAGGCTCAGCCATGTAGGCAACCGCCATCACGACCAACCTCAATTCCCCAGGAACCTTTGTGAAGTAGGTTTGAGGCCATGGAACTCGAGGGAAAGGTGAGCAAGGGTGTGGTTGGAGTTTTGCCTATATGGTTGTCTTGAGTGAAGCAGCTGACTCCATGCCTCAAGACTGCCTCCGCCCGGAAGAAAAGGGTTGTTGTTGTAGGCGACTCCCTGCTGATAGGAGCAGAAGGCCCTAGTTGTTGGCCTGACCCTACCAGCAGGGAAGTGTGCTGCCTCCCCAGGGCACAGGTCAAGGATATTTCTAGGGGATGTCCTGGTCTGCTTTGCCCCCCTGATTATTATCCCTTATTGATAGTTCGGGCTGGAAGTTATGAAGTCACTGAAAAAAAGCTTGAGAGCTATCAAAATAGACAAACACAAGAATTTTGGATCTTTTTGTCCACAGGGCAATTTACCAGGCACCTGGCATGATGTCTGTAGATGGAACTCGCTTGTCTCCAAGAGGTGAGAGGATTCCAGCCCAGGAACTGCTGGGACTCATGGAAAGATGAGGACCACTGGCGATGTGTGTTTGAGGGTAGTTTGAGGGACTGGACTATCCATGCCCAAGCAATCTGAGGCTGAGACTGATCTATGCAATGTGGTTTCTTTGCATCTTTGTGAGCAGAATAGAAGCAATATGGAGTTTTTTGTTGGTTTGTTTGTTTGTTTTTTCTATTCAGGTAGTGGCTTGGTATGCTTTTCTCTGCCAGAATGGAAGGAAGGGAGAGTGAGAACAGGAATTTGCTATAACTGGTGCAGAGAAGAAGAGGGCTGACAAAACTTCATTAAGAGGTACCTTATATTGATAGAGTGTACTTTGTAATTAGAGCATTGTGCCATGCTCACTTTGTTAGTGAATTCTTTCAAGTGAGTATCTTGGAATGCAATATTTGAAAAGGTCTAGAATTCTGTAAATAAGAACCTGCAAGCAGGCTCCTAGTCCCAAACTCTTGCTGTGAATGCATTCACCACCCAGAAGGACCTTGATAAACACAAAAAGTGGACCCTCTTTTGTGATCCTAATAAGGTTCATCAAAGCAAAGTGCAAGGTTTTGCACTTGCGTAGAGGTAATCCCAGATATGCGTATGTTTATATGCAGATATGCATACAAACTGGGAGAGGAATCCTTAGAGAGTAGCCCTGCTACTGAGGGGTCCTGGTTAATGAAAAACTTCCATGAGCCAGCAGTGTGTGCTTGCGGCCCAGAATGACTGTTGTGTCCTGGGCTGCATCAGAAGAGGGGAAGCCAGCAGGGCGAGGGAGGGGATTGTCCCCCTCTACCTGGGGGACAATTGTGAGGCCCCATCTGGAGGACTGTGTCCAAGCCTGGGGCCAGCAACTCAGAGAAATTGTGGAGCTTTTGGAGGGGGTCCAGAGGAAGACTGTGAAGATGATCACAGGGCTGGAGCAGCTGGAGCAGCTTAGGAAGCAAGGTTGAGGGAGTTGGGCTTGTTCAGCATGGAAAGGGCAGACCTCATTATGACCTTCCAAAATTTAGAAGAGGTTTTAGAAACACATGGAAAAACAACATTTTAGAAGAGTAGTGGTTGATAGAACAAGGGCAATGGAATTTGATTAGATGTGAGGGGTAGTCGTTTTACTGAGAAGGTGGTGAGGTGCTGGAACATGCTGCCCAGAGAAGGTGTATGTGACTCATCCCTGGAGGTGTTCAAGTCGATGAGGGATGGGGCCATGAGCAAACAGATATAGCAAGTGATAAAGTGCAGGGCAACTTTGCCCATAGTGGCACAGTTGGAACTTGACGATCCTTGAGGTCCTTTCTAAACCAAGCCATGCTATGGTAAAAGAAAGACAACGCAGTAGAGTTTTGTAAACAAAAGGCTATTGCAAATTTATTGGGGAGAAGCAGGTGGTGTACTCTGTTACAAGGTGAGCCAGGTGGCGTACTCTATTCCCAAGAGAACCAGGCAGTGCGGTGTATTCCAAAGAGAGCCAGTTGGTCTGGTATACTCCAAACAGAGCCAAGCAGCAAAGTATATTCCAAGGAGAGCCAGCCTGCGTAGTATACTCAAAGGAGAGCCAGCCTGTGTGGTATATTTCCAGGAGAGGCAGCCTGCGTGGTACATTCCAAGCAGAGCCAGCCTGCATGGTATGCTGCAAAGAGAGCCGGGCGTTGTGATATACTCCAAAAGGATCCAGGCCGTGTGGTGTATTCCAAAAGGAGGCAGGCGTCTTCGTATATTCCAAAAACAAGGCAGATGGTGCTGTATATTCCATGATTGAAACAGATTGCATAGTCTATTCCACACCAGTGCCAGGCCACGTTGTCTCTTCCAAAGCAGACGCAGGAGGCGTAGTGTGTGCCATAGCAGAACCAGGCGGCGTAGTATTTTCCACAGAAGGCGCAGGTGGGGTAGTATCTTCCATAAAAGAGGTAGGTCGCATAGTATACTCCAGGATGAAACAGGTAGCATAGTATATTTCAAGTACAAGAAGGCAGCGCTGTATAGCCCGAGAATGGGCAGGCGGCACAGTATAGTCCATGAAGAGGCAGATGACATCATGTATTCCAAGAAGGTGCGCAAGGTGCAGTATATTCCAAAAAGCGGCAGGCGGCGTAATATTCTCCAAAGAAGATGCAGGTGGTATAGTCTATTCCAAATACGAGGCACGTGGCGTAGGGTATTCCAAAGAAGATACAGGTGGCATAGGATATTCCAAAGAACCTGCAGGTGGTGTACCTTATTCCACAGAAGTTGCAGGTAGGATAGTATGATCCACAGAAGATGCAGGCAGCAGACTATATTCAAAAGAAGCTGCAGGCGGCATAGTAGTTTCCAAGCAGAGACAGGTGATGTAGAAGATTCCAAGAAGAGGTGGACAGCACAGGATATTCCAACAATGAGGCTGGCAGTGAAGAAGATTCCAAAAAAGAGGCAGGCAGCATAGTAGATTCCAGAAAAGAGACAGACAGCGCAGTAGATTCCAAAATAGAGGCGAGCAGTGTAGTACATTCCAAGAGCCAGGCAGCGCAGTAGTCTCCAAGAAGAGCGAGGTGGTGTAGACGATTGCAGGAAGAGGCAGGCAACGTAGTAGGTTACAAGAAGAGGCAGGCAGCGTAGTAGATGCCATGAAGAGGCAGGTGGCATCGTAGACTGCCAGAAGAGCCAGGCGGCAGGCAGCAGCCCTGTCACAGTATAAAGCATTGCTTGAGCATCTACCATGTCACTGCTGTGTCTCTATATTCACAGAATAGGCAGTAGTATTGCAATAAAGCCATGCTCAGGGCAGCTGCCTGTCAGAAAGCCAGCCCAGGGGGGAGCCTTTTTCTAGTGTTTGTTTCCAAAACCACACAGAAATAAAGCGAGAAGCAAAAGGCCATGGAGGACCTTTTTAGGCCCCAGTGCTGTATCCATTACTTACCCACAGATGAAAATGATACTGATAGAGGTCTTAGAGGGGAAGGAGCTGGGGGGAAGTGCATTGGTTACCCCGACATAAAGGGGAGAGAAAGAGACCTTGTGTTTCCTTGGACTTAAATTTGAACAAAGTTTTGGACAAATTGTTGGGACTTCCTTCAAAATCGTCATCCCGGAGAAAGGATGATGGTAAGTTTTGTACTCGCTCTTCAACCGTGCCCTACGCTACTGCAATACACGATGGATTCTTGCAATTTAAGGTTTTACTGGAGGGGTTATTTTCTCTTTTAAGAAAGTACCTGACATTACAAAGATGCGTACCGCCTTGGCCTCTAACGACTGGGCCCAAGAAGAACCTTGTTTTGCATTGACCTCACTTTCCTACATACAAGGACTCTCAGAGGAACAGAGGCTGGGCTCCACTGGCTCAATCCGGCTCAGCAGCACAGCACCCTTTCCTCTGGCTCCTCAGATGAGATGAGGGAGAGAATTGGAAAAGAAGTAGACCCTATGGTCTGACATATGAACAATTTCCCACAAAAGAAGAGGAAAATGGTGACTACAACACAGCTACTCACCAGTCACTAGCTGATGTACAGCCATAAATACTGCTGATCAGGGCCCAGAGAAAGCACAAAGACCAAGCAGCAGCACCAACTGCTGAATAGCAGACCTGCCTACGATCCAGTAGATTCAGCTGCAGACCAGCAGCTCCAGCTGCTATCCAGCAGATCCAACTACTGTCCAGCAGATCCAGATGTTAACGAGCAGATCCAACTGCTAACCAGCAGAATCAATTGCAAACTAGCAAATCCAGCTGCTAACCAGCAGAACCAAGAGCAGACCAGCAGATCCAACCGCAGACCAGCAAGTCCAAGTGCTAAGCAGCTGCGCACTGTGCTCAGCATTATGGTATCATGTGACATCACAGAGCAGCCCCGGCCCAATGGCGGCACTGCCCTGGCCCAGCCCCAGCCTTGCTCCGCAGTGCTGCCCTTCACAGCAGCAGCTCCAGCCCACTGAGATGTGGTTTGTTTGCCCCTCTTCCGCTGAATCCAGGACTCTTCCTTCCCCCTCAGCCTGTCTCAGGGCCTCTGACCAGCACAGCTTGCTTCAGCAGTGCTCCCCGGTTGGACGTACTCCAGTCCTCTCTGCACCATCAAGGCACTCTCCAAACCCTTTCTAATTGCTGCACACCCTTCTTGAGCACAGGAGCTGCAGACTTTCATTCCAAACTTTGCTTTGGGCCTCAAAAGGGCAGAGCAGAAAAGCACAATCATTTCCCTCGCCCCGCTAGCCTTTTTACTTAATAAAGAAAGAAAGAAAGAAATCACAAAGTACACTGTGTGGTCAAAGATGAGGACAGTGCTTTATAATGGGATGCAAACAGTACAGAGCAATTGCAGATAAAAAAGGAGGAAAACTGGCTCAATTCTACCAACAAGCAGTGACAGCTCAGAGTGCAGTCACCTCCAAGAAAGATGCACCTCACTCATGAGGGTGAGGAGGGGCGGTTCCTGGCTCAACCTCCATGCTTTGCACCTAAGCTCCCTACATTAGCCACACCTTGACACCTTGCACTCAACCATTGGTTCAGGCTGTGACCTGGTAATTCCACTCCATACACCAAATAGCAGCAAGTAGAAAGTGTTTTCAGAGATTAACACTATCATTTCGACTGACTAACTTTAATTTCTTCAAAACAGCCTGCGGGACAGGAGGGGAAAGATTTAATAATTACACAACAGAAATAAGCACTGAATATTTCAAACACTTATTTAAAATCAGATCAGCATTGAAACACCTAATATTTATCCTGTATTTGGTCCATTTTCAATTCCAAGAGTAATCGAGGTCTCTGCCCTTCATGTAGGTATAACCAATGCGCTTCCTCCCTGCCTCTGCCCCTGTAAGAGCCCTATCAGTGTATGATTTTCACCTCATAGAGTCCGTGCAGTTGGCCAAAATAGCCCCTTTGCATCTGACTTTATTTCTGCTCGCTGTCTGAGGAAACACAGACACCAGGATGGAACATAAAGAGAGTTTGGTTCTTTGGCAGGCAGCTGCCCTGAGCTCTTTTGCCTTCGAGTCATGGTGCCTGCCATGGAACAATAGTGACACTGCAGCCACATGGCTGCCACCAACGCACCTCTTACACCGTGACACAGCAGCAACAATGGCGGCTAATGCAGTACTGCCTGCCACTGTGAGAGGGCTCCTGTGCCTCTAACCCACTGTGACACAGCTTCTGAAGATGCACTTGCCTTCTTACAATTAATAAGCGATTAGTTAAACAAAAGTTTATGACTCATCACTGTTCCGGCTGAGGGGTAAATTAGGCCAGATAAGGTTGGATTGGGTTGTGAAGAAACACAAACTGTTTATTGACATGTGCAGATGGACAGAGCTGAGTAAGTGCACTGGGGCTCCATGCAGTGTAATCATTGTGCTTTGGTTTCCTTCTTTGTATTCTGTCTTGGCAAATGCTGTGCAGAGCAGAAATGAGGGATAGAGCTCCTCAAGATGAGGGGCGCTGAATTCCTTGCCCCCCACATGGCTCAGGCACGCCTGTTGGCCTCACAAGCCCGCTGAATTACTGCCTGACACCCAGCAGAGGCACAGTTCCATTGGTGAAGAACACACAGCAGCAGATGGATGCTAACAGAATGTTTTTAATACTGCCATCCCAGCCTGCCTTCAACCCGCAACCGGGGAGCACTGCTGAAGCAAGCTGTGCTGGTCAGAGGCCCTGAGACAGGCTGAGGGGGAAGGAAGAGTCGTGGATTCAGCGGAAGAGGGGCAAACAAACCACATCTCAGTGGGCTGGAGCTGCTGCTGTGAAGGGGAGCAGTGCGGAGCAAGGCTGGGGCTGGGCCAGGGCAGTGCCGCCATTGGGCCGGGGCTGTTCCGTACCCTGTGATGTCACATGATACCATAATGCTGAGCACAGTGCGCAGCTGCTTAGCACTTGGACTTGCTGGTCTGCGGTTGGATCTGCTGGTCTGCTCTTGGATCTGCTGGTTAGCAGCTGGATTTGCTTGTTTGCAATTGATTCTGCTGGTTAGCAGTTGGATCTGCTCGTTAGCATCTGGATCTGCTGCACAGTAGTTGGATCTGCTGGATAGCAGCTGGAACTGCTGGTCTGCAGCTGGATCTACTGGATCGTAGGCAGGTCTGCTATTCAGCAGTTGGTGCTGCTGCTTGGTCTTTGTGCTTTCTCTGGGCCCTGATCAGCAGTATTTATGGCTGTACATCAGCTAGTGACTGGTGAGTAGCTGTGCTGTATTCACCATTTTCCTTTTCTTTTGTGGGAAATAGTTCATATGTCAGACCATAGGGTCTACTTCTTTTCCAGTTCTCTCCCTCATCACATCTGAGGAGCCAGGGGAAAGGGTGCTGTGCTGCTGAGCCGCATTGAGCCAGTGGAGCCCAGCCTCTGTTCCTCTGAGAGTCCTTGTATGTAGGAAAGTGAGGGCAATGCAAAACAAGGTTCTTCTTGGGCCCAGTCGTTAGAGGCCAAGGCGGTACGCATCTTTGTAATGTCAGGTACTTTCTTAAAAGAGAAAATATCCCCTCCAGTAAAACCTTAAATTGCAAGGATCCATCGTGTATTGCAGTAGCGTAGGTCACGGTTGAAGAGCGAGTACAAAACTTACCATCATCCCTTCTCTGGGATGACGATTTTGAAGGAAGTCCCAACAATTTGTCCAAAACTTTGTTCAAATTTAAGTCCAAGGAAACACAAGGTCTCTTTCTCTCCCCTTTATGTCGGGGTAACCAATGCACTTCCCCCCAGCTCCTTCCCCTCTAAGACCTCTATCAGTATCATTTTCACCTGTGGGTAAGTAATGGATACAGCACTGGGGCCTAAAAAGGTCCTCCATGGCCTTTTGCTTCTCGCTTTATTTCTGTGTGGTTTTGGAAACAAACACTAGAAAAAGGCTCCCCCCTGGGCTGGCTTTCTGACAGGCAGCTGCCCTGAGCATGGCTCTGTTGCAATACTACTGCCTATTCTGTGAATATAGAGACACAGCAGTGACATGGTAGATGCTCATGCAATGCTTTATACTGTGACAGGGCTGCTGCCTGCCGCCTGGCTCTTCTGGCAGTCTACGATGCCACCTGCCTCTTCATGGCATCTACTACGCTGCCTGCCTCTTCTTGTAACCTACTACGTTGCCTGCCTCTTCCTGCAATCGTCTACACCACCTCGCTCTTCTTGGAGACTACTGCGCTGCCTGGCTCTTGGAATGTACTACACTGCTCGCCTCTATTTTGGAATCTACTGCGCTGTCTGTCTCTTTTCTGGAATCTACTATGCTGCCTGCCTCTTTTTTGGAATGTTCTTCACTGCCAGCCTCATTGTTGGAATATCCTGTGCTGTCCACCTCTTCTTGGAATCTTCTACATCACCTGTCTCTGCTTGGAAACAACTATGCCGCCTGCAGCTTCTTTTGAATATAGTCTGCTGCCTGCATCTTCTGTGGATCATACTATCCTACCTGCAACTTCTGTGGAATAAAGTACACCACCTGCAGGTTCTTTGGAATATCCTATGCCACCTGTATCTTCTTTGGAATACCCTACGCCACGTGCCTCGTATTTGGAATAGACTATACCGCCTGCATCTTCTTTGGAGAATATTACGCCGCCTGCCGCTTTTTGGAATATACTACACCTTGCGCACCTTCTTGGAATACATGATGTCATCTGCCTCTTCATGGACTATACTGTGCCGCCTGCCCATTCTCGGGCTATACAGCGCTGCCTTCTTGTACTTGAAATATACTATGCTACCTGTCTCATCCTGGAGTATACTATGCGACCTACCTCTTTTATGGAAGATACTAGCCCACCTGCGCCTTCTGTGGAAAATACTACGCCGCCTGGTTCTGCTATGGCACACACTACGCCTCCTGCGTCTGCTTTGGAAGAGACAACGTGGCCTGGCACTGGTGTGGAATAGACTATGCAATCTGTTTCAATCATGGAATATACAGCACCATCTGCCTTGTTTTTGGAATATACGAAGACGCCTGCCTCCTTTTGGAATACACCACACGGCCTGGATCATTTTGGAGTATATCACAACGCCCGGCTCTCTTTGCAGCATACCATGCAGGCTGGCTCTGCTTGGAATGTACCACGCAGGCTGCCTCTCCTGGAAATATACCACACAGGCTGGCTCTCCTTTGAGTATACTACGCAGGCTGGCTCTCCTTGGAATATACTTTGCTGCTTGGCTCTGTTTGGAGTATACCAGACCAACTGGCTCTCTTTGGAATACACCGCACTGCCTGGTTCTCTTGGGAATAGAGTACGCCACCTGGCTCACCTTGTAACAGAGTACACCACCTGCTTCTCCCCAATAAATTTGCAATAGCCTTTTGTTTACAAAACTCTACTGCGTTGTCTTTCTTTTACCATAGCATGGCTTGGTTTAGAAAGGACCTCAAGGATCGTCAAGTTCCAACTGTGCCACTATGGGCAAAGTTGCCCTGCACTTTATCACTTGCTATATCTGTTTGCTCATGGCCCCATCCCTCATCGACTTGAACACCTCCAGGGATGAGTCACATACACCTTCTCTGGGCAGCATGTTCCAGCACCTCACCACCTTCTCAGTAAAACGACTACCCCTCACATCTAATCAAATTCCATTGCCCTTGTTCTATCAACCACTACTCTTCTAAAATGTTGTTTTTCCATGTGTTTCTAAAACCTCTTCTAAATTTTGGAAGGTCATAATGAGGTCTGCCCTTTCCATGCTGAACAAGCCCAACTCCCTCAACCTTGCTTCCTAAGCTGCTCCAGCTGCTCCAGCCCTGTGATCATCTTCACAGTCTTCCTCTGGACCCCCTCCAAAAGCTCCACAATTTCTCTGAGTTGCTGGCCCCAGGCTTGGACACAGTCCTCCAGATGGGGCCTCACAATTGTCCCCCAGGTAGAGGGGGACAATCCCCTCCCTCGCCCTGCTGGCTTCCCCTCTTCTGATGCAGCCCAGGACACAACAGTCATTCTGGGCCGCAAGCACACACTGCTGGCTCATGGAAGTTTTTCATTAACCAGGACCCCTCAGTAGCAGGGCTACTCTCTAAGGATTCCTCTCCCAGTTTGTATGCATATCTGCATATAAACATACGCATATCTGGGATTACCTCTACGCAAGTGCAAAACCTTGCACTTTGCTTTGATGAACCTTATTAGGATCACAAAAGAGGGTCCACTTTTTGTGTTTATCAAGGTCCTTCTGGGTGGTGAATGCATTCACAGCAAGAGTTTGGGACTAGGAGCCTGCTTGCAGGTTCTTATTTACAGAGTTCTAGACCTTTTCAAATATTGCATTCCAAGATACTCACTTGAAAGAATTCACTAACAAAGTGAGCATGGCACAATGCTCTAATTACAAAGTACACTCTATCAATATAAGGTACCTCTTAATGAAGTTTTGTCAGCCCTCTTCTTCTCTGCACCAGTTATAGCAAATTCCTGTTCTCACTCTCCCTTCCTTCCATTCTGGCAGAGAAAAGCATACCAAGCCACTACCTGAATAGAAAAAACAAACAAACAAACCAACAAAAAACTCCATATTGCTTCTATTCTGCTCACAAAGATGCAAAGAAACCACATTGCATAGATCAGTCTCAGCCTCAGATTGCTTGGGCATGGATAGTCCAGTCCCTCAAACTACCCTCAAACACACATCCCCAGTGGTCCTCATCTTTCCATGAGTCCCAGCAGTTCCTGGGCTGGAATCCTCTCACCTCTTGGAGACAAGCGAGTTCCATCTACAGACATCATGCCAGGTGCCTGGTAAATTGCCCTGTGGACAAAAAGATCCAAAATTCTTGTGTTTGTCTATTTTGATAGCTCTCAAGCTTTTTTTCAGTGACTTCATCACTTCCAGCCTGAACTATCAATAAGGCATAATAATGAGGGGGTGAAAGCAGACCAGGACATCCCCTAGAAATATCCTTGACCTGTGCCCTGGGGAGGCAGCACACTTCCCTGCTGGTAGGGTCAGGCCAACAACTAGGGCCTTCTGCTCCTCTCAGCAGGGAGTCGCCTACAACAACAACCCTTTTCTTCCGGGTGGAGGCAGTCTTGAGGCATGGAGTCAACTGCTTCACTCAAGACAACCATATAGGCAAAACTCCAACCACACCCTTGCTCACCTTTCCCTCGAGTTCCAGGGCCTCAAACCTACTTCACAAAGGTTCCTGGGGAATTGAGGTTGGTCATGATGGCGGTTGCCTACATGGCTGAGCCTGGACCTGTTTCCACCCCTCTACTCAGCAGTGGCAGGGCAGGGGGTCCACCTCTGTCTCAGGAGTATCACCACAACATCTTTTTCACAGAGAGTCACACCACAAATCTATCTCCTGCTCATGCTCTCTGATGCTCCATAACCTCTCAACCTCCTCCATAAGTTCTGCCACCATACTGGTGGCAGTAATTACTGATTATGAGCTGCATACCCAGTTCCTTTCACATTAAAGGGAGTAGTGCACTCCAAATTCATCAGTGGTTTCAAATACTAAGTGAAACAATCAGCACAACTGGAAAACTAGACTACAGATTACCAAATCTCCTTTTTACATTCCGATGCAACATCACCCTTCCTGCGTTTCATGGGGTTCTGTTCCTGCTACTTGTAGTTCCTGGGCCTCTCCATGCAACGGCCACCTTGCTGGTCAAACACACATCTACATCCTGATCTTCATGAGTCAGTCTCTTCAGAAGTTTACTCACTCTGTCATCCTCCGCTGAACTCTTTCTACTGTGGCAACAGCTTTCTGGGTTTGAAGCACTCCAATTAAACACTTTCTCACCACTGCATGATTAATGGTTCACAGACAATGTACGGGCTTCTGTCTCTTACTGATTCCTAATATTTGGACTCAAGTTATTAAAACATGAGTATCAACAGCAGCCTCCCCTCATCTCAACAAGACACGCAGCTCTCTACAGCAGTGCTTTTCCAGGGTGTTCAGTCAAAACAGCTTGGAGACCATTGCTGCCGAGTATGGAGAAACATTCAAGCCAGTGCCCAGGGAGAAGTGACAATGGGTAGGAGAGTTCGGACTCTGGCACCAGGAATTCTCACCAGGGAACAGGGATGCAAAGATCATTTTTCTATGTAACCAGAAATTCAATTAAGTTTACAGTAGCACAGAAACATAGAAAGGCTAGGGTTGGCAGGGACCCTAAAGACTATGAAGCTCCTAGTCCCTGCTGTAGGCAGGGCTGCCACCCACCAGATCAGGCTGCCCAGAGCCCCATCCAGTCGAGATGCAAACACCTCAAGGGATGGGTGTCTGAACCCTTCTTTGCTTTTGCCTCAAAGCTTGCTTTCCAAAGCCTTTCTTGTGATAAGACTCTGACTTAACTAGGAGAAGAGACATGGGTGTTACCACGTGGCATCACTGTAAGGACAATTTTACATTTGAAAGTATTTCTTTGGAGCTCTTTCCCATAACAAAGTTTGTACTGCCATTGGAAAGGGTGACCAGAGTCACTGTCACTGTCAACCGAACAAAAACGCCCAAAGACCCACCACTACTGAAGATCAGCATCTGACCTATGAGCAATGCTGGAATCCATGGAGGGGACTATCTCTTGCTTTCTACAGACTTCTTCCTTTTATTTCCTACCCTCCCTTTCCAAACTCCCTAAAGCACTAGGATTCTTAATTAACTGGTTTTTCTAACATTTGACCCACTATTTCTTAATCTCACTGTCAGGCATACGCATATTAAGAGAGCCTCCTCTCCCTGCTATAAATTGGAGTGAGACAGCGGGATATCCACAACTTCTCTGAGACTCTGAGCCAGTGCCTTGCCACTCTCTGAGTAAAGAACTTTTTCCTAACATCCTGCCTAAATTTCTCCTCTTTTAGTTTAAAGACCTTCTCCCGTTTCCTGTCACAATCAAACCATGTAAAAAGTCAGTCTCCCCTGTCTACAAGCCCCCTTCAAGTACTGGAAGACCACAATGAGGTCTCCACGATGAGGCCTCCTCTTCTCCAGGAAGAAACAAGCCAAACTCCCTCAGCCTTTACAGGAGACGTACTCCAGTCCTCTCAGCGCCATCAAGGCACTCTCCAAACCCTTTCTAATTGCTCCACACCCTTCTTGAGCACAGGAGCTGCAGAATTTCATTCCGAACTTTGCGTGGGACCTCAAAAGGGCAGAGCAGAGGAGCACAATCATTTCCCTCGCCCCGCTAGCCTTTTTACCTAATAAATAAATAAAGCACAAAGTACACTGTGTGGCCAAAGATGAGGATGACAGTGCTTTATAATGGGATGCAAACAGTACGGAGCAATAGCAGAGAAAAAAGGAGGAAAACTGGCTCAATTCTACCAACAAGCAGTGACAGCTCAGAGTGCAGTCACCTCCAAGAAAGATGCACCTCACTCATGAGGGTGAGGAGGGGTGGATCCTGGCTCAACCTCCATGCTTTGCACCTAAGCTCCCTACATTAGCCACACCTTGACACCTTGCACTCAACCATTGGTTCAGGCTGTGACCTGGTAATTCCACTCCATACACCAAATAGCAGCAAGTAGAAAGTGTTTTCAGAGATTAACACTATCATTTCGACTGACTAACTTTAATTTCTTCAAAACAGCCTGCGGGACAGGAGGGGAAAGATTTAATAATTACACAACAGAAATAAGCACTGAATATTTCAAACACTTATTTAAAATCAGATCAGCATTGAAACACCTAATATTTATCCTGTATTTGGTCCATTTTCAATTCCAAGAGTAATCGAGGTCTCTACCCTTCATGTAGGTATAACCAATGCGCTTCCTCCCTGCCTCCGCCCCTGTAAGAGCCCTATCAGAGTATGATTTTCACCACATAGAGTCCATGCATTTGGCCAAAATAGCCCCTTTGCTTCTGACTTTATTTCTGCTCGCTGTCTGAGGAAACACAGACACCAGGATGGAGCATCAAGAGAGTTTGGTTCTTTGGCAGGCAGCTGCCCTGAGCTCTTCTGCCTTCGAGTCATGGTGCCTGCCATGGAACAATAGTGACACTGCAGCCACATGGCTGCCACCAACGCACCTCTTACACCGTGACACGGCAGCAACATGGCGGCTAATGCAGTACTGCCTGCCACTGTGAGAGGGCTCCTGTGCCTCTAACCCACTGTGACACAGCTTCTGAAGATGCACTTGCCTTCTTACAATTAATAAGCGATTAGTTAAACAAAAGTTTATGACTCATCACTGTTCCGGCTGAGGGGTAAATTAGGCCAGATAAGGTTGGATTGGGTTGTGAAGAAACACAAACTGTTTATTGACATGTGCAGATGGACAGAGCTGAGTAAGTGCACTGGGGCTCCATGCAGTGTAATCATTGTGCTTTGGTTTCCTTCTTTGTATTCTGTCTTGGCAAATGCTGTGCAGTGCAGAGATGAGGGATAGAGCTCCTCAAGACGAGGGGCGCGGAATTCCTTGCCCCCCACATGGCTCAGGCACGCCTGTTGGCCTCACAAGCCCGCTGAATTACTGCCTGACACCCAGCAGAGGCACAGTTCCATTGGTGAAGAACACACAGCAGCAGATGGATGCTAACAGAATGTTTTTAATACTGCCATCCCAGACTGCCTTCAACCCGCAACCGGGGAGCACTGCTGAAGCAAGCTGTGCTGGTCAGAGGCCCTGAGACAGGCTGAGGGGGAAGGAAGAGTCGTGGATTCAGCGGAAGAGGGGCAAACAAACCACATCTCAGTGGGCTGGAGCTGCTGCTGTGAAGGGGAGCAGTGCGGAGCAAGGCTGGGGCTGGGCCAGGGCAGTGCCGCCATTGGGCCGGGGCTGTTCCGTACCCTGTGATGTCACATGATACCATAATGCTGAGCACAGTGCGCAGCTGCTTAGCACTTGGACTTGCTGGTCTGCGGTTGGATCTGCTGGTCTGCTCTTGGATCTGCTGGATAGCAGCTGGATTTGCTCGTTTGCAGTTGGATCTGCTGGTCTGCTCTTGGATCTGCTGCTTAGCAGTTGGATTTGCTCGTTTGTAATTAATTCTGCTGGTTAGCAGTTGGATCTGCTCGTTAACATCTGGGTCTGCTGGATAGCAGCTGGAGCTGCTGGTCTGCAGCTGAATCTACTGGATCGTAGGCAGGTCTGCTATTCAGCAGTTGGTGCTGCTGCTTGGTCTTTGTGCTTTCTCTGGGCCCTGATCAGCAGTATTTATGGCTGTACATCAGCTAGTGACTGGTGAGTAGCTGTGCTGTATTCACCATTTTCCTTTTCTTTTGTGGGAAATAGTTCATATGTCAGACCATAGGGTCTACTTCTTTTCCAGTTCTCTCCCTCATCACATCTGAGGAGCCAGGGGAAAGGGTGCTGTGCTGCTGAGCCGCATTGAGCCAGTGGAGCCCAGCCTCTGTTCCTCTGAGAGTCCTTGTATGTAGGAAAGTGAGGGCAATGCAAAACAAGGTTCTTCTTGGGCCCAGTCGTTAGAGGCCAAGGCGGTACGCATCTTTGTAATGTTAGGTACTTTCTTAAAAGAGAAAATATCCCCTCCAGTAAAACCTTAAATTGCAAGGATCCATCGTGTATTGCAGTAGCGTAGGTCACGGTTGAAGAGCGAGTACAAAACTTACCATCATCCCTTCTCCGGGATGACGATTTTGAAGGAAGTCCCTGTAATTTGTCCAAAACTTTGTTCAAATTTAAGTCCAAGGAAACACAAGGTCTCTTTCTCTCCCCTTTATGTTGGGGTAACCAATGCACTTCCCCCCAGCTCCTTCCCCTCTAAGACCTCTATCAGTATCATTTTCACCTGTGGGTAAGTATTGGATGCAGCACTGGGGCCTAAAAAGGTCCTCCATGGCCTTTTGCTTCTCGCTTTATTTCTGTGTGGTTTTGGAAACAAACACTAGAAAAAGGCTCCCCCCTGGGCTGGCTTTCTGACAGGCAGTTGCCCTGAGCATGGCTCTGTTGCAATACTACTGCCTATTCTGTGAATATAGAGACACAGCAGTGACATGGTAGATGCTCATGCAATGCTTTATACTGTGACAGGGCTGCTGCCTGCCGCCTGGCTCTTCTGGCAGTCTATGATGTCACCTGCCTCTTCATGGCATCTACTACGCTGCCTGCCTCTTCTTGTAACCTACTACGTTGCCTGCCTCTTCCTGCAATCGTCTACACCACCTCGCTCTTCTTGGAGACTACTGCGCTGCCTGGCTCTTGGAATGTACTACACTGCTCGCCTCTATTTTGGAATCTACTGCGCTGTCTGTCTCTTTTCTGGAATCTACTATGCTGCCTGCCTCTTTTTTGGAATGTTCTTCACTGCCAGCCTCATTGTTGGAATATCCTGTGCTGTCCACCTCTTCTTGGAATCTTCTACATCACCTGTCTCTGCTTGGAAACAACTATGCCGCCTGCAGCTTCTTTTGAATATAGTCTGCTGCCTGCATCTTCTGTGGATCATACTATCCTACCTGCAACTTCTGTGGAATAAAGTACACCACCTGCAGGTTCTTTGGAATATCCTATGCCACCTGTATCTTCTTTGGAATACCCTACGCCACGTGCCTCGTATTTGGAATAGACTATACCGCCTGCATCTTCTTTGGAGAATATTACGCCGCCTGCCGCTTTTTGGAATATACTACACCTTGCGCACCTTCTTGGAATACATGATGTCATCTGCCTCTTCATGGACTATACTGTGCCGCCTGCCCATTCTCGGGCTATACAGCGCTGCCTTCTTGTACTTGAAATATACTATGCTACCTGTTTCATCCTGGAGTATACTATGCGACCTACCTCTTTTATGGAAGATACTACCCCACCTGCGCCTTCTGTGGACTATACTACGCCGCCTGGTTCTGCTATGGCACACACTACGCCTCCTGCGTCTGCTTTGGAAGAGACAACGTGGCCTGGCACTGGTGTGGAATAGACTATGCAATCTGTTTCAATCATGGAATATACAGCACCATCTGCCTTGTTTATGGAATATACGAAGACGCCTGCCTCCTTTTGGAATACACCACACGGCCTGGATCATTTTGGAGTATATCACAACGCCCGGCTCTCTTTGCAACATACCATGCAGGCTGGCTCTGCTTGGAATGTACCATGCAGGCTGCCTCTCCTGGGAATATACCATGCGGGGTGGCTCTCCTCGAAGTGTACTACGCAGGCTGGCTCTCCTTGGAATATACTTTGCTGCTTGGCTCTGTTTGGAGTATACCAGACCAACTGGCTCTCTTTGGAATACACCACACTTCCTGGCTCTCTTGGGAATAGAGTACGCCACCTGGCTCACCTTGTAACAGAGTACACCACCTGCTTCTCCCCATTAAATTTGCAATAGCCTTTTGTTTACAAAACTCTACTGCGTTGTCTTTCTTTTACAATAGCATGGCTTGGTTTAGAAAGGACCTCAAGGATCGTCATGTTCCATCTCTGCCACTATGGGCAAAGTTGCCCTGCACTTTATCACTTGCTGTGTCTGTTTGTTCATGGCCACATCCCTCATCGAATTGATCACCTCCAGGGACAAGGCACATACACCTTCTCTGGGCAGCATGATCCAGCACCTCACCACCTTCTCAGTAAAACAACTACCCCTCACATCTAATCAAATTCCATTGCCCTTGTTCTATAAACCACTACCCTTCTAAAATGTTGCTTTCCCATGTGTTTCTAAAACCTCTTCTAAATTTTGGAAGGTCATAATGAGGTCTGCCCTTTCCATGCTGAACAAGCCCAACTCCCTCAACCTTGCTTCCTAAGACAGCTGCTCCAGCCCTGTGATCATCTTCACAGTCTTCCTCTGGACCCCCTCCAGAAGCTCCACAATTTCTCTGAGTTGCTGGCCCCAGGCTTGGACACAGTCCTCCAGATGGGGCCTCACAATTGTCCCCCAAGTAGAGGGGGACAATCCCCTCCCTCGCCCTGCTGGCTTCCCCTCAACTGATGCAGCCCAGGACACAACAGTCATTCTGGGCCGCAAGCACACACTGCTGGCTCATGGAAGTTTTTCATTAACCAGGACCCCTCAGTCCTTCTCAGCAGGGCTACTCTCTAAGGATTCCTCTCCCAGTTTGTATGCATATCTGGGATTATCCCTACGCAAGTGCAAAACCTTGCACTTTGCTTTGTTGAACCTGATTGGGATCACAAAAGAGGGTCCACTTTTTGTGTTTATCAAGGTCCTTCTGGGTGGTGAATGCATTCATAGCATGAGTTGGGGACTGGGAGCCTGCTTGCAGGTTCTTATTTACGGAATTCTAGACCTTTTCAAATATTGCATTCCAAGATACTCACTTGAAAGAATTCACTAACAAAGTCAGCATGGCACAATGCTCTAATTACAAAGTACACTCTATCAATATAAGGTACCTCTTAATGAAGTTTCGTCAGCCCTCTTCTTCTCTGCACCAGTTATAGCAAATTCCTGTTCTCACTCTCCCTTCCTTCCATTCTGGTAGAGAACAGCGTACCAAGCCACTACCTGAATAGAAAAAAAAAAAAAAAAAAAAAAAAAACAAAAACAAAAAAAACTCCATATTGCTTCTATTCTGCTCACAAAGATGCAGAGAAACCACATTGCATAGATCAGTCTCAGCCTCAGATTGCTTGGGCATGGATAGTCCAGTCCCTCAAACTACCCTCAAACACACATCCCCAGTGGCCCTCATCTTGTCTGCTTCCCCCTTCATAAAGACCTTTCCATGAGTCCCAGCAGTTCCTGGGCTGGAATCCTCTCACCTCTTGGAGACAAGCGAGTTCCATCTACAGACATCATGCCAGGTGCCTGGTAAATTGCCCTGTGGACAAAAAGATCCAAAATTCTTGTGTTTGTCTATTTTGATAGCTCTCAAGCTTTTTTTCAGTGACTTCATCACTTCCAGCCTGAACTATCAATAAGGGATAATAATCAGGGGGTCAAAGCAGACCAGGACATCCCCTAGAAATATCCTTGACCTGTGCCCTGGGGAGGCAGCACACTTCCCTGCTGGTAGGGTCAGGCCAACAACTAGGGCCTTCTGCTCCTATCAGCAGGGAGTCGCCTACAACAACAACCCTTTTCTTCCGGGTGGAGGCAGTCTTGAGGCATGGAGTCAACTGCTTCACTCAAGACAACCATATAGGCAAAACTCCAACCACACCCTTGCTCACCTTTCCCTCGAGTTCCAGGGCCTCAAACCTACTTCACAAAGGTTCCTGGGGAATTGAGGTTGGTCGTGATGGCGGTTGCCTACATGGCTGAGCCTGGACCTGTTTCCACCCCTCTACTCAGCAGTGGCAGGGCAGGGGGTCCACCTCTGTCTCAGGAGTATCACCACAACATCTTTTTCACAGAGAGTCACACCACAAATCTATCTCCTGCTCATGCTCTCTGATGCTCCTTAATCTCTCAGCCTCCTCCATAAGTTCTGCCACCATACTGGTGGCAGTAATTAATGATTATGAGCTGCATACCCAGTTCCTTTCACATTAATGGGAGTAGTGCACTCAAAATTCATCAGTAGTTTCAAATACTAAGTGAAACAATCAGCACAACTGGAAAACTAGACTACAGATCACCAAATCTCCTTTTTACATTCCGATGCAACCTTAGCCTTCCTGCATTTCACGGGGTTCTGTTCCTGCTACTTGTAGTTCCTGGGCCTCTCCATGCAACGGCCACCTTGCTGGTCAAACACACATCTACATCCTGATCTTCACCAGTCAGTCTCTTCAGAAGTTTACTCACTCTGTCATCCTCCGCTGAACTCTTTCTACTGTGGCAACAGCTTTCTGGGTTTGAAGCACTCCAATTAAACACTTTCTCACCACTGCCTGATTAATGGTTCACAGACAATGTACGGGCTTCTGTCTCTTACTGATTCCTAATATTTGGACTCCAGTTATTAAAACATGAGTAACAACAACAGCCTCCCCTCATCGCAACAAGACACGCAGCTCTATACAGCAGTGCTTTTCCAGGGTGTTCAGTCAAAACAGGTTGGAGACCATTGCTGCAGAGTATGGAGAAACATCCAAGCCAGTGCCCAGGGAGAAGTGACAATGGGTAGGAGAGTTCGGACTCTGGCACCAGGAATTCTCACCAGGGAACAGGGATGCAAAGATCATTTTTCCATGTAACCAGAAATTCAATTAAGTTTACAGTAGCACAGAAACATAGAAAGGCTAGGGTTGGCAGGGACCCTGAAGACCATCAAGCTCCTAGCCCCTGCTGTAGGCAGGGCTGCCACCCACCAGATCAGGCTGCCCAGAGCCCCATCCAGTCGAGACGCAAACACCTCAAGGGATGGGTGTCTGAACCCTTCTTTGTTTTTGCCTCAAAGCTTGCTTTCCAAAGCCTTTCTTGTGATAAGACTCTGACTTAACTAGGAGAAGAGACATGGGTGTTACCACGTGGCATCACTGTAAGGACAATTTTACATTTGAAAGTATTTCTTTGGAGCTCTTTCCCATAACGAAGTTTGTACTGCCATTGGAAAGGGTGACCAGAGTCACTGTCACTGTCAACCGAACAAAAACGCCCAAAGACCCACCACTACTGAAGATCAGCATCTGACCTATGAGCAATGCTGGAATAACATGGAGGGGACTATCTCTTGCTTTCTACAGACTTCTTCCTTTTATTTCCTACCCCCCCTTTCCAAACTCCCTAAAACACTAGGATTTTTAATTAACTGGTTTTTCTAACATTTGACCCACTATTTCTTAATCTCACTGTCAGGCATACGCATATTAAGAGAGCCTCCTCTCCCTGCTATAAAGTGGAGTGAGACAGCGGGGTATCCACAACTTCTCTGAGACTCTGAGCCAGTGCCTTGCCACTCCCTGAGTAAAGAACTTTTTCCTAACATCCTGCCTAAATTTCTCCTCTTTTAGTTTAAAGACCTTCTCCCGTTTCCTGTCACGATCAAACCATGTAAAAAGTCAGTCTCCCCTGCTTACAAGCACCCTTCAAGTACTGGAAGACCACAATGAGGTCTCCCCAGAGCCTCCTCTTCTCCAGGAAGAAACAAGCCAAACTCCCTCAGTCTTTACAGGAGACGTACTCCAGACTCTCTTCCGCTGAATCCAGGACTCTTCCTTCCCCCTCAGCCTGTCTCAGGGCCTTTGACCAGCACAGTTTGCTTCAGCAGTGCTCCCCAGTTGCGGATTGAAGGCAGGCTGGGATGGCAGTATTAAAAACATTCTGTTAGCATCCATCTGCTGCTGTGTGTTCTTCACCAATGGAACTGTGCCTCTGCTGGGTGTCAGGCGGTAATTCAGCCGGCTTGTGAGGTCAACAGGCGTGCCTGAGCCATGTGGGGGGCAAGGAATTCCGCGCCCCTCATCTTGAGGAGCTCTATCCCTCATTTCTGCTCTGTACAGCATTTGCCAAGACAGAATACAAAGAAGGAAACCAAAGCACAACGATTCCACTACGTGGAGCCCCAGTGCTCTTACTCAGCTCTGTCCATCTGCACATGTCAATAAACTGTTTGTGCTTCTTCACAACCCAATCCAATCTTATCTGGCCTAATTTATCCCTCAGCCGGAACGGTGATGAGTCATAAACTTTGGTTTAACTAATCGCTTTTTAATTGTAAGAAGGCAAGTGCATCTTCAGAAGCTGTGTCACAGTGGGTTAGAGGCTGAACATCACCATTATTTTCCTCTGATAAATATTCATATGCAGTGCATACTAATGCAGAATTTCTCCAGAAAAGAGTAGAGAAAGATATGTTGGCATCATTCTTTCTTTATTACTGAGAAAAAAATTAGATGTGCTTTAGACAGATTTCAATTTGTGCATTGATGTTATTACTGAATGTGATAGAACTGATGATTTTCAAGTTTGTGATGGAATGATGATTTTGAAATACATCACTACTCTGCTTTTTTTCTTTTATCTTTTTTAGTCTTTCTTTCCTTCCTTGAAAACTATTAACATCAAACTTGTAAATGGCATGAAAAACTGAGGTCCAGAGCAGTATGTATAACTGTAGTCTTGTGGTTGTCCTGACCCAAGAAATCTTCCCTAAGTACTCTTCCACTTGTTCACAGATGCTTTCTAATATTGGAGACTTACAGAAATGTATATTGTTAATGTTGCATTTATTTTCGTCTTAGAACAGAAGTATTTAGGTTTGACAACTAAAACAAGGGCCTTTGCACTATATTTTGCCCACTGGCTGATACTTGGTCCTTTTGGCTTTCTTAAGTGTCTACTTCAACTCTCATGAGGATGTATAAATATTTCTTGGATGATTTAAATAGTCTCATATAATCAATTTGCCATGTAGATCACAAAGCTTTCCCTTTTCGGCATTTTGTTGTTTTGTTTCTCTATATTCTAAGTTAGCTAATAGGCAGTCATGTTGCTGCCACTGTTTCCCATCTCTCCCCCACTTCACGTCTTTAGGGAGCAAAACTGTAAAAGTGTAGTGTGTGCAGCATAAACAGTGTGGGTCAGTAAGATAATTTGTTGTTTTCCAGATCCTCTATAACTTCAGAAATTCCACCATGTGCTGCGGCAGGAATTGGGTATTGTGACACATGAGTAATTTCTGCATTAGGAGTACAAAGGCTGTGCAAAAACCCAGATTACAGCCTCCCTGTTTCTAGAGGGTTGGAATCAATGTTTGAACAAAATGACCAGGCACCTAGGTCATCTGTTTAAAACAATGAAACCAGAAATATCTCTCATGACAATTTATAGTTGCAATTGACATAAATTTATTGCCTGGGAGCCGAAAGTGAGCTTTGGCAATTTGGCACACAATGTTTTGTTTTGTTTTGTTTCCATTGGTAATCTTAACTCTTTGCTGCCTGAGATGCTTGTTTAGCGTCTCAGAACCTAGGTGTGTTAACATAAAGCGACGAGAAATAATGCAAAAAATCAGTGCAGGAATTCTGGCGGAATTATACATCATGGCAAAATGTAGGTTATAACTTGGTACGTCAAACAATAGAGAAGCTGCAGTTCTTCCACTTAAACTAAATGCAGAATGTGCAAAAGTGTGTGTGCTGTTTGTAAAGCAGACAGCAAAAATTTAATGTGCATGGGCAGTAAACCCAGTAAATCAGTGCGAAAGGCAGCATGCACGTACTTTTAATTTTTTTCTTTCTCTATATTTTGCAGGTTCTTCTTCACAGGCATTCCTTTGTGGGTGGAATACACGCTGCAGCAGCTGTATCATTGCCACGACTTTAAAAATAAATAACGAAAAGCACAGTTGCTCTTAAAACCCACCATATTTTATCACAGATCTTTTCCTGACATTGTTTTCTTGTTGATGTTAATAGAAGTTTCAAGATCAATTGAAAGCAGCTGTATATTTTAAACACATATTGAAGTCATCAGGAGAGTAGTATGCAGTATTTTCCTGTAATATACTTGGTACTAGTCCAGTGCATCTTTACATCACAAAATTATATCATCAGTAACTGCCTTTGTTTATATTTGCTGCAGTGTTACGTGTTAGTGGGGCAGATGTATCAGATAAAGGTGCACTTTGATATATAATTGGCTTTACCAAATTCATCAAACTTTCAACCTAAATACCCTATTTGTGTTACACTTTCATAAGCTACAATCAAGTTTTGCCTCTTTTAATGTTTTAAATAATTTCTCTCTTATGAGGAAAAATTTAAAACCACATTGACTTAATTTCCTGTATCATTTTATGTTGATGTTTGTGTTAGTGTCTTACAGTGAATGATTTCTACACAACAAATTTTCACTGCATTATTACACTGATACATTTTGTTTGGTTTTCCATCTTGTTCTCTTTTTTACACTAAGAATATATTATTGCGTAAAGCTTAAAATCCTCTCCAAATTGACACTGAGAAAACGAGACCTTAACCTGAAATCATCTTACCTCTATGAGAAACTGTACCATTACTGCTGTTATTTTTTTTCAGTCTTAAATTATCAAAAACATCTCATAACAAGAAGCACCAAGAATATAAAATAGCACCTGGTGAAGAAAGCCCTTCTAACAATACATGATTAAGCACAAGATGATTACATTTAGATGAGGGTCCAAGTAGTGAATATAAGAACTGGAGAAGACTTGTGGCTGCTGTCACATTGCCCAGAAAAAGTAAGTGCCCTGAACTAAGTTTGCAGGACAATGCTTGTCTGCTCAGCTAAAGAATGAAGAAATCCTCAAAATCTTTTATATATACATATATATATATATATATATATATTCACATATATATATATAATTACAGGGATGGAGATGTACTCAAGAGGGTCTAACAGCCTCTTATCCAGAAATACAGTACCCATAAAGGCTGCATTCAAAAAAATCCACAAAAACTATTCTTGCTGGAATGGGAAATTATTCACACAGCTGTTGTATTTTATTATTTGATGCGTATATCTGTAGTGTATTTATATCTTCTTGAACCTGCAGATGGTGCAAAATCTCCATGTAACATAGCTCATAACATGCTGACTGCTACTGTATTTTCCTTGTATGTTTTGCTTTTCTGATAACTTAGAGGAATACTTCATGAGTAGCATGGTCCTTGCTGAACAGTTAATAGTAGAAAAAAAACAGAGATAAAAGCATTTACTGTTGTAAGCAAGCACATTTACAGTGCTCTTTTATTCTTTGACATCTAAGTCTAATGCCTAGCCCAGTGCCTGGCTATCCTGTCCCTTTCAATCTCATCTCACAGTGTAGTAATACAATTTCCTCTATATTAGTTACTCCAGACTTTTATTCTAATCTCTCTACTTTTTTTTTTTTTTTTTTTTTTTACTTTTCTTTTTCTGTAACTACTTCAATTTGTAAGCTCATTTGTAGCTCAGACCTGTCTTATTCTCTCATGATTACAGTGGTATATAAAATAGCGTAAGAAGCATCCCAGATGTTATTGTGATTTCACTTTTTTTATTTTTATCAGTTAAGCAGTGGACTTCAACATGAGAGAGAAGCCTGTGACTGGGAGAAAAGCTTTTTCTTCTGAAATAGCGAGGATTCTGGAATAAAGCCTTTCTTCTGCTATCCCAAAAGCCACTTTATTCTGAAAACCAAATCACATGCTTTATTACTATTAAATTAGAGCAGTATTACTAGGCAAACCTCTTTAAACTTAAAATACCTGGGAAGGGAGGTGCAGGAATGTTTTGGAATATGGTAGAAAAACTTGTCTAACATGTCTAATTTTCCATTTTTAAACAAATGTTCAGAGTGGAGTTTTTTTTTCTTCTTTTATGGTTGGCTCCATTCCAGCTTAAAAAGGGTTGGGTTACAATATGTTTAGACACACAGAAAACGTGCAGACTGGTAGGATTCATGTAATGAATCTTTGTATAAGACTGGATAGGTACTTAAATGCTGGTCTCCATGTCTGGTCAAAGAGATAAGTTGTTTGTTTTAAGGAAGTCACATTGGTTTTCAGACTTTAGTACTAACTTCTTCAATGATCAGGGTTCAGTGATCCAGTAGGTGTCAGGATGCAAATTGGGTATTGTTGCGTTAAAGTCCTGTTTTGTTCCTCATGGTCAGTGTGACTGTGGATGATGGTGATACCAGAGAGAAGAGGAAAACTTCCTTGAAGGTCGTCCTGATCACGCTGGGGAAAAACAAAGAAAAATAATCTGATTTGGTGCACTTAAGGGATAGAGTTTCACAAACTGGTTATTATAAGAAAATGCTGGGAGACGGGTGAAGACATTTTTTGTCTGTTTTATACATTAGGGTTGGTTAACCAGTTGCTTGATGCCTACTTGGCATGTATCCTATAGAGAGCAGTTAAGAGGTGTTTTGGAGCATTACTAAATAAAGATGTACAAGTACCTGGTGGTATCAGTTTCTATTGTAAGGCCTGAGAAATCATTGCATTCAAGTGATTATTTACCTGTGAACAAAATTATTTTCTGCGAAACTAAGAGTTTTCTCTTGGAGAAGCTGGCAGCCCATAGCTTGGAACTGGCTGGAGGGCCGAGCCCAGATAGTGGTGGTGGAGTTAAATCCAGCTGCTAACCATCATGGACTTGGTGCTAGGGCCTTTTCTCTTCAATATTTTTACTGGTGATCTGAATGGCTGCACCCTCAGTAAGTTTGCAGATGATGCCATGTTGGCAGGAAGTGTTGATCTGCCTGGGGGTAGCAAGGCCCTACTGAAGGATCTGGACAGGCTGGATCACTGGATTAAAGCCAGTGGGATGAGGTTCAATAAAACCAAATGCCAAGTCCTGCACTTTGGCCACAACAACCCCAGGCAACTCTACAGGCTTGAGGCACAGCAGCTGGAAGACTGCGTAGACCTGGGGGTACTGGTCAATGTTGGGCTGAACATGAGCCAGCAGTGTGCCCAGGTGGCTGAGAAGTCTGTTGGCATCCTGGCTTGTATCAGAAATAGTGTTGCCAGTAGGGGTACTTCTGCACTCAGCTCTGGTGAAGCCACACCTCCAGGACTGTGTCCGGTTTTGGGTCCCTCCCTGCAAGAAAGACAACGAGGCCCTGGAGTGTGTTCAAAGAAGGGCAACAAAGCTGGTGAGGGGTCTGGGGCACAGGCCATATGAGGAGTGGCTAAAGGAGCTGGGAATGTTCAGTCTGGAGGAGGTTCAGGGGAGACCTTATCAGTTTCTGTAACTACCTGAAGGGAGGTTGTAGTGAGCTGGGGGTTTTCTCTCGTATAACTGGTGATAGGACTAGAGGGAATGGCCTCAAGGTGTGCCAAGGGAGGTTCAGGCCAGACATTAGGAAATACTACTTTTTTAAAACAGTGGTCAGGTGATGGAATGGGCTGCGCAGGTAAGAGGTGAAGTCACTGACCCTGGAAGTGTTAAAAAAGGACGTTAAAAAAGACCATTAAAATCATCCAGTCCAGCTGTCAATCCATCCCCACCACATCCACTAAACATGTGTCCCTCAGTGCCACATCCACAAGTTTCTTGAATACCTCCAAGAACAGTGACTCCACCACCACCTTGTTCCAGTGACTTAACATTCTTTCTGACCAGATGTTTTTCCTAATATCTGGCCTGACCCTCCCCTATGGCAGTTTGAGGCCATTCCCTCTCGCTTCTATCACTGTTACCTGAGAAAAGAGGCCTGCTCTTACTTGGAGAGTAATAGAACCTTGCCTCCCTCCTGTAAATTGGAGCGAGACAGAGACTCCCGCTTCTAACAGTGTGAAATTACTTGGAAACGTGCAGTGCAGTGCAGTGTTATTGAGGAAATGGTAATGGTACTGCATACTGCAATCCATGGTACTTTAAGTAACAGAGGCCTTAGAACCACAGAATTATTCTGCAGTCTTTCTTGTTCACTATAGGTAGACCAGAGAGGAGTATGCAAGAGAGCCTGCATACAATCTAGGGCAAAACTGTAAAAGATGAAAGAGAAAAAAACAGTGTCTTTCGGTTTGCTGACATGCTGAGGTGATGGCAGAATCAGCTCCCTTGGCAGCTAGTCTGCCTGATTCTAGTCTTTCTCCAAAGTAAGTGCTGGTCGACCTGAAGAGAAGAGAGCTTGAGGAGACTTTATAAAGGACAGGCTGGACAGGGTGGGGAATGGTTGAGTGTGTGGTTATTTAAGCAGTGTATTAACTAATACTTCATTAAGCTGAGAGTGGTATGAAGGAACTCATAAGCATTTATCCCCTTGGAAATTTTCTCTATATCTAAAAGAACTTATTTTTAGTTAATGTTTTTAGAAATCTATTAGGTTTTTCCCATGTATCGAAATGCATAAAAAGTGATTAAAGTTATTGTCAGGAAATAAATTCACAGCATTTATTTTCTTTTTACTTATGTCTTTTATTCTTTCATTTCTGTGCTATAAACTTACCATTTTAGTAAACATGGTGTTAGAGCTTCATTTAAATTTGTCAGCCTGACATCCATTAGAAATGGAATTAGTTACAGGGATAAAGAATTCTAAAATAAAAATGGGTATGTATCAGGGCATAATGAAGAAAGATAGAGGAAAATGAAGGATGTAATTTTCAATCCATTCCAAGCTTACTGCCTCCAAGGTTCTTAATAATGTAAGCAACAGAACTCTTATCACAAGAAATTATGTGTAAAAGCAGCAAGGTTTCCAATACTTTGAATCACTTTGAATTTCTGTGATTAATTTGCCATTTGTAGAAACAGCCATTGTTTCATACTTACTTGGGAAGTAAGGAGAAATGATGGGGAAGGGCCCTGAAAAGACAACGTTATGTTAAGGTATGGTATGGACAGGTATTGCTGCTACTGAAACCCTGCTGTTGTTAATGGCAGCTGTAAGCACAGGTGTGTAGCAGTGTCATTTGTTAAACTCACTTTTAAAAAAACCCCTTCCCTGCAGAGGGAGCATTAGGAACATCTTAGGTTCAAGATTTTTAACAGATTTCTTGCCCGTGTGGTTTATAACGCAGCAGAAAAGACCCTAATATGTGAAATCCATTTTCAGAACTGGATGATCATTAGTATTTCTGGGACTCAGTCTGGTTGGTGAAAAGCAAAAGAACTGGACAAAGTTTTTAATCTTGCATTTTTCTGATACCTGGCATTGTTAAGAACTCTCTACCTTCTGTGTTCTTCCTCCTCTGTAAACTATTCATCGCTGCATGTAATCTCTTTTCTTTATGCAGGTAATGTCACTACTTGTAAGGCTGTAGAATCCAGTTAGAAGTGATTTCCTTCCAGTATGCAACTGCTGTCTGCAAACTGGTGGCTCCTAAAAGAGGATATTGTATCATGCTAAGGAATACCTCCTTTAGAAAAAGTCAGGATTTTTATTTATTTTTAATGGCAAAAAAAGCCTGTGCAATAAGCCACAGCCTCTGGAGAAGCTTTAATGACTTAAATGTCTGAAAGAGTGAATCTTTTAAATGCCATTTCTCTGAATGAGAAGTGAAAGAATCTCCAACATTCTGTGAAGTAGGTACCGACAGGCTAGATTCTAGCCAGAGCCTCGTCTTCTGGAATATCAGCATGTGATCAGAGTGAGAGAAGGAATATTTTTCCTTTAACTGTCATTGCATTTTCACTTGATTTCTGTTAGCAAACAGGCCACACTGTCTTCAGTGATAGAAAATAGATACTCTCCTCTCTGCCATGGAGTTTTCTTCCTTGTGACCATTCGTTCTGGCCACTTTTTCTTTTACTGTAATTATTTAGTATCTATCAGAGCAAGAGACATATCAGTTATTTGACTTTCATTAAGGAAATATTATCAGGAAATATTATCATATTCTGATATGCTTTGAAGTTTGGTGCAGTTTCCATGTTAGGGGGCAGGAGAGGGAATCATCATTTTCTGCCTTTGATGTACACAGTCTGGAGGGCGGGCACACACATTGTCTTGGAAGGCGAATAGAGTCATCAGAGAGCTAAGGAATACAGATCAGTCTCCTATGGTTCATAGATCAGAGTTTTGATGTACATCAAGTGTAACCAAAGAGAAAGTGTCAATGTGCATTTTGGCATCTCCAGTTTCCTACAGTGGATCCACAACTTCTTTCTGTCCTTCATACTGGAATAAGATTTCAACAATGAATGGACTAAGAAGAGGTAAAAGTACTGACCAGCCTTATTTTGTTTGGGAACTTAATAAGCGTGGCATTACATAGCTCTTGTGGAGACTGAATGTACCCTCAGCGAATTTACTGATTACACTAAGCTGGGTGGTGCAGTTGACACAATGAAAGGGAGAGATGCTATCCAGGCTGACCTGGACAAGCACAAAAAGTGTGATCACATGAACCTAATGAGGTTCAGTAAGGCCAAAGTATTGCACCTGAATAGAGGCAATCCCAGATATGTGTACAAACTGGGAGAACTCAATGAAAGCAGCCTTGCAGATAAGAATTTGGGGATCTCAATGGATGAAAAGATGGACATGAGCCAGCAATGTGTGCTTGCATCCTGGAAAGCCAGCAGTAACCTGGGCTGCATCAAAAGTGGGGTGGCCAACAGGGAGCAGATTGTCCTCCTCTACTCTGCCATTGCGAGGCCCCATCTGGAGTACTGTATACATGTCTGGAGCCCTCAGAACAAGAAGGACGCAGAGCTGTTGAGCAGATACAAAGGGCAGTCACAAAGATTATCAAAAGGCTGGAGTGCCTCTCCTATGAAAAAGGGTGAGAGAATTAGTATTGTTTAGCTTGGAGAAAGCTCTGGGGAGATCAACTTTCCAGTACCTGAAGAGAGCTTTTAAGCAGGAAGGGGAGAGAGTTTTTTACACAGGTAGATTGTAATAGGACAAAGAGGAATGGCTTTAAACTATACCTGGGGAAATTTGGGTTGGTTGTTAGGAGGAAATTATATACACAGAAGGTGATGAGGCACTGACACAGGCTGCCCAAAGAAGCTGTGGGTGCCTCATTTCTGGAGATGCTCAAGGCCAGGTTGGATGGGGCCCTTGGCAGCCTGAGCTGCTGGGTGGCAGCCCTGCCCATGGCAGGGGCTTGGAGCTCAACGATCTTAAAGATCCCTTCCAAGCTAAGCCATTCCGTGATTCTAGATTCTATGATCCTTTCATGTGTTTTTTGTTGTTGTTGTTTTTGGGTGTTTTTTTGTTGTTGCTGTTTGTTTGTTTTTGTTTTTTCCTGATAATCACTGAGTCACTGCCTTTCTGCACTTCTTTGCAAACAGATATAAGATCTTCAGTCAAATTCTCTTTCAAGTTGGCAACATCTTCAATCAAAAAGTATTGGTCCTTTCTGCAGGAAAGAAACAAGTGTAGAGAATGACCAAACTTCTCATTAATCCATATAGACGGACAGGAAGACAAAGAAATGAGAAATTTATTTTCTCCAAATGCAGAATCCTTGTCTGGCCATGTTTTCAACTGAAGAGTAAGTCCTTATAAAGAGAAGTTCAGTCCCCTGTAAGGTGTCTCAGGCACAACAAGCCTACAAATTTTAATAATACTAGGATATACAAATCTTCATGAAATGAAAAAAGGACTTAAGTGGGGTTTCTCCTCAGAGCTACAATAATATTTTTCAAAACTTTCATTTTTGTTTAACTTCAGAATCCAGATGTTCCCTGTAACACTTCTTGAAAAAAAAGATTTGTAGGTACCTGAAACTGAAATAAAACAGCCCTTAGCACCAGCACTGCATTTACTATCTGTCTTATTTGAGACTGAGCTACGGTTTTCCCTGGGCCTGGATGAATGAATATGGAAAACAGAGTATATTTTTCCACTGAGTTGTATGTGGTTTGGATCAGGTACGGACTGGTGCTTACTGGTTGATTGTGGCATCAAAAATGGTTATTACGTGGCTTGAACCAGTGCAGTACTGTGGCAGTCTGGTCTTTAATCTGCAATTTCTTCCTCTACTTACTGCACAAAAGTATATCACTGCTGAGTTACATCATTGTACCTCTGTTGCCTATGATGTGCCAAACACACCTCGTACAATTTGAATTTAAAGGAAAATTTTGGAGAGATTCGTATCAAAATTAAAGCTTTTATGAGGCATCAATACCTTTTCTCCAATTGAACACTTTAAACTTTATTATCTCAGTTCTCTTCTTCTTTATTACCTCAGTTCTCCTCTTCTTTGGTGACTGCTGGTTGACCTTCTGCTATGTGGTTTGTGCTCAGTGGTACAATTTAGCTTTAAAGGAATGAATAAAATCTATGATGTGTGAGGTGTTTTCATTGAGGCTTGTGGGAGTATTAATGGCATTGCAAAGCATAGCAAGTCTCTGACTGGAACACTGCATACAGATTACTCAGCAGCAATTAGAAAGGTGGAGTCTAAGTGGGATCACGTTGAAACAGGTATCAGGAAGGACAGCTTGTATTACTAGAGGAGATTTAAAAAGGCCTGTCTTTTCAAAACATGCCAAAGAAAGTTAAATAAAATTGACAGATGTGGCGGGGAGGGGGGGAAGAGCTATTCCTTTACAGTTCACTTGAGGACAACTTTTGAACAATGTACATTTTTTAAATCTTTTTTCAACAGCTAATTCAAAATGGAAGCCACCCAAAGGTGTCAGTCCAGTTTGAATGATCAGCTGGACCGAAGCATGCACACAGATGTACTAACCATTAGTTGTCTGACACACTTGGCAGAATGAAAGTATAATGAATTAGAGCAGAGAATGAGAAAAACCCTTTGGCTAATGAAAAAAATTACTTCAGAATGTTTGGGTGATAAAATTTCATACAGCTCAGGTGTTGGTTTTCATAGGCTGTCAAGGAGTCAAGAGAAACTTCCACCCCCTTTATAGATTTTATCCTAATTAAATAGCTTACATAAAAAACAGCACGGGTTTTACTTTTCACAGATATTTTACACCAAATTAGCTAACTTTTACCTCCTCGTGAACATAAACTCTCTGTAGTGCCTTCATAGATGGATATGGCATGCTTATTTTTAACGTTCACATAAAATAATGTTTGCTCCAGTTGAAGCAGCTACTAGCATCAACTGAGTTGATTTTTTTTCCTTCTAAAAATCAGTGCAAAAACCATAGCTATTGAAGCAAATGAATGGCAGAGCTCAGTTGTGTGTATGAGCATTGGCAAGCCTCAGAATAATTTGCCTCTGTGGAACTCCTGCCCTAGGATGGCACTGCAAGAACTCTGTAATGGCTTTTTGTCTATGACCTTGCCTTGGTAGTGAAGCAAGCAGCTTCATCAATACTAGCATCTTCTTCAGACTTCCATTTTGCTATTAACATCTTATATCAATTGAAAAAAATAAATAAATAATCATTTCCATTCCTCTTTACTGCTGAGAATCTAATGACTGTGAAAAATTGCTGGTTAACATTCCAGTAAGCTAAAGGAAAATTACACTAATGTTAGTGTTTTATCAGAACATTACAAATGCTGTCATGCTGAATTCTTGTGAAGAAGCTTGTCTGTCTTTTCCATAAATAATTAGTTTCCCCAAATGCTGGATGCAGTTTTATTAAAGCTTTGTTATCCTGTCTCTTTTATTTCACACTAACTGATTTTATGTGTGGAATTCATTTCCTGTATGCTACTGCTGATAAGCAAACAAAATGGATTGCTAATTTGACATGTACAAGCAAACTGGAAAAAGAGCTGATCTGAAATACTCGACTGTTTTTCTGAACAGGCTAGAACATATACAAAGAGTAAGATATGTTTATCATAGACTAGTTTCTTGCTCAGGAAATAGAGCCTCTTTTAATATGATTCCGAAGCACTGATCACACCAACAGAATTGTGCTTATTATTTTTCTGTTGTAACTTAGCTGCAGTGTATGTTATTACATTTTTCATTCCACCGACTTTCCATGGCAAGATGAGTCATAGTCACATGAAAATGTGCAGACAAGTACTTTTTAATTTTTAATTTTATTGACACTTTTTAAACTATCTTTCTTATCTTTCTTCCCAATCATTCTCATGGTCTTACTAATTTTATATACTTGCCATGTCACTATTAGTCCCAAATCTACTCTCTTCACTAATCCACACGTCCCTGTTCTTCATATATGCAATAACGCATAGTATCATTTTATAATATTTATGTAGTCTGCCTTACAATGATCACCTTCAGAACGATTCCTTTAATGCTAACCTTCTGTCCCTTGAAAATCATGCCAGTTACTTCAACACTGCTCTAAGAGCTTATAATACGTGCCAGCATGCGATTATGATCATTTTTTCAGGCTGATCCAAATCTTCTTAAGCTACAATCAGGCACAAAGAAAGTAGAAAAATGTGTTCATTTTCTTTCCTGATGATAGTAACACCAATTGTACTATCCATCAGGATCACCAGCTCTGTGCAGTGATCATGACTGTTGGTATGGCAGGTGAGCAAGGAAGAGGAAATTGCAAATGGTTCTTATATAGTTGCAGTCAGTCAGTGCCTTGACCTCTAGACCCATGGTAATGTAGCTGTGGTTGTAGCCATTCGCATTCAAAGCATTTTTCTTTCATGCTGAGGAGTCCATCAAACCTATTCAAATTTCTTTATTTGGAGTGAGAGCTGACTGAAGGATATATCAGTGAATCAGTGTCATTGCTTGATCGACTAGGAATACAAACCTTCTTGCTACTCTAAACAGCCTATTTTCATCCTGTTTGTCAGTGCCATTTTTTCCTCTTGATTCTTTCCACTGTTTAATATTCTTAATTGTAGACTGCTGGGAAGATTATGCAGTGAAGTAATATGGAGCGATATGTTATTTGTGCAATCTGTGGGAAATGCTGTAATTGTTATGAGGGTTTGTATCAAGCACTGGATGAAATATTACTCTAGTTTGCTAATGATAACAAAGTATATTGTTCTACCTTGTTGTCTTAATTATTTCACATAAATACCACACTCAAACCTGTAAACCCTTGTGTTGGCCTCGCTGGCCTTGTATGGCAAGCCACAGCTGTGTGGGATTCTTTATTTTACTTTCCACTCTTTCCCATTTCTTTGATGCTCTTTTGAAAGCTTCCCCAGATACAACTGCAAAAGGTCTTTCAGCCATCAGACCTTTCTGTGTAGATGATTTCACAAGAGAACACCTGAAAAAACAGTGAAATCTGCGGCCCCATGTGCTTTGCTTCTTCAGCTTTTCTGCCCTGCGTTCACCTGGCATTTCTTTAGGAACATAATGAAATACAGATAAAAGAATGTATAGGTTGCATGGCATCAAACAGTGCTTTGATAATCAAGTAACTTTTGTGTTCCTACTCACACTGGAAATCTATCCCTGTCATAAGCTGTTCCCCTGGTTTAATTAAAAGCAGCAGCATCAAAACTAGTACCATATTTTTGTTTGTTTCCCCCTTTACCTTCTGCTGTTATTTTCTCCTTTCCAGTTATAAGCTCTTAAGGGTAGAAAGTCTAGCATGCACCAATTTGAAAAATAACAGTGGTGAGATGGCCATATTGTGAGACTGGCTGTGGTAGTGAGTGTTCTTATGTAACTTGAGTTATGTTGAGGGGAATTCTCTTGTCTTGCTGCTCGAAGTTGCCAGTGACTTTTCTTCTTTTTCTGGAATCTTTTCTGTCTCCTGAGTCCTGAAAACAGCTGATAAATTAATCATTTTCTAGATCAAATTTACTTGAAACTCTGCATATTTTCTAAGATTAATTACTGGCCTGAGTCTCTAGTAGGCATCATTTTCTTTTATTTCTTTAAAAATTCAGATTATCTCAACATATGCATTGTTTACAATCCAACCTGTAAGTCACCAGAGCTGAAAAATCAACATAGCTTTTATCATGGGTGGTTTTGTTCAGGCAGCGCAATTAAAAAGTATGTTAGCATACACACTATGCTAACAAACATAATTAACATACAAACACAGCAGCATTCAGACTGCTACAGCAAAAGATCACATGTGCTCATCTGCTGTACCACAGAGTGAACTGACTATTTCAGAAATATGAGGCAACACATCACTCATTCATATGTAGTCTTCTTAGGATAAGCCAGATGAGATGTGAACATCGGGGCACTTTGGGCACAAATTAGCCATAATGGCTTTGGTGAGCCCCACCTGGAGCCTTTCCCACAGTTGTGCCCATTTTAGCATGCAGCAGTGAGGACTGCAAGTACTGTGAGGATATCCTGGAAGTTCGGGTCTGCATCTGAAATTAAATTTGAACTGTTAATTTCATTTAATTCAGAGTTACCTGCAGCTTTTCTTACTAATATTTGTTGGTTTATACTACTGTCACTGCTAATAGAGTTGGATAAGGTCTAAAGTAGTGATAATTTCCAAGGTAAGGTGTTGCAAAAAGGATTTTTCTTTATTATAATGTAAATCAACTTAGAGCACATCTTTGATCACAAACACAAGTGAGATGCTTAAATAAATAAATTGAGTTGAATCTTTTCCTGGGGGGGGGAGTCATAAATAGGGGACCAAATTTTGTTCCTGACTTTGCTGCTGTCCTGAAGTCAGAACAGCTCCTTCTTTCACAGTCACTGTGTTTCATAATGCCTATTTTGAACTTGATGTTCAAGTGCCACAGTCCCTGTCTATGGGTCTGGAACTAGATTATATTTAAGATCAAAAACATACTACGGTTGTAAATTGTACGCAGGTATTTGGATCACAAGGCTTCTTGCTGTTTATCTTGCTCCACAGCTGCTGCTCTGAATAGTTTTTCTTGTATTCCCACAGCTTCTCTCTGTCACTGGCTAGTTCAGTTAGTTTTTATTAACTGATACTCCTAACTTATCAGATTTTCCCTTTTGAAATAGAAAGTATATATATATATATATATATTCCTTTTTTATTTGTCGTACATTTAGTTGGCTTCAAAATTATTTATTGTGATGATTCTTTTGGGAAGAAGGGGAAAGAATAAAAGAAAAACACTTTGCCAGATATCACAGAGGAACATCTCAGTTCTATCACTGTTGATAACAAAAGGACTTGCTGGCCATCAAGGCCTTGCAGGCCACCATCCCATAACAGAGCCAGTAATTTAAATGGTGCTGCAGCAGCAGATGGGCTCAGTCTGGCTCTGGGGATGCGGCTGGAGAGTGTGGGAGGTTTCTCTCCTTCCAGGGCTCACTGTGCAAGGCTGGAAGGGAGTGTGCACCCCCTCTTGCATGAGGAGAGCAAAGAGCTGGGGTCAGTGCTTCTGCTCCTCTGTGTTTATATGTATTCTCCAACTGATATAATTAAAAACTTAATCACAGAGATTCAAGAGGGAGAAGAGATATTAGATAATATTGTTCATTGCCTTGGAGCCAGTGTAAGATTGTTTCCTATAAAACTACTCACTGACTGCAGGGAAGTTTAGGTCTATAAGAAATGTGTGGGTTCAGGCTTTTATTGAAAGGCTGCAAGGCTTGTATATACATCTTTATTAAAACCTTTATTAAAAACAAACAAACAATAATGGAAAGGCATTTACATGCTCACCTGATCTTGCAGATTTCACCACTGCTACTTTATTTATCTATGATAAGAGCATGTTTATTAGTTTTGTGTGCTCAAAGATAAATCGGAAACAATAATAATAAAAGAGATTGGAAATGAGGCGGCACTTGGCCTTATTAAATCAGAGGAAGCCTTCAGACAGCCCGGAGTTTCACCTGAACACTAGTATTTTTTCCAGTCTTATTTCAGTGGGGCATAATATGTGTATAAGAGACTTTCTTTGTCCATCTTATTTATAAAGAAGTGGCATGCGATCAGCGGATACCTCGTTTTTCAAGATCTATGAATCCTCCCAGTCATTTCTAACATGAGGTTTCAAGCTCCCACTTATATCAAGGAACAACAGATGCTTCTTGTTGCCTGAAAATCTTCCAGCATGATGGCTTTTTTTTTGTTGTTGTTGTTATTAAGCTACAAATCTTCAGGAAATGCACCTTGATTTCCATTGTCAGCCACAATATGAGCATGTTATCTGAGATCTCGCTGATGTGGAACTGCACAGAGTCTGTGATATTTTTGTCACACTAGACTGAAAAATATACTCAAATCCCTGTTGGGTCCAGGCAGTCCCAGGTGCTCTTTCTAGATGTTGTTTTTGCATTTAACTGCTCTTAGGTAGGATAGATGCTACGCAATGTTAGAATGCAGCATCAAGATGGTGTTAAGGTCTCTGTATAGCTGTTGTTTCCAATTAATCTCTGGCCTAAAATAGTGAGACACTTCTTTTCTCCAGATCAAATTGCAGAAAATTACTTCCATTTAGTTGCTAGACAAAACCAGCAACCTAGAATACAGTTCATCTCTCCAAGAGTATTATTGTGGCTGGGATCCTAAGATCAAGTCCAGAGTGTTTCAGGTTAAAGAATAGCATGGTTAAATGCTGCCTCTAACTGACTGTAGTGAGGCTACCCCTTAAACTAGTGGTAGATAGACTCAGGACTCTTCTCCTCTTGATACAATTTGTTTTATGGGCTCCCCCAGTCTACTTCATACCACAGCACCAAAGAAGAGCTGTGACTCTCCTATGCAGTTGGAATTTATTTCTTTTCAGCTTGGCTGCTGGTGGAGAGGTTTCACTTGGAACAGCAGCAGCCTGTAACTTTGTAGTAAGAAGCTTCCTCTCCTAATCATCAGTTTGATAGGAAAGTTAAAAATAATAACCTCTGCCGTGCACAGCAATGAAGCACTGCACCAGAATGACTTGGCACTTGCAAGCACTTAATTTACTATGCATTAAAGGTGAGCTAAGGCTTAGAAATCAAGTTTATTAGCTGAGTGTGCTTATCTTATTAACTGGATCGCTTCTTGCAGCCTGACAAACCAAAAATATCATGATGAAGCCAGGTTTCCTGACCTCTATAATTTGCTGTCACTGTGTGAAATTAGTAACTCTGGTACATGTAAAGCAATAGAATTAGTGTGAGAGTTTTGTTCCCTATTCTTTCCAATATCTTGAATATCTGAAATAATTAGAGGAGCCTGATGATTCAAATCCATTTTCAGGTTGGGTATACAAGTAGAAATTAGAAATTACTGCTATTAGAGGAATTTGGGATTTTTCATCTTGCTTCAGTAGTCTTTGTGAAATGTGGCCTGAAAAAGTTAATGCTCCATTCTGGAGACCAGTATAATAGTTAGTATCTTACTTGGCTTGTCAGGTTTTCTTTTATAAATATGTTGAAGAAAGCTCTCCTCTCTGTGATGGCAGAGGTATGCTGAGCGGTACCATCTGGGAGGCTGGGTCAAAGGGCTCCTGGGTACTTGCAGAAGATATGTCTTTCCAGATGATTAAGATGGAAAAGTAGGACTCCCAAATGTCAGAATAGCATCAAAGCCAAGTTGACAATATTCTTCTACATCTTTGTGACAGCAAAATTATTGGAATTAAGCTCAGTTTTCTTCAAAACAGGAAAAGCTCTCACCATTTCTATGAAGTCTCACTCATTTCAAAACTTGTGCTGTTCATATGGGCACACCAAAGAATAAAAACTTGCACCCATCTTGCATGGGTTAAAGCAGTTTTCTGTATTGAGAGTGGCTTGAGGCACACACTGCAGACACTAACTGATGCTGCAAAGGTATCTAGCTTTCTCAGTTTAAACTTAATATTTTTATTCATTTTACTGAAGAAATAAAGTGGCAACAACAACAAAAAAGACCCAAAACAGTTATAAGTTCTGGGAAGTAAGCTTCTTTCAAGTACTTTTCATAGTGATGTGTAGGATTAGACAGATGTGTAAGAATCTTCAGTTTTATTGTTAATCTTCTCTATGAAACGTCATGCTGCAAGGAATGTAATGATCATGGCTGTGCACTGCTATGTCAGCTGAGGAAATGCTGGATTGAGTCTGCTGTAGTGATGGAAACCACAGTGCTGCCCTCTGATTATGCCATGGGAAATTGTTGAAGCCTTCTATGGCAACCCCATCTTGACTCAGTGTTTTCTGCTTGGTTGTTTTATGCTTCTGCCAGGGGTGAATCTCAGCTGTACATTCTGTTTATGGAAGCTGAGCCTTCAGACTGTACATCCCAAAGCAGGAACAAACCTCACATAATCACTTAAGGTTTGACATTGATCTTAATGTTTTTCGTGAAAAGATGGATCACAAATCAGTTCAGGGTCTTATTTCTGAACTGCTGTCTTTTGGATTGCCTTGGAAACTTAAAAATAGAGTGAAGAAAATTAATTTTAGATCCATGCGATTTTAAATGGTTGAATAAATTGCACTTTAAAAATATCAGAATAGAGCCATTTGGGAAACTGCCGTAAAAATAATCATGTGAACTCTGTACTAGCATGTCTTCTAGGTACTGTAAGGTGCTAAACTCCTGACCAAACTCCAGCACGCTTCTGTTCCTTGCATGGTGCTCAGTCAGTAGGATGGGTTGACTGGGACATTGCTGAACCCATGCAGCCCAGTCTGATTGTGTGAACTGCATCCTTCTTAAATAATTATAGAACACTTTTGTCTTTTGAGTACAACATCTAAAAGGCTTGAGTCTAAGCGATACTATTAACAGCAACCAATAATAATAGAAGAAAGTCGTTTAGAAAGAATGACAATGTGACTGCACAATGATAAAAAAAACTCAGAAGGCAAAACCAACCAGAACTGATTCCACCTGATGCATGCTATAATTTACACTCTGCAGGATTTGTTTACATATTTAACAGCTTGTGTTGACATTTAAGTAAATACACATGCATGCACATACCAATTTACATATATTAATTTAGAACTGCAGGCAGACTTTCACTATGTAGTACAGTCAAGATAGTCATGTGCTAGTAATCAAACTCTAAAACTCTTGCTACTCTAAAGTAATCCAGGAAACTGAAATCTGTAAGACTCACGATGACCTGGGGCTTCTTCTGAATTACCTCTAAGACAAAACCTGCAGATGTGGTGAGATTAGTGTTGTATAGCATCTAGCTCTTTCAGGTTTTGATTTTGTTGCTATTGTTCTGAATGTGAATGAAAAGTCAGAAAAACAGCATGTTCTTGGAAGTAAAAAAAAATAAATTATTTTTTGGAGAGCCAGAGGGATCTTCTGAAGTTCCAGGTTAACAAAGGAGACCAAGAATTTGTTGCATACCTGCCTTACTGGTTAGTCAGTGTTTGTTTTTGTTTTGTTTTTTCACTAAGATATTACACTGAAGATTCACTGAAGCAAGGGCTTAAGCAGGCCAATGATGTGGGAAGCTCATCACTCGTGAAATGTGTAGACAGGAAGCCAAAGATTCTAGAAGAAAGTATGCTTTTGCCTCAAGCTATAAGCCGTTTTCTGTTACGCAGATCTAACAGAATTAAGATAAAGCTCGAATACTTTCATTCCTTTGTGCTGTCTGAAAATGAAGGAATAATTGGATGGAACTAGATTTGAATTCATTGCCCTTAGAAGAGTACCAGGATTTTTGCATGTGTTTGTTTTACAGCGACTTCATACCACCAGTCAGCTTTGTTCCTAACCATAAATTATTTTCAGAAGAATGTACATTGCAGGATTCATTCTAAGCCTCGAGATGCTGGCTGTAAATAGACCATAACAATTTAGAGCTGGCACTGAGGCACGCTGATTCTGCCACCTTGTATTTTTAGATCTTTCAGATTTTCCATGATATTAGCGGTAGACATTTTGCTGCATAATATTCCAATAGAACATTCTTATTGGTTTCTCTGAAGGAAGAAAGTATTACTTTTATCTCTATGAAATCTGTTGCTTTATTCAGGAAAACGGTTATCTATTTCTCAATAGGCTGCAGAAGCTGTTTCACATTTTCGAAGGTTGAATACATGGGCCTTTATTTTTTTAATGGCTTTTGAAGTGTCGAAGAGAGAAAAAGTTCAACAATTAGAATTCACTCACAGATCAGATAATGTTGATGCACCATAAATATTTGAACTTAAAAGTACAGGTGGTCAAAGGTATGAATGGCAGTTTGCTTTTTAGTTGGTACTGAATGAAGAAACATTATGCAGCTTCTAATGCATTGAAATTTTAAGTCATGATGTACTGTAATGTTATGGCTTCTTCCATGCATTCACACTCGCTAGAGCTTAACTTTGAAAAATATAATTACTGGTATCAATTAATTGGCAGGCACAGTCATGTGTGAGATCCCAAGCAGACAAATGACTAAGAATAAATGAAGGGTATATGATGAACAGAACATGAGGGAAAAATTTTGAATCAGTTTCTTTCCAGCTTCACTCCCCCAATTAGAATAAAAAAGTGTGGAGCAGGATATTCAAATCTGAAATGCTTGAGGTGAAACAAGGCACTCCCTGCTGGTAGCTGCAAGATGAGCACCTGTGTTATTGATACACAGGCTTGAGAGAAAACTGTATATATGTGTATATAACTGAAGGTATAGTGGCAATTACTTTACGCCTAGCCAGTGTTTCAGAGAGGGTATTTTCTGCACGGATGTGCTGTTTCTACCTGAATGAACAGATTCTGAAGGATATTCAGCCTTAATTCAACAGATAAGCGTGTAGCATTAGTGACTAATGACTACTCTCTCTGAGCCCTTAGGGCCAGTATAGGTGTGTAGTATAATGCTTTATCTAAACTTGCCCCTACAGATATTTCCAAATTCCCTCTAATTTAGATCTTATGATTTCCAGACATAGTCAGTCCCCAGTAGTATGGAGATTGGTGTGACACCTCAGCACCCTGCAGGAAACAAGGTAAAGGCTTCAGGAGAGCTTTGCAAGTGCTATCAGTTTTCACAAGCTCCTGGACCTCAGTGACCTATGGCGGTTTGTCACTGACCATAAGCCTCTTGTTAGTAGACTTTGCAGCTACACTTTAAAGACACCATAAGGAGAATATCCTATGTCACTATTATAATTGGCTTAGTAGCAAAATAGTTGAGCAAGAGAAAATATCAAGGTCACATTTGTGATCAAATTTCTATGCTACTAGCATGAAATATAAATAAAAATGATTATAAAATACACCACTTTTTCAAAGGCTGGCCAAAGATTTGCTTTCCAGCTCACATAATTTGGTCTAAAGTTACAGGCGTGGAAGTAATAGGCAGCTGGTTTCATTTGGGAGTCACACGATACAGTTTTTCTTCAGCCTTTTCCCTGCCACAAATTTAGGAAAGCTTTGCATGAAACAGGAATAATACTTGCACTGTGCTTTTGAAAATATTATGGGCGAAGCCAAGAGAGCTGGAGTGGAACAGGAGAGCCAAAGGATAGCACAAAGCAATAATGAAAGCAACATGGGATATCATCTGTCCAGAGAAAGATGAGAACAGTGGTGGGATTTGATGGTTCATTTTAAAAAACCCCTTGCAAAGAAAGGAATGTGTTCTGGAATTAGGACTGGGTCCTAGGAATTAGGAAAACTGGGCTTCATTTCTTATCTTGTCATATCATGTCTCTGTGATCGTCTCTCTGTGCCTCAGTTTCCCAGTCCATATATCCTCTCCCTTTAAAACTGTTCTGTGGACTCCTCCTTTGAGGCATTAACCTCTTTGGTGAGCACAGCTAAAAAGCTGAATGAAAAGATATCATCTTCATTGAGTGTTAAGTGTTAATTGTTTAAGATTTAAAACTAAAAATCGTAGTTGAGTGAGAATCCTGAAGCAGCCATTGAAGTAAGGAGAAGAAAAAACACTTGTCCATGTTTCAAATATATTCCTTGTCCAAGAGGTCCTTTCTGATCATGTCTAGTTCAAACACCTTTGATGAGCTTTAAGCACTCTTAAAGCTTGATTTCTGTAGACAAGTATGTCAAGAATGGATTCTGTCAGATCCCTTGAACACAGATAATGTGGCATCTGAAACAATTGCTCATGTTATTGCTATGCCTTCACGTCAGCACTCTGCTACTTTTAGGGCTTCTCATGGAACTGAGGTCTTTCCTTTGGCTTTGAAGTTGGGAGGAAGAAAGGAGCAAGAAGAACAGAAGAAACCATTACATCTGTAGAGGTTCAGATGATGAGATATAGTAGTGAAAGGATTAAAAGCATCTGGCAAAGAAGCCATTAAAGTCTGGCAGTGTATGCAAAGATTTTCCTTACATTTTAGGGGAAAATGAGTATACTTCTACCAACAAACGGCAGTGCCATGGTTTTGAAACCAACCTGATAAATGTTTAGGAGTTGGGATAAAGACTGAAGGTCAAAATATTTCTTCTGTGAAGAAAGTTCGATAATGAAACCACTTTTTTTTCTGGGTGTTCTCTGTTGGTCATTCTCAGTGTTCCAGTATTGAAGTGCATCTTTAAATAACTTTTCCAGAGCAAATTTCAAGTTAAAAACCCAACACTAGATCCTGAAGGCTTTGAGGGAAGCTGTGGGAAAGGAGGGCCATTTTTGGTTACTTTGATAAAAATATTAGGAAAGGGCTTAGAAGTTCTTGCAAAGGACAAAGAATGGATGAAGTTGTTACACAGAATTGTAGAGCAATTTGCTTTGGAAGGGACCTTGAAAATAATCTAGTTCCAACACCTTGCTATGGGCAAGAACCCCTACCACCAGCTAAGGCTGCCCAGGGCCCCATCCAAGCTGGCCTTGAATGCCTCCACGCATGTGGCATCTACAGCTTCTCTGGGTGGCCTGTACCAGGGCCTCATCACCCTCTGAGTAAAAGAGTTTCTTCAGAATATCTAGTCTAAATCTACCCAATTTTACTTTAAAACCACTGCTTCCCTGTTCTTCTCACCACAGACCCTTGTAAAAAGCCTCTTTCAATTTTTCATATAAACTCCCTTCAGGTTCTGGAGGGCTACAACAAGATTTCCCTTGTGCCTTCTTTAAGCTGAACAAGGTCTGCTTTGACACAACAAAGCGAAATGATTTCAAACTAAAAGAGGAGTGATTTAGACTGGATATAAGGAAGAATATTTTACACTATGGATGGTTAAGGTTTATTTTACAATAAGGATGGTTATTGGAAAAGGTTGCCCAGAGAGGTGGTGAATGCCTCATCCCTGGAACCATTCAAGGTCAGGCTTACTGGGCTCTGGTCACTGGATGAGATGACATTTAAAGATCCCTTCCAAGTCAAATGGTTCTACTATGCTATGAACAAGCCTAGCTCCCTCAACCTTTCTTCATATCAGAGGTGCTCCAGCCCTTTGATCATCTTCGTTGCCCTCTTCTGGACCTGTTCTGGAAGCTCCATATCCTTCATGTTCTCAGGGCCCTAACCTTGGATGCAGTCCTCCACATGGAGACTCACAAGGGCAGAACAGAGGTGGAGAATCACCTCCCCTCCCCTGTTGGCCACCCCTCTTTTGATGCAGTCCTGGATACTGTTGGCCTTCTGGGCTGCAAATAAGCATTTCCAGGTCATGTAAAGCTTTTCATCCACCAACACCCCTGAATCCTTCTCCTTAGGGATTCTCTCAATCCACTTATTGTCCAGACTTTATTCATGTTTGGGATTATCCTGATGCAGGTGCAAGACCTTGTTTTGGCCTTGCTGATCTTCATGATGTTAGCATGGGCACACTTCTCAGTCCTGTTTAGAGATCTCTATGGCTGATATCTCTCCCTCCCAGTATTTCTTCACCTTCAGAGAGTTTATATTTCTCATTACAAAGTGTGAGCTACATGCAAGTGCTGCTGGTTTGCTCTTTCCCACCTTTCCTGCTTGAGAGACTGGGAGACACAATTTATAATACACATTCTTTTACAGCCATCGTCCAGTTCCTGAGCATTCTGGAGGGGGAAATGTTTCGTTCACACAGCCACCGCTAGAGGCCACCACAAACCTCAAGAAAGAGCCAAACCTTCTTTAATTTATAATACAATGTACATTTACAGAAAGAAACCAGAAGCAAGGCCATAACCTGTGTCCCACATGAGCTTATGTTTTATGTGTTCCATAATGAAAGAAAATGTTTCTGAGCCTATATTGAGCTTGTTTATCCACTAAGTTTCTATTTTATTTTATTTTATTCCTAAATATTCACTGGGAAGAGGAATTAGGTATGGAAAATGTATATATATATTTATTATTGTAATGATCTTTGAAAAGATAATACATACTATCTCTGCTTTATATAAGGGTAGTATTAGGTTCAGAGAGGTTAAAAGAGCTGCGCAGGGCATTAGGTATTTTTATTAATTCTTGCAGTAGAAGCATAATCTGCTCTGGACCATAGAATCTTTATAGTATTCTTGTTTGCTAGGCTCAGATATCAGATGATGTAATAAAAAAAAATGGACCACAGTCCTAAAATTCAGTATTTGTTTAATATAGTCAATAGGTTTGCACTGAAGTGCTGTCTTTTCTAAACCTTACTGCTGGCACCACTGTGAATAAAATAAGTCTATTTCATTTCCTAATATTTTATGCTTTTGCATAGAATGGTACCCTTTTAACACTGCAGCTGTAGGATTAGAAAGCCTGCTGCATAATTTTTCGTGGCTGAATGCAGGATTTTGACTCAGTCAGAATAAAGAACATTATTTAATAAATACTAAACTGGAAGCATATCCTAAGGGAAGCCCATTTCACCTTTGTTTTCCATTTAGGATTTTTTCCAGTACAACATATTTTGCTGTGTTGGATAAGAGGAAACAGAAGAATTTTCAAGTTTGTGGAAAATTGTTTTGTGTAAAGTTGGATTTTTTCCTTAGAAAGGCATCTACCACTTCCACAAAAATATTGGCAGAGGCTACCCAAAGTTGTCATGTCAGCCTTTCACATTTCCTTGCAGTGGATCCTAGGACACGTAACCCAGTAGAGCTCCAGTCCAGATTTGTACTACATCATGAGTAGTGAGCAGTCTAGGCACAATCACGCATCAACACCTTGCTAGGTAGGCACAGATTCTTACTAAAAAGTAAGTAACACTGGTGGTCTGATTAAGTAATGCATGTTTTTGATGTTAGTAGTAATCATTTCTTCTTCTCATTCTCCATGTTTGACATTTCTTGTGGGACATTCTGAATGTACAAATCCTTGGCCAACAACTCAGTTGACAAAGGCCTGTAGAAGTGATGATTCAGGGGGTACTTCTGCAATCAGAGAGGGAGTGATGTGGTAGAAAATACCAAAAGGAGGTAATGATGGTATATCAATGATATAACAATTGTACCTGATGGCTAAATGGTTAGTTGATGGACAGAGAAGGAAGTTGTTGACTTCAGCATATGTGGCCTGTTTTTTTTCACTCCCATCTCTGCTGTTGTTGCTGAAACTCCAACTAACTTGAGCGTTTAGGTTTGAAAGACGCCTTCTCCAAGCAGAACAATGTCTTTTGCTATTGGGAAGGGGAGCTATTGCAACTTTGCCATGTCACTAGCTGGATAAAAATCCATCAGACGAATGACGTGGCATAGGGAAGGCTTGTAGTCACATAGCATTACATTTGGTAAGAGGGGGTAAGGGTCTGGTACTAATGAAAAGCTTTCAGTTTGTTGGACTTGTCTGAAGTGAAGAGTCTGGCATTTGACATTTTAGAGCAAAGGAGAAGATTGTGTAGAAATTCATATCAGTGGGGAAATATTTTTGAAGAGTAGTAATGAGAAGGGGATCAGTATCGGTGCTACAGATCTTTTCATGATGAAGGCGATACAAAGTTTGGAGTTTGATGTTCCTTACTGAATTATGTCCTCCTGTTTGTGAAAACATGCATTTTAAGCTAACAAATATTTCAGGTCTAAGCTGTCTATCTTGGGAGAGAAAGTAATTGTACCTCTTCCCATAGCGTGCAGCAATGGAGATCCTCTAGGTTAATCATGGTGCAGGGCTTCTTTATGTTTTTTCTCTGATTACACATGGGAGAATATCAGGGACAGGCACTTTCTTTTGGTCCTCTGGTCTGATGCGCTCTGGTAAATTCTCAACTCTCTCAGGATTGTGTGTGCCGAATAATAACAACCAACTTCATGCTTTTTTCCAGCTTTCTCTTATGAGCTTTTTGTTTTGGTTTCCTTTTAGAAAAGTTTTGTTGGGACTGAGGCAGATTCTTTGTATTTATTTGTGTTGCAAATAAATACAAAGCCCTTATCAAACATTCTTTAAGAAAGGGCTCAAGTTCTGTGTATTGTGAAGACACAGCTTGCATATTGTTATTGCCTTGTGCCCCACTGCATTCCCACTGAAAAGGTACGCCTGTCAGATATAGCACCTACCCAGGACTGATGTTCACAGCTCCTTGACCTTCATAAATCATGTCAATCACATAAAGCCAGCAGGATTCTCCAGGGCCATCTGACATGCTAGAAAATCTGACAAAGTAGGGCAACTTTCTCTGTTCTTCAGTTGCATCTCCCTCTGTAATATCTTGTCTGTTGTCCTTTGATAGACAGTTGCTCTGTTGTTGTGCAAAGCCACTCCTAACAGGTGAAAATCAGAGGAAAACTTTTCAAATGTGCTATAGGGGAAAGGTATTTAAAAGTACTTATTGACCAACTCCCAGTGAATCTGGTGGGAATTGGCTACCTAAAGAGCCACTGTGGGGCCTAAAAGCCTTTTTTCAAGAACAACCTGCCCATAGAAGCACCTTAGGTGCACTGGTTCTCTGTAAATGTTAGGTTCTGTAGGCCTGCATTCATCTTGTCCAACTTTAGGTACATAATTGATGCACTTCATTTAGGAGCATAAGTCTTCACTGTAATCAGAAAAGGAGAAAAGTTGTTCGTACCACTAAGATCTCAACTGCTGTCAGCAGGTACCTCATTATCTCCTAGGATACGTGAGAGTAACTCTAGCTAAATGCTTAAAATTAGCTCACAGGGAGCTGGGACTACCTGTCTGTAAATCACTTTTAAGATTGCAGTGGGATGGTTTTGAAAGGTAACTAGTTAACTTGAAAACATTTATTTCCAATAGCAGTTAGGGTGATTTTTGAAAGAGACAGATCAGATTCTTCTTGCAGCAGATACTCAGCCTCTGAGTACAAAGCTAAAGAAATATGAAGGGTGTCTTAGATTGTAGGTGCTTACTGAATTATGACTATGATAATTCAGGCTCCACACCAAGAAGCTCTAGTGCTATAAGGTGTTCCTTCCACTTTTGTACATGTTGCTTCTTTTTGTTTCCATGTTAGGTTTTACATGCCTCTGAAAAGGGTGCTGCTGTAACCACATTTCAGGCAAATCCTTTCAAGAAGATGCGAAATTTGTACTACAAGAGAGTAGTTTCTGAACATCCAGTGAAACATCAGGCCATGCTGCAATGCTGTGGGTAGTCTGGTGAATTAATTTACATCTTATTTGGAAAATCGTTAGTTGGGATCTTCTCTCTAAAAATAATTTGGTATCAAATGTAAAGGGTATAAAGTAAGATGCTCTTTTGGGTTGCAAGCTCTTTTATTTTCTCTTTCTGGTTTACAGTGTGCACCAAAATGCCTCTACTCTTATTACACCCCTTGGCAGACACAAACACAGAACATCATTGGCAGTCTGTCTTGGATTAAGAGGTTTATCTCAAAAAACAGCCTGGCTGATGCTGAAGAATGGTTGGTTGATAGCAGAAACAAAAACAGTCAGGTATGAATAACATGATTTCTTTCTTGATTTTCTTTTCTGCATATGATTTGCTTTCACACCAGCTCATTACTATTGTATACTCAAGAAATGGCTGTACAATAATTTACTTAATAAATTCTGGCACTTACTCTGTATTACGAACAAACATACGTTTGAGTGGGCTGAGGTTCATTAGGTTCATTTTTCTCACCCACTGCTGTGACAGATTTTAAAGATTACACTTAGTTAGATTGGAACTATTCTTGCTCTGAGTTAAGATCTTTTTAATGTTAAGATCTTTTAAATGGTTCCTGATAGGCTTCTTTTCAATTCTTAAGACCAGTGTGAACAAATTAGCAGCAAGATCATGAAGAACTGCAAACTCAAATGGTTAAGTGGCTTAAATTAACAGGGACATCATATTGCCCTACAGCAACTAGAATATGAACCTCTAATCTGCATCCTATAGAATTTTCTGTGTGATCACAAACTAGAGTTCTTCTTGAGCTTGTTTATTCTGAGTGGTATTTTAAGCCATGTTAAGGCCACATGTTTATTCCTTCTCCTTAAGTAAGGGAGGGTGGATTTGGTGCAGAAGCAGCAGATATGTCCTGTTGCCATCTTCTGTAACAATGGGTGCAAAGTCTCTGAAGATTAAGTAGAAAGGAGGCAAATAAATCTTTCTTTTAGTGGGAAGAGACCTTTATAGATTATTAAAATTCATACTTAGCTTAAAATGTGGCTTTCAGCTCCAACAAATTGCTTTACAAAAGATCTAGCTGCTTGGTAGGGTTATTTGTGCTCGAGGAATTTCTGCAGTATTACATGGAGCAGTGCATGGGCACAGCAATTTGCAGGTAAAGTTATGTCCTGCAGCACTGTACACTTGGGCTTTTAAGAATAGACTATTTATGAATGTGCATCAGTATTCAGTTCCTTGTGTTAAGAGAAACAAAACCAACCAAATAAAACAAAACAAAAAACAAACCCTGTTATGAGACAGGGTAGGCTGAATTCCTCATCTGTATAACATTTCTGGAAGCCACAAGAGTTATTCCAGAGTAACCCTACAAAAGAAAAATAAAACAGCTCTCCCACGAAGTAAGACTTATTAATTTTGAGAACATCCCACGCTTACAAATACTGATGCATAAAATACTCTGCAGGACCAAGATAGCTTTGTGCAGAGCAGGATTAGATCTGTGAATGCTGCACATTGCTGATTGCAAGATGATGATGGTCTAATTAAAGGTTAAGTTTTGAGGTCCTTAATCAGTGTTTAATCAGTGCATTAAAGCAAGTAGGAGTGTTGCCTAACAACAGCAGGACATGTAAGTGAGAGGGTTGTTCTTCTCCCTTCCAACAATGGACTCCGGAGCTGTGAGTGAGGAGGAAGTGGGGTGCCTTGGTGTTCTCAGCCCAAGTCCTTTTCCTTGTCCTGAACTTATTATTTTATCCATCCTTATAACCTAAGCTTTGCATTTGAGTTAAATGTGGTGGGTTTTGTTGTTGTTGTTGTTTGTTATTTTAAGTGAAGAAGAAAAAAGACAAACTAAAGGCAATTTTCTGATTCCAGCATCAGTGAATCTCAGGGTCTCCAATAGGTGAATTTCCAATGGGTGTCTGAGGGTACAAACAGAACGGTACTGTTGCTGTTGATCTGAGCAGGAGGGGCTTTAAGTATCCTGTTCACTTCAGTCTAGGAGATACATGTTTCCTTATTTCTTGTTTCTCTACTGTATGGTTCTTTGGCATCTCATCATTTCAGAGATGAGGCTTGTTTTTGTGGACCCTATTTGCTCACCGAGAGTAGGATTTCTGCGGAGAAAGTCTCCCAGCTAATCTTAGGATTTAAAAAGTAGGAATTCCTCAGAATTGTCTCTAATTTGTCCTTCTAGCCTTTGGTTGCTTGCAGTGTTTGACATCTCTTTTGTATTAGTAACTGTGATACAGTGTTGGACTCCCATTGACTGTGACCAACTCTTCTGGTTTGATGTTCAAGTTTTACTGAATGTCCTTTTCATTTCTAATGTTGATTACTTCAAAACATTTAGAACAGCTGATCATGAAGAAGGAAAAGAAAAAAGCAAAATAAAATGAATTGCTCTCATATCTAAAGCAAACATGAGGCCAACTAGACTAAAATTCACATTTTTTGAAGTCACGATGGTTTGCTTTAGATCCATTCTCTGTCCTTGAATATTTTGTTGTTGTTTTGTCTTCTTACTTCCCCCTCAGAACAATGTAGGCCAAAGTTTCTTAAAAATTTTTGAATGTTGCCAACATATTCAGTCTCTCAAAACATTTATCGGCCAAGCTAATGGAAATATTACAATGTCATGCAAATGTGAATTAGTTGGCAGAACATCTTGTTGCAGACAGGGAAAAAAACCCTGCATACTGAGTGGCATATTTATACTTTTCCAAGGCCTACTTATTGGTTAAAACAGAACACATGTAGCTGTACTTTGGAAAGTAATGAAGCCACGGGTATAAAATACCTAGGCTTCTCCAGTTTTCAAACACTCTTTCAGATCAACAAGTTGAAAAGGTTTTCAGGATTCTCTTGTGACTTTGTGCATAAGAGATGAAATCATTCAAAGCACTGGGCATAAAGATACCACCTGATATGTGAAGCAGTAGAATGTGCTCTAAGCTTAGAAAATAAGGCCAGTACAGAAACAGCTTTGAATGAGGTTTAACATTCATTGTTCCCTACAGAACTGATTGACAATTCTTTTCCAACTGTGTAATTTTTAAAAGAGCTACAAGAACTGTTCAATACAACTTTGTTTATAACTTGAAATAAGGCTTTGTGTGATTTTATTCATCATGGCAAGCATAGAAAAAAATACCAGCACTTATCTGATCCTGGCTTTACATAATGCAGCATCAATCAACGAAGTTTTACCTACATTCCTCCTGTAGGTTACCGGGTCAAATACTGAAAGTCATTACCATTTCATGGCTGCTTGGTATCTTGTTTTAAAAGAAGCTGAAGAGCTCAGCTTTGCTCCTGACAGGCCAACAGAGCTGTACCAGAGATGTGTAGGCTGTTTTGGACAAAACAAGAGCAAACTTTAAATAAAAATAATAAAAAAAAAGAAAGCTAAACCCCAGCTTTAGGCTACACTCCAGCAATGAGTTCCATTGACGTTTCCATGGAGCTCTTTGCAGGATAAGCCACAGTTGTTTTTTAAAAAATCTTCTCATGAGACCACACTGTTTCCTGTCTTTCTGGGAGCATGAGATGAAGAACAGTCATTTTGTGTTATTCTGGCACATCTTCCTTGCATTTCAGGGGTGTGCAGAGTAGAGGCAAGAACAAAAAGCAGATATATTGATTGTTTCTCGTATTTATTTTAAGCCCAGACATTATCAGACTTGCAGTAAGCTGTGAAGAAAGGTTTGAAACAATGTGTTGAAAGGTTTCTTTAGGGAGAAGAATGCCTTGTGTCTTTTCATATCTTTTTCTCCCCAAGAATTATGGATCAAAGATATCCCCAGACAGAAGAAAGATGTCTTGAAAGAAGAGCTTTTCCTTATGCTTACCCCCAACCTGGAGCGTATAGTGAAACACTTCCAGAACTCTGCTGCCCTTCCTCTCAGAAAGGTTGTCAAAGCATTAAATAAATTCAATATGTTCATACAAACACTCTTTGCTCTTTTCTCAAAGCTCACGAACAGCTTTTGAGTGGGGAATGATGTTGCACCAGCTCCTGAGAGGAGGGGTGTTATTTTAAGCCTGCTTTAGTTCTGTATTTCTGCAGTTCACAGCTATGCTTGTTGGCTGGGGTGGGATCTGGCTCCTGGCCCTGAACAGGAAAACAAAGGTCCTACATATGCTGGCTATTCATGCTGCTGATGCTACTCAATTACAGCACAGATTGTACACAGTGGTGCTCCTGGTTTTGAGACATCACACATGTCACCTGCTAATACAAACTACTTCAGGCAAAGGTGCGATGATTACACAGTGGCTCAACCCACCTGAGTGCAGGTGCCTGGACCCTGTCCTGCAGGTAAAGCTCTGTGGAAGTTTGCTCCTCTCTGGTCCTTAAATGGAGTCAAAGCTACTAAGACCTGTGCAGATGTAGTCAGGTGAGGTGAATTCTCTTTTTCCATTTGTATGCATCTCGCTTAGCAAAGAGATCCTGCAAAAAGTGTGATGGAATATTAACTTTTTATCAGAAAGTCATCTGGAGTAACCAGTTTGCCAAACAAATGCTATTAGTTTGGTTCAAAATGATTTCTCAGCTTTCTGGGATCTTTTGCTTTAAGATTTTGGTGTGCTCTGCAGCATTTATTGTCCATATGCCTCTTTTTCTTTTTTAACTTCTTTGCCCACAGCCCTGATGCTGTTTGGCACTTCAGGTGTTCTTTAAGTGTTCACAGTTTAGATTGACACTTAATCACTACTACAGTTTAAAATTGCTTTCTTCCTTTCTCCTGCTTAGATCTTTAATTCAATATTCAACATGCTTTGACTTCTTCTCTTTCAAGATTTTTTTTTTCCCATCTTACCTTTCTGCAAAAGCTTTAAAATTAATCCACTGTCTGAGCATCTTTGAATGTCATCCTGTAAGTCAAATTCTGAATTCAGAGATGCTTTTATTTCAAGAACGTTGAGCAGATCAAATGATCTTCTTCTGTTTTGCATTTGGTTACTACCATATATACACAAAGAAGCATTTATGTTTTCCTGTGTCTTGGTCTCCTCCATGCATTCTCTTGTACAGTGTTACAAGTGTTGGTAGATTCTTCATTGGGTCTAACATAAATGTATGCCAATGAAGCAGTGACCAGCCACGGAGGGTTAAAATACAATTCTCACCTGAAACATAAAGATTTGTATGCTTTAGTTTTAATCAAATAACCAAAAGAATGACAAGGGATACTTCAGTGTTGTGCAACTTCCCTGTATGAACAACAGTTTTTCTCAAAGATGGGAATTTTTTAGTACCACTCAGAACTGTTTGCGTTGGGAATATTAAAATTGTTGAAGTTAATGTTTTATCTGTACATTTTACATTTGACATGTTTGGGTGTCTCTAGAGAATGTACAGTTTACCCCACTTTGTTCACGAGTTAGAATAAACATCGAAGAAAACTTGGCTGTCTTCCTTCTCTTTTTAGCTCATTGTTCTGCAGAACTTCAAAGAAAGTTCCACTGCAATTTTTTAAAACACACGTATATTGTGTTGGTTTGTATTTCCCCTGGGAAACACAGAACTTTTCATTTTATCTTTTCCAAAGGACTGAGTGGTTTTGTTTCAGTCAGGGATGGGTAAAGAACACAGAGAAAATAAGAAGTTTTCCACATACCAGGAGACAGAGAGATACAGAGACATCACATGTCTCGTGATGAAGTGATGAAGCTTGTTAATTTGTGTTTTACTGGAAAGGGCAGTTTTATGGAAGGTTCTTTTGTGATGGAAATTTTGAGAAGAAGCCTGTTAGGTACTTCATGGGTAGCTGAAGAGCTGATGTGGGAGATTTTACAGTCCTAAGCTGGTCAGAGCTGCTCTGGATTGACTCTGCTCTTAATCTGTAAACTGAGGAAGAGAAGGCCTTATACCCAGAAATCCTTACGTGTCCCTATTTACTCAGACTGTCTGTGGCATTTAGCACTGTAGCAAGCACAAGAGCCTGTTTGTCTGTCTTCTGACTTATCAAGATGCTAAGAAATAAATCCTGGACACTGCCAAGCTTTACCATCTATTCATCTGCTTCTGTGTGAGTGGGAGGACCAGGAGCAGCTATAAGCCACTGGGCATGTGTGATGTTCCTTGTTGTCAGAAGAAGCTCCTTCTGTGTTTCTGTGAGTGGTCTGAAAGAAGAAAAAGGTGCCACATAGGCTAACATTGCTCTTCCATTCTTGTATGGATGAGACCTGATCACAAGCTCTTCAGATTAATTTCTCTAAGTATTTCTAAGTACTGCTGACAAAACATTATCACAGCACCCAGAGGAGGACAAAATAGAATAGAAAATTCTTGCCGTTTTATTTCAGTGTTCTAATATCTGATGATTTTCTATAGCTTGTAGTACTTGCAAGTAATTAAAGAAAGCCATACCCATATAGTAATGGAGGCAGACCATGAACAAAGTTAATATGCAGGCTGAATATCTACATGGCAAAATATAAGTTCCAGGATACACGTTCTTTCTTCTTCCTTCTATTCTTCTACAACTTCAAGTCTCTCTATATTATTTTTGAGCACCACTAAAGATAATTTGTAGTTAGAATCAACCATGCTGAAAAGCTGAGTTGCCTGGAGATTTCTTTCATCTCTTTGCCTCATGATTCAAGTCTCCCTAAACTAGGTAGGTATTCTGACTTTCAAAATGCCCAAGAGATTATGCCTGTGTCAGGGTTGGCAGGAGGCGGGGGTTGGCTTTGTTACATAGAACGATTTATAAAACACAGAGGAAATAGTGAAAAAAGGAAGGGTATAACACTGGTCCATGTTCCATGTGATTTAAAGTAGAGAAGAACATTCTTGCAAGATTTCTCCATCATCAACAATTAAAGTTTTTGTCATGTTCGCCGCTGTGACACAAAGCCAAATGCTTCTTAACCATTTGGACGATTTCCTCTTTCTCTGATGTATCTGTTCTTCCACCAATTCCAAATATAGTTAGTGTTATTTTAAGTAGTTTTTAATATATGTATATATAAAAAATAATCTTAGGATAAATGTCTAACAGCGTAATTACTGATAATATTCTAAATTCAGATGGTTTGGCTTCTGGAACAAAGCCAGCTTGTTTCAAACCGTATTTAGAAGCTGAAGGAGCAGTTGTGAGAGACCCTCTTATCTCATGCTGCTACAGGATTCTGGAAACAGCTTTGTGGTGAGGTGATGTCCTCCTGGAAAACCTCGGTGCACTTGGAGCAAATCCCTGGAGTTCAAGGCAGTTGGCAAGGACTTTGCAGTCTCCACCCAAGTAATGCAGGCTGTGGGAAAAGAGAACAACTGCTTGTCCAGAACGAACCCTCTGCATCCAAAAGGCAGAAGATGAAAAGAACTGGACAGTCACAGAGAGGAGTAGTATTTAAGTTTGTTCATTATTTGTCTCAACTCAACTTCTGTTCTGTAAAAGGACATGTTATCCTTGATGGCAATCCACATCAGTTAAATGAAGGTCTTGCAGCAGCTTCAGTTTAACTTGACCCTGGAGCACTTTCACATAGCTAACATGAAAAATGCATTGGGTGATTCATGCTATTTTTCTTTTGTATTATGCTATTTATGTTGTTCCTACATTTCCTGGTACTTAGAATACATTGGAATAACTGCCAGCACATAATTACATGGTACTGTTTGTCAAAAAATGTAGTTCTGAGTTTGGCGTTTTGGATTTTGGAGGCTAGGATACCACCAGAGAAAGTTTGGATTGCAAAAATGCTGAATAATAGTAATAATAATAAAGTATATTCATATATAACCTCTACAGGCTTCAGAATTCCTCAGTGCTGAGGTAAATAGTGCTGTGGATTTCTTTGATTTGGATACACTTTGTTTTTGGAGAGTTACTCTGGTAAAAACAGATACCATAAAATTAACCTCTCAATGAAATCTTAGGACCCGAAGCACCGTTGATATGGGCATACAGCAGTGCTGTACAGTTCTGGCACAACTGGCAATTAAAAGTGTCAACAGAGATCACACATAGCTATTTGGTAACACTTGATCTGCACATGCATGTCATTTGCTGTGGTTCTGTGTCTGATTACAGATGCTGCTTACAGACAGTCATTTTAGATTCTGCTCAGAAATGTATTTTTTCATTGAATTTACAATGGAGCCGGGCTGTATTCAAATGGGATTTTGTTTCCATTGTTTACACTGATACCTTCCAACCCCCCAGAATGAAATGAAAGGAATTGGAAGGTGATAATTTCCCCTGTGAAACCCAGTGGGCCTCTTTCTTACACTGTCTCTGCTCTCCTTCATACAGTTTTCACCATTAGAGAGGAAAGCGGTTGCAAATAGTGCTGAGCTGACGTTACTGAAGTGAAGCAATCTGGCTTGCTTTGTTGCAGAGGCCAATGTTGCCCTTATGCATCCCCTATTCTACATCTCTGGGAGCAGCTGTTTAGGTATAGCAGAGCTACGGGGAGCATGTGTGGTGTGTGCATACTTCTGAATTACTAGAAATCCCCTGACAATATTAAAAAAAGAACCATTCAGACAGGGCCAGGGTGAAGGAATGGGGGGAATAAGAAACGAGCTGACTGTGATGGCATCTGGAAACTGCATCAATGAATGAAAGATGCATTCACCAGAATTAAAGTAGCAGCCATGCCATGTGGTTTTATGATGCCTGCGCATAGTATGACCTGCTTGTGGCATAAACTCTGTAATCACTATTCCAATGCTTTATCTCTGAGCTAGCATTTGGAGCAAAGTAGCTGTGACTATTAGATTTCAGATAGAGTAACCCGGTTTATAAATCTACCCAGGGTATTGAAATACATCTTGCATATTTCTAAGGATTCAAATGTAATAATGCATGTCCTGTGCAAAGAAAACCAAACAATCTCCCTTCCAGCGCCCTCCTCCCTCTCCTTTCAACCATTCATGTATTTCCAAGTTATGGATTACTGTTGACCTCTGATCTAGCTGTGCAAAGAAAACAGCCCAATGTTTCACTCTGTCCAGGCATTTTATAATTACCCTGTGCTATGAATATTTTTATGGCAGCTCTCAAACATTTCCTCTTAAGGGGAATAATCTTTTAAAGACCAACTGGAGCATGGACAGATTATGTTATACTTACTGTTTGTACTACAAAACTCCTGAAATAAAATAATCTGAAAAAATTGATGCAGCTACAATATTAAAATACTGATGTCGTCACTGTAACATGGCACACACATTAACTTTTAGAAAGTAGTTTTTATATGTATTTTGTTATTTTATTACTTTTACAGCCTATGCTATATGATTTGTAACATACCACTTTATATGAATATTAAAGAAACCCATGTCATATTTCACAAACTTAATCTGATATGAGAAGAGTCAGTGCGTTCAGCTCATACTGCTAATGGCTGTTATGTTTCAGGATAGACCCAGTGGCTGCAGCTGCAGCAGTGTATGTATTTCTGCTGAAAGTAAAAGTGATGCTCAGCACCCTCAGCATATCAGAGCGGAACACTGAGTCAGGCTCCGTCTTGTAGTTAAGCTGAACTCTGTGAACATTCCAAATCACAACAAATCTGAAGCTGGAACTGTAGTTTCCCATCTTATGACTGAGAAAAATGAAAAATAGCAATGATGCGGCCCAACCAGCAACAGCTGAGCTGTTGGTGTTCTCATTTTCAATCAACATCTAGACTCTTTGCATCTTGACATGTCACAGTAAATCATCCATGTCATTCTCTAAGATGTTTTATTTTGGGGAATATATCTATAACTACAAGGAAAGCAGCCCAACTTTTTTGACTCTTCTAAAAACAGGACTGATGGCAAAAATGTATTTTAAAAGAAAGAAAGGAAAAAAAAAGAAGTCAATTTTCTTGGTGAGTCAGTGATGAAGCTCCTCTTTTTTCTCATCCATTCCTGATTACCACCTGTGTCTGCTCAGGATCTCAGTGGGTGGGAGACCAGGCAAAGCACAGCACCTGAGTCAACAGCTGAAGCACGTTACTCAAAGAAAACTTTTGCAGACTTTGAGATAGCCCGGTTCCTGTGAATGCTACTCCTAGGAAATATGTCAGAACAGATATTTCTGGAGTGCTCTCAGAAGGCTGGCACAGATTCTCTGTCAGTGTCATATGCTGTTTTTTTGAGGGTGCATATTTCTAATGAATGTTGTTGGTTATTTCTAAACAATGAAGTCCATTAATAAATATCACTGACTACAGCCAGATTCATACAAGTATTTCAGGTGCTTAAATCAAGCCCCACAGGATAAGCAGGGGGAAAAAGGGCCTGCAGGATGATGTGTATTAAAGGAGGAAAGATAACTGTATTTATTTTTTCCTCTTGCAAAAAAGCAGCAGGCAATATGAGATTTCAGTTTGATACTCCCATAAAAACCTGGTGTTCTCAGGAGTCTTTATTACTTTCAGCTAAGTTGTTCCCTACATGCACCTGTTTGTCATGCAAATATCATTATGTCTATTCTCCACAATACACTGCATTAGCTTCTAGTCCAGTCATCACATTGCTTTTATGCACAGCAACTCTGAAATCCTAAAATTAACACCAGAGAGCTTTCCAACTAAAAAGAGTTTTGCTGGAATCAACCAGTTCCATTTGGACGTTTTCCATAATCCAAATCCTCATCTGCCTGTGGCTGATTAAAACAGTTGTTTCAAGCCATTGTAGTTTTCTTCAGTATTTCCAGTAGAGGTTAAACTTATGGTAAAGTAGTTACTCAATTGCCTGATATTTATGTGAGCCAGAATAAAACATAACAATAGGCTAGAACACATCTGAGGTTAGCTCTGATCTCTAAATTATGGGAATGCTGGGGCTCAACTGTGCACGGAGCAGCTTGATATGTCTCTAGATGAACATCATCACATTGCTTTTCTTTCTGTCCTGGGCACTAATTGAAAAGGCACTGCTACACAGAAAGACATTTGCAGATGTTTTAGTCTTTACTCATTTAATGATTTGTATTTGATGTTAGTAGCTCTGCTATAAATTGTTTAAAATGAATTCAAATTTGTTATTGCATTTTGTAGGAATGGCAACACATGGCTCAGAAGTTTCTCAATTTACCACTCTATTAAGAGTTTTACCATTGGTCTATAAGGGCTGAGGGAGGGGAAGTACCAATTCATCAGAAGCATATACTTTAGTCCCTTTTTAAGATGCACAAGTCTATAAAGCCATTAAACATTTCTTCTCTTTCACAAGAACATTCCATCAGCTTTATTTTCTTCAGACTATTGATCACAGCTCCTTCTATTTATCTTTAACTAATCTTTGCTCAGTTACTTCCCTTTAGCTATTAAGGTGATTCTTAATTTTATTTTTAAATAATAATAGCTCGTTCCTCTCATCTGAAACTGTGCTGTGTCCTGCTATCCAGTAGCTCTTTTCTTGTCACTGTGAGAAAGACCTGTTTTGAAACTTCCTCTTTTCACAGCTGTCATGGAATAGTATTATTTCCCAAGCTCAGGAGTTTTCTGACTGGTTCAGAGAAATTACAGAGAAGGAATCTTGTTTTTCATTCAGTCTGAGCTACTGTGCATGTTACAATATTCTTCCCAGTACCTCATCCCAGGGTCACGTGAGTGTTCATCGCATTCTCCCCCTCTTTAACTTCAAACTTTTCTAGAGTTATTTCAGTCTTCTTTCAGCTTATTTCTGAATAGCAACCGAGGTTCTTGGAATTGAACAATTAGCACCAAATTCATCTATAACAGTCATGTCTCAAAGTCTTACAATAGCATCTGTGGGAGCATACCATTGCCTGTGCTTGCAGTCTGCCATAGAATCATAGAATCACCGAAGTTGGAAAAGACCTCCAAGATCCTAGAGTCCAACCATCCACCTATCACTGATAGTTCTCACATATTCAGAAAGATTTCCCACAGAGCAGGCCATTTGGCTGGAGCTTGCTAGAAAAACTGTGATAAGTGACCTTTGTTCTTCTGTCCCCTCACTCTATTCCTTGTAGCCAAAGCACCAAACACTCTGAAACTGCACTGATGTTTTTGTTGTCTCTCATTGCAAATTCACAAAATGCATACACTAGTTCTGTCATCTTTTCCTATGGTAGGCAGATTTTCTCAGGTTGATTGCTATGTAATCTTCTGATGTTCTGTTTCATCTGGGTTACTCTTGTGTGCTGGCCATGTCTGAACTACATGAATTCTTGATCCTGGTGACCCCTGAAAGAGGGGATTTTCAAATCAGCAAAAGTTATCCTTCTTTATGAATGTAAGGTGTAGCACTTGAGTCGAGGAGTCCTGGAAGCAGAAACTTTTAGAGGATTTTCTTTAAGAACAGTCTTTTCTACACGGTGACAGTCTCTCTGCTCAGGCCTGCTAATTAAGATATGAAGGATGTACAAGTGGGTGAGTTATAGCTATCCTATAAAGATGCTGTTTCTGGAGCCCTTTTAAAATAAAACCGTGTTGTTATACTGCTTTAGTATTTACTGTTCTGGGGATAAAGATACAAGCAGTAACTGCCTACTTTGCTGTGGATTAAGCCAGTGCTCTGTGTGACAGAAGCTGAGATGCTGAGGTACAAGAAATTACACCAAAGGGATCCAACGTAATCCACCTTGTCTCACTCTGTAAACTCAACTATAATGTACAAAGGAAAATAGAGAAGAAAAATCTGACATCCACAGGAAACATGCTGAAAAGGTTATTTCTTCTGTTCACCTATCCTATTTTGAAAAAGTGCTCATACATGGTCTCTTTACTTCTCTTTGAAAAACTTTAAGGTTCTATATTCAGCTTTTCTTCATACTCTGTTTAGAAAAAGGTTGTCAGAGATCTCTTCGAAGATGGAATCTTTGACTCATGGAACTGAAGCTAATGGAAGCCTCCAAGTCATGTCAGCAGACTGGTTCACTTCCCAAGTGAGCAGTTTGAGTGTTGCAGATTCACATCTTAGTGCAGTACCTCGCAGTAGGAAAAAAAATGCAGCTTTGTTACTGCAATTGGAAGGGAAAATTACAAAATACTAGTTTTACTTGTAAGCTTTCATATTGTCATTTATTTGAAATTTACCTCTCAGAGGGGAGATTAAGTGTTGTTGATGGGCTATTTATTAAGGAATCCAATGGGTGAATTATTTAAATACTTGTGACTTATGAAGAAAAACACGTTAAAATAAAGTGAGGAACTCCATAGGGATAAATGTAAACTAAATACTGTTGTAAAAAGATGGAAGTGGGTGAGGGAATCAAAGTGAGCATTACTGGGGATTTATAAGCCTGGTTTGCTCTGCCCTTTGAACAAGGGCTTTAAGAAGTGTGAATTAATTTATAATCTTTTAATTCATGGGTCCCAGACCACCTCTGGATCCTGGACTCCCCCCAGTAATAAGTGTGAGCCCTCTGGTGACCTTGTGTAGGTTCTGGCATGCTGGGAGTTCAAGAGAGACAATAGAATGGTCATTACCTGTGCAGAAATTGCTGAAGGAACAGAAACAAGCTGACTCACCTTTAGAATTACCAACAAATATTTCATAATGCAACAGTAAGATACTAACTAGAATGGTGAAAACATGCAGTTTTGTTGATGCAGTCAAGCTGAAATGTTGTTATAGGAAATCATCAAAGAGTGAACTTGTGTATACTTTACTATATATAGCTTCGAACTGGATTTTTTTTGTTTGTTTTTCTTTAAACATGTTTTATAGTCATTATCCTGTTTCCATTGACTTCATTCTAGAGTTCAAATGGAGTAGATTTCTAGAAATTAAACGCGCAGATTAGCATTCGTAGGCTGGAATCAAATACTGAAAAACTTGAAACTCAGCAGTTCACTCAGAACACAGAACTACGCTGGGTCAAGATCACTTTATATAAATCATCCAAAATACTGACAACTGAAGTTCTCCAACAGGCAGAGGAAAATCAAGGTTTAGTTTGTTGTTGTTGTTGTTGTTTTTATTATTATTATTTTTAACAAAACCACAAAACAAAATACTTCAGATGACAAGATTCCATGGTAACATCAGGTAAATTAATAACAGTGAGATGTTTTCTTCTGTCCTTTCATTATTGTTATGTAAAAAAAAAATAATAAAAAATAAAAAAATAAAAAAAGTTATAAAAATCAGAAAAATAAAGAAACACATTCCAACTAATAAAACTAAAACATTTGCTTCAGAAAATTTATTAAATGAATTTCTTACTTCTCTTGAAAGATGTGGGAAAAAATATTCCTCACCACAAACCTGGTAAAAAAAATAGTGTGGGAATATATTTTTGGGAAGTGTTTCACCCTGAACAGATACATGTTCCCAGGGGAAAATTCAACAAGCATATGCTTATTTACGGTTAACACTCTACCCTGTAATCTCAATGCATTTATTCTCATACTCCCTGGGATGCTCAGCTCATAGTATCTTCAGACCTTCTACTGGATAAACCTTATTCACTCACAGGTAGCTATAGCTAGTAATGTAAAACCAATCTAAAATACAGAATATGTTCCCTTTCATATTCTTACATGGATATGAGTATATTGCTTAGTTTTTCTTCCTTTCCTAACTGTTGACTGCTAGTGTTGAATTCTGGGGGGATTAACATGTTTTGTTTCAGCACTTCCTCAACCTATTTCCTTTTCAAAATACTTAACAGATGACTTGCAGAGCCAATTATGCATACTGAACCACAAAATCTTATGATGCCTTGGATATTCTGATAAGGACTTGGGTGCCATTTAATTCTTTGGGGCTTATGGAACGTGTCAACTGTGCAGAGAACAAAATTAGGAAAGATGATGTTGCTTTGGGACCATACTTCCATGGAGTTCTAAAATACTTATTAAAACTGCTTTATAAATAAAACATGAGAGCTCTTGACATTTAAAAGCTCCAAGACATGCCCTACACCTTAATGCAGATCGTTTACATAAGTCATCTGCTGATCCTGCTCTTTCTTCTTATGGTACACACTTTTACAAAAGAAAATGAGAACGTGGTACTGAGCAGAAATCAGGCACAGCAAGCAGCAGTGAATGCTGTTGTTTTGTGCTGATTCTCCTGCTCATAGAAATACATCTCATTAGCAAAATACCACTTCATTTGTACAGGAGTGTGAAATTTAACATTTTCTGTAAATTGAATGATACTTCAAACTAGTGCTTGTCCCAGAAAATAATAAACTAATTCTGGTTTGTATCCTAGCCCACCTTGCTGGCTGCAGGACAAAAGAGTAGTCAGTAGTTATTTCAAACAGAAGAACATTTCCTCTCATTCTTTGTCTTCTGCATTACAGCAGTGTTACCCCCTTAGCTCTGGGAGGAAGAAAAAAACAGCAGAAGAGAACACCAGACCAAGGACAGAAAGAAGGAGAGAGGTTAGAAATCAATGCCTTTAAAAGTATTTAGTGCATTTGCTTGTTTTTATCTCCCACGTATTTTGTCTCAGAGCTGTTTATTTTTATTCCCTCCAAGGGAAAGATATTGCAGCCATTAGTATCCCATCTCTACTGACTCTTTGCTCCCACAACATTATTGGTACCTGCTTGCTTTGCAGTTGCCTTTAGCCTTATGTGTGTCTGTATTTCCAGTGTTAATATCATCTGCAAAACTGATCATGAATTACACCAGGAAAACACATACTGGTCCTTACTCCTGACTGGGTATGGGATTTGGTTAATTAGAAAAAAGTCCCTGGAAACATTGGAATAGACAACTGATGAGCTACAAATAACAGGAAGCATCACAGCTTGAATATTGACCCCAACTGTTTGGAAGTACTATTTTCTTAACCACAGAGGATGAAGACTATCAGGAGAGGAAACAGTTCTTCGTAAACGGCAAGTTGCTGTATGCATTAACAACAGAGAACACAGTGTAGCAGAAGCTCTGCTTTTGCTTTACCAGAAAAAGTGCCAACGTATGAAAGTATGAACCCATCTCAAAGAATGAGTACTATCAGGCATGTTTAAAATCTGATTATCATTGTTATTATCATCATTCAGATCTGATCGCAAACTTCATCCCTTTTTGTATTTCTCACTGGGTATTTGACTGTTGTTAACAGCTGTACTGTCTCAGCCTTTGCTTTGCCTAATGATTTAATAATTGCACACAGTACATTTACTGGTGGCATTTGTTAAAATCTGGGTCTGAAAAGGTCACTTCTCTGACTGTCACGAAGATCATGACTTGAATAGTTTATCAACATCATCTTGTAAAAGGTTAGACATACCAATAATTTTCAAGTGCTATAGAGAGAAACTTTAGTTGTACAATATCTGTGCCAGCTTTGCGGTATGCTATAGAAGTACAAATATTTGTCATTTAAAACCATACTTTTTGTTTCATAAAACAAAGCCTATGATTTCATGTAATCTTAAGATTCCTTTGGTTAGAAGTCTGGTTTCTTCAGTACATATTTTCCTTCAGCACAAGGAAAACATTGGTTTTCCATCAGCATGGTTATTTAAATCCATCAATTTTTAATTCGATAACTGTATGACCCCATGGTATCCCAGACCTCGTGAGATTGAAGGTTAATGCTTCCTCTAGGTGAGAGCTGGCCAAAACTGCAGCACTTGGATTGCAGTCCAGATTTTCCCAAAGCTCAAGAAGACTCACATCCAAGTTTTTGTTTTGCTTAGGGGAAGACCAGATACAGGAGGTTGTTTCACTTGTTTGTTTGTATGCTTGTTTTCCTTCTTATCTACAGTTAACCTAATCCTCTAAATGAGAAGATGCAGCAGCACAGTTGTCAAACAGTTACAGGTTCAGTACTTATTTGAGATTTTGAACTAAAGCCTGAGCTTTACTTTACATGAGTCCAAAAGCTGGGTCTCTTGGCCTCTAGATCCTCCTGTCCTCTCCTCCACCCATCTACCAGTCACTGGTATTTACATAAGGTTTTTGAAGTATCTGGGGCAGTGCTTTGCCACATGGTACTTAGCTCTGGAAGATACAGGACTTAAGCCCTCTGTTTCATAGGATATTAGGAGCACTGTGCTTTGACAGGTTAGCACAGACTGATGGAAATTGCAAGAGTCGTGCTGGATGTAGAGCAGTAAATCAGTCACCGAGCCCAGGGAAACTCAGTGGTGGGTTTTTTTCTATTGTAGTGATAGTTTTGAAGCTGTATGAACAAGCTTCAATCTCATGGCATGGGACAAAGGAGCTGTTTCCCTGAAAAGAACATCCATTTTCCAACACATTATAAAAGCTTCATTACTTTTTTTTTTTTTTTTACTTTTAAACACACAGAGAACTATAATGTCTGTGATGCTGGAATCCACTGTTACATCTCATGGAAGCAGGCACCAGCCTCAGCAAATAACAATAGAGCTTTTTAACTTCCTTGACAATTCTCATACTCTCTCTCTTTTTTTGTTGTTGGTGGGTTTTTTTGTTTGTTTTGTTTTGTTTTGTTTTGTTTTTGGTGAGTAAAAAGAATTGTGCTATCATAATTTAAATGTTCGGGGGTCTGTGTGCCAATAATCTGGTAACTTTACTTATTTTTGTCATTCTTCCCTGCTATGAGATTAATAGTTTCTAAGTTAGTGCAATTCTTGCACTGAAAATAAAGAAAATAATTCTGTAATGCCTGCCTTTCTTCCCCAATAAATTTAAAAGGGTATCACGTTGGAGCCACAGATTCAAGTTACTAAAGGTAATCTAGGAAATGTTAACTATTACTGACTGATAAGAGAAGGAAATGAAAAACAAAACAAAACAACAACAAAAGCACAAGACTCTCTAATGTTACTTAGCTAGGGACCTTCCTATGGGCTGATAGCTCTTCAACAGATGATGCATCTTCCAGAGTATCTTGCTATAAGTATGCTAGCTGATCATCAAGGAATATGGCTGGCGATACCTGGTTGCTTCTCAGTAAAGGCTTATCCATGCTGAATTTTTATTGTACTTACACCTGCTTTGAAACAAACAAACAAACAAACAAAACCCTGCAAAACAGCTAAGATTGGAAGGGACCTCTACAGATCATCTTAACCAACTCTCCCACTCATGCAGTGTCATCTAGGGCAGATGGGCTCAAGTATAGCTCAGATGCCTGTCAGGGTATGACGATCTGGTAATGAAAACAGCAGGAAACAAGAAAGGATAATGTTTCTTCTGTGCTCGCTTCATTTTGTCTCTTTTGTCTGCTTATTGTCAAGGAATGAAGGAGCACTTGAAGGCTAAAAGACACTCAAGCAGTAATAGGGGAGTTTTTATGCTAGAGAGGACAGTTGTGTATACAGGAATTTGAGCACATGGATTATGGGATGATGATGGATTTTTCAGAGATAAGGTCAGAGTATCCTGCCATGGGGCCTGAATTACTTGCTAGAAACAGGTATGGGAGACCTTGAACTGGTACTGAGTGAGTCCTATGGCTCTTGGGACTTTTGTTGTATGCTGCTGTTCTTTAGGGTACAGGGAAAAGCTGTTTCAAAGGGTTTTGATTTAGCTTCTCTACATGAGTTTTTTCTCTGCCTATATTTTAATGCTTGGCAGCTGAGCTTTTACAAGTTTTCAGAGCCATTAATCAGAGCAATGTTTTGAGAAAATTTTGCAATGTATATTTGAGAATTTGTATGGCACTGGTTTAAATTAAAAGTTAAGGCTTGCTTTTGAGGCTGCTTTTGGCCTCTTTCCTGAAAGCATGAAGCTATGTATTATTGTTCTAAGAACCCATAATTAGTAGCAAATGTTTGCAAAATGCTAAAGGTTGTTGCTAGGGTGCTCCTTCAGACTGGGATGCGTGAGGGATGGTTAAACTTAATTTAGATCTATCTCAAAAACTGTTTTCTTCAACAGTAATATGGATCATTTCAACAAAGTGCAGTACATTCTGACTTTTCAAATGGGCAACAGAACTAAAAGCATTTCTTCAGGAATATGCATGGCTTTTTATAAGCAAAAATTAAGTTCCTGTTCTCCGAAGTAATCTACCAGTGAGTCAGGTGTGAGATAGGAATTAGGACTTCTAAACAGGAAGGTTATATTTATTTTTTGTATAGATGTGTTGATTCATTTGACTAGAATCACTCAAATTCAACATATACTGTCAACCTTCAATTGAAAGAAGAACCAGAGGAACATTTACCTGTTTTGAAGGGAAGTGAAAAGTTTCCTAAGCTGACAGTGAAAAAAATTGCTTGAGAAACAGTAAAATTAAAATATGACCTTTCCCCCTGAAGCTGTGCCTGCACCCTGTCGAACTAGGTTTGACAGTAGCCTTTGGGATGTAGTGCCATTACATCCATGCTGCCCCATGGACACCTGATAAGCCATCATCACATTGGTCAAACTGTGGCCCAGACAGAGGCAGTGGTGTCAGGGACCCACGACAGAGCTGTGGTGCTAGCAGAGATTGGAATGAGGAGGGCTGGAGAAAGGCAGCAGGAACTGCTGTGGGAACAGGACCTGAGGAGGGTGTTAACACGGATGGTCCTGTAAATAGGGGTGAGGTTTTTTGTCTTCCTTCTGTATCATTGCTCCTTGGAAAGAGGAGTTTGTGAACTGTTTGAAGTTACTTTGATTTTACTGTTGAAATTAAGATCAGAATCTGACTCCATAATAGTAATTTTATACTGTAATTCACAGCAGGATGTGTATTCTTTCTTTTACCTAATCTCACTATTTGGCTAATCAAACTGTACCCAATATTTCCCCTCTCACTTCTAATTATGAATGACTATTACTGTTTTCTATCAACACAGACCTGAGTGACTTCCACTAAGTCTGAGGGCAGGAGAAGCAAATAGCCACATCCTGTGGGGGATGATGCTCAGCCCCAGCACTTTGGTTTGCACTGGCAATTCCTAACAAGTCAAATACAGAATATTTTAAATATTGCTTCTGAAACGAGCTCCAAATGGAAGAAAGATGAGCATATATTTTAAGCTATCCACTTAGCAGAAAGAAGGCATCAGCTATTAGCTCCTATGAAGACCCAGTAATTGACTCTAGCAGACAAACTGTCCAGTCATGTGGACTATTTGCAGAACCTGGAGGAGCATGTTTTGTCATCCTGGTCTTTTCTAAAGACTTGTCATGTGCATGATGGATAGGTGGACGTGTTTGGCTATTGCTCTGGAAATACACTAGTATCTTCTAGTGGCCTAAGATAATGCCATTTCACACCATCCTTTCCTTTTACCAGATACAGCAATGGGAGTTTATTTTGCTTTGTCTAGCTGGACAGCTTGAAGGGAGTGAATGGTCTCCATCAACTCTGTCTGTCACTTTGTTTCCTATAAATAAATTGCAAGTGCTCATATATCAAATCTGTGTTTGGGCAACAGAAGATGCAGAGGCCATGAATGAAATGCCACTAATGCTAAGCCAGTTCTAACTTCAAATAAATCTAATTGCGAAGAGAACTGGATTAAAGAAGCTGCTAACTGTGGAAAAATGATGCGTAACTCAGATTACAGTATTTTCCTTCAGCCCAAATCCCAGAAGTTCTGGGATTTCACTGAAGATTTTATACTTTGGAAAAAATTATAGCATTTCCATCACTGAATGTCGTTTGATTGAATCAATCTAGGTAATTAACAGGTTGAATAAAATCACCTTCAATTTGAAAGAGTAATCCATGCCAGCACATCATTGCATTTTGTTACTCCCTGTTGGCCTGGCCACTTGAATAATCCCTGAGTCTGCTTTAGCCTTTGTGTAAAGCAAAGTAGGTCTTCTCTAACTCTGCAGGCTTGTGAGCTTACAGATGGTGGGGGGTGGGCTGGAAATATCCTGGGGCTTCAGTACACCTTGCTTCCATTACAGGCAATGGGCAAATGGTACTGTTACAGCTAAACTTCACTCTACGCATGATTTCTTTTTTCCACTTGAATTTCTTTCTAAATTTGTTTTTATATTCAGTCTAAATTTGACATTGTTGCATTCCTGGAATTCAGGCATCTTCATTGTTTGCCTATTATAATCTACCTCTGTTCACTGGTTGGTTCTACATCATTATGAGAGGGAGCCAGGGCCAAGTTATTGGGTCTCTTTTACCACCCTGCTTCTAATTCTCTCATCTGCCAACAAAATCTTTAGCATTTAGCATTTTATTTAGTATTGTCTTACGGTTTATGACCAAAGCTTCACAGCTTGTCCACATTTGGAAGTAGATTTGGTACTCTAAGCTCAACAGTCAAGGCAGTACCATTACACCCATTTGGATAGTGGAACCCAGAGGAATAGAGAAGTGGAAATTTCCCAGGGTACATATGATATAACAGTATATGACCTGTTTGTGAATAAAGAATACAAACTTATCACTCATTGCTTTGTTGTCATTTTGATTATTTATTCTGCTTCTTTTTCCTGGAACCTATAATTTATTTCTGTATTTTTCAATTTTATTTTATTTTTTGTCATGTATTTCCTACTTTCCTTTTAACTCTGACACCTTTGACTTTAATGAAAGATCAAGGGTAATCTCTTGGATTTGTAAACCATCACTACACAAGTATTAACTATGAAAATGTTGATTTTCAAGTTAATTCACCTGAATGACACATCACTGCTAATCAAAGAGAACCCTCTTCCTTTTCTTTATTTCTAGGATAGGAAATGTCTTATTTTTCTTACATCTCTGAATTTTCAATATGATATTAGATAGCAGTACAGTTATGTGAACTCTGAGCCAGTAGCTAGAGGCAAAACAAGAACAGCAGACCTATGTGTGAAGGGTTTGGAATTTCATTTAAGCTGTTCCTTTAAGCTGTGTTTTCATTAAGTTCTGATTCAGTGTTCTGTGAAGAAGTTTTTAGGTATGTGAATGTCTGATATAGCTGTGATGCTTAAAAGATAAAGCCAGAGGAAACTATGCTATTCTTTAAAAGTTGATCGTCTTTGGATTTAGTTCTCCTTTTGCTGGAGAAATCATCTTTTAGATGAGTGTAGGGGAGTGTGGGTGGGATTGTAGGCTTTTGTTTGTTTGTTTGCTTGTTTGAAAACTATTATCCTCTGTATGTGAGGTTCTGTTGAGTTTCTAGTCTTACAAGACTTCCAGGATGTGGGATATATTAAGACACAACTGTCTGTAAAAACAGCATTATAGTTTAGGTAGAATAATAGAATCATAGAATCACCAACGTTGGAAAAGTCCTCCAAGATTATGAAGTCCAACTGTCCACATATCATCAATATTTCCCACTAAAACAATGTCCTTCAGTACAATATCTAAATGAATGGCAGTGTACAATTCAAGGACAGAGGCTTCTAGCTGCTGTAGCCTGGCTGTGACTTGGCCAGCATTGAAGTGTTCCTACAATGTCGATATAAACTGAATCTGATTCATATGGCAGTAGATTGTCCATCCCTTTCTGTGGATATTCAGTTGCTTGTGTTACTATGGAAATTGAGTACAGTTTAGCTTTCTTCAAGCTAAACAGGAGAACTTGCCAGTTCATCAGCAAAGAACTGACAAGGTAATTTCCTTCACTTTGTTGACAGCAATTATGCAAATTAAATACTGTAACTGGAAGTTTTCTCTTAAAATACTACTTCTGGTAGTGGCTATGATTCAGTTTATATTTTAGCATGGCTTTTAACTTTTGCATTTTGCTATCCCTTGGGAGGAAATAAACATTACCTCTGTGTGGTGAGATGCTATTTAAATTCTATAGGCTAACTGCAACTAATCTTGTTTGAGGGAATCTAGATGGTACTCTGAGACTCTGTGTTGGACCCTCACAGCAGGTGCTGTAAAAATGGCGGGCTGTTCCTGTAACAGTTTTAGTTTGACAAGGGGATGTCTTTATAGAGGGAAAGATAATACTATCATCTCATTTTTTTCAGCCAGTCCCAAAATGGATTCTGTAAGAGGCCGTTCACCTTCACAGACTTTAATCATGACCAAAAAGCCCTGCTTCTAGCTCAGATAACAATAATCTCTTTTGAGGTTGAATGCCACTACTGAAAATGTTGGTATACCCAAATGATGGATTAAAATATGTCTTCTGGTAACCATTTCCACTTAGACACAAATGCCTTCAGTTTTGCATGATGCCAGTGAATCTATCAGGTGGTAGAAACCAGTAGCCTCTAAACTATTAGGTAAACTGTTAGTAGCATTTAAGCAGACAAACTTCTCAGGCTATTTTCCCCTGAAACTTAGACTTGCATGTTATTAAAGCAAACAGCACTTTATTGTTAAGTAGTCTCTATTTAACTCCCCTCTCTGTGCCTTTACATGGAGGTGCCTTCACTCTCACCTGAGTTTTAGACCCTTTCTGCTAGGAAAATTGGAAATTCAAGGGCAGGACTAACATGACAAAATATCCTGGAACCTCTTCATCTGTCTGAAGAAGATAGGAGCATCCCTACAAGCTTCCCTCTTTTGAAGAGTAACTGACAATTTTTTTTTTGAGAATGAAAAAAAATCATTGAAACTTCTTTACTGCTGTCTGTGATAAAATGTCACTTTCCTTGATACAGCAAATTACATATAAATATAGCTTACTACCCATAAGTAGGGTTGGCTACTAGCCTTCCTGCTGCTATTAGATTCAATAACCATAGTGATAAGCACCAGGGTACAGTTGAAGTATGGGTGCCTTGTGTCTGCTCTAAGGAAAGCTTCCAGGATGTGACTGGGAGGGAATTTTTATCAAGAAGCGGTGTTTCCCTAGAGGAAGATGTGTGTTTTGGAGGGAACTGCTAGAACATTATAAAAAACTAGGTCAGTACACAAGAAGCTCTTCTACTGTTATATCTCAGGCTGTAATATACCATCCTTCACTGAGACTTGAATGGAAATTCATTACACTTCCAAATGTACCAGAGTAACCTGTTTGTTGGGAAAAGCAAACAAACTTTTTCAAAACCATCTGTGCTGAGCTTCACATGCATCCCAATTTGCATTAATCTCAGCAAAAGCAGAACTCTATATACCCGCTAACACACCTAAAATATGCCTGAGAAAAACATATAAAACTAGCCCATTCATTTCTGCTGTTTTATGATAACATGTTTCTATAGAGACACTATTGGCACTCCCAGATTCTGTATCTGCCTTTTCAAGAATGTGCCTGTAGGGGAACTGTTAGGTCACAGCTTGAATCAGTTATCGAGCACCTGCTGAAGGGGTACCCAGGCAGCACAGGCAAACTGCATCTGTGTTTCCTACATGACCAGAACCAGTGTAGTCACCCTGGGCTCATATAAGGGCTGGCCACAGGAGGGAGAGCATTTCTCGGATTGAGTTTGTATCTAAAGGAGCTGTGCTGTGTAGCCAGAGATCTCCTTCACCAGCTGTGTGAATTCAGCTCTTGCCTACCTGCAAACACTGGTATTGTTGGGGGTCTGACAGAAACAATTGCCCATTGTGTCGAGGGACGTGGTCTAGTGAGAACTACTGGTGATGAGTGGAGTGTTGGACTGGATCCTGTGGGTCTTTTCCAGTCTTGGTGATTTTATGATTCTATAAATTCTGCTCTTGTAGTGGTTGTGAAGCTGAGAAATGGTTCTGCAGTAGAATGAACTCTTAAGGATGTTATGTAAAAGGCAAGGATGCCTATTAATGGTGAGTAAACGTTTTATATAAAGCAATTGATTTTTCTGGTTCTTAATGGCCTGAAGTTGTGCTAGGGAGGGTCAGGTTGGATATGAGGAAAAAAATTTTTCTCAGAAAGTGTGGTAAGATGTTAGAACAGGCTGTACAGGGAGGTGGTGGAGTCACCAGAAGGCATTCAAGAAGTGCGTGGTTGTGGTACTGACATGGTCTACATCAGTCATAGGCATGGGTTGATGGTTGGACTGGATGATCTTAGTGTCTTTCCAACATTAATGATTCTATGATTCTAATCCTTAGACCTGTGGGCCCATTACTATAAAAACATCCAAGGGTAAACCCAGAAACTAAAATTCATGATGCTAATGGATGCCAGCAATATAAACTCAGTTTATGACACATTTGGTTCTATGTGGCCCACAGGAGATACATTATTTTTCATTGTGTCCAGTCACAAATTCTGTTGTTCTCTCAAGGGTGAAGTTGCCTTTTCAGTTCTGTCTTACTCACCATCTTCACTTTATTACTCTGTTCACAAAACAACTACAACACACAAAACCAACACCTTATGGTTATCTTTCTAGCTAAACACAGAGCGATACATTTCTCTGCTTGCATTTGGCTTTAAACAGTGCTCCTTATGTTTCGCAAAAGAATCAAAGCTTGTTCCATAGCTGGAAACTTGAATATTTTTTCCACTTTTATGTTGTCTTTTTTCAGTAACAATTAGTCCTTTAAATTACAAGTGTTGTCCTGCCTCTGGTTTTGACCAAACTTATTAACTCAAGAATAAATCACTGAGCCTAAATACAACTGTTCGTGTGGAATCTCAGTGGTGATTTTTAAGTAGTCTTACTCTGCATTAGGTACAATTCCACAGCTTCTTCTGGTGACCTCTGATTTAGGTTTTTTTTTCCTATGGAACCTGATAGATAATTCTGTTTCCTTTTAAGTATGAGCATTAACTTCTACCTATGATTAGACATGCATCCAGGCAAACCATTGAAGAGCAATCACCTTCAAAATCACCTAAGTTGTGTAGAGTTTGGTTAAAGGTTAAGCAGGTTTACACTAAGGTATTATGCTGAGTGTGACTCATACTCTGTATTTCTGCCTGGTTACAAATAGTTCCTATGACTCAGTCATTATTTGCAAGAGCCTGAATTGTGACAGGTCACTGTTAGGTGTAAATCATGGAAAGCAGTTCACTCAGTGCTGCTCCATCAGTGTCTGCTGTTTGTGAAACATCAGGATAAACTACAAATTAGCAAGCATTTCTTAGTATGTGGTTACATATACTGTGTATGTAGGCAATACAGCAGGACATCAGCATGATTTAGATTAATGTAGGACTTCTGGGAATCAGTTTGAGCCGGAAAAGCGTTAAGACACGTGAGGAGCTAATGTTTTTTTATCTATTCTTCCAATCTCTGGGATTTTTGCCTGTGAATCCCTCAGCTCATCTTGATGGTACGCTGTTATTTCAGTACTTCCATCTTCTTTCTCTCTTTCTTTCTTTCTTTCTTTCTTTCTTTCTTTCTTTCTTTCTTTCTTTCTTTCTTTCTTTCTTTCTTTCTTTCTTTCTTTCTTTCTTTCTTTCTTTCTTTCTTTCTTTCTTTCTTTCTTTCTTTCTTTCTTTCTTTCTTTCTTTCTTTCTTTCTTTCTTTCTTTCTTTCTTTCTTTCTTTTTCCCATTTTTCTCTTATTATTCTCAAAATGGCATTTCTATAAAATATTGTGACTCTCCATGTTGTCTCAGTGTTTTACAATACTTTTGAGTTCCTCTGTCAACAGTGGATTTCATGATGTTAAATTTGTAATTAAAGGGGTTTTTATATTTGGCTTTCATAACAAGAACCACTTGAGCGGTTTCCTTATTTAGTATACATGTAATTAACAGTGTGTAGGGGGGGATACTGGTCTTTTTTTGTGTGTGTGAAAAGGGTATAAAATGTTTATTCTCCTCATTTCTGCAGCTGCAAAAAAAAACAAAACAAAACAAAACAAAACAAAAAAAAACACCAAAACCCTCTAAACTTGGAGAGAAAAAGTTACTACTATGCTCTGGGAACTGGGGTTGTGCAAGAGAAGGAGAAATCTGCACTGCTGAGCAAGCTGCTCCCTGGGTTGCTGGTTGCTTTGCTTTGTGGTGTTCACTATATATCAGGTGATGTGTGCCATAAATTCAGAGAAAAGACTGAAAAATTCTGAGTGAAGATTGATATTTGTTCTGTATCTTATTCAAATATCAATCTCAATCATCTGTGTTTCACATCAGTTGGATACTACAGTATCTGACAGCCTAATTTAGACCAGGGAGGGATTTGCTTTCTGTAGATGATATAATAACCAGAGTGCTGCTTCAGTATGCTTGTGCTGCTGTTTGGTTTGTAAGGTGTAGAATGCTGTTGTTTGTTTTGCTATTTGATCTTCTGCTTTTTAATCTCGTCTTTCAGATGCATCTGCCTACACTCTATCTTTGCAGTGGAGTAAAAAATGGAAGTAGATTGTTACTGAATCCTAAGGATCATGTGAGGGTAAAAGATAATGATCTGAACTGCTGGGTGTCATCTAGACTGGATGTTGCTGTACTCAGTGTTAACACTTTAGTAAAAATCATTCCAGCTACATGCTGTTTATTGGTGCTGTCATGGCCTCAGGACTAACCACTTAGGGACTGGATATATCGAATGGTTTCAACAAGTTTGTTTTGCAGTAGAACAAATCCAAATCTGTTATACAGATGTACAAAATAGAACTGCACTGAAATGTCCAGTGGAGGAACCTATAAAAATGTTGCATGATGTATCATAGTATCGTGCGAGTTGGAAGGGACCTTAGAGATCATCGAGTCCAACTCCCGGGATTCGAGCCCTTCTGTGTAGCAGAACAGTGCTTCTACCACTTGCACCACAGGGGGAATTTGAACCCGGGCCCTCCGGTGCTGCAAGCATCCCCTTATACCACTACGCCACCGGGGACACACAGATGTGACATGTGACAGCTCTTGTCTTTGGAACCTCCCATAGGAAACTTGCTGAAATAGACTTCTTCATGTAATGCTTGAGTTTGAGATGCTACTCAAAGTAAATGACACTTTGTCATGAAAATTACTGAGCGAATGTTGAAAGGCAGACACTTGTTGATGTGAATGAAGTACAATGGTTGCTAAGAAAATGTGACGCCGAGTCAAATTTAAGCAAAAATATTGAGTCAAGTTAATGCAGAGTAATTGGAGGCTGCAGTTAGCTTAGCTTCTTGCTTGAATACCTCCAGCAACATGAACTGAACGCCATGGTCAGCTGTGACACCCTTACTTTGCTCTCTTTACAATCCACAGGAAGATACCAACTTTGTTAAAGGACTGATTTTGAGAATCCTGTGGTCTAGCCTAAGCCAGACAATCTTCTGGCATAGTTGTGGTATGTCTTATCCCCTAAGAGTAGATCCAGCATTCCAAATGTGAGAGAGAATATACTTGCATTCACTTTGTCTCTTTCTCTTCCCTCATTCCCTCACTCTCTCCAACAGCTCTATTGTCACTGCAATATATGAAAACAGATTCAGATGTTTCAGAGGAGGTTTAGATTTGGACTATACACCAAGGTGCTGAGAATGAGAGATTTTTTATTATTTTTTTTTTTCAAGTAAAGAATTGTTGGTGTGAGTCTACTACTGGGATAAAAAGGAGGAAATATTTGGAGGAGGGGGGGGAAAAAGCTTTGAGTGTTCACTGCAGCAAAGAGGTATATAGTCCCTGTGCTCTTAGCAAATTTCCTGGTATAAGAAAACATGAGATAGATCTTGGCATTCTGATATTTTTAAATCTTAAATACTAAGATAAAAAAATATATTTTTTCCCTTCACACGCTCACTCAGATTTGAAGATGTTCTGTCTTTGAAGATACAAAAGAGCTTTGACAATAATGCAGAAAATGAGTCATGAAGGCTATTTCACTGTTTAAATGCTGTTAACACCCTTCAGTCAGCCCTGACCTAGGATTTCTACCATTTTTGTTTACAACATAACAGTCACTTGGAACAACTCTCAGAGCTCTCATCATCATCCCTCTGCTTTGTCAATGACCTGAGCTAATCTACTTTGCTGCAGCTAAATCAGCTTCACTTGAACTTGAACTTCTGATATGGAAACCAGGGATTTTGGATGAATGTTGCCATAAAGAAGAAGGATGGGGTGTACTGCCTTCCATGTAGAAAATAAGTCTTCTGGATGGGAGGGCCTTGACATTCCTCTTTCTTGTAAAGTAGGCATAAATGCCAGTGTAGCTACTATTTCCCTCTTCAGTTACCTGTTAAGTTTCTGAACAGAAAAGGTGTTGTTATCTCTCAGCTAAGAGTGAGGTTGAACTGAAGAGATAATTTGCAAATGGAGAAGACTTGGGGGGGGGGAGCGGTGGCAGGGTAACTATTTCTTGTAGTTTTATTGTACAGCTATGGTAACAATCAGTTCCTATAGGAAAGAAGAGAGACTTGCTTTTAGAAAAAGGAAGGAGAGGTCATTACTTATAACCTCAACGAAAAGAAATACATTCAGTGCAGAACTGTCAACATGCAGTAAAACATTTTGGTTTTGGATAGGCAAGATTTCTTCTCTTTCAACTGAAGTTAGAAGTGTGACCTTGAATGCTCCTGTTCTAATGCTGTTTGATTTTTGTGCTCTGAGATACCTGCAGTAATTTCCTGCTATGCATAGAGAATATGATTAAGTAGCACAGATTTATTTAGGCTCAAAGAAGGCTTTAAGTGGCCAGCGATTGTAAAAAGACGGCCTGAATTTATGCTGTTTTTATTAAGAGTTGATGCAATATGAGATGAAGTTCCACTACTATTCAGGACTAATTTTCCATTCAGTTAAAATACAATCTAACAAATTGAGGTTTGACTTTTTTTTTTTTTTTTTTAATTATTTTCTTTTCATGCAAAATAGTGCTTTGAAAGGCAAAGAACCGAAACACGGGGGCTGAGAAATTTGAATGTCATCAAAGAGGTGACTGCCAGCTTCCAAACTGTTAATTTGCAGTGCTCCTCAGCACAAAAACTTTGTCATTTATTTTTTTCTATACAATCATCCTTCTATTTTTGAGAGAAAATGTACTACATGCCTGTGCACATCAAGCCCTATACAGTTAAATTCTGATGAGACTCTCTTAATACCTTCTTTATTTTCTATCCCAGGTTAATGGAGAGCTTTAAAGTCAGTCTGCTATCCCTATCTGCATACAGACAGGGTTTCTATTGTACTCTTCAAAACAACAAATAATAATACTAATAATCCAGCTATGGTCATACCAGGCTTGTAAGCAGCAGAAGGACATCTGGGATTTCAGAGTTGTCTTCTGCAGGTAGGTCCTATAACTGTCAGGTGCAAAGCCACGGTACCACAAACACTCAATTTTGGGATAGTGCTTCTAGGTGAAATAGCTACTCTTGAGCCATACCAGTGACATACTTGCTCTGACCTTTGCACCATGGCAGCCAGAAAGTCAAGCTTACTTTCTGAAGAAGACATAACTGGTGCCAAAGCCGTATCTGTTTTGTTGCCCCTAGCAGGTTACTACTCTTTGTAGAATCTACCTTGTCTATATCTGCAGCAGATCTTGTTGCTTATGTAGAGAAGGAAAAGAAAAAAAACAACCAACAAATCTGGTTTTAAGGTGTGCTTTATCAGAAGCCAAATCTCAATAACCAGAGCAAGCAGACTTAATTCACCTGCCCTATTTTCAATGTATTTCTGATGAAACAATGATTAATTGAATTATTGCAACCTATCAGGTAATACCTAGTTCCTCTGTGTGATGTTTTCTTGTGCTCTTCTATTGAATTTAAGTAGCTATGTTGTCCATGAACATGATTTAAATATATATATATATATATATATATATAGTAATAATTTAAAAAGCTGCTGGTAGATGTTACTTGTACTTTTTTAATTCACTTCTTTTTGCAAACTCCTTTGGATTGACTTGCATCAGTATCTATAATAATGCATGGTTATGCTCTAGGGGACAAAATGCAGGGAGAAGTCCTGTTTTAAACATTACAGGAATACATGTTGCCATCTGCTGTCCATCAATGCCCTTGAGGCTCTTCAAGTGAATTGATAGAGTGTATTAGGATCTGTGTTCTCAAGTTTACTTCCTCCAAGGGGTTTGAAATTAATCGTTAATCTATTTTCTTGTAGAGATGCTTCATCTTAACTTCCCTGCTGTGTGCTTACAGGGCAGCCTGGCCATCACATTGTCTAGCAGGGTGTGGGAATTGACTCCCTTCCTGGCCAGTCAGGAGCAAGACACCAAGAGCCTTTGCTGCACAGCCGGTGTTGTGCTGCTGCCAGTGCATCCATCAGCTTCCTCCCAGCATGGAGTGTGTGCTTCAGCCAAATCCCTGTGTGGGCAGCAGGTCACCCTCAGCAGGGACAGCTTCACAAAGGTAAACATATCAACACAAAGATTTTTATAAATGAAACAAGTCTGCAGAAGAGTGACTGTGTGGTGCAGCAGGAATAGGTCATGAATACAGTTCACCACCATGGCACTGCTGCCAGTATGGTGTGCTCAGCTAAGTCCCAGTTGACCGTACTCTTGGCAGGCAAGGAGCTCATGTTTCCTGAAATGATCTTGTCCCTGCTCCTGCTCTGCAGCAGAAAGATGTTTGGTGTGGCTTGTCTAACCTGCCACAGCCTTAGGAGCATCTGCTGAGGAGATGGCTGAGGCAGCAGGTGAACTGGCATTTCCCACGAGGGGCTTAACCTTGTATATGAAACAATGTGAGGAGGGAAGCGGAGCAGTTTCTTGCTATGCAAGATTAAAAGAGGCTTCTCTTGTTGCTGTTAAACACTTTTCCCACTACCTGGAGTTATTAACCTGGAGTTATTATATTCCTGACTTTTATTAGCCAGGAAATGCTACCTGGATCTCCCTCCTCTTCTGTGAAATGTGGGTGTTTTGGCGAATTACCACCTAGACTTCAGATGGAAAAGTCAACTCCTTACACGCTGTTTTTCTCTATAGTTTTCTCTATAGGTTACCTGCTGGTAAAACATGAGTAAAATGGCTGTGCTGAGATAATCAGGAAGCAAATCTCAGAAGACTTTTCATCTAGGTAACATCTCCACCAAATGAGAGTAAACAGTCTTATTTCACTTGGTATCTGTTTGAAACAACTTAAATGTGATGGAACATCTATTGAGTTGGGATTATGTAATGAGTAGAGTGATGGTAGATGCCATAAGGAGTAAGAGGATGTTCAAAGAACTGTTAAGAATCCTTGAGAATAATCAGGATAAAATGTTTTTCCCCAAGAAGTGATAATACAAAGCTAAACCAAAGACAGTAAGTAGTAAATCCCTTTTCTCCATTGACACAGAAATGTCTTAATTTTTGTACTTTAAGGCAAACCAGGAAGGAGTATGATTTCGTACTTCTGACTTCATTATTTCTGTGATTGAATACAGAATGAATTCCGGTGGGATTCCCCATATCTGATTTTCTCTGGAACTGATTTTTTGATTTATTGTTTTTTTCCTTAGTTCTGTTATCTTATTATTTTCTTCTTTGCTGTTTATTATAAATTCTTAAATGAACAGAGAATCCACGGAGTCCAACTTATGTATCTTAGAAGGCTAATTTTAATTTTTCCCTCTTTTAGATTAAAACTGTTACCTCTTGTCCTGTTGCTATCATACAATGCCAAAAATGGATTCCCTCCTGTCCTGTGATGAAGCAGTTGTAGTAGTGAGGCTGGAAGAAAGCCATTGTTTTCTTCAAACTGAAGTGTGTCTGAAAGGACCTGTGTTACTCATTCTGGTGAGGGTGACAGCTGATACTGTTACAAAGTGTCATAGTTTTCCATAGGTATTCCATATCATGACATGCAGTGAACTGCTGGAGCTGGGACAGCTGATGGGGAGCTGTGGTTCCAGCAGCTCCAGTCATTCCCATGTGGTTTCTGAAAGAGAAGAAGGTGACTTAACCATGGCCTTCTTCCAGCCATACTGCCAAACCAGAGCATGGTGAGAAGGCATCTCTCTCCTATTTGTATGATTTATTACCCTCAATCCCTTTTATTTATATGTTATCTTCATTAGTCCTTGAATTATCTCATGTTCCTTTACCATTTCTAGTAAATTCTTTTCTTGTTATTTCAATCAAGCTTCTCCTTCCCACTTCTTTCCCTGCTAGTTTCCTGCAGAGGGAAGGGTGGAAGCAAGACCTACCCACCCACCTCCCACCCTTCCCCCAGTCACATAACAAAAGACCCTCAACCCATGACACAGGGTTAAACCCACTGTTTCTCCACCTTGTTGTGCTGTCTTTTTTCTTTTTTCCTTTCTTTTTTCCTTTCTTTTTTCCTTTCTTTTTTCCTTTCTTTTTTCCTTTCTATTTTCCTTTCTATTTTCCTTTCTATTTTCCTTTCTTTTTTCCTTTCTTTTTTCCTTTCACCAGTGACTGAAGTGTCAAGCAGAGATCTGGGCACCAGGCAACACGTTGCCACTTGTAGATGAGCTGGAAGAAAGTGGGAGGCAAATAGAGCAGGTGCAAAAGCAGGAACAGAAATGCAATCTGCATGTGTGTGAGGTAGGTGGTGATTTCAGGTCCTGAATGTCTTCTCTGTATGAATGTCAGGGCCTGCTGTCTTCTTTGTATGAGACAGACAAGACGACTGTGGCACTTCCTAGACTAAACCATGAAGGAGCTTTTATTCCAGAAAATAAATGTTTACAGCATGATTATCCTCTGAACAACATGTGCTGTGTGATTCAGGAGCCAGACTAGAGCTACTCTGAAGTAATGCTTCTGAGATACATACAGTGTACGATGTATGGTTGTTGACACTGGTGACATTTAACTCCTAATTAGCACCTAATGTGCTAACACAAATTTAACTAAAGATCACAGAATCATAGAATGGTCTGAGTTGAGAAGGACCTCAAAGATCATCTAGTTTCAACCCCCCTGCCATGGGCTGGGTTGCCAACCACCAGACCAGGCTGCCCAGAGCCACATCCAACCTGGCCTTGAATGCTTCCAGGGATGGGGCATCCACAACCTCCTTTGGCAATCTGTTCCAGTGCATCACCACCCTCTGTGTGAAAAGCTTCTTCCTAATATCCAACCTAAATGTCCTCTGTCTCAGTTTAAAATCATTCCCCCTTGTCCTGTCACTATCCACCCTTGTAAACATCCATTTCCCCTCCTGTTTGTATGTTCCCTTTGAGTACTGGAAGGCCACAATAAGTTCTCCCTGGAGCCTTCTCCAAGATAAACAAGCCCAATTCCCTCAACCTGTATCTATAGGAGAGGTGCTCCAGCCCTCTGATCATCTATCTTAGTGGCCCTCCTCTGGCCCCAGGCCTTGACACAGTATACCAGATGGGGTCACACAAGAGTTGAGTAGAAGTGAACAATTACGTCCCTCTCCCTGTTGGCCCACCCATCTTTTAAGGCAGCCCAGAATATACTTGGCCCTTTGGGCTGCAAGTGCACTATGCTGGCTTATGTACAGCATTTTGTCCATCAAGACCCTCAAGTCCTTCTTCACAGGGCTGTTCATTTGTGATCTTCTCCCAGTCTGTATAAATACTTGAGATTGCCGTGGCCCAACTGCAACTCCTTGCGCTTGGCCTCGTTGAACCTCATTAGGTTCACATGGGCCCACTTCTGTAGCCTGTCCAGGTCCCTCTGGATGGCTTCCCTTCCCTCCAGTGTCTTGACGACACCACTCAGCTTGATGTCATCTGCAAACTTTCTATGGGTGCACTCAATTCCACTGTCTATATCATTGATGAAGTTGTCAAAGAGTGCTGGTTCCAAGACAGACCCCTGGGGGACACCACTTGTTACCAGCCCCCCACCCAGGCATAGAACCATTGATTACAATCATTTGGCTGCAACCAGCCAACAAGATCTTAATCCACTGAACTGTCCATCTTTCAAGCCCATATCACTCCAATTTAGAGAGAAGGATGTGGTGAGGGACCATGTTAAAGGCTTTGCAGAAGTCCAGGAGGATGACATCTCTCTTTCTCTAACCCATCTACTAATGCTGATCATGTTGTGTAACTCAGTTCTACTTGCCCTGGAATTCATAATATTTTGTTAAGTTTTCTGCGGGGAAAACACGCATGGAAGCAAATGTGAGGAGCTGGAAGCCACTCTGCTACTGGAAAAAACATGATTTAGCTTCCACCACTGAAATCTGGTGGGGTGATTCCCAGGACTGGAATGTGGCTATTGATGGATACAGGTGGTTCAGAAGTGACAGGTGAAGAGGAAGAGCTTGCTCTCTACATCAAGGAATAGAATGTGAAGAACTGCCCCTGGAGAATGGCCAAGAGCAAGTTGAAAGCCTATGGGTGAGACTGAGACAACAAGGGGAGCCTTGTTGTAGTTGGTGTCTACTACAGGCCTTCTGAAGTAAAGCCTGTTGATGAGGCTGTCTTCCTCCAGCTACAGGAGGTGTCATGGTCACAGGCTGTCATCCTACTGTGGACTTCAACCACCTTGACATCTGGAACAGCAATGCAACAAGCTGTAGGTGATCCAGGAGCCTCCCGGAATATACTGAGGATAACACTTTGAGCTAGGTAATAGACAGTTCCATCAGGAGGTATGCAGTACTGGATCATCAGTGAGTGAACTGATCGATGACTTCAGAATTGGAGGCTGCCTGAACTGTAGCCACCATATAGTGGTGGAGTTCACACTCTGGAGGAATTCTGGACAGGCAAAGATTAAAATCAAGAAGCTTAATATTAGGAAAGCCAGCTTCCAGCTTTTCAGGACATTAGTCAATGAAAGCCCCTGGAATAATCTGTCCTCAAGAATTAGGGAGCAGAGCTGGAAGATATTTAAAGATTTCTTTTGGGCACAAACAACAATAACAACAACAAAAAAACCCTCTTTTCTCTAGGTGTTGGTATGTTATGTACATCCTATTCCTCTCAGCAATCCTATTTTACATATGCAGAAAATACTACTAAGATTGTATAGAGGAAAATCTTCAAGCCTATGCTCTGCAGACTGTCTGGATGTGACATTCAGACACAGCTTGATCACATCACATCCTTGTGTGATTCTTACTGTGACATTTAATAAAATGTAGGACTTTAAGTACTAAGTAGACATTTATCAAACTTGTTTGTCCAGGGCAACCTGGCTCTATAGAATACATTTGTTCCAAAAGATTATATATCTTTTTTATAGGAAAAACCTAAGAAGTAATTAATAGGTCTTTTAGTCTACAAGAGATGTGTTCCAGAGCCCGGAGGGATTTGGCTGACATAGTCACCAAGTCAGTCTCAATGATGTTTGAAAAGCTGTAGCAGTCAGGTGAAATCCCTTGTGACTGGAAAAGGCAACATCAAACCTATTTTTAAGAAGGATGGAAAGGACAACCTGTTATTGTCAATTTTGTGCTGGGTAAGATCATGGAGCAAATCCTCCTAGAAGCTATGCTAAGGAATATGGAAGAGAGAGAGGTGCTATGAGATAACCAGCATATCTTCACCAATATCAAATAGTAACAAACTGGAAAAAAGCTGATTTATATTTGAGGCTGCATCAACATCAAAAATCAATAACTGTATAATAGCCCAGCTTATAATGTGCACTTTGGAGCCAGTTTTCTCTAACACACAAGGACAGGGCCAAATACTGAAGTTCAAACCAGGATGAAATTTGAACAGTAAGGATGTTAATTAACATTGACATTCAGGGGCTGGTTATTCAGTGAATACTTGGTATAGTGGGGAGCTTAAGACAGTGTGGATTAATGAAGATTGACTATTTTCTGAATCAGATGCTTTTAGAAGCTAAGATGAACTATGCATAGGAAGTCCACAAAGGAGTTGCATTATCCTTTCAGTGTTTGACTACATGAGGATTCTGCATTCCTGTGTCTGCACACATGCATTATAATGATGTACTCAGCTACTCTGCTGTGAGGGTGTAGCTGTTCTCATTCAGTTTTCCGATCAGACCCAGATATTGGCTCATCAAGTTGCTCATTCCAAAATACCTCAGTGAATGCTTTTGATGGTGATTTGTTAGTACTCAAAACCAGGGAATTATGACAGTACTTTTCAAAACTGCTGCCTTTCTCCCCTCTATATCTTTCCAAATAATTCAAAATTTTGTGGCACTATTGAAAAACACCCAAGAGTAGAGATGCCATGGGAATGAGGCCTTTAAAGGGAGGACTTTGCTGTCCTGGAGGAAAAAAAAGGCATACAGCTAAAGGAATAGAGAAAAATACCATTCACAACTCCCACATCTGATTTCTTTTTTTCCTCTGACATGGAGAAAAATTCCTTATTTTAATTTCTTTGCAGAAAAAAAAATGTCTACCTCTTTATCCCTCCTAGTTTTTATTTCAATAAGCAAAAACATTTTCCTAGGTTGGATTTAGATCTCCTGTAGCTCCCTTTTCCAGTCTAATTTTCATTCCCCTGATGCTGGATTGCAGCAGGGTATCAGTTTGCAGAGTCACTGCTATAGCTAATTCTCTCTTTTTTTTTTTTTCTTTTCTCCCGCAGCTGACTGTTCATATTTGCAGACCTTATAATCTCACCACCAAAACCTAGGCATGCTTTGGAGAATAGCTTAAGAAGTAAGACAGACCTCAAAAATGTCACCGAGATCAGAACTCTCAAAACAAAACTCTGTCCATGCTTAAACAGGATGCCACTGGGGATCTGGGCCAAATTAAAGGCAAAGAACATTCTTTGTATTAAGCAGTTCATGAAGTGTTTTGGGTTTTTCACAGCTAGAAAAAAAGAACATTAAAAAAGACCTGTTAATATTGTTTTGTTGTTGTATTTTTTTTTTTAAGCCAATAATGCAAGCCACTAACTGTCTTAAAGTAATTATTTTCCTCTTGCCCTTTTCTCTTCCACTTTCATTGCTCCCGAAGTGAGTGCTGAGCTGAGTGCCTAGTGCTGCGTAACAAGGCACTGTGTTTCTGTGTTTCAACTTTCTACAGTTGAAATACCAAATTTAACTTGTAGCTGGCAGACTGATTAGAATACTTTCCTTGATTTCTTTTCAGCACCACTAACCAACTTTCATCAATTTGTATTGCTCCAGAAGCATTAAAGTTGATACTGATTTGCAGTGAGTAAGGATCTGCACTCACTCTTTAATTTTCAAATAGATTTCCAAATTAAATGGTCTTACCTGAATTTTAAATCCAGGCAGAAACTTTTCTAAACATGCAGATTTTTTTAGATAGGCATTTTAGAGAAAAAAAAAATAAAAATAAAATAATTGTTAATGAATGGATTTCATGATCAAAGCTTATACTGATTTCCTGCTGGGTTATTCCCTACACGTGGAGTTCAAGAACTGTTTTTACTGCAGAAAGAAGCAGGAATAAACAGGGGAAATGTTTAAGGTCTCATTTTGCAGAAAGCAAAGTGAAGGGAAACAAAATGTTAGCAAAGTTCTTGTCCAGTGATGTTAGCATGGCAGGATACAAATCAGAGCCTAGCAGGTAGTCAGTGATGACCTCTGTAAGCAAGAAGGATTGGAACACAATTGTAGAAACTCTTCACCACCAATAACATTACGTGATTCCTTTGTATTGGATTGAGGTCTTGGTCACTGGCATAAGAGCACCTCCTTCAAGAGAAAACCGGTCCAGTACCTTGCATCCTAATCTGGGGAGTGCTGTAAATCTGCCCAACAATTTTTTTATTTTTTTATTTTTTTTTTTACTAGAAATGGGTACAATAGCACAGTAAGTTCCTCTGCTGTTTCCCATCCAGATGTGTATCTCCCAGCTTCTCTACTTGGCCAGTTATTTTAAATGGGAATGACATTTTTTCTGTATGATGCTGAACTTGGAAAGATTTGTGTTCGTTGCTACTATTTTGTAGAAAGAAAAGTATAAGTAGATCTTTAAAAATGGGAGACGGGAAAACACAAAGTAAGCTTTAATCTCAGGTGTAATTGTCATCAGTAGGGCAGAGCCGGATGCTGAATCCTTATGATTCCCTATTTCCAGTCTATTTTTAGAGATACAAATGAGCTTTTACTAGTAAAGAGTATTCCTGTAATTTATATATCCCTGATGGCTACAAAGCTCTTTCCATCCTTTTCATTATCCTCTACTGCCTTTCTTCTTGGTATTGTTCAGAGCTCTTGTAGCACTTGTAAATAGTAGGTGCAGATTTGCTTTCTGACATTGCACATACAGTGGAAAATATTGCATGAAAATGCTTAATGTTTAGTTGAGCTTAAAAATCACATTCATCAAAGTTGAGTCTAAGTGAGATGAACTAATCTTTAACCTGAAGATGTAAGACCTCAAACATATGCTAACTTCAGTTGACTGTGGTTTTTGTAATGAACTGAAACCAAAATTAGAACAAGTTTTTAGAAAACCTTTCCAGAAGCTGAGAATCAGGCTTGCAGTAGTGGAAATAGATAAGCAAATTTCCACAACCGTTAGTAGGGCGATACACATTTATAATAGATTGGTGTGTGAAATGTCAGTGTTTGAGTTGTTTTTGCGATTGAAGTATGCATGAAATGGCAAACCAAAACCATCATGATTTTTGGTGGTCAATATCCTAAAGAATTTACAAACATTCTTCTGTTCAAAATACCTGCTTGTGATTCTTCATATTTCTCAACATTAATGTCTAGAAATGTTTTTCTTCAGTGTGTCATCTGTCAGTGGGGATAACACTACTGAAAATGTGAAGTCTGTCTTTTCTGGAAGGGAATAGCTTGACATTTCCCTTTAATTAAGGATATTTTCAGGGACAGTTTTCTAACTGATTGCATCTTATGTGGATAAAAACTGTTCAGGAGCTGGAAAACAGAACGACAGATTCTGGAATGCTGTACATTTGGCATTTTCAATACAGTGTGATTGTCCTCTACCTCTTCTTTAAGTGAAGCACAAATTATTACCTTACTCTAGGAATAAAAGCTGTGCCAGTTGTACTAATATTCAAAACCAACATCACTTGTTCTAATCCTCCCATCTCCCATGAAATGGAGACATCTGAATGTTGAGTGAATGAGAGTTTAATACTTCAGCCAAGTAATATATTCCCTCATACATTATGGCTTTTTCCAACTTGAGGCTGTAAATCTGAGGGAAGAAAAAAAGGTAAACTGCCTGCCTCCTATGCAGCATCCATTGAAGAACAGAGAACTACGTGAGGAATTAGCAGTTGAAACAAATGAATGCTGGGCCATGCTTTTTTAGTCTGCTCCTTATTTTGCAGTGCAGGGAGACCATATTTGTGTATTGCCTTAGGAGGATATAATACTAAACCCCGAAGAGCACCATTCATGACCAGTCACTAGCTGGATTTATTTCCATTCACCACCACTCTCTGGATCCTGCCATTCAGTTTTTTAACCAGTACAACCTGTCCAAGTTACCTTATTTTCCAGAAGAATTCTGTGGGAGAGAGTCAAAGGCTTTACAAAAGTCCAGGTAGATTATATCTTCAGCCTTTCCCACATCAGTCAGGCTAGTAACCCTGCTAATAGAAGGAAATCACATTGGTTAAGCAGCACCTGTCTTTCATGAACCCATGCTGGCTGGGTCTGATCCCCTGGTGCTCCCATATGTCCCATACACTCTGTGTGATTATGTTCAGAGTGATCTGCTCTATAACCTTCCTCACTACTGCGGTCAGGCTGATAGACTGGTAGTTTCCTAGAGCTTCCTTCTGACCCTTCTTCTAGTGTGGTTTCACAGTTATCTGGGGTTTCCCTGGTTGACAATGTCTGCTGATAAAAGATGGAAAGCGGCTTGATGAGCACTTCTCCCAGCTCCCACAGCACCCTTGGGTGAATCCCTTGTGGTCGCATGAACTTGTGACAGTCCAGGTGGAGTAACAGGTTGCTGTTTCCTCTTGAATTATGAAGGATTTATTGAGCTCACCATCCCTGTCTTCCAGCTCAGGGGGCTGAATTCCCTATTCTACCTATTAAGGACAGAATAAAAGGCATTGAGAACCTCAATCTTTTCCTCCTCCATTGTAATAATGTACCCCACTGCATCCAATGAGGGATATTCTTCTTGGCCATCTTTTTGTTGCCCAGTCCTTGGGCAAATTGCAGTTGTAGTATGTCACTTCATGCTTTCAGTTACCAGAACCTTTTAACCTCACACTTAGTAGGCAGTACTAATTCCATTCTGCTGCTGTTTAACATAAGCATCCTTCAGCTTTGTGGAGCTGTTTGTCAGATTTCAGTTGAGCCCTATCATGGTATGTCTCACAGTATGCGGCAGGAAAAGCCAATAGCTTCTTTGACCCTACAAACTGTCTGCACAACAGCCTGATATCTGTTTGTTGCAGGGCTTCAGCTGTGGACAAAAGCTTCTTTCAGGGCCTGGCTGTGCTTGCAGAAGTCATCATAGCCCCAGTTGCCCATTGCCTGCTGTGAGTGAAGTGGCTCATTTGAGTTCCCCTAATATATTTCAAACAAGCTATTGCAGCCAAGACTTACTTCTAGACCAATTCACTTTAAATAAGATAAAATGAGCCATGGACCCTGTACTGCACACATGTAGGAGGAGGAAATGTCAAGAATTTGGATGCAAGGTACAGATGACAATGTCTTATGTCAGTGTATTTTAGTATACACCCACATATAAGTCAGCCTCTCTTTATCTATCCTTCAGCTCTTTATCAAATAGGCAAGAACAATTATTCTCACTTCTTTTCTGTTGTAAAATGAAGTTTCTCTGTATTAGACAGGAAGCTGACAAGAGAAAAAGCACTAAAAGTGTTTTAATCACAAGGCAATGCAATATGGGCAGGAATCCCGAGACATAAGATATTACATTCCTTTGAAAAGCTGTGGTTGCTTCCAGTGTGATAAGGGTGAGGAGCAGATGGAAAATGTGGTTAAAAGTCCGTGCGATTATTCTTGATGTTCTTTAGCAGAAAGGATCATCTTTGAATTCTTCATAGATGTGTCTTGCTGGATTCCAGTTGCTGTTTGCTAAACATTTTTTAGGAATGCTGCCGTTTAGTTGGGCACTGTATTGGTTTATTTATATTTTTCTGTTTTAATTTTGGATTAGAGCTCTGTGTGTAATTGCTACTTCTGATTTTTGCTGTGGCTAAAAAAGAGTTCAGAATTATATCTGACAATAACTAACAAAAACATTGCTTGTTTTTGCTGTTCACACGTCTTTAAAAACAAGGAAAAGAAAAGCCTACAAGGAAGATTATTCTCTTTGCTAAAAATATGACTGATTTTTCTACAATTATACATAGGTTTCAGGACAACAAAATAGATAGGATAAACAAGTCTTCTTTTTTTCTTTTTTTCTTTTTTTTTTTTTTTTTTTTTCAGGTTCCAGTGAGGTCTTGTCAGAAGTAGCCTGTTTTAAGTGTACCAAATCAAAGAGTTAATAGGATAGATGCAGACTGCCACTTATTTTTATTGTTTTTACTCTAAAATTTTCAGTAATGTCAAAGTGATAACAAGTTCCTAAAACTGTTAAGAAAAGAAAATTACAGGGCACCTCAATCTCCTTCCTCCTTTGTTCTTCCTCCCTTTTCCCTTAGATCCTTACTGTCTTGGCTTAGAAAGAAGGTTTTCATCTCAGAGGTCCTATGGATTTGGCTTTGTTCAGCTTGTCTCTTTCATGTTAATTTTATGGTCAGATACTTCCTTTTCCAACAATATATTTTGTATTTTTAGCTGCAAATTGTTTTCAGAATTTAGTAATATTCCACCAGAGGTTATAATTCATCCTCTCCTGATGCTCTTCAGAAGATATGTTTTCAGAGCCTTAAAAATGCAAATACAGAAGTGTAGAGACAGGCCATATTGTGGCACCATCTTCTAAGAGAAAAGCGTGTTCTCCAGTGACACTGGAGTTATCATAGCAGAAGTTTAAAGAAAGACTTTCCATTGTTATATTCTTCCGAGGAATGTTGAAATACCACAAGATGTGGGGACAAAATCAGCGTAGTTTGAGTACTTACCAGGTAATTTATGATGCACAATTATTTCTGAAGTTTTTAATTTTGAACATCGCTTTCACTTTTTTTAGATCTTATGACAATTTTTGATTCCTGCCTCCTTAAATACAATTGCAAACATATTATTCACCTCACTATGTCTTGGAGCAAATTCAGTTATGGATGGGCTTATGTCAGACATTAAGCTCCAGGAGAATTTGGGGCATAGAAATTACCTTTTGCAGCTAATGGCAATCGCACATACCACACACAGGCCTCCAAACTGATGTTCATCAGTCACACAGTATGTTCTAAAAGTCACAGGGAAGAAAATCCCTTACCTATGAACTTTCACCAAGCAAAAGGGCATTTTACCCCATCCTTGTGAAGTGTTTCCATAGGGATGTTGTTCACTAATGGCTCTTGAAAATAATTCTACACACATTCAATTACATTTTTATTTGTGAAGTTTCCCATTATGTGCCTCAAAACACCCTCTTTAAAAACTAATGCGTAATCTCAATAAGCATTCCCTCTTCAGAAATTTCTTCCTGGTCTAACAATGTATTAATTTTTCACAAGGAAAGGAGGTAGTGAAATAAATGAGATATTTGAATGCTAGTTTCCCAAGTCACAGACACCACCTGTGTGTACGTTAACTCAGACTGTGTCACCACCTGTTCCAGAAGCTGTTAAGTGCAAAGTGCCTGCACATCATGCATAATTTTTAATGTCAGAAAAGGGTATTATTTCTTATAAGTGAATAGCAAGCTGGATAGAAAGGAAATCTAGTTATCTTTGCCCTTTTGTCAGGCTTAATTTATAACATACAGTGGGCCTTACTACTTCATGAAAGAGTCCTAAGGATCAGCAGGAAGGTGGAGCACTTCACTCAGCCGGTAAGGGAGGAGGGCAGCGAAGGCATCAGCAGGGGCTCCTGCTGCAGAAGATGTCAGAACCAGTGGTTGTAGCTCTGGGAAGGGTTTTCTGAGAAGAGCAAATTCAGCCAAAGCCAAAAAATAATGTAGAATCATAAAATATCCCAAGCTAGAAGGAGCCCATAAGGATCACTGAGTCCAACTCCTGGTTCTACACAGGACAGCCCAAAATCAGACTGTGTGTCTAAGAACATCGTCCAAACACTTAGTGAATTCCAGATAGCTCAGTGCCATGCCCACCACCTTTTTCTAACTCCCACCTGCCTCTCATAGTTTTAGGTCGGTATCAAGCATCTCTAGCACTTTTTACCTACAGTGGGAGGCATTTTTCTCTCCTTCCACTTTCAAACTAAAACTAAAGCAGTTTCCTCAGGAAAAAGGCAGCAGACATTCAGGCTGCTGATCACACATCTCCAGCAGTTGACACTTAGTATGCAAAGTAATTCTCACAATAACTACACATGAGAAACTCCTTCTCTGGCACAAAGCTCCTTAGCAGAAGATTAGCACCATGCTGACCTGGTGCTAAATGGGAGTGCTCGCTAATAAAGTTAAATAAAATAACTGCATCTCTCAGGCACAGCAGCCAGAAGTTATGCATAAAATAAAGGCCTGCACAGATTGTGTTCTTGTGAGAAAGACCGAATTTAAATATGTCCATAAAAAAAGTTAAGCCAATTTTTCAAAGCCATTTTGAAATAAATTCAGAAAAGGAGGAGGAGGAAAAAGGAAAACGTATCACATCTAGGTGCCGTGTAGTTTTCTCCTTTTAATAGTTTTAGAAGACTTGTTACCACTTTGACATTACTGAAGATTTGAGAGTAAAAACTCTCATCAGTAAAACTCTGCATCAGCCTCACTAAGTCTTCGATTTGGAAGTTTTAAATCAGGCTGTTTTTGACAAGATCTCACTGGAAAATGAACAACAATTGAAAAAAAAATACTGTCAAAATTAAGAAGTTTTGTTCATCCACATTATTTGTTTTGACTGTCAAGATGCAGAAGCTTATTCTTAGACCTCTCCTAAAGGTTGTTTGTAAAAGGTACTAAATATCTCACCAGTTTTCTGATTTAAATAGTCTACTATGTTGAGCAGGAGACAAGAATAGCTGAGATTTATAATTTAAAGAGAAAACAAAACAAAACAAAAACAAAAAAAACACACCTATATATATATATATTTAATTACTCATAGCAACTGATGAAAATATATGTTGGGAATATCTACAGGTATGTTAGAGATAATTTCTCTACAGCATGAGCCTTAGATGAGCCTGTTTAATGAAGCATGAACTGGCTTTATATTCCTATATAGGTGCACGATCCCCTGTCAAAGTGCCGTCCTTATTTAGTTCCATATTCAGGATCCAATGTGGGAGTTTGTGTTCCAGATTGGTTGATAATAGAGGAGACAGCAAGCTCACTCATTCTTGGACTTACAAGTTTCAGTATCATTTATTGTTCATCTATAGGAATCTCTATCCTCTTCCAAGTTCATAAGGGAAAGGAAATTCCACAAAGCTGAGAAGTGAGGTGAGGCTGTGGTGGAGGGCTGCAGGAATCTCTAATTAGCTCTTTTGCATGTACCATGCTGCTGCTCGGTTCTCTGAGTCAAATCTAAGGTAGTTTATGTCTCTGTTTGCATATACGTATGGATTTTAGATTGTCCACACATCTTAAAATGTGAAATAAGTGTTCTTTTCTTGTAAAATAGTAAGAACTCAAATAAATTTTGCATAACTTCAACTTTGCCCTTTTGTTACAAGTAAAGAGAAGTTGGAAGTTATATTTTACTGTTTGGCAAGCTGTTTTTGGCCACCCTCTATAGTTCTGACTTACGCATAGTAAAATATCACAAATCGTGTTTACTATATCCAACTCTACTCTTATGTGATGCTTTGCTTGCTTAAGACTCTCAAACTTGTGCAAGGAGTTGAACTTAGGATTCCAGAAATGTCTGGGCCTTCATAGAAGAATATAAACTTACAGACTGAGTAATGTTTTATGCTCAATGTAACTAAACATAAAACTGACAGTGAAGGCCACGCAAATTTTACATTTTCACCTGTTTAAGAAGAAATGTTTCTGCTTAGAGAAACACTTCTCTTTAGATGAACTGAGTGCTGTTCTTTCTTACATGCAAAAATAAATAAATCAAAAGCTGAATAGTTTCTTTGAGTAATTTCTCTTGAGATTTTGTAGGAATTAAGGAAATTAAGAAAAAAGGTCTGCATTTATTCTGGCAGTGGTAACCAAAAGAGTTGGCATTTAGTTCTGTGGGAAGCTAATGCATATACTGAAGGACGGCTTGTGCATTAGGAACAACGTAACCCCCAATGCACTATGAGTAATACATCTGAATTGTGAACTCTGTTATGCATATTTGTAGAGCTGAGTAATAAGACAATATTAAGCAGCCCCTTGAAAACTATGTGCACTCAATCTAAAGGGTTTTGTCTGGGAGGAATTATACTTCTGGTTTCAGGTTTTCCATGAGATAGAACAGGTAGCTGGCTACTTGTCTGTCAAACTTGACCAGAAATAATATGCACTGATGATTTGCAGTCGGGTTCCTTATTGTGGACTCAGGTTTCTAGTAGAAGTGTTCTTCTTCCAACAACTGTAGTGTCAGGCCTGCAGCTCCTATTTTATTTCATTTTAAGGGTGTTGGCATCACCATTATAAATCTCTCTCTCTCTAGAGCACAGATGGCTAGTTATATTTGTTCAGATATTTCTGACAAAGAAGGAGCTTGATGATTTTTGCTCTTGAAAAGAGGAACTATTAAACTATTTTGGTCTGCTTAATCACTAGTAGTTTTTTTCCTGTAACTATAATACATGGAAATTAATGTTAATTAATATTTATCCTAGAATGAATTGAATATTAATAATAGACCTCATTGTTGTAGATTGATTCCACTGAGGAAGGCATTCCAAAGGCCAAACCTTAAATGTTTCCCTGTCATTTTGTTTGAGACAATCAGTAAAGTGTTTCTCTCAAATATTTCCCCTCAGCATCATTCCTAATAAAATCTAATTTTGATTTCAGACACCGCAGAGTGACTTGCATTTAAACAGTGCTTTTCACTGAAGTCTTAAAAGCCTGTTTATAGATAGAGTGAGGTCATGACTTTCATTATACTCCTATGTGGTTAGAAAATATTACTTGTTCTTTTCTATAGATGGGGAAAGTTGGCAAAGGTCAGAAAAATGGTAAAGAGCTGAGATGGTCCCTGCTTAGTCATCTGGCTGTCTAGCAGAATGTGTAGTCCAGAATTAAGTATGAAGAATTCCCACAAATCAGAATTAGATGTTTCAGATTCTTTAAAACATTAGAACATTGGTTATTTATTAAAAGAAACTACGTAGGGTTGGTTTTAGTATGTGTGTGTGTGTTGTGTGTTTTCTTACTAGATTTTTTAGAAGGCTAGGGCTTTTTTGTTTCCCCACATTCCTTTCCTTTTCCCTCCCCTTTCCTGTGCTCTCTTAGATTTGGGTAGTTTTCTTTGAAAAAAAAAAAAAAATGAAGAAAAATTAGTTCTACAGAAGGGCTAGAGAAATTATTTCTCTTTTGTATTCTCAGTAGTAGCCATGAGAAAAATAATTGAATTTCTGTTTTGCTTGAGTGATTCTCTCGCAGTTCTGGCACTGCTATTTTGTGACAATTATTCAGTGAAACAAGAAGCTACAGCACAGCTCTCCTATGTGCCAAGCAAGTTTTCTAACCACAGGGTAAAAGTCACGTTCGTTCTCTCCTTTAGGTCAATAAATACTGAAAAAAAATGTGCTGAGACAAATAGCCTTAAGTGAAGGTAATGAATTCGCCCTCTCTTTTTGGGATGAGAGGAAGAATATTAACTTCTCCCTGCTCCCAAAACTAGTTGGAGCACAGCTCACTCTCTTTTTGTGTGCTCTTCAAAGACCAGTGGGGTACCAGGCAAATGGGTGGAAGAAAACCTCTTCTACAGATGCCAACATGGCTTTTACATGTGTGGGTACAAACTAAGCAGACAAAGAGCTTTCAGGAAGGCACAGAGCTTTTAGGTTAGAGAATTGTGTTTCCACAGCATTAGGCAACAGCTGAGGAAATGGTATGCCTAAACTGATAGTAGTTAATAGCAATATCAGAAAGAGGAGCCAAGAGAACAGTAGCACTTTTGAAAGGCTGTACTACACCGAAAAAATGAAGCCTCTCCTTGGAGTATTTAAAGACATTTATAGTCAAACACACACAAATAATTGTTCGGTTTGAGATTTTCACAGTGGCTATTCGTCTTTCCCTCTCCTCGCAGCTGCTGCTGTGATGGATCTGCTCACGAAGCAGCGTCACAAGGTGGCAGTGCACAGCAGCTTTGCATGGGGCAATTACAAATCCAAACCCCAGTCACCCCATAGAGTGCGATTTCTGACTGCCCTTTCAGGTACTATGTTTCCTTCAGAATTAGTCTGAATTGAAAGGCTTCAGAACTGCTTGCAGTTACAACCTGAAGTTATGTTTTCTTGAAAGGATTATTATGCAAGTTTATATAAATAAATAAATAAATAAATGCAATAGGTAATATTTTACAGATATACTGAAGGTTGAAAAACAAACCCTAGAATTCAGCAGTAGTGGCAATAGAAAATAAATAGGGTCAATAACATCACAGAGTAGGCAAATAAGTCCCTGAATCAATTTACTGCATCAGATTTTGCAACTGAACTTTGTTTCTCTGGAGCTGCATCATGGACTGGCATTAAAATGATGATACTTAACATCAGTGGATCCAGACAGCTGAAAACTAAGGGGTATGAAGAGAAGTTTAAGAAAGTCTTGTATCTGAATTGCCCCAAGGGGATGGAGATCTCTGGATGATGAGACAGAAGAATTTCTGGAGCAAAGAATACAACAGAAATAGCAGTTGTTACTTGGATTTCTGTGTGCAAGGTAACAGAATTCTGATTGGAAAATTGCTCAGAGGAAGGAGGGACAGAAGGAGCTTTGCTCTTAGCTGAAGACCTGGCTCTATCAGAAGCATTCAGAACAACAGAACGAAAACAATAATTCAAGCTCACTAATAAAAAGATTGATGGCTTTGGTTAGGGACCCTTAATGGTAGACCCTTAATGACCCTTAGTGAGACCCTTAATGATAGTCTCAGCAACTGATTTCCCTGAGCTCAAAGGTGACATTCTCTAACAGCACATTTGCATTCAAACTTTTGGCTCCTTTCTCTGCTTGACACAGCTGGCAACACAGATGACTGGCAGGGAATAGCAGGGGAGGAAAGAGCATATGCAACATACCATAGGTGCACGCTCCCAAAGCATCTTCCTTTGCATTTAAACTAATGCCAACAGATCCCACCAGTTACCCAAACTCCCTGCTCTGTTTCCTCTCTGCCCCAGCTGTGTCACAAGAGATCCATGGCAGAGTTTGATTGTAGTGTGTGCCAGTATTGTTGTAAATGACACTGTCAATTTGCTAATTTGTGACATTTATGATGCTGAAGAGCTACACTCTTGGGCACATATTGACATTTAACTAGCAAAATTAATGCATTGGCAAGACCTAAATATCAGTTTATTAAGACAGTACATGGATAATTTGTCACGTAATGTATGTTCCACACTGAATTAAATAATAATAATATGTGCTCCAAAAATGGGGGAGCAGCCATATGGCCAGCAACTGCAACATAACAGAAAAACAATGATAGTTAATGTTTCCAGGCAATAATGTGTTAGAGTATCCTTAAATGGATAACATTCAGATCTCTGCTATCTTTGTATGGATTTCCCTTCACACATTCCTCTACTTAATGTTATTTTGGACACTGGATCCAAAGTCCAAAGACTTTAGAATGGCTCAGCTCTAACAAAATAAACCTATTTAGGAGTGTTACATAAAGCTTGGCAAATCACTGTGTCTATTTGCTATACACCCAGTTGAGCTCATCAGTTCAACATGTGTCCAAGCTATTTTCACTAAATAAGGGCAAAATTCTCCACTCTGTTCAGCACTGTGTTCTTAGTGCATGTCCTGACATCAGTGGAAACCCTCTGTATGTTGCAGCCATAGACTGTGCAACTGATATTTCTCTGACTGAACTGCAGACTTTTTCAGTGGGAAAGAAGTGTCATCTACTAGAGACAGCTCAGATGCTGGTTTATGTTGCACAATGTAGCCAGGCAATGTGGTACTCAAACTGGCATTAGTAGAAGGGTCAGGAAAGTAGAAAACTGTAGCAAAACAAAAGCAGGATGGTTTAGGCCAAATGCCTACTGAACAGCTTTCTTGTGGTTGTGGTGGTCTATGTAAGCAAAGAAAACTGCTTAAGTGCTGCTCTCCAGGGGTCAGATCATTTAGAAAATATGATGCTGGCAAGAGTTGAGGGCTTCAGTGAGCCCTTATGTTGAGCTCAAGTACCACACAAAACTGAGCTGACAGTAACAGTTTTTTAGGTAGCTACAGAGTCTACTAATCTCCACCAAAAACCCTTCCCTCTGATGCTTTAGCTAGTGTTGTAGAGCAAGAAAATGGTTCCTTTCATGTAGGCACCCAGAGGTCTTCTTGCTCATCTCAACTACAGCTGCATCTGCAGAACTGGTTTGGAAATTCCAGGGGCCATATTTTTAAGTAGATTTCAGATACTTCCCTTTTCTAGCCAGGTTGGAAAGGTGAGAACATCCCACCCTTGTTTCTGGTCCACTGCCAAGAGATAAAAAATGCACGTGAAAATGGCAGTGATACATGGAGGGATAATGAAGTCCCTGTTAACAAACCATGAAGTGTCATCTTGGAGTTAATGAAAGAGATGAGAAAAACAACTGATCAATTGTGGATTTATCTTGCTAGGTTCACCCATTCCTAAGACCTTGCTAAATCTTAAAGTTTATTATCTTTTTGGTAGCAGATGGCTGCTCCTTCAAGCTGCAATGACAGCTGAACCAGTAAACATAACACAGAATACAAATAGACACTTCGGCTTAGGACAGTCTGAGGATATTAATACTATCTGGAAGGAATCTAGCCGAGATAAACTTACTGACAAATTTTGTAGAGGCCATCCAGTCTACAAAGAGATCTGTAACCAACAAGATGATCTATATGCAGAGAGTTAATCTTATGTCTATACGTTAAGTAAAGCTACCTGGGAACTTCAGGTGAAAGAGGATTTAGGGATTTTCTGTTTTGGCACACAACTAATCCTATGTAAGAATTGAGCAAGCAAGCTCAATTTGATTTAAATTGGCAGCATGAATTGCTAAAATATGCGTAGCCACTGAAGGATATTGTATCTAATTGCATCTAAGCAACTAATGCCAAGAATGGTAATAACATTTCCCTTTTTTGATTCCAGTTTGTCAGTGTGCAGAGCTTAGCTACTGTCCACTGAATTTCCCTATCTGTCTGGTTGTTCTATCTGGGAAAGGCTCTCCCCCAAAAGAAAGGGAAGACTGTATGTCTTTCTCAAAGCAACGTAATGAATGATGTCTTCATTCTCCTTCTTAGGATTGTGTTGTGATTATCTGTGGTTTCATCAGGCACAACATCCACCATCATCTTTGCACATAAAAGGCATTCTTCTACTCCCTTTAGTAAATTTTGTTCGACTTGAGAAATCTGTTTAACAGGCAATAGCTGGCATAGAAAATAGGGAAGAACAGCAAGAAGAGTATTTCCTTTACAAATATTTGTAAAGTAAATCCATTCTCCTGACAGCTCACACAAAGCTTTTTTTTTTTTTTCTCAGAGTCGAAACCCAAGTGAAAAAAAAAGAGTTGTTTGTGTTTGTCAGCCAAATGATTCTGCTGGATCCAAAGGTGTTACAAATAGTAACATTTCCACTCCTAACTTTGCCCCATGCCTCCTTCAATCAGCAGCTCTTTTTGAAGAAGGAAATGTACCCGGTGGTGTAAATTTTAGTAATAAATTTTCTCTTGCTGGTTGTCATCATAAGATTTAGCAAAATCAAAATCAGATGCAAGATACTGAAAACACACTGCTATATCTATATGCTTTGACTCTGGGCAAGAAATGTTTTATTACACACTTGGCAAAACAAAATAAATGGCTGGCTATATCTTTATGTTGTTATAAATTTCATAATCTGAAGCCACTCTATGCATGCAAAGGATTTGTAAGGAGAGTCTTTTGCAAAAGAAATCACAAAGATTACATGGGATATTAGTTTAAAGTCGAGTGATATTAATTAGTAAGTGCAGCATCTGGGGTAAATTGGAACGGGAGCAAGAAAGTTTGCTCACCACTCTCCCAGCATTGCAGGTGGAGGGATGCATTTTTCACTCCCATCAAGAAACAAGCCCCTTAATAAAGTCAGGGAGCTTGTTGTCAAGATTTTTTTGGGCCAGAAAGCTGAATTTAATTGATTTTTACCCAATCCAAAACTGTTTATTTAAATTAAATAAAAATAAAAATAAAAAAAATCAGCTGAACTACACCAAGACATAATTTTCCTTTGCTCAGTAAAGCTCGGCTTGCTGCTTTTAGCAGCATTTTACATTGCTTGGTTCTTCCTCCAGAGTTTCCTACCCTTCTTCTGGATGGAAAAGAATGCATGTATTGCATGCATTAAAACTAAAATTCTATTTTATTCCCTCAGTAGCACAACTGCCATGCAAAATGATGTTGTTGATGCTACATAATGGTAGCCAGTGACTCCCAGGTGGCCCCTTCCAAAGTTTTTGACACTGTATTTGCACCTACTCCCAAAATTCCTTGCTATGTTGTGCTTGTCAGAAAACATAAGAAGTACAGCTACTAACCGTAAAGACTGCTATTAATTATTGCAGGCTAGAGTTTGAATATGTAATGTGCCTGGTTTCTGTAAGTTCTCCTAAGATACAGAGCATCTTGCAAAGGCTACTCCTGTCTTCCAAAATCTGGTTATTCCTGAAGGACTAAATACCAAAATCCATCTTCAGTGTTGGAGTTAGACCTGAGAGCAGCCCTGGACAGGCTCAGATCCTGCCAAGGAAGGAAAGGTGCAGGTACAACCCGCAAACCAGTATGCAGGCACCATCTTCTCCATGCTGTTAGCATTGCATGCTACACAGAGCTTAGTGCAATAGTAAGAATAACATTTGTGGGTCTTCAGTTGTGAGCCAAGAGCTCTGCTTCCCAAAAATGCTATGCAATCACTACAGGGATGATACAAATCAGATTACTTCACTGACATGGATTGGCATACCCACAGTGTATACTGTTGTTGGATTTCATTCTGTAGAAGAAAGTCAGTCCCGGATATTTGTGGTCTTTGGAGGGGGAAAAGGGGAATTAGATATTATATGTTGTTTTGTAGTGTTTTCTTTTAAGGCCAAAAGTGGCCATTATAATAATTCAATCAGATCCCCCGCATAGCTCAAGCCAAAGAATCCAACCACTAATCACGGCATCAAACTCAGCTTCTGTTTGAGTTATGTTACAGAAAGGCATCCAGAAAGAATGCTATGTTTTTTGGGAATGGCATATTGGAATCCGTTTGGAATCTGGAGTTGGGAGGACAGCATGTGTTAGGGAGGCATAGATTAAAGGAGTAGTTTACTCAAAAAAAGCCAACAACGGACAACAATTCAAAGTTTAGATGCAGAGAGCCAAGTGACCATTTTGGAGATGAGCTGAGTGCTCCATTTATAAATCAAACAAGATTTCTGAGAGCTGTGGATCTAGGGAGAATTGTGTTACAGAGGTGGAGAGGATGTGTCTAAGAGATTCTCTGAGTGAGAACTTGCTACATGTCATGGCAGGAACAACAATAGTGCTGATGTTCTGCTTAGTTTTTTTTATCTATCTGTCTATTTCTATTTATACATAAAAAATTCTGTTTATACATATGCATTTACAGCTAGATAACTCCTATCTTCTCTGCTCTCTCCCCAAAATGACTAAATACCAATATATTTGGAGGCAAGAAAAAATGAAGGCATACGTATTTGCATGCAACTGCTCTTGCACTATCTCTCTCACACACAGAGTTATAAACAGTGGTTACTGAAGTAACAAATGCTAAAGACTTGGTAGGATGAGTTTCACCTATGCTATGATCGGCAAAGTATGTGACTTCAAGAAACAGGTAAAACTCAGGGTATTGTATTCATTTCAGTTTAATAAAAGAGCACAATTTTTTAGCTAGGCTTTGAACTCCAGTAGGTGATGTTCAAAGGTGATCCCCCTTTCATTCAAGAACCAAAAGTACTAAATTATTCTAGAATAAAAGTGAATAGAAATTAAAATCTGATGTTTTGACTCATAGTGCTGTAGCTTTAAGAAAAAAACACTATAATAATTCAAGAGGACAAAATGTGAGAAAGCATTTAGTGTTCAATATATTACAGATAGCAGTCTCGGAAGCATCTAAGAGAGACAACAGAAGGTATTAGTGCCACGTTTGGGGTAAATCAGTGTATTTGTTGATATCTTGTGAAGAAACTCTGCTTGGAAACAGCTTGCAGAAGCTGTTCTCTGTATGTTTATAGCAAGTGCATCCCCTTTTTGTTTAATGGATTTAGGACTGATTGCGGTTGAGCATTTCTAAGTGTGTTTTAATTTGTGACAACCTCCATGGAACTTCACCTAGAAGGAACACAGTATTTATGTCAGCTGTAACATGCACTTTTTTAGGGATTGTGTTGTTCTCTGGAAAGTCAGTGACATTCTTTCCCTGGTCTGTGTTTGAAGCTGCCTAGTTAAAGAAATCACTGCTGACCACAGTGGTAAAGGTCTGCAGCTGAAAAGAATACCATTCTCACCCTAGCTGTGCAAATCTAGCGGCTCTGAAGTGACTACTTTGCAGAAGTCCTTCCTTCCTTGTGCTCTCTAAAAAAGAGTATGAGTGGATGCATGAACCATAAAGTGGAATTATTCACAGGGTTGCTACTATGTCATGCTTTGGTTACTGGGAAGGGGAAAAAAAGGAAGAACATGACTTTTGTTGTTGTTCATTTTACATACTGCTTTGGTTTTAACTCCAAATAGAGGTCATAAAATATTCTTGTAAAATGACTTACATATAGTTTCATAACATTTAACTCCTAGTGTGAAAGAGTCTTACTTCACTGGAATGACTGTGCAGCTGCACTCACCTTCCCTGCTATGGCATGGAGATTAAATTTTTAGTGCCAGTTCAGCTTGTCACTTGAAGGCATTCTACAAAATTGGTTATTCTGCTAATATGCTCAGCACACAAGATGTAAGTACCCTGGGCAGTAAACATATTGATTCATCATTCTGCTCTGCAGCAGTTATTGTCTCCTGGAAATGGTTGATAGTATAACTTGGTCTGTATTGAAAGAAAATCAAACTGAAATTATTTATATGATTTCTGGTAAAAGAATAGGCAGTGAAATATAGGCTAGCAACCTAATTGAAATTCAACAAAGTCTGTTGTGGGGATCCTGATGGACAACAAGAGAACCTTGAGCCAGCAGTCAGCTCTTGTGGCCAAGAAGGCCAGTGATATCCAGAGGTGCATTAAGAAGAGCATCACAAGCAGGTTGAGGGATGTGATCTTCCCCCTCTTCACAAAATGATGGAGTTCTCTATTCTTGGTGAAATCAAGAGGTGGGTCAGCAAAGCCATAATTGTGGTGTGGGTCAGCCTATTCTCCCATGTAACTAGCACTAGGATGAGAGGGAATGGCCTCAAAATGCATCAGGGGAGGTTCAGTTTGGTAAAATTTACTCTCCAAAAGAGTTCAGGTGTTAGAATGGGCTTCCCACATAGGTGGTTGAGTCACTATCCCTGGAGGTGTTCAAGAAACCAAGAGTCCAAGTGAAGGGCTACCAAAAGGATTAAGCAATTGTAGCATCTTTTGTATGACGAGAGGGAGAAGGGAGCTGGGCATGTTCATACTGGAAAAGAAAAGACTCGAGGGTGATCTGTGATCTAATCAGTGTGTTCAAATATCTGAAGGGAGAGGGTTAAAAAGATGGGGCCAGACTCTTCTCAGCAATGTCCAGCAACAGGACAAGTGGCAACAGGCATGAACTGCAACACAGAAAGTTCAGTGTGAATGTGAAGAGAATTTTTTTTTATTTACTTTGCGAGTGACTGACCACTGGAACAGGTTCCCCAAGATGTGGAGTCTCCTTCCCAGAAGGAGAAGCAGTCTAGACACAATCCTGGATGATGTGCTCTAGGGGACCTGCTTGAGCAGGGAGGGTGGACCAGATTTTCAGAGGTCCCTTTCAACCTCAAAGACTGTGTGATATGAGTATGTATATACTTTTAAACAATAGGTGTAGAAAGGATTATTTTCCTGGTCCTACCAGTACTCCTTGGCTACTATCTCTCTTAATGGCCCTGTTTTGGACTATCCCACTTAGTGCTATTGCAGTTAACTCTATGGTACAGTGGATTCACCCTACACAGAATGAGTGGAAGTCAGAAAGTTCTTATTTGTCTTTCTTAAGTCCATGATCATGCCATATTTAGCAGTTTATTTATAGCCACTGTCCTAAGAATTGAACCTAGGCAAGAATCAGGTTGGAGCTAAATTCCGCACTGACTGCTACAGCTTTCCTAAGGAAACTAGCACACAAACCAACAGTGATACAATAGTATTAAAAATAAAATAAAATAAAATAAAATACCAGTTCTTACTTCATAAAATGAAAAAAAGGCAAAAATGTTTATTAAAATGCTGGCTTGTGACTTCTCCTGTAAAGGTAAGAATTATTTTGTATCGAGCCATTTATATAAAAAAGGGTGGACTATTAAGAAATTCAACTGACCCAATTACTTTTTCCCTTTTTCGAGTGAGGGTTTAAGTAACCTAAGTTTTAACAACAAAATTCAGCTTACCAGTCAATGGTTCTATATCATAATATTAAATTTAAAATCTATTCCTACTTATCAGTTTATTTCCTTGTTCTAAAATAGCTTTTCAGTGAAGGAAACTATAGTTAATCTGTAAAACTTTATGAGGTTAGTATACTGCTTGTAATCCTAAAGTCATGTTAATATATACTTTTTCAACATTCAAGTGTTTTTGTTTTTTTTTAAAAAGGAGCTATATGAAAGTAAATAGCTGGCAGTCACAATGAACTCAGAATTGGGTTTCTTACTAATTTGATTCTCAGCAAGAAGAACCCTTTCTTATTTCTCAACCTCATTACTGTCAGCATGCAAACAACTTACAAAAAGTGCGTACTTGTCTTCTAAGCTCCATTAGAAGGGCAAGCAATGGGATATGCTTGTACTTTTGGCATAAGTATTTTTGTCAGGTTGAAAAGCAAGCTTATGTAGGAACTAGCTAAATTGTGGCTGATTAGCCTCAGGTGCTAGCAAAAATGTGGGTTGTGAGCTATGTCTGGGGCCAATATAGAGTACATAACTATTGTGCTTGGAGACTCAGGCACTGAGATTGGGATAGTGATCAGTAACTGCTGGATCCAGCAAACAGGATCTTATTGTCTAATACAATCTCTGGTGGAGTGATGAATTTTGGAATCTCAGCCTGTGGGCTATAGGGTTTTCCATAAGTTCTTTGTATTTGTGGACTGGATTTGGGTATGCCCTGCTTTAGTAATCTTTATGCATACATGCAAGCAGCCTGGCTTGTGCGTTCAAATCAGTAAATTGAGGCAAAAGCCCTACAAGTTTTCTCCCTGAAGGGTTTATGTGGAAGGTTTGCTTGTTGTTAAAGTGTTGGTTTGGAACACTGAAGAGCAAAAAGCAGTTTATGAATACCATGCAAATTGTGTCATACAATAGTGACTAGTAACTTGATGATTCAGTACAAATGGATTGGTTTTGTCTATTTTCTCTTCCAGCTGAGCTGAGAAAAGGTTTATTGTAGGAGTCTGAGAATTGCTCATATCTAAGTAGTTTTGGGATCATGTCTGCTTTTCCAAGAAAAAAAGTGTAGTGCTGGAGGAGGAAACCAGGCATTCCAACTCCCAAAAACTGTTCACATTTCTGTTACTGCATCCTTGTTGTTGTGTCCCATTCATTCAACATATCATTTATCCTCCTGATAACAGACCAATTGATCATCACTGGCTACAGATTCAGTGAGGAAAGGGAGGGAAAGAAAAGGTGGGTAATTTTTGTGTTTACTGTTCCTTTGCCATATTGATAACAAAGTATACAGGTCGAACTGAAGATTGCCTTTTTCTTTTCACATCAGAGAAGATGCACAGGCTTTTGGAGTGTCTCTCCACTGGCTAACTCCCCATGTACACCTCTCTAGTCCTGTACACCTCTCTAGTCCTATGCTTTCTTGGTTACCTCTCGTACCAGGAATGAAGCAGTGATCCCATCACAGTGGCAGTTTCCTGCCCTGCCTTTTCTCCCTGTTCACATGCCATTACTTTGGATGGTGGCATGTGTCTTGATCAGCTGGCATGGGGGGAAAAGCTCTGGGCAGCCTGGCCTAGTGGTTGGTGACTTTGCAAATAGCAGGGGAATTGAAACTAGATGATCACTAGGGTCCTTTTAAATCCAGGCCATTCTATGACTCCTTGAGAATAGCAGAGCAGGATGAGGGAAGGTAAATGGTGTTAAGCTCTCTCTAGCACTGCAGGTACTGATGACATTACCTCTGGCAGCCATGTGGTACAGCCTGTGTATTCAGTATGAGATGTTGTGATGGATGAATCTCTTCTGTATTCCAGTGAGCATGGAACAATACTGACACAAGTGAGACCATGTTAGCAACATCCACAGTGGAGCTGGGTATGAGGATTTTAAGAAAAAATGTCATCAGGGCTTTTATACTTCCTGCTTTTCCCTCTCATGGTCCCCTTCAGTGTTATGTTCACAAGGCCTTAAGTTTCCCTTCTTTCAGGGACATTGCTGTTCATCTGGGAAGGTTGGGCAGAAAATCATATTGCCTTGTGTGTTACTGTTGCTTGCAGGTACCAGTCTTAGCTGCAACAGGCCAGCACCACAGGGTCTTCACATTCTTCTTTCCAGGACCTTTTCTTCTTTCCGACACCACTGTTTCTTTGTGGGAATTCTTGTCAGACTTCTTTCTGAAACCATAAATACCTGATTTTGCCAATCTAAATAGTGTGTGTGAAGAATCAACCAGAACCTCTGCTCAACCTTCCAGTTGGTGGTTCTGTCTCATGCCTCTTCTTTAATTGATGGATTTGGGACATGACACTTGCATTTAGAACAGGTGTTTTCAAAACTGCATCCTTAGCAAGTAGCAGGTTTCTGCTGGAGAATTCAAAAGTTCACTGTTGGATGTTCACCCATTTACCCACCTACACAAACCCAACTATCTACTGCCTCTTAGCATTCACAACTTAAGCTTTTTTTACCATGTAAAAATCATTCACTTAATCTTGTATCCAACATTATCTTCTTGTAAATGCAGTAAGAGTATGTGAAAAGTACATGTAAAGAATGCAAGCAGGCAACAGTCTTCATTTAGAATCTGCTCTCTTGAGTTGGTTTTCTCCTGTCAGCTTTCTGCCCTTTGGATTTCTCCCATTACCTCTGTGCTGATTGAACATTCTAATATTAAAACCAGTTCCCTCTGTCAGTTGGATATGTTGGCTGCAGCCTGTTTTAGTAACATATATGGTCAGACTGCTTAGGTGTTTTATTTCTGCCGTGGTGGCATGAGTGAAAATTTGAATCAGAAAATTAATTTATTTTTTCTTTACTCTTAGTGGGTTGGTGGTTGATTGTTCTGTTTGCAGGAAAAGAACATGTTCCTGAAGGGAGACTGATGTTTGCATGGTTTAGGCTGGGTTCTGTCAGCAACTGCTGTTGAAGTAGTAATGCTTCTGAAGGAAGAAGAGAAACCCACAGATTGAACCATATATAGAACCTTAGTAATTGCTGTTGCAAGCCACTGACGTATTTAGTCCCTGAATCTGAAATTATATAAGTGGCATATTACATGAAGAACAAAGTTTACCACTATCTTTTAACCATAATGGTAATTTGCAGACAAACTATAGGATTTCACATGGCATTGTGGTGAAATACAACTTCATTTTTGGCTTTGCCTGGGGACTTACGCAACTGACGTAAGATTCACCAAAGTTACTCAGGAATGCTCACTCTGTCTTAATACCAGTCAAATTCTTTATGCCAATTTGTTTGCACAGAGAGGTATTTTATTATTTTCACATCTCTGATTATTTATGTTGTCAGTCTTTGTAAGTCTGGCAATAATCTTTCCATCTCATTTCAAAGTAAGTTTTTCTTTTCCCTCAGCAGGAGCTTCATCCAGACTATTGCTCTGGATGTTCATTCTGGCCTTTGTCTTACTGCAGTTAGGCAAGTGATGAAAATGTATACCTTATTTCTAGCGATTCTGTATGAAATGCATTAAAGCTCCTTTTTGTGACTTTGGTATCATGCAGTAGTAGAGATTCCATGGGGAAATTTATGGAACTGTTCCATTGTGCTCTGGGCAGATGGGATGGATATATATATGAGAAAAAAATCTTGTCCCTGTTCAGCACCTGCTGTACCCAGAGGATAAAGGTTTCTCTGCTAGTAATTGGAAGGAATGATTTTATCAACCAGCTTTTTAAATTGCATTTTTCTCCTCATAAACTCCCTTTAGAGAGCATGCAGAGTAAATAATTAGAATTGCTTCTTCCTAGCAGGTTCCTTGGAGAGCCTCTTATAATTAAGATGACACACAGTGAGTCGTGGCATTTATTGTATAAAAGAGGCCATTGATTTTCTACTGACCTGATCGAAACACAGTTCTGGCATGAGCAGAAAACAAAGTCTGAAATTATCTCAGGTCAGGCAGAGTTGGGACCAACCATGGGAACTGCAGGAAGCGCTATCTTTGCTGCCGAGTGACAGCAATGGTCTGGGCTTTAATGAAAAAGAGTGCCCTTGAGATTTTGTGTTTCTAACCCATGTTGAATGCCACAGGTGCTTAAGAAGTTAAGAATATCAGGAATTCAGAACATAAGGTCCCTCAACCTTGAGTGGGAGCAGACTAAGATTCCCATGTTTCTTAAACTGTCTGCATCAATTTCAGTGAGCTTTGGATCAATCTTTTCAGGGCCATTTTGACTCTGCTATTACTCAGACATTACACAGCCTGGTCTACCTAGACGTGGCTCCTATGACAAACAATATATATAGGTGACTTTGAAAATAATCAGATTTCCCTGATGCTAGCTCACTGCCTGATGCTCCAAAGATGGTCAAACTGCAAAATTATTGAACAGTTTTGGACTGGGAGCATTATTCCAGAGATGCAATTATTTCCAGATATTTTTATCCTTATTTCTTTCCTACCTGGAGGAGCTGAGGAGGAGCTGAGGTGCACCGAAAGCTGATGTGACAATACAGTGGATGTGATCCTTTGCAACATGCTTGGGATAGATCGAAAAAATAGTTTTATCTATGCTGTACATTTAATTTAATTAGAGAACATACACCAAACATTTGGTTTCAAATTCTAAGGAAGAATGGTAGCCTTATTTTAAACAAAGTAGCAATATTTCCTATCCAAAGAAGAATTTGGCATTTTTTTCTGGTAGTTATGCTGACAGTATTGGAAATTGTGACAAGTCTCAGAATAAAATCTGGAAGCCCCCAGCCACCAACAGACCTGTTCTTCTGCACGAGGCAAGATCCAGTGTTCTAGCTCTTTCAGCCTGATGTCACTAATAGCAATCATTGAGTGTGATAAGGCTTGCATTATATATTATGCAGAAAATGCTGATGAAAGTAAAATGGTGTGGCAGGTTTGCCTGTGCTGGGAATCTGAATTAAATGCTAATAAATAAGAGAGCATGAGATTTTCATTTTAGTATGTTCTTCATTTATTGCATAGTTTGGATGAGTGATCAGTCTAAACCCCTCAGTGAAGTACCGAGACTTCATTACAGCAGCAGCTGTTACATTTGAACAGATTCCCAGGATACACAGGAGGCGGTTTATTTCTCCAGGTTATAGAGGATATCTCCTGGTAGCAGCAAGCTTTATGGGATTCACATTGTACTTCCAAGCCCATTTGATGCTGGATCATTGCTCATGTGGAGTAATTAGTGCTTCATCAAAGACTCTGTAAAGCTGTTCTGGACATTTCTTACTTTCAGTTCAGTATTCTTGCTGCCGACTGCCAACAGGCAGCAGCAAAGGCATTCTGAAAGTGTTTTAATTTCTTAAGTGCATTATTTTTTCTTCAGGGACAGAAGTCACCAACCACCAAGCTCTATTGTGGCTCCTTACGGTTCATCTTTGGTTCTAGCACAAGTGTTCAGATTAGAGAAGACATTCCTTGCTCTCCCTTCTTCACACCAACAAGAAGTTGTTAATATAGCAGTTTGGGATACTTGGGTCTGGAGCTGTAGTTCAGACTTGGTGTGGAACAAATTCTAAAACCCTCACACAGTCTTTTTTTAAATGCTTTTTTTTCTGAAAGTGTTGTTGCTCTGAGCCAGGAGTTAAAGGCAGGTTGTTACTTAGGATGCCTTCAGGGCTTAGCAGCTACTTTGCTCTAATATTTACTTCTGTTGAATATATGAATAAATGCTACTGTAAATATATATATATGTATATATATAAAGTATTCTCAAATGGCCCCTATTTAGTTTTGCTTGGACGGTTTCCACTTGACTCTATCACAGAGCTGCTTCAGTCAAGGAGGGTTATCTAAGATTCACTTGAAATGCTTTATGGAAATTACTATTAGGAAGCATTTCCCCTGGTGAGATAAACATACCAGCTACACTGCTTTTGCAAAAACAACCCCTGGTCTAACAGACCTCTTTCTGTCTGCTGGATGAAAGCTGTCTAAGCAGTCTTGGGGCTGCAGCTCAAAAGGAAGTGATAAACTGAGGTGGTCATAAAAAGCAGAGGTGGTCTTGAATGGTGCTTTGATACCTGGGAGGGATGTGAGGGTGTGGGAAGACAGGAGACAGGAAGAAGGTAGGATGGATAAGAGATGCAGGGGAAGAAGGTTGTAGAGGGGAAGATAACAACTTATAGAAGTACAGACTGAGGCATGATGTTGCTGAAATTGATAGTTCAGTGTGCAGGAAGCCTGTGTGCAACTGGATTCCCTACTGAATGAAGAAGCCGATCTCCACCTGAGCAACTTCAGAGCAGTGGAAGCCTGGTATCTGCAGCCAGCTATGAAGCACTGGCTTTATTGCTTACATCCAGGTTAGCATATGTTCATCTCATTGTGAAACTGCTGCTTGGTCAGATAGCTATGAATTATAACCAATAATATGTATTAATTAGTCTTATCCTCTCTGCCAGGATCATTTGTCCCTGTTGCCAGTTCTGCAGACATCTTCCCAAAAGCAAGTGTCCCTAGCAACTTTGTTCATGTTCCCAGACATTCTGCAGAAGAAATTTGGTTTTACTTTAACTTCACAGTTCTTTCATTTCAAATGAGGATGTAATCTAAAAACACAACCGCTGGTTTTCCAGTCATGACATCTGTGAACACCAGAGAGGTAATGGGTTGATTTAATGTTCCCAGTGCCAGTGCCCAGCTCAAGTTCTTAAAATCAAGCGTTATATTAAGAGATAAAAAGTTATTTTAGAATATCTGGGAAAATGTAACATTTTGGGACTGATTAAATGGAAAATACATGGCAAATGCAGAAAGAGTGGGAGATGGGAAAGCTTCTGAACATCTGAGAATACAGGAAATACAGAGGTTCTCATACTTTGGGCAATCCGTGTGTGCTTACTTAACAATTTGCTTTTAACAGTTGCTTGACACAGGTTTAGCCTTTATGTAAAGATTTCATTTTGAGACCCTGTTCACAGACCGAACTGCTTCAGATCTCAGCTCAGAGAAGAATACAATATACACGCTCCCTTGTACACATGCATTCTTCTGTTCTGTTAATCATCTCAGGGAGAGGGGAGAGGGAAGTGGCTAGTTTGTTTTGTGCTTTCATAGACAATGCACTCTGTTGTTGAAGCACTTAGTCTTTAACTCCAGCTATGCTTTGTTAAGGGTAAAGAAATTAGTGTTCGGTTTCATGGAGAGATCTCTCTCTGAGTCTTGACTGCTCATGTTTCGGTAGTTCCAGTCTCACTGGGAAGCACCAAGTAGTGTATAACGGTTTAGGGCACCCAGATGGCTCAAGCCAAAAGTACAACAAAAGAGACATTGAATCCCTGTGAAGAAGGACTTGGGGGTCCTGGTAGCTGAGAAGCTGGACATGAACCAGCAGTGTGCGCTTGCAGCCCAGAAGGCCAACTGTGTTCTGGGCTGCATCAAAAGATGAGTGGCCAGCAGGGAAAAGGAGGGGATTGCTGCCCTATACTCAGTTCTTGTGAGGCCCCATCTGGAGCACTGTGTCCAGGCCTGGGGCCTCCAGCACAAGATGGATGTGGAACTCTTGGAACAGGTCCAGAGGAGGACTGCTAAGATGATCAGAGAGCTGGAGCACCTCTCCTATGGGGAAAGGTTGAAGGAACTGGGATTGTTTAGCTTAGAGAAGAGAAGGCTCCAGGGGGACCTCATTGAAGGGAACATATAAACAGGAGTGGCAATGGTTGTTTATGAAGCTGGATGGTGATAAGATAAGGGGAAATGGTTTTAAACAAAGACAGAGGAGATTTTTCACTCAGAGGATGGTGATGCACTGGAACAGGTTGCCCAAGGAGGTTGTGGATGCCCCATCCCTGGAGGCATTCAAGGCCAGGTTGGATGTGGTTCTGGGCAGCCTGGTCTGGTGTTTGGCAACCCTGCACATAGCAGTAGGGTTGAAACTAGATGGTCATTATGGCCTTTTTCAACCCAGGCCTTTCTATGATTCTGTGATTCTATGACCCTAGGGTAGGGTTAGTGCTGAGAGCAGTCAATATTTTCTTTTTCTTTTGGCTCTGACCCAATTCTCTGTATTTGTTGGAAGATGTTGTATGGTGCTGCACCCAACCTAATCCTTTTCTGGGACAAAAATAACTTTGAAGATGCTGCAGAACATGTTGGGACTGTATGTAATTACAGGCTGTCTTGGACAGAAAATGTTGGATTTCTCCTTAAAGGGAGTCCTCGGTTGTAGGAGTAGAGAAATGAATCTGTTCATGTTCAGGCTGAAATTACAGATGATGTGTCTTAGAAAGGAAATCTGACTTTTCCACAGTGCCTGGGAAACAGGATGGGAGCTCCCTTAGATCAGGGTTGTTCTTCTCAAGTACGCAACAGAGGTGGTGATTCAGACAAAATCTGAGAAAACAGAAGAGAGGTGGTCTTGAAGGGTGGGCCTTCCCATGGTGGTGTGAAGCATAGAAAAAGGAGAATGGAGAGTGATATTGAGAAACAGATTCCTAACAGAAATGATGGAATTGCTTCTTGTTTGAGTGATTGGATGACAGAGCTTGCTGCTGCCCACTTTGTGGAGGCAGAAAATTGGTGTCTGTCTATATGGAGGTGAGTCATTCAAGGATGGTTGATTTGCTCAATATTTCATTAGAATTTGTCCAAAACAAAATAATTGTAGGTATTATATAGCTTCTATCTCTTCCTATAATGATGTTATTTCAGAAATACACAATGCTTGTGGAATAAAGATGACTGTTTATTTTAGACTAATATTTGCAAGAGATGTTATGAAGGTCATGGAAGCTATTTGTTGTGTGAGGCAGGAGCTGTAAATGGACTCATGCCCAGCCCTCCACCTACATATCCCTTGACCTGTTTTACATGCACAGTGCAGCAGACAAGAGGGGAGGACTGGAGGATGATGCTGTTTTTACTGGCCTGGGGTGACTGCTGCTCATGTAGTGAGTTGTTCTCCTCCTGCACAAATGATTCCTGGTTCTCTCATCCCTCTTTAGCTTGTCTTGAGCTTTTGAGGTATGATAAAACTGCTGAAGAACATTTGGCTTTGTTTCCCTCATAGCATTTCTTTAACAACTTGACAATGACCCAGTGTCAGAACACACAGGGACTGAAGTTATTCTATATCATCTGGGCTGCACGGTTAGGGTTGAACTAACAAAGTCTGGCTTTGTGAATAACTACATGCAGCAGTTAGGTGCTTCTAGCTCTGCATGATTTCTCCATCTAACATCCACAGGTTACAAATAAATAAAGGGCTTTTGTTGCGTTGCAACTTCTCTTTAATACAGTTGGAGATACAGCACACAAAATCTTGTGTAAAAAGCTGATGATTATTCTTTTAGCCAGAGTTAAGCTGACTCCCCAGTGATTCCTTTTCTCAAAATGGATCAAGCATATTGCTGTTATAATGGTACTTTAATCTTCATGAATTTTATATATATGAAAAATTTTCCACAGTTGGACTTGCCTGTCTTTTTTTCTTAGGAGAAGCAGATTTTTTTTTTTTTTCCCTGATATTCCTTGTGTGGGTGTTTTTGTGTATAAACTCATATTTGTATGTATGTATGTATCCGTAAGTAGAAATGCAAAAATATATATATATATTACATGTATATTAAAGCACTATGTAAAGTGGTTGCATGTCAGAATTACTTAGCAATGTTCCCTTGTTCTTCTGTTTTTTAGTTGTTTAGTTCTGCAACATTTTCTCCCTGCGGTCTGCCTTCTGAATGGGAGTTCATTGGGATCCACTTCGTTGATTTTCCTATAATCCCCACACATTGGAGGAACACAACTGAATTACAGAACTGCAGTGCATTACTGGCCAGAAGTCAGACTGTACTTCAGGAGAATTCATCATGCCTTATAAGGTAGCAGAGGGCTGGTTCAATCCACAACTGGAAGGTAAAACCTCTGATGTGCTGAAAAAAAAAGTGGATTTGATCATTTAACATGTGTCTTTCTATGCTCAGAGCTGAGCCTGCTTGGTGTACTAGCGATTCTCTTCCTTAGTAAACTGTGTTTCTTCTAGCATGTGCTTCTAGCTAAAACAGATTTGGTTCACTGCAGGCAATCCACAGCCAAAGCCTCTGAAGCAAAACAAGTAGATACTGCTTTTTGTAAGAGGCTGTATTACATACCCTAAAAAATGGTGAGGCATTCAGTTTCTTCCTTTATATTAAGGGCACAGAATGAGGATGAGCTGCATCCACAATATCAGTATTTCGATATCTATCTGCGGACTGTATTGTAGCTAGATTCCTGGGTCTCTGCTTTATATATGGGATTTGCACCACTTGAATTCACTGATTCTCTTCTGCTATCCTCATTTACTTTCTAGCATTTATCATGCTTCACTGAAACAGCTTCACAAAAGCAAGAAGAGAGATTTGTATGTATGAGAGTGTTTTGATAGCAAAAGATTGATGAGCCTGACTTCTTATTTTGTAGATGTGTGGCAACCCTTCATTTAACCAGTTTTGTCACTTCCTTCGCTCTCCAGAGAGTGTTTGATTAGACTGTCTTCTCAGCAGAACTACTTTCTGAGCTCTTCATACAGTAGGAACTGTGGAGTAAAATGTGTCTGTTGAGACACAGACTGATGTGCAGTATAAACTGTGGATGTGAAAGGGAAATGCCTGGCAAAGTAGCTGCCCTTCCTGAGGCTGCCAAGAGAAAAAGTCAGACTGCTGTTTGACCCCTCATCTCAGTCACTAGCCCTCTTGAGATATGCTAGAAAACAGCCTCTACTGTATATTTCCCAACATAATTTAAGTTTCAGAAGCTTTTCTTCACTAGCTTATTTTATTCACACAATGACTAGACATGACCTCAATTATCATCTGGAAACTGCTGAGATCATGGAATCACCAAGGCTGAAAAAGTCCACCAGGGTCATCTAGTCCAACTATCCACCTACCACCAATATTTCCCCAATAAACTATGTCTCTCAGTACCACATCTAAAAGTTTATTGAACACCTCTGGGGATGGTGACTACCTAGACAGCCCATTCCAGCACCCAATCATTCTTTTGGAGAAGTTTTTCCTGATACTCAACCTGAACCTCCTCTGGTGTAACTTGTGGTCATTCCCTCTTGTCTTATCGCTTCTTACATAGGAGAAGATGCTGATCCCTACTTCACCACAATTTCATTTAGGGAGCTGTAGAGATTGATACAGTCTCACCTGAACTCCTCTTCTTCAGACTGAACAAATCCCAGTTACCTCAGCCTCCATAAGGCTTGTGGCCCAGGCCCCTCACAGCTTTGCTGCCCTTCTTTGGACTAATTCCAGGGCCTCAGTGTCTTTCTTCTAGTGAAGGGCCCAAAACTGAACTCAGTACTCAAGGTGTGGCCTCAACAGAGCTAGGTACACAGAGGCTATCACTTCTCTTCTGCTGACCACACTGTTTCACATCAGGATGCCATTGGCCTTCTTGGCTACCTGGGCTCATGTTCAACTGAGCATTGACTAACAGCCTCAGGTCTGTTTCTCCTTCAAGCTTACGTTATGTCCTGATGCTCAGTTTATTTCAACTACATAAGTTCATTTTTTCTGCTGCCCTTTTTTTCTTGTTGGTTGCAACTTAACATTACTGGCCCTTGTTGCCAGCAGTGGAACAAATTGTCTCTGTAACTCTCATACCCTCTTGATTGCTCTCTGAATTACACATGGGACTATTTCTCAGGTTTGTCTTATCCTACAGTGACCAATTCTAGGATATCTGACATACTTTTGGCAAAATGTGAGTCTTAGTCTTATTATTTGTGTGTGTTATAACACAGACTATCAGTCTTCTGAGTTGATTAAACCCAACAAAAAAAATGTGTTTAACTAGTCTACAGCATCCTTGAAAAGAAAACAGATAATGTGGCATTCTACTGTGCTCTGAAACTAACTCAGTTTCGTGACCTGTAGTCTTATAGAGAGCCTCCATCATACAGAACTTCTTCATTGCCAGGTATGTGGGAAGCTGTGTTACAAAGGAGAAAATTTATCTTGGGGGAAAGAAATACAGTCATAAGGTTGGATCTTAGGAAAGATAGTAGAAATGGAAACAGAAGGTAAATGGAATTCAATTGTATGCGTTACTTCACTCCATTTATAATACTTCTAGTAGCAGACTATCCAACTTCTTTCTCCTCTCTTTGGTGAGGATGTCTCACTGGCAACAGTCCCTTGCAGGGTGTCACCTTACACGTGGGACTAGCCTTTCTTGGGATATGGATCAGCAGGATGCCATTAATCTCAGATTTGTTTGCAATTTGGGCTTCGTTCCCTTTGTATAGCTTGGGTAGTGAATTTGCCCATCTACGTCTTTCCTGCTGAAGCTGTATGCCTATTTAGAAAGGCACGCAAGTTTTGTGGAGAGTTACAGAGAGCTCTCTAGTTGTATTTCCTTTGGTAGTGTGGTAAGGGAATTTAAATTCACATTTTAGAAATGAAAGGATATGTGTTACTAATGTCAAATAAAGAACCCATGAAGGAAGTTACTTCTTCTTATACTGTGAAGAGGTTGTGAATCTCAGATATGTACCTGTGTTCAGCATTGCCACTGGACTGCTACATGTGAACCTCCTCACAAGGCTTTCCCTTGCAGAAAATTGAGACTCCATTTATTTGAAATAAATACTTTAATTCACACCATGTAATTTCTTCCTTTCTTTCTTTCTTCCTTCCTTTCATTCTTTCATTCTTTCTTCTTTTCGTGTATAATTCCCTAACCCCACTTCTTTCCTTGCTTAACTTTCACATATTTTATGCTCTTTGGTACTGAGTGCTTTGGGTGCCTTCCTACATTAGATGCAGAAAAATTTTCTAGCCTGTTACAGGACCAGCTGCTGAACAGATGCTTGTATATTGGGAACATGGTTAGTGGGCAAGGTGGGGGTGGGCTGGGGTTGGACTTGGGGATTTTGGAGATCTTCTCAAACCTTAATGATTCTATGAGTGGGCATGGTGTGATGGGCTGACAGTTTATCTCAGAGGTCTTTTCTAACCTTAATGATTCTATGACTCTATGAGTCTATAGTCACCTTATCCCTATCAAGAGATGTGTGAAACTGCTGTAATGCTCCACCCTTTGGGGTCTGTGTCAGACTGACAAATCAAAGACACTGGGTTTTGGGCCACTTTGTAAGAAATAAGTGTCATCTGGTTACCCCAAAATGTGACAACATCAGTGAGGGGTCTGTAAGATTTTGGTGGCTGGCCACCTCTAGGGAAGGCTGTGCCACTAGGTGGTAGTGCTGCTCAGCCCTGCTGGCCGGTGCTGACAGCCATAGGTAAGGGGGTGGCAAAGAGTCAATTTGACATTCGTAAGCATTTTGAAGCTGGAAACTGATCTGAAAAAGTCAAGTAATGTAACCCTGTCTTCTTGTTCCATCCACTGTAGGAACGATTCTATGGGAAACCCGCTCAAATGTATGCTTGGTGAACTTTATGTCACACTTGTACATTTGTATTTTACAGATTTTTTTGAACCAAAGAAACTCTCTTTAATACAGCAAAAAATGTACTTTGCCTCAGAAAGATGTAAATATGTTTTATGGTTTTATATTTTGGAAGCCCAATGAAATTTTGCAGTGATATTTTGAACCTTCAAAATGTATATCTAGTGAAATGTAAGTGGATATATATGCTTTCTCAGGTACCATAACATAAGAAACAAATGATACAAAACATTACTGTGTTCCCCAGATTTATTTTATGATTTGTACTAAGTTTAGTTATTTATATGTCCAGGAGCTACACTGGCAAGTATTCAAATATTTGTTGAGAGAATCTACATCTAAGCTGAAGGGCGATCTTTCCTCTGTTTCCATTTTCTCTAATAAAAACCGTTTCACATATTTCAGATTACACAAAATGGAAAATTTTTCTTCTTTTGGGTTGTTTTATTGACTTCTTCGGGTGCATATCAGAGAAAGATTGTTCCTATCGATTCTTCACTGAGAACCAGCTCTGAAGGGAGCAGCTACAGGACATTTGCATGGGTTTTCTATGTATTTTCCAAAGTTAATCTTGCAGGGGAAATAGACTGCATCTTTTGGCTAAACAAACAAACAAGAACCAAAACCGAGGGCATCTTAAGGCTTGTGTTCATTTATCAAAAGATGTAACATTAATACTTCATTTCTAAACACTGTCTAGAAGGCTTAACTGTTCTCCATTCCGTTTGCATTCGATGCAGTGCTTCATTATCTCTTGTTGCTAATCTTCATGTACTGTGATATCTTATTTCCAGAAAGTAGCAGGTTTTGAATTTCTATGGTCTGCTAACCTCCACTGTGATTTACTACATAAGATGATATCCTCCATTGCAAGCTGGCTGTTGAGCCACCTTCCTCCTTCTCATGGTTCACTCTCCCCTAGTTCCAGTGGTTTTCTTCCCAGAAGGCAGCTGTGGAGCTTCATGATCCAAAGACAGTAAGTCTCTGGGGCAGCCAGCAAAGACTCTGCAACTGAGGTCCCAAAGGGAAAATCATTTCAGGTTGTTCCCACAATCCAGTATAAATGTTTTTACTTGTCTAATTATTTTCTTTGGGGCTTGCCTTTTCTGAACTCCTTCTATTGCCTTTTTTAAAAAATCAGGAGTAGTCCTGTTGACCTTAACCATGATTCTTTTATCTCTCTGTACTTCAGCAGGATGTAAAACCCTTCAGAGTTTCTCAAAGTGAAGGGAGTTGCTTATGTTGGGACTGTGGAAATTTTCTGACCTGGACTTCAAACTCAGCTCAGTTTACATGTTTACTGTCACATGAATCTAGACATCAGTATAGCTCAGTCTGGGTCTTACTACATAATTCAAGTCTGAATAACATCCAAATTAGAGAGATAATTAGACCTAGTATTTCAGATTAGCTTGTGGGAAATATATGTTCCAGCCGTGAAGTCTGGAACTTATATTCCACCTTCTTTCCACAATTTTGAACCCTTTTTCTAACAATAATAAAATTGAAGTTTTGGAACAGAATCATTATCATCACTAGATCCTTTTATTTCTTTAGGCACCTTGCTACCAGACAGGCAGAAGAATACTCTGTACCCAGTCTTTGCACTGATGGAAAACCAAAAACTTCTCTAAGTCACTAACCTATGCATTGTTCAATGTTTGTGGCCAAATTCTGTATATTCAGCACGCTGGACCTCAGTGCATTTACAACAAGAGAATGCTGTCCCCAAAGATTCTGTTCATTGTTCTCATGATATTCAAGAGCTATGGCTGATTGTGCCAGCATCTTCTTCAAGCCATAGTTCTTCCTACTGTTTCCTTTAGAAAAAATTCAACGTAGAAATTCTTCTAAATTTTGTTTCACCATATATCAAAGCACTGGCCGTGTTAGTCTACTATCTTAAAAATGCAATCAGCGTAAAATTTTCTGGAAAAACATCTGGCACACAAGATCTTATGTGGAAAAGCAGAATTCAGAAGTTGTCATTCTTCTAGTTACAATCCACCATTTCTCTTTGGCATAGTTCTTGTTAGTGCTGAGTTGCTCTGATCAGTGCTTCTAACCTGTCATTAAATGCATTTCACATTTGAATCTCAAAAACTAAATATGTCATTTCTCCCATTTACAAAGAAAAAAACAGGCTCAGTGATTGCTGAAGTGACTTTACTGAAGTCAAATTGTAGGAAAAAGACTCCAGAACTCAACTGTAGAGTGTCCAGAACTCATACACAGCAATGTATTGGCTTTCATTTCTTCTTTCCCCCTTATTAGCTAGTTATCTCCTATTAATGATCCAAAAATGTCACTGTATTTTCACATTCATAATAGAAGGGAGGGAGGAAATAACACACAGGGAGGAAAAGCAAGTGGGGAGACAAGTTTATGGTAGAGTTTTCTGTGGGATTTAATGAGTTAAGAAAGCCCAACTTTAAAGAGTAAGAGGAAGGAACCATGTTTATCTTTCTTTTATTGTCTAACAAAATTTTCAAGGCCTTGTATACTGCAAAGAGCTGCCAGAGTAACTACAACACAGACAAATTTACCTTCACCTCTGGTGACCTAGCTCTGTGGTTGAGAAGCACAGCAGCAAACCATTCTGTCTCCAGTTATGGTTTCTTCATTCTAACAGTCTGGAACTGTTTGAGTAGTCTCTTTTCAATGTGTAATAACTATGTAGACTCAGCTGTCCAGGGTAAAATTCCCTGGATGGAAAGAGTCCATTTCCAATAAATAGCAGATGTCAGAGGATGTGATTGAGGTGTACATGAAACAAGCGAGTCAGCTCCATTAATAAATTAAGGCTCAGAAATCCTGATGGGGTCAACAAGCATTGCAGCCTTTTCTCTTCAAATGAGCAATCAGAGCCTGATGCCAGGAGTTTTCTAGCAGAGCCCAAAGCAAATTTTCAATCCTTATATTCAGCTCTTCATGTTTCTGTGTGGGTTTAGATGAACTTGAATAGAGGTCCATTCCCTTCCACTGAGATATTGTCCCTGCAAACCATTATGGAGTAGTTCCTGTACTAGATCATACTATATCTGCAAACTTAAAAATAAAAATAAAAAATAAAGAAGAAACATCAGGCATTGTGTAGGAAAAAAAAAGCCATCACTGTACTCACTCTTATGATTTCATAAATAGATGAATTTGTGGACCCAGTTCAAGATGACTTCCAACACTGCCAACTAGTACAAAGAAATGATAGCAGCTCCTGGGTGTATTTTCTGTTCTATATGTGCAGCATCATGTCTGGGAGAAAATTTCTAGGGTAAACATCCAGGACAGGAAAAAAAACCAAAACCCTGGAACAACTGTAAACTCAGTGAGAAAGCTACAAAGCTTACATTCAGAATACTATATATTAAAATGGAATTGTCACGCACTCATCACCAGTTAATTATTTTCTTTTCCCCGAAGTATGAAAAAAGTTTGTATCAGTGTGAAATCATATTAAGCATAATATAATGTGATCTCCTTAAAGAACGGGTAACTGATTTCCTATTGACAAGAAACAATTGCAGGAGAAGTAAAGTTAATGACTGTGCCCAATAAGGTCTGCATGCTTTTACCTTTCCCATTTACCAGCAACAGCTGACATTATAAGTATAATTTCCCTTTTCTATCTACTGAAACCTTTTCAACTTATACTGCTAAAAAGATGCTCACTATGGCGCTTTTTCTGCATTCCTTTCTGTCATATATTCTCCTTGTGAGTGAAAGTAAGGAAAGTCCTAATGCAATGATGCAAATTCATGCATCACTGCACTACCATCATAGAAAAATTCTCCAGATGAAAAGTGAAGTAACAACTGACAGGGAGATTTTATTTTAGAATTTTCTCTGCATGAAAGCCAAAATGTGAAGTATGCCAAGTATCACTACTCTAATCCTATCTGGTGTTAACAAATTGCTTGGCACTGGCCAGGATATATGGAAGAAAAAGTAAATCTCTCATCTCCAAAGATTAAGTAACATACTTTGAACTCTCCTGGTAAGTATCTTGGAAATAAATGTTGTCATCTTGACAAAGAAGGTGTTTTTTTACTGAGCTGAAAAGGAGAAGTTACCTACACAGAGGGGTAGAGGACGAAAGTAAGCACGACTCAAATGGTGTCATTAGTTGAGTTAGAAGAGTGCAAGATGGGTCGATGGATCCAAGATGGCTACAGACTTTGGGCTCAGTATGAGCCATCAGAGCCTTTGAAATCAGTGCTGATAACTTTTGTTTTACTTGATTACAAGGTTACAAATGAGTTTTAAAAAAGAATATGATTGGTCTAAAGAAATGGCTGAGCACGGAATTTTTAGTTCCTACTCTGCTGTGTCTGAAAGCTAGAAATGTCTGCGGTGTGGAACTGTCTTTGGGGTGTTTGAACAAGGAGGAACAAATGCTAGAAGTTTTTTTCTTTATGTTTTTGATACATTTTGTTGTTTGTTTCTTAACAAGAAATCTTTAATGACTTAATGCATCACTCCTTTCACTTCTCCCACCCCTTTGCCCTCTCTGCCCCCAAATAATCTCACATTGTTGTTAATGATCTTGAAAAAATTTAATCAACAAAACTGGAGGAAATTTGTGGTTGCTTCCAAACAAGCATCTTCACAGAGGTTATTCGTTCTGTTAGGGAGAGTATGCTCATCTCTTTCTATTTATTTAGACGAGAGTGAGGAAACATGGTTTTTATGATGGGAGTTGCTTCTTGATTTTATTTTTATGTTACTATTTCTAATTCCAGGGATCATTGCAGGGTCTTCAGATTATTACTGCTCTCTCTCCACTTGTCAGGATCTGTGTGTGAGAAGAGTTACAGAAATAATTCTTTAAAATTTCTTGTTGAACTAAGAGAGAACTTGTGCTAGGTAGGACCTGTGTATATTATCTGTCCTCTTCAGAGGAGGATGAGCTAAGATAACATTCCTGAAAAGGAAGTTCCTTGAGCTACAAGCTAACTTTCTTTAAAGAATACTTCAGTCATGAAAACTAAAGGAACTGGTTTAAAATGTTTTACCAGCAACTGCTTCTGTCTCTATGTGTTTAAATGATGCAATACTGCCATTTTGTGTGGTGAGAAGAGGTGATGTACAAAATTCAAGATTTAGTCTCGATTTCTGAAACTATATCTCTACCTGAAATGAATCGCTAAATTTTAGCGTGTCCTGCAAATATCAGTCACTGTGTTATATCCATATGGCAGCTTAAAGTATGCTTTAAAAAATTCAGAGAGAGTCTTAATAATCCGTATTATCTTGAAGAAGCTGGCAGCCCATGGCTTGGACAGGTACAGTCTTTGCTGGGTAAAGAGCAGGCTGGAGGGCCAGGCCCAAGGAGTGGTGGTGAATGGAGTTAAATCCATCTGGTTGGCCACAACAACCCCACTCAACATTACAGGCTTGGGGCACAGTGGATGGAAAACTATGTCTATCCATATGGAAGACCAGGGGATGGTGGTCAACACTCAGCTGAACATAAGCCAGCAGTTTGCCCAGGTGGCCAAAAAGGCAAATGGCATTTTGGCTTGTGTCAGAAATAGTGTAGCCAGCAGGAGCAGGTGAAGTGATCATTCTCTGTTCTCAGCATTGAGGCCAAACCTTGAGTATTGCGTTCAGTTTTGGGCCTCTCACTACAAGAAAGACACTGAGCCCCTGGTGCATATTCAGAGAAGGGCAGTGAAGGTGGTGAGCACAGGCCTTATGAGGAGTGGCTGAGGGAACTGTGATTGTTCAGTCTGGAGGAGAGGTGCAGGGGAGACCTTATCATCTCTACAACTGCTTGTGGGGAGGTTGTGGTGAGGTGGTGATCGGCCTCTTCTCCCATGTAACTATCAATAGAACCAAAGGGGAGATTCAGATTGGGTATCAGGAAACGGTTTTTCTCCAAAAGAGTGGCTGGCTGCTGGAATGTGCTGCCCAGGGAGAAGGTGGAGTCACTCTCCCTGGAGATGTTCAAGAAGGTGTTTTACTGAGGGATGTGGTTTAGTGGGAAATATTCGTAATAGGTGAATGATTGAACTGGATGATCTTAGAGGTCTTTTCCAACCTTAGCAATTGTATGAATCACCTTGACAGTTTTATTGTGTGGTTTCATGTGTACGTATATTATCTCCTTCTCTCTCTCTGAGTCAAAGCTTCTGATAATGATTTATCTTTAAGTATTATTTTTTTACATCCAGGAAATGAGTGGTGTCAGGAAGACACTGCTGTCAAGGAAATGATTGGAAACTGTTCTTGTATGGACATAGTGACAGCTTTGGCAAATCACTGCCTATCCATTAATAATATAAAGCCAGCAATTCTTTTAAGACAGTTGAGCAGTAAGATAGCATATATCATGATTAGTCTGGAATGGATCGACAATTAGTTTTGATGTGATTATCAATATTCACTTTTAATCTTTCTGCCTACTGTATTCCTGATGTGGAATTCATGGTCTTACTGTGCCGGTAGCTAAGTGCATATTCACCATGGTATGCCATAGAAATATTGAAAGGGATATTAGGAATCAGCTTATTTATCCCTTGTACCCAGATAAGGGAATTGTGAGGATAAAGATTCACATCCCAAAGTTCCTGAAAATTTAAAGAATTCTTTTTGTTGACTTAAGTGAACTCTGAAACAATTCTTGTCTAGTTTACTCAGCATCAAAAAAGGGGCAGTCTGAAAACTATACTTGGTCTTGGTGCTGGTCCTTATGTGCTGCTGTGTGTTCTTGTCCTGCCCAGATGCATATCATTGCGAGAAAAAGAAATGAGAAAAAAATGCTTCTCAACAGTCTTAATCATACACTTACTGTTCTCTGGGAGTTTCTGAAAACTCCTTGAGTACTACCGAAGTTTGTCATCAATGCACATTCAGTTCACATAATTAGAAGCAGCTTATTTCATTCTTGGAGCTTCACAGACACAATAATTGCATGTTGAAAACACCACACTTTGGGCTTTTTGTGTTCAAAGTTCGGATTGGGTCACAGAAGCAACTGGATCAATTCCACGAAGAGCCACGTGCAAAAAGTGCAGAGCCTTTCTGCCTCTAAGCTGAAACACATGCTGTGGCTGTAAATCAAGTACAGATGATAGATGAAGAGTCATCATCTGCAGCTGGAGTTGTTGGTCAGCTGAATGGTGTGGCCAGTGTCTCATCAAGCCACATGAAAGTCCTGGGATGCTGTGAATCTGAGGTTTGCAGACCCCTCCTAGGTGGTGTGTTGCTTCTCAGAAAGCGTTTGCATCAGGGATTTTTCCTTGAGGCAGAACCAGGGACTGGTTCTGTGAAATGTCTTTCAGGAGCCTCAAGGTGCTGTTCCACTTCTCTCTCAGTGACAAGTGACGTGGGGAGCCCAGCCTTGGAGCAGGAACAAAAAAGCATTGGGTATGCTGAGAAGGGTGATGGAGAGGTCAGCAGTGAAATTTCCCTGCTGGATCCCCAAGTATCACAGTATCACAGTATTGTGCAAGTTGGAAGGGACCTTAGAGATCATCGAGTCCAACTCCCAGGATTCGAGCCTTCTGTGTAGCAGAGCAGCACTTCTACCACTTGTGCCACAGGGGGGATTCGAACCCGGGCCTCCGGTGTTGCAAGCGGCAGTTCTACCACTGCGCCACCGGGGCAAGGAGTAAGGAGAGGGTGAGACAGAGCCCTAAGGATCTCTATGCCACCTAAATGGGAAACAGGCATTCAAATCCATGAATGGATATAAATGAGATTTGGACAATATAGACATTATTTTCTGACTTAAGACCTGGGCAAGACAGGCAGAAGTAACAGCCTAGGGAACCTAAAGCATATGACACTTTTCCATCTGAAATATACTGACTGTTTTGGAAGTGTGTCTGTGCTCTTTTCAATTCCTCATCACTGTGAGAATGGTAGAAGCTGTCAGAGTATTATATTGGATTTGACCTCCGCATTTCACTTAGTCTTCTTGCAAGTTAAATTACACACATTCTACAAGTCTCCATAGCCATCCTTACCTTAAAGGAGTTGTTTCAGGATAATAAGGGAAAAAATGTTAATCCTCAGGCTCTTAAACAAAAAACAACATTAATAATGTTTGGAATTGTTTTTGCCTTGATTTAAGAACTGTCGTTCCCTTTAGTCATCCTTAAATCTAGAGAACTGGGAGAACCGGCAGCTACTAACCTCAAACGACTCACACAATCTCTGTGAGACTATGATGTGCTCTTTGCAACTGTTTTAATAAAGCAACTTGCATTAATAAAAATACATTGGAGTTCATGAGAATTTCTGAGAAAAAGAGCTCTACTGAACAAAAATTGGGGAGAAGCAGGATTAAATTCCATTATTTACCCTCTGCTTGCTTATTGTCTCTGGCAGCAACCTAGCACTACAACATAAAAACCTAGACTGACCTACTTAATTGTAAAAGAAACACATAGTAAGTCTTGCAGAGGATTTGGGACAAAGTAGCAAGTAATCTTAATTAGCATAGCTTGATGAACCCATGCTAGCTAACAGTGCTAAAGATTTGCTCTGTTTTCATGACATATCTATTTCCAAGCCAGCTGGCAGCATCCTAGTTTCTGTAGCTTTGGAGCAAGAGAGGCAGAAGTTCTTGGGGAAGGCTCTGTTTGCAGAAGCAAAAGTGAAGTATACAACAAAGATATGAGGACTTGCCTAAGCCTACTCGTGGAGTTAAGCAAGGCCTCATTGACCTTTCTGAATAATAGACTGGGATCATGGAATAATGATTTAGTCATTGAAGGAAGGCACAGACCAAGCCAGTCGTTGACAGAAGCTATGGAAGAGTTTTACATAGACATGAGGCAAGGGAGGAAGCAAGAACAGAGGCCTGACAAGAGAATAGGAGGTCTGGACATGAGGCTAAAAAAGAGATTTCAGGAGGGAGGAATTGTGCACACCAGCACAAAGCAAGGGGACTGTCAGGAGCTAGACGCTGCAGTATTAATATTTCTCAGCAAAGTATAGCGAGTACCTCCCACAGACCCCATGGTTTGTGGCCTCTGAGCAAGAGAACACAGGGCACACTGAATGAGCTCAGACGAAGGGTCAGAATGGCTGTCCTGTACATATTTTCTTTTTAACATGTTTGTGAGAAATAGCTGTCCTAGACAGCTGTCCTAGACAGCTATTTAGGTATTTTCACTGAGCTCATGACAATAATGCCTAAAGTAAAATGTGGTGGGATTGCTCTTTCTAAATGTTTTCTAAATGTTTCAGTTAAAAAATAGAAAACACTCAACAGTCATTAAGTTTTTCATCAGATACTTGTAGGAAGATTTTTCCCAAAAAAGGATGAAGACCTGGTGAAAATTTGGGCCAACATGTGGGCAAAGTGTGGCAGAACATCCTTACTGTCATGTTACTGATGTGTTTGGTAACTTATGGTTTTCTGTCCTGTGCCATTGCTAAAAGCTCCCCAAATGCTAAAAAACTATTAAGGTAAATTTGGAATCATGGAATCATAGAATATCCTGAGTTGGAAGGGACCCATTCCATCTCACTGTGATCTTTCAGTTGTAAGCTCTGTTTTCTATTCACATCAGTGTGAAAAATGTGGAGTGGCACTGGTTGTCGTTGGGAAAATTCTGGTGCCAGGCTGATAACTAACCTTTTGCTTCAGAACAATAACATAGTCAGCTTGGAAGTGAACACCTGATGGCTTGCTACTCAGAACATCCTATCTCATCCATCTCTTTTCTCCCTGCAGTAATAATTATTTCAAAAGAATCTGAGATTAAATAGCATCTCATCACTATGAATAAATGTCAGAGCCCTTCAGGGAGCTTTAATTAGCTTCTTTTCTAGGAAGTCTGAAGATCTTACCCTTACCTTCGTCATTCTCTAAAATTACTTTTTGTAATACTATTCCTAAAATGTTTTTCTCGTTGTGTTTATTAGTGATATTTTAGCTGCACACCAAAGAAGTGATGTCCTTCAGAGGAAGTCCCAAAGGAAGCTTCAGTCTTTTCACATTTATTATGGTTATTTCAAATAATGAAAAAAAGAGAAAAGAGAAGGCAACTCACGTGGCTAAAAAAGATAAAGTATTTGTAGAACCTTTCTGACATTTGTTTGCTTTTAGCATATCACATAGACATACCATTATTTTATTTATGGATTTGCGTTAAATATAGAATCATATAATTTTTCAGGTTGGAAAAGACCTTGAAGATCATCAAGTCCAACTGCAGCCTAACCATAGTACCCTAACTCTAACAATCCTCTGCTAAATCATATCTCTGAGCACCGCATCCAAACAGCTCTTAAACACATCCAGGGACGGCAACTCAACCACCTCCTTGGGGAGCCTATTCCAGTGTTTAACTACCCTTTCAGTAAAGAAGTGTTTCCTAACGTCCAACCTAAACTTACCTTGGTGCAACTTGGGGCCATTTCCCCTCGTCCTGTCACTTGTCACCAGTGAGAAGAGACTTGTCCCACTTGTAAGGTCTCCCCTCAGCCTCCTTTTCCCCAGACTCAACAGCCCCAGCTCCCTCAGCCTCTCCTCATAGGGCTGATTTTCCAAGCCCTTCACAAGCCTTGTTGCCCTTCTCTGGACCTGCTCCAAAACCTCCATGTCTTTTTTTTACCGAGGTGCTCAAAACTGAATGCAGTAATCGAGGTGAGGCCTCACCAAAGCTGAGTACCGGGGCAGGATAACTTCCCTGGTCCTGCTCACCACACCATTCTTGATACAAGCCAGGATGCCATTGGCCTTCCTGGCCACCTGGGCAAACTGCTGGCTCATATTCAGCCGACTGTCCATCAGCACACCAAGGTCCCTTTCCATCAGGCAGCTTTCCAGCCACACCTCCCCAAGCCTGTAGGGTTGCCTGGGGTTGTTGTGACCAAAATGCAGGACCTGACACTTGATCCTATTGGTACATATATATTTTGGTACAACAAAACAATGTGTATTGAATATTGTTAATAGCACTCACTGCTTTGGTTTGAATAGTACTCCAACAAGGGGAAATATAGACCAGTTTTGGAGTGTGAAAATGAAATAATTTGGTGTAGACATAAACTTCTGTCCTAGACTCGCACTAAATTGAGTTGAATACTTCTTATAAGTCTGGCTGATATTATGTGTATCCTTATGAGGTACAAGATTTTTAGATATCACGTGTATATCCTCAGTGTACTATCAGAGGCTTTTGTGTGGAACTGTGGATCTTTGTCTGCCTTTTCCTACCAGGCAAAGAGATCTCTATAACTTCAAGTCAGAAGGATAGATATGGAATTATCTGTGGGATGACAGAAAATAGATAAAGCTCAGCACAGAGAAACCCTAAGAAAAGAAAGAAACATATTGGTTTTATTTTTAAAGCTGCTTTTTGCTTGTTTGTTTCTCTCTAAGCAGAAATGGAATGGAAATTAAAGCTCCAAATGAATTTTCTGAGTTTTTGAAAGCAGAAATGGAAGACTGAGCTGCTGTGTTTTGTCACTGGCATTTTACAAGCCATCATGATGGCTTCAGACAATTGATTCACTTTTTCTATGGCCAATTTCCTCCTTTATTGAAAAGAAAAAGCAGTTTAGAAGATATAATTTTTATGTTTTCTCTGCTTGTTACAAAACCTTTCTCACTGCTTTACTGCTGCTCTTGGAAGTTGAGGAATGGGTACCGTGAGAGATTTTTGAGTTAACAACTGATTTTCTTGGACGTCAGATTAAGCTTATAATTATGCAGTTCTCACCTGTAAAAGTGATGAGCAACACAAAACCAAATGAATAAAATGGAATGCTGACATAGCATGCTAGGTCTGTGTGTAGGAGACATCACATCTTGCAGCAGTAAACCCTCTCAGCGTCTGAACTTCTTATTGACACCAGAAAATAATACTTGTTTAATTATTGCTTTGAAGGTACACGCTCTTCACTCTGACAATCCTGAAATCTTATTCTCAGATGTAATTTTGGGGGAAAATATTGTATCGACAGCATAGATGTTCTTCGATGGTTTACTCAGAGTTTGAGAGCTTCTTGGTCCAATATTTATCTTGCACAACTCAATATATTCTCTTATCATGCTTCAGTTGTTAAGATTTCAGGAAAGACTGTGCTTCCAAATTTCTCAAAAAAAAAACCAACCCTGTAACTCTATGTTGAAAGTGAAATCTATTCTGTTGAACGTGAATCATGAATAAGACAGCTATAGTATTACTGAATAAAGTTATTTAGAGTTGTTATATTTCCCATAGCTTAAAAACTAACTGAAATAGTGAACAATCCTGAAACTTTATTAAAATAAAGCAGGATATCGAAAACCTGGCATTAATTGAAAATATAAAAGAAAATCTAAAACTCAAAACCACCTATTTTATTACAGTGTTAGTGTACTAAATCTATATATGTAAGTATCTATATAGAATTATTTGTATATATATAATTTAAAAAAAAAATAATGTATAGATTGTATCATAGAATCATCATAGAATCATAGAATAGCCCAGCTTGAAAGGGACCTCAAGGATCATGAAGCTTCAACCCCCCTGCAACAGGCAGGGCTGCCAACCCTCATATCTAATACTAGATCAGGCTGACCAGGGCCCCATCCAGCCTGGCCTTGAACACCTCCAGGGACAGGGCATCCACAGCCTCTCTGGGCAGCCTGTTCCAGAACCTCATCATCTCTGTGACACCTAAATGGGAAACAGATCTGAGATATATAATTTGAGATCTGCTATTACTATGCAGCTTAATATTTCATGATGGAAGGTAAAGACCCTCATGATGCAGAATGTTTCTGTCAGGATTAGGACCGTGGTAGCTGATGAACAGGTCTATACTTTATCTATAAGACAAACCCTTATCAACAAAAACAGCTTTCCAACTCTTCAGAACAGATGTGTTCAGCTTTAAGAATTCACATCCAGAGGTATTTGTAAATATTGCATTCCTGAAGAGAAACCTCTGAGCTGTTACACAGCCTCTTTGTCCATAGAACATCCCTGAAAACCAAAGTAAATGGACATCTACCATATAAAAAATCTTATATTAGGACAATGACATTGGAAAAACAAAACAGAGCTACTTCTGCTTTGGCAAATCTAGCAGAGGTGAAAGAGACCAGTCTGAAAAAGTTAGATGATCAACTTCCATCCTATTCTCTGATTTATTAAATGTCTGTCAGCAGTGTGAACTTATCTCTGAATTTCCTATCATTGTACAGTGGACTAGAAACAGAGGAGCTATTTTTCAAGTGCAGGGGCCAGCCTGGCTGTGTTTTCTCCATGTCGTTGGCCATTAAGGCTGTGAACCAAAGTCCTGACTTATCCATGGTTTCAGTCCTTAGTGTCACTGGAGTCCTGCCCCAGGAACTTGGACTGTCTCTGATAGCTGTACTAATAGCTTTTCTCGTGTGCAAATGTGTTTACAGAAAACAGTCTGAACCAGCCTCACACAGACCATCATTATTGCCTCCTGGTAACCTTGCAAAGTAAGGGGTGACAAACTGCTCTGCATTGTCATAACCCTGCAGTAATTAGTGTCTTGCATCTGTAATGGAACCAAAGTGAGTAACATCAGAGTTTCTAAGATGACACTGTTTTCATCATATATCTCATTTTTCAAAGAACATAAAGGCAGATACATCAAACTGCCAAGGAACTCTTTAATTAAAGCCCCCATTTTTCTTATCTTGTCAAGATACACAAATAGTTTGAGAGATTAAAACTAAGATAAAAGGAATACCAAGCACTGTTTATATATAGCCATTGTGACTGCTCCTACTTTGCATTACTTTAACTGTAGCAAGTTACAGGGCAGCTTGACATAACTCAGAGCTGCTCTGCAGTGCTACTGAAGCTAAGAATGGAAAAATGCCTTACCTAGCTTGGGGAGCCTTCACCTCAATGCATAGATCCTGCATCTGGATATCACATGCTGCTTTGTCAGAGGTGCTTACATCCTCACTGCCATTCACCTATTCACGATCAAGCTTTGGATTACTTCATTGGCCCAGATTTGGAGGAAAATAAGGAAGTGATTTACTGCTAGTTGCTGTGATGAGGCTTTCTCCATTATAGTCTAGTACCCAAACTGTGTGTGATCGATTACTATACATTGTGTAAGATACTTATAATGTACCTTCTCTTCAGAGTCACAAGAGATTGTGCTTGTCTTTGGAAAATGAGCATATCTGTTGGCAGGTGTTTGGCTGCATCCAAATCTGTGGCATAAATCCCCCAGACCTCTCATCCTGGGATTTTACTTGAGAAGCTTGGGATAAAGACCCATGTTATTAAGTCAGCATGAGTTTGAAAGGTTTCCAGTGTGCTTCACTGAGACCATTCAGTAACTGTAGCACTGTGGGACTTATGATCAGCTTTGAAATGGTTACCATAAAATGGATTGGGTTAGAAGGGACCCTAAAGATCACTTATTTCCAAGCCCCTGCCAAGGGCAGGACTGCTAACCACCAGCTCAGGCTCCCCAGGCCCCCATCCAACCTGGCCTTGAATGCCGCTAGGGATGGGGCATCCACAGCTTCTCTGGGTTGCGTTTCACTGTAGATTCTGTTTGATCACTTGATTCTAGGCTTAGCAGCCAAATAAGATCAAGTAAACTGATCCAAATGCTGAAGTGCTTATTCAGGCAAAATTCACTGTTTGTTTTCCTAAGATAAAGGATAAAAACCCTGAATCAGGAATTCTGGAGCTGATCACTTAAAAGCGACATGACAGTGTTTTGGAGATAACTAACAGAAAACGAATGCATACAAGTTCAGTACAGACAGCACATTTTTTTATTATTATTATTTTCTTATATATTATCTACAAGCACAAGCTTTCATATTTTTAATGTAAAAATGCATACAGATCATTATATATATAAAAATCAACTAGCCTTGTAGCAAACTGCCAGATGCAACCATCCCCAGGTTTGGGGACAACGTGTCTGGATCCAGGTGCAAATTCAATGGCTGACCCCCACTTCCATCCTTGGTTGCACCGAACCCCCAGATACGAAGATTGTGAAAGTTCTAGGGAAGTCTTGGTTCCTGATCCAGGTCTTGCAACATGGGCACAACTAACTCTTCATCAATTGAAGATAAATATTTAAAAACTTCATAAATGACAATCAACTTGTAGGTAACAAGTGTCCATTTCACCTTTCCTCCCCCTTTTTGTTTTTCTTCCTTCCTGTCCTCCCTTGCAGAAATGGAAAGGGCAGAGGAGAGGAACCGATTGTTAGCATTGTATGTGTAAATAGCAGCATCAGAAACAGAATTTAAGCTGTTGATATCTGCTGCAAAATGGCTACTGAATGCAAATTAATGTTGCATTTGGTCTTTCTAGTGCATGGCCACTTTGGGGCTCAATTTGCACACTGTAGAAATATGACACATTGATAGCATAGCCAATAATATGTTGCTACATGTGAGGAACAGTAGATCAAATTGCATTTAATACTATGTAGTATGTATCAATAGATTATAATATACTCTATCATAATTGGCTTGTCAAGCAGCCTCTTACACTGTGAAAAAAAAAAAAAAGAGCAATTAAGTAAAGAAAATTGTATTTGTGTGGGAGGAAAGGTCATAAAATAGCAGCCTCCTTTCTGACTGAATGTTTATCATGTTCGGCAGTTTCCAAATTCAGTCTTTTCAAAGGAATGTTACTATTTTTATTAGAGGTTCTTTATGTAACAAGTAATGTTTGCACAGTGGAATATTTTCTTTCATGAAGATTTTATAACTTCCCCATAGCGCTATAAAGAAGATATAATTTGCTGGGTTTCTTTTGGAAAGTATTATGGTCATACCTTAGGCTTTCCTTCCTTTCAGTTCTCTTAATACAAATATTTATTTATTTTCTCTTGTAATTCATGTATTACTTTCAAAAAAATAATAAATTTTTATTTTATTTTTTAATTTTTTGATTTTAAATCCTGCTCTACTCTGAAATCTAAGACAGGATTTCAGAGAAAATAACTGTTGATGTTTCTTAGAGAGGCATAAATCATTGCTTAGAATACCAACATGATGATTTTCCTCATCAGCTGTGTTCCTATGGGATTGCAGGTAAGGATTTTGTTTGCTGTGGATTCATGCAACAACACTGATTTTAATGACAGCAGACTGATTTAATGCCTGAACTTGCAAATGTTTACTCTTTCTCCTAATGTTGTAATGTACATGTGTGCAAGTTCAGACCTTCAGTTAATGACTGTCAGTGCATTAATCTAACACTCATGTTGATTCCGTATTACTAACAGGACTAAAAAATGGCTAAACCTCTCTTCCTCTTTATTTATTTAACAACAGTTAGAGGCATGACCGATACTTTGGGAACAAATGTGTCATGGAGACGGTGATGTAATCTGTTGCCAAAACCACCTGCCCAGAAGCACATGGTGGTTTTGATTGCAGAGTGTGTGGCTGATGTATGGCAACGTGCCTGAATATGAGGACCAAAATAGAAATATTGATTCTGAAAGACTGGAATGAGTTTTCACTATCTACAATGGGGAAAACAGAGAAAATAAACAACAGCAAATATATAGTATGCATTTGAATGTGATTTTCATTGATGCAAACTGGGTGTTTGTTGTTTGTTTTTTAAATCATTTTGGTAAATATCTTTAAGCTTTGAGAAGTCCTGACTTGGGACATTTCTCTGTATGTGGGGATATACAGATTTGGTTCTCCAGCCTGTTCCATCATTTATATGGCTACCTACAACTGTATGAAGTGCTGTCCTACCAGATATCCTCACTCTTGTACATTTATACCAAATTGGATTTGATGGCCTTTTGGTGTTATTTCCTCACAAAGGTGAACAACCATATGAAGTGCAAAGCAGAGGAGAATAAAGAGGAGAATAAAGTTGTAAGCAGTTGCTATAAGAGGACTATTCTTCAGAAGCAAGTACTGCTAATAATCTCATTTGTCACCCTACCCTTTGGCTGTAGTTCTACATGATGTCAGTTTGAGCTGCTCACAAAGATGCCTAAAGGGATGCAGTGTAATTTGTGAGGCAAGCACTGTCAGAAAGTCTTCCAGTGTTAGCTGCTGTATCTCTTACTTCTTCTAGAAGACTTCACTAGTACAGTTAATAGGACAAGTAGACAGGAGCAAAACTTGATAGCTGGCTTCAATGTGAGACATGAGGGAAGAGCAGGAGAAAAAAAAAAAACAACTGGATGTCTTTTATCCCAGGAACCAAAAATATGATAAAATGTACTTTCACTTGAAAATGCCAGGTAAAACCACAAAAACTGTGCTGGTTTAAACCACAGAGTGCTTCAAGCAACATCTGGAAGTTAAACAACTGGAAATTATGGCCTTTTGATATGGTGAAGCCCATTTACAACTTATTTACAAGGGCTGCTCCAATAGTAATGCTGCTTATTCTATTATGTTGGCCACAGTGTCAGAGGTGGATGCTGGTGGTACGGCAGTAGAGGCTGAACCTTCCCACCAGTATTCTGTTACATTTTGTTGCTGTGTGACAGATGGCAGCAGAGGGGCAGTCTGACAGAATGGCATCTGACATGGAAGTGTGTATGAGGCAAAGATGTGTCGGTGAATTCCTTCACGTGGAAAAAATGGCACCAAATGATATTCATGGACACTTGCTGAATGTTTCTGGAGACCAAACAGTGGGTGTCAGCACAATGATGCAGTGGGAGGTGTGTTTCTGCAATGGTGACTGTGACATGAAATACAAGCCATCTTTCAAACGGCCATGCACCAGTTGTTACACCATGAAATGAAGAGTGTCTCTATCAACTTATCTGCATAAACTGGCTGATGGTGGTACCTGTGTTGAAAAGTAGTGTTTTGTAGCTAATAATTTTCTTTACCAAATAGTGCTATTGTGCTCTTTGTAGTTTTTGTAGCTTTACATGGGAAAAAAAAAAGCAAAAACAAAAACAGGAGGCAATAATTTCAGAGCAGCCTACATACATTTGGGCTCAGTATTTAAACATCTGCCTTCCTATGATTAAAGTTTTTCTTCAGTAGAAGATAGAATAAGGAAAACTACTTGAATTGCAACAAATCCAAAACAAAATTATAAACAAAATCTAAAAACTACCCATAATGAAATCAAAAGAAATGTGGTTATTTTTAAAGTTTAATTTCCCAATGCATACACTCCCATTTCCCCAAGTACAATACTGTATGTCGAGGAGGACACGCTGAAATGCCACTGGACTATCTGATTATTTCTTGATGAATTCTATAGTTTTAGAGGATCTCAAAGAGCAGCTGAACTTCAGCTCTGTTGAAATGTTTGTTTTGCTAGCTAAACATTCCATGAAAAAGACCTTTACTGTATTTTTTGCATAACTCGCTAAGAACATCGGCGCTCATAGATCTGACAAAATGACAAGAAGGAAGGACTGTTTGGAGTAAAAGCACACAATGCGCCAATTTAGAGCTGGTGAAAGGTGTCAGATGAACCTTCTGGTACAACACAGCAGCCTCAGTCCTCGAGATTACCAGTTGTGATGGTTGTTGCTGGGCTGAAGACCGACTTACTCTCCAACTAAGTGGCTACTGAGGAGTTGGCTGGCTGGGAATGATGTTTAGGCACTACTGACTTGCAGGGGATTGGAGCCAGCCTTGTAGAAGCAGAAAATACTCTGTAAGTGCCAACCCCCACAATCATTTAGTCCTTTGCAGTTTTTTTGTTTGTTTGTTTTTTCCACGTTAGCCCGAAGTAGTGTGGCTATAATACATTTTGAAACAGGAAGAAGTCTGATTCCATGCTACTCAAAAAGTGGTGTGGTTTCAGTTTTCTAATTTTTTAATAGCAAAGCTTTGACCATTTTTTTATTAAATGTGCTCTGCTTGCCTTGTCCCTACTACAAGCTAATATTCTCTATAACGCTTTTCTGGCTTAGTACAGATCTTTTTAGCTGCTGATTTTGGTAAGCATCTTATTAATAGCCTGCTTGACGTGCGTGGTGGAGCTTCGTCTCCGAGTCTTGCCCTGGACCATCTTTCGACGCCGTACCTCACGACAGAGCTCATAGAAGGCCTCCATAATATTGCCCTCTCCTGTGCAAGCAGAGCACTCATAAAACGCACATGCTAGTTCTGTGGCCAGCTTTTCACCTTCCTCTGTGCTGACCTGCCTGGAGTGATCCAAGTCTGCTTTGTTCCCCACCAGGATCAGAGTGACATTTTTGGGCTTTTTAACTTCATCCAACAAGTTCTTGAGTGGTAGAACTTCCTCAAAGCTGCCTCTGTCCGTGATGTCATAGACCAGGACGAAGCCTTCACCCCATCGCACATGTCCTTCTTTCTGAATAGCATCCTCCTGTTTTGAAAAGACAGACACCAGCATTAGGAACATGATTTTTGGGAAAGATACCAGGCCTTCATTCAGACAGACACTGCTTCCCCAAAGCCTGGAAAGCCACATACATCTGCCTGTTTCTGTACTCTACACACATCGCTCACTTTATTATATGGCATAGGAGACTGTGGTGGTTTCACCATGATGGGCTGGTAAACTGTACCACAACTGCTCTTTCTCCTCCAGTACTCAATGGGATATGTGGAGAAAAAGGGATGAAAAAGGGCTCAAGGACTCTGTCATGGACAGAAAAGATTCAGTGTCGGGAGATTAATATAACTTATTGCCTATTACTAACAGACTAAAATAGCGAGAACTCACGGTGAATTAAAACTACCATCCCCCTATGCACCCTCTTCTACCTCTTCCCCATGTGCAACACCAGGGAATGCGGGCTGTAGTCAGTCCATCTCTGCCTGTCCTTCACAGTCACTCTCTGCCCCTGCTCCATGTGGGGTCCCTCTCATGGGATGCCATCCTTCCTGAACAGATCCTGCCTGGGCTTCCCATAGACCGCAGCTCACCAAGCACTTCTCCAACACAGCTCTGTACCATCTTTTAGCGGCACACTGCTCTATCATGGCACCCCAGAGGCAGAAGCTCTGCATACCTCCTGCTCCACCATGGGCTCTTCTCCATGGGCTGCAGTGAACTCCTGTTCCATGTTTGGAGCATCTCCAGCCCTCCTTCTGCACTGACCTTGGTGGCTGCAGAGCTGCTTCTCTTTCATTTTTCACTCTTCTTTACCAGTTACTGCATATTAGTGTTTTAACCCTTTCTTAAATATCTCCCAGAGCACGCTCAGTGTTGCGTATAGCTCAGCTCTGGCAGCAGAGGGTCCCTTTTGGAACAACTGGGGCTGGCTCTGGTGTGGCATGGGGTTCTGCTCACAGAGGTCATCCCTGCAGCCCCACTGCTAACAAAACCTTGTCAAGTAAACCCAATACAGAGATCTACCATGACAAGCTGTCATGGGCTGCCTGTCATGGGCAGGCTGGTAGCAGGCAACTATAACAGGGTCTCTGTTGAAGAATATCCAGCACACAAAATGCATGGGAATGTGCAGCTTGAATGCCTGATGTTTTGAAAGGAAGGGGGTCCTTGCTATGACAAAACTGTTCTATAGTTTGTTGAGAATCACTGGTAGAAGCTTTTGAGCCTCATCACTTGACTGGAGAAATAGCCTATGGCTTTCTGAATAGTAATAACATGCTATACGGTTGGTCCTGAGTCAAGGAATGAAGCAGAAATAATTTTAATCCCAGTGTAAATCCTGACTTTGTTCTTATAGTGTTTGAAAACTGTAATCAGGGTCCCTTGCAGAAAGGTCTGGATCTAGCACGCTGGGTCTGGCAGCAACCTTGTGATGGGGGGAGGAGGGAGAGCTCTGTTCAGAAGCAAATCTCAGTCCCTGGGAGCAGAGTACATTTACCACCCACCACACTGCCACCACTGCAGTCCCCTTCCCTGCTGCCTGTCTAAGCCAAGGCATTGGATGTTGGCACATGCACTCACGCACCTGACCAGCTGTATCTAGTATCTCCATGGAAACCACTTCATCATCAATGGTAGCTTGGTGACGATATGTAGACTCTAAAATAAGAACACATTTTGTGAAATGTATTAAAAAAGAGTAACTTTTTCTGTCTTCCTTACAGCTACCCCAGACATACACGACACATGACTTCACTAGATTTTATTTATTGGAGGTGTTCCTTTCTACATCTGCGACGATATTCTCACTCTGTATCTTCCTTTCCAATGTCTTATACTCATGAAAGGCTGTACCTGTGAACACTACACTCTATCCCCATCAAAAGGACTGAGTCTCCTGCAGCAAAGAGCTGTGCAAGACTGCAGACAGTTTTTCATGTTTGCTCAAGTGAAGGCTGCCACTTCTAAAACACAAATTCTGCTACTCTGGATGTATCCAGCCTAAAAACCTGTCACTGTAGAGCCTGAAGTCTGACAAGAAAAACCAGTATGCTTGTAGATTAGGGACATAACTGCTATGCTCAGGCCTTACAGAATGATAAAATGACAGAAGAGTTAGGTATTTTAGGAATGTCTCTTTGAAACATACTGAAATCATCACATTCCCCTCTTATAACAAGGGCTCAAGTAGTAATTTCCCCTTACGTGATTTATAAGGATAGCCAGTGGTATTAAGCATTCACACTATAGTAAAGGAAAAATGGAACTTATTTACTGTGTCTCAGGTTCTGGAACTGCATAACAAATCAGAAACCTCATGACAAAAGAGCTTGTTTTATCTTAATGAGCTGATAAGTTAAATTTGATAGTGTTTGACCAAAAATTTGGAAACTCAGCTATGGTAACATTGAGATTTATTGCTGTCGTTGGCTCACAGATGTCCTATATCAAAAGGCAAGCACATATGCTGTAAAACTGTGGCCCATTACTATGAATGCTTTGCGTTGTCAGAGACACAGTGCTTTTATTTGGTGTAAATCTCTCCAGAAGGAATGCAGGATATGTTAAAGGAAGGACATTTCTTGAGTTACAGCTTCTGAAAAGGCCTCATGTTTGGTGCGTGTCTTTTTTTGGTTATATACTTGAATGTATCACCTCTTCATAGCTGAGAATGTTTCAGTGATGTCAGCACTTCAAACACCCTCTTCCCACACCAAAAACTGTCACTTCCCTACCCATACCCCCTGCCCAGTGCCACCTTAATTGCTTTACATAGCACAGCTGCCTCTAATAGGGACAAATGGTCAATTTAATTAGGCAGATGGTAACCAATCTTGCATAGGGCTTCAGGCAATGAATGTTCTTGTGTTTTTTGTGTTGTTTTTTTCTCTTTCTTTTCAAGGCAGAACCCTTCCCCTCCTCAGAACACACACTGCTCTTTATTATTGTAAGGCTATTAAAGATGTTGATTATCCACCTTTGTGATCTTGAAACTGTTCCTACAGAATAGAGTAAGACATATCTAAGAATCTCAGCATGTCTTACCTATAGCACTTTCTGCAAGAGAATGCTGCTAAGCAAAAGCTCTGCTTTGTTGCAGAAGATAAAGCAATACAGCTTTAGAAAACCAGTTCAGTGAAGAAAATGCCCAGTGGTAAGTTGGGACTCCCTGTGCAGTACTCCCTATTCATGGACACATTTAGGCTACTCTGTCCAGTTTGGGGCTCCCCAGTTAAAAAATGACACGGAAAGGAGGAGTCCAGTGGAGAGTCAGAAAGATGATAAAAGGACTGGAGCATCTTCCATTTGAGGAAAGGCTGAGTAACCTGGATCTATTCAGCCCAGGGAAAAAGAGGTGATCTGATTAATGTTTATAAATATCTAAAGGGAGGTGAGACATAAATGGATGAGGCCAGGCTCTTCTTGGTGGTGCATACCAATAGGACAAGGAGCAATGGCTTAAAACGTGAACATATGAAGTCCCAGAAATACATGTGAAAGAACTTCCTTATGGTAAGGTTGACAGAGCACTGGAACAGGCTGCCGAGAGAGGTTGTAGAGTCTCCTCTGATGGAGACATTCAAGACCTGTCTGAACACCTACCTGTGTGATCTATTGTAAAGAACCTGCTTTGGTAGGAGTGTTGGACTCAATGATCTCTTGAGGTCCCTTCCAACCCCTGCAGTTCTCTAATTCTGTGATTTAGCATCTCAGATTTCATTTCCTGGGAGGAGAGTGGTATGACAAGGAGATTTTTCAAGTGAGTTATGTGATATTAACTCTTCACTCATTTAGGTCTTGCAATGCTTAGATGCCTTCAATCAGCTGGCCCTGCCTGACCAATAGCTGTTAATAATTGGTCCACACAAGTCCAGAAAAAAATGTATCTGCCCATGTTTCCAGCAAATCTGTGAAATGATCTTCACAGGAAGCAGAGTGCAGTAGCTCATAGGGGTCTTCTCCACAAAACTGCAGAATGAACCTCAATGAGCACAATTCTGACTGCTGCAAAAAAGAAGTGTGATTCTTAAGAGATATTTGAATTCTTGAAACAGTACTTTGGCAGTGTTTCATGTTGCACCTCTAACTCGCTTTATCTGACTTCTTTAGGGCGGAATTTGATTCTGACTAAGTAGAACTGATTGGGGTCAGATTAGTGTAAATACAACTTAGTAGAAGTGAGTCTGTTCTCCTTTGGAATGTGCGGTAGCTGGGTGAATTTTAGTGAGGAGTGTAAAACAGCTGGATCTTTAAAGCATTTTTGGTGTAATAGCAGACATGGCTTTTTCTTCAAGGGAACAGAAACATTCCAAGAATCTGGTTGGATGTTATGAGCCCTGAAGTTGTGATTTCCAATCTGTTCACATTGAGCACCCTAAAGCCTTAAGATCCCATGATACTTTACAAATAAGTGGCCTTGCTTTGGGTTTTATTAATGTTATTTTCTCTGTGCTACTCTTTATTTTGAGACACACAGCTGGAGAGAAAGATGACTTGAGATTCTCTAACTGAATCCATCCACAATACAAGCATCTGTGTCTCACCTAAGTACTGTGACTCCTATTGGAGTGGATGAAGTAAAATACATGCTGGATATAGTTTGTCTGATCTCCTTCCTGGGATGAATCATACCTCAGAAGCACTCACAAGTCTAAAATCGGTCAGACAAATCCAGGATGTAAATGTCTTATCCTTGCATTATAGTGGTCAAGTAGAAAGAGTAAAGTGCATAGCATTGTGCCAGCAGCCTTTGTGATAAAGGCTCCCAAGATGATACCAGGCAATTTTCTGAGCTCCAAAATATCATTTACACCAGGTGATGCCTATATTTTATATTTATAGTTATATGGCTAATATCCCATTGATAGAAAATAGAACCGTATTTTGCTGTAGACTCCATGTCAGAACTTTTAGTCTTAAAGCAGAAGCAGACAGCTGATGTTGATGGAGTAATGGTGTGCCAGATGACAGCACTATAGAAATACAGTAGTCATATTCATTGCTGCTTTGTTATAAGCAAGCCTGACCTGTTCTTGTTTGCTTGGGGCTGTTCTACGTTTCTGTTAATATTCCCAATAACTAGATTAAAGAGGTTGCTATTGTATGGAACTGGTTGCATGATTGTATCCAGAGAGTGGTGGTCAATGGCTCAACAACCAGATGGAGATCAGTGATGGGTGGTGTCCCTCATAGTTCAATACTGGGACATATGCTTTCAGCATCTTCAACAGTGACACTAACAGTGGGATTGAGTGCAACCTCTTCAAGTTTGCAAATGACAGCAAGCTGTGTGGTGTGGTCAGTACACCCAAAACATGGGATGACATTCAGAGGAACCTGGACAGGCTTGAGAAGTGGGCCCAGGTGAATCTCATGAGGTTCAACAAATCCAACTGCAAGGTTTGGCACCTGTATCATGTCAACCCCAACAATCAATATAAGTTAGGCAAACTAAAGGATAGCGCACAGCTCTTCTGTAAAGGACTTGGAGGTACTGACAGATGGCAAGCCGTACATGAGCAAACAATGTTCCCTTGTGGCCCAGAAAGCCAACAGTATACTGGGCTGCAGCAAAAGCAGCATGTCCAGCAGGGTGACGGAGGCCCCCCTGTTCTGCACTGGTGAGAGACTTCACCTGGAATAGTGTGTCCAGATGTGGAATCCTCAGTACAGAGGAGATGTGGACCTGTTTGAGTGTGTCAAGAGGAGGGTCACAGAAGTGATTCAAGAAATGAAACAACTGTCCTATGTGGACAGGATGAGAGTCAAAGATGTTCAACCTGGAGGGAAGGCTGTGGGGAGACCTGAGGGTGGCCTTTCAATATCTAACAGGGAGCTGTAAGAAAGGACAGACTCTTCAGCAAGGTCTATTCTAATAGGACAAGGGGAAACGATTTCAAACTAAAAGAGGAGAGATTTAGATTGCATGAAAAAAAAAAAGAAGTTTTTCAAAGTAAGGGTGGTGGCCTTATTGTAAAAATAAGGAGAGGCTGCACAGAGAGGCAGTGGATGCCCCACCCCTGAAGACACCCAGGATCAGACTGGACAGGGCTCTGAGCAGTCTGACCTACCTGTGGGTGCCCCTGTTAATTGCAGGGGAGTTAGATTGGATGACCTCTAAAGGTCCTGTCCAACTCAAACAATTTTATATTTGCAGCAATTTAAAGATTTCTTTTTAATACTTGCTTGTTTTGAACAGGCAGTACATAACAGGAGCATGCTACTGCTCTGGAAGCAAATATTTGCATTGCAGGGTTTTATTGCTTTTAGGAAAAAAAAAAAACAACACAACACCAACTTGCAGTAGGAGTAGGTTCAGTTAAGACAGAACAGTGACATATGCTATTTTACATGTAAATTTAAAGAACAGCTTGCTGGTTTTCTTTTGTTTTGTTTGTTTGCTCCTAAGTACAGAGAGACAAGCTTTGTTCCCATTCAGAATTCTAGTTCAATTTTGTCAAGGAAGGTTAATAAAATAAGTACATGCAAAGAATACTGTTAAAAAATTTGGTCTCCGTCCTGGTGGCTTTCAGCCAGTTGGATCTGAGAACTGCAAGAGACCTAGAAAAAGCTTCTGTGAAATAATTATAGTTGAGTTTCCAGACCAAAAGGCTGTAGCTAAGAGTTACGATCTTCTAAGTTATGGTAAAAATGTTGATTGATGGTGATGCAGAAGTACGTTCAAAAGACTAAAATTTCCCATAATTCTTTTTGATTACACGATACAAGTTCCTGTTTGTTGTTTTTTAAAAAGAATAAGCTCCCTCATCATTTGGACATCTGTGATCCTTGGCATCCATCAGTATGGCATCTGTCTCTATCATAGTTAAAAAACAAAACAAAAAACAAAGTGATTTGACAGCCACCGGGAAAGCAGTTTACTTCCATTACTAACTGAGGTGCTGTTTGAGGATGCTCTCCAGAGCCTTGTCTCAGTCTGCCTTTGTGAAACTTCTCCTCTGCCTTTCCTTGTTGCTTTAGGAACTTGGTGCCTTTTATAAAGCTCTTGTAACTTGAATGTGCCCTCCTCACTGGTCAAGTCTCCCCTGCCTTCTTCCTTCAGACTAGCTCTTCCTGAAACTCAGTTGAATGTATTTTTCTTGCTTGCATCTGTTACTTTCTCCATCTGTTATTTACCTTGTAGGAGTGCTTTTATTCTGCAGCCATCAGTGATTTTACAGCAACCAGAGCTTAGACCTTGTGTACTTAGAATGTATCCACTGCTGTGTACCTCCATATGTCTCATTACTAACAGATACTATGAAACTCGTAATAAGCACAGTTGGGTTATTTACTATTTACCAAAAAAAACATCAAATCATATGCAATCCATCATTTTACCATCATTATCACATGTAAAAGCAGTATAAAGTTACAGAAAGCAAGCCAGTCATGTGGGTCTGACAGCGCTGATAGTTGGGCTTGCATTCATCAATGTTTTATGTGTTTTGGTACATGTAGCCCCAAGACTTGACACATGCAGAGGCAGAAGTTTCAGAAGCATATACAGTACCTGTGATGTGCCTTACATGTATGATTACTGTACAACATGCATGCACTCATGTCAAAGCACAGTTTTAAACTAGAATGTCTGTATGAAATAAGACTTTTTTTGCAGTGATGTTTAATTTGATTCTCGGGCCTCTACCCTGCGTCACACGCACTCTGCCACTGTGAATGCTGCTTTTGGAATTGATATGTTGACATGCAAAGGAGTTTCTTTTTTAATTCCATTTTGGCTTTTTTGTCTTCCTTCTATGAAGCTATATTTGCTGTTATCAGAGATATGACTGCAGTATGGCAAGCTTTCGCAAACCAGCTAGACTAGAGCTGAGCACAGAAAGTCATGTGGCAGTCACTGCAGCCAGTGGGAGTCCTTGCATGTCAAGCTGCTTTTACTTGCTGCTTTCAGTCCAAGCAGCAGGTTTAGCTTGTAGGTTTAGCTAAAATAAGAATTGGGCTGAGGGTAAAACCCTTGCCAAACCCGCTTCAGATTCACAGGAAGATCCGGCATCTTCACAGGCACATGTGTCTGTACAGTCCAGAATGTGGCTACCCATACTCCATGCAGATTTTTAAAGACATCATGGTAGACTGGATGAATAAAGGGGACACAACATGATGCTCTGTGAAGCAAGAGAGTATGTGCTAAGAAAGACAGAAGCTACTGCAGTATGAAACAGGGAGAACAAATTCAGAACAAATGAGCCTCAGTTAGGTCTGCTGCTCAGTAAGCTCTTTGGATTTATCATGTTTACATTTTTGGGAAGCAAAATGAATTGGTAATGTATACACAGCCACACTAACTATGAAGTTCTTGTTGTTATGGATCTATACTGCATTATCAAAATTTGCTATCTAGGTAGAGCAGGAGAGATACATGACTCAATATTATTTTCAATAAATAACATTTTTGCCTCAAAATAGGAAGCTTAGAATAGTTTTCTTGAACAAAACTATATCTCTGTTGAATTGTGCTCCACTTAATCTTCTTGTTAGTGCTAAGACTGGGTTTCTTTGATGAGAATGGTGTTACTGTTCCTTTCGTATATGTCCCATCCTTGCTCGCTTTTTGCTGAGATAGGCAGAGAAAATGTGTACAAGTACTTGGGAACTGGATTCATTAAGGCAAGTTAAAGCAAAACCAACAAAACTGAGGCAGCACTAACTAGTAGGGAGCAAACTTCAAGGCCTCAACTGTTTTTCTAATTGTCTGATTCAACTTTCCCACCAACACCAAGCAGAGAGTTCCTGGTGGGAATTATGCCTGTCTAAATCTAAATAAACCGTTTCTGGCTGAATTCTTTTGACCGTGGCAAAAAGTCTTTCAGCAAAGCTCTGTGCGTTGCACCTTATTTCTGCCAATATAAATGAAAACTAACTGGTGAGCCTCTTCTCACACCTAAAACAAGCAAAATAAATCCTTTGCTCCTGAAGGTCCAAAAGCAAGCACTGGAAACTTCTCAACTGGAGAATATTTTGGAATATGATGAGCAAGAAAACTGGGGGCAAAATATTTTGCAGCTGTAGCTGCAACAAGAAGAGCCATTTCCATTCCTGATTTTACTGTGTGTGCAGCAACAGTGAAAATGCAGTATTTTTATTTTTTCACTGGCATCAGGATATCTTCATCTTGAGGCCCATATGAAAGAAAACAAACCACATTTTTGGGTAACTGCTTCCCATGTTATTTTAAACTTCTTCATCTGCTGCTCTCAATTGCAATTTCATCATTTCAAGTCTTTGAGCAACTTAGAAGCCAATGTCAGGGGTTTAAGGTGCTCTAGGCCATACCAATCCATTTTCTTACAGACACCTTAAAGAAACTGGAAGTATTTTCATGTTTCATTTCCATAATACATTCAGTGTAAATTTCTACTAAAAAGAAGCATAGTAATAATGATATAATGTGCACTGAATTTATTTCAAGTTAAGTAATATTTCTAATGTACTGAACTTGGGGAAGAATAACAAAAGGGAAGATAGGTAGCAAGGCATAATCTGGATTATTAATGGACTGAACTTGTTAAGTACTGAAGCATAAGGAACATGTAATTTTTGAAGAGAAGTTAACGATGTTATTGGCTAGAGTATTGCTTGAAAATAAGGCTGTTTTCCAGCAAAGTATTAAACGCATACACATTTTTCAGGATATTTCCTGAAACACAGACTGGCAGCCATTCCTCCCAGCCTCCAACGGTTGGTTACCATTATGTTTCATCTTGGCCAAAAGCCAGTAATGAACAACATACATTATTTCTGTCTAGGCACTTGGATAAGCCGTAGTTGTCAACATGGGTGTTCAGATGAAATATGCAGAAGGCAAAGTTTGGCAAGATGATGGCCTCCTTCTCTCCCCTCTCTTTATCTTGCTATGGAACATGGGTATTTTCATTAGCATACCAGTGATCTGGTCTATGGCACTCTGTAGACTGTTGGATAGCAGAAAGAGGAAGGGGCTGAGAGGGGTGACCTCCCCAGGCTGTTCCCTCTAGGGCTCCTGTTCTGTCAACCTCTATACCCCATAGCTGAAGGGGCCATCAGTTAATGATTTATTAACACTGATGTTAGCGTGGGCCTGTTTGTTAAAAGTTCAGCTTGCTGTCTAAGCAGCTTCTCTCTTTGCTGTGCTGCTGGGAATTACTGATTTTATGGTAGAGGCAGGCAGTAAGCCTTCAGGAGTGTTAAGACAAACTTGCTGAGTGAGCCAAAAGTCAAGAAAGCTAGAAATCTGCAATATACAAACACATGCATTTCTTCAACTTGCAATCTGCAGCAGTGAAAGCAGTCCTGGGGACAAAGACTCTGTCTTCAAACTGTATTCCAGCTGCCCAGAGAATGTGTTAGCTGAGTAAGCCAGAGAGCAAAGGCATTCCTTGAGAAGTGTCTATGAATTTGTCTTGAGGACCTCAGATCTTTTTCATGGCTGGATTGGTACAAACTTAGTCCAGAAAGATAGTTTTGCATCTTTATCTTGATAAACTATTTTTACTGAGGTCTTGGCTGCCACAGCTAAGCTCTTTTCTTGTTCTCAACAATTTTGATGGAAGCTAGTTGGGATATATTCACAGTCCACTCTGTTTATGCTGTTTGTACGAATCTATCCTTCTTAGGGTACAGAAAAGAAATTCAGATGCCTGGTCCAGTCTAGAAATACTTGCTGGGGTTATAATGCTAATTACTTTATCATATCTGCAGACTGCCCCTGTGATCTCTGAACATTCCATTTTGTCACCAGAACTCCCCAGCTACAGATGTTATATAGGCAAAACTGCCCTTTTAAGGTGTTTGTTTGATTTGATTTTTCTTTTTCCTAAACAAAAAAAATCTTTCTTACAACAAGTTTTCCATTGGGAAAAACCTTCTTGCCAAGGTAAACAGTATCTGCACAGAGTGATTTCTGCTGTTACTGCCATGGTTTTGGAAGTTTTAAGTAGTAGCTGGTCAAAGTTCTCTGGATAACTCAAAGCATTAACAGAAGTACCTCGGTCCCTCCATCACGAACTAGTAACTCTGTGCAATCCTTTGTCCATTCCATGTTCAGTTGAAGAACAACAGTGTTATCATGGGCCTTTCATAAACTAATAGGAGATAAAGTGATACAAATTGCTGTCCCATATATTTTATGTATATTTAATGTTGTCTTCTAGGTTGAACACCAACTCAGTGTTTTTTTCTTCCCCAACTGAAAGAGTGAACAAAAACCTGAGCAACTTAAAGAAATCCTGAAATAGTTAAAAGGGAGAAAATACTCTTAAAAATGTCACTATTAATCTAGTTACCCTAGCAAAATTATTTTTCTTAAGACATGTGTTTCCGTATAGTTACCTTTCTCCATCAAAGTAATGAACAGTCTTTTCTCTATCACATTCAAATTAAATAAACTCTTACATTTTCTGTCTCTTTAACTTCATAGATGGGCCAGTCTGTAATGCTCTGTGCGGCTGGTTGTCTGCTCAGAGACAGTTTTCCTTTCAGAGGATTAGCAAAGTTGTATGAAATATGTGAACAGCTAGAGAAAGACATCTAGGGATAGTGTGAGAAAGCCAACTGAGTTTTAAAAAGGTCAACAAGAATGTTAACTCTTTATTTGCTGGGTTTTTTTTGTTTGTTTGTTTTTTTTGTTTTGTCTTGGTATGGTTTGGTTTAAAATTCAGTTTTTGCAGAAATATTTGGTATTTCTGTGTACCTTTAACATGAGAGTCTTTAAGGGATCAGTACTTGAAGAGTTAAAGAATTTACAATTCTCCTATGAGATGAAGGATTTTATAGGTGAGAAGTAGAGGCAGAGAGACTGCAGGAAACAAATCAATGACAGAATCAAGGAAAGAACTGAGGAATATGTCTCCTGCACTTCCTTGGGGTTTTATTTGTGCGGTTTTCCTCCTTATATGGCAAAAATGGATGTTGCATGTCTCTACACCTCATAACACCTCATTCTCTTATCTGTACACATGTTCTAAAGTAGAACAAATGACACAGCTGAGTTCATAATATCCTCTCCCCCCCTGCTTTTTTTCCCCCTTTTGTTAATAATTTCTTCTTAGACTTGGTTATCCCAACTCTGCCTCTAGCTGAGTGAATTGTCCCGATAAGTCAGAACAGCAGATGGATTTTCAGTGAAATACTACAAAACTGGATTTTAAAAGCACTCATTTAGGCATAACTGATGAATTTTCTTTTTTCACCATTGGACCAAGGAGATTCTCCCTGCCAGTCATGGATGATGCAGGCAGGTCATTTGCTGCTGCTCATTAAGTACTTTTCAAGCATCAGTGTTGTCCGCATGCTGATGTGAGGAGTTTTTGAGATTTTTCCTCCTTTCCTGGCCTCCAGGAAAAAATGAATTGGCCTGTTTCCCTTCTGATTTTAAAATGGGATGCTGAACCAATTAAATACCATGAACGACAGTACCTCTCCATCTTTGAGGGCAGGTGAATCACAGAATGGCTTGGGTTAGAAAGATCGTCTAGTTCCAACTCCCCTGCTATAGGTGGGGACGACCCCCACTACACCAGGTAGCTCAAAGCCCCATCTAGCCTGGCCTTGAATGTTTCCATCCACAATGCCTCTGGGTGACCTCTCTCACCACCCTCACAGTACAGAATTTGTTCCTAATGTCTAGTCTAAAGCTACCCTCTCCCAGTTTAAAACCATTTCCCCTTTTCTTGTTGCTACATTCTTGTAGGCACCCTTCAGGTACTGGAATGCTGTTACAAGATCTCCCCGAAGCCTACTCTTCTCCTGGCTGAAAAGCCCCAGTTCTCTCTGCCTGTCCCCGTAGAGGAGGTGCTCCAGCCCTCTCATCATCATCAGGGCCCTCCTCTGGACCCACTCCAACAGCTCTGTGTCCTTGTGTTGGAGGTCCCAAAACTGGACACAGTACTCCAAGTAAAGTCTCACGAGAGCAGAGTACAGGGGCAGAATCACCTCACTCTACCTGATGGTCACACTTCTCTTGATGCAACCCAGGATACAGTTGGCCTTCTGGGCTGCAAATGCACACTGTCAGCTCATGTTGAATCTCTTATCAACCAACATTCGCAAATCCTTCTCCTCATGGCTACCCTCAAACTATTCTCCACCCAGCCTGTATTTGTACAGGGGATTGCCCCTAGGAAGCACACTAAATTCTAGGCAGTGCCAGTAGCACTTGCAGTTTCATGGAGGAAACTGTTGAGATCTGGACTCTTACTCCTAATTACTGGGGTTGAGAAGAACAGCTATTCACAAAATGCTTTACAACCCTGACATGACCCTTCCCCATAGAAAATGTCTATCCCTGAGAAGATGCCATCTGGTACATGCTATGCATTTATGCACATCTGTTTTTGTAGCAACTGGCAGTGATGATTGAACCCTAAGAGAGCTGTGAGGGTGGTTGCTTATTGCTTGTGGGTTGCTCTGGTAGCCGAGCCACCATGTTGGCAGGCCAACCATCAGCCTGCTGCCTGGAAAGCCCTGCTGAAATGGCACATAGCAATGCTTGTTTTCATACTTTGTTTTCATGAATCTGTCAACACAGCCAAACTGAAATATAGCACAGATTTCCAGTTCTGTACTCAAACCACCACAGAGATGTTGCTTATGTTTGTGAAATGCTCTTAGGCTGTTGGTTAAATGGTGCCCTAAGTAAGCCAAGGTGGTTTTCAGGCTTTCTAACACAGTGAATCTGCTTGTTAACTGGCAAGTTACAGTCTATTTAAAGACACTCAGTGAATTTTTGATGAAATTCATGTGGTGGCCCAAGCCTGCTTCTCAGCCCATATTTAACTAACTAAAAATGACAAAGTTTAATGCTGAATTCATATACTTCATATTTTAGAAAACAACTGCACATGTGTTCTTTAAAATATGCAGTTCCAGCCTATTTCTTCACAGAGCTCTTTCTTTGGACCTTCTAATTCTGTTGCACGCAAGGGATACTAGCATGATTTATGATAAATATTGAAAGATGAAGCTCATTCACCTTGATAATGCCAAGTAACCACATAGTTTGAGTGACTAGGCACCTTTTCAAAAAACAACCAAGTAAACCAAGAGAAAAATAAGAACATGCCGTGATGGTGACAGTGACTTTCCAGCTAAGCAGAAATGACAGAGAAGTCAAGGTTGACAGTTAATGCTCCCCACAAAATGACCTTTGCTTCAATTCTTATCCTTTGGCTGAGAATGATAAAATAACATGTATGTACTTTTGGTGAAGATGCAGCTACCATAACAGTGCCTCCACAGATCCAGTACCATGAACAGAAATGGCAGAAATGCAAAGTTTTGACTTCCTTGGCAGCTCCACGTGCCGAGACTTGCAAGATTCAGTGGTGTTGCTCTTGCCAGAAAATGTTATTTCGTGGTTTTTAATTTGGCTCCTGGAGATGCAGCAGCATGTCCAGACACTGCTAAAAATACTGTCCTTCATTTTCTTCTGGCAGGTTAGAGTAGTTAAAAAAATATCTATAATGTATGGCTTTTTTTCTTTCCAGTTAAAATATGCCACCCTTGAATTAGAGCACAAGAGTCTATTTGTTTAACCTTGATACTTAGCTTAGGATGCTGCTGAATTTCCATCAGGCCTAGTACAGCTTGGTGAAAGCTTTCCTAAAAATAGGAATTATCTGTTCTAGTGGGGGATTGAGAATTTGACATAAGAAATAAACTATAAAAATGACACTTTTGTCACAGACCCAGTGGTTTTTGGCAAAACCTCCTGCTGCTTAGTAGCTGGATGGTTTGCATCTGTTTAAATTGGTGGAATATATAGATGTCACTCTTTCCACCCAACTGCAAGTCTATTATTGCTAAGAAGAAACAAATCTGAAAAAACTTTTCAGTAAATTCAGTTCAGCAGTATTTACAGGTAACTGGACACTAAGTCAACCCAGGATGACCATGATAAAGCCAGGAATGCATTCTTCAAAGCACTGTTTCTGAAAGCTTTTGAAAGTACAGTCCTTCTGACTGATCTCCGAAGGCCTGAGTAATGATTAGAATTTCCTGAGATGTGTTTTCTAATGCTTCAGAACCTCTTCGGAATCCTGTTGTGATACACAGTTTGAAAAACAGTACTTCAAAAAAGTTTCTAGTGCACATATCTCCCGTCAGAGATTTCTATGATTAAGAAACAGATCACTGACAATAATTTATTGGTTTATGCATTTCTGAAACCTTTTCCTCTGGGCAGGCTAAAGCACTTAGCTTCACAATAGCTGTAATACATAGCCTAAGCTGTCAACCTCCAAACTGGATGAGAATGTAGAATTCAGTCAGTCAAAAGAGATTTAATTTTTATTTTATTGAGATAGGAGTACTGTCTGCATTAAAGCTTTGATGATGCTAATGGAAGACAATCCTGAGGGACATGGCTGGACTGTAGCTGTATTAATTTGTGAAAACAGAAACAAAGATCAAGGCTGGTACGCTGTAAAGGACACACAGCCTCCATAATGGGGCAAAAAATAATAAATCTTGAAGCATGCTTACATTTTAGGTTGTGTGCTTAAACAACACAGCTAGGATACTCTTGTATGGAGTATCCCTACAAGACATTAATGAACTTGGTATGTAAAGCCTTTTTTATCAGTATATTCTTCTACCGCCAAATTCTGAAAGTGATATATTAATAATAGAAGTGTGAAATTTAATTAAACATTATACTGAACATCCTATTATGCAGGACAGGTAACATATATCAATACATTCATCAGTGAATTGTATTAGCAGATGAAAGAATGTATTTGTGTTCAGGTTGTTCTGAGAATTGCTTTCCTACAACAAGAGTTCTAATATCTGTTAATCCTTCATCATCCTTCCTCTTAACAGTCAAAAATGTGCAGAATGAAACTGGAAACTTTCCTTTCTTGAAAGGGCTGCTGGGTTTTGCATTAAAGTGTATTAAATTTTCATCTTGTTTGTTTCTGCTGTGCTAGCCCATATTGTTCTTTATTTCTTTAATGTGATCTCTTAAAGGCAGATCCCTAAGAAAGAGTTTTTTAACTGGACAGTGTTTATTCAAGTCTCCAAAGGGAGGTTAAGGAGATGGCAGCAGACTCTAGAAGAAAAGGAAATTTCCTGGCTCGTTACATCACACCTCATCTTAGACTTCTTGGCCTGGACTTTCTCTGGTGCTGAGCGTTCAAACATCAGAAATAGTAACTTCAGAATATAATAATAACTTCAGAAATAGTAACAATTCTAATGTTGGCCTATATTTTCAAGAGACTTCTAATTCAGAAAACTGTTTGAAATCTTTGTGAGTTATGTGTGTTAGCTTCTCAACAGTGCCAGAACAAACTCAGCTGAGTGGGAATTGTGCAGGGGACATGCTGATGCTCTTCTGATGACTGGTGTCCCTATCTGGTCATCCTAAAACTGAAATACAATGTGTGCTTTACAGGTGAAGACTACATACTTAGTGTAGGCAGAGTGTAAATACCCATGCTTGTTTTTCCCTTGAATTTTTGAGATGTGTATCCAAGCCACCCTATTCTCCAGCGATTGCTGGTTGTGTTATCCCAAAGCTGAAAACAGATCCCATGCTTAGTGCTTTAATTTTTGGAGTGAAACAATAATGCAATCACCTTCAGTGGCAGAATTCCCACTGACCTCTGTGTAAGTAGAGCTGTGCCTTGTTTTTAATTCTGCTTTCATTTAAGTGCATTACTAGATTTCTATTCAGCCATCTTAAGTAATATTTGTTCCAGCTGTAAGTGACCATCGAGAACCTTTTTACAGCAAATGAGATTGACTTGAGACTTTAACTCTATGATTCTCCATTACTTCAGACGTGCTAGTATATACAACATACTAGGTAGATGGAAGAACATGTCACCTACCTAGAGTCGGGTCATACTCCCAGATAAACCGTTTGGTCAGGAAGCGTACGACGAGAGCTGGAAGAATGAAAAGATGCACAAAACATCAGCTTGCCCAGTCTATAAAATTCTTCTAAAAATTGTGTGAATGCTTGTGTAGCAGCTCAGCTTTGTTATGGGGGCAGTCAAGACCTTCTCACTGTTTGTGGACCACTTCTAACATTCAGAGGGGGGAAACAAAATAGGAAAAAGCCATGTTATAGCATTAATCATTTACCCATGTAACAATGCTGGGAAAAGAATGCCAAGAGGCTTTCAATGGCGTCTAACTTTCTTTCACGTTGTTTTCTTCTCACAATAGCTTTACTGTTAAAAAGACAAATGAGATCCTTATTTGGAGTGCTTTTGGTTGGATGATCAGTGTGGAAAAAACACCCACATTGCTTTTGCTGCTTTAGACTTCCCATAGCCAATGGGATAAGGGCTGGCAGGTTTTGAGCTAGAATGCTTTGCAGTTTCAAAGCCAGAAGTGTTCATTATCATTTATGTAGGTTGCTCCAAAAGTAATGCCTCCTACTTATTTATATTGAAACTATAACAGACATAAAGAGCACAATAACATGACTTGATAGAGCAAATAGTCAGCTACAAACCTTTATTTTTCATCATGGTCACTCCCATTAGCTATGCCTTTCACCAGTGATGAACAAGAGCCTGTATGCCTTGCTTGTCAAAATCTTCACAGTTACCCAAAATGTGGCTTGTCCTTCACATCACCACTGCTGAAATGCACCACTCACCTCCTCACTGTGCTTACATCCACTGTTTGGTCCCCATCAACATTCAGAAAGTACTGATAAATGTCAGTGGGTGCCATTTTTTTCTGTATTGAGTAGTTCAATTCCACACCTCTGTTTCATCTGAACTTCCTTGTCAGATTACATTTTGTCAGACTGTCCCCACCCCCCTCACCCCCCGCCCTCTGGCATATGACAACAAAATGTAATGAAATATTGTCTGCAAGGTTCATCCCCTACTGTCATATCACCAGCATCTGCCTCTGAGTTCATGAACCGACATCATAAAATTGGAAGCATTACTTTCAGAGCAGCCCTCATAATTTCTGAAAAACTTTCCCTTCAGATGTGAAACCTCAAAAGGTAAATATGATTGGCTAAATTGTTTCCTCCGTATCTTGACATGCTTTCCTTGCAATAACCTGCCTTCAGTATTTTGCCTACTTGCCACTGGAAGCAATCAGCTATACTTCAAACTCATGACCAAGAAACACACTTAATCAATTTGCAGAAATAAAAACAATGTTTTGGATTTTGGAGCATAGAATAATTAGTTCTCAACTACAATTTATGGGCTAAGACCTTGCTACTAATATTCTTATATATATATATATATATATATATATATATTTTTTTTTCTCTCCATCCAGTTTAAAGACATCCTACAAATGCTTTGCCAAGATTCTGATTATGCTCTAGCTATCAGTCTTAAAGCTAAGCTCTGCCTTGTACTTCTAGTGCTGTAATTCTGTGATTCTGTAAACAAAGCATTCACTGCTGTCAAATACTCAAAATCCTCTCTGTGTTTTCAGACTGGAGAAAGAAGTATCCCTGCACTGGGAAAGATGTCAGTTATTTTAGCTATAGGAGAAGGCTTTCTTGCCAGCCCCACAGCTTTATTCTGTTTTTTCTTTCAGCGGCAGACAGACAGCAAAAAGTGACATCTAAGCTAAATTCTGTCTTCTTTCAAAATCAAAGCAATAGGAATCACAGAATCACAGAATTGCTGGGTTGGAAGGGACCCTGCAGTGCCCTACAATAGATCACACATGTAGGCGTCCAGACAAGTCTTGAATATCTCCATAGAAGAAGACTTTAGGTTTTAGGCCACTACATGCTCTATTGCTATATGTCACTTAGAAGAGCCTTGCCTCATCTGTTTCTCTGTCTCCCACCTCCCTTAGATATTTATAAACATTATTCAGATCTCCCTTCAGTCTTCCTTTTCCCCAGGCTGAACAGACCCAGCTTACTCAGCCTTTCCTCTTATGGGAGGTGCACCAGGGCCACACTACAGAACAAACTTCATTAATTCAGCTTTGGTCACTTGGAACCTATTTTATTTAACAGAGTCAGAACCTTAGTTTTCAGGAAGAATTAACTATGCTTCACACTTGGAGAGTAATAAGAATCTGATCCTAGGGAAATGAGATCACTAGACAAGATGCAATTTTAAATTGCTGTTATTTTAAGATTCTTTTATACCTTAGGAATTTTTTTGCAGCAAGGCTCTCCTTGGCCTTCTGAGTGAATGTGGCAATACTTAAAGTACTTTTCAAGTCATAGTCCTAACGTGGATGTCATCATGGAACAATAAGATCTCTGTGTAGCTTATTTTCCAACCACAATGCACCAGTGCCTTCCCCCCTCACCCCTATATTTTACCTCAGCTGGTGTAGTTTAAACATTTTGACATTTTAAAAGTTTGGTCATGACTCTTCTCTAATTGCTAGTAATTGGTTCTCTAATTGCTGGTAAAATAGATGGCATGTTCTATTTTGAATGGGGAAGTGATGCAGAGTAGGTGCTTTTTGAAGCTCCTTACCATGCTACTTTTCAAGAACAGACTTTAAAAATGCTTCCAGAAACTCTGCGGCCCAGTAAAGTAAAAAGCCTGTGTGCTTGAGCACCCAGAACAAATAGCATTTGCTCTATCATGCCTCATGCCTGCTGCATATCATTTTCTCAGATGCTGAGAACCGCAAGGTGTGCCTCCACCCTTTCAGAGGAGGTGGGTGGTTTGGTGCAGTTTCATAGCAGTGGGTTCATAGTTTCATAGAGTGGGTTCTCAGATGGACTCTAAAGGTGGAAAAGTATAATCTATTTTAGTGTCAGAATAAGAATTCACAGAATTTCCATGGGTATAATCATGTTTTTTCTTGCTTCTCAGCTTATCACTATGTCATTGTTCATAATGAACACCACCCACACATACATAGATGCTGTAAAATGCTGGCAAAGAGAAGAAAACCCCATGGGCTGGCTTTTATGGCAGCACAGTGCACTTTTCTGTCTTATGACTGAAGAGGGCTTTTGGGATGCTGGCTCACAAGTGCTCAGCAACAGCACTCTGCTTGCTGGGACTGCAGCTGGGATGCCTGGGCATGCTGTGTGCAATGGCAAAGATGCAGGTAAAGCACATGCACCTTGTATTTGTAGATGGAAATTACTGGAGAAGGAGGGTCAAAGAGATGAAGGGGACTTGAAGAAAATCTGTTAAGCACTCATGTCTAAGGAAGGCCATACAATGCACAGCTCTGGGGGAGTAGAGCTTATTTCAAACATAGCCAAAATGGAGGAGGTAAGGTGAAAAACAGAAGATAGAACTGGATCATGTCTGCTCAGGTTACCCTAAGAGAACAGGGTTACAGGTGTGTACACTAGTACTGGCTTCCACACTACCAGGCTGAGGCTTATCAGCTGCATTTTACAGATGGGAAACACGAGATGCTCTAGATCCAGTATCTAACCTATTTCTAAATGATCACAAGATGTTTTGGATAGGAAACATCTCCACCTTCCTCTCATAAGGGGTGCTCAGCAAATGGGCCTCTGATGTACACTTGGATATTACAGCAGTGTGTGACTTTATTTGGTTTGACAGAAGAGAGTCAGTGAGAGGAGAGTTGGGAGGGGAATGCAAGTGCTCAGCCTAGACCAGTTGCTGGCTCATGTTGCCTGCCCTAGAAATGATCTCTCTAGACCAGGAATATTACTGTGGAGCCATTTTGTTTATGTTGAATTCAGTTACTGCCAGATTACATCACTTTTGTTTTAGTAAAATAACTTCTGCCAGCAGAAGAATCAGAAACAAAGACATCAGAAATTAGTGTTGTGGTGCTCAGATTTTTGCTGCTGGCAAAAAGGACATTTCAGGCAATGAAATAAATCTTTCTCATACCCTTAGCAATGCTACAAATAAAAAGCTGAGGTTGGAGTTGCACAGACCTTCACTAAAGTGAGAAAGAAGCACTTCACCTGTTAGCCATATTTGCTCTGATGCTAAAAATAAGCCAAAAATAGTCCAACAATTCAAAGTAATAATAACAATAATAATCTGCATCCTGGATTTTTATTTTAAATAATTCAGAGACTGAAAATGTATGAAACATTATTTTCTCGTAAAACTAGATGAATAATTCAGATGTTCATATTACAATCAACATTCCTAATGTTTGTCATAGGAAACAATAAAATGCATTTTGAAGCAGGTAAGATTTGAATTGATACAGTACTGAACATTAGTGAATTTCATTGTTCTCTGCTGAGAGGAGACCAGGCCCTCCCCTAACACTTACAGCTTGTGAAATGCATGAATTTTCAGGCTATGAAGGAAAGAATCTCCAAGAAACTGCAATTTGGATTCCTGCTGTGTTTTGGAGACATGATCGTTACCTAAGGAAATTGATGTAATGTCCCAGCAAAGGAAGAACAGGCTCATGTCTCTTTTTGCCTCTCCTTACACCCTCATTTCCAAGTCAGCTGTTTTGCACAGGGCTTAAATTAGGGTAGAAGTTGACTTTCATTCACTCATGTTTAAATCTTCTGCCTCAGAAGTTATTCTTGGAGAGGAAACATGACTATCTGTCAAATACATTTCCACTGTAACTCCATTGAAGACAATGAAATTATACCGAGAGTTAACTTTGTTTATAAACTGAGATTGTCAACCACATAATTAATCAGTTTCTTTAGGACTCGTATGGCTAAGGTCCTTACCCAGCTTTAAAAATCTCAGTCCGTATCTTTTTGGAACATTTATATGTATACACACCATTGAGTTTTGGTTTAGAGCTTTGTTTGGATTTAGTAACATAAATGGCCCTGGTAAAATTTACAGTCTGCCTGAATACATATCTTCATGGTTTTGTTACTGTTCCAGCTAATACAGATTAAGCTTTTGGGGCAGGAAGAATGGAAGCTGGATTTTATTTGAAAAATGCCTCCTTCTCCCCAAAAGAGGCAGAGTTCAAAGTTATTCTAAGAAAAGCAACATCTCTCTACAGTTAAATAACTGTATGATGACTCTTTTATGCCATGAGAATTTTGAGCTATAAAAATTATCTGAAAGAAGTCCCATCATTTAACATATCAACAAGTCCATTCCTGGTGTTGTGATGATGTGTCATCAGTAAATCATATTTGGCTGGAGAAAGCAGAGTGGTTGAAACTAGTTGTTACAATGATCAAAAGGCACTTTCACAGGAAAATTATTTCATTTTAAAAAAATGTGTATTTTTGTTAGGGCAAATGGGATATGAACTCTCTCCTGGAGGCCCCTCGTGATTCTGAGTTTCAGTGGGCTTGGAGGGCAGCAATGCAGCACACTGGCGTGGGAGCTCTGTGACCAGCTTTGGGAGATAATGTTTGTTTTAAAACCTCTACCATGAGACTTCTAATTTGCTTCAGAATGTGCAGGTCTTCCAGGGAGGGGGAAAAATGTGAACTTGTGGTGTGGCACTGCCTTCTGATCCTGGCTGCATCATGAGTGTAGACATGCAGTTGTGGCTTCTGGCTCTGTGCTTGCGGGCTTGGATTTGACTTAGTTTTGACAATGTCTCAATTAATTTAGCAAGGCTGGGTGAGTGGTGAGCTGGGCATCAACAGGCTTTCTCTGCATTCCCTACTCTCCTGGCTTGTTCACTGTGATTGCTTCTGACACTGAGACCTAATGTGCTTGCATTAAACTAGAAATAAAATCTAATGGAGCAAAGATAGATCAATTGGGAACAAGGAAGGGTAAACTGTACCAAGTATAAAAATCATAAAATCACAACAATTGGAAAAGGCCACTAAGATCATCTAGTCCAACCATATGTTGGTCCCTTGTTGACTACCTTGCTGTCTCATACTATGCACATTTCATGGGTATTTTAATTCATGTCTTAAGCACTAAACTCTTCAGAATAGTTACTGTGTGTGCTTGAATTTTTTTGTGTGACAGTATGGCGAGGTCCACTGATGAAGTTTAAGTACAGAACAAAAGCTTATATTATTTGTAACTTAATACAAACTAGGATTGAACACGTGAAAAAGAAAAAAATATGTTACTCTTTCATTTCAAGAGGTTATTTTGCTCAGTTTTACCTAAGGGAATTTCCTCAGTCAAAATGATATAGGCTTTGCTGCTGTGGAGCCTAATCTGAACAATCCCTGTTTTAAATGCTAATTCAGTAGGTTGTTTGCTTAGAAGTCAATAACTGGCCTTCTTTTGGCAAGTTGTTTGGAAGGACAGTGCCGATTTCCTACTCACAGTCCATAGTCAGCTATGTCTTTTAGCTGTCTTCCAAAGGATATTTATCCTTTGGATCTGACCAAATAACAAAGTAATCGATGTTTCATTTTAAAATCACTGTCACTTTAAAGTCTTGGATAACGTTTATTTTGTCAGGGACAACTTCAATTTCTCTGAGATGTAACTGCATTTCATTGTTGTGGAACGTACCTGCTTTTAGGAACTTATGAGTGGGAAGCATCTGGAGAAAAGTAACTTGTTTCAAGGAGCTCATCTGAAACTCTATCGGTTTGTAAGTACTGTTTATTTTATAATCTTTTCTCCACTGTCTGAATAGAGGACTGGAAGGAAGCACCGTACCAGATTTTACAATCACTTCTTAATTGCGGGGAATGAAGCAAGGAAAAAGTAAGTTGTGCTTTTATCAGAGCATGCACAGTGGTTTACTTTTGCCTGCGCTGACAATGAATGTAGAAGTCATTGACATCAGTGTAATGAAACCAGTGCTCACAAGTGCTCACCAAAAAGAAAAGTGAATGATCCATTTCCTGGCTTGTACAAGAGTAATTGCTGTACCCGTGACCACACTTATCTCCAGGATGACTGCTTACACAGTGCTCCTCTTCCCTTGCTTCATCTCTCTTGGTCAGACTGTATAGGCTGTACAAACTTCCAGGTTTGTACTGGCCCCATATACTCAGGCATGGGCTCTTAAGGGCTCTCTACATCTCTTGTGCCATTTCTAGCTGTACCCAATCCTGTTCTTGTAGGCTGGCATTCTGAACACCTCCTAAAGTGGATGCTGTGGAGTACTTGGTACCTCCCTTGATGGATGGAGATACAGTCTTGAGACTAAGTCTTAAAGTGAGAGTCAAAGTTTGCCACTGCTGAGGCAATGAGCTGAAAGCAGTCTCAGCACTGACATGTTAGCAAACTGAAAGCCTTCCTTATTCAGTACTGAATACGGAAAATGCAAGAGTTGTTCAACAAAATGTTTGTTATTAACCATGTCCAAATATTAACATCAGGAAGTGGTTTCTTCTTTGCTCCTGGTGTGGTAATTTCATGATAGAAAGAATTCCATATATTCTTCTGAAATAACCTACCACAAATTTTGCAAAAGATGCATCGTGATGGTCATTCATCCCATCACTGCTTATCCAGGACATTTTCATACTAAGGTACTGCCCACTGTTTGTTATACTGGAAGTATTTTCTTTCCAACGCTTACCACATGTGGCACATAAGCAGGAGGCTTAATTTATCTTGTTATCCCATTCCATAATAAACTGTTCCAACATAGGATTGTTTATTTTACAGGACTCCCTTCATATAAAAGACAAATGGTGAGACTGGCCTGTCTAATGGTTTTGATCATTTAAGAAACATAGCATGCAATATCCGTAATTCTACCATTTCTCCTCTCTTGACTTCATTGTATAGCTTGTTATGTCGCTGCTTCATGAAGACTAAACTTTCTGGTGTGCTATTACTAACACATATGGCTTTCCAAAACACAGTTAATGATAACACCTCCAGATGTTTGTGTGTGCAAGACAGAATGTATCTGTGATTGGGCTGTAAAGCAAGTCCTACAAGTGAAATCACACAAACAACCGTGACTTTCCTAGGTAATTGACATGGGTAAGCTTTGAATTTGTGCGCTCTTTTGAAAGACACTGGACAAAGAAGAAAAGGGTTAAGTTTTCCATACTAGAGTGGCAAGACAACAAGGTTTGCAGGGGCTTCTATTTATTACCCCTTAAATTTCTCCCATTGCTGACTTCAGAAAGCATCTCACTCTGTTCTTTGGTCATGTTTCTCCTGTCATCTTTACAAGGGAAAAAAAAAAGAAAGGAAAGAAACAAGAGGGATTTTTTTTAATACTCTAGATGGCAGAATGGACTTCTGGTTATTGTCAAAATGTTTTTGTATGAATGATTTTAAACGGAAACTGCACTGTGAGTAGAAAAGCCATTTTTTATCTGTGAAGGAAGAGAGTATTTTAGATTTCACTTTCAAAGGGAATGCCTGAGCACCTTTCTTTTTTTTTTTTTTTATTTTTAATTATTCCTGAAAAACCTGTAATTAAGGAAATGTAGATATTTTTTAAAAAGCAAAGCCAGATTAAACAAAGCTCAAAGCTCACTACCTCCATTTGTTCTTCTTTTTTTGTAATACACCAGAGGGATGTATTGGACTATATTATATTATTATATACGTAGCTTTTATGAAAATAAAGAAGAGGCATCACTTTCAGAGTGACCTGGGTGTCTGTAACCTTCAGGACAGCATAAAGTACCTTCATGGATGCAGCATGCTGTTTCTTTGTCTGTATATATCAGGACAAGCAGTATCTAGAAATGACACAATCTGCACCTTTTCTCCTTTACCCCAGAAACACAGTGATGTAATGGCACACGGAGCTTGCTATGTCATTTTGTTAGATGTCACAGCCTCCGTGGCCACAGTATGATCAGAATATCTATCATCCTTCTCTTGAGTCTGACCATATTAATTCTCCTGTTGCATGTTAACTGCATGCATGGTTTATCAGATGTGACTGCAGCTCATACCTTCAAAGATCATCTGTCCTGTGCAATTTCCAGCTTTGTCTGAGAAAGGAGCTTAGGCAAACAGAGGAATACTACATGTTTCTCGGGGCTGGTCAGTAGGATCAGCAATCAACAGATACATGCCTGTTAGGCGCCTGTGTCACAGGGGGATGCACATTTAGGGCAAACAAGAGCCTTTTCTGTGAACCCACTGTTTTCAAACTGTGCAAGTAGTTGCCTTTGCATTGCAGCTCCCTGGGTACCTGGTGTTTTAAAGGCAGAAGATAAAGAATTGCTTTCTTTCTATTGAGCTCATTGCCAAATACCTGAACCAGAAACATGGAGAAGAAGGAAAGAAAGAAGGAAAGAAAGAAGGAAAGAAAGAAGGAAAGAAGGAAAGAAGGAAAGAAGGAAAGAAGGAAGGAAGGAAGGAAGGAAGGAAGGAAGGAAGGAAGGAAGGAAGGAAGGAAGGAAGGAAGGAAGGAAGGAAGGAAGGAAGGAAGGAAGGAAGGAAGGAAGGAAGGAAGGAAGGAAGGAAGGAAGGAAGGAAGGAAGGAAGGAAGGAAGGAAGGAAGGAAGGAAGGAAGGAAGGAAGGAAGGAAGGAAGGAAGGAAGGAAGGAAGGAAGGAAGGAAGGAAGGAAGGAAGGAAGGAAGGAAGGAAGGAAGGAAGGAAGGAAGGAAGGAAGGAAGGAAGGAAGGAAGGAAGAAAGGAAGAAAGGAAGAAAGGAAGAAAGGAAGAAAGGAAGAAAGGAAGAAAGGAAGAAAGGAAGAAAGGAAGAAAGGAAGAAAGGAAGAAAGGAAGAAAGAAAGAAAGAAAGAAAGAAAGAAAGAAAGAAAGAAAGAAAGAAAGAAAGAAAGAAAGAAAGAAAGAAAGAAAGAAAGAAAGAAAGAAAGAAAGAAAGAAAGAAAGAAAGAAAGAAAGAAAGAAAGAAAGAGAGAAAGAAAGAGAGAAAGAAAGAAGAGACACGTGAGAGCAGAGACATCAAAGAGCGACAATGAACTTTCAGGCTTTCAGGTTTTCAGGCTTCTGTAACTAGTTACTGTCACCATGGTGTATAATATTCAAAATGCCTCAGGCATCTCACTGAAAGCAGTGGCAAATGTCTTAATGGCTGCTCTCACATTTTATGTTTGCCTTTTTTCCCCCTCCTCCTTTTCTCTGCATTGTTAAGACATCTGCTCCTGTTACTTGCTTGCCACCTGGAATCCTGAAGTTCTGTTTGTGCCTTCATTTTTTACGGTAAACAACTTCTCCATTACATGGGGGAGATTAAGAGGCACAGCAGCAGGAGCAGAGAATCTCTAAGAGGGAAGGTATCATTTCCACAGTGGGGTTCACAATACTAGAGAACAAAAACAGTAAGTGATAGGCTGTGTTTAACAGTTAAAATAAAACATAATTTAAATACTATGGACCATATGTTTCTTTGTCACAGTACAAACAAGAATGTTACAAAGGGGTGAAATGATGAGCTGAGGTGGAAAACTCAGACTGAAGCTTTTCTAACATGTTGTAGATAGAGAATCCCAAGAGAGATTGGACTGATAGGCACCAAGCGGTATCTAATAACATCACTGGCAGCATCATCTCTTTTCTTTTGTGGAGAAGGATGGATGAGCAGGTGTGGGTGGACAGCAATTTTTCATAAATCACTGGCAACCAAAGCCTGTTTAAGTCTGCAACCTTAAGGGTAATCTGAGTGATCACACATACTGCTTGCTCATCCCATACTTCCACTGCCAGCAGGAAGTTTGACATCTGACTCTGAAGTAACAAGTGCCCATCAGAGCTACAGCATGTTAGGCTGGGTGACAATAAACACTGCCGAGTGGTCCAGCCAATATGTTACAGTGTGGTGTGCTTGGTTCCCAGTAACAGCATTCATGAGTTTAAACTAATCCACTGCTTTGATAAATAACTCTAATCTCTTATCTCTGACTGCAACTGCAATTTTATAAGCACTCATTTGGTGCCTACAATAATGTAGGGGCTATTATTAGCCTTCTGCTTGGAATTTGGACACGCGATCAAGGGAACTGTTCGGATTAAACTTCAAACTCCCAAATTTAAATGGTAAATTTCTGCTTTCATTTTCAATACTTAAGGGCATTCAGCTAATAAACATCATATGACTTCAAACAACGTAAAAAACACAGTAGCAGATAACAGATGTTGTGAAAGCTCTGACTTATCTCAAGCCTCATCCTTGGAGGTTTAACATAACTTAGTTTATAGTGGTCATCACAGCTGCCAGGAGACCTGGTCTTGCCCTTCCAGAGTGCAACAGATACAGAGAGTGTTCTAGTCTCAGATAGCTAATTAGCTATGCTTAGTTAAAATCATATATTAAGAGGAAGTTCTGCCACATTAAACTCGCTATAAACAATAAGTTAGTTCCCCTCAGTGCTGTGGTTCTATTTGTATGAGATTCTTTTGCACATTTTTGATCTGCAGAAATCACATAGACGCAAAGATAACAAGTAGGATACTCAGGGCTCTTCCAGTCATTATCTCATTCAGTGGTTTACCCAGTTTAAAGTGACCTTAGCAATGGGATTTTCTTCATTCCTTTTACATGAGGCTGAAAACACCAAGTTCCTGTTTGTTCTAGTGGGATGTTAAAGATCCCATAGCAGTTTTGCAAGAGTGTTATGTCATCTTTTCCTGCTAGCATCTTATCCTCAGTCCTGAGGCTTGGAAGGTGTGTGTCATCCTGTGGATTGAAGTGTCAGAAGCTCAGAGACCCTTCAGGACTAAGGAAGTTTGTGGTATTGACTTCTATTATTTTCTCAGGCTAATCTGATAAACTGCTTATTGCTGAGTTTTTCTTTTAATGTTTTTCTTAAGATCACTTTCTCAGTTTCAACCCATTGTCATTTTAGAGTGAGCAGAGCGAATATAAATGATTCCACTTTCTCCGCCAGCAGTTGAATAAAACAATTACTGCCCTATAGAGTGCTGTAACCTGACTGCAGCAATCTGCATTTGCTTAGTTCTTGGTGATGACATCATACAAAACATGAGGAAACACAGCCCTGGGAATCTACAATTTGACAAGCAAGAAAACTTCCATTTGCACGTAACGAAGGCTGATACAGAACCTCTGGAGCTGATCTGAGATGAGGTTTACATTCCTTGCTCCACCATATTTTTCTCTGGTTTAAAATGGATTAATGGGTGATTACATATTCAAAGCTGTTAGTGTGCCTATCATGGCAGAGAGGCCAGCAGCAGTCCAATAGCCATTAGATGGTACTGGTCTTTAAAGGATGCCTTTGCGTGCTGTTCTGTCAGTCCATCCCCAGTGAGCCTCTTGTCACTCTCCAACCTATAGCTGCCCAAGTGCACCCACCCAATCCTGATGATCCATGTGGCTGCGGGGATGAGCACCATGTGGAATCAGTTCAATCACATTCCTCAATTTCACGGGAAACCTGGATGGAATAGGGTTGCTGTGTGGATAAATGGATTTTCACTGCAGATAGGCCAACACTGAAAAACTGAAAGGGTTTAGGAAATACAAATATTGCTTTTTACCTGGATGCTGAAACAATGATTGCAGGGATGGAACTTCAAGGAAAGCATTCATTTTATTTCTTTGCTAGAAGATGCATTTTCCATGAGCTGTTTACAGACAGCAAAAATATTCTATGACCCTTGGTTCCTTACTGCTTCAAAGATCCACATTTAGTTGGCATTTTTTTATTTTCTGCATTCTCCTTGACATACTACTGAATCATAGAAGCATTAAGGTTAGAAAAGTCCACTAAGATCATCCAACTATCAACCCACCACCACCATGATCACTAACTACCCCCCCATTTGGCCTGTTCCAATGCCTCATGACACTTTCTGATAAGTTCTCCCTAATACCCAACCTGAACCTCTCCTGACACAACTTCAGTCCCTCTCATCCTACCACTGTTACCTGGGAGAAGAGACCAACACCCAGCTATGCACAAGTTTTTTTCAGGTAATTATGGAGAACCTTCTCTTCTCCAGACTGAACAATCCCAGCTCCCTCAACCATTCTCCATAAGACTTGTGCTCCAGACCCTTCACAGTTTCATTGCCCTTCTCTGTACATGCACCTGGCCTTCAATGTCTTTCTTGTAGTGAGGGGCCAACTATCCTTCTCAGGAGCTAAATGTGAGACTTGTAGTCTGACCAACGAATCCACTGTAGGGAGTAGATGAACTCTGCAACCCCAACAGACTTGGCCAGAGCTGAGCTTCTTGTTCACTTTCTTTGTGGGAGCAAGGGTTGTTTTTCAAGTAGTCAAATCCTCTCTTTATTCTTAGGTTTTCACACAGAAGAAAAGATATGGTCTTTCAGCTCCAAGGTGCACCCCGCAGGCTTACTGTTAGTTAGTGGAGCACTTGGGAGGGCTGTGTCACCTCCTGCCAATCCACCTGGGGCTAAGTGTCCAAGACCCAGTGATATGGAGCCTTCAGGGGGCAATAACACCCACAGTGATCCTGTTCCTACTCCACAAAAGCTTCTCCTCCAGGTAGGCCTACCTGCTCTATCTATCCGCTATACCTGTTGTCCCGGAGCAGGTACAATCAAAGTAGCAACTGCTGCTCTCCACACTGCTACCAAACTCGTAGCTGGAAGAGGAATGGTATTGTTCCTCCTCCTTCTCTCAGTTCCTTGTTCACCCGTTTTTCAGAGTTTAGTCCAAAGAAAGCACCACAGGTGGCACGAAGAGGTAAATAATTCACTGCTCTAAATGAATGAGCAGTCTGGTTAGAAAAAGTTATGCAATCATTTTAATAAGACAAAGAACAACTTTTAAAGGCATGTCACACAGTGATATAGGAGATAAGAAGGCTGCAACTGTGTTTAGAAAAGCAGAGAAGCAGTGGTAATCACTGTAACTTACTGTCAGATAAGCTACTTTTGCAGCAAGCGTTGGCTGGAAAAGAGAAAAACATTCCTGGAAAGAAGCTGATAATGAAAGGGCAGAAAACTCACATGCCACAGTTATTCCTAGAGGATCAGAAGAAGGAGGCTGCTTTTGATTGGGCTGTTAAGTTGTTCAACAGCTGGGAAGCACTCTGCCATTGCTCAATGTAACTATATATTTCTGCAATGACTTTTGAACCGAATTCTTCCTTCTTCAAATGGAGCCTGAGGCGCAACCCACTGAAGTCATCCGCAGCTTTGCCTCTCTCTTTGTAGGCTGGAGCCTGTGCCCCCAGGGAGCTGTTTAGGTGTGATAAGTAATGTTCTCAAATTGGTACCAGCAGCAGCCTCACCCCTGCAAGAAGGAGAAACCACAGCACAAGCAGTGGAAAAAAGGAGACTTAGGCTAAATTCCTGCATCATAGAGCGGTTGCTTAAAGAGATCTTCTGATCTTTCCAGTATCTTCTGTGTGGGAGTTAATGCAAACATTACACTAGATACTGATCTTAAGATTGGAGTGCTTGTTTTGCTATTCAGTGCTCTGAAAAGCTTGTCTGCATGGGAAAATCATCTCACATGTGGAATGAAATACAACTACAATTCCTCAACAGCTTTTACATGGATAGGCTTACTTCTAGTCCTTCTCTGGTGAATGCTGGTTAAACTAAACTGATTTCAAGAATCATTGTGAAAATAACTGTTAGGCCAAGTTCTGTCTTGATTAGACAGGGAACTCCTCTGAAACTAGCTGGCTACCTTTTTCTCCCTGGTATTTAATTGCTCACCTTCTCAGCTTTGGGCTTTGCAGAGCTGTCCAGACGGACCCAGAGAGAAGCACTGGAGCCACACGAGCTATTGCCAGAGAGGTTAGGCAAAGACTGTCAAAGATGTTTGCAGCAACTCCCTGAGCAGGGAAGTGCAGAGGGTCTCTGGTCTCTTCTTCCTGGGATCCAATAGCAGGATTTGTGGGAACAGCACAAAGCTGTGCCAGGGGAAGCTCAGAGAGGACATTAAGAAAAGTTTATGTACCATGAGATTGGTCAAACAGTGGAACAGGCTTCCTAGAGAGGTGGTTAATGTCCCATGCCTGTCAGTGATCAAGAGACGTTTGAACAATGCGCTCAATAACTTGTGTAAACTTTTGGATGGCCCTGAATAGTCCCTTCCAAAGGAACTACTCTATAATAATACTAAAGTAAGCATGCAGCCTCATAGAAGAGGAAAAGAACATCCCATGGACGTCTGTAAACATACAGCTAATGAAATATGAACAATAACTGCTGGCTTGGATTAGGTTCAGCTGTTGCTTTGTTATGTACTTGCTCCATCAAACTTGAGCTATCCTCCCATTAGCTGTCAGGAGACTGCCTAATAAATGGCAGATGAATGTGCTATAAACCACAAGAGCCGACTAATGAATGAATTTAAAGGGGTACGGCATGGTTGTGTCCCAAAGGGGTCATGGTACAAACATTGCTTCAGTGTGATCATAGGCCTGAGGGAGGGCTTAGATACAGTTCAGTTTTTATCTGTCAAGTACAGGAAGTATGTATAGAAAAGCCAGTATCATTACAACTATCACATACTGTCCTTATCAGAAGAGTTTTTAATGGAACTTTTTAATGTTGCCATTTTAGGCTATTGCCCATTTGATCCCCAACTCCTACCCTCTGGAAGGAAACTTGAAACACTTCAAATTCTGGTTCAATTTCAAGGTAAGTTTCCCTACCCTTTTGCTTGATCACCTCCTTTTTCTTTTCCTGCCCTTTTCAGAAGTAAATATATATATTATATATATTATTTTCCAATAAAAAGATTGTAAGACAAAAATGTGGCAACTTCTCAGCTAGCTATGTTTTGAACTAGTTCTGATAGATAATTCCTAGGATGCAAATAGTCATAATACTAAGCTAATTCTTAGGATTACCATTGTCAACATAATATATTTTCATGGATCTTGTCTTCTTCTCTCTAGTTTGCAAAATAAAAAATAATGACATAAGATACCTATTTTGAATCTGAGCAGATCGTAAATCTATCAGTTGATGGATTAGCAAACTGGCATGATGGTATTGCTTGCCATTACCGGCAATTTTATGTAAATTTTGTAGCAGTGTGCTTACATTCTTTTTACAAACACTTGCCAATCAAACAATTAAAACAAATCACTTTCCCTTTTTCAAACATTTCATTTGAAGACCTTTACAGAAGAAAAATCCTCGTGTTCCTTGTTCTGTAGAACAAAAAAAACTCAGTCTGGTTTTATACAGCTGATGAGAACGTCAGAAAACCAAGTATCCAGAAGAGGGTTAATGAGTAACTGATCCCTTCATAGCCTTGGTGCATGGCTGCACAGCTGATGGCCCATGGGCCTTTTCCACTAGGTCCTGGCAAAATGCTTTTTCCGCTATTATGTAAGATCATAAAGTGCATTTGTCTCCAAAAGACCGATCTGAGCAATTTCCTATAATAACATTTGGTCTCTGGTTGTCAAAATTTTGGATGACCCTAACTTAAAAGATTGGGAAATCTTTTAAATGCCTTTTAAAGATTTTCCAGTCACTTCAGTGAGATGAGACATTTATTTATTTATTTATTTATTTTCCAAAGGCCTAGATCCAACATCAGTCTTTGTAGAAGTTCAAATTTACCATCACTGTAAGTTTATTTCAGCTCTTAAAATAATAGTGATGTGCATCCGAATTTGATTTTCCAGAAGCACTATCTCATGGCATTTATCTGCAGCTTTATGGAAGTGTAAAAATGTTTGGTCCTTAGTCTCTGTCTTTAACTCACACTCTGTCATTTTCATTTATTCCAAGAAGAGTTACAATCCCTACAAGCTTTCTAAGTATTAGCACATCTCTGCCAGTTTAGAATTTGCTGTATAGGTTACTCTAGCAATATATACAATTAGTCTTATAGTTTCTACTCTGACATCATTGAAAGTTTTCTGCATTAATATGGAACCTAGTGAACAGTACTACAGCACATAGGACAGCAAAGTTGAGGTGAAAAACCGTGGATGTAAATCAGGAGCAAGTATAAAACTGTTAGGTTGTTTTGTGGCTAAGAAGCAGTCCCACTAACAGTGGTTTTGTGCAAGTCAAAGTATTTTTTTTAGGCAGGTAATTCTACCAACAGTACTCAAGTAGTAGTCAATTCAAGGGGTCAGTAGAGAAATCATTAGGGAACTTCAAACGATTTTGGATTAGGTTCTTAGGTCTAAACAAAGCAATATCTAAGCTCTTGCACCCAGCTTGCTTAGCAGAAATGAAATGTTTGGCTGCTGTCTTGTACGATCAGGTAAAAGCAGGAAAAACTGGACACTTAGGCTAAGATCTAAGCTGTGTTAGGGACATGTAGAACAGCTGGCTTTACCCTTCCAGGACTAATTTCTCCAAGGTCTCCTTTTAGCTGACACAGGAAAGTTTTCTCCATAACCCAATTCAAAAATCTATAATTACGCTCTGTTCGAGCCATCCTTTTATCTACCAGTTTTGATAAAGTGAGTTAGTATGAGGGACTCTGGAGCAGTGACGGCAGCAGCGGATCCCATCTCTGGTCACCTTCCCCTACTTTCACCAGCTGGGTGACTGGCAAATGCCAGCAAATCAACATAGAAATTACTAAGCCCCATAATCAGACAAGGTCTTGTGTTTCTAGCATGCTTTTCATGGTGTCTCTGCTTTGCACTCAATCATAACAGCCTGCTGAGCAGACCTGCTGCAGTTTAATTAAAGCGTCTGGGTCCACCTCCTGTTCCTCTTTAATAACATTAGTCAGAAGTGAGCTGTCTGGTGCCTGCATCTTCCCCGTTAGCATGAGCTGCTGATGCAGAGTTGGCCAGATTGGTTAATTGCACCCCTGACTTTTAAAGGTCAAGTTTTATGGAGTCTAATAACGCTCCAAAGTTTTCCAAAACAAGGTAGATTGGAAAGAAGAGTCTGGATTCCTCTGTGATGCTGCTTGTTGAGGCATGGGATAGCTCAACATCTGCAGCTCCCCAACAGGGCAGCTGGGAGAATGGGAACTTCCAAGGGCAGCTGCAGCTCTGAGCCTGAGCAGCTGGCACGGTGCAGAGTGTGCTCACTGCTGGGGGCATGCACTAGAAGAAAGAGGACAGAGCACTGGAAAAGGTTATCTCAAAGAAAGCTGTAAAACAAGTCACTACTCAGCTGATTTGCCTTTATGGAAGGGATTGCATAATATCCTAGAAATGCTTCATCTTTAGCTTATCCTGATAAGACAGCTGAATGGTTGCTCCAGCAGTATCAGCTGGGGCAGAAAATTGAGAAACCTGAAAAACATCATGAGAAGAGTATAGTATTTCAGCAGAGGATGCAGTAACTCAGCTTTGTGCCTGATCTACCTGTCCCTGTCATGCAGGGAGTGATCTGGTGAAGAGGACAATTAACTATAATCTACAATTTTCATGCTTTATTCAAGCTAGTAGCTACTGTATCTGAAAAGCAATAATCGGTTTAAGCCTCCTTTATAGGAGAGTAACCAACAGTCCTAAATACAAGCACCTCTCTCCTGGCAGAAGGGAGGAATCTGAGGAAGCTGCTGCCCTTCTCCTCTCTGCAGGATACCTGGAGGCTGGGAACACCTGGGAAGGAAGGGTGATCCTCAGCTAGGGCACTCCTCCTTTCCACCATACAGTTCCTTTATCTCCTTATGCAAGCACCTGAAAAGTGTTAAGCCTGTAAGTCCTAGAAATCCCCAGTCTTCCCACTGTTCCTAATTCATCCTGCCTTGAGCCAGGTTGTCTTCACTCTACCAGCAACAGAACAGGGGAAGTCAGAAGGGGCATCAAAAAAACTCCTGCTCTGCTTCTTACAAAGGAAGACAAGTCAGCCTATTTAATAACAGCTGGGACTTCCTCTTTTCCTCTTGGCAGACTGCCTTGTTTAAAGTCTTCTATTTGCCACTCCACAACTGAGTTTATACAAGATGAGTGGGGTAGATACATATTTTTTGTGTGTGTGTCTTTCTGTGGATGTCAATTTTCTAATGTTGTTTTTCAAGTAAAACACTGCAAAATGCTTGAACAATTCCTTGTATTTTTTTGCATATTTTCCTTCATCCTTTTCCACTTGTACTCACTGTTCTTCTGAAGACTTTTTTTTCTTTTTGGCTGGTTTATTTATTTACTTATTGCATGTGCTTATTTTCAACTGATTTGCATGTAGATGATGTTCAGTTTGGATAAGGAGATGTTTACAAACTGATATTAAAACACTCTGCTTGTTTATAAAAAACAGTAATTGAGTAAACGCTAGTTATTAGATGCATATTTGCTTTGCTTTTACTTGTTTTCCACAAAGAAAGGGGTGTTTGTTCTATAGTTAACAGCATTTAGGATATTCATTAAAAAGCTCTATATTTTTCTAGAGAAGACAAACCAATGAATGTTTCTGCAAGAATGAAACTTATGAAGTAGCTTATGTTTTCACAGTATTACTGCCTCCCTGATTATTAATCTCCTTCTATATTTATACATTTATTAGCTGGATAGTACTCATGCACTGAGCTATTGCCCTTTTTTGTTGCTTATTCTCCAGATCTATCTACTATTCTTGTTTTGTCGAATAACATGACCTAATAGAAGGAAGGCTAGCATAGATTTCAGATACTGAAACAACTTTTGTACTCTTACACCAGTATGAACTTCCATGCACCAAACACAAGCCAGGTAATGCCGTTTGTTATAACCATACCATGTTACAACTTACATCCAACATCCAACCCAGGTTGGATATTAGAAAACATTTATTCTCTCAAAGAGTGGTCGTGCACTGGCATAGACTGCCCAGGGAGGTGGTGGAGTTACCATCCCTGGAGGTTTTCCAGAATCATGTGGATGTGGCACAGAGGGATGTGGTCAGTGGGGATGGGCTGGAGGTTGGACTAGATGTTCTTAGTGGTCTTTTCCAATCTTAATGATTTTATGGTTCTGTTAACTCATGCCTACTCTGTAATTCAATGTGGATTTGAAGCAGTTCACTTTTAGTGTTACTGTGTCCATGTTACCTTCCTTCAGCTATTGCCTTGATCTTATACAAGCTAGGTTTTGAATTCTTATTTCCTGTTTATGCATCAAATATCCATCAAAACACTTTAGTCTGTCCTGCTAATTTATTATGGTTAAATAAGTGGTTATGTTTCCTGTTTTCAAATCACTGCATTTGAACACAGCTTCTATTCATGTTATGTTTTAAGCAATAAAACCAAGTCAATGCATAAATATTTGATATCTTCTCTTACACAACTCTGTTTTCACCTTCAGTTTACAGGGGACATCTTCACTAGAAGAACACGTTACACCATTTTATGATAAACGGAAGTATACAGATACAGCTGCTGGGAGCCACCCTGCAGCTTTAACTTGTAAAGAAATCTCCAGTTCTGGATTCCATTAAGTAATGCTGTTTGTGATGTCTTCTCTATAGGCTGAAGTTATTCAGCAAAGCCTTTATTATCTATATATTTTTTTTTTCATAAGACTTAAAGAATACTGCATTCATTAAGTATAATGCTATGATGAAAACTGCACTCAGATTTGCACTGAATACCGTCATCTCTTTTTCACCCCAGGGATGGGGCATCCACAATCTCCTTGGGCAACCTGTTCCAGTGTGTCACCACCCTCTGGGTGAAAAACTTCCTCCTAATGTCTAACCTAAACCTCCCCTTGTCTCAGTTTAAAACCATTCCCCCCTTGTCCTATCAGTATACACCCTTGTAAACAGCTGTCCCCTCCCCTGTTTATACACTCCTTTCAAATACTGGAAGGCCACAATGAGGCCTCTCCAGAGCTTTCTCTTCTCCAAGCTAAACAAGGCCAGTTCCTTCAATCTTTCTTCATAGGAGAGGAGCTCCAGCCCTCTGAGCATCTTAGTGGCCCTCCTCTGGACCCGTTCCAAGAGCTCTGTGTCTTTTTGTGCTGGAGGCCCCAGGCCTGGATGTGGTACTCCAGATGGGGTCTCACAAGAGCTGAGCAGAGGGGGAAAATCACCTCCCTCTCCCTGCTGGCCACTTCTCTTTTAATGCAGCCCAGAGCACAGTTGGCCTTCTGGACTGCAAGCGCACATTGCTGATAGTGCACTTTCCTGGCAGACAGGCCTCTTGAGATTCTGTTTTCATTTGTGCATCAAGATATTTCTGCACATGCAACCACAGTCTTGAGCTATGCTGGCACTAGCAGTCAGAAGAAAACAACACACAATGAATGGCACATTCTCTACAAAAGCACAGTAGTTTGACAAGCTTTTCTAGCACTGCAGAAGTTCAGAGCAGGGACCGGTTAGATTAAATGTTCCCTCTACCAGCCATCAAATTATTCTCTTCACATTAGCATTCATCTAATGCAACAAACACTGCAAGATGTATGAGAAGAAGAGGACAGGTAGGTAAAAAATAGGAGGTTCATGCCTGTGCCTGCAATGGTATAGCTAAAAGTTTGAAGTATATCTTTCTATATTTTCCCTTTACTTAAAACCTACCTAGATATACCTTTGAGTCACATGCACATTTTTTTCTTATCCAATTTGAAGTCACACATATATATGTGCATTTGGATAACGTTAGTGCAACTACAATGAATGGGGTAAACTTTTTATGCGGATCAGATGTGACTGAAGCTATGACATGACTCTGAGCATCATTTGTGGTTTCACTGTAGTCCATTGAGTTCAGCTGAATCCTGCTGATTTACACCAGCTGAACGTTTGGCTAGAAACACATTGCTAGAAATGAAGAACTTGTGCTGCTAACATTCTTTAGATAGAACAAGAATTTGCAAGGGGTGGTGGTGGAAGGTATGATGAGGTTTGAAGTGGCTGTTGTCTCAACTCAGAGAAAGGGAAAGAGTTATTCTATGGGAAGTGCATTACCAGATATCCAGCGTAATTTTCAGATGAGGTGTGTTCAAAGATCTCTCCAGATTTGGATGTTTATAGTATCCAGTTCTTTTAGGAGTCAGGTTGAGAGTAAATACATACTTGGTCTTGTAAATTCTGGCTTGTTTGGTTTACTTGTCTTCTAGCACCTAAAATTACCAGTGACTCACCAGTATAGTTCTCCAGGTTATATTTTATGCTATAGACTCTGATCTCTTATTAGACATGGATTAGATATTACTGACAGCGTGAGCCCAGCATGTCTATTCATGATAGAACAGACCTTAGGCTTCTTGACAATGCTCCTCTAACAGTATAAATCAGGAGTCTTTCATAAAGCTCTCTAACATCCTATCACCTATAATTATGAATGTTTACTGAATATTGTAAACCACTTTGAAAAAGAAAAGGATGTGATGATCTTCTGTGGATGTGCAATAAGGACGTTAGGCAGCTGCTGTTTGGAGTATTATTTCTTTTTATTTTTCTCTAAATTATATGTACTGGCTATTAATCTTTCCAGAGTGATGTTGTAACACTGAAAGATGAAATATGAAGCACTGACTAGATGTTACCTTCCCCTTCATAATTACACGCTCTCTCTTCCTCCTCAACTGCCATTAAATTTTATTTCGCACTCTGTAGACTCTGGTGTGAATTCTGCTCTTCTGTAGTGCATTAAAGATTCGGTAGTGAAAAAAATACAGTTTTTCTTTTTTAAAAAATTTAATCAATTATTAAGTACAGCGTGGCTGAAGCCGTCAAGCATTCAGTCTTTAGAAAATGGTTTCAAACTAAAAAAGGGGAGATTTACATTGGACATAAGGAAGAAACATTTTACAGTAAGGGCAGTGAAGCCCTGGAGCAGATTGCCCAGAGAAATGGTGGATGCCCCACTCAGGGTCAGGCTGGATGGGGCTCTGAGCAACCTGATATACCTGTGGGTGTCCCTGTTCACTACCAGGGCGTTGGATCAGATGGCCTTTAAGGGTCCCATCCTGTTCAGATGATTCTATGATTCTGTGGTTTAGGAATAATGGTGAGGATGAGCTGTGCAGTTTAATTTTATTACAGTAGTTCCTGTGTTAGATCTGTCTATTGTACTCATTTAAAAATATTTTTAACAAACCTAAGGCACAAGTGGATATTTCTCTTCAAATATAGGAAGATTTGAAGAGGATGAAATCTCTGTCCATCTTTATAGATCTGATGGTTCTCCTGCTATCAGCTCTAGCTGCCCTTAAAGCACAGATTATAGTTAGAAACTGAAGGTGAAAATGCTGCTACACTGCAGGAAATTGAACACAAGTAAAAGCTGCCTTGATGGCATTAGTGGGAGTAGGATACTGTATTCTTGAGCAACAGAGCTTCAGGGTTTGCTGGAAAGTTACTCCTATTTCTGTTGCATGCTCCAGATGTCAAGAGAGCATGCGCAAATCATTCAGGCTGAGAGTTTCTGCTTCTGTCGCCTGGTCCAGAGAGCTGAACAATGCAAAGAAGGAGCCTGTAGGGAGACATCCCAGTCAGAGCTGGAGCCAAGCGTAAGGCAGCTCTGCAGAATTGAAGGAATTGATGGAGCTTGACATTTTAATTGTCTTTGTTTGCAGGGCTAAATTAGGTTATGAAGAACAATGATCAGTGGCTGCGATTAAAAGTTTGAAATGTGCCATGAATCCTGAGACTAGCAGATTGTGACTGCATGCTCTAAGTGCTAGGTTTGAAGTGGCTGTTAGCAAATAGGGGCCAAGAAAACAAGAGAAACTGTCAAAGCCAAATGAAAATGCTTTTCCTCCCGCGCATTGCCCCCTGAAGCGTTATTGTGTTAGAACTTGGTTTCCAAAGTTACCACTAATTTGTGAACTTGCAGGATTTTAATTTTGCTCTAAATGGAACTGTCAATGTACCTTTAACGCTGGAGTCCCTGGTGCCACTTATGTAATGATATCTCTGTGCTGAATTTGACTTGCACTACAGCAGCAAATAATTTCAGTGGAAATCACATGAGTGTAAAGGATGCACGTGTCCTTGAACTCTTTCTAGCTCTGCTATGGCTAAACCTGTTTTGCTAAAAATCTCCAGCATGATGCAGCCCCCTTCTTCTTAAATTCATTTTCCTCCACCAGGAAAAAATACGTAATGCCCAAGTAACCTTGAGCTCAGATAAACAGCAAGTGTTATTATAGTGCAAACCTCCCAATGGTTTTACTGCCCCCTTGAAACACAATTGCTATAGAAGCATCTGTGGGAAACTGTACTAAAACTGTCCCCTTGAATGTATTAATTAGAATCTGTCCAACATATTTTGACTGGAAACAGTTCATGACAAGGTGAATATATTTTTGGCCTCAAGAGGATTCTAAGACAAGAACAGCAACAAAAATTAGTCAATACTTGGTATATATTTTTGTTTCTAAAGTTACATAGCAGGGACTCAGCAGGGACTACTCTTGATACTGGCTAGAAGGTCTACCTTGTCACTTGAAATTCTTAAATTCTTTATAGTGGGTTGCAGGCTTGGGTTGTTTGGGCCTGAGTGTTTAATATCTAGAGACTTGCCTTCATCAACCACTCATGAATGTGGCTTTCTGTTGAGCAATTAAACTTCTGATATTTATGGCTCCACACTGTTGTAGGATGAATGAGTCACGTATTTACTTAGGAGACAAGACACAGGGGACCTGTTGCACAGCAAACAACCACCCCTATAAGTTCTGAAGCACTTACAGGCTATAAAGCACTAGCTTAATGATGCTGTTCCTCCTAAGTAATGTCAAAAATATCTTTTCTACTTAAATACAGCCTCTGATGGTACCAAAATAATACCTGAGAAAGTCAAAGAGACCTGTAGACAGGGACAGAGTGAGGAAAATAAGCTGGTTAGTTGTCACAATTCAGTATCCCACTATATTGACATGTATTCTAGACCTTGAACTGGACTTGAACACCGATTTGTCTGTGTCAGAAATAGTCTAAAAGTGTACAAAACAGGAAAAGCTGAAGGCACAGAGATGCACTGTTTCTGCTCTACTTTGTGGCAACTGAAGGGAGGCAATTAATCTGTCAGGAAAACTGCTGCTTTGGAAATGTTTAGATTAAAAGAAGCAGTGCTGTTGGCTCTATAATTTGGTGACCAGTGCCACTTAACTTCCTAGGCTCACTGCTTTGCTGTCTACAAAAAAGAGTAGGAGAGACCCCAAGGGCTCCATTCTGTTGACTGAATGTAAAGTGGCATTGGATATTCACTGTGGTACCTCAAGTGTCTCTGGCTGCCCTATGCATGGGTATTTAATGGGTTCTGTCTCATACCTAACAGTGTCTCTTAGGGCTTTCTCAGGTGGCACCAGGGGACTTTGCTTAAGTAGCTTTGTAGAGCTTTGGCTGGGTGTGAAGAACATACAGACCTCGCAAGTAAGCATGAAAAAAACAAGTATGTTAAATCTATCTTTCTGCTTGAGCTCTGCCTTTAGTCTCTCAACATCTCTCCCACAGGAAACCTAACATGGAACTCGCAATTAAATTCACACCCAAAGGAAGCTGAACAGCTTGGGAATAACTACAGCCTAATAATAACACTCAAATGATCCCATGAGGGAGATGATGTAATAGGAGGCCACTGGGGTTCTTACTTTTTTTCCTGCTTTCCATAAGAATATGAGTCTCTTCCCACTAATATCTTTGATTTGCATCCCTAAGGGTTCCTCCTTACAGAAATGCAAATGACAAGCGAGTCAGAGCCCACATAGGAGAATACTCACCTTTGACATTAGTAGTGTTACAGATTCAAAATTCTACTGCATGAGCCAAACCTAAACCATTTCTGTGGATGCTGCTATAGGAAAGTTTGTATGCCACCAGATATTATAGATTGTCCCAAGCTGATGTTATAACCTTGTTCGGTTTCTGAGAAGTCAACACCCACAGTTTGTTTGTCTCAGCTTAAATTGCTCAGAGACAAAACAATTTTCATTAACACAGCTCTTTGAGCAACTAGTTGGATAGAAATGTTGGTGTGAAAAATGACAGTGTTGGTGTGTTGAGGCCATTTGTTATCTCTGACTGAGATGGAAGGGCATGCACTCTCAGAACAAGGTTATCCTGTCACAGGATTAGTGGAAAAGTTGAGGAGACAGTAAAAGATAAGCCCAATTATTAAAGATTTGACAAATGGTGGATGGCAAAATTGCATGTCGTTGCTCTTTGCTTTGTTTAGTAGGAAATATATAGACAGTTTTTCCTTTGGTAAAAGAAGACCAAACATAACAAGCCAACCCCCAGCTAGCCTCTGTCTTACAGGAAATAAAAGAATTGCTAACTCTGATTCTGCACATACAATCTTTCCCTCCTCAGTGCTTGGTTACAATCCTTCTTTGTGTAAAATGAATGAATCTAGTGCCTGGAAAGACCCTGATGAAAATAACATACACACTCTTGTACTGGTGAGATCAAACAGAAACCTTTGCTGCAAGAGATCAGTATCAACATTTGTGACACTACATAAACCACAGTACAGAAAGACAATTCCTACCCCTTAAAATAGACATTGATATAAAGCAGAGCGGGTCAGATGGGGAACAGGAATAACTGTACAAATACTTCAGGGTTATCCCAACTGTTAGTTGATTCCAGTACTGTTCATTCATACTAGCACACTAATAGTTTAGTGAGAGAGAGGAAAAGCCACATGGTACAAAAGCTTCAGTATTTTGTAATTACTTTAGAACTGGATTAAACTTTGTGCAAGAAGTAGAGAACTTCACCTCTGTTTCTATACAAATCAGGAGATTAGATTAGTTTTTGTGATCCCTAAGCAAAACTGTGTTCTTGCTTGTGCTACAGATTTTTACCCTGGGCAACCAGATTTTAGCGTTCACTTTAATTCAGTTAAGTAAGTCCCTGTTCATGTCTGATTAAAAAAAAAAAATAATAAAAAAATTCAACCAAACCAAAAAGAGACCAACATTCTGATAAATTCCCGTGCCTCACGGACAAGTAAAACATCACAATCAGTTTCCATTATTCTCATAATTTTCCATCTGACCACTATGTATAAACTTGTTTTAATTGTCTGAGGTAGGAGTGATTGAGGAAGTCAAGTATTTGGTCATTCTGTGCTCAGTGTTTACATTTATTTTTGCCTAAATTTTATTTGGAGCCTCCTGCCAAAGATGCTCTTATGTTCTAGACTAGTTGAGGCTTCGTGCTTCTAGTCAATATATGCTCACAGTTAGTGTGTGCCACATCATAACTCCATCAGTAATCACTGAGATAGTGCTTGCTGCTTCTGGTAGCTCCAATGGCACTGCCTGTATTTACACCCTTATTCTGTATCATCGTCTGTTTGGATCTGTGTCTTTCGTTTGAGGCACCTGTCAAATCTTCAGTTTCCTCTTGCAACAGTGGTTCTTAGGTCTGTCTGTCTTTCCATTGAGTACCCAGTCTTAGAGACTGAAAGAAAGGGATCTTTTTTATCAGAGCTTAAATTGTGCAAAAAATAAGCTGCCTTCATTCTGAGAGAAAGACCTTTGAAAAGGTTAGAAAAACGTGGTTAGTGAATACAATTAGAGGGAGTGCAGGATGAAGCTCAAAGGAGGTGAAATATTCTGTGCTTTTATTCCTTTCAGTCACTTGTGACCTTTTTATTTACAAATGCTATTTTGCCACCAGCCTATCAGTAACAACAGCCTTCCTTTCAGAAATATGCCATAGTTTTTGTCACTGTTGTTTGTGATCGCATAATAGCCTAGAGCAAGTATCCAGCCTGTGTAATTTGACATAACTCTATGGAAGTCACTGAATGCTTCTCTGAGGAGAGGATAAAATGCAAAGTCTATGCGTATCTGTTTTCATAGGAGCATATTTTCAGTTTAATGAATTTCAAAAATACATTTGTGACTCCAAAAAAATGGTTTTGCCTCCCCTGTCTCCCCAGATGCTGTAAAGGCACTTGCCTTTGACTGAAGAAACTCCTGAGCAATTCCAGTCTCAAAGACTTTCTTATTTATTTCTTATATAAGTTACGAAGAACCAGAAACAGCCATGTAGGTAGAACAGAATGCCTCTTTCATGCAGGCTGTATGTATGACAGTTGTGATTTCATGAGCTGCGGCCAAAACCAGGAAATAGGTAGATCAGATTTCTCATGCTGTTAGGGCAGTTGATATTACCTCGGGGAGAAAATTATTGCCTTCAAATTTGTTATAATACAGTGAGCACAAACATTTTAAAAGAGCCTTCTACTGCATCCCCTTCTGAATCTCACAAACCAGCACGGGATCTTTCTGGACCTGAGGGAACTGGTAGACTGTTCTCCCACAGGCCTGGCACAGCAGTGCCACACATGCTCCAACTTGCAGTGTGCTGCTGCTGCATGGCACAGCCAAGGCCGCGGTCTTACCATCAAAAATGGCTCAAGCACAGTCACAGTGGTGGCCTGATAGCCTTCCATGTCAGCATTTCAAGAATTAAATGAGGCTTCAGGCTGGAAGGAAATGGTTTGCAACTGAGCTGAAGCTTCGTCCTGCAGCTGACGGACCTCGGGATGGAGGTGGTGCACTGAGACAGTACTGCTGAGATGTCTCTAATCCTACTGCTCGTTGTGGCTGCTCTTCCTTGAGGTACGTTTGCTCAAATGAACTGATTGTGCCAGGCAACCTGGAGAAGGCACATCAATCTCTTCGTTCCAATCAACAGCACAGATTCCAGTTGGATCAAGTTAGTATGTAATATAGGCGGCAGACCCATCTCTACAAGCTGTAATGAGTCTCAAGTATCCTGGCTTACCTCCAAATACATTTGGATGGGAAAAAACTTTTGACCAGCAGCCATGTGGAATAGATCTGAACCAAAGATGAAAATGAACATAATCTTGTTACTGCTTTCCCACATACCAGTCATTAGTTCCTAGCAGAAACTTTTCAGCTTACTTTTAGCTGAAAGCCAGACAAGAGACAAAATAGAGCAAGTCATGCCTGCTGTCACTTGAAATGCTTCCTCCAGGGAATCAGAAGTACATTTAGTAGATCCTCTAAGATATTCTTTACAAACATTTTGTTGATTTCCCAGTTAGAAGAAAAATACACCAAATATGAAATCCATTTCGTTCTATGCAGATGATATATATAAGCAACCCTCAGGGGCATCATGAGATACACAATGGAGACGCATTTGTATGAAAATTACTTTCCATATTTTCAAATATCATCATACTTTTTTATCATTAAGTTCCTACAATTTTACACTAGTGTATCCCCACTTTGATAATGTTCCCTCATCCATTTTTCCTTCACAAGTACTGTTTTTTTCCAGTGGATCTCCTTTCATACACACTGGCAAGCATGAAGATATGTTATAGTTTTACTCTCCTTCTATTACCTATCATTTATCATACAGAATATGGGCAGAATCTGGCCTACAGTGTTCTGTGCTCAGAAAACGCACATTTTTAATTCATTTCAGCCAAGTCAATTCATTTTTCAGCTCTATCTCATGTCAAGTTGCATCATTTGTATCTGAGAAGAACAATGTGCTTTGAAGGCTGCAGTTACCATTCTTTCTATTCCGTTTTAAAAGCAAATGAACAAACAAGCAAAAAACCTCGCAGCACCAAAAAAGGCAGGTTTATTCAGGTGTTAATGGGAAGCAGAACCTGAGATGACCGTGGTGGACAATGACAAATGTGTTTTTTGTTTTTTTTAAAGAAGTGAGCACCCAGGCAGCATGTACTACTTGAAAGATGCTCTGCCTTCATATGAATCCACAGCTGATCACCCTTACACATGTTTTCTCCATGCCTGGGAGTTTTCACTACTCTTGAAAATGCCTTCACAGTACAAAAGTATGCTTAGTCCCAAATGTTGCTGTTAACTTGTCTGGCCTCCGTATAGGACGGGAGAGGTAATCCATCAAACAGAAGGCAGAGCATTTCCCTCATTTCCCTGTTCTGCCATCACTAGTGTGCAGTAAAATGCAAATGAAAAAATATAAATACTAATGTTACCACTGTCTTCACTATCTCACATTTTTGATGTAAAATGAATAAATATTTATGAATAGTTAGTAGCACAATCTGAAGGTGGGACAGTGATCTCTGACCTTAGACACCTTTTATCTTTGCATTTGCAATATTGTGGGAGAGGACAATGGCATCTCTCTGACTTCATTTCCCAATTTCCTAAGTGCAAAATTGTGAGAATACAAGAAAAGCTGTTCAGAGCAGCAGCTGTGGAGCAAGATAAACAGCATGAGAACCAAGGACACCTCTAGAAGGAGAAGAAGGGACTCACAGCTCTGACTGGATATGCGCCTGCATGGACAGTTGAAAAGTGTTTTGTTGACATGTAAAGGTGGTTGGGAAAGTTGTAAGGGCAGATGGGAAAGCTAGAAAACAAAAACTTGTGAAGGTATATAAGGGATGTGAGAACTTGTAATAAACGATTTGGATCATTCACATCTGAGTCCGTGCCTCAAACACTGCACAAAATGTTGTGAGTTGTTTATTACTTAGTGGTAAAGCACTTGCAGGGCTTTAGGCCTGCAGGCATCCATATGGCCTTTCAACAGCTGCTGGAAATGCGTCAAGGAGCAGAATTTGGCTAAATGAGGTTTCCCAGATAAGTGAGTGGAAGCGGGTTCTCTGCCCTGGTTAAATGTCAGGGCAGGGGTGATATATCATTACACTTCTGAAATGTTCAATAAAAAGGTGATTCTCTGTCTTCTACAATATTTATTATTATACAATATCTCTTCCACCAGTGACTCATCTATCTTCCCTGGTTTCACTAAAGGAAAATTCCAGGAAGATGAGCTTTGTGGTTTTTTAAGCAATGACAGACTCTGACCTACAGAATTGTTTTTCCCCTTATCTTTTAATACCATATATTGTTACAAGACTTTAATCTAGGAATAATTATGGACTTGAAAGTTGTGTAGACCATTTATAAGAATCAGCGCTAATTCAGAAAGAAACAAGACATGCTGCTTTCACTACCAACACAGTGGAATGAGGATGAGCTTCTCTGCTAGCCCAAAGCTCCATTTAAGCTAAAGACTGATTTATGCTTGCTCTGAACTTGGCCTTGCTTTCTTACAGTATCCTGCATGGGCTATAAATCAGAACTCCTTAAAAAAGGGGGTTCTAAAAAACAAACAAGAAACTCAATTTTTCACAGTATTTTTGCCTTCCACCCCCAAAATGTTGGGGAACATTTCTGTGTTTTTTCTGCAACAGAAGACATGAAAAATGGAGGTGTGTTGGTCCTCGGTTATTTTTCTTTGCTTATTTTAATTACGTTGCAGAACAACTGAAAGTTTTACCTAATAGGAGTATGTTCATTATGTTCATTTTCCATTACGAAGTAAAATATTTTCATTTTCAAACTGCCATAAAAGAAAAACAAACCAGCAGGAGAATTACAAATACGAACAGTCATGTTATTTCCTGAGGCTTCCCTTAAGACCCAATTATTACTTTCTTAAACTCACTCGATTAATAATACCTTCTAAGATGTCTTGGAAGCTTCCTACTTTCAACAGGATTAACTACTGCTTTTGGCAATGTAGCTTTCAATTCCTGCCATACTCTCACTTGCTTAAAGCTTATCAATGTGTTCTAAAATCTCATTGATTTATTCTCTTCAGCCAAATTAGGATAAAATTGCAGCAAGGAGCCTTTTGTTTCCCTGATGTGAGATCACAGCTCATTTTACAGCTGTTAATAAACACTGTCATTGCAGATTAATTGTCTTATCTTTGAGGCCACTGTGTGGTCTCTGTTCCATGCACAGACATGAGGTGCAGTTGTTTCTCTAACATCTTTACCAGCCACTGAAAACAGAAAAGCTTCTGAAATGGCATCTGGCAAGCTGTAACCCTAAATCAATTGTTTATCATTGGATGTGAATATTTTCACGCCTGGCCTCCCACAAGATTCATTTTATTATATTTGGCACAGTGTTGGGAAGGCACAGAAATAAATGAATAGCAAAATACCATTAGCCTGCTTAAGGAAAAACTGCAGAGATTCATACTACAGCTACCCTAATGACTGATAGGCAGAAAATCATGCATGGAGAGAGCCAGCTTACTGAAATCATTAGGTATCATTACCTTATCTCTAATCTAGACAGGTATGATTCCATGTCCAAAGGCCACAATGTCATCTCCACATTCATATCTGTAACTATAAGCTTTTTCCAGTCTGCTCGACTAACCTTTTACTGTGCAGATGGTTACATATTTCCTGCAGTTTAACAATAGAAATATTTGATTTTAAAAAAAATCTGTTTTAACCTCAGTTCTGATGATTTTCTGGACTTCTCAGTTTCTATAGTACAAATGGATACTGCTTGAGTAATGGCAGAATGCTTAAGGGTCTTAGGGAGTGCAGAGTTAGTGGAGTGGTGTTGGAAAACATGGCACTGTTCTTCATCCGTATTGGGATAAGAACAATCCACTGGGCAAACTCTTCCCAGAATCATGCTTGAAGTGGAGCAGAGAAAACCTTTGGATGACCAAGGGACCAGATGTGGGAGCAGAGCATGCACATAAGTTATCTGACAGTACTGATACACTCTGAATAGTTTTCTTTCTTGAGTATGGCCTCCTTATGCATTCAAATATGAGGAGGCATTGTGCATTCTCATCTGGTTTTCTTTTTCACTAACAAGAGGTAAATACTTAAGTTCCTTTGTTTCTTTTCTTTTCCAAAATTCAACACCTTTGTAGCTTCAGAACCAAACAAACATAGTTAAAGAGTTTTTTATTCACTTTTTTTAAAAAATTACTATTATTTACCTCGACACTGACTATGCCCCTAAGGCATTTCTAATCAGTTTTTTCTTTCAGTGCATCGGTTCAGTACTTTTTCAGTTCTCCATGTTTACCCCCTTCTTTGAAAGATGACTCAGATATTACAGTGAGAGTTGTACATTCCTTTCAGGGATATTTAGAAAGATGTTTCGGCTATAAAGATTGTAACCAGATCTCAGTCTGTCTGAAAGCCTTGCTATGTTTGGATCCAATTGCTCTGGTTTATATATATCTCTAGAAATGTTTAGTTATCCTTTAACTGTAAATGATGATATTCATATGCATATTTGCTGTAATTTCTTCTATTATAAGTGATATTTAAAGTTTTGCTTTCAAGGAATTAGGGTAACAATCTCTGAAGCACTTAAATCACTTAAGCACATTGGAACACTTCAGCTATTAAAAACAGTAAATGTCTGCCTCTGCCATAAGGCTGACAAAGTTATGTAGAAAAGCCTGCTGACAAATACTCAAACCCACCATCATTTTTAAATATCAAATCCCCCCCCAAAACACAAAATGCCATAACCTTTGCAGCCTACAAACTTACACCTCAAGGCAAGAAATGCAAGTCTGCCAATTGTGATTTCATTGAAAAATGCTCCTTCTAGTATTTTTTCCTCCTTTTGTGTATATCTCTGATCCAAGCTCTCTTCCTCTCACTGATTAATGGAAAGCTTACTGCAAAGGACACAGTTCTGAATAGGATTCCTAGGACTGCACTCAGTTTAATACAGTCAAATCTTGATGTACCCTGTCCATGCTGTGCAATCCCTGCCTACTTGTTCTGCATCCCATCTTTCACTCTTCTGGCTAATTTGACTTTAATGTAAATGTTTTATCATGATGCTGCTTCCATTGAATTGGAGCCAAGAATGTTCCCACTAAAAGGCCTGGTTCCTATGGCAGGCTTCATCATGAAAGGATCTGCTAAGCAGGAGAGAGTAACTAAAAAAGCAAGAGGAAAAAGTTAACCACGACTCTCTAAATTTACACTTATGTCTTATCAGCTTCAGGTGGAATTATTACTTTGTTTTCTTGACACAACATAATCAAAAGATACTTCTTCCAAGAGCTTCAGGTATATTGTAAATAATACCCATTTAAAACCACAGTAAGCAAATGTCAGCAGTACCCTCTGAAGCCATGGTGCCAGAAATGTTTGAAAAGATCCCTTTTCAACTGCTTCTTAGATTGAAGGTTGGTTAATTAACCTACTGATTTTTGCAGAGTTAACCCAATAGTTTCATGATTCTGCAAAACTGATGTGTTTAACCATTCAACATATTTGGGAAGAGATCAAATGTAGATGAAAACTCCCACTTACTTCAACTTTATTTACTGATGTGTAACGAGACAATTTACAGAACTACTCTATCTTCTCTTATCAGTGCCTCCTAGATCTCCCAAATTGCTAATGGATTCTGTGAAGTGATTCAGATCAACATCTGGTGTTTTGTAAAAAGCAGTGCAGTAACTCATGCCCAGGTATGAACAAATCCTGATTTCTATATCTGAATGCAACAGAGATTTCCCATTGAAATGGATGGAAAGGTTTTGTTTCACTCCCTATTTTTCTCTAGGCATTTAGGACCCATGGATTCAGAAAACAAGAGTTTTCTAATTTCATACTACTCTGCTTTCATGGTGCTGACATTTTGCCTTGTGAACATGTCTGGCGTGAGGCTACTACTGAAGGAATGTCCTGGGCTGTGGCTGCCACCTTGAGCAGCACGATTCTCTGCATTTGTTGCTCCTTCTACCTGCCTGTTCTCTTTCCAAGAGGTTCTGTGTGATGAGACTGTGATGGATGTATCCTCTAGAAGGGTTGGGAGATCCACCCTGACATTCCTCTACAGTAATCTCTCCCAGAGGAACACAAGCAAACAGCACATAGCTTCATGCTGCCACATTTGCAGTGTACTGGGAGCATGATGTTCTAAGCTTTTTGCTCATGTTGCTCATTTGATGGCACACTGTAGAAGGTATAAGCATATGGCTTCGCTAACCTGAATAAATAAATAAATAAAAATAAAAATAAAAGGAAATGGGATATTTCAGATGTTTTATTTTCTAATATGCCAGGTGCACTCTTTCTTTCAGCTTGGTCAGCTCACCCCCATTTCTGGCTGCAGGAGTTTAGTGTGACCCACATTTGAGCTCTTGATTCTCTGAAGGCATTCAGGATACATCCTGTTCTACTGTACTGGCAAGCCCTTGTGTCCCTCTTAAGCAAAGGTATTTGCAAAATGGTATGAAGTGGCTTCTCCTGAAGTAATTCTGTTACAAACAAGAGGAGACAGCAGTGAAACACCAGACTGTGCCAATCACTGTAGCAAAGCATTGCATTTCCATAACCATCTAACTGAACTACATACGTATGTTTATGTCATTACGTTCATGAAATGAACCAGATATATCCCATTATGTTGTATTAGCTCAGTAAAGGAATGGGAACATTGTTACTGAATTATCTGAAACACTACTGTTCCATGCAGTTTCTCTTTAACTACCAGGAAAAGCTCATTCTTACATTTGTTCTACTTTTTAAGCCCGTGCTTTCCATAAAAATGTAGGATATTGAACTGGAAACTGGGAAACAGAAACATAATTAGAGCAACCCTGAGCTTCTAGAAGTTTGGTATGCCAAGGTCAGGGATGGCAATTTTAACTGAAACAACAACAACAACAAAGATGTGCAGTTGTGAATCTCCCATGCCTGAATCTCAGAGTATGCATAGAGACCTAGGTGCATCAAGGACTGTGTATATAACGGGAAATCTGAATAATTATTGTGGTGGACAATTAACCTCCAAAAGAACACTTTAGAGCTATTTACTGTGCAGCTGCAAAAGCACCATGACTAAGTGGTAGTCTAGGAACAGACTAGGAACTGTCTGCTTCCTCTGACAACATTAATTGCAGTTCACATCATCATCACCGTGAAATAGCAGGTTCATTACTTTCCCTCAGAGGTCATCAGAACAGCAGCTTAGAAACTCTGAAAATCAGGTGCATGGGGATTGCTTTTCTGGTTTTCAGTTGTCATTCCTGAAAGCAGAGCCATTTTCTTGAATTATAGACAGAAGAGCCAATCAATTAGAGCAAACTGAGGTTAGAGTGGGCGCTTTAGTCATTCAGTTACAGATGTGTGTCACAGCACATTTAGACGATCTGCTTGTCAAACTCATGAAGATAAATGTGTTAACATCATTCTGTGAATATCTGACATATGCGCAATGGCCAATCCTCATATGCTTTCCTCAATTTTTCTTCAAGCAAAGCACCCCATAAAATCCACAACCACATTGCTACGTGTACATTAAGTACCTTCAGGCTGAGCCAAAGAAAGAATATTTGCCGAGGAATACAAAGGCAGCTTGACTCAGTGTTGATCAGACAACACACAGGTATTCAAGGGATGACAACATTCCTAAAAAGTCTTATTACTGATTTAATTAACAGTACGGTTCTGCACCTTCAAAACAGCATGACAAACACATGGCAATAGCAGAGCAAATATTCTACCTCCTTTTTAACTTGAAGGACGTTTTTAATTTCCTGGGATTTTTCATAATTCTGATATCTTTTGTCATCAAAAAATCAAAGCAATTTGCTATTGATTTGTAGCAATTTGATACAGTGTAATGTCTCCCGCAAATACTGTATTTATTTATTCCTATGTAAAATTTGGAAACAACTTATAAGTGTGGCAATCTTTAATGCATTATTCATGTAGAAAGCCAATATCTTACAAGGGATTCATGACATGAAGAATTAGACTTGGTGATCAGACCCTCTTTCCTGTATCTTCACTACACCATTTAACTCATAAAAGCTTTATTTACTTTGAAGATAATCTAAACTTTTTGGCATTTTATGAACATAAAATTAATGAGACATCCATTTTTTAATACCGACAAGATACCTAGAAGAAGCATTCTATGTTAATAACATTCTTGTTTAGTTTGTAAAATCAAGTTTCATGTACTTAGCATTTAGGTTGCCCACAATACCTTGATTTAATCACTTTCTGCCTGCTATAAAACCTCTAGTTACATGACTGCATTATTTTTTCAAGACCTCTGCCATAGTTGATGTACTTGACAGAAGGTGGAAGGCAGAGTTTTGGTTCTGAAGTTTCTGTATATTGGAGATCAAACTCATTGATTGGAGAAGGTAGAAAAAAGCATGATTAAAATCTGCAGCTGACTGTTAAGCTGTACATGGGGAAAAAAAAGTAGTCTTAACACATTTGATGCTGCAGTAGTGAATATACTTAGTAAAAGTAAGGTCTTGCCAGAGAAAGGTCTTTACTTCCCACCTAAGGGCTCAGCATGGTTACAATCAACAGCTGGTCATAAATTTGCCATCAAAACTGTTCTTCAACACTACTAAATTGACTTTTGATTAAAAATAATTTTATGAAGCATTCCTCCCTATAGCCAGGTTAATTTAATGATAGAAAACTGCATTATAAAACTTCAGTTTTTCAGCTTGCTTTGCTTCAACGAAGAGGATTATCTTTCAGTTTCCACATTAGTCAAGACTTGAACTAACTTACGTTTTGTTGTTTTTTTCTTTGACTCTATTCCACATAATGTGCATCCAAATGAAACACTTCTATACACAGATGGCTTTTTTGTTTGTTTGTTTCCTTCTTTTTTAAAAATAAAAATAAGATAAAATACAGTCCCTAAGAAGCTAATAGAATTATAAAAATCATCCAAGGATCCCATTCTTTGCATCTTCATTGTTTACTGTAGCTGTTATTACACAGCCCTTTGGTGACTGTTAATAACATAACAGCTTTGTTGATCTGATTAGCATTGTGATGTGAGATTTCAGGCTACACTGGATAAACTGTATTAACAGATGCTTTACTCTGTGTGGCTTTTTAGGCTTAAGAGCAGAGAATTATAATTCCCAATGTTACTGGAACAGCCAAACATTTCTCTGTTTATCCTTTTCAAACTGCAAAATACTACATATTCAAAAGTCCTACAAAATGAGATAAGCCTCCTAGCTAAGATTTTTATTTTAAACTTTGTGTGTGTGTGTGTGATTTATCTTTAACAAATCAATATTAAAGGTTAAAAATAGTTTCCTGAAAAAAGATGAACCCAAATGTATTAACACTTTTGTCATGAGACTTTGGCTTCTTTCATATTTTTATATTGCAAAGATCCAGTTCTGAGACTTACATCGAATAAATAAAATAATAACAGCGCATAATGATTAGAAAGGCAGATTCAACAGAAATGATCATTACAGATCTTATAGAATGATACACAAAACATGCCCGATGCAAACAGAAAAAGATACTTGCATTAAAAACCTACAAACTTTTGTGATGATGAACAAAAGAAAAACTCCAGGCAAAGACAGTATAAATGGTGAAAGAATCTGTACTCCTCACTACCTGAGCAATTCCTTTCCATGACTGTTTTTTGCAATTGTGCTGGGATGCCTCAAGAGATAAAATCAAATTTGAACTGATGATACATGTGTCTAGAATCTGTTGCTTCCTATTTTAAGAGTGCTTGTTTAGCAATTACTGGATCAAGTTCTCCCTGAGTTGCACAGATAATTGCAGATGAATATTATTGATTTCTTTGAAATTACTTTGACCTTGACTCAAACAGAAATATGTTCTTTGTCATTCTAAATACAGCGAACAAGTGACAAGAAACTATGACTTTGTTCTAAGACAGGTGGTCCATGGGGCACTTCAGTTTTGGTATATGGGTAGCAGGGATGGAATGGACTCATAAATTAAACACTAAGCTGACTCCTTTATTTAAAAATGTAGTAAAGTACTGATACTATTAAGACAGATATGGTTTTGGGTTTGTCATTTTTTCTTCCCTTGGTGACACAAGCAGGGTGATATCTGCATGTGAACCTTTGAAAAGCAGAAAAATAGCTGTCTTCCTTCAAGTCGTAGAACCACCTTTAACTTGATTTCCTTCTGATGAGGTATTTCAAGACAAGGGAAAGATGCCATTTATTCTCCAAAAATCTGTACAATTAATTAATGCTCAGAATGTGAACACAAGCCTTCCCAGCTGATTGTTATCACAGGGCTTCACAGCTCAAAAGTGGAAGTCTGTCTTTTTAGACTCAGACCCACACTTCTGAGTTTATTCTACAAGGGAAAGTTTGAATAACACTATTTATATCAAAAGGATATATCAAGCAATCATATTTCATTTTGAGAACTTAGTCATTACCCTGTCAATATCAGCAGAGTTCAGTGGGAGTTTCATGTGTTCAAAATTGGTCTTTGTCTTATTTAAGCATTAAGGATTGGTAACAGTAGCATGAACTGCAGGTCTTCTGTAATATTTTAATTTCAAACTTGCCCATATTTTTCTAAACCCTCACTAAATTATTTGCCCTACTGCATCAGATTTGAGATAAGCTAGTAAAATCTCAGTGGCATAAAACTGTTGTGGCAGAGAAGAGAATCTGGTCAGAGACCACCTCTTTCCACATCTTCATTAACTGCTATTTCACAGTAATATGAAAAGCCTATTTCCATGCTCTGAAAGTTATGATATTATACATGTGAAGGGCTGCAGAATGGCTCTGTCCACTTTCAAAGTCTTTCAGACAGACATTTAACCAGAAGACAAGAACACAGAGCTACTTCAAACCCAACAATTCCCCATGTTGTACCATAACAATCCAGATTTTTAAAGTCAGTGGTGAAGCAAAGATATAAATCTCTCTTGGAAATCTCTTCCATGGAAACTGAGGCTGGAAAATTGGAGGGCTCAGACTCTCTCACAGGATTTCACATGCTCCTTGGACCCTGTCAACTCAACATTGCCATGGGAGCAGCTTCCCCCCTGGAATTCTGCTGACTGTTTCTGGTTGACATCAGGAAGTATTGAGGCATGCATGAAAAAAAAAGGTAACATTTTTTCCCCCTGAATCTCAAATAGCTTTCAGAGTTCAAATGCAGTCACAATTATGTGTTGGTTGTAAGTTCTCAATGTCCTCACTACAGATATTTCATTTCTAAAAGCAGGCTGTTAATGTCAAACATTTCCATTATAGCATTCAGAGATTATGAGTTTATTGTAGCAGCTGTAATCTTCGTGTATTTCAAGGGAAATATATTAGGAGACATTTTAAATGTATTTTCCTCTATTAACATAAATCTTGGCATCTTGTGTAATAAAGTCAAATAACAGGGCATAAATTACTCTTTAAGTCTTGAAACAATAAAAAGTCCTAATGGAAAAATAAAATTAAATTAATTTTTCAGGATTAAGTGAGTTGGGAATGCAGTTCCTAGACACCAGGTAGCCTTCTGTCATCAGGGTACGAAAGCTGAGGCACAGCTAAGAGGACACAAAGCTCTTCACCATCAGGTTAAATCTCTCTCTCTCCAGTGTGTGGAAAACTGCTGTCTGGCTGTTTCATGGTGGCTTATACATTCCAATCTTTTTACCCTTTCATGCTATCTTAGGCTAGATTAGATTAGATTATGCTAGATTAAGCTGCTCATGCCTGAGTTCAGTCGTAAGATTGAGCATGTCCAAAGAAGGGCAACGGAGCTGTGAAGGGTCTGGAGCATAGGTCTTATGGGGAACGGCTGCAGAACTGGGAGTGTTCCGTCTGGAGAAGAGGAGCTCAAAGGAGACTCATTGCTCTCTACAACTGCCTGAAAGGAGCTCATGGCAAGGTGGAGGTGGGCCTCTTCTCCCAGGTAGCAGCGACAAGAGGGAGTTGTAGCAAGATGCACCAGGGGAGGTTCAGGTTGGATATTAAGAAAAAATTATTCTCTGAGAGTGGCTGGGCACTGGAATGGGCTGCCCAGGGAGGTGGAGACACTGCTCCTGAAGGCATCTAAGAAGCATTCAGATGTTGTACTAAGGGACATGGCTTAGCCATCAGTATTGGTGGTAGGTGAACAGTTGGGATGATCTAGATGATCTTAGAGGTCTTTTCCTTAACCTTAATGATTCTATGATTCTGTGATTCTATAAACAGCTCCAAAAACTCCCCCAGCCCATAGGCCCCAGTGCACAAGGCAGAGAACATGGACAGTTCAGCTTTACACACGATGGGTTCATAGGTGCCAAAACAGCAACTTGCACACTCAGACAGCTGTCCACAAAACCAGTGGAGAACAAGGTGCACACTGGAATCTCACCTCAGCCCTTCCTTGAAGCTGAACCTCACTGCTTTCTCTGCAGCAATCCCCTGCAGGCCTCACTCAGCCCATCACTATTCCTTCCACCAGGCCACTGACAAATCCCAGAGCTAGGAGGGAGGCCAGGATATCCAGGACAGGGAAATAAGCCATGAAAAGGAGTCACTGTGCACTGACACATTAGTGTGGCTGCATAAGGCAGCTGGCTGCAAGAGCTCTCACACTGGACAGACGTTCAGCAGCTGTCACCAGTGCTAAACACATCTTGGAGAAAAAAATCTGGTAATGTTTTCCTGTCTGACACACATGAAAGCAGATGTTGTTGATGGCATCTGAAGGTGCTGGATGCTCAATTGCTCTGAGTCAGCAATGTCTTTCTGCCCAAGCACAGCTTAACTGGAGGTGCTGGAGCTACTAGGAGGCTGGAAGGTAAGCATGTGTACCCTTAATGGCATACTGTTTAAACTTTGCACAGATGATAGTGCAGATGTTAGGAGAAAACAGAGATGGTAATTGATGATGATTCAGCTAAACATTTTGGTTAATCTCTTCAATTAAAGTCCCCAAACTTGCACTTAATTTATATTTAGTTAGATTATCATGTCTTAAGAAATAATGCAAACTTGTTAAGGACTTATTTATGGAAACTTTATTTCACTGCAGTGAGACTACATATGACCTGTTTTGCATTCAGTTATTTCAGATGATCCGGTATACATGAGACTCTTTTTTTTGCTGCAGGAGATGTTTAGCTGAATGGAATGGGGGCTGGCTTGGGGGAGCTGCAACAGAGAGAACATATGATGGAAATGTGACTGTTGAACATGGTGACAAGTGTGATTATCCTTAGTCCGGTTAGGATTCTATACTCATACCAGCCTTGGGAAAGGTGAAAATCTGGCTCCAGCTCACAAGTGAGTTTTGCCTTCCCATCCAGCTGTGCTGCTCTTCCTTGAACATCCCTTTGCAGACTGGACACTTGGCTTTCCAGAAGCAGCTCATTGCTTAGATTAAAGTGACTTCAGAGAGACTGATCACATAAGACTCTGTCTGCCTAGTGTAAATGCCCCATATTTCTTTTCCTTCTGTTTTCTAGACCTGTGTCCCTGCTAGCTGAATAAATAAGAGCTTATCCCAGGAAAGTGAGACCATAGGAAGGTAATAAAAACAGAACAGGCTGCACAGGTGCCCAACCAATCTGTCTGTCCCAAGATTCTTACCTTGATGCTGACAGAATGCTACAGGCATTTCAAATGTAAGAAGTTTCCCAGTCTACCATTATTTGCCACTGCTTTCTTTGCCCATTCCTCTTCTTTGGTTTGGTGCCTATTTACTGTTTAATTTATTGACTATATGGTTTCAGGATGGAAGTAAGAGATGATAGGGAGATTTCAAAAGAAAGACATTATTTTGGGAAACACTGCGTATGTGCTGAAGTCAATGTAGTAAAGCTCTTGATATAGTAGCAAATTCAGCAATATTTCTTCTGCCAGTGAACAATTCTTGATGCACACATCAAAGCACTCAATCTCCCACTCTTGCAGAACTTTCTCACACTCTTAGAAAGCTGAAAGCTAAAGTGAAAATATAGTTTCAAAGGTTGCACTCTTGCAGTGCCTTAAAGTGATCTATTTTTCACTCTTATTATCTCTTCTTCTTCAGTTGCTCAAGTATATTTTTGAAGTATTTTCTTCCATGCTTAACTTTTTATAAACAGCCAAGTTAGGTCTGCAGTACGTAATGACTGAAACTATAGGAAGCCATTTCATTTTCTACAGTGGGCTTCAGGGAGAACTAGAGTAGGTAGAACTTTACATTTCTCTCACAATATTAATCTTATCAGAAGCTCAAACACAGTATTTTCCCGTATCCTTCCAGGGATAAACAAAGGGAAGGTGAGGCATGAAGGAGTTTTCATAAATTCCTTGGGCCAGAGTTCCTCATTCTCACCTGTGCTATAAAGCCTGAACAGAGCTGAACTCTCAGTGCTTGTTTATATGGCCTTACATTGCCAAAGCTGCACTGCTTCCAACTCTGAAAGTGAGTCAGTGATGGGCAGTGATGTTACCATATCCCTTTATTGAGCATCTTGTGATAGACAGCAAATGGCTCTCAAATGTCAGTGCATTGTATAGTCTGGGTCAGCACCCCATCTTGCTTTTCCACTTGCCCTTGTGCTACTTTGCTGCAAGCTGCTCTATACACTGAACAGCTGCAGTTGCCTTTCAGTCAGAACCACTAACTACCAACAGGGAGGCACTACCTCTGCTTACCTATTTTTTGCTTAGAGTGTTAAAGAAATGGTGAAAGCATTTTATTGAGCTCTGGCTCTTTTGCACTGGCTTTATCAACACACCATTGAAAATAAGAAGCCAGAGATTACCAAACGTATCCCTTTGAAAGTAAGCCATATCATTATTTAATGGGCAAAAGTTTTCCATGATTGCTCAGCCTCTCTCTCCAAAGCAATCTGCTCCAGGGCTCCATCATCCTTGCAGCTTAATATTTGCCTTTAAACACCCCTTACTGCAAATTTAAAGACACTGCTTTTGTTGTACCCACCACTACAGTTTAAATATTGGAGAATTCTACTTGCTGCATTCTTGGGTGTAAGCAGCTCTAAGAAGAGTAGAGGGATTATTTCACTACTCTTATACATGATACTCTAGTTTAAACATACTGTTTAATATTTTCCTCATTTGCCTAAGGCTGACTGACTCATGCTCATCGCTTCTGATTCATTGTAACCCTCAATTCCTTGCTGGGTGAAGCAAGACAGACAACCCCTAGGCTGTGTTCTTGTCATTAATTTCTTCAGCCTATGTATCACATTTTCCACTCTTCTATGTTCTACCACAACATTTTTCTAAAAAGAGATTATTTTTTCCCCTAAGAAGAATAGTCTTTTCAGACACGTCCTCCAACTCATCAGGATCATTCTGAATTACTATTCTGCTTCTAGCACATTTGCTGTCCATGACAGCATGATATCTATATTCTCCCTCGCATCATCAAAATAATCAATTAGTAAACTGCACAGTGGGCATCAGTGGTCAGAAGCTAACAAAAAATCTTTGCATCCCCTGTACTACACTTGCTCATATGAGCTGCCAGAACAAGATCAAGAATGTAACTACAAATTATCCAAACCTCCACTTCTATGAATTCTTGCTACACCCCAGCTTATACCTCATGCTCTCCTTCCTGTAAATGGATCCTCACTGAGACTTCCCTGGTTGTGTGGTCTTCTTATAACTGATTCCTTGCTGAGCTGGGAAGATCTGTTGCTTTATGAACTGACGAAGGCAAACAATCTCAGTTGTTGTAAACAGTCCTTGATCTCGCAGCAAAGCACCACACTACTGAAAACCACTTGTTTCAGAATAAAATGGCAAGCTGTTGCAATTTTCTTTGCTGCTTCAGATTAATTAACAACTGTGACTTGAAGTTTAAAGTTCAAATAACTTCTGCCTTTTTGTTCTTGTGAGCACCCTGGGGAGAGATGCACTCAGTTTTGTCCAGCACCTAGCTTAGCTATATCATATTTTTATTTCTCACTGCTTCTTTTTACCATAGACACAAGCCTGGCTAACACAAAAGAAGGCAAAACCGCTAGCAGAGACTGGGTCAAGAAGACTTACAGTAAGCAAACTTAGTGAAGTTAATGCAAATAAGATTTAGAGAGACTGATAAACATGAGTACATAGTGAGTGAATTAGGCTGAAATGAAACCCTCTTGGAATCTGCAGTGAGTTGTCCTTTGAAGCATCTTGCACCTGAGAAGTTAATTTCTAACTTCTGCCCTTTTGTCATGTCTAGTAAAAACCCATGTTTTGCCTCTTAGAGCAGTGCTATAGTCTCTGTATGTATTGCTAAGTAGGAATTTAGGACTCTTGCTTATAAAGGTGAAGCAAAAATGTAGCTAAACACATGACAAAGACTAAGACATATAAATAAAACACAAGCAAACTGCGGGTTTTTTGTTTGTTTGTTTGTTCCTTTTTGAATTTAAAAACCCAGCTCCATCAACTTGTGAAGAAATGTCATTATTTGGGATGAAATCTAGCTCTTGCTTTTTGTGTCCTTGGACTTGGCAGTATCATTTTGGCTGGTAGCCCAAGACATAGCCAGCTACCCGCACTCTGAGAATCCATTGACTTTGTCAGAATAAGTCTGGGTAATATAGCAATCACCCAAAGCATAACAAAACCAACCCAGAATACCTCAAGATACTATAGTCATTGTATCCATCTGTCTTGCTATTTATAAACAGGTTAGCTGAAGTACTCCACACATTCCTGTTTATTTTTGCAGGTGGCCCTGAACCAAGTAAAAAAACCCAACAAAGTGGCACAGGGTTAAAAAGGGGAGAGTTTGTTTGCTGCGCACAGTGAATCCAGTTGGTTCTTTTTTCCAAAGCCTCAGAAATGATACATGAACTGCAGCAGAGAATTTCTGGAGTTGGTTCAATTCATTTTGACACTCTGGGGAATACTAATTGAGCATTCAATAGCTTCAACACTGCAGGAGTGGGGTAAGCCAATCCAGGGAAAACCATCAGCCATGGGGAAACCAATTTCCTCTCTCAAACTTATTGTTTGAGCAATCCCACGAGATTCTACTTGTTGCTGACACATTCCAGAAATCATTTCATTTTCCTGGTACTTTTTTTTTAAGTCAGCTGAAGCATGCATGAGAGTAAGGCTCAAAAAAGTAAACTTATAAAAGAAGTGTTTGAGAAAAGAACCAAGTTAGGTAAGAATAGGCAAAAATGCCAAGCTTGCTGGTTTCCACTGCCCCTGGAGTGCTGTGCTGTGTGTGTACGTGTGTCTACAAATAACTGTTGTATCTGCAAAAATGTTATTTCCTTGATCAGCCCCTTTGCTCACGTGAAATAAAGTAGCTCTGCTGAAATCAGCAGAATTACTTATTTGTTAGATTGTAGCTGCTTAGGTCACCATAAAACAGAGAGACAGATGGTCCTTGGAACTTGAAGCTACTAGATAAATATTGCTACCCCTCAGCTACAGCTTCTGCTGAAGATGTGATTACACCACACAGGCATGATGTGCCAGAGCAATCCTCGTTCTGCAGCACTGTTTGAGAAACCACAGGAAATGAAAGAACTACATGAGAAATAGGACTCTCTCATTAGAAAAACCTCCCCCCTGATATGGGCTGTATGGCTGTATCTGAAATAAGTGAAGATCCCGGGCAGCCTCAGACTCTGTTCACCGAGCTGCATTAAACCATAGAACACACAGAATGAGCAACAGGCTCCTCCTACGTGCACTGCTTCCCCTTCTATTTGGATGAACTGTTCAACAGAACAACACAGGATTGCCTAATTCTTCTATAAAATGAGTCTCTCAGCAGTTTCAAAGACATGGCTTCACCTCAAAATCTCCGTCTCCTTTCCTGTAGGGAAATTAGTGTCATCTGACAACAAATATTTTGGTGAAACTAATGGCAACACAGCTTTTATATAATCTTCGCACTTCTTGATTAAAAAGTCAGCATTAAAAATTTATTATGTGTTTCTCCACTTCATCAAAACTCTATACTTCAATATTTTAAACCTTGCAAAGTTGTAAGCCAATGGCATCTCATCTGTCATTGGCAGAATACAGCTATGCGAAAACCAACTGTGGTTCTCCTTGTGCAGAAACAGAATGGCAGTAGGTCAGTGTTTCTTGTCTGCTAGGCATTTTCCCTGAAACTTCAACACATGAAGCTGCTCCCGACTTCTTTACAAAGTGTACTAGTACTGCTATCCCTGTTACTCCAGGATCTCATACATTCATTAACTGGTCCTTGCAAGACTCCTTCATTTGATGCCAGATTTTCCAGACTTGAATTTTTGAGTGCTCAACACCAGAATCACAGACAGATTTTTACAAGAGTTCCCACGTAGGTTCTGAAATGCGGATGTCTTCCCGAGTTCCCAACAACCCTCTCAGCAGTGCCTGTTGCCCAGATTGTGTAAGAAACTGATGATCCAAAGCACTAAACCTTTTTTTTTCTTCATATGAATTATTACATACTGTCGCCTAAATGGGAAGTGATTTCCTTGTAAAGTCTGGCTGTCAGGGTGGGAGGCAAGATCATTTGAAAATCTGTATAGCTATTGTAAGGTTAACGCTACTTAGCATAAGAAAAACTGACAGATAAAGTGGGACCCCACTGCAATAGTATATTTGCATAACAGGTGGATGTGAAATCAGGATTCAGGCTTTCAAGCCATGCATTCCTGTCCATGTATGTTCCTACAAAGTGGCACGTAGCATGGTTGGCTTTTAACAGCCTACACGTTCAGCTGCAGCGAGAACCATGTGTCAACAGTTTGTGAGGTGGGCAGTGACTAAACGTAAGTGGTGAAGCCTTCTGCATGATGACAGAGCTGCTGTGTGTGACGTAGCTGATGAGGCAGAATCAAACAAGTTCCTGGAAAGTAGAAATATAGCACTTTTTCTGCCCTCCTCCTACTCAAAGGAGTTGATGAAAATAAAGATGCACCGAGTATCTGTGTCTGCATCTCAGAATCAAAGGAGTCCTGGAATTATTTTCCTTTTCTACACCGATTGCATCTTTTTATAGTTTCTGGGTCACAGCTTGAATACCACGCACTGTGATGCAAATTCAGTCACTGTAGCCCCATGAGCCTGTAATGCACCTGGCTTGCCAAGCGATCCTACTCAGCACAGCAGCCCACGGGACTGAGAAGAATGGGAAGTTCATGCAGCACCAGTAGGCAGTTCCTGCCTTGAGTGAGAAGATATGTGACGTGTTTATAATCCTAAATGACATACAGACAGAAAACAAGATGTGGCAATAGCCCTTAGTGATCCGCACTGTTCACTCACTAGATTGTCCCAGATTTGTTTTGGACTGCACTAGCTAGGTTCTTCCAAGTCTGATGCAAATGGATTTGGCCATGACATTTCAATGCAACCGTATCTCAGTGCTAAGAACAGCTCTTGAGGTCTATTTAGTGTAGCAGAATAGGTACAGACATAGACCTCCAGAAAACTAGCCCTGCTTACAGGTAAAGTTAATTACTCTGAGAATGATTCTGTGGGGGCAGGAGTTCAATTCAAACAAAAGATTTCATAATTGGTTCAGTGCTATGAACACTTGGTAAGACACAGGAGACAAAGCTTATTCTTAAAATATCTTCCAATCCATCTCTATTAGAGTGTAGGCAGAGATGACTTTGAAGGATTCCCATTAAGCTATGAAGATTGAGAAGCACTGGAATTTTTTGCTTCTCCTAAGGGTGGCTTGATTTATGAGTGACCAGAGCAGTATGTCAAAGGCCAAACTTGCAGTTGCACTATGGGCTTACAGTGCAGGCAGGGAGTGGTGGGTGCCATCATCTATAACACAGGGCTGCTGTTTCAAGGTGGGCCCAGAATCTCAAACCCAAAGCAGCAGCACTGCACAGCCTCCCATTAACTCTGATTCTCCTGGCCATATAAGCAGTTCCTTACTCATTCCCTCCCTCCATATGATATCTCACGTTTTTAAAAATACTTCCAATCTGCACATGTTAATGTGCCAGATGGGAATGCTCTGGCATCTCCCTTCTGATTAAACATTTATAAGGTGTTGTATGGCTTCAGAAAGCAACATATTAGGAAACGGGGTGGGTGAAGAGAGGAGCTTTCCTATTTTAATTTCAAGCAGCAACAGCCTGAGTAGAGTGAGTCATAGCCCTTCAAACACAAATCCCAAAGCAAAGAACAAAAATGAAAGCAGTGAAATTTAGATTAGGCAGCTCTAGCTAACAATGCTTTTAATCACTGCGGACCTAGATGGTGAGTGGTTTGCACAATGCCCAGAGAATGGGATGAGATGCCACACACAGGTGTTTCAGGCACAGAGGGAGATAAATTACAGCTATACATCACTACTGGAGCCTAATCCAGCAGGTGATGTAGGGTGTGCTGAGTGCCAAGGGTGTGAGCAACTGTACTGATGGGTTCCCGAATGCCGGACAGCCCTCAGTTCATGTTCATGTCCCCACAGTGAGAGATGCTGTGCAGCTGCAGCAGGAAAGCTGCCTTCTTCACAGCTGGAAGGTTTACAAAGTTTAAGAAAGTGGGAACAGTAATTACCCCTGCACTGAATAAGAAGGGTGGGTGGAGAAGATATTTCTGGTTTTCCTCACACCCCCTCCTAGCAATATCACCAACACGAGTACTCCCATAATGCGCAATATAATGGTAACCCAGCAACCATGTTGAAATAACACTATTTTGTACTTCATGTAAAGAGCGCTACCTGCGCAAAACTCAAAGCCCTTTACAAAGACAACAGTCATAATTACCCTGAGGGATAATTTTGTATGGAAGGAGGCGATTTGTATGGAATACCCACGATGTTTGAGCCAATGAAACAGAAGGCACAGATGTGTATTTTTCCTGAAGTAATTATTTATTTATTTTGGCCAATGGCAGGTTCTAGTATTCTCTCCTAGACTGCTTTGTCATGAAATGAGCCTTTATTACCTGCATGGCAAAATAGAGTAGAAGAGGCAAAATTAAGAAGGCCTCATAAAGAGGCATCATCTTTCATTACATGTTATTTAGAGACCCAGGGCTTTCTTGGTTGATGTGGTCCATAGTACCTTCAAACTAGTCTTCATTTTGCCACTGCAAGATTGCACAGTTAGCCAAGCACACTTTCCTGTTTGCTTAGCTGGAGTCACTGCACTTTAATGTTTATCAGCAGTGCTGAGAAAAAAAAAAAATCCAGCAGTTTTTTGTGGTGGTGGTTTTGCTGCAGCATTTGCTTAATTGTTAGAACTGAAATGTTTGAAAAGGTGCTTTGCTTTTGATAGTTCTTCTTCACAACTCAGGAAGATCTAGGATCAGCCAGCACAAGGGCTGAGTTTCTTGGGCTCTTGGCATGGCACTGCCTCTGGGGAAGAGAGCCAAGGTGTCTGCCCCAGAGTTCTAGTCCCAAGGCTCTTTCTTTTTATAGATAAATTTAAAATATAGCCCTTCTCGGAATAATGCTAGATATTGAATCACTTAAGTTCTCTATTAAGTAACGTTTACGCACATAGAACCATCAACAGAAGTACCTAAACACACAAGAGTCCTGTTTGGAGTATCATCCAACCCAAACTAGCATTACACACGATGAAGCAGTGTGTTTCTAGAGCACCCGTGAAATAGAAGGTCTCCTTTCACTGACTCACTGCCACCCAGACAATCAAGTCTAACTGGAAATGAATGAACCTTGTTATATGTTGTATGTAACCTAGATGCTTCTCACTGGTTTTCCAATCCAAAATCCACTCCAAGTTTTAACAGCCCTGATATTTTTAGATCATCGCCATCTTAAAGATTTGTAACAGTGCTTGGAGTTGGAGGCAATATTACAAGTCCCCATTTTGCAATGGAGAAGGGAGGTTGCCAAAGATCACAGAATGGTTCCAAGGCAGCATGGAGAGAACAGGACAGATGGCCACCCTCACAGGAGAAGAGCTGTATTATTTCTGGCACCTCCACACTGCCAGCCTCTAGTCTGGAAGCTGAAATGACTGTAGAAGCCCTTCATTTTCTGTCCAGAAAAGTCATGCAATGTCTCTTTGTTCTATAAAACAGAATCTGTGCTTTCCTCCAAGAAGGCTGTGTTTCAGGTGTAAGTAAAAAGACTTGCACACATTTTACAGGGCAGGCACAATACAGCGTGCTCTGCTCCGCATGGCAAACAGGCCAAAAGGGAATTATCTTGGCAAAACATTAACATCCTTAACTGTGCAACCTAAACAATCTCCTGCTCCACTCTCCTCAGCTTCAACATTCTTCACAGAGGGAGCACATGAAAAACATAGACACACTAAGAAGTTTCTAATGGATCACTTGGCCCCTGGGGATGTGAACAGCACCAACAATAGGAGCCAACTCAGAACCATGCTGAGAACAGAGCTCCACACCCCCACTGTGTTCCAGCTGTGTCCCATAGGGATACAGAGACTAAATATTTCATTTATCCTGCAGAAGGCACTATAGTGTTTTCTCAGGAGCTGATATTGCTCAATGGCATTTCTCTTGCAGGGTACAGAGAACTTCAGCATCTTAGGCTGTTACCATTTATAGAGTTTCGAGAACTAGTAAAACACTCTGTCTATACATCATCTGTTACCATGGCCTGGAAGCATTTGTTTCCAGATAGATGAACAGCTGTAGTAATGTAGAAGTTGTAGTAAATACACGGTATAGCTATACACAACATTAGAACTGCTATGAAAAGCCAATCAAGCCACATCCATTTCTTTCAAAATTCCCTGCCATCTGCACTCTACACAGTCATCTAATTCTGACAGATCTGACCTGGCAGATCTTCTTTCTCTCAAACTACCTGCCAACTCAGTGCCAGTGAATCTGACCTACAAGCACAAACTCACTTTTGCATCCCTAGGTCTGAATTTATTGCAGCACAGGGTCTACAAATAATTAACTGCAGTCACCTGCAACAAAGACATCTGATTTGAAAGATTATTTCAATCTTCTGAGCTGCGGCTAAATTCAGCAATTGAACATCATTTCCAAAGAGGTTTTCAAATTCTCACATTAATACACTTTTATAAGAAGTATAAGAAATGATAAAATACAGGAAAAGAGTATAAGAAATGATAAAGAACTGTACTACAGTTCTGCTAGTATGGAGGACTGTATTGCTTTTACTCCCAAAATGAATCAACGTGGGAATAACAAGCAACATCTCACCTTGCCCTACTGATTATTGTGAATAAGTCTCAGAAATATTCTTACAAACATTTCCTTCTGCCTTCCCATTCAATAGGTTTTTAGTTCACTCAGACATGAACCTTAATGCTCACTGAATGACATCACTGATGAGGAGTAAATGGCTGCATGTGAGTTCACATGCATGCCAGAGAAAAGTGGAATTCTGCCTGTCCATCTGCAGCTATGCTGTACTAGGCCAACAGATGAGCCACACTCTGTGAATCAACAGTAACAAGACATCAAAACCTTAGAGTATATGTGATTATCATGAATTCTGAATGAAAACTGAGCGAGAGCAAAGTGAGGCAGGAATGCCAAGAAGGCCTATGCCAAAATGGTGGGGGATCTGAAGGAGCCAAAGTCAGGTATGGGACAGAACTGGTCCATGAAGCTGTGGGCAAAGATACTGAGCTGTAAGGAGAGGCTCAAATAACATTGACTAACAAAACACTCAAACTAGCGGACCCAATGAATGTTACAAGACTCAAATACAGAGGGCTTGTGGGTGAACACCCTGGTGTCAGAGTTCTTCTTCTAAGCCACTGCCCTGTTTTCTTCTCTGTTAGTCTAGATGTATGTATTTTACTCAGGAACTCTTTCCAGATAGTCTTCTTCTCTGAGAGTCCTCTCATGCTGGTTTTTGTTTTTGTTCTCTTCATGCTCTGTGTCTCTGTGGCACCTAACAGAATCCAGCCTGGTGTCCCAAGAACAGAAATGGTACACTGGCAGGAACAGTCAACCAAGAGCAGGGACACCTGTGGGATTGAGTTTTTTCAGCTGTAGGTCCCAATGTTAAGGTGAGTCTAAAGAAGTGAGTTTTCAATGCACACATTTCTTCAGCTGAGGCTTTATATCTACTATTGGAACATAATATTCTTCAGATAACAATCTGTTTGTCAGATTTGGCTGGAGTTTGGTAAATAAATCATTAAAAAGAAGAGACAAATGGCAAGATAGAGCAAGACAGCACACTGGAAAAAAAATGTGGTTTCCTTAGGAAAACAAGATCACAAAGACAACAGGAAAAAGAGACATTCAGATTCACGTGATGTTTTCTCATGGTGTGGATCTTCTCTTCTGACAGCTTACACACAACTTTCCAGAAGTACCTCCCCTTACTGTTATTTCCATCCCAATTAGACTTTTGTTTCTTAAGCCATGAAAGTCACACCTCCCAAATTCTTACAAGATAGAATTACAGTCTATGCAATAATGGACCACAGCAAATTAATCTGAGGTAAACACAAAGCATTTTTAAGATACTGTCACAATACTAAATGTTACAGTGAAATGCCCTTGCACGTCAAGAAAAATATTCTACCCTTGATTCTACTAATACTCTCTGTGCTTTTTAAATTGTGCATCATTCCCTTTCACATTTTATTGAGCAAAAACATATCCAAACTCCATATAGTTCTATAGGAATTACCATTCCAAGAAACCCAAGTTCAGTTGTATAGCACCATCTCTGGTATTAGCGCACCTTTGCTTAGGAAAGGTTCATTTAACAACCTGTGGAATTTAAATCATTATGTAAAATAATGAATATCTCTCGTCCCCTCCTACTCCCTAGCTAAGTTGGGTAGGATCAGAAACTTCTACCCCATCACTGTCCTTAGAAGAACACATTCATTGCCCAGGACTATTCCACACACAAATCTCTGAGACTTCTTGGATACTTCTAAATATGTTTCCTTAACGATCTCTGGCTGCTAGTAAAAGAATTCGAACACATAACTGAGGTTTTAATCCTCTAAGAATTTTTAAGAGTCCAGAATCCTCTCATCTCTTTAGTACAAATTTTTTAAGCCAAATCCATCAGCTTTGCAAAATCACTTCTTTTATATATATATATATATATATATAAAAGCTGAGAAACAAAGCTCTTGATCACTCTTTTAACCAGACAATGTAATAATGTAATGATTGAAAAGAGATGTTAGCCACGTTGTTCCGATCAAATTTAGTTTTACTATTACTTTCTATTTTCTTCAGCTGCTTCAGCTAGGTTTGTACCTCCATTACAGATAAGGAACTGGTGAGATGCGTTTTGTGTTTATATGAATCAAATCTCCTAAACCAGTGTCAGTCATTATTATTTACTTTCCAACTTCAGAAGGCAATTATGAAGAGATATTTGAAGTCTTCCCAAACACAATTCATTCTGCTTTGACATTTCCAAAGTTTTAAATCAAATTTACACTTATAAACTTGCTTTGTGGTTTCAGTCTCCAGCACTGTTGAAACAAGCTTTAAAGGATAACAGTGTTTGTTTAAATAGATATTCAATAAATCATGTGTAAGCAGTGACCTCTTCATACTAAGATCATCCACGTAAAAAAAAAACATCTCCAGCTAGGTTATTCCAAGGGGATAAAGATGACAAGTTTCAAGGCCCTTTTCCTAGCTCACCTCTAAATACTGGTAGCAGGTAATGCATTGTGGTACACTGTGATTTATTCTTAAATAAATACACACCTGGCTGCACCATCTGCTTGGCTAAACACTGTTCATTTCTTTCTCGGTAACAAAGGAATCATGTAAACCTAGGCTGAATGTGCTAACCTTTATGAAATACTGTCAAAAAAACCCACAATAATAAAATACGCTGTGAAATGTACCCACGCTACACCTCGTTGATACTCTGAGCAATAGAGATATAGAAAAGACAAATGTCACTAATAAAATGTGGAAATGTACATGATGATACAGCTATATGCCAATCTCAGTCCAAACCTATTTCAGGCTTGTTAAATTCTGCTCTGTGCTATTTTCTTTTTCTTTTTTTTTTTTTTTTTTTTTTTTTTTTTCCTTGAGAATTTCTGTATATTTATGCTCCAGTTTAAGCAGAAGCAAGAAGCCCCACAAATCACATTAGCAAGACTATTCTTGCAAGACTTCCAAACTACTTTAGGATGCTCTGGTATTTTGATAAATTGAGTTGGAAAATAGATTTTTGTTCTATTTTGATCAAGCTATGTGGAACTGTCTGAAATGTTCTTTTACCAGTAAAATTTCTTACACAAGAGAGTAGTTCTGTAATAAGTTTTGATACAAACCATCTCCCTTTAATTTCTTTAGTTTCCAAGAAAGGGTTTCTTGCTGATAAACATAAGCCATCTCCTTCCTAGACAATGCAAAAGGTGAAATGTACTCATATGCAATGGAGCATTTTAAGGCCTTAGCTCTTCATCACAATTGCCAGTATAACAATACATGATATAAACATTTCAGAGGATGTATGGCAATGTTTTTTTACGAGACTTTGTGCTCAGATATCAAATCTGACAAGACAAAGGCAAAGTAGCAACAGAAGGACTATTTAACCTCCATCTTGGAAATGCTACTAAACTCATTCAAATTTTCTTTCTCTCTCCTCTTTTCCTCCCTATTTTTATTATTTTTTTTTCTTTTTCTTCTTCTTTTTTTCTTTTTTAACACATGACCCATTTTTTATATGACATCTGTGCATCAATCTCTCCCAAGTGGGTCTCTTTGCATACACTGGAGCAGGACTTAACCATACAGACTGCAAGACTGTTACATCTGTCTGGAAAAATGAAAAACAGGACAGATGAAATCATGAAGCTCTATGATAAACTGAAACAAAACAATATTCAGTTTTCAGTATGTAACATACTTCTGAAATATGCAGCCCATTGGAAATAATGCTTACTAGGAACAAGCACTCATGTTGCCTGTGTCTGAAGACAAGGTGTCCCAGGGTTTCTACACAAACAGAAAGCATGCCCCTTCACTCAGTTCTACTGAAAGGACACTGATAAGCTCTATCTTTATCAGCACGAGTGTAACTCTCTTAGCTGCTGTGTTTTGACTAGATAATTCATTGGTTACACATACAAAAATATGACATCGTTAGCAACACCAGTATAAAATGTAGCCATAAATCATCAGTATTCATCTTTTACTCACACTACATTTAGATAAATCATTTTCTTCATCAAGAGTGATAAATGTAATCTCAGCCTTAAAACTTTGCACCAACACCACACTGACTACTTGTTAGGCTCTTTCTTGCAGTATGTTGGGATTTACTTGGGAGCGCTGGCTGACTAGCCATGTATATTACTTTCAGTTTCAGAAGCTGGAACTGCACCATCCACTGTTACACACATCAAAGCTATCTGCTCTGCTAACAGCCCCTGACAAATCATTCCATGTTCAGTATGGTGCTATTTACTTCCTATCTATTTCAATGGGCTTAGATATCAAAGTATAATGCAGAAAGCTTCTGGAGCTGAAAGCTTTGCTTTTATATCTACACTGCAACTTGCACTAGCTGGCCTTTGGGTAGCTGTTGTTCCATCACCCTCTCCAACAGGGAGGGTTGGAAGCAGCCCAGGACAAAGCCCTGATGGGAAACAGTCTGTGGCTGAAGAGGAATAGGGGAGCAGGTGAGAGAAATCAGCTGACTGCAGCACTGCCTTTTAATTGCAAGGCCTGAGCTGCTTAGGTCAGAATAACTTTGGAGGTTTTGTTTGTTTAGTGAGTAAAAAAATACTCAGAAATTAATGTGGTGCAGGTCTTTGACAGCAATTTTAAATAATTTATGGCCTGCTAGAAAGTATAATGCCATACATGCTATAAAATTTCAGAGTTCTGTCCTGCATCTGGTGCTTCCACCTTTCCACCTGCTCCTGGAAGGCTGAATAAATCCCACTGCCGCTTTAATCCTTAGATAAGAGGTTAAGTTTTTGGTTTGGTTTGTAAGGATAAATATCTGGTTGTGTACTTGAAGAGGAAGTATCCACACCCCTGAAGCAGGTACAGACTTTTGGAGCTGCTGAGGTGGTAAAAGGCCTGTTTTGTGGGCCAGAGTTTGATTGCCATCCAGAGGGATGGTCTTCTGCTTTGGCTTGAAACAAATATACATTGCAACTACTGCCACAGGGATGCAGGGTTAGAAAAGTGTGAGGGAGTGATCTTACAACAGTAAGACCCCCTATAGGAAACAATGATTTGGTAACTAGATGAGCAAGAGGAACTTTCATGTTTTTCCCTTATTTATATCAACTCCTTTATGATGATGCAAACACACAGGGCAGTTTTTCTGCTCTGCATTTCTTGGGCAGAGAACTACTTGAAAAATTTCCAGCTAATGTTTTTCTTATCTTATTTCTCTGCTGGGAAATGTCAATTTACAGAAATCAACAAGTTCCACGGAATAACGGTGGGGGTTTTTTATTTACTTATTTAACCATATATTTTCACTGCACAAAGAAAGAAAAAAATCAAATGGGTGCTGACAAGGTCAGAGCATGTGCTGATACTTCATTTTGAACTTGAAGGGTTTTAAGACTTTCTCTGTTTAAAGTTTTTTATGTTAAGAAATGAACTGTGATTTTTATTTATTTATTTATTTTTAAAACCGAGAGAATCACTTTATGGGAGACTTTGGGAACTGCATGGAGTTGGAAACAAAGTATATTAAAAATACCAGACCTTATACAAAGTTACAGCCCCTGCTATTGTTGGTGTCATCTTGTAGGTGGAAGAGACTGAAATGGACAAAGGCAGGGCTATGGCAGTATTCAAGAAACCAGTGTGCTGCTGTTATTGATGGGTTTAAAAGAGCTTTGTATCACTTTTCTGTTTCTAAGCCCGAAACTACAAATTCTTGCTAATGCTTCTCATACAGGTGTAGTATACAAGCTGTGGGAGAAGCTGCAGTTCTATTTAAAGCTTCAGTTCGCTGCTGTCTGTTTCAAGTATTAGTATTGGATTACTTACATTTCACTTGTTGTCTTGTAGAGTGGCTTTAATAATTCTTAAACCGTGGTCTGTGAGGCTCATAGTTATGTGAACAACTCTTAATGCTGAAATACATATTTATCCTTTTGATGTGATAAAATACAAAGTATCATATCCATTTTGGTTTTAATTGGCAGTCTCTGCTTGAAAACACTGAGCAAGTTCAAACACTTCAGGTGCTATTTTGTTTTGTTTCTCCCTTGTATTAATGCAAGAGGTTTGATTTGCTGGTGTTTTTTTTGGAAGGGAGCAAGGAGGGGAAGGTGATGATGCTGAGTGTTGTTGCAGAGGAGCGTCTGTTTTGGTTTTTAACCTTGTAAAAATGTGATTTGCTTGTCCTTGAGTACAAAATATGCATGAACATAAAAAATTCCTACAAAACAGAATGCTTTTTCATAATGAAGGCACTTAGATCCTTCTGGGCTAGAAGTGTTTCTTCTTCTGAACTTAGTCTAACTGAGGGCAAGGAATCAATTTTTCAAAAGTAGGGCATTGTTAAATTGAGTTGAAATATCTTTTATACAGGAATTCAATTGCCATACGTGATGTAAATTCAGGCCAGAAAGTTTGGGTCCAGTGGGTGCCTTTTGTCTGGTGATGGAAGAATAGCTCAGTGGGGTTTTGCCTTGAGGTCTGCAGCCAGACTTTACTGTCTGAACCTTGCAGGGAAGCAATTCTTCCCATTCTAAACTGAGGTAAATATCTGAAGGGAACATCTTGTTTAAACAGTGGGGGGCCTTTCACAATCTCACTTTAAAGGCCCCAATCACCACCAAACTGTGGAAATCTCAAGAGCGTAAGAGATGAGGTGAACTCAGTTATTGTATTTCCTAGTCTGGTTATCAAATGTGCATCCATGTGCTTTAGGCCTGTTCCACAGCCCAAGGTGCTTTGTAGTAGTGCATCCCCTACAGTGTTCCCTCACCTGAGGAAGCAGTTCTCCAAAAATCATCATGTGCCCAAAGCTGCATGACAAAACACATGTAAATAAGTAATTTATCATAGGACTCACAATGCAGAAAACTGGGTTTGGGGCCTACAACTCACCAGATGCCAGAGCTGCAGCACTAAAACACCAAGGCAATGCTTCCTTTTTTCCCCTTTTTGGGGGCTGATCAGGCTATGTCACCTGTTCTCTGTGTGCTAGACATAACAGCAAGCAGAGCAAGGCAGTGTCAGAAAACAGAAGCGATGGTGGAAGAACAGGGTTTCCAGCCAGGGCAGGAAATGATGAGCAGGAAGTGAACTACACAGGGGTGGGTAGGCACTCACTTGCAACCTGTCTTTGCAGTGTTTGCGACCAGCATGATCACAGTGTTCGAGTAACTCCAATATAGGGTAGCTGAGATAAGACAGAAGGTAAGAGGTTGAAGGCCTCAATGACTGTGAGGTGAAAGTTTGTGAATGATGCAGCCATTCCTACCTTTGGCTCTGTGTATCTGATGCAAGTGTAGCTGTAGTAACTTAAAAGGGTGCAAATGATATAACACCATGAAAACAGAGACAGTGCCTGGCTGTATTCAATGGAAAGCACTGAGAAACCTTCCTAGGGAGAAAATGTTCTGTACTGAAGGTTTGGGCCTGAACTAGTTAGTAGGGCTTTTTGTTGTTTTTCTAGACGCTTGGCTTGACTCATTTGGAGTGGCCCTTCTCCAAGAAAAATGTTATGCTGTTTCTATGGGATACATAACAACTTTTTTACTTTTTTTCGGGATCTGATAATCCTATTTTCTTGTATGCCAGGGCATCTTACTATGTATTCCTACTATATTTTTGAGCCATGCACATGAACACCCCATGTCTAAAAAATAAGAACAACCTTTTGAGTTTAGTAGCACAAGAATTCTCTGAAGACATAAAGCCTGTCTCAAAAACGCTTTGTTTGTTGGATATATAGGGTTCAGTCAGATGTATGCTAGAGAAAAACACCTAAGGTATAGAACAAAATATAAGGTGGTACCAAAACATCTGAAGGATTAATGACATATTTGCCTTGCTTCTCATACAGTACTCTTTCTCATCAGCTTTAGCTAAGAAACCGGCTGTCTTGATTTTTGTCATCACTGCACATTTCAGAGCCAATCATGGTGGCCTTGGTGACATTTCAGGAAGCAACAATGAAGCATAATTCATAAGGACATAGTCCAGATGTCTAGCTAAAGAAAACTGCCTCATTACCTTGAACCACCTTGGTAAATCTTGATGTAGAACTCTCAAGAAAAACTGTGTAATGGACTGAAGCCCCTTCAAACAGGAAATGGGATCATGCAACACACAAAACAAGCTGCAAGGCTTCACTTCTACTGTTCCACATGTAGACAAGCATTTCATACCATACAAGCAATACCGTAAGCTAATGTTTTATTTCTGAACCCTGATGTGAGAAGTAGAAGATATACAACTTAGGTTCTTGGAGCTGTACTTTGAACAAAGACAAATACCTGGAAGGGAATTCAACTAAATCGTAAAAGATTCAGTTTGAATTCAGAACAAAGGAAATATTTTTTAGAGTAGTCATTGAGCTTGAAGTTAACACTGTCCCTTCTTATGTCCGAATGATTTCCTTGTCTTCTGGGAATGTCAACACAACTCTTTGCAGACATACCTGGCTGTCACTGCAACGAGCAGAAGCAGAATTAATTTTAATAAGCTTAAATTCTGCACGTTTTCCCCACCATACTTATGGATGCAAATCTAGCACATATGCAGGTAGTAATGCAGTAAGGAATATCTTTTTGCCTGCACAACAGATTTCCTTACAGCTTAAGTCAGATGACATACTGACAAAATAACTATCTGGTGCAGGGTATTTATGCAGCATTTGTTACTAGTAGATATTCATGCTTAGAGTAAAAGTAGAGAAACTATTGGACTTGCTCCTTGCTTTGTAGTGACCTGACTAGTTTTGTCCACAGTCTTGGCTCCTGGAATAAGCATTCCTAACTGTCATTGCCTGATGCTCACAGGCAGGCTTTATCTGACAACTTTATTTTCATAGGAAAGAGGCAACAGGTATACAAGTAAGGGCTAATAAGTATCACTGGAATAATTACATTAAGATGTTTCCTCTCAACCATATCATTCTCTGGGACAGAAGGTGCAATGGAGAGCTATTTCAGATGACCGCTTCAGTGCCAATGGGAAAAACACAAGGAGAAAGTTTAAAATGGACTAAGAGAAATAACACTGTCTTTAAATCAACTTGCTGAGTATCCTGCATTCCATCATGAAACAATTCCTAGCCTCCAATATTTTTAAAGCAAGCATGTGAGCCTGCCCCTTGCCATGTAAAGAGCAGGATGTTCTTCTAGTGGAAGCCAACATGCTCAGCTCTTCCCAGAAGGCTCCTGGGCTATTCCTGGGTGAGGAACAGAGTGCCAACTCTGAACATCACTAATCCAACCCTCTGCTCCAAGGCAGCTCCAATGAGCATTACTACATTTGCTTGTGTTCTGGCTTACTAAATCTCATCGTGCTGCTGATTTTGCAGCAAAATAAATAAATAAATAAATAAATGATTGTATTATAGTAGACTGTATAATATCTGGACTGTTCACTAGGGATCCATGGATGCTGATCTGCTCTTTGGCAGAAATGTGTTCAAATAGGGAACACAAGCAAGCTATATCTGAGACTATGGAAATCTTCCTGAATAGAAAGCATTCAGCATCTTTCTCTCCTAGAAAAGTAATGTCAGACAGCATCAAGGTCCATCCTCTGAATTGCACAGAGTTCTTAACTGCATAAGTTCCAGTTAGCTTCTCCATTTGTGGTGCTTGACTAGGTTATTCTTTGGGCTTTAATGCAGTTACCTCAGGTCAGCATATTCCAGCTACAGGTAGGCTGGTGTGTATCTGGGTTTTGGGGGAAAAGGGTCACAAATAAGGTGTTAGGAACTGCAGGAACACTGTGATATGTTCTGTAGGGGATACTAAAAGCACCTGAGTAGTAGCCTTTGGTTGCTCTAAGAAGGAGAAATCAGATCAAAAGGCTCCTTGTATCCTGGTCTCTTCAAGATTCTACCCACAGAACATAATATTTTGGGTGCCCTCGGAACAGACAGGAAATTTGTCTGAGGATAATGCCAGAGATGTACCAACAAGTTGGGAACTGTATTTAAAGGAGCATTTAAAGATAATCCTAGCATTATGGGCAGCAGTGGAGATAGGTAATTTTTTGAATTCAAGAAAATGAACATGATTTTGATATTAAAATATATTACGAAAGACAAACTAATGGCCAAGGAGGTAGTCAGTGGTAAAAGTAATCTCATCTGCTTCCTCACACTAAACGAATTTCCTCAGCAATACTAAATGTACAGTGTTCTATACACTATATGCTGATGCATCTTTTATCTCATCCAAAACATTTCTACATAATTATAACCCAAGCTGAAATGCTCATGTGTGGAGCCTCCCACTGCGATGATATCCAGATATCTTACAGGCAGGAAAGCATTTACCCTCCCCAGGCTTTGTTGAAATAAAGATACAGTGTAATAATCATGTTAGAGGTGTGAAGCAACTGGCCTAATGTTGCACAACAAATCTGGAACAGATGGGAGACTGAGGTCACTAGCTTTCACAGTGAGGTATCTATCTGTCCCTGAATGGTAATGGTGTTGCCATCGGCCCAATTTATTTGTCTGTCAGGCAAATTAGGATAGGCACTACCTAATCTTATTCTCTTTGCAATAGCTACTTAACGTGTGTAGTGTTTACCAGCTAAAGAAGCAACTCTAAGTAAAGCATAATTTAACTTTGAAACTGCACTGATGAATGCCAAGATAACCTCCTGGTTACCTGTGTTCCTTATGGCACCTGGAGACTTAGGAAATCATCCATTCTATGGCTAAACCCCTCTGTCAGCTACCGTGCACCTTCCACAGGCTAATGTGTCAGCATATGGCTACTGCAACAGAGCAGCTAAGAAGACAGAATGTGAAATTAGTGCTTTCCCCACAAACAGGTACTGTGTCATCTTCACTGATTGTGTAGCACCTCGGCACGAACTTATCTGTAGATTTGAAGGGGGAGGGGAAAAAACCACAACCCTTCAGCTTGGCTCAAATCCTTGATTTGGTCTTGTACTCAACTAAGATGGCAAACGTGTCTCCAAAATCATAATACAAGCAAATGGTTTTATGCAGACATATAGTTTGTCACTTTTGTATAGGTTACTTTTTTTGTTGTTGTTTGTTTTTTAAACAAAAATGCTTTGCAAGAACAGTAACCAAGAAAGCTCTTCACAGGATATATGCTCAGGGGAAGCTCTTTGCAATTAAAGACAAACATTCCCCTGAGTCATAACATATTTAATTTCCATATGTTAGAAAAAGAGGAGAAAGAGGAAGAGGTTATGGTATAAATGAAATGGGAGGTTCCTCTAGTAAAAAATTCAGATGAGCAGTTGCTCCTTTAGGCATCTGTTTGTAGGAATATGCCAGACAAAAACTTTGCTTCCATATGTTACACTGCAAACAAGGCACTTTTTAGTATACAAATATTGATTGATTTCTTGCACTTTTTTTTTTTTGTTTGTTTGACTTAAAGTAAATATTAGATACCATCCTCTAATCTCTGCTGAAACTTCTGGTTTTAAGCAATAAAAGAGGAAGGAGGAAATAAAGAGGTATATTCTTTAGGGGCTGGCTAATGTAGAGGTAGCAAACAAGACCATATGAGGACTGAACTATTATCAGTAATCCTCAGGCTCCCATTTCTTGCAGCTGTCATTAGATACAGGACTTCTCACACTGAAACCAGGCTTGCTTTAAGCAAAGCATCGTTTAGCTTGGAAACTGCACTGATGTACTCACTGAACATCCACATAACCTCCTGGTTACCTGTGCTCCTTAGTGTGATCAGGGATTTAGGCAAATTGTTTATCTTGCAGCTGAACTCCAAAAAGTAAGTCCCTTTTGCCTGGGTGCCAGCTGGCTGGACACCTTCTTGCTTGAGTGACCTAATGTCTGGCTCTAATTGGGATGAATGAAACCCTCTTAACAGATGGATCTAGGCTATGAAGGATGTGTATTCATGTTGGTAAAGCTCTGATTGATGGCAGAAGACACTGGGAACCTCAGCTTTGTTTGAAAGCCCTTGTAGATGTACATTCAGCCAGTCTGATTATGAAGAAGTTAAAAGAGACATTAAGTAGGTGTTCTCTGAAACCCTATGCCATAAAGAAGATGTAAAGAATCTTAATAGCAGCTAACTGAAAAAGAAATGAATTTTAAAAACCGAAACCACCTTTTTTGGAGGCCAGTAGTAGTAGCATATGTCCACAGCAGAGGTTATCCCCAGCCTGATGATAAATGAACATCTCTTTTACTCTGGACTACTAGGAGAGATCACTCCTGCAGAAGAAGCAGTTGCAGAACTATGTTTTATGGGGTGTGAGAATTCCCCTCTACCCTCTCCTTCTCTTGTTCCCTAATTTCACGGGGAATTTTCCCTAGATTTTACATGTTTTTTAGTTATATAGCCTTTTCTGTTCAAGGACTACGGTGTTTTGCTGAGACTGATCACACTCTTTCTCTTTGTATTCCTTGTATCTCAGTACAGGACAACAAGCCAAGAATCTGAGAAAGATGGAAATTTCCTCAAGGTTATATGATAAGTAGTGGTAGAGCTAAGAACAGACACTAGAAAACTAGGACCAAAGAAAGTATTGTCATCCATTGCTCACTGTGGTTCATTTTGTAATTGAACTTTATAACATTTTAATGCAGTACTACTTCAAAGCTTTATGCCATCGTGACTTCAAGCTTAGACATGGAATTAGTTCTGGCTGCTAATTAGCTGCTGGTGTAGATAGTTACATGTATATGCAAACTTGCCTGAATGAAAGTCAGATTATGATTCTCTGAGTCAAAACAAGGCAAGGATATGCTCTCTCCTCAGATCACAGGAAGAAAATGAGTAAGTACTCTGTATCAGATCAGTAAAGCAATTACCTTTTTTTCATTTCTAAAAAAAAAAATTAAGCACAGGGCTCAGCAAGTTGAAAGGACTTCTCAAATCCACCACAATTCTTAGTTTTTTTAATGCTAAATACAGAAAGGCATTAAGAAAAATCTTCCAATGTTTTGCTGTGAAAGTGTTTTAAAGGCCTAGGATTTGGAAAATGTAGGAATCTTTCCTGTCTTACCTAATAACTGACAACTGAGCATTCAAGCTTTCACATGCTTAGTTTCTGGGTCTGTGCAACTGATCTTCCAAATGTTAGTAGAGCATAAAATAATGTGACACTCTGGATCTGCAAACAGCTCCTGTATCTTTGGTGAAGATCAGATTGTTATCACTCGCTATTGGTGCAAAATTAAGGTGCCTCGGGTCAATATAAACATTGACTTCACGCCCCTGCAAGCCACGGTGGAAATGCTGAATCAATACAGGTCTGAGCAAAGCAGTGCTTTGAGCAGGAAAAGGCTGACATGAAGGGGTCCTCTCTGGAAGGACGTGTTCCCAGGCAAAGCAGCAGGGTCCTAAGGCCCTTCAGTGAGGGACACCTTAGAGAAGAGTGAAAGGAAATAGGTGAGAAAGAAGCAGAATAAGTATAGCACAAACTTCCTTTGTAACAACTTGTAGAAAGCCTATGCAAGAGACAGGCTATTTTGGACCCTTCAACTGAAACATACGGGGACAAATGCTGGAGGGGAGTTCTGCTTCGCATACCAGACACGCTAGGCAACAGTCAGAATGATTAACTTAACACTTGGACAGACCACTGATGCTGCCCTATAAATAGGTCTTAGCAAGTTTTTAGTTCCACATATTTAAGGGCTTAAGTAAACAAAGGTACAGTTTAATTAAGATATCATGGCACATGGGATCAAGAACTACATACCAACCCATGCCTTTTTTATTCTGACTTTTCCCTGAGTATTGCACAAACAAAAGTCCTGATCTGGATAAACTCCTAGAATTTTAGGTCTTTGTCCAAAAATTACTCGATTCTCAGGAGCTTGCAAATTGGCTTTATTCTCAATAAGACAACAAATTTTCTTCCTAGTGATTTCAAGCAGGGTAGAAAAACCTTGTCAAAGTGGAAATTAAAGAGTGGTAGAACTGAGGATAGAGACAGCAAAACAAGACTTTTAAAAGAAGCTGAGCTGGACTATCTGAGTGACTATGACACTGAAGGCACTGTGATAGGAACCGCTTTTCCTACAGCTTCTTTCAGCTGCAAATAAACAGCAGAACACTTGTTTCATTCACTGGTTGTATGTGGGTTAAAATACACACAGCAGAAGAGACACCCTGTCTGGCTGTCATGCAGTAGGGCTCTGGCTTGAGCTAGTTAATGCTGAATATAACCCCTTTTCAGTGTTGAGTTGCACACCCATCTGTGCTGTGTCCCTACACAATATGTGTATTTTCTACATAAATTCCTGGTCAAAACTGTGCTAGTGGTGTTAAATAGTGCCTGTGTCAGTGGTAAACATATTGAGCTTTGGGAGTGGGATGCTTTGTACCCCCAGTCTAAACAAAGCCACTGAAAATCCATCAGATGAGCTTAATTTATATGATTCATTGCATTGCTGCTCTCGCTCCTGTGAAGCTGGCTATAAAATCATCCCATAGCCAAATAACAGTGTGCTGCCAAGCTGATCTGACTGCCAATGCACTAAATGCCCTATCCTCATCTACTGAGATAGCACAAACTGGAGTCTGAAGCTCAACAGAAGTGCCTTCCCTGCTGTTAGCACTAAATCCTGGGGGAGACACTTGAGTTATCTGGTAGCTTAAAGAATCACAAGCACCTAGTTTGGGTCAACACCTAGAATTAATTTAATGCCCATAAAATGGCAGCTGGGCTTGCAATTGCATGTGTGCTTTCAGCGTCTCGCAACTACTTTTAAGGCTGTTCTCTGGCCTTCTCTAAATGTTGCATTCCAGCCCTGCACTAAAAAAGCCTTCTTCAGATAAACAGATTAAAAAAAAAAAAAAAGAAAAAATCACCAAGGCCACAAGAAACTGACCTCTAACTTGAAATGGGTGGAAAAATGTGGTTACAGAAGACATCCTTATTTCTAAGTTGGATATAGATGAATTTGAAGGTTTGACTACCCAGTTGAAAAGGAACTGGCTGAATGGTCACAGCCAGAGGGTTGTGCTGAATGATTCTATGTCCAGGTGAAGCTGGTGATAAGTGGTGTCTCCCAGAGGTCTGTCTTGGGACCAATGTTCTTCAACATCTTTATCAGTGACCTAGATAGTGAGACTGAGTGCACCCTCAGCAAGTTTGCTGATCACACCAAGCTGAGTTGTACAGTTGACACAATAAAAGGGGGGATGCCCCCCAAAGGGACCTGGACAAGCTTGAAATGTGAGCCCATAAGAACTTAATGAGGTTCACCATAGCCAAGTGCAAGACGTCGGACTTGGATTGCAGCGATTTCAGTTATGTGTATCGACTGAGATGAGAACCTATTGAGAGCAGCCCTGCAGAGGAGGACTTGGGAGTTCTGGTGGATGAAAAGCAGGACATGAGCCAGCAGTGTGCACTTGCAGCCTGAAGGCCAATTATAATCTGGGCTGCATCAAAAGAGAGAGGTTGCCAGCAGTGCAAGGGACGTAATTATCCCCCCCTACTCTGCCTACCTGTAGAACTGTGTCCAGGCCTAGGGCCTCAAGCACAAGAAAGATGAGGAGCAGGTTCAGATATGAGGATGCCTAGAGCATCTCTCCTATGAAGAAAGGTTAAGGGAGATGGGCTTCTTCAATGTATAGAAGAGCAGGCTCTAAGAAAACTTCATTGCAGCCTTCTAGTACTTAAACAGAGCTGGTAAGCAGGAGGGAGACTAACTTTTTACACAGTCTGATGGTGCTAGAACATTCTAGCATTCTGGTTATGCTGGATATAAAAGAAGAGCATAGAGGTGCAGGTTTGCACTATTGTGCAAAGAGACAGATGAGATGAAGTGACTGAAATTTTGCCACCAACCTTTGAGGCTGGGACAGTAGCTGGCAGTAGTTTCCAGAACTATTTCCTGAGACAAATCTGGTTTAGTTCAACTAATGTAGAGGCAATTTTAATCCCAAATTGCTGTTTGCTTTTCATTTTTTGGGACTTCTGCCTCCCATGCTCTTCACAATGCCTCTGGACCAGCAAAAGGAAAAGGCAATAATGCCAGCATGCTCACTTTTTCTCTTGCATGGCCCCTTGAAAAGAAAGATGGTCCTGTAACACAAGCTGGAATGTTTCTCATATCAAGTGGAAACTTTAATTCCTAGCTCCAATTCTTGAAACACCACTGAGGACTTTAAGGCACTGGCTTGCAACTGAACAGAAGTATACCAAATAGAAGAGCATGCCACTGTTGATATGCCAGCCCTCTTTGTTATGTGTCAAGTTCCTGCTCCGAGGAATAGTGATACTACAATACCTGTGTAAAGTGGCTGCAAGAATATTTTTCCATATAGACACAACCTATGTTCCCTGGAAATGGCAGAATTACTTCTCCAAGCATTTAAAAAATAAGACTGCAATGAAAACAAAAGCAGTCTTGCTTCCAGCTCCACCTGTCAGACTGAAATCTGAGGCTCAGCCTGATAGATGACACCCTTCAGAGAAAACAGTGCAGCAGCTGCCCTGCTTTCACTTACTGAGCTCAGCATGTTGAAGCAGCTTACTAAATATGTGATCCTGATGTTTTGCATGCTAATAACTTTGGTGTCTCCTCGTTATGGTAAGTGCAAAACCTCTCAATGAACCTCCCCTTTCTTCCACTGCTATTTGAGGCAAGCTCATCTAGAAGTATGATATTGCTGTCACTCACACTTCATGTTTTGTTGATCATATCCTTTCGGTCCCATGATAAGAAGCGCTCTACTAGAGGCTTATTTATCCAGGATACAAAGGCCAGTAGATTATGGTAAGGCTGCATTTCTGCAACAGAAAAATCTTCTAATATGCTGATGGTGATAGAATAAACCACATTAACATCAGGAAGAGTCCTCGGTTAGAGGAGTCAGGCTGTAGATTGAGCTGGAGATGCCTGAGTTGAACTCCAGCACTGCTATCAACTTGGTATCAGTTTCTCCATGTCTTTGAGTGTCTGTTCCCAGTACATGAAATACGTGCTACTGAACAGGATTACTGCAAAGGAATGTCACTACCGTGCTGCTTGCAGTGTCTTGCTGTTGTAAGGCAGGGGTAGAAAAGAGGTCTGAACTACAACTTTACCAGATTTACAGCAAATGTCTTAAATTCTGCATGTGAAACAATGCAGCATCTGTGGTTGAGAAGGTAACAGCATGCCACATTTTTCTACATTTTGGGGCCTACAACATAGCCCTTATAATACTTGCTTTTAAATGGTCCTTTGCCTCTGAATTTGGTACACTACTCTCTGAGGAAGAGTCTACTAGTGCTGGTTGGGTGGGTGGACTCCCCAGGCTCCTTCTTTCCTGCTTGTAAGTGCCAAAATGGGGCAGCGGGATGTAATCTGAGGAACAACTGACCCAGCTTTCCAAGGACTTGCTTCAAAGAAATAAAAATGTGCTTTTCCACTGACTTTCACAGCATTTGGATTGATCCCCAGATGTCTGTTAGTACTTCTTAATTCTGGAAGTGCTGCTATGGAAACCAAGTAAAGATGGCAATTCAGAGGAGACCAAAATTTTTTCTGGAGGGAAAAAAAAATTAAAGTTTCACTGCAAATCATTGCAAGTTATCCTTGATAAGAAGTCTTGTTCAAATCCGTAGAGTAGCTAAAGGCTGAGGTAAAATGATCTTAATCAAGAGATCAAAAATAAGCAAACAAAATGTAGAAAACGCCCACTTTCTCACCCTTCCCTCAGTAAATGGAGTTTTGAAACCTCCATTTTTCAATTCTCCCAGAGCTGTTTCTGACTCTGAAGGACCTCCTCTAAACAGAGACCTTCCTAGCAGATTATTAGTTCAAAGGAGAAGAAAACAGTGCAGGAGCAGTAGAACCAACAAACAGTAGTTCAGACTGTCCGAAACAACGTGTTACCTGCTTATCAGCCTCCTGCTGCCTGAGGGACACAGCACTTGTTCAAGGCACTGTACAAGATATAATCTAACATTTTGTGGCATGTTGAATTAATTCAAGTCCTTAATTTCCCATAATTTCCTTCAGAAACTTCTGAATTTAGGTTCCCATCCCCTTCCTGTGTGCAGAATCTCCTCTTGTGCCAGTCCTTAGTTTCTTCTTCACCGTGCTTTCAAATCTTCCACCTCAGCCAGAGGTAAAAATACTCATATTGGCATGAGTCAGCAGAAAGCTCTGTATCTTTGTTTGTGAATCTGAATGTGAATTTACAGAAGAGATTGTATCTGTATTCTGCTATTCCACCTACTCCTGTTAATCTCTATATTTGCAAATAAGCCACTCCTGCACAAATTATGCCATTGACTTTAATGAGTCCAAATGCATGAAATTCACTAGTTTTCATCAACACCCTGGTAGCACAATCCAAACATTGACTCAGCTAATGTTTTCACCTTAGTGCCATGAAGTTGCGCATATTTATTTTATTTAACATAAGTAATTTAAATTTTTGTTTTTCCTTAATACCATATAAAGATTTCAGAATTGTACTATGAAAACCATTTGCTTTATAAAATGAAGACGGGGCTCCATGTGTCTAAATAGCATGTAGGAATAATGAGATAAATAGAATGCAAACTCTACTCAGAATAGCAGTTCAGAGGAGAGGAGTGTGATCTACAGAAGTGATTTAGCTGAACAGGAAAAGTGGAGGAAAAACTGTAATTAAGCACAAGGAAAAAAAATAATTATGATCAACAAAACAATATTTTTTTCAATTCAGTAAGAGTTATGCACTCGTTCACTATGACACCCTTGCAACAAAGGACATAAAATGCTTGCCACTGGGGAACAGAATCCCGAGAGGTTCATGACTTACCTAAAACTGGATGAGCTCTGTTGCAAGGGAGCACTGCAATGACTTTCTAAGAGTAGAGAAATGTCATATATGTATCTCATGTTTCTGCCATCCAGAGTTTCTCTGGGTCATTTAATATTGAGCTGTTGTAACAAGTACACACTACCTGTGTGACAATATTTAGGCAACAGAGCTCTTTCAAGTGCATAAGCTGAGAGAGTGATATGACTTGGCTTCTGAAGATACAGCTGGCTGAAGTTCTTCTACAGTAAGGGGATAAATAACACTGGCTGTTATTTTACTACTTCTGTGTGCCATAAATCTTCAGGATGATAGGGTTTATTTTCATTTATTTTTTTAGAATTAGCAGTTAGAACACTGTGCTGAGGTTGAGATTATTTGAGCATGTACAAGTACTTCACCAAAATCCTTGAGTGATGAGTTAACTGCGTATATGAAGGCAGTTAATAGCATTGCCTTCATCACAGTCTCCTATCCTGTGCCAAAAAGATGCCCTAACTGATGAAGCTTAGTAGCAATGGTTATCCTTTATGTGAGAGGTATAGGGATAAACTAAAGATAAAACAGTTACTGTACAAGAAGTAGTCCTCCCTAGCATAGTGACCCAACAATGGCATGCACTTCTCTTCTTCCAGCTCTTTAAATAGCAAAGCTGGAAGCCAGCAGCCCAATCAGTCTGACTGCAGGAATTAAACCTTGCTCTCTTGGGTCAAGCACTGGCCTTGTTGGTCAGGGGGCTCACAGCCCAGTAGGAAATGAGGCTTGAATTTGTCTGAAGGCAGAGAAAAACTGATGCATTAGCCTTAAAATAAAGAAAACAAACAAACATCAACTACAACAAAACTTCCAACAGCACAACAAACAAGCAGAAAAACCTACCAAACCTCACTGCATTATTTTGATCCCCAAATGCATGGGAGACTTCTCCAGGATCATCTCTAAAGCAACTCAGAAGCTGTGTAGGTCTCTATTATGGTAGAGACTCATGTGCTAAACTATTGCTGAGTTAGCACACTGTTGATGCCCTGAGCTTCCTGTGTTCACCACAGCCTTGGAAACCCCTCTTTTCTGAGCAGAACAATTTACGATCTGAAAGTACTTTTGCAATCAGCAGGATCAAACTATTCTGAAGTGCCACATGAAATAAGTCTTTAGAATGTCACAGAAATACATAACTGTCTCCTTAAAGTCAACTATTAAAGTAAACAGAGCAATCCTGGAATTGCTAATGACTTATTACTTTTAATAAGATTATGTCAGCCTGCCAATGCTGGAAACTGTGAAGACTGTCTTCAGTTTTCTGTGTCTTGTTATCCATTAAACGCAAAAGCAATTTAACCTTTGCTAAGTGTTATAGCATTAATGGTAATGAACAGCAAGTGACAATTCACAAACAAGCTTGCAAGCATTTTCATTGTGAACATATTTCCATAACCCTTGTTCTAGCTCCTGCTGTTAGGCATTGTATCCTCCATACCTTTTTGAACAATGTGAATGTCAGTTACCTACTGTGCAGAAGCTCAAAGTAAGATCTAAGGTGGCAACGTACTGCTCTAACCTGGATGTGAAGATCACTCTTTGCAGCCCGTACTCATCCACACTGCAGTATTTTGACACAAAAAGGAATACCTGCAGCACTACAACATGCAGCCAAGTTTCCCAAACTTGGCAATACTAAAATTTCCACAGGCAAAACAATTTCAGGAGTTTCTTTTAGAATATGAGGTGAGATATAAGATACAGCACCTGAATACATATAGTCTTTGTGATACTAAATATTCTGAATAGTCTTTATGATACCGAATCTTTGCTCAGCTGGCTCTAGAGACCTCCCACAGGTAAACTATGATACTTCCTATCTGCAAGGTGCTGAAACTTAAGAAACTCCTCTAGGTTCATTCTGCATTTTCCACGGTCTGTTTCTTGCCTCACATTTACTGAGCACTACATGAACTGCTTTCCACCTCAGTGCTGCTGAGTCAAAGCTCAGAAGTCTCATGCTAGATCATAAGTAGAAAGCTTGTAAAGAAAACAGTTATACTAAGTATATTTAAAATAATAGTTCGTTTTCATGCTTAGCAAAGTGATTATCAAGAATGCGTGATAGAGGATGGTGAGAGAGACTGATTTAATTACACTGAACACTAATGAAGGAAGCTTCTTGTGTGAGATGTGCTTATTTGAGATTTCAATGGGGCACTAAACATGGGGCACTACAGGCAAAACCTTCATTTTACTGTTTCAGTCAGCCCTTGCTTTTGTTTCAGTGCGACAGCACCACTGGTAAAAGGAAAAGGACAGGTCTGTCTATCCCTCACAGTGGATATAAACCATTCAGTCAGGTTAGTCCCTTCTTTTTAAGACTGGATAGCTTTTCGCATCAATACTTTTTGTCTTAACAGTACAGGCCATTAATCAATTTTTGCTCTGTCGGCACTTAATAGGGAGAATTTTGATTTATGTTTTCCGTATCTTATCTGAAAAGCTTGGATTTCCTTCTGTTCCAACTTCTATTCACTGGCCTCTGGCTGGATTATTCACAGCCATTTCTTTAGTCACAAAGTCATCAAGGACATGACTACGTTACCCAGAGAAGCTGTGGATGCCTCATTCCTAGAGGCACTCAGGACCAGGCTGGATAGGGCTCTGGGCAGCCTGAGCTGCTGGGTGGCAACCCTGCCCACAGCAGTGGGATTGGAACTGGGTGGACTTTCCAACCCAAGACATTCTGTGAGATGTGAATATTTGTCAACTGAAATCCAGTAAGATGTGCTCTGGATAAAGCTGTCTCTTGTCCTCAACTTTTCTGCCTACAGCTTTTCAGAAGCAGATTTCCTGCTCTTAGAGTTATGCATCCATGTAGGAAAATTGCCATTTTCCCAGTTCTTGTCATTTAATCAGCAATGCAAACCTAAATAACTGAACAGCGGGAATGGATGTGGGGCACACTTGCCCCACACTCCATTTGAGTGAATTTGCTGACTACAAACAGGAAACAAAGCCATTTCCCCAGCACCTTTTGTGGCAAGGGGAAAGGTGCTTGTGTGGGCACAGCAAAGCAAAGAAGTTGGTAGCCTCCTTCACACTTCCTGCTTTGTGAACAAACTTGTGTGGATCCTTAGCTGGGGTAAGCAGGCATCCACCGCCAGAACAAGTGGAAGACCACAAGGCCTTGAAGGTCATCTCTCTAAACATATATATATATATATATACATGAGGATGCTGACGTTCTTCTCTACTGCTCTTTGATAATCTTTTGTGACCCGACATGCTCTCTTTAGATAAGGCAAAGTTTTCTTAATTGATGATAAAGTTGCTAAAATTTGGCCTGGCAATTGATCTAGGAGATACGGACTTGTGGGACATGCTCATGCTGTGAATCACTGTTAAATTATTTCATGTTGGAATTCAGCTTGGAGCAGAACTAATTCCAGTGTATGTAACCTCAAGCATCCAGTTGGGTTAAGCAGTAGTGCTTGGCGTCACTGATTCTGCCACTGAGTTTGGTTAATACAAAGTGTTTGTTTTGGCAGGTGATACTTCATGCCCCCCTTTTTTTGCAGAGTGTGAAGGTTTTTGTTGTTTCTTTTTCCTGCTGCAGCTCCCCAAGGGTCTAATACCACATTCTTCTGTGGTGACTCTCCAATACATTTTTATTTATTCTGCAGCTCTATTTCAGTGAAGAAATAAATAGTCTGCTCTAATTTTTTGGCTTCTATGTTCCTTCTTGCACTTTTCTGCTCTGAATGTAGGACTCAAAAGTTCTCACTTGTAAAGCTCCTCAGGGGCATGGTTCAATAGCTGTGTGGGTCAGGAAAAGATCACAGTCGACAGCTCTCTATAACTGGATTCCGCTGTTGTGGGGAGAAGGATTTTTGTTTCCCATGGCAGGCATAGGGATAAGCTGCTGACAAATGCCGTAGACCTTGCTGTTCTAACAGAGGAGAAGGTCTCCCGAGTAGGGTTTTCCAACATTGACAGATTTTATTCTAGTTGTATATTTAGAAGTGGATAGCAAATAAAGTATTGTGTGAAGGGTAGAGAGAAGGTCTGTTATGCTTGTGGTCCTGTAGGTCAAAATGAAAGTAAGCCTTGCTGGATAAGGAGTGAAAAACAGGATTGCCAATTTTGCTTAAATACGCCTTTTGAAAATACACATTCTCAATAACTTATTTAATGCTGTCAGTAATTAATGATGAGCCATCAAGGGTCACAGAGATGCAGCGGGGCTCACGCCCTGCAGAATGGCTGCCTGCCTGGAAGCTGCTACATGCTGGGTGTCTGCAGGCCTGGCCCACAGGATGAACCACAGAAGGAAGCTCTGGCAATGCGCATGGACAAAATCTCAATCCCCTTGGTGACTAAAGGCTATCAGGCTCTTTCTTCCTTCACCTCAGTTTCTATACTGGCCACTTGAGGATAGTCATAGTGGCATACTTTGCAGGAGGGTCACAGTGCAGGCCCTTGTTCCCACAGCCTGCTGGAAAGCTGAAGTACTGTTCAAGTGCTAAAGAAATTTACTCCCTGGGAAAGCATATCCCATGCACTCCCTGACAGCATCCTCCCAGCCTGAAAACTTTTCAAGCTGTCTATCTAAACAGTTCCCATACGATAATGCCTCACCGCCCCAGGCTTCTGCTTTTGCTTGTCTTCAGCTTCCCTTCTGCTGACCCCTGAATGGCAGCAGCAAAACAACCTGTGAACACCCAGAGCTTCATGTGCTTTCAAAGCCAGGCTTGATGTTTTCAACATATTCTCTCATTTTCCTGCGTGCAGACTACTGTCTAACATTTCTGGAAAGGCAGCCTCTAACTCCAGCCAATTTCTATGGCATTTTAAAGCCACACATATGTTTAATATATCTACTACTTCCTTCCCCAGGGCTTCATGTTTCTCTTGCCATTCATCTTTTCGTGCTATAAGCGTAGAATGAGTTATCTACAGCATCACTACTGTAATGTATGGCACTTCCCAACACCTACATGGCAAATCCATTAAAAACTCTAACAGCCTCTGACTGACTCCACCAGTGTGAATGCTCTACCTGGTGGGAAACAACCAGAAAAAGTATTTTTCCCATTCAGAATTTTATGAAAAGGTTATAGAAGCAGATGTCCTTTCTCAGTTATTTTTCTGACCCCGGGAAGAGGTATGAGTCAGTGCAACTAGGGGAGCTGGATTAATCTGAAGCAAATGGACAGAAATGCTGGTTGAAACAGCTCTCCCTTCAGACGCGGTGAGCAGACATGCAGCTTTGTCATGGATGTGAAGCTGACCCTCCCACTGAGAGCTGGCTGCAAAGAGCACAGAAGTAAGTGACAGACCTCCTCTCAAACCAACAGGGCTCCAGACAAAGCTGCAGCTCACCTGCCCCCAGCAGACTTGCATTATTTCCCCTACGCTCCTGTTCACCACAGTGTAGGAGCCCCTGCCAGGGGTGTACTAACAACGTGTAAACCTTCAGTCAACAGCAGGTAGCGACAGCACTGCAACCACAGCCCAGCTGAACCCTAAAGCACTTCATACATTCTCCCAGTTCTGGGCAGGGTTCATTTCTAATATACTTACATATTTATTTTTGAGTGTTGTAAATGCAAAGGTGCAAGGGTGTCATAAAGACACATGCAGAAAAATAAAGTCTGCTTGGGAAATACAGACTTAACTTCTTTTGATTGTTCTGTTAAGCCAAAATAGGTGGATGTACCCACTCCTATGACTGAGGCTAGCTATGTAAAGTCACACGCTTTACTCTTTTAAGCTGCATGAAACTGGCTTTGTATTACAAGTCTCTGAAGTAGAAAAAAGCAGTGGATTTTTTTTACCACATCACTGCTGCCAGGTCTGCTCATCTGGATCTCATACCCTGAGCCATTGTTATTTACTGGCAACATCAGTAAACTACAGTGGAGGAGCTGGAGATAAGAAATAGAGATTGGAGGAGGCAGTACACAAGGTTGAAAAGACAGCTGTAAGCACAAAAAGACAACTGTAAAGTACGAAGCAGAAGAGTTCACACACAAGAATCAAGGAACAGATATTAGGACAGGCAAGAAGAGAAGAAAGGGTGACAGCTGAGGGGAAGTGAAAAAAAAAAAAAGTATATGCCAAGCAAGAGGTAAGCAGGGAATGCAGACACTGGGAAATATGGAATCAATTTGGGGAAGGGTGAACTTAGAAATTCTGAAAATAATCAGGGTCAGCAGTCTGGGAGATGTCAGTGCGTTTAGTGACTCTCTGGTGAATTGCAGACTGATCAAAGCACTGCCATGCTTCACAGTAAACAGGCAAAGCATGCCTCGGACTCCACTAGGAAACTCTTCTGTTGCCTTTGCCAGTGACTACTGGAGACAGAAGTGGGCAAGATGGCTATCTTACCAAGGCAAGCACTGCAGGAGGTGGTTGAGCGCAGCCCAGAGAGAAAGCTGTGCTGCACATATAAATCTTGAATCCTGGCATCCCTTCCCCAGCAATCAAACTGCAGGCTATATTTAGCCCAACCTAAGCAGAAACAAAGAACAGCAGGAGTAGGCTTAGCTCAAACAGCTGCCACCAGCTGCTCTGAGGGGATGCAGGTAGGGCCAATGTCAGATGTAGTTAAATGAGATGGAACGGGGAACACAGCTATGCTTGAATGAACAACTCTGGCTTTTGGTTAGAATTTCTAGGTTTTATTATTTGGTGGTTAGCCAGAAAGGAGACTGAAAGTCAAGCAAAGCAGAGTATGAATGCTTCTTACACCAAGGACAAGGCTACAGTGTAGTACAGAGAGAGAAGCAGAGAAAAGGGAGGAGGCAACAGGTACAAGCAAACCATCTTGCCCATTACAGCAAGTGTGTCTGTATCTAGCCCAGGTTGCTGGTGTTAGAACTGAAGAGAATGGAGAAGCAGCAACAACAGCAGCTTCAAGAAAGTCCACAACAGACTGACTGACGAACAGCTGCTGACTAAATGTTCATATCTGTGAATATCACTAGCATGGCTTCTCCAAGAAACACATTAGCAGTGCTCATGGTTACTGCTGATCCCAGTAGAGCCCTCTGCTTGGTTAATGCCAGGCCCCCAAACTAGATTCACTGGGGCCACTCCAAAAGCAGCTCCTGTACTTGTTAGCATGACTAGGAACACACATTCATGGGTGACAGTGGCCTATATGTTAGATCCACAAACTCAGAAACCCAGAGCTCACCACCCCAATACAGGCATCAGTGTCATCCACTGAATGGAAGGGTAGACAGGTCATGTCACTGCAACTAGTTGTTTGCAGTACTACCTACTTCTAAAGATGGGTTTGTGTGCTTGATGGTGAGAAACCACCCCAAAATCTCTCTCAGTGTGAGCTAGTTACTGGTATATTTCTACTAGTAGGTACATACAAACAACTACTTTCAGCAAACGTGCCTTTGAATAGGCTATGTAAAATCAGAGGTAGTAAAAAGTGGGATTGTTTAATGAGTACTTTACCAATGAGAAGTACTAGGGGACAGTTGATACAGTGGGCATTAAACTTGAGCACTGAACAATCACTTATGTGTCTGGTTGATATTCTTAAGAACGAACAAACAAAAAGGCCATTTAATCTCCTTTATCAGTGTATAAAAAAAAATAAATAAATATAAGTAAATCCATAAATTCCCTTTCCACTCACTTTCCTGTATTTCAGATGCACCTTTATTACAATAATCCTCCTGGGATACATCAGTTGGTATAGCATGAACTTCAAAGCTTTTGTGGTAGTTTTCCTTGCAGATTCATTTTAGGTGTCTCTCACTTGGCTGTTGCTCACATTGTTCTGTAGGAAATTCTAAACCTACATATCTTTCTCCAGGTATGTTCCTCATCCTGGGTTAGACAAGGAATATAGGGCAAGCCAACACAGACATCTGTTTGTTCACAACATTTCCAACAGACACCAGAAAGACTGAGGCAGGTGAAACCTTCATTTCTGTGATGGGACTGGCTCTTTGCACAGTGCTGTTTGCTGTTGCCACTTTATCAATCACCCCTTTGCACAAATGGAAAGAACTGAGCCTTTATTACATCTAAAGGCAACAGTAGCCCTGTGTCTTAGGCATCTTATTCCACAAGAAAAGTGTTCCTGTAGCTGCAGATAAGCAGGCACATATTTGCCAGGGAGTTGGTAGAGGTTTTAGTATTTTCCATCCTGCTCAAGCAGCCATGGAAGCCATATGCATTTCCATGTCAAATAGCAGATCTGCAGCTGCACAGACTGCCCAGACAGATGAGAAGTGCATCTGCCCGTGGCTGAGTGCACCGCACCATTCATGCAATGCACAAACTTGAAGTGTTTAGCCTGGCACATACTGAGCAAAAAATCAAGTTGGATAGCACATGCCACAGCTGGACATTCTCTCTTTTTTGGCCAAAATATAAGGGCTTCTAAGCCGTGGTATTTTGAGCATTCACAGTCAACTGAGTTATGAGTTGGAAAAGCATCAGCCATGCTGCTATCCAGTACATGCCCTTCTTTTCTTTCCTAGTTAATACATTTTCACTCCTCTGCAGCTTTTTGGGCACATACTGTACCTTGTGATGACATGGAAGAACAAGGCCTTTAAGTCTTCATTAATTGTTACTTCTGTATTTTTAAAAGGAGCTATTTAGGAAATTCTAGCTTTTGTTACCATAGGAATGAAGCTGTAGGATTCAACAGAAGAACAATTTAAATAGCGGTGTTTAAGTCATTCACATCAGTTTTAATTCTCCGCTCCCTCCAAGCTCCTCTTAGACATACAGAACTTAAAAAGTAACTTCCCCCTCAGCACCACTTGATTCTAGCCCAAATGAGGAGGAGGTACCCCGTTATCTACAGCAGGGCTAAGCAATGCCCCTTCCCAACCGCAGAGCTCTGCTCCTTCTTCCTGAGTGAAGCAGCAGCAAAGCGCTCCTTGGCTCAGAGTTCCTCATGTGTTCTTTTCAGCTCCTTTAAAGCAAAATTTATGCAATAGTTACACAATAAAAACAGGGAGAATGAAGCATCCAATCCCCTGAAAAAGAGTGGGTTGAGCTGGAATGCTTGTACCTGGTGAACTTGCCCAGGAGAAACCCAAGCTGATTTCTAGCTTAGTGTAATTCAGATCTGACCGTCTTAATAGAGCACTCTTAGTTGCCCTTCTGAGTTGGTTCACTCCTCTGTTTCTCTTTGAAAGGTTTATGTCTACATTAAATACAAAAGCTGGGTGTCTGAGTTGATCCGTTAATTCTACTGGCCTGCTGCTGACAGCGGGGAGGCAACGAAAAGGAGGAGAACAGTAAACGCTGACACTCGGACTTGCTGTTCCCTGGTTTGTTTTCAAAACCTTTGAACTATGGAAACTTGATAAGAAACAAGAAAGTAGAAAAAAATAAAAAAATAAAATAAAAAAAAAAAAAGTTTATTTTCCTTGGCTTTAACTTCAGGATTCATTCTTTGGGATGCTCTCATTCCTCTGACTTGTGAACAGCATTCTGGTTGGGAACATTGGGTTTGCAGCACCCTCCCGGGTGACAGAGTTGGATTAATCAGAAGGGAGTACTTAGCAGAACAAGAAGCCTTGCACTTTATTAAACGGATGTGTAGCATTAATAACAAGATTAGGATGTCCACTGCCCCTCAGTATGGGTAACAACTAAATTGACTTTTGTGGTGCATGAAGGACAACTATTATTCTCCATGTGTCCCATCCCAGCACAATACTTCTTTCATCGTAACTGCTTTGATTCACTGATCCAAAGTCCTACTCAAGAACTGGGAAAGGAATTACAGTATGTGTCTGTAACTTCACAGACGCTGTGAAGTGGTGAAGCCACTTGCAGATTAAGGACCAAATGCCTGGCTCTTCCTCAGCAAGCAAAGATGAGCCAAGAAAGCAGGCCAGCAACCATATTTTGGCATGACTATCTGGCAATTACAGTGACCTTATTTATCACCCAGTGTCTCCTTTTCATCAGTCTCCTTTTCATAATAGATATCTAGTCTGGTCCAGCGTCCCGTCTTGCATTCTTGCTTCTAGAGTCTGGCTTATCTTTCAGCTGTCTAGCCAAGCCCATGCTAGTAACCTACAGCCACAGGACACTGTCTCTACAATGCATTACAAAGTACTGTCATTGATAGGAAATTACATGGGGACTCTAAAATAAAAGCATTAATATAGTAGGATACTTATCTGCCAAACCCAGCTATCTGGAGACTACTTAGTGTCCAGCTCTGCTTTCAACAAAGGTCTAACAGCTTCCACGTTGCTACTGTTGGCTACAACCAAATAGGTACTTTCAGACACCATCACTGCCAGCCACCCACTATTGCTCTGGAATTGGCTGAGCTGTTGAAACTGGATCCTTTTATGGGAACGTACAAGAGAGTTTTTCATAAGCAAGATGGAAATTCTGGGATGCAGTTGCTGCTCTGTAGGGGTGGCTGATAACGCTCCAGAGCTTCCCCACCCCCTTAAATTCACCTTTGTTGTGCTGCCCACATATTTGTGCCTTCATTTCCACACAGCTTCACATGCGTGGTCACAATCAAAAAGAGGGGACCTTAGTCATGTTTTATGTAATAACTCTCTGCATCTCAAAGGAAAAGAGAGGGGAAAAAGAAAAAGGAAGGATTCTGAAACTAGGATGTTTAATAGATGTGCATTAAAAACAATCTCCCACTCAGTTCCAGGGCTACACAAAAACATTTCAAACATAAGATTTTGGTCTAGTGAATCTATTTACAAAAATAAAAAAATAATTTAAAAAAAAAGAAATAAAAAGAGAAAAATGAATGGGTTTTTTTGTTGATCTTTTGCTGGTGAGGCACTTGAACCTAATTGGCAGCTCTGCATTTTTAAATAAAAGCTCTCAGATGGGTAGGGTTATCAGAGCACAAGTCCTATGAGGAGTGGCTGAGGGAACTGGGATTTAGTTTGGAGGAGGCTCAGGGGAGACTTCACGGCTCTCTAAAAGGAGGTTGTGGCAAAGTGGGGGTTGGCTTCTTCTCCTAAATAACAGCAACTGGACAAGGGGGAATGGCTTCAAGTTGCTCCAGGGGAGGTACAGGTTGGATATTAGAAACAATTGCTTCTCGCAGAGACTGATGTTACATTGGAACAGCCTGTCCATGAGGGTGGTGGAGTCACAGTCCCTGGAGGTGTCCGAGAAACACATAGATAGATGTCGTACTAAGGGACATGGTTTAGTGGGCAATAAGGGACACGATTTAGTGATGGTAAGTAGACGGTTGAACTAGTTGACCTCTAGTGTTTTTTCCCAATCGTAATGATTCTACAATCAGGGTGTAGGGACATTTTTAGTGTTCCAGTATTCCTGAAAACATTGCAAGGTCCCTTTGCATCGTTTTGAATCCACCCAAAAGACTGGACAACCACTGAAACCATCAACCAAGTACAAGTCGAACCAAAGAACCACCAAAGTTACTTGCAAAACCTGGAGGGAGCAGCAAAATACAGCAGCAGATTTATTAAAGCATTTCCAACTCATAAAGTATGTGGGAACAAGGTGTGGCAGGGGTGAGGGCAACAGGAGAGAAGGCACAGTTTAAACGTATCCCAGTGTATTAACAGCATTCCCTCAGGTACTTTATTCAAACGGGTAGAATTTAATCTGTGCTGGCTTTGTGTAAGTGGTGTAATCTCTAATGACCTCTGCCTCATATACGCCTTTTTTCCTGAAGGCTGACAGAACTCCTTCACTGATAGCTTTCTGCTAGAAAGACCTTCAGGGTAAAAATACTTTCATAAACTGCTTCCCAAGCTAACTAAACCATAATAGCAGCTTGTGGGACACAACCTCGATGACACTTCCAACATAAAAGTGACCTTGGGGAACTGGCTGACAGTAGTTGGGAGTCAGCCTAGTGCTCTTTTAAAGTAGGTCCTACTCCTGGCTTCTCTCGTGCAGGTTTCTCTAACAATAAGCAACACCTTACAATTCCCAAGCTGGCACAGGAGCACGAGTGGCCCAAATCTTCCTATTTCTTCATCCTATGGTGCAAGGACATGTGAGTGTGGTCCTTGAGCTGCCAAGTTAATGCAACACCATCAAACTGCCTGAGGAAGCATGCAGCCCTAGCACTGCTCTCATTTATCTCAACAAGGGAAAGGCTGTCTACACAAAAGGATTTTTAACATTTATGCCTCCCCCTTGTGTTTCTATCATACGAACTCTCCAGGCTTTGCTTATTTCTCAAAAGGTCTCTCTCAAAGCAAGCCTAACACATCACACTTCTTGATTTCCTGGTAAATATGAGAGGTAAATGTGTAAATCCAAGAGAATGCTGAAAATAAAGATCCTTTCAGGTGCCGAACTGAAAACGCTCCACTGAAATCAACACAAAGTACAGCAATAAACACCGATCAGAAGCCATCTGACACTTAACAGAGAATCTGATCTTGGGCAGATCGCAACATAAATAATGTAAGTAAGAAACACAATACCTTAATCTAGCACAGGTTCTGAAGGGACAACCTGAATAATACTAATTCCCTCTGTTCCCGTGGAAAAGAGGAATCTTGCCTTAATCAGAAGTAGGATGGACTTGGGGTGTGAAGTTTCCAGTCTTCTATCTTAAAAGCGACAAAAGTACTTTAATTTTGGAGAACCTGGAGACAATAGAGGGGAAAGCAAGGGAGAGAAGCCCTGGCATTATCCTGCCCTCTCTGACAAGAGTAAGTTCACAGCTGTCCTACTGCACAAAGACTTTGTATGGAGCAAAAAGTTACCTGCTGACAAGCAGAAGAAAAAGCAGACAGGGGACATACCTGATTTGCCCACGCCGGCTCGTCCAAAGATCGCCAGCTTCACTTCTGCGCTCTTAGCCATGCTGGAGGAACCGAGTGTCAACAAATTCACTTGATTATCAAAACTGAAGCAGAAGGAGCGTTCCCAGATCCTGTCTTCGGCCTCACCGTGTCATCCTGACGTCAGTGCAGTGCCTGGGGATGAACACCACGAGGATGGAGCTACAAGGAGCCAGGCGCTTCCTCACCACTCCCCCGTGTGATTTATAAGTCATGCCAACGGTGCTGCGCTCCAGCCTTAAGCATTGCAGTAACACCACTGACACATTTGGCACCGTTAAGTAAAATCTACCTGAAGCTTTCCAGCTCTCGCTGTTTGTTTCATGCTGGCACTGTAATACTGACAAAGGTACCTACTGAACCCAAAGTGTCTGCCTCAGGGCTCCATGTAGGGCTCCTTATTCTTTTTGCCCCTGTGGGCTGCAATTGTTTGTACCTGCCTTAACTCTGACAACTTAGTTTTCTATTTAAAAGCTACAACCATTCACTAGCAAGGCCTGCAGACAGCTGATCTGTCCTCTAGCCCTCAAATTCCAGAAAGGTTTCAATTACTCAGCAGCAGTTGTTTAAAACCCCTGAGCACTTGTACCTTGCCCCTTCTCCTAAACAAATCCATACCCAGGAGTTCTCCGGTGCTCCTGTCTTTGAGCTGCCTCAGCTCACACACGCACATTCGGCAAAGCAATGGGGTTAGAGAGAGGATGCCAGACACCTGGCAACACGCTTCCAGCAGGCCCCGTGGGAATCAATGGCTTTGCTGCGTGACCTTGAGCAAGTCACCTGCTCCTTCCTCGCTGCCTTCATTTCTCAGAGCTGGCCAGCAACACACTTAAAGCTGCCTGTCCTTGTAAAGCACTCTCCGACATCGTGCAAAACACAGCAACGGTGACCCTCAGCCCCGAGCAAAACCTCGAGCGCTCAGGCTGCTTTTACAACCGCGGAGAACTTTACCGTTACGAAGGTTTGTCGCTGCGCTAGAATGCCCACGTTAGCTGTTAATTCTTACAGCGGCAAAGCAAACTCTCGCTTACTATTACCTGCTCCAAGGCACAGCCAAGCGCCCGTCACCCACCGAAGCGGTGGGAAAGGGACACGGGGCTCTCCCTCCCGCAAGCGCTCCCGCTCGCCGCTCCGGGACCCGCCGCTGACGGGCTGCGCTGCGGCACGTCTCCCCGCGCCCCGCCGGCAGCTGTAACAGCGATACGACCACGCACCGCTTCAACACCGCCTGCTTGTGACACCGGGGTGCTCCGCTCCCCGCAGCGGTCCCGGCAGGTGCCGCCCAGCCCGGCCCCGCCGCTCCCCAGCTCCGCGCGCCCCACGCTGCAGCCGCCCACTCGGCGCTCACCTCCTCGCGATGCCGGGCTGCGCCGTGGCGCTCAGCGAGCGAGGGAGGTACGACCCGGCCCGGCCCGGCCCCGGGCGCTCCTGCCGGAGGCAGCGGCGCGGCCGCACAATGCGGACACCCCGCCCGCCCGGCGGCGGCGGCTCCCGCGGTGCCCTCCGCCAGCGGCGCTGCAGCGCCCCCTGCCGGCCGCACGGTGTCTCTGCGAGAGCGTCTCCAGTGCTGCCTTTCCTTCCCTCTGGCTTGCTCACCAGTACCTCCCTGCACCCTGTGTAATTGTGTAAAGCCAGACAGTCTCTTCCAGTCCTTAGAATAAAACAGCAAAGTGACAGCGAGGCCGTTTCTTTAAACCTCCTTCTGTGTCAGCACCGGCTCTTCATACGGCGCTCTTCCTCCACGCACCCCATCCTGTGTTACGGCAAAGGAAAGCATTGTTGTTTCAATTTGCAAACGGGGAAAATGAAGCATGTAATTGCATCAGTCCACTCGAGAGGTCAGAGCCAGGGATAAAGCTTTGAAGCAACGGGACAAAATTTACTGGACAACTCTTGCTTCCACGTTTATTAAACTATGCAGCGATGTAAAGGTAGATGAATAACAGATGCAAACCAATGTGAGCTCAAAAGCACTTAAAGTCCAGTGGACGTCCCTCTCATGTTTCTGCTCCAGCCCAAATCTAAATGAGATACAAGGTGAGCAAAAGAAATAGCTCTCCCTCCTCTGTCCTTCTCAATGCAAAAGTAAATCAAAGTCAGACTGGAAAAGATGAGCCCACATCTCTATACGAGAGCACAGGCAGCATTTAGGAGGCATCAGCCCTGAGCAGAAATGAGCACCTACCATTCCCCACAGGCTGTGCCAGCTGTGGGCACTCAGGAGCAGATCCTAAAGTAGTTGTACAACGTATCATTCAAAAGCAAAAAAGAAAATTAGAAAGCAGATGTGAGAGCAGGAGTGTGGTTTGTGCTTTCCTTGTTGAAAATAAACACTGAAACTTTAAGCCTTCATTCTTTGTTTGGTTTACATAATTTAGAGGGATTAGATTTTTCCATCATCCTAAGAGAGGAACTGGTGAGTGTCTATTTTGCATCTGGGGAAACGTGTGCTCGTCTGGAGGCCTGACATGTGTTTTGCGTCTATGGAATTCACCCTGCATGGGGCTGTCAAATTAAATACGATAACAGGCTTTTCCAAAGCAGTAGATAATTTATTGGTCATTAAAAATCCCAGTCACTGTGCAATCTGCTTGAGACGAAGTCTCCTGGTGCCAGGGCATAAGAATTCAGTAAACACCAATCCTGGCAAACAGGCAAAGTTTTGGACTATTGAGACACACAGGCCTGGTTCAGAACCACGTCTGTTGCTGTTTGCTTCCTCTGGCTTCATGTATAACGTTGATGGGTTTGGGTGAGCTTTTTTTCCCTTCCTAAAATGAGTTTTGAAATTCATCAGTTTTAGTTTTGTAGACCAAAGACCTTGGTCTTTTTGCCATGATTTGCCACACTTTGCCATGCGTGCATGCTTTGCCATAAGCAGTGGTTTCCCTGCAACTGTGCCTGGCACAGTGTTTTCTCACTGGCTTTGCCACTTGTGCTGATCCTGAAACACGCTTATGGGTGTGATCTTTGCATGGGGAAGGAGACATAGAATTGCAGAATCATACAATCATATAATCACAGAAACGTTTGAGTTGGAAGGGACCCTTAAAGGTCCAACTCCCCTGCAGTGAACAGGTACACCCACAGGTAGATCAGCTTGATCAGAACCCCTCCAGCCTAACCTTGAATGTTTCCAGGGATGGGGCATCCACCACCTCTCTGAGCTACCTGTTCCCACTTCCCTTGTGAAGACCATCACATTGGCTCCCTGCAGGGTGGTAGAGCAGAGTGGCGTAACATTACTGGCATGACAACCAGCATGTGAAGTTGATGTGTAAACAGGAAAGGAATGGTGGTGTTTTTCTACCAAACTGGAGATTCCATGGTAGATGTCAGTGTTGCAGGTTTCAATGACTTTTGAAAGAAGATTTGGGCATAAAGTTTGATGGGACTCGTGAGAAAGGAAAAGATGACAAAGACCTGATTTCACAAAGGCATCTAGGAGCTTGAGTCTTATAAAAGCCACTGTCACTTCGTTCTCTGATCACCTTTGGTCGTCTGAATCCAAACTGTAGAGCAGATGACACCAATGTCAGCAAGAGTGAGGAGACAGACTCTCCTGGTCTGCAGGTAAGGTTCCTGCAGTTAGTAAAGGATTATCAAGCTCAGGATTAATACCTTTGCTTGTGCCTTAGAAGAACAACTCAGAACTGCAGAAAGGGTTGCTCTAGAGCCATGCACACTTGGTCAGAGCTGGATGCTTGTGCTGAGCAGCAGCCCACCAGTGACTAGGCTCACAGCATCCTCCTGAGAGCTGAGGTGGTGCTTGATTACTGTTAGGAAAACTATAGAATAAATAACAAGTTAACAAATATTTGTAGCTGTCTCTAAAGGTTCAAAGAGAAACATTCTGATTCTTTTCTTCATTTTCACAGAATATCTTCCAAATGTTTCTGTGTTGGCTTCCAGCAATGTACATAAATCTGTTCAGTTATGCTAATCCAGTGACATAAAAAGAAACTGCAACTTTGTCATTGGTTTATGAACAAACTTTGGTTTTAGTCTGTAGTCATTATAATGCCCTGCTGCTTTAAATTAATGTTGCCTTTGCTTATGTTTTCCCTCGTAGCTCATGAAACACTGAGTTTATGGTGATGTGCTTCTTGAGTGTACGCTAAGGCTTTATAACTTCTCTCTTTTCTTACTATGTATAAGAAAAATTAAACACTTTTGTTTTAAGATACAGGCTTTATTGTTCAATAGGTGTTTATTTCTAGTGTAGTAATTGAGACCACAGTCCTGGAAACATTTGCTTGTGTTTACATGAGCAGGCTTAATGAAGTAGCTAAGGAAGCTACAGCTTCCCCTTTAGGATAACCTGGTGCCATACTAACTCTGTGCCACTTCACAGGAAAATATCTGTGCATCACAGGCATGAAATCCTTCACATATATTATTACTGTGTTTTTTGTTGTATGTGCAATTAATTCAGGCCCTTGTGGAGATTTAAAGAACAAGCAGATAGATACTGAACTTTGCTGAAATTCAGGCTATAACAATCTCTGATCTGAAGTTCTGTGACAGCCTGTATTGACGTTGCAGCCACAAAGAGAGAAGAATCTGGGCTTCAACATTTTGTTTCATTTGGCTTAATGAGGTGCCAAAACAGAGCACTGGAGAGGGGCAAGGGATGCTCTTCGCGGCATCTTGTGGATCTCACACATGGAAATGCCTCTTTGCTGTTTTCTGATTCAGGCCTTCTATTTCAAACACTTGGCATGTTTGCAAAGAGATGTGTAAATACACAGCTTGGGTTTTTTGCAGTGGCAAGATTTTTATAAGGTATACTTCGAAGTGATACATGTGCATGCAATGGGAGCTATGCTAGGTAGTTTAGCAACATATAAATTAATGTTTTGTAATACAAGACAAATGGGTTCTCTTCCAATATTTAAAGGGGGCCTACAGGAAAGATATGTAGGGAGTCTCAATCAGGGAGTACAGAAGATACTCTTCATTATAAGGGCAGCGAGGCCCTGGCACAGCTGCCCAGAGAAGCTGTGGTGCCCCATCCCTGGAGTGTTCAGGGCCAGTTTGGATGGTGTTCTGGGCATCCTGAGCTGCTGGGTGGCAGCCCTGCCCATGGCACAGGATGTTGGAACCAGGTGATCTTTAAGTTCCCTTTCAACTCGAACCATATTGTGATTCTGTGATTCTATTGCTCACATTAGAAGTCACAAATTCTGCTCATCGGTGCCACTGATTAGGTTTCATCCTGTCAGTCTGCCTTTAAATTTGGGCAAGTTGTGACTACATACTCATTTGGAATACAGCAGTCCTTTTTGTTCTTTGTTTAAGGTTTGCTTTCCTAATATTGTTGTTTCTCCTTCCTCACTCATGGAGTGATCTTTTAATAGCTTTTTATTAAAGGATTAATTAATTAATGTATAGTTATAGAGAAAATAGGGTGACTCTAATTCTCTTGTACATATTCAGAATTATAACATACTTCTGAAAGAAACCAAAGAATTCCAGTTTCGACACTGAAGTAAGTTTGGACTAGTAATTAAATCACCTACGTAATATTATGTAGATCAACTCATAGTCTTCTAACAGAGAGATTTGTGTTATGGATTTGATAAAGTACAGTAATGGAATTAAAAAACTTCTGCTAACAGTTGCAACAAATTTTGCAACAAATGTGCAAGACCAGGCTTTATTAATGAATGAGTTACACTGATGTGTCATCTTAATTTCTTACAGATGTATTCATGTGCTTTGAAAAGACCAGTGGAAATTACCATAAATTCATTTGCTATCCATGTTAATGAATGCTAGCCCTTATTCTTCCTCAACAGTATTATGATTGCAATCTGGATTGCCGTAGGGACCCCACTGTAATTCATCATTGCTTCAGTGTTCAGATTCTCTGGTGGAACCAGATATTGGTGTCGACAGCATCTGGAGTTTTCCGTCTCTCATCTTTTTTTCTACCTCTTCCCTCTGTTTAATCAAGAGAATGAAAGGGGTAATTGCTGCCATCATTAATAATATGTTCAGGGAGCTGAATGACAGAGGATTTTGGAGGATATTTAAACCTAGAGTGTAATAGATACAGACTTGTTCTCTTCCCTTGTTTCTCTCTGAACGTAACTACCACCCAGCAGAAAATGCTGAATGAGGGCTGGGTGGGACATCTCTAGTGCAGAGAACCAGGCCCAGGCAAGTGTTCTGCTTTCAGCCCTGGGGCCTTGCTTGCATTGTGGCTCTGCTTCTATACAAAAGGTAGACCTGTTCATAGAAGTAAGACTGAAGAATATTCACTTTGAACACTCTGTAACATGCCCAGAGAGGCACGAGGCCACTCTCCAATTTCCCACTCTGAAATTTGATAGGCTTCATTGATAGGCTACAATCTTGTTTGAGGCAAGTTGGATTTGGAATCCTTGAGAAAAAGGGGAAATTAATCTTGGTGCCCTGTACCCACCACTGGCTAAAGACAGGGTAAGTATAAAAGGGGGGATGATGAAAAAACTGTCACCATGCTTATATTTTCTCAGCTTTTCTTTCTAAGCTACTTGAGAATGAAATGTTTCATTTCAGGTTGGACAGACCACTCCCTTAACAGAAAATCAGTCTTTTTTATTTTTCTTTTCTAAGAAAACAAAACGTTTATGTCGATTTCTCACTGATGACTACTTCTGCTTGTAAAAGTCTGCTCTATTGTTTACAAAATCCATTAACCTTTATAAAATCTCCAGAACTGTGCTGTGTTCTTTCCTCTGTCCTCTATGCTGTGCTTGGGAGGAGCTCCTGTAAAGATAGTTCATTATCCCCCTTCACATCTAGCCCTTAAAATTCCTCCATGCTGTCACTCTGAAAATGATCTTGACAAGTGTTTGTCTACAAATATGTTATGCCTACTGCATGTGATCAAAATGACATTTGTTTTTCTCCATCTACCCATATCAATCAGTTGTCTTCCAAGAAAAGAATCATGTTGTAGCGGGGAATAACTTTTCCACATCTAAAAGCTCCACGACTGCAATGCCCTATGCACAATTCATATCAATGTGATGGTGACACATCATATAAATATCTTGCAGGAAAAATAGCAAGTGCATTTTTTCAGGCAGGAATTAAGTGACCAACTGTCTGTGAGGCTTGAAAACTCAAGTTACCCAGAGTTTCATAGAACCATAGAATATCCTGAGTTGGATAGGACCAACAAGGATCATTCAGTCCTTCTCCTGGCTTCTCACAAGTTCAGCCACAATCCAAACCTATTTCTGAGAGTGCTGTCCAAACTCTCCTTGAACTCTGGCACTTGGTGCCGTGCCCACTGCCCTGGGGAGCCCTTTCTATGTCCTGTGGTGCAGACCCTGTTCCTGACCCCCAGCTGCCCCTCCTCTGACAGCTCCATGCCATTCCCTTGGGCCCTGCCCCTGTCACAGAGAGCAGAGCTCAGTGCTGCCCCTCCGCTCCCCTCATATACAGATATATTCTTTGATGCTGTTATGATGAATGGTCTCTGGGATTATATATCATTGTTTCTATCCACAGTAACTGGGGAGAAGGCCTGGAGGGGAAAAGCAGCAATTGTTTGGATACTTAACTCCAGTAGCGTTAGTGTCAATCTAAATACATTTTGGAACTCTCCCTGAATTGATGTATAGGGCCATGAAAGAATCACTCAGCCTGTGACTCTTTTCCATTCAGTGAACAGCTGGTGAGGGAAATGAGCTTATTCAGGCATTACAGTAGTTAGCCCAAGCTGGTGACCAGCTCTGAGACTCTGTTCAGCTCTGCCACTGGAGAACATGAGGTTCTCATGGGTTATCTGTCCTCATTGGAAATCATTATTGCTAATCAGTCCAGCTTTTGTACACTCTTTACTGTTACAAAGTGCACCAGAAGTTTCAGTCGGCAACAATGACCATTAGGCACCATTTGTAAATGAGCAATCAACACACAACTTTGTGAGGAGAGAGTAAGCAGCCAGAGATAACCTCCAACCATGCAGAAGGCAAAGTTACCCAACAGACGTTACAGAAATGAATTTCTCAGCATATTATTCTGTGAGGTGGAATGACTCCAAAAGGACTTACTTTGAAAAGCGATTAGTAATGCTATAACTTCAGAAATCTTTTAAGAACTCTTTAAATTCCTGTTGACTTTGCATTCAACTGAAAGCAAAGCTTAAAGGATTCAATAAGATGGAAGCAATGAAAACTGCAAAAGCCAACACCTAAAGATTAAGCTATTTCTTAGGATTTCTCATCTTCATATAAGCACAATCCCATGGAAAACAATGTAATAATATTGTGGAGATTCACTAATCAAGCAGCAGTTAGTGTATTTAAGCTACTCACTATTTTAGTATCCACTGAGAGTGGGGTAGTGGGAATACAATGAAGAGTATTCCTTAAGGAACACTATCTGCTAATGCCTCTCCTATACCCTTAGTCAGTATGATATCATCCACAGTAATAACGTCATTTAAAAAACCATTCAGTTGTGACATGAGTCTTCTGCTTCAAGAATGAAACAGCACATTTTTGCTAATGTCACACAACACCGTAGCTCAGCCAGTTTGCACGTGTAGGTACATGCACAGCAAACAGGCACTAAAAAGAGATACCTTAGTCACAAGCCTTTAACAATATTTTGGCTGACTGGCTAAATTAATTCTAAACCATGCATTCTTTGTAGTCAAGATCATTTCTGTCTTTCTAACAGAAGGAAGGAAGGAAGGAAGGAAGGAAGGAAGGAAGGAAGGAAGGAAGGAAGGAAGGAAGGAAGGAAGGAAGGAAGGAAGGAAGGAAGGAAGGAAGGAAGGAAGGAAGGAAGGAAGGAAGGAAGGAAGGAAGGAAGGAAGGAAGGAGGGAGGGAGGGAGGGAGGGAGGGAGGGAGGGAGGGAGGGAGGGAGGGAGGGAGGGAGCATCCTGAACATTTTTCTCTAGTGTTCCATGCCCAGACCAAAACATCAAAACATCATCTCATAGCTGTCCTTGCAGCATAATAAGGAGACATCAATATATTATGAAGTGTCATGGGCAAAATATAGAAGTAAAGTAACTGTGATGAATCAAGCGTATATTGTAAATACCAGTACTGATGTAAGACTCTGTCATCTGCTTACCAAAAACAAAAATTGTTAGATGATGGTTCTGTTTTAAATTGTTTAACATCTGTTTAGAAGGCCTTGAAGAACTATGAAGAATTCATCTGAGCTTTTTCTGGAAATCAGGCCCCCAGAGGAGCCAGTTGCTTTTGAAAACAACAACTATTGTCTAAAATCCCCATTAACTGAATCAGTACTCATCTTTTGAGTGATGTAATGATTGATTTGACAAATCTCAGACCACTCTGACTTTTACAGAACAGTTATCCAGTATTTTGTAAATACTGGCTCTACATGAGGTGCTTCCAAGCGAGGAGCCAAACTGAGGTAGACCAAGCCACCCACTCTGAATACAGTATGGATGTGTGTATGTGATACTTTGCTTTCACTGTTAGTCACGTAAGTGCACAGAGACAACGTTTCTGTTTTATTTAAAATTACTGGGCACTTCATATTGTTCCCTCTCATGATTCTGAGACAGGCTGAGAGTCAGACCAACACACAAGATATTCACCACATTGAATGCTTGAACATGGGAAAAATATCCCCAGCTGTGGACAGTGTTTCCATTCTGGTCATTGCTATTAATTGTGCTCCCTCCAAACCACCTAGAGAATGGCAAGATATTTCATCCACCCTTAACCATCCAACAAGCATCTAGGCTGAACTGATGAACATTTCTGAAATCTATGGAGTTAGTTCTAACAGGTAGTTAATCTTACCTGTATCTGAAGGCACCTTGAAAGCACCATTGTTTCAATACATACCAACAACTTAATTATCAAGATAATCCTCTTGGAACAAGACTTATCACCTAGCTGGAGATAGATCATAGCAATCCTGCTTCCTCTTATGGTCTAACTAATGTATTTTAATATGAAAGGCATTAAGTTTAGTGACACTCATTTTCGTATTAACTGTGAAATGTTTTGCATTGAGAGCTCACACGGAGTTTTGGTCAAATGAGTCCTATTGCTATCTGGAGCCTTGAAGGTTTAGTTCTCAAGGACCACCCTAATGAGGTGTGTTTGACAAAAAGTGACTGCCCTGCAGCTGGAGATGCAGGAATTCTCTTAGTTCAAAATTCGGCATTCATAGTCTATATTTTTGTCTCCTGAGGCAGGTTGGTGGCTTTCATTTTTGTTCCAGAAGATGCAAAACCTATAAAAATGGCATTCATTTATGGTACAATCCTGTACAGTTTTGCTATGTGATTTTCCTGACCACAGCAGCAGAATTCTGGATAGCTTTATATGTGTTGTTACTGGGAGGTTTTTGCCAAAGTAACTTTGTCTCTTAACTCCTGGTTTTGTCTTCCTTTGGCTTTTACAAACTAAATATACATATATATATGTGTGTGTATATATATATATATATATGTTAGCCACTCTTTCTGTGAACTAATATCTGCATGACTTTAATATGAGATCTGAGGTAGTCACCAGCATCATCTGCAGCTACATAAAGTGTTTGATTGTTCCTTCTCTTGAATCTGAATGGGAGAGACAGTTTGTCTCAGAGGAGGTCCACTATCATCCTCAGCACTAAACCCCACCATTACTGCCATGGCAACCACAAGCCTTTCAGTACAACAACCATCTCCAGATGCACATAGCTATTTAGTGTGGTTTCAGGGTGGCATATCTTTAAAAGGCACAAACTAGATGTCTGTATTTAAAAATTCGGATTCCTGGGCTGGATTCCAAATGAAACAAAGATATTTTCCCTCTTAGCTTTTCTGGGGATGCCATGGTGAGAGGAATGCATTTTTATTTCGTTTTATAAAGCAGGGAGTATGTGCATTCCATGGCTTTGTGCCATCTTCATCATTAAGCCACCTTCTTCCCTGTTGTATATAATTCTGTGAGCACTGAAGCTTTGCTAGACTGTCCAGCCAAACGAAAAATATGCTCCAGAAACAATATGATGTAAAAATGATTGCCTTCCAAGACAGAAAGTAACCTCATCTTCATGTTCCTTATACTATGTTAAAACACCAGTTACATTACTGGTTACCTGACATTACCAAAAAATTTAAAGCAACTCATTGCTTGTGGGTAGCTTCATAAGGACAATTAGAGAAACATGGTGTAGGCACGTCTTTGAACTATCAAAAAGGTACAAGACAAATCCTGTGGAAGAAATGTACTGAGCTTAAAACACAAGATCATTTATGCATGAAAATTTCCCTAGTGAGGCGAAAACCAAAACTGGGTATGGGGGTTCCTGATTTTGGAGGGCATTCATTTTAGGAAGGCATATTCGTCTTCTTGAGTACCTCACTGGGGTCAGTGGAGAAAATGAAGAGAACTTCCAGGAAATTCAGAGCACCTTGTTTGCACGTTCATAACTCCTAACTTCCTTCCTGATCATCATGTCGGAAGGCTTCTAACTTGACACGGGGGAAGGGGGGAAATCATCCTGAGGACAGTCAAACCTCGCAAAGGGTTGCCCAGAAAGGTTATAATGTCTTCCTTCTAAAGTCCCATTGAATATCTCCGAGTAATTCAAGGATTCTGTATTCTGAGCTTCATATATTTCAATGCTATTATGCTTTGTTTTTGCATGGTTGGGTTTTTTCTTTATTTTTGTAGTGGATAAAATCGTTTACTTACATAAGATGTAGCTATATTGGTAATATGCAATAACTTTGATAATTTTACCATGAAAAGAAGAGGTCATGATTTCTGTGAAAAAATAGGAAAAATAATTTTCAAAGATTTCTGAAGATAACATTAATTACTATGAGGATTACTGTATTCACGCAGAGAAAGTAATTCCACCAATTAATTATGATGGATTGGAAGATAAGCAATAACCTATAAATTAAGTAATAAAAATAATTGCAGCTCAACTTTTTAGCACAAAATCTTTTTTTTTTCTTTTTTCCTTTCCTTTTTTTTTTTTTTTAACAAGAAATAGAAATGATCAAAAGCAAGGTTATGATTGTGATGGAAGCAAAAGTGAACTGTATTATTCTCTGTTCACAGAAATCACACAGTACAGGTATTAGGTATGAGCTTTGATTTCTGGGCTTCACTCACAGCTAAAAAGTTGGTTCTGGCCTTGTTGGGCTTAAAGCTCCTTGCTTTCCTCAAAATATATATCTTCTTTCAGCTGAAAACCCGATTACCACTTGTTTTGAAAGGTCGTGTGTTTCTTTTTGGCTTTTAAACAGGTAGATACAAAACATATGCAAAGTGATCCATTTCTCCATTATCAAAGCAATATTTATTGTCTTGGTTGTCCGGAAGAACTGGACAACAGTGCTGAACCAATTGAAAATGTGAGAACTCAGGTATTTTTCAAGTATGAGAATAAGATGCATTGGTACATCAAATAATGAACTGTCTATTGCAATTTTGAAATTCTATAGGAACAAAGTGATAGTGGGGAGATGCCTTCCATGACTGACTAGAAGTGCATTTTTTCAGAGTATTACAATATTATTGCAAAACAGTTTCCATACATACCGAAGTTTGAAGCAACACCTTTCTTGAGACCTAAATTAAAGAAAAATAATTGCTGGTAAACCAACAGCTATCATCTTTCTATGAATGTGTGTCATTGCCAAAGTGGAAGAAAATGGGAAGCAGTTTTATTCAGGAATTTAAATCCACACTCCAATTAGCTCTTAATAAATAAAACCACCTTCAGTCACAGAAGTAAATAAACCTGGGTTTTCTTTGTTTGTTTGTTTGTTTGTTTGTTTGTTTAGTGGGGTGTTTTGAAGGGGAAATTTGGGGATTTCTAATTTTGTTTTTGGGGCAAAGTTTTTTGCTTTTTGTCTTTTGGGTGGTTGCTTTTTCTGGGTTTTGTTTCTGTGTTTCTTGATGGGTTTTCTCATTTTGTTTTCTTTGTTTTTGGGGGATATCTGGTTCTTTGGAAGATTTTGGGGTTTTTCTAGGGCTTCTGTTGTTGTGCTCTGAAGGGCTTGGTTGTTTTTGTTTATTTCTGTGTGATTTTTCTTGGGTTGTTTTCCTTGTTTTGTTTTGGGGGTTGCTTTTAATTTTCATTTTTTCTTTTGAGGGTCTTGTTTTGTGGGGGCTTGCTTTATGGGGAAATTGGTTTTTTATTCGGCTGTTTTGCTTTGGTTTTGGTGTTCTTTGTAGTTTTGGCTCTGAGTTTTTGGCCACGTTGTGGTTGTATTGTTTGTTTTGTTTTGTTCGATTTTTGAAGGGCTTTTTCACTCTTTCCAAATTAAAAAATCTCAACACTTTAAGGAATTGTTTGAAGTTACTGAAGTCTGAAGACTCAGCAAAGAGCAGTATTCAGGTTTTCTGAGGAATTCTGTATACCAGAGAGCCAATAGTAGGTGTACGCATGCTGTAGCAGTAGGATGTGGATAGCATCCCTTCTTTGCTCTTCTTCAGTGTATCGTATGCTCTTATCTCCCTTAAATGAAACAGCATAAAATTATTTTTTCCATACATAAACGGGTCTGGAGAGATTGCAAAAATGTGTTGAAAATTGGTTCTAGGAAGACAAGTGTGAAAAACTATTTTCAGTGATCCTTGTAGTACCTACTGACGGCATTTTTCTTGCACTGGAAATCTTGCACAGCTCCAGGAGTTTCTGTCCCTGCACAAGATACACGTCTCATCCAAGCAAATGTACTGGGAAAAACATTTGTAACTGAACCCCACTATCTCTCATGCAGCTTATTAGAGGGGTTGAAATAAGGAAGAGGCTGATTTTTTACCTTCATTTTCAGGTGTTTTGCATCTGCATTGCTCCTTAGCCATGGCTGGTAGTTAGGACTCAGTTTTGCTAGATTTTGTTTAAAAGTTATTGCTGAAGCAGCAGTCTTTGTCCATAGGAATGTTCCAGTGATTACTTACATACAACATTAATTATTCTATATGGCTCAGGCATCACATTATTGGGAGGAATGTCCTAGTTAGACAGATTATCTGCAACAATGGCAAAATACTTCAGGGCAAGGTTTGGTGGAAAGGCTGAGCTACAATGGGGAAAAAAAAAATAATTATTTGCATCATATAATTAAGAAATGTATAACTGAGCAAGCACTCAAGGGAAGTGAATTAAGAAGCTTTGGGGTAGATTGATTCTAGAAATTCCTTTGACATTTTTTGGTATATGCTTGTTCTATCTTTTGTATGTAAAAGGCTGATAATACAACAATTTATATATGGACTATTTAAATCATTTAGTAAGCTGCAGCTAATATAAAAGGCAGCAGCTTTCTTTAAGGGAGTTGTACCTGGATAAATGCGCCGCAGCAATTTTCAGCAACCTTTGCTTGTTGGAAGACAATCTGACATTTAATTGCAGCTCTTAAAATAATATCAATAGAAACTAAGATTTTTAAATAACTGTGTATCCTTTCTTTACTTTCTGATTAAATTGGGCTACACCCAGACTCCAGAACCTGGAAGGAGTTTTGAAGCTTCCAGCCTGAGCATACATCCAGATGTTTTTCATGCAAGTGCAGGCGAGACCCCAGCACGCACCGGTGCTTACAGGCTGCCTTGCTTCCACCAAGAGGCAGCTTGTGCGTTGCCCAAATGGGAGCCAGCTGGCAGCAGCATGCATGTAATAACCAAGCAAATGAAGACAGGGGAAGCTAACAATCAGCTTCTCTGCATTCGTGCCACAGCCTTCTTATTTTAAAACTCTTTGCTAATTGGTATGTTCCCTAAGGCAGTATTTGGCATCTTTCTGCTTTGGTTTTCTGTGGAGAAAAACTACATGCTGACCAGAATATTTTTAGGCAATTCCACAAGGCTCTGAACAGGTAAACAGAGTTTTTCCAATCTTTTATTTTTCTGCAAAATGAAAATGTCAGACTAAGCTAAAGAACAACCTCAGGCCACAGCCTGATCACAGGTAGAAAGGGTGCTTCTTTGAAGGAAAACTTTTTGTCCAGTATTAGTTGCTTTGACACTTGGTGCAGTGTACCAGGAGGAATAAACTGCAAGGTTTTAAAAAGGATCTAAATGAAAAAATATTAATAATTGCACTTGAACTACTAAGTTACCTACTTGTTTTAACAAAGAAATCTCTGTTGATGTTCTGCAAGATCGAAGTGTTGCATTTAGCAGTAAAAACTTCCATTGATTTTCCTGGGTCTCAATAACTATTCACAGGGTTTTGCCATTGGATGCTCTTTTGAAGACCCATGTCTTTCATTTATTCCTGTGATCAGGTAGGCAAGAGCAGGGACTTGTGCTGCCTGCAGAATTGATCAAATTATTCAGGAGTCACTGATGTGCATCCTGCAAAGAGTGTGATAAGATGGTCTACTCCTAAAATGCACCTATTCCGAGACTGCCTTGGCTTTATTTTCCTGGTGAAGGTTGTGTCACTGCACTTGTGTTGTTGTCATTGTTATTGTTGTTGTTTTGCTAAAAAAAGTAATATACGTAATATATAGCTTATAGAAGACAATATTAATGTTGACAAAGAAGAATTAACACATACCCTGTGAGTATCTTTTACCAAGGCAGATTTTGTTTGAGGGACCATGTGTGGAATCAAGTCCTTGTAATGGTTACTTTAGCCAGAAACATTATTTTCTCATGAAAATGTGTATCTACATACAGTAACCACTTGGTTATTGTAGGACATTCAAATAACAATTCTCTTTGGGGAAAACAAAAACTAAAACAAACAAACAAACAAAACTAAGAGAGGAGATTTAGATTTGATGCTGGGGAGATATTTTTCACTGAGAGGGTGGTGAGTCCCTTGTACAAGCTGTCCAGAGAGCTGAGGATGCTCCATCTTTCAAGATCAGGTTGAAAAGGGCCCTGGGCATACTGATCTGGTGAGTGACAGCCCTGCCCCTAGCTTGGGGTTGGAACTGAGTGGGTTTTAAACCATTCCAAACCATTCAATGGTCCCGTGATTTACTATATGAGGCAAAGTATTTTTCGACTAATAAATAAAGAAAGGAGGCTTTGCCAGATGCACTTCCCCTAAATCATGATTGACTTTGAATAGATTGGCTTTGCTTCTGATGTAGTTTTTCTATTACACAGATTGTCAAAGACAAGATTGTTCTGTACTGCCCTATTTAACTGTGAAGATTGCTGTAAGCTGCAAATCTACTCACTTAATGTAGTTCAGACTCACCTACTGTCAGAGCTATAGGGAGAAATTTCATGGAAGTCTGTTGTTTGCACCCATCTGAGGAGTGATGGAAAGAGCAGAATTTTGCCCATCAGTGTAGAAAAAGAGGTTAAGTATAGTAGTTTATTACAAGTACAAGATATTACTCAGAAAATGTCAAAGAACTTTAAATTGCGAAAGCATGGTGAAATTACAGTTGAGTTGAAGTCTCATTGTGAAGGGCTGTCTTCAAAGTGTGTTGAATTCCACTAGAGTAAAAGAAAATACAGATTATTCTTTTTCCAGCACTTCACATGTGAATGAGAATCCATTTCCTTGGTGCACCACAGATTTCTATTCCAGTGATTCTTTTGCTAGAAATATCATGAATTTGCTTTTCAAAAGTCTTACTGTGGGTAAAAGTTTATCATCTCACATAATCATGTAGATCTGTGAAGCCTGTTGGAACTTATTAATGGATTTTAATCTCTTTCCCTCTTTTTTTTATAGTAGTTGTTTGGTTTATAGTAGTTGTTGTCAGGAAGCCAAAGCCTTTCTCATAACAAAGAAGAGAAAAAAACTATACCTTGTTATAGTTCTATGTAACCGGACAGGGCAAAGAGATTTTTTAACTAGTGGCTGACTGTCTGACACCAGCAGTGCGTGAAAGCATCCAGATAATAATTTTCCGAGGTTTTAAGATGCCTAATTGAAGTGATACACACATAAAACAGCAACAATATATAAGTGAATCAGGCCCTGAGCATTGATTTTCATCCAAAAGATAAAAGTAAATGAAGAAAATCAGAGGACAAAACAATGGATAAAGACTTGGAACTGAATCATTTCTGGAGAAAGATTTAGGATTAATCCCACTAAAAAAATAATAAAATAAAATAAAAATAAAAATAAAATAAAATAAAATAAAATAAAATAAAATAAAATAAAATAAAATAAAATAAAATAAAATAAAATAAAGAACTACTCTGGCCCTGATCCAAAAGAGTACTCAAGTCTTAACCGTAATTCAGTCAGCAGTTTCATGTCTGCTCAACTGCTTTTTCAGCTGGGGCCAGGTGAATGGTCATTTGGAAGGCTGAATTCTCAAAAAGCGGATCTTGGTCAGATAATAAGGACTGGCAATGAACTGAACTTGCAAGAGGTGGGATCTTGCAATGAGCCTTTCAAATACTTCCTGAAGATTAGTTGGGAAGTTGTAACAAAACATCCTGGAAGAAAATAGCTTTACAGTTGTGTAAACATTTACAGATTTTGGGTTCTTTTTTCCAATTAGAATAATTTCTCAATGTTTTTTGAAACAAAAAAACAAACAAACAAACAAAAAAAAAACAACAAAAAAAAAACAAGTCTGGAGAACTGTAAATTTTTATTATGGCAATTGTTTCCCTCTTCAAAATTTTCCATCCAAAATTGTCAGGTTAAGAGATTCAGAATTGAAGTTCATTACAACACCTCCACATCTATCTCAAGATACAAGATTATTGCTCAGCTTTCTCGTCAAGAAGCTCTGCTGTGGGTCTGGGTATTTGAGTGGTACGGTATACACTGCTTCTCTGTTTGCATGATTTTGAAGATGCACAATCAGTTTAATGGTACAAGTATGTAATATATCCTCAATTATTTTCCACCATTGTACTTATGTAACCTACTTCATATCTGATTCTTTGTAGATTATTGTTCCTTAAACTGAAATTTTAATTGGACTATTTGAAATGATGATTCCTTCATGGTTAGTTACCCTCTGAGGTAGACAGCAGAGAGGTATTTTGGCTGTGGGGAGAAAAATGCGGCATTCTGAATGCTAGGTTGCTGCTTGTAGGCAAGTGTGCCTGTGGAAATGTCAGCAGAGATGGAAATAGATTGTGAGTAACTGCTCATCACTGAATAAATATTAGGTACGAAAGACCACTCAGTGTTAAGCAAGAGAGAACAGCCCAGAGCACTTGGAGTAAGCCTGAGGCCAGCCATCCTTGCTTAGTGGGCAACATGGATGAAGCTGATCTGTGGAAGGCTGGACTCACAGCAGGGTCTGCCCTGGGGTCTCCTTATTCCAAGGCTATGCTCAATTTCAGCAAAAAGGAGAAGGCCTGCTGGCTCCTGGGATGGGGCCTTGACCACACAGCCTACTGCTGTGGCTGGGCTCAGAGTGGTTTCACGTCCCACAGGGCTCATTATGCCTGGTGCTCTGGGTCTGGTACATTTGGGGTTCTGCCTGTTCCTTTCCAAACAAAATGTGATAAAAATTTGCTTTATAGGGAGTGATTTGTGGAAAACAAAACAAAACAAGAATCCAGAGCTTATATTCAGGTCAGAGTTCAAGTTTGAGCTCACACTTGCTGGCTCGTGGTGAGCTAGTTTTGAACTCCTAAAACTTCCCAGGATCTGTGTTAGGATCCAATTTATTTTATTTTTTTTTCCCCTTGGATGTTTGGATCCGGAACTGTGGTTTTTACTGTTTGAGAAAAGACATTCTGATCCAGATATGGAGTCTAAATCTAGATTTAATCAGAGCTGTCTCTAGTTATAAGCATATGTAGAAGGGGAGAAACAGATGATAAAGAAGGTGACTAAGTTCCTCGGAGCTGGGAAAGTGTTCGTGCTCAGATTCATTTGTGTTTGGACAGATTTGAAATAATTTTCCAATTATTTATACAGACTGCCTCACTATGACTTTATCTAAACTGGACATCTTTCTAAAATGATGTTTTTAAAAGCTCTGCTCTAAACTCAGTATAAAGTACTGATGTGATGCAGGAATCTCTAATTCAGAATCTACGGTTTATGGCATCTTAACATTTCCACTGGATGATATACTGGCTGATCATTACAATGATTAAGAGGAAGACATGAATGAAAGTAACTGCAGATGGTCCTCAAGCTGCTGTAGTTCTGCATGCAGATTTCAGAGAGACCTCCAGCTGTTCAGGCACTCATTTTGCAAAGCAAGGCCTGCCTCAGAATTAACTTTTACTGCAACCCCCCACAAGACATTGACCACCCAAATACATACCAAGAACATTTCTGCAGTGTACCACTTCATTTCCATTTATGCCACACTTCATTATATGTGGTAAATAAGTGTAAATAGCAAACAACCAATGAGTCCTTTTGTCTACTACTCCACATGGGAATCATCTAACCTTAATAGGGAAGATGTTCTTTTGGAACCCAACCAAGCTGGTAGTAGTCCTCCTACATTTGCTTTTCTTTAAGAAAATGCAGTTCATGCCCTTTCCCACTGAATAAATGTTTCTAATTATCTGAAACATTTCGCATTTTTTCCAGTGTTTAATCGCTGCCTTCCAAAAAGCCTGGATTTAAAACAGAGTCTGGAAGCTTTACATGGCCACAGCCGTTACTCTTATCTGATTTAATCTTCCCCACCTCAGGGATAATTTACAGTTATTTGATCTGTTATGTAGAATACATCCAAGGTTGTTGACCTACAGCCTCCTGCAGTCTCACTTGCTCACATGGTATATTTCAGTGTTGCTTTAGCTCAACTGAGCAATAACATTTTCCAAAGCAGCCCCAGTGAAACTAGTAGGGCCAGCTACTTGTTTAGGAAAGCCATATTTAGTGTGTAGAAGCCCAGTGGAGCCCAGTGCTGCTTTGTTCATGAAAACACCTGCTAAGGAAATTCTGCAGTTGGTTAAAAAAAAAGCTAGATAAATAAATAAAAATCAGTGCCTTTGTCATTACCAGGATTTCTGAAGACGCAAATTGCACTTAGCTGGAAGTCTGTGGTTTTTTAGCAGTGTAGACCACCCTGCAACGTTTATCCATTACTTGCTGAGGATGGGAGAGGATTTCCAGGCAATCAGGTGGGGACGCATACTGCAGAAGCGGCCACCTCCCAGTGTTCAGATGGCCTAAGGAAAACTTGGATTAATGATACATTCTGGAGTCAGTAGAAGCTGACTGCCTCCTGGCAGTTTAGCTTTGAAATTACTACCTGTCCTGCCCCAGACACTTGGAAAAAAATAGAAATAAAAATAAAAATAAAAATTAAAATTAAAATTAAAATAAAATAATTATTCTAGAGAGAAATCCTGATTTCTTTCTTTCTGTTGTTGTTCTGATCAACTGAATAATCCAATATATTCAGAAAGTTAAAGCAGATGGTCTTATAAAGATGAAAGTGTAATTAGGGATGTAATCCATCTGCACCTCTGACTGTACAAACCCTGTAAGGAGCAGTAAAGAGAGAGCTGCATGCGCTCCTTAATCCTGATGCTGGTGGTGACTCCTTGACTGTTACTGCGTGACCTTTTAAAGGCTTGTAATGAAAAGAGGAAGAAGTGTCTCCTGCTCCTAAAAATCTAGTTTACCATTTTGGCCTATGATAAATGAGCTGCTTTTTTACAGTGACCATTTGCCCTGTTTGAATCCCAAGAAAGGCAAGAAATATAAGCACGTCTGCCTGGCATAGCGTGTGGAAGTAAGCAGCGTTGCCTCCATTCACTTCTGGCTTACTGTGCTGATGCTAAATTCAAGAAACACAGAACTGGAGATTTATGTAAAAATGTATTGGATGCAGCATCAAAGCATTGTCTTGACCGCCATCATCCATTCACAGTCTTGCAGAGTTTAGTAATGCATATTTTCTTGCTTATTCTTAGATTTGCAGTTTAACCCATGAGAATTACTTTTATCTCTTTCTGAGATCTAGGGAGCAGACAAGCTACACCAGAGCTTTGATATATTAGCTGATTAGAGCTTCTGGCAGCCCTCAGCACAGAGTTTCTCAGTACCAAGCTCTCCAGAGGATTTCTGAGGGTGGGATTACCGTTAAGGCTTTTTTGGTTGTTTTTCCTGATCACAGTCCTGCTGCTAATAGTGTGTGTGAAACAAAAGTTCAAATGTTGGCACATTCTGCTATGGGACAGCAACATTCACAGCGCATAATTTTCATTTCTCTCATATGCTACTTGATGGTTTGTTGGTTGTTGGGGTTTTTTTTTAAGCTGCGATGCATCCAGAAGAAGCATAACCTGTGGTTGTTAGTCTAGTTCTTAGTTTTTCCCATGTTTATGTAACTTAATGTTAAAAAAACCCCACAACCAAACAACAGAAACAATGTGATTGTTTTTCTGTGAAAACAGGATATCAAGAACTTGAGGAAGGAGGAATTCCTGCTACCTCAGATGGCTGAGGTAGAAGCACAGTCACTGTTCAGCTCTGATACAGTCATTGTAAAAAGTCTAAGAGCTGAATTTCCTCTAAAAATGCTATTTCTCTCCATTGACAATGGAAGAATACTACTATAACTCTGTCCGTGAATTTGGTTCTTAAATCTGGAAGTAATTAGTTATTGCCTTCCAAACTAATAGTATAATTTGAGGCTTACTTCTGTTCCTTATAAGCTTTGAAGTCTTTGGCGGAAATCTGATTTTCTCAATGTTTTTTCAGACAGCTCTGGTTTGGAATAGTTTCAAAGTGACCAAAATGTGAGAGGTGCCACTGTGTCATCTTACCAGATCCATGATATATTCACAACGAACAATATTTGTGTCTGGTGCTCCTTGTGGAAAATGAAATATTAGGCTTAATAGGATTTTAAAAGGATTTAAGGGAATTTAAAATGATTTTTTACTCCCTGTGAGTTTCTCTGCTGTACTTCTAGTGAAGAAATTGGAAGTCTCATTCTCTTATCAAGACAAATAAGAGCGCTGGGGTCCAGAAATATGTACAGTCTTTGTGTCTTTCAGTGGATACCATACAACAGAACGGTATATCCTAAATGTATCCCAGCTAAGTACTCCTCATTACCATATATTGCCATGATTTCTACTGTAATTTACAATCTCCCTTAATTGCTACTGTTTCCAGAATCCCATCTAAAGACTTTGAGGATGAAGTGCTGCCTTCACGCCCTCTTGCATGCCCTTTCTTGAGCTGGGACGAGCCACAGGCAGGGCTGAGATGCCCACACCTGCCTTCCTGGCTGTTTGTGCCTCATATGTGCAGTGTCTCATTGCCCATCCTGCCACAGCAGGGCATAGAGCTGACCTGTACTTCCCAGTTATTCTTTTAACTGTACTTCATGAGGCTTTGGAGGAAGAAGCAGGAGAAGCAGCATGGACATTGGCTCTCCCTCTGCCCCAACCCATGGGTCCAAGAGGCTTTGAGCTTCTGAGCTGGGGAGCAGTGGGAGTGGTGTGATGAAGTGTGCAGACAGTGCACAGCTACACTGACATTTAATTTCCATATCTTTGACTGGTATGGTTACATAGAGGGCTAAATGCATATGTAGTTAAAAGGGGATTGGCACTATGTTATGAGCTGATAATGAGATCTGGGGGGACTTAGCATCTAACAGTAGCACATCTGGGAGGAACAAGAAGGAATAGAAATTAAGAGTACTATCTCTTCCTCGTAGCAGTGCTTTAAGGATTCTGAAATAAGACCTGAAGGGATCTTAAGTGTATTGGACCTGGAATGGTAATTTACACCTCCTTTGAGCTTCCATGGTCTGCCAAGTATAAGCAGACAGCAAGTAGCAAGTAGAGAATAGCTTGAAATCTATTTCTTCCATTCTCCAAAAGCTTTATTACTCCAAGGAACATGTTCACCAAAGCCTGTAATAAGGGAAAGTGAGATAGGAAAGATGCATATATTAGAAAATCAGAAGTGAATTCAACACTGTACTTTGCACTGGGAGCCCACTATGAGAGAACAGTAATTGAACAATGCTCTATGGAATGGCAAATAGAAGCACTGAGACGACTATTCTGCATCTTCAGGCCACAATATGTAAAACTGATCCGAGATTGCCACCTGCGGGTGGCTTCAGCAGTGAAGCACAGGAGAATGCAGGAGCTGCAGGGCACCATGTCACTGCCCCAAGGGGGTCAAGGGGCTTGGGGCAGCTGGTACAGCTTGGCCGTGTGGGGGCTCGCCTCTGGGGGGTGCATTGCTCACAGCAAATGAGCGTGAGAAGGAAAAATGATCTCTCTTTTCAGACGCTGGTATTTTAAAGGCTGTTCTTGTTGTAAAATTCCAGTTTCACCGATGGACTGAAGGGGAGTGATTAACCTTCAGTGCCTTTCTGAGGTTAAATGACAGCATTGGTGATCCAGCTAAATTGCTCTCCATGGTTTTAATTGGGAATTTTGGGTTGTGCGCTATTCTTTTGCACTGTCAGATTCTCAGTAGCTCCATTGACTTCTCTGGGTGACACCAGCAGCAAAATTCGGCTTCTGCTGAGTTACAGCAGAAGAGAATTTGCCAGTTATTGACAAATCTGTAGCTGAGTGCAGCACTTCCCTTAATTAAAAATTATATTCAAGGAGCCTGTGTTTTGCTGAAGGGTAAATTTAGCTGATACTTCTGTTTATTCACTGGTGCTGTACTTAAGTGCAGAATTTTGAAAATGCTTCTACTTTTTCATAGCTTCATTCATTAATCTTATCACATGTTCTGACTGCAGTGCCAACCTGCACTCTTATAAATGAAACGTGAGAATAAACACTGAAATAAAAGAAGTAGAAATAGAAGGTAATTCCACTGGTATGCAGGCACAACATATATAGTGGTGCACACATGTTAGACTTGCATGTATGTGTTCATGCTTAGTCGAAAGCCAGTGTAAGGAGAAGAGGATGCATTTAAGCATTCTGAATTCAAGAAACGGGCAACATAAAACAGAGGGCAGACTAATTCATGTATGCACACTACAGTAGGCTGAGGTGCTTGAGGGAGGCATCGTAGAAGCTGCAGTCTACAGTGTCCTGCTACTTTTCAGAAATCTGTGTTCCACCCATGGGGTGTGTAGAGTAGAAGGAGAAAATTACTTCTAAGAAATTAATAAATACAGTCCATGTGTTGTTTCTATGGATCTCTGCTGACCTCGTTCAGCTCTGGAGTGTGGCACCTGTATTGCTTGGCAATTTTTTATCAACTAGGTTTTCCTTCTGGAAAGAACAAAGGAAGAGGATGGAAAGCTTGCAAAGCACAATGCCTGGCTGCAGAATGTTGTGTGGTCAGCTACAGTGGGAAAGCTGCTGGCAAGAGAAAAGTCAAAGAGGAGAGGTGGTGAGGATGGCCAATGCTATCTCCATCAATGAGCACTAAGAGAACAACCCTAAAACAATCTTGAAGTGTTATACATTGTTCTTGGAAAAAATGAAGTTGACATTTTTTCATGGTCTGCCCTGTGGACAGTAGAACATCTTCTGTGTAGTCAAAGGAGATGGGTTACTCTCATGATTCTTTTCCTCCTGTCTGTCTCCAACTGACTTGTCCAAACATCTGTCTTTTTGAACCAGCTGAATCTGTGACCTGCTCAATTAGAGGAAACCAGAATGTCAAGAGTGTCTGATGTGCAGTAAGAGATGAATTAGACTTCCAACACTGTGTTTTAGTCCAAATACTCTACTGGATTTCTTCACTTTCAGAAGTTTGAAGGCTTTTTGTGAACCCGCCATTGCTTATGAAGCATAGATGTTGTAGGTTATGCTAACTGAAATTACTGCTGCATAATCTACCCACTGCAACCTGAGGTGAAAAGCTTGTGCTTCATGTATTCATTTTGGAATACAAGTACATAGGGCATAATATGAATGAACTGAAATATCCTCTTCTGAACTATTCAGGGTCCTCAGAAATATTTTATCTTCCTTTACGTATGCTCTCCGGATTGTTTCATAGTCATGAAATTTCTATACTTGAGATTCTCTGTGGGACTTGTAATCATTTCCTGCCTAGTTTCAGAACAAAGGCATCAAAGTGACATGGACTGGATCATTTGTTGGAGGATAATGGTATGTTCCTATTTTTACAGTCTAGAATATAATAGTCTTTACTCTCTTAATTTTTATTTTAAACTGTGCTCCTGTAATTTCTTATTTTTTTTATTTCTCTCTCTCTACTTCCTTGGAAGGTGCAGTTGTGTTTGCACTCACTTAAAAGATGCAAATCCACCTTATATCACTGCAGGCAGAGGAGAAGAAAATGGGGCCATGCTGTTGCTTCAGAGTTCTACTTCTGCTGCATCCCGTGAATTGTGATATGTAAACCTCTGTTGGCCATAAATCCCCAGTCTTGACAGACTGAATGCAGATCATGAAAGGAAAAGGGAGGGTAGGATGCATTTTAATGTTTTTAAGCTTTGCTGAGGACATCTGGCCTGGGGTGATTTGCTTAAAAGAGGATTAATTGTAATGCAAACTCAGGAAGAATGGGGATTCTTCAGTGACAAGTGTCAAGTATACAGGAAAGGCATTGTTTATGTGAGCCAGTGGAATCAAAACAGAATTATAAAACCTTTGCAGGATCTCCCTGATGCTTCAAAATGTTTCAGAGAAATCCATTATACTCGGAGAATTTCCCCAGCAGGAATTTCTTGTGTAACAGAGTGTTGCCCACGATGACCTCCACTTTAATAAAGGACTTCTTTGAAATCCAAAGTTACATCAAATGAAGTAAGGCTAAATTGTGTTTGCCATATAAGTGTGCTGAAAAGAAGTGCTTTGTATAATCACAGTTTTGCCAGCAAAAAGACTTCTCTGCATTAAGCAAGAGTGTACCATGCAATCAAATCTCCCTGTTGCAGATATACAGAAATGTGGATAGATGTGGGATAGGTGTAGGATAGATTAGTGGACAGTGAGGTGGAGTGAGAACTTACTAACTGGCAGAACTCATTGAGCTGTGATCAGTGTTGCAGAGTCTAGTTGGAGGCCTGTAACTAGTGGTGCTCCTAGGATCCAGTGCTGGGTTAGTCTTGTTCAGCATCCTCATCAGTGACCTGGATGAAGGGATAGAGTCTACCCTCAGCGAGTTTGCTGATCATATGAAGATGGGAGGAGTGGCTGACACACCAGAAGGGTGTGCTGCCATTCAACGAGACCTGGACAAACTAGAGAATTGAGCAGAAAGGAACCGTGCAAGGTTCAACAAGAGCAAATGTAGAGTCTTGCACCTGGGGAGGAATAACTCTATGTATCAGAACAGATTAGAGGATGACCTGCTGGAGAGGACCTCTGTAGATAAGAACCTGGATGTCCTAGTGGCTAACAGGTTGACCGTGAGACAGCAGTGTGCTTTTGTGACCCAGAAGGCCAACAGTGTCCTGGGTTGCATTGAAAAGATTGTGGCCAGAAGGCTGAGGGAAGTGATCTTCCTCCTCTGCTCTGCCCTGGTGAGACCACGTCTGAAGTATTGTGTCCAGTTCTGGGCTTTCCATTTCAAAAAAGGCAGAGATCTCCTAGAAAGACTCCATTAGAGGATGACAAAGATGATGATTCTGGAATATCTCCCGCATGAGGAGAGACTGAGAGATTTGGGGCTCTTCAGTCTGAAGAAGGCTGAGAGGGAATCTTATCACTATTGATAAACATCTGAAGTATGGGAGTCAGGTTGATGGGGGTGGACTCTTTTTGGTGGCAAGCAATAGTAGAACAAGGGTCAATGAGCAGAAACTAGAACACAGGAAGTTCCATACTAATACAGGAAGAACTTTGTTTCTGTGAGGCTGCACTGTGACAGAGCACTAGAACAGGCTGTCCAGAGAAGTTATGGGGTATCATTCTCTGGCAATATTCAAGACCTGTCTGGATACCTACACATGAGACCTGCTATAGGAAACCTGCTTTAGCAGGGAGGTAGGGCTCAATGATTACTAAAGATCCCTTCCAGACCCTACAATTCTGTTATCTTCACCTTTGTTCCTGTGGATAAATATCTGCAGCCCTGCAGTGCCCTTCTCCCTGTGGGAAGTACTCACTAACTCTGGGCATATTGACCCCCAAGCTGGAGATGGGTGCAGAGATGTCCCAGCTAGGAGAGACCACCACTACTACATCCAGCTACTAGCAGATAGCATCTGTAAAAGTGTCTAATGTGAATCTGAATGCAGTCCGACCTTTTTTTTATATGTCTCTAAAGAAGTCAGCAGGAGCTGAATGATCTTACCTCTCAGGATCTCTTCCAGCTGTATTCTCCAAAGGTTTATGTATGAAGGGTATTCATTACAGCTGGTCCTTTTCACCTTTTTCTGTAACTAACTGTTTGTGTGACTTGGAGCTGCGAGCTAACAGGATTGGCAGTCCTGTAAGACTGTAAGAATTCTCCACAAGGCAGAAGGAAAGGGGTGTCTTTTTCTCTTCTGTTCTATCCAAAATGGAAAATAAACCCCTCACCACCACTGGAATAACAGTAATAAAAATTGGAAATAAAAAACCTATCAGATAGAAACCCCCAAACATACCTTATTACATTAATGAAACAAATACTTCATTCATCCAACATAAAAATATTTCACCTTATTAGCAATCTTTGTTGGATTGCTTTTTGCTTTAGGCTTAGGCTTTCTTCCAAAAAACCACATTAATTTAGGATTTAAAAAAAATGGAAAGAAAATTGAAATAGCAAAGAAATTCAATTATTGGAGGTTTTTGTGTTTTTTTCTTTTCCTCAGGAAAATAACTGCCTGAATTCATAGCAGATTTGTGAACCACGTCATCTTACAAAAATGCACATTTCTGGCAAGATATTTAAGCTGAATCTCATGTGACCTTTTGAAGTCACTTTTACTTTCTGTCTCTCTTCATTTTTTGAGTCCATAAAAGCAGCATGGCCGTGTCCGTGACAGTGAAAAAGAGAAACATGCAATGGTTCTTGTGGGAGATTACCACGTCATGCTTTGTTTGTTCTGGCAACTATAGCCTCATCTTGTTCTTCCCAGCCAAGTGTTCTTGTGGAGAAGCATTCTGTTGCCACCAGGGGAGGAATGCTGACCTTGCAGGGGGGAGAGCCATACCATGCTCAAGGACAGCCCTGTACCAGGATGGGTTGCTGGCACATCCCCCACAGAGGGTGATTAGGCTCCAAAATACTGTTCTTAGATCAGTGTGAACTGATTTATCAACAGCTGGATGTACAACACCTATATTTATACAGATATTATGTATGTTGTATAGGTATCATTATGTTTACATTTATTTCCTGTTGAGAGAACGAGTTGCCCCTCTCTTCTCTGCAGTGGTGTGGCCTCACCTGGAGCATGGGGCCACAATATAAGGACATAAAACTGTTAGAAAGTGCAAAGGAGGGCTACAAAGATGGGGAAGGGTCTGGCGGGCAAGGTGTGCAATGAGAGGCTGAGGACCCTGGGTTTGCTCAGGGCAGAGCAGAGGAGCTGATGGGAGGCCTAATGGCAGCTGCAGCTCCTGACAGGGAGCAGAGGGGCAGCGCTGAGCTCTGCTCTGTGTGACAGAGACAGGGCCCGAGGGAACGGCATGGAGCTGTCCCAGGGGAGGGGCAGCTGGGGGTCAGGGACGGGGTCTGCACCACAGGGTGGTGGGCATGGAACGGGCTGCACAGGGCAGTGGGCACAGTACCATGGTTGGCGATTGTACAGTGCTCTCAGATATACAGTTTGGTTTTTGTGTGGTCTTGTGCAGAGCCAGGAGTTGGACTTGATGACCCTCGTGGGTCCCTTCCAGTTCAAGATATTCAGTGACTCTCTATTAATGAATAGATTGCTTGTCACATACAGAAAATGGCATACAAATATGTTTTGTTGTAACTTCCTTACCTGAGATTTGAGCTTCTAAATGGGGAGCAGAAAGCATGAATATCAAATAAACAGCACCAACCATTTGGCTTGGGCAGCAGAGGTCAGTTGCTTTGTCATTTATTTGACATCATTTTTGCCAAGCACAAGCCACTTCTGTGGGACTGCAGCATCCCCACTGAAACTCCCAGCCTTTTTTAGAGACTTTGTCTGAAGCATGTGCTATCAAATAATAGAAATCTCTGATTTACTGTCCTGTCTTTCATCAGCCTGCTTGTGTCAGAGCTAGAAAGCTGTATTATTCCCTAGTAGCAGTGCCATCTGGTGAACAGAAACGACAATCACTTCCCTTAAAGCAAGTGCATCTCCCTCATCCCTCCTTTTGACTGTGTGTAAAACAGTTACGTGAAAGATCCATATCGCTAGTTTGAAGACACATTTTCTATCATGTCTCTTTAAAAGTTGTATGTATCCTTTCCACTTCTGCAATCAGCTAATTACAGTTAAAAGTAACAGGGAGGGTCACTCACAGCAGTGGTTAATGGCAGCAAATCCATTACAGGAGAGGATGCAAGGAAATGCCTCATTCAGCTGATCTGGGAGTCAGGTTATATTAGTTCAGAGTAGAATTTGGCTATGACAGTACACATAGCATCCCTAATTTTATAGGGAGGGACATGAGATCCTCAATAACCATGCAAGTACTCAGCTCTGGTGAGGCCACACCTTGAGTACTGTGTCCAGTTTTGGGTCCCTCACTGCAAGAAAGACACTGAGGCCCTGGAACGTGTTCAAAGAAGGGCAACAAAGCTGGTGAGGGGTCTGGAGCACAGGCCTTATGAGGAGAGGATGAAGGAGATGGGAATGTTCAGCCTGGAGAAGAGGAGGCTCAGGGGAGACCTTATTGCCCTCTATAACTTCCCGAAGGGAGGTTGTAATGAGCTGGGGGTCAGCCTCTTCTCTCGTGTCATTTGTGATAGGACTAGAGGAGGTTTGCCTGAAAGTGGATGGTAAATCCTGAACAGGGATTTAGCTGGATATTTAGATAGCCCTGCCCTTCTGCAGATCATTTGTATCTAGTGTCTTGATTGCAGCTGCTGTTATCTGAGCATGGGGAAAAAAAACAGAGCCCAGTCCAACTGAGCTCTTCCATGACAGCTTCCTGAAAACCATGAGCTTCTGATAAATTCTTAAAAAGGAAAAGGCAAATGGGCATGTCTGATGTTCAGCAGGGAGATGTGTGATAACTCCCTGTTGGCTAGATGAAGTGTTTGCAAACTTCATTTGCCTTACTTGCCTTTGGATGTGATACTGAAATATCCACGTGGACAATGTTTCAAAACCTGCTTTGCTTGCCCACAATCATCAGCACAAAATGGTCATTTCATCCTTGAGACTTACTGAGTTCTTTGTGTTGTAACGAATAGCTTCCGATAAATTCATGTTTGTGTAACACTGTGTCCATTTGTGTAATGCTTCAATTTGAAGTGTTTCAGAAATGAGTTTCTGTGATGTTATCATAGAGTGTGAAGATTGCTATGAGGTTGTTGTTTTCAGTGACTATCTTCACTAGAGCTACTTCTTTGCCAGAAGTCTTTCTCATGGAGACACTGAAACAGGTTGCCCAGCGAGGCTGTGGATGCTCCCTCTCTGGAAGAATTCAAGTCCAGGCTGGATGGGTCTTTGAGCAACCTGGTCTAGATGGAGGTGTCCCTGCCTGTAGCAGGGGGTTGGAACTAGATGAGCTTAAAGGTCCCTTCCAAACCAAACCATTCTATGATTCCTTCTATGTAATGTCACGTTCCGTAAAAGTTAAAATCATATTGTATAGCCGTACGTGTTGAAATCGGCGTGTTGTACTTCCAATTGCCACCGAGTGGCAGTGTTTCAGAAAAGTTCTGAAGATTTTGCTGTGCCCTGTCTGTGGGCTAATGGCGGAGGGTTACCCTGCTCCATCTGTACTCCGTGTGACTTGGTGCAACAGATTCAAGGGACAGGACGAATCTACTGAGGTTCTGGCACATAGAATTGCATGTTTTTGTTTGTTTGCTTGTTTTGTTGTTTTTGTTTTGTTTTTGAGGTAGGGAGAGGGATTCAATTACAATTTTAAAGAAACTTGCTTATATTTTTAATCAGGCTGGGGGGAAATCAGCATTGCTGTTCTCCCAGATCTCCATGTTTTTTTGTTTTTTGTTTTTTTCCTGATTTTCGGGGTTTAGGTGTTCTCACTTTTTATATTATTCAATCAGAGAGAATCAGAGAGTGGTGACACCCTGGAACAGGTTGCCCAAGGAGGTCATGGATGCCCCATCCCTGAAGGCACTGAAGGCCAGGCTGGATGTGGCTCTGGGCAGCCTGGTCTGGTGGTTGGCAACCCTGGATGAGCACTGTGGTCCTTTTCAATCCAGGCTATTCTATGATTCTGTGAAACCTAATTGTGGGTTTGAAGCTGAAGAATGGGCAGAGCTGCATGCTTGTTTCCTATTCTCATGTATCCATCTAACGATTTCATAGCATAGGCATGTCCAGCCCATGGACTGCAAGCAACCTGGCACAGCTCACAGTACGCCTTCATGGCAGTAACTCTGCCCCACTGAGTGGCCAGGCCCTGAGCACACATCCATTGCTCAGCGACAACCAGACATTGTTGTGCCATCGGCACTGTCTGGGCACGAACTAGGGCATGGGAAGGGCTCAGCATAGTGCATGACTCAAATTATGGCACATAATTGTATGCATTTTGATACAGTGGTTAATTACAGACCTGTGATCAGTGAAAAATATGCAGCTGTGCTTTTTGCTTTGATAAAAGAATTTGAAAATGATTCAAGATTTTTGGGGAAATAAACAAAAACAAAAACAAAAACAATTTTTGATATATTTGTGACTCTATTTTCAATTAACATAGATTACCCGAGAATTATGAAATGGAATGTATGGAGTTGCAGTCATATATCCAACCCAAAGAAAAATGTGATCATGACTCTTTATCGGACTTTTATAAGCCATCTTTTACCAGAGATATTCCTCACTTCACAGTCATGCCTTATTCATGTTGCAGCTTTTTGGCAGTGCGTACATTTGTGAACAACTGTTTTCAGGGATGAAGCACAGGAAGAGTAATATTTCATCAAAAACCTCTGACGAGATCCTTGAGAGCTCACTGAGAATAGCAACCACTGCTGTTGAACTAAACTGATGCATTAGTTTCACAAAAACAGAATCAAATATTCCACCAGTTTTATGTTTTTCTTGCTCTCTTTTTAAAATATTTAATAAAAATGTTAACAGTCAAAATGGGTATTTTAAGTTATATACATGAAGTATATTATATATTCTATGAGGGCTGCTCCAAAAGTAATGCATCCTATTTTATTACATTGTCCCATGAAAGGAAAGGCAGATGTTGAAGGTATGGCACTAGAGGTTGAACGTTCACACCAGTGTTCCATTGCATTTTGTTGCTGTGCAACAGATGGCAGCAGAGGGGCAGTCTGACAAAAAGTCATCTCACATAAAAGTGAGTATGAAGCAAAGGTGAGGAATTGTATTGCTCCATGCAGAAAAAGTTGCACCCATAGACATTCACTGATACTTGATGAACATTTGTGGAGACCAAGCAGTGGATGTGAGTATACTGAGGTGGTGGGGTGGTACGTTTCAGAAGTGGTGACCACAAGCATGCAAGTTTTGACAAGCATGGCATGCAGGCTGTTGTTGCTGGTGGCAAAAAAAGCATAGCTAATGCTATGTTGAAAAATAGTGTTTTCTGGCTGAGAAATTGCTCTATCAAGCAGAGTTACTGTTCTCTTTGTATTTGCTGTGTTTTCCATGAAAATAAATAGTAAGCATTTCTTCCTGAGTGGCCTACATATATGTAGCCCTCTTCACCCAATGCAACCCAGCCAAGGGAAAAGGTTGGACTCCCAAGTTGTAATGCAAAAATGAATTGTGGTAAGGCTGTTAAGCGTAGAGAAGAATGCTGGAAGATGCTAAACAATTAAAGGAATAATTTAGGTTCACACAGATGCTGTCTTAGCCTCTCAGTAATCTGCCACTTGAACATGCTTGAAGCTTTACTCAGATAAATACTTATGTAGGTAGACACACATGCCAGCACCATTTCTCAAACTGTCAGCATTTGATGAGCAGAGACAGCACACAGCCAAAACCTGGGATACAGTTAGCTTCAGGCTCAATGAGTTTTGTAGCTTGGGCAGCTACCTCAAGATTTCCTCAGCTTCCAGTTCCCTTACAGAATTATTCTATGTTGAAATTTTAAGATGCAAAATAAAGTGAAAGGGATGGATTTTGGCTTTGACAATAAACTCTTGTAATTGTAGTGTATCAGTTGTACATTTAGCTCTTTGTGAATGCAAAGGAGCAGGAATTTGATACTTACAGAAAAATGTTATTTAGAGAAAGTCATTACTAGTTAGGTATCCTTTCCTTTTTTTCTGAATTCAGTCTCTCTTCCTTTTCTTTCCTCATTTCTTAACCTCAAAGCAGAGCAATGGGGCTCTGCAAACTTGCCAGCCTTGGCCTAACTCTCTCTGTCAAGGTAAAGGTGCTCAATACATGCAGCTTTGTTCTCTGTGAGAAATAAGTGACTTGTCAGATAGGAAATGGAATCATAAGGGAAACTAATAAAGTGTGAAGACAGAGTATGTCTACTCTCACAGCAGTAGTTGCTTGTGCAGTTTTTAACTTCAGAACAGATAATGCAGGCAAGGAAAGTAGAGGATGGGACATAAAATAAGCAAGTGCTACTGTAAAGCTGCTGCAGTGCTTCTGCCTATAAAAGAACTAAAAATTGACTACGGGTTGGGTTCCATACTCTGCAGGTGACAGAGGACTGGTTCAGGTTGGCCAGAGAAGTTGTAGAATTTTTGTCCTAGGAGATCTGCAAAAAAGCTCCTGAACATTCTGCTCTGGGTGTCCCTTCTGGGGCAAGGATTGAAGTAGATGTAACTGAGGTCCCTTTCTAGCTCAACCATCTTGTGATTCTATGGAAGACCATGCTCAATGCTCAGTTTCCTTTTCCCATAAGTAACTTTCAGGGTTATGCTATGGATACAGCTCCATAAAGGCTTGTACTATTGGTATCAAATTTTGTAGTACTGATTGAATGGATTCTGCATCTGTATCCTTATTTTTTATTTTTTATTTTTTATTTATTTTTTATTTTTTATTTTTCTGTTTCTATCGATTAATTTAATACAGCCCTTGTCCCATTCCTCTAATTTCAAAGGCATATCTCTGAATGTCCCTCCCAATCTGCAGACTAACCTGAGAAATAGGAGTTAATAGACTTATCCCAAAAACTCAGTGATGCTCTTCTTAAATATTCTGAGTTTGCACAGGTGTTGTTAGTTTCTAGGGATGTTCATATTCTTGAGGGGATCTTAAATTTATTGAAGGGTTTTCCTTATTCACTGTAGAATATTAAGCAATAGAGTTATCTCTGATACAATATAATTAATTTTGCTGCAGTGCCTGAATTTATCAGAAGGCTACCACTGATAGCCTGGATGTTATACATGTACTATATAGTTAGAGCAAGTTTAATTTAATGTTCTGCATTTTTATTGATTTTTACTTTAGCAAAATACAGTCAAACAATCATGCATGGATTTAGAAAAGCTTTATAGTCCACAAGCACTGGCACATTCATTTTTGACTTTGTCAGCAAAGGAGAATTAGATCAAACAAGGTGCAAGGATGCGTTTGTTGCTTTGGGAGCCTCTACTTCAGAACTTGACATTGATAAACTGTTATAATTAATTCTCCCCATTTAATGAGATGGTATACAATATCAGCAAATGCAAGCTTTGATGTCAACATATTTTATTGACCATTTTCTTGTATTAATTGGAACATGCCTTGATGGAGTTTTTCCTTGTATATGACCAAAAGGGAAATATACAGAATTTTGCTTATGTGCCTAACCAAGAATACATGCACTGAAATGGTTCATGCGTGCTTACCCAAAGCAATTATTCGCCAAAGCCAGAGAATGTTTTTCAGTGATAAAGCAGAAGGAATCGGGAAAGTGAACTTCTTGGCTCTAATCCTGGATTTGTCATTGAGTCAGGCAAGTCATTAAACACAGTTTGACTACAGCTTACCTATCTGTTTAATGGAGATAGTAATATTTTCCTATTATGGAGAGAGACTGCAAGTCTTAATTAATACTGTGGAGCTCAATGCAGTACTCAAATGAAAGTCAAAACATTGCTTGGTATAGGTTAAATTATACAAAAACAAAATGTAATCTGATGTTGCTTTAATTTTATGCATTTTTCTGACAATTAAAATAATTTGATTGCACTGATGTTAACATTCAAATACTTCAGGTTTATTGAAGAGCTCGTACTAAAATCGAGTGCCATAATAGTTTACAGACTTTCATGTAAAACACTAAGAATAACTGGTTACTAATGCTGTTTGCAGCTGATGATTTTGTTTAGTTTTACAAGTACAAAAATAAAAAAATAAATGCTGGAAAGTGAAAAGTCGAAGAATATTTTGGCATTAACAAAAACTAGTAAGTGGTACTTGGTGGAACTCCAGAATGGAGTGATTAAGCAGATCAGCTTGCTTACAGCAGGGAAAAAAAGGTAAGGCTACAGCAGAAGTGTAAATGGGTAAAAGGAACCATATCCACAGAAGACCATAATATTTGTACAGCCATGGTCAGTGTAACACACTGGTAGCCACAAAAGAGAAAGTTACATTTTTTTCAAGACTATCTGTTTCTGGTTATCTAAGATACAGTGATGCATGAATCCAAAATATGTATATAAAGTACTAAACCAGCTGATTATGGCTACTCTCAAGAACTCGAAGCTTCAACAGTTATGCCTCTGTTCCATCTGGTGCCACACATGGCTAGTGCAGTTCCTGTGTCTCATGTGAAATCTGAAGGACTGAGTGTATTGCTGCCGATCAAGGGTTCTGCTTTATTCTTTAGACCTTCCTTCAGATCCCCCTTTATTGTGCTTTTTGGGTGAAGACTGTGACTGTAAGCATCAGTGTGAATGTCCACCTATTAGGGATTTTCAAGCTAAGTGGAGCATTTGCTGCTACAGAGCACAGCATTTTCCCCCATTGTTACAACAAAGAATTTGTTACCACTACAGTAACAAGCTTGTCCTTTCTGATTTCTGTCCTGCTGATTACATGAATCAATATGGCACATTAAAATGATGAGATATGTTGATTCAGGTTGGAAAGATAAGTGCCGTGATGATGATAGACAGAAATCTCACAGATAAGTCTCAGAGCCTTAGAATGCACTGCAAATTATCCTGAAAAACTGTTTTCTGTTCTTTTCATCTGAATATCATTTATCTTCTTAGTTTCATTCTATTTTTCACAGGAATTTCAGTTGACCTAATTATGTTTTTTTTCTGGCACACAATTTTTTTATTTTTTTTTTTTTGTCATAAAGCATGTTGCCATAAATAACAAGATCCTATTTCTCATCTCTGTCAAACGTAATTACTTTGATGGCAATGCATTCAAATCCACCTTGATAAATCCACCTTGATATTAGAACTTTACTTGCTTACCTCAGTGATTGGACAGGGACTGAAGGTTTATTTGTGCACCTCCTTTCATAAGGACTTTCATGATCAAACACTTGCAAGAAGGCTTGCTTAAATTTCTGTCTCTTGCTATTCTGAACACAAGCATGTTTCTGCACCTTCCTGATAACCAGTAACTTTGTTCCACTGAAATTATGGAGTCCTCTTCATTCTAAGCTGTTTGAGGTCAACAAGCTCCAGATTTGAAAGCAGATTTGAAATTCCTGGAGCAAAAAACTAATGGGATATTGAGGGGAACTGTTGGGCCACATAAGATCAGATGGGTTGAAAATGGATATGGACCTGAGAAGAAGTATTCCTAGTACGTACACAGATTATTTTCAGCTTGACCTTGTGAGTTCCATTGACTCAGTTCTTAAGTCGCTGAATAAATGGCATTTACTTCTTATAAGTTATTCCAGTGGCAAGAGATATTTGTTGAAAGAATATAGTGCTCTAAGAGAATAGGCTGCTGTCAGAAAGTGGTCACAGCCCTTTTCACAACATGTCAAATGGGGAATTCCGTGTTTTCACTTAGTTTGTTGAACGAAAAATGCAAGGCATATCAGAACTCATGAATCTCACTTTCATTAGTTGCTTCTGATTGCATTTATGTTCTGAGAATCACTATACCAATGTGGTTTTATTTTCAAGGTTTTCTAGCCCCACAAATGTATTTGGGTCATGTCTGCTGGCAGCCTACTTCAGAGGGGCTGTTTCCATGCATAGTCTACATAAAGCTCCACATTTAATTACTGCAGCTTAAACTATTATGCTTGTAAACACATTACTGCTGTCAAAGTCCCCGTAATGTCATTTTGATGTTCTCTACACCATTGATCTACCTCTGGCTTTGTGTGGATTTCCTGAGCTGACAGAAAATGTCAGAGCTGTCTTGTCCAAAAGCACTGGACTACTCCAACCACTTTGTAGCTGCCTCCGGTTTACAAGGCATTCAGCATGTATTTGAGCAGCTCAGTAGATGCCTGTTTGATGTGCAATGTGCAACCTCCTGGGGCTCCAGATTTTTACCCCGAGCTGATGCCAAAGTTCCACTCTATGATATGGAAATGCCAAGGTAATTTCATGCTTTGTACAGCTCTATGAATATTTTTAATTATGACAAAAATGCCATGGAAATGAAGATTGTTCTGGGTTTTATTGTTGCATGTAGTTTTGTATGACTCTAATTTCATAGCAATTTAGTTCGTTTGACACTTTTGAGATTTGTGTGTTGCCTGGAAGCATAAGAAAGTGAACCCCATATTTGTCATGGCTTTGATAACCTTGGCTAAGATAATACAGGGACTTTTCTGCTGAGCACTGCCAGTGCTGGATTTTTAAATGTTGTTTTTTCCTCTGTCCTCACTTGAGACTAAGAATCTCCAGGCTCCAAAATGCTTCTGAAGCACAATCTTTCCCCACATTGCTTTGGTATGCTTAACACTACTCAATAAGGACTATGTAGATGAAGGCAAGGGAATTTAACTTAGCATCTCTGTCATCTGCACTCTTAGTTTATCTTCAGAAACCGTGGTGTGTTTTTTTCTTTATAAATTCCTTTCCACCTTGTAGCAAACATGGAATGTCAGTTGATTTTCTTTAGGATACAAGAAACCAGTAAATGAACAAGAAAAACTTAACTTACTAGGCTAACTGTTTTACTTGTTTTGAGCCCACGTATGTATGATTTATCTTGGGCTTAGGACTTTGGATGGTCATTGCTTTTGGTGTGTTAACATAGAGGATGGACAAGTACACAAGTTCTGCCATGAGCTCTCCCCATCTGTTCTCTTTCATCATTAGTCAAATAGTTTGTTTGAAAGCACATTTGTTTTGGCTGTATTGAAGTAAGTAACAGCCTGGACATGGCTGTCACCTGGGTTATCATCCCCTCGGTGTTGCTCATCCACTTGTGGTATAAGCAAAGCTGCCTGTTAGGGCTGGGTGGAGACTGAACATCCATACTTTACTGGCTCCAGTGACAGGGATATCATGTGTGTTTAGGGGTCTTGTGCCCTCTGTGAGCCTTCAGCTTCTCTGTCAGAGGAAGAAGAGTTGGCACTGATTCCAGCTGAAGGTGGAAAATGAGACCTCTGCTGCTTTTAATTCATTGCACAACTACCTGGCTGCCTCACTCAGATTGGTGAGCTCCCTTCTGATTTAAGGGGCTATTAAAGATGTCAAGGCTGAGACAGCAGGCCATGGTATACTGTATGAGGCAGAAGAGTTGGATTAGATGATTAGAAGAGTTTGGACTAGGTGATGTTGTAGGTCCCTTCCAACCTTGTGATTCTATGATTCTATGATATGAGAAGATGCTGTGTGAGCTTTTCAGGAATATTCCTAGAGGTGAAAGCTGTGTTAGGAAAAGGTTTGCTGACTCATCGTATCAATCTGTATTACATTACCTTCCAAAAAAGAAAGTAAATGAGGCATCCTATGTCTGCTGAAGTCAATAATGGAACTCCCATTAGTCTGAGTATGTGTTAGGTTTGTAATTGATGTATTTGGCATATTAATGTGTTAATTTATGTAAACTGGATACCACATGTTTCCTGAGAGATGATCAACAAAGAGAAAAGCAGACTTCATTATTTATTTTTACAGTCTTACAAGTCAGTGTACAATGGATATGAAAATGGAGGGAGAATTCTATAGAGATGTTTCACTACTTCCATAATCAAAATTTGGTTTTCCTTCTCAGTGTTAGACAATTTGTCAAATACTCTGAACAAGCCTACATATAATGTACAAAACATGCAATAATGGAAAAAGAAATCCTGTATCATAGCTTCCTTTGTTTGGTATTTTCTTATTCCTGAGATTTCAAAATGCTAAAGATTGAATTTAAGTAGAAAACAGTGTTGCCTTACTTGGTAAGTGTACAGATTTTTCCTCCTATACCCATATGAATCTTGCTATTGCCTGCTTTCCTTGGTGACTTCTGCAGCTGAAATTTCAATACTTGAATGTGCCAGTAACGTTTACTGAGTCTCTGTTTTTTGCTTTTTCTTTCTTTGAGTGAAATCCACCCTGTAGGAAGCAAATGGTTTGTGAATGAAATGAGATTTTTTGGAATAAATGTATGATTTCAGGTGCTTTGATCCATTCCTACATAACTGAGAGCCCATTTTCCACACTGGACTGCTTTAAAAATTGTTTACTCAGAGTACCCAGTAATTGGCATGATTAACCAAAGGGTGTGACCAATCACATTGGTTGTGTGAAAGAAGGTGCTGCCTTCCTATCTGCACTGTGCAGAGGAAAATGACCGGTGCTAGTGTCCCATAGGCTGGGCAAGGGATCTTCACCCCATGCACAAGGACCCAGGTGTAAAGGCAGCAGCACAAGGGATGCTGGACCACAGGCAGGGAGCATGAATGAAAGTCATTTTGTCTTTAGTTTTCACGCTGTTGCCTATCCATGGGTAACTTCTGCTGAGCATACATAACAAATCTGCAGACCTCACAAGATCTTTCTGTTTTTAGTTTTTGAGGCAAAACTTTGGCTCTGAGGTGCTTTTGTTCATGATCTCCTGACACCAGACCATGTGAGCTTTGTGCTCCTGACACCTGCAAGGCAAAGGGAATAGCTGTTCTTGTACTACTGCAAGATACTTCGATACCTGTGGTTGGAAGGTAGTATGCAGAGTCTAATAATGTTATCCTTGTGTAGGGAAGAAATATTGCTAACTCAAGAAGGCTGCTTGTTGAGGCCACCTGGGAAACAGGAGAGAAAAGGCACTGATTTGAGGCATGCACATTTATATTGAGATACGGTAACCCCATGAAGACAGGAAATATCTTTCAGTATACATGCTAGGGGAGAAAAAGAAGGAAGTCATCTGTGCAAAATTGCAGCTCCTATTGTAAATTTCTGGGGAGAGAAATGTTTCCTGTAAGTATGACTCAGATTTCTGTGAATCAATAGAGCCTCTGAGTGTCAGAGGCAGTCAGTATATTTTGCAGGTGAAAGGTAGTAAAGTCTGTAGCTGACTGGAGTGAGTCAGGACCCACTCTTTCTTTTGGATATATTTCAGTTTTTTGGGGTGATAATGTAATACATAGGTGAATTCCTGGCATTTTCTCCCGGAGAGATGAAATCATCTTAAGCAGAAAATATTATATTATTACTGTTAGTTTGCATCTTCTTATATAGCCGAGGATGGTGTTAGGAACAGACAGAAATTCCCAAGCTCATTCTTTCTCTGGTGTGAATGTGCCTTTGACCTGCTCAGACCTTAGACAAAAATGGAGAAGCCATCTGTATCTGGGAAGGAAATAGTCTGCAATAGAAAATTAAGTGTGGTTGAAAACTGTAGCAATTGCTTTCAGTCAACTATATGTACTGAGACATGATGGAGAGCAAAAAAGATATGTATTGATGACAGACTGATTCAATATTTAATACTCCCCAAAAATAGTAAACTCATAGATTTTTTTCTTTGTCTAAAACTCCATTCACAGAATTCTCAGGCATCTCATTCTCTGTAGCATCCATCTGATGTAGGACAGGTTAATAGAAGTTGTTAAACACTGTTTAAACTTTAAAGCAATCACACTGGCTTTTGTGTGCATTGTTACTGCTTTTCTTCTGCAAAAGCTGTTCCTTTCTGTACATCATCTCACAGAATATTGCACATCATTAAAGAAATATCAGACTAAACCTTTCATAAACTTATTTCTGAAGGGAGAGAGATTCAGTGCCAAAGACAGATTTCTGATTTCTCATGAAGTGACCTTTTGTCGTATAGTTCATTGCTTTGTGCTGAATGACTAACAAGCACCTGGAAGCTTCTCAGGCTCGAAATGTGTCAATCACTCTCGTTATGAAAAGACAAGTTGACAGCTTTTTAAGATCTGTTTGTTAGAGGGACTGTGGGACATACTTTTAAAAGTCATAGGGCCTGTACTTATCAAAAAGAAAGCTAAGATAAATTTGCACTTGAACGTCTAAGTGACATCCTGTGTACGCTACTCCAGCCACCCTTGCACTTGTTTATTTTACTGTTTTATCCAATTTTGTCATTGAAAGATATCCATGAGATAAGGATTTTAGGTGGGAACCTGCTTCTTAAGGAGGTTGCACACTCTTTTTTTTTCCCCCCCATAAAAACATTTGTTGCTGAAAGATAGCTTTACTTTGGAAATTTCACAGACTGGGACTGCTTCTACATACAGGTTTTTTATAAACCTCATTTTATGCCATATTTATCCATATTTGCTGAGGCCTGTAAAGCTTCATACAAATCTGGGTTTATCTCATGGTCAAGTAATTCAGGTAGTTCAGAGCTTTCCTTCTTCAACTGTCCGAAGATGGTAGAGTTGAGTTTTACATTGAGGTTTTCAGTGACGTGAGGGGAATTCACTCTAAACCTGAAATTAAATCTGTTTAAGTTACAAGCAGGAGCACTTCACATAAATGCCTAAACAGCTGAAATATCTTAATTTTATGCTTTTCTAATAAGCTAGGGGGTTTACAATCCTGGTTCAGATGAGATGTTATATTATGTACAAATATCTGCAATTGTTTTAATTTGCCAAACCTTTCTGTTAAAGGTGGAGCTCTAGCATGGTCACTAGCCTGAACTTCATGCAGTTAGTGAAAACTACCTGAGGAGCTCCAGGAAGTATAAGTGATATAAAGTCCTTTTCCTAGCTGGTGCTCTCAATAGCAAGGTTTTGTCTTCTAGTGATCTGCATCCTGTAATACCTTGGAATGTCTGCATCAAGTTCCTGCATACTGACCGTCGCAAAATCATTCACGCCTCAGTATTACAATAAATCTAGTGAGCACAGACAGCACTCTGGGAATCTCACCTGCACTGTAACACTTCTTATGCGCCTCACTGCTGGGTCCCTGTGCTACAGATTCTTTCACCATAATTCTGCTGGTGTGGATTTACAGAGAAACAAAGTCCCTTAAGCCTACTCTGGTGCCTCTGCAACACACATCAGAGACCCTGATAAATTAGGCTGGCTCGTAAGTTTATGATTATAACATCCCTAGAAGGGACAAAAATAAATAAATAATTAAATTAAAAAAATATATATTCATAATTCATTATGGATTGCTTTTGCTGTGTATCCATCATGCTGTGTATCCATAATGCTGCATGTGACCTGTGATTAGTTCTGCGGGAAGGAAGATTTTAGGCCAAATAGTCAAAAGCACAGTGTTTTACTTACATATATTTAAAATATGCCTATGTTTGCACGTTTTTTGTTCAAACCATCAAAATCCAGATTAATTAGCAAAGTATTCTGCTGCAGCAGAATCCTTCCTTCCTCCTCCTGTAATGATGCCTTAGGAATCCGTTTGTACTGTCCCCATGATTTTGACTGTGGCCTTGGAGGACTTCCGTAATGGCCTTCTATCAGTGTATTTCATTTACTAACTGCTTATGAACACTCACAAACCACCTTGTTTCTTATTCCATGAGATATCTCAGTCTCATTATTTTAAAAAACTTTGTTGTTTTATTAATGACTGTTTTTGTTTAGATGCTAGAAAAAATGAGCTTGCCCTCCTTTTCACTGTTCCTTTTCTTTTCCTCAGTACATTAACTTTTCACACTTCTTATTCAGAAAAAAAGCAACTTCTTTTTTTCCTTTTTCTCCTTTAAATCCTGCCTTCTTGCACTCTCAAGAAATGCTGTGTGTGACTTTCCAGGTTTCACCCACTGAAAAAGCCTGGAGGCAACCTCTCTGGCATGCCAGTCGTTGCTTGTTAGCTTTGCTCGTGTTGTGTCACCTTTCTCTACTCAGCTGTAGGCTTCCCTTGGCAGGAACACTTCTACTACCCCTGATAACAAAATCTTGACCTTAGTTGCTGGATATCTATCTATCTATCTATCTATCTATCTATCTATCTATCTATCTATCTATCTATCTATCTATTTTATTTTATTTTATTTTATTTTTAAAGAAGACAGTTATTTTCTGAAGAATGTTTTTCCATTCACAGCATTACTTGAATTTTACAAAGCATTGGGAATTTCTTCAAAGTTTGGGTAACACTAAGCCCCCAGAATCTAAAAAGGATGCCATTCGTGTATTCTCTTGGCTGCATGTCTCTGTACTGCTACAGCCTGATCTGAAGGTTTTAGCACCTCAGCCCTTTATCAAAGGTTTCTTACTAGAAACACTTGTCATTTCTTCCAGCCATCCTTCACTTTAACTCTTTGATTCAGATAGTAGTTTTTCTGAGACCCCAATACCCTACTAAAATTCAATACATATTTTTTGCTTTTCAATTATCTTTAGTCTCTAATCTTGTTTAAGCCATCATCATTTTAGCCTCTGCATACTCTAGTTGGAGCAGAATGTCAAAACTTGTTTTACTTTGGCTAGGAAATTTTTGTTGACTAGAATTAAATCCATGGCTCTTCATTACTGATGACAATCTTAATTTCCTAAAGAAATTCACTCCCCTGTCTTTCAGACAACCTCTCTTCTTCCTAAACCTGTGTGCACTGAAGGGGAATTTATCTATGGTTAACCTCTTGCATACCAATTTGAGATAACGTTTAAAATACCAGCAGGATGATAGCTACCCAAGAGAGGTCTGTGTCCTTCACTGCTGGCACTGAGAAGGTCTTTTTTTGTCCCTAGCTTCTTGTAAATGAAGATATGAATAGCATCTTCTTTCTGGAGCTGTAAATTTGGGCTGTGGGCCAGTATCTATCCAGGACCCAAATTTCTCCTTCACTTTCTGGATTAATCCTCATCAAGTGTGACAAATCACTGCTTGAGGGCCCATTTCAGTGGAAAATAAACACATCCCTCTCTGGCTTTGGCCACTTTGAAATCCAGCTTCTGTTGACCGAAGATCTAAATTACATGAAAATAAAAAATATGCCACGTGTAAACCAAGTCATTGCCACTTGATTTACCAGTGCTGTCAGAGAACAACTTTTTTGATCATCTTAAAGGACATTCCTACAAGAAGGTAATAATGTACACCTTGCCTAAATGGCTTAGGAATTTTGGAAACACTAAAACTATTCTCATTCAGCCATTACTTTTCTTCTTTGTGTATCTGTTAAGCAAAAGTGATGTGGTGGCCCAGGGATACAAGTAATGGAACCACACCTGGTTCTGAATTTGCTCTGAAGTTTAATGTCTCTGATACAGACCTAGAACAATCCGTACTGGAATAGGCTCCCCAGGGAGGTGGTTGAATTGCCATCCCTGGATGTATTTAAGAGCTGTTTGGATGTGGTACTCAGGGATATGATTTAGTGGAGGGTTGTTAGCATTAGGGTACTGGTTAGGCTGCGGTTGGACTTGATGATCTTCAAGGTCTTTTCCAACCTGGGTAATTCTATGATTCTATGATTCTATGATCTTATTTTGCTCAGATCAATATTGGTTGTCACTCTCACAGGTGCACTGAAATTCATTTTGGTAGGAATGAAAGAGCAGCCACTGACAAAAAGATGTGGTTGTGGGGTCTCAGTTTTGAGAAGACCACCTCTGGGCTGGTAGTGGTGGTGGGAAGGTTATGTGTTTTGTTATTCCTGGTGACATCAGATTAAGCAAGACAAAGAGGAGCAGCTGCTCATCCACACAGTTACAGTCTTGAATGCCAGTCGGCAGGATACGCGGGATGTAGTACCTTTTTCCGGATACATTTACGATCGCTGGTCCTGAGCAGGTGGTGGAACAGGATGAGCTCTTACTTCTTCACCCCTCGCAGGTTTAGAGCTATACCCTGAGCTTCTCGTTTCCCAGCCCTGTGATCACCGCTGGCAGTGGCCCCTGGAGCCGGTGTCTGATCGTTCTTTTCCTGCTCACCCGACATTTGTCCCCCGCAGACGTGCTGCGGGGGTTTGGGGGAGGTTAACAACAGCAGGGGCCGGAGCTGCGCTTTGCCTCTTGCGCCCGGGAAGAGGTGGTGCCGGGGGAGAGGCTCGGGGCGGCGGCTGCGGGCTGTCAGCCCGCGGGGCTCGGAGTGCTGTGGCCACTCCCGTGGGCACACCGCGCCGCCGGCGCCCGCTGCCGCTCTCCCCACCCCTTCCTTACCCGTGCAGCGGCGAGATCGCCCAAACTCCTGCGAGAGAAGACACCCACCCCACTGCCGCCGCCGCCGCCTCCTCTTTCTTCTCCTCCTCCTCCTCCTCCTCCTCCCCCCGCCGCAACTCCCAAATAAAAGGGCGGGGGGCGGCAGGATGCGCGGCTCGGCGGGGAGGTCGGCGCCGCCGCCGGCAGCCTGATGCTGCCGCAATTCGCCATTGCCGAGCACGGCTCGGAGCCGGGCGGAGGGAGGCGAGGGGCAGCGGCGAGAGGCCGGGGGGCAGAGGAGCCGCAGCCCCCCCCGCCCGGCCGCTCCCGCGGGCCGCGGCCGCCGCGCTCCCCGATGCCCGACCGCCGCCGGCGGGGAGCCCGGGGTGGACCGGGGGCCCGCTCCTGCCTACTCTGGCTCTTTGTGCTGCTAAAGGTAAGTGCGGGGAACGGGAGGGCTGAGAGCCCCGCGGGAGCGGGGCCGCCTTTGTGTGCTCGGGCTGCGCCCCGGAGGCGAGGGCTTAACCGGGGTTCGGCTGCCCCCGCTTTGTGTTCCCTCTGCGAGGGGGATGAAGGCGGGGCCGCTGCGCCCCACACCCAGAAGTGCCGGGGAGGCGCCGCTCCCCCATCTTCCGTCGTGCCCGAAGTTACGCGGCGTAGTGGGAGAGCCGCGCCGGGCGCCCCGCGCTGTCCTTCAGCACCGCGGGCAGACACCTGCCGCCGCGCCCAACGCGGCCCGTCCGGCTCCTGCCGGCTTCCCCCGGAGCTGCCGAGAAAGACGGCTAACAAAGGCGGGCGGGGGGGAGCCGCGTGTCGCTTCGCCGTTGAAGAATTTGACATTGCTTCCAGATCAGTGCCGGCTCTGTCCTGCTGGCGGGTCAATCTTTCAAAGTTCAGAGTAATGCCGCCAGCTTGGCTCGGTGTGGCGTTTTTTATCGTTATGCGTTTGATGCTTTAATGGTTCCTCAGTCGTATTGAATGTGCTTCGTGCAACTTCTAAAAGAAAACATCTGCTCTGCCTGGGCAAATAGCACCGATTGTAAATGCCAGTGCCCTAAACGGCAATATGCCGCAGTAGTGAAAACTTTGTTGAGTATTTGTCAGTGGCAACTAAGGAACTCACTCTTCAGTGCCTCACGAATGGAAGTGTTCTATAGAGATGAGCAGAGCTCCCTGTGTGAATGGGACTTTGTAGGATCGTGTAGGATCGTATTCTGGAACGGCAGTGGAGTCACTTCTAGCACTGACATTGCATTGACAGAAGTACTAAAGGGGAAGCGTTCGCAGCATCTGTTCACATACTCAGCCGTCAGCTGTCTCATTTTCATAACTGCTGAAATGTACATTTATGCAGGGTAAAATGTTAATATAGTGACAAAACTTCATTCCTCAGAATTTCATGATATTGTGGGTTTGGGGTTTCTTTCCTTTATTTATTTATTTATTTTTCCTTTTTACAGCTTTTAAAAGTAGCTATTTTAATTACTGTGATAAAGTGAGACAGTATATAGGTAGTTCGGATCTGTAAGATTCTAGTACCTATGGCCCCATCCCTGGAGGTATTCAAGGCCAGGCTGGATGTGGCTCTGGGCAGCCTGGTCTGGTGCTTGGCAACCCTGCACATAGCAGGGGGTTGAAACTGGATGATCATTGTGGTCCTTTTCAACCCAGGCCATTTTATGATTCATTGATTCTATAGAAATAAATCTAAAGAAATGGGGTAAAGGCTTGAAGGCAGCCAAGGCCTTGGGTTTTTTTTCCTGTTGGAAGGTGACCATCAGCTCAGAGTCAGATAAATCTCAGACGTGCCCTTGGGTATGTTGCTTGAGAAAACCCAGGACTGGAATGGCAACAAAAGCTGCAGGAAAATAATGATGGATACTGGCAGAATTCTATAGTGTGAGAGGTGAAGCTGTAGCTCAAGACAGGGGCACATCAGCAATGCTACGTGTGACTAGATTATGACTTTTGTTGGATGCCTGTGCATTTGTTTTTTTCTTGCATTAACTAATAATTAAAGGTAATTAATTTCAAAACAAAGCATTTCCCTTGCTCTGTGCTGTTTGGTTATGCTAACTTATGGAACTACTAAAATTATCCAGCCTTGAGCTATTGGCTTCCAGGTGAGACAGCAATTTAATCTTGTTGGGAAGGCAGCTGTACTGAACTGATGACTCTGATGCCTGTGTGTTTGCTGTTTCAGCATTAGCAGTCCAAATGTCACTTGCTAAGCTGTATCTGCTTGGTGTGGCCTTGATGCCCATCTGGCAATTTATAAAGCCATCAGCAAGCTTTGCAAAGCGATAAAACAGCTCAAAGCACATTTTCATTTCCTTTCCATGCTATATTTCATGATGTAAAGAAACGGTGACAAATTCTTTCAGGACCTGGCGCTATCTGTTGATGCTGGTGTGGTCAGTGACAAGGAGGGGATCAACAGCGATGCTGCCCACTGCAGATTCATGTACCTGATATTGTCATCTATGGTCTAGCAATATTTAGTTCCTTCATTCGCAGCTCTGTCTGAACATTACTTTGTGCTCCAGGGCAGTATCATTATCTTTTTAGGAAATGGAGCGATGTGATCTAGAACCTCTATCATTCTTCAGTGGTTTTCCTATGCAATGGCTAGCTTAGAAACTAGCAGGAGATATACATTATTTGTGATCTCAGACTTTAATATAGATTTACAGTTCTTGGAAGAGGAACAGAATTATATCTTACTTCAGCAAAAAGCTTCCAAGCCTCCTGCTGGAGGAATCTCTTTCTGACCTAAAACATTGCCATTTTTCAGAGGTTCTGCATTCTCTATTTTTTCATTGTGGATGGCTGGGAGGCATAGCCCCTAGCAGCTTGCTTAGTATTTTTTTTCATCTGATGTGACAAAAGCATGGGTGATCACATCTAAGTGGAAAAGCTATACTTCATCTGAACAATACAATAACAATAAACAGACATGTTTTCATTGTCTTCACCTTTCCCATCTTTTCTAACAGCAACACAGCAGGCTTCCTGTAGCCATATCTACACTAACCTCCAACTAGCTGAAGTTCTGTCCTGGATTCTGTGACTAGTAGGTCAGATATCTCAGTTCTAGTAGCTTGCAGCTGGGTGGTTTTGTTTCCTTGCTGTGTTATGTCTACAAGTAGACCTAAGCAGGGAATAGAAACTTCTTAAAACAGCCAAACCTGATGCTGAGACATCATCAATCTGTTACACTTACAAGAGGATCTGATCAATGCTTATACTAGGAAAACAATCAGAAATCTGGTTGTCTATGAACTGAGTGGAAGGGATGACAGTGTTCAGGAAAATTATCTAGGAGTGCAAAGGGAAAAAAACACAATTCATTTCCAGGAGATTGAGGTCTTCGTATGGGGTCTTTATATGCTACTGAGGCTCTGTGTGCAAGGCAGCAATACCTTCTGGTTTTTCTACTAGCAAGAACAATTTTTATGTCTGATAGAACATTTTTGTCCACTACAACATTAATGCATGGAGTTTGGTGTTTTAGTGAGATCTAAATTCAGATTTGCATGGATGAAAACATTCAAAGGGATCCAGGTGCTGTAAGATCATACTCAGCACAACCTTACCAGACAAAGGAATCGTTTCAGTTAGTGTAATTTTTTAAGAATATTTGCATCTAATGTTAATAATCTGCAACAAAGATGATAGCACCAGAACACTGTCTTTTTCTCACTGAGAAACCTTTTTTAAGGGAGGCTGGTTTCACAGCCAAGAGCCCCAGTGTTTCATCACTGGTTCCTCCCAGCCAGAAAAGAAATGGACACTTAAAAGATTTGGTATGGAGTCCCTCTAGCATCTCTTACCTCTCTTAGGAATGCTGACTGAAGCTCTTGTTGAGAAAACAAGTACGTTCTTCCTCATGACTGTGTCCTAGTAGTGCCAAAGTAAACAACTTTGTCACCATTCTGTTTCTCTTTGCAAGACTAATGTAAGATTGTTGTGAGGGGATGTAGTCAGACGAGCTACGGAGGTAAAAAATGTTTGGTCTTTACAGATCATGTGGGAGAGAAAATCATCATCTCAGTAAGAAGTTTGTATATATATTATTTTTTTATGATCAACTGCCCTTTGCTCAGGACTCCTCCTACAAGCCACATTCTCATTTTGTTATTTTCATGGATTATATTTATGGATTATTTCTATATCAGAATGATTCTAACGGACAAAGATATTTATAAGAATGCTTGGGTGCCAACTCATGTTTATGGAACTATAGTAGGCACACAGTCTAGCAGTGGAATAAGTCTACCATTACACACTAGCAACTTTCTAACTTCAGCGCAGTAATAGTGGACAATCAGCAGAAGATCTTTCAAGAGAGATCAAGAGAGAGCCCTGCACTTAAACTGCAAGAGGTCAACAGGGCAATTTTTAGATGGCATCATTTCAGTCAGATGCTACATCCAAGGGTGATTCCTCATTTGAGTTAGTACAGGGACCATGCTGAATAAAGACTTGCCTGTAGCTATTTTACAACCTTTGGGCCATTTGTTAAAGAGCTCATAGACAATGTGCTGACTAAACTTCAGAAGCTCACTTATTATCTGCCTTTCTGATGTCACCTTATAGGGAAATTCAAGCAGATTGTAAAATAACTGTTTATTGAGTGAGTGTTAAGCAAAGTCTTGTGTCTAAACCCATCATGAGACTAATTTTACTAGATGTTTCAATACAGGAGAAGGTTGCTTTTATTACTTGGCCATGTGAGTCAGAGTGATAAATGTCAGAAAAATAAGCTTTGGAAATAAACGCTTTTGCTGAACAACTTAAAAGGATCATACTTATCTTCGTATTTAAGTATTTAAAATTATACATATTTTCTACTGGAGAAGTATGTATCATCTTCATTACCATAAGCACTCTTATCCTACAGTACATTAGTGATCACACTTTCCTTATTAAAATTTCAAAATATTCTTGTAGCAATATGTAATTGATTGCAATGTAAAGAAAGACTACTTTGATTAGATGTTAAGTGTTTTAAAATTAAAATGTTTATGCAGAGTGCAGTACACAGAAGTATGCTGTTCTAGGACGGCCAACAGTTCAATAGGTATTCCAAATCTAAGAGACAAATCAGACAATTACATTACATATATAATGGTAGAAGGGAGCTGTGGGGCCAGTGTATTCCTGTCCATTCTTCTGTGTCTAGTCTTGAGTTATCTGATGGAGGAAAGTTTCAGGAGAAAATTCCCAGTATGAAAGGATGGCGAGGCAATGGAACAGGTACCCCAGAAATATGGTGGATGCCTCATCCCCGGAGACATTCAAGGTCAGTCTGGAGCAACCTCATCATACGTGTCCCTGTTCATTGCAAGGAAGTTGGACTAGATGACCTTTTAAGGGTCCCTTCCTACTCAAATGATTCTATGGTCCTGTCTGCAAGAGGACCATAGAAATTACAGCCTCACCTGTGATTCATCCAAAGTCAGTGAGTTGCTGCCAGTCTAAGCAAGACATCGTCCTTCATCTTCTACTGGATTGCAGCCATAATGCTCTTGAAGGGCTTTGGCACAGCACAACAAAAGAAATTAGGATCGTAAGTGAAGCTAAGCATTAAGTTTGAGCAAGTAGATGAAATATTGGATGATGTCTGTCTTCCGTTGAAGTGTCACTGTGGGACATAGGACCTGGCTGGACTTTTTGTCTTTCCCACTGAAAGCTCCTAAGTTCCAGAAAATATGATGATTTAGGGCAGCAGGAAAGTGAAGAGAGTGGTTTGTTAATATGCATACAAAAGCTATTATAACTTTTCTATTAAGCTTCTGTCAATATAAAGCTGAAAAGAGAAAAATCTTTATGAAGTTGATGTAGCAGTATATACTGACTGCCACATCCACAATATATAACAAATGAATAGAGAATGGAAGATAATTGAAATGGAAAAGTTACCTTGCTTTTCATAACACTGTATAATGTGGAATGAATACAGTCAGTGAAAGGAGCAGGTCTGAAGGAAGAAGACTTCTATCTTTCCAGTAAGACAAATGTGATGCACAGTATTTCATTTCTGGAACCTCTTCATTCTTATGCTAGGAAATTACAGTGGCTTTTAAGAGAAGGAGTTCCAGAAATAATTGATAGGCATCATGTCTGGCTTACCATAAAGACAGCACGTTGTACCCCAGCAAAAGTAGCATGTGCTATTCTCAAATTACTGTGGTTATCTTTGCATTTTCTGTTCAATTAGATGCATGGATTTAGAGAAAGAAGTTCTTTACAGTAAGCATCAGTGATGGACAAATTGGTTATACAGATGATAGCAGCAGGGAAGAGAGATGGAAGGTAATATGCTCAGCTTTATGTATGCTGATCTTGAGGTGACAGCACGGGCACGGGTAGAGGATATGTAGGATAGGAGCTATGATTGAATATAGAGCGCAATATTGAGATGGAAAAATCCAAGAGGGACACTTAAGCACAGGGGCTGAACACTTGAGAGCAGCTGAATGGAAGTAACAGAAGTCAACAACTCTGCTGTTTTGAGGCAGACCGAGATGTGATGAAGCCGTTTGGTAAAAAGAAAGCTCTTGAGGGAAAAACACAAGAACAAATTAATTTTTAAGAACTTTGTGGAAAAGTAGATAATGTTGCTTGACAATCTAACAGTTATGATTTTGAAGTGATTGGGCCTCGGTGCACTTTAGGAGGATGAGATATGAGTCTTCTGGTTATTTCAGTAGGATTTAAACAAGCCACAGCTGCTTTACATGCTATAAACCTGCAGGTCTCCGATTTTGTTATGATGACTTTGGATTATATCTTTGGGTTAAGAGAGGTAGTTTCTGGTCAGTAAGTTGTCAATCAAATTAGAAACTCATTCAATTTTAAGAGCTTTCAATCATTGCCTTCTGAACTAGATGCACTGATCTACAAAGGAGTTGTTCCTTGAGGCTGAGAAGAGTCCCCAGAGCAGACAAGGGAACATCCCAGTCCTCTTGTTGCCTTTGTGTTGTTTGCCGTTTGGCACCTGTTGGCTATCCACACCACAGCTATTTAGGGTCATTTCTTCTTTGTTCATATGGAAGTCATTTTCATAGTTCCTGGTTGGCCTAGCAGACAAAAAGAAAGAGTCTAGTTCCCATTCTGTCTGCAAACAGCAAAGAAGATTTAAACTCAAGGAAGAAAATCAACCAACCAAACAAAAAAATGCAACCTATTTAAATGTGGTAAGGAGCAGTAGTGAGCATTGGTAGGGGAGAAAAAAAAACACACACACTCTCAGAAAATGCTAATTAGTATTTTCCTGAAGTAATGAAAGGCAGATTTAAGAAAAATGAATATTTTCCAACAGCAATGAAATTAATGTATTTATTATTTACTTAGCAGTACTGTGCCTCGCTTTGTTCTGCATGCAAAATATCTGCAGGCTCTGACTGAAGTCTGAAAGATAGACATATCAAAATAAGGATGCTCTAGATAAACAAGAAGTGATTATCATACATGCCAGTTGCTGGTATTCTCCAAGGGACAGTATACCTTCCAAATAGAAATAAGTCACAATTGCTTCCCTTAGGAGCTGAGGAAAAGAGATTTTTTTGTTTTGTTTTGTTCTAGTTGTTTTTGTTTGCTCCTTTTGCTTCTGTTCAGTATTGATTTCTACAGGATGTCGCTCATCAGATCTGCTGGATATTTACATCAGTTTAAAACATCAAAAATAATTAATAATCAATGTGACTTTAATCCCTTCAAAGAGAAGCCATTAACCCTCACAAAAAAAAAAAAAAAAAAATTGCTATAGCTTGCAATAGTTTCATGAAATAACTTTAATAAGAGGAAGAGATGAAAGAGAGGAACACTGCTCAACCTTTTTGTTTTTCTTCTATTCTTCTATTCAAAACAGAGAACATAGCTAATAATTTATTGCTGCCTACTTGTGGTAAATCAGTAGGTTTGTCGTTCAATAATTTTCTTTCTCTAACTCAGCTGCTACTGCCTAATCTTGCACTGATATTGTCTTGAGTCATCAGCGTCTGCTTCCGAGGAAAGGATTATGATGTCACAAAATCAATAGTGGAGGATTCTATATTGTAATCCCTTTTCAGGGAAGTCCATTAAATCAATGCCTCTCTTTCTGTGAGTAATGGCTGCAGAATCCAGCCCTCTAATTTTGCTGTGTGAAGGAATAAGAGCAGATGGGATGGGATTTTACATAATTAACTAGTAGTTATTACATACAGCATGAAAAATTATGACATTTTCTGAAGAATAAATGGATACATAGTGAATACCTAAGTGTATTTAAAAATGCTCAATGGTCTAAAATGCCTTTCTGGTGGAGTTACAAAGGAATGTGTTAAATCCAAAATTTTTAACCTTATCTTTGAAAACCAACTCAAGACTCTGTAGTCTTGGAAGCCCTGCCAGGTTTTTTTTGGCAGCATCAGTGTCACTAGCATTTAAGAGAAATGGAGACAGGTCATGAATATGGATGGAAATGTTGTGATCTCACCTAGAGCTCATGTGCAACACTGACCTCTGTTAGCTGCAACCAGAACTGCTGGGCTGTCTCTAATTCTCAGGATGCTGGGAGCTATCAGAGAGTCTACTGTGCTTCTGGGAACAGTTCCAAAATCCAAGCAAAATCAATAAAAGTCTTTATGTCGCTTAAAATGGGCTTTGGATCAAGCTGTAGCAGGAAGATATGCAATCTCTGCCAGGTGGTACCATGAAGCTTGACGTGCAGCACAGAGCTAATTGTGATGTGCTAGCGACCTTGGGCTCACTGCAGTGTCAGTAGCAGAAACTGCAGGCCATAGGATGATTTTGAGTTTTGGAATCCAGAAGTCTGATAGATGAAAATCCAGTTTGGATAAATCTTGAGTAGACTTCTCTCTCTTAGGGGGCCACTGTATTGCCATGATTGGCGTGTTGTAATACAGCTGATGGAGCTAGTGCAAGAGGAGCACACTTTAATGTTTCTGTTCTTGAAAGAGGGTTCTCTTTGCAGGAGGCTTAAGTCATGTAACTAACACTAGACAAAAAAAGGAAAAAAAAAAAAAAGGGACTTTTCTTCCTATGCAGAACCATAATTCTCCTCTTTCTCTTCTTTCCAGGGACTGCTCAAATAAGAGTTTTGATTTAAGTTCAGCACATATCCACTGTTGTTGACATTGCAACAATAGCATGGAAATATGAATGAATGGAAACCAAATTCTGCATCAGATAACAAGTACATGCTCAGATATGGATCTGAACAGAACATCTGATTCCTGTCCCTTTAGTAGGCTAATGGAGTTAAAAATAATTCCCAGAACCAGTGACAGTTTGGATTGTGCTCAAGCTCAATCTGAAGCTAGCATTTATTTTCTAGACTCTTGAACATACTTAGATTTCTGTCCTTCTATATAGTCTTTAATGACCTGGACATTGCAGGAGGCCTCTTGAAAAGCAGCATACTGAAAACCAGTTGGCTGTGGCAGATGTGCTTGATTCTGAGACAAAGAGGCTTTCATATAGTGGCAGAACAAACTGGCAGTCGAACACCAGCTCTTCTCGGTAGGTGTTACTATAGCAGGTGTTGGACATCAGCCAAGCAGGAAAGCAATGTGTCCAGGTTGAGGAAACAAACTTTGAAATGTCCATTACATGATGCCTGAGCATTCAGCTTGGAGCAGAGCCAGACTGCCCATCCTTATGGCTTCACCAGAATAACTGGCATAGCCAGAGCAGTTGCAGGTGGTATTATTTCATTCTCAATTTAAATATGTTTGTGAATATTATGAGGTTAGGAGATAAAATGGAAAAGAAATACAGTATTTTGGAAAATGCCAGAGCATTTCTGTCTTGGAGGCTTTGTCTGTCCCAGTTGCACACAGTTGTTGCCACATCCCTTTTCTTTCTATAGATAACCTTCAATAAAGATGTGATCTGTTTAGGTCTTGGCTTTTGTAATGGTGCTTTGCCATGTTTGTATAGGATCACCTGTTGGTCACTGATGTACTGTGAGAGAAACTGACTTCTTGATCAGGATGTTTACAATTTTAATTAAATTACTGCTTGTCTTCGATACTTCTTTTCAAGGAAGAGAATTGTCCCTATGAATACTAGTTATATGGATAAAATGAGAGCTTAAAGGATTTCTGGATTAGCATTAGCAGTAACTGTTGGAATAATCTTGCCATCAAAATGTCTAGAATAATGTAATTTGGTTCCCTAAGCTGGAGATTCATCATCTATGCGTTTGTGCCTGCTGTTTTTCAAAGTAGAGTGGTTTCATCTGGTGCTTAGCAGGAAAAGACCTAATTTTCTCATGCACATTCCCATTGCAACAACCTTCTTTGTCTAAAATCAACAACATAGCACAACTGAGACAGCAACAAGCAGTCATGTCTAGAGCAAGGAAAGCCAGGATCTGCCATGTAGATTTGCCTGAACATGTAGTGATAAAATCACAAGTCAAAGGCAGGGAATGATTCTATAAATATATGTATTTATAAAAAAATGACAACTGGAGTCATCACTATGTTATATAAGTTGGCAGTGGTCTGGTTGGATATCACTGGACAACTTTGTTTTCCTTTCCACTTTTTGGTTTATCTCATGGAAGTCTTCTAGTTAGCTTTAAGTTGATGGTAACAATGATGTTTCTAACCCCAGCCTTGTAAGTGGAAGACCATGCAATGGGCCATCTGAGAAAAAAAATGGATGATTCAGAATTGTTTCCTGGTTGGACACAAAATGTATAGAGTGGGGATGCTGTGGCTGCTTGAGGATGCAGCGAGAATTGAATCTGCTTGGAGCCTAGGAGTAATTCAGGCTGGAAGAGATGTCTGGAGACCAAGCGCCAGCTCAAAACAGGGTCAGGATGTTGGGGGCTCAGAGCTGTGTCTGATGAGTTTTGAATACCAGCCATGGACAGAGATTGCACCTCCTCTGGACAACTTCCAAGGGCTCCAAATAAAATGAATGACAGTCAATTAAACCTTTTTAAAAATAATGAATTGGGGTTTGAAAGAACATGAAACTTTTCTATTAACTTGTCTTCTAACATATTTTTTTTAAGTCGTTTAAAAAATTCATCTTAGGCTATCTTTCTTTGTAGAATGTGAAGCTTTGGGTTACAGTCAAATGCCTTTTTGCTGAAGTCCGCTAGTTTCTTGCATTCTCTCACTCCTCGGAGCTTGAGTTTTAAATATAACATCAAGGATAAAATTCTTAGTGCTGCCATTGTTAGAATGTTCCTTAATTATCATTTAAACTTTCTGCAGAGTCAGGCAGGTATCTGCCATCACTGCACAATTCGTTTCACAGGTTCACGTTTCTCAAGAAGGATTTTTTGCTGAGATTTTTATTTCTTTTCTTTTTTCCTTCCTCTGACTTACATTTCTAGGAGGAGAACCATCATTTCAAATGTTTTACAAATTTGGGTCTTTGGCATATAGGAAACCATTCACTCCAGAAGTACTTTTGAGTGATGTGAATTAAAGGTATTGGGGCAGGGCTGTCTCAACTGGCTTAATGCTGAAGTGAAGAAATCTGCCAGCACAACATGCAGTTAAAGAAACTTTTAAAAATCAAGATGGAACAATATATATCTAGAGGGAATATGTGGAATATGGTCTGGAAATCTTTTTAACACTTTTTGTATTGATAACTAAAATACTGCTCCTAAATTCAATACAAGATTAAAGGTACTCAATACAGTTAATGAGCTCCAAAGGAACTGTTATTCTGGGCTGTAATTACAGCTTTTGCTGCCTGACTCTGTGTCACACTGGCATTTTATTACTGATGATTTGTAATGTCAGAGGGGAGGATGTGTTTGGTGATTCATTAGTGTTTTCACAGATTCTGCCTTAAATTACATTAGCTCATGATGTCAGATGTTTGCATGTCCATGCTAGTATGAAGATTCCTTTCTTCTGTGCAATGTAGTTAAAAAATAACCTAAACTCTAAATCAAATGCACACCAAAATTAAATAGTCTCTAATAGTCCCTTCTTGTCCTGTCCTGTGGTCCTTATTTTCTACAGTTCTGTTCTGTGTCTCCCAATTTCTAAACAGTATCGCCACAAAAAAAGCTTTCTACTTGTAACTTTAAAAAAGGCAGATCTTCGAGTAAATAACACACTGTCGTATCTTACAGTTCACACCCCCCTCCAAAATAAAAAATAAACAACAAAAAAACAACAACCCAACAACCAACAAAAAAAACCCAACAACTTATGTCATCTGTTAGATAGGCAAAATGATGCTTTTTCCCTGAAGACCCTACAATGCCAGATTTAATTTATTTTGGGAAGAATGAGAGAATTCTGTGGAATGTGCTTGCCACTTGTGAAATGGAAGTGTCAGCGGAAAGTGTGAAGATATCGTGCAGAACTGAGCTTCCGCGGAATGAGATGAGTTTATAGAAAGAGGAAAAACCTCTGCACCTCTTTTATATTTAGCGTAAGAGAAATGGATAGAAAGGATTTCAAGATGTCATGCATGGCCCAGAGCAGATCAGCTGTGCTCAGACTGAGAGTTCAGAAAGTTTGGCTCTCTAATCCCAGCTCTCTTCAAAGCTCAATTTAGCTGTGCCAGTCTCTGAGGTCTCTGTGCAGGGATCATGGTGAGGAGGAAAACGAGCCTGAAGCTGAGTGATACATACCCAGCAGAACTATGGGCATGTGGGAAAGGGGCTGCAGATTGATGGGACTCAGAGCTCCCCACCTGTAGTGCAATTTTAATGTACAACTTCAGCTGATTACTAATACTTTGGAAAACGAATAAAGAATCAAAACACGGATGGCTATGCAATTGCATGTCAGGTGGGTGCAGGGCTTTCACACGTACTCTATTTTTCCACAGTGGGTTGATTATTTGTGTCTTTTGCAGCTTGCGAGAATAAAGTCTAATGACATCAGACCATTCCTAGAGTTGATCCTTTGTAGCTTTGTCTGGAAATGCTACCCCCTATTCCTACAGTTCTATACAACAGATGACTGGTAATTGCTGGATGCCCAGTGTGAATTTTTGCAGTGATACTGAGAAGTCTTTTGCATTAAGAGCTGAGCCCCAGTCAGGAGGAGGGAAAGCAGATGGACTGCAGAGAGATGGCTGCATCCCGCACCCAGGAATGCATGTGCTATCTTAAGATGGCTAATACAGTGTCCCCTCCTGTCCCATGATAAATCCATCTCCGTGCTGTCAGAAATGGCTGATAAATGGGAGCTCTGGGATTTTTCTCTACTGAACTGGTCTAGTCTCATTTATCTCTTTTCCTCTTTGCATATTGGCATATTCTTCCTCTGCAAGTATTTATCCAAAGTCTTTACTTGCTGTGTCGGACTAAAGGTCATATCAATTTTTTTTCTCTCTCCTTCTTTTCCCCTTCTAGTCCCTCTGTTTCTAAAGATGCCAAACTAGATAACTGATGGTTTCTTCTGATGCCAGAAGGCCTTCACAATATGCATATTAGGATTTTGTGTTTTAGCTTTTTTTTTTTTTTCTCCCCCTGTATCTCAGTGTATTCAATTTGTATGCAGAGCTATCCTCTTACCATGAGCTTCTATGCCCAGATCTGAGGATTATGTTCTTATCCAACATATGTACTTAGCCTGAAATGCTAAATCTGTGCTACTAGAGGAATAGAAAGATGTGACGGCTAAAGGAGCTATGTCAAAGTAACCAGTCAGATCAAACTATAAATTGTTCCTCCCCTGACCAGCACTAACTCATACATTTATATATTGCTATTTTGACTGTGGGTCAAAAACAAAAATGGTTTTGCTTGCTTTAAAAAAATATTCTGTGTCCCTGTCCTGAGCTTTCCCTGTTGCAACAGGAACTTTTGGGAAGGAGGAGAAAGGGTACTGGATTTTCCCATGTTCAGAGAAAGGCAGCTTTGCTGGTTGGGGAGAAGGTGCCAATACCAGGCTCTCAACTGGTCTTTTTTCTTTGAGGTCTTTACGAGGAATCAGATGCTTTGTCCCGCTTTGCAGTGCACCTGGCCTGTGCTAGTGCAGCCACAGAGGCACTGCTGTTGTACTCCAGTTGTGATGTTTTCTGAGTGTTTCTCTTACCATTCACATCATCACATCATTGTATCAGAGTGCTGACTGGTACCTAAAATGCTGGTGGAGAGCTTATCCCAGGATAAGCTATGGACTAATCAATTGGAACTAGGATTCTGTGCTGAAGGGGAAGAGGAAGAGCAACATCTTGTTGGAAAGCAAAAAATAATAAAAAGCCCTCTCATGGATTCTCTCATGAATTACACACAAGATTTTCTTTGAAGAAATGGGCAGAGTGTGTGGATGTTTTATTTATTAATGCTATGCAAGAAAAATATATACATATATATATATTGTGGAGGATGGGTCTTCTGAATGCTTGAAAGGCAGAATAATCACTTGGATTGACTGACAAAAGTATTTTGTAGATCTTGGTAAGATATAAAAGCCTAGGCAACTTCCTAGCAAATACATTGCCTCTCCAGAAAGAACATTTCAATCCTAAGCTTACGTCCCACTCTAAAAAGAAGACAAGTGGAGAAATGGTCAGATCTGTATTTTTTCAAAGAATAAAATACTAACCCATTTCTCACACATATCCATCTGTCCCTTGGCTATTACTCCCTTGGCCTCTTTCCTCCCCTGCCCACTTTTTACTCTCTGCCTCACCCACATCTACTCCTGCACTGTTCACTGCCCGCTCACTTTCAGCATCACCTCACCATGCTGGGCTTCAGCAGCCCCCAGTGGCATCATCTTCTTTCTGACATACTTTGCTTTCTGCTCCAAGCATGTGAAGTTGTATTTCTCCAATAAACATTTTGGATTGTGTTTTTGCGACCTTGGTAGAAAAGATTTTTCTGCACACCACTCGCAGTCATTTAGCAGAGCGCAGTAGTTAACTTCCAGTGGAATGCTAAATAGTGAGAAAAAGACTATGATTACACAAGAAGACTATTTTAGAGAAAATAGCTGCTATTCAAATAGATATTATATTTCACAGGGAAAAAAATAAAAGGGGCCAATTACTCTGCTTAGTCACCCACACTGTGAATTCAAATGAACTTCATCTACAATTATGGTCTTACACTGATTTTAACAAATATAACTAAAGTCAACATCAGTCCCTGTGACTTTCAGGCCAGTTGGCTATAGCTGTGCAAGGGTTATTTCTCTGAAAAAATATTGTATTGTAATATTAAAAAGACAGAATTCCAAATCCTTTTAAAACTGTTCTTCAATTTTCTTAATCTTTTACTGGAAAGCATTTAACGCAAGTTTGTTTGGGTCTTCTGTGTCTATCTTAATTACATATGTTTCCTCCATTAATCATAATCCAAGCTTTCTGGTAGATAAATTGGTTCTCTTCTAGCCCAGGACAGCTTGATGGCCCATAAAATAGATTTTCCAGGACTATTGCTGTGGCTATGTGATTTACATCAGAGTCTGTACTGAATTCTGTGCCCATAATTACTAACAGTAGTGCTTCCACACAACATATTGGGACTTAATCTGCCACATTACTAGTAAACAGCAATAATTTATTTCTCTGGAAGGTGTATGACCTTTTCTTTGAATAACAGTGTTATTAACTCTTGGAATTTTGCTAGAAAACCAGTCACAACAATTGTTTGCAAAAGCAAAAAATAAAAAATAAAAAAAGAACAAGAACCCCAAAAGTGTGGGTTTTTTGCAGCATACTTTTAGAGGGTATCATTGGAAGCACAGAATTCGTAGGTGGAGAGCCGGTGGTTTGGGACAGGTTCTCATCCAAAAGGAGTTGAATGGCAGCTGTGAGGCACAGCTGGGGGCAGTGGAGGACCTCTTCAAGGAAGATATCCCCTTTACGGCATAACGTCTGTGCTGTCACTGGTGAACAAGCCCCTTGACAAGGCAAGGCAAGTAGACTGCGGGCTTTGGTAGCATATTAGGTGGTGTGTTGATCATGGAGTAATGAAGAGGTTCTAAGATGCAGTGGTGACACAATAGTAGGGACAAATATGCAAACCTCGGTTGGCTTACAGATTTAAGAGGAAAAGTTGCCTTTTTACTTTTGAATGCAGAACCGAGTTCTGTCCCAAGGAGAGTTGTGAGTCCATCATTACATTACCATTACCTGGTACATCATTACCAGGTTTTGTTGTTGTTGTTTGTTTATTTTAAAGGGAAAAGGTGAAAATTTTGCTCCCCCAAATGAGACAGACAATGATAGCTTGTTTGTTTACTTGTTTTAATTTAAATTGAAGTTTCAGATATGTTTCGTCTTGCAAGTATTTTTAAATGTGTCTTACATAGATGGTTTGTGGAAAGTCTTGGGAAAACCACTGAGAAAAATGGGATCGGTGTCAGTGAAAGGTTTTGTAGTCATGTCCTATAATTTGTAAAGGGATTGTGTACTGGGACTACTGCTTTTCACATCCTATAACAGATTTCCTTAAGGCATTAACTTGATCAGCAAACTGATTCCTGTTATATTTCAGTGATGAGACAGACTGAGCATCCCGAGCATCCAGAATATCCCTGCTGTAGAATATCTTTAGGACTCTTAAAGAGGTTAATAGCAGCACTAGTGTAAATCTTCAACAAAACTTTGCTTAGCTACACTTTGGTGAAATATAGTTTTACTCTGGAAGTGGTTATTTTTAGGTTTGTACTCCAACAGGGACAGATAGGAGATTCTGTTGAACTGGGAACATATCTGCAGATTACCAGGGGATGAACAGTAATTAAATACTGGCACCTAAAGATGCTGAGAGGGGTGGAGTGAGTTAGTAGAAGTGTTCAAGTACTTGCCAATGTCTATTTCATCTCTACAGAAGAATGAAAATTAATGACAGAATTTTATTTTTTAGTAATTTCCCACCTGTGTTTAAATTGTAGATTGTGAAGCACGGGTCTTACCTTCCTGTAAGGAATAAAGAAATGAAGATACTGAATTATATTTTCTGGTCATTTTTTAGAATAGATTGATGTGTCCTTTTGAAACAGGATTTCAATTATTGGCAATTCCTATATATATATATATACACACACACATGTATTTACATATATATATGTATATATATATGTATATATATATGTATATATGTATGTGTGTATATATATATTTTTATATATATATATAATTCTCAGACTAATGTGCTTAATTTTATAGACCTGAAAGAGATGATGGAGAGTTTGGGACCTAACTGCAGTCTGTATTTCAGAAATACACACTGGGCAAGCTGTGTAACCTGCTGGTGTCATTCACAATGCACTTGCAGAGAGGGAAATAGGATCCAAGAGAGATCTGCTACCTGTGCTGATCACAGGAGTGAGTGAATTACCGAGTACAGACCAAATTTCAGTCACAAGAAATGCATTAACATCGATATTATGCCATCAATATTGCCCTTCTGCAGTAAAAGTAAAGGAAGTTCACCTTGTTAATTGTATTCAGCTTTATAATTGAACATTTTGTGTGATGGCTTCATCTACTGCAAGAAAAAAGGAGTGATTTACAGTGTGTGTCAGTAGAACACTGTTATAGGAGGAAAGATTAACAATCATCATTTCAGATTCAACAGTATTTATAATTCTGAATTGTCTGCTTTAATGAAAATATTCCATCTTAAATGCTGTGCTTTGTCTTGATTAGTTAAAATAATCCTTCCTTGCCTGGATAGCTCGGTAAATCAGTGACTGGGCCAACATCAGCAGCATCATGTTGCTGCTTTGTTTATCCCATACTGATTGTAAAAACCAAGAGAAACAGGGAAGCAACTGGTATTTTACATACACAGCATAAGAGGCATAGGTTCAGATTTTAATTCCTCTGTCTGGATTCATTTCCAGTCACTCATTTCATGAGGCTTCAGTGACTTGGATAAGGTTTTCACCTGCTGAGTCATGATGGCCCAGCCATGCTCTTGGATTGTTGAAAGCAGATCTGCTTTTGCACTGTTTCTGCTGCATGAAAAGGGTATCTGGAGATGTGACTATATCTCAGGGACTTCTTCCTACACCTGTTTTTGACTAATCAGACCATCTGCTGTTATCAGAAGAGCTGCAGTGATGTGGGCTTTACCTGCTGGGTTTGCAGCCACAGCCTGGCCTGCACAGAACAAAATGGGTTTCCATGGCTCAGGAGGTGGAAGGCACAGGGCCAGGCTGCCTCTCACGTGTGTAGTTCTGTTAAATTCAATCGGAACGCTTCCTCAAGCAGAAAGAGCAGAATTGGTATGTGTAGTATAAAACCATATTAAAATTGTTTGCCAATGAAGTGCAGCTGCATTTGTGATGGGGAAGCCTGGGAGCAGTGGATAATGAGCCTGCATTGGTGACTGGTCCTCCTCTTGCAGATGGCAAAACTCCTTTCTGGTGCCTCTCTGTAGCAGCTGAGGCTTGTGTCCAGGGTGAGATTTTGTTTGCCTCTTATCAGCCATTTAAAAGAAGTGTATTTCGCTGGATACCCAGTGAGGAGAAAGTATTTCTCCTTCCAGGTGCTGAATATAGGTTCTAAGGTGTAATAACTTACCTTCCAGACCCAGTCATCCCTGTCTAGAGTGAATGAGTCCCACTTGTTTAGATCAGATGCTCAGATTTTGTATCATTTGACAGATAGGGATGGAATGAATCCAGCAATGAAGCAAGAGACTTGCTTTCTGGTTCTAGTATCCAGGGTTATTTTCTGGGTTACCGAGTCGTGCTGACTTCTCTGTCCCACAACAGTGTAAGGAAGATGATATTTGAGGCCACAGAGACATAATTAAAACACGGTGTTGGAAGTTTCCGAACATCCATAGGGTGTGATTGAAGGAGGGAAAGAAAACTGTGAAGGGTCTGGAGCACAAGTCTTATCTGGAGTGGCTAAGGGTACTGGGGTTGTTTAGACTGGAGGAGACTCAGTGGAGACCTTATTGCCTCTCTACAACTCCCTGAAAGGAGGTTGTGGTGAGGTGGGGATCAACTCCTTCTCCCAGATAACAATAGGATGAGAGGTAATGGCCTCAAGTTGCACCAGAGGAAGCTCAGATTGGATATTAGAAAAAGAATTCTTCTCAGAAAGAGTGATGATGCAGTGGCACAGGCTGTCCAGGGAGGTGGTGGAGTCACTGTCCCTGGAGGTGTTCAAGGGCCATTTGGAAGTGACACTGAGGGATGTGGCCAGTGAACATGGTGGGGATGGGCTGATGGGTGGAGTAGATCATCTTAGTGGTCTTTTCCAGCCTTAGCAATTCTGTGATTTTTGAATACTGAGTTTCAAATGAAACATGATTTAAAAGCTTTCTGTTAATTACATGAAAAGTGAGGAGTGTAGTGTTTGTCGCAGTTCATAACAATACCTTTGGGGGCTTTTTCTGCTTTAAAAAATCACAACATTTTGAGAATTAACAACAACCTTAAACTTCATTAATAGCAAAATTGCTTCTTTGGCTGTGGTGTGTGCTGAAAAGGATGGATATCTTGAAACATTGTACTTTTGTTTTCTCCCCATTATTCCAGACAAAGATTCCAGAAAAGGAGAAATAAAAGGTTAGCATTTTCTGAATGCCAGTTTTCTTCTCCTGTCATTTTTGTTTCTGATCCTTTAATACAAGGGGAAGTTCAGGATTGCTTTCTGTGTCAGCCTACTGCTTCACCAAAACCTGACACTGGATTTGCACAGACTTCAGAGCTGATATTGAAGCTCAACTTTAATATTTAAACATCACAGTGAAACTTGCCTGGCCTCTGCTTCCAGTAATTTTTAAACTCCCCTTAGACTTGTTGAGTGCTGTAACTGAAGTTCATATCTCTTAAATGCACCTTTCAGGCTGCGCATGAATTTATATTGCGGAAAGCAGATGAAATTCAGTATCTCTTGTTCATGAAAGCTTTTGGGTAATTTCAGCAGTTTTGAATGAAGTCATTTGGACTAAGGTTTTCAGAGCTCTGTAAGACGTTTAGAACATTAATGGGAGGTGAGTATTAAAGCATCAGCCCAATATTTTAAATCCAGAACTGATTTATGCTGCCTTTTGTAGAGTCAAGATTTCACCCTAAAGACTTAGTGATTATGTCCGAAACCTAGTCAGTCCTCTTTCCATTCTTCATATTATGTGTTAAGATGAGAGATACTGGATGAAATTAAGAAATACATGCTAGTGACCTTCTACTTCACTTTTCGGATGCAGAAAAAACTGTGGCCAACACCGTTTGTTAGTTTCCATTTCAATCAACTCTTATTCTCTAATTAGAGGTAGAAACAGTAAAAAAAAGTATGGAGGAAACAATTCCCCTGCCATTGGAAACTACCTGTAATCACATGAACTTGCACATCCAAGCTGTTAGTCCAGGGAGTCTGAGGAGGCATACAAGATCTGAGTTGCTTATCTAAGCAGTTGAAAGGATTGTCCTTGTTAGATCATTAGCCTTTAATCTCTTGCACCAAAAAGCATGGCTTTATAATGAAGGAGGAAAGTCTGACAGCTTGTTTTGGGATATATTATAATGGACCTATTCAAACTCTGTTTGCAGTACTCATCTAGAAGTAAGCAGGAGACTCACCAAGAAGGACTTGATGTCCTTCTATCTGAAAACATTTAAATCCTTAATTAGATGGTTCTGATTAGAGGTCATGAAAAGATACGTAATTCCTCAGCTTTGGCTATGTAAAGCATGAACTGCAATGAATTCTCAGTATTGCAAGATAACAGCATGAAGCTTGTAGTACAATTATGCGGTAATCCAATACATAGAACTCCAGCAACTGCATGTCCACAGAAAATAAAAGTTCCTCAAATTATTTTTATTGGTTGTTGTCTGTCCTACTTCTTCTATTTAACCGCATAGAAGTAGTTAAGAAAAACATCAGTTATTTTGGTAACAGGTTAATTTGTTTTTGGTATGTTTTTGAAATGTAATAAACATTCCTAAAATAATTGTGTTCACATCATCCTGCATAACATTTTTTTTCCATTCTTTGTTCTTTGCTATTGTTGATACTGATTTATAAAACACAGTTTTGAGACTCAGACAAATTGGTATGAACCATTTGAAAGGCTGAAATCAGTCTGTGAAGTGCCACGTGCCACAGACTTGACAGCTCTTTGAAAGAAACAAGGCTGGAGATATAGCTTTCAAAAATCTGCTGCAATCTGCTTCTTGTGCCTTGGCTGCAAGGAAGTGGGTCAGCAGACTGTGCCAGTGGATAAGATATGGGTAATGTTCTTTGGCTGCTTTGTTTTGGGGGATGGGGCAGATTTGCTTTTCTCCTCTTTCATCACAGGCAATTTTATTTTCTAGATTACTGGTTTAGGTTTCTTAATCTTTTTCAAATCAGAGTAACACATTGCTTTCATTACAAGCTGTACTTAATGGATTTAGTGATATCATTCATAGCATGCAGTAAGAAGTACACACAAAATAGTATGGGTGGGGAAAAAATATCTTAGGCACTGCCTGATATTTAAACATATGTCAAGACCTATTAGCTGTGAAATTGTATAAAGTAGTGCCTGAATTCTATGGTAATATAATTTAAAACAAATAATTCTTGAATAAACTGTGTAGCTAGGAGAGGTTTTTCTCTCTCCAGAACTGAATAATAGCAGTAGTAAATGATTAATAGTTAATACCCATGTGAATATTTCCATTTTAGCTGCCAATCTTCTTCTCCTTTACAGAAAGGAATAAGTAGCACTTATCACTGAGTTTATAGGAGGGTGTTTGCTGTACTGCGTACATACCTTGTAGATGGTTATAATTTCTAGGGCCATCACTCAATTTAACTTGATAGTAAGTGAGCATGTGGGAATAGCTCTCACTTATGTTGCTCTTCCCTTTGCTAGCAGCAGAAATTAAGAACAGTGTGATTGATGCCAGAGCATCATTTATATGAAGAAGACTGAGTTTCTTTCAAGCTTCAGCTTTCCGCAGTCATTATCCCTAGGATGGCCACATGAAATATGTGCTCTGCCAAGCTGACCTCTACCTCTGCTGGGGTTGCTGTTCATGGTGCAATCCTCTGTTTTTTAGGGGTGAACCTCATAACTGCAGGTCCCAGGCAGGCTAATCTGCTGCCTCCTGAAAGCAGAGACATTTGCTCTCTGGTGGCCTTAGAGCTGGATTATGTGGTGACCTACAAAAGAGGCTGTACATCCACTTTCCCATCCCTTAAAGCCATTCATTCCTATTAGCATTTTTTTTTTTTTTTTCATCAATTTATTTTCTTTTGGTAAGCTAAGATCATTATCCAGATGCAGTGAAATTAATTCAGAGACGAATATGCAAAGGCAATAATGTATGGTAATCCCAGGGAATTACTTTTTCATGGTGCAAATGAAAGTAGCCTCCTCCTCTTTTTTTTCTGCCCTTCTACCCTTTGTTTTATTTTTATAACTGCAATTTGATGTTTTAAGACCTCATTTTTATGTAGAGTATGAACACCTCACACGTTTCACTAGAAAGTGCAGTACCTTAATGTGACCGTATCTACGTCTTGTCAGAGAAGAATTGAGAGACCTATGATAGATGTCCTGGTTCTACCAGAATGAAATTTTAAACAGGGTACAGGTGAATGTGACATGAATACTGGGATGGTTTCCTACATCTTCTCTTTTTTCCTCCTTGTTTGCTTGGGTGATTGGTTGGTTTTGGTTCCCATAAGTTTCCTTTCTTTCTTTGCAGAAATCACTGGTTTGTAATTCATAAGTCAAGTCAGTGTTTAAATCTCCTGATTTAATAAAGAAGCTGAGGTCTGCAAATACAAACAGAGGCAGACACCATTCAAAGTAACTGACTTAAGGAAATTCACAAGAATGAAGAATGTATCTCAGATCAAAAACTGAGTAACATATGCAGTCTTATAGGACTTCAGAGCAGATAATTGCATTTAATGACTTTTAAGACTCTTCAGAACATTTTGTGGCTTAGTAGTGCACAAACAAAATTTGATGTCAGCTTAAGGCAGAAGATCTGAGATTCTTGTTTTACCAAAACCAAGCCCCATCACTGTGAGGGGACAAATCCTTTTTGTATCTCCCTTATGTTTACATACTGAGGGGATGAGAGTAATCATCTCAGCACCTTGGAATTCTTGTTAGTTGCTCTTTAATGGTCTTATCAGACAAACTGTAAATAAGAGTGTAATTAATTGTTCTCTACTTACATGACAAGTTTCGTATAAGTTCTATCCCCCAGAGAATCTGTTATTTACCTGATTGCTTGGGGAAATTACTACGGGGTTATCTAGAGAATGGCTGGAAGATAAACATTGGTTTTACATGCACTTATTTGAACATTATTTCATGCATAATAACTACATTCTGCTAAAGAGTTCATGCAAAGAAGGAAGAATTAGGAGACATCAACTTTTATAATTATAGTTGGCTCATTTTCCTTTGCCTGGTAAAATCAACATATGGCAAATACTTTATTCCTAGCTAAATTTTCTGCATAAAAAAAAAAAGCTGTCAAATTCATACTTCTGGGAACAAAATCCTTGTGCTTGTGCACACAGAAGATGCTGCTAAACGTAATGCCAAACTCTGGAGGTCTGCCTTGGAGGGCATTTTCTTGTGGTAATCAAGTAATTTGTGTCCATGGCAAGATCCTCGGCTTACTCTCGCTGTTTCATTGGGAAATAAGTGCTCTGATTTTGGCCCTTCTCTGCTTTCTAAAGTAACTCCCCCCCCCAGAAAATAAAATAAAATAAAATAAAATAAAATAAAATAAAATAAAATAAAATAAAATGGATACATTAAAGCATTTACAAAAGAGGAGGGAAGGAATTAATTAACCTTTTGATCGGTCCTGTTTCTGCCTTGAAATTTCATTCATACTCCAAATATCAAAACAGATTTTCAGAGCATGAATAGATAAAAAAGTGTCTTCCCACCCCCCCATCTTCTGCACTGGCACCATTGTTTGAACACAAGAAATCTGAACTTTGACTTCATTTCTCTTGTAGCACAGGAAATTAGATTACATAGAAACCTTAATTGTACTTCTCATTAAGAACTGCTATAACCTTTACAAATGTTGTAGAATGACCCAAGTGTTCACTAAGTAAAACTTTATATAAGCTTTTCCCAAGTGAAGTTGGTGAGAGTTTTACCACTGATAAAATAAGAGGCAAGATTTTATACTGTAGCTTTTTAGTATGCAATCAGCCTAATTCAAGTTCATGTGACACGATTTTTCTTATCTTACTCCAGCTGTTCTGTCTGTTTTGTAATTACTTACTGCTACTCCAGGTGCTGGAAACAAGATCACACTTCCAATAAATGGTGGGAGATTTTGGGCTTTTATTAATAGGCTATAGAAGGACACTAAACATGTTAATAGTAGAGTGTAATCTAAAAGTACTCTTTTTTTAGAAGTGGACTTCATAGCTAAATCTTGACAGTCTGCACTTCGAACAGCTGGAATTTATCTAAAAGTATCTTGTAAGGAGTAAGACTGTTTATTGCAATTCTCATTTTGATTTTCTTTTGTTAAACTAGGAGACATACTAATCACCCCACTGATTTCAAATGTGCCTTTCTCACTATCCAAACAACTATCTTTAGATTTTGGATGACAGAGGAAGAAATTAGCTCCTCATTGCACAGGATGTACAAATTCTGCATTCAGTCCACCTGAATAGTTCATTTTAACAGGATTTGTCTTCCTCTTTCCAGTTGATTTCTGGAGGTCACCAACTTGTTGCAGGAAAGCTAGTCAGCTCTGGTCTGGTGTTCTGCTTATCACAGAGTCTGGCGGCTTCTTTCCCAGACAGTGGGTCTCTTCTGAATTTAATGTAAGGATGATTTGAAGGCAAAAGTCATTTGGAAGACCCTATTACAGACTGGAAAGCAACACAAGGCAGAAGAGTGGAGAAGAGAGAAGTTCAGTCTGCATTCTTGAATGATAATATATAGTAGGCTAAGACTAGCCAAATAGCCTGTGCATGCTGCCCTTGTCAGTAGATTTCTCAGTTTCAATGGTAATTTGAATGTGATATTTTCCTGATACTTCAGCTGTACCGTGGAGGATTAAACCCACAGTTTTTGAAATGGTCTCCAAAGAAAGATGGGCACTGTGCACCCCTCTTTCTGCCTGATCATCTGTCTTTCACAGCACAGGTAGAGCTCTTCAGAGAAGGCTCTATCAGGACCAAACAGTATGGTAAAGCCACCTTCTGCACTCTATCTTTCCCATTTTTTCATCTTTGTCTTATATTAAATATTACACAATTAATGAATAAAAAAAAGAAACAAAACTGGATGTTGCTTGATGAGGAAGAGGTAGATGAAGCTGAAGAAATGCTTTTCTGAATAGAAATAGGCTAAATATATGGAGCATAAATCGGTAACTAATTGCCCCAAACCAATTTTTACTGTGAAGAGGTTTGTCATTTCAGCCCAGAACAATTTTATTTATTTGTTTTAGAAGCCTAAAACAATTCATCCTTAGGGTGAAGAAAGAGCACCTACTGCACTACTGTGCAGTAGGAAGAAGAAAGAGTAGTGTTATCTGCATGCCAGAGCATAATCCTGACTATGGCTTTTAAGGTTCATGGGAAATTGGTCCTCAGATCTCGTTGCAATTCAACTAGAACTGGCTGTCTAATTTCCTCTCTTTTGAAAATCTCTTTTTATGTGTAGCACACTGCTGCAAAGGGCCAAATGCATCATCCCTCAGGTAACAGAACTGCTTGATGTGCCCGAAGAGCAATTGTGGCTTTAACTGACAGTATCAACAGGGACATGACAGCAGGCTGTATTATTATTTAAAGCCATCATTTTAATAGTAATTGCCACAAAACAAAATTTGGTGTGAGAGAAAGTAATGTTTTACACAGGAAAGGGAGAATCACTGAATGAAAATGCAAAATTCCCATCAGCCTTTCGGCTGTGAAAAGATATCTTAAAAGAACCAAACTTCTCTGTTACTATATATGATTTTGCATAAATCTCTCATCCTAGAGTTGAAAACACTAAATGCCTTAAGCCACAAAATACTTTCAGTGTACTCCTGATTTCGCTGTGACTACGAAGCATTGTAACTCTCAAGGAGATGAGACTGGTCCCCAAGGACCCTGCTTTGATTGCCCTTAGAGCTGGTAGATCATAGATGTAAAATGGCTCCAGATGAACTTCTTGTGAAGTAATACAAAGACTTGTGAGGGATGCATTTCCAGTCTGTAGTTCTATGATGTAGATCAGAATTTATTTGACATTCAGGAGCAAACTTTGACTTGCCTTTTTCTGTGTATTATCTCATAATACTCTATGACCTTCACTGTCATACTTCAGGGACTGAGTACTCCCATTGTCTTCACAGAGTGATTGGGTGTTCTGTGGCATTACACCCAGTTCTCCTATTTCAGTCCACTAAATGACCTTCGGCTTCTTGTGAAGGTCAAGAATAAGAAGAGAATTGCAGTAATAGAACATTTTTTTAAAAATGTGCTTTATTAGCATTAAGTCTTGGAACAAGACTTGGAGCTACTAAGATCATAAATATTATTGGGCACTTTTAATCACAGTAAAGTGCAATTCCATGTTACAAAATGCCATCCTTCTCTATATTCAGCATGAGGCATTCTAGCGTAAAACTGTACTATTGAGTCCTATCAATGTGGTCTTATCTGAAATCATATGACAATTGAAGCCAAATCCTGTTTGCTTTCAAACCCAGGTAGTCCTATCAACATCAATAGAAATATCAAGTGAAGTAAGTGAAAGGAATGTGACATTTGCTTTTTTGGGCATGAAGCGAACAATGCAAATGACTATAATTTACAGCTTATAAATATTCATAGGGAAGAGTTTAGATTCCGTGACACATACAAAATCTGGGTTGTTTTGTTCAATTCTTTTTTCACCAAATTCGGGAAATTCAGGTAAAGACTACAAGATCAAAACTGTGAAACTGGTTTTTTTTGTGATTTGTCACAGAGGCAGTATAGCATCTGCTCATATTCCTTGGATCAGAGCCTGAGGTTTAAACACTAACTTGACTTGTGTTTAATCTGCTGAAGTGACAAGCCTGGACTCCTGTTCTAGTGACCCAGTTCTCCCATCAGGAAATCTTCCCCTGCAGAGTGAGTGATGAGCCTCTGGCAGGGCAAGCCCATGCTCAACTCCTTGCGTGATTAGAATTAGGTAGTATTTTTTGCATACCTTCATTTTTAAGCCACATATGATGTGATTTTCATTTCTGCTTCTATGCTATGTTCATTTGTACATAGACAGGCTTATTTCTCTGCATCATCTGTGCTAATCTGCCTCTTCACAGACTGATTTCTCATGCACAAAAGCATAGCTTTGAATGAACTTTAAGCAGCTACCTAGAAATTAGCAGCTACATGCCTACCCCAGGCTGTGAAAAAGTCTAGGAGAACAGACTCAAAAATAATTGCTAAGAAGGACTGCTGATTGCTCTGCTTTTCTCAGCCCCACTCATTTATTCAGTGTAGGTTGGGTGGTTCATTAAAATGACTTGTTCTTCCTTCGATCATGGCTAGAAGCAGTAACATGTATAGAGCCCTGGAGATAAAGACAGCTTCTGGAACTGGTGATATAGCTGACTATGAATCATAACATAATGATTTGCACATGAGAAACACTTTTCATTTATTGGCATTGGTTCATCGTGATGAAATCAGCAGACTAGCAAGAGGCTTGACTTAAAAGAGGGAAGGACTGACATAAAATTACTCTGAGATGCTCTAGAAAGTAGGCCAGCTTTGACACTGTCTCTTGGTCTCATTCCCTTTTTACATTTTATGGGGCTGGCCATGTTGTAGAATCAAAGGATAATAGAATCATAAAATGGCTTGGGTCAGGAGGGACCTTGTGGATCATCAAGCTCCAGCCCCCCCGTCACAGGCAGGGCCACCAACCTCCAGATTTAATTCTAAAACAGGATGCCCAGGGCCCCATCCAACCTGGCCTTGAACACCTCTGGAGACAGGGCATCCACAACCTTTCTGGGTAACCTGTTGCAGACCCTCACCGTTCTCTCGGTAAAGAACTTCCCTCTGATATCCAACCTAAATCTTCCCTCCCTCGACTTGAAATTATTTATGTCAACCATATTAATCCAGTGCATGTCCAAGTGTTGTAGTTTACTTATTAGCTTGTGCAGACACACAATGCTAGGAAGGATATGGTCTAACCTCTTGAGCTTACTCAATGCAAGCTAATGCTATCCAGTGCCAAAGTTGAGCCTGGCTCAAAGGGATCCATAATTAGGGATGTAAGTGAGGACAAGCTCTGCCTTACCAGGAAGGTGTTTTTTGGAACACTGTGTTCAAATCCATGGGAAAGGAGACCATACTTCTTCCCTTGTCCCCTTTAGTTGGTCTTGATCCTTCTTCACCATATGGGGAGGTCAGGAGGACTGTCTCCAAAGCCACAGCCCTGTCTGGAAGAAAATTATCTAATTTCAAGTAGCAGTTTTTTAGTATGTTAAATTTAAGAATCAGCTGCTGTCCTCCCTGCCCTCAAAGATCCGTGTGACAGACTTAAAGATACTCTTTTGATCTTTTCCACATTTGCAGAAGTTAACAGGAGAATTTCTTAGGGGAAAGGATACCGAGAAAGTGGATAAGAAGAGAAAACAGATCTTTGTGCTAGTCCTAATTTGAAACACAGTGAAGTAAATGTGAGCTCTCAAATGACTTCAGTGTATTCAGTCAGGATACATAAGTGCATTGTGTACATGCAGAAGCACAAAAAGAAGTAGAGCAATCTGTGTCTGCTTTGCTGTTAATGAAGATGCATGTCACTCTTTTGTACTTAAGCAAGGATATCTGCCCTTGGGGTAGTAAAAAGAAAATGCATTTTATCTGGAAATCATTATTATGTGTTAATTCTCTTGCTCGTTTGAGAAAAATCTCACTGAAGTATAAAAATCTTCAGCTGTCGCATTTAATTTATCTGTGTGCATCCGGACTCCATGTTGAGGTCATTAGTATCTCAGGTGTATTACCTCACCCAGTTGCTATGGAAATAGCTCTAAGCATCTTCAGAGCCTTGGCTGTGTACCACATGTGCATCTTGGAAATAAAGGCTGTGTAAAAGGGAGCAAACTTTAATTTTAAAACATACAGATACGGATTTAAGTATTTACAATTATTTCAAAATCTTTACCTGCCTGTAAACCCACCAGTACTCAGTGAGGATTTTATGTGAACATGGATGATTTTTGTCCCTTCCAGTGGTGCAAAAAGTGATTTCTGAAGAAAAAGAATGACCTGTATAGAAAACATTAACTCTATAAAGGAAAGAAAATATTTTCTTCTATGTGTTTCTCAGGCTCCTAGGCTTTCTTAAGAGTTGCTTGCAGCAATAACTATACAAGTCCTGCATCAAATATAATGCTGTACTGAATAATAGATCACACTAGAAATAGTCTCACATTCTCCCTGAACTTGCGTGTTGCAGTTATGCTCTTCATACTGTGTTGGTAATTATCAAATGGCTTCAGTATAGTTGGTTATTTTTGCATACTGTTTTGTTTTGCACTTTTAGTTTAAGGCTGTTCAAGATCTTGATGCAGGCTTAGATTGAATTGAGCTTCTTTTGCCTCTCTGAGGGAATATGGAAGAATATCAGCGTATTCTCTTTGTTCCAGATGTAGCAGCTGACTCTGTGGTCTAAGACTACTGGAAGAGTGGATTATTTTATTTCTGTTGTGTCCTGTGCCTCTGTGGAAAGCTTATGGCCACGGAGGATGGCGATCCCTGCTGCCAAATGTCCCCTGGAGTTTCATTTTCAGAGGGATTCTAATTACAGGCAGTTATGAGAGCTAATCTCCATTTTCTTTAAAATGGAAGTACTCTCCTCATTGCAGCCTTTCAGTACCCAAAGAGAACCTATATCCAGGAGGGGAGTAAATTCTTTGAAAGGGCTGATAATACCAGGACAAGGGGAAATGGATTTAAGTTGAAAGAGGGTAGATTTAGGTTGGATGTTAGGGGGAAGTTCTTTACTAGGAGAGTGGTGAGGTCCTGGAACAGGCCACCCAGGGAAGTTGTGGATGCCCTGTCCTTGGAGGTGTTCAAGGCCAGGTTGGATGGGGCCCTGGGCAACCTGATCTAGTAAATGTGGAAGTTTTCTTACTAGAAGAGAACAGCCAGCTCTCATTCATGGGAAATAAGTTAAACACAACAGAAGCCCTTCCTCTGTAGATGTGTGGTATTTGTCCATTATCTGTTTACAGTCTTTGGTTTTCTCTTTCCTCTAATATTTTGTAGCCTTTATTTTTTTCACTAGAATAGGTTTCAGAAAACCCAGACAATGCTATGAGCAAGATACATGTTTTTAATCTGCCTCATTTGGGATATACAGTACAGTAGGACTGAGCAGTTCCAATGATGTCTCCTACTCCTTTAATAGTGCCATGAGCTCACAAACTTGTGGTTGGAACAGCCTTCCTGCTAGCAGCCAGCTAACGGTTTTTATAACCTTGTCTCCCAGGCTCAGGGGCGTAGGCCAGATTGTTCTTCCACCTGCTCCTCAATACGTAGTTACTTCCAGTGGGGTCTGACAGATGTAACAGAGAAATGAATTTTTTCTGTGCTGCTCAATAAACCTTGCAGGGCTCTCATATAAAACTTGCGTAATGGTGATCATCAGCAGGTTGAATCAGTATGATAAACTGTTTCCTAGCATGCCTGCATGGTTCTTTGTATAAGTGACTGGTCCACCTATGTAAGCAGTCTGGCTCAAGCATCAGCCATGCAGTCCAAGATGTTATAAAACCCCAAAAAGCACAGATTGGTTTGATGCCATAGCAGACAAGGTGGAAGAACTCATATGAATTCTCTCTATAGCCTTTGCTAGACTTAGGTTTTGAAGCTACGAAATTTGATTACCACACACTTTTTCCCTGCCTCTTCATATACATATATGTATATACATACACATAAATGCCTTTACCCAATTCTCTTAGGAATAACTGGCTAGGAGAGGAGTGTTCAGGATGAAGGGGAAGCAGTAATACAGAATATCTTTGCTTCTCAACATGTGAGTCCCAGTCTTGCTGTTATCCAAGCATATATTTCATGTTTGCACTTATAAAAAAATGCTGTTTTTTTTTTTTCTATTATTATTATCACTGCGTTTTATTTATTATTTTTAAGATGATCAGAGATTGAGCTTTTGGTGAGATCTTTGCCTTATGGCGACTGGCTGTACTTGGCTGACTTTGAGGAATCTCTGCCAAGTTATGCCCAATATGGTCAGGCTCATTTTGGAAGGAGTTCTGCAAATAAATGTCATAGTCTGTGAGGATATATAGTATTCCACCTAATATTTACCAATGATCTTTGGCTCAGTGTTTGGTGTTCTTTTTGCACAGAACATCTGAAATGATGGGAACTTACACCAGCTTCATAAAGTTTAAGAAATGTATTTTCAAATGAATCGTGGTGTCAGCTACCTTCAGATCCTAATTTTGTTAATGGGATGCAGTTTCACTGGGATCATAAATGGAAGGTAATGGTGCCATGCTTTTTGTAGTTGGGGCTACACATGACACCAAGGCTGTCCTTCTATGCTCCTGCTGACAGCACTGCTAGTGGAACAATACCACTGTAGGAAGTGGTGGGTGGTCATTTTCAGCAAAAGATCTCTTATGCAGACAGATACTGTATACAGATATTGTGGGGGAAAAAAAAAAGTACATTCAGAACAGACTAGAATGAGAAAGGTTGCTAACAAGAATTCGTGAAGACTGTTTATTATTGGTTTTATTGACAAAGACATTAAGAAGTGACAACCAACCTAATTTTCTATCCTCAAGTAGAGATGATTTTAGTCTAGTGACATAAAAGGATTAGATAATGAACACACGATAATGATGTGGGTATCTTACTCTGTCCATCTCTGTCTTGCTTGTCACTTTCCAGTCATATTGGTCTGTCCTGCACAAACCTATACCTGAGAAAACCCACATGTAAGAGAAAATGACAGAATGAATATTCTCTCTCCAGTGTCAAATATCTTGAAAAATGGATCCATCTGATTCTATTTTTATTTCTATGTTTAAAATGTGTTATATTTGCTTGTAGAACTGCATTTTCAGCCTATTATTTTTTTATACAGAAGGGAAGCCAAGGTCTAAAGAGAATAACAGAGCAAAAGAAAAATCTCCCTTCTTCTCCAACAATATAACTCCCAATTACACAAGTGTAGGCAGTTCAAGCGCTGAGCAATTTTTCTCCTCCAGTTGCCAGTTTTTTGTTTACACTCACTACAGATGAAGAATGCATGCATTTTTAAGCATTGGGTATAAAGACCTCGTGTTCTGATCCCATGGTTTTTTACATTAGAATTTTGGCTGAAGGCATGAGGACAAAGAAGAATTCAGAATCAGGACCATAGTCAGAAATATGTGAGAACTTAAAAGCCAAGCAGAATAATTGGATCTTTGCTAACAAATTGACAGTAACTGTCATAGATAATCAGATTAACATGGCAGAAAGCCCTGAAAACAGGGACAAAGTAATGTTCATTTCTTACCCACAGGAAACTTTGAATTTAACAAGCCAAAGAACAGGCTAGCTGTGTATAATGTCATTATCAAAGCCTAAGAGATGTTCATTGTCACACCAATACCTATTTCTTCAACCTTTTGAAGAAACTGAGCAACTAAAAGTGCTTTCCGTAAGACCAACATTATTGATGCTTTGTGCTCAACCTAATTCCACCCTTTATGCCTTCTGCCCTCTCAGTCCTCACATTTAGAAAAGAAGCTCATGCATTCTGGTCGTAGCTAGAACTGAACTGCAGTGAAGGGTGCAGCTACATGAACCTGTTCTTGGAGCAGCATATGTGGCAATAACTGTAAAAAGTAGCAAGTGTTTATTCAATACTTTGAGCAGAGCTGAATGTGTCAGAGCAGCATACTCAGAGCTATTGTCTGGCGATGAGACGTCTATGCAAAAGATTTGCATGACCTACTTGACTGGAACTTTTGTAGTCAAAATTAACATGTACTAGGAGACAAGAAAAGGGTTAAAAACAAAATAAAATGACAGAAAGACAAAGATGAGCCCGTTTCCAAATCCTCCTATTTTAGATAGCTTCTGTAGCAATAGCACAATTCTAATTCTCAAAATGTGTATTTGGGGGCTTTTAATGTGTGAAGAGACTTCTTTTCAAGTGTGGGCTTTGCAGAAACCTGCATTCAATTTCTTCAAACTGTGTCTGTTGTCTTAGGCAAATCACTTTAATCTTTGCCTGTCTCAAATCTCTATGGTGTAGTGCAGATAGATTAAGTTTACTGCAGCTATCCAAATTATCAGTGGTGTAAACCCTCCAGGAAAATCTTCCTTTGATCTTGCAGTAAGAAGTGCCCCACTGAAGCTAATGAGACTGAACATGCAGGATAAGTGCTGGTGTAGGTATAATAAAGCTACCACAAAGGTTGGAAGGAGAGTAATTTCCTTTGTATTTAGATTGTGTTTGTTGACAGAGGAAAGCTGCAAACTCAGTTTTGTGTCTGAAATTTCAGTGCATTTTTGCCAGGCTGCTTACACTCTCACCCCGCATTCCCTGTGTGGATGTCGGCCATCCTCTTCAGTGACCCAGCGATGCATAAATAGCTCTCCTCCACATGGTTTAATCGTTCTGATATTTTACATGGTGCAGCTGTGTTGTGCTTGTTGTTGCTGAAATTAAATGTGCCTTATGGTTTCTACCTCTAAAAGGGCTGATCCTGCATAGTGAGGCTGCCCTCCTTCCTTAGGAGGGCTGCTGCTGCTCTGGGTGATACCTCTCAGCTGTTGTGCATGTTGTTGGGCCAAATCCAAAAATCTGTTGCTTGAAACCTGCATCCTGTGCTGGGCAAGAGGCCAGGTAAAGAGGTCATAGCACCTCTGAGTCCCCTACAGCAAATACTGCTCCCATAAAGTGGCAGTTTAAGAGTGGAGAGCATTCACTGTATTTATGAAGTTGCTGGCCCTTATTGACTATGTTAATTTTTCTAGCTCTGTTGTCAGTCTGTCTGCGTGACTTTGATGGAGATTTGTAAAGAACAGCTTTTCTTCCCTTTGTCACGCTTTGTTTGTATTTTATTGGAGTGATGTAGCACTCAAGCACTAGTCTTGCTAGTAGGAAATTGTGTTGCTTAGTGTTGATACATTAAACATATGCCCATATCCTTCCATTATGGTTAGGCACACTATTATACAACAATCCCTGTAACCAGAAATGTTGTGATATAATTTTATTTTATATTTTTCTCTCTGAAGTTATTATTTTTAATGGATGGTGAGGTCCCTTATTAGTCATCAGCACAGTTATAGCACCTTAAAATAGCTTAAACAAGATATTATTGGGTCCAATATATAATGTGTGGTTAAATGACAGAAGTGGGACTCTGAAGATGTGCATTAACTCTACTTCTCTGCCTTAGATTTTGTTCAATAACCTCAGTCATGTTATTTAGAGTAAAATACCTGAAGACAGTTTATTATCTAAATCGTTGTTTTATTGTTTATTACCTTCCTCAATTATCTCTTGCTTTTCACATCCTTTGTCTGTCTATTCTTTGTAGTGATCAAACTTCTTTATAGAAAGAACTACTTTGCACAACATTGAATGCATTGGAATCCTGATCATGGTTGCATTATATAGCAATAGCCATCAAACAGGATGACACCACTGTCCCTAGAGAGATGTTTCACAGGATGCTAGATACTAATTCTCTATGATAGGATTGTAGTGGGTGTCCAGTGTTAATCAGAAAATGCTCTTTCTTGAAGCAATAACCTTTGATAATATATTAGCCAAAACTGTCTTTTGTAAATGAAAGAAAATGAATGTTAATCACTCTAGTGAATAATGATCCCAGGATGCATCTTATGGAAGCAAATGTATGTGATTTTGCCTTCTTTGATAATGGTCATATTTGCCTCACTAACGAAATAGCACAAAATAAGTCTGCTCTTAGGATGTTTACTACCCATCAGTGGTCCATTACTTGGTTGTGGTTGTATTAGGTACAAAACTACATGTACAACATATTGGATTCCTACGCTGAATGCTTACATGAAAAATGTGCACCAAGGCACATATATAAGCAGTTTATCTGGGTGAGTCAAAGTCCCCTTTAAACATGTACTAGTCAGTTGTTTTGTTTGTTTGTTTGTTTGTTTGATAAGAAAGCTTTTTTATCTTTGCATTTTGTTGTTGTTGTTGTTGGCAATAGATCTGTTCCTTTGCAACTCCTTTTAGAATTGCTCTGTGGACCCCATGCTAAGCTTGTCTTGTGTGAGGATCTCTAAGTTCAAGCAAAGAATCATAGCACTGATGCAGCATCCTGCGCATGGCTCAGTGTGCTCCAAACCTGGCAGAAATTCAGACATCAGAGAGCTGTGGGATCACCCTGACATCCCAAAGTCATCTAGCCTAGTTACTTTGTTGATATCTCCTATATATTAACATGCACATTTGTGAAATAAATTTACAATGCCAAAAGATTTCAAAATGATTTTTAAGCAATCCTAGCCATCACCATAACTTGAAGGCTTGCAGTCAAGAACTGTGAACTATTTTGGTTGTTTTAGATAGCACAGATTGTTAATGTAGTATGTCAAAAGTTGTATGTGAGGTTTTGTTTTGATATAGCCTTATTTCCATTCTCTGAAAGTACTTTTGGATTTGTGTGCAGCACAGGTCAGAACTAGCTATGGTTAGGTATTTTGAGGCTATGCTTAACAGCAAGATAAATATGTTTTAAGCATCTAGTTGAAAACAAAATAAATAAAAAAAAATCATATGTAATCCTTCAGTGGTTTCAGATTCTGGATGGTTCTTACATATGGTTACCTAAAAAGATAAATCTGTGCTCAACAAAGACAAAGCCTGGCTACTTGATCAGCAGTATTGCAACTGCAGGTGGCTGAAGATGGAATAAAGCAATGATATGAGCTGACAGCATTAAGAAGATATGCACCATAGTTTAACTATTGCATGTAGTGGGAGAACGGTGTATTTTACCAACAGTAATATCTATTACCAGAATATCTGGTGCACTGATGGACAGTCAGCTGAATATGAGCCAGTAGTGTGCCCACGTGGCCAAGAAGGCCAATGGCATCCTGGCTTGTATGAATAATGGTGTTGTGAGCAGGACTAGGGAAGTCATTCTGCCCCTGTACTTGGCATTGGTGAGGCCTCACTTTGAGTACTGTATTCAGTTTTGGGCACCTCAGTATTTAAAAACCATTTGAATGTGGTGCTCAGGGACATGATCTAGTGAAGAGTTGTTAGTTAGGGTAGTACGGTTAGGTCATGGTGGGACTGGATGATCTCAAGTTCTTTTCCAACCTGAGTGATTCTATGATTCTAAGATCTGACTGGCAGCAAGACACTAAAAATGATTTTGGGGGTAAGGAATGTGAGTGCAGGTTTTGAGGTTGGTTGCGGGTCTTGTTGTTTTGTGTTGTTGTTTTTTTGTTTGTTTGTTTGTTCTTTAAGGTTCAAAGACTTAGCACAATGCTTCAATTTCCTACACAGGTAGCTGTGTGTGTATATGCTTCATATTTAGCCTTATTTTAAGAATACTTTCAGATAGCCTTTTGTTCCTCTGTTAGAACCCTACATAGGTATATATCAATTTCAAAGAGACTTTCACAAGAGAACTTAATGAGATGGCAAATAAAAACCCTAATTTTAAAGTGAGACTCATTCTGGAGAAGAATAGTATTTTCAGGATGCAAGAATTCAGCAGGGATGTTCCACTGTGTGATCCTCTGCCTTTTTCAGCAAGCTGCCACTTTACAAGGAAACACCCTCAATAACTGATTTCAGGATGGCTTTCTCAGCCTTTCAGGTTGGAGCTGCCACAATTTGTGTATGCAACATATATTGCTCCAAAGTCACAGTGACTGATTTTGAAGCCTCGGAGTTAAACCATTTGCCCGGGATGCTGTGAGCAGAGAGACCTGAACCCTGATCTCCCACCACTCAGAAAGTACACAGAAAGTAATGTCTCCAGCAGATGAAACATGAAGCTTAAACCAAAATACCAATCTCATCTGAAGCTACAGACAGACAGAACAGGAAGTTTTAACATGGTAGGAATATTTTACCTTCCCATCTCTTACCCTTTATTTTTATCTGAAGTTTCCTCCTTTTCCTGCTCTCCTCTCGCTTTCTCCCATCTCATGTTTCTTGTCTTCCATGGAAAACAATGTAAGTTCTTTTTTGTTTCAGTGAAGGGTCTTGTTATATACTCGATTGCTTCCTGCAAGATGAAAACAAACAAACAAACAATATCCCATCTCTAATATTGATGCATGAGTCAGACTGGCAAAAAATAAAGAGGCTTCATATTTAGAAATGAAAACAGATTGTAATTGGTACTCCCACAGGGTGCTGTAATCTTTAAATGCTTCCAAGTAGTGCTTAGAAAGGTGAGAGATTCTTTCCTAACACTTATGGATGAAAGAAAATCTGAGGAAATAAATAAAATACTTCTTAGTGTGATTCTTATGAAAATACATATCCACAGGGTTCAGTAAGAATGGAGAGAGCACAAGGAAAGAAAAATAGCACATAAGAAAAATAACCTACTATAGAGGAAGATACAATTATACCTTTTAGCGGAGTTGGTGTTGGCATAATTAAGCAGGTGTAGAGCCTGGCTTAGAATCATAGAATCATTAAGGCTGGAAAGACCACTAAGATCATCTTGTCAAACCATCAACTCATGCCTGTGACTGCTCTAGATCATGCCATTTAGGTGACACATCTACTATTTTCTTGAACACCTCCTTGGGCAGCCTGTTCCAATACCTCATCACTCTTTCTGAGAAGAAATTGTTCCTAATATCCAACTCAAACCTCTCCTGGTGCAACAACAGAAGCAGCTTTGTAGCAAGTCTGATTCCTTACCGGTGGTTTATTAATGCTCCCACGCACTTTGCAGAGGTGGAAGCAGCTGCACAAAGCCTGCATGAACTAGGATGGGTCAAAAGCATGAAATAGGTGCTGGGAAACAGCACTGCAGAAAGAGTGAATTATTACATCAGCAAACTTTTGTGTAAAGTGAAGGTGCCATGTTGTAGGGAACTAGATTTAAATGATTTCTTTGGTTCTCAAAGTATAGAAAGGGTGCATACCTTCATGGTTCCTGGGGTAGGTCAAAGCATATGAATAATAGGGTACCCGATCAGGAGACAAAGAGTCACTAAAAACCTGAAGTCCACAGCTGTTTCTTGTCTCAGCACATGCGTTTGGAAACCCCTCTGTGTCACAGAGGCTGTGAGTGTGGTTGATTCGTTCTCTGCTTTACTGAGGCATGAAATGCCACAGCCTAGAAGTGAAAGCAACCAGGGCTGCTACAGGAGCTCTGAAATTAGTTTGCAAATGTGTCAGTTCATGCATTTTTTAACAGGTGTCGGAAGGGGTGGCTGCCATTTCCAAAGACATTTAATTGGAGTTCCAGTTTGTCTTTTTTTAATTGCACAAAAATGCAGTGAGAAGGAAAACTATGAGTGGGAGATTAAATAGGACAGTCTGTCTGTTGTAAAATGGAGTTTCCTTAATTAAATCTGCTTAGAAGTCGCTAAAATTTTGTCATTCTCTTTGTCTCACCATTTAGATTCTGGAAAGGGAAAAGAAATCATGTATGCTCACATAAAAATAATTTATAATTTATTAATTCTTCCATTTGTACGTGCTGAACAGGCTAATGTTATAGAAAAAAACCATGCAAAGAAGAATTGAATCATGAAGGCTTTAAGTTTGCTGAGAACTTTTGCAAATTCAGGATTTCTCTGAATGCTCAGTATATGCACACGTTGTATCCAAATCCCAGTGCAGACTTGTGAAATGCATACTCTGTTAAATAGCATGAAGGAAGACTAAAAACTGATGAATGTGAACATAATCCGTGTCTATTTTAGTGATGTACTTCCCTCTCTTTCCAAGGGAAATCCACAGATCTGTGACTCACCAATTACAAAGTACACATGGGCTTCTAGAAACAAACTGTGATGATACCCAAATAAATATATCTGCAACACACAGTTGATGCTACTAGTTTTCATTTGTTATAGTGCCTAATTTATGATGAGTGAAGCCTTATTACTTACCTGTAATGAATTCCCACTCACGTTACTGCTCTACACAGCAGCTCAATATCTTTTTATTAAAAGTTTGACATCAGCTATAGCAGAGCAGTTGTTAACGACACATTATTTATATTATGGAAGTACCCATCTCTCAGGACCCTGTGGAAAAACACACTGAAAACTGTTCTTTTCTCAGGAACATAAACAGAAAAGATAGGCACCGAGAACACAAAGAAGCATAGCTCCTGGCAGATATCAATGAGATAGTTTTATACCTTTGCTTTTAGCGGAGTTGTTTTAGCACTTAGCTTATATTGCTTGTATTTTCTTTTCTCAGCAGCTAGCAGAGGATGTTTTTTAGGCAGGATATAAATACATCCATTAAAGTCTGCCTAGGATTAGCTTCAGGCACCTGGCTGGCTGTTGAGTTGCAGCTTCCCAGCCATCAGCAGTCTGGTTGCTCCATGGAGCCCCTGTACTCTGGGCATGCCGGCTCCTCGTGGAGCCATTCTTCAACTGCATAGCCTGGTGCTGTAATTTGTGTCCAAGTCCATATTATACCCACATGGGACTAGACCTTTGGATTCCCCATTTAAAAGATTCTCTTTTCCAAATTCTGAGGCTTGCTAATGAATGAAAGAACAGTTCTAATTATTTATTGAGCCCTGGTATCTATTGGCACGTCTTTCACTCTCAGCTTAACGTTAATGAGATTGTTGACAAAGTCATAGAGCCACAAAATCATAGAATGGTTTTGGTTTGAAGGGGCCCTAAAGATCATCCAGTTCCAACCTTCTGCCATGAGCAGGGTTGCCACCCACTAGATCAGTCTGCCAAGGGCCTTGAACACCTCCAAGGATGGGACATCCAGTCATGTTTTTGGTTTTTTTTCCTTGGGAAGAAGATTCCTTCCAGTTCATCTTTTTACCTGGGCTGGGGTTTTTTCTCTTCCCTAGAAAGAAATCTGTGAATGAAAGTGAAATTTCCATAGCCCTCAGCCAACAAGAAGCACGTAATGAGTTGGATTAATGACACTGCTTTCTGGGAAGCAAATTGGAGACTTAAGCTGCTGTGTTTGGCAATTAGGGATTTCAGCTGTTCTGTGTAGAATGAAGTTGAGCTGACAAAAAGGTAATTACACTGAAGCGTATAAAAAAGCAGGTACTGGGCATATAATTGCCGGAGATTTTGCATGTGTGCATAGGTGTATGTGTTTTCTTAACTTTATGATCAGCCCCTAACAACAGAACTGAGGACTGCTAATGCAGGATTCTTGCCAAGGAAAGCAAATTAGGAAGGTTGTTACAAACCAATGTTTTCCTATGTTCAGGGCCAAACTTAACATAATACTCATTTACTCCTGAAAGTGAGAGGAGTGAGGAACACAAAGTGAAATGGAGAGCTGAATTGCTGTAGTGTGCTTGTGCCTTTTCAGTTATGTTCTACTACAATACAGCAAAATGGCAGTGTGTGAAGGTGTCTCATCAAGCTTTTAATAGTTATTTGCATGTGGGGCTGTGTGCTGTGCAGCTGCCGTATCTGTGGAGCAGGGATGGAGTGCTTTGAGAAGCAGAACTGGGTATCCATTGCTAGGTGGCTGTGCCACCTCTCCATGCCATCCCTCTGCTGCAGCCTCATCCCTGCAGCATTACAGGGACATGTTCTAGCAACACTCTTGTTTCATTTGTGGCTTTTTGGTTTTGGCATTTGTTCCAGATGAAACTTGTGCTTGGCACTCTGTCATTGCTTTATATATGCTGTTCAATTTCTTTGTCTCATCCCCAGTTTCTGCATAATAGCAACCCCCTCCCCCTGCCCTTCTCACTGTCTGCATGCAGTCAGCCCTACTCGCACTGCTGAGGGGGATGATCCTCTTTCCCCTCCTCCTTCTTTCCATTCTCATTTCCTCAAAGGGTTAGGAACATTAGGAGCTCTTTCCACCTCCAAGATTATTTATACATGGAGTGCTCTTGCCCATGTGGAGCTTTTGATGCAGCTGAGGGGAGAGGCCATCTGTGTAGTCAACTGTGATCACTGACCTGAACCCACTTCTTGAAGTTTTGGATTTATACATTTGTAAGTTCAACAAGTTAAACACTGTTAAAGGAGACCAGCTGGTGGTAAAGTGATGCTTCAGGGAGTTATTCCAGTGTCACAGCACAGCATCAGTCACCAAGGCCTCCTCATCCAGGAGAACACATACTTCATCTCTGGGCCAAAAGAAGAGGATGGAGAAACTTCCCCTTTGCGTCCTCAGGCTTTGTGTGCATACAGAGATGATCACTGAGTGTCTGCATCAAAATAGAGGGGAATGTGATTTTAATGATAAGTTGATGGCATGGGACCCCAGAGATCACAGTTTGTACTGTTTATCCTCATTAATCATACAGACATATTTTTAGGTGTAAAGGTGAAACAGAAGGTTAGACTTCAAAGAATCCAAGCCTGGCTGAATGGGAAGAAATTATATTTTTCAGGCATGTGTTTAGGATGAAGTTTTCATTTCAGGCACGAGCAAAGAATGAAAATCTCAAGATCCTATTTCTGTACTGGAAAAGCTGATAAAGAGTTCTTTTTCCCCCATGGACACAGGTAGAAAAGCAAATGCCAGTACAGTGCCTTGGAAATGAATTTCTTTCCAAATGAAGCATACATTTATTTAAGAAGATAAAGGCCTAGAAGAATGCTTACCTGGCAGTACCCATCAAACTGCCCCAAAAAGCTAAAAGCCAACAATACTGTTTTATGGACTCAAAGTTATCAGTGACAAGTGGCATGCTGCAACATAAAAACATTGGAAAAATTTCCGTGATATAAATGCAAGCATAAAATAAAATTATTTTTTATTTAGCCAAATGCATCATGGAGATGGGAGCGTGAAAATGTGTTGTGGATACATGAATTTCTATGTACAGAGTAGTGCATCATTGTCATTAACAAAACAAGAGTAACAGTGAATGCAAATGAGCTCCTCTTTTTATGGAAGGTCTAAATTGTTTGTGTGCTGCCACAGTTATGATTAGAGAAGGGGTAGTGAGGATTCTGCTGGAGCCAAGTTCCCCAACCTGCCAGCTGGGAAGGTGGCACAAGAATATAAAGGAAGTCTGCTAATGCTTCACATCCTCTGTTATGGTGTAGCTCCTCTTGCAATGGTAAAATGATTTGTAAAATTCAGAATCAGAATCACAGAATTATCAAGGTTGGTGTTGCAGCAAGCACTGTCTCAGTGATTACTGATGGAGTTATGATGTGGCACACACCAACTGTGTGAGCATATATTGACTAGAAGCATGAAGCCTCAACTAGTCTAGAACAAAAGAGCATCTTTGGCAGGAGGCTCCAAATAAAATTTAGGCAAAAATAAACATAAACATTGAGCACAGAATGACCAAATACTTGACTTCCTCAATCACTCCTACCTCAGACAATGAAAACAAGCTTATACATAGAATCACAGAATCACAGAATTATCAAGGTTGGAAAAGACCTAAAAGATCATCCAGTCCAACCATCACCAATACTTCCCAGCTAAATCATATCTCTCAACACAACATCCAAACACTCCCATAGTCGGTGACTCCACCACCTCCCTGGGCAGTGCATTCCAATGCCTGACTGCCCTTTCCGAGAAGTAATATTTCCTAATGTCCAGCCTGAATCTCCCCTGGCGCAGCTTGAAACCATTGCCTATAGTTTTATCACTGTCTACACAAGAGAAAAGGCCAACCTCTAGCTCACCACAACCTCCCTTTAGGAGGTTATAGAGAGCAATAAGGTCTCCTCTGAGCCTCCACTTCTCCAAGCTGAACAATCCCAGCTCGCTCAGCCGCTCCTCATAAGGCCTGTGCTCCAGACCCCTCACTAGCTTTGTTGCCCTCCTCTGAACATGTTCCAGGGCCTCAATGTCTTTCTTGCAGTGAAGGGCCCAAAACTGAACACAGTACTCGAGGTGCGGCCTCACCAGTGCCGAGTACAGGGGGACAATTACCTCTCTGCTCCTGCTAGTAACACTGTTTTTGATGCAAGCCAGGATGCCGTTGGCCTTCTTGGCCACCTGGGCACACTGTTGGCTCATGTTCAGCCAAGCATCAATCAGTACCCCCAGGTCCGTTTCCTCCACACAGTCCTCCAGCCACTCCACCCCAAGCCTATAGCGCTGCCTGGGGTTGTTGTGGCCTAAGTGCAGGACTTGGCATTTGGTCTTGTTGAACCTCATCCCATTGGCTTCAGCTCAGCTCTCCAGCCTGTCCAGATCCCTCTGTAGGGCCTTGCTACCCCCAGGCAGATCCACACTCCCAGCCAATTTGGTGTCATCTGCGAACTTACTGAGGGAGCACTCAATGCCCTCATCCAGGTCATCAATAAAGATATTGAAGAGGACAGGCGCCAGCACCGACCCCTGGGGAACACCACTTGTGATCGGTCACCAGCTGGATTTAACTCTATTCACCACCACTCTCTGAGCCCAGCCCTCCAGCCAGCTCCTTACCCAGCTAAGAGTGTACCCATCCAAGCCATGGACTGCCAGCTTCTGCAGGAGAATACTGTGGGAGACAGTGTCAAAGGCTTTGATGAAGTCTGGGTAGACCACATCAACAGCCTTTCCCTCATCCAGCAGATGGGTCAGTAGATCATAAAAGGAGATCAGATTGGTCAAACAGGACCTGCCCTTCATGAACCCATGCTGGCTAGGCCTGATCCTCCGGCCATCATGCACATGCTGCATGATCTCCCTCAAGACAATCTGTCCCATAACCTTCCCTGGAACTGAGGTCAAGCTAACAGGCCTATAGTTCCCCGGATCCTCCTTACAGCCTTTCTTGTAAGTGGGAGTCACGTTGGCAAGCCTCCAGTCTTCTGGGACCTCACCAGTCAACAAGGAGAGGTGATAGATGATGGAAAGTGGCTTGGCTGTCACCTTCACCAGTTCTCTCAGCACTCTCAGGTGAATCTCATCTGGCCCCATGGACTTGTGGCAGTACAGTTGGAGTAGTAAGTCTCTGACTGCTTCTTCCAGTATCACAGGGGGGTTAGTCTGCTCCCCAGCCGAGACTACCAGGTCAGAGAGAGTAGTACCCTGAGGATAACTGGTCTGACTTTTAAAGACAGACGTAAAGAAGGCATTCAGAACATCCACCTTTTCCTTATCCTCAGTGGTCACATTCCTAGCATCATCCAGCAAAGAGTGGATATTCTCCTTTGTCCTTCTCTTACTGTTAATGTATTTATAAAAGTGTTTCTTATTCCTTTTCACCCCAGTGGTCAGGTTAAATTCAAGCTGGGCTTTTGCCTTTCTGATTTCACCTCTACACATCCTAATGACTTCCTTGTATTCATTCTCAGTTGCCCGTCCCTCCTTCCACAGGTGGTAGATTCTCTTTTTTTCCCGGAGCCTCAAGAATAGCTCCCTGTTCATCCACACCGGTCTTCTTCCCCGCTGGCTCATTTTGCAGCTCAGGGGGACCGCCTGCTCCTGCGCCCTTAAGACTTCCTTCTTGAAGAGCAATCAGCTCTCTTGGACCCCTCTGTTTGCTAAGACTGAATGTCAGTGGACTCCCCCTACTAGTCACTTGAACAATTCAAAGTCCGCCCTCCGGAAGTCCAAGGTAGCAGTTTTACTATTCTCCCTCCAGGCTCCACCATGAATCTAGAAATTTATCATTTCATGGTCACAAAATTTCTGAGGACTTAGGGAGAGGTAGGTTTGCCCTACCACTTGGAAAACCTCCATTTCTTTCTGTTTTTCCTTCTGTTCCTCCAGTAAATCCCCTGGAACTCTGGAGACTTTTACAACTGTCACTAATAAGCTACTGTGAGTTGTATTTCATTGGTTAAAAGCAGTTACATAGTAATTCCATGGCTCTTGTAACATAGGAAGTCCTTTGTGTATTAGTCAGCCTTGTCTCTACTGTTGTACGCAATTTGCATGTGCTCAGGTACATCATCCATAAGTAAAATGACTAGAAATTGGATCCCTAATCTGCAGTTATCATTGCAGATTTTACATCTTAAAAAGAATAATTGCTGATACAACTGCAGGTCTACATTGCCTGTGACCAGGTTCGTAGCAACACTGTCTATGGTATTAGGAATAATTATCTGAAAAATATCCAAAATCTTAAGCGCCGGGTAACATAATGCTCACTGTGGCATTGTGACAGTCTTGTTGTCATTAGACAGGAGAGAACAATGTGATGATGATGCAATTCTTTCAGGTCCATAGACCCTGTGATAAGTATTGTCATTTCAGGGTCTCTGCAGACCCAGGTACCTGGCACTGCATTGATTCTTCCCTACTCATATTCTCAATTGTTTCCCGATCATGGCAGTTTCTAAAACCTTTTTTTTCTTCTCTCTCTTAAAGCTTAACTTTTGATGTATGTCTATTGCTGTAGCTCACACTGTGATGTGTCCAGAGCGGTAACACCAAGCCATAGTCCATCTGCAGATTTAGTTCAAAGGATTTATGGGGTAAAGAGGCACAGAATTTCAAACTCATAATGAACTGTTTCCAGCTCTTCTTGTTCCTTCCTTTGCTTTATTGCTGCTACCACAGTGTAGCCAGAGTGTTACCACACCTCTGAGCCCACAATGCTTTAAATCTTGCTTGAAATCTCAGTGCAGATATGCATCTGATTGTGTGGTATCCTGGGATCTGGACAGAACTACCCAGAGCTTGCCCTTAGGGCAGCCTTAAGGGCCAGATCCCCCTGTGTGCCATTGCCCCTGCATTACCAGAAAGGCAGTGGCATTGATGTCAGGGGTCCACAGCACTTTAGCACAGCTGCGTGCTAGTGGCGCCTTGTGCCCAGGATGAGGAGAGTTTGCTGGGATCTGGCATCATGTTAAATGCATGGAGCCTGGAGAAATGCTGAAACTGGGACATCTGCATGTTTCAGCATGCTCATTTCTTCCTCATGTTGAGACCACAGATGCAGCTGTGTGTAGTCCTGGGCCTGGTGGAGAGGGTGCTGAGAGATGTGGGCTTCCCCAGGCTTCTGTCACATGCTGGCTGCACTTTGTGGTATCCTGTTGCTATTCAAAACTATCCCTTTCCCTAAAGAGCTGCTTATTTTCCCATTCCAGGAGCTTTTCCAGGCTTGTTTTGTGTGGACATTAGCACTAAGAGAGAACAGAAAAGGATCAAATTGTTCTTTCCTATTCCTTATACTTTCAGCCGAGCAGCCTTGAATCTCTCCTGTGTGTAAAACACATTTAACTTTTGTTCACGAGAATAATTCTTCACCAAAGGCAGTATAGAAGGCAGCGACTTCTGCTTCCCAGTAAGATCTGGTAAGTTGTTTAAACAATCAGGTCCTTGCTAATTGTGAATTGTTTAAACAAACAGGTCCTTGCTAATTGTGAATTTCTTTAGGGATGAATTTTCATCCTTCAGCAAATGTGGTAAAAAGATAATATTGCACAAAACAAACTTCCTTTTCTTAGTAACTGTAGTTCTTCTTATATCTTTCTGCTGTGTCTGGGCGATTTTGTGTTCATTTCTGCTGGAGATCTCCATTAAAGTTTATGGGGTTCCTCTGCTACAGATAAATGCTATTTCACCAATAATTTTTGCTCTGAGCTAACAAAACCCAGCTTCTGCTGGATCCTCTAATGACATCCAACTGCTTGGTCTTATGACTCCGCAAGCTGTTTCCAAGCTGTGTTTTTTTGTATCTCTTCTCTCTTGTGAAACAAAGTATGAGAGTGATGTGAAGCTTGGGGAACATGCCTTAGAATGGGAGATTAAAAAAGCTCAGGCTAGTTAGTTTATGCTGAGTTTAATATGAAAAATGAATTTACACTATGTGTAATTAGTCTCTGTAGCAAATTAAAGGCGGTGGCCTCTTCTTCATTTATAAATCCTTTCTTCAGTTTTACTTAGCTCTTTTATGCAGATTTTCTTTTCTATACTATGATGGAAAGACAGGTTGATGCAAATGATACCAAGACTAGGGATCTGTGTAAAAAGTGTGGTGACCATGAACAGTGAGAAAGAAATGATCAAATCAAAGGTTTTCCTTGGGAGAAATATCTGTCTCATTACTTTCCATCTTTAGCAAATCTTGTCAGTATGAATGAGTGATGGTATTGAACCAATAATGGCCAATAATGCTTTCTTGGCTCAGTTATCATATGATAGTTGTGCAGAGGTAGGGCTCACAGGCTGGTGGCGGATATCCTATCAGTGAGCAGCTGGTCAGCCCAATGATTCTGCAGAGATTGATTAAGCAATGAGTCTTGACAAGTCTTGCTACATTGCCGCAAAATAACAAGGCCTCAGGGAACTTTTAAGATTTCCAGCACAAGCCTTTTGTTCTCTTGGGTGTATTTATCACATGAGATCCTCACTGTAGAGTGGCTATTAATGCACAGTTATTTGTGTTAGAAATATTTTGCTGCTACTGATCAGGTCCCTTGGAAGATTCATCTGGTTCTGTTGGACTTGCTGTCAACAAATCTGACTTAAAATCAGTATTTCTTACACTTAATATCATTCATTGTCTTCTTCCAGGTACAAATAAAAACCCCCATTCATCAAATCTCAAGTTTACATCAGGAAGAGTGGGGCAATAGTGGCTATCCTCATGAACCAGTTGGCAAGTGAGAAGTTCTGCTGTAAACAAGCTGCATAAAGAGATACACCCTTTCAGTAACATTTTTTTTCCTTGTTCTGATGGAAATAAGAGGTTTCCAGGTCTTAAGTCTTCTTTATAAATTCAGCCTATTTCTTGCATGACAGAGGGAAAAATAAAGAAGTCTTCCTGTCTTTTCTTGTCTCTCTACTTCTGCTTACACCTTCTTATGGATCTATCATCCCATATAGTAATGTTCCCACTCATGATTTTTCTTTGTTCTTCATGCTCAGCCTGTGCCTGGCTCTCTGACCTATCCTGTGCTCTTGTTCAAGGGATGATCAAGCTCAACTTTGCTGCTGAAAAGTTCGTGTTCTGATGGAGTCCAGTTTCACTGTTCATTTTTTACCCTTTCTAAAGCAAAAGAAAACAGCAGATGTAAAGCCATAATCCTTCACTTAGGCTGGTGCCACATTGCATGAGACTTGTTCTTGGCAGAGCTGTATTAGCACAGGGTTGTGTTAACTGCAGCTCTCTGTCTCTTGGATGAAGCCAGGCTACATGCAGGCAGTCCAAAACCAGGGCAAACCAGTTTTCTTTGTCCACAAAATGCTCTGTGGATATATCAAGTGACTCAAGTTCCTAATCTTTCAAAACAACATTACTGTGTTTAGCAATTAGCTTTTTATTTCTGATGGGCTTCAGCTGGGGTTGAAGGCCTGTCTATGTGCAGTCCCTGGGAGATACTTGCAATGATGGGACTGAGCTGCCCTCAGCATGACTAGTGGGGCTTGGAAAAGCACTGCCCGAACATGTCTATGCTGCTTTGTTCCCTGGGTATGAATGGTCAGACCTCATGGAGGCATCCATGGCATGGTCCTGTTTTGTCCTGGACTGTGTAGGGTTCTGGAAGGAAGAGCCCAATGAAGGTGGTCCTCAGACATCCAAATAATGCCAGTCATCACTGAAAAAAATTGTGTGGTATAAGACTATAGAAGTCTGTTTGATCAGTCTTTCCTCCTAATTCAGGATTATTTTTTAACTATCATAGGAGTTCCCATATTTTTCATGGGGAGGAATGGATGGGACCACAGAAAGAGGTCTGAATGTACTAAAAGGTGGAGGGGTAGTCTTAGCTTCATGACTGGTTGCTTCTGCACACTCAGTCTGCCTGGTATCTCCCTGAGTGGATTAGGCATTACCTACGGGCTCTTACCACAGACACTTGGCTTATGGAAACACAGGGTTTTGTACACAAAAAAGAAAATCTTGGTGTCAAAGATGAAGTGTGTTTTTTTTTGTATTTTTGTTTGCTTGTTTGTTTTTTAAGATCTATTGGAAAGAAACTGGGAAGGGAACTGATTGTAGAATATAGGCATTATCAGAACCAGATGGCTAGCTTAATCTGATCCAAATAACAGAATTCAGAAATATTACAGTCACTTACTTTGGCTGGATTTGAGATAGTTTTACTGGGATGGGGGAAAAATGTTAAAGGTAAGTTATGTATTCCAAAAGCATAACGAAGTAGTGGTTTTAATAGCATCAGTTTTTATAATACTTGCCATATGAGAGTGGGCTTTCCAAAGCTAGCTATTCAGTGATATCCACTGAATAATGATGCAATGAGCAAATATTGCTTTCTTGCTCTAGTATCCATCAGGTTAAATAACTTCTGCATCAGTCATTCTGCATAGCACAAAATGTCACTTTAATAGAGCAGTGACATGGAATCAATAATGTCTGCTTTGAAAATTAACTATATTTGTCTTGTACTGTTTGCTGGATCTTAAGAAGATGGGAAAGTGAGGAGAGAGTATCATAGTATCATAGTATCATAGTATTGTGCGAGTTGGAAGGGACCTTAGAGATCATCGAGTCCAACTCCCGGGATTCGAGCCCTCTGTGTAGCAGAGCGGCACTTCTACCCCCTGCTCCACAGGGGGGATTCGAACCCGGGCCCCCTGGTGTTGCAGACGGGAATTCTACCGCTGCGCCACCGGGGCACACAGTATTCAGAGGAATATAAAAAAAATGCATCAAAATGTGTTTCAGTAGGAATATTAAAGCATACAGAATAAAGGAGATTGTTGTCCTAAGAAAATGTTCTAATCTCCTAAGACTGGCTTAAGGCTGTATAAATGAATCATTCACGTGTTTGCTACAAGCACCTGGATGTGCACACAGACATATACGTGTTTCCATGAAGACATACAGTTATGTGAAACTTTCTCAAGAAATCAGCTAGCAAAGCATATAAATCTTTCAGCATTTATCTTGGTGGATATGGGTTGTACTCAGTATTTTTCATCACATGGTGTAGTAGTTTTCTAAGGAGAAGATGGTGAATGAGGAAGTATTTATTACAAACAACAAGATGTGGTATTTTGTTGAAATGTTCTCAGGCTTTTGGAGAATAAGTAAATCCAAATGCAGATAGTGATATGAATTTCAAAATATGTTGCCTCTTGTTTTCATGGGTCAACTCAACCCATGTCAACAGTATTTTGCGCTTTGATTTAATCTTATCCAAGGCTCTAAGGGCTGTGTTTGGACCAATTGTTCAAATTACATAGAAGGCATAACTGGTCAGCAGAACAGACGTTATTCTGGAGCAGCAACACATGCTGAGTCCAAATTCAGAGAGAAGGTACTTGCAAATCATATATACGCATCTTGGTGAGCTTAGTCCAATGAGTCTATAAATCAAGTGGTTGTTGCAGGAGTAGTACAAGAGGTTTTTATACATCCACCACATTCCTCCCATCACTGCCAAACAAGTGTCTTATGCCCCCCCTCCTTTCCGCAACTGAACTCCACACCTCCATATCTCAGAAGGCAGAAGTTAAAACTAACAGTAAGATTAATTTTAGGGTTTTATAACTTAATGTGAAATTATGTATTGGACACAGAAATATAGTAATTATGGTACAATGGTACTTAAAAGAATATACACTTTTCCCAAATTGCTGTCAATTTATAGCAGATAAAGGGAATGAATATTGGTGAAAGAAACAGAAAGAAATACACTGGCAGGCAGAAAAAAACATGGGAAAAAAAAAAAGAGTGAATTATTATAATTATTAAAACAAGGGAGAGGGCTGATCCAAAAGTAATACCTCCAATTTTATGTTGGCCCAAGAAGTCAGAAATGGATGTTGATAGTAAGGCTGTAGTTGAATCTTCCTGCCAATATTCCATTACATTTTGTTGCCATGTGACAGATGGCAGCAGGGGGGCAGTCTGACAGAATGACGTATGACATGGAAGTGCACATGAAGCAAGTGTGTGGAACTGATTTCCTCTATACAAATACCATGTGCATATATTATATGCATGTGTATGTATATGTATATGTACCTGCATCATGGAAATCGTTATGAATTAATCCAAAGTAGAACCTCAGTTATAATCATAACGTGGCTAAACAAATGGTAGAAACAGGTACTAAACCTGGATTTTTAGTTCTGCATCTCTAGGTGAGCACACCAAAAAATACACATGATAATAAGGTCTGAAGAGTTAACATACCACAGTGAAGTTGAGTCCTTGCTAAGGCAGTGCATTACTTTGATGTCAGTTCTTTTCATTTGGGTTGGTTAAGGACTGGAAAACGTGGTCATTTCTCTGTAATAAATGGGGAGCTGGAGATCCTGAGTTTACTTTTTCTGAGTGGTTCTACTTTTTGAATGTCGCTTTCTTAGAGCAGGAGACTTGTTTTGGTTGTTAGGATCATCTCTGCAGAGGAATGAAAGTAGAATGAATGGCTGAGAACTACCTGAGCAAGCAGAGCACATGGTATGCACTCAGCTTTCAGTCTTCCTCTCCTGAGAAACTCAGTTCTAGTTCCAGAAAAGGATGTCTGAAAACTATTTCTATGCTTATCATTGCTCTCAACATGTCAGTGGGATGAAAGTCTCTATAGAAATGTAGGATCATTATTATCATACTTGTTTTCCTCAGTACAGAGTGGAAAAGGGGTCACAGAGAATGACGCTAACGAAAATGACTGGAGAAAGGCAAATAAAGCATTGGTAGATAGATGGTTTCTAATGAAGATTTTGATGGATTAGATTAGAAACAAGATATCAAATATTTTCTTGCTTTGACTGAAATCACTTCTGCTTGCAGAACCATAATTAGAAATGAAAAAAATGGCAGTGCTGGGCATACTATGCAGTACTGTTATCCCTGATCTTGTCTGGCAATGTAGTAATAAAACATATTTCAGAGCAAAAAAAAAAAAAAAAAAAAAGAAACAGGAGTAGAGCAGATGCTGATTTTTTTCCCTCTTCCATTTTCATTGCTTTTGCATGACTGTGACTGCAGTGAGGTCCCCGGAGTCACATCTGATTCTTGCTGCCGTCAGCTCTGAGTGCCAAGGGAGATGGCAGAAGGGGCTTCCAGCACAGGCTCTTCCCCCATGCCAGTCTCTGGCTTGAGCTGTGACCTTGCACTGGCTGAATTACCTTACAAGGCTACTAGTGGTCTTAGTGAATATTCGCAGAACACTTTGAGACCCTTGAATGAAAGAAGCCATAAAAATGCACAATGTTATTATTTATTTATTAAAGTCCTCTGGGTTTTGGCCAACAGCATGAGTTGTTGACATTTAATTATTGAAACAGTATGCCTATCAGACCCCTTATGGTAGGAAGAGATAAATAATGCAGAAGACTTCAGAAAACCTGGTCAATACCCACTTGAGATCTGAAGCAAATATACTAGACACGTAGCTCAAGCCTAAAAAGAACTGAATAATTAAAACAAGGAATGAGATCAGTTGTTCTGAATGCTCTTTATAGTTCATGTACAATGTTCTACAAGTATTTATTATTAGTCCATTACTTACAAGTATTTTTTCAAACTAAATACCATACAAGTCTCCTAACACGGTCTCTTTATTGTGTGAATGTATTAAGGACCAGTGGAAATGTATGAGCATTTTAAGTTATTTGAGCAATTATAGTGTTTCTTCCTGATATCTTCAGGCTTTACAGGTTTTACAAAACCTTATCATAGAAGCAATTAATACTTTTAAATATGCAATCAATCATCTTGATGTGAAAAGGAAAAATAATCTGGATGCTCTGAATGCTTTTGAAGAAGCTGCTTGAAAGGAAGGGAAAGTCTGTGTAGTCACATTAATTATACAGTATACTTTAGATGATGTTTTTCATCCAAGCATTGCAAAATTTTTACAACTGTTGAGGCTTAATGTCACTGCAAGGCAAAGTACATAATTTACAGTAGTGATGGATAAACTGGGTGTGTAAGGCAGCCTGTTGCAGGATTTTGGGTGCAGAAGGAAGTTCTGTTCCTTCTGTGCAGGGTATACTCCATCCTCCCCAAACTGTATCTCTTTAGAAACAGATACTCTTGGAGTAGGTCCAGAGGAGGGCCATTAAGATGATCAGAGGTCTGGACCACCTCTTCTATGAGGAAGGGTTGAGGGAACTGGGCTTGTTTAGCTTGGAGACGAGAAGGCTCCAGAGAGACCTCATTTTGGCCTTCCAATACTTGAAGGGAGCATATAAACAGAAGGGGGAACAACTGTTTAAGAGGGTGAATAGTGATAGGACAAGGGAGAATGTTTTAAAACTGAGACAGGGGAGGTCTAGGTTGGATACTAGGAGGAAGCTTTTCACTCAGAGGGTGGTGACACACTGGAACAGGTTGCCCAAGGAGGTTGTGGATGCCCCATCCCTGGAGGCCTTCAAGGCCAGGCTGGATGTGGCGCTGGGCAGCCTGGTCTAGTGGTTGGTGACCCTGCACATAGCAGGGGATTGAAACCAGATGATCGCTGTGGTTCTTTTCAACCAAATCCATTCTATGATTCTACGATTCTATGAAGAAAGCTCATTTACAGCTCTTAACTACAAAAGTAGTGCTCATATTATTTCCAGAGTTTTCTGGAAGGGACACACACTTCAGGATGCTAGCAAATACACCACCTCTTGCCCCATGTTCTCAATTGCTTACTCATTTTAACATTTGGATTTTGTTGTACGAAGATTAATAAATAGGTACAGTTGGCTGCCTCTAACAAGTTTCTTTTTATTTGCTTCCAAGCTGCAGCCTGAGTAAATTCAGGATCTGAGCTCCTCCATCTCCATGACAATGCAGTGATGTGCAGACATGATGCTAAATGAAACCCCTGACTGAGTAACAGGATTTTTAGCGCTGATTTGAACAGAGATGTTTTTTTTTTTTTTCTTTGCCTGCTCTGACAAGACATTATTTCAGAAATTTAGCTATTTCAGAAGCTACAAGGATTTTTGTCTATCTTAGAGCTGCTCATTAAATTATTGTACTCTGGTTGTCATTTCAAGTAGAAATGGTATTTCTCTTCATTTCTAGCTCCGTGGCAATTATATCACAGCCGACTGTGCTGAAGGAACAATGCTCTGTGCAGATTTGTGCAAAGTGTAATTTGCTGTCCACTGATTAACTGGCATCGTCTCCATGGCATCTCACCTCTTCCTTCCTGCCTCTTGTTAAAGTACTGCCCGTGTCTGACCCTTTCTCTCTTATCAGATATGACAAGTTCACAGCCTTAGGTGGTGTGACTCAGAAATAGTTGAGGAAAGGGAGAACAGCATTTCAGGCCAATTTCTGTGATGGCTGTAGAAGAGGATTAGTAACTTCCACAGATGTGAGTGATTCCTTCAAGCAATGTGGTTATTGCTATTGAGCTAGCAAGTACTGAGGGAAACAAACAATTCAGAATATTCTGTCTGGAGCAGTGCTGCTGGATGCTGCTGCTCATTTGAGTGGGGGCTGAAAAGATGAAAAAACACATTTTCTTCCCTTTTCTTAATTTCCTTATTTTCCACTTTTTCAAATGCTCAGATTCTTACCGGATCTTTTATTGAGCATCTATTATATGTGTATACTTGGTCCTATTTTCAATATACTTCTAATGTTTCAGAAATGGTACCAAGAGGAAACATTTCATCTGACACCACTACTAAAAAATTTGAGGATGATTGCCCTCAAACTGTTATTCTTGAATTTATTTCAGGAAAAAATAAATAGAAAAGGGATTCCTTTATTTAGTGTCTATTACAAAAAGCTACGAAGTGAACATATTTTTAATTGGTTATTGATGGGTTTGGCTCAGCTTTTGCAATTAAGCTTTCAAATCATTTGTTGTGATATTTCAATGGTAAGCACTGTACACACCATGAATGTATGGCATTTTTGAAGAGTCCAGCTATAGCATTGTTAAGCATGCCTTCCATTTGGCTGTGGTCAATGTGTGGTCTACAATGCCTGTGCCATAAGAGTACTGAAAATAGACATTATGTTCAAAATTACACTCTGTGCCCAAAAAGCTCAGTGTCTTTTTAGGACCCCTGACAATGAAAAAATGTTCTTATGATCAATACCTTTCTCTAGAGATTCTTGTTAATTGTATTAAAGTTTAAAGGGAATTTAAGTAAAAAGAAGTGTCTGTGTTCTTAAAAGATGGACTGGAAGTTCTGGGGTCAGTCTGTGGCTGAGGCATTGACTTAGCTTAGTGATGCTAAATAAATCAGTCTCTCTTCCTTCGCCTTGATTTATTCATTGAGAAGGAGGAATGAGGATTTTTGTGCTCATCTAATTAAATGGTCTGCAGTCTGGGACAGAGAACGTGTGACTGCACAGTGCTCAGCACAGTGGTTCCTGCAGCTTGAATAACGATGTGCATTCAGCACAAGCTTTAGGAGAGCTGTGGCGTGGGGCATGGTAAAGTAGAAAGAAAAAAGGTTGGGATATTAAAACTGCTGCAGATTTTGAGAACCAATGTCTTGTATTAATTTCTTCCTGTCATTAACTTTCCTTGTCTTACCAGTATTTTGTGTAGGATGTGAAGTCATATCTAATATTGATTGCTGTGTATTCTGAAGTACAGATAAGTGTCAGCTTGCATTAAGCTGTGGCTAGACCTCTCCTTCCCCCCAGCTCTCCTCCTCCCGCTCAGTGCTTTAATGCCGTAAGTAGGTCATTGCAGAACTGGAAGCTTTATTTTTGCCTTCTCCCCCATGTGGCTGCTGGAATACATTTAATTGCAAAGCGGAACATCAAAGCTGGAGTAGCCAAGCTCACCTCTGAAAGATAATTAGTGAATCTGTTTCTGTGCTTTGTGCTGGAGGGGGAGCTACAATTAGAGATGGATAAATACTCTGGCATTTGGAGCACTCGGTTTTTTAAAACAATTTCTGCCTGAGACATCGAGAGATCAATTTTCTATTGGACCAAAGCTGAAGTGCAGTGATGGGCATCTAGTCAGGTAATAGGGATGTGGACAGCTTCAGTGCTGCATTCTGGAGACCTGGGAAAATATTAAAGCAGAAATAATAGATTGAGACAGAGAAAAAAAGAGCAAAATGAGGTTTTATTCAAAACTGTCAGGCGAAGTGCAAAGGGCCACTTTCCAAGAGCAATGTGTTGAAGCTGTAATCCAACAAGGGAGAGCTGGTGTGCTTTGTTGTTACCACAAATACACCAGAATAGCTGTTTGAAAATAACTGATTTCTTAATGGATTTAATATAAAGGCTATTTTGCCCCTTAGAAGATAGAGCTGAAGAGTTCACTGCACTGGGATTTGTTCCTAAAATTTCAGACAAAGTACTAGATTAAAGCATAGGATAAGAAATAAGGAAATCTAGGGTTTGTTCTCAACTCTGTGAGTTTTCTAAATGGACTCCCCGTATGACCTAATGCAATAATGTAGCACCAAAATAATGGCTGTAGTATCATTTTAAAGGTTTTAATAAACTCTTGCACTCCAGTGATCATGAGATAAACTAATGAACAATGTCACAGATATCTTTACTTACAAACTGAATATAGATTCTCATATCGCCATTTTAAACATTATAGAAACATACTTCCCCCCTCACCCTTTCCCCCCGCTTTTTGTTAAAGCAAGGTAACCTTCCTCATCTTAGTCAGGTAGGTTGTTTTGTTTTAATAAATGGACAGTCATGATGGAAGTCTTATCATCCAGAATTCTCTTGTGGTCGTAAATACATGTGTTGTCATTCATCACTGCAAAGGACTAAATCTGAAGGGACTGCCTGTCACACTTTAATAACACTAATTACATCTCATAGGCAGCTATAGCCAGAAGATATTAATCCAAATGGCTTCCTTTCAGTCTAGAAAAATTATAGATAGCTATAAAATTTAAAAACCTGCCTCTTATATATGCACAGTACATTAAGACCTCGTATGACTGTTAAATAAATACTGAGGGCTTTTTTTGGGGGGTGGGGGGTGGGAGGGGGCAGTTGTGAAATTATGAATGGGCCTTGACTTGTCTCAGGATGTGATTTGCAGAAGAGTAAAGGACCCTGAGCTGAGCAAGGGCAACTGCAGCCTCTCAGGATCTCCTCAGCCCTCTCTGGTATTGAGCATGTTGCCCTGTGGACCAGAATAGAGGGCTTTGCTCTGCACACCAGATTTGATATGAAGGGTCAAGTTCAAGTTCAAAGCTGAAGTTGTGCCAAACTGGAAATGGCCCTACCTGTTGTCCCTCTTTGGAACAATTTTGTTATGTGTCTTTTTATGGGTCTTTATCCATCCAGCCTTAGGATGAAGGTGAGTGCTGGCACGGTGCTGCTGGCTCTTGACTGCTATTCCTTGCTCATTTTCTGAAATAGTGTACTAGAGCTAATTTCATGTTTTCTGTCCTGGGCTGCCTTGCTAATAAGTAAGGCTTGACCGTTTCATTTCAGCTGAGTCCAGATTGACATGTAGAGGAAAGGTATTTGCTCATGGTAAAAGACAGCTCTGCTCCAGTGGTAAATCTTTAGAAATCTGTGAACTCTTCCCTGCTTTTGCCATGAGATCACTCTGCTTTTATTTGCTCATATATTTTTAAGACCTCCAGTTTCTGAGCTTTCTGAATCATTTTTGTGTTGGCTTCTCATCTGTGATAAGTCCTTGTGGATATCTTTTCTCTTGCCCTTTATATGGGTTCTGTCCCTGGATTTTGCTGCTCACTTTGCTGGTTACATTTTCCTTTTTGTGCTTTAATTTGTGGAACATGATAATGCTACTTTCCTCCTTTGTAAAACCACTGAAGAATTGCAGCTGAAAAGAAAGCTCAGTATCTTTTTTCTTCTATATGGGAAGCTTCTTTCCTGCTTCAGAAGTAATAACATTCACTCTAATTTAAATTACAAATGGAAACTCAGTACAACAGCACAGTGACAACATCACAGCTCTAAAGTGCAGCATGCCAAGCCAGACCCTTGGCTGGTACAACTCAGCATATTCCACTGGCAGTACTGAAGCTGTGATTTACAGCAGATAAGCATCTACAATATCTCTAAAAGCCCTCTCTGCAATTTGTCACCTTCTACTGTAGACTCAGCATGACTCTTAGATGAGATAATAGGGAAGATAAGGAATTATGGAAATGCTTGCTTTCTACTAACACAGAAAAAGGAGATTGGTGAGGAAGGCAAGGAATTAATTGGTCTATTTTCAAAGGGGTGCTTCTTCCAGGCCCCGTCCAATACCTATGTTGGTCCGCACATGGTTTGACAATGCTTAAGGGCCAAGTTTGCAAGTGAGCAGATACAAGTTAATATGAAGAATCAATGTAATCAGTGGGCTAGAATGTGTTCCCCAGGTCTGCTGTGGTCACAGTACAGCCATACTAACTGCAATGTCAGGATAGCTCAATCCTGCCTTTCCCACCCATAACATTCAGAGACCACTGGCATGGGATGCAGCCTGGCCATACTCCTAGTCATGGCCCTGTAAGAGCACGCAGCATGTCAGGAAGCTGACAGCACTGCATCTGGGGTTGCTGGGAAGTTGTTGCAACTACATTTGATCTGCACCCAGCCGGGTGGTGCAAAAAGAGCCAAGAGCATTAAATACATAGATTGCTCTGCAAGTAATGCCTCCTGTTTGTTTCCATGGAAACTACAACAGATACAGAGCACACAATAATGTAATTTGGTAGAGCAAATTCTCAGCTACAGATCACTGCTTTTCAACATGGCCACTACTATTAGCTATCCCTTTTTTGCCAGTGATAAACAAAAGCCTGAATGCTGTGCTCATAAAAATCTGCACAGCCATCCAGAACATGTCTTATGTTTCATACCACTGTTACTGCTTCTGAAATGCACTACCTGCTGCCTCACAGTGCTCACATTCACTGTTTGGTGTCCCTAAATGTTCAGCAAGCATCCAAAAATATCAGTGGATGCGATTTGTTTCTGAATGGAGGAATTCAATGACACATCTTTGCTTCATATGCACTTTTATGTCAGACACCATTCTGTCAGACTGCCTCTCTGCTGACATCTGTCACACAGCAACAAAATGTGATGGAACATCAGTGGGAAAGCTCAGCTTCTACTGCCATAGCACCACCATTCACCTCTGATGTTGTGGGCCAACACAGTAAAATAGGGAGTATTCCTTTTGGAGCAGACATCATAATTTGGGCCATACTATCTTCGTTATATTCCAATATAGAGTTTTTGCTTAAAACTTGCATTTCAGCACTTGCAATGGCTTTTAAAAAGAATAATATGCAATAGTTAAAAGAAGAAAACAGTGAAGAGTCATCTTTCTTATACTTTCAATGTCTCTTGTTGCTGAGATATTCAGGCCAGTTTTCACTGGAATTGTCAAGATATACTTGTGTTTATTTTTAAATTTGCTATGAATATTTTTATGAACTACTAAGTTTAATGACTGATAGCTTTTCAGTTTTCGTTAACTGCCTTTAATTGAATATCCTTCAAAACCTACAACTTCTATATTTCAGTTGTTTTGGATTTAAAAAACCTGTATAGAATCATACAGTCACTAAGGTTGGAGAAGATTTCTAAGACCATCTAGTCCAACTGTCCAATGACCAGCAGTATTTCCCACAAACTGTGTTCCTCAGCAGCACATCTACATGTTTCTTGAATGCTTCCAGGGACAGTGACTCCACCACCCCCCTGGGGCAACCTGTTCCAGTGCCTGACCACTCTTTCAGAGAAGATTTTTTCTTAATATCCAACCCAAATCTCCCCTAATGCAACATGACGCCATTCCATCACATTTCTATTTCCAACATATAATTATATGGTGGGTTGTTTTTTCTTTTTTCTTCTTCTTTTTTTTTCTTTTCTTTTTACAAGCAAAGCTTTTCCTCAGAGGTGAGAAAAACTGATTTTCATTTATGCTGAAAGACTGGAAATATTGAATGAAAAAAATCATCAAGAAAAGAATATGACAAAATACTACCTTCTGAGCTGCCTTTGTTTTCTTATTACTTTCAAGTGACCATGACAATTATTTGGTTATACTATATGAATTGTGTAAGATGCCACTGACAAGGAAGTGGTACTTCCTTTTCAGTTGACTTCGAACAGACAAGTTATGAGTTCAATCTAGCACCTCATACAACTAATTTCCTTCCAAATATCTTATTATGTTTTGTTTTTTTTAATTCAGACTATGAAAACAACACAATTTTTTTTTTCCATGTGCTTGGTACTTGGGGCCTCCTGCCAGGCTGCCAAGTCTGTTTCATTCAGTTATAGATTATGTAAAAAGCTGTGGATTTTGGATATTTCTCTTCAGGGAACTGTCTCCTGGGCCAAGAAGATAAATCTGAAAATGATGTATTTCCTGAAAGGATAATTAGGCCACTTTGAGAAAGTTCTATTATGAAATAGGATGTTGAGTTAATGTCCAAAAAACATATTAGGTGTTTCTCTTCAACCTACTTTGTTTCTCTTTAATGTTTTACAGAATTAATATTATATGGCAGCTGATATTATAGTTCTATTCTGTCGTTAACTGTCCCATAACTAGGGCTGAGCTAAGTGGCTTGAAAAATTAAGGCCGTTGAGTTTTTTGGATATGTTGTTTTCTATGTCTAATACTGATTCAGAATACGAAGGGAATTACCAGAAGTATGATAGGAAACTTGGATGAAGGTCTCTAATAGTAAAGAAGTATCTTAGGATACTAGCTGAAGATTCATTATTAACCACTGTAAGTTCAAAATAGCATAAATTTGAACCAGGATTTTGATACTCAGCCTACGTAGATGTGCAGAAACAGACAGGTAGATGTGTTTGAACAGACAGAATCTTTAAGTGATTGTCATACATATATATGACATCATTTAAATAAGATTCATGAATTTCCTTTCATGAACTAAGAGTGAGATTAGCTCTAGGCTTTTTTTCTGATCTTGACATAAAAAATTAGATTTTTTTACTATTACATTTTACATCGCTGAATAATCCTGAGCTATGGATTTAAAAAGGCACTCCTTTATGGATATTAAAAATGTTAACAGAATCACCTAGTTTTTTCCCTCAGCAGTTTCTAAGGAACATAAGCTTTTCTGAGGTCATTTTATACACTAAAGCTCTGCCTTTAGTACGTCTAGAAGGAAAATAGCAGGCACTAGCATATATAATACCTGATGGTATCTATCATCCATAAATACAGAAATGTGTTGTCTGAAAGAGGAAGTTAAGTTTGTAGTGAAATGCTCCTTTTGGTCCTTTGAGGAGTAGGACAAGAATGCAGTGGCACATAGCAGCAGTGATTTATCCTAACCTTCATACAATCACTTTGTTTATATCTTCCTATTTTCTCTCTATACACAGTGTAAAATGCTGTAGGCTCTGCAGTCAGGTTCATTACTGTTCTTTACAGATAGTGTCTTGAACCTGTATGGCACATCCTTATTCAAATGACTTCATACTCTGTGTTTTTTATGGATTCCCTCATGGTCATGAAGAGCTTGACTGGTGTGAGTCTATTCCCTGAATTTAGTTTCCACTGCAGATTATTTTCCTCTATAAACATCCAACAAAATATCATGTTATGAAGCCTTGCCTAGCAAAGCCACTTATCTGTTATCCAAAAGGTTTGGGATTTAGAATCATACTGCATTTTTATTAAAGCAGTAGCATGAAATGTAACCATCAGGCAAACAAAGGTTTGGAAGGCTGAGTGCAGGCATCAATGAGTATCAAAAGTGACCTAGATTGTCTTCTTACACTTTTTTTAGCCACAGAACTTCATTTTTTAGCCGGCAAAGCCTTTTCCTGTGAGACTTTTTGGGGTTTTGCAATTATTTAAACTGGACATTTCAATGCTGTGCTCTTGGGAGGATGTGCACACACATGCATACGCATATATGTAATGTGATCTTGATAGATTTCCTAGATTGTATCGTGTACTTGGTTTTATGCTTTCCTTTTTCTTTTGTGGTACATCTTGTTTTGCACTGTGTCACAGGATAAATTGGAGATGACAGCAAACAGTGTGCTTGACGTACTATCTTGTACATGATCTGAGGGCAATGTTTATTCCACCTTTCAAGGATTTCCCTCAAGATCTGTACCTTTGCCTCTGATGTGGCAGGGGCAGGGATTGCTTCCTGTCAGACCTTAATCCCATTGCGCAATAAAACTTCACAGTACAAAAATCCATAGTAAAATCTGTTAGAAGTGAAAATCTGCTCCCAGGGAAAGTTTACTGCAAAGTAAAAAATATACTATCAGTATAATGCATCACCCCAGCCCTCTTGAAAAGGTAATCTCCCCTTGCAGAAATGGATGTTACTACTGTTATTGTTTACTCTGTAATTTTTATGCATGTGCAAAAAGGAGACAGCTGTATCCATTCTGATGTATCAATATACCTCTTCTTCCTGCTCTTTTTGTCTGGTATAAATGTCTGAATGAGGTAGGAAATGAAGAACTGAATGCAATGAACAGTGAAGAATTTAGGCTTTTCTTGATCTTATGAGATCTCAATTAGTTCTAGGCAACCTGATCTAGTGCCTGATCTAGTGGGTGGCAAACTTGTTCATAACAAGGGGAAGTGCAGCTGGATGGTCCTTAAGATGCCTTGTTACCCAAGCCATTCCATGATTCTGTGATAATTACTGATGGACTGACTATAGGTCATTGCAGAGCTGTAGAAGCACTGTTGAGAGTTTGCTGGAGTAAACTTGCCCATGCAGAAAGAGAGAAGCAGAGTTGGGATGGGACCATTGCAGCAGGCATTGCTCAGGAGTTGAGGGACTCCTGCTCCTCCGTGCCTCTGTGGAATGGAATAGGGCTATGAGATTCAGAGTCCTCAGAAGTTGGAGACAAGACCTGCTCAGCACGTGGTCATGTGTCACTTTGTAGAGACCTGGAACCTTGGGACTTTTTGACTAAGTCGTGAGTTTCCTCCATGTATGCACTGAGTGCTGCATCATGTGCTGTGGTGCCACTTCATTCACTGGGTCAGGAGTCACATTTTCAGTTCTGTAAAAATCTCACTGTCTCAGCTTTCAATATAATGGACTAACCTTACTGTGAATTAAGCTATATCAGTACTGTTCTTTGTATGTAGTAGCACGAATGAATAAATATTAACTGGGACTGATGCATAATAATTATGTGAGGCTGACAGATAATTTCCATCGAGAAGCAAGACTGTGTGCAATTAACTTGGTGAAGGAATTACGTAGACAATTATCGTGTATTTTGGGTAATGAAGAAATGTCAACTCACTAAATGGATGCTTTCTAAGTAAACAGTTCAGTTCAAACCTCATTTGTATAATGGATGACACTCAAACCACATTTGGACTATAATAGATACATTTTAGGTCACTGGTTAATTTAAAATACATATAAATAGCACAACTTACATGTTATTAGTGAAACAGCCCAAATTAGGAGCCTCTGGTCATGAAAGGGGGAACCCTAAGTTCAGAAACACTTAATATTTGCCTGTACTACACAAGACTTCTCCACCCCCTTTCCAAACCTTCTTAACCTAGAACTATCTCTTTCTTCCTTTGAAATATCTTAGGGTCCTAAGTTAATTTCTTTCCCACAGAAACTTATTAATTCTTGAGAATAGGGGCCATTCCAATTTTAACTCCATCAGGTGTTTCATGAGAATGGTGCATTTTCCAAATTGTACCCCGCTAAAAATGAAGATAAATCCTTTCAGGGACCCTTTCAGTCTGCAACAGTAACTGTCTCCCAAATGGTCCATGATTGATGGATTGCAGTGCACAGCAGTTAGTCTCAGGTTGACTCTCACTGATCGTGTGTATTTTGCCATCATTTTTTTTTTTTTTTTTTTTTTTCTTAGCTTGTCATTGATTAACCATCCTTAGGAAGTGAATGGCTAATAGGGTGAAGGCAGTGCTGTTTTGCTGAAACATCCAAGCAGAAGCACCTTCATTTTCTGATGTTTTCCCCACCATTTCAACTGTAATTACAGGAGGTGCCAGAACATTTTTGTACTGAAAAAGAAATAGAATGCATCCATGCAGAACACAGCAGACCAGACTAAGACAGAAATACTTTAAATGATAAAGTTTTAAGTTCAGTCGTTAAATTACTACAGAAGAGGTTTAAATGCATCGCTCAACGTGGTTGAAGCTTCAGTGTACATTCTGTATTGTCAGTAGCAAAGAGTAGATATTTTTCCATTTAAATCAACATTTGCAGATTTGAATTCACAGCAATACTAGCAACTTACAGAAACTTATAATGATTAGGAAGGCTTAAACTTCAGAGGTAGAATATTTTGTTACTGATACCTATTTAAGAGATGAGAACGCTGTGGCTCAACTGAAGCCTAAGATGCTACTGTCTCCTTCTGCTCCTTTCTTTCCTTTGGGAGAACACTGCAGTTACTGGGGATCACTTAGTCCCTTGCACCTTGTGTCAGTGCTCTCACCTCTGAAAGGTGCAGAAAAATCTGCCTTTCCTGTTTTCACTGAGTTCCACCTCATCAACAGTGCTTTATGCAGGAAAGAAAGTGCTTGATATATGCTAGATTTGTTGCTTCACACAACCTTGTGTTTCTACTGAGACTAGGCCAAAGAAATCTGCTTACTTGGTTCCAGCTTTATTATTTACCTTCTACTGGCACTTTAACCACACATTTTTTGTTCAGGTAGCTTACAGACTGGCCTCAGTTCATCTGCCTGTCCTTTAAGCCAGCAGAAAGCTACACTAGCTGAGGCTGACCCTGTGCTAATGTACCTGACCTCTCATCAGCGTGTATGTCCACAGCATCTTATTTATTTCAATTATACAGTGTCTATCTGACTCATCATTCCTGTCAAGTACCTGTAAACAGATTCTTCATGTGTCTCGGTTGTTACCCTGTCTGCACAACCTCTCAAATGGGTAATTGCTGCAATAGAGTGAACACTTTGAAATAACTGAGGGATTTTCAGGAACTCAGTATTAATAGTTAATTAAGCTAAGTAAAATGTCTTCAGGTTAAGGGCATGGGTAAATGGAAGAGATTTTATATTGCTTTTTCTCCTCTATAATTAAGATCTAGTCCCACAGAGGATTCTAACCTATTTCTGGGGGTAGATGTGGATCCAGAGTTACTTCTCTTGCTTGCACCCTGGTATTGACTGCAGGCCTGCTTTGGAATGTTTAGCACATAAGCTGCTTTTACATTGTTTCAGAGTTGTTGTGTTAGGTGATCGCTATGTTTTTGGAAAGAACTGTGCTGCTGCTTTGCAAGGTAATCATGCCATAGCAGGGTTGTGGTAAGCAGGGAATTTCTCTTTCTGCCTAAATCTCTCTAACCAGGGTCAGCTCTCAGGAAAACTGACTCCTGAACACATAGATATTACTATTTTTTCAAAGTTCTCCATGGTAGAATTTGTTTGAAAGCTGCCCTGCCACTCTTGCTCAAACCACAATGTAAATTTAATAAGCTGCATGAGTCATGCACACATTATATTTTATTTATAGCATTCTTGTAGAGGTCTCATTAACTTGTATAGGAAAAATGCTTTGAAATTCTCCAGTGAAAAGTATAATATCACAGAAATACACCACATTTTTCGATCTAGGTGTATGCTTTAATCTGTTCGTTAATTTAAGTTGTCTGGATCTGAACTTCAGTTTGGGATCCTCTCCCTCAGGGTGGCAAGGTTAAAAGACTGAAATGCTCCCAGATTTCTGGAAGAACTGACTGAAGACCTATGAAGGCACTTCCCACATTATGTTGTACCACAAGCCATGCAGATTTTCCCTAGTGCTCTCCACTGAGCTCTGATATCAACAGCAGAACCACATAATTAACCAAGAAATATTCTTTCATCACTACTTGTTAACATAATAGCTGAGAATTTAGGCTCAGATAGACAACCAAAACACTCTCACTGCTGAATTCTGAGTGGGAGGAAGTGAAGTAGGGGAGAGGACATGAGTGCAGACTGCCTTTTCTCTTCCATGTGCACTTGTTCTCATCACAGAGTGGGTTTGCTGCCTTCTGAAAGGGAGGGAGGCAGAAGCAAAGAGTGAAGACAACAAACTGGGATTAGTCACTGCGGTGATCATGCATAGAATAATATAGGATTATTTTGAGCTGACTTTTCTCGCTCTCTTGTCAATAAGCACAGTTTCTGTGCGTGAAGGGAGCAAAACCTGAGCAGAAGGATTTTCTCTGCTGCCATTACTGACATGATAAAACAGTTGTACAACTGAAAGCTTGTCAAACAACATTATTTGCAGGGCTGTCATGTTATTTCAGGGCAGAGTCCTGTATTTTGAGAGTGATGTCCTTCTGCACAGAGATAGAGAACCGTTGTTCTCTTGGAGAGCAAAGCAATGAAAATGAACATAGATTCATTATCTCAAACATCTATTTATTTGAGTTCAGCTTGCTGCTGCCAGACATGAGGCAAAGCCAGACACTGCTGAGAAGGTCCCATATATGTAATGCACATGCCTAATGAGGATTTTGCATCTCCATGAGGCTTCTCTTGCTGTGGATCTGCACCAGCATTTTGTCTGGCTGACTCTGCAAATGCAGAGACATGAAAACTGGTGTTGGGAAGCACTGGCACTATGTTTTCACAGTTCTATTTCTTCATTTGTAGATGCAGGTCCCAGCCTGAGGTGACTGTGTCTAGTATTGCCCTAAACTGAAGGGGTTGGACTCCTTGGGAATCTCTTCTGTGGGGTTCCATCAGTGCAAAGTGCAGCTGAATGCCTGTGATACAAAATGAGAGAGCAGGAAGGGCTCTAGGTGGGCCTGTCAACCCTTTGTGCTGACTTTTGTCACCACTGGATAACATTCCCAGCTTGGCATCCAAAGGAGCAACATCAATCCACAGCAGTGAGGAGCAAGAAAAAATAAAGATTCAGCAGCGAGAGATTGCAGCATGTAACACAGACAAATTCATCAGCAATACCAAACACTCCTATTTCTCATCAACTGTTTTGTTGTGCTTTTAGTTTTCCTTTTTTTTTTTTTTTAAGAAAAAAATATATATTTTAATATTTTAAAGATGAGGAATGTAGGAGCAAACCACATGCAAGTTTTATATGAAGTGTGTTGCTTGGGTTTATAACATCTAAAAATATATAAAGCAACTTGATAGAAACTGTTGAAATTTCTTACAAACCTCTATATAAATGAGATGTTCTGGCATATTTATACTGATACAGTGTCATGTACAATGTCACATCTATAAGGAAGGAAACAGAAATAGTTCCTTAATGTCTCTTGTTAGTGGCAGAACAACAGATATGAGAAAATATGAATCAAATAGCATTTGTAGAAGTCTTTGTGGGGAAAGGACAAAAGATTATTCTTTGTGGAAATACCAGCAAAAGGACTCAATAAGTCATCAAAACACACTGGAGAAATATTTTAAATATTAAGTGTTCAATTCATCTCTCAATTATCAAGGCTAACGGGAGATGGGCTAAACCAGTCAGTGTTAATAAAACATTTATGAATGAGGCTGTAAGAATATGTGCAACACATTCACCTTGAAAACTTTCAAACAATTTTCTGTGAAATTCTATTGAATAAGTATAGTCTTGAACTGAAGCCAGAAGTGTGGGGAACAGCGTTAATGAGTTGTGCTGTGCATCTTGTGTGGCAGCCAGCCAGGCTGGGGAGAAACACAGTTGAGATAATGAGAGCTTTGACATCTGCCCATACCCAGAGCTGTGTGGATGGAGCCGCTGAATTTGATCACCCAATGTCTAATAAAGATTCTGACTAATGTCAGCTCTATGGGCTTATTATTCAGAGCAAATAATGCTGTGTCAAGCCCCTAATGTTTCTCCAGTTTCTAACATGACACACAGTCATTAAAATATTCCTTGTTCCTACAGTGGAACAGCCCCTCATTCTATTAATTGAGACACAGAGAGAGAAATGTCTGTAACTTATTGAATTACTGAGTCGCTTTTTTTCCTCCTCCCTCCCAACTTCCTTGCTTCTTCCTTCTGCTGCAGATCACTGTAGCAGGGAAGAAGTCAAACAGCACACTTACTGCGGATAATTACTTCCTGGATTGTATCATTTTTCTTTTGGATACGCTGCCTGACAGTTAAAATCTCCAAGAATTAAAACAAAAAAGAAACAAGATGAGGGGTATTTAATTAAATTCCTCTTTAGAAAAATTCTGCCTTAGCAGGGCTAAAGCCTTCTTACCTTTTTTTGTGTATGTTGTAACGTATCCCCTGCTCCTCAATCAGAGTTGCTTTCACAGAACTATCTATTGCCTATATGATAAGCCTTACAGTGAAAGAAAACCCATCTCATAAGATAGAATCATAGAATCATTAACATTGTAAAAGGCCTCTAAGATCACCTAGTCCAACCATCATCCCGTCACCACCATGGCCACTACATTGATATGGATACCCAGTGTTCTGTATGATCTTTTGAAACATAGATTTCAGTGAAATAATGTGCAAATTTTCCAGCTTTATATAAAATATTTGAGTTATCTTAGCAGACATAAGTGAACTGCTCTCATCGATGAGCTAGCTGACCTAGTTCTGCAGGAAGCATGACGAAGCCTATGGCGCTGAAGTTGTACCAGCCAGATTTTAAGGTCTGTTGTGGTACAGATTGGAGCCAGTGGGATTTTAAAAAGCTAAACTTAATGTTTTGGATTTTTAAAAATGTCAAAGAGAGTTTTTCATCTGATGCAAAAAAGCCTTGCCAGAACTTTTCCAAGGCACAAGGCCAAATCACAGCAATATTGGGTTATCCATAGCAAGGAATGGCACATTTTCAGGACTGTGTGTCAATATTACATCTTCCTAGGGGGTAAAATAAGGAGAAATGATTTTGCCATTAACACAGCAGGCTGAGAGCCAGGAAGAATGCCTTGGATTCACATTTGAACTGAAAGGTGGTTTTGTTTTCATCCTCAAAGAAAACTGTGCTCTAGAAGGTGAGGATGAGAAATGCATGCATCAAATAATTTCAAGCTACAGTCATGCCAGATTGAATGATTGCCTTTTTGACCTGCAGCTGAATGATAGCTACTGGCTTTTCTAGGACAGCTTAAAAAAACAGCAGGGTTCTTTCTCTCTAGCTTCTGTCCTACCATGTGTAGAAGCAGGCTGCTTTTTGCCTGCCCAGACATGTTTTTGTGTTATTTGGAATTATTTATAATGTGACTGTAGCAAGAGATTTCACACCCAAACATGGCTTCATTGCTGTAGTAAGTACAATTATTTTTTTCTTTTGTCATTATTTGATTTAATATGGAAGAAAATGTCGCTCTGTTAGCACTGAAACCATATCGGTAATGCAGTGGCTTCTGCACTGAACAGGCTCGAATGTACTGTAATGAACTGGACCTGGTTTCATTTCTGAGTTGAAAAAATTTGGTAACTATGTGAAACAAGGCTAACCTTGAATATTATTTCAGAACTCAAAATCTCTGCTTCTTCTTGTCAGGTTGGCAATGGCAGAGGTTTGAGGCTAACAGCATTTTGGTGTGGTGTGAAGAGGAAGATATGGAGGAGCTTTGGCACGTTAGTATGAGGGAAACCTCATCTTAGGGAACGAAATTGTTATTTGTTCATAAAGATCATTCTGCATTGCAAAGCTATCCAAGTCTATGAAGATGCAGATTCATTTTGGTTTTGTGTTCCTTGGTAGCAACTGCTGTGGAGTGATTTTTAATTTCATACTTGTTAATCACTGTACATTTCAGGAGCACATGTCAGTTTTGTTTCACAGCAGGATCCCTAATCGTGAATGACTCCTTGTCACCACTGTGCACTTTCAACTCAACTCTAGGTTAGTCAAAAAAGCCTCACATTCTGACAGCATGAAGTAGTCAGAAGTCTGTCTTTCTGACAGAGGTGAGGAAGAATTACACCAAGGCGGGGTGTACTGAGAGAATAATAGATCTCTCCATTCTGTATTCCTCTGCATGTGTTACTTTGTACATAATGGGACTTTCATCTGGCTGAAGGGATACAGGGCAAATTATTTCACAAGGATGATATGTCCTTGTACTGTTTCTCCAGTGAATTGGACACAAATAGATCTTCCATTAGCATCACTCATGCATGTCTTTTCTTCCTCTTTCAAGTACAGACAAACAGGAAACAAAATCCACCATTTTTCCAGGTTCTTCTTTCACTGTGGCCAATTCTAAGTCACTGCCACTCTTTGGAGCATAGTCTGTAGCAATTGGGCCTAGTCTTTGCTATTTACACAGATTTTCTGCATCTGTATGCACCTTTCTAAGGAAATTGATGTTTTTTCTCTTGCTGTCTTTTCAGCACACAAAGTGTGTTAACTAAATGAAGACCTTACAGAGCTAATGAGAAAGAAGAATGCTTTCAAATGGTTTATAGTTTATTCATAGACATACAAATGCTTAATGCAAGTATGAATGTTCACTCTTTCACATGCATAGTAGGAGATGCATTTGCCACAGCAGGGATAAGCAGAGCACAGCAAATTCTGTTACCACAGTTGAATACATTTCTGCTTTTCAGCTGAGCTGTGGTAACTGATTATGTGTATGGTTCAGATCTTTTTGCTAATTTAAGCCAAGCATTTTTACCTGGTGCTCAAAGTGAACTCAGAGCATGCACACAGCCTGTTACTGGTGGCATTTCATTAAGCTGTTGCGAAGCTGCTGCTTGCAAATGACTGTCAGAGGTGGGAGATATGAGGAGTTCAGAGTGTCAGAGGGCCATGAGATTCCCTTCTGAAGTCTGGAGATTTGACAGAAACCACAAAGACAGCACTGAGCTATCACTTTCTGCTGTGTGCTCTCAGCACTCGGCATAACTTGAGAAATTATCACAAGAATATGCCAGTTCTTGCAACACTTAATATAAAGTATTGTCAGTAAGACCAAAAAAAAAAAAACCAAACCAAAAAAAAAACAAAAAAAACACCAAAACAAAAAAAAAAAAAAAAACAAAAACAACCCAAGAAAATAAAGCATACTGAGCAACCAAATGAAAAACATCTCAACCTTCTGAGTTCTCTGCTACTTTAAATTCATGATGGGAAACAGTTTTGGCAGGAGCAAACTTCTGTTTGTTGACTCTTCTGTCACCCAAGTAAGAAGGCTAAAATTGCATTGGGAATATGCCTAAGCTGAGAAACAAAAACATAGTCTGATGTTGAAAGTACAGGGAACCCATTGCTGCATGGGTACATTGTAGTGTAGGGAAAACAAAAATATTCCACAGAGGACAGAATCACAGAATGGCTTGGGTTAGAAGGGACCTCAAGGATCATCAAGTTCCAGCCCCCAGTGCCTCAGGCTGAGCAACCAACCTCCATATTTAATTCTAAAACAGGATGCCCAGGGCCCCATCCAACCTGGCCTTGAACAGTTCCAGGGATGGGGCATCAACAACCTCTCTGGGCAGCCTATTCACCTGGTGTTGATTAAGTCAAGAGGGTATTTAAATTTTTAATAAGCTGTAGGTAACCAATAGAAACCACTCATTTGACTTGGTTACCAAACAAATCTCTTTGCCGTAGGGACTGTGTTGCTGGTGTGCACATTCTTGCATCTTTCTGTTGGGTAGGCTGTGCATGTATGTGTACATAGAGGGCCATGCATGGAAGTTGAGAGATTTAAGGGTGCATACTTGACTTTTCTAAAGAACATCTTGCTGTGCAGCTCAGATGAAAAGACCTAGTGGATACTTAGTGGTATTATAGGACAGCTAAATACATTTACAAAACTGATCTCAGTGAGTTTTCATGATCATGTACATGAAAGAAGTGTCTGAATTTTGGCACTCTGAAGTACAGGCAGACGTGCTGGTGGGAGGATCATGAGAAAATGTATTGATTTGGTCAAAGTGTTGGGAAGAGCCTAAGCAACATATGTATTATTTTGAGTACAGGAATTGATGAGGTAAGAGAGATTTGTACAGTTTTCATTGCTGCTACTGAGAAATGACCATATTGAGAATAAAAAATGTCTGCCAGCCATTTGAGTGGATCAGTGTAATACAAATTGACCAGCGCTTCCGTATAAAGGCACCACTTGCTGTGAATTACAGAAACATCAATGAACTCCATGTCATCATCTTCATCCTTCCCCTTCAATGATGACAAAAATAATTAATGAAATGTAAGGAGCAAATGGTGACCTAAACCAGTATGTGGTGAACTCACACCTAGAAGTTAACCAGGAAATAAAATAATTATCACATTTAAACTGTTCATATTTTTATATGTCAGAGTGGTATTTTATGTTGCATTGTCTAATGAACTGAAAGCTTTTTATATTACCATTGAGTTAATGCCTATGAAATAAAGCTCAGTAAATATTTACTGTGTTGAATGTCTGGGAAAGGTCATGTGACTCATTTAAGGTCATTCTGGTTATAAAATCATCCCTTTGAGAAGAGACAATAAAGCTTTAACATCATGAGTTAAAATGAAGCAATAACGTCCTAAAATTACGTATTTTCATTTTACAATCCATTCTACTTTAGGGAACAGACTTCCCATTGAAGTCTGCTATGCACATTTTTCTCAGCTGTCTTTCATCTCTCAACGTATTAAGCCTTATCTTGCCTGGCTTGCCATTGTCATGCATGGAACAAATCTCTGTTAGGTATTAAAAGAGAAATATATAAAAGAAAGGTAATGACCAAAGTTTAATTTTCTAAATTCTGCATTCAAAGGGCTTTTGTCTGCCAGACCAGCTAGACATTTAATCTGTATGCTCTCCATACTATTGCTGCTGAGCTACCTCAGCCTAAGATACCAGGCTGATGAATATAATATAAGGGTTTGCCTCTGTCCCTGATCACTGAATGACTTCCATAAGTAAAAATGACCCAACAACAGCAAAGAATAATCATTTCTATGAAGAGAATACCACACTGGTGCACAGAATGAGCCAATATTTTCATTATCATTTGAATGACTTTTTAGCAGCTTCACTTCATAGAAGACACAAAACAAAAAAAGAAGGAAGTTGCAGGGGTTCATTGCTCTTTGACAGCTCAGGAAGAGGGACCTTGATCTCCTGATTGATTACTGCTCACAGAGCCAGCCTCTGTCACCCAAGTAAAGGATTTATGATCATGCTTACGTCTTTTGCTGAGTAGGACCTTTTGTGTTCTTAAAGCTACAGAGAGCAAAAAAAACATCTGCAGAAGGCAGTTAGTTTAATCTTTAGTAGATAAATTATTCTGATCTATCCCTCTCTACAGAGCCTCTCTAATGGGATTAAATTTGGTGCCCATTTTTTTAGGCTGAGATTAAGCCAGAGGTATCTCACACCAAGTACAGAAATCTCAGTGTAAAATTTCTCCCCACCATCAAGTTAACAGGAAGTTCAGTATTTTACTTATAGAAACAGAGGTGTGTGAAATATTTAAGCAAGTTGTTGTGATAGTAGACAAGTGGATTGCAATGAAGGATAAATGTGGTGGCTGTTATTAGAGTAAAAGTAGAAGGAATTATTGTTTTCCTGTTCGGGTAGGCAGACAATTCTGCTTTTGATGTTGAATACATTTACCACAAATGGATTTACATTTAACCTGATAGGAGAGCACTGTATAGCAGATTTATATCCTTCGTGAAAGTTCCATGTCACTTGGTATCCTGGACTGTCATCTTTCTGAGATGTAACACCAGTCATTCTTTTCCTCTGAGCAGGTGGAACAGCACATGTAGGAGCTGGAAGCACATTACCCCCCATTTGAGAATGCTGACTCCATTTCCTCTTTATATTAGCTCCTCATTCACTTCCTTTTAGTCAGCACATGGCTTCTGTAGCAAATAATAAGCACTTGATGCTCTACAGCCAAACAAATCCTGCTGGAGTTATCCCTACAAGGGAAGGTGGAAGAGACAAGCTGTGAGATTTTGCAGCATTAGGGGATTTGGTAACATTCATCACTACCAAGCAGCATGTCACTATCAATAGTGTGATGGAGAACTCTTCTACGGACAGGAATTCATCAGATGAGTACAAATGGCTGATCTGAGCCTAAATCCACATGAGAAATGAATTCAAGATCAGGTGGTATAAAAAACTGAAATGTTCTGCATGGGTTTGTGATTGACCCTGTGCTGTATGGAGAATTACAGAGCTCATTACTTGCTAGTAATCAAGGAAATGGCACTGGGTGCTTGTCTCTGAACGTAGTTTGGAGAAAAGCAAACTAAAACTGCAAAGCAAATACTTTAGCAAGAAAGAAAATATTCATCTGAAGAAACTATGTATAAATAACATGAAAAGTCTCAGCAGGTGTTCTCAAATCAGCCCTTCCAATTTAGAGAATACATGAGCACAACAGGGTAATCAGAGTGCAGAATATAAAGTTCCTTTTGGATCTGGAAACAAAATAAGCAGTCTTTCAAGGGAGGGAGCACACACCATATACATAACACCAGGGTTATAGCTTTGGGCAAAAAGGTAGTATTTTAGAACACAATATAGAAAGACTACTGATCTGGATTTAGATTTTCTTTCTTTTTTATCTTTTTTTTTTTTTTTTTTTTTTTTCCCTTACTATGCAATAGTTCCTATGACTTTTAAGGAAAGGTTTGTGGCTGTTTGGACTCTTTAACTGGGGATGTGTGGAGACAGGAAATAAGAGAAAAATGAGCATCAGTAGGCCCACGGCTTGTTTGAAGTGAACTCCAGACCACACCGAAGTCACAAGCTTGGATGGAAACAAAACATACTCCACGTCTGCTTCTGAATTTCATTTCTCATGTTCTTTTGATAATTTAGGAGGAGGCTGAATGAGTGCTTCCCAGTTTCAGTGAGGAAGATGAGAGTTCAGTTACGCAATTTCAGCTAAATAATTGACTTTGCGCAATGCATTTAATTGAAATTTGGAGCAGTTTCACACAACATGTACTGCAGTGTAAAAAATTTTATAGAAGTTTAAGTACATCAGCAGCAGCCTAAAGTTTCACCAGGGAGGTTTAGTTTGGGTGTCTGGAAAAATTTTGTTGCAGAGAGCGTGGTCAAGCATTGGAATTGGCTGCCCAGGGAAGCGGTGGTGTCCCATCCCTGGGAGTATTTAAGAGAGTGAGGGACGTGGTTTAGTGGTGGGACTTGGTAGGTCATGTAGATGGTTGAGCTTAATGATCTTGAAGGTCTTTTCCTATGTAGTCAGCATTATGATTCAATGATTCTATCATCCTGAGTCAGTGTTGTTCAAGGTTAGTAAGAGTCTAGCGTGTTAGTAAAGTTGGCTCTGATAAGTGCCAGAAAACCCAACTTAAAGCAGAAAATGATATATATATATATATTTATTTATTTATGACTTCCTTTCAAATCTCCAAACGTCTCTCGTAGTCTCAGAACATTTTTGAAAAAAACAAGTGTTTCAAAATACTGAAGAGTACCTTGGTGACAAATTACCATTAAAATCATTTGGAGTTAAGGAACAAGGTGCTAGCCTCCTATCTATGAGTTTATTCATCGAAGTCTAGTCTGTTACCTTATTAGAGACTTAGACTGCAGGGAACAAGAAGTCTTTCTCTCTTCCACTGTTTCCAACTAATTTGCTTTTTGATTTTAAATTAATAGGAAAGCCACTTTAGTTTCCAGTTTCTCAAATAAAAGTAGACTATAATGTTCTTCCAGCTGTGCTCTTTGTAGTTACAGAAAACAACAAAGCATTTCATGCTATCTTAATAACTAGTTTGCTCGTGCTTGTTGAGGGCATACATACACCCTATCAATTTAAAATGAAGGCATTTTCACCTTTATAGTACCCATAAGACTTTGCCAGAGCATGTATGACAAAGTTAAACTGACACCAGTCCTGTCTGTCTCAGCTGCGCAGCAGTGATGGAGCACATAATGTTTATTGCTTTCTTACATTCCAAATTAAACCTGCATACTCTTGAACATCAGGTACTTTCTGTGTGCCTAATTTCACATTTAAGCAGCAGTAGTTATTCTGAAGCTTTTATTATAGACATCAGTTGTATGATCTGGTGAATCCACCATTTTAGGAACTGAAATTGTCCTTTATCATCTAGAAAGTGTCTCTTCTCTCCCATCAGGCACTTGGAAATGCAAAGCACCTCAAAAATCATTTTACTTAATGGAAAGAAACATTACTCTCCTTTCAACTCAGCTCTTCAAAATCTGATATATGAAGGCTGCTCCAAAAGTAATGCCTCCTATTTCATTATATTGGCCCACAATGTCAGAAGTGGATGTCGGTGGTATGACAGTAAAGGCTGAACATTCCCATCAATGTACCATTACATCAAATGGCAGCAGAGGAGCAGTCTGATAGAATGGCATCTGACATGACAGTGTGTATGAAGCAAAGGTGTGTAATGGAATTCCTCCATGTGGTAAAATTGCACCTGTTGACATTCATTGGTGCATGATGTATTTTTATGGAGACCTACCATTGAATGTGAGGACAATTAGGTGGTGTGTGGTGTGTTTCAGCAGTGGTGACGGTGGTATTGGGTCACCTCCACTAGTGCAGATTTCTATGAATGCTGCATGCAGACTTGTGTTTGCCACTGTTGATAATGCTTAGCTAATGGTGATGGCTATTCTGAAAAAGAATGTTTTGTAGCTGACAATTTACTCTATCTAATAGTGTTATTGTGCTCTTTGTATCTGTTGTATTTTCCGTGGAAATAAATAGGGGACGTTACTTTCAGAGCGACCTAAGTGGATCAGTTTCTTACTCTGTCTTCTCATTTATCGTTCTCCTGTAGTGACATATTCCATTTTATTTTCTCTATGATGGAGAGGAAACTGAAGTATTGTTGGTTACATTTTCACTTGTAGGCACTTTGCTGTGAAGTCACAAACACTGCTGACATATGTACTTCCTTGGGATGTCATACATGTGGAGCAGTGTGGTTTCCAGTCATATTTCAGGTGTATACAGTCAGGATGCAGAATAAAGAGAAATTCCATCCATGAAATCCTAACCTGGTTTGAACTTTGCAAACATCAGGGCCTCACCATGTCTGAGTTTTGTGTTCTCCAGTATATGCTGGAAAGATGGGATACAAGCATATATTTGGAAACAATTTATTGAAAATTTGGTGCATTAAGAAGGTGATCCATAAAATGTATTATCATTACTGAATGCAAATATTTCTTGTTCACGTGTTAAGTATTCTATAATTTATTTTGTTGTGGTTGATAGTGTCAAGAAAGATTATTGCTAACTTCAGAATGGTAACAAAACATGGTGGTCTGTATATACTATATTGATTCTGGCTGGAAAAAAAGGCCTTTATATTGTTCATTGGTGCTCAGAGATGGGAAAAAATAACTGTTCCTTTAAAACTCTCTCTCTGAACAAAGGAATGTTAAAGCTCATTTATAAAATATGAATAGCAGAGTGTTATTGCTGGTTTTTTAAGCCTGAGAATAGCAACAGCACTGAGGACACTATTCATAGAGCAGAATGCCAAAAATGGTGCGTTAACCTAAATCAAACCTTATAAATTATTGAGAACTGCTCCTTTTCACTTCTTAAAATACTTCTCTTTTGCATGAAGAATCTTAAAGTTATGGTTTTCCATTTCTTCCATGCACTATTTATTCTAAAGTGTGTTAAGGGAACTTCTCTACACAACATGTGAAAAAGTGTGCATAATAGCAAAAGTCCCAGGAATAAATACCCTTATTTTTACCAAGTCTTGTCCTTTTCTTTTCTTTTCTTTTCTTTTCTTTTCTTTTCTTTTCTTTTCTTTTCTTTTCTTTTCTTTTCTTTTCTTTTCTTTTCTTTTCTTTTCTTCCCTTCCCTTCCCTTCCCTTCCCTTCCCTTCCCTTCCCTTCCCTTCCCTTCCCTTCCCTTCCCTTCCCTTCCCTTCCCTTCCCTTCCCTTCCCTTCCCTTCCCTTCCCTTCCCTTCCCTTCCCTTCCCTTCCCTTCCCTTCCCTTCCCTTCCCTTCCCTTCCCTTCCCTTCCCTTCCCTTCCCTTCCCTTCCCTTCCCTTCCCTTCCCTTCCCTTCCCTTCTCTTCTCTTCCCTTCTCTTCTTTTCTCTTTTCATACTCTTGAAATACACTGGTGGGAAGTCCATTTCAAAAAATCATTTCCTCTTGCAGCTAATAGTTGTGAAACCTGTGCCTGCTCTGGGACTCACTGTATTAGGAGAAAACCTTAGGACCTACTTCCTTCCCCAGATGCTTTAAGAATGACATTTCCCTTTTTATTAAAACAACAGGACCTAATTATGATAGATAATGGCTCCAAAGAATTTTCATTGTGGGGCAATTTCCACCCAATCCTTATGTATGCTCAGAGACCATCTTTCTCAGATGATAGCTTTGGGAACTGCTTGCATCTCTTTGTGAAACTATCAGTTTTGGTTGCGTTAAACATTTTATTGAGTACCTTTGGAACAGGAATAAAGAAACTGTTTGTTGAACATGGACAATCTATGGTTTGATGTTGCAATATTTAGCAGAAAATACAAGTCTTTACCCGAGGAAGAGTCTGGGCAGGGAGCTGTGAAACTGAAAAAGGTGTATTGTTGGGATGAGCCAGGTAGACTGTGCAGTACTGATAGAAGCAAAGTGTAAACCTGAAAGCTCTGCTGAAGTAAAGAGTTAACTCACACTTTAAAAGATAATTAAACTTATTGAAAACAGAGTCTGTCATTGAAACAGCAAGGACTTTTGGGGACCATTCTTTTTCATAGTTATGAAAAGCCAGAGGGTGGCTGGGACCCTCCCACACCTGTGGAGTCTACAGTCTACAGATACAGAGTTATATTTTACAAAATAGAATAAATGACTGAAACAATTTAAATATCCAGATTTTAACTCTGTTCTCTTTACAATAACTCAAATGAAACAAGAAATTTCCAACAAGTGCATTGCAGATTTGTTGGATATAAGATCATGCTTTCTGAATAAAATGGAAGTTTACCATTTTTATTGGAATTGCTATTCAGTATCATTTGTCACCATCAGAGGATAACAATATTAATGCAGCATACATTAGGAAGTTAGTGAAGAAGTACAGTGACGTGACTTTTATATGTGATTTGCAATACTATTTATTTTATGGAATTTCTTATGTGCCTTCTATGGAGGTAGCGCTGCAAGAATATAATGTGGGCAAAGATCCTGAAGTCTGCATTCCAGTGTGTCAAGGCTTGGACTAACCATGCCCAGAGGGAGGACAGAGGAATTGTGCTAGGAACATGGACTCATTGGCTGGTCAGTGCACTTCCTAAAGTAATTCAGATCTTATGCAAATCCATGAGTAGTCTGTTTGGAAAGGTCATCTTCATTCTCGGTCATTCCACTTGTGAGCATACAATTAAATAAAAGGTATCTTGACTGCAATTAATCATCATTTAGAATAAAATTAGCAACATTGTCTGTAGGGAAAAATATATATATATATATATATATATGTATATATATATACACATATATATATATACATATATATATATATATATGAGTACAGGAAAAACCAGTATTTTAGCCAGGAGATCTGGATATAGTGAAAATACTATCTTGTAACACTTGCAAGTATGTTAATTTTGACCAGTGCTATATGGTAGGTAAGCATAATGGTACTTATGGCCATAGAAATCCTCATAGATTCAAAACATACTCCTGCTTAGGGATTTCAGATACTTTGAAAAATCCATGATATTCACAAATGACTCTGTAAGAGCTGTCAGAGAACAGATTTGTTTGAGGCCTGACACTTGTCTAGTGTTAGACAACATGATGGATTTGCCGGTACTTTAAGCTTAGTTTTCTGGATTTGATGAGCACACACGGCTCTTCCTGAAGTCAGCAGGACATTTAACTACTTGCACTTCTGAGAATCAAGTCCTGGCCCCATGTGTTTCAGAGAGAGGCATTCAAAAGCTAAAGTACATAAAAATAATAGGTGTTTTGCAACTTTTATCTCTTCTTCATGAAAAGCTTAGACTGTTGTGTGGGAGTAAACTGAGGATATGTACTTCTAGAAAGAGGACTCTGAGCTCTGCTGCACACCATTTATTTTCCTATTACTCTTTGAAAATTGTTTATTTGACATGTCATTTGTCTTCTTGCCTCACCTCCTTTTTATTTTAATTGGGACCTGGTTATTGGCTAGAAATTCCACTAGTATGACTCATCCCTGCACTGAAAATGACTGTGAACAGGCACCACGTTGTGGGATTGACCTCCTCCCCCCCTTTTTTCCTAAGTGCTTTAACATGGCACGAGTTTGTAATAATAAGCTAGGAAGGAAGTTGGAGCTAATCATTTGGTTCTGAAAGCACAAGCCCTGCCAAATTTCCCCACAGGCATGAAGCAGCCGCTCAAGCTGTGACACCAGCAAATTAAATCCTGGAGGTAGCTGACCAGAAGTAATGAAATGTGTACTTACCATACTGATGCTGTCAGTCCTAAGACACACTGACTTTACAATCTAGTTAAGTGGGGCATGTTTGTCACTTCCAGTGCTGCTACAAAAAATATGCAGGTTTGTTCCTAGCCTTCTTCCCAAGATCACAAACACAGTGCTGCCTGGTAACCCTCACTTGTACAACAGGAGGAAAAAGATTCCTGTAATGGTCTGTGGTTTTTAAAATGCTGCCAAAGTGAAATCCATATCCCAAAGGAGATAAGTGATCTACTCTTATGACATGTTAATTACCATATCTTTGTATTCAACGCTTATCTGCTGCTTGCGTCTATAAACTCATAGCTGGAATGGAAGGATGGAAATTACTTTAGGACTCAATAGATAATTTACAACAGAGGTCTAGTAACCACGTGTCCCATGCATGCAGCAAATTAAGATCCTGGGCACCCACAGGTATGTGGAAAAAGGCCATGTAATCACTGAACAGAGTGAGTAACTCTAGAGGGAGTTATGAGTTATGCAGGTGGAGACAGGTACACAAAGGAGAGAGACTATCATTTTGTTGTCCCAACATGCTTAGGTGGTAAAGGACTCAAAAAAAAAGTTATTTTCCCCACACATGTATTGTCATAACTAACAAGAGCATGTATCTGTGAGGTTTTTATGTATTTAGATAGCACAGGCATGTAATGCTAATTGCATGTGAGCTATTTAAGCAGGTTAGCAGATTGTCTGCTGAGTGGAACTCACTGTGAATTAAAAAAAAATCAAAAACACTGTGAGCAGAAAAATAAGTGTGCAGTCTTCAGTGTGGTTAAAATCATGGTATAAAATCATAACCCATATAAGCAGCCTGAAAGCATCTAATTATATCCTAGGAATGTCTATAACTCTGCAATTATATGCTTAATTTCCAGCTGTACTTGATGAACATCACAAACGATTTATAATACTACCAAGCACAAGGAGCTTGCTTAGAACTGTTTTTTGGAATGTATAAAATTTGAGGTTTCTTTTGTGTGTTTTTGCAAGGCAAGTTAGGCAAACTGAATTAGTGTCATGCAATTCATCAGCAAAGCCAAGAGAACAGTAGACTAGAGTAGTAGATAGAGTAGTTATCTCTATCTTTAGAGATAAAACCCTTCTCTTTCCTCTAGTGAAGCATTCAAGTGCAAGACTATGGAAGCTCAAAACCCCTTGACTTCTGTGGGATTATAACAGGATGAGTGGATGAGTGCAGTCCTACAGAGAAGGACATTGAAGTATTGTTGGATGGAAAAGTAAATATAAGCTAGCAGTGTGCACTCACACCCTTAGAATTCAACTGTATGCTGAGATGCATAAAAAGATGGATGGCTAGCAGGTAGAGGGAGGTGATTGTCCCTGTGTTCTGCCCTTGTGAAATCACATCTGCAGTACTGTGTCCAGGGGCAAGCCTGGGACCCCTGCACCAGAAAGAAAAGGAGTTGTTGGAAGTGAGGGCTATGAGGCACTGTTACAGGCTGCCCAGAGTAGCTGTGGATACCCCATCCCTGGAGGTGTTCAAAGCCATCTTGGATGGAGCCCTGAGCAGCCAGAGCTGGTGTGAGGTGTCCCTGCCCATGATAGGAGGGAAAGAGCTAGGTAATCGTTAAAGTCTCTTCCGAGCCAAACCATTCCATGGTTCTACAGTACTGCAAGCGCACTTCAACCAAAATGCATAGTAATCAATCACATCTGAATTTGATCTGTCTTTCCTTGATTGAAAGCCATGCTTTCTGTGCTGTGGCAGCATATGTCTCTGAAAGCTGTGGGTGCATCACAGAATCATTAAGGTTGGAAAAGATCATGAAGATCATCTAGTTTAATCATCAACCCATTACCTCTGTGCCTAATAACCATGCCCCTCAATGCCACATCCAAACATTTCTTGAGCACGCTCCAGGTATGGTGACTCCACCACCTCCCTGGGCAACCTGTTTCAGTGTCTCACCACTCTTTTGGAAAAAAATTTCATATTACCCAGCCTGAACATCCCCTGGCACAATGTCAGCTACTCTCTCATCCTCTCACTGTTACCTGGGAGGAGTCCAACCCCATCCTCACCACAACCTCCTTTCAGGGAGCTGTAGAAAGCAGTAAGGTCTCCACTGAGCAACTCCTCTCCAGACTGAACAGTGCCAGCTCCCTCAGCTGCTCCCTATAAGACTTGTGCTTTGCATCCTCCACCAACTTCCCACTCCATGGCCTCAATGTCTTTCTTGTACTGAAGGGCTCAAAACTGAACACGGCATTCAAAGTGTGGTCCCGCCACTGCTGAGTACAGGTTAATAATCACCTCCTACTGGTAACACTATTTCTGATACAAGGCAGGATGCCATTGGCTTTCTTGGCCACCTGGGCACACTGCTGGCTCATGTTCAGCCAAGCGCTGACTAATGCCCTCAGATCCTTCTCCTCTGTGTAGCTTTCCAGCCACTCCACCCAAAGCCTTTAGCAACATGAGGGGTTGTTGCGACCAAAGTGCAGGACCTCGCACTTGATCTTGTTAAAGTTCATATAGTCGGCTTCAGTCCATCAATACAGCCTGTCCAGATCCCCCTGGAGTGCCTTCCTCCTCTCTGACAGAAAGAAATGTTGCCTCCCAACATCGTGTAATTTGCAAATTTACTGAGGGTACACTCAATCCCTTCATCCAGATCATACCAATAAAGGTATTAAACATGGTGGGTTTCAATACAAGCCCCTGGGGACACCACTGATGACTGGTCATAAGCTGAATTTAACTCCATTTACTACTAATCCTTCCGACTCCTCATTTAAAAAAATAAATTGAAGTAGGTATCCTTTGACATTTTCTTATCCTGTTTGTTTATTTTTCTTTATTCTAAATATAATCCTCGGTTAAAGATTCAGGGCTCTACAGATCCAAATGCTGAATCAGGATTTAGGCAAAATACAAACACTTGAAATGTGGTATTTTAAGCTTTTAAAGGGTAAGCCTATTGAATTCAGCCAGTGTTAAGGGAAGCACATACAAGCTTTTGCATAATTTTTGTCCTATTTTGTAAGCCCTTTAGAGCAATTGCTCTGCCATCTGTGAAAGATGGCAGGCCTGGATGCAGTAGCAAAGGAGGGGTCCCACAAGGGCAGAGTAGAAGGGAACAATTACTTTCCTCTCTCTGCTGGCCACCCCTCTTTTGATGCAGCTCAGGATACTACTGGCTTATTTCAAGCTTCCCATCTGCCAGAACCCCCAGTTCCTTCTCCACAGGCTGCTCTCTATGAGTTCTTTTCCCAGTCTATATGCATACCTGGGCTTGCCCCACTTCTCGATCTTAAATCTATTTACACTGGTTATCTCTATTTGGGCTGAATTTATTATGTGCTTGTTACCTTGTTCTCATGTTGGGCCAGTGAAATGGATTTGCTTAGGTCCTTCCTTCTCAAACCTGTAATTCTAGAACAGGTTTATTTATTTATCTAAATAAATGTCAGAAGCTGGCAATATTGTATACGTGAATTCCAGATAGGGGGTTTGTCTCCCACAACATAAAAAAAAAAAAAAAAAAAAGCATTATTCTCATGAAAAAATCTCCACTAAGCAAAATTTCAGTAAGACAGAGTGCTACCTTCTGAATGAGATATCTGTCTCTGGTACAAGAACAACTTGATTGTTTGAATAAACAGCAAACTAGTCACAGGCCCATCCTGCCCTCCAAACAGAGCTCTCAGACTGTAGGAGGAAAAGATACTGTGGAGCTGAGAATTGAAAATATATTGCAGCTTTTATTGGAGGTTAAAAAGCAAAAAGATTCTAAACACCAGCGTGTCCTAAAAAAACAAAAAGCCAGCTCCGATATGAGCTTGAACTGTTTTTTCTCCCTAATTGCTGTGAATCTGTTTTGAAATTCCTGTAGAGATCAAGTGCTTCTTGCTGACATCTGATTTGAAATTAATCAAAAGTGTTTTCAGCTGGCAATGGCTTAATATGCTCATCATATATATTAAAAAGGTTAAATTGTTCCTTTTTCACTACTTCTAATAAAAGTAATAGTGGAATGAAGCTAATGAAAAGTACCAACCAAAACAATGGGCAGAGAGCTGAGGGCTGTTCATTACATGGTACTTGCTGGAAAGGGCATATTTGGAAATGCTTGATAAGTGTCAGAAATGATTCTTTAGTTTTGGGCTTTTTAAATTTCATTATGGAAAAACAAACAAACAACAAAAAACACGTAAAACACTAGAATTTGATGTTAACTGTCTTGTAGAATAAGAAATGTTACTTCATCACAAAGATAGCACAAGCATCTTATAAATACCAAAGGAAATGGGTACAAGTGGCTTTAAGGTTTACTAAATGATAGGCTATACTTCAACAATATCTTTTCATTTTTTGTTTCTTGTAGAATGCAGAACCTTTCCAAGTTACTGTTCGAGAAGACAATTGTATCGTTGTCTCCCTGGAAGCATCTGATGTGGTGAGCTCATCCTCTGTATATGTTGTGAAGATAGCTGGAGAATCCAAGAACTACTTTTTCCAGTTTGAAGAATTCAATAGCACTTTACCTGCCCCTGTGATTTTTAATGCCAAATACCATGGCCTATATTACATAGTAACTCTGTTGGTAGTGAACTCAAATATGGTTTCGAAGTCAGCAAGATCAATCACTGTGTTAACCAGTAAGTAACATCTTATTCTTTTTTCTTTGTTTCTTCTCTTTGTGAGTGTTTGTGTTTTATTTTTGTTTGTTTTTTTTTCCTCCAAAAGTTTGTTTTATGGAGAAGCTTTTTTATCTTTTATTAAGTCCTCCTTATGTGTGGGATGAATCCCTGTGTGAGAACAATAAAGAAAACATTTTGAGAAGGCTGGAAGGAAATTTCACAAGGTCTGGGCAGGAAAAAGGGGACAGCTGTGGGGTTCCCCCAGGTGGCCTTCCCTAAACAATAAATGGAGAAGTTTAACATACTGGAGAAGCTCTTCCCCAGGTGGTCATCCTAACCTGTGAAAAAGGAATTCTGAAAAGCTACTGGAAAGCACAAAAAGTGTTGACTCGTGTTTCAGTGTAAATGTTCCTGTTGTATGGTGAGGTATGTCTTGCTTCAGGTGCCATGGCACTGTTTTTGAGTTGCTGATATATTGAAGCAGTACTAAACCTGTAAAGAGGATGGTAGCCACCAAGAGCATATGTTTCTGCCACTACAGCTGAAAATTTCCATGTGCTGGAGTCTATATTCACCATCATCTGTTCCTTACTACCACAAGGTGATCTTGGGGAGAGGCATGATTCAGTTTTCTCTGTAACCATGCAAAGCACCCGTGCAATTCCTGCCATATTTCCAGGATTTGTACCATGAGTAGTCTTCATCCTCCCCTTCTGTGCTGAAGTTGTGCACTAGGACAACTATGAAGGCTCCCACAGGAAAAATATAATGCGGTAGAGCAATGCAAGCCTTTCATTAGGCATATCTATGCATAGTGGAATATTTACGGCTTCATAGGCCATCTGGATTTCCATTTATTTATTTATTTATTTTAATTGTTACAGCTTTACAGCTGAAGTAGTAATTCTAACCCAATTTCCTATTTATTTTTTTTTTTATTTGTTGTATTATCTGACATACACAACTGAACAAATTCCTCATCAAGTATTTCAGTGGTTTTAGAACACTGCTCTTGCAGTCATGCAGCAATGCTAACTGCTGCTTGATTTCCAGAGCCCACAAGGTCACTGGTAGCAGAGTCAGGTGTGATTCAGGATGGCAGGTGGAGAATGGCACTCCTGTGCAGGGAATCTCTGAAGGAATAAGGGAACTAGTGTCTCATAGCCTATCACAGCCAATCCCAGACTCAGTCTCTGGCTCACAGGATTTCCAGAAGTCATTCCTGAACAAGCATGAGTCTGCCAGCTCCAACAAGCATATCCCATGTCACTCTCACTCCTCCAAGGCTCAACGGTGCCCTTCCCAATGGAAAATAGCCCACCCCACCCCTTCTCACCACCTGTCTTATGCGGGTGCTCTGGCAGCTTCCCAGGGTTTCCTGCTGTGGCTTCTGCTCACCCAGACCTTGGAAGGACTAGTGATTTTGGCAGTGCGCCTGTGCTGCTTGAGAAGCTGATTCCCTTTTTGTCACACTTATTAAGCTTTCTGTTAGTCTCAACAGAAGAACAACCATGTTACTGAAAAGAAAGGGCATTTTGACATGCGGCGTTGAAGGGTGCCATACTAAATGCTATAGGAATGATGTAGATTTCCTCCATGGTGCAAAGGACCCAACATTCTTCCTAATATTTTCCTTTAGACAGGTTAATGCTTAGCTCATCATTTCAAATACAAGGATGCAGGAATGAAAGTAAATTTGGAATTAGAGGTTCATGCTGTTTCTACAGAGTTCTTCTGAGAAGGCTTCTTTAAACTCTTGTAATAACTACTGACTATTAAAAACTTCACTAGACAATAGTTGTTTTCCCCTTTGTTTTTGAACTCTAAAAGCAATCATTATTAGCAGTGTCCCACTGCCCATGACAACTTGAATTTTTGGCAGATAATAATGATGATATATTCATATTTTTCTTCATTCTGTATAGTCTTTCTACTTCTTTAACTTTCTTAGTTTTTTAAATGTGTAAAGACACGTAACTATCTAATTTATTTTATCAATATCTTACACATGACAAAATGGTACTCTGTGAATAGCATCCAGGACAAAATTAATTTGTGTTCTAATTTCATTGGTGTCAGGAGAGCTTTGTCAGTGTAGATTGGCCCTATTCATTATTAAATCGCAAGATAAATCAAGTAGGATACTCAGTGATGCCAGTGTGGTAATTCCCAAAGATATACTTCAATATTTCACAATAATTTTCTGGGCTCTCCAGACATCTACAGGGTGTTCAGTGCAGAGAAATGATGCCTTTCAGCTTGGCTATGTGCTGGAGACCTGAACATCATACACAGCAGTGTATATTCAAATTGTGCATCTCAAAATGAGAACTAAGTCCTTCAAAGAGATTACCTACTTATAAATTCAGTAAGAGTCACAAAAGAACTCTGCTTTCTGGTGGTCTTTCTTGATGACCTTTTTTTTTTTTCCTGTTCACATCCCTCGGTGATGTGCTGCTTCTCAGCATATTGGCAAGAAAAAAGTACATCTCTTTGCAAGTTGAAACTTCATCCCAATCAAATCAGGGAAGATATTTTGTTTTATCCCTCAAAGGTTACTGCATGGGAGAGAAGTGATTCGCCAAGTGAAAGATGATGTCAAATCTAACAGAATGCACAGTCTATATATGTATGTATTTATGATTATATTTGTAAATTTGTTAATATTTTGCACATAAATGTATATTTATATAAAAATGTAAATGTATAAGATTATGTAAGTATATATATATATGCACATATGAATGTTATCATTTGAAGCTTCTGTTGTGAACTTAAGCCCTCTGTACTGGACAGAAGAGTTCATTTTCTTCTTCTCTTTGACAGAAATAATTTCAGACATTTCTCGGGTTAATCAGAACACCACAGACTGTGGGATGTGTTTGTTTAGATTTTGTATGCCAGATTGTTCTAATGCAAAGTGTGACCTATTTGATTATTTCTTCTCAGAGCCTTAGAATACTGTAACCTTGAGCACAGTCACATCATCGGGTTGCTTCCTGAGCTGGGACTTTTAGAAACATAAGATGATTAGGACATATTCAAGTCGTAGTCAGGAAACCTGTAAAATAAAGTCTAAGCACAGAAAAGCACTTGTTCTGATGATTCTATAGGAAAGCTATGGTCTCAGTAACTGCACTTGAGGGAGAAAATGGTGAAGTGACACCTTGAGCACTTACTGCTAATGATAAGCGTGTTGCCACCCTGGCCAGTTTCCTGTGTAAGCAAATGTGTTGTGCATAATATATGACCATCCTTCCAGTTTTCAGTCTGGACAAGTTCAGAAATCATTAACATATGGAAACCATAACAACTATTTTCACTCTGCTTTCTTCTATTGTTACTGGAGCTTGGGGTTGACAGCAAGTGACTCCAGAATTAATCTCACTAATTTAGTGTTTAGAAAAAAAAAAAACAAAAAACAAAAAACAAAAAAAAAAAAAAAAAACAACAAAAAACAAAACTTGCAAGAGATTAAGTTCATTAATAATAGTTTTTAAGTGAGTTTATGAGAGAAGTAAGGAATATGGATTCAAAATCAGTGCTTAAAATTCTCATTCATCCTGCATTTTCTTTCTGGGGTGACTCACAATCATATGGTTGTGTTTTTGTTGTTGTTATTGTTCTTCACTGAAATTTTATTGTTGTTGGGATAAAAAATACTTGTAAAGAAATGGGGAAAATAGTACACGGCAAAGCTGTTTTGTGCTGTAGGAAAAGAAACCTCTTGCAGGATTTGGAGAAATCAGAATGTGTGAGGGTAATTAAGAAAAGCTCTGCCTGGCTTTAATTTAGCTTGTGATTAGTAGTTTTCATTGGTGAATTTCTCATTGTTTCAAAAGCTGACGATTCCTTACATAAATCACCATAAAATATATTCCCTTTAGGGTGAATTCTGCCTCTTTGTCTGCTACCAAAAAATATTCTCCTCAGGAGACCAAGAAGGCCTGCTGCCTGGGACTGTGATCTCTTCCGCTTCTAGAAAGTAATTGGTATTAGCCCTTGTTAATGCCTGTTTGTCATTGTGCCAGATGCTGCAGGAAGCGATTCAGCAGATCAAATCCATGCCTTCAGCTTGTTGATGGATCAGAGCTGCTGAAGCAGGAGATTCAGAGGTTGTTAGTTGTTTTTTGTGTGTTTTTTTTTCCCAATGAAAAATAGAACTGATGCCATTCGTGTATATCTGTCTTAAAGGATGATGTGGCACATCTTTTAAAAGGTTAGTTATTCATGGGAGCCTTAATATATAACATAACTCAGGAGAACTTTTAGATCCCTCAGCACAGTGGTCTCCCCAGTAAACAGGTCATGTTATTCACTTTTAAGGGAAAATGAGAATTAAGAAACAAAAGAATTGTAACAAGATGAATCTTTTTTTTTTTTTTTTTCCTGACATAATTGCCTTCGAAAGGCTGATATAAGATATTGGCCCAAATCTGTTCAGTACTAAGACGCACCCTTTTTTGCTGTGCCAGTGTTATTTTCTGGTTTGTGTGGGCATCTAGAAACTGCAGTATACAAATTGCATCATTGCTCAGATACCACTTGCACTTACATTCCCCTTTTGTAAGCAGTTACACACGATATCCTCTATTACGTATCATAAACTCAAACGTTATGTTCTTGAAGTATTAAACAGCAGCTATTGAATTTCAAAACTGGTTGTCTTTTAACAAGAGATAAAACAGTCCCTAAACTTTACAGCATAATGAAAACTTTGTACTGGCTATGACTTACTCCCATTAGCGATGCAAATAGGTAAACAGTGTCATCCTGGTGATGATATTACCTAGTTCACAGCTTCTTCATGTGAATAAAGTCACATACCTGTGAGATTTACATCACTCCACTATTGAGTCTTCTCTCTTTGGAGAGTTGTGTTATGAAGATTAGCCATGATTAATCTAGGTTTGAGTGTGAGAAGCAAGACAGTTGATCTAATTCCCATCTCATCCAGCCACATGTAAAACTACATCTAATCTGCTACATTAACAAAACATCAGTTCCCTCTCTAGAGGGGCAGGCCTGTGAATATTAAAAACAAATTTATCTGGCCTGGACTCTGGTACTTATTTTCAGTGTCCTTTTTCTCCCCTGAATTGCAAAAGCCACCTAAAACATGGATGTGTCTGGCACAGATCGAATGCGTTTACAGAGGATTTAGCCTCCAGAATTTGCCAGGGCATTTGAGGAAGAGGCTAGAAGCATTTATTATGTTATCTGTTTTTATAATGCAAGGTATGCGCTAAATGCAAAATGTGGTAATATTCAGGAGAAATGCAGAAGTTAAATTTCCCATAAACAGTTATAACTGGAAAGCAGTTGATTCAGGAGCAGCAGAATGTGAGATTAAAATAAAGGAACTTCGGTCTTGATCCTGCAAGCTTGTCTATATGAGTTTAATATAGTCTAGATGTCTAAAAGTTAAGACACTGAGCAAAAGAAAGAGCCTTAAACATGTTATTAAAGGAAAACTAAAATCCTCTAATTCTTTACTTAATATGTCTTTCAATATCAATATCATTGATGCTTCTAATTTTTCCTATGAGAGTATTAGATCATACCTTATTTAAGCTATTTCTTGAGAATTAGTAAAACCAATGGAAAACTGGATCCTGAATACTCTATCTGAACTATAAAAAAGACCAAACTGTTTATGTTCTGAATTATAAATATAAATGTTGAAGAGTGACATTTTACATATTCCTTTATGCTTTAAGAAACCCAGGAACTGTTAGTAAGTGAAAAACTTGAACATGGTTTTTATCTGCTGAGTGTCCTTTTAATTTCACAGCGTGCAAATAACTTTTGATGTGAATATTTGGTGCTGAAGGAAGGAAGATAATGGAAGACTCTTTAAATTGCATTATGTCAGTCAAACTACTCTGCTAGCATCAGCCATGAGCAAGGAGAAGTCAGTAAGCGGAAGATAACAAGAAAGAGAGTCTGCGGTGATTACCGTTTAATTCAATTATTGGCTAATTAAATCAAGACATCAGGAGGAAAAATCATTCAGATTAAAAATGAATGTAACTCCCATCTTTTATTTGATTTGTTGTAGGAAGGAATAAATTGGGTAATTCAATCACTAACTCAGGGAAGTTTCAGTTATTCTTTCAGGAATAAGGAGACCCAGATTGGAATGAGATAGCAGAAGCCTAAGACATGCCTGCTAACATGAAAGATGGCTGCTTGTAAGGGCTGTGCCATTTAGAGATTGCTGTTGACATTTGAACCACTATCATGTGCTGTGTGAGATGTGATATGAAGTATCGGGTCACGGGGATTGCCAGCTCAACTGTTTATTTCAGAATAAGTGATGGGAAGAGATTCTGCAGAAAGAAGAGGGTAGGCATTGTTTCCCATGACCTGCTTTGCTCCCATTTATTTCTAGGCAATCACAAATTGTCAGCAAGATTTTCACAGATTCTGTCATTGCAGTGCCTCTTGATATCAGTGAGCTCTGAAATTTCTATTTCTCAGTGTCTAACATACATATATAGTGATAGTTACCTGAAGATAACAAGACATATTTGCTATGAGAAATAAATTAGAAGTTCCACAGTGTTGTATTCTGGTGTTCTGACAAAGTTAACGATGGCAACACAACTCCTTCCTAAGACCTGGGCTGAGATTTATTTTTGTGATTATGTTTTTTGTTCTTTGTTGCTTTTTCTTCTTCACTTCTCATCATTGGAAGCTTCAATGGAAGTACAATCATGAAAATACTGTGCTAGCAAATGGGATTTAATTTTTATTTGTGCAACAGGCTTGCTTTTCCACCTTCGATTACCCTGTTCTGTCCACCTACTGTGAGACAACTTCCTTTTTGAAGCTGATGTTGCTGTTCTTTTTATCTGCCTTCTCTTCTGTCTGTCATGACTGTGTGCTCTTTGGAGAAAATTGTATGATGAGGGCCTGCTTCAACAGAACTTTGCATCATAGTATCATAGTATCATAGTATCGTGCGAGTTGGAAGGGACCTTAGAGATCATCGAGTCCAACTCCCAGGTTTCGAGCCCTCTGTGTAGCGAAGCGGCACTTCTACCCCCTGCGCCACAGGGGGGATTCGAACCCAGGCCCTCCAGTGCCGCAAGCAGCACTTTATACCACTGCGCCACCGGGGCAGTACTCATATGTGTCCTGCAAGAGTGTAGTGAGACCATGCTAAAGAACATGGAATTTTTGAATCTGTTCCCTACTGTGTACAAGAATTAGGTCAAAATGATAATACCTAAAAGGACATGGACATAACTACTGATCGCTGTGTATTAACTACTTCTATTAAAATACATTAATATGACTAATATTGAGTAAAACTAGAACCCTGTATTGAATAGCTGCTTAGCTCTCTTAACCAACTCATAGTTGCTATCGTTTCTTCTAGACAGCCTGTGAAAGTACATAGGCTATTGTTCTTTCTATAGCCCCATCATGGTTAGAGCTGAAAGCAGTAGATTGGCAGCTCTGTACTTATCTGCCTTCTATGTTCAGGCTACCCCCATGCCCTTGGGTAAACCACTTTACACTGTACCTCAGCTTTTCATCTGTGACATAACAGCAATGGTGCTGCTGTATCCTTTAGAAGCGTGGTGTGGATGAGTACTTTAAAGATGGTGGCCCTCTCAGGTACACTAGGAATCAGGACTGTTTAATTACTCATGAAATATATAAATGAATATTTACAGGAACAAAAAACATCATTCAGACAGTTTCCTCTAGCTGTCACACTGATGCGCTTCTTAGCTCATCTTAGAAGTTCAGATTAGTGCCAAAATTATGATTAATTTCAAGTGTTTGTTGCTTTTGTCTGGGCACTTGATCGGCAAGTGCTGAAGAAGAAAATCTTGATGGGGTGATGACTGTGAGTGCTTAAGTAATTACTGTGATTTCAACCATGACTTTTATGCCTGCTCCTCTGCAAATAAGGACAGCTTCCTGTTAAAAGGTTTTGGGTGTTGTTTTTTTTTTTTTTTCCTCTAAAACAGCATTCAGTGCACGGGCACGTTGTGTGTGGGGGAACATAACCTTGGCCTTCACATAATCCCATGTGGTTTTGCCCCAGACCTCTGTGGAGCCTCAGATGTCACCTGGGAAATTTGAGAGTTCCTGTGTCATTCCGCATAAAACCATTTGTTCCTTTGATGTTGTTTTTATAGGTTTGCCTATTAATCTGCTTCTTTCTGCCTTTTTTTCCTTTATTTGTATATCCTTTAGAACCCCTTCCTGTGAGCAGTGTTTCTATCTATGATTACAAACCATCTCCAGAAACAGGAGTGCTATTTGAAATTCAATACCCAGAGAAGTACAATGTTTTTACCAGGGTAAATATAAGCTATTGGGAAGGAAAAGACTACAGAACAATGCTGTACAAAGGTAGGAAGAAACTATTCCACTAACTATTCCTGCTAACAAAGATATGTTTTAGCTTTCTAGTTATACTTGCTGAAATCAATGGGCAACATTCTGTCTCTGTAGTAGTTGAAAACATCAATTCCCAATTCCTTCTTTCCAATCATGATTTCTCTTTGTGAGAGGCTGATGGGGGAGCTTAGAGATGCCCTTTATCTGGGAAATGCTTTCAGTACAACTGATTCTTGGGAAAGACTTTGAAGCTGATACCTCTGTATCACTATCACTGGTAGCACTGAGCGGCACTCTATGCTGCGTAGTACTGTGTATTACTCTATCATTCTTTGTTGTTCCTGAGCTAATAAACCTGCTGCATTTTATCAATTTCATGTTTCTTAGAACAGTTCAGCCAAGGACAAGCAATCTAATAACCTAGATAGTCAATCTAAAGAATTTCAGCAATCAGTCTAGCCATCTAAACAGGCTAACAAGGGCAAATTCTGCTTCTCTTTTTTATTTTTTTCATTTTTGCTTAAATCTGAACTCCCCTTTGCTCTTCTGCCATGCAGTAACTTTAAACACAGCATTTATATGAAAGATGTAAAGGGCTGTCCTACTGAAAGCACCTAAGGAGTGAAAAAGGCACTGCATGCTCTTCAGGTCCCCCAGCTGGTTTAATACAGCATGGTGGCAATATTGCCTCTGAGCAGTCCAGTAGGTAATGGATTGAATTTCAGTGATAGAAGGAAGGTTTCTGGTGCAGCAGCCTGGTCACTGTAAGCTCTCTTTAAAGTCAGCAGAGGGAAGTGCCCACATCCAGATGGAGCATGGAAAACTTTGGTGTCATTGATTCAGTGCATAGCAGAATTAGGGTAACATCTGCAAGACTGTGAAATGCCAGATACTGGGAATGGAGATTCTGGATCGTAGTCCTAAATACAAGTGACCCCTTTCCAGGGAACAAAGGTGATACAAGCAGCAATTTTTCTCTTTCACAGCTCATACACAGAGGCTGTAATACTACTGCTGCAGCTGCTGATAAATAAAAAAGTCACCTTGAATTAAAAAATTCCCTAACGAGCAAGCATACTCTTTCCCACAGCTAAATTGCCTTAAGCAACATCTCTTCAGCCCACACACGTACTGATGTTGGATGTGAGCTCAGTTCTCAGACTGTGGCTGGTGCCCAGCTGCTCTGTGGATGGCCCTTTGAACATCTCCTCTTTCCTCTGAATGCTGTACCTCAGTCTGCACCAGACCAAAGTGGGTTTTGCATGCAATTGTTAAAGGTCTGCAGGAATTGTCAGGTGCTCTTTGAGATGCTCAGTGTCACATGGAGCAGGTTGCCTGGTTGAGTTGCTTTTCCTGTGAAATGTAGTTCTTATTTCTCTTGCTGGGGTAGCAATGGGGTTTTGACATCCAGGGAAAATGTTGGCAAACTGAATTTGGAAGCTGAGCAATGTTTAAACATCTGAAGCGCTGCTGTTTCAGCATGTGTAGTTGCATTAACAGAAAGCAAACATTTGATGTGTTTTTTCTTTTATTCTTTTTCTTTGATTAAAAAAAAAAAAATCTTTTCTTTTTAAACCTTCTGCAGATTTCTTTAAAGGTAAAACCGTTTTCAATCACTGGCTGCCAGGTATATGCTACAGTAACATCACATTTCAGTTGGTATCAGAAGCAACTTTCAACAAAAGCACACTAGTGGAATACAGCGGGGTTAGGCATGAGCCCAAGCAGCACAGAACAGGTAAAGAAAATGATTGTGTACCATTTGTTCCATGTCTGTGTATCTGTTTTCCTTTCTGCCATAGGAGGAGGCTGACTGCACATGGAGGAGGGGCTGTGTGGCACCAGTTATGTGGGAGGAGGATGTTGCAGCTGGTACTGGGCAGGCAGGGAGTGGAGTTATGTGTGCAATATAGCGCAAGGGGAAATCTGTATGAGGGTTTCTATTACAAAGTTGGTTTATTAGAACATAAATTTTGCTTCACATGAGACATCCTCGGTCTTATGTTAGGAATTAATTTTTAAACCACAGGAACGTCACACTGAGAATGATATTGATCTATCTGTTTTGGTCTGTCTGCTCTCACAGTGAATCATAGCTAAATGGTTGGAGAAGGCCTTCCTCATTGTTCAGTCTTCTCTCATGGAGAAGAACAGCATCACAGTGTCCCCACTTGGTGGCCAGTTTATGCCCTGAAGCATGAACTTTTAATTTCCAAGACAGCAATGCTGCAAAAGCTGCAAAAGTTGAAAATTGCATTTGTTCAGGGTCCAGAACTAATTTAATTTGGTCCTGGGATGATGCCCAAATCTTTCCTGTTAATCTGTTGGACCACAGACATTTTCCAGGGTCCAAAATGAAATGAACCAGTGGCAAAATCAGAAGGCAACCAATAGAATTACATTTTTCATTCCCGCTGCCTTCCCATCCCTCATTCTGGACATGAATTGTATGAGGTTGTAGTGTCTGGTTTTGTTTTATTGACTGTGGCTTGTTAGGTGAACAAATTAGTAGGTCATAAAGGGCCAGCTTAAAATATGTCAGACAAAATGTTTGCAGAGGCTGTCCACATGTAAAGGCATACAGGCAAGCAATTATGGCACCTTTTGCTCACCAGCTGGCATAAGCAGAAATAACTTCTTTGCGTGCCATTTGCCTTTTGGAGATCCATATCTAGAGATCAAGCTTTCACAACTATTAAAATTTAAACTGATCTTTAGTGCTTGTGAAAAGGTGTCTACTAAGAGCATATGAAAAGCCCTATGGCAGCAAGAAGGTCATGCTTTTCAAGTATAAATCATGTCATGCATTAGTTTTGTAAGTTTTTTTTTGTTTGTTTTTGTTTTTGTTTTTTTGGTTCATTTCTACAGAGGCATTTTTTTCTGTTATCAAGAGATTGTGGAAAACACAGTAAATCAAGACCCACATTTTCAAATTCACAGTTAAGTAGCATTGTTGCTGTATTAGCACTGAAGTCTGATTATGTCAACTTCATGTTTACTCTGCATCATGGTATTCTTGAGTCCTGATTTTTCTATGAATTTTCAGTAAGCTTGATTCTACTGGAATCACTTCTGCTATGTAATTTTGTAATAGAAGAGCAAATCTTAGGAAGGACAAGTTATTTCAAAATATCCTTGATATACCATTTTTCTGCAAAGAATATTTCCCTAGGGAATAAACACCTGGCAGAGGTAAACAGAACACACCTATTAAAAGATTAACCTTTGCTTCTCTTTTAGTTCCTTACCCACCTCGAAACATTTCTGTTCAGATTGTGCCAATCAACAGAAACAACTGGGAAGAGCATAGTGGGAATTTTGCAGAAGAATCGTTCATGGGACAACAAGAAATCATAGGCAAAGAGAAACTGAGCCGTTTTTCTGGTGACCCACCTGAAATTCCAGTAGTGAACACAACTGCAGCCTGGCCCGATTACCGCTCTAACAGTACTGAGTACGAAACCACATCACAGCCATATTGGTGGTCTAATGAAGCTGAATCATCGGAGGGTGAAGAGGAGTTTGTCAATGCGGTTCCCAAGGATTATGGGGCCAATGAAGGAAATGCATCTGGAAAACTCACAGCAGAGCCCACTCCTTTCCTTCCTGTACAGATGGTTCTGACTTGGTTACCACCAAAGCCACCAACCGCCTTTGATGGCTTCCATATCAACATTGAAAGGGAAGGTAAACTGAACCTTATACACTTCTCATACTCCTTTTCTATAATTCTTTTGGTGGGTTTGTCTCCTTCACAAATTATTAATTACCTAGAACTGTGCCTCACAGGACTTTGTTAGATATCTTTGTATCTTAATAAGGTTCTCATATTGAATAGCATGCATTTCTGGCTGGGTTTAAAACTAAAATAAGGAAGGTGTGGTAAATCACAGTTTGCAGTTCTCTTTTGTTAAATGAGTTTTATACTGCTGTGCATACTGCTGCACTGTTTGCACCGCAGTTATTGTAAATCCACTCTTGTATCAGAAAATGGAGAAACAAGCTGATGGAAATTGGAGGTGAAGAAGGTACATTATTTCATAAAGCTTTGTCTGCCCCCTGAGAAAGGTTCACAAGGGGACCTTGACTGGAAGAGAGCACAGTAAAGTCATTCTGCATTCAGGTTAACAGTTGTCTCAGGAGAGCGACTGAATGCATTCCTTAGGCCAAAAAGAGGCTAGGTGAAGAATGGAGAGAAATTTCAAGTGGTGGAGCTACAATAGAGTAGCCACATAACTTAGAGGTATCCTCTTTTAAAATCTTTTTTCTCAAAATGAATTTGACTTCCTGATAAACAGTTTTCCTAAGCATTCCCCCACTTAGGATAAATACTTGTGTTTTTGTTTTTGTTTTCCCGGAATAAGAAGGTGATAGAATTGGAAACTCCTTTTCCTCTATGCTTTGCTCTTTTTCACTCGTGCAGTCATGGCAACCCTATTTTATCATCCCCACTACTGAGTGGGCTTATTGTTATTGTACACCTACACTGCAACCTTGGTCATTAATTACTCTTGTTCTGACGGCAAGAAATAAAACTACTCACATAAATCCAGTTCTTTCGGATACCTTTAAATCCCACAGCAGAAACTGTATTAGCATTTCTGATATAAATCATTTTCTCAGTAGCTGGAGTCTTTCAAATTTCAATTAATCCACAATATTTTTCCCCCCTGATTTAGAGAACTCCACAGAACTTCTAACAGTCAGTGAGGACACTCACAAATTTGTCGCTGAACTGAAAGAACCAGGAAAATATAAGTTGTCTGTAACAACATTTAGCTCTTCTGGCTCTTGTGAAGTTCGGGGAAGCCAATCAGCAAAAACACTCAGCTTTTACATCAGTAAGTACCTCAGTAAATCTTTTTCTCCCAGACCAGTGTAACTTTAATGTACAGGGAGTTTGACCAGTAACACACTGTGGCAGCTGTGGTATCTGCTGCAGGATCAGAAAAGTCCATCTCTTACAAAAGGAGGTTCTCCTTTTTCATCTTCCAAAGAGAGAATTTGGTTCAGAGAATTAAAGCAGAGGTTATAAAGAATCTTAAAAATATTTAACTTCCTTTCTCCTGGAGGCTGTATGCATAGTGTTAGGGACAAAGGGCATCTCAGACTGAGACTGTGGGAATTGCACAATTAAGCACTGAGTTCTGAAATTAGATGGTCTCTAAGAGCACACAGGGCAAGTAAAGGTAAATGCAATACTTCAGACTGCTAAATTCAGAGGAGGAAAAAGTAGTTTATTATTTCCCTGTAGAACCTCAGGGTTTCTTAATAAATACAGATTTACTAAAAGTCAGAATAATAATACAGTACTTAGTAATCCAAGATTGATATTGAGAATTAGATCAGCGAGTGAGATAGGTGTAGGTAAATTCAGACTATGGTCATTCTGGAGGCTTTGATAATCTGTACAGCAGCAAGGGAATGAGATGTCTGAGTAAGTATATCGGTCCACACACATGTAGAGTATCTTTTTGTACAAGAGAAATTATGGCCTATGGAATGCCCAAACGCTGAGAAAAAGGGAACACTTTCAGCACTACACAATGTTACCTGTGAGAGATTAGTGTCTCCCCCATGTAATGAATTCCACAGCTGAACATGGTGGCTAGGCTGGCAGAAATATTCGTATTAAAAGGAAACGTAGTGGTACGTTATTAATAACAAATAAGTTTGGTAGGTCATGACATTTACAAGTACTATTTAAGCTTAAATTAATCACAATGGTTAACTGCATGTAACTGGATTCCTGTATCACTGCAGTATTTTCAACAGCTTAATAGGTGAAAGAAAAAGTACTTGGAAAACAAAGAGATGAAACAGGTCTTGAGAAAGGGTCTCTTTTGTTTTCATTTAACTGTGTAGTGATTTCCATTAGGAATAGTTCATAGGCATCTTCATTACCTGAAAACATCAAAGTATATAAAACTGTACAAATAGATCAAAGTATATATAAATTATGTAGTATTGCTATCAGCACCAAATATTATTCCATCTTAAAAAGTGACTGACATGTACAGAAATACACAGTACTGTGTCCTACATACAGTCTACTAACTGAGGACAGAGTCCTTTCAGAAAATGAGGAAATGTTAATCAAAAAGTATATTTGGATAGGTTGCTAGACTGAGGAAGAATGGACTTGGATATAACTAGATATAAACCTGTAACAGGAATGTAATGACTATATTTGTGTTATATATAATAAATGAGCATGTTTAGTGTTTTAGTTTCTATTTTAATGAAGTATTTCTGTTTGGTTTGTAGGCTTCTTACATGAAGGTTGATCTAATTATTCTAACTTGAGAACCTTAGTATCTTAGGTAGATTTCATGTGCATTTCTGACAGTATGCCAAATCTGAGATACACCCCAGTACTCTTGAGGAAAAATTGGTTTTCCATTCCTCTTTACAAGCCTCTTGTGGGGGCTGCAGCTTTGGGCCTGACACAAGGTACTTCAGTTTCTTTAGTGCTAATGCTGAAATAATTTCTGAATATAAACAGCTACACATATATCCACTGAATCCAGAGAGTAACTTAATGATCAGATTTCTCTTTTTTTCTAGAGTAGACGTGAATCTGCATTCATGAATAAATTTTTCTCACAGCTTCACCCTTACGTTATTCTTGTAACCTTTCAGTTAGTGACTCATCCGGTTGAATTATTGGTTTATATTACCCAAGGTTTTTGTTGCACTCAAATAGCAGTCTTGATTGTCAGATCTTATAGCCTGATCTTACACAAAATCCTTACTTCAGATTTGTTTTATTCTCTCAATAAAGTACTGCTTAGAATGGTGTGGAGGGAAGGAGCAACGTAAAGGAGAGAGCTCTCCTTGAGTTTAAACTGACAACTATAGTTGGTAATTTTCATGAAATCTGAAATTTTGACCAAGACTAACTTAATTTGTTTTCCAAATTTAAATATACACATATATTTAAACAAGTGCTTCAGAAAGTCTGATGGAGAATTCTTCACTATGGTAGACTGTGAACTCAATTTTATCACTCCAGGTACATAGTATGCTTGGGTAACTTGGTGTATAGGGAAAGAAAAAATTGTGTGTAATATTTATAATAGATCTGTACATTATTGGATATCACCACACTTAAAATACTCTTTTGGAGCATAACTGATACTGCTGGGTGATTTCTGGTAAGCAACAGAAAATACATCCAGTCCAGATTTTCAAAACAAATGTTTCTCTTTTCAACTCTTGATCTGCTACTGGTGAAAATAGCATTGACTGCAGGCTGTTTCCCATCTTTGCTTTGTGGAGATGGACAGCTGTCTGTTCACTCTTTTTCCCCTAGTAGAAAGAAATCTCATGAAGGCTGTTATAACATGAGTGACTTAAATGTGCAAAGTGCCTTCCTCACATGTGCTTTCTTGGCATGTCCCAGGCCCCACAGGTGAGTGGATAGAAGAGCTCACAGAAAAACCCCAACATGTGACGGTGACAGTGCTCAGCTCTACTACAGCCCTGACATCCTGGACAGCCTCACATGAGAGCGGTAGCAATGGCACAATCGTGTCTGTGGTCTCCCTGACTTGTCAGAAGCAAAAGGAAAGTCAAAGGCTTGAAAAACATTACTGCACAGAGGTAAGGGACCTCCTTAAGAACTGGAAAAAAAATTATAGTCATCCCGCTGTTGTTATCACAGTGCCAAGGGCCCCATTCAGCTAAAGGCTGCGGTGCACAGTGTTCCGTTCTGCAGAGTGGAGGGGAGAGAAAGCGTACAGAAATGACAGCACTAAATTCCACCAGCATTAAATCTGCTGCAGTGGCTGTGACCAATTCTATGTTCAAACTTTCGAGTGAGAAATGTTTGCAGCAGTGAGCAAAAGGATACCACATCATTTTAACACTTAGGCATACTCTGCAATCCATTTTTATTAAGAGAAGTGCTCACATGGATGATTATCATTCAACTTTCATGAATTAATTAATTAATTGGTTCTTAGATTTCCTCCATATGAGTACAGAACTTGACCCTACATTTTCTGGAAGTCATCTGAATTCAGTTTTTTTTTTTTCATCCACAAAAGATATTTCAAAAGTAGGAAGTAAATAATCATCACCTCCACCTGTGATTTGGATGGACAACACTCCTCTAGGGCTGTCATATGGAACATATTTATTGTGATCAAGCTTCCTGAACACCAAAATAAGGCAATTTTCCACTACCTGAAACCCATGGTGAATCTGATCCTATGGCTCTAATGCATCAGACACTTCTGTTGCCTTGCCACAGTGCTGACAAATCTCTTTTCTAAGCAGCACCACAGTTTCTACCTGGCTTCCTAAATGTGTGTGATTGAGAAGTCTGAAAAAGGCTGCAGTGCTGCCATGTGCTGCACCTTCAACACACCCAATGAGAATGGAAGAACAGAGACCTAGCTTTCCATAAATCTTAACCTCCTTCAACATTGTGATTAGCCTAGCAAGTTAGTTAACACAGTAACTACATCATATAGAAGTGTCTTTCTAAATAGGTCTTCATCAAAATGCTTTGAGTTTTATTCCAAGAATGGCCATGTTTTTCCACACTGGGAATTGTCCTTTAAAGACAATTTGAGAATTGTTTCTTTCAACCAGTTTGTAATCTCCTTGAGTTACATTCCTTCCATTTATTAAAAATGCATTCATCTAATCAGGAAGCAAAACAATATGGTAGTTGACTATAAACCTTAGAGAGCAAGTATATACATACAGGATTAAAGTACATACTCAGGGGTTAATCTACAAACTCAAATACAAATACCTAAAACTAATCTGTGAATAAACAAGACATTTGTAAAAGTAAATGTATTTGCTACAAGTAGGCAAAGTGTCTAAATACAGTTGTTTATTTTTGTCCCTGTAGAGTTTCATACTGCCTCTAATCAAATTTTATCAGATTATTATACATGGAATTATTAATGGCTGTTGGTTTGAATTCTCCTTGACAAGCTGAAAAGGGCAAAATTCAGTGCAGAGTTTTATTCATTTCTACCATTATGCATGAATTGATTAGTTCTCAAAAGAAGCTGTCAAAGACAAATTCCATTCCTCACTAAATCTGTGCTTACACTGATGTATTTATGTGCATCACAATAAACCAAAGGAGGCTGTGATGAGATTGTGGAAAGGTTGCAGAGAAAATATTAATAAGAAATACCAGTCTGCAATTGTAGAAGAGGGGCCTGAAGTTGTTGTTTTTTGTTTTTGTTTGTTTTTTTTTGTTTGTTTTGTTTTTTGTCAAAGCTCCTCCACGTCTCTCCTGATAGCTCAGAATATGAGGCTTTTCACATATTGTACCAGATTAGGAATCGCCTGGTCAGGCATCATGCTTCTAGCTCTGACCAATACCTGATGTGCCACAGCAGAAGATTGAATTTTGATGTCCCAAATGGAAAAGTCACAAGGTCTCTTCATCAAATTTTGTAGTGCTGTGCAAGAGGGGTGAAAGAGTAGCTCCTCTCTGATTTCAGCATTCAGACATTTAACACTTGCGCTCAGAAGACAGATTTCCCATAAGGCTGCTTTCAGCTCGTGTCTGCAGTTGAATCAGATGGCTGATGAAAAGTCTGAGGCTTTCATTGAAAACATACTGCCTGAATACTCTAGCCTTGATAATATCACCTGAGTATGAATACTATAGCCTGAATATTTCAATAAGCCTTGGTGTGAGGAGTGGCTCAAGTGGCTCTGCCCCCGACCTTACGTGGCAAGGAAAGTGCAATTCTTTGGGTCAGATCATTTATGAATCCAAGACTGAGTGCTTTCAGAGTTCTGCCATTTGGGGCATAACTGAATGAGGATTAGCTACTGATGCTGGCTCAAAAGCACACATTCTGTTAATAAGTACAGTCTCAATATTCTTTTAACTGACGAACTCATCTGATTTCTCTTCCATTAGGTAAATTCAAGCAGCAGCCTCATTGAAAATCTTGTTCCTGGTGCCCAGTACCAGGTTGTGGTTTACTTACGGAAAGGACCATTGGTTGGTCCGCCCTCAGATCCTGTTACATTTTCCATTGGTAAGTCCTGCAGTTATGGTTTTAAATGCTTCTTTTCTTTTTCCTGAATATGAATAGTACATTCATTAAACTCAAGAGCCCACAAACAAATACAGACAAAATTGTCACGTTGGTTGCTTCAAATGTAATGAACTCTTACTGAGAAATTTGTTTCCCGTGTGTTGTCTAGCCATTTAATGAGGGAAAAGCATGAGTGCTCCATGAGTTGGTGATGGATATTCATATTTATTTACTGGGTTATTACAAAACTCAACGAGAAAACAGTTGTGGATTCACATACATGGAGCCGTTTGTAATGAACCATCTTCACCTTTGGCCACATGTGTGTTCAACTCCAGCAGTACTTCTGGTCTGTGTCCTTTTGGGAGGGAGTCGCCTCACTTAGGTGTGGCTGGTCTGAGCTGCAGGTAGTCTGCGATTAATGGAGAGATGTGGGCACCTCCTAGAAGTAAATCATTCTGGCTCATGAAAGGTATGGGACTGCTGTTAAGGTATTTGTAGCAAATTTACATTGCGAACTACGCAGTGTGATCCAGCCTGAAGGCCGAGGTACTAAGTCAGGAGCTGGATTATCTCCTCTTGTACTAAGTCTGATTCCAACCTTGATCTTCTTGAGTTAAACCATGAATCTTGATGTTCTCTGCTTTGAAATCTGAAGATAAAAAAGGCTTTTTAAGAATGAGATTGACATTTTCAAGAATGTGGTTTCACGACCTACACGCTGAGCTTCTCCCCCCATGCCTATGATTCAAGGTTCCATCAAGCTCCTAACTAAAGAGTGACTTAGGATTTAATACCTTTCAGTTGCAATGTCATTTATTTTGTTAAGGTTACTACTGTGACAAAATGTAATGAAAAAGGGCAAAGAGAAAGATATTCAATCTATAGAATTACATTTGCAGAGGAATATTTAACCTGAGTCACCCAGTCTTTTCCTTTTGACTAATAGTCTGCCTTATGGGTGAGCAGGTGGCTGAAAGTTAGAGAACTTCAGTATTTGTCACGCTATGTCCTCTCCGTGATACAGGGAAGAAAGCAAAACAAACAAAAAACCAAGCAAGCAGACCAAAGTTATACTGTTAAGAAATGAATTCTGTAGATGAAAGCAGATATGTGGAGTAGTAAGTAAGGTGAGAGTTTTTTCATTCTAGGCAACCTCCTCATGTATTTGTGTAAGCAGAGTCTGCATAAGAATTTGAAAAGGGAGCATAATATAGTACAGTAAAAAAAAAAAGAAGTCAGCAAATATGTTTTTTATATATACACACACGCCTTATTAAAATCTATGTCAATGAACAATATTTATGAAAGTATTTCTGTTTGTTTTTTTTTTTCTCACTGCAGTTACATAAGAAATCTGTGAAGTTCTGTTTTCATTTGAGAAAGTAAAATCATATATTCCCATATTAAATGAGTTTCCTCATTTTCTCCACATTTTTATATCGACCCAACAATGAAAAGTTCTTACATATAATAAAGAGAACATTTTATGGTGTAAAACAACAGTTGTAGGAGTTTTCATTTGATTACAGGATATTGAATTTGATATTAAAATAATAGAAATGCAAAACAAAATGTTCAGTGAAATGATCAGTGATGGCTAAAGATGAATTAAACAAAAATATGTTCAAATATGCCTTCGAAAGTATTCGGTTCTGCCTGCATTTATCGTAAGCCTCATTTTCACTGGGTGAGTATTAACACTTTATGGAATGGATGGAAAAGATGAGGGAAATGGTGAGTGACTTATGAAAGGAAAAGCAGTCGTGCAAATATGGGCTGAAGTAATATGTTCTTTATTCTGCAAGAGTTGGGGCTCTGCAACCCTTGAAAATGTTAGCAACGTACTTATTTAAGTAACCTCACTGAAGTCATGAAGAGTGATTGCTTTCCAGAAAGTAAAGGCTGCTGAACTTGACCCCGATGTGACATTTTTCAAATCACTTGACTTCCCTTTCCCGTTTTCATCATCTGTGAGGCAAGAATAGCAATTCATGACAGCACCTTTAGGTTCCCCAGGGAAGGAAGGATAGGTATAAAAAACCGTTCTTTCTGGTGGCCTTTGTCTTCCAAAGTGTTGTGGCTTTTGATGCTTTTGTTTTTGAGCTTACAACTTCAAATATCACCTAAACAGCCTGATTTTCAAAGTAAATGGAAGCCTTCAGTCATTTCTGACAAAGTAGACATAAGAAAAAATGCTGAAAAGAATGGTATTCCACTGCTCATGACAAGGAAGCTATAAGGAATTAAAATCAGGAACAAATCAGAAACAGATAGAACTTGGTTAATGGAAGGTATTGTTGTGGATTTTATGTGTTAATTTATTTATCTATTTAATGTAATTAATCATAATTAAAAAAACAAACAAACAAACAAACAAAACACCTACTAGTCACAATTTTTATTTTATAGTGCCCACTGGAATAAAGGATCTGACACTGTACCCTTTGGGACCTACTGCTGTGGTTTTGAGCTGGAACAGACCTTTCCTTGGGGTGTTCAGGAAATATGTTGTAGAAATGTTTTACTTCAACCCATCAACAATGACGTCTGAGTGGACAACCTACTATGAAATAGCAGCAACCGTCTCCTTAACTGCCTCTGTGGTAAAGTGGCTGTTACTATTATTTTCTCATGCATGTGTGGTGCTGGCACCTTGGGGCATTTCCTTGTTCAGCTTCTCCCCTGTGAAGATGTATATATGCCTTTAAACCTGGACCATTTTTCCAGGCCAAGGAGAGAAAACATCCACGATGCTGGCAGCATCTCTTTCCTAAAGTAGGGGAATACAGCTGAATGATGCTAACATTTAAGTAGAATGATAAGATGAGAGATGAGCCTCTATTTGTTGACGAATGGGCATATTCAGCAAGTCCAGAGGCAGCTTCAGTTCGTGTGTCAATTTGTCAGTCAAGGCTTTAACCAATTCCAGCATGTCCTCAGGGGGAGTAGTCCAAAGCCTTATCAGCATAATTAATATTGATAATAGGGATTTGGGGCTTGCAGGCTAGTCTTGCATTGAGCCATCTGGAGCACTTAGCTGCAGAGATGCTCTTGTGAAAATAGCTTTCATATTTCTGAAGCTGCAAAGACATGCAGAAGGCTTTAACCTAGGCAAAAATCACCTTCTAGAAGAACATGTACACAGATCCTTGCAAAATGGAGTATTTAACAGAAATCCCATGAAATTTTTCTCTTGCTTTCCTCATCTTCCTAGAGAAGCTGAACAGATTATACTCAGACTTTGCCATTGCACAAGGAAGTGAGCAGTTTTAGCCGAAATCAGTTGCTCAGAAAGTTATGACTATGCAAAAGCAACAGCAACAACTTTTGCTGCTTATGAGAGCTGCAGTGATTTACTGTAATTCATCTGCATAATACTATTTGGTTAGTCATTTCAGCTACAGCGGCTGAACAGTAATTGGGTATGTGACAGTAAATCTAGCACATAAATCTCCAAGGAAATTAAAACCAAAAATAACTTACCAAAGAAGTAATTAATACCTTGTAGTAATGACTCAGCACAATTAGATTAGTATCTGAGTGATCCAAGTCATCTTAGAGATAATAGTGTCTTTCAGAGTTTGTGTGGTTCGTTAGAAAATGTGATGATACTACCCATTGCTGTTACAAATTCTGTTCATGAAAGCTGAAGGAAGTTGGCCTCCTTTCCCACTTTGTCTGAATTTCAGTTTGAAAAACAACAGTGCCATACAGCTGTCAAAGTGAACGTTTCTTAAAGAACAGTTTTAAAAGAGTTAATGTAAATTTGAGAAATAATGTCTTTTTGCTCTGCTATGGCATTTAGTGTACAGGTATGTATTGATGAACTTTTCGTTGGGTTCACTAGCCATATTCAGAAATCCCACTGTGTGTCACAGATTTATCTATCATCAGTAAATTATCTGACATCTCTGGTGGTCTCTGAAGCAAGCGTTAAACCCATTAAGGAAGGAGGGGAGTAAAAAATCTGCCATCTGACAATGAGATAAAAAATGGTTTCCTGAAGAACATATCACCTAGTTAGAACTTTTGGAACTGGATAGCCCTTTCACTTTGTTTAATGGCTTCCTTCATTTTGGAATCGTAGAATCACCAAGGCTGGAAAAGACCTCCAAGATCATCCAATCCAACCATACCTAGAACCAATGCTTAATTATGCTTTTATGCATCACCGTTTAGCTCACCTTGCAGAAATACTGCTGATCAAAAGCAGTAAATAAATCAGGTACAGCATCAGAAGAAATAAACATGTCTCACTTTTCTTTCCCAGCTGTGAAAACCTCATTGTGAGGGAAATCAGGCTATGGTTACTCCCTCCAAAACAGACAGTAACCTAGAACAAAGTTTTCTGTCTGGTGAAGATCTTAACAGGATGTAACTGAGGAAGGGAAGGGAATAAGGCCCATTTGCGAGGATGGTTAATAAATGCCTGAGAGACCATTAAACCATGTCCCTCAGTACAATGTCTAAATGTTTATGCTCTGAAGTTTGTTTTAAACAGTGTTACTATTTCCAGCATTGCACCAGAAGTATGTAAGAAGTCCAACCAGCTTCAAAGTTTTGATGTCAAATGGATAAAACCATAGAGAGAATAGGCCCCAAATGCTGTATTTGGATTGCCTTGTCTTGTCTGAAAAAAATAATAAATAAAAGGCCACTGAAAACATCAGAGATCTGTGAAACAAGCAAGTTGATGAAATTTTTTCATTATTACCAGTATGCTTTTATTTTGAATTACAAAATATCGTTAGGATTTTCATTTATATTTAAACATGAAACTTAAAATGTTGTGGTTTTTTGGGTTTTTTTTTCTGGCATTGGAAACATTTCAATTTTAACTTAAATGTGACAAATGATATCGCAATATAAAATATATTGTACTTATATTTCATTTATATCTCATTTGTATTTATATCTATAATTTATGTCTCATTTATAACTCATTTATATTTCATTTATATTTCATCTATAATAAATGATAATACAATATGAAACACACTTCAAAAATTGGGGGAAAGAAATGAGTCCTTTGAAGTGACGATATCTGAGTCAAAAACAGTTTCTAATATATCTTAAAAACTTTCTTAATCAAGAAAGAAGAGCCCATGTTTGAATGAGAGGAACCCATGGTGGGTGGATGTGGGACTGTGTGCCTCTGCTTAAGCTGCAGAGCTGCCACAACCAGCCTTGGTCTTCCCACAGACATTTTTGAATGAATTCAAATACCAAATTACAGAATTTACCCCTGAAGTAAGAAGTGAGAGCTCAGTAAAACAGCCCCATGTCTGGATTTACAAATATGGCTGCATTTTGTAAATCACACCACATTCTGATTAATTTTCTGCTGAGCTGCTGTTTGTCTTTTGTCTCCCTGCAGAGGATAGCTAATCTGCTGCCTGCATGGTACTACAATTTCCGGGTCACCATGGTGACCTGGGGAGACCCAGAGCTGAGCTGCTGTGACAGCTCCACCATCAGCTTCATAACAGGTAAGTAGCACTCTGAAGAGACCCCAGAAATGCTGCCAGAAGCAGTAAGATGGGAAAAAATGCTGTGTTTCAACATCAGATCCCTGAAAATCAGAGTATTTAATAGCTAAGAGTGGGGGGTTGTCCTTGGTTTTGTTTTTGCTTTCTCAAAGAAAGCTCTTAGGCTTGCTTGAGGAAGTACAATTTTCCTGTGCAAAGCACAGTGTTGGATTACTGTGTCCCACCTTCCATCAGCTGAAGGCATAGATCCAGTGAGGCCAGTGACTGTACTTGTCTTTTATGACACTGGGTGTTTTGCACTTTGAAAGGTTAATGGACAAATAGATAGTGTGAATTCTGATACTGTGAAATATTTTTCCATGTATTTGCACTGTCTCCACATTATCAGAGAGTCACAGAATCATTAAGGTTGGAAAAGACATCTAAGATCATCTAGTTCAACAGCCAGCTCATCCCCACCATGACCACTAACCAAGTCTCAGTGCCACATCCACAGTGTTTTTGAACATCTCCAAGGACAGTGAATCCACCGTCAACATGGGGTAATGTTCTGTACGCATCATACAGATCTAGACAGGGACTACGTATTGTAGTACATTTTTCTTGTTCTCCAGCTCTGCCTTCTCTGCTGGGTGCATTTTGTGTGTGCATGATGAGAAGTGTCCTGCTGAGATCAAGATGTTGCACCTCTGCTAGGTTCATTTTCACTGGGCAGCTGTGCCTTGGCCAGTCCCTCCCAGTCAAGGTTCTCAGCTGCAGGAACTTGATATGACCCCATTGCTTGCCTTCCTCCAGCTGGAACCAGCTTTGAATCTAGCACACTCTTTTGTCCCTTGTCAGTTTGAATTGGAATCTTCAGTATATAAAATAGCCAGAAATGGAACAGCATCTGAGTTCTCCTATGAGCTCTTTGCCATGTGATTCCAGCAACCAAACTGCTTGAGTAAAGGTTTCCTGTTGAATCATTTTGCTTTTATTCATTCATCACCATTTAGTTCACCTTGCAGAAATACTGCTGATTGAAAGCAGCAAATAACTCAGGTGCTCCATGAGATGAAATAAATGTGTCTCACTTTTCTTTCCCAGCTCTAAAAGCCACATTATGAGGGAAATCAGGCTACAGTAACTCTCTCCAAAACATATAGTAACCTAGAACAAGATTTTCTGGTTGGTGAAGGTCTTAGCAGGATGCAACTGAGGAATGGAAGTGAATAAGGCCCATTTGTGATGATGGTTAATAAATACCTGACAGAACTACATTAGCAAAATTATTACTGCATTGAGTCTTAGCTCCACTGAAGTCAGATGAAACTTCCCATCCTCAGATATCTGATCCTAAGCTATGCTAGGAGAAATCCTGTCACTTGGCTGGAGTATCAGAAATTCACAGCATCCAGCAGAGCCCCATGACAAATCTTGGGACGTCAATCATCTTTTCTTTTTAACGGTATGGAAGAATTTTTCCAGGTGATTGGTTGCTGTGTGAGGGTAGAAATGTCTTTCCCAACTAATGTGGGTATCAGGTTCAGCATATTTGAGTGGAAATACTCCAGTAGGGCCCACATACATTATGTCGTTTCCCAAAACCTTCAGCAGAACATAGGAAGATGAAGTTATTCTAAAATACAAGCCTTCATCAGGGCCATTCTGGATCTCTGCATAGGGCAAGTAAGGGCCTTTACTGCCACAACATGGAAAATGGATGAACTTAAATAGCAGACATACACAAATGAGAAAAGCGCAAAAAACTCAGATAATGTTGTTATCCATTTGTGATTGGCAAAGGCCCTTTGCAGAAAAATCATCTCATATCTAGAGAGGGAGGAGGCCACCACTCCCCTGGCAAGTTGTACTAATGCTTAATTTATCTTATTATCAATAGTTTATCCTTTGCTCCTGATCTGCATTCATCTAGTTTTAATGTCCAGCCCATGACTGTTGTTACACTTTTCACTTATTGATTGAAGAACATCAGGCCTTTTTTTCCCCTCCTTTTTATTTTAACCTTTAAACATAATTTAGCTTCACATTTCTTCCTTGATAAACTGTGTCCACTTTGGGTGCTCTCAGTAAGGAATTTTCTCATGCAACTTCTTTTCCCAGCTCTGCCTCTCTCATTTTTACTGTCTTTACCAATGAAAACCTGTGCCTAAAATTGCAGTACCAGCTGCTGAATACTCCCGCAGAGGCAAAATCAGCTCCCTATTCAATGCTCTTCTGTTTGTGCATCTCAATGATTGCATTTGCCAAGGCATCGCACTGGAGGTCTGTGTTGATTTGCTTCTATTCTGTGCCTTCTAAACTTCTCCTAGGGTAGCTATTTTTCCTTTCTCCTAAAGATTATTGCACCTGGGAGTCCAAAATAAGTTTTGTTTGAATGCCCCCAACACATGGGCCAATAATTTACATCACAGTCCTGTCCTGAGTGTTTCCTTCTTTGCCAGTCACCGTGCTGCCATTTGCATGGCTCATCAGCTGTGCTCTTGTTTTCAGGGTATTGATGAAAATACTAAATACCAATGAGCCAGACCTTAAGCATTTTAAGGGAAGAATCCTGGTTTAAAAAATAAAAATAAATCAGATTTGACCAAATTACAAGTGCTCATCAATAGACAATTGCAACCAAATGTGAGCATTACATGCCTTCCTATTCTCTGATTGCATTATTAGCTGCATCCTCTTCAGTTTTGTTCTGGGAGTGCTGTCAGGTTAACTCACCAGAAAGAGGCATGTCAATTTTTCACATCTGCAGGCTGGAAATGTTTGTCCCCAGTAGGTGCTGCTTTGCGCTATCTCAAGCTGTCAGGGGACTGCAAGGTTCTTCATCACCCTCAGCCTGTTTCCTTCCAGAGAGGGAGCAGATGTTTAAAAAAGCTTTTGGTCCCTTTCTGCATCATTCTGAATAACTCTGCCTTCCTCACATAGCCTGAGAAGGTCACCAAGAATTAGAAAAAAAATAAAAATAAAAAATAAAACGCAAAAACTAAGCTTTAAAATATTAAATAGCAAATTTTGTGGGCTTCTTGACAGTGCACCATCTGTCAGACCATTCCCCTAATGCAGAAACCCATGTGGAGCTCACTGGACCACAGTACCTGAAATGAAAACAGTGTTAGGAGAGACTGGGTGATGTGCAGCTCTCTCCCACAACAGCTGGTCAGATGTCTCGAGGAGACTGGGGGGGACTGGGGGCCCGGGCTGCCCTTAAGTAAACACTTGCCAGGAGCAGCATTTGCTCTCAGGCTCCTGCAGGAACAGCTGCATGCTGTTGTGATAGCACAAGGAGAGATCATGGCACTGCTGGTGTTGCTGTGGTGACTAATGAGTTTTTAATGCCACCTGCTGTAAGCAGCTGGATTTTAAAGCAATCATAAGCAAGGGCACTTCAGACCACCAACATTTTCCTTTGCGGCAAGGATGCCATTAGCTTTGGGGGGGAGGGGAAGGATAGAGAAGTAGACCATCAGTGCTGGTGAGCACAAGTGCATCTGTCCTTCCTGCAAGGCTGCTCTCTGTTAGTCCAGTGGATGCTTTTAGCTGTCACTTTAGCCAGGTTGGCTATGATACATCATTTCCTACAGCCTTTCCATGCTACTCAGTGAAAATTGATGCTAAGGGGCACACCAGTCCTGACCTGTGGTCTTATTTCAGATATCCTGCAGGTACAGTTGCCACATTTCTAAAACTTAAAGCTATGTGAGTGTTAGGAGGGCAAATACATCATCAGTATCAAGGTTTAAGAGGTAATTATTCATAGCACGTAACATTCATGCTAGTAGTGGCCTTAGCTGTACAGAATTCATAGGGGATGGACTGGGAACTCTATAAATTAAAGAAGCATTACTTTAAAGATTTTGTACTAAATAATGCTGCTTCCCCTCAACAACATAAAAGCATGATCTCAAGATGAATTTGAGAGGAGTCTTACTAAACGTTTCTAAATGGCTCTAAATTGCGTGTCATTGTATTTGCTGTCTTCAGTAAATCTGTTTTCCTAACGAATCTCAGCAAAAAGTAATAGAAGCCTTTGTGAAAGCAGCAGTGACACCGTGTGGCCCCTTAAAGCAGTCCCGCGCTCCCAGCGCATCCTGCATTTATATGCCTGCTGTCACCCAGGGCTCTGCCAGGAAGTGGGGCAGCAGCCCTGCAAAGGCACAAAAAGAATTGATTTTGGTCTAAGGAGGATCTATCCGCGTCCTTTTCACTATGGGGCTCCTACGGAATCATACAATTCCCATTTTTTCCAGATTATCCTACTGCTGACATCTTAAGAGGCAGGCTACAGTTCTTACCAACTGCAGACTTCCTCTTTGGGTGCTCCACTCAACTCAAATCCTACTTAGGGCACATGCAGCTCCCAGTTAGGTTGGTGATCAAGGTGAGCCAGTCAGCTATGCTCCCTCTATGGATAATAGGGAGAGAGGCAACTCTCTTACTCATCCTAAACACCCATTTTAGGAGGAAAGCTTTAGTGGTGCAGATTCCAGTTGGAGACCTGTAACTAGTGGTGTTCCCCAGGGGTCAGTGCTGGGTTCGGTCTTGTTCAACATCTTCATCAATTACCTTGTTGAATGGATAGTGGCCACCCTCAGCAAGTTTGTTGATGATATGAAGTTGAGAGGATTGGCTGACACACATGAAGGCTGTGCTGCCATTCAGCGAGACCTGGACAGGCTGGAGAGCTGGGCAGTAAGAAAATAGATGAGCTTTAACAAAAGCAAGTGTAGAGTCTTGTAGCTAGGGTGGAATAATTGCATGCAACAGTACAGGTTGGGGGATGACCTGCTGGAGAGGAACTCTGCAGAGTTAACCTGGGTGTCCTGGTGGTCAACAGGTTGGCCATGAGCCAGCAGTGTGCCCTTGTGGACAAAAAGGCCAATGACATTCTGGGGTGCATTAAAAAGAGTGTGGCCAGCAGGTCGAGGGAGGTGATCCTCCCCCTCTACTCTGCCCTGGTAAGACCTCATCTGGAATACTGTGTCCAGTTCTGGGCTCCCCAGTACAAAAAAGATAGGGATCGCTTGGAAAGAGTCCAGCAGAGGGCCACAAAGATGGTGAAGGGCCTGGAGCATCTGCCCTATGAAGAAAGGCTAAGTGAGCTGGGTCTGTTTAGCCTTGAGAAAAGAAGACTGAGAGGGGACCTGATCCAGGTCTATAAATATTTAAGGTGTGGGTGGCAAAGTGGCAAGGCCAGGCTCTTTTCATCAGTGTGTGAAGACAAGACAAGGGGAAATGGGCAGAAACTGGAACATGGGAAGTTCTGCACGAATGTGCGCAAGAACTTCCTTACGGTGAGAGTGACGGAGCACTGGAACAGGCTGCCCAGGGGGATTGTGGAGTCTCCTTATCTGGAGATATTCAAGAACTACCTGTGAGACCTGGTGTAGGGAACCTGCTTTGGCAGGGGATTGGACTTGATGATCTCTGGAGGTCCCTTCCAACCCCTACAATTCTGTGATTGTGTGTGATTCTCTGATGGTGGGACTTGCACACTGGGAGCAAAGAGGGCTAAGCTTTTCACTCAAAGAGACATAATTTTGTTCACCCTCAGAGTTTGTTGCTTTTTTGTTGTTGTTTGTTCCTTTTTTTCCTTTAGAAAAGCTATCTAAGATATTCAGTGTGACAATTCTTATTTATCTGTCACTGAATGTCATTGCTTTTCAGTGCTATAACACAGTGAATCAATATCTGAGGCTTTTAACTTGGCTTTAAATTTCATTTATAAATGTTGATTTGGAAAATGGTTTCTATTAGCCAGGATCTTCATTTATTTATTTATTTAATAAAACTGTAAGGCTGTGAACAAAAATGCATTTCTGTTCCAAATGTTCCTCAGGGAAAAGCTGTTTTTCATTTCTTTCAGCTAGTACGCAGTTACTGGTATAAAGTGCAGACGATTTTACTGATACATTTCTGCTGTGATCATGATACTTTTTTCCCAGTAGTATCCCTTGGCAGAAGTTTATTACTGGGCTTGGTAATCAGTCGTGTTAGAGCGTGTCTGTAATATGTTTGTCCTATTCCTTCAGCACCGGTGGCACCTGAGATTACCTCCATAGAATATTACAACCACCTTTTGTACGTCACCTGGACCTACGGAGGAGATGGTACTGACCTCTCTCATTCCAGGATGCTGCATTGGATGGTCATTGCGGAAGGAAAGAAAAAAATCAAGAAGAGTGTAAGTATGACCAAGGAAGGTGTCATTCTCTTTGTGTTCTTTTGCTCAGTTTATGATTTTCTATTGCAATGTTTGAGCATGTTGCTTAATCGATTAAAGTTATTTCTGTGTGAGCACTTCTGAACACTCAGCTGTCAAAACAGGCAGTGGGCAGAATGCTTCCATTGCAATCCAACAGGAAAGTTTGCTAATTTAGGTGAGAATTTAGGAATAGCTTATTGATCTTCTAAACTGCAGCTAGTAGAAACTGAAGAGTATTTTTCAGTTAACAGAAATACTGCTTTCAATTTCTGGTCAGTAAAAAGCTACGTGACACTACTGTATGCTTTTTCTTTAAGTCATCCATACCAGGTGCTATCAATCACTTCCCATTTGAACACACATACCAAGAACTAATTGGAAGAGGATTTTACCCAGAATCTCTTCATCTGTTAAAAAACTTGCCAGATGTTACCATGGATTCTTGTCACATTCTCCTCAACTATTTGAGCTAATTCAAAAATCAGTTAGAAAAAGAACTCTGCATTTTCCAATTATGGAATAAAGCCACACTTCACTGGGGTATCAAGATGCATGTTTAACCTGAAGCACAAGAGCAGCCCCTGGACAAACAGCAAGAAGTATTTAAAACTGCAGTAGAGCACTGCTGCACAGGAGCACATACTGCCAGCATTGTAGCTTCTTGCAGCCTGTGACCTTCAGCACCGCTATTGATGTTTTGATCATTTACAGGTAGAAAGTGGCTGCTCTTTTTCAAATGAAAGGTTTTCTCCAGCTGAAGATTCACCAGATGCTGAATTGGAAGTGGATTTTCAGGATAAGTGCAAATTCGTCAGCAATTTTTTTTTACTTTAATTTATACGGAGCATTATAGAATTCATTGGTTTCCTAATGGCTGCAAGAGTGAACCCATCTGGAGCTTGTTGCACCATGAATCTAATTATGCGATTAGTGGAGCTCTTCAAAAACATGACGTTTATAAGCAGTAGGAACTTCTAATATTTGGATCTTTGTTTCAAACAGAAAAAGAAAACCCCACTTTCTCCAACCTCCCCTCCCCACCCTCCCCCCACATAATTTATTCTAACCATTGAATTTGAAAAAACGTTGCTGAAATTTCCCTCCCTTTCTTTCCTTCCACAAGTTGCATTCTCATAATACAGTTATTCTTTCAGGAAGAATTCTGATTTCTATGCAACAGTTTCAGATAAACCATATTTGAATACAGAATTATTAGATTTAATAAATATAAAATGAGCACTGAATACAAAATTAAATGGGGGAAGAAAAACATGGAATGTGTAATTTCTCCATTAAACAGAGTATCTACAGCACAGAGTACATGCAAATGAAACTTCAAAGCCATCTTATGGGATATTTTTCTTTGTGCTATTTTCAGAACAAGAGTACCCAGCAAATACTCTTAAGGGAATACCTAGAATAAGCTCTTGATGAATGAATTTTATGGTACTGCTTATATTTCTAAATACAGATGCATCATGCTTTCAGGCTTAGGGGTGTACTTTTTCTGCTAAGCTGTGTTAGTCTCTTTCAGAAACAGTTTCCTTTGAAAATGATACTACACGATTTGTTATGGTAAAGATTGTTAATGTGAATGCTTTTCTTGTGGGATTATTAAAATTAATAGATAATATAATCAGGTACTGATGACTTCTTCCTGTTCTTTGTATATTTCTAAAGATTCTGGAGAAGTTTGTCAGTCTTTAGATAAGTGGACAAACCAATGTTAGTCACTGTTAGTCTGCATTCAGAACTTTTCATCTTTCTTGGATATGAAAACTTCAGCTGAAAATTTAGTGTTTGTGGAAAGCAGCATGAGATTCCTGAGTGCACCATTATTAATTAGTCTACAAATCCTCTGAAAATGGCCTGTTGCATGTCTGAGTCCTGTGTCCTTCTCTGCAGCCCTGGAGAAATGAGGAGCTTACTTGCTAACACAATAATAGGAAGAAGTTATTCATGGTCTGTTAAACCTTAGCTTGGATTTGGATCATATCTTGTTTCAAATCTGTAGGTGACTCCCACCAGTACTGGGTAATGTAAGAAGTCTAGAGTGTGCAGAACAAATTTGCTGTGATGTACACAGCTTTCTTTGTAGTACATTAAGCATCCAGATTAATTTTAGAAGAAGAATATCTGGTTTGGGTTATACTTAAGAATTGTTGTCTTTAATTATTGTAGGTAACACGCAATGTGATGACTGCAGTGTTGAGCTTGCCTCCGGGGGACATTTACAACCTTTCAGTAACTGCTTGTACTGAAAGAGGCAGCAATACTTCCCTGCCCCAGCTTGTGAAATTGGGTAAGAAATGTGTGCTTGTTTGCAAGTTGTGAACCCACTCCTTCACTCATTAAAATGCAGAATTTGCTCTGTCAGCAGATTCATTATCTTCCTCGTTTCAGAGTCATGTACCTGTGATTTCTCCTGGAAAGCTGTAATTTTTGTTTCTCCTTGCTGTGAAGATTGTCCCATTCACATATGTGACACTATTCCCTAAATAGTATTACTCCCTAGGAGCAGGAATAGCAGTATCTAACTGTAAATGGAAGTAGAGGAGTATAAAGTGCTCACTGCCTTCCTGTGAGTACAACTCTACTCCACGTTTATTTGACTTGAGCACAAGTTTTGGGAACAGAGATTCAAACTTCCCAGCTGAAATTTTCAGTACAGAGAAAATCTTGGTTTTGCCTGTTTCTCTGCATTCTGCCACCTGGTATGATTTCATAGGACCATAGAATGGCTTGGGTTGGAATAGACCTCAAGGATCATGAAGCTCCAACCACTCTGCTGCAAGCAGGGCCACCAACCTCCATATCTAATACTAAACCAGGCTTCCCAGGGCCCCATCCAACCTGGCTTTGAATACCTCCAGGGATGGGGGATCCCTTCACATTTCTTCCCTCCCTCAACTTCTCCACCACCAATATCCATCTTTAAGTACAGATCAGTGAGAGTGTTCTTTACCAAAAAAAATCAAATTCATGGCTGAGGAACGCTGCATCTTTCTAAAAGAAATTTGTGTAACCTACGCAAAGAAACAAACAAACAACAAATGATGTCTTCCTTTAACTCTGAAGAAAACTGAACAATTTATTGCTGTGCCTCAAGAGATTTCACTTCACTTTTGCATGCACGTGGAATTGTTGAGCCCTTGGTGCCTAAGGCTGTGAAATGTTGAAGCATGCCTAACTGCTTTTACGGGCATTAACTTCACTGCGAAGGTGGGTAAGAAGAGCTGGTAATTTCAAACTGGATTATCTTCTCTATACACATAATATATATTTTCTGAGTGACAATGAAAGGAGTGATATTAAAGGTTTTCATAATTTATAATGAATTAGAGATCTTTTAGCAGTCATTGCCTACTTGTCCTTTTCTATAGCTCTATTTTACCCAAGTCCCTAAAATGGCACGGGGGTAAGCAGTACAGTCGCAAGAATCTAAGTACCTTCCAGGTCTTCTAATCAAAGGAAATATTTGAAACAAATTCCATGAATTTTCCCTTCTTTATGCAAGTCTTATCTTCTGTTCTACCCAACACTGTGTATCTGTGCATACAGTTAAGCATGTAAATTCCCAGCAGAGGGAAGTATATACCCCTGCTACTACTATCCAAATATTTAGGAATATTTCAAAATATCAGCTAGCTTTATCTCCCTTGAAGGTCTATAAATGCCATGTGTTATTAATGTTACACCCCCTGCATCCTAGCTGTGTCTTCCTGTTTTTCCTTATAGACAGGGAAAACAGGAATTGGCAGGGGTAAGCAGACTCTTATTGAACTCTTCTGGTTATTTTGTTCTTGCTCTTTCATTGTCAACAAAAAGAAAGCAGAAACAATTCAGTTTTGATAAATTGCCTCTAGACTTCTTTGTGGTTGTTTGCTTCCTCTATCCCATTTGCACTTTGAATGGGCAATAGTAAGGGCATTTTACGAGAGGTTCTCCTTCTCTCTTTTTCTGAGGGAGCATTGGGAGTTGTAATTAGCAGTACTGGGAACTGATTCTAAGTGATAGACAACTCAGCACTTGGCAGTCACTTAAGTACTCCTGCCAAATGTTCTTCCCTCCATAATGTTTGCTTCATTCTGGCAACTTTCCACTTGCAGAAAAATCAAGACATTTGCTGGAGGCAAAAGGAGGATTTGCTTGGGATGATGCCAAAATGTAAAACTCATATTTTCACTGAGACTATTTTTTACCTGGAGTGAGGGATGGAATGTATTTCTAAATCCAGGAGCAGATACACTGGTGTAACTAAAAGAGAGAGATGCTTTCTGATGTCCTCCTGGGACAATGTTTATGCTACAGACCCCATGACAAAGAAGAAGTCTTGTGAAAGTGGCTCAGTTCCTGCCCTGCTCTCTTCAACTCTTTCCTCATTGCCAGTGTACTCCTAGCAGCCTCAAACCATGCTGATCTGATTGTCTGGGGAACTGGTACTTCTTCCAAATTTGTAACCATCTGAGCAATTTCTTTGTGCTGGATTTTTTGTGATGAAACTTACACATCACATACAGGTTTCTATGACAGCATCCTATGCAATGAGAATAATGAATTATTTGTAAGAGGAAGAGATGAGAACAAGTTGTTGTTGTACCTGGTTAGTCAGGATTGCTTTTCTCTGCCCTTCAGGATACCCTTCCCATGCTCCCAATGCTCCTGGAATCTCAGGCAGGCCTTACACTAAGGGCTGGCCTCCATGGGAGGCATGGCATTTTTAATCATTGAAAGCCCACGTTAATCAATCACCATGTTTCTGTCCCCAGAGGGTTTCCAGGGCTTTATGTCTTAAGCAGAACTTTTCCCTTCTGACATTTGATCTTCCTCCTCCTCATACTTTGTTCTGTCTCCACTCATTTCTAAAGTAACCTTAATTTTTAAATCATTCTATTCCTCCTTTCTACCCATGCTGCAAGATATGTGTAATACAGCTTCAAGAACAATAAAATGAGATCTTGGTGACTCAGTGGATAGCTGAGGGAAACAGTAACTTCAGTGGGCAGTGTTCGTGCTATGCTCCCACACTCCTGTACGCTTTGGGAACATAGTGGAAGGACAGGGGTTACAGTTTTAAACTATAAGAGGGTAGGTTTAGTTTAGATATAAGGAAGAAGTTCTTACTCAGAGGGCGATGAGGCAGTGGCACAGCTGCCCAGTGAAGCTGTGGATGCCCCATCGCTGGAGGGTCTCAAGGCCAGGCTGGATGGGGCCCTGGGCAGCCTGAGCTGCTGAGGGCAGCCCTGTCCATGGCAGGGGGTTGGAACTGATTGGGCCTTGAGGTCCCTTCCAACCCAAGCTGTTCTGTGATTCTGTGATCCCCATGCCACCCAACAGTCTGCTATCACTAGTCTGTTGCCCTCAGGATGGCAACAGTCCTCTTATTGTAGGGTTCATCTTGTCATGTGAGAAGCTCAGTGCCTTGTCTATGTTAGTCTGTTACAGCACAACAGCAACAAGTACAAAAACAATAAATTAAAAACCTCTGAGATCTGGACCTCTACATTCAATGAGAGAAAACTCCTGGAACTAACTGAAATGAGTGAAGATCCAATTGCCCTTATGTATTAACCTGTAACAAAAAAGACAGACTAGAAGATATATTTGAACTGCCAAATGACTAAATATTTCCTCTGGTGCAATTAAGTGAACCTAGACAGAGCTCGCTTTAGGGAGGCTGCTTCATTATCATCTCCTGGGTCAGGCCTTGCAAAGCAAACATTTATCAGTGCAAATGTGTTGCTAGCAGGTGGGCAGACATTTTCTCCTGAAAGAGTTTCTGTTAGCATTTTTCTATTAATACAATATGCTGATTACCATAGAAGAGTCTGTGAAAAAGGAAGTGACTATCCAACTGCCCAAATAGAGAACGTTTTAAATAAATAAATAAATAAAAGAAGACACTTCATAGCCTTCCCATTTTGCATCGGTTGCTTATCATCGTGAGGGACGGTGCTTTTTGCTGGCAGACTGTCTGAAGGAAATGAATGATAGAAAGGCATCAGGCATTGCATTTCTTTTTATGTGATGCTTCCTTTTCTTGTTTGTACGAAGACTTCAAGATAAGCTCAATAAAAGGAGATTTTCTTTTAACTAGAACCAGCACCTCCAAAGTCACTGTTTGCTGTCAACAAGACTCAGACCTCTGTCACTCTGCTGTGGGTGGAAGAAGGAGTGGCTGATTTCTTTGAAGTCTACTGCCAGCAGGCTGGATCCAATCAAGAAATTAAAGTCCAGGTATGTGAACTACTCTTTGCTTTTTACTTTTCATTTCTAATGCTGTGACTGGGGCTGTCATCTTTCAGGTTTTACTGTCTGCTGTCTAGCAGTTGTCTGTAAGGTGCAGGGTTTGGGTTTTCAACAAAATGTGATCAGGTGGTTGAGAATTAGAACCTTTAGAGCTGAGCTGCTAAAGCGTTTGAAATGCTAAAATATTTTGATGTTTTGCAGTGTTAAGGCTGGCTTCTCTTACTGATGAGATTGTTTTTGGTTAAATAGAAGCTCTGTTCATCCATGACACCAGCAGTATCAGCCCTTGCCTAGTCATGAAATGGACTCCATTATACTCTGCAAGACATGAAAAGCCACAAAACTAAGGGAATGTCAATGGGCAGAAATGGGATAATTTTCAGGTAGCTTGATTAGAAATGGGGAAAGTAGGCATATTCAAATGCTGCAGGACTGAACTCTTTTATACAGCATCTAATTATTACTGACTTACTCTTCTGGTTTCGAGGACTGTTAACTGAAGTTAAGTATGACCATAAGTTCTATTCAGGTTTCCTTTATGGGCAAATGTTGCTGCTTCTCAAGCATTTTTTTTTTCTTGGGGCTTTTCCTTCCAGGTTCAACTTCACATAATAATCTTTTGTTTCCTTCTGTCCATGATGACACGTGTGCTCTGTGGACACCTGGGTGTTTAGATTGGTAAAGCTGTTCTGTGAAATGGAGGTGCAGTAGTAGTTCTGATTTCTTGCTATTCAACATTGTGCAACGTATGAGGATTACTTTGTGGTTTAACTGACGGCTTAGTGAATCACTGTGATTGCGTGCTATGAAATACCGTTCTGTCATCTGGACTTTCCCATAATGGGAAATCACTCAGGAAAAAAAATAATAATAATAAACTACGTGGACCAGTGATTATCCTGAAAAAGATATACACACTCTTTAACTCAGTCTGTGAAAAATTTAATACTTTAAGAAAGGCACTGACTAAAGGAGAAAATGTTCAAATGCACTTGAATCTTTTGGATAGTTTGGACTGCAATTTTAGATTCCCGTTCTTTTCACAGTGAATAGACAGAGATCGTGAAGTCATTATCTACTTAGCAGAGATTCAAAATAATGATGTGATTAGACAAGAAAGGTGCCACAGGATTTGCGGGTTCAGTGCTAAGCAGTTATGTTTTAAGAACATCAGGAAAAGTCTGCTCCATTTGGCAGGAACTTCAGTGGTTTCTCATTTGGTGACATGAACATCTGGCAGCGGGAAATGCACAGAGATTAGCAGCTCACTTCTCATTAGATTCATCACTGTCTTTTCTGTTTCTATGACAAAAGGGAAGGACTCCTTTTTAAACCTTAAAAACAGATGCTTTCTTGTTAGACCAGTGAAAAGCCTTTATTTGTGATTTTCCATGCTAATTACATAAATACTTTTGTCACTTTCCTCCATTTTTAAACTAGCAACAGATTTCTGTGTTTGAACATCTTGGGTTTTGTTTGACTTATTTAATTTTTTCCAGAAGGGAAAATGGAAAAAAAAGCATCATACCGAGTCCAAATCATGGCCCCTCCTTTCAGCTGAGGGAATACAACTCTCTGCCCTTAAATTCACGCACATGTGATTTCATCTGTGTGGCATAAATCAAAATTGCACTGCAGCAGGAACTCTTTCTCATACACAAAGAACCCCTGGCTGGTAATGGGCCACTGAAAATATCCGGTGCTTGCTACATTGTACTCTGTGTGGAGTGAGTTTGTTCATTAAAATTCATTAAACACTGTCTCAGTTTTCTGTTATTGCATCTGCAACCCACCCTTAGCTCTCAGTACTTATTCTCAGTGAGAGTAAGTATGGTTTTAAGAACCATAAAGACCTCTATCTTTAAATCAATCCATGCGTAGTATTTGTTTTGTTTTTCTAGACCAGCATTTATAAAACCAGGGACATAGAAATTAAAACACTGTATAAAGTTATTATGTAAAAAATAACTGTTTTCCTCCTACTTGTGCTGCTTATTAACCAGAGCTCAAGAGCTTCTGTCTCTGGGAATGTTCCAGGGGATGCAGCACTTTCTCCACTACAAGTGTGCCTGGTCAAACCACTGCAAAGTACTCTCCTGCCCAGCTCAAAGCATTCTGAGCTCCCTGTGGTTCTCTGGGCTGTTCCTACTGCTGCTTTCACCCCTGCTGCTCTCCCCTTTTCTGCCAGACTAGGTACCTGTGTTTGAGAGCAGGCCTTCGTTACTGTCCCTAGGTTTCAAAGCACTGCTTTGATCACCAAATATAACTTGATAATTAAAAATAATCATGAGAGAGCAGAGCAGCAATTTGTGTTCTTGCATTTATGGGAGACACAAACTACTGTGTCTTTTTCTCCATGTCTTTAGGAACCTGTCACTGTCTCTTCACATGTAGTGACTATTTCCAGCCTAACTCCTGCCACCTCCTACAACTGCAGCGTGACCACCTTCAGCCACAATAGCCCCAGTGTTCCCACTTTCATTGCGGTTTCCACCATGGGTAAGCAACACTTCCCTTTCTTCTTTTTCCTCCAGATGCAGCATGTGTTTCTTCTTGCTTTCTAAAGCTGCTCTCAGCAGTGCTGGAAACCATGTATTGTTTTTGTCATGGAAGAGATGCCAGATGAAGTTGGGATGGGGAAGTAACTTTTTAAAGCTTTTATTAAAACCTTGATGGGGTTTTGACTTGGTCAGGTACAAACTAGTTGCTCAGTTCTCTACAGGCTTTTAGAACTTAGAGACCTGGTTTGTAGTCTCAAGACTGAACATCAGTGCATTGCCTGATGACATTTATGGAGAAAAAAGGTCTCCTCAGCCAATCCCAAATGAAACAAGAAAAATCACACTGATGAGCTGCTAAGAAGAAATATTTCTTTCTGTTTTCAATGAGGAAGTGTAGACAGAGTGAGAGCAGAAAGTATGGGGTGTCCTGAGCCATCACATGCCAGAGGGATAACTCCCACTGGAGGCTATCTGGGAGTGTCATCAAGTCTAGCATTGTACTGGCTCTAAAGAAAGAAAGTCAATGTTGGCTTGCCCAAAACAATGGACTTTTATTTGAAGTCTGCCATTCATAATGATCAATGTGATCACTGCTTGGTTAGCATCAGTCGTAGATTTAGACATGTGTCCTATACATCATACACTACTCCATCATGGAGTTAAATGCCTGAAATTTAGCTTAATGACATTTAGCTCTTTGATTTCTATTCCAAACATGCTTCTCTAGACTGTTGTTGATGTAAAGTTATTTTGAGCAAGTAGAGCAGGCAAGTTTTCTTATGTAATGAGCAGAATAGGTTATCTGTTCTTATGCTAGTAAAACTGATAAGCATAATATGGAACAAAAATAAATCAAGATTTTGTTATTGAGAGTTGTTTTGAGCTCTTAGTTAAAATAGAACATACTGTTAAAATTTATTTGCCATTGTCATTCAATCTAGCTCAACCCAGTATATTCTCAGAGCCTTTGCCTGTTATTTTTCTATTGGATCAGAGAAGGTATTGACTGTTGCTGAAGAACACCTTCAGAGTTGGAGCTGTACTTTGGAGACATAGAAAGAGAAGAATATCTATATTTTGCATTTCCTTCTCCATTTTTCTCTTGTATTAAGTATGTCAGTTAAGGAAAAAGAAATAAAAATATCAGAACACAAAATGCCACAGTGAAGTCATTTCCCCATGGAAATGTTGTAAAAGCAGTAGTGGTAGATTTTTCTCTCTGTAAAACTCTAGGCTGAACAGTTCATAAATATAACACTGTGGGTGGGGGTGAGGGAACTTAGTTCTTCTGAATCAAATAACCAAGATCCCCTTGTTTGTATATACAGTCACTGAGATGAATCCCAACATAGTGGTAATCTCTGTGTTAGCCATTCTAAGTATCCTTCTCATTGGACTGCTGCTGGTGACCCTTGTTGTGCTTAGGAGGAAACATCTACAAATGGCCAGGTGAGTCCAGATTTATGTTAATTCCAAAATTATCAGAATGCAACAAACGCATTATGCCAGTATTTATAGCTTGAGATGTTTGTAAGCTTGGGTAATGCTTGAGGAGCTTGCAGTTCCTTCAGAAAATTGGTCTCTTGCTGATGTTTAGAAATATCATGTCTTCTATTTACTTTCATTCTGGACCTGAGCTATCACCCTGAACATTTGTCTCATTTTAACTTTGCTGAATTGGATAAATAAGAAGGGCAGTTACTTAATACAGAGGGGTTGTGTCAGGAACTTAAAGGATAATTAAGGTTTGAGGCACCTTGGCATGATCAGGACATCAAAATGATCTGCAGATCTCTCATTTGGTTTTGAATGGGGGATTTCTGTATCAATAGATAAAATGGTTATGCCATGGTTAGTTCATCAGGTCCAGGATTCTGCATTTCAGGAGCAATTCAAGGCCTCAACCCTGTCAGCCAAACCACCAGGATGAGGAAGGGTGCACCCAGGGCCTTAGCAGTCTGTCCCTAGAACATTTGACAGCCTACATCCAACTCCTCATCTTCATCTGTCCAAATTCTGCATTCATATGGGATTCCATCCTATGGGAACAGCAGCACAGGACAAAGAAGATGTTCTTACCTAGATCATCTCATTCCATGCAGTCAGAATGCATAAACCAAGACCCACAAACCCAGGAAAGTCCTTCTGTTCACCTATAGCATTAATTATTCTCATTTGTTCTATTGTACAAATAAGGGAAAAAATTATCTTGCACAAATGAAACTTTTTTACAGAACCTGTTCCTTCAGATATCTGCACCAATCATTTGTACTTGACATTCAGTTTTTCCTTGGATATCTCACCTGTAAGAGTTCAGCTTTGTGTAAGTTACATTACAGAGCAGGAGAACAGTGGAGAATAGTCCAAACACCCTTTATGTGGCTTATCTGATGGGTCTGGAAGGTTCCTGGAGTCTTCATCCTTTTCTGATCTATGCTGTATACCTTATATTAATATATTCTCCTTGCAAACTGTAATTGTTTCATATAAAAGCCTTGTGTATAAAACCTTGGATGACTTTATTACCTAGCAAACTGAGTTTTATGTATCTTGTCTTGGCTATATATTCCATGCAACAGACAACCACATCACATACATTTTTCAGGGTATTTCTTTCAGGGGATACTATGTGGTTGGTTTTGTTTATATGTGACTTGTTCTGGGAAAATACCATCTAAATTAATTTTCTTCTCTATTGAATTGCTGTGCAGGCAGCCTAAAGCTGTTTCTTGTTCTCTTCAACACTGCTTCTAGCCATAGAAGATAAAAAACCCAAGAGGAAATTAAAAAGTAAATCCAGTGAAGCTGCAAGCTCTTGTTTGTTTAAATCAAGGAAGGAAAATTAGTCAAGTCAGTTTATCATTTGCAGCAGTAAATAATGAACTCGTGATAAATTCACTGTTCCTCAGGAAATTTCATCTTATTCACATTTGTTTTCTGAACTCAGAATTACCATGCTTTTGTCAAATGGAGACAAAATATACATCTTTTCCTTAAAGGAATTGGGACTGGGAATATTTAGTATAGAAAGGTAAATCTTTTTGTGCATTTACTGAGGCCACCAAGGGGTTTCAGTGCCATTCTTTAGAAATCCCAGTTCTGAATAGATAAGGCTTATTTGAGCTTTCTATTAGCAGTGTTTTTTTAGGTTTTCGAAAGATTATTAGAAAGCCTAATCTCAGGTTAGTGGTTTTGAAGGACTATATTGAGGGATTTCGGTTTTTGTTTATCATGCATTATCTCAGACTTAATAACAAATCTTATGTGCACTTAGCACATCTCAGAAACCTCTGGTGTACTCTCTTGAATCAGCATCACTGCAAGCATTGTAAATCCTAAGATCGTAACTTTGCACTCAATCATCTTCCTAAAACAGGGAGTGTGGGGCTGGAACCTTTGTCAATTTTGCATCATTAGAGAGAGATGGAAAGCTACCATATAACTGGTGAGTGTTTAAAAAGAAAACTTTTAATTATGTTTCTCCCCATCTCTGCTTTATTGGCAAATATGGCCTTTAAATTTTAAATGCTTTATTTTCTTTTTTTAATGTGATTCCTGTCCCTATTTGTGATAAAATTACTATTTCTGTTGCTTCAGGATTTTATTTCTTGAACGATGACTCAAGACTGTGTGTACTGTCACCTCATATTTTTAGTATGGTATGATGCATAACAAATCAACAAAGTTGCATAGATTTTGAAGTTTTATTGCAGAGATATAAATATATTTTATATTAAAGACTTATTTCCTAAAGTAACACAAGTGTAGAAACTTGATCTATAATTCCATCAGCACTTCCACTCTTCAGGATTAAGCCAGCATGTAGATGATCCATCAACAACCATTTTCACAAAATCCTGTTAGTTATTTTTCCTTGCAATGAAAAGTGAAAGTCAGCTCAGTATTCACCGTAAATTTGTATTCAGCACCGTTGAAGTGACTGGAAGAAAGACTGATTTTTTCTTGCCTAGAAAATCACCTACAAGAGTTGTAGGCACTGACTATGGACTCCAAACCATCACTGACATTATCAGCTGAGGAGAAGTATTTGTATAAAGGTAGTCAGTAGAATTAGCTTTTACAGAAGCAAAAGGGCTCTAAGGCCTATCTCACTGGTACCAGTATGGCCATTCTTATTCCTAATTGATTATCATATAGGTGTAAATGACTGATCTAGGGTTTACTGTCCTATTATCAATCTCCACAAAAAGACCTGTGTTTTTCTAGTCAAATCCAAACACAGACATCTAGAAACACAGTTATCAGCCCCCTACTGCCCCATTCTGGTATATGGGAGGAACCTTGGTTTAATGCTCATGGTCAGCTTTGTTGACAGCTAAGAAGCTGGAAAGCAATGTGCTGGGAACTTCTTCCATGATCTCATGGGACCCAGCCTGCCCAGCAATGACAGAATTAAATGAGTTGACACTGCACCACAACAAGCCTTTTGCTAATAAGCGTGCAAACTGAACTAACAAGCCCAGCAAATCCTGTCAATATCTTACTGTGCTGCTAATTAACTGGATATTAAACAAGCTTCACTTGCTTGGTTTAGCTTTAATAGCAGCCAGCTGTATGCAGTAGAAGCTAATCTCTCTTTCAGCTTCTCTTTCTTGACTGTATTAATGGCAATGAAGGCAGAAGATCAAACACTCATGTTAATTAAATATCCAAGCTTGAATCAAATGATTAAACTAGAGACGGATGTTATTAAAACCATAAAAGGCTTTTTTTTTTTTTTTTTCTTTTTTTTTTTTCTTTTTTTTTTTTTATGGGCAAGGAAATTAATTAATAGGTTTGGATGTGGAAGTGAAGGAGCTTCTTACTTGATTTTGTTTATGTGTATTTATGTGCATAGATATTTATTTATATAAACATTAATTTTGTTATGAAAACATCAATTTTAGAAAACATTCCTGCTTAATACTTTTACAAATGTTTAGTAATTGAAGTCAGTGTGCCCTAATCATACAGTCGTGACTTCTCTGAGGATTAGTGAAGACTTCTTGTTCTGTGTGCCTCTCTTGTCTACTCAACATCAGATTCACTGTCCATCCAGGCAGCCAAATGGGAACTATGGTCCCACAGACAGGTACAATGATTAAGAAACTAACTTTGCTAGCTGTTGTTGCAAGGACCTAGTAAGAGTGCTATGGGCATATCCACTGAATCCTAAGAAAAAGGCAACTCAGCATAGTTTTCAGGATTTGATCAATCTCCTCTATTAAATAAAAATCAAAATTCACTACATCTCAGTAGTAAGTGAAAAACTATATGATTCCAGGAAACCAATATTTTGTTTATTGGACAGTTATGTGATGTATGTATTGGACAATTATGTAATTTTCATACATTGGAGAAAGTCAATTGTTTTAAAGTTCGGAGTTCCTAAATCTGTATTGTAAACAGCACAAGAACATAGGCAAGCATACTAACCTGTGATATAATCAAGTGTAGAAACTGCTCATGGTGATTTGGCAATGGAACAAGACACAAGCTTAAATAATTCCTTCTGCCTCAGCAGACAAGAGGAATAAAAGCTCTAGAAATCCTCAGTGGGATATCCCTGAGGAAAGAGGAGTATTTTAGCAACATAATATCTTTTTCCTTAGCCTAATGAAAAGCTCTCTGTCTCACCAACACTGTGCTTGTGGTCAATTTAATCCTTAGTCCATTTTCATACAAGCAGATAGGCAGTAAAAAGCTGATCCTACAACTACTATAGTATGTTATTAACCAGAAAGCTGAAGTGCTGTGCTGGCTTTGCTGTTGCTGTCCCCAAAGTACAAAAGAGGAATAACACAGTCACTGGCTTTGTTATCCATTTCCAGGAGGAAATGCTGGCTGGCTGTCCAGCAGAGGAGCTGGCAGAGGAGAGGCCTCTTCAAGCTCCCTGTAGAGCTTGTGCCGCTGGCCCACACAATCCCTATCAACATCTGCGGAAGGTGCTCAGCATAAATTGCACTGCCCATTCTACTCCGCAGTAAAACTCTTTGAAATGTAACTTAGACTTATCAGTGTGAAGGTAGTTTTCAGTTCTGGGCTGGAAGGTTATTGTAGTTGATTTGCTTTTCAGGGAAAGTACAGTATCTACCTATGTCATAAGAGCCAGAATTACTGGAAAAAGATATTCCATTTTGTGGTTTCTCTTCAGAACAGTTGTGGAAGCATGCCATTACCTTTAGGACACTGAATTTTCTGTTGGGAAAAGCAAAACAAAACAAAACAAAAACACAGTATCACAGTATCACAGTATTGTGCGAGTTGGAAGGGACCTTAGAGATCATCGAGTCCAACTCCCGGGATTTGAGCCCTCTGTGTAGCAGAGCGGCACTTCTACCCCCTGCTCCACAGGGGGGATTCGAACCCGGGCCCTCTGGTGTTGCAAGCGGCAATTCTACCGCTGCACCACCGGGGCACACAAAACAGTCAAAAGAAAACAACAAAGAGGGTGTATTTGGCCATAAGTCCTACTCCTGGGGCAATTTTTTGTTGAAATTTGGGCTTTCCACTGTTGCGAAGTACTTACGTTCCACTCAGTGCAGAAATTTAGTACTATTTTGTACTCAAGTTTCCATTAGCTGCAATGAAACCATGACCAGGAGAAACAGAAATGATATTTTCATAAAAGTTAAGAGAGAACTGAAAGTACTTAAAGATAGGACACTGCAAAATATTATGTGAATGTTTCCAGAAATCTGACTCAGTTGAGGGTACTAGGAGATACTGGAAGGATCTGAATTTAACTCTGATACAGATGTTCCTATTGATACCCATATGATCGCTTGCAGGAACATAGACATATGTGGTAAAAGCAAACAATGTCTGTTCTGAAATAGCTCCAAACATCAGGAAACAGATTTAGCACCACTTAAGTAAAGGGTGAAAACTGTAGATGAAACTCTCAAACTCTTCACTCTGAAAATCTTTCAGTTTATCAATTAGTATTCATTTGGAATCACAGGCCTCAATCAATACCATAAAACACATCTATTCTGATCAAATAGAATTTCATATTGGATGGCTGAAAATCATATACAGAGTGGAGAAAAAACTCTATGGATGCTAATAATATTCTCATGAGGTTAGTAAGAAGAAGCCTTTATGGATTTAGCTGAATTTTAGAATAGCATTTACTGATCTCCTGACTTCTGTTTGTCTTACTAACTCTCCTCACTTTTTCATCTTTATGTATGTTATTTATTAATGCTCACAGGCGTAGAAGTGTATTTGCTTTCCTAACTCTGCTACCCTCATGCCTTTGGACTGATTATCTTTTGGCATTTTATATTAATCCTTGGTAAGTGATTTACTTGTTTTTCCATATGCACTGTGTAAACAATGTTAATTTCTGTTATATGAAAAAGGTGTGATAATTTTGCTTTCAAATGGGTCTTGAAGCTTTTGAAGTTTTAATTTTCTTGTAATAGAACATGGATTGGAGAGGATGTGGGTATCAAAGTATTTGCTACCCTGCTTCATCTATTTTATGTCTGTTTATGCTCCAACCCATTTTTGCTATTAAAAAGCTAATTATATGGTGATAATCATATTCATTTCATTGCTGTCTCTTTGCAGTTTTTGCCATTTCATTATAAATCCTGGCTTTTTCTGTCCCAGTTATTCATCTGCTCATTGCCTGACATTGCCTTCTGCTGTTTTTCTTTTACTAAAATTGCTTCATAATGGCCCACCTCTGCTGAATGATGCCAAATTATTTGCTTTTAAAGTTGCAGTTTTGCTTTTGAAAACAACAATTCACTGAGAATCTATACCAACTATCATTCCCCAGGTGTAAAAATTGGGTCACTGTGTGCATGTCTGTGTGTGTGTGTGTATTCAGTAGTTTTGTCTATAAATAGTTTATAAAGGCTTTGTAAATTACTTTGTAAATATATATATATATATATATAGTTATCCAGGAAAGTCTCAGGGTCTATTTAGAAGCAGAGCTTTTTTATGATCCATTTACAAAGTACATAGAGAGAGAAGATTGACAATGATCTGAAAGTGCTCCACTTATATAGAATGAATGTATGTTCCTGATGGTCTGGAGTCCAAGGGATAGTGATGTACAAAAATTAAGACTTGCTTTTGACTAAACATTTTCTCATCGTGTTACCATACAGCACCAGTCCCCTGGTAGGCAGTCATAGAAATCTTTAGCATAGGGGTTTCTGAGAATGGTTTTCTTTGGGTCACATTTTCTCTGTAGGAGATTAAAAGGAGTCATCTCCCTCTTTGCCTGTTCTTTTTTAATATACATTATCGTTACCTCACCTCCCTAGATATGTATCTTTCTTGAGAAATTTCCCCTACAATCAAACTTCCCAGTTTGGTCTATTTTACTGCCTTTCAAGGAGCTGAAGTTGAATGAGATAAGATGTATTGTTCTCTCCGTATTTTAATCTGTAGGGTAAATGGAAGAAAAGATGCAACACCAGCTAATGTTTCAACTGTATTTATTTCATACTTACTTTGAATTAAAACATTCATGAATATTCAGGGAATAAATGCAGAGCTAAGAAACAAAGGCCTCTTGAGAGAATCAAAGCAGAAGAAATTGTTGTTGAGAAATGGATGTTGATCATTTGTTTTATTGCCTCTTGAAGCGTTCCTTAGAGAAGTGTTCTTAGAAAGTCCCATCATAGACAGCGCTTTGATATTTTTTTCTTTTGAAGTGAGCTGCGGTCTGCCCAACCTTAAAAGTTGTAACACAGTTACAGTGAACAGCAAATAAATGCATTAAGTAGTCCAGATAAATTAATGTTAGGACTTCTTTGGATAAAGAGATGTTACAAGATGTAGCTAAAGTGCTGCTCATTTATATACGAATGTCGTACTCATGAATGAGTACAAATGGGTGGTGGTATCTGTATAGATAGCATTGTAGATTGAACGGTGCTTTGCAATGTAAGCTACAGTGTTAGTGTGAGGTTGGTACTGTCATAGCTCTTCTTAACTCTGTAAGCAAAGCTTCATATCTGAATGGAAATGTTCCTTGACAAGTTAACAAAACTGCTGAAGTTGATGGCTCCTCTGAAAACTGAACATTTATTAGAATTTAATTTTGGAAATGAGATTTATATTTTTAAATTACTATTTCACTTCTAAACTTGAAGGGGTAGAAAAATATAAGTACTCCACTTTTTAGAATTTCCTTTTGTATTTCTTATTTGTTGTTTTGAAAATGAAAGTCTTCACCTTTAATTTGCCAATTGAAGCTGTGGTGCATGGTATCTAGAAATCATTTTACTATTGGAATTAAAATAAAAATGTATCATTATAATACAATTAGTAAATAGATATTTGATGACCAAGAATAATAATAAAAAAAAAAACAAACAAAAAAAAAAAAAAACAAACCACCATTAAAATTCCTTCTGAGTAAGTGAGAATCTACTTGTGCTCCCTGCTTTCTGTAAGAGGATTGATCATTGTTTTCAAACCACTATTGAAATTATTTTATGTTGCTGACTTGGTGTGTTTAATCTTGTTGGTTAATTAATTGTGGCAACAACATGAACACACATACGCAGATCCTCCAAAAATCACTTGATGGTGGTTAGTTTAATGTAGTTCCCAAGTCCATTTGTTATGGCTTATACCATTTAACTCATAAGCTTGCTTGCAATTGTCACTAGTGAGTTATATCCATTATAAATCATGAGAAGACATGACTGAAATAATTATCTCCAACTGTTAAAAATCAATTAAAATTGTCTAAGGTTTAAGCCTTAGTCCAGCTAAGTCAGTAGGATATTTGCCACTGTCTTCATTGATCATCATAAGCAGGTTATGAGATGGGTGAGAAATGGCATCAGAGTCCTTTCCTTTCTCCTTCACCCTTACTGACATTTGCAAGTGTTCTGTTTTTTCCCAACAGGCTCTTCTCATTAGCTTTCTCTCTCCCGTTGGCGTAATTTCCCAGTTCAGTAGAGCCAGAGTGGAGCAGCCTGGGGACACCTTGGTGCTCCAGCCCCTGCAATAACACTGACAGGAATTCAGCCAGGCTCAGGACTCAGCCCTGGCACAAGTCATTAACACTGTTGGGTCAGTATTTGCAGAGAAGATGCTTCTTCTGAAAATAAGGTGGTATTTTTCAGAGCCACAGAATGGAAAATACATCCCACTAGCATCAATGGAAATCTTGCAACTAGATTAAAAATGCCCAAGATATTATTGCCAACATTATCCTATTACATTGACCAGAAAGCATGCATTCTCAAACCAGTACTAAACTTGAATAAAGAATACATGGTAGTTTAACAAATGAAAAAGCACTACTTCTTCCTTTTTTTCAGGAGTAAAAATGGACTAAAGAAGAGAAAGCTGACCAAGTATGTAACTTCTTTGATATTTAATAAATAAATATTTTAAAAATCTCAGTAAACTAAATATCTGTTATTGGAATACACTGTATAGTGATATTGCAATTAGAGATATACAAAACTTCTTGCAAAACACACCCTAAGAGAGATGTCTGAAAGCAGAAAACAAACGGTAATCAGACAAAAGCAATTCTCCAAAGATAAATTGCAGTAAAACAGTTTCTCACTGATAGAAAATTAGTCACTGGGGAAATGATCAATTAGCCAACTTAGTTATTCCAATGGAGCTTATCCTTAGTTAAAAATGACAAATGATGAAAAACTGGAACACATTTGTTCCTGGTATTATTTCCCTCTTGACGTAAGGTTCTCATTACAGTTATAGCTAGAACATGGAGATCATTAATGTTAACAGATAAACAGGAGTAATTAAGTGGTGATGAAGCAGGTTCCTCTGGGCATATTGCCTCAAAGTAAATGAAAAGATTACTGTGTACATGCCTCAGTAGCTTGTAAATTAGAGCATGATAATTAGGTGAGGGAAGCTGTTTACCTGTATTCAGTTATTCAGAGTGTTAACCTAATTATTTCTCTATGTTCAGAGGTTGTGCTTGTACTAAAGATAAACCCTCCCCTAATGGAAAAGCGTGTAAAATGATGAGCATCACTAAATCAAAGCCAATTTATACCTGATGAAGCTCTGCATGCTTTTGTATAGGTGTATGCCACTTTTTTCAGTCTGTGTCTCTCCAGGAGGAGAATTCAATCACTGTAACAAATATATATAGCTCTCAAAGCCAGCAGAGAAAACAGCGGCATTGAGAATACTGTTCCAACATTTTTTTCCTGGACAAAGCCTACACATGAAATCTGTTTTTCTGTGTGAGGAAAGCTCAGATGAGTTGTAAAACTGTCATTTTGCCAGATATTTTGCTTCCGTGAAAACAACATTTTGCATGGCACACAAGGAGCTTAAATGAATTGGTGGCTGCCCTGGTGCCAGAAACACAGTGGGACAATACGAAGTTGGGCACTCCAACCCACATCAAACCCATCAGCACTAGCAGCACTTGTATATAGTGTTCTAGGGGGATATAGAAATGAAAGCTAATGCATTTTTTTTTTTTTTTAAATTTCTTAATTCTCTGTGTTTTTCTTTTTAAAGCCCCGTCCAGTTGGATGATTTTGATGGCTACATCAAGGATATGGCCAAAGATTCTGATTATAAATTTTCTCTGCAATTTGAGGTAAACTAGTAGGGACTGTCCTGTCGTAGCTGCCATACTTCAGCCAGCATTTTTCCAGATGTTAGGTCTGTGTGGTGTGTTCCTGTACTCTGCAGTGTGCAGTGTGTGCTGTTCTTAGGTGGGTCAGCTTCACATCATGTTCTACAGAATTTCAAGGCAGGACTCAGTACCATTAAGGAGTATATTTAGTAAGCTTATCTCACTGTCTTATCCTGTGCGATTCCAGACAATTGTCAAATCAATACACTTCCTTTAAATATAGGACATGCTGGCAGCCCAAATTACATTCAGGACTTTTACAACACCTTTAATTTGAGGAGCAGCATTGAAATGAGAAAGTGACATCAAAAATATCTTCAAGAGCAACCTTTAATAGTAATTGAAGTACACTATCTTAATTTACCTGCACTTAAGTCAGCTTAGAAATGCTAAACTAAAAAGCTGCACTATTTGAGATAACTTCTAAAGGCTTAAAAGGGAAGCAAGAAGACTTTCAGGGTTTTTCCACTGTTCTGGGTGGCTGGTATAACCTTGCTGCCAGTGAAAAGGCTTTTGATGTTTGGTGTAAGAACTGAAAGTAAAGTCTGAAAAAAATGTTCAAGTGTTCCCCTGAAAAAAAGACCAACAGCCACTTCAGGACCTAGAGAAAGCCCTTAAAGTGATGTGAAGGCTGCCACAGAAAGAATTTATCAACTCTGTTGATTTGACACTAGTTTGGTTAACTGCAGGCAGGTAGAGAAGAGCAGGCTGCAGGCACTCCCTCCAATAGCAGAAGTGCATTGGCAACATCGGTGTATAAAGTGTTTTATGAACATTTTCAGTCTTGTACAAACAGTAAGCATTCACTTCACAAAGATTCATTTTCAGAGTCTTGGTGAGCTTGACCTCTGCATTTTTATCTCTCTTAACTCAGGAGCTAAAACTGATTGGGCTTGACATACCTCACTTTGCTGCTGATCTTCCCATGAATCGCTGCAAAAATCGCTACACAAATATCCTACCATGTAAGTACCTGCACTGATAAAGTCCCTTGAGAGGGAAAGAAGATTGTTAACAGTAGGGAAATCAGGACAGATTTTCTGAATAATAAAAGTCTTTTCTAAAACATGTCTGTGGAAAGAAGCTGGCATTAGTTATTTTTTTTCTATTAGATACGAAGAGGTGTTTTTGGGGGATTTTTCTCAGGACTGGAGTTAGGAAGTGAAAAATACAATGTTGTTTCTACTGCCAAAAGGTGTTACTATATTTTCCTTATGGTTTTAATGAAACCTAATGGAGCCCAAAGGACTGACAGTCATAAGATGCATTTTGCTGAATCGTAGTGATGGTACACCCATGTAATATTTACTGAAGCAAGCATTGCTCTCTGTTGGTGAATATAGGATCATAGAATCCTGAGAGTTGGAAGGGACCTTTAGAAGTCATCTAGTCCAGCTCCCCTACAATGAACAGGGACATGCACAGCTAGATCAGATTGCCCAGGGCCTGATCCAGCCTGGCCTTGAATGTTTCTAGGGATGGGGCATCAACCATTTCTCTGGTCAACCTGTTCCAGTGCCTTACTACCCTCACTGCAAAATACTTCTTCCTTCTGTCCAATATAAATCTACCCTCTTTAAGCTTCAAGACATTTCCTCTTATAGGCATTCTTTTTTTTTTTTTTTTTTCTTTTAATAGATTTTTTTCAGCTTGCATAGGACTAATTTTGAGCACCGCGCTTGATAGCCAATGAGTTTTTTTCTTTTACAGATGACTTTAGTCGTGTCCGGTTAGTCTCAATGAATGAAGAAGAGGGATCTGACTACATTAATGCCAACTATATTCCTGTGAGTAAGAATAGTGTCCTGAACAGCACTTAGAACATGTCTGCTGCAAATAGCACAGTAGCTGCTGATGGCTGATTCATATTCACAGCATCTTCTTTAGCTTCCAGTATTTTGCTGAAAGGGAGCTTTTCTTTCCACCAGCCACCAAAACATAAAAAAAAATAAAAAATAAAAAAAGGGGAGAGGAGACATTAGACTTCTCACCATTTTTTTCCCGTAGTAACACTGAGTGAGCTGTGAGTCTTTGTGAAAATGACATATAACAGGTAGAGAAATTAGGAGGAATGAGGAAGTGGTGCAGTGGCTTCTTAAGGCAGCTATGAAGAGCAGTAGAAACATTTAAACTGGAAACATTTCTAGGTTTCTGATACACCCAGTCTGCTTTCCCCTTCGTGTTGATGAACTGCTGTTTACCAGGAAAGAGCACCCAGAATTCTAAAATAACTGAAGTGGAAGCAGAGCTGTAGCCTAGTATTTGAATGTTAGGGATGAGCCAAAACCTTGTCAACTCTTTCCACTGTTGCTGCCCAAAAGTTTGACCTTGTTTTATTCCCACGTTCTCCACTGCCCATTTGCTGGTGCTCAGTGTGTGCTGTGTTGGGCAACTACAGCATCTGTTTAGAAAAAGACCTTTGACTTGGTGATGAACATTTCTGCACGTGTTGTGAGCAGAGGACAGAGCTGTTCCCGGCTGCGCTGGAGAGAGCTGAGTCAGGATTACAGAAAAGGGAGGAGCCCTCAAGTGAGTCAGTGAAACCACCTCTCTGTCACTAAGCCACTGTCCACAAATATACTGCTGAATATGTTGCTTGTACTTAGTTTCTGCACGACAGGAGCATGAACCTTCAACGCTGCTGTTGCATGTGGCTGAGCTGGTAGTGAATCATGAAAAATGTCCCAGTCTTCAAAAGCATCATTCACAGATCAGAAAAGATTCTAAGATGTAAGATTATGGATAATAGGATTGAATGCAGCAATTCTTTTTGGATTGCTGAGTTCTATTTTATTATTACTTTTTTACTTACAGCATAGTGCTGAATTTGTTTTTCTAACTGATGTAGGTGCATCAACTTAATGCTTGTTTTCTTTCTGAAGATGGCTTCTTTACTGAGTACCTCCTCCAAACACAGATACTAGTGGTTATCTGTGTCTCTGTGATAGTAATGACTTGACGCTTGGGCCATACGAGTAAACAGCATTCTGTGTAACAGGAAAACTTAGACTGCACTGACCTTGAGAGATGTCTAAAGGAAAACATTTGTGGGAATTGCTCCCAAACTGTCAGTATTTTTACAGTCCATGGGGACTATATTGGGGTGGCACAGAAATTGCCCAGCTTACATGGGATCATGTTGTATGCTGAATTTATCTTTTGCTCTTATCAGGAATATTGTATAACTTCCAATCTCCGCAAATATGATTATAGTAGATGCTAAAAAGGCCTTTCTTTGAGTCTTTTATTATAATCTTCAAGACAGTCTTTTTGAATATAAGGAGATTTTTACATTAAAAGCATGTTGATAGTGATAGGAGAAAAAATATGAAATATGAAGCATCTGATTAAAAAAAAATCAAATTAATATGTTACTAATTTAAGTCCTTAAGATGTAAACATGTGCACATATTCCTGTTTATTGCTAACCTCCACTTATAGTGTCAGTTCTTGAAAATCACCACATGCACTACATATATAATTATTTTCATGCCTATAACTAAACAAACAAATTATGGAATCTGGAAGAAACTGGAATTTTGATTTAGGATCCTCAGTACTTAACTTTTTTAATGTTGCCTTTCCAGCTCTGAGTGCACAAGATTTGTGGAGTTGCAGCTTCCACTCCTGTCTTCCATTATAGTTGGCTTATATTTGGAAGCACCAAAAAATGACAAAAGTTGTGAAGTAATCATTAAGTAAAAATCATGAAGTGGTTTATGTTAGAGAAATTTAAATTAAAAATTCAAATTGAACTTGAGCAAGCCAAAAAGTACATATGCCAGAGCAGAATAGGAGTTCTGAAGCATTAAACATGTTAGTTAAAGCACTTGTCTCTTTGTTTTTTAGGGTTATAATTCACCTCAGGAATACATAGCAACCCAAGGACCACTGCCAGAAACTAGGAATGATTTTTGGAAGATGGTTCTTCAGCAAAAATCTCAAATTATTGTTATGCTCACTCAGTGCAATGAGAAAAGAAGGGTATGTAACAAAACCTTTGGTGTGGTTTAAGCACAAGCAATTGTTCACCCCTCCTTCCTCCAGCTGATGCCCATCTAGCCCCAAAGCAGTGGAGGAAAAAGAGATGAACCCCCACCCCCTTCAGAACTCATTCCACATGTTGTTATGTGGTACAGAACATCCCTTCGGCCAGTTTCAGTCTGCTGTCTTCTAATTCTGTTCCCTCCCAGCTCCTTGCACCCTTCACTGAGAATGGCCTTGGCTCTGTACAATGCTGCTTAGCAACTATAAACATTGGTGTCTTATCAGTATAGCTTTTCTCTTAGAATCAAAACATAGCACCATACCAGACACTGTGAAAAAAACAATTCTGTCCCAGCTGAAACTAAGACAGTCTTACGCATTTTTCTTTCTTTATTTTTTTTAACCATCTCCTCTGAAACCATATTTATTAATTGGTGGGTGGATTCATTTGCATTATTTTTCATGAGGCAGCATCATTAGACCTGGAATTTCACTTCATTAATTTATGGTAAACATTTCAGGATGATTAACAGTCTGAAGCATCTTTCAAATGAAGAATCTAGGACTCTTTGGCCTGGAAAAGAGTAAACACCTAATGGGAAAGAATGGAGATGAGGGATCCAGACTCTTCTCCGAGGTTCCTTTTGACAGGACAAGAAGCAGTGAACACAAACTAAAGGAAACAGAATTCAGTCCAAATACAACAAAATGTTTTGGTTTTTTTTTTTTTTTGTTGTGAGAGATGGGGTCATACTCTGGCACATGTTGTCCAGAGACTCTGTGGAGTCTAGGACTTTGAAGATCTTCAAAAGCCACCTGGACATGGTCCTGAGCACCCAGCTCTGGGTGTTCAGCAGGGGTTGGACCAGATGGACCTTGCCCATCTCAAAGTATCTGTGTTTCTGTGCTTTTAAGTTTACATAAAAATAAAGCACATGTATTACGCTTTACGTTTCCCTTACCATTATAATGTAATCATGTGAAAGATACATTTTTAAAATATATTTTTCCCCACTTTTTTTTTTCCTCTTAGACCTCTTTCATGATGAAATGTTGCAATCTACAAAGAAGATGTGTATTTTTATGCTTTGCTATGCTAATGCTCCCCTTCAGAGAACTAATGCATAACGATGCCTGTAGTTATACAAACAGGAATGATGAAGCTGAAAGTAATTACAGGGTATATTACCACTTATTGAAAGAAGCAAGCAGTGCTGTAGGCATTTCTAAAACTGCAGTTCAGTATGTTTTTGATTGTGCTTTTTTTAAAGTGTGCATGTAGATATAGATATATTTGTCTGTTTCCCTCTCAGGTGAAATGTGATCATTACTGGCCTTTTACAGAAGATCCTATCGCATATGGGGACATTACTGTCGAGATGCTGTCTGAGGAAGAACACACAGATTGGGTTTATAGGAATTTCCGAATTAGCTATGTAAGTGTATCGTGTTTCACAGCTCTACTAGCAGAGTGGGCTCAATTTTCATCCAGGCTTTTCCTTAACATTTGTCCATTTTTCGCATGCACTGAAAAGCACCTAAGAAAATGATTATGGCCTTGCCCTCACTCCACACAAGTAAACGTCTAAATCACTTGACTTTCACCTAGGATTGCCATCTCTGTGAACTTGTCAGAAACACATAAGACTGAAGCAACAGTAGTACATCAGATTATAGACATTCCTGTCGTGCAGATAATTACTGAAAACTGACAAATAGACTTGCTGCTTTTTTTTTTTTTTTTTTTCCTATCAGGCATAATCTTATTGCTATAAGCCATTCAAAACCTAAAAATACATATGTAGAAATTGAAAATATCTTTTCGAATGGGCAATTGTGCAGTATTTGTAGCATAAGTTTTATGTATGGCTCAGAAAGGATCTTGTGTAAAATGTGTCCACACAGATGGTTCTCCATTCCCTACTGCTGCTGAAATAGAGCATTTCTCTGCTTTCACTTATTTAAGCAGAGGAAACGGAAGAGGCTTGCAGCTCATTACAAACAGCCAAGCTTCTTTTGCAGCTGCTTCACTAAAGCGTGTGAGAATAGAGCAAAGAACTGGCATAAGACATGATGGGATCAACTCAGAAGTTGGGCTATGTTGGTATCTACTAAAAATAATAATTAGAGTTCAGTCTGCTGTACAGGCACTGTTCTCTACCAAATCTAGGACAGCTGCTTAAGGAAGGGGCTTTTAGACTGGTCTCCTTTTCAATATTCTTTCCCTAACACCTGCTGCCAGAGAAGAGTTTCTGAAACACAGATCTTTAGCCTGATTCAGAATGGCAAAACTAAAGGCCTTGATTGCCATGTTATTTTTGTGATAAGGTCCTCTCAAACACATAGATAGCCTTCCCCACATTTCGAGTCCCTTTTATGTCTCAAAGAAAACACTAGCTGTACTGAGGATTTTATTTCACCTAAAACTACTAGAGGTTTTAGAAATGCTTTTGAAAATAATGGGTATTTTTCTAAGGTCTTTTCATTGTTGCCTGGCAATGACAATAATGGGAGGTGATATTTTTCTATTTTTCCTTCTGTTTTGTTTTTTTTTTTTAAGCTTCAGAAGAAAAATTCTTGTGAATTCAGTACTAATTGTTTGCCAGCAGTGTTGTTCTTTATCCATGGCAAAGGGAGAAAAAGAGAGGAAACGGAATAGAAAGAGGAAGAAAGCCTAAACTTGAAAAGCGTAACAGTTCTTGATTTATAAGCAAAATAAATAAATAAATAAATAAATGAAAAATTAACTACCATGAAAAAGCAAACAATCAAACAAGCACCAAAACCATATCCCAAACCCAGCAATGAGAGTCTGTACCCTTTTGTCTGACTTTATGATTTTACTGTCTTTGGTGGATCAGGAAAAAAAAAGCAACCGCAAAACCTCAGTCTGACTGAATGTGACTGCACTGCTAAAACCTCTTTGAACACGCTGCTGTTCTGCTTTTTCTACTAGGCTGATGAGGTGCAAGACGTGATGCATTTTAACTACACTGCCTGGCCTGACCATGGTGTCCCAACAGCCAACGCCGCCGAAAGCATCCTGCAGTTCGTGCAGATGGTCAGGCAGAAGTCAGTAAAGAGTAAAGGCCCCATGATCATACACTGCAGGTAAACATTTCACAGCCAAGGCAGTGGGGAGTTGAAAAAAAAAAGGCCTGGTGAGATAGTTTGGAAGGGTAATTTTTCAGAAGAAGCTTGCTAGTACACTGACACATTTATCCCTTGTGTGTTATCTGGCCTCTGATGAACATGCTTATTCCCCTGGCCATACTGGGAGCAGCTGCCATGCCAGAGGTGACATCATACCAGACTGCTTCCTGATGCAATGCTACCCACTGACTTGAGACCTCTTTGTGGCTTCTGGTGTGAGAGCTGCTCTCAGTAGGTCTTCAGAGGGACGTAAATTGCCAGGTTGCAGTGGATGAGTGTGTGTACACCCCAGTGACATGGTCCAAAAGAAAACTGAAGCTGGACAGGCTCTGTAGCTGCCAGCCCTGCATCAGCCACCTCAGATAGCAGCTATATTGCTGGGCAGTGTGTCAGCACCCTCCAGCCTAGTCCAGGCTCTTGCTGATGTGTTGGTCAGCTGTCTCTCGCAGCACACTTTTGAGAACTACTTCCCAGAAAACAGTCTTTTAGAATAGTATCTTTTCAAGTTTCCAGAAATGGCAACTAGCATTCTGATGGATGCAAAACAAGAGCATCTGTAAAAGCAGCAAGGCATGCAGCCTTCCCCTACCTCTTAATGGAAAAATAAATAGGGGATATTGTTTTGGAGTCCTACTATTGAGAAAGATGCTAGTAAGCCAGGGAAGAAACTAAAATTAGGGTTGTAAAATAGAACTTTTTATATCACTTAATTAATTGTTCTGGGAAGGTATAGGAAAAAGCATTTTCTGTAGCATCTTCTTTTTCATTAGGATGCTTCTAATATTGGAGAGAGAGCTTTTCAGATAATATTTCACACAACACTGTATGTATTAGACCATATAGATCATAAATAACAATGTTCTGGAATTAGTGGAAGTGTGGGGAGAAGGAATGTACTGAGAAACAACAGTGATTGCTCTCATGCTTTAAAGAATGGAAAGAACTAACACAATTACAACTTTTCCACTTGCTATTTATGTATATATCAATTAATGAATTTATGAATATTATGAACATATCAATTAATGAATCTTTCATATAAGAAGATCAGTTCCACTGTATTCATATCTTTTCACATTTTAACAGTTTTTGCTAAAGAAACACAAGCGAAAAATCAGTTTTCTGAATGCTATGGTTAGATGAATTACTGAAACTTCATGTCTAATACTTTCAAGGCTTTTCTGAAAGTACTGCAAAACAGAGTAAGGAACATCTGTTACGGCACTTCTAGCCTTAGTAGTAGATACTCTGTCGTCTCTCTTTAGGTCACTGAAGCAAATAGTTGAATGAACAGCAGCTCAAATGGTGTTTTCCTGCAAAGAACAGGAAAACCCACCAAATGAACACAAAGCTAAGAGGCTGGTGCTCTCAGTGGAATTTTGTTTTTTCAATTATGGAGTGGTTTATACAGCACTAGACCTCCTGGTGACAGACGGGGATCACCTGTCTCATGCGGGAAAAGTATTCTAGCACAGGAGTTGATGGAGTTCACTGAGAAGGCTTTAAACAACTAGGTTTTAAGGGGGAAAGGGATAAAACGAGGCTTATTACAGATGAGCTTAGGGACAGCATGCCAGGACTGGGGATGAGATCAAAAGCTAAGCTGAAGAGCATCTACAACAGTGCACACAACACGGCCAAAAAAACAGGAGGAGTTAGAAACCCCTGTGCAGCAGGAAAACTGACATAGGCATCAGCACTGAAATATGGTGGGATCACTCTCACAGCTGGACTGTTGCAGTTGATGGCTATAAGGTCTTCAGAAGGGATAGGTAAGAAAGGAGAGGTGGTGAGGTTTCTCTGTGTGTTAGGGATGAAAAAGGAGATAGATAAAGCATTCTACAAACAGTTGGCAGAAGTCACACAGTTGTAACCTGTGTTCTCCTGGGGGATTTCAACTTACCAAATGTTAAAATGTTGGAAATAAAATACAATATGAAGTAGTCTAGAAGGTTTCTGGAATATGTGGAACATAATTTCCTAACACAACTGGTAAGAGTCTCACAGGGGTCTGTCAGGCTGCTCTAGACCTGCTGTTTACAAACACAGAAGGACTGGTGGGAGATATGGTTGTTGGAAGATGTCCTGGGCATACTGCTCGTGAAATGATTGAGTTCTCTGTTCTTGGTGAAGTCAAGGGGATCAGCAAAAACACTACCGCAGACTTCTGGAGGGCAGACTTTGGGCTGTTTAAGACACTGGCTGGGAGAGTCTTTTGGGAGAGAGTCCTGAAGGGCAAAGGGATCCAGGAAGGCTGGACAGTCCTCAAGAAATAAAATCTCAAAAGTACAGGAACGGATTGTCCCCCTGTGTCATAAAATGAGCTGATGTGGAAGACTAGCCTGGCTGAATAGGGAGCTTTTATTTGGACTGGAGAAAAAGAGAGGGGCAGGAAACCTGGGGATGTTGCTGTGATGTGCAGGGACAGAATTAGGAAGGCAAAAGCCCAGATGAAACTTAATCTGGCCACCATTGTAAAAAGAGAAGAAAAGGTGTTTTTACAAATGCATTAACAAAAGGAGAGCAAGGAGAATCTTCATCCCATATTGGGTGCATCAGGGAACATTGCCACAAGGGATGAGGAAAAGACCAAGGTACTCCATTTCTTCTTTACATCTGTCTTTAATAGTCAGAATGGTTATCTTCAGGGAACTGAACCCTCAAACTGGGAGATGGGTGGGGAGCAGAATAAAACCCACTAATTGTGGAGGAAACAGTTAGTGACTTGCTGCTCAGCCTGTACTGTTGCAATTCCATGGGGCCAGATGGGATCCACTGTAGGGTACTGAGGGAGCTGGCAGAAGTGCTTCCCAAGCTGTCTTCCTCCATTTATCAGCAGTTCTGTTCAACTAGGGAGGTCCCAGGTGACTGAAGACTTGCTAATGTGATGTCCATCTACAAGAAGGGTCAAAAGGAGGGTCTTGGAAACAACAAGTCTGCCATCCTGACCTCAGGATTGGAGAAGGTTGTGGAGCAAATCACCCTGAGTGCAGTCACACAGTATGTGCCCGACAACCAGAGGATCAGGCCCAGCCAGCATGGGTTCATGAAAGGCAGGTCCTTCTTGACCAGCCTGATTTCCTGCTATGACCAGGTGGCCTGCCTAGTAAATTATCTACGCTGCAGGACATCTACTTTTTGCAGTGCCTCTGATTTCCTTCTATGCTCATGCCTGGAAAGCCTAAACGAGATACATGTCTGTTTTTGTTGCAGTGCTGGAGTAGGACGAACAGGAACATTCATAGCCTTGGACCGTCTCTTACAGCACATCCGTGACCATGAGTTCGTAGATATATTGGGCCTGGTGTCTGACATGAGGTCCTACAGAATGTCCATGGTGCAAACAGAGGTAGGATGCTTTGTCAATTCACTTTGGTGTGAATGTATCATGGGATCTCTCTCATGTTCCCCTGTAGCTTGCTCATGTCCAATGATTGTTGTTCCCTTTGAACCTTGTCAAAGTAGCTATGAATCGAGAAATTTAGGTTTTCATCTTTATTGAAATATTGTCATATTGTTAATCTACTGCATAGCTGAGAGTCTGATAAAATCTCTTTGATCTCACTGATGTCTTCCAGAGATGATGAGCTAGTCTCACTTTCTGAAAAAATCAATGTGTAAAAATGCATTCAAAGAGATTACCATTTAAAAATTTCCAACCATTTTGAAAAGAATTGGACTTGCTGAAGGGATTAATGACTCATGAAGCACTATCAGTATTGGACAGCCACTCACAGGTTTTCAGGAGTGTATCACCTGGTCAAGCATATGAACTAAGTTATGTGATGGCAATACAAAAACCCAAAGCAAAACGAACCATTTGCCAGCAACCACCCTGTTCCACTCTCTGTATATATATCTACTAGGTGCCTCTTTTTATGTTGGAGGGAGACATTTCATAATAGTCATATCAGAATATCTGTATGGAAAAATATGCCCAAACTCTTATTCCAAAACAGATGGTTTTAGGCATCTGGAATCTTCCCAGTTCCTCTAGTAATGATGGAAAGACTTCATGCTTGTTTTACTCCACTGGTTAGGCGCAGAACAAGCTGGCAACCTTCATACAGCTGGAAGAACTACTATCACTCTTAGCAGCCTGGTTCTGGCAGATAATCTGTTGCCAAGGACTCTGTATTCTAGAGCAAAGCAGAAAAGACTTAGCAGGGGTGAGGGAGGAGAAGAAAAAGCAACAGGGATGCCAGCTACTGTCTAGGAATCTAAAAAGTCAGTCTCAGACCATTCTGGATCATACCCATAAACCACCACTTTTCAACACAATTCCCTGAAAGGCCTTCTATAAACACCGGAAAACAAATCCTGGTACTTTATTTTGGCTGCAGCTGTATTAACACTCCTCAGGTAATGTGGTTAATTAGTTTTTCTAACATAAAATCTCACTGCATGCTTGGGGCTGATGCCCAGTCCTGCAAAGCCTTGTGCAGATGTCAGCAGGTGTCACTGGCACCCAGGTTCAGGGCCACTGGAATGGCTTTCTTTAGAAAACCTGAAACCACACACCTGAGCTGAACTGAGCTCACATTTCCTCACATGCTGGAACCTTGGCTCTGTCTCATGGAGCAGTTAAAATAAATAAATAAATAAATAAATAGTACAAGCCTGAAAAAGAGTTTAGAATGGAGAACAGCCTGAAATAAAACTAGTTACTTCAAACCAAAGAGTGTGAAGAAATCCCGGCTTCTATGTGGTCTGAGACATGCTTTGTGCTCATCCTGATACTTCTTGGGATCAGCAGACCACTGTGGGCAGGGGATGAGATCAACACTCAGATTTCCAAGCTTTCAACTGACTCTCCATTTGGAGAGTCATTTTTGCTCAAGAGCCTCTTGTTCCCCATGCCTTGTGCACATAAGGATTACTGGAGGATTTGCTGGGGTTTGCCTTCTCTCTGCTTGGAATAAACTCAAGTGATGACTTCTATATTCCAAAACGAAATACAATGTTTCTCTGTATGATGATTTGCTTACAGTGTAGTGTGCGCAGGGGGTGATAAATCCCCAAATAATTAGCTGCTCTGTGAGCAAACCTAGGTTTCAGCCTTACATTGGCAAAGAAGTCAAGCATTAGGGAGCACAAAGCTTATCAAATTTTTTCAGTTGTGTGTGTGTGGCATGAATGCAATTTGTTGCACTTAAGTGCATTTGGGTATTTTTCTGTGAATTAATTTATTTTCAGGCAGTGTGAAGATGATGGACTTCTGGAAGGCCATTCAGAACCTTCAGGCTAAGACACGAGGGTGTAGAGTATGACTGTTACACCTGTAGCACTAAAGGACGGGATAAAAGAGGGAATCTGCTAATATTTATAAATACCTTATGTGTGAGAGTGAGTCAAAGAGACATGGCCAACTTCTTTTCAGCAGTCTCTGGGGACAGGACAAGGGGAAACAGCCATAAATTTGAACATAGGAAGTTCTGCAGCAATATGCAACAGAACTTCCTCACAGTAAGGGTGACAGAGCACTGAACCAGGCTGCCCAGGGATGTTGTGGATTCTCATTCTCTGGATATAGTATAGTATCTTGTAGCTGAGAATTTGCTGTATCAAATAGCTTTATTGTACTGTTTGCATCTGTTGTAGTTTCTGTGGAAATAAATATGAGAAATTACTTTTGGAACAACCTACTTAAATGAGAAAAGGAAAAGCTATGTCGTAAATATACCTGAAACACTTCTCCCACAGCATGGTTGTGACTTAACTTACAATATACCTTGTTCAGAGCTTAAATTTGCTACCATCAGAACTAGTGGGTAATCAGTTATTGGTAAAACTCTGACCAAATCACCCATCACTTCAGCTTTGAGTCAGGCTGCCCACACAGCAAGCACTATGACACAGTGTTAATTTGTCTCACTGCATCTCTTGCAGCACGATGCTGGAGGAAGCTTCAGTGCATTTTTGTATTTCCAAAGCTGCTGTGTGCAACAGTAAGAGGCTATTATTTGGGGAGCAGAGAACTCACTGTACATCATGAGGGGATAGAGAGAGGAAAACAGGGAAGCTGTGCAGATGGCTGCTATGAACCACTGAACTGTTTCACTGTTTGGGTTTTCATCAGATTTTGTGAGTTACAAGAATGCCAATTCCCTTGATTCTTTCTTCCAGGAACAATACATTTTTATTCACCAATGTGTGCAATTGATGTGGCAAAAGAAGAAGCAGCAGTTCTGCATAAGTGACGTCATATACGAGAATGTCAGCAAGTCCTAGTTTGGAGTCCCAGGCGGTAAGTCAGGGAAGCTTTGTAAGAAGCTCACAGGCCAGCATCCCAGCTGCTTGGTGGTAACCAGCATCACATCATAGCTTTATGCTTGTCACGCTGAGGGAGCTTTGCTCAGGTCTTTCTGCCTAGGCCTCTGCTCTGAGGGGATTTTCAATGGAGAGTGCAAGCAAAACCCCCTCAGACTCTTGCATTAAATACTTCACTGTGCTTTCCTTGGCAGTGTGTTTGTTGGCTCACATGTTCAAAAAATTAGAGAATATGGAAATCCTAAGGATTTAACTGAAGCTCTTTCTCCACTTGTCCTCCTACACCCTTCAGTGAGTGAAGGGGTTCAGGCAGAGGGAGAATTTATACTGTCCTCACATCACTCAAAGCTGCAGGTTACCAAGGCCATCTGAGGGTTGGGCTGCCAGCACTGCTGGCATATCAGCAGGGCTTCCTAAGGAGTGAGATGGGAGCTCAGGTGCTCTAGCAGGGAACACTGGGAGCCATGGAACACGACGACTCTTGGCCAGGTGCTGCCATGAGCAGGGGCCACCACTGTGCTTTTCCACCAGGCCCCAGGGACTGCCTCAGTGCATAGCCTGGTCCCCAGCAGCACATCAAGCAGTGCTTTGGGCTTTTCTGTCAATGAAGCAAACACATTTCCTTTTGCTGTGGGCTCACACTGTGACGACACATGGCCCTGACTCAGCTAGTGAGGTTTAGATCATTAGGTGGCAGTAATAAACCAGCCATAACCTTAACACTTGCTTTTGGGTGAATGAAGAGGCTGCATGCTGATGACATAAAGTGGCTTCTCAGCTACCTCATGGAGAGCCATGGTAGGCACCAACCATCTCCACTGGCATTCTGTGGTGTGGCACAGGCACCTGTATCAACATCTGTGCATGTTATTCCCCCGCTCATGAAACACACCCATGACTTCGCATGGGCCTCACTTCCCCACCTATAGGGAATTCCCTACCTAGACAGAGTGCCAGAGCCTCATGATGCAGTTAGGCCTCCGTATGGATGTCTGGCAGAACTATATGCCAAGATCTCTATGTATTTCCTTATCTAGTTCTAACGTGTTCTCTCCCCGTTGTACTGTTCCAGGTGAGACCATGAAGCACACCCATCTTCCCTCGCTTCCGATTTTTTTTCTTTTGGTGGCTTGAACCACCACTAGAGACCGCTGCTTTGTGGTACGCAGACGGTGAGAAACAGCAACATTAACTTTCAGAAGCACTGGGGAGAAAAAGCCTTAACAAGCCTGCGGTGTCTTTTGAACTGTTTTGATTTCTGGACATTTTTTTAAATACTGGACCAAATTCAACTGAACAACATGAAGGAAAAGACACTACAAGATGTGCATAAAATAGAGTGCTCCAGAGCACTGGGTTTTCTTGTCTGGTACTTTCAGTTATTTTATTTGTTTCTGTGCAGGTTGGGCTTAAGGTTAAAGTAAGTAAGTAAGTGCAATATTTTTTTAAGGGTTGAATGAAGACCTTTTCTTCATGTGTCACTGATCTGTGCTAACGTCCATAGGAGAGCAGGCATTGTTAGTATCTAATAATACCTCATTAGTGAATAGCGAGGCATGAACATACATGAAGAAATCTGGAGATTGTGAAAGATGGTGGGGGGTAAAGGGGTGCTGGGTACCTGGATTGAACTGCTTCCTGCAGCCCTGATATTCTCTGCTTGGGACCTGGGGAAATGCAAGACCCAAGGAACAGACTGACGTTTGGAAATGCAGACCATGGAGCCTGAAACTGAAGCAGACAACTGAGGAATGGGATCGTCGTGGTTTGTGACAGTGCTGCTAGGAATAAAGCAGAGATTGCTCTTTTCTCCAACCTTTTCAGTAATGCCACTGAGAAGGTTATTTTTTTTTTTAGAACAATCTAATACAAGCGCAGCTGAGGTAGCTTTGACTCCATTTCTATAGCATCTAACTGTCTGAGCAATCTATGGTGCCTATACCCCTCATTTGTTTATTATTTTTAATCAGTATTAAACCTGTGTAAAAATGTGAAGCTGATTCAGGTTGGGTTAAGAAAAAAAATGTGCTTTAATGGATGTAACTATTTTTCCGAGCCAGGAATTCATGGTGTTACAAAAACCTTGATTTTTATTTTTTTTTTTGGCATGTGAAGGGATATGGTTATTGCTTTATTGCTACAAGGCTGCCAAAGCATCGGGACAGATTCCTGCAGGGACGTCGGGTCAAGGCGATGGGCTCTTTTCCTTTTTGCTGTCAGTTTCAGTTCTAGTCAGAATAATTAGCTATATATATTTTTTTGTCTTTGTACATCATTGTGTATTGTGACATGGATGCTGTCAGAATGGATGTTTGATGGCATTTTGTAGCCTGTTGCTTTTTGTCACCTCATTGGAAGTTAGCAGCAATGGTAACTCAATGTAAACAAAACAGACTTGAACTGAAAGTAAACACACTGGATTGCTTACCTGTGAAGAAGTCACTGTCAGCAAAACAGCAAGTGCACCCACACACACTTTGCATTCACCGTACAGCCAGCGTACCAGAGGTGGTAACGTAGCCACTTTCAGGAGCCTGATATCCTCCTTCAGATGACAGTGGGTTTATTTATTTTTTAAAGAGCTATTCCTTCAGCTGATAAATAGGTACATATTCCTTTAATATCTACTCCATCTATCTCAGTAATTGTTTTAATTGAAAACTTCCTTCGAACTCTCCCACGTGCGCTATGCAAAGCTGCATAGGTAAGATAATCTTTAAATAAACCAGGTCCTTTTGAAGGGTATTGAAAGAAGCAAGGCACTACCTCTGATTATTAAAAGGGAGGTGAAGAAGTGCACACTTCTCCTTCCATGCATCTAATATCATTTCGACAGTTTCCACTGGGTCCACTCCTAAAGCAGTACTGCCATGGCTCTAAGTAGGAAGCCTGGAAAGACGGCAGGGAGCCGTCTTCAGAGAGTAGGCTGCTAACAAGAAAGGCTTCAGTAATACCATTGTTTCTGTTCCTTCACAAGTAAGTACAATTCAGCTGGAGGGCCTGCCAAGTAACTGGGAACAGCCATGATTTGCTGGCTTAATTTGAACAGAAGTCAGAATGATAAAAGAGCACTTGATAGTGCAGACCTTGCCTTTTTGTTGGTTTAAATTTCACAGTGTCATCACACGTTTACTTAGAAAACATGTTCACACCCCTCTGGAGAACTTCTAGCAGGGATAAAAAACAACAAATCCACAATGATACAAATGTTCTTGCTTTCCCATATACTGCCCTCTGTGTCTTGCCCACTGATTCTACATTTATTCTGTATCAAAGCCCAGAGTAATCAGGTTACTTTTAAAACATTGATGTGCACACAAACCATCACAGTGTGAGTTTTGGCTGTAACTGAACCTTGGCTGACCATAACAAAGTATGAAGTTGCTGCAAAGATGCCAACATCACACTGTTGCTAACTATACTGCCTGAATAGCTTGAACTTTGAATGCTTGTGAAAAAGTATGCCACTTACATGTTAGCAGGTGTATATTTTTCCTTTGGTTGTATATGGGAGCTGTTGAGTCACAGCCTGAACCACTGATTGAGCACCTGGGGAAAAGGCCCAGTCTGCCCTGGGAGCCCAGGAGGAGGCAATTCATCTGTGTGACCATAAGGGGTGGAGTTTGGCTGCACCTCTCTTACACCTCATTTAAAGGCTGACTGCCACTGTGGAAGGATCTCTGGTTGGAGATCCTTCCCTTGTGGTGTTTTCCTTATGAGCTTAAATCTTCAGAGACAGATGAGCATTCTTCCTTTGTAACATCTTCCTACTGTGCTGGTCCCTTTGCTATTACACCTCTTACATCAACATTCCACCATGCTGATCTTTCAGAGTGTTACAGGTTGCTACTTCCCAAAGTCAATTGCTATTAAGAACTAACAAACAAAAAACCCTCTCTTCAGACAAAACATCCTTTCCTAACTCATATATTATGCAAACCTGCCTAAAGTACATGTGTTGGGATGAAAGTACCACCTCTCCTGGCCTTCTTCAACAACACCTCTACAGCAATAGGAGCGTCTAAGAGACAGTGTGGCTCAAAAGAAGAAGCATGCAGAGCCTTTAGCATGAATAGACATTCTCTACAGCCAGCTTTACCCTGTCATGGAAGCAAGCTAACTAAAGAAGTGGGCAGAAGTGACTGATGTTACGCGGTGTGTGCAAAGAAAGCATAAAACTGCTGAGTGATCATGGGATGCCAAAGCTCCTCCACCCCATTTTCATACACTTTCCACACAGTGTATCTTTCTAAAATACTACTCTTAAAAACAAAAATCACAACATACTGCTCAAAGCCTAGAGAAGACATCTGGAATGAAATGCTGCATTTGACCATTTCATTTTTCTTCAAGACCTTGGGAATTTTGAAGAAAATTAGTTATTACTTTCATCTACTTAACCCTAAATCAAACCTTTTGATTCCTCATAACTGCCACCAGGCTGTAAACTCGAAAACTGCACAGTGGAGGTGTGAAGCTCCCTGGAGTGCCTTAAGCAATCAAGAAAATTCCAGGAAAAAGGGAAATATCTGCCTTAACATCACTTAAATTTCACAGATTGTTACATAGAAGTCATACAGACTAATTCAGCAACACTGAAGTGTAAAATACAGCTTCAAGCTTTACTGGCTTGGTAAATCATTAGCATTTAATTTAAAAAATAACAATAATTAATTTGAAAAAAAAAAAATGCAGAAAAACCAAAATCAAGGGAAACAAAACATATAGATTATTCTGCTTACATGGAAGGGTTTTCCTGTATTCCTCCCAGGTAGCTCCAAAGATCTCTGAGAATACTGATGATATTCAGATTAAAAATAACTATCCACTACAAAACCAGCTCAGAAGTCACCTCTTTTCTTTCAGAGAAGGTATATGGGGCTTCTTCTAAGCTAAAGCAAAGCTGTTTGTTCAATGTGTGAACAAAGTTGCAGTGAATATGAAAACTGGCTTCGTATTTTGGTATCTAACAGGAAAAGAGAGCTGCAAAAAGCCATCACTATGGCTTTTATGGTATCACATGTACTTTCCATGTGAAAAGAGAGTGACTTTAATTTTTATGTCCAGATTTCAAAAATCTTTTTAAGTTTCCTACTCCTGTAATTACAAGCAGTGATCTATGTAAGAACAGCTTGTAGCTTTCCTTTTTGTTCTTAGTCATTCATCATCCTGTGAAGGGGACTGCCGAACAGCAAACATATCAGGCTGGGTAGGTACAGATACATACAAGAGAGGGCACAGGAAAGCAAACTTAAAATGTGGCTTAGAGAGTAGTTCAAATCTTGGGAGGACCATAACTGATTTTTAATGACAGGTTGGACAGTCAACTTTCTCCCACACAGTTGTGTGCATAGGTTGAATGGATGCAGTCATCATGCATGTGCTGTGGTTCAAATGTCTCCAGTAGGGAGCATGCTTTAGGAGAATTGTCATTTCTTTCAAAAGGTAAGACAAAAATCCCCTTCTTGGCAATTGCCGCAGCATTTGGGGCCTTAAGTTTGGGACACTTCACTTTCAGAACCATTTCTGAGTAAGACCACATTTTAATGACAGGTGTCCTGTGCACTTTTAACCAGAGTAAATATACACATTGACACATAACAAACACACAGAAATAGTATTTGTAAGGACATTTACAATAAATGGCACTAAACACCTTTATTAAGATTTTAATTTCTTTTATGAAAAAAAAAAATGAATAGGATTCTTTATTCTTTTTTTTTTTTTTTTTTTTTTTCTTGTACACAGAGGAAAAGCAAACTAATGGCAAAAAACAAGAACACTTTCTTATTTCAATACCATCTTTGTAGCCACAAAGATACAACTATTTAACAGACAAGAAATACTGTTTATTGCAGACTTTAAGCTGATTCATGTGGAAAAGGCACTATGAAACTTAATCAAACTAGATGATTAAATTTGTCTAAATTAAGTGATATTATATATTATATATAATACATATATTATATATAAAATCACAAGACCATCTGCAGAAACAGAACATTTTTGTGACAAAAAATCATTGCATCTTCAAAAATAATATTTGCAGGAAGGGTTGCTCCCTTTTCTCTCCCTTTTGCCTCCAGGAATCCAATTTTCCAAAAGATTACATTCATAAAGGAACAACAGGTTTTTACATATGGAAAAACTGACATCTGAGATCAACACGCAAAGTCTGAATTATACACTGTTCTTCTGACAGGTTAAGTTACAAACAAAAAATGCAAGTGTATTAAAAAAAAAATTAACAGGAATTGTTTCATGGCTACCTACAGCAGATCTGATCGCCTCTTTCAGCTGAGTTGTGTTACTATTTTCTATTAATTCCTTCTTGTGCAATATTATTGTTCATCACGAGTGAAGTACTGATAAAATCAAAGTACAGAGTATTATTTTGGTATAAACAGCGTCATTAGTAATAAAATACCTTGGGAGCAATGCAAGAAAGATTCAGTCTATGCTGGGCAGCTGTTCATACCCTAAACATTACCTCTTTGATTGCTGGCATCAACTAAACATCCTGCAGCTGAATGCACTGTAAGAAAGACATAGTTGCAAACTACAGCTGGCGACGGAATTCAGAACTGTATTATTATTGACTGGTTCAAATGCTTTTTATTGCTGGCTCAACTTTCCTAGGATGGATCAAAAATAAAACTACATTCCAGTTTATCTGTCATTGAAAGGTTAACTCCATAAAGCCAAAGCTTGTCTTTGGATATAAGTGACTCTAGTGTCAATAGTTTTACCTGGCAGTAACTTATATTGAATTTCTCATTTTCATTTTCAATGATGAGAAGCCAGCAAGTACTTCTGCAGATACTACTGTAAGTTTTCTTTATGATAATCAGTTATGTATTTTTACACAATAATTAGACATTCCCCTTCACTAAAGCAAAGCTGGACTGCATAATGCTATGGTCAGTGGAACTAAAGAAAAGAGGAAAGACTTTTAGTGGCTGCTTCCTTCATCAAAAGACTCCACACCTGAATCTGATGCAGCTGCACTGATTTTTTCTTGCCGTCTTCTCATAATTTCTTGCAGTTCTGAACTGCCACTGTTAGCCTATAAAGAAAGAAAAAATAAGAGCTGTTAATCTGTGATTTTGACAAAGGATGAAGTAAGTTCTACTGACAGCCTTTTATTACGGTAGATGTTTGAACAAGTTAACCATACCCTTCAGGTCTGAAACTAAAATTGCACTAAAAATCTGGTTACATGACATTTGGAAAACAGCAGCATTTATATTATTCCTAAATGTAGAGCAGAAAAAAGCCTACAAACAGTTAATCCAGCTTGATTTTTAATACTGCTGGGTACCATTACTTCTCATGCAAGTAAGTTCCTATTAGCACTGGATATTCATGGTATGAAATACAGACTCAATACAGAATTAAAGTCCACTAAGTTTTCTAGGACTACACCTGAGTACTTAAAATTCATGGAAATCACATTTAGAAATTAAAGCATAAAAATCCTTGGGCTTTTAGATCTGTGTCACCACAAAATTCACACATGCCCATGGCTTTGCACAATCAAGGCCTAAGTAAGGATTTGGATTACTAACCTTAGTATCCTACATCGTACTGTGTGCCATCAAGTATTTGCTGATCAAAGTTGCAGTACTAAAACTCAGAGCACATTAACAAGAATTGAATCCTATTAATGTATCAATCTTGCCTAACAACAGCATACTGAGGACAAAGCTGAATTTCACATTTAGGGTGAAAGTACAGTCTTGAAGAGGTAGGTCAAATAGATTTATTTGAAAACATAAATTATTAACAAGGCCAGGATGTACATACTGTAGAGCATAACTTTACAAAGCACGCATGACTTTGAATAAGGCTAGGAGAGTATGAAACAAGATCTATATCACTGCTGTGTTACTTGCCTGTGGCATGACCTTCCAATCTTAAACACTAACTTCCCAGTTATCCCCTCACTAAGGAAGCAGAATCTGTTTTTGAAACTCGTGAAATAAGTTTCTGGGCTGTTACATGGAAAACATCCTTCAATTGATTCTTCAACATTCTCAAAATCCTACAACTCTTAGAATTTATCTCATGACATGAAACTTCATTTGGATTTAACCCATTAAGTCTATTACACTGCATTATCTGTTGCCATGACCTGGCAGGCAGGTTGGGCACCTAAAGAGAGAGAGGGGCTTATCCTAGCTAAAGTACCATTGCTCTCTGCCCTGCTCCCTGAGTGGGTGCACAAAGCAGGGGGCACATAACTAACTCCCTGAAGGTGACAGACCACCTGGATTTGTCTTCATTCATCTTGTCCTCACCCACTTGGTTCCAGATAGAGAGCAGGCACAGTAAATGCCCATTACTGAAGTAATACACAACAAACCTGACAACTTGCTTCACCAGAGGTCACATAATTTTTTTGTTCTGCAAGGGACTGAGCTGCCAAGGCTGCAACAGTTTATCTTCCTGATAACATCAGTAAAAACCTGACTGACAGGCTTGAAAAGCAACTGCAATACAACACGTGGCCAAGCACAGCAGGCACATCCTGCTGACACAGGGAACAGCATAGCTCAGCAGACTAGGGCTGTTTTGGGGAACACAATTCTTTGAACAGACTGTTAGACCTCAGCTTTGCTGGTTTACTCAGCTTAGTCTCTAATCAAATCATGAGGCATCAGCAAGCCAGTAAACTTTACATGTTTAGACTCAGATTGCTGATATCAGAATCAACGAATGCAATGATACAATCATGAAATGACTTGATTTGGCAGGCATCTCATAGGTCATGTCACTCCAACCCCCTGACATGAGCACGGTTGTCAACCACTAAATCAGGCACTACACCAGGCTACCCAGGGCCCAATCCAACCTGGCCCTGAACACCTTCATGGAGGGGGCATCCACAGCTTCTCTTGGCAGCCTGTTTCAGCACCTCACCACTCTCTCATTGAAAAGCCCCACTGGTCCATCACATTTCTATGTCTATGTTGGTTCTTACAACCAGGTGCCCCAGAAAACAAGCAATTTGTTGCATGGACTAGATAAAAACTATTTTTGTGTGTTCCCATGCTTTCCGTAGACGGAGTAGGAAGACAACAGGAATGTGGACCTGAAGTTTTCCCCCCATAGAGATTACAAAGGTAGTGTTCATGATATTTAATCTCTATGCTTATCTTCTGATTAATGTTCTTCATCCCCAGTGCTCCACAAAATTTGAGGAAGTACACACACAACATGTCATGGTCACAGAGACTATTAACATTTTCAATTTGCAGTGAAAAAGTAAATCCATACAGCTGACTGGCCAATTAGGTAAAATGCTCTGTACTTCGCATACAAGCTTCAGCATTATGGAGCAGTCATGAACAAAAGCTCCCCAGAAGGCAATCCCTATCAGTACAAGGCGTATGGGGCATCTCATTCTGCCCCCTCCTGAGATGCTGCTGCTTGCAACCACCATCTCCTTGGATAGAAATGGTGTTTGGCCCTGGCTATGTCCAGCTGTTTTGCTGTCTGACACACTGATCTCATGCAGAGTTTTCTTTCTGGTTTTGCTTGGACAGACTTAGAAAGCTGCAAAATCCCAAACATCTCCACTACATTCATGGTCTGCTCCTCTGTCATGTTTATATTGGGGCCGCAAAACTCTGAGAGGAGTCTTGCTGCCTTTGATATTTTAAACTGGTTTGGATTCAGAGTTAAATAGAGTTGTCATAAGCTAACATGACTAAATTCCAATAACAATTGGAATTGGAACTCCAATTTCAAAATACTTTCTTCCTGTGCCTAAGGCTGAATAACTTAAAAAAAATAAAAAATACAAATGCAGCTGCATACAGGTGAGGATCTGGTTTTCAGTATCCAGGAATGCAGGCCTAAATCTGAGAGACAGGGCTTTCACTGGCCTACAGATACTGTATGAATCAAGAAACCCTCATGGAAGTTCCTGGCTACAAATAACAAGCCAAGATGAGGCAGGGAGTTCTGTAATGGCAGACAGCATATGGGTTTGTTTTCTCTTGCCCATTATTGTTATTTACGCATAGCACACAGGACATTTACAGAAATATGACACCAAAGTACTATGGAAAGAATGCCTGAGTTACAGAACTTCAGGAGAAGTTGTCACTGATTAATTGTGTAGGACAATTACTATGGTCAAGTCCATAACCATACTTAACAAAAAGCATTCCGTTTTGCTTGACTGACACTGGTACAATAAATACGTGTGCAATTAAATGGTTCTGTAATTGGAAATGCTTCTAGTTTAAGCAATAAAACATAACCTTGCTTGGAATATATGAGCCCATGTTTCCTGAGTCACTGGTAGACTTTTTAGGACTTATCCATCATGCACATTTCTATAGATTATCTTCAGCAGAGATAGACAGCCTTTCTAAGACTTTCAATAAGAAATTCAGACATTACAAATGATGTGATACATGAAATAGAAAATATGGACAGAAAGGAAGATGTGTCTTTGTGTTCTAGACAACACAGCAAACAGGCTAAAGTAATCAAGAATTTCTTCAGTTCTGAAAATCATCAGTTAAAACTCTAATTAAAGTAGAAATAAATATTTGCATTACTTTTTCACTAACAAAATCCAACAACTTTGCTAAACTCTCAGGACCCACTTATTAAAACTGGGCAAGTTTTTACTGCTCAGTTTCCTGCAGAGTAAAACCTAACTGAGGTAAGCAAAAAAACATCACAGGAGGGAAAGACCAGACCTCTACAATCTCATCCATCTATGGTTTTCAGCCTAACTTCAGCTACAATAGCAAGGAGTGCTTTTCAAGATTGAAGGCAGAAGCCCACATACATGCTTAACACAATCATGAAGTTAGCTTTACACTCCACAGGATGCCACCAAGTCCTCTGGCAGGCCAGACAGCACTTTACAGGATATGTTCTTCCAGGTACAGTGTCAAACTCTCATTTTTTAGATCTCCCCATCAAGTCTACATCTCTGAGATAAACAGTTTACATTGCTCCTCACATTCTCAAGCATGTTGGTCAGAAACTGTCTATTTAAGAAAAAAAGCAAAAACCTAACCCTAATTAAATTTCTAAACAATAACATTTATTAATAATGAAATAATGACATGGAAGTAAATCTGGTTTTAGACTATTTTAATAAACATTTTCTTTTTTGTACTTCCATACATGGGGACTTTCTTCATGAACCTTAAGACTGTAGACATTCCAGAGAAGTTGAAGCATATACGTACTCACTAGGAAATGATGAATTGCATTGGATTTAGCAACATATTCATAACAGAAAATTAAGACTTGAAGCAATTTTGATAGTGTTAATAGTGTTAATAGCTCTCTGGTCCACACTGATCAGGTAAGGTATAAAATATGCATCATCTTAAACTCCCCTTTTAAAATAGATCTGGGAGTTAAAGGTTCAAATTCTTTAAGAAGGCAGTTCCAGCCTTGTGATGAGAGAAATATGTATATACATATGTGTATTAATTTTCCCTTAAGCAGGATTTGAAGACTGAAGCTTCTCTGTGGGCTAATCTTACCTCTAGATATTATCTAGTCTATTTCTCTACTTCCTGCAGCAAGTTAAAAAAAAACAAACTGGTTTTAAACTCGTAAACATTCTTCCCAGGTCAACTCTTTAACCTAGCTTTTAATTTGTTAAGGAATAATACCATTGCAATGAGCATAGAAGTACTGTACATATTTCCATGTCTCGGTAATTCTGAAGCATGCTTTTGAGCATGTTTTGCTACACTTAGGATCCACCAATGAAGATGCACTTAAGCTTAAGTACCACCATGTACTTTTTCTAATGCTTTGTGGACCCCTTTAGAAGTGTGGAGACATCCCACCCAGTGTTTTAAGGAATGCTGCTCAATGCACTAATACCAAATAACCCAGGTACAAATTATGCATACTGACATGATGAGAACTGAGGAAAAAACTATATATCTTGCAGAAAGAGCTAATTACTTCTATACATTCAAAAATGATTACTTGAATCATACACCTTAGGTATCAGTGAACCATCATTAGAGTAGTAAGAAGGGTTATACATACCTCCAAAGCAGACTTCTGTACCGTAATTTGGCTGTAGACTCTAGACCCTTCTGGGCAAACAGTCCTCAGTTCCTCTTTATTGAGGGAGAAAAGTTGAGCACCAGTGAGCACACCAAGGCTGTTCACAGTCCTGGGATCACAAGGAACAAGCAAGAAATAAGAATCCACTGGCCAAAGAGGAAATAGTCTTCACTGATCATCACCTCAGGTAGAGCTACCAAATCAAAATAAAACTGCAGGTAACAGGACAACTGAAGTCAATTCATACATGTCATAGCCAGTACATTTCGGAGGAGGCTAATGTGCACACATTTTTTTCAGATATATGTCTCTCCATATATAACCACAAGGTAGAACTAGACATATTTGCTAAAACACTATTATTTTTTTTTCCAAGAGTGTTTTGCTTTTCTGAAAGCTGCTTGATTTTAAAAAGCAGGCAGACTATACCCAACTAACTGTAAGGAAAATACTTGTAATAATTTTCTCAGATTTGTTCTCAAACTTACACAGGGTTGAATCCTTTGGACTGCAGCCACGCTTTCACATCCTCAGGCGAGGAGTCGTACGTAATGTTCACTACTGGGACGTTTGGCCGTGGCACATGGAACTTCCTCTGGGCGTTGCTGCGGCCGATGGTGAGCCGGTGAACGAGTTCATCCTGCACCTCTTCCATCTGAGATTTCCTGCCTGGAGAGAAAGGTGCCCCACAGGGATTATTCTCCAGAGTGCTTTATCAAGGAAGGTCATTTCTTCTTCTCTAATTTAAATCTTTTTTTTTTTTTTTTTTTTTTAAATTATTTTTTTTCCTTTTCTTTAAAGATCTATTCATTAGCTCTGACTAAGTTATTATTCACCTTGTTCCCCAGGGAAGACTTCAATATTCCCACTCCAGCCTTTACCAACCAAAACATAATAAACACATACACATAAATTCCACTGAGACCCCAAAAAAAGAGAGAAACTTGGTGCTGCAGAAGTAGATAGAACAGTCTAGCACTCAAGATGGAAAATGGGCTAAGAGGCTTCAACTGTCATAGTCTGAATTTCTTCCAATATAAGTTTAATGACGCACAACTTTTAAGTTATCTAAGAATCATAGAATCATAGAATTACTCAGGTTGGAAAAGGCCTTGAAGATCATCAAGTCCAACCGCAGCCTAACCGGTAGCCTATCTCTTAAAAAACAACCATGAAACAATACCACAACAACAAACCTCTGCTAAATCATATCCCTGAGTACCACATCCAAACGGCTCTTAAACACATCCAGGGATGGCAATTCAACCACCTCCTTGGGGAGCCCATTCCAGTGCCTAACCACCCTTTCTGTAAAGAAGTTCTTTCTAATATCTAACCTAAACTTGCCCTGGCGCAACTTGAGGCCATTTCCCCTCGTCCTGTCACATGTCACTAGTGAGAAGAGACCTGCCCCACTCTCACTGTAAGAACCTTTCAGGTACTGGAAGACGGCAATAAGGTCTCCCCTCAGCCTCCTCTTCCTCAGACTAAACAGCCCCAGCTTCCTTAGCCTCTCCTCGTAGGGCTGATTCTCTAAACCCTTAACGAGCCTCGCTGCCCTTCTCTGGACCTGCTCCAGTACCTCCATGTCCTTCTTGTGCTGAGGTGCCCAAAACTGGACACAGTACTCGAGGTGAGGCCTCACCAATGCCGAGTACAGGGGCAGGATGACTTCCTTAGTCCTGCTCACCACACCATTCTTAATACAAGCCAGGATGCCATTGGCCCTCTTGGCCACCTGGGCACACTTCTGGCTCATATTCAGCTGACTGTCCATCAGTACACCAAGGTCCCTTTCCGTCAGGCAGCTTTCCAGCCACACCTCCCCAAGCCTGTAGGGTTGCCTGGGGTTGTTGTGACCAAAATGCAGAACCCGACACTAGAACCGACGATCTAGAAAAATCTCCATTTCCTTAACAAGTATTTTCAGTTGTCATTATTCCACATTCTCACTTTGATGCACAAAGAGTAAATAAATTAACTTTCTGATGCATTTGGATAGCAAAAGTTTTCCTTCGTTCCCGTTACACTTGATAGCAACAGGGGAAAATGATACAGCACTGTATGGAAAAACAATAAGACAGCAAAAATGTTTCAATTTCTCATTTCATTCTATATTTTCACAAGAATCCTCCAAGAACTTGTACCTCTTGCCAGTCACGTGAATAAAAACAAAATGTTTTTGTTTTTTTTTTTTTTCCAATTTCAATTTAGATTACAAAAGAAAAATCCATGTTTTAAACATTTTCTTCTTCCTTTTATAAAATAGCCCCAGGCCCCAAGCTGAAAGCAGACAAAGTATCTCCAGCAAAATATCTGAAGCATGCAGACCCTATGTGTTTCTTTTTTTTTTTTTAACTCCACAGTATGAATTGGAAGCCAAAATGAAATGCTTAGTGAAATACAAATAAAGACTTTGTACAATGTTATTGTAGTATGCACCAGTTACTCTCCCAAACAGGAAAAGCACAAGAAAATTGCTATTGTGTCTCTATTTACACGGATTTTGGAAGACTTAGGTTTTATCTAGACCAGGACTGTATCAAAAGATAAATATTTAGCTGTAAGATAGCAAATTAATACTATTGTTAGGTGCATTATCATGAACAAACAAAATACATTCAGTAGAGGTGGCTGCTACAGTGCACGTTCCCTGCAGCTGACTGGGAAGGGCTGTTATCGACTGTTGTAGGGGCAGGAATTTTCTGGAAAGGTAAGCACCTGAAGCCCAGTGGGCTTGAATTTAAACCCCTGGTGAGGTTACAGACATCAAGCAAGGCCTTGGTCTGAGTGGAACCTAAGGGGTCTCAGATGATGCCTTGCAACCATTTGGTCTACAGTAACCCTTCATAGCCCATGCCTAAAGCCAGTATGGCCTTCAAATTTATCATCTGTAGCAGACAGAGAAAGCCATTATGAATCCAAGGAAATGCACATCTGCTGCAGCATGTGAAGAGCATCTTAAATGGAAATAAAAAGATTTTTTGGGGGGGAAAAAATAATAAATATTAATTTATTAAATTAAAAATAATAATAATAAAAAAATATTCTGGGGAAAGTTCACTGTCAACTTCCACATCTCTTGTAAAAAACTCCTCCGGTTTGTGTTTTCATTTAAGAGACAAACCAAAGGCAGAGGCTGGCCCTACGGTTTGTTTGGGAAGCAGCAGTGGGGTGTGTTCCTCCCAAGAGACAGTTCTAATTACTAGCTAGACTGTTGTGTGAGAAAACTGAAGAGAGTCTCAGAGTCCTCCTGAGTTCAGAGTCTAGGGGAGAGCTGGTCTACCACCAGGCAACACGACAGCAGGCTGAGTGTATGCTTCCCATCTGCAGGGAGTGTGGGGAAAGGAGCCCTCTACAGAAAGGACTACACTTGGTTTCAGTTTTCATCTCAGCTGGAAATTAGATCTTCTGACAAAGAAGGGGATTGGAAAAACTGTCAACTCCTGAACAGCAAAAACCTTATTATTTTAAGGACTGCTGGTTTAGAAGCTGTAGCAAGTGCTTGCTGTCATGGTTTTGCAACAAGTTCCAGTTATTTTTGAGCTAGGCAATTTCATTACTTCAAGTATATTTAGGACAGAAATTACTGATCAGGGAAATTCTGTTAACCTGACCGCTATTCATTTGGTACAGAGTGGGAGCCTCAGCAGCAGTTTGGGTTTATAATTACAAGGAAACCTTAAGCAGAATATTTCATGACTACCACACACTGCTTGGCTGCAGGTTTTTCCACCAACAGAGCTACGGATTATGTCTTCTAATTCTCCTAAGACAAGGACACACAAATTTGCTTAGTGCCCTGCCAATTGCTCTTGCTTTGACCAAGGGTCCTGATTATAAAGACAAGTCTCCTACATTTCCACCAAACCACGTTTTCTATGCATCAGCCATTGTAAGCCTCCTTGCAAGCCTTGGATTTGTATTTCAGAAAGGTGTAAATGCCCTAGAAATATGGATGATAGTGGAGAGAAGTGTAAAAAGAGCCCAACTGATTTCAAAAGTGATTTAATTAGAATGCAGTAGTGAACTCAGGCAGGCAGTGTACATTACCCAGAATAATAGCATGAACATCTGCAGTGTTGAAAATCGAGTGAAGATCCCAGATAGTCATAATTGAAGAGAACGTGAGAATATACTATTCCAGGACAGGCACAGATGCAATGCTGTTTTTGCTCCTACTTACTTTCATGATTGTATAGAGAACTGTTTACACAGAGAACATGTGTATTTCAAATATGGGGTTAAATCTAAGCAGTTCTTAAACATTTATCTGAAATATACGGCTTTAAGGAATTTTAAGATTAAGCAAAACATATAAGGATGGGAAAAAAGTATTCTTTTGCTTCTTAGACAAACTTACGGTCCACAGGAACTTGTTTGTGCTTCTGGCTGTCTCGTGCAACACTACCACCACTGTCGCTAGAGGTGCTGCTTTGGCGGCTGACAGTTGCTGGCGCCTTGGGCACAGGAACTGGGATGGGTGCTGGAGTGCTCGGAGGGAGTGGGACAGCTGCAGGAACCGGAGCAGGCATTGGAGGTGGTGAAGGAGTAGCAGGAACCGGATCAGGTTGTTTAGCAACATAGTCTGTCCTTTGTTTCTGAAAAGGTGTAGAGAGACTCAGTTTGACAACAAAACTTGGACAAATTGGCTTCTGGAGAAAATATTGGGGTGCTCTGTACCATCTGATTTCATTTATTGCACAAAAAGTCATCCTTGCCAGACAGTTATAAAATTTGACAAAATGTGATCTGGTATGGTGTTTTCCTTATCTTTTAGACATAACATTCAGAACAATCACATCATCTGAGATGTGCTTCTTTCTTCCAAGCAGATGATTTCTATAAATAAAATTGTTTTAAAATTCTTAACTTTACTATCTGGCACTTTTGAACAGCTTCCAAAATTTTTGAGATGCTGGAGTTTATCGGTATAAAAACATACGTTTTAGAAATGTTCTGTTAGAAAGAGTGAAAAATGAATGCATCCAGTCACTACTAAGCCTGACTAATGGTTTAACTTAGGAACATCACTGAATCTGAGGTATCTCATTGTTCCCTGAACTTCAGACAATGTTTAAGAGAATCCTACTCCTCCTACCCATTGAGTTGTGCCTTTACAACTATCTGTATGAGCACTACATGCAACAATGCGATTAAACACAAACACCACAGCTCACTGAATAAGGCTGCTGGCTTTTTTTCCCCCCTTCTTTATGAAGTGTTCCAACAGCATGCAAATTATCTTGCTGTTAATAGCTAGCTGGCAGGTGCCTCAAAATTAATTCTGCGGAATAATTCCTCTCCTTCTTTGCCTTTAAAATGGTGCCAATTGCAGGAAAAAGTGTGCATTTTCCCAAAGAAATCCCAGTGACAGACAAGCCCAGAAGGTCATAAGCAACCTATGCCAGCCTTTTCTTTCCAACAGTTCAAATTCCACATCTCACTGTTTTAACACTGATCCCTCTCTACGGTTTTGGACTGATAAAGCTTGAAGTTTTAATATCAAAGTTTGTTTGCTCAGTACTGATGCCTCATTTTGAAGTTATGAGAAGTCCACTTTCTTTGGTATGAAAATAGAGGAGTACATTCTTCAGGCTCATTGCTCCTTCCTAAAACGCCATTCACTAAGTCCTTGGAGGCAGAGGGTTTATGGCAGATCAAGCAGGGAAATACTTGTAGGAGCCATATGTTAGAAACTGAACAGCACATCACTACCCTGAAAACAATCTGATCTTCATTAAATGTCAGGCACTGCCCTCATACTGGAATCCCCAGCATGGTATACATCTAACCTGTGGGAGTGGCACTTTATAGCGAACATGAGCTATGATTGTTATAGCTAAGCAACACAGAGCTACACCAGCTCAACATTTATCCAATCAGGTTCCATTAAGCCTAGGGAAAAGAAGTGTATTTTGCCTGCTTTAGAACATTTTTCACCTCCATTGCAGTAGCCAGCAACTGAAGCAAACATATTGTCCTACAATACATTCGCCATTAAACCTTTCTTGTTTCAGTTTTTAGCATTTAAGTGATTTAAAGGCATTCATATGGGTCATTTTGTATCCGTTTTCTGCACTATGCTGTGGAGAAATTAAAATCAGAGTAAGAATCACATGACTGACTTTTCTGTATTCCGGTACTTTGATGTGAAGACAACAGAATATTTTCTAAAATGTCAAATGCCAACAAAAGTGAAATATGGAATATAAAATTGAACAAGCAGTATAACGTGTACTTCAGTCTTTTGGTGGAAGCAGTGCCTTAATAGGTATTTAGTAAGCATTCCATAGTTTATTAGATGTAGATTAGACATAGATATAGCCCAAGTTATCTGAATGAATTTAAGAATTTCACTGATACCAAAATATTTTAATACAATATACAGAAAAGTCTGTAGTTCATTCACAAATGCAAATGTGTAGGCAGTTATCCCCATAGCGTACCATCACATGTGTCCCTGACCTTCCTAAACAACGTGCAAGGAAAAAGCATCACTCTTTTAATAGTAGAGAGGATTCATTACAAACCAAGGCATCAGCTGCACGCCACTGCAATCTCAATCCAAAAGCAGCGATAGCAAAACATTACACATAGCTCTCAACAGATGCTATTAATGTTGCTTCTGAAACATTGTACCGCAATCACAAGTCTCATCAAAATGACTTACTGCATGCTGGAGTGAAAACAGAAACCAAACTGGAAGCATCACTCAAATTATAAATCTAAATACGAAACTACAGGGAAATACACTTCAATTTTTCTTGAACAATGCACAACAAAAAATTACACACTTGAATCCATTTAACATTGTTATTTTTTTCAGTTTTTAAACACTCCTTTCTTTAATTCTGGATATTCTGAGGAGATCCACACATGCATCCCATCATTTCTGTTCAGTGACACAAACAAAACAAGCATGCTCTACAGAATTTGGTAACTACACACTCCAAAAGAATAATCTCTGAGGTTCGATATCAGAACAGTAATTCTATTACCTCTGAAAGCTCTCCCAGCAATTGCTGTGAGGAAAATGGAATAAATCATATCGAAGAGTATTGTTAGTAAGGTAAACAGTAGCTGCCTCACACATCGCTCCTGAAATTTCAAACATATTAGCAATTTAAAAGCAAAAGAACATCGATGCTAATAATGAGCTCTTCTTACTCACTGAGCAACTTGTATAATGAGGTTGGTTTTTTTGGACAACAAATGGAGAAGCAGTTACTTCGATACATGCATGTGACACTACATAAGCAATGAGCTCTTTTCAAAGCACTTATCCAAACACAGAAAATTGGAAGTAGATGCTTAAAAAAACAACAACCAACAAAAAAGATGAATGCATTCAACACATAACTGCAGAATATTAAGAATTAAATCAGAGTGGGTACAGTAACAAAAACTTATTCATTTGAGCTTAAAAATATTTACTGGTTTACAAAACAAGTTAAAGACTGTTGCTGACACACATGTACCCACTAATTCACTAACAGCCATCAGAAAAATCCCGTGTTTTTTTCTTCCTTTCTTGCATTTTGTTTTTCTTTTAGAAATACATTCAGTTCATGTCAATTGGAACAAATCCATTATATTATTTTGAACAACGATGATGCACACATTAACAATCTGGATATATCAGAGAAGATTGCTGGGACTAGATTATTATTATTATTTGATAGAAAATGTTTTTATTTATCAAGAGAAAAAAGCAGAAGTTCTAAAGCTCTTTTTCAACATACTACAGGCTGGATCTTGTAAAGAAATAATCAATATGATTTGATCTATTTTTTTAAATAAGTTTTTTATGTATCAGTATCAGCCCTGGTTTTCAATCTCTGTTAAAAAACAAAACAAAACAACAGGGAACAATGTGTTTTCAAACACATTTTGACATCAAAAACAGGAAACCTGCGTTCAAGCTATGGCAAGTACTTAGCATTAAAGAGTCACTGGATACAACCATAAGCAGTGTTTGTGTTGTGAAGTGCTCACCTTAAGTTAAGACAGCACTTTCTATTTACTCTCTTTATGAACATTTTCATGTTCACAGCTGTTGGCAGTGACACCAGGAGTGATGCAGAGTGCTCAGCTTTAGACTAGCCAACAGCATGGTGGTTTGGATGTTTTCTTGAGACCCACACTGTGGCCCTGTCATTCTGGGGCATGTGCCTTCTTTCCTTTGGCTGTATTTTAAGAGACAAAAAAGAACCAACTGCCTGCACCCAAAAGGACCAATGAAGAATCTAGGACTGGGAGAGCAAATTTCAAGTGAAGTCTTGAGTTTCCTTTGGAGGACTCAGCTATTATACACTCAACCATCTGTCTACTGAAATCCCACGATGAGAAACTTATGTTTCTCTGCCAAAATGTGTATTAGAAGGCAAAAAGGAGAAAATTTAACAACTTACTTAATCAGATTAGTATTAGACATGCCTAGCCTTCATTTCTTACAGAAATATATATGATGGGGAGGCACAGTGTGGATTTTCAATTCTCACCATGGATCACATACTTTTACAATTATTCAAGTACATTTCTGTGTAATAAGTGTCAGTCCATCATTTGGGAGTGGATCGATGCTGAATTGGACAGAAAGCTACCATCCTTTAAAAGTCATCAAAAAGCCCTGCTCTGATGGCAACTTTAAAGAGCATTCAATATGTACAAAGTAAAAAAGATACTGGCTCATGATCAAAAAACATGACATCTCTTTGGCCATGACAAAATGAACACCTGGCAACTAAATCTCTTCATTATTAAACAAACATGATCTGCAGGAAAGATACCAGTTGGCAAAAGATGAGTATGACACTATGACACTAAGTTGGAGCACAGATACTGTGCTTGAGAGAAAACAAATTCCCACAGAGAGATATTTTCAGTGAGCAGATAAACAAAGAGACTTGAAAGACACTTGAGGGGAGACTGCCAACAAACATGGAGGTCATTTGTCCCAAATGAGGTAGAGACGTATGGTGTTTACATATAAGATTCATGGCTCCTGGATAACTATCCATAGAAGCGTGACAGTATAAGATTTATTAAAATAAGACTATATATATATATAAATATATATAAATATAAATGTAAATAAAAGACTGCATTTGGCCTAACATTTACACTTTGCGCCTCAGGATTTTATATATGTCACTGAGAAAATAGCTGCCTCACCTCACAAGGGGTGTCATAAGATTAATTATCACACCCAGCAAGATACACATCTATCACACCCAGCAAGATACACATCTCTATCATAATTATGTTTCTCATATTTCTAAAAAGCATTGAAAATAAACAAAAGGCATAGTAAAAATGAAATATTATTAATTAGTTCCTAAGTTCACCAGAAAACCTTGTACATAAGGAAAAGTTTGAGTGCTTGGAAAACTTGATGCTAGTCTGTAGAGGATGGTAAACTATGACTGCTGCTTTATAAAAAGAGGCAGACTAAATGATCAACATCAAAAACAAAAAAACATCAAAATGTTCTACTAAATGTACAGAAACACTGAATGAGATGGTTTTACTATACATATATATATATATGTACGTATGTATATAATTATCTGGCATTTTATATGTGTGTATATACATTTTTTCTAATCAGAAGAAAGACAATGTATTAATACAGCCTGACAAAGATGATGAAATTACTGAGACATTGCTTGTAGCATTCCTGTAGGTGTCCCCTGCAGTTTCATGAAAGCACTGAACTGATCCTAGCTGGGACCTAGATCCTGGATGGGATCAAGATAAAAATTAGAATCTAATCTGCCATAAGGACTCATTGGTTCCTAGCAGTGGGAACTGAGTGAGAGTAAAACAAACTTTGAGTTGTAAGAATACTCATGATAATCAGGCACCCAGCTCACAGAGAAAAGGTATCAGTATGGAGAATAACAGAAAGAAAAAGTGTTCTCTTGCAATTTAATCCTTCATTCTTCATAATATTATTGCAATCTATTTTGGCCAGCAATGGTTTGAAGGCTGTGTCCCTTGTACACACCACTTATCCACCACAGTGGAGTAAGCGGCTCACCACAGGTGACACACCACTTGGAAAGGAGCTTTCTGAAAACTGAAGACACTCAGCCTGGCACTAAGAGCCTTTTCATGTCCAGGGTCTTGTGAAGGCACTGACAGCAAGAGCTTCTGTTCCCTGCTCTGCCCACAAGCTCTCCTGTTTGACCTTGGGCCAGGCAGTAATCCCTTCGGTGACTTATTTTTCCCTGAAATAGCAGCAATGTCTCATAGCACTATTATGAAAACAAACAGAATTATGCAAACAGATCCCAAATTAAGCATGTATCTATCAGGGAGAAAAAGACGAATGAGCACACGCAGTAGTCTGAAAAGTGTATCATAATCACTGTAAAGATGAGAACAACATTGCCGACACACTCCATAAAGACTCCCTTTATCCTGTGTAATTCATTATATTCTTAAATAGTTTCACAGAACTCCAAGCTCACATTTGAATATGCTAAAGCTACAACCAAAATAAACAATACGCTGTAGGGAACAACCTGCCAGAGGGAAAGAGTCAAAATTATCTTGAGTGTTGTTTTCCGTCCCTAATTTTCATGGCTTCATGGACAATGCTTTGCAAAAGTGATTATATTACTATTTCCCATGTCACGCAATTATATCAAATAGAAAACTTCAAAACCTGCAGAGCATTTCAACAGAAATAATAGTATGAGAAGCTCTACGCAGTTCTACACTTGTTCAGTCTTCTGAATATTATTTCCTGGCAAATTCCAAACACACAGAATTAACATGCACGTAAAGAAAATAAGTCAGCCCTTCAAATCTGGATTTGAAAAGCACTCCAGATACATGCTTCACTTCACACAGAGCTAAAAAGAAAAATCAGTTTTGAAAGAGCTCATACATCACTGGCAAACAGTTAAGGACAGGAAGAACTCAGAAGTGATCTGACTAAAGCCCACCAAGCTCAAGATACGCCAGCAATGATTGTGCCAGAAATAACATAGGATCCATTTCTGAAGAGAGTTTCCATATCTGCGGAAAGACTGGAAACACTGTAAAAGTTGCAGCTTTCAAGATAGCTCTGCACATATCATCTGGCACAGTGGCACCTTCAGCTGGGGCTTTTAGATGAGTCTGCAATGCAGACTGCTAACAGCTACACAGCATTTCTTGTTTTTCAATCATCAGCTGGTGTATGTAGACAGAAGGAATGAGTATTTCATGAAATAAAATTTAATTCAAGTTTTAACAGAAGTTTAGCATCTGCTTGGTCTGAAAGTCTCATTCAGAGTCAAGTCTGGAATTTCTGTTTAATCCAGATCTATCTGCACAGTTTTCAAAACCATTTGAAAATTGTGTCAATTGCACTGATATAAGATCTTTTGGAAGGTGGAGGTGTAAGCAAGCAGGATGTTGGTTTCATTTCTTTGCTTGGTTTTCTGAATATCTTATCCTCTAATTATTTTCAGCACATTTATGAAACAAGAAGAAAAACATTAATTCCATACCATAAAATGAAAGAATGAAAATCAAAATTAGGTCAGAAGACTAAAGTGCTGATGATGTGCAGGGATAATACTTGAAAATACCTGCTTTGTGAATTCAAAAATAAAAACACCTGCTTTTTATAACTCTGAAATCACAGTAAGTAAATACATTTAGGACAAAGATAGAAACACATGCAGAGAGAGAAAATAAAAAAGCCAGTGTTCACTCTCTTAGAAGCCACAAAGATGACCCTACCTTAAATAATTCAAACTCCTTCTTTGGCATCAACAGCTATCAATGCACAAAGGATATTTGAAATTAAAATAAACACATAAGCATCCATTAGGATGGAAATTACTACCTCTTCATAAATAAGCAGGGAAAAAACTTACAGGAGAAGATTTTTCTATATCTCTACTTTGCTATATTTCTATTTTGTTACATGTCTATTTTGCTTTATATATTTTTTTGTTATACTCTATGCAATATAGAAATGAACTTCAGCCTGTAAAAGAAATATAAACTTCTGACTTTATGGCAGCCTGTGCAGACATTTTAGCTTAGCTGTGAATCTCTTTCTCTTTACATACTTCAATAAAAAGCTTCTCTTCTACCAAGCAGACAGTACCTGGATGGTGCGGGTGTACACAGGTTCTGGCAATCCCAGACCACCTTCGTAATTCCTCAGAGGATCCAGAATGTTGTTTGGCACAAAGCCTGTGTTGCCGCTTTTATTCCGGACCTTCCACCACTGTTTCCTATCATCCAGAATCTGAAATAATTTGTTAAAATAATTACTTATATTTTCTGACGGTACTTAAATGGTGCATCATTTTCAAACAAAATCACTGCCAGGTTCTGTGGCTGCCAAAAGACTTTGAGCTGATGTCATCAGGAAACCACTGCAAGCTTTCTTGATTATCACTGTAACTAGTTCTATATGGTAGAAAGGATATGGAAGCAAAATAAACCTGCATAAAGTCAGACATATGCAGCACAACATAGCAGAATTAAAATCAAGAACTTGTGCAGAGAGGCTTGCGTCTCTACAACCAACATGCTGCTGGCAAAAGGAGAAACTACTAAAAGACCATGGAAAAGATGGTTCAAACATGGAGAGAGTGCGCTTTTGAGTAAGGTGAAATCTGGGGCATGACATAGCAGAAATCTGGGTTCTGGCTACCTGAGTGTAGCTTTACACAAAATACTTGTTTCTGTTTCTTCTTCCCTTCTACATTTATCTGTCTCCCAGGGTACCAATGCTTTCCAGGACAGTCTTTCACTCTGCCCCATGCATGGGCATGTAGTGTTTGTCAGAGCCAATTATTTACATACTACTGAATGATGCTTCAAAAGCTACACTAAAGAAGACAGAAGAAACACACAAATATATTTACAGTACTGGTCTCAGGAGAAACGAGTCATAACTATCATAAATTCATGTTTTCACAAAAATGTTACCTCTACAATCTCTTCTTTCAGGACTGAAAGCTCACTGTTGTTTCTTGCCATAAATTCATACTTGCATTTGGCATATTTCTTGGACTGTGTTTTATTGTGTGCCTCATAGTTTCTGCAATGCAAAGATCAGACATTAAGTGAGATGTTCAAACAAATTAAACCGCAACCAGCTGCAAAACATTTAAACAAAAATAAAGGAGATAGCTTGCTGCTGTCTCCAAATCATATTGACTAAATATTTATAGAGCAACAAAATGAGAGAGGAAAAAAAAAAAAAAGCATTTGAGTTATTGTAGAATCAATAACCTTTTTGGCCCACTTCTTACAGTATGCATGATACCAAATTAGATCTGCAAGTGACATTGTGTTTAGATAAATATGCACACTACATTATTCGGTTTTCCTATACAGAACAACAGAAGATTAAATGGTCATTTGCCATACTAATGAATGAATATACTTGGTATCTCATGCTTTGCACAATGTTGTACTGCTAGTATTTATTACAAATAAAGCTTCAAGTCACAACTGACATTGATACCAATGGAACTAAATCCTATTTAAAAAACACTTTCCTCTGTAGGCCATTTCTCTTAATTGTACATAAGGTATCATCACCACTAAGAACCTCAAAGTATTGCATCAATTATAAATGTAGAATTACTTCTAGGCAGTTAAGAACAGAATTCATTGTAGAATTAAGCATACCACAGTATACCTCAGCAGCTCTGTTTTCTTTGAGGAAAGATCTGTTCTGATAGCCTTTGGGTAACAAGTTACTAGTTTCTTAATGCGCCACCTCTTCAAAATGAGAAATACCCCAAGCCCCTCAAAACACATCCAAAAGAAACAGTAACATTATTCACCTGTTGCAAATCACACCCAAAAACTCAAATCCATATCAAGCAGTAAAGTTAAGTAAATAAAAATAAAATAAAAAAACAACAACACAACAGTTAAAACATTGCATAAACAAGGGCTTGCCATACAACATCACAGTACAGGGATACAAATGCTGATGGTTGCTGATGTTTGTGCTGTGTAACCACGGATCCCAGGTGTGTGTCTCAGCAATCCAGTAGTTACCTAGCTATTGCATGGCTGTGGAGAACTGTCTCACTTGACTTGAAGAACAGAACAAAGGAACAGTCATATTCAGATTGAAAACGTATTATTTGGAAAGAAAGACAAAACACTTAGAGACTTCGAGCACTTAAAGAAGAGAGTGAAAAACAAGGGATGAACCACAGCCTGCAGAATACCTGTTATGAAGTCTGGAGACTTGTGAGTAATCTCAATTTTTTCAGCCACCCACTCAAAATTTATGTAATTTTGAAGTGCTATGACTAACACACCTAGAAGTAGTTGCTTTTTAGACCACCTTTCCAAACTCAGTTTTACTAACTCTGTCATCCTAACTTGTCCACAGCTATTAATCTTGATCCCTTCATACAGTGTAACTCAGGAAGAATTAAAAATAAAAAAGTCAAGAGCAGCATCCCCAGCACATCGGCTGGATAGTGGTTGTACACTTACAAAGAGACCACAACTTTTCAAACCTAGCTTAATGAGCCAAGCAGTTTACATGGGGCACAGATATCCCCCTCAAGGCTGCATGAGAGCCTGGTGGATTGCATGGAGCAATCCCATGTTATTCCCCAAATAGCAGCACAAAGAACAAACTGAATGGAATCTGAATTTGAAACATGATATAACTTACTGAAAAAAAATGATTCAATACTCCTTTAGCATCAAAGAGAACCCCTTGTATAGCTAGTAACACGCTCAAGGTTTAATATCCTGACATTTAGTTTAAGTCATCCAAAGAAAGCATGGCTTACTGGAGGTCCTGGTGCCTTGAAATAAGATTAACTGACAATCCCTGTGGTTACAATTCCTTGGGCAATGCGTAACCTACCTGTCCCTCTGCAGACACTGAGTGGCTCGGTCACTGTCTTCAGACTGCTCACAAGGAAAGCCAGCTTTCAACAAGCACCAGAAAATGATGGCTGAAATATTCAGCTTCTATTTCTCACTCCTTCCCCAAAACCCCCTCCTGCACCTGTTTATTCACAGGTTCTTTAAAGTTATCTTCAAATGGAATTTATTTAGGGTACTGCACATTAATAGCCTTCATCCAGTAACAAACTTCTACAGAGCACGTCATGTGTCTCAAGAGCCAATTAATAAAAGGAAGTTCATGTTGGGCTGGACAAGGACATAGTGGCTCAGTGTACATGTCTGCATCAGTGCTAGCCATCTAGACTCCCTCCTATTGTCAGTGGTGAGAAGCAGGCACCTCCACAACATGTCTCATTTCAGATCTTTCAAAAAGACTGACTTTACCTGACATTAACTGCTTCAACTTACACTTAATGCTCTTTTCTCTTTACTTTCTACTAAGGAAACTTGGATGACTCATTCAGCTGTGGCCAGATACACTGATACTATCAAGGGGGCAATGCAACAGTCCCATTCTCTAAACCTGAAAAAGAGATAGCAGCTTTTGCATAGAATAGTCTTACTCTGAAAGGACAAAACAGGTCTTATCACATTACAGATAAAAGAGAAAGGAATTTTGAGTGCAGATCATTTCGATTTCTAGCTGAGTGGTTCTCAGACAAGAACTCCGGAAGTAACCAAGTTTGAGAAAATGATCAGAGATGACTACTATGGCTGTTGTTGTAATAAAGAGTTCAGGATGCTCAGGAAAGCAATGCTCAGGAAAACAATGGAATCTTCACCCTGCACACCACATAGGAATTTGTTTGCATGCATATTTACAACAGGATCTTCTAGCAAAGAGCTCAAAATTAGAGATTATGCAAAGGTTTGTGTCAAAAAAGTCACATCGATGTTGTTTTTACCAGCAATATGACACCCAAAACATAGCTTAAGCACTTTCCATGGGAAATAAGTTAAACTATTGTTCATGTAAGGATATATAACATAGTTTGGCGTGGGGGATCATTCCCATCACCACTTTACTTTCATAGCTTGTACTGGCAGAAATATTCCACACAGACAGGGCTGAGTCTCCAAGGATCAGTGAATTTCATCATTAAGCAAATCAGACTTAGGCTAAAAGGGGATGAAAAGTGTGTGCAGAAAGATCCTGGTTGCTATGCAAACATTCTAAAGCTTTGATTGTAGCAAGAATGGAAGAAAAAATCAGTCACTAGACATGGGCACTTTTACACTGGCCGAGAACAGCCAAAACAGGTTGCTAAAAGGGTAGCAAGTGAGTAGCTCAACAAATCAAACAATCATTCAAAACACAGACAGATAAATCTGAGAGCAGACTTGTCATTCTTTGTAGTTGAAAATGAATAAATCAATTAAAAAAGCAAAGAATAGTTTTTAAAAAGCGAAACCAAAGCAGAAATAAAATTTAAACCCGAACAGGAGGATTTTGTGTCCTTAATTAAGTTAGAATTCCACTATATCATTTTTGACAAAAGCATGATTTTCACAGCATAAACACAGTAGTTTCATAGAAATGATACTGAAAGAGCCACATTGGGTGTGCCTTGGAGAAGCACAGGCAGACATGTGCTGCAATCAGAGCCGCTGGCTGCCTTACAGATATACGGGTCTGCTCCCGGCACAACCTGAGACCAACAGACACCACCACCCCAATAGCCATAAGTCAGTAAGTCGGGACAGTTATCCACAGCACCACGTACGCCGTTGACTCAGTGTTACCTATCTACATGGCGGCTAACAGTTTGCTTAAAGGCAGCAACAGCTGCCCCTTGGTCCAGGAGAGGCCCTCTTTTGTACACTGTGTTACTGAATGCGTACCCATCGGACGGAGGGTAGTCAGGAACACTGGGAGGCTGCAAGACAAAACAAAGACAAAGCAACAAAGGGAATTAGTGTCATGCACTGCAACATGCTGCTTCCCCTGACCAATGGCACAGCACTCCCTACCAGCACTTGCATGGCCGTGCTCTCATGTGCTCATAGTTCTGCTATGAAAAGTTAATAGCTTCTGCATTTCAAATACGTACACAGAGAGATCAAAAGGACAAGAATAAAAGAATTTCTATCATAAGTCATCCCCTGCATTAAAATTGCAGAGTATATTCTTTAGAGAAAACAGTCCTCCGGTGCAAGGTCCATGTCCTCTCTTACACATTGCTACAACAACACAGGTCATAAGCAGTGCCTGAGTGGCTTTAAAATAAACTGCACTAAAAAAGCTGCTCTGAGCTCTTGTTCTAAATAAACACTAAGCCAGAAAACTTTAGGTAGCTAAACATACGTCTATATGAGAAATAAAAGCTTCCAAGTAAAATCATCATCCCGCTGCAGGCTCATAATATCAACTGGCTCATTTATATTAGTTACCTTCTTACAGAAAGTGGTTGAAGTCAAAGAAGAAATGCAAAAAGGAAGGTAATACTCTGTAATTAAGGATTTTAATTTAAAAAAAATATATATATATTACAAGGAGACACATAAGAATATTCAAACACTTACAAAATTCCTTTTAAGCAGCAGTCCTTAAAAAAAATCCAACTTTAAATCCAACAATGATACTTTGCTTCTACTAAGAATTATTTTAATGTCCATTTCCCAAAAGATAAAATGAGTGGTTCAGCTGTGCCAGGGCCTCACTTCCCTCTGAGTAAAGAATTTGTTCCTAACGTCGACCCTAAATCTCCCGTTTTAGTCTAAACTTGTTCTACCAGTATTAGACTGTGTAAAAAATAGGTTTATCTCCTGTTATAAGTTCCCTTTAAGAACTAGAAGGCCAGAATGAGGACTCCCTTCAGCCTCCTCTTCTCCAGGCTGAACAAGCATAGCTCCCTCAACCTAACTTCATAGGAGAGGTCCTCCAGCCCACTGATCATCTTCATGGCCTCCTCTGAACCTGATCCAACAGCTCCATGTTGGAGCGGGTCCACATCCTCCTTGGTGCTGGAGGTCTCAAGCCTGGATTCAGTACTGCAGGTGGGCAATCACCTCCCACTCCCTGCTGGCCACCCCTCTGTTGGTGTTGCCCAGGAAAAAGCTGTTGGCTCTCATTTTACTTTACCAGAACTCTTTTGTTAAATAAGCTTTCATGACAGACTTATAAGACAATAACTCTTCTGGCATCACCGACTCTAAGAGTCCTTTTGCTGCAGACATTTTGCACTGGCGCAGCTTTTCCAGCTGAGCACCTAACACATTTCACAGCTATTGAGCAGCTGAACACTTGTCCCTTAAGGGATGTACTAAGGAGGCACTGGCGTGGGAAGTCAGAGTACCAAGGTTAAATGGTTCGCTCTTCGTGAATGGAATCATGAAACTAAGGCTTGACATCACAGGTGCCAGTCACACAGATGCCTTCAATGAACTATTATTATTAATAATATTATTATTAATATTATTACTCTTATTATTTACTCTTTTGAAGACTAAAAGGCAGTGGGCACACCTACCAATCCAACCAAAACATCTCAGTTTATTTGCCCCCTCAAAATAATCCTTTTAACTTACATGCTAATTCAATATATGTAGTATGCATCTTCACTAATAACCAAACCAGAAAAAAAAAATGCCCCTATTTTTCAATATTATTTTGTACATTTCATGATTATAGTGGAGAAAAGACTATGATTTCTGTTTGCTTTGTTGTTTTGGTTTGTGGGTTCTGTTGTTGTTGATGCTGATTTTAATTTACAGGGAGCACAACATTAAAAAAACCACTTGCATGGCAATGAAGAACAGCAGTGAAACAATTTTTGATGAGGCTTTTTTGGGAGATGAGCATGGAGCTGGGGGAGGGCGACAGCTACATTTCATGTTATTGTGGCCATTAGCCCTATAAATGCTTCTTTTCTATTAAAAAAAAAGGGGGTTGGGGGGTGTGGGGCTAGGGTGTATTTATTCTTGTGAATCCTATTAGGTATAAGGACAAGCAGTGATTTTAGTAATCAAACATGAATCACGCTAGCCTCCTTTGCTTGGCTAACTTTTTATGTAGTGTATGCTTTTAAGTGCAGTTTTTCATCAAAATATAGTGTTACAGCTTTTCCACAGGTAGTTTTGATAAACTTCTGCTAGGGAAGCTTTTTAGTCTCCAGGAAGACTTCAGAGAGTTGCTCTGCAAGAGAAAGCCATCCCATAGAATCTGATAAACGGTACACGATGAACTCAGCTTTATCAGGCTAAGACTGAATATACCTCCCATACCTAAGAAAAATACCCTAACCATAAAACTGTTCTAAATTTTGATTGTTTTCATAATGAAAGCTGTATGAGATAGAAACTGCTTTCCCTTTTTAGCTTCTGCCAGCCCCAGGCCCCATCCCTGTGCAGATGCTCAGGACAAGCCAGCAGAGTGCAAAGTGCCCAGCTACTGCCCTAGGACAGGGCAAACACTCATAGCAGTAACTCAACACTAGAAAGCTGAACTGTGCTCAAAACCAGAAATGGCAACTATGACAAACATTTCTTGAAAGCACAGTATTCAGTGATTCTTCTGAAATCTTTCCCTTGAATCTTCCTTTCTAAATCCAATTTTTGTCACTGGTATAATTTTATAATCTTAGCATTGAGATGTACTCTGAATACAGTACTGCTGTAAATTGCACAAGGAAGATACGAAAGTCTATGGATTAAACTTAGAAAATTCTTAGCTTTGCTTCGATTTCAACATAGCTAACAGGGGAACATGGACTACCAAATCTTTGAATTAGACTAAAGCTATTTCAATATATTAATTTATTAAATTTAAGTTAATTTCCCACTAAAACAAAAAGCTTCCAAAACAAAATCCTTGATGTGTTTAAAGCAGCAATAGTTTTGTTTTTGTTTTTTTTTTTGTTTGTATTCTTGTGCATGGATGCACATTTGACAACACCCTCATTCAAACTCTTCTTAAAATACAGTCAAAAATCAGTGGAACCTGAAAGCACGGGACAAGAATCAAAACAAACCTTAGGGGCTTGGACTGTCCTTTCAGCTGATGTGGGAAAATGCACCAAGTTCAAGGAGGGCAGTAGGCAAAATCCTGCTATTTTTCCTATTCACATTTTGGTGGCTGAACAGATATTTGGTTTCACATAGTTTTTCTGTAAGTACACTGAGCTTGCACTGATGTAACAGACAGTGACCACTCCAACAGCATCCCAGAAGATATTTTTCTTTTTAACCTACCTCAGCTGATAATCTTTTTATTTCTTGCTTCCTCTGTTGCTCTGCAAAGTTTGCCACAGACTCAGCCAAATTATTGAGTTCTTGCTCATTTGGAGCTCCCATGAAGTTCAGCAATGGAGGTTCCCAGCCATTTCGGAAACGGGGAACATAAGGTGGAATGAAATGGTCCTTGGGCCAGTCCCCTCTGCATGAAAATAAATTAGAGATCTTTAACAAGGGCCATGCAAATATTACTTTCATAGGTCTCCTAAAAATGAAATACATTTTAATATCACAGTAAAGACAAAGAAGCTGGGGTTACTGTACAGACACGATAGTGTTAGACCACAGAAAATTTGCAGAAAATATTTATTGACCATAACTACTTTTCTGCAAGGCATAGCAAGGAGCAAACTGTTCCTGCCATAATGACTTGTCTGTGCTAAAACACAACAAATTTCTGGCTTGCAGCAAAGAATGAGTAATAAAAGAATCAATCACAAACACATCTAAGATTTGTTATAACTGTTAGATAGGAAAGAAGTGCTGTTCTGCAATGTTTTGTTTGCATTAAAGAACCAAACAAAAGACTTCAAAGAAACTGCCTACTTTATATGAAAGACTGAAAGTAGATATCTAGGTCACTTTGAAAGTAACAACTCCAATTTATTTCCATGGAAACTACAGCAGATACAAAGAGCACAATAACACTGATTGATAGTGCAAATTTTCAGCTACAAAATACTATCTTTCAACATAGTCACAACCATTAGCTATGCATTTTCTCCAGCAATGAACAACAGCCTGCATGCCATGCTCAAAGAAATCTGCACCAATGGAAGTGACTCCTGCCTGCTGTCATCACTGCTGAAATGCACCACCCATCACATCACTGCTCTCATCCACTGTTTGGTCTTCAGAAACATTCAGCACATGTCACTGAATGCCAGTGGGTGCCATCTTCTCCACGTGGAGGAATTCAGTGACACTTTTGCTTCATACGCACTTCCGTGTCAAATGCCATTTTGTCAGACTGCCCTTCTGCTGCCATCTGTCACACAGCAACAACATCTAATGGAATATTGGTGGGAAGGTTCAACCTCTACTGACATATCACCTCTGATATAATGAGTCAATATAATAAAATAGGAGGCATTCCTTTTGGAGCAGCCTTTGCATGAAGCAGGGAAGCTTAGGGGGCTGAGTTACACCTTAAGGAAGGAGTTAGACAATAGATAGCTTACAGTGTAATACAAAGAACTCTGCATTCTCCTGGGCACAAGAATTATCATCACATTTACTGTTTAATAGTCAAGCTTAATCTTAGAAGAGTCTATTATTTTTTAGCACTTCATTCTCATTCTTTATTGTAATACACAGTACCTAAATTAATACTTTCATACACTGCCTTTGCACCATGGATGACATACCCTCCTGCAAAATAAATTACTGTATCTTCACAGTGGAACAAGAAATGAGAACACACATTACATTGTCTTAGTCTCACTGTTGATGCTGCTCAAATTTAAGGGGCACATGCTGCCAGTTATACAAGTTTCAGGATCAGTCAGAAATTATTAGCCCATTGGCAGGCTTGAGCTATGTCAGAAACCCTCATGTTTCAACAATTATATATCTTACTAAACTTCTCCATAATGTACCTCTGCATATTGAGATCAGACAGAGTATAATTTCTAATCTTCACACATCAACCAGTAGTATTCTAAGTGCTTCATTCTTTGTGCAGCATGAGCTACTTCTCTTTCAATTACACTTTTTTTCAGGTTGGAATAAATGAATTATTAAGGTATTTCCTAAGATGAGAAGCCCAGCATTTTAAGCAATAATCCATTTTCCCTGCAAGAGGCTCCAGTGCTATGCAGATTTCCACAGCAAGCATGCTGTGAAGCCAGCAAGCTCTGAGTAAGTATAGGTAAGCTCTGCTGAGATCAACTCTCTGGCAATCACAAGGACGTCTATTTGCTGTTTCTAGCCCAGTTTGTAATAGTAGGTTGAACAATAGGCCCAAAGGATGAACTCGAATGTCCTGGTCCAGTAGCACAACGAGATCAAGAAAGGCAAACACATCTACATCACACTAACTGCTATGAGGATGTTTGTCACTTCGTGTTCTACAGCTTTCCATGTAGACTCCTAACACTCAATTTATTGTTATTTCTTCTTAATCACTTAAAAACGACAACAAGAACAAACATTTTCATTGGTTAATTAGTTTATAAAGCCACTTGGTAGATGTTTATTCTTGAATTTGGTATCTAAAAGAAAGATGAATAAACTCAAAATACATGGCACCTTTTCAGTTAAGTGTAAGCGTGCTTAATCACTGTCATGTGTTCTCATCTACCACAGATTACAGAGTTAAAACACACTTTGCTAATCTTTTCTTTGCATATTTTACTTTACTAGGTAATTTCAAACCACATACATACTTCAAAAATAACAAATACATAAACAAAGTAAATTTTAGTGAAATCTAACTGCAATAGCAAATCAATTAAGCGGGACTTCTATGAGTATGCATATCTAACAAAAATCAGCCTATAAACATTCTTTAAATGTTAAAGCACTTTCCTTATAGCATCATGATGCTCTTAGAGAAGCTTTGAAATTGGAAATAGAAATCTGTATCCTCTCTTACATAATTTTTTTCATTTTTTATTGCAACTTCTTCCAGCTGATTTTTTAACCAATTCCAGATTGTTTGGGTTGTGAAAATAAGGGTGGAAAGCAACTTGAAGCATGAAACAGATAGAATAAAATAGGATAGATAGAATAAGATAGATACAAAAAAAAAAAAAAAAAAAAAAAAAGATGGTATAAATTTACATAATTTAGTCTCTACTCATTCTATGGAGGAAAAAAAATATTCTGTCTGTATTTGCTTCCTCCATGCCTAAAAAGTCATACACAAATACCAGTGAGGCTAAAGGGCTTCTTTTCATAGAGTTTAAAGAACAGTTGTGAGGTATAGGCAAAGACTATCAAACTACTATTGAGTTTGCTGGGTATGGAATGTCTGGTTAAGACTGTGTCAATAAACACAAACTTCTTCTCACCTGGCTTTGGTCCATGTGTCACCCAGTGACATCCATAACTGTCCTTCCTCACTGGTGACAGTATACTGTAGGAAGTCTATGGTATCTTTTGTTAGGAGGGGACTTAGTACTGTACTGGCAAGCTCTGGACCTCCTGTTGTCTGCACCACCTAAATCAAAATATTAAAATAATATAAAGAATACACACATAATAAAAAGGAAGTTACAATGAATATGTTACCTACATTCATGCTAGGAAACATTTACTACTGAATAAATAAACAAATTCTGAGAAGCTAACTTGTCCTTAAGTCCTGTGGATGGATGAAGTAAAAAACCACTTATGGCAGAAAACCAACTGTTCTGGTCACCTTTATATTTAGATCCACTTCTGTCAATGTTATTTTAATCTACTAATCAGAATGACACACACTTTAAATGAACTGGTGCATGGTTATGCTTTCAACTCTCCTCCTGCATAACGTAAATTATTTCTTTACTTGGTTTGTTTATTAAAATTATAATGGCTAACTGCAATACAAACAAAGATTTTTTAAACGTGTATATATATATATGATAGATGTTAACATGCAAAAAACAATAGAACTTGTTTTCTAAAGAGATCTTTATCCTCGGATACACATTTCTCCATAGTAGCTCTCTAGGGACACTTCTTAATCTCATTATCCTTGGAAAGATTTTAGATCATACAAATATAAGAATTCTGAAGGAAAATACCTAAAAAATTCCCAAAGCTTACCATATGTAGTGGAGTGAAGAGAAAATGAACCAGTTCAGCTGCACTAGGATTCTGGATATGGAACTTTAATTTGGCCTAAGGTGAATGAAAAATGACAAATTTTAAGATACAATTAACTTTTATGACAATAAATACTTCAGGTAAAAATGACTGTCCCAAGTGAGAGCACAGGTCCCTCTAAGTAGTATGTTTTGTCTCCAGCATCAGCTAAGAGAAAGTGCTAAGGGAAGCATGAGAAGGAACAAAGCAAATATAAAACGTCTGGGAAAAACTCTTAAATATCTAACAACAATTTTCCCAGGGACATCTTCTACCAGAAGTACAAAATGCTATTGTTTTGTATTAAAAGTTACTTATGGATTCTTCTCTTCTATAAATTCATATGATTGCTTTTGAATCCATATAAATCTTAGCACATATTGTGCAAATAAGAAGTAAAATTCAATTGTATGTTTTGTCAAGAAGCATCTCATTTGGAAATATGCCGCCTTTTGGTTTCATTAAGACCCTATAGTTCTTTTCCAAAAGAAAACTGAGCGATCATTCTTTCCTCACTTTTTCCAGTGATGCTCATAACCACTCACAGATTTATTACACTCTCCCTCTTTTTTGTCTTTCTCGAAACTGAAGAAAAGTCTACAATAATTTCTTACAGCATTCTTGTTCTCCCTCCACCTTCTTCAATTTCACTCTACAGGGAACAAGACAAAATCAGTGAACCTAACTGATGTTCTTTATTTGATTTTCTTTTTTTGGTCTTTTCTTCCCACAGGCTCTTAAAATTCCCTTTTTAGAGAAGATAAGCAAGGTAGAAGGGATGGGAGAGTTGTCCAAGAGTTGCTAAGAGGAGCATAGATTACAAAGAGCTGTCTCCAGAAAACAGCCATTGTAAATAGGAGAGCTTGTGGGTTAAAATTAGGGACCAGACCACTAAAGGACACCTGGTGGCTGGGATCTACTACAGGCAGCCTGATCAAGGGGAACCTGCTCACAAGGCCTTCTTGCTTCAGCTGAAAGAAGCATCATGCTTGCAAGCTCTCACCCTGATGGGAGATTCCAACCACCCAGATGTCTGCTAGGAAAGCAACAAGGTGGACTTCAAGCAATTCAGGAGACTCCTAGAGTCCAATGAGGACAACTTTCTGGTCCAGGTATTAGACAAACCAACACAAGATGAAGCATTCCTGGATGTGGTGCTCACTAGTGAACAGGAGATCACTAAAGAGGTTAAGTCTAGAGGCAGCCTGGAGCCATAAACAATTATTTTCATGAACACACTGTCCAGCATCAAGCTTTTCCAAGTAAAATACACATTTACAAAAATAAAAAAAATAAAATAAAATAAAATTAAATTAAAAAAAAAAAAAAAGGTGAATATTTCCTGTTCTACAGCTTCTTGGTGGACTCCTTTTATTTAGTGATCATAGGCTCTGGAAGTAAGAAGCATTTCAGAAAGTATTTTAAAAAGCTACAGTAGCTTTTATTGCATCTTGCTGTCTGTTCCTAAACCTCATTTTAGCTAGCTTCATTCCAATTTTGCATCTAGCCTTCTAGAGTGTGCCTCCAAATATAGACAAAAAGAGGATGTATTTTTACTGCTACTGATTTTCTATACATTGTTCTTCACACATAACAACTTTCTTTCGGTCTTTCTATAGTTTTCTTTTTGGCAATGGTAGGAATTTTCTAGGAGCTTCCAGAATACTGTTTTAAAATAGATACCATTCTTCTGGCAAAGATTTTATTCTTCAAGCTATTCTTTTTATTTTTAAACTAGATTCTTCTTCTTTATACAGCTCTCCATATCTGACATAAAGCCCTGGGAAGTGAAATTTAAAGCCTTTGTGGCTTCTTCAATGACACTGAATTAATGCACTGGTATAGCATTATGAACAGCATTAGAAAATAGACCCCAGATCTTTCTCAGGAATGAAACAAGAACTATTTCTACTCCTGCACAGAAGACAAAGATTTTTATATACAAGTGTTACTAGGTAAAAAATCATTTAAGTGCAGAATGCAGTATGCAGTAAAAATGGAAAAAACAAACCAGATTACATTTCTATGTCTGTTCCTTTTTAAAGAGCAGTGGAGACCAAGACCCAGGCTCACAGTTCCCCTTATGGTGTGATAATCTCTGCATGGTTTACAGCTGCAGGGATTTACAGTCCACTAGGTTTCTTGACACAGACAAGGTACTAGGAAAGTTAGAGAAGACAGAACACTTAACTACTGCTCTTCCAAAGAAGAGATGGCCTTTGCAGCTCCCTTAAGGAGTCAACAATAAAGCAGCCACACTCTGCAAGAGAGAACTGCAGGAAATCTACAAGAAAACTCAACTTAGAAATAACTAAAGAGAAATCTACTGTGGTAGTTATTCCTCCTTCTCTTCAACTTTCACTGGAATTTTAGTTCTTCTCTTCATACTGGTAGTATATGACCCTAAGAAAACCACTGCAGCACCCAAATGAATTTTTAGCAAAAAGAAAAACGAATATCATGTTCTATGCAACATTAGCTATCCAAGGCAAAAACAGAGAACACGGTTTTCAAACCGTATCTACCTGCAGTTACTTACCAGAAGATTGAAGCCATGCTTGAACTTTTGGAAGCAGTCAACAAACTCATCTGGAGGTGGTGGTTTTGAACGGAGAGTAAGCACTCCCTCTGATAAATAAATTTATTTATTTTTTTTACATCCATTCACATTTTACATCATTTCTAAACATACTATGGATATAATAAACATATAAAACATACTTAATAAATTGACCTACTCACAAAACGTTGTTAATATAAAACTACAGTGAGCATATTCTATAGTCACATCTCTAATCAGTCACTCCCCACTGATTCCAAACAACAGTTCTTAATTAATTTCTAAGAATATTCTGTGTGGATAACTCCTTTTGTACGTAAAGTGAAAAACTATTACTATGTTCACAAAAAAAACAACACAAAAATCCACATATGCCAGTTGCTTCAGTGATCTTTAGAGAAACAATATTGTGTACAGCAAGAATTCCTACCTCCAGGTCCTTTCTTTTTACTTTTCTTGGTTTTCTTCCTCTTTGAAAGTTCAGCAAATGCTTCAGCAGCTTTTTGAAGTTTAGTAACAAAATATTCAATGTCATCCAAAATATGGTTCAAAATTTGCTATGAGAGAAAAGAAGAATAACAATTTCAGTACTGAAACTACTGATATACTCAAGACATTAGAAGGATTACTCTCTCAGACACCAAAAACTCCCTTTGTACAAAGTTCACGCTAGAACACTACGTATTTAGATTCATTATTATCCTTTATGTAACTGTCAAGTATTGTGGGGCTTGGACTATTCTCAAAACTCTGGACAAGTTTTTAAAACATAAGCATTATTAAGTCTAATTACACATTTCTTTCACACACTGAATTTTCTCTCACAGCACGTGAAAAAAAATTCCAATTATTTGTGTAGGACAGCATTTTCCTAAACCGTATAACTTCATAATCTCCTTTAGCACAAAGTATTAAGCTATTTGTTGAATGTCAGAATGTTATTTCTAAGAAGTGCTCTTTGAAGAATTATTTTCAAAGAGCGAGTGAAGAAAAAAGGAGGATCCCCTGGGGAAGCACATACACAGCAAATTCAGCAGGCCCCAACATGCTTCCCGCAAGACCCCCTGATGCTGAAAGTAGAAAGTTACAACTAGCAAACAAAGAGATATTTGATATTGCATACACCATAGGACCTGCCCTAGATTTTTTGCTACTTGTCTAGAAATGGTTAGCTTACGCATGTGCATAGTACATCTGCCTTTAGAAGTGACCATATGCTTATGTAGAATATTGCACAAATTTACATCCCACTAAATTGAGGGAAATTAATTTTATTCTTATGTGCTCTCTGAAATTTAGCCTTAACAAAACTAATGTTTATGTTTCTATATGTTCACAGAAGACAATTTAACATCTTTTATTATTATTTTCTTTCTTTCTTTAGGGAAAAAAATAGCAATAACAATTATCTACTTTACGTTCATTAAGAGGTCTACACACAAACGTGAACATATAGAAAGACTTTCCAAGTAGTAGAGCCTCACAATTGCTCAGGAATTAAGCAATATCTTTTGTAGCATCTCACTTACAACATCTCTGTCAATCCTGGCTGCTATCATTTCTGCCGTTTCCTCATGGTCAGGGTATTGTCTATGTTTTTCATCTGTGGAAAAGAGAAGAGGAGAATGAAACATGTATTTATGCAGAACAAAAAACAAACAAAAAAACAACCAGCACCTCCTATGGAGCTTATACTTGAAACTACACTACTGCAAGAAAATCAAGGGCAAAACTGTCCTTACCATTCAATTTGCAAAGATTGAAGAACTTGCACCCTAATGCCTGATCCTGTCAAGTCCCACAAAAGATCTCTGGCATATAATTTAAGCTAGTTTAGCTGTATAAACTAAGTAAACCGCAGTACAGAACTATGGTACTATGGTCTTGATAGATAGATAGATAGATAGATAGATAGATAGATAGATAGATAGATAGATAGATAGATAGATAGTTTTAATGGCAGATTATAAATAAAATGCAAGGGGAAATGGGGAAATTGTCCTATTTTGCAAAATATGCTGAAAGGTACCCCAGTAGAAGTAGGCAAGAAGTAACAGTGTAGCCCTGAATTTGAAGACAATTTTGATGTAAAAGATAATAAGCAAAAAGGGATATAGGAAATTTGGGCAGAATGACCAAGTCTGGCAATAGAGAAACGGAAGTTATCAATGTGATAAAATATGCATTTCCAAATAACAGTGGACAGAATCAGTGACTTATGCTTGAAAACAATAAGGGAAAGCACTTTGAAAAAATGTAAATTTAGCATTTCTAAATCACACTACATTCTGTATGGCTTTTGTTAATAGGCGGGATCTTACAAAATATATTTTAGAAAAGATCTACGTGAATGGAATAAAAGGAACTGCAGGAACTCAGACCATTGACAGACCACTCATAAGTTAATGAAACTTATTTATTTATTTATTTGAGAGAAGAGAGAGGAGTCAAACGAAGGAACACACTTGCTGTTACTTAAGACAGGTGCAGAGGTACAGATTAGTAGGTCCTTAATGTATCTTATTTCTCAAAACATTTTTGTTCTCTCTGCACAATTGATTTACTGACTTCATGGACTGACATAGCTTAATAAGCAAAAGCAATGCATATGTCTTGGGTAGTGATTTTAATTCTAAAATTTTAGTATTCATTTTTATAGAAACTTCTCACCTTAACCACAATTACTTCATTATCACAGTCTGTTTTACAGAGCTTTATTGTTTCTATTTTTTATTTTTAATGGAATCTGATTAAAACAGAATGTTTCCACTAGAGATTATAAAACATAATAATATTCAGAAATACTGCAGCATTCCGTGGGTAACGCTTTAAAAATATAAACTAGGTTAGCCATACCCAGATGAATAAATAAATATATAATGTTGATCTCTAGTCAGCTTTTAATCCAAGTGATTGTATTTTTTAATTGCCTGAAATATCTGGCCAACGCTTTGTCTACTTCTCAATCGGGCATCATTAAATTAGTAGAGTTATAACAATACAGATTACTGTGCATGTTATTATGTTCCCATAAAAGCCCAAGCTAAAATCCATAGCCCACACATCCACTCAACTGAACAAGTAAATAGGACTCTGAACACAAGTTCAGAAAAATGTTAAGTAAATGACAAGTCAGATTATGACAGCCAGGTCTTATTCCACAGATCCGGCAATGGTGGCTTGGGGCATTTTGAACTGATTGGGAGAACAATCATGCCCACTCCCAGCTATGGCAGAGGTGTGACCTAGTACAGCAACTCCTCTATCTGCATTCAATTACTGCAGTCTTCATGAAAGCCTGTGAATTTTTTTTTGCTATTACTGAGGATCATAAAACCCTGCTGCCCAGAAGAACTGGTTATCACTACGCAGTGTAGCACAACTCACAGTCCCCTTGCTCTGCAGCCCACGCAGACCATGCTGCCACACGGCTTCTCACATCCACCTGGGTGACAGTCCCTGGGGGAACAGGGGCAGGAGCCCGTGGTGGGGGAGGGATAGCGCCATCAGCACTGGAGATCATCCTGCAGGAAGACAAAGGGGCCCATCAGTGAAGTCAACACATTTCTAGTGCGTAATCAGAGAAGAAAACAAGGTTTATCAGGACCCTTTTACTGTCAAACATGCTATGGACTTGCCAAGTCACAAGTACTAAAGGTCAGGGTATGCAAATAGATTAAACATAACAGGAAACCCACGCTATGATGAGGTTAGAAAAATGCGCATCAATAAAACAAATAGTCTTTCACGCAGCCATATGGGACACAGTTTAGTGGGCAAGGTGGTAATGGGTTGATTGTTGGACTTGATGACCTTAGTTGTCTTTTCCAACCTTAATGATTCTATGATAAATTCCAAAGCACTGACAGAAAATGTGCTGTCTAGAGATCTGATTGCTTCTATGGCTAAATTCTGTGCTTTGTGTATTGATGGTTGGACTTGAATACTCTTCTAAATTCTTCATTCAGAGTCTTCTTTCAGCTATCACCAGCTGTGTACCTGTTCCTTATGTTTGATGGGTTGTCAACCAACAGCTTCCTAAAACCCTACCAACAAAAACATTCACAGGCTGATTTTCCTTTTTAGATCAATCTGTTCATTCCATCTTGATGCAAATGTATGACTATTCCCATTTTCAATTTTCATAGAATCATAGAATGGCCTGGGTTGAAGAGGACCACAGTGATCATCCAATTTCAACCCCCTGCTATGTGCAGGGTCACCAACCACCAGACCAGGCTGCCCAGAGCCACATCCAGCCTGGCCTTGAATGCCTCCAGGACTGGGGCATCCACAGCCTCCTTGGGCAGCCTGTTCCAGTGCATCACCACCATCTGAGAGAGAAAAAATTCCTTCTAATCTCTAACCTAAACCTCCCCTGTCTCAGTTTAAAATCATTTTCCCACTTTTCTGGTTCTTAATCTGCCTTTAAAAACCATAAGGAAAGAGATCTTTGAAGTCATTCTGTAACTCAGTATCAAAAGACAAAAAATCCCAACAAATCCTTTGAAACGCATATCCCATCCCTATTTAAAAGAAGGATCTTCATCTTACATTCTTCACTTTATAATCCCATCTCATTCATGGCATTCAACAACAGCAAAAATACAATTTGGTCATTTATAAAAAAATAATGGTTTCTTCACAGTTCCTTCCTCCCGTCTCCTAGAGTCTCCTGAGCATTCTCTTTTGCATCTGCTACATTTTTTACTTGCAAATAATCTTGCAGCAATTTGATGGTGCAGTGCCAGACTTACTACAAGATCTCCAGACTAGTCAAACAGGACCCAGCTAGAAAAGGCTTTCTTCCCATGGCTGAATGCTAACACATAGATGACATGACAGCAAGTATCCAGTGCTGAACTGTCATGCACTAATGACCTTTAGGCCTCAAAGCTTTTAGAGACTGATATGTCAGATTACTTTTCCCTGTGGATGTACTGACCTACATTCATTTCCCAATTAAATCTCATTAGCCTTCCCCCACACCCAAAGTGCTCAAAACCTTGTGATAACACATCTCTGTGCTTGCACTTATCTGTTACCATACCTCAAACAGTAAAGTCTACTTGCTTAATTTTAAACCCATATGTAAAATTTGATGCACTTCTTCCATACATTTTTCATTTCAATGTAAGTGTCCATTATTCTACAAAAACAACACAAGTTGCACATCAGAATTTAACAGGCAACTAAGGCAACAGCAAACTTATGTAATAGTGACATTTTCACTTGAAGATTTTTGTACAGCACAGAATTCTCTCACTGAACCAGAGAACTATTACTGAGAATATCATCAGGACGCAGCATACAGACCACCACCATCCTATTCAGTACTTAACATATTTGTGCCCTTGTTTCTATGCCTGCACCAGCTACTGCTCATTTCTGTATTAATCTGAAGCCAACAGACTCTTTTTAGTCTTTAGTTGTTGTTTTCTTAAACATCTTTAGATCCCAAACCTTGCTTACTTGGAATTTGAGAACATTTATATATTTAATTCAGATTTTGAACTGCTTTGCCCAAATACAGAACTCAAGACACATAATGCTATTCTCTTGCAACCTGCATTTACATCAGCTGTTCCAGTTACTAAAGCAGAATTGGGAAAGTTAAGAGTGACACTATAATCCAAGATAGCTTGACATAGTTAGTAAGTCAAATCCACCACATGTGCTTTTTGAAGTATATTATCAACTAGCCAAAATAAAAGAGAAAGAAACAGTAGACAGACTTGGGGAGTGACGCATGACCCCCTATACTGCCAAGAAACAAGGTTTTTACCTCAGTGTTTCAAGTCTCTTCTTTTGTTTTCCACTCTTGCTGTCACTGATTGCACTTTCTATATCTTCATGAATAAAGCTAGCCTGAAGGGACAGAAGAAGAGTCCGTCAGTTCTCGTCTAGACTAAGCGGATATATGAATTAATGATCTCATCATGTACTTTTTGAAGTTATCTGTTGATTACAGAACCTCTTATCGTATTCCATTTAACAAAAGGAAAAAAGCTGGAATTTGTATGGAAACAGAACAAAGAAAACACGGCGCCATTCTCTAGGAGCTGGTATTTTTGTCACTGTTCCAGTCTCAAACATTATCATCAGATGGATGTGTTATCCAGATACTAAATTTGTCTGAACAGTTGTAATTATCCAAAGTCAGCAATTATTGCATGAGCTATTTTTCCCCCTCCATTTTATTTATTTATTTTTTCTGTCAAGGATGTGTGTGAAAGACATAAAGTAAAACTACTATAAATAGTGGTTGCATGAGGATTAAGAAAATAACTAGTAGTAATGCAGTCTCCTGTAAGCAGGTAGTCTCCAATTTCTCTTTAGCTTAGTAAAGATGAATTTTTCAGTATATTTCCTGATCTTTAGGTTCCTGTATCTCCATTACTGGAATCTGCCCCCACCAGAGGCCTTCAAGAGAAATTCTGATACATGTCTACGGCATTATTTTAATAGACCTTGCATTAAATAGGTCACAGCTTCTCACAGGATTTAGGATGCTCTGTTACATATCTTGAGCTGACAAATTAATTTTCTATACAGCTTGTCAAGACCCAAATCTGTCCATGTCTACTTCATTCTACAAGTCCCACTTCTACCTTGGAATAAAAACATCTAACTTTTTTAATGTAACTGCTGGGACAAAACTACATTGAATTTAGAGATTAACAGACTTTTCAGACTACAGTGGGGTAGATGAAGGTTAAAGAATTAATTGAACAACTTGACAGAATTTGAGGAACAAAAGCATTTCATAAATTACACTATTTATATTTATTATTTAACAATTGCGTTTTTCTAGAAAATACTGACTGACCAAAATATAATTAATTTTGAATAATTTTCTATTGCAGAGGCTCCTGAAGTTTGTTATATGTTCTGATTGATAGCATTAAGAAGGCAGTGAATATGATCTAACATCTCAAAAAGAACCAAGCCTTATAGAAAAGGGACAGAACATAGGATAAGGTCACAGACTCAAATAATATCTCAGAAGAAAAAAGGGATCCCACACTTCAAGTCATGCTTATGCACTCTGCAATTTTATTTGCACACACTGGAAGAACTTGAAAAGATGAAAGTCTGCAGAGACCACTCTATGCCTTTGGAGGCTGTGTCCAACCAGACCTTAAAAGAAGAGTCCTGCATTATTTAGCATACTGCAAACTGAACTCACAGGATCCCAAATCCCATTGAAATAACAAATTTTGTGCAACAAGTCACTCAACTGGCCATCTTCACATCACTTGCAATGAACCAATTTCAGAATGTTTGCACAATGTGATCAGCAATGTGATGTTTTAAGACAATGACATAAACTCCTAAGATGCAACTGAGAAAAACAAACAAACATATCATAAAATGACTGACTGAAATTGAGAGAAATACCAATTATGTGGAGTAAATAACACATTAACATTTATTATCCTGGAAATGAAGAAGCATTTCTGAGTGGATTAAAAATATTTACTCTGGAAGTTTGAAGGGAATATTTTTATCAGAGATAAACAATCTCTTTCCTTCTTTTGTCCCTCTTGCAAGCAATATTTTACATTTTACAATCTCTCCTGCAGGACAGAGATGTAAAGAGGCAGAAATGCTGTGGAGGCTTAACTGTTCAGTGGCAAAAAGAGTAGAAAGAAGGAAGGAGTAGGTAAGACTCAGGATTTCTATGAGTTCTTTCCAGACTATAAGATAAATATGAGATAACTCAAACTGTTTTACACCTCTTTCTTAGAAGTGTGAATGCAAATCATATGTACATTCCAGAGCTTTAGTCCTTTGCAAACATAAATGAACAGCTACAGAGCCCAGGAATCAATATTTACAATAATAACATATTTGGCCATGCACTAAAGATTCAGCTTACATACAGTAATCTTTTCTTACAAGATATACTACGCTGCTTATATTAGCATACTATAAGTCATGTAGATATCATAAATGCAAGAAGCTTGAACTACACTTATAAGAATAAAAGAACATAATTTCCTATGAATCAGTTTATTTTATTTTACCCATTGTACCTGCCAAGTCATAAAATTTCCCCTCCTGAAATAAGTCATGGAAGATCTCTATTATCACCTTACCTTAATCTCATCACACTGGAAAAGATGCAAATCTGGCTTGCTCTGAGTTGGTTCTTTACATACTAATGCAAGAATTGAATTGTAATTGCATGCATTCATCACAGCTTGGCAATGCTGAATTGTGCTTAAAGGAAAATTTTCCAGTTCATTCTGCCAGGAGGGAAACAAAAAAAAAAGAGAAAAAAAAAAAAATCTTAATATTCAGTGTCTTGATCTCAATAAAAGCTGCAAGAGTTAAAAAGAGAAAGTGATAATAAGCTAATTAAAATAGCAGATCTCACACACATCATTTTTTTCTGTCCCTTCCCTTTCTTTATCTCTCTGGAAATGAGCCTGCCACTCACAGATCATACCTTTGATTCCAAGTCCACCAAACTGACAGCTTTGTCATCCACTTGAAGAATCATATCTTGAGTCCATACTTTGCCTTTGGCATCCAGTAATTTCAGCTTCCTTATTCCATCATCTACTGTAATCATTGCTTCTTTTCGGTCCAGAACAAAGGTGGTCAAGTGCTGGTGAATGACACACATATTAAAATAACAAAATTGTAATATTCCTTATCACTAGGCAATGTCAGTATTCAAACTGCCATGAAAGAGCAATACAAGTAATTCATGAATGAAAGTGCCTTTTATGATAGAATTGACCAATATCCATAAGGGAGGTCGTTTAATCCATAATCTCATTTTAAACTTGCTGTTTGCAGGTATATTCTGACATCTTCCAGGTACCACAGCAAGAATCAAATCCTGAGTACTTATCCAGCTTTCTTGAGAAGTGAAAACCTGTCTCTATCGGTAAGCTGAGTCCAGAAAGCACCAGTTGAAGCCTCACAGAAACACGCTGCAAGCACACCTCCACTACCACCATCCTGACCTGGAGCATCCCTATCTCTCCCAAAGCTGCCAGCTAATACACTGATGGCAAACAGCATGTGTTTGCATCTGACTGAGGTACCTTACAGACAGGGTAGTTGCTTCTTTTATGCAGAATACAGTAGAAATGTAGTATATGAAGTATGTTTGCTCACTGTCAACTTGGAATATTCTCCAATATTAATTAATGGTCTAGTAATGAAACACCACTCGCAGACATCACCTCAACTAGTTTCCTGTAAGTAAGACAGCCCATAAAGTTATTTAATCATATCCAGGCACAACTCCAGCTTCACATTCTTCTTTAAGACCTGAATACAGTCACTCAAGCTGAACCGATTTTAATGTATGCCTGCACACCTATCTTATAAATGGATTAAAAGAATTAAGTGAGCTTTCTTCTATTACAGGATAACAGCACATGTTAATGACAGACAAGAGAGCAGATAAAAGCTGCATATAATCAAAGTACTTTAAAATTGAGACAAACCCTGATGACTGCTCACACAGGAATACTGAGACTTCAAATACAAGTACTAATTTTTATGCCAGTGGAGTACCAAAATGGTTACACAGAAGCTAAATACAGACAGACAATTATAAGCAACATAAACGTTCCTTTGCAAGCTGATCAAGGATACAAGTACTTGGAATGAAGACTCTTTTGCATACAATCTCACAATTTACATCTAAATTTAAAACCCAGCTAAAAGGACCTGGGAATCTATTGGTTTTGTTTTTGTTTTTTTTTTTTGTTTTTTTTTTTTTTTTGCAAAATTCAGTTAAACCCATGACAGTGTTCTGATGGTAAAGGAATAAGGTTTTGCAAAAGAAAGGCTGTATAATGAGGAACAGCACTCAGAAGTGCCTACAGACTACATATAGGCAGCCAGGCTTACTTTGCTGAATATTTAATACTTGTCTACTTCTGGACAGAATACGACAGCAGCACACAGTATTTCTGCAAAGCAGCTTAAGGTAGGAAGGAAATTATTTTGCATTTCTCACTAGGGAAGAGTCTGTGCAGGCAGAATAGCACCACTAACAGTAGATTCACTAAGGGTTTTAGGGCTCAGTACCCAGTTCTTTCTAACTATTATGACACCTATGTTGTTTATAAATGATCAAGGTACTTATTTTAGTTATCAGCCAGCCTTCCTTGCTAATGGTTTGCCTCATCCGTACAAATTAACAGGTTCAGAAACAGGGCAACATAGCACACTGAACTGCCATCCCACTGAGAAGCCCTCTCCATTTGCCAAACTATAATCAGCTTTGTTTACATTTTTCTACATCAAAATTTCTGCTTGTTATGGCAAAGCTAGAGATTTTGTTACATTTCAATGTAATCTGTTCTGAAGTGACCTCAGGCTGGCAGGATATTTTGGAAGATTCATATGTCTTCAAGCACATTATCCTCAAAAACCATGCAAGCAAAAATCGCAGTATAACAAAAAGCTGTAACGGGTAGATGGTGTCGTCATACATCCTTATCTCACCTCTACGTGATACTGGGAAGTTTCCGATATGCTGCTGGCACTGTCCCGTGCATAGTTCTTTCTTTGTTCTGAAGATTGAGAGAAAAGAAAAGAATAATTATCCACTTGTCCTCTTATCATGCTGTGTTTCAGACACTTCTCAGAGATGCTTAAAACAAGCCGTCTATATGAAAGCAGAAGGTGAGCTGTGGTTATTTCTGCATTCAGGAAGGAAAAAAAAAGCTACATGCTTACACACTCCAGCACAAGAACCATACTTACACTGACGTTAAAAGCCAGCTATCTTGTCTTGGTGGCACCAGATGGGAGCAGTGTTCTGGCTGGAAACACTTCATTGGGAAGCCTGACATAAAAATCACTGGCTTTTCACTTGGTAGCAACATGTTAACTAGCAGTGTTGCCTTCGCATGAATGCAAAAGTTTTCTGACATACACAACTCCCACAAAAACAAAGCCACTTGCAGACCCGATCTGTGTCAACATTTATTTCTCCTTAGTATATTCAATTTGTAGAATTAGTAACATAAAAATATTTATCGAAAGAAAGAAGGAAAAAAGAAGCCAAAAGCTGTAGCTACATAGACATTAAATAAAACAGAAATATTTTTCAGCTGAACAAAACACAATGCTGCAAAATCAGAAACACTGTTTGCCTTTTACTCCATACAGTGGATTAACATCAAACCTAGAAAGAAGGGAAGAGAATATGGAAGATGAGGACACAACACACACCCACACTAATAACCAATGAATGCAGGAGAAAACTCCAAAAACAAAACAAAACAAAATCCACTTTTCAACTTGATTTTGAATACAGTGCTGGGGGAGCGATCCTGTTGTTTTTTTCCAATAACCAATGAAACACTCCAATCTGAGACAGAGACAGTTTGATTGTTTGGAAGGAAATGTGTGTAAATGATATTACGTTCATTTCATCATATCCAATTGGGAGTGTGTAGGGGCAAAATGAAAGTGCATGATTCTGTTGGCTGGAGATATTAGTTACTTTTTTGCAAAATTAAAAATGCTACCAATGACCTCACATGTGATCTGTGAGGTAGACAGATCTGTGGGGAGGATACCATACAAGCAACGCTTTAAAAAGTTCTTCTGTATTCAGGGCTCCTTCACAATAATATGATTACTGACAAGGAAAGGAATGCCCTCACTTGGAGAAATATTTTGTTACCCTTCATCACACCCCTTATCTCTTCAATTCTCAGTGAGTCTCATGAAAAAATCAGAATTTAGAACTTCTAAAACTTCTTCTTGGCTCAGAGTCCCCTCCTCAATGGCACACAGCTCATGCATCAGAACCACCTGCTACCCTTCCACAGCGACTCATCTTGATTTAGCACACAAAGTCTGCAGTGCAGTCACCAAATTGAAGAATGACATGGATTATCAGAATTTTTATTGAACCAGGTATGTGAAAACTTTAAAACTGACACTTTAACTTCATCACCTGTTAACTCAAAATCCCAGGACAGGGCATCTGCATTGATTCCAACTCTGATTAATATTTCTGCTTTTGCAGCATATTATTTAAGGTATTTTGTTTGACTCTTATTCTTTTAAGGACAATAGGCACACACACATGCACACCCCAACAAAAGAGTCAGTGAAGCAGTACTGTCTGACTTGCTACCTTTCTTTTTTTGTTTGGATGATGATCTGAAGAAGTAAAGTCCATCTGTTCCTAACAAAACAAGGGAATTAAAAAACAGTATCTGGTTTAACTCCATACAATTAATTGCATCTCCAAGGGGATCAGTTAACAATCCTTCATTACAAACTATATAATGCTGTCCAGTAAGAAAGAAAATAGGCCTAAAAAATAAAAAAAGCCACATGTTTCAATTAGCAATGCATCTAACATTCAACTCTGATTATTATATTTTTGAGGTGAAAAAGAGAATTATTTTTAATGACACCAAATGAAACCAAGATAAGGAATCTTCCATCCACTGCAAGGCTTACAAATCCTGCAAGCAGCAAGAGTCAGAGTGGCTTTAAGCAAGGAAAGACTTCCATAAGGGGAGACTCCAATGGAATGAAAAAGCAGAGAGCAACTTTCAAAAGTTCATGCCCTGTTTCCCAGGATTTTTGTCCTGCTTTAGGATATCCAGAAACTCGCAACACTGACAAGCACATCCCCTACCACAGAGCAGCACAGTACTCACACTAGATAAGATGTAAAGTTTTTCAGCACACCATGTCACGGTGAGAACAATAGTGTTTATATAAGAAAAAGCTTTCTGAGTGATAATAACAGCTGTGGTTGCCTACATTTGAGAGCAAAAGAGAACCCCTCAAGTTCTTCATTTTTAATTACAACAGGTCAGCAACAAGTACTTCAACAGAACTTTCAATTAGCAAAAGCCAGTAAGTGTCTGTGATAATAAACAAAACTATGGTAACCACAACAACTGACAGTCCATATTGAGTTCAGCAATAATTTCAGCTTACCTATTAATTTTATAAACGCATTTGTTCTGGCAGAATGTTTATTAGAACCCACTAGAGATCTAATTTATCCTTTGTTATCCTACATGCCCTTCTATCCTCCTAATAAGTACTTTAGCATCAGGCAAAATTCTTCATTTGATTCTGGAAGAGCCTGTCCTCAACCTTAGTTTTTTCAACCATTTTATAACCAAATATTTAGAAAGCGGATCTCCTTCCCCTTACAGAGTCAGCCCAGCTGCTAATAGCTCAAACTCCCAGATGGCAAGTTTTCCTGGCTGCTTGGCATAAGTCATGCTGCAGAAAGTGTCATAAAGGATGTGAATGAATGAATGAATGAAGTCCCCACACGATAATATGAGCAAAACACAATGAAAAAATTAACAAACAGACAAACTGCAATCCTCTGCAAACTCTCACCTTGCACTCAGACAGGAGGATGCATAAACCCTGCTGTATTCCTTCTGCTGATGTGCCATCACATTGGATTTCCAGAAACAAAACATCACTGTTACTCTTCTGACCACTTTTACAGAATACCTGAAAACTTCCCTTGTCTTATTATATGATATTCAAATGCTAATAATTCATACTCAGTTACTGAATTTGCTGACTTACTGAATGCACCGTGTCTGGCTAGGATGGAATTAATTATTTTCACAGCAGCCTGCATGGGGCTGTGTTTGGGATTTGTGTCTATAGCAGCACTGGTAATGTTTCGCTATTGCCAAGTAGCATTTGCACGGCATCGATACCATCACTGTTCCTCTGTCTGTCCCCAAGGAAGTTTGCTGGAGGGTACACAAGAGCTTGCAAGGGCACACGGTAAGGCCAGCTGGCCCAAACTGACCAGAGACCCACTGCATATAGAACAATAAAGCTTTGCTCAGCAATACAACTGAGTGGTGGCATTTCCAAAGTAGCTGTTGCTCAGGGCACTGATCTGCTTGCAAGAGGTTGAGAGGTGGTGAGCAATGCAAAATGCCTGCATTATTTGTTTTTGTTTTTCCCATTTATTTGTTTTTAGTGTTTTTCCCTCCTACTTTCCTTCACTTATTAAACTGTCTTTATTTCAATCCAGTAGTTTTTCTTGCTGTTGCTCTTTCTATTCTCTCCCTTAATAGGCTGTAAGGGAAGGAGGGGTAGCAATAAGGTAACTCACTCAGGGAAGGCCCTCAGTTGCTGGCCAGGGTCAAGCCCTTACATTGGAAAAAATTGTTTTCTGTGTTTTGCTTCACTCTCCTAATCCTCCAGATCAATCTCAGCTTCTCAGGAGTCTTTTCACCCATGAAGAGAGTTATTGAACGTGAAGTGAGATCCTACAACAGAGGCTTCAAGATGTGACGAATAAAGCAATCAGAACTATCTTCTTTTTCTGTTTATTCTCTTTATTACAGACCTTACATCCACTACATAAAATGCAGTGCAGCCTTAATACCAGATAACTGAAACCCAGCTGATGTGCTACACATAATTTATCCAGTACATTTTCCCCTCTGATAAAGGAAAACATATAAGTAAATATAAAAATCACAGCAGAAGTCACCAAAGTTAAATTCTTAATTCTACTGCAAATGCAGCCCAGAGGAATTTGGGCAAAATAAAAGTTCTCAAAAAGCAAGTGCAATAAATTTAAAAGCAGAATAACTATTCACTCAAGACTCTGACCTTAAGATCTACCGGCTATTAAACTTTTCAAAGGAGGGCAAACATTGATCCACAGAAACTAATACTCTCACCTCTTTCTGATGTGGAGCAACGCTACTGCTTGCTATTCGTGTCTTTGTGAACATACTGAATTTACCGCTCCTCAGGAATGGATAACATTTCTGGTTTCAAAAAGGTGTGAAAAGGTGCTGACTTTTTACTAAACTTGGAAGCAGACACAGAATCACCAGAAAAAATGATAGAAAAAAAAACACCTCAGACTCTCAAGTAAAGGTTTTGAGCCAAGCCAAAAATACACTAGATGGTAAACTACACAGACAAACAGGACTGTTCACTGCCCTCACTACACTAAAAACTCTGGGCTTTCCCCAGTTATTTCTGTGAGAGACCACTTCATCGTTCAGAAATGTAATTGTACCACAGTCTCAGACAAAAAACATACTGCCCAAAGTCACATGAGGCAGAGCTATGAATACAACCTGACAGCTGAGTCCTCTCTTACCCATTTTCCCACTAGAAAAGGTTGCAGCTAAATGAAAAATTAGAAAGTTGCATAATAAACTGAACTAAATCTGACTCTGTTGCACTATCCAGACCACAAAGACAAATGAATTATAGCAAGATGTTAGAACAAGGTTCTTCCTTGAGAGGGCGATGGGCATGGAACTGGCTCCTCAGGGCAGTGGGCATGGCCCCAAACTGCCAGAGTCTGCAGAGCATCTGGAAAACACTCACAAACATAAGGTTTGAATTTTGGATTGTGATGTGCAGAGCCAGGAGTTGGCTCCTTGTGGTTCCCTTTCAACTGAAGATATTCTATGATTCTAAGATGAACCTGATTCTTTATCTAAATAAGGAAAAGCCTTACCAAATATAAAAGGTCTAAGGCTGGTTCTTCACGGATGACCCAAAGCACAATTAGCACTAGGTAGGGCTATGCTCTGTTTACATACACATTTTCAGTTCTCAGAGCCTAAAATTGAAAGGAAGAATTCCAGTGCATAGACCTCCACTGATATCTTACAAATAATTGCATAGGCCAGCTGTAATAAATGTTATCAGCACTCTAGTTATGACAGTGTAAAGAATGGTGGATCCCATCTTCCCCTTCCATAAGGAAATTGGAAAATGTCTATACTGCATACAAAGAGACAAAGCTCTAAAATTAGATGATAATCTACATATAGATGGATTAAGTGTCTCATGAACTGTCTTATGAATCCTGAAGTGACAATTTAGATTATTACCATGCATTGAAAAGCAGAAAAACACAGTGCTGATCTTACTGCTGTATATTCATTAAAGTGATTGCTGATACCTTTAGGAATTACAGCAGCTGGAAAAACTCAACTTGAAACTCAGAGCAAAGTACAGGAGATGTGATCTAACACATCCAAGGACAAAGGTCAAGACTTTTTAAATACAAATGTTATTATTAGAGGAGTAAAGGCTATTGCTTTCAGAGATTCTTGACATCAGTCCTCTCCCTGATGACTACAGGGAAATAGCTATCAGAGAAGGTGCATTGTTTAGAAGCCAGTTGTCATTTTAATTCAACTGAGTATCAAATAACAAAAGAATGTTACATGGATAGCTTATTTTAACAGACTCTATTACACTGCATTTCTTGCTCCGAATAAGGTATTTGAGCAGTACAAACACAGGCATGCAATTTTACTGCTAGCACCTCATCACAGCCATGAGAATACAATAGACAGTATATAAAACAGCCAGTCCTTCCTGATGGGTTGCTCTTGTAACATCTTCCAATCTGGAGAAAACTACTATTTTATGACTGCTGCAGAATGGGGCTGCTCCACAATGTGTCACTACCTGGCAAACCCCCAGTGCAGCCCTGGCTACTGGCTCCTGATGCTGCCCATCTCCTTGCGAGCAGAGCTGCTGAAGGCAGATGGGGAAGCTAATGCTAGAAAAACAGATGAGAGTATGAGCCAAAATGCATTTCAAATGGAGAGATGAGGAGTTAAATAATGAAGTAAAACCATAAGAATGTGTAAAGGGCATCTTTGCTCCAAATTCAGGAGAACATTTATCAGGAAAATACAAAAACATTTCATTTCAGGCAGGAAATGGATGAAAGAAATTATTTGACACAGGAAACGACAACTGGAATCAAGTTTTTGCTATCAGATAACCACTTCAGAGATAGCAAAGACTCCAGTTTTAAGCTGAACAGCCTGTGATACCAGCAGTGTGGGAAAGCCTTCTGCCTGAAGACCGAAGGACTGAACAACCGTGAATGACATTACTAAAACAAGCACTGGCACTCAACATTTACACTTTGTGTCACATTGTATATATATATCTACATAAGGAGACAGATAGAGAAATGTTTTAATATCTGCACTGTGACTAGAAGAAACTGTATTCAAGAAAAGTAATGACTTCAGAACCCAGGAACCGTGGGTAGGTGCTCTGGTACAAATGACATTCAGAAGTCTTCCAGAAAAGAAACTTGGCTATGGACAAATGTAGCTCCTAACATTACAAAGCCACATTTTATCAAAACAAAAAGTACAGTTCACGTTACTCCGATGTCAAAATTATTTATATGAATATATATGAATATATATACATGCACAAATACATATACATTTATATATATATTATATATATGTGAATCTACTAAATAGATAGACTTGAGGTATTTACCTAAGTGTCATTTGTATGTAAAATATACATTGCATAAAAAATAAAAACGAAGCTAGGAGACCTCTGATTTGATTCACAGGCATTCAGTTTCGTGGATCAAAAAGAACATATACATTAATTGTGCACTCATTATTAATAAAATATTTTATAATATTAGAAGTAATACTCTGTTTACCATTGTATATTTCAAATTTACTCACTTGTCCCTATCTTTTACTCACATACGAATATCCCATGATGTTTGACATGAAAAAGCTCAGAGATGTACCATTATAAAGGCTCATAAAGATGAAAGGACACGCCTAAGACACTTAATGTTACCACAGCATTCAAAACATATACTTTTGAAAAATTATTTGGATGACATAAAACAAATGAGAAAAGTGAGAAGTGTCCCAAATAAATAATCTGCTAAGAGCTTTTAGACACGTTCCTTGCTGGTTTCTGTTACCACCCACTATTTCTGTCAACGCGTGCAATCAGTTTGTCATGTGAGTCTATACAGGATGCAGAAACACCACTGTTGAAAACTCCTCTTACTGCAGAATTTTGCTCTGCTGCAATTCCTGTCTTTACTACTATGCAAGTGAATGAATTCTGTAACGTGTCACTGAAAAAAAAAAAAAAAGTCTAAACTTAGAACTATTCATATGCAACATCATTCTTAAATGGCAAATATTTCAAACAGCTTCTTGTCTGCTGATTTTTCTGGAAGTGGACTTTCATATACTCTAGCACAGTGTTTTCTGCTTCCAAAGCACATCAGCAATTTCCCACCTCTCTTCTTATCAGGGGACACAAATCAAGAGATCCCCAATCTCCTTAAGTTTTTAGCCACAATAATTTCAAAGCAGTTTAAAAGTCAGCAATGCAACTGATACAATTAAGTTCTTATGTGCTCACAGGTGAATAGCCAACACAGCCTGACTTAAGGCTTGTAAGGGTGTCCTTCCAAGGGGAAATGTAATGCAAATATAAAGCAACCTGCCATCACTCCCCTACCCTCATGAGGTCATTCCTGACCATTACACAACTCAAAAGAGGAGGGAGGAAAGACTAGTTACCAATAGGGATGTTGCAGTTACTACATGCAGCACTTCAAGCTTTCTGGTTTCTTAACCTATGGAAGAGGTGTTAAATTCAGCAAGGGAAATCATGGAATGGCTTGGGTTGGAAGGATCTTAAAAATCATCCAGTTCCATCCTCCCATGGTGAGGGCAGTTTCCACCCAGCAACTCAGGCCACCCAGGGCCCCATCCAGCCTGATCTTGAATGCCTCCAGGGATGGGATATCCACAGCCTCTCTGTGAAGCCTGTGCCAGGGGTTCACCACCCTCTGAGTGAAATTCTTTTCCCTAAAAGCTGCCTGAGGTGTGAGGGGTCCAATACAGGACTTCATTTTCACTACAAAATTTGTTTTTCCGTTCTCAGAAAAATACTATCATCCACAGTTGGTAAGTGTAACCTTCAGGCATTTCTAAATAACAGCACACTTGACAGTTACAAAACCTGTCAAAAATAGCAAGCCAAGTAGGACTTCAAATCTTTTACACCAAATTTAAGCTCCTTGAAATCCTTGTGTCAAACAATAGTAATACTGTTGCAAATTCCTTTTCTGCTAGCTGAGCATAAAGTTGGGCAGGGAGACACAAAGCATGAATCAAACCTACAGCACAGCTAGATCCTTTAGTGCCTTCTCCTTATCACTCTTAGTTTTCTGGCAAATGCTTTAAATGTTGCTGCCTTAAGAGTTAGCAGGTGGGAGTTCTCTCCTTAGAAAGAGACAAAAATATTTTATAGCTAGCCAAATTACTTTAAATAAGAATAAAATCCACTAGTCATTTTATTTTTGTGAATATAGATTTATAGATATATAACAGTGTACTGATCTATAAACATTTACATACAAAATTTCAGCTCTGTATACATATATGTACATAAAAGTGTCTATAAAATATATACAAAGACATCACGATCAACATTTAAATAACAATCCTAACATAGAAATAGTGACTTACTGCCACCTTACCATAAAGAGCCTTTGCACTTGTTCTTGAATTCTGTTCCCTCTCTGCCTGAGCAAATGTGGGTGAGCCATAGCCACTGGAAGGAAAAATTTCTGGTTAACTTCCGTATGAATGTAATTTCTTCCAAAACACAGGCACAGAACACAACCTTCTCATTGTGTAGGGTTACACATACCTACAATGTTTGCAACAGAGGAGATGCTACTAGATACTGGTTCTACATCATGAATATAATGAAGCGTGCTTCACTTGGGCTGCAAGCCCTCCTGTGCCATTTCTTGTTAACAACATCATGCACAATGGGGGCTGTGACATACATCTAAATACTAATATAAATGTAAGTAACACTGCTTACTATCAAGTAACCATAATGCCAAAGACTTGGTAGCATTTTGCCTCTTGCTTATGCACACAAGTGCTGTTTTTAACATTTTCAAGTGCTTTTCACTAAAGAAATAAAAGGAATCTTCTTACCTACAGCAAATGGAAAGACATCCCAACTTTTCTCTAGCATAACGACAATAATGAGTCAAGGACAAACTTTTGCATCAGATCAGGCCAATTCTCATTAACGGCGTGAATGAGTCTAGTGCCACACTTCTGACACAGGCAACATCTTCCTATCTCAGAAAAGGCAACACTTTCAAGGAAAACAGTGGTTGCTCACTTCTGTTTTCTGGGAAATGACATTTTCTCACAGATGGAAAGGGCAGCGTCATCCTCGAGGCACAAGAATGCCTTCACTCACAGCTAACCTTAAACATCTCAGTCATACGAAGACATCTCTGTGTCATGTCATAATTGTATCATGGCTACAGCAATTTATTTTTCTGTGCCAGATGACATCACCCAGTAATACAGCTTTACTCTTCCACTAGAACAAAAATCAGTCAGATAATATCTATTAGTTTGGTTCCACAGTTTGGAAGCTGCATGCTCTATTGGAGAAGCTGCATTTGTGTCATTCTATTAAGCTCTAATAATCATAGCTCCATTCAAAATGAAAGCATAAGGAAAAAATACAAAACATTTTTCTGTCCATAGATGGAAAATAAAGGGCATAAACTTACTTGATTTGAGGAGAATAACTTCCATAGCCACCAGGAGGGGTATTTGATATATGGCCATTCATTCTTATCGTCACTTACTGAGGGAAATGATCTGCAAAAGAAAAAGCAGCACATGAATTGAAGTCTCTGAAGAGATGAAGGTTTAATACAGATGTAATCCAAACCTAATGAGAAAATTATGGTTGAAATGTGGAACCAATTGCATCAACAAACTCAATTGTTGTTATTTTTATTGCATTGAAGCCTTAAAGACCTATTATGGAACTTCCAACCCCCCCCTGCAGTTGTAATTTGATAACATTCTCTTCAAATAATTTCGTAAATTACGCCATTACAGCAGTCTTTAGGAACAACATTTCAAATAAAAGGCTGACTAAACAGAGAACAACATCTGCTTCAGAAGTGAACAAGATGTTCCAAATGGTAACTTTAATAATCAAGTATGCTTGATTTTCATACAACTTTTGAAATGATTTTTTGATGCTTATTACATCTATAAAGTGTATCAGATGAACTGTTAGAAAGATACATTACCAAAACAAAACACAATTGTTAACATAGAAGGAAACTTGGTTAGCTACTGCGGGACTAAAACAAACTTTTTCCTTTCTTTTTTTTTACATAAGCAGCACGTAATTTCCTGGAAGGCTGGCATGCCAAAAGAAAATTCTCATGTAACAGTAATTCTGCAAAAGTTATAATGAAACAGTTAGAGGAACACTTTCTTGCTTAAGTATCATGCCCACTGAAGTTAAAATTGACTCAGGAAAATGATTTTCATATTACAGGACAAACATACTTTCATATATGTGTGTATGTGTGTATATATATACAACCATAGAATGGCTTGAGTTGGAAGGAACCTCGAGGATCATCAAGTTCCAATTGCCCTGCCATAGGCAGGGTTGCCAACTGCTGTATCAAGAACTAGATCAGATTGACCAGGACCCCATCCAACCTGGCCTTAAACACCTCCAGGGATGGGGCATCCACAACCCCTCTGGGCAGTCTATTCCTGCACCTCAACACTCTCTCCGTATAAAAAAATAGCCTTCATCCTGACATCTAATCTAAATCTCTCTTCCTCTAGTTTTAAACAATTTCCCCTTCTCCTATCCCTATCTACCCATGTAAAAGTTGATTTCCCTCAAGTTAAAAAACTCCCTTTAAATACTGGAAGGCCAATGTGAGCTCTCCCCGCAGCCTTCTCTTATCCAGGCTGAACATGCCCAGTTCCTTCAGCCTGCCTTCATAGGAGAGGTGCTCCAGCCCTTGGACCATCTTCGTAGCCCTCCTCTGGATCCTCTCCAAAAGCTCCACATCTTTCCCAAGTTGGGAGTCCTGGACTTGAATGCAGTACTCCAGCTGAGTCCTCATGAATTCAGAATAGAGGGGTACAATCTCCTCCCTCTCCCTGCTGGCCTTCCTCCTCTTCTGATGGAACTCAGGATACTGCTGCCCCCCTGGTCTGCAAGCACACACTGCTGGCTCATGTCAAATTTTTCATCTACCAGAACCTCTAAGTCCTTCTCAGCAGGGCTACTCTCAAGGAGTTCTTTTCCCAGACTGTATACATCACTGGGATTACCTCAATCCAAGTGCAAAATCTTGCACTTGACTTTGTTAAACCTCATTAGGTTCACATGAGACCACCTTTAGAATTTATCAAGGTCCCTCGGGAGGACATATAGAAAAAGAATTTCAACTCTGCAAAACAAGCTTAAGTATGTGAGATAACGCTTGTATCCAAAAGACACTCCATTTCCAAATGTGAGCACAACCTGCTTTGTTGTACTAAAGCCATTTCACAATCAGCTTATGTTCTGAATCACTGTCAGCTTACTGCCTTACTTTAACAGTTCTCTTCTTGCTTTACAAAGAATCAGTAGCCAATTGACCTATAATGCATACTATATTTTGTATCTACACACTCTTCTGCTTTTCTCTTCCATGTAGAAATACAAATCCAAATCAAATTCTGTTCCCAGCTCAAAGATTTCTGTGATTTCAAGAGACTTAGGAAGCTTCTTTGGTCCTCTGTACTCAGCATAGAATCATTTCTAAATCCTTCTCACCTGACATCCTCTACCTGAGATGCAGTTAAGAAAGGCAGCCAGAACTGGGCCATACTGATGGCATGCCAAATATTGTCATGGGGCAGAGTGGTACTTCCTCTGTAGCGAGCACATTTTAGCTTGAAATCCCTCTGCTCCCCGTCCACCCCTACCTTTAAAATTTTGATTGCTCTTTGCAAAACATTTTTGTTGACAGATACACAGCTTACTTTCATTTCTCCTGCAAGTTGACAAGAATGTATCACATAACGACCATGAAACATGATGGTGTGCTTAGCCTCTCCAAGCCACTCTTCATAGAATGCAATACTTACTAGCAGTTTAGAATAAAACACTATTCACGCTGTGTGCTGTCCATTTCATTAGCAATTAAAACCCTTTGGAAGCAAACTTGTCCCATGATTTGAAAGAATATAAATACTGACTTTTTCAGCAGGACGTTCCAGGTCATTGTGCACTCCTTGTTCCATTTCAGAAAATAAATAGGCCAGAGCTCTTTGGATTGCTGTTGTTTAAGTCATGCTGCCATTAAACTCTAACACTACATACTGGCTATCAATCCTTATCATCTGCAAAAACTTTTCAACTTTAATACACTGTTTAACAATTTACACTTGGATTATGTTCCAAGAGTGATCAAGTGCTAAATTTTACACAAATTGTATCCATTTCTTTTCAGTATCTCCCATTTCACATGATTTCCACATACCCTTTTATTAAGATAACTCTTCAATCTCTAGATCATTTTATAAGCTGTGATTTTTCAAACCACAAATTTCTCAACTAAAAACCCATTTTAAAGTGATATCTGGAAAAAAAAAATAAAAAAAATAAAAAGTACAATTTTTTTTTTTTTTAGATTCTCAGAATGACTTTGTTCCTCTAGCAAATTCTTCTTAGTCTGCAACACACTATGTTTGCTAGTTGTACTCCACTTCAGGATAGCAGTGAAACTAGAAGAAATGTAATAGCAGAACTCAAAGCTTTAGCCTTTGAAATTAACATACCACACTACAAGTTTTAAAGCAACAATGAACTTGACAAGCAGATTTTTCACATTAGAAGAAAATATATCTTGACTAAAGACTTGTCAACAGTTAGGTGTATCACCACTCAGCATTAATGAATAAAAGCTTTAAAATTAAAACAGACCAAAATTTTATTGTTTTATTAAGATAGAAAACAAAAACATAAAAGGAGAACAGAATATGTAGTGCTTTATTTACTATGCACTTGCACAGCTTTCTTTGCTGTGTTTTTCATCCCAAATTCTCTTTCAACTCTTAACAACTGCAAAAGTCAACTAGCACACACTGTTAGGCCTTTGTCATCCAGGAGTCTATTAATAAACTCTACTTCCTCCTTATTCTTCCCTTTCACCTCAGCCCAACAGCTCACAGTAACGCTGTGCCACGAACTGTAAGATAAACAGCCTTTGTAATTAACTGTTCAAATCCTCTTTAAGTAGACCTGAAGTATCAACACTTCAGTTGTTAGTATATTCATGTATGATGATGCCTTTCTCACACTTTTGAACAAACTAAGGCCCGCTCTGAACTGTTAATATTTTAAAACAAGAAAACTAAAGAAGAGAGTAAGAAGAAAGGAGTAACCACAAAACTGATAAAAATAACAAGATATAGTGAGATACATGTTACAACATTTATATGAAAGTATATTATAATGAGATAAAAATCAACGTCATAAGCAAACAGGAAATTCCTTAGTATGAAACAAAAACAAAAGAATACTAAATACTTTTCTGCCAAGTTCTGAGACAGAGCAAAAAGAATCCATCCAGAACTGTACTGCCACCATAAGCTTTATTTCTGGCAGGACTCCTGGATATTGTTAATAAGCAGCAACATAAATGACAAAGGTCCAGCTTTTGTAACTGAAAAATCATTTTGGAGAATGATGTACGTCAGTCTTCAGTTGACAGTTACAGGTGGTCTGTCACCAAATACAGGCGGTATTGCACTGCTATATGATATAACTTCATAAATATTCATAAGAAATATGCACAAATAATAAAGCACTCCTTACCTTCACCTTACAGAGCAGCATCCTAATGAAAGCAACTGAATTTGTGCCCAAGAGGAAGCTGACACTCAGGCCATTCACATATTCTGCCATTAAATTTCCTAGGAGGAGTTGGAAGGTAACAAAATTGCTCCATTTATTTTCAAAGCTCCTTTTCTAGAAGGGTGGAACTATTTAATTACAAAAACTGAGATATAGGAGACACTGGTGCCCTTTTCCACTCATCCTCAATCAATCAGTTCTACCTCGCAATGGATCGCAGCATCACATGGGGAAGAAAAAGAAACAGTTCCACAGCGTGGGGTTTTTAGAAATGATGCAGAGCAGGGAGGTTTAAGGAGAAGAAGATGCATGGGAAGGAAAAGGAAAGATGAGAATGGCTGAAATAGCAATTATCTGCTAAGTAAGAAAACGCTGTTAGTAACAAGTTGTTGTTATCACATGCCCTCAAAAACATGGGATTCTTCCTCAGCTAGATAGCAAGCACAAACTGTAACTCCAGCCTGAACAAAAACAAGTGGACTATTACAAGGTAACCCCTAGCTGCAGCAGATCTCACATTGTATCAATGTCAGAAAAGGACTCTGTCTCTCTACACTTTCCCCCCTAAAGAATTATGGAACAACAAAAACAACCTCAGTGAAAAACAGATGAGTCCATATGACCCTGTAACTCACTGCTGCTTGAATAAAAATGCCTACCATTGCTATTCCACAGCGTTCAGTGCAGCTGTTCTAGAAAACTCACTTGTTTTCTAATTTCTTACACTTCACCTGTTTCTTCTTGAACTCCCCCACTTCACCTATTAGCATTTTCCATACTACCCTCCATGATAAATTTTGAACCACCTGTATTTTTAACTCACTTGCTTCTCCTCACAAAGGTCATTTCTTTGGCTATTTCCTATGTTTTTATATTCCTGTGTCTTCTCTTGCAACTACTTTCTTTTTCTCTATCGTGTTCTCCAGCCACAGACAGTACAAGTCACAGACATACTCGAATGAAATGTTGGCACTGCTCTCTGCCTCAGGACTTGTTTCAGATAACAACCAAGAGCAAACATGCCTTCTGCACTCTGTTCAGCATCCTGCGCCAAGATAAACATCAAGATGTACACGCATATACATAGGCCTCACTTCAGAAATGATCAGAGTTTCCCATCCTCTGCATGCTGCTGACAGAATTTCTCAGAGACAAACCACACCTCTTTGGGCTGGCAGCAACTTCACAGTATCCCATTTTCCATTTTCTATTAAGAGGATTTGAGTATCCAAAGCACATTCAAAAAGACAACGGCAAAAAGCACATGAAGACTTCAAAGTTAGACCTGAAAGTGATGCAATTTCAAGCCAAAAGACTTGGTCTTCTTTCACCACTAGTCTGCCTTTTAAGGCATCCCTTATTAATGACAGGTGCAGAGGGTAGAAGCTGAATATTGTTGGGAAGAGAATAGGTACTCTGATATGTTTGAGTGTCAGAACTAGAAGAAAATATGCTAAGCTCAATAACCACAGTACAATCATTTTGCAAATACTGCTACTTTTAGGTCCTGTCTTTGGCTCTTTCATAACAGGGAACAGCAGACTGGGAGCATTTCAGTGAAGATGTCATAATTATGACTCTGGCCGGGAAGGAGACAACACTGTGTGACAGGACATAGCACTATCAAGGAGAGATTTACAAATGCATTCATGCCCTAATAACATGGCAGCAGAAGAGTTCAATCAACACTGCTTTTTCACTGCATTTGCTTCTATATACACTTCCTTCGATTTAGCATTTTCCCTCCATCGTACAGTAGGACTATGCTAAATTTATCATGATTAGTTTTGTCAGCAGGATAGGTAAGATACATTTATTAAGAAAATTCAGAGACAAAATCATCAGTCAGTGTAGGTATGTTAATGCAAGAGTAGTCTTCAGAAGAAGCACTGTTAGGTAGAAGTTTTCTGCTGGGAAAACTAACAAGATTAAAAGTGCCCCTTCAATTTTCCTTTTGCTGTTAGGACATTTTACAATGATTTACTGTTAAGGAAACACTCTAACAATACAACTAAGATAGGGATCTTTTATTTGGAGGAAGGGGAGAAATATGGACCTTAAGAGGAAGAACTGAATGAATAACCTTCAGAGAGATCCTGCTCACAGATCTGGCTTTTTGTATTGACACACTAATAGAGAACCTGGTTGTAAACAGGTTCTTATTCAGGCATGGTAACCAATTTCCATTCACTTCACTCAGGCCTGGGCTATGATTTATGATTAATCATACTGAAAGAAAATAGAACAGATACTTTACAGCTTTACAGATACAAAAGCTGCAAAGGCTTAAAATCCCTGTTGTACAAAGGAGAGTTAATAAATATGCCAGCATTAAAGACACCACTCACTGCTATTTATAATTAGAGAATTAACCAGCTCATCTAGTGCATGATGAGTATTAATTACCAAAATCAGGACAATTACGCAGGTCTTACAGAAAATGTCAGACTACTTGAAGAGCAGCATCTTGTACAAAACAAAAAACAATCAAAACCCACTACACGCAAAACCAAAATATGTTAAAAACAAAAACAACAACAATGCTACAACCACCATGGATACAGAAGAAGAATGTAAAAAAGGAAGTTGTCTGTGGTTCACGAAGTACTTTGCAGAAGGAGGCAGAAAAATGTAACTGTAACGTACCTCTTAATAAATAAATAAATAAGCCCAGCTCATGCTAAGTCTAGCTCAAGTATTTAGAGAGGGCCAAAGACAAAACACTACAAGTGAAAGAGGTCACCAGTTTCATGTGCCACAGTGCTCTGGAGTTTTATGTGGCACCACATCCAGCACATCCAGAAGTCAGCATGCACCTGTGTGACTGGGATGGAGACTGGGAATAAATTTGCCATGCTCAGCACCATCACTAACTTCTCTGCCCCAGCAATCAAGTAAAAGCTATAAAACAGTCTCACAAGAGAAACCTAACAACCATAGATTCATAGAATCACCAAGGTTGGAAAAGTCCAAAAAGATCATCCAGTCCAACCGTTCACCTATTACCAATAGCTCCCACTAAACAATGTCCCTCAACACAACATCCAATCGTTCCTTGAAAGATAACCATGATTCCACTGGAGTTTAATATCCTCTGAAACGAAGAACAGTGGGTCACTTGTACTTCCTGATGAAGGCTGGTGATTTCATCTCAGACCTGAGGAAGGGTTTAGATATCTGGAAAGCATCTGCTACCCCCATGTAGAGCAATGAGCTAGCAGAAGATACTGTCTTTACTCACAAATTCTATTCCAAATATAGCATCATTGCTGATCTAAATATCTCCACTTACAGAGAGATAAAGAGTAATTTCTCTGGCTTTATTTTATGCTACTCTTTAGAACCTTGTTTTGGAAATACTGACTGATGAATAGAACTGAACTTTCACAGACACTATAGTTTTATACTTCATCACACAGACATTTTTCATTATCTCCCCCTTCTCCTTGTGACAGAAGACTACAAACTAGATCACCATCCGCTTTCAAAAGAGGGCACTCCAGACATTTGAAAACAGTGTACCATCAGCAAACCATCAACTGACTTGCAGAAGGAGAGCTTATAAATGATATTAACATTGTTGTCTGAATATTTTCTTGCATTCTATGTACTTGTGCAAATGTTAAGAAATAAGAATTTTAAAAAATCTAAAAATAAGACATACTGTAAAAATAGCAAAAATGGCTTTAGGTCTTGTCTGCTGTTGTTTCAGATAAAATATTCATCTTAATCTGGCTAGGAAATGAATGAACTCCCAACATAGTTAGATTACTACTTACTGCTCCAAGTTAACCAGATGAACCTGGGTTAACCACATAGCACATCTTACTTGCAAGTTTAACAGATTTTCTTTTAAAACAAAACAAAACAAATATATATATATATATATATAAATTAAACAAAATAACCAAAAAAAAAAAAAACAAAGAAAACAACAACAAAAATAATGCTGATTGACTCCTTCGTCTTCCCAGTTAAGAAAGACCTTTTGTTTCACCTAGATCAAGTAATGTGCAATCAAGTCAACAAATAAACCTTCACAAAGCTGATATGCAAGAGCTCATGGCTTTAGATGAGATAATTCAGAATAACCACCATCACAACATTTGGGGTTCAAACAAGAAACGTTAAAACTCAGTTAGGAGTCACAGAAGTAATTTAAAATATTCCTCAAGTATTTTATGCTGCTCATAGACGTTTCTATCTCAACTCAACTATCTCAACCATGCAGTCACTGGACTGAGCATTATCTCCTGTGTTTCCCACTAAGAATGAAAAATATGAGAAGTGGACTAGACACACAGTGTCCATAATGCAAGGTACCAACAAAAATGAAGTGATGGGGACTTCGAGAATAAGACGGAAAAGAGAAAAGACCAGAGGAAAGCAAAATGAATTTTTAAAGAGAAATGGAGAAGTTGTTTCACTAGAAGCTATTTTAAGACCTAACAGTAACCTCACGGACTTTTATAAAACCTACTCAATGTTCCTATCTGGAAAAAACAAAGAACCCATTCTGCTGTCACACTGGAGAGACAAGTGAAATGACTGGGATGTTCAATTTAATACAATACAATAAAACAAGACTTTGCTGTTACTGGAAAACATGCACAGCAAAATATGTTATTCAAGGAAATATCATTTTTTCTTTTTCTCTCCTTCTAATTCAAATACCCTCTAGACACCATCTAGGGTAATACAGCATCATATCCCACTCTCCAGCAGTGAGGAGTAGTGTGGAGAAATGAGAAGAGTCGTGCAGTTTGTTCAGATGTGAAACCAAGCAGCCAGCCCCTCTATATCGCACAGCATTCCTCTGAGGCTTTCCATTCTGAACCAGGAATCTGCAAAGACAAACTTCAAGGACAGCTTCTCCTCACAGAGGGTTAGAAACAGGCATATGACTATGTGCAGTAAGATGTTTGACCTTGAGGCAGCCTATGCAGCTCTCAGCACTTTCAGACACGCAGTACCTCAACTGCACCCAAACATCAGCTGGAGGGGCTTATTTGGATCAATAAAAAATCTTGAACCTCCACTTTTGATTGCATTAACCTGCATGTAATCCAAAGAGACCATGCTGTAATTCAGCGAGTAAACAAAAGGCACTATCTTAAGAATCTAAGCATAACCAATTGGTCTGCACTGGGGAAACAATTAGGTAGAAGAAAGTCATCAAGTGCACAAGAACATACTGAACTGAGGTCACAGCTGCATGAAGTCTTAGTCCACCACTGAACTGACAGCATACACTCATAACTCAGCCCTGTTACCATGAAACCAAGTAAGACCGAACAAAAACAGATTCTACAACTTGTAGGAAGAAAAGCAATTTAAACTTGGCACTTCATGCCTCTGATTCTCCTAATTTCAGTTATTTATTTCTCACTACACAGATATAACTTTATCCTCCAGTGATCTGGGCAAAGCTCTTGCCCCACATGCATTTCAGAAATGAAAACATATTCATCTGAGTTCTTTTATCAATTACCTGATCGAGGACAGGGAAAAAAAAAAAAAAAAAAAAAAAAAAAAAAAAAAAAAAGTTATTTTTTTTCAAATCAAATAACAGATTATTTGGAAATTCAAATGTACAAAAGCCTGTGATTTTAATGCCTAGAGCTACAGGCTTGATTTTTGGAAGTCAAGGTAAGGAGTTTTTTGTTGGTTTCCTAAGTTTCAATGCCCTTACCATTAATCACTCACTAGAGTTCCAGTAAACATTCAGCGACTAAAGATGACCACACTAGAAACCATGTCAGAAGTCCAATTATAATCAGCAGAAAATGGATTTGGCTCCAATTTCCAATAATTGTGGTGCTTGAATTTTCATATGCCACAATAAGACCTGTCCAGAAATTTGTCGTTGCTGGTTGCCCTGTCAAATTTAACACAGCATCACAAGAAAGCAATCCCAAAAGACTGCAACCAGTTATTTTATTCCAATTTGCTGATTCACTGAATTGAAAACATTTTTCTGAGGTATTTCCAATGTCAGAATGTTTTTACTGATGTCAGCTAGGTTCCCAATGGAAACCTCAGTCTGGGACTGGGGCCTAATAACACCCTGCTCCCAGGAAACCTCAGGGGAGCTCTATTTTTCAGAAAGTTTCCAATGGTCTTGAAGAAAGCCAACATTAAAAAATCTTCCAGAAGATAAAATTATTGTTCTCCACTTAGATCTTATATTAGAAACAAGCATGCGTACAATACGAATTTGTGGTAAGGTGGAGAACAGAAAGGGAAGGAGCTACAAAAGGTATATGTGTTAATGCTTTTTGATCTTTTCCTGCCTAGAGAGGTAAAGGGATAGGTTGGGGAAATCAAGAGTGCACCACGGATTTCCATGCACTTCTAGAGCTGTTCTAGAATTGACTCCAATGATGTTAACTTGACCTCTTTTTCCATTTATATGGTTACCAAAAGAGCCAAGAAAGAATTAAATAATCTGACTTTCAAGATGAGTTGCTATTTTATGGGTCTCTGTAAGATTAACAGTCATTAGAGACACTATAGGTTGGCTGGATTTTTCCCACCTCACTCCCAGAAAAGCACATTTTGACTTGGTACTTCTAATACATGTTACCAAATGGAACTGTCAGACTTCACGAACTGCTTGACTTCCATAGCAATGACACCACTGCAAAGCATTACACTTTCAATGGAAATTGCAAAGTTTACTCATTAATATAGTCCTTAAAACAATGAATGCTACCTTGAGCACTATTTCCCATAAGATCCTTTTTCTCCTGGTTATACTCATGGGCAAATAAGCTTTTGTATATGTGTAGATGTGTCTATGTATATATAATCATAGAATCATGGAATCACAGAATGGCTTGGGTTGGAAGGGTGCTCAAGGATCATCAAGATCCAACCCTTAGGCCACAGGCAGAGTTGCCCCCACAGATCAAGTACTAGTCCAGATTGCTCAGGGCCCCATGCAACCTGGCCTTAAACACCTCCAGGGATGGGGCATCTGCAGTGTCTCCGGGCAGTCTGTTCCAGCACCTCACCACTCTCTCAGCAAAAACTTCCCCATCAACATCTAATCTAAATCTTCCTTTCTTTAGTTTTAAACCATTCCCTCCTGTCCTATCCATGTCCTTATAAGTTGAGCTCTTTCTCACATACTGTAGGAATCTTGTTCATTAAAAAACTTCAGCAGCTCTTCACCAATGATTTAATTTTGTTTATAGAGCTACACTGCTGCTGTTATATATTTTATATTTCTTGAGAATGAGAGGGATAATTTTTCCTTTTCCAGAAGGCACATTAGATAAACTTTAAACTTGTACCCATTTTCAAAGGAAAAATATTTGTCCTACACAAAGACTCCATTCAGAGTCCCTGTTTTTACTACAGTAAGAAAAATAGCTGTGTCCTGGATAATTTGTTCATGTATGCCAATAAAAGCACATTGGATTAGAGCCAGCACTTCTGGCAAGCACCCAAAGACTTCTGAAAACCTATGAAAAGCTGAACTCTTGTTTTCTCTACTTTTTATCCTTTTTTTCTGTACACTATTCCCAGTACTTATTACTTATTTACATCAAATACATCTTTATACTACTGTGAGACTAAATTAAAGGAGGAAAATAAGTCTGAAGAATAAAAGAAATGCTTTTAAAGAAGATCTCACATGAAAAAAAGCTTTCAGATAGGTTTATACGTTTCAAGTCTTAAGTATATGTTCTCTTGAACTCCACTCTATGTAAAAACGATAGAAGATACTAAAGTACACATATTCATATCTTAGAGGTAGGAGTAGTAAACAAACATACTGAAAAATATGCTTAGGAACCTACACTTCTATGTAGGACTCAGATCCAGATGTTCGCTGTCCAACCTCGGTTAGAATCTGTGCAGAACCAGAGTGCACAGGAACCTGATGAAAGTTCTTGGAAACCACTCAGATCACTGAGAAATATTTCATGCCCAAGTACTTTTCCCAAATCCAATGTTTTTCTAAACAGTTTCACAGAATCAGAAAACAGGGCTGAAAAGGAAAGAAGTCATCTCCCATCTTAAGGGCAAGAACAACTGTGCCAAGGCATTTTCCAAAAGATGCTTGCCCAACCTCTCCCTTGGGAACACCAGCAAGAGAGGCTAAAGCCAAGCCTGGAGATCTCACAGGTTCACTACCCTTACTCTTGAAAATGTTCTCAGTAAATACCCTAAATCCTTGCTGCAGTTTGTATGCACTTGATACTGCTTCTATCCACTGCATGTCCAAGAAATACATTAGCTTATTAATTGTAAAAAATAAAAGGTAATAACAACATGCACCCAATCAATGCTAGAATGGGCTTACAAAAGAAAATATATATATATACATTATATATACATCTCCTCCTCCTCAGTCTTGCTTGGTAAAGAAAAGTTGGGTCACTGTAACCTCCTCTTTTATAACATATCATGCATATCAGCACTGCAACAGGCCTACAAAGATGATGTCTCATGCACACCATCTCACTTGTTTTTCCAACTAAGCCATCCAAAGTAAGCAGACGTCAGCTTCTATTTTCCCAAAGGAGCTCACAAGGCAAGTTTTTAGGGGGAGGAAAAAGTATTACTGTTACTTCATCTATATATTATCTTTCATTATCTCAGTGTTTTTCTAAACCATATCCCCTCGCTTCTTCAACTTTGCATAACCTCTTCTCTTTCCTCATATTGTTTAATTCAGCCTTATGCCTTTCTCCTCCTTTTCCTTTTGTACAGCAGTATTTCAAGAAAGAAAAAAGAAAAAAGAAAAAAGAAAAAAGAAAAAAGAAAAAAGAAAAAAGAAAAAAGAAAAAAGAAAAAAGAAAAAAGAAAAAAGAAAAAAGAAAAAAGAAAAAAGAAAAAAGAAAAAAAAAAGGGAAAAAAAAGACAACAACTACAGCCCTTGCAGTTCTCTCATGATCTCCAAGGCCTTTGAGCAAGTTATTCAGCTTGCCATCAGCATCGTGACTATCCTCATCTGTCAGACTGGGCTGGATGACCACAGAGACAATTAACCCTGACAGCTATAAACACCATGTTTCCCAGCAGAGGTTGCAAAAGCATTAGAGAGGTGTTTTTTTTTTTTTTTCCAAATAGATTTTGTAGTTTATATTTTCCAACTATTGCTTTAAACATTTTAAACATGTTCTTCATGAACCAAGCAGGTATCTTTTAAGAGACTCCCTACTTCAAACTGGTATTCCACAAAAGGCCTGGGGAAAAGGGACCCATTCTCCTGTTTCTCACCCACTACTTCGCACTCTGAAGAACAGACCTAAATGATTTTATAAATTTTTTTGCTCTCTCCAAATTTGCCCTTACTGCAGCACATTCATACTTCATACTCACATTCCTTCACTGATGTATTCAACACATTTTATTGCAAAGAGAGGCCACAAGATTATAGAAAGCCTCCATGATGTGCTGCTGTCCACATGCAGTAAGTTCAATACCCATAGCCAAAGGCATCGGCACAATTAATTTCTAGCCAAGCTAACTACCTTTGTGCCCTTTATGGAAGGGAAAACAGCATGGCTGGAGTCCAACACACTGAAGGTGACATTTCAGCAAAGTACACATCCAAAAAAATATGCTCTCTTTGCTATTATTCAGATTTGTGACTCAGTTCTTCCAAGCAGAATTGAATTGCAGGCAGTATCAGCCTCTTGGGTGATGTTAATGGGAGATATATGCACCCATTTTTTCTAAAAGAAGAGTAAGAAATAAAACCAGGGCCAGCTAGGGGCTCTCATAAACCTACGGACATCGAAGATTACAGGGATTACAACCTGTTTCCTGCTAGCAGACTGCTCACTTGGGCACGGGTCCTGGCTGCTATCCAATTCTGCTACTGGAACAGAACCACTTGAAAATCTTGGGCCCAAAGGAAAAAAGGAAGCAGATGAGGGACAAGTGAGTCCTGTGAGGGCACAACCACCCTGCTCTTCTGCTCCTGAAGTACAGAACAAAGCAACTCAGTTTAGAGGAATTCCCAAAATATCTGCATGCTTCTGCAAGGAACTTAACAGACAATCAGAGACTGTGGGGAGGGAGAGTGTCCATTATCATGTAATAGAAATCCCACCAGGCATCCTAACATCTCCTGCTGCCCAGGTGAGTATCAGAAGTTCCAGTGCAGATCACAGTTGGGCTTTGGCTTCGCTCCTCAGACTGCACAGAACCTTCCCCTCCTTGGAGCCAACTGTTTCACAGCAGCAGAAGCATCAGCTTGACATTCACCCCAGTCTTCCTAAAGCCAACGCAATCTGCAAGTTCAGGCAACACCTAACACTCACTTTATTTATAATCTCTAGCAGAAGTAACAATGTGGCTGCAGCATTTGTGACCAGAGGGCTGTGGCTCACCACCAGGTCAGGATGAAGTGCTCCAGGAGCACACAATGCAGCAGCAGCAATGGCTATCCTTCGAAACTGATGATACTAGTTGCACCACCACTTCTCAGCAATGAAGTCAAAAGCACCAAATTGAAGCAGATTGCACTTTTGAGTGGTTAACCAGCAAGTCTTTAAACTGCGCTCAACATATGATAGGAAGGATACTCGAATGTGGCTTTTTTTTTTGAGAGGAGATGAGACGCTTTTGGACTTGCTCCTGAAATGGAAGAGTGGGCAATGTGATGTCGTGTACTTTGCACTTCCTTAGGACTAGGTTGTTCTTACCAGTGCTCTTCTCCGTGTCACGCTTTAGTGCACCCTGAAGGAGGATAATACACACGATGCACAAAGCAATATACAAGCTAATGTCAAACTGATTGCAAATGCTTTTCCAGAGATGGTTTCCAAAATCATCCAAGCTGAGGCAAGGAACGGAAGAAATCCCTCACTCATGAGTCAGGCTGTTGGCCCAAGCACAAGGTGTCTTATTAGTCAGAAACATCTTTTGGACACCCCCGGCTCAAGAGCAGAGGACTACAGGGAGGGGAGGAAGCAACCACAGCTCCAGATTTGAGCACTTTGATTTCTCCATGAAAGAGATTGCAAAGAACTTGAAGAATTTGGTAAGTATTTCAAACCACAGGGAAACTGTAAGCAGCAGAATGAGTTCTTGAGTATTTCTGGATTATCTAGAGGGAAATGCATCTCTAAACTGTAATATATTTTGCCAACTGTCCACATTTCACAAAATTAAATTCAGCTATGCACCTCTCTTCCAAGCCTACATAGAAGGGCAGGCAAAAAAACCTCACTCCCACCATTCTTAAAATTTATTATTATTACAGCTTTTTTTTTTTTTTTTTTTTTTTTTTTTTTTTTTAAGATCCCTGGCTTATTGCATGCAGAAAACAAACGCTTTAAAGGTGATTGCTAATACAGGAAATACTTGAAGCTACAGCTCAATACTTATAATCAAATCTTTAAAAAAGCAGGAAAAGGAAGTCCATAAGGTTACCAAAATTCTTGAAAACCCTGTTAGAGAACAGGAAGGAAACTTCAGAACTATTTAGAAGTGGGATGCAACATATTACTGAGGGGGATACAGCCTGGAAGCTGAAAACATTTTTCAATCAACTACATGATATGCAAACTCTTAGCATGAATTAGAAGGGAAAGAAATTTTTAAAAGGAGAGCACCAAGAGTTGACACCGGTTTTTCTCCAAATGAAATCTATCATTTCTCTTTGTCACACCAGCCCTTTCCAGAGAGCGGAAGCAGGGTGAAGGAACCATAGATCAATCAATTGCCCAGATTCCTTCAGTGTTCTTCTTTTTATTACTGATTTTGAAAAATATTAACATTTGAGGAGAATCAGGGGATTTGCGTACAGCAGGATGATTCTCAGAAGAAAAACATGGTGTGAGTAATATTTGTGCACATGCTGGTGCAGTCATCTGGACATTTTTGTCATCTTTAACACTCAGTTCCAAATGCCTCAGTAAATAATTTATTTCAACACAATATGCTTGCTTCCAGGATTAAATCTCACACCAGATAATTTGAGCACTACTGTACATGGATCATTCTGCTTAGAACTCCCCAAATCGCCCAATTCAAAAACCTAAACCAGAAGAGGCTGGCACTCTTCGAATACTCCAACTCACAATGAAGTTTAAGAAAGGAAATATACCCTTTCCAGAGATTTGCTATTTATCTCCCTCTTCCTTATCTGCTCTTAAAAATACGCACCCTGGTTCCTCCTCAACACCTTTTCTTTAGACGGAAAGGAAAAATACCTCAATTGCCAATGTCAGATTGTTTGGGAATGGAACTTCATCGTTTTGATAAATTTTAAGAATTAAAAATAAAAAGGGAGACAGTGAACTTCAGAGCCTGTTCAATTTTAAGTTGCTAGGCCAAGCTGGAACAGCAGTTCATCTATTCTGCAGCTATGTCAGTGTTTCTTTAAAGATATTTTATCTGTGTCTGGTGGTTACTGTGTTATATACATTTAAAAAACAAAAAATAGAGGTAGCATTTAATTTTTATTTGTTTTGACTACCACATATAAACAGTCCCTGGGAAGTGAATTAGTTAGATGTTAACTGTTATGAGTTTGCAACTAGAAACTGCCCAGGTTCAGTGAGGGTTCCACAGAGGTAGAGTTTAATTATTTACAGTTTATTTCATGACAGACTAGATTCCAAGGTTATGTGTCACCAAGAATGAATATAAGTCACTGGTTTCTATTTTTGTAGTGCAGGCATTAGCACTGAGCAAGAGCAGCAAGGTGAGCAGGAGGAATATCCACCCTCAAATAGCAGAAAGAGATGGACTTTATGAGCTAGAAAAATACTAGAGGACAAATATACCTGTTTATAATCACAGAATGGCCTGGGTTGGAAGGTACATCAGTGACCATCAAGTTCCAGTCCTCCTGCCACGGGCAGGGTTGCCAGCCAGTCTTAAAAGTAGGTACCTTCCAAATGAGAAGGACTGATACATTGTCACTCCTTTTCTGAGTCATATTGGGAATGCACTGGCAGCTTCTTGAGCCCATTCCATCAGCAGAAGCTGATACTAGAGCTCGGCAGGGGTGGCAACAGCCACCCCATTAGCCCCTGTTCTCACAGCAGATGCCACACATCGGACTCTGAGTGACAGTGGTAGAGAACTCATATGGCTAAGCCCAGCCATGGGGTTTTCCACTACAGGATCCTCTCCCAAAGCACCAGTGCTGTAAGCACACGCCCCGTGAGTCAAGTCCAAAGGCTTTAGAAACAATACACCCGGGAGCAGGGACAGCAATATTAGCTGGCACTGGCTTATGAAACAAAATGACACACGTGGTTGGCAGGGACCTTGGCAGCCTGTTCTGCCAAACCAGACCACAGCTGGAGGGCGTACCCAATAGCGCAGAACGACCTGCTTGGGCTAGATGTCATCTCAAGTGCATCTGGATTTGTATGTTTATTGCAGGAACACCCATAACCCAAGAGGTATTTCCCCCTCCATACAGGAAGAGACTATTCCTTCCCACTCTCCTAAGCTTAGGGAAAAAGAAAAAAAAAAAAAAAAAAAAAAAAAAAAAAAAAAAGAGGAAAAAGATAATGAACATTAAGGCAGAGTTGAGTTCAGTCCAATATTTAGCCTCTCTATGGCACGGCTTGTGTGGATATCATGTACCACTGGAGCCAGCACCCTCACAAGCTCCTAAGGGATGCTTTGGAAAACTTGCAAAGAGGATCCAATTGGCTCATGACTCAAATGAGATTTCAGTTTAGGGATATGTGACTTAATAATACTGATATTAAAAATGCAAATGAAAAGAAAACAATCTTCAGCATCCATCTTCCAAAAATAAAGGTAGTTTCAGATCAAATATCCAGTAATTAAAGCAGATATCAAAGGTACAAAACATATACCAGCCCTGTGTTGATTTCACTTTCAGTCTAGTATTTGTACTGCTTTAGATTTGTACCTATTATTCAAATTCCAAATGTATATGATTCTTCTTCTACTCCAAAGAAAAAAACAGAAAGCAACAAAAAGTATGTCGTACTACTATCTGATGTATACTGGACTATAACAACACAAACATTTTTGAAGGTACATGTCATTATAGACAAGCAATGATATGCTTGTGCCATGTGGCAATAGTAACAAAACAAATTCTTGGTTTCATGAAGAATGAAAGTTCAGTCATTCAAAGGCATAATAAGTCAAGTGCAAAATGAATAAAATACGGATGTATCACTAAGATAAAGGTTACTGCAGAAAGTTTTACTGTAGTGAAAAAGTGGGATTACTACGTTGTTACTGAGCTGTTTTTAAATGGGCATAAAGGGACATCAGCAAGTTAATGAGCTATGAGAGGTGACAAAAAAGCTACAAATTAATCCTTTTTTTTAAACCTCGATTTTACCCCCATACACACTTCTTCCATATCTTTAGCACTAAACACTACAGCTTGCTCTCTTTTCAGGAGAGTTAAGAAAAAGAATATTAAACAAAATTTATTCAAGATGCACACAGAGACCTTAATTCCTAAGATCTATCAAATATATAGTGATGAGCCTTAGAATATCAGTCTATAACGGTCTTAAGTTGAAAATGAATGACACAGGCTTAACTTCCCTCTATATTTCAGCTTGTAAGTCACCTGTTGCTTCCTGACTCTACTACACTCACCAGTTCTTTGGCTTGAAGCATCTACTCTGTAAATGCATTACACTTACCGGCCTAGTATATATTACAGAATATTTAGCATCTGGAATGACCTCTGGAGGTCATCCAGTCTAACCTGCTACTCAAAACAGCTTTGAAATTAGCCCAGAATATGATCTATGAGTTGTATAATACAACTGCAACTGGATGTATTGATCACAATCGTTGTATAATACAATCATTATAATTCCTCAAGCCACAATACAGTCAGAAAATGGTTGACAATTAACTCCTGAGTGACAGTAGAATAAACTCTCTCATCTTGGTCTCACACTTACGTCTCATCATATCAATCTAAGATCTAGAGCAGAAGACCTTGGCTATATGTGGCCAACCTGTGAATTATATGCAGTTCAACAGAATTTTAGGAAATCTGGGCAAACAGGCTGTTGATAAGGAGGTAGAATAAGGGTAAAAAGCTGCAGGAACCGAGGAGTAAGGTAGACAGCATATGGGTGGAAAGTCTGGGGTCAGATGTCAAAGGAGCATTTCTCTGGAGGACAACAGCACAGTTCAGTTGGCTGATGCATGGAGAAGTTCTTGTAAATCCATTAAGTACGGCCTGCATGGTCCCTGGCGACTTAGAGATCCCACTGCAGGAAGACATCTGCATTCACAACAGCCTTACCACAGCTGTTTATACACTCCCCTTAACCGAGGCCTCACCATGAGGCTGGGGAGGAGAGTGATTGGGTTACAATAAACACTGTCCTCTGGCACAGAGCACAGAATGAACGTTTACTATCTAGAACAGACAATCTGTCAAGCTGTAAGGTGATGTCATAAGTTTGGATTAGTGCAATCCCCATATAGATTTATTCATGTATATGTAAAGTTATACATATATCATACACACACACACACACATATGTATTAAAAGGCAGATATTTAAATAAGAATTGTAGCTCCTCAATATGCCCTGGTATATTTGGCTTTGCCTACACACTGAAGCTGCAGTAAGCATCTATGCCAAGTGCAGCAGGCTGTACATTACTTAATGGTTCAAACATCCTACACCACAGTTCATCATAATTCCCACACGCAGGAACAAACCCTGTCAAGCTCAGGATAGTGTTGAAAGCAAACTGCTTGGAAGGTATATAAAGAAAAAGAAAAAAAACAACAGGAACAAGTTTTGCTGATCATATTGTGACCATATGGGCAAACTGAATAACTGCTGCTTTACCAACAACAAGGTTCTGAGCAAATTCCAGGTACTATAGCAAATCATACCTCTTACAACCCCCAGTGACCACAGCAGTTCCCAGTAAATTGAATACATTCCTCCTTCCCGCTTTCCTCTCTGCAGAACAGCTGAATGACCACAGAGGTGGGAGAAGGTCAGTGTAGATGAGAAAAAAGTGTTTAAAACACTCTTCACTATTTGATTTTAAGCAATAAGTTCACATTTCAGAAGGAAATCCAAGTTTATTAAAATTCTTTCATGACTTAAAAGAAGTTGTTGAAGTTTCAAGAACTCTTCCCACAAATCAGTCTCAAAACTGTCAAACTAAAAATGAAACAAATACAGTGCTAAACAAAACAATACACAAAGGGTAATAGGAAGAGGGTGGGGAAAGTTCAAGCCTCACATACTCTTCACTTTGCAAAGTACCATAAATCCTTTCATTCTTTTGCAGGTCACATTTAAGGTCTGGTTTGCAATTTTGCCCTTTCTTTAGCCTCTTATTCTGCAAGTAAGCATAAGTTCTTGAGGTTCAGATGTGTTGAACTACATGAGGTTCTCCTGGGCCCACTGCTCAAGCTAGACTAGATCTCTCTGAATGGCATCTCACCCCTCAAGCATGTTGACCATACCACACAGCTTGGTGTATTTTGCAGACTTGCTGAAGGCGCACTCAATCCCACAATCCATTCATTGATTCAGATATTAGAGAATATCAGTTCCAGTACTGACCACTGAGGGACACCATTCATCACTGAGCTCCATTGAGACATTGAGTCATTGATTACCACTCTCTGGGTTTGATTGTTCATCAAACAGTCCACCTTTCAAATTTGTAACTTTCCAGTTTGGAAAGAAGAATGTGGGGAACCACATCAAAAGCCTTACTGAAGTCCAGACAGATGACATTAGTGACTCTTCCCTTGTCCACTGATGCAGTTACGCCATCGTAGAACACCACTAGGTTGGTCAGGCAGGACTCGTAACTGGTGAAACCATACTAGTTATCCTGTATCACCTCTTTCTCTTTCACGAGCTGCAGCATAGCATACAGGTGGGTCTGTTCTACTGTCTTCCCCGGCACAGAGGTGAGGCTAATAGGTTGGCAGTTCTCTGGGTTGTCCCTTCTACCCTTCTTAAAAGTTGGTACAACCCTGCCTTTTCTCCAGTCACCAGGAACTTCACCTGACTGTCACGACTTACCAAATGTCACTGATAGTAGTAGCTTGGTGACTACATCAGCCAATTCCCTCAGGACTCTGGGATGCATTTCAATGGGACCCACAGATTTATGGATGTTCAGGTTCCTCAGGTGGCTGCAAATTTAACTTTGTTTATAGTGGGGTGGGATGGACACTGTTCCCCCAGTCCCTAAATTCTGACCCATCTGCTCAAAAAATACATGAAAAGCAGATGCCAGCGAAGACTAAAGCAGACAAGTTTTTTGAGTACCTCAGCCTTCTCCTTGGTCTGTTGTTACCAGCCTGCCTGTATTGCTCACTAGGAGGGTACTCATTCTTGGGCTTTCCTATTCTGGCTGATATGCCTTTAGAAGCCTTTCTTATTTCCTCTTTGCACCCCCTGCCAAGATCGTTTCCAGTTGGGCCTTGGCCTTCCTGATTCTATCCCTACAACACACTAGTGGTATCCCTACACTCCTTATAGGATACCTATCCCTGCTTCTTCACCTCCTTCATCATCTGGCCTTTTCAGCCACTGACAGCCACATACGAGTCATGGGAATTATCTGATCACGTTTCAGTGATGATGATTATGGCATGGTTTTCTAGAAGCACAGTGGCTTCCAACTACTCCTGTTTATTTCTCAAACTGTGTGCGTTGGTGTAGAGGCACCTCAGCTGGGCAGATGGCTGGGTAAAGAACTTGCTGGAGGTCTGGGCCCAGAGAGTGGTGGTGAATGGAGTTAAGTCCAGTTGGTGACCGGTCACAAGTGGAGTTCCCCAAGGATCTGTATTGGAACCTGTCCTCTTCAATATCTTTATTGATGACCTGGATGAGGGCATTGAGAATATCCTCAGTAAGTTTGCAGATGACACCAAGTTGGCTGAAGGTGTTTATCTGGGGATAGCAAGGCCCTGTAGTGGGATCTGGACAGGCTGGATCACTGGGCTGAAGCCAATGGGATGAGGTTCAATAAAACCAAGTGCCAAGTTCTACACTTCGGCCACAATAACCCCAGGCAACTCTACAGGCTTATGGCAGAGTGGCTGGAAGACTGCATAGAGGAAACAGATCTGGGGTACTGGTTGAAGCTCAGCTGAACACGAGCCAGCAGTGTGCCCAAGTGGCCAAGAAGGCCATTGGCATCCTGGCTTGTATCAGAAGTAGTGTTGCCAGCACAAGCAAGGAAGTAACTGTTCTGTACTCAGCATTGGTGAGGCCTCACCCTAAGTACTGAATTCAGTTTTGGGTCTCTAACTACAAGAAAGACATTGAGGCCCTGGAGAGAAGGGCAGCAAAGCTGGTGAGGGGTCTGGAGCACAGGCCATACGAGGAGCAGCTGAGGGAGCTGGGATTGCTCAATCAGGAGAAGGCTCAGGGGAGACCTTATCACTTTCTATAACTACATGAAGGGAGGTTGAAAAGAGCTGGGGGTCGGCCTCTTCTCTTGTGTAAATAGTGATAGGACTGGAGGGAATGGCCTTAACTTGCACCAGGGGAGACTGAGGTTGGACATTAGGAAATACTATGTTTCCAAGAATGGTCAGGTGCTGGAATAGGCTATTCAGGGTGGTGGTGGAGTCACCAACCCTGGAGTTGTTCAAATAATGTTTAGACATCGTCTTGAGGGACATGGTTTAATGAGAACTACTGGTGATAGGCAGATGGTTGAACTGGATATCCTTGTTGGCCTTCACCAATCTTCTATGATTTTATGGCCTTGGTGCCTTCTTGGAGAATAACTCCTTAATTCCTTTGAAGTACTTCACTTGAGTTTCCCTATTGTCTTCCCCTGTTGCCTCAGCGGTCCCTGGCTCATCATCATAAGATTTCAGACGCACTGCAGCATTGCCAGCACATCTCAGAGCAGCAGGTTGAGGGCCTCTACTAGCACACTGTCCCTCTAACCCAAACTGTCAAACACCTTATTGGGGCAGGCTAACTATTACCCATCCCTTCCTTCAAACCTAGTTTAAAGCCCTGACAATAAGACTTGATAGCTTTTCCCCAGAGACCCTCTTCTCCCTTTGGGAAAGGTGAATAAAACTGAAGTCACGACATTTTGCATGTCTAAAGACAAACAATGAAGTTAAAAACAAATGCAGCATCTGAACAGCCCATGCTGGTCTTGTGCTACAGCCTACTTATATACAGGCTGACTAGTATTTTATCACAGGCATTTTATCAACAGCTCCAGGGTAGTATACAAATAACCTCACCAAAAAGCAAGTTTCTTTGAATCTATTTATTTGATAAATATTGAATAATGGGGAAAAAATATGTAGGAAATAACCTTTAAAAGCAGGTTTGAAGTACTTTTCTGAATGCAGTTTCTCCACAAATGGGTTTACACTTCACTTCTTCTGCAAGAGTGCAATCTCCAAAATAAATAAAGTGCTTTGAGAGTAAAGGCAGCAGTTCTGCTCTGATAAATAACAGAATATAAAAAGGCATCTCCTCACTCAGCAAATCTGGCTCTGGTGCACAGTCAAGAGTGATTGCTGCTGACTAGCAAGATAAATAAGGTCTATTGCTTTCATGCTTGTTTGCAATAGGATGTTAATGCTATTGTAGCGAAGCAAACTGAATGCTGTTGTTCCATATATAAGGGTAAGTTCTTCATTAATTTCCTATTGTATATTCGGACAGTCCCCACTGCACCACTCAGTAACAGGTAACGTGATGATGAAACAATATCAGAGAACGCTTTGGTCTACACAAACTTAATGATGTGAAAATGCTCAGGAAGGGAGATCAGTCTACCAGACTGGCCAGTGTTTAATCCAGAACTAAACAAAAACTCTAGCCTCATAAACAACTTTTAAAAACAGTCACTTTCCAATTCAAAGGTTGCAGCTTTTCCTCATAAAATGCTATGTTTACAAGCATTATTGAAGGCAAAAAAAAATAGAGCAGCAAATCAGTAAGAAACACATTGTTGTAAGAAGATTTAATAAGAGGTTTTCCCTGTCAAAGTTTAATACTGTCCATATATGTTGTATGTATAATACATAGAATAAAAATCCAACAAATACAATATACATAAATAGCAGCTCATCATCTCAAGACTACAGACCAGAAAATCAACTTCACCTTGTGATCCTACCAAAATGAGACTAAATAATATTTTACAAGACTGATTAGTAAATGATTGGAAAGAAACAGTCCACAAAAGTTCTGAGAAGTTGGCAAGCTACCAATTCTTAGAAACCATTCTGAACATTAGGAGAGAAAACATATGCTTGAAAGTGAGGATTTAAATTATTCTGGATTTTATTTTGACAGTACTTAGCATAAATAACTAGTAGTGTTGCCTGCTCTTTGGAATCTAGATATCAGAGAGATGAGGAAGCCTCTTAAAGAAGAAATGGATAGTAAAGCAGGAAGACTGGCTTCCACAGCCACCCAAGATGCACAGACAAAACACATCACCATTATTTTCTTAACATTATCTGACTTGAAGCTCCTGAAAGTAAACTACTTCTCTTTCACATAACACAGCATACACTATATTTCCATCTGCAAGAATTTGAGACTTTTTTAACACCCCAGAAAGAAGTCAGTGATGCTACCCTGTGCCATCCTGCAATTTTCTCAGAACATCCACCCAAAAATAATGACATCAAGTCTGATTTTCCTACCCCATGTCACATATTTTTTTCTTAATACAAAGCTCAACATAGCAGTAGCAAAAGCTGCAGTAAACTTCACTGTTCTCTTACTAAGCAGACATACAGTTCAAATTAGCAAGCAATATTTCTTAAATACACATATCTATATGTATTATATACATATATATATAGATCTGCATATTACTAAGAACTCTCCATTGGATCTCATGTTCCATCAGATGTGTTTCACTTCATGCCTCCAAGGAACAAATGAAAAGCTTAGGTCAGAGAAGCACTAAAAATTTCTTGTTATCACTGTCAGTCAGAGCTTTCAGTTCCTTCCACATTTCAGATTCAAGAAAACATTTTCCTTACATTGTGGGAATCTTAAAATTCTGCAAAAGCAGATTAGAAAAGCTGCTCTCCTTTTGGCTGAACCTTCAGGCAAGTTTTTGGTACACAACAAAATAATCCAAGCCAAGTTCTCTCGAATGTGTGACTTTTTATGACTTAAGCTGCCACTCAAGCTAGGTGAAGGGAGATCTCCTCTCTTCTGCAAGTACTTCCCCCACAGGCTTAACTTCCTGCACTTACCTATCACTATTATCTGCTCTTCTTCAGCCTGATAATAAAAGCAGATGTTTGGGTTTCTCAAATATGTGCAACGTGAGGCTTAGTTCCAGGAAAACTATTAGCAGGCAGGTGACAGGACTGCAGGCTTCTAATGCATCTTAATGCAATTGGAGGCATAGGATGCCTTCCTTTGGTATGAGAGAAAGTGTTTTTAAACACACCTGTTAACACGTATGGACACTAACAGTGCAACATACACTCACATATCTTTGACTCCAAATACATGCACTTCAGAAACAGTTCCAGTAACTCAAATACCATTATATGAATTCCATGAAAAGGGTTACAAATAAATGGGTATTTCAGTGAAAATTTATGAAGGAAGCACACTCACTTTACCAAAGTGTGTGACAACCGCTACCAGGTATCCCTCCCAGGGCAGGTTAGGGATTACCTCCAACTGCCACATTCTACCTTTCAGAAGCACTTTGCATCTCACCTCTTTCACACCTCCTAAATCATTAAGTGTAGCACATCCTTCACCCCAGGAGGTAGGCTGTGCCTCACTGTTTCTCACTCAAGACTTTGCAGGCACATAGTCTTGGTGAACGGACAGGTGTCAGGCTGGTTGTGGGAGAATATACCTGTATATCCCTGACAGACTAGTAATAGCATGTGGTTCCCTTTTGTTTCCCAAGGAATCACCGCAAACTATTATTTTTTTGTTGCCAGTTCTTATGACTCATGAGAAAGAAAGAGAAGCAGACTTTCAGAGTGTATCAACAGATGTTTTCTCCATGACTGTTCCCTTGTTTGGGCTTGACAAGTGCAATCTACTAGCAGTTCTCTATACCTGCTAAACCAATCTAACATGTAATCAGCTTTCGCGCTTGTCTCCACTCTCATCACATATTCATATGGTACAATGAAGAAGGACACTGAAGATGTTTCACAATCTGGTCAATTTCCACAAACACGCACTGAGATAATTGGTCCCATCCTAAAAACAGCAATGTCTGGGCACCGAATTACCTAGGCAGTTATGCTGGTGCTCATTGTGCCAGCTAGGTAACTTAGCCTGAATCTTACAAATTTAGCACACAGCCAACCTAGCATGTTAAGTGTTAAGAATATCAACACTTCTACCACTGTATCCCACTTTACCTCTATGTCAACTCCCTAGGTAGCAACTTGTAATTCTGTGGCAAAGGAGGGGTTGAGCAAGAGAAGAAAAAAAGAGAAAATAAGATAATGAAGGAATGTGTACCATACAGAATAAGAATCATTTCAATTCTATCTCTGTGGACTTTAAAAGTTGTTACATCTGCATTCCATTCTTCCAATCAACAGGCATCTTCTGCTTTCTAAAATGATCACGAGTAAAGCTTTGTAGGGCTTTGTGTTTGTTAAGACAGAACATCAGAACACTCTTGCTTTTCATTACTTAATGCAGATAAGAATTTGGGTACTTTCCTACTGTTCCCCTAGGGAACGAAAGAGAAAAGATGGTGCTGAAAAACACTTCTTTTGGTCCTGAAGTTCCATTCCCCATTTTCACCCAGGAATCACTGCCATGAGGTGGCCTTCAGATGCTTCCTCCAGAGAAGAGGCAACATCCCTGCAAGGGACTGGAGGGGCTGCACATCTGGGCCGCATGGTTCATGTGCACACTGCAGAGGAGCTTCTGCTAATGGGGTGTAAGGCTTAAGAGTCTTCAGCTCCCCAAGTAAAACATATCCTTGGTTGTCTGAAGGCTTCATGTAAGCATTTTCAATCTTGAAAGAGGAAAAAGCAATGCCTTCTGAAATTTAATTCATTCTCGCCAAGCAAGTGGTCTGGGGGAATAACCACTGAGTGTGCATACGCACTCTGGACACATCAAACAAATTGCACTGTGTGTGTTCACTTGGGCAAGCTCTTATTATAGGATCATGTCATGGAATGTCTTCAGTTGGAAGGCACCATAAAGATCACATGGTTGCCAACCAATAGGTCAGGCTGCCCAGGGCCCAATTCAACCTCACCTTCAGCATCTATTGATTCAACTTATCCACTGGTCAACCCTCATTTTGTATGTTTATTTAAAATAATAATAATAAGTATTCTAATTCACAAGCAGCATGATAGTGTCATATTTTTCAAGCATTGGTTAGTACAAACAGAATTAAAATGCATTTAAGCTCAGCTGCAAACACAGATTTTGGTAGACGCTATCAACTCAGGTAGCAAAATAAATAACAGTATTTTTCTAGGCTAACCCTGATGTTTGGACAGGTGTCTGAGATTTATAGGACATGATGGTTACTGAAGTATTCACATCTGGGCATTAGAGCTGTCACCAACTTATAATACATTTCCCTTCCTCCTGATTTGGATTAAAAAACACCACCAAAATATCCACTCTCACATATCACATTTTCCCCTTGACTGAGCACAGAAGTGAATAACCTGGCTGGTTTTTTTCCTTCCAACTCAAAACGCATAAGTGATTAACAGCACACTGCACTTTGATACAGTGCTGAAAGGAGTTCTCTCCCTGTGAAGAAAAGACAGACCTTCCGTTTCTTTTTATGAGCAAAGAAAAAAGAAGAAGAAGAAAAAAAAAAAAAAAAAAAAAAAAAAAGAGATGGAAGAAAAAAAGGAAGTTCTCTGAGGAGAAAGGGTGCATTTACTTGTGTTTCTCCATGCCCCTTTCATCACAACTTAAATTTGCATACCCTGTTTTTTCCTGAGAAAAGATCTGGTGACTGGAAAACCAGTACTGATAAATGAAGGAGAAAAAAATAGAAGAAAAAAAAGCATTTCAAACAGAAAAACCATTAAGGTTGAAGGCTTATTCATAAGGATCTCCACTCAATCCCGCTCCTAGAGAGACCGCTAAGCGCCAGACCTCCTCAGCCCCCTTCCTTTTGCCTTTAGCTCCACACTTTCATTTATACAGTTCCCACTTTCCTGGCTCTCGAGTACAATTGGCAGACTGAAAAGACAGCAAAGGCAAACTGTAAAAGGGGAAGCACAATGGGGAGGGGAATGCTAACTCACTGCTACCTGTGGCAATAATCAAACAGTTAAGTGACAGTGACCTACAATCATAAGTTTACCATTCGAGGGGTCAAAAAAATGAACATTTCTTCTTGTATATACTATTTTAAATCCTGTATTTTTCTTCCTCTGTTTCAGTATAAGCCAGCTCTGCTAAGTGACTGCAGCCCATCACAAAGGCTTTGTCTCCAAGCTCAATGAATTAACGCAGTGTAATTGCCAAACATCGCCCCTACCACCAGTTTTCTCTTTTTATACAGCTTAATTCTCCAGCCATTTTTAGGTACTTTATATATTTTTGGGAGCTAAGTGAACCTAGATACGCTCCAGCCACTTGATGAGCTCAGGAAGGAAGAAGTTGCTGATGGTAGAGGCATAACTGCTGAGACCTGTGATGGGGCAGGATTTTTAAAAACCTAAGCAGAAGCAGATGGATGGCAGCACCAGCTTGCATGCTCTATAAACACTCAGTTTTAGGGGGCTGTAAAAGCAATGAATCCCTACCAGGTCCCTGAAGAGTCCTGTGAAATAATCTGTTTCTTCATTGCATATTACAAAGGTACAATATTACCTTTTTCATTTTAAGTGGGATACTTTGGAATGGAACAAATACCTAATATAGACCTTTTACTAAAACACGTAGCAACAGAAACCAGGTATAATTGCTGAAACATTTGCTCTGGTAAATCCTAGTGCTTCATTGGTCTTTGTTTTAAGAGTGCTTTTGTAATCCTTGCAAACAAAACTACTTTGGAATAAAAACGCCCATAATAAAGAAGTAAAACATGGAGTGGCATCCCTATGGCACACCCTCTTAAAAGCATCTCCAAAAGCAGACTGTGCTTTTCCAGACCTACAGATACCATCACCAAAAACCTCTCTTTCTCAGTGTTTTTTAACTAAAATACAACAAGTTGATTACTAAATCCAGCTTTTGCTGCTTCAAACTCATTAAAAGTAATTTAAGCTTCCTGAGTTTTAAGTGAGAATTCTTCAACATCACACTCCAATATAAATCTCAGAACAGACTGTTGTAAAAAGTAGATTTGCTGCAGTTTAATCTGATGAAGTCTAAGTAGAATTTCTCCTTTGCAATAAAGGAAATTACAAAATATTTGAAAAATAGAGAGGATTTGACATTTTCAGGTAAGGAGATGGTGTACACCAAGTGCTGCAAAGAAGGGGACATGTAGGAAACTGAAGTATAGAGTATTCCAAAGGCAGAACAGCACTCAGTGTTGCATCGAAGTAGTCATCATTGCCGTGAGGCTGCTGCTGTCAGCTGTGTACAACTATTGGTCTGAATTCATTCTAAAAGGCATGAATCCACTGTCAAAGAGAGGGGTGCTGCAACTGGGAATCCTTTGCCGTGACTCAGTATGCACAGCACATCAATCCACAGATTCAGGGCATTTTAAAAATACATAGAAAAAACAATTAAAATCCCCTCAAAACATTAACTGGGGTTGTTTGCTAACAAATACATTTACTGATAGGCTAAAATATTCAGTTGTTTATCCTACTGAACACAAATATTGTATGAGAAAATACCGAGGCATCAAAATTAAACATGCCAGATTGTACAAAGCAGAATCAGAAATGCCAAAATCAGGGGAAGGTGACAAAGCACGGTTTTTTTCCCCCACAAAATTGAGAGGACATTCAGGCCAATTTACAAATTTTAAGGAAATAAATTAATAAAGTTAAACTAACTAAACTTTAATCTGAAGTGAAAAGCCCAATTTGTATATTTAAAACATTTCTTATCTGTATCAGCCTCTCTTCTTCAATTAAAGCCTTAGATTTCAGAGTTACTGAGTTTTTAAATTCAGAATTCAAGCTCCTAAAATATTCTTTAAGTGTCTATATACAATGTCCAGAAGACACATCACACTATGGCAATATTTTTTGCAACATCACACGAACTATAGGAAAAAAAAACACACTGTGAAAAGGAAACCACAAAGGAAACTTCAATTTTCTGTTCTGAACCAGGTTTTGAGTATAAGCAGTTGGAGAACGGAGCTACTTCTGCTGCATCACAGTGTTTATTGCTGGGACTGGCTGAACACTGGAGAGGAAAAAGTTATAGCCGCTTGTGCAAGCACCAGGACTGCAGAGCAAAGGATCGGCTAGCTGCATCATTATTACTCACTAAGTTATTTCTTAGCAATTTTTATAAACAAGGAATATGTGGTCAAACCACTCCTTAATTACATGACTAATTCCAAAGGTCAAACAGTAATATCCAACAGCACACTGACAACTGAAGACCAAAAGCACTGCTTCTCACAAATCAAGAAGTGAAACTGGTCAAAATGTACTCAGGAAATAAAAGAAAGAAAGAAAAAAAAATCTGAAATAACTACTTTATACAAGGGCTAACATCGTAACAGTGGAGGAGTAATGTAGCCCAGACGGCTCCTGATTTCTCACAGGCTGACACCAGGTGGTGGAAGGTTTCTAACCAGCTCGCCTCTGTCTCCCAGGAAAAGTAAAGTAAATGCATGGGAGCATCCCTCTGTCTGTCTGCCATCCATACAGCCTTGTTAGTCATGGGATCAGCCTGGCGTCCAGACCAGCCTGCTGCCATTTTCACCACCAGCAGGACCAAAGCAGGCGACAGCACAGGCGTGGCCCCACGCTCTCACCAGTGAGTCACTGCCTGGTGACAGCCACCACCGAGCACAAAGGCAGCCTCAAAACCTGAATGTCTTCCTACAGGTAACAAAAGGAAGCTTCCCCATCGCAAAGCCCAACCTACCACTTCTCCAAAGCTGAACATGATTTTCTCTGATCCTTCCAAGGCATCCTTTCTTGCTGTCTTCTTTGGCAATTCAGTTGTGTGAGAACAAAGCTACAGTTGGCAGCTGTTTCCAGTGTTTCCCCTACTACAAGCAGCAAGGGTATAGAATGCAGCCCTCAGAGTTCAACAGGAGAACTTAAACACACACCACGACTTTCAGCTTTCTCAGAGCCAAAAAGACACAGTCAAACATGGGACGATTACAGACAGGTGAATGCAGCTATAATCCTATCTCTCCAGTGCACAAGATGAAAGTGTTTATAAAATCTGCAGAGAGTTTCTATTATTGGAATACAGCAAAATAAAGACTGAACAAGGTGTCATAAGTTACCTTGGACTTAGGTCTTTCATATTGCTCACGAATGTGCTGATACAGAAAGAAAGAAGAAAAACAAAACAAAACAAAAAACATCACTTACTGGAAAAGCGAGAATTAATCAGAAGCAAACATACCTGGATCCACTGCAACTTACTTCCTGCTCTAGGGCAAGGAGCCCCTTCCTTGTCACTATGGGATGGGTTGCAGTCTGCTTCCTACTTTTAAGCCCCTGATCCTCTTCCTAAGTGACGTTGCTGGAGACATCCAGGCGAGCTGCCAGCTTGGAACCACAAGATGAGTCCTGACTCACTGTGCTCCTGCCCTGTGCCAGGAGTCGCTGGTCCTCAGCACCACCTTTAGGAAGCCCAGATAGACGCAAAATGCTTTGCCTTGCAGGCATTGCAGGGTTTCAAATGACAGCATGAGAGAAAAAGAAGTGTTTTGTTTGTTTCTCTCAGCTCAAATTAACAACGCAGATAGCAGGTGACAAAGGGCGTTGGTTGAGTACTGCCAAAGACGTGAAAGTCATCACGTTCTGTAATTAAGCCACAAAGAAATTCTTGGACTCAAAGTCATCTTTCACAGCAAAAATGAAACAAAGCATCTGCAAATGATGGGAAGAGAGAACACCTGAGGCCTTGTGACAAGAGACTGAGCCCTTGTAACTGGCACAGCACCTCTGTGCTCCCCAAACTTCTGCACTCCTTCTGGGTAGCAAAGGTGTATGTGAGGTATTTTTCCCCTTCCTTTCGCTGCAGGAGAAATAAAGCTGGCTACAACCTCATGGTGTATCTCCTGGCTCCATGGGGAAGATTTGTGTGCTGCAGTGAGTGCAGCAACACTCACAGAAATGAATGAGATAAATCTTACACAAGGCCACTGCAAAAACATGGCCCTGACATGGTCCCACACCCACTCAAACCCTTCTGTAGTTTCAGAAAGCTCATGGCCTACAGCTACACAAGCCCTCCTGAAAAAAGCTCCCCACCCCTCCTCCCAGATTCATATCTATCTTCAGTGTCCATTGGCAGACCTAAATCTTAAGAAAGTTCACAACCAAAACCAGCGATTTCACTAAGTCAATAGGACAAGATTTGAATGATCTGTTAGGCTCACTAAAAACCCCTCAGAGATAAGGCTCTGCTCCTTCTTACTTCCCTGTCAGTACCACAGATGCTTAATTTGCTCCCAGTTGAAGAGAAAGTTGCTCCTGTAAAGTGTCACGTGTGCCATAGACACAGCTGAACAAAAGCACAGCCATCACTTCAGAACTTCTAGACCAAAGGCAACACCACTCAGTACCACTCAGTGCCCCAGTCCCACATACACACATCATCCCTATAAAGAATAATAATATAAAATAATAATAATAAATAAAAATAAATATTAAAGTTAACCACAGCTCTAGAAAAATGTCTCATTTTTCCCCTCAGTGCTGGATTCACGGCGGACCCTCTCTAACTCATATCTCTGCATCTCATTTTCCCAGCCTGTAAAAGCAGGCTTGCTCCCACTTGTTCTCACCATGGGCTGACATTTGAGCTCCTCTACCAATGGTTAGGACAACACAGGGTGAAATTCAGTATGAAAGCATTTTATTTTAGTGTAGCACTCAAAAGGGGAATTCTTAATTACTGCAAAACAAACTCAGTTTGGATCAAAATGATATATCTAGCATAAAAAACATATATATGTAACTCAGTCAGATTTCAGCCAAGCTCTTTCCTTTGATACAAACAAAAAGAGTAATCTACTGTAGCATCTGCTTGAAAGTCTACACGTCACTGTCAAGCCTCTACTATGTGCTGAAAGATGCTAGAAGCAACTCGCTTCACTACTTTGGTGGAAAAAAAAATCCAAGCAATTAAATAGGAAATCCTTAGGATTAAGGCTGCGTACTCACAGCTTACATTTTCATCATCTGAAAGGTGACATTAATGCTTTAAGCTCTCCCAAAGTCATATTTTGCAAGATGCTTCGCTGCCAATATGTTATATATAGTCAACAGGCTAACAGTCTGATATTATCAATAGTGTATGACATGTAGCCATTTTTTGTTACATACTTCGACCAATGATAACTGATTCAAAAACAGCAAATAATGAATTCTCTCACAGCTAATAATAGATTCTTTCAGAGCTCCACCTCAAATAAAAATACTTTAAACATACAGTCAGAAGTCACCCACACTCGGATGCTGCTTGACTTCTTCCCTGAATGACAAAGAACTTTGAGTATCGGCAAAAAGGTGCCTTCTTCTGAGTTAGTTATTGTGTTAAGTACCTCACTGAGTATTCAGAGGGCGTTAACCAGAAGTTCCTTCACTTAATAAGTAAACATTTACCTTGTTTCTGTGTACATCTATTCACTCTGTTATAATGTTACAGCTGTGAATACCAGTATAAAAGGGGAGAGAAGAAAAGCACTGCTTCTCAAAGAGGCAGTATTAGTTTATCTGGAGGAATCATGAATTAACCAAACTTTAAATCACTGCATGTTTCAAAGCAAAGAACTTAGTTTTACAAGGCAAGAATCTAGGCAATTATGAAATCATCTCAAAAGCCCTAAGACCAAGGTCAGTTTTATTCTGCTGTTGATAACACAAATAGTAAGCGCTTTTAAAAGGCACACGTGTGCGCTAACCTATTGCCTTTCTGTAAGGATGCAACTCTTAAGAATAAAGTCTGTACCCCCTCACCCCCAAAAAATAAAGTGATGAAAATTTCAAAGCAGGACAGAAACAGAATTCTCATTGAAATGAATGCAACATGCAGGATTACATTTTCCAGACTGCTTTGAAGAATTCCAATGCACGTACACTTGAACACAGCTGATAGTGCAAACTGTGCCCATGAACTCACTACCGTTTTCTGCTGTCATCCCGTAGCATTACAGCCACACTCATTAGACCCCCAGTCAGCTTATCAAAGAGATTTTCTACAGTGATTTTCTGAAGTATTAGGAGCATAATCCCTGCAGCATCTTATGTATCACAAAGTTCATCTCACCGTTACTGCCCACCAAACAGGGGCCTCCTTTATTTCAACAGCAACCTCACCATGTAACACCCATGTATCGAGCCATTCAGAGCACCAAGCAACAGGCTGAGCATTCCTTGGAAGTGAAAGAAACATGAGATGCACATACCCAAAGCTCAGCTCTGCCAGGCAACCCAGGTTCTCCATAAAACTCCAGGAAACAAAAGGGCTGGGTAAAAAAAGCTTGCAAACTACTGACCTCACCTGAGCAATTCTGAGGAAAAGCCCAGAGCAGACAGCAGCTGTTCAAATCCAATGTGAAGTGTCAGAACAGCAATAGATTGATTTCAAGGACTCCTCCTACACCACATAATCTTCAAAACAAGCTATAAGCAGTGCCTGGAAGGTTTGACTGATTTTGCTGATTCAATAATGGGTTTCTTTGCCAGCAAAGAAAGGAAATGAGCCCAAGTAAGAGACAGAGGAGAGAGTGATCCCACACATGCACGCAGATGGAGCATGCAGAAGTGCAGAAAGAAGGAACTAAGCAGGGGGAGGGAACAGGGGATGGGGACTGTGGCTTACAGCTGCCCGAGTAACTATATTTGCCATACCAATAGCAAATAACGGATTTTCTGATAAACATGTGTTTTTTTTTAAGCATCAGAAAAAAATGTATCTCTGTGTGTGATGAGGAGTGTCATTCTAAACACCTACAATGACGGAAATGAGGGATACTTCTATTTTTTTTCATATAATGCAATCATTAAACATTGAATTTGTTTAAAATTGGAAAATGCCTTTCTAAATGTACCCACAATAGGAAAGTGTTTTGCTTTGTATTTAAGAAAATGTGAGTTACAATAACAACTAAGCAGAAAGAGCTCTAATCTGAATTTCTTTGAATCTCCTCCAAATAAGAATAAGATATAGTAGTTTAGCACCTGTGGATTTTCTTTATATACATACAGAAAATACTAGTAACAACTACACAAAAAAGTCTCCTACACAAGAAGGAAAAGTCAACAGTTTTATTTAAATGAGAAAAAATATGGCATAGGGAGCACATAAACAGGAAGGGGAATGACTGTTTACAAGAGTGGATAGTGAAGGGGGATATGGTTTTAAACTGAGACAGGGGAGGTTTAGGTTAGAGATTAGGAGGAAGTTTTTCACACAGGGTGGTGACACATGGGAACAGGTTGCCCGAGGAGGCTGCGGATGCCCCATCTCTGGAGGCATTCAAGGCCAGGCTGGATGTGGCTCTGGGCAGCCTGGTCTGCTGGTTGGCAGCCCTGCATATAGCAGGGGCTCGACACTAGATGGTCATTGTGGTCCTTTTCAACCCAGGCCATTCTATGATTATGATTCTGTGAGATCACCCTTGCAACAAACAACCACAGCAATTCAAGGTATGGATCAATTCGCTTTAATATTTTCTGTCTGCTAGCAGCCAGTAGTTGATAACTGACCACATCATAAGGTGGTTGATTCCTGTGACATTTACTAAAATGTCAGGCAGAGAAAATACCTTCTGAAATCAGTGAGGGATCAACATGAAAACTGAAGAATGATTCTCTGACTGTTTAAAAAATGAAATCTTCAACTGGGGTTTACAGATGAGGGCTATAAAACTGTGCAGGTGTAGGAGTGCCTTGCCAGCACTCTGAACTTTACTCTTGCTTTTCTCAGAAGGAACTTATTTTTCCTTGTTTGCTCTACAGACCATATTTTTCTGCATTTCACCTCTATTACATTAATCATTAGTGTAACCAGCTGCACACAGAACCATGGGGGTTGGAAGGGACCTCAAATATATCAAGTCCGACTCCCCGCTAAAGCAGGTTCCCTACAGTAGGTTACACAGGAAAGCGTGCAGAGAAGAAGACACCACAACCTCTCTGGGCAGCCTGTTCCAGTGCTGTCACCCTCAAAGTGAAGAATTTCTTCTGCATGTTTGTACGGAACTTCCTGTGTTCAATTTGTGCCCAGTGCCCCCTGTTCTGTCACTGCACACCACTGAAAGGAGCCTGGTCCCATCCCTTTAACTTCCTCACTTTAGATAATCTCCACGCTGAACAATCCCAGGTTTCTCAGCCTTCTAGAAATGCTCCAGTCCCTGAATCATCTTTGTGTCCCTGCACTGGATTCTCTCTAGAAGATGTCTATATTTTCTGAACCAAGGAGCCCAGAACTGGACACAGTACTGCAGATCTGGCCTCACGAGAGAAGAGTAGAGGGGGAGGATCACCTCCCTCCAAGTAGACAGAAGCTGGAGTTCACATGTTCCCAAGGGTCTCATGAACACATAATTCCACTCAATACAATTTGATAGGATCTTATGACTAAGATATCATCTGAATCAGACCTCTACATAACAGGGATTTGGTCCACAAAGATAACAGTTTTCCCTTGCATTAAATGCTTTTCGATTCCAAAAGACAAAGCACAGACACAGCACCACGTTATGCACCATAACTTACTTATGATATGGTAGCAAAGGCTCTTGGTTGAACCACAGAAAGAATGCTGAAAGGGACAAAATCAGATGATATTAGGAGCTTGGTAATAAGCATAGTGCCTTTCCACAAACCCAGCTTCAAACTGAGCAGCCACAGAAGCCAGAACTGCAGGCTTGCTTTGATGTAACCGCAGTGCAACAGAGAAGTGAAATTTAAATTATGCCAGCAGGAAAACAGCTATTCTGTGAAATCACGAAGTATGATTCACCCACCCGTGCCCTGCCTTCCTGACTAGTTTGTATCTCTGGATGAGCAACCGCAAGGAGAGGAGTAGCACAAGTACATATGGCTACGGCTCAATACTTTGCTGATTCAGGCTGCCCTGCAAACCCAAAGCAGTCATCCCAGCAAAAAAAAAAATCACACTAAAAAGCACTGTTCTTATTTTGTATTGCCCAGTGACATCTCACATAGTGCAACTTTATTACACCAGTGGTGGTGATGAAATAAATCATCTTAATGTACATTTAGTATTTAATTCTGTGTACTTACAAATGTATCCTTTAGCTCACCGCTCCTTGTAATCCTGTTTTTAATGGTAGATGACAGACTACTATATGGTTACAGAGGACACTATGGGGTGCTTTCAGGGAAAACTGTACGTAAATAAACAACAATGAGCAGGTTTTAAGATCTTTTTCCCTCTAACGCCCTCTTACCAAAGCATTGACAAAGAGGAGAGGAGAGGAGAGGAGAGGAGAGGAGAGGAGAGGAGAGGAGAGGAGAGGAGAGGAGAGGAGAGGAGAGGAGAGGAGAGGAGAGGAGAGGAGAGGAGAGGAGAGGAAATGGTAAATTCTCTTAGAAAACCAAGTTATGGGCTGCATTAAGAAGAAATCCTATAGGTAAAGATATGGACAACAGCAGACTATACAAACATATTGAATTTCATGTATTCTACATGCTAACAGTTCCTTCGCCTAGCATTTAGAAATACATAAATAAAATGGAAGAAATTTCTACTTCCTTCTATTGAAGCTGTAATAACCACAGTATAAACTGAGGCACCATGATAAAGCCTCTATCAGACTATCTGCTAAGATTGTACTACAGGACAATTGGGTTCCTTGCAGTTTCAACATTTTGCTCCCCTATCTCTATCAGATCAACCATCACTGTTTCAAACCTACAAGTACTGCAGCAATTAACAGATAACAAAACTCTTCAGATCGTACAGCCTGTATGTTACTTTCCAGGAACAAAATAGCCTTGCATAACTGATAAAAAATAAGCCAGGTGCTGTAATTTTATTTGCAACTATTCAAGGCCCATATAATGCAGAAGAAACTTCAAGTTTTACGCAACACTAATGATGTTGCTTATGTTACTAATTCACCTCGGAGATGTAAAAATTACACATTCAGTCAGCCACGGGTATTGACAAAAATCCATTATTCATCACGCGCGTGAGAAACTAATGACACAGAAGACACAAACACCAATCAGCATTTCCGCTTAAGGCATATCACGGTACTGAAATACTGATTTTTTCATTTTATTTTTAGAAAGGGTTGTAAAAGCCTAAGGAACAGAGGCAACATAAACAAATAAAAACCAACACTTCATCCTATTTATCGGTACAGTCTAGACAACATATCTAGGCATTTCATTCCTAATCCTCTCAGACAGCTCTGCTGCCTCTCCAAATACCCACCCAGCAAGCTCAGAATACCCTGCCTCTGCTTTTCCATGTTGCAGGAAAATGCTGTGTTTAACCCCATGCAGGAAGGGAAAGAGTTTAAGCAGGAAGGGAAAGAGTTTTCCTCCCTCCTGTCCTACCAAATCCCTTTATTCAAGCCCAGCTTGTGAAGCCTGAAAAGCCAAATTCAGAAGGCAGTAGGTTCCCCAGAACTGCCAGCAGCCCTCTACAATCAATGCTGCACCCAGCCAACCCCGGCAGTTTGCTCAGGAAGGCTTTCTTGAACTGCTCCGGCTCAGTGGCTATATGCAAGGACACCTATTTGTCCATGGGCTTGCAGAATCAGGTCTTTCACTTGCTGACTGGGGCACAGATTGTACTCCTTGCTAGGTTAAACGGTGAAGGACTGAATGCTTGCTCTTTGCCTGCAGCTAATTTGCAGATACTTAATGTTTAAAATCCAAAGTGGGCGTTCAAATGAGTGCCAGATCTTAATGACTGTATTTTCACACCACTAAGTATTTTAAAGGAAGATAACAAGCCATTGTCAGCTCCAAAGCAATTGCATTACCCAGCTAAGTTCTCTGATTAAACACAGGCAGAAAAAAAAAACAATGCACTTCAAGGAAAAATAAAAGAGCATGTATTGACTCCTTCTGCCAGCCATATTTCCTTAACATAAGCCAACATCAATCAATCTCTTCACTCAATGTGCAATTCACACCGTCTCCATGCAGAACACGTTAATGAGTCTTCATCTAGATAAAAAGAAAATCATCAGAATTTTTCAGGTGCTCGGCAATAGGAAGCTCTGTCATACAGGGTGCCCTTTTCTCCATATTGAAAAAGAAGTTGTAAGATTCTCCTTGCAATGTATGACAAGGGACACTTCATTTCAATAATACTGCTCTAAAATCAACTGATGTAAAATGCACACTTAACGTCAGCCTGAGTGTTTTGTCACATTGCTGTTATTTTGTTGTTTTTTTTTTTTTCTTTTGTCCCTTCTCTGTACTTCTGCCTGTGCTGAATTTAGTGTTAATTAAAGCGTTGATCTGGCACTTCCCCTAAGGATGCAGCAGTGAGGCAGCTGCGTCACTGTCCAGTGAAGCTCAGAGACTGCAATGATGAAACAGAGAACAGGCAGCTCATACCAGAATCTCCAGACTTAACCCACCACATGAGGTCTCCTGTCAGTGTGGGTCTGTCACTGGACAACATTTACCTATCTCTGCTGGAAGATAGACCCAGCAGCTGGACATCATACCAGAGCCCTGAGCCCAGGAAGGGCCTTCGTATTACAAAAAAGGAGTTTTTTTTCAGTGAGAAAAGAGGTTGTCCCTCATAAAGTGAAATGAAAATTATATACTCTGCTAAACATGAGGTATTTTGTGGTGAATAAGCTTCTGCTGGCAACAAACACTTTTCCAAAGAACTATTCACGTACCACAGCACAAGCTCAGTCCTCCCATTATAAACTGGGTGAGGAAGAAACAGGGCAGAAGGAAGACATCAGAAGTTATCTGTAGATAAGACCAGTGGGCTGCAGTCCAAGCTGGGCTTCATACACACTATGCAACTCACTGACACCATTATTAAGGACTGAAGCTTTTACATACAGCTATGAGAACAGTGGATGATCATTATAAGTTAGTGAATGACCATTAATTACTCTCAAATGTTGCAGTAAATGCATTTTACAAAGCAGCCTCAGCTGACACGCTTCAGACTCCTCTAAATCCAAACAAAAACAAGAAATGGTGCATGCATGCTGGGGCAAAGAAGAAACATTGTCCCCCTTTTGCAGATTTGCATAAGCTCCTTCCTCTTAAATTGCTCCTCTGGAAGAACACTCATCTGCCCCAATAGAGCACGTGATAGACATTCATCAAAGGGTCAGGATTAAACAACAGGCAGCAAGCACTGCATACAGCTTCTGGAAAGCTAATTATGGTACATCTGCCCTCTAGTTTATACAACCTGCAACTGAACACTTATCTGTATATCAGTGTAGAAGTACTGCTTTGCAGCCACTTAGCTCTCTTTTCTAGATGCTGCAGCAAAGCACAGCAGAAAAAACCTCAAGGGTATCCCAGAGCCTACCTCAGTGCACTGTTGGGTTTCCCCTCCTCCTTTTGGCAAACAGCATCCTGATACTGGTATTACCAAGTCTCCTGACAATCTGAAATTCACACTTTAAAGAACCCACTGGCAGATGGATTAGATTTAAAGGATGACAGTGAACAGCTGCTGCTGATCACACGCTTGTAAAGTGAAGCCATTCATCACAAAATAATTCAAAAGAATGAACCAAAATGGAACAAATGAATTTGAAGAAGTATGGGAGGTGCAGTAATGTTTCAGTTGGTAAAAGATATAAATACGGTGCTGCCATTCATTTATTCCTGTGAATGCTGGTTCTACTCTTTTAGTGGCATTCTTCAGATTCTCAGAAAGCCAGAGTGGAGTTTCTGTAAAGTATTAGAAGACAGAATTAAATATCTCCTCAGTGAAGGTGGTTTGTAACTAAGTGAGCCATTCGAAGGAGCTGACTGTGTTTAACTCACGCTGGTGAAAGAAACAACATGACAAGTTTCAAAACACCACTGGAAGGATAGGTTATAGGGTGCTCTCAACCATCATGAAGTCCCATTGAGTCTGCATGAGGCCATGTGCTCTGCCTTCCCTGGCTTCCCATTCAGAACTACTAAGAGGCCCCTCTGCTTCAGAGATGACTTTTATCTTCCTCCGTGATCCTTTGCTGTTAGGAACAGTTAGGAAGCTTCAGTTAGGAATAAGGGAGCCTTCAAAGTACTTGGACTCAGTGATCCTCATGGGATCCTTCCAACTCAGGATATTCTACGATTCTAGTTAGTCTTGCAAATAGAATCACCAAGCACGATTGTTCCTATTTAAGAGACAGGGAGCTGACACAAAACTGAGTAATACATACTTCATTTATTTTTAATTCAAAGATTATGCAGCAAAACTAGACATTTTAACTGCTGTTTGTTATGGCCCCTGGATCATTCCCGAGTGACTCAGTTTTTCCCAGTCACTTCCTAAAAGTTATGCTAAGAGCAGCTTCACCAACACTGAGAACAAGGGCAATATGCAGGGAAGGAAATTCTCCAAGAGCTGCCTCAGGTGGGAACTCATTCCTCCCAGCTCCACTTAGTTTTCTCGTGGGTGAAGATACTCGGGTCTGAGAACAGGGATTGCATTTTACTGAAAAACATATCTGTATAATATATATATATAGTATAAACGTGGAAAAAAAATATTCCAAGACCTTTGCTGAGCCAATTTTTACCTACAAGTGATATTTATAACACCTTCAAGCAACTCAAAGCATCCTTGTAACAGCGTGACACCATTAAAACTTTAAAGCACGTCTCGTATAAAGTACTTGTACATATCTTATAATTCTCAGCCACTTTTGTATCAGTACATAGTTGTTACAGCAGATTTTTATATCATCTATTCTGAACCAAAGTAAATCTACTATTCTGCAGAGCACCTTAGTGTATTTCCTCCCTTGCTATCCTTCCTCGTGCCCAAGCATCAAGGTAACACGGCTCGGTGTCACCAACTCACACAAATGAAGCATGCATGCTGCCCTGCCACCACCCCACTTATATGAGATGGGATAGAAGTAATACAAGGCACTGGTCACTAGGTTAAGGATCCACTGATGTCTAGCTCTAAGACAACAGCTTGGTTGTTTAACTCATCCTAGGGAGCAGAGGGCCATTGCCTGAAAGCACACCCTCTCTGCCACATCAAAGGGCAGCCTGATTTTACACACACACAGTAAGGCCTGTGTGCTCCCTTGCTTACACACCCCCTGTAGAGGCCACATGTGGCCACCACGGCCTCCCAAAACAGAGCCACCTCTGAGGGCCTTGGAGGAGTGAGGAGGAAGGGTGCTCTCCACCTGCGCCTCATGGCGTGTTGGCTTCATTTTGTTTCGATAGAATTGGATCTCATTTGCTAATTTAATTTCCAGCCATGTGGCATGCACACCCAGAGCAGGGAACGGAATTAACTACGCATTAAGTGTAGACATCTTTTACAGATCCAGTTACAAGAACCAGGAAAGAACCAGCTCATGCTCAGCCCCTCCTTGCTGCATAGCTGCGTCAATGTCACACATACCCACCAGCAGCTCACCTTCCCTGTGCACTACAAATAGCTGCTGCATTATAAAATAAACACTCCACCTGTAAGCAAAACCCAAACCTGTTTAACTACCACTTCTTCCCTTTGCCTCCATCCCACCGCTCCTTTTCTTCACAACCATTTTTTCCTCCACAGGGACTTTGGAGGGCCCCTTACTCTGGGTAAGGTTAGGAAAATCTGACTTAGACAATAAAAATAACTGCACGTAAATTCAGCACAAACAAAAAGCAGAGCATCTCCCCTCTCAATGAGCCTTAAAAAAGCACACTAAAACCACTCTCTAAGTTACTGGAGGAAGGAGATGATGATCATTTCGAAACCTCCTGAGTGATAAACCATAAGGAAAAACACTGTTTGCGATGACAAGCTGCTGGTATCCAGAGAGCAGCGTGGCTCTCACCCATGACACCAATCTTCCGCCTGAAGCACAGGACACATGAGCAGCAGCAACCTCACCACATGCAGCGATGGCACTCACAATGCCCACATTAATCTATTTCTCAAAAGGCAAATCCCCCAAGTGAGCTGCCAGGCCTTGAATATACTAATGGGAGAGTGCCTTCCTTATCATCAGGAATCAAAGATCGGGTAACCACATGATTTGAAACACGGGACCAAAGGGGAAAAGAAATATCCACACCCATAATAGTTCTCAGGATTTTTATTTTTCAAGTAAAAAATAAAGTTGATATAAAGGTGATTGGCACAGTTAACAGGAGGGTAGATGTCATTTACTCCCACCAAGAATTAAGTTCTATTTTACTATGCCGAAGTAATCAGAAATACTCACCTAGCTTCAGTGATTCCACGGAGCTAAGCAAAACACATACTAACAAAAGAGTGTTCTGATTTGTTCAAATGAACTGCTTAGGCTAATATTTTCTCAGGTTTCAAAACATTCATTGACAGCTGACCATTAGCAGCTTGCAGGCTGATGGGGATACGCAGTTTCTGCCTCAGTGTTTCAGCACCTCAGATATACAACAATCAGCATCTGTGGTGAAATGGGGCAGGAGATTTGTTTACCTGATTCTGCAATTTGTTTTGGCCAATCACCTGCAAACACCACTGCTCTGACATCAAAGGATGCATGGAACTAAGGAAAAAGCATTATCAATTCAAATAACAAAAAAATTGTATGAGAGAAGTCAAGTTGCAGCCAATAATTAAAACTGCAATTTCAGAAGAGCACACTGTGTTTTCAGGTAGAAGAACAGAAGTGAAAGGGAGTTAAAGCAGAACACAAAACAGTCTAAGCCCAAGTGCAGGACACTCACCACATACGCTGCCATTCAAGATCTACACCCCGGTAGTACTACAGCTCTCAGGAAAGGAAAGAACTGCATTTGAACTCAGACACATTTCTTATGTGTAGTGCCAGGCAAACCTATCCAATTGGATGTATTCATAGCACAAGGTAATTTACGTCACAGTGTAATCACTACTTGACGTGATAAGCAGGCGTTGGCTGACACAATCTTTATTTGTGCAGTGAGTCTTCATTGTACCTTCCTGATGGTGTTGATTTTCAAAAGAGGTTGCTCCACACCGAGATTCTTTCCCAACTCTGTCATAGGGGAGCAAAGGTTTTTGCCTTCTCCCATATTCTGGTATTCAGTCTTGAGAAACTGACTGGTACCATGACAGCCAGCAATCGTACTCAAATGTGGCACCTTCCCTACCAAGACACAGACACACTGAGCTGTGGGAGAATATTGTTTTTCTGCCTCAAGTGATTAGGCTTCTGTAAAATTTGTGGTCTCTAACTTCTAATAACTGAATCTACGTATAGGTTAAAAAATTCAATGACTACCCACGTATAGGTTAAAAAATTCAATGACTACCCTGATTTCTCGATTCCTAGGCAACCAGAAAATCAACTGCAATAATTTCAAAAACTTTTCTCTTAAAGATTGCCAGAGTTAGTGCTGAAGTTGTTCTATTATTTAAGCTCTGGCGTTCAGAGCTCTGGAGCAGTGTCAGGCAACTGCGTACACCTTAAGTGGTTCCCAAGACAGCAGCTGCTATGCTTGCACTGAAGCAGGAGGAACAGCAGTAATGAACAAGGGAAATGTGAGGACACACACCTTGCAACTTGCAAAAATACACTGGATACTTTACAATAGCACAAAATCTATTTTTTCAACTTTTCCCTTAATTAAAACCTAGACTGGTTTAATAAACCAGTGGACCTTAAAATAACGTAACTGAGTTCCCTGTTCTTACTTCATCTCCTCCAGCACAAAGTCAGAATTACGCTGATCATTTTTCAGGCCAGAGTCATTTTCAAAGTCTTCCACTTATCAAACCAAAATGCACAGATCAGTTGTGCACCAACCGCCAGATTTTTGTCCAAACATTCCAAAAAGCAATCTTAACAACATGGCAAAAATCTGAAGTTCTCAGTCTAGAGTTCATGGCATACTTCCCTTTCCATATTCAGTCCTACAAGTGGCTCCTTCTGTGTTCTCAAGAAGATGAGTTCAGGCAATTCTGCTCAAAGCACCAATCTTCAAATCTGACAGTCACATGAAGATTCAGTATCTGATGCTGAGCTATATCACACTGATGCTTTAATGAGACCATGCTCATGCACAGTGTCTGCTTTATCCCAGAGTTCTCTGAGATGTTTAAATGGTTAGCAGTAGCTAAGGGCGCACACGTTTTTATTAATAGTCAGCGTGCGTTTTGCAGACCAGGCTGCGTCTCATCAATAATTCCTTGGTGCAACACTCCTGGGAAGGCAGCAGTCCACCCAGCATGACAGTGTCTTAAATAAAGAAGAGTGTTAAAAGGTGCAAGGCAGCACTCCACACATTTGCTGTCAAAGACTCACAGTGCTTCAGCTGCTGAAAGAAGCAGATTGCCATTGTTTTATATATAAAAATCACAGATGGGAGAAACCGACTGGAAACCACCTTCCCCTCAAAAAGAAATTGCTAGCTATTATCTTTCACAGAGAGGGTACATCTAGTATTGAACTGCAGACAGGATCATGCTTCAGGTCAAAACAAGTATAGTCTTTTCTTTACAAAGCATCTTCAAAAGGAAGCTGGGGATGAAGTTTGTCTCTGCACAGCCATACAGATTTAAACAGGAAAAAATCCCCCTCTCCCCCCCCCAAAAAAAAAAAAAAACACTGACCAACCCACGCACTTATATAAAAGGCCTTGGAGAGTTTCATTTTCTATTCAGCTGGAAATGGAGTGAACACGCTCACACACAGACACTCTCATTTTTAATCATCTTCATGCTGACAGCAGCCAGTCACTACGTCTGTTATCAGAGTCCCACAGCTTGCATTTTCAGGCTGTGAAGCACTAAGACACAAGGTATGAAATCTCCTCTGATTAAAAAGGTGCAGTGATAGTGCCTGGTATTTCACACCAACTGCTATGGATTTGAAGCTTGGCCTCATCAGTATGATACTCATTTGGTGGAGGGAGGGGAAAAACAAATCCAGAAACACACAGACAAATAGTAAGGATTTCCTAAGATTAGCCAGCAGTCTGGCTCAGGCTCATTTTCTCTCAGCTCCTCAGCCCACTCCTAGAGAAAAAAAGCAAGCAAAAAAGACAAGTATTGGCATCCAGAAATTTAGAGTTAGTAAAAGGTACCCGTTGTTAAAGAGAGAGGGAGAGAGAAGCTGCATTATGTGCAATTGCTCAGTGAGCGCTTCTGTGGCACCTGAGGAAGGAGGATGCAGGAAAGGAAGAATACTGCAAAAGCCAAGGTGAAAGGTAGAGAAAGGAGAGAACAAATTTCAGTTCTTATTTAATTGTTTTGGTTTTTATTTATTCATTTCTTTTTGGAGCTGACAGTTATGGTACTCTCCCATTTTCTCCATGAATTTATGCCATCTCCAACACTTTCTTCCAAACTGGTTACACGTACAAAATCACTCCTTGCTTTGTAGGTTTCTCCATCGTAAGGTGCTGAACAGTCTTTCAAATTTTAACAAACTTGCCTTTACAGTTGTATTTTCTTACCAGTTATTCTCTTTGGGACATCACTGTGGAGTTATCCCAATTCTATGTGAGTTTCCATCTCCCCTCCCTTATAGGGTCAACTCTATAGTGATGTTTTCCATTTTAAGCTAAACTCAATTATGAATAATTGAAACGTACAGATCAATTTGATATAGCAACAGAGAGCACAGAATTAGAAAGGAGCAGCAGCAAGTCAATCCAGTAACAGGGCAGGCAGCAACAGGTCAATTCAGTCAATCTGAATTGATCCAATAGTTGCACATTAACACATAAAGTCATATATTTAGCTAGCTTACGTACTGAACCTCATCAAGCTGCTTACTAACATGTAGTGAGGGTTTATCTGCCAGCCACCTAATTCTGTTAAAAGCTTAAAATTAAAAGATGTTAAAGAAAGCTAGGCAATTCATGCCTTGCAAAACCTATTCAATATGCAACCCAGAAGGAAAAGGGACACAGTCAAAACTTATCTCTAAAGCAAACAGGTTCATACACAAAGCACTAAGACAAGGGAATAGAATTCTATTCCCTTTTGGGAGGATATTATCTACGTATGTATTTAAATATAGACAGATGCACACACAGATAGATAGATAGATCTACATAAGCATGTATGTAAGAAAGAGGTAAATATCATATCTTCTTGAACAGATATATATGCCACGTCAAATCTATTCCCTCATCCCACAAGCATCTATAAAAATACGTATGCAAATATGTATACAAGTAAGAAAAATGACAGTCTATGTCTCTTATAATTTATTTTAATTTATTATCCCAGCAGCATCTTACTCAGAATTTAATTATTCTGAATAGTTGAAGAACAATTAAAGAATTCTGCTAAAAAGCAAAGTACCCAAAAAGAAAAAATAAACAAACCAACCTAATTTCATTGTTTTAAAGCTCTTTATCTTAAAAACTTGTGACTGGTTTTGAAATTTCCATTTGAAAGCCAATTAAAGAAAAAAAAAAAAAAGTAGAAAAGGAATAAGTGGATTTCAATGGGGAGTCAGAGGTCCGCCTTTGCTAATGTGATTTTAGTCTTTGCAGTCCTGGACATCAACAAGGTTAATGAATAATGGCAGTGCAAACAAAATATCAGATAATGATGAGGGGGAGGGAAGACTGAAATAATTGTGTGGGTGGCTCTGACTGGACTTCCCTTGGATTTTCCTTCAATAGGAAAAATTGATGCCTCCTTAATTATAGGAAAAAGGCTTTACTGAAAAGACTGATGTGAAAATTGAAAAGCTTTACTCTTTGGATTCAAATGTATGGAAATGCAATGGTTGTGAGATTTGTTAGGTTGGGTTTTGTTTTTCTATTAAATATAGAACTTTCTCAAAAACTGCATCCAAACGCGTGTAAAACTTCACCTCACTTCAAAGCTCTTACAGCAAGAGATTTGTACAGATAGTGTATAAGTTTGTTTTTATCACTCTCTTGGAATATTGCTTACTACAAGTTGGACTGCCTCCCACAAGGTGCAGGGCATTTCCCTTCTAGTAAGAGCTCAAGTCAATAGAAGTTATGGCCACTTGAAGGATCAGCCTGATAACCTAACAACATAACTCAAGATTTCCACTAATCGGCTCCACTGAATACATTATCAAAAGAGATCAACAGAGATTTCTCGCTGTTTGATTAGGACTGCACTGTGCACTTTTCCATCCCTGCTCTCAATCAATTCCTGCAGTGCACGTCAAATTCTCACGTGTTAAAAATGGCTAATGCAATCGCATGAAATACACTGTTCTCTGTACACTTCTAGATAGTAAGAGAAAGTAGCATAATAATACCCCTGTAAAAAATGTTAAACAAAAGTGAAGGTGACATTTCACTATGAAAGTCACATGCAATTCCTCAGCTACATGATGAAGAAAAATCCTTACTTTTAAAGAAAAAATCCTAACTTTTACAGCTCCTTCCCTGTAACATCCACAGTCACACAAGCCATAATTACATGACAATTTCTATAATGTGACATAACTGCTTCTGAAGAAGTGATATTTTATAAATAGCATTTACTGTTCTTTAATTTGTAGTCATCATTTTTTATTATTCAATATTTTTCATCAGCAGGTCTCAAATAGCATTAAGAACTTGCAGATGTGGCTTACAAAGTGAAATCACAATTATATGAGGCAGAATTTATCCAGGAAACAGGAACTGAGATACTTAATCTCAGAAAGTAACCAAGAGATAATTTAAAATAAGGTATCTACAAAGAATAGCGCCTTTGCCAAGATACTGTTTGTATTGGTTTTGTAAAGAGGGGACAGAATGTTCTATTCCAAAGAACCACAAAATAAACTTCCTGAACCAATGTGAGCTTTATTTTTGCTTTTATTTAACCCAAGTAAATGTGGCTTAGCCAGATTTGCTTCATAAAAGAAAACAATTCAATTAATTTGGCATAGACTCGTCCGGAAAAAGCACAGACACACTCCTCAAAGTGAACAGAGCTGGCTACCTGAACAGAACTGGAACCACAGCTGCTTTGTGAAATTAGTAATAGCCTGGAAGGAGGGATTTGTCCATTATTTTTTATTTTATTTAACAATTTCTCCATAGCATTCTGAGCAGATGTAATGCTTCTTTAATGCTGTTATCCTGATGCACTCTAGGAGGGTTTGAGAGAGCAGAGATAAGAGATGTAGCATGCTGAAACTGCAATGGAAAAAGAACTCGAAGTCATTGAAGACATTACTATTGTTATTGTTATAGAAATTTGTTCCTAAATCAGCCAGGTTCTCTTTTAGAATAATAATAATAACATCAACAACTTCAAGTCAGCTTCTAGCAATTTTTACCTGTCAGGAGCTGATTTAGTCCACAGGAAAAAGCTTATTTGCAAGACAAAGAGAAAAGCGTCACTGGTGAGGTCGTCACTGGTGAGGTCAAAAGAGACAACAGCTTGTTTAGTCTGATATTTTACAAAGTCCGTTTAGCAATAGCAATTGATTAAATAATAATAATCATATAATGGTCTGAATTCTCTCCCCTAGATAAGGACGTTGAGTCCCAACGTTAAAAATTAATAAATAAATAAAAATCACTGATGTCTAGCTCTACAGCTGTTCCATTTATACACAGCTTTCGTGAAAGTTTTGTGACTAACAGAAACCCTCATTTCACAAAATTTACAAAGCAAAACTACTTCTAGAACCACTGTAAGAACCACTGGTTACCCACCAGCGTAACACAGCCGTATTTGTCAAATTTGTCAAGCAAATGTCCATCTCCTCTCAGAGCCTCATGGAACTGAAATGCTGGACCATTTTGTCTGAAACAGGCAAAAAGCCAAGGGAGCTGGAATCCACCACCAGGTTTGGATATTTTAAAAAGTCAGAAGCTTGTTAAAAGATCCTACATAAAAACAGTGTTTCAAAATGGTGTCCTACAATCCCACTATAGAAGCCATCCTGAATTGACCAATAAATTACCCCATTAATTGATATAGAGATGTCAGCAGGACAAGAAAGGAGGAAGATACGGAAGGACAACAGAATGACAAGGAAAACCTCATTTTACTTATATTAATACAGTTTCCTAAATCTGAGTCTATTCTCACTGGTGTAGAAGTTCAAAATTGCTTTAGTTTTTTATTACTTTTATTGTTCTTCAATTTTTTCTATGTTTTTTTGCTTTGGTTGTTCATTAATGTCAAACCTGGTTCATTAACAGCACAGTGATAAACAATTTCAGTGACTATTTACTTGTCACTATTTCCTCATCTATTTTTGCCTTTATGCCAGCTTCAACTTCTGGCAGAGTGAACAGTTAAACCTTTTTGATTCCTCCTGCCACAATGTTTAAGCTTCAAGCTCTGCAAGCGTGAGGTTTAATCACTTGAAAAAAAGATCACTGGCATTTTTATTCCATTTGATTTTAAAATGAGAAAAAGATGTATATTAGTCTCTGGTTTTCTGAAAGTTATTTTCATATATCCAACTTCTAAATTTGAGTACATAAAACTTAAACTGGCAGATATATTCATACACAGAACACTACTCTCCCAAACAGGATGGCGTATCTTGGCAGCATTCCTAAAATGATTCCTTTTTTTAAGCGAAGAAGAGAAGGAGGAACAAGAAGAAAATGTCTTTCTAGTTGCTCTGAAGGGTGCTCAAAGCAGAGTGCTTAGTTCTACGCTCTCTGGCTTACAGTGGTCAATGTAAATATGAGAGCATTTTAGCTACAAATTGACAGATATTGCCTTGTGGCAGAAGCACCCATTATACCCATGTTGACTGTGCAGGAAAGTTTCATTCTTCAGCACAACCCAAAAACATTTACTTTCATCTTTCTGCTAGCTTATAAGGAGACGCTGTCTGCCACAGAAGCTTAAAGCAGTAGAAATTGGAACAGGAAATGTAACAGTGTGCATTCTTCCAGCTGGCCTTTTTTGTTCCATTTGATGACACTCCAAAGAAAGAGGGAAACAAGGACATGCATGGATGATGGCAAAACAGAATACCCATTCTTTGCATACCTCAGCACCAGAGCCTACCAGTCCTGCTGTCCTCTTAAAGCAAAGAAGGTGAACTCCCCACCTGCTTGCTATCATGTCCTTCTTTTGCTCACCCTCTCGTACAATGGGAGCTGAAACAACTCAGGCAACTGTCCCACCACACCCTGGAAAGTCAAGTTCCTTTGATTTTTTTGTGTGTGAAAGACAAGAGTGCTAAGCAAACTGCCCAGTATTCATATTTATATTAACAAACAAAGTAACATGCTTAGAAAATTTGCTAATTTCACCTTGGATAAATTTGTTGTAGTTCTCTTGTCTTTTAAGACCTCTAGAGATATCAGAGAAGGAAGTCTGACAGACTAAAAGGGAATCTCCTCTCAAAGAGAAGGATGGATGGAGGAACAGTTGGTAAGAAAGCAGCCATTAAGAAAACTCAAAAAAGAAGTAAATTGCTGAAGATTTGTTTTAAACTGTATAAACTTATATCTGGTCACTTATTAGCCCCTCTTGATCTTACCACACTGTGGAATTCCATCATCAGGATGATCTTTATATCTTCTGCATATCAAGGACAGAATGAAAGTTGTGCAGCCTTTTGCAATCACTTGTATAAGAAAAGCACACAAGTTTCTGCATCAATACGCTCAGAGGATTTTACCACACTATGGCCGCTAGAGTAATACAAGTTATTTTAAGTACAGACTGTTGTAATAAATCAGTTTCAGTGCCAATAAAATTATCCTTGTAGCTGAGGAGCAGGGTGAGGTTCCCCCATCATAACGTAATCCAAAGCCAGTTCCAAGCTGTATCAAAACTTACAATCATGGAATTTTTATCCCAAGAGGAGATAAGAGCACACCACGCACACGACCTCTGAATCACCTAAAACTTTTTTTACCTAAAACTTTTTTTCTTACTCAAGCACTTCAGTTTATAGTGCATACACTCCAAAAGTAAAAAATAATTAAAAAAAAAAATAATCAAAAAAACCCACAAACAAATAAAAAACAACAGAAACAACCAGATGCTTTTTATCAGCATGTCCTTTCCTCCTTCTGGGAGTCATAAACACGCCGACTATCAAAACAATCGGACACTGAGATCTTCAGTTCAACTCCCCATTTTCCCAAATTCTGTTTCTCACCTATGCCTTTAAACTTCTCCCTGTTTGCCATCAGTGATGTTAGAGCTCATCTGTTCCACTGTGATCAAAGCATTACACCACAAGCAACGTTTTCCAGACCTTTTTGATATTACCCATAAAGGTAATAAAGTCTCTACTTTAAGTCAAAGCAATCGGTTCTGAGACTCAAAACCTGTGAACTTTTCTATTCCACTCCATCACTGGTATTAACCACAGCCTTTGAACTCATTATCTCCTGTGGGACCACTATTTTCAGAATCACTGGCTTATCAGAATGCAATGTGCTTTACTGTTACAAGTTAAATCATTGTGGAAATCAATGTAACTATGAAAAAGCAAGGTTTGTAATGGCTTGTATTAGTCCAGTAGTAAAGCTGAAATTAAAAAGTTCAAACCAGTTTCCAGGCCAACTGTCACATCTTAAAAAAAGAAAAAAACAACAACACGTGCTTCTGACAAAAGAGAATCCAAAAATCTAAAGTCTGCCAAGTCTGCAACACAGACAAGGTGGCAATTTTCTTGGGGCTGCTTTCCTTTAAAAGAAACCACTACAGCACTTCTAATAGAGCGTAACTGCTAATTCCTATTTAAAACAAAACAAAAAACATACTCTAGCAACAAAACACCTTCTTATAGTACTTATCGCTACTTTACTGATATTGCTGTTGGGGCCATTGCACTAATATGCATCAGCAGGCGTAACCCTGAGCAGGACCCTGGTCATGCCAGAGATCTGAATACTCTGGCAAGCAGGTATTTCTCAATACTTTGGGATAAACAGTCTTCTCAGATTGTGCAAAAGAATAACAAATATGATGGTTCTTTTGTTGTAAAATAAGGTCTGCTGGCTTTGTTTCACATAAGACTGGTACTACCAATGGTCAAGTACTCAGACGGAACCCTGTAACATAGTAAACTAACCTTAATCCATTTACATTCTTTTAATCCAACTTCTCCCAGTCTGAGCTAGGATTCAGATCTCTAAAAGGTCCTGCTTGTTAAAAAATAAACAACAGAAGAAGAATACGATCCATCACTTACCTCTTATAAATGTTTCCTTGTTAATGTTTCTTTTACTGAAGCCTACCAAAACATAATGGCCTCCATAATGTCTTGCAGTACTGTCCTACAGGCTAAGGGAGTACAAAAAGGGTATCTTCATATTTAAATACTTAAACTATTACCTTCCAATTTTTCCAAACATCTTTCTTCCCTTGATCTATAATTCAAGAACAAGAGGGTTTATTCTTAGTCTAGTCCTTGCTTCTTTTTGATCCTCTTATAACTACTTGCCTGTAGTTTTTCTTGTCTTACTGCTATGAAGCTGATTCTGCAGTATGGCACACTCAAGTATATTAAGAACTCTGACTGACATTCATGTTGGACCAAGAGCAAGATTTACATCACAAACAAAAAAAACCAAACAGATCCTGGACTAAATGATTATAAGTAAAAACAAACATGCAGAAAGCCCAAATTCCCTGCAGAAGAATATATATATATATTTATATTTATATATATGTAAAAGACAAATTCAGAGTCACACAGCCAGAATGAGGAGCTACATGATCAAAAGGGGCCTGTCATACATCCCGAAGCAAAACCCTAGAAAGCTAGACAATAGCTAGACCATAAGCTTTCCTGAGGATGTCTAAAAATTTTTCTTGCCAATATCCACAAAGTATTTTAATTGTACTTATCTTTGTTCCCTTCATAAAGTATTTCCAACATTTAATATACTCCAATACAAAAAACCCTGAACAAACATTTCCTAATCCACTGTTTCCCCATTTTAATCTCACTACCAGAACTCCACTGGGAAAAGAACAGATAAATAAAAGCAGAAATCCACCATTTAAAAAAGTACAAATCAACTCATTATTGTATGCATTCAACGCTAATTTTAGACGTGTAATTCTAACCACAAAATATCATTTTCACAGTACCGGATCAAAAAACCAAAGCAAATTAGCAAAAAAATTCAAGAAAAGTGCACACAAAACACTGTTTGCTACAGGCCAAAAGATGCTATGCCCAAACTTTGTACAGAGAGTTAAATCTGAGGCCAAAATACAAAACTAAAAGTGGAAGGCTATAATGGAAAGACAAGTGCCACAAAGTGAATCTTATACATACATATTACCCAGCCTGGAACAAAAGCAGAACATTATTTCCATGCTTAGAGCAAGTTTACTTCAACTACTAGCACAAGTGTTTTCATTTCTTCATCATCATCATCTCTCTCCCCTTTCACCAAACTGGAACAGAAACCTGTGAATGTGTCGCACCGAGAAGGGCAACCCTGCAGGAAGAAAACATTACTGGCTCTCCCTGGAAGTCTCATTTATTTGGAACATTACAAAAAACAGAGAGCCCTGCTTAACCCTAGTGAGCAAAGCAACACCAAGCAGCCTAACTGGAAGCCAACACTTGTCAACTGTTAGCAGTTAGCAACTGTTAGAGGTGAGAACCTCTAGTAGTCTCTGCAGGAAATCAGGTAACCCACTGCATTATTTACATAGCCAAAGCAGTGTTGTCTGTCCCTTCAAAACAATTTGTACACCATTATTAGAACTTCAGATCCTGGCTGTGACCGCAGACTCCCTCTGTTTGGCAGGAAGAAATAAAGATGACTAAAATAAAAGAAGGATGCTCAGGGGAGATGCACAGGGAAACGAGGAAAGAGAAACCTTTCAGTGCCTCATGACCCTACACAGGAGGAAACTTTATCACTTCACAGGAGGCTGAAAACACTGTTGCTAGTGTAGGTACTACACTAAAAAAAGCCAATGGTGAACCAGATAGTTCAGGTCACTCAAAAAGAACATGGATATATGAAACACGTAGCTTATGTCAGTGAAATAAACCAAACACAGGTTGCACAAAAGTTTTCTGTAAGCTTCTATAAATTATTTTACAACTAGACAAATGAAGAAATAGACCACAGGAAGAAATAAATGACAGCCTGTAACATGGACATTCAGAAGAAAGACAGAAGTTAATACTATCTTTCACAGCTTTAAAGCACTGGAATCTAATTTCAGGCATTGTTGATTACATTTGCTGCATATCTGTGCATAAATTTCATTATGAGACATAAAGAGATACACAAAAACACCTAGCACGACATTTAGAACCAGAATTAGAGAGATGCCTTGTTGGTGTGAAAGAAGGCAGTATTGCCTGCCAAAGACAAACACTCACAGAAAGCTTCCGTTGCAATTAAATCAGAAGAGCAATTTTCCTCAGAAATAATCAATAGATCTAAATACGTAAAACTGATGTCTGTTTTATTAAAAGACAGATACTCTCAGGAGATTAAATAATTCTGCATGGTCCCACATCTGAGCGTTCCGAGTGCAGGAATTTAACAGAAGTTTTAAGTCAATGTAAGAATGCATACAAAAAATACTCTTACATAAAAATGGCCACCACCTTTATCACTTTTAACTTCGAACATTTCTAGCATGCAGAATCACCCACTATTACTTTCATCCCTGATATTAATGCTACCTTTAATGTCACCAATTTGACTCTAACAGTTTATACTAGTATAACAAGACAGGCTTATTGAATGAACTTTCAAGCTACCAATCTGAAAAACACCCTTCCCATGAAGACAAAAGCACAGTAGTCAGTGTATCATTGAAAGTCTAGCATTGGTCCAAAATGATTAAATTAAAATGTATTTACAGAAAAATAAATACAAAACATATCCACATTTTACCTGGAAAAAGTAATGCTCCAGTCGCATAATGATCCTTCAAACCTTTAAACTCTACAACATTTTCTTCTGGTTACTTCCTCCTCAAATTTAATTAATTTATCAGCCTCCCTGGATTTGGACAAATGTAAGTACTATATTATGCTAAAAATTCAATCTTTGATTAAAGAGCTCAGGTAACTCCATGGGGACCCTTACGTCCTTAAGAAAGTTAATCCTCATGTAAGCACTGCGGGTTCAAATTCTGGGCCCTTCAGAAAGAGCACACTAAGCACTTTCCAATCCAAAAGAAAACAAAGATGCGGCAGTTTCCAAATCTCAGCAAAGAATTAGCAGAATAATAGCTAAATGTGCAGTGAAAAGACTCTTTCTCTTGAAAGTCATAATCGCATCTTTCTACATAAGAGATGATTGTGTTAACCAGAGCACCACTTATTCTATTACACTAAATATTGCCTCAGGATCTCAACCAACCATGAGATGACAAGGCTACATGCCAATTCATTAAGTTATTTCAGAAAAATGATGCTCTGGCCAGCATTTCTAAGCTCTAAATTGTTCTTTATAGGAAATTAATGTAGATACAGAATGATTTTGAGTACAGCAGCACAATGAAGATAGAATACCCAGTCTGTACACATACCTCCTTCCATGTGAGACTAATGTAGCTATTCTGCTGAGGGATGACACCTTCCACCTACAGATGAAAAAGGCATAAGTATTTGTCTGTGATAGCTTTAAGTTTTCCCTTGTAGTATATTAGTCATAAATTAACCTGTCAATTATTTCCTTAGCTGTGATATCAGGCCAAGGACTTCACAAGATCTATCCTATACTCCACAGATTGTAAAGGAAACAATATTAAAACAAATTCTCTCAGGAAAACTAGGCAGGAAGATGCTGTATTTACAGAAATGGGAGTTTAAGTCACTTGGCTCATTTTTTTAGCAGTCATTATTTATATGAATACTGACAATGGTGTGATGGTTCCTGAGACACACTGATGTCTACATGTGGCTGGAAGTTTAAATATGTAGTTCCACCCTGCTCTTACAGCAAGTAACAATAGCATGGAGAAGCTTCATCTCCAAAATTCAACCAGTTTACATGAAACTGCCAGAAATGAAGACTGCTTTTGGAGCCATATACAGTGGGCACAGATTATTTCAGAAAAGAAATGCTCATTACTGAGCTGAAAAAGTACTGCAACAAGGGGAAAATGAAAACATTACGTTCAATCATTCGTCTTCCTGAGGGAAGTAAAAATGTTTTGCATTCGAGACCTACTCAGAGACATAATAATACAATGATTCCCAGCACTAAAAACACAGCACATTTTTCAGCCTTATTATTTCCTAGGTGCTTATGTTTTGTTTGCACTACAGCTGCACAATGCTGATACAACAAAGAGTCTGCCAACCTTAAAAATCATATTTGAAAGTTCCAGTGAAACATGATTGTGTGTTACTCAGGTTACATGTGGATTCTTCCTGACAGTGTGAAAGTTGACAGTTCTCTAGCCAGGCAAGAAAATAATGATTTCCTCATGTATTGATGCTCAGACAGTTCCTATAATCTAACTTTAGCTTGGCACATTGCTTTTCCACAAATCTGCAAATCCTTTGTGATTGTGGAGTATTATTTTCACTATGAATCTCCTTGCAAAACTGGGAATGAAAACCCCATTCCTCTGCCACAACACACACAGAACACCAAGCCCACTTTATGGAAAACATTCAAGTGCAAATACTGGAACACAGCAAGAGACACTGGACCTCTCTGCTTAGTTTGTACCCAAAAGAGCAAGAAAAAAATCAAATTGTCTGCACTTCTTATTTGTCCTCTTTGCAAGCTCTTACAAAACCTACGTCTTCACAACGCTCCAAGTTAAGCAAGACTGCAGAACAAGGAGAGGGTTGGGCAAATGTTTCCATCTAAGTTTGCATGAAGGAAGGGAAATATCTGCAGCTTTACATCGTTGGTCTCAATCAGTGTCCCGAGGGTATAAAATATAGCTATTCTACATTACTGAATGGTTATTTGCATTCAAGTCAGGGCTGAGATGCAAAGCATCAACAGATTTCTAACTATAACCACGTAAAACATTACCTCACTCTCAAACATCAAAGATCATAAAAGAAAGGAAGAACTCTGGATCCTTAACTCCAGGAAAGGCGGAAAGCTGAGTACTAACACTATATTTTGAGATACTTATCAACTTTAAGAGAGAATAATTTACCTAGGGCTTCCAAGTTGGTAAGAGAGTTGGTTTGCAAACATGTCTCAGCACAATGCCTCAAGTCACCACCCTAAACTTTTTTTATATCTCTAGCCTTGAGCAACTTCAACTTGTTTACTAAAACTAGCTCAAACAAAAACCCACAACAAAACAAAAATTAACCCCCCACAACTGCAGGGGAATATTCTCCAAGGACAAAGAAGAACTGTCAGTGTTACTTGAGAAACAGATTTTCCACTGCACTTCAAAAACAAAAGAAATAAGAAATAAAATAAAATAAAATAAAATGAAGAATCACTTCAAGATAACTGGCACATGGAAGACATGGAGTTTTTTCTCCCATGAATTTGGCAAGGGGCTTCCTACATATCAGAAAGTCATGGAAAGCCCATCACAAGCAGAACCCAAAAGAAGTTTTTGCCCAAGAAAGGCCCATCTGCTCTTTATTTTTACCCAAAAGGCACCACAGCCATCATTCAATGCTGCACATAAACTGTTGAAAAGTAGGCAATGGGAAGCTACCAGCTGGAATATTTAATGGGTAAATATTTACAGATGTTGCAACAAACACAGCAAAAATAATTACATACCTTAGAAAAGTTAAGAATAGGAGGTTACTGCGATCTGCCTACGTTAGAAAAGACAATTTTAGCATTTTCAGTTAGGCTGGCAAGTTTGCACACAAAGTACACCTACAACCAATAGCTGAGAGTGCTGTCCCTCACAGCCATTCTCTCTCACCCAAACATGAGAACCCCTCTACAAACATATGGTGCTAAACCCCACAGCCAGAATGCTGAAGAAGAAAGAAAGAAAGAAAAAAACACCAGAGTAATTTGATGCAGCTGCAAACTCAGAGAGGCACCCAGCCCATCATCTGCGATCAGGCCTGTGCTCCGCTGTGCTGAGCGCTCAGGGCACTGGCACGGTTGGCCCACAGCCCTACCACAGAGTGAATGCAAAACATCACCCAAAGTAAGAGAGAACTTCTTACACAGAAGAAGAAAGAGCAGCCTTCACATTCTTGCATGTGGGAGATGCCTGTAACTTAAAAACGAAGCCTCTTTTGATTAAAGCTCTGCAAGAGAGCATAGACTTGAAAGAGGAGGGAACTAATCTCACTAACACTGACAGTATATTACACAACGGTTCCTAACAGTTCCACCCCATCAGGGTTTCCTCCTTTCCTTTAAGCACACGGGCAGTCCCTTTACTTGTTCTCAGCACAGGAACAGGGTGTTGATGATGTGCCTGAGCTGCCCTGGACAAGATCCAGGCTCCGACGCCTGGCCTCTGAGGTGCTGCAAAGCACAGACACAGCTGGGCACAGGATGGCAGCTGGAATCTCTCCCACGTGCCTGAGAAACACCAGCACAGCATCCCTGGTTCTTCATGCAACACAGAGTAAGGATGAAGGCACGTACTAATGGGATACAACACAGCAAGGGGATACTTCTTAATACACCCCAGATGTGTTTTATGAGAGCTCAGAGACTTGCAACATTTCATGAGGACTAGAAAATACTATGAAATATGCACACCTAACTCAAGTCCCAAATGGGATGTATAGTGTCCAGTTACCATAGCAACTTTTTTCTTTTTTTCAAGCTCCAGGATAATTTGGGTTTCCAATTTTCTGTACTAATGCAGTTGTGAGAACAAAACAGACAAGGTAGCTACTGCTACAGCATTATTTCAAGTGCCTAAAATAAAATAGAATAAAATGATTACATTTAAGATTGCACTCTTTTTTTCTCCTTACCCCAAAGGTCAAAATAAAGCACTTGTGCACAATGGATAGTCAAAAGTGTCGTAGAGGTCATATAGGAGAACAAGATGGTCCCTGTGAGCTAAAAATTTTACATATAGCACATATCTATTAGGTAAAAACACATGTTTTTAGAATGTTGCTTCACAGAATCATGGAATGATTTGGGTTGGAAAACTCTGAAAGGTCACTGAACTTCAACCCCCTGCCACGTGCCCACTAGGTCAGGCTGCTCCTTATTTAGTGTAAGAGTTGTAAAAATCTGTAACATATAATGCGAAACAACCTCAAAGGCAGATCAGGTAAGCTCCCTCTTTAAGTCAGGTCACTAACTCCTAAGGGAAACAAGACTACTTGAAAGAGATCTCCCATTCACTAGCTAGCATCATTGCTCTAGTAATGGAATACTGCCATTTCTGTCTGAGCTCAAGTCTCGGAACTACGTTACAAAACCAAATTTTGCTACTTGAAGTAGCATTCTTTTCCCAGTCCTGTGCTGTAAGCTACTTGCTACAATGAAAACATCCTTCTTCATAAGCCTTTCTGTGAATGACAATCTTAACTATTTACCTTGAGCTTCTCAGGAATCCCTCATAATTTTTGACTGATTCACCATCTCCTCTTACTTACTGTTCAATTCTGAATTTGTTACTTGTTCACAAGTATCCTCATTTTACTAATGGATGAAAATTGATTCTATTCCTTCAAATATAGTTGCAGTGCTTAACTGTAGCAGCTGGCAAAAATAGCTAGCAAAATTTACTTTATTTAAGGATAAATGGGAATAAAATGTATCTAGTTATTATAACAGAGAAAAAAAATCTGATGTTCCTGTAAGCTGCGAGTCACTGAGTTATTTGGTCTTGTTTTTAATTTATTTTAAAGGAATCTTAACAACTTTTTTTTTTCTTTCCTTCAGGAAATCTTAGGGTTGCAAAACTTCCTTTTCCTCCCAGTAGTATATATTATCTGTCAAGGGAGGAAAGGGTCTCCAAATAAATGCATGAGAGGTTAAGAACTGAAAGCTTACTCAAAGAAAGGCTTATAGTTAAACAGATAGTCACAAGTTATCTGTTATAGAAAAATAAATTGGTTATTGAGACACAGCATTGAAGGGAAGATTAAAATCTGTTAGTAACACCTAGTTTATCCCAGTCATCACCATCGCCTTAACAATCACCTTTGCATCATTTGTCAGCCATCAGTTTCATTGTATTCATTGTATTTCTGCTGCGGTTGGAACTCTACTTATGGAAAAAGAAAAATGTTAAACCAAGATTTGGCTGTTACTTAAGTTCTATTTACTGAGTAAGTAAACACTTAAGAGTTTATGTTCCCTCCAAGTCACAGGGTTGTTAACCAGTGGTGTAACTGCATTGCAGCATTGGAACTAAGACTCAGCTACAACTTGGTGAGAGGAAAGAAAAAGAAAGAAAATATATATATATATAAATACCACTTTGTCAGTTTACTATTACAATTGCAGGAACACTTGGTTGTTCATTTTAGCACATTTTAGTGAAGGTGCTGTGAGTCAAAATGCTTCAACTACAAACATGTTCCAGGCTTGTATTTAGGCACAGAAGTGCCTCAACAGGTGAAAAAGATCTCTGCTCATGGAGTATATTTAGACATATCAGAGTGGAAGAATAATGAATAAATTAAAACACGGTTTTGCCTTGTGAGAAGAGCAATGGCAGTGCCGTGCAAGTTGGCCAGGGACTCCTGCTCTTTTGGCTCATGGCCTGTTTAGATGAGAAAAAGCCATTGTGTGCCAGCAGTGCTTGTGTGTCCTCAGCACTTCAGATCCTTTAAAGATAGGGAGTGAGGGCCATCGTTCTACAAGTCTGTACTTTTAAAAATCACTTTGCATACCTTCAGTGTGTGCATGGGCACTCAAAAGTCATAAAGAGGCACAATATTCAGACAGAGTTTTGCATCTGCCCTCTTAAAGGTCTCATTTCTCAAATCCTCTTCCCCCCCTGCCAAAAAAAAATGAGTATTTCCAACTGAAGTCTCCTTTTTAGAACAAGACTTAGTGTCTTCCACGGTGTAATCTGTAGCTGATGCACTCAATTATCGTATTAAACTCTTACATTCAAATAGAGCATCTTTTTCAACTGGTCAAAATGCCACAACCTTCTTTTGGTGCCCTGCAAGCAAAACACTCAACACATCCCTGAGCTGCACTGCAGCCTCCACCCCCAGTTGTCCAAGCTCTCATGACTACAGTCACCCCTTCCTTTATTCTCAGGAACAAAATCTGAATTTTAATGCTAATGCCTAGAGTTTCCTCTTTGTTAGATGAACCAGCATATCCATCTACAACACTAATAAGTTGAAATGAGTAGTGACAGTTTGCAGTCATGCAGAAACATAGGCAGACTCAGATGTCATTCTCAAAATGGTGGCTGACTTCTGAGATAGCATCACAGTACAATTGCCAACAAAGATATCTATTTTTAAATGCCTCATTAAAATCCAGGGCAGATTGAAGTGCCTGAAAGCAATAGGATTAGTAGGGAATAATAATAAAAAATAAATAGATAAATAAAATAAAATAAAAAAATAAAATAAAATAAAATAAAATAAAATAAAATAAAATAAAATAAAATAAAATAAAATAAAATAAAATAAAATAAATAAAATAAAATAAAATAAAATAAAATAAAATAAAATAAAATAAAATAAAATAAGGTATATTTCACACATTAGCGAACCCATTAGAATCCCCCAAAAGAGAAAGCAGTCTTAGTTTGGAACAAAAGTACTCACCTTCATGAGGAAAAGCAACTTACTGTTAATTCAAGATAAAAATCATACTACTGGAGGTGAGCCAGTTCATTGTTTTCACAAGACTTAGCAGACTGAACTCAAGATGACAGTGGAATCCCAGGGCTTTGCAGAGGAGGGACAAAAGCCATTAGCTCTGGTTTCCTGAGTGGCAGCACTGATGTTCCCCACTCCACACCTCTGCTTGCCACCACTGTCAACAGTTCAGCCTGTTATCGTGGCTGAGGAATTAATGAGCTAGAACAACTATTACATTTTTCACTATTTGGTAGCTAACCATATCCATTTCCACCCAGTGCAATACATCTGAATAAAATACATAGAAACAAAACTATATGAAAGCAAAAATATACAGAGGCAAAAGCCATTCCTTCTGCCCCATCCATACACTAGATGTTATGAAAAACACAAAAATGCCCTGCTTACAAACAGTTACATACTTCCAATTTAACAGGGATAAGTCTAGACAGAAAGAATTGAGTGGAAGCAAATTCAAGGTCTTCTTGATAAGAGACACTGAGGACTCTCCTAACTCTCAACAGTCATATACTCCTTATTCCTCAATCAACAGCTGTAGTTTCTTAATCTTCACATCACTCACCACCTCTAGTACACCTATATCTACAGCGCCAATACACAATCATGACAGCTGATCCTTTGGCCTAGCAAGCAGCTGGAAACTGTGATAGATGGAAATGGAAAAGAGATTACAGTTTGCAAGAAATGGATAGCACAGCACAGCATACCACAGTACAGCATAGCATAGCATGTGGCAGAAGTGAATAGTGACACTGAGAATGAAACGCCACACTTCATTAATTAGCTTTTCAGAAATTTGAGGTAGCCAGCCTTACATACAAATGACCTCATTTCTTTTTAATAAAATAAACAGCCCCAAAAGAGAGAAGTTAATGCTCACGTTTACTTCATCAGAACACGGGAAGTGAGTGAATATGAAGTGAATATGAGCCAGCAGTGTGCCCAGGTGTCCAAGAAGGCCAATGGCTTGGATCAGGAATGGTGCAGTGAGCAGGACTAGGGAAGAAATTCTGCCCCTGTACTCGGCATTGGTCTGGCCTCACCTCGAGTACTGTGTTCAGTACTCATGTGCTTACAGAAAGAGCGGTGTTGGTCTCTTCTCACTGGTGACAGGATGAGGGGAAATGGCCTAAAGTTGCACCAGAGTAAGTTTACGTTGGATATCAGGAAAAACTTCTTTACAGAAAGGGTTGTTAAGCACTGGAATAGGCTCCCCAGGGAGGTGGTTGAGTCACCATCCCTGGATGTGCTTAAAAACCATTTGGATGTGGTGCTCAGGTACATGATTTAGCAGAGGGCCATTAGAATAGTATGGTTAGGTTGTGGTTGGACTCGATGATCTTTAAGGTCTTTTCCAACCTAAGCAATTCTATAATTCTCTGAAGTGCACAAAATTTGTCAATTAACACTCACATCAATCTTTGAATTTCCATCTCTCCTCCAAAATCTACAGCTGAACAGAGTAAAACCAGAATCGGCCTATGCGAACCTGTGCATTACAGCAATTTCAGACTCTTAGCCATACAGTCTAAAGATGGTATGCATTTTGAGACTTCTTTATAGTTTATACTACAGTGGCACACCAATGAGACAGAGTAATACCTGAGGTCTGCAGAAGAACTTAAAAAAATAATCCCTCTCCCCTGCAACTGAGGACCATTACTGAAATTCATCAGGAACTATTTCCAATAGGACTGAAGAATGCATTCACACTGGTCAAGGTGTGTTTCAGACAATCCTCAGTCAGCTTTGAAACAAAAAGATTTCTGCTTGCTACATCCAACAAACGGGGGGAAAGACACATATTGCTAAGCTGAAAACATTTGAATTCTACTGCACACCAGGCCCTACAGTTTATCAGATACACAGTACACGAACTGTATTATTTTCTGGAAATTATTAACAGCTGAAGGCATATACACAAACCAGATGTTTTTTTTTTCCTAGGAAAGACACTATAGATGAAAAAAATATATATGCATCATTTGTAATACTGGACAGAATCTGGCAAAGTGGTTGCGCAGAATGTATACACAAATGGTCCTAAAGACATAAATGATAAAAAGCAATAGAGGGCAAAGGCCCTACAATACTTTTTTTTGGCCAAAACATTTCTCTAGTGATGTAACGTGTCCAGAGTGAAGAGTGCAATTTAGACCAAGAATGTTAGTCACACGTGGTTTATAACCAGTGAGTTCAGCACCACCAGCTCAACGCCTATGAAAAATCATTTTTGTCCAACCCCAAGCTTCAGATCTGCATCAGTTTAAGGTCATTTGATTCCTGAAGGCATGTGTCTATCACAAGGGATTATCTGGAAAACTCCCCTATTTCTATAAGTCATCATGGCAACAGCACTGCCTCAGAACATTTCCTCATTACTGGCAGGAGAGTCCCACGATGGGCAGGCAAGAAGTGAGCACATAAAGAGCAAAGCCTAATCTAAAATTCCAGTGCACTTTTCTGTGCATCCTAAAGAAGTCATTGCACAAAAAAATTGTGGAGGAGACTTTTAAGACCAAGCGGGACTTGCATCAGTTGTGACATTCCAATGCAGTCATTGTGAATTTAATTTACTAAACTGCCTGAAGTAACAGCTGTGAATCTTGTACAAAAGCAGCCATAGAGAACATATGACAAAAAACATTATTGCTGGCATTATTGGAAGTACTAGGGCAGCATGCATCTGGACACCCACATCACCATACAACAACATCTCCAAAGTTCAGGAGGTAGAAAGGCCCAAACTTGATCAAATCTGCCAAGGCGGAGATAAACAGGAACCCCCCAATACTTCCACAGTATTTCCCACAGGGCAATACAGCCTTTAACTCTTCAAAAATGTTTTCCAACCAAATGTCTTGGTCAGCCACGTGAGCCAAAAATGGCTACGCACAGAAGTTTATATAATGGTTCAGATATTCAAGCTTATGCAATTTATACTGTGAAACATGAAAAGAATGGACAAGTTCCAGCATCATCTGCTTTTAGCCTAGGAGGTTTTGGGGAAAGGCCTATATGCAGAGGAGTAAACCTGTATTGCGTTCGCCAAGTGCCAAAAATGTATATAAATACAAACAACAGTATCAAGGGGTTAGCACCACGCTCTGGCATTCACACAATTCCAGCATGGAACCACTAGAAATTCACTAATGTACTTAGTGAGAAAAACCAACAAGTACCAGAGGCAATCAGTTTAAATTTATGTGTTTACCCCGAACAAAGAGGAAGGACAAGAAATCTTGGTTTATATTTTCCTACCAGAAACGGCAGGGCAGAAGATCTCCTCCCTTGTACACTCTGAAGGTCAAAACAAATGAGGAAATGATCTGCCATGGCCTTAAACAGGTCTTATCGATTATAAGACTTAAAAATACATATTATGTTTAAATAATAAAATTCTCTTGAAATTGCCTGGTACAATAAGCCTTCATTCACTGGCTAAGATCTGGACAAGCTATCACGATACAAATAGGCAGATACTCTGAAACTGTAATTTCATCCCGCTGACTCCCTCTGCCTGAAATGTAAACAACACATACTATCTCCCATACAGTCTGCATCAGCCAGGAGCAGAACTGCAGGAGGGCATGCAGATGGATAGCATGCATACAGTGCAGACACCATACCAGGTTCAGGCACGAGATATGGTTTAGCTATGGCTACAAGGATCTCTGTCCTCAGCCACAAGCACAGAGATCACAGCGTCCCACACAACTTAGCCTGTTTCTTCTGCTGGAGGAGCATGGTTAAAATCAGCTTGGGCGTATCTCCTCTGTCTTGACATCTCTGCTGTAGGACCTGCTCTGAGTTCCTTCATTCAAAGTGTGTTCCCATGCAGTAAAGGCCGGAGGTCATCGTTCTGGTTCAGGATGAATGATCTGAATTCATTAAGTGTACCGAACTATACACTGTGTTTTTGTGCAATTTCCAAGTGGAAGGCCAAACAAGAAGTACAGGAGAGAGCTGCTGTCATCACCAGCTACATGGTTGTTTAACTGACCAGTCACAAGTACAGCATAAGACAGCAGGGCTCACCAATTCATATGGATGGCCTGTAAGTACACTGGAAACCACTTAATTTCATGAGCAAATGCAAGAATCAGATTACTTTCTCTCATAACTGCAGTCTAGTAATACAAGATCTTACACTGAAGCACACCATTAATTCTCTGACAGCTAGGGAATGAGCCAAACACTTTGGGCAAATGAAGGATTAGCACGATTTCAACACACACATCTCCTTGCACTCAAATAGTGCAAGGAATGAACCTTATTAAAAAAGAATTTCATAGTAGACTTTAAAATGATGGCCCCTCAGGCAGGTTTTCTGTACTTCAAAAGACAGCTATTATTCTACTGTATGTTACAGTCTAAGATAACAGAAAAAGAAATTCCTATCAAATTGCTGTACTACTGCATGCAAGGAGGATGAAATAGTTACTCTTTCCTGCAGCCCTCAGAAGAAAACAAAACAAAACAGAATTTTGTTCAAAAGGGAAAATTGCCAGACTCACGCAATAAAGAGAAAACAACTTCTACGTAGAAAGACTTTGCAGCTGTAAAGGTTAGTGCCTTTTCTTCTTGCTTTTTAAAGGTGTTCAAAGTTGCCTAAAAATGTGTTTACACAGAATCAGGAAAGACGAAATCAGTTCCCTGCTCTGCTTCATTTCTGGTTTAGAAGTTCTTGTAGCGCAGCCACTACAAGATGATGCTGCCCATCATCCAGATTGATATGATCTCTTTAATGTGTTCACTCATTCAGATCTTTATATTTGGAGCTGATACAGAAGCTACTAAGAAACATCTCTAGCAATTTAAATAAGCATTGTGTTATATACTACAATATAACTAGTAATCGGTCACTTATTACAGAGTTTGACGGCCCTACTAGGTGAAGTAGAACTCATTAAAAGTACCCAAAATATGAAGGAACAATATTAAATTAAGACCTCATAATAAGCAATTAAGAATGCTGAAGGAGCTCACAGAATGTGTTGCATTTTTCCAAACCTTTCCATCTTATCTTAATGTTTATAGTAAAAAGAACAGAGATATTTTCTTCAAAGCACAACCAATCCTACCAACATTCCAGCAGCACAAGATTCTTCCTATAATGCAACCAAGTAACCCACTCAGATCTTCAGGATATGATAGAAAAATAATTGTTCCCCCTCAGTGTTTTTTTGCTATTATTCTATTTTTTCTTATCCTTATTCCTTCAGGCAGAAGTGACTGGGAGATTTTATCATCAGCTCAGCAAAACAGAACTCCCCTGCATTTGCTTTCTTTCAGAGTCAAGCTTTACAATTAAGTTGTGCATTAGAGCAATACCTAATAATTTTCCACCCGGCTAAAACTGACTGGCCCTCTAAGGCTTCAGTTTAATTTTCCCCTCTCTCATTTTACTAACTAGAAGAAAAATGAATCTACCTTCAAGCCTGTTGGAATCAATCTTCTTTCCTCTTTCTCACAATTTATAAGTCAGAGGCTTAAAAAGTGCTCATATCCTCTTTTTCCAAGCTGGTTATGTGAGATAAGCACAACTACATTAATAAAAATAGCTCAGCATTAAGTCATGGATGTTTTACAAAAGTAAACCTAAAAAAAGCCCTAAAGACTAATTGTGATTTATACCATTTCTCTTCTCCTATACTACTAGATATCAATCATCTATAGAAGATCCCTTCTTTTACATACAAATGTCATGAATGCCACTGCCTCTGGTTCATTTCTAATCAGCTCAGTACAGCAGAGCACAGACCCCCCAGTCAGCCCTAGGACTGGCAAACAGTGTCACACTGCACAACAGGCATCGATTTTTCTCAGTTACAGATTTGAACTTCTCTCCTCTATTTTCAAAGAAGCCCTTTACGGAGATTTTACAGCTGGAAGCCCAGTTTCTTCCACCTCAGCTCTCCTATAATCTGTACCTCAGCAGCATCTGCACCATCAGTTTTACTTAGTGTCCATTATCAGCTTGTTTCCCTGCACAAGGAACGCCATATACAGCATGAAGATATGATGTCACAGCACAGGGAAAACTTGCAAGATTTTATGAAAAATATGTTCCGGAATGCAGACTTGATTGAAAAAGGAAATATGTGAAGTGGTGCCCTACACACTAACTTTGGGGTGGGCTACTTTGTCAAGTGTTTTGAATTGCTCATTTCCTGCACAGTACAACGGAAATGGAATAACTCTCAGGATCCCAATGACAGAAAACTACAGCTACAGCGCCATTAATACAGCCACTAGCACTGACACTTTTATTACTGCAATTATTATGAAGCAGCTGGTGGTAATAATAATAATACTTAGCATTTATATGGTGCTTTACATCTTCAAAGCCTGTATAAACATTTGCTAATTAAGTCTCCCAGAACCCCAGAGAGACAGTTATATTTTCAATTTTATAAGTAAGAAAACTGAGGCAGAGAGACAAAACTAATGTCTCCAACACTGAGATCTTGAGACAAATTTTAGGAAGGGGAGTAGGCATTTCTATGGACAAGAACGTTCTGACTTATAAAAGTACTACGTAAAATTCTCAAAGAATGTGATGGGACATAATCCTTCATGCTCAGCACATCCACCTCCTCCAAAAAAGTAAGAAAACACTTTCAAAGGGAAGATATATTTCACTGCTGCCGGCTGCTCAAAGCTACTTGCCACTGGGGAGCACAGAGGACTGAACTAAACAGGCCAGTAGCACCATCAAATCTACCCAATCCTCAGCCTGGAAGACAAACTCTCAGAAGATTCAAATTCTTGATAAGCTGCACAGAACTGTAACTTCAGTCACCATCAAGATTGGTCCCCAAAAGCAACTCACTTCAAAAGCAACTTCCCAAAAGCAGCTGTATTCTGCACTGCCACAATTTAAGAAACAGATGAACATACCTTTCTTCTTGCACGTCGACATAATATAAAGAGTGAAGTAACTCTACTAAATTCTTAGTAGAAATGAACAAATGTCACTGTGAGGAAAGGCACTTCTAAGAACATCTTTCATTCATATTCAATGAGACACTGACTGAACAGATTTTTGGTGTGTGTATTAGACACCTCACTCACACACAGAAAACAAATGCCTACACACATTTCAACACTTCCTATTCAGGTCTTGAGCACCAGAGCAGCTTGAAGTGAACTTAAAATTACTAGATAAAAAGCAGTAACATATTAAAGAAAACATTACTTTTAAAGCCATATCCTAGAAAGACTTAATTATGCATGTAATTTTGAATATAAACTATCCCACTGAGATCAATGGATCTGAAATGCATTTCAGAAGACACTGGAATAAAGCTGATGACACAAATATACATGAAGTTTTCCCCTCATGTATCATTTGTAGGAGAGGAATGGCTCTGTAGTAAGGAGTGGTAGGGAGTGACTGTGTGAAGCTGAACATGACACATGAAGAACAAATGAAAAGTAAAATAAAAAGGGTAGGGACAGCTTATGGAATAAATAAAGAAACAAGAAGAAATAAATTAGATTAAAGTTATAGCAAAGTACAAAAACGAGATAGACCATGCTGGAAAAACATGAGCAACCAGAAAAGAAAGGAAAACATTAAGAGCTAACCCAACAGCCAGGTTGAGCAGGGGGAAGACCACTGACCAGAGCAGAAGGCAAGGTTCAAGATGCATCACTGTTTTAACACAGGAACAGCAATGGAAGGAAAACAGTAACTACAACAAAGACGCTGTTTGTTTCTCAGCACGAGTAGGACACTCAACAACAGGTGATTTAACCATTGGACACTTAGGTGCAAAGTCCAGATTCCTCACTCTGTTGTGCCCTCTGTAAGACAGCAGTTAGCACAGATTTATTAGCTATAAGGAAATTCGCAGCTGACGTAGGAACGGACTGCACCATCCCTACCTCCCAACCCTCTGCCTTAACCACTGGACAATTCTTTGTCCCTAAATACAGGAAGAAATAAAAGAGATGAAACACTACGCTAAGGTTGTGAAAAGTTTGCAAAGCAGTAAGTAACAATAGACATGAAGAACAGAATAAGTAATCCCACTACAAGAAAAGCAAGCCTGAGACAACACTGAAATGAAAGTAGAAAAATATGTATTTAAATGTGCTGTCCTCCTCCAAACTCTCAGAGGGAAACATGCATATTTACATACCTAACAGCAGACAACATAATGCACTCACAAGCTTCTCAAAGCATGGTTTTTAAGGCTGTAAATTACTTCAGAAACTTATCTGTAAGTGGCTGACTTTTCCATTTTAAAAATGGCACAGAAGACTGTCGGGCTGTACTTTGATGCAACTTGATTATCTCGAGCTCCTCACAACATAACTCACAAAACTCACACTTCATCACATGGCCCTTGTCATGTGGTTGTACACACCAAGTGACACTTGGCACTAGTCTTGTATCCCTGCCCTAGGTGTAACAGACCTGTACATCCACAATGTTTTTGTGATGAACACTGGGAACCTCAAAGGCACTGAACTCGTACTGAGTGTCTGGATCAACCAGATATCTAACCCCCTCAAACACTGAGGTAAATCAATTGGAAGAAGAATGATTTCTCAAGATCAATCACTTCAAATTACTTTTTACATGAAACAAACCAACGGGTGACATTGGAAGAAGAAAGAGTACATCAAAACTATGAGAGGAGTTGTATATCTTCACAAGAAATGCACTCAGATGCTAAGCCCTCTCAGCCACCCCAGAACAAAACAAAGTGCTCACAACCCAAGGTTCATGTGGAAGACAAACCACTGCAAGCATTAAGTGGAGAAATCAGAATACCTTTGGATTCCACCTGCAGTGAAAATATACTGAGATAATCTTGTGTCGCACCTTGCATCTACAAGTATTAAAGAACAGACCTACCCAATCTCATGTATTTCTCCTGATTTTTAGATCAAATTTTAAGTAGCTAACCTGTGAGGTATGTTACATATTGTTTCCCTTTCCTCATGGCCCTGGACCTATACTAACGAAGAGTGGAAAAGCTCTGCTAACATCTGACTTTCAGCTTCACTTTGCAGGTGAGCCAATTTCTGGAAGGCAAGGGGGAGGAGAAGGGAGTGCTGATGAGAGAAGCAGCAAGCCTAGCGCCTGCTTTACTACTTGGCAAAATCCTTAAAAATGCTTTTACATGCAAGAGCAGAAATCAAAGTAATACACAAATCCCCATGAGTCATCCCTTTATTTTCCAGATTAAATAAATAAATACATTTGTGAGCTACAGACATTAAGGCTCACAGTGATAAATGAAGTCTGAAACATTTAGGGGCTCTAGTAAATTCCACCTCCCTGTACAAGAACCAGCTATGGCAGCTTCACCATTAAGCCTGCTGAACACGGCTCCTCTGTGCCCACGGGATGCTTAAAAGAAGTTGTATGCTTCTCTACCTGCGTTGATAACCTACAAAATCTGCACTATCTATAAATGGTTACACTTTGGATTATTGAAAGACAAATCCTCCCTCTTACATAAAACCAGTACATTCTGGAAAGGAAGAAAACGAGGACAAATTATATGTACACAGATTACTCGGAGTTACTGAACACCTGCAACACCTACGCTGAATAGGTACCATTCCTAAAAAGTGTTTTCTAAATATTATGCTGAAATACTCAAAGGTTTAACAGCATTCCAGGAAAACAGGCAATTTCCAAGCATGGCTGAAATGCCAACCTGAGCGAGGCTTTAAGAACAAACGCAACCAATGCCCGTTGTCATGCTGCTAGCAATGAAGATGCCCGTTACGCATCAGAACACTGCACAACTGAAAAGCCCTGCATAAATTAAGGCAAAAACATACAAATCCCACTTTAAATGCCCATCGTGAACCTTTGAAGTTAGAGACATTACAGACATCTGCTAACTCTGTCCATCCAAAATGCAAAAGATTGCTAGAGTCTATTCAGAAAACGGCAGAGGTAATAAATGCAAACAGAGTAATTTGTAATTTGCTATTTCCACATCAGATCTCATTCCCGTGGAGAATCACAGCATGAGTAGCTTTAATTGCATAGATAGCGGCACAAGGAGGGAAGGGAAGAAAGGACTGACTGTGTTCAACTAGTAGAATGCAAGGCCTTGGGTTGGCTCATATTGAACAATTTTACTGCAAATGACATTAGTGAATAAAATCAAAGGCATATGGCAGTGAGTGTGGGCTCAGCGATGCAGCTCAAAATGAAACCCAGTCCTCAAAAGCTAACGCTAATGATGCTTGTGTTTTTAACTGACTCATTTTTTATCCTCTCCAAGTCCGCAATGTGCTATTGGAAAAAGACAGAGACACAAAACAGATGCGAAGGTTGCTTCTTCCTGCATCCTCGCGGTCTTTCCAAGAAACTTCTGAGTAACCTCGCACTGGAACAAGCACGGTGATACAGAACCACAAAAGCACTAAACCCTACAACAGACACCTCCTCTTATCTTGCTGCTTCAGTGAATCCAGAGCTCTGCTTTGTAAACACTTGTGCTAAGCCTTTGTCACATGCAGACCGAGCAGACTCACTGAGATGAAACTTGACTGTGTCTGTAAGTTCATATGCATGCAGAACGGTGAGACATCAAGCAGTCACTCTCTCATGACTGTAATAACAGCAGAAGTTCCCAGCAAACAAAAAAGTAAAATTCAAACAGCAGCAATTATATAGCTTGACACCCAAGACTAGAAATTGACATTTCCAGGTATCAGGATTAAATCATTACATGTACAAATCCTGTGTTGGACAAATACATCAATGGATGAAGCAGAATGTAACTCTGGAGCTGAGATAAAATGGCACCAGTTGTGGACCTCACGACTGGCAGGAACTCCAGTTTCTGCTGATGCAAAGCATTTAATGCTGAAAAAATCTAGAGAACTAGCACTGAAAACAACAAATAACCCTCTTAATGCTTTTTTGCACTGTGAATATTACATATCTATAGCTACACCCTCAGTTTAGTTTCCAGGGGTGTTTTTAGAGATGTTCAGTTTTACTGAATGTTCAATAAGTGCTGCCCTAGCTCTGGCAAAGGGGCATTTCAGGCATCAGGCTGCTACATGAACCACAAAGCAAATACAGAGGCTCCAAATCATCCCAAAGCCATCCAGTTGCGAGGTGCTGACAAGCCTCCCTGAGAACCCAGCTCAGGACTAGAATGATGAAACCCCTGACACAGGAAACACAGAATCAGATGCTGTGAAATAATAATTAAAATAAATAAATAAATAAACAACAACAAAATAACCTAGAAGAAATCTTGGTTACAAAGGCAGTATGAGAACCAAATCTATCCATATGTGGAAGACACACACTCAAGCAAAGAATCTTTCTGATTCTCTTTCAACAGAGGTATCAGGATTGGACTGTGTTCTCTGTACCAACAGCTGCACAGCACTGAGGAATTAAATGCCTTTACTTGCTGGCTACCAGCCACAAAGTAGAGAATTATAGAATCATCACAGAATCATGGAATAGCCTGTGTTGAAAAGGACCGCAATGACCATCTAGTTTCAACCCCTCTGCTATGTACAGGGTCACCAACCACCAGACCAGGCTGCCCAGAGCCACATCCAGCCTGGCCTTGAATGCCTCCAGGGATGGGGTATCCACAACCTCCTTGGGCAACCTGTTCCAGTGCATCACCACTCTCTGAGAGAGAAAGGTTCTGCACTGCTCCAGTTTGGAGGGGTCACGGACAAACCAAATGCTCAATTTTTCCACCTGGTGTGGCTGAGTGCTGCCTCTTCAGGGAAACCTCTCACCTTTGATCAGTCATTCACTGTCTAGAAGACAAGGATGACTTGGCAATTATAAACAGAAATATAAGAGAAGTAATGTTAGACACTGAAATCAAAGTTAACATGCACTTTATTAGTGCAGCTTTCACTGTGCATTCTTCAGCTACGGTAGTGAGACACCAGAAGACTTGGAGAGCAAAGTTCTTATATACTTGATCTATTTTGACCCTCAGGGCACTAATTATTCAACTTCATGTGTTTAGGTTTTAATAAGTTTTCATCCACAGGGGGAAAAAAATATATAGCAGTTAATGTGAGTGATTTGCCATTCACAGCTAGAATATGGACAGAAAGAAAAACAATAGTATTTCATCAATTCAGTTGTCACCAAGTGGAAGGTGTTTTTTAAGGTGTGTTTTTCACAGTAGAAGTGTCTTTAGAACAATCTTGGGCTCTGTATTATCTCTATGAACAGACAGACACCTATTGGCTGTTCTTCCCTGCGGGGCTGCTACCTCCTTCCAATAATATCTAACGGGATGCTCTGAGTGCTTTCAAAATTATACACAATCAAAAACATTTATTCTGAGCTCTAAGAGCGCAAAACTCAATACTGCAACCATTATGAGTATGTGACAGTACAAGTATTGGCCAAAGCCAGTCGTATAACCACAGCCACCCCCAGACAAAGCAGCCACGCTCAGCTCCAGCAGACCTTTGAGCACAGTATCTCATTACCTGGAGGTACCCGTATGCTAACAATAACACTGCACTAGGGAGATGAGCTGAGAAATGCTGCCTCTTCTACACCTCCTGGGAACCTCACAAACTCTTTTGCAGCCCTCACCACTCACTGAAAGAAGTGAGCAGCCCACGATAGGGATGGTCTAGGAGGCAACCACTTCTCAGAGGGCTCTGTTTGCAGAATTTCCAGTGGTACTCTGTGGAATGGGGACTGCTCACACAACGCTGATTCAGTATTTCCAGTTGCTAACAACAAAAATGGTCATATGGAGGTTCTTCCATCTAAGCGATTTTTGTAGCTGACGTAGCCATTGCAGTCACAAATGAGAAGATGGTTAATAGGAAGGGAGGAGGACCCTACTTCTGATGACAAAAGGAAGGAGAGGCTGTGCTAAAACACTGTCAGCGCTGCCACGAAACCTGAGATCCATCATTTGGTTAATATTTCAGCAGACACAACCTAGCGGAGTAATATTTTTATCTCCAGTACTTCACTTGAAGTAAACAGACTCCACCAAAGGTCACACTGCAGAATGCCTGTACCTTGGAGGGGTACAGGAAGCACGAGTCAATGCAAAGCACGCTTTTAGGGTGTGAGTGTTGGTTCTCAAACAATATCCTAATGAAAAACTTGTTCTGCCCTGCTGCCAGCTGGCTCGAGACAAGGGCTGAGCAGAAGTGGAGGTGTCTTGGTGTTCATTTACCATAACCCGGCCCTACTGAGGTTACAGGGGGCCAGTAGCATCTTAAATCATGCCAGAAAACCTGCTTTCCACCGCGAGCCCAGGTCACCCTCGGTGCACAGCGCACGGCGCACAGGAGAGCGCGTCATGGCGGGGAGAGGGGCAGGAGGAGGAAGAATGCCAGGGAAAGTTCGAAGCGAGAGGGAGCGGGGAAGGAAGGCAGCAGGGCAGCGAAACACGGGCATACGACGGGATTATCGCACCCACCAGCTGCTCCTCGCCAGCTCCCAGCAACGCTGACTGGGAAGCCAGATTAAAAGGCGGAAAACGATACAAGAGCCGGAGAGACAGCCCGGCCACCTGGGAACAGGTGGGGAGGGAGGCGACGAGCGCCGGGGACACGGGAGCCCCGCACTGGGTTCTCGGGCAAGGTGTAAGGTGCGGCGGCACCTCCGGCGGCACACACGCAGACGGAAGGGCTGCAGCCCCAACGCCGTCCCCAGCCGCGGAGCCTCGCACACACCGAGGGAGTTTTCCAGCGGCCCCTGCCCGAGCAGCCCCATCCTCCTTCATGTGGCTTAACGCCGCGCAGCTCGCCGCGGAGACGGGCGACTGCCCGGGGGGGATTTCAGGACCGCAGCGTGACCGAGGGGCGCGGAGACCCGAGGGAATCTCGCCCCGGCAGCCCCTTACCTTGCGGACGTTCTCCTCCCTCGCGGAGGATCGGGGCGCGCCGGTGGCCGAGAGCGCGGCGTGGTTCGGTGCGGGGCCGAGAGCGGGGCTGAGAGCGGGGCTCGGCGCTACCAACAAAGTGCCGGAGCGGCGCGGGCGGGCGCCGGGCAGCGGGAACAGCCGCGGAGCGGAACGGAGCCGAGCTCCCTCTGCCGGCCCGCCCCTCCCCGGCCACAGTCCCTGCCCCAGCCCGGGGCCGGGGCGGGCTCGGCCGTCGGCCAGATGCGTTCTCCTGTTGCTGCGTGCAAGTCGCCCGCAGGATGCCGGGGTACTGAAAGCAGCCCCCGGAGCCCACCTGAGGTAGGCGGCTTATTTCCAGTCATCCTAAGCGGTCACCAAAATCGCCACAAAGACGCACACAAAACCTACCAAGGCTCCGAAGCAAGGAAATAGGTGTATCTACACCGCCTGTGGGAAGAGTCGGCTGTGAGAGCAACACGCTCCCGTCCTCAGTCTCAATTCCGAATGAAATCTGGCTGTCGATGCTGTTTCCATTTGGCTACGCGTGCCCCTTGCCCTGACAGCTCACACGTGGCTGTCGCTCCGTGTGCGTGGAACAACCCCGCACACGCACTCCGGGTATGCTGACAGGGGGCTGTAATGCTGCCTACGCTGGTGGCTTCTGTAAAGAGTCACTGCCGCTCCTACAGTCAGGCTGTTCACCGAGAATCTCTCTTTTCACTGAGTTCCCAAAATTTCTGTCCTCCCTTCCGAGGACAGGCTGAGGGAGCTGGGGCTGTTCAGCATGGAGAAAGGAAGGCTCCAGGGAGACCTGAGTGCAGCCTTCCAGTATCTAAAGGAAAGCAATAGGAAAGAAGAGGACAGACACCTAAGCAGGGTCTGTTGTGATAGGACAAGGTTTGAGTGGTTTCAAGCTAAAAGAGGGGAGATTTAAATTGGATATGAGGAAGAAGTATTTTACACTAAGGGTGATGAAGCCCTGGAGCAGGTTGCCCAGAGAGGTGGTGGATGCCCCATCCCTGGAGACACTCAAGGTCAGGCTGGACCGGGCTTTGAGCAACCTGATCTACCTGTGGATGTTCCTGTTCACTTCAGGGGATTTGGACCAGATGGTCTTCAAGAATCCCTTCCAACTCAAATGATTCTATGATTCTGATTCTATGACAGGCAAAAAGAATCTCCCTTTGTGTATGGTAGCAAGCTAACTTCTGAGGTTGGGTTCCTGGTTCCTAATACAGTGGAACTGGCAATCCTGACAGACTTAGAAAGACTTATAAATTCCTCACAAAGTGTACAGTTAAGAGGAGCATCAATCTTTGAATGCCTAAAGCATGCAAACACCACAGCACGACTGAGTGCAGTTACCCAAATGCAGCTATGAGTCTTTTCTGATGCAAAGTTTCTCTGATTCCAGACCCTTTAACAACCCATACCAGGGAAGTGTAAGGTAGGGAAAGAGCAGCTGTGTTCTGCAGTTCCCATTCGATTCCAGGAAATGGGACTTGGCAGCTCCATGCTCTCCATACCACTCAGTGAGTCACCTGCAGAGGCAATAGAGGCAGAACCATTGCTGCCTGCTCCTTTTCCTGGAGCAGAGGGTCCAGGAAGCAGGGAAAAGAACAAACTCCTGTAAAATATGGGGTTGGGTAGTGAGGATGAGATGAAAGGTGCCTTTGTGTACCTAAACAGGCATGAAAGACACAGATACCATCCGTTTATCTTGCTTATCTTGCTAACAGGAAGCTTGTTTCCAACAAACGTTAAAACCTGAAGGAATTGGGTTGTGGAGCAGTCATTCGTGGGGGTGAACACTTAAAGGAGCACTGACATCTACATTAGTGTTCCCAAAACATCCGTACCAATCACCACTCACAGCCTCCGTAGGTAAGCAGTAGTAGTAATTTACATAGAAATGTGCTTATCCAATGAGATGGAATATGACAGATGCTAATAAGAATAGGAGTGGGGGCCTTTTCCATCCCTGATAAGGACAGGCAGCACCTTTCCATCTGGGACTGCAACCCAAGACAACCCCTGCTCCAGTTCCCTTTGGCAAAGTGCAGGAGACACATGTAGAAGGCTACCGTGGGCCCGTTCTCTTTGCTTCTTTTTGTTTTTGTTTGGGAAGAGGAAGGAAGGAAGGAGGGAAGGAAGGAGGGAAGGAAGGAAGGGAGGAAGGAAGGGAGGAAGGAAGGGAGGAAGGAAGGGAGGAAGGAAGGGAGGAAGGAAGGGAGGAAGGAAGGGAGGAAGGAAGGGAGGAAGGAAGGGAGGAAGGAAGGGAGGGAGGAAGGGAGGGAGGAAGGGAGGGAGGAAGGGAGGGAGGAAGGGAGGGAGGAAGGGAGGGAGGAAGGGAGGGAGGAAGGGAGGGAGGAAGGGAGGGAGGAAGGGAGGGAGGAAGGGAGGGAGGAAGGAAGGGAGGGAGGAAGGGAGGGAGGAAGGGAGGGAGGAAGGGAGGGAGGAAGGGAGGGAGGAAGGGAGGAAGGAAGGGAGGAAGGAAGGGAGGAAGGAAGGGAGGAAGGAAGGGAGGAAGGAAGGGAGGAAGGAAGGGAGGAAGGAAGGGAGGAAGGAAGGGAGGAAGGAAGGGAGGAAGGAAGGGAGGAAGGAAGGGAGGAAGGAAGGGAGGAAGGAAGGGAGGAAGGAAGGGAGGAAGGAAGGGAAGGAAGGAAGGAAGGAAGGAAGGAAGGAAGGAAGGAAGGAAGGAAGGAAGGAAGGAAGGAAGGAAGGAAGGAAGGAAGGAAGGAAGGAAGGAAGGAAGGAAGGAAGGAAGGAAGGAAGGAAGGAAGGAAGGAAGGAAGGAAGGAAGGAAGGAAGAAAGGAAGGAGGGAAGGAGGGAAGGAGGGAAGGAGGGAAGGAGGGAAGGAGGGAAGGAGGGAAGGAGGGAAGGAGGGAAGGAGGGAAGGAGGGAAGGAGGGAAGGAGGGAAGGAGGGAAGGAGGGAAGGAAGGAAGGAAGGAAGGAAGGAAGGAAGGAAGGAAGGAAGGAAGGAAGGAAGGAAGGAAGGAAGGAAGGAAGGAAGGAAGGAAGGAAGGAAGGAAGGAAGGAAGGAAGGAAGGAAGGAAGGAAGGAAGGAAGGAAGGAAGGAAGGAAGGAAGGAAGGAAGGAAGGAAGGAAGGAAGGAAGGAAGGAAGGAAGGAAGGAAGGAAGGAAGGAAGGAAGGAAGGAAGGAAGGAAGGAAGGAAGGAAGGAAGGAAGGAAGGAAGGAGAAACTGGAAAAAGATTCATGAGGGTAGGAAAGAGAAACCAGATTACTGGGAGATGGAAAGATTTGGGGAATTCTTTACCTACAGAGAGTCTGTGCTTTATCACTCCTCTTCTGGGCCATCATTAAGTTGTACTGAAAAGAGGCAGCATTTGAATGATTTAGTATGGGCTGCAGCATGCACAGGGATTTGTAGTTAAGCTTCTGATACTGGAATTTCCACTGCCATGGAAAAAAGACACTGCTGTGTCCATAGATTTCAGGAGATAAGTACACAAAGCAAGCCTCATGCTTCTTTCAGTTCTAAGGCACATATCTAATGTGAGAGATGGCTGAATTGTTCCTGGTTTGGGATCCTAAATTGTGAGTTCAGTCCACAGTAATGCACAGCACAAGGGAGAAACAAAAGAGAGGGGCCCTGACCTGTGCTCCTCCCCTCTTTGTGCCGCTGAAAAAGGCAGCCTGAAAAAGAAACAAGAAATCTCAAGTCAGGAAGCTGCTTCATTTGCTGCTTAGGTAAAAGTATAGAAAACTTTTTTGCATTAAGGCTAAACTTAGTGCCATCTAGAATGCAGTGCAGGCTGGAGGAGCTGAAGAATAAGTGCAGAGAGTCTTCCAGACCCAACATTGTTCACAGTCCTACCTGTGCGACGTGGTGTAGGGAGCCTGCTTTGGCAGGGGGGTTGGACTCGATGATCTCTAGAGGTCCCTTCCAACCCCTATAATTCTGTGATTCTGTGACTTTCCTTGGGGTGTGCCTGTTTTTGAAATAATGTGTCCTTTGTGTCATAACAATACTTTTATGGATGCAGTAAATCTATAAATAGGAGCAGTAAATCTGTGAATAACATAATGGCCTCAAATCTGCAGAGACAGATTTGGCCTAAGCGTGCTGGGGGGATTCTGCAAAGTTCTGCATATAGTAAGAATGTAAGTTTTGCTATCCAAAAATTAACTTTGGACAAACACCTTCACATGTGGGAAAATGGAATCTCAAGTAAAAATATTAAAATGCACTCCTCCCTGCTACGGAGCATTCAGAACTGAATAACTTGTTCCTTTGTTGGAGGTCTTGCTCATTACAACTGTCCTGAGCTGCAGCCAGGTCTGACATCTTGCCACCAGAGAAGGCACAGACATTGGCTTTCAGTCCTGGTGGCACCTGCAGCCCAGGTCAGAGGTTGTGCAGTAATCCTTACTGGGCATCCTGTTTTCCACTGTGCTTAGTGCAGAGCTTGTACCACCACATGCACACTGTCTGTATTGGTTCCTTAGTCTAGCTGCCAAGGGCTATCAGATTTTTATTCATAATTATTATATGTCTTTGAGAGACATTATTTGAGTAAACTGACCAGGATAAACAAACACACTGTTTATCATCCCATTTGGGCCCACATCTGCTCAATCCCAAGATGTTGTAATGTATGCCTTGAATACTTGCCATCCAGCTGTTCCAGTTCCTAATGCATCTACTACAACCCTTGCAAACACATGGCTGGGATTAAAGTTGAAAACGTGAGGACAAAAAGCCTTGTGGAAAGACAAGGTTTTTGGGATGTCATGGGTTACCCTGCTCTCATTTCTCCATGATCCAGTGTGGATCATAAGCAGCAAGTGGAGGAGACTTCTTTCATCCCACTGAAGTAGTAGAGGCAGCACTGAGTCCTTCTTTTGGGTTTAGAAGGCAGGGACTCTGTCCTAAAAGAAGCCTAAAGCCACGTGGATTCTCCTTATACCTTCACTGAGCTAGATTTTGATCTGTCCCCTCTCAAGAGCTACACTATATCTGAAGGACGAGGCTATAACTGAATTTAAGCAAACAAACTGCAGGTTGCAAAGCAAACTTGAGCACTGCTATGCATCCTGATGTCTCCATATTCCTATCTGAGAGAGACAAAAGTGAAATACAATGCAGACAATCAATCTTTTCATATTTGTTGGTGCTCTTTATAAGGAAGCATGACTGATGTTTTTCTGTTACAATTGTGTGTTTACTGGAAGAGAGGTAGAGCGTGAAACCTCAGATATGTCATTTTCCTCACCTCTCATATTCATGAGGAAAGAAAGAAGGCAGGCAAAAAGAAAAATATACAACTGAAAATGCTTACTTGATCTATTTTGCCAGAATTTATAGGAGTTTCTGGGTTTTGCTTTTTCATTCCAATGTTTTGGATATACACTTCTCTGGTGGAGGATGGGGAACAGTGTTTGACTACACCGCTCATTCCAGGCCTTCAAAATTCTTGAGTCAAGAGCCTAAATTCAAGGCACTTCTTCAATCATGAGATGCTGGGAAAAAAAAGTTGCTGATATACTTTTATTTGTCTTTTGGATCTGAAAATTTCCTATTTCTCAGCAGAATTATGCTAGAGGAAAGGACTTTTTTTTCTAAGAAATGATGTTTTGGTGCAATCATAGGACTACAGCCAATTAAGCTTCTGAGAAATATATCAAATACAACTAGTACAAAACTAAAACCACTAGATTAGCCAGATTTTCTTTGTAAATTGTATTATTATTATTCACTGAAAATTTTCTGTTCTTTCACTGAACTTTGACTTTGAAAATAATAATAATGGTTCCCATTTTTAAGGACAGAATGGCCCAGTTCAGCTGTCTAGTCTGCTTAGAGAATGAGTAGGGCATCTGAAATTCTGCATCTGTGTAAGTGTGGAAAAAATCCCCATCATTTTAGCACGTAGTCATTTATTCCTGGTTGCATAATTATTTCACTAGCTGAGGAAAGCACATAATAATGCTGACAGTAACTTTTGGTCATATTGTTTGTAGAATCTCAGAATGGCTTGGATTGGAAGAGACTTTAAAGATCATCTAGTTCCAACCCCCTGCTATGTGCAGATCAGCCACCCAGCAGCTCAGGCTGACCAGGGTCCCATCCAACCTGGCCTTGAATGCCTCCAGGGCTGGGGCATCCACAGCTTCTCTGGGCAGCCTGTGCCACTACCTAATTGCCCCCTGAGTAAAGAATTTCCTTCTACCATCTAGTCTAAAGCTCCCTCCTGGTCATCCTCATGACCCTCCTCTGGGTACACTCCAGGAACTCTGCATCCTTCTTGTACTGGGGTCTCCAGGTCTGGATGCAATACTCCAGATGGGGCCTCACAGTACAGGGGGGTAATTGCCTCTGTCTGCACAGTGGCCACAGTTCTTTCCACAGACCTTGAAATCATCTACCAACACTAGTGAATCTGGAGAGACAATCTTTATTGTACAGAAGGAGTAGCCAAAGCTTAGCTAATAATTAAAAACTTCACAGTTATATCCTGAAACCTGGATGAAACCTTTGTTTTTATTAAAGCCTGAAAACATGGAGTTTACAAGATGTTACAAAGTGATCCCGGGAGCTCGGAAGTGAAAATAACAACAAATAGATATGAAGGAACACCGTGTGTGTGTACAGATGAATTTTTGAATACTCATGAATACTTGATGAGTTTTGGATGGAAAGACAAGACCTGTTACCTCTGATCACACTGCACTGGCAGTAAGAGGTTAGGAAGAAATGGAAAGCTGCACTCCATGCATATGGATACAGGCCTGTGGTGGGGCCCAGAAAGCCAATCTGCCAGTGTGGTGCTCTGTCCATTACAGTTCCTTATATAAAAATGGGACAAGGTCTCTGAATTTAATTTCGTAGGAGCAGTTCTAGGAGTTATGACTGAGAAGGTTATGACACAATGGAAAGGCTGTCTATATCTGGGCACATATGCAACCAGATTCAACAAGGTTTTTCTTTCCAAAGGAAGATGTCCGTGAGATTTCCATACAGTTTTCAAGAGAAATGGATGTTGTGTTCAAGTGCATATTTGTTTAGGTCTTTGAAAGATACAGCAAATTTGTATTGTGGCATTATTTTAAGCAGTAATTTTGCCCCAAAGGCACTCAAAACTCTGTGACGATACTAGCATTTCAAACACAAATACTACCAAATCAAAGCAAGCTTTCTGTGAGTTTATAACGAGAAAAGTCAGGGAAGTATACTAATTAAAATGGAATCTATATCTCACCCTTATGATGATAGTTAGTGAGCCAGTAGTGGATCCTGTACTGAGGGGGTCTGCATGGATATGCTGGAGCAAAGAGAAGCCTCCTATCTTAGTAGACCTCAGCCATACACTGAGCAAAGGGGGAGAGCTGCAGTTCCCTGTTGCCATCTGGCAGTGAGCAAGCAGTTTGATGGCTGCTGTTGGAGACCGAATAAAAACCTGTTGAGGAAAAACAAACAACCCCATAAAGCTCATGAGGTGGATTTCTTCAAGTTTACTAGCACACTACAAAATTGCATAAGACAAAGTGACAACATAAACAAAACCAAACAAAAACATGCTTTAGAAAGGCAGTTTCAATCATTGGGGTTGAATTTTTCCTGATCTGTATGCATGTTACAGAAAGCACTACAGAGCAACAGATGAAATATTGAGAGAACAGAATGTGAACGATGTGTCAGTCAATACACATTTCTTAATTCTGGAACCTATATTTTGGAAATCAGGAATAATTTGCTAGTTTAATTGACTCATACATTTATCCCATAGTCCTTTACTGTCATATTTCAAAAAAATTAAAAAACAACCAACCAACCAACCAAACAAAAAAACTAGAGTTTATCTCTTCAAGACTGAAAGATGCTGACGGGTATAAACCATCGACGTTGTGCCGTGAACATCTTGCAAAACCAACTCCCTCCCACTCCTCCACCCAACAGCAGTGGGGGAATCACTCTTGCTACGACCCCATACACAAGGTGCAAGCAGGTGCCAAGTGGGAAGAATATGGGCGAAGGCTTTAGTGCCAGGCTGCAGACGAGGGTAAGATCATCATAAATGCCTCCATCCGGTTTAGCATGCTGTTGCATCCTCTCCTCCTCTCCCTATCAGCATCCAAAGTGGGAGAAACCTGAGACTCCTTCCCTCGTGACCCTTCACAGGGATGCTTTTCAATGAGCTGAAAGAAGAAATTGAGCTTACACACAGTTACAGTCTTCTTGTTTATATACAGAACCATTTTTTCCCCGGCATCTTTTGTGGTTTTGGTTTTGAAAAGGCTGAGATTTTCAAGGCAGAGACTTGTCCTCACTTCTGTATACATATAGTGCCTAGCACAGCCAGGGTGCTATTCTGAGAAGAGATTCTGTATCCTTCCCAAACAGATTTAATAACAAAAATGTCAACCCTTCCTTTCTGCATTATCCTATGTCAAAAGAATAAGCAGTCGTTTGGCCAAGAGAAGAATTTCTTCCTCCTCTGAGCCAGCAGAATTCAGTGCTCCAAAAGGGCAGAGACACCCAGACTGTTGTTGAATTTAAAGAAGGGGGGTTGAATAGTCTTGATCAGGCTGTGCCTGTGCCTGGTGCAGCTGTATGGGAACAAAAGGGGAAACTGAGAATAACAGAAACCCTTAGAACATAACACAGACTACTTAGCCCCTTAAGGGAACATGCTAAGTAGTGGGAACACTCTCTTGATACGAATATTCTTGGACTATAAGAAAAATAGGAAGAGGAGGAATTGAGTTAATCCTAGAGTAAAAGAAAGAAAGAAACAGTTATTGTAAATAAATGAAAAGATAATATGGCAGACTCCCTGGAGGGACAAAAAAAGAGCTTTCAGATTCACAATAGATGACAGAGATTTACAAAATACATTACTAGCCTACCTATCCCAGGGCTTTGTAAACCACAGAGCATCTGAGGATTTAGGAGATCTGGAAAAGGAAATAAATAAATAAATAAATAAATAAATAAAAAGAGAAACTATTTCAGGTTTTTCTCTTGCGTATAAAATTTGGGGGGAGTATTTGTTTTTGATAGAGATGACGAAAGTGAACCTTGCATGTCTGGAACATCCCTCCTTCTCAGTTTGAAAACAAAAGTGTAGCCAAAACAAATGTCCCTCAGTGGGACTTCCACCCTAAGATCTCAGATCTCTTTTGAAAATAGAAATGCTAAAGTATTCATATCTCTGAACTTCTGTTTGAAAGAACTCTTCCCTTTATTGTGACATGAAGGTTATTCCTAAAGTGTTGTGATAACCATTGTAAGAATTCTTTCACTGCCTTCTTCTTACATGTTGTGCAAGCTGTAGGCGATACTACGAAGTTTGTTCTAAGAGTTCTCCTGAAGTTCACTCTAAATAGAGGCTCCATGACAGTTTAAAACAGTGTAATAATCTGCATTAATAGGTAAACTTTCTTTTTAAAATGTGTTATATGCATGTCATAGTCAAATGGAATGAGGGTAAAACTGAGAGTATCTCAGATTTCTTTTCTTTTTACATCAACACAGACCTATAACACAGGTCCATCACAAGGGAGTGTAAGGAGGATGGCTCTGATTTTGTACGTGCAACCACAGGAGGTGGTCTCACTCTTAGAAGTAGCACTGCTAACAAACACAATGTTTCTTTGTTGTCCTCTGCCTCCAAACTCTACCCTGTCCCCTGGAGAAAGTGAATTGTTACAGGGAAGAGAGTGACATTCTGTGAAGACTTATTCAGCAGTAATTACAAAACACTCCAAAATCCCAAGATGAGAATTGTGATAAAGCTGAATTCAGTGTCCGCTGTAGCCCAAAAGTCTGTTTCCAATTTGTAGGGCATTATAGCAGGCGCATAGACACTGCAAAATTACTACTGAACTTTACAGAATAAGTGACTGTTGCAACAGATAAATCAGGACACACACAGTGCTAGAATGAATTATCTTTCCATGTGCTTTTGTTCTGCATTACTCCAAAGACAGATTCTTGTTATCCTCATCTACGTTATAGGCTCTTCAATTTTCAGCATGAAGACTTCAACAATTCACAACAAGTCAGAAACAATCGATTGAGCTACCATCTCTGTGAGAATGGGGCAAGTGGCAAAGACTGTTTTTCAGTGCTGAGTTGGACATAACATATATAACATCTGACAGCATCTCCAATCAAATCTCTACAGTACAGGGAGAAAATACTCCCCCAGTGTCAGGCTCTGGAAGCTGAGGGCAATTTTCAATTAACTTTCCTCATTTCTCAAGTAGATGCTGCCTCAGTTTTGAAGGACTCCAAAAGCTCAGGGATAAATGAAAAATTATTGTGTTTCATCCAATACTCTTCTCTCTCAGGTAGAGCACAGAGAGACAGTTTGACAGCTTTGTTCTTTGGTAGACAGACAGACAGACGTGCTACATTACCTAATCCTATAGGCACTCTCCATTCATTTGCTATTGAACACACACAAAGGGTAAGGTCATAGTGAACAAAAGCAGATTTCATGCACCTCTCTGTGCACTGCCCTGAGGAGCTACAGCTAAGAAAGCTGAAGGCTTTAAAGAACATGTCGGTATGAGTGAGTCCTCTCAATATGAAGTTAAGTCCAGCTTCTTTTTTCAAGCAGATACAAACTTCTCCAGCTCAGACTATGTGCTCTTTCCACCAAACAGCAAATTGCTCAGGGCAGTGACTATATGTGATACACCCTCATGGCTGAATCTGACATTTGGTGGTCCTGTTTCTTGTTTAATCCACTACAGCAATGTAGTTTAACCATTTCATTTACTTGTACATATATTTGGTTTCTTCATTTGCACTTACTTGAAAGCTGTGAGAAAAGCTGTGAGAAAAACTGGGAGAAAAGGAGGTTATCAGGAGTACTCAGCATGGGTTCACCAAGGGGAGGTCATGTTCGACCAACCTGGTGGCCTTTTATGAAGATGTCACTAGCTGGGTGGATGGGGGGAGAGCAGTAGATGTAGTCTACCTTGATTTCAGTAAGGCTTTTGATACGGTCCCCCATGACATCCTTATAACAAAGCTGAGGAAGTGTGGGATAGATGAGTGGACGGTGAAGTGGGTTGAGAATTGGCTGACTGGCAGAGTGCAGAGGGTTGTCATTGGCAGTGTGGTGTCTGGCTGGAGGCCTGTGACTAGCAGGGTCCCCCAGGGGTCTGTGCTGGGTCCAGTCTTGTTCAACATCTTCATCAACGACCTTGATGAGGGGATAGTGACCACCCTCAGCAAGTTTGCCGATGATATGAAGTTGGGAGGATTGGCTGACATGCCTGAAGGCTGTGCTGCCTTTCAGTGAGGGTGACGGAGCACTGGAACAGGCTTCCCAGGAAGGTGGTGGAGTCTCCTTCTCCGGAGATATTCAAAACCCGTCTGGACGCCTACCTGTGCAACATGGTGTAAGGAACCTGCTTTGGCAGGGCGGTTGGACTTGATGATCTCTAGCGGTGCCTTCCAACCCCTACAATTCTGTGATTCTGTGTGATTCTGTGCAAAACTTAAGACTTGATCTTTAAGAGGCTTCAATATAATCATGAAACAGGAAATTCCAGATTCAGAGGTAATTCAGTTTGGAAGGGAGCTCTAGGGATCGTCTGATCCAACCTTCTGCTCAAATCAAGGCTGACGTCTAAGTTAGATCAGATTGCTCAGGGATTCATTCAGTTGAATTTTGAGCTTCTCTAAGAAATGTAAATTCCTTAACCTATCTGCATCCATACCACAGTGCTGACTAACTTCATGGTGGTGGTTGTTTTGTTGTTGTTTCTTTTTCCTTTTATCTACTTGGAATTTCCCATGTTCCCACCCGTGGTCATTACTTCTCATCCTTTCCTTGGTCACCTCCGAGCAAAGTTGGACCTTGTATCCTTCAAGTGCTTTCATTGGACAGTTAAAGACAGCAGCAAGGTCTCCTGTAAGTTTTGTCTTCTTAGGGTTGAAGTTTTCTCAGATTCTCTTTGTTTATCATATAGCCCAAATAAATTATCTTCATGACCTTTCCCTTAACTCATCTCAGTTTGTTCATACTGTTCCTGTATTCAAGGCCAAAAACGAGACTCATTGCTCTACACATGGAATCACAAGTACCATTTGAGAAGCACAACCACTTTCCTAAATCTGCAGCTATCTTCTTGTTATTGCCGCCTAGTATGTTCTTAGCCTTTATTTCCCACGTGCATACTGCTGATGCATGCTCAGAACTGGCTGTCTACCAAGACTCTCAAGTCCTTTATTGCAAAGCTGCTCCCTGACCTGCTCAGTCCTCAGCTTTTTTTCTCCAGCTCAAATGCCCTCAAGCTATCTCATGTTTTGTCATATTTTTCAAGCATCTGTACATTCATTTCAGTTGTTTTTCATTTTGCATTTGATTTTAAGCTCCCCGGAGAAGGGTCAGTGTTCAGTCTGGCTGTAGCATAATCCTGGTTCCAGTGCTTTCAAGCATTTCTGTTCTACAAAATAATGATAATATGCTAATGTCTGCAGAATCTAGAAGCAAGGAAAAGAAAAATTAACAGGAGAAAAGACAATACTTGAAACATCCTCGTTAATAATACATTATCATTATTGCTTAAATGGCCATCTATTATGATAGAAACCCTATCATCTTAATGAGGAACCCAGAAGTGTAAGGAACAAGTTCATAGAAAAAATATATCCTGGTCTTTGGGAACTAAAAAAGATACATACCAAGGAAAACTGTTTCAGATGTGGATTTCACTGACTCTTGCAGTGATTTAGCTTCAACATTTCCAGATCTATTGCCTTTACTGTACTTCAAATACTCAACCAAGACATAGTTCACGGAATCATAGAATCACAAAATCATCTGAATTAGAAGGGATTAGAAAGGTCACTCAGTCCAACCCCCATGCAATGAACAGGGACACCTATGGGTAGATCAGGTTGGTCAGAGCCCCTCCAGCTTGACCTTGAGTGTCTACAGGAACAGGGCATCCACCACATTTCTGGACAACCTGTGCCAGTGCTACATCACCCTTATTGTAAAAAACTTTTTCTTATATCCAACATAAATCTCCCCTCTTTTAGCCTGAAACCATTTCCCTTTGTCCTATCACAACAGACCCTGCTAAATAGTCTGTCCTTTGTTATAGCCTCTTTTAGATACTGAAAGGTCACTATCAAGTCTCCTCAGAACCTACTTCAATATATTAAGTAAAATACAAATGTGTTGAATTCACTTGGATGTCCAACCTTTCTCTTCCTTATCTACAAGCTGCTTAAGACCATCAGCACTAATCTGAGGGGCTTTGCCCTGGCCTTTCTGCCTGACACAAACTTTTAAGACCCAACCCTTCTTTTGCAGTTCATAAATTAATTGCATGTTTTGAAATATCATTTTCAAATCATCAGATTTCAGAACCCCGCTGGCTACAAAGTCTGGCTTACCATACATCTCCATTCATATTCACAAGCTTACACTGGTAAGTTAGGGTATACAGCAGGTCTGCATAATTATAATGCAGTCTGATGCAGAGGCACAGTAGTGTTACTGTATTTTTATGGAATATCAAATAATTCATTTCACTGTTAAGAAAAGAAGACACAAGAACAGCATATTGCTCAAAGCATCTTAGTGAAAGTGTGTTCATTTTTCTGAATAGCTTCTAACAGAATCAAAATCTCCTTAGTAGTACTAAAACTGCTTGTAAGTAGGATTTTTTTTCCTCCTTTGAACACCTTTTCATAAAATTTTGTTTTCATATTAGGAAGATTTCATTTTTTGCTATCTAATTTATGGGTATGGGTTGAAGTAAAATGATACAGAACCTGATCAGCTGACAGCAAAATTGAAGGTTTTGACTGTGAATCTCACAATATATTGGAAATAAATAGCCCTCTGTCAACATCATCACGTCAGCAAATGATTTGCTACGTTTTTCATCTTTATTGATACATTTCACTGAGGTTACAATGTTATATTGACCTTATCCTTGCTGTAGTCATCCATTGCTACCCCTCAGATATTTAAGGACATTAAATCATTAGAGTTATTGCAGCAGACCCTTCTCTTCAGAGGATTTATTATTTTATACTAGAGGAATGTGATTTTAATGACCTGCATTTTAAATTATTTCTCACTAGTAGGTACTTTTGACCATATGTTAATAAAAATGAGGCAAAGGCCTACCCCTGTGTCCCAGGAGGAGAGCAATAACCTCTCAAAGGAATCACAGCTAACTACTTATAACATAGTATTACTGTTTGCATTAACTTAAGTTGTGGCAATATGCCAAATAAATTGCAGTTGATATCTTATTCAGTTGACTGAAGTCTAGTATGCATTATTTCATCTCCTTGGGGCTGGTTTTTGTTTTATTTTGTTTGGAGCCCTGTATTGATACTTAGAAATACAAAAAGTTGTCTTGTTTTAATAAGTCCCGACAGGAGGTAACTTTGAATTGCCTTTTCTACCACTGAGTCATCTTTTGGACTCATGTGAAGACCCCCAAATACCTTCCTTTTTCTGCCAACAGCCAGCACTGCATTTGCCCAAGGGTTGTTCTAACATCCTGCAGCCTCCAGGCCTGTGTTGTCACAGCTGCACTTATTACAATAGGAAGTTTGTCATTAAGTTAGCAATGTAAAACAGAAAAGAATTTATTCAACTACAGAGTTATAAATGCTCTGGAGTATCAAGCTCCTTCAGTTGGCTCTTTATAGAACTTTATATACATAGAAGAAACATTCACACTATCTATCCGTGAGTATCAGCACATAGATATTGATCACTAGATCTGTTTCTCAGAGAGCACTGAAACCAAAGTTCATTCAGGACCGTAGACCTGACCATATCCTTCATAACACTGAAGACTGGAGCATCCAAAGCTATGAAGATTTAACTACTGAGTTAACATTTTTCAAGTCTTGCAATAGCATGGTGCATTTGACTCCCAATTCGCTTTGTGAAACTCCTTTGTATATTCAATATTTGGGTCCTAGGGGTAAGAGAGGAAAGAATATGTCATAGTTGCAACAGGCTCTGTAGATCCAGAACAAAACAATACATAGTACTGTCATACTACTGCAATCATCATCTTCTACCAAATTCTGGAACTACACAGCTGTTCGGAGGAACAAATCTGTGTGCATCTTTGACCTTAGTTATTGTCACTCTGGGATCCATAATAGTTTCTGTTCATTAGTAGTTTCCACTTATTAGAGCCTAACCCCCATATCCCTGAACAGACCTCCAGTTCCTGCTGAGTGCAGCAGTCAGGCTGCTGGAGGCTGGGATGGGGTGAGGAGGCAGGAGCATGTGCCTAGGACTCAGCACTTGTAAGGGTTAAAGGAAGCAGGGAAGTAAAGAAAAGGCATGAACTATTGAGAAGAGTCTGTTTGTTTTTAATACACCAGAGGAATCACTGAAGCACAGAACAGCCATGTGAAAAATATAAAGTTAGCTTGCTGTCATGGTTTTGTGCTGTCAATATTCTACATCATGACATCATGTGCGGTATGAACTGTTTTGGTGGTATAAGAAAGTGTAACAGAGGGTATGTGGAAGTGTAACAGAGGGTATGTGGAAGTGTAACAGAGGGTATGTGGAAGTGTAACAGAGGGTATGTGGAAGTGTAACAGAGGGTATGTGGAAGTGTAACAAAGGGTATGTGGAAGTGTAACAGAGGGTATGTGGAAGTGTAACAGAGGGTATGCGGAAGTGTGGAAGGTTCATGCTCCAGATCTGTGGAATGGCAGCATCCCGAGTACTCAGCCCTTGGAGGAAACTACATATCCCAGGGGACAACGCGGCCAGAGATGAATCACCAGAGGAGGAGGACACACATATAATCTCGCTCCCAGGCTGGAACGTCCCTCTTTTCGCCCTGTCTTTCGCTTTGGAGCGCTCCATCCCTGCCGTCTCGCTCTATCAGCAACGTTCCAGCCTGTCGCCTAGAGATTGCAGTAGGCCCCCGGTTCTCCGGGACTCTTTTTCTCTCTTTCTTTTTCTCTGCCTTGTTTGATATAGTAGTTGTAGTTATATTGTATCATATTGTGTCTCGTATTTAGTAAAATAATTTCTTTCCTTAGATTGCTGCCGTTGTTTTTGTTCATTTCTCCCCTTCTAGGGGCAGCAGCCTCTATCACGGATAAATCTAGATAACCCGATTACATTATCTTGGTGGAGGATGCGGGCAATCTGATTCGATTAGATCTGCTGCTTTTTTAGCTTCCAGAACAACTCTCTTTTTGCTCTCTAAAAGCTTTGTTACAGGAGTGTTATTTTTTCATAGCTGCTCACTGAGAGCGTGACCTTGAAATTCCAGACGAACTGTCAACAGTCTGAGCTAGCTGCTCACTCTGAGCATTACTATCTTGCTTTTGTAAAGAAAACAAAGAGATTTCTTGCTCTCTCAGAGCACAGCTAGTTAGCTCTGACTTTCACAGGGCCTGCTAGCTACTATCAGCTATGAACCCACTCTTCATTCCAGTCGCTCTGTTTAGGGGATTGAAAGCAATCATGATCCTCTCAACATATTGTCCATACGTGCTTTCTTTTTGCGGAATTCTGTATCTATATAACCTAATAAGAACCGTGATGGAGACACCTGCCTGGTACTTATATGCAGTGTGGTATAATTTAATTGTCGGCACATACATTCCAGATGGAATAGCTAATTTAACAGACACCACGATGTTCAATCCAGTGTACAGGCTGTACTCTCAGATTGTCGTACGCTTTTCAACAGCCGAGGTAATATTAATTCTTGGTCTCATACTCATGTTCATGTTATCAATATCAGTGAATGTATATGTATTCCTATACATTCGTTCTATGCAGAAGTCTCCTCCAAAACCAGAGAATGCTGACTGGCAGGGAATATGGAAAGGTTTAGGAAAGATCTTAGAAGCGTGGGGACCCGCAGTGTCGTGGGATTTCACTATTGAACACCTGAGGGACCCTGAGAAATTAAGTGAGTACTTGGGTCAGAAATCTAAGGAGGTAAACATTATTTGGGGTTTGGCTTACGCATACCGTGCTCTGTATAATACTATTCTGGAGAGAGAGAGTTTCCGATCTGAGATTCAGACCAACAAAGATAATATCCAGGTCGACTCTAATCAGTCACGGGAGGCATCAGTAGCAATATCAGTTGCCCCTGTGGAAGGCAAGAAATGGAGACGGGTGTCCACGCGTCTAGAACGAAGAGAAGGAGGAGCAGAAGAAGAGGAAGCAGAAGAAGGTACCTCGTCTGGATCGGCACCGAGAAAGGCAAAAAGAAAGACTAAGAGGCGTGAAGAAGAGGCTGATGAGGAGGAAATTGTTTATCGTCGACCTCTAAAGCTGACTGAGATCCAAGGCTCAAGAAAGGAGTTCATACGGCGTCAAAACGAAGGTATCCTTGCCTGGTTGCTTCGCTGCTGGGACAACGGGGCCCACAGCCTGTCACTAGATGGTAATGAGGCACGCCAGCTAGGAAACATTTCCGGAGACACAGCTATCGACAGAGAGATTAGCAGATGTTCAGATGAAGATGCCACCCTCTGGGAGCGACTCTTAGCAGCTGTGAAAGTAAGGCACCCCTACAAGGCAGCTTTGAAGCTTAACGTTATTAAATGGGATACAATCCAAAGTGGTATCCAGTACCTGAGGGAAATGGCCATGGTGGAACTGTTGTACAACCCTGCGAATTTAAACGAACGTGATCCTGAGAATGTGAAGACCGATCCTGACATATGGCAGAAACTTACAAGTACAGCACCAGAGAAATACGCGTCATCACTGGCAACAACGTGTAAAGAATATGTGGACCACAACAGAAGGCCCGAAGTTAGTGAACTGATTAGGACACTTCAATACTTCGAACATCAGTTGTCCCCACTGTACACCGCCACTATTTCTGCCATCTCACAAGTAAAAGACCGGCTGGATGAGATGCACGAGAAACTATTTCCATTGACCAATCGTGACAAACCCATACAGGTATCAGCAGTGTCCAATGAAGATCAGAACGATCAAGGAAGTCTACTAAAGGAACTGATCAAACTAATTAAAGGTGATGAACACTACTCCTCACCTGTAAGATCAGAAGTCTCGGCAATTAGACGCACACGCTTCCCAGCTCGAGCAAGGAATAACAGTACAATTCCACCACGTGTTTCCATGTGGCGCTACCTACGTGACTGTGGAGAGGACATGAGGAAGTGGCATAACCAGCCTACTTCTGTACTGCGAGCACGGGTGAGAGAACTACAGAATAGACCAACCACCAGTAGAGCTGCTCCGGTTATCACAGGTAACCAATAGAGGGGCCCTACCCTCAGTCAGGGGAGGGACAGGGATAATAGAATTTATTGGACTGTGTGGATTCGATGGCCTGACACATCGGAACCACAGGAATATAAGGCACTGGTGGATACTGGCGCACAGTGCACTCTAATGCCCTCCAGTCATGAAGGGACAGAACCAATCCATATTTCTGGAGTGACTGGGGGCTCTCAAGAGTTGACTGTGTTAGAAGCCGAAATAAGTCTCACTGGTAAAGACTGGCAGAAACATCCTATTGTGACTGGTCCAGGGGCTCCATGTATACTGGGTATTGATTACCTCAAAAGGGGGCATTTCAAGGATCCTAAGGGCTATCGATGGGCCTTTGGAATAGCTGCTGTAGATACAGACAATATTAAGCAGCTGTCTGTTTTGCCTGGCCTGTCAGAGGACCCGTCTGTTGTGGGGCTGCTACGAGTGAAAGAACAGCAAGTACCAATTGCTATAAAGACAGTACATAGACGGCAGTACCGCACTAACAGGGATTCCTTGCTCCCCATTCACGATTTGATTCGTCAGCTGGAGAATCAGGGAGTGATCAGTAGAACTCATTCCCCTTTTAACAGCCCCATATGGCCAGTGCGTAAAGCCAGTGGAGAATGGAGGCTAACTGTAGACTACCGTGGCCTGAATGAGGTAACACCTCCACTGAGTGCTGCTGTGCCAGACATGTTGGAACTCCAATACGAGCTGGAGTCAAAAGCAGCCAAATGGTATGCCACCATTGACATTGCTAATGCCTTCTTCTCCATTCCTTTGGCTGCAGAATGTAGGCCACAGTTTGCCTTCACCTGGAGGGGTATTCAGTATACTTGGAACCGTTTGCCCCAGGGGTGGAAACACAGTCCAACCATTTGCCATGGACTGGTCCAAACTGTGCTGGAACAAGGTGGTGCTCCCGAACACCTGCAGTATATTGATGACATTATTGTGTGGGGCAATACAGCAGAGGAAGTTTTTACAAAAGGAAAGCAAATAATTCACATTCTTCTACAAGCCGGCTTTGCTATTAAGCGAAGCAAAGTAAAAGGGCCTGCCCAGGAAATTCAGTTCCTAGGTATCAAGTGGCAGGATGGACGTCGTCACATCCCAGTAGATGTGATCGACAAAATCACTGCCATGTCTCCACCAACTAACAAGAAAGAGACACAGTCTTTCCTGGGTGTGGTGGGCTTTTGGAGGATGCACGTTCCAAACTACAGCCTCATTGTAAGCCCCCTTTATCACGTAACGCGGAAAAAGAACAATTTCACATGGGGCCCTGAACAACAGCAGGCTTTTGAGCAGATAAAACAAGAGATAGCCCGTGCCGTGGCCTTGGGGCCAGTACGGACGGGACAGGATGTAAAGAACATCCTCTACACTGCTGCTGGAGAGAAAGGTCCCACTTGGAGTTTGTGGCAAAGAGCCTCAGGAGAGACCCGAGGCCGACCCCTGGGATTTTGGAGTCGAGCGTATAAGGGGTCTGAAGAGTGCTACACTCCAACTGAGAAGGAGATCTTAGCCGCATATGAGGGGGTTCGGGCTGCTTCCGAAGTAGTTGGAACTGAAACACAACTCCTCCTGGCACCTCGACTGCCAGTGCTGAACTGGATGTTCAAAGGGGAGGTTCCTTCCACCCATCATGCTACCGATGTCACCTGGAGCAAGTGGATTACCTTGATTACACATCGAGCAAGAATGGGGAACCTCAATCGTCCAGGAATTTTAGAGGTAATCATGGACTGGCCTGAAGGTAAAAGGTTTGGAACATCACCAGCAGAAGAGGTGTCACGCGCCAAAGAGGCCCCACCATACAATGAACTTCCGGAAAACGAAAAGAATTTTGCCCTGTTCACTGATGGATCGTGCCGCCTTGTTGGGAAACATCGCAGATGGAAGGCTGCTGTGTGGAGCCCTACACGACAAGTTGCAGAGGCCACAGAAGGAAGAGGAGAATCGAGCCAATTCGCAGAGGTAAAGGCTGTCCAGCTGGCCCTAGACATTGCTGAGCGGGAGAGATGGCCAGTGCTTTACCTCTATACTGACTCATGGATGGTGGCCAATGCCTTATGGGGATGGCTGCAGCAATGGGAACGAAACAACTGGCAGCGGAAGGGTAAACCTGTTTGGGCCGCTGAACTATGGAAGGACATCGCTGCCCGAACAAAGAATATGGCCCTAAAGGTGCGTCATGTAGATGCCCACGTGCCCAAGAGTCGAGCAACAGAGGAACAACAAAATAACCACCAAGTAGATCAAGCAGCCAGAATTGAGGTGGCTCAAATTGACTTGGACTGGCAGAATAAGGGCGAACTATTTCTAGCTCGATGGGCCCATGAGACCTCGGGCCATCAAGGAAGAGACGCAACATATAAGTGGGCCAGAGACCGAGGGGTGGACTTAACTATGGACACTATTGCGCAAATTATTCATGATTGTGAAACGTGTGCTATAATCAAACAAGCCAAGAGGATGAAACCTCTCTGGGAGGAAGGGCGATGGCAGAAGTATAAATATGGGGAGGCGTGGCAGGTTGATTATATCACCTTGCCACGATCTCGCAGTGGTAAATGCTATGTGCTTACCATGGTAGAGGCAACCACTGGGTGGCTTGAAACATATCCAGTACCCCATGCCACCGCTCGAAACACCATATTGGGTCTTGAGAAACAAGTCCTGTGGCGGCATGGCACCCCAGAAAGAATTGAATCTGATAATGGGACACATTTCAAAAATTCACTTATAAATACTTGGGCTAAAGAGCACGGCATTGAATGGATTTATCATATTCCCTACCATGCACCAGCCTCTGGTAAAATTGAACGATATAATGGGTTATTAAAAACGATGTTGAAAGCAATGGGTGGTGGAACATTTAAGCAATGGGAGAAGCACCTGGCAGAAGCCACTTGGTTGGTCAATACTAGAGGATCTGTCAATCGCGATGGTCCTAGCCGATCTAGTCCCCTACACACCATAGAAGGAGATAAAGTCCCTGTTGTGCATGTGAAGAGCATGTTGGGAAAAGCTGTTTGGGTCCTTCCAGCCTCTGGAAATGGCAAACCTGTCCGTGGAACTGTTTTTGCCCAGGGACCTGGGTGCACCTGGTGGGTGATGCAGAAGGATGGGGATGTTCAGTGTGTACCACAGGGCAAATTGATGCTGGGGGAGTGCAGTCAGTAATTCCATGTATCTGTGTAACCATGATGTAATAATGTAGAATAAGGGGTGGAATGTCATGGTTTTGTGCTGTCAATATTCTACATCATGACATCATGTGCGGTATGAACTGTTTTGGTGGTATAAGAAAGTGTAACAGAGGGTATGTGGAAGTGTAACAGAGGGTATGTGGAAGTGTAACAGAGGGTATGTGGAAGTGTAACAGAGGGTATGTGGAAGTGTAACAGAGGGTATGTGGAAGTGTAACAAAGGGTATGTGGAAGTGTAACAGAGGGTATGTGGAAGTGTAACAGAGGGTATGCGGAAGTGTGGAAGGTTCATGCTCCAGATCTGTGGAATGGCAGCATCCCGAGTACTCAGCCCTTGGAGGAAACTACATATCCCAGGGGACAACGCGGCCAGAGATGAATCACCAGAGGAGGAGGACACACATATAATCTCGCTCCCAGGCTGGAACGTCCCTCTTTTCGCCCTGTCTTTCGCTTTGGAGCGCTCCATCCCTGCCGTCTCGCTCTATCAGCAACGTTCCAGCCTGTCGCCTAGAGATTGCAGTAGGCCCCCGGTTCTCCGGGACTCTTTTTCTCTCTTTCTTTTTCTCTGCCTTGTTTGATATAGTAGTTGTAGTTATATTGTATCATATTGTGTCTCGTATTTAGTAAAATAATTTCTTTCCTTAGATTGCTGCCGTTGTTTTTGTTCATTTCTCCCCTTCTAGGGGCAGCAGCCTCTATCACGGATAAATCTAGATAACCCGATTACACTTGCAGAGCTGACCTTGGCAGCAAACAGCAGCTGCCTGAGAGAAGATACCATTTTTGTATTCAATTTTTGTGAGATTGAAAACAAAAACAAAACAATGTTAGAAGAAAGCTGACTTTTTCTTCTCCATTTGCAAGGATTTGAAAGAGAGCCCTCTTGAAATAAGTGTGTAAACACATATACCTATTGGCTTCAGATATCTTCATGCATTTTTGCAGTGTAATTCATTATCCTGATCCATGTTCAGTGTTATCAAGACAATGATTCCAATCTAGAGATACCTTACACAATATTATTTAGATTGAATTGCTTCTGGAAAAATAAAGAACCCACCTCAGGTATTAGAACTTGACTTGGACACATTCTGAAAACAAGAAAAACTGTTTTAAAATAACAAAAGCAGCCTATGTAGTTAAGCAGCCTACATAATTAAGATATCTCCACTTAGCAGCCTTCTTCTTCAAAAACTTATATGACTAGTCTCCCAGATTGTTTGGGAGATTTATAAGTCACATCCTCTTCTGCTCTGAGCATCAGAAACTTAATGTGAAAGAGATGCAACAAGTGGAGGGACTTCTTCTGGCAAGATCTGATATAAAGTGCCTCTTCATTTTAAACTATCACTTGCAAAATTAGCAGAAAAAAGTTATGCAGAAATGCAGGTAGGTGTGCTCTGTGCCTGCAAGAAATGCTCCTGTTTGTCCTCTGACTTCAGCACCTGACCCAGGTTATAAGAACTGCACTTTTAACACAGCAGATTAATAACAGCCTGTCTGGCTCCATTCCAGGTTATACCTTAAGGAAAGAGAGTGTGAGTAAAGATTTTGGGGCTGGACAGAGCTTTGAGAAGATTGTCCATGCATTGACAGGATCACTGTTGTGGTGGGGGCTCTCTGTTGAGCAGAGACCATGGATCTATCCTCTTGCCCCTGAGCAGTGCCCTCCACCCCTCAGCCTCCATGACTCTGGCTGCAGCAGCTGATTATAGTGCAAATCAGCCAGTCAGTGAGTGGCATGGCAATGGGTCCCGTGCTGGGCTGCATGCACTGGAGCATGGTGTCCCTGTCCAGCCCCAGCTGGCACAGGCAGCACAAGAACAAGCTCTCTGACTATCTAACATGCCACTAGTGGAACCCATGGATGACAGACAGCTTCTGATATGGGGAAGGTAGCACCGGGTCAAGGATGTGATGTTGTCCCTTGTACACTGTTGCCCACTCCTATGGCAGGAGGCCACCCAGCATTTTTTGTTATTAAGCAGCCATGCAAGTTTAGTTTTATAACTACTAAATGTGGGCTTGTGTCATTTTTATGAATAATTTAATAAGTTAAAGTGCTCACTTTGGAAGAAATATCCAGAGTACTTACATGGTGCTGACAAATTTTGTACTTTCTGACATGTACAAGGTGAAAATCTACTTATACCTACTATGTTTCATATCATGATAACTTCTGAAAATGAAACTTGAATTATGATAAGCTCAAGTTATGGCAAAGAATTTCACACATTTGGTTAAACTAAGTCCTGGAAATGACAAGAAATATGCAGCCCTGCTTTTCATTTTGATAAACAAATTTGAGAATAATTTTTAAGATTTCCAAATGCACACATTTTTTTTTTTTTCTTTGTATAATTGCAACTCCGTTTTCATTCAGCATAGATGTATTATCTGCACATTTTCAAATGGAATGTATTGAGTTCTAAACAGATACTGGACTCAAAGAAATTATAGAATTATAGAATTATCCAGGTTGGAAAAGACCTCGAAGATCATCAAGTCCAACCACAGCCTAACCATAGCAGCCTAACTCTAACAACCCTCTGCTAAATCATATCTCTGAGCACCACATTCAAACGGCTCTTAAACACATCCAGGGACAGCGATTCAACCACCTCCCTGGGGAGCCTATTCCAGTGTTTAACTACCCTTTCTGTAAAGAAGTGTTTCCTAATATCCAACCTAAACTTACCTTGGCACATCTTGAGGCCATTTCCCCTCATCCTGTCACCTGCCACCAGTGAGAAGAGACCTGCCCCACTTTCACTGTAAGCACCTTTCAGATACTGGAAGAGAGCAATAAGGTCTCCCCTCAGCCTCCTTTTCCCCAGACACAACAGCCCCAGCTCCCTCAGCCTCTCCTCATAGGGCTGATTTTCCAAGCCCTCACAAGCCTCATTGCCCTTCTCTGGACCTGCTCCAAAACCTCCATGTCCTTTTCATACTGAGGTGCCAAAAACTGAACACAGTACTCGAGGTGAGGCCTCACCAATGCTGAGTACAGGGGCAGGATGACTTCCCTTAATCACACTTTCTTAACAGACTTTTATAAAGCCACTCTTACCACAGAAAAAAAATATCCCTTAATTTATAATCCTGTCTTATTTGTGTCATTTCTTTTTGGCAGTATGTACATTTGCAAACAACTATTTTCAAGGATGAGGTATAAAGAAACATAATATTTCATTAGAAATCTCTGATGAAATCTTCAGGAGCTCACTAAGAATTGCAACCACTGTTATTGAACCAGGCATTGATGCATTAGTTTCAAAAAATGAAGTCAAATATCCCACTAGTTTCATTTTTGTCACCGTCTTCTTTCTGTCTTAATTTAAAAATTTGTATAAAATAATAGGTTTTGTTATTGATATACATTAACTATATTCTGTATTTTAGATTCAGCTCAAGACAATTCCTTCTCAATCAATCTGTATCATGCAAGACAAAATGTTGGTCACCCATGCCTTATGCCATATTATTTAAACAAATTCTTCTGTTTAAAATGTTTCTGGAAAAATAAATGTCCCATCACAGGTATGAAAACATCATTTGGACACATTCTGCAAACAGGAGAAAAAATGTTTTAAATAGAAAAAAAAAGCCTCTATAACTGAGATAGAGCTGCGTTCCTTCAGCTCAAAAATAAGTAAATAAATAAATAAAATAAAGAATTAGCAAATTGATCTGTAATAAAGGTAGATTAAAAACAAAAATGGTAAAAAATGTTGTTCTTATATAATACCTTATGGTATATAACATGTATCAGTTATGTTCAAAACTCTATGAAAGACAGCAATTATCTGTCTCATTCGGCAATAGGAAATAGGAAGACAGATATCATACATCTCTTAAATATTTAGTCCCAGTAGAAAAATAAAGGAATAGACCATATGCAAAATTCATATCTGGTCTAGTATCTGTATGTCAGATACTCACAACAGCAAATTTGGGGGTTAAATTATATTTATTTGTAACACCCTTTGCCAAAACATGACTGCATTTCCTAGTTATTCCTCTTTCAGCACAAGACAGACATTCATCTTTATCACCTCAGATACGGTAAGAATTGAATCTGGCACAGCAGAAGCCAGTGGCTCCTGAATACCATGTGTGATCTGCTTTGAACAGGCAGGAGCAGTTGATACTGAATTCTAGCAGACCTAGATAAGGTCAGAACAGAAGCTTGTGCACAACAGTGGTATATTTAGTTTCTGCATAAAAAGCTTTGCAGGCCCTTCCAAATGTTCTTATTTTACTGTAGCACTGTAGTAAGGGTTGTTTCAAGGAACCCATATCCTTAATTTAACCGCAAAACAGAAACAGAATGGACACTGAGTTTGCCTGAAGTAAGGGAAACACGCCAAAGGGATAAGGATTTCGTTATGTATTGAATTACTGAGAACCTAACAGCAAGTGTGCTAAATAAAACTATTCAATATTTATCTAGGATTTTCACACCAGACTTGAAAAAAGGTGCAAACACTGCAGTTCCCCTGGCATCTAGTACAGTTCATGCAGCCTTTCACAATTGACAACAGCTGGGTTTGTATAGGTAGCAGGCAGCAAAAGATGTTATCTCACAAAGAGATGCCCACTTACAAATTATCAGAGGTTGTGAATTTCTTTCTTATCATAAATTCTAAGTGGATGATACATTTGTTATCACTAAAGTTATTTGTGTTATCATGGCTCCAAGAGAATAAAAATCCCCTGACACTGAGAGCATGGGAAAGATTGAAAATAACTCTCTGCACAAATGAATCACAAAAGTGGAATCTGAGATGTTTTTGGGGATAGGTCACTTCATATTTGAATTACAAAAATTATCCCAGAAATAATTAGAACAGAATCTTCAGCCAGATTGCTAGTTGTAAACACTGCAAATTATGCAGACTATCTGTGAAACATTACATGACAATATTTTTAGTTTCCACATAACTTTGAGCCTTTAAGGTGCACTTGGGTTTGTATTTTTTTCTTCCATGTGAGCCCTGGTAAGATTATAAAGCTGAAGTCTGAGCTTCTTCAAGAACTGAATCATCAAGTAAGAAAAGAATACTCAAAGTTGGAAAATTAATCTGCAACAGATATTCCACTGTTGTAAGCCAAATAGGAGGCTGGGTATGAAAGCAAGTACCACTGAAAGAAAAAGGCAATCTTTGCTTTCTCTCCTAAACTATCATACAAATAGCAACAGGCAGAGATCTCTTATTGGTCTACTACACTAGATAAAATGCAAAGTGAATACATCATGAATTGCGGAGTTGGCTGTTGGTTTTTCTCCTCTCTGTCATGTTATTATCATCACTCTTCTCTTTCTATTCACTAATAAAACAGAGCTCCTTGTAGACTGTTGTACAGATCAGGTGATCTTCAAGCTGTCACCTGATTCCTAGCACTGCGTCACCACTTGTAACACATCTGATTACTTGTAAATGAAAGAAAAATCTATTTTTTTGAAAGTACCTTCAAACAGTGATAGACACTCTATTGAAAGTGTAAATCTTGAGCAATCTCTCCATCTCTTCAGGGGATTATCCCAATAGAATATGTGGAAGGCAGAAGAGGCTGCTTTTGAAGAGAGATAAATACATGACATAAATCTGCTCTGTTGGTAAAAATATACTTTTATAACTTGAATCAACTCTGTTCTAGTGGAAAAAATCTCAAGACAGGCCTGGGAGTATATATAAAGTTGCTCAAATCCAGGGACTAACAGAACTGCTTTCCAATTGAAAGACTCCACAGTGGGAGCTCAGGATGTCATTAGGATCCTAAAATGGACAGCATAATGTCTTTTGTGTGAGTAACTAACTTTCCCATGATTGCCACTTTGCTTAATCTACATTGTAAATAAATGCCAGGAATCACAATTTCACTGTTTCTGATACAGAAGAAATTATTTAGTACCATAAAGATGAGCATTCTACAGAGAATAAGGGAAGCAGAAAATGATATGAGGAGTTATTTTATGGTTCAGGAGTGCAAAGTGTGTGACCTCCTTGAAGAGATTACTCTGTACTGAAGACCCTCTTTCAAAAATATCTTTACTCAGACCAAACATACTTTGCTCTGGAGTCTCTGTCACAGTGTAGATAGTAACATCCTGCCAAAGTGAATAGATTAAAACTTGGTGATGGCTTTGAAGATTAGAACCAGATCCTCAAATTGGCAGCTAAAGCAGACTAGAAGCTAACAAAGATGAGTGCAGAGGAATGATTGTTGCAGCTATCAAGCAGCAGGATAGTTGCAGCTCTCAAACCCTCTCAAAAGTAGACAGCTGCATTCTTGAGTAGTAGAAGCTCTGGTGTTGTCTTCACCTTTGGGCAGTCTCTTTAGCTGATGGACTTACAGTAGTAGCTTTAGGATCTCCTCTGACAGGATACAGGGAAATGGAGTCAAATTTAAGGATGAGTTCCTGCCACGCTGCCTAATGAATAGTCTGATGTTTCTGATCACAATAACATCTGGATGGAAGGAATAAAATATATTCTAGCTACTCAGGCCAGCTCTGTGAGGCAGCTACTGTTATTTTGGCATGGCACACCATTAATCTGAACAACAGGTTCCTCAGTCAAACATTAGTTCTTCCTGATACACTGTGGAATTTTTGATGATCAATTCTTTTGTGGAAAACTATCCAAGCGACTGTGCCTGACATATGACTGATATAATTCCTTTTTTTTCCTTCCAAGTAATACCATATATCTATTGAAGTAAAATTTCTATCCAGGACAATTTAGTGGAATAGGGCTTGTTGACGATTTAGTGGAACAGCAGCTTATCCTGCTGCTTCACCCCATGGCACTGTTGATGGGGAATGACTGAAACCCTCTAGTAGTGAATGCTCAAATTGCACGTTGTTCCTATTTCACTTCACAATGAAAACAGATTTTCTGCCTCTGATGGTTAGACATGCCATCAAAATATTTTCAAAAGACTCAACTTTCATAAACAGTTTCTATCCAGTACCACAAGAAAGCCTTGTCCTTTACTTTCATCATTGTCAGCCTCTCCATACCATGCTGAGATCCAGTTAATCTAGCAATAGCAACATTTCCAAGCCTTACTACTTCTTGACAAGGATTTTCATCAAAAACAGGAGATGAAAACTGTGTCATAAAGGAGGAGGGTTCCAGTATCCACTGTTATGCTGAGGCTCCTATTACTTTCACAAAATCTGTGGTGGACTTATTTCTTTGAAGGAAACTCATATTTTCCATCAATAAGCCAATACTTCTTCATCTATCAGGAGACATGCCAGGCTAGTTTTTTCTGATAGCCAAGTTCTGTAGCCCAAAGCTTGTGAGAGACTCATGTGTTTCTAACATCTGCTCACAGATGTGGGAATCCTCTGTCAACTGGGAGTGCCACTCCTACTTGGCTGCTGTTGTCTGTAAAATAAGACAGATTGCCATCCCAGATGTTATTTTTGTGATTGGGTTACATGGTTAGCACAAAAGGAGAGAAAGCAAAGAGGTCTGCTTAAAGTTGAAGTGGCACTAGGTAACTTAGATTCACAAGGAAAAAAAAAAAAGCCTGCTTGCAATAGAGACGCTATGTGTCTTCCATCTCTTCTAAGAAATGAAACAGAAAAAGAGAAAATGAACAAATTGAAAATATATATCCTCATTGTGTAAGTCTGTCAGACATCTTTGGTTGTCTTAATGCTCTTTGTACCAACTATGGATCCTTCTCCCTAGTGTGCTATTGTGTTGCTTTGTATCTATTTCCATATGCTTCCATTCACAAGATCACTTTCCCAGACTTAATGGAAGAACTCTAATTTCTGCAATAAAAGTTCAATAGACAGGATGGTATATACTCTTATGGTGTCCCAAAGTATCTCAGATGTACCTAAGAAGACAATCTCCTTATGTTTTTAAAGCAAATGATAAATCAATTTGTTTTCTTTTTCTTTGTGCACCATCTTTTCTTCAGTTAACTACATCTTTAATGCTGTTTAAGTCCACTTCATAAAGACTGTGTGAAAAGAATGAAGAAGGCAATCTGCTTTCACTAAAATCATTTTAGAAACCCTCACTGGCATGACTGGAAACAACTTTGGACACGTCAGCTATCACTAGAAATAGAAGCCTTGATTTTTTTCTGATCACTGGATATAAGTTCCATAACCATCTCCATACTTATTGGAAAATGCTTGTATTTCTTTTGTAAAATGCTTAAAAATCTGGAATGTCAGAAGTTTTCCAAATTATAAGATATTATTTTACCTCAGGGGCTAAGAAACAACTGCCAGGACTCATGCAGCTAATGCATATGGAGTTTCTGTATAAGAAAATAGTTGAGAAACTTCCCTCAGTTATGAACTGAATATCGTATCATAACATGCTCCTTATTTTGGTAGACAAATGCATTTGTGATGAAACAACAAATATCGCTGTCTTCTCTCCATGTGGAGCAGGCATGAGAGCAACAGAAGCAGCAGCTGCAGGACACAGCAACCCCTGAGCACTGTATCAGTGACCTTGGTTCTTCTGCATTCATGTCGTGAATTCTCAGGTGAGAATGTCCATAAATAAAGAATCTAGCTAGAATTACTTTTCTTACTTAGCAGAAATCTTGGAGAATGGACAAAAAATATCTCAGACACTACTTAAATGTGACTCAATCAAGTTAAATAGTAACAGTCCAAAGTCACAAGTTATATTTTGTAATTAGTACAAATTGCCTGTTGCTCTCAGACCTCTGGAAGAGCACTGGAACAGGCTGTCCAGGGCAGTGGGCATGGACTTGGGCATGCTGCAGCTCAAGGGGCATTTGCATACTGTTCTCATACACAAAGTTTGCTTTTTGGGTAGTCTTAGGAGTTAGACTCATTGACACTTGTGGGTTGCTTCCAACTTGAGATATTCAGCAATTGTGTGAAAGAGTTTAATAAGCCCATTTGTTGACCTCTTGAAGTTAATGGAAGATATTTCTGACAGGTTTTCAGAGGATGTTTTGAACCCTTAGCTTACACATGCCTTTGGTCATTTCCAATAGTGTAATGCAAGATACATGACAACACATGAAATACAAAGCAAATGGTAGAAAACAAAGGATTTGATATTAGACAATATTTGCCATATGACTTTTTATGATTAGCTCCCTCTGGGAGTGTGCATATGTTAATGGCTCATGCAAAACTGTTTTACAAGTAATGGGATAAATGAGGAAGGAACAGAGTACTGGAAAAGACATTGAATGAACTCATTGAATGAACATTTCTGAATGATAATGCAGAAATGTAGGCAATCTGGACACATGTTTTAAATAGTGCTTTGAGACAACAAAGTGGAACATCACAAACTTAAATGAAGATATAACATTAGATGGCATGATGTGGTAATTTGCAACGTGGATGTTAATTCATCCATGGAACTGACAGTTTCTGATGCATTTTACTGATGATAATAACAATTGTATATCCAGTTGCAGTGTAAATCAGTCCAAATCTTATCTAGAATAGTAGAATCATACAACAGAATCAATCTATGATTCTATAACTGGAAGGGACCTTAAAGAGCACCTGGTTCACAGAATCACAGAATGGCAGTGGTTGGAAGAGACCTCCAGAGATCATCGAGTCCAACCCCCCTGCCAAAGCAGGCTCCCTACACCACGTTGCACAGGTAGGCGTCCAGGTGGGTCTTGAATATCTCCAGAGAAGGAGACTCCACAACCCCCCTGGGCAGCCTGTTCCAGTGCTCCGTCACCCTCACCATAAAGAAGTACCTGCACGCATTCATGCAGAACTTCCTATGCTCCAGTTTCTGGCCGTTTCCCCTTGTCCTGTCTACACACACTGCTGAAAAGAGCCTGGCCTCGCCACTTTGACCCCCACACCTCAGATATTTATAGACCTGGATCAGGTCCCCTCTCAGTCTTCTCAAGGCTAAACAGACCCAGTTCACTTAGTCTTTCTTCACAGGGGAGATGGTCCAGGCCCTTCACCATCTTTGTGGCCCTCCGCTGGACTCTTTCTAAGAGATCCCTGTCTTTTTTGTACTGGGGAGCCCAGAACTGGACACAGTATTCCAGATGAGGCCTTACCAGGGCAGAGTAGAGGGGGAGGATCACCTCCCTCTACCTGCTGGCAGTGTTCTTTTTAATACATCCCAGAATGCAATTGGCCTTTTTGTCCACAAGGGCACACTTTTGGCTCATGGCCAACCTGTCATCTACCGGGACACCCAGGTCCCTCTCTGCTCTCTACTCATTCACCTCCCTGCTGTGGACAAGGTTGCCACTCAGTAGATGAGGCTGCCCAGGGTCCCATCCAACCTGGCCGTGAATACCTTTGAGGATGGGGCATCCGCCAGAGATTCACTGGGCAATCTGTTCCACCACCTTTCCACTCTCTGAGAAAGGAATTTCCTCTAGACATCTAATTTAAATTTCCTCTCTTGTAGTTTAAAACTCTTTCCCCTTGTTCTGTTATGATCAGACCATATAAAAGGTTGATCTTACTTACAAATTCCCTTCAAGTACTGGTTAAGGTCACAGTAAGATCCCCCTGAAACCTCCTCTTTCCAGACTGAACAAGTTAATCTCCCTTGTCTTTTCTTCATAGGACAGATGCTCCAGCCCTCTGATCATCCTCATATTCTACTCTGGACACACTCCAGCAGATCTATGTCTATGTCAGAGCATGTGACAAAGGCACCTCTAGTCTTTACTATGAATTTGTTCTTCTTGCAGAGTATTAAATGAGGGGTCCACAAACTTCTTTCCAGAAGTTTTAGAGGTGGCTGCCAATAGCAGCCTTGCTTCTCATTTCATTTTGCATTTACATAACATAGAAGTATGTCTTCTGCTTGGGGAACTTCCACACTAGACTTTTAGCAAAACATAGGTTCAGAATTGTTTTCCCTATCTTGCCCCATTAGAAATAATGCCATTAGAAAAAACTATTTTTTGGCCCTATAAAAATTCCCACTGCTGATTGATTCCTCAGCCTGTTTGGCTGATTATAATTCCCCAACCTACCCATATGTGATTCATACTTACACATCTGCTCTAGCTTCAACATGTAATCATTATTCCCTACAGACACACCAGTATTTATTTGAACAAGGGTGCTCTTGTGTATTTCTTCTATTTTAGCTTCTCTAAAAAAAAGTCAATTGGTCATAATAGATAGCATTGTATGTGTGTGGGAATAAAAACTAATTTCATCATCATCTGAAAGGCTGCAACTGATTGCTAAGACAAAATAAGAGAACTATTTGGGGTACTGTACATTTACATTAAAGACAGGGCATTATAGGGTTCTCTCCAATACTGTGGCTAAACAAAAAAGATGGTGATTTCAGTTATTTTCCAATATTCTTTCCAACACTATAAAATAAAATATTTTAATTACTACAGATCTGTTGCTACAGTGAAGAATTATAAGTTGTGATTCTGTGACACTGCATATCTTTGATTCCTATGTTATCATTCTGTCCTGAGAGAAGCAGGAAAGATGCTCGTAGAATGAGCCAGTTGGTACTGCTTGGATTATCTTCATAAAAGAAGCTAAATGAATTCAAAAACATTTGTTCTCTGCCAGAGTCAGTGGATCTAGTTCTCAGGAGTTTTTGTGAACTGTTGTCCCATGGTTTTTCTGGCTCAGGCATTTGTTACGAGTTCAGGAGAGTTCAGTGAACCCAGATCTCAAAGCAAAAACATTTTATGTACGTTTCCTAGTGAAGGAAGTTTAAACGGATAAATTTAGTTCCCTGGAAAATATTTTAAAAGTAATTTCTGACTGATTTTAGCTTTCTTAATGAAAACAAGCCATATATAGACTTAAAAGACTAGAGGTGGCAGCCTGGGTTTGGCTTAGGGAATTATGCAAGTAGGGACTTACTTGTAAAAAATATTCTGCCTGCAAACTTAATGCCAAATTAAGTGGCATTTGGATGTGGAATTTGAGATATTTCCAGTAATATCTCTTGAGATTTCAGTACAACATTTGTTTGTTTGTTTGTTTGTTTTAGAAGTATAAAGACTCTTCAAACGGGTTTTATTCTTGATGCTTACGTGCCTCTACTGTGTACCTGCAATCAGATCATGATCATACAAAAGCAGTATGTCTGATTTGATTTAACTATTCACATTACAGCTCTGAGTGTATATCCGGCAACTACATTTCTCCTCAAACTCATATCATATCAAGTATTTCAATTCTGAGTTCATTGAAGAAATGTAAATAAGAAGCTAGCACTCCTAAGACACAGAAACTCATAAAATTGAATAGTTGCACATAAAGACCCCAAAGCAGCTTTTATCTGGACTCTTCTGCATTGTCATCAAGTTCTGTTGTTAATAATAGATGGAGGAAATAATTACATTTTGTTAGCAAAACATTCGCAAAGCAATAGGCTTAACAAAGTCAAACAAATTCGCTGTAACTTTAATGGAAGAGATGATAAGAAGCAGAAGAGACAGATGACAGAAAAAGCAAAGAGAGGGGTCAAAACGTGAATATAAGACACAGGGCAGAAGTCTAAAGGCCTTAAAGCAACCTTAAGGGTTACTTCAGTTAACAAGGTGAACAAAATATTCCACTCTCACACAACCAATTGATATTCAGCTGCAGTCAGCAGCACCTGCAACTGCTGGTGATCTGGTAGATAAGATGGAGATCTGACAGGTGTTTAATGGAATATGTGGAACAAGTCTGTTTTTCACTAGAATGAAATGAATGTGCTAACACATAGCTTACTGCTTTTCCACCAATGTACTTTAATTCTCACAAGGAGAAGGAAATTTGTTCAGATGAGAGAATTAATCCACCTTTGGTCTCGAGTGATGCTGTCAAATAAAAGAGCTTTCTGTTACTTCTGGATGTTTGGGGGTTTTGTTTTGTGTGCGTGTGTGTTTGTTTTTATTTATTTTTTTTTTAGGATGACAAACTAACTGATAGCAGATCTGATCTTTCAAACTGTCAGAGATTTGATTAATGGTCTATTGATGGAAATCTCTGTAGCTGTTGCCAACTGTACTAACAGTGCATTTCCAGATGCAGTGCAGATTTTTAATGGAAATAATATTTTTTGATTGACTGATACACTAAGATGTTACAGTAAGATAAGATACTCATATTATTCCCGTGGGATACCAGTTATTAATCTCCGAATTGTGTTCCCATGTCTCACACATGGCAGTTTGTTCAGTGCCTTGAATATGTAATAAACTGGATGCATGTTACTGATTATAATAGCACATTCATATGACTTATATTTATTATCCATGGAAATAGACTGAAGTCCCCAGATCTGCTCGTTTGATCAGAGATGTTGTCTTTAATCTGTTTGTAACTATCAGCCCTTGGCTGGTTAGAATGTTCAAGAGTTTTTAGGAATTATAGCGTTATCAGTTCCATTTCTTCTAAGAAAAATGGCAAGCTTCTTCATAGATCCTTCTTCTTGGCAAGTAACAAATGAAAATTTCCTAGAACGAAAATGAGAAGTTTCCCATAAGCCTATATTTGGTGATATTTCCACGCTGGTTTTAAATACTCTAACAAAGAGTGCCCCAGCTGTCTCAGGGAATGCCGCAGAGATACTTGAATACACTCTTCTCCGTTGATTTACTCCCCCCTTCAAAGATGTAGTGATCCAAGTCTATAAAACTTAAAAGTAACAATAATTAGGTCTAGGCAAGGGAAAAATGTAGAACTCCTAGAGAATGTTGCTCTGGTTGACACATAACTGGTTACCTCTCTTTTTGCTTAGACACACTTACAGTGAGCTCCTATGACATACTCTGGTGTTCAGAGACAAATACTGAATTTCCAAAGTCCACAGTCCTATACTTATTTCCTCAGAGATAGACTATAACATAAAACTTCAAAGGCCAGTGATGGATCTGAAGTGATCTAGATATCTTGAGAACTTGTGTTTTCTTCCTGGTTCACACTCAGTCATCAGTCATGGTCTTTCTCAAAATCAAGACACATGGGTTTCTAAAGATTTGTTCTTACTCTATTTTTTATTTGGTCTGAAAGCCAGACATGTCTAGCCTAAATCTAAGCTACTCTTTCTTATAAAGCTACTTCACCCACGTTAATGTCAAACAAAAACCTATGCTACAGAGTCATTCACATATAAATAAGATTCTCGGCTCTAGCACCCCATAGTGACTGCAGACGATCCATTACAGGCTAGCCTGGGCTTGTCTGTAAGACAGCTAATATCCCCCTCCAACTTGTCAAGCTCTTCTTGTGTCACCATCAAAAAACAAAACAAACAAACAAACAAATTAATTAAAGTCTTTGGAATCCTAGCCTGATCAGACCTGAAAGTCTCACAGAAATAAAACTAACAAGTATCTTCACTAAAGGAATTCCAACTATTTATATAAGCCTTGCAAGCAAAGTTCTATTCAAGAATCATCATTGTACCTCCTTTCCTCTTGACTCATTCCACTGTTATATATTTTCATTTCCTTGGAGATATATAACCATTACACATCCTGGGACAGTAATCTTTGTTTCCACAAATATAAATAAAATGAAAACCTTTGCAAATCTTTCTGTCATGTTTCATAGTTGTAAAAGCACTGTCATTTTCTTCTACTGTTGATGCTACTAATATCTTTCAGATTTGATCCTGGCAAGAAAACAAAACCCCACAACTGTAGTTACTCCAACCATAATAACACAAGCCAAATGAATCCATGATCTAATACTGATGACACTGGTGGACTTGGTCCAGAGACAAATGTAGCTATAAGTTGTTTTGAAACAGGACACATCCCAGTAATAATATTTGTTTAAAAGTTGCTTTTCTTTCATTTCATTAAGGCAGAAAAAATTGTATGAGTTTGTTGTCTATGCAAAGAAATTTATCTAATAATTCTAAGAAAAGAACTGTCAGCAAAGCCTGCCTGATGTTACCTAGTTTAGCTCTTTTCTAACTATTGAATTCAGAAAAGCTTATACCTCTGAAAATAAAAATACTTTCAGCACATATCAACATAAATTTAATTCCATACTGCCTGCCCTGTCAAGGACTTGACAGCTACCATGAATTACAGAAATAAATTCCACTGTTTTCTCTTTGTTTGGTCTAGATCTTGACAGGGTTAGAAGCATTCTTCGCACCAACTTGGCATTACTAAGGCGCATGGAGGTCACTTAAGGTGTATCACTGATCTTCTCCCTGTCATGTCTGGTTGTATGACTAAAGGAAGCAGATGTATAAGCCTTTTGAATGATCCAATTTGATAGTGAGTAATAGCCATTCTGCATCAGTTAGCATGGCATGTCTGAAATATAGATTCACTAATGCATAGAAATTATAAGTTAGATGACATCCTGCACATGAAGGTGAAGGACTTGTAAAATTTAGCTGTGAAGCAGGATATACTTTGGAGGAATCAGGTCAGTGTATGAATATAAAGTATACATAGGTGGCACCTGTCAGCCCTTTCAGACATAGTTTTGCCTTAAACGTGAAGACAATTTGGAAAGCTGTTCTAACTCATCTTCAAAAACTGACAGCAAATATGTCTAGTGAAGGTGTAAGAAATCAGCATTCAAAGGAAATAAGTTAACAAAATAAAATCATATAGGCTAAAAGGAAACTCCAGTGGTAACCCTGTCCATCCTTGAACTCGAAGTGGGGACAAGGTAGGCCCAGTTGCTCAGGGACTTATATGGCCAAATTTTGGTTATCCCCAAGAGTGGAGATGCCATCACTTCTCTGGACACTTTTTCTAGCATTTGATCACTGTTATGCTGAATGTTTATTTTGCTTACATCTGTTTGGAATTTCCCATATTCCAAATTATGTCCATTATTTTTCTTCTTTCCACTGTACTCTTCTGAGAAAAGTCGGGTTTGCCTTCTTTACCTCCTTTTATAGGTTGCTATACACAGCAATAAGATATTCCTTATTCACCTTATATTTTACAAAAGTACAAACCCAGAGTGGCAAAAGCAGAACTCTGCACTGGCCTTTGTTGGACTTCATGACAAACACCAGACATAAACATCCCTTTGCAAACATACTAGCTGTCCAAGGTATTGGCTGCTTTATCCCTGTCCCACTTGAGATCATTCACAAACTTCCTGGAAGTGCACCCTCCACAGCCATCCAGATTGTCAAAAAAGATATCTGTTGGTCCCAACACCAGTCTCTGAAGTTGCCAGTTGGACTTTGAGATAACGTTCCTTGAGCTCAGCACTGCAGTCAATTTTCCTCCCATCTATCCACTTACATCTTATCATTTTGACTTTAAGGACACTCTGAAAGAACACAGTAGAAGTCCTGCTGAAGACAGGCAACATGATAGGTCAGGCATTGTTTGTCCTTGGTAAACTCATTCTGACTATTCCTGATTGTTTTTCATGGTCTAGAAACTGCCTTAAAAACATCTCAGGAACACAGATGAGGTCTACGGCAGGGCCATAGACATTGGATCCTTCTCTTGTCCTTCCTGCAGTTGAATGTTTTCCTTTTTCCAGTTCTGAAGAACCTCCCTTGATCTCCACAACTTCTAAAGGTGATGGAGAGCAGACATGCAGTGACACCAATCCGTTCCCTTAGCACCACTGGAAGGATCCTGTTTAGTGCCATGGATTTGTTTGTGTACAATCAGCTTAAGTACTTCTAGGATTGCATGATAAAGTCTGTCTGCAGTTGTTGATTTTTATAGGTTGATGTTTGAATTACTTTAACTTTTCAGAACAATAAACATAAATATAATCTGTAATGAAGAACATCTTCCAAGTGAAAACATCAAAGCAGCTTAAAATTATGAATTAATTCAGCTTGAGCTCATTCCTGAAAATCTGTATTACTGCCCTTACAGTGAGGGAAGTATTACAGATGTGATAATACTTAGAAAATAAGCATTTTGCTAAATCGTTTCCTGGAAATTAAGTCAACTGCCAGACAATTTGAATTCTCTTTTAGCAAAGCTGTTTTAATCTGATTCACTTTCATTGTGAATTTAAATCCTTTGCAGAAGTGTATACTTATTTATGTAGCCTGAATTATCAAGTGGTTCCAATATGAGACTTGAAAAGAGGTGAAAAAAGAATATTATGTTACTCATAACAATGTATCCTCCTTTATAATGCAGTCATGCTTCAAGCTGCCTAGGGAGCAAAGCTGCTGGCTGAGAAATGAAATATAAATGGCTAATTTCACCTGTAACTTAGCACCCATAACACTCACATGTCAGTTGGCTACAATAACTAAGCATGGTAATAGACTTGTTTATCTCTTTCCTCTGCATTTCTCCTTCTCTCTCCCCTGTTAACACTTCAAGATAATCTGTTCCCTTTCATCCCACCAAGTCTCTATAAAGCTGTTCATTGACATTTGTTCCTTCTATAAGTCCATATCATGTTCATCAGATTATCATAAAACTCTACTGTTAAATGAATTGATTTAACATGATCAGTCCTAGTACAGGATTTTGGAACATAAAATTCACTCTTCTGTGAAGAATTTTAGTCCTGACTTTGTCTGCTTGCAACTTAGACCCTCAGGAAATTTTCTGTCTGACTGGAAGACAAAGATCTGGAACATTCAGAACATGCACCAACAACAGAGTTACTAAGACAATAAGGATTATTAAAAATGGTTTTATCTTTGCTGTAATAGCTTCTTTGATCCTCAGTCTTCAGGTTCCATTCTGTCCTTGAAAGGAGAAAGATGACTGTGCTGGGCAAAAAGATAGGATAACAACAAGAAAAAGTTATGTCATCACTTGTCAGACTTTAAGTAGGCAGCATTTTCACTGAAAAACTATGACACTACTCTCCAGCTCTTTACCCTGTTTAGTCCCTTTTGCCTCTGTTCACATTCTCAAAAGATACTGCCATGTACACTCAACAGAAGAGTTTCTGTGCTGCAGCCCTCACATTCCCTACATCTGTGTTAGAATAAGGTCCATGAAATTATAAAAACAATGCAGTTACCTGCCGTGAAGGGCTGTTCTATAAAAGAATCATTGCCCTGATGCACACTTTTCTATTATTTGTAAGATATGATTACTTCTCTCATTCAGTTACTTAGCGATAATTGACTGCTTAAGGCTGGCTCTCAATTGTAATTATTCCCCAGTGAAAACACAACCACATGCTCTGCAGTTGCTCTCATATCTCTTCATAGCATCTGCAACACATCATCCTTCAGCAAACAGCTATTCCTCCTTCTCCTTCTCCTTCTCCTTCTCCTTCTCCTTCTCCTTCTCCTTCTCCTTCTCCTTCTCCTTCTCCTTCTCCTTCTCCTTCTCCTTCTCCTTCTCTTCTCTTCTCTTCTCTTCTCTTCTCTTCTCTTCTCTTCTCTTCTCTTCTCTTCTCTTCTCTTCTCTTCTCTTCTCTTCTCTTCTCTTCTCTTCTCTTCTCTTCTCTTCTCTTCTCTTCTCTTCCCCTCTCCTTCTCCTTCTCCTTCTCCTTCTCCTTCTCCTTCTCCTTCTCCTTCTCCTTCTCCTTCTCCTTCTTTTCTTCCTAATTTATCTGTACAAATTAATAGGGAACATTTCTCCAAAGGAAAACTCAACAGAGGTAAGGAGCATTGGTGTGCCTACTCATTACACTGGGTCTTCAGATCATCAGAGTAATTCAGATTCAAGGTCATCTAACAAAGGGATTGCCCTGCTGCTGACTCTTGTGACATCGGAAGCCTTCCATTCACCTGCTGAATTGATTCATTTCAGAGAACTAAGCATCCAGCTATGTCCATAAGGCAGTTTTATACAAGCTGAAATCACTGTCAAAAAGTCACCCCAGAGCAGAATCTCTCAGCTAGAGCGGTGATGTGCTAATAGATATGTAAGGAGCTCCCCTCAGTGGAAAAAGAAGGCATTTTCAACATTGTTATCTAGCACAGGAGCAGAAAGGAATCTTTGCAAATGTAAATATGTACACCAAACTCCTTGATTCAGTCTCTGCTTGATCTACTTTAATCAAAGCACTAGAAACATGACTTTTCACTAAGATAGCTTTATTCATGTTCAGCAACGATTTCTAAGAAAATTCAATCACTGTGGAAAGATGTTTCCAATCAAGCAAATATTATAAGTCACCAGTGACAGAGTCAGGCCCAGGTGCTCTGTAACATCTGATTGGCACACTTGCTATTCTGTGCAGTGATGGGGTGAATTGCTCTATATGATTACAAGTTCCTGATTACTTCCTGACAAGCTGGAGTTAATGAATATTTATTTAATTCTATTGGATAATTGTCTGGATAATGAACAGACAAATATGAAACACTGAATAAAATTTTTTGAATGAGTTTTTTTTCCCCTTACTTTCCTGCTGTCTGATACACAATAACCTTGACTAAAACCACATCAAACAAGATAAAATCTTACTATTTTTATTCTAAGCTTGTGCAGCTTTCATTTGTAAATAACTATTTTTACCACCTTTCCTTCTTTTTCTAATAATATCTGTAGACCTTCTTGAAGACCTGAGTGCCTGTTTTTCACTTTGAGGTTTCTCTTAGAATCTTTGTATTAGAAGGTGTCTAGCCTGAGCACACAGAATTAATCTATTTCTAATTCAAAGACTGTCAGACTGTATGGAATAAACATACCTAAATGGAAGTACTATAATGGAGCTAAGAGGCAGGGATAATCTATTTGGACTTCGGTACTTAATCAGATGTCAGTGAGGGCATTGATATGGTCCCCCATAACATTCTCTCCAAATTGGAAAGACATGGATTTGATGGGCAGACTGTCTGATAGAAGAGGAACTTGTTGAGAGATAGTATGCAGACAGAGGTGGTCAGTGGCTCAATGTCAAGGTGGAGATCAGTGATGAGCAGCGTCCCATAAGGGTCAATACTGGGGCTGATGCTCTTCAATATGTTTGTCAGTTACATCAGTAGTGGGATCGAGCGCAACCTCAGTAAGTTTGTGGGTGACAACAAGCTGCGTGCTGTGGTAACAAACATGAGGGATAGGATGTCATTGAGAGGGACCTCAGCAGGCACAAGCAGTGGGACCAAGAGAACCTCCGGAAGTTCAACAAAATCAAGTGTAAGGTCATGCGCAAGTGTTATAAAGAGTCGCTGAGAGAACTGGGATTAATCAGGGGAGACTCTCTACAACTCCCTGAAGGGAGGTCGTAGCAAGGTGATGAGTGACCTCTTTCCCAGGCAATCAGCAAAGAGAGGTAATGGGCTTAAGTTGTACCATGGGAGGTTCAGCTTGGATATTAGGAAAAAATTATTCTCTAAAAGTGGTGAGGCATTGGCACGGACCGCTCAGGGAAGTGGTGAACTCATCATCCCCAAAGGGATGGGATGGCACTGAGGGACATTAGTGGGCATGGTGATGATGGGTGGGCTAGATGATCTTAAGAGGCTTTTTCCAACCCTTAGGATTCAGTGGTTTTGCAAAAAGAAATAAAGAAACACTGGTCATGAAATTACAAACTCTGGTTTGTTTTTGAAATGCATTACAAGTCAGAGATTACAGACAGGGTGCCTATTCTTTAGAGAACAGCTGTGGTTAACTGCAGTTAACTCAAACTTCAGCTGAAACATTTCTGCTTGCTTTTGGTAGGATTAGTTTGACTGCTGGTTTAGGAGACTGCAGGGAGAAGAGGAAAACACCTCAAAGTCATAGAGAACTGAAGAGCTGGGCAAACGAGCAGGGGCACAGCACTGCCCCAACCACATGAACAAAACAAACACACCTGTGAACCTCTCCAGAGGAGTTTCCACTTTGAACACCACAGCACCGACTAGCTCAGCTCAGCGCAGCGCTGTAACTTCAGGAAGCAGAAGGCGCTACGCCTCCAAAATTCACCCTACCGGCAACCAGCCCGCTTCACCCCTCAGAGCACGCTACGCCCTCACGTAACGGCTACCAGCACTTCCGCTTCCGCACCCGCTGGCTGACGTAGCTTCCGCTCCGGAACGCTTCCGCCGTCGTCATTTCCGCCGCTGCCGCCAACACCGCGGTCGCCGTTTCCTACCCGGCTGGAGGGTAGCCGCGTCCCCGCCCAGCTCCCTGCGCGTCCCGAGCTCAGCCGCCGCCATGGCCATGAGGCAGACCCCTCTGACGTGCTCCGGGCACACGCGGCCCGTGGTGGACCTGGCCTTCAGCGGCGTCACCCCCTACGGCTACTTCCTTATCAGTGCCTGCAAGGGTGAGCGTGGCTGGGGGGCGAGGGGTGGGCGGCCGCGCTTGCTTCACCGGCCCCTTCCAAGAGTCGCAGTCACTGGGCCTGCTCCGCACTGAGGCCGTGTGGGCAGCGGGCGGGTCTGCGGGCCGCTGTTCGCGGGTTGCGCGTGGCTGTGGCCATAGCCACCCATTTGAAAGGTTTGCGATGGGGAGAGTAGGGAGGAGGGTTGAGGCCAGCATTCAGCGGGGCGCCTGTGCTCTTAAAATAATACCTGCTTTCAGCGTGACCAGATGGAAAAGGGAACTGGTTGGAGGCTGTTTTTGCCGGGTTTTAGCCCGCAGGGCTTTAGGGCTCCCATTCATTCAGGTTGAATCCCACTTGTGAAGGAAAGGCTTGAAAATTGTTATCTATAAGTAGCTATAACTACCTCTTATGTACGTATCTGTTACACACTTTACAACCAGCTCCTTTGCAACTGAGGCAGCTGCCTTGCTTATTGCAGAGCAGTGATTTCTGCTTCCTTTCCCTTGAGAGCTCTCTTCTGCTCGTTTACGGGACTAGCATTTTCATTCGTATGCATATGAGTTCATCTTCACATGTGTTCTGTAAAAGAACATTCCTCGATGTCTCTGAGGATTTAATGTTCAGCTCTATTCTTTGTGTGAATTATATCTGGCAGCATCCTAGCAAAAAATAATCACAATAAAGGCTTTCTATTTCGTTTTTCCAGCATATTTCTTTGTGTTTTAAACATCTCTCATTATAAACCCCAGACTCCTTTTTGTGTGCTGTTAGTCTGAAAATACTGTTCCAAAATCAATTGAACTGACCTGCCCAAGGGTGGTCAGTCTGGTGGCGGTTTGATTGTTCCATGTTGGTGCGATGGAATTGTTTCCTAACACAGCTTGCTTTTTTGTTATGTTGTCTGAATATTGATTTTGTTTTTCCAAAGATGGAAAGCCTATGCTGCGTCAGGGTGACACAGGAGACTGGATCGGCACATTCCTAGGTCATAAAGGTGCTGTCTGGGGTGCTACGTTGAACAAAGACGCCACTAAAGCAGCTACAGCAGCTGCAGATTTTACAGCGTAAGTGATTACCTGCTTTTGGAGTCTTTCTTTTGATTTCAGTCAATAGCCTTTTTTTTTAATATGGCTGTAGTAAGTTGCTGTGTTTTTTTTTTGTTTTTTTTTTTTTTTAAGTTGTTACCTTATATCGATGTTACAGCCCAGAATTTAAGGTTTTTATGAGCAGCTACAGCTAATTCTATCTTGCTCAGCAACTGTGGTTGCTTCTTGACAACTATACTTAGTTATTGTGCTGATTTATTGGAATAAACAATGCCGTGCAGTTCTAGACTTCACTACTGTAGTTATTCCAGAGTGGCAAGAGTGATCTTCGTTTTGTGTACTGCTTTTTATTAGAAGACATGCAGAAATATTAGTGAATTATTTCTTTCATTTTTGATTTGCTTGTTTGAACTGTTTGCAGCGTACGTTAATATATTTGACAATTCAAATCCCGTTCTTAGAATTAAGTCCACAGAAGTTGCAGAGAAGAGCTGCCTTTGTTTGTCTTAAATCTAAAATGCTGATCATGTGTTATCCTGAAGAAGTCAGTGAAAGAAACTGATGGGACAGTAACAAATTCTTCAGTGAAGGAATGTTAGGTATAGGTCTGTAGTTCATTACAGTGTAGCACTTAGGACTAAAAATGTTATGATAGTGTCAGGAAGGATTATATAGGATAGATTAAGAGAGACAACTTAACTTGTCTGTTCACATTTGTCCTGGAGCTACCAAAATGTATGTGTTCTCTCTTGTCATTTAGCAAAGTGTGGGATGCTGTGTCGGGAGATGAACTAATCACATTGGCTCACAAACACATTGTCAAAAGTGTGGATTTTACACAGGTATGGAAAATCTTTATAGCATATTCAACAGAGAGGTAAGGTCTTTGGCAAGTTTTGTTATTTGCTATGTTTTTTTATACATACATTTAGGCTGGCAAGTAATTTAGCACGCATTTAAGCTTTGATCTTACAAATAACAAGTTGTAATAAATGTTTTAGAAACTGTCTGAGAGAAATAAATGGTATTTTAAGGCTTATGGATGAAGGCTGGTATTTCAATTCAAAGTAGAGTTGACCCTTTATAACTTCTGTTTCAGGATAGCAATTATCTGTTAACAGGTGGACAAGATAAATTGTTGCGTATCTATGATTTAAGCAAGCCGGAAGCAGGTGAGTCTGCACTTGCTTACTACTGGTTATTTTTGGTTTTCTGTTTGGTTGATTTTTCTTGTGTGTGGACTTTGTGAATCACAAAAGACACACTTGAGGCTTGTTGTACAAAGGATGCGTCTATAACAGTTTTCTATACTAAATCAAATTGTGTTAGTCTTTAAAGTAAAATAGAGCTTATCTATGAAGTGTTTTAAGGATAGTGTGTTTTTCTTTAACAGGGACTTACTATGAGTAGGTCTGACTAAAATTACACTACCTGAAGGGCAAAAGACTTTTCATATTGAAGTGTGCTTAAATTTGTATCAATAATGAACTGCTGAAAACTGATACCAAGATAATTAATATTGATGTTAACTGACATTTTAGTCTTTTTAAGTATAGGCTTTTTAAGTTTAGACAATTAGATAGGTTCCTAGATTGAAATCTGTAAATAAAAGTTAGTAGTGTCTGAAGTAATTTTGCAGCTTCTAGTAAATAGAAATCTATGTAGATGACTAGAGTTCCTAAACTACTGCACGATGTTCATTTATATTTTTATGTGTACTAAAATACTTGTTCTTATTTTGAGAACCTGATGTTGTCAGTGGGCATACTTCTGGTATTAAAAAGGCTTTATGGAGCAGTGATGACAAACAGATTCTTTCAGCTGATGATAAAACTGTCCGGTAAGGAAAAAAAAAAAGCAAACTTCTAGTTTTCTATGAAGCTCACTTTTGCTTAATGTGTACAATTTCTGTCAGAAGATTTTTATTTCCTTGGGAAGTAGTAATAAAGGTTGTTTGATTCTAGATTAGAATATGCGCATGTAATCCAGTTTTTCATGTTGTTGAAGATGTAATTTTTCTGTTGATTCTGATTTGCACCATAAACATGTCCTCCCTGATAGGAAGAGGTGGTCTCTGATAACTGAATAGTAGAATTAATTTGATTTTTATAATTCTAGAGGAAATTAAATTCTAGGTGAGGTCTTGTGAAGACACATGCTGAAGTGTCTCTGCCTTGTCTTCTGCAGTCAAGCCTTGAAACATGCATTGGGTGAGGGTTGGGATATAAGGCAGGGAAGCCTCTCTGAAGACAGTGCCTTCTTAATAGTCATAAATGTCTTTCTCTTCCATGTGGTAAGTTAAGAAAGCTTCTCTGGTTTTATTAGATAGATCATCCCCTTAAATGTAGATGGGCTAAAGCCTAGACAGACTTGGCTGCTAGGGAGATGAAATGATAAAGATCCTTCCTCAAACTATGCTGGCCAAAAAAGAAGGAAGATGTGCCTTGCTGCTTCCACAACTTTCTGGTTGATGTGATCAGCATCATCTCGTGTCTACTTGTCTCGTTATTCTTATACTTATGGCATAGAGTAATAGTGGCTTTCTGCTTTGTGGAAGGGCAGTGGATATAGGGTGAAATCACAGTTGCAGTCTCCTTGTTTCTGTTTTGGCTCCAATTCTTTTTCAGTTACCTCATTCAAGATAGGCAAGAGACTAGTCTTTTTTCTCTGAATTTTAGAAATTGAAATAACAGCATTCAGTTATTTAATGAAATAAGAAACTCATAATTTATAGAATGGTTTGGGCTGGAGGGGGCTGTTAAAGTACATCTAGTTCCAACCCTCCTGCTATAGTCAGGGGCACCTCCCTCTAGACCAGGTTGCTCACAGCCCCTTCCAGCCTGGCTTTGAATGCCTCTGGAGTGGGAGCATCCACAACCTCGCTGGGCAACCAGTTCCAGTGTCTACCCTCAAACCCAAGAGTTTCTTCCTAATGTTTAATCATCTTGGTGGCCTTCCTCTGGTCCCACTCCAACAGCTTGATGTTCTTCTTGTGTTGGGTGTCTCAAAACTGGCCACAGTACTCCAGGTGGAGTCCCATGAGGGCAGAGTAGAGGGGCAGAATCACCTGCTGGTCATGCGTTTCCTGTGTTGAGTTTCATCAAATGACACTCCTGAATCCGTCTCCTCAGGGCTGTTCTCAAGCTATTATCTGCTCAACCTGTGTCTGTGCTTAAGATTGCCTCAACCCCAGTGCAGGACTTTGCACTTGACCTTTTTGAACTTTGTGAGGTTAGCATGAGCTCACCTCTCAAGCCTGTCTGGCTTGAGATGCATCCCTTCTCTCTAGTGTGTCAACTGTACCGCTCAGCTTGGTGTCATCTGCAGATTTGCTGCTCCCAATCCCACTGTCCATGTCATCTATAAAGATATAAAATAGTACCAGTCCCTGAGGAATGCTACTCATCACTGGTTGGATGCTGAGCTGTTAACTGCAACTCTGAGTGCAAGTGTCCAACCAATCCCATATCTAGCGAGTGGTCTATCCCTCAAATCCATTTTTCTCCATTGTGGTGACCAGGATGTTGTGTGGGACAGTTTGTTTCAATTTAATTTGATTTTAGTATAGATATTTCTTGCCTGCCTAGGCAAAATGCTAAATTATATTAAATGAGTCTATTAGTTTCTTAAATTAGTATTATATCTCTGTATGTTTTGAGTTAAAAAGGCAGAATGCAATCTGAAAGTTTTGCTTCTAGAAAGCTGTAATGCTCAGGAGACGTAATAAAGCTTTTAGTCTTTTAAGAGAATCCTTGAGTAGTTAAACAGTTAAGCAGTGTGTGTACCATTTAATGTAGTTGTTAAGTTTTAAAAGTAGCAGTATTTTAATGTAAACTTGCCTTAATTCTCATGTAAGTAAAGCAAAGCAAAGAATGCTGCTGAAAATCTGAAGTGGCTGTAGAATATTCTTTATTAGGGGGCTTTTTGCAACCACAACATGTTATGGGTGGAGGTGGAAACTGGTGTGTTAAACTGATCTGAGAATCTTTCTTCTGATTTTTCTTAAGCCTCTGGGACAGGAGTACCATGACTGAAGTGAAGGCATTAAATGTTGCGATGTCTGTGAGCAGCATGGAGTATGTTCCAGAAGGGCAAATACTTGTGATAACCTATGGGAAGACTATTGCTTTTCATAGTGCGGAAACGTGAGTCTAAAACATGGAATCTTTTTGAGTTATGGGTTTGATAGTGAGTAAAACTGATTGTACAAGGCCAAGATCATGATGCTGTTAGAACCGATGTCAGCAAATATCTTTGCCTACCATGTTGTCAGAGACAAGGTCTGAAACAACTATCCTTTTCTAAACCAGTGGTCCCCAATTGTCTGCGAGACGGTAGACTGTAATGGATCAGTACCATTTTCATAGTTCAAAACTAACTGGAGTTGTCATTAGATAAGGTTTTCATCCAGAGTTCAATTAGTGATTTAAGAGAAGTGATTTATACAGTTTCTATGATGTTTTAAAGCAAGTTGCAGTCATAAGTATGTGTCAGAAAGTACTTTGAAATGTGTGAACTTATCTGTGTGTTTTGCTTGTTCTGAACTTGTTTCTAAACTTTATGAGCTTGACTTGCCAGTGTTAAAATTTGTTTTGGAAACTGCATGTGGGTGTCGTCTGTCTTTCTTAAAAGCAACTATGATTTGTAGAATCACAGTTCCTTTGCTTTCAGGACCTTCTTTAAAATACCTGTTCTTTCTCCTCCCTCAGTCTGGAGCAGATTAAATCATTTGAAGCACCTGCTACAATCAATTCTGCATCCCTTCACCCAGAGAAAGAATGTTTGGTTGCAGGTGGTGAAGATTTTAAACTCTATAAATATGACTATAACACAGGAGAAGAATTAGGTATGTTTGACTTCAATAATAAAAAACAAGTTTTGACAAGTATTAGACAGATGACATAGTGGCTAATGAATTAAACTTGTAGAGCATGCTGTGCTGCAAACTTATTTGAGTACAAGATAATGGAAAGGTAAGTAGTCAGTTAAGAAGCTTTGTTCTTTGTTAGAATAGCTAATGTTACTCTTGCAGATCTAATTAAAACCTCCACTAAACAGCTCTGCAGCTATGGGGGGGGGGGGAAATGTTGAGTCATCCCATACTGCTGCAATAGCAAAACTATATGTTAACTTAAATGTCGTACTGTGGCATTCATTAATTATGTCTAATGAGTCACAGTTACTGGATTGTATTTTAATGCTGGCCATGTACAAGTTATTTTAAAGTGTGTTTTAATCTGTTGCTCCTATCTTTGTTTAATTACGTAGATGCATGCTTAGTAAGCGGTTGAAGAATGTTGGCTTATTTTGTAATTTTGCCTATAATAATGAAATGTCTGTCTTCTTGCATCTAATTCAGGTAATAGTAACACTTAGTTGCTATCCCTACAACTTATAATAATTAGAAATATTGTTTTGTATCAAAAATAAAGTACTGGGGAAGTTTCCCTGATCCATGTTTTTATTCTCCTTTCAATCAGTTTTCACTCATTTATTTGTACTGTTGAAATTATTGACCTTGATATGTTCTCTTATAGAATCTTACAAAGGGCACTTTGGTCCAATTCACTGTGTGAGATTTAGCCCTGATGGGGAGTTATATGCCAGTGGCTCAGAGGATGGCACACTAAGGCTGTGGCAGACAACAGTAGGAAAAACCTATGGTCTTTGGAAGTGTGTAGTTCCTGGTAAGCGTGTGTTTTTTGTTTTCTTTTTCCTGGTCTTACTTGGCTGCTTCATTCAGAAATCTTAGTAGTTTTGAATTCAGATTCAAACATCATCTGAATTTGTTACAGTATCACTGCTGTCATTTGGTATCTTCATTGCCACTCAAGTCTGTTGGATTTAAGGTTTTACTTCTGTAGCTGTCATTTAAGCAATTCAAATGTGAGCTTAATGAATATAGGCACTTGGTAACAAATTGCTTGTGTAATCTCAAATCTTCATGTTACAGGGCAAGATGTAGAAAATAATTTTATGAATACTTAGGATATAAGAATCTTAGGGGGGTGGGGGGGAATATAAGTTTTCTCTGTACTTTCTCTAGTATTTTGGGGGGGAAGGAGCTCAGGGGAAGCAGTGCTTAGAAAACTGCAGACAAGTAATAGTTGATAGAATTGCTTACCCAGCTTTTACTCCTCAACACTAAATAAGTGAGGTTTTTTTTTCTGCGTTTTCAGAGTGAAACCCACTTTTCAGTCTGGGTTGAGCAGAAGTGGAGGTACTAACCATTTCCTTTCCTCTCTACAGAAGAGGAGAATGCAGAAGCAGCAAAAGCAAGGACCAGCCTTCCAGGAACTGCAGAGGAGGAAATAGGTAAAACATTGAACTGCCAGCTTCTTTAACAGGGAAGAGTTAACTTTTTCCAAATAACTTCAGGCATTTTTCACTCCTCTCGAAAGATCTTTGAGCATGTTGTTCTAGGAAACGGCATGTTAAGTGTCAAAATACTGACTTGAGCTGTGGGATCTTGCAAACTTAACAGATATGGTAGAAAAACCTGAATTGGGTTAAATGGAAAACTAAGCTGGTCACTGCACATCAGTGCAGCATTCTTTGGTTTATGTATGTCAATTGATTCTCTCTATTGAATTGCAGAAGAAGTTGCCTCTGAAAACTCAGATTCAGTGTACAGCTCAACTCCTGAAGTCAAGGCGTGATTATCTCAACTGTTACGCAACGTATGGACATACAAGACTAAATCAAGTGAGCAGTGATAAACAGCAGCCTTCCAGAGTGCACTCTCTACATAAGGCAAAGATGGGCAGTAATTGATGAGAATGCAGTGGAACTGGTTAGGTGTTGTCTGTAAGAGAACTGAGTATCCAAAAAAAAAAAAGACAAGTAGTAGAGTTTTGCTATCTTTTTAGCATAACTGCCTACTGTCTTTTGAAAGAAGTGTGCAAGCCAAGATCCAGTCTCTCTAATTTCAATTAGACTCATTGTAGTGCGTTTTTCTTTATTACGGAGAAAGAAAAAGAAAAATATTGCTTTTACCCATTTTTTTTTTTTCCCTTTAAAGTTGGAAGATTTGGCTTTAGTTGAAAAGGGGATTATGTACTAAAAGTATTCAGTTTTTGTTTCATTGTACACTGCTTCTGAATGTTTAACTGTTTTCAGTTGTCTAAATAAAATGCCTCTCAAAACTCTTAGCTTTACTCTTTAGCATTGGGTTCATGGAACGGAAAAGCAGCCAAGTTAATGGTATAATACTTTCTAGCATCTGTTTTTGTACTATACAGAGGGAAAGCAATAAGAATGTTTTAGTGTTTGGTCCAGAGAGTGGCAAGTTTCTTGATATGTAAGCCTTGCATCATTTTATTCTTTAACTTTTGAATGTAAAAGTGAGTCTCTAAATCAAAAGCACTGAGAACTCTTAACCTAAATGTACTGACTGAAATATGGGGTTGTACATGAAAATCTCAGAGGTTGGCTCAGTTTGTAAAGAACCTTGGGTTTAGTTCTGTAGACTGGATTAAAAAAAGAAGTTACACACGCGAGGTCAAAACCCATACTTTCATCATTAAAGAGAATATTGCCATTCTTCTGCTTGTCACTTCCTTTAATTTTAATGCTGAAAGACTTAATTTAAAGTTGCTCTTTTTGGAAAGGAAAGTTATATATTATATAATTTTATATATACATTATATAAACATATGTTCATATACTTCCCTTTTTTTTTTTTTTTTTTATGTTAAGACTTGTCCTTAATCTGACTCTTTCCCAATGGCATCCCAGTAATGTTAGAAGAAAGCTGAAGCTTAATGTTTGAAAACCTTAGTATAAATCGAAACAGAGGTTCCTATGCCTATGCATATATATCAAGTCTAAGCATAAAAAAAACACTTTCTCAGTGAGGGCAGTAAAATGCTGGAAGTGGTTGCCTGGAAATGCTGTAGAGGCTTTGGTGTTGAAGATGCTCAGAACCCAACTGGACATGGCTCCAGGGAGCCTGCTGTAGCTGAGCCTGCCTGCGTAGGGCGCCTGGACTCAGTCTTTGGAGCTCACTTTCAGCCTTAATTTCTTTTGTGGAAGTGGGAGGAATAGAGTAAAAACAAGGAAAATAAAGAAGGATAAAATTAGTCTTGGTTTCTTGGTATACAGTGGTATCTTTAAAAAATTAACAATAAAGTAACTTAACTCCAAAATTAGTTTTTGAATAGTCTGTTCAAGTTTTTGACCCAAAAATTGTAATGTAATTGCTAATACATTTAATGCTTACAAGGGTTCCAAATCTCATACTTCAATCTACAAACTTACTAGCTAAATAAGATGCATTTAAAACCAGAAGCCCACCCCAATGAAACTCCTTGTGCTGTATTTCAAGCAGGCTGCTGAGCATTCCATAGTGACCTGCTCTGTCAGCGTTACAGGAGCCTGAACAGCTCTTTGACCTCAGCAGCGTGGCGGCCAGCCCACGCTCCTTGCTGGCGTTCCGGGGGCGGAGCAGCGGGATGGCGTCTGTTTGCCCCTCAAAAAAGTCCAAGTGACCATGTGGGCTCGGGGACACCTGGCACCGGCATGTCACGCCTCCGCGCCATTGCTTGTGCCGGTGCCCGGGGCTCCCCGGGACGGCTGTTTACCTGAGGCAGAGCAAGCAGGGCGAGCTTCGCTATAGGCGCCGCTTCCTGCTGGCGCGGGGCGGGACCGGCGCTGCTTGTCTCTCCCCGCCCCGCTCGGGCCCGTGAGCGCGGGCCATGGCGGCCAGAAACGCGGGCACCGGGCTGGGTAAGAGTCGGCGGCCTGCGGGACGGGAGCTTTGCGGGGCTCGGGCAGGGCCCTGTGCTCTGTACGAGCGCTGAAGAGCGGCGGGAGCCGGCGGGCGTCCTCACGCGAGGCTTGATGGTCCCGCGGCCGCGTCTCGCTGCCATGCCGGCTCCTGACTGAGTGAAACCTTTTTAGTGCGCTTCCTTCTCCCTTCCCTTCACCCAGAGGGTTCAAAACACTTCTCGTTGCTTCGGTTTTGGTTTTCTTTGCTTGCCGCCTGCTCGATGGGGCTTTTCCTGATGTGTGCAGGCGATACTCGGTGGCCGAGCCTCTACCTAATGAGCCGCCCAGACGGACTTTCCCGTACCACTGCCTGTGTAGAACCTGTATTTCTGCTGCCGGGCTCGGGGAAGGAGAAGCAGCCTTCCCACTTCTCCACACAGCCAAACCCGAGTGCAGCGGTGGCCTGCATTCAGGTGACCAGCCTCCCGAATGGTCACTTTAAGGAGGGATATGGCAGTTCGGTGGACAATTTGAAGCTAACTCTGTTGGCATTCTCTGCAATCACTGACACATAGCTCTAGAATTGAGCTGTTGCGTTGCTCTCTGATGTGCTTATCCTTGGGCTGCTTGCAGAAACAGGTGTTTGAACTGTAACCATCTGAATGGCATCTTTTTTTTTGCTGACACAGTTGCATTAATAATGCAGTAGCAAAACTTCTGTGTCTGTTACAAAGTCAGCACACGAGTTTGCACATGCACTCCAGCTATTGTAAGCTAGGCGCATGTTCCACTTCGTACTGTAAGTTTATTCCTACAGTTAATTGCCTGTCTATGCATGAACTTAAGAAACTTGAATCTGAAGTCAGTCTAGTTCTATCAAACAGTTGTCCTCCAACAGGTAGGAGTAATTATAAGGAAGGCAGTGCTGCCAAGTATAAAATCATTGGTAACTTCCTTTGTTCCAGTTAGTGCCCATTGCCCCTAGTTCTGTTACTGCACGCCACTGAAAAGAGCCTGGCCCCATCCTTTTGATTCCTTTACTTTAGATATTTCTAACGAGTGATGAGATCCCCTCTCATACTTCTCCAGGCCAAACAGTCACAGATCTCTTAACCTTTCTTCATATGCTCCAGGCCCCTAATTATCTCTGTGTCTCTCTGCTGGATTTAATCTTGAAGTTAACAGTTTTTCTTGAGCTGAGGAGCCCAAAACTGGACACTGTACTCCAGATGTGGCCTTACCAGGGCAGAGTAGAGGGAGAGGATCGCCTCCCTCAATCTGCTAGCAAATTGTCATGAGTTCAGCAGAGGGCTGCCAAGATTACTATGACCTGGAGTGCTTGTCCTATGAGGAGGGGCTGAGGGAGATGGACTGATTCAGCCTGGGGCAACATGGCTTTCAGCAGCCTGTCCAGTCCTACATCAAATAAATGGAGCCAATGTATTCATGACTGAGCATAGCACGAGTTCAAGAGAGAACAGAAATGAACAGAAACCAGAGAAGATGAAACTGGATGCAAGGAAAAATTTTTTCATGCGGAGATGGTTAGGTAATGGGGTAGGCTGCTCAGAGGTCCTGTGCAGTCCTCAGCTAAATCCTTAAGGTTCTTAAGACCCAAGTGGATAAGGCCTTGATGACTGACCTGAGTTGAGAGCTGACACTGCTTTGGGCATGAGGTTGGGTGAAAGACCACCTTAACCCAAGCCAACCCAAAGTGTTCTATGATTATATGTTCTTATATGTATATGTCCTTTTATGATATTGTATATATATACATACATACATATATGTATACATTCTGAGTAATGAATAATTAATTACAGTTGTTTTGCAATGTGTTCTTTTTCTTCAAGAAAATCCATCCGTGTTGTTCAGCCTTCTAGTCAAAGGGCCAAAGATACGTTCATTTTGTTTCTACTGATATTTTTAATTATACGTAGTTGATATTTCTGAGCCATTTGCATATGAGAGCTAGCCTGTGGTAAGTGGCATTTAGATAATGAAGTGTTGCATCCTTCTTCAAGACAGCGTAATTATGTTCTAATATATTAATAGCTGTTTTTATCGCTTACAGTGGCTCTGTTCCTTCACTGTTTCCTCTTTAACACCTTCTGAATCTGCTGGATAACTTCAATCATATTTGAAATAAAGACAGATATCTCAAAGATAACTGAGTCACTGGGCAGAATGACTGAACTACTTCCACTGTTGGCACAAAGGCAGGCACAGCTCAGCAATGACATGGCTCCTCATTACACATTTAATTTGTCTTTATTAAGTAATGATGTCCTGCCTTACTCCATGGTCATACGGACCATATCAGGACAGCTGGACTACTGGGGTAAGGAGAAATCTCTGTAGCAAGGGAGAAAGTGAGGGACTCAGAGCTGCATGAAACCAAGCTCCAGTTGTTCTACAGCTCATGGAGCAGCTGACTTTCTGGGAAAAGGCTCATCAGTGGTTTTTGAAATGCTTTGGAGGACACTGAGCTGTTTTCATGTGACTGATGCTCAACACTGTGTGATCTTACCAATGTCTCAATGTAGTTGATCTTATTTCTACTTCGGCTTATGCCTTATTGTGAATGCTTATGACTTGCAGACTGAAATTTTCTCATATAAGAAGGATCCAACATGAGAACAAAATAGGTCTAGTGAAACAGTCACTCTGAGAAAATATTTACAGCTTCCATGTAAAAAAAAAGAATTACCCTCAAGCCCATAAACAGCTTACTTGGTAACGTAACTCTTCAACAAGATATGATCCTGAAGTCTTTTGCTCAGTTATGCATGGCCAGCTGGATTCAGCCTGCGTTCACTTGAGTATTTCATATTGAGTAAAGGTTCAGGACACAGTTTCATAATAGTTTCTCCAGAAATAATAGCTTTCATCACTTCTCTTGCCCATTTTATCGTGTGTTCATGGTAAGGAGGAGCACACATGCTGTTTCTGGCACAGAGAAGGAAATAAACAGTTGGGGGACAGCTTCTTTTGGGGACAGAGCTGCTTTGAAATGCTTGTGAAACTACAGCCTCGGGCATTTTTTAGCTTTCTTTTTTGCCATCTGAAGGGTAACATCTACACGTTTTCTAAAGCTTCCAAAAAGCTGAGTCTTTTTTTATGAGGAATGCGTTAGATATCTTAGATATTTATGTAATTATACTAATGAAGTGGTTTTATTTATTGTTTTTCTGATGAACTGCTTGGTATTTTTGGATTCGTGTTCTCAAAGGAAGGAGTTGAATTTCCTGTTAAGATTTTGAGTATTTTTTTTTTTTTTTTCAAATGTCTTTAGAGGGAAAAAAAAAAGTAAACTTGAAGAGTGATTACAGAATATTGGCTAATTAGCTATAGTGTAACTGCTTTAATTACTCTTATCCCCGAAGCCACATGATTGTGCAGATGACTAGCAGATGACTTATTTAAAAAAAAAAAAAAAAGACATGTTCACACTGCAAGGTTAATGAGCCTAATTAAATATAGTTTTCCTTAGCCAGATACTAAATTATAAATCTTGGGGGAGTGGAGGAGGGGCAGAATCTAAAGGCGGTCGGTTCTATTTGAAATAATGGTTTTATTCTGATTTTTTTTTAATGAGAAAAAGAAGAAACTGGAGTTGTAAGTGATTTTTCTGAATAGAGACACATTCATTTAAAGATTTGGTGAGACCTCACATGGCAGATTTAAAAGTCTATTTAGTCAGTCGTGGTAAGACATATTTATTTTCACTTGCCCACTGCTTTAAATAATGGAGAAGTGGGCTTGAATGGGAGATCTGTGTCAGACAGAAGTCTCCATCTGTGCTGTATATTTCTAGAACCTTTGTCCTTCTTTGCCATGCATTCTTTTTATTACATAATTAACCAAGGCCCTTTTGGTTCTGAATAGAATTTTTAAAATGAAACATAATAAGCATATAATCTTTCAGGTTACTCACTCCTTTAAAAGCAGCAATGGGTGAAGATTAGTTAGCAGAAGTAGTAGCTTATTTCATTTCCACTGTGCTTCCCTTTCTCCTATTGATTGTGAATTTCTTTGGTATTACTTGCTAATCTTACCCCCTGAGCATTACCCTTAATTATTTCCTTTAATGCAATCTAGTGTGCAGTGCTTTGTTTCCTGAACTGATTACTCAAACCTGAGAATCAATGCCCACCCAAAAGTCAGGTAGGGCCAGATACAGTAATGTATGTTTCTAGCAACGTTCAGCATGAGATGCATCAGATAAAATCTTCTCCAAATAGTGAGCAATGAAGGGATAACCTACCCATGGGGAAAATTTCTGTCCTTCCACTTAAGTTCATGTATATGCTCCAATAACCAAGAGGATGAACATTTTTCATATTTGACAAAGTGGACACTGTCTTTGTGTTCTTCCAAACGCTCCTGCAGACAGCAATAGTTTTTACAGATCAATTATTATACCAGATTTCTTTGTTGTATCATAGTATCATAGTATCATAGTATCGTGCGAGTTGGAAGGGACCTTAGAGATCATCGAGTCCAACTCCCGGGTTTCGAGCCCCCTGTGTAGCGAAGCGGCACTTCTACCCCTGCGCCACAGGGGGGATTCGAACCCGGGCCCTGCAAGCAGCAGCTTATACCACTGCGCCACAGGAAGAATAGGTTACGGTAGAGTAACTGAAACTTCTGGGTCTTTATTAGAGAGTTAGAAGCTGATTTCCTCATCTAAATTGGCTTCTTTAATTTTATTGCATTTTTCCAGAGGAACTGGAAGATCACCATGTAGTCAGTAGAGTTCAAAAGTTATCGTGACAAACTGGATTACGATTAAATGATTGTCCCTGAATACTTGGCACACATTAGTAGAATCACTACGCAGAATTTCTGTATCCTTTATTTATTTGTTTGGGGTTTTATTGTTTATATTTTCCTTCTCAAAGGCAAATACTGAAAATGGTAGCCCCATGGGAGATCTGTGCTCTCACCTAGGAGAGCTGACCGTAAAGCAGCTGCAGTAGATGCAGCTTGTGTTTCAGCTGTCTGTGTTTATATGGTTTGCAGTTATTGATATTTAAAAAGTAGGAAAGATTTAGCTCTAAGTGTTGTAGCAATAGCTTTTCTTAGTTGCTTTCTACATGTCAGACTCATCTTTTATTTTTTAGATAATGTGACTTGTGGCGAGCAGCGAGAATTATTGAGGGTTTCTGTTACACTGGTTTTCATCTTGACCTGCTCCTCCTTATCTTGTACACTACATAGTAAGACTGATGCAAGAAGTACTAAATTTCTTATGACTGCTTTGGAATTCCTTTTTTTTTTTTTTTTTTTTTTTTTCTTTCCAATTTATCTGCTTTGGACACCATTTTGACCCTGCAGATTCTGCTTATGTTATTAAATGTATGTGGTGATAGGAAAGCGTTAGCAAGGTGACTGTGCTGAGAACAAGACTTAGCTGCATCTCCTACAATTGTCTTGCATATCTACTGAATAATCTCTCTCCTAATCTGTTTTCTCCGGTGTTATCTTTAAGTCTCATTAGGGAAACAAGGTTGTATTTACAGATATTTTAATTGGTTTATTAGTCCGGCATTTTTGTGCATGATTAAAACTAAAAAGTAGAAGGAAAGAGATGGGGACAAGAAATTAGTAAATTAGCAAGAAAGAATACTTGCAGAGATTAGATGTTCTCAATAAATCAGATCACCCAGAACTATTATCCCTAGTATCTGAACTTGTATCTGTACATAACCCCTAAGTGATGATGGTAACCGATGATTGCAACTGGTGGTGATTAGTTGATGACTGGTGATTGATGACTGTTGTTATTTTCTTCAGGGTATTTTCATGGATTGGTTGTATGATTAATATTTAAAAGAATTATCTATGTTTGGGGTACAAGAGGATTTAAAGATGTTCTGTTTTCTTTTATCTGCGTACTTCTCTGAGCAGGAAAATACGAGTTTGTGTTTATTAATATTCAAAATTAGACCTTTGATTTATCACACTATGCAGAAATTTCAAGCTGTGAGGGTGTGAACCATCAATTCTTCTTTATCATTCAGTTACCCTTAATTAAGAGATTATCATTTTATGGTGCTTCTACTATTGGACATTTTTTATTCTTTTTGTAAATGTTGAGTATCCACTGCTTTTTTGGCTCTGGTTATTGTTTATGAGTACTGTAACTCATTGAAATTGCAACCCAGACCACCTGCAGTGGGCATCTAAAGGAATTCACAGATGGAAGATGTCTGCCCAAGTCCCCCAGGGTGCTTGGCAAGGTGAGCACTTCTAAGGCAGGCAGGTACACGTATCCTTCCCAGCAGATGTGCTGCCCAGGAATGCTTTTGGAAACTTGCAGATAGTCCATCCCTCATAGTAAATTCATTAAGAGTAGCTCCAGGTTAAAAACAGCCTATCTGTATTATTACACAAAAGTCTGTCCAGAGATTTTTGTGACCACGAGAGATACAGTTCCTGCAATCAAAGATCCATGCACATACAGATAAAATGCCATTGCATCCTTGTTGCAAGAATGGACTGGCTAAATGTTAGCTTACTCTGGAATCAAGAAGTAAATCAGCAAGCAACAGCAGAAGATTGTTTATCTGCAGCGTGCATACTAAACTTGGTAGGTCGGGACTAGAAACACAGCATCTCTCACCATCATTAAGTTAATTCAGTTTTAACAGCAAACAGTGTCTGCTGCGTGAAACATCCAGTTCACAGTTCATCCCCCGAGAGAAGTTTATTGTAGTGTGGTATTTTGAACTGCTTAGAAGCGCAGAAGCCCCTAAAAGGATACAAAAGCACAACATGCTTTTCAGAGGACCAAAACAAATCTACAGCTTCCTTCTGAAGTCCCACACAGAACACTAAAAAAACACAGGAATAGATTATAGACATTTCTATTTTTATTCTTTTCTCCCACATCAGAGCTTGGCTGGATTTCCAAAGTGTATGTGAACCCACCTGCAGTTGTAAGGCATGCAGAACAAATTCAGAAATGGCGGACTCTGAAAGGTAATTGGCAAGTAAGTGCTCTTTTTATGCATTCTGTTCCTGTATTTTTGAAGCAGTCACTCTCCCTCTCTAGGCTGAAATATTGAATTTTCCCCAAGATGCATGTAAACTTAAAAGATGTGCTTGTCCATGTCTTATTTTAATAATTTGTATTTGATGATGATGGGATGGAATAAGGTGACGCATTTATCCAAACAAGTTAAAAACCTTATAACTCATGAGTGGCAAAACCGCAAATGAATTTCAGTCATCTTTATTCATGAGTGGATTAAGTTGTATATTACTATCCCACCACATTTATTCTGTATCCTAGGCAGACTTCTCTGCACACAGCCTCCTTATTTTTTAATTTAAAGCTGTAAGATATGATCGTGGTCCCTGTCAAGTTTGACCTACCTGGATGATTGTTGCTTACTTAAACATTTCCAACAAGTGTGATTTCTTTGCTTAACTAGTTACTGTTGGAAACTCAAAAATCCTAACTGGCTATGGTACTTGATGTGCATCTCTGTGTGTGTGTATTGCTTTGGTGGACAGAGCTGGGCGTAGGAATGCCACAGATAGACAGTTTGGCATCATCGGGTAAGGACAAAGTCTGAGAAATGCTGTGGAATAGGCCCAGAACTCCCAGTGAGCACTCAGCTGTGGGCTGTAAATGGTGTCCAAAGGACAAGTTGATTCCTGTTTCAGTGAGCAAAAGTGTTGTTCCTTCCGTCTGCACACTAAACAAATGGCTTCCTTTCAGCAGTGACTGATAAACTGGGAGTAGGAAGTAGGAAACAATAAAAGAGCAATCTTTATATTGTAACTTAATAGGATGAAGCCGCAATCATTTATTTGTACTTATTTCTTTAATAATAATAATAATAAAAATCAAAGTAGTTGACATTCTGAGCTTAATGTGGCAGGCAGCTGTTCTGAGGTGGCCAAAGCTACCTTTGTGACGAGCATAAATCTGAGGTAGTATAGGATGGAAGTAGAAATCGTTTAGAACCAAGCAGTGGTTTCAAGCTGCAGCAGGGGAGATTCAGGCTGGACATTAGGAAATATTACTTGTAAGAAAGGGTGGTCAGGCACTGGAATGGACTGCCCAGGGAGGTGGAGGAGTCCCCAACCCTGGGCGTGTTCAAGGAACGATTGGATGTTGTGTTGAGGGACATGGTTTAGTGGGAGCTATTGGTAATAGGTGAATGGTTTAGGTCTTTCCCAACCTTGGTGATTCTATGATTCTAAGTGGTCAAACTTAGACTGACCAAGGCCAGTAACAGTTCATTGCTCAGCTCAGTACCCCCAAAGCAGCTTCTGATGTAATATTTGTTACAGGTTCGAAAAGGAGACTGTCATTAGCAAAGTAGGAAAGGTTTACAGGCTGGCCTGACTCTTAATATTTGCTGAGTAATGCCTCCATGTAGAAACAAGTTTTGCCTCGTATGCTGATGAACCATGTCATAGAATGGAATGGTCAGGAAGTGGTTGTCCTTGATAGGCTGTATAGACTCAAATGGCCATCACTGCCATCTCTCTCCTTGTTGAACAAGTGCCAAGCAAAAGATGTCTGTTTTTATTGAAGCCATCGCTTCAAATGAGCATTCACTGGAAGACCTCCAGCAAATATTTCAAAATAATGTTTCAAGTTCAGTTTTTGTTCAACAACAAACCTTGAAAAATATTTGGATGTGGTTTTCTTCCATCCTCTAATCAATAAGTCTTTTAGTGTTCTGTAGCATTTTCCTCTGAAGACTTCTGTAGCCCTGTAATTTAGCTCTTGGTCTGTTGTTTTGTTTTTCTAATTTTGTTTTGTTTCTCACTTATTAATTACATATTTCTTTTTAGTCCCAGATTCACACAAACAAAAGAAGCATCTGAAGTCTAGACTCTTAATTTTGAAAAATTGTGGGTTCTTAACTTCCACTGCTTCTGTGTTTTATTTTCTCAGAAGGACAGGCATACAAATGTGTTACTGTATGAGGGCTGCACCGAAAGTAATGCCTCCTACTTTATTCTATTAGCACATGATCTCAGAGGCTGGTATTGGTGGTATGGCAGTAAAGGTTGAACCTTCCTGCCAGTATTGTGTTACACTTTGTTCCTGTGTGACAGATGGCATCAGAGGGGCAGTCTGACAGAATGGCATCTGGTATGGATGTGCATATGAAGGAAAGGTGTGGCATTGAATGCCTCCGTGTGGAAGTAATAGCACCCATTGGAGGCCAAACACTGAATGTGAACACAGTGAGATGGTGGTTGGTGTTTTTCAGCAGTGGCAACAGCAACTCTACTGGTGCATATTTTCATGAGCACAACATGCAGGATATTGTTCATCACTGGCAAAAATGCATAGCTAATAGTGGTTAAAAAGTGTTTTGAAAAATAGTGAGAATTTGCTCTATCAAATAGTGTGATTGTGCTCTTTGTATTTGTTGTAGTTGCCCTGGATATAAATAGGAGGTGTTAGTTTTGGAACAACCTGTGTGCAAACCATTATTTTTGTATCCTCTATATATACAGCATACTTTTCCTAATTTTTAGAGTGATTACCAGGATTTGGATTCCTGGTTCTAAGTCAGTTTGGCTTTGGAAGCATGAACTGAAATATATTCCTTTCTTCACTCCCTTTGCAGGCTGCTTGGCTGTTGAAAGCTGTCACCTGCATAGACCTTACCACTCTCTCAGGTGATGATACTCCTTCAAATGTTCACAGACTGTGTTTTAAAGCTAAGCATCCCATCAGAGAGGATCTACTGAAAGCCATGGATATGCACGATAAAGGTTTGATTGTTTTTGTTCTGTTAGGTTTGTAGAGAAAATGTCTGTGTTTCCTCAGTATTTTTTTAGTTTTCAGAAAGGTGTACGAATGACCTCTTCTATTATGGAAACAGTTATGGTAGACAGTGTTGCAGAACTAATAGTTGTGAGAGAACAAAATAGGTCCTACATGGTCTTATTCAAAGAAACTGCCTTAACTTTTAAACGTGTTATACATATTCTTTTGAGTTAATACAGTAATGTGAAGATGATAAGTCCATTCACCGTTTGGAAACCAAACTAAAGCGTAGACTCGGGTAAACACTGTAGGTTGTGGTACATAATAAACAGATTTGATAGAGAAACCACAAGCGTGTAACTTAAGTGTATGCCTTTTAATAACAGTGCCCTAAGGTGAAACAAATTAATCTCCTGATGTCCTTTCTGAATTGTAGAAGTGGGGGATTTCATGCTTAACTGATGCTGCTCTGCGTTACTCTTCAAGGACCCTTCCAACCTAAGCTATTCTATAATTCTGTGATACTCAAGAGTCTGCCACTTTGCATGTCAGAAAATAGGCATTCCATATGTGTAAGCACGTTATTTCTCCTCAGAAAACATTTTCTGTTACCTGCTTGTTTGAGTAATTATGATAGGTGACATCTTTGCAGCCCAATCTGCTTTAAGGAATAATTCCTTTAGTATGTGGTTATGTGTGAAACATATACACCCGGTATACCTCCAGAGTTCCCAGCTAAGCCAACAGAGTTGGAGGGAGACAGCCCTTATCCGCTGTTGGTAAAGCATTGACAACAAGTTGACATTACTGAAGCAGGCTCCATCAGAAGTTCAGATTTTACACCTGAGACTGAACCTGATACAACTTCAGAGCAAACTGAGACTTTCAATATAAAACTTCTTTAAATCAGACAAGCACTTCTGAATTTTTCTAGATGCGATCAGTGATGTGCCAGTGAAGATCATTTGGCTTCTAACAATAAGAAAAAAACTCAGTGACATGTGTGGCATACTTCTACTATCAAAATATTTCAGTAGTTCTCTGCAGGCTTTTGTCTTCTCATTGAAGTTATATGATGTAAAACCAAGGGGCAAGGTCAGTTCTCTAGTTTCTAGCCATACATTTGAAATATCAAAGCTTAGCCTTTTTTTTTCTTTTTCTTTTTTTAACTAAACTTAGATTAATGGACTTTTCAGACGGTTGAAAGATTAAATATGAGAGCAATTATCTGAGACTGAGAGAACAGTGTTTCAACTAGAAATGCCGTAGAACTGCATTAACATAAAGACTGCTCTGTTGCTGCTGGGCTCAGCCTGGCTCAACAGGTAAGGACAGAGCTTGGCAGCAGTTTTTTCTCACTATATGCTGCTGACTAAGCATGTCTTAAATGTATGTTGTTAAACAGGGAATCTGTTGGTAAAAAAACACGCTGAGAGGTGCTTTAACTCCTGCTAATGCTAGTTTGTTCCAAGACACAGGTGGAGGACTATGAAGGAGGTAAAAAATATGGAGAAGCACTTATATGAATATCCCTGTTGTATGTGCTTAAGGTTCTTGTGAGAATACAAAAGTGGGAGAGAGGTGCAAATAACATACCTGTGCTCATTATATGGTGTACATTAGAGAAGTGCAAGTCTGCATATGAAAAAAATGAATTGTGTCTCTGGCAGGTATTACTGTCGCAGCGGTTTGTGTATATCCTGCAAGAGTCACCGATGCTGTTAACTCCTTGAAGGCTGCTGGTTGTAATATACCAGTAGCTTCAGGTAAGTGTTTTGTTAAAACAATCAGTTATATCTTTTGATAGATATATAGTTGTGTAGCAGTATATCTACATGTGTAAAATATGTAGAAAAATCTGGAAGTTCAGATTTGCTTTTGTTTCAGAATAAGGTGAAAAGGTAGCAGGTGGAAGGAAGGGAATTGTGGGGAGGGTTTGCTTATGGTTTTTGTTGTCGTTTGTTTTGTTTCAACTTCAAGCTTATCAGGAGTGCTAAGATAACAAGCTGGAAGCTCAACGGTGTGGTTCTTGAGCAAATCAGAAGACAAGTAGATTACTCTAATGCAAGTCTTGGGTTTTCTGGTTTGTTATTTTTGTTGTTGTGTTGTTTTTTTTCTCATTGTCAGTTTTTTGGCTTCTAAGTATGGTCCTACAGGTTGAATTCATTAAAGATTTGTGCAGAGGCAAGGGTTATTGCTGGCTGTGCAGCCTGCAAGTTCAAGACTTGTACTCTTAAATCTCATAGTGCCAGTTCTTTTCCAGTCACCACATGATAAACAAGTTCTGAGTCTACTCTAAGCAAAAAGCAGGATCACAGAATTATGTGATTTGGAAGGGAGCTCTGGATGTCATTTAGTCAAACCTCCTGTTCAAAGCAAGGGCTAACTTTGAAGTTAGATCAGGTGTTTTATGGTAACATCTATGTTTTCTGGGTTTTCATTTCTTTATTGTTGTGTAGGGAAAAAAAAAATACTACCTGCATTTATGTCACAGAAAATCTCTGACAAAGCCATTTTTATTTCCATTTCCAAGGTTACTTTAGGTTTTGAGCTTAAACATCATAAAGGAAATTCTAAGTAGACCTCATTAAAAAGTTTTTGCTGTAATGTGGTTTAGTTATTTAATGTATTACTGGGACTTAACTCAAAAATCTCCTTAAGAGAGTTGGGGAGAATTTTAAAACTGCGTATTGTTTCACATACAAGTTCACTCCTTCCTTGGTTTTATAGATACTGTGCTTTTGCAGGCCATTTTGGGAAAATTTAAGTCTTGTGAAAGAGACCTTTTCAAAAGAAGCAGTTAGTACCTGCTCGAAGGAGGGTAGGATGAGGTGCCTTTAGGTTTTTGATTGGTGATGGGTATTAAAAAAAAATACAGTGGCTTTCAAATTTTGTGGTGTGTTGTGTACACACAATTTTAAGTTCAGTTTATAAACCAAACTTTCTCCCCCCTTCCTGCATTTCCCTCCTTGCTAGTGGCTGCTGGGTTTCCATCTGGACAAACTCCTCTAGAAACTAAACTGGCTGAAATAAAGCTGGCTGTACAGTATGGTGCCAGAGAGATTGATATCGTCATTAGTAGGAGCCTGGTGCTGAGTGGCCAGTGGGAAGGTAAGGAAGCTAAACCAGTGTATATGTGCTAGTTCTGTTTCTTCCCCCAGTTTCTACATTATTAGTCCTTAAAGAATTTGATCCCTCCCCAAAGACTGTTAAACTGGGACACCGAACTAAACCAAAATAATTTTACTGAAGTATGACAAATTGCTGTTGTTTGTTTTTTTTTTAAATAATGCTATTACAAGTTGGGAATTCAGAATTACTTTATGCCTTAAAGATGGGATCTGTTGTTTCTACACTTTTGAACATTTTGTATACAGGATTAAAAAAATAACAAGTGAAATAGAGGAGAAATGAATGCCCACAGTGTTTGAACAGTTTTCTTAAACCCCCCAAGGGGCTGCTAATGTAAATGATATCTTATTAAATACACATTTCAGTTCTTGACAAAAAACGTGTATTTTTGTGGTTTTCTTTTTCAAAGTTGAGGGTACAAATTGACTGTTCATATTATTTTTGATGTTCCTGTGCCTGTAGACTGCAACTAATTAGTAAGAACAATAATGCTGAAGATGGTTTTTGCTCTAATTGCCTCCTTAATGTACTGTGAACGGTTTGCCTTAAGTGCTGACAATGCTCCTACAACTAATCTCAATGTGAAGGTAAACACATTATTGTCTTGGAATGAATTTTCCATTTAATTGTATAATGCAGTACTGTAATAGCTTGTGTGATTGGAAGACTCCATAAAAACACTGGTAACCGGTGTTCGGTTAAGGAAGTAGAGACATCATAGTAACAAATCATGTTTTCTGATTTTGGGCTTCTTTCAGTTATCATTTAGAATTGAATTTAAAAAACAAACAAAAAAAAACCAACACATGAGGTTTGTACATCTGTTTTTTCAAGATTCATATCCTGTTTTCCATGTGGTCTTACGTCTCGACCTCTTCATCTCCATCCCTTTGCTCTGAAATGCATGCAGGTTTACAAATGTTTGGCTTCTTGAAGGCAGACGTAGTTATTTATTTCTACCTTAAGTGATTCAGATACAGCCTCAGAAACTGATGGAAGATAGAGACCAGGTGACTGAGAATGGTGGTTCAAATTCTGTGTTCGCCAATATTAAGACTGTATGCACGCTTTCCTCTGCCATGCTTGTGGCTTGTAACAAACCTTATTTGCAGTTAGAAAGCATGTTGTTCCTCCACAAAAATTTTTGACTTAACCATTTTTACTGTACTTCAGACTTACTTCATGGTACATTGTTGTTCGATGCAGGTTGCGCAGAGCAGAGGTCAGAAAGTAAAGGTGTACATTTTTCTTTGCAAGTGCAAGCTCTAGATTATACAGCCCAGGATTATGAGAAGAATTGAGGAGAAGCACAGGTCAATTTAGTGAGTGTTTTTATCAGTGACTGAAATGAACTGAACATACACTGTTAGTTTTTTTCTTTATGGGAGGTTAATTGTTTCTAGTGATCGTAAGGACAAGGAGGACGTAGACATAAGAATGGTGGATCTAGTATAAAGCTATCAGTTTACTAAGTAAATAAATTAAGATTGATATTTGATTTGCTATTTATAGTCTTCTGTCTACAGCCAAGTTCAGAACAAGCTCAAAAGGCATCCATATCTTGGTAGTGGTTGGTCTACATACCTTTTACTGAGGGTAGCTTTTACAGCTGTCTTGCATTTATGCTAGAAACTCTGTTTATACTTAAAACCCAAGTATATTTTTATGGTTATTTTGTTAGGTTCTCATTCTTTGAGATATCAGATACTACTGACAAATGAATATGCACCTGGTGGAGTACTTTTGTCTTAACTGTTAATGTATTTCTGGCTTCATATATTTTTAGTCTGTGCCGTAATTGGGGTCACTATGATAGAGTAGTATTGCTCTGTGGTTTGTTTCAAAAGCTCATACAGTTAGTAAAAATTTTATTGCATGAGTGTCCAACCTTTTGGGTTGCCTAGGCTGAATTAAGTGAAGAATTGTCTTGAGCCATATATACATAGGCTGCTCCAAAAGTAATGCCTGCCATTTATTTCCATGGAAACTACAAGAGTTACAACGAGTACAGTAACTCTCTATGAAAGTCACAGTTTGATAGAGCAAATTCTTAGCTGCAAAACACTGTTTTTCAACAGAGTCATCAGCATTAGCATTTTTGCCAGTGATGAACAAGAGCCTGCATGTCATGTTCATCACAGTGACCCACTCTTGCTGTTGCCACCACTGAAATGCACCACCCGCTGTCTCGCTGTGCTCACATCCACTGTTTCATCTCCGTAAATGTTCAGCAAGCATTGATTAATGTTAGTAGGTGCAACTTTTTCTGCAGGGAAGAATTCAGTGACACACCTTTACTTTATAAGCTCTTCCCTGTCAGATGCCATTTTGTCAGACTGCCCCTCCACTGGCATCTGTCACATGGGAACAAAATGTAATGGAGTATTGGTGGGAATGTTGAACCTCTACTGCCATGCTGCCAACATCTGTTTCTGATGTCATAGGATAAAGTAGGAGGAATTACTTTTGGAGCAGCCCTCATAAAATATATATTATAGTTAATGCATACAAGTAACAAAATTTATTTGAACTGTTAATATTTTTTATTGAAACCTTAAAAAAAGAGCAGCAAAACCATAACATTAGTGGGATATTTCACGCTGTTTTTATGAAACTAGCTAGGGATGAATGCTTGCCCTGGGCTGGGCCCATAACTGAGTCACCGTCATGTTGGCACAGGGCAGGGGGCAGGCTGCATTTTGAGCACTTTTTTGGTATTATTGAGACTCTTAATGTCACTCAAAATATATTTTCTAGATCTGATCTTTATGAGGTAATTGTTAACAGGTTTGTAATAGTGCTGAATGTGAAAGCAGCTTTATTGGGCAGCTAATTCAGGTTGAAAAAGAACCTTAAATGAAATTTAAGTTTATGAGCTTATATATACATACCTTTTACAAGCAATTTGCTTTTGGAGCAATAATACTTTACAATAGTTTACTCAACCATTGTCTGGTATTATTTAACGAAGTATGAATTAAGCTTTAAAATCAGAATTTAGATTTTGCTTTTAACTACAGCATGTGGAGCCTGTAGGTAAAGTGTGTTGAAGCTGACCAACAAATTACTGAAAGAAGCTGGATATATTCTCCATCCACATCTTGGTTTTGCTCTACCTTCTGAAACCATCTGAGGTTCTATAAAGTGACTTCTGGTTTCACAGCTTTTAGCAAGCTCTGGATATACCACAGTGTCAGTGGCTTCCAAATTCTTGACAACCACTAATAATGGTTGATTATCGTTTGCTCTATGTCAATTGAAGTTTCCTGTAAAAAACAAAATGGAATAAAAATAGAATAGTCTGACAGGCTAGAACATGGCTGCAACCATGAAATACATAGCTGTAACCTCATTATGAAAGCTGCCTTTCAATCCTTGTTAATAACTATTCAGTTATGAGTGAAAAGTCTTTTTTCAGTAATTGGGGCCCTCCTTTGTGAGCTGCAGAGATAATATATATACTACCTGTTCTGCAGACTTGAACAAGACTCTACATGTTGTTGAGAAATATTTTATTTGAATTTTCCATTTTCTAGATTTACAAGCCAACTTGGGACTGCAAACTCTGCATAATTTCTTTCTTATACTGTCAGCAGCATCTCAGACTCCTGAAGCCAAATTCTGCTTTCAGTTTCACGTGAATCACTGGAGCCTGGAGTTGCACATATGTGGCTGAGAGCAGAACTGATAGAGTCGTGTTGTGCTGATAGCCTCGTGCTTGTCATTTTGTTAACAAACCTGCCATTAATGTGCAAGACAGAAGGCATTCCAGCTCATTTTCCAATTTCCTAACATGATTACCTTGATCTTTTGGTCTAACAGAAATTGAAACATTGTCCCTTCTCATCTCGGTTTCTACCCTTAACATCAGTCAATGTGAATGACTAGTTGAAAACAGCAAATAAGCTAAATTTAAAGGAAAAAAAAAATAGTGTTTTTATCGCCACATTTTTGGAGAAGAGCAGTTTCAAAAAAATTAAGCTGTTTTTATTCTTCCTTTAACATTTTCACACCCTGTATAGGAGGTATCTATTATTCCCTTTATTATATGATTGTAGGACAAATGTATTGGACCAAATCAAAATATATAGACAGACAATCTAGGACAGATCATAGCCAGCATTAATTGATAGGGATGCCTGCTTGAGAGACATAAAGGGAGGTGCACATTTTCTCTGGTGTATTTAATAACTGCCAAATATCAATGGAGTGTTTGTACTGAATATTTGGAATTCAGTAGAGCCAAAAAAACCCCAAAACTATGCCACCATCCAACACATATTTTATAACACTGCAGTTGAAAATATTGCTATAAAAGTATTTTCTCTCGCCTATGAAATCTGATCTTTTCTGACTTATAAATGCATACAATAAAAGCGGATTTGAAGTTCATAAAAGCAGTAAGGTATGTTAAATAAATGGGAGCTGAGTAGAATATAATTCTTGTATCACACTCATTTTAACTGCTTAATCAGTGGAGGTGCCACAGACTACAGCAATGAACATCTGGCTGTAAATATAATCTATATAGCATAGCTTGCTTTGATTATGGTTTTGTTTGTTTTCTTTGTGTTTGTTTTTTTTTTTTTTTCCCTGATTTAATATGGGTAGTGTTAGTGCTGTGTTTGAGGCGCTGCACTGTATTGGCCATTTGCTTTGAGAGCTATTTGTTATTTTTTCTACTGTTTTTGAGAGTCAGAAGAAGAATCCCTTGCAAACTTTTCATGGTGATCTTAGCTCATAGCAGAGTATTTGCCTCTGGTTTTCCTGTGTTGGAGATTTTCCTAAATGCTTTCTGCCAATTCTGCTAACCAGAGCAGCTCCATCTGCTCTGCCAGCTACTACTGGTGTTCTGCAGAGGTCAGAAGTATGCCAAGAGCCAGTGTCCAGCTCTGCTCCTGTCACTAATGAGCTTGAGAGAACCAGGTAGCTACAAGAATGCAGTGAAACGTGTCCTAAAAGTGCCCTGGACGTCTTGAAGAAGTGAGTGTGTATTCAAGTGTGATTAACTTCAATCACTCTTCAGTCTTTTGAGAGGGAGTTTTGAGTTGATCAAGTAATTTCTCTTTTTATTTCAATCTGATTAAGTACCTTTTTTATTTTTGAAAGCAGTAGGACTTTATGCATTTTTTCTGAAACAAAGCTGTGCCTGCTTGACTTGGGACTAAGGTGTTTAGTCTCAGCTGCTCTGGTTAATTTTCTCTTTCCCAGAGATAGCTGCATTTCTATTTGTACTTCTACTGTAGGGCTGAGAATATCCTATGAATGCTAAGGACTCAATGCAATAATTGATCTGTAAATAGAGTGTGAATAGGAGAAGAGTATTTATTACCTACACACCTGCCCCATTAACACATGCCTGCTGTTCCCCCACCTCAAGTAACCTGACAGACACAGATGACTGAAGATCTTCAGTTGTTCCTGTCTGTGGGTTGATGCATGCTGTCAGATAGAGAGACTGTTCAAATGATCTTGGCACTAATTGCATATAAATGTACTTTCCAACAATAGGGAGAGTGCTGTAGCTGCAGAACTAACTTCGATGAACAACAGTTATGGAAATAAAATTTCTTTTCATGGAATCCAACTTAAATGTACATTTTGTTGATTTTGTTTTGACATTTTTGGCAGTGTATCTTAAAGGTAGAGAAAACTTGAGTCTTTTCTTGTTGTTACCGAAACTAGAACATGAAAGCTGCTTTTTCTGGCTTTGCAAAGGCTTCGGGAAAGAGTCACTCCACAAAAAGAAACTGCATTTGGATCTAACACGAGTAGCATTATCAAATGCACAAGAAAATAGCACAGGTGCTTTGTGTTTCCTTTTTTTTTTTGAGCCTTGATTTGATGTAGAAGGTTTTGGAGTATCATCAATTGATCAATAAAACATGTTAGACCGCATGCTATTACTGATTAATTCACACCTTTGGTACACAGTAAGAAACAAGGTGAAGCCTGGTGTCTATAAAGGGACTTGCTAAGTGCGTTAGCCAGTTGTCTGCTAATGTGTGTAGTATGTCTCTGAGGACCACCGCAGTGATCCCAGCCTCAGCAGCCTGGTATACCCACAGCATCTGTAGGACTCAGCAACATGACAGGTAAAGGGGGTGTCCAGTTGGTGAGCCTTCTTCGGGACTTGTCTGGGGACTGGGACAGTATGCTGAGGAAAAATAATCCTGGACTTTTAGAAAAATAACTAAAGCTGTTTTTTGTTTTTGGTTTTTGCCTTCTATGCATGAACTTTCGATTTTGTGTACTTAAAGATTCAGTACAGTTTCAAAAAGGACTCTTATAAAAAGAGTTTTGCCTTTTTTTTTTTTACTTCTAATTCAGATTCCAGAAACGCTGGCAGCACACTGTAATAGCTGCTTTTCTCCCTGCCTCTGATATTAGATGAGCCTTAATCATCCCCAAGTAGCCAGATTGTAGCAGTTATATTTCCATAACTTCTCACTCTTTTAATCTCCCCCCAAATTTAAAATGTTGTGGAGGCACTTCTGAATTTTGCCAAAAAGGGGTGGGACATTTTCCTTGTGCTCCCATTTCCTGGCCAGGTCTGCAAGTTTTGCCTTTTTTAAGGAGCTCAGGAGACCCAAGTCCTCGGTAACCCCCTGAGGGGGCTTTACAGGTGCATGAGCCATTGAGCCACGAAGGTGCTACCTTGGACCTCAGACTCTCCTCACCAGGGGTGTCAGCAGCCTGTGTTGGTGAGGCTGCATATTTTCAGCAAACTTGCGTTTTCACAAAGCTTAAGATGGAATTTAAGTACCTAAACACAGGCATCTGGCTCCCAGTTGGCCTTCCTGAGACTGCCCCATGGAACTGGGGAGTAGGATGGGACCCTTTAGAGATGAGATTCTTCCACAAGTAGCAGTTGGAGGCCAAGGGGAAGATGTCAGGGAACCACAAGTGGCACCAAGGTCTGTAATTAGACAACTTGGTTACACCTTTGTTGTCTTATAGGCTGAGCCCTGCGAAGATGGCTATAGAGAACAGGGGCTGCGGTGACATGATGCACAGGGGGAAACATAACTGTGCCTGAGTACTAATTCAATTTATTGCCAAATTTATTTCTGGAAAAGCTGTTTTCAAATCAATTTTGTACATCATAGTATTTTATTTATTTATTTATTTTGCTCCTGATATATTCATGAGTGTTTGGCATACTGTGCATATTAGTAGTTTTGAGAGAAGCGACGTTAATACCTATTAAGTTCAGTCCGAAACTGTGTGGCATTGTTACTTACCTCCAGTCATGTAATTTATTGAACTTGCAAAACTTAAGTTCTTGAGTGCTGTGACTAATTATAAGATTGGAAATTAATCCAGAAGTGGAAATTACAGCCATACTTGAAAATGTCTCACAGCCAACCTCGATCATTTTCAAATGCTTTTATCCACAGGTCTGTATGAGGAGATCCGCCAGTGCCGTGAGGCCTGTGGAGAAGCTCACATGAAAACAATCCTAGCAACAGGTGAACTAGGGTCCCTTGCTAATGTCTACAAAGCCAGTATGATCGCTATGATGGCAGGTAAATATAAGTCATCTTCTTTTTTAGCTAAAAGTTTAGTTTTGCCTATAGTAGGCAAAAATTGTTATGCAGGAATTACTGAAGTTGCAGGTGTAGTAATGAAGTGTCATTTGTTTTGTATAATGAACAAAAAGCTATGAAATGTTTAATAACACTTAGAACTGATAAACAGCAAGATTTGTGGGAAAAATAGCATTTGTTTTCAAATGTCTGATCTTTGGTATTTTTAATAAGGGCACATACACTTGGGACAGATGCACATTATCCATGTAGTGTCACCCAAAACAGGAGTACTTAGCATAAGTCTTCTCAGTGAAGTGGCCAACTACATTTATAACAGGCTCACAACCCACCTACCCATGCTACAAAACCATGACAGAGCGTACAGATGTAGCATGGGCAGGTGGGTTGTGAGCCTGTTATTAATGTAGTTGGCCACTTCGCTGAGAAGACTTATGTACTCCTGTTCTGGGTTTGTGATCATTCCTAATCACCTCTACAAGATTGTGGTTTGAGTAACCCACCTATGCTGGAGACTCATCAAGGCGAATAGCACCAGTGCTGCAGCAGGTGCTGGAATGCTCTAGGTTATAACTGCTTTTCACTGGCATGCTCAAAAGTGGGACACTTAATACTGACAGTTAAGTGACATTCAGTTTTACCTACTTTAAACAAGACTTCAGGACTGTCCTTTGGACTCTGTTCTAAACATCTGCTTCTTCCACCATACTTGAAAGAGGGCTCTTCAACTGCATTGGCAAAGGGAAATGTAAGGATAACCTGAAAACCACTGTAAGCCCATGTTCTAACTAAACTTTGGGTCATTTCTGTTGATATTTTTTTTTTCTACCATAAGCTCTTCAGACCTGGAATTTCTTATTTTAGAGGAAGAAAAGGTCATTTGAGTGTCTTGTCTGTATTTAAATAAAGATTCAACTTGCAGCTGACCTCCTTGTCTTTTTACACAGTGCTATGCTTATCTACCTTAGATGGAATGAGAGTGGAATGAGAGGCTTCTTTTGCTTTTTACTTGCTCAGCTACAAAGTCAATTAGGATCATTAAGTACATAGTAAAGGTATTACGCTAATAAATATCATTTCTAATTATAATCTTTTTTTTTTTTTTTTAAAGAAATTCAGACTGTAAAGCATTAGAACATTTTCAGATTTTTCGCTGGTGTAGTTTTTTTGAAATACAGCAGATGGCCCTATTGTTAATGATTTTCCTTGCATGGTTATTTCTTTTACAAGATACCTCGCCATACGAGTATGTGCTGTAATTCCCTTATTTCAGTCTCTTGCTTTTTCTTTGTGGGTAAGTGTAAAAATAAGAATGTATACACACGCATTGAAAGCTAAATTTTCAAATTCTGACTTGTCAGAGTAGCTGAGAACCTCAAATTCCAGATATTTGTTTGATTTGCATACTTGTAATATTTTGGGGAGAAAGAAACTTGGCACGGTAGGTTTGAGCTCTCTCTTTTGTGACCATATGTTTTTACAACTGGTGCTCTGATTTAAATGAAAGAAAGAAAAGAAGATTTAGCTGATCTTGTGGGTGTGCCAGATCCTGGGGACTTTTATTTGAAATAAATGTAAAAAAGCAGCACCTCTGATAAACCTGATACTAGTGATTAATCATACGTGAGGAAATGAGTTACACAGTATATTGGATTTGATTGCAAAACTGGCTTTAGAAGTTCTTTTCTACCTCTGGCCACTTGTTCTTGTCCTTGAACCAAAATTTGCTTCTCCTTCAGTTATGTTGTTAGAAGTGCTCAGTAAAACTGAGTAATCAAAATTGATAGCTGAAACTTACTTCAGAAAGGGACAACTAGTTTTGGTGGGTTTTTTTAGATTGATTATGTTTTGTTTTTTTCTTTTAAAACTGTCACCACCCTAGGAACCTAGTTTACTGCCTTGCCTTTCATGCAGTTGTATTAGTGCAAGTGAGTATGTGGCATACAGTCCTTAACCTGCTTTCACTGTGCAGTGCATAATGCAAGTCTACCGTGCAGGGAGTACAAAATCATAGCCTTACATATGTTCACATTACCTTTGAGCATACACACTCACATGTAGGTCCTGAAGCACTGTGCTGTCGCAGCATGTTTTTAAAATACGTGTACATAGGTAGCTTCAAAAGTAATGCCTCCTATTTGTTTCCAGGGAAACTACAACAGATACAAAGAGCACGATAGCACTATTTGACAGAGCAAATTCTCAGCTACAAAACATTGCTTTTCAACGTGTTGCTACCATTAAGTTTGCATTTTCACCAGAAATAAACCAGCATGCATACTGTACTCTACAAAAATCTGCACCAGCAAAGGTGACTCACTGTTGCTGTCACCACTACTGAAGCGCACCATCCACCACCTCGCTGTGCTCACATCCACTGTTTTGTCTCCATAAACATTCAGCAAGTGTTGATGAATGTCAATGGGTGCCATTTTTTCTGCATGGAGGAATTCCATGACACCCCTTTGCTACATTCACACTTCCATATCTGACGCCATTTTGTCAGACTGCCCTTCCTGCTGCCGTGTGTCAAACAGCAACAAAATATAGTGGAATATTGTCAGGAAGATTCAGCCTCTACTGCTTTGCCACCAATATCCAACTTTGATGTTGTAGGCCAGCATAATAAAATAGCAGACGCTACTTCAGATCAGCTCTCAGATTTCCCGTCTGTCTCAGTTGTGAGACTCAGAAAGCTGGGGACAAAAGAGTGTCACAGTGCAGATTTAGCAATAGCCACGTGATTAAAAAGCTTGCCTGGGATGTCTGGCACCTGAGCTCACTGACTGAGGTCTCCCTTACAAAGGTGAGTTTTATTTGTGTTTGCAAGTAAGCGTCTCAGTCCCTCCTTATAAAATTACTCTGCTTTTCACAAAGCAATTATCCGAGCAGGGAATATAACACAGATGACTCTCAAGTAACTTTCCAAAATTTCTGTACAGTCATCCTTGTGCTGGTGTGTGCACAAGGAGTGATGATGTGTGCTAGGAGGAACAAGTTCCATTCAGTCTAATTCAGCTTCCAAGTAGGGGGTCAGCAGCACAGCTGGCTGACTTGAAAAGGCATGCCAAAACATTGAGTAGTGTGAAAAGTCTGCACCTTCACATTGGCTGGAATTTTAAAATAATACTAAGAGCCATGTTCAGGCTGGAGTGGTGTGCCTGTGCACTTCTACATTCAGAAGTGTTTGCATCGACTATGTCTGCAGGCAAGCAGCTGTGCTCTGGAGCACAGTTTTTTGCCCATGAAAGAGCCTGAGCCCATCAGGACATGCAGCTCCCAGCAGTGCACTGGAGGCCAGGGACAGCTGTAGAAAATGCAGTTTGTACAACATTCTTGTTGGGAAACTATGGGGAAAAAGGGTGTCTTCATGGCGAATTTGATAATAATTTGCTTCTATTTGAAGCAAATACGATAATTTGTGTCTTTTTGGTTCATTCTGTGTCTGAAACCATATCTCTCCTAGATAACATGCCTACTTTTTCTTCTTTCCCTAGCACACTACGTAGAGAAAAAGACATTGGAATGGAAATAGGCAACTCGTTCTCTTAAAGTCCTTTAAGCAATCCTTTTACATATTTGACTGACATGCTAAAAATTATTCTGGAATATTTAAGTATCTATTTCTGAGTGCTGTTCTGAAAGAGGCTGACAGCCCTCTAAGGACAGTGAGTCAGCTAGCAAGAATAATTCTTGCAGTGCTAAGGAGGGGATAATGAAGAAGGTAAGAAGTGCACAGCAGTGGATCTGTGTCACTACCAAAGAAGCACATTGTTTTCAGAAAGCTGAGATAAAGTCTCAGAGGCAAATCAGGGAATTTTTGTTCATAGTTTGTACTGTCCACTGCCATTTTTGGGGCATCTTAATATCTTTACGGAGGGTTTGAATGTATGGGCTTCCCAAGGGCATCAGACTGCCTCTTTGATGCAACCAGAAAGTTTACAGACGCTGAGCAGAGCGAACTAATTAGTGATTTTCAGCATCTCATTTGATTGAAGTCCATCTCTATGGGAGAAACACAAATGTACATCATTGTAACCTCTTCAGGAAACGGTTCTGAGGAACATGAATAGGAGTTCTTGGCTCCCCAGTACTAGTGGGAACTGCAGTATGTTTCTTCATCTTGTTGTCTTTAAAAACAAAAACAAACCACAAACAGATCCTGTTCACTGTTTTGCTGTGACAGGGTGACAGGTTTTTTTATTGTTACATTTTTTGACACAAACTATATGATAAAGTGCCAAGGAAGCCAGATAAGGAAAGGGGAAGATGGTAAACATGCAGCAGGAAAGGAAAGCTTCAGTAAAGATGCATATGATTTAGTTACATAAAGTTTTTATTTTGGAAAGTTAGGTTTTAGCAATATTACTTATTTACAAAAACTTTATTATTTTACATAAGAATTTACGTTAATTAAGGAGGGAGAGGTGGAGGAAGTGACTAAGTAAATGTGCATTGCTTTAAAAGTGAAAACTTCTGTGTCTTTAACTGAGAACTGGTCTCCACAGTACACTTCATGTACCTCATTCTTTGGGATTTTGAGAGAAATGCATCAGTGGCATATGAGAGGTACTTGCTTTCGTTATAAGTAACCAAACAAGTACTTATGTAAATATCAGGAAGAAGAGATGTATGCTCACCGGTAGTTCTACTAAACATATAGATTTCAAACATTTTTTTGTAGGTCATGAAGTAGTCAAATAAGCTGAGATACTGACTCATAAAAATTGAATTTAGAAAGGGAATGAGTTAGTGCTAAAAGAACTCTAACATCTAGACTTTCTAGTATAAAGAAGCATGCAAAAATAATCAAAAGATGGCTGAGGCAATAAAATCTCTCATGCCAACAGGCCAGAAGAAGAAGATTAGACCACGTGGAATCTGCAGACATAAATTTGGAGATGCTTTGATACTTTTAATTCCAAAATGAGCGGAAATAATATAGCTATCATTTTCACAGCAGAACCTAAAGCAACAAATAGGCCGTCTTTGTCTTAGCTCTAGGGAGAAACTGGCTGAGAACTGTCCTATTCAGTCTTTGTTTCTGAATGCAGAGACGCAAGAGTTCCCCTAAGAAAACTCATGACACAAAAGTACTGATTGAAAAGGTTTCCTTAAAAGTCCTGAAGATCAAAATATCCTACCACACAAAAAGCTTGTCCTGAGTTAAGAAAAGATATAAAAGTTTAGTGAATAAATGAAGAGGGTCCAAGAAATATGGTTTGGAACATCCCCTAGCTACATAGCTCTAAATGAGATTTCTGTATGGTAATTAATGTTGCGGATCCAATTTTAGCATGAGTAATGGGAACACAAATTCTGAAGTACCAGTAACTGTTGCTGTTTTGAGCACTGTCTTATAAAGATTTGTTTGGAGCCAGGATGGGTGTTGTGGCTTTAAACATTTGAGTGTTAGGGATACATTTTATACTATTGGCTGTGGGCTGCCATAGGCTGAAGCAAAAGTTCTGCCAAGCAAATGTCTAGCGTAAAGTAAAGAAGTGAAGAGACTAAACCAGCAAAATTTGATTGAGAAGCTAGACATGCTTTGTGCAGATAATACTAATGTAGGAAATAAGACTGATGCATAAATAATAATGGTTGGCACTTAGGCAACACTTTACATTTTCAACGTACATGCAGACATTAGCAGAATAAATCTCACAACAGCTCTGTGAAGTATGAGGCGAAGATTGTAATGGTCAAGACTGAAGTCAACCTGAAGTCAGTTGTAAAACTTCAAATCCTGTCTTTACACCAGAGGTTGAAGATTCCATTCAGTAGCATTTCAGCTGTATTGCATTTAAAGAAAAATATAATTTAATTATGTCAGCATTCAGCTGTAACTTGATACCAGTAAGACAGGTATTAGAGCCCAAAGCAAATGAAAGGTGAATTGGGTGGAGGCTTGGTAGTAGAAATGAAAAATGATTTCAGTTTGTCTCTTTTTACAGATCTCAAACACAACCAACTATATTGAGTTTACTGTGTATATGTAAAAGGTTCACTTTGCTTTGTAAAGAGACAGTCAGAAATTAGCAGTCACGTGTGTCTGTCATGTTTCTAAAGCAGACCAGATCAAAACTGTCAGTTCCTTTCTACAGCAGTGAATAATCTTTGAGTGCTTTCCAAGGTGACTGATGATGCTAAGCTCTGGCTTAGAGTATAAGCCTGGAGGCAAACTAGTCAGTCCTCAGTCTCTGAATGTATGGTTAGAGGACTTACTCTCAGACTGGTGAGTAGGTCTATCTGTCTCAGTCACAATCTGGTCATGGTTTGCTCTCTCTCTCCCCAGTGAAGCAGGACCAAGGGCATCCAAGCTGCAGCATCGATTACTTGTTGTGCTGTCTTGACTGAGCTGCGTTCACTGCAAGGATGTTGAAATGCATTGTGTTCTTGCACTGCCTGCTTTCTTCAGTGAACAAAGCACAGTGCAGAGAGAGTTCTACTTGTATTACCAAATGGTAGAGAAAAATCCCAATTTTCTTTGACTGTGATCTTCTGGCAGTACAGATTAGATTTATTATGGGCTAAATTTCTGAATTCCTTTAGTTTAGCAAGAGTGCATTATATGATGTTTTTGTCGGCCCTCTTCTATCTGGATATTAGCAGAAAATACCTCATTTGTACAAAGATCTGCCCGTTCCTTCAGATTTTTTAGATACATTTGAACTTTTAGAGTTGGAGCTACTTCAGCTCTTTGCACTGTAAGAATGCAGTGTTACACATATGTTTAGGATCATCACCTTGGGTAGTGTCTCGCAACGTAGAAGTGGTTGCAGTGTGGCCACTGTAAGATGTTCATCAGGACAGTATTTAACAGTATTGAATCATTAGTTGTTGATAACTTCACTGTGTTTGCTGCAGTGCATGTCTTGCATTCTACATAGTCTGCATTTTCACAGCTCTGGTTAACATTGCTGAAAGTTCACTGGAAGGAATGAATATAAAACATGCTATGAAAAACAAGATCGAGAGCAGGTGATGAAGCAAGTGTCATTCAGAAGTTTGAATGATATTATGAAATAAAAAAGGTTTAGGATTAGGAGTTAGATCAACACGTGTTCTTGGCAACACGGAAAGTCTTGAGTGGGGAAAGAAAAAGAAGAAAGAGCAAGAGAAAAAGAGAGAAAGAAAAAGAAGAGGAAAAAGAAAAAGGAAAAGAAAAAGCGCAGTAGTATAAAAATGCAGATAACTGCATGTTTAGTAAGACAGTACAAGGATGCTCCCTTAAATGATGTAATTGCCTACAAGCTTAGCAGTGATATTGCAGCTAATCACTAGACATAATGTAGGTGCAATAGATAAGCTTGGAGTTGGAAAGTTATAACAGTGCAATCACAATACCCTCAGGTTTGGATTGCTGATGAGGGTCCAAGCAAAGAGTAGTAACACAAGTCCAGAGTTGGGCTTGAATAAAGCAGACCTGGAAAGAATGCAAAATGAGACTTAAAAATCAACTTGGAACTCAATTATGTATGTATAGGGAATCAGAAGTAAAGGAATCATTAAGAAACACTGGTGTAGGCTCTAATGAAAAGTCTTACTTGTAAAGTCTAAAGAGCAGCAGAACCCTGTATGTGTAATATGCAAGAGAAACAAAAATGTTGAAGAAAATACATAGAAGCTTTGAGAGGACAGCAGTTTTAGTGTAGAAGCCTGAATGTGTTTGCAGCCATAGATGGGGGGAGATAGTTATCTGAGGTTGTTCATATTTGCTGTACCAGGATGCCTGGTGACTCAGATTTCTAATTTTGTGAAATGTCTATTCTATTAATGGTGTTTTTCTGTAATCAGAAATAGGAATATAAGCCTCTACTCAGGTCAGAGAAGAAATGCCAGTGCAAAAACAGATGACGTTCATGAGCTCATTACCTGTTTATTTGATTTTCATCGTCCGTAACACTACTTGACTTTCCCTCCACCATTTACAAATAGAGACTGTAGTATTTCTAGCTAAGTCAGGAAACCAGAAGATGGGTAGAATTGCTTGAGAAAGCAGAATGGATCCTGGCTTGCTTTCACCTTTGACAACTCAGTTAACTTCTCTGTTTTTCCATGCATAAAACTGACATTGCACATAGGGCTTTAGTGAGGTCTAGTAAATTAAGATACAAGCAGAAGCATCATTAGATACTGCTGTCATTAGAAGGAGTAAATTTTCCCTGTCTGCACATGAAAATGGAATACCCTTGCTGACAGTTGAAATTAGGAAGTTGAGCAAGAGAAATTCTAGGAATGTTCTGGTGGGAGCTTATGACTGTGATTTCCCTGCACAGCCAATCCTGGCAATGACATTGTAGATGGGAACTGGCACAGCTTGCGTCAGTACTCGAGGGTGATGGCATTGTGTACTGCAAAATTGACTGGTACTGTCCATAGCTGCAGAGGTCACCCCCCTTCCACCATTTTAATAGCACTCTACACAAGGTAGGAGAGATTTTCCATGTCTCCTCTATGTCTCTTTTGCTGTGCTTTACTGTTCTGGCATATCAGAAGAGTTTGAATCCCCATCTGCAGATTTCAGCAACTTGACCTATGAGAAGGTAACCATTTACACTTCAGCCTCTGAAACTAGTGTGAAATAGATTACAGTGAGCAGGCAGGTACTGACAGTGTGGCATACTGCTGGGAGGGGTCAGCCTTCTATTAACGAATTATCCTAAATGCCTGGGTAGTGTTTTTCTTTTGCTGATAGTCAAGATCTTCGCAAAGCATGTTAATTAAGGAATATCTAAATGGTATACTTTCAATTTACAACAACTGATGCAGAGAGGTAAGAAGGCACCCCTGTTGCGTTAATTTTCCCCATGAATGAAACCTTGTTTCTATGTTAAATAATTTGTTAGAATTTGAATTAAAACTTTTGAACTTTCGTATCGCCTCAGACTCAGAAATCGTTGCACAGTGAATAGTTCTAGTCAAACATACCATCAAAATAACACGGCTTCATAGCAAAAACCTTTGCGTCTGTGAAGCTCTGATACTGAAGGTAATGGTTTGAGAGAATGCAATTTTAAAACATGGAAATATTATGTAAAATCAATAGATGCACAGGGTACTATTTATTTCTCTGATATTTCAGGTTGTTTTCTTTTATTGTGTTAGCAGCAGGTGCTAAATTCCACTAAACAAGTGAAAAATAGAAATAAATATTTAATTTACCATATCTATCAATTATACAAAATTGGCTTATGAAATATTAAAGTATCTTTTAAGAGATTGCAAGTAGAACACCACTTTGAAAACACAGTCCCTTAACAGCAACTTAATATAGATGTGGAAATAAACTAAGCATGATTTTAGGGTTGTAGGTCCTGGAATTTTTTTTCCATTGATTTTAAAGTGGCAGGGCCTGATGAGTTCTTCACAGAAAGAATGGTGAGGTGCTGGAATAGGCTGCCCAGAGAGGCTGTGGATGCCTCATCCCTGGAGGTATTCAAGGCCAGGTTGGATGGGGTGCAGGGCAGCCTGGTCTAGTATTAAATGTGGAGGTTAGCAGACCTGCCTGCAGCAGTGGGGCTGTAGCTTGGTGATCCTTGAGGTCCTTTCCAACCCAAGCCATTCTATGATTCTATAAAATTATTTTGAAGAATACATTCACAATAGTAGAATGTGAAATTAGTTTTCTAAGCAGAAAGGTATTGAATGGAAAAATACACTGGAAATGCATGATCTTAAATGTGAATAGGCCATTTTGAAACACTCTTAGACACTCATTCAGACAAACCCATTTACCCATCGGGAACAGGAATGCTGTGAAAAACAAAGAAGCGTACCAAAAGTTAGACACATATAAGCAAATTCCGTACTGAGACATTAAAGTGGGTCAAAAATCAGTTGTATGAAACAATTTTGTCTTTGGAAGATTGTGGATTGTGTTCTTACCAGTAAGATGGATCTTAAAACATACTGAGATCAATATAAAGGCACCCACTAAATTTTAACAGATCAGTACCTAATAGTGCTGACACAGTATTTCCAGGCACTACTTCATTAAGTGCAGGGAAGCAGGCTGAATATGCAAGCTTACTGCTGGGTTGCATGTTACTACAAACAAATTCCTTGCTGAGCTAAATAGGACTGATTATTTGATTGCAAGCATTTAAGCTTGCATTTAACAGCTTCCATATGTTTTTAACTGGAATTTAAAAGGTCATCTTCATAGAGTTTGTCAGTCTTCTCTCAAAGGAAAATATTTCTATCAGAATATGACAGTACAGTATAGTATTTTTCACCATATCTTCACCACAGCTTTTCCCAACTTGCTCCATTTTTGGTGAGCTGTGAAGGGGACAGAACTTTGTTGGTAAGTACTTTGATGGCTTCATCTGTCTTGCAGACTTTCTCTGCTCCTTGATTCATAGCACCAAAGGATAACCCTTGCTGGGAAGATGTTGGAAGGAATGGAAGATACTTCTGTCTTTGATACAGTACTTTGGAATTTCAACCTGTGGGAAATGCTTCTGGTTTATATCTTTTAAAATTAGTTTTGTCAAATCAGAGACTGATAGATAAATAATTTTTAATGTTAACATCTCTCAGATAAGGCAATATCTAGTTTCTGACTATGTGTACTTTATTGTTACCCTACTGCATTTGCTTTTTCAGAGCTTCCATTAATAGTCCTGCTTTTGAGTGGAATTTTCAAGGACAAGGATGACAGCAAAGTCCATGGTCCAGGACAAGTCAACAGGCATCTGACATCTGATTGCCTTTTGCTGCTTTGATGTCTCTCTCCCTCTAGCACTTCTGGTATAGAGTGACTTTCCCTGCAGTGTACTGATTTCTCAAGCTGATTTCCTGAGTTCTCAGTAAATCTAAGGTGTAGAAAAGCTTCCTCCTTGTTGATGTCAGAACTTTGCAAGCAAAAACTCTTCCTTCTACAAACTTTGGCACTACACTGCCAATGCAATGTCCAGCTGATAAGCCTGTCTCAAACACTGTAGCAGCAAAGTTTTGCAGTTTATCAGGAAGATTTGTTAATTCATCTCTAAAGAACTGAAAAGGAAACAAATGGAGATGTTCCATATTCCATGCAGCACATTAAACTTAAATTATGCAAAAGGAAATTATGAATCATGTATCTTCAGAAGCATCCTTCCCACTGGTCCTGGAAAATGGACATGCAGGGAGCTCAAGGGAAATGCAAAGCCTTACACATAAATGGAGCTTTGACAGGAGCCCAAACCTCAAGATGAGAAAGCATCTTGGTAGGGTATGATGGAAAAAGTGCTACGTTTCTCCAGGCCTCCAGATGTCAGCATGAGGAAAGGTAGCATTAGTATGTGCTACTTTGGTAACAAGACCCTATGTGCTCTTGATAGCTAACTGCTTATATTGTTGTAATGGGGAACAGTTTGTGGCCTCTCTGGATGTAACCAGATTTAGCTTATGAGCAGTTTCCTTGGTTATGATCGCAGTGCAGATGCAGCTTTGAGCAGGCCCCTCTGGGACCTTCAGCTGGATGGGTGCTGTGCTAAGGTAGCCGTGCCATTTTCAGCCATTTCCAGCACCTGGATTAGAATTACAGCTTGCTTAGTTTCTAACTAACTCCTTCCAGAGCGCACTATGGAAGTGCTGGCTTACTGCTTAAAAGTAAAAGCAAACAATCCTAGTAAAATAAACAGAGCTACTCCATGCTTTTGATCTACCTTGTGAGTTCATTAGCAGAGACTTGCTCTTATTATGAAGTAAGAAATGAATACACAAGAGAAACCTAGGAAGACAGAAATGTGTTCTTCTGTTCAAGTGTTCAAGCAAGAGAGTTAAAGAATTATATGAGTGTGTGATAGGGCGATGGATGAAGAGAAAAGAGTCTTGAGATTTTAAGGGGTTCCTTTGCCTTTTGTGCTCTGTTTCTGCAGTGAAACGCAGGAATATGCAAAGCACTTTGCAATCTGAGAATGAAAATACTATGAATTAGAACAAAGAGTTATTAATTACTAACACTGCTGCAATTCCTTACTTGGCAGTAGTTCAGCAAACAGTTCTGCCAGATGAGGTTTTTGTCTGAGGTCTGTTTTATGAAAGACAGAAGAAAGACTGTCTGAGAGGAAGTTTTAAATGGTGAAAAGCAAAGGGAAGATAAGACTAGAATGCATGCAAGTTGGAAGGAGGTAGGGCATTTGAGGCATCAGTGATGCAGTCTGTATTATTCATAGCTGTGATTCTGATTCAACTTGTAGGTTTTCTACATTTTCATTTGCTAAATTAGGTGGGACATCACATAAAGACTAAAGTAGTCAGTTGAAACGTAGAAAGGTTTAGATCATCATGATCATACAAAGCTTGCAGATGCCTTTCCACAAAATGTGCATTGCTACAGCACAGAGTTTTATCTAAATATACTAGTGAATAATTTAAAAAGACCTGTTTATTTTTTAATAAAAAAGAAACATATAAACTGACTGAGTGTTTCTAATGTTACTTACAGCTGCCATTGAGCAGATGTTAGGGTTTCTTAGTGGTACGCTAGACCAAAATAAGTTTTATGAATAAACAAATAACTTCTTTTTATTACAAGCTCTTCTAGACTGATTCTTTCCTAAATTCACAACAAATGGCTTTTAAAAGTCTCCTCATAAATTATTTTTTTTGTAGGCACTTGGATTTTAATTACGATGATGAACTATTTTAATAAATAGCTGAATAATTTGATCTTTTTAGGGCTGAATCCATGTTCCATTTTTCTTTGGCATAGTTGGTTCCTGAGAATTTAATCCTTACAAAATTCTTGCTAGTTCTCTTCATCTTACACTTTTTTCTCCCCTTTATAAATTCGCACTGAAGAAGCAAACAGCATGCAGCAGCATCCTTTTCTTCTGATCTCCCCATGTACACACCCATCTTAGCTTTCCAGTTAACAGCAGCCTCCTGTTACTAGTAACCATTTTGTTTAACTCCATCATTTTGATCAGAGAAAGTTTGAAGAGATAGCTAATTAGATGGAGACAATTGATTTTTACTTTCAGATAACGTTTGGGAGCTTTAAAGCACTCTGCAGAGAATGGCTATCAAAGTGGATATTTTGTTTAGTTGTTATAGAAGGCACGTGCAACACTACTGTACTACTTCACTACTTCAGACCAGTGTTTTTCAGTGTGAATACTTACAGATATGTATGAGTGTGCTCTGTTGTAGAGAAATGCTAAGCACACAATTCCTTGTGACTTCAATTGTGATTCAGTGACTTGGAAAAATGGCAGCTTTATGGAAGTGTGTACATCTTTATTGAGATGGCAAGGAGAAAAGATAGGTTTCATAAACTTCTTAAGTCTCGTGGCACGGTCAACTTTTACTCAGTTAGAACTGCCTGCTAATAATAATGAAAGGCACAGAGGATATAAGTTTTCTTTTAGATTGAGTATGGAAACAAAGTATGCATCACAGTCCTACTTTTGACAGAGTAATCATGAGTCACTACAGAAATTATAGATACCAATTTAGGCTCTGTTAGAAGTCATTGCTGAAAGTGTTGATCCTGCAGGGCTTTGAGTTTAGTGTATTAGGATCTGTCACATAATTATATCTGTTCCTTTAGGGTGCAGCCTTGGGTAGCTTTGTTCACTGCTGTGTTTTGCGTGATCTAAACTTTGCATGTTTAGGACCAAACTCGAGTTGGGAGACAGTATGGACAGCTTTGTCTGTTGTGCCAAGAGCTTAATATTTCAGAAGGAAAGGCATAATGAGGTGGTTGTGCTTCCCAGTGTGACTTTAATAGTGTCACCAGTGCTGCATTTTGCGAAGTGTCAAGCCTGGGATAATGTTCTGCTTAACCTCTTCTGTTATAGAATGTGTAAGTTTGGTTAAAGAAGCCATTGATATCAAAGTAAGTCTCTAAAGTATTTTTCCATGCAAAGATATGAACTTTAGATAGATAGATAGATAGATAGATAGATAGATAGATAGATAGATAGATATTTTTTTTCTGTAAGAAAGACATTAAATGTGCTGTCTCAATGAATAGTGACATTTAATAACTCTCCACTAATACCAGTGAGGATACATATATCTAGCACAAAGAGAATCTGATACGCAATTTCTTTCATTCCCAGTATTTCAATAAAAAGAATGAAATGCCGGTATGCAAAATGACATATTTTTAGTGTTGGTTTAGAAAAAAGTAAGACCTATAGATAGCATCTAGATTTCAAGATTAAAATATCATCTTCATTTTGCCAGTGTGTTGACCAAATGTGTATTTCCGCATCAGTTACATTTAACAAAAAGCCAGGCAGTTGTTTGATCAACTTTTGGTTCTTTTGGTTCGCAGTGCTTACCATATTTGTAGTCTCTGACCAGATTAGGATGCAGACTTCTGACATGTGGAGGGGAAGAAACAACGTCCCAGCATGTTAAGTACCTTCTTATGAGTTGCTGATGGTGCTTAAGAGTTCTTCTGATTTCCTTCCCTTTTTAACTAATTCTTTATAGATTGTTATGCCAGAAAAATCAGCAACATGCCTTCATAAAGCATCCCTTTGAAATAAAATTGTTAGTTTTGCCATGTAAGCATCATTAATAATACAGCTGAGGGAAAAAAAAAAAAAAAAAAAAAAGATTTCTTAACAAAAAAGAACAGAAATATGTCTTTCTCTGACCCCCAGCTGAGAGGTGCTTCCTGCTCAGAGTGTGGCTGCACAGTCAGAGTTTTTGGTTGGGTTTTTTGTTGTTTGGGCAGCAAGTTTTTTGGTATTCAGGCCTCCTGAAGAGCTAGAAACCTTCTGAAATAACCCTCCTGACAGTAGTAGACACTCCACCCCACAGCGCACACTTGTGGGTTTTTTGCAGCTTTGCCAGCTATCAAGTTATCAAGGTGGGAAAAGAGGAAGATCTCTGAGAGGCAGACTTGCTGGAAAGGATGAGCTGTGAGTGAGTTTCTTATAATTAAATGTATATATTATTAAATTATTGTATGTAAAAGAAAAAAACAACTGATGGTTTTTGCCATTTTGATAATTCTGCCTTGAAATACACTACCTTATTTATAACTGAGTCTTTTCAGGGTTTTTCTCTTATGATACTTGTTGCATCAGGAGGAGAGTATACAGCACCTGCGCCCATGGCAGAGTCTATGTGTTCATAAGTTGATTGTATTGAAGATTTTCAATTGTCATAAAAATTAAACCAAGAGCTTTAACATTTTCCACATAATCACATGATTACTGGAGGGAGGTGGTTGAATGTGCTATGCAAGCCTGTATCTATCATCTCACTTCTTCAAGACAGGAAGAAACAAAGACATTATAGACTGGGGTCTGGTGATATCTGTCACTTAATATTTTTCAGGCAAAGGTAGGACATTGGCTCTTGGGAAATTTCTTTGACACTGAAAATCTCCCCATCACAGAAGTGCTGTAGAAGCCTCTGCCTGTATCAGCTGCCTTCTTCTGTGTAGGGACAAAATGGCTGAGCAGCTGATGCTGGATATTTGTCTTTTGCATTACAAAGAGGATGGATGCTGAGCAGATTCTGACTGTGGCATTAAGACATGACTTTTAAATCTCAAAAATCAATCACTCCTTCCTCTGGGTTAGAGTCAGAACAGAATCTTAAACTGCTTTTGTTACAAAGTGTTGAAAAACACTCAAAGTGACATTGAAGTGTCATGATTTTGGCTCTATTATGTGATTTTGTTGTTGTTGTTTCATTTAATCTTTAAAATTCATAGCACCTTCTAATCTTGATGAAGCAGACTAATTTTCTAGTTGCATTGTTCAGTACAGAGTATCTCCAAATGGATTTTAAGTTGCTCTTTCAATGTGGATAATTTTGTTACAAGCTAATAAATAGTATGTAAGCATACCTGAGTTTTAATGTTAACATATTTATTTCTGAGTTGCTATCAACGTTAAACAGTACAAAGCTAAATCTGGTTGCTACAGTATGGTATGTGGAATGCCTTATAGTTCTGTGATTCCAAGCAGTCATGGATATTTATTATTTCCTTCCAAGTGCTAGCGCTATTAGTGGTAGATATATCAGGGCTTTAGCCACAGTTTGTAAAATGTCATGTACTAGACAACATTTTGAGAGACTAAGATGTATTGATCCAAAGCCAGGAATGCCAATAGCTGCTTAGAACATTGCTGGTTTAATTATATCACAGCTTAGGATGGTTTATCATTGCTTAGATTATTTGAAGTATGAACAAATAAATGATGCAATGCAATTCAATGTCTTTAAGTTAGTTTGATGGAGGTAATTTTGAAGGAACATCTAGGTTCTTCCACAATAATTTCTTTCCTCACTCAGCTCAGTGAGAGAACCTGAACGTGGCTCAGTGTTGAGAACCTGAATGCCTGCCCCTAATCTGAAAGGAGAAACCAGCCTTTATATTGTTTGATAAAGCAGCAACTTCATTTTGAAACAGCTTGTAAAGTGATGAGAAGGTGTGCAGTGGTTCCTTCTCAAAAACCTAGCATACTTGTAGATGCCGTATATGTGATAGTAACACTGCCAAAGCAGGGAAAGGTCACTTTCTTCTCTTAGTCCATGGCCATATCCACATTCCTGTGCAGAGACTATGTGTTGTTATAACCTTTAGTTCTTTTATGCAGAATTCAACCTTTGCTGTCTTTGCAGCAAAGAGTGGGAATGGGGTACTGAAGGTGTGACTGCCTTTTTGAGGGTAGCCTCTGTGTAACAGTGAAGACAGCAGTGGCAATGAGTGGGAGCAGCTCTGCTGCTGTAGGCTGTCCTTCAAGCGTGCTGCAGAGCATTGCCTCTAGATTTTATGCAGTGCTACAGCATAAAGTAACACTGTGCTGTGCCAGCTCTACACTGCAGCTTCTGAACTATTTTATTCTGGAATTATTTTGGGTTGTTTGTGGTTCTTCTACTCTTCAAGCACTTTGGTAGCTGATGGAACATCCCCCTCCTAAAAATACTCTTTTGACCCAGTCCCATCTTTTCTCCACTGCATAAAAGTGCCATGGTTGCCTGCCCCTTGTTTTGTCACAGGTGTGCTGTGGAGATGCCGTGGGTCCAGTTAGTTGGGCCACTGCTATGCCATCGGTCTCACCTTCTGCCTGGGTGCACAGGGGCATGCTCCCAAGCAGAACCGATGTTCTCATGGTGGAGCAGAGAAGAGATTTGCACTGATGTCTCCTGTGTTTTGTGTCTTGCTCAAAACTGGAGGCAACTCATGTTCTACACATTAGTCTGTGGAAGATGGCTTGGGTTGGAAGAGATCGTTAAGATAATCGAGTCCCAACCTCCCTGATATAGGCAGGGAGATCTCCTTTTAGACCAGGTTGCTCCAAGCCTCATCCAGGCTGACCTTGAATGCCTCCAGGGAAGGGGGCATTCTCAGCCTGGCTGGGCAACCTGTTCTTATGTATCACCACCTTTACAGTAAAAAATTTCTTCTGAATATCTAGTCTGAATCTACCCTCTTCCATTTTAAAACCATTTCCTCATCCTCTCTTCCTGTCACTTATAAAAAGCTAGCTTTCTTGTAGACCCCTTTCAGGTACTGGAAGGCTGCTCTAAGGTCTCCTCAGAGCATTCTCTTCTGGCTGAAGAGCTGTCCCCAACCTGTCCCCATAGGGGAGGTGCTCCAGCCCTCAGATATCTTTGTGGCCCCCTCTGGACCCACTCCAACAGCTCCATGTCCTTGTGTTGAAGGCTCCAGAACTGGATGTAGTTACTTCAGGTGGGGTCTTATGATAGCAGAGTAGAGGGGCAGAATCCCCTCCCTTGACCTGCTGGTCAAACTTCTCTTGATGCAACCCAGGATACAGTTGGCATTCTGGGCTGCAAGCACACACTGCTGGCTCATGTTGAATCTCTCATCAACTGACACCCCCAAAATCTTCTCACCACTATTCTCTAGCCATTTTCCACTCAACCTGTATCTGTGCTTGAGGTTGCTCTGATCCAGATACAGGACCTTGCATTTGGCCTTGTTGAACTTCATGAGGTTGACATGGGCCCACCTTTCTCCGTGCTGTTAACTCTCTGAAATAAACAGCACTCAGACTAGATAAGCTGAGAGGAAGGATACATTTTTTCTTGGTAATTATTGTACGGTTATCATGTGCCATTGGAATGCATTGGTTTATTTATTCATTCTAACTTTGTCTTGTCACATGTCATTAGGCAAACTCCTTACCCAGTTTTAGTATTGCCATCTGCAAAAAGAAATAAGGTTAATATGGGTTGAATAATGTAAAATCCTTGCGTGTAATGCATAGTACACATTTTTTAGTAAATAACGTAAAAAATCTCGGGGAAGTAGTGCAATGTTTAACAATCAGGGATTCCTTAATCTTCTTTGTGATCCCACTCATTGCTCTTGGGAGTATATGCTGCTGTTTTTCGTTGAAGAGGACAAGGAAGGACTACTGCAGAGACACATAACTGCCTGTACTGCTCCTGCACTCATGCACATCCTAACACTGCTCCTATTTGGTACTATGGGAGGGGACTGGGAACATGTTTTTTTTTTTTCCTGTGCTTTAGTATGGTTTGAAGCCTAAAACTGAGAACCACCATTGATGGGGATCCCAGCTGTGGACACTGAGATTGGAAGCATGTCCATTATTTCATTTCTCTTTTACCATTCACAGTAGGGTTTGGATTGAAAGAAATGCTCTAAAAATAACAAAAGCCGGTGCCTTGTAGCAGAATGAAAGAAAGTGGTAGGGATTGTTCTTTTGAACCTTCTAAACACATTTTAAATGAACACACAAGAATCTAATACTAATTAAGTAATAGTATCCTATGGAGACCTGTGGTAGATACTATAATAGTGCATTAGCAAGCCATACATAATTCAGCAATGCTGAATTCCTTTAGAGATCACCTACAGGGAATTTTGCATAAGTATGACTTAATAATTTGTCCCTTCATGTGTGTGCGTAATTGTTCCTAAGGGCACTATTCGGCCTGCAGATTGCCCGTTACCAGAGATGGTGTACAGGAAAGGAGGCATCCATTTCTAGTCTTGAAAACCAACTGAGATGGTAGGGTAGGTCATTAGAAAGGTTGTCTTATTTGTAAATAGACATTAAACATGGAGTCTTACGTTCTGATTCATTTTTTGCTCCATGCGGGCACTTTTCAGAAAAGAACTGCAAAATTAAGTTCACAAAATACCAAATTATAAGCCGGCAATTTCAAAAAATGATTAGGCACCTGAGCAAGTGGTCTGATACAGTAACTGTGTGTGATGGAGCTGAAGCAGCTCAGTGAGCTACTGCTGAAGCGTGTTGTCACAAATGTGTATTCTCTTCCCTTAAATGGCAAAATTGAGCTGTCAGGAAATATATTTTATCTTGTAACTGGGATAGAGTAAGGGTGTGTTAAGTGGACTAACATGATGTCTCAGCTAATAAGAATTAGCCTCTTTTGTTAGCCTGGCCACTCATTTTCAGAGGTTTGATTTTAAGATCCTTATTTTTAGGTACCCGTAAAATTAAAAAAAAAAAAAAAGTCTTGTACATGGAACTCTACACATCTTTGGTAGTGATATTATTACTGCTGCCTTGTCAGCATAAAAAGCAGGGGATTACACCGGTCTCCTCAACAGCATGACTCTGTGACAACAGACCTTACAGGACCGCATCTACCCCATGCTGCCACACTTTGTTATAGCCAAGCTGCAGCAACCAGATACGTTTCTACTCACTAGGACATACTAGGTAACATGGCATAATTGACCCTCTGAAAGCATATGTCTCTGAACTACTGTTTAAAACTGCCAGATGCATCTTTGTGCTTTTTTTAAGAGTAAGGCAACAACTCAGACTCTGTAGTTATAATTGTTCCCCAAGGGCATTTGAAGCACTTTGCAACCAAAAGGTTGTGATTGCTCCTCAATTGCTGTACTGCTTATTATTGCTTAATTATGGAACCGTGATATGCTTCCTGGATGCTGTCAGCTAAGTAGCATTATTTGGTTCTCACGCTCTGCTTCATTTTTGCATGGGACAGGGAAGTTTTGTGATGTTTTGATAAGATGGAGGGGATAGCAGTAGGATGGCCAGCTCAATTCTGGCCTTCAGGAAAACAGGACACTGAGTTTTTCCCCTGCCAATTTTTTGCCATTGGCAAGTCTTTCCCTGCATTTGGGTGCTTAAAGCTTAATGAGTATGTGGGATAAATAGTGGGCCTCATCTTAACCTCTAGGTGTGGGTTCAAGCTGCTTAATTCACTACTTTCAGCATGTGCAAATCCAGCTGGCTTGGTTTAAATGATCTTCAGTGAACTAGAGTGGCTACAGTGTGCGTAGGGTGAGAGAGCAGAGGAACAGAGTTTTAATATCTGGAAATATTCTAGCTAGTGTCACAGGGCACAGTGATCACAGCTCAAATGGCCTGGCGCTCAAATGAGTAGAGAACTCAGTTTCTTCGTACAGACTGCACTGGTCACATTTCTTGTGGTTTATACAAATTTCTGTCTCCATTTAGATTGAGACAATGTATTTTTTGCTTTTTTGGCCTCAGTGCTGTTACTGGGTTTACAGCAAGCCAGCTGAAACAGGCATCTGATTCTGCTTTGTTGCACAGGGGATTTGATGTCCGCACTCTTCACTGATTCAACAAGTTGTGCCTGACTTGCTGAAAGGCAAATGTACTTTCTCAGTTGCACTGTGAAAAAGAGAGAAAATGTGTCCTTTTCCAGGCTCACTAGGCCTACAAGTCTACCTTGACAAATTCATTTTGTAAGTCTTTCGTGTAACCTACCCAAACGAAGGAGAAAGCAACAAGCAACCCAGGGGGTAATTTAGCATCGGCCTTGATATTTGCATGAATATATTCATAGGAAGATGGGAAGATGGGTGATAAATTTGGGGTTCTAAATCATCACCTTAGTTTCCAGATGAACCTCCTACTGAACTTCAATCCTTAGACTTGTTTTTGAAAACATGAATAAGAAATAGAATTGATGAAACACTTTTGTTATTACAAGGTTGGCATAAATTCTACTTAATGAGTTGCTTTTTATGTCGGTGGCTGATTTTTAAATCCCCCTTTTCATTACTGAAATCTCCACTTTAATAACACATTACGTTGCAGAGCACTTTGGTAGCATGCATCTTCCGAATTCTGAGAGGCTGCCTGGAATCCTGCATGGAAGCTCTTGTGTCATGAATAGAATTTGTTCAGGAAATAAAAATATATTGTTTTCTTTGGTAGAGGATGCTACTAAATTGGCTGTATGTTTGTCTAATAATCACATCTAAAGCTGATTATTCTGGTAATAGCCTTAAGATATTATTTAAAAATAAATATATAAATGCACTACTTTTGTACTAATACTAGTTTTTAATCTCTTCTTGTTTCTGTGAAGTCTGAATGAGATTTTCAAAATTGAATAATAATTTGATCCGTTAATCTTTTGAAGCTAGTAATTTTATTTTCCCCTCTTCGCAGTCTCTGAGGCTCGCAAATGAATAGAGCTTCATTACTGGAGTCTGCATTTAATAACCATTATCCATTATCTTGTAATTAAGACTCCCTGTAACGAATCATGAGGACAATGCAAAAATACATAGTACATTTCTTTAATGAACTGGAAAATGTTCATCTTGTTCTATTTAGTAATGAGTTGCTGAATAGTCGTTAAATCCACTGGAGAATAGAGCTAGATGGATTTTGAAGACTATCTTGAGTTTGTGGTTAATCTATTAGAATTAAAATTTCATCTTCTATTTTTATCAACAGCTGATTAGAAGTCATTCTGTTTGACCAAATTGATTAGAAGACCATATACAAGGGCAGCTGTTGTTTAATGAAAGTTTTTAATGAAACTGTACCATAGAGACTTGTAATTATAAGACTTATAAAAGCTTTGACTTACCTTATACTAGTAAAAATGAAAAGTGTTGCAATGAAGGACTTTAAGTGCTGCATTTCAAAAGGGAAATTAAAAGTATAATTTGGCACTGTTAAAGTTTCACTTCCACTATTTGTTTTAATGTGACTATCAGATGTCCGTACTGTCTCTCTGACAGAGGATAGCTCTGAAATGTATAACTCAACTATCTCTCATACGTTCCCAGTTCCCTGCAAGGCTCAATCAACTTTTAATTGCCTCTTTTTCATATTGCAACTTCTTTGCACTTAGAACTTGTTTCTTGAGTAGTCATTTCAGTTTTGAATGGGGAATGTAGCATGGTGCAGAAAAACAAACAAACACAGATTTAAAGGAGGCAGTGTCAGTGATGAAGTTTGATTATGTTTAAATTAGAGGACACTGAAACATGCCTGGTTTTGTCTCAACTTCCCAACAGGTTGAAACATAGCTGCGTGCCAACCTGCGTCAGAAAGACGGGTCTCTAGAGCATATAGCAGCACACTGTCAGAATGTAGTCAAGGCATCTCCTTACTTTGAGACAGCAGTGAAAGTTCCCTTTCTTTCTCTAGGGGATGTCATAGAGGCTTCATCATTCAAATAAGAGACAAAATGGACCTTAAGCCAAATCTGAAGTGGAAGCAGATGCAGTTCCAATTGACTTGAGTGGATGATGCACTACTATGCTATGTTTGAATTACCCCTCTTCTCCTCACGATTACTTTTGATAATTAATGATCCCACAGTACACCTTTTCTAAGAAGAAGTAGGTTCCCAGGGGTGAAGTGTGCTCTACTGCAATTAAAGAACTTTTGTCACTGTATTGTGTCAGTGAAGGATCAGACACTGAAAAACACAGATTTTATTTTTTTTAACATTGTTACTGCATTATGTGAGACCATGGCTTTAAGTATAGTAATTTGCAGTGTTACAATTACAAAATGCATAAGAAAGGAGTTGTTCCCCTATTTACAGTGTTATACAGCTGGTTTCATTAAACACACATGGGATTTTTTTGTTTTCACTTTGAACAGCTTTTAGTTGAGATAAGATGCACTAGTCTGTCAAATAGAAGACTAAATTGGTGTGCAGTTGAATTAAAAACCTGATGAAAATTGTTTCTATTGAGAATGATCCTTGTGGAAATATTAAAATATTGATTTATATGCAAAATTTGTTCAGAGAATATCCTTGGCTTTTTTTTGTTGTTAATCTGCTATCTTCCTTTTACATACATGTAACACATGTAGCACACATATATAGCTTATATACAGAAACATATACATAAATTTGTCCAAAAATAATGCCTCCTGTTTATTTCCATGGGAGCTACAACAGATACAAAGAGAAAATAATACTATTCGATATATATTTGCACTATTCGAGCAAATTCTCAGCTGCTAAGCACTCTTTCAACATAGTCACCACCGTTAGCTATGCATTTTTGCCACCAATTAACAAGAGCCTGTATGCTGTGCTCATAAAAATTTGCACCAGCAGAGGTGACCCACTGTTTCACAGCCTCTATGATGATGTCATTACTAGGAAGATGTTGCCCATGCCGTCTATCTTTATCATCAACCTGAGAAGATGAAAGTCACAGGGCGCCAATCTGGACTGTACAGTGGGTGTGGTAGGATAGTGCAGCAATCTTGCAAGCAAGATTGGCAATGTACTCCACAATCTTCAAACTGGTACTGGGCCTGGTGTTATCATGTTGCAGGAGAAAAGTCATGTTCTTCTCTGGCTTGACTCTGGAAGTTTTGAGCCTTCACCTTAGTCAGCATCACAGTGTAGTGCTCAGAGTTGATGATCTGTCTTGAGTTCCAAGAAATCCAGAAAGATTGCCCCTTTTCTGTCCCAAAAGATGGTGCACATCACTGTATATGCTGAAGGCTGCATCTTGAATTTTTTCTTCAATCAGGAGTTCAGCATGGCTACTCCATGGACTGACAGTTTGACACTGGCTCATAGTAATGACAGCACTTCTTGTCACCAGTAATGATGTGATCCAGGATACTGTTACCTTCAGCCTTGTATTGGTTCAGTAGGTCTTGACAGGCTTGCATATGGTGATCTTTCTCTTCCTTTCTGATCATTCATGAGACCCACCTGGTGCAAACTTTGCCATATTTCAACATTGCCACCACTGTTTCCAATGCATTGAAGCTGATACGTACACATAAATAACATAGTCTGCAGTTGTAACCTACAGATTCACATATGTAGATGAGCTGATCAGGTTTGTTCTTTATTTTGTGGTGTGACAGCTGAGCATGGCTGTCCAGAACTTGGCATCTCCCACCACCTCATTGTGCTCACACCTGTTGTTTGGTTTCCATAAAATTTCAGCAAGTGTTGATGAGTGTCAGTGGGTGGCATTTTTTCCACATGGAAGAATTCAATGACGCACCTTTGCTTCATATGCACTTTCTTATCAGATGTCATTCTGTTAGACTGCCCCTTTGCTGCCATCACATGGAAACAAAATGTAATAGAATATTGGTGGTAAGGTTCAACCTCTTCTGCCATACCACCAACATCTGTCTCTGATGTTGAGAGTCAATGTAGTAAAATAGGAAGCTTTAGTTTTGGAGCAGCCCTTGTAATATATTGGAGTTTATTGAAAGGATAGTTGATGTGATTTCTAGAGCAGAGAAGTGAGAGCTGAGGTGTTCATTTAGCCTATGGCATACCTAGGTTGTTCTGAAACCAAGTGGGTATTACCTTCCTGCTCTAGTTCTTGCAGTTGCAAAGTTAACATCAATGGGGATAATAAAAGGGATGCTTTGTAATTGCTGTGAAGTATGAGGACGTCCTTGGAAGGTGTGAATTACACATGTGCACAGTGATTCTCATTCTAAAACTACCATAAAGATTTTTACTTCCTTTAAGGTTCTGATTTTATAAAGACATCTACAGGAAAGGAAGTGGAAAATGCGACCCTTCCAGTTGGAGCAGTCATGATGCGAGCCATTAAAGAATTCTACTGGCAAACTGGCTTTAAGGTAATTCTCGTGACCCTTCTGAAAATGAACCTAACAGGGTTACTCAGAAGATTGTAGGACTGTAAAGTTTTCAAAATACAGCTTATATAAATCTGCATACATTAGCTTCCATGATTATAGGGCAATACGTAGTGGGCAATGGGGTTTCTCTGTTGTATTCCTCTTTCTGTTTACTAGTAATTTAAACAAAGAAAAAATCCAAAACCAAAACACACTTCTGCCTTTCCTCTCCTGAGTAACTGTCAGTTAATTCCCTAAAACCGTGTGCAATTTTGGTACATCACATGATGTGTTTGCTTTTGAGTTTTGTTTCACCATGTAAGATATTTAAATAGTCATCTCAATGACAGGGTGAATCTCCAGCTGACAGTGATTGGCATACTCCCATAAGCTTCCTTTGCTGTACAGACGTATAGCCACCAAGAGTTCATCTAGAGTACATGACTCTATTTTCTGACTTCTGGATATCCAATGAGTAAATTCTACTCATTTCTCACTTGCTGGAAAACCTTCAAAGGCAGCAAGAAAGCAGATCCAATTGGATCCTATTGTTTGAGATGGAGGGGGAGCAAGAGAGGCTGGGAGAGCATTGCACCCATTATCTGACTATCAAGGAAGGTTAGGAGGTGAGGAGCAGAGAGGACTCTATGAACTGGCTGTGCATCTGTCCTGCTTCTAGAGTAGAGAAAGGAGGATGTTATCCAGAGAGGCTTATGCCACCTTCCATTTCCTATATCTACAGACAAGCAGAGCTCCTTCTTAGTTCAGGGTAGATCTGGACCTCAAAGATCATCTAGTTTTAACCCCCATTCTGTGGGCAGGGTCGCCAACAACTGGACCAGGCTGTGAAGACCCACATCCAGCCTGGCCTTGAATGCCTCCTATCAGCAGATGATGTGTTGGGATGATCAGTGGGACAGAGGCTGAGATAGCTTCAGGGGCTGTTGGAGCTTGAGGAGCACATCACAACAGGTTACACGTATCCTTCTGCTCTCTGTAGTTGTCTGGATGAGGCTGGCATGGATCCCTGGGCTTCTTTTGCTCCTCTCTTCCCCAGTTTGTATCTCTGCTTGCCGTACAACAACTCTAGCCTCTCTCACAGTCTTGCTTCTGCAGAAGCATCATTGCTGCCAAAAGGAGGCAGATCCCTTGGGCCAAGTGACTCGCCTCCACACAGGTGCTGCTTGCAGAAGCCATGTGCTAAAGGCTAGGCGTCAGCACAGCTTTGTACATATAATTGGATACAAATGTTGAATTCACCTTTTGCTTTAAAAGAATTTATTCATGGTATAAAATGTGTTATTCAGAACGAGTGCTTATGTCTGTGTATGTCAGAGAATTAGATGTAAACTGACTTTGTGTGCTTTTATTAACTGAAGACAATATTATCAGCGACAAGAGATTTCTAAATGGTTTCTTTAACAAACTAATTTTGCTGCTGTAGGGATCCTTTCTAGCAAGGCGTTGGCTGGGAAAAACAGGTTAATATAGAAATTAAACTTCTTCGAGGATAGGAACAAGTTGCAGAGTAACATTTATTGAATGATAAGCTGTGGTGGTGATATGAAAAGTGTGCAATATAATGGGAAATAATCTTTTCCTGTCATTATTGAAGGACATACATAAATTGGTTTTTCTGTTGGGAAAACCCCCAATCCAGAAAAACTTATTACTTTTAATAATATAAGGTGAGGAGAAAATTCTTGAGGAGATGAACTTATTAAGCAAAATAATGAAATGCTGTGAAACAGCAGGGAAGTGGTAGCTGGACTTTATACCGCTCTCGAATTAAATGCCCCCGCCTTTCCTTTTCGTGTTTTTATGGCAGTCAGATGTGCAGTAAATGCAGGAGAGAACAGACTTTCCTTTGTCAGTTTTTTTTTTTGTTTGTTGTTGTTGTTGTTGTTGCTGTTGTTGTCTTTGTTTTTTTGCAAAGAGTTTTCAGAATTTGCTAAAAGGGAAAGGATTTTTGCATAGCGTTTTTAGTTATTTATGTACTATATTTTACTTGAGGTTTTTTTGTTTGTTTGTTTGCTTGTTTGTTTTGCCACAGCTTATCTTAAAGAGCTGCAGTATTTCTAGGAAGAAATCTAAATTTGAATTTGATTAGGATTTCTCTTCCTTAGGGAAAACACAGTCCCAGTATTTTAATTTATTGTCTAGAGGATGCTTTTCCAGTTGATGTGCTTCAAATTCCTTTTGGAAATCTAATGTTAACAGATGTATGCATACACTTAGGCATCCATCCACAAAAATATAGTCTCTGTGTTTGGGTTTATCAAGCTTTTCCTGTTATTGTTCTTTATAATCTTATTGGAAATATGCTGCTATCACAATATTTGAGTGTTAAAGAAGGATTTATTCTTCTGTTTGTTTGTCCTGAAGTCACTATTAAAAAAAACAAACTTATTTAAGATGACAGATAATTTTAGATTCTACTGTCGCATTCATAAGTTACAAAAAACAAAAACAAACAAAAAAAAAAACCAAAAACCACCACAAAATACAATCAATGCAGTGAGCTTTCAGGGAAGTATATACAGGAATCAGAATGGTAATTCTTTCACAAGGAGGCCAAAGAGAAGAACTAACCAAGACAAAGATGTATGGCAGAAGGAAATGCAGAAAACATCACTATGTGCTGCTGTGCATGTTTGTTCAGATTTTCTTATTTCATGCAGATACACTTTTTCTTAATTTTACTTGTTTTTCTGGAATTTAAAAAAAAAATGTGCTCCTGGCTTACTGAGGTAATGAAAGCAACAAACTTTCTGACCGGGATTTTGATAGCTGTGCTTTACAAATGCTGTTTTAGAATGAGTGTAAATGGCACATAACCAGAAGGGTGCACAGCAGGTCACCTCTGTGCTGGTTCATGAGATCATGAGGTTCAGGGCATGACTTAAAGATAGGTTTTTCCTGTCGTGTGTCTGTGTCCTAATACACATGGCAGTACACCTAACCAGCTATGACACATCTCTCATCAAATGTCTGAAAGCATGTCCAGTATTTGGTGGAAGTTTTACAGTTCTTGTAGAACAGAAAAAAAATATGTTTCTTGTAAAGAGACCTACATTAATCTCCACTTAGTAAATTTTAGTGAAAAAGTTCAAAGTAAGTTTGAATTTACAGCCCAATTATGTATTATTCTGACTCTCAGGTTTTTTATAAAATACAACTGCCTTTTACTGCTCTTCACACAAGTCAGCTTCACTGCATGCGTTAGTTTGGCATCTTTGACTTTACATAATTGCATTTATACTTACTGCAACATGAGCAGTAAGTGATATTGAGCTGGCAGTATGCTTTTTCAGCCCAGAAGGCTAACAGTATCCTGAGCTGTGTCAAAAGAGAGGTGCTGTGCAGGACAAGGAAGGTGATTGTCACCCTCTATTCTGCCCTTGAGAAGCCACATTGGAAGGACTGTGTCCTTGTATGGGGCTCCCAGCTCAAGAAAGAAGTAGGATTTTAGGAGCAGATCCAGAGGAGGGCCACTAAATGGTCAGAGGGTTGGAGCACCTCTCCTATAAAGACAGCTCTCCTACAAAGAGCTGGGCTTGTTCATCCTGGAGAAGAGAACACTCTAGGGAGACCTTGCTGCAACTTTCCAATACTTAAAGGGAGCTCATAAGGAAGGAAGAAAATCAACTTTTCACAGAGGTAGATAGTGATAGCTCAAGGGGGAGTGATTTTAAACTAAGATGGGAGGTTTAGATTAGATGCCAGAGGGAAATTTTTCACTGAAATTGTGGTGAGGGACTGGTAAATGATGCCCAGAGAAGCTATGTGTGCCCCATCCCTGGAAGTGTTCAAGGTCAGGTTAGATAGGGCCCTGGGCATCCTGAGCTACTGGGTGAAACCATGCCCATGGCGGGGGTGTTGAACTGAATGAGCTTTAAGGTCCCTTCCAACAACCTAAGCCATTCTATGATTCTCTGATACACAGATAGCCTTGGTCCTGCCTAAATCCCTTGACCTAACATGTTATGGGCAAATTTCTCTCAAACCCAGCTCCTGAGAAAGTACACAGGGGGAAAAAGTATTGCTCCCTCACTTGCTTTCACTCACGACAAAAAATTTGTCTTTCAGTGTGAGGACTGAGGCCTGATGGATGACTTGACGCAATAGTCCAGACCAAACACTGCTTACAGTCAGATATTTACCAGAACAGAGTTTTTTATATACACCACAGACAGATTTAGATGACAGGTCTACAAATGCTGATTGTTCTACTGGGGCCATAATGAAGTATTGCCTTTTTTTTTTAATATATATAGGTTGGATTTAAGCCTGCTGGTGGTATTCGGACAGCAAAAGAAGCTATTACTTGGCTTATGCTGGTGAAAGAGGAACTGGGAGTGGAATGGCTGAAACCAGAGCTCTTTCGCCTTGGTGCTAGCAGTTTGTTGGAAGACATTGAGAAACAGGTTAGTTGCTGTTAGTATTCAGGTTTTTAGAGAAACAATTATCTTTCTAAATGTGCTGGCTCACTGTTTTTGCAGAAGATGCTTTTTGGTGTTGCTTAAAAGATAACAGAACATGCAATTAATGCATTGTTAACAAGTTCGCTTCCAGCACAGCATTAGCTTAAATTTGGCCTGTCATTACAGACCTCTGGGACTCTGGTATTCCAAGCATCTGACGATTGCCTGGGCCAGGCTCACAGTGCAGTAAGCAAAGGAGCTCCATTTGTACACATGTAGCCTTTTGCTAATGCACGGCAGTGAATTCCTCTGCACTTCTACATGTTGCCAGTTCAGATGGCCAACAGGAAACATTACAGACCCTTTGTGTCAACTGCTTACAATGTGTATCCATATCGTGGAAAAAGTCCTCTCATTCTACAAATGGTATTGCTGATAGAGAAATTCTTACGTATTGATCATTTCCTGGAGAAGAAAAGGCAATTGCTTATTACAAAGGCTCACTTTTTCTAATTGATTTTATTTTTGTGCAGGCAGGTCACTGTGTTTCCTGGCAGACAAACAGGGTATGAGATACAGTGGCAATGTGTAGTTTACAGTAGGAAGAGCCATCTGCCTGTGATCTGCCTCACTTGAGTGGGGGATCTAATTCAAAGTACACGGCATAGTTGAAGTGATGTAGTATCATAGGAAGGACTAAACCTGTAGGGCCGCTCAGCTTTACTCCCATTCTCTTTAAGCCCAAGAGATGTGGTGATATTAGCTCTAACCAAAAAAACCCAGTTTCATAGTTCTTGTGCTATGAGAGAATATCTGCTGTGTAGGGGGACTGAAGGTGAGAAAAACACGAAACTGTTCCCTTGCCCATCTTTCCTAGCAACTGAGGTACTAACGTGTTATAAGAAAAGTCTTAACAGCTTAAAGATATCAGGTGAATACTGATGACATTTGAAAACCCCCGGTTCCCTCTTGCAGTGAGAATAATACTGTTTTGCTTCACTGCCAGACTGTTTCTGCCTCTCACTTGACCTAAAATCATGTCTGTTGTTACGACAAAGCATGGTGAGCTTTTTTTAGTGTTTGTTTGGTTGGTTTTTTTGCCACTGCTATCACTGCTGGGTCTTACATGACAGCTAGAGTATGTGGTAGTTTGTTCTGGTTTCTTAACAGTGGCACCTTCTTATCTGCCAGGAATTGTACAAAGACTGCAGTCATGACCAAAGCTCTGTGATGCTGTGTCATCTAACACCACATGAGATAAAATGTAACAGCCATTATATTCACAAAAACAGATATGTATAAAAGCAAAGCACAGAAAACAGGGAAACACCCAGCCCTGAGACAGTGAAGAGTTTGAAATGAGACATATAAAAGCATAAGCAGTTTTGAATGCCTTGAATATTAGGAAATAATGCTGAAATCATCAAACCAAGATTACAATGGGAATAAATCATTGTCTTCTACTTGTCTGTTTTTGAAAGCAACAGAAGTTTTTCCTTTTTTCTTTCCAAGCAAGGCAGCAAGAGCTCTTAGTTCAAATCATATAAGCAAGTATATGAAGGCATACTGCATCATATTTTATGAACACACACATACACAAATAAGTATCCATCATTTTCTTCTGACATGCCTTTAATTTGTGACTTTAACGATACTTCGAAATTTATAGTCATATATATAAGTCCATCATGAATGTCCTTTTTTTCTTGCAGATTTTCCACCACGTGACTGGCTCTTATGCACTTCAACACGACCTGGCAATGGCTTAAACACAAAATCAACTCAGGATTATTTTTATAAAAGAAGCCTTTAAAAAAAACAGCATTCAGAAGTCTTCTGACAACTGAGTGCGTTTGATAGAATTAAAGGCGTGATGATCTCTTTTTCGTATACTACAGCATTTAAAAATATGCTCAAGTCTGCTGGTTGTACTTGATCAAAAAGTGGGAAAAAAAAAAAAAAAGGTAATTCTGGAACAGTTAAATAGTTAATACTTAGAGATTTGCAAAGTTAATCTTGCAAAGTCGTCCTCAGCCCAGCCTGAAAAGTTTATTAATGGCAACACTGAAATACTATGAAAAAGATTTGGGTGTTCTGGTAACACTTTTCAGTCTGAGAAATGAAGTATCTAAAGAATGTTTCATATTGCTAATTAAGAGCTACAGATCTTGGAACAGCTTTCCATTCACCTCTGACTAGATCTTTGGTAGGGGTACATTGCACTGTTAATTGTTATGCTGATTTGGTTTCAAGCATTGTAACCTGAGGAAATGAAACTTGGTTATTTCTTTCTTTTATAAAATCTTGGTATCAAAAAACCTTTCTTTTTATTTTATTTTTTATTTTTTCTGCCAAACTTGGGCAGAGACATCCATATTTAGACCCTCTGAATAAAGCTGGCTTGATTTCTAGAGCAGCTGAGTATCCACAGTTGCTCCTGAAGCTAATGGGAGCTCTGGGTGATCAGAACAACTGAAAATCAAGCAGCTTCTATATAGGTGCCTAACTATGCATTCAGGAGGCTATTTGCAGGCATTTCACTCTTAAAAATTTTAGTCTGTCTTGCTTAGAAGCTCCCATTCCTGTCTCCTGTCATTTTTAAACACATTCATGCAAATCTTTGCATTTTAATGTAGGGGGGGTTGATTGTCAGTTTACAGCTTTCTCCGCTATGCTATCTGAACTTCAGCTTTTCCCTTCTAAGAGCATTTCTGTAATTTATAAGAATTGTGTCCTATACAGAGTTTCAGCTTTAATGAAAAAGTGCTTTTCTCAGAGGACATTACGAATAATACCTAAATCATCAACACCTTTGGAATATCAGACTGGAGCTGGTAGATTCATTACTTCAGAGCTGAATTCTACTCACTAACCGGAGTTGTACTAAAAACTTAATTATCTTATCATCACGACTAGTCTCACTGACTTAAGTAGGTCTCATCAGGGAAGTAAGAGGAGGAGGATTTTGCTATAAATCAAGCTACAAGGTGCATTTATTACAAAAAGATCTTGACTTCATAAAGATAATAACTCAGTTATGTATCTGGCTAAGCCACCTGAGTCTCTAGTGCTCTGTGAAACACAGTATGGAGAGGTTTGGCCTTCTGAAGAGTCTTACACAGCCTGAGGAATAAGCAGATGGCTGAGCATTACCGGGTGACCGGCTGTCTTTGAGACAGCTAGCAACAGTGCAAGTCCATCTAGGAAGCAGAGGCAGGGCTGGCACTCCTACAGCATCACTCATGGCAGTGCTGAGGGCCCCAGGCTGAGGTAAAGCTTGGCTCTTGGGCTGGTAGGTTCATGATGAGGGGAGGCTGAGCAGGGCCATGAGAGTCTTGGGACTCATGCTAATGCTGACCCCATGAGAAAGTTAGAGCTGGAAGGAAAGGTCTGCCTCCAAGCTCTTGTTGGAGTGTGGCGTAGCAGGGTGTATGGTGTCCCCACTGCTGGGGAACTGGAAATGTTCTCAAGGTGGTCTTTTGAGTTTGTGCTTGCACTGGTGCCCTTAACCCTGACCAGCACTCTTCCATTTCTTCCCATCATGACTGACTATTATCTGCTATTTATTTCCCATTGTCCAAGAAGATTTGAGACTTTATCTAGGTTGGTGCAGCTGGTCATAGCAGCTGCACAGAGTGTATGAAAGGAGATGGGGACCTGAAATCAGTAACCAGGGAGAGGGCAGCACACCAGTGCTGAATAGACCTTGATAAAAGTTCAGATTTAGCACTCTGCTTCAGGCCTTTAGAAAAGAAACACGCAGTTATGCCTGTTTATCTGTATAAATATATTTAGATAAATATATTTCAGAGTATAACATATGTTTTGTGGAAGTCAGTCTAGTATACTAATCATTATTTTTGTAACACTTATATTCATTTAGGATTTTAAATAGCTTCATTTTGTTGACTGCCTCACTCACTGAGTGATTAAATTCAAGAAGAAAGTCAAGTAGAAACTGCAAATCTAGAATATCCTGCATCAACTTATTTACAAGAAAAGGGAATTGGGAGAAGGGGTAAGCTTTTTTCCCTAGTTTGCAGGAAACAAAGATATTAAATAGTGATTATATTCAAAGTGCACATATCAGCTGGGGCAAGTAATACTTTGATATCTTTATTTCATCAGTAGTATAAGTTCATTCTTTCATTTCCTTTCCGAAGCAGAGAACGTACATTGTATACAATAGCACATGCTTCTGAGACAGAAAAGGCTGATCTACATTTAATTTTATTTTGCTCAGTTGGAACTTTGGCTCCCTGCCTCCTCTGGGGAGAAACAAGAAAGAAAACGAAAAAAAAAAAAAAAGCAACTTTTATCCAAATCTTGGTGCACTTTTGCTGAAATTACAAGTGCTGACATCTGGATGATACATAAAGAGTGCAGTAGGAGTAGAGGGAGGGAATTGCTTTTAATTAGATGTAACCTACCCAGGAGAACAAGACAGGGAAATGTCCATATGGCCAGTTCTTATTAATAGGACAACAAAGGATAAATGTATTTGTAATATGCGAAGACAACACTGTTGACCCTTTGTATTAGAATCCAAGACAGCCTGAACTGTTAGTTGGGAGGTAAGAGTTAAAAAGAAAGAAGCACCAAAAACGGCGGTAGTCCTTGCACATCCTAAAAGGAAAGAGTAAGCAAGTGATGGGTGACCAGCAGGTCCCAAACAGCTGTTTTGTGGAGATGCTTCCTCTGTTCCAGGTAAGTTACAGCCCCTTTCTACAAGGACCTATGGGTGACAAAAGGGTGACAAAATTGTTCTAATATCCTTTAATACAGTTTAACATTGATGCAAGAAGGAGTGCCATTCCTGATAAGTCTTGTGATTTTAAGTGGCTCTAGGATCATCCTGTGGGTTGCTGATTCTTGGAAACTTCATAAGATGTGGTCTTCTGGAAGGAGAGGTTTTTTGAGGTTTAGCAGTTTCAGATTTCCCAGTTCATAGGAGGTGTTTGAAAACACTGAACTGTAAAAGCATCAGTCTAGAATTGTTTCCTTAGCTGAGAAGAAAACAACTTTTTAAAACATGTTAGCAAATGGAGGAAGTGATAATGGAGTTTATTACATTTGTTTTTGGAAGTCATTCTTTCTCTAAGGAAGGACTAGGCAAAGGAGCTTCAGAGGATCAATTAATAAAGATAAATGCAGTATCTCAACAATATGATGCTGTATAAAACCAAACCCATTGGTGGATGAGGTTTTGCCCAGAAAATGAGGAAAACTTGATAATCTCATTTTTTCCATTTCATCAATAGCAATCTGATCTGTTTGTATTCAAATATTTATGTAAATTATCACATACTTTCTGATTGCAGTGAACAAGCAAGCAAACCAGAGTATTTCGTGTCTCTTGGCAAAGACCAATGCCAGGGCTGTTAGTGTAGGGATTCCCATTGCTGTTGCAACCCAGAGTGTAGATGCATTACAGGTAGCTGCTTTCTGCAGCTTCCAGTGGTGTCTTGGTCTTTCCTCACAGCATAGTCGTTGTCTGACCCAGAACATGGCTTCTTGCTTTAATGTTCTGTAGGGCCTGAATGGAGCTATGACCAAGAGCAATTTTTCTATCCAGGCTCTAACAAGAAGGGTTTTATGTTCTAGTTAACTTCGATCTGTCCAGTTCCTGATGCAAATGCCATTGCCCGGCTGGTAGTAACTGTAACAAGGCCTCTGGGAGGCGAGTGGCAGGAAGATGTAGATAAAGGGAAAGCAGAGGTCGCAAGAAATAAGAGAGATCGTCACCACCACTGTTACTGCTTCACAGAACTGTAATCTTTTGTGATCTCTTCAGAACAGGAGGTAAATAATAAAACACAGGGGAGGGAAACATTTAAAATAAATGTAGTGTGTGAGTGCATGTTAAAACAGATGTCAGATTAAAAATAACTGAAAAGGAAATTCTACTGTAGGGGGAAAGCTGCTTTTTCCTTCAGCATTTTATATTCCACCTTCATTAGGCAGAAAGAGAAAGAACTGTAAAGGAAAAGGGGAACTTTTGTTGGTTCCCTCTGAACACTAAGAGAAGCCTAATGTGAGTGTGCGGGCATGTTCTGCAGTGCTGTGCTGCACAAATTCTCAGGGTGAAGCCCAGAAGCAGCAGGGATGTTAAGCAGATGCAACTGCATGTGCCAAGCTCTGGAACTTGGAGCTTTAACTCTGCGGTGCTGCGTATACAGGTAGTTTCATCCACTCCATTCTCCTTCAGTCCCTTCAGGCTTGACAAGTCCTCTAATGTTTAATAAAAATAAATAAACCCTGCATCCTGCTAGGATCACATTATCCAGTAATGCCCTTCTAACTATAGATTAAGGCACCAGGGACATTTTCTAGTTTCTTCATCCCTTTTAAGCAGGCTACATCAGTGTTTGATGACAGCAGTGCGGGGGACATCTACACAAACATATTTTTCCCTACGTGGCTGCCAAACCACGCTGATATCGGAGTCAACAAGTACCCATGAAAATGGCAGTGCCACCCCATAAAACAGTCACAGCTCTCTTCTGCTAAATGTGCTTCATAATAGCTCCTTGAAATTGGTGATCTGAAAAGCGGCCTGGCCTGAACCTGTCTAAAGCCAAAGAAGCTTTAAAGAAACACTTGGAAGCTGATAATGGAGGAATCTGCTGAGAGAGAAGTAGAAGACATCCTAGCAGCTATCCCTGCCAGCCTGAAGGCAGAGTGGTTTCCCAACTTTCCAAACTTGTATTGGGGTCATACAGTAATTGCCAGGGAAGACTGCAAACCAGAATTTTCCTGATGAGAAGTGCCAACAAGCAGGAGCAGCTCATCCTTACAGAGGCTTAACCTGGAACAACTCCACCTGGCCAGCTTGGGTTTTAGCAGGTGTGTTAGCAATGCATGAGAGTCCTCTGCTTGTGAAATGCCTTGCTCTGGACTACAATCAGATCAGACTGTTTTAGTGTGCTGCAGAAAGTGTTCAGAGAGCTTCTGCAAGTATTTAAGGCCACACACCACGCTCATATCCATTCTGTTCAGTCTCAGTGTACCTGTCTCTGTGAGTTACTGAGAGAAATATCTCCATGGCGGTGACTGCCCCAAGCAGGCTGTGAGCACAATGTGGGGCTGAGGTCTCCAGGAGCCTTCACTTGATCTGCTGATCTTGTGCCATTCATTGCCCACATCTGCACCTCACTGAAAACCTTCTGCTCAGAGTAAATTAGTAAATGGAAGCCACTCAACTGCAGGAAGATAACACTCTGCTTGTAGATGAACATGTGTTTTCTGAGTTGCCTCCACCAGGGCAGGTTTCTTTGTTAAGCATTAATTCTGTTTCATTTTCCTGAATGGCTCTGCCATTTTCTCCATTAGAGGGCTGTAGAGCAGTGTATTACAGTATTTTAGCACACAAATGGATTTAAACCTATTTATATATATACTTGGGGCCTAATTTTCTTCTGTACTGCTCTTCTGAAACTCAATGGGGTATAAAACCGATGCAATACAGAACAAAAATGTACAGCACCTTAGAATACATCAGAGCTCAGGGTTTTGCTGACAATGTTCAGAAACTCAGAGTTGGTAAGGATTTTAGATGTGTGTGATGGGTGAGGCGGATGAGTGAGTCAGTTACTGCTAGTATGTTTGAACACGCTACAGCTGGTCAATAGGATATGTTTTAAGGAAAAGGCAGTACAGAACATGTGCAAAGCACAAGCAGAGCTTTGAATTCTTAAGAACTACAAGTATTACAGGCAGAGGCTAGACTAAGAATCATAAATGTTATAGGTTCCATTCTGTTCCAGCTGTGATACTGACAAGCTAATTGTGTAGGCTGCAATTTTCTATGTAGGCATCTTCCTCAGTTGAACTTTATTCTATTGTTTTAAAAAAAAAGAACCAAAAAATAAAGCTGAAAAAAAAATAAAAAAAACTATGGAGCAGATTGGGGTTTTTCAGCCCCAGTTTGGGTGATTTCACTGTGCAAAGTTCCAACACTTCAGAGCATGAGCCATGGCGAAGGGGAGACTGGACCCTGTCCTCACTTCTTGCCTTCTGCTGTGTTCATACAATGTAAAGTGCTAACAAGAGCAGTGCAGGATGGATGCAGTCAAACTCATGGCAGCTGAAAGCTGGACTAGAGGGAGAGAAAGACATTGGCACAGTAAGTCTAGTGCAGATTAGAGCTAATGAGAACTAAAGGAAACAGTGAGTGCAAGTGCAAGCAGGGAAAGGAGAAGGAAAGGCATGGAGGGAAGATGCCTCAGAAAATGAGAACTTCTTAGAACTGGCAACTGGACAACAGCAAGGTGATCCAAACAAGAAGAGCTAGAGTGAACTCATTGAAGACACAGTGCCACATCGTAAAAGGAGCAGTACTGAGACCAAAAGGAATTGATCACTGAACAGATCTCTTGCCTGTGAATTTAACTTCTGGAATGGCTGGAAGAAAAATGAGAGAACAGTGTCACTGAAAATGACACTTACAGAGGCTGAGATGCAGTGTCATGGGCAACTTTCAAACTAGTGTTTTGTAACTTTGAAATGCTTTGGCTTTGAGACTAATATTTCTTCCAGGTTGCTTGTTTTGCATTACACAAGCTTGTTTCATCTAAGCAGTTAACTCTTTGAGGCAGAGGTTGCTTTTTTGCTATTTTTGCACATCACTTTCTGTAAAGTGTTGTAGTTCGTGACTAGTGCCATTACATGTCATGTTAATGCAGATAGGAAATAGTACGCTGGTAGAGAAATAATAAAAGCACAATGTGAATTCTTACAGTGGAGGAAAATGGTTTGGTTCAAAACACTGGGAAACTATCAGGTGCACCAGGCAAAAATAACGTGGAAAATTAGAGGTGAGTGCCAAAGAATGGTTCTATGTGTGAGTGGTATGTGAGGCTGTTGGGCATCCCACTGTGGAAACAGCAGAAGTCCCTCAGCTGGGACTTGGCTGAAGATGAGACAGCTCTGTTCAGAAGGCAGAGGCCTGTACAGGGACACAGACACTGGATGGTCTAGTGGGTACATTCCATCTCCAGCTCCTGTGATTCTTCACAGCCTTCCCCAAAAGCCAGCACAAAGGAGCATGTCAAAAGATGCAATACATATTCACGGACATTTCTTGAGCTGAGAACCTTGAAAAGAAATCAAGTCGTTCTCATCCATGAGCTGAAATTGAGAGTACACGCTAACCCAAAAGGATACCAGCTCAAAGAGTGCTGTATGAAAATCTTATAAAGCTCCGCAACGCTCCATAAATAATTTTCAAACAGGAAGCTTTTTGTTTCAGTGATAACAATACTGAAAAGGAAGAATGGTAAATACCCATGAAAAAAGGGGATGAAACAGTCTGCACCGTATACTGATGGTAGTTTTAATCACTTCCAGAGTTACACGCACAATTATCAGTCATTTATTAAGAAACGCAAATGATCATTACAGAGGTTTAGATTAATGCAGGCTGAAGCCTGGTGTCGTGCCAGTGGTGCACCACGTGATGGGCAGACCATGGAATAAACACTCTGGCATGTCACAGTGCTATAAATCCTACAAATGAAAGAAATTAAAAAGCCAGGAGCAATTTTGAAAATGATTTATGATTGGCGGTGCACTTAGGAGTGCTTTTATTGTCACAGGAACATCTCTTTCCACATCCTTAAGGTGAAAGCATCACTCTGCTTCGCTCTGAGGTTGTCCGGACAGCTTGTGACTGTGTGAGGTGTGGAGGCGAGCACTGGGGCTTGTGCTGAGTGCTGGTGAGTATATGTGCACTTAGCACCATTCAACTGCTTGTGAGGGTTAGCTTTGCACAGCCCGAGGGTGACAGAACAGCAAATTGCTTCTGACACTTTAAGTATGTGAAAAGACACCAGTTGTGGGGTGTGCTTTTTTTTTCTCTTCTTTTACAGCTATACTATAACTATGCTCTGAAGTGCACATATAAACATTTTATAACATAGATTTGGACTAACACTTGAAAAATAACCTGAAGACCGGTCCTTTAGCAGAAGGTATTCCTACCAAAATAGCAGTCTGTTGCAAGCCAAACTTTTGCTCCATGCATAAATGATGCAGAACTTAGTGTATTTCCAATGTAGATGTTAGTAGAAGTTTTACTAAAATATCATGTTAATATTAATATAGATATGTTATCTTAAACAGAAAGTCAATTCACCTAGAACTGAAAGGCAAAATGTTTTAGTTTGCAAGCACTATACTCAGCTGCCCATGTAAAGAATGGCAGCAGTGAAAGTGAGTGACGAGATGATCTTGTAGGTCCTTTCCAACCTTGTGATTCTATGATTCTGTGATTCTATAAAATCACAGAATGCACAAAGTTGGAAGGGACCCAGAGGGGTCGACTAGTCCACGCCGTGGTTCACAGAAACACAGAACTGTAGGGTCTGGATGGGACCTCTAGAGATCATCGAGTCCAACCCTACTGCAAAGCAGGCCACCTGCTGCAGACTACAGAGGTAGGTTTCCAGGCAAGTCCTGAATATCTCCAGAGAAGGAGATTCCACAACTTCCCTGGGCAACCTGTTCCAGTGCTCCGTCACCTTTACTGTAAAAAAGTTCCTTCGTATATTGGAGCAGAATTTCCTGTGCTCAATTTTAGGAAAGTCCCTGCAGGACCACCCAAAAATCAGACCGTATTACTGAGAGTGTTGTCCAGGCACTTCTTGAACCTCACAAGCTCAGTGCCATGACTACTTACCTGGGAAGCCTGTGTCAGTGCCCAACCATGCTGTGAGTAAAGAACTTTTCCCTGATACACAACCTGAAAGTGAAAGCTTGGATATCCAATTCTCCCTCAGACCAGTGATACGGGGGCCACAGACACAAACCTATGTGACACATTGCTGCCTTCCTGGTTTTTCCTTTGGGCCTGCCTTCAGGCATCTGGCTTGTGCTTTTCTCTATTCTGGGATGGCTTGAGGACTTCCCACAGCAGTGTGCCATGCACATACACCCAGCAGGGCTGGCTGGTTAGATATCTGCATTTTTCTCTCCAGCAACAGATAACCTTCAGATCAAGAAGCCTATGTCATCGCTGCTGTTTGTGTCCACAACTGTAACAAAGCTTTGAAAAATACATCCTACATGGGTGTTTATTTAAGGTAAGGGCTTATACTTCTCTTAGTGTTGTATATCGTTAGGTGACTGTGAATACCTGTATCAATCTAAAACATGTCCTCCAGAGCAATGTTTCCATATCTGACTTCTCAGAAAGGGTTAATTTTGCATCTCTATACTGATCCTTCTCCATCCTGGGGCTGTGTAGGAAAACAACTTTAAGAACTTGGTTGGAGGTCGGTTCTTCAAAGCTAGCAGCTCAGGGGCTGTCTTGTGATACCCTGCATGTCTTTGCTTTTCCTTTGCTGGTCTTTAAACTCCTGCAAGGTTCTTTCACCCTTCTGCAAGGATTCACACAGCCTCCTCTTGGCAAAGCGGCTGGGATAACAACAACTGATGGAGAAGATTGTGAGTGTAAATGCTGTGTGTAAGTGAGGTACCCCAAACCCTTAGAAGCCTGAAGAAAAAGGAGATGACCATTAAGTAGATTAAGGAGAATCCAGGGTCCTACGAAGACACTTATAAAAATGGGTAGCATATAAAGGGAGATGCCACACTTCATGCTCACCTCCCTCACGGTTGGTGCTGCCTCCTCCTCACTGGATGTCACAAGTGGATTGATGGTGTGGTTTACAGTGCATAGGGGGAGGGTGACTGCCTGGAGTGCCACCTCACCCGCAGGGGGCACATCACAGTGTTTGATGTGAGAGGAAGGGGGATAGTGTCAAAACTCTAAAGGAGAAGCTGCTGACTCCCTCCGAGGGAAGGGAGGGGCAGCGCTGAACACCACTCTGTGACAGCCACAGGGCCCGAGGGAACAGCATGGAGCTGTGTCAGGGGAGGGACAACTGGGGGTCAGGGACAGGGTCTGCACCACAGGGCGGTGTGCATGGAATGGGCTGCTGAGTGCTGTTGGATGTATAGATCACTGATTGCCTGTTAATTACATGCCATTAATAAATCAATAAACTGCTTTGATCCTGATTTACCTTAAACTACGTGAATTGAGCAGTTTTCCCTGCAACAGCACTAATCTTTCTCTCCGTGTTTTCCCAGAAATAAACCAACAAAGTTGTAAAGCAGACAGCCAGAATGTGGGTGTCTGTGCACATTATATCTTCTCCATCATGTCGAATAAAAGGGGCAGAATGAAGTAACGAAAGAGCTAGATAGTAAGTGGGACATTCCCCATGGCACTGGAAAGGAAGTGTGCAGCTGAGTGCTTTCCAGGGTGGCAGTAACTCTGGGTGGAGATAAGACCAACAAGCTCTTGCAGCACAGGGAGAGCCCTGCAAGCTGTACAAGTTGTGCTAAGGGAAAGTGCATGGACTCGAGCTGTCGTAAACTGAGAAAGCACAAAGAAGATTTTAAGCAATTCAAGATTCCTCCTTGTGAAGTCTGTACTGAGCCCCTGCGGGTTTGTAGCTCAGGAGCTTCCACGGCCCTATGCAGACCAGGTGTTAGTTTGCTCTGTGCATCTCATCTGCTCTTGATCTCTCTTCTAGTTTTACTGACAAGCCTGCTGAGCAGTGGCTGCTCTGACAGCAGTGGGCACCTGTGGATCCCTATTTAATAAGAACTAACCTGAGAGAAATTCTCCATCTGCATAGTAGCCTTATGGTCCTCCTTTTTTCTAATTTGCATTGATTTAGAAATGCTAAATCATAATTTCAACAAGGCAGATGCTGCAAGAAATGGAAGATGCAAAAAGAGTGATATAATCATCGTGTTATATTTGAAACAAGGCTGTGTCCCCTGAAGGACATTTTTGCTTGTGTCAGCTCAATCATAAGTTCTCCATCCTAAATGGAAGGAGGGGTGTGTCAGAAATGGGGGCCTGGGAGCCACACACATCAGTGGATTTGGGCACTACATTCCCACTGCATAGCCTACACATCCTGACCAGAGATATTCCAGCAGTGGAATCTGAACTGCTCATGCACAAAGTTATCTGTGTTTCCCTAATGGATCTGTCGGTGTCCTCCCTGAAGTTGGCGTCAAATCTGCCAGTCGACCGACCTCCATTCTCAGAGAGAAATCTCACTTTCACAGTTTGTAAGGATATATGCCTTGTCTCCCGGGGCCTTCTCCTCTCTTTCTCTCACCCTTCCCATCAACACTCCAGCATGAAAAAGGGATGCCATCAGGCACAGTTATTAATACATAATAGAAGTGCCATGTGTGATTGTGAATATTCCAGTGTTTTATGTAGCGCAGATTTAGAGATTTCATTGTAAAGTCATTTTAAACTCTGAACTAATGGGTAGTTTGGCAACAGCCTCTAAGTATGAAATCATTATTAATTCCTTTAGTACCATAATAACATTGATTTAGATGAACTCTTATAACATAGAAATTGTATAGTATTTAGCTGTAATTAACGTCCCCTAATTAGGAAGTGTTGCCAAGTAGTTTTCTCTGCTGGCTCTGTTGTACTTAAGTGCAGCTGGATGAAAATTAACCACAAAAGGAACAGCTTGTGTTTTATCTGAAGTTTGCCTAGGATTGATTAAAAAAATATTCCTTGGTACTTTATTTTATTATCAAAAAGCATGCACTGGATTATCAGTATTACAGAGAACCACAAAGTCCACATGCCATAAACTGTACCAACACTTGTGTAATATGTTAACCCGGTGACATAGCTGCATATTCGCAACATTCATAGATGTATTTTGTCTTAATACTTCGGGTCATCACAGTAAAAGCAAATTGATTTTCATGTGGCAGTCATTAATAAAGTCTGGAGAAATTTAAGTGGAATTTACATAATTTAATGTCCACTCAGAGTGTAGAGTCGTGCGCTGCAAGCTGAGAGCATTTGTTGATGTGAAAAATGCTGACATTTTTGGAAATTCAAATTATAAATGAAATACTGCTGTCAGTTTATTGTGCAACTTCGTAGCATATGGTGCTTCTGCTGGTGGGTGTTATTTCAAAGTTTGCAAATCACACTATGAGATGTCCCTCTGGTGAGCTTTTGCAATGCTTAGCAACTGTGAATCAAAAGTGACAGTACAGAGGAAGAGGGACTAAAAAAAAAACCTGCCTCTAAGACAGTAGAACAAAGTACATGGTAAGTTAATATATTTTTACAAGGGGAAAAAAGGAGGCCAACAAGCTAAAGCTAAAAGAAATCCATTGCCTTCATTCTTGTCCAAGAGTCTTCTAAATTGTTAAAGTAAAAATATGGTGTCTCTCTCCCAGTCTTCTTGACTTCGGTATGACAAGGGAACTAAAATAACTTTCAGAATTAGGAAAGTTGCTTCAATACATAATGCAACCTCCTCCAGATGTTTCTTCTGCTCATCTCACTGACAAAAAGTTTGTCTTGCCACAAGATAGCTCTAGCCATCTGAAACTCATTCCACTCAAGCACGGTAACACAGAGGAAAAGCATTAGCCAGAAAAGTGTTCTGTTAGCCCGGCATGCAAGAGGATTTCAAGTAGTCAGATATAAAACGCCACAATAAAGTAAATTTAATTACAATATTACAACATATTCCACCATTGTTTTCAAGACTCTAGCACCCAGTGGATCTTTTACATGCATATACGCTATCAAGAATTGAATCTAAATTGGGATTCATTGTGATTTGATCTGACCATTGTTGATACTTGTTGTTCTGCTCTGGGTAGTGATCTTTGGTACCAGCATGCAGCCACGATATGTGGTGCAGACTTCATCATTTTGCCAATCAAGCCGGCTGAGAATAGAAAGAGATGGAGCTGTCAGTAGCAGTTCAACCATAAGCAATTCTAAACTAAGCAATTTGGAAATTTAAATAGTTATAATGACCAAGATTTTCTACGTTGGCCCTTAATTACTGGAATGTCAATTCAGCTCAAAATTGCCTTTCTCAGGTAATGATAATTCTTAGAAAAGTCTTTGCTTATACACCCACCCATAGCTCTCATTAAGTCAAACTTCTTCCTTTTGTCTGAGGAGCTGTCAATTTTAGGTGACATCACCAATCATCTGCCATCTAAAAAATCTCCAGGCTGTCTTGCTGAAGGCAGGCTGATTCTCTTTTAGCTGCAGTGAACTCCATGGAGCACAGCTTGCTCTTAAAAGCATTTTTGGACCAAAAGAGTGTCATGAGTTGTGTAGTCTTGGCACCAGTAAATGGTGAACCACTCGGATTTGACTGTGGGTGTCTTGGCTGAAACCTAGTGTCCATGGAATAGTAGTACACATTTAATATACGAAGGAAGATTCCACTTCCCAGCCCCTCACAGCAACTGACATTGGAAGAGAAGACAGATGTCCCCTCCCTCCATCACTTCTGGAAGGTAAAAGGTTCTTTGTCAATCTGCTACTGACAATTCAGAATGATTGTATTGCAACTATTCATGTCAACCTGTGGTGGTGGACATTGCTGGTTGTTTTCTTTTTGAACATAAATAAATGAAAAACAGGCAAAACCATCTCCATGAGCAGAATGTGCTTATGAGCAATCAGTTTTTCCTGTAACCCATATTAATATGACTGCTTCCCACAAAGGACCAACAGCACTCTGCAGCTGTAGCTACAGAACAGCTATGCTATGGTCCTCTCTTCCAGCTGACCTGGAAAAAATTTTGCCTTCTGCCCTCATGGATAATATTGAATTAGAGGGATATCAAGAGAAAGTGAGAATAATACAACCTCATCTGCTGAAGAAGGTCTGTCACAGGTAGAGGGAATTCAAATGCTGTATTTAAACAGCTCAACAGTTTGAAAAGTTCTCTGTTTTCCTTCATTAAAAACAGAGAAGAGGACAAAGCTTTCCATGGTGTTTCCTTGACCGTGACACTCTCCCTTCCAGGTCCTACACACTGAGTGTACCATTCCCTCACCTCTGGAACAGCTGCACAGGGGTTACAGTCTCATTCTTGCAGTTAAAGTGTTTCTTATTAGTTTGGATGCAACTTGTTTGTTTTCTCTCCCTGCTCCTGATTCTTGGCATGCACACAATGAAATAGTAGGGGGCTCAGGCACTTAAAAACAACAACAACAACAAAAAACAACAAAAAAACCTCAATAGATCCCCTAAGGGACCATTTTAATTCTGCTTCTGTTCTTGATGTGCAAGTTCTTACCCTACTATCCCCCTAGAAGCAGTTTATTTCTGTCTGTCAGTGCTGCCAAAGTGACAAAATCCTCTTTCCCACCCACCACGTAATTGCTCTGTTGTTGCCCTTCCCACACATCCCTGTAGAAAGAAAGCTCTTGCTTTATTTGTACTGCTGAAGTGAATAGCATCCCTTCCCTCCTTCTCTCCCTCCCTCCATGTGGCTTTCAAGTAGTCACACTATCATTATTTATTGCTATTCTGGAGGAGCTCCCCATCTGAGAAGCAAACACATTTGATATGAAACAGAACAAGGGCCCCTCCTGATCCTATAGCTGGCCTGAGGAGTTTGGGGCTTGCAAGGAATTCAGGAGAAAATATTGCAAATAGAGATCAAAATTAAAGCATGTTGAGAGGGAGAGTCATAAAACAAGAAAATCAGGGGACCTGGCTGTAATTTTAATTGCAATTTTCTTATTGGAAAGTCTTTGGGACAGGGTAGCTTCCTTTGTTCTGTGCTTGCACAGAGTTGTGTTGTTAATTTTAGTCCATGACTGAAAAAAATTTAAGTAGGGTAGAGATATTTTTACTTTTCTGGTGGTCCACTAGTTCTTCTTTAAGCTTCCATTGTCCACAGAAAACAAAAACTTTTCTGGAATCACTTTTTTCCCAATGCATTTGGGCTTATTTATCCATTTATTTTAAAGGTACACAACAGATTGATTTGCACACTTCATTTTGGTGCACCGCTCCTAAATACATCATCAGAAATGATTTGTTCAGTTTGCCTGAGGAGACTGCCCCCAATTTCTTGTTAAAACTTCAAAATTTGGTTATATGGAAACAAACAAACAAACATAAAGCAGTTTCAGAGCCACTCACCTCTAAGGTAATCAGAACACAATACAATTTTCTTAATACAGTTTTATTTCTTAATAAAAAATTGTGGTAACAGAGCCTCAGCTGGAATGGCTGTTTGTTACAGAGATGCTAAGTTGTTCATGTAGTTTTTGCTCTTCTCCGTGATTTGGCAATGCTGGATTGGTAAAAGGCCACAGATGCATTATTAACTAATAGAGGCATCATTTATTTTACATTCACTATCCTGTTTTATGCAGCTTCACATTTTTGCAGTGTGACAACTGTATTTGTGGAAAAAAAAAAAACCAACCCTCCATAACAGTGGTCTAAATCACACATTTGCTCTTCCTTCGAGCATTGGCTGTTGTCAAAACCTGTTGCCCTCCAGTAGGGGAGCCTTTTAGAGGTATTCCAGTGCTGGCTCCACGCAGACAAAATGCATTAGAGGCCACTCAAACACCACATCTAAACAATGGCACAAACCTGCTTCTGCCCACTTCATCCATGAGTAGTCCTGCGATCCACGCGGAGGGCAGCCGGTCTCCCAGCTGCTGAGCACTACCGTGCATATCAAATATTAAGGACTGATAGAAATTTACTTGTATTACTTCCCAGCTGTCTACGTACAGTATCAGTGGGAGTATTATCAAAGACAGCAAGAAAGCACAAATTAGGAGAAAACAAACAGAATCTGATTTTAGCAGGAGCATGACGAGCTAACCGTGAAGTTATACTTCTCTGTGTGCCCAAACCTCTCTGTGTTGCCATTTCTCTCAAGCTCTCCTGCTCAGCACTACCTGCTTTACCTTAAAACCTACTTTTCATTCAAACTTCCATTTTGTTTTAGAATTAATAAATTAATTTTGGAACAGCCCAAGCTTACCTCTGAAGGAGCTGTATGGAAGTACCCTTCATTTCCTGACAAACCTGAATATATATGTGCCGAGGAAGCATCTTATTATGCTACCAGCAATGATGTTCTGATGATGTACTCAAGCTGGGCATTGGCTGTGCAGGTCTGTGCTCAGTTCCCAGTCCTTCACTCTGCTTTTGTAGCCCTTGTAGGACTTCCTCTCTCCAGCTCAGTAATTGTCAAGTTTCAGTAGCTGTGTCTGATCAGCTTTGGATCCAACCCTCAGAGGAGTGCAATTTCACACTGCAAAACCCAGCACCGTGAGTTTGGTGATGCTACAACATTTAGGATCCAGCACATACAGTTATGAGCTTTTTCTCAGCTTCAGGGGCTAAGATCCACATGCCTGACCTTAACCACCAGGCTACATACAGGCGTGCTCGCATAGCTGTGCCCTAGCACGGCCCTGTGTGAAGGTGGGCAGCCTTCACTCCTCTCCTCTTCTCAAAAGCCGAAGAACTTCAGTACTAATTGGGCCAGAGAGAGAGGAGAGGGAGTGTGTGTGAGCAACAGGGACCGTGGCACTTCTGATTATTATTTAGAACTTTCCTCTGAGAGGGAGAGTCTTGGGTCCCAGTGCACGCTCCTAGAACTTGATGTATTTTACATTACATGGATTTTACACAGATAAAATACAGAAAGAGCTGTGACTGGAACTCAGGACTCCCTCTTTCAAGCCAAATGCCCTGACCACAAACCTGGCTATGGTCTCTCTCCTCTCTGTCCTAATCAGTGCTGATTTTCTTCTACATGGTGGCTCAGCTCTCACAAGAAGCCTGGGAAAGGCAAAAATTTCAGACACCTCAGGGAGAAGCAAATGTACAAATATATTGCTTGGAGATCTTAGGCTTAGGCATGATCAAGCTTAGATAGAAGGTTGGTCAACTATTTCAAGATTAAGATTGCTTCTCTGTGCGCACAAAGATGGACTGTGAGATATTTGGAAAACCTGAAAAGAGAAAATTGCTCATAAAAGCTTGAGTCAAAAGGTAGGGTTCGAATAGGACTGCAGATTGTGTTACAACTGGCTATATTCCATGCAAGTTCTACTGAAATATCTCAGTCTTCTGTCTTGTCCTTTAGAGAGTGATGCATCCCCCCGTTCAGCACCCCCTCATTCAGCTGACAAGGTCACTAAGTTTCAAGCATTGTATCTTCACTGGCTCTGATTCCCTCCTATTTTAAGCAACCGTACATGGAATGAAAGACAAGCAGATATTTCTTAGGCAGTCAGAGGCATTTAGCTTCTGGTTGTGTGACACAGGAGGAGAGACATACCCAACCAACCAACTTCTCTCCTGAACTTGGAGCTCGCGCTTCCTTCACAGCTGACATTTATCCTTCTGCCAAATCAAATCAAATCCCGCTCTCGCAGCTATCCTGAAAACTGCATTTACATCCAGTCCAAGGCTCCCTACCTCGTGCCAGCTCTTCACACGCGTCAAAGTGCTTGGAGAAAAGGAGAACATCCTTATTAAACACACCTGCTTTGGTTTGCTGGACAAGAGCCTATTCCCATTTGCAAGTCAGGCATATCACTGCTGAAGACAGAGGAATTATTCCTTTATATGCCAACTCCAAGAACAAAATGCATCCCCCTGTTCATGTGAAGCGTAAACCCTCTCTTTTGCCTTTAAGAACCCACCGCCAGCTCCACACTGCACTTTCCATTAATTTAAATCCGAAATCCATTTGGCTCATGATATGCTGCGCTAATATATGAGGAAAAGAGGAGCCTTCCTCATGAAATATTTCAGGTATAATTGGGAAACTGTGGCTACAGATGCAATCCAGGAGCATTTTGGGTTGGTAACCAAGGCAACACATTTTGCTTCAAGACACACTTTTCTGTTGATAATCTATTGTAATGCCAGTAATTGCAGCTGACAAGGCTCTGTTTGTTGTGAGAGATAATTAGCACTTGAAATAAAGTAACAGATTTAAATAAATTGAGGGGAACTGAGTGGTGTGACCTGATCGCTTTAGAAACAAACAGGAGTGTTGGGAGCCTGCATGCGGTGTGATGTTAGTGGTGGCCTCCTCAGTGGCTGAACAATACCAACATTTATTAGGCATTGTTTAATTGGGAATTACAGTCCCCTTTGTGATGAAAACACTTTTTCTGTTTCTCACCCAGGTTATATTTACAATATAAATTATGTGTTAGAAATAAAACAATAAAAACTCTCTCCAGAACAAAACTATTGATGTTTTCATCTGCTTGTTCTTTCGGCTAGCACCTGATATGTTTAAAAGATGATATTTTTAAGTAAATAAGCATTTTGGACAGCTGCAGGGTTTTAAGAGATCCTTGCACCCCCTGCACAAGGGTGTGCAGGGAGCACTGTTCATGTAGCATGTAGCATGTAGCAGGAATGACCCTATGGTCAGCAGGCAGCAAAGGTGTGTCAGCTCAGTGCTAGTTTACTCAAGGCCAGGTTGCATGGCTTAGGTTGTGAACACAGCTCCTGGGTTGGTGCTCCTGGGTTGGTGCTTGTGTTTTTATTAGCTATCCTGGTATCTGGAACTGGATGTGCAAGCCAGGGCTGCTGCCTGTTGTGAGACCATGTCCCCTGCAGTGGGATTGTTAGCTGGAGGAGTAGGATGCATGCTAGAACAATAGCACTTCTGAGGCTCCCCAGATAAAGCCACACTCCATGCCTTGCCTTTCCTGTACTTCTGAGGCACAAATGCTTGTCTCAGTGTGTAGCAAGGAAAGAAACACTGTCCTACTAATATTTGTGTGCTGCAGGAATTGAAAGTATTTTACATCAACTTGTAGCTGCTAAACTGAGGATGCTTTCTGCGATGTAGGCTACTTCTCCCCTGGAAACGAGAATGTCTGGGGATAGAGCAATTCAGCTTCTTCATGGACTCTCATCAAACATGCAAAACCACCTGGCCAGGAAACTGTATCATAAACCATGTGAAAACAGAGTCTGTTGTGCAAATGCACTCATCTCATGGAAAGCCAGAAGGCAAAATCAGTATCCTCTCAAGATTTCCTCATAGACATTAAATGACTTTCTATGGACACTAATATTGTTTATTTCCTCCATACTTCATCAAAAAGACATCTCTGTTATTCTCAGGATAGTAGGCACACTATTTCTCCAACAAACATTAATCAACTGTTCACATCAGAATCGTGCATTCATGATACATTACTGTTCATAGCCTCCTTAATACAGGACAGTAATGTTCTCCTGAGCCCAAAATCATATTATTGCTTTCTTTCTACAAGTGGGGACAGTGGTTAAAGGCACCAGAACCAGCTAGCTGTTCGCTAGCCCCAGCTGAATTTACAGAGGTGACCAGGAGAGGAGGCAGCCTGGAACCCAGGGGTGCTGATGCTTCCAAGGCCAATGGCCAGGCCCTCCCACATGCTCAATTTTCTGTACTAGTTCTTAAGAAGCAATCAAAGAAAGACTGTGTGTTAAAAACACAAGTGGAGTACGTAGGTTATGATAATCTTTCTTTTTGTAATCAGCAATTTAGTGCCGCCAGGCAATGCTTTTGCTTTTTAAATGCTTTGAAACACACAGAAACGTTGCATCTATACGTTATTTAAAAAACAACAACTAATGATCTGCAGTAGTTCCCCAGGAATTAAGAATTGCTTACAATTTATAGCATATGCAGGATCGTACTGCAAATCCCATCCCATCCCCAGTTCTAAGTAGCTCATAAAAATGGCCTGTTTATTTTCTAAAGCGATCTGCATAAAAGGATTAAGTTTATTTATTGTAAAAATTAGCATCTTTCTGAAACAGTAATGACTATATCATCGAGGAATGTTCTCTTCCTGAATGCCTCCCTCGGCACTACTGTGCAAGGAGACCTGCATTTATAGTCTCCTAGAATAGAGTTAATGCTCATAAGACTCCGCTCTTCTACGCCTACAGCTAAATCATGGAATCTAGCAGATGGTGTATGTGTGTTTCCTAATGCAATGTCTTGTATATGTGTAGTTGTCATAATTAAATAATAACTCCCTACACCGTCTCATGTAACAGGAGAGCCTCAGCCACATTTCCCATCAGAGTGAAGCCGTCAAACCCAACTTGTGGGAAGATGAAGTAGGCTACAAGGAAACTAATATACAGAGTACCCCCCGTCACCTTCTCCCAGGAATAAAATGAGTTCTTCTCTGTGCAGCCAGTCCTCATTAAAAATTAAGTAGGAGTGTCTCAGGCCAAAAACTGTTGGATACTGTGGTCCCAACACATTGCTGAGGTTAAGTAATCTGTCCTTGAGAGAAAGGAGTCTGGCTTCATCTGTTTGGGATTTCCCTTGCTTTTTCTTGGTCATTGCCATGACAGAGGAATTATGGACATCTGCAGGAGGAGTGCCTGTGAGACAAGGCAATTTGCAGCTATCATCTTTGTAAGATAAATGCCACAGCTGCTTTTTATATTCTTTTATGGATGGAAGAGAGAATGATAGGTCTCTGCAGATATTCATTCTTTCCTTGGCTTAGAGAAAGAATTAAGTTGTTGATTACGCCCAGCAAGAAACATCTCTGTTCAAACTGAGGACAAATGTAACTTATTTTAAGGGATACAAGTTTAACAATTCCAGTATTATCCTTCACTTTGCGGCAGAAAAATCCTTTTGCTAAGGATACTATAAATGCCTGGAACAGATGAAAGGCATTTAGCCTTTATTTCATACTAAAAATTAGAATGTGAAATTGAGAAAAGTGTCTTTCAAATAGGAGTCCGCAAGTGAAAAAGGAGGTAGTGAGAGCTATCTATCTGCCTCTCCTGCACGAAGGAAATGCAGGGTTATGTCTGCTGCTGGTCCCCCTTTTGCACAACCTCTGTTCCCAGGCCAGTGCTCTCATCCGGCTCACAGCCTACACCTCACTCTTGCAGCTCTGGGAAGCAGCAAACAGTACCTCCTTGCAGCTTTCCCTTTTGCAGGATGGCAGAGCAGGAGGACATTGTTTTTATTCCTCTTTCTCAGCTTCAGAGAACTGACGATTCCAGCCAGGGTTCAGTTCTAAGCATTGCAAAGGGCTCTGTCCCCTTAGCAAACAAATCACTCCTTCTCTATTTCCAGGATCGTAACATCCTCTTTTAGCTTATAAAAGGGAAGATGTAGTTGACCAGAACATACGAATGACTCTCTCAGTATATTTATTTCACACAGTGACCATTTTGCTTCACGTGGGTGAAAAAAGAAAGGAAAAAAAATGGGGCCTTGAAATTTTACATCATAGAGTCTAATAAAATACTCAAGGGTTGCTGTTGCCACAGAAAGCTCATAAGGGCAACAAACTCACTTCTTCTTTTCTTGAAGTTTGCACTACAATAAATATTCATGCCATATTCCCTTCACAGCATAGCTGCTGGAGAACACACTGTAATCTGTTTAAGGAGAACATGAATCGGACTGATAAAAATAATTGGTTGGATTTTACTTTTATTTATTTATTTATTTATATTTTTAATGTTTTAAAATGAAGCTGTCAAAGGTTCCTGTGGTAATGAAGAGCTTTGTTGTTATGACAACTGCTTATTCTTTTCCCTTTGAAGAAGCCTGCAATTTGATAGGCAAAACATCAGGAATAATTAAAACAAATGGGAAGTGAAGACAAAACATCTGCTATGAAAAATCCCACCCGAAACCTTAGCAGTCTCACTTATGCAGTGACAAACTTCAGGTGGAATTCCTTTGTGTCAGCCAGCGTGGGCACACTCCGCAGCTGCTGAGGTTTTGGGATCCATACATCTGAAATCCCATCTCTTTGTAAGGGCACAAGGTGACTCCTTCATGTAGCTACTTCTCTTCCTCTCCAAAATGTATCCTTATCAAAGAAGGCTACTTTCAGAAGGTAATGATGCTTTTTCTGATAGGTGCTCATTCCTCCATTTTAAATCAGCAAGCAGCAGTTGGTGTGGCCTTCAAACATTTAGTGAGCTGGGCTAATTTCTTTCATGACATGTGGCCCCTGCTCTGTAGAACAAAGACTGTGGGGTAAGGTGAGCTTAGGGAAGGGTGATGCATATTGAAGGGTTTTGGGTGCCAGTAGAGTTTTCCTTTAGATGGGAATGTGGGCACGGCTGGAGAGGCCTCTAGAAGAAGAGGTAGCCCTCAGAGTGCTGACAAGGCACATAGTGAAGATGCTCATTGCTTTAATGCACCTCCATGTGAGCACCTAGGGGGTGTCCATAGCTGAGATGATAAGTGGTCAACTGTCTTGTGGAAAGCCATATGCATGCATCAGGAGATGCACCTAGCAAAAGTATTCCTCTTGTCTGGAGCTAATGCTAGACGCAGGGAAAAAAACACAGTGTAGACAAGTACTAAAAATTTTGGAAAGTTTTCCCCAAAGCATATTTTTTCCTCATTGTTATCTGATTCTCATGAGCTGTCCTTCCCAGGAGACATGTGACTGTCAGATTTTAGTCATTTTTACATACAATAACTAATCTGCTAACACGGAGCTCTACTTTTCAAACTGCAAGACTTAACCCTTTAGAGTCAGTACAACAGAAGGGCAACAAAGGAGCATTCCTGGCTCTGTAATGTTAATAAACTTGGCATTTGGCAATAAGCTAGCACGGCACACACTGTGCAGAGATCAGCTTCAGGAATGCCAGAGTTCTTGCTGTGCTTCTGACTTCACAAGACACTTTGCAATCATTTCTGTAGATTCGCATGCCAGCTCATGCTACCAGGTGACTGTAGTCTTGTTTTGCAGTTCTCTGAGGCACACACTGCCCTCCATTGCTCCATCCACTTGGAAATAAGCCAGCACTCCTGAGCAGCAGCATTTTAACTGCTGTGTTGTCTTGCCACCTCCATTTAAGAGCCTGCATGTTTCATGAAGTCTCTTCTCAGTACCTCTGTGCACTCATTCATTCAGCCAAGATCAACTCCCACAAAAGTGAGGATTTCAATGTCCCCACTGAGAAAATATGGTACTTTTCTATGCAGATAGATTTCAGACATCTGAGAGAAGACTACCCTGCTAAGAAGGTGTCAGGATTTGGAAATAAAAGCAACTGTCTGGCTGTTGCAGCTGCAGATTTTTGGGAAGCTGCTATAGGAGTCTACGGTAACCAGAAACAAACAAATAAACAAACAAAAACCTGAACAAACATAACGAAACAGAACAACAACGACAAATCCCATCATTAATATTTAAACAAAAACCAAAACAAAATAGAAAACAACCAAAAACCCAACCAATCCCTACCATCAAAACCAACCATGTTTGTCTTTCCCCTCCAGCTGACTGCATTCCCCAGTTAAGGATACACGATTCTCCGGGCTTGACACTAGGTGGTGCTAGGATGATGGTGTGTGGGGAAATTCAGTTGGAAAATTCTGGGTGGAAGAGCGCAGTAGGTTGCAAATGATTACTCGCCAATAATACATCTGCTCTAGAGCAGCCAATCCATTAATTTCTATCTATGTTAGGCTAACTCACAGCGCTGGACACCATTAGGAGGCAGAATGAATATCTAAGGCTTTGTTTCCCCAGCCTGGCTCTGACACTCATCTGGACTGTGTCCCCTCACTTCCTAGGTGGAGCATAGTGCAATAAGAATTCCTGTGAGAGGTGCATGGAACCTACAGGTGATACCCTGTTTACTGGTACACAAGGTCTGTTCCCAGGCATAAGAAATTTATCACAATATACAACACAAGTCTTTTTATTTTATTTTTTATTTTATTTTATTTTTTAATTGATGAAGCACCATTTTGTGGCAACAGGAAAGCTTTATGCAACAATGCCCCAGCTGCAATACCTGTGCCTTCATCAGTCAAACCATCTTGCATGGGTAGACAAGCCAGTGGTGTAACCAGATATAGTATCCCATCAAATAGTTTTACAGAGTCATTAATTACTAAAGCTCAGAACAATATTATCTAAATATATTATATAAATCTTAAGGTGCCCTTAAATGGGGTCACTCAGTTTTGGCTGTAACAGACACAGGCAGTGAGTATCTCTTCATGGATCGCATGCATTTCCCTACTCTACTCTTGCTATGTGTGCAGGGAACTTTTGAGGCAGTAGTTCATGCACAGTCAAAAAGCATTTTTACAAAGCAACAATAACTCGTTGGCTATTTGCTATCTAAATGAGTAGTCTCCGATGACCATCTTGTTAATGCACACTATAAAATATACTGTCCCTGTTCGCTGGATGTAAAACAAACACAGAGATTTGTGAGTTCTGGCAGTTGCTGCTTGCTCAGTAATGCTCATTTGTCTTGTCACAAATATAAAATGCAGATTTTTTTTTGTATATAAATATTTCCAGCTTGGCAAAGTGATTAAAGACAGAGGATATTCATCTTAAAATATCTAAAGGTATAAAAATGAAAAAGTGAAAATAATAGCAATATCTCACAAGGGGATAGGTCAGAAGACCCAGACGTTATTATGTTTTTTAGCCTTTGGAAAAAAATGTGGCTAGTCTGACAAGAACCCATCCATCCTCAGAGAGCCACCCCTGACTTCACTAACACTTACCAATGACCCCATCCCCTTCCAGCAATGATCCCCTCTTGCTCTAAGTGCAGCCTCAGCTGAAGGACATGGAGATGACTGTGACCCACAGAGCAAACAAGTACTTGGGATACTGCTACTTACTGCACAGATATTTGCATTCAGAGAGGGCTAAGATGCTTGGAGTGCAACAGAAGTGGTAGTGCCCAGACTGAGGGGAAGTGAGCAACCCATGTGTGCTTGCAGAAAACAAGTCATATATGCCCAGGAGCCAGCTGCTGCCTCAGGCTGGGTGAAAGTGTTGCTTTAAATCTCTGTGTACTTCTTTCACTTACTGCTAGAGAGAGAACAAAAGTAGTTACATGAAGAATTAATAAGATCTGAAGTCCTTTTGGTAATAACCAGAGAAATCAACGCAACCAAAGACGACAGGAGAGTTAAGTGTGCAGAGTTGCTGAGCAAAACTTCAGGGCATGAGGTGTGGATCTCCATCTGCAAGAAGGGGCACTAAAACCTGCCTGCCTGACCAGCTGTGTGTGCTCACTGCAACAACCACACTTGCATACAACAGCTCTGGTGTTGCTGAGAGGGAAAAGAGCACCCATGAGCGGCTCCTTTTAAAGTCGCTTAGATGCCTGCAGTCTATGTTCTGTTGTTTCCTTCTCAGTGACTGCATGCAACTGCACTGTCACTTTGGGGTCCTGGGGATAGTTCTTAGGCAATGGCCAGCAAATTACCTTCATTAGAGTGACAAAATGTGATGCCTGAAGCAATGCAAAAATCTTTGTACGCTGTTATCCCTCATCATCGAAGGGCTTTTAGCTTGCTGCAGCCAGACTGTTGAGGACCCCCATGTATTAACACGCAGGCAGAAGACAGGAGATGGTAAGAGATGATCAGACGGCAATCATGGAAACAGATACTTAAAAGATCTTTTCATTTCACTGGGTGATGGACCTGATATGCTAATTGAAACAACATCTGTGTCTGCTTGTGCAATTTCAAACCACGAAAGCTTTGTTTTGACACCGGTGCGATGGAAAAAAGGTCCTCTTCAAAAGAGTAGTAGTGACCTCATTCAGACACGCTCGCTTTCATGAAAGGTAAAGATGGCAGGCAAAGCAGTGATGCCAGCAGTTTGTTCCTGAGCAGAATGGGGAGGGGATGGGGGGGAGGTAGGGGGGGGGAATCATCACATAGTTTGTCTTTCCAGCAGGCTGATTTCCTTTAGCAGCCTGAATAAGCAATTGGCTAGTAGCCAGCTGCGGCGGATTTGTCCCGTGTTTGCAAGATCAGTCAGCGAGCAAAGCTGTTTTCAGTTAATAAATATTTGATTTACAAGGTACAGCGAGTAATAAAAAGGGAAGAGAGTTTAGCTGCTGGGAGATTTGTTTAGCACTTTAGTGGGGATAACTAACAACCAGCATTGGTTGTTTTTCCTCCTTCACATGGCCAGTGGGCAACCAACTTGATCAGTCTTGCTGCATTACGGCTTGTAGTGAGCAGAACTAACACACACTGAGCCAAATAGAGGTGGACTGGAATGTATACTGTGCCTTGACAGAAACACAGCTGAAGGGAACACTCATAGATTCCCCTTTCTTCTTCTCTGCGAGTAACCTGTGATAAATATTGCATTTCTCAGTATCATTGGGAAAAATCAAAACTGTTTGATCCTTTCCATATGATATAGATAGATATATATGAGGAGGGGGGGGGGAAGGACATAAAGTAGCAGGTACAGAACAGCCAGCAGCATTTTATCAAAGGAGAAAAGACCCCAGAAGACACTAATCAGCCGACTACAGAGTCCTGGGTATTTTGGATGGAGCTGGAGAACAAAGTGGGACCTCCCCCCATCCCCCCCCCCAAAAAAAAAGGAAAGAAAAAAGAAAAGGGAAAAAAAAAAGAGCTGCATTTAAAAAAACAGAATCAAAACCAGCCACAAAAGGTTGCACACACATATATATATATATATATATATGTTTATGTTTTAATTTCCTCCTACAGCACTGAGCCTCTAGGTGGGGATGTGGCCATGCAGGCAAGGTAGGAACAGGGCATCCATCGGGAGGCTGGCAGCGCTCTCCTTGCATGGTGCCAAGTGCAGTCTGCATGCTGAAGGAGCCAGTGCTCCTATACTTGGTCTCTGGTGCACGGCAGGCCTCCTGTGTGTCTGTAAGAACATCTCCTAGTCCTTCAGATCTCTGCTTCCCCCACTTGTGGAAAGGCAGTCTAACCTACCCACTGCTCAGGCACAGCTGGTTGTTTCCATCAGTCTCCATACAGGAGATCTGTGTTGGGAAGCAGGCACTAAGAAATGCAGAACACTACTGTTAGTGTTGTGGTAGTTCATTGCAGATCAAAGGCTCCTTCAAAGGAGAAGAGTAAAAGCTTCTTTCTAGAGGCTCAGAAGGGCAGCGTGGCACCAGAAGTACTGTGTATAGACAGTTATTGTTTTCTAGGGCTCTGCCAGAAGCTCCTTCCCAGCAGCTACTGATAGGACAGAACAAAGTGTTTTCTCTGTCAAGTACAAATTAATTATTCTGAGTTCTAGCTCTTCAGCCCACTCTGTTTTACAATGTTAAACTGCTTTGCATTCATCCCCAGTGTGATTCCAAGTACATGCCTGGCGAAGGCGTGAGGAAAGCCCCACACAGCCTCTCAGGAAAGGACAGACTGCAGGCCTTCCTGGCAAAACAGAGTCTGAAAACGTGGCCCACTCTTCAGTCCTTGCTATACAGAGGGGACTCCAAGCACTGGGCCTGGGCAAGACAACAAGAGACAGCTCTGGGCAGCACCATGCCTTCAGCTACCACCTCAGCACCTGGTAGCACTGCAGCCTGGGCTGCCCCAGGGCTCTGCTCTGAAGGACCATCTGGCTGGCTGGTCTAAGAGCAACAATGCTGCTGAAGGGTCCAGAAAAGGAGAGTTATGAGGAGTGGCAAAGGAAATAGGAACTGTTTAGTCTGGAGAAGGGGAGGCTGAAGGGAGCCCTCCTTGCTGTCTATAACTACTTGAAAGGAAGTTGTAGCAGGGTGGGTATTGGTCTCTTTCCTATGTTGACATGTGATGGTATGCAACAAAATGGCCTCAAGTAGCACTATGGAAAGCTTAGACTGAACATCAGGAAACATTTCTTCACAGAGAGGTGGTCATGCATTGGAATGAGCTGTCTAGGGCTGTGGTGGAGTCCTCATCCCTGGAGGTATTTAGGATGTGTGGATGTGACAGTGAAGGAGGTGGATTAGTGGTGGGACTCAGTAGGTCAGGCTGCTGGCTGGATATGATAATCTTGAAGACCTTTTCCAGCCTGGCTGATTCAATTGATTCTGTTGTGTGCCTACTGGACAAGCAGCAGGCATGTGACTCTGCAGTGATGAGACAGCCTTCTCCAGTAGCCAAATGTGTTGGAAAGGCTTTCTCTTTTCAGCTCTGCTAATGCTGTACCAAAGCCTTAAGAAATATACACTATCTGGTGCGTGTGCTGGGAGGTGGGAAGCTGAAGGTTCTTTGTGGGGAAAAAGATGTGCAACACACCAGAGGCTAAAGGATTAGGATGTTCTCAAGGACAACAGGAGGTCCTAGACCATGTCCATGCAGTGTCTGAACTGAGAAGGTGAGCTTATAGCTGTGCAACATAGGCTGTGTGTGCTATACATGCTCCATTTTGCAGCCTGATATCCTCCAGATGAGTGGCCCTGCACGGTGATAGAAGGCAGCCCATACTTGCTTGTCAGCTACCAGAGAAGTTCTTACTTTAAATTCTGTTCCAGACACAGGGAAAACTTAGTGCCAGCAGTTTCACCAAAGCATATGCTTCTGCAAAAGAGCTTTAATGAATAAATGTTTTTGTTTTTCTTTTCCTCCAGAAATCCTGTCCAGCTCTACCATTCAGTTATCTCTACAGATTGCTGTCTGCCATCTGGAAAACAAGGATAAGAATTTTACCTGCCTTTTATGAAGAAGAACATTAGGGTTTAGTGGGTGAACAGATCACAAAACAATAGTGTAACCAAAAGCTACTGCTTACGCAAACTGATCTGGCAGCTGCCACACTATACTGGACAGTAATATCTAACTAGGTCATACAAAGTAGTAAGTTTTGCATGAGCAGACCTGTGTTATATTCTATTAAAATACCCGTTTATTTCTATGGAACTGGAGTCCAGTGATGATGTCATATGTTTTGGGAAAAGGAGGGTGTATTCTTTCATACATGATTTACTTTCTGATAGCTATTGGGCTGTCCGTAGATTAATGAGGTGGTTTGGGATGGGAAAGACCTTAGAGATCATCTAGTTCCAACTTCCCTGCCAAAGGCAGGGACACTTTTCACTAGGCTGGGCTGCCCAGGGCCCATGTGCGCTGGCCTTGATCATCCACAGCTTCTCCGGGCAGCCTGCGCCAGCACCTCACCACTGCCATAGGAAAGAATTTCTTCCAAATCCAAATCCAAGTCCAATCTAAATCTACTCTTTTACTTTAAACAGTTAGCCCTTGTCCTATCACTTCTCCCCCAATAAGGAGTTCCTCTCTGGCTTTCTGGGAGCGACAGCCTGAGCAAAAGTATTTGATGTCACAAAGTAATAGTGTGTGATGGATGGGCTGTGACCTCTTGAACCTGCACTGCATATATTGGGTCACAGCAGAGCCTGGCCCAGCCAAGTTTGCGCCTGGTCTGGCTGATCATATTTATGAGTCTCTGAGACATAGTGAGGCTTCCTTGGGTTGTGCTGAGGGGCTCTGGGAGCTCTTCTTGGTGCCCACCCCCACATTATCACCTGTGCTTCCCTGGCCCTAACTGGCTCAGACAGCTATAGACAATGTTTCAGTCTTCAGAGCACAGGGCAGAACCTGCGGTTGCTGCTATTAAACCAAACTGTAATAGTTGGACCATGAACATTTGTTGTAATAACAGCAACATTACAAAACTGATCATCCCCATCCCTCAGAAACAGGCTGCATCTCTGTTTGTTTTCTGCTGAGGAGGGAAATGTCCCCAAGGGTCTCCCTTTGGGAACCCCTGTCTTGGCATGAAACGAGTAACGCGATTTATGTAGACGCTGCCAGCTTCTCTCCTTTCTCAGACAGAAAATGGTTTTATCTAGTCAGGTAATGTCACAATAAAGTAGTACAGTAGAAATTTCATCACTGAATGGTCTAAAAGAGATAGATCACCCAATCTGTATTTTCTGAGGTTTTTCAAGCAGTGTGCTGTGCTTAAATGGCAGCAAGCAGTATAATGAGAGAAAAAATAGAACGGAGGCTACACCACAGATTTTAAGCAAAATATTTTCTTGAGGGATTGATAATAACATTAACGAAGTTGGATAAACAGGGACAGTGCAATGCACTGCTCAGATTTAGTGAGTCCATTTTACCTGCTTTTTCATGAGCTTTTTCGAAACAACTCTTGATGTATCCTCTGTTTAACCAGGCAAGAGCTGAGAGGAGGGGACGGGCTCTGACAGGGCTGACAACCCCCTGCTAACTGTGTTCAAGATGATGCTCACACCTCTGCTTCACATCTGCATGCCTGCTACATCTCCCCTGCCTCCTGGGTTAGACTGGGGCTGTGCCCTGCTCTGTCTTCGCACATGCATAGGCAGGGATTATCAGGGACTAGTTCTTAAAGAAAGGATAAAGTGCAGTGAACTGAATGCAGTGAATTGAAGGCATTTGCAACTCTTTTTTTTCCCCTGCTGTTCACTATTTCAATATCTTTCTCTAATTACATCCGTCCCTTACAAGAGACTGGCCATGGGTACAAGCTCTGCTCAGGTACAGCAGTACATGCAGCAGTCCCACATCACTGCTTACCAACAGGGTGAACACAACTGAGAGCTGGGTTTCCTCTTCACCCTTCACATTTCTGTTCTCACTTGAAAGAAAAAACAGTATGCATATGTGTTAGGAAATGCCACAGGATTTTTTTCTTTTTAGGAAAGGCTGAGAGAGCTGGGGCTGTTCAGCCTGAAGAAGAGCAGGCTTCGAGGAGACCTGAGAGCAGCCCTTTCATAGCTAAAGGGGGGTTGTAAGAAAGAAGGGGACAGACTCTTTAGTAAGGTCTGCTGTGATGCGACAAGGGGAAATGGTTCAAACTAAAAGAGGTGAGATTTACATTGGATATGAGGAAGAAGTTTTTCACAATAAAGGTGGTGAGGCATTGGTTGCCCAGAGAGGTGGTGAATGCCCTGTCCCTGTAGACATTCAAGGTCAGGCTGGACAGGGCTCAGAGCAACCTGATCTACCTGTGGGTGTCTCTGTTCATTGCTGGGCAGTTGGACCAGGTGGCTTTTAATGGTGTCTTCCAACTTAAATGATTCTATGGTTCTATAAAAATAAGGGGAATTGGGAGGATGTTTTAATTTTCAAACTCAAAACAATCAGTGGTGTCATGGACCACTTGCATCTACCTTGACAAACCTCTCCCTGCTGTGTGCCCAAATGTGAGACCACTGTGTCATTTTGATATTTTCTTGTTTTTAAATACCTGAACATAAAGCCTTAAAAAACAACCAACAACCATATTATTCAAGAAAATGAACACCAAATCCTATGCAGTGAACTTGTGCCACTTCAGCTCTTCAAGGAGGGATCAATTAGCGTCTCAGAAAAACAGTTCCTTCCAAAAAAAAATCCAGGCTTTTCTTGCAGTTCATATTAGTAGCTCTGTACCACATTGTCAGTGCCAAAGAAGGACGAGAACACAGGAATTGGTGATGGGATTTAGTCAGCTAAGAGAAAAAGGTGTGTCACCACCTGCAGAGATTTTTTTTACTTACTTTCAAAAGAGTGAATGTTTACAAGCTCGCTTCCCACAAAAGTAAAAGCAGATCTAAACCAAACCTATGTAAGTCACTACTGTCTCAACTGATTTAGGCAGCTGTTGTTGCTGATGGTATCTTTGCTTCTCGACATTCATGAATAAATTCCTTCATCTTAAACCTTACAAACATACAAGTTCATGAAAGAACCCACATGACTCCTTTTATATTTAGGAGATTGAATAAAATATTTATGTCCCTCTGTGTCCTAAATATCAATTACTTCCTTCACCAAAAAAGTACATTTGCAATGGGATTAAAAATTTACCCTACTGCAAAACAATATACATTTAACTCATACATTTCCAGCTGTCTTTTTCAGACATACACTGTATTCATTCACCTCCGTCCCTTTTGAACCATGCATACCATCAACATCTCCTCTCAAATTTGACAGGTAAGTCAAAAATACATCTATTGTCAGACAACACATCTGCATGATCTCATGACAGCTACAAGCACATGCAGCATTTACCAGTGGGAGAAGTCAGCATTTACTAACATGTGTCAGACAGCAGCATGATTTTCCTAGATTATAAGATTCCCAAAATTAGCTTGGCCTCAAAATTAATTTTTTAGATATGGGAGAGATGAAGAATTGTAAGTTTTATGTAGAGTTAAGATACAGCTTTCAAATACATACTGGAATATGTTTTCTGAAATAGTCTTTCAGTACCATAACCACAAAAATCAGAGGCATTAAAAAGTGCATGATAAATTGCCTATTAAAACACAACAACAACAAATAAAAGCAGTCCCTCAAAACAGCAAACCCAACTGGGAAATCAATGCACAAAGCAGAAAGACCAACACAGATATGTTTTTGTTGTTGTTGTTTTGTTTTAAAAAAACGAAACCTCTACATCATTCTCAGTAGTTCTTTATTCTTAGAAAATCTCCTGAATCTCTATAAAAATTAACTCTGGTGATGTGTTTTGACCATAGGAGCTGAGGAAGAAGTGAAAGTGATATGTAAGTTATGGGGTGAAATGCTGGTTGTGAATGTCAGGTCCGTAGCAGAATTCTTCAGGTAACCAAAATTTTGCTCACCAGTACAAAACATCAAGGGGTGTTTTGCAATTATTTTTGTATTTTTTTATTTTTTTTATTTTTATATATAAATTATTATTGTGTAGAGGAAATGGACTTGGGATTATTTGTTGATGCTCAGCTGAACATGAGCCAGCAGTGTGCCCAGGTGCCCAAGAAGGCCAATGCCACCCTGGCTTGTATCAGAAATAGTGCTGCCAGCAAAAGCAGGGAAGTGATCATCCCTCTGCACTCAGCATTGGCGAGGCCTCACCTTGAGTACTGTGTTCAGATTGAGGCTCCTCACTACAAGAAAGATATTGAGGCCCTGGAGCTTGTTCAGAGAAGGGTAACAAAGCTGGTGAGGGGTCTGGAGCACAAGTCTTATGGGGGGCAGCTGAGGGAACTGTGATTGTTCAGACTGGAGAAGAGGAGGCTCAGGGAGACCTTATTGCTCTCTACAACTACCTGAAGGCAGGTTGTGGTGAGGCAAGGGTCAGCCTCTTCTCCCATGTAACTAGCAGTAGGACTAGAGGGAATGGCCTCAGGTTACACCAGGGGAGAATCAGGTTGGACATTAGGAAAAAATTCTCCTCTGAGGGAGTAGTCAGGAGCTGGAACAGGCTGCCCAGGGAGGTGGTGGAGTCACCGTCCTAAGAAACATTTAGATGTTATACTGAAGGACACAGTTATTGGAAAATATTGGTGGTAGGTGAACAGCTGGAGTGGGTGATCTTGCAAATTTGGTGATTCTATAATTTAAAATGAAATAGCTATGATTCAATAAATTGCTGATTGGTCCCAGTTAAACTGGCATAACATTCTTCTCAGATACTTAGTGATGTTACTCTGCTATGCTAAAGAATTGCCTTCAGGAAAGCATTTCTTCTAATACTTCTGTTTCTTGGAGAGCAGGGGGTCCACTCTGTGCCTCACTGGGAGGGTGTCTTGGATGAGTGTTTAACCCTCTATGCAGTAAATGAAGTATACTTTGCTATCTCAGATCTTGTTAGGTTATTGTCTTATTTACTATGGAGCTGTGTTAAATCACTATTTTCATAGAATCATAGAAATGGAGAAGACCTCGAAGACCATCCAGTCCATCTACCTCCAATATTACTCCCTAATCCATGTCACTAAGTACTACACCTACCTTTTCCTTAAACACTTCCAGAGGCAGTGACCCCACCACCTCCCTCGGCAGCCTGTTCCAACACCCCACCCCTCTTTCTGAGAAGAAATTGTTTCTAATATCCAACCTGAACTTCCCACAGCACAATTTGATGCCATTCCCTCTTCTAACCATCACTGTTACCTGGGAGAAGAGGGCAACCCACCTCTCTGCTGCCCTTGGATGTAATTTTTGCAAACAGTAAGAGCTCAGATCCACCGAGCAGGAAGCACACGGTTCTCATGCAGAAGGGAATGGAAAGAAGAACAGGAAAGGAGGAAATGTACCTTTGAGAATGGAAATCCCCCAAATCTGTTACTTCAGTTTCTCTAACTGTGCATATGAACAATTTGCTTCTTCTCAGTTGTAGATCTGAAGTGGCCAATTTTCAAAATGAGAAGAAGGAATTGCCCAACTTATGTTGACTCCATGCTACAATGGAGAAAATAAGCTTGAAAAGTTACGTGGATCAGGGACAAAGCTCACAGTACCATGACTGTATAGATCAGTGAAGCCATGCAGAAGTAAACGTCCTCAGGTCCCCATGCACGGTTGATCACATGCCTCTTGTATCTGCCTTTGGGAGATCTCAGGATTGTTTCCTTGTTTCTGCCTTCCTAATGTCTCTGCTAACACAGAAAGACTTCCCATCTGGATGATTCTTCTGACAAGTAATAACAACATATGACTCAGTGATTTCCAGCAGGAGTCCAGAAGAATGCACAGTGGAAAAATTTATCTTTGAATTCATAATTTTTGAACTTATTTTCATTCTCATTTTATGAAAAATTCATTTGTGCTATTAAAAACTGTGGTGGCGGAAACCCAAAAATCCAAGCCAAATTCATAATCGAAGGCAATTAAGTTGATTGCTTCATGATAAATACCACATCTTTTCTTAATGGGGATACTGCTCTTGAGTAAGCAAACTATTTCTCTGTTCATTAATTTAAAAGAATGCATCTCTCTCAAAAGTTCAATGGAAAGCAAACATTTATTACTGAGTTCTTGAAAATCTCAACTATTTAAATAGCTTATATACTAATAACAGGAGCAGAAAAAGCAACCTGATTCTTCTTATGCATGTCGATCTTCATTGTCTCCTATTAATAGAAAATCTACCCCTACAATTCCTGACCACTATTTTTTGTTTTCCATTCATTCTAAGAACGAACACATTCCTTGTGAATCTGGAGTTTGATTTAACAACTGAATGCGAGAACCAATATGTAAGAGTTCTTATAGATCAGTGACAAAGTTTGTTTCTCAAGTAGGACAAGAAAAAATATGCTACAGAAGCTGACTGATTTATTCCCTTGGTCCAGACAATCTGAGCAATATAGATTTAGACTAATTCTTTATTCTGAAAAATAGGCAAAAATTAAACAACCCAGTCTAGAATTCATTTTAACATTCTTATGGAACATAGATAAAGAATGTTAGTACTAGACAAAATTGAAAAAAGTGAAAAAAATAATAATCAGAAAAAAGATAAATGGTTAAAGTAGAGATCAGCTTTGTAAGTAAAGTCAGGAGAGAGTCTTGGGATACAATTATAATTTGCAGACCAAGAGTATTTCTGCAGCAGTGAAATAATGAATGACAAAATGCCATTCTTTACTATGATATGATCAACAAAATAAGAATGTAGTCCTTAGCTTAGATAAACCGAATGCATTAAAGAGGCAGAGCAGGAAATGTGAAAAAGTTAACAATAAGAATAGAAATACAAACTCTATATGGGAATTTTAGGACTCCACAGTTGAGAAAAAGTACATCGGTCACACCACACTCATGCAAATTATATGAGGTACATCTCAGACCCTCTCTGAAGACTTTTCTAAATCGGGCAAAAGGAAACCAGGAATTAAAGCCCAAACAGGTGTCCATTGCAGTCATGAATCTCATAATCTTGAAGTAACAACTGAGATGAAACTCAAAGTACTTGACATGATATTGTCAAAAGAAATTAAGTGAATAAAAATTGGAATTGCTTAGAATATGTGGTTTTTCTCTCTTGTATCCCAGTTTTTCTTTCTTTATTGTTTCAAAATGCAACTGCAAATTGCTGGGGGTTAACAAAACTCCATCTGTTGTGTTTGACTAACACACAGAAGTGAACTCTGAATGTAATCAAAATCTTTGGAGATGTTAAGGAAATTAACAACACTGCAAAAAAAGAAAAATAAATAAATTAGATTTTCTCAGAAAGCTGCTCCTTCTACCAGTTCTGTTATTTACTGCCTGGGCTAAGATTTGACTATAGATAATACAGATATATACATATGTTATACATACATATATATATATATAATGGCAAAGTCCAGCCTTCCAACCTTTTTCATGCTTTGTGGTGCTGAGTGGCAGAAGCAGCTCTTCAAACCATCTTTAGAAAGAGACAATATGATATGCTTTGGAAGACCATTCTGTTGCTTATTTATGGCTATGTGGAAAGCAACGAACAGTGCTAGCTGTAGTAGTCACTGATTGAAAAGTTATAATGTGCAGAAGTATTGGATGATTAGGCATATCAGAATACTGGGAACATACGTAAATCAGTTATGGAGACCAAAGTCAACGTAGTATAATATGAACATCTTGCATGCCAAACAGTCTCAAAATGTTCTGCAGGAAATGCTGGTTTGTTGTTTGCTAATAGGCACTGGATGCTCAAGGTGATATTTCAGCCAAACTTGATTTTCACTCATGACTCCTGTAGGTCGTATCTCCTGAAAACATCCAAATGGGCATTTTAAATGGAAGATACCACCAGAATTATAAAGTGAGCCAAGGCCTGTCCTCTCTTTCCTTCCATAGTCAACTGACCAGAGGGCATCTGAGGAAGATCAGCACCTTCAGCACTTCTGCATGCAACGTGCTCTTTGAGATCATTCATTCAAGAGATGTGTGTTGGTTGTATTTATCACAACCAACTACATCCCCTGTATGCTGCAGCTCCCTCATGAGTTTCTGTCTGAGCATGTACAAGGTTAAACTCTCTGTGAATCTCTTAAAGATATGTACACTGCAGGATGATAATAATAATAATAAAAAGTATTCAGTGTGTCTTCCTGATATGACTCAGCAGTCAAATATTTATTTTCATTCAGAGATATTTAACATTACAATTCAAATAGATGCAGGTGCCATTAGCTATTTATGAGGGAAAAATTCTCAATTAAGTATTCTTGATTTGTTAACAATTCAAGTTACAATGGAGCTTTTATTTCCTTTTAATTGTAAGCAAACAATATTATTAGTTCTCGAGGCAGACAAAACAGCAGTATTATCACTATTCATTTAGCATTTTTTTTCTGAAAAGCACTATAAAAAAAGAGAAAGTAACAAAAACCCCCCACCTCAGTCTCTTCCTCCACCCCTCAAGATATCCTTTCTAATCCTATAAAAGCATCTGTCTTTGATTTCAAGTGGAGTACCTGCTGTGCAGGATGCAATGCCAATCCAATTTGTGCGCAACAAAACCAAATGGGTTGAAATGAACTCTGCATTTTAAAGATGTTTTTGTTTAATCATTACCGTCACTTCTCTTTAATGAATGCATTAATCAAGCAAAACTTCAAGCAAAAACGGAAAGGCTCATCTCAAGAAATGAAAAAACAAACAAAAAAACCTTCCTATCTTCACAATATCCGCTACTGTCAAACACTGTTACACTTTCCTTTGGCAGAACTTCAAATGCATATTACCGTAGGTTGTTTGGAGATGTTAAGTACAAGCAGCAGCTCCCTTCAGAAAGAAGCGGAGGAGGAAACAGGTGAGCTGCCTCACAGAACTGAGCTTTGCTTCTGAGCTGATGGATGACCGGCTACCCAGGATATGTAGTCCTAACACTTCCTGACTACCCCTTCACATGTCCTAGAATGCCTTTTTTTTTATTCTCTCACTCTCTATATATATTCTGAAATAGAGAAGAATGGTCAATATACTGCAGACAGTGATGTGTAAAAAAACCCAAAACACCAACATGTACACAACATTTATTCTGTCCTTAAAAATATGTTTGTTGCCAAGTTTGATATCAGTAAGAACGTTCAGTGTTGAGCAGATGTCCATTGGACAATGTAAGGTACAGAGTCAGCCTGAAAAGAGCCTGGTTTTTATGAACTGGGTAGGTATGTGTACATAAATTTTTGTCACAAATTCACATGTGCCCATAATTTGCCACGTGATGTTTGTTTCAATTTTTGAAGATTAATTTTCCTGGGAGAATATGGGCAAAGAACACAGAATGAGAGAACAACGCAGCTTTTTTTTTGGTCTGGCATTCCCACCGCCTCCATTACCCAGGTAGGATTAAGGATTTATGAAGTTTGACCATCATGATTCACTGGCAGAAGCCAACTGTCATTTCACGAGTAAAGAGGACGTAACTTAATGAAACATGCTCAGCTGTCTGATGCATTTATATAAATGCTTTTTTCCTTATATGGATTTTCCTCATTTAAATTGTCACAATCTTTTGTCACTGTAATGTTTAAAATCCATTTCACTCCTCTTGCTTAATTTGTGCATTATATTTTTGCAAACGTTTAAGGAATTTGCACTGGTCACTGCACTTAGGTGCCACATCTGGGCGAAAGAGCTGTTGAGAGCTGTACCAAAGCTGCAGCATCCCTTCACAAGGCTTTATTACTGAGCTACATCCTTTCCCAGAGGAATTATCCAATAGCACTCTATTAAAGGACCATAAAAATTTTAAAGACATTTTATGATTCGGCCGGTGACCTCTACAGGAATTTCTCCCAAGGCTTCCACAAATTTTATCTCAATTTGGAAAAAAAAAAAAAAAAAAAAAAAAAAAAAAAAAAAAAAAAAAGAAACAAAAAAAGCCTGCACAGAAGCAATCAGACTTAATTTAAATTAATTTGTAGTTTGGCAACAACAAAAAGCCAGTGTTTCTCCAATCAGGTGAGCTAAGAGGATTATTACAATATTACATACAATAATCTTTCTTTTATTCTAACAATAATAACAGAAAATAAATGAAATTAGATTTCCATATGCTCTCTTTATTCCTGGAGGGTTCATATTCATTTTTTTTTCACATATCTGAACCAAACTAGGGAGCATCAAAGTTGGCTACACTGATGCGCAGCAGATAGACATTTTGCTGTTCTGATGCTAACTAGAAGATTAGGAGCTCCCGAAATGGCACCAGTTAAGTGACTGAATTTGATCACCAGCACATTCAGAAAAGGGAGCGAGACAGATCTTCTCAGCCTCATTACAGACTCCAGGATGAACCAAGGTACACATGAATTTTGTATGAGATAAATTGAAAAAGTTGTATCAAGAGTTCAAGTTGTGATTATTTCTCATTGAAACTTTTTTTTTTTTTTTTTTTTTTTTTTTTTAAGAGTGCCTATCCTCATAACAGATAACATGTTTACTCCTTATTCCAGCATTGTGCATTCGGAATAATAGCCAATATTTCCCTTACTATTTCTCCCAAATTCTTCATTTGAAATGCAATTAAAAGATACCCATATTTTCTTCTGAGAAAAGACCCAATTTCCTGATTTCAGTTGCTGATAGGTATGAAACAACATCACATAGGGGGGAAAAAAGAGAAAAAGACAAGAGAGAAAGAAGTCATCCCAACCTTCTGTCAGGCACTTTACAGCATAATGAGCTATGATAAAAAAACAAGTCAAACGCTGGAAAAAAAAAAAAAAACAACAAAAAACACGAGAAAGCTTGGAAATTTGATCTTGCTGACAGGATCTGGAGTAATTAATTTTAACCCATGTGACCACTGGATGTCCCCACTGTTCCTTGAATGTGGTGCAAACATCATCTAGCTGGCAGATAGAAAAAGCAGCAGATTTGACAAAGAGCAGAGTGTGCAAGGACATAGCCAATGATGACTCCCACAGTAGCCAAATCTCCAGTGCACACAGACGCAGACACACACACATGCATGTACAGAAGCAAACTGGAGAGCAGGGGAGCAGCAGCCTACAGGCACTGAGGGAGAAATACTCTTTGAATACTGTTTCCACCAAATTCACTTGGCGTCTGTTGCACGCTTAATAATGCATCATGGAGCGAGGCTGGGTGACAGATCTTGAAGGGAGCCAGAAAGAAAAACTGCTTCTCCTGAGGTGTGCAGGAAGTCTGGATTGGAGCATGGTGTGCAGTGGGGCAAATGGAAAAGACCCTGGTGCCATAACAGGTGAGAGTACAGGTGAGAAGGAACAGAGATGTCAGTGCCAGACTGCTGAGTGGCTGCCAGTCAAAAGCATCCAAAGGAGCCAGAGTAACAAGAGAACACCTGCAGTGCTGTGGGGTGCTCTCCAAATCAAAGGTTTGAGGGCACTGGTGGGATGAAAACTGGACAAAGCAAGGGAAAGCAAAACAAAAAATCCACCAGGAAGTCTGCTTCTACATGTCCTATTTTGCGGTCAGGTCGTATGAGAGGTTTGAGTTCACATGAAGGTGTAGCAAGCTGAGGTGTTAGCATCAACTCATCCTTATTTACTGTGCTGTGTGACTCAAGGTCAGACCCATTCTGTCATCCAAAAAAAAAAAAAAAAAAAAAAAAGGAAAAAGAAAAAGAGAAAAAGTGCCTTGTTTATTACTATGTCAGAAAGGAATGAGATCATGTCATTTTTCTATGGAAGGAATTTCCTAGCAGTAGTTTGAAATCAAATTTCAAATCACCTACCTATGTCTCTTTTGTGCAGACCCCGAAAGCTCTTTTATTTTTTTTTTGCAGCAAGAGGCTGTGAAAAAGAAACTACCCCAATACTCCAGTTCCTTCCTCTATCCCCACATCCTCCCATTAGCTGATGTTAGGCACTGAGCTAAAAAGCTGTAGGAAGGCAGAAATTAGTCATACGAAACAATATTTGAGGAGTGAAAGCAAACGGTTTGTGCATTCCCTCTTCTCTCTGCTTCCTACTGCTTCTAGAAGCCTGAGCAGTGATGAGGTTTGGCCGCAGCTGACTTCAATAAAAAAAAAAACAAAAAAAATGAGGTATAGAAACCACAAGAGCACAGATAGCTGGTAGAGCGGTTCTGAAAACAAATCTGAACAGTAAACAGCACATTGCACTGGAACACAATCAACTTGAAAATTGTATGAGGTACAATTATTATCGGTATTATGTTTAGTCATATAAACAGTAGGATGACTAGAAACACAGAACATGGGATAACTCCTTTGGCCTGAATGCTGGGTATGGCACAAGCAGGCCATCGTCTTCTCCCTTGTGCATCTCCCTCACACCCTGCTAGAAGGATCACGGGGCTGACATAGCACTGCTATTCTTTTGTTCACATTTCAGACGTTCGCAGACTGAACTGCACTGAAAAGGCAGTTTTTTTGTTTTTTTTTTTTTCTTTTTTTTTTAGGAAAGATGCCCTGGGGGAGGGAAATGCATGAATATATTTGAATAATAAATTAATTTGAGAATTTCATGGTTTGCAATTAAATTAATTAGGTACTCTGAATTACTGTCCAGTGACTCTTCAAGCTTGTTCTACTTGGTTTGAAGTGATGTAAATACGTAAATATGCCAGATAAGCCTTAGATAGCTTTTGTTCTCTCCCCTGGATCTCATCTGTACCATTGGATCAGCAGCTGACCTTAATGCGTGTGCTTTGTATGAAGAATGAAATGGCTCATGTGATTTGTTGAGATTCAACAATAATAATAATAAAAAAACGATACCTGTTAGGTGAGTTCTTGTAGTCAATACTCTCTTCTGAAGCATGTTGTCTGACAGAGAGAATTCATTGTGTATGTTTCAGCATTCCAGAAATATGAGTTACAATCATGACTCTTCATCCAAAGATCTGAGATTGCTTAAAAATGTCAGAGATGCTTTATGACAGCTGCTCGAATTCTGAGCGGTTTCTTTATAGCTTTTGGCTCTAAAGGTGCATAAGTAACACATCTAATCCCAAGGCCTGATTACTTTCCCAGTTTTAAAATGGAGACTGCGCATTCTCATTTTCAGGCTGTCTGCTGGAAAGGCAACTTTCCGGCACCTCATCTGCTCTCAAGGATTGACATTGCCACTTCAAGCCAAGCTGAAGTCAAGTAAGAGTGCTCTGCACTCTCCAGCAGTCAGCTTTTTGCATCTCAATCAGCTGCTACAATTAGAAAGTATCCAAAATTAAGGGAAACAAAAGTTTAGGAAAAAAGCTCAGAAACAGTTGGAGTCCCTTGAGTCACTTTGGGGCCCCAGATTTCAAGATCCCATCAACGCTCTCTTACCTAGAATCCAGAGAAGGAAGAGTTTGGCCATTAGTGTTATGGCTTTGTCTTGTGGCTAAGACAGAGTTCTTCAGAACCTGCCTGATTCCTCCAGTTTTAGTATGACCATGGTTTGAGAATTGTCAGGCCCACCTCAGGATAATTTGTATGATATCTTTATCCATTAGGGAAACAAATGAGCTCAGAGAAATTATAGCTAGGGAAACAAAGATAAAACAAATGCTGGGCCATTGCTAGGTTCCTTCCCAGTACCTCTACAGAAAAAGTTTTGTCCATGCAAGTTGGAAGATGACTGAATGCAGTAGTAATAAGAGGTGTCCTCGCGCTTAAAAAAAAAGTCTTTGAACAAATTCCTTATACATTTCTTCTGTTGAATTTGTTCCTTATCTCTTACTAATTTAGCAGGATGAGTTTGGCCCACAGTTGATGCAACAAGCTCTGATTAAAGCAGTTTTAGCTACTCTTACATGATAGAAACTACATGCATGAAATCACCGGGTTCCAGCCCGAACCACTTGTAATGCCTGGACAGAGACCCATAAATGGGATAAACCAGAACAGGACTACGCAGTAAAACCCATCTTGCACTAGAGTCTCACAAATTCAGTTTTAATTTCTGTAAACAGATTGCTTCTTGGGTTGTTATTATTAGTGTGAGCTGGACAGCTTGAATTGGAGAATAATTTATTCCCTGTGCATTTCTAATTACAGAAAAGAGGTTCACTCACTGACACACTTGTCCGTCTTGTTCTTTCCTGTCTTTCAGGCATGGCTGGTTGCAGTTAAATAGACAGACCAGCGCATACTGCATAAGAAACACAACTCTGTCAAAAAAGGACTGAAGTGTTACCATTAATTATTCTGGACCATGTGCTCATTTACAACAGATCTAACATGAGAAATATTCTCAGAGGTGTCAAACAGCCTCAGTTTCATAGGTGCATGGGGGTAGCACTGACTAAATGTTTGAGTGACTGGTAGGATGTGACCTGCCAGAGACCCCTGAAGCTTGGGGATTTCATGTGCAATTTGTGTTTCAGCATTCAATAGATAATTTAAATTGGGCTACCCTCTCTGAGCATTTCTGAAGGATCTACATGCCTGAGCCCGCCTTGGAACTGTACGAGAATCTCAAAAAAAAAAAAAATTTATGAGCATCTGCGCAAGTGATTATTTGGAACTCACTGCATCTTAAAAGGCTTGAAGAAAGAAAGTGAGAATGTAGTTTTCTAAAGAATGTCGAAAGCTAGGTGTAACAGTCACCAGCTGCATAGGAAGATAGCTTGAAAATGCAAGCTGTGGGAAAGAACTAAAACAGAACCGCGGTGATTTAGTTAACTGTCTCGGGAACAGGAGCTGATATTACAAAATCCTGAGGAGAAAACAGTTCACTCAAGCCATTAACCAGGTGAACAAACTTTGCAAAAGCGACAATCGACCAACTGGTAATTCGCTTTGGAACTGGGAAAAAGAAAAGAACAGAAAAGACTGGGTTTAACTAAGCTATACCCTACAGCCATTACAACCAGTGCTACAGGAGTACCCTTCTTATGTTCAATTTTTGAAATACAAGCAATGCATGAAATAAATGTTCCCTGTCTGCCAGTGTATTTACTTTTGTTTTAATTCTACTTTATTTTAAAACCTCTGCGTGCTGTAACAGAGATCTCCATCCACTCTCACATACTGTGATAAACTAAAATCTCCTGTTCCAAGTAGCACCAGAATGCTTTCCCAGAACATAGCAACAATATTTTCAACTCAGTAATAATCACCTTCTCTCCTTGGCATGGTTTGCTGCTCTGTTACTGAAGCTTTTTACTGATTTTTGCAAAATCTGTGTAATTTCTGTATTTGGATCTCTGTGTTGAAGTGCACCCCTTAAAGTGGTGAACACACCTTGCACTTTTTCATAGAAAACATACACAGAACTTTTGTCATTTAAAGTTTTATATAGCATTCCCAACATTAAAGTTAACTTTACAAAGAATTTAAACTTTAAAAGCATTTCCATTAAGTGACAACTCTTTATAAGCTGTGACAAAGCTTGTTGAAGAGGTTATCATCTGTCAGAGAGTTATTAAATTATCTCAGGTTTCTATATTTCTCACCTGATATACTGAACACCTTGAAACTAACAGTCTCAAGACAACAAGAGAAATCTGAGACAACAAAGAAATGCAGAATTGTGCAGAGTACTGGATTAGCTTTCAAGCAACACCTTCTGGTAACCTTTGGTTACTGTTCAAAATTGCTTTAGAATTTGAGGCTTTCTTTTTTCAAAGGTATCCTCTTTCTGCCAGCTAGCCAAGTAGACAGCATTTACATACTGCATTCATTGACTGTCCCTACAGTAAAGCTGAAAAAACTTGCCATGCTCTTTTAAAGCACTCCTATAACTACCATCCCCAATGTCAGCGATCTTCTGAAGTCCACAAGACAGGACAAGGAAAGCATTCAGGATCTGTTTTCAAAAGACACTTTTTCACAGCCTACAAAGCAGGGAGGACAAATGTTGACTGCTAAGGGATCTCGTTCCTTTGTTTCCTGACAGATTTTTTATTTTTTTTTTATTAGGTTGCTTATTGTTGGCTTTTTTGTTTGTTTTTTAGATTTCAAAACATTTCTTTCTCTGAGTTGAACATAAAAATATATATTTTTTGTATTATTTTTCATTAAACAAAAATAACACATGTCAAAAAAAACCCCACACACCTACATTCAACATCCATCCCACAGATACTCCGCTGGGTATAGAAAAAGACTCAGTTTCCATAGACTACTCTAAACTATTCCAGAGGTGGTGCAGCAAGCACTTGGAGTTTCCCACACTAACAGGAATGGAGCATAACCCCCAAACTGTAAATTTAATAACTGAAGTATTTTCTAGATATGTGTTTTTTCTCAAAAGAGTATTACATGATTGGAATGCACGCATTTTGGCTCTACACAAAACCCAGGTGTTTGGAAAGAGGTAAGCTAGCCCTCCATTCAAAGTGCATGTATACTTACTCCACTTCTTTGCTTTAATCACAAAACAAAATAATAATAATGTAGGAAAAGATTACAGTCATACAAATTTCTGCTTATTTTCTTTCTGAGATTGTGCAGATCCCCAACAAAAAGCACAAATTGCCTTCATGATTTGTTATTCTTAGTGTGTTTTATCCAGTCCTCCACTGAGATGAAGCATCTCCAAAATACAGAAAAATCATTACCAGATAAATTATTTTTAGTCTAACTCTCACTGCGCATAAGTACTGATTAACTAACTTTAAAAAACCAGTGCCAGAACTAGTAGACTTCATAAGGTTCGGATGTCAACTTCCCCATCAACCTTTCTCTAAATTAAGGAAATCTATACTTCGGTTTACAGACAGAGACTGAAGCTAGAATAATTTGAAGAACTAAACCAACAGAATAATACTTTTTCAGTGAGGATTGCTTCAGATCAGGAAGGTAAAAAGGAAGAGGTAATTTGTATTCTATTTAGAGTAGAGACACAGTGAGGAGACTTGTGAACCTATTTTTATTGTAAAGAATTAAATAAAAACAGTCTTTCCAAACACACTCGGGAAGGCAGTTATGTCTGTCCCTGCCAAGGCACGTTAGCTTATGTTACAGCAAACAGACACCAAGCTGAAGTCCAATAAGGTTAGCTCTGGGGCCACAAGGAAGGCTTCTCCTGACTCCTTCCGACTCAGATTTCCCACAGATGCTGAACAAGAATGAGAAGCAAGAGTGATTTTTATATCAAGCAGGTCAGGCATCTCTTTCTCTGGAAACTGGAGGAAAAGAAGCAATTCTAGGAAACGTGCACAAGCTTTTCAGAAGTACTAGTAGTTCTACCTAAAAGAAGGGAAAAAGATACCTAGGCACACACCCACAGAAATAAGTTTAATGATGTAAAATTACATTTTAATCAGCCACACTCAGATTTCTTTACCAAAAAAGAGTTCAGAATGTTAGTACTCCTTTCACAGACAGAGAGTCTGACTTAGATTAAATAATTTGCACAAGAACACTCATGAAGCCTATGCAATGTCTGATCTAGGTCCTATCCTCTGAGTACTACTGCCGAGTCTTAACAGCTCCCTCTTTTCTCTGCAAAGCTTCAGGCTTCAACAAACAAAGCATTCCTCATAGCTAATTGGTATTACATGGAAACTCAACTGCTCTTATTTACAAAACTACAGATTTATGTCAAGCAAAGCCAATTATGCTTAATGTTTAAACTATTGCAGGTGCTCAATGACATTGTTGCTAGGCAGTAGAAGTGAAATTGCTCTTTTAATGCATCTTGTTCCAACTGGGAGCATGTGTTTTATCATCAGTGCAAACTTAACAGATGGAGATCTTAATCCTCACCAACGAGCTTTCTTCACCCTTCCGCACTTGAAATGGTGTCCCATACATTTAGACTTAACTGAGGTGCTCAGTGAACTGTCTGGGACAACTCATTTTTCATATGTGCATACATGAATACAGAATAAAGCACACATTCAACCCTTAAAAAAGCAGCACCAGCAACGCTCAGCACTCCATATGGCTATTCAAGGTTAGCGCTGACCTTTCTGAGCACAGCACCTATCTAAGTAGCTATAGCCAGAGCTGTTAGACAGCACATAAGCAGCTACTTTCAAAGTCAAGACTGAATCTACAGAAGATTCCTTTATATTAATTTCATTGCTTGTCAGGACAAGATCTGGAAAACTTAGGCAGTAAAACTGCAAAACTGAACTGGGATTTTTCTGTCCACTGACAGCCCATGAACCCCACTTTGGAGGCGACTTTTTGTACACGCTGTTTCAAAGCTTCAGCTCTTTATGATAATGATCAAAACATGTATATCTGCATTTGCTTCATGCATTGCAACATGAATTAGTTATCTGAATGTTTGTCTCCCATGAGAAATGTCATAGGTCAACCAAATATTGAACAAAAGGCTATTTTAACAATTTACATCTGTTTATTACATTATTTCATATGTATGCATACCTTGGTATTTATTCTCTTCATTTTTCATAATGCATTAACCCTGATGTAAAAGGCAGCATCTTTCAAAGTCCAGACTGCAGCTACAGAGTCCTTTATACTTATTTCACATCTGCTGGGGCAAGATTTATAAAAAGTAGGAAATTGTTTGAAAGTTAAAAGAATTCCATGAGGTTTGTATGCAGCCCCAAAACGCTCCAGTTGGAGAAGCATCCCTGTCTGTTGAGGTACAACTACTAAATTGCCCTGTCATAACAACAAGCATGACTGACATACTTCTTCACACAAGTTATTCTGCATGACCAGCTGAAATAAGTCAATATCTAGCAATCAGTAGCCCTTCCCATCCATCCCAAAGGCCAAATATTTTAAATCTAATAAGAAAAAGCTTTTCTCAAGTTTGCGTGAAAAAGGTAGAAATTTCAGTAGCCAAATACACATCCCACAATCCATTCTAACTCATGTAATTCTAATATCTCCTTATGAAGGCTGCCCGATGCTTCAGTCTCCACTGCTGTAAGACTTCCTTGCAGTACTGTGTGACAGAGAGATCCTTCCTTACAGGATGTTCCCCCACACACACCTTTCAGAATGACAGATCTTCATCAGACAATTATACTGCAATATTTTATGTTCTCTGCTGTGATCTATTTTCAGATTTTGATCTCTGAGAAAAAGCAGCCTCGGTGCACATAATATCAAATTTCCCAAGCACAACTGGAAGAAATACAGATGTTCAGAATGGGGCTGAACTGAGAATCACCTGAACCACAGGCTTCTAAAAAGTTGATCTTCCCAGAAGCCAAGCAAATGTTGCCACCAACTAGCTGGAGAGAAGTCACCAAGACAGCACATCAGAAGGCCATACCCAAACACTCAGATATGCCATAACTTTTAAGATTAAAGAAGCACAAAAATAGAATTTCAGAGACCGGGTCTCAGAGACTTGAAAAGAAATTGTCCTCTTCAGAAAACTCTCTCAAGGAAACCAAATCAAAACAATGAGAAAGCTCAAGTACAATTAATGGTAGATAGGGTCTCTTCTGGGACCCCTGGAGTCTCTTCCTCTTCACTACAAAGTCAGTTCTGGAGGAAAAGTCCATATCTTGCTGGCAAGCAGAAGCCAGAGTGAGACAAGTAGGCAGCCTTCCTTCTCCCTTTGCCCCCTCACCCCCAGCAAGAACCCACTATCAGAGCAAACTGCCAGTCGCACACTCACTCCCACAGTGCTTCTGCTAAAGTGAAGGCCAGATGCCTCAGCTCAAGTGTCTCACATCAGATTTTTACAGATTTGTTACTGCATATGATTTCAGTATATTCCTGGTAGGCCTCAAGGCAATCTCCAGAGAAGCTTAGCATGGTAGCGCCCATTTTCCTGAAGGGGAAACTAGGGTAAAGGAACAACTGGCTAAAGATCAGAGAGCAGATAAATATTAGCCAGGAATAACACAAGGCTCCCACCTTCACAAGTATCAATTAATTAATACTGCCTACAGTGTTATTTTCAAGTGATACAGTCACAGTGTAATCTGCTAAAAAAATATATACATGAATTTATTAATTTTTAACCATTAGTAATCATAAATACACATGAATACCGGTCCTTTTCCCTATACGTATTAAAAGCATCTCTACAACAACCATGCTAAGAAGTGAGCTCTCACTGTCCGTGACATGCATTATGACAGTACAGCATCCTACAAGGCTAAATCCCAAGACAATTGCTGTATTGTAAACTTCTAAATGACATTAGTGCTAAGGTGATTAGTAACTACATTGGCAGTTCCACTGAAGTGCACCACATATATTTTCATTAGAAAACTTGCAAGCAACAACCAAAATTTAGTCCAACAAGGGTGAAACTTTTCAGGTTGTCTCTGTAGGAGACAAAATGGGAGAATGATCCAGGACGCTACCATAGTGCTCGATGACTTTGTCATGCTTCAGAAAGACTTCTTTTTCCTCAGAAAGACTTCCTCTGAACTCACTGGTATATTCCTCGGTCAGATTGCTGTATCTGGGAAGGAGAATAGTGAAGGAAAGTGCTAGGATAACCAACCTTTCTGAGATTGATTTCACACAAGTTACAAGCACCTTCTGAATCCTGAGGTTCTAAGCAGTCAAAAAATACGATAGCAATACACACTTTCATGGACTTTTTCATAATAGAAGGACAAAAAGTGCTGAACTTGATGCAGGCATTAACAAAAGCACTGCTTTATCAATAAATAAACAGCAGTTTGTATCTGGAATAGTACACAAAAAACACTGTTTTGCAACCATGCTTTTCTCAGAGAAACTTTAGTAGACTTCTTCTAATTCAGAGTTGTAAATGCCAATATCCTCCTACACTTAAATCAGCGCTTATATCTGTATAGTATCATCCTTTTTTCGCCCTTCTGCAAAATGACAAGTATGAGAATTTCATTTGGCACAAAATGAAACTGTAGCATTTAATGCAAAAAAATGTATTTCATGCTGGTCTTGGTCATCTTACTGAAAAATAAAATACCTTATTGTATTTTTTTTGTTATTGTAATGAAATGTCAACTTGAAATCAAACTAAACATATACACACACAATGTTTGCTCCAAAAGTAAAACCTCCTATTTTATTATTTTGGCTCACAATATTGAAGGCAGATATTGGTAGTATGGCCTTAGAGGTTGAACGTTCCCACTAATACTTCGTTACATTTTGTTGCCTCATGATGAATGGCAGCAGAGGGGGTATTCTGCCAAAATGGTGTCTGACATTGAAGTATCTATGAAGCAAAGGTGTCTCATTGAATTCCTCCATGTGGGGAAAAAAAACTGTATCCATTAACATTTATCAATGATTGCTGAATGCATATGGAGACCAAACAGTAGATTTCAGCACATGGAGGTGGGTTGTTTGTTTCAGCAGTGGTGACAATAATGTGAAAGTCAAGCCACATTCTGGACAGTCACACACACACAGCCGGTACAGATTTTGTATGATCACAGCTTGCAGGCTCTTGTTCATTGCTGGTGAGAATGCACAGTAAGTGGTGGTTGAAAAAACTGTTTTGTAGCTGACAATTTGCTCTATCGAATGGCGTTACTGTACTCTTTCTAGCTGATGTAGTTGCCAAGGAAATAACAGAAGGCATTACTTTCGGAGCAAACCACCTATTTCTAAGTAAACATGAGACTCTTGTTGACTTTTAAGAACAAGTTAACTTGTGACAAAATTATTTGTTGAGACTAAACCAATTTTGAAAACAAAAATCCTTCAATTTTCAGCAGTAAGTGACACAAATGGTTAAGAGAAAGATCTCATTTTATAGGAAGATAGAGTACCTGGAGGAGGAACATTTTCAAGCATGATTCAGGTCACAGTTAAAAAAAAACTGAAGTGAGAACTTGCTACCTGTACAGGTGGACACTCGTGTTTCAGATTACACTGAAGTGATTGATAAGATTCTACAGTAAACATTGGTGCTGCAAAGTTAGAGTAATATGTAACAGGAAAAGGAGCATTTTAGTTCTAGAAGTACAGTGCCTTGGAAATTTTCTATTACTGCCATTATCAAATCACTATTTCAAGTCTTCTGAAAGATTTTCCATAGAACTGCAGCCTGATATCTTGAGAGAATGCCATTTACACATAACTTTTCCCCCCTCACGATGACAGTGCTTCACTCTCCATTCTTAACCACAAGTATTCCTTATAACACTGATAAGTTGATTAAATACTCCAGAATACAAGATGCGGGCAGCTCTAAAACCATCTTGAATATAAGGTGAATTGTTTCTTGTAATTCCTTGCATTTTACAGTCAATACGTAGGCATTAAACCTGTGCTCTACAAAGACTTGCTTTGTCTTTGGAGGATAATTAGCGATTCCATTATACCCAGTAAAAGCTTTATTTGTCTCACACTACTCATCAGACTATCAGAAATTACTTATCCATTACCCTGTTGAGACCAGCACATCAAGCATTAACCAGTAGTGCTCCGCTATCTTCTTGCGGGTCTCACATCTACTGCCTTATGCTGAAGATGCAGGGACAATAGAAGTGTTTACCATATTTTGGTATGAAAGCAAGTGCACTCTAAGTCATTTCCAGGGCTTCCATTAACCCATATTTATGTCCTTTAGGAAAGGATTCTCTTTGTTCAAGACCTTTTTTTTTTTTTTTTTCTTTTTTTTTCTTTTTTCTTTTTTCTTTTTTTAATTAAAAAGACTCTTAAGGTATTCAAGGCTAATGATATGCCTTTATTAAATGTATTTTTAAGTCTTACCACAAATTTTCTGTGAAATCTCCTATTTCAGAGGGGAAAAAAAGAATGCCTGCAGAATTCTGAATCCAGACATCATACAATCACTAATTCAGTATTACATGCTACTTACAGGTTCTGCAAGAATTTCTGCCCTACCTACAAATGAAATATCAAGTTTACTTCCTCACACACACCTGTTTGCAATGGTCCAGAACCCAAGGGTGTTCACCATCATCAAGGAAGCCAAGAAGAAGAAGAATCTCTCCAATTTACCTTCATGTAGCAAGTGTGGAAACCAGGTGCCTGTCAAAGCAGACATTTGAAGCAGAATTAGTTTGCCTTGCAGGTTGAGATGTGGTTTCTATGAAAGACACAAAGAGAAGCTTGTGTAATACACAGTCATGGCAGGTGACTTGAGCCCCCTTGTAGCTATTTACACAGTCTTAATTCACTCAGCATGTATTTTTTTCCAAGTCTATGGTGTACTTTGCTTCTGATATGAAGACATGTAGTGAAGAAACTTTCTTAACAAATCTGAAGCATACTGGAAAGTTAACTCTACACAACTATTACAGTCATGACCTGGCCATTAACCCTGTTAAATGAATGCCAATGCAAAAGTTTTAGGAAGGGTTAGAATTAAGGTGGTTTGAAGAAATCTTAATTTACATCTCTCACTCTATTAACAGGCTTCTTCTTCAAAAAGTTTTTTTTTTTTAGTGCCTTGGGTGTTGCTCCATTGCTGATATGCTAGCTGACATTTAACTTTCTCTATGGCTGCCTTTAACTAAAAGTCTGTAACACGTTCTCACACTGTACACATAATTTGTCCTGCAAGAGTCACAGAGCTTTGGCTCACTGAGGCTTTTAGCAACAGTGCCTGGGACATTCTGGAAGAAAAACTCCCTTCAGCAGAAAACAGTACCACATATAGACACATGCCCAGAGCCTCTGCCCGTATTCTTGTGTGCTTTCAACATTGCTTACTACAGCCAGCAAACAAACTCAGGTGGTAAATTATTACTATAGAAATTGAGATGCTTACCAAGAAAGCAAGCCCCAGTCAGACTACATCTGAAGAAAATCACCTCCTGAAGTATTATAATCAACTACAGTGAGAGGTAAAACCAAGGTGAAAAAAAGAAATGACTATAGATACAGAATATCAGGGAGCTGTACAGTGCTACAATGACCTCCTACGTTATTTGGGAGCACAGGTTATTTACTGCCTTTGAGAAAGGAGAGTGTGCCCTCATTAGCAAGCATTGACGTTCATGAGGAGCACTCAGCCACAGTCGAGAACCTGATGCCTACACTGCACACAGCTCAGGAAGGCTGCATCACACTGATTCCCATTAGCAGCTGGAACACAGCCAGCACCGGCATTTTGGGGATTTAGTTTCATCCAAGGGAATTATTACTATTATTATTATTTTTTTGTGGTACAAGATTGCTGCGATGCAAATCAGCAGACAAATAGAAATGATCAGAAAATTCAGGTCAGAAGCTCACAACTGACCTCAACAAAACTATAAGCATTGATGCACTCAAATATGCTTTTCCTTGCTCCATCAGATTCTGGTATCAATTCCTCCCTGTTTATGTGGGGTCACTATTCACCACTTGAAGTAGCTTAAAAGGAAGAGGAGGAAAATAGCTTTCTAAGGCATAACTATCTGGTACAGAGCTGATAGCCACAATTTATCTTTTGACCTCTGAAACAGCTTCTTCCATCCAGTGCAATTCTTAGCATGTCCACTTTTTACTAATTAATTTTGGAAAGAAGAAAAAACACTGTGAAAGGGTTACACACACACACACACACACACACACACACTCTTACATTTTTCCTCCACAGTTTAGCGTGGTGAAAACATTTCTTATCAAAGCAGTTACCTCTCTCTCTCCCGGGACTATCAAGGAAGCTCTGTATCAGCAGCTCTTCCCCAGCTCTCAACTGACTCTGTGCCATGTCACCTTCCTGCCTGTCACAGCACAGCACCACCTCACCTCCATGCCTGGTGTCTTTCATAGCATTATCTCAGAGTGAGCTTTAAAACGTATCATTTAACTCTGTCAGTTGACTGAGCTCCTAGGTGCTATAACTTCATTTTAGTAGCTTATAAACTTTTACTGTCATAATTCACCATCAGATAGTTTTTCATTTTGCATCCCCATGTGGCCAACAGAGCTCAGCAGAGAGTGCGGGTCTATCTGATGAGAGGGGAAGCACACATGGGGCTTGGTGCTACAGCTTGTCAAAGCAGAGTTCACACTGTCTGCCAGGTTACTTACATCAGCTGGTCTAACTATATGAGCAGCAGGAGTTTCCTAATGGAATAGAGTTTACAATGTAAACTGAAGAGAAAATATGGACTTAAAAATAGTACTAAGCTACATACAAGGAATTTAGAATCTTAAAAAAAAAAAAAAAAAAACACACACAAAAACAGTGAAATAGATTTTGGACGCTATCTTGAAAGCACGAAAGGTATCATACTGAAAGTTGAAAGTGAGACTGGTTGGTTCTATTGGGGTGAAACATGAGCATGGGCATTAGGAGATCTGGGTTCTGCCTCCATTTTACCTCTTCTAGAACCTCAAAAATCAGGTAAGGTCTGGCAACATGTATTTTCACCAGTGTGTATAGCCAGCATTAACTAACAAATTCCTAGTTTCTGCCACAAATACTTGCTTCTTCTTTTTCCTTTTAAAAGTAGGCTGACTTCCCAATGAAATAAGTGTTATACTTAGGCTACATTATCTTCTGCTCACATAGAGTGCACAGAGAATCCTCTGCTGACAGAAAGACATGGGAGGACAGCCATTGCTGTTGAAACTTCCATTATGCATATTGGGCAGTGAAACTACCTTTAGACACCTCACTCCTTACTTCTCCAAAAGCTTTCACAAGCCATATGCAGAATCTAGCATGGGCTGGGTTTGGTCCATGTTTCCAGGATTTTATTCTCAGCCACAAATACTAGGAACTTATTGGGTCTGTTTGTTTGTTTTTGACGGAATAAGATGCCCTTGGCACTACTGTATTTGAAGAATTCAGAACTTTTTCATCCTTCAATCAGAATGCAATATGCTAACAATTCACTTTTCCCCCAAAAGACACTGCCTTTGGGTTCTGTCAATCCTTTACTTTTCTATAGAGATTGCCAACAGAAGTGCCAATTACAAGGTTGGTTTGTCACATAGATAATTGCTCACTGGGAATTAACTTTCTACAACAAGCTCCGGATTTCCATTTTTATTCCAACAATAGAAATACTCAGTAGCATGAATCACCACAGAATCAGAAGTTTCCTTCAGCCAACTATTTTAAAGAGCCTTTTGTTATTTGCTAGAGGTGAACTGGTTATGCATTTCATGGCAAATATAGAAAAGAATTAGAAGACTAAGCCTAGGAGTATCCTGAATTCCTCAACATTGCAACCAGATGTTGTCAAATTAAAAGTACCTGGTAAACTTGCACCAACATTCAGAAGCCTTATCCATTTTGCATCAGAAATGCTCAAACAGAACAAAGGAATATGATACACCAAGAAAAAAAAAACAACCTGATCCTTCCAACACAGGAAAAAAAGTAGGTGAATTAGTGACTCAAAGTACTTGTGGTGAACAGTCCCATTAGTGACAGATAGTGATATAAGCTATGGTAAAATATAAAACAATTTCCTCATGTGCTGGTACACACAAGGTACTTGTCACAATAGTGGTACCCTTGGAGTTCTCAAAGGATTCACAGTGAAGCCCAAACTTGCATAGGAAGGCATTCAGTTTGTTTACTGAATGATACCATCATTTTAGTACAGGGAAAGTAGAGGAGATAAAATAAAGAAATCATATGGCAGAGGTTAGCCCATTCTGTACAACTCTTGTATTTTTTAACTCTATCCTTCAACCTAGAATGTTACTATAGAAAAAAAAAACAGCAAAAAACAGATCTTAGAAAAGAATTTCACCTCCTATAATTTCATCAAGTCAGGAGGCATATATTCAGTCTTTAATCATATCCAAATTCAAGTCATGGTGCCCCTTTCTAGTCCTTATTAGCTAAGTAGGAACCAGTGGACACCACCATCTGGACTACAAGAAATATCCTTTAGCTTTATCATCACTGGTGTTTAGAACCACACAAGGCTCCAATATGAAAAGAGAAAAAAAAACGAGAAATCTCAATACAACTGTGTCAGGGCAGTTTCCATTCTCTGGCCTTTTTTTTCCCCCCCTTGCATATTTACATTAATATTTTTAGAGAACAGTACTCTGAAATGATTGACATAGGAGGACAGGTTGTGTCTTGCATCTTCTTCCATTAAAATGTTAGGAGAGGTAAAAGATCCAAAAGAAAGCAGTTTCCCAGCTTGCACTGAAAATATCACTGTCACCCATCATCTGTTTGCACTCGTCAGATTTTTTTTTTTTTAAAAAAAAAGGTTATATTTCATCATATTCACACCATCCCCCATAGATGTGATTAACAAGTGATTAATGCAGCTTTGCCTGTGACTGATATTTGATCGACTTTGCCAATAAAAATCTAAATAATTTTCTAAACTAGTGACATGACGTATTGTATAAAAAGGTTTAAATATTCTCACTCTCTGTACTTCGAAATATACACTAGAGGATCTTCTTCACCGTATCCTGAATTGCCTCATGGCAATCATGGCCACATTGCTTAAATATGGGAAAACCAGAAATAGTTTTGGCATAAGTTCAGTGAAGCAAGAATCGTTGCATAAAGCAAAAGCATCCGTAGCCCAAGAATTACAGGCTGAGACTTGTTAAATCCTACAAAAAGTGTTGCATAAACACTGTCATCTACTTTCAGCAAGAAAAGAATGAATTCCCATCTTGGTTAAATTGGCTTAGCTTTTCAGAAAAAAAAAAAAAGGATCAGAGTCATTTGTTTTTCTCCACAGTTACTTAAACTGTCCGGATACCAAATGTTTCAGAAGCTCTTTAAAGAGAGCTGAAAAAAAATACCAAAAGCAAGAGTATGTTAGTTGAACTTATTTCATTTAAGAAAGCTCACCATTTTGTTTTCTCAAGCTCTGTCATCTTTAGAAGTTTCAACAATTAACTGTTAATCTTTAAGTTGTAAAGGATTACTACTTTGCTGATCTGAAGCTTTTCATTGGAAGCACAAAAGAACACCTTGAAAAGCACATTATAAAGATTCAGAAAAGTACAGAACATGAATATTTCGTAAGAAATGTTTTCACATAAAACAAGACCAACTCTAAAGTAATTGTTACACATTTTGTCCAGCCCCAGAAGCTAAATCTCAAGCTTACTTTGATTTGAGACAGAGAGACAGAAGTTCAGTGGGGTGAGTGAAGGAATACTTAACTGGAGGTGGAAATTCAAGCAGCTCTGCTCACTGCCACAGATGTATCTGCACATCATGGTTCTTTGCCTGATTCATCCAGTGCTTTCTACCCATCTCCAGGTGACACTTGTCTGTCTGGTAATTAAACTCTAACAGAAATGTGAGCTTAAAAACATCCCTATTTCAGATATGTAAACAAAGGGATCTCTGTCCTTGAGCTCAAGGTCTCAAATGCATCCCTTTTCAAATTTACTTATGAAAAAGTCATATGTATTGAACAAAGATCTATCAGCAAAAAAACCTTAAACCTTTTGTCTTTCTTCAAAGACAGCATTGCAGAGCAAGCTCCACTATGGGGGCTTGAACTAAATACTGCTTAGAAGAATCAAACTGAATTACACGTAACTCACCTTGAAACATACCAAGTTTTCTGGGAGTGATATTATTTGCCTGGAAAAGCGTAAAAGCCATGGCAAAACCATGCCATCACAGAATCTGGTTCTTCTAGCAGTTGGGGGAAAGGGAGAGGAGTAAAGACTGTGAGAAAGGAGAAGTGTGTCTGGGGGAATAAATCCCTTGGACAGCTTTGAAATGCTCAGTCCAAGTTCCTTTCCTTTATGACACAGTTAAACTGAAGAGATGTATTCTGCATTCTCTGAAGCAGTAATCTTGCTGTCACAGCCAGAAGCCTCCATGTAATAATTGTGGCTAGCATGAACATATTTGTTCATTAACAACAACAACAAAAAGAGACACATTTCTAGTATTCCAGAGGAGAAAAGAGATTGGAGGTAGAAGCTTCCTGCACAGTGCCATTCTCTAATTATTCCACCTATCAAAACTAAGATTACTCATTAAAATTAGATGAATACAGCTGCAAAGCTATTTCCTATCTTAACTCCATTTTAACTGTGAAAGCACATCAATAAAACTTCGGCATTCCCTTCAGCTGTGCTGTCTATTGCTCCAGATCAATAATCAGTGGGATTAGAAAACTGCTCAGCAACACCAGTCATGGCCATATTCTTACCTTGAGTGCCTGCGTGGGTTGTCTGAACAAAGAAAGCTCCCATGAAGCAGCCAGCACCATTGAAGAGAGTTAAAAAATGCATGGAAATTCCTCGAATTCTTTCTGGTACAAACCAGAACGATAGCAATGCACCTTTAAAATAGAAGCAGATACAGTGACAGCTTTGTTTTATTTTTAAAATAGCAATGGTAGAAGATAAATGAGAAAAATATCCAGTCCATGTCACATGAACTTTGTATATTTTATCCATAGAACCTACTGCAGAAGGACAATTACATCTGTTCCCATAGAAGTTAAGAAAAACCCAAGAAAACTCCATCACAAGTATGATGTGTGAAGAAAGCAGATGTGATATGTAACTGCAGGACCTCATATGCCAGAGCCAGTGCAGCAAGGTCACTAATGAATACTTCTGAACTTCAGTGCACTGCCTTTAGTAGGACACTTGATTTGGCTTAAGGCTTGGCAGTACTCCGCTTCCTTGGACAGAAACTCCAAGGGTCACTAGTTACTTTAAAACTTATTGTCCTTCACTTGCTTGCCACAGAAGAAAACTAGAAAAAAATAAAGCTTTAGATGTAGGAGGTTGCAGCATATCGTTTTAGCAGTTTTTGTTTTAGACTGTAATTCCCTTAGTTGTAATTTGGCTAAAGTTATAGTAACAGCATGTGCTTATAACAATTTTTCTTTGAACAAGTTTACCTGGTCAAAACTTTTTCTCCCTAATGTTACATACTGAGCACTCATCCAGAACAGTTTTCCAAGCCCCAGTATCTTCCAGCCTGCTTTATTACCTGAGTTTGATCCCCAGACTGAGAAACTTGTCAACAGAGAAGTCTATTCGGATGCTGAGCTGCCTGGAGCATTACTGAAAACAAATGAATCCCCACAGCCACTCTCTTCCTCCCTTTTTAATTTGGATGTCCAAATTAGACCTCCGGAAACATTTTACAAATGAAAAATAAAAGGTACTATAGGCAGTGATCTTTTTTCCCCTCATTTGCAATAGAAGCCAAAGAGGCCTGAGGGCAGGGGAAAGCAGGTGAGCCCAGGACACCATCTGTAGATGGAACAATACAGTCTGAAACACTGGACTGTCAGTGTCTTAGCTATACTAAGTCTAAGAGCTTAGAAAGTGATTAAGGGCTTATTTTGTCCTACTCATCACCAGGCTGCAAAGCATGCATCTTGGCCAAATTCTGCTTGGTAATAGTATCCTACTTAGTAAATTACTCCTGCTGTTTCAATTGCATACTCCATTCCTCACTTCTCCCACAGTACTGCTGTGAACAATTAACCAGCTGCTGCATTTCTCTCTGGAGACCACAGCATTTCATTGGTGGGTGAAGCGATCCCCAGTATATCCCTTAACTAATAAGGCAGTTTGTTACAGGGCTTTCCATTATTAAGCGTTTGGAGAAATGCTGATGGGCAGAGGAATGTATTGCAGTGCTATAGCAAACAAATCTTGTAACCGTGGGCAAGCAGCTACAGTGCACCCAATTGCTCAGATGCTGTCAGTGCAACACAGCTGCCATGCCCAGAAGAACGGCTCCCCGTCACCATCCCTATCTCATGCACTGCAGGGGCAAATGCCTGCTAATGATGCTCCACAGGATGGACTTTCCTCCACTCGTTTTTCTAACACTAAGCTTTAGAAGAATAATTTCCTACTTCAAAGCAAGCTAGGGTAGCAAATTCAAGCTCCCTGCATGCGTGTGTGATCTTAAATTCTAACAGTGGATGAGAGCAGTTATTTCATCATTTCATTATATATATAGATTTTAAGCAAGTCTTCAGCATTAGGCAAAATTTATATACTGTTATTACATATTCTTAAAGATCTTCATGCCACCCAAGGCAGGTGATTATGTAAGCCTCCTATCAACAAGATAATGAAATATATCTTATAAACACAATTGTATGTATCAGCAATCAAATGCAGATAAAGAGTTTAATATGCCAAACCTAGCTTCTATAACCAGTCACTCCAGAAATGAGATATTTCCTCTCTTCCCTCTGAGTACAAGTGTGAACATTTCTGTCTTCAACTAGGATCATGTACTTTCAGACCAAGTGAATTATTATGATAATTGAATTTGACCTTCTGCATAATACGGGCAGTAAAACGTCTTGAAAGGTGAAACAACTATTTCAGTGTCTAGGCTGTCATTACCATTCATGTGGATCCAGTGAATGGTTCCTCAACAGTAATTCAGTTCAGAATGAAAGAGAAACCAGTAGGCCAGATGCCAAACTGCCTGAAACATTCCAGCATGCCTTGGTCATCTGCCTGGGGCTGCCTCATGGGGTCTGGGTCTCATGGGAGATCTATATTCTACCCCAGCAGCAGCTGAAGACCAGGCAGGTATGATAAAAGGAGCCTGCTTGCCCTGCATGTGCATCTTTGATTCTGTATCACAAGAGGTGCCAGACACCTACCTGTGGGCAAAGGAATGCAAGCCTGCATCTCAACTGAAAGTAGTAGCAATCTACCTATTTTAGGCATCTACCTTCAGTTCTTTTTCATGCAAATCTCAAGTTCTGACTTAGCCTGAGGATTCTTGAATCACTATGACTGTAGCTCTTAGTGAGATGCCTAGTCTTTATTTGAATGGAAGACAATAGATTTCTTCCTAATGCTTTCTAACAATAATTCTTAAACAAAACTATTTGGTCTTGTAGGGCATCTTTTTGCTTATTTTGTTTTTAAAGACTAACGCCATCTTCCAGTCACTGGACTTGTGTTGTGTCCTACTATGCTAGTTAGGAGCTTTATTCCATCAGAAATATTCTTTTCATGCAAAAGAATAAGACTATAAGCAAGCCATCTCTTAACAACTTTTTTTTTTTTTTTTTTGTTAAGCTAAACAGAGAAGGTCACAGTTTTCTGTCACGCTTAACCTGTAACCTAGAAACCACACAACCTGCCTAGAAACCTATCTCAATTAAGTACTTGAGAGCAAATTGGATGAGGAGGCATTATGAAGGTGTTAAGTATTTAAAACTAGGGAAAATTACCTTTTTCGTGACAAACCATGACCCACTGCTCTGAGTAGTCTTACAGTGCAAGAGTGAAGCCAAAATTATTTTCTGCTCTTAAATAAAAATTCAGACATTTCTGGGGGTTGCACTGGGAACAACAGATGCTCAACCTGTCCAATTAAATGCTTGTGGAGATCAGCTAGCTAATAACATTACCTACATATTCTTTTAAATGAATGCCAACTAGGTTATTTTTGTTAATAACTTTTTTTTTTAAAATAAGCTTTGCAAGGTAAAACACCTTGCAGTCCTCAGAAGAAAATAAGCCTCAAGAGTGTCAGTGTAAATGTGTAAAAGTAGATTACATGGAAGGGGGAGAAGCTTTAGATTCACAAGCACGAGGCCATCTACATAATTTATGGATGACAGATGTGACTTAAGCTCTGCCTGTGTTGTGCAGGAGTGTTTATCTCTGGCTCCATTACACTAACTAAGGCATGATGCTCTGTGGAGGCATCTTCACATGACTTCTGAATGGAGTACAAACAGCAGTCCTGCATCTGCCTACAATATTTTTCCAGTTATTAGGTGAGTTAAATTGTGGTATCTCCTTGCATTCACTTTATGTCTGTGGAAAAACATGTGATTTTATTACATGGTTCCATAAATGTAAGCTAAATTGCTTCTCCTCGCTGTGGTCTGAATGTGCTCAAAAACTGCAGCCATGGCTCAGTTATCATGTGTATTTGTTCAGTCCTAAGAAAATAATCAGTAACAGAATAGTCCAGAACTGATGGAACCTCAGAAAGACATCTGGACTGGCCCCTACCTAAAGCAACTTCCATTTCAGGGAAAAAAAAAACCCAAGCCCAGAATCCTACTGTCATCATCTCCTACAAGATGGCAAGAAACACAACCCTGGGGCCTGACAAGGCTGCAGCACCTCCCTGTAAACCTAGAACAATGCCACTACATTACAGCCTGCAAGACAAATTATGCTACCCAAAGCAGGTAAAGAATAAATCTGCTCATTAAGCCTGTGAAACAGAGCCAGGGATAAAATATTACATGATAATTTATTTTTAGATAGTGGTGTTCTCTACAAATCAGGAGGCTTTTGTATTAGCCTTTTAGGTTTTACTTACAGGAGGGAGTTACCAAGGCTTCAGCCACTCCAAGCAAGATATACTGAGGAGCTAAGTGGAAGCAAGGCATGGATGAGACCAGGAGAACCTCTTCAGAAAGGGTCTGTTCCACCTGAGGGAAATGCTTTCGGTGTATTTCAGAGAAGCCAGCAGCCATCACAGAAAGTGCAGCAGATAACTGACCTGCAACTGGGTTAGGAGCAGAATATTCACCAGGGTTACAGTTATAGGAATATCACATACTTACAGTGAAGCAGAGTCCCAATACATGCAAAAGTTTTTTGTTTTTAATAATTTTTTTTAAAAAATACATTCTGGACAAAGAAACAAGAAAAGAGATCCTATTCCACAAATTTTATTCTAAATCTCTCGTAAAGAGACACCAGCTCAGCACACGCAGAACGCAGGGATGCAGAATAAAGAAGAGATTTTTCAAAAAAAAACACTTTAAATTATTATTATTTTCTTTAATACTAGAGGAGGTGTGAAAGAAAAAAGATGGCAGGTTGTTCAGATACCAGAAAAGACTGAGTACAAAGAGCACGGGAAATCCTACAGTTCAAGCAGGAAGAAATATCTGAAGTATAAAGACAGGATATCAGCTTTACCTTTTTATTTTCCCCCTGTACAAAAAGTAGTGCAAGCAAATGACTGTATTTCTAAAGTAACCACACCATTTCCACAGCTTAAGACCGTTACCTGAGGCAACAGAACCTAACTTTGGCATATACCGTGAAGTAACACTATTCTGGAAAATACAGCAGCTACCTTTGTGTTATCAGAAATACCTGCAGAACTAGAAACTAGTAGGTTTCTTTTATTTCTTTCTTTTTTTTTCCCCTGTCACTTCTAGACAAAGGAACACAAACTTCTCATGTCAGAAGTTATGTACTTCTCACTTGGTACTAGTATCCCTCCACATTATCACCTCCCCCTACTCTTACCATTATTAATGGAAAACCTGTGCCGTCACATACTCAAGTTTGAGATGATCCTTCCTTTTATTCACAGTTTAAAGAATTATCTACTCCCTTATCTACCTGTGCCATCAAGCGAGCAGCAGCGTTGGTTGAAGGGGAGTAATGAAAGGCTTGGCTGGGGGAAGAGGAAAGCTGCAGCAGCCCATGCTTCAGGGACTAAGAGTGTTCACTGTATTTTATGACTAAGCTTGAATAATGGACAACTATACAACAAATACATATTTCATTCTCTGTCGAATTTTCTGTACTATTAGTTAAATCAAGCAGGAAAAACTCAGAACACCTAAACTCATCTTCTTCATGAGGAGGCCCACCATCTAAAATTTACTTTCAGATTTTCATGCTTGCTACATCATACTAGATTTACAAACAAACTAACAATTATAAAGTAACAAATTACAGTCTCCACACAGGTCTTATTAGAGAAATTGGATAGTTCAACATTGTCTTGTGGTTTGCCTTTGAAACTTATACTCTTAACATAATGGAAGTTATTTAAATTCCTTCCTCTTAAAAAGTTGAAATATAGTTATAAACTAGCTTAACACTACCATCTTATTTGTACTTTCAATTTTTTTCCTGAAAATAATTGTGAATTTAACTAACTGTTGGCAAAGATATTGGCACTTAGAAGTCTGCTATATTTGCAGGTGCAGTCATATGCTTGAATATCTCAAGCCATTGCCTGTACTTACAGGCATTTTTTATGCCTCAGGTAATTTATCACTCCTAACAAAAGGCTATTTTAATAAATGAACCTATTAAGAAGAAAACACTGCATATATTCTACTGCTGTTCAATGTAACAGGATATAACATTAATACTAACTTAATAGTTTTCCTTAAAACCATGGAAACTTCATCTGAATGTGCTTTCTGTGCTTTAATGCAGATGTTATTTTAAAAACTAGGGTAATTGCAACCTGCTGTGTTATATGCATCTGGTTTGTATAAAACTTAATAACACTCTTAATTAGGCTAATTTAGTCAGATTAATACCTCTATGTGTGTCAGTACTCACTGTGCTGCATGCCATGGGGCACTGAATTAATAGTAACACACTGAGAAAATAGTCGTTTATAAATATTTTTGTCTGAGGTTTGTAATATAGGCTGCATGATAAAACGTGCGGGAAGTTTAATGAGAGCATCTCTGGAAGGGAATAGCTTTAAGTGAACGCAGAATGGAAGCTGTTTTTCTTGTGGAATTGCATGTAGTTGATATCAGAAGACAGTTGCAAATATCCCTCCAGATCTCAGAACATAGGAGGTCTGAGGTTAGGGACACCATGGCAAAAGGGACCAGGAAATGGAAGAACAGTATTGCCAAAGGAAAGAAGTCCAACTTCATAAGGCATCACCTGTACTAAAATCATAACTGCTTCTAGGCCATGAATTTCCATAAATGAGCCCCAGTCCACAAGTCTGAGCTTAAATGCTCACTGCTGAAAGCGCTGGAACTAATAAAAGGAGAGACTTCACACTATTTCTATGAGGAAAAAGAGCTCTGGAAATCCTTCCTTTCTTCCCTTTATTAAACTGAAGCACACAAGAAGGAATAGGTAAGTTCCATTTTAGATTGATAATTTATTAAAATGCTAAACACTTATATAATAATATATTACATACTCAAAATTGTAGTGCTAGAGAGGAAATCTATACCTCTCCAAGTAATCTTCCACTTGTGAAATGCTGAAAATTGGGAACAGCACATAATACTGCACATTTGTTTGTTTACACAACCAGTAGCCTGTGACTTCAGAACTTGGGTGTTTTTAAAGACCGCTATTGCAGATAGAAATAGGCTAACTTTTTTTTACTTTCTATTTGGGATTCAATTAAAGTGTTGGGAATGAACTGCAACAGTGATAAGTTTCATAGAATCGTAGAACGGCCTGGGTTGAAAAGGACAACAAGGATCTTCTAGTCTCAACCCCCCTGCTATGTGCAGGGTTGCCAACCACCAGACCAGGCTGCCCAGAGCTACATCCAGCCTGGCCTTGAATGCCTCCAGGAATGGGACATCCATAGCCTCCTTGGGCAACCTATGCCACCCTCTGAGTGAAGAGCTTCCTCTTAATCTCTAACCTAAAACTTCCCATTTATTAATGGTTTAAAACCATTCCCCCTTGTCCTATCACTATCCGCCCTCATAAATAGGTGTGGTAATTGACTGTTTATATGCTCCCTTCAAGTACTGGAAGGCCTCAGTGAGGTCTCCCTGTAGCATTCTCTTTTCCAAACTAAACAAGCCCAGTTATCGCAACCGTCTCTCATAAGAGTAAGAGTTCTAGTAAACTGCAGTCCTAATGCCAGAACATGCATAAAAAAAATAAAAAAATAATATATGCATATATATGAAAAAAGCTTATACTTATAACAATTATTTAAATCTAAACTCACCATCTTGAGCAACAGAATCATTTTCAAGAATCAGAGAGCTACTAACAAAGGTTATCCCCCCACAAAACCCTTTCCAAATTGAACAAAACTTAAAGATTAGGATAAAGCATGTAGAGGGTAACCAATATGAAATAAAATGCAAGTCTAAATGGTTAGTGCTATTTCTTTCACTGGTTCTTTAGGATAACTTTGTTTTTTCTCAGTGTTTGTCTCAATACAAAGAAGAGCTTTGGCCTCCATCGTCAATAAGAACTATGCCTTTTTTTCTAAATAACATTTTCCAGGATTGTCTTCTCTAAAGCTTCTTTGATATATACCCACCTCTGTCATCCCAAAACAAATCTAACTATATAAACTACATATAAACTATATAAACTATAAATATAGTTTGTAATAGTGGTAAAACATATTATCATCTCCTGAAGTTTCTTTTCAAAACAAAAATATGCATCAAAACTGAATAAACAGATTTTAGACTTACCAATGTAAATTGTTGGAGAATGTCTACTTCCCTTGGAACTGAAGAGATATGAGTTAATGCATTCCAAAATTGGAACAAGAATCAGTAGTGGCACGATGCTTATCACATTCATTGCAGCAATTGGCAATACAAATCCACCAAAGTTCAAGTTGGAATTCATGGTTTGGAGATAATATCCTGAAGGAATCTGTATTGTGGAATACAAACCATACATACCAACTTCAGTATAAGTTACCTTTTGTGGTATATATATATATATATATGCATACACACACACATATATATAATATATATATATTATATATATATATTATATATATAATGTGTGTGTGTGTATGCATATATATATATATATATATATATAATGTGTGTTTTTTCCCCTACAGTGGAAACTTTTTCAACGCTTCCTTCTGAAGAAGTCACAGAAAACCAATTATACACTAACCAAAAGAAGTAACCATTCATGATAAGAGCCTTTCAGATAGCGACTCTCATTCTCTGCTAGGCTTTCACATTATCTACTTATTTCACTTACTCCTCAGTTTAACAAATCTAAGCAGCAACCTGTCAGTTTGTATTAGCTCTAATGAAGATCAAATAAACTATCAGTCAACATAATAAACTCTCCTGAGTACTTTAGTGAGTTCTTACACATCTTCACAGCATATAACAGGACTGTTTTCATTTTAGAATAGTGCGATGCAAAGTTGTCTTGAATTTCTAATTGTGTGCTCTAAGTGGAAGAAATTTGTTAAAGACATTCTTGCCATCACATAGCTTTAAGAGCTATGTACTTAGCCATAGTCTTTGAAGCAGCTTAATGTGGCCGACATTAATGTGACTGGCATAGCAGCTATGTAAGGGGTTCTTTTTTATTTCCGTAAATCAAAACCAGAAACCAATAATCACATGAGCAACATACCAATGGTAGTCATCAGGATATGAAGTTAAGTAGACTTATAAGACTGTCTTTCACTTCAAAGAGCAAATAGTTCCTACTTGTTTCATGAAGCAGAAAATCTGAGTTTATTGACACATACACAAGAAAGCCCACAACTGCTTATGTCAACTAATTTTTCCGCAAGTGTTCTTTGAGGAACCTTGGTGTACTAAGCACTGAAATTTCACTAGCAACAGGGAGTTACAAACTACTTCATTTTACAGACTGATGGGAAAATAAAGAGGTAACTTGGGTAATTCACAGAGCTTTCACAATGGCAGAGCTGGAGGTAGAATGGATTTCTTTAATCTTATTTCTGCTTTCATAGCATTTTGAATTTCTGAAGTTTCCTGCATAGCTCATACCTGTGACTGGTAATGCCAAATCCAGATGGAATGTTACTTGTAGTTGTCTGAAAATTGAAGTGTAGCTAGTAACCCAGCTCTTCAAGGGTTACTTATCAATGATTATAGCCAACCCTAACCAACAGAATTTCATTCTATGCTAAAGAATTATTTAAATATTGACTCTTAATAAAAATACTGTCACCCATATTTCACCTCCCCCCTCAAAAATAAAAGACGTGAAAGGGTGAATAAATAGAAACAGAATCATGATAGATCAGATGTAATCTAAGTTTCATTGGTTCCTCATTTCCACTGCCTACTGCAAATCAGAATTGACTTATTATTAGGAATTATCATCAACATGAAATCTGTTAATAATATAGAGAAAACACAATTTAGGCAATAGATCGATGTTTTTTCATAGTCTAAGGAAAAGCCTTAAACATATTGGAAATTCTGCTGAGTGTCATCACTTTCAGGAGGTGCAAACAGTCTTTTCCAGATATATACCTAGACATTACAACAGAGATTATTGATTCCTGATTCATTTCCACCTGGTCATTTATTTTTTCTTCCACTCTCCCTGGCACGCAGCAGAGTGAGAGAAGAAAAGGTGGCAGATGAGTGGGAATATTTAACAGTTGCAAGATAATGTCAATGAAATTGTATATGTTACACATTGGTAAGAATTTCCTTAAGCAGCCTATGCACACATTTTAAAACCAATAACTAAAGTGAAGTTCTAAATTTGTTACGCCAGTTGCCAAAGCGTAAGCTGCTTCAAACTCCTGCTTAGCCAGGATCATCCATTCAGAAATTAATCTGAAGGAATCGTGACAGTTGAAGTAACTCCGTGAAATATTTACATACCATTCATACAATTGAGCTTTGAAAGAACTCTTTCCAAAAAGTGGAAAACCACCCATGTCCACTGTAGATACAACAAATATATAAATCTACCAGAACAGCAGTAAATACACCAGAAACATGCAACTGAAATGGCAAAGAAAGATTTTATGTCTTTTCAAAAAATTGAGTGAATATTTAAGAAATAGGAAAATTATGTTTTTCATAAGAGTGCTGATCCTGAATCTCCAAAAAAATGTAACAGTATGAGGAGCACAGGAGTCTCAGCACTAGACGTTTCAGTCAATAAGGATTGATAGAAATAAGCAAATTGAGGGCACGGGAACTACATCACAACAGAGCTGATTTACTTACTTGATGAGATAAAGACTGTTGTGCAAGGTGGTTCTGTTAGTAAAGCAACAGTTAAGAACCATGCCTTGTAACAAGGTAGTAAACAGTCCTTTTTGAGATTTGGTTTGAAAAGTTGTTTACTCACCTGCATAATACATGTTCTGTAAAGAATTTGGAAAGCAAACAATGGGAAGAGCCTGGCGAGTGACTTTGTACTTTCCACTTGAGTCTCGCTGTACCGACCACCATGGTATTCCTTGGCATGGTCTAACCAGCTGGATACATCTCCACTAAAGTAGCGATACCGCACACAGCACATTTTCAGTGCACTACCAATTACCCCAAAAGTTGTCAGAAGGGAACTGTCTGAAAACAATCAGACACCAGGTATTAGTACATTTTTATTTGCTGCCCAAATAAACAGGACAAAGCATTTTGTGAGGAAAAATACAACTTAATATATTGGAAGGTAGTGTACTACCTTCCCTTGTTTTTGCTTTCTCTTGAATGAATTTCAACTCAAGACAGGAATGAAATACTGCATGCTGCTGAAGTCCAACAAGAGGCGTGTAGCAGTGAAGTGAGAAGGAAAGTGAGCTCAAAGAAGGGCTTATGGGATAGAAAGTTTTGAGGAACGTTTTTCAATGTCAGAAATATCTTAGGACTTCCAAGTAGCATCCTGTGGGAAAAGCCTCCAATCTAGTTGTTAGCATATTAAAATTTGTCCACAAGTAATGGCTAACTTTGCTCACAGAATATAACAAGGACAGAATTGTTACTTGCATGTCTGAAGATACAGATTCATTTACCTTTGGTAAGTTGCCCATTCACAAGAATGAAAGCTACTGCATCTCTCTGCCTTTCTGATGTGTTGAAGAATTACAGCAACCATCTACATTGTTTACAATTACAACATGAATTCAGAAGATGGTAGAAAAATATCTCCCTACCACCTCTGCTGTCGAAAGTATTTTCTAGGACATTCATCTGACACCTATAGGTTGTTCTTTCAATACTAAAAAATGGAAATTAAAAAAATAATGACTGTCAAGTACCAACCTGTGGACTGCCAGCACTGTTAAATAAAATCTGAAGTAGAGAACATGACTGAAGCTTCCAAACATAGACATTGCATACAGATTTTATTTTCTGTGACTTTGCTAGGCTAATATTCTTACCAATCACTGTAAGCACTGCTAAAATTCAGTATCCAGAATATTTCAAGACCAGACCTGGTGACTAAGAAGTCTTCAGACTTTCAAATTGAATTGACTAAGAACATAATCAGAAAAATGTAAGAGTTAGGGCTCTTGTCATAGCAGAGTTATCTTCAGAAGTAAACAAGCAAGAAAGTAGCAGAAATTATCTCCATCAACTCCAACTGACATAACTAGAAGGTACATGTTTTAGGTGAAAGAAGTGAAAATCCCTAACTTCATCTCATGTGAGAAACTGAATATTCATGAAAAAGGAATTAAATGTAGTACATTTAACATTAACATTATTTTACCATTTGCTAATCTGCTCTGAATTCTGTTCTAAGTAGCATTCATACTTAATGCATGTAACTTTTTGTAGGTAATCGATTGAACTGACACTAAGGAGGTCCTCAGCTGATCTGTTAGTAAAGGCACTGAAATGTCAGGATTTGATTTTTTTTTTTTTTTAACTATTATTATTTATTTTTTACCTCCTCTTTCAATGAGGGTAAGCAATGGAGAGCCTGTTGTACATGATCTAATCCAAGGAAAAGGAGATTGGCCTTGGTTGTATTTGAAGTGTTAAGTAAAAAATAATAATAATAAAAAAAAAGCACATACAAAAATCCTGTAAGGTCATCTATGGATTTGAATAGCATCTTTGATGTATTTAATGTTTCACTATCTTACAGGAAGATACAAAGCATATTATGTTTTATTTTGACTAAAGAGATAAAAACATGTTTTTCTAGAGATTGGCATTCTGCATAGATGTGGAAAACATAAGTTGAATAGCATTCATAGAAAAAAACCAAACAATACAAGAAATACTCTGCTAGTTTTGTGGATGGCTAATATTGCAGAAGATTGGCTAGTATAACACAAGATTACATTACTCTTCTTAGTAGCATTAAACTAGTTGATAAGCAACCAGATTTGGTTCATACGAATCATTCCAGTGCAGGCTAGATGCTGAAGACTGTTCTTAGCTTCTGAGGCTGTAAGACCTGCAGTGAGTCCCAGAGACCTTGACAATTACTATTCTCTCTATAAAAAACAACTTAAAGTTGACACTAGCCTTTAATTGCCTCTGCCAGATATGATTTTTTGAGGGCTGTTGGGGTAAGGATACATTCTTTCTAGTATTTCTATCATATAACATTCCAAGATACTTGGTTCACACAGTGTTTCATCGCTAATAGTTTTTCTGTTAGACTGAACTAATAACAAAACTACAAATATCTTAATTTCAGTTTCTGTGTTCTACTAGAAAAAGAACAGCAAGGTTTGGGCACTTCTACAGCCTTATGCTGGTCCCTGAGGCTCCAGTTACATTTCTGTGCTTGGTTAAAGGAGAGAGAGAAGTTATCAAAACATTTTGAAAAGCTAAGGTACTAATTGGTACTAAGTGCTAACTAGTGAAACCCCAAAAGTGTAAGAACTTCTGCTTTAAAATATCACTAGTCTGCTTAGGAACTATTTAGAGCTATTCAGTATTCTCAGTTATTTTCAAATATGTACAAATAGCCAAGGTTGTATGGGAAAGCACACTGAAATAATAAGCAAGAGATGTTCTGGAATGCTGAGACATTACAAAGCTTCCTGGTTAGTCTACCAAATTCACTGCTCAGTTGCTCAGTTGTAACTTCAGACTAAACTCTGGAGCATACTTATATGAGAAAACAAGTATACTTGGTACACCAACATCCCTGCCTCAACACACCCGAACATCTTGGGCATAGATTGCACAACACACACATTAGTAATGTGCAACACGCATATAGTATCTATCCCTGTACATGACATTACCTTGAACCTATACCTGGACAAGGCAGAAGATGTACATAAGTTCACTAGAGACTGCTTTCAATCCAATGAGAATCTACATATTTATCTTCACAGAGAAGGTTTTCTCTTACAGTGACTCTGTAGAGCTAGAACCACTCTCCAAGTATCTACAGTCAAACAGGTCACTGTTATTGAAGAGCTTATTTAGATGGCCAAAATGACCTCTTCTGTCAAAAGATACTTCTTAAGAGATAGCTTCTTCTTACCTGTTTTGGGTTTGTAAATCATTTCACCACGCACCATGTGAATTGTGATCATGGCCATAAGCACAGACACAAATGGGAGAAGAAAACCGAGATTTCTCGCCACAGACTGCTGGATATAAGAAATGCTGACAAAGACAACTGCTGAATTTAAGTTAATCAGCCAGTAAAACCTAGTACAAACAGACAGAGGAGACAAGATTAGAATAATTAACAGCTTTTATAGAAAATAAAATATTAAAAATAAAATTAATGGTATAGTTAAGTATTACAGTTATGGACAGCATCAGTACCACACACACACTGATGCACCAAATTTCACTCAGATGTTTCAGCTCCATGAGGTAAACGATTAAACTAAATAAGACACCAAGGCAGTAGAGCTGAACAAATTATCAATCTAGAGCCAGAAATAAACTTGTGGATAGGAATAATTAAATGTCAGCATTTACCATTTCTACTTTTAATATGTGATAATGTAAGCTTAATGCATATAAAATGATGAAATTGCATTTTTAACCTTAACAGAGAAATAACATTGCATCTAACAGCCATTCAGTTACTTCCTCTGGTGTGAAATAAAACTTTTTACTCTAATTTACATATGAAAGAATATTGCACAAATAATATCTACTGAAGTAGTTGACCAAGATATCCCACTTTTTGAGGAAATACTTTGGACAGTAGGTTTATAAACATGAAAAAGTTGCTTCTCTGTGAACTAAACATTACTTTGAGACATTTAAAAAACAAATTCATTGCAAATTCATTCAGTGATCTAGCATTCAGGGTACTTGCTTGGCACAACCTCTTCAGCAGCTCTAGTTCATTTGCTTGGATTATGTAGAATAAATGTTGGGCAGATGGCCATAGTGAGTAAGAAGCTTGTTAGCAGACTTTCCCCTTCACTCTTAGAAGTCCACGGAAGACTTTTTAATTAAATTCTTTTGAGAATTTCATGCTTTGAGAAGACCACTTTGGGCAACATCTTTTTTGTCAAAACCTTAAAGTAAAATCTGCTTCTGAAAGAGGAATGCAGAAGAGGAATGGATCTGTAGAAATCTTGTATTAAGGACCCAATGTGTCCAGCCATGGATTTTACTTTGTATTTGCTCTAGTCTGATCCTATGGACTCAGAGTTTGCTATTGGCTTGAGAGTACCAAATAAACCATACATTTTATGGTTAGATATTCTGAAAGAACTCAGCTGCTGCTCTCTGATTTCAACTCAAGAGCACAATCCTGATATAAGCAAAAATGTTATTGTGAAATGTCTAGAAAAATGACCTTATTAGACTATATTATGGGAATATATTCATTATGACAAATTAAGTAGTAATACCCAGGTGACTTTTAACTTAAAAGCATTGTTACTGTACTTTTATTTACTGTAACAAATGAGATGAACTTGTTGAAAAAAGACAGATCTAGATGAAAAAAACACTTGAAAATATTCAAAAATTGAGTTTTGTCACTTTCTTCTGTTAATTCTGAAAATAGAATATTTTCCCTGTCACTTAATAATATTTAATTTTTTAAAATTTGTTGAGCCAGATGAGCTTAAGTTTCAGTCCAAACTTAGACCCAGATATTCCACATACTTGAGAAAGGTCCAGTAACTTTTAGGGTGAGATGGATTTAATTTAGAATCACTTCAGAGTTCTCTACAAAGAGAAAGTGAAAAAAGACAAAAGGGGTAGAAGAACTATTTAAAGTGTCCTGGGTTGACAGCAGAAATGAATTTACTGTATGTAGTAAGAAAACTGACTTAGAAGAGACCTAGGAAAGAAGAGAAATACTATAGTTCCAACATTGCCTGCCTTTTTTTGTATCAGATCAGTAAGAGAGGAAAACATTGCTAACTGCCATCCTTTATCTAAACTGCATATCCTTTGCTCTTATTTTCTGCCCCCATAGACAGAATTTGTTTAAGAAGGAACAGCAACAGAGCATTTTGAGAGTTAGAACCAGGTCCTAAATGTTCAAATGTTCTTCAGGAACTGAATTAGACAGCAGGTAGTTGCAGGTTTATACTTCACCATTTCATTTAAACCCTATCTTTAGCTTAGTAAGCATGATTTTCTTTTAAACAGAACATGTCTAAGGACATAGGCTCTTACTCATCAAAAGTATAGTATGCAATCACCTTTTCTATCTATTATTTCAAAATTCAATCCTGTGACAAATATCCACCAAGAAAAAACACTCTGCCAAGATAAAATGATTATATTCTGAGAGGTTGCAATGAGATTAAGATCACTAAGAACATAACCTCACTTTTTAAATCTTGAGATGCAATTAAATAGCCCCTTTTTGGATGCCATCACAAAAAACATACACGTGCCTTTCTTAATATTTCCAAAGCCCCAAGAAATAGCCCGTTTGGATTTCATCCAAGGAACTTTTTATTCAGATTATGTCTTCTTTGTAATCAACACTGAGAAATGTCACTTTGATTAAACACAATTCTGAGTGGCTAAGACCACAGTACAATAAATTCTCCAGCGCTATCTTTCAGAACAACTGATTGCACTCCAGTCTTAATCCCCTAGAGTCTTATTTAATCAAAATGATGTTGCTAATTAAGGATTAAAACTCAGAACAGAGTTAAAAGTTTTTTTTTTTCTTCTCTCCTATGGGCAGGTCAGAGAGGCAGAATCTGCTCTATGGATCTAAAACGTCTCATCCACCTTTGGTAAAGCTGCTTTATTCAGGTTTAATTCAAAATTGTTTGATACTAATGTAATTGGAGGAAAAAAAGAAGAGCCAGGAAAGCCACTCCCAAAAGAATAAAGATCTGATTCACAGAGGTATTCATTGACTCATCAGTGTTTTGTTGTCAGTATGACAATGTGATAAGTTTTGATTTTAATAAGTGTGTGTACAGGATAGGAACAGAAAAGGAGACAGCTTCAGAGTTTATTTGATCCTGACTTAAAGTAGACTCAAAGTCTGAAAGTTCCCACTGGAAACTTCAGTTCTTTCCTACAGTTTAACAAGAAAGTCCAGATGAATGTTTAGTGTTACAAAGTGATAAATGAAGGCAAACACGTGACCAAAAATTATCCCCTGACACAGAAACAAATATTTAATTTGATATATATATGTGTGATTTTTAGAAACCATTTTGCCTCATCAAATTTTCCTCCAAATTTCCCCCTAAAAATATATTGTAAATGAAATATAAATGTAAAGTGCTTTATCTGATACCAAATGTTCTGAGTGCAAAATAGACACAATATATCATTTTCTTACCACTGATATCAACAGTTAGAGTCTACTGGCAATTTTTAGTTCCAACAATGCAGTGGAGTCTATTGCTATCTGTGATTTCTAAAAATTTACTCTGATGCAGATTCTAACGTATCACCAAATTTTGGCACAGTCAGGGATTAATGGCAAAATATAATCAAATTAAAGGTATGTTAGTGGTAGAACAATGTATTCCATTCACTTTCCTAACAGCAGCAGGACACTAAATCTGAGTACTTGAGCAAATTATGTAATCCTGGTTCTTGACTGAAGATTACTTCTGAAGGCCAAAATAGATGATCACCAATTGGTTCTAGGACCAAATGTTTTTACATAAATTCTTGGAAACTATTCCCGAACTTAAATGTCCTCCATTTTAAAACCCAGCAAAGAACGACAAGACTGCCAGCATCTTGGAACCTGCCTTGCAAGTCTACAAGGAATTTCAAAGCAACACAATATCGTTCTCTACAGATATTTAGCTGTTGTTACGTTACTAACCAGTTGAAAAAGGAAAGAAGTTCCTTCGGTCCACAGTTCTCAAGGTTGTATGCGCTTAATGGACAAACTATAGCTCTTATCCCTCCTATTCCCAGGCTAGCCGTGAGTAGTGCAAAGTAGAACACTATTTTCTGCTCCTTTTTGGTCAGTGTATGAAGAAGAATATGCCGTTTGTCAATGTAGATATCTTCAAAAGGGAAAGCCACAATGGGTAACAGGGCTGTGCCTATAATTGGAAGAAAACCATTATTTCAAATAAATTAAAATCAGTCTGATAAATATGAATTTGTAAGCAATTATGTTGAAAAGATAAGAAACCATAAGACAACAGATGAAAGTGAAGAGGAAGGGCCTTCTGCAGAGAACTGGAAAGACAACACTACTATGTGCCTCTACAAAAGCACTTTTCTCTGATATGCTTGCAGGTTTTTAGGTCCTTCAGTATATTAAAGAGCTTACCCTGGAAATGATACTCCTTCCATTATGCTTTCCCCGCTGCTTGTGTGTAGAGGGCAGTAGCTCTCCATGAGTCAGCAAGGGTTATATAAGACATGTAACAGCCCAGCAAAGAACTTAAGACAGCAAAAAAGCCTCCCCATCGTGAAATAATTAAGATTTAAAAAAAAAAAAAAATATTTTAACTGAGGTGTATGATTTAACAAACAAAGTTTCAAAGGTTTTACTTTTTTGTTGTTTGTTTTTTAGCTGTTCTGGTTTTCTGTTACAGGTTTATGGGGAAAAATACATGTTTTTGGAAACTTAAGTCATAGAAGCGCTGCCATGAATTACTTACCAACTCTGTTATTTCAGATTTGGTCAGCTACAGATTATCTGGGCTTTAATCAGATAATTTGAATATTCAGGTTCAAATATTCAAATTCAAAATATAGTGAATTGAAAACAATATCAGCTGACATTAGTCGAGGCTTAAGACTACACCTGTGCATCAGACTCTTACAATTTAGAAGCATTCAATTAAACCAACAAGACTATCACCAGCTCTGAAATGCACTGATTACTGCAGAATCTTCCTATTTAGTTTGAACAGTTTTGGAGACCTTTTTTGCATAGATGATCTCCAGAAGAACAGTTTTGGAAGATTCAGATTTCTGTTAGAAAGCAAGCTCTCAATATGAATAGTAGGATATATTCTGCCTACTCACTGCAATGTTTGTCTATACTGGTGCGTGCTTAAGTGCATCTTTCCCAGTTATTCAACTACAACAGTCATGTCTTCACATGCTACCAACAGCTGGGAAGTTATTTCCACTCTCTTTATCAAACTCTGTCTAAAACATCACATTTGCCCTAAACAGTAGCAACAACAAATGCTTGTTAAAGGGACCAGGTCTAAGAAAGAGCTGAGCAACTGCATTCTTAAGAGCTAAGCCAGTTTAGAGAAGTAAAAACCACATATCTGCTAATCCATAAGATGTACATGAAAATGCTTCTTGGACTTGCACTATGTATTACCTCACAAAAATACATAGGCAGAAAACTACGAAATGTTTTGTAGAGGAAAAATGATTTGTTATGAGCAAAACTGGCCATGAGCTTGGAGAAAGTTACTGAATTTCAAACAGCGTTCAACAATGCATTTCTATAACAGAAGTACTGTAGCATTAAAGGACATCTGGGTGTCACCTACCTAGGAAGTGTAGAAACATGCAGATGCACACCAGCTTGATCCGCCCCACAAGGCACTCAGCAAGCCAGCCAGCCAGCACTGGTGTCAGCATGGAGGTGCCCACAAAGCACATATTGACAATGGCAGCCTGGTAGTTGCGATAGCCAAGTCTGACAGTGCAGAAGAGGATCATATTGCAGACGATGCCAAAGAATGTGAACCTCTCACACAGCTCCACCAGCAGCACACAGATAGCCTCTTGGACTTTCTTCTCAGGCAAAGTCAAGTTTCCAGCACGGTTTCTCCTACCAGGTAGCAGGTTTTTCTCCTTTTCAGTGTCAGTCGTAAGCTGCTTCTCTTGAACATCACCACTGCCTGCACCAGGCATGCTTGACTTCTTTGATTAGGACTCAGGAGGACAGCTTAAGTTACAGGTAAACTTCTGTTCTCCTCCACTGTAATTAGCAAACTGGTAAGACTCTCACTTTGAATTCCACACTTTACCACTACAATTTCGTAGGGCACCAGTCACTTTTGTGCTATTACATGTAGGATCAAAGAGTTTCCAATAAATAAATTAATCAGAGACATACCAACATTTCAACTTTTGAACTTAGCAACATTCAGGAACACAGTCTATTTAATTAATCCATTTATATACAAAAAAGATTTTTTTCTCCCAAATTATGCTATCTGTTAAATTACTTGAGTCCAGTACAGTACATACAACTCTATTTGTATGTTAAAGGTTTAAATACACAGGAAAGCCAACATTTGCAGCAAAATTCAAATAATAAGTCAAGAAAATAATTTAGATATAATAACCTGGGGCTTAAAATAGGCGAGAGTTGGAAAACTGCAAGCCAAGAGGTTTTCTTAAAATAACAAACAAACAAAAAAACAAAACAAAAAACAACAACAAAAAACCCAGTAACTAATTTATTAGATTTGTTATATTTAGCTGAAATTCAGATAAGTTAATTGTAAAAATAAGTAATGCTACTACATTTATGTTGGAAAAGCAAATTTTAAAAGGAAATAAGTTGAATGCATTAGCAAAGAGTAAAAGCTACCTGAAAGTAAAACAAACACAAATTGCTTCTCTAACCAAATATTGTGTAACAATACATTGTACGGGACAAGAGCACATACAATTTCTCTCCCTAGTAAAAGCAATCACTAGCTTAAATAATAGTTCTCGTGAGCCAAAGTTATAGTGCTTTATAATGTTCCCTGTGCCTCTCATCCACAGAAAAGTTTACAGATTTCCCAAATCAGTTTCTTTATTTCATGGAGTTCATTAAGATGACTATCACCTCTTTGAAACTCCTCCAAAGAAGTATGAGAAGTACTTCAGACAAACAAAATGCATAGGCATGTAGCAAAGCAGTAGTAAATCAGGCATACTTCTGTAAGATGATCCCTCAATACCTCAGCAATTTTTGTGCTGTACTTTTATTTATGTTTATATAACTACTTACATTTTACCTTCTCATATCAATTAAGATTCCTACATCACCAAACTAATGCACAATAGTATATAACCAGTATTGATAGATTCTAAGACCACTGCCAAATAAAATCTTTGAATGCTACTGCCAAATTCTAGTTTGCTTCCTTGTCTTGTTTCTAAAGTATCTGACCTAAACACAAAGCCTAGAAAAACTTGGTTCTACATAGTAAAACACTGTTCCCTAAAATAATTCTATAATATATATTTTTTAAAGCAAGTAAAAACCTTAAACCCAGAATTCTAACAACAAAGAAATCTTAACCAAAGATATCCAAATGAGAATGAAAATAGCTAAGACACGTAACATAACCAAGAACTGCTTCTCTTTTCATCTACAGTAACTATAAAGACTTTCCTTTGGACAAACCCAGCAGACAAATCCAACCTAGAAATCACCTGTAACTCAGCCAACCTCACTAAAGCCTAATGAAGCCAAATCCAAGAATGAACAATAACAGCTATTAGACCAAAAAGCATATATATCTTCCATTGCATAAAGACAGTCTCATGTAACTGTTCAGACAGAAAATGTTATTTCTTTACTTCAGTTTTTTTAGGAAACACAACCTTTAAGAAAATACTAGTATCAGATAGAAAACACCAGGATAACCACACTCTTACTACTAGAGACACTTCAATATAAAATAGCCTGGTTTTCTACAAGCTATTTTGTCTATAAAAGTGCAAAGCTTACCTGTTTGCATGGGTGCTAATAATTCAGTGTGAATCAAATCATGGAAACTACTAGTAACCTCTAACTAAAAAATCAGTACCTTAGTCTTCACATAGTTTTATTTACTCTATCACTGGATAACAAATGAGGGAAAGGAAATAATTGGCTGAGCTTTATAAATGCCATTGAAAGAAGGCAGTGGTGATTGTTTTCATTGTTTATTCTCAATTGCCTTTGCATGTGGCCACTGAGGGTGTGGTGATCCTGACAGTCAAAGGTAACAATTAGTAAATGAGTTAATGATATCCTCAGTGAAAACACTGTGGTCTTTCTTGATCTAACTATTTAATCACATCTGAAGTAGATATGAGTGAATTCCATGACATGGTTTCAATTGAGTTAAATCACCTAGTATTCTCTTAGCCTGTTCTTAGTAAAAGAGGTAGTAAAACTAAACAGAGCAAGAAATCAAAAGGTAGGTTTAATTTCAGTATAAACTGCCTTTGGTTTTTTCTGAGTTTTTTTTGTTTGTTTGTTTTTTAGTTTCTTTTGTTCCTCTCCCCTTTTCTTCCCCCCATATGTTTCTATCATTTTGAATCTAGTTTTTCCCGGGGAGGATTATGAAACAATTTTTGTTTAAAGTCATACCTTAGACAACTATTTCAGAGATTTCTGTGCAGACAGAGTTCAGTCAGAACTGAGATTAACTGGAATCAATTATAGGTTAAGATGGTCTTGTTTTATCTTGTTCACAGCATTTGAAGCCTGTATCTGATGTTTCTGAAGAACTTTGTGAGCATCACTAAAAATGCAGGATAGCATTTGCCTGCATTTCTGTTTGACTACATACCAGAAGAACAAATACAAACAAAACCTAAGTACTCTGTAAATAATATAAAAGATCAATTAAGAAAGCGATATGCAGTCATCAGGAATGAAGCTGAGAAGGCTTACTTGTGAAATCTTTTAGGTTTGCAAATCTAATATAAAACTCATCTGTGTTTTATAAAGATCTGTTACACACCATATAAGTAATCAGTTATTAACATTTTTGAATATATAAAAAGTTATCTCAGACATTCTGCATCTATGGTATCCATCACATCATGTCTGGATAATTTTTTCCTTCACTAAGCATTTGTGTAATTTTTTTCCACATTTGAACTGGAGGCAACTGAGAACCCTGGTTCAGTTCTGCACTGCTGTTGGACAGATGTCATAGTCACTAACTTGTTCTGCAGCAGCTTTCTTCTGTGAAGGGGCAAGACCAAGGTGAAAGATTTAATGTAGAGAGTAGCTGTATTTCAAGTTGTGTGCTTGTCAATTTTTTTTCTTTTGTAGACATAATAGGTTGTGGGGAAGCCGTATCCTTCTTAATTCAGAGTGTAGCAAAGAGTTTTGATGGAAAGGTCTTTCTATTCTCAGCTTGTCTTATGAAAGAGTGCTTTAGCCATTTATCCCTGAGTCCTATTTCTGTCCCCATGTTGTGTATTTTTTTCCTCTCTCCTTCCCTATTTCAAGCACAGAGTGTGGCTAAAGCATAGAACTGACAGACTGCCTCTGTGGTAGTGTGCAAGCCATGTTAGTTTGCTGGGATCTTTCTCCATCTTGAAAATAGAAATAGATGGAACTACTTCACTGAGGTGCTAAGTTTAATTCACTAAAATTTACAGTGGTGTTCTAATTCAGATGAACAACATTACAGAAAGACAAAATATATATTTTTAATATTTATTTTTATATATGTAATATTATATATTTTTTTATATGTATATATATGTGTATATATATATATATTTTTAAGACACTACAAAGCCTAAGGTGCAGGAGTAGCAGAACAGGTGACAAAGTCCATCCTTAAGTGCTTAAGGAAGCACAAATACAAGAAAGTTCAAGAGTGGACATACCAGAATGAACCCAATGAAGGGACATGAAAATGACGAAGGGTCTGGAGCATCTCTTCAGGAGAGAATGAGAGAGCTTGGAGAATGCTCAGGGGGTTCTGATAAGTGTACATAACTATGTGATGTGCAAGGACTTACTAAAATGGGTCCAGGCTTTTTTCCAGTGGGGCCCAGTGACAGGAGAACAGTTGCCAAAAACTGAAACATTATTTTGATCACAAGTAAAAAACTGTGGTTATCAAATAATGCAAGAGGTTGCTTGGGAAGGTTGTGGAGTCCCCAACCTTGGAGATCTTCAAAACCCAATGTGACGTGCTGTTGAGCAACTTAATGCTTGTGACCCTGATTTCAGTGAGGCTGTTGTACAAGACGATTGTAAACAGTGACACTGAATATTTTGCTAAAGCAGAATCTAAGGAAGAATGTGATAGAGGCAAGAAAATAGTTTTTTGTCTTGTTGCTGAGTATGCCCCTTACCAATAGTTAGAAAGATTTGCTAATTTACTTCTATATTTTTTTTTTCAGGGAAGTGGTTTTAAAATTGCTGATCCTCAAACTTTTGCTATGAATGAAAATTATTTTGGCATGATTACCCTGTTCCATCAAACTGCACATCTTTTATTTTGGGGATTTTGTTCAAACATATATAATTATCTATGCTAAGCAGTTTTTCATATGTTGTAAGGCTCTTGTCTTATTGCACCTATTTGACGGTTTTATAATTCAGGAGTAATTGAATTGCAATTATTTTTCATGATGCATGGTACAGTTTTATATCACGTTGTTGGCAGATATTCTTTATGATGTCGTTTGGTCTAATGGGAAAATTACAAGTAGCTCTATCATATAGAAAGATGGCTTTTTTTTTTTTTTTTTTTGCCATGTTATAGTTTGTAGATGGCATTCAGGATATTTTCTTTTGACATATAGATTTTTAGGTACAGACTGAAATGAGATTCTAAAGCAGGGTTCATAGTTGAGACAATATTATCTGCACATCCAAGATTATTTCAACTATTCTCCCACAGGGATGGTTCATTTATATTCCAAGTCCATTTAGCAGTTAGCATTCTAAAATACATACGTAAATATAACATGATGGGAGAGTTTCTGCTCTAAATTCATCCCAGACTGAACCTGACTGTTTCCCGAGAAGCCATGAAAAGGTGCTAGCATCTTTTTGGAAGCAAATGCTCATCACAACAGGGGCACTGACAGTAGATCTCCCACCTCGTTGAAGAGCTTTCCACTCACTGCTCTGCCCACATAGTCTCTTAATCTCTCCTGCTGGAGCTGTAACTCAAGGTGTAAAGCTTTATGAACTGTATATGGAAACTGCCCCTGTAGCTTTGAGAGTGTTCTATGGGTGGTTCTGTAACTTGCAGAGAGGCAAACCCAAGGCTCTGTGTCAATGAATTATGTCAACAAAAATGATAGTCCTCAACAGGCAGGAGTGAGTAGACATTATTTGAAAAGAGCATATTTTGGCACAGTGGATGTAGAAGAATAGTAGGAAATGACAGCTGAATGTTGAAGCCACCAGAGCATTGTTTTACAGTGGGTAAATAAATAGAAGTTTTTGGTTTTACCTATGAAACAATATTCAGAATTTCACAGATTTTCATGGGATGGGTCAATGGGTCATATGAAACTGATATCATTTGTTCATATGAAATTCTCATAAACATCACATAAAAGTTGATAATAGTTTCAGATATACAGCCATCTTGAAATCTTTTCTCTTTCCATCATCTGCTTATACATACTCGAGCCTTGTGAACTGGTACAGAAAAGAACATCACATAACTTATTTATTCAGCTGCAATGTTGAATGTCCAAAAGCTGAAAACTGTAAATAATGACAGTCAATAATACCTTGTGTGGTTTGGGAGAAGATGTCAGAGCTAGAAATGCATGTTCTTGCATGGGCCAATACATTCTTATTAAAATTATTATTTTCTAATGGAGAAGCAGTGGTCAGTCTTTATGAAAGATGCCAGCTTTGCCAGCAGATCAAGGGGAGATGATAATTCCATTCTGCTCTGTACTGGTGAGGATGCACCTGGAGTCTGGGGGACAATATCCTCTATTGTTGGAAATTTGTCTAAAATGAATAATATTGAAGCTATACTGCTAATCTCAGGATACATGCAGTAGCATATTTTCAAAATTCATTCTTTCTTCTGCATATAGTTTAAGCAAAGGCAGGTAAGTTGGAATTTTGTACCGAGCTGAATCCAAACACAGATTTGTTGTTACTAGTTTTGACATAAAATTTGAACTGAAGACTTCAGTTGCAGCAGGTCTGGGCAGATCTGGATTGTGATCCAGATGTGATCTTCTAATTGCTGACACTTTGTTAAGCTTTCTCATTTAATTTAGAAGAGTTTTGGAGAATTCCACACACAGCTTCTGAAAGCATAGCATGTGTGCAGCAGGAGGTTAAACTGTCTTATTTAGTTTCCAAGAAATTCAAGATGGTGCTTGGGGCAGCGATATTTGTCCAGCAGTATGGAGTCTAAATTCCACTTTTTCTTCCTTTTTTTCCCTCTTCCCATTAACTTCGTACCAGAGTTTGAGACGGGCAACATAGAATGGTAGAATCATATAATGCCTTGGACTTGAAAGGACCTAAAGATCCATCCAGTTCCAACCTGCTGCCAGGCTGAGCTGCCACCCACCAGCTCAGGCTGCCCAGGGCCCCATCCAACTCAGCCTTGAACTGCTCCAGGGATGGGGCACCAACAGCTTCTCTGCACACCCACAGCTTCTCTGGGCACCCTGTGCCCTTCCTCATTACCTTCTGAATAAACAATTTCCTCCTAACATCTAACCTCAGTCTCCCCTCTTTTAGTGTAAAACCATTTTTCCTTGTCCTATCACTATCAGACCACATACAAAGTCTGTCTCCCTCTTCTTAAAAAGCCTTATGAGTTCTGCAATTAATTCTCCATGGAGCTTTCTTTCTTCTCCAGGCCGAACATGCCCAGCTCCATCAGCCTTTCTTCATAGGACAGGACTCACTGCATGTGGCTCGTATGTGGCACGTGACTCATTGTGCCTCATGGTATGTGGCATATCACTTGTGGCTCATATCTTGCATGTTGCCAGCTGATGGCACATGGCTGATATTTTTTCTAAAAAAGAAGGGATGCAATCCAAAGGGACACAGACAAGTTTGGTAAGTGGGCCTGCATGAAATGAATGAAGTTCAAGAAGGCCAAGAGCGAGGTGCCGCAACTTGGTCAGGGCAAACCTAGATATGTGTACAGACTGGAAGATCTCATTGAGAGGCCTAGATCTCTCTACATGGACCTCTAAATGTTAGTCCAGTAGCATACAGAAACCTCAGCAAAAGCAAGAGCCTTAAAGTGAAAATGGTTTGCCTGGTCAGAGTTGCTCAATCATTTCCAGTTTCACACACATTCATGACAGTCCAGATTTCAACATAACTTCAATAATCAGTTGATTATTTACAAGATTCAATTATGCTTTATCCCAAAGCACTGACAGAGTCTATCTAATACTTTCTTTGAATGGTTCTCCAAAGAGCTGAGATGGAGAGGCTAAGTATGCTACACCTAGGCAAAAGAAGAAAAGCTTGGATTTACTCATTTGCTCTTTGGCTTTTCTTAGCTGCAGTAAGACACAGTATCAAACCACTATAAAGCTTACAACACTTAAACCTTGAGTTGCCTTTTAATATAGTCAGGTAGCATGCTACTGATTTAATACTGCAGACAAGACTTACTTATTACTGTCTGTTACATGCTATGAATGATTTTCAAATCATTTCAAACAAAGCATGTTTTTCATTGAAGTAAGATTGGCTGTTTTAAAACCACCAGTACATAGGAAAAAAAGGAAAGGATTGCCACATGCCAAGCTAATAGAGTGAAAATACTGCGTTGCTTAAAAAAAATAAAAAGAAGAATTTTTAAGTGTATGACTCAGTCATTATTGCAGATTTCAAAAGCTCCCTGGCACTCTCAGTAGATGGTGCTCGGCTCCAACAAGAAGGTGCTCTTGAAAATCAATGGGCATTATGACACTCATAGTATGTTCAATGGCTTGCACTGGTGATGTGCAGGACAGAGAAAATATATTTTGTTAACTTGTAAGTATGGGCAGTATCTATATTTAATTCCTTGAGATGTTTTGCCATTGAACATGGCATGTGAAAAAAACCCTGACAGTTAATTTCAACTTAAACATAGTGGATTAACTTTTCCAACTTCAGTTACTGCTTAACCTGACTGATTTTGACTGAAGCAGATTAAAGAAGGCTCACATAATCCTTTCCACTGATGGAATTGGTGGGTGCTGGGATCTCTGTCCCAGGGTAGCGATTTCTTCAGCTGTAAAGGTTTATGAAGAGAACATCTGTCCATGCCTAAAATGCTGAAATCAATACATCGTGTAACTTCATAGCAGGCTGTACTGCTGTTTGATGACTTAAATGCACATTTTCCTGACTACTGATGGCAGTTCAAGGAGATCACTGAATTTCCAGAAGTATAATTAACTAAACTTCAATTGCACTCACTGAGATCTGAATTTGAAATTGGATATTTTTTTAATAATTGCTTGGAAAATAAACCACATCCATCAATAGCTGTTATATCTACTACTCAGTGCTCTTGCAGAATGTCTGTCATACAAGACATCATCTGCAATATTTTTCTGGGTAATCTTCAGAACACTAAAGAAATATGAGCAAATTGAACCTGGAAATAATTATTAACCTTTTTATTGTTTGATACAGTCTTCAGATTTGGCATTGTTGCTTCGGTGGGAAATTTAGGGTAGAAATACAATTGCTTACACAGATCAGACAGCATTTAATCACCCGCCCTCCCCCCCCCCCCCCCCCCACACACACACACAAACCTCCCCAAGTTCTGAGCCATGCAACATAGTCCACTTTGAAAAAAACTTTATTTATTTATTTATTTATTTATTTATTTATTTATTTTCCCAGAGAGGTGAGATGGAATATGAGATTCCTAAACAGTATAATCAGACTAAATAGCTTTATCAAAGATAGCAATTCAAAGCTTTTAGTGCAAATGCTTACACTTAGAAATTCTCTTTGTAAGATTGTGTTTACTGACTCTGCCACAATAGGTAAAAGAACAAAAGTGTCTTTGATGATTTAGCAGAGAAAAGGGTAGTACTGAAAAAGAGATGAGAAAGAGTAGGATGCAAAACACTGCTGAAAAAATAATTGATACTGTTAAAGGAAGAAAGACTAAACTGAAAAAGAGGGACAAAGAGAGAATAACATTGAAATAATTTTTGTACTGGATGTTCACATTTTGCAATTAGATATGTAAGGGTTTGTGCATCAGTAAAATTTTGTCACATTCATACTACAGATTGACCACATATGCATTTCTCAGATTTCTTCCCTATTTCCCTATTGCTTTCTCCTTGACAGACTTTTTGAAGATCTTAGATATGAAATCTCTAACTGAGACATAGATCAAGTAATTATATTTGTGGCTGAACAGATGAAGGTGGAGGAATGCAAGCCATTTTTAGGTTATCACATCAGGATGTGACAAGAAAAGAACAGCAAAGGGACACCCTAATTTCCTCATCCAGTTCTTCTGGCCAAGTTGGAAGGGTCAAAGAAAAACAGGGTTTGATGTGATGCACAAAGGAACCACAAAGGCTACAGACTTTATACAGTCATATTATCACAATGATTGGCATTCCCTATGTATAACAGTGAGTATAAATGCTGAAAGAAGACTTCAGGTTTTTAAGAGAAAAATGTTGAGAACTAGCCCAAGAAATCAGTCTGCAACTGAGTTTTAGTAGAGATTATATTTAGTTTTTACTGCCACACAGACTCTCTGTCTGCTATATGCAATTCCCTTTGGTCCCCTTAATCCAAACAAAATACCACAAATATACTTGAGAGAGCAGTAGGACTTTAAAGCAACTACTTTAAAAATAGTAAGTACTAAACTTTGGGTGACCTGCATGGAATTTATTCAGTCTTTATTTTATTTTTCTTATCTTTTCTGAATTGTGAAGTCTTTAATTAAGGAATAAAATTTGTTAATAATCTCAAAGTACAAGATTAATTTGCTCTGGGGATAACAGGCATGAAAGGAGAGTTTTTATAATATTCAGCTTTATTTTTTCCAGAGTATGTGAAGTGTGGAGTGGATAAAGTAAAGTAATACAGATGACTTCTAACCCCAAGTGATAAACTAAGGAGAACATGTTGGCTTCCACTTCCACCCTCCAGTCTCCATCTTTTTTTTCTTTTGCTTTAATTTCTGTCCCACCCTCTTTATTCTTCTGTCCTGTTTCTATTCTTACTTATCTCCAATTTAACCTGGCCTATATTTACTTTTCTCTATCCCTGTACATTCTTATTATTCATCTGCAGAGAGCAGCAGGACCTGAGATTTCTGTATCATTATTCCTATTCAGTCTGCTCCCAGCTTCCTTCTTGTTTCCACCAGCTTTCTCTTCATTTTCCCATTCTACATTTGAAATTTCTACCTTTTCTTTGATGGGAGTGGAAAAGTAAAGGAAGATATGGAAACCAGAAGCTGGTGATTGCCACCATGGCTTGGGTCATCAGGCCAACAGCTGGAAGTCAGAACAGATGAAACGCACCAGAATGGGAACACTGTTCCATCTGTGAGAGCTTAAAAATTCTGGGGCCTTCTTCTAAAGTTGCCACAAGCGCAGTTTCAACATACTGACTAAATCTGTCAAGTTGAACTTTTTTTTTGTTTGTTTTTGTTTTTGTTTTTAACCCCTTCCACTCTGCAGGCTACATGGGTGCTGTGTGGGACAACTGGGAAATGGAGTCCTACCCTTCTGTGTTCCCATGCCCACAGCACCACAGTCACAAGTAGTAAAACAGCAAAACTGCGTGTAGGTATGGGGTCTGGTACGTGCTTAGGAGAAGGGAGGGCATGGAATATATCCCATTCAAATGAAACCTTCTGAAGATGCAGGTGCTAGCAATCCAGCAATCCTTTCTGGACTTCTAAAACTGATTTCAGAGGAAGATACAGTTACTAAATACAGCCACATTTTTAGCATACTTGGCAAGTGTTTCAAGGGATGAGGGGGACATCTTTGGTTCCAGTGACTTCCCATAATTAAAACTTCATGTTCCATGGAAGACATGCAATGAATTTATGTCTCCCAGATTACAATACCTCGCTACCACAAAATAAACAATGAATTAAGATTGTTTTTTTCATCTTTTCATTGTGGATAGAGCAGAGAACATGGTCTGGCACCTTCCAAGAGAAAAGAATCACTCCTCTTGCTGAAAGAAAAAAAAAATCTCAAGGAGATCCTAATGTGACTGTAACTAACTGATAAAATTCAGGCAAACTGTGGAAGAAAAACCAGCAATGTTAGATGCAGAGATGTTACATTTCGTAAGATAATCTCCAACACAGTGCTTGCAGCTAATGTTTGTTCACATACTTCAGAGGAATGTTTTCTAATCATCCAAAGAAGTTTACAACGTTATGTTGAGTTGACATCAGTTGAAATCAGGTCACCAAGCAAGAGATCCATAATGAGAAAAGCTGTATAGCATGTGTGTGCCACGCAAGAGGCTACTGCTTACAGTTTGGTTAGTAACAAAATCATGATTTTTAAATTTTTTAGTTTTGCAGTGAAAGATTTTGGTTTCATGGAGTTGTGAAGTCCTGAGCAAAACTAAGACTGAACTCTATGTTTTACAGTTTTTGTCTTCTCATTGTCACGGTGTGTTTTACCTCTAGATTTATTGGTTCCCCTCAGCAGGTAGGGCAGAGTTCCTGCTAAAAGATGAAGAAAATTGAATATATCAACCAAAAGCAGGAAGGGTTTAAGTCCCTAGCAAGGAAGAGGAAGAGTTAGGTTTTGGAATGTGTTTATGAAAGTAGCCATTAATATATTTTCTGAGGTTTATAATTGTGTTTAAAATGCATAATCTCTGAGTACTGTTTTTCAACAACTAATTTGTGAATTTTTAAGTGTGAAAATATACCCAGAGGCACCTGATTGTCTTCAAAAGCCTCATCTTTCACAGGATATCTCTATCTAGTCACTTTTCAAATCACTGTTGCCAATTAAGTCTGGCATATTTCTGTCAGATAGGCAGGGAATGTTATTTCCTACACTACAGAGTGGCCAACTGTGACACAGAGGTTATCACATCATCATTGCAAATCATCATTGTGGCTAAATATATAAATGAAGAATCTTAAATAAGATCTGAGGAGAAACTAAGATCCTACATAATGATTCTCCAGCATTTTTCCAAATTTTCAACAAGCTGTGATGCCGAGCTTTTGTATTCCCCAATCCAGACCTGTGCTGACCGTGTCTCAGGAGATGTTGCTATGGAAAGAAATGCCAAGCTATACAGTCCCCAGATGGTGTGTCTTTTGTGTCTCCATGGGACAGGAAACCTGTCACCTGGCTGTTTTTCCCCGAGTGTCAGGTAGAACCCATATGTCAGCTTCTAAGAGTGAATAAAAACTTTTTAATGCTTAGGCAGTGCGTGCCAGTTGGGAATAAAGTATTAGCAACTAAAGTATTAGCAACAGCATCAGTTCATGTTCCTTGGTTCTCAGAAATTCAAAGATGGTAGGGTTTCCTGGAGATTTATTTATTTATTTGTATCTACCATCTCTCCCACCAGCTGTACTTAAGCAGATCAAGTGAGACCACTGAGGAAGAAACCATCACAGAATTCTTGAATTCCACGAGGCACCACCACACCACTTTCAAGCAGGCAGTGCACTCAGCAGCTAGGACAGAACATGAGCTTCCTGCTAATTCAATACTTCAAAGAAAAATATACCTTCAGAAAGCAAGGCTAATAAAATTACAAAGTTGTTGTGACAGCTTTGCTAAAGTTTTAGCACAGTCTATTTTTCTACTCAGCTGATTCTTCCTACTTCAGCTGGTAGCAAGGATCTAATGCAACTCTAACCTTGAGACAGAAAGATACTGACCAGACAGTGAAAAGCTATCAGCCTCAGCAAACCTGCAGATAGTATGGTTCACCGAATACCTAAATTGCATTCATGCAGCTCTTGGCATAAGAAATATGCTGGGTAAGTTCAGGGACAGGTTAGCTTGCCATAGATTTATAAATTTTATATATTTGTATAGATATATATTTGCCCTAAATCATTTCTATAAAAGTCTGCTTTTATGTTCTAAAGCAGTTCTGAAGTAAACTAGATTATCAGTGAAAGCTGTCAGACAGATAATAGAATTCTTTCTTTTCCTATTTCTGTTTTTAACAGAATGGGAGGCAATAAATTCCCTCATTTGGTGTTTCTAAATGCTGGTGAGGACAAGTCCTCTCCCAGAGTTTAAATTCCACGAGTCCATTCAGTCTCTAGCCTGCTGACCGCTGCTACCAACAAAGATTTCTTTAATGAGTGCCAATAGTGATGGTTCTGCAATGCTGAAGGACCAAAGGGCGCAAAACTTGCTCTGAGAAAAATGTTCAGTCTCAATCAGGAAGAGTGTGAAGCAAAAAAGAAAGGAAAAAACAACAAACCAAGCCTCAACAAGTATTCTAGTATTGAGGGACTTTTCAGCCCAGTAAAGTCTGAAAGTATTTTAAACCTCATTAGAAAAATAAAGTTTGCCTATTTCTCCTGTTTCATACACTGTGCAGGCAATGAACATATATGCTGTCACATTCATATATTATGGGCTCTTTTTTTTTCCCAAACCTTCGTACCTTGGACTTGAACTTTAAACTTATGACAGTGTTATGTTCATTAGAATAAGAATCACTTGCTATTTCCATTGCAAAGCTCCCCCCAAGAGGTTATCTTAGCTGTTTTATAAATCATATCAGGAGGAAAGCTGGCATAAAGGTTGACAGCTCACTCTAGATAATCATTTCCTCTTCTCTTAAGTGACTTTAAGGAGAAAGGAACGTGTAACTTGCCAGTTCAGTTTTAGTGGTCAAGCAGCCACATCTAACCACCACCACCATCCTGACTAAATTAGCTTTTAAGCATTTTACTGCAGTACAGGAAAATCACAGTCCTGCTCATAAGGAGAAAGACTCAAACATTCATCAGCCATCAAGCTCTGTTTTCCCTGTCCTCCCATTGCAGAGCTCATTACACAGAGCTGCATGAACTGGAGTCCTTTGACACAGGCAGCACTTGAATGGAAGCTGAGGTTCAGATTACTGTTGATTTATCGGCTTCCTTAAGAGTGAGGCTGATTAGGCTAATGGCTTCTATGGGATATGATTTCAGTGTACAAGTCCTGTATTATGAAGGAAGGAAAATGAAGCAAATAAGTTCTTGTAGGAAAGGGAACCTACAACTCAGGGCAAAAGCCTATTAATTGAAACCTAAAGAGAGGAAACAGGCAACAAAAGAATGTTGGTTTTAGGAGAAAACAGTCTTTTTCTAAACACATTACATAAAAATTAAATTCTGGAAAGAGAGACTTAAACAAATAAAATCTGTCCCTTTAAAACTGCACTTCACCACCAAGACCTGAATCCTTTTTTTTTTTTTATTTTATTTTTTTTTTTAGAAATCAATAGGGATCTCTCCCCATTTCTATTGGACTTTGGAGCCAGTGTTGCTGGAAGAGAAAGGCTCACTATGGCATCACTACAGTAGGCAAACTGGGAGGTCACTGACATGTGGGGATGTAAAGACGTCCTTGGAAGTTGGTAGTGAAAGCAGCAAATACTAAGGAAGAAAAAGAATCTGGCAATACTATTTAAAGTGTAAGCATGACTCATCTCCTAATCACTGCATCTATCCCTGAAACTGTTGTTTCTTATTTGAGTAAGGATAATAAGGCAGTCCTTTATAAAATGGATAATCCTAAAAGTGTGTATCAGTAACTAAGATATAGGGAGCTTATTTTCTCGCTCTCTGGTAATACAGAATCAGAAGACAAATTCAATTCAGTGCCACTGGGAAGAATAAAATCTAATTCTGATAAAAACAATACCTTTTTACACAGCATATAATTAGACTTTGAAATTAATTTATCTTGGAAGCCAAGAACTTGACAAGGTATAAAAAGGAACTAGATATTTGTACAGACGGTGAAAATATGGAGAATTATCATTTATGAGGAAAAACTGTTTGGAAAAACTATAAAATCTTCTATTTCATCTATTCAACAACTATGAAACGACCAGTCCAAACTGATCAAGACAACAACTAATTCAATTTCATTAGTTACCAATACAAAGTTACTTGTACTTGTGTGGAAATAAAGGAACTTCTGAAAGTGCATTGGAATTTGAATCTTATGCAAGAGCTTGAATGGAATACAGCCAATTAAAGAGATAATGCATGAAGCAATACTGCTTGGAGAGATCACTAATTCTCAGTGTTATTGTAACTTTATTAAGCTGATTTTACAACACCTCCAAGAAACAGGAGTCGTTAAAGAGCTTGGCAGCCTACTTACATTGATATAAGAGATTACTATTATCACTGAGTTATTTACACATATAGCTCTTGAAAAAACAATGGACTACACAAGAAACTACTCTGTAAAGTGGATCATGGTTGAAGGCATGTTTGAACATAGGTGGGAGGACATTTAACAGCTTCCACTCTCAGCTCCCTGCTACATTGCACTGGGGCTTTAGTTTCCAGAGCTTTCAGGTTTCCATCCTTAAGCCCACATGAAGATGTTTCAGAATGGTGCAAAACCACTGAAAAATGTTTACCTGTTTTTGTTATTTTATTTTCCACTATCGATAGCACAAGAAGTTTCTATTACTAGTAGTAGAGCTAGATGTGACTTGCTGTTAAATAGGTTTTATTCCTAGCTTTTACCTGCCATTGGCTGAAATGCTGAGAAACAAGACTAGGACTCAAATACAAAATTGGTACTGTGTTTGTTCCAAAAGAAACAAGGAAGTAAAGAAATCCTGAACCAAAGCTGATGTATTTTGCCTTCCACTTGTTTTCAGGGTTGTAATGTATTGCACTAAGTGGTAAACAATATGCTAAGGTCACTTCAGGCTCCTTGAAGACAAATTCTTGAAAACTGGTAGTTATTAGAAATAAGCCCATAATTTGAGACAAGAAAGATCATATCTAATTTCTAGGAAAACAATCTTACAAAGGTATGATGTTACAACTAGCTTTGAGTTTAATGTACCTCTCAGTCTTCTGTGAGAATCTGGTGGAGCACACATGCAGCTGTCCTGAAACCTGTCCCAGTGCTACTGCAGTTAAGTTTGAACTGTGTGTTTAACATGCAGCTCTTGAAAGTTACTGTATCAGGAGCTCCTGTCAATACTATCTTAGACTCCCAGAGATGAATTTGCCTTGTGATTGGTGTATAGTCCCAGAAAACAGTGCACTATTGCTGGGTGCTGAGGTCAGTGCTGAGATTAGGACACCAAACAATGGTCACTTGGTCCCTTTGTTCCCAGGCACACAAGTGATGTACAGCGTCTTTCAAGAAGACAGCATCATTCTCTTCAAGCTGGGAAATCAGCTTCTCTCTATAATGCTGCCTATTTTCAGCTTTGGTCAGAGATGTGAAAAGGCCAAGCTGGTATGCATTTTGCTGGTCATTCCTGAGGACATGGCTTCATTACACCTTGTATGCTCTCTGAGAGAGAGGAAGAGCATTCAAGTGTATTAGTAATTGACTGGGACATTAAATGCCTGGGAAACATCTGTACATGTGGAAGTCTGCTTCAGTGTGAATTCAATATCAAGGCATCTAGAGGACTATTCCTATTTTGTGCATGTTTGGACACCGGAGATGATCTTATTCTTTTAAGGATGTAGTTTATGCAAAATTCATTACAAAGTCTGATACTCCAGCTAACCTCCGTTTTTTGAAAGCACTGCAGCATGGTGTGGGATGAAAATGTTGCCTGTTTCACTCCAAACTAACCTTAAGTCCCTAACAAATTTTACAGTCTTTCTGCATTTTTTTGTTATAGATGCCAAACCATTAGTATACCTTCTTGCTTGTACTAACCTAAAATTAATACATGAATTGTTCATTATTGTGACTGTATTTCATTGTTTCTTGAATGTGGACAGTTCAAGACAATTTCTAACCTGCACATGCTTGCTGCCTGGGGGCTATGAGTCATGTTTGTTTTAAAAGAGGCAGCACTCATAGACTGTCAGTCACCTGGGTTATTAGAAACAGAGCACTTTAAGAATTACTCTGCCACCTCCTCACCTCTAAATATAGCTAGTGTGTGTGGGTCTAAGTGATTAAGCAAGTCTGAGAAAAGGTCTCATTCCAAATAATCAATTAAAAATCCATCATTTTAAGAACTATGTGGGCCTCAGGCCAAATGCATCTTGAATGTAACACCTTTGACTGTTTAACGTGGAAATTAATTATTTGTATTACAACTCCAGGTCCTAACTCAAAATGAGATTTCTTTTTACTAGCAAGTAATGAGACCTGTTCCAAAGAGCTAACTATTTAAGTAGGCATGATGGACAAAGAGCAGCGAAAGAAAACCACTGTTATGCCCTGCTTCACAGATGGAAAATGGACAGGGAGATTCATTGACTTGCTGAGGGTCACACAGGGAAAAAAGTAATTCATAAATCCTAGGTTTTAAGCTATAAGATTTCCTCTCATTCTTTAATCAATAATAAAACATCACAGATGTCTAAGTATCTAATATCTACAGAATTGCTCTAAGGTCTGCAGGCTTGGTACAGTTAATTTCATTAAGAGCAATGGGATGTGAGGACACTCTGTACTGACCACAAAAGTAGGCCTTGAAGTATTTGCAGCATTTTAATACTCTTTTAATAGAGAATGAAAAAAAATCAAGGACAGTCAAATTAAAATAAAAAGTAGAGGAAACAATTGCCAAACCTTTGACCCAAGCTAAAGTCAAAGTAACTGATTCAGGAAGTAAATAGAGTTTTAAAATAATAAATAGTAATAGTTCAGGTCTAGAAAAGGCAGACCCTATTAGTGAAAATATTACTAATTAATTTTTCTTATTTAAAATTTAGAGCTGTGGGTCAGTCCCCTATTATCATAAAGGACTACCGAGAGAAATTTTCATAGAGTCACTTGCCTGAAGGATTTGGATTTCAGGAAAACACCAGAGGCATCAAAGAACTTGCAACATAATCACAACAGTCAACAACACCTAATTGTTTAAGTCTATACCTTCAGGTTGTAAGAAATAAGTTAAGCACTGTGGGAAAAGTTTATCTGTACCACATCCCGTAAGCCCAACAGAGAGAACTTCTATTGACACATGAACTCCTTATATCCAAAGCTATCAAAAGTCTATTTCAGATATTCCACAAATGTAACATGAATCATCCCTATGTTGTGCAGTACTTAATGCATTCTCAGCATGCATGGAGTATAACCTCTGAATTTTCTCAGCCCCTTCTCCTAATGCTTGTTGAACTGAAATTTTGCTACCACTCCAACTCTAGCCTGAATCTTGCAGAGCTACTGCCATACCTAAATTCGTGCACAGTACATGCACTATTGTCATTACTACAGTCACATAGCTAACTCATATATCCAATGTGGTTGCTGTGACAGGTTTGAATTTCATTTTGTTTTTAAAGCAACTAGTTTAACTGGAATGTTTAGCTACTGTTCCAGTTAAAATATTAAATAATAGTACTTATGTTAATTTTAATAGCATTTATAGCACTGATGTTGCAGAAAAAAATGGATAAATTAAACCAGGTTTTGATACAACCTATCCTAACCCTCCATCCTTGTCTGCAAATAAACCAAACTGATTTAACCACCATTCTGCTGTAAGATGCTGTTGGATGCTACAGTTTAATGCTATTTTCCTTACTTCCTGCGCTGTGTAATGAACTTGATTCTGTAAGGAAAATACGCAGGGAGCTGATCAGTTAAAACTATTGCACAAAAATACGGGAATAAAAAAATAAATCTGCTGCCTTCTAAGATTCATTTAGGTTCATGGCTGGCATGGACTTAATTGCTGAAAACTTTGTCCTATTAGTGTTTATTCTGATAAGATATCTCTAAATACTGTGGGTTAAAGTTCATAGGAAATGTATGCCATCAGTATCACCACCTGCAGTTGTGAGATACAGACTCAGATAGGCCCAACTAATTCACATCACTATATGAATTTTCTCATCACAGGAAATATTTGAGTTTAAAATAGGTGTCACTGCTTGTGACTGGGTTTATTCAAAAGATAACAAATAATTAAGTACTTGAGATCCACTTACATATCACTCATACTGTGACAGAGTATTTAGCTTACAGTTAGTTACCTGCCACACAACCTGCTCCCTTACTTCTGTGCATTTGGTAAGGCTTCTTATTTCTGCACGAATGGTAGTCAGAGGACTTGACTTTAAGTGAGTATCAGCCCATTAAACAATAATTATACTTTATGTGTTTCTGAACTTATAGTAAAAGGTCACAGAGCTTTCTAGATGACTTGTTTATTCAATAAAATTTAGAAAGTAAAGTAAACTTGCACTGATGCTCATGATTGAATGGAATGTCCACAGAATTTAACACATTCAGTGGAAGACCAGCAGCAGAAAGATCGCATTGAAGGAAATCAAACAAACTGTAATGTGCCCTTGACCTTCTTTATGTAGCATTAATATCAATCTATCTGCCTTGTCACAGGAGGTGTAGAAGGAATACTAAGTCCCTGAACTTGCTTCAAAAGTATAGTGGGTACAGCTTCGGAGAGTCTTTTTAAAGCTTATAAATCAAATGGTGCACCTGAAAATACAGAATTAAATGACTGAAGTAACTTCATAAAAGATGTAAAGAAATCATGGACTATGAGTAATGGTGAACATACACATAATTTAAATATATGGGACCTAGAATATGCCCTTGTGTTGTAAGGCTATAAGAAAGGTAAAGGAGTTCATTTACACTGTTGGATGTATGTTTGCCTTGACTACTGTAGACTGGGAAGGCAGTGCAGAGACTGAGTGCATCACGTAGTGTGGTGCTAATAGTTGAGAAAAATGTTAGCAGAATGGGAAAAAAAACTGCATCCCTGAACAAGGGATAGTCACTTAACTCTGCTACATGTCTAAGAAGTTAAGGGGCAAATCCTGCAGTCTTCTGTAGAAAGAGCAATTGGTGTCAGCACTGGGGAGGACAGAACTTGGCTTCTGCCCTTGAGTAAGCTTAACAACTTCAAAATCTTGCCCTTTGATAGGATGGATTAAGTGTTCTAAGAAAGGCTTGCAATAACCACCCCGTGAAAACTAAGGTGTAGCATTTAGCAACAGGCTTCAACACAGGTACTGATGTGAGACAATTGTTGGTTTCTGGGTCACCAAGGTACAGAGGATGTGGAGCTAGGACCTTGTAAAATTCATGGACTTGAACTTTCCATTGACTTCAGATAGGAAGCTTTATGGAAAAGGATATTTAACATTTACTGAACACAAGGTCTGAAGCAGTTGGTCTTTTCATTGACTTTGGTAGATTTCATATCACAATCTGAAAGATCAAAAAGCTACTGCACCAAGTATAAAGCCCACAGGTTAGAAGTGGAGCATGAAATCTTCATCCCTGCTATCAAAATGTCACGATGCCTAGTGACCAAAAGCCATCATCTGACAATTAATTGCTCAATTGCCTTTTGAAACAAGCACAGGATCTTAGTTCACTTCCCAGCAAATGACAGAATGTGACTGTCGCACCAGTATTTTTGTCAGATGTCACAGTAGGAACCAAGCACTGAATTGTCATCACTGACTAGTTCATCTCTCACCTCTTCTTGTAGTTCACTCAGATTATTGTTGAGGTGGATATAACAAGTCTTTCTATTCCTGTCCTTGGAACAAGGAGGTGGGAGCAACACACAAAGTATTATCTGCCCTTTCAGAAATATTGTCACTTATCTGCCCCACCTCAGATTCAGTTATCTGAGTAAGCAGGTAATTCCCTACTCAGTACAAAGCGTTACAAATTGAATTTGGCAGATGTGAACTGTATTATGATTCTTGAAACATTCTTTTTTTTCTTGTTTGGATCTCATAAACCACTGCCTAAGAAGTATCAGTGTGACTGTATGTACAGTACTGCATACTGTGCACAACTGAGCAAGATAATTATCCTTCATGGTCTCTTGCTGAGTCTGAATATAAAATGATATAGAAACATAAAGTGCCTAAAAAGGGTTAAAGTACACTTTGAAAGACTTCTATTGGAAAAGATTCATTTGGTAGATGATTACTCTGAGCTCAAATGGGCTATAAAGTTTCAGGAAGAAAATATATAAAAGAAGAAAATATTACTATTATCAAATAGGTTTTTTACAATTGTCAGTAAGCTGATCTCACAAAACAGAAACAAATGAGTTTTTTGACAAGGTAGTAAATGGATTTGAACACATATGCCTATTCATTTTTTGTTACTAAAAGTGCCATTTGCAAACATACTTTCACAAACAGTGATAGTGTGAGCACACATGCAGGAACTTGGTGGGGCAGTGAACAGAAAATTAAATGCATCATGAGATAAAGAATCCTTTTAAAAGAAGCAGTGAAGATAAAATGAAAACTCACCAAAGCAAAGGAATCAGTCCTGGAATCAAGATACATTAGCACCCAGGACACTTTTGGACTGTAGTGCCCAAATATGTATCCATCCAAACATAGTTTTTCCCTGTCTTAATATGCATCCCATTCTGCCTCTGTCTAATCCAGGATTTTGGAAAGCAAATTACATTTAAAGAACACATCCAGTAGCATCAACAGCACAACTCTCCACAAGTCATTTCTCTTTCTATATTTTACAATATATAGATCCTCCTTCAGTAGCTTCTTGTAGCATCTTTACTTCACTAGATCTATAAGTCTATTTCATGATCTGCATACTCCAAGTAAGTTTTCCAGGATAGTATCATAGTATCATAGTATCATAGTATCGTGCGAGTTGGAAGGGACCTTAGAGATCATCGAGTCCAACTCCCGGGATTCGAGCCCTCTGTGTAGCAGAGCGGCACTTCTACCCCCTGCTCCACAGGGGGAATTCGAACCCGGGCCCCCTGGTGTTGCAGACGGGAATTCTACCGCTGCGCCACCGGGGCACACAGATAGTATGACATGGTCTAGGAAGAAGACGTATGCTGAACATCTGTGCTTTGTTCTGTTCCTACGACACAGTCAATCACATTTTCCCTACTATTTCTTCAACATGTAACTCATCAAAATCAGCTTCACAACATTATAGTGTGAAGACTGTTTATGTCATGATTACAAACCATTAATCAGATATTGCCTCCTGTAGATAAGCATCTATATGGAAATTAGGTTAGGGTAAAGAACAGAAGGAACTCAGTCCCAAATACTCTTGCGGGGAAACCAGTCTTCTGTGGAAAGGGGCAAAAACCTCCTGCCCTAAGTGTTGTAATCTGGTTACTTTTATTATGATTGTTTTTGTTTTTGTTTTTTTGTTTTGTTTTGTTTTGTTTTGTTTTTGTTTTTTTTTTTCCTAAGAATGCTTTCCAATTCTCACTTACTGTACAGCTTCTGGTCATTTTATACATATACTTCTATGTACTTTTATGAGTAACTACAGCTATTCTCAAGGCCCTTTTTCATTCCCCTCAACTTCAATATACTCAGTATGTAGTAAAATGTCTTAGCTAATAGGAAACTGACTCACTACTGATGAAAAGCAAACAAACAGAAAAAGCAAGGTTATTACGCTACAATCCTTCCTGAGTAAGAAGAGATATTTCTCATGCCTCAGGAAAACAGTGGGAAGAAAACTGGCTCACCTCCATGACGTTACTGACCCCAGCTCTACACCATCTTAGAATGTGATGGTTTTTCTCCTGCTCTGAATCCAATACTCTTGGTCAGAGTGCAGGAGGCGGGATGTGGAAAGGGGTGAATGCAAGGTGTTTCCCTGCTGCATGGTAACAAGGCTGCGCTCCTCCTGCTGACCTCCACCCCAGATGAAGTCAATGAAATACCTTTTTTTCTGCAAAGGGCATAAGGGAGTAGTTCAAAGCTCCTGTGCGCAGTGTACAGATATAAGAAAACCTTGCCCTAAATGTAAAAATAAAGATTACAGATGGGAAAAACCTACAACCCAACAAAAACTGGCACAGTAACTAGAGCTATGTTACTGAGGATGTTATTTCTTATCCATTGTCTAATAGAGTATATATTTGGACACAGGCTGGCAATTTCATTCACTTCTCTTTCCTATTCCACAAGTGTCATTGAAAGCAAGCAGCAAAGTCACTCTCTTCATGAATTTCTCAAGCTGAAATGCCCTCCTGAGGATTGTCATCCTCCTGCAATGTGATCTAGTCTGGAATTAAAGAGAACTCTATGAATCAAAGCTGCAAGACTTGATACTGAGGTATATAATGAACGCAAGAGCATGTAAGGCCCAGTGCTGCTCCCACAAAAATGAGTAGCAAGGGTCTGATTCTGGTTTTGCTTATCTGGCTATAAATCAAGAGCAACTTCACCAAAGCACACATCAGTGAAAAGTGAACAAGCAGTCTTTTAGAACCAAGCCATTAAATTCCCAGCCAACCACATATGGTATATAGTACAAAATACTTTCCTAGCTTGACTTTGCTTGCAGAGTCATCTTGTGAGAATACACTAAGGAAATGCTCAAACTATGTCTTAAGAGGAAACTGGTTATGATGCAGTGGAGTAGAGCATTAGTAGATCCTCCTGAGCTTCCACTAAGCGCCCATCTGCAGGAAAGAAAAAAACAAAAAACCAAACAGGGATACTTCTCAGAGATCAAGCTAAGCAAGAGTACTTATTTACTTTAGTGACTGAAGGAACAGTCACCTGGGGCTGTTTAATCTGGGGAAAAGGAGGCTGAGGGGAGACCTTATTGCTTCCTTCCAATACTTGAAAGATGCTTACAGCGAGAACAGGTTTGGACTCTTCTCACTGGTGACAGGTGACAAGATGAGTGGAAATGTCCTCAGTTGTGCCAGGGTAAGTTTAGTTTGGATATCAGGAAAAACTTCTTTACAGAAAGGGCTGTTAAGCACTGGAATAGGCTCCCCAGGGTTGAGTCGACATCCCTGGATGTGTTTAAAAACTGTTTGGACATGGTGCTCAGGGAAGTGATTTAGTGGAGGGTTGTTAGAGCTATGGTAGTTTGGTTAGGTTGTGGTTGGACTTGATGATCTTTGGGGTCTTATCCAACCTGAGCCATTCTATGATTCTACGATTCTGTCTCTTCGTTGTACTGCCAAATCCTTTCTGAGTCCAGAAATGAAGGCAGGATTTGATGACCAGGTAGCTACAATGAAAGTTATTAATAGACTCCATAAAATTTTATGTGTGTTTGAGTGCTATTTATTTGAGCTAAGTAGACAGTGCAGCTGAGTATCCCTGTGTGTGGTGAAACTTAGGACAACACAAAGTATCAAGTTAAGCAACAACTGTATTAAAGAGACGAAAAGATTTTCATGAGGACTAGTTAGAACTGCAGTGGCAGTTGCAATAGAGTACAACAGAATGTAACTGGCTATCATGACTTGGGGGAAAGAAGGAGAAATAGTATTTTTGCTATGACATAGTACTCACCAGAATGGCAAGGCTGAAACTGTCCATTTTTACCAGTGAGGAACACTTGATTTTGTGATGTTCTTTGTAAATGGGATTACACCAAAGAACATCATCACTACTAGAGTAATTGCATCCCGTCTTATCACCTCTTCATCTTTTTAATGAGAATTGGCTGGCAAAGCACCATGCTCTGGGTCAATGCTTTGCCCAAAGAAGATTTCTGTTTGTGCAGTGACTGCGTATGAATTTGTAGCCTGTTATTTCTGGGCGTTACATGACCCACTAAATGAAAAATGGCCCTTTTCCAAATTAACTTTTGAATCACTTGCAAAATTCCTTTTTTGAAAAAGTTAAAAGATGGAGCAGGACACATACTCTTGTCTTGATGTTGTGGTTTGTTTGTTTTTATTTCCCATCCCAGGGCTTTAGGGAGTGTATCTCTGTTAAGTGTTTCTGCAGCTGTTCAAAAGCAATCTTACTGCACAATACAGTATCTGAATAATTGTCCCAGGTGACTATTAAAGTCTAAGGCTACACCATAAAATCATGAGGAGTAATCTTGTACTGCAGCAGAAAATAACCAACAGCCAGCCCCGCAGTGTTATTCCTTTTAGCAGAGAACTACTGCAACCAAGTAAAGATTCAGGAAGACAAAGCATATGGAAGGCTCTAGATCTTAAATTGCCCATTTTCTTGCCAACTAAGCAAAACTTGCTGATGGTTGTTAAATATTGAATTGTCCCCAGTCAACTGAAGTCCATGGACTTACATCAAGGATGACTTTAACCCGTTATAGGTTTATATACTGCAGCTGAGGAACTCCTTTAAAACCTAATGTATGGTAATACAGTTTAATTATGGTTGGTTGGCCTGCTGGGGATAAAATGTACTGGTTACAAGTCATTTTGCTGATTCTAAACTTGGCTCAGTACAAAGAGCTGGGGGAAGGGATATACCCATTAAAAATAACTTTGCTACCTGGGAAGTCTCTGCATACTGCAAAGATACGGCTGGAGTAGGCCCTATAATTGCTGATAATTGGTTTTTTAAAACAATGTTTGACTCACATCGGCTACACCTCTTAACCCTTAAATAAGAACAACTTGCACACAGATTTAACTCCCAGATGAGCACACTTTGAGCAGTCACTTCTCACTGAACAGCATACACGAACTTTGCATTCATTACACAACTTCTTCCAAGCTGAGGGCTGGGGACAGCCAAATTGCTCAAGGCATGAATCTCCAGGCTTATTTTCTTGCACCATGACAACAGTTACTGAGAAGTAGGGTTGCCTGTTTCCTTTTGCCACTTCCCTGATCTGTCACTTGGGCAGAATCCCAAAGTCCTACCGTGAGGTAAGAAGACATAAAGCACTCATAAAGCCATTTAGCCTATTCACACTTCATATCTGTGATATGAACGTAGTTAAGAGTAGCAGACCCCAGGAGTTCGTACCATTACAGAACTTTTTAGCACCCTTTTGGAAAAATGACCTTGCTTCAACCAACGGGGCCTAGAACTTCTACTATTTTACATAAGTACCTACATCGACATGAATATAAAAACCTCAAATAAGATCTGAGAAGCTTTCAAAGTTACCTTTATAACTTTACCTGTTCAGCTATAGAAAATACAGGGCAGTAAGCCCTTTCCAAGCAACCATTCGAGGACTAATGACATGATGGAATCTGAAGCTAGCTAGCTTGTTTCTTTCACATTGCAAAGTACCTTTTAAGTAAGACTGGTTCTCAATCAGGCACTGCTGATGTTTTTGATTCCAAGCCTCACCATTCTGAATTTCAGAAATGGGACAGCAGGACACTCATTCCTGATTTTAAGATCATCACAGCTGAATTCACAATTAAATGATTTGCCTGTGCAGCACTGGTTATGGTATTATGTCTGAAAGCCAGTACTAGTGCTTCAGGCAATGAGGAAGATAGTTTCGAAACAAGATAGCAACAGTGCAGTTGATATGAAGAGACTTGCACATTTAGGCTTTATGTACAGACAAAAGAATTTCAAGCTTGCAGCTGTGCCAATCACAAATACTTGAAAATTCATGTAATTCTACCCAAGCATGTCCGAGTAACCCGGATTTTCCAACTTCCAGCCTGCTGTGTAGCAGTCACTGACATTTGAAGTAATTAAATACACTTAGCAAAGTTCCAGCTTGGCATGATTACATTCTATCACTCTAAAATGCATTATGTAATTTAAATTTCAGATTCTTGAGGTTTCTCTGTTTCCTACCTCCAAAGTCTGTCACAGAAGTACAAAACAACTAACATTACTTTTTCTTCCTCCTTCTCCTCAACATTAGCTCCAGTTCAGCAATGTAGTATTGAAGTAATTAACTAGTGTGTGAGAGTGTGTTTTGAGATGGGATTCATCACAGATTCCCTGTTACACCATTAACAGCAGCACTACATCCCTATCTGTGGCTAAATAGCAGACTAGAAACAGCTCTGATAAAAGGCTGCAGCCCACATAGGAGTGAAGACACTGTAAGCAAGGCTAGGAATTGTTTTTTAATTTTTATGGTAGTTTTGCAAGGAAGTACCAATGGAACAGACCTAGGAATTCTGTCACACAAAGAATGTGGCAAATTGAGTAGCTTTATATGTACTTTTTGAATTTGTATCTGCGCAAAGCTGAAACATGCATGGACTAGGGAAAAAAAAAGACCGTAGTTCTAAGGAGTTGACAAATTCTTAATGTTTTTTTTTGGGAGAATGAATATAAATCTCTCCCTAGATCCTTCCTGGAAGGCTTCTATTGGTCATTGGTGGCTTTTTCGAAAATAAAAGCAGTTAGTAAAGACTAGCTGAATTGATGATATGCCCAGGAAGAACTTACATATACAACTAAGAAAAGGAGGGAATCCAAACCAAGTCCTAGTGTTGTTCTGCATTCCTGGGGATACTTACATTAGTTGTGGTATAATTTCCAGTATCTGCAAAAGTTTTGCTTGCTTACTTCTGGGAATCTCTTGTCTGCAGAAATACCTTGGCATTTTCAGTTTATATAATTTTTATCAGTGTTTCATAGTAGCTCACTTAAACTGACTGCAAGCTTTCATCGTGCCTTTGGAGTGGCCTTCAGGATTTGTAACTTCTTTGTGCTGTTACAGCAGAGTAGTAGTACTATAACAAAGAAAACCTATCTTAACTGGACACTTGTAGTAATGATTATAACCTCAATGTCTTAAAATTAATTTTACCCTCTGCACTTTGTCTCCTCTCTGGACCTTGTTCAGTCTATGAAGTGACACTAGATAAGTCTTTCAGCTCTTGCAAATATTTTTCACATTTTGTTCTTCAGGCTGCATTTAATGCTTAACAAAAAACTCTTTGCTTGTGATCAGTTTAAAAGTAACTCACCACACATCTGCAACATCAGTTTTATTGGCACATCTGAGTATTATAATGATAGTGAATCCTTCATGACCTTTACTGATACGAAATATCTTGCTTTCCTAACAACAAATTGACAAATCAAATAGCCTTACAAAAGCTGAGGTTACAGCTCTTTCCACCTCAGTACAACATGGGTCTTTAAATACCTCACCACGTATGTGCTACTGTCAGCCACAAAGTTGGCTCTGTGCTGCAGATACATCCTCAGAAGTGGAACCTTTGCTGCTGTATGCACATGTAGCAAAGCAGGAATCAAAGCAAACTGTGTTCCATGATGTGTTTAATAAATAAATCCACTGAAATGACTTACCTCTATGCTTGCCCAAACTTGTCTGACTTCTTCCTCAACTTAGGCATCAAGCTAAGCAGGGCATCAGACTACAAATACTTTTCATGTGCTTGAGTATTTCTTTTATGTCCACATCCTGACTCTTGATCCTTGTCTTACATGTTCATTGTAACAACTGTGCTGCGTGATGGAAGACAGTAAGCAACTTCAGAAGATAACCTTTCTCATTGTCTCTTTAACTGGCTATCAAATGGGCTTTGTGGAATTTCTGAGTAAGGTATAACTGAATAGGCAAACAGTAGATGTGACCATTCCTGTGCTTTATAGAGACTGTCTCCTTTCGCCTTCCTGCTTTGTGGCCACCCACTACTGCAACTGGTCGAATATGTGTTTCTTTTTCCATCTCATAAGTGAGCGACTGGAATTCTTTAAACAATCTGACTTCTACTGCTGAGAACTGTTGCTCTTCACAAAGTCTGATGAATAAGAACCCACTAGATGGGCTCTTGGTTTTGAACACTTGTTCAAAAATCAAACATAAGAACTGACAATGTGTACACCAAATACCCATTAAAAAAGTGAAAAGATTCTCTTTGATTATTGTGATAGGTATATAGAGGTACTGGTAAAAAGCCCATCTTACAAACTGATGAGAATGTGGTCAGGCTGGTTTTGTATAAACACAGAACATTTCCTGCCTCAGGGAGCTCACAATGTGAAGAATGCTGCTCTGTGCTACAGCCCTTACACTGGTAAAGACATTCTTAATGAAGCAAGAGACATGCATTTTGGTGAAACTATTTGAGATTTGTTATACTGCCTCAGTCTCTGTGCATTCATTGTTTGGTTTCTGAGTACAGATCATCCTAACTGAATGTACTAGAAGAAACACCTGGGATGTACATATCTGCTCTAGAGTCCTAGCTCCAACCAAAAGGCAGCATATGCCAGAGGAGCCTTCACTGAGCTATAACCATAGAAAACATTCCTAACTTAAAAAAGATTAATATTTTTAAAGCAGTTCCCCAGGACTGCTTCAAAAGTAAAACCTCCCATGTTATTATGCTGGCCCACAATGTCAGAGACAGATGCTGGTGGTATAGCAGTAGAGGCTGAGCCTTCCCACCGATATTCCATTGCATCTTGTTGCAGAGTGACAAATGGCAGCAGAGGGGCAGTCTTCCAAAATGGCATCATGGTAGTGCATATGAAGAAAAGTTGTGCCATTTAATTCCTCCAGGTGAGATAATGGCACCCACTGACATTCATCACTGTTTGCTGTCTTAAGTAGAACAAACAGCGTAGGTGAGCAGAGTGAAGTGGAGGATGGCACATTTCAGCAGTGGTAACAGCAACAGTGTGTCACCTTCTCTGGTGCAGGTTTTCTTGAAAGTGGCACATAAACTCTTGTTCATTCCTAGTGAAAATACATAGCTGATGGTGGTGACTATGTTGAAAAATAGTGTTTTGTAGCTGAGAATTTGTGCTATCAAATAGTGTCATTGAGCTGTTTGTATCTGTTGTAATTTCCATAGAAATAAACAGAAGGCATTACTTTTGGAGCGGCATATATAGCAGTTTGACGTCTTCTGAAGCAGATGCATGTGAATCACAGTAAAATTACAGAGATGACAATAGTGAAAGTGCTTTCTAATCAGAGGAGGTAGGTTTTTGTGGACAAAAACTGACTGGTCCATAATACTAAGCATTTATGTAACACTTTGGAATTAAACAGGTTTAGAGTTAAAATATGTACTATATCTCACTGTTCATGATTTGTTTTACCCTGTAAACTATTAGTTCTTATAAAGCATGAGGCATTACCTCCCAATTTTGCAGAACAGCTACACAACTAATTTATGTTAGCAAGGTGCAAGAGGGTGAGCAGAAGCTTCAGGTGGGGTGAAAAAGTATTGTTGGTACATTCTTTACCAGTCCAATCACGATGAGTAAATGGAGCCACAGAAGGAGACAGGATGGAACAGGGTTGATCAATACATGCTTCTCCTTTGCCTTTCCTGCAGTCAAAAGAGAATGATTATATTTATCTGACCTTACTGGGAAGTATCAATTCCTTCTTGGAGGTTAAATGAAAAACTCGTATTCCTACTTTTATGCTGACCCAAAATTTGTGTCCTGATTCTACTGTCTCTGGCTATATGGATAGTTCTTCAAGTCAATGAGAAAACTGTCATGAAAAAGTGTTTCTCACATGAATGAAGCTTGCAAGATCAAGCCCTTCATGATTGGTATAACCCTGGGCACTGGGCTGATACAGCATCACTGATTTAGAAGAGCAATCCTATTAGCATCAAAGGGAAAATTCACAAGTAAGGACTGTGAGAATGGGTCCCTCAGGAGCAACTGTAGCCATAGTTATGTATCTAACCTCACTTAGATCACAGCAGTTTTCAAATGTTGTACAGGCACTTTATGCTGCTACTGAACTTTTAAGAGAAAGTATGCCTTGAGTACAAGTTCACTTCTGTTTTACTGACTATAGCCCCAGTTTTTGCACTCTATTTAGACTCTTCTTCCCCCCACTCTTAAGCAGTCAGTTTGCAAGAAGTACTGGCTTCTATTCTTGTTTCTTTTCTTTCTTTTCCCCTTCCCTAAACCTTTCTTTAACCTCCTCCTCCATTCCCCCTCCTATCTTCCCCTCCTCATTCCCTCCCCTTCCCGCTCTCTTCCTTAAATTTCTAGAATCCATAAAAGAGAAATGAGAAATCCAAAGGAAAGGGTGATTTTTATTTTATTTTATTTTATTTTATTTTATTTTATTTTATTTTATTTTATTTTATTTTATTTTATTTGGTAGAATTTCTGACTGCATTGCTGATTCTATCTAAATCCTACCTATATCTATGGTCTTTCTCCTGGCATTCTGGCACTTCCATGTCTAGGTCTTGATGAGTGATGTCCCCCAGGGGTCAGCGCTGGGACCAATACTCTTTAATATCTTCATCAATAACATCAGTAGTGAGTGCACACTCTGCAAGTCTGCAGATGACACCAAACTGTGTGGTGTAGTGGACACACCTGAGGAACAAGATGCCATCCAGGGGGACCTAAATAGGCTTGAGCAGTAGGCCCAGAAGAACTTAATAAGGTTCAACAAAGCCAAATAGTCCTGATAGTGGCCTTTCAGTATCTCAAGGAAGTAGGCTGTAAAGAAAGAAGGGGACAGACTCTCTAGCAGGGTCTGTGGTGATAAAACAAGGAGAAACAGCTTCAAACTAAAAGAAAGTAGATTTAGGTTGGATGTAAGGAAGAAGTCTTTTAGAGTGAGGGTTGTGAGACACTGGAACAGGTTGCCCAGAGATATGGTTGATGCCCTGTCCCTCGAGACATTCAAGGCCAGGCTAGACAGGGCTCTGAGCAACCTGATCTACCTGTGGGTGTCCCTGTTCATTGCAGGAGAACTGGACTGGATGGCCTTTAAAAGTCCCTTCCAACTCTAAGGATTCTATGATTCTATGGAAGACATGTACACAAGTATAGTAATGTGGATTTAATTTAACTCTGTTAACTTAGTAGGTTTACCTTCTTCAGATATGAAGTAGTGTATTAAACAGCAATAAATAAATAAATAAATAAATGAGGCAATAGAAAATAATTATATTTTTATCACTATAAGACTAATTAGACCATGTGACTGGGATATATTATGGTAGGTGGTATACAAATATTTATTAAGATTAATTTTCTGCCTTGAATTAACAGTTATGAGCTGCTGAAGCATTTCCAGAATTTTTATAAATCCATTCCCTGGGAAAAGAAAATGTGCAGAATTTTCACTCTCTCAGTTAGGGTATTCACACTCACATGACTTGCTTTGTTGACTTCGACTGAAATACAATTTGCTGTGTCACTGCTGGGAACAAAGGTTGTTCAACACAACTCTTACAGTCAATTAAAAGCAGTTTATGAGCTACAGTCCTTGCTCAACTGAGTTTTGCTGTTTGATGGTTGATAAAACCAGACACAGAAGGTCTGAAAACACAAGTGCTTAATGTGACATGAGGCACTGAAAAAGCTTCAATTAATGTTGGATATGTGTATACAAGACTAGTTTTTCAATAATGATGCAGCTTTAAAGGTTGTATCCCTTTCTACTTCATGCATAGTTCTAGGATTATTTCTTAAATCCTTATTGTGCACCTGAGTATATTTGTCTACATCTTCTTCAGCCTTGTTTATTTAAGCTTAGTCACAAAAACTGTTTCGGTTACAAAAAGGAGTGTCATGGGAAAAGTGCCTTTTTCTTTGCAGAAGCAGAGGGAGGTTTGCACACCAGGCTTCCTCCTTTCATCACATTCAACTGAGTTGGTTAGGAGAGGCTGATGCCCAGCACTGAAGTTCCTTTATTTTCAGTTCGGCATTGCAAAACAGCACAATGCTTGTTAAATGCAATAGCACCGGTGGTTTCACAACAAAAAAGAACTTTGCCTTTGGTTAAAGTTCAGATCCACCATCTGAAAGTAAGGACAGAATGTACGTAGATTTTAGGTGCTTTAGTAGTTGGCCAATGTCTCTACCGGTGTTCAAGAAATGTGTAGATGTGAAACTTAGGGACATGGTACATGGGCATGGTGGGAATGGGCTGATGGTTGAGACTAGATAATCTTGGCGGTCTTTCCAAATCTCAGTGATTCCATCTCGAATGAATTCTGCTTGTGTTGCTATCTTTGGTTTCCCTCTAGGGTTTTATAAGTCCTACAACCCGTGAAGGTTCAAACCAAAGCGTTTTTCAGGGTTTATTTCCTTTTTCATGCTATTTTCTTTCAGGTAATGCTGGCAAAGGCCAACCAAGCAAAGGGCCGCTGACAAACCAGCAGCCGGGATGGCCGGGAAGCCACAAAGTGACCGTGGGGCCCGTCAGGCCTCTCCCAGCCCAACAACAACCTACGCCAGCCCCTAACCACCCGCGCGAGCACACAACCCTCACGCTCTCGCCGCGCCCGCTCGGGACCCGCCTCCGCGCTGAGGAGGCGAGGCCAGGCGGGGCCGGGCCCAAGCGCAGTGTCCGGCTGCGAGCATCGGGCTGGTCGCGGTGTACGCGTTCTCCGAGGGGACCTGGCGAGGTGCGTGGGCGCTGCGTGATGACGGCTCCCGCTGTGGGCTGGAGCGGAGCGGAAGGTCTCTGGGCCCGCCCCGGGGCTGCGCTCCGTGAAAGGCGGCGGGGTTTACCCGGGCACCGTCTGGGGGGGGGAGCGCTGGGGGCTGGCGGGGGGCGGCGAGGGGGTGGCTCAGTGCTTGGAGCTCGCTGCGAGGCCGTGCCGTGGTGAGAGGTGATCAGGCTGGGCCGAACCGGGCCGGAAACATCCGCGGATCTCCTCTGGCAGAGTGTTTTCTGACTCTGAATGTCCCAGAGGGTGCAGTTTTGCTTTGGCCTACAGTAGCTTAAATGTTCTTTGAGTAGTTCACAGCTCAGATTTGATAAGGAAGCAGGAGGCCTCGTGACTTCAGCGTGGCTTTGAGCGTTTCCTTACGAGCTTTTGAAGGTGCTTCTGTGGAAAAGTGATTGCAAGTTATGGAAGGGGTGGGTGTAGTGCCAGAGCTCAGGGGTGCGGTGGGGGAGAACAGAGAATACGTTGTGAAGAAGCTGGACTTGCCGTGACACTTTGAAAAGTGGTGATACAAGAAATGAACAGCAAAAGGCCATCCCGGCTGAACTTCAGCTAATGACAACTACATGGAGAACACACAGCCAGTTAGAACTGGAACAGAATCACACGTGATGTGAATGCTAGCATAGTTGGGGTCCTAGTGAGGACCTGAATGTACCTGAAATATCTTCCCTTCTCTGCTTTGAAGAGCCTGGGTGTGGGATCTAGGCTTGTGCATTTAGCAGATCCAGACTTTTGTTCATGCTCCAGTGAGGTGTTACATTTCCAGATAAGGTTGCTGGCAGCTTTAGTAAACATATCACTTTAAACTTTGTGCGGTTGTGTGAACTTTTTTTTTCATGTGGTGTTAAAACTGTGAATTTTGTCTTCAGTTTTTCATCTTCCATTTTCATAGTGAAAACAAGGCCTGGGCTTGGGGAAAATTAGAAGATGGTAACCCTACGAGTCATAAAGATGGACAAGTGTGATATAATTCCAGTGTGAAGAGTACTCTCATGAACAGCTTCTCATGACTTTGCATCATAGTTCTTGAATATATTTTCAGTGTGACTTTCAAATTCAGTATGGAAAAATGCTCTGAAGCCACAGATTCACTTTCTTCTTAATATTATTATTATTTTTTCCTCCCCTATGAAACCATGCATACTCCTTGCTGTGATAGGAAGTTAGAAATGACAGTTTTTGTTCACTGCTGAGTGATATCTTTTCTGAGTTGCCGGTTGTACTGCAGTGTGAGTGGGGAAAGAATGGTGCTCCTTGTTCCATAACCCTGAGTCTCAGTTCTTGGCCCAGTGATCTAGTCACTCTTCTGGAAACGATAAAGGAGGGAGCATAATTCTACTGCTACAGCCAGACCTATTCTGGCGAGGCTAGGTTTGTTTCACTGAGCAAGCTGCTGCTTACCTATGTCCTGCCCTCTTCCCCACCAAGGAGCTGTTCTGAACAAGAGTCTTAACGCAGCTCTCAGCTGGTCCAGTTTCCCTTGTTTGATTATAGCTGACAGTGACTCCTTGCTGTAGGCAAAATGAGATGTTGTTAGAACTGTACATATTATTACTATTTTGTGACTATTGTTAAAATATAATAGGAAATAATGAAGTTAATGGTGATGAAAACAAGTACATTTATTTTGGTCTTGAATGAAACAGCTGGGAGCTAAGACATACTGGATTTATGGAGTCCTGCTCACTAAGTGTGTGATGAATTGGTGAGACTGAAGACTAACTCTGTGCAGATCACAAATTAAATGTACAGAGAGGCATGCCTTTTATTTTATACACATTCAGTCCTCAAAACTTTCTTAACATTATGTTGTTGATAGAAGATACCACCTCCATCAGGTTTTGAGTTTATTACAGCCTCACTGAAAAGAACCTTTATTAGCTTAAACCTCCCATGATAAAGGCATAAATACTTCTCTGCTTTCTCAAAGGAAAATATGCATGTTTAACTCATTTGGATCACAAGTTATTATTGGGTTGGAAGAAAGTGATTAGTTAGAAAACTGAAATGAAGTTGTAGTTGTGTCATTTTGCAAGAAAAAATGATAGGCATTAGTAATTCTTCTTTAAATGCTATAGTATATATATTATGTCATCACACTCTTTGTATCCTGATAATTGGTCTGGGAAATTCACTAGTTTAAATGATGGTCTGTAACTGGTTGTGTTATTTGAGAAGTATTCTAGTTTGACTAAGTTTTGTGTTACACTCAATACTTTCATTATAAAAATTGGCAGTTTAATGAGCCAATGGAACAGAAGAGGAAAATAAAATGGTAATTTATCATCTTAAGGTATTAGATCATGTCTTTCTGGAAGTAAATTGGGGAAAAAATAAACTTGTTTGAAACGACTTCCTTTGGGGAGCCAAAGTTGTGTAGTCATTGCAGTGCAGTAATGCTACAAAAAAGCCCCACCAAATCCATTCTATCTCTCCTGTTGTCAGAACTTTAGGTTGCTCTAATGTCAGTCTAACTTCAGTATTTTTCAAAGGTCATCAGTGAGAAGTACAGAAATGGCTAAATCGACCCAGCTAATTGACAATGAAGTCTTCCGTGCTTACGCTACCTATGCAGCTATTGTTCTTATCAAAATGATGCTTATGAGCCTTATAACTGCATACTTCAGAATCACAAGAAAGGTAAGAAATTGGGAATGCTGTCTGGTATTATTATAAGATTGTCTCCTACTGTTGCATTTGACTCATTCTACCCTTCTGAATCATCTCTATTATTTTTAAACAATAATTTTTCAGAACTGTGTTTTCCACTGCCTGTATAATGCTTGTGTCCAGGGTACCCAGTTTGTAAAGCAAATAAAATGTGATGTGAAACCATGTTGTGAATAACCAACCAGTAGGGTCAAAAAGGGCATATGGGTTAGATGTTTATGCATCTATAGCCCTTTCATCCAGTAATTCTAAAGCTTTTTATATTTCTTAGTTGTTTTAGCCTTCCCTTTTCATGTAGGTCATTTAATAAATAAAAAATGAGAGACAGGCTAAAAGTTTACATGGATTGATGATAATGCTAGATAAGCATATGAAAAATATAGTGAGGTTTATGAAGTGATGCAGAAGCAAGCTGCATCTGATTTAGGAAAGGGTGCTTGTGGAGAACACTGTGTAGTTTGCCCTGTTCTTGGTCATTTCTAGGTATGTGTTACTGGCTGCTGTGGGAAACACTTGATCATGAGCTGAAAGAGCTTTGGATTTGCCCCATGTGATTGTTTTTAGCAGATCTGCTTCTGCAAGACAGTGTGTGCTTCAAAGGGCTTATTGCAGTCCTTTTATTCAAGTGCAGCTTTTTATTTTTGCTGGGTGAAAGAGAAGACAGCTGAGTTATTCTGTTCTGGATGTTACTCAGTGCCTTTGAGGTCCTAGTAGAACAGCATTTGAGCTACTGCTGATTTCAGATAGCACTCTCAGCCATAAGCACAGCTTAATATTGAGTTTAGTAGACCACACAGATTGTATTTTGTTCAAAATAGAATGCAGATTTCAGGTAATTTGTCAAGAATAGTGAAAAGGAGACTTAGACAGTACAAGCAGTAGTTCTACCTTCCAGGTTCTGATATTCCTTCAGTCCTCTGGCATTGCTTCAGTCATCTGCCATATCCATACATCTTCTAAGAAGGCATCGTCCTTAATAAATTACATTTATTTGTCAGCATGCAAACTATGCTTGGGTTAGATTCAAGAGATCAGTAATCCATTCAATGATATATTGTCCCCTGTGCATTTAAGTGCAGGTACGTTATGTGGGGTTATAGAGGCATTAGTAGAAGGAGCGACCTTTGTATCAAGCTGCATTGACTAGAAGAAGCATCCTTACATCTAATGTCACTTGTGTGTTTTTATTTGAAACAGGCATTTGTCAACCCAGAAGATACAGCATCATTTGGTAAAGGTGATAGTGCTAAAAAATTCCTGCGGACTGATGCAGATGTTGAACGTGTACGCAGGTAATGCATGGAAGTATTAAAAAAATATATATATTTTAAGTAGCAGAATAGTACTAAAACAAGGAATTAATTTCATCTCATTCTCTTTGGCAAGCCTGTGTGTGTTGCAACTCTGTTGCAATATGTAGTAATCTTTTACAGTAATTTGTCCAGGTGAAAAAACTATTCCACATTCAAATGGTCAGCAGTTATACTAAAAGTAAGAGTTCATTGTCTTGCTATAATAGTTCATTGTTCAATAATATCCTGAGTGCATGGGAAAAGCAGTGAGGAGATGTAAAATACAATTGTACATTGATTTAGTGTGAATAAGTGTATATTAAGTATAAATCAGTTTTCTGTATAATCTGAGTTGCAATAGTTACATCTTTTGTTAAAGTGTAAGGGAAATAACAGGGGGAAAAGGAGTAAAATTATGTTAAAGTTGTGGATCTGCAGAGTTGTAATGAGGGCATAATCTGGTGAATGGTACTGCGTGGGAGTTGAAACCTGTGTTCTTTTTGTTGGGTTGGATTGGGGTTACTCACTGATGTATCAGTTGTATAGGAAAGTTGACCAGCCTTCTGGAAGAATGCTAATAATAGTGCAACCTGCAATGTAAGAGTTTTGTTTTGCAAGATTTATGGCAGAGTGTAAAGTGTACTTCAGTGGGCTAAATGTTGCAGTGTATTTTATTTAGCTATTGGCAAAAACAGTTCTGTTACCAAGTTCATAACTTAAGAGATAGTGTTTGATATACTTGTGCTGACAAGGGAAGCTTTAATATTCTTAATACTTACTGTTATCATTATTCCTTAATGAAGCTTTTAGTTTGTTCTCTGCATTCAAGTTTTTACACCAAAATCTTGAATGTTTGAATGTGAATGAGCTGTTCTCATTAAAACCCAACATTCAAGAAGATCTAGAAGATAAGGATCAACTCTGATTTCAGAACGTCACATCCTTGCAGATGTAGTTCCATGAAAGCTAATATATTAATGTATGGCTCTTTTGGATTAAAATCTAAGAAGAATCTCATCTCAGTATGCAGTAAAGATGTTTTGAGCTTTCCTCTTATCCCCCTCTATTGTTTGAGGAATTGCTAATTGTTTAACTTGTTCATTGTTAAATGAAAATTGGTACTTTTTGTTGATGAGTAATCCTTTTCTATTTGTAAATTTTAAGAAGACATCTAAGTCAATTTTAAGTCCAGGTGTCCCTTTGACTCAAATTCTTTTGTTAGGGAAGTGACGCTCACCTCAGAGTCTCAGTTCCACAGGATGGAGTTTTATAAGACTCAAAGACTTTGCTGCTGTTTTTCAGTTGCCCATGAAGTCCCTTAGTTGCAGTCACAATCAGCTGGTTAATTGATGTTCGGTTGTGAGGGGCTGCAAGAAAATTGCAGCTGTCATCTTCTTTCTTTTGATGCATTCTTACACACCAAGTTGCACTGATATACCTCGTGTACATCCATAATGCTACTAAGATCCTAGAGAAAAATGAAGACCTTACAGTCATCACAAGAATAAAAACATGGAGTGCAGCAATAGAGACCAGAGTGATGTCAGGTGAACACGCTGAAATTGTTTCAGTGTCTGAATCAAGTTCCCTCTGCAGAGAAAGCCAGCAGTGGTGTTAATGGTCTTAACAGTAGAACACTTTGAAGATGCTAAAAAACAAAGGCTCTTGAAGTGATTTATTCAACACTAAATGTAACACTATAAAACAATTTTGCTTCTTTCCCCAGAGGCCACCTGAATGACCTTGAAAACATTGTCCCATTTTTGGGCATTGGACTGCTGTATGCTCTCTGTGGCCCTGATCTATACACGGCCTTGCTGCATTTTAGGATCTTCGCAGGGGCAAGGATCCTTCACACGTTCGCATACTTGATCCCTCTTCCCCAACCCAGCAGAGGTTTGTCTTGGGCAGTTGGGTATGCCGTCACCATCTCAATGGCATACAAAGTGCTGAGTAAAGCATTGTACCTGTAGCTAAATCATAGCTTCTGTGTATCATTCAACATTCCATGCAAAGTTTCCCTTGGTTAGTGTTTCGAATGAGCTGTCATAAGTTTTACAGAGTGACCGGAATTCATTTTTCAGCAGAGGTTTTTCATTCCCGTTTAGAAATATTTCTTTTTGAAGAAAAAAATATATCCTTTCTCCTGTATTCCCTATTCATGGACTGCGCTGCCAAAATATTAGATTGAATGTTCTGTTTGCTATTTGTCAAGTGCTTATGATTCTAAACATACGATGATGCTGTATTGATAGCATGTGTGGTAATTTTCTACAGATGCACTATTTTTGGCTGTAGCTCTGAAGTCTAAATCAATAAAGACAAGATGAAAAAAAATGTTTGATTTTTTGTTTTCATTTTGACACTTCTAACTGCAGCCGGCAAATAGAATGTCACTATGTATCAGAAAAAAAAATTCCAATCATACAGTTCTTTGAAGAATGCTTACCTTAATAATAAGATGTAGCCAGTAATACTAGGCTTGTTGTAAAAAATCTTTGATGGAATTGTTGTTTGTGTAATCCACTTTGGGATTAAAAAATGCAAACCGTTCTAGCTCCATTTCACTCAGATGAATAGATTAAAGGAAAAAAAAAGATATTTGGGTTAAACTCTGTTTAGTGTTACTGATGAAATTTTGAAGTAATTATTTTTGTGGAAGTTACGCCACACGTAGGTTTTGTGTTTGGATAAAGCAGATCCTTTGTAGAAGTTCTTTTCATTTTTGAATAAATTCATCTTAAAATGAGTGACACTTGCAAATATCAAGTAATTCAGAAGTGAATATATGATTAGTTTTGTATGTCATATTGTCATAAATATGCCGCTGATAGGAAGTTTTGCTTTTTGCTTATATCTTTCTATGATGTGTCTGTTTGAAGTATTTTCTTTAAAGGACTCTTCCTGTTCTTATTTGTTTCTTCATGTAGGTATGGCTTAAATGATAGCACAAAATTTTGAAGAAAGAAAATAACCTAGAAATGACTTTATATCTAGTGTGCTGGTCATTGGTAAGTTTTAAAGAGAAGAATGGGAAGTTCAGACCAGCTTTCTTGAGTAGTAGGATTATAATAATGTCACATTTCCCATCAGCCCTTTTTATTTCGAGGAGAGCTGGTAGTGGCAAGAGAAGGGACCAGTCTGGGACCTTGAACTGAGGCCTAAACCAATGTCTGTCAATTTTTACCAACTCAGTTTGGTCTGCCTGTGACTGTTCCCATCCTTATATTGTAATTCCAACTTCTAAAACCGTATTTTTCTCATTTCTTTCTAGCTTGCCTCTTCCTTCCACCAGATAGTGGTAACCAAATTCAGAAGCAGAGCTAGTCTTTTCCTCTAGCACCAAAAAGGTGCCTTTTTGGTGGAATGAAAAACACAGAATACCAACTTTTCAACAGAGGAATTCTTAGTAGGCGTTTGCCCTCTTAATTTCAAATTTTTCTGAGGATTGTTTAAAATTGATTCTTGCTCTAACTTTTGAATTTTTCTAGTATGCCTGCAGTAGCACTAGGAAAGCAAAGGTCCATGCATTCAGATAATTCAGTTGTTTAGTACTCCTTATCTTAACCATCAAACAGCAGTGTGATCGGAAGTTTAAGACCTTAGTTCATTTACAGGCATGATAAGAGATGCAAATGTCAAAAGTTGTCCAGCAGGAGTGATGCAGCCTAGTTGTCACTGCAAAATATGTTTGGGAGCAGCTTTAAACTCCTTTTGCATCAAGTTTGTGGAAATCTTATTCTAAAGAGAAATACTCTGAGCTTGTCTTTATTTCTGTGTTATCACATTTGAAACAAAGCTAGTTTAAAATCTTTTCCATTTGCTCACTGTTATCAAAGCCCTGAACATACACTCACTGTGTGGTGAGAAGTAGGAAAGATAAACAGAAACCCTTAGAAATACCTAGAGTAATTCAATATTATTCTGTGTTTTTCTTGCATTTATTTTAAACTTATATTTTATTTTCCTTTGCTCCCACAAACACCATCTGTGCATCTGGGTGGGGTACGTGCTCAATCTGTGAAATCTGCCTTAGCAGATTCATTGAATCTCTGACTGCCAGCAATGTGGAAATATGTTACATAGGTTGATCTGAAAGTAATGCCTCCTGTTTATTTCAATGGAAACTACAACAGCTACAAACAGCACAACAACTATTTGTTGAAGGAAGTTCTCAGCTACAGCACCCTGTTTTTTGACTTAGTCACCACCTTTAGCTATGCATTTTTATTCACAATGGACAAGAACCTGTATTCTGCACACACAGAAGTCTGCACTGGCGGAGTTGACCTACCATTGCTGTCACCACTGCTGAAATGCACTACTCACCCACCTCACTGTGGGTCTCTGTAAATGTTCAGCAAGCGTTGATGAGTGTCCTTGTGAAGGAAGTCAATGGCACTTATTTGCTTCAAACACAACTCAGTGTCAGGTGACATTCTGTCAGACTACCCCCCTGCTGCCATCTGTCACACAGGAACAAGATGTGATGGAACATTGGTAGGAAAGTTAGGTCTCTGCTGTCATACCAGCAACATCTACTTCTGGCACTGTAGGCCAAAATAATAAAATAGGATTAATTGCTTATAAGACATATAGGAGAAATTTGCTGTACATGTGTCATAGATTCTGTTACAAAGAATCACTAAATGAGATAATTTGTAACTGAAGAAGCAACTGGCTGCTGGCAGGTAGACTGCTTTGGAGTTGTTGAAAGTAGCGAAGTATTAAAAAGGCCGGAATGTAGGAAGAGTCAAACCAGTGCCCTGAAGGCTTCATTTTTGTTCCTCATGCTTGTTATTTCTACCACTTGTAGGCAGTTAGAGAAACTACAAGTTTCTTTTCTCTCTACATTATTCCTGACATTTTATATTCTTACTTTTCTAAAGTGCGTTGTGGTTTGAAGTTGCTCTAATAGTTGACCAAAAAGTACCTTAAAATGCAATCTGACATATCTTGACCCACTTAGTTGGGTTCCTTTCTGAGTGAATTTCATGGACTGCTTCAGTTTAATGAGTATAAGCATTTGAGCAACTCCTTGGAATAGGTTTCAGCTCTGTGAGTAAATGCTTATGTGTTTTTAGACAAAGTTACTTTGTCCTTGTGGCTGCAGATAGATGTTCTATAACTGCTTTCTGAGAGGGCTGATGACTGTCAAAGAGCTAGGACTTGCCATCGGAGCATGGCTTCATGTTCTGTAATAACAAAACAGTTGTTTAAAACTACAAATGATACGTTGGATGATTCCTTGAGTTCCTGGAATAAAGTCTATCTGAACTGCACTGCCTTCGGGGTGCTTACTTCAAGGAGGTGGGCTGGTGCTTCTGAAATTGCATATCATCAAAATAAAGGAAAAGAAGAGCTTAGGCTTGTAAATCACTTCGGGGTTGAAAAATATTATGGTCATCAGGAATCTGCATTACTCTATGCTTAGCAGTGTTTTTTCCTAGTTATTTACGTAAGCTAATTCAGTCTAGATTTTTTATGAATATCGCTTGTAATGTGTATCCTTTCTAAAAGCAAAAGATAAAGACTTTAGGAATAGCCTTTAAAAAGTAATTAGAATATTGGCTGTTATTAATCAAACTGTTTGTTTTTTTAACATATTTTTCATTTGAAGGCTGAAGTTTAAGAAAAAACCTTTCTCTTTTCCATTGCCATGCAGACCTTGTCCTCTTATCTGAGATCACAGGGAACATCAAATGCTCTGTGAAAAGTTGTATTGACATACATTAAAATAGTCACGATTAAATAACTTTTGCCGATAGATGCTTAGAAAAAATCATCTTTGTGATTCACTTTATGTGAAACAAAGTGGTATTAATTAAATACTGATTCTAGAACTTCCAAAACTTGTTTAGTAACTCTTGCTCAGAGATTTTGAAAACTAAAATAGATCATCACCTCCTTTAGTCTGACCTCTAGTGGAAATTATGCAATGGAATGGCTGCCCTTGTGCTGAGGTTTGTTTTAATTACAGCATGTCTTCCAGAAAGGTGTGTGATCTTTAGTCAGAGACATTAGGAAACAGATATCGATCCACTTCTTTCTTTGACTCACTCCTCTCTGAAATACACATACATACACACAGAATTTAGTCTTTAAAAATGGGTTGTTTTTTTTTTTAATCAAGACAGTTATAAAATTATTGTGATGCAAGGAGGAGAATGAATGTCTTAAACAGGTGCTTTCCTCCTACAAAGCATCCTGCTCTTCTTTGTTGTTCACTCTTAGAAAAATAAAAAGAAAGCAAAAAGAATTTCGAGCCTCTTTCCACATGCACAGAAGTACTACTCATATTTTAAAAGTAGGTATGAAAAATGTGAATTATAACATCTATTTTTTTTTTTCTTTCCTGTATATTGTTACTAGTTAATCAGGCTTTGGAAAGTATATTATGGTGAATAAGTACACAGAAGACTGTATTCTTCACAAACACATGCAATGTATGAAGTGACCATGATCATATGTCATAAATTCTAAGTAATAGCATTGTGAGGTAGGGCATCACTTGCTAGCCTGGAATGAAACATATTGAAGTGCATGCTTATAAAAGAGTGGAAAATAACATCTCTGGCACACTTTTCATCAAAGCTTACTGAGGGTATATTCTATATGGGCAGGGGAATGGTGGCTGACTTGTATTAAGTAGTCAGCCTCCATGCCTTGACACGGCATTTCCAAATTCTGACCTGTGTGCCAGGTGGCTGCTTCCTTTGCCATGGAAACGTGTTTGAGAGTCATTTATTTTTGTACATTAAAGGATGTTATTTTAGCAATGGCCACATAACCTCCGTAACGAAATGCTTTCATCTCTAGTTCTTTGCTGGTGGATCCCAGTGCACATCACCACTGACAGCATCTTTCTTTTATTCTACATCTTACATGTTCTGGTGGACTTTTGAGAGTGCATAAGAAGAAGGAGTTCCAAGAAGCCTTCCCGTCTTAAAAAAGAAAGAAAGAAAAAAACAGAAAAAAATAAAATAAAAATGGAGGGGGAGTGTTTGCCTCATGGGTATTGCTTGTCCAGTGAGGAGAATAAATTTGGAAGGTAGTGGCAGTCCTTTAGAAACAATGAGGAGAAAGAGTGAGAGGGATATTTTTATGATAGCTCAGTGCAGCATGAAGTAGCAGACTCAGTGTAGCCTACTAACTGAAGATTAATAGGTTAGGCATTTTCAGAGAGGTTCTTCAGTTCTATTTTATAGACTTATTTTCTCAAGTTAAAATAAATTCACATTTAAGGATGTTTTTCCTTGTACATGTAGTCATCGTATATCTGCAAAGAGGACTGCTAATACCCCAAATCAGAATGGACACAACCCATTGGCTAGGTAAACTCAATAGTTAGTTCTGTTCAACTATCTGCCTCATAAGGTACCTTTGTGGCATGCAGACCACATTTAGGAGATAGAAGTTGACGTGTAATTACAAATAATAGCTTATAATACTGCCTTTACATTAATGGCACTCCTACAGCATTGGCAAAGATGATTTTATTATTATCATTAATACATATATATATATATATATATTTCACAGAAATTCACATAATTCACATATGATGTGCTTGCAAATTTATGGTAAGGTTTCCCTTTCCATTGCCATACGTTTGTGGAAAGTCAGACAAGTCCTTCAAAGCAAGGATGAGTTTTTCTGGGAGCTGAACAGAAAGAGTTCAGCTCTGTAGGTTGCTCCATGTTCCTTGAAAGAATTTCTTTGCTTCATATCTGTAACTCTCAATTTAGAGAGGAATTGTGGGGATCAGTATAAGTGGAATTGTCACAGAAGCGCTCAAGGTAGGTTAAACTTATTACTCTTTAGGTACCTAGTAGACCTCTATATCATTGTTATAAAGCTAGAAGTTCATCTGCTTCATCTTTTGATAGAAAGTGACACCTCAGCTTTCTATAACTAGTTTGCAGTTGTATTTTAATGTGCATGTCTGCAGCCATACAACACAAAGTTGCTTACCATGCATCTTTCACAACAAAGTAATTGTGGTTCAACTCAGAGGCTGTATTTTTGACAAGGAGCAGCTGCCCAGCATGACACAGAAGAGGCCAGTGCAGAAAGTTGCACCTCATCACTACCAGTGTCCTTGGTTAGTAGCAAAATATGTGCACTTTTCATGCCTTAGGCATACTGATATTTGGCAGTTTTATTATGGGTTTTAAATAAGTTCATTGTTCTCTATTCAGACATCTGTTTCACTATGGAAGGCCCAGCTATAAACTTCTTTTTTCCTTTTTTTCATCCCAGCTGTTATCTCAAGGGAAGGCCCTACTTCTATGATGTGTGTACTCCTCATGTGACTGTCTATTCTGTATGCTTAAAGGGTGTTTTTGTAAGAAAGATCTAGTTCGTTACAAATTCAAGTGATCTTTCATGCTAATGTTAACTGGGACTCTGCTGCTAGTGCTACTTAGCTCTAGTGTTTTCTTTCCAGCATCTTGGTGTTTCTTCTTGTCTGTTTGGGAAGAGTTTAATACTACTGACCTGCTTTGCTAGCTGACAGATGGCTTATTTCACTAATGTTCCATGAGCACTTCATGATGATTGTGATGAAATTTTCACTTTTAGAGCTAGATCTTGTTGTTTGCTCATTTGGTGAATTTTTGGAAATTCTCGTAGTCTGGATTTTAATTTTAGTTTCTGTTGATGCGGTTTGATATATCTATAGACTTTCAAGGTCAATTAAATTAGTTTTGGTCCTAGTTTTCCATGAGATTGTTCTGCTAGTGAAGGACTGAGTGCAGCTTCTTTCTGTGTGTCTGAAATTCTGTGACAGAGATGTTTCTTTAAGACCTTTTCGTTTATAATTAGCTTATTTAGAGAAATTTGGTTTTCTTAAAACAAATCAAGCTTACTTAAATGAGTGATTCTTAGCTCTTCTGTTTTGCTTCATCTTTCTAGTTTGCCAAGATGGAGTTTAGTGTTAAGTACATAGCCATTATTAAGTTTTTATGTGTTAGAAAATAATAGAATGGTCAGAGCTTCTAATTATTATTTCATTTCAGTCTTCTCCTCAACCTTTCTTCATTGCTGATAAGAAACAAACTAATCTTTCAGATCCGTGGTCATAGCAGTAGATTTTTCCTCCTCCTGCTATTGCTTAATTTCATGCATGTTACCACTAGATGTCCCTCTTTGGCTTTTTTATTAGGATTCTGATTTGGGCTTGCGGAGAATAAAGTAGCTGTGTTCTACAACTCTGGCAGGTTGAGTTGTGGGGGAAAAATATTTTGCTAGCTTTAAAGAACTAATTTGTTATAGATATTAAGGCTAAGTACTGTCTCTTTGTACTAAAAAGCCTTTATGGGGAAAGTGACCTTTGTGAAAAGTGTATATTTAACCTATGGCTGAAGCATTCAAATGTTTTGTTTTGTTCTACTTTTTAAATTAATATGGCACCAAATGACTGCAACGTCTAAAATCTTCTATTGAGGTTTCCATGGAGCTATGCAATTTATCTTTTATTTGCTCGCTATTGGTTTTCTTAAATAAATATATGTTATGGTTTGTATTTAGTATTTAGCAGCAGGGTAATCGGAGAAAGGCTGAGACTGTTCAAAAAACGTAAGTAAAGAAGCAGAAACAAAACTCAGAAGCTTTGTATATAGAACTGACAGAACCACGTTACATGTTCTGCCACAATATCCAGAGGACAGACACAATGCAAATAGTTTTATTGAAAGCACCTCAATAGCTACAGAATTCAGCTTGGGAATTGAAAGGTGCTGTAACAAAATGTTTTTATTTATACAAAACTGGAGTGCCCTCTAAAGTAATGTCTACACAGCAGATTTACTTGTCACACCAAATGCCAGGGAAGTGGTGGGGGGCATTTTTGAGTGATCCACTTGGCACAGAGGTGGAGTACAGTGTCAGCATAATGAATGGGACCTTGCTTGGTGGATGGAAAATATTTTAAACTGAGTTTTTATTTAATGGATTTGAACTTTTCGTGCCCAATTACCCTTTTTTTTTTTTTAAAAAAAAAAAAAAAAAGAGAACAACAATAATAATAATAAAGTGCAAAGGTTCAATTTCATTCTAGAAATGGGGAAATACGCTTGGAAAGCTGTCAAAAGACACAGTCAGATCTCAGGAGCATGGAGCAAGGTAGCTAATACTCTGCAGTGGATGTTCATCAACTTCTTTTGTGGCTTTTTATGTCCTTGTGAATGGTAATTTGACAAATTGGAATGAATCATATACAAAGATGGATGACAATGCAGAGTTGGTTAGGATTAGAGAGAGTGTGTCTTTGCAAGGCAGTTTGTATGATTTTCTTAATATGTTCAGTTGAGTCTTATGTATACAAGAGTTATAGAGAAACCTGCAAGATGAGGTTAGTGGGATTTACAGAAACCACTCCTGCATATACAGAAGTAAAGCAGGAATGTAAGGAGGATGAAGAAAAGCAACAGCCCCTATTAAATCAAATGGGTCTTTGAAATAATAACCTGTTTTCAATGAACTTCTATTGTAGGAGTTTTTAACTCTAGGCACACGTGCATCTAGAAGGAGAAGCTTAGCCCAAATGTATTGACCTCTGCTAAATAAAAATATACTTTTATGAATAAATGTAATGAGTAAGCACACATCTGTATGTTACTTCTAAGTTCTCATCACCATGATATCTGGGTAACAACATATTGACAACAGAACTGAGTCAGAGACCAGTGATTCAATGGAAAGATTCCCACTGGTTTTCACAGGCTTTGTGCCTAGACAAGTAGTCTCAATCACATTCCCTTCATTTAATGAAGTATGTGCACAATAGAATCTGTATTAGAATATTTACCTCAAGCAACAGATAAAATATTGTACTGTAAAATCTCAGGAAAAAGAAAAAAAAATACAACAAAACTGTCAGGTAGTCACCACCTTACTTCAGGCTTAACTCTACTATAACTACATCTAGAAGTGGCTGGTCCATTGTTTACTTATTCTTGATCACAGCAAGAGCTGTATTGATGGTTGGCCTTTGACTTGGCGTTACTGATGGCTCATATGGTGCAATCCTCAGCAGGGAACATAAGAGAGCACCACTTTAAAATGGATCCTGCTGGCCATGTGGTGCTGTTTTGTTCTGTACACTGCTAAAAGGGACACTGTCAACTTGAAATCTAGTCAATTAAAAACAAACAGGCTAATAGGAGCTTCACGTCCCTAAGTCCTTTTGCCATTTTCTGGGGGTTTGCGGTTAAGAGGAGCCTATTTTAAGTGTATTTTTCTCAATCATGTTTGCCATTTTTAATTTTTTTTTTTTAACTTTTTCCTCATATATGTGCATGTATGTTTGTTTGTAAAAGCATAAACCATGCTAAAGGAAGTACTTGCTACTTCACTGGCACGGAAATGAATGAGTAACCACATAGAACAAAAAGCAAATAATCTACGCTTTCTTTCTGGATTTCACAAAGTAAGAATAAAAGTTATTTCTCCATTAACTTTCAGTTACTAATGTATTGTGGTTTGTTTGTTTTTTTGTTTCCTGAAAATGTACGTGCTTGTCAGCATGGAATAGATAAAACCGAGTGGGATTTTTAGCAACCAAAAAAAAAAAAAAAAGGTCATTTAAAAAACTGAATAGAATTCTAAGATCTGAATAAACATTTTAAAAACTCTTTCTGAAACAAACTGAACAACAAGAACAAAAATCAATAGATAGTATTTCTCTGAATACAGAAATCAAAACGTTATTTTGTAAAACATTACAATTATTTTTACAACAGACACAATAGATATTCTGTACATTTAGCTGTCCTTATTTAAACTTCTCTGTCATCTAGAACCACCTCATGTGGATAGTTCTGACTTGGTTCTAACTTTTAAGCATCTACTTGAAATTGTAGTCTGGTGTGGCTCAGGAAGGTCTGAGTTCAGTCAGACAACAAGGTGTGTGTTGCAGAATGCCACAGGGGCCAGGCAGGGCTCATTTTTAGGGGCACCAGGGATCAAGGACTGCATTGTGAACTAATAGCATTCAGCTCTTTAGTGTGAGTGTGGTGGTCAGAACTGTTGATATGGGATACTAAAATTCCTTCAGGATGTTTTCTATCCAGAACTCTAGATGACACCTAGAGATCTACCCAAGTACCTTTGACAAAGGCAACAAAACAGGTGGACAGCAGATTGGACATTCACTGAAGACCAGTGACTGACTGACTGACTGACAATTGAGATAGCAACACTAGTCTTGGTCATATAATGAGACCCATCACACAATTGAAATAGTTTCTCAGGTGCTAGTATAACTACTGCTTCTCTTTAGGCTTAGATAGAAACTTTTTCCCTCATCTGTTTAGAAGTATTGAAGTGAGACTAGTAAACATGTTGGAGAGTGATGCGAGATCATCATATTCTCCAAAGTCTCTGTGCTGTCAGTGAACTTGGTGTGGGCAACCGAGGGTCCATTGCAGTGCTGGCAGAACTGGTTGATGGAGTGTTTAATGATGCAACACTTTCTTTAGTAATGTGTCTCATTTGGACACCACAGCGCATCCTGTTTGTATTTCATCTCCTTCCCCTGGTGCTTAATCTATGTCTACTACTTTTGCATTTTGACCCAAGGGACTTTTATTTTAATCATTTGCTTTTACTACCTGAACTTTCTTGTACATACTTAATATTACTTTACTTGTGACTTGAACATATGGAACAGATATTTTTAGTTCTCACAGTTAGACTTGATCGCTTAAAAGATGTATTTTTCTTCTTTCAAAGAAAGCATTTAAAATCTCTTATATTTTCACATGCTACCCAGAAGGATGTTTAGTGTTGACTGGGAATGCATACAAAGTGAAACCATTTTGATTTTTTTTCCTTTTTATTTATTTATTTTTTTTCCCCTCAGCAGGACAGTAACTAAATTCAGTTAATGAAAAAGCCCTATCGAGTGAAGAGCTGATGTTTTATAGCCATCTGAGCTTCTCTGGCCCAGTCATGGAGCTGTGCTATATAGTTCCATTACAGAAGCACCAAATGCTGACAAGTAGGTTTCATTAGCAGAACCTTAATAATTTAGTGAGAATCTGGTTACAAAGCTGCTAGATGCCTCAAACAAAGAGTAACAATTCCTTGCTTCAGCTCATAAAAGCTAAGAATTATAACTGGAGCACTAAAAGGCTATATTTCGTCCATATCTTCTTCTCTCTCTCTTTTTTTTTTTTTTTTTTTTTTTTTGTCTAAGGTCTAAATCATGGAATATCACTGAATCACAGACTTGCAGGTGTTGGAATGGACCTCAAGGGATTGTAAAGTCCAATGCTCTGTTGAAGCGGGTTCCCTACAATAGGCTGAACAACTAGGCAACCAGACAGATCTCATATCTTGAATATCTCCAGAGAAGGAGACTCCACAACCTCTTTGGTCAGCCTGTTACAGTGCTTTGTTACCCTTACCATAAATAGGTTCTTCCTCATGTTTGTATGGAACTTCCTATGTTCATGTTTTAGACAATTACTCCTTATCCTATCACTATACACCACCAAGAAGAGCCTGGCCTCATCCATTTGCCTCCTCCCATTAGATATTTATAAATATTAATCAGATCTGAACAGGCCTAGGTTGCATGGCCTTTTCTCATATGGGAGATGCTCCAGGCCCTTTATCATCTTTGTGTCCCTCCACTGGACTCTCCCTAGAAGTTCTCCGTCTTTCTTGAACTGAGGAGCCCAGAACTGGGCACAGTATTCTAAATGTGGCTTCATCATGGTAGAGTAGAGGGGAGGGATCACCTTCCTCAACCTGCTGACCACTCTCTTTTTAATGCACCCCAGGATACTAATGGCCTTCTGGGTTGCAAAGGCACAGTGCTGGCTCATGATCATCCTGCTGTCCACCAGAACACACAAGTCTTTCTCTGCAGAGCTTACCTCCAGCAGGTTGTCCCCAAATCTGTACTGATAGATTCCTCCCTGGATGCAAGAATCTACAGTTGCTCTCATTAAACCTCATCATGTTCCTCCCTGCCCAACTCTCCAGTCTGTTCAGGTCTTACAGAATGGTAGCACAGATTCTGATGTGTTGGCCATTCCTCTCACCTTTGCATCATCAACAAACTTGCTGAGGATGGACTTTATCCTTTCATACAGGTAACTGAAGATGTTGAACAAGACCGGACCCAACACCAATCCCTGTTCATGTGTTTCCAATCTCCAAGCTTCCATTAATAAAGGAATATAGTTTAATAAAACACTGATTACTAGAATTGCCTATATGCAAGTTGACTGAGCTGTAAATTCACATGCTTTCACACTGTCAAGTATGAGGTAAATGCTCAACCGTAAGGTAAGAGACATACTGACAAAAGGCCAAATGCCAAAAAAAAAACAAAACAAAACAAAACAAACAAAAAAAAAAACACACCAAAAAACCCAAAAACAGCAACAGTAAATGTGGTACCTTGGAGCTGGAATCAGGAAAACTGCTCTACTGTGACGTATAACGAGTAGAGTTGTCTTATTTTCCTTTGATTTTGTTTCTTTTATTATTGCCACATTAGGCAAGGAACTGTATTTTATCATCATGGAGATTTGTACAGAACCTAGCAAAACAAGGTCAAGTTTATGATGGAAGCTGCAATTTTAATTTGTTGCTATAGGTGGTACTGTAATATTAATACATATTATTAAAGAAAAAGAAATAATGAGCATGAACAATAAATAAAAAGAATGGTAGCAAACAAATGCTGATGTTCCAGCTGAGGTGATTTTCAAGATTGAAGGAGATGTAGTGGCATTCATGTGATGGCTTTTAAACTGGTGCAAGTCTGTTAGATGTTTTGTTTTCAGATTTCCACCAAGCCTCCCGGAGCCATGGCTAGATCACACCCTACTCCTTTCTCCCAACCTAGTAATTGTGGTGAATGCCCGAATGCTGCAGAAAAAGCTGGTGCAAGATGACTAAACAATATTGAGATAAGATGTGAAAGTTAGAAATCACTTTTCAAAATGGGAAATGTTATTGATATATGTAACCGAGAAGTGTTCCAACAGAGTGCCATGCAGAATACATCAAGATTTAATTTTCAATCTTCTTCAGCTTCATCTTGAACAGGCTTTCCTCTCATCTAGCTTTCCTAGATCACAGTTTTTTATTCACAGAGTGGTACTACTTAGTTTTGTTTCATTTTATGGTGCTGATGCTTTTAAAGTCTAGTAGTAGTAGTCATATAGTCCTGAAAGGAACCAAAACATAGTAAGGCACAAGCCCCTTCTGAGAGAAATCTGTAAATCTCTCACTTAAAATTATTCATTCTGGTGTATTTTACTTTGGCCAAAAGTGTGAATGTCAGTATCAACCACTCCAGCTTTTCCTTGGTTACTAAATTTGGGAGTGCAATGACATAAATCAGTATTCAAGGCAGCTGGATTTTCTCAAAGCTCCTATTCTGACAGGATAATGCTGACTGATCTTCTATAGTGGCATCCATAATAACACATTCTCAAAGAACATTTACTGTACAATAAAGGTGATTCTTTGGGATGTTGAGGTCAGCATGGGTCTTCTGGCTTGTCCTACAGTGTCAGTGTTTGGAGTTCTTACATATCATATGGGCTTTGAATTCCAGGAGAACTGATAATGAAAGAGTGTCTTTATGACTTTAGAAAGAATTAGGAAGGGTATGAGATGCACATTATCAGCAGACATGCTCTGTAGAAATACGTAGTTAACTTTTATAGCTCTACACCTTAATGGAAATTTGGACTATTTTCTGTCAGATAAGCAGTGTTGGGGGGTTGGAAGGAATGAATTTTTTAGGATGTCAAGGAAGACACCTGAAGTAAAAAGACATAACATAGAATCGTAAAATAATTTGGGCTGGAGGGGACCTCTGGAGATCATGTAGGGTAACCCCCTGCTCAAAGCAGATCTAGACATGAACTCCTCCAAGGATGAAGATTCCACAGCCTTTCTTGTCAAACAGAAGCCTTGTTATCAAAAGTTAGCTACCACCAGAGTTTTTAAAAAATTGTATAACCTTGTCCAGACCTTGTAATGAGGATGCCTAAACTACCAAGGTGCCACTGGGTGTGTACAAAAGAGCAGGCAGAAGGTAGCCAGGAGAAATACCAGTGAAGTTTTTAGGGCCTAAGACCCCATCTTAAATATTTAGGTGTGTTGCCATGAGACAGAGAACTGCATTCTTTGTACTGCATCCAGGGTGCCATAGCATGGAGGTAAGGGAATACCTCTTGAGGAGGCTGGTAAATGGAAGGTCCAATGGAACAGAGCTTATTTCTTGTGAATTTGTGCTAAACCTTTCGTAGGGAAAACAAGAATGTAAGTTCACTTCCCACCTGAACCAGAGCCTTTTCTTTTTTTTTTTCCCCTTAGACTGGTAATTTTGGATCTGATTTAGAAACCATGAGTTACTTAGACTTTCATTGCTTAGTTGGAATTAGCCTTTGACCTTCACAGCAACTTGGCCCTGTTTGGTAAAACAAAGATTGCTAAATCTATACCTGCTTTGCTAATATTCATTACAGGATCTCTGAGACAGATAACTCTGTTAAGTGTACAGTAGTTCCCTTGCATGCTACTGTAATTTTAATAATAATAGTAGTAACCATCTTTCTATATGTGATTATGCATTTCAGTATAGAAAGAATGTAACAGAGAAAGTATTCCATAGTGTAAAATATTTATTGTATAACCTGAAAGGTCTTTCTCTGTGTGGTGTATGCAGTTTTTCAGATATAGTTAGGTTTACTCAGTGCTGCCTATAAAATATATTTTAACCTTCCCTTTTGAAATACATTCCACTGCATCACTATAATATCCTTGTGAAACAAACGTTTGGATTTTTTTAACAACCAAAACCATCATTTCACAGGGCTTTATACAAATGGGAAATGTAGTTAAGATTTATTTATTATGTAAAATGGCAGGGATTATTATGTTTATTACTTTTAAATTGCACAATGCTTTTACATTAGGATCAATTTTAGAACACAGGATTAGCTAGTATAACTACTGGCAGTTTGGGTGCCTTATTACCTTCTATTATATTCTGAAGTAATTTTCATTTATTTAATTTAAACTTCTGTCATTCTGCTTTTTCAAGCCTTAATGTCTCAGTTTCTAAAAATCCAGTTGATGTTTTCTATCTACACTGTTAAAGAAGTGCTGTTATTAAGTGATTCGATGGCTTGTTTAGTCCCTTGACTATTCCAAGACTCACTTTGCTTAATTTAACTACTGTACTTGCAGCTCCCTTTCTTCTCCCCCCTCACCCGCCCCTTTTTTGTTCCTAATTGTTTTCGGAGTACTCAACTTCCTGTGGGGAATCAGTCAGCATGCCAGACTTCAAAGAACTCGTTACAGTAGACCAGTTTGGCAATATGCTAATTTAAGCCTATTTTTATATCATTGTACGTGGTTTCTACGCAAACAAAGACCATTTTGGACATTAGCTAGAGAGCGAGGTCTATGGAGGCTTTTTATTATCTCTGATCTTCTTGGAGAAAAAAAAAGGAAAGTAACTCTTAGCCATTGGAGATGGAAAATACCTGTTGGATTCCATTTAATACAACCTTCTCTTAATTATTTGCTTCATTTTATTTTCTTTGCCCTGGTCCTTCAAGTGAACCCATTTAATGTGAACTGGTTTTAAATCAGTGGTACCAAGGTGCTGCTCTTACTGTATGTACATGCACTGGAAATGTGGGGCTTACAGCTCTCAGCTATGCAAGTCTTTGTGGGTGCACAAAACAAAAATTTGTGAAAAGAAACACTTAATTAAACAGTTTGGACCTCTGAATTTCTAAGAACAGTGAAACAGCTTCAATCTGTAAAGTTTTTAAGTGTTCTTGGCAAAAATATTGCACATATAATTGCATACACATTTACTGATATTGTTCCATTAAGCAATCAAGCACCTGACAGGTGATTCTAGGAAATGCGTATGAAAATGAAGTGCAGGTTTATTCACATATGCAATTTCATGACTGAATTGCTTAGAAGGATCACTGATTCATGTTCCTTCATGGATGAAGTTGCAGAGTGGTTTGGGCATAATCCAAGTGAAATTTTATGTGTTCTACTTTAACATCTCACATCATCTCAGTCAAGTCAATGAGGTCATAGTTCCATGTTCATCCATAGTTGCTGTGAGCACCACTGAATCATATTACTTTAAAGATTTGGTCTGGATCCATCACAGAGCTGTGATTAGTGTTACTTCTGTTGAAATAACACACAGTTTGTTGCCAGCTTTGTGCTTCATGCTGGTTGTAGGGTAGAAGATAGATGATCTGGCAAGAAGTATAACAGGATGACTTTTTTAACAAATTTGAACTGGCAGAACAAGTTTGTTTTAGTTTGGTGGTTTGGGTCTGGGGAGCGTAGCGTTTTTGTAATGTTATTAGAGGGTAGTGTCTTGCAGAACCATGACCTTGGATTTATCATCTATCTATCTGCTAATAGTTGAGAATCTTTAGCATTGCACTGTGCTTATTTGATAACAGAGAAAGAAATCCTTGCCAGATTCTATAAATCTTCAGTAGAGTCAGAATCTCATTCAGCGCTGCCACTAGCCTTGTGTAATCGATGTCTTTGCAGTTTTTGATTATGGTAATTTCATTAGTGATACTGTTCCAAAATGGCACAGATTGATTTTTTGCAAGGGGAGTCTTGTATACAAGAAAACGACAGGAATTCTTTTATTCTCATAACCATTTTTCATAATCAAACTGTGGAATGTATTTTCAAAATGCTCTCTCCATTTAAGAAGGCACTTCTGTGCTGGAGGACTTCAGGCATGAAAGGAGAGGCTACTGTGTCAGCAGGGGCTGATGGCAGAGGCAACGTGCTTGTGGAGTGCACAGACAGGTCATAAAATGAAGAGTTATCAGGAATCTCTTGCATGTAACGTATAATTTTTCTTTTAGAAGATGGTGAGCATGAACTTAGTGTAGAGTGCTGAAACAAGGACCCTTATGTGAAGGCTGTACTTCAGGCAGGGGGGGTTACAAAGTGAATTCCTCTGTTTTCTGCAGAGGGAGCGCTGTGCAAATGCTGGAAAGGCCAGTGTAAAGACTAGAGCTGAAGATTTTCCAGCTACTAGATGAATACTTACCTTGGTCTTGTGACCCAAAATCAGACTGGATTCTTAGGGGTTTCCACAAACTGAAGTCTGGTCTTTTTGAAAATCACTCAGTCTGATCTATTGCTGTGATTTGTAGTGCTACCTTTTTGGATGAGTGTGATCCAAAGGTGGACTTCTGGTTCACAGACTCAATTGAGAAATGGAAAAATATGTTGGGTAGTTCCGAAATGGAATTTTATTTGGGTTTTCCTATTATAAGGGAGAAATGCAGGAGATGTATAAACCTGCATTATGTTTTTAAAGGGGATTTAGTGCCTTTAGTTCTTATAAGAAATAATATATATTGGTGGATTTAAAAGTGAAAGAATGATCTTTAAATATCAGATTGAAAAACCTTAAAAAAAATTTAATAGCTTTTCCAGACTATATTTCAATTATTTCTTTTTATAGTCAAAAGAACTATCTTAGCTCTGTTTCCCCGGTAAACAGTTTCAGACTCTCTAAAATGACATTTCTTGGTAGCTATACTAGTTGTTGCCTATATACGTTACTCCAACACAGTATTTCTTTAAGAAATACTCTTATACATTTAACAAAACTTTGAAAGTGGAGTGACGCCTGCATATTCAAAAGATCAAGCTATAATAATGTCTTTGGAAATGGAAGATAGCAGACTTTCCAGTAGCCCTCATTAGTGAAATTATATAGTTACAGCTAAGAAAATTATTATCTGAATATTACAGATGGTTCAATGGCTTCTTAGTGCAAGGACAGAGGAAAAAAATCGTAAGCAAAACATGCTGGGAATGACTAAATGAATCTCTTTTTTCCCGATTTCTAGTGGAAACAGCAGAAACGGCTCCAAGTCAAAATGTCAGATTCAGATAGCTGCAGACCTTGAGGCTAATGAGATCTGGATCTGTATTTTGTAGCTTGGATCCATAGTTTAAAGTGAATTTAAGATCTAAATTTATATGTGTGATGCAGTTTAATATCATTTGAGTTTTTAGTTCTGATTCCAAAAAGCTCTTAAACTGATCTGAGGAGCTTCTGAGGAAGGCAATAGAATGTATGTCTCACATTTTGCCCGGGTCTAAAATGAGAAAGATGTTGTATTCTTTACAAACATAAATGTACAAAAGAAGTGTCTGTGTTGTAGAAGCATAGGGTAGTAAAACAACTTCTTTCATAGTAAAAGTTTAGGTTTTGTCCAGTAGATGTTTGTTGTTATTTATTGAATTTTGCCGTATTGATTTCTGTAACTCTGACCATTTATCTTTCTACAGCAACACACATTTCAGTAAAAACTCTTTTGGGGGCAAAAGGCCAGAATGAAGTCTTTGCATGGCTTATCTCTAAAGTAGGAAGTGAGAGACTCAGAAGTTGCACCTACAAAAATCAGTGGGGAACTGTTTGATGTCTCTCTTAATGTGCTGGGTTTAGATTACTTTGTGAGTACAAAAAGGGTGAAAGGTTTGAGGTTACTTTCAACTAACTCTTAGGATCATGATTTGTCCATGGGGTAGTTTTTAATGGAGCAGATGCAAGGGGATGAGCTATCAGATGCAGTGTCTTGAGGCTGAAATTCAGCATCTGTCCACAATAAATGTGTATGATCCAAAGATTTGTGATCTTACTTTCAAAATCTTACTTTTTTTTTGGTCACATATATATATATATATTACACACATATATATATAATATAATTATATATAGAGAGAGAGAGAGAGCTACAGAATGGGATAAATTTTTCCTTCAGCTTTTGTGCTCTTTCAATATATTTTCTGTAACACAAAGTACAGGATTTCCCCTTTTAATTTTCTGCTAATTATGCAGATGTCTCCAAGATGTCTTAATGTGGAACGCTAAGTAACATAAGTGCAAGATAATGTCACAGGAGTATACTTGATGATGCAAGGGATTTAGCAGGTACCACTCAGTCTTGGGGTCTTGAAGTACATTTAGGAGAATTCTTATTCTATAATAGTCAGTTAGTAGTTCCTTTATTCACTATATCCTAAATTATCCATAAGTTTCTGCTGAAATGCAGAGATATATAGAAAGGAGAATTTTAGGGCTAAATCCTTTAATCCAGTTCTTGTATTCTTGCATCTGAGCACACTAGTTACATTTTGGAGCAAGTGTTTTTTTTCCACAGCAAATGTAAAGTATTACAATAAATTTGAAACTACCATGAAGGGATTTTAAGACAAATAATACTTCTGTGAGTTTTGCATAGGTCAGAGGCAAGCAAATTCAGTTACTGTGGGTCACCTCATTCATGCTAACAGCAGTAGCATGATTTAGAGGTCAAGCATTAGAAACGGGGACAAAATTCTGTCCCTTAGTTCATCTATTGCTTTTACTCTTGGCCTTCCATCTTTGTAGGATAATCAAATGTAGTGTCATTAGACCTGCGTTGCTTTGACATCCTAATTTAAACCACAGAGTTTTTAATAATCTACCAATCCTACTACGTATTAATTTCTTCAACAGCATCAATCCCACTACTCATATCTTTCACTGTTTGATGTTCCCTAAACACCATTAAGTGATGCTCTTGCAACACTGAGATGATGCTATCCCATTAACATGGTTGATTTGTATATGACTCAGTTGCATTCAGTGATATAAGGCTTTAAACTCACAGGTCATTATTTAAGGGGTTCAGTTAAGCTGATGTTACTACAGTGTTCCTGACAAGTGGAAAAGGACATTGAAGTGTACAAACAAAAAGTAGGAGAATTGATTCTTCTAGACCAAATGCTGATAGGAAGCCAAAAGCTCTCATCAAGACTTCCTTTACAACCTGACATAATAATTAAATCAGTCCACTTCAGCTATGCAGCTATGTAACTTGGATCAGAACCTGGCCTTGAAAATTCCTCTTGTTCCTCCACTCTGTTCATAAGGGGAGTTGACAATTTCAGCTTGCTTTTTTTTTTTTTTTTTTTTTTTTTTTTTTTTTAAATTATTACTGCTTTTATTTCCAAATAGAAATGTTACATTTTCACCGTATGGATAAAAGGATTAAGGGTTTACCAGGCTGACTGTGCAGCTTGCTTTCAAGAAATTCACAAACCTTTCGAAAGTAATATTGCTTTTATACTTTACAGTGTTTTATAAAGATCTACCTAGGGAAAGGATGCATATTATTTATTACTTTCTTATATATCTTGACTTCAAATATTTAAATCTGCTAATTACTGAGAAAAAAAAAAAAAAAAAGACAGCTGTGATTTCTGAAGTACTAAAAAAATCAAAGAAAATTTACAGGTTAGAAATCTGTTAGTATGGTGACAATGAGGCCTAGATAATTATAGACTAAAATTATGAGCTAATTATATAGGCTGAAATTCTGCCTCTTAGATCCATTTTGGACGAACTGTATATGTAGGAATGTTCTGCTACCTACTCACATCTTTCTTGTTTGTTACTGTCCTCTTCCTGTAGTCAGTGCTGGTGAGGATTCACCTTGAGTACTGTGTTCAGTTTGGGCACCTCTGTACAGAAAGAACACTGAGGTGATGGAGCAGGTCCAAAGAAGGGCAACAAGGCTTGTGAAGGGCTTGGAGAATATGCCCTGTGAGAAGAGACTGAGGGAAATGGGGCTGGTTAGTCTGGGGAAAAGTAGGCTGACGGGAGACCTTATTGCTTTCTTCAAACACCTGAAAGGTGCTTACAGCTAGAGTGGAGTTGGTCTCTTCTCACTGGTGACAGGTGACAGGATGAGGGGAAATGGCCTCAAGTTGCGCCAGTGGAGGTTTAGGTTGGATATCAGGAAAAACTTATTTATGGAAAGGGTTGTTAAGCACTGGAATAGTCTCCCCAGGGAGGTGGTTGAGTCATCATCCCTGGATGTGTTTAAAAACCATTTGGAAGTGGCATTCAGGGGCATGATATAGCAGAGGGTTCTTAGAGTCAGTGTAGTATGGACAAATTGCAGTTGGACTTGGTGATCTTTAAGGTCTTTTCCAACCTGACTGATTCTGTGATTCTTTGATTCCTGACTCTAAGCGAAGTACAAGAGACTTCCAACATTTTCAGAAATACAGATTTTATTTCACATGTGTTTGAACACACAGGGCAATACTGGCTCAGGTCTACTCCACGGAAGGGTAAACCAACCACTCACAGAAGAGTAGCTAGAGAGGAAGAGAGGATCTTCCTAATATAAAAAAAATTCTGGACAACCAAACCGACTTCATTCCCACCTTTTCATTGTTATTAGCCTGTTGGGTTGTGGTTTTTTTTTTTTTTTTTTTGCCTTTCCATCCCTAAATTTAGTGCTTTCAGTATCTTTAAATTTCCAAAATTCTCATGTAGTGGCTGCCATATTCAACAGACAATTTGAATATGGATTGTTTCCTAATTGAAGCTAAGCTAGGACACTAATTAATCCCTGTTCTACGGTTCTGTAATGAGTTGGCTAGCTTACAAGTACCACTGACCTCTAATGGGTGGAATCAGAACTGTTCAGTCATTTGTCATGTCTCATAGGGCACAATTCAAGGCGAATCAGCTTTAAGTAAGTTAAATAGTTAGGACTTGTGATTTGGGGTCAGGAAATTTCAAGCTCAGGTGCTGCCAGGAATTTCTGATCTGTTGTGGTCTCCATCTCACAAGTAGGGTGTCATTAACCAGCTCAAACTAGTGAGCAGTCACTCACAGGAGTGAGTTAATGGCCTTGTTACTTTGCTCACCACTGTAAGAAAGTTTGCAGTCTGTCCACAGTAAAAAATATGAAGCTGTAGGTGGTGAGAAATATAAACAGAACATTTCTGAGCTATTATAAAACTCGAGATTTTTGGTGAAAAGAGCTCTTTATTATGCCTATGCTCGTTGTGGGCTAGCTAGCAGTGATTCATGGAATATTATTGTACATCCAATTTTAGTAGTTACCCATTACATCATGTTAATATATTTCAGTAAGTAATCAATCCACTTTTTGGTGTGCTGCTTTAATTCAGGCTTCATTCCTTGCCTAATATTTATTTGGAGAGGGGTGTTGTCCATCTTTCTCTAAGACTGTACTACCCTCTTTGCTGTACCCATTTTAGGATAAAATGCTTAATAAGATTTGCATTTAAAAAATGAACTAAGAGAACTGGACCCCCTCCAGCGAAAAACAAGTAATTATATCATTTGTATTGCAAAACAGGATCAGCTATAAAACATCAGTATACTTTTTAAGAAGATTGATATTCATAAGAAGCATTACATTACATATAAAATGACAGGAAGGGAGAGGGGAAAAGCTCTCTGCAGGGCAAGTAGCCTGTAGAAATATAGGCAGAGGCATGGCTTTTACTCTGGATTCTGTTTAATCGAGAACTCAGAATTTAATACTTCTAGTTTTTCCCATTCTTGATATCCCAATTATGAAATCTAGTGAATGGCATTATTAGCTTGTGATGAGAATTTTTTTTTGGTTGGTTTGTCCCAGAAAACCATCCAAGTGCAGCATAACGCATACAGAAATCTGTTGTCTGGCTAGTTTATCACAGACACCTTCCTCCCACCCCTGCCAAAATAGAATCATTGAAATTTTTATCCCTATAACTGTACAAAAACAGACATAACAAAGGTATACTTTGAACTGTTGGCTAATATGGCAAAAGATATGGATTAGACTTAAAATCTCTTGTCCTAAATAAAAATACAGAAATTGTTATTCCTCTCTGGTTGGATGACTAAACCAGTTTAAACAGTCTTCAGGCAAAGCACTGTTTGTGCTAAAATTCATGTAACGTTTTGTGAATCTCAAATAGGAATGCTCATCAGTTTTCCAAATGCTTGTGAATAATATGTAATCTTGTGAACTAGAATCTTGTGTGTTTGGCATTTTATTAATGAAAATATTCCCAAATCAGTGTCTGTTAGCTTGTTTAGATATTCACTAAATTATATCCTTTTAGACCGCTTGCCAAAGCTGTTAGGTGAGTAGTAATAAATTAATATGTTAATTAAATCAGTATCTTTGTATGGCATCTATTGCTGTTTGTTTTGCATCTCTTTTAAATAAGGCTTTTGAGCTTTTATTTTCATGTGTAGCAAACTTTGCATTAGAGTTGGTCAATCTGTTCTCATATTGGCAGAAGGGGATTTTCATTGATTGTTTTCCCTGTATTCGCTTTTTTTCCCTCCTTCTCTAAGCCCTGGTGCTGTAATGCAGAAGATTTATTGTCAATGATTTATTAAAATGTAATTCTAAGGTGACTCCTTATCGTGAAAGTAATCTGCAGGCTATCTTTGTTTAAACTTGCAACCTGCTTTGTCAAAGAAAACAGCCTATGAAATTTTCATTATAATAGACAGGTCTTTATAATGAACTGGGAAAAAGCTATTATGACCAAAAAACAAATTGTTAGGAAACTTATGCAGTGAAACAATATGCTCATTAATTGTAATTTTTTTGGGGAGGGTGAACAATTCTGGGTAATGGTTACATTTCTCAGTCTTATAAATTAGTTTGAATTGCCCAATATCACTTAATTTTTTCCCTAGGAGAGCTTCTGCTTGCCCGAGCAATATTATAACTGCTAATTCAATTACACTGAAATTGTTTAATACAAAATATAATTGCTTATTCATACAGAATACCCATTAAAGAAGTGCAAAGGCCTATACCCTAGGGTTACTGCATATTAGTACTTTGGGAATTCAGATGGGAATGCTGGGTAGGGAAGGTGCTGACTGATCTTTAATTGTTCATCACCTGCCTCCCAAATAATATGAATGGACCCAAACTAAATGACCACTCATTACAAGTTTCAATTTAGGAGCTTGGCTGGGGTCAGCAGATTGCTTATGCTGATCGCAATGATTTGAAGTTGTGATTACCATAAGCAATTTAAATTTTATTGATCTACCCTTCTGAAAGTTGTAATTGAGCATAGATGTTGGACCCGTAGCTCTCCAAACTAAATTGTACTCTGAAGCCCTTGCTGGATTAGTGCAGGAATCAATAAGCAGTCAGTCACATTAACAATGAAACAGCTCCATTAACATACAGTGCTACTGGTGAAACTTTATTTAGGAGGGGTGTTAGTTCACTTCATTGTTTTATCAATGAATTTCCGTTGTACAGGGAAAAGTATAGCTTGTGTACTCCTAATGAGCTTGCATAATGATAATCTTATATGCTTTAACTATGAGTCTTTCTGTGGGAGAGAAAGATTCTTTTTTTGTGACAGATTTGCTTTATTATGAGCAGAGGAGCTGTGTAACTGGAATTACAATTTGTTAACTGTGGTACACTGAAATAACTTGGGTGCCAAAGAATTTTCTGATGTTACATATGTTTACTGGTAGTGGGTTTCAGACAAAAGGTCACATCTCAATGAAGAATAAAGACACGTAGTGCATTTGTCATTTATATATATTTAGAACTTCCAAGTTGAATTTTGGTAAGGGTTTAGGAGGTTGATCACTAAAGTTTTCTGCTCCTTTGTGGCACTGCTGAGATGCCACAGAGAAAGGCAGGAAGTTCTTACATAAAATAGACAGTAGAAATAATGCAGAAGGGTGTAACACAAATAACAGAACTATCTGGATTGTGTGATTTTTTTATTTTTATTTTTTATTTTTTTAATTGAAAAGGCGGCTCCAAATTTTGGAATTGGAGTTTTAGAAAGACCTAGACTGTTAGAACTATGGCATGGTTTGAACTACAGAAGAATCTTTGAATAAAACTCTAATGCATCCATTCATGATTTATCTCTGCTTCCACTATATCTGCTACCAGTCTTTTTTTTTCCTGACTTTAACTCACCATGATCTTCTTTGCTACCTAGATGCCATGGCCATGCACTGCATGTCTCTCTTCCCTCACTAGGTTTTAAGTAAGTGAGCAATGAGCCAACATTAGTGGACTTGATTGGTGTTGTGATAATTGAGTGGTTTTAATTGAGTAATCTTATATTTGGAAAAGTGCCACCACTGTATTCACCAAAATGGTAGTTCTAGAGCCATAATGATCAGCACTTTATATTTGTAAATTATGTAAATTTATATCTCTGTACTACCTAAGGAGCTATTGATTCCACAATGTCGCTTACAGTTCTACTGGTAGCATAACTGTGATTAAATGAAAGACACTAGTATACTGGGTCTAGTTTAGACACTGGTGAAAACCATAGCCATTAGATGCCATAGTTATTTTCAGAATCAAAAGACATTTCTCCTAGTGAAAGAATTCACGTTTTTGAAAAAAAACACACAACTGATGATGTTATATAACAGCACCGAGGGCATCAGCTTTAGATTACCACCGTTATATCCCCCTTGACTTGAATACTTCTCACAGAACACGGCCATTTCAGCACCTCAGTGATAAAAAAATAAATAAATGTAGAATTGTAGTCTTGTTGAGCACTGCACAGTCAAAATACCAAACATCTATCTATGCAGAGCTATCACGACTGTGTGTGCAATAAAACATATTCCTTAAAATTTAGCAGTGCTCCAGCTTTTGTCATCTAGGATATGCTTCAGATCAGTGTGAGTAGCCTAAAGGGGTGTAGGCATCCTGCAGTTAAGAGTATTCACAGCTCTTTTCTAGAAATATACTCCTGAATATTGATATGAGCTGTGCAGATTTTTTTTAGTACAGGGCAGTTGAACCAATTATTTGGATTTACAACAACACAAACTAATACTTTTTCTTGTCCTAAGGATGTGAAAATATTTCATCATAGAATCATAGAATTCTCAGGTTGGAAAGGACTTTAAAGATCACTGAGTCCCACCACAGCGTAACCATACTACCCTAACTAACAACCCTCTGCTAAATCATGTCCCTGAGCACCACATCCCGGTGGTTTATAAACACATCTAGGGATGGTGACTCTAACACCCCCCAGGGGAGACTATTCCAGTACTTAACAACCCTTTCTGTAAAGTGTTTCCTGATATCCAACCTAAACTTACCCTGGTGCAACTTGAGGCCATTTCCCCTCATCCTGTCACCTGTCATGAGTGAGAAGAGACCAACTCCACTCTAGCTGTAAGCACCTTTCAGTTGTTTGAAGTCCCATCAGCCTCCTTTTCCCCAGAGTAACCAGCCCCATTTCCCTCAGTCTCAGACCTCCTCCAGCACCTCAGTGTCCTTTCTGTACAGAGGTGCCCAAAACTGAACACAGTACTCAAGGTGAATCCTCACCATTGCCAAGTACAGGGGCAGGATGACTTCCCTAGTCCTGCTCACCACACCATTCCTGATACAAGCCAGGATGCCCTTGGCCTTCTTGGCCGCCTGGGCACACTGCTGGTTCATATTCAGCTGACTGTCCATCAGTACACCAAGGTCCCCTTTCATCAGGCAGCTTTCCAGCCACTTGTCCCCAACCATGCAGGGTTGCCTTAGGTTGTTGTGAGCACAGTCCAGGACCCAACACTTGGCCCTACTGAAACTCATGCCGTTAACCTTGACCCATCGATCCAGTCTATACAGGTCCCTCTGTAATGCCTTTCTCCCCTTGGACAAATCAACACTCCCTCCGTACTTGGTGATCATATTTTTGATGCCTTTTCATGAATTCATTATTTATCTAGGTTTCTTCCATTATTTGTCACATTCTCACTGGGATGGTAAACTATTTTTTCCTAGATTTTGTTTTCTGATCCAGCTCTTGGAATTCCCCTTTCATTCACCAGTGCAATTGATATGGCTCATGCAAGGTTCCTCTTCAGGCCTACATCTAGTTTATAGAAGAACACATAAATTGCCATTCCTTCACCTGGGGCAGTGCTGTTATCCCAGGAATCCACGTATAACAAAAGCATATGCTACATACATATAATTTCTCTACCAGCTTCTGACGTAAAGGAGACACAGACCAATGAAAGACATGGCATTGATTCATAAGAAGCTTAACAGCATGTTTATGAATGTAATATACCCTAAAATAGACAGAGTTGATTTTTATATGTGAAATATCAGGAAGAATAATATTCTGTGAAAATCAACTAGTTTAAATTATTGTTCTTTAGATAAGATATTATGTTTACTAGAAGAATATTTAAGTGTTTATAAACTGTAAGATCACTCTTAAAATTGAGAACAAGATATATACTCAGTTTTCAAAAGGGATTTTTTGATATAGTGTTTCTCTGTTAATGTATTTCTTGCAGGAAATCTAAGAAAAAACATCAATTGATCTATATCCTATATAAAATGTCATGCATAAAAAAAAAAATTACATATACTGCCCAAGTGTTATACTGAAAGGATGAAGAGTTCTCTGTTGTGATAGCCTGATTATGCGATATTGTGTGTCAAATTACACTGAGGAAAGGAAATTCTCTTTCAGTGCCTGAGAATCTGATCTCTCTCTCTTCCATGTTAAAGAGCTCTGGGTTTTCAGGTCGTTTCTGGTAGGAACTCTGACAAAAAATATAATATATATATATATATATATACATAAATAAAAATAAAAATTAAATTCCTTTAATTGAGAGTCTTTTACACTAAAAAGAACTAACTTTTTTGATCCATTTAAATGTTACTTGGTTTAAGCGCTGTCATAAACATCTGCCACCTGGCATAGAAATGGCTTCATACAGCAGGTGGGGAGATGAGATATTTAAAAGTTCTTTATCTTTGATACTTTCCCCTGCTGTATTTTCCAGTGGAGTAATTGGAACCTTGTGCCATTTAAATAACCATTTATTTTAATAAGGAAAGGATAAAAATTGCTGGCATTCTATGGTAAGAATACAGCAGTCGGCATAACGGAACAAGCCATCTTCAGTCTAGCTTGGCCTCCTGCCACAATATTGATCAACACTTGAATTGTTCAGAAAATAATAAAATGCCTTCTATTTCTTTTATTAACCTGTCCAAAAAAAAAAAAAAAAAAAAAAAAAAAAAAAAAAAGTTTCTTTTTCTTTCAGTAGATAGTGGTTGAAACCCCAGGTCAGGATGCTGATAGTATTCAGTTTTTAACATATCCACAACATGAAAATGAGTTTCATGTTGTTCTCTGACAAGCACAGTATACACATAGAACCTCCTTTCCAAGAGCTTCAACCTGCTCTGTTCCATATATTTTCTTCACTACATATTTTTGTGTATTGTTTTAGTGCCAATAGAATTCAAAAGCAATTTGTAGAGAAAGGTGAAGCCTTCCCATTGAAACTACATCAGTGTTACATAGCAAACATAACAGTTTGAGGGGAGAATGTGCATGGCAGAGCAGTGGAACAAGCTGCCCAGGGAGGTTGGGGTCTTCTTCATGGAGATACAGAGATTCACCAGGACACCTTCTTGTGCTACCTGCTTAGGGAACCTGCTTTAGCAGTGGGAGTGGACTAGATCTCCAGAGGTCCCTTCCAATCCCTGCAAATGTCTGATTCTACGATTCTTCTGCTTGTCTTTTCCCTGCCCTGGCATCCTTCACATTATTGCGTACTTTTTTCATGGCAAGTTAGGGTCAAAGAAAGGTACTTGCTGTTGTGTTCTTCATGAGACTTTTGACCTCTGTGATATAATCATCTGCTATTGTAAAATTTGAAACATCTTGAATAAAGGAACTCGTCTGTACAGTTCAATCTATAAAATTCTTTCTGTGTCTTTTAAGTCTGTATGAACTTAATGGAAATCTAAAACTATACAAGTACTTAAGAAAATTAGCAAAAAGCTCTGAATGCACTATTAGCAATTATAAATCATTAAAAATTGTTTTAAGTGCTTCTGTCACTATTTTCCAACATCTAAGTATGACTGCAAAGCAGTATTTTATATTTATCTCATTCGTTTTTATTGCTTTTTTTTTTTTTTTTAATTATTATTATTTATTATTTAAGTGTTCCTGAAACATCTTCTGGGTACTGAGAGGAAAAGGAATAGAAAAGAGGGTGACATAGCTATGGTTGTCCTGTGAATTTTGAGTACCTTCATAATCTCTTCCCAACTTTTTATTAGGTTGTTTAAACTTCACTTTGTGCTAGCATTTGGTAAATATCCCTGTAAAATCATTCATATATTAACCATAAATTTCACAGAAACAGCAAAATGCAAGTTAATAATAGAAAATTTTCCTGAATAGCAAATTTTAAAGTTGGTAATGTGAATTTTTACTTGAAAATCTGGCTTCTATGTCATCTGACTTTTCATTTTGAGTGTGTTCAGTGCACTCATTATGACTAATCTAGAGATCAATATTTGTCTGAGTTATTGGGAAAATGGTTTTAAGAAAGAAATATATCTGAAGAAAAGAGAAATGATGTTTAAATGGAGAATTCATCTACCCTGGTTTGCCCTTTATTATGTTTTTCCTCCAACTTTTTAACTGATGTAAACAAAACTGAACATAAACCATTGCCTTATATCATTATTAAAGTTTCTTAGTTGCTCTTCTAACTTTATTTTTAACTGCCGAGGGAACTGAGCAGATATACTCATTATGGCATTCAAATCAATTCCCCAATATCTTCCTCAGCAAATTCAGCATTACTGGTTGTCCAAGGACCACATTCAAGGACCATCAGTGTGTGAACAGAGATTTGTTTTGGCCAGCAACCGTCAGCTTGCCAACCTTCATCTTCTCTTTACTGTCCATTCAGAGCCAGAGCTGAAATTTCCTACAACTAAAAATAATTTTAAATTGAACCATTGTCAAATTAAACTAAGTTCATCATCATTTTCTTTCTTTCAAGTTGAACCAAGCAAAAGCCAAGTTTCAAACTGGTTTTGGAGAAAAGCAATGCCCAGCCTCTTTTTTATAGGCTTTTGGAAATTTGGATTTAGTTTTCTGCTCTAACACTACTTTTACTACTAAAACTAAACAGTTTAGACTACATTTTTAAATGCTCAGATTCAACCACTTCAGTGGTAGTTAATCTATGGTGGTGAACTGGAAAATTGTAGTAAGCACTTCTTATATGCACCCTTCTGACCCACATTTTTAGATATATTTTAGTTTTCAGTTGATCATTTTAGTTTTCAGTTGATCAGTTTAGTCTTTCAGTTGATCTCAGTTAGTGTTTGTGCCTCAGTTCTTTACTTGTGATTTGTTGCAAAGATGTTGTAAGGCTGAAGTTAGATGAGGATATGTATGTGTGTGTGTGTGTATACATATATTATTAGACAGACAACAAAATCTGTACCTAAATAATGCAGGGCACTGTGATTGTAAATATGGAATGTTCAAACTCAAATACACTGAATTTTGCATAGCAGATTCACTTTCAATATAGATTTTATTATAACCCACAGTCCTTGTCTCATTTCCTTGGCAAAAACATCATCACGTTAATTCTTGAGCTATATTTGATGTCTCAGAAATTACCCCATTTAAATAATCAGAGATGAGAGTTTTTTTTCTTGCTACTAGACAATAATATAAATATTTATTTTTGAAATGCAAGACAATTATTTTTGGTACAGTGTTTTAAATTTTGTTAAGATAAATGCTTCTTGGAGCAGAAATAATTTTGTTTGTTTTCCTATCAGGTAAAAGTTTTAAAATATTCTTTCTGACCTTACTGTCTTCTTTTTTTTACCACTGAGTAGCATCTATTTTATCCATGAAAATACTAAGAACATAACTGCTGAAATAGTGTATTTTATGTGGCAAAATAATCTTGTGCATGTAAAAAACTGTGAATAACCTTATATACAGACATCTGGTCATTTACTATATACATTATTATTATTAATTTATGAGATATTAGATCATTAATAGATATATCAAGTTCTGAACTTGAAAATCAGGGTCGATTTAAAAATAAAAAAATAAATTAAAAAAAAAAGGCAAATTCTTTTAGCTGGTATGAGTTTTCATAGGTGCCTTGATATCACAGTAACTTGTCTGTATCTCTCAAGATCCAGATTTTGGTGCTCTCTGTCCAGTAGGAGTCTGGAGCACCCAGCAAAGGCACTGGAATGATTGCCCTCCTTGGTATTTTTCTCCAGTGTTTTTCCCTGTAGGTCACTTAGCAGCTACTTGGGCTCTCCCATATCCATGCCTTGAGCTTAGCTTCCAAGTCTAAGAAGACATAGGATCTATATCATCTTAAAGTGAAATTATGAACTTTAGTAGGGTTGTTTTTGTCATTTCCTCTTATCTTCTAGCTACTATAATGTACCACAAGGAAGTCCTCGGGGCTGGAAGACATATTAGGAGAAAGGAAAAATAAATGAGCTAAACAAACTTTGGGGAAGCAGTTGATTGGAGAGGATACGACAGTGTCTCAAAGAAAGAGGAAGAGGATGATGAAGTAAAATGAACATACAGTTTTTTTCCACAGTGCAGATCATATCTTAATAGACAGATTAGTTATGATTTTTCACTGACTTAAGTGAGTATAACTGGCGTACACACTGTGATGGAACTTGCATAGAATTGTGATGATTTCTGCCCTTTGATGATATGGAACCTAATTTTGTGGGTCCAGGGAATGAGCCTAATATCTTATTTGCTGTCCTTCTGTATAAATGCAGAAGAGAAAACTTTGTGACTCTTGTCTTGAAGTGCCATTAAAAACATCATTTCTCATAAAAGTGACTTGACAACTTTTGGTTGGAAATGGCTGGAATTAACCAGAAAAGTGTAAACACGTTAACCAAATTATCTCCAAAGCACTTTTTTGGAAGTAGCTGTCTTAATGCTACAGTGATTTTATAATGACTATAGAACTGGTGTTTTGTGGACCCCGTTAACTCTCCTAAGCACAGTGTTGCCCTTCTTAGACAATTTTTTTTTCTCAGTCTATTTTGAGTAGTTTAGCTCTTTACATGTCACAGAATTTAAAAACCACAGACCTGAAATAGATATAGTGTAGCTTCCTTTTGCTGAATACTTGTACTTTTTTTTTTTCTTACATATAAGACATAATTTAATATATACATAACACTATCATTTTAGATAGTAAGATACACAGTTTATGTTAAAGTTAGTTGTGGTAAGTCAGAAATATGAAATATAACTTAGTAAGCTAATTAGATAGCTGTAAATGAAGGATAGTTCATGGTTATGGTACTCCCACAATCTGCCAGCCCAGAGCACATGAAAAACTTAGATTAGCTTAAGATCTTTGCACTCCATTAGAAGTTTCTAAATTAAAATTAAAAGTTTCTCTTTGGGACTAAGGAGATTGGAATAGAATATTCCCTAGGTGATAAAATATTGTTTTTCTTCTGTTAGGGGAATTTGTGAGAAATTAATATTATTACCTTTCCCAACCTACCCTCTCAAATGCACATTTATATGAAGAGTTACCTTTACTCAGCTGTCTTCCATGATGCTCAAGTAGCTCAGTTATTCCCATGTCTTCTGATGTAAAACAAATGTGGTTTTCACATTCAGCTGCACTCGTGGGGAATGTACCACCCATTGCAGGCCTAGCTAAAGTAGCTTCTTATGAAAACAGATGGTGTCAATTGTTCAACTGTTCCTGTAAGACAAAAGATTGAAAGAAAATGTCTGTCTTAGTTAACTTATATTCCAAAACTCTGACTCAACCGAGCATAGACAATCTCTGTAACAGAGATGTCAGAATGACTGTGACCCAAAATCATGTTATACATCAGTAGCAGGGTCCTCGAAGAGATACCTTTTGAAATGGAGCATTGTGTAAGACCAGATGGTTGGCCTGATTTTCTATTGTTTCTCTTGGATCTCTGGTGATATGTAGATTTCTATACTGCTTGATATATTCTCACAGCTCTGCCAAGTGTTTACACTCAGATAGCTTGGATGAAGAAAAGGAAAAGGCCAAACATAAAGAAGCAGCAGAAAAAATGTTTGTCTCTGAAGTGTGTGTGTGAGCGCATGTGTGAATCCTTGTGTGATGTTAGGGGTTTACTAAGAAGGTATTAATCTTGTTTTCTCTCTCTCTCTCTCTTTTTTTCTTTTCCATTTTACATGAAAGCTGCCACAATTGGGATAAGAGTGAAATGAACATAAGTATGATAAATGATAAAGTGCTCCTGGGAGTAAATATACCACTCAGAAAGAGCATTGCTAATCAAGCATTGCAGCCAGCTAATGCACTCTGAGAGCAAGCACCTCAAAAAGATTCTAAATTTGAAACATTGAAGACTGGCATTTAGCTTGAGTAGTTTCTGGTTTAAGATGAAACTACTTCACCAGGGGATCGCAGTAGCATAACAAAATCTTGGAATGGGCAGAGGCGCGATGTCGTATATGAAATGACCTATGAGACAGAGGAAAAAAAAGAGAGCTAAAAGCCAAATTTTCTACATGATTTGTATGAACTGATTGTTAGAGCAGTGCACAGAATTAGGGAAGGAGGAGAATAAAATCTGGCCCATTTAGATTTGCAATAGACGTATAACTGTTGGTGTCCACTGGGGTGAAAGGGGTGCTGCATTGTTACAACAACATATTTGAAAGGTGTTTTTGAATGCCTTTATAGATTTTGGTAGCCGAAATGCCAAAAGGACTGGCCTGGCATGCTGAATGCATTGCTTTTAGCGAAAGCAGCATATGTTCTACTTGTGAATTTCATCTGCCACCCACTCTTCAGAAGTGTAACACTGCCCACACATCTTGCCTGAATGACTTGAAAAATATATTTTTATTTGCAAATGATGCTCAAAGTCAGATCTATCAAAGCTGCAATGGGTCAAGAAAATCACCCAGAAGACCTTCTCTTTTAAAAAGGCAGGATGAAAGTACTCCTGGCATGAGTCAATTGGATTAGCTTTAAAAAGTGTTTGGGGTGAATATTAGCAAAGTATTTTAAATTACCTGCCTAAGAAACTTGGTAAGTACACCATACATTTGTCTGTGTTTGCAAAATTTAACATAGATGCAAATATGAGTTTGCTTAACTTCAGAAAAAGCTTTCATATTTTCCGATGTTTATTCATCTTCGCTTATGCTAGTGAATGAGTTGTTCAATAACTCCAGGAACGTGGGTGACCTTCCTTGTGTCTTATCTAGTCCTACTATATTATATGGAAGGAAACAGAATTGCCTGCAGTGTCAAGATGTGGAGGTGCTGGATCAAGATTATGATGTTTTCTATTTTAATCTATATTCCTTTCTCAGTCATTCCTGATGTTTGTTTGCGTTCTGACCAGCACTGATCACTGAGCTGATATTGCCGATCAAACATAGTAATTTCAAGATCTGCTTTGTATTACTAATTGTAATTGCCATGTATATAGTTATCACTATTTTTAAAATATGCATTATTTTGCATTTATTAACTTTTAATTTCATCAAACATTTCATTGCACAGTCATTTAGAATTGTGTGATCTTTCTACAGTCAGTTTTAATTTTGACAGCTCCAGATGTTCCAAAGGATGATTCAGGCTTCAAGAAAACATTAGATTGCCTTTAAAATTATTAATTTGGATGATTTTTTCTATCATTTTCTCCTAATGCAAACTTTTATGCTTTTCTCTGAAGCAACCAGATCTACAAACACTGTTGCTTTTTCAGTAACATTTTATATCCTATAATAATCCTTTGATTTGGAGATTTGGTGTTTTAAGAAATGTACCAAGTATTCTGAAATGTATGCAAAAATGTCAGCTGTTGGCAACACTGCTCAGACTTTCATCTCAAGCCTCCCTAGGGTTCAGGTGGCTGAGCAGTATCAGAGAACACAACTGAACATGTTCATGTTACAGTTGTACTGTGAGTTACCATAACTGAGCTAATTGGGCATGCACTCCTTGGAAGTCCTCTCTTCAGGTGTACACACATTAGAGAGACAAGTTACTTCCAAGTTCGAACCAGAAATTAACCTCATGTGGGCTGAGCCTCATCCACAGCAGCAAATCCAAGTGATTTTTCCAGCACATCTTCAGAGAGTTACACAGAGCTGAGTGCTTGTAGAGGACAATTCCATGCTGTCTGTGCTCTTCTATTTGCTGATTCTACTGATCAGAATGCAATTACTTGTTATTATTACAAGTTAACTGAGTAGTTTTAGATTTGAACAGCTGGTTTACAAATACCTAATTATCTAGTGCCCATGAGTGTAGAGACTAAAATATCTTTGCACATTCCCTGGGGATAAGTGGGCTTGTTGAGATGATTTTATTGTGAAATATTTATTATTATTATTATTATTATTATTATTATTATTATTATTATTATTATTATTATTATTATTATTATTATTATTATTATTATTTTGTAGTGCCTCCTGATCACACCCCAGTGCATTAGAGTGCTCACAGTCTTGGGAGTCAAGCACAGCTTGATCATCTGTCTTGTTGGATCCTCTCTCTTCCTTTTTTGCTTTCATGTAGTGGAAGATCCCATAACTGCATGAATGGGATACCATTAAACCCCTTTTTACATTTCTGAAGTGAAACAGACTAACCAGGATCCTAGTAAATGGATTCATCTTCCAATTTGTTTAGACTTTCTGCAATGAAACATTATTAAATCATCTTCCCTCTGAATAAACTTTAAATGGGAATTCTTAATAGAAATTAGAAAATTTTGCAGCAGTTTCAATATTATTAGTTATATTTTGAACTCTTACTTAGAAGTAAAAACAAAAAAAACCCTATTTTTTTGTGTCTTTATATCAAAGGTAACAGTAAAAGTGGCTTATTTCAAACTTCTAGATTTATTTTTTACCATTTTCTTAAAGGAGCTGTAGTTCTAGGCATACTCAGTAAGATTATTCCTTCTGTACCCCTAATTATGAAAATCTTTATAATATTTAATGTTTACAGGAAGATCTGTTAAGTTGGAGCACGTTGACATTTTCCAACAGCATCACTTAAGTACAGTTGAGAAGGTTGCTGCATGCTCAATTACTTCACATAGTATAGGCTGTTAGTAAGCAGGACTACGATCTGGCAGCCCGTAGCTCGGTATTAGCTTAGTTTGTGTTATAGCCAATTGCTGTCTGACCTCTCCACACTGCAGAGGAAATGCAATGCCATCTGTATATCTCTTAGTCACATTAAATTATGTCATTTATATTACATTGGAATTCAGAGTTTACTTTATGTTTTGCAGTAAAATTAGCAGAAGTAACAAGATATAAGCAGAAGCACATAGGTGGAAGTTTGAGGGCCCCTTCTCTCTCTGGCTTGCTTTGATTCCACCAGGTGTTGAATTCAGGGGTTGTTTATATCTGTGAAGGTGCTTGCAAGAGTAAATGTTTATGGGGCTTAAAAACTCTCTGATGTCAGACATCTATGTGTTTGATCTTACAGGATAAAGTCTTCACTGTTAATAAATAATACCCTTAAAAATTTGAGCAGGAGGAGGAGAGGAAAGCTCATTGAAAATAGAAAACTGATATAAAATTGCTATTAAATTAAGGTATTAAACAAGAAATTGTGTACATTAAAAAACAGCTTCAAGTTAATACTTCCTGATAAACAGTTACACATACATCACTGTCTTTTTATCAGTCTTGATGAATGTGTCAAGCTCATACTCTGTCATTATGGTCTTGTTAATACAAAGGGCCAAAAGAAACCAGAATTTCTCTCCAAGGGGCCTGTTTCAACTCCCCTGGGAGTAGAGAGAAAAAAACATTGTGGATTTAAGTAGTGCTGGGCCCTACATATAATTTTTGTGTCTTTAATTTCCACATCTCTCAGTATACTCCTATGGATCCACTATCTGCTGCTCAAATAAAATATTACCCCGCCCAGAATATGAGTTACGTCCTACATGGAATAGCTTCCAGAAGATACCACTTTTTTTTTTTTTTTTTAACTGTACTTTTGTGTAAAATGGAAAGGCAATAAGACTGTCAGTTATTTGGTACAGCCCAAGCAGGCTGAAACAGGATCCAGCTGCTCTTTGGACATTTATTGCTTTGGTCCTTTCCTGTTAAATGTCCACTGTCATTTTGGTTTTATGTGAAACCCTTCATTCAAAAATATGATCACAGACTAGAAGGACTTAAAAAGTTTTCTACGTGCTAGCTGATATAAAACTAGACTATCGCTGCCTTGACAGGCTTACAGAAATTTTCGTTGTTAATTTAAGTCCAAAGGATGTCAGAAATATTTATAAATGGTGACAATTTATATGAATCTTTGACATAACTCATCCTATATTTTGTTTTATAAACATTCTGAACCTATTCACAAGGAAACAGGATGTGCACTGTCTGAGGAGCTTTCTACTCTTTCCTTAAAAGGATCTGCTACGTGCAAGTTGTACAGAGCTGTTGTATATCACTTTGGTCTTAAAAAAATGTGTGTACATAGAAAGGCCAAGGATGAAATCCTCGAATTCAATAGAAAATGTTTTATTGGTTTAATTGGAACAAAGTTTTCACCTCAAATCCTCAAATGTTGAAAACTAGCCTAACTTTATTAAAGATGATGAATTAAGCTGAAGGGTGCTCTAGTTGCATTACAGCAGAGGATCTGGCCATCAAAAGGCATGTATTCTTAGGATAAGAAAGTAATCAAGAGGAAATATGTCAGAAGACAAGTAAACGATGCAAATTTGTCTTGTGAGTTTAACCCTGGGCTAAAGAACAGAGCAAGTCCTGTGCTGTAGTCCTCTGCTACTCATTTGTACAGGAGTGACTGTCATTTTAAATGAAATACAATTAGGTAAACTTGTGTTCATGTCAGATTTACATCCTCATCTGCAATACATTAACAAGTAAAATGAAAATATATTTATACATATTATATAAGCCGATCTGAAATCCTGATGTATGCACCCACAGATTTATAAATTGTAATTGTAAATCAATGTAAATTGCTTGGTCAGAACGTTAATGCCTTACCATCATAGAAATTAGATACAGAAAAGACTGATTCATTTATCTAGTCCATCTCTATGCCAGTGAAGAATTAGCCCTGTTCAATGTAATCTTTTCTAGTGCGTTGTCCAGGGTAATTCTGAAAGATTCAAAGATAAGGATTTTTCTATTTCCCTGTCAGATACAGATTTTATTTCTTTATTTTTTCATAATTTAAACTGAAGAAGGTGGCGGAGTTTCAGGTCCCGACACTCAGAGGTACTGGAATCAAACATTGCCAAAGTACCTATCCCGGTCAAGAACAGAAAAGAACAGTACAGTTAGCACATAAAAATACAGAGAGAAATGGTGAGGCATGTAATCAGTTCTCTTCATCCATGCCTAGAGCCCCTTACTGATGAGAAATCCTTTGCCACCGCTTTCAAAAATTGGCTTATTTCCATTTCAGAATGTGAGAAGCAAGGAGTTTAATAAACAGGTGCTAAAGTAAAGCGAAACCCATAGTTACGAAATGGAGGTATTATTGTCTTGATTGAGGCTCTTAACATTAAGGGCGTACTTGGTTAAGTTTTATCTCTCTTTCATTTGCACAGAATCCATTTCCCAGCTCCGGATGTACGGGAGATTATATAGAGAGATCTGACACCCATCTCTATTTGGCTGTTGAATCTTGGCAACTGAGTCCATTAACCCCATAGCATCATGTACTCCCGGAGTCTGCTTGAGAGCTGTATGCTATTAGAGGCAGCAGGGTTTACAAGAAAGTGAGGTAAGTGTGAGACAAACAGGTTTCACAGTTGTTGCTGACACTGACCACACAGAGGCTTTGTCCAGTCATCCATTTCAGTGCAACAGGAAGTTTTGCTAGTTGCAGTGAGTGATTGATACCTACCGATATCATGAGCTTATCATGAATTTACACATAATATGAAAAGTAAAAGAGACAACAGCTAACTGGAATAATGTGTAGCTGGTTTATCATTTACTGATCTAGCTATCCTTGCTCAGATGTTTTGTACCCCTGTGATAACTGCCTGTCAAATTATAAAATGGCCCTAGTTAAATGGCTGAGCTAGAAAAAGAATGATGAAAGATATTGTGATAAAGATGTAAGACTGAATTGAAAGATTCAAGCCTTCCCTCTGGTTATGATCAATCTTATTTGGATCTGATTAATGTTTCCAGAAGCGTCCACTGAAGTCCATGGTGCCCAGTTAGGGATATTGTTAGACATATTTTTCAGAAATTGTGGGGATTCCTTCCTTCCAATATTTTTCTTGGTATTTTTTAGTGTAACACTCTTCTGAAGTTCTGTTTCTTTTGATATGTTTTAGGATGCTCCCAAATAATTTAGGTGATTCTGAAAATGATGTCCTTAATCTTTACATCTTACCTCCTCATTATCTCCAAATTGATATAATGCTTTCCTTAAAGGAATGTGAGGAAGATGACATAATTCAATATAGTAAATTGTGTTGAGATCTTCAGATGGAAAGAGAAAAATGCCAACTCTTTATTCTCTGGTTGTTTGTGTTGTTTCCCCCCTCCCCCCCCCCCCCCTCCCCCCCTCCCTTCTGTCTATCTGTCTCCACATTTTGTGTACTTTTGAACTGATTTTAGCTATCCGGCTTGGGACTATTCCTTGTCTGAGAATTAAGTCATTTAGTACAACAAAATGAGCTTAGTAATGCATACTGTTCTTTGATGCAAGGCTACTCTACTTTGATCACCAATACATCATCATACATTACAATGCTTCATATCTGATTCTCTTTTCATTTATAGCAGCACAAATCAGGAATAACTTCAATGAAGTCTGTGGAATTAAACTGATGTAAGTGAGGATATTCAGACTTTCCTTCTATTCAGACCTCCTTACTCTGACATGTAAATTGACTGCCTTTCTACAATAGAAGCCATTTAGGAGTAAATTTCCAATGCACTGTATGATCATTAGATTGGTATGTAATTCATGTGTGCCATTTTGAAAATGCCAGTGCCCCTTTGAAAGGGTATGAAGGAAAAATGGTTACTTCTATAATGTTACTTAAAAGGCTTCTGTTTATCAAAACCTCACTGTGTCATGAAGGTAGTGTTTGTACTTAGTGCAAAAAAAGCACGCTTGTCTCTGTGACTGATCTACGGAACAACTCTTGAATAATGGAAACTTATTTTGTGCATATAAGAGAGATATATAATCCTCCACCTGCTCCTTGGAAAAACTAGAAAATTTGGCTTTGCTATTTCTGAATTTAATCTTAATCTTCAGAGCACTAAAACTCTCCAGTGGGGCCAGTGGTTGAACTGAACTACAGAATATTGCCTGCAGAAATTTATTATAAGATTGAATAATACAGTATTTCTCCATACTGTTTTAGCCTCTTGTGTATAAATAAGATAGACATTGGGGGCGGAGAGTGAGTGCAGTCTCTCTCTGCACAGAATGTTTTAATTTTGGGTGCAACCAAATAATAAGTGATCATAGTTATACACTCACTTTTGTCTTTTTCCTCCTTCCTGCTGCAGAGGTGGCTACAGTTCAGCTAGTAGTGAGGCTACAGAGTTTCATGTTTTCAAATACAAAAGTAATTGCTGTGGTCGTTAACAGAATTGATTTCATTACATGGAATTATACTCCTTAGGCGAGGTCTCAGGGACTGTTCCACCCACATGGGAGTCTCAATGAAGTGCTGGCTGATCCTTGAGCAAGGTGGGAGTTTACAGTCCTCAGTAATGAATCATGCTTCATCATTATCTCTGATATAATAAACAATCAAAATGGAAAATTGTCTAAAATATACCTTAATTTTGTATTCTTATCATCAAAGGCCTGCTAGCTAAATATGGACAGCAGGTTATACAACAAAACAAGAAACACACATAAGATACTAGAATAGATTCCTGGAGCAGTGTAACCCGCCATCTTCCAGCATATGCACATACCTGACAAATATACATCCTCCTCAAGATACTTGTGAATAAAGCAGAAAGTAGAAGAAAACAATAAACAAAAGCCCTACAAAATGAAAATAAAAAGAAGAAAATATAGAAATCCCGAAACAATATGAAGGATGCTGAAGACCTAAGCTGTGATTTGTCTCATTTCACGAGTAAATGAAGGAATTATGATGCTTACACCAGTGGCTCCAGAGATTTTGTCTGCGGAAGGCAGTATGTTGAAAGTTTTTAATTGTGGTGTATTTCAGTGTAGTGGGAAGAGAAGAGTCTCAAAATGTTGGGCTTTTCAGGTCATGTCTAGTCAGTGTTTTTTGGTGTCTTGTGGACCACTAAGAATTACCTGACTTAACTGTAGTTCCTTGCACAAAGACTGATAATCTTCTGGGATGGGACACGATTTGTAATATGCAGATTTCCAGGATCTCAATCATATGTTGAAAATTGCTAATTGGTATTTTGTTATCAGTTGCCATATCAGCAATTATCTTTTCAGGCTTTCAAGTTAAAATCTGCAGTGGGTTGCAGGTCCACTAAAATGGGGCATATATGTCAGTAGTGAGATTTCTCCATAGTACGCACACTTTAAGTCCTAGTACTTTCAAGCAGAACAGCACGTCAGAAGCTTTAGGAAGGAGGATACATTTCATTCCTCTTTATAACAGCATACCAGCTGGGTATTACGTTATTAATTGACTATCATTCAGTTCTTGATCCAAGTGGAGTAGAAGCATGTGTTCATACTGCCAATTTAGGTAACAGCATTTCACTTTATATCTATTGCCCTGATTGTCTACTTGATGTATGTACTGGATTTTCTCCTGAGATCCCTTCAGGATTAACTAGATCTTTTTCCAAGAAAACCTGGGAATGAATTGGCCATTACATTAACTTAAAGTCTGAGCCAATATGGAGGTGATGGCACCAAGTCTTGATCCCTTCACCCAGCATAGTCTTTCAATAGTATCCCAACAAACTCAAAGCCATCACACACCCTTGTATCACAAGGGCTTTTTCCTTTGGTTGTGGTAATCCTTGGATTGTGCTGGCAAAGCACCAGGACGCTGGATTTCATTACAGCCCACACATAAAAATAATAAATTAAAGCAGCCTAGATAAAGGCCCATGGTGAGACTACAAAGGCCATGATCATGTGGAAAACAGTGCATGGACAATTACTATGCAGAGCACAAATAGTCTTGAATAGAAAGTAAAGAGGAAAATACAACACAAATGTCAACAATCTGCCAGTTCTCTAAGGCACAGATTACTTGAGTCTGGTGATCTGAAGAGGATGATTCAGTATCAAACATGGTGCCACAACATTGGTAAATGAGTGAGCAGATACTGACAGGATACATTTCCCAGTGAGCCACAGGTAAATATTCAGTCAACTCTCTGTAATTTATGTAATATATTGATCTCTTCATTTGTCGAAAGAAAAACATGAAGTGATACCTAGTAAAGGGTTCTGTTAAAAGAAGGGAGTTAAAGTTTACTCCCTGTGCAACTAGAGGAGTATAGAGAATTTGTTTGAAAATCAAATCTGAATACCAAAAATCCACACTGTGGAGTATGTTCCAGAACTGTAGAAAAGTAACTGATTTCAGTTTGTAAGAACAACCTAAAATATAACAGCTGTTTGTGTTTCCTGATTTCGTGAAGCTTTGCTTTGACTTTTATGGCCAGTAGCAAAAAGAGCCCTTGTGTAAGAAAATAAATTTGATCTTCTTTCCTTTTAGATAATCTTCTACTTCAGCAATCTTTTTTTCCTTTAATATATTTATTACTATTATTATTATTATTATTATTTTAACCAAGGTACTCTAACTGAATGTGAAAATCTCAGAAACTGCAGATTCTTCCATAGAATTACCCAGATTTTAAAAGACCTTGAAGATCATCAAACTTTCCACTAAATCATATCCCTGAGTACCACATCCAAATGGCTCTTAAACACATCCAGGGATGGCGATTCAACCACCTCCTTGGGGAGCCTATTCCAGTACCTAACTACCCTTTCTGTAAAGAAGTTCTTCCTAATATCCAACCTAAACTTGCCCTGGTGCAACTTGAGGCCATTTCCCCTCGTCCTGTCACTTGTCACTAGTGAGAAGAGACCTGTCCCACTCTCACTGTAAGAGCCTTTCAGGTTCTGGAAGAGGGTGATATGGTCTTCCCTCAGCCTCCCTCATTTCACTGTTTGAAAAGATATACCCAGGTCACTGGTGAGAGTCAGAATTATTCAGAAAGCTCTTATTTGCTTTTCATTTACTTTTTCAAATAGATGTCTTTACACCACCCTGTGTCTCAGGTCACTCTAAAAACGTCTTTAATATTTGTAGCAAACGGTAGGTAGCATCAATTTCTCCATGATAAAAGGAATTAATACATGAGCTGTGCTGTATAGAAAATGAACTTTCTTTTAAAATAACAAATCTTTTATTTTTTATTTTTTCCTATAACCAGAGTGTTTGCTTCCTTACCTCACTCCCTCCATAGCTTGGACATATTTATGGTTAAATACTGAATGGGTGAGAAATAACCATGCAGTAACTTTACTGATGTTCAACTGTTACTAGAGATTGATAAATAAAAAGATATTTGGCAGTTACAATAATCTTTTCAAATGTTTACAAGAGAGAAGAAACAGGCTAGATAAGATACGACCCAAAATTTGTCACTGACCACTGCTACTTTTATTATTTTATGTTTATTCTTTTATTCATTGTATAATAATTTCTATAGGTGGTAGTCAGTATCTGTGCTATTCCAGGTCTATGTTACAGCTGCTTGGAATTTTCCA